>NC_139458.1:272155000-281395000 GCF_057233095.1 Heloderma suspectum
CTAGAACACATTTGAGCCATCTCTGAAATGAACTCAGGAACCTGCCAAGGAGGTGGAAGGAGGAACTGCGGTGATCAAGCATTAGTCTGAGGAGAAGAGGCTCAACATGTTCCTTCCTGAAGTAATTGCTCACAACGCAGCTTTCAGGCAGGAGACCAAGTTCTGATGCATCTCATTGACTTCTGTGGACTTTTGGCTCCAAGACTCCTGCTCTTTATTTTCATTTTTAACAGAGTTCAGTTCAATGCAGAATGAAGGTGGCATCGCAATAGAGGCTGAAAAATCATTGTTCAAGAAATTTCTGGAGTGAGGTGATTAAAACATGACAAGTTCTAGTTTGCAAAATGTCAGGAGGAACGTTTAACAGAAAGTCAACTGTAGGACTAAGAGAAGGTTAAAAAGAGCCCTATTATTAAACTGTGATTAGAAAGCAGGTTATCCTTCCTGTGGCTGTTATTTATAAGGGCACATAAGAAGTCTATTGTTTCACCTCTAAATCTTAACATGACATTTCAAACCTCAAAGATGGATGTACACCACAACCTGGCTTTCAGCAAAGCTTCTGATTGACTAGGAGATGTTACCACTCTGTGAAGACATTACTTATGATGGACATGACCAGCCATGGAAACAGGGCTGCAAGCCATGTTACCAAATCTAGATGGGTTGACAGGTAAGTAACTCCCACCAAGTTGAATATATCTTACTTGTAGTGGTAGTGGGCTCTCCCACACTGGAGGTATTCAAGACAAGGCTGGACAGCCATCTGTCAGGGATGCTCTGACCTGGATTCCTGCACTGAGCAGGGGGTTGGACTCGATGGCCTTGTGGGCCCCCTCCAACTCTACTATTCTATTAATCTGCTTCCAAATAAGGGTCAAACTATATGTCATCAGGGTTATCCAGTGGAGGGGGGGGATACAGCACTTGCAAGACAGAAGGTCTGAATTTAATTGGGGCAACAGTTCAACACTTCCTACACTGTTTCCTGATTGAAATCTCCGCAACTGCTATTAGTCCCACTCGGGTGGGTGGGAGGGAGGAAGACAGGTACCCATGGATGCAGTCTGTTTAAGTGGTAGATTCATCAACTAAGGGCACAATCCTATGGGAATAGCCAGCCACCTCCAAACTCAGAGATGGCTGGCTATCCAATGTAGGATGGGTGGAGCATGGAGGCCACCCCACATTTGCAGCTAGACAACCAATTTTGGCTGCCTAGCTGAGGCATGCTGAGGCTGAGGGAGCAGGGAGGGGAGAGGTCAGGCAGCACATCAAAGCATTGTATTGACGCTTCTGTGATCTCCTCCCCACCCCTGAGAATGCTCCCCTTTTTGCCTGCTCCACGCTGCGCTTATGAGTATGGAGAAGGGGATGAAATGCACTGCCTAGGGGGCAGTGGGGGTAGGGGCAGGTTTCTTGGAACTGAAAAGTCCTATAGTTGCCTAAACACTGTCTAATGACCATAGGATTGCTCCCTCCAGCTTTTAGTTGATATATTATCAGATGGGGCCATTTTATCCATTGGGAGTACTGTGGATATTTTGAGGCTATTTGGGGTCTGATATGTTACTGTCACAGGGATTGGAAAGGAAATTAAAGATTCTAACAATGAGGAAATTTTTGTTTGTTTTTTACATTGCAATGATCTTACTCTTCTTTCAATCTCTTAAAAAGACACCCATATGATCTAATATGATGTTCAGCTCTGTATGAAACCTTTTGGTTCTATCAGTGTTCATATCCATTGATAATTTTTATATAGCTGCCTAAGATGGCCCTCTTCCTACCCACCACTGGAATTGTGTGTTTTCCCTTATTTCTGGACTAGTTTGAAATGACCACAACACTGCAATAATCCTATTACAAACTGCTAAGTTCAACTGAATTGGATTTACTTCTGAGTTGATAAATTTTGGACTGAGCTACCAGACATAACATTAACAGATTCAGGAAGACAGCATGACAGTTTATTACTTTGAGGTACTTGACAAAACAACAGCATGGCCAATCCAATTCATAAGAATTTAAAAGACCTGCTAGATCAAACCCAAAATATATCTAGTCCAGCATCTTGTTTCCCTCAGTGGCCGACCAGATGCCAATGGGAAGACCACAGGTAGTAGGATATGCTGTTAATAGGGATGTCAGAGAATTCTGCCACGGATCTCGGTGAGGCCGAATGCCAGTGCATTCCCCCCCCGAAATCCATGGCAGAACAAAGCCCCCTGCCCCCCCACCCCACGAAAGGTGCACAAAATGGAGCACTTACCTGCTGCCATCCACGCTGACTTGCGAATGGCGGCCGCATCTGTGGCCGCCATTCGCTTCCTCATTATAGCCGTGATAATGGCCATTTGCATCCCTGTGGAGGCCGTGATAGGCTACGTAAGCATTTATGTAGCCTATCATGGCAAAAAACAACAACAACGGACACAAATGGCAGCGGCTACGGCGGCCGCCATTTCCGTTCCCTTTTTTTTGCCATTTTAGCCTACGTAAATATTTACGTAGGCTATTACAGCGCGGGGGGGGAAGGGAACGCAAATGGCGGCCACTACGCCATTTGCGTTCCTTTTTTCTTTTTGTAGTAATAGCCTGCATAAATATTTACGTAGGCTAAAACGGCAAAAAAAAAAAAAAGGGAACGCAAATGGCGGCCGCTGTTCTTTTTTTGCCATGATAGGCTATGTAAATATTTACGTAGCCTATCACGGCAAAATACAGGGACGCAAATGGTGGCGGCTACAGCAGCCGCATTTGTGTCCCTGCAGGCTGCCCAGCAGCCGGATGTCCGGCTGCGGGCGGCCCCGGCTGGCGGCTCCGCGGAATCTCCACGGAGCGGAGCTGGCCAGAGAGAATTTAGGGGAGAGGGACAGAGCGCCTCCCCCTCACCGCGAATGTCACCCTTCGAAAAGGTAAGTGACTTTCGTACATTCCTAGCTGTTAATTGCATTATGCCTCTAATAATGTGCACATTAAGCTCTCCTGGCCCCAAACTGTGCATGTTTAAATATGCACATTTTTAACTTCCTTTTCGCACACACAACAAAGGCGGGAAAATGGCAGGCACTCACCGGATGGGATCATGGTGAGTCCTGGAGGAAGCAAGTGGGGTGTGAGCGGGCATGAGTATGGGGCAAGAAAGGACAGCATCTCAGCGGGCACAATCTAGGTGTCGCAGGTGGGGGTGCCCCAACGGACTCCTAGACCCAGTTGGGCACCTGCAACATCCCTAACCCTCAGTACCAGAGGCAGTGAGCCTATGTACACCAATTGCTGGGGAACATGGGTGGGAGGGTGCTGTTGCGCTCATGCCCTGCTTGTGGGTTCCTGGTCGATAGCTGGTTGGCCACTGTGTGAACAGAATGCTGGATTAGATGAACCCTTATTTTTATTTTTTTTATTATTAAATTTATTAATCGCCCATCTGGCTGGTCACCCAGCCACTCTGGGCGATGTACAACATACCATAAAACAATTTAAAACAATAAAATTCTACCATATTTTTTTTTAAAAAATACCCTAACCCACCCCAAATGCCTGCCTGAACAACCACGTTTTTAATGCACGATGGAAGCTCATTAAAGAGGGGGCATGACAGAGTTCCCTAGGGAGGGAGTTCCACAGAGTGGGGGCCACCACAGAAAAGGCCCTCTCCCTCATCCTCACCAGTCTAGCTGTCCTGGCTGATGGGACAGAGAGAAGGCTATCCGAGGCTGATCTTGTTAAGCGGCCTGTCTGGTGTTGCTGGAGGCGCTCCTTAAGATAGGCTGGGCCGGAACCATATAGGGTTTTAAAGGTCAAAACCAACCCCTTGAATTTGGCCCGGAAAACAACTGGTAACCAGTGCAACTCCTTCAGCACTGGAGTGATGTGATCTCGCTGGCGGCTGCCTTTAATCAGGCGAGCCGCTGCGTTCTGTACCAGCTGCAGCTTCCGAACCGTCTTCAAGGGTCGAGGAGAACAAGGAAGGAGCATTTACCCCTATCCAGAGCCCTCCTCATATCATCCACCAAGGCGACCAAGGCCGTTTCTGTCCTATGCCCAGGCCTGAAGCCCGACTGAAATGGGTCTAGATAATCAGTTTCTTCCAAGTGTGCCTTCAACTGCACCGCCACCACCCGCTCAATCACCTTGCCCAAAAATGGCAGATTTGAGACTGGGCGAAAGTTGTTCAGATCTTGAGGATCCAAGGAGGGCTTCTTTAAGAGCGGTCTTATCACTGCCTCCTTGAGGGCTGATGGCATCACTCCCTCCTCAAGGGAGGCGTTCACCACCACCTTGATCCCCTCACCCAGTCTCTCTCTGCAGCTCATAATGAGCCAAGATGGGCAAGGATCAAGGAAGCAGGTGGTCGGCCTTACAGATGAAAGCACCTTGTCCACTTCATCAGGAGGAAGAAGCTGGAACCAATCCCACAAAACCGGTTTGCCACAGGCCGCCTCTTGCTCACTAACTGTATCCACAGTGTGCAGAGTAACACACCTAATCTGATCAATTTTATCTGCAAAGTGCCTTGCCAAAGCCTCACAGGAGGCCTTAGAATGCTCCAGTGGTTGTGGAGCCACAGGACCGACCAGGCTCTGGACCACTTGGAACAGCCTCCTGGGACAGCACTCTGCAGACGCGATCGAGGCAGCATAATATTCCTTTTTTGCTGCCTTCACCGCCACGTGATAGGCTGAAGATACAGCTCTAGCCCGTGTCTGATGGTCTTTGGAGCGAGACTTCTGCCACCGGCGCTCTAGCCGTCTCACCTCCTGTTTCAGAGCTCGTAACTGCGGATTGAACCATGGTGCAGTCCGAGCCCTGTTCAGGGGGAGAGGGCGTTTCGGAGCCACCCGATCTAATGCCCCAGTGATTGCGGCATTCCAGCCACCCACCAGGGTCTCGACCGAGTGGCCGTTGGCATGCCCCAGAGAATCCCCAAGCGCGTTCAGGAATCCATTTGGATCCATAAGACGCCTGGGGCGGACCATTTTAATGGGTCCTCCACCCCTGCAGAGGGGTTGTGGAACCGAGAAGTCCAACGTCACCAGATAGTGATCTGACCATGACAATGGGGTGGTGGATATACCCCCGACTTCCAGATCACTCCCCGCTTCTCCAGAAACAAACACAAGGTCTAATGCATGACCGGCTACATGGGTGGGCCCAGTTAGAATATGGTGCAGCTCCCAGGAGGCCATGGTCTCCACGAAGTCCCGAGGTGCTCCTGTGAGGATGGCCTCTGAATGTACGTTGAAGTCCCCCAACACCAGTAAGTTAGGGGACTGTACACGCACATCAGATACCACCTCAAGCACCTCGGCCAGTCATGCAGCGGGGTGGATGGTACATGAGCAGAATCCCCAGACTGCCCTTCGGGCCCAACCTCCAGTACATGCACTCAGCAACCTTGGTCTCCCGGAATGGGGGTCTGGTGAAAACCAAGGACTCTCGATAGATAACAGCCACTCCCACTCCCCCTCCCCGATCCCCAGCCCTTGGCTGCTGTGCATATGAAAATCCGGCTGGACACATGGCTGCAAGGGTTGGAGCAGCAGCCTCGGCCAGCCATGTCTCCGTAATACATGCCAGGTCTGCACCCTCATCCAAGATCATGTCATGGATGAGGGAGGTTTTCTGGGTAACAGACCTGGCATTGCAGAGCAGCAAATGAAGGCCAGAAGATGGGGTCACGCCTCCCCCAGCCATCCTTTGGCTCTGGACAGGCCCAGAGCAGGGAACAGATACTACACATCTCTCCCTTGTTCCCCTTAGCTGGCATGGCCTGCCCCTAGTGCTCCGCCAGCGCCTGCCGCCCAGCCTCGGTATGTTCTGGCCCCCAACACTCCCCCCACTGCCTCCATCAGGCGGACATATGCCCCCTCGCTCCCGCCTATCAGGCAGGCTACCCACCCCTAAAAACACCACAAAATCCCCCCCAACAAAATAAAACAAACAAACAAAACAATTAAAATCCCCTTAAAAATGCCAGGCAGTAGTCCACAGGGAAGGCCTGGTGGTGGTGGCGGCGGCGGCGGCAGCAGCAGCAGCAGCAGCAGCAGCAGCAGCAGCAGCAGCAGCAGGCACGCCTCTTCTCCGGTGGTGGTGGTGGCTTCTCCTGCAGGCCCTGGCTCTCCCAGGCCACCTCAGCCAGCCAGCTTATGTAGCCCCTCCAGGGAGGGGCAGATGGAGCAGTACAGCTGGCTCGGTACCTGGGGGCCTGGTCCTGCAGAGACTGGCGGTCTGCCAGGCAGAAGTCCACGGGGAAGGCCTGGTGGTGGTGGCAGCGGCGGCAGCAGCAGCAGGCCCAGCGGCGGCGGCAGCAGGCCCAGCAGCAGCAAGCACGCCTCTTCCTTGGTGGTGGTGGTGGTGGTGGTGGTGGTGGCTTCTCCTGCAGGCCCTGGCTCTCCCAGGCCACCTCAGCCAGCCAGCTTATGTAGCCCCTCCAGAGAGGGGCAGGTGGAGCAGCACAGCTGGCTCAGTACCTGGGGGCCTGGTCCTGCAGGGACTGGCGGTCTGCCAGGCAGAAGTCCACAGGGAAGGCCTGGTGGTGGTGGTGGTGCAGCAGCAAGCACGCCTCTTCCCCAGTGATGGTGGCTTCTCCTGCAGGCCCTGGCCCTTGGTCTGATCCAGCAGGGCTCTTCTCATCTTCTTATGTTCTTATGATAGCCTTATCCATAGGGAAAGAGAAAAATTTAGTTCAGTTCACCTATAGATAAGAACTCATCAAATTTGTATTTCCCAAATCAATATGTGAACCAAAACACAGTTGTCCTTTGGTATTCTTGTTTCTCTGGATTTTGCGATGCAGTTTTCTGAACAAAAACTGCATTACAGAAGTTTTTATCTGGGGAAAGTAGGGATGGTGTGGGAGCCCAGTTCAGTCAGGGAATCCAGCGGATCCACTCCTGCCCACACACCTGAGCTCCGCTCGTCGATCCCCTGCCCCTGCTCACCCCCTGCCCATGCTCGGCGAATGGCCTGCACTCACCCCAGCAGCCGTGTCAAGCTTCACAGTCGCCATTTTTTAGAAATAAAATGGCGATCACAAAAATGTGCATATTTGTGCACACACAAAAATGCGCATTTTGTGAATGCATATCTTCACATATGCAGAAATGCACATTTTGTGAATGCACATATTTGCGCATGCACAAAAATGATCATTTCCCAAAATGCACATTTTGCCTTCACAAAAATGTGGTGTTCACACATGAGAATATGTGCATTTGCAAAAAAGCACATTTTTGCACATACAAAAATGTGTGCATTTTTGCGATTGCCATTTTATTTTATTTTTTAAATGGAAACCGTGGAGCTCAACGAGGTTGCTGAGGTGAGTGCGGGCTTCTTGCCAAGTGTGGGAGGGGCTGAAGTGCAGTCCTGGGACTGGTGAGTGGGGGCAAGGGCTGGGCGGGCATCTGGAGAACCCGGACAGGGGTGAGTTCACACATCCCTAGGGGAATGTGTGCAAAAAAATATGCATATTAGTGAAAGAAGCATACAAAAAGTTCATTTATAAGGGAAACCTGCTTGCAAAAAAAGTGTACAATAAATGAGTACAAAAATCTGTGTACTAGGCAAAAGTCTACAAAAATGTGTATAGTTGGAGAAATGTGTATAAAAATGCGTTTGAATGTCATTGCACACTTTAAAAAAAATCACAAACTGATGCAGAAATGGGATGGAATGAACTGAAGTCTGAAAAAAAGGAGAAAATGAGAGAAAACAAAATTCACAGGTTGTCCTGTCCTTCCTTACCATCCACATTGGTGCCATCACTACAACTTGTGGCAGCAAATTCATGAACTGCCTTTTGTCATTCATGAATCTCAATCCATTCACTTTCACTGGATGGCCCCGGGTTCCCTCTATCCACTTTCTGTACACAATGGTCAGAACTAGGCTTTCTTGTACTGAAATCAGTGGGCTATTTATTTATTTATTTATTTATTTCATTTCTATACCGCCCAATAGCCGAAGCTCTCTGGGCAGTTCACAAAAATTAAATCCAAGCAACACACAATAAAACAATTTAAAATATACAGAACATTAAAACCACAATATAACAATACAACCACAATAAAACCTAGCAGCAGTGCAGGAGTTTAAAATACAGATTTAAAAGAGCAAAGCTCTTGTTCTCTCAGTACTTCTGGAAAAGTACTGGCGTAATATGAGCTCACAGGCCAGTCCCTGTTAACAATCTTGCTGCCCTATTTTGGACCAGCTGAAGTTTCCGGACCGTTTTCAAAGGCAGCCCCACGTATAACACATTGCAGTAATCCAGACAAGAAGTTATCAGAGCATGGATAACTGTAGCTAGGCTATCTCTGTCCAGATAAGGGCGTAGTTGGTATACCAGCCTAAGCTGATAAAAAGTGCTCCATGCCACTGAGTTCACCTGTGCCTCAAGTGACAGTTCTGGATCCAAGAGCACCCCAAACCACAAATGTGATCCTTTAGGGGGAGTGCAACCCCCTCCAGAACAGGTTGAATATCACCTAGCCGGGCAGACGAACCACCCACTAACAGTACTTCTGTGTTGTCTGGATTGAGTTTCAGTTTATTAGCCCTCATCCAGTCCATTACCGTGCCCAGGCACTGATTCAGAACAGTCACTGCCTCACCTGGTTTTGATGTAAAAGAGAGGTAGAGCTGGGTGTCATCTGCATATTGATGGCACCTCAGCCCACACCTCCGGATAACCTCCCCCAGCGGTTTCATGTAGATGTTAAACAGCATGGGGGATAAAATAGAGCCCTGTGGAACCCCATGGCACAATTGCCATGGCACAGAGCAATAATCCCCCAGCACCACCTTCTGGAATCGGCCATCCAAGTAGGAATGGAACCACTGTAGTGCAGTGCCTCCAACTCCCAACCCAGACAACCTATCCAGAAGGATACCATGGTCGATGGTATCGAAAGCCTCTGAGGGATCCAGGAGAATCAACAGGGTCACACTCCCCCTGTCCCTCTCCTGGCAGAGGTCATCCCACAGGGCGACCAAGGCAGTTTCCATTCCAAAACCAGGCCTGAAGCCCGATTGAAATGGATCTAGATAATCCATTTCATTCAAGAGTGCCTGGAGCTGTCCTACAACCACGCGCTCAAGCACCTTGCCCAGGAAGGGGATGTTGGCCACTGGCCTATAATTGTTAACATCCTCTGGGTCCAGGTTAGACTTTTTCAGGAGTGGTCTAATTACTGCCTCTTTTAAAGCGGCAGGCACCACTCCCTCTCTCAAGGAGGAATTTACAACCTCCTGGACCCAGCCGGACAACCCCTCCTTGTTTGATTTAATAAGCCATGAAGGGCAAGGGTCAAGCACACAAGTGGTCGATCGGACTTGGCCAAGCACCTTGTCCGCATCCTCAGGCCTCAGTAACTGAAACTCATCCAATAAAACTGGACCAGACGGTGCTCTGAACGCCTCTACCAATGGAACTGCATTAATGGTGGTGTCCAATTCATGATGAATCTGAGCGACTTTATCCTCAAAGTGCCGTGCAAACTCGTCACAGCGTGCTACTGAGGGTTCCACCGTCTCTCTCCCTGGACCAGAATGTAACAGGCCACAGACCACTCGGAAAAGCTTCACTGGATGACACTGAGAAGATGCAATGCTGGTGGAAAAGAACTGTCTCTCTTTGCCACCCTCACCGCCACAGAGTAGGCTCGATAGTGGGCTCTTACCTGTGTTCGGTCAGACTCAGCACGAGTTTTCCTCCACCTGCGTTCTAGCCGTCTCCCCTCTTGCTTCATTGCCCTCAGCTCAGGTGTATACCAAGGAGCTGGCCGGGCTCTGCTCAGAGGGAGAGGGCGCTTGGGCGCGATCGTGTCAACCGCCCGAGTCATCTCTGCATTCCACAGAGCGACCTGGGCTTTGACAGGAGCACCAGCCATACCAGCAGGGAAATCCCCCAGAGCCCTCTGGAATCCATCGGAATCCATTAATCTCCGGGGGCGGACCATTTTAATAGGTCCCCCACCCTTGCAGAGGGGAAAGGCCACCAGGAGTCTAAACCTCAGCAGGAAGTGATCTGACCATGACAAAGGGACAGATGTTAATTCCTCCACTTTCAGATCACCATCCTCCTCTCCAGTCGAGAAAACCAGATCAAGCGTGTGTCCTTTTGTATGCGTTGGGCCGATGACATGTTGGGACAGCCCCATGGTTGTCATGGCGGCCATGAAGTCCTGAGCCGCCCTGGATACAGCAGCCTCGGCATGGAAGTTGAGATCCCCCAGGACCATCATCCTAGGGGTCCTCAACACCAAGTCCGAGACCACCTCCGTCAGCTCAGGCAGGGAGTCTGATGGGCAGCGGGGTAGGTGGTACACCAACAGAATCCCCAATCTGTCCCGGGTACCCAACACAAGGTACAGTGTGCTTAACTCTGTGTTGGCCACCAATTGCAATAAGAACTTCTATTTGGTGATCTGGAGAAAAGGCCTATTGTATTGCCAAACTGAACTTTCCAGCAAGAATGTCTCTCTAATATCTGTAGCCACATACCACCCATCCTTTTGCTATGGCAGTTGTTGCAAAGGGTTTGTATGCACAGCGCCTGTATATCAGTGTACGATATGCATACAGATAATAAAATTAAAAGTATTCTCTGGGAGTGTTGGAGTTTAGAATAAATGAGAGACAAGAACACCAGTGGCTCTGATTGTAAGAAATTAGTTCCACCATTCAGATGGTCCTTGACAAGAAATAATTATAGATTTCTTTATGAGATATAAAGGTTATGTGACACATTTGGAAACTGAGTGAGAAGACGATTGATGAGGGTAGCTATAATCTCTGTTGTGCAGACTTGTAGTGAACAAATTCTGGCTATCAGTTTGTGTTGTCCATGTTAACATGGGTCAAAAGCCATGAGGTAGTTCTGGAAAACATCCTGCAAATAGGTCATGATATTGAATCTAAACTTCTTTATGTTGCACAATATTCCAACACCTGTGTTGTTTTTTCTTCAGTAATTAACAGCATGGAAGTGGAGGAGAGCACCCATGAAGTACGGTGAGGAGCCCGCATCAGGTGGCGGAGTGGAAGGAGTGGTGAATTGCTGCAGTGAGAAAGCAGCCAGCGGGGCTCTCTGGAGCAGCCACCCACCCACTGGTTCCCTCATCACACCCCCTTACTTTTGCTGCTGCTGCTTCAGCTATATAGAGCTAATGCAGCAGTGGCAAAGGTAAGGTGAAGGGGGGCCCGTGATGGGGGAATGGGCATGATGCAGCAGGAAGGGATGTAATGTGGTGGTGGCAAGTGGTGCAATGCAGCAGTGGAACCCTTGCCACCACTACATCACACACCTTCTCTCGTGTTCTCTCCTGCCTCAGGCGGTGAGAGAGCTTGTGCTAGGCCCGAGAGGGGAGGGAATAGCAAACCCAAGCTGTATGATACTACAGCCCCTACTAGTTGGATCAGTCTCAAGTAAATATATCTTGGAGTTACTCAGACCATTCTTAGACAAGGGTTAACTCCAGTGACCTAATTTAATACCACCTTCTGGGAAAGAGTACAGTGTTCTCTGTCTTTGCATCATTGATTGGCCTTCTCAATTTGAGATCCTCTCTACTATGGATTAAGGAATTATTTGAAAGGGACTCTGGGCACGCAAGAAAAATGTAACCATGTGGTATTTCATGTGCCAGTTAAGTTTGTAGCTCAGGAGCTATGTATGCAGCATTGTGATGCATCGGTGGCATCCAGCCAGACCACAAATCCCTGATGTGCTAACACTATACATGAAGGCAAGGTGACCTGGTTTTTTTATTGAGATGCCAGAGGTGCAAAACTTCACACTGCCTGCCCTGTTTCTCCTTTAAACTAGTTAAGGTGTCTCCTTGATTAAGTTAAGGTCTCCTTGATTAATTCTTCCATATCCCATGACCAGATTTTACCTGGGAATGGTGAGATGCCTGGGGACAGAAGAACCCCCTTCTTCTAGTTTTGCAGTCCCTCACAAAATATGGTGTATGTTGAGTCTAGGGATTGATAAATCTGTCCATTTCAGTTTCTCTCAGTATCTCATTTTTCCAATCTTAAATTCAATTGGTTCATCCCAAACTTTGAGATTTTTTAAAGGTTTCCATGAAAATTCATAAGCATTTTTGGGTAGATTTCTCCTAATGCCTGCACTTTTATATGCCTTTTTGCCTAAAATACTCTTTTTTTTTCTTTCTTTTTTGCAAGCAGTTCCCTAATATAATGCATGTTTAACATTATTTTCCAGAACACATGCATTTTTGTATGAATTTTTGATAGGAGAACTTCGTGGCAAAATTTGCAGAAGTGCAAATTTTGAAGAATAATGGGGGTTTGGTTCGCATAGTGGTTCAAAAGTGTGAAATTAGGTAAACTCACATTAAAATGTTAACAGAAAGAATTTCTCCCCCATCCCTAGTTGAGACATTATGCCAAATTATAGCTTGACTTCTCAGATCCTCGTTTAGTGTTACATTAACAATCCCCAATATTTAAGATCAATAATCCTTATAGAAGCTTTCTAAGGTAAGTCAGTATTATTATTCCTATGTTCAGATAGACAGGTTAAAGGGTTGTAGTATGGCTAAGGTAACTAAGATATAAATGGAGGATTTCATGTTTCACAGGCAAAACTGCACTGACTGTTGTGCAATCACATAAAGAACGTATAATAGCGTTATGTTTTATTGTTTTCCATTTAAACAGCCTCGCATGCCTTTTGCTGAGTGATGTATTCACATTTTTGTGGTAAGCAGAGAATAAGACACAAAGAAAAAAAAGAATACAGCAGCTGGTTCCAAAATAATGGAACAGTACATTGAGTGTGAAATTGCATCAGATTAAACAAGTTGCACTGACTTCCGTGGGAGTAGAGAAAGGGGCCCAATTATGCCATGCAATGCCAAGGAAGCTCTGAAAAGAGAGACCCATCCTTCTTGTTTACAACTAAAAACACTGTTTAAAAAAGTATTCGGCCTCCTATTGGCAGAAAATACATCAGGCAACTTGGTTCACTCTGATTCTCCAATGACCCCTGGCCTTGACTACAACCCTTCTAGAAGAAAACAAAATTAAGCATCAAACAGGCTTTGGATCCTCTTGCTTTATTATCCCAGTTCAGCAGATGGGAAAAGTGAAAGGCTGGTTTCATCCTACTCAGTTCAATTCCATTTCTGGTTGCATCCTGTATCTCTTTCTCCACTTATGCTGGTGTCAAGAGTCAAGGTGGCATCTCTAAAGAGAGGGCTGTTTATTGTACATATCCTTAATTTGGTGGGGAGTAGCTAACATTCTCTTATACGAGGGCTGGGCAACACACACAGTCTGGCTATGGCTCCCCTGCCAAATTGGCAGCTGATAATAGGAAACGGCAATTCCCCTTTAAATTATAGGGAGCACGTGCCTTGTTTTACAGCAAAAATTACACTCCTGAAAGCCTGCAGCAGTAGCAGGTGTGGCAGTGCAGTGATAGGGTGTTGGGGGCAGGGAGGGAATTGGCCCCTTGATCCCCAGGCGTTGCTCACCCCTGTCTTGCATGAATACCTCTGTTTTGTGTTACCAATTTTCTCTGTCTCTCAGGCTGTGTGTGTGGGGGGGCACTTTTAGATAAATTGTTCCCCAGTTCTTTTTTGCACCAGGATTTCCATAGCTGGCCACCAGTTGTCTTTGTTCAACTGCCAAACCCTAGCAGCATGTCACCCTGGTACCTGCCTTTCAGAACACTGGGCTGCATCCCCACTCTTGCATGTCCTGCACTGCTGATGACAGAAATTAACCATATACCCAAAACACTGTGCAGACTACACCCACCTAAATTAGAGTTGTGAGAAGCAGCTGGGAGGGCTAGAGGACAAGGTGGCCTCCTGGCCAATCAGCTCAATCCTGGCCAATCAGCTCCATCTCCTGCTTTCTTCCAGGGCTGATGAAAGGAAAGAAAGAGTCAGTCCATGGGAAGAGGAGAGAGATGCCAGAGAGAGGTCAGGGAATAGCTTATCCCAAGAGCAAGGCTGAGATGCACTGAAAGCCTTGCTAGCTCTACCACTGCAGCAAGAGAGTGAGCCAGGCAGAGCTGCCTGAGAAGACTGGCCACTCAGTAAGAGGGAATATCTTGTGTAATAGCCCAGCAAGTTCTTGGGGTAAACCCCACTTGTCCACTGCCATGTCCTCTCACTAGGCCTGTAAACGCCTGGGGTGAGTGACCAAAGTCACCTCTGGCTTTTTGTGTGGCTTCACTTTCCAGTTGCTCATTGTTGTTGTTGACCTACCACCCTGCTCTCTCCGAGCAGAGGCATAGCAAGGGTCAACATCATCCTTGAAAGGTAGAGCCCCAGAGTGATGATGTGTTCGCTTTCTACATGCAGGACATTTTGTGGTTGTTTTGTTTTTTAATGTAGATAAGCATTCAAAAATTCAAGCCCACCCATTTACAATCTGAATTGGTATAGCGATTTAGATGCATACCTCAGCTCATTTCTAAAGCCTAGATTGTCACCAAGAATAAGTGCTCTCAGCTTGTTTGCTGGAATATCTTGTGGTAATGGACGTCTACATAATCAAACTCATGGTGTTAAATGGAAATCGTAGCTGGGAATCACTAGTTACCCTCACTTGCCATTTTCCTCTTTCTGATATAGATTCATACCCAGGATAAAGGAGGAAGGATGGGAAGCTGCCTTATCTCTTGGTCTATTTAACTCAGTATTATCTACAATCAATAGTGCTGGGTTTTCAGGATTTCAGACAGGGCTCTTTTCTGGCCAAGGATTGGCCATGGAACCTTTCACATTCAATGCACGTGCTCCACACTGCATTATGATTGTCCCCTTCTTCATTAGAATGCTCCTTCCTCCATCATTACCAATGTAACTTTCTGCCATTCAGGTTTTGTACTGAAGTACCACTCTGAAGACGAAAATATAGTCTAAGTCACAGCAGATACCTTCAACAATTACTTGGTTTAAGAAGCTGTCTTTATACTCTAATTGTACCTGTTCAGCACTGGTCCAAATAGATCCTTGCACCAATGGATTGTCTCATACCAGTAATAAAGACCTTCAAAATGTGTGACTGCAATCCACATCCTAAAGCCAGAGTAATCCTGGGATGGTTCTAATTCCAGTGACTTTAACAGCCTGTTAAAAGGACTCATCCAGTTGTAAAGTACAGCCTAAGCTGTTGCTTGCCCTGACCAGTGCTGTCTGGAGGGGTGTACGAGACTTTCATTTCTGTTTGCAAATCACAGAACTTGCCCCATTTGCAACCCTGAACACAAGCTCAAGTCCCCGAAAAAGTCGCACATTTCTGAATTTGCAACTGTGTTTGAAAAATGTGTTGTTTTAAATGTGCACTTTAAAAATTGCATAAGCACACACGCACACACGCACACATTTTCACACTTTAGTCAAGGGGGGAGGAGTGTGCACTTTTGAGGGGGAAAAAAGCACCCAAAGTGCACATTTTTCTCATTCAAAATGCACATTTTCCCCATTCAAACAAACTGAAAACAGGTCACAAACAAGAATGGGAGTGAGGCAAACAGAACTTAAAAGGAGTTTGGATAATCTTGCTGAGCTCAAGCATCCCTGGTTCCCCCATCTCTACCTGTCTCTTCTTGGACCTATTATTTTTCTGCTCTTCCTTGCAAGCAACAAGTGTGGCAATTTGTTTAAAGAAGCTCTAGCTTCCACAGATTTGTCATGGGAGTGAGGAATTACTTACATGGTAGGTGTTTATCATGGGTTTGTATGTGATACTGGAAGACAATGGTTATTCTCCACCCACCCCCCGCCTCACAAACATCAACCTGTCAGTGGATGGTGCAGCAGAAGCTCATTACTTAGAATTTAATCCTATGTACAGAGATACACTTTAGGTAGCCCTTGTAGTAAGCAAATTAGGGATTAATTCCAGTGTCCCAAAGGCTGTGCAACAAATTAGTAGTCGTGTAAATGCATTCTTGATAAACTATCAAGCCCCTCGCAAACTGTGTAGCAATAGTAAACAAAAAAAGGACACTTTTTGTTGTCTAGAAACCCTCCTTTGGTTGTTTTCATCTCTGTCAAGGCTTCATATTACTATTGGAAAACAGCAAAAGGCACAAACAAATGGTCACAAATACCGTTTCTGGCATATCTCCTCTAAAGCAACCCAGAAGTGTTTTCAGCAGCCAAATCTACATGCAAGCTCAACACTCGTTGACCCATTAGGCCCACTTAAGTCCATTAGGAAATTAGTGTTTTGTGCTCATTCTCCCCTCCCCCGCTGCTTTTCAAATTTGTGCTTATTTAGTCAGGCTGACAAATGAGTTTGCATGCTAATAAAATGTACCTTGCTGAGCCCACGTTGAGGTTGTTGTGGCAGTCTTGTTGCTGGACAACATTCTCGAGGCTTTCAGGGCTTTCGCTACTGTGCTTTTCACAGGAACTAAAAAACCACGAATAGCATTCATTCACTAGCTCACTGCTCCTGCTGTTTGAAAGGGTCATTTAGTAAAATAATCAGCTGAAAAACAGTTCAGCAAGATGCATTAATTCTGTTTTGTTTGGATAATATTGAGGATATCGGGGCTTCCCCCTTTCTTTTGGGAAGGAGGCCTGCAGCGTGTGACATTTAATCTCATCTAAACCCTGGAAAACCATTGAGAAGTGGCTGAAAGGCTGTAATATTGTGCCATTTCTTCTACACTTATGGTAATGCTAAATCCATTAATGACACACTAATTTTCCCATACATAGTCAAAGGGCTCCACGACACCATCTTTTTTTTTCTTTTTCTTTTTGGCAAGTGGTAGCATCAGCAGACTGTGACATAATCACTTCAGAGAGGATATCGTTCTCCCGACATTCACAATGTCAACTGCTTCACACACTGAAAATGGCGCAGCATGCTGTTGTTTGCCCAGTTCCCCAGCCTCATTCGCTACATCCAGGAGGTCTTCCTCATTCCACCTCATTCCCCATAACTCATGGCTGGTCTCTGGGAGAGCACCACTGGCCCCAAATACCTCTTCCCTAGTGCTGGAGCCAATCTTCAGAATCCTCACCTGCTATCTCCAGTTGGCCATGTATCCCCGCTGAGCCCATTATAAATACATCATGTTTCCCTTTACAAACAATTTTGATCCTGTGATTCTTCTTTTTTAAAGAAATATATTAGTATATGTGCAAGATACAACCGTGAATTGCTTGGTATGTAACTTCAGAGACACAAAGCTCAACACATTTTAATTTCCTCGAGGGAATTTTGAGGAGAGGAAACCATTGGAAATGGAGGCTTATTGATACATGTCCTGTATCAACAATGGTATAATTAAGAAGTGGGGAGAGGCTTGTTTCTAAAAATACAAAAACAAATTCTAATCCAACAAAGATATATAAAGTTGCAGAATGGGTGCAGAACAGGGAGCTGGAGCAACTCCCTCATATTTATTTATTTATTCATTCATTCATTCATTCATTCATTTCATTTCTATACCGCCCAATAGCTGAAGCTCTCTGAGCGGTTCACAAAAATTAAAACCAAACAACACACAATAAAACAATATAAAATATATAGAACATTAAAACCACAATATAACAATACAACCACAATAAAACCTAGCAGCAGTGCAGGAGTTTAAAATACAGATTTAAAACAGCAAAGATAAAAATTTAGAAAGCTAAAATGCTAAAATGCCTGGGAAAATAAAAAGGTCTTCACCTGGCGCCGAAAGGAGTACAATGTAGGTGCCAGGCAAACCTCACTAGGGAGCTCATTCCAGAGCTGGGGTGCCACAGCAGAAAAAGCCCTCCTCCTAGTAGCCACCCGCCTCACTTCCTTTGGCAGGGGCTCACGGAGAAGGGCCTCTGAGGATAATCTTAAGGTCCAGGCAGGCACATATGGGAGGAGGCAATCCTTCAGGTAACCTGGGCCCAAGCCGTTAAGGGCTTTGAATGTTAACACCAGCACTTTGAATCGGGCCCGGAAATGGACTGGCAGCCAGTGCAGCTGGAAAAGTACTGGCGTAATATGAGCTCACAGGCCAGTCCCTGTTAACAATCTTGCTGCCCTATTTTGGACCAGCTGAAGTTTCCGGACCATTTTCAAAGGCAGCCCCACGTATAACGCATTGCAATAATCCAGACGAGAAGTTATCAGAGCATGGATAACTGTAGCTAGGCTATCTCTGTCCAGATAAGGGCGTAGTTGGTATACCAGCCTAAGCTGATAAAAAATGCTCTGT
Organism: Heloderma suspectum; assembly: GCF_057233095.1. Taxonomy (NCBI): domain Eukaryota; kingdom Metazoa; phylum Chordata; class Lepidosauria; order Squamata; family Helodermatidae; genus Heloderma; species Heloderma suspectum. The sequence goes on from NC_139458.1 coordinate 272,173,212, forward strand.
GCCACTGAGGTCACCTGTGCCTCAAGTGACAGTTCTGGATCCAAGAGCACCCCCAAACTATGAACCTGATCCTTTAGGGGGAGTGCAACCCCCTCCAGAACAGGTTGAATATCACCTAGCCGGGCAGACGAACCACCCACTAACAGTACCTTCGTCTTGTCTGGATTGAGTTTCAGTTTATTGGCCCTCATCCAGTCCATTACCGTGCCCAGGCACTGATTCAGAACAGCCACTGCCTCACCTGGTTTTGATGAGAAAGAGAGGTAGAGCTCTCATCTGCATATTGATGGCACCTCAGCCCACACCTCCGGATAACCTCCCCCAGCGGTTTCATGTAGATGTTAAACAGCATGGGGGATAAAATAGAGCCCTGTGGAACCCCATGGCACAATTGCCATGGCACAGAGCAATAATCCCCCAGCACCACCTTCTGGAATCGGCCATCCAAGTAGGAATGGAACCACTGTAGTGCAGTGCCTCCAACTCCCAACCCAGACAACCTATCCAGAAGGATACCATGGTCGATGGTATCGAAAGCCGCTGAGGGATCCAGGAGAATCAACAGGGTCACACTCCCCCTGTCCCTCTCCTGGCAGAGGTCATCCCACAGGGCGACCAAGGCAGTTTCCATTCCAAAACCAGGCCTGAAGCCTGATTGAAATGGATCTAGATAATCCGTTTCATTCAAGAGTGCCTGGAGCTGTCCTACAACCACGCGCTCAAGCACCTTGCCCAGGAAGGGGATGTTGGCCACTGGCCTATAATTGTTAACATCCTCTGGGTCCAGGTTAGACTTTTTCAGGAGTGGTCTAATTACCGCCTCTTTTAAAGCAGCAGGCACCACTCCCTCTCTCAAGGAGGAATTTACAACCTCCTGGACCCAGCCAGACATCCCCTCCTTGTTTGATTTAATAAGCCATGAAGGGCAAGGGTCAAGCACACAAGTGGTCGATCGGACTTGGCCAAGCACCTTGTCCACATCCTCAGGCCTCAGTAACTGAAACTCATCCAATAAAACTGGACCAGACGGTGCTCTGAACGCCTCTACCAATGGAACTGCATTAATGGTGGTGTCCAATTCATGACGAATCTGAGCGACTTTATCTTCAAAGTGCAGTGCAAACTCATCACAGCATGCTACCGAGGGTTCCACCATCTCTCTCCCTGGCCCAGAATGTAACAAGCTGCGAACCACTCGGAAAATCTCCGCTAGACGACACTGAGAAGATACAATGCTGGTGGAAAAGAACTGTCTCTTTGCCACCCTCACCGCCACAGAGTAGGCTTGATAGTGGGCTCTTACCTGTGTTCGGTCAGACTCAGCACGAGTTTTCCTCCACCTGCGTTCTAGCCGTCTCCCCTCTTGCTTCATTGCCCTCAGCTCAGGTGTATACCAAGGAGCTGGCCGGGCTCTGCTCAGAGGGAGAGGGCGCTTGGGCGCGATCGTGTCAACCGCCCGAGTCATCTCTGCATTCCACAGAGCGACCTGGGCTTTGACAGGAGCACCAGCCATACCAGCAGGAAAATCCCCAGAGCCCTCTGGAATCCATCGGAATCCATTAATCTCCAGGGGCGGACCATTTTAATAGGTCCCCCACCCTTGCAGAGGGGAAAGGCTGCCAGAAGTCTAAACCTCAGCAGGAAGTGATCTGACCATGACAAAGGGACAGATGTTAATTCCTCCACTTTCAGATCACCATCCACCTGCCCAGTCGAGAAAACCAGATCAAGCGTGTGTCCTTTTATATTGGGAAATTTAAAGGCATTGGGCCGATGACATGTTGGGACAGCCCCATGGTTGTCATGGCAGCCATGAAGTCCTGAGCCACCCCGGATACAGCGGCCTCGGCATGGAAGTTGAGATCCCCCAGGACCATCATCCTAGGGGTCCTCAACACCAAGTCCGAGACCACCTCCGTCAGCTCAGGCAGGGAGTCTGATGGGCAGTGGGGTGGGCGGTACACCAACAGAATCCCTAATCTGTCCCGGATACCCAACGCAAGGTACAAACACTCAAGATCTGCACTTGAATGAGCAGGAAGCCTGGAGAGGGAGATTGAATTCCTATAGACCACGGCAACCTCCCCTCCCCAACCCTCAAGTCGGTGTTGGGGCTGCACCGAGTACCCAAGAGGGCACAGCTGGGAGAGAGTGACCCCTCCCAGTTCCCCCACCCAAGTCTCAGTAATGCATACCAGGTCAGCCCCCTCATCCACAATCATATCATGGATGAGGGAGATTTTATTTTGGGCCGACCTGGCATTCAGCAGCAGCAGCACCAGACCTGAGGGCAGACTGGTAAGGCTGCCAGGAACCATCAGGTTGGGGGAAGAACCAGAAGAGGGGACAGCTGTAAGGTGTCATATGAGAAAAGATTACACAGTGTGTCATTTGGACTTTCCATCTCAGGCACCAAAAAGCTCTTGGGATGATATTATCCTTGAGTGAACATTCCACACGTCAGTCAAGGAGAAGTTCTTGGATTTAATCTGATTTTATCCCAGTGTAGTAAATAAAAATAAATGTGTGTACTCAGCCATAATTTTGATTTAAGGATGTGATCAAAAACATCATTAAGGGTTTTCTTCTTCTTCTTCTTCTTCTTTCAAGCTTTACGCATGCCAGGCACAGGTTCAAGACTTCTGTTGTGACTCCACTTCATAGTTCCAACTCAAAAGACTTCTGAGTGAAGTAAACAACCATTTTTTTAATTATACACTCAGAAAAAAATCACTCCAATCAGTCTGCATTTTATCTAAGAGGATTTTATGGGGTTTAATGGGAAACTTGATTATTTGTTTATTCCATAAGTGATTTATTTTACCACTTCAACATAAATAAGGTAGCATTTAGTTCTGCCAGACCCTCATAATAATGTGCTTTGCTGGCTTAGGCAAAGATTCATCTAATGTCAATTGCCTCTGAAAGCAATCCTGTTTATAAATGAACAGGGGATTTGAGCAACTCCCATACAAAGAAATGTTACAACATTTGGGGCTACTTAGTTTAAAAGAGAGGTCAGTAAGGAAGGACATGATAAAGATGTAGAAAATAATGCTTGGTGTGGAGAAAGTCGATAGAGAAAGGTTTTCTTCTTCTCTCAAATACACATGGCTAAACTATGGAATTCACTTCCATAGGATGTAGAGATGGCCACCAACTAAAATGCCTGGAAAAGGGGATTAGTCAAATTCACTGAGGATAACATTATTAATCGCTACTAGTCTTAATGGCTATACGTTAGGGGCGTGCTTTGTGTTTGCCCAATCCTGAACCAAATAGGGATGATTTGGAAAGATTTGGGAGATGTTCAAAGCAAAGCTCCTCCAGATCAGACTGAATCGAAATCTGAACCCTCCTGAAGACATGTTCGCAATTCAGATTCAGAAGGACCCAGGCAGTGTGTCTGCAAAAGGTGATACATTTCTCCCTGAGCTCTCCATATAAAGAAAACACTAGGCTGAGTATAGGGGGAAGGGAGAGGATGGGTGTAGTTTTGTGACTGACAGCTCTACCTTCTAATCACAGTGGATATCAGAGCTCTTCAATCTCAGTGATTTGCAGCAGGGATGCTGAAGTAATATATTGCAGGAGTACTGCAGTGTTTAGTAAGGCTTGCATGGACCGCCCCCCCCCGCTCTGCTTCGGATGCCACTTCAGTTCATCTGAAGCAGCCCTGCTCCACTTCAGACCTTTTTGGACCCTCTCTGCTTCGTCTCAGATCCAGATCTGAAGCAAGACTCAGACATCCGGATCGCTTGTTCGGGGTGTTTCCCCATTGACATGCATGGAAAAACACAAATGCCCATAATGTCTTCAGTTTTTATGATACATACATGACATGTGGGGAACTCTCAGCCCCACTGGAGGGGCCCCCACATGCCAAATTTCAGACAGTTTGGCCCAGTGATTTTTGTGCTAGGTGCAGGTAAAATTTGCTTTTTTCCCACAAAAACTCTCAAAGCAAACAACTATAACTTTTCACTGTTTCCACAGAGGCGCTTGAAATCTAGGCCCCTCTCAGCCCCCCCGGAGGGCATCCCACTTGCCAAATCTCAGACAGTTTGGCCCACTAGGTTTTGTGCAAGGCACAGGTAAATGTGCTGTTTTCGGAAACTCAAACCAAACTTCACAAAGGGATCATCAAGTTCGGTGTTGAAGTGGTGAGGAGGTCACTATCCACTGCTGCAGGTTTATTTGAAATGCAAATAACCCCTTTTTCCCTAGTAAGTACTACTTATTCAGTCAATGATTGCTAGGGATGTACGAAAGACATTTACCTTTTTGCGGATTCTGTTCATGGTGGGGGGGAGGCGTTCCATCCCTCCCCCCGGAATCCTCGACGGCTGGCTGTGCTCCACGGCGGCTCCATGGAGCAGCCGGCCAAGCCCAGTCCAGGGCCGTCTGCAGCCGGATTTCTGGCTGCGGAGGGCTCTGGGTAAAAAAAAAAAAATGTGTACGCAAATGGCGGCGGCTACAGCCGCCACCATTTGTGTTCCTTATTTTTCTTTGTCTTAGTCTACGTAAATATTTACATAGACTAAGATGAAGAAAAGAAAGGGGAATGCAAATAGCATACTGGGCACTATTTGCGTTCCCCTTTCTTGTCTCCGTCTTAGTCTACATAAATATTTACGTAGACTAAGACAAAGAAAAATAAGGAACGCAAATGGCGGCAGCCATAGCTGCCGCCATTTGCATAGCATTTTTGTTTTGTTTTTTACCCAGACATGATAGGCTACATAAGTCTTTACGTAGCCTATCACATCTAACACAGACTGCAAATGGCAGTGGCAGCAGCCAGTCGGAAGACCAGCCACCGCCGCCACTGCGGAAGCCGCCGCTGGAGCCGCCGCTGTCCAAAACATCCGCCCCAGGTAAGTCTCATCCCGGGGGGGATCCACGGGGGGCAGGGGGGCAGGCCGTTCCGTGATGGATTACGCGGGGCCGAATGCACTGGCATTCAGCCTCACCGAGATCCGTCACAGAATTCTCTGACATCCCTAATAATAGCAGGGTCTCTTTGGCTGAATTGCCTGAGAAAACACTGGCTGGTAGGCAGGAAGCAAACAAAGACAGCATCCCTGCCAGGTGGGCACATTGACTTGAACGAAGAGCAATGACAGTTGTCTGCTGGACTGACAGAGGCAGGAAGCAACACAGCAGCCCTGCCAGAGGGGCACAGCAGGACCTCGCCCACCTCTGCCCCTGCCAAGACCCTGAAGATGCCTCATATTGGGCTGACTTGTTTTGCCACATAGTGGAGTATTATTGGAATAATAAGTTAATATAAATAATCTGTATGTACTGCTTTGCCCATTCTATTGCAATGCGGACATATTGGTTTGCTTGACCACAACACAAGCACACAGACAGAGAGAGACACAGACACACAAGAGCAAAAGAAAAGCAAATACAGAAATACCTACAAGCAAAGGGTTTTATTTATTATTCTATTTTTAATTTTTTTTAAAGAAAACATATAAAGTTCAAGAAATACAGGAGGACAGCAGGCGGTGGGGGAGGGATAAGAGCCAAGAGCAAGCAAAGAATAGGAGAAGAAGAAAAACTTCTTTAATTTATGTTTTTGAGGCATCAAGCTGGAAAAGAAAAAGACAGTTCACTTCAGAATGGGGTGGGGGGGTGGGGGGAAGCCATACAATAAGGCAAGGCACAGGTAGGCCGCTATAGTAATATTTCTTTATTTTAGGAAGGAAGGAAGGAAGGAAGGAAGGAAGGAAGGAAGGAAGGAAGGAGGGACTATATGGTTGAATAATAAAAAAGGCAGGCAGGGGAGCAAAGGAACAAGCTAAGAAGTAAATGTTTGTTTTTAAAAATCAGAGCTGAATGGAGAATGACTAGAAGGAAGGAATAAGAAGCTGCAATGAGTGCCAAACTTAAAAAACAAACACAACCCTCTTCTGACTCCCAACCGACCACCTCACACAATGAACAATGGAACAGCAGGGGTGGGGGGAGCGAAGGAACAAGCCAAGAAGAAGCTAACTAGTAATTTAAGAAATATATATCTAGAAAAGTCAGATTTGAACTGTCAAGGAAGAAGAAGCCACAGTGAGTGCCCCCCCAATCTAACCAAACACAGTCTTCTCCCAACCAACCACCTCACACGATAAACAAATGCAGCCTTTTGCCTAACTATACTGCCCTCCTCCACCACTGTCTGGGATTGGAGACTGCTGGATTAGGTTGAGCCCTAGAGTTCCCATTCACCAAAGCACACACCTTCCTCCTCTGCTCACCTTCCCCCCTCCTCCCTCATCCTCTCACCTTCCCCCTCCCTCCTCCTCCTCCTCCTCCTCCTCCACATGAACTTTCAGAAGTTGATACATTTTGGAGACAGCCTATCTGGGCTACTCAGAAGGGATAACATGAGTTCTGAATCTCCAAGGCAGACAAGGTGCCTCGTGGAGGAACCGCGTCACTTCAGGCATCTCAGGGCTGGTCTGATCCACTTCATATCATGACGAGGCATCTCCAAATCAGCCCACTGTGCCTTATCATTCAGGCTTTGTACCGAAGTGGTACTGCTCTTTGCTTGTTTTCTTTCCCAGGTACAAGAGCATTCAAGAGTTTTTGAGGGATTTGTGTGTTCTCCACATCCATCATCCACCCCCTGCTATTACACTTTCTGTGATGTGTGTGCCTGCCAATTGAGTAGAAAATAAAAAAAGTTTTAAACTGTTTTCATTCGTCATAACTAGGGATGGCGGAGAATTCCGTCACGGATTTGTGAGGCCGAATGCCAGTTCATTCGGCCCCCTGAAATCCGTGGCAGAACGGCCTCCTGTCCCCCCGCCCCCCCACAGAATCACCCCGGGACAGCACTTACCTGGGGCAGATGCGGCGGATCCAGTGGTGGTTCTGGCGGTGGCTCCGCCGGCGGCTCCGGTGGCAGAAGCAGCGGCGGCGGTGGCTCTGGCGGCGGCAGCGGCTCTGGTGGTGGTGGCAGCGGCAGCTGGTCTCCTGGCCGGCCGTGGCCGGGATCTCCCACCGCCATTGCCATCCTTGTAGCCGTGATAGGCTACATAAGAATTTACGTAGCCTATCACGGCTAACCCCCCCCAAAAAAACACCGAGCGTATGTAAATGGCATAAATATTTATGTAAGACAAATCGGCGAAAAATAGGGAACTCAAATGGCGGCCGCCGTAGCCACCACCATTTGCGTACGCTCTGTGTTTTTTTGGGGTGTAGCCATGATAGGCTATGTAAATTCTTACGTAGCCTATCAAGGCTGCCTGGCTGGATGCAAATGGTGGCCGCTACGGCGGCCGCCATTTGCATCCACAGCAGCCCGTCCACGGCTGGAAATCTGGCTGTGGATTGCCTGGAGCTGGCCGTCGAAGATTCCGGGGGGAGGACCGGATCGCCTCCTCCCCATTGAGGATTCCGGGGGGAGGGATGGAGCACCTCCCCCGCCACAGCGAAAGATTCCATGAAAATGTAAGTGACTTTCGTACATCCCTAACATAACTTCCTAGCCCCTACACCCTATCCTTCTAAATTCCTGAAGGTTTCTCAGGGACACTTCTGCGATGTATGCCATTGTCAAACAAATTGCCAAAAAATCCACAGAGTGGGGGAAGGCTCCCCTTCCTCAAGAACTGCTGCACCTGCCCATCTCAAATTGTGTGCGTTTCTTAGCTGGGACTACTTGCTCCAATTGCACAAACCCTTCTCCACCTATTCATTTGAAACTTGGCGGGCTTGATGTGTTCAGAAGCAACATCTAACACCTGCAATTTTCATCCAATTCTGCCAAGAAATAATAATAAGAAATGATTGTTAGTATGCTTAAAAAAAAAATTTTTTAAAGGCATCTAGCCATTACCTATTTACATTACGCGTAATTGTCTGAAATTTGGCAGATTTCATCACCTCCCAAGGGGCTACTAGAGAGCCAGCATGGTGTAGTGGCTAGAGTGTTGCACTGGGAGCTGGGAGATCTGTGTTCTAGTCCCCACTCAGCCATGAAAGCTCACCGGGTGACTTTGGGCCAGTCACAGACTCTGAGCCCAATCTACCTCACTGGGTTGCTGTTGTGAGGATAAAATGGAGAGGAGGAGGAGGAGAATGTAAGCCGCCTTGGGTTCCTTGCAAGAGAAAAAAAGGTGGGATATAAATGCAATTATTAAGAAGAAGAAGAAGAAGAAGAAGAAGAAGAAGAAGAAGAAGAAGAAGAAGCAGCCGCCTATGGATTTCTAGGGATGGGGGAGAATTTCTCCCCGAAACTTCAGGGGGCCGAGTGCCAATGTGTTCGGCCCCCCGAAATAGTTTCGGAGAGAAATTCCCTGCACCCCGCACCCCCCCGGGACAAGACTTATCTTTCCCGAATGTCCCTCCCGGCGGCGGGTCCCGGCGGCGGTTCATCAGGTCTTCGACAGGGGCAGAGGCGACAGGGGCAGAGGCGCCGCCATTCCAATAAAAGTTAAAAAAAAAAATGCCCCCGTGATAGGCTACGTGACGATTAACATAGCCTATCACGGCTAGATTTGCAAAGTCAGCCGTGATAGGCTACGTAAATAGTCACGTAGCCTATCACGGGTGACTTTAAAAAAAAAAGCGCGTACGGCTAATGGCGGCCCCCATAGGGAGCCGCCATTCACATTCCTTATTTGGTTGCTGTAGTCTACGTAAAGATTTACGTAGACTACGGCGAAAATAAGGGCAACGCTATTGGGCAACCCATGGGTGCCGCCATTTGCGTTCCTTATTTTGGCACATCTTAGTCTACGTAAACATTTACATTGACTGACTAAGATGGTGAAAATAAGGGGGACGCAAATAAGACGTGCCAAAATAAGGAAGGCAAATGGCGGCGCCCATGGGCGCCGCCATTTGCGTACGTGCGGGTTTTTTTTTAGTTTTAATAATCAGCCGTGATAGGCTACGTAAACATTTACGTAGCCTATCATGGCTGACTGCAGGGATGCAAACGGCGGCAGCTATGGCCGAGATCCAGATTTACTATAGAGAAGGTATAAAGTAGCCCCATAATGGTTTGCTATTGCAGCTGGATGGAAGGGGAGGTGCCCGGGGGGGGGTGATCTTGTAACGCAAATGGGAAGGTTGCACCACATTAGGTAGAATAAGACTATATACTGTAGACCTTAATGCAAAAGTGCCCTGGGTCCATAATCAGCGTAGAGGGCTGCGGACTGGCCTGGATGCTGCTACCACATATTATACCAAAGTGGCACAGGATGCCTTTGGTCCTGCGAGAGGTGCAGACCTTGATTTCGGAATGCAGGCTGAGGTGGGAGATGCCTGAAGACACCCGGATGGTTGAATGCACCAGATGACTTGGACCTACTGGTGTCGAACAAGTACAGGCTCATAGCCTACTGTGAAGCCGTGCTGGAAGAAGATTGATCATGGCCAAGAATGCTGCAAGAAAGGAATATGTTACACTGGGCCTGTCTCGAGGTTTGTCCTGGGCAAAGAGCTCGCACCACATTCTAACGAACGGGGGGGGGCGAGCACCATCCCTTAGTCTGCTCCCTTGTCTCGATAAGCACGGCTCAAGGTGGGACCAGTTGAGTCTCAACCCCTGAGGAAGAACCCAGCTTTTTCCCCTGTCTATTACCAAGTGTGCAGGGCACCTCCCTTCCCTCTTTGGCAGTCAGGCAGTCACCACTGAAGACACCAGGCAAGGGGGGGGTGCTCTGCCAAAGCGGGCGCAGCCACCCAGAAACCCGGGAAGTGCCACTGCCGATCAGCAGGTAAGGGGGGGCATGCACTGCCGAAGCGGGCTCAGCCTCCCAAGAGGTCACAAAGCGCCGCCGCCGCCGATAAGCGGGCAAGGGAGTGTGTGCTGCCAAAGCAAGCATCGTTGCCGAATGGCGATGCAGCGCCTCCGCCGCCGGGAACCTGCTGGGCCGGTTGCAAAGTCTGCCATGGCGTGAGGCCAGCAGCGGCACGAGGCAGGCAAAGGGCGCATGCGCTGAAAGGAGAGCACCAGCGCTCTTGGAGGCACAGCGCATGCCGGCAGCAGCAGCTGTGTCTCCCTCACTCAAGAGCTGTGTGAGCGAGAGAGCTTTGGCTGGGAGGGGGGGCAGAGCTTAAGGCAACTCTGCCTGCCCCTCCCTGCTTGGTGGTTCCACTGGGGTTGCCAATGACAAGCACCCACATCATCTCACCCCACCCGCCCGCAATATCCCCCCCCTTTCAGCCAGACAAGCTGGCGCCGGGGTTAGGGCATTTCAATCAGGCTTCAGGCCTGGTTTTGGAACAGAAACTGCCTTGGTCGCCCTGTGGGATGACCTCTGCCAGAAGAGGGACAGGGGGGGTGCGATCCTATTGATTCTCCTGGACCTCTCAGCGGCTTTCGATACCATCGACCATGGTATCCTTCTGGATAAGTTGTCTGGGTTGGGAGTTGAAGGCACTGCACTGCAGTGGTTCCGCTCTACTTGGATGGCCGATTCCAGAAGGTGGTATAGCGGGATTATTGCTCTGTGCCATGGCAATTGTGCCATGGGATTCCACAGGGCTCTATTTTATCCCCCATGCTGTTTAACATCTACATGAAACCGCTGGGGGAGGTTATCTGGAGGTGTGGGCTGAGGTGCCATCAATATGCGGATGACACCCAGCTCTACCTCTCTTTCTCATCAAGCCCAGGTGAGGCAGTGGCTGTTTTGAATCAGTGCCTGGGCACGGTAATGGACTGGATGAAGGACAAGAAACTGAAACTCAGTCCAGACAAGATGGAGGTACTGTTAGTGGGTGGTTCGTCTGCCCGGCTAGGTGGTATTCAACCTGTTCTGGAGGGGGTTGCACTCCCCCTAAAGGATCAGGTTTGTAGTTTGGGTGTGCTCTTGGATCCAGAACTGTCACTTGAGGCACAGGTGAACTCAGTGGCATGGAGCACTATCAACTCAGGCTGGTATACCAACCACGGCCTTATCTGGACAGAGATAGCCTAGCTACAGTTATCCATGATCTGATAACTTCTCGTCTGGATTACTGCAATGCGTTATACGTGGGGCTGCCTTTGAAAATGGTCCGCAAACTTCAGCTGGTCCAAAATAGGGCAGCAAGCTTGTTAGGAGGGACTTACCTCCTTCTGAAGCATCATTGCTCCTCCTGAAGACAATTACAAGCCTAGCAGCATTTCCACCCAGGCCCAGTCTTTCATGGGGGGGTGGGGGGGGTGTTTCCTAGAGAATGAGAAGTTCATTGGTGACCATTGGGTTCACTGTTCATTCCTTATTAAATGAATGCCACGAGTAACCAATGGGTGAGAGAATGGGTTTTTTGTCATTATTTCATTCATTATCCATTCAGGAGGAATCCATTCAACATCTGGAGGTTTGCCCACCTCAGTGGCCGGTCACTTGCAGGTGCAGGGAAACTCATAATGTGGTTATATACTGCCATGTGTTTTGTCTTACTAGATGTTACTGGGAGAGAGAGAGGAGGAGGAGATGGAAGTCCTTTTCCAGGAGCCCCTGACAAAGGAAGTGAGGCGGGTGGCTCCTAGGAGGAGGGCTTCTTCTGCTGTGGCACCCCGGCTCTGGAATGAGCTCCCTAATGAGGTTCACCTGGCACCTACATTGTATTGCTTTCGGCGCCAGGTGAAGAGCTTTTTATTTTCTCAGGCATTTTAGCATTTTAGCTTTCTAGATTTTAGCTTTGCTGTTTTAAATCTGTATTTTAAACTCCTGCACTGCTGCTAGGTTTTATTGTGGTTGTATTGTAATATTGTGGTTTTAATGTTCTATATATTTTAAATTGTTTTATTGTGTGCTCTTTGGTTTTAATTTTTGTGAACCTCCCAGAGATCTTCGGCTATTGGGTGGCATAGAAATATTATAAAAAAAATTATTTGAATAATATAATACTACACTGTGTGTTGCAAAGCAAGCAAGCCCAACACGAGGCATCTTCGGGATCTTGGCAGGGGCAGAGGTGGGCGAGGCGCTGCTGTGTCCTCCTGTGCCCCCCTGGCAGGGCTGCTGTCTTTGTTTGCTTTGTATGCTTCCTGCCTACCAGCCAGTGCTTTCCCAGGCAATTCAGCCAAACCCTGAGGTTATTGACCGTGAATAGGAAAGTAGTATTATTTGCACTTCAAATAAACCTACAGCAGAGTTTAGGGATAGTGACTAGGGATGTACAAAAGTTCTGCCACGGATCTCAGGGAGGCCGAATGCCAGCGCATTCGGCCCCCCAAAATCGGTGGTGGAACGGCCCGCCCCGCCCGCGCCCCCCGGGACAGGACTTACCTTGGGCGGATCTTCCTGGTGGCGGCGGCTCTGGCGGTGGCTCTGGTGGTGGTTCGGTGGTGGCGGCTGCAGCAGCTGGTCTTCCGACCGGCTGCTGCTGCCGCCATTTCCAGGTTAAAAAAAAAAAAAAATGTGATAGGCTACGTAAAGATTTACGTAGCCTATCACGGCTAGATTTTTAAATAACACCATGATAGGCTACGTAAATGTTTACGTAGCCTATCACGGCTGACTTAAAAAACACACACACACACACACGCGTATGCAAATGGTGGCGGCCATGGCGCTACGCTATTTGCGTTCCTCTTATTTTCGCCATCTTAGTCTACGTAAAAGTTTATGTAGACTAAGATGTGCCAAAATAAGGAACGTAAATGGCGGTGCCCATGGCCGCCGCCATTTGCGTACGCATGTTTTTTGTTTTTTGTTTTTTAAATCAGCTGTGATAGTCTACGTAAACATTTACGTAGCCTATCACGGCTGACTGCAGGGACGCAAATGGCGGCGGCTACGGCCAGCGGCTCCGCAGAATTGCTGCGGAGCACGGCTGGCCGGCCAGGATTCCGGGGGGGGAGGAATGGAGCGCCTCCCCCCCGGCGAGGATTCCGGGGGGGGAGGAACAGAGCGCCTCCCCCCCCCACCATCAACATAATCCCCGAAAGGTAAGTGATTTTCGTTCATCCCTAATAGTGACCTCCTCACTGCTTGAACACCTAACTTGATTATCCCTTTATGAACTTAGGTTTGAATTTCTGAGAACAGCACATTTTACTTGTGCCTTGCACAAAAACTGCCAGGCCAAATTGTCTGAGATTTAACAAGTGGGATGCCCTCCAGGGGGGCTCTGTGTTCCCCAAAGTTCACACACTTCTATGCAAGCAATTAAAAGTTATAGCTCTTTGCTTCGAGGGAAATAAACAAATTTCACCTGTGCCTTGAACAGAAACTAGTGGGCTGAACTGTTTGAGATTTGGCAAGCTAGATGTCCTCCAGGGAGGCTGTGCAGTTTCCAGCCAGGTCTGAAGCAGCATCCAAAATGAAACAGTGGGTCCGTGCACAACCCTAGTGTTAAGCATACCTGAGAAAGGGTTAGAAGCACACCTGAGTTTCCACTATGCAACCCTAATTAGGGATGTACGAAAGTCACTTACCTTTTCGCAGGGGTGATTCGCGGTGGGGGGGAGGCGCTTCGCTTCTCCCCCCGAAGTTCAGGTGAGGGGGGGAGGCACCCCGCCTCGCCCATCCGAAATTCAGGCCGGGGAGAAGCTCCCCGGCTCCCCGGCCGCGAAAGAAAAAGTGGGGAAAAAAAACCCTATAATAGGCTACGTAACGATTAATGCTATTTGCGTTGCCCTTATTTTCGCCGTAGTCTACGTAAATCTTTACGTAGACTAGACGTGCCAAAATAAGGAACGCAAATGGCGGCGCCCATGGACCGCTGCTATTTGCGTATGCACTTTTTTTTCCCCAAAGTCACCCGTGATAGGCTACGTGACGATTTACGTAGCCTATCACGGCTGACTTTGGAAATCTAGCCATGATAGGCTACATAAATCGTTACGTAGCCTATCACGGGTGTGTGTGTGTGTGTTTTTACTTTACTTTTTTATTTTGTAATGGCAGCGGTGGAAGCCGGTCGGGAAACCGGCTGCCGCCCCCGCCCCCGAAGAAACGCCACAGAACCGCCGCCAGGACCCGCCGCCGAGAGGGACATTCGGCCGCGGTAAGTCCCATCCTGGGCGGGGCGGGGGGCTGGCGGAGAATTTCCCCAACACTTTCGGGGGGCCGAATGCCTCGGGGCTCGACCTCCCGAAGATTCGTGGAGAAATTCTCCGCCATCCCTAACCCTAATGCTTCACTGCACTTGTCTTTTCCCAGCCGCACAGTCTCATTCTGTGAGATGTGGATTATTGTGTCCAGGTAGGGATTCCCAAGGATTGCAGATGAGGCTTTTCCTTGGTTCTAGGAATGATTCAAGTGCCACAATGGTATTGTTCCCACTCATGAAGTCAAAGGAGGTTTCAAGCTGCTTCGCCTTTCAAAATGCTACTGTGAATTCATTCCAATTAATTACAAGTTGCAAGGAATTAATGCCATATTCCTGGCTGAAATGTCAATATAATCTCAGGCTATAATTAGGGTAATGTCACCATGGCACCAGGTTACTAATTAAGTACACTATTAGGAATTATTACTGTTGTCAAGTACATATGTTTTTTAAGAGAAATGGTCTTTTAATGGCTACCAGAGAAATGTCTTTTTTTAAAAAAATAAGGAAAATAAGATTATAGAGGATCACAGTCTTCTAATTGTATTGCACATCTGACACAATTTTTGACTATTGTTTCAGAAAGCTAATAGTTACAAAACTCTGTATGTTTTATTGACCACTTTATGTGGAGAGATCTATCTAAAGGCACAGACCCACATGTTTTTGCTGGAAAGATTTCCAGCAAGGGTGCAGAGAGGGAACAATTAGCCATGCTTACAATTGATTTTCCTACACCTTTAATACTGGAGGGGATGAAGCCCCCTCTTACTCCCCCCCGCCCCCGCACTTTTGCTGGAGATACCAAAGCTCTTCTTTCACCCTCCATGCCAAAAGGTTTTTGCCTCCTGGCTGTTGAGAGGCCAGTTTTCATCTTTCTGTTAGGGAACTGTGTTTAAAATGTTGTTTTTAAGACATTTTACACAACAACTTCTGGAACTCCCTTCCAAGGGACACCTAATTTGCCCCTTCCTTGATAATGTTCTGCCACCTCATATAGACCTTTTTATTGTGACAGGCATGGAGCCTGGTGAGCTGTTGATGTTTTTAATTCTTCCTGAAATAATTGTTTTAAATTTTTAAACAGAAAGGAGATACACGCAGACACACATTTAACACAGACCACTTTTGAGTGTTAGTAGCATCCAAAGCCAGCTCCTCCCCACCTTGCCCACCAAATGTCCCGTTTCAAGGTACATGGACAGCTCCTGTTGGCAGATGGCACCAACTCACCATCCTAACTCCTTCCCATCCCTCAAATGTCAGGAATTCTAAATTACCAAATATAATGAGATGAAATAGTGTATTTCTAAAAATGCAAAATTTTCCATGGAAAAATGTAGGCCTGGAAAAACATATCTAGAAAATTAACCATCATGGCCATGTGTGTGTGTGTGTGTTTTTTATGTCATTATTTTGATATGAAAGCAATGTCGTATGTCATATTCCTTACCCTTGTATGCTACCTGTTTCATTTATACCAAGGGTAGGCAACTTTCAGAGGCCCAGTGGACACTTTTTTCCCAGACCCCTCACCCCCACCCCCAACATGGCACTGGGAAAAAATAAAAATGATGTCTGGAGCAGCTATGGAGTGGCAAAGGGGTCAAAATTAGCTTGTTTGCACTGTTTTGACTAAAAGGGCCCAAAAAAGTCAAAATGGCTACTCCAGATGCCTTTAAAAAAATAAGACAATGGGGGGGCATTGATGGCAACAGGAACCACAGAGTGGGGAGTAGGGTGCTGGATGGAGCCACAGGTTACACATTGCCCCCCACACACATTTATACAGTGGCTCTGCTCACTGTGCTCTTGAGAAAAAGAGTTAATCTACTCTTCTCTCACACATGCAGCCATTAAAAATTATTAGTTCAATTCCCTTACTTAAACGTTCAATAAATATTTGCACTAAAGTGGAAGAAAGTGTGGGAGGTTGTTATTGTTTTAGGATGCCTTTTTAGTCCTAGAAAAATAGTCTAGGGAACACTATCTATTGCTTTCTGTGGCTGAAAACACAGGACAATTTTCAATGCTGTTAATATTTTCCCTATTCCATACTATGCCAGAATGACGGTATTGATCTCCAAACTCATTACACTTGTAGAAGAATTGCCAGACCATTTAAGCCCATTCATGGGTCAGAGCCTTTTAACAATGCTTTGTTTAAAGCAAAGACTTCCTGCATTTCCATCCTTCAGGGAATCCATGTTCCTTTCTCTGCCACATATTCTGGACTCTGTTCCTCCAGGGTGCACGGGCAGTTAACATGAGATGGTGGTCACATACAGCTATTGAGTTTCACTGTTGCCCCATGAACTGTTTGTTTACTGATAGTCTCTGTTGTTCAAAATGTTTATACCCTACCTCTTAATCAGAGGACTCACAAGGCAGCTAACAAATACAAAATCTCAATAAAACCTTTGAACTATCGAAAAAGGAAAAAGGAAACCATTAGCAAAAGAAAGCAATTCAAGCAGCAGCATGAAATCACGTGAAAAAGCAGAAAAGAGCAACATTGGCATATGCTTTTTAAAAGCCAACAAGGGAAGGGGTCAGATGACTGCTGCAAAATCCCTTTAAAGCTCTAAGAGTAGGGATGTCGGAGATGCTCGAAGGGGGGGTGGAGTCCGACAGACTCCCCTCAGCTTGACCTCCTGGACTGTGCCCACAGAGCTACCATCCCTGCCCGCCAAGCCGCGTGAGCCCCCAGCACTTACCAGACCTCTCTGCGAGCACCTGGTGCCATCCGCTCCCTCAGCAAGTCACCATTTTATGAAAAAAAAAAACGCATTCTTTTCTGTAACTCTAACCTTGTGCAAATATCGGCCATAAAATATCAATTTCCACACCAATACAGGCATAAATGGACGATTTGCGCCTGTAACGTTGCATAGATGGCCCCCTCACGTCCACCATTTGCGTAAGATTAGATTTATGGAAAAGAACAAGTTGCCATTTTGGCAACTCACTGAAGAAGCGGATGGCTGCCACGGCTGCTCACTGGGCACATGGCTGCTTGGTGAGAAGGTCCAGGTGAGTACAGGGGCTTGCGAGTGGGTCCAGGGGTGGGGGGGTGAGCATTGGCAGTGACTCAGTAAGCACGCAGAGAATCTGGATGGAGGTGAGTCCATCCATCCCTACCTAAGGGTGCAATCCTGTTACCAGAGGATGCTGTGGATTTCCCCCTCTGAGGTTGTAGACAATGCTGTGACCTTGGAGGGGAAAATCTGAGCAGTGACTGCCTCATTGGCCTCAATGGAGGCTTTCTCCTTTTTTAACCCCACCCCCAAGGGAGGGGTGGGATTTGGGGGGGGAAATGGGAGGAGGTTTTAATCCTCCCCTCCCTGTGCATGGTAATCCCAATCCACATGCACTTACATGGGAGTAAAATAATACTTCATGCTGCCATGGAAAGTTCAGCAGCCTTTGCCTCTCCCAAGGTCTGAGCTCTGGCATTGGGAAGAGAAAAGGGACATTCCTCCACACTCTGGTGAGTTGTTGTGTATTTCCATTTAATTTATAAGAAGTATGTCTAAATTTGCATCTATACATATGTATTAGCATATGCAAATGTTATGCAAATCAATGCCCACTTTTGTCAACTTCCTTAGAGATTCATAAAAGGACACCCTAGTGAGATAGTTGCAGGGAGCTGGTGTTGCCGCCAAGCCTTCCCCAGTGAGTACAGACCCTGCCTGGCTGAGAAGGAGCTAGTTCTCCAGAGAGGGACATCCTTGTTCCCTGGCCAGCCCCATCTGAGGGTGCCCATGTTGGGCTTTACTTCTGTCTGAATCAAAGAGAAACCTGGTGGGACTGGGTGAGGCATACCGAAGACAAAGAGTTTGCCCATCTTCAGTACTTTAAAACTTACCTGGGAGGTATCATTACTTTTGAGTAACTGTATGTTGTCCTCTGCTGTAACTAGGGAATGACTAAATAACCGAGGTCTGTTTCTCAATTATCCAGAAGAAACCTTGCATTTGTGGTTGCCATGAAAGTGATAAAGAGAGGGAGCTCTGGTGTGAAGCACCACAATGCCCCACCCCTACCACACCCACCTAGAGATGTGAAGATCTGGAGGGGAAAAATGCAGAAACAATGGGGGGGGGGACTAGAAAAATATTTTTTTAAAATTGAGGGGATTTTCTATTTCTCCCCGCCCCTGATTTTTTGAAAAATGTGTAGAAAAAATGGCTTTTCCCTGATTTTTTCCATCCCCCATCCCAATATTTTTTCAAGCCTTCACATCTCTACACCCACCCATAACGATCACTGTATCCAGGCCAGCACCAAGTGTAGGCATAATTGGCACCTCCCAAGGGCCCACACACCAGCAGGGGCCCTCTGCAGGTGCTCCTCCTCCTCACCACTGCAACCTGATTGTTCACCTGCCTCATGCTGTGGGCCAGACAAGGATGGAGGTGAGAAGGAGGAGCAGGAGATGCCACTGCCTACTTGCTCACTGGCTCTCTGCCTGTCAAGCAAGCAAGTGGGAGCAGTGATGAGAAAGAGGATCAGGAGCAAAAGTAGCTGGTGACAATAGTGATGAGAAGGTAGACATGCTGAGACAGGGAGGCCTTTGAAGGTATCTTGCCCAAGGGCCCTCCAAAATCTGGAGTTAGCACTGACCTTCTCAGTGGAAGTAAAGCCCTCCATTGTATCTATTAGTGAGACCACTGCTCTTGAGGTGGGTGGAGCCAGTCAGCTCTTTGCCATGGGGAATGGGTGTGGTGGATGGGGTTGGGAAAGGGCTTCATCCCACCCCTCTTCCCCATATGGTCAAACTTGACAGGCCTACCACACATATAAATAGAAACCTGCAACCTTGTCCAGGGAACCAGCTGCAGAAAGAGAACCATAGATATTGATTGTGCAAACTTGCTCTAACTTATTACACCTTCTGGGTGATCAATCTGCAGTGTACAAAGTTCTTAAGCAGAAAAAGGCAGCCATAACTCTTCATGTTCTTCAACAATATAATTTTAGGACCACCGTTGTGCCATCTATCTTGTAAATCATACAGGATAATGCAATTCAAACCTTGGCAACTTTCCAAGAAGGATATATAGCTCACAGTTAAAGCAGAATACAAAAGGCAGAAGAAATCACCAGCAAAAGGTTTGGCTTTGTGGAGATGATTACTTTTCCACCACCGATAGGTCTAGTCTAGCTGCCCTTTGTTAACGTTAGTGGCAGGGTGGCTCTGAAGAAATTTTCCGGCCAAGTCGCCCCTCAGCACCACAATTGAATGTTGAACATCTGTCAATGGGAAACACTTGACAAGCTCTATTCAAAGACTTGCCTTCTTTTCTTTTCTTTTACCCAGTTCTGGCTTATTCTTTTTAACAGCTTGATTCCAGCATACTAGTGGAGTTGATTCAACACAGAATTTGGGTGTGGAGTGATCTAAGTTCAAAGATATTATTCAGTTACATGCTTTGTGGTTACAGTAACACAATTCATATAGGCCATGAAGCTGTGCCCCTCGGATGCTGTTGGACTACAGCTCCCATAATCCCCAGTCATTGGCCATGCTGGCTGGCGCTGTGCAAGTTGGAGTCTAACAACACCTGGAGGGCCACAGTTTACCTACTTCTGATATAGGTCCTTCTCTATGCCTGTGGAAGGGAAGAAATGACTCATCCTGGTTACCAGGAATTTGAAGATCACTGATTTCTAGAAGCACTGAAGAAAGAGAAGTCTAATTCCAGGTAAAGATATACAGATTTTGTTCAATCCATTCTGTGGGTGTTTTGTGGATTGTCAGGCATCTTTCATTCTCTCATCTGCTCATTGACAGAATCGGAGGGGGGGGGTGTTCCATTCAGAAAAGTTCACCAAAAAATCTGCCACAATTTATATAACTTTTGCTGGCATGTAACAATTCATGGATTTTTTTTTTAGCTCAGCCAGCATACAATTAATGGGCAGAGCAGAGCACACCAGAAAGGAGTGCTACACAGCACAGGCCGAAATGCAACACCAATAGCATTTGCCAGTGTGATAGGTTTTCTGGGAAAACCCATTGCACCTGTAAACGGTATTGGTGTGCCCCAGTAGTAAGCCCCATTGAGTTGAATGAGGTTTACTCCCAGGTAAGTGGGTATAGGATTGCAACCTATGCCCACTTACCTGGGAGGAAGTCCTGTTGAATTTAATGTGATTTCTACACATACATAGAAATGTGCAGTTAAAACATGTTTCAGTCATTACCTGTAATATATTCTAGAATGTATTTGTTTTTAAAACACACACACACATTTCAGTTTACCTTATACAGCAATGTTTTCCACTTATGAACAAAATACCTGCCTGCTGGAGGTGAGTTTACATGTTTCCCCCTAGGAACATTTCATTAAATATATCTTTTATTTACAGATGTCAAGATCAATGATAACTAGTACATTTCCTATAATGTTTCCTGTGGTTTATGGTTATTAAAGGCAGCCAGTCAGAAGAAGGCTGCGTGTGGGGGTGGGGGGAGTTTATTATAACAAATGCCAGTGCTACAATCACCACAGACTGTCTTGATAGCTTGAGGCTGAACATGAGTGAGTGTTCTGCGACCCCTTGCATTTTATTAATATAGTTGTTGGTTTAATAAGAAAGCAATTTGCCTGCTGTGTGAGATGTAACTCATTGATAAATGTTATTGCTTTGCATTGCGGATGCTTCCTTGGGATCTGCCTTTCATGGAAGACCTCATTCAGAATATTGGAGTTAGGAGTGGGGCAGGACAGGGCACAATTTTGATCATCACCTCCCCTGTTCTTTCAGCCCAGGAATGGCAAATGTGTAGTCCTCCAGATGTTGTTGGACTATCTCCCCTCACCATTGGCTCTGCTGGCTAGGGCTGCTTTAATTTCATTGATACATTTATGAGTCACATTTCAGCCCAAATAGGACCCACCAGGCATCTTACAATCAAAACTTGAAACAATTTTAAAACTAAAAAAAAAAAAAGTAAGACACATTTTGAAGATTCTAAAACAATTCAAACCCTTTAAAACATCAGCAACATCTACATTAAGAGCAGGGGAGAATCTTCCAAACAGAACTAGCACATCTAAAATATGAAAAAGCCACATGGGACAAAATGTTTAACAGGCTGGCTTAAAACTCAACAAGGAAGGGGCCAGCCTAAGTTCCTTTGGGAGAGATTTCCACAGCTGGGGTGCTGCCATAAAGAAGGCCCTATGCTGTGTGCATTCTAACTTCTCTTGGTGGTGGGAGGCACAGAAGTTTAGGAAAGGTGGCACCAAGTCCAAGAGGTCACTGGCACGGTTAACGAGCAGTGTCAAAGAAGCTATTAGAGAAAAGAAGGCTTCCTTCAGAAAAAGGAAGGTTTGTCCAAATGAGGAAAACAAAAGGGAGGACTAGCTTGCACAAAGGTGATGCAAGCAGACAAATGACAGATGCAAAAAAAGCTTTTTGAAGAGCATATCACTAGCAGCACAATAAAGAATTCTTTAAACATACCAGAGGCAGGAAACCAGCTAGGGAGGCAGTTGGACCATTGGATGACAATGGAGTTAAAGGAGTACTAAAGGAGGACAAGGAGATTGCAGAGAAGCTGAATGAAGATATAGGACAGATACCTGTGCCTGAACAGATGTTTTCAGGAAGGGAGTCTGAGGAATTGAGGCAAAGTGTGTTGACAAAGATGCAGCTCTCAACCTTATTGACAAATTTAAAGTTAATTAATCACTGGGCCTATGTCGGTATACCTTCAGAAGATGGGACTCCCAGGTCAGAAGATGGTCAAAATGCTACTGGGGAGGAACAGAGGATAAGTTCAACTAGCCCCAGATGTGATGACGCAGCTAGCTCAAAGCCGAAAGGACAGCTAGCAGCCGATGGTGCTGGTGGTGAACGACGAATCCCATGTTCTAAAGATCAACACACCATAGGAACCTGGAATGTAAGATCTATGAGCCAGGGCAAATTGGATGTGGTTATTGGGGAGATGTCAAGATTAAATATAGACATTTTGGGTGTCAGTGAACTGAAATGGACTGGAATGGGCCAATTCACATCCAGTTCTACTACTGTGGACAAGAGGACCGCAGAAGAAATGGAGTAGCCTTCATAATTAATAATAAAGTGACTAAAGCAGTGCTTGGATACAATCCAAAAAATGATAGAATGATCTCAATTCGAATTCAGGGTAAGCCATTTAACATCACAGTGATCCAAATATATGCCCCAACTGTAGCAGCCATATCGGGGGTCAGACGAAGTAGCCTCATGCTTCATGTTCTTGCTGAGCTCTTGCTCTCTGAAATATATGTTTGTAAGATGACGAGACACAGGAATTTCTTATCTTGTCAACAAAGGCTAAGGTCATAGAATGGTATATCTTGTTCTCTGCTGTTCTCTGCTTATCATGGCTATCCTATAACCCATTTCTTGTATTATAAACAATGGTGCTAGGAGAAGAAATGTTGAGGACTGCAACCCCACACGGGAGGGAGAGGAGGAGCCGTTTCCTATGTGTCACAATATCTATAAAAACAATGTGCTGATGTAAATCGGGGCTTTTGGCTCTTTGGAAATGATTCCAGCCTTAAGCCCGCCCGTTAAATAAAGAAACTCTTTTTCCTTCACTCCGTGGTC
The DNA here is from genome assembly GCF_057233095.1 of Heloderma suspectum. NCBI lineage: Eukaryota > Metazoa > Chordata > Lepidosauria > Squamata > Helodermatidae > Heloderma > Heloderma suspectum. Next base: position 272,195,844 of record NC_139458.1, read on the forward strand.
TCTCTGACTCTGGGTTCTGCAACATAAATGGTGCCGTGACTTGGATGTGGCAGGCTCTGAGACAGAGAGGTGGCAGTTGCCTGCTCTTTATCGCTGCACCGGGAGGGAGAGCTCGGCGCACGCCTCCCTTTCTTGGCGCCACCGACCTTTTTGTCCGGTGAACGGGAGAAAGCCTGCGCCGGGATCGCCCAAACGGCAGCGAGCAGCAAGAGAACCTTGAGAAGTGGAGGAAGGAACTTGAGCCCTGCCCATACTGCAACTGCAATTGAGTTGAAACCCACTTTGGAAGCCTTCAGGAGAAAGGCAAGTATATGGAGTAAAAAGAGGGCCCTGCCTTCGGGAGAAAGGAATGCCACTGGGCAGAAAAAAAGAGGGCCCCGCCTTATGAAGAAGGTCAGTGTTAGTATACGTATACAAAAGGTGACCCACCCGATTGGGGGTGGAAGGAGGGACTTGATCACTCCCCCGAGCAGGAACTAATACTCAGCAAGGCGCTGAGGAAACTGCTTTGTCGGCCAGTGAGACCCCTTACTCGCTGACCAATCCCCTTCCCTCTTTGTGTCTGTCTTCATCTTAGGAGGGAGGCTATGGGAGGTGGGGGAAGCAAGACTTGCACCCCCTTGAGATGTATGTTAAAAAAAAAGGAAAAAGATTTTTTTAAAAAGGATTCATAATAGAGAGAGGTAACAGCAGAAAGCTCAAGGTCGAGCTGAGAGAGAAAAAAGAACAAGATCTGAGGCTGTTAATTAGAGAAATGTTGCAGGACAGCCTGGCTTTTAATGAAGTGTGGGAGTGTGAGGCCGAAGAAGTAGCTGTTAGCCTAGCACGCCGAGAGGGAGGGCAGGAAAATTGCCCACAACGTTCTGAGTTGTGCAACATCATCACCTCGCCTAATTGAGATAAAATCCCTAAGAAATAGAAACTAAAAATGAAGACCCAGAAGATAAAGGCTCAAAATGGAGAATAAAAGTGAAGAATCAGCCCCCAGGGCACAGGCTAGACCCCTCTTCGAGTGAAAAGTGTGCCATAAGACTGTCCCAAGGCAGAATGAAGTGGAAAGACCACGATAAAGATCTCTGTCAAGGTAGCCGTGTTTAGCTTTAAACTGTCCTAAAATTTCATAGAGCCTGTAAACCATCAGCTATATGATTTCGGAAGAGCGTAACCATTAAGCTTTTGCCATGGGATTCCCTGCAATGAAGACATCTCACTAATTTGAGTGTCCAGTGCTAGACTGCCTGAGTGTGTGTGCTGAAGAGACCGAGAAACCAGACAGCATGTTCCTGGCCAAGCCAAAATCACGCTACTACCATGCTCCTGGAAGTTGCAATAAACTGTGTAAGCTGGGAGACCCAACCTGATTGAGAAGAAGATATTAGACTAACTGTTTTAAAAAACAGTGAAATCTGTGTAGCTGGCTAGCTGACGCTGTCAGTGATGTTACAACTTTAAATTAAGACTGTTTTCCTGTTTGAGACCCCAGCGAAGAAAGCTGACCCGAGTTATTTGTTGCCTGTGCCAAAGCAAAAATTTAGCTGCCCTGTACCTCATCTTGAGCTTGGGATTTACAAATACAAACAAACTGAGAAGCTTGCCTTTGAAGTCCTGCAAATCACCCCACCACCTCCCCGAAGAAGATTAATGGCTGCCTGAAAAATGCAAGTATAAGGCGATGCCCATCACCCCTCGGTGTCCTGAGTTTTGGCACTTTGCTTTCGTGTACCAAGTTGAAAGGGAAGAGAAGAAAAGAGGGGGGGGTGATATTGTAAATCCCTGGCTAGCTTGTCTAGTGATAGATAGCCCCGAGAGCTCCCCCGCCCCAATTGCTGGATCTGCTCCATCATGCCTTACCATGCAAAAAGTGTTCTCCATTCATCGTGTTAAATTGCAGAAAAAGTTTGTTGTGTATATTTTATGATTTCTTAGATATCATAAAATATATGTGATATTTGCAGATTAGTGTTAGTTGCAACTCCAAATGATACTGAGTGTGGTTCCCAATGGATGACAAGAGAAAAGACAAAGACAAGTAGAGAAAGACAGAGGCAAGTAGAAAAAGACAGAGAAATAGAGAAAGTGGCAGACAGATAGAGAAAGGGGGGAAAAAAGAAGAAAGAGAAGGCAAGAGGCAAAGAGAAAGAACATTTGTAGAGAAGAAGCGTGGCCATAGTTGCCCCCAGGGTGAATTAGAAGCAGCTGATTATGCCTGGAGCTTATTACCTGGGGTAAAGTAGCCACAATAATGTAATAGTTCTTTAAGATGAAGAAAATGTAACTAGAAGGAGAAGAAGAGCCTATCCCAAATGTGTGTCATTGGGACTAGTGTAAGGCAGAAAGGTTTAAGTAAGTGAGTTTAACTTGAAAAAAGACAAATGAAGAGACAAGGCTGTTGCATGGAGCAGAAAGTTTTGTGTAAAAAGTTTGAAACATGATCTGCAATACAGGCAGATCAGCAAGAAAAAGAAAGCAAAAGAAAGAGAGAGAGATTTCTCTTCCCATACTAATGAGTGAAAGTGTTATCAAGCACTTTGCTTGGGAAGCGAAGTTTGTTTACAGAAAGCTGTGCCTGAGAACCAAACACTTCTAGCCTATGCTGAAAATGCTTGCTAGTGTTGTGCTGCCTCGTGAGTAACATGTATGGTATAAAACCCATTTAGCTCAATAGCTCATGGTTCAGAGAAGCTGTCTGATCCAACCATTAGGTACGCCTGTGTGCTGTAAGTTACCCAATAAAGTCTCCTTGTAAGTAACCCCCCCCCCCGCTAAAATCCCAAAACACAAGCGGGGCTAGAGTGCCTCACCCAGTATCAAACCCTGCTGTTAGAAGCCATGAAGGCAGGTATGAAGAAGTCAGTTAATATGACCAAAGTGTCTAAAGTGCTGCAAGGTGCCACCGAGGCCCCAGAGCATACTTGGAGCGTCTTTTAGATGCCTATCGCCAGTATACCCCTCTCGACCCAGAGGCCCAAGAAGATGTGGACGAAAAAATAGAAGAAGACCCAGCAGAAGCAGAGGATTCTTAAGAAAGAACCAGTGTGCCCAGTGTGGACAAGATAGACATTGGTGGCGTGAATGCCCAAATAAAATGAATCAAATACACAAAGGAGAAAACCAAAGGAGCCAGAATGGGCGAGAGAGAAGACAGCTTGAGAGGGGCCATGACATTGACTGTGAGAGGCCGTGACATTGACTTCATGATTGACACTGGAGTGGCATCAAGAGCAAGCAAACGTTAGCCTTAAACAAGAAGTCCAAACACTGGGCAAAGTTCTTCAAGCCCAGCGTCGCTTTGTCTTAGAAAATAAGCCCCAATTCCCATCACAGAAGTTCATCCTTTCCAACCAGGAAATGAAGTATGAGTTAAAGATGGAAAAAATAACCCTTTAACTCCCACCTCTGCCGCCTCTGCCCCTGTCTAAGACCTGACGAACCGCCGCCGGGACCCGCCGCCAGGAGGGACTTCGGGAAAGGTAAGTCCCGTCCCGGGGGGGTTGCGGGGGGCGGGGGGGCGGAGAATTTCTCCCTGAAACTACTTCGGGGGGCCGAACACGTTGGCACTCGGCCCCCTGAAGTTTCGGGGAGAAATTCTCCCCCATCCCTACATATTGGGGGTCAGACTAAGTAGCCTCATGCTTCATGTTCTTGCTGAGCTCTTGCTCTCTGAAATATATGTTTGTAAGATGACGAGACACAGGAATTTCTTATCTTGTCAACAAAGGCTAAGGTCATAGAATGGTATATCTTGTTCTCTGCTGTTCTCTTCTGTTCTCTGCTTATCATGGCTACCCTATAACCCATTTCTTGTACTATATTTCTTGTATTGTATTTCTTGTATTATAACAATGGTGCTAGGAGAAGAAATGTTGAGGACTGCAACCCCACATGGGAGGGAGAGGAGGAGCCGTTTCCTATGTGTCACAATATCTATAAAAACAATGTGCTGATGTAAATCGGGGCTTTTGGCTCTTTGGAAATGATTCCAGCCTTAAGCCCGCACGTTAAATAAAGAAACTCTTTTTCCTTCACTCCGTGGTCTCTCTGACTCAGAGTTCTGCAACACAGCCACAGATGCTGAAGAAGTAGAAGTAGATCAGTTCTTTGAGGATCTGCAGCACCTACTGGCTAATACGCCAAAGAGAGATGTTATTATCATTACAGGAGACTGGAATGCTAACATGGGTAGTCAAACGACACCTGGAATTACAGGCAAGCATGGTCTGGGAGAACAAAATGAAGGCTGATAGAATTTTGCCAAGACAAGTCACTGTACATAACAAACACTCTCTTCCAACAACCTAAAAGACGACTTTATTCATGGACTTCACCAGATGTTCGACACCGAAATCAGATTGACTACATCCTTTGTAGCCAAAGGTGGTGGACATCTATACAGTCGGTAAAAACAAGACCTGGAGCTGACTGTAGTTCAAATCAAGAACTTCTTATTGCACAATTTAGAATCAGACTAAAGAGAATAGGGAAGACTCACAGATCAGTTAGATATGAGCTCACTTATATATATCTAATATATAATTATATTATTCCTAATGAATATGCAGTGGAGGTGAAGAATAGATTTAAGGGACTAGATTTAGTAGATAGGTTCCCGGAAGAACTATGGACAGAAGTTTGCAACATTGTTCAGGAGGCGGCAACAAAAAGCATCCCAAAGAATAAGAAAACCAAGAAGGCAAGATGGCTGTCTGCTGAGACACTAGAAGCAGCCCAAGAAAGAAGGAAAGCAAAAGGCAGCAGTGAAAGGGGGAGATATGCCCAATGAAATGCAAAATTCCAAAATTAGTCAGAAGAGGTAAGGAATTTTTTTTAAACAAGCAATGCGTGGAAGTGGAAGAAGATAATAGAATAGGAAGGACAAGAGACCTCTTCCAGAAAATTAGAAACATCAGAGGTAAATTCCAGGCAAAAATGGGTATGATCAAAAACAAAGATAGCAAGGACCTAACAGAAGCAGAAGAGATCAAGAAAAGGTGGCAAGAATATACGGAAGATCTGTATAGGAAGGATAATAATATCGGGGATAGATTTGATGGAGTGGTCAGTGAGTTAGAGCCAGACATCCTGAAGAGTGAGGTTGAATGGGCCTTAAGAAGCATTGCTAATAACAAGGCAGCAGGAGACGATGGTATCCCAGATGAACTGTTTAAAATCTTGCAAGATGATGCTGTTAAGGTGATGCATGCCATATGCCAGCAAATTTGGAAAACACAAGAATGGCTATCAGATTGGAAAAAATCAACTTATATCTCCATACCAAAAAAGGGGAACACTCAAGAATGTTCAAATTCTTGTATTTTTATTGTAGAATTTTTTTTCTTGTTTTTCTTGTAGAATTTTATTGTTTTAAACTGTTTTTATTGTATGTTGTACATCGCCCAGAGTGGCTGGGTGACCAGCCAGATGGGCGATTAATAAATTTAATAATAAATAAATAAATAAATTATCGAACAGTGGCACTTATTTCACATGCCAGTAAGGTAATGCTCAAGATCTTGCAAGATAGACTCCAGCAATTCATGGAACGAGAATTGCCAGATGTACAAGCTGGGTTTAGAAAAGGCAGAGGAACTAGAGACCAAATTGCCAATATCCACTGGATAATGGAGAAAGCCAGGGAGTTTCAGAAAAACATCTATTTCTGTTTTCTTGACTATTCTAAAGCCTTTGACTGTGTGGATCATAACAAATTGTGGCAAGTTCTTGGTGGTATGGGGAATCATCTTATCTGCCTCCTGAGGAATCTGTATAACGACCAAGTAGCAACAGTAAGAACAGATCATGGAACAACGGACTGGTTTAAGATTGGGAAAGGAGTACAGCAGGGTTGAATACTCTCACCCTAACTATTCAACCTGTATGCAGAACACATCATGTGATGTGCTGGGCTTGATGAATCCAAGGTTGGAGTTAAAATCACTGGAAGAAACATTAACAATCTCAGATATGCAGATGATACCATTTTGATGGCTGAAAGCGAGGAGGAGCTGAGGAACCTTATGACGAAGGTGAACAAAGAAAGTGCAAAAGCTGGGTTGCAGTTAAACCTCAAAAAACCCAAGATTATGGCAACCAGCTTGATTGATAACCGGCAAATAGAGGGAGAAAACGCGGTGGCAGTGACAGACTTTGTCTTTCTAGGCACAAAGATTACTGCAGACGCTGACTGCAGCCAGGAAATCAGAAGACGTTTACTTCTTGGTAGGGATGTCAGAGAATTCCGCCACAGATCTCAGTGAGGCCGAATGCCAGTGCATTCGGCCCCCTGAAATCCGTGGCGGAACAAAGCCCCCCACCCCCCCTGCCCCATGAATGGTGCACAAAATGGAGCACTTACCTGCTGCCGTCTGCGCTGACTTGCGAATGGCGGCCACGTCTGAGGCCGCCATTCGCTTCCTCATTATAGCCATGATTGGCTACGTAAATAATTACGTAGCCTATCACGGCTAACGCAGGGACTCCATTTGCGTCCCTGCAGAGGCTGTGATAGGCTACGTATGTATTTATGTAGCCTATCGTGGGGGGGGAAACAGCGGACGCAAATGGCGGCAGCTACGGCAGCTGCCATTTGCGTTCCCTTTTTTTTCACCATTTTAGCCTATGTAAATATTTACGTAGGCTAAAACGGCGGAAAAAACGGTAACGCAAATGGCGGCCGCCATAGCCGCCACCATTTGCTTCCGCTGTTTTGTTTTGTTTTTTGCCATGATAGGCTACGTAAATATTTACGTAGCCTACCACGGCAAAATACAGGGATGCAAATGGCGGCGGCTACAGCACCCGCCATTTGCGTCCCTGCAGGCTGCCCAGCGGCCGGATGTCTGGCTGCGGGCAGCCCCGGCTGGCGCCTCTGTGGAATCTCCGTGGAGCAGAGCCGGCCAGAGAGAATTTCGGGGGGAGGGACAGAGTGCCTCCCCCCCACCGCGAATGTCACCCTTCGAAAAGGTAAGTGACTTTTGTGCATCCTTACTTCTTGGGAGGACAGCAATGTTTTTGCATTCATGTTTTTGGCGAAAGACAGGGGCACATATGGCAGCCGCTACTCCATTTGCGCCCCTGTTTTTTTACCATGATAGGCTACATAAATATTAACATAGACTATCACGGCAAAAAAAACTAGCACGCAAATGGCGGCGGCTGCGGTGGCCGCCATTTGCGTTCTCTTTTTTCGCCATGATAGGCTACATCATTGAACCCTTCAAACCCTACTATTCTATGATTCTATGTAGGGATGTACGAAAGACACTTACCTGTTTGCGGATTATGTTGATGGGGGGGCGTTCCATCCCTCCCCCCGGAATCCTTGCCAGGGGGAGGCGCTCTGTTCCTCCCCCCCGGAATCCTCCACGGCCGGCTGTGCTCCGCAGCAGCTCCGCGGAGCAGCCAGCCAGGCCCGGCCAGGCCAGAGCCGTCCGCAGCCAGGTTTCTGGCCGCAGAGGGCTCTGGGTAAAAAAAAAAAAGCATACGCAAATGGTGGCGGCTACGGCCGCCGTCATTTGCGTTCCTTATTTTTGCCCTCTTAATCTACGTAAATATTTACATAGACTATGATGGGGGAAAGCAAATAGGGTAGCGGGCGCTATATTTGTCCCTTTTTGATTCCCCGTTTTAGCCTACATAAATATTTACATAGTCTAAAACGGGGAATCAAAAAGGGACATAAATAGCGCCTGCTATGCTATTTGCGTTCCCCTTGATTTTCGCCATCATAGTCTACATAAATATTTACGTAGATTAAGAGGGCAAAAATAAGGAGCGCAAATGGTGGCGGCCGTAGCCACTGCCATTTGCGTACGCGGTTTGTTTGTTTGTTTGTTTTAACCCACCCAGCCATGATAGGCTACGTAAAGATTTACGTAGCCTATCACGTCGTGTGTTTTTTTAAAAAAAACCTAGTCATGATAGGCTACGTAAATCTTTACGTAGCCTATCACGTCTTTCTTTTTCTTTCTTTTTTTTTTTTTTACCAGAGTGGGAATGGCGGCGTTTGCAGCCAGTTGGAAGACCGGCCGCCGCCGCCACCGGAGCCGCTGCCAGAGCCGCCGCCTGGAAGATCCGCCCCAGGTGAGTCTCATCCCGGGGGGGGATCTGCGGGGGGCGGGGGGGCAGGCCGTTCTGCCATGGAGTTCGGGGGGCTGAATGCACTGGCATTCGGCCTCACCATGATCCATGGCAGAATTCTCTGCCATCCCTAATTCTATGGTCAACAAAGTGTAGGTCAGAAAGCATTCTGACCACTGTATTTTGCACTGGCTGCACTTACTGAACACTCTTTGAGGGCAGTCCCAGAGTGTATTGCAATAACCTAAATGGGATGTGTTTCAGGTAGGGATGTACGAAAGTTCCGCCACGGATCTCGGGGAGGCAGAATGCCGGTGCATTCGGCCCCCGAAATTGGTGGCGGAACGGCCCACCACCCCCCGCCACCCCCCCGGGACGGGACTTACCTGAGGCGGATCTTCCTGGTGGCGGCGGCTCTGGCGGCAGCTCTGGCGGCGGTTCGGCAGCGGCGGCTGCGGCGGCTGCGGCGGAAGGTCTTCCGACTGGCTGCCGCTGCCGCCATTTCCAAATTAAAAAAAATGTGATAGGCTACGTAAAGATTTACGCAGCCTATCATGGCTAAATTATTAAAAAAACACCATGATAGGCTATGTAAATGTTAACGTAGTCTGTCATGGCTGATTAAAAAAAAAAACACGCACGCTACTACGCTATTTGTGTTCCCTACTACGCTACGCTATAAACTACGCTATTTGCGTTCCCCTTATTTTCACCGTCTTAGTCTACGTAAATGTTTACATAGACTAAGATGTGCCAAAATAAGGAATGCAAATGGCGGCGCCCATGGACTCTGCCATTTGCGTACAAGCGTGCTTGTGTTTTTTTATTAATCAACCGTGATAGGCTACATAAACATTTACATAGCCTATCACGGCTGACTGTAGGGACGCAAACGGCGGCGCCCATTTGCGTCGCTGCTAGACAGGGGCCGGATGTCCGGCTGCTGGTGGAGCCGGCCGGTGGCTCCGCAGAATTGCTGCAGAGCACAGCCAGCCGGCCAGGATTCCGGGGGGGGGGGGGAACAGAGCGCCTCCCCCCCAGCGAGGATTCCGGGGGAGGGACGGAACGCCTCCCCCTGCACCATCAGCATAATCCCCGAAAGGTAAGTGATTTTCGTACATCCCTAGTTTCAGGCATGGATCCCTGTGGCCAGATCTGCTTTGTCCAAGAAGGGGTGCAACTGGTGCACCAGTCAAAACTGGGCAAAGGTGCTCCTGGCCACAGCACCTCCCTGACTCTCTAGGAGCAGCACTGGGTGCAGAAGCACTCCAAAGCTGGTTTCATCTAGGGATGGACAAGCGCCCTCCTGTCCAAGTTCTTTTAGTGACCGCCCAGCCCCTGTCCCCACCTGCTGGCCCTCCGGGCTGCACTCAAGCCCCCCTCCGTGCTCGGTAAGCAGCCTGCAACTTACCCAGGCCCACCCATCTCTGTCCCAATCACCATGTTTTTTTAAAAAAAACATGGCGATCAGCAGCCCGTGCCCATAGACTTATATGCAAAATTGTACTGTGAAACTAGGGTATGTGGGCTATCCACAGTGCTTTTTGCGTATAAGGCTATGGGTGATTGGAACAGAGATGGACAGGTCCGGGTAAGTTGTGGGCTGCTTACTGAATGCAGGAAGGCAGTCCAGGGACTGGCGAGTGGGGGGAGGGCTTGGCAGGTTCAGCTTGGGGGGTGTGGGCACAGGCAGTCCGACAGATTTGCAGACCGAAACGGGTGCCCACACCATCCCTAGTTTCATCATGTTCTCCGGTTGAACATGATGAAATTCATCCACTGGACAAGTGGCAGCCTCCATCACCACCCCAGAGCCTGCTATCAATGTGGAGTCCAAGTCAGGAAAACACTGTAAACTTGTCAGAGCGGATTGATGATAACTCCTTCTCACCCACTCTGGTGCCCAGAATGTAACAGCCCCCTTTACAAACTCAAAGGAACTCCTCTGGTCAATATGGTGATGATGCAATGGGGCCACAAGAGAATAACTTCTTTGCTTCCACCACCCCCACCACAGAGTGGGACTTGAAATGGGCTTTTGCCTATGCTCAGTCAGATGGGACTTACAGTCTACTAACATCTGGAGGGCCATTTATTCCCCATCCCTGTTCTAGTTGCCCTGATGCTAAATCATATCCCAGTTCTCCCCTACACAAAGAAAGTAGGGACATCACTGCTGGTTGAAAACAAGCCAGGGCTATCGTCAGCTTAACTAGCCAGGGCTGTTTCTATGACTTAATCTTTTGCCAAGGCTCACCCCTAATCATCTGTTTTGAATGCTAAAGCTTAACCCTGAATATATGAAGAGACAACTGTGCCACTGAACATGTTCAGAATGTGCTTCTCTTACCATTACTGAGTAAATGGTGAGAAGCTGCACATTAAGGGCAAGAAGGCAGAGCTTGGATAGGATTGGTTGGTGATGAAATAGCCAAGCTACCATAGGGAGCCCACTGTCTGAAGAGAGCTAGGTTTGCTAGGTTCTCCATCATGTATTTGCTAGGTTCTCCATCTTCTCCTTTGAGATGAAGAGGAAAAGGATCTTTATAAACCAAGTGTCATATTCCTTCCCACTCAGAAAATGAGAAGGAAAATGGCTGAAAATCCTTCACCTATGTGTTATTATTCACCCACAGATATTCATTCCATACCTTATTTGATTGCAGTCAATCATGGCCTCAGCAATATTTTGAGTGCTATACCAAATGTTTACACATGAAAACCCTCCTTTTTCTCACAGTTCATTTGTCACGAAAGCTCAGTCTAGGCTTATTAGAAGTTTTAAGTATTGTGTGAGGATCAATTGGAGAACAATTGCTTGCAACCCCAAAATGACTCCCCACACCCAGAAAAGTCTTCTAAGAATTTCACTGGGCATCTTGTGAAAATGATTGATTTCATACATGAAGCACAATGTGAAGTTACCCATTTCTAGTGATTTTAGTAGTTTGATGTAATCTAAAATTGCCAAATTTCCATTAAAACACATACAATAAGTTTTCTCCTAGCTAAATGAAATACTTCAGTAGCCCTAGTCTTTTGTGTTTTCCTCTCATGTGATCCCAATTGCATGAGAGAGTGGGGGGAGGTGGAGAGGAATCATGTTTGCTGGCCTCACCCCCTATATGGGGCTGATGTTGGGGAGGCAACAGAGGGGGCAAAGCTAGCTATTGTGTCCTCACTTTCCTCCTTAGAATCAATCATGTGAGAGGGGATGCATGAATAGTTTTTACAACTTCTTCACTGCAAGGAGGACCCAGAAACAAGGTTTGAATGAAAACACATCTTCATTTTACTTCCAAACTCTTATTTATCACATTTTTCTTTCCACTCACTTCCTCTCTTTCTCCCACTCTTTCTTTCACTACCTCTCTCTACCTCTACGAGGGCTCTCTAGGGACAAACCATTCCACAACCCCCAACAAGGAAATGCCTATACATATAAAGATACAATACAGGGCTTCTGACATAAGAAAAATAACAAACAAATACTCTGAAGAACTGCGCATTTCTTTGAACTAGGATGTCTCTAATAGCAATTATATTTATTCAGGAAATGAGGAGAAAAAGAATGTAAATATGGACACAAATGTCTGTGGTTTAAAAATACATGGCTAAACACTGCTAGCTTTATATTTTTCAGTATGGATCCTTCCATACTGTATAACAAATATATTTAATGAGCCAGTTGTTTAGCCTAACTGGTCTTTATTGCACTGAAATGGTTCTTTTTACTCCCCTTCCAATATGTGGTTATTGCTCAATATAAGGCCATTTGGAATTATTGCTCTTCATAAAGCCACTAAGCTACTGCAGAGGTGATTGAGCCAAGTGTACAGGGGAGCTGCACCCATTTAAGCCACCATATTTGAATTAATGTTGCTCAGTCTGGTCGATGAGTAGGATCAAGAGAAAGCAAGGCTCACCTAAAAGTCCCATAGAAATCAATAAGGGAAGAACAATTAGCCACTTTCCATATATCAAGCCCTGCGAAGAGAAAACTCCCTGGAAAAGACCCTGATGTGCTGGAAAAGATTGAAGGCAAAAGGAGAAGGGGACGGCAGAGGATGAGATGGCTAGATAGCATCACCAATGCAATGAATATGAACCTGAGCACACTCCAGGAGAGAGCGGAGGACAGGAAGGCCTGGCATGCTATGGTCCATGGGGTCATGAAGAGTCGGACACGACTTAACGACTGAACAACAACAATATATCAAGCCCAGGTGTAATACCCAGTGTGCAAGGGAGCTGCACCCATTCCTGGCACTCCAGATCTGCTCAATTATACACATCCCATGGCAGCAAAGCAAACCCAGGTTTCTGACCAAGCACAAAGTTGACAGGATGTTGCTTGCTGTCAATCGTGGCTCTCTGATAAGTGTATCTGTATGCCAAACATCTGTTTGTCTCATTCACATATTACATGTAAACATGTAACTAACTTAAGTCCCATTGAATACTCTTCTAGCAATGGATGGAACTGTCAATTACCCCTTCCCTCCACTTTCAAAGTTTTCACATTCTTTCTGTCCTGTATGTGAATAAATTTGTGAATTCTGGTAAGATCTTATCAAAAACAAGCTGCATGGAATTCTCACTCATCTACATTTGCCACATTCAGTAAATACAACTGTTTCCAGGATGGAAGGAACCATGCTGTACCTGCTTGCCATTTGGCTGTTAAAGATGGGAAGCCTGTCAGGAAAAGGAAGTGGCAGCTCTAATTCAGCACCACAAACATAGGTGAGGACACACAGATCCAAAACCAGACTTTTTTGATCTAAGCACTCCCAGCCTCCTGCCTGGGAGATGGCAAACTCTATCAGTTCCACTTTTTCCCACTTAGGTTTTAAAGAATAAACAAATCTCAAGTTTTTCCATCCTGCTTATGCAGAAATTTGTGAATTTTGGTAAGTTCTTATATATAAAAAAGAAGCAGAAAAATTCCTCACCCATCTTTAACATCTTCCTTGCCCCTGTTCACAATACTTTTTTCATCATTTCTTCTGATGAAAGCTTTGCAGCCAGGTTGTTTGTGGCCTGTTCATAGCCACATGGGCACTTTTTATTTATTAAATACATTTATGTCCTGCTTTTCAGTGACAGGGATGGGGGGGGGAAATTCTTTCACATTTTAATGCTGATTTACCTCATTTTGCACTTTTGAACCAATTCATGGATTGAAATTCGTTTATCCTTCAAAATTCACACTTCTATGAATTATGCAGTGGAGTTCTCCAATCAAAAAATGTCTATGAAAATGTGTATATTAGTGAAAGTAAGATTCAAAAAATGTATTGTGTTAGGAAAACTGATTGCACAAAATGTGTATATTAGGCAAAACTGCATACAAAAATGCATGTATTACGAGAAATGCACACAGAAACGCACATGAATTTTCAGGTAAACTTTTTTAAAAAATTCACAGTTTGGGACAATCTGAACTGAAGATGGCAAAAATGAAAAACAGAGAAACTGAAAGTCACAGATTCACCCATTCCTTCTCAGAGATCTACCCTCACAAAGCATCTTTAAAAAATCTATCCTTGCAAAAAAACCCTTCACTATCCTCCTATAGAAGTTAGCCACCACCGATTCCAAGAAGGGAGGAGGGAGCAGGCTGGGTTTGCTAACCCTAGCTGCAATGTCTGCACCCACTAATTCCAATTTCCACCCTCACACATTGGGTAGAAGGAATGAAGGGAAACCTCTATGGGTTTAGGTTGCACGTACATGCCCTCATATGAGCCTGAGTGGAGCTGACAGAGACACTGGGGGCAGGTCCAGGACATGTGGACCTCCCTCTCTCCTCTACTCATGCATGGAGTGTAACTTCTGAAGGGGGCTAATATGTTACTATCAATTATGGAAGAAAGGATAGTATGATATATGACAGCCTTCCCCAACCTAGTGTCCTCCAGATGTTTTGGACTACAACTCCCAGCATTCCTAACAATTGGCTCTAACTGATTGGGGCTGATGGGAGTTGAAGTCCAAATATCTGGAGGGCACCAGGTTGGGGAAGGCTGGTATATGGGAATATACCCTCCAAGGTCTCACTGTAGTGTGCAATAAAATCGTTAATTGCCCTTCGGGGGGGGCACCTTTAAGTGAAGCTCTGCAACAATCTTTGAAGCACCTTGAAGTCTCAGAGTTGCTGTCTTTGGCATTTTCCCCCTGATTGCCATCACAGGATCCTGATTTGTCTTCCGCATTCAGCTCATCATGTTCAAGTTTGTTGCATAATGACCACAGTACGCAGATGCTGGGTTGTTGTTGTTTTTTGCTTGTTTGTTTTAAATGACAGTACAAAGCAAAAAAATCTCACCAAAATGCACCCACAGAGCTCACTTTGTCTTAAATATTTCTGATTTGCCTTTTAAATCAAAATAAATTTCACATAGCACTTAAAATGGTACAATTAAATTTTAGTATGTATGTATGACAATTGCCCCCTTCATGGATCACTGCCTTGTTGTGGCAAAAGGGCTTGCGTAACTCAGTGAAGCCATAAGCTATGCCGTGCAGGGCCACCCAAGACGGACAGGTCATGGTGGAGAGTTCTGACAAAATGTGGTCCACTGGAGAAGGAAATGGCAACCCATTCCAGTATTCTTGCCAAGAAAACCCCATGGAACGTAACACAAGGCTAAAAGATATGATGCCAGAAGATGAGACCCTCAGGTCGGAAGGTGTCCAATATACTACAGGGGAAGAGCAGACGGTATTTCCAAGTAGCGCCAGAAAGAGTGAAGCGGCTGGGCCAAAGCCGAAAGGACACTCAGCTGTGGATGTGTCTGGTGGTGAAAAGAAAATCCGATGCTGTAAAGAACAATATTGTTTAGGAACCTGGAATGTCAGATCAATGTATCAAGGTAAGCTGGAGGTGGTCAAACATGAGATGGCAAGATTGAACATTGACATCTTGGGAATCAGCGAACTACAATGGACAAGCATGGGCGAATTTAATTCAGGTGACCATTATATCTACTACTGTGGGCAAGAATCCCTTAAAAGAAATGGAGTAGCACTCATAGTCAACAAAAGGGTGGGAAAAGCAGTACTGGGGTACAATCTCAGAAATGACAGAATGATCTCAGTATGAATCCAAGGCAAACCATTCAACATCACAGTAATTCAAGTCTATGACCCAACCACTGATAGGGATGTACGAATATCACTTACGTTTCGGGGATTATGCTGATGGTGCAGGGGGAGGCATTCCGTCTCTCCCCCCGGAATCCTTGCTGGGGGAGGAGGCGCTCCGTTCCCCCCCCCCCCCGGAATCCTGGCCGGTCGGCTGTGCTCTGAAGCGATTCTGCAGAGCTGCCGGCCGGCTCCGCCAGCAGCTGGACATCCGGCCGCTGGCTAGCAGGGACGCAAATGGCGGTGGCCGTAGCCTATCACGGCTGAGTAAAAAAAAAAAAGCGTGTACGCAAATGGCGGCGGCCATGGGCGCCGCCATTTGCGTTCCTTGTTTTTAGGGATGTACAAATGTTCCACCACGGATATCGGGGAGGCCAAACGCCAGTGCATTCGACCCCCTGAAATCGGTGGTGGAACAGCCCCCTGACCCCCAGCCCCCCCGGGACGGGACTTACCTAGGGCGGATCTTCCTGGTGGCAGCGGCTCTGGCGGCGGCTCTGGCGGCAGTGCGGCGGCGGGAGCCGGTCTTCTGACCGGCTGCCGCTGCCGCCATTTCCAAGTTAAAAAAAAAAGAAAAAGTGATAGGCTACATAAAGATTTACATAGCCTATCATGGCTAAATTTTAAAAAAACATCGTGATAGGCTACGTAAATGTTTACGTAGCCTATCTAGGGATGGCGGAGAATTTCTCCCCGAAACTTCGGGGGGCCGAGCGCCAACGTGTTCGGCCCCCCGAACAAGTTTCGGGGAGAAATCCTCCGAACCCCCCCCGCCCCCCGCGCCCCCCCTGGGACGGGACTTACCTTCACCGAATGTCCCTCCCGGTGGCGGGTCCGGCCGGCGGTTCAGCAGGTGTTCGAGCGGGGCTGCCGCCGCCGCCATTGCAATCAAAGAAAAAAAAAACGCCCCCTGATAGGCTACGTGACGATTCACGTAGCCTATCACGGCTTATTTTGCAGATCTAGCCATGATAGGCTACGTGAAGCGTTTTGTTTTTTAAAAAAAAACTTTCGCGTTCGCGGCCGGGCGAGGCGGGAAGCCTCCTCTGTGGCCTGAATTTCAGCCGGGGCAAGGCGGGAAGCCTTCACCCCCGGCCTGAACTTCGCGGGGGGAGCAGCGAAGCGCCTCCCCCCCAACGCGAACATCCTTCGACGACAGGTAAGGGACTTTCGTCCACCCCTAAGCCTATCACAGCTAAATTTTAAAAAAAGCATCGTGATAGGCTGCATAAATGTTTATGTAGCCTATCACAGCTGATTAAAAAAGCAAAAAAACAACACACGTACGCAAATGGCGGCGCCCATGGGTGCCACAATTTGCGTTCCTTATTGCGTTCCTTAGTAGATGCTACGCTATTTGCGTTCCCCTTATTTTCGCCGCCTTAGTCTACGTAAATCTTGACGTAGACTAAGACGTGCCAAAATAAGGAATGCAAATGGTGGCGCCCATGGGCGCCGCCATTTGCGTACACGTGTTGTTTTTTTGCTTTTTTTAGTCAGCCGTGATAGGCTATGTAAACATTTACGTGGCCTATCACAGCTGACTGCAGGGACGCAAACGGCAGCAGCTATGGCCGCAGCCATTTGCGTCCCTGCTGGCCAGCAGCCGGATATCCGGCTGCTGGCGGAGCCGGCCAGCGGCTCCGCAGAATCACTGCAGAGCACAGCCAGCCGGCCAGGATTCTGGGGGGGGAGGAACAGAGCGCCTTCCCCCCCAGCGAGGATTCTGGGGGGAGGGACAGAACGCCTCCCCCTGCACCATCAGCATAATCCCCAAAAGGTAAGTGATTTTTGTACATCCCTACGAAGAATCGATCCTTTCGAACTGTGGTGCTGAAGAAGACTCTTATGAGTCCCCTGGACTGCAAGGAGGTCAAATCAGTCAATCCTAAAGGAAATCAACCCTGAGTGCTCATTGGAAGGACAGATACTGAAGCTGAAGCTCAAATATTTTGGCCAACTAATGCGAAGAGAAAATTCACTAGAAAGACCCTGATGCTGGGATAGATTGAAGGCAAAAGAAGATGGGGACGGCAGAGGATGAGATGGCTAGATAGCATCACCGATGCAATGAATATGGACTTGAGCACACTCCTGGAGAGAGCACAGGACCAGAAGACCTGGCGTGCTATGGCCCATGGGGTCA
This sequence comes from Heloderma suspectum, assembly GCF_057233095.1. Classification (NCBI taxonomy): domain Eukaryota; kingdom Metazoa; phylum Chordata; class Lepidosauria; order Squamata; family Helodermatidae; genus Heloderma; species Heloderma suspectum. Next base: position 272,213,215 of record NC_139458.1, read on the forward strand.
CAAAGAGTCGGACACGACTGAACGACTGAACAACAACAATGACAAATGCCTCCAGTATTGTTCAGGAGAGAAGAGAGAGAGAGAGAGAGAGAGAGAGAGAGAAGCAGTGTGGGGGGGAGGGGGAGAGAATTGCTTTGAATCCAACTTTAGAACCAACTGTGGACTATGTACAGGTAAGAAGAAGAAAGCTACAGTGCAGGGTTCAATTGTGGATGGATGGATGGATGGATGGATAGATGGATGGATGGAACGTGAAAACAGTTCTCAGAGAGTGTGTATATGCTGTGCAGATTTAGCATTATTGATTCTTGTCATTTTCTTGCTTGTAAAGGTTCTGTGAGGTCACTCTAGAAGAGAGTTCAGTGGGGACAACCCCCTCAATTAACCATTCACTCTGCTGTCACGAATGTTTCGATTTCATTTCAAAGCATGTTGGTGGGACAGTCCCTCCTTTCTTGAACTCTACACCCCATTGTACTTGTGCGTGCATTCACCCAATGCATTCCTGTCATCGTAGGGTGACTCCAGCCAGGCGCTGTCCTTCTCACAGGCCTTGAACTTTGTACAGATTCCTGAGTGCAGAGTACATGCATGCTATGTTGGCTGCGAACCGTGCAGGCATGGATGGTTTCTCACTTGCCTTCAAAATACATGGCAGCAGGAGCTTGATCTCTTCATAGTCACTGCCTTGGCATATTTGAAAGGGATAAGCAGTGAATAATTCATGCATGCATATGCCCTTCCCAGCTGATGCTGCAATGCACGACTTTGTACTTGGCTATCTACTGTATATCTGAATATAATGCATTACATGATGAAATGCCCTTGTGAGTTGTCTCTGGCAGGAGGCCCAATCCAAAATGCTATGAGAATGTTTTCAACCCAGGAGCTGCTCTGCAGGATCTGATGAATGCTGCCTTTCTAGGAAAAGGATCACACAGAATCAGCATGCAATAAGCACTTGGCTAATATATGCAAGTGCAGTACCCAAAAGCAAAACAAAAAAACAAACCCTCAAAAAGTCCTAGCTTTTTAAAAGAAAATAAGGACTGTTAGGGGATGGAGTTACCCCCAAACATATTTTTCCATTCACAGCAGCCCTCAGGAAAACCACATCTCACATGGCCCCATGGCATCTGTGCCCTGCAACACCATTACCCAGCATGCCATGGAGGTGGAGAGAGAAGGAAGTAAAGGAAAAAATATCCCTCCAATCCTCTCCTCATGTGCCCCTCTGCTGCTGCTGCTGCCGCCACATCTGCTACTTGAAGGGGAAGCAAAGGGAAGGGGGAGAGTGTTTTGCAGAGGGCAGAGACAGGAAGGGAGGGCTTTGGAGGATTGTGAGTGGTGGCAGGAGCTTTTCTTAGCCCTTGAATTGGCTTGGAGAAATGATCTCCAAACTCTTTCCCCCACCCCCCAAATTGGGTGAGATCTCAAATCATTTCCAAGCTTGGGGCAGCTCACCCATCTCTCATTGCAGCTCTTACGTCATCTCTGGACCGGCCATATCTTCTTTCAGTTCAACTGGTCATGCCTCGTTCAAAGTGCAGTGGTGCCTCATTCTCTCCCCTCAGTTACCAACATTTAAGCACCAGAAGAAATATGCATGACAGCCATTATGTGCTTTATTTCAAGTAGCTGGACCTTATTGCCTAACGTGACCAAGTATTGATTTATATTTATTTTGTAGAGATTTCACTTTTCTTCTGTCATGGAACTCAAGGTGGCATTCATTGGGCTCCTGGGCAGTCTCCCATCCAAGCACTGACCAAAGCCAATCTTGCTTAGCTTCAGCAAGGTGCCCACAATACATACCTTCATACCATGGCCCAGCACTAACCACCATATCAAGTTAATAATTGTTAACTGATAGTTGCATCAAGTACTGGCATCAGGTGTGAAAACTGCCATCTCAAAAACTGCACTCTGAACGAGATGAACTCATGATGTGGGTTAACAACATTAGCCTTAAGTTAAGGCATCCCCCCCATTTACTGGAAACTGTACTACAGAAACAATGTTGTCAAAGGTGGAGAAGCTGCTCCCAGCCACACAGCGGGGAAGCTTGAGGAATTCAATCTTTGCAAATCCCCACATGAAATAACCTGATCCACACTGCTTGGACTAAGGTGTGGATTAGACCCTAATGTGCTGATCAGAACAAAGTTATCTACTGGATTTTGCACTTCCTTGAATGTTTGTTGCGGCACAGTACTCAACTATTTAAACGTATCAAAATACGGGTCTAAATCTGTATTTTGGCAGAAAATGCACATATATATATATATATATATGAACATTTAAATATTATTGTGAGGGGGGGTGTTTGTGTGTGTGCTTAAACATTCTCACTGGAGTCATCAAGGGTAGTTAGGGGACCAGGATTAAAACGGGAAGCAGTGCTTGAGAAAAGTAAACGATTACAAGCGAAGCTGGGATATTCAAACGTATCAAGGGAGCTTGAAATAAAATGCTAGATCAGTGCAGCTTGCTGGGTTTCTGCTACATTTCCTTATTCCAAATAGAAATAAACACAGAAATTGAATGCATGATGCAACTAGGAATTTATCCAATAATTTCCAGAGGCATTTTCTGCACTGGGTTGGTGTAATTGAGGCACATATAGTCTGTGGCCTGTGGCACATGAGTGGGTGATGCTATACAGGCATGCTGTACATGGAGTTTTAAAGCTCCCCACCCAGCAGCCCATGATTGGGATAAAAATTGGGCTCTCCCCACTCCTCCGCTCATCCACACCCATCAATTTCCATCCCCATCATAGTGAACTAGGTGGTGAGGCTAAAAAATTCCCAGTCCAGCACAGCACCATGGGGATGAATATCGGGCCCACTCTGTTCCTCAGCTGACTGCTGTGGATTGGCTGATGGGCAGAAGGAGCACAATTTTCACCCCATCATGGGGTGCTGTGTGGGAAGGTTTAAGTCTCTATCAAGGTGTCAGGATCTCATCCAGCACATAACTTGGGGAGACAGTTTGGAATCCACTGGAAAACTTTCCCTCGTCAACGTTCCTGAGGATCTCCCAGCAGGCCAAAGGCAACTTGCTGGGGGCCCCCAATACATTCTGACCCTATTGCCAACCCTGCCGCAATCCCTGACTCCTCTCCCTCATCCCACTGGGTCTCCACAAAGCAAAGGCGGCAGCAGACCTGGTGGCAAGTGCAGGACTGCTGGAGGAGCACATGTCTGGACACAGCATGGCTATAAGTGACTACTCAGGAGGAGAAGGCTACTTGGGAATCAGGAGTAGGGATGTGTGGAGCAGCAAAACTCGAACTCATAGAAGTTTTCCAAATTCTAACTTGAAGCTCATTCCGACTTGACTCCATATCAGATTGCAAGTTCGGAAATGTATGGACTTCGACAGCATTTATTTATTTATTTATTCATTATTTCATTTCATTTCATTTCTATACCGCCCAATAGTCGAAGCTCTCTGGGCAGTTCGCAAATGATTGCATACGAGTCTGTGTTCAGTTGAGAAGGCACGAACTGGGTAAATCCTGATTAAAAAGATGAACTGAGATGAATTTCTCATATATCCCTACTGAGGAGAAAGAAACAGACTCAGTTGTGAAGGATGAACCAGCAGAGGACCAGGAAAAGGAATTGCTGTCAGGGTGTCCTCTGAACTTTTACTGGGTTAGCAGCTCCTTGCTCTAGCTCCCACACCAACTGTGAGTCATGGGCTCCAGTGTAGTGTGATGGGGAGTACTATATACTAGTACTAGTTCACCTCTCCTCAGCACTGGTTAGGCCTCATCTGGAGTACCGTGTCCAGTTCTGGGCACCACACTTTAAGAAGGATGCAGACAAGCTGGAGAGGGTTCAGAGGAGGGCAATGAAGACCATCAGGGGACTGGAAATAAAGCCCTATGAAGAGAGACTGAAAGAACTGGGCATGTTTAGCCTTGAGAAGAGAAGACTGAGGGGAGATATGATAGCGCTCTTCAAGTACTTGAAAGGCTGTCACAGAGAGGAAGGCCAGGATCTCTTCTCGATCATCCCAGAGTGCAGGACAAAGAATCATGGGCTCAAGTGACAGGAAGCCAGATTCCGGCTGAACATCAGGAAAAACTTCCTGACTGTTAGAGCAATACGACAATGGAACCAATTACCTAGGGAGGGAGTGGGCTCTCCCACACTGGAGGCATTCAAGACAAAGCTGGACAGCCATCTGTCAGGGATGCTTTGACTTGGATTCCTGCATTGAGCAGGGAGTTGGACTCAATGGTCTTATACGCCCCTTCCAACCCTACCATTCTATGAATCTATTATTCTATATGGGGGGGGGGAAGGAGAGAGAGAGAGAGAGAGAGAGAGAATATGCATGAATGGGGTATCTGTGAATAGTATGTCTGTGAAAAAGCAGGGTGGCCCACTTCAGGTACTGTGCATGCCCATTACTGGCCATGATTACTATGGGTATGTGGCCCCTGAGAGCTTTCCTAGGTAACAATCTGGTCCTCAGGCTAAAATGATTTCCCACTGATGTTCTAAGGCAGCCTTTCCCAACCTCGTATCCTCCAGATGTGTTGGACTACAACTTCCATCATTCCTGACCATTGACCACACTAGCTAGGGCTGATGGGAGTTGAAGTTCAAAACAACTAAAGGGCACCAAGCGGGGAGTAGGCTGTTCTAAAGTGATAATGATGACTTTTTGTTTTGCCACTCAGAGATGTGGGGAACCCATAGCCATATGTCTCCCACACTTCTCCACATTTGCTGTGTATTTGAAGATGTTCTCATTCCTTTCTACATCAGGGCATTGGGCCAGCTCAGGAAACACTTGATTGCTAATATTATTCAGAACTGGAAGACATGCATTAAGACTTCCTGTTGATAGTACCAGCCAGCGTGCTCTTATTCTGCATTTCCTCATCTCTGATGCACACACATATACAATAACAATAATCTTGCGAGCCCTGAGACTTGTTTATCGGTGCCTATGTACAGCACTGCCTGGGGTATTTCAAATGATCATTACAGATGTGGAAAGTGTTCCCAAGGTAAATACTCTATTACTTATTGCAAATTATCCTGTGCGTGTGTTTTATTTTAGGCTTCCTTGTTTCAGTTGTTCTACAGGTTAAAGGCATTTTTGAATAATTACCAATGGTATCTAAATGGAGCACTATAATTTTGTTTGACAGTCTTGAGTGCTTTACAGCATATCTGATTTTTTTTAAGCAAGTTCTCGGGGTGGGGGGAGATAATCAGTCTTACTATTGCTAAAATATGTTCGACGCATCACATTATTTAAAAGAAGAAGAAGCTAAATTAACCCCGGAATATACTAACTTTGTCACCTGATGAATGTCTAAGAAGGATATAATGGGCAACTTGCAACCCTTGAGAGAAATACAGTTGTTTCTGATAAGAATCACAGTTGTACACACTATTGTAAGTCTAAGAAAGATCTACTGTAAATGTCAAGTGTGCTTAAATTGATGAGTGCTCTGCCTTTTCTTTCCCACATATGTCAAGCCCACATTGACTCTTGAGCTGACAACTTGATGGATGTCAGGTGTGCATTCAGCCTGTGCATAACCATGCTAATCTAGTCAAATGAGGTGACTGCTAGGTAGGGATGGGGGAGAAAATGGCTGCATTCATATAAACTTACTCAGGTCACACCCCTGTAACCCAATGCAGAACCCAATGCAGACCCAAACACAGTTTGGGAACAGAAATCTGTACATTGGTGACCTTGTGATCTGATCCATTCACAAAAAGAATATGCATAGGGGGAAAATATATGTACATTGGGAAAAGGGGGGTATGACAAAACTGCATACATTTGAAAAAGTGCACAAAGACACTTTAGTCAGTGGGAGATAAATGTGTACATTTTTAAAATGTGCACCAAAAATGCATACGTTTAGAAAAATGTGCACAGAAATTAGGTATGGCTGTAATGGGGAATTCCAGCCCTTTGGGGGCTCGATGGATTTTCCCAGAAGCCCTGGCTCAGATTGCATTTGCAACCCCAGCTGCTGGTTTTGTTCTGGAATCTGGGAAATTTCTCAATTTTTTTCCTTCTAAAATCACCATTTATGCACACTGTGGCTGTAATTAGTGCAGTTTGCATAAATTTCAGCTGTAATTTGCTTAATTTGCACAAATGGTGGCCATAAATTGTTTAATTTTGCCTAAATTGCAGGTGCAATTTCTGCTAAATTTTGCACAAATTGCAGGTGCAATTTGTGCAAACTAAGCAAATTAAGCTGTAATTTGTGCAAAATGTTTGTTTGTTTGTTTATTACATTTATATACTACACAACAGCCAAGGATCTCTGGACAGTTCACAACAATAAAAAACTCAAAATACAACATGATAAAACATGATAAAACATAATCTAAGACTTTAAAAGTTTTAAACTACCATGTAAAACCAAGTATGACCCAACAGCAGTTAGAGGGACATGCTTGAAAGGTGCCGTATTTTCCACCTCCCAAATTGCATGGGGGAGGGTTTCTCCGGGGGTGGGTGACACTACAGAGAAGGCCCATGATCGGGGTTCTTCATGGAGACATTCCTTTCATTTCAGGATGATCAGCTAAGATCTGATGATCTTAGATGTCATCTGGGTATATATAGGGGAAGGCAGTCTGCTAGGTATCCTGGTCCCGAGTTGTTTAGGGCTTTATATGATAATAACATAACCTTGTACATACAGTAGCTCAGTAGCTAATAGGCAGTCAGTGCAGTTCTTTTAACACAGGTATTATGTGAGCAAAGCTAGGTGTCCCAGCGAGCACCCTAGCTGCTGCATTGTGCACTAACTGCAGCATCTGAACTATGCAGGGAGGCAGCTCCACAGAGAGGGCATTGCCATAGTCTAATTGTGAGGCTACCAGTGCATGGATCACCGTGGCTAGGCTATCCCTATCCAGGAACAGGCAACGTTGGCATACCAACCGGAATTGGTAATGGATGCTCTGGACCACATAGGCCACCTGGGCCTCCAGTGACAAAGTTGGATCCAGGAGCACCTCCAAACTAGGGACCTGCTCCTTTAGAGGGAGCGCAACCCCATCCAGAACAGGCAAACATCCCAATTCCCAGACCTGGGAACTGCCAACCCACAGAGTCTCTGTCTTATCGAGATTCAACTTTGGCCCTCATCCAAGCCATAACTTCATCCATGACATGCACGGCCTCTCCTGATTCAGACATCACAGAGAAATAGAGCTGGGTGTCATCATCATACTGGTGACACCTTGCCCCAAATCTCCTGTGACCGCTCCCAATGGCTTCATGGAGATATTAAATAACACTGGGGACAGGATGGTGCCCTGTGGCATCACACAGTTCAGCTGCCCTGGAGCTGAGGTGCAGTCACTCAGTGCTGTTCTCTGGAACTGACCCCACAAGTTCAAGCTGAACCACTGCAGAACAGTGCCTCCAACTCCCAACTCACAGAGATGGTCTAGGAGGATACTGTGGTCAACAGTACCAAAAGCCTCTGAGAAATCAAGAAGAAGTAACAGGGCCACACTTTCCCTGTCCCTCTCCCGAAGAAGGTCATCCATCAGGACAACCAAGGCTGATTCCATCCCAAAACCTGGCCTGAATTCAGACTGGAATGGATTAAGCAATTAAGCAATTTATGGGCATGATTTGTGCAAATTATGGCCAAAATTTGTGTGAATGGCTATTTGGGGGGAGGGGGAGGGGAATCCGCAAGCTGACCCTACTCATACAGATTGAGCTGGGCTAGCTTGCAGGTTGGTGAGCCAAAGGGGGGGGGGTGAGCTGCTGAAATTTTGGTGAACTTCAACACCTACATGGATTTGTCTGACATCCCTAATGGAAATATGTACAGATTTCCATGCAACTTAAACAAAAAAACAAAAAAATCTAAATCCGATATGAACCCAAGTCAGAATAAGCTTCAAAGTGGAGGTTTTGTATCAAAGGAGAACTTTCATCTGAGCTCACACGAATGAATTTGTTACTTTCTGAAAAGATAACAAATTCACTTAGGCAAAGTTCACCCATTGCTACCTGTTGTTACTGCCCTTCCTGCAAGGTTCCAACAGGACCATGTCCCCATCCAATTACTGACCAAAACTAGACTTGTGTAACTTCTGAAATGGAATTACAATAGGGATGTTCAAATCATTCTGTGATCCCTCAGTGTCTAACAGTGAAGTTGGCAAAAGGCAGAGAAAAGGCCTTTGTTTTTTGAGTTAAAAAATGATGTGGGGGGGGGGGACCACAAGTCATTCACCTCCTGTAAAATGTTCAGGGGCACTTTCTATTCTTCCTCCCATGATATGTTAAAAAAAAAAAAAAGCCGGACTGAAAGATTTGGTCCGGTTTTACTCTTGAATAATGAATTTCAACCTGGTTATCTGCACACTGTTAGAACTGTGAAGTTGCAAGAATTCACAGATCCCAGATGGAAACTTGTTGTTCAAGAGTGTTGCTGAGAAGAACAACTGCTCAAAATACATTGGGCTTAATAATAAAACCCTTTTCTTATGCACTGGAGTTTTCCTTCCTTCCTTTCCCTATTTTAGATGAGATGGAAAAGTGTGGAGACAGGAAGCACAAAATATGTGTGATTGATTCCTGCTTCTTTTGCATCAATGTCATGTCCAGAACTGTTTACACTCTACTCTTTTTATCCCAGCACAAGCATTTACCACATTCTAATGGATCCTGTTTGCTTGCTTCTGACCTCTCGAACTGGACAATGCTCAAGAAAGTATAAGATTCTTCAGGGATCCAGGAAAATGTAGATAATTCTTCATGGCGGACTTTGGTTTAATTAAAACAACTGTAGTATCAATGAACTTTCATGGTTGCTTTACCATGTCTACGAGAGAGAGAGAGAGAGAGAGAGTTAGCAAGATCTTGGAAGGAACTTCTCCATATTCTCTCTATTTTTATAACTGCTATAAAAACATGAACTTCACTTCTAAACATTACACCTGCTGGTAGCTCTTCTTCACTTCTAATACATATCAGGGAATGATTCATCTGTGGGGTTGCTAAAATCTATTACTTAGATTTCTGACAGAACATTAAGGGAGGCATTTTAAAGGCCTAAATTCATGTGGAAGTTTTAAGCAAGAATCTGGATCAAAACCTGATAAGAAATATCAAACATGGAGGGAAACAATGAGGAAGCCACCTCTAATATATGACATTGCTCCTGAGAAGGACAATGTGGAACTATAAGGGAGGTTTATTTGGGGGGGGGGGGCAGAAAAGGCAAAACCAGCTTGTTTGTTCTTATGAGATTATATTTCAGGTCATGTGAGGGCACAGAAATTCTTTCAGTGAATATACCCCCCCCAACACACACACACACACACACACACACACACACTTCATTTGGACAAAGTGAGAAAAATTGAACCCAACTGTTCTTCTGTCTGTTTTTTTTGCACTGCAACCGATTCTATGATTAACTAAAGTACAGGAACTCTTCAGTTTTTCCAAAAGCTAGGTAGGCAGCCATTGGCAAAACAAGCAAAACCAATGAGACTATAGATAATGGATAAAGAAAGTGGTGCAAAGTCAGGGGAATAATTCCTCCACACCAGTTCATCTTCCGCAGACACGTATGGTCCAGAGGACAAAGAAATGTTAAAGCCTAGAGCCAGCCATCGTTCCTTAGCAGATAAAAGGAGCTGAGAGGCTTCGTTACAAACAGCTGGGTTTTAATGGTGTTCGATTTGTATTGCTTCTCCCTTCTACAGTCTGACTTTTTATCACGTATAAGCTGCCAAGGAAGAATTAAAAGGATTAGGGAGTCTGTGGCAACTCTATCAAAAAGTAAGCAATTACTATGAAGATTATTTTAACCCGGACAAGAATAGAAATGTTTTATCATCTTTGATTAAATGAAACAGTGCATCTATTAGAGGATGGTGAAACAAAAGAAACAATACTGAGTGAGAAAAGAAATTATTTCCAGAGAGCTTAGTGCAACCAATTCACATGACATGGGCCTATGTCATTGTGTCTACTGCTGTTCAACCAGAACACCTAGATAAGTTTGTCAAGTTTATACCTGTCAGATAATATTTCACCCCAGTTTGAAAGATGATTCAACTCAATCGAAACTAGGAAGACATCCAGGATCTCTCAGCTACTTGCAGATTCTCTTGGATTGTTTGTAAGTAACTGTATTTTTCTATGAAACTGCAATTTCATACAAAATTATGCATGGTGTGGAGAATGTGGAGAGGGAGACATTTTTCTCCCTCTCTCAAAATACTAGAACCTGGGGTCATCCCTTGAAGTGAATTGGTGGGAGATTTGGGACAGATAAAAGGAAGTACTTCTTCACACAGTGCATAGTTAAACTATAGAATTTGCTACCAGAGCATGTGGTGATGGCCACCAATTTGGATGGCTTTAAAGGGGGGTTGGACAAATTCCTGGAGGAGAAGGCTATCAATGGCTACTAGTCATGATGGCTATGTGCTTCCTCCAGAACCAGAGGCAAACGAGCCTATATACACCAGTTGTTGGGGAATATGTATGGGAGGGTGCTGTTGCACTCTTGTCCTGCTTGTGGGTTTCTGGTCAACAGCTGGTTGGCCACTGGATGAACAGAATGCTGGACTAGATGTACACTTGGTCTGAACCAGCATGGCTCTTCTTATGTTCTTAACTTCACCCTATATGTTATAACAAGCCTGGTACTGTTTTCACTGGTAGTTTTCAAACTATGTTCTGGGAAACACCATGGCTTCCTTGGAAGGGATTCCTTGGAAGCTTAGTAGGGAAGATCACTAATGGCAGATGGAGTTCTCTGAAATATAGCTTGCCCACCTCTACCAATTTTTCCCTGCAATGTGCAAATGTAGGGGAATACTGAATAACGTACAGTGGCCACGTGTCCTCTTTTTCAGAGGATAATGCTCCATTTTAAGAGCATTTGGCAGTAAGATATTGCTTGGATAAGGGACCTGGATAAAATAGGGACAAAGTCTGATTAGGTTAGTTGGATTCATTTATTTATCCCTTGTTATTTTATTATCATATTCCCCGTGTGCGTGTATCCATTCAGATCTTAAAACTTTTTTTCCTATCAACATTTTTCTTTAATAAATATTAAATTTTGTTGTTTAGAACTTTGTGGTCTCTTTTCTTTTTGGTTTATCTGTCCCTCATCTTATAGCCAACCCACACACTACCTAAAGTAAATACCTGCAACCCAGAGAGTTTCAAGGTTGATTTGGTGGAGGCAGCCAGAGGAAAAAAAGATTTCCACCTGGTGGCAGTCGGAAAGGCCACAGGAAGAGAAGAACAAAAAGGAGTGTGGGCACACTATTTTGCCTGTCTTTCTTTACACAGTCTCAGTAAAGAACTCTGAGGGTTCTAGTTAGGTACATAAACTCTCCAAAATATATCACAGTTATGTAAATAATAATTTCCATTCTAGATCATTAGGATTTTCAAGTTATCTATAAACAGCATTTTAAATGTCAGATTCTCTCCCTGGTCTCTGAGTGGTAAAGATTTGCTTCTAATACCTAATTATTTTTGATTGCCCAGGCTTAATCCTTGGCACATAGCTCATTAATTGATTCAAGGCTGTATTCTTGCATGCAGACACTATAATCATCAGTCAGGCCATGAGACATGTGATTTGACTTTCTTTCCAGTGCACAGCATGAATATCTGCAGAGAAAGGAGATGCAAACCATTATGTTGCCCCCCCACCCCAAACCATAAAAAATAGGCAAGTTCTTCCCATAATGAATTCTGCATGTCAACAATGTTAGTCATAAGATTACATTTATCTTTGGATGTCAGACATTCTGATGTCAGACCACCAAGAAGGTGAAAACAATAGTGTGTGTGTGTGTGTGTGTGTGTGTGTTTTCCTGCCCAAACATAGGTCCAAGACCAGGAAAAGTACACCGGTATACAACTTAATTACTCTGACTGGTCAAGCTCTTAAGTGAAGAGCTTAGACTGCTGGGACCACTGTTTATCTGCTTCCTCAGTTGGATTACCAGCCTTCCCCAGCCTGGGAGCTGAAGGTTCATAAGAACTTGAAACCAAAAATTAATAAAACTTCAAAAATAAAGTATGTAGTTACTAAGGAGGGGTGAGAATTTTGTTCAATTCATTTTTTTATATAAAAACTTAGGAAAAAATCATTTCTTCATAAACAGGAAGGAAAGAACTTTGATTTTAAAAAAACTCTCAAAGATGGGAGAAAGTAAAATAACAGCTTTGTCTGTCTCTAATCCACCCCTATTAACACACTAAAACACAATATAAGAATGAAAGCTACCCTATGCCTGTTGGTCAGAGATAGTAGTATCAGAAATCATCTTGAATCTGTTTAGCATATTTGGGAGAATGCAGCAAGCTAATACTAAAGTTGTTAAACAATATCTTTTTCATAGTAAAAAGGTATTATAGCATAATGTGCCATAGCACCGAACAAAGCACTGCCCACCAAAATTCTTGAGCCCCCTGCCCCCATTTTTCCACTCCTAAACTGGCAGGTTTATTGTCTCTCTGTTCCCATAGGTTGCCATACATGCCTGGTGGGCTGCGTTTCACTCGGTAGATCACAAGTATTACACACTTGTGACCTATGTAAAGATCTCCTATGTACGGGCAGTATCCAATGGGGCACTTATGCCCCCACCAATTTTATGGCAGCCCACTGATCCTGCTGTGCAAGCAGTGGTTCCCATTGATTCCATTGCACAACTGGAACCCTCTGCTTGCGCAATGGAGATTTAACGCTTTCTAGAGGAAAACTCCAAACAAGCTCACTCTCTTTTGTGATCTCCACTGACCTGACCTGTTCCTGAAATGTGCATTTTTGCTCATTTCCAGTTGCTCCTGGAAGGCAGCACTAAATCTCTGTTCCACAAGCAACAGCCACCACTTGCAGAAGGGAATCGGCAAGACACAACAAAATCCGTGGCGGCATAAGAACTCCATTGGATCCTGCCTTTAGTGAAAAAATTAAACATGTGCTTAAGATCCAAGTGTGAGCTTCTGTGTTCATTGTCTTATTAGTTCTTCACATTTGTAATAAGGAACAGTGGTTTAGGAGGGAACGTAAATTATATATTCCTCTGTGCCTAACATTTCTGATATAGTGGGTACTTCCAGATGAGGCTTTTATTGTGCGATCACCATTCCTCATTCATGGAATATTAACGGGGTCCAGACAGAATTTGTCTTCCACTAGTAACCCTCCCATGTTTCCCCACTGCTTTTTCTGTCTTCTTTCTTACCACAGAAAATCTTTTAGGGAGAAAAAGAATAGCTGCACAATGCCTTCTCATTGGTAGCAGTAGCTGGCCTCAATCTGAAGGCACCCAGTTTATATATTTCCTCTGAGATGGTCAGTGTTTAAAATAAGACTACTTTCCAGAGACTGCAAAATTCAACCTGTGTGAATGAATTCCAAGACAAACTAACCCTGATCCAAACCTCCTAGACGAATATGCAGATTGGGACTTCGCTAGAAATGGCCTGCCACCCCCCCACCCCCCCCGGGACAGGACTTACCTTGGTCAAATGTCCCTGGCGGCGGCGGCTCCGGCAGCGGGGCGGCGGCGGCTGGTCTTCCGACCGGCTGCCGCCGCTGCCATTTCCAAGTAAAAACAAACAAACAAACAAGCAAACGTGATAGGCTACGTAAACATTTACATAGCCTATCACGGCTGACTGCAGGGACGCAAACGGCGGTGGCTACGGCCGCCGCCATTTGCGTCCTGGCAGGAGACGACGTTTTGCGGCCGGAGGGACAGGGCACCTCCCCCCCGGCCAGAATTTCGGCGGGGAGGGATGGGGCGCCTCCCCCCCAGCCAGAATTTCGGCGGGGAGGGACAGGGCACCTCCCCCCCAGGCCAGAATTTTGGGGGGAGAGACGGAGCACCTCCCCCCCACCGCGAAGCAAGCTTCGGGATCAGGTAAGTGACTTTTGTCCATCCCTAGTTTTAACACAAACTTACCTCATTTTGCACTTTGGGACCAATATTCAAACTGAAACTCAGTGATCCTTTGAAATTCGCATTTCTCCAATTTTGCAATGTAGTTCTCTAGTCAAGGTATACCAACACAGATGTGGAGACATTGTTTTTCTTTTCTTTTTTATGCCGTCCCATGGGGGAAGGAAGGAATTTTAGCACAAAAACAGGGCAGGGAGCTTAAACTCTCCTCTCCCAAAGTGCCATGGTCCTAATCTTAATTGGGTCCACACACTCTTGCAGGAGAGTAAATAATAGTAGCATGCAGTCAGGGCCAAAAATATCGGAACAAGGATAACTGTTTTGGCAGTTGGCCTCTGTGTACACCACCACATTGAAGTTGAAAGGAAACACACCCAAATGGGAGCAAAGTCAGGACTTTCAGATGTAATTCAAGGGGTTTGACAAAAGTGGGGCACTAACCATTCGGGAAGGACAGCCAGTGGCATACACACACACCCATCGTTAGTGACTCACAAGTAATGGAACGAATGGCTGACAAGCAGCTGCATGGCCAGGTGTGGCCTGTTTCCTGGGTACCCCATGACCAATCAAGCAAATAAAAGGCCTGGAGGTGGCTCTGAGTGTTAAATTTGCATTTGGTAGCTGTTCACTGGAATCCCCAACACGAGGTCCAAAGAGGTGTCCGTGCGAGTGAAAGAGGCCATCATTAGGCTGAGGAAACAAAATAAACCCATCAGAGAGATAGCAAAAACAGTGGGAGTGGCCAATACAACAGTTTGGAACATCCTGAAAAAGAAGGAATTAACTGGCAAGCTCAGCAACAGCAAAAGGCCTGGAAGACCACGGAAGACAACTAAAGTGGATGACCGCAGAATTCTGTTCATGGTGAAGAGGAACCCTTTCACAACATCTAGCCAGGTCAAGAATGCCCTTGAGGAGGTAGGCATGTCATTGTCAACATCTACAGTCAAGAGTTGGCTTTATGGATGTAAATACAGAGGCTTCACAACAAGGTGCAAACCACTAGTAATGCTCAAGAACAGACAGGCCAGATTAGCCTTTGCCAGCAAACACCTAAAAAAGCCTGTCCAGTTCTGGAATAAGATTCTTTGAACTGATGAAGCCAAGATTAACTTGTACCAGAATGATGGGAAAAGAAAAGTATGGAGAAGGAAAGGAACAGCTCATGATCCAAAGCATACCACATCATCTGTCAAACATGGTGGAGGCAGTGTTATGGCATGGGCATGTATGGCTGCCAATGGAGCTGTGTCACTGGTGTTTATTGATGACCTGACTGCTAATAAAAGCAGCAGGATGAATTCTAAAGTGTATAGGGCTATACATTCTGCTCAGATTCAGCCAAATGCTGCCAAACTGATAGGACGCCGCTTCATATTGCAGATGGATAATGACCCAAAACATACAGCAAAAGCTACCCAAGAGTTTCTGAAGGCAAAGAAGTGGGATGTTCTTCAATGGCCAAGTCAGTCACCTGATCTCAACCCAATAGAGCCTGCTTTTCACTTACTGAAGACAAGACTGAAGGCAGAAAGACCCACAAACAAGCAGCAGCTGAAGGCAGCTGCAGTAAAGGCCTGGCAAAGCATCTCGAGGGAGGAAACTCAGCATTTGGTCATGTCCATGGGTTCCAGACTTCAGGCAGTCATTGACTGTAAAGGATTTTCATCCAGGAGATCCAGGAGATATTAAAGGAGATCCTTAAGTTTGAAATGATGTTGGTTTGTTCCAGTACTTATGAGCCACCAATGATGTGGGGGGGTTGTATGCCACTGGCTGTCCTTCCTGAATGGTTAGTGCCCCACTTTTGTCACACCCCTTGAATTACAGCTGAAAGTCCTGACTTTGCGCCCATCTGGGTGTGTTTCCTACTTTCCTTTCAACTACAATGTGGTGGTGTACAGATGCCAACTGCCAAAACAGTTATCCTTGTTCCGATATTTCTGGCCTTGACTGTATATGGCTCCACTGTGTGTGCTTAAAGGCACATGGCTCTCAGAATGGCTCTCAGAAATCAAAAAGTCTGCCTTCAATGTGCAAGAAGCTTTTTGTCTGTTCTGAACATTTCACAGTAATTTTAACAAGACCTTTAATAATTTAAAACTAATTTCTTAGGACATTTCTGAATATTGAGTAAACTTGATAGTTAAGCCAATGCAGCCAGAGGAAATTGCTTTAAATGTCTATTGCATATGACATTTATTTGAACCTTTCACACTTGCACTCCTTCTATCTAGCTGTTCTGTCACTCACAGTGCACATTTCCCAAATGCATTATGCTCATTACTTATTCCAACTAAAGCTAGCACACGCACACCCCACACTGGTGTTATTAAACTGGGATCCATTTTGATTAGCAAGATACAATATAAGCAGTTTCAGGGCAATTTCCACTGGTAACTTGCCAGTCACCCACAATGCTCATAAAAGACTGGAGAATTTAGTGGTTGCTAACAACATGAAAACTCTTCTGAGAGGAGGTATTTCTCAAAGTACTTGGATGGCTGCTTAATTTTTATAACTAGTACATGGTCAGTTGGACTCAGCCTTATGCTTCCTCTCAAATTTAGAGTTATTCTACAAATTATTCCCATGCCCAAATAATAACAAATGGAATAAAAGGATTTGTTTTGTAGCTTGCTTGAAGAAGGGGGGGGGGGCAGAGAATACCCTGTCTCTGGAAATACTATCTAAAAATTAGTTTCAGGAGATGGATAGATTTTTTGCATAATGGATGAAGCTGATTCTCTCAATCTTGTTCTGCTACATTCAGCTTTAGTCATTTATTTTGCAATTTGCATTTAGTTTCCACTCCTTCGGAGTAGGCATTTAAACTAAATCACAGCAAACAGCAAACAGATTTTGTGTACTTCTTTTTATCTGACCTTGAAATAAACACTTAAATTTCCTCTGTTCCCTGCTGTTGCTCATTCTTCCAAATAACTAATATAAGCTCCACACCAGTGGCAGATTCCGCACTACTTTGCTGTGTCACTACATAAAATGTTCTTGAACCATCCTCCACAGAACCAGGACCATCTAGACCTATTTTGGTGCCCTAAGCAAGGGGGTATTTTGGTGGCCCACACCCCTCTTTCTTGCTTGCCCCTATCTCCGGTGGCAGCTGCTGCCACTGCCACCACCACTGTTCTTCCCCTCTTTGCCTTCTCCCCACCAGCTGCCATGCCTGCCACCAACCACCTCCTTTGCACTCCCTCCACCTCCTGGTTGCCACTGCCTCTGTTGCATCCTCCTCCTCACCTCCTATTCACTTTCCCCTTGGCTGCTTCCTCCTCCTCTCTCTCCCTTCCCCGCTTTCCTGCTTTCTCCCTGGCCACTCCCTGAATGCCTCTCTCCCTGTGAAGAGTACTTCCCAGCAAGACATTCTGGGTGAGGAAGGTCTTTGGGGTTGCCTATGCTGCTGGGGCACAGGCAATCTCCAAGTTCACCTCGATGACACAACTTTCAGAGTGGTTTACTGATAGAGCACTCATTTTCGAATCACTCTGCATGCTCTCAAAACCATTGTAATCGGCTCCTTTGGAGTGTGCAGTGCTTTCAGAACACCTTGTTATTCTTTGGAATGTATCCTCTTCTGCAGTGTTAAGATTTATTTAGTGCCTACCTATAAGATAACACTTGGCTCATAAAATGTATATGCCTGTTCCCTCTGTACGTCTCTCCTTTATCTTGAGATTATGAGGAGAGGCAATGATCCAGAGCCATGTAGCCCTGTAGGGTTATTCCCATTCCCTTCAATGAGAAAAGAAATGTCCCATGCATGCACAGGTATGCAGGCTCTTCCCTAGTTACACTGATGTAGCCCTCACACATACAGAGCCATTGATCTCAGCCACAGTTTCTAGTCTTCAAACCACCTTCTTGGGAACAGCCCTAATTATGGTATTGAGGCCAGTCCAAACAGCAAGTGACTGAGGAACTGTCACATAAGTTCTAACAATGTACAAGGGTTTCTTTCACCTTAACTTCAAACAAGACTTTCTGAAGGTCACTAAAAATATCAGTATTTATTGATTCAAACGTATGTGTTGCATTCTCTGCCATGCTACATGTGTGACTTATATAATCACAACAAAAATACACTCCAAAGAAAGCAATTCTTAAAAAAAAACACCAATAAACAGAATTATTCATACAAGAAAATTCTACCCAAATTAAACACTTATTATGAGCCCTAAAAATTGTAGCTCATCCTAAACTAAAGTGTTCACCAACCACTTCAGCTAGATTATAAATACAGGGCATCATAGCAGGCAGCGGTAAGAGCTAGGCTAAGATTAAGGCTGCAGCCAAACATACATACCCAAAAGTAACTCCTAGTGAACTCAGAGGGACTTACTTCTGAGTAAACTACTTTGACTTGCACTTTAGGTACCATAAAATGCATTTTAATATAAACATGTTTTAAGACGAAGAGGTGGTCAGGCAAAGCTCCTTCTTCTATAGAGAATCACAAACTGTGGCTGCCTCCACTGAAAAGGCCTTACTCCAGGGGTGGGGAACCTCAGGCCTGGTGGCCAAATCTGCCCCTCCTGGGATCCACTCCCTCCAGCCCTATGCCCTTTCCTCCAACAGCCAATGGTTTGGTGGCTTCCCAGCTTTTGTGCAATTTTCTCCCATTCTAAAAGGTTGAAATGCTTCTTCTAAGGCTTGGTTACTGGTGGTAAAGAGCTTCAGGCTAAATGATGCTGGGCAGGGGATTGTATCTTTGTCCCCTCCCCTTTGCCTTCTGCCCCATGCCACACTGGGATGAGGCCCCCGAGACCTTCTCCAAAATGGAATTCAGCCCTTGGGTTGAAAGAGGTCCCCTGTCCCAGCCCTACAATGCCACAGGGGGGAATGCCATTCCAAAAGCCATACCTTGGATTGGGTGGATACTGCAGCCCTGCTGGCACCACTTTGTGCCTTTCTGAGCTCAGTGCATGGTGTTCACAGCTTGAAGAAGTTGGGCATAATGAATGTGTCCCCCCAAAAGGCCCAAGAAGCTCTCACTAGTTGGCCACCTAATAAAACAGGAACTTCCCATCCTCTCCTCCCCCTTGAAGCCCCTCGTACACATGCACACCCCCAGGTCTGCTCTCAGAGTCCCCCAACCCTCTGCAGCAGATTTGGGGGGAGTGTAGTGGGCTGCAGGAGGAGGGAAACCCCCTTCTGCTCGCAGCTGATGTTCTGCTGGAGGAACTGCTGGATTCAAGCCAGGGGCTGCTGATTCATCATATAATGGAGATGGAACCATTTCCAGAATTGAACAACAGTTTTATTTACATAAGGACACATGTCTTTCCATTTAATAGAAAAATAAGCACATCAGCAACAAAATGATATTTTCTTTTTACTTCTGAGGATTTTTTTAACCAAAACAAAACACAACTGGAAATCCATTAAGCATTCCAGTTCTACTGCATGCCACATTGGTGCGATTAAGATTCTCAAGGCAAAATCCAATTCTGTAATTCTTAATTCTGTTTTCTAAGCCTCATCATCATTCAAGCATCTTGGTATATCTCCCCTGTGAAAATTAAATCAATTCCTCTAATCTTTCTCATCACGTGAAAAGCTATTAAAATATTCTCATTTTTTTCCCATCACTCATTCCCCCTGTCCTTCTGTGAGATGTCTGCCCCAGTGCTTTCTCTTCCATAATTTCTGTTTTCAGACCAAAAAAAAATCAAAAATTAAACTTTCTTTCACAATGTGCTTTGATCTTATTCCAATACCTTAAATCCCATTCATATTGATGTTTTAAAATGTGTATGTCCTATGTAATGCAACATACATGAACATAAAGACCCTCTCCAAATTTTCATATATACCATAATGTTTCCAATAAAATTCAGTTTTGCAAACTATCTCTCTGACTTCCTGCCACAAAAGGAAGTGAAACAGGCCAAGTCGGAGAACAGTAGCTGTGGCGGAAAGACAAAGAGATGTGCAAGACATCTGAACCTTCACCAAATGCTGTTCATACATTTTCAAGATTAAATTTGGAGGGGTTATGCTCTAAGAAAAAAACTAAATTTATGAGGAGGCATTTGAAGGAAAAGAGAGCAGTAACTCCACATGGGTACTCTGAGAAGGAACATAAGGGATATCAAAGATGAACTGATGATGCTATTGAAGAGAGCAGGAGACCTGCTGATGGCTGAGGAAGTTAAAGTTGGAGAAGGTCAGTGGTTTGTGGTCAAGACTATCATGGGAAATAACATCAGAAAGATATGGTTGGGCAGGGTCATGGAAACCTGTGAAGGTATAGACAAAGCATTGCACTGGATGTGGAAGGGAATAGTTTTGGAATATTTCAGTCCCCATTATATTCAAGGATGCCACATAGGGAGGTTGGAATTGTAGTCAACATTCACCTCCACCATTTCAGGCCATACGTCATTATTCCTGGGGGTGGGGAATCTTACATCTTTTACAATTTTGCAGTATTAAAAAAGCTACCACAACAAGCGCTCCTAAAAATACACTTTTTTTTTTTACAGCCAACTCCAGAATAGAATGATAAGTATAGAGATAAATGATATGTAAAAACACATATACACAAAATGAGCCTTTCAACTTTGCTTAAATCTTGCCTACACACATACATGCATAACCACAATGAAAGGAGCTCTGATTATGTTACTTAGCCCATCTATGCAGAAAACGGAAGGGAAAAAAGAAGAAATACAGTAGAACTCAAAGTGGACATGAGGCAGTAGAATGTCTGTCTGTCTGACTTTCTGTCTTTCTGTCTTTCTTCTCCTATTTTCCATAGTGAAAGTTTAGCCTTGGATGGAAGTTTCAGTGAAATATGTAATGGCAGTGTTCCATTCAAGAAGGCTGCGAACAAACCCATTAAAATGCTATGTGACTAAAAGTAAGCAAATAATAAGGCTTTGCAGTGTTACACTTGGGAAATGAGCTGATACCAAAGTTCAAGCCACTGAGCTTTCTTTCTCTTTTTCTTTTTAACAGTGGGATCATTGTTATATTCAGACAAATGAGATGCAACCATCTTCCATTTTCCACTATAATTGAACTTCTGACTCTCATCAAGGACTTGGCTCTGTAGAGTATGCATCTAATATTATATCTCAATTACGGGAAAACCAGAACTGTAAAGAGGGGTGCCTGAGGGAGAATACAAATTGGGTGTCTGACCCTATAAGGAAAAGGTGGGGAGCCTGTGGTCTTCCACAAGTTGTTGGACTACAATTCTCATCATCACTGAACATTGGCCATACTAGCTGGGGTTAACAGGAACTGAAGTCCAAAAATATCTGGAGGGCCAATATTCTTCACCCCTGCTACAATCAGGGTTTGCCCTAAATATATCAAAAACATGTCAGTATCCCGCCCAGTGTTGCCCCATTGGAGACACCATGCTCATCCCAATAAAAACAAAAAATTCCCTCAAATACATAAGGCAACTAGAATACCATATCATCCAATGCAATATAGCCCATTTCAGGGGCCTTTCTTGGCTAGGAAGCAGAGTATACATGTAAGTAATAATTGAAATAAGTACACTCAAAAGTTAACACAATTTTAGATCAATTAATAATGGCTTTATTAAAGACCAGCACACTATAAATTGTAATCTTTGTCTGCAACTCATATTTAGGCTTCTTGCAAACCTTTCTCCCCACTGTGAAAAGTGCCCCATTTTTATAATTGTTGCTCAGAAGTGGGGGAAAGTGTTTGCCCTTTGTGTAAGGACAGCCAGAGATCAGGAACAATGACAGGTCAGTATCTCACTGGAGGCAGAAAATTCATGATTTGAAGAGTAAGGATGCAGGAGGTGTGACTGCCATAGTTTTGACATTGTATAGCCACCACTGTGGTGCGGTGGCAGCACTCCCTTAGCTAGCTCCCATTCAGGCTGCAGCTGTGTCCCTGTGTCCATTCAGAATGAGGGCAAGGCTTCCTGCCCTCAGTCTCAATTGGCTTTGTGACATTGTCACTTCGCAAAATTTGGTCGGCTACGGAGCATTGTGAAGTAACCTTGATCACAGCATGATCCCCAACTGGCTAATATCGCACTGTGAGGAAGAAAAAGCCCCAGTGAAAAAACAAGAAGGAGAAGGAAAAGAACAGAAAAGGCTCTAAAGTAGCTGCCAAGGGCAAACTGGTGCAAAAAACTTAAACTTTCAGGTACAGCTGAGCCCCCGAAAATTCAGAAGATATTTTTCTGGGAAAAAATACACAGTTGCTGCTTTTGCTACTTGCAGCTGCAGCAACAAAAAAAAAGCAGGGCGGGGGAGATAAAAAAAAACTCTGGGAAAAAGAAAGACACTGTGCTGCTGCCATTGTTAATAATAAGGCCCATCCTTGAGTATTTCTCCTCCCACTAGAGATAACTTGTGAAATAGTGTTTCTCCCTCCACCCATTTATCTTCCCTCAAGTAGAGCAGAGAATTTTGAAAGGCCATTTGTGCACAACTCTACTCTGAAGGTGTCTTTCAGGTAACATTTGACCCCACCTTTTTGCACAAAAATATTCACCCCCAAACAGGTAACCCTCATGAGTTTGTCTTTGTTTGTTTTTTTAAACCACAGTAGCATCTGCTTTTCCATTTTTCATGTAGACTCCTGGAAAAAGTCCTGCCTCATATCTTTCCTTCTCTTCCTCGCTACGCCGCCCCCCAGTGAACAGTTCAAGTGAACAGTTGCCAAGGTTTGCTGAAGCTCGATGTTATCAGAGAAAGGCGTTTTTTTCAATCTTTGCCCCAGGTTTACTGATCTGCAGGCTGATTTACTGATTTACTGATCTTACAGGCTCCTGTACTAGGTGTATGTCATAATCTGGGGGGGGGGGTAAGGTAACCAGGGAGCCTGAAACAAAATATTTTCAACTGGGGACGGACAAAGTTATCAGAACCTCAGAGGATCAATAAGAAAATGCCTGCTTTAGGTTCCCATTTGCAGATTTGTTATGTGAAATGTACCAAAACTGATGTCATACAAGAGCTTTTGCAGTTTAGCTGATAACTAGCGACTGCTAAGGTAAGAGTTAAAGCTGGGGTACGTATAACAATGCAGTCTTTTGCCATCTTAATGAGCAGCTATAATGGACAAAACAGCTATAATGAACTTGGGCAGAATGCTGAGCAACGCTTTAACTATAATAATAGGTTACAAAGGTTTGCTCAGGGTAGTCTCTAATACAAGACATAATTCTATGCTGGGAAAGTAATAACAGCAGAGAAAGAAGATGTGGAAATAAAAAGAGAGACAAATGGAGAGAGAATGAGAAGTGAGAATCTTTGCATTTATGAGTAAGGGGGGCAGTTTATTCTACTACAGTGTGTGTGGATCTGTGTGCTTTAATTCCAATTGTCCTTTCATTATTTGTTCTTTTCTCTTTTTTAATGGTGAAAGAGCACACCATTAAATGTGTTATTTCACCATTAAAAATGATGGATGCGGGCAGGATGGGAAGCAAAGACAAGAACTTAGTAATTAAAGCCCCTTCCCCCATGAGAAGAGAAACTGACATTGGGAAATTCTGAGAGGTTATTGAAGGTGGCAAATCAGAAACTACTAATCACTACTCCCTGCCCCCCCCCCCACACACACACACACACACGCACACATACAGCCTGGATCAACAGGAATTAATAAAATGGGCTGAAGCTTCAAAACAAGAGATTTTCCATTTGCATTAGAAAGGATCTTTGGTGAAATAACTTGTGAGAAACATTACAGAAGCTTCTTGGCCATGGAGAATAGCACTGCTGGATCTATTATCATCATCATCATCTGAGGCTCTATGGGCAGTTCATAACAATTCACACACAAAGATACAAAAATACAACATTAGAGACATTATAATACAACATTATAACACATGGTCTAAAATGTTTATGGTACAAAATTCAAAACAATTAAATGGCTAAAAACAATTTCAGTACACAGTTTCGATAACAGACCTGTTCAAGGCAGCTGACATAAGTACCCCATCATATGCCATTAAATGTCTGGGAGTAGAGGGCAGTCTTAAGCTGGTGCTGAAAAGATGACTGTGTTGGCAATGGCATCAAGCGGGCCTCAGGCTCAGTGCGGAGCTTGTTACATAGATAATATAGTGTGTGGGGGGGGAGCCGTGGCTGTCCAGATGTCAGACTACAATGCCCATCACCCCTGTCAATTTCCAATGCCAGCTGGGGATGATGGGAGCTGAAGTCCAACAACATTTAGAAGACCATTTGTTCAGTCGTTCAGTCGTGTCCGACTCTTCATGACCCCATGGACCATAGCACGCCAGGCCTTCCTGTCCTGCGCACTCTCCCGGAGTGTGCTCAGGTTCATATTCATTGCATCGGTGATGCTATCTAGCCATCTCATCCTCTGCTGTCCCCTTCTCCTTTTGCCTTCAGTCTTTCCCAGCATCAGGGTCTTTTCCAGAGAGTTTTCTCTTCGCATTAGGTGGCCAAAATATTTGAGCTTCAGCTTCAGTATCTGTCCTTCCAGTGAGCACTCAGGGTTGATTTCCTTTAGGATGGACTGATTTGACCTCCTTGCAGTCCAGGGGACTCGTAAGAGTCTTCTCCAGGACCACAGTTCGAAAGCATCAATTCTTCAGCGCTCAGCCTTCCTTATAGTCCCGCTCTCACAGCCATACATTACTACTAGGAAAACCATAGCTTTGATTAGACGGACCTTTGTTGGCAAGGTGATGTCTCTGCTTCTTACTATGCTGTCTAGGTTTGCCATAGCTTTCCTCCCAAGGAGCAAGCGTCATTTAATTTCATGGCTACAGTCACCGTCTGCGGTGATCTTGGAGCCCAAGAAAGTAAAATCTGTCACTGCTTCCATTTCTTCCCCTTCTATATGCCAGGAAGTGATGGGGCCAGATGCCATGATCTTAGTTTTTTTAATGTTGAGTTTCAAACCAGCTTTTGCACTCTCCACTTTCACCCTCAACAAG
Organism: Heloderma suspectum; assembly: GCF_057233095.1. NCBI lineage: Eukaryota > Metazoa > Chordata > Lepidosauria > Squamata > Helodermatidae > Heloderma > Heloderma suspectum. The sequence goes on from NC_139458.1 coordinate 272,238,133, forward strand.
AGGCTCTTTAGATCCTCTTCACTTTCTGCCATTAGGGTGGTATCATCTGCATATCGGAGGTTGTTGATAATTCTCCCAGCAATCTTAATTCCGACCTCTGATTCATCCAACCCGGCATTTCTCATGATGTACTCTGCATATAAGTTAAATAAGCAGGGTGACAATATGCAGCCTTGTCGTACTCCTTTCCCAATTTTGAACCACTCGGTTGTTCCATGTCTGCTTCTTACTGTTGCTTCTTGACCCTCGTACAGGTTTCTCAGGAGACAGGTAAGGTGGTCTGGTACTCCCATCACTTTAAGAATTTGCCACAGTTTGTTGTGATCCACACAATCAAAGGCTTTAGCATAGTCAATGAAGCAGAAATAGACGTTTTTCTGGAATTCTCTTGCTTTCTCCATGATGCAGCGAATGTTGGCGATTTGATCTCTAGTTCCTCTGCCTCTTCGAAACCCAGCTTGTACTTCCGGTAGTTCTCGGTTCGCATACTGCTGAAGCCTAGCTTGTAGGATTTTGAGCATCACCTTGCTGGCATGTGAAATGAGTGCAATTGTGCGGTAGTTTGAACACTCTTTGGCGTTGCCCTTCTTTGGAATTGGAATGTAAACTGACCTTTTCCAGTCTTGTGGCCATTGTTGAGTGTTCCAAATTTGTTGGCATATTGAATGCAGCACTTTAACAGCATCATCTTTTAGGATTTTAAATAGCTCGGCTGGAATATTGTCATCTCCGCTAGCTTTGTTGTTACTAATGCTTCCTAAGGCCCACTTGACTTCACTCTCGAGGATGTCCAGCTCAAGTTCAGTGACCGCACTATCATGGCTATCAAGGACATTACTATCATGGCTATCAAGGACATTAAGATCTTTCCTGTATAGTTCTTCTGTGTATTCTTTCCACCTCTTCTTAATCTCATCTGCTTCTGTGAGGTCCCTGCCTTCTTTGTCCTTTATCATGCCCGTCTTTGCACAAAACGTTCCCTTGAGGTCTCCAATTTTCTTGAAGAGATCTCTAGTCTTTCCCATTCTGTTGTTTTCCTCGATTTCCTTGCATTGTTCATTTAAGAAGGCCTTCTTGTCTCTCCTTGCTATTCTCTGGAACTCTGCATTCAGTTGGATATATCTTCCCCTTTCTCCCTTGCTTTTTGCTTCCCTTCTTTCCTCAGCTACTTGTAAAGCCTCATCAGACAGCCACTTGGCTTTCTTGCATTTCTTTTTCTTTGGGACGGATTTCGTTGCTGCCTCCTGAACAATGTTACGGACCTCCGTCCATAGTTCCTCAGGCACTCTGTCTATCAGGTCTAATCCCTGAAATCTATTCCTCACCTCCACTGTATATTTAGAAGGGATATGATTTAGGTCATACCTGAATGGTTTAGTGGTTTTCCCTACGTTCTTCAATTTTAGCCGAAATTTTGCAAGAAGCAGCTCATGATCTGAGCTCCAGGTCTTGTTTTGACTGACTGTATGGAGCTTCTCCATCTTTGGCTGCAAAGGACATAATCAATCTGATTTCGATATTGACCATCTGGTGATGTCCATGTGTAGAGTCGTCTCATGTGCTGTTGGAAAAGAGTGTTTGCTACAATCAGCGTGCTCTCTTGGCAAAACTCTATTAGCTTTTGTCCTGCTTCATTTTGTACACCAAGGCCATGCCTGCCTGTTATCCTGGTGATTTCTTGACTTCCTACTTTAGCATTCCAGTCCCCTATGATGAAGAGGACATCTTTTTTTGGTGTTAGTTCTAGAAGGTGTTGGAGGTCTTCATAGAACCGATCAACCTCAGCTTCTTCGGCCTCAGTGGTTGGGGCATAGACTTGAATTACTGTGATGTTGAATGGTTTGCCTTGGATTTGTACTGAGATCATTCTATCATTTTTGAGATTGTACCCCAGTACTGCTTTTCCCACCTTTTTGTTGACTATGAGTGCTACTCCATTTCTTCTAAGGGATTCTTGCCCACAATAGTAGATATGATGGTCACCTGAATTAAATTCGCCCATTCCTGTCCATTTTAGTTCGCTGATTCCCAAGATGTCGATGTTCAATCTTGCCATCTCTTGTTTGACCACCTCCAACTTACCTTGATTCATTGATCTAACATTCCAGGTTCCTAAACAATATTGTTCTTTACAGCATCGGATTTTCTTTTCACCACCAGACACATCCACAGCTGAGTGTCCTTTCGGCTTTGGCCCAGCTGCTTCACTCTTTCTGGCGCTACTTGGAAATACCCTCTGCTCTTCCCCAGTAGTATATTGGACACCTTCCGACCTGAGGGGCTCATCTTCCGGCGTCATCTCTTTTAGCCTTGTGATACGTTCCATGGGGTTTTCTTTGCAAGAATACTGGAGTGGGTTGCCATTTCCTTCTCCAGTGGACCACATTTTGTCAGAACTCTCTGCCATGACCTGTCCATCTTGGGTGGCCCTGCACGGCATAGCTTATGGCTTCACTGAGTTACGCAAGCCCCTTCGCCACAACAAGGCAGTGATCCATGAAGGGGAGAAGACCATTTACCTACCCCTAAATATTGGTATATTTAGTGCTGTGTGGAACCTCCATTTTAATTCCACATCCAGCTTGTGGAAAGACAATGCCTAAATTGCCCTAAAGCCTTTCATGCAGAAGGTCCCTCAGGGTAGGGCCTGTTTTTATGTATAAAACCTAGTTCCTGAAGAAGAAAATAATAACAATAATAATAATAATACACATGGCCATCTGTAAAACCTAAGGATCTGCAGTTTAAACAGAGAGAAGATGTGAAGGAACATGATAGAGACAGACTCTTTGCTTTAAAATAGCTGTATTTTTTTTTCTGCTACTATTCGGAAGACAAAAAATTAGATGTGTAAATTATCATATTTACACTAAGGTTCTTCCCACCTCAACTCTACAAAAGATTATATGTAGTAAAGACCAAGGAATATTTTCAGCATAATAACAACCACTGTTGCATGAACATTCTCTTCTCATGCACATTATGCTCATCCGCATACAAATAACCTCATTTTTTAACCGAGGGAGGCTGACGATTTTATACATTTTAACATAATAATAAAAAAGAATATTCTCTTTCTTTTTTCCTTTTCTTTTTTCTTCTTTGTTCTTTCTTTCTTTCTTTCTTTTCTTTTCTTTATCTTTTTTTTTTTTTTTTTGCTGGCTATGTTACACACTATAGCTTTACAGGCTCCCGAAGCACAGAATCAAGAGGCTTATGTGTGACATGAAAATTTGTGAAGCGCAAATCCAAAGAGCATTGCATAAATGCAACAAATATTGCAGGGGACAAGGAGGTGATAAAAGAAGGAACATGGAAGTTCAGAGGTGAACAATAAAATGCCAGACTTATAAATCTCTTATTCATCCTAACAAATTAAATGGTCATTAAATCTCAGTGACGCTCAGTGGATTGAACTCATTTTCAGGGGGGCGGGCAGAATGGTGTAATTGGGGTGAGATGCATGGCCATTTTCATCCCTGGAATGTATCACTAACAGGTTATCTCTAGTCAGCGGCAGAAGGAGGAGGTAGCCCACTAGATGGTGTATTGGAAATTGGCTGATTGCCTACTTTCTGGTGACCACCCGACCTTTGCTGGTCCCAAAGCAGGGGTAGGCAACCTGGTGCCCTCCAGATGTTTTGTATTACAGCTTCCAGAATCTCTAGCCAATGGCCATGCTGACTGGGGCTTATAGGAGTTGTAGTCCAAAACATCTGGAGTGCACCAAGGTTGCCTACCCCTGATCTAAAGAACTTTGGGCTACATAGACATTGGTCTGATACTGTAAGGCTATCAATGGCTACTAGTCATGATGGCTATGCTATTATGCCCAGTATCAGGGGTAGTGTGTCTCTGTATATGTTCCTAGGAAACATGATTGGGAACATGCTATTGTGTTCATGTCCTGCTTGTGGGCTTCCCATAGACATCTGGTTGGCCACTGTGGGAACAGAATGCTGGACTAGACAGGCCTTTGACTCTGTAGAGCTCTTCTTATGGCCTAATGCAAGACTCTTCTTGTGTTCTTAGGCATGAGGGCATCCTGAGGATCACTTAATCTTAGTTACACCATAAGTGTAAGACATCCTGAATATATACTCTTGCTTGATAAATTTCAAAAACATTGCTGGACCATGACAATACTATAAAAAAGGCAAAGTTTTGCATAGAAGACACTGAAATTTAGCATCTACCCTTATTTTTAACCATGCCACTCCAGTAGGGAAACAGGGCCACCTGTGGCTGGTGTAGAAATTGACCATTCTGGGATCCATGGCATACTGTAGGTGTCTTCTCACATCAGTTCCCAGGGCACACATGGTTTAACAGCCTTGATGAAGGTGAGCAGAATATTTTTTTAAGAAAAATCAGGGCTGTGGCAAACAGTGTTGTTCTTCAAACATATCAGGAAAGCTAGTTGTGTGTTTCCCACTGAACTAATGCACATGTCCAACTGAAGGGGGCTCCAGTAAGTTCATTAAGGGAGCCATCCAGAGGCTAGACAGCCGCAGGATTTGTCGGTTCCTGGAGAACCAACCTCCACCCCCTCCCATTCTGCCTTGTAGGCAGTGCAAATCGGCCCCACACTCCGCGTGTGGAAGAGTAGCACAGAGTGGGGAAAATGGGGTGTTCGTGGGGGCGGGGAGATTGGAAGTGCCGGTACAACACATCCTATGTGTCGTCCAGCCACCCCTTCCCACACTCCAAGGTCCCGCAACTAGACAGCTGAAATCGGCTGTGTAGCCATGAAAGCAGAGCAGTGGAAGTGCGGAGGACATCCACTCCTCACCTCTCCTCCCACCCTGCACTGATAGGCGGTTGCCCCCAGGATCGGAGGCAACTGTCAATCTAGATAGAATTGCTCCCTCCATCCAGGGTCTAAAATTAACCAGCCGCACCACTGCTAGGAAAGACAGGCTCTAAATTATATAAATAAATACATTCTGGGAATGGCTTTTCCCAGCATGCAGAAGAAAGTTAACTTCACACTGAGCCATCCTTTCTTAACATAACATGAATAATAATAATATTCAGGGGCTGCTCACGCTTGATGCTGTGTCTTCCTGCTTTTTAGGCTGACTCGTTCCTTTTTCACTTGCTTCAGAAGCTTTCATACCAAGACAACTTTCTTTTTTCTTTTCAAAAGTGCTTTCCTCTCATAAAGAGAAGTTACATTCAAGAATTAAACAAGGATCTGGCAAAATTATAACTGATATAAAACATGGGCTGTATTCCCTTATATCTGTGTTGTATTGCCAACATGAATGCTTTTGTTGTTCAGTCGTTCAGTCGTGTCCGACTCTTCGTGACCCCATGGACCATAGCACGCCAGGCCTTCCTGTCCTGCGCTCTCTCTCGGAGCGTGCTCAAGTTCATATTCATTGCATCGGTGATGCTATCTAGCCATCTCATCCTCTGCCGTCCCCTTCTCTTTTTGCCTTCAGTCTTTCCCAGCATCAGGGTCTTTTCCAGAGAGTTTTCTCTTCGCATTAGGTGGCCAAAATAGTTGATCTTCAGCTTCAGTATCTGTCCTTCCAATGAGCACTCAGGGTTGATTTCCTTTAGGATGGACTGATTTGACCTCCTTGCAGTCCAGGGGACTCGTAAGAGTCTTCTCCAGCACCACAGTTCGAAAGCATCAATTCTTCAGCGCTCAGCCTTCCTTATAGTCCAGCTCTCACAGCCATACATTACTACTGGGAAAACCATAGCTTTGATTAGACGGACCTTTGTCAGCAAGGTGATGTCTCTGCTTCTTACTATGCTGTCTAGGTTTGCCATAGCTTTCCTCCCAAGGAGCAAGCGTCTTTTAATTTCATGGCTACAGTCACCGTCTGCGGTGATCTTGGAGCCCAAGAAAGTAAAATCTGTCACTGCTTCCATTTCTTCCCCTTCTATATGCCAGGAAGTGATGGGGCCAGATGCCATGATCTTAGTTTTCTTAATGTTGAGTTTCAAACCAGCTTTTGCACTCTCCTCTTTCACCCTCAACAAGAGGCTCTTTAGATCCTCTTCGCTTTCTGCCATTAGGGTGGTATCGTCTGCATATCGGAGGTTGTTGATAATTCTCCCAGTAATCTTAATTCTAACCTCTGATTCATCCAACCCGGCATTTCTCATGATGTACTCTGCATATAAGTTAAATAAGCAGGGTGACAATATGCAGCCTTGTTGTACTCCTTCCCCAAATTTGAACCACTCAGTTGCTCCATGTCTGGTTCTTACTGTTGCTTCTTGACCCTCATACAGGTTTCTCAGGAGACAGGTAAGGTGATCTGGTACTCCCATCACTTTAAGAATTTTCCACAGTTTGTTGTGATCCACACAATCAAAGGCTTTAGCGTAGTCAATGAAGCAGAAATAGACATTTTTCTGGAATTCTCTTGCTTTCTCCATGATGCAGCGAATGTTGGCGATTTGATCTCTAGTTCTTCTGCCTCTTCGAAACCCAGCTTGTACTTCCGGTAGTTCTCGGTCTGCATACTGCTGAAGCCTAGCTTGTAGGATTTTGAGCATCACCTTGCTGGCATGTGAAATGAGTGCAATTGCGCGGTAGTTTGAACACTCTTTGGCGTTGCCCTTCTTTGGAATTGGAATGTAAACTGACCTTTTCCAGTCTTGCGGCCATTGTTGAGTGCTCCAAATTTGTTGGCATATTGAATGCAGCACTTTAACAGCATCATCTTTTAGGATTTTAAATAGCTCAGCTGGAATACTGTCATCTCCACTAGCTTTGTTGTTACTAATGCTTCCTAAGGCCCACTTGACTTCACTCTCGAGGATGTCTGGCTCAAGTTCAGTGACTACACTATCATGGCTATCAGGGACATTCAGATCTTTCCTGTATAGTTCTTCTGTGTATTCTTTCCACCTCTTCTTAATCTCATCTGTTTCTGTTAGGTCCCTGCCTTCTTTGTCCTTTATCATGCCCGTCTTTGCACAAAACGTTCCCTTGAGGTCTCCAATTTTCTTGAAGAGATCTCTAGTCTTTCCCATTCTGTTGTTTTCCTCGATTTTTTTGCATTGTTCATTTAAGAAGGCCTTCTTGTCTCTCCTTGCTATTCTCTGGAACTCTGCATTCAGTTGGATATATCTTCCCCTTTCTCCCTTGCTTTTCACTTCCCTTCTTTCCTCAGCTACTTGTAAAGCCTCATCAGACAGCCACTTGGCTTTCTTGCATTTCTTTTTCTTTGGGATGGATTGAGTTGCTGCCTCCTGAACAATGTTACGGACCTCCGTCCATAGTTCCTCAGGCACTCTGTCTATCAGGTCTAATCCCTGAAATCTATTCCTCACCGCTACTGTATATTCATCAGGGATATGATTGAGGTCATACCTGAATGGTTTAGTGGTTTTCCTTACGTTCTTCAATTTAAGCCGAAATTTTGCAAGAAGCAGCTCATGATCTGAGCCACAGTCAGCTCCAGGTCTTGTTTTTACTGACTGTATGGCGCTTCTCCATTTTTGGCTGCAAAGTACATAATCAATCTGATTTCGATATTGACTGGAGCATTCTAAGGCCTCCTGTGAGGCCTTGGCAAGGCACTTTGCAGATAAAATTGATCAGATTAGGTGTGTTACTCTGCACGCTGTGGATACAGTTAGTGAGCAAGAGGCGGCCTGTGGCAAACCGGTTTTGTGGGATCGGTTCCAGCTTCTTCCTCCTGATGAAGTGGACAAGGTGCTTTCATCGGTACGGCCGACCTCCTGCTTCCTTGATCCTTGCCCATCTTGGCTCATTATGAGCTGCAGAGAGAGACTGGGTGAGGGGATCAAGGCGGTGGTGAACGCCTCCCTTGAGGAGGGAGTGATGCCATCAGCCCTCAAGGAGGCAGTGATAAGACTACTCTTAAAGAAGCCCTCCTTGGATCCTCAAGTTTTGAACAACTTTCGCCCAGTCTCAAATCTGCCATTTTTGGGCAAGGTGATTGAGCGGGTGGTGGCGGTGCAGTTGAAGGCACGCTTGGAAGAAACTGATTATCTATACCCATTTCAGTCGGGCTTCAGGCCTGGGCATGGGACAGAAACGGCCTTGGTCACCTTGGTAGATGATATGAGGAGGGCTCTGGATAGGGGTGAATGCTCCTTCCTTGTTCTCCTCGACCTCTCAGCGGCTTTCGATACCGTTGACCACGGTATCCTCCTGGACCGCCTGGAGGGGTTGGGCATTGGGGACACCGTATTGCAGTGGTTCCAGTCCTTCCTCTCCAGCAGGTACCAGAGGGTAGAACTGGGAGAGGAGGTTTCGGACCCGTGGCCACTTACTTGTGGGGTGCCACAGGGTTCCATCCTCTCCCTGATGCTATTTAACATCTATGTGAAGCCGCTGGGGGCTATCATCAGGAGGTTTGGGGTGCAGTGTCATCAATATGCGGATGACACGCAGCTCTACCTCTCGTTTAAATCTTCACCAAGGTTGGCCGTAGAATCCCTGTCCAAATGTCTGGAGATGGTGAGTGGCTGGATGGGGAGGAATAGGCTGAAGCTGAACCCTGACAAGACCAAGGTACTTTTGGTGGGAGACAAGAGGAGGCTGGGGGATGTTGACCTGGTGTTGAATGGGGTACGGCTACCCTTGAAAGACCAGGTCCACAGCCTGGGGGTCATTTTGGACTCCCAGCTGTCCATGGAGGCTCAGGTGTCAGCTGTGAGCCAGACAGCGCTGTATCAACTCCATCTGATACGGCGGCTGCGCCCCTTCCTTCCCGACCATCTGCTCCCATTGGTAGTACATCCTCTCGTTTACACTACTGTAATGCGCTCTACGTGGGGTTACCCTTGAAGACAGTTCAGAAACTGCAGCTGGTACAGAACGTGGAGGCTCGCCTGATTAAAGGCAGCCGCTGGCGAGATCACATCACTCCAGTGCTGAAGGAGTTGCACTGGTTACCAGTTGTTTTCCGGGCCAAATTCAAGGTGTTGGTTTTGACCTTTAAAACCCTATATGGTTCCGGCCCAGCCTATCTTAAGGAGCGCCTCCAGCAGCACCAGACAGGCCGCTTAACAAGATCAGCCTCGGATGGCCTTCTCTCTGTCCCATCAGCCAGGACAGCTAGACTGGTGGGGACGAGGGAGAGGGCCTTTTCCGTGGTGGCCCCCACTCTGTGGAACTCCCTCCCTAGGGAACTCCGTCATGCCCCCTCTTTAATGAGCTTCCGTCGTGCATTAAAAACGCTGTTGTTCAGGCAGGCGTTTGGGGTGGGTTAGGGTATTTTAGAAAATGTTTTTATTGTAGAATTTTATTGTTTTAAACTGTTTTTATTGTGTGTTGTACATTGGCCAGAGTGGCTGGGTGACCAGCCAGATGGGCGATTAATAAATTTAATAATAAAATAAAATAAATGACCATCTGGTGATGTCCATGTGTAGAGTCGTCTCTTGTGCTGTTGGAAAAGAGTGTTTGCTATGATCAGCATGTTCTCTTGGCAAAACTCTATTAGCTTTTGCCCTGCTTCATTTTGTACACCAAGGCCATGCCTGCCTGTTATCCCGGTGATTTCTTGACTTCCTACTTTAGCATTCCAATCCCCTATGATGAAGAGGACATCTTTTTTTGGTGTTAGTTCTAGAAGGTGTTGTAGGTCTTCATAGAACCGATCAACCTCAGCTTCTTCGGCCTCAGTGGTTGGGGCATAGACTTGAATTACTGTGATGTTGAATGGTTTGCCTTGGATTCATACTGAGATCATTCTATCGTTTTTGAGATTGTACCCCAGTACTGCTTTTCCCACCCTTTTGTTGACTATGAGTGCTACTCCATTTCTTCTAAGGGATACTTGCCCACAATAGTAGATATGATGGTCACCTGAATTAAATTCGCCCATTCCTGTCCATTTTAGTTCGCTGATTCCCAAGATGTCGATGTTCAATCTTGTCTTCTCATGTTTGACCACCTCCAGCTTACCTTGATTCATTGATCTGACATTCCAGGTTCCTAAACAATATTGTTCTTTACAGCATCGGATTTTCTTTTCACCACCAGACACATCCACAGCTGAGTGTCCTTTCGGCTTTGGCCCAGCCGCTTCATTCTTTCTGGCGCTACTTGGAAATACCCTCTGCTCTTCCCCAGTAGTATATTGGACACCTTCCGACCTGAGGGTCTCATCTTCCGGCATCATCTCTTTTAGCCTTGTGATACGTTCCATGGGGTTTTCTTGGCAAGAATACTGGAGTGGGTTGCCATTTCCTTCTCCAGTGGACCACATTTTGTCAGAACTCTCCGCCATGACCTGTCCGTCTTGGGTGGCCCTGCACGGCATAGCTTATGGCTTCACTGAGTTGCGCAAGCCCCTTCACCACAACAAGGCAGTGATCCATGAAGGGGAAACATGAATGCTAGCTACAGATTTATTGCCACCTGTCTTGCAATAGGAGGGCTACTGTCTTCTTTCCTGTGCTGGATCCTGGAGTTGCTTATATCACTGAATTTCACCTGAGGCATATATTTGGAATATCTCTTTCAAGCAAGACACCTGTACGTATTCCAAGGGATGACTGCAATCTTTGATCAAATTAGTAACATTTCACAGGGGTATTTTGAAACCTTTTTGTCTGTGCCTTTAAGCAGGGCAGAAATTCAGGAGGTATAGTGTTGTTTTTTTCCCCAACCTCAAGATGCAGTGCTGAGAAAAGCTCCACATATTGAATTTCTGCCCATTTTAAATTGCTAGTATAGACACAGAGAGGGATCTCTCTCTACAGAAAAAAGTGGCCAAACAAACTACTAAAACATAAGCTTGTAAACAAGTGCCCTTTCAGTGGGTTGACTGAATCTTATAGAATGTAAAGTGTGGCAGCCAGCTTCAACATCTACTGGTGTAGTATCATCACTGAACCCTGATTCCATGGAAGTATATGAAAAAAAAAAAAAATGTCACGCATGCAACCCATTCAAGAATGCAGTTCACAGAAAGGATATTTTAGTTAATTGTTTCTCATTCTATCCATACTGGATTCTATTATATCCCCATGAAGCAGTGGTTACCAACATGTGTTTTGGGGGACATGTGGGTCTGTCAGAAACTGATCAGAGGTTAGTTGGCTGCATTCTTCACTTTTGGACCAGTGCTGAAAACTCAGTGGGTGTAAGATGGCCACTTCTGAGTCACCAAAAAAGAAAAAAATCCATAACCAAAATGGGGAACAAAAGAGGACACCTATCTACATAAAATGTGCATATGCTAATATATATGTACAGATGCAAATTTAGAAACAGTTAGTGTAATTTAAATAGAAATACAGTGCATCTCACCACAGTGTTTTAAGGCTGTGGCCAGGTGACCTCTGTACCTGCCCTCCAGTCTGCTGCCCAAGTGCTGTTGATGGGGAGCTTCAAGGCCCAGCTCTTCCTTCCAATGTTTTTGTTGGGTTTTTTCCATCTTTAAACTGGACTTATTCTGGACAGCTCTTCCAATAGAAGATGCCTTCAAAACAGAGGACAGCCCTCTGGTAGCCCTTCCAATAGAAGATATTAAAAGAGAACACATAGACACACAGCAGGCCCAAACACAGTAGCCCCCTTTAGTCTTTCTTGTCCACATGATTAAGACTGTGTGGATGCAGGGAGGGATTTCAGATCCTGCCCCCCCTTCCCTGCCAGCCCTACCCCCCTGTTCTCAATATGGGGAAGGAGGAGAGGGGCAATGGCAGGAGGCTCAAGGGCAGGGTTGCAGATGGCCCTTCTGAGCCTCTGGGCCCTCAGCAGATGGTCTATTCTGACCCTTGAATCTGAGCCTGCATAGGGTCCTAAATTAGAGGGAGAGACTATGGGAGTTTTCAAATGAGACTTTTATCATGCCATTGCCCTGCCTCATTCACAGAACTTTACAGGAGATCCAAACCACACTGTCTTCCATTTGTAGCCCTCCCATGTTTTCCCACCTCTTCTTCTATTGTAGTTTTTCTTCCCACAGAAAATCTGTCCAGAAGAAGCAGACAAAATAGCCACACAGTGCCTTCTACCTGGAAGCACCCAGAGCCCTCTGCCTGGAAGCACCCTATATGGGTAGAGCTGGTTCCCCCCCTCAGACCTTCCACCCAAAGCACGGACATCAGGACCTGGGCCTGGCAGGGGATGTGATGGGTCATGGAGCCACTGACTGCATTCCCACTTTTGTCTTCCAGGCAACTGTAATTGTGTATGGAGGAGAGAACTTTGTCTGAACCAGGAATTGCCCCCAGAATTTTCTGCAATATTCTGTGGCAAAAGCGTGGGGACTCTGCCACAGATGAGTCAATGGCAGGGATGCATGAGAATGTTATTTCGGTTCACAAATCACTTGAAAATGCCCCATTCACAATCCTGAATGAAAACGCTAACGAGAGCGCATTTTCCCAAAAATGTTTGCAAATTCCCAAACTTGCATTTGCAAAATGTGTACTTGAAAAATGCACAACTTCCCCTAAATGCAACATTTTAAATCACTCACACTTTAGTCTATGAGAGAAATTTGCACAAATTTGGGGGTGTTGCATAACTTTCCCATTGGATAGCTGTTTGTTTTGTGCAATTTTCCCATTCGAGCAAAACAAACAGCCATCGCAAACTCCAGCACCAGTTGAGGAGAGATGAGCAATGAGTTGATATTCGGAGAGTCTTGGTGAGCTTGAGCATCACTCGTTTGCCCATCCCTAGTCAATGGCCAATGACCAAACCAAAAGAAGAATTGGGGAGGGGGCTGTAAAAGGCAGGATGAAGACAAATTATTTTAACTGCATCATAGTAAGGTACAGTGCCAGCCAGCCCAAGACCTTTTGCTGCCTAGGTGAAGGGACAAGATGGTGCTCCTTCCCATTCCATGTACAAAATCTGTCTGGACAGGCAGAGGAAACTGTCTTCAACACTAATGATGAGGCATTGTCCTGCACTGAACCTGAAGGCAGCAGGCTAACTTAAGGGACACAGAGTAGGCTGCAAGGCAAACAGCTCTCTTCTTGAACACCTTGCTGCTGCCTCCCAGCAACTGCTGCCTGAAGCAACTGCCTCACCCTGCCTAACGGTAGGGCCGGCCCTGGTAAAGTATCTCACCATGTTAATTTCGATCGAATTTATTCTTTTTCTCTGGGAATAATAGCATTTAATGTAGAAGTGGTGGGATCAAGGGTTCAATTGTTTTCCTTATAATATCGGAACAATCAGAGGCTACAGTCCTATTCAGACATACAATGTAATTTTTACTATGCATGAAGCAAGCTATCTCAGTAACGGGCCCTAACCCCTCCCCCCATGTACAAATGATAGTGCTTATGCATATAGATCCCTAGACATGTCAGCATGATTCACAAAATGCAGTGTACAGATCGCACTAATCACACCTGCACACCTAGGTCTCTTCAAGTGTTTTACTCTGTCTATATGTGGATGTCAGGAGTATGGAGAGCAGAGTGCCTGCTGCCACAATCACAATCCCCTTTTCATGAATGGAGAAAAAGCACACTGAACATCTACATGCAGCCTACACATCTTTACAATGAGAACAGAGCATTTCCGCTCCTAGTGGTGCAACCCTTTGAACCTTTAGCATTTCTTAATTTTGCTTTGCTATGTTATAATTTCATCTGTATCTGTCCTATAAATATTCAAATACGTATTTGTTTAAAAGACATGTTCCTGCTTTGTACCACATTTAACCCAATGTCAATGTATCAACCTTCACCTCCTACATTACAGGACATGAGAGAGCAATATGTTCAGTGACATCTTGAACAAGGTCAGCCCAAGACAAAGGAAAAAAATGGCATCCTCCCTACTCATATTCCATGTACAGAAGTTGACCAGGCTGGCAAATGAAACTTCCCTCAACCCTGGCAGCAACATGGCAGCAACTTCTACCACATCTGAGGGAAGTAGGCTATCTTAGTGGGCACTGGGCAGGCCATGTGGCACACACAACTCTGTCTTCCAACAACTGGCTGCCGCTTTCAGCCTCCCAATATCTGGTGCCTGAGATAGCCACCTCATTCTGAATAACAGCAGGGCCAGCCCTGATCTTGAAAGAATATGAGTTAAAAGAAGGTAGTGACAGTATTTCAGTCCACATGAGTGCATAGTCAGCATGCTTGTGATGAAAGATGCACATCTATGTAGCTGGTGGAGATGTTGCATCTGTGCCTCAAAGGCTTATAGAGCAATTTATTTCCCTCCTGCCATGTTGGGAAGTATGACAAAGTTCCATCTTATCATCACCAGATGATCTCCCAGAGAGCCGCCACAGACTCAGGATTATGAAACTGCTCCTCAAAAGCAGTTTGAGAATATACTAGAAACCTGTAGGCTAAGCTTGATTGGCTCTTTCAAATCAAGATTCAACCTCTTCCCCTCTCTGCTACTTCGATTGGTCCATTCTCTTGTTTAGCCAGCCCACTGCCTTTCCACAGAACTCTCTTCCCTACCTTCTGTGAAAGGTTTTCTCAACCACCACTTTTGCTGTAGTTCCTTGAAGACAATTAAATGGCCTGTAAAAAGAATCTCCATCGAAAAGGCTTATACAGAAATGCTTATTTATTATTTATTACATTTCTATACTGCTCATTAGCTGAAGCTTTCTGAAAATATGCTTACATACATATGTCACACTCTGAGGATTAGACTAGGGATGTTCAGTTTATTCTGTTCCGTATCTAATTTGTCCTACATTAAGTTCATTCCATTCTGTTCCCTCATCAGTTTGCAAATCTGACTTTGTTTAAAGTTTGCACAAGAATACCTATGTACACATTTTTAAAATGCACTTTTCAAATGCATTTTAATGCATTTCTCTTATTATACACTTTCTTTGCAAGTTTCCCTAATATAATGTGCTTTTGTGAACTCTTTTCTCTAACATGTACATTTCTGTGTGCACTTTTCAGCTATAATACACATTTGATGGGTTTATTATTTTATTTATGAACTGTACTGCAAACTTCAGGAAAGTGTGAATATCACCATATCCCTGCATCCCAGTTCATATGTAGACTTGAAGAGCATGAATTTCATATGCTTACGTATAATGAATCTGTTGGCTGAGGTCATTAGAAGTGGGATGTCACCAGGATACTGATGATGCTCAGCCCTATTTCTCCTTGTTATTGGAGCCAGCTGGGGCAGTAAAAGTGCTGGACCAGTACCTGGTGGCTGTAATGGACTGGATGAGGCCAATAAATTGAAGCTGAATCCTGACAAGATGGAAGCTCTGTGGATTGGTGGTTCACTGGTTCCCAAGTCTGGGAACCAGTCCTGGATGGGGTTGCGCTCCCCCTGAAGGAGCAGGTGCATAGCTTGGGAGTACTCCTAGATCCATTTTTGTCACTGGAGCCCCAGGTGGTCTCTGTGGCCCGGAGTACTTGAGGCCAGCTTTGGCTGATCCACCAGCTACAGCCTTTCCTGGACAGGGATAACCTAGCCTCAGTAGTGTACGCACTAGTTAACTTCCCAATTAGACTACTGCAATGCACCTTACATGGAGCTGCCCTTGAAGATGACTCGGAAATTGCAGCTAGTGCAAAATACAGCAACTAGACTGTTGACTGGAACATCTCATGAACATCACATAACACCAGTCTTAAAGGTATATTGCACTGGCTGCCAATACACTTCCGATCAGAATTCAAGGTGCTGGTGATGACATTTAAAGCCTTGAGCGGCTTGGGAGGGAGCGCCTCCCCCCATATATGCCTGCCTGAGGATTGAGATCTGTTGAAAGAGCCCTCCTCTGCATCCCACCAGTGTGAGACATACACTATGGTGGGACATGGGAGAGGGCCTTCTCTGCTGTGGCACCCCGGTTGTAGATTGCCCTCCCCCTGGAGGCCTGATTGGTGCAGGCATTGGTTTAATTTTGGCACCAAGTTAAAAAATGGCTTTTTATCAAACCCTTTGAGGACTAAATGCATTCCCTAAACAGTTTTAACTGTTTAATTGTTTTAGCTTGCTTAATGGTTTAATATGTTTTAGCTGTTTAAATTATTTATTGTTTCATACTGTATAAATTGATTTTATCTGTATGCTGCCCTGAGATCCTAATGATATAAGGCAGGTATCCATTTTTAACTAACTAACTAATTAATTAATTAATTAAAATGCAAACCTAACTAATTTCTCATCCATCCGTTGATTAGATTTACCCATGCCTATAATGTACCAACGTCCACTTTGGTGCCCTGCTCATTTCCCCCCTGCCATACATAAAGGTACACATTCAAGGAGCCTATTTCAGTTACACAGAAAAAGATATCAGACCAATGTAAAACAGCTGTTAGAGTTTTCAGTTGTGTGGTATCTTTATGGTGCATATTAATAGAAATGACCCTTTGCTTATATCATCATGTATAGTGTGTAAAGAACATAAGAAGAGCCCTGCTAGGGCTCTGAATTTGGAGGTAATCTCTCAGAAGCTAAACAGGGTCAGCTCTGGTTAGTATTTACATGGGAGACCGCCTGGGAATCAAGTTTCCTGCACTGAGCAGGGGGTTGGATTCGATGGTCTTGTAGGCTCCTTCCAACCCTACAATTCTATGATACTTTCTATGATATAGCCATTACAACTAGGAGCCATTGGTAATGTTAAACTCCCTTTTAAAGCTATCCAAGTTGGTGGCCATCACTATATCTTCTGGTAATGTATTCTATAATTGAACTATGCACTGTGGAAAGATGCAGGGGAGAGAGCATAAACGGTGACCCTGTGTTTCTACCTGTAGATTTATTGAATGTTCAGCCAAAGGTATGCTCTGTTTGAACGGGAAGAGCCAAATGCAACATGCAGACATGGTCACATGAAGCATGGTTTGACAAGAAGGATCCTGTGATGATCCTGGCCTACGCAATGAGACTACTGCCATTTCAAAGGTACCAAATGTCATCTGGAGAGCTAGAAATTTTTGCAAAGCAGTTACTCCTGATTGAGATGTATGTATGTTTCATTTCTTTTTCTGGATCCTGTCTATCTTACACACAGGGAGCAAGTTTGCATGCGTTAACCTTCCTTCCCACCAGGGGATTCTCAATTTAAATGTTAATAGGTTTGTTACCTGGCAAAAGTGTGATAACCCACGCTCCTGTACCTGATGTCATTCAAGACTTACTTAGCTTTAATTGGCCTGTGGCCCTGGGGATTTCAAAGTCTGGTCTGGTTACAAAGGTGGGATGTTTGTGGTTTATTGAAGAGGCAAAAATGCTATCCAAATTTTTGTGCACTCTCTTCTCAGGGCTTGGACCAGAAAATTATCCAGCCAGCCATGCCCTCTTCCAGGACATTCAATTCCATTTCCCCTCCACCCACAAAATCAGTCAGCATTCAGTGGCCAATGAGTATGCTCAGACTTAATTGGACTGTTTGGGGGTTTCTCCCCCTCCCCTTAGGGATTTAACTTTTAAGAGGCAACAGTCCTATGCCCACTTACCTGGGAGTAACATGGAAGTGATCTCAGTGGGACTTACTTCGGAGTAGATGTATATAAGATTATTATTATTTATTATATTTCTACACTGCCCCATAGCCGAAGCTATCTGGGCTGTATATGTACTTCAACAGAGGTGGCTAGTGACTCCAGTTCAGAGGTGCAGTAATTCCAATCTTGGTTCATTTTAGTTACAACCAGCCAAAGCTCTAAAGGTGCTATTCAAGGTACAGACCCCATTTTGGGGATACGTTTCAGCACCTTGGATAGCACCTTTAGGGTTTTGGCCAGTGGTAGCTAAAACCTAGACTGGAATCATTGCCCATCTGGAACTGGAGTCACCAACCACCACTGGACCCAAACGCAAAGGATGAATTCCTATATTAAGAATTAATATATAATTCTTAATATTATAATTCTATAATATCCTATATTAAGATAGATAGATAGATAGATGATAGATAGATAGATAGATAGATAGATAGATAGATAGACAGACAGACAGACAGACAGAGACAGACAGACACAGACTTTGAATCAGACCAAGGTCAGTCTAGTGAACCACTTCAATCTGGACAGCAGCCAATTAGATGCCTTTAGGAGTTCATACACGGGCATGAAAATAGTATCTTCCTTCTCTTCTGGTCAACAAGACTGCTTGGTAAACACAAAAGACCATAGGTCTTGTATCTAAACACAAGTAAAGAGATAACATGAAAGCCCAGTTGGGCATTTCACAGTCTCTCAGTCAAAAACAACAATGGAAAATACAGTATGAGGTTTTTATAGCTAAGACATAGACAATTTGCTTAATGTAAAACAAAGGGTATTTGTCTACCTAATACACCAGAAATACATGTATGTATTTTTGCACAAGAAATTGAGGAGGTAAGAGTAAGAGCACGACCACCCAAATGACAAAGTATGCTAAAACATCTTTGGAAAGGGTATATAATTTAAAAGGCATGGAACATGTTCTAACTACTAGGGGGGAAAAAAGATCTATGCATAGTTGCAACTGCTGTGAAACTTTGGCAAAGTTGTTTCTGACATATATCTAACAATGTTTTGAATTTCTGCCTCGCTCACCTTCAAGCAAACCTCAGCACATTAATCGCTTAACTCTGAAAACAGAACTTGTTCAATGCTTCTCCATCAGAATAAATCTTAAAGCCATTTTTAATTAGCATCTCCGTTGAGTTTTGTTTGGGAGATGATATGGCAAATGTCAGTGAATGCTTATGAAGACTAAATGGACTGAGGCCTGAGCAACTGCAAGGATACCACTTCTTGCTGCAAGCAATGTGATTAAGAAGAAGCACATCTCACAAACTATTTCACAGATTTGCCAAATTACCTACACATGGAGCGATGTGGAAAGCTTCAGTTTGTACTTTTCTTCATGCCGAACGTCCATAGTTTGCTGAAATTCCCCGGACTTAAACAGGAAATCAAATATCTGAAAATGTAGGTTAACTGAAGTCCAGTTACACTCATGGTGTCCCCTATGTGAACAGTACTCCCCAAACAGTGATCACACAGAGCGATCATTTGTGAGGACTCACATCGCCACTTGCCAGTCACATGGGGGTGCTACATGTGAAAGTCCTTCTTTGTGTGCTGCAGCAGCCCATAGCTCCGTACAGATGTGCTAGTTTCTTTCTTCGCAATCAATCTTCGCAATCTCATTACAGCTTTTCGCGTTGGTACACAGCCCTAGAAGGATAACCCTGGCATCCAGTTCCCCCACTATCGCATGGGGGTTACCTTTCTCCAGGCAAAAATCTAGAGCTATTTGCCTTGCCCCCCTTTCAATTCTAGGGGGGAGATGAAAAGGTTTTTCAACCTTTTAAAAAGCTGTTTGAGACAGCTTCCATGGAGAGTCCGTGGAAGCTGCCAGGACTACATCGGTCCCAAACCAGAAGTCCCTTTTACCAGAATACTCTAGTTTCTCTTCAGATCGCATAAATCTTTCACCCTTGAATTTCTTTTCAAACGTCATTTCTTTTCTATCAAATTGAATGAGAAGGGTTGAAAAAAAGTGGGAGAAATTTTCAGCACAAATGTCACAGAGTAAGAACATGAGGAGCCCTGCTGGATCAGGCCAAAGGCCTATCTAATCCAGCATTCTGTTCCCACAGTGGCCAACCAGATGCCTATGAGAAGCCCACAAGCAGAACATGAGCCAGTGTGGTGTAGTGGCTAGAGTGTTGGACTGGGAGTTGGGAGATCCAGGTTCTAGTCCCCACTCGGCCATGGAAGCTCACTGGGTGACTTTGGGCCACTCACAGACTCTCAGCCCAACCTACCTCACAGGGTTGTTGTTGTGAGGATAAAATGGAGAGGAGGAAGAGGATTGTGTATGTTGCCTTGGGTACTTAGGAAGAAAAAAGGCACAATACTAATGTAATAAATAATAGTAGTAGTAGTAGCAGCAGTAATAATAAACAACAACAACATGAGTGCAACAGCACCCTCCCGCCCATGTTCCCCAGCAACTGGTATTGAGAGGCAAATCACCTCTGATACTAGATGTATTATATAGCCATCATGACTAGTAGCCATTGATAGCCTTATACTCCATTAATTTGTCTAATGAGACCTTAGAGTACACCAGGACATCAGTTCTCCTCTCCTTAAAAACCCACCAATTTATTTCTTTTGCAAGGATGGAAGCAGCCGCATAGGGAAACACAGTTAGCATGCTTCCCTTCCTCAGGTGTTTATTATACTTGGATTGAGAATACCTGAAGAGGGCTTGTGTGAGGAAAGAGAAGGAGGCAGAGATTGTAAAGGAAGGTTTTGAAGGAACCGCACAGAGACAGAAAAGAGAGGCCCTGAGATGTCTGAAGAAAGATCGGGAAAGAGAACAACAATAACAGCATTCTGCCCTTCACTTAACTACCAGGCAGTACTGGCCACACAACCAGTTGCCACAGTAACTGAAGCCTAGTACACTTCCTCTGAGTCCTGGACTGCACAGCCTGAGAAAGGTCTTAAGACATAAGCTACATTTGTGGACTGTATCACTATTGGATTCCCATCACTCTCTTTTATGCTTTAGAATCTTACTTTAAAGTGTTTATTCATTTGCTTCCTTTCTCTCCATTCCCTTCCTTGTTAATTTTTATATCTAAGTTGCTCACTGGTTTTTCCCCATGCCCCTCCAGGGGACAGGCGTCCTGATGGGCTGGAGGCACCGCACTCTAGTCTGGGGTCAGTATTTTTCTCTCTCACCCACTTCTATATGAATCCAGGTCCCATGGTTTCCACAGCCTCACAGGGTTGCTGGTAGAGAAAGTGGAGTTATATATTAAAGTTTGTTGGATCAAACTGAGAACTCATTATATATTCAAGAATTATATGAACCTACTAATTTTGACTTTTGAACAGACTAATTTTGAGGTCTGGAAGCATGTCTACTTCTGAGTAGTCATGTATAGGATGGTGCTGGTATACTCAGATTGATTATAAAGGGAGATTACATTAAAAGGTCTCGCAAAATAGGAAAGAAGGAAAGAAAAAAGGGATTTGTGAGAGAAATCTGCTCAGATTTAATAAAGATAGACCAATAAAAATATAGAACGAATCAGCACAAAATTTGATTGCAGTGTGATGGCTGGATAGATTAACTATCACAAAGAGAAATTAAAACATAATGAATTTTTGTACACAGGGACTTTCTGCAAAAAGTGCATTAAATGTTACCTGTTCCACCCAAGCGTAAACATTTCTGGGGGTCTTGACCGCTTCTATTTTCTTTTATGACTGATATAAAATAAACTCTGGAGTGTATGAGCAATTAGGGCTGCATAGGAGAAAAAAAAAAATAAAAAAATGTGGGAGGACAGATTCTCTGAGAAAAAGCTTTCACAGTGACAGGAGGAACACACACAAAAAGTGATTCCTGGTTGAGCAGGAAGCTGTGCATTGGGCATTTGACTCTTTCATTGAGGTCTACATTTTCCAGTACTGTTTTGAGGCCTCTCTCTCTCTCTCTCTCTCTCTCTTTCTCCCACTCTTATTTCCAATTAAACATGCACAGGTTCAGGATGCAACTATTTACAGGAAACTATTTTAAGCCCACATCAGTTCACATACAGTGCAATCCTATGCATGTTCACACCGAAAAAAGTTCAGCATTCCCCAGCAGGCTGGCTGGGGAATGCTGGAAGCTGCAGGACTTTTTTCTGTCTAAATATGTATAGGGTTGTACCTTTAATTGATATTAGATCTTTAGCCCAATCCATCAGTTTTCCAAGTAGCAAGGAAGGGAACATACAAAACCCAGAGTCCTGTCTGAGACCTTACACTGAGTCAAAGGGGAAGGTAGAAGAAGTAGTATGACACAGACTGTACAACACAGCCTTGTTAGGTTTTGACAGTCCTACAGCACCTAACATAGAGTGTGTTTAGATTCTCATTCTGTTCTTGCTGGCAGACAAGTTAAATAAGAAAAAGGGCCTCCTGTGGACACGTCTTTAAAGGAAGTCGGCACTTCTATTAGAATATTTTGAACTAATACATGAACCAAAACTCAGTAACCCTTCAAAATTCACACTTCTCCCAATTTTGCAATGGAGTTTTGGGGAAATATCTGGGAAAATAACATATAAATATGCATTATATTAGGAAAATGGCTTGCAAAAGTGTGTATACAAGGCAAAAAATATGCATGTTTTACAAGAAACATACACAAAAATGCTTATACATTTTCATGGGCACTAAAAAAAAATATCGAAGTTGAGGAGAAACCAAACTTAAGAGTAGAGAAATTCTCAGAGTTCAAGATGATGAACTGAACTTCAGATTGGAAAAATGAGGAAACAAAAGTAGCGGATTGCCTTAGCCACAAAGCTGTTAACGTGCTGGAGAGCAAAGCATGTGGAGCTCGGAAAGGGCTTTGAAAAAGCATCTCATTCATCATTCATAAAAGGTTTTCCATTTTCTAAAACAAAAAACTTTTCCCTTCTTGATTTTTTAAATTTTTTCCTGTATTTTCCTCCTGGGCCATCACTGCTCCAGCTCTGTCCCTTTACTTTTGAGCCCTGCCCCAGGAGCTGGGCCATGCTCCCAGGCCCAACCCCACCAATCTGATTTTGACAGAGTTGGAAACCCTGTGTCGTCAACAGGCTTGACCACTTGAGTCTTAGGCTTTGGGACGCTAGAGACTTGGTGATCCTTATCATGAACAGGAGGACCATTTCCACTCTGGAAAGTGGAGCATACCTTATCAGAGCAGCATGGTTGCCACTGGCTCTTGGTGGGATATCATGCCACACTGGTAACATTTGAATGATAGAATCATATGGGACAGACAGATCATGTGTCAAATTCCTTTGACAGTACTTCTACTCCCACCCCACAAAGGTGTGCTTAGTGGAAACATCCTGTCTGATCCAGCTACCCCATGTGATTCCATCACTCAAACATTCTAGGTGCAGTGTGGATGCAGACATGAAGAACTGGCAACCACACCACACCAGCAGCACATCTATCAGGTCTCAATATGATACCAAGTTCTTTTTGTTCATACACCAATTCATCAACATTTAACTTTCAACCTAAAATAAATTCCTATTGATGTATTTCACTTAGAGTTTAATAATCTACCTTGTCATGGAGCATTGGGGCCTAACTGAGAAAGTAGTTAATGCTTCATTGGAAGGAAGCTGGCACCCCTGAAATCAATAGCAAATTACAAATTACAGTTTCATTAACAATTTAATTCACATAGCTATGCTAATTTATACTAATTGGTATGGTTGACAAAGAAACTATGCATTTCCAGTAAAGAAACTAATTCAGCATGATAGGACAAGATTCTTGCTCCATTCAATTCTATTTATTAGATGTACATAGAAATTGAAGGAGGGACAATGAAGTTTCCTTTAAAAAAAGACCATACACCACAGACCAGAGGCCATACACCACAGACCAAGACCATACACCACAGACCAAAAAAATCACAATGTAGAGACTTAAAAATTACAGTAGAGATGAGATTCTCCCAACCCACTAGCATCACCAAAGGACTTTACCAAAATGAAGAACCACACATTCTAAATCATCTTGGGCAGTATCCAATTCGGCACTAGCACTAACGTAAATTGCAATGCCCTGGCATTAGTGACCTCTAGCCCAACACCAATAGCCTTTGCTGGCATGACAGAGAAAACCCGTCACACCAGAAAATCCTAGTGGTGTTGTGCTAGAGGTCGCTTATGCTAGGGCATTGTAATTTACATTAGTACTTGTGTCGAATTGGATACTGTCCTTTGAAACTCTTATTTTCTCTGATTTTTTTGTTTAAGCCTACATGGGGATCCCTTACCTAGAGTACAACTCACACACACACACACACACACACACACAGTGTTCAGTGGTTAATGTAGCTATCATTGCCCACAATCATTGTGTATAATTCTGTTTGCCTAGAGAAAGGGAGCTGCCTGGGCAGCCTGTTCCACATCCCACAGTCAGTAGTTATGCAGGATGATGCCTTCTCGGTTGCTGCATCCAGACTTTGGGACTCCAAAGCTAGTGTTTATTTAGGCGGGCCTTTAATTTGGGTTGTCTGCACTCCTCTGACCCGTTCGATATTTATCTGCCTTCTTTGGTGTCTTGTTTTGCTCTGTTGTTGTTCTCATTTTATTTGGTGTTTTAATTGTGATGGTTGTATTTTTGTTTTAGTGTAGTTTGGAATTCATTCCACACCAGACTGTGTTGGGGGCTTTGCAGAAAAGCAGGCTTATAAAATGTTAAAAAGGAAGGAAGGAAGGAAGGAAGGAAGGAAGGAAGGAAGGAAGGGAGGGTAACCAAGCAAGCAAGTAAATAAAAACAACAGGGAGTCTTGTGGCACCTTAAAGACTAACAATTTTATTCTACTATAAGCTTTCGTGGAAGCTGTCCACTTCATCAGTGTCCACGAAAGCTTATGCCAGAATAAATTTGTTACTTTTTAAGGTGCCACAAGACTCTTTGTGGATTTTGCTGCAACAGACTAACACAGCTACTGTAGCCGTTCTGGTTGCTGTAGATGGTGGATTTTTGGTTCCATGAAGGACAACAGACTGTACACTCCAGGCCTAAAGGGAGAGGCCACCGCGCAGTGTGACAGAGCCCCTGCTTTGCATGCAGAAGGTCCCAGGCTCAATCTCTGGCTTCTCCAGGTAGGGCTACGAAAGAACCCAGCCTGAAACCCTTGAGAGCTGCTGCCAGTCAGTGCTGACACTACTGGGCTAGATGGACCAATGGTCAGTATAAGGCAGCTTCCTATGTTCATATGTCTATTCCACAGGGCACAATCCACAAAGATGTTCTTCTCTGCAGAGGACTTGAAAATAGCCAGCCTGAATGAAAGAGAGAATATATAAATGAGTGTATACATATGGATCAATTATATTACCTTTAAACTCTCTGTAAAAGTGAGCTTGCATCTGTCAAGGAACTATCTGGTATCTGTCAAAGAGCTGTCAAAGGGACTTGTAAGTGTATACGTAACATTGTTCATGAATGCCATCTGCACACCTTTTTTGCCCCTTTTCATTGCCTATTTATTTATTTATTTGCCGCCCATCTGGCCAGCTACCTGGCCACTCTAGGCAGTGTACAATACTAATAACATGAAATACAACGAATTTACATAATCAACTGAACAAAACAACATAACAAAACAACACCGCTCTAAAAATCCCTAACCCACCCGAAATGCTCACCTGAACAGCCAGGTTTTTAAAGTCCGGC
Source organism: Heloderma suspectum (assembly GCF_057233095.1). Taxonomy (NCBI): domain Eukaryota; kingdom Metazoa; phylum Chordata; class Lepidosauria; order Squamata; family Helodermatidae; genus Heloderma; species Heloderma suspectum. Next base: position 272,263,264 of record NC_139458.1, read on the forward strand.
AGAAGCTCATCAAAGAGGGGGCATGGCGGAGGTCACTAGGGAGGGAATTCCAGAGAGTGGGGGCCACCACAGAAAAGGCCCTGTCCCAAGTCCTCACCAGCCTAGCTGTCCTGGATGATGGGACAGACAGAAGGCCTACCGAGGCTGATCTTGTTGAGTGGCATCCCTGGTGTTGTTGGGGGTGCTCCTTAAGATAGACTGGGCTGGAACCATATAGGGTTTTAAATGCCAACACCTTGAATTGGGCCTGGAAAACAACTGGTAACCAGTGCAACTCCTTCAGCACTGGAGTGTTGTGATCTCACCGATGGCTGCCTTTAATCAGGTGGGCGGCCGTGTTCTGCACCAGCTGAAACTTCCGAGCCATCTTCAAGGGTAACCCCACATAAAGCACATTACAGTAGTCTGGGTGAGAGGAGACCAGGGCATGAACTACTGATGGGAGCAGATGGTTAGGGAGATAGGGGTGCAGCCGCTGTATCAGATGGGGTTGGTACAGCGCTGTCCAGCTCACAGCTGACACCTGAGCCTCCATGGACAGCTGGGAATCTAAAATGACCCCCAGGCTGTGGAACCGGTCCTTCAGGGGTAGTCATGCCCCATTAAACACCAGGTCAACATCCCCCAACCTCCCCTTCTCTCCCACAAAAAGTATGTTGGTTTTGTCAGGGTTCCGTTTCAGCTTAGTCCTTTCCATCCAGCCACTCACTGACTCCAGACACTTGGACAGGGTTTCTACAGCCAACCTTGGCAAGGATTTAAATGAGAGGTAGGGTTGCGTGTCATCTGTATATTGGTGACACTGAACCTAGGGGTGTCAGAGAATTTCTCGCCGAAACTTCGTGGGGGCGAGTGCCAACGTATTCGGCCCCCCGAAGTAGTTTCGGGGAGAAATTCTCCGCACCCCCCCGCACCCCGCACCCCCCCCGGGATGGGACTTACCTTTCCCGAATGTCGCTCCCGGTGGCGGGTCGCAGCGGCGGTTCGGCAGGGCTTCGACAGGGGCGGGGGCAGCAGCTGGTCTTTTGACCGGCTGCCGCCGCCGCCATTCCAAGAAAAGTAAAAAAAAAAGCTATTTGCGTTGCCCTTATTTTCACCGTAGTCTACGTAAAGATTTACGTAGACTACAGCGACCAAATAAGGAACGCGAATGGCGGCTCCCTATGGGGGCCGCCATTTGCGTACGCGCTTTTTTTTTTTTTAAGTCACCCGTGATAGGCTACGAGATGATTAACGTAGTCTATCACGGCTGACTTTGCAGATCTAGCCATGATAGGCTACGTAAATCGTCACGTAGCCTATCACGGGGGCATTTTTTAAAAAAAACGTTTTATTTCACGGCCAGGCGAAGCCTCCCCCCCGGCCTGAACTTCGGGGGGAGCAGCAAAGCGCCCCCCCACCACGAAGCAAGCTGCGAGACCAGGTAAGTGACTTTTGTACACTCCTAACTGCACCCCAAACCTCCTGATGATAGCCCCCAGTGGCTTCATATAGATTTGAAATAACATCGGGGAGAAAATAGAACCCTGTGGCACCCCGCAAGTGAGCAGCCAAGGTCTGAAGTCTCCTCCCCCAGAGCTACCCTGCTACCCTCTGGTAACTGCCAGAGAGGAAGGAACAGAACCACCATAATATGGTGTCCCCTATGCCCAACCCATCCAGGCAGTCCAGGAGGATACCATGGTCAATGGTATCAAAAGCCTCTGAGAAATCAATGAGAACAAGGAAGGAGCATTCGCCCCTATCCAGAGCCCTCCCCAGATCATCCACCAAGGTGACCAAAGCTGTTTCTGTCCCATGCCCAGGCTTGAAGCCCAATTGAAATGGATCCAGATAATCAGCTTCTTCCAAGTGTGCCTGCAACTGCAAAGCCACCAGCCGCTCATTCATCTTGCCCAAAAACAGCAGATTCAAGTCCGGGCGAAAGTTGTTCAAGTCTTGGGGATCCAAGGGGGGCTTCTGTAACAGTGGTCTTATAACCACCTCCTTGAGGACTGATGGCGTCACTGCCTCCTCAAGGGAGGCATTCCCACTGCCTCAATCCTCTCCCTAAGTCTCTCCCTGCAGCTCATAATGAGCCAAGATGGGCAAGGATCGAGTAAGCAGGTGGTCAGCCTTAAAGATGAAAGCACCTTGTCCACTTCCTCAGAAGGAAGAAGCTGGAACCAATCGCACACAACCAGTCTGCCACTGGCTGCCCCTCGTTCACTAACTGTATCCACAGCACATTGGAATAGCACTCCTGATCTGGTCAATTTTATCTGCAAAATGCTTTGCAAACTCATCACAGGAGGCCTTAGAATGCTCCATTGGTTCCAGAACAACTGGACCAACCAGGTTCCGGACCACTTGAAACAGCCTGCTGGGACAGCACTCTACAAATGCAATAGAGGCAACATAAAAATTCTTTGGTGGTCACAAGACAGTTTTATTTTATCCCCCACACGCACACACCCGCTCCAACCCTCTCTACAAGATGCCAGTATAAGGGAAGGAAACATTGCCCTGACTCTGATTTGGCTTCATGACAATGATACATGGCCAATAAGATTTCATAAGCTGATGAATGATGACAGAAGGCAACTCAGAATGAGGGTGATACTTCCTGCCTTTTCTCTATGTTTATTGGTAGCTGAGTGGGCAAAAAAATTGTATCCATCAGTAGAGGGGCACACTCAAGCACTGTCCCATGAAGTAAGGTGAACACCTCACTCCTGCTTGCAGCACCACCACCCCCCCTGTGAAAAATCACTGAAAGGGGGAACCCTCTTCAGAGTTTTCGAACAGGATGATCAAGCTGGTGAGGGAATTTTGGCAGATCACCAACAATTATCCTTGCTACCATAGGAACCTTATCTATTGTATAAGTACTGACTGACACATTCTAAAGTAGCCTGAATATGCAGAGCACAGCTAATAGCCAAAATCGGTTCTGTGTCATGCATGCAAGTCCCATAAGCCAGACATATATCTTGGCACTAACAACAATTCCTTCTCTCCCTTTCCCTCACACTCGCCCTTTTGCTTCTCATTTTAATTCCTTTTTTTTAATTCATTTTTCAGACAGAAGGTTACATGGCAGGGCATAGGCCTAAGCAGCCAGTATTTGGATAAAATACAGCTATGCAGATAGGGCCATATAGGGGCACATATTGAGAAAAGGGGAAGAGAGGAGGGCGCTGGAAATCACATGAGCTTATAATCTGTTCCTATTTTCCATGTTTTGTATATTTGAAAAATGGGTTAAAATATACATTTAGATGAGTTTCGCTTTCCCAAAAATATGGCCATCATTTCAGTACCAGAATGACCTAGGCAACATTTATCTGAGTTCTGATTGCTCAAATGGTAGCCATGAAGTTTCATTTCTTAAGAATCCTCCACTGGGAGTTGGAAAGAGGGCATTGTTTTAGCAAATTCATTTCATAACATCATTTCTGCAAGAAGCCCGATTGCATGATAAATGACAGTTTGATGGAACTGCATAGCCGCTAGCTATTTTAAAAGCTCCATTATTATGCGCAATAGTGTCTTAAACTTTGTTTGATATTTCAAGCTGACTCATCCTTTACCTCCAAATAAAAACGAAACTCCATGAATCTCAATACAGAGTGACAGTTGGCAAAATACTTTCAGTCCATTTGAACAACTTCATTACTGAAATCAAGTGACAGAATGTCAGATCCAGGGTATTTCAAAATCATCAGAGCAGGGAAGTGAAAACCTACATATCCAGACAAAGTTTTGAGATTATATATGCTGGCGGGGGGGGGGGGGATTTTTGTTTGAATACTTTAGGACCTTCAAGCAAAAAAGCAAAAAGTAGCAGAGCATGTCCTGGTGATGTTGAATGATCTACACCTGTATCTTCACCGTGCATATGAACTGGTAAATGGCTCTCAAGGCAAGAGGAGCAACACATTCATATGCCGTTTCAGAAATTTAGCATTACATAGATGTATGATCCTGGCTAATTGCTTCTGGCTAATGGCTGATGATTCTAAATTAAGTTGTTTGCCAGTAGCATTCACTTCTCTCTTTTTAACATTTGACCAAACTGACTTCTTCGCCGGCTTCTTCTTTTCTATCTGTTTGGAAACTAATTGTTAAGAAAGTTGTGCATCAACAATGTGGAACAAAGAATTAACAATACAGAAGCCACCATGAATACTTTGCAAGAAATGAAGTCAGCAGGCATTCGAAATGGCAGGCCTGATTCAATGGGCTGGAACCAGGCTAAGTCATCAACCCTCTTCACACCTTGGTTTTTTAGCAGGATCGTTCTTCTTTAAGCACTGGTTTTCACAGGAGCTTGAAATGACGCTGCTGCTCTCAGTTTGCCCCACTTTGTGTGGGGGTGTGCTAGGGGGTATTGCTGGGTGGTGTTTAATAACATTGTCACGTCAACAAATTGGTGGGGGTGGGCTTCCAGTGACCATTTCTGCCTCTCTCCCATTCCACTACAGCTTGAGCTGTAAAGTGGATAACCATCCCAAATGCTTCTCTGAGAACCTCCTAAACACAGCAATGCTTACTTCTGAGTAAGTTCATTGGCTGTAAGGCTTTCCTTTCCTGGGAGTAAGTGCCACTGAAATCTGTGTGGCTTGCTTCTGAGTAGGCATGCATAGGAGTGCATTGTAAGTCTACTTAGAGTAGCAGTCTTAAGGTCTCCCATCCCCTTCAATGCATTTACTTTGAACCTCACCCTCCCATTGACTTCACTGAATGTTTCTTCTCCCTTTTGCTCACCAGATTGATGGGCTTTTTTCTTCCCAGGGTGGATGGGGGAGTCTCCCTTCTCAGCCATGCCAGAGAAAGGCTTGACAGTTAAGATTTCAATGGGTTTTAAAAGTGCCTTTTCTCCTCCCCTGAATAAATTCATCATGCAGAGCTTGGAATGGTCATTTTTAATGGTTTCCTTTTGGGGTGTGGAGTTGTTTTAGATAAGGCAGTAATGCTGAGGTGGTTTTCCATAGTACTCCTTCCCACCTAGCCAGCCCCTATCTCTTCTCCTAGCCCACCTTGCAGGGTTGTTGGGAAGCCAGAATAAGGGGGGGGGAGAACAAGCCAGTTGATGGGAAAGCAGAATAAGGGGGAGAGCAGCCACTGCTGATGACAGATAAGGAAGGAGGGGATGCAGGCAGGCAGACAGGAGGGATGGGTGAAACATCAATCATGTTACAGGAACCAATGATCAGGGTGGGGGAGCGTGAGCCACCCTCTGTCCCAATCTTTCCATGCAGCTCCACCTAGCCATGAATAGGGATGGTGGAGAATTTCTCCCCGAATCTTCGGGGGGCCGAGTGCCAACGCATTCGGCCCCCCGAAATCGGCGGTGAAATACTCCGCCACCCCCCCGCCACCCCCAGGGATGGGACTTACCTTTGGCGAATGTCCCTCCCAGCGGCGGGTCCTGGCGGCGGTTCTTCGGCCTTTCATCGGGGGCGGGGGCGGCAGCCGGTCTTCCGACCGGCTGCCACCACCGCCATTACAAGGTAAAGTGTTAAAAAAACACAAAACCCCGTGATAGGCTACATAACGATTAACGTAGCCTATCACGGCTAGATCTCCAAAGTCAGCCGTGATAGGCTACGTAAATCGTTACATAGCCTATCACAGGTGACTTTGGGGGGGGGGAAAGAAAAGCGCGTACGCAAATGGCGGCGGCCTATGGGCGCCGCCATTTGCGTTCCTTATTTGGTCCCGGTAGTCTACGTAAAGATTTACATAGACTACAGCGTAGTCTACGTAAATCTTTAAGGAGACTATCGGGACCAAATAAGGAACGCAAATGGCAGCGCCCATAGGCTGCCGCCATTTGCGTATGCGCTTCTTTTTTTTTTCAAAGTCACCTGTGATAGGCTACATAACGATTTACGTAGCCTATCATGGCTGACTTTGGAAATCTAGCCATGATAGGCTACGTTAATCGTTACGTAGCCTATCACGGGGTTTTTTTGTTTTTGTTTTTTTACTTTTTGTTTCACGGCCGGGGAGACGGGGCGCTTCTCCCCGGCCTGAATTTCGGCCGGGAGAGGCGGGAAGCCTCCCCCCCCCGGCCTGAATTTCGGCCGGGCGAGGCGGGACAGCTACCCCCCCTCGCCTGAACTTCGGGGGGAGAAGCGAAGCGCCTCCTCCCCACGGCGAAGCACCCCTGCGGAAAGGTAAGTGACTTTCGTACATCCCTAGCCATGAAAAGGAATACAGCAGAGGTAAGCTGTATGAGAGATACCTGTATACAGGGCCAGTCTAAATCCCAGAAAGGATCAGGAATCAAAAGGAATGGTTTGTAATGGAATAAAATTCAAGGTGTGAAGAGAGCCATCATCCCAATAGACCCACTGAAATCAATGGGATCTAAATGAGTCATGACTATGACTAAGTCCAGATACAGCCCTATGGCTTTATGTGTCTTGGGCAATAAAACTCCAATGGGGATCACAGCACTACACTTACAGACCAATCCTACTCAGAAATAAGTCCCACTGGGTTCAGTGGGACTTATTCCAAGCACTCTTAACCTTGGGATACACAAACTGGACCTTTAAGCTCAACGCATCAGTCAAGATTACAAATGTATGCCCTGCATCCTGCCCTGCATAGGATAGGTGGTCGCCTCTGAGTTTGGAGGCGGCTGCCTATCCCAGTAGGATTGCTCCCTTAGGTGCATGTTTAGACAGAGAAAAGGCCTACAATTCCCAGCATCTCCCAGATAGCATGGCTGGCTGGAGCATGCTGGGAGTTGTAGGCCTTTTCTTTGTCTAAACATGCATGAGATTCTGCCCTTAAATACCTAAATAAATAATTCTCAGAATACATAATTAATTTATGGAATTCACAGCCAAGTGAGAGGTGATGGCTACTAGTTTATATGGCTTTTACAAAGTACTAAATATATCCATATAGGATAAAGCAATAAATGGCTCCCTATTAGTCATGATGGCTATGTGCTACCTTGAGCCTGCCTTCAGGATTAGATGAAGCATTCCTCTAAATACCAGTTGCTGAAGAGCAAAAGCAGGGGAGGGCTATTGCCTTCATCCTTTCCAAGAAGCATCTGGTTGGCCACTGTGGGGAAAAGCACACTGGACTGGGTAGGCCTTTGCTTTGATCTAGCAGGACTTTTCTTATATTCTTACTTTATTTCCTTGGAGATGGAGGATCAACTGCATATCTCAGCCTTCCCCAACTTGGTGCCTTCCAGATGTTTTGGACTGCAACTCCCAGCACTGAATATTGGCCATGCTGGCTGGGGCTGATGGGAGCAGAAGTCCAAAACATCTGGAGGACACCAGATTTGGGGAGAGTAGCATATAACAACCATGCTCCACACATCTAGGCAATCCCCGATATGAAGGGGAGAATTCTAGTACTTCCCTGCCCCCCTTTTAATATACAAAACCTATTCAGAATAGAAACTTACAAAACTAGAACACTGTAAAATAATTTGATGTGAGGGCTGTCCACATTTGACTGTTGAGTCGGTGTGTGTCTGGGCTATGTCCTCTGATGCACTGAACGTTATAGCCACCCTGCCCCCAGCAATGCCCCCATGCAGAACTGGAGCCTGTGAAAGTGATGCTGGTGCATAAATGTTTCAAAATATGGTACCTGATCTCCAGAGGAGAGCTCAACATAGCATTGATCAAATGGATTTTTTTTTTTAAAAAAGTATGATGATGATACACGGCATCTGAGATTGGCTTCCCTATGATCAAACCAAAGGTGACAGTGTATTCAAGCAACTCTTTGCACCATGCGTATTAGGAATATTTTATACATCCAAATGTAGATGTACTTACAGTTCTCATTATATCTGCATGACTTGTCATAGGCTATTTTCTCAACAGTGTAATAGCAAATGACAACCTGATAGCATTACATTATGTAATGAAAGAGAAGCTGGTGATAAAACTCACGGAGAAGAATTTTATCTGTTCTAGTTCCTAGTTCTTTTGTAAAAGTGCTAGCCTTCCTCTCCCTTTTTAGAAAATATTTAAAAGAAAAAGTATACTATACCTTTCTGGATCGACTGCATTGAAGCAGGGTGGTGGGAATGAGCCAATTTAAACTTACAAACATCATCCGTTCAGGGGTAGGACATCATTCTGGGTGGGCAGGGTGTAGCTTCCCAGCATGGATAGCCCCCAAATTCTCTGTTCCCTAGAAACACCGCCCCCCCCCCAAGTCAATAGCTGCTGGAGTTGCAGCAGTGCATGCACTCTGCATTCTCTGACGAGCACAACCGTCTGCCACCTTCCATGACTATTAGTGCTGTGCGTGTTCTTTGGCCTCTTCTGCTGTGGTGTTGCCACTGCACATACTCCCCTCAGTCAGGCCAAAGCATAAACGGGTAGGGCAGACACCAGGCAGGTTGTCCAAGAAGAGCAGCGCTCTGCCTGACTGCCAAATATGGTCCTGTTCTGGTTCCCTTGGGGAAAGTGGGGCATTTGGAAGAAAGCTACACAGTCTGCAGCAAAGGCCTGGGTTTGAAGTAGGGCTGTACACCACTTCAGTCTGAAGCTTTTTGCTGCAGCTCAGGAACAGTGTCAATTCCCTGGGGTTGGGGCTGAAAGGGAGGAGATAACAAGGCCCACTCAGTTGTTAGTCTTCTAGCCAGTTTGTGGAGCCCTGGCATCTTTATCCTCCCCTCGGAAATGGACTGCTTGATGAAAAGGGGTACAGACTGCCACCAACTGGAGGCCAACTGTCTGATGCATGGGATCAGGTTGCCCTACACCTTGTTCATTTTATAATTCCAGTAGCATTGACAGCTAGGATAGCTTTAGCCAGGATAGCCAGGCTGTGTTTCCACCAGCGATTTACTCCAACCTGGCTGCTCAGTGAGGTCTCTGTGTTTCCATGATGTCATGGCCATTCAGCACCAGCCCCACATATTAACGCAGAAAAACCACTTCTTCTGATACTGCCTATAGTCCGACTTTTCCCAGTTATGGCGGCTCCATTACTGACCTGTTTCCACAATCGCACTGGGTCCAGTATCATAGTCCTGCCCATGGGGCATGAAGCCTGGCCTTTGTGGGTGTGTCGCTCTGACCTCAGTGACCCAGCCCTTTCCCTCTAGGGATGGCGGAGAATTTCTCCCCGAAACTTCGGGGGGCCGAGCGCCAACGTGTTCAGCCCCCCGAACAAGTTTCGGGGAGAAATTCTCCGCACCCCCCCACCCCCCACACACACCCCCGGGACAGGACTTACCTTTGGCGAATGTCCCTCCCGGCGGCGGGTCCGGCCGGCAGTTCGGCAGGTCTTCGTCCGGGGCGGGAGTGGCAGCCGGTCTTTCGACCAGCTGCCGCCGCCGCCATTCCAATAAAAGAAAAAAAAAACACCCCGTGATAGGCTACGTGACGATTAACGTAGCCTATCATGGCTAGATTTGCAAAGTCAGCCGTGATAGGCTACGTTAATCGTCACGTAGCCTATCACGGGGGCATTTTTTTTTTAACTTTTTAGTTCGCGGCTGGGCGAGGCGAGGCGCCTCCTCCCCAGCCTGAATTTCAGCCGGGCGAGGCGGGAAGCCTCCCCCCTGGCCTGAATTTCGGCTGGGCGAGGTGGGAAGCCTCCCCCCCCGGCCTGAACTTCACGGGGGGAGCAGCGAAGCACCTCCCCCCCACCGCGAAAAGCTTCGAGGACAGGTAAGGGACTTTCGTGCACCCCTATTTCCCTCCCTGTTTTCCAGAAGTTTCATCGCCATTTTGGAGCAGGATGCTGAGGGACCAACTTTTAAAACATCATTGAAAACAAGCACTAGAACACAGCCCATGACCCCAGTCAAGGGGTGTTTTCTCCCATTGTGCTGAATGAGGCTTGCCCTCTCAGTAACCACAGAAATGACAGAGAAGCCCCTCAATTGATAGGGCACATATCAAAGCCCTCAGTTCTTGAAATGCGATTAAGTGTGATCTTGAGGCTTCGGTCCATTGCCTTAGAACGTAACTCCTTCACAGTTCCAGATAGAGATCCTGTGCATTAAAATGGGGGCTGGTTTTGGTCTCTTTCCCACAATGAACCCATTAGTGTCTCCTCAGAAGTAACTCCCATTGTGGTGGATGAGGCTGAGATTCCCCCTCAATTGAAATGGCACACATTGAAGCCCAACTGCTTAAATGCGTTTAAGCAACCAAGCGAGGCTCCGATGAATTGCCTTAGGAAGAAAATACTTCACAGCTTCTCTATAGCTATCCTGTGGGTTACAATGGGGGCTGAATTCCCTCTTTGTCTACTACTCTCTTTCCCACAACAAACCCATTAGTGTCTACTCAGAAGTAACTCCCATTGTTCTGAATGAGGCTTGCCTTTGAATGCCTATGTCAGAACTTACAGAGATGCCCCCTCAGTTGAAATGGCACATTTTTAAGCCCAATTCCTTATGTGTGATTAAGTGTGATCTCAAGGCTTTGGTCCATTGCCTTAGGACGTAACTCCTTCACAGCATCCATATAGAGATCCTGTGCATTAAAATGGGGGCTGGTTTTGCTTTCTTTCCCACAATAAACCCATTACTGTCTTGTCAGAAATAACTCCCCTTGTGGTCAATGAGGTCCTCTGGGTAAAAATGGGGGTTAGTTTCCCTCTTTGTGTTCTCCCTCCTCCCTTTCCCAGCACAAGCATATGTGTGTCTACTCAGCAATAACTCCCACTATGCTCAATGAGCCTTGCTCCTGAAATGCAGGTGCATCTGGGGGAAAGCCTCTCTTCACAGCAAAGCTTATTCCTTTTTTAAAATCCCATACTCCTCCATTAGCTTCTCCTTCTGTTGTCCCGGCAACATGGCCGAGGAGGTGGGAACACTGATGATGTAATCAGACCCAGCCCAGACGCCACTCAGACGCCACCCAGCCATCAAGAAAATAATTCGATTAGATCTCAGTGGGAACAGCACAGAGCCCCAGGCTACAGTGATGACAAGCTGGGTCTTTAAGGGCTGTGGAAAACAGGAAAAGGAGAAGATGCGATTGGGGAAACATCGCAACAAAGTTGCAAAGTGAAGCCAATCGCGTGGAAACATGCCCACAGAAGCTTCCAGGAGTTGATGTGCCTCTGTCAGTGGTGGCACTAGGCTACGTTTTACTAAGAGGGGATATAAGCTACCATAAGTTGGCAATCCTTTGGCCAGTAGTTCTTTTTCACAGCTCCCATTCATTCCAGTGTGGGCTATTTACTTTTTAATTCATATCCCTCCTTTTCACTCATATGCTCAAAAGTGGGATATAGTTACAACATGGAAGAAGGCACACATTTTCCTTTTCTATCCTCATTGACCAGTTGTAATATGAGCTTCCCTTTTGTACCCATGGCTGCTGTAACTTGGGGGAGGGGTCCCATTTATTTCTTTTCCCAGTGGCTCTTCAGCAACTGTTTTAGTCTGGGGGGGGGGGGAGTCAATGAAGGGACAATCTTTCTAAAAAAAGCCTTGAACAACTTATTCTAATCTTATTTTCTCAGTTGGCTAATGTTGTCTTTAAGCTGATCAAACAGAAGTAAACACAGTGGCAATGAATGCAGGAAAACAAAATATGATTGTGGCGTAAAATCAATATGCCCTGTGCTACAATTCACTACCCTTTAATTACAAGATTAACAAAAGTTCATAGCCTCAATAGAAGCACAGCACTCTAGCCTGGAATGAACACAGAGTCACTTTCTGACTGCTGTATTATTATCCAATTCACAGTCACAGTCAAAACACAGCTAGCTTCTTGAGCATACATATTCATAGTAAAGCTGACTCTTCAACACATCTGGGAAGCTGCCTGGTGGTTTTAACATGGCTTCTGGGACTTCAAAACCTACAGCCTTGCAGCCTTGCAGGATGATTGTAATATCTGAGGACTGAGTCAAATATGGTAAATATGCTGAAGAGTCCAAAGAGTTCAAAACTAAATCCTGGGGTTATTTCAGCATCTAACAAAAGGGTTCGCTCATACCGAATGGGGAAAAAAAGGTTCTTCAGGAATGCTTTGAGTGTTTCCCACCACAGTATTTGCACATTGTAAAAAATGAATAAAACAAACATATAGAATGATTTAAAAATTGCAGTGAAATTGGCCATATTCTACTTCAAAGATGAGGAACATGTGGCCCTCCGGATATTGTTAGACTACAACTCCCATAATCCCTTACAATTGGCTGGGGCTGATGGGAGTTGGAGCTTCAAAACATCCAGAGAGGCACCCCTGTGTTAAATGCTTAAGGGCACACTCCTATAGGTTGCACCTTTGTCGGAGGGAAGCCTCCAGTCTCAGCTTCTGATAGGGATGTACGAAAGTCACTTACCTTTTCGCAGCTTGGCTTCACGGTGGGGGGGAGGTGCTTCGCTTCTCCCCCCAAAGTTCAGGTGAGGGGGGGGGAGGCATCCCGCCTTGCCCGGCCGAAATTCAGGCCGGGGAGAAGCGCCCCGTCTCCCTGGCCGCGAAACAAAAAGTGGAAAAAAAAAACCGTGATAGGCTACGTAATGATTAATGTAACCTATCACGGCTAGATTTCCAAAGTCAGCCGTGATAGGCTACGTTAATCATCACGTAGCCTATCACGGGTGACTTTGGGGGGAAAAAAAAAAGCGCGTACGCAAATGGCGGCGGCCCATGGGCACCACCATTTGCGTTCCTTATTTTGGCACATCTAGTCTACGTAAAGATTTACGTAGACTACGGCGAAAATAAGGGCAATGCAAATAGCATTGGGGATGTTTAAAATGATGACAAAACACTGAGGCCAGAACTAGACAACATGGGAGATGTGCAGCTGATGATAAAAAGAGCGAACACATGTCTCTCCCTTCTCTCTCCCTGGTAAGGTGTTGTAAAACAAAACTCATGATGTTTTCACCATCTACATTTCCCTAACCCAACTCCACTTGCCGACTGTAGGCATGTCACATGCTTTGCTTTGTAACACGGTACCAGAAACATGTTACTTTCAGTGGCAGCGACATGTCTCATTTTGTCTATTTTACCTTGACTTCAGCAGTAGTATTGAAATATTATGATGCTTGTGCCTTTCAGTTCAGTGGATCACATCTTCCTATCCTTCTTGGGGTTTTCATTCAAGTTTAACAGGTGATGAAGTCCCCTGCTGATAAAACTTCAGAGCCAATTTATCAGCTCTGCATTCTGAAAAAGAACCAAAAATGCCTCCCAGATGCATCCTAGAACTAGGGGGAGCTTGCTCATCACAAAGGCTAAAGCTTTTTTTATATCCATTCTAGGGATGTCAGAGAATTCCGCCATGGACTTGGATGAGGCCAGATTCCAGAGAACCTGACCTCCGGATTCCACGGCGGAACACATCACTTACCTCCAGCTCTGGAGGATTTCCTGCGGAGCGGTTCTCCAGAAGGTGAAACACTAATGGCGGCTGCCATTAGCCTATCACTGAGACAAATACAGACAAATGTCTGCCGATGGCATCTCCTGCCACTGCACTTCTCAATCGGAGGGAGAAGAGGGTAAAATGCCTCCCTGCAATGAAGGGAGGCACATCTGATCCCCCACCCCACCAAGCTCAGAAGCAACGTCCTCTGTTCTTTCAGAGCACCCTATTAAGTTCAATGGGGCTTACCCAAGGGTTGCAGACTTACAGAGTGATCTTATGCCTACTCAGAAGTAAGTCCCATTGAGTTCAATGAGGCTTACTCCCAAGTAAGTAAATGCCCAGGATTGGGGGCACTAGAAAACAGTAAAGCAGAAGTTAAGCTACCAGGAGGACTAGGGGGAGGGGGGTAAGGGAGTGTGTGTAAAGGCAGTCAGTTGTGAGCCTGCATTTAAAACAGAAGCAGAAAACCTCATTTTAAATGCAGGATTTTTAGGCTGGTGGAAGATCCATATTTTTTTTTACTTCAGTCAGTGGAGGCAGATGTGCTCTGTGACTGGATACTGGTTTTGTGGGTCTCTCCTTTAAAAATCATATGAAATTATGAGGATCCCTTTTTTATTTTATGAACCCTTGTTTTACCCACTACCTCCAACACATTCACTCCCTGGGTGGATGGGGGAGTCTTCTTTTTCACCCAAGCAGGAGAAAGCCTTCGAAGTTTGGATTTCACTGGCTATTTATGCTGCCTCCATCGCGTCTGCAGAGTGCTGTCCCAGGAGGCTGTTCCAAGTGGTCCGGAGCCTGGTCGGTCCTGTGGCTCTGGAACCACTGGAGCAATCTAAGGCCTCCTGTGAGGCCTTGGCAAGGCACTTTGCAGATAAAATTGATCAGATTAGGTGTGTTACTCTGCACACTATGCATACAGTTAGTGAGCAAGAGGCGGCCTGTGGCAAACCGGTTTTGTGGGATCGGTTCCAGCTTCTTCCTCCTGATGAAGTGGACAAGGTGCTTTCATCGGTACGGCCGACCACCTGCTTCCTTGATCCTTGCCCATCTTGGCTCATTATGAGCTGCAGAGAGAGACTGGGTGAGGGGATCAAGGCGGTGGTGAACGCCTCCCTTGAGGAGGGAGTGATGCCATCAGCCCTCAAGGAGGCAGTGATAAGACCGCTCTTAAAGAAGCCCTCCTTGGATCCTCAAGTTTTGAACAACTTTCACCCAGTCTCAAATCTGCCATTTTGGGGCAAGTAGGAATGGCAGAGAATTTCTCCCCGAAACTTTGGGGGGCCGAGCACCAACGTGTTCGGCCCCCTGAACAAGTTTCGGGGAGAAATTCTCCGCACCCCCCCGCACCCCGCACCTCCCCCGGGACGGGACTTACCTTTGCCGAATGTCCCTCCCGGCGGCGGGTCCGGCCGGCGGTTCGGCGGGTGTTCGTCCTGGGCGGGGGCGGCAGCCGATCTTTCGACCGGCTGCCGCCGCCGCCATTGCAATATAAGAAAAAAAAACGCCCCCGTGATAGGCTACGTGATGATTAATGTAGCCTATCACGGCTAGATTTGCAAAGTCAGCCGTGATAGGCTACGTCAATCGTCACGTAGCCTATCACGGGTGACTTTAAAAAAAAAAAAAAGCGCGTACTGATAATGGCAGCCCCCATAGGGAGCCGCCATTCCCGTTCCTTATTTGGTTGCTGTAGTCTACATAAAGATTTACATAGACTACGGCGAAAATAAGGGCAACGCTATTTTTTTGTTTTTTTAAAAAACTTTCGAGTTCGCGGCCGGGCGAGGCGGGAAGCCTCCTCCCCGGCCTGAATTTCGGCCGGGTGAGGCGGGAAGCCTCCCCCCCAGCCTGAATTTCGGCCGGGCGAGGCGGGAAGCCTCCCCCCCTGGCCTGAACTTCGCGGGGGGAGCAGCGAAGCGCCTCCCCCCCACCGCGAACAAGCTTCGAGGACAGGTAAGTCACTTTCGTCCACCCCTAGGGGCAAGGTGATTGAGCGGGTGGTGGTGGTGCAGTTGAAGGCACACTTGGAAGAAACTGATTATCTAGACCCATTTCAGTCGGGCTTCAGGCCTGGGCATGGGACAGAAACGGCCTTGGTCGCCTTGGTGGATGATATGAGGAGGGCTCTGGATAGGGGTGAATGCTCCTTCCTTGTTCTCCTCGACCTCTCAGCGGCTTTCGATACCGTTGACCACGGTATCCTCCTGGACCGCCTGGAGGGGTTGGGCATTGGGGACACCGTATTGCGGTCGTTCTGGTCCTTCCTCTCCGGCAGGTACCAGAGGGTAGCACTGGGAGAGGAGGTTTCGGACCCGTGGCCACTTACTTGTGGGGTGCCACAGGGTTCCATCCTCTCCCCGATGCTATTTAACATCTATGTGAAGCCACTGGGGGCTATCATCAGGAGGTTTGGGGTGCAGTGTCATCAATATGCGGATGACACGCAGATCTACCTCTCGTTTAAATCTTCACCAAGGTTGGCCGTAGAATCCCTGTCCAAATGTCTGGAGACGGTGAGTGGCTGGATGGGGAGGAATAGGCTGAAGCTGAACCCTGACAAGACCAAGGTACTTTTGGTGGGAGACAAGAGGAAGCTGGAGGATGTTGACCTGGTGTTGAATGGGGTACGGCTACCCTTGAAAGACCAGGTCCGCAGCCTGGGGGTCATTTTGGACTCCCACCTGTCCATGGAGGCTCAGGTGTCAGCTGTGAGCCAGACAGCGCTGTATCAACTCCATCTGATACGGCGGCTGCGCCCCTTCGTTCCCGACCATCTGCTCCCATTGGTAGTACATGCCCTGGTCTCCTCTCGTTTACACTACTGTAATGCGCTCTACGTGGGGTTACCCTTGAAGACGGTTCAGAAACTGCAGCTGGTACAGAACGCGGCGGCTCGCCTGATTAAAGGCAGCCGCCGGCAAGATCACATCACTCCAGTGCTGAAGGAGTTGCGCTGGTTACCAGTTGTTTTCCGGGCCAAATTCAAGATGTTGGTTTTGACCTTTAAAACCCTATATGGTTCCGGCCCAGCCTATCTTAAGGAGCACCTCCAGCAGCACCAGACAGGCCGCTTAACAAGATCAGCCTCGGATGGCCTTCTCTCTGTCCCATCAGCCAGGACAGCTAGACTGGTGGGGACGAGGGAGAGGGCCTTTTCTGTGGTGGCCCCCACTCTGTGGAACTCCCTCCCTAGGGAACTCCGCCATGCCCCCTCTTTAATGAGCTTCCGCCGCGCATTAAAAACGTGGTTGTTCAGGCAGGCATTTGGGGTGGGTTGGGTTAGGGTATTTTAGAAAATGTTTTTATTGTAGAATTTTATTGTTTTAAACTGTTTTTATTGTATGTTGTACATCGCCCAGAGTGGCTGGGTGACCAGCCAGATGGGCGATTAATAAATTTAATAATAAATAAATAAAATAAATATTTAGGGCACAACCCTATGCATGTTTAGACAGAAAAAGATCCCTACAACTCCCAGCATTCCCAAGCCAGCATGGATACTGGGAGTTGTAGGACTTTTTTCTGTCTAAACTTGCATAGGATTGTGCCATTCATGCAATTCATCTGGCAGAGCTTGGCATCTTTTAAGATATTAATTTAAGATATTTTAAGCAGTTGTTTTAGGCACTCCTGCTTGGGTGGGAAAGCAGTGTCTGTCACCTCCAAATCAGAAGGCAATTTGCTTTCAATGGGATTTCCCTCCCTCCTTGAAAAGAGGCAGACAGGGGCAAACTTCCAGAGTTTGCAAACGGCGAACTGGAAAACACAGACCGGATTCAACACACTTTCTCAAATCACTGCATCTGACAGAACGAAAGATCCCTAACAAGCTACAGAAAAGAAACAGAATGGATTTCATAACATTCGTATATCACTAATCCATTCCCCCAACTCAATTCATCCACTTCTTAGTCCTGTTCTCTCCAGCAGTCAGTGAGAGCTGGTGACTCCAGTTCCAGAGGGGCAGTAATCCCATTCTGGGTTTTAGTTAGCGCCTGCAGAAACACTAACTGTGTTATCCAAGGTGCTGAACCATATCCCCAAAATGGGTTCAGCACCTTGGATAGTACCTTCTGAGCTTTGGCTGCTTGTAACTTAAACTAGGGCTGTGCACTGCTTCGGTCCGAAGGCTGAATAATGAGGCAAAGTGGGATGATTCAGAGGTGCCTCGTTGTGATCAGAAGCAGATCATAATACCAGTGAGGTGCCCCTGAAGTAGGGATGTACAAAAGGTACTTACCTTTCGCGAATTATGTTTATGGTTGGGGGAGAGGCGTTCCGTCCCTCCCCCCCGGAATCCTGGCCGGCCGGCTGTGCTCCGCAGCAATTCTGCGGAGCTGCCGGCCGGCTCTGCCAGCAGCTGGATATCCAGCCGCTGGCTAGCAGGGATGCAAATGGTGGCGGCTGTAGCCGCCGCCGTTTGCGTCCCTGCAGTCAGACATGATAGGCTGCGTAAATGTTTACGTAGCCTATCACAGCTGACTTAAAAAACAACGCACGTACGCAAATGGCGGCGCCCATGGCCGCCGCCATTTGCGTTCCTTATTTTGGCACGTCTTAGTCTACATAAACATTTACATAGACTAAGACGGCGAAAATAAGGGGAACGCAAATAGCGTAGCGTCCACGCTATTTGCGTTCCCCTTATTTTTGCGTAGTCTACGTAAATGGTTACGTAGACTAGACGTGCCAAAATAAGGAACGCAAATGGCAGCGGCCAAGGGCGCCGCCATTTGCGTACGTGCGTTGTTGTTTTTTAAGTCAGCCGTGATAGGCTACGTAAACATTTACGCGTGGTTTTTTGTTTTTTACTCAGCCGTGATAGGCTACGTAAACATTTACGTAGCCTATCACGGTATTTTTTTGAAATCTAGCCGTGATAGGCTACGTAAATGTTTATGTAGCCTATCATGTTTTTTGGGTTGTTGGGTTTTTTTACTGGAAATGGCGGCGGTGGCAGGCGGTCGGAAGACTGGCTGCCACAGCAGCCGAACCGCCGCCGAACCACCACCGAACCGCAGCCGAACCGCCGCCGAACCGCCGCCGAAGCCGCTGCCACCAGGGACATTCGCACAAGGTAAGTCCCGTCCCGGGGGGGGTGAGGGGGTGGCAGACCATTTTGCCACCGATTTCAGGGGGCCAAACGCACTGGCATTCGGCCTCCCCAAGATTCGTGGCGAAATTCTCTGACATCCCTAGACCAAACTAGGGATGGACGAAAGGGACTTACCTTGTCCCGCAGCTTGCTTCGCGGTGGGGGGGAGGTGCTTCGGTTCTCCCCCTGAAGTTCAGTCGAGGGGGGGAGGCGCCCCGCCTCGCCCGGCCGAAATTCAGGCTGTGGGGGGAGGCACCCCATCCCTCGCTGGCGAAATTCAGGCCGGGGAGGAGCGCCCCATCTCCCCGGCCGCGAAAAAAAAGTAAAAACACACACACACACACCCGTGTTAGGCTACGTAACGATTTGCGTAGCCTATCACGGCTAGATTTCCAAAGTCAGCCATGATAGGCTACGTAAATCGTCACATAGCCTATCATGGGTGACTTTGGGGGGGAAAAAAGCGCATACGCAAATGGCGGCGCCCCATGGGCGCCGCCATTTGTGTTCCTTATTTTGGCACGTCTAGTCTACATAAAGATTTACGTACACTACGGCGAAAATAAGGGCAACGCAAATAGCATTCCCTTATTTTCGCCGTAGTCTATGTAAATCTTTACGTAGACTAGACATGCCAAAATAAGGAACACAAATGGTGGCGCCCATGGGGTGCCGCCATTTGCGTACGTGCTTTTTTTTTTATTTCCAAAGTCACCCGTGATAGGCTACGTGACGATTTACGTAGCCTATCACGGCTGACTTTGGAAATCTAGCCGTGATAGGCTACGTAAATCATCACGTAGCCTATCACGGGTGGGTTTTTTTTCTGTACTTTTTTATTTTGTAATGGTGGCGGCGGCAGCTGGTCGGGAGAGTGGCCGCCGCCTCCGCCCCCGCCCCCGCCGAAACGCCGCCGAAACGCCGCTGGGGCCCACCGCCGAGAGGGACATTCGCCGAAGGTAAGTCCCATCCCGGGGGGGGCAGGGGGCCAGCGGAGAATTTCCCCAACACTTTCGGGGGGCCGAATGCGTCGGCACTCAGCCTCCCGAAGATTCGTGGAGAAATTCTCCGCCATCCCTAGACCAAACTGTCTGGAATGTCAGGTGGGATAACCTCCAGGGAGGCTGTGCATTCCCCTGATTTCATGCACTTCTGTAAAAGCAGTGAAAAGTTATAGCTCTTTGCTTTGAGAGCTTTCCGTGAAACAATCAAATTGCACCTGTGCCATGCACAAAACTAGCTGGACAAACTGTCTGAGATTTGGTAGGTTGATACCCCTCTATGGGGGCTGAACTTTCCCCAAATTTCATGTATGTTTCATGAAAACTGAAAAAGTTATGTCCGTTTGTATTTTCCCATGCAAGTCAATGGGAAAACGCCAAAAATGAACGATTTGGATGTCCAACTCTCACTTCAAATCCAGATCCAAGTCAAAGCGGATGGGGTCCGAATTGGCCAGAAGCAAAGTGGGGGGTCTGTGCACAGCCCTAACGAAAACCAGATGGAATCACCGCCCCCTCTGGAACTGGAGTCATCAGCCGCCACTGCTAGCCATCCTCCAAGAAACCATACTTGCCTGGCTGTTTGCTTGTCCACCCTCACCAACAGGGCTTTTTTACCTTTTCTCCACTGCCTCCTGTCCTGTCTCTCTGACACCATTTATATCTCAGTGGGCTCACGGACTGTATGAGGCAGCATCCCAGCCTCACCTCCTTCTGAAGCACCATTGCTCCTCCTGAAGACAATTACAAGCCTAGCAGCATTTCCACCCAGGCCCAGTCTTTCACGGGGGGTGGGTGGGGTGTTTCCTAAAGAATAAGAAGTTCAGCTGCATGGTGGCCATTGAGTTCACTATTCATTCCTTATTAAATGAATGCCACAAGTAACCAATGGGTGAGAGAATGGGGCTTTTGTCATTATTTCATTCATCATCCATTCAGGAGGAATCCATTCAACATCTGGAGGTTTGCCCACCTCAGTGGCCGGTCACTTGCAGGTGCAGGGAAACTCATAATGTGGTGATATCCTGCCATGTGTTTTGTCTTACTAGATGTTACCGGGAGAGAGAGAGCAGAGGAGGTAGGGATGGCGGAGAATTTCTCCCCGAAACTTCGGGGGGCCGAGCGCCAACGTGTTCGGCCCCCTGAACAAGTTTCGGGGAGAAATCCTCCGCCCCCCCCGCCCCCCCGCCCCCCCCGGGATGGGACTTACCTTCCCTGAATGTCCCTCCCGGCGGCGGGTCTGGCTGGTGGTTCGTCCGGTGTTCGAGCGGGGCGGGAGCGGCAGCCGGTCTTTCGACCGGCTGCCGCCCCCGCCATTGCAATGAAAGAAAAAAAAAAATGTCCCCTGATAGGCTACGTGACGATTCACGTAGCCTATCACGGCAAGATTTGCAAAGTCAGCCGTGATAGGCTACGTGAATCGTCACGTAGCCTATCACGGGTGACTTTAAAAAATAAAAAAAAAAAGTGTGTACGGATAATGGCGGCCCCCATAGGGAGCCGCCATTCCTGTTCCTTATTTGGTCGCCGTAGTCTACGTAAACATTGACGTAGACTACAGCAACTAAATAAGGAACGCGAATGGCGGCTCCCTATGGGGGCCGCCATTCGCATACGCGCTTTTTTTTTTTTTTTAAGTCACCCGTGATAGGCTACATGACGATTCACGTAGCCTATCATGGCTGACTTTCCAGATCTAGCCGTGATAGGCTACGTGAATCGTCACGTAGCCTATCAGGGGACTTTTTTTTTTTTTACTTTCGTGTTCGCGGCCGGGCGAGGCGGGAAGCCTCCTCCCCGGCCTGAATTTCGGCCGGGCGAGGCGGGAAGCCTCCCCCCCGGCCTGAATTTCGGCCGGGCGAGGCGGGAAGCCTCCCCCCCCGGCCTGAACTTCGCGGGGGGAGCAGCGAAGCACTCCCCCCCACCGCGAAAAAGCTGCGAGAAAAGGTAAGTGACTTTCGTTCACCCCTAAGAGGAGGAGATGGAAGTCCTTTTCCAGGAGCCCCTGCCAAAGGAAGTGAGGCAGATGGCTACCAGACAGAGGGCCTTTTCTGCTGTGGCATCCTGACTATGGAATGAGCTCTCTAGAGATGTTTGCCTCAATTGCCTGGCACCTATGTTGTAGTCCTTTCAGCACTAGGTGAAGGCCTTTTTATTTTCCCAGCATTTTAGTTCTCTAGTCTTTTAGCTCTGCTGTTTTAAATCTGTATTTTAAATCTCTGCGTTGATGCTAGGTTTTATTCTGGTCATACTTTTATATTATAGTTTTAAGCTTTCATATTTTATATTGTTTTATGTTGTACTTTGTGGTTTTAATTCTTGTGAACTGCCAAGGGAGCTTTGGCTATTGGGTGGTATAGAAATGAAATGAAATGAAATGAAATGAAATGAAAAAATAAATAAATAAATAAATGGAAAGCTTTCCTTGCCAACAGCAGCAGCAGCTAAGTAGAATTTGGTGGCTACTGAAATGAAATGGTATCAGTTTATTTTCCTAGAATGCCCCCGATACTGTATTTTTCCCAGATTGCCCCTGAATTAGGCAAAATCAAGGGTATTCTAGAAAAATAAAATGGCAGCTACCAGGAGGCCGCTGACAAAATAAACTCAGTGGCCACCAACACTGCAGAAAAGAAAAGTTAAAGAAAGAAAAAGGAAAGCTAAGGAAAATGAATAAAAGAACTGAAAACAAATGTGATTTAAAAATGAATAACAACATGAATGGAGCTTTTAATCACAAAAGTGAAGGGGAGAAAGGAATGGGGAGAAAATCAAAGTGACCCCAGCAGCTGAATTAACACAGTCTCCAATTTTCAAGCATGTGGCAAAAATTCTGGGTAACATGTTGTTGTGCATGTTTTGTTTACTAATCCCCACATTAAGACTTAGGGAAATCCAAGGTAGCACTCTTCAGAGCAAAAGGTTACTACCTTGGGACAAGGTACACAAATATTTTGTGGGGCGTAGTATGCCCATGCAAACGGAATGTGGACAAATGAACAGTTTACCTTGCATGTCTTTATGGATTATATCAGGCATGGGCAGACTGAAGGCTTCTGTGCTATATTTGTTTTTCTACTAGAAGCCTGAGATCCACCAAATGGAACCAGGTGCAATAGACATGCACTAGAATTAAAGAATTTTGAGCCCAGTGAATTGAGTACCAGAACTGAATGGAGGTCCCTGTCCTTCCAGAATAAAATCCACACCTGGTGCCTTAATTTCAGCAGTATAATTTGATGGGAGGTGGGGTCATCTTTTTGCTGCTATTGTTAAACAACTGGGAGTCAAAAGAAATCCTTGCCAACCTACTGCAAATCAACCAGCGTTTTACCTGTATATTCAGATCTGCCTTCTTCCCACCCTGGCTTAAAAAAAAACATTTAATAGAGAAGCAACTCACAAATTTCAAAAATTGCAAATTTCACAGCCGCCTTACTTCATACAAAGGAAAGATATAAAAGCTTCACATAAAATAAAATGCATAGGATGAAGTGGCTGTTCTAATAACTAGCAAAATCTTGTTAAACAGAAACGGGGGAAAGCCCTTCATTTGATTTATGTTCCTTTTATTATTAAAGGTTTTGTTTTCTTAGATAAGTAACTGGAGCATTGTTTGTTTGACGAATTAAGAAACAGTTATTCTTTTTAAAAACTTTTTCACATACCATTATGATTATTAAACCTCTGAAGCAATGCAGAACAAATGCAAATGATAAATTGGTGTTGTGTGGTAATTGATTTCTTTATTAATAATAGGAGATTGAATGCTCTGTGGGACGCTTTGATTTAATTCTTCACAAGAAACTTAATAGGAAGCATCATATGAAAAAAGTGGGGGAGTCACAAGTGAAAATCTGTTTTTCTTACTCATCACAGCCCTATTTGCATTGATTTACATTGCTGAACAGTTGTATTCACCTATTCTCTGAGGGATTATGATCATCGGGCCCATGATGTTTAGGAAATGGACTTTATCCTGTAATAAGGCAGTAGTCTTATTAGGGAGCAATCCTATGGCCGCTAGTCAGTGGCTAGACAGCCATAGGAGATGTCGGTTTCCAGGAACCAACTTTGGAGCCTGTGCTCCAAGGTTGGTTCCCTGAGAACCAACCTTCCCCCCTCCAGTGCTGCCTTGCAAGCAGCTCGGAACAGCCCCATGCTAGGAAGAGGAGTGCAGAGCGGCAAAAATGGGACATTCCAGGGTGGTGTTCCAGGGTAGGGAAGGAGGAAATGCCGGCAGGACACATCCTGTGTATCGTCTGGCAGCTTCCTCCCCTGCTCCGCCTTCCCACAACTAGGCAGCTGCTGTCTAGATGCAAATGCAGGGTAGCTGAAGAAGCTTCTCCTGCCCTGCATTGGATAGGTGGTCCCCTCTGAGTTTGGAGGTGGCTGCCTATCCCCATAGGATTCCACCCTTAACATAATAAGATCTTCACACATGTTGGTTTCAGAGTACAGTTTTCATGTTGGCATTTGCCAAAAGATTGCTGAATGTCTGTCCTTGAACCTTGATACGTTGCAGTGAATGCATAGTGCATGCTGTTGGAGCCATGGGATTGTCTTTCAGAAACAAAGCTGGCTGGCTGAGATCTCCCTTGCAGCATCTTATGGCTGTACACACCATCTTCTGCCCCCACCCATTTTTGAGGTTAGGGAGAAGTGTAGGGTGCAAGAGTTCTCCCGCTCTATCTTTCCTGCTTTAGGCTCCCTTTACAAACAGAGGAATCTACAACATGCCACTTTACAAGCCTGGAGCCAGGGAAGAAGAACTACAGGGCATTGCTGTACTGTTTCTCTGCTAAGTTCATTAGGACTACTGCAATATGTTCTTTCAATAGTACTAGCTACTTCACCTGAATGGATATTGACTAATTGTAAAAGGATTAAAGGAAGCAGGCAGTCAACAACTGCTTGAAAATAAAATTGAGATTACACTGTTCTTTGCTTGCAGTTAGAGCAAGGTGCCCTGGGACTAAATGTGGGAGTTTGACTTTGTAAGTTATGGCCTTACACTCCTTTTAAAACTGAGCTGAAAAGATTTAGGAAGGCCACCACAGGGCAAGTTCTAGTCTGGTGCATTGGTAATGGACTTTTCTGTGTGGAGGTGTGGTTGTAAAGGTGATATTTCACCTATTGTTTGAGTGCTTTTTTGCTCCTTGAACTGAGGCAGTAGAAATGGGCTCCACCAAAATTGGGCCACTGATAGACAGTGTGTGGGGATGAAGAACAGATCTTTGCAACTCGTACTAGTGCTCAGCCTCTGAAGAGTTTTGTTAATTGGAAAAATTAAAGTTGTTAAAACATGGACAGCGGAAGACTTACAGACAATTTTTTCCTCCAGTGCTTCTTGTCTCTGCCTCCTGGAACTAAGAGAGACATGAGCAGTAGCAACCCAGGTGAAGAGGCCCAGCCTTATGAGAGACTAACATTTGATTTGGCTACTTTGACCTCCATTACTAAGCTGGGGTTATTTCCTCTGAGATCTGCCATTTTCCAGAGACTAAGAAGCAGAGTAGCAGCTGGGCACATCTGAGGGGGAAACTCAATGTTGTTAATAAATAGATACACACCTTAGTTCTCCCTAATAACTGTTGCTTATTTTGATGTATTTTAAATCTGTTATAAGCCGCCTTGAGAAATTCAGTAAGCAGGCAGGATATAAAGGGCAGTATCCAGTGTCAGCACCTGGGTATTCCAGGAACCGCTAGGGCTCACACTACTCACCACAGCATTCTTTCTTCTTATAATGGGCAGTATCCAAGCACTAACGAATTGTGTTGCACTATGGTAAGGGATCTCTAATGGAACACCAGTAGTGTTAGCTGCCCCTTCATGGATCACTGCCTTGTTGTGGCAAAGGGGCTTGTGTAACTAAGTTATGCCGGGCAGGGCCACCCAAGATGGACAGGTCATGGCAGAGAGTTCTGACAAAATGTGGTCCACTGGAGAAGGAAATGGCAACCCACTCCAGTATTCTTGCCAAGAAAACCCCATGGAACAGAGAATAGCAAGGAGAGACAAGAAGGCCTTCTTAAATGAACAATGCAAAGAAATCGAGGAAAACAACAGAATGGGAAAGACTAGAGATCTCTTCAAGAAAATCGGAGATCTCAAGGGAACGTTTTGTGCAAAGACGGGCATGATAAAGGACAAAGAAGACAGGGACCTAACAGAAGCAGATGAGATTAAGAAGAGGTGGAAAGAATACACAGAAGAACTATACAGGAAAGATCTGAATGTCCCTGATAGCCATGATAGTGCGGTCACTGAACTTGAGCCAGACATCCTAGAGAGTGAAGTCAAGTGGGCCTTAGGAAGCATTAGTAACAACAAAGCTAGCAGAGATGACAGTCTTCCAGCTGAGCTATTTAAAATCCTAAAAGATGATGCTGTTAAAGTGCTGCACTCAATATGCCAACAAATTTGGAACACTCAGCAGTGGCCACAAGACTGGAAAAGGTCAGTTTACATTCCAATTCCAAAGAAGGGCAACGCCAAAGAGTGTTCAAACTACTGTACAATTGTGCTCATTTCACATGCCAGCAAGGTGATGCTCAAAATCCTACAAGCTAGGCTTCAGCAGTATGTGAACCAAGAACTACTGGAAGTACAAGCGGGGTTTCGAAGAGGCAGCGGAACTAGAGATCAAATCGCCAACTTTCGCTGGATCATGGAGAAAGCAAGAGAATTCCAGAAAAACATCTATTTCTGCTTCATTGACTACACTAAAGCCTTTGATTGTGTGGATCAGAACAAACTGTGGCAAATTCTTAAAGTGATGGGAGTACCAGAACACCTTACCTGTCTCCTGAGAAACCTGTACGAGGGTCAAGAAGCAACAGTAAGAACCAGACATGGAACAACCGATTGGTTCAAAATTGGGAAAGGAGTACGACAAGGCTGCATATTGTCGCCCTGCTAGGGATGGTGGAGAATTTCTCCATGAATCTCCGGGATGCCAAATGCCAATGCATTCGGCCCCCCGAAATTGGTGGTGAAATTCTCCGCCACCCCCTGCCCCCCCCCCAGGATGGGACTTACCTCATGCAAATGTCCCTCTCGGCGGCAGGTCCTGGTGGCGGTTCGGCGGTGGTTCGGCAGGGGCGGCAGCGGCAGCCGGTCTTCTGACCGGCTGCCGCCACCATTGAAAAATAAAAAAGGAAAATAAAAACACACACACACACACACCCATGATAGGCTACGTAACGATTTACGTAGCCTATCATGGCTAGATTTGCAAAGTCAGCCGTGATAGGCTACGTAAATCGTCACGTAGCCTATCACGGGTGACTTTAAAAAAAAAAAAGCGCGTACGCGAATGGCGGCCCCCATAGGGAGCCGCCATTCACGTTCCTTATTTAGTCGCTGTAGTCTACGTAAATGTTTACGTAGACTACGGCGAAAATAAGGGCAACGCAAATAGCGTTGCCCTTATTTTCGCCGTAGTCTACGTAAACATTTACGTAGACTACAGCGACTAAATAAGGAACGGGAATGGCGGCTCCCTATGGGGGCCGCCATTATCCGTACACTCTTTTTTTTTTAAGTCACCCATGATAGCTACGTGACGATTCATGTAGCCTATCACGGCTGACTTTGCAAATCTAGCTGTGATAGGCTACGTGAATCGTCACGTAGCCTATCAGGGGGCGTTTTTTTTTTTTTTCCTTTCATTGCAATGGCGGTGGCAGCAGCTGGTCGAAAGACCGGCTGCCGCTCCCGCCTCACTCGAACACCCGCCGAACCGCCGGCCGGACCAGCCACCGGGAGGGACATTCGGTGAAGGTAAGTCCCATCCCGGGGGGGGTGCGGAGGGCAGGGGGGTGCGGAGGATTTCTCCCCGAAACTTGTTCGGGGGGCTGAACACGTTGGCGCTCGGCCCCCCGAAGTTTCGGGGAGAAATTCTCCGCCATCCCTAGCCCCACCACGAAGCAAGCTGCGGGACCAGGTAAGTCCCTTTCGTCCATCCCTACGCCCTGCTTATTTAACTTATATGCGGAGTACATCATGAGAAATGCCGGGTTGGATGAATCACAGGTCAGAATTAAGATTGCCGGGAGAATTATCAACAACCTCAGATACGCAGATGATACCACCCTAATGGCAGAAAGCGAAGAGGATCTAAAGAGCTTCTTGTTGAGGGTGAAAGAGGAGAGTGCAAAAGCTGGTTTGAAACTCAACATTAACAAAACTAAGATCATGGCATCTGGCCCCATCACTTCCTGGCATATAGAAGGGGAAGAAATGGAATCAGTGACAGATTTTATTTTCTTGGGCTCCAAGATCACCGCAGACTGTAGCCCTGAAATTAAAAGACACTTGCTTCTTGGGAGGAAAGCTATGTCAAACCTAGACAGCATAGTAAGATTAAGAAGCAGAGACATCACCTTGCCGACAAAGGTCCGTATAATCAAAGCTATGGTTTTCCCAGTAGTAATGTATGGCTGTGAGAGCTGGACTATAAGGAAGGCTGAGTGCCGAAGAATTGATGCTTTCGAACTGTGGTGCTGGAGAAGACTCTTACGAGTCCCCTGGACTACAAGGAGGTCAGATCAGTCAATCCTAAAGGAAATCAACCCTGAGTGCTCATTGGAAGGACAGATACTGAAGCTGAAGCTCAAATATTTTGGCCACCTAATGCGAAGAGAAAACTCTCTGGAAAAGACCCTGATGCTGGGAAAGACTGAAGGCAAAAGGGGAAGGGGACGGCAGAGGATGAGATGGCTAGATAGCATCACCGATACAATGAATATGGACTTGAGCACGCTCCGGGAGAGAGTGCAGGACAGGAAGGCCTGGCGTGCTATGGTCCATGGGGTCACGAAGAGTCAGACACTACTGAATGACTGAACAACAAAGTGTTAGCTGGCATGGTGAGTTTTCTGGGGATGCTGTTGGTGTGACACTAGCGGTCCTTTACACTACCGCACCATAATTTACATTAGTGCTCATGTCACATTGGATACTGCCTAAACACTCCAAATGAGTAAGTCAATAAAATAATGAAAGTACACTTGTAAGTGTTGGTTCAGTCATGGAGGTGGCTGTGAGATAGCCTAGTTCACATTGGGGTTCTTCTCCAGAAATATCCTGTATATGGAAGGGATAGTATTATGAGGAGTGGGTGGGCAAAATGGTTGGTTTGCATGCATCAACCACCTTATACCTTCATATAGACATGTAGAGAATCTGGGTGTCAGAAAAAGTTGGGCTCTGCTACTGCTGCAATTATGGTGATGCACCTGGCTGTGTTTCCTAATAACTTGACCTCCTTGCAGGACTGTAAATGCCCAGGTAGCCCATTCCGCAATTCTGAGTCATCATGGATGGAGCTCGCCTCATGATTTTCCCCCTCATGTGAGCAAAGGGCTTCATTATCATCTCACTAAGATATAATGATATGTTTTCTGCTTTCATATTTATTCACAACCAGAGGTATAAAAAACGCTATTTGGCTCCAGTGATGGTATGGAAATTATTATAATTAAAAAGAATAAACTCATTATCAACACCTGCAGTGTACATAGCATTCATATGCCCTCACTCACCAGCTGGAGATCAATGGCATTTTATGGAATTTGTTGAAAGAGAAATTAGGGAAACAGACAGAGGTATACAATGGCGCAGCTAGGACTAGATTTCAGGGCCAAAGTCCAGGGCTGCCACACCCCAGTGGTTGCCCAAAGGGCAGATGATGGGACCAGCAGCAAACAGGCCCAGTGTTAGCACCTGGGCATGCCAGAAACCACTGGGGCTAACACTACTCAGCACAGTGTTCTTTCTTATTTTTAAAAAATATATTTCATAGTCAAGGGGTAGCTGGCTGGGCACATTATTCCAGATGTTCATTTTGAGAGAGAGAGAGAGAGAGAGAGAGAGAGAGAGAGATCCTTTTCTAAACAAAATAGTGCTTATTCCCAGGAAAATGTGTTTAACAGCAGAAGCAAACTCCATTTTATTCCCATAGTCATGATGGTGTTTACAATATAGGTGAGATTAAAATACAAACCTGCCCATGTTCAGAGTATTTTTTCTTTGTCTGTTCGCTAACATAACAGGAATGTAGAAGCAGCTGTAAAGCATGGAATGGAAGGAAGGTGGTGATGGGGAGAAAAAATGTTACTTGCATGCTTCACAACTGAATTAACACAAGATGGTGGTCTCAAGGGAATTATTCATTCCATTCAGAGTATAATGTTACCTGGCTGCACCTTTGGTGCTATAGCCTTTGAAGGGGAAAGCTTCTTCTATAGTCATTGTCTCTTTTTTTCCTAGACAAAGGTCCGTGATTTTTTCAACTTTTCTGCTTTCATTGAACCACCAGCTTTTCTGTGGCTTTGAGCAGGTCACATTGTTTTGCATAAGGCACAAAAAATGAGGTGCCTGGAGTAGTAATGATTCATCGTTCCTTTGCCATTGGCTTTCTTTCTATGTATCTCTTACTTTCTTTTTTCTTTTTTTTTGTAATTTTAGTGTTTGCTTGGAATTATTATTCTTTCCACACTTAAGAGCCCCTCTGGTATATTTTACTGAGATAGTAAAACTGTGGTTGTTTGAATACTTACCTACAGAGAACTAGCAGATGTTCCTGTGAAGGAATTATTCGGTGGTTGTTTTTATAAAAAGGTTAAATGAATGATAGCAAAATCACACACAGACATTATTCTGAAGAAGGGAGAAGTTGCATTTAAAGTCAAACATCTTGATGGTCTTCAAATGACTCCAAAATGGTCACTGCAATGAAAGGGTAATTATGAGAGCTAAATCACAACCCACCCTCCATTTAACTTTATGTTTGTTTTTAATCTTTAACTGAGAGGGAAAAACTCAGGAAAAGCAAAATGTAGCATTTTCCGCTTATTTAATACCTGGGTAAGTCACCATTCAATTAGCTGTCAGTGGCCAAGTTCCATTAAATGGGGGGGGGGACGTTCTTTATATCATCCTAATTAAGCAGTAGCTATTGTTCACCACCGTTAAGTTAAATAGATTCCCTGGGAGATGATACAAGAAAGCAACACTTTAAATAAGCAAAATTCAGCATTACGGTTGTTACTCAACATAGAATCAAATAGTTGGAAGGAACCTCAGAAATCATCTAGTCCAATGCCCTGTACAGTGTGGGCTCTTCCCCTGGAGAGTTCAGTGGCAACACCCCTAACAGATGGCCAGCCAGCCCCTGCTTAAATCCTTCCAGTGCTTAAATCCTTCCAGATACCCATCACCTCCCAAAGAGTCTCTAACATAAGAAGCTTACTGAGTCAAATTTCATATGAACACTGTAGATTTTCAGAAATGTAGAAAGTGGGAGGCAAAAGGAAGAGGGGCCAACCAAGGGCAAGATGGACGGATGATATTCTGGAGGTGACGGACTCGACCTTGGGGGAGCTGAGGGTGGCGACGGCCGACAGGAAGCTGTGGCGTGGGCTGGTCCATGAAGTCACGAAGAGTCGGAAGCGACTGAGCAAATAAACAACAAGAAGAAAAGTGTAGAGAAATATAGAAAAAATTAGAAACGGCAGAAAAGTGTTATGTGGCAATCAGTGCATAGTTTTATCCAAAATGCCCAGCAAACCTTTCAGGCAACGCAAAAGGCCCATGGACATATTCAGAAAACCATGTAAACTGAGCATGCAATAGGAGCATGCTGCCACCTAACCCTACATGCACATCTAATATACAGCTTGCTTTCATGCATTTGATATTTAACTGGGACATACATGGATGGGTCTGTACTTCTGCGCACCATCTTTTAATGTTAAATCTCCCTATGTGGGAGGGCCAGTCAAGAAACACTCGGTTTCTACGAGTCGCCAAACGTTTTGAAGAGTCTCGAAGTCCTCTCTCTGCCTGGACAGTCACAACTAGGGTATGTCCCTCCCAGTGTTCTTTATTCTCGTTTTGTTTGGATTCTCCCTCTTTATTCTCACAATACAAATTGGTTGGCTGTTGGCCAATTTAATAATTTTGTTTGGATTCTCCCTCTTTATTCTTACAATACAAATTGATTGGCTGTTGGCCAATTTAATAATTTTTAGTTGATCCATCATCTGTCTTTTAACTATTATTTATTTAATAGATATGAAACAATGACATATTAAATCAGGGGTGAAAAACTTTAAGCTGAGAGCTACATTCACTCAACGGAAAGTGGTGGGGCCCCACACATCCATGCATGCCCCATTCATACCTATCCATCCAGCCAAACACTCCCCCATATATATACATCCATACATCCATATACGTTCACACTGATCATTGCTCAGTTTCCTGATATGGCTGGGTCAAGCTCAGCTCAAGGCCAACTATTAGGCAAATCCAATAGCAAGTCAGCAAACTGGCAAAAAGGTCACACACAGTTGCATCAGTCCAGCAAGAGGGCTGTTCAAAGCAGAAGAAGTCAGTCAACAGGCAAAGGTAAAAGTACAGTATCACCAGTCAAGAGGGAGAGTTCCAAGAAAAAGGTCTGATGCATGGCCAAGGTCAAAACACAGGGAAGCAGTCAGGGAAGCAAATTATGAAGCAAGGTCAAGGAAGCAAGGGTAGGGCACTGGAGCTGATAGAAAGATGTTGTTCCAGCAAGCAGCACCTCTAAACTGAAGACCTATATGCCGGACCTTCCAGCATCCCACCCTGGGCTTAGTTGCATCACATTAGAGTCTTGTGTGTGAAGTCCTCCTCATCAGGAGGACCCTACTCACAAGGAGTCCTTTATGCATGAGGAGCCCTCTTCAACAAGCAGGCACTCCTTCACCTGGCCACCATCCTAGCCTGAATTTTAAGGCATCAGAATTCTTGGGGGCTAGGTGGTGGCTCAGCATGCCCCTCTGCCTCAGAAGCTGAGCTCTCTGTCTCACAAGGAGGAGGATCTGAAGCCACCATCCCTGAGGACCCAGGACTATCTTGGGTAGTGCTGGAGTCCTCTGAGATTACCTGTTCCCTGGGGACATCTGGCTCCAAAGGTTCAAGCTCTTCCTCTGAGGATGATTCCGCATGACTCCTGGGACCATGACACACAGAGCAACCTCTTCCTCCCACTGGGGTCAGTGCTAGGTGCTGAGAAAGAGGCTTCCCTTGCTCAGCATCCAGCACAGCATCCAGAAACACAGCAGACTCTGTGCTGTTCCTCCACTGGTGGCTCAGCTGGTAGGTAGGAGCGAGGGGGAGGAGGCAGACTGGGGAATAGAAGCCACTGGTGGCTCAGCTGGTAGGTAGGAGTGAGGGGGAGGAGGCAGACTGGGGAATAGAAGCCACTGGCCAGATGGGAACCCACTGCAGGCCAGAGGTTCCCTACCCCTGTTTTAAATAAACAGGCATATTAAATAAAAGGGCAGGAGCCAATGTGGAGCACAGAGACTTGGATTTAACTCCTCCTCTTAGCCATGAAGCACACTAGGTGATTTTGGGTCAGTCACTCTCGGCCTAGTCTACCTCACAGAGATGGCGGAGAATTCCGCCACAGTCTCCAATGAGGCTAGATTCTAAAGAATCCCCCCCCCCCGAGTCTGTGGCAGAACAAAACACTTATCTCCGCCTCCCCGCAGAATCCTCTTCATTCGGATCCTCCGGCTCCGGATTTCCAGCGATACGGGCGCCATGCCATATCGCTGGCTGAAGAGACTGACTGCGGACACAAGTGGCATCTAGGGCGCCATTTGCAGCCATAAAGGCCTTAGTTTAAGGTAAATGCAGCTGTAAATGGCTGCATTTAGCTTAAACCAAGACCTTTACGGCCAAAAATGGCATCCTGGATGCCATTTGCATCCATGCTTTTCATTCACGTGATAGGCTACGCAAATATATGCATAGTCTATGACGTGAATGAAAAGCACAGCCGCAAATGGCATCCAGAATGCCATTTGCAGCCATAAAGGTCTTAGTTTAAGCTAAATGCAGCCATTTATGGCATAGTGCTGGAGTCCTGGATGCCATTTGCGTCCGCAGTCAAGTCCCCTTCAGCCAGCAATATGGCATGGCAGCCGTATCGCTGGCACTTTGGACCTGGCTGGCAGCTCCGTGGAATCGCCATGGAGCGGAGCCGGCCAAAGTGGATTCCGGGGGAGGAATGGATCACACACACCCCTGCGGGCGGATTTCCCACAGACCAGAAGGTAGGGAATCTGCCCATCCCTACTACCTCTAGGGATGTATGAAAGTGAATTACCTTTCCACGGATTATGTTGATGCTGGGGGGGAGGCGTTCCGTCCCTCCCCTCGGTCCTGGCCGGGGGGGGAGGTGCTCCGTTCCTCCCCCCCGGAATCCTGGCCGGCCGGCTGTGCTCCACAGCAATTCTGCGGAGCCACCAGCCGGCTCCGCCAGCAGCCGGACATCCGGCCGCTGGCTAGCAGGGACGCAAATGGCAGCGGCCGTAGCCGCCGCCATTTGCGTCCCTGCAGTCAGCTGTGATAGGCTACATAAATGTTTACGTAGCCTATCAAGGCTGATTTAAAAGAAAAAAAACGCGCATACGCAAATGGCGGCGGCCATAGCCGCCGCCATTTGCGTTCTTTATTTTGGCATGTCTTAGTCTACGTAAACATTTACGTAGACTAAGACAGTGAAAATAAGGGGAACGCAAATAGCGTAGCGTAGTCAGCCATGATAGGCTACGTAAACATTTACGTAGCCTATCACAGTGTTTTTTTAAAATCTAGCCATGATAGGCTACGTAAATTTTTATGTAGCCTATAACTTTTTTTGCGTTTTGTTTTTTTTTAACTGGAAATGGCGGCAGCGGCAGCCGGTCGGAAGACCGGCCGCCGCAGGTGCCGCCAAACTGCCGCCGCCGCAGCCGCCGCTGCCAGGAAGATCCGCCCCAGGTAAGTCCCATCCCGGGGGGGCGGGCCTTTCCGCCACCGATTTCGGGGGGCCAAATGCACTGGCATTCGGCCTCCCCAAGATCCGTGGCGGAACTTTCATACATCCCTAACTACCTCATGGGGTTGAAATGAGGATAATATGAGGGAGGAACCATGCATAACACTCGAAGCTCTTTGCTAGGAAGAGTGGGATAAGCATGCAATAATAACGATGACATTACCAGAATCTCAGTGTAGAAGCCTTGTTAGGGTGGATCACACCACCACCACCACCACCACATGTTGAAAGGACTGGTGACAGGGGTTGTGAGGTTGTATGGGCTAGTTCGGAGAATGAGCTCATCATTAGAATATAAGACAGCATTTTGTATAACAGGCTGACATTTCATGCAAATCTCTTGTGAGATGCCTGCCTACCTCTACAGGGCTTACACTCAGTCCTCCATCTTCCCATACTCAGTAAAAAGGAATATGGTAACTGCTCATTTTTCTCTCAATCTATGGAACAAAACAGGGAGAAACAGCAGTATGGAAATGGCAAATGGGAACTTTACGGGACTGAAGGACATCATTGCCACTGGCATTATTTGGTAGTAAACGACTGTGTTTGAAAACCTTAGGCAAACGCATGCCCACAGTGAACCGCTATATTTCCTCATACTTTGAAAACATCCATATTTTATGGAGGCAAAGTGGACAGCCCCCAAATCAGTCTCTGCAGAATCAGGCCATTTTCTGAAGCACCAAATGGGGCTCTGCATCAAACCCTCTGGTGGGTGCACACCTTTAGTAGGCGGTCAAAGCAATTAAGGGTGTAATCCTATGCATGTTTAGACAGAAAAAAAGACCTTTAGCTTCCAGCACTCCCCAGCCAGCCATGCTGGCTGGGGAATGCTGAGAGATGTAGGATGCTCTTCAGTCTAAACATGCATAAAGTTGTCTCT
Source organism: Heloderma suspectum (assembly GCF_057233095.1). NCBI lineage: Eukaryota > Metazoa > Chordata > Lepidosauria > Squamata > Helodermatidae > Heloderma > Heloderma suspectum. The sequence goes on from NC_139458.1 coordinate 272,298,465, forward strand.
TAAATTGCTTGCCTAACGTCTACTTTCCCTCCCCGCCTGCAGTTTATTTTTCTCCATGTAAATCTCCACAACCTTGTGCCCTCCAGATGTACTGGACTGCAATTCCCATCATCCCCAGCCAGCACTGGCCATGCTGGTTGGAGGTGCTGGGACTTGTAATCCATCACAGCTGGAGGGCATGAAATTGGGCTAGACTGATATAGGTTGTTGTATGGCAGACGTAGCTTTCCTTCCTCAAGGAGATTTGTAAAGCACAAAAATATCCACTGTGTACATAGTCAGACATTTAGGCAAACAGAGAGACACCAGTGAATGTCACCTTGGAAGAAGAAGAAAAGCTGAGCAAACCTTTCAGGCTGAGAATGTCTATAATTATTTACATTATGATCTGTATCAGGCACATCATATTAGTCTGAAACCTTCCATTTCAGGTGGTTGAAATGTAATTATCCTTGACATTTCTTTAGATTTACTAGCAGTAATGTAAGTTGAAATCTGCCTCAAAGAGGGCTGGGAAACATACTTATGTATTTATTTTTGGAGAGTTTTTTAAAACAAACATCCTGCCCTTCTACTACCTATGTAGACCAGTCAGGGTGGCTTGCAACAATTTAACATCATTGTACCCTAAAATACATTACAAAAGCAGAGACCACAGATAAAACCTAACCTTTTGATAAAACAGCAGATGCCTAGCAGGCAAAAGCCTGTTGAAGTTTTAAAAACCCAACCCCATTGAAGGTGGTTCTGGAACTTCAGCAGAATATGGCCCCCAGATATTGGTGGGAGCCTGGCGGGCAGTTCATGTGACCCCGGTACTGTACCAGTTGCACAGGTTGCCGGTAAGTTTCTGAGACCAATTTAAAATGCTGGTTTTAACCTTTAAAGGAGAGGTGCAGAACCTCTGGCCAGTGAGGCACCCCAGCCTGGCTCGTGCCACCTCTTCAGGTTCTTCCAGGAGGCGGGGCTAAGGTTCCAAGTCACGCCCCCTGGAGGATACCTCTCAGATGGCAACCCCACCACTATCTCCGATCTGAAATGGGAGGAAATAGGAGGAAATAGGAGGGATTCCCTTGCTGCCACATGCCAGCAGCAGGATCCCCGCTGGTATCTCTGATCTCAGAGGTAACAGTGGGGATGAGAGGCGGTGGGCGTTAGGACTCACCCACTAATCCCCACACACCAGAAAGTCCCAACAAAGAAAAAAAGGGGTTGATTTCAGGGGACAGGCCCATGCCCCCAATGTAACTTCAAGGGCGGGGCCACAGCCCCTGACATCATCCAGTTCTGCACTCATTTTTAAAGCCTTAAATGGGATGGGCCCAAGTTACTCAAATGACCACCTTCTCCATACCAGCCTGCCTGCACTCTGAAGTCATCAACAGAGGCCCTTTTCACTTGCCCACCACCAAGATCAGTTACAAGGGTGCGGGGCCACCTTCTCTGTGGTGGCCCTGCACCACTAAAATCTGCTTCTATTGGGAGGTTCATCAGGCCCCTTTTTTGCAGGTCTTCAAGAAAACTCTGAAGACCAAACTGGCTGTTTTTGCTGGACTTCACAGAGTGTCTTGGGCTACTGGATTTTATAGGTGATTTCTGTTTCTATTGATTTTTATTGATAATCCTTTGTTTTTTATAATTTTTATTGAATGTATAGGTATTTATTTTTACTGACCTTTCATTTATAAAGAAATGTAAATGGTCTATGGACTAATTTTAAATAAACTATGAGCCTCAATTGCCTTTGATGAGATTTTTATTGTATCAACTTTGTATGGTTTTGATCTTGTATGCCACCTTGAGAGGGTTCCACTCTTGAAGGTGGCCTAGAAATAATTGTTTGTAAATAAATAAGTAAATAAACAAACAAACAAACAAATATTTTTAGCCACTGGCAAAAGAGAGCAAGAGAGGGGATCATCCATGCTACATGGAGCAAGGTGTTTCAAAATATAGCCACTGAGAAAGCCCTATTTTCTCAGGGGATGCACAGAGAAGAGCCTCTCCTTCTGTTCTCAGAGAGCAGGTATGGGAGGAGAGAATCCCACAAGTATCTACTGCCCCACATTCATTCATTCATTCATTCATTTATTTATGTAATTTCTATACCTCCTGATAGCCAAAGCTCTCTGGGCGGTTCACAAAAATTAAAACCAAAAAGTGCAGGGAAAAACAATATAAAATATAAAAGCATTAAAACCACAATATAACAATACAACCAGAATAAAACCTAGCAGCAATGCAGAGATTTAAAATACAGATTTAAAACACCAAAGCTAAAAGACCAGAAAGCTAAAATGCTAAAATGCCTGGGAAAATAAAAGGGTCTTCATCTGGTGCCAGAAGGAATACAACATAGGTGCCAGGCGAACCTCACTAGGGAAGTCATTCATCAGTCGGGGTACCACAGCAGAAAAGGCCTTCCTCCTAGTAGCCACCCGCCTCACTTCCTTTGGCAGGAGCTCATGGAGAAAGGCCACTGAGGATGATCTTAAGGTCCAGGCAGACACATATGGGTGGAGGAGATCCTTCAGATAACCTGGCCCCAAACCGTTAAGGGCTTTCTGAAGGTTAATACCAGCACTTTGAATTGCCTGGAAATGGACTGGCAGCCAGTACAGCTGGAAAAGTACTGGCGCAATATGAGTTCATTGGTCAGTCCCTGTTAACGATCTTGCTGCCCTATTTTGGACTAGGTGAAGTTTCCAGACTGTTTTCAAAGGCAGCCGCACGTATAACTAGGGATGGTGGAGAATATCTCCACGAATCTCGGGGAGGCCAAATGCCAACGCATTCATCCCCCCGAAATTGGCAGTGAAATTCTCTGCCACCCCCCGCCACCCCTCCGGGATGGGACTTACCTCCTGCGAATGTCCCTCTCGGTGGCGGGTCCCGGCGGCGGGTCCTGGTGGCGGTTTGGCGGGGGCAGCGGCCGGTCTTCCGACCAGCTGCCGCCACCGCAATTACAAAATAAAGTAAAAAAAAAAAATGTGATAGGCTACGTAACGATTTACGTAGCCTATCACGGCTAGATTTCCAAAGTCAGCCGTGATAGGCTACATAAATCGTTACGTAGCCTATCACGGGTGACTTTGAAAAAGAAAAAAAAAACACGTACGCAAATGGCGGCACCCATGCGCGCCGCCATTTGCATTCCTTATTTGGGCCCGGGTAGTCTACGTAAAGATTTACGTAGACTAGGACAAAAATAAGGGCAACGCAAATAGCGTTGCCCTTATTTTCGCCATAGTCTACGTAAATCTTTACGTAGACTACCCGGGCCCAAATAAGGAATGCAAATGGCGGTGCCCATGGGCGCCGCCATTTGCGTACACGCTTTTTTTTTTCCCAAAGTCACCCGTGATAGGCTACGTAACGATTTACATAGCCTATCACGGCTGACTTTGGAAATCTAGCCGTGATAGGCTACGTAAATCGTTACGTAGCCTATCACATGTGTGTTGTGTTTTTTTTACTTTATTTTGTAATGGTGGTGGCAGCGTTTCCCTTATTTTCGCCATAGTCTACGTAAATCTTTACGTAGACTACCAGGGCCCAAATAAGGGACGCAAATGGCAGCGCCCATGGGCGCCGCCATTTGCATACACGCTTTTTTTTTCCCCCAAAGTCACCCGTGATAGGCTACATAACGATTTACGTAGCCTATCATGGCTGACTTTGGAAATCTAGCTGTGATAGGCTACGTAAATCGTTACGTAGCCTATCATGGGTTTGTGTTTTTGTTTTTGTTTTCACTTTTGTATTTGGAGATTGTATTTGGAGATGGGGCGCTTCTCCCCAGCCTGAATTTCGGCCGGGCGAGGCAGGGCGCCTCCCCCGCCGGCCTGAACTTCGGGGGGAGAACCGAAGCACCTCCCCCCCACCGCAAAGCAAGCTGTGGGACCAGGTAAGTGCCTTTCGTACATCCCTACATATAACACATTGCAGTAATCCAGAGGAGAAGTTATCAGAGCATGGATAACTGTAGCTAGGCTATCTCTGTCCAGATAAGGGCATAGCTGATAAAAAGTGCTCCATGCCACTGAGTTCACCTGTACCTCAAGTGACATTTCTGGATCCAAGAGCACCCCCAAACTACAAACCTGATCCTTTAGGGGGAGGTTCCAGAAGAGGTTGAATATCACCTAGCCAGGAAGATGAACCACCCATTAACAGCATCTCTGTCTTTTCTGGATTGAGTTTCAGTTTATTGACCCTCATCCAGTTCATTACCATGTTCAGGCACTGATTCAGAACAGCCACTGCCTCACCTGAGTGAGTTTGATGAGAAAGAGAGGTAGAGCTGGGTGTCATCTGCATATTGTTGGCACCTCAGCCCACACCTCTGGATAACCTCCCCCAGTGGTTTCATGTAGATATTAAACAGCATGGGAGATAAAATAGAGGCCTGTGGAACCCCATGGCATAATTGCCATGCTGCAGAGCAATAATCCCCCAGCACCACCTTCTGGAATCGGCCATCCAAGTAGGAGTGGAACCACTGCAGTGCAGTGCCTCCAACTCCCAACCCAGACAACCTATCCAGAAGGATACCATGGTCGATGGTATCGAAAGCCACTGAGAGGTCCAGGAGAATCAACAGGGTCGTACTCCCCCTGTCCCTCTCCCATGAGGTTTCTCATGAGGTTTCTGATGTCTCTCCCTTTCTCAAATTCACCAGTGAACAAAAATTCTTTGCTGATAGTCTCATACTGTAATAGTTATGTATTTAAATAATTATAGGATGCCTTTTAGGGGAAACCCTCCCAAAGCAGTGGATAAAATTAAAACCATAAAACACAATAAAGCAATGACAGCACAATCATCATCAACAACAACAACAACATTTTAATAATTAAAACCAGCTAGTACAATCTAGACAACAGAACCCAATAAACCAGCTCAGTTATAGGCCAAGATGAAAATCGAAGTCTTTAGGGCCCAATTAAAGGCTTGTAGGGATGGGACCTGGTGGACATCAATGGGAACAGAGTTCCACAAGTGGGGGCCCACTACCAGGAAGGTGATACCTCATGCCTACCAGCTTAATTGCTCTTTCAGGCGGGCATACAAGCAGAGCTTCCAATGCTCATCTCTGGGTGCGGACAGGTTGTTACAGGTTAAGGTAGTCCTTCAGGTAAGCTGGACCCAAACCATTTAGGGCTTCCAAGGCCAATAGCAGCACTTTAAATTGGGCCCAGAAACACAAGGGATAAGTGGCTCTGCAAAACAATGCCTCCTCATATTTGATTGCATAAATGCATCTCACACTTTTGCATGGTAGCCGTAAAGCTGATGGTATGCCATGAATGTTCTTAGCTCCTATCAAGATCAAGCACCCCAGCCTGATTCCAGATGAAAGGATCAAGGTTCTTCCCCAGTTAGACAGCTTTGGCATTGGATGGTAGTGTGTGTGTGTGTGTGTGTGTGTGTGTGCGCGTGCGCATGCACATGCGCACGCGCTAACTATGAAGCACTTCTACCAAATAGAGCTGGGCACCTTAGGCTTGTTATCTCCCCACTATAGAAAATGGCGGGTTCTTACTCTTAATGGAATTATTCATCTTATATCTAAGTATGGAATAGAGATCTACAGAATGAAGTAGAACAGGAAAATATGGACTTCTAAACCCCTCAAATCCACATCCTTGAATACTAGAAAGCTTGTTTTTAAATGGGTTGATATAAAGATGGTATCTAACACCTCAAAGAATTTCATTTATGAACACACAATTCAATGAGCATTGTGGGAAAATATGTGGCAGAATATGCTCTTATATTCACTGTTAGTGGAGCATACCGGAAGATACCAAGTCATTCAGAAAGGATACTTGCACATATTAAGAAACCTACAGAGCACTTCTTGCCCTTTGACCTATGACAGTCTTTTTGTGTGATCTGGGCAAAGGGTTAAATCCAGCCTTTTGGAAGTGAAGTTTTTCTCATGCAATGAGACTTCCCTTGATGTCCTTCCCCTGCACACATGCCCCGTGTGTCCTTCAAATCTGACCTGGATGCAAGGGGGGCTGGTGGCTCCGATTTCAGTGGGGCTGTGATTCCATTCTGGGTTTTAGTCAGAACCCGCCAGAACTCTAAAGGGGCTATCCAAGGTGCTGAAGCCTATCCCCAAAATGGGTTCAGCACCTTATATTGCTCTTTCAGAGTTCTGGCTGATTCTGTTTGAAACCCAGAATGAAATTACAGCCCCACCAAAATCAGAGTCACCTGCCTCCACTGCCTGGGGTGTCCCCCAACTCTCTAGAGCAGGTTTAGGAGATTTTTTGGGGGGGAGAGCTGCAGTGGGGAGGGAAATCTATTCTGCCAGTGATTTCCTACACAATTGCAGATGGCCAGCAGTGGATATGACCCAAGGAAGCATACTTTGAATTAGAAGGGAGCTAATTGCCCTCCTTTTAGTATCAGCAAAGTTCCAAATTGCAGCAAAATGGAAAAATACAGATCCTCCTACTCTCAAAGGAAATATTAACTGTGGATAAGATCTCACATCAATTAAAAGGTAACACTAATCCCAAATGTAATGATGATTTTATGGAAAAAATAGTGTCCCATTCTAAAATCAACTCAGCCAACTAGAAGTAAAAAAGACCACTCAAATTCACTTCAGTAGTACTTTACTGATTACAAGATATATACTCTTAGTGAATCCTTCTGTACGTGTATCCAAGTAAAACTTTGTTAAATCTTTTACTATTCCTATTTCTTCTGATTTCTTTCTGTGATGCATATTTGTTCATTTAAATATATTTATTTACTGCTATTCTAAACTGTGTCCCACATTAGAGGCTACGTTTTAATTTTAAAATGTAATAAAGAACATTTTTTAAAAGTCCAATATTTTAATGTACTGATTTATTTATTTATTTATTTATTTATTTATTTATTGTATAATACAGTTTGGTTTGTATTATACAGATCTGTTTCTGCCTGCCATGTATTCCAGTTAATGTTGGATATAATGGTTACTGTCACTGTGATTTTGTCTTTTATAAAACAAAATTATTCATCCAAGGATGAGTAGTTCCAGCATTCTGTTTTGCTGCTATTTGTGACAGAATATGATACCATTAAATTTAGCAGTACTGTACAGGTAATAAATAGGGGTACTGAATTCAGAATGAAGAATCATTTGGCTCAAATTTTCTTGTTACATTTAGCCACTATTGCAGGTACAAATATCATGCATGTTTCTGAATACCCAGCAAGCACCAGCACACAAAACACTCTCTCTCTCTCTCTCTCTCTCTCTCTCTCATGGTTTGAGATATGTCATCAAATATAACTTGCAGCACACAGATTTGGCAGTTGAAAGTTATATTTCAGCAATGTCACGGTGGTATTATTCAGTAGGGCTGTGCACTGCTTTGGTCCAAAGCTCAAATAACAAGGCAAAGCGGGGTGATTTGGAGGTGTCCTGTCTTGCTATGAACCAGATCAAAACAGCACCAAGGTGCCCCGAACTGAAGCGAGTCACCTACGAGATGCCTCGGTCCGCCTTGTATATTTGGAGCTTGTCTTATACCTTCTGAACAGCCCGGACAGAGTGTCTCCAAAATGTATCAACTTCTGATAGATCACACTGAGAGGGAGGAGGGGAGGAGGAGGAAGAGGGGGAGGAAGAGGAGGAGGGAGGGGAAAGGGAAGAGGACGCAGAGGGCCCAAATGTATAAATTTGAGAGAGATCCGGCCACTGCGGGGGGCAGAAGATGAGGAGGAGGGAGGGAGGGAACTTTGCTGTGAGTCAGCCTCCATTTTCTCATTGTGAGAAAAGTGGTGTTACTGGAGAGGAGAGGACTAGAAGCTAGAGTAGTGGTCTCCCCCCCCCTGGGAGGGGCGCAAGATGATCCATTGGGGTGTGCAAGCTGCCTGATAATTGAGCAGTCTCCCACTGCCCCATTGAGGTGCCACTGTGTGCAATGATGGCGGAGGCAGCAGGATGGGATGGGAGCCTAGAGGGAAGCTCCACCGCATTTCTCTCTCTACTCCAGTCCTATCCTGCCTCTGCTGCAGCCACTGGGAGCAACTGCACCACTTACTGCCAGGCATGGCAGAGGAAGTCTTAACCCTTCCCGCTCTCCTTTGGCATAATGAAGCCAAGAAGAAAGCACATGCTATGACAGCTATGTTAGTGTCTCCCCACCCCACCCTTCTGTAGTAGATTTACTATTCATTTTTGTTGTTTGTTCTTTTAAAAATCCAGAAAATTTAACTATAGTTGATTATCTTCCCCCACACACCCCTTTTCAATTATCTCTCAACCATTAGTTTGCCCTAACTTTGATTCTGCACATATATATAGTACTTTCCTTGTTCTTGGCTCCCCTCCACCTCCCCTTCTCAATTCCTGTATTCCTTCCCTTTCCATTTTTGATCTCTTTTCCATATATATATATATATATATATATATATATATATACATACACACACACACACACACACATACATACGCACACACACACACACACACATACATACACCTCTCTCTTCTGTTAGGATTATAGTTAGCCCCCACCCCACCCTTTGCTTGTAGTTTAGTGTTTGCTTTTCTTTTGCTCGTGTGTGTGTGTGTGTGTGTGTGTGTGTGTGAGCTTGTGTGCTTGTGTAGTTTGGACAATCAAACAGTGTGTGTCAAACAACTCCACACAGTCCACATTTCCAAACACAGTGGGCAAAGCACTACACACTTTAACAGCTATTATTTGAATAATATAATACTACACTGTGTGTTGCAAAGCAAGCAAGCCCAACATGAGGCATCCTCGGGGCCTTGGCAGAGGCGGAGGTGGGCGAGGTGCCGCTGTGCCCTCCTGGCAGGGCTGCTGTCTTTGTTTGCTTCCTGCCCGCCAGCCAGTGCTTTCCCAGGCAATTCAGCCAAAGAGACCCTGAGGTTATTGTCTGAATAAGTAGTACTTACTAGGGGAAAAAGGTTATTTGCACTTCAAAGAAACCTACCCCAGAGTTTAGGGATAGTGACCTCCTCACCCGCTTCAACACCAAACTGGATTATCCCTTTATGAAGTTTGGTTTGAGTTTCTGAGAACAGCACATTTTACCTGCACCTAGCACAAAAACCCCTAGACCAAACTGTCTGGAATGTGGCAGGTGGGATAACCTCCAGGGGGGCTGTGCAATTCCCTAATTTCATATATTTCTGTTCAAGCAGTGAAAAGTTATAGTTCTTTGCTTTGAGAGCTTTCCTTCAAATATCACCTGTGCTTGCACAAAAACTAGAATGCCAAACTGTCTGAGATTTGGTAGGTTGATACCCCTCCAGGGGGGCTGAAAGTTCCCCAAAGTTTATGTATGTTTCATGAAAACTGAAAAAGTTATGTCCGTTTGTGTTTTCCCATGCAAGACAATGGGAAAACACCAAAAATGAGTGATTCAGATGTCAGAATCTCGCTTCGAACTGGATCCGAGTCAAAATGGATGAGGGCCAAATCAGTCCAAAGCAAAGCAGGGCTGCTTCAGAAGGTCCAAAGCAGCATCTGAAGTGAAGCGAGGAGTCTGTGCACAGCCCTATTATTCAGCGAGTAATTTATACATCTGCAATCCTCACTAATATTGTAACATCCACGTTGAACCTCAGATTGGCATTTTTAAAAAATGGAAGGTGGTAAAATGAAACATCACATTTATATAGCACTTTCAAGGGCCCTAAGGCCTTTACATGTATTCTCTCAATCATCTTACAACAATACAGCAAAGTAAGCACCATTATTACCATATTGCAGGTGGGAGTTGAGGCTGAGAGAAAGTAGCCACCTAGTCAGTTTATATCTGATTTTCACTGGAGACATCTCATCTCAAAGATCATTAGACTCCAGAACGCCAAGTTCATCATACAGTATAACTGATCAAGTACATACAGTGCACCCAAAAATGTCCAAGTATTTCTATCAACGGTGGGAAACTTGTGGCCCTGAAGATGTTGTTGGATTACAACTCCTTTCACTGCTGGCCAATGGCCACACTGGTTGGGGCCAACAACATCTGCAGCAAGGCCACAAGTTCCTTGCCCCGATCTATACAATTTTTTCAGCCAGTACAATAACCTCTTTCCCCTAGTAAGTACTACTTATTCAGACAATAATCTCAGGGTCTCTTTGGCTGAAATCTATACAATCTTTTCAGCCAGTACAAGCATTACAGAACAGAAGAGCATTCTGCATCTGAAAGCATTAGAGTTGCAGGAACTCATAGCACAGCCTTCTGAGGCTAAACGGATTCTCCACTGTGGGCTGGACAGTCTTTCCCATCCACTTACTCCAGTTCTATAGACAGATATGGAATCTTGCTACACTTTCCTCAAATAAATAGTCATTGAGAGTGCAATCCTATATGACTGCTGCTCTTTAGTCGGAGGGCTCCGAGCCCTCTGCCCATTCAAAACCATGCCAGCAACAACAAGGCAGAGTGGGTGGAACACAGGAGGCAATCAAAGCTCTTGCTCCACCTTAAAGAATATCTACAGCTAGATGGGCGTCTCAGCCTATCTAGCTGACTGGCCTCTTGGTGGGTGGGATGGCTGATGAAGAGGCTCTTGGGTTGAGTGGATCCAGACCTCTTTCCCCCCCTTCCACCAGCCCATCCCCTTTCCACCCTCCCCATCCTTTTCCAAGGTCACTGTTGCAATCTTGGAAAGAAGAGCCACCACAGAACTTTCCACAGCTGCTGGAAGGGGGAGGGGTGGGGTGGAATGGGGGAAGATCCACAATCAGATCTCCTCTACCATAGGAATATAAGAAGCTGCCTTATACTGAGCAAGATTATGAGTCCATCTAGCCCAGTATTGTTGAGTGTTGACATGATTGGCAGCAGCTCTCCAGAGAGTTTCACACAATTTTTCAAGCCCTACCTGGAGATTCCAGGGATCGAACCTGGGACCCTCTGCATGCAGAGCAGGTGCTCTGCCACTGAGCTATGCCCCCTCACCATAGCTCTGTCTATGCACATGGAGGAGGAGAACTGCAGCATCCTATGGCTCCCTAGACACTGTCTAGGGGCCATGGGATTGCTCTGTAAGTTGGAACATTCCTACACTTCAGTGGATGCGATATTCCTAAAATGTAAGCTTATTTTCTTCAAACACAGAATTCAAAAGAAAAGCTGCCCTGCATCTTTTGAAAACTCCTATGTCGGTAATAACAAAGCAGAAGATTTTAAGTGAGGCCTACTTGGGAGGTGCATGGAGCATTATCTTGCTTATTCAATGACATGCGTTAGACCCTTCATCAGGCGCAGTGGCCTGGTAATAAGAGATGGCATGGAGAGCCCACATGTAAGGCAGCCAGAGGTTACTTTCCAGAAGCACCCCATTAGAGAACACACTGACATTTTCTCAAGATTATTAGAAATGCATGAATTGTGAACACCTAAATGTCAACTGAGACATTAGGAAAGAGCAACTATGTATCCTTACTGAAAATAAGATAAAATCTCTCCCTTACGCCTTATTGACCTAGCGGTAGGCAGCATAAAACAGATTTTTGTGGTTTATGTTGCCTACTGATATATTTTCTAAACAAAGCTAAATGCATCCTTGCCTTTTTCAGTTTCCCAACCAAATATATTCAGACTAGAGGCCTGTAGCCCAATATTTGGCTGGTTATTTCAAATCTGCAGTTAGGGTGGCCATGTGTCCTTCCTTATAAAAGGCAGTCTTCTATTTGAAGGGGAGTCAGATGACAGTCCTCTATTGGAAGGTGTCCTCTATTTGAAGGGCTGTCCAGTCTGAGACCAGGTTAAAGAGAAAGGACCATAAGAAGGGAGAGCCAGGACTTGAAGTTGGCACCTAGACTGCAGACAGAGCAGGCACTGGTCACCTGGTCACCTGGTTGCAGTCTTCTCAATTATGGTGAGGTGTATTGTGTTTCTGTTGAAATTATACTAATTATTTCTACATTTGCATCTATAGATCAGCATATCAAAGTGGGTGTCCATTTTTGTCCTCTTTTTGGATAATGCGTAAATGGCCACCCTATGCAGGTGAGAGATACGTATGTATACCTCTCCTCTCTGCTCATTCTCTTTTTCAAATTGTCTTGCCTTCTCTTCTTTCCCTCTTTTTTTATAATAGTTTTTCATTGAAAAATTTCAACCAAGCAAGACAAAACAAAAAAGAGGAAGGGGGGGGGGGAATGTAGCTCCATAGATTTGGATGTGTGTGTGTTTCATATATATGAATACAGAAAATACATTTTTTTAAGAATTTTACATAAACTTCAACAAAAGCAAACCAAATATCCATATAAATGTCCATTTGCAAGTGGTGTCTATATACCACCCACTCAAATGTTGAAAGCATTGCTAGGTCTTGGGTCCTCAATCCATTGCATTATAGGACGTGAGCATTTATCCTTCCATTGTTGTAATATCAGTCTTTTAGATGTCAGAAGGGCACAAATAATCCATTTCATCTGCACTAACCATGCTTTAACTTCCAGGAAGCAGGTAGGTAATTTAAGAGGACAAGTACCTGAATAAACATTAAAGAGTATTCCAATACAAGGTTTATCCATATAATAACCTCCTTCCAAAAAGAGGCAAATATTGGGCATTGCCAAAACATATGGTTAATAGAAGCATTAGCAGTATTGCACCTCCAGCAATTAGCTGACGTTGACAAACCCTTATTAAAGAGACGTTGTGTGTCCGATAGACATGGAATCTTCTTCCTCTCTTTCCTCTGTACTCCTTTCCTTTCAAATACTCCTTTCCTTGATGGACTGCTCAATCCTGCTGACTTCAGAGGCTTGTCCCTCCTACATTCTGAGGCCCTGGCCTTCTTTTGTATGTACTTCGATCTGCCTCAGTAGGATGGGACCAGCTCAGCCAATGACATCCAGTGATCCTCCCACATGTTCCACTCGCCCGTGACATTAGTACAGCTCAGCCAATCATTGTCAGAGGCTAGTGCTGTCATAGAATCCCCTGCATTAAAATATAGCTTCTGTCCAGTAGCTAACATTTTATAAAGGTTATGGGAAAAGCACAAGAATTTTTAATGCTAGAGCAATCTATACTTCAACTCTAAAGTCGTTCTAGGAAGGTGAAATCATTATGCAGCTTAGGAATGGCTCCCCCAATTCCTGACTTCAATAAATGTTATTCAAAGAAAAAAAAATATTTTAATTTTCATAGAAGAGCCAGCTCAGCATCTTAATCAGTTCTTCTCATCAATTTACCACTCTACTTGGGAGAAGATATGTCGCAGAGCCACTTTCGAACATAGTACAAAATTTTGCAGATGTATTTATTTTCAGTGTGATCATCTCTTAATTTACTATGCTTATCCACTCCATTTCCAAAACATTCAATACAGTTAACAAATCAGTCCCATAACATTCAGAGTTAAAAGACAAATTAAGACAACCTTTTAAAATCTGAAACCCAATATCAAATCTAAACCATCAGCTGTATACTCCAGAATAACAATTTAAAACAACAATAATAACCAAACCATATCTAGATGCCTGTCTAAAGCAGCTTCTTAAGAAGCTGCCTTCACTAGGCCAGACTATTTGTCCATTTAGATCAATATTGTCTACTCTGAGTGGCTATGGCTCTCCTTCAGCGGTCTTTTTCATCACCCACTACTGGAACCTTTTTAGTGGAAGTGCCGGGGATTGAACCTGGGACTCTCCTCTTGCAAATCATGGTGCAATGTGTTCCTGAAATAGTCAGACCAAGGTAGGCATCTTTAATAAGGGTTTCAAAACTGAGGTGCAAAAGCCAAGACAGCCCTACTCAAAGCCCCCATAAAGGATAGCTTTCACAGCCAAACTACATGTTGCACTATTTGTGCAACTATTTGCTTATCATATTTCATACTCTCGTGTAAGCATGCATGGCCCCAGTTTGGAGTCAACTGAGGTTTCCTCCCCCTGGAACCCTCCTGTGTGGCAGGGGGGAATTATAGGGGGAAATGGGGAGAAGGTTTAATCCTCCCCTCCTGGAGAGCAGTGGTTCCAAAGCTACACACTATGCAATTAGTGCAATATGCAGTTTGGCCCTCAAATAGATGATACTGGAAAGCAGAGCTATGCTTTGAAGAAGATGAATTTCTTTATGTGAAGGGGGGGCAGATGCTGAGGACTAGACACTCTTCTTGAAAATGAAAAATCCAGAATGACTACCTGAAGAACAGTTATCTATTAGGGCTTGTAGCAAAAAAAAAAAAAAAACCACTGGGGGACAATGCTCTGAGCTCTGTATTAATTATTGCTGAGGGTGCCATTGCAATCCCATGATTCTTCTCCTGACTTTCACATGTCAAGGCAATCCTTCACAATCCTCCTTGCTTTCCACAACATAAAGGGTAGTGAAGGCTTGAAAGTCCATCTCCAAATGTGCAAGATGTAGAAACACTTCTCTTTTTTTTAATGTGCATCTTGAAAAGTTATGTGACACTGAAAAAAGGGGTGAGATGGTTTACACTTCTGCATTGAGTTAGTTTAAATTATTCCCTTCCTGTGAAAGATAGAGGCTAAAAGCAATCATTCCACCAAGAAATTGAGCAGCACACAATCTTCTATAAATAATTCTGTGAACCAATAAGGAATGTTCTGCAAGTGTAAAAATATAGATTGCTTATTGGGTGAAACTGGGAGCTTATTTTATTCATTATCCAGTGACTGTCGGCTCTGACATCTGTAAGTTTAAATGTGTATGTTAACACCCTGTGCTGTGTCTTCCCTCCGCTCCACCCACCCAGAATATAGGACAGGGTGATTTTGCCTGTTGCCCCAATCTACTTCCAGGATGAATGCTTCAGGAAGGGTTTATGCATTACCAGTCAGATGGAACCTGGCAGGAAAGAGGGAGCCAAGAACCTGGCTGTAATACACAGATGGCAGAAATCAACAGATACAGAGAGTGTTTAATTAAAGGGGGGCTAGTGGACCCATCAAAATTCCTAGCAGACACTAAAGTATTAAAGCCTCCTTGTGTCAAACATTACAGCTACCTTACACTTATCAGAGGCCTCCTGGGAATTTCACCATGTCTCTAGGTGGATATGAATAGCAATGCTGCCTGCACGAAAAGTTAAAGAGCTCACCGGCTCACCTTCCAGGCCAACTGAATCTGAATAAAGGAGGTGTGTATGTTTTATATGGATAGGCTACAATGAGTGGGTGCTGCTGACTTTGCAATATGTATTACGGATTTTTCCTATACCTCCTATAGCATTGCCGGTAGGAAACCAAGGCCATTGGCAAAAGGGTCCATTGTATACAATTCTGTATACAAAAATAAAAGACTTTCCATTTCTCCTCCCACGCCCAATGGTACAGACTGATCTGGTCACTGGGTCAGAGCTGCTTCTCATCCCAAGGCAGCAATAAGCCACACTGCTTACTCTGGAGGATTTTTGTTGTAGTCAGTAACAATGTTCAGACCTTCATAAGTTGGGATTTTCAGCCCAGGTGTCCATGCTTGAAATATTGGGGGGGGGGACTACAAGCCCCAGCCTCTGACCCACCCACCCATTTTGAAACACTCATGGTACCCTGTGACCTTCTAAAAACAGTAAGCAAAGGGGGCAGACCCTCTCCCCGCCCCATAATTCTAGAAATGTCAAAACAGGAAACCTACCTCATCAGGAGTGAACATAATCAGTATCTCCGCCATCACTCTAAAAAAGAGCTTTCTAAAACACCTGAGGAGAAAGCAGAAACCTATGAGTAGCGCCATTCATCAGGTAGAAGGTACAAGATCATTAAGGGCTATTTAACATGTTGTAGAGCAAGAAACTTTGGTTTACTACTGAGTGCACGCTCAAAAAAGAGCCACAGCCAATCACAGGGTTTTTTTATGAGCACTCCTGTATGATACATGTGTTTTCAAACATGTGTCTGCTATATTGACACTTTACATTTTTAGGTGTATACTTTAAAATCATAGGTCTTCACCTAAAAAAAAAAAATGTAATGTGTGAAGAGGCGTTGTCATTTAGTTTGCCAGCGACATCTCTGCTTTGCCTTCTAAGAGCCTGAGTTTAAGCAGGGAGGCACAAAACCTGACACTCTCCTCTTGGAATTCAACCTGACTCATGTGTGACATTCAGAAATTCACTTAACATTCTCCAATAGCTGCCACGTTTCTAGAAAGTGAATGGAAATATTTGCTTTCTTTAGAAATAATTATTAAGTTAATATTTTAATAATCCTTTGAAACTGTCACGTGCGTACAGTAGATAAATATTGGTTTGTATTCTGGCACTCTACCTTCATATATATCTCTACATCTTCATATATGTATAAATCTACAATCTACACACAGGTGAAGGATGCTAGATAGGCAGAGACTGAATAGAGCTAAATTCAAACCATCTACCAGGCAAGCTAGGGAGACAAATCTTTAATTGTAGAATTATACTTCATCTATTAAGGAGGGAAAGATGTGCACAATGCTTTTGCATTGGTAACACTAGGCACTGCCTTTCTAGGGGTACAGTTGGAAAAATTAATGGTGTGTGTGTGTGTGTGTGTGTGTGTGTGTGATTTCACCAAACTCCATATGGGAAAACAAACTGAGGAATTCCAAATCTGGGAGAAGATCTGAATTTTTGAAAAATGTCAGCTACAATGTCCAAGTTTTAGACATTGATTAAAGTGTATTTGCTAATATATGCATATGGGAGGATTACATGAACCATGATGGCTGATCGGGTCTCTATAATTTTGGTTTTCTAAATTTTTCTGAGATATTTTTTTAAACTACCCTTTGGTTTCTTGAGAATGAAAAACCTCCCATTTTAGACTTTGTTATTCTAAAAAAAAGAAGACATTCCTTTGGAGCATCCTTAAAACATCTAAAGAAAGATGCACTTTTTGTGTATTAAAAATCCCTCTCCAAAGGGAGTATTATATGGATGATCCAATATTTACATTGATGGAGGAGCAATCCTATGTCCCCTAGACATTGTCTGGGAGACACAGGAATTTTTGGTTTCCTGGCTATGAAGTCAGAAACAGGGCTCTGACCACATAGCAAGGAAACCGCACTCCCCACCCCGTCCCCCTCATAGCCAGTGCAGAGGGAACTGCACCAGCTACATCTCCACACTTGGAAAACAGAGCGCAGAGATGGGGAAAAGGGGCTGTTCCTGGGGGCAGGGAGGGGACTGGGTCAGCAACCACACATGAAATCCTATTTCATAGGATTTGGCTGCCCCAGCCTCCTTCTCTCCCCCTCCCCGAAGCCTCCAGTAGCTGGAGGCACAAGGCACCTCCCTCTCTGCATAGGATACTCATAGGCCTCTCAGTTCAGGAGCTTATGAGTACCCAGGGCACAACCTATAGGATTGCACCCTTAGAGAATTAAGTCTCCAGACTGTAAGCACTCTGTACATTTTATAGATAGTGTGTGTGTGTGTGTGTGTGTGTGTGTGTGTGTGTTTTCCTTCTGAAATATAATGGTTTCTGAGGCACCTATACATCAAGCAGGTACTGTACACATTTTTTAAAAAAAAATGATAGAGGCCTCTCTGCAGGCTTGCAATCTAAAGAAAGATCCTAATCACCGACAGCCACAACCCTTTAAAAACCCATTCTGATGGGCGTTGGTAATATTTTGTTTGCAGCTTACACTCTCCCCAGTGTCTTCCTTTCTTCCACAAGAGCAGGGTTTTTTTTCACCCCCTCCACACACCTCTCTCATTTCTCTCTTCATAGTTGCCTCGTTTTTTTCAATCTCTGTTTTTCAAACTACTCGTTCTCTTGTCAGGAGCCACAGGTGTTTCATCTACCATCTCCCCATCTGGCTCCATTTAGGCCTTGCTGAGGGGCTTGAGTCTTTTAATATACTTCTTGTTTTAGGGGACTGAGAAGTGTCAGAGTGTATTCTTCAGATTCCATCACTTCTGATATCTTTGCCTGACCTCTCTCCTGGACCTCAGATTGTATTCTCTTTCTCCTGTGTGGTTCTCTTTTTCATCATCCCCATGATATATGGCTCTTGTACTTTATATTAAGCTTTTGTCACTTTGGTAGAGGTTACTCTCCTTTCCTCCACTGTCCAATAATAATAATGACAATGACAATACTAATAAATAATCTTCCCTTCAGGCAGTGTGAAGACTCTGCTGCCATCTTGAGCACAGGGGGAAAAAAAACTCTAGAGGGCTCTTCTATATTTTAATTTATTCCTAGGCAAATACATCAACTCCATTTACATTACTCTCTCACTGTCATACAGATGGTACTTTTGAATTCTCTGCCTAATATTATTCGCCTCAGAATCCCAGATGGTGAAGTGGGAAATCACGAAAATGCCTCTTCAGAACAGGAGAACTCCCACACACGTCTATTGAGAACTGAAAGCTTTTCTGAAGTAACTATAACTGGCTGACTAGCTTCTACGTAGCAGTGGAACTAAGAATGCAGGGGTATCAGGGACCCTCTTGTTCCCATTGACCTGGCTGCTCTGATGTCACACCCAAGCTGAAACCCCTAGAAACCCCTAAGTCTAAAATCCAGCAAAATCCTCCTGTGGATGGAAGGACTCCTTCTGTCAATGGGAGGCTTTTGATCTGGCAGAACTCTTCTGCTGGCTGAACAGGGGAGAAAGCAATATTCGCCAATTCCCCCCTCCCACTGACATCCCCTATGTCCCACAAAAATGTGCTCTGGAGGATTGTGGGACCATCCAGAACAGTGGGGGAGGTTACACTGGGGGCTGCAGAAGGAGGGGGAAATCAGCAAAGATCACCTTCCCCACTTTCTACTGGTAGGAGCATTGTGAGTGGGATTCCACACAGGGAATGCTCCTGCCAACAGAAAAGAAGCTGGATCCAACTCAACAGGAATAACATAGATTTGAAATTTAACTGAGTTGAATTAAGTTACAGCACAACTCTATGCCAGTGTGGTGTAGTGGCAAGAGTGTTGGACTGGGAGCTGGGAGATCCGGGTTCTAGCCCCCACTCGGCCATGGAAGCTCACTGGGTGACTTTGGGCCAGTCACACACTCTCAGCCCAACCTTCCTCACAGGGTTGTTGTGAGGATAAAATGGAGAGGAGGAGGATAATGTAAGCCGCCTTGGGTTCCTTGCAAGAGGAAAAAAGGTGGGATATAAATGCAATAATAAATAAATATATGTTTACTCAGAAGTAGGTCCCGATAATTTCAATAGGGCTCACTCACAAGTATGCATAGGACTGGATAGTTAAACGATTTCAGTATTATCTACAAGTCCTGAATGTTTACATGGCATTGTGTATGTTTCTTTGGAAGAATTCCATTGATAAATTCAAGGTCCTTATTATGCACAGCTGTTGGCCAAAAAAAGATGGCACTTACTATACACACACACACACACATGATGAAGTAGGTATAATGGAAGAAAAACATTCTCTGATTTTAAATGTTATAATAGAGAATGTTTTTATTTAATTTGTTTTAAATGTCTTTAACTGAGACATTTTGCCTTCTGTTTTTAAATGTTTTAACTATGAATGTTGTATATTTTAAACTTTGATGTCATAAACCACTTTGAGGTATCTTTCTAAATATAGTCAAGTGGTCTATAAATTGGTTAAATAAAGGAATGAGCTATTTTATATTTCTCCTCATTTGCCTAGAGTTGGTAGGAGTTCTGAAACAAATTCTGTGGAACATCACAGCAGCACACAGTGCTAGACTTACATGTAGAAGGGCTACATTTCCAGCATTGCTCTGAAGCAAGAGAGTTTCAGTAATAAAGCTCACACTGCTGTGGCACTATGAACTATGCAACTGTCCATCACTAATACATCAAAAGTACCATTGCCTCAGTAAGTTGATGACTCCCTGGTAGATTGGCGATAATGGGACAGGAGCTGGAAATCCCCACTTGGCTTCTGCTAAGCAGCAGTTTTATTTCCCAGTACCTTTTGCTGAACATTAATAGGGGAAAGTTTCTTTATGCCATCACTTTTTGGACTTCTGCAATGAACAAAATAGATGATGTTGCCTTCCAAAGTCTGTGGAGAAAGCAAATGACTGTATCATAATTGCCTCTGACTTTAATTTGATCTTAGATGAGGAGCTCGATAACCATTCTAAAACCTCCACAAAACACTTAAAGGTGACAGGCATTATTAAGGTTTGGTGGGAAACAATGCGGGTAATGGATGCTTAGTTCTCCCCTCCAGAACTGCATTCCCTTCCCTATCGTAGGTAGGGATTATACATTTTACTTGGTGAACATGTAACCTGAGATTTTTTTTAAAAAAAAAACCATCAATCTAAGTGCAAGACAGAAGGGAGGGCATTAATTGGAAAAGAGACTTTTATAGGCCATTTTCCAAGTGCCACCAGGTAATTTTGGGGTGGAGTGAGAGAAAGAGCAATTGCTAACTAGATAAAGATTGAATGGTCCTATTCTTAGAGTGGAACATTTGAGGGTTTTGTTTTAATATGATTGTGAAATTGGGGGAGATTAATATAGGTTCATGCCAGACATCTATTACAGTTTAGGATGTGATCAAACGTTTCATTAGGGCTAGATAAATTGCCTCTGCAACATTTTCAAAGAAACTATCAAGATACAGATCATTGAGTTAGGCAGGCCAGGAAGATATCTTAGGGAGCTACAAGTCACAATCCAGGCTCTGCTGACATCCATGGCCACTCCAGTGAAGCCAGGTATTTACCAGTGTATTCTTGTGGCTATCCAAAGTTAATCAGTTACAATGAGGTTATAACATGTGAAATGTTTTTTGTGAAGTAATAAAGCTAGAGTTTGTTTTTTGCTAAGTCAACTGCTATAGATTCAGAAAGAGTTCTCATTGATAGGAGCACAATGAATCCTGAAATGGTGTTTTCATGCTTTGCTTTAAAAGAGCAAAATAAACAGATCCAGGGCCAAGCTACATACAACATTAAGGGTGCAATCCTATGCATGTTTAGACAGAGAAAAGGCCTACAACTCCTTTTCTGGGAGTTGTAGGCCTTTTCTCTATCTAAGCATGCATAGGATTGCACCCTTAATGTTCTAATGGGCAATTTTCCTCCAAAACCCCTCAGAGGGGTTTTCCTCGGACAGAAGGGGCTTTCTTAGGACTGCAGTAGGGGAGAAAAGGGCTACACTCTTCCTCCATGCCTGTTCTGATCCCATTAATTATCAGCCACTGACCTCCGCCCACCCACCCAAGCTGATGCAATTGGCATTTTTAATAACCTCCATGTTAGATTAAAGACACATTTAATATCACATGTAGTTGGACACACACACACCTCAGCATCATAGTTGAAGGAAACTAATGATCTCTCATATGTAGCATCTAATTTCTTCTGACATGATAGACCATGGGTACTAGCAATGAAAACTAGCTTTGGCTTTGTTGTGCAATATGGCAAAAAGCAGAAATTTTGAACAACCACATAAAGAGCCTATCTACATCACAGATTAGAAATCGTGTATAGTGCAAACCTATGTGTCTTTTCTCAGAAGTCAGTCTCCTGTGTTCAATGGGGCTTACTCCAAGGTTAGGATGCATTTGATTGAATCTTTGTTGCACTGTGCAGAAGCAGCCACTACAGAAGTTCTGCTTTGCATGTTTCTTTTCTGTCCCTTTAGGTTCCTGTAGTGACTTGCTGTCCTTCATGGATCACTGCCTTGTTGTGGCGAAGGGGCTTGCGTAACTCAGTGAAGCCATAAGCTTTGCCATGCAAGGCCACCCAAGACGGACAGGTCATGGTGGAGAGTTCTGACAAAATGTGGTCCACTGGAGAAGGAAATGGCAACCCACTCCAGTATTCTTGCCAAGAAAACCCCATGGAACATATCACAAGGCTAAAAGATATGACGCTGGAAGATGAGCCCCTCAGGTCAGAAGGTGTCCAATATACTATTGGGGAAGAGCAGACAGAAATTCCAAGTAGCACCAGAAAGAGTGAAGTGGCTGGGCCAAAGCCGAAAGGACGCTCAGCTGTGGATGTGTCTGGTGGTGAAAAGAAAATCCGATGCTGTAAAGAACAATATTGTTTAGGAACCTGGAATGTAAGATCAATGAACCAAGGTAAGCTGGAGGTGGTCAAACATGAGATGGCAAGATTGAACATCGACATCTTGGGAATCAGTGAACTAAAATGGACAGGCATGGGTGAATTTAATTCAGGTGACCATCATATCTACTACTGTGGGCAAAAATCCCTTAAAAGAAATGGAGTAGCACTCATAGTCAACAAAAGGGTGGGAAAAGCAGTACTGGGGTACAATCTCAAAAACGACAGAATGATCTCAGTATGAATCCAAGGCAAACCATTCAACATCACAGTAATTCAAGTCTATGCCCCAACCACTGAGGCCAAAGAAGCTGAGGTTGATCGGTTCTATGAAGACCTACAACACCTTCTAGAACTAACACCAAAAAAAAAGATGTCCTCTTCATCATAGGGGATTGGAATGCTAAAGTAGGAAGTCAAGAAATCACCAAGATAACAGGCAACCATGGCCTTGGTGTACAAAATGAAGCAGGACAAAGGCTAATAGAGTTTTGCCAAGAGAACACGCTGATCATAGCAAACACTCTTTTCCAACAGCACAAGAGGCGACTCTACACATGGACATCACCAAATGGTCAATATCGAAATCACATTGATTATGTACTTTGCAGCCAAAGAAGGAGAAGCTCTACACAGTCAGTAAAAACAAGACCTGGAGCTGACTGTGGCTCAGATCATGAGCTTCTTGTTGCAAAATTTCGGCTTAAATTGAAGAACGTAGGGAAAACCACTAAACCATTCAGGTATGACCTCAATCATATCCCTTATGAATATACAGTGGAGGTGAGGAATAGATTTCAGGGATTAGACCTGATAGACAGAGCGCCTGAGGAAGTATGGATGGAGGTCCGTAACATTGTTCAGGAGGCAGCAACTCAATCCATCCCAAAGAAAAAGAAATGCAAGAAAGCCAAGTGGCTGTCTGATGAGGCTTTACAAGTAGCTGAGGAAAGAAGGGAAGCGAAAAGCAAGGGAGAAAGGGGAAGGTATACCCAACTGAATACAGATTTCCAGAGAATAGCAAGGAGAGACAAGAAGGCATTGTTCATTGTTAAATGGACAATGCAAAGGAATTGAAGAAAACAATAGAATGGGAAAGACTAGAGATCTCTTCAAGAAAATCGGAGATCTCAAGGGAACGTTTTGTGCAAAGACGGACTTGATAAAGGACAAAGAAGACAGGGACCTAACAGAAGCAGATGAGATTAAGAAGAAGTGGAAAGAATACACAGAAGAACTCTACAGGAAAGATCTGAATGTTCCTGATAGCCATGATAGTGTGGTCACTGAACTTGAGCCAGACATCCTAGAGAGTGAAGTCAAGTGGGCCTTAGGAAGCATTACTAACAACAAAGTTAGCGGAGATGACAGTATTCCAGCTGAGCTATTTAAAATCCTAAAAGATGATGCTGTTAAAGTGCTGCACTCAATATGCCAACAAATTTGGAACACTCAACAATGGCCACAAGACTGGAAAAGGTCAGTTTACATTCCAATTCCAAAGAAGGGCAATGCCAAAGAATGTTCAAACTACCGTACAATTGTGCTCATTTCACATGCCAGCAAGGTTATGCTCAAAATCCTACAAGCTAGGCTTCAGCAGTATGTGTACTGAGAACTACCGGAAGTACAAGCTGGGTTTCAAAGAGGCAGAGGAACTAGAGATGAAATCGCCAACATTCGCTGGATCATGGAGAAAGCAAGAGAATTCCAGAAAAACATCTATTTCTGCTTCATTGACTACACTAAAGCCTTTGATTGTGTGGATCACAACAAACTGTGGCAAATTCTTAAAGAGATGGGAGTACCAGACCACCTTACCTGTCTCCTGAGAAACCTGTTTGAGGGTCAAGAAGCAACAGTAAGAACCAGACATGGAACAACCGAGTGGTTCAAAATTGGGAAAGGAGTATGACAAGGCTGCATATTGTCACCCTGCTTATTTAACTTATATGCAGAGTACATCATGAGAAACGCCGGGTTGGATGAATCACAGGTCGGAATTAAGATTGCCGGGAGAATTGTCAACAACCTCAGATATGCAGACGATACCACCCTAATGGCAGAAAGCGAAGAGGATCTAAAGAGCCTCTTGTTGAGGGTGAAAGAGGAGAGTGCAAAAGCTGGTTTGAAACTCAACATTAAAAAAATGAAGATCATGGCATCTGGCCCCATCACTTCCTGGCATATAGAAGGGGAAGAAATGGAAGCAGTGACAGATTTCATTTTCTTGGGCTCCAAGTTCACTACAGACAGTGACTGTAGCCATGAAATTAAAAGACGCTTGCTCCTTGGGAGGAAAGCTATGGCAAATCTAGACAGCATAATAAGAAGCAGAGACATCACCTTGCCGACAAGGTTCGTATAATCAAAGCTATGGTTTTCCCAGTAGCAACGTATGGCTGTGAGAGCTGGACTATAAGGAAGGCTGAGCGCCGAAGAATGGATGCTTTCAAACTGTGGTGCTGGAGAAGACTTTTACGAGTCCCCTGGACTGCAAGGAGGTCTAATCAGTCAATCCTAAAGGAAATCAACCCTGACTGCTCATTGGAAGGACAGATACTGAAACTGAAATTCAAATATTTTGGCCACCTAATGCGAAGAGAAAACTCTCTGAAAAAGACCCTGATGCTGGGAAAGACTGAAGGCAAAAGGAGAAGGGGATGGCAGAGGATGAGATGGCTAGATAGCATCACCGATGCAATGAATATGGACTTGAGCATGCTCCGGGGAGAGCGCAGGACAGGAAGGCCTGGCATGCTGTGGTCCATGGGGTCACTTCTTCTTCTTCTTCTTCTTCTTCTTCTTCTTCTTCTTCTTCTTCTTCTTCTTCTTCTTCTTCTTCAAAATAACCAGAAACATATGTTTCTGAGGGATAACCACATGTGGTCTAAAGTATTGTGGTGGGGGAGGGTGGTATATAACTTCTGTTCTCTGCATTCCCTAGATGATGACTCTGGATTTCTAACAAAGAATTTCAGCTCACCAAATAATTGCTCACAAGTCCCAGGATTCTTTTTTTTTTTTTTTGGGGGGGGGGATCATTCTAATTAAGACTGCTATAAAACTGGTATAGCCCTTTAAGGTATACAGGCCCAAAGACTCAGCATTTCCCTCAATAGCATTTGTCTCTGAAGATCGCTGTAGCAGGTCTCAGCCTCATTGGCGTTTCAAGCGATGCTAATTTCTTCTGAAATTATAAGCTTTTTAAATATCAGGAATAGAATTTAAAATGTCATTTGCATTATATTGCCCAAGATGTGCAGTTCCTCCCTGAAATGTTTATAAAAAGTCTTCAAATCTATGTTATTTATCAAAGTCTAATGTGTGTGTTTTTTTAAAAAAATACACCTTTTTTTCAAATCTTTAAACAAAGTGTTAAAGAAATGAGAGAATAGCCCTTTCAGACAAGAGTTCTGCATTGAATTCCCAGTTGGGCATGTAGGAACTGATTGGCAATTTGATTATTCCTTGTCAGATAATGGGCATTATTCAAAGAGAAGCATCCTTCAATTATCCATTCAATCATCATCTCACCACTTTGATGATGTTTCCTATACTGCAGCTGGAGTACACTAGTATTCTCAGTTTGATTGTGTTGTGATGTGATCTTGTAATGCCATGAGTTAGGCCTTGTAGTCCTGGGACGAGGCCTCGTCTTTGGTTCATACATTTACTTCATTTCCTGAGCCTTTGAGACTTGCATTGTCTCATGATTCTCATGAGACAATTGCATCAGGCTAGGGATGGGGGAGAATTTCTCGCCGAAACTTCGGGGGGGCGAGTGCCAACGTATTCGGCCCCCCGAAGTAGTTTCGGGGAGAAATTCTCCGCACCCCCCCGCACCCCGCACCCCTCCCAGGATGGGACTTACCTTTCCCGAATGTCCCTCCCGGCGGCGGGTCCCGGCGGCGGTTCAGCAGGTCTTCGTCAGGGGCGGGGACGGCAGCCGGTCTTTCGACCGGCTGCTGCCGCCGCCATTCCAAGAAAAGTAAAAAAAAAAAAAAAACGCCCCGTGATAGGCTACGTGACGATTAACGTAGCCTATCAGAGCTAGATTTGCAAAGTCAGCCGTGATAGGCTACGTAAATCGTCACGTAGCCTATCACGGGTGACTTAAAAAAAAAAAAAAAGCGCGTACGGCTGATGGCGGCCCCCATAGGGAGCCGCCATTCGCGTTCCTTATTTGGTCGCTGTACTCTACGTAAAGATTACGTAGACTACGGCGAAAATAAGGGCAACGCTATTTGCGTTGCCCTTATTTTCGCCGTAGTCTACATAAAGATTTACGTAGACTACAGCGACCAAATAAGGAACGCGAATGGCGGCTCCCTATGGGGGCCGCCATCAGCCGTACGCGCTTTTTTTTTTTTTAAGTCACCCGTGATAGGCTACGTGACGATTTACGTAGCCTATCACGGCTGACTTTGCAGATCTAGCCGTGATAGGCTACGTAAATCGTCACATAGCCTATCACGGGGGCATTTTGTTTTGTTTTTAACTTTTTATTTCGCGGCCAGGCGAGGTGAGGCGCCTCCTCCCCTGCCTGAATTTCGGCCGGGCGAGGAGGGAAGCCTCCCCCCCAGCCTGAACTTCGGGGGGAGCAGCGAAGCGCCTCCCCCCCACCGCGAAGCAAGCTGCGAGACCAGGTAAGTGACTTTCGTGCACCCCTACATCAGGCTCTCTTTCTTTTTTTCTTTTTCTTTTCTCTCTTTCTTTTTTCGAGCCTGGACACTGTGAAAGGTGGAGGGTGGGAAATCGCTGTCACAGTTAGAGACAGTCCTGCCATTGGGCAGAAGGAGATGACTGCCTCAGATGACAGATGATGGGGGTCAATGGTGGCCACACCCCTGGTTGTACCTCCTGAGCCTCCCAGCCATTCTTCTCTGTTGGAAGATAGAGCTATGTATGTCTCATGGCCTGACTTGGGCCCCCTAACTGCCATCTCAGGTATAGTGCCACTATGCCATTGCCAGTAGGGATGTCGCAGGAGTCCAAGAGGCGGGTGGAGTCCAGCGGACTCCCCACCCCTGCTCGCCCTCCCAGACTCCGTTTACTCCCATGGGCCGTTTACACCTGTAATCTTGCATAAATGGCTGCTTGATGGCTGCCATTTGTGTAAAAGACCCTTTATGTAAAAGAATGAGCTGTCATTTTTATGCAAAATGGCAGCTTGCTGAGGGAACAGGTAGCCCTGCATCACACACTGGGTGCTCACAGACTGTCCAGTGGCTTATGCAACATGGGGAACAGGGCTGGGTGGCAGGTGGGGTTCCAGTGAGCAGCATGGGAGGCAGACTGGGGTGAGTCAGTCCATCCCTAATTGCCAGTGTTGAAGTAAAATTTAATCACCTGTCCAGTCAGCTCCTGTACATGGAAGGGGTAGGAAATGCCATATTGTCCTTTGCCTCAGGGAGCAAAATCTTTTCAGCTAGCCCTGGTCATGGTCTGAAGTTTCTATGCCATCTGAGAACCCATCGCCCAGAACTAGAACATGCTTAAAACTCGCGCATCTCTGCTTCAGCCTATTGGCTGAAAGACTAAGATGACTCTTTGGATTTTAGTGAGGAAGCCAACAAAGGAACCCCAAAATGTCTCACGATACTGTATACACACATTGAAGCCGCCATCATAGGAAGTGCAGGAAAATCATGCTTTACACAGCTAACTCAGTTTGACCGCAATGATATAGAAACAGATATGATTTAATCCTACATAGGGATCTGGGAAACATTTTCTATTATTTTGGGCTTGCTAAAAACTGCTGGCATCCCAAATTCAGGGCTTCAGATTCAAACTTTTACAAGAGCAGGATTATCTGAACTGTTATTTTGCATGTTAGTTCAGATCCTAACATCGTTGTGCATTGTTCTCTAAGACACAGAGACCTGGGTATTGATACTATATCTG
This sequence comes from Heloderma suspectum, assembly GCF_057233095.1. Taxonomy (NCBI): domain Eukaryota; kingdom Metazoa; phylum Chordata; class Lepidosauria; order Squamata; family Helodermatidae; genus Heloderma; species Heloderma suspectum. The sequence goes on from NC_139458.1 coordinate 272,326,386, forward strand.
TTGTTCCTAATTCAAAATGCTGATGGAATGCTTTGCAAGTGTATATGCAGCCAAGCCTACAGATCATCACTGTTCCTTATTTAAAGTAGGGCTGTACACCGCCTCGTTATGAAGTCCAAATAACGAGGCGAAGCGGGCTTATTCAGAGCAAAATCCTCATGACACGAGGCAGGTCAGAGCAGTACCAAGGCACCCCGGGGCGAGACGCCCTTCCCCCCGAAGCACCTCCTCTGCCTTGTAAATTCAGAGCTCTACTTACTTAATGCTTGAGCAGTGCAGACAGGCTGTCTCCAAAATGTATCAGCTTCTGAACACTCATGTGGAGGGGCGTGACAAGGACGAGGAGGGAGGGGGAAGGCGAGTAGATGCGGGAAGGCGGGGGGAGACAGGAAGGCGAGTGCAGAAGGAGGAGGGAGTCTGCTTTGGGAAATAGGACCTCTCAGCCAGAACTGACACCAGCAGTCCCCAATCAGAGAGAGGTGGAGGAAGGCTATATATATATATATATATATATATATATTGGTGAAAGGCTGCATTTGGTTATTGCACTAGCTGTGTCTTTGGGAGAGGGCTGGTGTGGGTAGATGATCGTGTGTGTGTGCGTGTGCATGCGTGTGCATTCCTAGGAGTTACTCCTTCAATTCATTTGATTTTGATTGCCATTGGGCTTTCCTCAAAATTTAAATTAAAAGGAAACAGCTTGGTTGTACTGGGAGCATTAAATTTTAAATTTAAATTAAAAGGAAACAGCTTGGTTGTACTGGGAGCATTTCCTCACTCCTTGATACTCTGTCCCCATTGGGACAGTGTCTTTTGCAGCACCTCTTCCAGCCGCCCTCTCCTGTTTTCTTCTACCTCCGACTCATTTGTTATTTTTGTATTTGATTACATTCATCTCTCCTTTCCATAATTTTTCAAACTAACATATAGGGATGGCAGAGAATTTCTCCACGAATCACCGGGAGGCCAAATGCCAATGCATTCGGCCCCCCGAAATCGGTGGTGAAATTCTCCGCCACCCCCCCACCCCCCCACCCCCCGGGATGGGACTCACCTCTGTCAAATGTCCCTCTCGGTGGTGGGTCCCGGTGGCATTTCGGCAGCGTTTTGGTGGTGGCAGGGGCGGCGGCCAGTCTTCCGACCGGCTGCCACCGCTGCCATTTCCCAGTAAAAAAAAAAAAAAAACACGTGATAGGCTACGTAATGATTTATGTAGCCTATCACGGCTAGATTTTCAAAGTCAGCCATGATAGGCTACGTAAATCATTACGTAGCCTACCACGACTGACTTTGGGGAGAAAAAAGCACATACGCAAATGGCGGCGCCCATGGGCGCCGCCATTTGTGTTCCTTATTTGGGCACGGGTAGTCTACGTAAAGATTTACGTAGACTACAGCGAAAATAAGGGCAACGCAAATAGCGTTGCCCTTATTTTCACCGTAGTCTACGTAAATCTTTACGTAGACTACCCATGCCTAAATAAGGAATGCCCATGGGCGCCGCCATTTGCATACACGCTTTTTTTTTTCAAAGTCAGCCGTGATAGGCTACATAATGATTTACGTAGCCTATCACAGCTGACTTTGAAAATCTAGCTGTGATAGGCTACGTAAATCGTTACGTAGCCTATCACGTGTTTTTTCCCCCCCCATAATTTTTTAATTTCACGGCCGGGGAGACGGGGCGCTTCCCCCCAGCCAGAATTTCGGCGGCGAGGGATGGGGCGCCCCCTCGGCCTGAATTTCGGCCAGGAGGGGCGGGGCGCCTCCCCCCACCAAGAATTTCGGGGGGAGAACCGAAGCGCCTCCCTCCCACTGCGAAGCAAGCTGTGGGACCAGGTAAGGGACTTTCGTCCATCCTTACTAACATAGCTTTTTCTCAGCTGAGGCTGCTATGGTCTCCCCTCCCCCACCAATCCTGTGTTTGTTTATCTTGGTTTTGGACTCCGGAAAAGGCTGAGTTTGTTGTTTAACCTCGACCGTCACTTCTGCTTTCTCCATTCTATTTCCTTGTCACTTTTCTCCATCAACTCTGTCTCTTTTAGATTTTTAAAAACTGTTTCAATTTTTAAAAGCAAACTTCTAGCTGGGCATGTTCCTCCCCCCCCCCCCTTTCTAAGTCATATTCAAGCATTTACTTTTATTTTTCTAAATTCTTAAAGGAAGACATATTACAGCAGCCTATAGTGTTTGTTCCCCCACACCACCATGCTGAAGTGAACTGTCTGTGTCTTCTCTCTGTGTTGATCCTCCCAAAACAGAAATAAAAGAAGGGATTTTAAAATTTTTGTTTGATTTACCTAGGCTCTTATCTTACTGCCTATGCTGTACTGTATTTCTTGAAGTTACCCTGCCTTCCATAAAAGAACATGAAATATAAAACAATAAATTAAAGACACCTATCATTTGCTTAGGTAGTTCTGCTTTTCTTTAGCTCTTGTGTGTTTGTGTCTGTGTGTGTATGTGTATGTGCATGCTAGGGTGTTTTTCCACCAACTCTATACATCCAAATTTCAAGGCAGTGTTGAAAAATCATGAGACACATAGTATTTTGTATTAATCACCTTCTTATTCAAATAACACTCCACTGTGTGGCAAAGCAATCAAGTGCAATATGAGGCATCTTTGAGGTGTTGACAGGGGCAGAGGTGGGGAGAAGTTACAGCTCCTTGCTTTGGGAGTTTTAGTGGAGAAAATCAAATTTCACCAGTGCCTTGCACACAAGCCAGTGGGCCAAAGTCCCTGGACTTTGGTGGGTGGGATGCCCTCATGGGGTGCTGGAAGGGGCCCAGGTTTCACACCCATCCATCAAAACAGGGAGAAGTTACAGCTCTTTGCTTGGGTGTTTTCCTGGAAAAAGTCAAATTTCACCAGCGCCTAGCACACAAGCTGGTTGGCCAAAGTGCTGGGCTTGGGGGGTGCGATGCCCTCAAGGGGGGCTGGGGGACTCCAAGTTATCACATGCATGTGTGGAAACAGGGAGAAGTTACAGCTCTTTACTTTGAGAGTTTCTGTGGAAAACATCAGATTTTAACTCCACCTAGCACAAAACCCACTGGGCCAAAGTGTCTGAAATTTTGCAGGTGGCCTCCACTTTACATGAACATGAAATATAAAACAATAAATTAAAGTGGAGAGGTCTCCAAATTTCATGCCCTTATCCTACAACTAAAACAGTGTTTCCCCATACAAGTCAATGGGAAAACACCAAAATCATGCGATCCGGATATCCGAATTTTGCTTTGGATTCAGATCTGAGTCAGATCGGAGGGGGTCCAAATAGGTCACTTTGAATGATCCGAAGTGGCATCCAAAGTGGATCAGGGGGCCTGTGCACAGCCCTAATTTAAAGCACTGACTGGTTTGCTACTGCTCAGGATTATGATCTATTGCTAATAATATTTCTTTCTATATGAAAACTGGCCTGCTATTGTACCTGATTCTGGATCATCCCCATAGGCCAAACCTACAGAAAACCTACAAGGATAGATTTCTACTTAAACATACTTAGAGTAGACCCACTGAAATTAATGGGATTTAAATTAGTCATGACTAAATGAAAGCCCCATTGATTTAAATGGTTCTACTCTAATTATGACTAAGTATGATTCAACCTACTGCAAAATGATTCCACTAACTCCAGAAAATATCATTAGAGATATGAAGGCCTAGAAAAAATGGGGTGGGGGGGACGAGAACAATTCAGGACAAAAATTATTGTTTTCCAAATTTTCCAAAAATCCCTAAAGATTTGGGGGGAAATGAGGCTGGAGCTTCTTTTTTTTTCTAGTTTCTTTCTGGGCCTTCGTATTTCTAAAGTCCATATACGCCTAAGGCTGTCATCCCATCCACACTTACTTGGGGGTAAGTCTCATTGGATTCAGTTGAACTTACATCTAAGTAGACATGTATATAGGGATGGCGGAGAATTACGCCATGGATCTTGGTGAGCCTATCATGGCAAGCAAAAAAAAACAACGTGTATGCAAATGGCTGCAGCTACGGCGGCTGCCATTTGCGTTCCCTATTTTTCTCCGTTTTATCCTATATAAATATTTATGTAGGCTATTATGGCAAAAAAAAAGGGGAACGCAAATAGTGTAGTGGGCGCTGTTTGCGTTCCCCTTTTTTTTTTCACCGTAATAGCCTACATAAATATTTACGTAAGATAAAACGGCAAAAAATAGGGAACGCAAATGACGGCTGCCGTAGCCGCCGCCATTTACGTACGCTGTTTTGGGGGGGTGCCTGCCATTATAGGCTACATAAATACTTACATAGCCTATCACAGCAGCCTGGCTGGATGCCAATGGCGGCCGCTGCGGCAGCCACCATTTGCGTCCAGAGCGGCCCGTCCATGGCCGGAATTCCAGCTGCGGATGACCCTGGCTGGCTGTTCCACGGAGCCACAGCAGAGCAGAGCTGGCTGGGCAGGATTCTGGGGGGGAGGACCGGATCGCCTCCCCCCCATCGAGGATTCCGGGAGGAGGGACGGAGTGCCTCCCCACCACCACCGCAAATCACATCCGCAAAAAGGTAAGTGACTTTCGTACATCCCTACATGTATAGGAGTCCACTGCTAAACAGTATGGGTTTATGGCAGACCATTCCTCACTAACCTTTTCATTCAGGATTAATATCTCTCCACACACACACACACCTTGTATCTTGATTTGGTTGATCAGAGAGGGGACCTATTATTTCATTCATTTGGATCAGCTCTCTCAGAGATGTATAAGTGTTTCTAAAGTTAAAAATAATTCCATGGGGTTGGATCCTAAGTTTTCTTTCATTGGTGGCTCTGCTCACAGTGCTCCCTCTGATAGAAAGATGAAGATACCTGGAGGTGTGTATGTGCGTGCGTGTGTGGGAGAGAAAGAACAGCCATGTCAATTCACATGGTCATTAGGAGTGTGGTGAATGGACTGGTCATGTTTAGGTGCCATCATTAACATCTGGCTTTTTCTATGCTATCACTAGCCTGCATGGGGATTAGCAGTTGCATACTAAAATTGTGATCCTGTACATGGCAGCACCTGTGCACGTGTGGCTTCCCAATATACTGAAGGATCTCCAATCCAGTACAAGGGGCTGCCAGTGCTGTACATCACTGGTGTTGAGTGTCTGCATTCAGTAATCACATATTCTTCCTCTGCCTGCCTTTGCCTCCCCTTCCTCTGTTGCCTCCCATACATACACCTGTTTGTCAGCCCTTCAGTATATTGACATGTCCTCTCATTCTTTGTAAACCACCATGTACACTGATGTCACTATGTTAATACAAATCCTACTAATATTCATCATCATCGTCTTCAGGTTGGATCACATGGAAAGCAACCTCCAAAACATGGAGCAACAACATGGCAGGACATCCATATTTGGTACAATTTTCACTGGTCTCCACATGAAGCAGGGACAGGGAACCTATGGCCCTTCAGATTTGTTGGACCCCATCTCCCACCAGCCCTAGCCAGGATGGTTGATGGTCAGTGATTATGGGATTTGAGGTACAGCAACTTCTGGAGGGCCACAGGTCCCCCACCCTTGACAAGGAGACTATAATCAGGGCTGGCATCAAGGTTTGGAATGGTTGGGCACCTGCTGAGGACCTGCTGAGGACCCACACCCCAAAAAACGCCATTGATAACAGCCTCTTGGAGTTATTCATCCTCTTCACCATTTCAACCTGTATGACCTCCTGCTCTGATTCAGACAACTGTGGTGGTAAAAGGGAGCAGCAGATGCCACTGCCTGCTTGCTCATTGGCTCTCTGTATGGCAAGCAAGCAGCTGGTAGCGATGATAAGGAAGAGGATGAGTGGGAGGGTGCTGCTGCACTTGTGTCCTACTTTGGGTCTCCTGTTGACAGCTGGTTGGTCACTGTATGAACAGAATGCTGGACTAGATGGAGCCTTGGCCTGATCCAGCAGGGCTCTTCTCGTGTTCTTATGTTAGGATGAGGAGCAATAGCAGTTGGTGACAATGGCAGAGGGAACATAGACTCAGTGGGCGGGGGCATTGAGGGTGTCTTGCCCAAGGATCCTCCAAAACCTGGAGCCAGGCCGGCAGTGGCCATAATGTATGAACTAGTTGTCAACCACCCCCTGAAATCACCATGGAACATAAGGAAGGAGGGAATTTCTGAAGTATGGATGGTCAAGCATGGGTCACTCATGTCAGAATTAGAGATGAACGGACTCACCCGTGCCTGCACTTGGTGCAAGCCACCTTTTTACGCAAGATGGTGGCTCCGTAATTTCTGTATTGTCAATGTTCTGCAAAATAGTGGCCGTACAGGGCCATCACCACAACATTAGTGGTGTAAAGAATTTGACCTCCTTTAAACTCCTTTAGTACAACGTTTTCCAAAAGAAGAAAAGATAATGTTTGAAATACAAGATCATGTACAAGCATATGCTTTGTGGAAATTGCGGTGGATTGTCAAAATTATTATGACTTGCATTATAAACATACTATATTGGATAAGTATAAACCGTAAACAGCTAAAGAATAGAAATTATATGGCAATGTCAGTCTGCTTTTTATCACAGTGAGTGCATTTTGGTGCAAAAGAAAACCACAACCTTTTCCTCTTTTGACACCAGCATTCACATTGCAATTTGAACCGTGGAAGTGTTCTTGAGAGTAAACTACCAGTGGAAAGAGAGGGAAGGAGGGAGGGAGAATATTGTGACTTAGGCCCACTCTCCTCCCCAAAGACCTCAACTTTTAATTATGGATGTCTTTTTACCCTCTTAATAAGAGAGTTTCTATTAATGAGTAAAAGGCAACAGAGTCACTTTTATGTGTTGAAAGTGTCTCCAGTTTGCAATTCTATTAGAGCTGTAACATAAATTGTGCCCATGGAAGAGAATGTTAATTGGATTGCTCAACACCACCAAAGGCATTAACTGGTGTTTGGCATTTCACCAGCTTGACAACTTTCATTCCACATAAATGCTACACATCTCAGTTATAAAATGACTAGTAAGGCACTGCAATCAATATCCTGTCAGATCTATTTAGATGTAACAGTTCCAAAATAACTTGACATGCTAGGAGAAGTGAAAAAACAAATAAATAGGAAAAGCATCCTGAAAATAATGTAAAAGCCAAAAAGCATGGTCGCAGGTTGAAACCAGTCGAACACCACCAACTCACTTATGTAAATTTATCAATATTATACTGATTGTTCAAGCTAATAAATTTAAATAAATGTGGGGGGGGGATCAGGGCAAAATAGTGACTAATGGTCAAGAATGTGTAAGTAATTGTTTATTTGTGGTTTTTATCCTACAGGACACAGCTCTCCCTACTAAGGATGTACAAGAATTTCATTCCTGTTCACAAATCATGCAAAGATGACCCCGAACAGAAACGCAAGCTGGGGTGGAATTTTCATGAAATTGTGCAAATGTGCACTTCTGCAAATGTGCATTTGTGCAAATCCCCCCCCCCCCCAAATCTGCACTTTCATGATTTAGCCTATGGGGATGCACATTTCTGGACAGGAATAATATGCATTTTTCAAAATGAATATTTTTCAACTGGGAAAAATTTCACACATTTAAAAAGGTACATTTTTCCCAATAGAAAAAAGAAAGGCACTCAGGTTCAGGAATGCAAACAAGGTGAAACAAGATCCTTGGAAGATTTCAGAAAACCTCAACCAGCTCAAACATTGCATGTTCACCCATCCCTACTCCCAAGGCAGCTCACAAAAAATGTTAAAAAATTATAAAACAGTCCAATTTTTATCTATACATATATATTAATGTTTGTTTAAAAATATTTTAGGCCACCTTCAATGGTGGAACCTTCCTATTATGTATAACTGCAGAATGTATCAATACTAGAGCTGTGCGCAAATGGCTTCTCAAAGTTCTCCAGACTATTTGTGAGCAAGGAAATTTGTGGGGGGGGGACAATTTCACCAAATTTCTCTAAGCACCCTGACTGGCACCCTTTCCCTTGCTGACATTCCTACCCATTTCATGGCTTGCTTCTTCCTATGCTCAAACCTTAACTCAGTGGATCATTCTGGGTTCGCTTTCCAAGAGATTCTTAGTGTTGCATTCATTATTTGCCTTAATTCTGATACTGCTCCTGTCAAGCAACTGTGAGCCTGCCAGAGTAATTACTCGTTACTGACAACAAAACAAAGCAATTCATCCTCACTATGAGTATATGCATCAGTGTTATTTGCCATATTAAAATTACATTTGGAGATGGAACAGAATGCCTTGCTCCTAAAGTGACTTACAGTTTTCATTATGTGTATTTTTAAAAAAAAAAATCTGTCAAGCTTCTTACAATTTAGACAACTACAGTTGAACTTTGTCTTTCCCATCAAGTAAGAAGTGATTTCCTTATATCACAGGTAATGAGACTCAAGAGACAGCATTCAGATCCACGCTGAACTGTATACGCTGTAGCACTGAACAATTAACTTAAAAGTGGTGTGTTACATTGAAAAAAGCCTTTAATGAACTAGGAGCTGGCCGTTATGATGATGGGGAGTGATATGGTGCATTGTTGGAGAAATGGTGTTCATCTGAGCCATGAGAAATTATTTTCTTATTGCCACTGAATATCTCTAAACATCTTTCATATGTTAAATAAGGTCCCATGGAAGAAGAAGGGGAAAACACTCAAGTGTGTTTTGTAATTAGGTTGACATATGATGATAACTTGGTATTTTCTTCTTCAGCTGGCTTCTACAGACTTGATTCTATATTATGAATAAAACCATCCAGCCCAATCCAGAACGCATTTAAAAAATGATGACCCATTCTTCTGGTTACCACTTCCATTTATAGTCCCATAGGTATCAATTTACTGTCCTCCAAGTCCAATTGTTTTAGCTGTTGGAGGTGTACATATATTTTGCTCTCTTCTCAGAAGATGGTCCTTTGCCACATAGAAGCTTCTCCTCTTGCAATAAGGATTTAAGCTCTATTTTTGTTCTCTCCCAGTCCTTGGATCATCACGCAGTTGCAAGAGGACATTGTAACAGGAGTAACACATTCATATCAGTACCAGGTGTGAGCTTACAGATCTTTCACACAAATATCCATCCCTTCTTTTCTATTCCCGCCCCACCACCACCACCAAACTTCAGGTGCGTGCTGCTCTTGTTAAACAACTGTGCATCAGAAGCCCTTGCAGATGATCTCCCAACATTCTACCAGCAGATCCAGATCTATCACCCCTGCAGGTCTGCCTGTCCTCTAGTACACCAGATGGTTTCCCCTTCATAGTTTAGAGCGAAATTAGGCTGTTGCTGTATGCCCTTTTTTAGCTGCTTATTAAAAGGGGTGCCTTTTGGAATTTGGCAGGTGCAGTTCCTCATGAGGTAGCAGAATGCCTGAAAAATTGGATGGAAATTGGATGGAAAACAACTGGATGGAAAACATAGAAGTTACAGGCAGGAGACAAACAACTGGATCTCTACTGAAATCCGAGAAATGCAAACAAATGGGAATGACAAAGACAGGCAACATTTTATAACACCAAGGTCATTCTCATGAATGGAAAACAAAACAAATCAAGTTTTAATAAAAAGGAAAATGAATGGTGTAGTGAAAGTTTTTCTTCCTCTGCACACTCTTATAAAGACATTTAGAATTACAATATTTGTGATACTGTGGGTTGAGGGGGTGTCTATTAGGCTGTGCAATTCATGTTGGATATAATCATTACTTTTGATTTGTGATTTTTTTAAAAAAAATGGAAGCATGAATATTTGTTAAAATCTTGATAAGTCTCAGGTCATGTGACCATTTTCACATATACATTTGTCTCATGTAGCAGTGGCTTGTGCATGGGGGAGTGGGACTTAATAGTCTTACCAGAGAGCATCACAAGGCAGCAGCAGAAACACAGGGGCCACTAATTCACCACTGTTCATCCACATGACTACTGAGTAGATAGAAGTAGGGATGCTGGAGAATTCCACCACAGAGTCAAATTGGCCAGTTTCCAAAGAATCCAACCTCCAGAGTCTGCGGCAGAGTGGCTGCACATACCTCCGGATCCAAAGAAGTTCCAGCAGGGCTCTCTGGCTCCCTATAAGATGCAATATGCTGATGGCAGCTGCCATTAGCTTATCGCAGGAAAGTTACAGCTGTAAATGATGTATTGAAATTGAATGCCATTTGCAGCCATGAAGCACTGACTTTGACCTAAATTGCAGCTGCTTATGGCTGTAATTTAGGTCAAAGTCAGTGTTTTATTGCCGCAAATGGTGTACAATACTGTACACCATTTACAGCTGTATAGGCTAATGGCAGCTGCCATTAGTGTATAACATCTTATACAGAGCCAGAGAGCCGCTCCGCCAACCCCGGTGGACATGACTCGGCTCTGGAGGATTCTGCAGGGCCTTGAGTGGCCTGAATTGCCCCTCCATGGACACACACACCCCAGACTGGACAGTGGGGGTTCATACATCCCTAGGTAGAAGCACCCAACAGGTAGAATGCCCAGCACGAGCACCTGACATCATAGCTCATTCAGTAACTGCCTGCCTGCACAGTGCTGAGGCATCAGTCCTGGTGCCTCAGCAGCCACTTCAACATGTCCTCAGAACTGGGCTTCAAGTCCCTCTCCCAGACACAGTGGTGCTCACCAACAGTAGGTGGTTGGCCTCCAGCAAACTGTAGCACACGTCACCCATGTGCTTCCCCCATTTGGGTTGGATCCAGCTTCTGCCTTCCAAGGAAGATGTGACCTTCCCTGAGAAGAAGGGCTCTGCTCATGAAAGGTCCCTCTGCCTGATTTTGGGGAATCCCCCACACACATCACAACTCACCCCATTCAGCAGCGTCTCCTGACTCTTAGTGTAGTATTTTCAGGAGGCTGGAGAGGCTGCCCTGGGAAGGAGAGGGCGGGGAAGTCCACTTCCATCAGGGAAGTCAATCCAGCATAAATCCAGATCCAACACTTGCTCAGCTCAGCTGCTAAAGAATGCACAGGTACTGTTCCATTTTTTTCTCCCATATTAATAGGAACTCTGGGTGCTTCCCTGCTGCTCTAAATCTTTGTGGATCTTACACAAGAGGCTGCCCCTGTTCTCCCATTGGCTTCTGGCCTCATAAACCCCCTTGGTACAGCACAGCTGAATTCCATAGCAACAGTGCTAAGGTGGAGGCTGGGTCTGCAGTGGCACAAGCAGGGAACTTGCCCCACAGACTAATGGTGGACATCCTGACTCTAGATCCTATCAGCTGCTCCTTAAAGTCAGTAACATATAGGATATGGACATAGTTGCACTTCTGAAATCTGTTGTGTTTATATATGTCACATTTGTTACTGTATTCTGCTTGATTGTTTGTCTTGTATTAGATGTAAGCAGGAGTCTTATGTTATTGTTGCATTTTTATAATTCACCCCCTCCCCATTACTATTTTATAGACCTTTTTCTTTTAAAAAAAAATCTAGTACCTATCTTTACTCCAAATCAGATAAGTTACTTCTTTAACTATATTGCCAGACACTGCGGATTGTTCTGAAATAATTTGCTTGTCAACTTTGCATTGACCTTAATTGATCCTCCAGTATGCAGTGACCATCCACCTCACCCTTTAAATGTCACTTTATATCTTAATTCTTCATGCTCTGTGAATGTGATGTCCATTTTATTGGGAGGTGCAATATTTGTTCTTGTCTTTTTCTTTGTGTGGGGTCCACATTTTTTAAGCAAAGTAACCTAATTTGCACTTCCTGGACTGATCTGTAGTTCAAGAACACAGTTAGGGCTGTGCACTGCTTTGGTCCGAAGCCTGAATAACAAGTCAAAGCAGACTGCTTTGGAGGTGCCTCTGTGTGATACAAGGCAGAGCAGAATAGCAACAAGGCACCCCAAAGCAAAGGGGCTTGTATACGAGTGCGTCATCTGATTCGGTGATTTGTTCTGAACAACCCTGACAGCCTGGCACCAAAAGTATCAACTTGAGAAAGTTCAGCGAGGGGTTGAGAAGGAGAGAGGGGGAAGAGAGGAGGAGGAGGAGGAGGGAGGGAGGGAGCTTTGGTGAATGGAAACTCTATTTGCCAAATTAGGGCTGAACATAACCCAGCAATCTCCAATCAGTGACAGTGGTGAAGGAGGGGGGAAGACTGAATAACTGGAGAAAAATGGCTGCATTTCAGAAACAGATCATTCTGGTGGGGTTATTTAGGGATGTGAGAACCCACCTTCATCTGGGTTCTCCAGACACCCCTGCACCCAGCACCTGATCTGCTCACCAGTCCCTCCGCCTCTATATGGACAATTCACAGCACTTTTTGTGTAGATGTCTATGTGTGCACATAGACTTCTATGTAAGAAGTGCTGTGAATCACCCAGACTGAGGAGGAGGAGGCACGGTGCACCCCCCCCCCCAGCTAGCTGTCTCTTCATTATGAACAGGAGATGGCTAGCAGCAGGGTGCATGTGCTGCATCTCCTCCTCCTCCTCCCTGGTCAGCTGTCAAGGACAGCCGGCCAGCAGCGCAGCGCATACACCGCCACTCTCACAAAGGAGAAGGGGGGAGAGGGGGGAAGCCTCTCTTATTGGCTGAGCAGCCCCTGCTAGTCAGATGGCGCTCATTCCAACCGCCAACACTACCAGGAAGTATGTTCTGTTAAGTCATTTGCTCTGGAGAACCTGCTCGTGGAGCCCTGCATGGACCACATTGCAGCAAAGCTGATTCCTTTTTAAAAATCCAGTACTCCTCCATTAGCTTCTCCTTCTGTTGTCATGGAAACACAGCCATAGACAGCCGAGCAGGCAGGAGGCGGTGGCAGCACAGGGCGGAGAGGTATAGCTCTTCGCTTTGAGAGTTTCAGTGGGAAAAATCAAATTCCAGCTGCACCTAGCACAAAAGGTACTGGGCAAAACTGTCTGAAATTTGGCAGATGGGATCTCCTTCATGTTGGCAGAGAGGCCCCCAAGTTTCATGTATTTATCATGAAAACTGAAAAAAATATAGCCATTTGTGTTTTCCCATGCCAGTCAATGGGAAAACACCCAAACTGAGTGATCCGGATATCCGAATCACACTTTGGATCCAGAACCAAGTCGAAGTGGAGGGGGTCCAAATCAGCCCGAGTCAAAGCAGGGCAGATTTGGAGGGTCCAAAGCGGCATCCAAAGCAAAGCGGGGGCTCCATGCCCAGTCCTAAACACAGTTATCCTTTGGATTGTGCACTTCTCTGAATTTTGTGATGCAGTTCTTAGTCATCTCAAACATTGCACAGAGAAATGTGTATATTAGAGGAAATTCTGTACGAATATGTGTATAAGGATAAAATTAGGTAAATATGTTAGGGGGAAATTGTGTACAAAAATAAATGCATATTTTTGTAACTTTAAAAAAAATACAGACTGAAAATTGAAACTGGAATTGACATGAACTGGAAATGCATCCTTCTCTAGGTAGGATCGTACAAATATGGGCACTTTTAAGTCCCATGGATGTGAATGGGAGAGATTTCTGCATGTTTTTAACTTTCCCATTGAAATCTGAAATTATCCATGGTTAAGAGTCTTTAATTGTGGCAAAAGTGTGCCTAGCCTTTGTACACTTTGTATTTTGCATAATAGGGAATAAAATAAAATCATCCTGAAGTTTCAGGACATTATTATTGCCATATGTTAGTTTTAAATGGTCAAAAACATCACATCACTGTCATTTGTGGCTTGCAAAGAATAGCTGCTCTAGCATTTTTTTCTGTTTTCATTCATATTCCAAGGCTGCTCTCCATACTTGAGCTAGCTCTTCTACGGATTGCTTTATATCTATTTTATTGCAGTGTTTTCAAGGTTTAACATATTTAAGAAATATGGATGTGGAGTGCGGCCAAAGCACTGCTAAAAATAATATAAAATATTGATGTGCTTTTCACATGACTAAGCTTAACCATGCTCTCAGGATTCTTTGTAAATGTGGTCATGAATGAACTGTCACCCCTTTAACATCTCCATTCGTAGACTTACGGGCTGTCAGACAAGAAGTGGAATAAATGTTCTCTTATCTAGTCTATCTGAAGAAATATTAAGACACTCAGGAAAGCCTAAACAACCAAACCTTTAAACCATGTAATGTCAGATCTCAGGTATGGCTCTTTTTCTGCTAATAGGTGTTGTTATCTCCGTAGAATGGAAGGAAATATATATTTGTGACTCACAGAAATTAGAGCTCCCTACATTCTGCTGTTTCTTTACCAACGTGGACCAAATAGAGCTAAGCACTTCAAAAGTACATTAGACTTATTTCAAAGTAAGTTTGGTTATGATTATAGCCTAATACATAACTTTTAGTGTTATAGGGTAGTATCCCATGTTAGTCCTATGTAGAGTAGGCCCACTTAAATGAATAGGACTTCAGTTAGTCATGACTAACTTAAGTCCTATTCATTTCAACAGGTCTATTCTAAGTAGGACTTATGTTGGATTTCACCCCTGGTGTCCACCAGATGTTTTAGACCATAGCTCCCAGAATCCTTGGCCATTGGCTGTGGTGGCTGGGGCTTGTGGGAGTTGTAGTCCAACACTGTGTTGCCTACCCTTGTTCTAAGCCAGTGCTAGAGTGGTCCTATGTCCTGCTTTACAGAGGTAGGATATATGGCCTCTGTTTGAAGGGCTGCCCAGTCCACATTGGTTTTAAAGATAAGGACTGGAGAGCAGGGCCTTGAAGCTACCCATCAGCAGCTACCACCTCCACATCACGCTGAGCAGGCACAAAGGTCATCTGGTCTTCACCACTATGGTGAGATGTATTATATTGAAATTGTATATCCAAAGGGGTAGCCATGTTCGCCTGTTGCAGAAAAAATAATCCTCAGCTGTAAGTTTCTTCCATAATAAATGTGCTAGTTTTTAACTCGTCACTATTTAAATTATAGTAATTATTTCTGATTTTTCATCTATACATATAAGTTAGTGTATGCAAATTTTATGCAAACTGGTGTCCTCTTTTGATCTCTTTTTTCAGTGATGCAGTTCCTCCTTTTGGGCAATGTGTAAGTGGCCAGCCCATAAGCCGCAAAACTGACAGGCTATGACATAGCTGAAGTATTCATTACTACACTGAATTAGTGGCATTTCTACCATTAACTGGGTGACCACACCTTCATGAGCTCACTCTTCGGCTGTTAGAGTTAGTTCTATTGCATCAAAGGCTATTAACTTCCCCACCATATCAGTACACGACAATGCTTACAAATACTCGTTTGTTGCACCACAGTGCTTACACACACCCATGTGTGGTGGAGGATACAAAAGTGTGGAAGCTTGAAATTTGTGGTATTGATCTGCTTGTTAGACTTCATGAAGAGAAAACAGGAAACTAAAGAACTACACTTGAGCTGAAGGATCGTGCTCAAAATTCTGTATCAGTGCATTTGTATTCCTGCTATATACCAATATACCTTCCCCTAGCAGTAGCTTCTTCATAAGCAGGGTCTCTTCTTAAATCAATGCTTGTCAAAATGGGAAAACTGATTTACAGTTCAACCCAAAAGAGCCTCTGAGCCAGCAGGTAAGGCTGGATAACTGAACCCATGAAAGTCAACGATTTCCAGCTTCCAAAGCAGAGCTGGGCCAGATCCACACCTCATGTCATATTGATATGATCCCATCATGGTGATGCAATATCCCTTTTGCTTGTCTATACCTCACAGCACACACAATGACCTCTGTTGCAGTATTTGGGATAATAAGGAATAAAAAGCAGGAAATTATGCTAGAAAAGCATTATACGGAATATGTAAAATACCCCAAGAGTTATCAGCGCAGTTTAATGCCCATAAAAAGCACTAGTGTAGATCTAGCCCTGGTGTATGGAAACTCACCTAAGGGCAGACAGGAGAAGCAGCAGCCAATGACACAGACATCAAAACAGTTCTGTATCCTAAAAAGTTATAGCCTCCCAAGGCAGCATAGTGTGGAACCAGAGGAGATCTTTTTCACTACAGCCAATCAGAATGCGGGAGCACACATGCAAAAATACTACTCAGCCCCACGTGGGCAACCAGCCAATCCAGTAGTGGGAAGGAATGAGAATCCAGGAGGAAAACAAATTCTGTTCAACCCTGCAGTAGCAACCAGATAGCCTAAGGATGGATTACACCAGATAGCTCAAAAGCAGAGACCTGACAGTATCATTTCTGATTGGCCGAGCTCTACCATGTGACCTGTACATTCTGATGCTGGCATTGAAGGGCCTCTTGCTCATTGCTCCTTCTCTTCCCCTAAGGGGTGGGGAAATAATTCAAGGATACAGCACAAGCTTTGCATGCGGAAGGTCCCAAGTTCAATGCCTGGCATTTCCAGGTAGGGCTACTACCAGTCAGTGTAGCCTAGCGGTGAGCAACATGTCCCCCATGGGCTACCACCACCACTTCTAAATTCAGGAAGACCTCCCCCTCTTCCCCCTAAAAATGCTAATTCTTTTTTGGTAAACAAAATGGCAGCTGAAGCTACTTTTGACTCTTTGGGCACTCTGTAGCAGCTCCATATGCCATTTTTGTTTTCCTTTTTCCCCTTTCAGCATCCTCAGTGGGGGTGGCCCACAGGGGGGATCCAGGGAGCAAAAATGGCCCTGACCTCTTGAAGTTGCCCATCCCTGGTGTAGATAATACTGAACTAGATGGACCAATGGTCTGATGTGATATAAGCCAGTTCCCTATGTTCCTCCCAGCAGCCAAAGCAAAGCCCTTCACCCTTCTTCCCACCTCAGTACACAGGAGCAGGAAGTCTCTGAGCTGCAAAATTACTCCTATGCTATTAATTATTACAATGCACCAGAGAACAGCAGGCAAACATTGTAGAACAGGGGTGGACAACTCGTGGCTCTCCAGATGTTGTGGCCTACAGCTCCCATCAGCCCTAGCCAGCATAGCCAATAGTGAGGCATGTTGGGAGTTATGGGCCATCTGCATCTGGAGGGCCACAAGTTTTCCACCCCTTTTGTGGAAGAATGGAGCCAGGAAATGAAAATCGTTGACCAACTATGCAACATATTTTTCTGTGTGACCTTAGGAAAGTTATTAAGCATCTAAAGCACCCGAGATTCACCATAACTATACTAGGTATAAGGAGGTCGGGGTGGAATGACATCCCATAAGGGTCAGGGAAGTATTGCTCATAACAGTTTGAATGCACTGTCTGTAAGCTCACGAGGCACAAGCACCAAGGATTCTTAACGACAAACATGTTAGCATGTCAGAAGTTCCGAAGTCAAAAGACTGCATTCAAAAAAACAAAACTTGTCACAGCAGCCTGTCTGTGTGTCCGTGTGCGTGTTTGAAACCTTAATATTTTATTATAATGGAATGCTGAGCCTTGCGGGCAAGATAGCAATAATTAAAGTGCATAATGACAAACACCAAAACAAGGAGGCAGATTAGTCTTGAAGTAGCCACAAGGAAAGAAAGGAAAGAACACTCATCCTTAGTCCCTGAAGGTCTGGTTCAGTTTTAAAAAAGGATGCTATGTCTGTAATTGTGTAGCAACCTAGTTCTTCAGAAGTTACAAGAACCAATCTGGTTTTCCACTGTGTCTGCATTTTACACAAGCTCTTTATGGCACCAAGGGCCCGGCGTTGCTTGTAACAGCATTAACTCTAGGCAGATAGAAAGAACCATCTCAGGTAAGGCTATTTCCACATACTTTGGCATTTGTCACAATGCTTGGCTTTGAAAACATCAAAGCAAATGGCAGCATAATTTGAAAAAAAGGGGGGAGGGGGAGGATTAAATGCTGCATAACATACCAGAAAGATTATGCCTTTCATCAATATTATAACAAATCAGTTTTGATAGCGTGACTTTCCCTGCTACATTTCCATGCCTAACAGTTTCACTGTTCTACTTTGAGAGTATAGTCCTGCCATTACTTATGCCCGGTTAAAGAATTTAAAATGGAACTTAGTTAGAAGATGGCGTCATAATTTTTTTAACTGTCCTTTTATCTCTCCTGAGAATTGTCCTTCTTCCATGAACCTTGGCTATTTTGGCTTAGTGATTCCATTAGAACAAGCAGAACACTCAACAAAATGTTGCAATATATATATCCTCCTCTCAAAAAGGAGCACACCCACTCCGGGGGCAGGGGGTGCTTTCAGACAAGGCTTTTGTCATGCCACTGCTCTGTCTCATTTGCAGAATTCTATGGGGTATCTAGGCGGCCCATAATCCTCCCATGTTTTCCCACTGCTTCCTGTCTTTTGTCTTACAGCAGAAAATCCATTAGGAAGAAAAAGACAGAGGAGCTGCACAATGCTTTGGGGGGCTTCTTCACACAGAGCTTTTATCCTGCTATTGAGATTGGTTACTCACAGAAGTTTGTGGGCCCTTTAGATGATGTCATGAACCTCCAAGGTGTCTCCTGCACTAAATGACCTTTATTCCATTTTTTAAAAGATCGGTGATAACAAGCTATACCACGCTTGAGTTCTGCTCAAGCCCCCTCATGAAAAGAGGAAAATCTACAATAAGAAGAGCTAGACCATAGTGCCATCTAGCGGCCGTGTAATGAAACAAATGGAAGACTCGGGGGAAAGGAGGGGGAATTGGGGTGGGGGGAAGGAAGCACATATAAAGGGAGCCCGTCATGATCCTGCATTTAAAAAGGAAGCAGAAAGCCCCGGTTTAAATGTGGGATTTTAAGCTGGTGTAGAGATACTCTGATTGTTAATGCTAGGAACCCTCTGTCTTGAAGCACTCTGGGTTCTAGCCAGCCATTCCCTCCAAAAATGACATTCCCCTCTTTCCCCTCCCATTTTCTGTTTTTCTCTTACAACTTCCACTCTACATTCTATGACTACTAAGCATGTTCAGTACTCATTGGCGGGGCGGGGGACTTGGTTGTGCTTTTAATAAGATTTGTGTACTTCTGCAAACATCGGTGTTGCCCTCAGCAGGCTGATATTTCCCACTTGTATCTCAGTGGCCCTGTTTTGGCAACAGTCCTAGCATCACTCATCATCTGAGCTCACTATTAGAAGGAGTGTTTCCCTGTTTTTCCAACTTTTACACACTCGTTATGCCAATTCCATCTGCAGTACAAACTGACACTAGATATGCCTGCCAATTAGAATATCTTTTACAGTGCAATCCTATGCCTGTTTAAAATATCAGAAGTAAGTCCCACTGTATTCAATGGGACTCACGTTGAATACTGACTGTATTCAGTGGGACTTACTCTCTAGTCAGTGTGTTTAGGATTGCAACCTAAAGGCAGTATCCAGTGCTGCCCATGAGCCTCAGCTCCTTCTGTTGCACCTGCGGGATTGAGTGCCGCCGGTGTGACAGGGAGCTAGTGCTTCCTTGACTAACCTCAGAAACAAGCTAAAGTGCTCATGTCGAGAATGGGACAGCTCTGCTGACCTGCCCTGTTCCAGAAACAAGCATATCTGAGGTGGGTTTAGGAGGCACTAGATTCCCACTGCCCTAGCAGTACGTCTCGCTGGCATGCAAGCAGTGCTGGACACTACCTAAGTGAGGAAGTTATCTACAAAGACGCCAGCCTCAGGTGCAACTCAGCCATGAGGTAAATTCTGAGGGTGAGGAGTGGGGCTGCTGCCTCAGTTGTGGTAGTACAGCTGTGGACCTTCCTCTCAAGAAAGGCCTACAAAAGCCTCCCTTTATTTTAGAAAGCAGGAAAAACCTGTTTCATTCCAGCAGGCATTTAAAAACTTATTTCATTTTATGGAATTTAATTGTATATTTATGGATATTTTGTAAACCAGGATTCCTCAACCTGGTGCCCTCTAGATATTTTGGACGGTGACATCCCTGACCACTGGCCATGTTATCTGGGGCTGAAGGGAGCTGAAGGCTGGGGAAGGCTGTTGTAAGCTGTCTTGGGCTTCTTTCTGAAGAGGGTATGAATTTTAAGAAGAAAACAAGCCAAAATGCAAGTGAAAAGAATTAAGTCAGTAAAGCTAACTATCTTGAATGTATTGTGACACCAAAGTTTCTATCCAGGAAGCTTGTTCTGGAAGAAAGGAGTGCATATCTGTTTTTGCCACTGCCAGTGTTTGTTGAATGAAGCATGTAAAAATTAGTACATTGCTATTCAAAACTGTAATAGAAACTACAATGCTGATCTTAAAAAAAAAAAAAATCTATAGGTGGAAAGGATCAAGAGTCATGTAGAACAATCCTCTACCCCGGTAGTGGGGAATCTGTCCCCTCCCGATGTTGTTGGACTACAATTCCCATAATATCAGACCACTGGCCATGCTGGCTGAAGCTGATGGGAGTCGGAGTCCAACAACATCTGGAGGACCACAAGTTCCTCACCCCTGCCCTACCCAGTATAGGATGTCCTGTGCCTAATGCTTGTGTCTCCATCTCAGCAAATGTCCATACACACACTTTATTTTGGCAGCTCTTTATTTCAATGTCTTCACTGATTGGAAAGGAGAAATGTCCAGTGAATTCTCTCACTACCTATCTGACATAGTTCAGTCTTTTTTCAATACAGTGCCCCCTAGATTGCTTCCCTTAAAAGGACACACACACAAAAGTGAACATTTAGGATGCAATCCTACGGCCACTGGGCAGTGGCTGGACAGCCATAGGATTATTTGGTTTTTGGGAACCAACCTCGGAGCCCACACTCCGAAGGTGGTTCCCGGAAAACCGCCTCCCTGCTGCCTCCCCCCGCTGTCTCATAGGCAGCGTGGATCATCCCGAGCTCCACGCTCCAAGGAGGAAAGCAGGAGGAAAGAGGGCATTCCTGGGGGGGGGAACCTTGGAAGGGCTAGTATGACACTTCCTATGTGTTGCCCGGCCGCTCCCCCCCCCCCGCGCTCCAGAGCACTGAGGCTAGACAACCGAAATTGGCTGTCTAGCTGCAAATGCAGGGCAGCTGGAGCATGGAGGAGAAGATCCCCTGTGTGTTCCTCCCACCCTGCATTGGATAGGTGGCTGCCTCTGAGTTTGGAGGTGGCCGCCTCTCTCCATAGGATTGCTCCCTCCCTCATCCAGCTGCCAGACACAGCACGGTTGGCTTGGTGTACTGTTTGGTACTAACCAGCTTCAGGACTAATCTCTCTCACCAATTACATGCAATTAAGAGGACTTACCCATTTGCAACCCTGACTCTACTTTATCAGGTAACAAGTCAAGACTTATCCACAAAAATGTTTCTCTTCCTTTCTTTAAATAACCCCTTTTTTTAATTAAACTCTTATCTGGTGCCTTTATGTACTCCACATGCTGTATACTCTTTTTCACTCAGTTTCTGCCCTTTCTGGGCTAAGGCTTTGTCGTTAGCTTCTCATCTTGTTTAGCATTCTGCCAAACTCTAGGATTCTTCCTGAGTTCTCTCTCCATACATTCATTGTCCTCTTTCTAAGACCTCTGCTACAGGGCCACCATACCAAAAAGTCCACAACTCCTACGCTCTTTATAATATTTAGAAGAGCTTCATACCGGGCTGGGGAAACTGTGCCCCCACCCCAATGTTGTTGGACTACAGCTGGGGTGGGGTACCACTTTCAGCCCGAGGGCCAAATTCCATTTTGGAGAAGCTCTTAGGAGAGGGCATTCCAGTGGTGGGCAGGGCCAAAGGCAAAAGGGGCAGGGCCAACAATAGAAAAAAATACCAGCATATTTTACTTTCCAGCTCTTCCTGCCAGTGACTAAACCTCAGGAGCGGCATTTCAGCATTTTAGAATGGGGAAAACTGCACAAAAGCCAGAAAACCACCGAACGATTGGTGGTTGGGGGGAAGGTGTGGGGCCAGAAGAAGGGGGTGTGGCCATCTGGGGAACCAGAGAGGTCCAGATTTGGTCTGCAGGACTGGGGTTCTGCACCCCTGGTCTACAGCTTCCATCCTCCCTGATGATTGGCCATGCTGACTGAAACTGATGGAAGTTGGGGTCCAACAACATCCAGAGGGCCACAGGTTCCCCATTCTGGCTTACCATTACAGGAATGTCCATTGTAGTCTGGAGAATCTTTGCTTTTTTTGTTCCACATTCCTGGTGTCCATGTACAGAGATGTGTAGACCCATCACAAGATGGCAACACCATCTGCGTGGCAAACCATTTCAAAATGATTTGCCATGCAGGGAGGTGAAGAACTAATCACAGAGTTGTAGTTTGGGGCAGTTTCTCAATGGCCAGAATAATGTATTATACTCCTGTTGTTAAGTATAAATGGGGAAGAGCAATTCCAGGCTCCAATTTGATCTGACTCTGGACTTATTGCATTCAGTTTCTAGTTGTCCTCTGGGCAAATGGCTTGTTACTGGAGGATCTAACTCATTCCACAGCAAATAAATGGAACCTCTCTTCACACAAGATTTAATGAGATTTGAAGTGAAGGCATTTGGGCCAAAGGGTTAAAAATCACAAGAGGACGGTCTACTCCATATACAAAAGGTATACATGTGTTACTTTGGCACAAACACATACCACCAGCGTCCCATCGGCTAGGAGATCATGCTGGCTTGTGAGTGATGCTGCATACATTATGTATGGGCTGCCATGCTGGTGAAAAGTCTTCCAAGCATCACACCCACTCAATGCTTTCTATCAGCGTTTGCATGGTGGTTATATATATTATATTAAAAGTTGCCCTGAGAAATAACAAGTTGGGGGCTGCAGAGAAAAGAAATCACATCCATCAGACAGACACTGACTGCAGACTGTTATAAAAATAATGTGGCAAAGAGTGATACCACTAGAGTCAAAGTGTGGCTATAGTTTTCAGGTAGAAATCTAAAGAGATCTGGCTTTTCATAGCAGATTCTCTTTTCGTTTGCTAAAAATCAAACAAACCCACAAGCATAACTAAACCTTATACTAGGGATATACGAGTCAGCAAACCCTGAGCTCATCAAGCTTCTCCAAAAGCTGACTTATGTCTGTATCGGATTGCAAACTTTTCCCCCCACACAGCTATGTGTTTTATTGTGCACATTTTCCCACATGTATGCATCAGTTGTGCACATGTACACCATTTTTCTCCCATTGATTAAGGTGTGTTTGTGCACATTTTTCAAAAATATGCATTCCGTTGTGTATATTTTTCAAATGTGTGCATTTTTTCAAATGCATTGTTGTTATTTTTCATGAATTAAGCTCAGAAGCTCAGCAAGCTCAGAAATGTATGAACTTCAACAGCAGACTGCATTCAATGCCATGTTCAGCTCTGGGAGGTGAGAACTGGGTAAATTCTGGTCAAAAACTAATTGAAGCAAATTTCTCACACATCCCTACTTTATACCAGGGCTAGGCAATCAGGTGCCCTCCAGATGTTTTGGACTGAAACTCCCATAAGCACCAGCCAACATGGCTAATGGTTAGGGATTATGGGAGTTGTAATCCAAAACATCTGGAGGCCACTAGGTTGCATACCCCTGCCTTAAACTAAGAGAGGATAATGTGCAGTGCACACGCTTCCCACCAAACTATGTTGGGTATTCACCATAGTAACATTAAATTCAGCCTGCTGTAGTGTTCACCCAACCCTGGATATTTCACTAGAAATGGGCAGGTTTTCCCATGAATGGCCAACCCAATGTTATGACAACAGCCATGAAAATGGCATCCAGATCCACAATCCTTCCCCTTTTTCTGCCCTGTACCCATGACATGAAGCCAAAATACTAATTGTAGCTTCCCTCAAAGAAGGAGGAACATTGCAGAGAGAGATTCATATTAACCAAATGTGTTCCATGGAATATTTTCTTTGAAATACCCCACTTCTCTGGTAATAACATTGATATCATGTACTTTCCCATGACTCTTTTAAAGAAAGAAATTACTGTGGTTTGTCATAATGACAATGGAATGAAATTCTAACTCGGTCCAGGAGTCATCATCGCTTTGGAGAATTGGCTCATTAGTACAGGTGCCTATATTTTTAGGACTTCAGGACCATGTTTCACTCTCAACAGCTATTGCTAAAAGGGGTTTTAATCCTTCTTATTTCTTTACATAGATGCACTCACATGCAGTGCAGGCATACTCAATCAATGCTATGAATGATCCCTCTTCATAATATTTAACTGCACAAGCTTTCATAGAAGAGTTCAATTTACAAAGATAAATGAAAAGCTGTTCCAGATCCTATGAAGGCAACACAGAAGGATTGAAAGAACTCATTAAACATTGGCTACCCTGTGACAGGATATGATGGACAGCTATGAAGAAGTACAGCACTGAAAATTAATTCCAGGCCTTTTGATTATTCTGTTTCCACGCTCTTCCTGGCTTCCGGCTCGCAGAGCTGCCTTCTGGCTTAGATTATACACAATGTACGTCACTACGCACATAGACCACAATGAGAAAATCTCATAGCTGGTTCAAATTGTGAAGTAATAAGCAGGAACTGAAAGTTACAAATTCCAGAGGGACTTTGGCATAATTAAGAAAGTTTTCTTTCCCTTTAAACAGAACTCCTCCCGACTCCACTAGGTAGATCCCAAAGCCCCTGAATTCTACCCACATGTTTAAAAGAATTTTCTATGTATTCCTATGGGGAATGGCTGTGGCCCAGTGGGTAGGGCACACATTTTACATAGGTCCAGTGTTCGATCCCTGGCATCTTCAGGTAAGGCTGAGATTCAATTCAGACTCCTGTCTGAAACCCTGGAGAACCACTGACAGTCAGTGAAGACCAGCCTTCCCCAACCTGGTGCCCTCAAAATGTTTTGGACTACAGCTCCCAGCTTTTTTGACCAATGTCCATGCTGGCTAGGGCTGATGGGAGTTGGTGTCCAAAACATTTGAAGGGCACCAAGTTGGGGATGGCAGGTGGAGACAATACTGAGCTAGATGGACCAAGCATCTGACTCAGTAGCTTTCTATGTTCTAGGTGGGATTTCCCTGCCAATGTTCTCTCACATTTTAGGATTCACAGTTGAAGAGCATCTTCTCTTCAGCCTTCTTAATTTGACCCACCAAACCAAATGCAGCCCAGAAGCTACATATTTCAGCCTGTGAAGTGCTTAAGAATCCCCTACTTTTTTCCTTTTTTTTACATTCCCAGGCAAACAAAAAAATAGGATGTTTATCAAACTTCTGTTAGCCTGCCATATATGATTAACGAGCAACATTCTACTTGGTGCATCACAAGGATATTTATGGGAATGCTAAGTAAATAGAAGTCTAGGTACCACCTAAGAGTGCAACCATATGAGGAAATGGACTTCCAAGATGTCCATTTGGAATTTGCTACCACAGGACATAGTGATGGCCACCAGTTTGGAAGGCTTTAAAAGGGGGTTAGACAAATTCCTGGAGGAGGAGACTATCAATGGCTACTAGTCCTAATGGCTATATGCTAACTCCTGTATCAGAGGCAATATGCTTATGTACAGCAGTTGCTGAGGAACATGGGTGGGAGGGTACCCTTGCACTCATGTCCTGCTTGCGGATTTCCTGAGGGCAGCTGGTTGGCTACTGTGTGAACAGAACACTGGACTAGATAGACCCTCAGTCTGATCCAGCATTTCTGATCCAGAACTTCTTAGTTTTTCTTTACATATGTTCTTAAGTCAAGAAGGACTAAGAAGGGAGATTAGTAGTATTCCTGTTTTTAAGTGTGTACACAATTTTACATGAGAAGGCGGGCACCAAATCAGTTTCAGTGGATGCACAAAGATTGGGGTGGTGGGTGGGGGATTAAACATAGATTCCACTGAAAATTTGTTTTCCTCCAAAACCAGAAACTTCAATTCAAAATATGAAGCCAACATAATTTGTAAAAGTCCAAAGTAGCTTTTCAAGCAAGACTCTGAAGCAGTCAAGGAGAAGGGAGCAATCTCTGTAACGCAGCTGGATCTCATGTCTTCATTTGATATCTCAGAGGCTGCATTGTACATTAATGCATGAACATTTCCACGCTGAACATTCACAACCCCTACAATTCAAGTTATATTCGGCACTAGAAGGCAAAACAAGGAGGATGTCTGCATGTGTTCAATTCATACAACTGATCCTCAGCTTCTAAGGTCATCTTGTGCCAAGCACTCAGTAAGGGAAATGAGGTCGTATAAAGGTCAGGACAACCTTGGCTATTACAAGAGACTCAGTTGAATGCCATGTGGTACAAGCAACCACACCAGCAATAATAAGGGAAACAAAACTGCAGTGTATATATAAATGGCCCTTAACCCCACTCAAACTACAGTATATACACAAAAATCTTTCTCCAGTGTGCTGGAGTGGGTGCAGAGTCAGAGAGTTGCTAATCCTTATGTGGCAAAAATGAACTGTTTGCATGTTCAAACTTTTTGGAAGGCCATATTTGAAATTCTCTCAAATATAACCCATCAGACTCTTCAACCCAGCCATTTAATTTCTTTCTACTTTTGATGACACCCTTAACATCTTCTTCATGAAGACTTCATGCAATTTTTATTAGTAGCGTCTAGACAGGAGATTGTCAGGCACTGGAAAGCAACTGCAGGATGCACCATAAATGGGTGGTTAATACAAAGTTTGGAAAATATCATTGTCAGAAACACTGACACACCAATGCAGACAGAGGGGTAACACAAAATGATTAATTTATAGAAACTTAATTTCCTTTTATTTCCTATGTGAACATGGGTCTTCAAATCTACATCCACCAGTAGTTTATGTTTATTTTATGGAGCAATGTTATTGGTTATAAAGAGAAAAGGGGAGGGGAAAACAACACACTATCATATTAGTTACTTATGAAGAATATGTTTGCCAACAGTTGGCTAGACAGATATACTGGTGTATTTTTACAACTGGGAGTTGTAGGACATTTTTCTGTCTAA
The DNA here is from genome assembly GCF_057233095.1 of Heloderma suspectum. Classification (NCBI taxonomy): domain Eukaryota; kingdom Metazoa; phylum Chordata; class Lepidosauria; order Squamata; family Helodermatidae; genus Heloderma; species Heloderma suspectum. The sequence goes on from NC_139458.1 coordinate 272,353,140, forward strand.
ATATGCATAGGATTATGCCCTTAATGTTTGGAAAGGTTTCGTTCCTGATTTCTGTTGTTTTATGGTATTCTTGTTTTATTTTGGTTTGCTGTGCACCACCTTGGTGACTTTTGTGGAAAGTGGGTATAAAAATAAATTTTAAAATGTATGCCTTTTTCATTTTCTCCTATCAGGCACATCCACTCTTTAAAGGAAGACTTCTTATCTTTTATAAGTTCCTGGGACTCAGAAACCTGCTGGCATCTATTCAGATTTGTTTGTGCCTATTTCTAGTGAACATAGAAAAGACTCCAAACAAAAAGAAAATGAAGGTACAGTTGCAGCAAGTAAAGACAACCAAAAAGTGCTAAAGAGTACACAACTAATATAGTTAATCCACTAGACCTCAAAGTTTATGCACAAGTCATATATAAATTTGATTACAATGGCCTGACTGAAGTCCACCCAGAGAAGAGCCTTCAGTGTGGTGGCTCCTGTCCTATGGAACTTCCTGCCTCTGGAGGTCAGGCAGGCACCAACACTGGGTTGCTTTTGGCGCCTCCTGAAAACAGCTCTTTTCCAGGAAGCTTTCCTTGGTTAACCAGCCTCGGTTTTATTGGCACTCTGATTTTTAAAGAATTATCTTAATATCATGTTTCTTCTTTTTATCTTTTGTTCATTTTATCTCTTATTGTTCACCGCTCTGGAATCTGTTTAGATGTGGAGTGGTATACAAATATTGTAAATTTAAAAAAAAATCATACATGGAATAAAATCCATATATTCAATACCCAAAGGCTACTAAACTGTCAACCCCAACAAGAGATCCAACAACTGAAATACACACAAATGATGTTAGAATAAAGGCTCACACTTCTACATCCCTAAATTGGTAAGTATATATTTTTAAGGAAATAATTGTCACAGAAAGCAGATCCAAGTTCTGAGTTCTTAAATAGGTAAGTAAGTGTTAAAAAAAATAGTTAAGCGACTCATTGACAAAGGAAGCAGAGTATGGGCATCAGATAATATACTATTTTGCTGAACTTTATCAGATACTACGATGGAATAACAAAAATTCTTCCTTTATTTTATGCTCACCATTCATTGTTTTCACAAAAAAGTCCATCAGGTGCCTAAAAGCCAAGGTCTTCTTAGAATGCCCTCCCAAAAGTTTCTTAGTTCTGCCCCATAACGATCACTCTTAAAGCCTGCAGACAACCAACTGAAGTCTGCTGGCTTCTATTCAACCATGGCAGGTAAGCATTAATGGTCTTACAATAACCTCTGTTATTCATTCACCTCTTAACAATGGGACTAATTACATCCCCGAAGGCAACTTTCCAACACAGAGTGAAGCACACGTAACTCTGCTATGAATTGTGGTCAAAATGTTTGAGCAAGAGTGTGTGTGAGAACATCTGAGGGAAGGAACAGTCTGAGAGGTAACCACTTACCGGAAGAAGCACTCTTATGGCATACAAACCAGTGTTCTAGAGCGTTCTGTTTGCATGCTGGGAAGGAATAAGAAAGAAGAACCATGGAAGCTGGGTTAGGGTGCAGTAAACTGCCCATTTAAAAATTAGTCATAATATTTGTTTTAGAGCGAAACTACATGTTACAGTAATCCCATAGCATGTAGCTTGTCTTGTCTTTTCTTTTTACTGTAGTGTAAGAACACACAGCCCCAATTTGGATCAGATCCCCTGTGCTCTGGGGGAGGAGGATTAAACCTCCACCCTGGGGGGGGGGGTTCTCAAATTTCCCCTCTCCCAAGTGGGAGGGGTGTTAAAAAATGTGTCTGTTGACATCAATGTACTATTGATGTAACATGTAGTTTGACTCTTAGAAAGCTGTATTTAGGATATTTAGAACAGAGCTGTCTGCAAATGGCCCCTCAAAATTCTCCACCCTATTTGTGGGTAGAAGATGGGGAGGAGAAATTATCTGACCATTTCTTGCAGGTTGGGTTCACGATTGGCAGAGGTTGTAGTAGCACAACTTCTTTTTTCCTAGGGTTTTTGCTTTTTTGCACTGTCTGCCACTGCAAGTGGCAACAGCATCAACTGTGTTGGCAGCCTGGCCCCCATTTCGCATCCTCCACAATGCCCCATATCTAGCATCATTCCAGGGCATTGTGGGTTGAGAGAGGGAAGGGAGCCACCACAGGCCAAAAAAGATGAAGAAAATTTAGAGAGTTTTGAAAAGTGGCCTTTTATGGGGATGGGGGGAGTAAGAAAAGGATAATCTCAGAACTTTTCTGAGAAAAATGTCTTCTGAAAAATTTTGTCTGAGCTCTGGTAGCAATTCTTCAGGGCTCAGCACCTTCCCCAGAATCTTCCAGCATTAAGTTTCTGAGGGGTGATTGTGGATAAACCTTGTCTCTAATGCTTATAATACCAATACTTCTCTGAAAGCCCTGTAGCAGGTCTGAGGGGGCAGTATTGTATCCAGATCCAGGGAAGAGGTGGAGCTAGTGCTGTGCCAAAATCTGTTCTCTAGTTCTCTGAAAGTTTTATTTCCCCACGCAAGAGGCTTCCATTTTTCTGCCTCATTCTCAGGGCATTTTATAATTTATTTTGAATTTATTTTGGTGGTGTTTTTGAGCTTACCTAATCACTCTGAGGTAGCTGTGGGTGCTGTGCATGTGTGTGTGTGTTTTCTTTCTATTACACAACTCTCCATTGTTCTGCAGCCTCCCAGGCCACCTGTACTTTCTGAACTGCAAAAGCCCCATGGGAGGAATTATCTCATGGTGTCTTTTCCTGGGCTTTAATTGAAATACAGGGAGCCAATAAAATTACAAGTTGCTGGAGCAATGATTGTACATTGAAAGACAGGACAATCACACACACTCCTTGGCCACCTCATAAGTAAAGTAAGCACAAGAAACCCAGACCCAAACCATGAGAATTTCTCCAAAACGTTCTTCTCCCTTGAATTTCTTTTCAAAAGCAGTTTCTTTTCCATCAAACTGAATGATAATGGTTGAAAAAAATGTGGGAGACATTTTTGGCACAGCACTAGTTTAGAACGTGACATGGTTTTCTAGCGAGGGATCAGCCTGAAGAAAGACTGAACCACCTCTTCATATAAATATACTATGCCTGGAGAGCAAAGATGAGTCTTGGGAGCTTTAGAGGGGGCTGGGGATTGGCTGAAATTATTTATTTATTTATTTATTAAATTTATTAATCACCCATCTGGCTGGTCACCCAGCCACTCTGGCCAATGTACAATAATAAAAACAATTTAAAACAATAAAATTATACATTAAACACATCATATTTCTAAAAATCACTTTCTGGTGTCTGGCTGAAATCACAGAGCAACTGACTGAAGAAGACTAGAAGAATCAAGAGGCAGAGAAGGGGATCACTCTCCCCAGAAGACTCACTGAGTTGACAATCCATTTTTAAAGAGTCAGCAACAGACGCAAGAAAAAAACTACCTTCAGAGGGAAGAGACACATAATAATGCCAGTGGGGAACTGTCCCTTTGCTACAAGAGAGCAGCTGAACAGCGAACAGGGGGAGCAAACAGGAGTTGGCCAGGGGAGTTGCAGTGGTTGAAGAGACAAAGGAGACAAAGGAGACAGAGACTAAGAGGTAAGTGGGCTGCAGGAAGCCCAGGGGGCTGCCCTTTATCCTTCTGATTGGCTGTGAGCTCACCAGGTGCTTCTGAGAGCTCCAACTGAATTGGGGGGGGTGGCCTGAGTACTCCCAGCAGCTGACTGGGCAGGAAGCTTCAGTCTGTTTCCCGCCTCCCAGCTGAGCAGAGCAGAGCAGAGCAAGCTGCTCCAGCTGGTCCAGGGACTACAGAAGCAGGCAAGCCCCCAGAGAGCGAGTGACCAACAGGGGGAGCAAACAGGAGTTGGCCAGGGGAGGTCAAGGGGGAAGCCCCTAACATTTTTTTTCATTTTTATTGTATTTTATTTTATTTTTAACTAACTTTTTCCATTTATTTGTCTTGTAACACACACTTTCACACCAGTGGGTCTCTGCTTTTAACCTCTACTGAGTAGAGGAGCAGGCACAGGCTAGTCTAGAACAATCACAAAGCTAGACACAAAAAGGGAAAAGAGGCTATGGAAGGACAAGACTCTCCAGTGGTGGTGACCTGCAAGGTGTGTGCCATGTTTGTTTTCTTTCCTGAGAACAACATGGCCTACACCTGCAACAAGTGCAAGTTGATCACGCTGCTGGAGGAAAAAGTAAGTGGACTGGAGCGGCGACTGTCGACCCTCCGGGGAATAAGAGAACACGAAGAGTTCTTGGACAGAATGGGGGAACTACAGCAGCAAAGGGCAGACCAGAAGCTTGAAGAGCAACAGCAAGATGAGGCAGAAGTGGGAAATGCTGCGGAGAAGAAAAATGGAGTAGAGGATACTCCTTGGAAAACGGTGACAGTTAGGAGAAGAAGAACTAGACGCCACTCTGCACCAGTGGAAGCGGTGGAGCTGTGGAACCGATTCCAGGTACTTGCGGATAAGACTGGAGGACAGCCTGCAGAGGAAGAATCACAGGGGAACCTGCATGAGAGTGAGCAAGAGGCTGAAGGTCAGTCAAACAGAGGCGATGAAACCCAGGCCTACAACAACAAGAAGAGAAAAGTGGGAGTAGTGGGAGACTCCTTGCTGCGTGGGATTGAGACCCAAGTATGTCGTGAAGACCCGTGGACTTGCCAGGTAAGTTGTCTCCCGGGAGGACGAATTAGAGACGTGACTGAAAGGTTGCCTGCACTCATAAAGCCCACTGACAGGTATCCCTTTCTTCTCATCCATGTGGGAACAAATGATACCGCCAAGCAGAGCTACGAAGAAATCATGTCAGACTTTGAAGCTCTGGGAAGGAAACTCAAGAACTTTGGAGCCCAGATAGTTTTCTCATCCATCCTTCCAGTAGTTAGAAGAGGGATAGAAGGGGAACGAAAAATACTCCAGGTGAATGACTGGCTACGAAGGTGGTGCCGATGAGAGAGGTTTGGATTCTGGGACCACGGGCTATACTTCCTGGAAGATGGGCTGTTGGCAAGGGACGGGTTGCACCTCACAAAGGCTGGGAAGAATGTGTTTGGCCACAGCATGAAGAACTTCATCAAGAGGGCTTTAAACTGAATCCTACGGGGAAGGGAGATGTAATGTTGGGGTAACAATGGACATAGGCGCATGCACTGCAACGGAGAGAACAGCTCTGATAGTGCCCAATAATAGTCTTCAGACACATGTAGGAAGAAAGCCAGACTATGAAGCACATGGTCTTCGATGTCTATATACTAATGCCCAGAGTATGGGAAACAAACAGAACGAACTTGAACTCTTAATACAGGAGGGAAATTATGACTTGATAGGTATAACTGAGACTTGGTGGAATGACTCTCATGACTGGAATACTGCAATTGAAGGATGTAACTTGTTCAAAAAGAACAGGAGGAACAGAAAGGGAGGTGAGGTTGCACTGTATGTGAAAAATACATATCTCTGCACAGAAATACAGGAGGATGAGCTTCGTAGCCCCATCAAGAGCATCTGGATCAAAATATATGGAGCAAAGAATAAAAGGAACCTGGTGGGTGGAGTCTACTACCGGCCACCCAACCAAGGAGAAGCTGAGGATGAAACTTTTGAAAAGCAAATTGCCAATGTTTTAAGGAAGCATGATGTAGTAGTAATGGGGGACTTCAATTTCCCCGATATTTGTTGGGAGACAAATTCTACAAAACATGGCCCCTCCAGGAAATTCCTGACTTGTGTGGCAGATAACTTCCTCCTACAGAAAGTAGAGGAAGGAACTAGAGGATCGGCTATCCTTGATTTGATCCTAACCAACAGAGATGACTTAGTGGATAAAGTAGCAGTTACAGGAACTCTGCGGGAAAGCGACCATGTTGCACTTGAGTTCTTGGTTCTAAGGGAAGCAAAAGCCGAGTGTAGTCAAACGCGTACCCTGGATTTTAGGAAAGCTGATTTTCATAAACTCAGAACAATGATAAGTAAGGTCCCATGGCAAGCGACGCTAATGAGAAAAGGAGTCCAAGATGGGTGGGAGCTTTTAAAAAAGGAAATTATCAAGGCACAATTACAAACAATTCCAACAAGAAGAAAAGGTGGAAGACAACAGAAGAAGCCAGTGTGGCTTCACAAAAAGCTTAGGGATTACCTGAAAACAAAAAAGGACACATATAGGAAGTGGAAAGAAGGCTAAGTAACAAAGGAAGAGTACAGGCAGGTAGCACAGAATTGCAGGGATGGTGTCAGGAAGGCTAAAGCTGAGAACGAGCTGAGGCTAGCTAGGGATGCTAAAAACAACAAAAAGGCTTTCTTCAGCTACGTGCATAGTAAAAGGCAGAGGAAAGAAATGGTGGTTCAGCTATTAAATAAGGATGGCAAAATGATAACAGATGACAAAGAAAAGGCAGAGTTGCTCAATTCCTACTTTGGCTCAGTCTTCTCCCAAAAGAGGGTCTATGACCCCCCTGGCAAAGGCGAAGTGCAGGCTGAAGGGGCAGGATTGCAGCTTGAGATCGATAGGCATACAGAAGGAACACCTAATTACTTTGAATGAGTTCAAATCTCCAGGGCCGGATGAACTGCATCCTAGAGTAATAAAGGAACTAGCAGAAGAACTCTTAGAACCACTGTCTATTCTCTTTGAGAAATCATGGAGGACAGGGGAAGTGCCAGATGACTGTAGGAGGGCTAATGTTGTCCCTATCTTCAAAAAGGGTAAAAAAGAGGAACCTGGAAACTACAGACCAGTCAGTCTGACATTAATCCCTGGGAAAATTCTGGAGCAGATGATAAAGCAATCCATTTGTAAGCACCTTGAAAACAATGCCGTGATTACTCGAAGCCAACATGGATTTGTCAAAAACAAGTCCTGCCAGACAAATCTGATCTCATTTTTTGATCAAGTAACCTCCCTTGTAGACCGTGGGAATGCTGTAGACATCATATACCTCGATTTCAGCAAAGCTTTCGACAAAGTGCCCCATGATATCCTGATCAGCAAACTAGCTCCAAGTGGGCTAGATGAAACAACGATCATGTGGATCCACAGTTGGCTACAGAATCGGACTCAAAGAGTGCTTATCAATGGGATCTTCTCAAACTGGGGAGAGGTAACGAGTGGGGTACTGCAGGGCTCAGTCCTGGGCCCAGTGCTCTTCAACATTCTTATTAATGACTTGGAGGAGGAGGTGCAGGGAATGCTGATCAAACCTGCAGATGACACAAAATTGGGCAGGATAGTTAATACTTTGGAAGACAGAAACAAAATTCAAAGTGATCTGGATAGACTGGAGCGCTGGCCAGAAAACAACAGAATGACATTTAATAGGGATAAATGCCAAGTTCTGCACCTAGGAAAAAGAAACCAAATGCATAGTTACAAGATGGGGGATACGTGGCTCAACAACACTACAAGCAAGAAAGATCTTGGAATTGTTGTCGATCACAAGCTGAATATGAGCCAACAATGTGATGTGGCTGCAAAAAAGGCAAATGCTATTTTGGGCTGCATTAATAGAAATATAGCTTCCAAATCCCGGGAAGTACTAGCTCCCCTCTACTCAGCACTGGTTAGGCCTCATCTGGAGTACTGTGTCCAGTTCTGGGCACCACACTTTAAGAAGGATGCAGACTGGAAGAGGTTCAGAGGAGGGCAACAAAGATGATCAGAGGACTGGAAACAAAGCCCTATGAAGAGAGACTGAAAGAACTGGGCATGTTTAGCCTTGAGAAGAGAAGACTGAGGGGAGATACGATAGCACTCTTCAAGTACTTATTATTATTATTATTATTATTATTATTATTATTTATTAATCGCCCATCTGGCTGGTCACCCAGCCACTCTGGGCGATGTACAACACACAATAAAAACAGTTTAAAACAATACAATTCTACAATAAAAACATTTTCTAAAATACCCTAACCCACCCCAAATGCCTGCCTGAACAACCACGTTTTTAATGCACGACGGAAGCTCATTAAAGAGGGGGCATGACGGAGTTCCCTAGGGAGGGAGTTCCACAGAGTGGGGGCCACCACAGAAAAGGCCCTCTCCCTCGTCCCCACCAGTCTAGCTGTCCTGGCTGATGGGACAGAGAGAAGGCCATCTGAGGCTGATCTTGTTAAGTGGCCTGTCTGGTGTTGCTGGAGGCTTGAAAGGTTGTCACAGAGAAGAAGGCCAGGCTCTCTTCTCGATCATCCCAGAGTGCAGGACATGGAATAATGGGCTCAAGTTACAGGAAGCCAGATTCCGGCTGAAAAACTTCCTGACTGTGAGAACAATACGGCAATGGAACCAATTACCTAGGGGGGTGGTGGGCTCTCCCACACTGGAGGCATTCAAGATGAGGCTGGACAGCCATCTGTCAGGGATGCTCTGACTTGGATTCCTGCATTGAGCAGGGGGTTGGACTCGATGGCCTTGTAGGCCCCTTCCAACCCTACTATTCTATGATTCTATGATTCTATGATTCTATGAAATAAAACCATAGCAGACTCTAGGACACCTGAGACTGGGAAGAAGAGCAATTCTTTTTTTCTATTCTAATCATGTCCAATTTTAATTAATGTCTTTCAGTAAATATAGGGGGGTGTCCAGTGGTGGCTTTGTGTTCATTGATTCCACTCTATGCACTATAGGCTCCACATTGCCCCCAAAGCTCCCCCTCATCCTCCAGAATAGTATGGAATATAGCACAGAGGGCCACAGTGGGGCAGGGGGTGGGAAAATTGGGTGTCCTGCCTTACATGACAGAAAGCATGTTCCACTAGCACTAAGTCACACTGGATACAACCTAGGGGTTACTTTTATACACTTCTGGTGTGTGAGTGGTTTAGCAAGTCACTCAGTCAAAATTGTTTCCCAGTTTTCTGGGGTTCAGGCCAGAGAGAGAGAAAAAAAACCTTTCCCAATTGATGACCCCAGCCCTTGAATGGTCCAAACTTTCTATATAATTTTGCCTTTTTATTATTTACTCATTTTGTTTCATCAGCAGAAAGCTGTGCAGTGCATCACAGCCTGTGCAGGGATTGGCTCATAAAGATGGAACTGAATGCACAAAAGGTTTAACTGAACATCATGCCATTTTGCAGAAACCGGAGAAAATGGCAAGCAGAAAAGATTGTTTTCAGGAAGGCTAGGAGGAAGGGATTTCAGTCAGGGATATTCATTTAAACCAGAACCTATACACACACTTGAATCTGTACTTTAGCTTTTCAGTGGATTTTCATTTTTTTGTCTGTCTTGAAATCTAATTTGAAAACATCTCTATTCCTCTTGACTCTCCTTTGTCACATGCATGGCTTTTGTTTCTTATTTCATTTTTTCATTTTATTTTGTGACTGTAAAATTTATTTCTAAATCATTCTGGAATATAGTTTACATAAGGGACCCTATGTCATAAGAAAGAAAGAACAAAAATACTGTTTTATTGTATGCCTATCTATTACATAACTCAAAGTATTTCTTTCCCAAACTGCTATTTCGATTAGAGTTGCCCAGAACGTTAATCTCATTTCATCTCAAAACTTGAAGGCATGCAAGTACTTGTCACGTACTATACATACTTAATGGTGGAGGGCAGCTTTTATTGGAAAGAAAAGTTGTAACCATTTGCCATAGTGATATTGACATTATGGAGACTTCCATTTATACCACATCTTATACCAGTCAAAATATGTATGCTACCATAATTCCCTGCTAGTCAATGCTTTGGCCTGGGAGGCGGAACTTTGTTCCCTTTATATCCCTTCTTCCTGCCTCCTTAGCACAACTGAGGACTTATCTGCAGAACCTCCCACCACTCCCACCCTTGAACATAGCATGATGGAAGGGCCAGTGACAAGGGCAGGCATGGTTGGGCACCTGCCTAGGGGCCCACTGACAAGAGTCCCCTGGAATTGCTCCTCTTCTTCACCATTGCAACCTCTTTCTTCACCTGCCTCTCAGTCTGGTCCAAACAACGGTGGTGGTGAGGAGGGGGAGCAGGAGATGCCACTGCCTACTTGCTCACTGGCTTTCTGCCTCTCAAGCAAATAAGTGGTAGTAATAATGAGAAAGAGAGGATGAGAAACAATAGCAGATGGTGAGAATGGCAATGAGAAGATAGACTTCTTGAGGGAGGGGGCCTACTGAAGGTGTCTTGCCCAATGGCCCTCAAAAACCTGGAGCCAGCACTGCATGATGGGCTTTGGCTAATTACTGCAACTTGTTTGGCAGGCTTGAAAAGGAATATTTCCTGACAGCCACAGTTGGTTCAAGTTAGGGATGGTGTGGGCACCCTGAGCCCAGCTCGGCAAACATCCACCCCCACCCCCTGGCTGTGGCCATGACTCATCACAGCCACTTGGTGTCCATGCAAGTGGCCACTTTTGCACAAGATGCACAAGATGGAGCTCTGAATTTTCGTAGATCTACTGTTTGCACTGTACATCTACACAATGGTGGCTGTAAAGGTTCATTTCAGCCAAAGAAATGAACCTTTACGGCCACTGTTGTGTAGATCTAAAGTGCAAACAGTAGATCTATGAAAATACAGGGCCCCATCTTGCACCAAAAAATGAAAGCCCCCCCCCCCTCTAATGGCATGGCTGTTTGCCTTGCGCTGCTCACCAGGTTGGGTAAGTAGCAGGGATTCAGCAAGCAGTGTGGGGGCAGGCAGGGGAGGTTTAATCCATCCCTAGTTCAGGTACATAGAGTTGTTTGCACTCCCTCATCTCTGTGAATTTGTCAAATGGAAATGTAATTTAAATCATTGTAATGTACGCTGCAGCTGCTTCGCTTGTCACAAGTGGGCTCAGGTGCCATGTAGGATGGGAAAGGAAGGAAAGAGAGGTTTGAATACAAGATCTCTCAAAGTGGCTTTTGGAACTAGAGTGCACCAGTCCATTCTGCAAAGAATGCAATATGAGAGAGACAATCTATTTCTCTGGGATTACTTCAGTTCCCTGTTCAGCTGCTGTCCTGTTCCTGCCTACCCTGTCATGAAGGTCAATTCCTGCCTTATCAGGACCGGTCCTGTGGTTCAAGGAGCAGGAAGGTCAGGCTAGCAGGGGAGCTGTCCAGCAGAGAGGACAGTATGAAAGGTGTTGCCTCAGCAAGATCTGGGCTCCAACTGCGCAGCTCTATAGGGGATGCTGATGTCCCACCTCTTCTTGGCTTGTCATTAGGGCCCCAATCCAGAGCATGCTTTGTCCTCACAATAGGACTCAGGGATATTTGATATGCTGCCAGACAGGCACTGAGCCTCCGGCTCCGGGTTTCTATCTGACATGCTGCTGCCTTTGTTCCTGGGGTCCTGGGGAGATCCCAGTGGTCCTGGAGCAGAGGGATGGGATCAGTCCAGCTGCTTTGGTTCTTCTAATAGCACAGTTTCCTCCAGTGGGGCTTCACTCCTGGCGGTGTTCTCAGATGGGCTGTTGACATCCTCTGACTTCCCCAGATGCTCGCAACCACTTACACCAACAGCAGGATCCTCCTCCACCACCATCTCCTCCCATGAGGTCTCCTCAAGTTCCAAAATTGTCCAGAAAGGTGATTGCATAGTCTGTTCTCAGTAAGCGTTATACACTGAAGTTGCCATTGGCTTTGCATCCTCTGTGCGGCCTTCTCTTCATGATGCACATCGTATTTCTCTTTTTGAGAGCAAATGCTGGCTACTTGTGATCCTCTTCAAAACTAATAAAGGATCCCTCTGGTTTCACAATATTTCGGGCTGTTGGAGTTGGGGATCACAGCCTTGTTCTCAGATTACTGTGATATTATTATTATTATTATTATTATTATTATTATTATTATTATTGCTGCTGCTGCTGCTGCTATCTCTGTGTATTGGCATGATTATTGCCTAACCTTCAATTCTCCACTTAACCTTTTCTACAAAGCTGCAAACCAAAGCAATGGTCTGTCAGCTATGTGTGTCTCCCTTTTGGCTTGGCTTGCAAATGTGTGTGTTCTACATAAAGATGTTTTCTGACCGTTCATGTCTCCAGCTCCCAGGGTGAATCACGTTGTAACTTCAAAATAAAAAGGTGATGTTTTGGGAGGCGCTGAGGAGCACCTCCTCTTATTTCTCAAAATAGATGGTGCTTACTCATCCAAATTTCTCCTGGAATTTTGGAGTTCTGAATTACCTGGACTTGTTTCTGAAGTGGAACTGATACATTGGGAATCCTGCAGTTTTCCCAGTTTTTGATTCCAAAAGGGTTTGTACAGAACACTGTGAATGCATTATTTGTCACAGCTTTCTGTTCCTTCAGTTCATTTGCATCTCTCCCCCCGCACACACACACACACACACACACACACAGAAACACAGTTTACAGATATGCATGGACAGACTGATAAAGCACTGCCAAAAGATAATTTTGATGTGATTGTACCTATGATTGTACAAAGATTTTTTCAGTGTGATATTTTATGGATTATTAAAGGACACACAATAGTATGTCCTATGAGGACTACATATTCTGCATATAAAACGGTAATCAGGGTATAGGGTGTTATAACCTTCATAAAATAGGAATAGTTTCACCAATTTTTCTGATATTTACAAGTGCCATAAAGAAGTGCTGGTATTACATAACCTGAACATTTCAGGAAAATTGGTAAAAGTTTGAGGGAGAAAGAACAGTTTATAAAGTAAAAGAAAAAACCCTCTCTCACTCAAAATGAACACTGAAAAACTGATTGGTGACTTTGTTTGCATGCTATTTCTGAATAAATTATAAGCTACTCACTTTAACATTTATCATTTCCTATTCCTTTTCTATTGTAGTTGGTGGAATGCTAAAAAAATTCAATTTCATTTTTTGTTTAAATGAGGTTTTTAACATGTAATGAGAGTCTATGGGACTCTCATAATGATGCGCAGCTGCAGAATCCTCTATTTCTCCCTCCTGCCTCACAGCTGAGCGGGAAGTAGAATAACTGCTGAGTTGAGGAAAGGCAGCAGTAGGGATGTACGAAAGTCACTTACCTTTTCGACGGGGTGATTCGCGGAGGGGGGAGGCGCTCTGCACCTCCCCCCGAACTCCTAATCCAGCCGGCTTCGCTCCGCCAAGATTCTGCGGAGCCGCTGGCCAGAGCCACCCACAGCCGGACATCCGGCCACTGGCAGACTTCCAGAAAAAAAAAACGCGTATGCAAATGGCGGCGGCTACGGCAGCCACCATTTGCGTTCCCTTTTTTTCGCTGTTTTAGCCTACGTAAATATTTACGTAAGCTATTACAGCGAAAAAAAGGGGAATGCAAATAGCATAGGGGGCGCCATTTGCGTTCCTTTTTTTCCCGCCATTTTAGCCTACATAAATATTTACGTAAGCTATTATGGCCACACACACACAAAAAAAGGAATGCAAATAGCGCCCACTACACTATTTGCATTCTCCTTTTTTTCGCTGTAATAGCTTACGTAAATATTTACGTAGGCTAAAACAGCAGAAAAAAGGGAACGCAAATGGCAGCCGCCGTAACTACTGCCATTTGCATATGCTTTTTTTTTTTGGAGGGGGGGTTGCTTGCCGTGATAGGCTACGTAAGTATTTACGTAGCCTATCATGGCAAAGGCAGCTATACATATGGTGTGGTGGCTGCCATTTGAGTCCGCAGCAGCCGGCCGAGAGACCAGCTGCCGCAGCCGCCGCCACCAGAACATCCACCCCAGGTAAGCTTCGTCCCAGGGGGGATTCTGTGGGGGGGGAGGCTGTTCCACCACGGGTTTCGGGGGGCCAAATGCCAGTGCATTCGGTCTCCTCTCACTGAAATCCGTGGCAGGATTCTCCGCCATCCCTAGGCAGCAGCAGCAGGAGATGGTGGTGAGTCTGTGGGAGCTGAAGCACTGAGGAAAGCAGCTGCAGCAGCTGATGAGGTTGTGGGAGTTGTGTGTGTGCCTGACCACCCCCAGGGTGACTGGACCACTCCCCCCACAGGCAATCCCATCATTCATGGTGGTGCAGCAGTGGTGACCAGGGTGATGGGGAAGGGAGGAGGCCTTCTACCTTCCCATCTGCACAAGGCCTCCTACCTTCCACATCACCAAACTGCCCTGGTGGGGGGGACCTGGGGAAGGGGGACCTGGGGGAGGGAGCAGGCCTTTCCCTGATCACCCCAACCTGTTACCTTCTCCAGATCACTGCCCCTCCATGACAGCATACATCGCCCTTTCCCTAGATAGCCCGGATTTACCCACCCACCCCATAACAGCCCAGATCACTTCACCCCGCCCCTGGGTTGTGTGTCTGACTTCCTAACCCCCACTGTGTGTGTGTGTGTGTGTGTGTGTGTGTACCCCCCAGTATGTGTGAGAGAGAAATGTGAGGATTTACAAGTTAACACAAGTAGGGGGAGAGGGTGTCTGGTTAATTAGGCCAATTTTAATGCAGATTTTAAGATCTTTTAGGCTGCAGTCCTATACCCACTTACCGAGAAATAAACCCTATTGCCTGCAGTGGGACTTACTTCTAAGTAGACATGTACAGGATTTCACTGTTAATTGATTAATGTTGCAGCATTCCTGGTAACCAATGTGATTTGTTTGGTACCAGAGAGGCACTTACCACCCCATTCTGCCAGATGATGTCTCATGTGAAACTCAAAATCCAGCACACCCCTAGAACAACAAATGTTGGTGCAACTTATCTTTGCATTTTATATTTATATTTAATCAAGTGTATCTTTTTCCATTTATTATCTTCTTACATTTCATTATCCGGAAGGGGGTCCAAAGAGCACATTATAATGCAGAATGATGCTGGCTACTGGGTCATCCATAGGGCCAATTCTGCTATTACAAAGAGTAAGTGAGCCTTCCTGTCTTAGAAGTAGATTTAGGGGTGCCACTAAAGGGCGGCAAATGGCCAATTATTTATTGTACTTTAATTATGATGATCGGGTGCCAATTTGGATTTCCTGCTTCAGGAACCAAAAAATTTCTCAAAATTTCCTTCAGGTAACTTGTCTCCACTTGAATCTCACCACTTAGTGACTGCATTAGGGGATGGGCGAAGCGGAATGATTGCCTAACCATTCCGAGGCTTTCAAACCCTGGAGAGGAACTTTTGTCCAGGATGCTTATATTCAGGTCAACTCACAGCTTGTTATATGTTTTTACATCAAATTTAATCAGACTTTCCCATCACTGGAAATCCACCATCAGCTCCTCCTACATACAGTAATCCACTATGGCAGCTCTCAGAGTGGAATGACTCAGTGGTTTTATTTATTTATTCATTCATTCATTCATTCATTTCATTTCTATCCTGCCCAATAGCCGAAGCTCATTGGGCGCTTCACAAAAATTAAAGCCAAAGAGCACACAATAAAACAATATAAAAAAACACAGTATAACAATACAACCAGAATAAAACCTAACAGCACTGCTGGGATTTAAAATACAGATTTAAAAC
The DNA here is from genome assembly GCF_057233095.1 of Heloderma suspectum. Taxonomy (NCBI): domain Eukaryota; kingdom Metazoa; phylum Chordata; class Lepidosauria; order Squamata; family Helodermatidae; genus Heloderma; species Heloderma suspectum. The sequence continues at coordinate 272,368,531 of NC_139458.1, forward strand.
AGCAAAGCTAAAAGTCTAGAAAGCTAAAATGCTAAAATGCCTGGGAAAATAAAAAGGTCTTCAGCTGGTGCCGGAAAGAATACAGTGTAGGTGCCAGGCGAACCTCACTAGGGAGCTCATTCCACAGCCGGGGTGCCGGTTTTTCCATCCTAATATGCATTTGAGTTTATGGTGAAAAGTAAAATTTGCATGAACAAGACCCTGAACCATTTTTTAAAATTATATCTTATGTATCATGTCAGTTGACTGGCCCTAGCAAGCACTTCCTGGGAAATGACTTTGCAGCCTAGAACATGCCACTGAATTTTCTACAAAGCACAGTGACCATTGGCAGTCAAGGTGGAAAGGGTTCACCCATGAAGGTAGAAAGTTTCAAAACCAGTACTTTATTATTTGGAAGGATATACCATAGTTGTTAGGATTTGGTGAAAACGATGTCATCAAACAAATTAAATGGCATGATGTTCAGGTTCTTCAAGCCCTTGCTCCTCTCTTCTCTCAACTACTATTTCCTGTTACTGCATCAATAATAATGAGGAATGCTTGTTTGCAGAGACAATGAGATATTGTCTCATTACAGAAAATTGCCTCTCTATCAGTACAATTTTATACACATCTACTAAGAAGTAAGCCCCACTGAATTCAATGCAACTTACCCCCAGGTAAGTGTGGGCCAAAACAGACATGACTTTAAATGTATGTCTAGCAGCTATGCCTTTTTCATTTTTACTCTAGAGTAGATGCAAGGCCCCTGATCTGGATTGGGAACCCAGGAGGGGGGATGGAGGAGATTCAAATTTTGGGATTCAAATTGGGGGTCTTGTGCCTACTCCAGAGCAAGAATAAAAAGAAGACATAGCTGCTAAACACACATTTAAAGTCATGTCTGTTTTGGCCCTGTGTATACCCCCAGTACACATGCCTTGTTTGGAAGCAACATTGCACTTCTGGGAGCCTTCTGGGAGCACGATTCTGCTTCCCAACAAGGTGCTTGCTCCCCCCCATAGTGGAAAATTCAGCAGTGGCAGTGGGGACCTCAAAAATGGCCATAGGCCTTGTGTTGCCCACCCCAGTTAGAATGACAGCCTAAGGTAATCATCACACAGCCCCTGGCAGCACTGATCCCATTGTGCAAGTGGGAAACATAGCTATAGATGCAAATGAAAGCCTGACAAAAAGAGGTTGGCAGCCATTTTCACCTCCCTGTTACTTTTTACAGATACTTTCCCCCATCAAAACAAAGCATCATTTTATAAGTTCTTCCATAAATGAGTTAGAAGGTCTGACATGAATTTAACATCGATCCGATCAAGAACACAGAAAAAGTACTCGAGCTGTGCTCAGTCAGCCTATACCATCATCCTAATAGAGTCCAGTGCTGAAGTAATAAGCCATGACATTTGTTTCCTTATTTGCTTAGATTTTTATATATGCCACTCCCTTTGCTCAAAGAATAGATTGATAGATGATAGAAGATAGATAGATAGATAGATAGATAGATAGATAGATAGATAGAAGATAGATAGAACGAACTGGAACTCTGGGGGAACTCATCAGAAAACTATCAGCAAAACAAGCCCAAAGAACAAGAAGTTAGAGATCAATAATACAAAGCCCTGGAGTTTTTGGTGTTCTGGGTAAGTGAAGGTTATGCAGAGACATACCATGCATGTCAGATACTCACAACTACCCCCCCCCGCCCCTGTAAACAAAAGATCAAAGCAGGATCACAAGAAGCTGCACTATACCAGGTCAGACTGTTTGTCTATCTAATTCAGTATTGTCTGCTCTGCCTGACAGCCGTTCTATGGTACTTCACACCGCTACTGAGTCTTTTAACTGGAGATGGCAGGGATTGACTTCACCTTCTGCATACAAAGCAGGTGTTCTATCACTGAGCTATGGCTAGGGATGTCAGAGAAATCCACAACAGAATCAAAAGAGTTCAGATTTTCATGAATCCAACCTGTGGATTCTGCAATGGATTGTCTTTTCCCCAGTCGGGTGGATTCCACGGACTTGCAGACTGTTTTTCTAACTTTCTGGAATTTTGCACAAATTTAGTAGTAGAAAAATATACCAAATTTTAAAAAACGGCCAAAAATCTGAATTTCTCCCATAGGCTAAAGTGTGAAAATGCCCATTTTGGAGGGGTTTGCGCATTTTCGCAAGTTCGAATTTGCACAAATCCAAAAACTAAAAAAAAATCCAATTCCATTGATGAGCTGTAATAATAAAACATTTGTTCCCCTATCTGTTTGCTTCAGAATGTATGCAGAATGTTGCCAAAATATCAGATCTCTGTTTTGAACATTTTGCAGTTATTGCCTATATTGTTTGCAGATGTGACCCTCAGCTATAAGCCAGAAGTCCCAGCTGAGGTCAAATTTGCATGATGAGAAGTGCCCAGGGGTTGTTTGTTCAGCAGACCGGGAATCTTAACTGCATTTTAGCTGCCCCCGACTATTCACCCTCTTGGGTCATTCTCAGGTACTGAGGACATGCAAGGAATTCTGAAGTCCAGCCACTTCTAAATACCTGGGTTAATGAGGATGAGATGAAAGAGAGCTAAGGCTGTTGATTTATTTCAACTTCAAATTACACCTAGATTCCATAAACAAATGAGAGAATGAAGAAGGTTAATCCATTATTATTGCAATATAGCTAGTTGTGTAAGCAACCCTTGAGCCGACTACAACTGAAGAGTCATTAGGAGAATAGAGATTGCAGAAGGCAAATTTGAGATGGTCTGGATCATAGATGGGGTCTGAAGGCCACTGGTAGGCTGCACCCCCTGCCTGCCACCAAGAACAGTATGGAAAGGGAGAGACCATGCTGGCCCCATACAGTGGCCAGAGAGAGAGAAGCTGCGGGGCGGGGGGGCTTCCTTTGCCCTTCTCCGCCAGAAAGGACACTTATAGGAGCTTTATAACAAAGGAACAAATGTCCACATTTGCTTTTCTCCTGCTCCTTCAGTCTTCCTTTTCCTTTTGTGTCGTGTCTTTGAATTATAAGGCTGAGGGCAGGGACAGTCTCATTACTGATCTTTGTAAGCTGCTCTGGGAGTCTTTTTCCACAAAAGAGTGCCATAAAAATGCTTTAAATAAATAAATCCAAGTAGCTTGAAGAGCTGAAAGTGATATACTGAAGAAAAGAAAAGGATGAGAAAACCTTTTTTATACAGCACCCCAAGAAATCTGGGAACTAATCAAAGCAAAGTATTAGCCTACCAGGAGTTATGGTTCTACTGAGAGGTCAACTACTTGGTCCTTCTTACTCATTTGGGGGTGGGATGTAGTTGGGTGGGCAAGTTTATTCTATCTACAGAAGATAGTGGAAATACAGTTAGGAGTAAGTCTGCCTTGGAACATATTCTTGTCCCAGATATAACTTTTGGTTGGAAGAAGGGGAGTGGTGGAGGAGGGAACAGATGGGGAGAAGTTGGTTTCCTTTTTTCTGTTGGAAAAAAAGAGTAAAACCTTTGATAAAACCTTTAATTTAAAAAGACAGGGAATATTGCACTTCTAGCAATAATCTTTTCCCCCTCAATGGTACCCACTAATTTGCAGACAGAATGAGAGTCCAACAAGAAAACAACAGAGTGAGTGGAAGAAATACAGGAGGTGAGAAATGGTACTAGAGTTGAATTAAAAACATCTCCTCATTGGAGTAAAGGAAGCAAAACTGACCGGGGAAATGAAGGTAACATGAAAAGACGTGAAAGGCCACATTTTTATGCTGCTGATACTCACCATGAAAGAATGATGGAAGTGTTGTGCACAGAGATGGGACATTGGATGGGGAAGTCATGAAATCCAACTAAAGAGAATAAGCAGCTGGGATCACAGACAGGCATGACTGCTAGCACAGACAGAAAATAAGGAACTTGGGCCACACATGTGTACACCACACCCCAAGGCTGTCACTACACAGCCTTGCCACTACTCTTTCCCTCCTGCTCTGGCTCCATTGTAACATTCCTGGGCCCACACAGATTTCATAATGACCAAAGTTATGAATAAGCAAAGGAACAGCAAATGATACCAGAAGCAATAGAAGAGAGGGATGGCATGATCTTCAAATCTATAGTGTCCCACTCAGAACGAGAGAATTTGGAAGATAAGCCAGCAACAGCAATCATAGAATCATAGAATAGTAGGGTTGGAAGGGGCCTACAAGGCCATCAAGTCCAACCCCCTGCTCAATGCAGGAATCCAAGTCAGAGCATCCCTGACAGATGGCTGTCCAGCCTCGTCTTGAATGCCTCCAATGTGGAGAGCCCACCACCTCCCTAGGTAATTGGTTCCATTGTCGTATTGCTCTAACAGTCAGGAAGTTTTTCCTGATGTTCAGCCGGAATCTGGCTTCCTGTAACTAGAGCCCATTATTCCATGTCCTGCACTCTGGGATGATCGAGAAGAGAGCCTGGCCTTCCTCTCTGTGACAACCTTTCAGGTACTTGAAGGGCACTATCGTTATCTCCCCTCAGTCTTCTCTTCTTAAGGCTAAACATGCCCAGTTCTTTCAGTCTCTCTTCATAGGGCTTTGTTTCCAGTCCCCTGATCATCTTTGTTACCCTCCTCTGAACCCTCTCCAGTTTGTCTGCATCTGCATCCTTCTTAAAGTGTGGTGCCCAGAACTGGACATAGTACTCCCGATGAGGCCTAACCAGTACTGAATAGAGAGGAACTAGTACTTCACGTGATTTGGAAGCTATACTTCTATTAATGCAGCCCAAAAGAGCATTTGACTTTTTTGCAGCCACATCACATTGTTGGCTCATATTTAGCTTGTCATTTACAACAATTCCAAGATCCTTCTCGGTTGTAGTATTGTTGAGCCAAGTATCCCCCATCTTGTAACTGTGCATTTGGTTTCTTTTTCCTAAGTGCAGAACTTGGCATTTATCCCTATTAAATTTCATTCTGTTGTTTTGAATCTGCCCAGCTCTCCAGCCTATCAAGATCACTTTGAATTTTGTTTCTGTCTTCCAAGGTATTAGCTATCCCACCCAATTTTGTGTCATCTGCAAATTTGATCAGCATTCCCTGCACCTCCTCCTCCAAGTCATTAATAAAAAAGGTGAAGAGCACTGGGCCCAGGACTGAGCCCTGTGGTACCCTGCTCGTTACCTCTCCCCAGTTTGAGAAGATCCTGTTGATAAGCACTCTCTGAGTCCGATTCTGTAGCCAACTGTGGATCCACCAGGTCGTTGTTTCATCTAGCCCACTTTGAGCTAGTTTGCTGATCAGGATGTCATGGGGCACTTTGTCCAAAGCTTTGCTGAAGTCGAGGTATATTATGTCCACAGCATTCCCACAGTGCACAAGGGAGGTGACCTGATAAAAAAATGAGATCAGATTTGTCTGGCAGGATTTGTTATTGACAAATCCATGTTGGCTTCAAGTAATCACTTCATTGTTTTCAAGGTGCTTACAGACTGAGTGCTTTATAATCTGCTCCGGAATTTTCCCAGGGATTGATGCCAGACTGACTGGTCTGTAGTTCCCAGGTTCCGCCTTTTTACCCTTTTTGAAGATAGTGACAACATTAGCCCTCCTCCAGTCATCTGGCCCTAGAGATTTGAACTCACTCAAAGTAGGTGTTCCTTGATCATATGCCTATCATTCTCAAGCTGTAATCCTGCCCCTTCAGCCTGTACTTTGCCTTTGCCGGGGGGGGGGGGGTCATAAACCTTATTTTGGGAGAAAACTGAGCCAAAGTAGGAATTGAGCACCTCTGCCTTTTCTTTGTCATCTGTTATCATTTTGCCATCCTTATTTAATAGCTGAGCCACCATTTATTTCCTCTGTCTTTTACTATGCACATATCTGAAGAAAGCCTTCTTGTTGCTTTTAGCATCCCCCGCTAACCTCAGCTCATTCTCAGCTTTAGCCTTCCTGACACCATCCCTGCAGTTCTGTGCTACCTGCCTGTACTCTTCCTTTGTAGCTTGCCCTTCCTTCCACTTCCTATTTGTGTCCCTTTTTTTCTTTTCAGGTCATCTCTAAGCTTTTTGTGAAGCCACATTGGCTTCTTCTGTTGTCTTCCACCTTTTCTTCTTGTTGGAATTGTTTGTAATTGTGGCTTTAGAATTCCATTTTTAAAAAACTCCCACCCATCTTGGACTCCTTTTCTCATTAGAGTCACTTGCCATGGGACCTTACTTATCATTGTTCTGAGTTTATTAAAATTGGCTTTCCTAAGATCTAGGGTACATGTTTGGCTACAGTAGGCTTTTGCTTCCTTTAGAACTAAGAACTCAAGTATAACATGGTCACTTTCCCCCAGAGTTCCTGTAACTGCTACTTCATCCACTAAGTCATCTCTGTTGGTTAGGATCAAGTCAAGGATAGCCAATCCTCTAGTTCCTTCCTCCACTTTCTGTAGGAGGAAATTATCAGCAACACAAGTCAGGAATTTCTTGGAGGGGCCATGTTTTGCAGAATTTGTCTCCCAACAGATATGAGGGAAATTGAAGTCCCCCATTACTACTACATCATGCTTCCTTGAAACATTGACTATTTGCTTTTTTAAAGTTTCATCCTCGTCTTCTTCTTGATTGGATGGCTGGTAGTAGACTCCGCCCACCATGTTCCTTTTATTCTTTGCTCCATTTATTTTACCCCAGATGATCTTGATGTCTTCCACCTTTTCTTCTTGTTGGAATTGTTTGTAATTGTGGCTTTAGAATTACCAATCTCATCCTCCTGCATTTCTGTGCAAAGATGTGTATTTTTAACATATAGTGCAACTCCACCTCCCTTTCTGTTCCTTTTGTTTTTTTTTTGAACAAGTTATATCCTTCAGTTGCTGCATTCCAGTTATGGGAGTCATCCCACCAAGTTTCAGTTACACCTATCAAGTCATAATTTCCCTCCCATATTAAGAGTTCAAGTTCGTTCTGTTTGTTTCCCATACTCTGGGTATTAGTATATAGACATCAAAGACCATATCCTTTATAGTCTGGTTTTCTTCCTACATGTTTTTGAAGACTATTATTGGGCACTATTACAGCTGTTCTCTCAGTTTTGATGCATGAGCCAGTTTTGGTCCATTGTTACCCCCAACTTTGCATCTCCCTTCTCCATAGGATTCAGTTTAAAGCCCTCCTGATGAAGTTATTCATGCTGTGGCCAAACACATTCTTCCCAGCCCTTGTGAGGTGCAACCCATCCCTTGCCAACAGTCCATCTTCCAGGCAATGTAGCCCATGGTCCAAGAATCCAAATCTCTCACTTTGGCACCACCTTCATAGCCAATCATTCATCCAGAGTATTTTTATTTCCCTTTCTATGTCTCTTCCAACTCCTGGAAGGATGGATGTGAAAACTATCTGGGCCCCAAAGTTCTTGAGTTTCCTGCCCAAAGCTTCAAAGTCTGATGTGTGACTTCTTTGTAGTTCTGCTTGGCAGTATCATTTGTTCCCACATGAATGAGAAGAAAGGGATGCCTGTCAGTGGGCTTTATGAGTGTAGGTAACCCTTCAGTCATGTCTCTAATCCATCCTCCTGGGAGACAGCATACCTGGCAAGTCCATGGGTCTTTGTGACATACCTGGGTTCCAATCCAACGCAGCAAGGATTCTCCCACAACTACTACCCTTCTCTTCTTGTTGTTGTAAGCCTTGGTTTCATTTAGGGATGGGGGAGAATTTCTCCCCGAAACTTCGGGAGGCCGAGTGCCAATGTGTTCAGCCCCCCGAAGTAGTTTCGGGGAGAAATTCTCTGCACCCCCCCAGCCCCCCGCACCCCCCCCCGGGACAGGACTTACCTTTCCCGAATGTCCCTCCCGGCGGCGGGTCCCGGTGGCGGTTCGTCAGGTCTTCGACAGGGGCAGAGGCGGCAGCCGGTCGAAAGACCGGCTGCCGCCGCCGCCATTCCAATAAAAGTAAAAAAAAAAAACGCCCCCGTGATAGGCTACGTGACGATTAACGTAGCCTATCACGGCTAGATTTGCAAAGTCAGCCGTGATAGGCTACGTTAATCGTCACGTAGCCTATCACGGGTGACTTTAGAAAAAAAAAAGCGCGTAGGGATAATGGCGGTCCCCATAGGGAGCCGCCATTCGCGTTCCTTATTTGGTCACTGTAGTCTACATAAAGATTACGTAGACTACGGCGAAAATAAGGGCAACGCTATTTGCGTTGCCCTTATTTTCGCCGTAGTCTACGTAAAGATTTATGTAGACTACAGAGACCAAATAAGTAACGCGAATGGCGGCTCCCTATGGGGGCCGCCATTTGCGTACGTGCTTTTTTTTTCTTTTTTTTTTAAGTCACCCGTGATAGGCTACGTGACGATTAACGTAGCCTATCACGGCTGACTTTGCAGATCTAGCCGTGATAGGCTACGTTAATCGTCACGTAGCCTATCACGGGGGCGTTGGTTTTTTAAAAAACTTTTTATTTCACGGCCGGGCGAGGCGAGGCGCCTCCTCCCCGGCCTGAATTTCGGCCGGGCAAGGCGGGAAGCCTCCCCCCCAGCCTGAATTTCGGCCGGGCGAGGCGGGAAGCCTCCCCCCCTGGCCTGAACTTCGGGGGAGCAGTGAAGCGCCTCCCCCCCACTGCGAAGCAAGCTGCGAGACCAGGTAAGTGGCTTTCGTGCACCCCTAGTTTCATTGCCTCTGCTTGACTGACCTTCAGCCTCTTGCTTGCTCTCATGCGGGGTCCCCTTTAATTCTCTCTCTGCAGCCTGTCCTCCAGTCTCATCCTCAAGTACCTGAAAATGGTTCCATAGTTCCACTGCCTCCACTGGTGCAAAGTGGCTTCTAGTTCTTGTGCTCCTACCTGTCACTCTTTTCCACGGAATATTCTCTACTTCATTTTTCATTGCCTCAGCATTTTCCTTTTCTGCCTCAGCTTACTGTTGCTCTTCTAGCTTCTGAACTTTGCTTTGCTGCTGTAGTTCCATTGTTCTGTCTAAGAACTCTTCGTCTTCTCTTATTCCCCGGAAGGTCAACACTCACTGCTACAGTCCTCTTACTTTTTCTTCCAACAGTGTAATCAATTTGCACTTGTTGTGCATGTAGGCCATGTTGATCTCAGGCAAGAAAACCAACACTGCATAGACCTTACAGGTCACCACCACTGGAGAGTCTTTTCCTTCCATAGTCTCTATTTGCTTTATGTTTCTAGCTTTCTGATTGTACTGGGATAGCCTGTGCTTTGTCCTCTGTTCACTGGAGGTTAACAACAGAGTCCCACTCGTATGGAAGTCTGTGTTACAAGAAAAAGAAATTTTAAAAAATTGTTAGGGACCTCCCCTTTGACCTCCCCTGCCAAACTCCTGTTTGCTCTCCCTGTTCGCTCACTCTCTGGGAGCTTGCTTGCTTGTATAGCTCCTAGACCATCTGGAGCAGCTTTCTCTGCTCAGCTAGGAGACAGGAAACAGACTGAAACTCCCTGCCCACACAGCTGCTGGGAGTACTCAGGTCACACCCATGTGGTGAGCACATGGCAACTCAGAATGGAAAGTCCCCTGGGCTTATTCCAGCTTGCTCACCACTTTGCCTTTGTCTCCTCTTCTACTGCAACTCCCCTTCCAAACTCCTGTTTGCTCTCCCTGTTTGCTCACTCTGATCACTTGTTCTCTGGGAGCTTACTTGCTTGTATAGCCCCTAGACCAGCTGGCGCAGCTTCCTCTGCTCTGCTCAGCTAGAAGAGAGTCAATATAGTTGGCAATACTCTGTTTTATCAGATAATAAAAGACTAATCTGTTCCTCAGCTCTAGGTGTACAAACCAACCTGATGTACAAGCTACAGGAGTATTTTTTGGTCAATTGCCTGAGGTACCTGGACTCAGCATGGAGAAACAGTTTTTGTTGTTTATTGTTAGGGCCCATTTAAGAGTTCTGAACATAAAAGGCAATGTGGTGCTCATGTAACAAAATGTGTTAAACATCAGTCTACCCTGGAACCATAGTTATGCATCTCTAAGACTTCTGAGAACTTGATACAGCCTTAATGTAAGTTAAGAATTTCAAGTTGGAGAAAAGATTGCAGTGGATGTCTTGTTTATTTTTCCCTTTTGCATCTCCATAAGACTAGGAGATTCGGCCCAGTTTCTGCCAGTAGGATGACAGCCAATACATCAATAGCACTACAGAGCTCATTATCTTGGGGTAAAAAGGTTGTACATTAGCTGGAAGAGTGGAAACAGCAGTGCTTTCTTCTTTCACACTTCCAGTATAATGTACCAAATACAGCATCATGCATCTCTTTGGGGACATGCACAAAATGTCCTGGTCTCGGGTGTTCAAAAAGCTTCTGACAGGGAATATTCACAACAGCCCTATTCACTTGTTATCATGGAAAGGTAGAAAAAGGAAGTGCCACTCAATTGCACTTCCTGTTTCTGCACGCCCACATAATATGTGAAAATACCACCCTTGGGATTCTGACTGAAAATGATGTGCAGTTTTACTTTGTCCTAGGGATGCTGCCAAATTCAATTTTTATAAAGAACCTGGTGGTGGATTTGAAGGTCCACCTGTGGTGAAGCTAAATAGATCCAGACCAGGAAATCAGTATGATCCGATTGGGTTCTATCATGGTCTGTGCCTAGAGAAGTTGGAGAAATCCAACAGATTCAAATGAGTTTGGATTACCATGAATCTGACCCATGGATTCCACACCTGATGAGCATTTTCAAAGTCACACAGATTTTATGAACTTACAGGCCAGTTTTTTGTTGTTGTTTTTACTTTCCAGAATTGTAGACAAATTTCATCACACAAAAATATGAACAAAAAACTTTTAAAAAGACCAAAATGTGCATTTTCCCCCCATAAGCTAAAGTGTTAAAATGTGCATTTGGGGGGAGATTTGCACATTTTGGGAGCAACTGCACATTTGCACACTTGCCAACATAAATGCAAGTTCTGGAATTTGAGAAAAATCCAAATCTGTCAACAGAATGAAAGACACATGCGTGAAAATCCATGAAACACAGACAGAACAGATTTCAAAATCCATACATTCCTATCTGCGCAACGTATGTACAAAGGCCTACGACATCAGGGAAGCCTCTATTGCTTTCACACACCAGATTTTAAGTTTTCAGTGAAATCAGGTATTTGGAATCAGAATGGATTCCAGATCACAAGTTTAGTACAAAACAGTATGAAAAATCTGTTTCAGTCTGACTATCTCCAGAACAGAACCAAATGGTTTGATCTGATTCTAATTTTCCAACACACCAGTCAGACCAATTGCTCATGTGTTCCGCTATCAAGACTGGCATGCAGAATTGTGTATACTGAGCTCATGGCATTGCAAGCATCCAAGGCAGAAAAGGCAGGTGAATGGCCAACTGCCAGTCTCCAGAACACACATCTACTATATACATTTAGAAAAACAACAAGGCTTGTAAAAATCAGTGCTGCTGCAGCAGCAAACATACTCATGAAATGCCCTTGAGTGTGAGGAGTTCTTAGCTGAAGTAACGTTTCCTTGGGAGAGTTGGCAGAGAGGCTGTGTAGTATAGTCCTTTGTATCACTCCTTCCAATACCAAATTCAGGTGGCAAGTAGCCAAAATGGGGCCACTGAGAAACAAGAGGGAAGTATCAGCATGTTTGGGGAAATCTCGAGCATTGCAGAACATAAAAATGTTTTTAAAAAACCCCAAAAATTTAAAGGGACAAAACAGAACAAAACAAAACCACAAACCAGCCCAACAAGGACTAACTATGCTCAGTGACCATGGAATGTAAGTGACTGGGGAGGTGGGGGGATGGAACATTTGGGGCTGGAGAGTAGATTGATCGGTTTGGAAGTAAAGCGTGGTTGTAACCCAAACAGGAGCACTCCTTTCAGGATGGAGGATACACAACAACATTTAGTTGCAGCAGGTGCCACTTGTTGGAACTATTCTGCACTCATTTATTGTGCAGGAGATTACTTGCTCCTTTGTAAGGCATCACTAATAACATTTGACCTAATTTTCAGACAGAAAGTACAGCCTTTATTCTGCCGGTGCAGCCATGAATTAGAGTGTGTGTGTGTGTATCCACGTTGAAAGATAACTAGTAGTAAATCAGGTGAAATTGATGCTCTATTTATACCTTAGAAAGGCCAACATGTATACCCTTTAAAATAACACCCCAGAGTTACACCTAGCAAGATTTAGCACATATAGGAAGAGTGAATAAAATGCTGGCTGTTTTAATGATGCTTTGGGGAGTTCCCAATGTATCTGCTCTGCCATCTGTAACAATGCAGCAAACAATTTTATAGACATGGCAATCCTTATCACAGGCTTTGGCTTTATTGCATTTTATTTTATTTATAAGCCTCCTTTCTGCAAAGCTTACGCTGGGCTAAGGCATTGCCCTGGAAATACCTGGCAAGATTGTTACATTTTAAGAACCTCTCGGGGCAAAGTCATCGATGCACCCTGTCCTCGATAGAACAAGAAGAGGCCCAATACGAAGCTGGCAAGACTGATCTTCTTCCTCAGGTTTCCTATGCAAGGATTCAGCCACAGCTGAGGCTCTTCCTCCATGGTGGTGCTCATACTGACATCCACTGGCAGTCTGTGTTTCTGCCATGGGCTTTTCTGCTACAGTTTTCCCAGCTTTCTGCTTTGAAAACTAACCAATCAACCACAACAACACCCTTGTATTTGAGAATTTAAGACATTTGTTAGCTGTCTTGGAGGACTTCTAATCAAAAGGCAGGATATGAATAATTTAATTAATAAATGGAGATGGCACCCCTGCTAAGGAAATTGTACTCTGTTTGCCACAAAGTTGTTGTTGTTTCTACTACACTCCTACCACCAGCTGTGGCATTTCACTAGCAGTGATCATTCTAACTACTAAGAGGCAGTTCCTCTGATTATTTTTTTACTCCTCTGGACATGTCCATATACGACCAATGGGAAAAAAAGTACTAGCTGCTGCTTAGGTAAAGACAAAAGAACTACCTAACAAGTGAAAGTGAGTCCCCTTGCTTCCACAGAGCAAGGAACTCCAATGCGTGATATTTTCATGCTTTCTCTAAAGCAGCAATCCTCTACAGACTTACCTGGGATTATGTCCCTCTGAATGCAGTAGAGCTTACTTCTGAGTAGACATTATAGGATTGCATTGCAAGATTCATAAATGCCAGCCAGTGGCTTAACTACTGTGTATCACTGATGTCAGCAGAGATACAGAAGTTCCTACCAATTCAGAACATAGGCAATTAGTACCCTATAACAATTTAACAAACAACATCTTACTTTAGAAAACAACACAAACTTTCTACTAAAGCCTTACTCAATGCTATAATCATTGTTGTCTTTATAAGCAGATATACTGGATTTGGTGACATAGGAATGGACCTGAAACCTTAATAAAATGCAAATCAGAAGCCCACAAACATCTGTTTGAAAGAGTTTAAATAAATGACTAGCTTGGTATCACTATTCATATGAGACCTGAAGCATTGTTTAAGATTTTCTTCAACAGTGCTTTTTTATCCAAACATGATTAGAAAACTGAGGCAGTGATGGGATCAGATGACTTCAGAACAGCTAGAAACCCAGGCAATATGGTTAAAGAATAAAGAGACATGCAAAAAGTTAGAAATGGCGGTGGCTCCCAGTCAATTTCCGAGCACAATTTAAAAGCCCTTTTAAGCTCCAAATGGCTTTGAGCCAACTTACCTGAAGCACTGCTTTCTTCCATATGCACCTCCCCAAACCTTAAGATCTTCTTCAAAGGCTCTGCTTAGAGTACCCCTGCCACATGAAGTGAGATGATAGCGACTGTGTTGTGAAATGCCAAAAAAGAGGGAAGGTTTCGCCAAAAGAGAGGATAAGAGGACAGGATATGCATATGCTAATTTATCTGTATATATGCAAATTCATGAACAATTACTATAATTTAAATAGAAATACAATACATCTCCCGATGCAATGAACATGGACTTGAGCACACTCCGGGAGAGAGCGCAGGACAGGAAGGCCTGGCGTGCTATGGCCCATGGGGTCACGAAGAGTCGGACACGACTGAACGACTGAACAACAACAACAACAACAATACATCTCACCATAGTGTGGAAGACTGCAACCAGGTTACCCTGTGTGCCTGACTCTGCTCAGTCTGCTGTTCAGGAGCTAGTTGTTGATGGCCAACACTTCTTACGGTTCTTTGTTCTTAAACTGTAATTGGACAGGACGGGACAGGCCTTCAAATAGAGGTCACTTTTGAACAGAGGACAGTCCTCTGGCAGCCCTTCCAATGGAGAACTGTCTTCTTTAAAAAAAAAGGGCACCTGGCCACCCTAAGTAACTAACAGGGAGAAGGCCTTCTCAGTAGTGGTACCTTGGTTATAGAACAGCATCCCCAGAGAGACGCAGCTGGTGTGATCCTTGTGGTCTTTTCAGTGCCAGGCAAAGGCCATGCTATTCATCTAGCCCTTTTAAATAACTTGTGCAGCCTGGGCCTCTCAGTTTTAAAGTTTGTGGTTTAATTCTGGGGTTGCTGTGACTATAGTTTCCTTGTTGTATCAACATCAGCGCTGTGCTGAAAATTTGCCCCTCATTTTTTTTTTTCCCAACCATTCTCATTCATTTTGATAGAAAAGAAATTGCTTTCGAAACGAAATTCAAAGGAGGAGAAATTTTGGAGAAATTCTCGTGGGTTGGGTTTGAGGGTTTTGTGCTTACATTACTTGTGAGGTGGGTGGCTGAGGAGCATGCATGAGTGTCCCGTCTGTCATTGTAGCGTAATCTCTGTGGCAGCCTATAGCCTCCTCGGCTTCCCGCACGTCAGTTAAAGCCATCATGAGGAAGACCTCATGAGGCATGGGGCTTTTTCAGTTCAGGAACAGCAGGTGGCCTGGGAGGCTTCAGAGCAATTGAAAGATGTGTAATAGAGAGAGAAAACACACACAGCACCCTTGGCCACCTCGCAGTGATTAGGTAAGCTCAAAAAGACCACCAAAAGAAATTCAAAATTCTGTCTCAAAAAGTGGAAGCCTCAACAGAATTGAAGCTGTTGCCACCTACAGAAGCAGTGCAATAAACCAGAAACCCTTAGGAAAAAAAAGAAAGAAGCTTTGTTACAACCCCTACCAACAGTGAGCCCTATCTGTGAGAAACTGTTGGAGAATTTCTCCTCCCCTAGGAGAAATTCAGTGAAATTGTCCCCTCAGTTTCTCTGTCCACAAATAGGCTGAAGAATGTTGAGAGGCCATTCGTGCACAGCTCTAATCAACACTGTCTTTGATTTTATGCCTGTTTTGTTTTTAAATTGTTTTTATGTTTATTTAATGTAAGCCATCCAGAGAACGTTATGTTATGGGGCAGGATATAAACGAATAATAATAAATCAGATGTGCCATTGTCTCAACCAGCCTTTCCCAACCTGGTGCCCTCCAGATGCTGGCCAGGGATGATAAGATTTGTAGTGCAAGACATGTGGCGGGTGCCAGGTTGGGAAAGGCTGGTCTAGGCTTATAGCTTCCAAAGCACTGTACCTTCAGGAAACCCTTCCCATGTTGATCTGCCTGCTGAGAAGCCCCCATGCATCTGCCACATATTCCTGAGAAACCATAGATGCTGCTGCACCCTAGAGCATGTCCCAATCTCGCTTCATGGGGAGTGGTGGTTGTGTCTTGGGTCTTGCCACTGCTCCACACAAACTGGGCATAGGGCTGAGCTCAAAGAAAGGATTTTCACTAGCATATTTATCTGTGTTGAAAGGTGTTCAGGAAGTACTGCCGTAAATAGTCTTTGTTTCACTCAGTGATACAATCATGTTTAATACATGATCCCTGAAAGAGTAGGATCATTCATGGGGCCAGTCCAGAAAACATTGTTCTGACATTGCACCTTAGAAAATAACCAACACTCTTCTGCAGCCACCCACATGGGAAGATCAGGAGTGATGGGCAAGCTGTCTTTCAAGGAAGCTTCTCCACCATTACTGATCCACTCATTGTGGAAACCCTGATACATCTTCCAAGGAATCCCAGGGTTCTCTGGAGCACAGCTGGAAAACCACAGGCCAAGACTGTCCATTCTCAGTAGATATTCACAACTCTATTTGATCCAGGGCTGGTTTCAGGATTCAAAGGGCCCTGGGCAAAGTGCCCTCTGTGGGGGCCTCCTTGTCCATCAGTGGGTCCTAGTGCACTTCTCTGGTGGTAGGGTGGCCATGTGTCTGCTTTTACAGAAGAAAGATGACTATCTGAGGTTTCTTTTATTTGAAGGGCTGCCGGTCCAAGTCCGGTTTAAAGTTAAAGAACCATCCAGAGGAAGAGCTGGGCCTTGAAGTTCCCCATCCACAGCACCTGGACATCAGACTGAGCAAGACACACAGGTCCCTGGCCACAGTCTTCCACACTATGGTGAGATGCATTGTATTTCTACATGAATTGTAATAATTATTTCTAAATTTGCATCTATGCATATAAATTAACACATGCAAACTTTACGCAAACCTTAAGTTACATTAAGGTGCAATCTTATGGCCGCTAGTCAGCGGCTAGACAGCCATAGGATAAGTCAGTTCCCAGGAACCGACCTCCACCCCATCCCACACTGCCTCATTGGCAGCGCAGATCAGCCCCATGCTCTGCACTCATAAGAGCAGCACAAAGCCGCAAAAATGGGGTGTTCCAGGGGGCAGGCTAGGGCAGGGAGGGAGGAAGTGCCTTTCTGATGCTTCCTGTGCATCATCCAGCCTCTGCCCACCAACCCACCCCACACACACATGCCGCCTTCCCATGGCTAGACAGACGAAATCGGCTGTCTAGCCCCAAATGCCGAGCAGCTGAAATGCGGAGGAGAAGATCCCCTCCATGCTGCTCCTGCCCTGCATTGGATAGGCGCCCGCCTATCCCAATAGGATTGCGCCCTAAGACTGTATCAAGATCTCAGAAGTCTTAGAGACACATAATTATGGTTCCATGGTAGACTGATGTTCAGCACATTTTTGTTGCATGAGCACCACATTGCCTTTAATGTACAGAACTCTTAAATGGACCCTAACAATAAACAACAAAAACTGTTTCTCCATGCTGAGTCCAGGCACCTCAGGCAACTGACCAAAAAATACTCCTGTAGCTTATACAACAGGATGGCTTATACACCTAGAGTGGAGGAACGGATTAGTCTTTTATTATAGGGAACTCTGCCATGCCCCCTCTTTAATGAGCTTCTGCCATGCATTAAAAATATGGTTGTTCAAGGAGAGATACTGAAGCTGAAGCTCAAATATTTTGGCCACCTAATGCAAAGAGAAAACTCCCTGGAAAAGACCCTGATGCTGGGAAAGATTGAAGGCAAAAGGAGAAGGGGACGGCAGAGGATGAGAAGGCTAGATTGCATCACCGATGCAATGAATATGAACTTGAGCCCACTCCGGGAGAGAGTGGAGGACACGAAGGCCTGGCGTGCTATGGTCCATGGGGTCACGAAGAGTCGGACACGACTTAATGGCTGAACAACAACAACAACAAAAGGTAATTTTAGAAATGTGATGTTTTTAATGTTGAATTTTATTGTATGAACTGTTTTTATTGTTGTATATCGCCCTGAGCAGCTGGGTGACCAGCCAGATGGGCAATGAATAAATTTAATAAATAAAAATAAAATAAAATATTATCTGATAAAAGAGAATACTGTTGACACTGGCTTCCTATTTAATATCTTCCAAGCTTTCTCTTTCTTAAAGTGTTGCCTTTCAGTGGCAGCCAGGTCTAGCTGCCTGCCCAAGACCAGTTTAAACTTGAAGAACCGTGAGAGCTGAAGCACCTCTAGCACTGCTTGAGCTCAGAGTTTGTGGCGAGAGACTGAAAGGCAGGCCTAAGTCAGGTGTCAGCAGGACAATGTCAGGCACTGATGCTGGCCCTGCTTTGATCACACCTTCTGTTCCATAAGCAAAATTGCCCGCTAACGTTCAAATCCACAGTCTGTGTGGCTGGTGAAGCAGCAGGAACCAGAAAAATAAGAGCTTTAATACTTCAGATCCAAGGTTTTATCTTGTCTGCAGGGCTGGCGCTTAGGAAAATCTTCTTTTGACAGGCAAACTGGGCATGTTTGCTATACAATAATTTTTCTTTTCTTTTCTTTTTAGAGGATTATGTATAAGAAAATCGAAGGTCATTTTTTCCAGGGCATCTTTCCTAAGTAGAAGTACAGTTTAATAATATTTTTTCCATCTAATATAGGTTCAAAACAAATGATACAAAACCAAAGGAATAAGCAATATGGGAGGTTTGATTATCATCATCACATCTGAAACTATACTATACTGATAATATGGATCAATCCAGCAATGTAAAAATACATATATTGCTGAACAAAAATCCATGGAACTATTTATATAAGTAAAAGGTATTTGTTTGAGGGACGAGGTGGGGTATTAATTCCCTCCTACTCTTTTGTTCCTTTAAGATACAAGATTACACATTATTACCCAGTTGAAATGTCATCGCAGTCTTTTATTCTATTTCATTGTGTTTCTTGTCTCATTTAAAGCAAAATGAACGATGGCAAAGTGCAGGGGTGGATTATGGGTGGATTATATCATCTTAGACCTTTCGACCTTTTTGCCTGTTCAGTTGCAAAGCTGCTGGGGTTGTTGTTTTCCTCTTATCACAGGAGTGGGATTATGGAAAAAAATATTTAAGCATACGTGGAGACAAAGATACTCAGTTCTACTTTGCAAAACTCAATGGGAACAAAAAAAACCAGCTCTCCCTGTTATCAAGAATCTCTTCTCTGTGGAAAGTTGTACTCTAATCTCGCCAGATGTCCCTAAGCATAAACTGACAACAAGTGTAGCTCCTGGAGGCATCTAGGTTAGCAATAAAGGACACACAAGCTCCCACTGTGTTTTTATGTATGTGAAGACTAGAGTTAAAGGACAGAATACAGCCCATATTTGGGCCAGCCCGAGGAATTAAAATTTTTTTCCTGACCACTCTTCATCCGAGGGTTGGCCCTGCCATTAGGCAGATGCTGGGAGATGGTAGCAAGATGTTGGAGGAGAGAGCTGTGTGCCCCCTATGCTAAGTGCAGTGAAGGATGCTGCCTCATTTTGCCAGAGTTGAAGAAAGAATCAATTATCAGCCTAGTTGGCTTTTGCACATGGAATGGGAGGAGTCTCCATCTCATTTTTTGTGTCAGGCATCAAAACATCTCGAGCCAGTGCCACTTCATCCTAACAGATTCCAGGGCAGTATACATTAAAAAGGTAAAATATAATAAAACAACACCATATAACATAAACTGGGAAGGAACCAAACCTTAAAACCACAGACAGAGGCAATAAAACCAATTTAAAATGCCTGGGCAGATAAGAAAATATTGACCTGGCACCAAAGACTGTAATGTCAGCACCAGTCATCCTTAAGAAGGCTGTTACAATATCAGAGTGCCACCAGATCAAGGTAGAAAAATCCACAAGCACTTCTCCACCTCCCTGGCAGTAAAAAAGCCAATAATAACAAATTAAGTCCCTACAAATGTGCTGTCCTTCCATGACACCCAAACTCAGTTGCCTGAGGCATCCACTTCATTCTGCCTAATGGCAGAGCCAGCTCTTCATGGACCTACAGTGTACTCCTATCCTTCCCTGATAGGGGACCCTGCATAAATGAACATTTGACAATAACCCAACACTTTTGAGCCCTAACTGTCTGCCCTCTGTTGGTCCTAGGTGACAGTCAGTGACAATGCTGTACTTTCAGAAGGTATAATTTATATCTCCACAGGTAACAGGCCAGCAACTTGGTTCCCATGTTTTGAGAGGGGGCCTGTCCATAGTGCCAGCAAGTAAATCAGGTAGGCCTGCAACAGCATCAGACACCACTCAAGTCTAAGCTGGGGGTGCCCCCATCAGTCCATGCAACCCCATGTCCTAGGTTTATTTTGCGAGAGTCAGGGATGTCACTGGTATAGCCTGAACCAGTAGGCACATCAGCAATTGGAAAAGCTGCACCTGACACACATCTGACTGTCAAGCAGTCCTTGACATTAGAGGACCTCAAAGCATGAAAGTTCACCAAGAACAACATCACATGTCCCTAATCCATTGTATAACCCAACATCACATGAAGTCTAGCAAAATCATCTTTTTCACTTAGGAGTTCCTATTCCTATGCCAGTCACTAATGGAGGAGCCTAGGAGTTTCCTCCTCCCAACCCACAAAGGTCCACAACTGGGCACAGGAGACAAATCCACCCAATGTCACCCATGAGTCTCCCCTCCCCCCACTTGTATGATCAAACCTCACTTGTTCATGGCCTCCTTCCATGACATCCAGCCTCAGTAATGCAGGGTAGTTGCTCCTCCCAGCACTCATTCCACAAGAAAGCATGGATGACACAGCTTAAAAGAGGGATGGTCCACTGAAGGGAATGGAGTGTGGCTGAGTGAGAAACAGAAGCCCGGTAAAGGAAAGCCTACCACCACCCCCGCACCATCCAGTGGGGGAGCAACTACCCTGCATGCAGAATTCAAGCCTGACCATTGCAATCCCAATCACAGGTCACTGGGGGCAGAGCCTGCAAAAGACACATTGGCCAGTGCTTGCCCCATGAAGAGACTGGCCCATGACAAAAAAAGTGCCAAGCCATGCCACATGGGGAAGGCCATAGGAAAATGCATTTGGTGAGGAGACAAAAGGAATATATTAAAAAGGGAAACCTTTCAGATCGTAAAGCTATCTACAGAAGCACCCAAGGTCAGGTGGCCACTTATGAATCACCAAAAAAGAAATGCATTACCGAAAAAGAGGACACCAATTTGTATAAATTTTCATCTGCTAATTTATATGTATAGCTGCAAAGTTAGAAAGAATGATTATACTTTAAATGGAGATACAGTACATCTCATGATAGTGTGGAAGACTGTGGCCAGGTGACCTGTGTGCCTTGCTCAGTCTGCTGTCCAGGTGCTGTTGATGGGCAGCTTCAAGGCCCAGCTCTCTCTCCTGGAGGTTCTTTATCTTGAAACTAGACTTGGACTGGACAGACCTTCAAGTAGAGGACACCTTCCAAATAGAGGACAGTCCTCTGTCAGCCCTCCATATAGATATTTGTCTTTAGCAAAAGAGGGAGCATGGCCACCTTAAAGCTCTAGTATCTTCCCTTTTGCTATGAAAATTCTCAGCTCCTGACTTGGTGGTTAAACATATCCATCCTCATCAGTTACAAGATTGTACCCAAAGGACTCAATATAGTAAACATTCCTAATTATTTCATAAACCAGCATTCCCCAGCCTAGTACACTCCTGATGTGTTGACACAACTCCCATCATCCCTAGTGCTGTCTGTGGTTGATAGGAGTTGTAAATCCAAGGATCATCAACATATTGCTTCCATTTACTAAATTGTTTGGCATTTGACAAATCCTGTGAGGGAAGGAAAACTCTTCCAAACCAAATGAATATAGTTATAAATAGATAGAAATGTACTAAATTTTAAGCACAAGTTAGTTAATGCGCAGCTTCTGTCTCTGCCATGATAGTTAAATGATGGTTTTGGCTTCCTAGATAAATTACTTTTTAAACTGAGAAACTTATTGCTACTGTAGCATGACCAACTAGGAAAAGTTTGGACTAGAGGAGCTTCAGGCTCTTTCTTCCACAGAACCTGACAGAAATATTTCTTCCATAAAACATTTACTCTTCAGAGCCGCTCTGTTTAACTAACAGTGCCACCTACTGAGGAAAAAGATTTCTGTCTTAAGGTTGCTGTGACATTCCTGCTCCAGGTTATTCTCCCTCCAGTTTCCACCTGAAACTGGGGGCAGGGGGGATAACCAGGGCATCTGTCTCAGCTTTGGCCTGTTGTCCTCACTGAATCCCAAAGCTTCAGCCCTTTTACTTTGTGTCAAGGATACACCCAATAGGTTAACTGGTTTCCTTTAACCAATACAGGAGTAGTAACAGGTAAATAGATTTTTATATTTGATAGCATTAATAACTTAAACTGACGTGTGTGTGTGTGTGTGTGTGTGTGTGTGTAATAAAACAAGTAAAGGTTTATTAAACAAAAGAAGATTAGATGGATGGATGGATGGATGGATGGTAGGTAGGTAGATAGATGATAGGTAGATAGATAATTCTATACATAGTCCTAACCTACCTACCCTTTCTAAACCCCTCACCCCCAATCCCCACTCACTAGCTGTATACTCACTGAATCCCTAAACCCTCTCCGACCTGGGGCTGTGGAAGTTTCAAACCTGCCTAAGACTGAGGGAGGAGTGACATGCAGTGGCATCAGGACTAGACATCTGATAACAGAACAAACTACATATATGACTATATTTAAAAGAGTGAGATCTCTCCCATAATATGCTTTGGCAATCTTCAGATTGGGCAAGAGAGCTTTCCAGAGGCAGCCAAGGAAGAATATAAACTATATAGGTATGTACACATTCAAGTGTTGTGCATTTCTCTTGCAAGTGGATCAATGTGTACATCTTACTGTGGATGTAGGTGACATTTTTTTTACTTATGACCTCAGCGTGAATTAAGCATCAGTTGTATCCCTTAAGGAATCCAGCCCACTCTCCAGCATTTTACTGAAGGGAAATTGGTGATATCTATTCAAATGCATTAGTAGCCCTCTTCATGTTCTCTGTCTTTCTCAAATTAAACCCTGAATATAATCCAGTGAGGCTAATATAGCATTCTGCTGCAACCCATTAAAAACCTGTCCTTCAATTGTATGAAGCCATTCCTCTAGCAGAACCAGACCCCCTAAGGTACTTTACAGACGTTGTAGTGTGCAGTGCAATAATAGCGGTATAGGGATCACTGCACTCACAGATGAAATATAGCTCCCTCTGGGTGGGAAGCCAGCACACTTTACAACATCTAGGTGCACTACACAATTTATGAGGATTGAAAGTGGTGGGTAACTTTATCCACTTGTAGCCAGGGCGGAAGAAGGAAAGGTCACCAAAGACTTTATTGTGCTGTAACTCACCTGCCAAGACTAACGCTGGCAGGAGAAAGAGCAAATCATTAATCACAACTATCTTTCTCCTCCAGAAATAGCCACTGTCAAAGCCACTAATCCTATAGCTGGGGGTGGGCAAAGCTTCACTCTCACTTTACTTTTGACACCATTTCTTTCCTTCTTTTAATTTATGCCTGGAGGAGCAAACGCTTTATTCTAGAGATCAGCAACTGGAGGCTCCTCCACCAAACACAGCCCATGGGGAGGGAGTGCCGGGACACCAAACTACCACTGAAGGAGTGAAATAGGTAAGGATGTATGAGAAATTCGTTTCAGTTCCGTTTTGATCAGGATTTTGCCCAGTTTTCACCTTCCAGACCAAACACAGAGTCAGACACAATCTCCGGTCAAGGTCCATACATTTCCGAGCTTGCCATGTGTTCGACAGCATACATACATTTCGAAATGCACATGAAAAAAATGCGCACTTTTGAAAAATGCATACAAATACGCTTTAATCAATGGGAGAAGAATGCATACATTTCAAAGATAGGCAGAAGTGATGCATACATTTGGGAAAATGTGCATGGAACCATGCCCAGATTTTTGTGCAAAGAGAAAAAAAAAAAAAACTAAGCTTGCCATCTGATACAGACTCGAGATGGAATGAGCTTCTTCAAGATGGAATTCGGAGAACTTCAGAGAGTTTGGGTTTTGCTGATTTGCACATCCCAAGCAATAGGCCACCTTTCCACCAAGCAAATATGAGGGAGGTGGGATTTGGGGCCTTTTTGTTCTCCACCCTTGGCTCCATTTGCAAAATAGCCCTTCTAGGAAATCTAGTTGCTTTCCTAGAGCTTTACATCACTAGGCTCTGGATACCTCAAGATATTGTTTCTAGGGGTGTCAAGAGAAGTGGAGTGGGGGTACTTATAAAGGATAATGCCCCGTCTCCATTTTTGAGAGTAGAATTGAGATGGCAGCACCACCCACCTTGAGTGGGCTGCATACATCTGACCTGGCCATAGGGTGAAGCAACCTACTTCAGCGGGAACCATGAGGGGAAGGGGGAGGCATTTCACTGCCTGGAGTGGAGCCCCATTCCCACCCATTTGCTATGGCCAATACTTTTTTAAAGTCTTGCTACCCCATTCAGACACCCAATTCCTGCCTTCATCTATGCTTCCCCTCATGGTCCCCCGCGAAGCAGGTTGCTTCACCCCAGGGATGTGCAAATCAGCAAAATGGAAGCTCAGCAAAGTTCTCCAAATTCCATCTTAAAGTTCGTTCTGACTGGAGTCTATATCAGATTGCAAGCTTTGGGGTTTTTTTCTTTTTGCACAAAAATCTGTGCATATTTTTCCAAACATACTCAATTAGGCACATCTTTGAAATGTACACATTCTTCTTCCATGATTACATTATATTTGTGCACATTTTTCAAAAGCATGCATTTTTACATGCACATTTTCCAAACATACGCATGCTGTCAAACACATTTGGGGGGGTTCACGAATCACATTGCAAGTTCGGAAATCCCAACAAATCCCTATAAAATGACCAAATCAGCCCTCAAACCTTCAGTGTTGACAAGCATAATTCTTATTGTTGCCCCTTAAACCAGCCTTTCCCAGCCAGGTACCTTCCCAGTGTTTTGGACTTTACCTCCCATCAGCCTGAGCCAGTGTGGCCAGTGGGCAGGACTGCTGGAAGTTGTAGTCTGGAAGGTGACAGGTTGGGGATGGCTGTTCTTAACATTAGCTGAGTGCTTTACAAGGCATGAGACTGGCTTAAATATTTGTTTTAACAGAACCAAGATATGGAATTACTTGTATAATTCATGTGGAGACATTAGACTACACAGCAGTCAGGTTTTTGCTGCATCACATCTAATTAGATTTTGTTTTTCCTAAGAGAAAGCAGCATTACAATGAACTATGAAGAGTAGATTATCTTCAGGGCTTTTTTTCCTGTTACTTTTCCATCAAAGTGGCTCAGAAAGGCATTTGGGCTTCACAACAGCCCTCGGTAATAGATTAGTCTGGAAAGATAAGCCCTATTCAGCCATTTTTCTCTCCATGCAAGCAAGTAACATAGCAGGGCTATGCACAGTAACCCTGCTGCTGCATCTCCTGCTGGCAGGGAACATGATGGCAGAGTAGAGCTAGAATGTGGGGCTTTGCTATCTCTCCACAAGTGTTAGTTAGGTGGAGAAATGCCTGAAAAGAGCTATAGTGACTTGCCCAAGGCCACAGGAGCTTTTCCAGGTGTTGTTTCTACTTCCAGTTTCATTGCAGGATTAAGATCAAAGTTCTACATGAAGTTATTTTCCTTTCCTTCCTGTCTGTACTTTCCATTACATAAACTCAATGTGGTGCTGTGGTATTGCAGAATAACGCAACTACGCTGGTGGAGACTTGCACTTCGTTTCGTGATGCTAAAAAATGTCAGTTTTTTCCTGCTTCAACCACACACACACACACACACACACACACTCCCAAAAGTGAAACCAGAGGATCACGATCTCATCGAAAGCACCCGTAAAGAATAGTGGGTGAAGAATGACAAGGGCACAATAAAAGCCTCATCATGAAAAACTCTTAGTGCATTTCAGCGCTGAATAGGGCTAGCCTAACCTAAATTCTGCATACCTTCCAACATGTCAGAGAAAAAAGGGACAGTCCTGTGCATGTGTGGATGGGGCAAGGGGTGGACTCTGACAACTCAGCAGCATGGCCTGGCAAACAATGGCAGGGCCAACACAATCCAGACCCAAATGTGCCACAAGCAGACAATGAGAAATAGACATTCATCCTAGCAGACTCTTCCAGATGACAAATGACACCTGCTACACAGCATGTCAAATACATATAAGATGCATCTATGCACCGTATTGCATTTTGTATCACTTAGAAAACATGGGGCCCATTTCACAGCTAGAAAACTCTCAGGCACAGCAGTAAGGGACAAGTGCAAGAGTGTTGAATCCATGGCAGCACATTCTGAAGCAGAAGTAACTTTTAAGTAGCAACAGAGTGTCCCAGAGCACATGCGGGGTGGTTTTTCCTCACTGCTGAGCAAGTGCCTCATCCTCCTCCCCACACACTTAGAATTGAGGAACTAGCCTTGATGTCAGGAATGATTCAGAGCATGTGGAGATAGTTAGCAGCTCAGACTCAGAATGGGAGCGGCCAGAACCGGGGGAGGTTTCCTCCCTAGTGAGCTCAGATATGGATAGGCATTCTTCTCAGGAAATGGGAGGAGATCAGGGCCTCCCAGTTGCTTTGTTGCCTACAGATGAGCAACCAGGCGGGGGAGCCTTTTCTGTTGTGGCACCACATCTTTGGAATTCTCTGACCCCTGCATTGCAACAGGCACCATCTTTGATGCTGTTTCAGCTAGGGCTGTGCACAGATCCCTGATTCGCTTCAGATGCCCATTCGGACCTTCCGAATCAGCTCTGCTTTGCATGGGACCAGATCCAATTCGCTTCAGATTCAGATCCAAAGTGAGATTCAGATATCCAAATTGTTCGGATGTTACGTTTTCCCATTGACTTGCATTAGTAAACAGAAACAACCATAACTTTTTCCATTTTTATGGAAAATACAGGAAATTTGGGGACCCAGCAGCCCCCGTGGAGGTAATTTCACCTGTCAGATTTCAGACAGTTTGTCCCAGTAGTTGTTGTTCTAGGCACAGATAAAATGTGGTGTTCTCAGAAATTCAGACCAAAGATAATAAAGGGATAATCAGAGAGGTTAGGTGTTTAAGAGGCAATTAGGAGGAGGTCACTATCCCTAATCTCTGGTGTAGGTTTTTATGAAGTGCAAAATAATCCTTCTCCCCTAGTATTTTCCTATTCAGCTTCACACTGGATGACCTCAAGCTCTCTTTGGCTGAATGGAATACACATTACCTGATCTGCCCTAGACCAGGATGCATCATCCTGACTGGGGGCAAGCCAGCCTGGCTACTGGTGGTAATGGTCCCACCAGCACCTCGCCCACCTCTGCCCCTGCCAAGACCCCTTAGATACTTCATATTGGGCTTGCACCACAGTATACAAACAAATTGTGTAGGGCTTTGCCCACTATATATTCAACATTGTATAAAATGTATAATAAACGTGTAATGCTTTGCCCTCTATATTGTATGGACTCATGTGTAATACTTTGCATGTGCGCACGCACACACACACACAGCACACACACATGCACACACACAAGAGCAAAA
Organism: Heloderma suspectum; assembly: GCF_057233095.1. Lineage (NCBI taxonomy): Eukaryota > Metazoa > Chordata > Lepidosauria > Squamata > Helodermatidae > Heloderma > Heloderma suspectum. Next base: position 272,395,678 of record NC_139458.1, read on the forward strand.
GAAAAGGAGATACAGAAAGAAAAGCTACCTAGAAGCTAGGGGCGGGTGGGCAGGGAGTACACTTTAAAGCCTAACAGAAGAGAAATGTGTGGGGGGGTATTTTTTGGATATGTCTTTTTAGAAAGATAAGAGTTGAAATGGGAAGGGAAGGAACACAGGAACTGAGAAAGGCGGGTGGGGAGCCAAGGAGAAAGCAAGGAAAGTACCTTTCAATTTGATTTTTTAAAAAAGAGCATCTAGAAAAGCATGGGAAGACTAATAGGAATAGGAATTGAGAAGAGCTGGGTGGGAAGAAAGAACGACATGTGAAGCTACAGTAGAACACACACACTACACAGGTCTAGCTAGCCAACTCACTCTCTGATCATCTCTCTCTCACAGTGAAATGAAAGCAGACAGATCTCTTGTTATGTACAGCATTCCCCCATCCCCCGCCGCACCACTGTCACTGATTGGAGACTGCTGGGTTAAGTTCAGCCCTAATCTGGCAACTAGAGTTACCATTCACCAAGGCCCACCATTTGCCCCCACCCTCCTCTTCCTCTCCACTTCCCCCCTCCCTCCTCCTCCTCCTCGCCCCCTCCCTGATCTTTTGCAAGTTGATACATTTTAGAGACAGGATGTCTGGGCTTCAGAATGGCTTCAGAATAGCTCCAAATCTCCGAGTTGCACTGAAGCCCTTCAGGGATGACCCGCTTTGCTCTGGACTGCCTCGGGGCTATTGTGACCTGCTTCAGAGCTCAAGGAAGCACCCCCAGAGCGCCCCGATTTGCTTCAGGATTCAGATTCAGCTCCAAAGCAGTGCACAGCCCCAGTTTCAGCACCTGTTAAAAATCCATCTGTTTACCCAGGCATTTGATGATTTTAATACCTAACTTGGCAGATCTTTTTAATCTTTCTATTTCATTTTATTGTTCTTTTAATAAATGTTGTATACCACATTGTGATTTGCTGATAAAGAGTGATATATAAATATTTAAAGTAAATAATAAATACCATACTGTTGTAGAAAAGGATAATATATATTTTAAGTAAAAATAACATGCACAACTGTTATCATGTACATGTCAGCCTGAACCCAACTGTGAAATATTTGTAAAGATAAGAAGAAAGAAAAGAAGCTGTGGCAAGCAGCATCAGCCCTGGTGGGTCCCTGTATGTCCAGGCCAGGCCAGGCCAGGAGCTGATGTTGGGCCTGTTTACCACTGCCCCCATCCCTGTCACATGAGTGGGACATCAACTAGAGCAATGTTGGCAGAAAATATGGCACATGGTCACTGTAAAGCCTACTCCATGGCAATGAGGGCAGCAAAGACATTGTACTTCTCTGCCACCACTGCATCTGCACAGAGTCACCCAGTGGAGCCCCAAACTGCGCATATTTAAATATGTGCTTTTTTAAAACTCCCTTTTTTCTGTTAAAAAAAAAAAGTGGTGGCAAAATGGCAGGGTTGTGAGGGCACAAGCAAGCGTGAGCAAGGGCAGGGGCTTAGTGGGCATGGTCCAGGGGTTGCAGGCATGGGAAAGGGACTGACGGATTCCCAGCCCCGGTCAGGTGTCCGCGACATCCCTAGTCTCCAATATTCCATTCTTGGGCAAGGTGCTGGTGGCTTCTCCGCTACAGGGATGTCTGGATGATACGAATTATCTATATCCATTTCAGTCTGGTTGTGGGACAGAGACAGTGTTGGTCAATGTCCACTGGGAACTGGACAGGGTAAATGTGTCCATGTTGGTTCTGCTGGACCTCTTCATGTCTTTCAGTACCATTGACCACAGTACCCTTCTGGGCTGTCTCTCTGAGACGGTGACTGTGACGCACCGTTGTGCAGTGGCTCTGGTCCTTCTTGGAGGGACTATTTCAGAAGATGGTGCTATGGAATCCCCATTCAGTGCTGTGGCTGCTGGCTTGTGGTGTCCCTTAGGGTTCCAACTTATCCCCCATGCTATTTAACATATACATTAAACCACTGGGAGAGATTGTCCAGAGTTTGGGGGTTCAGTGACACCAGTATGCTGATGACACCCAACTCTATATCCATCTAAATGCAAGGAACCTGTTCTAGTTCTAAATCAGTGTCTGATGTCAGTAATGGCCTAGATGAGGGCAAACAAATTGAAGCTTAATCCAGACAAGACAGAGGTGCTCCTTGTCAGCTGAAAGGCTGATCAGGGAATAGGGATTCAACCTGTGCTGGTTAAGGTTACACTCCCCCAAAGACTCAGACTTCCAGTTTGGGTGCACTTCTGGACTTGGCTCTGAACCTGGATGGACAGGTTTTGGCAGTGGACAGGAGTATGTTTGAGATACAGCTGAGTTTAGTGTGCCAACTGCACCTGTTTCTAGAGAGGTCTGATCTGGCCACAGTCACATATGCCTTAGTTATCCCATTTGGACTACCTGCAGGCATTTGGCAACATGTGATAGGTTTTTAATCAGGTCATGGGATACTGTTTGGATATATGTCTGACTGTGCGTCTGTTGTCTGTTTATATGTTTGTAGCTAAACTATTTTTATATTATGTGCAATATTGTATTTTTAAGTGTTTAATCTTTGTCAAAACACCACCAAAAGAAATTCAAAACACAGTATAAAATGCCATGAGAATGAGGCAGAAAAATGGAAGCATCTTTCATGAGGAAAGAAAAATTTCAAGAAATTGGAGGTCAGATTTTGGCACACCATTGCCTCCACCTCTTCCCTGGAGCTAGATGCTACACTGCCAACCCCACACACATACACTCACACACACACACTCACTACAGCACTTGTGGGGAAGGAGTAATATTATCAGCACCTTTATTGGAGACAAGATGTGCCCAGAATCACCCCTCAGAAATTTAACATTTGGAATAGGGATGTGCATGGCCCCCCTGAACCAACTCAGAAGCTGCTTCAGGGCTTCCAAGGCCAGCCCGATTTGCTTCGGGCTGATTCAGGGGGGCCCTGATCCACCTTGGCCCTGAACCTGAGGTGGGTTTGGGATGGCTGAATCTTGCTTCAGGGGGCCCTCTGATGCCCCTATCATGCTGCCCAAGCCCCCAGCGCCTTACCTGGGTCCTTGGGACATATGCCAGCAGCCATACGAGGAGGAGTCACCGTCACCGTCGCTGCTGCCACCATCACCATCGCCACCTCCACCGCTGCTGTCACCATCTTGCCACTGCCACTGCCACAGCCCCCACCACCTCCGCTGTTGCCCCTGCCACTGTCGCCACCACTGCTATCACTGCCGCCACTACCATCACCACTGCCAGCTCCTGAGCCCTGGTTGAACACCGGCTCTTGTGGCAGGGAGTCACCATTTTTAAAATGGCAACTTCCTGGAAGCTGCCATTTTTAAAATGGTGACTCCCGGCCACAAGAGCCAGTGCATGTCCAGGGCTCAGGAGCCAGTGTTAGCGGGTGGCAGCGGCAATGACAGGGGCAGCAATTTTGGCAGCAACAGTGGCAGGGGCGACAGCAGAGGCGGTGAAGTTGGCAGCCAGGATGGCGGTGGCAGCAACGACTATGGTGACTCCTCCTCGAGATGGATCAAGTAAGGAGCTGAAGGTGCCAGCATGGCTGGGCCAAGGTGCCAAAGCTCCGAAGTGCACCTAAGTGCTTCGGAGAGCCTCTGACCCACTTCAGGTCACTTCATGCCCCCTCTGCTTCACCTCGGAAGGGGCACTTCAACTCAGGCTTCGGGCTCCGGGCCTCGGGCTGAAGTGCTGCACAGCCCTAATTTGGAAAATCCTGGGGAAGATGCTGAATCCTGAAGAATGACAATTAGAGCTGAGCCAAATTTTCTGAGAAAACATTTTTTCTCAGAAACGCCCTGAGATTTTTCTTTTCTTACCTCCCTAGAAATAAAAGTCCACTTAGCAGAATTTTCTCCAGATTTTCTTCACCATCTGTTTTTTGTGGCGGCCACATTCCCACCCCCTTCCACACACATGTGCACACCCAATGCTCCATAACAATGCTAAGTATGGACCATTGTGGAGAATGAAAAATGGTGGCCAGGCTGACAACTTTGTTGTGGAGTCGTCCCTGGGACAGGGCTCTGAAAATCATGGCAGAATTGGGACAACTTGGTAGTAAGTCACTGGAAAGTACCCTGGGGAGCCATCAATATTAAATTATTTATTTTGGTCTACATACTGTAAAATAAATAAATACATACAAATACATACAAAACATAAATACAGATTTGCTAATCAGAAACAGCCAAAGTGAAAAAGAAACAGTATATATAGACACAACATGACATAACATCAATAAAGAAAATAATTAACATTAATAAACAAAATATTCCATTGAGATTTAATAAATTCATACTCAGAACGACCCATTTAATATCTCTGATCTTTTAATGGTTACAGCAAGAAACTTAGTTTTGTTCTCTGCAGCTCTACTATTAATACCTGCTAATAAGATGGACATATAAAAATCATCTGCATTTCATAAATATAAACAATGCGTTAGGGAGATAACACAGGGTCTGCTATCCCTATAAATTCACAATATAAAATAATATGGGTCGACAATGGTGTAATATTTAATTCATAAATACTTCCTTATAAAAATGCCTGATCTCGTCTGATCTTGGAAGCTAAGCAGGGTCAACCCTGGTTAGCACTTGGATGGGAGACCACCTATGAATCAGGCTTCCTGCATTGAGCAGGGTGTTGCACTTGATGGTCTTGTAGGCCCCTTCCAACCCTATTTTTCTATGATTCTATGATATCAAATTCATTATTTTGGAGTATTCAATAAATTTAGTAGGTTCTCGCTAGGTGGCAGCAAGAAACCACATTAGATTTAGCTGAGAGAGAGCAACAGACCAGAAGCCATGTTCCTTCTCTGTTATTATGTGACAACTTACATGTTACTACCTCAATTAGTTTGAGGAGCACGGTAACCCTGATTCCACACGCTAGAACTCTCTACTGACTAATCTGTGCTTTTAAATGCTTTTAAACATCTGGAGGGCCACAAGTTGTGCACCTTTGACTTAAAGGTTTGACATTGTTTCAAGGAGTGCATGGCAAAGGTGCTATTGACAAACAGGAGATTAAAATAATTGTTATCTAGTGTGTGTTTTGCTGGGGATGGAGGTTGGGAATAATCATTTTCCTGATCCTCAGTTCCTAATTGTGCTTTCAGGTTTGTAAGCATCTTCTGTGGAAAGGGATAGCTGAGTAACTGTTCCACTAAACATTCATAAAAGGAAGCTTGAAACCTTTTAATACAAATGATCAGGGCTGGCCCTACCATTAGGCGAAGTGAGGCGGTTGCCTCATGCTGCAAATGCTGAGAAGCAGCAGCAAGGTGTTGGAGGCAAGAATTGTGTGTTTTCCCTACATCCCCTAAGCTAGCCTGCTGCCTTTAGGTGTGGCAGAGGATGCTGAAATGCTGTCCCATCATTAGTGTTGAAGAAAGATGTTCATTCTTGAAGAAAGGGTTTTCTCCATGGAATTGGAGTGGGTGCCATTTTGTTCTTCGCCTCAGGCAGCAAAATGTCCTGGGCCAGCCCTGCATATAATCCTACATAGATACTCTTCACAGACTGAGGCCTAGATTGCTTGTGTCCAGCCTCTGGCTTCTTGATACACTGTCAACACCCGCAGGCAACCCAATCTAGTATCTTGTAGTTTGCTATGGACACAAAAACACACTATGTATTTATCCCTTGGTTTGATTCTACCATCTTTTAACAACAGAAACAAATGGTGCATCAGGTTAACGCACACCACTACTGTGCATAATATGAAGGACTTGATGAAATCGCCTAAGTGAGAGAGTATTAAGATGACTGCTGCAGATCAAGAGTATTTCAGCTTAGATAAAGATTCAAGTAAAAAAACAAAAAGAGTAGGAGTGGCTAGTGCCATCTCATAAGAAAAGAACACCTCTGCATCCAACATTGACAACCCGCCCTATGAAAAAGGAAATAGAAATGGGAGTGGTTTGATGGGCAACACCAATTAACTTGTTTATTGTATATTTTATTTCTGAATGACTTCTTTTTGTCATACTTATTGTACACCACCCTGGTATCCACAAGGCTGGAGGGAGGTTCACAAGTAGTTAAATAAATAAATATATAATAAGTAAATGAAATTAGAAGAAGAAGAAGAAGAAGAAGAACAACAACAACAACAAGAACAACAACAACAACAACAACAACAACAACGACTCTAGAATTTAGGGTGAAATTTGGAGGCCCATTAAAGAAGAAATGCATCCCAGGAGAGGAGGTACCATTTTGCTCTATTTTAGGAAATGCTCTATTGCTCATAGAAGCCAAAGGTAACAAAAACCATGATGCATTGTGACAGAATGAAATACACATGTGAAAGAGCAACTTTTTATGCACTCTCCAACCACAGAACTAATGAATGCAGTCAGCGGGACTGAGCAAAGTATGCATATGTGGAAAAATGAAGAACCTGTTTCATGTGACAAAAATGACTAATAAGCAGAATTATTAGAAAAACCTGAAGGTTGAGTGAATTTTCTGTTCTGGACCAAGAAACAAAATTATGAATGGAATTACTGCAATAAGACACTTCCATCACTAGCATGGCTCTGTTAGCCCTTAATATGCCAAGCACCATGGGCTAGTAGAAAAGCTGCTTTATCAGTGGCTTGATATATTTTATTCCACCTATCCCACCAACACAGGAGTGGGGAACCTGTGGCCCTCCAGATATTGTTGAAGGCCAACTCCCATCAGCCTAAGCCAGAATGGTCAATGGTTGAGGATGATGGGAGTTGTAGTCCAACACCATCTGGGGGCAACAGATTCCCCACCCCTGCTCTAGTAAATCTATCAATGCTGTGAAATGTTGTTGATAGGAGGGAAAGGGAGCCAAATGTATGTTTTCCCAGGGATAATATTTCAAGTATTTCTAAATCATATCAGAACATAAGTAGGGATGGATGAATCTATTTTGGTTTCTCTCTGTCCTTTTTCCAGTCTTAAATTCCATTTGCCTTGAACTTGGAGATTTTTCCAATCTTAAGTTCTGTTCACCCCAGAACATCTCCAGCCACCCTGCATTTCTGCTACATGGGCGATTTCGCCCATCTAGCAGCAGCACCTCGGAGGGGGAAAGGAGGAGGCTGGGGTGGCCATAGGAAATGGTGTAAGGCAGCCACCCCCGCCTCCTCCCTTCCTCGTCCCTGGGAATGCCCCCTTTCCCTATCTCTATGCTCTGTTTTCCAAGCATGGAAAGGTAGCCAGCACGGTTCTGTACATGCCAGCTACGAGGGGAAGGGGGAGGGGGAGGAGGCAGGAACTGTGGTTTCCGGGCTCCGAGCTTGAAGCCAGGAAACTGAACTATCCTATCCTCCCCGTCCCTAGATGTTGTCTGGGGTGGCATAGGACTGCTCTCCCCATTCACATTAAAATATGAATTGAACAAATTTCTCCCCCATTCCTAACCCTAAGCCATACTTTAAAAAATACATTGGAAATACATTACATCAGCATGTCTATCACCAACAAAATATTTCTAGGCTTGTTTAATCTATGTATGTGTCTGGCACATTTGGAGTCTTTTATTAGGTCCTGTACTACAAACAATTACACAGACTCCTACAGTCAGCTCTTTTCTGTCAACCATGAGAAATTGAGATCCATTCTTATGCCTGGAAATTACTTCTGTTATTATCTAATTTCCGTCTTTCATGCAATACAAGCCTAGGCTTGGAAATTACTTTATCTACTGTGCATAAACAATCTTAAGAATCTTAAGCGGAAATGTAATTCAGTGACATCTTGATCCTTCATATATTGCGTTTTAGATCTTTCTACATTTCCAAAAAACTAGGGCTTTGAAAACAATCCCAGGAAGGAGGAGTAAAAGGTAATGCAACATACAATTAAGAAGTCAAGTTACTAGATTACAAACAAGGTGAATAAAGATAAGAGACCTTTTCAGATGTTATGCATGTAGAGTGAACCTAGGGGGTGGGGGGGGGGTGCAAGCTCTGCTCCTGTCTATGCATGTACATTTAGAACCCCTCAGATTCACTTAGAACTTACCCAGGTTCTTCGGATGGTGGAGGAATCAAAAGAACTCAGATAATTTTCTGGGCTAGTCCAAAATCTTGGGAGCCTTTTTCCTGCCTCCTTAGAAACAAAAGGGTCCTTTATTTCCTATGATGGTGCGGAAAAGGTCCTTTGGGAGCCAAATCTCAGGGTAAGGGAGGCAAATTACCTCCCACGGAAGGCCCGTGCTAAATATTTGGCTAATCACTCATAGCATAGCTATGCATGATAGTTTTATTTCTCTTCATTTAAGTGCACATGGACCTGATCTGGATTGGAACCATGGTGCAGGGGGGGCAGCCAACCTTTCCCCCACCCTTTCTCCCCCAAATTTTCACACCCACACCACAGGAGAGTTAAAAAGCAGGGAAGCCTCCATTGACTCCAGTGGAGACTCTTTTTTCCCCCTTTTTTTAACTCCTTCAAAGGAGGGTGGAATTTCAGGATGGAAATGGGGGAAATGCTTAACAACCCCCCACCCAGAGCACTGTGGTCCTGATCCAAATCAGGGCCATGCACACTTACACAAAGGTAAATAAACTATCACGCATATCTACACTATTTGTGATTAGCTGAACCTTTAGTTTGGCCCTTACAACAGGGATTGTCTATGTAACACCCATAAATTTAGCCAACCTCATGTAAAAAGTATATTATAGGCTTTAGATCAGAGACATTGCAGAATAAGCAATAACCTAGGGAACACAGTTTGTGCAGGTTCCGTAAATGTCAGAGAATCCAAATTGAGTGGACCTGGCATTTATGATACTTCATTTTATGTTTTTCTGTACCAGATCAGGAAAGCGAATATGCTGGCTTAATCACCAGCAAATGGGTTTGTGGGAGATACCTTCTGTTTCCATTCCAGTAAGGTGCACAAGGCTCAGCCGGGATGGGATGCAGGAGATCCACGGATTTATTCCCAAGTAAATGTATGTATATATGGTTGCAGCCTTTGTTAAAGAGGCTATGCTAAAGGCAGAATATAACTTTCTGATCTAGACGTGTCATGGACCTGGAGAATACACTTTTGGTGGATCTTAAGTCACCCACCAATGGGTGAAGAATATGCTTCACAGAGTCCCAAGCTCCACATTTCCAGTCCTTTAAAATTCCATTAAGACACCAGGAGAGGCATTGTTCTCATTATTGAATGGAAGCCACCAGCAGCCCAGATCACCAACCAGTTGTTACATAATAACAAACTCAATAACAATTGGCCAGGCTTCCCTCTCCTTGTTGTTCTCCATTTCTTTCCTGATCCACGGAGCATTCCTTACAACTCTTCTTGCACAAGTTTCAGTCTCATGAATGCAAATTGCACAAACGGACAGCTGTGCTCTAAACTGAAATGAATTGGGAGCTGCGCAAGACGCTCTGGAGAAATTCTTATTTTCTTTTTCTTTCCAAAAGTCTTGAAAGATTTTTTCTTCCCAAAGTGCCCATGAACCATTTCACTTACTTCAGCTGGACCATTTACTTTGCTTTTAACTGATGTGCACAATATTCAGGCCAGATGTTAAAACTGCAAATCAACGTCATTTTTCTATCCAAATGCTTCATGCTGGATTGTCTCCTCCCATATACACCTGTCAGGACATGAAGATCAGCTTCAGCAGCCCTTCTCTGGGAGCCCCTGTCAAAGGAAGTGAGGTAAGTGGTTACTAAGAAGAAGGTATTTTCTGCTACGGCAGCCGGATTGTGGAATGAGCTTCCCAGAGAGGTTCGCCTAACACCTACATTGTGCTCATTCTGGTGCCAAGTGAAGACCCTTTTATTCTGTCAGGCATTTTAGTTTTTCAGATTGTTTTTTTATCTGATATTGTATTTTAAAGTTTTGCACTGCTCCTAGATTCTGGTTGGTTATTTTTATTTTTATGTTGTAGTTTTAAACTTTTAAATTGTATTTCAGAGTCCGCATTTTATTGTCTTGTATTTTATGGTTGTAATTGTTGTGAACCACACAGACAACTTCGGATATTGCATGGTATAAAAATGAAATAAGTAAATAAATAAATAAATGATGTCATAATATGGCCTGTTTCCCAAGCCCCATTTTTAAAGTTATTTTTTCCCTAATAAAGCTATGTACATGGGGGCAGAAGGGGGAAATCTCTGTCATCTACAGCAATACATAGCCATTGCTATAGCAACAACAAAAATTATGCCTCAGCCTCCCTCCTACTTTGGACCTGGAGAGGAGGGCAGGGATTGCACCTGCAACCTGAGGCTTTACAGTCACCTCCCAATGGAAGCAAAACAGCTAGGATGATTCCTGCTAGGGATGTCAGAGAATTTCTCCACGAATCTCGGGGAGGCCGAATGCCAACGCATTCAGCCCCCTGAAATTGGTGGAGAAACGGTCTGCCACCCCCCCGCCACCCTCCGGGACGGGACTTACCTTGCTCGAATGTCCCTGGCGGCGCTGGCTCTGGTGGCAGTTCAGCGGCGGCGGCTGGTGTTCCGACATGAAGTAAAACAAAACGAACAAACAAACAAACGTGATAGGCTACGTAAAGATTTACGTAGCCTATCACAGCTAGATTTTTAAAAAACACTGTGATAGGCTACGTAAATGTTTACATAGCCTATCATGGCTGACTATGGGGGGGGGGGAAGCGTGTACGCAAATGGTGGCATCCATGGGCGCTGCCATTTGCATTCCTTATTTTGGCACGTGTAGTCTACGTAAACATTTACATAGACTATGGTGAAAATAAGGAGAACGCAAAGAGCATTGCCCTTATTTTCGCCGTAGTCTACGTAAATGTTTACGTAGACTACACGTGCCAAAATAAGGAACGCAAATGGCGGCGCCCATAGGCGCCGTCATTTGCGTACACTTTTTTTTTTTTAAGTCAGCCGTGATAGGCTACGTAAACATTTACATAGCCTATCACGGCTGACTGCAGGGACGCAAATGGCGGCGGCTACGACCGCCGCCATTTGCGTCTCGGCAGGAGACAAGGTTTCGCGGCCGGAGGAACGGGGCGCCTCCCCCCCGGCCAGAATTTCGGCGGGGAGGGACGGGGCGCCTCCCCCCCGGCCAGAATTTCAGGGGGAGGGATGGAGTGCCTCCCCCCCACCGCGAAGCAAGCTTCGGGATCAGGTAAGGGACTTTCGTCCATCCCTAATTCCTTCCCTCCCTCTCCAGCTCTGTGTTGGAGAGGTAGGCTGGGGTTTGTTTTTACACTGACATCTGAGGTGCTGGGAAGGGGAGGTTGAACCTGGGGTGGGAATAGGGATGTCTGGATTTTGTGAAATTTATTTATTTATTTATTTATTTATTTATTGCATTTATACCCCGCCTTTTTTCCTCTTGCAAGGAACCCAAGGCGGCTTACATTATCCTCCTCCTCTTCATTTTATCCTCACAACAACAACCCTGTGAGGTGGGTTGGGCTGAGAGTGTGTGACTGGCCCAAAGTCACCCAGTGAGCTTCCATGGCCGAGTGGGGACTAGAACCTGGATCTCCCAGCTCCTAGTCCAACACTCTTGCCACTACACCACACTGGCTCTCTATCCATCCCATCATGGATTCTATGGTGTCATTTGTTCTGGCGTCCATTCACAGATGGATTCATTTCTTTTCTTTTTTTAGTTATGTGGAAAAATACGCAAATAATTCCTTAAGAAGCTTTGCAACAATTTGGACTTCCGGCTGGAACCAATGTCGCCCTTGTAGCATTCCACAGAGCCTCCACGGGACACTAGCTCAAACAGCTTTTTAAAAGGTTCGAAAACCTTTTCATCTCCTCCCTGGAATTAAAAGGGGGGCAAGGCAGCATCTGGATAAGATCTTGGAGAAAAGTACTCTCCACGAGGCAGCAGGGGGGCTGGATTCCAAGATGTTTAAGCTCCCAGAGCTTAAACATCGCAAAAAGCTGTTTTGAAACTCCTATCTAATAGGAGAAAACAGGGCTGATGTGTTCCATTGTAATATATGGATTAAGAAATATCAACAATATTTGAGAATATTTGAGGACCTGCAAGATTTGTTTGAAGAGAACCATGGCTACAGTGAGGAGAAAGAAAGGAATTGCATCACCGCACACTCCCCCTGTATATCCCTTGGCAAAAGCTCCGAGAACAGAATCATAGAATCATAGAATAGAATAGTAGGGTTGGAAGGGGCCTACAAGGCCATCGAGTCCAACCCCCTGCTCAATGCAGGAATCCAAGTCAGAGCATCCCTGACAAATGGCTGTCCAGCCTCGTCTTGAAGGCCTCCAGTGTGGGAGAGCCCACCACCTCCCCAGGTAATTGGTTCCATTGCCGTATTGCTCTGACACTCAGGAAGTTTTTCCTGATGTTCAGTCGGAATCTGGCTTCCTGTAACTTGAGCCCATTATTCCGTGTCCTGCACTCTGGGATGATCAAGAAGAGATCCTGGCCTTCTTCTCTGTGACAACCTTTCAAGTACTTGAAGAGCGCTATCATATCTCCCCTCAGTCTTCTCTTCTCAAGGCTAAACATGCCCAGTTCTTTCAGTCTCTCTTCATAGGGCTTTGTTTCCAGTCCCCTGATCATCTTTGTTGCCCTCCTTTGAACCCTCTCCAGCTTGTCTGCATCCTTCTTAAAGTGTGGTGCCCAGAACTGGACACAGTACTCCAGATGAGGCCTAACCAGTGCTGAGTAGAGGGGAACTAGTACTTCCCGGGATTTGGAAGCGATGCTTCTATGAATGCAGCCCAAAATAGCATTTGCCTTTTTTGCAGCCACATCACATTGTTGGCTCATATTCAGCTTGTGATCGACGACAATTCCAAGATCCTTCTCGCTCGTAGTGTGGTTGAGCCACGTATCCCCCATCTTGTAACTGTGCATTTGGTTTCTTTTTCCTAGGTGCAGAACTTGGCATTTGTCCCTATTAAATGCCATTCTGTTGTTTTCTGCCCAGCACTCCAGTCTATCCAGATCACTTTGAATTTTGTTTCTGTCTTCCAAAGTATTAGCTATCCCTCCCAATTTTGTGTCATCTGCAAATTTGATCAGCATTCCCTGCACCTCCTCCTCCAAGTCATTAATAAAAATATTGAAGAGCACTGGGCCCAGGACTGAGCCCTGCGGTACCCCACTCGTTACCTCTCCCCAGCTTGAGAAGGTCCCATTGATAAGCACTCTTTGAGTCCGATTCTGTAGCCAACTGTGGATCCACTGGATCGTTGTTTCATCTAGCCCACTTCGAGCTAGTTTGCTCATCAGGATATCATGGGGCACTTTGTCGAAAGCTTTGCTGAAGTCGAGGTATATGATGTCTACAGCATTCCCACGGTCTACAAGGGAGGTGACTTGATCAAAAAATGAGATCAGATTTGTCTGGCAGGACTTGTTTTTGACAAATCCATGTTGGCTTCGAGTAATCACTGCATTGTTGTCAAGGTGCTTCCAGATGGATTGCTTTATGATCTGCTCCAGAATTTTCCCAGGGATTGATGTCAGACTGACTGGTCTGTAGTTCCCAGGTTCCTCCTTTTTACCCTTTTTGAAGATAGGGACAACGTTAGCCCTCCTCCAGTCATCTGGCACTTCCCCGGTCCTCCATGATTTCTCAAAGAGAATAGACAGCGGTTCTGAGAGCTCTTCTGCCAGTTCCTTTATGACTCTAGGATGCAGTTCATCTGGCCCTGGAGATTTGAACTCATTCAAAGTAATGAGGTGTTCCTTGACCATATGCCTGTCGATCTCAAGCTGCAATCCTGCCCCTTCAGCCTGTACTTCGCCTTTGCCAGGGGGGTCATAGACCCTCTTTTGGGAGAAGACTGAGCCAAAGTAGGAATTGAGCACCTCTGCCTTTTCTATGTCCTCTGTTATCATTTTGCCATCCTTATTTAATAGCTGAACAACCATTTCTTTCCTCTGCCTTTTACTATGCACGTAGCTGAAGAAAGCCTTTTTGTTGTTTTTAGCATCCCTCGCTAACCTCACCTCGTTCTCCGCTTTAGCCTTCCTGACGCCATCCCTGCAATTCTGTGCTACCTGCCTGTACTCTTCCTTTGTTACTTGGCCTTCTTTCCACTTCCTATATGTGTCCTTTTTTGTTTTCAGGTCATCCCTAAGCTTTTTGTGAAGCCACATTGGCTTCTTCTGTTGTCTTCCACCTTTTCTTCTTGTTGGAATTGTTTGTGATTGTGCCTTGAGAATTTCCTTTTTTAAAAGTTCCCACCCATCTTGGACTCCTTTTCTCGCTAGCATTGCTTGCCATGGGACCTTACTGATCATTGTTCTGAGTTTATTAAAATCAGCTTTCCTAAAATCCAGGGTACGCGTTTGAGTACACTCGGCTTTTGCTTCCCTTAGAACCAAGAACTCAAGTACAACATGGTCGCTTTCCCCCAGAGTTCCTGTAACTGCTACTTTATCCACTAAGTCATCTCTGTTGGTTAGGATCAAGTCAAGGATAGCCGATCCTCTAGTTCCTTCCTCTACTTTCTGTAGGAGGAAGTTATCCGCCACACAAGTCAGGAATTTCCTGGAGGGGCCATGTTTTGCAGAATTTGTCTCCCAACAAATATCGGGGAAATTGAAGTCCCCCATTACTACTACATCATGCTTCCTTAAAACATTGGCTATTTGCTTTTCAAAAGTTTCATCCTTGGCTTCTCCTTGATTGGGTGGCCGGTAGTAGACTCCGACCACCAGGTTCCTTTTATTCTTTGCTCCATTTATTTCAACCCAGATGCTCTCGATGGGGCTACCAAGCTCCTCCTCCTGTATTTCTGTGCAGAGATATGTATTTTTCACATACAGTGCAACCCCGCCTCCCTTTCTGTTCCTCCTGTTCTTTTTGAACAAGTTATATCCTTCAACTGCTGTATTCCAGTCATGAGAGTCATCCCACCAAGTCTCAGTTATACCTATCAAGTCATAATTTCCCTCCTGTATTAAGAGTTCAAGTTCGTTCTGTTTGTTTCCCATACTCTGGGCATTAGTATATAGACATCGAAGACTATGTGCTTCATAGTCTGGCTTTCTTCCTACATGTGTCTGAAGACTATTATTGGGCGCTATCAGCGCTGTTCTCTCCATTGCAGTGCATGCGCCTACGTCCATTGTTACCCCCAACATTACATCTCCCTTCCCCGTAGGATTCAGTTTAAAGCCCTCCTGATGAAGTTCTTCATGCTGTGGCCAAACACGTTCTTCCCAGCCTTTGTGAGGTGCAACCCATCCCTAGCCAACAGCCCATCTTCCAGGAAGTATAGCCCGTGGTCCCAGAATCCAAATCTCTCTTGTCGGCACCACCTTCGTAGCCAGTCATTCACCCGGAGTATTTTTCGTTCCCTTTCTATCCCTCTTCTAACTACTGGAAGGATGGATGAGAAAACTATCTGGGCCCCAAAGTTCTTGAGTTTCCTTCCCAAAGCTTCAAAGTCTGACGTGATCTCTTCGTAGCTCCGCTTGGCGGTATCATTTGTTCCCACATGGATGAGAAGAAAGGGATACCTGTCAGTGGGCTTTATGAGTGCAGGCAACCTTTCAGTCACGTCTCTAATCTGTCCTCCCGGGAGACAACATACCTGGCGAGTCCATGGGTCTTCGCGACATACTTGGGTCTCGATCCCACGCAGCAAGGAGTCTCCCACTACTACCACTCTTCTCTTCTTCTTCTTGTAGGCCTGGGTTTCATCGCCTCTGTTTGACTGACCTTTAGCCTCTTGCTCACTCTCATGCAGGTTCCCCTGTGATTCTTCCTCTGCAGGCTGTCCTCCAGTCTCATCTGCAAGTACCTGGAATCGGTTCCACAGCTCCACCGCTTCCACTGGTGCAGAGTGGCGTCTAGTTCTTCTTCTCCTAACTGTCACCGTTTTCCAAGGAGTATCCTCTACTCCATTTTTCTTCACCTCAGCATTTCCCACTGCCTCATCTTGCTGTTGCTCTTCAAGCTTCTGGTCTGCCCTTTGCTGCTGTAGTTCCCCCATTCTGTTCAAGAACTCTTCGTGTTCTCTTATTCCCCGGAGGGTTGACAGTCGCCGCTCCAGTCCACTTACTTTTTCCTCCAGCAGCGTGATCAACTTGCACTTGTTGCAGGTGTAGGCCATGTTGTTCTCAGGCAAGAAAACAAACATTGCACACACCTTGCAGGTCACCACCACTGGAGAGTCTTGTCCTTCCATTGCCTCTTTTCCCTTTTTGTGTCTAGCTTTGTGATTGTTCTAGACTAGCCTGTGCCTGCTCCTCTACTCAGTAGAGGTTAAAAGCAGAGTCCCACTGGTGTGGAAGTGTGTGTTACAAGACAAATAAATGGAAAAAAGTTAGTAAAGAAAAATAAAAAAAAAAATGTTAGGGGCCTCCCCCTTGACCTCCCCTGCCGAACTCCCCTGGCCAACTCCTGTTTGCTCCCCCTGACCGCTCGCTCTGTTCGCTCGCTCTCTGGGAGCTTGCCTGCTTCTGTAGTCCCTGGACCAGCTGGAGCAGCTTGCTCTGCTCTGCTCTGCTCTGCTCAGCTGGGAGGCGGGAAACAGACTGAAGCTTCCCGCCCAGTCAGCTGCTGGGAGTACTCAGGCCACACCCCTCCAATTCAGTTGGAGCTCTCAGAAGCTCCTGGTGAGCTCACAGCCAGTCAGAAGGATAAAGGGCAGCGCCCTGGGCTTCCTGCAACCCACTTACCTCTTAGCCTCTGTCTCCTTTGTCTCCTTTGTCTCTTCAACCACTGCAACTCCCCTGGCCAACTCCTGTTTGCTCCCCCTGTTCGCTCGCTCTGTTCGCTCGCTCTCTGGGAGCTTGCCTGCTTCTGTAGTCCCTGGACCAGCTGGAGCAGCTTGCTCTGCTCTGCTCTGCTCTGCTCAGCTGGGAGGCGGGAAACAGACTGAAGCTTCCCGCCCAGTCAGCTGCTGGGAGTACTCAGGCCACACCCCTCCAATTCAGTTGGAGCTCTCAGAAGCTCCTGGTGAGCTCACAGCCAGTCAGAAGGATAAAGGGCAGCGCCCTGGGCTTCCTGCAACCCACTTACCTCTTAGCCTCTGTCTCCTTTGTCTCCTTTGTCTCTTCAACCACTGCAACTCCCCTGGCCAACTCCTGTTTGCTCCCCCTGTTCGCTCGCTCTGTTCGCTCGCTCTCTGGGAGCTTGCCTGCTTCTGTAGTCCCTGGACCAGCTGGAGCAGCTTGCTCTGCTCTGCTCTGCTCTGCTCAGCTGGGAGGCGGGAAACAGACTGAAGCTTCCCGCCCAGTCAGCTGCTGGGAGTACTCAGGCCACACCCCTCCAATTCAGTTGGAGCTCTCAGAAGCTCCTGGTGAGCTCACAGCCAGTCAGAAGGATAAAGGGCAGCGCCCTGGGCTTCCTGCAACCCACTTACCTCTTAGCCTCTGTCTCCTTTGTCTCCTTTGTCTCTTCAACCACTGCAACTCCCCTGGCCAACTCCTGTTTGCTCCCCCTGTTCGCTCGCTCTGTTCGCTCGCTCTCTGGGAGCTTGCCTGCTTCTGTAGTCCCTGGACCAGCTGGAGCAGCTTGCTCTGCTCTGCTCTGCTCTGCTCAGCTGGGAGGCGGGAAACAGACTGAAGCTTCCCGCCCAGTCAGCTGCTGGGAGTACTCAGGCCACACCCCTCCAATTCAGTTGGAGCTCTCAGAAGCTCCTGGTGAGCTCACAGCCAGTCAGAAGGATAAAGGGCAGCGCCCTGGGCTTCCTGCAACCCACTTACCTCTTAGCCTCTGTCTCCTTTGTCTCCTTTGTCTCTTCAACCACTGCAACTCCCCTGGCCAACTCCTGATTGCTCCCCCTGTTCGCTCGCTCTGTTCGCTCGCTCTCTGGGAGCTTGCCTGCTTCTGTAGTCCCTGGACCAGCTGGAGCAGCTTGCTCTACTCTGCTCTGCTCTGCTCAGCTGGGAGGCGGGAAACAGACTGAAGCTTCCCGCCCAGTCAGCTGCTGGGAGTACTCAGGCCACACCCCTCCAATTCAGTTGGAGCTCTCAGAAGCTCCTGGTGAGCTCACAGCCAGTCAGAAGGATAAAGGGCAGCGCCCTGGGCTTCCTGCAACCCACTTACCTCTTAGCCTCTGTCTCCTTTGTCTCCTTTGTCTCTTCAACCACTGCAACTCCCCTGGCCAACTCCTGTTTGCTCCCCCTGTTCGCTCGCTCTGTTCGCTCGCTCTCTGGGAGCTTGCCTGCTTCTGTAGTCCCTGGACCAGCTGGAGCAGCTTGCTCTGCTCTGCTCTGCTCTGCTCAGCTGGGAGGCGGGAAACAGACTGAAGCTTCCCGCCCAGTCAGCTGCTGGGAGTACTCAGGCCACACCCCTCCAATTCAGTTGGAGCTCTCAGAAGCTCCTGGTGAGCTCACAGCCAGTCAGAAGGATAAAGGGCAGCGCCCTGGGCTTCCTGCAACCCACTTACCTCTTAGCCTCTGTCTCCTTTGTCTCCTTTGTCTCTTCAACCACTGCAACTCCCCTGGCCAACTCCTGTTTGCTCCCCCTGTTCGCTCGCTCTGTTCGCTCGCTCTCTGGGAGCTTGCCTGCTTCTGTAGTCCCTGGACCAGCTGGAGCAGCTTGCTCTGCTCTGCTCTGCTCTGCTCAGCTGGGAGGCGGGAAACAGACTGAAGCTTCCCGCCCAGTCAGCTGCTGGGAGTACTCAGGCCACACCCCTCCAATTCAGTTGGAGCTCTCAGAAGCTCCTGGTGAGCTCACAGCCAGTCAGAAGGATAAAGGGCAGCGCCCTGGGCTTCCTGCAACCCACTTACCTCTTAGCCTCTGTCTCCTTTGTCTCCTTTGTCTCTTCAACCACTGCAACTCCCCTGGCCAACTCCTGTTTGCTCCCCCTGTTCGCTCGCTCTGTTCGCTCGCTCTCTGGGAGCTTGCCTGCTTCTGTAGTCCCTGGACCAGCTGGAGCAGCTTGCTCTGCTCTGCTCTGCTCAGCTGGGAGGCGGGAAACAGACTGAAGCTTCCCGCCCAGTCAGCTGCTGGGAGTACTCAGGCCACACCCCTCCAATTCAGTTGGAGCTCTCAGAAGCTCCTGGTGAGCTCACAGCCAGTCAGAAGGATAAAGGGCAGCGCCCTGGGCTTCCTGCAACCCACTTACCTCTTAGCCTCTGTCTCCTTTGTCTCCTTTGTCTCTTCAACCACTGCAACTCCCCTGGCCAACTCCTGTTTGCTCCCCCTGTTCGCTCGCTCTGTTCGCTCGCTCTCTGGGAGCTTGCCTGCTTCTGTAGTCCCTGGACCAGCTGGAGCAGCTTGCTCTGCTCTGCTCTGCTCTGCTCAGCTGGGAGGCGGGAAACAGACTGAAGCTTCCCGCCCAGTCAGCTGCTGGGAGTACTCAGGCCACACCCCTCCAATTCAGTTGGAGCTCTCAGAAGCTCCTGGTGAGCTCACAGCCAGTCAGAAGGATAAAGGGCAGCGCCCTGGGCTTCCTGCAACCCACTTACCTCTTAGCCTCTGTCTCCTTTGTCTCCTTTGTCTCTTCAACCACTGCAACTCCCCTGGCCAACTCCTGATTGCTCCCCCTGTTCGCTCGCTCTGTTCGCTCGCTCTCTGGGAGCTTGCCTGCTTCTGTAGTCCCTGGACCAGCTGGAGCAGCTTGCTCTACTCTGCTCTGCTCTGCTCAGCTGGGAGGCGGGAAACAGACTGAAGCTTCCCGCCCAGTCAGCTGCTGGGAGTACTCAGGCCACACCCCTCCAATTCAGTTGGAGCTCTCAGAAGCTCCTGGTGAGCTCACAGCCAGTCAGAAGGATAAAGGGCAGCGCCCTGGGCTTCCTGCAACCCACTTACCTCTTAGCCTCTGTCTCCTTTGTCTCCTTTGTCTCTTCAACCACTGCAACTCCCCTGGCCAACTCCTGTTTGCTCCCCCTGTTCGCTCGCTCTGTTCGCTCGCTCTCTGGGAGCTTGCCTGCTTCTGTAGTCCCTGGACCAGCTGGAGCAGCTTGCTCTGCTCTGCTCTGCTCTGCTCAGCTGGGAGGCGGGAAACAGACTGGGAGGCGGGAAACAAACAGAACAAACAGAAGATATAGGGGAATTATTTACTCTGATAAAAACTTTATCTTCGCAATTTGCAGAGCAAGCCAAGAGCTTGGATTCAATTCAAAATTCCATCACCACCCTGCAAGGGACTGTGGATTTAATTAACACTTCTTGGCAAAAAATGGAGGCAAAGGTTAACAAGCTACAAGATAGGCTGACAACAAATGAAACTACACAACACAAGCTTTTTTCAAAATGTCTCTGTCAGAATTTCCCAGCTGGAGGCCTTCATGCGCAGATCCAGTGTACATATTATTAGTATTAAAAATTTGCCTAGTGATGTAAATTTGCCTACCTTTGTAGACAAGCTTTTGCATGAGATACTCCCTGTGCCATCTGATTATTTACTTGATACTGAGCAGGCATTTTGTGTGCAAAATGTTAAAGGGATTGACTATATGATTATAGTACAATTTGAAAGAATCTCCACAAAGAATTATATCCTGCGTTTGGCAAGAGAGGGTGGAAGTCTTTTTTGGAAACAAGATAAAGTTATGTTATTTCCAGATTACATCAAAGAGGTGGCTGATAAAAGAAGGCAATTCATCAAGACGAAAAATATGGCAAAACAAATGAACTTACAATATCACTTAAAATATCATGCTACATTTTGCATTGTTTCTGAAGGTCAGATGAAGAAGTTTCTGAATCATGAAATGGCGGCGGCATGGCTGAATGTAAAAATGCATGAGATTTCTGTTCCAGCCCCATGAACTGGAATCGTTAAACAAGGTTTGTTAACTGTCTATGTTTAGTCTGCATGATTCAGGCTAAGCCAGAAGATAACTGATTATACATATATTCATTTGTTTTCTTTCATTTTTCTTCTCTTTTTTATTTTTCTTTAAATTCTCATTCTCTAAAATGGATACGATATGCTGTATTCAAATATATTGTTTGAGGGTGTATTGTGCACACTCATTTATATATCTAGTATAAAATATATCACTGATTGTTGAAAGGTTGCTTCCAAGCTTTATTATTATATAACATTATAATTTCATCATCATTACTATAAGACTACTTAGTAAGATTTTTGGTTGGTTAAACTGTTAAGCTTTATTATTACTATTATGTTTTTACTTAAGGGCAACATATGGTTACTGGGAATGAATTGTAGGCCTGCTTCCTTGCTATAAGACTGATAATATGATATTGAAATATACAGTTGATTATTAAATTGTAATATTGCTAATGTTATAGGTATAGTTTTTAAAATAGAATGGGATCTGAAGCCCATGTGTATTGGAGTTTAAATTTAACCCTTTAAAAAAGAAAAAGAAAAAAAATCCTTTTCTTTCTTTTTTCTTTTCCTCTCTTCTCCTTTCCGTTATTGTTGTGTCCTCTTAAGAATATTGTATTGTTGGGAAATTGTAGTTATTGATGAGGTTGTTGGTATTGTTTATTTCATTTATAAAGACAAAAATAAATAAAAAGTATTTTTTTAAAAAAGCTTTGCAACAATTTATATAATTTACAATGTTGTTGTTGTTGTTGTTGTTATTTACATTTCTATACTGCCCAAAAGCTGGAGATCTCTGGGCAGTTTACAGAGATTAAAAACATTAAAAATACAATATACAGAGATTAAAAACAATTTATGTAAAAACACATGAACATACAATATACACAAAAGAAATATATATCTAAAACAACTTCAAACAAACTACCTCAAAAACAAACAACTATAACCATAAGACATTCCAGGATTGGTTAAACAATTATCATATACTGCTGAATGCCTGGGAGAAGAGAGTACATTACATTAAATACATTAGTACTTAACATTTAGCTTACTGTCCCCCATTCCATTCAACTGTTCCCCAATTATATTTGCCAGTCTCAGTAGAAACTTGTATATTTGCCTACAAATAAATGCGCATAAATTTTGGGAAAGTTAAAAAAAAAAAAGTCCAAAAGTACATGGGCTTCGCATGGCTTGAGGGGGCTGGGCCACAGAGGATTCTGCAGGTTGGACTCTTAGAAATCTGAGCTTATTTTAGTCTGTCACAAATTTCTCCAGCATCCCTAGATGGGAATCAGTGACACTGTGAAGCCAGGGACAAGACCATTTACAGGGTAATTTCTCATACAGGGGTTGTATGACAAATTAGTTTCAATTTTTTTTTTTATTAGGATTTACCCAGTTTGCTCCTCCGAGATCAAGCACAGACAATGTGTTTGGCAATGTGATTCACAAACCCCCAAAATGTGTTCAACAGCATGTGTACATTTGAAAAATATGCATAAAATGTGTATATTTTTGGAAAAAGTGATGAAGAAATGCATACTTTTAGAAAATGACATAAACATGCTTTAATCAAATAGGGAGATACGTATACATTTAAAAGATGTACCAACTGATGCATACATTTTGGAAAATACACACAAAAATATGCCCAAATTTTCATGTGAAAAGAAAAATAACAATGCTCACAATCTTATCCATATATGAGATGGAACAAGGAACACAGGAAGCTGCCTTATACTGAGTCAGACCATGGTCCATCTAGCCCAGTATTGCTGACACTGACTGGCAGCAGCCCTCAAGGGTCTTAGGCAGGAATTTTTCTAGTTCTACCTGGACATGCCAGGAATTGAACTTGGGACCTTCTGCATGCAAAGCAGGTGCTCTACCTCTGAGCCACGAATCTTCCCCACTGCAGGTGGAATTTGAAAATGCTAGCTTTGAGGTGGCATTTGGAGAACTTCAACAAGCTCATATTTTGCTGATTCACACATCCCTAAAGACCACTACCCTTGGGAGAGGGGCAGAATAGTAGTGACCACAATATTCTGGTTGCCCATCAAAGCAAGGCAAAATTCATGACCACCTATACAAACAAAGGCTGAGCCAAATGTTCCTCCCAGCAGCCTCCAGCTGATGGCCACCATTTTTCTTTCCCCCAAAGCACTCTGGAGTAACTCTACATGATGATGGAGCATCATTCTGATGGAGGTTTCTGGGAGGGGAAAATGGTAGTCACCAGTGGGAGGGAGGAAAAGAAAGTGGAATTAGGTGTTGAATGCCACAAGGTTCCATCATATACATCCCAACCAAATTGTTTCAAGGAAGGAAGCATCTTATACACTTACATTACTGCCTGTCCAGTAATTGGTGACACATAAGAGGGACTTTTTGGAACAAACCCTCCATATAGCAAAGGAGATGAAATCTCCTTGTAGAAGGAAGGGGAGCTCACTGGGAGAGCTCACTGTAGTAGTTCTAGGAAAGATGAATCATCTAGTATTGCCCAAATATAGTGTTGCTGTAGGAGGATTAGTCTGCAATTGATGTATTTATTTTCTTCCTTTCTTTCTCTCAGGAAAAACAGTCTTGAGAGTAAATACCGGGGTGGAAAAAAAACCCGCAGAGTTTCAAAGAGCAGGACAAGTTCATACCTCAGGCTTTCAGTGATGTACTTTTAACTTTATATACATGAGACCGTATCCATTAAAGATTATTCTCAACACCCAAGGCATTCGTGTTGCTGAAATGAGTGATATGTTTACTATTTATTTATTTATTTATTTATTTAAAATTATTTATAGGCTTCCTTTAAGGGTAGAATCCTGTCAAGTTTTCCTTTATGGCTTTAAATAGGGGCTTTACTGAAATCCTTGGGATACTGGGGGCAGGGGGGCAATATAGTATAGGGGATGGAGAGCTAGGCTGAAGAGAAAGTAGGACTGCTAGCATAACAGGAATTAGCAATTCCTGAAACAACTGGAAACAAGTGGCAACACTCTTTTCTGGAATTCTGCAGGTTAGCAGAGCTCACATAGGGAAGCTCTCCTGACCTCCCTGTTCTGGAAATGAGTACTTCTGCTCATTACCATGCGTATTTCAGGAACCACTGTTGCACTAGCAGTTCATTCCACTGATGCAAGAGAACTAGTGGAGATGCAGTGGCAGTGTAGGATACTGCCCATGTGTTTTAAGTCACTACTCAGCAATGACTTTCCCTGTGGGTGGTTTTGGACAAACCACCTTCTCTCAGCCTAATGTAACTTGTGGGCTTGTTGTGAAAATGAAATGTGCAATCTCTTGCATGCTATTCTGGACTCCTTGGAGAAAGAGCATATAATAAATAATGTGTTAAAGCAAAACATACCCCACATTTGGGTCACAGAAGTGCCCACTTCTTCTCCAGTGTAGGGATGGAGGAGAATTTTGTTTGGTCCACATTTTTAAGTGAACCAACTTATTCTGCACTTCCCAGACACTATTCAGATTGGAACACGGTTATCCTTTGGATTACACACTTCTCCAAATGTTGCAATGCAGTTCTCAGTTCAAAAATTGTGGACAAAAATGTGTGTATTAGGGAAAGTTGCATACAAAATCCATATGTTGGTGAAAATTCCATACAAAAGCGAATGTGAATGCTCATGTGGTGTTCTTTAAAAAAAGAAAATAAAGCAGACTGATGTGGAAATGAGACAGAATGCAAAACTGACATGGACCAGAAATTTTCACTTCTGGGTAGGCAAAAGCCCACTTCCAGATTGTTGAAGGCCTTGAGGAAATGTTCCAAAGGGAGAAGGAAGGGAGAAGAGGCATCAAAGTACATATGTCAGCCTTAGAGAGAATAAAATGAGTGTTTAGTATAAAAGCACTGGTTGACACTTTATAACATCAGGAATAAGTCAATAAAATTGTGGGGGGGGGGCGCATGGGCGAACTTTGGAAAGAGCAACATCCATTATTCTTATACATGCTAGTGTCCTATTCCTCAGTATCCATATCCATTAACTTCAATTTATTTGCTGTACTCACACAGGGAGAAAGGGATGACCTTTAAAATGCTGCACCTACTTACAAAATGCAGAACAACTTTGACTTAAGCCCCTCAACTTTATCAACTAAAATCTGCGACTGACCAAACTCTGTTGAGTCAGTTATCTGCTGCACTATTTTGGATGCTCTCTATTTGCCTCCGTCCATGATTTATACTGGTAAATGAGGTAAATGGAAAGAGAAACTCAACAAATAAATGAAGGCCTCTGACAAGTGAATGGATATCCTGTTTCCAAGTCCTATGAAAGCTAGGATCTTCTGGACTTTGAGGGCAAGTTTTATTTCAATACCTGTGATTATGACCAGTAATTAGTTACCTTGGGTTGTATCCAACACTGCCCATGCATGAGCAGGATTCCCCACTAGTTCAATGGGAAACTAGTGGTTCAAAAACCAGTAGAAACAAGCCGAAATGCTCATTTCCCGAATGAAGTGAGGTCGGAGAAGGGAGCTCTGCTAACCTGATCTTTTCAGCTCATTTCCATAATTATTTTAGAAAGCACTAGCTCCCTGTTGTACCCACTGTGGGTCCTGCAGGTGCAAGAGAAAGAATGGAGGCTCAGCAGCAGTTTTGGATAATACTGCCTGTTCTGTTTAAGCATGCATTCTCCAGTTACATTTTTTAGTTGGTACTGGTGTTCTAAATGTGCTGCTTTGCAATGCTTGTTTTCAGTCACTAGGTGCCGCTACAGAGCTGTTTGTATCAGCGATAACTAAGGAAATGGGAGAACGCACTCTGACAACACCTGGGTGGGGAACTGTATTCAAGAATCTCCTCAGAAATGAATTTCACTGTGAGCACCCTTGGGGAGCTACTATTTCTGTGTGTGACCTGTTTCAAAGGAGGGGTATAAGGATAAAATATCACCAGGTGCCGCTCGTGTATCGTTTGCTTCAATAATGGCTTTAGGAGAAAGCAAGAAGCATTCTAGCTACAAAACCTGTCAGCAGCTGTGCCAGATTTGGTGCCCCCATGTCTCCACAGCTTGGCTTGTCCAAATTTTTACACAGCTGGTCTGGAAGTGTAAACTAATATAGGAAGATTGACCACCAGAGGGAATAAAACACTATTTAAAAGGGACGTGTAAGCCATAGTTGTGAGTTTCTTTTTACATTAAACTGCTGAAATGACATCATTGTATATCTTCATGTCTAAGACTGCACACTTAATTTTTAAACATCATTAATCCACTGCTGTGTTTTAAGAAGTCCTTGATTCTATAGCCTTGTTCAGGCATTCCCCCACCCCACCCCACCCCACCCCACACATAGTTAGAATTATGTGAGGAGGACAGCAGGACTGTGCTTATTGTCCCTGCCGCCTCCACTGCATTCCTATCGCTCAACAACCTCATCTGTTTGTGTTGGAGGGCAAGATTCTACAGGGGGGAATTGTTGGGTTAACCCTGGGTTGTTTAACCCATAAACAGCCCAGAGTTTCTGGCACTGCAGGTCACAAAACAACCCAGAAATGGGGGCTTTCCTGGGTTGTTAATCAGAAATGGCTTGCGCATGACTTGTGTGCTCTGCTTGTCCCTGGCAATTACTGCCATGATGTGCCAACTGAGTCTATACTATCAAATAAAGCAAACAAAAAGAGACCTCGATCATTGTATCAGTCTGAATGGGAAAATGGCATGGTTTCCTGCAATCAAGATCCAACAGCTGAACCTATGATCTAACCCCCCACCCCAACCCATAATAATCACAGAAAGAACTAAGAGATTCTACTTCTCCCATGTTTCTGATGATTTGCAGTGGGAAGTAGGGGAATTCTGCCATGACAAGATAAAGTGTAATACTAGCATTTGCATTGAGGCGATATCAAAGCTGGGAACACACCCAACGCGGTATTCCGTCTGTAGCAGAAAACAGCTGGGGGTTTTAGAAACAGGTCGTGACTGAAGAGTGATCAAAAAGATTCTGAAACGAAGAGATTGCTTTTAATTGGCTTCTTACAGTGCTTAGCAAGATCATCCTTTTCAAAAACTAGTTGCTATGAAATTACATGTGGAAAACTTCTAAGTGTTATAGTTGATAAGAAAACCAGTGCTCAGGACAATGAAAATCAGACCACCATTTGGTGAATTCTGTATAGGTGATCTGCTTATGAATCCTTTGTACTCCTCCCAAGTAATGCAACTTTCTCAATTTTATTTAGGGGGGGGGGGTCTTTACTGTAAATTGTACAGCCTGGAAAGAGTAGCACCAGCATCCATTGCTAGGGAATAATATGAATATATGGGCTTTAAACAGGGGATGGGAAACTCTTGAATTTAAAGCACTTAATACACATGACAAATCCTTTATTTGTAGGGGGGGGGGGATGCTAACATCCACCCTGTATACCTAGTACATCTGCTCTGCCACAGAAAAAGACTGCCATGCCTGTTACAGTCACATATCAATTAGTTGAAATCAAAGTCCTTATTCTTATGCAGATTCAACATTGTTGCCATCAAACCAAGAGTAGCATGTCAGATGCCACCCACGAAAGTTTCCCAATTTAGATCCCTGGGACTGTCATAGGCGTTAGCTATAAATTGTATTTTGACATGATTTAATAAAACACAAATTAGTGAATCTTGTGGTGTCAGGTTCCAGATTCATAGCAAATAGCGGTGGGTTTTTTATAATGTTTTAACCAAGCTGTAAATAGGATAAACTAGAGACTCAGTCCCATTCATTTGACTTATTACAAAGGAATCTGAGTTTTGCACTTGGATCTGAAGACATATCAGCAGGGTATCAGTTATGCTACTCCTTTTGTTGTTGTTTATGTAGCAGTTTTTATTCACAAAATGCTTTATAATCCTTTTCTGCTAAAAATAAAAAAAAGCATTGGAGCTAAAAGGCAATGATTTCCCCAAGGCCATCCATGAATCCATTGTAGAAGGGTATTCCAAATATCGAAGCCTAGTTTGCTGTTTCATACTGGTTCTTGCATACACCACAGTATATGCACAGTAACATGAATCTGTCAATGTAAGTAATTCAAAATCAACATTTTGAGATGACCATAGCTACCAGAAGGGAGCAGGACCATGATTTTCTCCCACAACTTTTCATTAACTCCCTTTCACAAGGTAAAGCAAGAGTTTATGAAACCATAAGGAAAAGCAAAAAGCTAATACAGAGTAAAAATAACTGAAGAAAAACAGAAGTAAAATCCAGTCTCAAATGCTTTTTGCTATTTATTTTTTATCTAGCATATGGAATAGCTTAAGATGGGGTCTCCAGCATAGGCACCATGGCACTGCCTCTTCTGGTTTTTAATATATTTCTTTATTTTTTTTAATTAAAAAAAAATGTGGGGATGACATGCTGCAAAGTGAAGGGCACTTTTGGTTCTTCCCAATACCACCTGAGAGCCAGCTTCAGAATTTGGCATCTCAGACCTTGCCATGCACTGAAGGAAAACCATTGTTGCCATAAGCTTAGAGCAGCCTTTCCCAAACTGATGTCCTTCACTTATTTTGGACTACAATTTCCAACTTTCCCATTCAGCATGTTGAATCATCAGGGATGATGGAGGCTGTAATCCAGGTATTTATTTATTTATTTATTTGTAGGCAATAGACTTTTCTTTTGAAACAAATGCAGACACTGTTGAAAAATACATTTGCACAGGAAGAGAAACCATGCACATGCCACTGGTGTCCACGGAAACCACGAATCGGCAGACAAGTGGCTGACGACACTCAATTAAGGAAATCTGTTTCCTTAATAAAGGAAGGAGCTCTTTCCTCCAGTGTGATGTCTTAACAAGGCTGCCGAGGGAGCAGAAACAAAACTAGCCCCACTTGTTCTTGGACCATTTGCAGCACTTCGACTTGCAAACATTGACAAGTGGAGCTTTCTCAAAGAATAAAAGGAAAAATGACCACAAGCTAATGTTTGCCTATCAAGCTGCTGTTAAAGGTCTAGCTACAGTGGCCCACCAAAGGGATGGAAACCCCATATCAAAATCTCACTGGGGGGAGAACTAAACTCTGAACTGTACCACATGAACAGCGAAGGCCAAAGCAGACGTTACTTTAATTCCATATCTAGCAGCTATGTCTTTTTTAAATTATTTATATTCTAGAGTAGGTACAGGGCCCCCAATCCAGATCTTTAAGGACCATCTACCCACCACACTAGGGTCCCAATGTGCCTACTCTAGAGTATTTTTTTTTAAGACATAGCTGCTACATACAGATTTAAAGTAATATCCAGTGGAGGCTGGTGGATCCCATTTCAGTGGGGCTGAAACCATTCCAGGTTTCAGGTAGAACCAGGTAGAACTCTAAAGGAGCTGTCCAAGGTGCTGAGCCTATTTGGGGGATAGGGTTCTGTCAAGGGCTCCTTGGAGGGCACTCTCAGTCTAATCCAGTAGCCAAGTCCAGACGCAGACAAAGGGATTCTTTTCAAAGCTTTATTCTTCTTTTACAACTTACAACTCTACAGGTAGCAACTAGATCTGAGCAGCAGCATCCCTATGCCCTAAGTTGGAACAGTTGGTCCCCATTTGAAGGGCATTTACTGGCAGACCCCTGAATATAAGGACTAGGGAGAATCCCTCCCTTTTTCCCTTGGATCCTCTGGGCGCAACCGTTCTTTGAGCGCCAACCGGGCGCTACGCCTCCTTTCCGCGCTCTCCATTTGGCGCCGCTCTCTGCGTCTGCGCCGCGCATCCACCCAGTCTGCTATCGGTGCTGGGTCACTCCCTGGACTGCTTTCTAATCTAGGAATGTGGGTGGGAGGAACCTCTGTCAGCTGCGGGCCCTGGGAAAAAGGGGCGCACTCCTCTCCCAGGAGCGACTGCTCTTCCTCCGAATCAGAACTACTCTGGGATTCTATGGGCTCAGTGTCCACCCTGACATCATCCCCACTCCCATGAGGCCCCCCCTCCTGCTCCTCCCCTGGGGCCCCAGGCTTGTGGAGGTACAGCTGGTGGAAGTGCCTCAGCAGCAACGGAGCATGCACATTTTCTGCGGGTTCGCAGGATTGCTCATCAGGCCCGTACCCCTTCCAGTCAACCAGATATTGCAAGCGGCCACGAGAAAGGTGGGAGTCCAGAATCTCTGCGATCTCAAACTCCTCCTCCCCCTCCACCAGCACTGGCCATGGGGGGGAGCTGACTGAGCGATGAGGATCGCCAGAAACCAGGGGGTACAGCAAGGACCAGTGAAAAACAGGATGGATTTTCATGGAGGGAGAGAGAGCCAGGCGAAAAGCAACAGGGTTAATCTGGGCCGTAACCTGGAAAGGCCCCGTGCGGCGAGGCGCAAGCTTCTGTGTGGGCGAGTGAGAGGGGAGGTATTGGGTGGACAACCAAACCCAGTCCCCCGGTTGCAGAGACAGACCCAGCTGGCGCTGCAGGTCTGCCGAGGCCTTGTAGGCTGTCTTGGCTTGCTCGAGGGAGTCCCGTAAGAGGTGGTGTACCGCTCGCAACTCCTCTAAAAAGTCCTGGGCCGCTGGCACCGAAGAGGGAGCTAGGGTGGACGGGAAGGCCTTGGGGTGGTAACCAAAATTGGCAAAAAATGGAGTTTGGTGGGTGGAAGCATGGCAGGCATTGTTATAAGCAAATTCTGCGAGAGGCAGCAAGGAAACCCAGTCATCTTGCTGGTTATTGACATAACAGCACAGATATTGTTCCAGAGTAGCATTGGTGCGCTCGGTCTGACCGTCTGTCTGTGGATGGTGGGCGGAGGAAAGACGGAGCGTCACATGGAGCAACGCCAGTAGCTCCCTCCAGAAATGGGCAGTGAATTGGGGCCCCCTATTGGAAATGAGGCCCTCGGGCCATCCATGGAGGCGGAAAACATGCGTCACGAACAGCTCTGCCATCTCCCTGGCTGTGGGCAACCCCGAGCAGGGGATGAAATGGGCCATCTTAGAAAACAAATCCACCACCACCAGAATAGTGGTCTTACCGTGTGAGCGAGGCAAGTCAGTGATGAAGTCAAGGGAGAGCAGTTTCCAAGGTCCTGAGGGGGTAGGCAGGGGGTGAAGCAAGCCTGTGGGCTTGCCTGAGGGGGCCTTCACTCGCTGGCAGGTTGGGCAGGAGGCGACATAGGACTTGACATCCTGACACACACGAGGCCACCAAAAATCCCTCGTCACTCCATGCAGGGTCTTGGCAACGCCAAAATGCCCCGCTGTGGGGGAGTCGTGGCACTGATGGAGGAGCCTCTCACGGAGGGGTCTAGAAGGCACATAGACCCGGCCGGAATGGTAAAGCAGGCCACCTCGCAAAGAAAAGGGGGTAGAGTGGGGGGGCAGAGGCTAGCCCCAATTCCTGCACCTTTGTGCGAACAAAATCATCCTGAGCCTGTGCAGAGTGAAGGAGCTCTTCCCAAGAGTGAGGCACCACAGCTGCCGCCAGGCCTTGGGCAGGAAGCTGGTCGGTCTCCTTCTTGTCAAACACATGCCAAAAAGCTGCATACTTCTCTGGGAGGATGACGGTAGCTGAAGGACTGCCAGAAGCAGAGAAGGGGACGGGGAAAGGGTGAAATCCTGGGCAGGGACTGGCGCCTCCTCCTTGAGGCAATGCTCCCGGCAGTAGGGAGATGCAAACTCCATATGCCGAAACCCCCAAGGAATCTGAGGGTTGTGCTTAGAGAGCCAGGAAAAACCCAGCACGACTGGGTATAAGGGAACCTTGGCTAAGTGAAATTGAATCTGCTCAACGTGGGACTGGGTGCGCAGAGTGAGCGGAACTGTAATACGGGTCACCTCGCCCGAAGAGAGAGGACGCCCATCAGTGGTCTGCACTGCGAAGGGGGCAGGAAGGGGCAGGGTAGGAATCCCATGTAAGAGGGTGAAGGTCTCATCCATGAAACTGGTCGTAGCCCCCGAGTCCACTAAAGCCAGGGCCTCCACCCCACCCCGCTGAGGGGAGAGGAGGTGAACATGCAACCGCAGATGGGAGGGTGGGGGGGGTTGGGGAAGGCACCCAGCCGGTGGGGAGCTGACACCCACACTGGAGGCCCCCAACAAGCTTGGGGGCAGTCTAGTCAAGCCTGGGGACGAGGAAGAGGAGGAGGGGGAGGGGGAAGGAGAGGAGGAGGAGGCAGCAGAGCCGTGGATTTAACTGGGCAGGTCTTGGCGAAATGTCCCAGACTTCCACATCGAAAACATCGGCGCTCAACTCGCCGGCGCTGAAGCTCCTCTGGCGGCAGTGAGGCTCGAGTAGCCCCCAGCTGCATCGGGGTCTCCTCCACCCCCAGCACCGGAGCGGGGGGTGGGGAAGGAGGCAGGAAACGTGGGGGAATGGGAGGAGGGAGATCACGGTTCCCGGCGCCCCGCCTGGTCTGGCGGCGCCCCTCCAGCCGACTATCTATCTGAAGGCAGGTCTGGATAAGCTCCTCCAAAGTAGGCGGGCAGAGCGTGGGCGCCAACTCATCTAAGATCTCGTCGTTCAAACCATCCAAAAACTGAGCCACTAGCGCGGCATCATTCCATTGTAAATCCTGCATCAGCAAGCGAAAGGTTGTCGCGTAGCTGGAAACTGAGTCCTTGCCCTGCCGGAGGCGGCGAATCTCCCGAGAAGCCATCTGCGTGCTCAGTCGGTCACCGAAAAAACGTGCCATGGCTGTCATGAAACCTTGATAGTCCCCGAGCAGGGGGTCATTAGTGAGAAGAAGTCCCGGAGCCCATTTAGCAGCCATGCCCGACAGCAGGTTAATAACAAAACCCACACGAACCTGTTCCATCTGGAAATCCTCAGGTCTAAGACGCATGTACAGCTCTGACTGGGCCCTGAAAATCTGAAAAAGTCCTCTCTCACCAGAAAACATCTCTGGCAATGCCACCGGGCACTTGCGGTGTGGGGGAATCGGAGGTGGGGGGGGTTGAAACGTTGCCTGTAGATTCTGCATGGCAGCCATCAGTTGAGCCATCTGATCACGGAGCATCTGGTTCTCTTGCTCCAGAGCTTGCACCGTTGGGTTCCCGGCACCCTCCATAAGGCAGTAGGAGAAAAGAGGGAGAGAGGAGAGGGAAAAAAAAGAGGAACAGGGACCAAGCTGTCAAGGGCTCCTTGGAGGGCTCTCTCAGTCTAATCCAGTAGCCAAGTCCAGACGCAGACAAAGGGATTCTTTTCAAAGCTTTATTCTTCTTTTACAACTTACAACTCTACAGGTAGCAACTAGATCTGAGCAGCAGCATCCCTAGCCCTAAGTTGGAACAGTTGGTCCCCGTTTGAAAGGCAATTACTGGCAGACCCCTGAATATAAGGACTAGGGAGAATCCCTCCCTTTTTCCCTTGGATCCTCTGGGCGCAACTGTTCTTTGAGCGCCAACCGGCCGCTACGCCTCCTTTCCACGCTCTCCATTTGGCGCCGCTCTCTGTGTCTGCGCTGCGCATCCACCCAGTCTGCTATCAGTGCTGGGTCACTCCCTGGACTGCTTTCTAATCTAGGAATGTGGGTGGGAGGAATCTCTGTCAGCTGCGGGCCCTGGGAAAAAGGGGCACGCTCCTCTCCCAGGAGCGACTGCTCTTCCTCCGAATCAGAACTACTCTGGGATTCTATGGGCTCAGTGTCCACCCTGACAGGTTCAGCATCTTGGATAGCTCCTTTAGAGTTCTGGCTAGTTCTGATTGAAACCTGGAATGGATCACAGCCCCACCACAATCAGAGCCACCAGCCTCCCCTGGTAATGTCTGTTTTTGGCCCTCAATTATTCATTGGGATATTAAACACAGAATTGTTGGCACAAGTGCCATAGCCCTATGCGGGCATTCAGTTCTCCCTCAGAATTAAAATACCATGAGAAAGAGTGGAGCTGTGCTTGGGGTGGCCACTTATGAATCACCCCCAAAAAGGACATGCATCACCCAAAAAAAGGGACAAGAGAGAGGACACCAATCTGCATAAAATGTGCATATGTTAATTTATATGTATAGATGCAAATTTGGAAATAATTATTATAATTTAAATGCTAAGTACAGTACACCTCACCATAGTTCTTTAAGGCTGTGGCCAGGTGGCCTGTGTGCCTTGCTCAGTCTGCTGTCCAGGTGCTGTTGATGGGCAGCTCGAAGGCCCACCTCTTCCTTCTGAGGGTTCTTCCTCTTTAAACCAGACTTGGGCTGGAGAACCCTTCATATAGAAGATACCTTCAAAACAGAGGACAGTCCTCTGGCAACGCTTCGAATAGAGGACTGTCCTCTGTAAAATAGGACACATGGCCACAATAGCATGCACCTGCTAGCCCAATTCCTGCACTGCATCCCTGTGTCCAGCCACACTGCCCTCCATGTGTTGGAGGTTGAATACCTGCGTAGGCTCCCCACATGATTTAGAACTCTGCATGGTGACAGTGGGCGAGGCCTGCTACCACATCCCCTGATCATGTTGGGGAACTGGGCACCCTAATAGGGCTTATGTGTCTAGACATACTGACATAGATAACTGCCAGAAAAGCAGATCAGCATTTTCAAGGGGGTTGCTAAAGGGTGAGAAGTATTTTTATATGCATTTCAGGATCCAAGCAACAGCTTAGTTTGGCCACTCAGCCTTTGACCTCAGGCAGCTGTCTATTCAAACTGATCATTTTTAGAAGTTTTTCATTAAAAACAAACAGAACCCACACCAGTAACCTTATTAAATTCTTCTCGGGACATACCTTGTACAAAAAGGAGAAGAGTGTAGCAAACTGGAAGGCAAATAGAAATGCAGGCAGAATACAGCAGAGGCTGCTGTGCAACAATAAAGTGGCACTTACACAAATCCCTGGAAAACATGCCAGAATGGTTGTCAAGTAGCTTGAAGGTTGCTTGAAAATCCCATCTGTCTCTCCCTCTCCCTCTCCTGTATGTATATACATATATATGTTGCTTCAATCGATGTTTAATTCCAAGGACTTTAACAGTGTGAAACTGCATTAGGTGAATCCAAAGGACCTGGTAAGCGTTACACAAGAATGATTCCACCATCAATTACTTTTCAACAAAAGTCTTTGAGATTGCATTCCTTTCTTTGGATCCAGGGACAAGGATGGCCCTCAGGGAAAGGGAATTTGGATTGTGGTGGAGAATATAGGGAATGGTCTTAGGAACACAGTTTTGGCAGAAAGCTTTTTCTATGAAAATGGAATCATGCACAAAGGTTTTACCGCAACAAAAGAAATTTTGTCTGTTAGCTGGGGAGGCTTGTTACAGCGCTGGCAGGAAGTGCACAACGGGGGTGGGGGGAATGCATATATGATAGCACGAATTTCTTCAGATGCTTATATATATTGAACATCTTTAATTTAAAAGTATTTCCTGCCTCTCCTACATTTATGAATTATATATTATTACATTTATATCCTATCTCTTTTCCTCTCGCAAGGAGCCCAAGGCAGCTTACATGATCATCCTTCTCTCCATATTATTCCCACAGCAGCCCTGTGAGGTAGGTTAGGCTGAGAGTCAGTGACTGGCCCAAAGTCACCCAGTGAGCTTCATGACCGAATGGGGACTAGAATCCAGGTCTCCTGAGTCCCAGTGCAACATTCTAACCACTATACCACACATCTCCCCACCCCCACCCCGGGAAAACTGAAATAATTTTCTCATTCACAGGGAAGATTTTACTACAAAATCCCTAAAGATTCAAGAATAATGTAGATCAGGGAGGTTGCTGATGAAACATTATTCCTTAAATATGAAAAATGAATGATTCTTTATGTAATAACAGTAGTGTGATTTACTTCATAATAAAGAAAAATGCCAATCCAATACTTGAATATATAGGTGTTATATTATACCAGTGTCAATTTAAGGCACAGCTAAGTTCTTATGTCAGGAGGTACCACAGGGTTTTTTGGTGGGTTTTTAAAATACAAGGATCTTCTTAAAATCAGCTTTAACCATTAAGACTGCAATACTATGCATATGTACTTGGGAGTAAGCCTCAGTGAACTTGGTGAGGTTTACTTTTGAGTAAATCTACATAGGATTGTGCGGTAAGATAATTATGGGTGGACCTGTACTCGTCCATCTAATGATTTGGCTAATTTTAGAGCTTATGCCAACAGCAGGCATATTGACCCTCCAACTCTACCTGCTTTGCTTTGTTCTGTCCATTCTCTCTTTTTTTGCCCCCTTTCTCCCAGGTCACTTGTATTTCCTATTTGTAAAGAAAATAGCGATGAAATGATTGTATCGCACTATTTTATTACTACACCACTGCTCAGTTTTGCACAGAAACAAAAGAAAAAACTAAATGATTCTTTCAAAATTCTAATAGTTCAGCTTCCCTGCCCACACCTCCAAACAAAATGCCAGAACACTTGTCTGGAATCCAATTGGATTCCACCATACCCATTTCCAATCTGGTAAATATTCCAGAAGTGCGGAACTACAAAATCCAGGGTGAAATCTGGTTGAGGTGGATTCTGTTACTATCGCTACCGAAGACTTGCCTAGGAGCAGCTACAACCACATAGACATCCAATTGTCTGTGGCAAAGAAACAGCTTAAGGCAAGCCTTGCCATGACCTTACTACCCCACATTTCTGTTCTGTGGCAAGGGTGTAATAATTGGTTCTTCCCAGTGGCATCTGCATGATATTCTGGAGAACCTGTATGGTGGCCACTTGCATATTGCCAAAAAAGAAGAAATGTATCACCAAAAAACATTTTGCTTAAAATTTGCATATACTAGTTTATAAGTCTAGATGCAAATTTAGAAATAATTTTTCTGCTTTAAATAGAAATGCAGTATATCCCACCATAGTGTGGAAGGCTGTGACCAGCTGACCTGTGTGCTTGCTCAGTCTGCTGTCCAGGTGCTAACAGCTGATGGGCCACTTCACGGCCCCTCCCTGCTCTCCCTTCTGATGGTTCTTTATCTTTAAACTGGTTGTGGACCAGACAGCCCTTCAAATAGAGGATGCCTTCAAAAACAGGTCTGGCCTCTGTAGAAGAGGACACGCGGCCACCTTGTAACCCAGAGGCCCGGCCATAGCTTAGTTCCAGAGTTTGGCAGGCTAGTGATGAAGAAGAGCATGTGCTCTTAGTCCAACATCAGAACATGAGGGGATAGTACACAGTGAGAGCTGGAGACAAGACAAGGCCTAAGCTGCAGGGACTAGGCCAAGAGCAGATACCATGGAGCAGCCTTCCCCCCACTTGGTGCCCTCCAGTTGTTTGGGATGACAACTCCCAGCATTCTCTCCCATTTCAGCTGGAGCTGATAGGAGTTGAAGTCCAAAACATCTGGAGGGCACCAGGTTGGGGAAAGCTGACCTGGACTGTTTCTCCAGTGTTTGTCTGCGAACTAGTGAAAATTGAAGACTCCTGCTACTGGAGATGCATGTTCCAGAAGATCAGTCCTCAGTTAAAGGGGCTGCATTGTACTTTTGAGGCTTGTGCTCCAGTCAAGTTATTATGTCTCCTGCTGCCTCTGGGGCCAGCATTGGGGGTGGGGGGGGTGAAGACTGGATCCCCAGAACTGAGGGAGCTTTGCTAGCATCATGTTTGCCCATCCTTACATGTGCCATTCCTATCAGTGTTGAATTTTTGCCCATTAATAAGGATGTGGAGTCCTTTTAGTTCCTTATATGGATAACTAGCAAATGGACCCAGA
This sequence comes from Heloderma suspectum, assembly GCF_057233095.1. Classification (NCBI taxonomy): domain Eukaryota; kingdom Metazoa; phylum Chordata; class Lepidosauria; order Squamata; family Helodermatidae; genus Heloderma; species Heloderma suspectum. The sequence continues at coordinate 272,433,027 of NC_139458.1, forward strand.
TTTGCACGAGCTGGAAGAGCACTTCGTTTAATACAGCAAAGGCTTCAAGCAAACTTAGGCACCTGTCAGAGTCGTACACACTGTGCCTGCCACCTCTGAGTGAAGGCACGCCTGCTGGTACACACAGGCATGGCCTTTGCCATGGCACAGCTAAGGGCCAGTCCACTCCATTCCCCTGAGAGGGGGCTGCCCCACAACAGAGAACAGTGTACCTCAACCTATAAACTCCCCTGGCTTCAAACTGTATAGACTGCAAAACTATATGCTGGCCAGCGAAGTCTGCCCCTACTGGCTGAAAGTGTTCCTGCAGGCTTCAACCACACAGACACATTTAAATAAATTAAAACTAATGCATTTAAAAAACAAAATAACCCCAAGGTGGGCACCCCTAAGGTCCCTTTTATATGCATGCCAAGTTTATAGCGTCTAGGTTTCACAGTCTTGGTGCTATGGTGCTGATGGACAGACAGGGACACATTTTATTATTATAGATGGAAGCCTCTTCTTAAAAGTAACAGCAAATTGGGACTGTTATCCTAGGTGACATGTCCCTCAATGTCTGACTCAAAACAGTGCTCAAATTACATGGAGACCCCACTCCACCCTACCTCTTACCTTTCATCATGGCATTCCCCTTAGCTACTATTTTTAGAATATTCCAAAGGACGGGGGTATGAATGGGCTAAAATTGAGAATATGAGGAGGCATGGTTTGTGGATTTTTATTAAAAATAGAATTTATTCAATTTGTTATTCCCGCATTACTCGAGCACTGGATACACATCTTCAAGACTAGAAGCAGGCTATGGAGTTAAAATTCTGCAGCTGCAGCACCTTGTGCAAAGAAGAAGCTAGACTATTTAAAGAGAAACAAAAGATACAGTACGTTACATGAAAGGAAAATACAGAAGAATGCAGCAGGGAGAACCTCTGAAGACAGCGAAGCAAACCTTTAAGTGCATTTGTAAAGTGGGTGAGAGGCAGCTTTGTATATGGAGCTGGCATATCATATCATATGCCAGCAAAATGCTCCATTTCTGTATGCAGAACGAGGTGTTCTTGATATATTATCTCTGCTACAGCTTGTAAACAGTTTACTGGACATAAGTCTCTTCTCTGACTCAGACTATGTAAACACAATCTATCAGAACCGTTTCCAAGGGAACAAGGTCTGTTGCCTGCAAAAGTGAATTCACATGACCATTTTAGGTGGCAAGACTGGAGTTGAGTGAATGCAGTTGAGTTTTTCTTCCTTTGGGATGTGATGTAGCTGTTATGTGATTGCTGCACTAAACCCCTGGGGCCTAATTTTCCCAAGTTTTGTGGTGGCATTTTAAGTGGGTTGTTTGGGAGTATAGTGAAATGGTGCTGCCTGGTGAAAAATTATCATTTTATATTTGGCAGCAGTTACAATGAGCTGCGTTGTACAAAAACATGCAAGCAAACAAGTCCCTGTTCAAAGGCTTCTAATACAAAAATACATGAACAAGAGGAAAAGAAAAAGGAGGGACAATGTAACCATCACTGAGAGGCAGTGTGGCATAGTGCTTTAAGTGTCAGCCTAGGATTGCAGAGTAGGGATGTCTGTCGCCGGGAAATCTGGCCATTTGGGGGCTCGCTGGATTTCCGCAGCACCCCCTGCTCAGCTTGCATTTGCGAGTTATTTGCATAATTTGTGCAAATTGTGGTCATGATTTGTGTAATTTGCACAAATTATGCAAACTGCAACTGCAGTTTGCTCAAATTTCTATCTAAGGGGGGATGGAAAATCCGCACGCTGGCCTGACTCGATGCGGATCGAATTGGGCCAGCTTGCAGGGAAACAAGACAAAGTCTGGGGGGCCGAGCTAATGAGTTCCACCCCCCGGATGAATTCCTCCAGCATCCTTATTACAGAGACATGGGTTCATATCCTCACCCAGTTTTCTCACAAGTCACTGTCCCTCAGCCTAACTGACTGCACAGGTTTGTTGTGAGTATAAAATGGGCTGAGGATCAATGACTCCTTGGTGAAAGGGTAGTGTAAAATTAAACTACTGATCATAATAATGATCATTTCAACATTCCAAAAGAGGAACGGTGGTCAGCTCACATCTTGGTCTTGCCACCTAAGATGGCTGTGTGAATCTGCTCCAGGCCAAGCCAAATTCCAGAAACAGACAAAACATTCAAATATCCTTTTGAAGGGAGATCCTTGTTGTAAGGAAACATGGTCTCACAATATAAAGGTACACAGGGCTGCCTGGATTGACAGAACACTATTTCCAGGTCTCTCATGGAAATCAGGGCATTCTAACCCAATTCAGTGACAGATCCCTCCCTACTGTATGTGCTGACAGCTGGTTATAATTCTGGGATGGGACCCCTGTTCTAATGACCAATGTCCAAATAAGGCCAAGGACCCATATCTGAAGTCCTACATTTAAAGCAAAAACATCTAAAATTGGTTAATCCTTCTGAAAAACCTATCCTGAATTTTGAACCTCATTTCAATAAAGACCAACATGCATTCAGTCCGTTTTTTTCTCCTTGAACCCCATATTTAAGGTTCTTGGATACAATTGTAGAATTGGTTTGAAAACTCTGAAATAAAACAAGTCAACCCATTCACATCTTTGTTTCTGTTCACTTTGGGCTTTGTTGTTGTATGTCTTTGACTGGAATAAGTTGATTCAATAACGTTGTACCAAGGGATTGGTTGGAAGCATTATTATAGATAAAATTAGTAAGCGTATAGAAGGACAAGCTCTGCTGAAAAATAATCAACATGGCTTCCACAAAGGTAAGTCCTGTCTCACTAACCTTTTAGAATTCTTTGAGAGTGTCAATAAACATGTAGACAGGGTGATCCGGTAGACATCGTTTACTTGGACTTCCAAAAGGCTTTTGACAAAGTCTCTCACCGAAGGCTCCTGAGCAAACTTAGCAGTCATGGAATAAGAAGACAGGTCCTCTTATGGATCAGTAACTGGTTAAAGAACAGACACCAGGGAGTAGGAATAAATGGTAAATTCTCTCAATGGAGAGAAGTAAATAATGGGGTCTCACAGGGATCTGTATTGGGAATAGGGATGTTGGAGAAATCCACAATGGAACGAAATGAGTTTGGATTTTCGTGAATCAGACTGGTGGATTCCTCAGTGGACTGGCTTTTCGTCTGTCAGGTAGGGATGTTGGAGAAATCCGCCATGGACTCTAGTGAGGCCGGATTCTTTGGAATCCAGCCCCCCCAGAGTCCGTGGCGGAACGGTCTTCCCCACCACTGCCACCCCCCAAAATCCCCCCGGGATGGACCTACCTGCCGGCAGATGCAGCGGCGGCGGATGCGGTGGCAGAGGTGGATGCGGTGGTGGATGCGGCGGATGAGGCAGCGGCTCCGGCTCATCTTCTGGCCACCACCAGGCTGCTGAAGCCGCAAATGACGGCCATCGTAGTGGCCGCCGTTTGCATGCCTGCATTAGGCCATGATAGGCTACATAAATACTTACGTAGCCTATCACGGCAAAGAGCAGGGGTGCAAATGGTGGCTGCTACACCATTTGCGCCCCTGCTCTTTGCCATGATAGGCTACGTAAATACTTACATAGCCTATCATGGCCTAATGAAAGGATGCAAATTGCGGCCACTATGACAGCTGCCATTTGTGGCCGCAGCAGCCTGGCAGTGGCCGGAAGTCCAGCTGCGGCCAGCCCCGGCCGGCGGCTCCATAGCCTTGCCATGGAGTGGAGCTGGCTGGGGAGGATTCCGGTGGGAGGGACAGATTGCCTCCCTCCCATCATGGATGCCCCAGACCGGAACCAGGTGAGTAATCTGCCCATCCCTGTCAGGCAGATTCTGCAGACTTGTTTTTTCTAACTTTCCTGAATTTTTATTGTAGAAAAATACACACACACACACACAACCCCAGGTGAAAAATGTGCATTTCTCCCATAGGCTAAAGCATGAAAATACACGGGGGGGGGGGATTTTCGCATTTTCTCACATGCAAATTTGCACAACTGCACATTTGCACAAATTCAGAAACAAAAATATCTGATTCCGTAGATGGGTGGATGATGGAATGAAAGGTGCCTGACAATCTGTGGAACTCAGATGGAGTGGATATTACACAATCCATACATCCCTATCTGTATTAGGACCAGTGCTTTTCTATTTATTCATAAATGATCTTGAATTAGGAGTGAGCAGTGAAGTGGCCAAGTTTGCCGGTGACACCGAATTATTTAGGGAGATTAAAATAAAAAGGGATTGTGAGGAGCTCCAAAGGTTCTCTCCAAACTGGGAGAATGGGCATCCAAATGGCGAATGCAGCTCAGTGTAAATAAGTGTCAAGTGATGCATGCTGGGGCAAAAATCCCAACTTCAAGATTAACCTGATGGGATCTGAGCTAGCAGTGACCAACCAGGAAAGAGATCTTGAGGTTGTGGTGGACAGTTCAATGAAGATGTCAACCCAGTGTGTGGCCACTGTAAAAAAGGCAAACTCCATGTTAGGCATAATGAGAAAAGGAATTGAGAATAAAACTGCCACTATCATACATTTTTCTCCTTCTCTCAAAATACTAGAACCCAGGGTCATCCTATGAAGCTGATTGGTGGGAGATTCGGGACAGATAAAAGGAAGTACTTCTTCACGCAGCACATAGTTAAACTATGGAACTCGCTGATCGCCCATCAATCTGGATGGCTTTAAAAGGAGATTGGAGAAATGCATGGAGGAAAAGCCTATCAATGGCTACTAGTCCTGATGGCTATGTGCCACTTCTGGTACCAGAGTCAGTGAACCTATGTACACCATTTGCTGGGCAACATGGGTGGGAGGGTGCTGTTGCACTCATGCCCTGCTTGTGGGTTCCTGGTCAACAGCTGGTTGGCCACTGTGTGAACAGAATGCTGGACTAGAAGGACCCTTGGTCTGATCCAGCAGGGCTCTTCTTATGTTCTTATGTCCTTATGACTGTATGTCCGCTGCAGTGCTGCTGAAGTCCAGAGAAGTGGCCACGTTATTCATCTGCCTGAAACTTCCACTTCTATTTCACTCTATTTTTAAAAAAGTTTCTAATACTCATCAAGATATATTTGCAAGTATGAGGGCAATGCTGGGTGGCGCTCAAAAGAGTTTTTGAATAAGATTGCCAGTAGTCAAATGAAGTTTCAGCAACAGCAGAGTAGTGAGTAGGGAGGTTGTTGTTCTTGCCTTGACCACAGAAATGGGAGTGTATGTGTGTGTGTGTGTGTGTGTGTGTCTGTTTGTCTGTATGACAGGGCCAACCCTACCATGAGGTAGAGTGAGGGAGTTGCCTCAGGCAGCAAATTCTAGGTGATGTGGAGAAGGCACTTCAGGTGAGGTGGATGATGCTATCCCATCAGCAGTGCTGAAATAAGTTTCATCTGCCTGTCTGGTTGGATTCTGTTGGTGGCGAGGGGGGGGGGAGCTTGTCCTTCACATCAGGCAGCAAAATGTCTTGGGCCAGCCCAGACTAAGGGTGCTTCCAGATAAGGCTGTTGTCTCACCATTGCCCTGCCTCATTCACAGAATTTTATTGGGGGGGGGTCTAGATGACATCATCTTCCACTCATAATCCTCCCATGTTTTCCCACTGCTTCTTCCATCTTTTCTCTTAACAGTGAAAATCAGTGAAGGGGGGAAAGACAGAATAGCTGCACAATGGCTTTCATAGTGGTAGAGTTAGGGGCCATCCATCTGGAAGCACCCCAAAACATATATGTGTAACTAAAATAGGTCACAAAATCTGAATTGCTGTTTAAAAAACAAGAAGAGGAGGAGGAGGAGGAGGGAGGAGATGGCCATGGTTCAGTGGAAGAGCACCTGCTTTGCATGTGGAGGGTTCCAGTTTCAGTCCCCAGTATCTCCAGGTAGGGCTGGAAAAAATCTTGCCTGAAACCCTGGAGAGCCGCTGCCAGTCAGTGTCAACAATACTGGGCTAGATGGATCAAGGGTTTTATTCAGTATAAGGCAGCTTCCTATGTTTCTATGTAGGAAACAGGATAAAGGGCATACCAAGTACAAACATAAAATGTGCATTACCTTGATACACACATTCCAGGCAGAGTCCACATAGCCATCTCTAACTATGCTATGCATAAATGTCTGGAGGAACAAACAGTGGGTCCAAAACAGCAACAGGATCAGAGATATGTGGAACATGTTGTCAACAGAAGTAAAGATCCATTTGTGGAAAAATAACATTGATTTATTTTTGTTTCCTTGTCTTTTCTGGACTCACTCATGCAAACCACTTTGCTTTAAGGTGGTGGGAGTGGGGATGGGAATTGCATGCAACATGCTTGATTTAACCACTTTACAGAAGGGAGCAATTTCAGAGTGGCAGGGGGTGGGGGAGGCACAATTTAAAAAAAATAGCTTATCATTCGCCTGGAATGCTACAAAAAGGGTTGGAAATGGCATTTGCTCTGTTGAAGAGAGAGAGAGAGAGAGAGAGAGAGAGCGCAATCACAGAAATGAGAAAGCTCTGTTGGGATAAAAGCACAAGGACACGGGAGCAATCAGACCAGACATGGTAGCCTGTCATCAAATCAATAGGAATCACAGAGGCATCGTGGAGGCGGGGTTGATGACTGCACACCTTGATGGTTGTTAATGGGTTTGCAGGTAGCTTGCAAATTAATTAAGAGCTCGATGAAAATCAGCAGGTGTGTTCAACTACCCTGAATGATCAGAATCATACTCTTTTGTTTGATCATGTCATAAACTTGCTCAGAATACCAGAGCGACTACTAGAGCGGAAGGAGAGAAAGGCAACTCTTTGCCCAGCAGCAGATTGCATACGAGGCTTCTCAGGTAATGTGGCAATTGCCGCAATGTAACCATTTTCCCCTCGCAAAAACGTCCCTACAAGCAAGCACTGCTGTCAGGCTTTTGCTTCAAGGAAGCACACAGATCAGGGAAGATGACTCATCGCACAAAAAGGGTGGCCCCTCCAGCAAGCTGCACCTGCACCATCCCCAAGCAAGGAATCTTAACAATCGCAACAACAACAAAAACCTGTCAGGAGCTATAAAATCCATAACCAGTTTGCTGAATCTATTGCTTGTGTCACAGAGCTGCAATCTGAAACTCTTTGTCTATTTGCAGCCCCAAGTATTGCTTATGTAATGACAGTTTCTCCCATTATTTCAGAATATGCCGTCCAGAAAGCCAGCAACCCAACCTGCATATTTATTATTTATTTTAGTTATTGAAAATATTTATATACCGCCCTTCATCATCCAATCACAGTGCAGTGTACAAAATGCGTTAAAGGAGCAATTAAAATGAATTGCTGTTTATTTACTTGGTAAATCCCACTGAGCTCTGGCATTAAATCCCTCTGAGCTTCTGCTTCAATCCATGAAATTTGTCTATTTTAAATGATCCGCACCAAAAAATCGTATTCAAGTATGTGTTTTGAATGCATTTCCTCATGAAAGATGCATTTCTAAATGCATTTCATCCTAAAAATACACATTTTGATACATATGTTGGTATATTGTTTCAAGCCAAGAAGTGCATCACAAAATTCACAGAAGTTCAAAAAGCAGTGTTCCATCTAAGCTGTGAACCCTGCAGGACCTGGACCCTGTTCCTCTGCCTGGCTCTTCTCCACCTGGCCTGGGAGGGCAGGGCCCCAACCTGACTCCAGCTATAAAGGCTGCTTCTGCTGCTGGAGGTGCCAGAGACCATCTAGCTGTGAGCCCTGCAGGAGCCTTCCTGGCTTTCTGGTGGCCTGTATGTGCCTGGTATGGATGATATTGGGCCAATTGGGGGGACCTGAGGGGACCACTCCTGAAGAAATCCTCCCTAGACCTGCAAAACCTTAATAACTATAGGCAGGTTACAAATGTACCTTTCCTGGGAAAGGTCCTTGAGTGGGTGGTTGCCAACCAGCTCCAGACACTCTTGGATGAGACTGATTATCTGGATCCATTTCAGTCCGAGTTCAGGCCTGGTTTTGGCATTGAAACAGGCAGCCTTGGTCGCCCTGTACAATGACCTATGTTGGAAGAAAGACGGGGGGGGGGGGGTGACCTTGTTGATTCTCCTTGATCTCTCAAGCTTTTGTTACCATTGACCATGGTATCCTTCTGGGACAACTGTTTGAGTTGGGTGTGGGAGGCACTGAATTGCAGTGGTTTCACTCCTACTTGGAGGGTTGGCTTCAGGAGGTGGTGCTTGGGGAACATTGCTCGGCCCCATGGATTCTCCAATAGGAGGTTCCACAGGGATCAGTTTTATCCCTCATGCTGTTCAACATATACATGAAACCAATGAGTGTGCTCATCCGGCATTTTGGAGTGTGTTGTCATCAGTACGCTGATAACACACACCTCTATTTCTCCTTTTCATCTTCTTCAGGAGGCTGTGGATGTGCTGAATCAGTGACTGGCTGTGACAATGGACTGGATGAGGGCTAATAAACTGAAACTCAATCCAGAGAAGACTGAGATGCTGTTGGTGGGTGGTTCTTCTGACTGGATGGAGGATGCTCCACCTGTTCTGGATGGGGTTGCAGTTCCCCCAAAGGAGCAGGTCCACAGCTTTGGGGTCCTCCTGGAACCATCTTTGTCAGCTGAGGATCAACTTTGGTTAGTGGCTCAGCTATGCCCTTATCTGGACAAGGATAACCTGGCTTCAGTTGTCTATGCTCTACTGCAATGCCCTCTACATAGGGCTGCCTTTGAAGACAGTTCAGAAGCTGCAGCTTGTGCAAAATGCAGCAGCCAGACTCAAACAGGGACCAGAAGGTCCGCACATATAAGACTAACTCTGGTCCACTTGCACTGCCTGGCTATATGCTTCCAAGCTCAATTCAATTTGCTGGTTTTAACCTACATGGCTTGGGACCGCAATACATGATGGCACACCTCTCCCTAAATGAACAAACCCGTACGCTACACTCAACATCTAAGGTCCTCCTCTGAGTGCCTCCTCCAAGGGAAGCTCAGAAGGTGGAAACGAGGAAGAGGGCCTTCTCAGTGGTGCCCCCACATCTGTGGAACAAGGTCCCCAATGAGGTCTGCCTGGCACCAACATTATTATCTTTTCGGCACCAGGTTAAGACCTATCTCTTTTCCCAGACATTTGGCAGCACATAATGAGTTTTTAATCAGTCCTGGATGTGTCTTTAGTTATGACTGACAGTTCAAAGTTGTTTTTATTTATATGTTGTTTGTGCATTGTCTGTGTGCTTTTATGTAAATGGCTTTTCAACTTTGTATATTGTATTTTAATGTTTTAACTTCTGTAAACTGCCCAGAGAGCTTCAGCTTTGGGGTGGTAGAAATGTTAACGATGATGAGCCCAGGAGGTCCAGATCAGGTCAGTCCACATTGAAATTTGCAGACTGAAAGAAATCCTCAAGCATCCCCTCTAAATGATACCACATTTGTTTTCTGTCATTTTCATCACTTGGTGGTGCTACAAGATTATTTATCATGCCATTCTTTCAATAGCAGGATTTTTCCCGTTTGTCCCAGCACAAAGAAACCCAGATCCTGATTGGAAGAGCTTTCTCCATTGGTACAACATTTATTATTGTATGCCCACCCACCCACCACCCAAAGCCTGCCATTTCTCTGTCCTGAATACACTCATCATCCATGTTATGTGCAGCTCCATGACTGAAATGGAGCTAGCATCAGTTAGGAAAATCCTTGACCAATTTCTGAAATACATTGTTGTAAGTAGGAAGACACCTGTCTGCTTTCTCCTTAGATTGGCTCAGTATAAAATTATTTATTCTCTCTCCCCAAAATATCCATAAACAGTCTGGTGTATTCTGAGCCAATCTGAATTAAATCAAACTTAGTTGTACCTCAAATTGGGGTCAAATCGCTTTCCCAAGTCTTCCCTACGAAACTCCAACCATCTCCCACTCTCCTGCAAGCCCACTTCAATCCATGCCAGCAAAGCATTCAGGAGGTCATATTCCCACCTCTTCTTTGGGTGGACTCTACAAATTACCAAGATTCATATTCCGAGCCAAGGAATGATGACCTTTTGCAATATCTCTAGTGATATAAGTGCTCTTTGGTTATGTACAATGGACATTGCTCTCTAGGTTTTTTGTAGAGCTCAGTAGCCAAGGATGCTTATTTAATGACCTTTTATGGCAAGTGGCTACTCCAAGCCACAGGAGTTTGTATCACACCTCAGTGGGAGTTGAAGGGGAAAAGTTGGCAGCTTAAATCTGGCTAGAGAAAGAAGTCTGATGTTTCTGCAGCTGGTTGGCAAGAAGCAATCTAGGGTGATGTGTGCTATTGCTTTTAGGGGCTGATGCTATTTTAGGACTGAGCACTACCTCTGGCTTTGCATGCTTCCTCCCCCTAATGTTCAACCTGTACAGTTATAAATAGTTACAAAATGTATGTAAAATCTCTGGAACTCTTTGCTCAAAAAGGAACTGACCCTGCTGTTCACAGAACTTCCTACTGCTCAAGGAAGAGAATAGCATGAAACTGCGTGAAAACGCTCTCAGTTATGTGCCAAGAACCTAATTCTTGGTTCAGGTTGCAAAACACTTCAGAGTTTTGCAATCTCTGTTCACATGGAGTGAGTAGTATATTCTTATATTGTGCCTGGGCACACCTGCAAAAAGGTCGTTGAGCACTTTGCTTGTTGACCATGGTACATGCTGAAATCCCTAACCGTTGTGACAAAACAGCTGGATTAACATATCACAGTCTTTCCAGGTTGCAGTGCACACAAGTCCTAACATTATATTTACAACCAAAATGCTCCGAACATGGCTGGCTTGGGGGGGGGGGGGGCTCAGTAAGGTGTCATGCTGGACACCTCCTAAACAGACATCTGGGCAGGCGCAGTTCACTTATTTTATTTATTTATTTATTTGTTTATTTCTATACTGCCCAATAGCTGAAGCTCTCTGGGCGGTTCACAAAAATTAAAACTTTGTTGTCATGGCTGCTGCCACCATCTTTATTTTCCCCAAATGCAATGCATCAGTTCCGGTTCCTAGCAGCCATTTTTTTGTGGTGGTGGTGACAATGTTTTTCATTCAAAATATACCAGTGAAGAGGAAGTTCTGGCACACTGCATTTTCTGGAAAATAATGATAGTGTCTGCAGAGCAAAGGGCGCACACAGCAGTGCCCCTGCCACAGGCCTCATAAGTGGCATGGGCCCCATCATTTGCCCAACCATGCCATGTGTTGGCCTCTGAAACCCCAGAATGACACCTGTGATGACAAAAGGGACAGGATGCCATGCGATCAGTGTTAGCAAGAGTGGCTGAATAACTGAGTCCACAAAGTGAAGGCTTGACAAAGCAAACTTTACTTAGTTGTGAAAAGCACACTCCAGCACACCGACACCCTAGAACTGAACTTTTTCTGTACAAGAAAAAGCCCTGGTTAAAGTAGCAGAAAGCTCTTTGTCTCCACCTTACTAGTAGGTAGGCAATGTTCTCTGCATGTATTCAGGGAAGCTGATTAGTTCTGCACCCTGGGTGGCCCCTGCTATTACATCTCTAACACTCTAAGAGCAGGTTAACCCTTTGGTGGAACTTTCTGTTAGTGTGATCTCCTGCTATTACTGGCACAGACAAGGCTAATACTCATTTTATAAGAACGAAATCACGGTTTTTATGACTGAGAGAAACCATAGTCCGGCTCAGTACAAAGCCTGGTAAGTCTTGACTGGAATTCCTGTGTTTGGCGGTGAGCTTAAAGGGGGTTTTCTACATTTTATTATTGAGAGAGAGAGAGAGAGAGAGAATGTATGGCTTCTCCATAGAATACAAAAGGCTATGTACAAAACTCTGAAAACGTTGACACCTTGCAAAGGGTTCAGGAGAATTACAAAGAGGATAAGGACTAGAGCTTAGAAGGTGAATCCTATGAGGACTGGCTGATAGAACTTGACATGCTTGGTCTAGAACAGACAGTTACAAGGAGGGGGTCAGCTGACAGTTCCCAAATATCAAAATATGTATCGATATATTGAAAAGAAAATAGGGGAGGAGAAATACGATTACATCTTCCCTATCTACTGATCAGTGGGTTCAAGTCACAGTGAGAAGATGTAGATTAATGTCTTGCCTGTATCATCCACTTAATAGCATACCTGTTGTTCTCAACGATACCAACCTCTACTTGCCTGAAGTCTCAATTCCCTTCCGTCCTAAGAGGATGCCTTATATTGAGTCAGTTGTTGACCCAGCCCAGTAACATCTACACTGACTGGCAGTGGCTCTCTCAAGTTCTCAGGTAGAAGAGTCCTTAGCAGCCATTGTAATGGAATTGCTAGTAAGTTATTGCATCTGGGTCTCATACACGCAAAGTAGTTATTGCATCTGGGTCTCATACATGCAAATACCTGAAACCCTGGAGAGCCACAGCCAGTCGGTGTTAACAATATTGGGCTGGATGGACCACTCGTCTGACTTAGTATAAGGCAGCTTCCTACACTCCTATGACTAAAAAGAGGCAGTGATATTAGTGCCCTCCTCCAGGGATGTCAAGAAAAGGTTGCATAAGCATCCACTGAGGATGCTTTATGGCTCGGATCCTTTGCCGGGAGCAAGGTGTTTCAACTGCATCATCCATTGGCACTCTGCCAACACTATCTTCCTATGAGTCAGCCTCATTCACTTCCTGACTGTCAATAGCATGCCATCAGTGTGCTTTGAAGCTTGATCCCCAACCAAAAATATTCTGGCAAAACTCTCTCTTGACTAGCCCTTCAAGCATGTCATTTAGATGCCCTCTGGTTACCTACCATCCAGGAGTTTTGTAAGCATTAATTAGTTGATGCCTGAAACTGCCTGTGTGTGGGCGTAAGTGTCACTCTTCCAGCTCACTTCAGTGGTAACAGGCTTCATCTTCTTAATTACTGAGTTTATTCACTCGCTGTACGAATTGTATATTATTATGGGTGATTGTGACTTACCTCTTTTATCCTTGTTTATGGGGAAAGCCAGGGTAAGTGTACAACTGAACTCCCGTTGGGTGCCCATTGACAGCCAGCACAGGAAATGTTGGACTGTTTTTTTCCAACAGAAACTTCAAAAATATTAGCATTTGTAGTGTTCAGTTAAGTTATTATTTCCAAGCCCAGTTGTATGCCACTTCATATGACTAATTGAAGAGATTCAGTCAGTATTTAGAAACTCAAGTATGGGCTGTAGGATGTCACTGACTGCAAGTGTACCGTTTGAACTATTGGTACTCTGGACATCACTTATTGATTGTAACAAACACAGGTCTTGCTGCTGCTTACATATACTGTAGGTGTTGTAGTTTCTGTCAAAATTAGAACCTGAAGAAAAATCCAGATTTACTCATCTACAGCTAGTAACTGGCCACTTTAGGGATTGAAAAGAAGTTGTGATCAGCAATTATATTTTTAATGCAGCAGCTGTAACTAGTGTTCAGTGGCAGATTTTATTTCATTTTCAAAATGTCGACGTGTCATAGGAAGTCTCTTTCCTTCTGAACCCCAATGATCTCAGTTGGTGTGGCTCATTTCTGCTATAGAGCTGTGTGTATTCCATGATTCATTCCACAGAATATGATACTGGGCACCAAATTCAGTGACAATCTAATTTAAAAACAATAGCTATAGCCTTTATAGATGCAAGTATCAACTTGGAAAGGTATGGACAACAATAGATGAAACAACTGATGGAACAATTGATGGCAGAATAAGATTTCCAGTTGTGTGTCAATATTTATACACCTCTTTGCTCCTACCCATGGTGACTAGAGATGCCAACTGTTGAAATTAATCATTCTGATATGTCTGTGGTCCTGAGGGCAGAGCCATCTTGGTCTGGGGGCAGAACTCAGCAGTTATGTGGGTATGAGTGTAAAACCCACCAGTTTTTGGCAGCCCTAGGGCAAAGCTAGGGATGTACGAGAATTTTATTTCTTCTTGCAAATCATGCAAACATGTCCCATTCACAATCCCTAACATGAATGTAAGCAAGAACAATTTTTTCAAGACATGATCACAAATTCCTTTGTGATCACGTTAAAAAATGTGTATTTTTTTAAATGCACATTTTTAGATCTGCATTTTTCAAAAAGTGTACATATTCACACTTTACTCAATAGGGGAAAGTGCACCCTTTTGAAAAAAATATGCACAGAAATGTGCACTTTTCCCATTAAAAATACACAATTTTCCTGTTCGAAACCCCCCCCCCCCAGTTGAAAATGAAAATGGGAGCAAGCCAAAATGAGCTTCAAAGTGAGTTTTGGAGGATTTAGATGAGCTCTAAAATTGCTGGTTCTCCTATCCCTTCTAGAAAGACTTTAAGAATAAAGAAAAAAATCAATGGGTTGGATCCAGGCTTAGTCATATTTAGAGTACACTACTGAAATGGGTGGGACTTAAGTCAGGATCCAACCTAATATTTCTTATTTTGACTCATGAGAGTAGAATGAATTATAAGCATAAATGTGTGCATTGGTTTGATCTGCAGAATTCAGCATTTCATGGTGCAGAATTGTTATTTCACTTCATTTCATTTTGCCACAGAGTACATACAGCCCTGGCTATTTATCTTTGGGATGGATGTCAAATAATTAATGAAGTGCAAAAAAGCTAAGCACAAAAGCAATTTAAGAACAAATCACTGAAATACAGAAATCCATTGATATCCTGCTGCTTGGATATCATTCCCTCACCACACACACTGTGCCATCAATTATTAGAGCAATATCTCAACTAATGGCCTATATATATATGCTTCCTTCAAAAAATGACTTCACTAATGTAGAACATGAGCATCTTTTCTGAGCACAAAGCGGTGAGTATAATCATTGGTGAATTGTGCTTTATTTTATTTATATGATGAAAATGGCCTCTAGAGAAGTAAGGGTGACATACAGTGTGGTCCTATCCATCACAGCTCAGAAGTAAGCTCTGTTGAATTTATTGGGACTTCCTACAAGGTAAGTGAGACAGAATTTCAGCCTAAATTAAGATTACAATGGGGAAAGGCCAAGCACTGATCAACATTTTAAATACCTTAGCATTTAAGTTCCAGAAACATGAATGTGAAAATCACCCAGACCAGCCCCTTCTTAAGTGAAAAGAAGCCAGGTTCTGCGATCCTCACTTTTTATGTTTCATACTTAAAGATCTCATTGCAATCATAATTAGTTGATTAATTAGCTTAATGTATATCAGGGATGGGCAACTTGTGGGCCTCCAGTAGTTGAACTACAACCTCCATCAGACCTTGTCAGCATAGCCAATGGTGAGGGATGATGGGAAATACAGTCCAACAACATCTGGCAGGTCCTAAGGTGTCCACCCTTAATGAATATGCTGCCACCAGTGTGGTGTACTTACTAGAGTGCTGGACTGAGAGTCAGGAGATCCGGGTTCTAGTCCCCACTGGGCCATGGAAGCTCACTGGGTGCCTTTGGGCCAGTCACAGATGCTCAGCCCAACCTTCTTCACAGGGTTGTTGGTGTGAGGATAAAATGGAGAGAAGGAGGATTATGTATGCCACCTTGGGTTCCTTAAAGAGGAAAAAAGGTGGGATATAAATGTAATAAATGTAAAATGTAGCTTTAATAAATTTTTTCCAGAGGAGTTCACATAAAAAAGCAGTTCTCCAGCAGAAAGCCAGAAGCATTACATACAGTTTCTTCCTTATTGTCAGTGAAATGCTTGCCTCACAGTGTTGAACTTCAAATTGATGCACATGAGCTAACCATTAAAAGCTATGTTTAAAAACAGATGCCTTGTTGAGATCAGAAGTCATCCTTGGAGCAAAACCATCAGCAAAAGAGAAAAACAAAATTGAAGACTTGGTGTCAGCTAACAGATTTAGACTTTGCTCCACAACTACAGAATAGGCCTAATCCAAGTAAAATTGTGCAATTTGAAAAACAAAATACTGATTTCAATAGGCGAGATCAACAGTGCATTGCTCCTGTGCAATAAATACCACTGAGTTCAATGTAAGCATGCTTCGAATTGTTGCTTTAGGCTGCAGTGCTATACACACAACTTTCCAGTAGGTTGTATCCAATGTTGGTCTAACTGTAGCCTCATTCATTTTAATGAGTCTACTCTAAGTAAGACTAACATTTAATATAACCCATTAATTCAAAATGAACTCAGTGAGGCTTACTTCTGAATAGACATGTATAAGATTGCCCCATTGAACATCTTCTTAACTCTCTCACTGAAATCAGTGTGATTCCAAAGAGTTCAGCCATGATTAGTGTGTGCTGCTATTTCTGAGGATTCCTGCCTATAATAAAGGACAATCTTAAGATTTGCTGTGGCATTTTGTCTGCTGCTTCAATACCACTACATGGCCATCATTTCATACTTCATTGGCTGTTCTGGCACAGCAGCCGCCTGTAACCCATCCCAAGGACACGTAAGTCTTAGGACTGGGTAGTCAATGGTATGGCAATTCAAATGCTCTTTGCATGAAACCCAGAAGGCATTGTACTGGAATGCAGCATAGCAAATTTTATACCTCCATCGGCCAGACAAAGGTTAACACCTCGGAAAGGTTTTTGCATTTGTCTGTTTCTTTTCATTGTGAAAAGAGTGGTTAGATCATCTCAGAAGTATTTGACCTTTTTGATCCATTATAGACTGGGTTTTCAGTTCTGTTTTTAAGGGTGGTGGTGGTGGTGGTAGTGGTGTTTTGCTTTCCAACCTTTTACATGTTTCTCATCAGGCAACAGGAGAAATGCTTTGTTTACTAGGAGGCAAATGATTTGCAGATGATCATGAAGCAAGAGAATGTATAAATTTCTTTCCCAGTAAACCACCACTTAGGCAAAAGAGGTATAGTGCTGATGCTAGAAGACTTTACTGTTCCAGACATGTTCGTGATAGCCACAGCTAGTGATGGGCAAACAAGCAATTTTCACAGTTGCTGAGATTCTCTGAACACCACCTTGAAGCTTGGCTGAGCTCGCCTCGTTTACCATATTCTATTGCACTCTTTCTTCATTTTTTTTTTCAAATGAGAAAAATGTGCATTTCCACTGGAAAAGTGTACATGGTGTTTAAAAAAAAAAGTGCACCAAAATGCACACTTCTCCCCCATAGAGTAAATTTTGAAAATTTTTAAAGTACATATATATATAAACTCACATTTTCTAATGTGAATGCAAGTTTGAGAATTTGTGAACGTTTTTGGAGAACATGTTGTCCTAATTTTATTCACATTCAGGGTTGCTAATGGGACATGTCCAGCTGATTTGGGAACATAAATGAAATTCTTGTACATCCCTAGCCACAGCCTCTGCCCTGAATCTCTAAGTACTAGTGTAAAGCCTGTGTCGTCATGGGTGCTGATAGTCTGAGAATGATTGGGTGAATAGATTTTTATCCATTTCCCTTGTGACTGGAACAACATTCAGGAGGTATTTCCTTCTTTCCTTCCCTCTTCCTTTCTCAGCTTCCAATTATGCCCTGCATTACCTTCCCTTCAATGAGCATCCCAATAAGACAACCTCTTCCCACTACATTAAGCAAGCCTCCCCCCCCCACCCGCCATAGCTAATGGTGTCTTCCAACCCACCTCCCTCCCTCTCATTCACCCACACAATTAGCCTCCCTCTTCCCAGTAAGAACCCCCTCCCATTACATGAAAGAATAGACAGACCCACCCCTCCTATGTGGCAGGGAAAGGGGGTGTTTCAATCCCTCACCCTAGAAGCCTGACCCCCACCTTCACCTGGGCCTGAAAAAGAAAAAGTGAGACAGGGGAGGAGAGGAGAAAAAATGCCACCTTTCTCTCACCTGCCCTGAGCCAGAGGCATCCAATATGGTGCGGTGTTGCACCCTGCCCACTCCTGCCCACCAACTACCCTCTCTGTCACACACACACGCAAATACACAAACCCCACCTGTACACAGGGCATCATGGGAGAAGCAGCAGCAGCCCCTCCCTCCTCACTCTCTGATTCACCCTGTTCGAAGCAATACAGTCTGAGGGGGGAGCATAGCCATTGCCCCTAGCAACTGCCCCGAAGACCTAGAAGTGCCTTGTGAAGTTTGCCTGTGCAGCAAAACAAATAAAAACAAACCCAAACAGAAACAGAAAAAAGGAAAGTGGGAGGATGCCGGTAATGGAGGTCGAAAACACATGATGTCAGATTGGGTGCTGTTTGGCATGTTCTTTTTTAAAAGATCATTTAGCATTTCTTTATGTTTCAGGCTGAGAACATGTGATGGCAGATCAAGCGCTGTTTGGCACAGAGCAAATAAAACAGCACTGAACAGTAGAGCAATAGGAGACTGGCATGGATCAAATAAACACGCTGTTTTGCTGTTAAAGCTCAAGCTTTGAACTTCTTCAAAGTTTCAAAATTTTCTGCATGTTTACACCAGTGGTCTCCAAACTTTTTTGATCACTCACCCCTATCAGTGAAAAAAAATTGAGTACCCCCCAATATATGTATATATTTACAAATGATATACAGGTACTGCTGTACTAATATATGATGCACATTATAAAACATACACAAAAATAAAAATTAAACAGGATGAGATAAAGATGAAATAAACAATATTTTTTAAAAAAAAATTATTAACAGTACAAAAAAACTTTTTGCTCTCACTTAAAAAATTATTATTACTATAATCTGTAAATCCACTTAACTGTGCACATGTCATTGCTATACGCTGATGACTGAGCAAGGGCACCACAGTCAGCTTGCAAGGAGGGGAAAGGTCTCCTTGCAAGGAGGGGAAAGGCATGCTTGGCAAGGCTTCTGCCTGCGCCAGAGCCAGGAGTCCTGGTCACCAGCCCCACTCCCTGCACAGAGTCCCCACTGCTTAGCAGACTGGTGGCTTGGCCTGGGCTGTTAACCCTTCCTGCTCTCCTTTGGCAAGATGGAAGCTGAGATGGAAAGCGCCCCCTTCCTTCTCGGCTTTGAAAGGAGAGTGGGAAGGGTTAATCTCCTTCTCGTTCTCCTTTGGTTGAATGGCAGCTGAGAGGAAAGTGCTCACTTCCTTCTTGGCTTCATTCTGTGAAAGGAGAGTGGGAAGGGTTAATCTCCTTCCTGCTTTTCTTCAGCCGCTGCCACACTGCCGCCACCCTCCCTGCACACAACAGCAGCTCATAGGAGCAGCATGGGGCAGCCCCTGCACCCCACTGGATCATCTTGTTGCGCATCCCCTGGGCTGCGCGCACTCCACTTTGGAGACCACTGGTCTACACTACTCAAGCTTCTTTTAAAAAAAGAAAAAGAAAAAGAGCAAGATCGATCTGGTAGATCTCTGGTAATAAGCATTACACTAATGTATTCTTATATAGATTCTAGTAACATGTTAAAATGCCAAAAGGAAAATCCATTGCATTGGAAAATGTGGCAATCAGTGGCCATTTTATTATCAGATTATGCTTGGGTTTTGTTAGCCTGGAATTAAGGTAAAAAGATTTAAATTAAGCTTTTCTCACTTCTGGCCCCCACATTCAGATTATACATGAGGGAAAAGGAACTACTCTGAATTCTTAGAAGCCACAGCCACCTAATATTGCTAGAATTGGATGGGGTTGAAATTGAGAGAGCACTAAGAATGTTGTGGGAGGATTAGGGATGCAGTAGCATGTGCAAACATCCAGAGGAAAGAGGAAAGAATTACTGTTCATTTTAGAACAAGAGACTGAATGGCTTAAACGAAACAGCTCCTGAAGGAGATATTCCGAAACACGTAGAGCACAATACACTTTGGGGTCCACAGTGCTTCTTCCCTCCTCACTTCTGCTTCCTCCATTGGTTTTTTGACCAGAATTTATCATGCAATTCACATCTCTTGAAACTGAATGCACACCCAAATGCAATCAGTGGTCTGAAGTCTGTAGATTTCTGAGCTAGTGATGGAATTTATGCAATGGCAAAAAGGATTTGAAAAATGTGTGCTTTCAAAAAATGTGCACAGACATGGTTTATTCAGTGAGAGAAAAATGTGTACATTTCAAAAATGTGTGCAATTGATGCGTACTTTGAGGAAAATCTGCACAAACGTATGCACTAAGTTTCATGTGGAAAGAACTCCAAAGCTTGCAGTTTGATACAGACATGAGGTGAAACAAGTTTCAACGTTGGATTTGGAGAACCATGATGAAATCCGGCTTTGTTGAGCGGAGCCACACATCCATAGGGATGACTCCACAGATCAGAAGCTAGATATTAGGGATGTAAGTCCTAGAGGCACATTTCTTTCTGGCACATGAGATGCAGCTAAGAAATAGGCACTTATGTTGAAGAGATCAGATTACTAGTATGTCAAAAGGATGTTTGGGATGAGCCTTGACTGTTTTTACAGAAGGAACAGTAGATGTCTGGTTTTATATAGCCAATGCTCATTGATTAAAAAAAATCCAAAGAAAAGAAGGTGGCCATCAAACTAGAAGTAAAATGTGTAGAGCTTTTTCAATCAGACCTACTGGTGATTTTCAGGTGCATGTTGTCTTACCATAGTGCTGCATTTTTCTGCTTAATTTCCTGGTGAATTGTAGTGTGAGTGGTCATCTAACTTCACCTCATAGTAGATTACATAATGTTCATTTGATTGGTGGGAAAAGTTCACACTTTTTAAAAGCACAAGGATTTCCATCACAGAGGTCTTGAACTTATTTTCCAACGATGCTGTTGGGTTTGAATCCAAATATCATTAGAAAGCACAGAGAGAGAAACAGTTCATTAGTAAGTGCTTTGTTCCCATGTTTAGATCGACACAAACTGCAAATGCTCGTCTAAGTGTCTCACTCTCATGCATCCATATCCTTACTGGGACATGGCCATGGTCAGTGTCACAGACTTTCCCAAGTTCTATCTGTTGCATTTCCAGTTCAGTAAGTTCCCAATGCTGGTACTTTGGACAATTCCAGGATAGGCACTTGCTAGTACGTAAAGCACTCTCCATTGTTAGACAATGCAGAAAATGAGACATACGAGTGGACAGGCAGTGGATATAAAGTGAGCATCACATGGCTGGATTACATGGTAACTAATGCCAATGCCAAAAACATTTGTAAAAATTGTCGATTTCATTTTAGTAACATTATTGGATTAAAAGTTTACTTTTTTAGAATTGTATGCTCTTAAGCAAGCCTGCACAACATGTGGCCCACCAAGCCAAAGCAGCTCAACAGCTGTATTTGATGGGCATACCAGATAAATCTCACTCACGCTCTCTCTCACTCACACTGGGTATGTGTGTGTGTGTGTTCAAGCCTTGATCTGCAAAAGCAGAGGGCTCTCTAAGGACCTGGTGGTCCACTGTTCATGGCTGGTGATGTATGTGGCTTCATAGGTCACAACTTATGCAGGCCTGATCTTAAGCCTGACAGGAAAATTGCTCAAAAAACAGAGTGTTGGCAACTTATTTGAGTTTTCCTCTGTTACCCTCCCAGCAGTTTTTATTTGCACACTACAGGGAGAGAGACTTGGCTATTCTGTGACTCATACTTGGTTGTGGGGAAAAGAATTCATGTCTGACTCATTATTTTGTAGAAAGTCTTTAAAAAGTCATTTTAGTGCACCCTTTAGAAACATGTTGGATGTATATCAAATATGCTAGAATAATTGGATTACAATTAAAATGTTCCAAAGCAAAAGAAAGAGAAAGGTTAGTCATCTGTATTGGTTGTCTTTCACTGAGATAGCACATTAAGCATGCTTAGCGTGCTGTATTTACCTTTGAAGTAGTCAAAGCCTTAAAAGCTTGGCTAGAAATAGAATGGAATGAACTGGGCTGTTATTTTGTTTTGTGTGTATTTTTTTTCCTTTTCTTTTCCAACCTAAATGGCATCTCCTTGGCTTTTTTGACAGGATTGCTCAGGAATAACCATTCCTGGCACTTTTTCAAGGGGGGAAAATATGTCATGCTAAAGCAGTAGGAACAGTAATAGAACTGGTAAAGTAATTTGAAGAAAAACATATATGCTGTTCTAGCTGAAAACTAGGCATGGGTGAGAATTTTACTTCAGTTATTTTTTTGGTAAGAATTTACCTGCATTTACAATTTTCTTCATATTTTGGATGGAAAAATGTGAATGCAGGAGAAAGCAAAACTGACCAATTTATCCAACACTACTGCAAACCCACCCTTCCATCCCAAAAACGTAAGTGAAAAACCATGTTAGTGGCTTCTGGAGAAAAATGTTAACTTTTGACGAAGTCAGTTGAAAGCAGGCCACATTATTGTTATAAAAAGTGACAAACCTGACTTTCACACATAACTTTCTTTTCATACCAGTGACTTAGGGTACAATCCTACAACTCCCAGCATTCCCCAGCAAGCACAGCTAGCTGGGGGATGCTGGGAGCTGTAGGACTTTTTTCTCTCTAAATATACATAGGATGGAGCTCTTAGACATTAGTATTCATTACCAAATGTAGATCAGAATTGGCAGCCATACTTCTTGGAGTCTCTGAGATTTGCTGAGAAGGCACCTGGAATCCTTCATTTTATTCTTCATGCTCATGATTAAGAAAATGTTGAAATGGGCAGTCAGACCAGCAGCCCAGTGAGCACATGCCTATCACCATGGTTGGGATCCAACAGTGCCCTACCACTGGTGGCGAGCACTGTCCGTTCCCCGGGCATGAGCAGCTGGCTCCTGTGGCAGTGCACGGGTTCCCTACTACCAGCAGTGACAATGTGGCGCTTCTGGGAGGTAAGCCCCCAAATGGCCAGAATTACAAATTTCTGGAAGGGACAGGTCACGCCTTCTAGAAACTTGCATTTCCGGTCATTTGGGGGCTTGCCCTTGGAAGTGCTACATTGCCACTGGCAGAAGGGGTCGTGTGTGTGCCGGGAACCAGCGGTGCTTGCCACCAGTGGTAGGGCACCATTGGATCCTACCCCATGTTTCCATAAAATCTGCAAGCAGAAGTTATCAGAATCCATTGAAGAGAACCAAATGATGAAGTAGAAATATCTCTCACACCAATGTCAAGTGGATTTTTATGTTTTTAAGAATCTTAGCTCATTATGCCTTGGGCCCAGTCCTGAGTGTTTCAATTTAATGTGTTTGATAGTGCAATCCTATGCACATCTCCTGGGACGTAAGTCCCATGGAGTTGAATGGGATGTACCCCCAGGTAAATGTAAATAGGATTGCAGCCTTTGAGTTATTTATGGATGCTGACTGATGGTCTTGAGTACATGCCATCTACCATGATATACATAATTCTTTGGTTTGATATAGCCTGTGAAACAAGTACATAGAAATTACTACCCCAGCTCCAAAATTTCACTAATCTGCCTTCCCACACATACCTATGTTAGTTGATTATGCCTTGAAAGAAATTTGTAAGACTTCCATATGTGGTTGGCATGGTGA
Organism: Heloderma suspectum; assembly: GCF_057233095.1. NCBI lineage: Eukaryota > Metazoa > Chordata > Lepidosauria > Squamata > Helodermatidae > Heloderma > Heloderma suspectum. Next base: position 272,456,352 of record NC_139458.1, read on the forward strand.
CCATTCTTTCCTGCCCCTGGTGTCTCATTCAGTAGCTATTTTCAAGCCTGGTTTGTTACATGGCCCTTTGCCCTGTGCATCTGGGGGCTTTCCCTCCTTTGGCTGTTGTCACAACTGTCTGATTGTCAAGCACAGATATATGTGCATACTACGTATGGATATGGTCCATTTTTACTGGAGACTCTGCAACAGTATTGCACCATGCTGAACTAGGGATGGACGAACCTGTGCGTAGAACCCAATACCACCATTGCACAGAAAGCAAAACTCGCAGGGTAGAATCCAATGCCGGCCTTGGGTGGGCAGCCCAGGCATGCTGGCGGTGGTGTGCAAGTGGCTGGCCCCAGCAGCGGTGGCACACACGTGGCCCCTACCACTGGCAGCCATGATGTAGCACTCCCAGGGGGAAGCACCACCATGAGTGGAAATCCAGAAACAAGCATTTCTGCTTGTTTCAGCACTTGCTCCTGGAAGCACGATGTCACGGCCACCGATCGTGGGGGCTGCCCATGTGCTGCTGCTGCCAGGGCCAGCCACCCACACCATCAACATACCTGGGCTGCCCACGCAAGGCCGGCACTGGATTCTACCCTGTGAGTTTTGCTTTCTCCTGCATCCAAATTGTTTATTTCTCAAGTTCTTTCCATTCAAAAAACATCAAAAGAAAACTCAAAAACCTGCTTCTTAGAAATTAACAAATGGTTGGCATAAATGGATGCTTTGTGCATTTGACAGCTAAAAGACTGATATTACAACACTGGAAGGATAAGCACTCACCTCCTATAATGCAATGGATGGGAGACCTCACAACACTTTCAATATTTGAATGGGTGGTGTATAGACACCACCTCCTAATGGATACTTATTTGGATATCTGGTCCACTTTTGTTGAAGCTCATGTATAATTACTAGAAGATTGTATTTTCTCATATACACATTTCACAGGTATTCACTGATATGGATATATACAAATCTGTATGCATATATATACATATATATATATATATATATATACTCTCTTTCTCTTCTTGCTCTTCACAATTTTTCTTTGTTGAAGTTTCGCAATAAAAACTGAACTCAAACGAAATTCTCACCCATCTGCCACCAGCCAAATTCAATAGGTATGTGCCATGTTGCTGTTAGAGATGAGGAGTCTGTCAGAAAAAAAGGCAGCCCTATTTCAGCACCACAAACAGGGTTGACTGCACGGGAATTCAAACATAGATTTTTATGAGCTAAGCACTCAAAGCATTCAGCCTGGATAGACAAATGTTTATTTATGTCAGATCTACTTCCTTCTGCACTTTTTTTTTTTAATCTCAAATCCTTTCTATCCCAAAAAGAAGAAATGTGTGGATTTTGTAAAATTCTTACCAAAAACAAACTCAATTACCCCATCCCTACACTGGATCCCCACCACTTCCATAGTCAGGCCTCTTACTAAACTGACTCAACATACTGGTAAAAAAAAAAACACCAGGTCAGTTTAATAAGAGAACTGAGCATCGGAGTTATTGGACTACAGCATGGCACAAAGTCCACAGTAAAAATCAGTACATGCAATTTCTTCCATGTTTCTTCCAACCATTCTCATTCAATTTGGTAGAAAAGAAATTGCTTTTGAAGAAAATTTCAGTGAAATTCATGTGGGTGAGGTGCACAATGGGAACAGAACTAGAACTTGGCAGTAACTGCAGACCAGCAACATAATCAGGTAAAGATGCCTCCAGGTATCTTAACTATGAATTGGATCATTTTCTTCAAACCTTCTCTTCTTAAGTCTGCACTGTGATAAATACCAGCAGGCAACTCCTAGCTGCAGCACAGATGCTGTGGGAGTCCTTGTCTATAGGCAAGGTTCTATCTTGCTACAGATAAAAAGTCTTTTTTACTTCTTCTTTTTTAAAGCCAACTAGGCAGCATCTACAGTGACTAGCATGCCAGACTCTGAAGTCACCAAATTAGGCTATTTTAATCACAGCCAACTTAGCTTGTTACTGCTTTTCCAACAGACACGAAGACGACAACTCAGAAAGTGGGGGGAACATCCCATCACTGCTGACACAAAAACTGCTAGATATTAACTTCAGGAAAAAGGACTGGAGAGGGCTCATCTTGAAAGCTGGTATGATGTAATGCATGGAGGGAGTCCTGTGCTTGCAGCCAGCCTAACTAGGTGCCTTTGGGAAGGATGCTGGCAGACTAATCCTGAACACATTCCCTTGGACATAAATCATACTTGTTTCAGAGAGGGAAACATATTTATTAATTTATTCATATTTGATACATTTGTGTCTTGCCCTTCCTCCCAAGGAGCTCAGAGACACATTTTATCTTTAGAACAGCCCTGTTAGATAGCTTAGGCTAGGATACAGTGACTTGTCAATGGTACACAATGAACTTTGTGGATGAAAACAGATCTGGGGTTCAAACACACCCATTACCCTAGCCAGGGGTAGGTAATGTTTTGGACTACAACTCCCATAATCCCATTACCCATGCTGGCAGGGATTTATGAGAGTTGTAATCCAAAAACACCTGGGGCAGTATCCAAATGTGTCATTCCATTAGCAAAATGATATCACACTAGTAAACTAGGTTCTGAACTATGCGTCAGAGAAGAATCTAACTAAAGTTACATTTGCGCAATCATGGTTGTGCAAGCCGTTTGGGGCAATGTGTTGTGCAATGCATTGTGCAACCTGTTGTGCAACTGCTTTGCACCCATTGTGCAAATGGCTACACATTCCACTTGTATGGAATGGTTATGCAGCTGCTTGCACACATTGTACAATGTGTTGTTCAACTGGTTGTGACACGCATTGTGCAACCAGTTGCACAACTGCTCACACAACCGATTGCGCAAGTGGAATGGGCAACCACTTGTGAAATGGAAAGATTCAGCGGAGCCCTCCTAGTGCTATTTGGGTTTGTGGAATGTCACTATTGGATACTGCCCCTGGATTGCATTAGGCTGCCTATCCACCTGCTCTAGCCTTTGCACCACATCACTTACATTCAAGAAATCAGTTCAGTTTAAAATTATGTTTCAGTGTAATTTAAACATTACATTAATGAAATGTAATTGTTCCCGAAATACATCCATACATGAATCTAGGGAAGAGGGAACAAGCAATTCTCCAAACATCATCTCATGCTCATCTCGGGCCCAATTCCCATTTGTGCTTGCGATCACTGCTCACTCTGTGCAAATAGGAAGTGTATGCAAAACAGGAACAGGAGATTTGCACAAATCTTCCCAAATTTGCACAAATTTCCTCCATTGGATAAAGCAGAGCTGATTCAGTCAACTGAGGAAATTAATCAAAGCTAACTGGGAATCGGGAACAAGACGAACATGAGCTTGTACTTGATAAATCATGAATATTTTCAGCGGACAAGTGCTCACTCTCACGCTCACATTCGGAGCTTTGAACAGGGCATGCTCATACGTTTTCTGGGCAAAACCAAAACTCTCATACATCCCTGCATGTACCCATTACCATTCTTCAATAGAATTCAATGCAGTTCACACACAGGGTTTCCAAGAAGTCTCCTGTGCAAGCATTGATCCAATCCAGACCTGCTTAGCTTCAGCAAGGTTGCTGCATTATTTGTTTTCTGTCCATAATCTGGGTTGACCACTGATGGTTTTCTCCACAAGGATCTGCATCCCATCACAGCTGCCTGGTGAGTACACCTGCATGATTTCTGTTTGTTGCACTTCTGCTTTTAATTTTGTAGCATATACTATGCTCTTTAAAACACACACACACACACCTGAGGTGTACGCTTAGAAAAATTATAAAGTGTGAAGCGGTGCCAAGACTCTTGCAATCAACAATCATTTTGTTTTCCATACAGCAACCTTTTCCTCCATTTCAATTTCATGCTGTGTCTTTTGAACACTTAATTCCATTCCCCTATACAGTTGGCATGATTAGGCCCTTACCAAGCTCTCATAGTTGCTGTGTTATTTGGAAACTCAGCCGTTACTGATTTGCAGAAAAATAACACTCAGGCCAAAATTAATACGTAAGATTTAATAAGTACCCCCATTTTCCACCTAGCATTTATGGAAAGGTACATGTGGAAACAGGAGTTTTGTAATATATCAGATGTTGCCACATTTTGTCAGTACATAGCTGTATTTCTGGATGACACATGCTCATTCCCAATACCTATAAATACGGGACATGTGTGGACACATGTCTACAGTGATTTTAATTGGTTCTCCTTTTGCTGCCTAAGGATACCTCAAATGAACCCATTCAGACAAGGACAGCAGAGCATGGTCACCGACTTTAATATGCAGGACATGTGGGGTTGCACTGGGAAAGGCATTTCCTTCTCCAACTGTCTCCAGTGTGGAACAGGGAAGTGTGCAAAGTGTACAAAGGTAGGCTTGACCACATCCAAAGCTGACTCCTAATCCACCTTTCCATCCCCCCTAGACAGTGTGCCAGAACTCGATCCACAATTGTATAACCATGAAGGGGCCCTACAAACCCTTGAGCCTATGAAATGATTCCCATGTGTGACAGTAGCTATTTCCCTCCCTTTTGTTCAGGGAAATAGCACACAGTCTCTCTTACAATGGCCCTCAGGCTGAATATGAGTGCCTTTTGCATTGCTTCAGCTCTGTCTCGGATAGGATGGTCCAGTCCCACCACTGCTGATGCTCATGACCCAATATACTCTCTTCTCCCTTTGCTGTGGTCCAAGGGTAGTATCGAAGGTTAGTCCTACATATAGACCCACTGAAATGAATGGGGCTTCAGTTAGTCATAACTAACTGAAGTCCCATTAATTTCAATGGGTCTACTCTATGTAGGACTAACATTTCATACTACCCCAATTGTCTTCCTACCCAATGGGAGACAGCTGCCAGGGCTGTTTCAAAGGTAAGTCCTTGATCACCACCACCTCCCGATGGTGGTTTGCAAGAGCCAAACTACAAAAATAAATAAAATAAAAATCCAAGTATCTTGTATCAAAAGATGTACCCATTTTCTGGGGCATTTTTGTGATGACCAACTATAATACGTAGCCAGTGGTGCCATCAAAGCAGGACCTAGGGGCAGATGTCAAGGCCCCAATCAGCATACTGAACAGGAGGACATTCACACGCAGTAGAAATGGCATACTACATTTTGAAGGAAGTGATGTAACACTTCTCCTTCCCATAAGACCATAAAGTCCAGAGTCTTCAGTTACCTGATCGCATGTAATCATGCACTGCATGTAACCTAGCCCTTAGCCTCAGTGCTTCATCTGTAAACAGAAATAAGAACGTAAGAAGAGTCCTTCTGATTCAATCCAAAGGCCTCTCTAGTCCAGCATTGTGTTCACACAGTGGCCAACTCAATGCCCATAGGAAGCCCACAAGTAGGACATGAGTGCAATAGTCCCCTCCCACTTGTGTTCCCAGTAACTGACATCCAGAGGCATACTGCCCTTGATACTGGAAGTAATATATAGCTACCATGACTGGTAGCCATTGATAGCATGTGACCTATTCGCACGTCAAGATAACGAAGACTATCACGCACTCTGCTCATCAAAATGTTTATTGATAATACTTCACAGAGGTGGGGAAAGATGAGTCATGTTTCCCTCTTTCATACTGAGGCTATTTCATCATGGTACTTAAGGAAATTTCTTTCTAAATCTTTAAGACTTAACAACAAAACCATTCTACAGTACAATGGAAATCCCCTGTCCCTAATGACGTCTTTGATCCAAGTGAAATCATACTACACATTACCGAGTTTTGGCCTCTTTTTGGTTTCGACAGCTGCTTATACAGCTTATTAATATAAATGGAATGGGCTTGTTTGAACGTGCAAAATGAATCACGGCATTTCATCAGTTAGTCTGGTAAAATGGGTTGTGCTAAAGTGAAAGTTTCTCTTATATCAGGATGACTTCCAGGCCCTTGGGGGAAATGCTTCCCCTTAGGAGGAAGGTACGTGGTTTCCAGTAATCCCCAGCCATTGCTTTATGTATTTTTATCGTAGTTTTCATTCTGCTTACTTGGGGTGCTGTATCGGGAGTAGGCGGGAGGGGAGATGTTAGCCCCTATCCTGCTGCCTTCCCCAAGTGGTGCTCTCCAAATGTTTCAGACTTCAACTTCCATCAACTCTAGCTAGCATGGCCAATGGTCAGAAGTGCTGGGAGTTGTAGTCCAAAACATCAGGAGGGCACCAGGTTGGGGTCGCTATATTGCTTCTAAGGTAAGATGACTCCTAAATGGTCTTAAAAACAAGTGTTGCTGTGGCTCAAGGATTCTTTGTTCATCAGTTTATTTGGCTCTGAGTGCTGATACCACAACAAAACATCCATGACATGGGAGAAGCGTCAAACAGCTCCCTGCCCTGGCAGTATCTATGCAGGAAACTGACATATGCAGCTGATCAATTTGTAGATCAAGCAACCATTTTCTCCCCCATGCTACCACAAATTTCCTTCTGAGGGTCTATAGTGGCAAGGCCTGGGCAGACATTGGTGGATTTAAGTGGTTGATGGAGCGCATCAACTGGAAGCAAGAACCACCATCTTAGATTTCACTTAGCCTTGTCTGGTTAGAGCATGGGTGCAGAATCTCAGACCCAGGAGCCAAATCCAGACCTCATAGGTTCCCAATCCAGCCCTGTAGGGTTCCCCAGATGGCCATAGCGCCACTCCCCATTCTAAAAGGTTGAAAGGCCTCTCCTAAGGCTTAATTACTGGCTGTAAGAGCTTGAAGCTAAAACATGCTGGCATTTTTGGTATTTTTGGCACTGCCCCCTTATGCTTTTGGCCCTGCCCACCAGTGGAATGTGCCCCCCCCCCCAAGAATGTCTCCAAAACAGACTTCAGCCCTTGAGCTGAAAGAGGTTCAACACCCCAGGTTTAGAGGAACCATGGAAGTTTTAGGAGGGAGGTATCAAGATCCAGTATGAGACTAAACTTTGTATTTGTAACTTTGGGGAGATGACAGAGGACCCTCCTCAATTATTTTTGCATAGTTGTCTGAGGAAGTGAATCAGACAAGATTTGGCATAAAGAAGGGGTTGGCAGACACTGGACCAAATTTCGCTCCCAGAGAGACGCTGCCTGGATCTTTACCCACGTAAAGACAAGGGTGGCGAAGTCAGTGTTCCAGGGGTGAGTGCAATGAGCATCTGATGAGCCAGTCTGAGAGGAGCTTTGGCCCAACATGCCCCTAATTCATTTTTAAAGAATCTACCTGGACTGAATGGGCCTGTACTTGTAGTTCTCCACATCTGTGCATGGCTGTATGCCCTAAAAGGGGGGGGGGAATCCAAGATGCCCATAGTAAGCTATGCAGAGAAACTAAAACAGACCTATCTCAGAGAAACAGCTTTGAGGTTCACATGATTTTTATTTATTTATTTATTTATTTATTTATTTATTTCTACCACAGGTACATTCAGTCATGGCAGACAGCAACGCTGCCTGGATCGAACAATACAAACCCCAAAAGTGCTTGCATGAATCACAGCTCGGCTCACAACTTTGCCCACTTTTACCACGTCACCACAAAGACTTCCAAAATTGGATGTTGTTGTATGCTGGAGGCACCCTTTGAAGCAATCAGGCAACCACATCAAAAACTCTGCCTGCATTTCCAGCACACAGATTTGGTTATATGAATGGCCTAAGCCATGTTTTCACTTGGTTTGTCAGTCTGATGGGGTACAAGCAACAGAGAGAGAGAGAGAGATTGTGTTTGAGTAGCTTAAAACAACAGACAAGTTGCTGATAAGAACAGTCAAAGGCATAGCAGAGATCAAATGTTATCGGGGGGAAAACCCAAACTGAGAATTTCATTCCTTTGAGTCATGTCTGTGGCTCTCCTGCATAGAATGATTTAATTAGAGAAACTGCTCTATTATTATTCAACCACAAAATCACATTATAGGATGATTACTTTGACTATGATGGCGCGCGCGCACACGCACGCACACACACGCTTGATAACTTCAGTGATGTCTTACTAATGCAATGCCTGTATTTATGGGGATGGGGGTCCTATAACCACTACAAAGATATTACAGCAGTACATCATGAAAATTTAGTCTATCACATATCAACAATATTTTGAAATAGCTGAATCCATTTCAAGAACAGAAATAAGCCCAATATTTGTCCAAATACGAATGGGGTGGTGGTTCCACATTTGGTCATATGCCCATGCTAAATAAGTCATTAATATAAACTTATCTTTCAAAAGTCATTGCTATAAACAGGGCAAATACGGGCTTGCTTAGATATTTATTCCAGATGGAATACTGTAGACAATTTGTATTTAACAATATGATCTATAAATTCTGCTAGCACAAGGAGACTCTGTAGCAGAGCTCCTCTCTTGGTCAATTCTTCCATTATGGGAGTGGTGTGGTTGCTTGTCTCCCATGAGATGTCTACCTACACATCACCTATTGCTGGTAAATTTTTCCCACTTTAACGTAATCAGAGTGGCATGGGAGGGAATCATGGGAAAGAAGGAACCACACTGCTCCCATAATGTAGGGACATGTGTAGCTTGCTCCTACATGCCTCACATTAGATTGAAGCACTTCCCAATCAGAAGTCATGATGATCCAAAGAAAGTTTAAGCACCATTCACTTTCTTTGGATCATGACCTCTTATTGGGAAGTGCTGAAATACCACTGCAATTATTAATGGGAGTGAAGTTACTTGCTTGTGGGGCTTAGAGCAACTAATTTTGAATGGATTGTTTGTTGTTCAATCATAGTTACCTGCTCTTGAATCAAGGAGCTCAGTCAGGTCAGGATATAAATTGTGGCCGTCAATAGCGCGATTTGTGCAAAACAAAACTGCAGGCATAAATGGTCCAATTAGACCATTTATGCCTGCAGTTTTGCACAGATTGCACTATTTACGGCTATGATTCTGCAGAAATCGTGATTTCCTTAAATATTACAGCCACAATGTGTGGCTGTAATATTTGTGCACACGATTTGTGCAAATTTATTTAAACCCAAAAACCATGAGCTGCCCCAACTCGTCTCATGACAAGTCAGGCCAGCTTGCAGATGAGCTGAGGGGGCCAAGCTGGCGAAAATTCACCAAGCTCTACCCCCAAAAACAGCTTTCTCTGTTTGACATTCCTAGGTGAGCCCTCCCTTCATCACAGGCAGGCAGGTTTCTTTCCTCTTACTTCCCTATTGTCATAAATTTGAGAACCCTGGTAGTAAAGCAAGTGGCTAGGCAGGGAAGAATACTTTCTCTTAGATTTTGTCATAAATCCACACTCCAAACCTCCAGTCCAAATTAAGAGATGTTTATGTAAGGAATATAAGAAGTGACTAGTGGTTGGATCCAGACCCTTCCGTGAGAGGTAGAGTTCCACTCGTGGCTGGTCCTTCCACCTGATTTGGGGGGATCCCCCTCCCTACACACACACACCACAGCTCACATTCAGCAGGGTCTCCTGACTCTCCATGGGGGCTGGAGGGTCTGCCGGGGGAAGGAGGGGGGCAGGGAAGTCCACTTCAGTCAGCATAATTGATCCAGCATGAATCTGGATCCAACCCATAAAAGGGAAGCAGATTGGGTACCTGAAAAAATAAACAGAATGCTGTATGCTAAACTCTTTGAGGTAAAAATACAATGCAGGAGTGACACAGAGAGAGTTGCCGCACTCAGCATCTTTGGCTAGTCAGGAGAGGCAACAGGAATCCAGAGTGACAGGCAGGTTACCCAAGTGCCCAAGTGACAGCATGTCAAAGTGACAAAATAATAAATTAAAAATCCTATTCTGTTTTATTATTTCTGACCAAGAGAGGCAGGGGTGACTGCCTCAGACCACTCCTTGAAAACCCTAACTTGGACCCGGAGGATGTTAACAATTATAGGCCAGTGGCCAACATCCCCTTCCTGGGCAAGGTACTTGAGCGGGTTGTTGCAGGACAGCTCCAGGCACCCTTGAATGAAACGGATTATCTAGATCCATTTCAATTGGGCTTCAGGCCTGGTTTTGGAACAGAAACTGAGTTGGTCACCCTGTGGGATGACCTCTGCTGAGAGAGGGACAGGGGGAGTGTGACCCTGTTGATTCTCCTGGACCTCTCAGTGGCTTTCGATACCATCGACCATGGTGTCCTTCTGGATAGGTTGTCTGGGTTGGGAGTTGGGGGCACTGCACTGCAGTGGTTCCACTCCTACTTGGATGGCCGATTCCAGAAGGTGGTGCTGGGGGATTATTGCTCTGTGCCATGGCAGTTACACCATGGGGTTCCACAGGCCTCTGTTTTATCCCCCATGCTGTTTAACATCTACATGAAACCGCTGGGGGAGGTTATCCGGAGGTGTGGGCTGAGGTGCCATCAATATACGGATGACACACAGCTCTACTTCTCTTTCTCATCAAACCCAGGTAAGGCAGTGGCTGTTCTGAATCAGGGCCTGGGCACGGTAATGGACTGGGTGAGGGCCAATAAGCTGAAACTCAAACCAGACAAGACAGAGGTACTGTTAGTGGGTGGTTCGTCTGCCCAGCTAGGTGATATTCAACCTGTTCTGGGGGGGGGGGGTTGCACTCCACCCAAAGGATCATGTTTGTAGTTTGGGGGTGCTCTTGGATCCAGAACTGTCACTTGAGGCACAGGTGAACTCGGTGGCACAGAGCACTAATTTTATCAGCTTAAAATTAGGGATGGGGGAGAATTTCTCCCCAAAACTTCGGGGGGCCGAGCGCCAACGCATTCGGTCCTCCGAAGGTTGTTCGGGGAGAATGTCTCCTCCCCCCCGCCCCCTGCCCCCCCCCGGGATGGGACTTACCTTTCACGAATGTCCCTCCCAGCAGCGGGTCCCGGCGGCGGTTCGGCAGGTCTTCGTCGGGGGCGGGGGCGGCAGCCGGTCTTTCGACCGGCTGCTGCCGCCGCCATTACAAGCAAAGTATTTAGATTTACGTAGACTACAGCGACCAAATAAGGAACGCGAATGGCAGCTCCCTATGGGGGCCGCCATTTGCGTACGCGTTGTTTTTTTTTTTAAGTCACCCGTGATAGGCTACGTGACGATTAACGTAGCCTATCACGGCTGACTTTGCAGATCTAGCCGTGATAGACTACGTTAACCGTCACGTAGCCTATCATGGGGGCGTGTTTTTTTTTTAACTTTTTATTTTGCGGCCTGGCGAGGCAAGGCGCCTCCTCCCCGGCCTGAATTTCGGGGGGAGCAGCGAAGCGCTTCCCCCCCACTGCGAAGCAAGCTGCAAGACCAGGTAAGTGGCTTTCGTGCACCCCTAGCAAGGAGGGAAGCCTCCCCCCCCGGCCTGAACTTCAGGGGGAGCAGCGAAGCGCCTCCCCCCCACCGCGAAGCAAGCTGCGAGACCAGGTAAGTGACTTTCGTGCACCCCTACTTAAAATTATACCAACTGGTATACCAACTACGCCCTCATCTGGACAGAGGTAGCCTAGCTACAGTTATCCATGCTCTGATAACTTCTCATCTGGATTACTGTAATGCGTTATAAGTAGGGGCTGCCTTTGAAAACGGTCTGGAAACTTCAGCTAGTCCAAAATAGGGCAGCAAGATTGTTAACAGAGAATGGCCAATGAGCTCATATTATGCCAGTACTTTTCCAGCTGCACTGGCTTTCAGTCCATTTCTGGGCCCAATTCAAAGTGCTGGTATTAACATTCAAAGCTCTTAATGGCTTGAGGCGAGCTTATCTGAAGGATTGCCTCCTCTCATATGTGCCTGCCCAGACATTAAGATCATCCACAGCAGCCCTTGTCTGTGAGCCCCTGCCAATGGAAGTGAGGTAGGTGGCTACTAGGAGGAGGGCTTTTTCTGCTTTGGCACCCTGGCTGTGGAATGAGCTCCCTAGTGAGGTTCTCTTGGCACCTACATTGTATTCCTTCTGGTGCCAGGTGAAGACATTTTTATTTTCCCAGGCATTTTAGCATTTTAGCTTTCTAGACTTTTAGCTTTGCTGTTTTAAATCTGTATTTTAAATCTCTGCATTGCTGCTAGGGTTTGTTCTGGTTTTATTCTGGTTGTATTGTTATACTGTGGTTTTAATGTTTTATATATTTTATATTGTTTTATTGTGTGCTCTTTGGTTTTAATTTTTGTGAACGGCCCAGAGGGCTTTGGCTATTGGGCAGTATAGAAATAAATACATACATACATACATACCGAACAAGTTTCACTAGTCACCATGTTAAAAGGAAGGTCCTTCCTCTTACCTTTTGAAGATAAAGCTAGACATGTGTTTATTTAAAAGGAGATGGCTTTGGCCCTCACTGCCAGACTTCTCATGTCAAAGGTTTCCTATTTGGGAGGATTTGGAAGCCCAGGAAAAGATGTGTGTTATTCCAAGTGGGCAAGGGATGCCAGCATCCTCGTCAGATGCTTGTAGTTGTAGAGAAATAGCCACTGAAGGGCAGCCCAGCATCAAAATATCAAGTAAAATGAAAGTGTCATCTCTGAGTACTGTCCATGATGGCTTATTCACCAGAGCAAAGCACCAGCCAATGTTACAGTTATCACACGGTGAACATGTATGTGTAAACTCATCCTTGAAAGCTAGTTGGGCCAGAGAGGTGGTGCAGTAAGGTTGGAGGCCTTTTCTTTTTTCTAACTAGTAAGATACTGAAATACCAAGTATAGTGGCCAGGATCCGCTCTGAAGTCAGTGAGTTGTGTCCAATGTTAACCCTACTTAAAGTGGACCCATTGAAATGAATGGGACTTAAGTTAGACTAATATTGGATACAATCCACTGTGTCCAATTAGGCAAGAGAATGGTGGTCAAGAAAAGGATACCGCAGCACTTCTTGTGCTAACTGGGATAGTTAGGAGAAACTATCATAGCAAGCTCATACAGAATATGCATGTCATGAAATTGGGGTGAGGTAATGGTATCCATACCTGTGCATAGTATATAAAAAGCCAATGGACTGTGTAGTCCAACTCAGTATAAGGCTGCTTGATGTGTAAAATATGAAGCATTTCCCAGTCCATGGACATTCTGTTATGAACTTGCTCTGATAATTTCTCCCAACATTCCCACTTAGCTCAAGAGGGGCTGCAGTATCCTTTTCTTGACCACCATTCTCTTGCCTAGGTGGCAAAGTTCTTCCTTACAAAAATCTACATCAGATATCACAGCTTGCCCATTAACTGTGCATTTCAGAAATATAGATTATCATAAAATCTTCCCCTAGAAATTTTGTGTTGCTTTGATCCAAGGACAGCTAACATGGCCCATGAATGGAATGAGAAAATCTGTGAAGGGTTCTTAAACATAAAACCATCAAAACAGGCTACACTCTATGAATTAAATGGCCTTCATTCACTAACATTCAGACTTTGGGGACAAGTTCCAGTAAATTACCATCTACAATTGCTTCCAGCTAAGGGAAGGAAGAGGAAAGGGCTTTAATGTGTTTAACTTCCCAGAGACAATATTATTTCAAAATATTAAGGAGGCTCCTTTTTCTGGTAGACTTCTGCAATTTTCTTCTCTCTACTTGGCATTTCAAGTGCACTACCTTTGCCAGATATCCAATTTAAAGAACACCACAGATAGTTGGAAAAGAATACTTTTCTTCTGTACTACAGCTTTATTTGGATCCAGCAAACAAAAGGTAAAATCCAACACAAGTCCTACTTAGAGACCCACTGAAATAAAGGTTGGTCATGACTAACTTAAGTCCAATTCATTTAAATGGGTCTACTCTAAGTAGGACTTATTTTGCCTTTTACTCATTGTTGCTTCAGGGCTTATTTTAGCTACTCTTATGCAGGTCTACCCAGAAGCAAATCTCACTAAGTCTGAAGGAACTTGGCCCCTCACACAAATACTGTGCATACCATTTCAGATGTAGTTAAATCCACAGAGAGACTGACTTCACACAGAATATGCAATGTGGAATAGAGAACAGGAAGTGCAATGTTCAATACCTATGTAATACTTTACTGCATAATACCTGCTCCTAAAAGTCTTGGAATGCAAATTGTGAAAAGTGGGAGGAGCAAAGAATGGAGGAAAAGGTGAATGAGATGTGAATTTTTAAAAAAGATGGTTGGAGCTGGGCAAGTAGAGGAACAGGAAGGAAAAAGATGGTTAGAGATGAAGCAGAGAAGACCAACAAGGAAAGAGCAGCTAAGGAGAAAGAAATGAGAAGGCACAGCTGGTCCAGTATAAATCTGGATCCAAACTGTTTTTTAATGAATACTGGTAGTCAGTATAATACCTTATAGCTAAATACATAGTTTATATATATATTTGGGACTCCTGAGAGATTGCCAGTCTGTCCCTCCTCATCCTGATGGCATAACCCTGAAGTATTACAACTGCTCTCTGCATCGCTTTTTAACATCCAAAAATCAATCCCCTCCCCCCCAATCCCTGGGTGTGTTTCCACACTATCGGCTTCACTTTAGGGATGGTGGAGAAATCCGCCGTGGACTCCAATGAGGCTAGATTCTTTAGAATCCGCCCCCCCGAGTCCGTGGCAGAACAGACTACCCCCCCCCACACGCCACTCCGTGACATTTTCCCAGGATGGACCCTACCTGCCGCCGGCCCCAGTCCATTGCCCCGGTCTGCACACAAATGGCGTCCAGCATAGCGGAAGCCATTTGCACCCCTGCTTTAGCTGTGATAAGCTACGTAAATCTTTATGTAGCCTATCACGGCAAAGAGCAGGGACGCAAATGGCGTCCGCTACACCATTTGCATCGCTACTCTTTTTGTAGTAAAAAATCAGGTTGTTGTTTTTTTTAAAGCATAGCTAAAGCAGGGACACAAATGGCGTCCACTACGCCGGACACCATTTGCGGCTGTAGACCGGCAGTGGATGGAAGTCCGGCTGCAGATGGGCCCAACCAGTGGCTCTGCGGACTCACCGCACAGCGGAGCCAGCTGGAGAGGATTCCAGGGGAGGGACAGATAATCTCCCCTCCCCCCAGCGGACGCCCCAACAGGATGGGTGAGTGTGTTTCATACACCCCTGCTTCATTTTGTTTGCAACTGTGTTGCAATGTTTCCCCAATCGCATCTTCTCATTTTCCTGTTTCCACAGCCCTTAAAGACCCAGCTTATCACTGTAGCCTGGGGCTCTGTGCTGTTCCCACTGAGCTCTAATTGAATTATTTTCTTGATGGTTGGGTGGAGTCTGAGTGGAGTCTGGGTTGGGCCTGATTACCTCATCAGTGTTCCTGCCTCCTCGGCCATGTTTCCAGGACAACGGATGAGAAGCTAATGGAGGAGCACGGGATTTTTAAAAAGGAATCAGCTTTGCTGTGAAGAGAGGCTTCCCCCCTCCCCCCCTTCTCCATTCCCCTGAAAGTCCAGATACACCTTCATTTGTTACTTTTTAAACTGTTTTATTGTATGTTGTACATCACCCAGAGTGGCTGGGTGACCAGCCAGATGGGTGATTAATAAATTTAATAATAAATAAATAAATGAAATTTCAGGAGCAAGCAGCACTGAGCACAATGGGAGTTACTTCTGTGTAGACACACATATGCTTGTGCTGGGATGGCGGGGGGAGAACACAAAGAGGGCAACCAGCCCCCATTTTAACCCAGAGGACCTCATTGACCACAATGGGAGTTACTTCTGAGGAGACACTAATGGGTTTGTTATGGGAAAGAGACTGAAACCAGCCCCCATTTTAACACACAGGATCTCTATATGGAAGCTGTGAAGGAGTTACATCCTAAGGCAATGGACTGGAGCCTCAAGATCATGCTTAATCACATTTAAGGAATTGAGGGCTTTGATATGTGCCATGTCAATTGAGGGGCTTCTCTGTTATTTCTCTGGTCATTGTGAGGGTAAGCCTCATTCAGCACAATGGGAGAGAACACACACACACACACACACACACTGGGGTCATGGGCTGTGTTCTAGTGCTTATTTTCAATGATGTTTTAAAAGTTGCTCCCTCAGCATCCTGCTCCAAAATGGCAATGAAACTTCCAGAAAACCGGGAGGGAAAGTGTTGGGTCACTGAGGTCAAAGCGACACACCCACAAAGGCCAGGGCTACATGCCCTATGGGGCAGGACTATGATAGTCTGGACTATGATATGATAGACACAACCAGTGCGGTTGTGGAAACAGGTCAGTAATTGAGCTGAAGTAAGCTGGAAAAGTTGGACCATAAGCAGTCTCAGAAGAAGCGGTTTTCCCACGTTAAAATGCAAGGCTGGTGCTGAATGGCCACGACGTCATGGAAACACAGAGACCTCACCGCGCAGCCAGGTTGGGGTAAATCACTGGTGGAAACACAGCCCCTGCTGAAATGGATAGTCAGTGGCCTTGCACAAATTGACTTTGGGACATTATCAGGGAAACACAGAGTACGCATGACTTGCTCTTCCTGTTTCTTCTTCCCCATTATGTAAGCCATTGCAACATCGTTGTGGTGCAGACGTTGATGTTCTGATTTTAGAATTGGGAGGTGATGCTGTGATTGGACCAGCTGCTACTGTGAGATGGTACACACTTTGGTATTTCATTGCAATTATTTGGGGTTGATGCAATAAGAAGTGTTTGTTTGTTTGTTTGTTTGTTTGTTTCAAACCCTTGCTCCTCTTACTCAATTTCTCCAGCTTTTGATACCGATGACCATGGTACCCCTTTAGATCAGTTTTGTGGAATTGGTATCGGGGGCACTGTACTTCAGTGGTTCTGTTCCTACCTACCTGGTCAATCTCAGAGTGTGGTGTTGGGAGAGTGAACCTCAGTCCCCTGGCACTATTTTGTCCCCAATGCTATTCCGCATCTATATGAAGCTGCTGAGAGGAATCATCTGGGGATTTAGAGCAAGGTGCCATCAGCATGCAGATGACACCCAGCTCTATTTCTTCATAACATCTGAATCAGCTGTGGTCATGCAGGCTCTGGACCAGTGCTGGGATGCCATGGTGGGCTGAATGAGGGCCAATAAACTGAGCTTGAATTCTGGCAAGACAGAAGCGCTGTGAGTGGGTCACCACCAAGAAACAGGTCAACTGACTACTTTGGATGGGGTTATGTTCCCTCTGAAGGAACAGGTATGTCATTTGAGAGTGCTCCTGGATTCATCTTTGTCACTTGAGGCTCAGGTGGCTTCAGTGGCAAGGAGTGCCTTTTACCAGCTTTAGCTGGTGTGCCAACTATGGCCATTCTTGGACTGTGATAGCTTAGCCACAGTGGTACAGGCACTGGTAACCTCAAGATTGGATTATTGTAATGCACTCTATGTGAGACTACCTTTGTGCTTCTTCTGGAAGCTGTGGCTGGTGCAGAAAGTGGCAGCAAGGCTGCTGAGCAGGGCCTCCTTCCAACAGCAAGCTACACCCTTGCTAAAAGAACTGCACTGGCTGCCAGTAAGCTACCAGGACATGTTCAAGGTGCTGCTGGTAACATATGAAGCCCTAAACAACTTGGGACCAGGTTACCTTAGGGACTGTCACACTCCTTAGGCCCCTGCTTGACCTCTGAGGGTGCCACACGTTCCAAAGGTTCGCCTTAAGAGCACTTGTAGTAGAGCATTTAGTGTGCAGTACCCACCCTCTGGAACACTTTACCAACGGATATTAAACAGGCCCCTACAGTTCTGACATTCAGACATCTTCTTAAAACTTAACTCTTTACAGAGGCTTTCCCTGAAGTGTGACCCAGCCACCTATGGTTTGTAGCACACTGCAGTGTGTGCAGTTTTGTTACTGATTAATTGCATTGTGTTGCATTTATGGTTGTTTTTATGCCACTGTATTTTATGTCGTCTGCTTTGATACTTTTGTGGAAAGCGGTATATAAATCTGAGTAATAAATAAATAAATTATGGAATTTAACGAAAGAAAATTCAGGGTAGATCACTAGTGATCACTATGTGATCACTAGTGATCACTATGTGATCTACTATGTGATCACATAGTGAATGTGATGACTTCTTGGTGCCAAGTAGCCAATTAGATGTGGCTGTATGGCGTTATCATTGAGGGCAAATGAAGCCCTCCTGTGGCCCTCGCTCTGAATGGAGGGGAGAGGGAAAACATTTCCATTGCAACTGGGCCAGTGCTCCCTATGTTGCTACACACAGAGCTGGTGTTTTAATTGCGCATCAGTAATATGCTGCAAATCTTTCAAAAAAGGAACAGCTGCACCAGTTGAATTCCCAACGCATTTCAACATTAAGAAGACTTCCAAAGAAGTCATCTTTGGAAGAAGTAAGGGAGAGGGAATCCCCCAGAAAAGTCTCTAAGAGTTTTTCCATTGATAAAGACCTGTGTCAAAACACATTGGGAATTCAATTGGTGCAGCTGTTCTTTTTTTAATTTGGTTTCCAGCCTTACAGCTGTTTCGTTCTGATTCCTACTGGTACTGCTGCAAGTCTTTCATCCTGATCCAGCTCTGGCAGCACATCATTACATACAACTAAACTGGCCAGAACACACATGGGGAATGTACATCCAAATGTGACTATTGTCCATTTGCGCTTTCAGTAGGATGATCCACATTCTGTCCCAACTCATCAATTATGTGTGACTGGATCAGGGCAAGAGAGCATTGGGCTGGTTGTCTTGGCATTTCTTCCACCTGCACCCACTTAAGGTCAGCACCCTTGCATCATTTTCAGACCCTTTCACAAAGAAAAGCACATTTCACAAGGGATGAAAATGTTCACAAAATGTGTCCCCTACCTCCCCCATTTTGGCTCAACATGAATGCAAACAATTGAACCCCAACAATCAATTCTCACCCCAGGCTTTGAAACTGTAACAAACCCCAAGTCCCCTCCTCATCAAAACACAACAAAACAAAAACAAAACAGGAAATATCCATCAGAACTGTTGGCCCAATACCAAAGTCAGTTCTCAGACTAATACTGTCTCAAGGAAAGATCCCAGTCAACCAAAGGACAAAGCTCTCCTGTTGCATGACTGCTTTCCTATTCACATGACCTTCTTCCAAAGAATCACAAGACCTTCATCCAAAGAATGAACACTGCACAAAATCAAAAACATCCTAATTCTATTTCCTGGCATTTATTCTACATCACCACAACCCCAATAGGCACCATGGAAGTCTGTCATTATTAGAGAACACTGCAATTCCTTTGAGCATCACAAAGGAGATAGAGTGCCACTTGGAAAATTGCTCTTGGTAACTTTAGATAGCCAACTGCACTTTGCAGGAATCACTATGTTCCTGAGGAATGTGCTTGGGTTGGTGCAACCCAAGTGACTGGAAGCAAGTCACCGAGAGATCATATGTGATTGGACAGCCCATGCAAATATAGTAAGTAAGTGAATAAGTAAGGGTACAATACTATGCATGTTTAAACACACACAAAATCGTACAATTCCCAGCATTCTCCAGCCAGCCATGCTTTTTTCCCATATAAACATGCATAGGATTACACCCTACATAGTATTTATATGACACTTTTCAGAAATAGGCCTCCAAAGCAGTGTATTAAAACACAGACAAAGCAATACAATCTAAATCGCAATAATCAATTATTTATGTAAACAATGCCATACAGTCATGATTTCTATGCCATAGAGAGCATGCAATATATAGGCTATGGGCAGTATCCATAGACTGCCCACTGTGCTTCCGCTGATTCCATTGTGCACACATGACCCACTGCTTGCCCAGCAGGAACTAGCACTTCTGCTACTCATCTTGGAAGTGAAAGAAAGTTTCCAGATCAGGGCAGGTCAGCAGAGTTCCCTTCTGCAATCTCTGCTGATCTGCCCTGGTCTGGACACAAGCATTTTGCTCATTTCCAGTTGCTGCAGGATCCGCTAGCTTCCCATTGCACTAGCTATGGGTCCCACTAGCATGTGGGCAGCATTGGATACAACCCTGTAAAACAGACACACAAAAGGATAGGACTTTTACAGATGCAAAGCCAAGTAATTTTTACTGTTGGTCAGTATGCACGTTCTGTGAACTAAGGCATTACACAAGAAAGGATGAGTGCATTATTACTGTAGTGCATGGCTAACTCTGAACCAACTCCTTGGAAAAGCACTGTGCTTGTTATGATGTGATATGGAAGTTCTGTTTAAGGTGTATCGCTGATATGGCAGGGAGAGCTGGTGGGGACAGCAGGAGGGAAGTTGACAATTCTTCTCAGATTTTAATCCAAACCAGGTAAGAACTCAGGGGTTTTAAAAGTTTGCCTCTTTGAGATGTATGTGGGGGGAGAGGGGGGGAGAGACAGAGAGAGAGAGAGAGAGAGAGAGAGATTGAGTTGGATCCAGCAAAAGTCCACCCAGATAGAGGGCTCCTTCAGTCAGGGGAAGGCTTTTGATCTAGCGGAGATTTTCTCCTGGCTGAACTGGGAAAGAGGCAATCCTTTGCAGCTCCCAAAAATCTGCTCCAGAGAGTTGGGAGATGCTCCAGAACAGATGGGGAGGTGGTGCTGGGGGTTGCAGTGCAAGGAGGAATTGGTAGATATCATCTCCCCAACCCCTTCCTGCCAATGGGAGTGTCACTTGGGGATGCTCCTGCCAGCAGAATAAAACCCTAGATCCAACCCACCATTCATACCAGGGGTGGGAAACTGCAGGAAGTCCAGGGACCAACACCCCCCTCATGGGGCACACTCTGTGGGGTGCCAGAATTATTTTAAAGTGAAATAATAATAATAATAATAATAATAATAATAATAATAATAATAATAATGGCATACATAACAGTATGGAGTGCCAATAGGGGTGCACGAAAGTCACTTACCTGGTCTCGCAGCTTGCTTCGCGGTGGGGGGGAGGCGCTTCGCTGCTCCCCCTGAAGTTCAGGCCGGGGGGGGAGGCTTCCCTCCTCGCCCGGCCGAAATTCAGGCCGGGGAGAAGCGCCCCGTCTCCCCAGCCGCGAACTTCAAAAGAAAAAAAAAAAACGCCCCTGTGATAGGCTACGTAACGATTAACGTAGCCTATCACGGCTACATCTGCAAAGTCAGCCATGATAGGCTACGTTAATCATCACGTAGCCTATCACGGGTGACTTTGAAAAAAAAAAAGCACGTACGCAAATGGCGGCCCCCATAGGGAGCCGCCATTCGCGTTCCTTATTTGGTCCCTGTAGTCTACATAAAGATTTACGTAGACTACGGTGAAAATAAGGGCAACGCTATTTGCGTTGTTCTTATTTTCGCCGTAGTCTACGTAAATCTTTACGTAGACTACAGGGACCAAATAAGGAATGCGAATGGCGGCTCCCTATGGGGGCCGCCATTAGCCGTACGCGCTTTTTTTTTTTTAAGTCACCCGTGATAGGCTACGTGACGATTAACGTAGCCTATCACGGCTGACTTTGCAAATCTAGCCATGATAGGCTATGTTAATCGTTACGTAGCCTATCACAGGGGCGTTTTTTTTTTTTTTTACTTTGCTTGTAATGGTGGCGGCGGCAGCCGGTCGAAAGACCGGCTGCCGCCCCTGCCCCTGACGAAGAACTGCTGAACCCCCGCCGGGACCTGCCGCCGGGAGGGACATTCGTGAAAGGTAAGTCCCATCCTGGGGGGGGGGGCGGGGGGGCGGAGAATTTCTCCCCGAACAACCTTCGGAGGATCGAATGCGTTGGCACTTGGCCCCCCGAAGTTTCGGGGAGAAATTCTCCCCCATCCCTAA
Organism: Heloderma suspectum; assembly: GCF_057233095.1. NCBI lineage: Eukaryota > Metazoa > Chordata > Lepidosauria > Squamata > Helodermatidae > Heloderma > Heloderma suspectum. Next base: position 272,477,978 of record NC_139458.1, read on the forward strand.
GTGCCAAAGGGGCACTTAAACATTGGCTTGTTTAAACTTTATTCTGTAAAATTAAATTAAATTTTAAATTTACAAAAAGCTTATGTCCTTTCATTAAGTTTTATTTCCCCTATAATATTGATAATTGTTTTTGTTGCTATTAGTGTTATTATTATTATTCATATAGAGTTTTAATGGATGGGAGAGCACACTGTAACAGTGGTTAGCCATTGCAGCATGATGTGACAGCTCCAGAGAAGAGAAAGGAAAGAATTAGCTGGAAGTCCATTATTTTTTCCTGTTGCCTTCTGCATAAAAATCTAGCCAGTAGCCAGAGGTGCTTCTTTGAGGATTTTGCACAGTGGAGCAAAGGCACATTCCCTGCTAGCTGACGAGGGCAACCACTGCACAAGCAATCTTGCTCACACGTCCATGAGAAAATGGTTTCATTCACTGTGGGAAACAGGAAATTGCAAAAGAACATTCCTTTAAATAGTTTCTGGGGAATTACTGCTTTGAGATTACCATTATTTTTTCATGAACTGGACTGTAAATATGTAATGGAACATAAATATTTTGTATTTAGACTAATAAAAAATTCAGCCACATAAAAGATGCATGTTCACTAAAAAATAATTGGCTTTGGTCACATCATGTAAAAGGCAACAACATACAAGCCAATTGCCTGTCCAGCAAGTCCAATATTTATAGAGCTGGGCAAATATCACTGGTACAGAAAAGGAGGGTTGCAGGTTGAATTTACAGGCATTTTTTTCAATAAAAAATTCTTATGTGGAATGTATATGTTTGCTGGCCTTTACATTTGAATGTAAAATTGAAGTGTCAGTATTTGAACTGCAAGAAATATGGTATACAGAATTTACAAGTGGGGATATGATAAACTCTTGTGGTTGGAGGGGAAATATTACCCAGAGCCAATACTCTCCCTTGCCTTCCAACCATGATCCTGAGGAGCGGTGTGGTAGCTCAGTGGTAGATCACGTGTTTTGCATGCAGAAGGTCCTAGGTTCAATCCCTGGCATTTCCAGGTAGGGCTAGGAGAGACCCCTGCCTGAAACCCAGGAGAGCCACTGCCAGCCAGTGTTAACAATACTGAAGTTGATGGTCTGAGCCAATCCCTATGTTCTTATAATTACAAAGGGAGCCAGTTCGGTGTAGTGGTTAGAGTGTTGGACTAGGACCGGGGAGATCCAGGTTCTAGTCGCCATTCTGCCATGAAGCTCACTAGATGTTTTGGGCCAGTCATTGACTCTCATCCTAACCTACCTCACAGGATAAAATGGAGAGCTGAGGAGGAGGATCATGTATGGCACCTTGGGCTCCTTGGAGGAAAGGTGGGATATAAATGAAACCAAACAACGAACCAACTAATATCCCTACTAATTTAAAGGATCCTTTGGGAACTTTGGCCTCAAAGCACACATGCCTTCAGGCAATGTGTCCTCTCCACCAAATCCCTCCCCCATTTAGGCCTCAGGCTGAAGGGAAGCAAGTGGTTCCCTTTAGCTTATTGTCAGGGTGGAAACTGAGCCTATAGAACCCCGGAGCAGTTCTGATTCTGAGGAGGAACAGCAATCCGTGGGAGAGGAGCGCGCTCATCTCTCACAGGCACAGCAGCTGGCAGAGATTCCTCCTGCCGGCATTCCTGAGATAGATAGTGACCCTGGCAGCGAGAGAGTGCAGGAGGGGGGCTTGCTGGATGCTCGACGCCAACGCCAGGAGCAACGACAGCTGGAGGGCGTGGAAAGGAGGAGCAGCACTCGTTTGGCGCGCAAGCAACGGTCGTGTCCCGAGGACCCAAGGGAAAGAGGGATGAACTCTTCCTAGCCCATAAGTTCAGGGTCTTCCCGTGATTCTCCTTCAAACTGGGACCAACTGCCTAACCTGAAGCATAGGCTACTCTGCTGTTCCTTGCTTAGTCACTGGTGATTAGCATCTGAAAGAGTCATTAAGTTGTAAGAGGATTAAAACCTTGAAAAGAATCCTTTTGTCTGTGTCTTGAGTTAGCTATTGGAGTAGACTGAAAGAGGCCACCAGGGTGCTCCTGACACTTATCTCCCAGCCCCAGCTGGATGACAGCTCATGTCTGTGCATTGCTCTTTGCTGCCAACATTGGAAACTGCATGAGTGCAGTACACATTTGTGACCCTCAGCTACCACTGGGTTTTTTGGAGTTGGGGGGATTTTTGAATATATCTTAGGAAGGCAGTCCCCCTGCCCCAGCTGCAGAGACCCATTCTTGCCCTCTCCCTGGGCTTGTTTTTTGCGGCAAAGCATCGACATGCTAGCTCTATTCACTTTGCTAAAAGGGGAGTGATGTTATAATGTTTCATCTTAGCCGACAATGTTCTCAACCAGATGTCCAAACATTGGTTGTGACAACTTCTTGGCTCAAGCTAATCTGAAAATGTGTTCGGCCAAGTTTGCCAACAATTAAACGTTTAGGGTTAGGATTGCCAGATCTCAACACTGCTAACATGCCTTTTGACGCCAGTGCCACTTGGAAGATCAGGGCATCTGAAGGGCACAGGTGTTGTCAGGAAAGCCAAAGTGCTGGGCAAACATATGATCCAACAGGCCAAGATCAATTTCAGATAGTCAGTCCAAGCAAACAGGCCAGATAAAGGACTAAGCAAAGCAAGGGCAAAGGCGAGCATTAATTGCTCTGAAATATGCGACCAAACCACTTGATAAAGTAGTTTGTTTATTTGTTTTCTAAGTATCTTCTCTATTTAGATCAATCAAATCCTATGATCATTTCTTGCAAATGTGTATATGGCTGTTTGTCCCCACTGACATCTAAAACCCACTTTTGTTCCAGGTGTCTGGGGGCATGGAGGGCTCTGGGGTACTGCTCTGGGGTACTTACAAGGCAGATGCAACAAACAACAATAGCTAGGAGGCGATTCTGCATACGCACATTAGCGCGCATTCACAATGTAATGAGCTGGAAGACAAGCATGTGCTGATCAAACCATGCTGTTCTAATAGCCATGAAAGTCAGAAACATGTTAAAAAGGAATCTGAGATTCTTAGAATTCTAAATCCTATATCTGATTCTCAGCCTTGGACTTTGATTCATGTAAAGCAGCTCTATTTGCACTGAAAGAAAGAAAAAAGATGATTTCCCCCAGTGGGGCAAGATATACAGCTTTATCTATAGGAATTCTCAATCTGCTAAACCCCAAAGCTTAATGTAAGACAATCACAGATATTATCAAATCCCCAGATGTTCTTTTTTGCTTTTATTTGGCCACAAAAATCATTATATTTTGACATCAGAATTACCCATCACTTCATTTTAGCGATGTGTGTATTAAAACAAAATGGATACAATATGGATATATTTGGCAGGGCTGGTCCAAATGACAAGCCAACTAGATCCATTTATTAAGCATCCCACTCTGCTAGATTTTACGATGCTCATGTCTCCGTGGAGGACCACCACTGGTCTATATCTATGATTAAATCATTAACCACACACACACACACATGCACAGACACAGATTTGGGCCATGATCCAACAAAGATATACACATACAGGAGATGATCTTACTTGTATTCAGAAATTTCATTGAAGCTTCTGCTTCAATGAAAGCAGTCCTCCTTCCTAAATAGGAATCACCATTCCCGGAGGGGGGGGGGACTAGGGATGGCGGAGAATTCCACCACGGACTCCAATGAGGCCGGATTCTTAGAATCCAGCCCCCCCCCCGAGTCTGTGGCGGAACGGACTACTCCCCCCTGCCACCCCACAAAGCCCAGTCAGGACGGACCCTACCTGGCGCCGTCCATCCGCTACCGTCTGTCCCATCCATACTGTCTGCTGCCGCCTGTCTGTGGACACAAATGGCATCCAGCATAGCGGCCACCATTTGAGTCCCTGCCTTTGGCCGTGATAGCCTACATAGCCTATTACATAGGCTACATAGCCTACATAGCCTATTACGGCAAAAGAGATGGGAGCAAATGGCGGCCACTACGCCATTTGCACCCCTCTCTTTTGCCATAATAGGCTACGTAAATATTTACGTAGCCTATCACGGCCAAAAAAAAAGGAATGCAAATGGCGGCCGCCATAGCCACCGCCATTTGCGTTCCCTTTTTTTTGGCCGTGATAGGCTACATAAATACTTACGCATCCTATCACGGCTTCCGCAGGGACGCAAATGACGTCCCTGCATTAGCCTTAATAGGCTATGTAAGTATTTACATAGCCTATCACGGCTATAATGAAGATGTGAATGGCGGACGTGGACGCAGCCACCATTCGCAAAGCAGCGTGAATGGCAGCAGGCGTAGCGGAAGCCATATGTGTCCCTGCCTTTGGCCGTGATAGGCTACGTAAATCTTTACGTAGCCTATCACGGCAAAGAGCAGGGACGCAAATGGCGTAGCGGACACTATTTGTGTCCCTGCTCTTTGCCGTGATAGGCTACATAAAGATTTACGTAGCCTATCACGGCCAAAGGCAGGGACGCAAATGGCATAGCAGACACTATTTGCATCCCTGCTCTTTGCTGTGACAGGCTACATAAAGATTTACATAGCCTATCACGGCCAAAGGCAGGGATGCAAATGGTGTAGCGGACGCTATTTGCGTCCCTGCTCTTTGCCATGACAGGCTACGTAAAGATTTACGTAGCCTATCACGGCCAAAGGCAGGGATAGGGATGTCAGAGAATTCCGCCATGGATCTTGGTGAGGCCGAATGCCAGTGCATTCAGCCCCCCGAAATCCGTGGTGGAATGAAGCCCCCCGCCCCCCCACGAAAGGTGCGTGAAATGGGACGTAAACATTTACGTAGCCTATCACGGCTGACTGCAGGGACGCAAACGGCGGCGGCTACGGCCGCAGCCATTTGCAGACCCGGCTGGCCAGGATTCGCGGCGGGAGGGACGGGGCGCCTCCCCCCTGGCCAGAATTTCGGGGGGGAGGGACGGGGCGCCTCCCCCCCAGCCAGAATTTCAGAGGGGAGGGACGGGGCGCCTCCCCCCCACCTCGAATCACATTTCGTCAAAAGGTAAGTGACTTTCGTACATCCCTAGCTAAAATGTATACCACAGGTTAGGAAACGTAGCACCAAGTCCAAGAGGTCGCCAGCATGGTTAACGAGCAGTATTAAGGCAGCCATTAGAGAAAAGACAGCTTCCTTCAGAAAATGGAAGCCTTGTCCAAGTGAGGAAAACAAAAGTTAGCATAAGCTTGCACAAAGGTGATGCAAGCAGACAATAAGAGATGCAAAAAAGCATTTTGAAGAGCATATCTCTAACAACATCAAGGCCAACAATAAAGAATTCTTTAAATATACAAGAAGCAAAAAACCAGCTAGGGAGGCAGTTGGACAACAATGGAGTTAAAGGAGTACTGAAGGAGGACAAGGAGTTTGCAGAGAAGCTGAATGAATTATTTTCATCCATCTTCACTGCAGAAGATATAGGACAGATACCAGTGCCTGAACTGATGTTTCAGGAAGGGAGTCTGAGGAGCTGAGGCAAATAATGGTGACAAAAGATGAAGTTCTCAACCTTACTGATAAATTGAAAGTAAATTCATCACCGGGCCCAGATGGTATCCATCCTAGAGTTCTCAAAGAACTCAAATATGAAGTTGCTGATCTTCTAACCAAAATATGCAACATGTCCCTAAGATTAGCCTCTCTACCAGAGGAGTGGAAGATGGCCAACATATCACCAATTTTCAAAAAGGGATCTGGGGGAATCCAGAAAATTACAGGCTGGTTAGCTTAACGTCTGTTCTCATTAAATTGGTTGAAGGCATTATTAAAGATAAAATTAGTAAGCATATAGAAGGACAAGCCCTGCTGAAAAAGAATCAACATGGCTTCCACAAAGGTAAGTCCTGTCTCACTAACCTTTTAGAGTTCTTTAAGAGTGTCAATAAACATGTAGACAGGGGTGATCCAGTAGACACTGTTTACTTGGACTTCTAAAAGGCTTTTGACAAAGTCCCTCACGAAAGACTCCTGAGCAAACTTAGCCATCATAGAATAAGAGAACAGGTCCTCTTATGGATCAGTAATTGGTTAAATAACAGAAAGCAGAGAGTAGGAATAAATGGTAAATTCCCCCAATGGAGGGAAGTAAATAGTGGGGTCCCACAGAGATCTGTATTAAGACCAATGCTTTTCAACCTGTTCATAAATAATCTGGAATTAGGAGTGAGCAATAAAGTGGCCAAGTTTGCAGATGACAGCAAATTATTTCAGGTGGTTAAAACAAAAAGGAATTGTGAAGAGCTCCAAAAGGATATCTCCAAACTGGGAGAATTGGCATCTAAATGGCAAATGCAGTTCAATGTAAGCAAGTGTCAAGTGATGCACGTTGGGGCATAAAATCTCACCTTCAAGTGTAGCCTAATGGGATCTGAGCTAGCGGTGACCAACTAGGAAAGAGATCTTGGGGTTGTGGTGGACAGCTCAATGAAGTTGTCAACCCAGTGTGTGGCCACTGTAAAAAAGGCAAACTCCATGTTAGGTGTAATTAGAAAACGAATTGAGAATAAAACTGCCAATATCATACTGCCCTTATACAAATCTATGGTGCAACCACACTTGTACAGATCTGGTCACCACACCTAAAAAAAGATATTGTAGCACTGGAAAAGGTGCAGAAAAGGGCAACTAAAATTATCAAGGGGCTGGAGCATCTCCCCTACGAGAGAAGGTTACAACAACAGCTGGGATAGTTTAGCTTGGAAAAAAGGAGGGTAAGGGGAGACATGATAGAGGTCTACAAAATTATGTATGGTGTGGAAAATGTGGATAGGGAGACATTTTTCTCCCTTTCTCAAAATACTAGAACCCAGGGTCATCCTATGAAGCTGATTGGTGGGAGATTCAGGACAGATTAAAGGAAGTACTTCTTCACATAGCACATAGTTAAACTATGGAATTTGCTACCACAGGATATAGTGATGGCCACCAATTTGGATGGCTTTCAAAGGGGGTTGGACAAATTCCTGGAGAAAAAGGCTATCAATAGTTACAAGTCCTGATGGCTATGTACCAAAGGCAGTGAGCCTATGTACACCAGTTGCTGGGGAACATGGGTGGGAGGGTGCTGTTGCGCTCATGCCCTGCTTGTGGGTTCCTGGTCGACAACTTGTTGGCCACGTGTGAACAGAATGCTGGACTAGATGGACCCTTGGTCTGATCCAGCAGGTCTCTTCGTATGTTCTCATGTCCTTATGCTGCAGACACTTGAACTAGTGGAGTCATGTGTTTCAAACTCAGTGGTAACTCAGTGGTGTGGCTGCTGATCTGGAAATGTTAAAGACCCCCCCCCCCTCCAGCTGGAAACACATAGTGCTTTGTTGGATCACAGCACCATATATTAACAACTGTAAATGGAAATTAAGGCTTGGCTTCAAGTAATATAACTGATATACCTATCTGTGTGTTATTGCTTAAAATAATATTTGGTTTTAAAGTAAATGTCATATTGGTACAGCCTCTTCTAACTGTGGAGAGCGACATATCACTTGACTAATGACGGCACAGCAAAAGATTGATTTCCTGCATTTCTAAGCACTCTGTCAACACAATCATTTCATATGCTCCTTGAAATGCATTTCATCAGTGAAATGTAATGAAATGTGGAAAGCCAAGTGCAATAAGCAATTAGCACTTGTTGAATTCTTGATAACTTGGGAAGAGTAATACACATTACTATTGTTCAAATTTGTCACATTGGTTCTAAATTATATTTGCAGAAAGTTTAGAGATGTTGCTTGGGCCTAGCTGTTGAAACAGATCCAAGACTTTATGATGTTGATGTGCAGACCACCAGTGCCATAAGCAAAGTCATTAGCTTGACGAAACAGATGTCCAGCACATGTTCCGTAATGTGGCTTGTGAAGAAAGAGGCAGCTTGGGATACCCATGATAGCAAGATTCTGTATCTTAAACATCTATAAAGGAGGGTTTCTATTTTTATTTGTTTATTCAGTTCCTTGTGGAGGTCTCTCTCACAAACACAAACACACACACATGGTTTTCTACATGAGGTATTTATTGTGTGCTCATCATTCCTTACAGTTGTTTGTAGGTTCTTTAGACAATGCCATGACCCTCCAATTTCACTTCTTCTTTTTTACGATCACTACTTCCCTGGAGCATTATTTCTGAAAGCAAAAGAAAACATATTTTCCTACTTGTAGGGGCGTACGAAACCCCACTTACCTGGCTCCGCCGGGTTCCGCAGGTGGGGGGAGGCAATCCATTCCTCCCCCCGGAATCCTCAATGGGGGGGAGGCAATCCTTTCCTCCCCCCCCCGGAATCCTGCCTGGACGGCTTCGCTCCGCGGCCAGGCTGCGGAGCCGCCAGCTGGGCCAACCTGAAGCTGGGCCTCCAGCCGCTGCCGGGCTGGTGCAGACGCAAATGGCGTCCTGAGTAGGGGACTCCATTTGCGTCCCTATGGTAGCCCGTGATAAGCTATGTAAATATTTACGTAGACTATCACGGGCTACCATAGGGACGCAAATGGCGTCCCCTACTCAGGACGTCATTTGCGTCCGCACCAGTCCGGCAGCAGCCGGAGCCACCGCCGCCGGAGCCGCAGCCAGGGAAGCTCCGTTTTGCGGGGCTTTTGCGGGGTGGAGGGGCGGGGGGCTCCGTTCCGCCATGGATTCCAAGGGGCCGAATTCACTGGAATTCAGCCCCCCTGGGATCCGTGGTGGAATTCTCTAACATCCCTATCTACTTGTGTGATTACATTAGTCTGCTATAGCACAGTGCCACCTGGACGTTATGTAGTGGAAAAGCAGGAAACTGTTTAGAGCTCGGATATCGATTCTGCAATGAAACTGAAAGTAGATAAAGCGGATTAACAGCATCATGTAGAAAAAAGCTCACTGCGAATCTATACAGTGATAATGTGAGGAAGCTGGTCAATACTGAATAAATCCAGGAAACTCATATTCTCCTGCTCTCTTGACCAATCTGGCCCTTACACCAATTTCTCTTTTACCAGTACTTATTCAAAGAAAGTCCATAAGAGGTGTTTGTTCTGGATCCTTCTGGTTTTCTAAGTCCTGGTTGGCTGCCTTGCTTACTCAAAACGGCACGAGTGAATCTCCATTTGTTTTCACCCAGGCATTAAATTCTGACATTCTGACCTGTGGGTGAGCAACTCTTTTTGACCATTTCACCAAACATGCTTCAGCAAACCCAGGCTTGCTGTTCAGCTGAAGCCAGTCATGTTTTGTCAAGTGTGCCTCAATGATAAGTGAGTTTACAAACATAGATCTGTCACATTCACACTTTACGCTGAACTGTACATCTAAAAATTTAATGTCTGAAGCAGCCCAAAGATTTTTAGTTTATCAGCCTGGCTCCTATTCCTTCTCAGAACCCAGATTCTTTTCAAGATTCATAAGATGTTAATTGCTACCCCAGAACACATAATTTTACCTCAGTTTCCTATTCAGTAACTATGTGACACTGGGATCCAATTATACTAAATCAAGGCCACTTGGTTCTATGGTAGCAGATCAAGGATGAAATGTATTAAAAATGGGGAAGGTAATAAAGCTGCACAACTAAACACTAGAACTGCTAACTCAAGGAAGCAATTGGGATTGGTCTGCAGTGGTGACACAAGGTGAAGACCTTGGGGCCGCCAGGGCCACACACCACCTTGCTATGCTTAAAACAAAAAACAAAAACCACCCACCCACCCACCAGTGAAGCCCATGTCAAAAATTTCCCCTGTATTAATTTCATAACCCTCCCATTCATGTTTCAAGTCCCACCCGCAGTCATAATATTCCCTATTAAATCCGCATTATTCTCCTCAGGATACTTCACTTTCCTCATCAATCCCAATTTTCCAGCTTCACACGGAGCTTTTATCTTGCTATCGAGATCGCGCACTCATAGAAGTTTGCGGGCCCTTTTGATGATGCCGTTAACCTCCAAGGTGTCTCCTGCACTAAATGACCTTTATTCCATTATTAAGTAGATCGGAAATAACGAGCTATCAAATTACCCCACTTGTGTTCCGCTTGAGTTCCTTCTGTGAAAAAGGAAAAGCCACAAGAGGAGCGAGATCAATGAAACATATGGAAGACTCAGATAAGGGGGAGAAGGAAGGGGAAAGGCAATGCGTGTAAAGGGAGTCCATGTGATCCTGCATTTAAAACGGAAGCAGAAAACCCCATTTTAAATGTGGGATTTTAGGCTGGTGTAGACATGCTCATAAACTCACATTATTCCCTCAGGACACTCCCCAAACTACACACACACACACATTAATCCTCACTTTTCTTTTAGGTAGCCCTCCTCACCTGAAAGTCATTTAACTTTCCCCAACTTTCATGAGGGAGGGGAAGATCCTTTAATGCCCCCTGCCCCACTCCCCAGACGATTAAATCCAGAACCTAAAATTATCTACCTGCATCACTGTTGGTCTGGAGGACTCAGGTCTCTTGGACGCTCATTTGTATACCATGTAAATGAACTTCTACGCCTCTCCATTTAAGCACACTTCAAGGTTTCAGTCTTAAAATCCAGAATCCCTTCCCCATTGGGCTCAGCAGGTAAATTGCACTGGCATAGTGTCTTAATTACAGGAATAATTAAGCGAGGGGATAAGTTCCTTGTGGCAATGGTAGAATCCTTGTCACTGGGAGAGACATCTGGCAAGGATAGATTAGTGGTGTTTTCCAACCCTCCATTTCTGGAATACAGTGGAATTTATGGGAGGGATGGGATGAGAGAATTCAGTATTCTACTTATACAAAGCAGCTGGCTGAGGCTGAGACAGCATTGTGATTATAGATCAGTGATATATGTTGCACTACCGGATACCATGTTCTGATTCATGCCAGGTTTTAATAACTTCTGGCCTACCAAGCCAAATGCAGCCTTCTAGTCATTGTGAGCTGCCAGAGGCTTGATAAACCTTGTTTTTGCAAGCTACCTGGGGATGTGGGGTGGCACTTACCTGGCCAGCCACAACAAATGTGGTGCAGTGGCTAGAGTGTTGGATTGGGATTTGGGAGACACAGGTTCTAGACCCCATTTGGCCATGAAGCTCACTGGGTGACTCTCAGCGTAACCAACCTCATAGGGTTTTTGTGAGGATAAAATGGAGAGGAGGAGGATCATGTAAACTGCCTTGGATTTCTTGGAGGAAAAAAAGGCAGGATATTAATGTATTAATAAACAAACAAGTGGCTGCTGGGCTGCTGCATTAGGTCGATTTGGTCACAAGCTTGCTTTAAAGCTGGGGTGGGCACATTTTTCCTGACAAGGGCCTTATTCTCTCATGTGTAGCCACATTCCCTCATGGGTAATATGTCAGGGGCAGCATAATGGCAGTGAATGGGACCAAAGCCAGCAGGGGGCATTGGGTGTGTCACCCCTTTTCTCTTTCTGCCACTTTCTTTTCTTTTTCTCCCTCTTCCTTTCCACACATGGGCTATCAGGGAATGGACAGATGGCTCTTGCAAGAGATCTGAACTGTTTGCAGGCAGAGGGCTTTTGAAATTAGGCTGAGGGCCATATGCGGCTCAAGGGCCAAAGGTTCCCCACCCTAGTTTAAAAGCTTTGTTTTAAAGATTTCATATGCTTCTCTTCATTTTAGATAAGATTTCCAGGGCAGCATACAAAACAAATTACAAACATTTTAAAAAATAAATTGGAATAGGGATGTACAAAAAATTTACTTTGATTCATTTTTTTAATCAGAATATGCCCCATTTGCACCCTGGAATGCAAAGACATTTTGTGAGGGCAAAGCTTGTGTATTCCAAAGCTTGCAAATGTGTTTGCAAAATGTGTTCATTAGAAAAATACACTTTAAAACGCATTTTCATGCTTTTGTCAATGGGGAGAATTATGCATCTGGGTGTGCAGTTGTAAAAAATGTGGACCCAAATATGCACTTTTCCCATTTCAACCAAAAAAACCCACACCCACATGTTTGCATTTGGGAACTGGAAGGAGGTGATTCGTGCTTCAAGATGAAAATCAGAGAAGCTCGACTAGCTTAAGGCTCATAGATTCTCCCATCCCTAAACAGGAAACAGTTTAACACAACAGAGCAAAACCAAACTAAATGAATGCTACCACAACAAAACAACTTTACATTCCATAGATGGAGAGCCACAAATGAAAAGGTCTTTTTCCTGCTTTCTACCCACCCTATCTCTGCAGGTGGAATAAAAAAGGAGAAAATCCTCAGAAGATGGTCTTAACGTTCAAGCAGGCTTATGTGGCCAGTGCCCTGAGTTGATGTATACATTTTGCTTTGTGTACTTTTTTAAAGTTCTGGAGATCCTAGAGCAGTCTTCCCCAATCTGGTGCCCTCCAGATATTCTGGCCTGTAATTCCCAGGATTTCTGACTATTGGGCATGCTGGCTGGGGCTGATTGCAGTTGAGGTCCAGAGCATCTGAAAGAGACCAGGTTGGGAAAGGATGGTCTAGGGTCAAAATGGGTGTCACAAGCATCAGCAAACCCCCACCCCCACCACCGAAAAACACAGTTAAACAAGAGGACTTTTGCACCTGCTTTCTTCTGCCAATCCCATGCAAAAAGGATATTCCAGAATCTCCCTCACTGGAGCTCAACATTGCAGCAATAATGAATGCAGCTCCAGCCGCTTTGGCCTGTAGCACACAATTCTGTGCAGTGTAGTCACATTTTCCTCCCATTTGCCCCTCCTCCAAAAGGCCATTTCTTTTCTAACCTTTATTGTTTCCATTGCACAGCTTACTCTCATTGCATTTAAAGGCTTGATTTTACTTTGGGGAATGAAACGCCCAGTTTCTGATTACTTTGTTTTTTCACCACTGAGCTCTGCAAAGGAAATAATAGTCGTTTTCCATCCTGATTATAAAAGGGCAGGCTAACCCCCAGATAAAACAAATCACGATTCCAAAACTCTGCTGAGAGTTGCATCATATCCTTATGTGTTCAGTGGCCTGAACAAAAGGTGAACTTTGATCCACGTGTACTCCTTTGCATGTGCTGTTACAGTGTTGTTTTGCTTTATGGAAGAGAGGGAGACCACTGTAGTAATAAAAGCCATCCATAAAACAGAAGCAGCAAGCTAAGATTTTTCACAGCAATTGCAGCGTTTTTGTGCAATGTCAATATGTTTTGCAGATTGAAGAAAGCTCATTCTGTGAACCAACCAGGCTTAAAATTGCATTTGCAGAGGCTGATTGTGATTAAGATATTTTATAAGGGATGATACATTTTAAGAAATAAGAAGTCTGGATTCCCAGCTGGTTGCCATCTACTATATGTTTGAGGTGAAAGAATCCATGTCCCTACTGTATGGTATCATGCAGATGACTCTTATTAGCTTTATGGGGAGATTACATCATAGGAGTGTCACTTTATTGGCTGAGGTATGTTCAAAGGTGAGCAGGCCCAAGGATGGAGGGGGCTGAGTACTTTACCAGGACCCAGAAAGCCAGGGGCTCTCACACAAGCCAGAACACGGAAAATCTGCTCTCCTCTTCAGATTGTTTCCCTCCACAAGTATAGAGTGATGGAAATGCATGATGAGAGGAGTGCTAGTGCCCCCTGAGTATATTTACTGTACTCAGATGCAGAATGCCTACATTGGAATAGCACTACTGAGATTTGTGCTTCATTATTCAACATGCTCTCTCAAGAACTACCAGTCTCAGAATGCCTTGTGCCTACGCAGGAGGGAGGAATAGCTGGTAGGATGGACAAAGCAACAGGATTGATCCCAGGGATAGGTGGAGCCAAGGCTATTAGTAGGATGCTCAGGCCCAAAATATATGTGAGCAAAATATCTAGTTCATTCATTTTCCTTCCCTGCCCCTGCTTTCTCTCTCTCTCTATCTCACACACACACACACACACCAAACTGCCATGTCTGACTATAAATACAAATCAGGCAGCCAGAAATGTAAGGAGATTAAACAAAGGGAACTAGAAAAAGGTCACCCGTCAATCTTCCAGTTTTTCAAAACAGAACTGGAGTTCTGCGGTCTAATTCAGGCCATACACTAACTAGGGAAGTAGATGAGCAAAAACAAGATGAAAATGATTTCAATGTAAAGGCTGTATCTGTGGCCATTTATGAGGTAGAAAAGTTGACAGATGCATTATGGAACTTCAGATTTTGCTTTCAAAAGATAGGTAATACCACCATTAAGTACCATATTCAGAAGGTATGCATACATAGTACTGCACTATCTAATACATGTTTTTTCAAAGGTCCAGCCTTGTGGCCTAAAAACATAACAGATAATTCATAATTTTGCAATGAAAACTGCTCCCAAAATTAAGCTTTAAAGTTAATAGTTCTATTTATAAAATGTAGGTTGGGATAGCTAATATCTTAGAAGACAGGAATAAAATTCAAAATGATCTTGATAGGTTAGAAAACTGGGCAGATAATAATGGAATGAAATTTGACAGAGACAAGTGCGATGTTCTTCATTTAGGAAACAGTAATCTAATGCACAGGTATAAGATGGGGGTGTACGTGGCTTGACAATAGTGTATGTGAAAAGGATGTTGGAGCTGTAGTCGATCACAAGCTGAGTATGAGTCAGCTATGTAAAAAAGGCAAAAAGGCTGCAAAAAAAGGCAAATGCAATGCAATTTTAGGTTGCATCAATAGAAGTATAGTTTCTAAATCATGGGAAGTAATAGTTCCCATTAGATACGTGGCTGAAGGGTTGCCTGCACTCATAAAGCCCACTGACAGGTATCCCTTTCTTTTCATCCATGTGTGAACAAATGATACCACCAAGCGGAGCTACGAAGAAATCACGTCAGACTTTGAAGCTTTGGGAAGGAAACTCAAGAACTTTGGGGCCCAGATAGTTTTTCTCATCTATCCTTCCAGTAGTTAGAAGAGGGATAGAAAGTGAAAGGGAAATACTCCGAGTGAATGAGTGGCTACAAAGGTGGTGCTGGCATGAGAGATTTGGATTGTGACCACGGGCTATACTTCCTAGAAGATGAACTGTTGGCAAGTGATGAGTTGCACCTCACAAAGGCTGGGAAGAATGTGTTTGGCCACAGCATGAAGAACTTCATCAGGAGGGCTTTAAAGTGAATCTATGGGGAAGGGAGATATAAAGTTGGGGTAACCATGGACAAAAGCTCATGCACCGCAACGGAGAGAACAGCTTGAATAGCACCCAATAATAGTCTTCAGAAACATGTAGGAGGAAAGCCAGACTATGAAGCACATGGTCTTCGATGTCTATATACTAATGCCCAGAGTATGGGAAACAAACAGAACGAACTTGAACTCTTAATACAGGAGGGAAATTATGACTTGATAGGTGTAACTGAGACTTGGTGGGATGATTACTGGAATACAGCAATTGAAGGATGTAACTTGTTCAAAAAGAACAGGAGGAACAGAAGGGGAGGTGGGGTTGCACTATATGTGAAAAATACATATCTCTGCACAGAAATACAGGAGGATGAGCTTCGTAGCCCCATCAAGAGCATCTGGATCAAAATAAATAGAGCAAAGAATAAAAGGAACATGGTGGGTGGAGTCTACTACTGGCCACCCAATCAAGGAGAAGACAAGGATGAAACTTTTGAAAAGCAAATAGCCAGTGTTTCAAGGAAGCATGATGTAGTAGTAATGGGGGACTTCAATTTCCCCGATATTTGTTGGGAGACAAATTCTGCAAAACATGGCCCCTCCAGGAAATTCCTGACTTGTGTGGCAGATAACTTCCTCCTACAGAAAGTAGAGGAAGGAACTAGAGAATTGGCTATCCTTGACTTGATCCTAACCAGCAGAGATGACTTAGTGGATAAAGTAGAAGTTACAGGAACTCTGGAGGAAAGCGACCATGTTATGCTTGAGTTCTTGGTTCTAAGGAAAGCAAAAGCCGAGCGTAGTCAAACGCATACCCTGGATTTTAGGAAAGCTGATTTTAATAAACTCAGAACAATGATAAGTAAGGTCCCATGGCAAGCGACTCGAACGAGAAAAGAAGTCCAAGATGGGTGGGAGCTTTTAAAAAAGGAAATTCTCAAGGCACAATTACAAACAATTCCAACAAGAAGAAAAGGTGGAAGACAACAGAAGAAGCCAATGTGGCTTCACAAAAAGCTTAGAGATGACCTGAAAACAAAAAAGGACACATATAGGAGGTGGAAAGAAGGCCAAGCAACAAAGGAAGAGTACAGGCAGATAGCACAGAATTGTAGGGATGTCGTCAGGAAGGCTAAAGCTGAGAACGAGCTGAGGTTAGTGAGGGATGCTAAAAGCAACAAAAAGGCTTTCTTCAGCTTCGTGAAGCATAGTAAAAGACAGAGGAAAGAAAGCCTGGTTCAGCTATTAAATAAGGATGGCAAAATGATAACAGATGACAAAGAAAAGGCAGAGGTGCTCAATTCCTACTTTGGCTCAGTCTTCTCCCAAAAGAGGGTCTATGACCCCCCCCCCCCCCGGCAAAGGCGAAGTACAGGTTGAAGGGGCAGGATTGCAGCTTGAGATCGATAGGCATATGGTCAAGGAACACCTCATTACTTTGAATGAGTTCAAATCTCCAGGGCCAGATGAACTGCATCCTAGAGTAATAAAGGAACTGGCAGAAGAACTCTCAGAACCACTGTCTTGTCTCTTTGAGAAATCATGGAGGACGGGTGAAGTGCCAGATGACTGGAGGAGGGCTAATGTTGTCCCTATCTTCAAAAAGGGTAAAAAGGAGGAACCTGGGAACTACAGACCAGTCAGTCTGACATCAATCCCTGCAAAAATTCTGGAGCAGATTATAAAGCACTCAATCTGTAAGCACCTTGAAAACAATGCAGTGATTAGTCGAAGCCAACATGGATTTGTCAAGAACAAATCCTGCCAGACGAATCTGATCTCATTTTTTGATCAAGTAACCTCCCTTGTGGACCATGGGAATGCTGTAGACATAATATACCTCAACTAGGGATGTCAGAGAATTCCGCCACGGATCTCGGATCCCGAAATCCATGGTGGAACAAAGCCCCCCCCCCCGTGAAATGGGCCCGGAACGGAGCACCTACCTGCTGCCGTCCGCACTGACTTGCGAATGGCGGCCGCGTCTGCGGCCACCATTCACTTCTTCCATGTAGCCGTGATAGGCTACGTAAATACTTACGTAGCCTATCACGGCTAACGCAGGAACACCATTTGTGTCCCTGTGGAAGACGTGATAGGCTACGTAAGTATTTATGTAGCCTATCACGGCTTAACTAAGGGAACGCAAATGGCGGCGGCTACAGCAGCCGCCATTTGCGTTCCTTTTTTTTTTTTTGCCATTTTAGCCTTCGTAAATATTTACGTAGGCTATTGTGGCAAAAAAAAGGGGGGGGATGCAAATGGTGGCCACAACACCATTTGCGTTCCTCTTTTTTTTTTTCCGTAATACCCTACGTAAATATTTACGAAGGCTAAAACGGCAAAAAAAAAAAAAAGGGAACGCAAATGGCGGCCACTGTAGTGGCCGCCATTTGCATCCGCTGTTGTTGTTGTTTTTTTGCCGTGATAGGCTACGTAAATATTTATGTAGCCTATCATGGCAAAATACAGGGACACAAATGGCGGCGGCTACGGCAGCCACCATTTGCATCCCTGCAGGCTGCCCAGCAGCCGGATGTCCAGCTGCAGGCGGCCCCGGCCGGCGGCTCCGCAGAATCTCTGTGGAGCGGAGCCGGCCGGAGAGAATTTTGGGGGGAGGGACGGAGCGCCTCCCCCCCACCGCACATGTCACCCTTTGAAAAGGTAAGTGACTTTTGTACATCCCTAACCTCGACTTCAGCAAAGCTTTCAACAAAGTACCCCATAATATCCCGATCAGCAAACTAGCTCAAAGTGGGCTAGATGAAACAACGATCTGGTGGATCCACAGTTGGCTACAGAATCAGACTCAAAGAGTGCTTATCAATGGGATCTTCTCAAACTGGGGAGAGGTAACAAGCGGGGTACCGCAGGGCTCAGTCCTGGGCCCAGTGCTCTTCAACATTTTTATTAATGACTTGGAGGAGGAGGTGTAGTGAATGCTGATCAAATTTGCAGATGACACAAAATTGGACGGGATAGCTAATACTTTGGAAGACAGAAACAAAATTCAAAGTGGTCTTGATAGACTGGAGCACTGGGCAGAAAAGAACAGAGTGATATTTAATAGGGATAAATGCCAAGTTCTGCACCTAGGAAAAAGAAACAAAATGCACAGTTACAAGATGGGGGATACGTGGCTCAACAACACTACAAGCGAGAAGGATCTTGGAATTGTTGTAAATCACAAGCTGAGTATGAGCCAACAATGTGACGTGGCTGCAAAAAAGGCAAATGCTATTTTGGGCTGCATTAATAGAAGCATAGCTTCCAAATCCCGGGAAGCACTAGTTCCCCTCTACTCAGCACTGCTTAGGCCTCATCTGGAGTACTGTGTCCAGATCTGGGCACCACATTTTAAGAAGGATGCAGACAAACTGGAAAGGAGTTCAGAGGAGGGCAACAAAGATGATCAGGGGACTGGAAACAAAGCCCTATGAAGAGAGACTGAAACAACTGGGCATGTTTAGCCTTGAGAAGAGAAGACTGAGGGGAGATACGATAGCGCTCTTCAAGTACTTGAAAGGTTGTCACAGAGAGGAAGGCCAGGCTCTCTTCTCCATCATCCTAGAGTGCAGGACACGGAATAATGGGCTCAAGTTACAGGAAGCCAGATTCCAGCTGAACATCAGGAAAAACTTCCTGACTGTTAGAGCAATACGACAATGGAACTAGGGATGTACAAAAGTGACTTACCTGTTCGCGGATGTGATTCGCGGTGGGGGGGGACACTCTGTCCCTTCCCCCGGAATCCTTGATGGGGGGGAGGCGATCCGGTCCTCCCCCCGGAATCCTACCTGGCCGGCTTCGCTCCACGGCGGCTCCACGGAGCAGCCGGCCAGGGCCGTCCGCAGCCGGAGTTCTGGCTGCGGACAGGCTGCTGCAGATGCAAATGGTGGCCGCCATAGCAGCTGCCATTTGCATACAGCCAAGCTGCTGTGATAGGCTACTTAAGTATTTACGTAGCCTTTCACGGCTAACCCCGCCCCCCAAAAAAGAAAAACCAGCGTATGCAAATGGCATCAGCTACGGCGGCCGCCATTTGCGTTCCCTATTTTTCGCCGTTCTAGCCTACGTAAATATTTATGTAGGCTATTACGGCGAAAAAAAGGGGAACGCAAATAGCGCTCACTACGCTATTTGCATTCCCCTTTTTTTTGCCGTAATAGCCTACATAAATATTTACGTAGGCTAGAACGGCAAAAAATAGGGAATGCCGCCGCCATTTGTGTACGCTGGGGGTTTTTTTTGGTTTTTTTTGGGGGTTAGCTGTGATAGGCTACGTAAATACTTACGTAGCCTATCACAGCTGCAAGGACGCCAATGGCGGCCGCAGCAGCCCAGCCACGGCCGGCCAGGAGACCAGCTGCCAGAGCCGCCACCGCCGGAGCCGCCGCATTCACCCCAGGTAAGTTCCATCCCAAGGGGATTCCACGGGGGTTGGGGGGGCAGGAGGGGGAGGACTGTATCTGAAAAGGACTGAGCATGCTCTGTGGCCATGTAATATTGATTGCTGGGGCAGGAAATGGAAAAATGAGTGGGAAGAGAATGGAATGGAAGAGGACTTAGCTGATTGGCTGGAACACTACACTGGAACACTACACTGCAACATTTGCTGCAGGCTCCACCTGTATATACTTTATTAAACTATAATATAGTTTAAAGTTCCATATTTTATATGATGGAGTTTATTCATTTAGATTTCCATTCAATTTAAATGTAACGAGGGTTGGGTTATATTTGTTTCAGGCCCTGTAGGGATAGATTCGATAGGGAGATCATCCTACACAACCTGTCTACCCTCCCAAACTCTCCACTGTAATCTACCAAACCACATGTTTTTATTTTAGTTGCCAGGGAGAGATAGAGTGTGGCCCTGGGTTCAAATCTCCATGTGACCATGAAGCTCACTGGGTGACCTTGGCTCAGTTGACTATCTGTTAGCCCACTCTATCATATAGGGCTGGTCCTTGTAGCAAGGATAGGAGCTATCTATCTATCTATCTATCTATCTATCATCTATCTATCTCTAGAAGCATCAGAAAGATGCTGGTTGTGGGAGTATGCCATCACTTATGTCAGGTTCCTGTTTGTATACTACATAGCTCTTGAAACATGATGATGATTATGGACAGCTCCAGTGTTCCATGCATTACCAAGATGGCACATCACTTTTGAATATCTGGGTGGAGGGAATAGATGGTCATGACAAACAGGGAAGTAATGTGTTAGGCCAAGGAAGTTCTGGTTGACAATGCTAAAGGAGGATATGTTGGGCAGCCCAGAGGAAGAGGACAGACAGATGACAGGAAGTGGGGACACCAGATAAGAGAGAATAACACATGGCGGAGGAAGAATATTTGTTTGAAGCCAGGTAAGATGAACGAGGTCAAGGTGTGAAACAGGAGGAGCTGCTGTTTGGACTTTAAAGGCACATAAGCTCAACTTTGGCTATGGGGTGGTATAAAAATGAAAATAATAATAACAACAACAACAACAACTGAATTTTGAAGATACAAATGGTGATGCCCCCTCCACGCCCCAAATAAAGCAGCCCTGAAGCCCTGGTACGAATCACTGGAATTCAGTGGCCATACAAAAATGCTAACAAATCCCTGCTTGCATTGCATTATTATTAGAGGGGCCAGCCATGTATGTAATATATTCACAAGATCACTCCTGCAAGCACACCAATGTAGAAGAATGTCATAGTAAATATTTACATGTAGACATTCCATAGACATTCCTCTGTAGACCACATTGCTAATTGTACCAGCAATTGCTCTCCCTTATCTATGCTGGATCCAACCATGCCTCACTGTTCTTTGTAAATCCAATACAGCTGAAGTATGTGTTTTTGTTGAGTTCTTGAACAAAACAGAAAATCTACAGATAAGCAATTAAAATACACATAGTCTCTCTCTCTCTCTCTCTCTCTCTCTCTCACACACACACACACACACACACACACAAATATGAGATAGAAATCACTTTCTCATTTATTTGCTCACAAAACAAAATATTTCAGCTGGGAACGTATCTTCTAATATATTTGCAGTATTAAAGCCAAATATTTAATACATACAAACCTACTCGTATTACTCATCGTTTCTTTACATGATCCCACTCATCTTGAATCTATTAAAAGCTGTTAGCATTTCAATATCCAACTTCAGCCACTCCAGAATTTGGGAGAGTTTTCAAGCAAAATATAGACATCTTGAAAAAATGACCTCCCAAATCTTATCTAAATCTTAGGCTATTTAACCTGGATTTAGGAGAAGGGGGCAGGGGAGCCCAGAGACCACTGGCTAAATGGTTGCTTTGACAATCAAGGGATGTTGCAGAAATTGCTAATTTTGAATCATTGGTTTAATCTGTTTTCAGGTTTTTAAAATCCAACTTTGCTGCTAAGGAACTCAGGGTGATGATACATAGTTTGTTTTTCCCCATTTTATTCTCACAACAACCTTGTCAGGTAGGTTAGGGTGGGGATTACCTACCGCAACCACACTATCTACTGTACTACTGTACCATGCTGGCTCCCTGTATGTTCTTCTGTAGAACTCAAATGTTTATATACTGTCTTACATTAACTTTTATTGGACCAATTTTTTACATCGTATTTTGTATTGTTTGTTCTTTAGGACAGACCAGCCGATCACGATTCCCTTCTTTCCCAGGTCCCAGTGAAGAATGAAACTAATGTGTGAACCTTCTCCTGTTGGTTTGTTGCCGTTGTCTTGAAAGAAAAATATCCTCAGCTCTAATCAGGACTGGTGGCAAGGGTAGGCATGGTTGGTCACCTGCCAAGAGCCCACACCCAGGAGGGGCCCAGCAACAAATGCCCCTAGAGTTGCTCCTTCTCTTCATCTTTGCAGCCTGTTTGTTCACCCTCTCACTCTGGCTCAGGCAAGGGTGGTGGTGAGAAGGAAGAGCAGCAGATGCCACTGCCTGCTTGCTCACTGGCCCTCTGCCTGTCAAGCATGCAAGTGGTTGCAATGATGAGGAAGAGGAGGAATAGCATAGCAGCTGGTGACGATGATGGTGAGAAGGTAGAGTCACTGAGGGAGAGGGCCCATTGAAGGTGTCTTGCCCAAGGGGCCTCAAAAAAAACCCCAGAGCCAGCACTGGCCCGGATCTTCAGTAAGCAGTGGGGAGAAGGGTGCTTAGACAATTCCAGTCCATCAATTTTTCCACCCAGCTGCTTCACACACACACACACACACACACACACACCTGCCACTCCCAGGAAAAAAGATATGGTTACCATAAGGGTACCATATCTTCATCCTAACACCCAACTGCAGTGGGTAAAGGTTTCTCCACTACTCTCTACTGCCCACATTTGCTAGAAGCCTGAAAGCAACGCAAGTACACATATCTTGGTCCTCATACATTTTGAGGAATGCGGGGAACAGGGATCTCCTTTTTTCGAAACAAGGTTTTGTGCATACCTCAGGACTCAGGAGTCCCTCCCATCTGTGGATATCCTCTCCAGACCTGACCTGTCCCTCATTTTGGCCAGCAGCACATCTGCACACAGGACACGACCCCACTTCCACTAATAGTGGGAATGTTGAAATTTAACTTTTATTGCGTTAGAGTCTATAGAGTTTCTCATGTTGGGAGGGATGAATTCATCTCCAAAGGCTGTGTTTATGTTTCAAAGGGATTATAGGAAGCCAAGAGAAAAAGGAAACATTGCAACACATCACATTACATAACATGCCACATTTATTTTCCTATGCTGATTTGAGGCTGAGTTTTAACAGCACATGGTGCAGTTCAAGTTTGGTTTCAGAAATCTGGGGGCAATTTCAGAACAAAACAACTAGCTCCTTGAACCCTGTTTGGGTGATCTGCTCCATTTGATTAAGAACCAACTAACCAAAGAACAACAGCAGTATAACCCTCTGCTAAGTGCTGAGTTAAGGCATAAGCAAATGAAAGCTTGAAAAGCAAAGAAATTGAAAACTGAGCAATTCCTGCCCTCACTTGGCAATCTAGTGGCCTTACCTCTGAACGGTGAAATGAGGCAGTTAGGAGAATAGAGGTTTCTGAAGCCATTCATTCTGCAACATTCATTATCTGGACATCACATTAAAATTCAAAAACAGTCAAAATATGTTTATATTTTTAAAGCATGCCATTCCTTTGCATTTCCAGGGTGTGCAAACATAGCCTCACACACACAATCCTCAGCAACAAAAGGATGTAATCGTACATTGACACCTAACATTTAAATTAACTTGCCTTTGGGGCAGTATCCCCTCCATTTTGTAGAGATTTAGATTTCTTTTATAATATGACATGTAACAGTGCAGTGGTAAGGCTACTATAGACATCACCTGGGACAGGAACTGGTCATGTTGTCATTTCCCTGCTCGTTGCCCTATCACTATAGCCCTGTTCAGGATTTCCCCCTCACACATTGCCCTTCATGTGAGGTGGGAGAGAGAGGGCATACTCCTTCCATTGTCTTCCTGATGGGCTGGCCTCAGAATGGCCCCATCCCTTCCACTGTATTCCTGATAGCCTGGCCTCACAGCCCCATATGCGTCGGGGCAGAATGTCAGAAGATGAGAACCCAACTGTGGTTCTAAATTGCATAGGGAGCTTACCTAGATGTAGCATACTCCCCTCTTCTGATGTTCTGACCCAACGCATGAAGATCTGTGAGGCTGGGCTGTTGGAATGGGATGGAGCACATTCCCACTATCCCCACTCACGTGATGGGGAACATGTGATAGGGAACGTGCAAACAGGGTTTATATCTTAACTCACCAATTACTGGGACTGTATTTATCCTGCACCAAAACACACAGTCAGTTGAGACAATCTTTTCTCTTAGGTCTTTCCCAGCCTTTTCACAAGGCCTCTCTTCCATTCCCCATGTTTTCTTCCCTACCACTCTCAGTGTCGGCCCTAGCCCAGGGACAGTTCGCATGATTTGAATGAAGAAGGGTTCAGTCCCTGGCATCTTTACTTTAAAAGTATCTCAGGTAATAGAAACTCTGGGCTCTGGATAGGGCTCTGGATAGGGGTGAATGCTCCTTCCTTGTTCTCCTTGACCTCTCAGCGGCTTTTGATACCGTTGACCACGGTATCCTCCTGGACCGCCTGGAGGGGTTGGGCATTGGAGACACCATATTGCGGTGGTCCCGGTCCTTCCTCTCTGGCAGGCACCAGAGGGTAGCACTGGGAGAGGAGGTTTCGGACCTGTGGCCACTCACTTGTGGGCTGCCACAGGGTTCCATCCTCTCCCCGATGCTATTTAACATCTATGTGAAGCCGCTGGGGGCTATCACCAGGAGGTTTGGGGTGCAGTGGCATCAATACGCGGATGACACGCAGCTCTACCTCTCGTTCAAATCTTCACCAAGGTTGGCTGTAGAATCCCTGTCCAAATGTCTGGAGACGGTGAGTGGCTGGATGGAGAGGAATAAGCTGAAGCTGAACCCTGACAAGACCGAGGTACTTTTGGTGGGAGACAAGAGGAAGTTGGGGGATGTTGACCTGGTGTTGAATGGGGTACAGCTACCCTTGAAAGACCAGATCCGCAGCCTGGGGGTCATTTTGGACTCCCAGCTATCCATGGAGGCTCAGGTGTCAGCTGTGAGCCGGACAGCGCTGTATCAACTCCATCTGATATGGTGGCTGCACCCCTTCCTTCCCAACCATCTGCTCCCATCGGTAGTACATGCCCTGGTCTCCTCTCGTTTAGACTACTGTAATGCGCTCTATGTGGGGTTACCCTTGAAGACGGTTTGGAAGCTGCAGCTGGTACAGAACACGGCGGCTCGCCTGATTAAAGGTAGCCGCCGGCGAGATCACATCACTCCAGTGCTGAAGGAGTTGCACTGGTTACCAGTTGTTTTCCGGGCCAAATTCAAGGTGCTGGTTTTGACCTTTAAAACCCTATATGGTTCTGGCCCAGCCTATCTTAAGGAGCGCCTCCAGCAACACCAGTCAGGCCGCTTAACAAGATCAGCCTCGGACGGCCTTCTCACTGTGCCATCAGCCAGGACAGCTAGACTGGTGGGGACGAGGGAGAGGGCCTTTTCTGTGGTGGCCCCCACTCTGTGGAACTCCCTCCCTAGGGAACTCCGCCATGCCCCCTCTTTAATGAGCTTCCGCCGTGCATTAAAAACGTGGTTGTTCAGGAAGGCATTTGGGGTGGGTTAGGGTATTTTAGAAAATGTTTTTATTGTAGAATTGTATTGTTTTAAACTGTTTTATTATATGCTTTGTACATCGCCCAGAGTGGCTGGGTGACCAGCCGGATGGGCGATTAATAAATTTAATAAATAAATAAACTGGGAAATACCTCTGCATGATACTTTAGCAAGCTGCTAAAGACTCCCAACACATGACCTCTAGCCTCCATTTTTGCTGGCTGTGTATCATGCAAAGGGAGTCAATGCATGTTCAGGTGCGCAATGTGGTCCCCTGGGAACATGGAACTTTGAGGTCAAGGATGTGACTAGCAGAAAAAAAAAAAAACACTCCTCTTTTCCTAGAGCAGAACTGAAATGCCCCTGTGCACACTTTTCTATTTCACAGGCTGAAAAGTTGTGGGGGGCACTTCAGGGATTGGGGCATGAAAGGAGGTGAACTTATCACCAGCTCTCCTAGCAGCTGTGATGTTTTCCCCCATGATCCCCCCTATGGTAAAGACAGGGAGTGTTGCCCTCTCTCTCACTGCTTCAAAGCAATGCTAGGGAGTGGTCATGAAGCATCTTCTTGAAGCCAATCAAAGTGAGAACAATGTCTCCTGCCTTCACTCTAGGAGCAAATTGGGTGGGGGGTGGGTTGAGAGATTGTAGCCTCCAACTGCAAGACCTAGGAAGGCCGTTGCTGCCAGCAACACCACCAAATGTGTGGTGGTGGCAACGCCAAAAAAAGGTAAGGGTTGCGGCGGGGGAAGGGATTCAGTAAACCTTTCACTTTCCCTCTGAGATTTGGTTGAGCACTAATTTGCACACACTGCTTTCTACAGTGGGTGGCCATCTGCAAAGGGGTTATGTTCCTGCCTATATAAACAAAAGTCCCTAAATTTATTATTTCTGCTGAAGAATAGAAGCAACGAATCCTGGGAATGATGTTAAGCACTTTGACCTACTTCCCTTATGAAGGAATATACTTTACGTTACAGATAAATTAAATCAAACAGGGATATGTCAGCAAAGAAGGGGAGCAATGGAACCCACTGAGTACGGAAAGAACCTGCCCATATTATGCCTTGCTGCTTACAAGGAAAGCATTTATTTGTTCACTTACTTGTATCCCATGGATCTTCCAGTGCACTCTGGATGGCACATATGCAGCTGTCCTATATTATTCTCATTCCACCTTGTTAGGTTGTGACTTGCTCAAGGACACGGGCATCATTGCATGGCTAAGCAGAAATTTGAACATGTGTCTACCCAGACTGATTCCAATACTCCACCCAATATATCCTACTGGCTGTCACAGTAAGTACAGCCTCCGTGGAGGAAAATTGTATAAAATCAAAATGCATCCTTTTCAACAAAGGACATGGAGTAGGGAAAGCTGATTGACATGCACTACAGGGGGGGAAATTGTGATCCTGCCTAGTGAGATGTTTATGCAAGGCCACGGGGGAACCACAGACAAAGGGTAATGCCAAGAGAACTTTTGCTTGCAGTAAGCATTCCTTTAATGTATACTATGATAATTTATAGGAAAAGCTTATCCCAGAATATTCTACCAAGGGTGCACAGTATGTTCAATAAATGTTTATGTATGTACATTAGTTATAACATAGCTCAAGGCAATGTATTCTTAAATGAGGTGTCTCTATCCATCTTGTATTTCTACCCCACTAAATGCAAACTGCTGCTAAGGCTGTTCTGCTCCAATAAATCCTGAAGCCATTTGCAGAGGAGCAAAGTAATACATTTATTAACCAAGATTATCGTCATCATCATCATCCAAGTTTCCAGGGTTAAGAATTCAATTGAAAACAATAAATGCCTCTTTGCATTGCATTAGCACGTTTTGTGATCAACTATATAAACCATCCTGGCACCAAATGCTCCAGGTCATTTTGTTGTGTGCCTTTTAAATAATATGCAATTGACTTTTGTGAACAAATGATTGCCACGTCCAATTTTAGAAACACCCAATAAGATTTCCAAAGAGTTGTCTTGTTATTGCAAAGCTGTATTATGAGTTCCATTGTTGACAGAGGCACAAACAGCTCCAAATTTCAGTCTAATGCAGGGGGAGGGGACACCTGCAGCCTTCTTGGTGTTGTCAGAATACAATGCCAATATCCCTGACCATTAGCCATGCAGGTTGGTACTGATGGGAGGTACAGTCTATCAACATCTGGATGACCAGTGGTTTCTGAGCTAATGGTTTCATTCCCACCACCAGAGTTTTGATTCACACCTCAGGGGCTCTGGTTTCTGAGAAAACACAGTAGCCACAATCTTCCAGTTTTCACCATGCTTAAGTCCACTGAACTTAAATTCAGAATTAATCCTGCTTAAACCCATTGATTTCAATGGACATAAATGTGCCTAACTCTATGCTGGATTCTGACCAGTCAGTAGACTTTATATGTCCAATGTCCTTTGCAGTCCAGAGGTCTTTAGATACCAAAGTACCTGACGCTTCTTTTTAACATGAACTAAATGGTAAAGCACCGGCTGGATATAGTCACTTCAACCCAAGGTAAAACACAGTTAGGGGATCTCTACACCTCAAGTTTATTGAGCATTCATGGTTGCTCACTCACTGAATTGTGTGGGTCCATTACATGACCTCATCATTGTCCAGTCATTATTCCACTATTTCCTCCCACCTATCCCGTGTTTTCCTCAAATGGAAAAAAATAGGTATTTTTCCAGATATGCACAAATGGAGCACCATGTCCTCCCTGTATATTTCGCCCCTAGCATGAATGAAGCACTGAGTGTGGTTGTTGGGGATGTGGTCATGATGTCAAAGGTGGTGACGAAGGTCTGATGGGTGTTCAGCCTTCCCGCTCCTGCACTGTTTTGGCTCCTCGCAATTTTCAGCCTGCCTTTTCAAAACAGAGTGGCAGAACAGCAGAGCAGCAGTGAGGGGGGACGGCAGAGCAGCAGCAGAGCGGCAGGGACTAGCCAAAAGAGGGAGGCGGGGCCCAGGGAGATCAGTGGGGGGGCTGTCCACATGACAGTCCCCATCCACCAGTAATGTGAAAGGGGAGGGAAAGGGGCACAAACCCAGGAGCAAGTATCGCTGAGCCTGGAGCACGTGTAATGCCTCTTCACGGAAACATAACACTACGGGAATGGCCATCTACAGAGAAGGAAGCACGTGTAAAGGGAATCAGTTGTGATCCTGCATTTAAAACGGAAGTGGAAAGCCCTGTTTTAAATGCAGGATTTTAGGCTGATGTAGAAATCCCCTTCATGGATCACTGCCTTGTTGTGGCGAAGGGGCGTGCGTAACTCGGTGAAGCCATAAGCTATGCCGTGCAGGGCCACCCAAGACGGACAGGTCATGGCAGAGAGTTCGGACAAAATGTGGTCCACTGGAGAAGGAAATGGCAACCCACTCCAGTATTCTTGCCAAGAAAACCCCATGGAACGTAACACAAGGCTAAAAGATATGACGCCGGAAGATGAGCCCCTCAGGTCGGAAGGTGTCCAATATACTACTGGGAAAGAGCAGAGGGTATTTCCAAGTAGCGCCAGAAAGAGGGAAGCGGCTGGGCCAAAGCCGAAAGGACACTCAGCTGTGGATGTGTCTGGTGGTGAAAAGAAAGTCCGATGCTGTAAAGAACAATATTGTTTAGGAACCTGGAATGTAAGATCAATGAATCAAGGTAAGCTGGAGGTGGTCAAACATGAGATGGCAAGATTGAATATCGACATCTTGGGAATCAGCGAACTAAAATGGACAAGCATGGGCAAATTTAATTCAGGTGACCATCATATCTACTACTGTGGGCAAGAATCCCTTAAAAGAAATGGAGTAGCACTCATAGTCAACAAAAGGGTGGGAAAAGCAGTACTGGGGTACAATCTCAAAAATGATAGAATGATCTCAGTATGAATCCAAGGCAAACCATTCAGCATCACAGTAATTCAAGTCTATGCCCCAATCACTGAGGCCAAAGAAGCTGAGGTTGATCGGGTCTATGAAGACCTACAACACCTTCTAGAACTAACACCAAAAAAAGATGTCCTCTTCATCATAGCGGATTGGAATGCTAAAGTAGGAAGTCAAGAAATCACCAGGATAACAGGCAAGCATGGCCTTGGTGTACAAAATGAAGCAGGACAAAGGCTAATAGAGTTTTGCCAAGAGAACACGCTGATCATAGCAAACACTCTTTTCCAACAGCACAAGAGGTGACTTTACACATGGACATCACCAGATGGTCAATATCGAAATCAGATTGATTATGTCCTTTGCAGCCAAAGATGGAGAAGCTCTATACAGTCAGTAAAAACAAGACCTGGAGCTGACTGTGGCTCAGATCATGAGCTGCTTCTTACAAATTTCGGCTTAAATTGAAGAATGTAGGGGAAACCACTAAACCATTCAGGTATGACTTAAATCATATCCCTTATGAATATACAGTGGAGGTGATGAATAGATTTAAGGGATTAGACCTGACAGACAGTGTGCCTGAGGAACTATGGACGGAGGTCCATAACATTGTTCACGAGGCAGCAACTCAATCCATCCCAAAGAAAAAGAAATGCAAGAAAGCAAAGTGGCTGTCTGATGAGGCTTTACAAGTAGGGATGTACGAAAGGCACTTACCTTTCGCGGATTATGTTGATAGTGGGGGGGAGGTGCTCTGTCCCTCCCCCCGGAATCCTGGACGGGGGGGGAGGTGCTCCATTCCTCCCCCCCCCCGCCGGAATCCTGGCCAGCCAGCTGTGCTCCACAGGGATTCTGCGGAGCTGCTGGCCGGCTCCGCCAGCAGCCAGACATCCGGCTGCTGGCTAGCAGGGATGCAAATGGCGGCGGCCGTAGCCGCCACCGTTTATGTCCCTGCAGTCAGCCGTGATAGGCTACGTAAATGTTTACGTAGCCTATCACGGCTGACTTAAAAAAACAAAAACAACAACGTGCATACGCAAATGGTGGCGGCCACGGCTGCCGCCATTTGCATTCCTTATTTTGTCACGTCTTAGTCTACGTCAAGATTTACGTAGACTAAGACGGCGAAAATAAGGGGAACGCAAATAGCGTAGTGGACGTACTTATTTTCGCCGTCTTAGTCTACGTAAATCTTGACGTAGACTACGACGTGACAAAATAAGGAACACAAATGGTGGCGGCCGTGGCCGCCGCCATTTGCGTACGTACGCGCATTGTTGTTGTTTTTTAAGTCAGCTGTGATAGGCTACGTAAACTTTTACGTAGCCTATCGTGGTTTTTTTTTTAAACTTAGCCGTGATAGGCTACGTAAATCTTTACGTAGCCTATCACGCTTTTTTTTTTTTTTTTAACTGGAAATGGTGGCGGTGGCAGCCAGTCAGAAGACCAGCCGCCGCCGCAGCCGCCAGGAAGATCTGCCCCAGGTAAGTCTTGTCCCGGGGGGGGCAGGGGGGCAGACCATTCCGCCACCGATTTGGGGGGGCCAAATGCGCTGGAATTCAGCCTCCCCGAGATCCGTGGCGGAATTCTCTGACATCCCTATTTACAAGTAGCTGAGGAAAGAAGGGAAGCGAAAAGCAAGGGAGAAAGGGGAAGATATATCCAACTGAATGCAGAGTTCCAGAGAATAGCAAGGAGAGACAAGAAGGCCTTCTTAAAGGAACAATGCAAAGAAATCGAGGAAAACAACAGAATGGGAAAGACTAGAGATCTCTTCAAGAAAATCGGAGATCTCAAGGGAACGTTTTGTGAAAAGATGGGCATAAAGGACAAAAAAGGCAGGGACCTAACAGAAGCAGATGAGATTAAGAAGAGGTGGAAAGAATACACAGAAGAACTATACAGGAAAGATCTGAATGTCCCCGATAGCCATGATAGTGCAGTCACTGAACTTGAGCCGGACATCCTAGAGAGTAAAGTCAAGTGGGCCTTAGGAAGCATTAGTAACAACAAAGCTAGCGGAGATGACAGTATTCCAGCTGAGCTATTTAAAATCCAAAAAGATGATGCTGTTAAAGTGCTGCACTCAATATGCCAACAAATTTGGAACACTCAACAGTGGCCACAAGACTGGAAAAGGTCAGTTTACTTTACAATTCCAAAGAAGGGCAATGCCAAAGAGTGTACAAACTACCGTACAACTGCGCTAATTTCACATGCCAGCAAGGTTATGCTCAAAATCCTACAAGTTAGGCTTCAGCAACATGTGAACCGAGAACTACCAGAAATACAAGCTGGGTTTCGAAGAGGCAGAGGAACAAGAGATCAAATCGCCAACATTCGCTGGATCATGGAGAAAGCAAGAGAATTCCAGAAAAACGTCTATTTCTGCTTCATTGCCTATGCTAAAGCCTTTGATTGCATGGATCACAACAAACTGTGGCAAATTCTTAAAGAGATGGGAATACCAGACCACCTTACCTGTCTCCTGAGAAACCTGTACAAGGGACAAGAAGCAACAGTAAGAACCAGACATGGAACAAGCGATTGGTTAGCGATGTACGAAATACTTACCTGGTTTCATCCAGGGACATCCACGGTGGGGGGGAGGCGTTCCGTCCCTCCCCCTGAAATCCTCGACAGTGGGGGAGGCGATCCATTCCTCCCCCCTGGAATCCTGCCCGGTCAGCTCCACTCTGCGGCCAGTCCGCAGAGCCACCAGCCGGGCCAACCCGCAGCGGGGCCTCCAGCCGCTGCCGGGCTGGTGCGGACGCAAATGGCGTCCTGAGTAGGGGACGCCATTTGCGTCCCTACGGTAGCCCGTGATAGCCTATGTAAATATTTACATAGCCTATCACGGCTAAAGCAGGGACGCAAATGGCGTCCCCTATTCAGGACGTCATTTGCGTCCGCACCAGCCCGGCAGCAGCCAGAGCCACCGAAGCCGCAGCCGGAGCCGCAGCCAGATAGGCTCCGTTTCGCGGGGCTTTTGCAGGGTGGTTGGGCGGGTTGCTCCGTTCCGCCATGGATTCCAGGGGGCCGAATTCACTGGAATTTGGCCCCCCTGGGATCCGTGGCGGAATTCTCTAACATCCCTATGATTGGTTCAAAATTGGGAAAGGAGTACGACAAGACTGTATATTGTCGCCCTGCTTATTTAATTTATATGCAGAGTACATAATGAGAAACGCTGGGTTGGATGAATCACAGGTCGGAATTAAGATTGCCGGGAGAATTATCAACAAGCTCAGATACGCAGACAATACCACCCTAATGGCAGAAAGCGAAGAGGATCTAAAGAGGATCTTGTTGAGGGTGAAAGTGGAGAGTGCAAAAGCTGGTTTGAAACTCAACATTAAAAAAACTAAGATCATGGCATCTGGCCCCATCACTTCCTGGCATATAGAAGGGGAAGAAATGGAAGCAGTGACAGATTTTATTTTCTTGGGCTCCAAGATCACCGCAGATGGTGACTGTAGCCATGAAATTAAAAGACGCTTGCTCCTTGGGAGGAAAGCTATGGCAAACCTAGACAGCATAGTAAGAAGCAGAGACATCACCTTGCCGACAAAGATTCGTATAATCAAAGCTATGGTTTTCCCAGTAGCAACATATGGCTGTGAGAGCTGGACTATAAGGAAGGCTGAGCACCAGAGAATTGATGCTTTCGAACTGTGGTGCTGGAGAACACTCTTATGAGTCCCCTGGACTGCAAGGAGGTCAAATCAGTCCATCCTAAAGGAAATAAACCCTGACAGCTCATTGGAAGGACAGATACTGAAGCTGAAGCTCAAATATTTTGGCCACCTAATGCGAAGAGAAAAGTCACTGGAAAAGACCCAGATGCTGGGAAAGATTGAAGGCAAAAGGAGAAGGGGACAGCAGAGGATGAGATGGCTAGATAGCATCAGCGATGCAATGAATATGAATTTGAGCACACTCTGGGAGAGAGTGGAGGTCAGGAAGGCCTGGCGTGCTATGGTACATGGGGTCACGAAGACTCGGACACGACTTAACGACTGAACAACAACAGAAATCCCCTTAGACTCAAACAAAAATGACTTCATGTAGAAGAAAGAAGTGAAATGGTCTTAGCACGGGAAAATAAAAGAATCATTTGCACTACGATCCTACACATAGGTACTTGGCAGTATGCTCAATTGAACACTGCGGGACTTACTTCTGAGTATGGTGCTGAGAAAGAAGACGTATTACATCTTATCCTGAGCTATGATAAATGATGCCTTTGGCTAGAGCACTTTAGCTTTACACAGGGTCGAAATCTACATGTCCATGTGTATAGAGGGAAGACATAGATTTTTCTCCACTGGACCAGGTGAGGTGGGGGAAGTAGTCAGGCTTTGACACTCAGTGACTATTTCATGCTGATGCCTCCTCCCAATCAGAGACAGAGGCTAGGAAGAGCCCAGAGAAATGGAAGGTAAGTCATTTGAAATGATAATGAGCTTGTTTAGTCATTGTCAACTCACTCTGCTGGGCTGGGAGTTGCACATTAGGCGACAGACCCATCCTTCTTCGCCCCACCAGGAGACTTCACAGGCCAGGAAGTTATGATTATACAAAATTGGGGTGAATAACCAAGGGAAGTGTCTGAGCAGATATTAATTATGACATGGGAAGTTTCCCAGACAGGAAAGTGCAATTAGAAACAGGATCCTAGACATAGCGGCAATTACTCCAGACAATGACTTCTACAAACAGGACAAACTAGAGGTTTGCATTTGAAAGGCACAACTCCAGGATTGCCATAACTCCTGAGGCTCAGAACCTGAGACTTGTGTGGGGAGAATGTGGGAGCCTAGAGAGAAGCAGATGGCAAAGGCCAAGCTCTTGATTCCTAGATCACAAGCCACTCCTTCCAAATAATCTCCAGTCCAGGATCTATTATTAGTGCCTTATTTGCCTGGTGGCTTTAAAATCTACTTATTATGCCTGTTTGGGTTGTGTTGTCCCTCCCCAAAGCCAGGAACTTTTACAGAAGTAAACGATTGTGGACTGGAAGAACATGGGTGGAATCTGGCAGGAGGTTAAACTTTAGAATGGGGAAGGCCCTGTAGAGCTTCTCAGTTGTTTCTGGCTCCTCACCCTGAAATGTGGAAGGACCATACCTCAGTAGCAGAGCACCTGCTTTGGATGCACAGTGTCTCAGGTTCAATCCCTGGCATCTCCAGGTAGGGGCTAGGAAAGAATCCTGCCTGAAACCCAACCTTCCCCAACCCTGGTGACCTCTCAATGGAGTTGGACTACAACTCCTAGCATCCCACAGCCAGCAGGGCCAGTGGCTGTGGTTGATGGGGGTTGTAGTCCAACAACATCTGGAGAGCCACTGGGCAATGTTTTGGCAATTTAGCATACAGCAAGAGTGGGGGCGGATAAAGACTTAGGGTGCAATTGTATGCATGTTTAGACAGAAGTCCTACAACTCCCAGTATTCCTCAGCCAGCCATACAAGCTGGGGAATGCTGGGAGTTGTATCTTTTTCTGTCTAAACATGCATAGGATTCTGCCTTAAAGTGGCAATCCTTTACATGTCTACTTAGAAGTAAGCCCCAATGCATTCAGCGGGACTTACTCCCAGGTACGTGGGTATAGGATTGCAGCCTAAGATGGCGATCAGAGCATGTTCCCACTCAGAATTCCCTAGTACAATGCTACATCTAGGGCATGGGGGCGGGGGTCAGCTCCTAGTTGGCAGAACCACCCCCCAGAGATGTCACAGCTAAAAGAAATTTTTTAAAAGCAAAAAAAAGCCCCATGCCCACAAGCGTTTGATGGATTGTGTTCCTTCAGAAATCACATTCCTCTGGTTTACAGGAGACCTGGATTTATTTATTTATTATTTATTTATATTTATTTGTTGGTTGCATGTACTAGTTGCCTATTAACCTAGTCCTCTAGGTGAAGTACAACAACAAAAAATAATACAATGAAAATATAATAAATAATATAATGGATTATTGTACAATACAGTGCATAATACAATGCATTAAGGTATTATACAATAAATAATACAATGTATTACAAATAATACAATGAAAATTTCAAATCAAATAAGATACAGCATTAGCATAAGGTGCAACTATATTAAAAGGGCTACAATAATCCCATAAGGGTATACATAGAATAATCAATCACTGTCTGCACAGAGATTAAAATAATAGTCAATATAAACTTTAAAATAAAACTTAAATACATAATATTAAAAATATTAAAAGGCCCGGGTCAACAAAAAGGTCTTTGCGTAGCACAGTAGCACTGAAAAAATGTCACTGTCAATGCCAGGCAGGACTCTGTAGGGCCAACCAATCTGGTGCCAGCCAGATAGTTTGAACTTCAACTCCCATTGAAGTTCAAACTATTTGAATTTCAAATAGCCACTGCTCAGGATTCCTAGGAGTTGTAGTCCAAAATATCTGGAGGGCACTAGGTTGTGGAAGCCTGCTCTAGGGAGAGCATTCCACAACTGGGCGGTGGGGGGGGGACCACAGAAAAGGCCCTCTCTTAGTTGCCACCCTCTGTACTTCAGATGGAAGAGGTATTTGCAGAACGGCCTCAGTTGAGGATTTTAAGACATGGGCAGGTACATATTAAAAGAGGCATTCCTCTTACTGCCCCTGCCCAATTGTGAGCCAAAAGGTTTCTCGTGAGAATGTTCAGCTCATCTTTATGCAGGCAAAAACTGGTTCTGTTTTTATCTGTAAAATGTTGGTGGCTATGTGCTTGCTCGCGCTCGCTCTCGCTCTCTGCCTAACTCACCTCATAGGGTTGTTCATTAGGATGAAATGAGAGAAACCCTATGCACATCAGCCTCAGCTTCTTGGATACAAATGCAATGAAAAATACTCTCATTCACAGTCAAAGGGTACCTTCTACATCATCCTGTGATTATAAAGCCGCACAGTATACTCAAACTGCAAAATGCCAACATGGCCTCAGTTCTCAGGATTCTTCTACCACAAAAGCTCCACTATTTGGAAAATGAACTACTCCATTGTGAGTTGAGCGTAATGAGGTAGCCAACAGCTGCCTCTACCCATGTGAAAAATTACTCAGCCAAGTTTCACTGATGTCTATAAATGTCCGGGGTGGGACAAGAAGACTCTGTAAGAGATTATTCTCTCTTTTATTAACACACTTGTGTACTTACGGTCTGCTATTTTTCTCCCATATCTGCCCCCAAATAATATGGCCTGAAAATATATCCTACGGTATGTTCTGAAAAATTCTAGCAAGTATTTTCAAAGGGCATTCATATGTAGAGGTCAGTGCAGGAAATTAGGGATGAGAGAAACCTCTTGGTGGCTTTGGTAGATTGTGGAAACTGGAATTGATTATGCGAGACATTCCAAGTAGGCATAGACAGGTCTATTTAAACTCCCCTGAGCCAGGACCAGCCCTACCATTAGGCTGAGTGAGGTAACTGCCTCAGGCAACAGATTCTAGGGGGCAGTGGCAGCATACCCCTGGCTGTTCCTCCTGGTGCCCCAGCCATTCCCATCCATTGGAGGATAGTGCTGTGTATGTCACAAAGCTTGTCTCAAACCCCCTAAACTAGCCTGTTGCCTCAGGTGTGGTAAAGAACCCCATCCCATCATCACTGCTGAAAAAAGGTTCAGATGCCAGTCCAGCTGGCTTCGGTGAATGGAATGGGGAAGGAGGCACCATCTTTTCCTCAGGCAGCAAAATATCTTGAGACCACCCTGCCCTGAGCCACACTAGCAAGCCTTGCATGCGACAAGAGTGTATGAAGGAAGCAGCCTCCCTTTGAGCCTTTTCTTTAAAAGCCAGATCATTTAGCTTACGCTGCACCTTTTTCTTGGGCTGCTGCTTCTTTTCATTTCTAAAACGTAAGGGAAGGGGAAAGCAGTAAAGAGTGGGTTGGACCAGAGAAAAGCATGCATAATAGGACTGGCAGAAACTGACTTCCATGCCCATCATTCCCCCTGCAGCAGCAGCAGCAGCCCCCCAGGCACCCTAAAAGGCTCCCCTTAGGGTTAGTGCGTGGGGTGATCTGCAGCACAGCAAGCTGAGGGGTAAAGGAAATCCCCTAAATTTGGGCAGGAATACTTTTACAAAATTGGTAATTTTTACAAGGCAGGACAAAAGTTGCAACACCCAGGAGAGCTCCTAATGAACATCTTGCTCCATCAAGGTCTGAGACCAAATTGAAGCAATTTATGCCTCAGTTACAGACTCCACCCTTCCCTACAAAATGGAAGCCTTAAAGGAACAGGCCTCTAGTATGTAGCCTAGCATTCCTCTGTCTCTCCAAGAGTTCATGCCTGGGACGCTGCTGGCATTGGCACATTAGCTCCATGGAATGTGTGGCTCTTGTAGAAGGGTGCTGGTCCAGTGCTGGAGCTAGGCTTGAGGGTCTCGGGTTTGGGGGTCTCTGCAGTGGTGCTTGCACCTGAAGTTTCCTCTGTTGGCACCACTGGTTCTTCGGCCTCAAAATCCATGTCATTGCTGGACTCCTGGGTCATGACAAGCTCTGTTCACAGAAGCTGCATCTACCTGATTTAGGGGGATCACCCTCTTTCCTGCACATCACAGACCACCCCATTCAGCAGGGTCCCTTGACCCTTGGGGAAAGCCTTTGCGGGGGAGGGGGGATGTCCAGAGAGAATGAGGTCTAAAGGAAGCCAGCTTCTTCTAACCCCATAGCGCACACTTTTCTGTGGATCCAACTCCATGTGTGAGACAAGAAAGAAAACTAGGGGGGGAGGGGAGAAATCTATATTTCAGATAATAAAATAATGCCTTGAATTGACCTTCATATCTGAAGATGATATGTTGGAGAACCAGAGACATAATTTAGATAAACTGTTTTTGTAAAGTAAAAGAATGTTTCTAGTAATTTTAATTATATAATGAATGTGTGAGTTGTTGTTTTTTAAATGCCTCCTAACTTTTTTGGTATTTAGATGCCATTTGGAATCCTCTCCCCTTAGTTGTGTTAAGAAAATAAATAGTCAAAACAAAAACATACATCTCCTTTTCCACACACCCAATTCTCAAAACTGGAACATTCAGAATATTGGAAAGAGATCGTACAAATTCTCTTCCCTGCCCCCGCCCCCGCCCCCACGCGCACGCACACAATACACTGGCTTATAGCCATATTCCTGAACTTAACTATCTGATAAAGCAGTGCAAAACATATGTGCAGCACAACTTAAAATACTGGTCAAAGTACATTGGTAGAATTTGCTATGAAAAATTAGAAAGCATTGTCGCATGTGTAGGTGACCTTTTTAGACTGAGATTACAAAAAGGAGGAAAGCCTTTTCATTTACTCTTAATACAGCATCAGCCTAGTGTTAGTGTTATTACTGTGGTGCCGGAGAAGTTTAATACTTTGTTTTCCTCTGAAGAGCTGGGGGGGGGGGCTAAATCCTGCTTAGGCTTTGTGAGAAATGGGTTTTGTGATTTTTAGGTCATCTCCCCTCAAGTTTAATGTTTTTAAAAATGGATTCTGGAAGTGCTACAAGAGCTTTGCAGCCATCATACAATAAATGTCATATTCTTTGGTGTCTAAGCAGTGTTTCTAAAGTTCTTATTCTATTCACCCACTCAGGAAAATGAGGTAGGTCATCTGTATTTCTTCTTTATGGATATATAAAGCGCATAGTCTGAAAGCACATGAGGCAGCCACCTTGCTGAAGCTAAGCAGGTCTGGGTCTGGTCAATGCTTGGAAAGGAAACCACCTGGGAACCACATGTAGCCACCTTGAGTTCCATGAAGGAAGAAAGGTGGGATATAAATGGTGTGGGTGTGTGTGTGGGTGTATAATAGGATTTGAACAAGCATGACTGAATGCAAATGATGACAGGTCCCCTGTACTTTTTTTAGTAGTGTGTAGACAAAGAAAAATATTAATTGGATGCAGCTGTTCTCACAACAGTTCTTGTCTGCATGCATATATGATACAGTGTGTGTGTGTGTGTGTGTGTGTGTCTGTATGAGAATGAAATGACTGTCGTCGTCATCCCCCGATGCTTAATTTCTTGGCCATATAATATGTACTGTGACAGACGTGTTGTTTACAGCTAAAGTGGCTCTCTGTTGTGGGTGATCTGTTTTACATAGCTTTTCAGTTTTCTTCCATGGGTCCACCAATTGTCCTTTAGGCTAGAAACTCTCAGCCACTGAGGCTGCAACTGAGATGGAAAACTGGTGGGAGGAGAGGAACCTCTTAATCCTTTCCATTCGTCCCATTTCCTACCGAACCTTCCCAAACTGCTTTTACACCTCCACACACACGCCAGGGGAAAGATGTGAGTACCCTGTGGTCATTGCCTGCACTCACACTGGATGCACCTCTTACAGTTAGTCTCTACCCCACAGGCACAAGTTGCTGTTCTTTAAGCCGTCTGAGCTCCCTTGTACCCCTGGACCCTGCTCAGGTACCAGAATCTTGTCTTCAAAGAGTTGGCAACCCTCAGACCACAAGGCCTCTATAATGCATTCAGAGCAAAAGATGCAGGGAGTTGGAGTTCTTGCAGTTGTTTAACTGGAGAGACACTTAAGAAACAAAACAAAACCCTAATCTCAGGCAACCAAATGAGTGACTTAGCAAAGGCTTCACTCAGACCCAGATTCAAGATCTTCACCCATGATCAATATATAGGAAAATGGTCCCCAAACAAACCACCTTAGTCAATTGTCTCACAGCAAGATCCTACCACCCAGTTTTTGATTTAACCACAAACTGCCACATTCAAGGCAAAGACAATATCTAAACAAATAAGAGAAGTCACAGTGAGTTCTATATGCAATGTGTGAGCACAGCTTTTCATCATGTGCCTTCTGTACTTAACAACCCCCCCCCCAAAAAAAAGCTGGAATTTGCTCCATAGTTTAAGAAACAGAAAATAAGTATTCTTTTAAAACAATTCACAAAACCGTGGGTCACAGAAGATCAGGATAACATCACCAAGGGGAAGTATTAGTGAGTCATCTGTTTCTGTGAATTACCCAAATGTTCATTGAAAGTGGAACTCTTACACACACACACACACAGACACACACGCATCCGCATAAGGCAGAGTTCAAAAATAAAGGAGGGTTATGCAAGACTAGCAAGAAAATAAGCGGATGAATCCTCTAAAATAATATTGTGACATATTTTGGCTCTCACTCCTTGGTTGCCATAGGATCTTTACTGAGCAAGCAACTGCTAAACCCCAGGCAGGATTATGCCATGGCTGACTTTAAAGGGAGAGGGAAAAGTCTTATGAACATATTTGTCAGGAAGGAGAGCTGTTAGCTAAAGGTTAG
Source organism: Heloderma suspectum (assembly GCF_057233095.1). NCBI lineage: Eukaryota > Metazoa > Chordata > Lepidosauria > Squamata > Helodermatidae > Heloderma > Heloderma suspectum. The sequence continues at coordinate 272,518,436 of NC_139458.1, forward strand.
CAGTAAAAACACACACACAAACACGCACACACCACTAGTCCCCAGTTGATTTAAACCTAACATACATGCAACTGGGATATAAATTCTGCAAGCCTAACTTGAATCTGAATATATGTCTCTCCTTCTCAGAGCATTTAAATTTCACTACAAAGAAAAAGAAAAAGAATTACCTGTCATGCAAGGAACAACAGCAGAAGCCTGAGGGAACTAGTTAAGGAAGATGCAATGAAATGTGTAGGAAAATCTCCGGATGCACCACTTTCTGTGACGTCATTACTCACTGGCATACAGAAGTAATAGCAACAACTCTGAGATTGAAAGATGAAGCAAAATGGAGTGGATTCAACAAAGTGGACTCAGGGTCCTGAGAATTTGGAGGATGTGGCCAAGACCAAGGGATTTAACAGACTGGGCTCTGCTAGACCCAAAAGAAAGCCATTTATAAAGAATGAAGTATGGAAATATATGCCAATTTTCTTCTCCATACAAAGGGAGAATACTATGAAGACACAACAGTGACTCACAGTTGGAAAAAAAATGCAGTTGAACCTTATTAGTAACAGTTTCAGCAACTGAATCATACCATTGAATTCTGCTAAATCAATAATTTAAATCTGTCTGATGTTGTTTTTCAAATTCCAGGAAGAACATTACAAATCATTGGAATGCCCTCATTGCTGCCCAGTTATTAATCATAACCATTGTGCACAGTTTGAACCAGAGTTTATGATCTGCTGAACTGCAAGGCCATTAAAGCCATTACTGTATTTTGAAGATGGCTTTAGAGCTAACACTATAGTTATATTTTGGGAGAAGGATGCTAAGGACAGGTAAGGACTTATTGAGGGTCTATTTCCAAGCAATGGTGCTATGCTTAAATTCTACTATTTCATCTGGGAGACTGGAGCCATTTCATGCAGCCATTCCAAAGTGATGATGGACATGGCTGAAGACACAGTGAGTTAGTTTGTTTGTTTGTTTGTTTGTTTGGGTATAAATGCTTTGACACATCACATAGGGCAATCACCTGGAGTTCAGTGACATTTACCCCCAGGAAACTGGGTATAGAATTGCAGCCCCAGGCACATGCTGAGACCAGGAACTGCTGTGTCTTGGCTGAAATGAGATTGTATTCATTTTCCAGAACATGGTTAGCTTTAGCTAGTAGCTGGAGGGAATGTACCAACACAATAAAATCGCATCTTCAGGTGGTTTAAAATCCTCTTCCTCTAGTTTAGAATCATGGTCCCAATCTACACGGTCGAGCGAGAGCACATCAGAGTCGTTTGCGACAGATGATGCTGTCGCAATCTGCAGCAACCCGGCAGCTTCCCTCTGGAAAAGGCATGTTTTCGGGAAGTCCTTTTAGCGCCTCTTTTTTCCTTAAATGCAGCTCCTGCATGGTTCCACTGCAGTGTGCCCTGTCCACCCCCCTGCATTAAATCCTGGGTGTGCCTATTTCTGTGTCCTGGCTGTGATCTGGCAGTGACCTGGTGAAGGGGTAGGGCTGTCTCCTTTTCCACCTCCATTCCCTCTTTTCCCCCATTCACAGTAGGGCTTGTTTCCCATTCACAGTATCTTGCCACTTTTTCCCATTCACAGTATTGCAGTTGCACTGTTTCAGGCATTCACAATAGCGGAGTAGCTACTGTTCCCATTCACAGTATGCAGCCTGTATTTCCCATTCACAGTTTCGCAGTTGCAGCATTTCAGGCATTCACAATAGCAGAGTAGCTGCTTTCCCCATTCAGATTATGTAGCCTGTTTTTCCCATTAACAATAAGCACAGTGTCTTTTAATCTTTCACAAGAACCCAACAGTAGATGAGAGGGGAGAGCTGTGGGGTAAACTACAGGGTCTTAATTCAGTGTTTTCAGTAAACTTCCCTGAACAGGGGCGGGGAACAAGTTTCTCTCATTTGCTGAGCAGCACATACAGGGTTGATGATGTTCTACTTCACCCACCCAACCCCAAAGTATGGGGGTTTCAAGTAGGGCTGTGCAGGGACCAAAAGCGGGGTTTGGATGGCCAATGCGGGCTCTCCCTGCCCCCAATGCACTACACGAGCCCCTGCTCCTTACCTGGGTTCTCAGGACACGCACTGTTGGCCTCTTCAAGGGAGTCACCATTTTGGCAACTTCCTGTATTTCCAGGAACTGAATGCTGTGCAAATGGCAACCATAAGGCTGTTATCTATGCAACATTACAGGCATTTACATGTACGTCACGTTGCATACATCATGGCCTTACAGCTACCATTTGCACAGGATTATATATATGGAAATAGAGGAAGTCGCAATGGCAACTCCCTTGAAGCGGCCAATGGCTGCCAATGCACATCTCAAGGGTCCATCAGGACACAGGTACAGAGCAGGGGGCTTGCATGGCTGGGTGTCAGGGGGGCATGTAGTTGGCCAGAGGGGCGGCTGGGTTTCTGGATTGCACTGAAGCACTTCAGAACAATCCAACCTGCTTCAGGTTGCTTCAGGCCAATTCCAACCCTCTTGGGGTATGGCCCAAAGCAGCCCAAAGCACCCTGCTTCAGCTCAGAATTTGGCTCTGAAGCCGAACCAGTGCACAGCTCTAGTTTCAAGTGTTGTATGACCCATGTAAGAGGGTTTTTAGGTAGTGTATACTCTGCTTTTCTTGCTTCATGAGCCCCTGATGGACCAAAGCAATTTCATCCAGATATAATCAGAAAGTATTTCTTATCCCATTTCTATATAGATGGAGCCCTGCTCTTTAACAGCTAAATTTGGTATTCTCCTAGTCATAGAAGTAGCAAAAAAATAGCCATGTTGGATTTTGGATTTTTTTTATGGGCCAACACAGCCACTTTTGATTTTCTCTAACTGTAACAGTCCAATTTTTTTAAGACAATGTTTAATCTCATCATTAATGGATCTGGTTGTACTTATTACTGAACAGCTGGAGTTCACACATTCAGCTATATATATACAATCTGGATAGACAGTTATAGTGGGATGAAAGGGAAGCACTGCAGTGCCCTTGTGAGTCCATGTGCATGCATTTCATGCATTTTATTTATTTAAATCATCCCCCTTTATATCTGGAAAGACACATAGCAGCTAACAATAAGAGAATAAGAACAAAAATCTGTATAATAAATGAATTGGAGATTAGAGGATGCGTGTGCACTAGAGTCAAAATGTATCCAGCTACAACTCAGAGATTTAACTTCTAGAGGTTGAAAAACCTAAAAAAAAAAAATCAACTCCAGCTGTCCAGCAGCTCATGAGTCTTGTCTGCCATGGAACCCCAAAGCATCTGCCATGAAGCTCTACATCAGGCTTCCCAGATGTGTTGAACTAAAACTCCCAGCATCCCATAACAACATGGCCAGTAGTCAGGGATGGTGGGCAGTGTAGTCCAAAACATCTGGAGAGCACCAAGTTGGGGAAGACTGTCCTATATATTGCAGAGTTGGGGGACAATGGAACCAATTCCCTAGGGAGGTGGTGGGCTCTCCCACACTGGAGGCGTTCAAGACGAGGCTGGACAGCCATCTGTCAGGGATGCTTTGACTTAGATTCCTGCATTGAGCAGGGGGTTGGACTCGAAGGTCTTATAGGCCCCTTCCAACCCTACTATTCTATGATTCTATGATATCTTCTAGGGTACACACACAGTTCATGCAGGGCACATGAACAACATTTTTTTAAAAAAACTGGTTTCTTTTCAAAGAGCCAAGCAAATCCAAGAAAGGAACCAAACTCAAGAAAGGGAGAATAAGGTTTTCTTACTGAAAACGTAACCTTTTGTTTTTCATAGAAGTTCAACAGTCAATTACCCTGAACCAAAGCCCTTTGAAGTCTTCCTATTCCATGCAAAAGAGCAAAAACATTAATTTCTCTCATTCAGCTGACAGGCTAAGGTTGTTTCTGTCCCAAAGGATTGTGACCTGTAAATATAAGTGTCTGAAGGACATTTTGAAGTCCCTTCCAGCCAAACTATGAATAGACAGAGAGCTAGAGGTGACCTTTTCAAACATTTTTATTCCGGACAGTAGCCTTCTTCATGTGAAATTGCTGGTCTTCTAACAAAAATATGTAACATGTTCCTAAAATCAGAGTCTGTACCAGAGGACTGGAGAATGGCCAACGTAACACCAATTTTTAAAAAAGGATCCAGGGAGATCCAGAAAATTACAAGCTGGTTACCTCTTCCATGTAAATTGGTTGAAAGCTTTATTGAACATATAATTAGCAGGCATATAGAAGGACAAGCCCTGCTGAAAAAGAATCAACATGGCTCCTGAAAAGGTAAGTTATGTCTCACTAACCATTTAGAGTTCTTTAAAAGTGTCAATAAATGTGTGCACAGTGGTGATCCAGTAGACACTGTTTACTCAGACTTCCAAAAGGCCTTTGACAAAGCCTCTCACCAAAGACTCCGGAGCAAATTTAGCAGTCACGGAATAAGAGGAGAGCTCCTCTTGTGGATCAGTACCTGGTTAAAGAACAGAAAGCAGACAGTAGGAATAAATGGTAAATTCTCCCAGTGGAGGGATGTAAACAGTGGGGTCGCAAAGGGAACTACATTAGGACCAATGCTTTTTATCTTGTTCATAAAGTTGTTGTTATGTATTTTGCTATGAGCTGCCTTGGGAGGGCTTCTGCCCTGAAAGGCAGCCAAGAAATAGTATAAATAAATAAACAAACAAACAAACCATCTAGAATTTGGAATGAGGTGGACAGGTTTGCTGATGATATCAAATTATTTAGGTGGTTAAAACAAAAAGGGATTGCAAAGAACTCCATAAGGATCTCTCTCCAAACTGGAAGAATGGACATCAAAATGGAAATGCGGTTCAATTTAAGCAAGTGAAAAGTGATGCATGTTGGGGCAAAAAAATCCCAACTTCAAGAATAACCTGACAGGATCTGAGCTAGCAGTGACTGACCAAGAATAGGGATGGCCGGACTCACCCCCATCCGTGCTCCGCACCACTTGCCAAACCCTTGCCGGCTGGCTGACCCCATTCACCATGTGTGGCAAGCCTCCAGGCAGTACATGGCCACCCGCCAAGCAGTATGCGACTGCCCGATCCCTTGCCGAGCTGCCATTTTGCATAAAAATGATGGCTCTGCCTTTTGTGTAAAGGCCCATTTACAGAAATAGTGGGCATAAAACGGCCATTTATGCAAGATTACAGGTAATCTTGCATAAATGGCCCCTTTACAGCTGCCATTTCTGTAAATGGGCATTTACAAAAAAGGCTGAGCCATCATTTTTATGCAAAATGGCAGCTCAGTGGACCAGCAGAGACTGCCATGCTTGCCCAGCTTGGCACATACTGAGTCAAGCAAGCACAGTCCACGGACTGGAGTCCAGGAGGCCGAGTGGGGGGATGTCTTCTGGACTCCACCTCTTCCCTGACTCCGACGATATCCCTAACCAAGAAAGAGATCTTGAGGTTGTTGTGGATAGCTCAATGAATATTTCAACCCAGTGTACAGATGCTGTGAAAAAGGCGAATTCCATGTTAGGCATAATTAGAAAAGAACTGAAAATAAAACTGCCAAAGTCATACTTCTTTCATACAAATCTATGGTGCAACCACACTTGAAATACTGTGTACAGTCACCACACTTTAAAAAGGATATTGTAGTGTTGAAAAAAGTGCAGAAATGGGCAACTAAAATGATCAAGAGGCTGGAGCAACTGTCCTATGAGGAAAAGTTACAACATCTGGGGCTGTTTAGCTTAGAAAAAAGTGAGTAAGCAGAGACATGATAGAAGTGTACAGAATTATGCATGGCATGGAGATAGTGGATAGGGAGACATTTTACTCCCTCTCTCATAATACTAGAACCCAGGGTCATCCCATGAAGCTGATTGGTGGGAGATTCTAGGCAGGTAAAAGTAAGTACTTCTTCACACAGCACATCATTAAACTATGGAATTCGCTTTCCCGAGATGTAGTGAGGGATGGTTGTAAGGGGGGATTGGACAAATTCATGGAGGATAAGACTATCAATGGATACTAGTCCTGATGGCTATATGCTACCCCCAGTACTAGAGGCAGTATGCTTATGTACACCAGGTGTTGGGGAATACGGACGGGAGGGTACTGTTGTCCTGCTCGTGGGTTTCCCATGGGCAGCTAATTGGCCACTGTGTGAACAGAATGCTGTATTAGATGGATCTTGGTCTGATCCAGCATGGCTCTTCTTACGTTCTTATAGGAAGTGCTCATGCATTCACTGAGCATATGACTGGGGCCACATCATGTACCCACACCAGGAACAACAGCAGGCTCACCTGGCCATACTTATGATGCCCACACATTCAGTGGAACATGTGAAAGGGGTCAACATACATGTACGACTGTACATTCATAGGATCTTCTACACAACGAGGAAGCCTGCATGACTGGGGTTCCCATTTGTGCGGAAGCCCCAATATACATACAACTATGTGCAGGTACAATTCCCCTTCATGTGTTCTACTGAATGCTCAGGTGTAAAGGGAATGGCTAGCCATAGGGATGGCAAATCTATCAGTTTGGCTTTCTGCCACATTCATTTTTTTTTAACCCCAAGTTCTTTCTCTCCCAAATATCAAGGACTTAGCAAATATTTGTAAAGTCTTATAAAAAATGAACTGAAATTAAATTCTCACCCATCTGCACCAGATAAATCCAATGGATAAAGCTATCCAGCATGGAGAGGCCCATGTCATAGCTGCCTGCCATGTAGCCATTAAAGGTGAGGAGCTTGTCAGAAAAAAAAAAGTGGCAACCCTGCTTCAGCACTAATTGAACTTTGTGGATCAGCTGAGCGACTTACCCAGTAACTTGTAGGAACAAGGGCATTGTAGGGGACCCAAACTGAGAGCCCTAACATAAATTTGATAGGAAACCCATAACATTGGTTTCACCTTATTTTTTCTGCTTATCCCAAAACACAGTGAAATAAAGATAAATACCTTATAACCTGTTGTGGCTGACTACAGCATCTACTGTGTCTCTAGTATAGACACAGGATTGGAAGGATGGGATATGAGCATGACATTTTGGGCAGCTTTGTCATCCTTTGCCAGTGTTGGAAAGTTCTTCTTCCATCTTTTGCCTTTTGGCAACACAGGTTCCAGTTGTCTCTGAACATCTTGTGGCTTAAAAAAATGGGAATACTGGCCTAGGCCTATCCCCCAACAGAGGAAGAGTTCCACTTGGCAACCTGCTGGAGGCCAAAGAAAGGCGACAGCCCTTGCTGATCTAGTTATTCCACTCAGTGGAACCCACAACTATGTTGAAATATACTAAGGAAGCAAGATAAAATTTGCTTCTTAACAGCATAAGCTGATAAAATATTGTTGAGGGACGAGTAAAGCATCCTCCTCTGGAAGTAGGTTTTCCCAACATTTTCTTTCTGCAAGGTTCTTATTCTTAAGCCTATTGACCATTTTTGGAGACTGTGTTTGTCATGTTGCCTTTACCCAAATTCTGGTACTTAAGACTGAGTGCTTCTGACCACATGCAGAGTTACCTTCCCCCAAAGAGAAAGAAGCTCTATGAGGGGAGAAAGGGTTTAAAGGGAAAGGGTCCCTGAGCAGAGTGCCTTTATTGTCGAGGGAATGCTTCCTGGTCTGATGGAAGATGGTTAGGATGCAGCCTCTTTGTCTGCCTAGATCAACCTTCCCCAACCTCATACCCACAAGATGTTTTGGACTTCATCTCCCATCAGTTCCAGCCAGCATGGCCAATGGTTAGGAATGCTGGGCATTGTAGTCCAAAACATCTGAAGGGCACCAGGTTGGAGAAGACTTGCTTAGAGTGACATTGGCCTCACAGGTACTATGTGATTCCTGAGAATAGGGCAGGACAAGATAGGAGACATTTAAGTGATGTGGCTTTGCCACAGCCTGTGTGGTTTGTGTGATAGTGACTTCTGGAATGCCAATGCACACATATACAATCTCTCCAAATATGCTACCAGTCACCACCACATAATTCTACTTAGGTAACTGGTTACTACATCAGCCTTCCCCCAACGTGGTACTTTCCTGATGTTTTGGACTAAAAACTAGCATTCCTGATCATTGGCCATGCTGGCTAGTGCAGATGGGAATTGAAGTCCAAAAATCTGGAGAGCACCAGGCTAGGGAAGGCTGCTCTAGATGGAATCATTCATACCTTTGTATGGGCAACACATAGTTTTCACAGTGCACATATGTGAACCATGTGGAAAATGTAAGCAGGACCTCTATGTGACACTTTAATCAACATGCTTGGGCTTTATGGCAGTGGTGGGGAACATGTGGCATTCCAGATGTTGTTGAACTGCAACTCCCATCAGACCTAGCTAGCATATCAAAGGGTCATGGGAGTTGCCATCCAACACCTGGAGGGCCTCGCATTCCCCATCCCTGCTTTATGGTTTTTCAACTTTCCATTTTGTGAACTGGCCAAGGAGATAAAATTCTGGTTGGGTGGCAACCCCATTGGATATCAAGGCATATAGGCTTAAACCTCTCAAACTTTGTGTTGGATTGGGAGCAAAACAGGCCTAATCCAATAGGGCCAGCGTCTTTGATGAATCTCATAGTATTAGTAATCACACTAATATTTGTATTTGCTGTAAATCATAGATGTGTCAATAGATCAACCCCCTGACACATAACACATCCTGTTCACCTTAGCTTCCTAAAGCATCCATCACAGGTATCTCCATCCTTTTCTTGAAACTTTTCAAGAACAGAGATTTTACAACCTCCCCCCAACAGCCTGTTCCAGCAGTGTTGAACTGCTCTTACAGCAGAGGTAAGAGAAAGCACAGATGAGTCAAAAGCTGTTGGTTGAACTGGAACACTCATTGTTAGCTAATGTTTCACAGACTTCCACCAAAGATTAGCAAAGGACTGATCTCTACTAACTTCTTTGGTATTTGATATGCTGTTAGTCATGACTCACTCAGCCATTTTCAAGTTTATACAGAATTATTTCTAGATCTTGACAAGTATTTTTTTTCTTCCTTGCCCAATACTTCTTTCATTGCCTTAAGGTTACATTCCCATCTTCTCCATTTGCCTGGAAAATATGGGAGTTTTGGTTTGGATGTAGCCCATCATGTCTTTCAGTTTATTTAGTGGCACGCACTTCTACATATAAAGTAAACTCAGCTGCATCCTGATGTTTTTAAACATCATCTGCAACCTGCCATGGGAATACAATGTTGAGTTAAAAATATACCAAAACAGTCAAATTTGCTGGTCATGTTCTGATTACGTTTTTTTTTTAAGCTTCAACCAAGGTGTATTTGTCCAGATGAAGAAGATAATGAACCACCACATTTTAACACAAATATCACTTAGGGCTGATGAGTATACAGTTAGGGCCAGAAATATTGGAACAAGGATAACTGTTTTGGCAGTTGGCCTCTGTACACCACCACATTGAAGTTGAAAGGAAACACACCCAGATGGGAGTGAAGTCAGGACTTCCAGCTGTAATTCAAGGGGTTTGACAAAAGTGGGGCACTAACCAACCATACACACACACCCATCATTGGTGGCCCATAAGTAATGGAATGAATGGCTGACAAGCAGCTGCATGGCCAGGTGTGGCATGTTTCCTGGGTACCCCATGACCAATCAAGCAGATAAAAGGCCTGGAGGTGGTTCTGAGTGTTACATTTGCATTTGGTAGCTGTTCACTGGAACTCCCAACATGAAGTCCAAAGAGGTGTCCATGAGAGTGAAGGAAGCCATCATTAGGCTGAGGAAACAAAATAAACCCATCAGAGAGATAGCAAAAACAGTGGGAGTGGCCAACACAACAGTTGGGAACATCCTGAAAAAGAAAGAATTAACGGGCAAGCTCAGCAACAGCAAAAGGCCTGGAAGACCACGGAAGACAACTAAAGTGGATGACCACAGAATTCTGCTCATGATGAAGAGGAACCCTTTCACAGCATCTAGCCAAGTCAAGAACGCTCTTGCGGAGGTAGGCATGTCATTGTCAACATCTACAGTCAAGAGACAGCTTTATGGATGTAAATATAGAGGCTTCACAACAAGGTACAAATCACTGGTAACACTCAAGAATAGACAGGCCAGATTAGCCTTCACCAGCAAACACCTAAAAAAGCCTGCCCAGTTCTGGAATAAGATTCTTTGGACTGATGAAGCCAAGATTACCTTGTACCTAGGGGTGGACAAAAGTCCCTTACCTTTCTCCAAAGCTTGTTTGCGGTGGGGAGGAGGCGCTTTGCTGCTCCCCCCGCGAAGTTCAGGCCGGGGGGGGGGAGGCTTCCCACCTCGCCCCGGCCGAAATTCAGGCCGGGGGGGAGGCTTCCCGCCTTGCCCTGGCCGAAATTCAGGCCGGGGAGGAGGCTTCCCACCTCGCCCGGCCGCGAACGCGAAAGTTTAAAAAAAAAAAAAACGCCCCCTGATAGGCTACGTGACGATTAACGTAGCCTATCACGGCTAGATTTGCAAAGTCAGCCGTGATAGGCTATGTCAATCGTCACGTAGCCTATCACGGGTGACTTAAAAAAAAAAAAAAAGCGTGTACGCTAATGGCGGCCCCCATAGGGAGCCGCCATTCGCATTCCTTATTTGGTCGCTGTAGTCTACGTAAAGATTTATGTAGACTACGGCGAAAATAAGGGCAACGCAAATAGCTATTTGCGTTGCCCTTATTTTCGCCGTAGTCTACATAAATCTTTACGTAGACTACAGCGACCAAATAAGGAACGCGAATGGCGGCTCCCTATGGGGGCCGCCATTATCCGTACGTGTTTTTTTTTTTTAAAGTCACCCGTGATAGGCTACGTGACGATTGACGTAGCCTATCATGGCTGACTTTGCAAATCTAGCCATGATAGGCTACGTTAATCGTCACGTAGCCTATCAGGGGGCATGTTTTTTCTTTTCTTTTATTGCTATGGCGGTGGCGGCGGCAGCCAGTCGAAAGACCGGCTGCCGCTCCCGCCCCGCTCGAACACCCGCCGAACTGCCGGCTGGACCCGCCGCCGGGAGGGACATTCGGCGAAGGTAAGTCCCGTCCCGGGGGGGGTGTGTGCGGGGGGCGGGGGGGTTCGGAGGATTTCTCCCCGAAACTTGTTCGGGGGGCCGAACACGTTGGCGCTCGGCCCCCCGAAGTTTCAGGGAGAAATTCTCCGCCATCCCTACTTGTACCAGAATGATGGGAAGAGAAAAGTATGGAGAAGGAAAGGAACAGTTCATGATCCAAAGCATACCACATCATCTGTCAAACATGGTGGAGGCAGTATTATGGCATGGGCATGTATGGCTGCCAGTGGAACCGGGTCACTGGTGTTTATTGATAACCTGACTGCTGATAAAAGCAGCAGGATGAATTCTGAAGTTTATAGGGCTATACTTTCTGCTCAGATATTCAGCCGAATGCTGCCAAACTGATAGGACGCCACTTCATATTGCAGATAGATAATGACCCAAAACATACAGCAAAAGCTACCCAAGAGTTTCTGAAGGCAAAGAAGTGGGATGTTCTTCAATGGCCAAGTCAGTCACCTGATCTCAACCCAATAGAGCATGCTTTTCACTTACTGAAGACAAGACTGAAAGCAGAAAGACCCACAAACAAGCAGCAGCTGAAGGCAGCTGCAATAAAGGCCTGGCAAAGCATCTCGAGGGAGGAAACTCAGCATTTGGCCATGTCCATGGGTTCCTGACTTCAGGCAGTCATTGACTGCAAAGGATTTTCATCCAGGTATTAAAGGCAGTCCTTACGTTTGAAATGATGTTGGTTTGTTCCATTACTTATGAGCCACCAACGATGGGGGTGTGTTTATGCCACTGGCTGTACTTCCTGAATGGTTAGTGCCCCACTTTTGTCAAACCCCTTGAATTACAGCTGAAAGTCCTGACTTCACTCCCATCTGGGTGTGTTTCCTTTCAACTTCAATGTGGTGGTGTACAGAGGCCATCTGCCAAAACAGTTATCCTTGTTCCAATATTTCTGGCCCTGACTGTATTTCCTTCTATTATTTCCTGGTGCATGTATAGTTTACATGAGAGTTCTACTTCTGTGAGTAGTGTAAACTTCAATGTAGGGAATAGGTACATTCTCACAGATCACTTGCCTTGAGCAGGTTGGATTGCGTATTAAGAAATCTCTGCTTGTGGAAGGAAGTAATAAAGGTGCAGATACTTTAAACTGGATTAAAAACAGGCCACAACTTTATTAACATATAACAATCCAAATATAGGATTAATGTAGAGGGGAGATTTTAATTTTCCATCAGCAGTGCACATGGGAACTGATCTCACCCTCCAGTCATGTTGTCCTCTTTGCATTCCTGGCTAAAGCTGGGCTACAGAACTGACTGAAAGCTTTGCTAAACCATGTGAGCAGATTAATAGCAAATCACCCCACAGTTGTTGTCCAGCACTGCAAGGTGGCACCTACCTTCACTGTTCTGGACAGCAGCCATCACAGAATCTACTCAATCCTATAACGGTTGCATGTTCATTCACTGTGAAGAAACATCAAGGCAACTTTCCAACCTCGCCAGTCTAGGGAATTTCTCCTCCTCCACACTGGTCCCCTTGCCATAGGAAGGGTTCAATCAATTTAGCTTGACTCTCATCTTTTCTGCACTGACTTCAATACGAATGCAGCCATCCTCTTAGTTAAGGTCAATAGGTAGGGCTTACAACCCTCCAGGTGAACGTGAACCCCATTACCTCGGAATAGGTGGACCCTGTCCCATAAGTGCTCTACAATGTCGGAGCAGAGTAATCTATGAGGTAGAAGGTAGTTACAATTTGCTGCTCTATTGCTGTGAGCAGAGCACAGTGCTATGAGAAATTCCTGCTAGTGGACACTGATTGTGTTAGCTGTCCTCATACTTACACTGTTCACACAAGTGGACCATTTATTTGTATTAAATGCACAAGGTAACATGTGAATCAGCCATGGTGAATCAGTATCAGCTGATGGAAGAAGGGTAACTTGCGGGAAATGACCGTCTTCCACACACACATATGGAACAGATGTGGTGGAAACTGAGGTTTTTATACAAAAATCTGCAGAAATGTGAATCTGCTTATGCTAGACCTAGACCTAGACCTCAATTCTAAGTTTAGCTATAAGTTGTGGTGGTATTTATTATAATAAAATATTTATTATATTAATATATCTGCAGATATGTGCATTTGATTATGCTAGACCAAGAGCTCAAATCCAAGTTTAGCTATAAGCTGTGGTGGTATTTATTATTAGGCACTTATATCTAACCCTTTGGGGTGGTATACATACTCCATTCCCCTTTTAGCCTCACACCAACCCTATGAGGCAGTTTAGGCTAAGAGGAAGTGACTGGACCAAAGTCACCCAGTAAGCTTCATGGCTGAGTGGGAATTTGACCCTGAGTTTCCTCAGTCCTGTTTCAATAGTCTGACCGCTACAGGACACTGGCCCTCTAGGCTTGTGTATGCTGTTGGGCTCTCTCAGCTTCCATATCCTCCAATCTCAATCTCTAAAACAGGACTTCTATAGCTCTCTACCTCACTGGGTTGCAACTGAGCTGTGGACTTCTCCATACTCTCAGGAGTTTGCAACCGGCTTTAGTTTCTCAGTGATTAGTATGCCTTCAGGGCATTTCTTGAGTGCGCAAAGCTTTTCACCTACATTATATCAGAAATCCTTACAGACCTGTATATGAGGCCAACATTATCTCCATCTTACATATGGGAACAGTGGGGGGAGGGGGAGGATCAAACCTAAGATAAGTGGCTTACCTTATGACAGGGATGGGAAATATGTTGCTGGACTGCAGCTCCCACCATCCCACACCATTGGCCATGCTGGCTAGGGCTGAAGGGAATTGCAGTCCAACAACGTCCAGAGAGCCACGCGTTCCCCACCCCTGCCTGAGGCCAATTAGCAGAATCATGATTAAGGGAAGCTCTGAAGCAGGGACTTACATGCTAAAGCAATGTTAATAATAAGCCAGTGTGCACTTACACTGCTATCATCGAAAGCCTATACAAATGATCACATGTCATCTGTGGTTAAAACAGCACAGTGAAAGAGTGTTTCTGCAGAAACACTTGCTATTAAAGTCCAATAGCGCCAGCACCATGCAGACGCTTTTCATTGCTTCAGATAATTTCCTGAAGTAATTATGGTTCAGTGTTATTTAGTAACCAACCTTCTGCCTGTTCCACAGATGACCCACAAACTTCAACCACCAGAATAAAAAGCGAAGTCCTTGAGCTCAAACTGCTAGCAATGGGGCTGAGAGCAGCACCGGGCAGTGTGCCAGCAAACACAGAAGGGTCACAGGTATAGCTGTAGGAAGGTTTTGCGGATTAATGGAATGGGTGAAGGAAAAGGCTTCCCTGATCTGTTACTGCAGGAGCTAGATCATCATGTATGTCAGGAGTGCAGAACCTCAGGCCTGGGGGCCAAATCTGGCCTTCCCCCCAATTGTTTGGTGGTTTCCCAACTTTTGTGCAGTTTTTTCCCCATTCGAAAGGGTTGCAATTAGTACTGCAGTGAACATTTCTCCCACATTTTTTCCGACCATTCTTATTTAATTTGATAGAAAAGAAATTCCTTTCGAAAATAAATTCAGTACTGAAGAAATTTTGGAGAAATTCTCATGGGTTGGGGTTGGGTTTCTTGGGCTTACTTTACTTACTTAGGAGTGGCTGAAGAGTGAGCACAGGTGTCCTGTTTTTCATTGTACAATCATCTCTCTGGAAGCCTGTAGCCTCCTCAGCTTCCTTCTCTTCCATTAAAGCCCAGGGGAAGGCATCATGAGGTAATTCCTCCCCTAGGGCCTTTTCAGATCAGGAGGTGCAGGCAGCCTTGGCGGGTAGCAATGATTAGGTAAGCTCAAAAATGCCACAACAAAGAATTATAAAACACCCTGAGAATGAGGCAGAACAATGGAAGCCTCTTTCATGAGGGAAGAAGACTTTCAGGGAACTGGAGAGCAGATTTTGACTCAGCACTAACCCAGACTGGATCTACACTTACTGCCTTTTTTCGCTTCCAATGAGGTTTCACTGCCTGCCTTTCACACTACGCAGGACCCGCCTCGAATTGGAGCCAGAATTTCCCACTTCCGTGCTCCCGCTTTCAATACCCTAATATCCCGGTATTTCCCCTTAATGTGCTCTGATTTTCTGCCTTCGCTACTGTATCCAGTCGTACTCCCCTCCCCCACCTGTCCATATGCTGCAGTGTTTATATTTCCCTCCTGTCCAATCACAGCTCTCAATGGCCCCATGTCTTCTTCTGGTTACCAATCACATAGCTTCCTCAGCAGCCCATTTCCTCATCAACAAGCAAAGGGCTGGATGTGCGCGCGCTTGTCTGATCTTGGATGCTAAGCAGGGTTGGCCCCAGTCAGTAGTTGGATGGGAGACCGCCTGGGAATCAGGCTTCCTGCACTGAGCAGGGGGTTATTGTATCCCCTCAAATGAGACTAAGTTTTACCCCCTCCTATCCCCCCCTCTGGATAGTTTTTTTTTTTAAAAATCCAGGCGTTATCCTTGCAGAATCGGGGCTTCTCCGCGATGATTTTTTTTTCTAATTGAGGCATGATCTTCAAAGCTGTGAAGCTTCACAACTTGGAAGCTTTGAAGATCATACTTGAATTAGAAAAAAAAAAAACATCGGAGAAGCCCCGATTCTGCAAGGATAACGCCTGAATTTTAAAAAAAAATCCAGAGCGGGGGATAGGAAGGGGTAAAACTTAGTCTCATTTGAGGGGATACAACAACCCCCTGATCAATGCAGGAAGCCTGATTCCCAGGCGGTCGCCCATCCAACTACTGACCGGGGCCAACCCCGCTTACAATCCAAGATCAGACAAGCGCGCGCAGGAAAACAGCACAGCGCTCGAGTGTGAACCGAGCTTGCGCATTCGATGAAACACTGCAACAGGGAAAATGGGTGAGTGTGAATAATCACTTTTTAATGCGAGAGCGATTAACCCGATGGGACACCGAATTCATTGTGATGGCGGGCGCCATGTAGATCGGCCCTCTATGTCTTCTCTTCAGCCAAATACAACACCGCCTCCCCACACACACACACACACATTGTGGTGAATGCAAAATTGGGGCCAGTCTGCCAACATGGTTGCCACTGTTGCAGTACGAAAAACTGAAACCTCCTTATGAAAAAATAAAGCTGTACAAGTCCTGCCAATGGGGAGCCCTACCTTGAGAATTTCTCCTCCCCCTGGAGAAATTCGGTGAAATTGTCTCCCAAATTTCTCTGCCCACAAATAAGGTGAATTTTGAGAAACCATTTGGGCACAGCTCCAGTTGAAATGTCTCTCCTAAGGCTTAGCTGTTGGCAGTAAGAGCTTCAAGCTACAATAAGCAGGTATTTGGGGGGGGGGGCTCACCACTTTTACCTTCAGCCCCATCCACCACTGGAAGGCATCAGCCAAGAGCTTAGCTGAGGTTCTGTCATCCCTGAAGCGTGTCATCTTGATGGCTTGGGCCCTCTGGGATGTATTATCTGCCTGCCAGGTCACGACAGTAAGGGACACCCATAAAGGTGTTATTGGTTGTTGTCTCAATTGTGGAATTTCCTTCACTTGGAGAATTTTTAAAGACTCTCTCCCCACCCCCCATCTCCTTGGCGATAATGGGAGCTGCTTCTCTGTGGCGAGGCACCATGCTCCTGCAGTCAGATCCGTGCTCCAGAAATATGTGATCAGGGCCAGTCATGTGAATCTTTCCTACTAGACTGTCAGCTAGCTTGGAAGGAGGGCAACAATGGAGATGGGAGAGATCCCACCCTGCCACATAGTTCCAGAACACAAACACTTACTGCCACTGAGGTAATGAGAAGGGACCTCAGGACTCTGAGCACTACATGGCCTTCCTGTCTGGCTTTTGCCTTCTATGGTGAGGGATAGAGCATGGATGAAGTAATTTAAATTGCATTTATAGTTACTGGTTGCAAAAGGCTGCAGAACTTGTTACTCTCCCCCCGCCCCCTGAGTCTTTTGTATGTTGTGGGTTGGGAACCAAAATATATCTCCCTTCCACCAGAACACATTTCTATACACCATTGCAGACTGATTAATGACATAGGGTGCAATTCCACGCATGTTTCAACAGAACAATAGTACTACAACTCCCAGCATGCCCCAGCCAGCATGCCTGGCTGGGGCATGCTGGGAGTTGTAGGATTTTTTTGCTGCCTAGACATGCATGGGATTGCACCCTAAGTACTGGATCATGCATGCAAGCACTTCTGACAGGATGCTGGAAGAAAATCAGAAGCATTCAGCACTATTGTCATACCAGTTATGTATGATACAAGTTCTCAAAGGACCTTTAGGTATCTATATGCTTTAGACAGACAGACAGACAGATAGATTTTTGAAGGCATGGAAACCAAGATGTCCTTAATGTCTCAAGTAGGAATGTTCTGGCCTGTGTAAGGACAAGGCATTTACAATCTGCCTCAGATTAGGAAATTGGCTCCTTGAGCCAAAAGGTTTTCTTCACACCAGCATGAAGCAGGGCTCAGTGTTTAATATAATTCACTGCAAATGAGCAACCATTAGTCAGCCACATTTTTATACAATTATTGGCAGCGCAAAGGAAGCATGCACACGTCTAACTATTTCCACCCAAACAGAACAGAAGCTGCTCACACAGGGCTCCAAAGAAGGAGGTGGACTGAAGTATGAGGAGTTGAGGAGAGGGGGTGGGGATTCAAATGCTCTCACCCAAGCTGCTTTTTTAAAAGGAGGAAGGAATCACAGTCTGGTTTTTAAAACAAAGCACATTTATTGTAGGAGTTTAATTGGAAAGAGTTTCAAGTAATTTAAACTCTGGCTGTATTTAAAAGAACTAATTCCTCTCCAAGTTTACATATTAATGAAGTTTTTATGCTGCCACTCGGAGGAACAATATGAAACAGTGTAAGACAACAAGAGTTGAGCCAGAAGCCACCACAGAGAAAGTTAGGAAGCACAGTGGGAAAAAGCTAATCTGCCAAATTGTAATGAATGTGGTATGTACCTCCAAGTGGCGTGTTTATGGGTCTTTTCAAAAAGAAAAATGGGGGGGAGGTAGTGTCTACCCAAGGGAGGGTAGATATTGGGTTATCCAACCATGACCAATTCCCAAACCAACAATTCAAAATTTTAATCTCAACAAAATTTGATGCCAAAGTATTTAACACATTTGCAAATGCATCCTGAACCTCCAGCTGAAGTGCAAAATTCAGATTAAATTGGGGAAGCTGTTGTGGCGGTTGTTTTTTAAAAATGCCATCTAAGCAAATCAAGCTTAAATATTATGAAGTTAAAATCCAACATTTTCATTTGGGATTATATATTTCAATTTGCTCTAGTATTCAGATTTGACTTAAGAACTAGAGGAGCAAGAACTGTTGTTTTAAAATTTATAGGAAGCCAGGTTATAAAGAGCTGGACCAGGTTCGTTAGGTCTTGCACATATGCTACTTGGCTTAGTATTGTTCCCTGTAAGGCAGGGACAAAGAACCTCAGCTCCAGAGGCCGAATCTGGCCCTTCAAGGGTCCCAAACTGGCACTCAGGGGTTTCCCAGCAGGCCACATCCCCTTTCCTGGCCCCACCCTTAGCCCCCAACCACCGATGGTTTGGTGGTTTCCTGGCTTTTGTGCAGTTTTTTCTAAAAGGCTGAAATGCCTCTCCTAAGGCTTAGCTACTGGCAGTAGGAGCATTAAGCCAAAATATACTGGTATTTTTGGTACTTTGGCCCCCACACCATTGCCTTCAGACCATGGGCCCTGAAAGCGTCTCCAAAATGGAATTTGGCTCTCGAGCTGAAAGGAGTTCTGCAATCCTGCTATAAAGCATCTCCAATTATCCTTGGCTGAGAAAGTGGTATAAAGCATGCCATAAGTAATGCGTATGTCAACAGAAGCCTACTACTGAGGGCACCACCCAGCCAAAGTTGAGCAGTTTTAAATCTCATTGATTTCAATAGGAGAATTAAACACATAGTTAAGGCTGCAGTCTCCTGTGCACACTTACATGGAAGGAAGGCTTAGCAAACTGAGTGAAAGATACTTCAAATAAACATGCATACGATCTTTCCTGCTGAGGGGAGGGCTCACTTTCTCTAGATGATGCCTCAGGGCTGCACTTCTAAGCACACCAACTACAAGTTAACTCATTGAATGGGACTGACTGTCAAGTAAACATGCTTATGCTGTAAATAAGCAACAAGAATTTTACTGCAGCAGTTAAGGAACAATGAGGAAGCAGAGGAGAAAAAAGGCTTCACGAGTTGAAATTTAGTTAAATATGCACAATTTTGTTTATTGAAGAGATTAGGACAAAAACATTAAACCAAATACAAGACAAAGCACCAGAGGCAGTAACATCCCACCATGCACATCACCAATCTTTCTTCCTACAAGTTTATAAAATAAACATGGGGGGGGGGGAGAAGTCCCTCAACACAGCACCATCTTCAGAGTGTAAAAACGTTACTCCTTTATATTCTTAGATATCAAAATAGAACCAAGGCAGGTGAGCTGCAGTGCTTTGTCTCTTGAATTATCATCTTGAGAGTGGGATAGAAACCTTCCTGCAGGGCAGGCAAATAGCATCCATACGTCAAATGCCAAGTAGCTGTACGCACATGCCACATAATTAAGCACAAAATTCAAGTAACATTTACATACTACAGAATCCACATGTACCTATCCAAAAAACATGACCACTTCACAAAAAACGCACACAAGGCAGTAACATCAGAACAACTGAGGTACTGGAAACACAAATATTTATGCCAAGAGATTTGTTGTTGTTGTTTTTGTTTCCCCCAATATCATACAGCAATATAAAAGCAGTAATAAAAATCATTTGCCAGTCTAAATCAAAATGAAAGCTCTAAGGAAGGTGGGGGGGGTGGGGGGTGTAAAATAATAATTAAAAAGTGTATCATTCAGGGACAGGAATACCCGAAGAGAAAATTAAAGAAGTGTGTTTACTATAGCATGTAACATGTCACCCCAAGTCAACCCGTAATTGAAGTACTGGCTTAATTCATCACAACTGTGACAGTTTCATCAATAAATAAAGTCTTGACAATACAAAAGGTGCATATTACTGTGTACTTTTTTAGGAGACAGATCTGTGTCCTAGTAATGTTCAGCTTATTGACAGGTAATGAGAAGAAAATCAAAACAGCATCCTTTTTATAAAATAAAAACAAAAGCAAGAAAACCCAAGTCATTGCCCTTCCACAAAATTAAGAGGGGGGAGAATGCCATATTTTCTTTCTTCAACAATAAAGAGCCCCTCTATTCATGTTCAGGACAATCAGAGGAAAAGTTAGTTCCAGGATAACTTTTTTTTCCTTTGGATTACTTAAAGGGAATTCTTCCCCCTTCCCCACGACCCCACCCCCCGCTGCCCATTTCTGTGGTCAAACTGATGTGCAGTATGGTAAAGTGGAAGCCAGTATTTCAACTTTTTCAAAACACACATCAAAACCCAAAATATAGACTTGTTCTTTTCTTTTGGTAATAAAGCAGTCAAACACATCTGGAAGTCTGATTTGTTACTGCTTCCTGCAACAAAACCATTTGACCAAAAACCAAACCTAACCTACCCAGAACAGGTTGTATCCAATTGTGTCCCCTCTGCTAACAGGAGGTTCTTTGATCCAATGGAGACTTCAGCGAGCACAAAGGGTGGTGGGAGAAGAGGTGATTTTCACAAATTCCCCCTTTCTTTTGCAGCATCCCAGCGCCACCTCCCATGCTGTTCCAAGGGGTCCCCCAAGACTCTGGAGCAAAATGGAGGGGGGCAGAGGGAAAGGGGAATCAGTGAAAACTGTGCCCCTTTGCCTTTCTGTTAACAGAAGACTCCGCTGGATTAAAAAGCATTCTGTCAGCGGAGAGGACACAATTAGATACAATGCAACTTGTTAGGTGACAGTTCCTTCCCACCTTAAGGGAACAGAACATTTCGAATATAATTTCTCCTGGTAAGACTTAGAGTAGTTTATTTAGGAGAACTGTGAATTTGAAACTAGATATCCAGAGACATGAACTAAAACTCTGTTTAGCACCCACTTCTCATGTCTTCCTTTGTGCACTTTCCCACCACCCTCCCAAAGATGGATCCCACCGCAACTATTAAACATCAGATTTTAAAAACAGGAAATAAAAATAAAATAATAGCTAATTGTACCTTCCCTGAATAATGGCTGAAGTTAAATATCTAACAGTGCGATGCCAAGATGCAAGTTGAGGCAAAAGTTTCTATTCACTGGGAACCATGAGTATTTGAATGAAACGGAATCAGGAGTGGATTAGTGGCTGCACTGGAACTTGAGTGTTCAGTGTCCTTGGCTCCATAAAGACGAGAAGCTACAGTTGTTCCATGCTGCCGCCTCCTTCTTTTTCTATGCCAATCTAACTTGATAGCAACAATTTCTCCCATCTAACCATCTCCATGCTACATCTGTTGGGTTAGCTCATTTCCTGGGCATTCCTTCTCCAACCAACCCCCCGCCCCTCCAAGTTGTCTTTTTGCTATCAAGCCAGGCTTAGACACAGAAATAATTCTGCACAATCAGAAAGGACTCCCTTCATGTTATCCTTTCCAAACCACGCACCACCCAACACTAGTCCTAATGCTCAGTTAAAGAATGGATCCGAGTCCTCTTCCATATTGACGTCAGGCACCAGCTGATCTGTTACTTCCTTAGCACCGTATCCTGAATTAGACACATTAAAATCTGTGGAAAACCAAGGATGGTCCAGAATTTCCTGCGAAGTCAGCCTTTCTGAGGGCTCCCGGCGCAGGATGCTACGTATAAGGCATTTTGCCTTGGGGGATAAAGTCTCTGGAATGCTGAACTGCCCACGGCGGATCTTGCTGAAGAGAGAACTAGGCTCAATGTCATGAAAAGGATAGCGTCCAACTAGCATCGTGTAAAGCATGACTCCTAGACTCCACACATCTGCTGCCTTGCCAGAGTAGCTGCCGTTTGTGTTCAAGATCTCTGGGCTCACATAGGCTGGGCATCCATGCTTATCAGAAAGGGAGTCATCATTTCCTCGCAAAATGTAGGCATCTTCAAGGCTCTCCAATTTGACTGTAGTCCTGTAGGGCAAGAATAGAGAGAGGCAGCTGTTAGACTCATTGACAATTACCTGTGACATTTTGTGGCGAGACAAAGGAAATGCATGAACGTTCACTGTAAGGCACAGTCTTTACGACTTCTTAGCCCGTCAGAGAGATGACGTATACACTGGCACGCAGTGTGTATTCCCTCCAGGAAAGCTGGAGGGAGACAACAGCTTTTAAGAGAGCTGAAAGTGGTTCGAGGGACCCTTTGCTTCCTCTGGTGTATATACGTTTTTATCTTAATGCCCCCTTTGGGTAGGTGGGGCTTACAGGTTTGAAAAACACACACACACTTTATCAGACACAAAAGCAGAATGAGTGAGCGTACATGCCATGAGGAGCAATTACTCTTTCAAATTGTGTTCAACTCTAAAAAGTGATTGCCTTTCTACTGTCTAGGAGAACGTCCATTTTCACATGTTATGCAAGGAAAATGTGTGTGTTACTTTGTCCTTGGATCTAAAAGTTTGGGCTGGACTTGGTAGACAGCTATTATCTGCAGTTGCTCCTAACACTGTCCTGCTCCCAAGTTTTCTAGCAAAAAGAGGACTGGGGGGGGGGGGGCAGGGAGAGATATCATCCTTTCAGTTTACACTGGGCTGCAAGATATTCCAAAGCAGCAAGAATCTCGCACTCACCTTGAAAATACAGCACAAGCCCATGATCTTTCCCCAAGTTCAACAGACCTTGAGAGAGGAGAGGGGTCTCTAAGTCTCTTCACACTGGGCTTTGGGGGTAGTCAGCAGACACACACACACACACACACACACACACCACTTCTAACCACCTCCAAAGCCCAGTGCAAAATGAGAGAGCAACCCTCTCCACTCAAGAGTTCTCTGAAATGTAGGGATATAAAGGTCCTCTTGTATCATGCTTATTTACCAATACAGTTACCAGGAAGAGATTCCAGGTTCCCATTGGCAACCATCTTGGTAGAACTGTGACTTTTCTCACCCACTTGTTAGGTCAAATGAAAGGAAGCAGTCTGAAGGACACATGAAATATTAAATTGAGCATCAGCCACCGTGTTTGCCAAAATGTCAGAAGTTAGTCAGACATATGCATCTCCAGGGAGTTAAGACATGCACAGATGGACAGAGGTTCATCCCAAATGAGACTTGCTTCTTCTGAGTACCTCTGAAATGCTGATATAAGAGAAAAGATTCTGTTCCTCCCCGAATTGGGTTTTGGGACTGGGCCATGGCTACCAAGACCAATAAAAATTTAACAATCATACAAGCCTTAGCTATAGTGAACTTTCTGAACTTTTAAACTACATTCCTTAGGGGTTTTTGCACCTCTGTGAATTGTGCCCAGGATCATAAAAAGGACCAAAAGTTAACAGGCATAAGGAGGCTGCAAAAAGACTTTTGAAATTCCTAGGCCCCCAAATATTTTTTAGGTACCTGTGGAACCAAGTACCTGGATTTTTTTTCAGTCCTGGACACAGAAACAATTTTGAGGAACCCTACCACGGTTCTTATAAAAAAGACGAAGGATTCTGAATTAAGCTAATTACCTGAATCAAGAACATGTGTAGATTTACTGAATGTAAATTCATTATTTTTAAATGTATAAACATCTATTTCACAGTTGTGTGTGTGTGTGTTAAAATAGGTGTATACATTTAAAAATAATAGATTTACATTCAATAAAACACACACACACACACAATACCAAAGTGCTGCACAACAATCAATAACATTTTAAAGAATATACTAAAAAGACATAGTTGGAGGGGGTGGAGTTGTTTCCCAATTAGATCTAATCTCCAATATTACTCAAACCTACTCATCTTACGGAATTTAGAAATGGATATAGGTGATATTAATTCATGCAAAGCATTTATAAGATCCCCACCCCACAAAAGGAAAATACACAAACAGTTTTTAAAAAATCAAACAAAGCAACAAAAGCAAAAACTAACCAAAAAGAGATCAAACCCAGCTGTTCCTCTGCTGTCCCAGAATGACAATCAAAAGAAATGCAGCCCAACAATTTCCTTAGGAAGGGACCTCAAAACTATGGGTGCCACTAATAAGAAGGATCTGACTCTTGTAGTCACACTCCCTACCTTTGATGGTGAGAGTACATGGAGGAGAACCTGGATGATAACCTGAGTGAATGGTCCTTATGTTATCCTCACTCCAGACCATTTAGAGCTCTAAAAGATGAATACTGGCACTTTTTATTGTACCTGTGAACAAGCTAGGAATCAATGAAGTTGATATAATATCAGACTAATTTATTCCATGCAGCAAGCATGGTTAAAACCTTCGTTTCTACATTCTGGACCACTTGTTGTTTCTGAACCACTAGGATAGCCCTATATGCAGGGCACTGCAGTAGTCTAATCAGGAAGCTACCAGGTCATGAATGACAGGGACCAGATCTTTCCTGCCCAGGAGAGGCCACAGCTGGCATGCTAGCCTAAACTAGTAAAAATCACCAGACTCCTCAACCACCTGGGCATCTAGGTGTGTGTTAAGTTCCAAGAACACGCCCAAAGTGTTAACTTGCCTTTCAAGTGAGAGCACAACGAAATCTAGAACAGGTTGAATCTTTGTCCCAAGGCCATCCAACTCACCACCCATGAAGGACTTTCACTATATTTGCTAACATCCAATCCACCATTGATTCCAGACACCAGTTCAGAACCTCCAATTAGCTCACATCATCATTCCACCCAGTTTGCTGATAAAAAGCGATCTGAGAGGGATTACTGTGCCAGCTACAAAAACTGGTATATCCTTTGAAGGAGACATAGCTCTAATAACTTCAGTGAAGGACTTAGGGTTACAGGAGGGTGAATCATTACAACATTCCACAACCCTGAAATGACTTTCCTTCCAAAATGAAATATACTGCTAAAAGTTTCCAACAGGTGGAGAAAACTCACAGCTGTACAGATGTGTTCCACACTGCCCTAAATATGTTGTTTCAAAGGAAGAAAAAGCCTCAGGATTCCCTGGCACTCACATTCTATTCCAGGAAGACACAGGAATAATTATGCTGTAAAAACCCTCAGTCTTCCTGGCCTCTAGGAACTCTGCCTGGTCTGTGTTTCCCGCAAACCCCTGCTGTTAATACTGGTGGTGTCTCCACTGCTGTTGAATTCTACTTAAGGCAGAATCTCATGGAGGTTGTAACTGCTGCAGGCTTCCACAGTAACTTATTGAAAATCTACCATGGGTTCTGTTTGGTTTTGGAAGGTCTACAAATACTTCTGAGACCTTTGAGCAGCAGGTGTTCACTCAGACATCCATGAGGGACAACGGAAAGGGCCCATCAGTACCAGATGGGCCACAGTTTTAAGAGGACTCTTCTCGCCAGTGACCACCAATGACAATCTAGGCATACACCAACTCCAAGGGCTACAGACCAATCTTGTTAGACCCAGGGATTTCACAAGAACATTTTCATTTGTGCAACAGCACATTGAATATAGACATGCCTTAGACACCAATCAGCCTTATAGACTGAAGTACAGACAATGAATATACTAGAGATCCAATGCCACTTGCCTGAGGAAAGTAGCAGCTAGTCCCTGCATGAGTGTAGCAAAGCCATCAGCTCCAGTTTCAGACATAATCTGGACAGTGCTCTGGAAATTGTTCAGAATCCAGAAGGCAGTTTGATTTGTTTTATCACTGGAATCTCCCCTCTGGGTTTCATCCATGCCCAGTTGTATCCACAGACAACTGAGTGCTAGTTCAGAATGCATGGGATAGTGTGTTTATCAGGTGTTGTAGCCTAGTAAACAGATAGCCAAGAAAAATCTAGTTGCTC
This sequence comes from Heloderma suspectum, assembly GCF_057233095.1. Classification (NCBI taxonomy): domain Eukaryota; kingdom Metazoa; phylum Chordata; class Lepidosauria; order Squamata; family Helodermatidae; genus Heloderma; species Heloderma suspectum. Next base: position 272,544,356 of record NC_139458.1, read on the forward strand.
CAATCAGTGTCACAGAACTGAAAGGGAAAAAAGGGTTCAGTTCTTTGAGCTTATTAGCATCAAGAAGAGTATTACAGGATTTATTTTGTTATCCAGAAGCTGATTCTTAAAAACAAAAACAAAAAAACCAGCCACTCATCAAACCTTTCTAACATCCAGACCCATTTACTATCAAAGGTGAAAATCCTTTTGGCAAAGACCTTTGGATGAGGAAGTCATAAATACATAATTCACAGGAACTGGCTCCTACTCAACATGAAGGAAGCCAGCACTTCCCTAATTTAAACAGCTATAGCTGATGTCTCCCTCAGCTCGTAAGCAAAGGGTACGTACTGCAGTAAATTCCCCAGACCTTCCCAGTATCAGCAATACTTGGTAAGATATGGTACTAGACGTTTAACCTCCAGCTCCCAGTATCACATATTTTATTGATTGATTGATTGATTGATTTATGTATATACCTCCCAATAGCCAAAGCTCTCTGGGCAGTTCACAAATTTTGTTCTCAAGTGTCAGTCAGAAAGTAAGAAGGCCGATTTCTTACTGTCCAAGCTAGTTAATCTTACAAGTGTGGGGGAAGCCAATTCTCAGGGATATTATCATGAGTTTCTACAGGGCCTGGCAGCATATCGTGCTACTTATCCTATCGTATCTACCCCCTTTATGTTTTTAGGTTTATTTTAAAATACCTGGAATGTGACAAACAGGTATTTAAAACACAAGCATGATATAGAGCATGTAGAGAGCTGAAATTGCCTATGGCCTCGTTCTGCTTGAGGTGGTAAACCGGTGTTTGTGCTGTACCCCTTCAGACACCCAGTGGGGCTCATGTGATTGTATGTTCATCCATGCAACAAGAGTTCCTTCCACCTAGAAAACTAATATAGCCTATTCGGACATTACTGAATCCACTTACCTCCACACGTGAGTAGGAAGCAGGGCCATGGCATGTGAAGTCCTGCCTGACATCACCCATATGACATTGATCCCCCAGGCATTTGTGCTTTACGCACAAATGCCGAGGGGGGGCCACAACAACATGTGTGACACTGGAGGAGGGGCTATGCACTGCAGCTCTGCAGCCCCTTTGTATGTGGAGGCAATCAGGCTTAATAACACCCTAATAGGGCTAGGAATGGCCAGGAGCCGGTCCCCCCACCCCGTCCGGGTTCTCCAGGCACCCAGTACCCCCTCTGCTCACTGAACCTCCCAGACGCACCCTGGGCCTGTCCAACGACCTCTACAATCACCATTTTGAAAAAGAAAAAAAAAAAGCAATTGCAAAATGCACATATTTGATCTCAGGTAAAATGGGGCTGTGAATGGCTGATATATGCTACATTACCAAATTTTACGTAAGATCAAATATGTGCATTTTTGCGATCACCATTTTTTTTTTTTTTTTTTTTGCCAAAATGGCAATTGAAGAGCTCGCAGATGGGCTCGGAGTGAGTGTGGGGAAGCTCAGCAAACACAGGGGGAGTTCAAGCAGGGCAGGGGGCTTGGCAGGCGCAGCTCAGGGCAGCGGGTGGCAGGGAGTCTGCCGGAATCCCAGAACAGATCAGGTGCCCGGGCCATCCCTAAGTAGGGTAACAAAGCTAGAACCCTTCACCCTTATCTACTAGATTTCTATGCAAACAATATTTTACACACACACACACACACACACACACACACCCAAAAATGGAGGAGTGCTATCATGCAAGGTTAATGACACAAAAACTGCAATGGTGTTGTTGGGAGTACATTTTATTGCTATGGATTTAAAACACAACAAACGTAACAATTCCTTTAGTAGTTAAAAGGGTACTACTAGCATGCCAAAAGGTTACAGATGGATAATCCATGGCAGGTAGTTTGGCAGGAGACAGCACATCACACTTACAGGTAGTGGGGATTCAGGGAGAGCGAATTCTTAATAATTGTTGTAAAAAACAGGCGTCCACCTAGGTTACTACTGCATCCTACCAATGCGTAGCCACCAGTTGAGAACCGCTGCTCTAGACAACAATGCTCCAGAAAATACTTGTGGAAGTAGAAGAGGAACAGTTTCCCTGCTTTCAAAGCTCTAAACTGAGTTCCTGGGAAATGGCAGTTTTTCCTCCTCAAAATGCAGGTACCTCGTTTGTGAGTGCTGTGTGGAATGTGATTACACAAGAGTCACAGCATCTTTTGCTTCTGCTTGTTAGAGACCAGTGACAAAAACCTCTATCCCCAGCCTAGTGCCATTTTTGTGTACTTAAGGGAAAGTAAGTATACTTGCTTTCTTGCCCTCGGTTCAGATGTATATCACTACTGACACAGAGAACCCCCACTGCCTCCTACTCCTCTTTTAATTTAGTGCCATGCTTATAAAACCCGACTTCTAGAAGTAATTGATTGTTTTAAAAAGGAAAACTCCAGCAAAAGCTGCTCTTGATTGCTTTGTCACCCTGAGGACTGGTTCATGTTTATCATTTGGAAATACTGAGTTCAACCCAATGTTAGACTAGTGAACATAGAGCAATGGGACTAATGCCTGCTCTCCTCCCCTCTGCAGCCCTCCATGCCACCCCAAAATCTGCTTCGAAGGGTTTCTCAGCTTTCCAGAGCAGAAGGTACATGGGGAGCTCTTGGGGGAGGGAGATCACCCCCATCCTGGTCTTCTGATGGAAGTAGCTCTGTCTGCAGAATGCCTCCATTGGATTCAACCCATTGTGAGGGCAAAGAGCACTGGGTCCATGTGTACCCCATGTCCTGATTAAGGATAACATGCAATATATGGCCCATTTCCATTGCTCTTCCAAAAATAGGTGGAAGGTTTGCAGAAATCCAGGCCATCACAAGTACAGCTGTAGCCACACGCTGAATTGCATTTAGTAAGATTTCTTTATTTTATTTATTCATTACATATATACCCCACCTTTCTTCCACTGTGGAACTCAAGGTGGCTACATCTGGTTCCCAGGTGGTCTCCCCTCCAAGCACTGACCAGACCCAGACCTGCTTAGCGTCAGCAAAGTGGCTGCCTCATGTGCCTTCAGACTATGACCTGGGATGTACAATGGAGGGCAGCCAGTCAATTGTACCTGCAGGATTTCCAAATGGTAAACACATGAACCAGATCTAAGAGGTATGTAAAAGTAGAAAAACAGAGCAATAAAGTATTACTGTACATAGTCACCATACCAGACAAAGGTAATGCCAGGTATTGCTTGCACTAGGGAAAACCAACTGGTGTTAAGCAGAATGGATCTTGCCGCTGACCATACCAAATGTTAATGAAGTCATAGTTTGCTTAGGAGTGCATCTCCAGGTGTATTTCATGTGCACTAGAAAGGAAACAAACCACTCTCTGCCTGCCTCTTAGAAACATATGAAGCTGCCTTATACTGAATTGGACAGTTGGTCCTTCTAAGTTAGTACTGCCTCCTTTAGTTTCCAGCCCTACTTGGAGATGCCTGCAATTGAACCTGGAACCTTCTGTATGCAAAGCATGGGCTGTGCAATTAAGTTACAGCTCTTCCCCATGTCTGAGATTTCAGGAAGCACCTTCGCTCCTCAGTCCCCACAAACACTGAGCCCATAAAATCCCAGCATATGAGCTCAATATCTATGAAATCCCTACCACTACACTAAATAAAAACAATTTTATTATGGTTGGTCCCACCCCCAACAATTATTTAGCAATAGGACCATTTGTAAGGGTTGGATTGTTCTGGCCCCTAGACTTATACACAGAAAACAGAGCATCCCCAAAGCAGGCTATCTTTGGCAGAACTCATTAAGTTAAACGAGAGTATGCATCACACCAAACATGCGCACAGGGCGTCGATACTATTCTATTTATGTAGTAGCAGTTTATGGATCTACCCTTTTGCTTCAACACTTATTTACCTGTGCTATTGTCACCCAACATGGAATGCCCACTATTCCATTACATGCCACAGAACGCATATAATGCTTTTTCTCCTAGTCTTGGTTATCTTTCCCAAAATAAAGTGTTCTGAACTTCCTGTGTCTCTGCATCCTTCCATTTTTGTTCTTCAGCATAAAATCTGACATTGCAGGGTCAGACACCCCCCTCTTCTGAACGCTTCTCACCCTCCTGAGATATTCGATATGAAATTACTGCAGGTTTGCTGAATGAAAGCTAGTTCCTTCGTTACATTTAGGCCTCTTCCCCCAAAGCAGTCTGGAATACCAAGCTTGTATACATTCGATTCTTACCAACAAAACAAAAACAAGGTACCAAACCACCCTCGACTGTACTAAAGAATTAAGGACCTGCATCCACAGGAAAGCAGATTTTGCTTAAACTAGGCCACTGAACAACAGCTGGCCTTTATCTGCTTGCTCCACTGTAATCTCTGACAGGATCAAGCAAACGAGCAGCAGCCATGTTTTCATCTTGCTGAATGGATTAGGCCAGAGCAAATACACAGAGGATCAACGTTTGTGCAGTTTCTGCACACTTCATTCATTGTAAAATTATTGCCTTGGGCCATTCCAGAAAGTACCACTGCCCTCCTAAAACTGGCTTAGGATTACTTGCTATAAACAATTGCTGCCGTAGTGCACCCAAACACTGAAACAAAACCATTCTATACCATACAATTCAGAATAGCAGCCGAATACCAGTGGCCACAGTTTTGGTAGATTTTTCCCTCTCAGTCACTGACAGAGGGAGATAAGCCACTTCAGGCAGCGAGAGCTGCAGCCCTTCTGACTTTCCCCAAAGCCCAGCACAATGAGAGCAGATCTCTCCCCCAAGTTTTCTGTGCATGCCAGAGGCCTTAAGGAGGGGCAGGGTTAGTATGACGCACTCAACAAAAAGCAAGAGCCCCCTATCCACCAAATTATCTGCAACGTGCCAAGAACTTGGGGGAGGGAGTCTACCACTTTGTGCCACACATCCCAGGCAGGTGCAGGGAGCAGTTTAAAAGAGTGAAATGTATGCCCCCCCCCCCCCCGGCAACTGTCTTTATGAGCTGCCTACAGACATATTGCCATAGGCAGGGATGACACAAACCCCAACTAATAACCCCAAGAACATAGTCACTGGTATCACATTTTAGATGCCGGACTGAATTTTTTTTTCACATTCCTCTTAACCTGAGCATCACATTTTTAAACACACCAAGCAACCAGTTGCTTGCAGTTTTTCCTCCTCTGGCCACAGGAATGGTTGCAGTGAAAGTAGTCAGATAAATATGGGCTTCCATAGCTAGATAAGATCAGCTTTATAAAACTTACTATGCACCGCAAAGCCTTTTGTCAAGGCCATTGTAATTACAGTACATCATTTCAATTCAGAAAGTGGAGATGGAATAGCCACTTGGAAAGACAGCATTATGCATCTATCAGATCACTGATAGAACCCTGCATTAGTCTAATGCTTAAGGGGAAAAAAGCAAGCTTGAATCATTGCTATTTAAAAAGGGGAAGCTATTCTGCCTATGAATGCTTTCCCATTACTAGTGAATGAAACCACAGAAGTGCAATCAGAGGGCAGCAAATAGCACTCAACGGGAAATGCGTCTTTGTCCCCATAGAAACCGTCAGGGAAGCCCATGAAAAACAATACTACTCTGAATTTCTTATCAATATGCCATTCATTAGTTGAGTGCATTCAGACTTGGCTCTTTAGCAATGTAACAAAACCTGATCAATTAAGCCTCTTCCAGAAGGGCTTTCAATGTAAACTCCTGAGTTAGCATCTGCTTCTGGTGAACCATCAGTATGTCCTAGACATTTTTCCCCCCAACAGTGGTTCACATTATTCTTCCCTGAAGAATTTGAAGATTAGAAAGAGTTTCTGACTTACAGGGGAATCCTACTCCTGAGCACGATAAGATTGCCCCTAACCCCCCTTGTGCTAGCAGAGCACTACACCGGGGGCGGGGGGGGGGGGGAATCACACAAGCATAACACCACACTTCATCTGGCAAGGGGTTACCCAAAGCCTAACTTATTCCAGTGAGACTCTGTCAGTACTAAGAAGAAAACTTGGTGGTTTGGGGGGCAAGATGAGGAAGGAGTAGAAATTAGTCAGAATTATATGGTGGCTTATAGTTGGTCCCAACACTGATGATGGCGTAACGGTATGCTTTCAAAATATAGTCACATAACTCCACGCGCTCCCTTTTAAGTCCCCGTTTAAGGGGTGCATAGGATTCCAAATAGGGAGGCAGAGCACAGCCCAAGAAGTATACAGGATCAAAACATCATATCAAGATGCATGGCATGGGGCTCTGCCAGTGTCTCCATGGCTGAGCCTACAAACAGCAGTTCTACTGTTATCATACTGCAGTGATAACTACTGGTGCCCATTGGTGTCATGTTATAATTGCAGTTTAACAGTGAAACTATGTGTCGATTCGGCCCATGTGTGTTCACAGTTCTCTAGACTAGGGGTGCAGAACCTCAGGCCCTGAGGCCAAATCTGGCCCTCCGAGGTTCCCCAGAAGGCCCCGCCCCTTACTCTGGCTCCACCCCCTTCCCCCCAACCACCAACTGTTGGGTGGTTTCCCAGCTTTTGTGCAGTTTTTCCCCCCATTGTAAAAGGCTGAAATGCCTCTCCTTAGGCTTAGTTACTCGCAGCAAGAGCTTTAAGCTAAAATATGCTGATAGTTTTGGTATGCTGGCCCCGTTCCTCTGCCTTTGGGCCCACCCCCTTTTGCCCATCACTAAAATGAGGCCTTCGAGAGCTTCTCTGAAATGACTTTGGCACTCAGGCTGAATGAGGTTCTCTACTCCTGCCCTAGACAAATGGGTCTTGGGAGCTGGAGCAAATTGGACAACTACCACTCAACAAAAAAAACAATATTAAGCACATATGGTGAATGTGTTTTTCCAAGAAGTTGCCCACCCCGGCTTGAGACCAATTAGAAGAGTGGTAAGGTAACTACTGGACTATGACAGCCTCCACTACAACTTCACAGCTCTTTTGTGTAAGTCACCGAATCCAGGGCATATCTTCACACATGGAATGTTACCCACAAGGGCTCAGGCCATGGGAAAATAGAAACTACAGTTCCCCTGCAGCATCACACCAGTTGAGAATATATTTGCTAAACACTACATCACTTCCCAGTATACAGTGATCTTTAATTTTTATAACAGCATTGCAAACAGATGCAAAAATTAAAAATTAGCCAGCTAAGAAAAATGTACCTGATCTGGGGTAGCTTAAGGGGCTGGTCTGGCAGAAAATTCATCCAGATGGATGGCTTTCTTTATATACAAAATGTTAAATATATTTTATATAAACGTAGGCAGGAAAGACATTTTTTAAAGAGTCGTAAGGAAGAGGAACCAAATATGTATCACACATGAAAAATAAAAATAATCTATGATGGGATGTTGGAATCCAAAAGGAAACTTGATCATTTAAAAAGTAGTGCAAACTTTAATGCCAAATGAAGTTGCCTAACTATTCTGCTTTCTGTCATTTGATAAATGAGATTTCCTGCCTGGGAGGACAAAAATCAGTCTTCCCGCACATTGACAAATTCAAAATTAATTAGGAAAAGCATTAGTTCCTGGGATGAAATCTGATCTCTGCTTTTTCCTTCTACAGCTAAGGAGCTACTCTATTTGACCTTGCAACTTTCCTCTCCATTTTGAGTTAATAAGGTCTATTCATCTTCATGTCTATAACCATGGCTGTCAACATGGGTCCAGCACAGATATTAAACTGGACAAAGGAAAGGGAGTAGAAGAACACCCAGGTGGAGAGCAAAGAAGAGACAAAAGGGACAAGAAAATCATGGGGGGGGGGGGAATAGGAATACCGCTCAGTTGTCACTTGAGACTCCCTATAAAGCCAAGTAATGTGGTCTTTCGGAAGATGGACTATATTTGATGAGCTTTAAAGTGATTCATGTTGGTTTAAATCTAAGTACAGATGTTTAGTTTATTTCCCCACCTTCTTACATTTTATTCATGCTCAAGAATGTAACTCACAAGCTTTTGGTTTGCCTTCCAGAGGGTTTCCCTGGTGTCAGTTTCACTGAGTCAGCCGAACCCACAAACCACATGAGGACAACACTGATTGTCCAAACACTAGATTGGGGAGTGACAGAATCAAGGCAGGTGGCACAACCCATAGGGAAGGGGTAGGCAACCTGGTGCCCTCCAGATGTTTTGGACTACAATTCCCATAAGCCCCAGGCAGTAGGGCCAATTATCAGGATTATGGGAGTTGTGGTCCCAAACATCTGGAGGGTGCCCAGTTGCCTAGCTCTGACATAGGGTAACAGAGCACCATACTAATTGGCACCCCTTCCTCCCTGCACACAGTTCCAGATTAGCTAGCTACAGGGGGAGCTACTGCCTGGAAAATGAAGTTCACTGCAATCCTAAACTCACTGACTTAGGAGGTAAATTCCATTAAGAGATGAGATACACAATGAGCAGAAGCACGTAAAGCAGCCCTTGTTGGGTTCAGAGTGTTTGGGGGTGCAGAGGAGAGAGGAGGAAAAAGATCAGCCTGCAGATAGAAAATTAGCAGGTCAGGGAGAATGGTTCCAGCCAAGTCCCCCCTTTGACATGTAAATACGTATTCTTCCTTCACATCATAAGGGAGCATACAAGCAGTTCAGCTCTAAGGCCTTGCTAGTGATTTCAGAATTGGTAAGCATGACACAGTTAGAAAAGCTTGACAAGCTGTGCTCTGATTTTGAGAGGCTCATAAAGGCAGTTATAACCATTACTCTAATATAGAGGTGGGGAACTTGTGGCCCTCCAAATGTTTTGGCCTATAACTCCCATCAGCTCTAGCCAGCATTGCCAGTGGTGAGGGATGATGGGAGTCGTAAGCCAAAACATCTGCAGGGCCACATGTTGCCCCGTGCTCTAACAGAAACTTCAGTTATATAGAGTACTTATCAGTACATAAGAATTTGAAATATAGTTTCAGTCCTGTGTAGCCCTATGTAGCGCTGGTACCTAAACGATAAGGTACACTTCATGTTGACACCTAAGACTAATACAGTGTTATCCAGTGGACACTGGACTGCGCAGATGCCTGTTACATCACTAACTCCCTGGGTGGCCTTTAGCAAGGAACTACCAGCCTCAGTTCAACTGTAAACATGGAAATGGCAGCAGTCTACCTTACAGGGTTGCTGAGAAGATCAAATATATATAAGTGCAAAGCATTTTGTGACTGAAAATTACTACAGGAATTAATAATTGATGCAGTGACTCCTGTGGAGCAAATAAATTAAGAAGCTTAGCCTTAGGATGCATCATAATAGACCCCTAGGGACTCCCATAGTTCCTAGAAGGCTGTTTTGTTTTCTCTTTTTGCTCTTCCCTAAAGCATTGTTAAAAGGTTACTAACTATAGATCACTGTAAATCAGCCAACTGCAATAAAGTGTGACAGGTGGATAAAACCCAAGTCATTCACTGCTATGACAAATCTACTACTTGGCAACCAGTAAGGAAAGAAACAACTTGCATCTCTGGTCATATTTTTGTGGACTGAGTTTCCTTTCACTGAATTTTCCAAAAAACAAAACCAAGAATGATCTTAAAACTATCCAAGCAATTTCAGGAAGATATGTAATGCAGTATATAGATGCAGCAGGGCTGAACTGATCCAATTAAGGCTTAATTAATTAAGGCTTAAGCCCAATTCATATGCCACCACCATGGCATACGAGCTACTCTCCAATCATTTCTCAGTGGAAGAACCTGGTAGGCAGAGGAAATAAAATGGTTCCTTTCTGTGGAATGGTTCCCTCCCTGGACATCCAGGTTTTATTTGCATAGGAAGGAAAACCATCCACATGGTTCCTCCATCTAGAATTGTGCCATGGGAAAACAGTTCCCATGCTACTAAAGTAATGTGTCAGTTGGTCAGCTTAGCTCTTAAAACTCTTGTTACAGAGATTTTGGTTCTAATGCAAATCTCAGTCAAGATAGCAGCTGGGACCAGATAAGCAAACATTACTAACATGCATAGCCCTAGTAGGACTTCACAAGCTGTACAACCACGTCTGTACACTAGAAAATACTTAAGAAAATACAATACTTAAAGCAAGTACTGTACTGATATTTTATTAATGCAAAACATAAAGGCAAGTTATACTCATTCTCAACTCCTGCCTAGAGACAAATTTCTCATATAGAAGAAATATCAGCAACAACCTTAAGGGCAGCCTAAAAATAATTGTAAATAAATAAATACCTCGGGAAAAAAAAAGGGGGGGGGGGAGAAAAGAAAAGAAGTCCTTAAGTTATGATAGTCTTAAAAAATAACTTCTTGTTAACAAGACTGATTAACAAGTATGAGCTTTAAGTGTCAAATATTGTGACAGCTAATATTTGAATATAATTGAAGACTTAAAATACTCTTCAAACATTAATAATTTGCTGGCAGGAAAAATACTTGCAATAATAATAAAAAGCTATTACTCAAAACAAGCTCAAGATAGTGTTTTAATTCTGAAGTCTACTAAGGGTGCAATCCTATGACTGCTAGACAGAGGCTAGACAGCCATAGGATCTTTCGTTTTCTGGGAACCAAGCTGGAGCCTCCGCTCCGAGGTCGGTTCCCAGAAAACAGACTCCCCGCCCTCTCGTAGGCTGCGCGGTTCGTCCCCAGCTCCATGCTCAGAAGAGCAGCACGGAGCAGGGGAAAAGACGGCGTTGCTGGGGGTGGGAAGGGGATGGCGGAAGTGCCATCACGCGATGCTTCCTATGCACTGTCCAGCCTCCCCCGCCATTCCGAGGCACCCTGGCTAGACAGCCGAAATCAGCCATCTAGCTGCAAATGCAGGGTGGCCAGAGTGCGGAGGAGACGATCCCCTCTGTGCTCTGCCCACCCTGCATTGGACAGTCGGTCATTTCCAAGTTTGGAAGCGGCCAACTATCCCCATAGGAATGCACCCTCAATGAGCTTTTATAAAATTAAAGTCATTTCATGCAAGACCAATAACTTGATCCTATCCTCTAGCAACAGACTTGGAAATCAGATGGGATCCAACCTTCCTGCTTTGGCACCGGCATAAAATGGTTAGGTTCTACCTCGAGCTGGCATAAATGCAATGTAGTTCTGACATTCCATCCACACAAGGGATCTAGGTGCTACAGTTCCAAAAGTGTGTAAAACAATAATGCAGCCAAAGATTTACGTACTGCCCTTCAGCAAAGCTTCCAGGACAGTTTACAAAAAACAAGAAGAAATATAACAAACAACAGCATACATTAAGCATGATATAGGCCATTTTGCACCACACATCAGTTCAGCAGTTCAACCAGGTGCCTCTAAGTTTCCATTCCGGTCATACATGAAAGTCTGTTCTTGCACCAGCAGTACCCACAGTCTTATCCCCATGCAGATATGTTCCAGTTGCAGAACAGGATCCTCAAGCACTGAAGATCAGAATTCATACACCAGCGCAAGGAGAGTCCATGAACATGCTGTAGGATAGGGTTGAGACTCACCTCTGCACCATCATCTAACATCATAGCAAAGAACACATACAGCTGCAGTATCAGACAGAGCATACACACCAAGATACACAGCAGGTGAGAAGACAACACTCTGCTCCTAAGCCACACAACAGAGAGGAACTAGGGGAAATCAATATAGATAAAGTACTGACAACAGGACACAAGGCGCATACGAAAGCACTAAGGGGTGGAGGACACAAGGCGCATACGAAAGCACTAAGGGGTGGAGGACACAAGGCGCATACGAAAGCACTAAGGGGTGGAGGACACCCCTATGTATTTCACTTCAGGCCTTTGGACACCAACACCTACCAAGAATCCCAACGCCACGGTTGTAACAGGATGTGAAAGGAAAAAACAAAAACAGTCCTGCACAGTTACATGTGAGGTGCAGGAATACAGCACATCAGCAGATCTAAGTAGCTGAAAATGAGATCTATTGCCTGAAAGACAAGACAAAACACAAAATGTCCTCCACAAAATGTCCTAAATAAATGGTACTTAAATTAACAGCAGCAACAACTAAAAACCTTTTGAGCTGAACCAGGTTCTCCCGTGTGACACAGGGTTTTTCAGATTATGTTATAGGGAAGGAGCTACGCTGCAGCCGCTTGCACATCACAAACGTAACTTGAGAAGGGAACCAGACTAATTAAATGTGTAGTATCACTTCCTATTATGAGCCTCGTGTGGCGCAGAGTGGTAGGCGGCAGTATTGCAACCGAAACTCTCCCCACGACCTGAGTTCAGTCCCAGCAGAAGCCAGGTCTCGGGTAGCCGGCTCAGGTCGACTCAGCCTTCCATCCTTCCGAGGTGGGTAAACGAGTACCCAGCTTGCTGGGGGAAAGATAGTCAAGACTGGGGAAGGCAATGGCAAACCACCCTGCTATAGTCTGCCATGAAAACGCCAGCGCAAGCGGCATCCCTCTAGGGGTCAGTAATGACCCGGTGCTTGCACAGGAGGAACCTTTCCTTCCTATTGCCACCACCAATTTCACTCTGCCACATCCATGCAGCCAGCCAGGCACTTGGGATTTTCCAAATACATGGGAAATGTTAAGCATAACAAGAACAACACCCCAGGCAAATGTTCTGTCTTCACTTAAATTGACCAACACAGACCATTCTATGAAGATGAAGAGAGGCAGAGCATTCCTTAAGCTCCCTTGTTGGAAAACCATCAAACATGGCAGCATCTGTCATTACATGTTTCTTTGTCCCAAGAGTTCTTGGTGTAATGTGACACCTGGTAGAGTCTAGTAATCCATTTGTGTCTGCACGACTCCACCCCCGCTCCTCTTCTACTCCCTCTCAAGACTCTGACCATGCAGACTTCATGACTCCTAAATCAAGTCAGGCTTTTTTTTTTTGCACTCCTCTCCCCCTTTTGTAACATCTTCCCTGATGAAGAGATCTGGAGATCTTAGGAGCTTGCCCACAATTTTGTGCATATTTGGTCAATCCTAATCAAGGTATTGCCTGACCATGTATTTTAGATTTTTTCTTATTGACCAACATGGTTTGCTTTGTTTTATATAAAAAAAAACAAGAGAGAGAAAATCCCTGTTTGGGCATTCCCCCTCACATGACCGCAATGGGTTCTAAATCACATAGGTGGCGTATACATGTAAAACAGGCTCCCGTTGCAAACATTCAGCTCCAATGTGTGCAGGGCAGCAGGACTGACGAAGGTGCACAATGAAGAAAGTGCACCCCTTCTCCCCTTCTCACACAACGGTGAATGCATGAAACTTCAACGCCCAAATTGGAAGAAAGCTTAAGACTGATCTAGCATTGACCAAGGAGGGAAACAGCTCACCATTCTAGCAGCCAAACATTTCCTCTGAATTGTCTGTTTCCAGTTTGTGCAGACAAACGAATGGGGTGAAAGATGTGCACTGATGGACCCACAGCATTTGAAAAAGTCTTTCTGAAACATACCTTAATGAGACGGGGGAGATAACGCAACAATTTTCTGGTTTCTTTTGCATTTGTTTTAAATTCCTTGCAGGTCACCTTGAAAAGTCAACAATATTTTGCTTCTAGTCCTCATTTTAGTATAATTCAGTGCTATGTCTGCAGTCACTAGAAATGTAAATATCCTACACAATGTAAATATCCTAGGAAATTAATAAACCTAGGAATGGGATTCTAATCTTCCAAGGCCCAAAATGAACTGATTAGTAGATACAAGTCTATCATGCTTACTTATCCTGTAAAAATAAGGAAGAAAAGCTAGCAATAGCCAAAATACTCCTGGGCCCTGTCCTGGCTTTCTGAACAACTCAGCATTGTAGCTGTTATTTTGAGGGGACATCACAAAAACAAGCCATGTCCTTCCATTCCACAGCCTCTTCTGGTCCCTCTACCTACACAGATATTATTAGCAACACTTAAAAATTCAGCTTAACATGTGCCAATTCCTAACATTAAAGAATTACAAGAGGTCCCTTCAAGTCAAGCTTACTGCTGTGCAAACTCATGTGCGTGTGTATCTACAGAACCTCAGATGTTAGGCCTTTGCTCCAAAATGGAAGCATCTAAACAAAATAATTTCCTTGAAAAACTAACCCAGGGCACCCATGTAACAACTAATAGAACCCAGACCTTCCACTTCTGTGGTTTACATCACCAGACTATGTCCCAACTTAGGACATAAGTAGTGGCATCAATCAAAGCTTCACAGACCTGGAAGAGGTCTGTTAGAGATTCAAGCCTTTTCACTCCTTTCTTCAGGGTGCACCAGTTCCCTAAATCAGAAAGCACTCCCTTCACATTCTGGATTTTGCAGTCCTTCCAATAACCAATGGGGACAACCTGGTGACCCATTTGGTTCAAGGCTCATGCAAGACAATTGGGTGGTTCTAGTCAATCTTCTGGGTAGGTAGATTCAAAGTTTATGATGCAGTCATAAGTAGTGCACATTGCACAAAAAGCAGAATACAGTTGCAAACTTGTAGACATCTCTATACTAAAAAGCAAAACAAAAACAACCCCCAAAACCTTTATTAATTCCTTCTTTGTTATTTGATAACATTACTAATCACTCTTCTACTGAAAAATACGTTTTCAAATAGATGAATACTAGAATTTAAAAAGTCAGATAAAATTAAAATACAGTGACTATATATTCAGAAGTCATGTGGCACCTTAAGGACTAACAGATTCATTATAGCAAGATGATACTTCATGCACTTGATGAAGTGGACAGTGTACACTAAAGCTCACACCATAATAAATCTGCTGTCTGTTGTTTTTGCTGCAACAGACTAACTCAGCTACCCCTTTGGAAATCAAAAGCCATACATTTAACAACTAAAAACAGCAGCCACAACTTTAAAGATTTAGTAACCAAGGAAAGGCTTGGTGCATACAAATATTTTTACTGGATGGAAAGAAGGAGGATGTTTCTAGAAATCAGCTGCCTTCTTAGGATGGCTCTGACATCATGACCCACAATATTAAGCACTCTTCCCCATGAACCAAACTAAAGGGGTCGGGGCAGGGAAACATTGTAGCTCAAAGTCTGTGTAGGTAGGTAGGTAGGTAGATAGATAGATAGATAGATAGATAGATAGATAGATGTAACATGAGCTTCAGTTCTGAGAAGAAAACCGCTTTTTTCAAGCAAGATAGACTTGTGCAAATACTATTTGACAAGGCAGTGTTGTTTTCAAGGTAGATACATTGGTCTCCCATCCAGACACTAACCACACCTAGACCTACTTAGTTTCAAGTAGGTGGTGGCTTGTCCCTAACAGAAAGTCTTAAGATGGACTACCCCCTTTCCTTGATCTCCATTTAAAAAGGCAGGAATGTCTCCTCTTATTTCCATATGATGGTGGGATTAATAAAAGAGCTGTACAACAGTGTTAGCCATCACAAAAAACAACCCACTCAAAACTGCACTCCCAACATATTCATTGGCGAGGGAAGGGGGCCCGGGGAGGAGAGAAATTCCTCACCGTTCTTCATCCTTGAAGATGAATTTCCGCAGTTTGAGATCCCGCAGTACCAGTCCGCCATCATGACAGTGCGCTACAGCAGATGCTATCTGATAGAAGAGTTTGGCTGCCTCCTCCTCCTTCAGCTTCTTGCAGGTACGAACAAAGGAATGCATGTCCCCATAGCTCCTCTCGAAGAACACATACGCTTTTGTCTCCCCAAGAATGATTTCAGTGATTTGGTTGATGTTGTCGTGAGGAGGCAGACAAAAGCATGGTGCAAGCAATTCTTGGTAGCAGCCAATATCAAACACCTAGAGGTATGATTGGCAAGAAAAGAAAGGGTTAGAGAGAGAGAGAAATATAATGCAGCAGACACACTATTTTAGAGTAAATAAAGCCCACACTACAGAAGATACTCATAATTTAACAGGCACTTTTATTTAAACAGTGTAAGCCCTATGCAGCCTGGAAGTGCTTTCTTCCTTATGAAAGCTATCCCCCACCCCCACAAGTAGGCTAGGTGAAGTGTATTAGTGGGGTGGGGGTATGAACTGATTCCCTGCCTCCTAAGAGGAAATACATAGAGGGTTTAAAAAAACAACAGCTCTCTACAAGCAAAAGCATTACAAATCCATGATAGTGCAGCATCTAATTAGGTTCTGATTTTGAGATTTGATGGCCAATGCTGTTACATTGAAGGGAAGTGCTGGGCCTTAAAGCTGTCCTCTCTCCCTTTCAAATACAATTCTAGCATTAAGTGTTGAAGAGCAAGCAGAACCCTCTATGTTTCTTGAGAAGGACCATCTTGTAAACGCACTGCCTGTGAGACATGCTGTGCCATTACCTCAGCCTGCTGCTGGTTAATCATTTCTATGTCCTGACTTCCTTTATTCTCTGGCACTGAAAAGAATCAGGAAAACCAATTTCACTTTCGGTCAGACAAAATGAACCTAAGGCCATGGGTCAGCAACTATTATATTGGCTCCACCTACTGACTCACTGATACGTAAGCGGAGACACAGGCTAAAAGGCTCTTGAATCCCTTCCTTGCATTGGTTTCTATTACACAGAAACGAAAGGAAAGGATTCTGCCAAGGCTTCTTATATACCCCAGCCTTTCCCAAACTAGTACCCTCCAGATGTGTTGGACTTCAACTCCCAGAATTCCTGACCACTGGCCATGCTGGCTAGGGCTGATGGGAGTTGAAGTTCAAAACATCTGGAGGTTGGGGAAGGCTGTTCTAAGTAAGGTTCCTCTTCCACCACCTCGCTCTCTCGTCTGAACATCCCCAGAGGTTGGCGAGAGTCTCCTCTTTATGCACTTAGCTATTCAATTCTGTTTCCTGTGTTGTCTCTAGCACATAAGGGTCTGTAGCTGAGGTGCAGAAAGGATGGTCTGCCAAGGCCTCTCTTGCTCTTCACACAAGGGGGAAACACAGATAAAGAGGCCTTTGCCCATGTCTCGGAGCAAGTGTCTAAAATGCATGAGGGAAGAGTGGAGGTTCTTGTGACCACCTGTATAGGAGAGGAGTACATAACAGGTGCCCTTTGGTCCTAAGGTGATGTTGTTGGACAAGTAAGAAGTCTCTTTGGGGCTGGACTGAGCCCCACTACCTCTGGGCTGCCAGCTGCCTCCCCATAATCTAAAAAAATGTTCTAACAGACTTGACCTTGCATCTAATTATTTTGCTCAGAGTTTAAACTGAGCGCCCTTTTAAACAGACAAGTGCCTCTTTAATAGCAGGCACATCACCTGCGTTCTTGTGAATGAACAGTAAGAAACCATAAAGCATGCTGGGAAACTCCCAATATAAAAATGTTACACTAATCCAGTGATTATGAATGAATCAGTGCTCAAGACAGTTGGAAGACACACACATTCAAGGCAATAGGAAGACTTCATTGAGAATAGTGGGTACACTGCAGTAAGAAGGTACAACCAATGCATGGCAAAGGTTTTTATTATTGGTGAATTCTGTGCCCTTCTGATACCTTTGTCCCTCAATAATGAAGGTCAGAAAGTTACCAAACCAGATTCTGTCGCTGAAGAACACAAGCCACCCATGTTACACAATTCAAGGATAAATGTGGCTTATCACTTTCTCTTGTTAGAGCTTAACAATACAGGCATTAATTGCTGGTCCTTAAAACATGCAAAACCTACTTTAAAGCCATTATCTGTTATCATCTTCTGAGATAGGGCAACACTTGCCTTGAAGGCTTGCAGCCTGATTCTATGCATATGTATTCAGAAGGAAACCCTACCTAATTCAACGGGTCTCACTCCTGTGTAAACATGGATAGGACTGCAGCCCTCACCCTTAAGTCAATGCAGTGGCACTGTAGCAGGAGTTTCTAGACATAAGTGCAAACTTTAGTATTCCATGAAGGGCTTCATCACAGCTCTTTTCCTATTGCCCCTCAAGAATGTTGAAAAATGTGTGAAAACCTGGAAGTCTTTTACTCAGCTACATTAACAGGCCTACTGGCCGATTAGAAATGAGAAGAATGCTGCAGGTGGGGTTTGCCACGCCGCACAGCCTGCTCCAGAGGCAGCTCAACTTCTTCTAGGTGAACACATCAACTATTTTGTCTGAAGCTGTGGGAAGAGATCCCCACTCTCCCCACCACTAATAAGTTTGAGAAATGTAATCATCTTCCAAGCACTTTAAAATGTGTAATCCTTACACAAGCAACATTTTCCTTATCAACCATTCCAAAAAAATAAAGGAGTCATTTTGGACTGACTTCTCAAAGGCTTATCTTTGTTGAACTTTAATGCAGAATCAGACTGTATTTTAAAAGGTAGGTCAATTTAGCTATTTCCAGCAATGAGCAGTAAACACAAATCACCCCGACTCTAGAAGGGCATAATGCACACTACGGGGTGTCAGTCAAATTAAATAAAGCTTCATTGGCATGCCTTTGTTACTTGACCCTCAGGTAGGCCAGGAAGAAGGCTCACAAGTCTGTTTTTAGTAAGACAAGAGATAACACAAATGTTTATTAGCACTATATGTGGGGACAGTATTTAATTAATTCAGGAAGAGTCTAGACATGAGAGAAGTTTGAAGGCACACAATAATTGAAAATTTACAAGTGATGGAGTTCAAATATTTCTTAGGATGGTGTTCAGCTTACAGTTACAAGAAATGCTTGACAGCACCACCAAAAACATAAGAGATCCTAACACTACCAAACAACGGAAGGACATTACAATTTCAGAGCAATGGACAAAGATGTTCACTCTTATGGGAGCCACATTTTTGTTACATGGTGTATTTCCTATGCAATACAAACATGATTGCAGGAGAAGGTGGAGTGAAGGTTAACAACTATATGTAACCACTAGTTTCTGAAAAAATATTCAAACAGAGAAGCAGCTCTGCAAAATTTTTGCATCTTCACATGTAAATATCTCATTCTTTGGCTTTTGACTACTTGTCCACAGCAGGAGGCTAAGAATATTTTGATTTGCATCTGTTTTGACAAAGTAATATATGCATTTTAAATAACACGCACCATTACTCCCATTTCCGGCACCTTGCAGTGGAAGTCCTGCAAGGTCAGAGGCTCTATTTGACATAATCAGGTATAAACTGTGGAGAACTAAATCTTCATTAAGATCTCTGGTTCATGACTCAAGGGTGACCAGTACATTTATACTGCCCCTGCAAAGCAAGCCTTTATGAGTAACTAGGGAGTGTAATTTAATTTTCCCACCGCATATGAATCTAAATAAAAACATCCACTAGTCAACAGGCCCACTTGCATTATTTAAGAGTGTCAATGTGTCTACTATTAGTTTCACAGCCCACCAATTCAACCCCAGGACTGCAAATTATTTTTTTTTTTAAGCCCAGAAGTGCACATTTTGGAAAAATTCTAGAATTTAAAAGGTGGTGGGAGCATAGGAATTTCCCTCACATCATCGTCCAGGAGTACAGCTAAATAGAATGGAACACAAGTACGGTGCACCAGAAACACTGAAAAGGGTAACCACAGCAGTTTCGGAACAAAGGAAACAGTGTCGCCTCTGAGTGAATGGGAGCCAATTCCCTCGATAGGCGAGCATGTGGGCTTCCTTTCCCCACACAGTTCACCTTCAAGAGGGAGCTGAAGAGGCCAGAGGCTGGGAAGCTAGTAATCCATCAAGTGTGAACTCCGGTTTTGTATGCCCTCCTAACAGACAAAGATGTAATTACACAAGGGTTTAGAGTTCTTGGTGGAACGGTGTTCGCAAACAAAACATCCCTGTAAGAGGACCAGGTACTCAAGTGGGTTTTTAAAAATCAGCTATGCAGCCCAATCCCACGCGCGGGTTGTCTTGGAAGCAAGTCCTGCTCTGCCCAAGTGAATGCGTCTAGGGTTACAACCTTCGACAGACAAAGCTACCAGCCTGCATTTGCTAGTTTGCAGACAATGAGGGTCTACCCCAGAAAACACCATGCGAGGAAGCGGTTTGAAATTAGCAAGGGATTCCCATTTTGGAAGTAAAACAATGGAGAGCAGAGGGGAAATTAAATTATATACGCCGTGATCCAGCCTTTAAACACAACTCCCCCCGCCCCGAGTTCCCCCCTCCTCCCCGGGTTTTGGCTCTAAGCCACCGTTATAACGTGGCCATTGTCTGGAAAGTTGCTGAGAGCCGTTTAATTATGCACGGCTTTTGTTTTGTTTAATTAAAATTCCACCCAGTGTCTAAATCAATGCCCCCACCCACTCCGAGAGTATCCTCTAAAAATAAACTCGCTAGACAGAGGAGGGCTAAAGTGTGTGTGTATGCGTGTGTGTGTGAGAGAGAGAGAGAGACGGGGGGGGGGGAGGAAAGTTGTTACCTTGCAAACCAGCTCCTCCTCGCTGTGGAGATGTACGGCTCGAAAAATGTGATCTCCTTCCAGAGGCTCCAACAATAAGTATTTCCCGATGCAAGAAACGCAATGCGACAAGTTCGGCGTCTCCGGCGGGCTCGGCGAGCCTAGGTTGGGGCTGAAACTCTGGCAGGACTCTGTGGGTCTTATAGACGAGAGCTCCTCAAAATCCTGGGTTTTATTCCGAGGTCTTCCATAGCGTGCTATTGTGATTGGGGTTGACCTTTGTATGTTCATGGGGATGGAGAGAACAAACCCTCCGAGAAACCCCCCCCCCTCCAAATCACTCACTCACACACGCGCGCGCACACGCGCTTTGCGGTTAGCTGAAGACCAGTCGCTTTCCACAGGCCGGCGGCAGTAATGCCTTTGTGCTGTCGCTGAAAGGGTGCTTGGAGGGCAGGTTTATTGGATCACAGTCCAATGTATATAGCAGAGGGAAGGGGGAGTTGGCTCGGAGGCGGGAGAGGGAGCGTGGAATCAATCGGATTTCCCAGCGAACCCCCGGCACCCTCGGTTCGAATGCTGGGTCTCTTCCGCGCGAGCGCTGCGAAGTAACGCAAGCTGGGGAACAGCCCCGAACGTGCAAAATGTGGCCTCGCGGGAAACACCGCTGTATTTTTTAAGAGTAACAATAAATAATAAAAACGAAAGGTTCCGAAAGAAGGGGAAATAGACCGGCTAATGGTATTTGGATCGCTGAGCACTCTTTTCGAAACCTTCACACGATGCGGAAAAAAACCCTTTAAGCAACGTGCTGCAGTAGACGAGTGGATTTTTCCTTTTCTTGCTTTTTCAATAAGAGGGAGAGGGGCACAGAATTTTTTTTTTTTTTACCTACGTTTTAACTGTAGATGGCGTCGGAACCTTTTTCCTGATAGGAAGGGGGCTACCCAGAAACGCAACAAAAAATAACGAGGGAGCATTTAACTTCAGAGGGTCAGCAAGAAGCTCCGCCGACAAAAAGGAGAAAATAGAAATAAAAAGGGGGGTGGGTGGGAAAGAATACCCACTATTTGGTCATAGGTTTTTTTTCACCTTTTGTGGGGGGGGGGGAGGGAGGAGGGAAGATGTTCTTAAAAATGAAGGGCGCCGTCACCACCAGGAAGAACGAGAGGGGCACAAAGGTCCACGCGCTGCAACGCCGGTTTTTGTGCGCGCGCCGGTTTCCTCTGATGAGACCAAAAAAAAAAGTGCAACCAAGGACACGAAAAGCGATCGATGCTCTTCAGCTTTCCATCGCGCGCGGGCGGGGAGGGGGGCTTTCCGCCTTCCGTGCTTCGGTTCTCACCGGCTCTTCGGAGTGCAATGCACATGCAAGCAAAAGCGCACCACGGAGGGCTCCCCGCGCCAAAGCCGAACAAAACCCCAGAAGCGCTGCCAGGAGGAACTCCCTCTCGACGGTCTCCTTTGTGCGTGTGCGCGCGTGCCCCCCACCCCTCCCCGCAGACTGAGTCCCGAGATGCGGAGGAGACGAGGGCAGCCAGAACAGACCTCCTGAACGATTCCGGGCGCCGATCTCTACTCCTCGAGGTAGAAGGCGGCGGGGAGGAAAGGGATGGCCGAGCCAGTCCCTTTCAGCAAGACATCGCCTCCCCAGCGTGTATAAATAGCTACTTACGTGGCCGGGATTCTCGCTCTCGCTGCGTCTCACTACTCAGTGGCGGCGGCGGCACATTGACACCGAGCCTCAATGCGAAAGGCTGGCCGCCGAAGCGCCGCGGCCTCGCCGACTGGCTCAAAGGGAGAAGACCCGCCCCGCGCCGAGCTGCCTCCCCATTGAGCCAGGAGAGCATCCATCACGCGAGCTGCCCGCCAATCGCCTCTCTTCCCCCCCCTCCTCCCCCCCCCGCGCGCCCGGCCTTTTTTCTTCTTCCACTCACTCAATGAGACGGCCGCAGGGTAAACAAAGTGAAATATCCTTCCGCCGCGCAAGCTGTGAACTATGTGAGCGGCTACTGTTCGCCGCTATTGCTCGGGGCAGCGGCTTGCCTCGGCGGGCGCTCGGCGCGTCCTTTTGGCCCGAGTTCCTCGTGGGATGCGGTTGCTGCTGGTGTGCGGGAGCAGCGTTACGAGCATCCGCGTATGGCCCCGTAGGCGCCTTCTTTATGAATTGAAATGTTTGACTAAGCATTCATTTTGACTGGCTGAGCAAGCAATATTATGCTGAAAAGCAGTATTTCACTTTTACTGATTATGTAAAAGCAGCAAAATAAAAATTCATCTCCCCCACACTAATTCCATCATTTCCCTTCAGAAGTACATTAATTTGTTCTTCGTAGTTTGGAATACTGTGTGTTGACTGTTTATGTTTGTGCATAAATGATTTTTGTATTATGTACAATATTGTATTTTTGAGGCTTTTAATCTGTGTAAACCATCCAGAGAGCTATTGGGCAGTATAGAAATGAAAAGGAAATGAAATGAAAAGCATGAGTTTGTTTTATCTTTTACAAAAGATGGATCTTGTTCACAGTCAAAATGAAATTGCCACTTAACTGAGAGAGAGCCCATTACTTTTTCTTTTTAGAAATACTACTAAAATAAAGTTGCCAACTTTTGGAGGGCACAAGCCTCTGGCCATTAGGATGGGAGGAAGTTCACCAGGTGAAGCTTCTCCTCCCCCCCCCCCCCCGTAGTAGAGCTAGATGCTGGGGGGAAACTTCACCTGATCACATTCCTCATGCACCTGAAAAAGGTAAAGGGCCCTGCAAGGGGAAAAAGTTAGCAACATTGTAGCAGAATGGCAGAAGACACCTTGCTTTTCCCAGGAAACAAATGTGGGCTTAATCTGTGGCTAGCTGATGCTATTTGTGTTTTAAGATAAACCCTCTTTCCATTTGCCTGCTTAGACTAGCCTCTACCTGGCTCCACACCTCTCTGTATATCCATCAGCACAGCACCCCAGCCATTCTGCAGCTTAACAGGAGGAGAATACAGGAGTTCAGGGCTCTTTCTGTTGACCCGTTAGGCCCTTCTGTAAGCAGCCAGCCAACCATCCACCCTCCCAGGCCAGGGAGGAGATGCTTTGGCCAATTTGCACTTTGTATTTCTTTGCTAGTCCCTTTTTTGAGTTTTGCAGTTTGAAAACGAAAAGTGTGGTATATGTATAATTAATAAAAATAACATGTCATCCCGTTATTCTAAAAAAAGAAAAGGTCACCCCAAAGAAAAATGCTAAAATCCACATTGGCATGATACCATTTTTAGCACGAAATACTGTGCAAGCTTTTAGGTTCTCCAGAACTCTTCAGCAGGCAAGATGGTAAGCAAAGCAAAAAGGGGGAGGGCGGAAGTGGGTGATGCTAAATCCATGGAGTCTGTATTTAGTTACAGACTTAAAATGGAAAGCAGGAGGGGGACTGCAAACATTCAAATTAGGTTCTATCAGGTACCGAGATGGTTTCAGCATATACCTTGGGCCCCCTTCCAAGGGTTGCTGAGAAGAAGAAATAAACAATAGTAAATCATTCATTTCTGAAAACATAAAATCTATAGTCAACAAAAGGGTGGGAAAAGCAGTACTGGGGTACAATCTTAAAAATGATAGAATGATCTCAGTACAAATCCAAGGCAAACCATTCAACATCACAGTAATTCAAGTCTATGCCCCAACCACTGAGGCCGAAGAAGCTGAGGTTGATCGGTTCTATGAAGACCTACTACAACACCTTCTAGAACTAACACCAAAAAAAGATGTCCTCTTCATCATAGGGGATTGGAATGCTAAAGTAGGAAGTCAAGAAATCACCGGGATAACAGGCAGGCATGGCCTTGGTGTACCAAATGAAGCAGGACAAAAGCTAATAGAGGTTTGCCAAGAGAACATGCTGATCATAGCAAACACTCTTTTCCAACAGCACAAGAGGCGACTCTACACATGGACATCACCAGATGGTCAATATCGAAATCAGATTGATTATGTCCTTTGCAGCCAAAGATGGAGAAGCTCCATACAGTCAGTAAAAACAAGACCTGGAGCTGACTGTGGCTCAGATCATGAGCTGCTTCTTGCAAAATTTCAGCTTAAATTGAAGAACGTCGGGAAAACCACTAAACCGTTCAGGTATGACCTAAATCATATCCCTGATGAATATACAGTGGAGGTGAGGAATAGATTTCAGGGATTAGACCTGATAGACAGAGTGCCTGAGGAACTATGGACGGAGGTCCGTAACATTGTTCAGGAGGCAGCAACGAAATCCATCCCAAAGAAAAAGAAATGCAAGAAAGCCAAGTGGCTGTCTGATGAGGCTTTGCAAGTAGCTCACGAAAGAAGGGAAGCGAAAAGCAAGGGAGAAAGGGGAAGATATACCCAACTGAATGCAGAGTTCCAGAGAATAGCAAGGAGAGACAAGAAGGCCTTCTTAAATGAACAATGCAAAGAAATCGAGGAAAACAACAGAATGGGAAAGACTAGAGATCTCTTCAAGAAAATTGGAGATCTCAAGGGAACGTTTTGTGCAAAGACGGGCATGATCAAGGACAAAGAAGGCAGGGACCTAACAGAAGCAGATGAGATTAAGAAGAGGTGGCAAGAATACACAGAAGAACTATACAGGAAAGATCTGAATGTCCCTGATAGCCATGATAGTGCAGTCACTGAACTTGAGCCGGACATCCTAGAGAGTGAAGTCAAGTGGGCCTTAGGAAGCATTAATAACAACAAAGCTAGCGGAGATGACAGTATTCCAGCCGAGTTATTTAAAATCCTAAAAGATGATGCTGTTAAAGTGCTGCATTCAATATGCCAACAAATCTGGAACACTCAACAGTGGCCACAAGACTGGAAAAGGTCAGTTTACATTCCAATTCCAAAGAAGGGCAACGCCAAAGAGTGTTCAAACTACCGCACAATTGCGCTCATTTCACATGCCAGCAAGGTGATGCTCAAAATCCTACAAGCTAGGCTTCAGCAGTATGCGAACCGAGAACTACCGGAAGTACAAGCTGGGTTTCGAAGAGGCAGAGGAACTAGAGATCAAATCGCCAACATTCGCTGCATCATGGAGAAAGCAAGAGAATTCCAGAAAAACGTCTATTTCTGCTTCATTGACTACGCTAAAGCCTTTGATTGTGTGGATCACAACAAACTGTGGCAAATTCTTAAAGTGATGGGAGTACCAGACCACCTTACCTGTCTCCTGAGAAACCTGTACGAGGGTCAAGAAGCAACAGTAAGAACCAGACATGGAACAACCGATTGGTTCAAAATTGGGAAAGGAGTACGACAAGGCTGCATATTGTCACCCTGCTTATTTAACTTATATGCAGAGTACATCATGAGAAATGCCGGGTTGGATGAATCAGAGGTCGGAATTAAGATTGCTGGGAGAATTATCAACAACCTCCGATATGCAGACGATACCACCCTAATGGCAGAAAGCGAAGAGGATCTAAAGAGCCTCTTGTTGAGGGTGAAAGAGGAGAGTGCAAAAGCTGGTTTGAAACTCAACATTAAAAAAACGAAGATCATGGCATCTGGCCCCATCACTTCCTGGCATATGGAAGGGGAAGAAATGGAAGCAGTGACAGATTTTACTTTCTTGGGCTCCAAGGTCACCGCAGACGGTGACTGTAGCCATGAAATTAAAAGACGCTTGCTCCTTGGGAGGAAAGCTATGGCAAACCTAGACAGCATAGTAAGAAGCAGAGACATCACCTTGCCGACAAAGGTCCGTCTAATCAAAGCTATGGTTTTCCCAGTAGTAATGTATGGCTGTGAGAGCTGGACTATAAGGAAGGCTGAGCGCCGAAGAATTGATGCTCTCGAACTGTGGTGCTGGAGAAGACTCTTACGAGTCCCCTGGACTGCAAGGAGGTCAAATCAGTCCATCCTAAAGGAAATCAACCCTGAGTGCTCATTGGAAGGACAGATAATGAAGCTGAAGCTCCAATATTTTGGCCACCTAATGCGAAGAGAAAACTCCCTGGAAAAGACCCTGATGCTGGGAAAGACTGAAGGCAAAAGGAGAAGGGGACGGCAGAGGATGAGATGGCTAGATAGCATCACGGATGCAATGAATATGAACTTGAGCACGCTCCAGGAGAGAGCGCAGGACAGGAAGGCCTGGCGTGCTATGGTCCATGGGGTCACGAAGAGTCGGACACGACTGAACAACAACAATCTGTTTTTTTCTTCAAAATTGCTCTATCCTTAAGCAAAACACACAGGTTCCTTTGTAGGTGTAAAATAGAAGTAGAGAGAAACGAGGCAGTTTTTATATAACAAATCTGGAAATAATTTCATATGGTGTGCTAAGTTTAAAAAAGAAGTGCATCATAGAATGCAATGGATTACTCTTTGCAGATTACAGAAGTTCCATGGGGGAAAGGCTTCACTTGCTTGAACCCATTCATATTTTGAAATAATAAATGACAATGTAAATAGGCTGTTCCTTAGCTGAACTACACTTACTTGGTGGCCTTGAAAACTACCAGGCTCAGTGAAAAATGTTATAGTTAGACAGAGCTCAGTCGGATTTCTGTAGTGCAGGGGACCCTGTGGTACTCCAGATATTTTGGCTTACACAACTCCCATCCCTCACTGTTGGTATACTGGCTAGAGTTGATGGAAGTTTGTAGGCCAAAACTCTGGAGGGACACAAGTTGTCTACCCCTGCTTTAGTGTACATGGTTGTGGATTGTATTTAATCCTAAACATGGATACTTAGAAGTAAGTCCCACTGAAATTAATGGAACTTAACTCTTGACCAAGCAAACTTGATATTGTAAATTGTTAAGCTGCAAAACATTTGTTTTGAGGTTTTTAATGCTGTTCATACCTCCATTGCCTGCAGAGGTGCTATGTCAAATATTCGGTATAGAGAGGTTACCTGACTAAAATACAGTGTGAAAAGCTGAAAAAAAATGTTCTAATGTTGCCACATTTTTTATATTAGTGCTGCTTCTTCACCCTTGAGAGCAGCATCCTGGCTTAATTTGGTCATGACTCTTTTCCCCTACCAAACCTTCATGCCAGGGGAAACTTCCCGTTTAATCTCCGTGTCAGGCTGCAGGGCCGGTAAAAAGAAGTGGAACCCTAGCCTACTCCACAGGGAAAAAATATCAGAGAAAAACTTCGTAAAATGATGCATCATTTGAAGACGCATCTATTATTGTTTCTTTATGAGAAGAATGAACCCAGCAAACCAATACAAATCAAAACTTAGATAGGTAGCAAAATGAATTTTTGATTAGTTTTACAAAGTGTGAAAGCAATTTTCTTCCAAGTAGAAAGCATAGATTGGAATCCTTTCAAAACTCAGTAAAGCTATATAGTAGATCAAGAATGTTGAAAAATTCCATGATAGCAAGGTCAGCGCATCTTAACAAATTCTAAAATGTGTTTGGCTTAAGCAAGCCTCATCAAGCTTCTCGGAGATGGATGTTAATACAAACACTTTTATCCCCCCCCCTCTAAATTTAAATTTTATTAAAAGTACACAAGCCTTTTTAAAGGCATACAAGACAGATTAACATTCTTCTAAAATACTATTAAAAAAAGATTAGCTCTGGGGAGACAAGATGATGGGATGATCCAATAAATTAAAAGTCTCCACCAAACCAAAGTTATTTCTTCAATGAGATGCATAGGTGCTATTGGCTATATAATAGAAATACGGTTGCCATACAATAGCAGTTGTACACGTACAAAAATCCCTTGTCTATGATTCATGAGCAGGGAGGAAGGGGGATTTTATTTATTTATTAGATTTATTAGCTGCCCATCTGGAAAACCCTAACCCACCCCAAATGCCCGCCTGAATAGCCAGGTTTTCAAAGCCCAGCAGAAGCTCATCAAAGAGGGGCCATGGCAGAGGTCACTAGGGAGGGAATTCCACAGAGTGGGGGCCACCACAGAAAAGGCCCCCTCTCTAGTCCTCACCAGCCTAGCTGTGCTGGCTGATGGAACAGACAGAAGGCCTTCCAAGGCCAATCTCGTTGAGCGGCATCCCTGGTGTTGTTGGAGGCATTCCTTAAGATAGACTGGGCTGGAACCATATAGGGTTTTAAAGGTCGATGCCAACACCTTGAATTGGGCCCGGAAAACAACTGGTAACCAATGCAACTCCTTCAGCACTGGAGTGTAAGGATGTCAGAGAATTCCGCCACGGATCTCGGTGAGGCCGAATGCCAGTGCGTTCGGCCCCCCGAAATCCGTGGTGGAACAAAGCCCCCCGCCCCATAAAAGGCACGCGAAACAGAACACTTACCTGCTGCTGTCCGCACTGACTTGCGAATGGCCATTCGCTTCCTCATTATAGCCATGATAGGCTACGTAAATAATTACGTAGCCTATCACGGCTAATGCAGGGACGCCATTTGCGTCCCTGCAGAGGCCGTGATAAGCTACGTAAGTATTTACGTAGCCTATCACGGAAAAAAAAAAACCACGGACGCAAATGGCGGCGGCTACAGCAGCCGCCATTTGCATTCCCTTTTTTTTTTGCTGTTTTATGGTACTATTACGGCAAAAAAAAGGGAACGCAAATGGTGTAATGGCCGCCATTTGCGTTCCCTTTTTTTTCACCGTAATAGCCTATGTAAATATTTACGTAGGCTAAAACGGCAAAAAAAGGGAATGCAAATGGCAGTCGCCGTAGCCACCGCCATTTGTGTCCACTGTTGTTGGGGTTTCTTTGCCGTGATAGGCTACGTAAATATTTACGTAGCCTATCACGGCAAAATACAGGGACGCAAATGGCGGCGGCTCCGGCCGCCGCCATTTGCATCCCTGCAGGCTGCCCAGTGGCCGGATGTCCGACTGCAGGCGGCTCCACGGAATCTCCGCGGAGCAGAGCCAGCCGGAGAGAATTTCGGGGGGAGGGACGGAGCGCCTCCCCCCCACCGTGAATGTCACCCTTCGAAAAGGTAAGTGACTTTCGTACATCCCTACTGGAGTAATGTGGTCTTGCCAACAGCTGCCTTTAATCAGGTGGGCCGCCACATTCTGCACCAGCTTCCGAACCGGTCTAATGCCCCGGTGATTGCAGCATTCCAGCCATCCACCAGGATCTCGACCAAGTGGCTGCTTGCATGCGCCAAAGAATCTCCAAGCACATTCAGGAATCCATCTGGATCCAAAAGATGCCTGGGGTGAACCATCTTAATTGGTCCTCACCCCTGTGGAGGGATTGTGTAACCAAGAAGTCCAACCCCACCAGGTAGTGATCTGACCATGACAAGGGAGTGGTGGATATACCCCTGATTTCCAGATCACTCCCGACCTCTCCAGAAACAAACACAAGGTCTAACGCGTGACCGGCTACATGGGTGGGCCCAGTTGGAATAGGGTGCAGCTCCCAGGAAGTCATGGTCTCAATGAAGTCCTGGGGCGACCCCACGAGGATGGCCTCCAAATGTACAGTGAAATCTCCCAACACCAACAAGTTAGGGGACTGCA
Organism: Heloderma suspectum; assembly: GCF_057233095.1. Classification (NCBI taxonomy): domain Eukaryota; kingdom Metazoa; phylum Chordata; class Lepidosauria; order Squamata; family Helodermatidae; genus Heloderma; species Heloderma suspectum. The sequence goes on from NC_139458.1 coordinate 272,574,026, forward strand.
CACACACATCAAAGACCACCTCAAGCACGCAGCCAGGGAGTCTCATGCAGTGGGGTGGACGTACACAAGCAGAATCCCCAGACTGCCCTTCAGGCCTAACCTCCAATGCAATCAGCAACCCTGGTCTCCTGGAGAGGGAGTCTGGTGAGGACCAAGGACTTCTGGTAGATAACAGCCACTCCCTCTCCCTGACGCCCAGCCCTCAGCTGCTGCGCATATGAAAATTCAGCTGGGCAAATGGCCGCATGAGTGGGAGCAGTGGCCTCATTGACCCAGGTCTCCGTAATATATGCAAGGTCCGCACCCTCATCCAGGATCATATCATGTATGAGAGATGTTTTATGAGCAATGGATCATAGAATCATCATAGGAAGGGGCCTACAAGACCATCGAGTCCAACCCCCTGCTCAGTGCAGGAAGCCTGATTCCCAGCCGGTCTCCCATCCAAGTACTAACCCTGCTTAGCTTCCGAGATCAGATGTGATCAGGCGCAGATCTGGCATTACACAGCAGCAGATGAAGGCCAGAGGATGGAGTCACGCATCCCCCAACCATCCTTGGGCTCTGGACAGACCTAGAAGAGGGGACAGATATTATGCATCTCTCCCCTGTTCCCCTTACCCGGCATGGCCTGCCCCTAGCACTCTGCCAGCATCTGCTGCCCAGCCTCGGTATGTTCTGGCCCCCAGAACTCCCCTCACTGCCTCCACCAGGTGGACACATGCCTCCTAAAATCATAAACACAACCCCATAAGCCCACCACCCACCAACAATTTTTAAAAGCCGCCCAGTGGGCCTTGGTTCGCCTGCCGATGGATGAGGCCAGAGAGTCTGCAGTCACGATTTTGATCTATTGGAGGTGGGCAGAAAAGAAGTAACCACACAGGTGGCAAAATGGCACTTCTAAAAAAGTTAAAGTATTATTATTATTTGATACATTTATATCCCACCTTTCCTCCAGGGAGCCCAAGGGAGCGTACATAATCCTCCTCTCCATTTTATCCTTGCAACAACCCTGTGAGATAGGTTAGGCTGAGAGTCAGTGACTGGCCCAAAGTCACCCAGTGAGCTTCATGGCCAAATGGGGACTCAAACCTGAGCCTCCCCAGTTCCTGTCCAAAACTCTAACCACTACACCATATGTTGTCATATTCCCCCACACCCCAATATTGTACAGGTGAATGCAGCGTGTATCTATGATCACAACTGCACTTTAAAGGGTTGTAGGTCACATTTGCATGTAATCATATGTAGTACTGATGCATACCATGAAACCTGCATATGATCAGAGAGAGTGAGGGAACCCTGAAGACAGGTGCATGATTGTCACCAGCAGTGTGAATTGGCTTTTTGTAAGCTCTTTTTTGAATTTTCTCAAAATCTTTCTTTGAAATTTGGAAAACAACACTCAAAACTAAGGTTCAAAAGCTTTTATCCCCTTGCGAACTCTTCCTCAAGGATGAAAAAAAGAGAGTACATGTATTAACAAAATTATCCTATACCCAGACTATACCAGTGCACTATGGTATTTCCCCAATTTACACCTCCCGAGCCTTTCAGCAAGCCAAAACATTCTGAAATCTGAATTTTTGCAAGCTTTCCCTTGCAGCTCGTCTTGGGGAAATGCACACAAAATTGCCCATATTAGAGAAAAGTGTACACAAAACAGCATTTCAGCAGTGGAAGCCAAGTGGGAAAACTGTGTAAATTTAAAAGTGCACACAAAATCTATGTGTACATTAATGCATACATTGGCAAAAAAGTGCACAGAAAGGTAAAAATATTTGTAGATTATTTTTTTATTTTTTTAAAAAAAACAAGCTTCTGTGGAAATGGGATGAAAATCCAGAAAAACTCAACAATCTGGGCAAGACTGAGTTTGACAGATCCATCCTAGTCTGCATATGCATCATTGCTGTGATGCTCATGCAGAAATCTGAATGGCCCCTGTTTGCATTATACAGTACGGGTCAGGCCATCCATACATTTACATTCACATAGCAGTGGAGATGGGAATTTGTACCACCAGCTATTATCGCAGGTTGTGCATGAAGACTCTGACCCAGGGCATCTCTACACCAGCCTAAAATCCTGCATTTAAAACCAGGCTTTCTGCTTCCATTTTAAATACAGGATCACAACGACTCCCCTTTTCACCCGCTTCCTTTTCACCATCCCCTTTCCTCCTCCTTCTCATTGATCTCGCTCCTCTTCTTGCCGGTTTTCCTCTTTTTAAGGAAGGAACTCAAGCAGAACACAACGGGGTAATTTGATAGCTCATTATCTGCGATCTATTTAAAAATGGAACAAAGGACATTTAGTGCAGGAGACACCTTGGAGGTTCACAGCGTCATGTAAAGAGCCCGCAAACTTCCGTGAAGAAGCAATCTCAATCTCAGGATAAAAGCTCCATGTGAAGGAAGCCCCAATTTGCACGATCACGGCCATGGGCTGTTAGGTCATTTGAGGGTTGATGTCCCTCCTCCCTCCCCCAATCAAGCCATGTCTCCCAGGTTCAGACAACACAGCAAGCTGCACCAACAAGAATAGTTAGGGAAATCCAACCAGCAGAGAAAATAAGCCACCGTGGTTCATTTCCCTGGCTGCAATCATGTGAACCAGCCCTCTGTGTGAACGAGGGCTCTGAAATATTATGAGCAAGCCCAGTACATGTGTGACTGAGACATGGCAAATGAATAGTTTACTTTATTATATCTACTTGTTCCTAAGCCGACTATTCATTTACTGTGTGATTTTGGACAGGACCTCTGTGACAACAGATATCACGGAGGGAGCTGGAAATTAAACTGTCAAAATAATTCGTTAAGTGCTAAATATTAAACAGTTTATTTCCAATGTGTTGTAAATTCATCCTTGGGGGGGGGGAGAGAAAAAGAAAGAGGCCTTGTAATGAATGCTCTGCTGCCAGAATGATGCAAGTTAGTTTTAAAACACACACGCACACACACACAACAACACCCTGTCTGAATAGCAAACTCTACACTCTCAGGCTTGCCAAACTGTGACACTGGCTGACTTCCAAAACAAGTAGGTTCCAGAACTGCAAAGACTCCAAGAATGATCTGCTGCCAGCCCAAGGATTTTAACTTCAGGAGCTGACAGCAACAGTGACCTAGCAGAATATAATGCAGATTAAAATAGCCAGCGAACTTTGGCTGTACTAGCAGAATGACAGACAATATATGGCTTTATGTTGCACAGCTATGCACAACTGCATTTGAGAGCTGACATCTGTTTGGTGTAAGTTTAGAGTAGCTTGTGCTGGGGGGACCATTCATTGCTCGCCTCTCCAGAATATCCTCAATGGTTTCCAGTCAGGACCGGCCCAAGACAATTTGTTGCCTGAGCTAAGGACAAGGTGGTGTCCCCGCCCAGTTCCATAAGCAGAAGCCAGCTGGACTAGCAGTTGAACCTTATTTCAATACTGGTGATGGGACAGCGCCCTCCACCACACTTGAGGCAGCAGGCTACTTTAGTGGGACCAGGACAGGTTGTGTGGCATATACACAACTCTGTCTTCCAACAGCAGGAAACAACCGGAGAGTCCAGGAGGAACAGCCAGGAGGCTCCCCTCCCCTCCCCCCCCGCATCTGCTACCTGAGGTAATCACTTCATTCTGCCTAATGGTAGGGCTGGCCCTGTTTCAGTGGTAACCAGAAGAGGACTAAGGACTTCCAGATGATGGTTTTATGGTGCAATAAATGTACAGTTGTTACTCAATTGTTGTGGGAGAACCAAACTTCTTTCCCACAGCTAGCATGCCTCTTGTGGGAAGACATCATTTCTCCCAGTTTTCAAACCAAAATATTATTTCAATGGGAAAAAATGCAATTCTCTTCCCCTTCTCTTTCCTCCACAAATAGGTTCATCACATTAGTGAGAGCTGTGTGGGAAGTGGTTGGGCAAGTGTCACACAGTGGCTATTGGATCGTGCCTGTCGTATCGCAGTGACCAGCAACAAAACCCTCCACTCCACCTGTGCCGTTGTGCAATCAATGTTCTATTTTTGTCTTTGTAAAATAAAACTTCTAGTCTGGAGTTGAGCAATGTACCACTCAAGCATGGAATATGCGTTCAGCCCTTTGAAACACAACAAAACGTATACATATCAGTAAAGCTATCTGTGCATGGCTTCTGGGGTCAACATGTGTACACCACTCCTCTCTTCCTGAGCCTATCTTTTGAGCAGCAGGATAAGAGGTGTCCACAAGTTCAGGTTGGCACCTTTTAGCCTATCAAACTATGGACAGCCTGGTCCTTCCTCACAAGAGTGGAGCAAAGCAGACCAATAAAGGGCAGTAAATATATCTACTCACGTTGTTGTTAATTTATTTTAATTATTAAATAAGGAGTTGGAAAACTGCAAATTACTGTATAAGTAAATAAAAGATAATAATTTACATACACAGTGCTACTGGTTTTCAGAAGGGGTACAGCAAGCAAAAGAATTCTGGAGCCAACCCATACTATGGGTTGGCTCCAGACTAACAGCACAATCTTTACTCAGACGTTCTCACTGTGTTCAATGGGGCTTACGCTTTAGTGCAGGGCAACTTGTGGCCCTCCAGAAGTGTTGGACTTCAACTCCCATCATCCCTCACCATTGGCAATGCTGGCTAGGGCTGATGGGAGTTGTAGGCCCAAACATTTGGAGGACCACAAGTTGCCCACCCTTGCCTTAGTGAGGGTGTTTAGGATTGCAACTTAAGTGAGTTGCACTTAGGTCCTACTGAAATCAATTTGTCAATTTAAGTCCCGCTGCTTTCGATGGGAACCAAGTGCAATTAAGGCTGGATCCAATCCTTTATTTCTACAGAAAAACTAACCCTTAATAGGCTGGGATTGATTGATTGATTGATTGATTAAACATATTTGATATTGCTCCTTGGCTATTGCTCCTTTTTCAGAAACACTCCCCATGCCCAAGACATTTTTTTTTCAATCTGATGGCAGGACTAACCGAAGTTGGTTTTGCCTTCATAAAAAGTGCCATCAACCTCCATCTATAATACATTTTCTACCTTTTAATGGGCAATGGCTCTGCACTATGAAAAGTGCACAAATATGATGCATAGGTGACAACCCAAGCACACGTTTGTTTTTCTGGTCTTTGGCAGACATTTTGCAAGAATTTTATGTGGGGTGCAATGAAGTAAAATTGATTGTCTAGCTTCTCACCTACACACACACACGTACTATTCCTCAAGTTCTCTGTTCTTCAAATAAATCTCAGTAAGGAGAGATAATTGACTATAGCTTTGGATATTTTTGGATGTCAGTGTGAGGCTTCGTTAGAAAGAGACATTATTTCTTTTCTTTTTGGTTTTATGGCTTCCACAGCTGACATTAAAGAGATCATTTACTTCAGATATTAAGGGAATGCTAGAAAGAAAACAAATAATCAGGGAGAAAATAAACCTGGCTTGTTCAGCTATTTAAATAAGCAATATCTTTTTTTCAGAGATTAAACAGGAAAGGACTCGAAGGAAAAAAAAATGACATTTCAAAGTGCTCCACGCAGATGTCATTAAAGGTGGCTTTTATGCAGCCATCAGACATAAATATGAAGAAACAACAACACTAGTGAAAACAGGCTGTTTGCTTTTGAGTTGAACAGCTCTGCCACCACCTACTTCCCAGCTGCTGTTTTATGTAATGAATGAGTTTTCATTGCTAACAAAAAAACATTTGATACTCTCATAAAAAGGTGAAAAGGAAAAGGTAGTTCAAGGTAAGCCAGTTCAGTTTCTTAGAGTTGTTATAGGCATATTAGGGCACAATCCTATGCATGTTTAGACAGAAAAAAAAGTCCTACAACTTCCAGCATTCCCCAGCCAGCAGAGGATTGTGTCTTTAGCAAGTGAGTGATGTAATCAGTCCAGAACCATGAATGCTAATGGGAAATCTGCAGTGGGATTAACTTCAATGAGATCTGGATTAGACTCAGTATTGGCCTCACTTTAGGTCATATTGCACATTAGATTTATTAGGTTTACAGCTACGATGTACAGGAACTACAATTGGCTTAGGGTTGGGTAGGAAATTTCATTTGGTTCACAATTTGACATGAACTTACCTAAATTGTACTCCCCATACTTGTACACAAACCCGAATGCAATTGCACTCTGAAATCCTCTCTTTTCCAAACATTGCGAGCAAAGCTTGTCATATCAGATTGTGATATGCTTACAGTTCACGCCATTCAATACCATATGTGGCTGCTAAACGCATGTTAAGAGCTGAGAAAAGCGGTAATTAGCTTTCATAAATGGTAGTTACCCAGACAAAATGTATTCCCCCAAATCATCACATATAAAAAAGAGGGTTCCATTCAGTGATACAAACAATGTCCCAGATGGGAAAGATATTTTACAGTGTTGGCACTCTAGTGCTAAATAGTAGCAACATTTCAAACTTTTTAAGTTACAAGAAATATAATAGTATAATGAGCTGTCTTACGACACGTTTAATTACAACAGGTGTATCGAGACAGACCACTGGCCCAGTACTGCCTGCTGGAACTGTCCCCAGGGCCAGCCCTATTGTTAGGCAGAGTGAGACAGCCACCTCAGGCAACAGATACTGAAGGACAGGGAGCAGCTGTGAGGTGCTGGGGAGGATAGAACAGTGTATGCTGTGTGGCCTCTAAGATAGTCTGCTGCCCTCAGGTGCAGTGGAGGTCATTGTCCCTGTGGTGTCTCCATGCCTATGTGCCCTGTGTATAGACACTTTTCAGCCAATTTTACTCAAGCCTCTCTTTAAATCCAGTAAACAATTATTTATTGAACAGCTTCTTTCAGTGGAATAACAGAGGACTAATAACTCACAGTCCACAGGAAATAAGGAGGCTGTCACAAATGAGGGTTGGGTTCAGTGGGAAATTATTGGTGTATGCTGGATAAAAAGGGGTGAGGCCTGATAAAAACAGAGTATTCCCTCCCAGGTCTTCTGAGCCTCGTGCTTCTTTGCTGGCTGGGCCAAAAGTAAAGAAAGACTCCTGCCCAAAGGAAAGTCTCTACTAGTTCATCTCATTTCAGACTTCTAGGATCCAGCTCAGCTAGCAGATCCTTGATCTCTCCACCCGCAGTATAAATATATACATTTTTTATACTTTAATACAATACAGAGCTGAGGGCAGCACAGTCCCGTCACCATTGTTGAAGGAAGATTCACCGGCTTGCTTCTGTACATGGAATGGCGGAGGCATCATCTTTTCCCTTTCCTCAGGCAGCACAGTGAGTTGAGTTGGGCCAGACTGTCCCATATCTCAGGCAGAAGCCTTTCCCACCCAGCCTAAGTCCTACCAGTGAGAGAGGATAAGTAGGGTGACCAGATGCAGACCAAGACTGGGCTCATACTATCATTACTAATTGTGTAGAAGGCAGTCTCACCTCTGCTGGAGTGAGAAAAGCAGCATGTGCCAAAGTTCCCCCTTCTACACAGCTATTAGAAGTCAAGGAACCTCTTCCTTCTTTGCATCTGGTCACTGTAGATGCGAGGATTGAATCTGGGACTTTCCACATGCAAAACATGTGCTTTATCTATACCTTTCTTTCTCTTCCTTAAAGAGGGCTAGACCAGCTCAAGGCTCTCATCCAATTTATATTTCTATTTCTAACAGAGCATGCCTCAAGGATAAAAGACAACACGGGAAGACTGGAATGAATAATATAGAAGGTAAGATGTCTGTCTGACAGCCAGATCCACAAGCCTCTTCAGATATCATAAATGGAATTAAGTACACACTGAAGTCAATGGTACTAAAATGACTTAAATCCAGTCATGTTAACTTCTCAGTGTTGGAGATCAGGCTGTATTCTTTCCCAAATACAAGAGAGCAATTATAACACAGAAGTGCTAAGTATAAAAGAGCCTCCGCCATGTAAAGGAACTGCCAGACAGATGTTCTACTAGATGCAATGGGCAAGCTACCAGAAATGCATGCTAGGACAAGATGCTGGGATAGGTTGATACAACTATCGGCAAGTTCAATGTGCGTAAGACATCTGCAGGGATTAAGGCACGTTCTGTGCTCTTTAAGAATGGGAGCATAAGGAGCCACAAAATAGTTGTTATTTTGATTTCCTTCTACATTTTGTTTAGATAATGAAATCCAGATGCCTTTCAGCAGTAGCTGCATCCTGTGATAAAGAATGACCATCTTTTCATTACCCATCATTCCATTATCCATGTGAAAGAAAGAAAAAGAGAACACACAGAAAGTAACAAACATGATAACTGTGAAACAGGAAATATTCTCATACTGTTTCCCATGAGAATTCTGTTCCCAAGCAGGGTTGTCATTCTTTTATATGCAAAAGCATTTATTGGCATGCTTTCCTCGTATCACTCTACAGCAGAGATGGGGAATCTTTTGTTGTTGTTGTTTTGCCCCAAAAGCCAAATTAGCACCTGGGAAGCATGTTGGGATGATCAGGACCAGAGCCCAAAGTGGATCGGTCCCCCACTCTCTCACACACACACACACATATACCCCATTCATACATACACACACGGACCACTCACACAGAGAGGAATGCAAGTGATCTGGCTATTGCAAAAGAGACTTCCTCCATGGCCAGATTGTTCTGTTTTCTCTCTGTACACAGAAGAAAAATGGAGTGCCCTTCTCTGAGGGATGGGGCTTCAGGAAGGTGCCTCCAGTGGGGTTACAGGCCCCCTCCCCTGAAGCCCTGCCCCTTAAAGAGAAAGAGAAAAAATGGAATGATCTGGCCATGGAGGAAGAGACCCATGTGAACTGCAGAGAGAGCTTCGCCTATCAGGCCATATAGAAATGCAGTAATAAATAAGTAAGCACACAACTGCACCTCACAGTGTCTCAGGCGTTAAGGCTGAGGCCTTCCCCGGGTGATTGTGTCTGGCCTTGGGCAAACTAATGATTGCATTGCCAGAACTATATACATATCACAGCTAGAGGCCACGCTCCCTGGTGACAGTATGCCTCAGTACATTAAAGCACATTGTCCTGCAAGATATTCCATCCATTTTAGAATCAATATTAACTGTCAAGCAAGCTACTATTTGCCAAGGCCACACAACCCTACAAATCTAGCTGCCCCTACTTAAAGTTGGCACTGTTTCCTGGATGTAACTATCTCATAGGGCCTTAGTCACAAGGGCCAATGGGAGTGGGGGTAGCCCTGTCAGAGACATTTCAGGACCCACCCACCCAAATTTTCAGCTTTCATTGAACAAGCAAGCAAAAGTAAGTCTCTAGCCTTTTCACTTCTGAAGAGACCACCACAGGTTGGATCCAGATCAAGTTAGCCATGCTTTAGTCCCATTGAAATCAATGGGACTTAAGTTAGTCATTGTCAATACGTCCTGTTGATTTCAACAGATGTAAGCATGACTAATGTTAAGCCTGGACTCAACACAAGGAAAAATGTACAGGCTGTACTCTACCCAATATCTCACTGAGAAGTAAACTTGCCCCCACTTTTCAGCAGTACGGCCAATTAATGAAAAGCCACTAGGATAAACAAATTCTAAGTCTTTATTTCTAAATGTTATACATTAACATGGTGTTAATATATAATACAATTAAAATGGCAATCTTATACACACCTACCTGGGAGTAAACCCCATTGAAAACAATTGGACTTACTTCTCAGTAGACATGTATAGGATTGCACTTTGAATCATTTTAAACCCATTGGGCTATCTGCATTTATGTTCTCTGGCTGTGTTTCCTAATGACAATATTCCTGGCTACAGGCCTGCCACCACATCGTGGCTATTGCAAAAGGTGCCTGCAGTGCACACCCACAAAGAACTGCTTAAAGGGCTGGCTGATATGATCAGTACAGCCTGTTCATTTGTGATAGAAACCACAGTGTGTGTACTGGGCCACAGAAAAAGGTCATTGAAGCTGTTTCTGCCCGTTGTATTTTCCTTACATTTCTGCTCATGCTGTAATATTTCTAACAAAAATAAAAGTATGGCCTTTTTGGCAATGAGCTAGCCAGGACTAAAGGCTTTCTTCTTGGCTTGTCATTTAATAAACAGTGTCTCCTGCTGGTCCTTGTAGCATATGCTTTAAAGACAGGAGAAGATCTATGGACTTGATTATATGATCAGTTTATTTGATAACCACAGCCCCTGAACTAAGTTCAACCTCCGAGTTAGATTTTTTATGCTTAGACGCTCAAAGGTTGAGTCAGAAATTGGATTTGAGAGACGCAAGAATCTCAGGCAAGATCAGGGGCTCTTGTCTTGACACTTTCATCCCATGCTAGGTGATCATGTAAACAAGAGTAGGACTACTATTTTTTGGAGCATGGAGTTCATAGTTCCATGGGGGTGGGGAGTGATTTCTGAATGGCCATTCCAGCTGAAAGAATCTGGAACTACCTTTGAATTAAATTGCTTACTTTTCCTGGCAGTTTTTCTGTGCCTTTAAACAGCACCATGACAAGCAGACGTTCTGCAGTTGAAGCATCTCCATCTGAGTTTCCTCCAGATGTGCGGCTGTTGAAGGCAGGAGAGCCCTGATGGGAAAACATTGGGAATGGGAACTCACCCTACTGTTTAAACATTGCTTATGTGAACCAGCACTCCCCAGCCTGGTGCCTTCCAGATGTTCTGGACTCCCAACTACCACCAGCCCCAGTCAGCATGGCCAATAGTCAGGAATGCTGGGAGCTGTGTTCCAAAACATCTAGAGGGCACCAGATTGGGGAAGGCTGGTTTAAACAAAATCAATGGAAAAAGACCAGGGGGAGTGGATTTTGTATGTGACATAAACAAATACTTTCAAATAACCAATTTTTATGCTGTTTGGCCTTCCTGCCATCCTGCATCCCACCCCCAGCCAGCTCCATACAGAGAGAAGTGATGGGGAGCATCGTAGCCTATAGAGAACCAACAATATTTAGGGTTAGGGAGGCATTGGACAGGGAAGAATCCAAGACCCACCACTCTACAGGAGACAGTTAAGGAGAAGAAAAGGAGAAAGGGGCGAGGACCAGAGATGTGAAGGCTTGGGGAGGGGGGAATAGAAAAAAATGGAGGAGGAAAAGAAAAGAAATGCGGGAGAAAAAACTTATTGTGCAGTATCCAACAATGTCATTCTGCTATCTCAAATTATGTTACGCTAGTGAAAGGGACCTCTAGTGCAATGCCAACAACATCAGCTTGCACGATGGGATTCCCCAGAAAACCAATCGTGCAAGCTAATGCTATTGGCATTGTGCTAGAGGTCCCTTACGCCAGTGCAACACAGGTTGCATTAGCAGAATGAGATCATTGCATACGGCCCATTTTCCCCCAGGTTGTTTTTTTTTTTTTTTTTGAAAAATAGGTTTTCGGAACTTTTCTTTTCTCCCCCTCCCCCCCCCCTTTACATCTCTAGTAAGGGCGGCAAGGTCTTAGGGCCCAAATAGAGGAGGAGCAAAAATACCCAGAATTTGGCTGTAAAGCCTGTTCCAAAGACAAAGTTCAGACCGCTGTCGGCTTCTTGGTTTTCTGCTGCACAGGAGGAAATGAGGCAGAAACCCTTGCAAAGCTGGCTTCAGCAACTGTTGGCATTCTGGAACATCAGGTGAGAAAAGGTTGAGCTAGGCAAGGTCCAATGCTGATGAAAGATTGCTTTCCCCCTCCCTCTCTTTTTCCTTTTTCAGTCTGAGCTACAAGGAAACAAATCCGCCATTGAAAAGTCAAGCCATAGTCCAAAAACAAGCACCTGTGACCTTCACCAGGAGACTAGCATTATGAAAGGAGTGTGAGATGCTAATTCAGCCCTTTTGAGAATTGCTTCCAAGAACCTGCCTCTTCCTGGCTGCAAAGGAGAGCAGCCCAGTACTTAGATGACTGAAGGTAACGACAGGGAGAAAGACTAACAACTCACGTGAAAGTAGCCTCACCTGTGAAAAAAAAAAGGATGTTATTTTAGCCATGTCCTACTGAAGGCACTGTGATGACATTCCGAGAAACCAGGAATACAAGTTTCAAGGGCACCTTCTATATTCTTGCCGAATTAATAGGGTTCATCCAGACACTATCTTCAAGCTAAGTTTCTCAGCAGTAGGTTGCATCACTGAAAGCATTTCATGTGGGAGGAACTTGGACAGCCAAATCAGCCTGTAGCAAAGGAGTGGTGGAATCCCCAGTTCCAATGATTCACCTCTGATAACATAAAGAAAGAATGCATTCCCCGTGGGGAAAGTGCATGGAACTCTGCACAAAACAAGGAGTAGGTAATGACGCTCTATATGTGCATCTCTCTGTGTGTGTGCATGTGTGTGCGACGTGCGTGCATGTGCATGTGTAAATCTGCAGCTAGGGTGTGATGGAATCTACACAAACACTCAGATGGAATTTTAGAAAAGCCCACCACCATTGTGACCTGCGCAGGTGGCCAAGAGGCAAGGAGTGGAAGGTGGGAGGAGCAAGGAACATTATTTCAGAGCATTCCTGTTTTACAGAATAATCCCCTTAGCTCCACAGGACATTATAGAACAGGCATATTCTTTATTTAGTTTTATGTGAATAAGCACATTTAACCAACAATAGGAAGAAGAGACATTGTTCATGCCTATAAAAGCAATTGTTCCAAGGATTACCTCCACTGTGGACAATGACTCACAATTTATGGGTGGTTTATAACAGAACTGATGCTCATGCTTTCAATGGGTGACTGAAATAACTTTTAAACATTACAGCCATTCTTTGAGAGCTGATTTTCTATAGGTTTAAACGAAGGATCCCAGAAGACAGAAGGAGGCAAACAGGTGAATACCACCTGACAGCCTGCTCTCTCTGGATTGGCCCTTCCCCTCCATAGGGCCATTGCCACTAACTCCTCTGTGGATAGAATTCCAGGAGGCAGACAAAGGTCACGGCCGAGAAGAGAATGAGAATGAGAAGCACTTTCTGGTTTTATCAGGATTTTCATGAAATCAGCTTTGGTCTGTCAGCAGCACACGAAGCAAGAAAAGCAGAGTGTACACCACCTAAAAACCCGCTTTCACAAGTCATGAAAATTTAAACTTTAAATTGCCTTATTCTGGGGTTGGGCGGAGTCCCGCCAGTTGAAGTGAACGTCATCAACTGTAGAGATGCTGCTCAGTGAATGAGAGAGGCTTGTTCCCGTCCATGCTCCTGCTACTGGCCACCCCGACTCCTTCTCCTCTGTGTATTCTTCAGTTTGCAGTGTATCACAGTCACGCTACTGCAAAATACCACTGCTGCTGGCTCCTGCTACTGGCTACCACCTTTCCTTTCCCTCTGTGAATGGAACTGCCCGATTGGAAAAAGAGGCTAGATAGCTAGTGTGCTGCTGTGAAGGCTTGAAACAGCCAGCATGGCTCCGATTTTCTCAATTGGAAAAAGACGCTACAGATTCTCAGTAGGTAAATGCTTGTGAATGGGAAGTAGTGCGAAGTGGGAAGAAGCCTGTGTCCAAAAAGAGGGAAGGGGGGGGCGAGAAGGCGCAGCCCTACCCCTTGACCAGGTCAGAAATAGGCACGCCCAGGATTTAATGCAGGGGATGGGGTAAACTGCAGTGAAACCGCTCCAGAGCCACATTTAAGAAAAACAAAGGACTAAAATGACTTTCCAAAAATGTGCCTTTTCCAGAGGGAAGCTGCAGGGTGGATGCAGATTGGTGACAGCACCATCTGTCGCAAACGACCCTGATGTGCTCTCCCCTCGCATTAAATTGGCCATGTAGATTAGCTCCACCTCAGAACCTGCTACAGGCATATTATCCCAGTTCCCTCAGGATCATCTACTACTCTGCGGGAAGAGTTCCCAGAAGAGAGGTGGAGGGAGGCAGACAGGTGAACTTCAGAGCCTGCTCTGGCTGCACCGTCCCCCTGCAACATGGCTATCTACCACCATCTGCTTTATAGGAAGTATCCTGAAAGTCCCCTGTCCCACATCTCCAGAGAGATGTTGTTGGGGAACATGAGTGGGAGGGTGCTATTGAGTTCATGTCCTGCTTGTGGGCTTCCCACAGGCATCTGGTTGGCCACTGTTGGCACAGAATGCTGGACTAGACAGGCCCTTGGTCTGATCCAGCATGTGCAGTGGCGGTGGAAGAGAATGATGCACTAAAGGTGGTCATGGTGAGAAGCCAGACCATTAGTACTGACTGTGCTTGATGGTGCTCCCCTGTAATGCTTCTTCTGCCTATAACTAATCATAGGTCTCTTTCTCATCCAAAGGAACCAAACCTGCAAAACTCTGAACTTTTTTTGGGGGGGGGCAGGGGACACACACCAAAACAACATATAACAATAACAAAAGTCTTCCCTCAAATTTTTCAAAGTGGAAATTAGAGATGCACAAATCCCTTTGAAAGATCAAAGTCATGCAGGATCAGACCAAGACTCCATCTAGTCCAGCATTCTGTTCACAGCTGCCCACAGGAAACCCACAAGCAGGACATGAGTGCAACAGCACCCTCCTGCCCATGTTCCCCAGAAACTGGTGTACATAGGCATATTGTCTCTGATACTGGAGGAAGCATATAGCCAACAGGACTAGTAGCCACTGATAGCCTTCTCCGTGAATTGTCGAATCCTCTTTTAAAGCTATCCAAATTGGTGGCCATCTCTACATCTTGTGGAAGTGCATTCCTCACTTTAACTACGTGCTGTATGAAGAAGTACTTCCATTTGTCTGTCCCGAGTCTCCTATTAATCAGCTTCATGGGATGATCCCGGGTCTAGTATTGTGAGACTCTATTTACTTTCTCTGCACCATGCATAATTTTAAACACTTCTATCATGTCTCCCCTTACTCGCCTTTTTTTCAGGACCGTACTTTAGAAACAATTGCTTATGGCATCTATGGCTGTAATCCTATATAGAGATGTTGTGGGAGTACGGTTGGGGCTCAAGCTAGGCAATTTTTTGCTGGCTTGGCCCCCTGGATGCCAGTCCACAAATCCCCACACTTGTCTGACTTTGTGCGTGCTAAATTATGCAGGTGCGGGGATCCCAGCTTGTCTGCAAGCTGCCATTTTGCATAAAAATGGCAGCTTAGCTATTTATGGAAATCACCATTTGTATAAAATGGCAGCCATAAATAGCTCCATTTATGCAAATTAAGGCGTGAACGGTCTAATTAGATGATTTACCCCTGTAATTTTGCATAAATGGAACTATTTAAAGCCACATGACACCCGCAATGGGCCCCCTCCCTCAGTGAGTCTACCTTCTCACTGCCATTGTCACCAGTTGCTATTGCCCCTCATCATTGTTCCTACTTGCTTGTTTGACAGGCAGTGAGCTAGTGAGCATGTGGGCATCTACTGCTCCTTCTTCTCACCAGCACTGTTGTCTGGGCCAGATCAAGGGGCAGGTTGAAATGGAGAGGAGGAGAAGCAACACAGGGGGCTGTTGTCAGTGTGCAGCTGCTGGGGTTGGGTCCTCTGCAGGTTCCCGACTCTTGAATTAGAGAAATATGTTCCATATGAAAAGATCCAGTTAACGTTGTAGGAGCTGCATTTTGAACCAGCTGTAGTCTCTAAACACTTTTCAGAGGCAGCTGCATGTATCCAGATGTTACTAAGGCACAAGTGAGAGTGGCCAGGTCACCTCTGCACCCTGTGAATTTAAGCAATAATCCTCAGCAATTGTCTTTCCATCGCAGGAGAGACACCATGGTGTAGTTGCTAGTATCATTCTGAATAGGACCAAAGAGATCCAGGTTCAAATCCTCACTCAGCCATGAAGCACACTGGGTGACCATGGGCCAGTCATTCTATCTCAGCCTAACCTACTTCACAGTATTGTTGTGAGAATAAAATGGGAGCGGGGGAGAGCTATTGTCCTCAGCTCCTTGGAGGCAAGGCAGGATAAACCAGTGTGGTGTAGTGGTGAGAGTGCTGGACTGGGAGTCGGGAGATCTGGGTTCTAGTCCCCACTCGGCCATGGAAGCTCACTAGGTGACTTTGGGCCTGTCACAGACTCTCAGGCCAACCTACCTCACAGGGTTGTTGTTGTGAGGATAAAATGGAGAAGAGGATAATGTAAGCCGCCTTGGGCTCCTTAAATGAGGGGAAAAGGCAGGATATAAATGTAATAAATAAAAAATAAAAATGTAATACATAAAATAAAAAGCAAAAGTGCATTGGACTATTGAGAAAGGAATAGATCCAAAAGCAAGCATGCAGGAGATTATTTGGTGCTGCTAGATTGCAGACAAACTTGGATTCTTGTTTGGGAACAAATTCAGCCTTTTTCTCTTGCATTGTAAGTACAGCATGCTACAGTTGTTTATGCTCTAAGGAGAGAAATATTTTTAGCTTCCGTACTCAGAGCATTGTGGCGTACTGAAAACTTTTTGATTAAACGGCAATAAAAGCTCAGTCTGTTACCAATTTTAGGCAGTTACCATGCCAACATGATAGGATGATGTACAGAATAAATAAGGGATGGGTTATGAAACAGAGTTTGAAATGACAAAGAGTCAGGTATGTCCTACACGTTTGGGGAATCTTATTGTCCTGTTCAAAGCTCCTGAGATCTGTTTTATATAGTCCTGTGTATATACAAAAATAAAAATAAATAAAATAAAAAATAAAAAAATAAGGGGACCGCAGTGGCTTAGTGGTTAAGACGCTGAACTGCAGACTGGAAGGTCGTCAGGTCAGCAGTTCGAGACCCGAGTGCTGCGTGACGGAGTGAGCTCCCGTCTTCAGTCCCAGCTTCTGCCAACCTAGCAGTTCAAAAGCAAGAAATTGCAAGTAGATAAATAGGTACCGCCTCGGTGGGAAAGGTAACAGCGTTCCGTGCACCTCGGTGTACAGTCATGCCGGCCACATGACCACGGAAGCGTCTTCGGACAGCGCTGGCTCTTCGGCTTAGAAACGGGGATGAGCACCGCACCCTAGAGTCGGACACGACTGGTTGGGGACACCTTTTTTTATATACAAAATATATCTTTGTAAGGATTGAGGCTTGCTGTGGGCTTGTAAAATGGGACAGCCATTTGGGTGCTCTTGAAATTTTCAGCTGTCGACAAGCTTGAGCAGGACATATGGCCCACGGGGCCTAGGGCTAGTTGGCATATTTCTCCCTGGTAGGATTTCTGGGCCTTTGACAACTCTCTGATCAGCAGAAATTCAGCAGGTGAAACTCTTCCAATGTTGCATCTCCATGCTGTGGGTTAAGCCTTATCAGCTGAAGTTCTGCTGTCAACAATATGGGAGCCTTTCCATGAAAAAAGGTGACAACTCTATAGAGCCTACATATTTCTAGTTTTTTGAGGTGGCCAACGGACCAGAAAAAGAAAGCTAGCTTGCTCTTGTAGAGAGTATGAAAGAAGGACCACCAGCCATGCTGAAGTGGAAACTGAAGTACCTCTGCCAGAGGAGGTGGCCCCTTCTTCACTGAACTCCACCTCTCCTTCTTATTCTCCCTTTAACCCATAAAGAACCATAACACATCATGCCACAGGTCTGAAAGACATAAGACAAAATTGGCAAAATTCAGATGATGAGCCCTGTAGCAGGCTAAGGTTCACACCATATGTACAAAGCCAGTTGAAAAGTTGGCAACCCCAGGAAAGTCTGACAACGTGATGCTTCTGGAATGTGAACAGGAAAACAAGTAAAAGGAAAACAGATTAATTTGGGGGTTATCTAGCATGATTTTAAAGGGTGGAACTACACACTAACTTGGAAAATGTGTATCCCCAAACCTGCATTTATCAAAATAATGTGGGAGAAGCAGAGGCACTTTCAAGGCTGAACTGGCAGCAGATGGGAGGAAGGGGTGTTTGACAGGGAGGAACACTTTTCCCCTCCAAAACCCCTCTCCATCAAGGCAGCTTTGGAGCAGTGCTGGAGAAACATTCATTAAAAATGGCAGAGGGGACATATGCAGGAAAGAATCATCCACATTTTCTCCCGCATTCTACCCTGAAATTAGTGCCTTGCTCTAGCTCTGCATTGGCATTACAAGGGAAATGCAGGTTGGGAACCACACCTTCATTTTTTTTCCAAGCATGTATCGCGGGGCCAAATCATCAGATGTTACTTTAAATCTGTACGTAGCAGCTACAACCGTTATTTTTACTTTAGAGTATTATTTATTATTATTATTTATTTAAAACATTTGTATCCTGCCCTATATCATTAAGATCTCAGGGCGGCATACAGACAAAATCAATTTAAACAGTATAAAACAAATAATTTAAATACCCCAAAACGTATGAAACCATTAAACAAGCTAATACCAATTAAAATCTAAAACAATAAAACAGCTTGCTACTTTAGGGAATGCATTTAGCCCTCAAAGGCTTTGCTAAAAAGCCATGTTTTTACTTGGTGCCAAAATGAAACCAATGTCTGTGCCAATCGGACCTCCAAGGGGAAAGCATTCCACAACCGGGGTGCCACAGCAGAGAAGGCCCTCTCCCACGTCCCACCATAGTGTATGTCTTGAAGTAGGTGCAGGGGCCCCAACCCGGACCTTAAAAGCCCCTCTACCCCCATTACTAGGGTCCCGATCCGAATTGGGCCCTCTACAATAAAACTGGGGGGGAAAGACATAGCTGGTAGGTATGGTTTTAAAGTAATGTTTGTTTTGACCCCTCATACTGACACAAACATTATGGGTTGATTTTGTGCTAGATCAGCATGTGCCCTAGTATGCAACTGGCTGTTATGAAATGTGATGTTGGTTGTTCATAGGTTGGCTGTGTGTTGGTCAAATGTTGGCTGCATGTATCAATGCAGGTGGATCCAAGTAAGAGAGAGTTAGAAATGCAGGAAGGACAGAAGGAGCACTAACATTGTGACACTGAGAGAAAAATGACCTTATGGGACAAGAACCAGAGGAAGAAACAAGACCATGGTAAAGGGAGAGAAAACAGGAGGGACACAGAGTAGAGGAAGTTGTTTAATTAATAAGTTTGTTTTACATAATTCCTGACTAATTTTTAATTGGTAACAACAAACTCTTGCAACTTAGAACAGGAAGGAAAGGGTTAGCCTAGAACCTTTTGCTTTGGGATCATGAAAAGCGGTATTGCCTGAAGTGGTTCAGTACACTGTGCCAGCTCATAATTCTGCCACCTTATTCTGCTGCATCTGTAGAGAGTGCAGGCCTTAGGGTTGCCTCTTTCAGAGACAAAGACAGAGAGAGATGCATAGGTTATTTGCACTCTGATCCTAACCATGTTTACTTGGAAGTCAGCCTCATTCCTTTCAACGGAATTTGCTTTCCACTCAATATTCCTAGGACTGCCGATGAACAATAGAGCCTTTTCCACCATGCGTGGCAATACAGGTCCCAGAGCCGCTGCTCTTTGTCAGCAAGTCTGTGTTGCTTTATGTAAGCGGGAGCCACTCCTGGTGCAGACGGGCTCAGGATGAGAGATTCAGAGGAAAGGCATGCAAGTCATTGGATCAATAATATGATACCCAAACACCAACTGCCGTTCTTAGTTCTTAATTCATCGCTTGAGGTGAAGCAAGAGGAAGAGGAGGAGGAGGAGGAGGAGGTCGGTGAAGGACACTGAATTGTGCAAATGCATCTAGGAAAAAGGCCAACACAAAGAGGGGAAAACATGTAGCCAACAGCCTATTTGCAGGCTACTACACTGGCCAGATGAATGTTTGCCTGTGTTTTGCCTGGCCCATCTTAAATGGGAACAAGGGTGACATTTCCAGTCCAGTACAAGTGGGAGCGTAAAGTATGTCCTAGGAATTCATAAAACACATATGACGATAGGAATGAGTAGTGCTGTTCACTATGAGTTCCAAACTCCATATATAAACATCTCCTTTTTACCTCTTGCTAGACATGGTCAGACAGCCATGAAAGTGTTTGGTATGCCTTGCTCTAAATACTTGCTGATACTAAAGTTGTTTTAACAAAACCAAACTCAGCTGTGCATTCCCTGGCTCCCTGAAGGATCTTACAGTATTCCACCTCCGGTGTTCAAGATGGAAAACAATTTCTTTCTTTTGCCATTCCATGGAGCTGAATCTTCAGCAAGATCCAGAAGATACAGATTGTGTGAGATTGTTGTATTTCAAAGATGTACTGCAATACAAAAAGGCTGCACTTTAGGTTGGTAAGAGAAGCTATCTATATTGGGCTCAGTTTCTACCCATGGCTACAACCCAATCAGAACCATTCACTTAAAGGCATGTTACATTGATTTCAATGGGGTTTAGGAACACAGGAAACTGCCATCTAGTCCAGTACTGTTGACACCAAGTGGCCACAGCTCTCCAGGGTTTCGGGCAGGCGTTTTTCCAGCCCTACCTGAAGATGCTAAGGACTGAACCTGGAACCTTCTGCATGCAAAAAGCATGTGCTCTACCACTGAGCCATTCCCCTTCCACTTTTAATGGCAAGTTGTTTGGGATTTTAGCTATAGTATAATCTTAGTGATCTCCATGAGAAGGGGGTTTCTTTGCCTTTCACAGTTGAATAGAAAAGGGAATTTTGGCAAGTTCAGCTTGTCATACATGAGAACAGCTGCACCTACCAACAAGGTTCCCTCATTTACACAGCTGCTAAAGGTAAAAGAACCCCTTTTGTTTCTGATTGCACCATTAAAATCTTTGTAAACTGCCAAGAGAGCTTCAGCTATGGGGTGGTATAATATTCATCATCATCAAAGAGACTTGTGCCACCGGGTTGTGAGCTTCACCCAGTATCTAATTAAAACACACAGTGCAATCCTATACATGTCTACTTGGAAGTAAGCTCCTTTGAGTTCAATGGGACTTACCCCAGGTATGTGTGTGTAGGATTGCAGCCTCAGTTTAATGTTGTGGGTTCCCTAGTCATTTCCTACAGCACTACCATGCTGTGGATTATATGTGGATTATATGATTTATACCAAACTGGGCTGGCATGACTAAGTGCGCTGCAGCTAATGTTTCATCTGCAGAGAGAAAGCACATTTGATCTGGCAGGCAGTTATTCAGGCACTTTTTCATGTTGAAACATTGGCACATCATTGCTTGTCAAGCCATTTCCCTTGCTGTCTCTTTATTATATGGTAATCCCATTTGATACCCTCAATGATGATTCTGTGTAGTGACACGATGATGTGCCATTCAAAACTGTCCCAGGAGGCTTATGTAACACAGTTGTTCTATGAATCTGTCTAGATAGAAAGCCCCGAAAGGATGTCCAAACAGAAAACCTCCTACTAAAGTGGGGAGAAAGTCTCATCGTTATTTTGGATAACTCTGTCATATTTTTATTTCCATTCATATTTTCTGTAAACAAAGACCCTTCTAGGTTGAGACTGCCAATGCATCAGCTTTCGTTTGGGGAACTGCTGTTACTTGAAAAGAGAATGACAGGAGTTACAAGCTGAACAATTTGTAAACTATACAACATATTGTAGAATATAGACTGATTTTTGAAACAAATGTAGCAAGAATTTGTTATTTGTTACTCTGTTGTTGTTTTGTGGGGTCTCCTACATTTTGTTGTTGTTTTATCTAGTTCTGGGGTCTCCAGCATGGAGGCTGTGAGCACCAATGTGCCTGAAGACGGCTCTCCCTATCCCTCCTGATCTTTATTTGTATTTAGAATTTTTTTAATGTATTTTTTAACTGGGAGTCTGGTATGCTGTAAAACAAAGTACTGGCTTCCAGTGTCATCTTCATTTCCAAGAATACTTCTGGGCCACGCAGACATTATTTGAAAATAAAAATGGTGGGTGGCTGTATTTCAGTGTGCCCAGCCTTCCAGAAAAAGGTAAGCTGGGGGCTGGTACAGAGCAGTGTGTGTGCATGTTGGGGGGCGGGGGATAGAGAGGGTGGCAGGAACATCCTCGGGTGAGCTGGGTGTGGGGAGAATGACAATAGTGTTTTGCCTGTGCCATATGTGTATTTTGCCTTTGTGCGTTAGCTTGTTTGTTTTTGTGCAGGTGTGCTCTGGGTGGGTGTTTTGCCTGTCTGTGTGTTTTTGCCAGTTTGCTTTTTGTGAAATGGATATTTTGTTGTGTTTTGTGGGGGCAAATATGTAATCGAAATTTCCACCTCTGCATTGTACTCAGGGTTTTAGCCAAGGTACCTGTCTCTGAGCTTCATCAGTTTGCCTTCTATGAAATGGGGCTGTGTTTCCACCAGCAATTTACTCCGAGCTGGCTGCATGTTGAGGTCATTAGGGACTGATGATGTGGTGGCCATCCAGCAGCCACCCTGGAGCTTATCAGGGAAAAACCGGATTTCCTGAGACTGCTTAAAGTCCGGTTCTTTCCCTCAAGTTGGGTTCTCCATGGTATAGTTGCTGTGTGCCCCAACCCTTGCATTGACTTCAGGTATGAGAGCCCTGCCCAGGGGTGTGCCTTTCACTTTGACCGTGGTCAAAGGGTGTTTCCTGTGTGTTTCCTGTCCCTGCACAAACCAATTAGAGTCCCCTCAGAAGTAACTCCCATTGTGGTCAATGAGGCTTCTCCCCTGAATAGAGATCCTGCAGGTTAAAATGGGGGTTGGTTTTCATCTTTGTGTTTACTGCACTCTTTCCCACAACAAACCCATTAGTGTCTCCTCAGAAGTCAGAAATAACTCCCAATGTGCTGAATGAGGCAGCACTTACAGAGATCCCCCTCAATTGAAATCACACAGTTTAAAGCCCAATTCCCTAAGTGCGGTTAAGTGCGATCTCGACGCTCTGATTCTCCATTCTTTGTTTTATTGCCTTAGGAAGTAACTAATTCATAGCTTCATTATAGAGATCCTGCGCAGTATCGGTTTGGTTAGAAAGGGGGCTGGTTTTCCATCTCTGTGTTCTTCCCCCCTCTCTTTCCCAGCACAAACCAATTAGTGTCTACTCAGAAGTAACATTGTGCTCAATGAGGCTTCTCTCCCAAATGCCCCAGCAATAGTTTCGAAAGATTGGGGCTCATTAGGAGGCTTCTCTGTCAGTTGCACACATCGGGAGTAATTCATTCTCCCTCCCATTAGAGCGATCAAGCGCAGCAACAGGATAGACAGACAGGGGCTTGTTAGGAGGCTTCTCTCTCAGTTGCACACATTGGGATTAATTAATGCTTCCCCTGTTACAGGGATCCAGTGCAGCAACATCTTAGAAAGATTGGGGCTTGTTAGAAGGCTTCTAATTTAGAATTACTTCTAATTAGAATTACTTCTAATTTGCACCTTTGTTAGGGAGAAAGGGGGGAGGGCCTGGAGGGGGGGAGCCTCACTTATAGCAGGGGGAAGTCCTGCCACTCAGATGACATTCACTTCAACCCCCACCCCCCCAGAAGTATGTTAGGAGAAGCAACTTAAAATGGGGCGATGCACACCCCCGTGGAGCCCTGCCCATACCAAAAGCGGCTCCTAGAAAAATGCGAGTAAGCCACTCTTTCTTTCTCCTTCTGTTGTTGTGGAAACAGGGCCCGGGGTTTGGAGCCGAAAACTGTGCATTCAAAAGAATGTTTGTGTTTTAGAGTTTAGGTGCCACCCCTATCTTGTACATAAATTCTCAGGCAAGTTACTTTTTTCCAGTCTAAGCAGTTTGCCTTATGGGAAATGGGTGTTTTGTGCTGGCCTGTGACAGCCATTTTATGCCCACTGATACAAAAAGGTTGGGGATTCCTGGTCTAGTGGGAAATAAGTGTTAAGAAAACTACTCTCTGTCACATTTAGTTAATCATAGCCATTACATACATAGCTATTCTAGTTTAGTAAGCATTCTAAGTGACATCTTTTAGAGTCTGGTTCTAACAGAAGCTTACTCAGAAGTACTGGAGGATGCTTCCAAATGGAGGGCCCCTAGTGCTACCAATTAAAAGCCATTGTGTCGCTGTTTCTTCTTTTCCTCCTTAACAGATTTTCTATGGAAAGAAAAAAGATAGAAGAAGTGGTGGGAAGACATGGGAGGGTTATAAATGGGAGATGTCGTCATCTCCACCCCCACAGCATAAACTTCTGTGAATGCAGCAGGGAAATGGCACAATAAAAACCTCTTCTGGATGCACCGTCCATTCAAAAGAGTGTACATCCTAGGAAGCATGCTTCCCATCCCATTGCAATTGTAATTGCCAACTTTTTTACTGACCTTTCTTCCTATTCCTTTAACAGCAACTTTTAAATTATAGTTTTTCAAGAAATACCATATAAGTTGTAAAAAAAATTCCTATGTAATCTAATTTGATCACAGTGCTGATTCCAATGTAAAAATAAAACACGTTGATTTATTTGCCAGTTCTCTTGATTGATAAGATCTAGTTTCTTCTGTGTAGAGCATCTGTCAGTTTGATCATTTCTGCCCAAACCAGGCACTTTAAAAGCCATTTCCATATTGTAGGTAAACAACAATGTCTATTATTGTGCCCAAACACATTTTGCTGGTACCAGTAAATTTGATAAGAGATTTTACGATATTGGGTATACCATCCTCTGTAACATTAAACAATGTCACTGATGATTCATTACAAAATTAAAACTGAAAATCTGTAACTTAATTCGAATAACTGTCTAATAACCTTGTGCCTCCTGACAGTTCCACAACACATGATAAAAACCAGCATTTCCTATGCTTAAAATTTGTTGGAGCAAACATCCTGTTAAGCCTGGCAGCTGTTTTGTACCATCTAAACAATATTTGTCTCCTGTACCAATAAACACAATGAAGAAACCTTTATGGAATGTAACAGAAATTCCTAGATCCCTTTCCCATTGTTTACTTCTTTGTATTATACTTAAGAAACTAGCATAAATCTTAGCCAATAGATCTTTAGAATTATCCCAAAAAAAATCCCAGTTTCTAGAATAACTGAATCAACCACCTGGATTGAATTTCTTATTCCAGGACTAAGTTTCCATCTATCTTATCCCATATCTTCAAAAGTTGCTGCAGAATTCACTTTAACTCAAATTGATTTCCCCTACTTTTTTTTAACCCATAGTAAAGCCTCCAAAGGGAGAGGTTCAATTGCTCTAATGGATGGACAGTGCTGACAGGATTTTGAGGTGACCATGAAAATAGCCTCATAATAATTGAGCAGCCCCATAATATGTCACCAAGTTAGGAACTGCCAGACCTCCAGTATCCATGGCTGACTGGATATAATAATCCATGGTATTAGTGTGTGTTCTAGGCCTGCTACCATCCCAGATAAAGTTAGCTAAGATAGTCTGCCAGCTTTTCAGGTCTTGGTAATCTACTAGTAAAGGTAAGGACATAAAGAGAATGGATGTTTGTATTATTGACATTCTGGCAAGCCAAGAGAGATTCACTTTTTCCCATCTATTAAAATCCTGCTGCATTTTTTAAATGAAAAGCTCATAACTATTTTTTTACTTATGTAGTAAACTCTGATTGTTATGTAATTCCTAGGTATCTGACTGTACTTTATCATATTACATCAACGGTGACAAGTTCTAATTTTCTGTCAATTTATTTTATAGCCAAAAATTAAATAAGAGTCTTCTATAAATACATGTTTAGACACATAATGTACACATAATTTTATTTATTCATGTCAGAAGCATCACAATTAAAAACATACTATAACACATAACATTTAAAGTATAAAATGTAGAAGCTAAAATATATAAAAATTGGACAACTCTTGCCCCCAAACTAGCAACATCAATTGCGTTCTGTCACGCTGTCATAAAGTCCTCATGTGTACATTGGTCAGGGCACAAAGGGCAAGTATACATATGAGTTGTTGTCTGCAACAAGTCTCCACAGTCACATAGGGCAGAGATCTCTGGATAGCCCCATTTATTCAGAGCATCTCTAGATCTTGTTGTGCCTGTGTGCAGTCTATTTAATGATTTCCAAACTTTCCAGCTTTCATCGGAACTGGGTGCCAGCTCCTCTGCTGGTTCCATCCAGTATAGATTCTTTGTAGCTTTCCATAAGTCCTCCATTCTACTTTTGAATTCATCAAAGTCTCCATCGGTCTGAGGAAGCTTGCCTGTTTGGAACAATGCAAGATCCCTGGTGTTTGGCGAAGGGCTAAGGTTATAGCAGTTCTAAAACCAGGTAAAGAAGCTAATAATCCTAAGAGCTACCGACCAATCTCTCTTCTGTGCCATACCTATAAAATCTTTGAAAGACTGATACAAAAATGCCTTACTGTAGCTGTAGAACCCCTGCTTATACCGCAGCAGGCTGGATTCCACCACAAAAGAAGCTGTACCGCACAAATCCTTAATTTAACTCAATACATCGAAGATGGATTCCAAAAGGGTAGCGTAACAGGAACTGTATTTATAGATCTAACGGCTGCATATGATACCATTAACCTTAGGACACTGAAGCAGAAAGTATATGACATAACTAAAGATTTTAAACTTACAAACATTTTTAGGAATCTGCTTCAGAACTGTAGGTTTTTCATGGAATTCCAGGGAAGACGAAGTAGGTGGAGGAATCAGAGGAATGCTCTACCACAGGGAAGTGTATTAGCGCCAACCCTCTTCAATAGCTATACTAATGATCAACTGCTTCCTGCAGGCACTAATAATTATATATATGCTGATGATCGGGCAATGGCCACACAAGGAAAAACATTTGAGGAGGTAGAACAACAATTAACTGAAGCTCTGGAAGAGCTGGACTGATATTACTGTGAAAACCAGCTAAGGCCAAATCCAGCAAAAATTCAGGCATGTGCCTTCCATCTATGAAGTAAGCAGGATACTAGGAAGCTGCAAATTACATGGAAAGGAGTGTTATTGGAGCATTGCACTAACCCTAAATATTTAGGGGTTACTTTGGATAGGGCCTTAACATATAAACAGTGTTGCATCAACACTAAACTGAAGGTCAGTGGAAGAAATAACATAATTTGGAAACTAATGAGCACTACTTGGGTTGCTAAACCAAGGGTTCTTAAGACTACAGCAATAGCCCTTTGCCATTCGACCAGCGAATATGCCTGCCCAGTTTGGTATAAATCAGCACGTGCTGGGCAAGTTGATGTTGCTTTGAATGAAACAAGTAGGATCATTACTGGATTTCTAAAACCTACTTCTCTAGATAAGATCTATCATATAGCTGGCATTGCCCCGCCTGCTGTTCGTAGAGAAGCAGCAGCATATAAAGAGAGGCTTAAATCTTCAGTATCCAAACAATACCCTCTTTACGGCCTACAACCAGCTCCTCAGAGATGTACACATAATGAAGTGGTAATACTGGCTGTTCCAAGGAGTTCATCATATCATTGTTTGCATATAGAGTAATTCAAATCTGGGTTGTATCTACTTCAGCTCCATGTATTTGTGCTAAATAGCAACTAGCAGAAAGCTAAGGCAAATATAACCATGGAGGAAGAGGACACCTCTGCCTATTTCCACATCTCAGGACCAATTGCTCAGTCAAATGCCTATTCATTGCTGCCTATTCATGGCTGAAGTTACAGAACAGATGGCTTTTATCCAAGTTCTAAACTGCAGTACAATGTAGGGATGGCAGAGAAATCCGCCACGGACTCCAATGATTCTAAAGACTCCGCCCCCCAGAGTCCGTGGCGGAACGGACTACTCCCCCCCCCACCCAAAATTCTCCCTGGACGGACCCTACCTGCTGCCAGCTGGTCCGGGCCTGTCTGCAGCCAGACTTCCGTCCACTGCTGGGCTGCAGATGCGAATGGTGTCCGGCGTAGCTGACGCCATTTGCGTCCCTGCTCTTTGCCATGATAGGCTACATAAATATTTACATAGCCTATCACCGAAAAGAGCAGGGACGCAAATGGCATCGGCTATGCCGGGCGCCATTTGCGTCCGCAGCCCGGCTGCAGACGGGCCCAACCGGAGGCTCCACAGACTCGCCGCAGAGCTGGCCAGGGAAGATTCTGGGGGGAGGGACAGATCGCCTCCCCCTCCCGCGGATGCCCGAACCGGAACGGGGTGAGTATTTCGTACACCCCTTGTACAACAAAAAATGTCCATCACCACAGAGAAATACTTCCATTCCACTCTATCAGATGCCTTTGTTGCACCTAAGAATAATTAATAAGTGTTTTCTCAACCTGAGCATTGCCAATAATATTAATAGCTTCCCTTATTTTTGTTTTAAGATGTGTGCCCCTAATAAGTTCTGCCTGATCAAGATGGACAAATGCCTACCTATTTGGCAAAATGCCAGTCATAATTTTATAAATCTTTGTTTAAAAGAGATATCAGCCAGTACAAATCTACCATGATTGGCTTTTTCCCCTTCTTTTACTATCAATACTATGGTAGTATGGTTGCAACTTTCCTCTTAATAAACAATAATTAAACAGATTCTTTAAAACAGGCAACAGTTTTTGAATAACAGTTTGGCAATAACAGCTGTGCATTAAGTCCATCAGGCTCAGGTGCTTCATTCTTTTCAAATTTCACAACATGCGCCAAAACTCTTCTTCATCTGTTGGCTTACAGAATCTTTAATTTATGAATCTGTCTTTTATTCAGGAAAGTCTGTATATTTTTGTTACAAGGCTGTTCAATTTCATACGATGAATTCTTTTAATATTTTTATAATACTTTTATTTCCTGAACTGTTTTTGTCATCTGACATGAAACTTTTAAAAATAGAGGTATCCTACTTGTTGTTTTGTGAGCAGTCATGCTAGCAGCTTTGTCTTGCATAGCCTCTTTTTTCAGAGTAGCTCTGTCTCTGATATGCCGATGGTGTAATCCTGTGCATGTCTACTCAAAAGCAAGTCCTGCTAATTTCAAATGGGCTTCCCCAGTAAGTCAGTACATCCTCAGGCTTTTCCAACTTAATAATCATCTACCAAATTCATCCTTTTCCTAGCTGTCACTCACATTTTTGAAAAATTATCGATTTTATGCCTAGCTTCTAGTCTGCTTAACAACATCCTGCTTTGCAGACGCTATCCATATTGTTTATGTCTGTGCTGTGAAAAGTTTCACCTGGTGATTTTTGCAGAGTAAGCTGTTTCTTAAGACACAGGATGAGGCCAAGCCATTCTTTCCCCCCTGATCAATTGGTATCCTTGTTTCAAACATTTACAATGTGTCTTACCTTCATGCACAATCTGGAAATGTGGGAATAGAAACAGTAGTCACTCCTCCTTCCTTTTTACCTAAGGATGGACGAAAGTCCCTTACCTGGTCCCGCAGCTGTTTTCGGTGGGGGGGAGGTGCTCCATTTCTCCCCCCCAAATTCTTGGCTGGGGGGAGGCGCCCCGCCCCTCCCCGCCAAAATTCTGGCCGGGAGGGAGGCGCACCATCCCTCCCCGCCGAAATTCTGGCCGGGGGAGAGTGCCCTGCGCCTCTCCGGCCATGAAAGAAAAAAGTTATGTAAAAAAAAAAAACCATGATAGGCTATGTAACGATTTACGTAGCCTATCACGGCTAGATTTTCAAAGTCAGCCATGATAGGCTACGTAAATCTTTACGTAGCATATCACAGCTGACTTTGGGGGGGGAAAGCGCGTACGCAAATGGCGGCACCCATGGGCGCCGCCATTTGCGTTCCTTATTTGGGCACGGGTAGTCTACGTAAAGATTTACGTAGACTATGGTGAAAATAAGGGCAACGCTATTTGCGTTGCCCTTATTTTCGCCGTAGTCTACGTAAATCTTTACGTAGACTACCCGTGCCCAAATAAGGAACGCAAATGGCGGCGCCCATGGGCGCAGCCATTTGCGTACGTGCTTTTTTTTTTCCCCAAAGTCAGCCGTGATAGGCTATGTAAAGATTTACGTAGCCTATCACGGCTGACTTTGAAAATGTAGCTGTGATAGGCTACGTAAATCATTACGTAGCCTATCACGTGTTGTTTTGTTTTGTTTTAACTTATTGGGAAATGGCGGCGGCAGCAGCCGGTCGGAAGACTGGCTGCCGCCGCCACCGAAACGCCTCCGGGACACGCCGCTGAGAGGGACATTCGCACGAGGTAAGTCTCATCCCGGGAGGGGGGTGTTGGAGAATTTCCCCACCAATTTCGGGGGGCCGAATGCATTGGCATTCGGCCTCCCGGAGATTCGTGGAGAAATTCTCC
Source organism: Heloderma suspectum (assembly GCF_057233095.1). NCBI lineage: Eukaryota > Metazoa > Chordata > Lepidosauria > Squamata > Helodermatidae > Heloderma > Heloderma suspectum. Next base: position 272,603,975 of record NC_139458.1, read on the forward strand.
GACATCCCTATTTTTACCACACAACCAATCACCTACCAAGGTAAGAGAAAAATCCCCAAGAGCCATCAGAAAGCCATCAAGATCCATCAGTCCCCTGGAGTAGTCCATCTTAATTGCCTGCCCCACCAGATGATCCAAGTCTCAGTAAGCCTAAACCCCACCTGGTAGTGATCTGTCCATGACAATGGAACTATAGAAAGTTCCTCCACCCCTGGTATACTGTCATCCCTCTCAATGCCGAAGACTAGATCCAAAGTGTGCCCTGCCAAATGAGTGGGGCCAGATACCAATTGGGAGAGACCTGTGGTTGCCATGGAGGCCATGAAGTCCTGAGCCACTCCAGACAAGGCAGCCTCAGCATGTATGTTGAAGTCCCCCAGAACAACAAGCTGAGGAGATTCTAGCACCAGCCCCGAGACCACCCTGGCTAGCTCAGGAGGGAGAACTGGGAAGCAGGGCAGGCCGTATACCAATAGAATCCCTGTTCTGTCCCAAACACCTATCACATTTCCTGAGATTGAGCCTAGCAGTTGCAGGTTCAAGGGTTCAAGATGGTCAGAACAAACAGGGATCAGGCAAAAGGCAAGGTCTCAACAGGCCAAGTCACAGGCAGAGAGAGAGATGGCCACCATTATTTCACCACAGTTGCCCGGAAACAATGGAACATATAGGATACTGTGGGTAAATAACATGGTGGTTATTGAGAAAGCCTCTGCTATCACTTGCTGGAGGCAGCAGCAAAACAACAGTTAAAGCAAGAACACAGCATAAAAATAACATGAACATGGGTGGGTGGTTCTTCTGACCAGAGGGAGGGTGCTGAACCTGTTCTGGATGGGGTTGCACTCCCCCTGAAGGAGCGGGTTTGTAGCTCAGGGGTTCTCCTAGAACCATCTCTGTCACTTGAGGCACAGGTGGCTTCAGTGAAATGGCGTGCTTTCTACCACCTTCAGTTGGTGGCCAAGCTATGACCCTATCTGACCTGGCTTTAGTTGTCTATGCTCTGGTAACCTCCAACTTAGATTACTGCAATGAGCTGTAGGTGGGGCTGCCTTTGAAGATGGTTGAGAAGCTGCAGTTCATGCAAAATGTGGTGGCCAGATTGATAATGGGGATCAGAAGGTTTGAACTTGTAAGTCTAGCTTTGGCCCACTTGTATTGGCTGCCTGTATGTTTCTGAGCTCAAATCACGGTGCTGGTTTTAGCCTATAAAGCCCTACACAGCTTGGAACCGCAATACCTGACAGCACGCCTCTCCCGAGATGAATCTACCTGTACACTACACTCAACATCTACGGTCCTCCCCAGGATGCCTACTCTGAGGGAGCCTCAAAAGACAGCAACTAGGGAGAGGGCCTTCTTGGTGGTGGCCCCGCAATTATGGAATACTCTCCCCAACAAGGCCTGCCTGGCACAAACACTGCTATCTTTTCAGCGCCAGGTCAAGATTTTTCTCTTTTCCTAGGCGTTTGGCAGCATGTGATGAGTTTTAATTGATCCTGGATTTATTTAATGGTTTGGCTGATTGTTCAAAGTTGTTTTTAGATATATGTTGTCTCTGTATATACTCCCTGTTGTACGTTTTTTAAAATGTTTTTAAATTTTGCATATTATCTTTGTAATCTTTGTAAACCACCCAGAGAGCTTCAGCTGTGGGCTGGTATAGAAATGTAATAGATGATGATGATACAACAGCATGAATGTGGGTAATGAAATGAATGTGTTTGCAAGAAATGAATGACAAAATGAATGTGCTCTTTTAAAATGAATGGTATAACAAAACGGGAGGAAAAAACTTGCACACCCCTACCAAGCTATACCCAAGTGACATAATCATCTTACTAAATTAGGGGATATCTGATGGATGAAATCCAGAGGAGGTCAGGTGTGCTTAAGTTCCATTGAAATCAACGGGTTTAAGTGCTTAATTTAAACAGTTTAAGTCAACTGGTTTCAACGCAGCTTGAGTGCATCTCTTGCTGGGCTATACTCATTGGTCATGAACTCAGCGTAGAGTTTGGGATGCTTAAGCATATTGATTTCAGAGACCTTGAGTGCTCAGCTCTGTTGGATTTTAGCCAATATGTTTGGAAGGGCATATAATAAATAGTTATAAGCCCAATAAGAGGTTACATTGGCATAGGTTACACTGCACGGATAGGTCTCTCTCCAATGGCCGGTCTTTGGGTGCAGAGGAATGTACGGTATGCCTATTGTATTTCACTGAAGGGATATGGGATTAAATTAATGCACAATAGCCTTTGACCTGTTTGGATAAAAATGCTAATTTTGCAAAGCTACCTATTAGCAGAAGCAGTCTATCTGAGTACTAAGAACGTAGCATTTCAATATTGGGATGCTTAAAATTGCTCAGTCATTCTGGGGATGCCTCAGGACCAACTGTACTAGTCCTGAGAGATGAGAGTGGGTATAAATAAAAGTCTGCCCTTGGTGGAGACATGACTAGCTACAGCACTGAAAAATAGCAAATGTGCGTCTAATTCATCCTTGGAGTCATTGAGAATTTAACATGTCAGCATCACCTTTGCCTTTGAACAGTCTGCTTCCCGACAGTAAGTTTTGCATTCATGCTAAAGAATCATCAGGCACTTAAGTATTCTATCAACGGATGTAATAATTGCTTCCATTGAATTGTTTAGAGATGGCTGCAACGTCTCTCCTATTTCCCTCTGATAGACTGAACTGAATAAATCTTGGCAATCAGTGCAAAATGCGAGAGCAGTAGATTTGAAATCCTGATGAAGAAGGCCTTCCCTGTTGTAAGGGGTACTTTTGATCTCTTACTGAATGGCTAATCTATATTTCATAACTCCAAAAGTCAGCATTTCCTTTACGTAATTGCACCAGGAGGAAGTACATAAGGCCTTTGTGGAACCTAAAAAGTCTATTGCCTTGGGCCATTTTTAATGTGCAATAAATTATTCAGCAACAAGGCACTCTCCATTCTATTTACAGTAAGTTGGAGCTCCTTGAGCGTGCAGGATACATAACTAACATGAAGCAGCACTCGCTGGAGCTGCCAGGGCTGAAGTGATTGCAGCAGTCATTAGTCTTGTATTATACTCAGTGGGGCAGACCCTCAAGTTCTATAAATCAGCAAAATCCCGTTGACCTCAGTGCAGCTATGTTGATTTACACCTCCTGTGGATCAGCGAGGTCAGTTTAAAGGGCTCAGTGCCATAGTAACTTTAGATGTATGTAATTAAGTACATCCTTAAATTTCTTGTGTCTCAGAGAATTTAGTGCCCATGAGCAGTCTGGTGCTCTTTCCAATGAAGTCCAGTGTCTGTTTCCCGATTTCCCCCAGTGCAGAACACACACTGAAACTATGGCTCTGCATGAGTGAATAAGTTTTTCCAAGGATGCCATTGTAGTGATTCAGTCTTCAGAAATGACCATCTTCCCTGCTCAGGCTGGCCTGCCTTTACTTTAAGCAGAGATTTTATATCTGAAGGAGGTGTGTGTTTTCTCTCTTTAACTTTGGAAAGCCAAAGCAGATTCATTTCATAAAAGCTTCCAAGCAGTTCGTTGTTAGACAGAAATAACTTTTGTTAATAGAAATAAACAAGAAAATATATACCTGAAAAATACCTGAACCGACCATGGGACAGGGTGTAAAGGAGGATAGAGGTGTCACCTTTATTTCTGGTGGATCATTTCTGCTTTTCAGAGTCATTCTTTCATCTTACACTAGCCATGTGGCCCACACTTCAGATTTTCCTAATCTGGATTTTCCTACACTGTTCTGTCAGGGCCCTTTGCTCTCTGAAAGGCAGGAAGCTCCAAAAGACACATTATGACAACATTTCTCAAACTGTGAATGCCCCCTACCCTATGGGCAGTCCAACTGAAATTTGGGAAAGCATGAAGTGGGCCTGCCACCTGTTCCTCATATTTATTTATTTATTTGGATATTTATAAACTGCCCTTCATCAGGAGATATCAAGGTTGTTGTTGTTGTTGTTGTTCAGTCGTTCAGTCGTGTCCGACTCTTCGTGACCCCATGGACCATAGCAAGCCAGGCCTTCCTGTCCTGCGCTCTCTCCCGGAGCGTGCTCAAGTTCATATTCATTGCATCCGTGATGCTATCTAGCCATCTCATCCTCTGCCGTCCCCTTCTCCTTTTGCCTTCAGTCTTTCCCAGCATCAGGGTCTTTTCCAGGGAGTTTTCTCTTCGCATTAGGTGGCCAAAATATTGGAGCTTCAGCTTCATTATCTGTCCTTCCAATGAGCACTCAGGGTTGATTTCCTTTAAGATGGACTGATTTGACCTCCTTGCAGTCCAGGGCACTCGTAAGAGTCTTCTCCAGCACCACAGTTCGAAAGCATCAATTCTTCGGCGCTCAGCCTTCCTTATAGTCCAGCTCTCACAGCCATACATTACTACTGGGAAAACCATAGCTTTGATTAGACGGACCTTTGTCGGCAAGGTGATGTCTCTGCTTCTTACTATGCTGTCTAGGTTGGCCATAGCTTTCCTCCCAAGGAGCAAGCGTCTTTTAATTTCATGGCTACAGTCACCGTCTGCGGTGATCTTGGAGCCCAAGAAAGTAAAATCTGTCACTGCTGCCATTTCTTCCCCTTCTATATGCCAGGAAGTGATGGGGCCAGATGCCATGATCTTAGTTTTTTTAATGTTGAGTTTCAAACCAGCTTTTGCACTCTCCTCTTTCACCCTCAACAAGAGGCTCTTTAGATCCTCTTCGCTTTCTGCCATTAGGGTGGTATCGTCTGCATATCGGAGGTTGTTGATAATTCTCCCAGCAATCTTAATTCCGACCTCTGATTCATCCAACCCGGCATTTCTCATGATGTACTCTGCATATAAGTTAAATAAGCAGGGTGACAATATGCAGCCTTGTCGTACTCCTTTCCCAATTTTAAACCAATCGGTTGTTCCATGTCTGGTTCTTACTGTTGCTTCTTGACCCTCGTACAGGTTTCTCAGGAGACAGGTAAGGTGGTCTGGTACTCCCATCACTTTAAGAATTTGCCACAGTTTGTTGTGATCCACACAATCAAAGGCTTTAGCGTAGTCAATGAAGCAGAAATAGACGTTTTTCTGGAATTCTCTTGCTTTCTCCATGATGCAGCGAATGTTGGCGATTTGATCTCTAGTTCCTCTGCCTCTTCGAAACCCAGCTTGTACTTCCGGTAGTTCTCGGTTCGCATACTGCTGAAGCCTAGCTTGTAGGATTTTGAGCATCACCTTGCTGGCATGTGAAATGAGCGCAATTGTGCGGTAGTTTGAACACTCTTTGGCGTTGCCCTTCTTTGGAATTGGAATGTAAACTGACCTTTTCCAGTCTTGTGGCCACTGTTGAGTGTTCCAGATTTGTTGGCATATTGAATGCAGCACTTTAACAGCATCATCTTTTAGGATTTTAAATAGCTCGGCTGGAATACTGTCATCTCCGCTAGCTTTGTTGTTACTAATGCTTCCTAAGGCTCACTTGACTTCACTCTCTAGGATGTCCGGCTCAAGTTCAGTGACCGCACTATCATGGCTATCAGGGACATTCAGATCTTTCCTGTATAGTTCTTCTGTGTATTCTTGCCACCTCTTCTTAATCTCATCTGCTTCTGTTAGGTCCCTGCCTTCTTTGTCCTTGATCATGCCCGTCTTTGCACAAAACGTTCCCTTGAGATCTCCGATTTTCTTGAAGAGATCTCTAGTCTTTCCCATTCTGTTGTTTTCCTCGATTTCTTTGCATTGTTCATTTAAGAAGGCCGTCTTGTCTCTCCTTGCTATTCTCTGGAACTCTGCATTCAGTTGGGTATATCTTCCCCTTTCTCCCTTGCTTTTCGCTTCCCTTCTTTCCTCAGCTACTTGTAAAGCCTCATCAGACAGCCACTTTGCTTTCTTGCATTTCTTTTTCTTTGGGATGGATTTCGTTGCTGCCTCCTGAACAATGTTACAGACCTCCGTCCATAGTTCCTCAGGCACTCTGTCTATCAGGTCTAATCCCTGAAATCTATTCCTCACCTCCACTGTATATTCATCAGGGATATGATTTAGGTCATACCTGAACGGTTTAGTGGTTTTCCCGATGTTCTTCAATTTCAGCCGAAATTTTGCAAGAAGCAGCTCATGATCTGAGCCACAGTCAGCTCCAGGTCTTGTTTTTACTGACTGTATGGAGCTTCTCCATCTTTGGCTGCAAAGGACATAATCAATCTGATTTCGATATTGACCATCTGGGGATGTCCATGTGTAGAGTCGCCTCTTGTGCTGTTGGAAAAGAGTGTTTGCTATGATCAGCATGTTCTCTTGGCAAAACTCTATTAGCTTTTGTCCTGCTTCATTTTGTACACCAAGGCCATGCCTGCCTGTTATCCCGGTGATTTCTTGACTTCCTACTTTAGCATTCCAATCCCCTATGATGAAGAGGACATCTTTTTTTGGTGTTAGTTCTAGAAGGTGTTGTAGGTCTTCATAGAACCGATCAACCTCAGCTTCTTCGGCCTCAGTGGTTGGGGCATAGACTATCAAGGTGGTGAACAATAAATATATAAAAATGGCCATTCAACCATAACATGCAATAAAAAAAATAACATGTAATAATGAAACAACATTACAAGGCAGTAAAAATTCAAAAGGACAAATGGACCAACTCAAAATGCCCGGGGAAACTGAAATATTTTCACTGAGGGCTGAAATTATTGCAGTAATTCATGAAGCTTATTTGTGAGATGCACTATCACTGCAACTGTAATATAATGAATCGCAAGGACGGTATGTTCTCATAAACTAGTGTTGGCTAATGTAATATTGGCTGAGTAGTTGGTGCACATTTCCTCAGCTGAGAGACTAGCTGGGGGCACACTTGCCTTACAAACTGGATGGCTACGGAACACAAAATTCAGCTCCCCGACCAAACACAACCTGCCTTCTGCTGCTGCATCCACCACGGTGTGGCTGCCTTTCATCCACCCCCAGAAGACTCCATTGCAACAGGGCAAACAGAGACAATTTTCCTGAGCAGTTTTTTGGGAGTGTCCTGAGGAGCTGCAGAGGGAAGAGAGGTCCTTAGAAGGCTTCATGTCCATATAATAGGGATGTACAGATTGTCAAAAATCTCTGCCATCTGTTTGCAGATTGTTAGGCACCTTTCATTCCATCATCCGCCGATAGATGAAATAGGATTCCCCCCCAAATTTGCGCAAATGCGTAATTGCTCACCTGTGAAAATGCACAAATGGCCCCAAATGTCACGCTTTAGCCTATGGGGGAGATGTGCATTTTTGGCTAGGTTTTTTAAATGTTGCGCATTTTTCTACAACAAAATGTGCGCAAAATTCAGGAAAGTTAGAAAATTGGCCTGCATGCCACAGAATCTGTCCAAGAGGGAAAAGCCAGTCCACTGCAGAATCCGCTGGTCAGATTCATGAAAATCTGAATTCATTTGGTTCTGCTGCGTATTTCTCCAACATGCCTAACATACAGAGCTCTCCCTGAAGTTCCAGTTGTGGCAGATTCCCCACACAGACCCCCTCTGCCTCTCCTAAAGATCTTAACCCCCCACACACATACACACACTTAAACCCCCACACACACAATTGTACACACACACACACACACACACACACACACATTCTGCTTGGCAGGCAGGCTTGTATGGAAGAATGTGGTCTTTCAAAAAGCCTGTTCCCAAGGCTCAGGATGCTGTTGCGCTCATGTCCTGCTTGTGCAAGAGCAGAGCTCTTTGTATGTTCTTATGTTCAAGTCATGTAAAACTTAATAGGTCATAACCAATGTTTTGAATTGTGCTCAGAAACAGACTGGTAAACAGTGAAGCTGTTGTAACAAGGGAGTCACGTGCTCCCTATCAATAGTCCTGATCAACAGTTTGGCCACAGCGTTCTGGACTACCTGAAGTTTCCAAATACTTCTCAGAGGCAGCCCCACATACACTGGCGGTAAGTAAGGCATGTGTTACAGTGGCCAGATCAGACGCCTCATTTGTAATGGTTTGCTGCTCAGTTCCAAAGATGGTTTTCTGTATTGCTACGCAGATCCCACCCCACTACACGCACCCACATTCTCTTTTGCAGGCATGATCTTAAAATTAATCAGCCTCAGTTTCACCTGTTGCAAACCACTTATAGCTGGCTCCATTTACAGTGACCCTGTCCTCCATCCCACCAGCTCCAGCCACCACTGTAGAGTTCTTTAGATTTCACCCTGTATTGTGTGTTCCCAGAAAGTAGAATAGATTCAGGGGGCTGTGTTAAAAACATATTGAGAAACACTGTATTATGTGAAGCATAGAATTATTCTTAGGCTACTGTCCTAGGTATGTTCAGTTAGTTCTACCTCCCTTGATAGGAAACCCCAGCTACCAGATTTACAGTTTAAATAAAGTTGACAAAGTTTTGTCCCTCCAAATGTGGCATGGGCCTGCTACCCAGTTACTCCTTGAATGGTATGACTGCACCAAGGAAAGAGCAAGTGGCATAGGAGGTCACTGGATTGAGCCAGTGGGCTTTATAGAGTTTCTGCGATAGATGGTACATGTTATCTGTGTGTGTGTGTGTGTATATGTATGTATGTGTGTGTGTGTGTGTGTATATGTATGTGTGTGTGTGTGTATATATATATATAGTGTGTGTGTGTGTGTGTGTGTGTGCATAGGGGCAGGAGACACAGCTGATGTTATGTTATTTACTATGCAGGTCTGGATCAAAAGCTGCGTTGCAAAGACTGTCTAATTCTTTACTCCCCTGCCAAATACATTCAGTCATGAACAGCGATGAAACAGCCATTTGTACACTTGTGATTTTCTTCAGAGCGATAAATCCTATTTTATGTTCTCCAGATGTATGGTCTTTGCAATCCCACTGCTGGGCTTTTTAGCTAGGATTCCAGGAACCTCACAGAAAGAAAACCTAAAACCCATTATTATTGTTTTACCACTATTTCTGTCTTTAAAAAAACCAGACCTATTTTCCACTAAATTCTCTCCACAAGGCATGGTTGGTTAAAAAATAATAACCATAACTCATTTTCTTTAACATCCTTTCCATTCATATGTTTAACATTAGCAGTAAATGCAGCCAGCCAAGATGACCTGCAATTTTGTAATATACACTTTATTACATACTTAACACTTTAATAAATTTCCAGATTGCCAGTTCACAAAGTGTGAGGTGGGTCTCTATAAAGAGGCAAGAACATTCCTAAGCCTGTTTTCATAGGTGTCATTCAGTGGGTCGGAAGGAGGGTGTGCCGACATACTGTCCAACTGGAAGTGACCTACCCTGTTAATGGATTCCTCATTCACTTATTGAACTGATTGACTATAGCAGGAGCCAATAGGGAAACTCTTTATTTTTCATGGTTTTCTTTCTTTAAAGTGCTATGATTCCCATTGGCTCTGGTCCTTGCTTTTCACTGAATTAGCCTACTCATGGGTCTGTGTCAAGGTTTTCCTTATGACCTAGACCCCTTGAGCCATTCCTTATGGATCTCTTGCCTCCTTAAGAGTCCCACACCTTCCTTCTTTTAAACCTCCCCTTCCCAGCAATATGGGGTTTAGGCTGTAGATGTGGGGTGACTGACACTCTAGACACAGGGTTTCACCACAACAGTTTACTAGCAGATTTAAAGCAAGCAATTTACAACTAAAGGTATTTACAAATTTGAGCTGAGTGATATAAAAAGCCTTTAAAGAAAATAAAAGTTGCAAAATGCAAGTTCCTTTACCCTAACTGTTGTTAGACTTTTCTAGGCTGCTTCTTCCTGCTCACTCTTCAGACTCTGCTCTCACTTCAAGCTCTGGCTGGCTCTGCTCTTGCTTTTGCTCTTGCTCCAGCTGTAGCCTGGTCTTTTTTAACCCTTACTGGCTCTCTCCCTCTCTTTATATACCCTCCTCCCTCAAAACCAAAAGTACTGCTTCGAACCTGAAGAAATGAAACTTAAGTGGAGAAATGAAACTGACAGTAACCTGGAGAAATGAAACTACTCCTCTCAGGGTTACCATCTCCCAACAGAAAACTCCAGGCCTCTAAGCCTAACTTTTTTCCCTTTTGCCTCTGTAGGCCTCAAACCTTCACAGCCTGTGACAAGAATGAATATTAAGAGCTACATACCGTTGAGGAACCATGGAGGAAGTTACGCAGGGTTTAGGTAACGCTATTACCCAAACAGTTTTTTTTTAGGTAATAGAGCTATGTATCATGGCATGTTTTGAGTACATCTGATTTTGACGATGCCAGATATACTTCAAATATAAAGCTATTTGTTCCACAATGTTGTTGTTCTACCTTCTGAATGTGAAAATGTTGTCATCTTATTGATACAGGTGTACAACTTGAATTGTTAGTAAAGCCATTTCTCTTTGTTGGAAGCTCAGTGCCGCCTACCACTGAAGGGTAAAGAGCAAATTCCACATTTCCATGAACAGACAAGTATAGCTTCATTGAGCTCTATAGTCCTTGGGTAAATTCACGCAATCAACTGTTACAGGGAAATGACCCCACAAAATGAAAAACAATCTCTAATTTATTTCAAAGGCCATTGATTTATAAATGCTATCCCCATCCCAGAATGATGAAAAATAACAGAAAATCAGCCACATCAAAAGAAAAAAAACACTTCTCTTGAAAAGTAACGGTGCATTTCAAAGAGTGTCTGTATCAAAACTGGTATTAATGGGCAAGTGTGTTATAACACAAACCTAATTTCTCAGCACAAAACCCATGCATGAAGCTGATGTTGTGTAAAGGTTGATTATCTTGTCCAACACAACAATCTTCATCCTAGACCATGGATGCCTATTAGGTTTCTCAAGTAATTAAAGAAATATTACTTGCCTAATCATGCAAACTTTAATCAGTTAATTAAAATGGTTGTATCTGGGCAGGGGGGGACAGTAATTCTGAAGAAAAAGGCATACTTTCTTTGTTTATTTTAGATGCTGAAGATACATATTGGAGTAGGCACCATCTTGGAATAGGCATCCCCACACATGTATGAGAGAAGGGAGACAACTTCTTCTAAGATGGCACTAGATACCTGAATTGTTGTTGTTGTAAGTACTTGTATTAAAAATATTCCTGCAAGTACTTGTAAAAAAATGGTTTGATCAAAACCCATTAAGCTATTCATTTTTGCTAGTGGTACTTCTGATTGTTAATTGTTCTTTGTTGCTCTTCTAGTTTTAGATGTGTTTCAGTTACCTTGTTTTATTGTTGTTTTTACGCTGTTTGATGGTAGTTTTAATGTGACTGGAAGTTGCCTTGGGTGCCTGAAATAGTGGAGAAAGGTGGGGCACAAATCTTAAAATAAATAAATAATTGAGTAAATGTTGAAGCCATAATGCTTAGGAATTCCTAACTATTTCCAAAGCAGCAGTTGTTTTAGTCTGTTGCTGCTACAGTCTCATGACACCTAAAGACTAACAGATTTATTATGCCATAATAAATCTGCTGGTGTTTAAGGTGCCACAAGGTCCTTAGGAATTTCTAAGGGGCTGTAACCCTATCTGTCAGTTCTTAGGGCAGCCATGCTGTCTAGGGATGATGGGAGTTGTAGTCCATCATATCTAGAGGACACCACATTAGGGAAGGATGTACTAGGGTGTGAGTGTCTGAGATCCCTCTGCCAGTCTTCAAATAGGATGTCCTGTGTGTGAACGCATTAAATGGGAAAACAAGGGAAAAGACAGTTCAGGAGGAATTTCCTACCTACCTACTGGATTAAAACCACACATACAGACCCTTCTCCCCACATGGCAGAAATCGGGGGCTGTGTATACACGTTGCTGTGTGGCTGCTAGCCAATACTGGCAACAGAGAGTAATGCAGACACAAGCCTATGGCTGCCAGGGGCTGACGTTCTGCTAAAGGTAAGCAAGACACCTCCCTAATCGTAGTCTGTCATTCTAACCACTTTTTTTTTTTTCATTTTTCATTGTTTTCAATGGGACATGGTATACATTTAATTTGGCTGGATTGTGCCAGTTGACTTTAAAAAATTACTGGTTAAAAAAGTGAAATAATGTGTGGTAGATAAATTACACAGTATAGTGTGTTCACCTGCCAACATCTACTGCTCAACATTTCAGTCAGTCAGAAAAGATTGCAAGGGGAAAGAACCTCTAGTAGCAAACATGACTTTTAGACTTCTTTTGTTAGCTTTTTCCAAGGGCAAAAAAGGGTCTTTAAATCAAAGTGTTCCAGAGTGGAAGCAATTTACTATACTGTTGAGAAATCTTGACATTTTCAGCATTTGCCAAAACAGTGAGGTGTGTGAGATGTCTCTTCCCTCTGACTGATTCCTCAGGTTGGACTCTTCCCCCCCCCCCCGCCCCAAGAAATAAATGGAACACTGAATGGCAGCCAGACTGCACTTTAATATATCCTATTGAGATTTCAGGGATATGTGTGTTGAAAAGGACAGCATGCTTAGCATCTACCTAAATGAATGACAGCATTAAATGGTACAACGGAACACTCTTAATCCAGGGGGAATCCAGGAAATTACAGTCCACTTAGCTTAACGTCTGTTCCATGTAAATTGGTAGAAATCATTATTAAATATAAAATTATCAAGCATATAAGACAAGTCCTGCTGAACAGAATCTACATGGCTTCTGCAAAGGTATGTCCTATCTCACTAACCTTTTAGAGTTCTTTGAGAGTGTCAGTGGTAGACATGGTTTTCTACCAGATTACTGGTAGATATCATTTACTTGGACTTCCAATAGGCTTTTCAAAAGTGAAGTCCCTCACCAACGACACCTGAGCAAACCTAGCAGTCGTGGGGTAAGAGAAGACATTCTCTTATGGATCAGTAACTGATTAGAGCCAGGGGTAGGCAAATGTTTGGGCCCGTGGGCATATTCGGAAATCTGAGAAACTGTCCTAGGCACAACCATTAAAATGACTGTCATGGGTGGCCATGACCAGTTGCAAAGAAACAACCTGTCCAGAGGCATTCATGGGAAATTAAGCAGCTTGACACTGAAGCAATCATAGCTGCCAATAAGAAAATATAAAAATACTTTTAAATAAACATTGGAGGAGTAGGGTGTCTCGATAGGTACCAAGGAAGGTGTCTGGGGGCACACTGATGCCTGTGGGCACAACACTGCCTACACCTAGGTTAAAGAGCAGAGAGCAGGAATAAATGATCAGTTCTCAAAATGAAGGGAGATAAATAGTGGAGTCCCACAAGTATCTGTATCAGGACCAGTACTTTTTTACTTGTTCATAGATTATGACCAGTAGCCATGCATGTATTTGCGCAGCTGCTGCAGCAACTGTGCCCATTCACGGAGTCACATGCTTTAGTTACATTCTCTTTGGACTACTATTGATCAGGGCGAGTTTTTGGGAGCATGGTACTCCCTTCTTACAACAGCTTCACTGGCTGCCAATTTCTTTCTTAGCGCAATTCAAAGTGTTATTTATGACCTATAAAGACCTCCATGACTTGGGATCAGGCTATTTGAAAGACCGCACTCTCTCATGAGCCTGCCTGCGTTTAACATCCTTGGGAGACACCCTTCTCTCTGTCGTGCCACAGTCGGAGGCATGTTTGACAGGACTGCAAGAGCGCCTTCTTGGTGGCTCTGGAACTGCCTGCTGGAGACTACCTCCACTTCTGTTGTCCTTCCTCCAGCAGGCAAAGACATTTTTATTCAGGCAGGCTTTTGGTTTTGATGCTCACTTATTGCTAAAGTAGGTTTAAATCTGGTGGATGCAGTTCATTTCTTTTTATTGATGTATTTTAATGGATGTGTTTTTATGTTTTAATTATAATTCTGTATTAAATGTATATCATTGATAGCTGCATTGAGCACTGTTTTTAGTGGAAAGGCAGAATATACATTTAGGGTGCCATCCTATGGAGATTGTTGGCTGTCTCCAAACTTGGAGGCGGCCAACTATCCAGTGCAGGGCAGGCGGAGCGCGGAGAAGATCTTCTCCTCTGTGCTCTGGCTGCCCTGCATTTGCAGCTAGATGGACAATTTTGGCTGTCTAGCCAGGGCGCCTCAGAACAGGGGCAGGGTAGGCCAGACGGCACATAGGAAGTATCATAACAGCACTTCCGCCGTCCCTCCCCCCCAGGAACACCCCTTTTCCCCTGCTCCATGCTGCTCTTCCAAGCATGGAGCCAGGGATGAACTGCACTTCCTATGAAGGGGAGGGGGACGGGGTGGGGAGGCAATCTCCTGGGAACTGACCTTGGACCACTGGCTCTGAGCTTGGTTCCCAGAAAATGAAACATTCTATGGCTGTCTAGCTGCTGTCTAGTGGCCACAGGATTGCGCCCTTAATAAAATACATTTTATATTTTTCAACCTGCTGAATCCAAATCTGTCTGTACCTAAGAAATACACTAGCTTTGACCATAAAATCAAAGGTAGCAGTCAAGAAGGCTGCCATCAAAGTCAGATGGCTGACTGCCCCCAGAGAAATTTGGTGAAATTGTCCCCCCAATTTCTCTGTCCATAAATAGGGTGGAGAGTTTCAAGAGGCCATTTGTGCAGAGCTCTGCTTGAAGTGCGCTCATAAGTGTGCTGAAGATATCCACAAGTCAGCAGGAGACCAGCATATGGTGTTCAAGTATTCACTTGCAAAATGATCTCAGCACAGCATGAACACACTCCCAGATCCACTGATGACACATAATAGAAGAGATAGATAGTATGATAGGTTAAACTAGGGCACTCCATTATGAAGTGAGGCACGGGGGGGGGGGAATCCAACTATTCCTCTCACACAATTGCAAATGCATGTCTGCCTGTCCACCCCCCTTTTAATTAGGCTTTCTAGAGGTAATATACTGAATCACCCATTTTTGTATGCTTCAGTATGCATATTAATCCATCTGCCCAGAGCCGACCTTCAATGAGGAAATAAAAAATTATGAGGCGAAGAAGTGACTATTTCACTGGCAGCTATGCATTTCCTCAAAGGACCAACTGAGATAAATATCCACTATTTTACTCAAATGTTATTTTTTAAAAAATACACACACACACACTGCTTTATTATGCAAGTCATAAAGAAAGCTGAAATATAAAGTGCTTAAATACAGCACTTACGAAGTGAGCAATTTAAAAATATGTAACCTTTTAGCCTCTTTCACGTGTTATAGGCTTGAAGAGGCTCTACACAATTTAACAAGAAGTCAGTGTGCATTGCTGGCCCCACCCCTCACATCATGTGCCTCCCCAGCCTGCCCCCTCAATGTCCGTGCATGAATGTGGATTTCTGAAGAGGGGATGCCTCTCCATGCATCTGCTTCCCCTCTTCAGACATGACACTCTATGTATGGACTTTGAAGGGTGAGGCCAGGGAGGTGCACAGTGTTGGGAGAAAAGTTACCCTCTGGGGAAAAAAAGATCTGTCTATAACGCAGCCAGAATGACTAAATTTGGCCTTGTACAATGATGGACAACTGCTGTGTATGTTTTCATTCATTGTAGAACAAGAAAAAAAAACATTGAAGAAAGCCTGAAAGTTAAGAAACAAAGAATGAGAGAAAACACATAGTTTTTCAGTGACACAAGTACCTGGCCTATGTTCATTCATAATAGGAATTATGAAGAAGATAGGATATTGTGTGTTATAAAACCTTTCGGCTGGAGCAAATGTGAGTGTTATAAAACCTTTGGGCTAGAGGAAAAGGAAGAGAAAAGAAACAAGACAGATTAATCGGCTTTGTTGTTTTGATGTTTCTTCACATGACGTAATGCTCCATTTGATATTATGCTATATTGACCTTTATGTTTACATACTGAAGGAAACAGTTATGCAATGGAGAACAGCTAAATTAAATAGAACAAAAACATGAAAGAATAAATTCCACACCCAGAAGAGGAGCAAAATAAAACACACACATACACACCTAAGAAACTACAGCAGTGTGCATAGCAAGCTGCATAGCAAACCTGGTAGTAACAACAGTAATGATCAATAGTTTCTAAGACATTTTTCACCATCTACCACCGATATGGTCAAGATACTCACTCTGTGGCTTTCTTCACACAGAGCTTTTATCCTGCGATTGAGATGGCTCCCTCACAGAAATTTGTGGGCTCTTTACATGACGCCATGAACCTCCAAGGCGTCTCCTTCACTAAATGCCCTTTGTTCCATTTTTAAATAGGTCGCAGTTAATGAGCTATCAAATTACCCCGTTGTGATCTGCTTGAGTTCCCTCTGTGAAAAGAGGAAAAGTGGCAAGAAGAGGAGCGAGATCAATGAAAGATAATGGCAGACAGATACAGGAGGAAGGAGGGGGAAAGGGGAAAGGAAGCAGGTGAAAAAGGGAGTCGTCATTATCCTGCATTTAAAACGGAAGCAGAAAGCCCCATTTTAAATGCAGATTTTAGGGTGGTATAGAGATGCCCTCTGTCCCAATGCGGGTGTTCAGTCCCTCACATGAAGAAGGGGATACAGGTGTGCATGAAAATCCCACCCCCAATGTCCCTGATCTTTCAGTGTTGCAGAAGGTCTGCAGAAAGATTCTATGCGTGTTCATTTGTATGTGAGTCTACATCTCCAGATGATTGGGAGCCCTGATAAAGCATAGTTCCTGATCACGTTGAGGCTTTTCCTCATGTTCAAGTGAATGCAAGTAGACGGACCTTTCCCGTTGACACTGAGGGCCAAACTAAATGTTCTTGTAATCGCCCATAGTGAAGTGATGCATGGCGGGTTGTTTTTCTATTCCAGTATAAATGTGCATGGCCTTGATTCAGATTGGGGCCATTCCACCCCAATGGAGACTATTTCCCCCCTTGCTTTAACCCCACCACCAGTGTGTGTGGGTGGGTGTAATTTCAGGACCAAAATGGGGAGCAGAACCTTCCTCCCCGTTTTTGTTCTGCAGTTCCACACACATACACTGGTGGTAGGGTTAAAAAAAAGGGGGGGGAAGTCTCCACTGTGTTGCCATTTCAGGACAAAAACATGTTAGGGGAAGGTTTAACATAGACACCCCTCATGGAGTGCTGCAGTCCCAACCCAAACCAGGGCCATGCATGCTTACGCTAGAGTAAAAAAAAAAACCCTACCACACATAGCTTTAATATGCATAATTACAGGAACATTTAGTTTGGCTCTTAGACTGAGGCGATAGGTTGGGGGTGGAGCTTATATGTGCACCCACATGCCCTCCCCACTTCTAGCCCTCGTGAGCGGGTGTGGGGCTTCTATCTGACATGGATCCTGCATTGTCTGGGGTCCACAGGTATTTAACAAAGGTGTTAGGCTTGTCTATTTAGAAGGCCCTGTGAATCCCCAGTAGATCTGTGAGGAATTCCACAGTTCTGTTCTGCAATGGTTTAGCAGGACTGGATGGTGTTGTTGTTGTTGTTGTTATTCCTGATTACTGGACTTCAGGAATGAAACTTGCAATCCATTTGCAGAGATCTTGTTCTGCTGCCAAACATACCCAAATTCAATGAGTTCCAATGGGTCCTGATGATCCTGAGGCTTTTATTTATTTATTTTATTTATTATTACATTTATATCCCGCCATTTTTCCTCTTTAAGAAACCCAAGGCAGCATACATAATCCTCCTCCTCTCCATGTTATCCTCACAACAACAACCCTGTGAGGTAGGTTGGGCTGAGCGTCTGTGACTGGCCCAAAGTCACCCAGTGAGCTTCCATGGCCGAGTCACCCGTATCTCCCGGCTCCCAGTCCAACACTCTAGCCACTACACCACACTGGCTCTCAACAGACGATACTGTAGGCCAGGGGTAGCTACCTTTTTGGCCCATGGGCACGTTTGGCAATTTGTGAAACTGTCCTGGGCACCACCGCAAAATGGCTGCCATGGGAGGCATGCCAAAGGACAAGTAGCCTGCCCAAATGACTGAACACAAGGCAGAGGTGGAGACTGTCTCAGCCCCAACACACCAAAAGACTCCTTTGAAACTACAGTTTTCAGCACCATCAGAAACCAATTTCTCAGCAACTGCAGCAGCGGGGATGAAAATGTTTTCATTTTTTTAAAAAGGGGGAAGGGCCCCATTGGTGGGATCAACAGAGGTCTCTAGGGGCGCATCAGTGCCCATGAGCACCACAGCGCCTCCCCCTGCTGTAGGTTATTTGCGCTCACGATTAAGGGAAACTCTTGAAAAGGATGTACTTGCTCAGGTAACAGTGGCCAGACCATGTGAGTTTAATAACTGATGGTCTGAGGGAATGGAAAACACAAAGAGATGATAATAACATGACAACAGTCTACCTTTGCTTCATTGCGTCTTCCCTGCTGATGTAAGTCTGTACCTCATTTGGGCTCCCTGTCACATTATTGTTCTTCTAGAGCAGGGCTGGGCAACATGTGGCCTGCCTGTGCCCCCCCCGCCCCCCGCGTCTGCCCTTCTCCGCGGCCCCTGCTGCTGCCACCAGATTGGCTGCAGAGGAGGAAGTGGCCAAAAAGAGAGCGAAACTGGCAGTTTGCAGCTAAATTCTGGTGGAGCAGCAGCAGCAAAAAGGGCCTATTTCGTTTCAAAGCAAAGCTAAATCAGACCTCTTTTGCTGCCACTGCATCACCAAAATTCATGTGGCAAACTGCCAATTTCTTTCCTGCTCCTGTGCCGCCAAATTTCAGTGGCAAATTCAGTGATGCAGCAGGAGTCAGGGTGCGGCCCCTGGTGGGTTGTGGGGGGGAACTTGGCCCCCCAGAAGTTACCCACCACTGATCCGTAGAATATATTGATCATCTATAGTATGTAAACAACCTTCGTCCTTTTCAGCAAAACCCTAGAAAGAACAATCCAAGAAATGAAAAGTGAGCCATCAGGAAACGAAATATACACAGTTCTGCTCATGATGTAGAGAGCAGCCTAGTTGCTGGTCTGTGTCAGTTTCACATGTGTTCAGACATACATCACTTCCATCCCATTTCTGCATCAGTCTAGGATAATAATTCTTTAAAAAGCAGGAAAAACACATTTAAATTCAATGTGTTTTCCCCCTAAAAGCTGCAGCCTTGCACACATTTTTCCTAAATTACACATTTTGTTACACATTTTTTGAGCTGAGAACTGCACCACAAAATTTGGTGACGAGTGCTGCCAGTATTGATACTTGAAATCAAGTGAGATCTTATCCCTGTATTTGCAGGAGATGCGGGGAACGGACTGCTGTATTCTCCAGATATTGGGGCAGGAACAGGAAGTTATTTTGCTTCAAAGTGTCCTCCCCATAAATTGCTGCTATGCAAATTTGTACATTTATATATTACTAGGGATGCATGGATTCTGTAAAATCCTTTCTGTCCGTGTTTCAGGGATTGCCAAGCGCCTTTCATTCCATCGTCCACCCATCACTGGAATTGGATTTTTTTTGTTTCTGATTTTGCACAAATGCACATTTGAACAATTCCACACATGCGAAAATGCACAAATCCCCATAAAATGCGCATTTTCATGTTTTAGCGGGGTGTGTGCATTTTTGGCTGGGGTTGTTTTTTGTGTGTTTTTCTTTGCATATGTTTCTACAATGAAATTTGTACAAAATCAGGAAAGTTAGAAAACCGGTCCACAAGTCTGCAGAATCCGCCCGAGAGGGAGAAATCCAGTCTGCTGCAGAATCCACAGGTTGGATTCATGAAAATCTGAAGTCATTTGGTTCTGTTGCAGATTTTTCTGACATCCCTACATATTACACAGGATGCTTACAGAATCTAAAAGTAAAATGTAATAGCAGAGTGTATAAAAGTGTACAATAGTAGAGTGTACAGTATCTTTTTGTTTAGTTTTACTTTTTCGTACATGTGAAATGGTAAGCAGACTATTACAGTGTCTTTATTCAAATCTGGTAAGGTCACTGGGTGGAGTAGGAACAGACAAAATTGTTTCCAGGGCAGGATCTGGCTCACAGATCTCCTCTTGGCTTTTCCTCTATTAGGAAAACATGTTTTTCTCAGGTATTTCAACTGGCTTATCCTGCTGTGGCTAAAATCCAGCCTCCACATTGTTGTCTGCTTTCACACATGCTTTTCTGCTTCCTACCAGCCATTCATGACTTGGCATTGGAAGGACACCTTCTCTTAATTAATATAATTTCTGGTAAACAAAGGAGGCATGTGTCTGCTTTTCTACAGCTAGCTGTTGACAGGCCAGTAAATATCAAAGAGGGCTGAACCAAAAGGAGGAGGCACATTTTGTGGATGCTTTCAGCAAGAGAGAGAAGGATCCCTCTTTCAGAGGGTTTCTTTTAGGAGTTGCATTGGGATGGAGGATAAAAGTGGTGGCTCACAAAGCTAATTTAGAACTATGAGGGCAACTGGTGACTCCAGAGTTTGGGGATCACCTCTTTAAACAGTTCAAGAACAGTTGCTCTCATCCTTGGCTTCCTTTGCCCAAGCTGATTACCTATATTAGCGTTGTGACATTTGATTTATCATGTTTAGTACACGATCCATGATTGTCTGGAATCAGGGTAGGAAGGTGAAAGAAGCCCTAGAAATGGTATTAAAACACCAGCAGAGGGAAAACAGTGGCGATGAACAGCCTTTAAAAAAAAAACAACCTGAATTTATTAGGTAGTATCCAATGTTAGACATATGTAGAGTAGACCCACTGAAATGAAATGAAGTGAATCATGATGAAGATGAGGTATTTGGGAAATAGTTTGGCACCTCCAAAAGCACAGCTTTTGCACTGAAAATCAATATGGATAGGTGTCTGGAGCACCCCTAATCTCAAATCATCTGGCTCCTTTTTAGGAGATTAAGAGATTTTAGGAGATTGAAAAAGTATTGATGAAATCAAGGGAGAAGAATAGGCTGAGGTGCAAATAGGGTTGAACTGAAAGGGCTGCCCCAGTTCGCCAGCCCCATCCATGGTTTTACTTCGGGGAAGAACGGGGGTGGTGGGAGGCGTGAACTGGTCCATTTGATCTGAGGGAGGCTGGCCAGTAGAGCAGCTGCAGCAGCTTGGCTTTACTTCAACTTCTTAAATATAGCCACTTGAGATGGTGGTGGAGGCGGGTTCCTCTCATTGCCTCCACCCCTTCTGCACTGTGGGGGTGCAGAAGGGGATGGAGGCAAATGCCCTCCACCATTTACTAGTTTGTGTTCAGGATGTCTGCCCACCCACCTGTGGTGGAGGTACCAAACAAAGCTTTAGTCCAGGCCCAGAGCCATCCTAAAAGTTGGGGGGAGGGAAGTAGGGACAGCAGTTCATCTGGCTTTTAAAGACAAAATTGTACACTTTTTTTAATTATTCGTTTGTAAGGGGGGGGCAGAGAAAATTTAGGGGGGTGCAGGCCCCCCTAGCCCACCCCTGGCTACAGGCCTGCTCTGGGCCTGCCCCCTACATCTTAAATTAATCCTCCCCTGATGTTCATATGACAAGGATAGTGTAATAAAGATGGTGGCACAGGCCTTGAGCTTCCTTTGCCATCGTCACCAGACTTCTCCCACACACACACACAATTGTGGGGGAGCAGGGAACAGACATCAGTGGCAAAGGCCTGGCATTGGCAGTGGCCCCCCTTGGTGTAATTAAGATGACGGTGCCAGTGAGTTCAGGCTCACCGGGCAGTCTCAGAGTTCTGCTTGAACACCATTCCCAGGCCTCACCAACACATCGGTGGTGGTTGCGGTGGGGGTGGGCCCTGACAGGGCCTCAGTGGCTTGGCATTTGCCCAAGTATGCTGTGTGCCAGCACAGGACTGTTGCCTCCCCGTGCCGCATAATGCTTATAATTAAAGCCAGTGATGCTGCCATGTTTCCAAACTCCCTGCATGACTTTGGATTCCAGAGGCATTTAGAAAGATGCAAGCAGCTGGAGATCTTGGTTCAGCCGCCAAGGTATTTAATTATAAGCACTGGGGGGAGGGGGAGAGAAGACAAAGAGAGGACACCTGCTGGTGGTGCTCCTGCCACCCTGACAGTGCAGGATAGGCAGGGAGAGGAAAGGAGAAGAAATTCACCACTGCTGCCCTCAGCTGCTCTTAAAAAATTAAAGGAAGAGGGGAAGTGGCCTCACTGTTGGCAAGAGGACATCCTGAAATCACACCAAGATTCAGTGGTGAAGCCTGACACTTGATGAAACATCCCCAGCCCTAGAAATACGCATGGAATATATATAAAACAGTGTGTTCTAAAGCTATTACCCAATAATGAAATGTCAAGAGGAATTAGAGCTCAGTGGCAGACCCACATGCTAAAATTGCCCTTTCAGTTTCCTCAAAAGCAAACTTCTGAGGTGAATCTGGCTGCTCCTGCTTGGGCAAAACATCAGAAAACCTCCAGAGAAGCCAAAAGCATTTCGATAAGACAAGGAACTCTTCCTGGGCAGTGTGTGTCTCTTCCTGCATCCTGAAAGTTGACAAAAAACTTTGTTGACAAAAACTTTGGCCTAGAGTATTATTTGGAGGCAAGTTTGGAGGTTCCTGCTCGGATGAAATATCCAACACATTTTGAAAGATGCAATAAACACCTGAGTCATAGAATGATAGAAGGGACCTTGGAGAACATCTTGTCCAACCCCCTGCTCAGTGCAGGCTCTGCAATGCAGGATACAGCTACAACATCCCTGACAGATGGCCACCCAGCCTCTGCTTAAATACCTCCAGCAGAAGCCACCACGTCCACTGCTGAACAGCCCTCACTGGGTTATAGCTAATGGTATTATTCCACTAGCACAAAGCTTTCACTGCTTGTGGTAACTCTGTTTTAATTTTGCGCAACTTTCAGACCCAAGACTTTGATTCTGCTTGTGAAAGCTGCTGTATAAGGTGTTGCATGAAGCATGGTGCACTCTGTTTCACAATGCCTTGCACAAGCCATTTGTTGCACAATTCATTAGACTAGGTGTTGCTTGCAATTGCTGTGCTGGTTCTGGGTTGTATCCAATGTTATGCTGGCCGAAAAATTACAAGAGTTGGTGTTGTTCTGCTAGCAGTAGCACAGCCATGATCAGAACTAGCACATACAACTCTTTGTCTATTGAAATCATACTGCGTTGCATGATGCCTGGTGCAACAATGTGCAGAGCAGCTGGTGAAACAATTTGTGGAATAGTGTGCAAAACTGTGTGTGAAAGATGTTGTGCAACAGCTTGCACAATGGCTTGTGAAACAGCTTGTGTAACATGCCCAAGGAGAATCAAAGTATTGGATTTGACATGTTGCACTAGCGAATGACACCACTGAATACAACCCACTGTTGGGAGGTTTCTCCTAATGTTTAGCCAAAATCTGCTTCTCTGCAACTTCCAACCATTTGGTCCTAGTCCTGCTCACTGGATCAACAAAGAACAAGTCTGCTTTATCTTCAGCATAACAGCCTTTCAGATATTTGAAGGCCATTATTGTATCTCCCCTTAAGCTTCTCTTTTCCAGGCTAAGGTGGCTTGGGGCTGGGAGTGTCCATACCTCCTCACCACATACTTTGCCTTTAGAAAGTAGGGATGGCGGAGAATTCTGCCACGGATCTCAGTGAGGCCGAATGCCAGTGCATTTGGCCCCCCGAAACCCATGGCGGAACGAAGCCCCCCGCCCCCCCGCCCTGTGAAAGGCGCGCAAAACAGAGCACTCACCTGCTGCCGTTCGCGCTGCTCTGCGAATGGCGGCCGCATCTGTGGCCGCCATTTGCTTCACCATTTTAGCCGTGATAGGCTATGTAAATACTTACGTAGCCTATCACGGCTAATGCAGGGACACCATTTGCATCCCTGCAGAGGCAGTGATAGGCTATGTAAATATTTATGTAGCCTATCACAGCAAAAAAAAGGGACACAAATGGCGGCGGCTACGGAGGACTGTCGCTGTGGACTGCCCCGGCCAGCGGCTCTGTGGAGTCACTATAGAGCAGAGCCGGCTGTCGAGGATTTCGGGGGGAGGGACGGTGCGCCTCCCCCCGCACCGCGGATGTTCTAAACAAAAAAGGTAAGTCATTTCATTCATCCCTATTAGAAAGTCTCAGGTTGAATCCTTGCATTTTCAGGTTAAATTGTCTTAGGTGACAGGGCTGGGGTGGTGCCTTGCCTGAGACCTTAGAAAGTTGCTGCCAAGTAGATGGATTAGATGGGCTGAAGGTGTTAGCAGAAGACGGTTCCATATTTGGTCAAATTTTGTGGGTGTTTGCCATGGATTTGGACAGATGCATAGGACGGCTTTCTGATCCTCATACATCCTGGTACTTTGAACTGAGCTCCCTGTTTGTCTACTTGACAATGAACCACTGGTTGAAGCATGAATTATCATCTCAACAAGACCCAGATCTGTTCAGTGAGAGTGGCAGAGAAACTTCCATGGAGGATGGCCACGCACCCCTTCTCCAGAATGAAAACAATTCCATGGTACTCTAGCCTGGCTTTGCTATCTGGCTAGACTCCTCCATATCACAGATGCTTGAAAAGCACAAATGACAAGAGGAGATTACACAAGTCGTGTCTAATCTTATTCGCTGCATCTGTATGCATACCAGGGTAAAAATATGTGGGACATGTGCTGAGACTATTAATCAAATTCTTTATTAAGCTTTAGAAACAGTATGATTCCATGAATAATGCAGATTTTGTTCTTAGCATGCTGTTCACCTTATTTAAAAACATGGAGCTTCTATGATTCAAACTTCTTTTTCTACCCACATTTGCGGGGGGAGGGGGGGAGTTGAGGTGAGCCTTGATGTAGATTTACTGAAGCATTTGGAAACCATTCTAACAAGGAGTGTGCCGCTGAGCCTAGCGCTAGACACAGCTGTAGGATATATGGGAAGCACCAAACTTAGATTGAATGATTTTATTTGCTTATAAAGCACCCTCTGCTGTTTGAGATGCTACGTGCCTTGTAAAACAGAAGCTGCTCGGAGATGTGCAGTCTACTAAAACTCATCTAGATAACCCTTCCTTCATTGTTCTCAGCTCCACCGCCAGCCTATATAACTAACATTTACTTTTGCATAACATTTGATACCACATGGTCTGAATGCCTATGATGCAGTTCTATTGCTGATAGAGTGGGCAAGTGTCCTGCTTGACAGAGGGCAGCCCTCTATTTTCAAGAGCTGGCAGACGACAGCCCTCTGTTTGAAGGTGTCCCGTATTTGATGGGCTGTCTAGTCCAAGTCTGTGTTACAGTAAAAAAAAAAAAAAACATAAGGAGGGAGAGCAGGGGCCCATGCACACAGCCCCTGGACAGCAGATTGAAAAGACGCGCAGGTCACCTGGTCAGTCCTCCCCACTATGGTGAGATGCACTGTATTTCTGTTTAAATTATAGTAGTTATTTCTGAATTTGCACCTATACATATAAATCTGCATATGCAAATGTTATGCAAATTGGTGTCCTCGTTTGGGGGGATGCAATTCCTTGTTTAAGGCAGGGTGTAAGTGGCCACCCTAACTGCTGAAGTTTAGTAGCAGTAAGACGCATGGATTGCTTGGATGGGTGACCACATTATACATAAGCCACCCTGGTCATATTTGGGTATCCCCCCTCACACAGTGAGCCATTTGGGAGGGGAAGCTGGGCTGCACCCACCAGCCCCACCCCCATGGATGCAGCCTGGCTGTCCACACATTGGGGGGGGCATGTCTGTAGAGAGGATGTCTGTCCTACATGCATTGGCTCCCCCTGTGTGGTGGAACCATGATTGGGCTCAAACAGAAAAAAAGGGGGTAACAAAAAATGCACACTCTGTCAAAACCTTTGAGATGGGGGAGCGGCTAGAGACATGCAAGGCCTTGACAAACTCTCTGTAACTGGAAATGCCTTTCCTGCCAAGGAGCATGGGATTGTCAGTTTCCTCTGACTCCTGATTTGCACTGGGCAGCAGAGAAAACTTCCTGCTTCCTGGCAGGAAAAGATGCTTCAGAGTATAATCTAATGAGCCTTTCCTGAGACCAGTTATCCTTTCCATTTCTCAAATGTAAGCTAGAGGTTTTTCTCTTTGAAAGGGGGTGGGGGAGTGGCAGGGATGGGCAAGGGCCAGCTCTGTTACTAGCCAGAGCTAAATTCCAGTGGGTCTGGGCCCGGGTGGAGCGTAGCCCCATCCCCCTGCCAGTGTGCAAAATCATCATCAGTAGCTGTGCTTTGTACTGCAGTATGGATACCTGAGTCCAAAGCACACAAATGAGTGGTGAACAGAATGTGCCTAATCAGGGCTGGCCAGCCCATTAGGCAGATGGAGGCCAGCGATTCAGGGGGAGAGTGTATTGCCCCGGCCATGGGCTTTGAACTGTTAGGTTAGAGGTGCCAAGATAGTGATAAATCAGATCCAAGTTTACTTACAAGGAGTACTTTATTGAGTAACTTACAGCACACAGGCATACCCAATGGTTGGATCAGACAGCTTCTCTGAACCCAGAGCCATGGGGTACAGTGGGTTTTATAACATACATGTTAGCAATAGGGATGTACGAATCCCTTACCTGGCTCCGCACAGAGGCATCTGCGGTGGGGGAGAGGCGCTCTGTCCCTCCCCCCGGAATCCTGCCCAGCCGGCTCCGCTCTGCAGCCAAGCCGCAGAGCCGCCGGCCGGCTCCAGCCGCCCGCAGCTGGACATCCAGCCGCTGGGCAGCCCTGCAGGGACGCAAATGGCAGCTGTCGTAGCTGCTGCCATTTGCGTCCCTGTATTGAACCATGATAGGCTATGTAAATATTTATGTAGGCTATCACAGCAGGGGGAAAAAACCCAGCGTACACAAATGGTGGTAGCCGCCGCCATTTGCGTACACTGGTTTTTCCCCCCCCTGCCATGATAGGCTATGTAAATGCTTATGTAGCCTATCACGGCCTCTGCAGGGACACAAATGGCGTCCCTGCGTTAGCCGTGATAGGCTAAGTAAGTATTTACATAGCCTATCACGGCTAGGAAGAGGAGGAAGTGAATGGCGGCCAGGACGGCTGCCATTTGCAAAGCAGCATGGATGGGAGCAGGTAAGTGCTCCGTTTCGCGTGCCTTTCATGGGATGGGGGTGGTGGGGACTTCGTCCCACACGCCTTTCGTGGGGGGGGCGGGCCGAATGCACTGGCATTCGGCCTCACCAAGATCCGTCACGGAATTCTCTGACATCTAGTTAGCAATGAGGCAGTATGACAGCAGCAAGCGCCCCCTAGCGTTCATACCCAGCTTAGACTAACAGCACTTGGTTCTCAGCACAGCCACCTGTAGCTTTAAGGTAAACAAACTTCACTTCCCAGGCACATCTTGATTAGATACTCCACTCATTAGTATGGAATGTGCTAGGCCTGCTATCGTCCCTTTGGCTCATCATCACATGCTCAGAGGCTTACTAGCAAGGGAATTGCACGAATAATGAACTTAAGCAAGGTATTATGGATCTCTAGGCCCCTCTAATACTACAGGTGACTTGGTTACGCTCCTGGGGCCAATACAGAGACTCATAGGGGTGGTGGATTGTGGCTGCCCGTCCTTCCTGCTCCATGCTGACTCTTGGCTAGCCTGAGTTGCCTTGGTGCACCACCCCTTTTGCACTGTGCTGGGTCAGGGGTTGTTGCCTGTTAGCCCGCCTTCCAGTACTCTCATCTACTTGCTGCAACCACTTGCTGTCAGCTTCCCTGCCTCAGCACAGTGGCAGCTCTCCGTGTCCCCTCTCCGGTAGGGTCAGATTGGTTCCCACTCACCTGCAGCCGCTTGGAGGTGCCGCTGCTGCCGGCAGTTACCACCTGCCCGATTTTGTGTGGAACCAATAGGGATGTACGTAAGTCACTTACCTTATGACGAAATTGATTTGCGGTGGGGGGGAGGCGCTCCGTCCCTCCCCCCGAAATTCTGGCTGGGGGGGAGGCGCCCTGTCCCTCCCGCCGCGAATCCTGGCCAGCTGGGAATGCAAATGCATCCCTGTGTCCCTGGGAATGCGTTTGCGTCCCTGCAGTCAGCCGTGATAGGCTACGTAAATGTTTATGTAGCCTATCACGGCTGAGTAAAACAAAAAACTGCGCATACGCAAATGGCAGTGCCCATGGGCGCCGCCATTTGCGTTCCTTATTTTGGCACGTCTAGTCTACGTAAACATTTACGTAGACTACGGCGAAAATAAGGGGAACGCAAATAGCGTAGTGTCTACGCTATTTGCATTCCCCTTATTTTCGCCATAGTCTACGTAAATGTTTATGTAGACTACACGTGCCAAAATAAGGAACGCAAATGGCGGCGCCCATGGGCACTGCCATTTGCGTACGCGCGGTTTTTTGTTTTGTTTTTACTCAGCCGTGATAGGCTACATAAACATTTACGTAGCCTATCACGGTATTTTTTTAAAATCTAGCTGTGATAGGCTACGTAAATCTTTACGTAGCCTATCACTTTTTTTGTTTTGTTTTGTTGTTTTACTGGAAATGGCGGCGGCAGCAGCCGGTCGGAAGACCGGCCGCTGCCGCTGCCGAACCACCGCCACAGCCACCGCCGCCAGGGAGATTCGCCCAAGGTAAGTCCCGTCCCGGGGGGGGCGGGGGGGGCAGACCGTTTCGCCACCGATTTTGGGGGACCGAATGCGCTGGCATTCGGCCTCCCCGAGATTCGTGGCGAAATTCTCTGACATCCCTAGGAACCAATGATTTTTCTGGAAAGGTGCTCGGAGACTGAATTTGGAGGGAGCGAACAATGCTGCCACGGAGAAGCATTCAAGGCACAAGGAGCCTGTTTGGGTGAGAGAAAAGGTAGAGTACTCAGACAGCTAGTGCTCAAGTGAGAGCCAGCTAATGGAACCCCAAGGCAGACAGAGGCCTTAGTCCTGCCTCTGTAAGGGATGCTGGCCAGCACACGCCTACAGTCATGGCCGTTCTACGGATCTTCTCTGTTTGGCTTTCACATAGCCTTGCCCACCAGGTGAGCAAAAGCACACACACCCGCCGCCGCCCCTCATGCTCACAACACCCAAGCGTAGTGAAGAGAAGAGTCGCCCCGCACTGCTTGGGGGTGGCCAGACTCACATAGAGGCACAGCACCATTGGGCGTTGAGGGTGGGAGTACATGCATACCACCTCTGTTCTAGTCAAGGCAGGCAAGGGAGCCCTTTGCCTGGTTTGTGACAGCCGGCTGGCCAGCTGCTCCTAGGCAACCCTCTGTAGGACGTTTGAAGGTCCTACATCTTGGTGCTTCTAGGGAAGCCTCGGCATTTTCTTCCTGATGGAGCAGGAATGTTAGTTAGGGGTCATTTAACTGAATAGACCCATGTATGGCCAGACAGCCTCCCATTCTAATAGGGCTGGATGGGGATCTGAGACCCTCGCCAGAAGCCATTTACTTTAAATCTGGCCATCTGAATTCTGGGATTGTGAGCTTAGTCCTGGTCTGAGTACTTAATTAAACCCACAGGGGTGGCTGAGGTCCAGTACATCTGCTGTATTGCCATGACTGGGGACTTCTGCTAGTGGTACGCATCATCAGGAACAGGTCCTATGGGGCCACCCTTCAAAGTGACATCGAACCATTTAGGCCACCCTGCTCTGTGCAGGATTCCAGTTTAAAGCATCCCTGACAGGTGGCTGCCCAGTTTCTGCTTGAATACCTCCAGCAACAGAAAGCCAACCACCTCCCTAGGCAGTTGGTTCCGTTGTCGGACTGCTCTGACCATTAGGAAGTTCTTTTAGATGTTCAAGCAAAATCTGCCTTCCTGCAAACGTTTCTCACATCCTATTTTTGAAACAACATTGGTGCATACCTGAAACTTAATTCAGACATCACATTTCCTCACTTGTTTTCACAAAGGTAAACCAGCAATAAAACAGCGATGGACACCTAGGTTTGTATAAGAGCATGTGGTCAAATGTGAATGAGAAACATGTTTTGCGAAGCTGCCAGGGTCTTTTTGACCATTCCCAGGTTATACAGCTATGTCTGCAGCCACTGTATGGGTATTCTTTCTACCCATGACTTCGACATGGAATGTGAGAGATGTAATATTGGAAGTACAAAGAATATAAAGTAAAAAACTTTATATACACAACATAATTGAGTTATGGAATTAGACATATTATTACATTAGATGTTATTTAATTCATTACTGTACTTTTGTTGCCAAGGAGGGGGACAGGAGGGTGTGACATTTTCTGTCTCAGGTCCCCAAATAACTAGGCTGGCCTTGGGTAGTATGCACCTTGACCCGGGGAGATGGGGGGCATTTACTGCTCTGCCTTAGGCAGCAAAATGTCTTGGGCCAGCCTTGTGCCTAATGGTGTATATATAGGTCATGACTTTACCAATTAAAAAATATATGAGAATGATTGGAAAAGATTGGGAGCCCCTTGCATGGCCTTTAAAGGGAAACATTGTGATTTGTACATGTATGTGCTATTCATAACATGGTACATGTGTGTTTTGTTGTACATCATTATCTGCACTGAAGTACAAAGCATATCTGAAGCTGCAGCTCTGGGAAACAACACTCTAAACATGGGTGTGCTTTGTACAGTGTTTGGCAACGGCTGTCTTTTGGTTTCATAACAGGAAACTCATCCATAAGATCTCATTTATCTATGTGGGATGTGTGTGTGTGTTAGCGCGGGGGGGGGGGGTAGGACTTTATATGAAGCTGCCTTTTACTATGTCAGGCCATGGATTTATCTAAGCCAGATGGCCTCTATTCTCTGGCAGTGGCTGTCCTAGCTCACAGGCATAGGTCTTTTTCAGCTACATGCAGTCCTTTTAACCCTCAGACCTTCTGCTTGCAATGCCTATTTTCTCCAAAGTAGTGCGTATAGGATTGCAGCTTTAATCTGCAGCCGTCTCTGTCTGTCTGTCTGTCTGTCTGTCTGTCTCTCTCTCTCTCTCTCTCTCTCTCACACACACATACACACACACACACACATACAGGGTCAGCTGGATGAATCATTATGCCTTCCACACCCTAGGACAGGGATGGGAAATGTATGTCCTTCCAGCTGTTGATGGACAGCAGCTCCCATCACCCCTAGCCAGTAGAGCCAATGGGCAGGAACGCTGGGAGTTGCAGTCCAACAACAAACATTCCCCATCCATGCCCTACAGCAATGGTTCTCAACCTCGAGTCCCCAGATGTTATTGGATGCTATGACATAACTCTCCCTCAGGTCTGTCTGCCCACGCTTTGGGACAGCTGTCCTCACTGTCTTCGCACAAGCTTCAGCCCCTAAATTCACCAGGTAAGAGACACCCAATATGCCTCATTGGTTCCCTTTACCCAACCAGGAGAAGTGCCCAGGAAATATGAAATATGGTAGCTCAGAAAGATGAACAAGATGTGGAGTTTTATCATTTAAAAACAAATGAATTAAAGTTTATTTAATACAAGAGATGTTATATCTTACAATTAATCACTCAGTTCTCGGTCTTACCCTGCCTACTGTACTGCTTCTAACTCCTATTCCCACAACCCCATTATCTAGATGTAGCTTCATCATACCCTAAGGCCCTCTCTCCCCTCTCTCCCAAACCCTATCCCTATCTCCATCTAACTGTCTGCTCCTGCCTTTTATAAACTCAGTCTCCACACACGCACGCACACACACACACACACACACACCACTTTTCATTCACTTTCTACCAAGCAATTAACCCTGACTTACCTGGGTTCTGTTTAACACAACAAACACATATAAGCATTACTATAGACTCCCATGGCAAGCATTGTGATTTTGTCACAAACTCCCATCATCCTCAGACACCATGGGCAATGGCCAGTGGTGATGGGAGTTGTAGTCCTATAACATCTGGGGACTCAAGGTTGGGAATCACTGCCCTGGGACCACACCTCAATTGTGATCTCTGCTGTAATTTCTGTATCTGAGGTTTTCTAGTGAGGCATGCCTATTCTAGTCTCTGTGCACTGGATTTCATTAAAAATTATGCAATTCAGGTATTCCCCTCACACAAAACAGGAAAGAGTAGCTCTGTTCCCAGGCTTGAGGTAAATTTAGAGTAGTCATAACTTGACTGACATAAAGAGAAGAATATTTTGTGGGTTACAGAGGATTTTAGAAGCATGTCAAGATGCCGTGGTACTGAAGGAGGGAGAGAGATCATGTGTTTTGTCTGTGACTATGTTTGTGTGTTAATGCTGAAAGTTCTGCAGTTTATATATTGGGGATAGGAAGGACAAAAATATTCTTTAGCACAAGGTACCATCTTTAATTTGGTCCTGAATGGGTGGTTGCACATAGTCACCAACTCATGCTTAAGCCTCATCACTTGATGAATTCCTAAGGTTGTATTACTGTATGGACATCCTCTCATTGTCTCAGTACTAGAGCTGTGCACAAATGCCCCCCTGAAATTCTCTACCCTATTTGTTGCCAGAGAACTGGGGGGGAGGGACGTGACAATTTCACCGAATTTTTTCAGGGGGAGGAGAAATTCTCAACGGTTTCTCCAAGTTGAGCTCACCATGGGCAGGGGTTGTAGCACAGCATCTTTCTTTTTTCGTAAGGGCTTTTAGATTTTTTTTTTTTTATGCTGCCACTACAAGTGACAGGAGCATCAACTAATGAGATGACTGTACAATGAAAAACAAGACACTCATGCATACTCCTCGGCCACCTCCTAAGTAAGGTAAGCACAAAAAACCTGAATCCAACCCACGAAGATTTCTCCTAAATTTTCTTCAACTTTGCATTTTTTTTCGAGTGTAATTTCTTTCCTTTCAGATGGAATGAGAATGTCAGCACAGCTCTGATGAGATATATTTGCAAGACATTAGTCCACTGAGATCAATATGTCTCTACTAGTATGTTAAGTATTCCACGAACTTTAGAATAAATAAAAGGGAGCTGTTTTGCCACACATCAGATAATTGATCTCTGATGGTGTGATGATGATAATGATGAAATGAAGAACAGGTTTGATAGGTGCCTACCCCAAGGGGCTTACAATTTAAAACAATGACACAACTGAGGCACAAGGTAAGCAGGTGAAGAATATGCAAGTACTTTACATATTTCAGCTTAGTTATTGCAAGGGACCTCAACAGCGGTTTGCTCAGGTAGTCATGTCATGCCATACTTAGAATCCAGATGCCTCTAATTCTTATATACCATGAAGGGATATAATATCATATATCATTATATCTTCAGCTTGGAAGAAAATAAATCATTCCAGTGTTGCTCTTTGCTTTCTCTAATCACATTAAAAAGAGAATATGACAAAGCCTTGGTTTCCAATCAAATGTTTTCCTGCAGCTTCTTTTGAAAACTGAAATATTTCAATCAAGCAAACGTTCCACATTTTCAAAACTGACTTGGAGCTTGGAGAGCTTCCTATTTTGTGTACCCAGTCCAAAACATACTGAACAATTATGTTCACTTGATGTAGTGCTGGCTCAGTGGCTGTTAGTTTTTCATGTCATTCACAGTTGCATCCCAACACAACAATCGTATGGGAGCACAAACTCTGACACAGGGTCAGCAGTGGACTTGAGTGGGCCACCTGCACAGTGCCATCAATGTCCCCATGCTGCCTTGGACACACACTGCTGTTGGGCCCCACAGCAGCACCGACGGTTTTGTTTGATTGCATTTTGGGAAATATAACATGGTGTCTGCCCAGTGCACTGCCACTGAATGAGCACGCCCAGGGCAGGAGGTGACTGCTAGCTCCAGTGCTGCAGCACCACTGGGGTGGGGGGGTGGCACTGGATGCTGGCAGCAATGCCAGGCAAGGACTTGGTAGCAAGGCTGCACATAGGATAGGTGTCAGCTACAGTGGGCCCTGCTGTGTGCATCGGCCCTGGCAGCTGCCTGGACTTGTCAATTCCCCCGCCCCCTTTGCTCAGGAAGGTCGGAGGGGAGGATGAAATTGACAAGTTTTTTGACAACTTGGGAACATTGCTCTGCTGGGCTAAATGAAGTCGCCTGTGGCGAGGATGAAACTGACAAGGAAGAGGGCAGTTTGCCTCTGCAGGGCTGCATAGCAGACAGGAGGACTTGTGATCATGCGCACTTACACAAAGACACCAATTAAAAAATATTATAAAAAATTACACCACCATTTGCGCAAATGTCAAGATCCTCCAATTTTTTAAAAAGTGCAAATTACAATTTGTGCAAATGGCAGAACCTGAAAAATGTGCAAAGTATTTCCGGAATGGTAGTAGTGGTGGAAATCCGCTACAGGGCTGCTTACCAGAACAGAAAAGCTGTAGGATCCCATCAGGCTTAAAGAGGACAGAATTTGCAGTGTCGCACATTCCTAGATGCGAGTCAAAGCAAGCTTTGAGGTGGAAATTGAAAACTCAGGTTTTGCTGAATTGCCTATCCCTACATCTACAGTAAATATGTGGAGGAGTAATGGGACTGCTCCCACTGGCTCTGCCCCCCAAGTCAGTGCACATCACTGGCCCGACCCCCAGACCTCCATGCATTACGTATTTAGAGCTGTATATGTGTATTGACTCGGTGTGGTTTGGGACCCAGCACATTTGGGGGTGGGGCCAGTGGATTTGGCAACCTTGGGTCCAGCAAGTACACAGTCCCACTGTGTATATTTATTGTACATCTGGAGGTAGTGTTTTAAAGGGGGCAAATGTCTATCATGAGTACATAGGATACTTTTAAATATTCTCTCTTCCCTATTATTCCGCTTCTCCACAGGAATACTCTGCTTTTGGTGCAATTTGAATAAATAATTTTGGAAGGGAACAGCACTCTGTGTTTTTCTGTGTAGGCAGTATTCCATAATTAGAATGAATCACCATGTGAAAACATGATTTCTTTTTTTTTTTTTTTAAAGAGTAATATTTGCAAAGAGTCCCAAAGCAATGTAAAGCCTATTTGCCAATCATAAATAATGAAAAATAGGCAGCATGCAGCTATCTCTGCATCAGATTCCTTTTACAGATGACAGTGTTCCAGTTCCAAACTAGATTTTCTTTTTGGATATATTTTAGTCGATATCTGTCAGTTTTTCATGTGTTAAGCTGTATACTTCCCATGAATTGTAAAGCCCATATTAGAAAGCTGTGATTATTTTTTATTTTTTTTAGTAAAGCCACTTTAAAACCAAGGCAAATTATAATGTAGTTAACTGAGCAGACATTATTAAACAGTCTTGTGTATAGCAGAGTCTTGTAATAAAGCTTTACTGTGAAAGGGGAAACAGCATAATCTCAGTATTAGTGGAGGAATGCATTAGCCAAATCCCAAGTTAATAGTAGTCTGGGCTCTAATATAACGGAAGAGAGCCTGCATAGGTAAGGTGATTAGAAACCTACATGGCTTTGATCCCATCTTAAAGCATATGAATGTTAGCTGGTAGCTGTCATCAAAATGAGAACTGGGTTTCCTTTTTTTGTTAAGAAACCAAATTTACAGTCCATGGTGAAAAAAAAATAGTAGTGAAAGAATTATTGTAAAGACATGGGAAGTTTTTAGTAGCTTCTCCGTAATGGAAGCATCGGAGTGGAGGTTCCCACCAACAGGTACTTCTTCATTCAACAAATAATCTCCCCACCACTCTCCATCTTACCAGGATCTGATTTGTAATTTATTTATAAAATTTCTCAGCCACCTTTCCATAAAATTGTCACCAAGGAGATGCTTTCTACCTTAACAAGCCTACTGCTGTTCTATACACCCCAGTTCTCCTTTCCTAGCCCAGGGCCAAAACAAACATTGGAATCTTAAAGAAGCCCAAATTTAGTAGAAAAGATGTTACCAGATTCATAGCAGGTTTGTTTCTAATTAGAGATTTGTTTAATTTATAACAATATTTCTAACCCACCTTTAGCAATAGAATTCAGGGCAGGATTCTCTTTTTAAGAATGGAAGGTCCCTCAACCATCATCTAAGTCAACCCCCTGCCAATACAGGAAGTCCACCACTACAGGATCCCTGATAGGTGGACATCCTTATTTCATTTACATTCTTATTTACATTTATATCCATTTATATTATTTCATTTATATCTAGGGATTTCAGTTCAGTTCACAAATCATCCGAACATGCCTCATTCACAACTGCAAACAGGAGCACAGTTTTCTGAAAACAACACACTTTAAAATGCACACTTTCCCTGTTAAAAATGTGCACGTTTCCCTTTCGAACAAATTGAAAAACAGATCACAAATGAAAATGGGAGTGAGCCGAACCAATCGTTGAAGTGACATTCAGAGAATTTTGACGTGCTCAAACATCTCTGGTTCTCCCATCCCTATTATATCGAAGGAGATCAGGGTGGCATACATAGACCCCCCGCTTTTCTGTTCACACTAACCATGTGAAGTAAGTTAGGGGTGAGAAATGTTGATTGACTCAACATCACTCCATGAGCTTCATGGCTGAGTGAGGATGTAAACATGGATCTCCCCAGTGCTAGTCTAATAGTTGAACTATTACATCACACTGGCATGACAAATAACTACACTGAATTTTGCTGACGCCGGTGGCTGCAATTGAGTTTTTTTGCTTCAAAATGGGTAACAGTAGTAGTAGTAGCAGCAACCATTAGGGATGGGGGAGAAATTTGTTTGGTTCCCAGTATGTAAACTTGCCTAATTTTGCACTTTCCAATCAATATGCAAACTGAAACTCAGTTATCCATCACACGTCTCCAGATTTTGCAGTGGAGCTCTCCAAGCAAGAAATGTGTTCCAAAACATATACATTACTGAAAATACCATTAAAATGCATTGTATTAGGACAATTACATCCAAAATAAATGTGCACAATTGCATATAAAAAAATATGCACGCATTAGGAGAAACGCACACAAGCATGTAGGGTAGTAGAACCAGATGAACACTATCTTTCTATATTGCTTTGAGTGTGCCCAGCTTTCAAAAATGCTACTGCAGCATTGGCAAGCCTGCAGGAGGGATTGTTCCTAGCCTGCAGTGAGCTGGTGGAGCACATCAGCTGCCATGTGCAAAAAGAAAGAAGAAAGTAAGCTGATCCTTTGGCTGGTAGCGGATGCTCAAGATTGACTCAGCATGGGCTGAAGCCAGCAGGTGCAGACCAGTTCCCCCACCTCCCCAGTTACCACACAAGTGAATAGGCCTTTGCTTACAAATGAAATATTTCACCCAGAGCAAGGGTTATGCAGCAAACCAAAAGCAGAGAGAGAGAGAGAGAGAGAGAGAGAGTCTTCATCATACAGCAAGCTGCCAAAAGACTTTCTAGTTATCCTGAAAAATTCAAAATAATTGTAGTTCAGCATTGCCAATTAATATCCTTTGCCAATTAAAAATAATGCTGGGATGGATAAAAACATTTCGTTTCCTGCATCAGCATTATTTTATTTCAGTGCTGTTCTTAAGCAACTGAAATACAAAATGATCAAATTCTTATTTAGCTTCTTGTAAAGTGTTTTCTGAAAAGTTTTAAAGCTTCACAAAAAGCTTTCATACACAAGGCATTTATTGTGTGCTAGTCACTCCTTACTCATGCTTTACAGGTTCTTTAGATGACATCGTGACCCTCCAGTTTTGCTTCTGTTTTTAAACAGCACTTTTGGCTAGGGGATTCTTTTTAGAGCAGGAAAAATGTGGCATTATTTGTGAAAGTGAAAGAAAACACTTTTTCCACTTGTGTAATTGCACTATTCTGCTATACCACAGTGCCACCTGGAGGTTATGTAATGGAAAAGCAGGAATGGAAATGTTCTTTGTGTAGTGCTTGGATCTTGAAAGTAGATGCAATGGATTAACAGCCTCATGTAGAAAAGCTCAGAATGTAGACAAGCTCAGAATGGAGAGAGAGAGAGAGAGAGAGAGAGAGAGAGAGAGAGAGAGAGAATAGACAGGGATTAGTGGTCCCTACTCCATTCTTGAGTTTTGTTAAGGCAGTCTTCCCCAAGATGGTGCCCTCCTTTATGTTTCAGACTACAACTCCCAGCATTCCTGTTGGCTAGGGCTGATGGGTGTTAAAGTTCAAAACATTTAGAGAGCATCTAGTTGGAGAAGGCTTTTATAAGGTTTGAGGTCCAAAGGGCTACCACTCTTCCTTTGAAAATGCTGCTTCTGCCTCCAGTAGTTCTAGAAGGGCAATTATACTACTACTAATTGTAGGAGGGCTGCAGCACCAACAGAGCATATTCTGATAACCCACCTTTTCTTAAAATAGCTTCCCCACCCCCTCATGCTCCAACTGAAGATGAGGTAAGATTTATGTTGTATGAATGGTAATGTCTCAATTATTATTTTTGAAACACCCAAATTAATAGCCAGATGCACTTGGGAGGGTACTAATTAATGTGAAAGGCTGAACAAAAATAAACTGTATGAAGTGAACCACTGAAGAAAGGGGACTTCATGCCCTTTTAAATACAGTCATTTTTGAATTCTCGAGCAATGTAAGAACTTATTGCTTAACATAGTTCTGTTTCGTTAACAGAAAAATAGACAGGGAGGCTTGCTATATTAAGTAGCCTAGGATATGACGCAATGCCTTTAGAAAGAAAATTCATTTCTTTCAAGAAATTAATAGCCATATAATAAGCTGATATGATCTCTGGTTTACTAATCATGAATCTCTCTACTATGGTACCTGAGGGCCAAACTAAACATTCAGGAAAGCACACTAGCTTTTCCTACTCTCCTGTAAGCATGCATGGTCCCAATTAAAAGAAAAGAGTCTCCATTGGAGTCAATGGCAGCTTCTTCTTTTTTTATCGCCCTCTGTGGGTCAGGGGTGTGTGTGGAATTTTGTGAAAAAAATGGTGGGGGGAGGGAAGGTTTTTTTAAAAAAAACACCTCCCAGAGTACCATGGACCCAATCCAAATCAGGGGCACTTGTGCTCACAGGAGAGAAGATATCATGCATAGCTCTACTATGCATCTTTTCCCGAACATTTAGTTTGGTCCTGAGGCTGCAATCCTATACACACCTACATTTGAGTAGATATGCATAGGATTGCACTGTTAGCCTGGATCCAACCAATTGTCTGTGCATGTGGGTATGGTCTATGTTATATATAGAATTTAAAAAGTATGAGACTGGCCTCTAAACTTGAGTGTTGGAAAGATGATTTGGATCTTTGATTTGTGTCTGTCCAGATTTATCTTAACTATGTTTAATTTCTGTCTCGTGAAAATTGCTACCTTGTGAAAATTGCTAGAGAAGCCTTCCGGTTTTCTGATCTTTTCAAGAGCCACTCCTAGTTCAGCCGTGCTTTTTGTGCCACAAATGAACATTGGGCACAATGTTCTGTTTCTGCAGACTTTCAGAACTAACAGACCAACAGAGCTGTCAGTGCGCTAGACTTTCCTGCCTTTGGCCACACAGTGATGAAAGAGCTGCCATTCTTCTTTGTCACCCCATTGCTAACTATGCTGCCTATGCACTAGCTATATTTGAAGTGGCTGTGAGACTTGCATGCACTGTATTTGAAACTGGCTTCAGACTGGCATGGCATTGGGGGGGGGGGTTGAGGACCAGTTAATATGGTAGAAAAGGCCTAAAGGGGAGCAAACAGTACAGTGGCCATGTGTCCTCTATTGGAAGAG
This sequence comes from Heloderma suspectum, assembly GCF_057233095.1. Taxonomy (NCBI): domain Eukaryota; kingdom Metazoa; phylum Chordata; class Lepidosauria; order Squamata; family Helodermatidae; genus Heloderma; species Heloderma suspectum. The sequence goes on from NC_139458.1 coordinate 272,643,358, forward strand.
CTGCCAGAGGACTGTCCTCTATTTTGAGAGGGTCCTCTATTTGAACGGGTGTCTAGTCCAAGTCCAGTTGAAAGTTAAAGAACCCTCAGAAGGAAGAGCTGGGGTGGGGTCCTGAAGTTGCCCATGAACAGCACCTGGACAGCAGACTGAACAGGCAGGCACACAGGTCAACTGGGCACAGTCTTCCACACTATGGTGAGACAGACTGTATTTCTTTCTACTGAAATCATAATTATTCTTCTAAATTTGCATTTCCTCATGGAGTGGCAGTGTTTCACATAAAAACGATTCAGCCGTTCTAAATTGTGTGAGGTAAATGCGTGAGGAGGCGGACTAGAGGCAAGCGTAGTGACTCCGCCCCCTCCATCACCATCTTTGTCATCCTCCACATGCAGAGGGTGACTTCCTGCAGGGAAGAGGCTTCTTGATCTTGGGAAGAGCCTCCACAGATAGTGGAGAGTGCCGAAAACCGTGGTAGGGAGCAGAGCTAGAATGCTCGCTCCCATTCCCTCTTCTCAAATTAGTAGGCCTGCCTGAATAGGGCTATAGGGATAAGGTTGTTTGATGACCAGCACAAAAGCTATAATTTAAAGTTACAGAATATAACCACATGAACCATCCTGTTATTTGAGTTCTGCTTTTACTGTGCTGTTTTTGTCAGGAACAAGAGCTCCCAAACAAGCAACTCAAGAGCATGGCCATTGATTTAGCACAGTTACAGTAAGTGAATCTTGGTCAACTGGGTCTCCAACGTAGCTGAAAAATGAATTGCGTGCAGTTTGCATTTACTCAGAGTTCCTTTGAGGTTTTTTTCTGGCAGGGCTCCAGTGCTTTTTTATGGCTGCATGACAAACTGAAATCCAAGAGGCAAAACGCCATATTTCCATCACTTCCTCTCCATATTCCATACATCAGGGGTGTGGAACATGTGGCCTTCCAGATGTTGTTGGACTGCAACTCCCATGAGCCCTACCCAGCACAGCCAATGGTGAAGGATTATGGGAGTTGCTGTCCAACATCATCTAGGAGGACCAGACATTCCTCTGCGATACATCCTTACTCCATCTTAGTGGAAGAATATGGCACCTCTCAATTGCCGTTTCAGAATGTGTACTGACAGTTCAAAACAAAGCACGATGCTGTAAAAACATCTGTTTGCTCCAGTCAGAGCACTTGCAGCAGAAAAGCAGTTACCGCTGGAGTCATAGACGTTTGACAGAAATGCATTTCACATCCACACTGGGAGCCTTTCCATAGACAGTGAAGTACTGATGCAGTATTACAAACAGCAATAAATATCTCTTTGCTGATACCAGAGGTGTGAGAGATCTCCAAATTCTGTACTAAGCATCCTTTGGTAATGTCTTTCTATATTGAAGCTAAGGTCTGTTAACCAAGGCCTGGCTTACCCCTGCATGTTCATCACTTGACAACTGCATGTCAACAGATGATGGTACCACAGACAGAACTTTCATCTCACTGCATACACAATGATTTTCAACAGAGTCCATTACACATTCCTGTGCCAGCAATCACAGGTGTACACAGGAATTCTTCTGAATGGAGGATGTAAAGCTGCACAGCGGCATGTCATTGTATTTAGTGCACATAGCATGCACTGCTGCAACACACCCATGCATTTTCCTTGTGTGTGTGCTTTGTTGCTCAGATTCATATTCATGACATTTAGTAGCGTACACAGAATGACAGGAAATCCTATGAGGCTGACAGAACTAATGCAGAAGAGTGTTATATTCAGGCACACACAAAAGAGGAATCATGAACTCTAACAAAACTTTATTTAGAGTGAGGGATATATATATATATATATATATATATATATATATATATATAAACACTAAGAACAGGAGGTGGGGGAATGCACAAACCCAGTATAACAGTCCCTGTCAAGAATATCATATTGGACATTTTTTGACATCACCATCATTATTATAACATTGATAACTTCAAATGACACTTTTCAAGTATCAGGAAAAGGATCCCCATATTCTAGAGTGGTTTCCTTCATCTTAGTAAGCACTCTATGGAAAGTACAGTGGAGTCTCTGGTTTGACAGGGGAAGGAGAAGTGGGTATACTTGATCATGGTTTAGGGTTCAAGGGGAGTCTGGACTATTCACTTAACTTTTCACATTCTTATCAGGCACATTTTACATCACCTAACAGAATACAACTTTTTCATTGCTTGAATTTTAAACTGCACAAATGTTCTTTTGGAATGGTACTTTTTTCACCTGGAACTGCGCAATTTGTGTCTGGTTACTCTTAAAACAAAAACAAAAAAACTTTTGATAGCATTAGAGAACAGATCTATCATTTTTGGTAGATCTGGTGACTGAGAAGCAACAAGGGCTAAGCATCAGGTTTACTGAGATAGCTAGACCTAGCCTCTGAGAAATTTGTATATCAGGTCTACCCCTCTGTTGCTTCTCATGGGTAGATCCAGACAATGTTTTTTCACCACAGCTAAAACCCTGGCTCCTTCCAATCCTGGGCTCTATTCTCTAGGCAACATACAAGTGACTCAGGTACCTTTACAACAGGGTTGTTTATTACTACAATACATGAGAAAACTCTAACATCTGAGGAGCTCCAAGGCCTGCACTAAAAGTGGGAGGGAGACAAAAGAGAAATGAAAACTTGCAAACTTTCTTATAAATACATATACATCACACACCCCTCTAGTCCTTAATAAATTGCACTGCAGCTACAATTAGCTTCACAGCTCCCTTATACACATACTGCATTATCCTAAGAAGAAGAAGAAAGCCCAATACACCAGGAGACTGGTTAACTACAGAAGAACATAAGAAGAGCCATGCTGGATCAGACCAAGGGTCCATCTAGTCCAGCATTCTGTTCACACAGTGGCCCACCAGCTGTTGACCAGGAACCCACAAGCAGGACACGAGTGCAACAGCACCCTCCCACCCATGTTCCCCAGCAACTGGTGTACATAGACATACTGCCTCTGATACTGGAGGTAGCACATAGCCATAAGGACTAGTAGCCACTGATAGCCGTCTCCTCCAGGATTTTATCTAGCCCCCTTTTAAAGCCATCCAAATTGGTGGCCACCACATCATGTTGTGGTAGCGAATTCCATAGTTTTAACTATGCTGTGTGAAGAAGTCCTTCCTTTATCTGTCCTGAATCTCCCACCAATGAGCTTCATGGGATGACCTCAAGTTCTAGTATTATGAGAGAGGGAAATACACTGGACCATGGATGTCTGAACCATTCCTGGATGACTTGGCTGCTGAACTTGTTATTTAAAATCTTGACATTTCAGGTGATATCATCCAAAACAGACAGTCAGAGAGGGGATTACAACACAGTGATGCATGACGTCATGATGCATAGCATGATGCCATACTTGTTGTTGTTGTTGTTGTTGTTCAGTCGTTCAGTCGTGTCCGACTCTTCGTGACCCCATGGACCATAGCACGCCAGGCCTTCCTGTCCTGCGCTCTCTCCCGGAGCGTGCTCAAGTTCATATTCATTGCATCCGTGATGCTATCTAGCCATCTCATCCTCTGCCGTCCCCTTCTCCTTTGGCCTTCAGTCTTTCCCAGCATCAGGGTCTTTTCCAGGGAGTTTTCTCTTCACATTAGGTGGCCAAAATATTGGAGCTTCAGCTTCAGTATCTGTCCTTCCAATGAGCACTCAGGGTTGATTTCCTTTAGGATGGACTGATTTGACCTCCTTGCAGTCCAGGGGACTCGTAAGAGTCTTCTCCAGCACCACAGTTCGAAAGCATCAATTCTTCGGCGCTCAGCCTTCCTTGTAGTCCAGCTCTCACAGCCATACATTACTACTGGGAAAACCATAGCTTTGATTAGACGGACCTTTGTCGGCAAGGTGATGTCTCTGCTTCTTACTATGCTGTCTAGGTTGGCCATAGCTTTCCTCCCAAGGAGCAAGCGTCTTTTAATTTCATGGCTACAGCCACCGTCTGCGGTGATCTTGGAGCCCAAGAAAGTAAAATCTGTCACTGCTTCCATTTCTTCCCCTTCTATATGCCAGGAAGTGATGGGGCCAGATGCCATGATCTTAGTTTTTTTTAATGTTGAGTTTCAAACCAGCTTTTGCACTCTCCTCTTTCACCCTCAACAAGAGGCTCTTGAGATCCTCTTCGCTTTCTGCCATTAGGGTGGTATACATTTCCCCAAATGCACCTTGTTGACCTTCATGTGCAAGAATTTCTATATACACAATGATATCACAAAAAAGTGGAAAACTTTCATCCAAGATTGGACCAAGGAATTAATAACTTGATGAGCAAATAACAATTTCTGTTGGGATAAGTTTACCCATCACTAATTCTTTAAAGTTCCATTGATTTCAATGCATGAGATTTAAGTGCATGACTGATGCTTTCATTAAAATCAACTGGCCTTGAAAGTGTTTCACTTTGACTGGATCATGCCCTTGGTATTTATGCAGCATTTTTTATAAGTGCACAAGTTGCTTCACATAAGTAATTCCAGTAATTCCTGCAATAGCCCTCTCAGGTAAACCAGTATTACTATTTCCATATTGTAGAGAAACTGAGGCTAAGCAAGAGTGATTGGCTAGGGCTACTCAGCAAGTTGATTGCTGAGCTGAGATTTGAAGCAGGAGCTTTTATCTGATGCTCTTAATGGCTATACTACACCTGTTCTCCAGTTACGTTTGCTCCTCAACCATCTGGACTGAATTTTAACTGCCCATCTCTCAATTGCCAACTTGCACTGTGTTTCCCATGCACTCATGCTTGATGAAAGGTAGCCAGGAAGGACCAATCTGTGAGTGCTATTATGATCTATGAAAGTACTCATTCTCCTTATCAGATCTCCTAAAAATCTCTTCCCTTCTCCAGATGGAGTCAAATAAAAGGGGGAAAACATTTTTTTTTTTTTTAAAAGACCTCTACCTGCCAAGACTTTGGTGTCTTGTAGCAAATTGGCAAGAAACAATGTATGTTCCCTGATCTGAAGCTGTCTGGCCAGATACCACTTGCTAGAACACCCAGTTCCAGGCTCCTTAGGAGGTCTAAAGGAGGCAATCTGTTTCCTAGCAATGTGTACAGCAAAGAATTTGAACTTCGGGGGTGGGGGGTTGTTCAGTGCAGGATTGCAGAAGTTCTAAAAGTGTGTTGGATGAACAGGAAGAACTACAGCTTGGAGGCCTGGAAATGCTTCATGAAGGGGGTTTCTTGGTGGTGGATGACATCAGCTATTATTGCACAATAATGGGTTGGAATGAGTTCTTCATACTTTAGTATTTCATTTCAACGGTGTACATCAACCTTCCCCAAGCTGGTGCCCTCCAGATGTTTTGGACTCCCGACTCCGGAGATTCATAACATACACTCACTATTTGATCCATCCGTTTTTTTCATGATAGAGAATATGGGTAAAATCCAACTTAAGTCCTACTTAGAGTAGACTCACTGAAATGAAGGAGGCTTAAATTAGTCATGACTAATGCAAACCCCATTCATTTCTATAGGTCTACTCTGAGTAAAACATATCTTGGATTTTACTCTATGTGCTCACCTTCAAACCACTTCCATCACACTTAGAAAATATGTCTGTCTTCACCCATAATCTTGTCCTTTCCATAACCTTCATTTCCTTCCTTTCGTTTTTTAAAAAAAGTAATTCCATGCAGCTGGGCTATTGGCACAACACTTTAATTTAAGTCTGAGAGTGCCTTTGATCGATGCTGTTGGAATTGAGATGTAACTCTACAACTCCAAACTGCATTTCAGATCCAACACAGGCGTCTCATAAAGACTCAGTTACTGAGGGTGTTCTTTAGAGAAAAGGACACCCTGATCCCATACTAACCCTCTATCTGGTGCTGTCATTTGATGTTTGCTATGAACATCAGCTACCAGAATAAGGATCAATGGTACACCACGTAGGGGGATGTGGAGGGAGGAATCCCAGACATCTGCAGAAGCATTTAAGCATGCTCTCTTTCTGAAAAAAGATCGCATATGCAGCCTATACAGAAAGACATAGCTTATGTTTGTATCCTTTAAAAAATGTATTGGGAAAGTAGGCCTATTACTGTAAACATTTAAAACCTTTCATTTTGGAGAAAGCTTAAGGCACTTTCAAATTCACCCATGCACCAAAAAGCATAGAAATGGCAAGTGAAGGCACCCAGCCTTCACTTCCCCACCATGGCAGCAGTAAAATACCTACTATAGTCCCACATATTATTTGCTTAAAACTCAGCCCCAGCACCTTTCCCCTTAGAACAGGGGTGTAGAATGGCAGACTCAGGGGTCAAATCTGGCCTGCCTGGATCCCAAACAAGACCTCCAAGATTCCCCAGAGGGACCCACCCTCTTTTCCCCAACTACAGGTCATTTGGTGGTTTCTTGGTTTTGGGGCAGTTTGTTCCCCATTCTAAAAGATTGAAATGCCTCTCCTAAGGCGTAGTTACTGGCCGGAAGAACGTCAAAATAAAATGCGCTGGGATTTTGGCCACGCCCCTTTTGCATTTGGCCCTGCCTACCACTGGAATGGGGCCCCCGAGAGCTTCTCCAAAATGGGGTCAGGGTACCTCTGGGGACCACATGTAAGCCTTTCGTGGGCTGGATGTGAGCTGCTGGCTGTGTGCCCCTGCTGAAGGGGAAGTAGTACACGCCTGTCCCAAACAAGTTGACCACCACCTTCGTGGTCAGCAGACCGCCCTAGTCACAATAGGCTATCACCATCTTGTCTGGGTTAGGGGTCAAACAATATGGTGCTTTAACGACAGGGTGAGCAGATGGATCTTTGTTTTCTTTTTTACTCAGATGTAAATGTGGAAGACGTCATTCAGATTGGGACCCTAGCATGGGGATGGGTAAGCGGTGTTTAATGCTTTGTTGACTGCCATGGTTCCAATCCAGATCGGGGGGGGGGGAGGCTGCACCTGCAATTGACATTGTAAAAACTGGGTCTTTGTTGAAGTAATGTGTTGCTGGAACCTAAGTTTCAGTTTATTAGACCTCTTCCAGCCACATTACTCTAGGCCCGTGTGATACATGGGAACTGGAGGAAACAACAGAGAGCTAGTATTAGATTAGATATCACATATCATTATATTGTTGATTACTAGTACAAATTAGAATCCCACTTTACTCATTAGCATGCATTTAAATGGTGGGGAAATCCACCCTTTCCTTCTGCTTAACTACCCCGCTTGTTGCAAGGAGTACATAGTGCTTAAAAGATGTTTAAGAATAGCTCATCAGTGTTAAGTGACCTTGCATGTACACCAGCCTTTTCCCTAAGCAGCACATACTCTCCAGATGTTTTAGACTTCTACTTGCATCAGCCCCAGCCAGCATGGGCAATGGTTAAGAATGCTGGAGGTGTAGTCCAATTATTATTTTTATATTTATTTATATCCCGCCTTTTTCCCAATACTGGGACTCAAGGTGGCCTTACAACATTAAAACTGCTACAATTAAAACCTATAAAAAGAAATATAAATACAACTGTATAAAAGTTAAAAAATATAATTAAATCATCAATATTAAAATTGTAAAGATATTAAAACATTAAAAGACAACCAGAAAAACAAAAATAGTATCCATGCATCACATTTTCCCAGGTCCAGACTAGTTATCCCCAAAGGCCTGCTGGAACAAAAAAGTTTTTGCATGCCTGCGAAAACATATCAAGGAGGGTGCCACTCTCGCCTCCCTGGGAAGGGAGTTCCAGAGCCTTGGGGCAGCCACCGAGAAGGCCCTCTCCCACGTTCCCACCAGGCGTGCCTGTGATGATGGCAGGATGGCGAGAAGGGCTTCCCCTGAAGATCTCAGGGCACGAGTAGGTTCATAGGGGAGAATACGGTCTTTCAGATAACCTGGACCCAAGCCGTATAGGGCTTTATAGGACATAACCAGCATTTTGAACTGTGCCCGGAAACAGACTGGAAGCCAGTGAAGCTGTTTTAACAGAGGAGTTGTATGCTCCCTGTAGCCAGCCCCAGTCAGCAGTCTGGCCGCAGCTCTTTGAACCAGCTGAAGTTTCCGAACACTCTTCTGAGGCAGCCCCACATAGAGCGCGTTACAGTAATCCAAACGGGATGTAACTAAGGCATGTGTCACTGTGGCCAAGTCAGACATCTCAAGGAATGGGCACAGCTGGCGCACTAGCTTTAACTGTGCAAATGCACTCCTGGCCACCGCTGAGACCAGGGCATCCAGGCTCAGGGCTGAATCCAGGAGCACACCCAAGCTGTGAACCTGTGTCTTCAGGGGGAGTGTTACCCCATCCAGCACAAGCTGTATCCCTATTCCCTGATCTACCTTTCCACTGACCAGGAGCACCTCTGTTTTGTCTGGATTAAGCTTCAATTTGTTTGCCCTCATCCAGTACATTACTGTGGACAGACACTGGTTCAGCACCCCAACAGCTTCCTTGGAATTAGATGGAAAGGAAAAGTAGAGTTGGGTGTCATCAGCGTACTGGTGACACCGAACCCCAAAACTCCGGACAACCTCCCCCAGTGGTTTCATGTATATGTTAAATAGCATGGAGGACAAAACAGAACCCTGAGGGACCCCACAAGCCAATGGCCAGGGAGTCGAACAGGAGTCCCCCAGCACCACCTTCTGGGTCCACCCCTCAAAGAAGGAATGGAGCCACTGTAAAACAGTGCATTCAAGTCCCATCCCAGTGAGGGGGCCCAGAAGGATACCATGGTCGATGGTATCGACAGCTGCTGAGAGGTCCATCAGAACCAACAGGGACACACTCCCCCTGTCTAGTTCCCAGCGTAGGTCATCCACCAAGGCGACCAAAGCTGTTTCTGTCCCATAACTGGGTCTGAAGCCAGATTGAAATGGTGTCACTTCTTGCAAAGATCATGGAGATTGTAATAGGGGGAGGACACAAGAGACCACAAGCCATGGCTGTTATCCTGTATTTGGCTTAGTGGGTCCCAAATAGTGCAGACATTTGACTGGAACAGTCTATAGATAGGAACAGCAGCTAAGCCATGGCATGAAAGCCATGGCATGAAAATACAAGCATTTTGACTGACAGATTAGTTATTTATGGTGCAATCCTCTACATGTCTACTTGGAAGTAACATTTATTAAGTTCAATGGTACTTATGCTAAGTGCATATAGGATTGCAACCTAAATCTGATGAGATAAAAACAGATTAAATAAAACAGTGTTCTGCTCTGACTTGGTGGAACCAACCATAGTCTCAATATAACCTCTCTGAAAATGTTACTGTCTGGTATGTTGTTGATGGCTTATCCGTTCTTTGTGTTCTCTTTTGCATGTATTTCTATATTGCATTAATTGTTATAATATTTCATATTATAGCTTGGATCCAGACTTTGTTTTGCATGAATGGAAAGGTTCCTGCCCATGGAAGGTCTGATCCAGCAGAGAAACAGGGGACAGTGATTTTCACTGATACTGCTCTCCCCTGAGAGCCCACCATGACCGTGAAAATCTGGGTTTTGGGACCCTTTGGAATAGCATGGGTGGTGGAACTGGAAGCTACAGAGGGAACGGGAAATCAACAAAAATTCCCTCTCCCCTCCCCACCTTCCTCAAGGGGAAGTGCTCTGAACAGAAGTCCGCTCAGCAGGTGGTGCTCCCTCTGGCGGGAACAAAGTCTGGATACAACCCTGTAATGTTTTTCTCTGTCATTATGATTTTGTGTGTTATGGATGACTGTTATATATGTCTCATAGTCAAAAGCAAAAGAGAACATTTGACAGTCAACATTCATGAGAAAAGGGGGCACAACTAGATCTTTCAGGATGCAAAGAGAGGGAAAAGCTTGTTACACAGACATTGCCTGCAGTGCATAAAATAAAATTGTTTAATTCCTGACTGTATCAGTAGGTAAGTTTAACCCGGATTTTATATGCCTTTTAATTAAATCGCTTTTTTTTTTTCCTTTTATAGCTACAGTGTATGTAATCAATCTGCACAGACACATCTTAGCAGCTGTGCACAGCTCCCTTAACTTCAGCTGGACTCTGTGCAGGTGGAAGGATTTAGCTGTCTGGATCAGATTGCAGATTGGAGGCTTTAGCATTTCTCTTTTCTAATAAATTAAGCTCTTATTGTGAGTCGCACTGGTTATGCAAGCTCCTGTCTTAAGCGCAAAGCTGTTTGAAACGTATGGGCTAGGAGACAGTTCATCACCCCCAGGTTGAACCCAAACTCTGGTAATTTCAGGTTTGATAGAATTGTGTAATGAATCAGAGCTGTAACATCTATATTCTGATTCTCTATATACACTTAAGTATCCACACCTGTTGTTTGAACATTTGATAGACATATTGGCTGAGTTCAGGCATAATGAACTATGGTCTGTTGTTAGATGCATGAGCCGGCACAAGCCTTGGGCTCACCCCCCCACACACACCTTCTTTGCATAGAAGGGGAAGAGATTTGAAGCTTCCATAGTTTGTCCTAAACCATAGATTTCCATTTCATCCAAACTTGGGAAATGGAGGTTTGTACCAACCACAGTTAGGTAACAAGTCAGGATGTGAAACCAGGATGAGCTCATGAAACAAGATGTGCTTGAAATTTTACCCACAGTTTTTTTTCTCATAAATAAAATAAACATGTATCTTCAAATGGTAAGAAATAGAGATATTCACACTTTCATGTTACATCTCTCTCAGATGGTGTATATAATGTGTCAGCTATGCCTGGTCATAAGAACCATAGAAGAGCCCTGCTGGATCAGACCAAAGGTCCATCTAATCCAGCATCCTGCTTGCCACAGTGGCCAACCAAATCTCTCTGGGAAGCCCACAATCAGGAAATGAAGACAACAGCCTTAAATGGTTTGGGCCCAAGCTACTTGCAGAACTGTCTCTCCAGTACATCCCCACACTCTGAGTTCATCAAGAGAGGCCCTTCTCACCTCTCTGCCACCAAGGGTGGTTAGGCTGGTGGGTACAAAGGGCCTCCTCAGTGGTGATCCCACACCTCTGGAATCAACTTCCATCAGAGGTTCATCAGGCCCCTTCTTTGCAGGGCTTCCCTTAAGTCTGGGCAGTTAATTTTTATTGGTTAGTTTTATTTTTATTGATTTTAATCTCTCTTTTTATGGATTTCACGGAAACCTGTTTTTATGGATTTTTTTTATTGTAGCCACTTTGTATGGTTTTTATCCTACCTTGTATTTTACCTTGAGTGGGTTCTGCCCTTAAAGGCAGCCTAGAAATAATGATAGATAGATAGATAGATAGATAGATAGATAGATAGATAGATAGATAGAACGGACTACTTTGGCCACATAATGAGAAGACAGGATACCCTGGAGAAGATGCTGATGCTAGGGAAAGTGGAGGGCAAAAGGAAGAGGGGCTGACCAAGGGCAAGATGGATGGATGATATTCTGGAGGTGACAGACTCGACCTTGGGGGAGCTGGGGGTGGCGATGGCCAACAGGAAGCTCTGGCGTGGGCTGGTCCATGAAGTCATGAAGAGTGGGAAGCAACTGAGCAAATCAACAACAAGGTAGGTAGGTAGGTAGGTAGGTATATAGACAGACAGACAGATCTCTCCTAAGGTTGTGTCAGGTCCCTTGGTTCACTCTGTTGGCAATCACACACTCCAAGGCACCAGGCTTCAGGCTCCCTACTTTATTAGCTAGCTACCAGGTTCCTTACAAATGCAAATCCTCAGAGACTCTCAGACTACAAAGGAAAACAGATACTCCACACAATTACGAATATCGAATACCAATAGAGGAGCCAAGTGGGAATCAGAGATTTGCCAGCAGTCTGAACAATTTTTATTTTTATTATTATTAAATTTATTAATCGCCCATCTGGCTGGTCATCCAGCCACTCTGGGCGATGTACAACATACCATAAAACAATTTAAAACAATAAAATTCTACCATAATTTTTTTTTAAAATACCCTAACCCACCCCAAATGCCTGCCTGAACAACCACGTTTTTAATGCACGACGGAAGCTCATTAAAGAGGGGGCATGACGGAGTTCCCTAGGGAGGGAGTTCCACAGAGTGGGGGCCACCACAGAAAAGGCCCTCTCCCTCGTCTCCACCAGTCTAGCTGTCCTGGCTGATGGGACAGTGACAAGGCCATCCGAGGCTTATCTTGTTAAGCGGCCTGTCTGGTGTTGCTGGAGGCGCTCCTTAAGATAGGCTGGGCCGGAACCATATAGGGTTTTAAAGGTCAAAACCAACACCTTGAATTTGGCCCGGAAAACAACTGGTAACCAGTGCAACTCCTTCAGCACTGGAGTGATGTGATCTTGCCGGCGGCTGCCTTTAATAAGGCGAGCCGCCGCATTCTGTACCAGCTGCAGCTTCCGAACCGTCTTCAAGGGTAACCCCACGTAGAGCGCATTACAGTAGTCTAAACGAGAGGAGACCAGGGCATGTACTACCGATGGGAGCAGATGGTTGGGAAGGAAGGGGCGCAGCCGCTGTATCAGATGGAGTTGATACAGCGCTCTCCGGCTCACAGCTGACACCTGAGCCTCCATGGACAGCTGGGAGTCCAAAATGACCCCCAGGCTGCGGACCTGGTCTTTCAAGGGTAGCCGTACCCCATTCAACACCAGGTCAACATCCCCCAGCCTCCTCTTGTCTCCCACCAAAAGTACCTCGGTCTTGTCAGGGTTCAGCTTCAGTTTATTCCTCCCCATCCAGCCACTCACCGTCTCCAGACATTTGGACAGGGATTCTACGGCCAACCTTGGTGAAGATTTGAATGAGAGGTAGAGCTGCGTGTCATCCGCATATTGATGACACTGCACCCCAAACCTCCTGATGATAGCCGCCAGCGGCTTCACATAGATGTTAAATAGCATCGGGGAGAGGATGGAACCCTGTGGCACCCCACAAGTAAGTGGCCACGGGTCCGACACGTCCTCTCCCAGTGCTACCCTCTGGTACCTGCCGGAGAGGAAGGACCGGAACCACTGCAATACGGTGTCTCCAATGCCCAACCCCTCCAGGAGGTCCAGGAGGATACCGTGGTCAACGGTATCAAAAGCCGCTGAGAGGTCGAGGAGAACAAGGAAGGAGCATTCACCCCTGTCCAGAGCCCTCCTCATATCATCCACCAAGGCGACCAAGGCCGTTTCTGTCCCATGCCCAGGCCTGAAGCCCGATTGAAATGGGTCTAGATAATCAGTTTCTTCCAAGTGTGCCTTCAACTGCACCGCCACCACCCGCTCAATCACCTTGCCCAAAAATGGCAGATTTGAGACTGGGCGAAAGTTGTTCAGAACTTGAGGATCCAAGGAGGGCTTCTTTAAGAGCGGTCTTATCACTGCCTCCTTGAGGGCTGATGGCATCACTCCCTCCTCAAGGGAGGCGTTCAAGAACTTGTTGGCCAGAATAACTTAGGGGGGATGCCCCTCCCTTAAAGTTGTGCCCCCCTACGTAGGCTATCACGCATAGCCAACTGGGTGGAATGTCTGAGCTCCGCCTCTAACTTTTCCTGCTTCAGTCTGCGCCGGACTCTAGCTTCTCTCAGGTCACACCCCTCACTCTCCTCTGAGACCTGGGTTCTCACTAGGGAAGTCAGAGAATTCCGCCACGGATCTCAGTGAGGCCGAATGCCAGTGCATTCAGCACCCCGAAATCCGTGGCAGAACGAAGCCCCTTGCCCCACCACCCTGCGAAAGGCATGTGAAACGGAGCACTTTCCTGGTGCCGTTCGCACTGCTTTGTGAATGGCGGCCGCATCTGCGGCCGCCATTCGCTTCACCATTTAGGCCATAATAGGCTATGTAAAATACTTACATAGCCTATCACGGCTAACGCAGGGATGCCATTTGCGTCCCTGTGGAGGCCATGATAGTCTACGTAAATATTTACATAGCCTATCACAGCAATAAAAGGGAATGCAAATGGCGGCCGCCGTAGCCGCCGCCATTTGCGTTCCTGTTTTTTTGCCGTGATAAGCTACGTAAATATTTACGTAGCCTATCATGGTAAAAAAAACAGGGGTGCAAATGGTGTAGCGGCCGCCATTTGTGCCCCTGTCTTTCGCCGTGATAGGCTAGGGATGTACGAAAGTGACTTACCTTTCACAGATTATGTTGATAGTGGGGGGGGAGGCGATCCATTCTTCCCCCCCAGAATCCTTGATGGCCAGCTGTGCTCTGCGGCAGCTCCGCGGAGCAGCCAGCCAGGCCCAGTTCAGCCCAGAGCCATCCGCAGCTGGATTTCTGACCGCGGAGGGCTCTGGGGGGGGGGAACCCGCATATGCAAATGGCGGCAGCTACGGCCGCCGCCATTTGCGTTCCTTATTTTTGGCCATCTGAATCTACGTAAATATTTATGTAGACTATGACGGCGAAAAATAAAGGGGAACGCAAATAGCGTAGCGGGCGCTATTTGTGTCCCTTTTTGATTCACCGTTTTAGCCTACGTAAATCTTTACATAGGCTAAAACGGCGAATCAAAAAGGGACGCAAATAGCGCCCGCTACGCTATTTGCGTTCCCCTTTAGTTTCGCCATCATAGTCTACATAAATATTTACGTAGACTAAGATGGCCAAAAATAAGGAACGCAAATGGCGGCGGCCATAGCCACTGCCATTTGCGTCCGTAGGCTCCACAAGCCTGCGAATGCACCTGGCCGGCAGCTCCACGGAGTTGCCGCGGAGCGGAGCTGGCCAGGTTAGGATTTCGGGCGGAGGTGCGGAGCGCCTCCCCCCCACCGTGAATCACCCCTGCGAAAAGGTAAGTGACTTTCTTACATCCCTAGTTCTTACGGGGGAGGAAAGGGGGGGCTTCTGGTCGAGCCATCTGCAAACCAAGTTTCTGAGAAAAACGCCTATCCATATCTGAGCTCACTAGGGAGGAAACCTCCCCTGGTTCTGGCTGTTCCCAATCTGCATCTGAGCGTCTGTCTCCACATGCTCAGAATCATTCCTGACAGGTTGATTCCACAATAAATGGTATTCGGTGATATATCAGCTCTGAAAATTGAGGCTCCATGTATCCATCTAAATGAATCACATGTGCTCCGTAACTGTAAGAGGCCCTGACTCCTCTATGGTGCCATCTTTATTTTGATGCCTGACTACTGTGGGTGTGGGGGAATATACTTCTACTGTGTTAACCACTGTCTTAAGAATAGACTGGCCCCTGAGAATACAGAATACAATTTGTGTTTTTAGTTCATACATTTATATTCCACCTTTCTTCTACTATGGAACACAAGGCAGCATACATGGGGTTCCTAGGTGGTTTCCCTTCCAAACACTGAACAGACCCAAATGGAATGCATCATGAACAGACTAAAAACATTAGCAATCAAATACCAAGACCCAATCAAACAACTGACATTAAAAGCCCCATCATATGCTGTTAAATGCTGGGAATAGAGGAAAGTCTTAACCTGGTGCTGAAAAGATGACAATGTTGGCACCAGGCAGACCTCAGTGAGGAGAGCATTCTGCAATTGGGGGGGGGGGAGCTACCACTGGGAAGGTCGTCTCCCTTGTTGCCTCGGAGGAGGCATCCAGAGGAGAGCCTGAGATGCTGACTGTGGTGTGCAGGGAAGTTCGTACTGGGACAGGCACTTGATTAGGTATTATAGTCCCAAGCCATGTAAGCCTTTATAGGTTCAAACCAGCACTTTGAATTGGGCTCAGAACAGACAGCCAGTGCAAGCAGGCCAGAATGGGTGTTATATTCTCAGACCTTCTGGTCCCCACTAAATTGCCTTCCTCTTTCAGCAGCAATCAATAAAAAAACAACAGACCTAACTCTTCTTCTAAAAAGAACCTCTTGTTTCAATATCATTTTGTTAATCCAGAACAAGGTGCTTTCTCTGGAGCCCATGCATTTGTCGGAGCAATGGTTGAGTAGTGGTGATTAATGATAGCTCACGTTGCATGGAATAGATCATCATAAGCCACTGTACTTGCAAAAAGGAAAATTTAGACGTGTGTGTCATGCAAAAAAGTGGGGGGAATGGGCAAGCCTACAGACGTCTCCAGCAACCTGTAATTTGTTTTAAATGACTTGTGTTGAAAGACAGAGAAGAGAAATAAGTCTTTCTACATTCTTGAACTGTTGGCATTTCATGGAAATCAATATCCTGACCTCTCTCTCTCTCTCTCTCTCTCTCTCTCTTTCTGATTGTATAAATAACTTAACTGAAGGCTTTATAATATGGATTTAACCTTTTAGATGGATGGACATCTTAGGGCTCCATCTGTATAGAAGGACAACATTTCTATTTTGAGCCTTTTCTCTACAGATCCAGCTAGGAGCCATAGGTTGGTTGGGAAAAGATCAACCTTTTAAAAAAGGCTGGTAGGCTTCCATGTGTGCACTGCTAGCTGGTTGATGAACTGCACACACAAATGCGCTCTGTACATGTGATTCTTCAGCCCAATCCAACAGACAAGGCAGCCCTTTTGAGGAAAGCTGAAATCCTGCCAGTATGCGTGGAAGGGAAATTGGGATCAGCAACCCCTTCCCCACCGAGCAGTTGATGAGTGGCATTCATGGCTCCAGCTTTTCCTTATGAGCTCCGTTGGATCAGAGCCCTTTGAGGAGGGGCCGTAGCTCAGTGGTAGAGCACTGGCTTTGCATGCAGAAGGTCCCAGGTTCAATCCCCGGCTTCTTGAAAACCTCCTGCCTGAAACCTGGGAGAACTGCTGTCAGTCAGTGAGGACTAGGCAGGTGGACTAATGCCTGACTCAGTGTAAGTCCAGTTCTGGTGCTGCCATGGATGTCAGGTGCTAGCAAATTCCAAAGATCAGGAGCACAACAGGGAAGAGAGGACGCAGATGAGAAAGAAGTGAGATAAGGAGGACAGAACAAAAAAGTGCACGGAATGAGAAGGGCAGTACCACCAGAGATGGAATTAATGACGAGATGCAGCGGGATGATTTAGCTTTGTAGCAACTTCAGTTCTTTTCAGTGCGGCTTGGGTGAGACGCTTGTGCAAACTCCTTTAAACTAAACGGAGGTTGTGGAACAGCAGCACCTGGCCTCATGCCTACAGTGGGCTGGATTTGAACGACCAGACTGTCAGATCATCCTCCATGGCCATGCCACTGAACGGCAACCAAGTAAAACTGGTGTTGCTCTTTGTTTTCTTGCAAGCCAGGGGCTTTTCTCTGAACTATCCAGCTTAACTCATCCATTACGTTTCATCCCTAGACTTCTTAGGATATTCCTTTCCAGGTATCCTTCCTTCCATATTGTTTTCTCTTTCTCCTTCAGATAAAATCTAATAATTTTCTGTGCTGGACAAAAACATATAAAGGCTTGATTTTTCCCAAACCAGTATCTGGAATCTGCTGGACTTCTTCCTCTTCCTCCTGCTCATCCTCCCATTATTATTAGCAGCAGCAGCAGCAGCAGCAGTAGTATTACTAGTATACATCGTGATGTCAAGTACACGTCAGATTCCCCAGTGGCTAAGAGGAGAGAGGGGAAAGGAGATCAAAAGCCTCTCTGCAGTAATTTTCTGGAGAGGGTTTTCAGCTCACAATTTTTTGTGGCGGTGGTTTAAACCTTGTGAAGGATTTCCTTACAAATCCTGTGTCACGTTTTTTGTCAGCCAGGTGACAAAAAAGAAAAAGCGGCAGCTGGGGTTGTAACAGCAGCATCCTTTGTGGGAAGGCTGCTGTGAACAGATTGTGGCAGGGAGTGAGCAGTGAATTGGGAGTGGGAATGTGCCTTCTTCCTGCTTGATATTTTGCATGAAGAAGAGGGAAGATGTTTGGGAGGAAAGAGGAGAAACCCAGAGCATCTGCCATTCGTTACTATTGTTAGGGATGATGCAATGGTGCTATGAAGGCAGGACTTCGGGGCAGAAGCCCAGGGTCCCACCCAGCAGAATGAGCACAAGGGTCCCCAAGTGCAGCAGGGCTGGCTTACCACATTTTGAAGTGATGTAATACACATTACCACTAAAGGGGGGGAGCATATGGCCATGCAGTCCAGGGTCTAAAATTACCTAATTGAAACGCTGGGTTCAAATAGACTTCTGCCCCGCTCTGGAATTTTGAACTGAAAGGCCCTGAAGCCTTTCCAGAGCACGCTTAGGAACTGTTGCTTTCTGGTGGGTTCCAGGCCCACTCTGAAAATAAAGGAAGCTCTCCAGCACATGGCGGGAAAGGTGCCTCAGAGGCCCAGGAGGAGACAAGATGGGTCTAGTGAGGCCTATGAGAGATCTAGTGCCACCCCCCACCCACCCCATGGGCACCTCCCAAATGCCTCTGATGGGATGAACCCCTTCAAGCATCAGTCTCCAGACATTCAAAGAGCGCTTGGAGAGGCAAGCAGGGCCATGTGCACTGGCCCCACCCCAGCATCACCATCCCTGCCGCCGCCATTCCCAGACTTTATTGCATTGGGTGGAAGGTCTGAAGAAGGGAGCATGTGTGTGTTGAGCTGACTGGGGCAGGTTCCTCCACGTGATTGGGGCATTGTTCCTTCAGGGCTCCTGATCACGCGAAGGAGCCTATACCCTTTCAGCTGAATGGGCACAGGTTTCCCCCTGCAGAACTTCCACACAGAGCACGGAAGTCTGGGGGTCAAGTCAGGAGTGAACAACAGGAATGGCCATGTTTGTGGCAAGGCCAGCTCTGCTCTCCTCTCCACACATCATTTGAGCACCCAGTATCTGAAGTGGGCTCCTGTGTTTTCACCCTATTCTTTGCTAGGTCAGAGGCATACATATAAAAAATGGTAGTTACCGATTCCTTGGATCATAGGCTTCTTTGCACAGGCCGGCCATGAAGTGCGGAAGCCGTTCTGCCTTCTGCAATTTGCTCCAGAGCTTTGGCGGTGCTAAATCATTTCATTCCACTCTCCACTCAAACACTGCTGAGCAGAACTGCAACACAACACAACTGCAACGCGTAACACAACACAACACACTGCAGTTGGCTGGTTCCCCTCGCAAATGCCCTTGACATTCATTGCCCTGTTTTTGACTGCATGACTAGATGACTCTCGATCTTAGATCTCAACTTTATTTCTCCGTACTACCTATCCCTTGCTGCTGATATGTCTGTCATTCCTTCCCTAGGGGCAGTGCTGGCTCCAGGTTTCTTAGGGTCCTTAGGAAAGACACCTTCAGTGCCGCCCCCCAAGGGATCTGCCTTCTCAGCACCATTGTCACTAGCTGCTATTGCTCCTTATCCTCCCTCCTCACTGCTACCCTTTGCTTGCTTGATGGGCAGAGAGCCAGTGAGCAAGCAGGCCGGGGCATCTGCTGCTCCTCCTCCTCGCCAGCACCGCTGCCTGGGCCAGAGCGAGAGGCAGGTGAACAAGCAGGCTGCAATGGGGAAGCGGAGGAGCAAGTCCGGGGGGCTCCTGTCAGTGGGGCCACGCTGGGGTGCGGTCCCTCAGCAGGAGTCCAACCATTCCTGCCCTTGACACCAGGCTAGGGATGTATGAATCCCCTTACCTGGGGTCTGCAGAGGGGTCCGTGGGGGGGGCCATCCGTTCCTCCCCCCCGGAATCCTCGCCGGCCGGCTCCGCTCTGTGGTAAGTCCACAGAGCTGCCAGCCGGCTCCATTCCGCAAGCAATACGACTGCCATTGCCATGATGTATTGCTGCTGATGAGAAACCGGAAGTGATCTGGACGCAAATGGCATCTGCTATGCCATTTGCGTCCCTGTTTTTTTCACGCAATAGGCTACATAAATATCTATGTAAATACAGAGGCATAGCCTATCGCAAGAAGAAACAGGGACGCAAATGGCATAGCGGACACCATTTGCGTCCAGATCACTTCCGGTTTCTCATCAGCAGTGATACGGACGGCAATGGCGGCTGTATCACTTGTGGAATGGAACTGCCGGCGAGGAGGATTCGACTCCGTGATGGTCCAGCGGGAGGTGGAGGTGAGTGGGATCATTCCACCACATACTCCAGAGGCCGAATTCCCTGGAATTCAGCCTCATTGGAGTCTGTGGCAGAATTCTCCGCCATCCCTACACCAGGCCTGCCTTGTGGCTTCGTATTTGGTACAATCAGCCTTTTGTATTTGGTATTAACAGAATTGTAGATCTGTTACCCTTCACTCAAGGACATACCAAAGGGTATCTACAGTTTTCATACGCATAAGCTTTTCATGGGGTTTCACAATAGCACCAGTATAATCATAAGTATGTTGTTGTGCCCATTCTTTAAATCAGGGGTGGGCCAGTTGCAACCTTCCAGGTGCTTTGGCCTCCCAACTCCCACCAATCCTACCCAGCATAGCCAATGATGAGGGGATGATGGGACTTGTAACCCAGAACATCTGGAGAGCCAAAATAAGTTGCCTACAGCTGCTTTAAATAGTTCACTGGTGCTCAGCTTGCAATCCTGTGCACCACTCAGGAGTAAATCTCACTGCATTCAGTGGGATTTACTCCATTACTACTTCTGAGTAAACATGCATAGGATCAGGCTGTCAGCATTTTACCAGAGAAATATTGCTGCTCTGAATGTACCAATGATTACTGTTTCCTCACCATGCTGAAAAAAAGGTAACAGAAAATAAAGACATACCTCATGTTTATTTGGACTGGATGTGTGATTTGCTGAACATATCAAAATGATAACTTGGTAGCTGGCAGAACACAATGAAGAAATCTCCGTAAAAACAAAGGTCCCCCCAATCTGTCATTTTTATTCGACCCTTGCAGAAAACACACACAAATTATTCATGGAAAATGTCAGAAAATGACTGCTTTTGCATGTCTTATATTCATCTTCTATAACTCAGACCCTGCAATGCTGCATATCTCATACACTGTAAATTCACAAGTTCCTAAAACACTGAAGCATTACACATAATTGCATGTTAGAATGATCAGTGATTCTAGACTGAAGAGTGGAAATGCACAAATAATTGGCCTTTAAAGCTCATTAGTCAGTTTTATTACAACTGCTGCATTTGCATAACATTTGGTAAGTGTATATCCTGATGAGCAAGAGTAGAAATCTGCCACTTAGCAAGCAAAGCACCTGCAAAAAAAAAGGACACCAGGCATGTTGAATTCTGCCATTAATCAGTTGTCTTTAAAAAGGGTCATGTGGGTAGTAGAGATGTCCCTTCTAGCTTCTAAGCTCCTCCCCCTGCCAGAGCAAACCAACCAGCAATACACAGGGCCGTTGTCGGAGGAGGCCCTCCCAGCCATGTCACGTTTAGCAGAGATATATCTTAGGGTGACTCAAAGGAGGGCCTTTTCTTTGATGGCCCCCATATTTTGGAGTGATCTCCATTTAGAGATCTGATGGGCATCTTATGGTGCAAGTGTTCTGTTCTGTTCTGTCCAAAACGGTAAGTGACTTTCGTACATCCCTACTTGCAACAAGGGAGGTCAATCTAATCCTTCACAGCTGGATTTTGCGAACTCTTCCTCAGAACAAAGAAATGGCCAGAGCAGGGATTCAGCATTACTGCAAATTGTGTAGTTTTAAAAATTTAGATTGTATGGCATGAGCCTGAGTAAACGTACACGAACAAGCTCATTGTATTGATCATCGCACAGCTCATGGAAGGGCTTAGATTTCTGCTGGGGAAAGGAAGGACAGTACTGGAGATGCCCAGTTTCAAATCCTTTTTGAATTCTTTGGAATAGGGCCTGGAGATGGGAACTTTTTAGTCCGAGGGTAGGTTTTCTTGTTGATTTAAAATGTGTCTTGGTGACTGTTTTGCCATTGCTCACCAAGTTGTCTGACAGGCATTACTACTAGTAGCAAATACTCTCTAATCCAAGGGTATTGAACCTGAGGCCCATGGGGCCTCAGGTTCAAATGTGCCCCACCTGGGGTCTCAATCAACCCCTCTGGGGTTCGCCAGATGGCCAAGGCCCCTTCCCCTTGTACCACCCCTTTCCCCTGACTGTAGTCATTTGGTGGGTTCCCAGCTTTTGCACTGTTTTTATTCTCATTTCTCTAAAAGGTTGAAATGCCTCTCCCAAAGCTTGGTTATTGACAGTAAGAGCTTTAAGTAGAGCTGTGCACGAATAGCCTCTCAAAATTCTCCAGCCTATTTGTGGTCAGAGAAATTGGGGGGGCCAATTTCACCGCCTAGTGGAAGAGAAATTCTCTAACAGTTTCTCACAGATAGGGCTCACTATTGTCAGGGGTTGTAGCACAGCTTCTTTCTTTTTTTCCTAAGGGTTTCTGGTTTACTGCCCTACTTCTCTAGGTGGCAACAGCATCAATTGTGTTGAAGCATCCACTTCTTTGAGAAAGAATTTCGAATTTCTTTTGGTGGTACTTTTGAGCTTTTGAGGTGAGAGGTAGCTGAGGGTGCTGTGTATGTTTCTCTGTCTATTATACATCTTTCCATTGCTCCACAGCCTCCCAGGCTACCTGCACTTCCTGAACTGAAAAAGCCCCATGGAAGGAATTGCCTCAAGATGTCTTCCTCATGGTAACTTCAATTGAAGTGTGGGCAGCTGAGGAGGCTACAGGCTGCCACAGAGATTACTGTACAATGACAGACAGGACACTTACACACACTCCTCAGCCACCTCATAAGTAAGGTATGCCCAAGAACCCCAAACCCAACCCATGAGAATTTCTCTGAAATTTCTCCTCCTTTGAATTTCTTTTCAAAAGCAATTTATTTTCTATTAAATTGAACGAGAATGGCCAAAAAAATGTGGGAGAAATTTTCGGCTCAGCACTAGTTTTAAGCTACAATATGCTGTTTTTGGCCCTGCCCCTTTTGCCTTTGGCTCCACCTCCTTTTGCTTTTGGGCCCACCCACTACTGGAATGTGGCCCCTGAGACCTTCTCCAAAATGGAATTGAGCCCTTGAGCTGAAAGAGGGTTGACACCTGTGATCTGATGGCTTCAGCAAAGTCCAGTTTTGAGGCTAGTCTTCCTAAGTATAAAATGGTTGGTAAGTTTAAAAGTCTGAAAAGTGTGGAAATGTTTAAGGAACCTGGTCAAGGCTAGGAAGAGGATTTCTTGCACCCTCCTCAAAGAAACACCAGGTCTGGGTTGTGGTTGTGGTTGTTTTGGTCCAAAAAATGCATCACAACAAGCAGATAAATTATAAATTGCTCAAGCTTATGTATGGTGATCACTTTACTGCTCTAGGTTTCTCTAAAGCAAGAGGTGTTGCAGTTATTATTGTCAAAAATGTATTTACTCCTTCTGCTACTGAACACCACTCAGAACATTGCTATATATTCGTCAAAGGAGAAATTAAAGGCAGCAAGGGCACTATGCATCCCACATATTGTCCAAAGTTGGCATAAGAATCCTTTTGACAAAAGCCCTTGGCAAATTAAATCTTGTCAATCTAAGGGAGGATATGAATAGTGTAGTGATTGCTAATTGGACAAGACCTGTATTCCTTGCTATTGATGAGCTAATTCCTGTCCACTCTGATATTTTTTTACAAAATTAGAATAAGAGATATTTAGAGGTGTTACAATCTGATTTGACCACTAAATAGTATTCAGATTACTCCATGTGCCACATGCTTATTCTCAGTTTGGTTTTATACTAGGTCCTATTTTTTGGTCCATCTTGGTAACTTCCTCCAACATAGGCACCATAGCTGCTTCTGATAATGTTCCAGTTGTTGCTCTGTGTTAGCCAACCTCCTACATGGAGAATAAATAATTCTACTATAATAAACATATAGGTTATTGATCCTGTTGTTTTATTACACTGCAGATGCGGTGAACCTTTTAAAAAGTATAACTTATTATTATGTCAGATTTAAGGTTAGGCAGTTGGGAGACAGTGAGGAGTTTTTTTGTGGGGGGGAACACGAGTTTCAGAGTTAATTCCACTTTAAGCATATAAGTTATTTATGTGAAGATGATTCCACAGGGCTGAGGAACAAAACTGGAGAATATAACTTAAAAGTAAACACATTCTGAAGTCTCACATCCAAAAAAGTTGACTTCCAAACGATATCTTCCTAACACAGGCATATCATGGAAAAGAAAGCGACAGAGGAAAAAGTTAAAGCTGCCTTTGATGGTTTGCCTGCTACCATTATGTGTTTGAGGGGCTGGATGAACGAGTGTGTCAACAACTGCCAGGACTGGTAGCCTTGGGTTTGTGCGTGGCTGCCTCATGTGGCGAGTCACTGGACTGCACGTTGCACCATCTGCCTAGGCAGGCTAGTATCGTCCAACCCTGGACCAGGGCTGAATCTACACATAGCAGTTATACCGTTATCATACCATTATCATAACTATTGGTGCCCATTGGTGTCATGTGTACCAATAGTTATGATAATGGTATGTTAATGGTATAACTGCTATGTGTAGATTTAGCCCAGGTGACTGGTAACTGGATCCTCCTGGACAGGGGGAGTATAAAAGGGCTTTCTCTTCCAGTTAGAGCTTCTTTAAGCAACAAGGTCTTCCTGAGCTTGCGTGTGCTCCTGTAGCCTTTGGTTGTCCTTTGGTCCTGATGTCTGGCTTGCTCCTCAGTCCCGCTTCCTAGTTTGTCCCTTGATACTGAACGTAGTGTTCAGTCTTGGCTTCTTGCCTGCTCCTCACTTCTCCCTCCTGGTTTGTCCTTTGGTCCTAACTAACCCTTCAGCCCTGACTTCTGGCTTGCTATGTATGTATGTATTTATTTATTAAATTTCTTAATTGCCCATCTGGCCGGTCATCCAGCCACTCTGGGAGATGTACAATAAATAATACAACAGTTTAAAACAATAAAATTCCACATTAAAACATCGTATTTCTAAAAATACCCTAACCCACCCCAAATGCCCGCCTGAACAGCCAGGTTTTCAAAGCCTGGTGGAAGCTCATCAAAGAGGGGGCATGGTGGAAGTCACTAGGGAGGGAGTTCCACAGACTGGGGGCCACCACAGAGAAGGCCCTCTCCCTTGTCTTCATCAGCCTAGCTGTCCTGGCTGATGGGACAGAGAGAAGGCCATCTGAGTCTGATCTTGTTGAGTGGCCTGTCTGGTGTTGCTGGAGGCACTCCTTGAGATAGGCTGGGCCAAAATCATATAGGGGTTTAAATGTCAAAACCAACACCTTGAATTTGGCCCAGAAAACAACTGGTAACCAGTGCAACTCCTTCAGCACCAGAGTGATGTGATCATGCTGGTGGCTGCCTTTAATCAGGCGAGCCACCATGTTCTGCACCAGCTGCAGCTTCCAAACCATCTTCAAGGGTAACCCCACATAGAGCACAGTACAGTAGTCTAGACAAGAGGAGACTAGGGCATGTACTACCAATGGGAGCAGATAGTCGGGAAGGTAGGGGCGTAAGATGGTACAGCGCTGTCCAGCTCACAGCTGACACTTGAGCCTCCATGGACAGCTGGGAGTCTAAAACGACCCCCAGGCTGCAGACCTGGCCTTTCAATGGTAGATGTACCCCATTCAACACCAGTCGACATCCCCCAACCTACTCTTGTCTCCCACCAAAAGTACCTCGGTCTTGTCAGGGTACAGCTTCAGCTTATTCCTCCCCATCCAGCCACTCACGGTCTCCAGACATTTGGACAGGGATTCTATGGCCAACCTTGGTGAAGTTTTGAGCGAGAGGTAGAGCTGCGTGTCATCTGCATATTGATGACACTGCACCCCAAACCTCCTGATGATAGCCCCCAGTGGCTTCACATAGATGTTAAATAGCATCGGGGAGATGCTTCCTCTTGTGGTTTGTCCTTCGGTCCTGATTTTTGGCCATTGTTTCACAATCCTGCATCCTGCTTTGTCCTTCGGTCCTGACTTGCTCTTTGGTCCTGACCACTGGCTTCATTCCACCTCTCCTGGTTCTTGACTCACCTCAGATCACTGCCCAGACCCGACAGGAAGAGAGGGTGCCACCGTTGGGCAAGTCTTGGGCAGAGGAACATATGGTGTTGGGGATAGGATGAGCTAGGTAGGGGGAAAGGGTTCAGACATTTGTGTGCTGTACCTTCTCTCATTCCTTCCTCCAGCTCAAGAAATGCTAGTGCTCATAGAAGCAATCCACCGGGTCTTTGTGAAACCGGGTCCGGTTTCTACAGAACACCAGGTCAGTGAATGGGAAAACATCAGCAATGATGTAATGGTAAATATTGATGTGCAGGCACTCGTCATGACACTCCCCATAGCCACACCCCCAAGGACACCCCAAAAATACAGGCAGCTGTGTTGATCCATCTCAACACACCAGTTCTAGCAGTTTTATCTCCACCAAGAGCAGGTCTTTTGCAAAGCTGATGGTTCTTAACTGCCTGTTCAAGACCAAACCACCCCCAAATACTTCGAATTAGAGCAGGGAACAATATACTGTTGCTGGGAAAATTCATTTCCCTCCAGCTAATGTGTGTGAATTGAAGCTAAGCTCAGAGCACACAGGGAATTCTGAGTTGAGGGACATGGAAGATGCTATCAGCATCCCTGCTAATAAAAAAGCGCCAGCACTGCATCCCTGTGAACCCAGGCTCTACTACACCACTGAACATCAGGATTTAACCCTAGATGAAAATGCTGAGCTGGCATGTATTACTGAGACCTGTCTGGGGAGGGGAGTTGTTAATCTTTCCCAACTCTGCCAGTTGGGTTTCATGGGTGCAGCAGAAACCAAGACTCAATGGGTCACCACCCTTGTCTCTCAGAATTCCATCTCCCCTTGCCAGATGCCTTGTTCCGCAGTCTTGTCCATTTTGAATGTTTGTACCTGAAGTTGGGTTTGCAAGACAGGACAGGAATTCTGTCAGTTTAAGAGCCATCCTGCTGCCTAACAGTCTCACAGCAAAGATAACCTCTGGGGTGATGTTGATATTCCTTACTGATCAAAATGTGATTAACAGTGTTCCCTTTGTGTTTCATTGGTTAACTGAAATAGTGAGAGGAAAGGGATCCAAGGGACCTAGCAGAAACCCTTTTTAGGCTGCAGAATTGGGTTTTGCAGCATTGCCCTCCTGCTGTTCAACAGCAGAGGTTTTCATGCAGTCAGAACTGTGGCTGGCAGGATAAGAAGAGCTTAACAAAGGAGATGGAAGCATGGTGTCTCTGACTCTCCGCCCACCCCCCACCCCACCCCCAAATGCGGAAGTGACTTGCATTCCTATGGCCAAATGATACAGAAGCAAAGAATTCCATTTCAAAGGATTGTACTTCAGTGGCCACAGTTTGTTTTGAAGAAAGGAGGTTTGACAAATTGCTGTTTGAAGCGCTCTGACCACTCACTTCCAATAACACTTATAGAAAATGAATGTAGCCTTCCAAAATAAACAGCTTGCTTGGGCATGACATGATGCTATTGTAATGCAGAAAGTGACAATTTTGTTTTTCTTGACATATAAAATGATGAAAATAGATGAACACATAAAAACATATTAAAAGAAAAGAAAAGAAAGAAATGCAGGCTCTTGTACTTCAAATGCTTGGAATATATTCCAGGGGTATTCATCTTTAGCAACAGGAATATTGAAGGTTTCACAACTTCATACAAGATATTTCAGAAGAAAAGAATATCTTGTGCTATGTGGCAGCACATTTAGGGTGGGGGACACGTCTTAAACTCTCTGGATGAGACTTCTGTTAGTATTGCCTATTTGTCTATATTTATTTAGAAAATTGTTGAGCAACACATCAACATGAGTTCCCATGGCAGAGTACAGTTGAAATAATCAAACAGTGCAACAGTAAAACCAAAGAAAACACAAAAACAGCCTCACATTCCATAAATCCACAGAATCATTGGAAAAACAAACCAGCTAGAATGCCTGGGCAAATTTTAAAATACCTGAAAGACAGAGTGGATGCCAGGTGAGCTTCTTTAGAAAGAGCATTCCGAATGGGAAGTGCCTCAACTAAGGAGGCCCGCTCTCTGGTGACCATCCACCTAACCTCAGATGGTGATAGCAGGGCTTGGAAGAAGGCTTCTAATAACAAAGGTAAGGTTGGGACTGGCTGAACTGCTTCAGGTATCCAGGCCCCAAACCACGTCTTTATTTGTATTTATTACATTTACAGCTTTATAGGTAATGAGCACGTTGAATTGTGTCTAGGAATGGACCAGGAACCAGGGTTCATAGAATCATAGAATAGTAGGGTTGGAAGGGGCCTATAAGACCACTGAGTCCAGCCCCTGACCACAACTGACCTCCGGTTGTGTGGTTTAAGACCTGGGAAGATATGTTTTCTATCGCCATTCTCAGTTAGTAACTTAGCAGGTGTGTTTTATACCAACTGGAATTACTGAGAAATCCTCAAAAGCAGCTTGTGTACAAATGTGTGGTAAAACGTCTGGAAGAATGCATGCTAAAATTACCATCTGTATGCACCCTAATTGCCTTTTAAGATATTTCATGCATTCATTCATTCATTCATTCATTCCTATACCGCCCAATAGCTGAAACTCTCTGGGTGGTTCACAAAAATTAAAACTACAAAGTGCAGCATAAAACAATATAAAATATGAAAGCTTGAAACCATAGTATAACAGTACAACCAGAACAAAACCAAGCAGCAGTGCAGACATTTAAAATATAGATTTAAAACACCAGAATTAAAAGATTAGGAAGCGAAAATGCTAAAATATTGGAAGAATAAAAATGTCTTCACCTGGTGCTGGAAGGAGTACAATGTAGATGCCAGGTGAACCTCTCTGGGGAGCTCGTTCCACAGCTGGGGTGCCACGGCAGAAAAGGCCCTCGTCCTGGTAGCCAAACACAGGTTAGGGCTCATTATCGAGCCTACTCTGTGGCAGTGAGGGTGGCATATTTCCACTATAGAATTATGACACTAGAAACCCCAAGCATACTAAGTAACATTTATCACCTTTATCAAAGTACGGAAACCTCATCCAGCTAACTTTTCATCCAGGATGTTAATTCCATCAAAGAAGACTTCAGTGGCTACTATTAGATCTTCAGCTTCCATAAGAGGTTTTTAAACAGTTTCACAATTGCCCTCTAAAGACTGTCAGGCACTGTCAAATCTTACAGTACTTCTGTCCTTTTCTGTCACAATGAGAAATACGGTTGCCATGCCTTCTAGAAGGCCATTTTCTCTTTCTACATAAAACTCTGCCATGTGTTTCATTCTCAATCACTTTGGCTGTAGCACCAGCAGAAGATGTTGCTGCAAGGGCTTGCCCTCTCACCTGGTTACTATATTTGGGGGTGAAGATACCAGCCAACTGACAATCAGATCTGCTACTTCAGGTGACATGTCTGTCAGATGAAAAACAAACGCACACACACACACACAACCTGTAGCCCACATCCTAATCGTGCATCACAACCAACATCAACCTGTCACTTTAGGGCAAGGGTGTGGAACCTCAGGCCCAGGGGACAAATCTGGCCTTCCAAGGGCCCAATTCTGCCCTCCAGAGTTCCCCAGAGGGCCCCACCCCTTTCTGCAACTGCCAATCATGTGGTAGTTTCCTGGCTTTTGTGTAATCCTCCCCCACCCCCCACGTTCTAAAAGGTTAGAAGACTCTCCTCAGGCTTAGTTACTGGCAGTCACCTGAAATTATCTAAAATATGTTCATATTTTGGCCATGCCCTTTTGGCCCTGCCCACCACTGGAATGCAGCCCCTGAGCCCTCCAAGGAGGTTCAATACTCATGCTTTAGAGGAATGATGATCCTCAGACTCCACTGGGGGTGATTTTGCCCCTCCCCCCCTTTTAAGGAAGGGAGGCGTATGCATGGAGGAAATGCCAGTGAGGAAATGATGGACGATGCTGCTGGAGCTGGAAGGGGAGCTGCCATATTCAAGGCGGCCTTGTCCTTCTACCAGCCTCTTTGGACCAGTGTGGCTTTGGAGCTGGAGCTCTTCCCATGGTCTTCACTTACAAGCTTTTGCAGGGCATGTGTAGGGACTCAGAAGGGCATGCCTGAACCATCTTCCCAGTCCCAGATAAGCTCTAGACTCAGGCATATTCTAATTTGCCCAGATGGGCCAGTTGGAAGTGGCAGGCTACCAGAGCATCAAGAGAGGCAATATAAGGAGTCAATGGGCTATTGGAGCATTGCGCCCACCCCTACCCCACCCCCCGCTCTACTTTAGGCACATTAGTTGCAGTGTGTAGGGCTGACCGGGGTACCTGATCTGTTGACCTGCCTTTCATGTGGCCTAACTCAATTATATCTGCATCCATATAGAGGCATAATAGTTGAATAAAATAAATATATTTAAAAGAGAGAGAAAAAGGAAGGAAGGAAGGAAGGAAGGAAGGAAGGGAAAGAAAGAAAGAAAGAAAGAAAGAAAGAAAGAAAGAAAGAAAGAAAATTAGATCACTGCAAAGGGCTGAAGAGTGTTTTTCTTTCTTTTCCTTTTGTCTACTATTATGGCTGCCTTTGCATTAAAGAAAAAACCCACAATCCACCTGTTGTGGAGCCTTTCTGCATTTACTGCAGGCTCCCAGACAGTGACCACATGAATGCTGAGAGGAGAAGCTTTTAATTTTCAAGGTTCCATAGAACTCAATGAAACAGCGCTGTTTTAATGGTGTTACAATCTGACTTAATTTGATAGTTCATTATTTCTGGATCTTTTTGAGACAGAATAACCAGGAAAGATCTCTGGATATGCCATGGACACTGACAACATCACGAAAAGGACCTCCAAACTTCTGTGAGTGAGTAATCTCAATAGCAGGATAAAAGCTCCATGTGAAGGAGCTCTAAGTCTGGCATTATTGTGGTTGTGGTTTTAATGTTCTATATATTTTATATTGTTTTATTGTGTGCCGTTTGGTTTTAATTTTTGTGAACCGCCCAGAGAGCTTTGGCTATTGGATGGTATAGAAATAAATAAATAATGATCCCCAAGAAAGCCACGCAGAAATCTAGGAGCAAGCCTATCCAACAGCCTCCAAAGTGTCTACTCCAGGAGCATTCCTCTGATTGAGACAAGGCTCCCAACATTAAAAGACTGCTTGCTGGAAAGGCTGCTTTAGGAAATACCTAGCAGGGTCAAGGTGGGGGCGGGTGGCCCCAGGGAAGGCCCAGGGGCCAAATCCAGCCTGCCTGGGGTTCCCAGCTAGCCACACTCCTTCACCTGGCCACACCCCCTAACCCCTGAGGTGAAACATTTGGTGAAACATTTGGTGTACCACCTCAGGGAAGTTTTTACGAAATGATAAGACAAGCAAAATGTCCCCAGGTAAAAGTGGATTTGCACATCTCTACTTAAAATGTTAGCACTTTATCTACTTTCTCCACACTGCCCTTTAGTTTCTTGATATTGGGAATAAAAGTAGTTTGGAAAGCACAGGCATTTACTGTGTTCTTCTGTTCCCTTTACTAAAACATTGTCAAATACTTGTCAAAACACTCCTTCAGAAATATTTTATTTTCCCTTTGCCATTCCGTATCGCTCCAAAATTGCTTTTATTTTATTTTTCCCTAAGAAAAATCCACTCTCCTTCCCCCTCCCCTCATTATGATATATTACATAAAACATGTTGTAATTGATCCAAATAGGTTTACAGAAAATAAACCTGCTGTTCCTGTCACTGAAACATCAGGCAGCCCACATGGGTGATGAACCATTATTACTTTGATGAGATCACCAGTAATTTGTTTCATCGGCGTTCTCCCATGTAGCAATTACGCTTTGGAAAAAAAAAAAGCTGCACAGAATCTTATGTTATTTGCAAATGCAGCTTATGTCTCGAGAGAGGGGAGCTTCATTTCCCCAACTCCCCATTTAACCTTTTAAATGCTGCTATATTTTATATTACAACAAGGATCAATAGATACTTGCTGGGAAATTTTATTTTCCCCTTGCTGCTGTGAGGATTGCAGCTAAGCCCAGAGAGAACAGGGAATGCTGAGTGGTGTGGCAGATGATATCTGCATCCCTGCTAATAAAAGAGTGCCAGCACTGCATCCCAGTGAGCCCAAGCTCCACTACATCACTGGTGCAACTCTAATGAGTCTTTAGCCCTGCAGAGTGGATGGTGGTTGCACCTCCTTCCTTTCCTCTGCCCCATGCAAAAAGGCATTTCCATGGCCCTACTTCACCAAAATGGGAGGGGGGGTTCCAGTGCACCGGAGCAGCATCACCATATACAGATCTGTGTATACTTCTTTTTTCCTCCGGATGAAATCTTTGATGGCCATTCCGATCTCAAGCACATTTTCTCCTATGCCTGTGTGTGCCCGCGTGTGTATGGGGGATGTGAATCTACTGTCATGTTGCTGTGGTTTTAGGAAAGGAAGTATTGTTACTTCAACAGGTTGCTTTTTATTTCACTATGGAACTGGAGATATTTTTCTCATGAAGTAACGAAGCTCTGAAGTCTGAACCAGGGGCCTTTCTTCCTTAGCTCTCCTTTTGTCCTTGCAGCACTGTCTTGCTTTTCTGTCATCACTGTCTTATCTGAGGCCATATAGAACCTTTATCTTCACTTGCTCAGTTGTATCTATACAAAACTTCATGTCTCTTTATTTTCACTGACAGCAGGAAACCAGGAAAGTTTCTCTACCTATTGAACTGGGAGGCAAAATCACTTCATTTTTCTTAGGTCCATAACTGTTATCTTCCATATAGTCACATCACCATCCTTGGCTATTAATAAGGTATATTTAGGAAAGGCCTAAAGTGGAAATTCTCTCTCTGGTTCAGTCTTTTTCTTTATGGCTTTCTAACTGGTTTCTCTGAACTACAATTGCTAGATCATCACCAGTAAATAATATTTCATGTGTGTGTGTGAAGGCACAGATTGTTCATTCTGTAGTCTTTACTTTCCAATCCATACAGTATTGTTCAGGCCGAGTCCACATTTTGTACTAATTCTTTGAGATAACACGGCATCAGCTCTATCCTGGGCTATCCAATATTGTCAGGGGCTTCTAATTAAAGATTTTATCTTTCCCTAATGCCTGATCTCATTCCCAACTACTTCCATGAGATAACAGGGGCCATGACTATACCAGCAGCACCGTTTCCTGGTTCTTCCTGTATTTCTGATGCATGACTGTTGACTAACATTTCGTGCTCCCATTTATGGGCCTAGTCTAATTATGCAAAAAAAAAAAAAATAATGAGATGATCAAAAATGGCTAGCAATGGTTGGAAGCTTTTGGATTGTTGTTGTTGGTGACCTTGACAATTCAGACAGGCAAAAAAATATTCTTCACATTATTCCCAGCTCTCTCTGGGAATGCACTCATGTGGAGAATATAGGAGCCCTTTCCAGAAGTTTTAATATGCATACAATAAATGAGCAATGGGATGGGATCAGCCTTTTGGTGTCAGGCTCCATCCAGAGCGCATTTGTTGCACGTGCCTTAAAACGCCTGAGAAGAGCTACTGTATATTTGTCGATATAGCTGTAAGCACCCAAAAGTAATCCCAGTGCCTGCAGCAACAATGCACTGCTGTAATTGGAGAAATGCAGCCAGGAAGCTGCACCTGACAGTTCAGACCCACACATTACAAGCTCCATGCAAAGGCGTTTTCTTGGGTCAGTTGGGCCACATCAACTGGAGAAATGAATATGAACATCATACATGCCTATGGCTAAGCCAAGGTACAGTCAAGAGCTTAAAGAATAGGCACCGTACAATGAGCTGTTTAACCATCTCTGTAAACAGCCTCGAGAAACAGCACCAAAATGTAGCATAATATTGTGCTGAGTCAGGCGCCAGCACATAGGATGGTGATGAGGATCATAACGTCAACACAATGGAGTAAATTGCTTCCTTTACCCCAGGGGTGCAGAACCATTTTTGGGTGGGGGAATGAATTGCGCCCCCAACTGGGTGCCCCATGGGCCAGGTGATGTCAGGGTGTGTGGCCACACCCACTGATGTCATCACCCCAACCCCTTTTCCATTGTGCCTGTCTCCATGCTAGGAGAGGCACAGAATTCTCAACTTGGAGAAAGGCGTTCAGATGGCACTGTGGGAGTTGCAGCTGGTCCTCAGCCAGGAGTGGCTCTACTGTGGCAGCATCTGGGGTGGGGCAAGCAACCTCCGAGCAGTATTTTTTGTATAAGAAAAGAATTAATTTTATGTCTGCTTAACTAATATGCTCATTTTTGCTAAGGCTCTTCATGTCTGAAAAAAGGTTTACTGTTTCCTGCAGTTTACCGAGATGTTCCAAACACCTTTTTCTATTTTCTTTTCCTCCAAACCACATCTTTTATCCTGAGTTTTGTTGAGAATCTGTGTTTGAAGCACTGGACAACTTATATTTCTGATAGCCATGTGGCCAGCCTCCTTGTTCAACACAGAACCAATTGTGACATCACCCAGCTTTTCAGAACCAAGGTAAAACATTATTCTTCCATTTTTTTAGGTGCCAGGCATTTCTTAAAAGTACTTGGGCCTTGCAAGAGAGGAGGTTGTGTGGCAAACTAAATGTAGTTTGCTGTGTCTCTGGGGACCCACCCTTAGCCCCAAAGCCTCCACAGGCACCAAGCCACCACTGTCCTCAGCTGAGTCCCTGGCTTTGTGTGGTGCGCAACATCCAAAAGGAATCAGCTAGTAGGGATGTATGAAACACCTACCTGGCTCCGCATCGGGCAATCTGCGGTGGGGGGGAGGTGCTCCATCCCTCCCCCCGGAATCCTCGACGGGGGGGAGGCGATCCAGTCCTCCCCGCCCAGAATCCTGCCTGGCCGGCTCTGCTCCGCGGCCAAGCCGCAGAGCCGCTGGCCAGCTCCGGCCACCCGCAGCTGGACATCTGGCCGCTGGGCAGCCCTGCAGGGACACAGATGGTGGCTGACATAGCCACCGCCATTTGCGTCCCTGTATTGAGCCATGATAGGCTATGCAAATACTTACATAGCCTATCATGGCAGGGGGAGAAAAACCCAGCTTACGCAAATGGTGGTAGCCGCCGCCATTTGCGTACACTGGGGTTCCCCCCCCCCGCCGTGATAGGCTACGTAAATACTTACGTAGCCTATCACAGCCTCTGCAGGGACACAAATGGCGTTCCTGCGTTAGCCGTGATAGGCTACGTAAGTATTTACGTAGCCTATCACAGCTATGAAGAGGAGAAAGCGAATGGCGGCTGCAGGACGGCCGCCATTCACAAAGCAGCATGGACGGGAGCAGGTAAGTGCTCTGTTTCGTGTGCCTTTCATGGGTTGGGGGGGTGGGGGCTTCGTTCCGCAACAGATTTCGGGGGGCCGAATGCACTGGCATTTGGCCTCACCGAGATCCGTCATGGAATTCTCTGACATCCCTATCAGCTAGTGATAGGAAGAGTAGCTGCTCCTCCAGGTGCCAACCAAATTCCCTGCATCCCTACTGTTATCTCCCATCTCAGATCGGAGATAACAGCAAGGATTTCTCCAGGTGGTTATGGCAAGCCCCACTCCCTGGAGGAACCCAAGGAGGCTCTGTGGGACAAAGGTTGTGCAACCCTGCTTTACACACAGATAGTGGCATCCACCCAGGCCTAACACCAGCATAACAACTACCATGCTTCCCAATGGTCCCTTCTTGACCACAGTCATATACAAGGACAACTGTACTTGCTCTGGTGAGGACAAATTGTGGGTCCACCTGTTAACAGGATTTCTGACAGCAGAACTAGCTTGTATTCTATATAATTTAACTGGATGAATAAATTATGCAGTAATGATGATGTAGTTATGATGACAATCCTCCCGCTCTTCTTCCCACCCATCTGACTGAACCATAATCTGACTATATGCACAATATTTATTTATATGTTGTGAGATTTTTATCCTGCCTTTCCACTCTAAAGTGAGTGCTCTGGGCAGCTATTAGTTAAAAAAAAAATCCACAAGCTAAAGCAAACATCAGCACCTACCCACAGAAACCAGTAGCAGATCAACACTACTATAAAGGGAAAGCAAAAAAAGACCAGGCCAGATGCCTGCTGGAATAACCATGTCTTTAAACAATGTTGAAAGACAGGCGTGGGGGTGGGGGGCAGGGAATTCCACATCCTGGGTGCCACAACAGAGAAGCCCCCCTCCCACATTCCCACAAATTGTAAATTGTAATTCAGAAGGTGGCAGAACATGAAGATGCGCCTTCTCTGCTGACCTCAGATGATGGGTAGGATCATGCCGGAGGTCACAGTCCTTATGGTCCCATCAACATACAATGGTTGTTTAGTAGAAATTATGGGAAAGACATTGCTTCCAATGACTCTGTGTGGAGTACACACTATACACATTGGGGTGCCGCGGTTGGAGAACAGCTGAGTTTCCTAATCAAAGTGAGTTGCTGTCATCCTAATAATGGACACATCGGGGGTAAACCTTCTCTTGTTGCTCCATTGCTCCATTCCAACAGGCAATGCCTTTTATGAAGAAAATACAGAATTAAACAGAGCCTTTTTGTGGTTGGGATCTAAGTGTGCTTGGGACTGCAGCAATAAGGATTGTATGCATGTATGAAGGCCCTGATCCTCAGAGCTCAAGTGCACAGCAGGAGGCTAAGGACACTTAAGAGCTTTCTTTTCTTCCTGCCTAAGATGTAGGGCCCATCTACACTTACAGTTTTTTATGGTTCCAATGAGATTTTGCCCCCCTCCCTCGTCTTTCACACTACGCAGTACTTGCCTCGTATCGGAACCAGAATTTCCCAATTCCACTTTACCATTTTCAGCACCCTGATATCCCAGTATTTCCCATCAATGTGCTCTGTTGTTACCGCATTCGTTACCGTATATGGTCATGGTCCCCTCCCACGCCTGTCCATATATGGTGGTTTTTGTATTTCCCTCCTGTCCAATCACAGCTCTCAACGGCGCCATTTCAACTTCCGGCTACCAATAGCGTTGCTTCCTCATCAGTCCACATTTTAACACACACCTTTAGCCTTCCCGTACCCCTTCCCTTATTTTTTTTTTCCTTTTTGGAGATTATCTTCAAATCTGCAAAGAATCGAAGCTTAGAGGGTGTCGCTATAGCTTGCCTGTTTTCCACAATCGAACGGTAAGTGCATTCACCCACCTTCCCCCTTTCTGAGTGTCCAGTGTAATGGCGTTGTGAATTCCAGCTCTCCCTTCTGCTGCTCTCCCCGTAACACAACCACTTGCCCCCCACTGCACCCCCCCATCTGCAAACTCTCTTCCTCGTGGGGCCTTCTTCCCCGCCACCTGGGCATTTCAAGGCTGGGAGCAGCTTGTGGCATGCAGAAAATGTTTTTGGGGAGACTTCCTCAGTGCAATCATT
Organism: Heloderma suspectum; assembly: GCF_057233095.1. Lineage (NCBI taxonomy): Eukaryota > Metazoa > Chordata > Lepidosauria > Squamata > Helodermatidae > Heloderma > Heloderma suspectum. The sequence continues at coordinate 272,680,436 of NC_139458.1, forward strand.
GCTGTAAATTCCATCCCTTTCTATGAGAGTGGCCTGTGTATTGCGCTAGGTGGCCGTGGGTCCTATAATAACTTCCCCAGATGTTGTGCACAGTAATTTCCCACTCAGCACGCACTGTGTATTTGCCCTTAGGGTCCGTGCAACACTTGTCCCTGGAGCCATGGTATTTGCCAAGGATGACCTCACTGGGTAGCACAGACAAAACAACAGCAGCGACTGTCATTGTCCGCTTGGGGTGTTGCCCAACTGATTAGTCCCCCTTCTGAATAGAGTTCCCAAACGATGATGATCTCTTCACGGTATGTGTCTCCTGTCGCCCCTTGTGTTAAGGCATGCCCGTGGTTGGCAAAAGAATGGAGGTGAACAGGCGGGACTTGTATTCTGATGCTTCTGCATGGAATTGCTTTTCAGGATTCAAAGGATACGGCCCACATCGGGACACACAGCTCCTGGGGGTGGTATTTTATCTGGCGCATGAATCACCGTAGGTTATACAGCTTTACTTTCCTCTGCCAACGCTGCAAAGCCATGCTGTGTCTGTGTCATGTGATCCACTCTGGAGGCGCAACGCTCAATGCGAGTTCTGTGCGCTACCTCAAGAGCCTACTACTGCTAACACAGAGGGATGGGCACCACCAAGGAACACAGTCAGACACACAGCTGAGAGATGCGGCTTCCCTCTGATCCCTCCCCCCCGCTCTGAATCCCGGTGTGGCTTGGGCAAGGGCACTATTTCAGGTGGGAGTGCATTGAGAGGACAAGAGAGGCTCTAGCGTCAAACAACCACGTAGTCCACTCCCTCTTCTGAGATTTACTTTGGTGTCCTCTTTTCTTGATCAGGCTCTTCCAATACTGACCGCTGTGGACCCTCTATGGTAGATCCCATCACTGCGAGCCAACTTTGCACCCGTTTTGGTCCAGGAAAGAGCAGGTGGACTGCCCTGTTCCATCGTCTTCTCCCATCAATGCCAACCCATGATGGCATCTACTAGCAAGGGAAGAGGGTGTCATGCAGGCGCACAGAGATAGAGAACTTGCTAGACATTTGGGGGGAGCAGAAAATTCAAGAACAGCTGTGGAACAGCCACAGGAACTTGGACTTCTTTGAGGAGATCTCAAGAGAGATGACTGCACGGGCCCACCAGCATAGCGCCACAGAGTGCAGATCCAAGACCAAGTCCATGCGCCAGGACTACAGGAGGCTAGTGAACTACAACTCCAGGTCAGGGAACAACACGGCAACCTGCCCGTATTACACACAGCTACATGGGATTCTTCGGGGAGATGCCACCGTTCGTCCAAAGCACATATCTGGAAGTTTGCAGATTACTCTGGGCACCTCGCATGCCGAGTCTCCAGATCATGACCTTCTGGAAGAGCATTCTTTGGAGCCATTGGGAGCATTGGCAGAAGAGGGGGAGCATGTTTCCGTGGAGCGGCGTGATGCTGGTGGGTGTTAGGGACCGGGTTTGTATCCCCAATGCTGAACACCGTTCGTGGGATGTCCTTGATGGTACATACGTTGCTCCGTGGGCTCCTGGTATAGTCCTACAAGTAGAACAGCACCACCTATACTCATACGTTGCATTGTATCCAACACTAACAAAGAACCACTCTGTTATTTCCCAGTAATGCCAGGCTGTGTTGTGGACATGGACTGGGGGGGGAGCAGCACCGCACCCACATTGATTGGTCTCTGTTTCCTTCCCCACCTACATGACAAAGAACACAGGAGCTAACACGCTTCTCCCATTTCATAGGACATGACAGCATGGTGCAGGAAGGAGAGTAGGCCTCCCAAGAAGAGGACGCGGACCCGCCTGAAGAAGGGAGCAGTGAGTAGCAACACACAACCTTGTATTTTGGACCGCAACTCTTTGCCAGACTGAGTGAGGTGGCCACTCTGCATTCTTCTTCTCGCTTGGCTAGTTCCAAGTGGAAAACTCGGTGTGTTCCCCCATCTGCCCCCCGCTTATATGCTGTTGCGCTCCAAGGTGTGACGTGACTCTCCAAGTCTAAAATGGGAATGGGTTGTCTTCCAATGGACTTCCCGGTCCGTTTTGGGCTTGCTCTGGTGTCACCATTCCCCCACGTTTCCCCAGGGCAAACAGTGCTATCGCTACAGCATTTTCAATTTAGGGAGGGATTCTGCCACACATGCACTTAAGATGGCTGTTCTGGGACTGATTGGAACTGTAATATGGTTGCTGTCCACAATGGTATTTCAGGTGGGGAGCCGTGCACAAGTGATCAGAGGGCAACTGGGAGCACTTGCGACGAGCTAGAGGACACAGGTAAGCAAGGGGATGCATGCACTTTCATGGGCTGGTGCCCCGTAGAAGAAATTTTCCAGCCTCTGGGCCACAGGTGCGCTGGCTGGGGGCCCCACCATTGTCCCCTCACCCACCCTCCCCTTTTGGATCTCAAAAAGATTTCCTCATAGCCACCGTAGGAGGCAAATTTGGCTCTGCCTTTTCCACTGCATCGGAAGGGAAGCACACCATTCCCTGAGAGCAGGGAATGAGTGATATATGCCCATGGAGCTAAGCTAAGGGAACGAGCATCCTGGCGACCAGGCGCTATAATTCACCACCAGCATCCGTTCACCGACCCTCGAACATGGCCGCAGTTTGACCTCTGGCAGCAGCAGCCGAATGCTGCCAATGCACGCATGTTGAGAGGGATGCTTTCCCAGTAATTTCTGTCCATGGCTCTTTTTTTCTGGTTGCCGCCACAGGCAATACTGCAACGCACACTTAAACCATTTCTAATTTCTCTAACAGAGCATCTAGTAACCAACAGACAGGCCACCTTATCCCCTGCTATGCACCTGTCACTGATCAGAAATAAAAAGAGTTGTAGAGCAGCCAGTGAAATTGCTGAATGCATCATGCTACAGAGGAGAACGATCGTGTCCTCACAGTCATGGAAAGAGATGCGGAGGTGTTTAGGGAGTATGTGAGAAGATTCTTTCTAGATGACAAGGTGGCAAGCAGGGATAGGAGGGCACTTGTCAGTTCCATAGATGCCCATGCCGTGATTCTCAGAGCCATGCTTGATAAAATGCCCGATTACCGCTCCGGGCAAACCGCGGTGCACTATGGGAGGGAGGAAACCCAGCACAGACATATCCCAAAACACTCAGAGTCCATCCCGCATAAACCCCTACACGCCCCGAGTCTGACCTACATGGATGAAGCCCACCCCCCCATGATGTGGCGACTCCAGGCACATCGTCTCAGGAGTGCCCGGAGCCTGTGTCCCCCATAACCTCAACACCCAATCATCCTGGGGGTGGTCAGATCAGGCCTGCATGACTGCACAAATGCCCATGTCAATTCTCCCCATGAGCGAGGGTCCCGGACTGTATTCAGCTTCCCCTTGGTGGGCCGGACAATGCTTAGAAGTGTCCTGGCATCGCTCAACCTAAAAAGCCCTGTTAATGGTTCTGCGCAGTGTTGTCTTCTGTATTAATTTCCTATTGTTTGAAATGGTGTGTTTTCCTGTCAAGGAAGTTCCCAGGACATCCCCTGCCTGGAAGTGCTGTTTGGAAGCTGGATGGCGGATTGACCCTGTGTAGCTGGGAGTGGTTCGACAGAGAGGTGACTGCGCATACACAACCCACCTCTATCATGGTTTAAGAGCCAGTGTAATCTTTTCTCTACCATGTTCCTTGTGATTAAAATAGTAAGTTTTTCCAGAAAGAAAACACATCTTGCCCCACACTTGTCTGACGGGATAAAAAAAAAGCGGAACCCGACACAGGTGGGATTCTTTGAAAACTGATTTAAGTGCTATTGAAAAAAATATATATAGAAAACACCCCCGCCAAGCTTCCTTCCCACAACTTCTCTATGCAAGACATGCCTCTTTCTCCAGGCGGGAAACGTGCCTCTTCATCTTGCTCACTGCAAATGAAGCCACCCTGTCCATACATCTGAACATTACCCACCCCCAAAATCTTCTGCAAAAAATACCCACTTCTGCACTTTATCATGCCCTCTAGGCAGAGCACAGCCCCGAGAATGGAGGTGGTGGACTGTTCATGCCCTGCCGCATCTGCACTTGTCCCTGGAATGGCTGCCCCAGGATGGCTGGCAGCACGCTGCCCCGCCGTGCCTGGCATCGACGCCCGTGTAGTCGTGGAAAGTAAACCAAGATCAACCAGGTTGTTCAGTTTGGCTCATGTGGAGGGCGGGGAGGGCCGACCTTGGGCCATTGCTTGTCATTATTTTGGGGCTGGGGGAAATGGGGAACAGTGTAGGGATGGCAACAGGAGAGTTGCGTCACTCAGCTGGCAGTCCAAAGAGCCAGTGACATTGGGGGGGCTATCCCCTTGGGCTGCTACACTGGGGAGCTCTCGGATAAGGGTATATGGTGTCATTTGAAATTTCAAGGGGCCAAACTCACAGGACTAACTCAGGGTGGCTGTTGCCTCAGAAGACATATCTAGCATCAAAGGACATGCCCAAAAAGAGAGTCATAGAAGCTGGCTCCAGTCTTACCTACATGCTTCCTCACAGAGGCGCGCCCAGAGGAGGCCGCTGCTGGGGCACCTTGGCCTCCATCCCCTGCTCCGCTTCCACCACTGGAAGATGAGGGTCCCACTCCAGTGGGAGCAGAGGAACTGCCCGCTTGCTCGCCCTCCCTCGCTCTTTGCATGGCTGGAAGGAAGAGGTTGGTAGTAAACATTTCACTTGTTCCCCAGGGTGGTGGATGCATCTTCTTATATGTGAGACAACATCCAGGTCACGTTTCCACCTGTGGTGTCAATATGCCAAGCCCCATTCATGCTGCGAGCCCACCGCAAGAAAACCTGGGCATGGCTACCCGCCATAGCGGTGTTCTATGTTGTGGTGTGGACTCAACTTTGGGAGGGCCGTGTACCTGCATGGCATGTTTCTATGGCACAGAGCGGTAGAGAGGTCTGCCTCAGTTAAAAACAAACCATTGTGTGGGCCGCTCTGGGTTTGTGTTGCCCCATCAAACATCAATGCTGCAGAGTCTGTTCAGGGGGCGGAGTGCTGCTCCAGAGCCTCGAAGAACCTGGCCTTCAAGGCCTTAAGTTTTAGGGATGTACGAATCCCTTACCTGGTTCCGGTCATGGCATCCGCTGCGGGGGGGAGGTGATCCGTTCCTCCCCCCAGAATCCTCGATGGGGGGGAGGCAATCCAGTCCTCCCCCCTGGAATCCTACCCGGCTGGCTCCACTCCGCGGCCATGCCGCGGAGCCACCAGCCAGGCCGATCCACAGCAGGGCCTCCAGCTACTGCCAGGCTGGTGTGGACGCAAATGGTGTCCTGCGTAGGGGACGCCATTTGCGTCCTTACAGTAGCCCGTGATATGCTACGTAAATATTTATGTAGCCTATCACAGCTAAAGCAGGGACGCAAATGGCAGCCACTACGCCATTTGTGCCCCTGCTCTTTGCCGTGATAGGCTACATGAGTATTTACGTAGCTTATCATGGTAAAGGTGGCCACGCAAATGGCATAGCGGCTGCAATTTGCGTGGCCGCCTTTACCGTGATAGGCTACGTAAATACTTACATAGCCTATCATGGCTGCCTGCAAGCACGCAAATGGTGACCACTACGACGGCCGTCATTTGCGGCCGCAGCAGCCCGGCAGCGGCTGGCCGGGATACAAGCCGGAGCCACTGCCACCGCCACCGGAGCCGCCGCCACCGCATCCGCCCCAGGTAAGCTCCGTCCAAGGGGGATTCCGCGGGGTGGTGGAGGGTAGGAGGCTGTTCCGCCACAGATTCTGGGGGGCTGGATTCTAAAGAATTTGGCCTCACTGGAGTCTATGGCGGAATTCTCTGACATCCCTATTAAATTTGGTTCTTCCCTACAGGGGGGAGTGAGGGAATCCCTCCTGTGAGAGTCCCCTCGCCACCACCCTGTTGATGGCCTCATTGCTCTTCATGGAGCTGCACGTAATGCGCACTGTGCAGCTGCCCTGCAGGAGCAGCTGCAGCATGAGTTCAACCTCGCTGTCCTGCCAGTAGCCGAGCCTGCGCAACGCCATGTTTTTTGACACCTGAATTACCCTGGGGGATTTCTCCAGACACTATAGAGTACTTTGCCACAGTGGTTTCGGCGCAGCGCCACCTGTTGATGAAGCTTCGAATAATTGATTCTTCGGAGATCCTGAAAGAGAAGTGGGGGGAGGCTGTGTCCTGAGGGTGCCACCAAAAGAAGCACAGGGACAGCGTTCTTGGTCTTTAAACATTTTTAATCAGAGTAATAACAAGCACCACAAATAGCAACAAGCAATGGAGAGTGAGGAGAAAAGACAGTACAAATGGAATCAACAACTCCGTACCCCCACAAACTTGCACCCAGAGTCTTTCAAGACATGTCCCCTCATCATACTTGTCCCCTGTTCTCCCACATGTATTCGCAAAGTGCCCTCCGAACTTCCTCCCCCTGTTCCTTATGCAGATTATTGTCATTGACGTAGGGAAGCCCCAATGTGTCCAACACTACACGGTTATAGTCCCCCGACACATCTGTCAAAGCCTCTCTGTTCGTCTCACAGATATTGTGTAGGATGACACATGCAGAAATCACTGAGGGAACGTGTTCCTCAGCCACCTCCAGTCATCCAGCGAGACATCTCCACCTGCTTTTCAGCCTGCCAAAAGAGCGCTCCATCACATTTCTGGCTCTGCTGAAGTAGCGGTTGAAGTGAGCCTCCTGTGGCGAGAGGTTTCCTCCAAAGGGCTCCATCAGCCAACGTCGCACGGGGTAAGCTCCGTCGGCAAGTATCAGCAGTGGAATTAGCACACCGCCAACTCTCCACGTCGGGTTCCCCAGGACAAATGCTCCAGCATCCATGGCCTTGTAGAGCGCAGAGTTCCAAAATACATAGGCATTGTGATTTTTCCTGCTCCATCTCTATATTGATGAAATGTCCAGCGTGGTCCGTCGGGCCTGGTAGAAGCATGGATTAGTACTGCTTCCTATTAATAAATTAGCTGCCATGTCTGATTGGGGAGACTATGGACAAATGCGTCCCGTCGCAAGCCACAAATGCTCCAGGGAGCCCTAGGGCGGAGAAGCCAAGGATTGCCTGGAAAGAGCGGGGAGGGGAGAGACTAGTTAGTAAGAAGCAGCAAAAGAATACCTGTCTGTTGCCAAGCAAATGATGCATCCTGCTCATAGCCCCATCTCCACCCACACTTGCCCGGACAGGCCCCGTCAACCACAAAGCATCCCACAGCACCTTCCATGGTCGCATCCTGCATCCCAGGATGCATGAACACACACACACACATACATCCAGGAGGACAGTCGTCACCATTAGTGTAGGGATGGATGGAACACTTACCTTCCGTTCCGTTCTGTTTCCGCTGGGGGGGAGAGGCGCTCCGTCCCTCCTCCCGGAATCCTCGATGGGGGGGAGGCGATCCGGTCCTCCCCTCCAGAATCCTGCCCGGCCAGCTCTGCTCTGCGGCCAAGCCGCAGAGCCGCTGGCCGGCTCTGGCTGCCAGCAGCCGGACATCCGGCCGCTGAGCAGCCCTGCAGGGACGCAAATGGCAGCTGTCGTAGCTGCCGCCATTTGCGTCCCTGTATTTAGCCGTGATAGGCTACGTAAATATTTACGTAGCCTATCACGGCAGGGGGGAAAAAAACCCAGCGTATGCAAATGGTGGCAGCTACTAGGGATGGCGGAGAATTTCTCCCCGAAACTTCGGGGGGCCGAGCACCAATGTGTTCGGCACCCCGAACAAGTTTCGGGGAGAAATCCTCCGCCCCCCCCGCCCCCCGCCCCCCCCCCGGGACGGGACTTACCTTCCCTGAATGTCCCTCCCGGCGGCGGGTCCGGCTGGCGGTTCGTCCGGTGTTCGAGCGGGGCGGGAGCGGCAGCCGGTCTTTCGACCGGCTGCCGCCCCCGCCATTGCAATGAAAGAAAGAAAAAAAAACGTCCCCTGATAGGCTATGTGACGATTCATGTAGCCTATCACGGCAAGATTTGCAAAGTCAGCCGTGATAGGCTACGTGAATCGTCACGTAGCCTATCATGGGTGACTTTAAAAAAAAAAAAAAAAAGCGCGTACGCGAATGGCGGCCCCCATAGGGAGCCGCCATTCGCGTTCCTTATTTAGTTGCTGTAGTCTACGTCAATGTTTACGTAGACTACGGCGAAAATAAGGGAAACGCTATTTGCGTTGCCCTTATTTTCGCCGTAGTCTACGTAAACATTGACATAGACTACAGCAACTAAATAAGGAACGCGAATGGCGGCTCCCTATGGGGGCCGCCATTCGCGTACGCGCTTTTTTTTTTTTTAAAGTCACTCGTGATAGGCTACGTGAATCGTCACGTAGCCTATCAGGGGACTTTTTTTTTTTTTTTACTTTCGTGTTCGCAAAAAAGGGGAACGCAAATAGCGTAATGGACGCCATTTCCAAGTTTTTTAAAAAAAGTGATAGGCTACGTAAAGATTTACGTAGCCTATCACGGCTAGATTTTTAAAAAACACCGTGATAGGCTACGTAAATGTTTACATAGCCTATCACGGCTGACTGGGGGGGGGGGGAACCGCGCATACGCAAATAGCATTCCCCTTATTTTCGCCGTAGTCTACGTAAATGTTTATGTAGACTACACGTGCCAAAATAAGGAACGCAAATGGCGGCGCCCATGGGCGCCACCATTTGCGTACGCACGGGGTTTTTTTTTTCCCCCACTCAACCGTGATAGGCTATGTAAACATTTACGTAGCCTATCACGGCTGACTCCAGGGACGCAAACGGCGGTGGCTACAGCCGCCGCCATTTGTGTCCCGGCAGGACAGGATTCGCGGCCAGAGGGACAGGGCGCCTCCCCTCTGGCCAGAATTTCGGCGGGGAGGGACGGGGCGCCTCCCCCCCACCGCGAAGCAAGTTTGGGGTTCAGGTAAGGGACTTTCGTACATCCCTATGAATCAAATGGAGACTGCAGGATGGAATGGGGGAGTTAAGCCTTTCTTCCTGTGCCATTTTGATGCTGTGAACGCACACACGCACATGCACACACATACACAAGTCAAAGCTATACTTAAAAAAAGTAAGTAAAATCACACACCCTGGCGGCAGGGAGGCGGAGGTGTGATTTTCAGCAGGAAAGCATTTAGGGGCAGGGTTTAATTCTCTCTCCTCCTGTGTCACAGCCCTGATCCAGACTGGGGCCTCCTTGGGCTACTTTTTGTAAATAAAGAAATGTGGCCTGTCACAAGTGCACCATTCAAAAATGTGCATGAAGTCACATCTAGCGTGACCCTGAGATAATATCTCAATCTTAGCCCTGTCCACCTGCAATATGGGGAAGGCCTATTTTGGAATCAATGGTGCAACTTATTTTACCTCAGTTCAATGGAGTATTCCTTTTTAAAATGTTTCACTTCAGTCTCTTCACAAATGACACTCTAAAATGTAATGAGAGGAAACAGTTGAAATTCTGCTTCCATATTTTAGCTCTTGATGGAAGCAGTTAAAGATTAGCCACCCCAATATATAAAAAAATAGTTTAAAATATCTGAAGTAAATATCCTTGAGGGTCTATATGGGCCATGTGACACAGTATACATTAAAGAAAGAAAGAAAATTAAGAAAAAGTAAACAAAAAGCCAGCATAGAGAAAGCATGTTTCATCTAAATTAGCTGACGATGTTGGGTGCGCAGATGAGTGCACAGCCCATGCTTTATTCACACGGATACCCTGACACTCAGCTTTAATTAAAGACTTATCTGTGAAAACACTTGCTTCGTATACTCCTTCACCTCCAAGGCATTTTAGTTCCCACAGTTTGTAAATATATCACACATGGGCTTTTTAGAAAAGCAACCTTTAAAAAAAAAAAAAAAAAGACAAGTGTTTTCTCCCAAAGACTTTGCAGTTTGGGCTTCATTAAGCCTAGATGAATGTACATTGCTAATATTTCACATAAAAGCAGAGCTGCTACATTACTGACTTCAACTGGTTTCATAGCCATTCCATTTCCGCCTGTCTACCTTGGCCCAAAATTGAATTAGAATTCTACTGGGGGCTATTGTGCTCCCTGGCTATACTGTTAATTTTGGGTTTATCATGGTTCTTATTCTTGTTTTATTATGTCTTGTGTTTTTAAGTTTTATTGTATTCCACCTTGGGAGGGGTCACCCTAAAAGGCAGCGTGCCTGGGTAATCAGGGAGATTTTTCTTATTTCCCATGCTATATTAGAAAATGATATACCCAATAATAGCCAATAACTCAGCTCAATCCTAAAGTTAATCATACATGCATATAAATTTGAATGTAACAGAAGCCAACCACATCCAGTCCTCACCAGTTTATGGATCTTATTCTTCTTTTAGGATGGGTACTAACCACCACCACCACCACCAAAAATATGACATAGGAATGAGACAAAGGTGTATTTGGAAACACATGTAATATACAAACACATATATCAGAAAAGCAAGGGTTTGTTTCAGCTCCTTGTCAACTATACACAAAAGCTCACACTACATTTAACATGTAGTGAGCCCTGATTCAGATGGGGACTACAGCATGTGAGAAGGGAAGGTTTAATAATCCACTCCCCGGCAATATTCCCTTCACCCCAAAGGCCCACCACACACACAACAGCAAGTTAAAAGAACTCCCATTAGCATATGTTTACTCTCACTAACTTTTGTTCTGGGAGTGATTGGGGTGTGTGTAGATTCAGCTGCAGTCCTGATCTGGATTGGTTCCTATGCTTACTTAAAAAAAAATCCCATACAGAGCTGCACAACACATATTAAACATCACACACAGTTTAACTCAGGTTTAGCTGCCATGTAATGTGTGGGACAGCCCACTGAGTTGAAATAATAAATATCTTTTCAGGAACTATTCACTGAGGGGGAAAAAAACCGGAGACAAACCAGTCTTTTACAAACTCTGAGGCAGGAAGCAAAGACCTTAGTTAATTATAGTATCCTTGTTAACTATTTCCTACAGGAAATGTTATATGCTACTGTTAAAATATTGCACCAGCCACTATAATTGTCGAGTAAGTGAATGGAAGAATGAACAAGGGCATCTATGGTATCTTTACGTTCTTGACCCTGAATGCCATAAATAAATAGCCCTCTCATCTCGTGCATTTTTTCAGCTGTGAAAGTCATTATCTGTATAGATAGCAAGGGGTTCCTTTTCCACCAGCCCCTCTTAAGAAAGTCTCACAGATGTCGCATAGAATTCTCTGTCTCCATTTCTCTCTCTTTTTGGCATGCAGTTACTGTTTTCTCAATTAGCTGAGGCAAGTGTAACATTGTGAACAGCTGCCAGAACTGCACGGAGCAATGCGGCCTTTTTTTATGACTGTAAAGGCTATTATCAATTTAGATAGTGATTTTCACAGTGTAGTGAACACATGAACAATGCTAATGCATACATGAGAACTGCGTGGTCCCTAGTGCTTGTAATTATATATATATATATATATATATATATATGTATATATATATACACACACACACACATAAAGATCACACTGGCCTGAGATCAGTGGTTCAGATGTGGCGCCACTCGTTCTATTCTCTGGGAAAATTCTCCTCAGTTGTTGCAATTGTCCCAGTCTTTAAAGATGCAGTGGCAACTTAGCCCAGCTGTTGACCTGAAATTCCTTGCTGAAGTTCTCAGTGAGGCAGAACCCATGGGACCTCTTCCTCCTCCTCTCTCTCTCTTAAATTTTACATTGTATGTTACCATGGCAATCTCAGTTTATTCATTCATTGTTATTTAGAGAAAGGGAAGAGCTAGAGATGTTACAAGTTTAGGATACGAAGTTTTGGGTGGCAGTTTGTCTTCTCCAAAGCTGTGCCTTCAAGGTCACAACATTTTCACTAGAGGTTTGTGCAAATGGACTCTCAGAATTCTTCACCTTATTTGTGGGCAGAGAAGTTGAGGGAACCATTTCATCAAATTTCTTCAGGAGAGGGAAAAATTCTCCAGTTTCTCAGGTGTGGGCTCACCATTAGCAGTGGCAGTAGCAGAGCTCCTTCCTTCCTTCCTTCCTAGTTGTGTTGTTGTTATTTTGCTGCTGCTACAAGTGGTGTTGGCAGCATGCCCAAATTTTCATCTGCCACAATGCCCTGGAGCTAGTGTCGTTCCACAGCATTGTGGGGTGGGGGTGGAATGAGAGTGGCATATGCCACCAAAAATGTTGGACAATGCTTGGAGAAAACTCTGTGAACTGGCCTTTTTCTAGGGTGTGAGAAAAAAGAAAAATCTCAGAACTTTTCACAGAAAAATGCCTGCAAAATATCAACTCAGCTCTATTAAAAAAATACAACTCTTAATAGTGCAATCCTATGCATGTTTACGCAGAAGTAAGTCCCACCTTGTTCAATGGTCCTTATGCTCAAGTAAGTGTGTTTAGGATTGGACCCTAAAACTGTAGACTCAAAACACAACAAATCTGACTAAGAATGTCAGAGAAATGTATTTGTTTGTTTACCAGAATTTAGCCAATTCACACCTCCCAGAACCAAATGTGGACCCAAATGAAGTCAGTACATTTCCAAGCTTGCAATGTGATTTGTGCAACAATAAAATGCATTTGAATAATGCACTTGTATTATAAAATGCAGGTGAAAAATGGGTACATTTGAAAAATGTGCACAAACACACTTTAACCAATGGGAGAAATTGCATACATTTCAAAAAAATGCACAATTGATGCATACCTTTGGGGAAATGCACATGAAAATATGCATGAATTTTTTGTGCAGAAAAGAAATCAAAGTTCACAATCTGATAATGGACATGGGTTGGGACAAACTTCGAGGTGGAAATCAGAGAATCTCAGTGAGCTCAGGTTTTGCTGACTTGCACATGCCTAATCTGGCCAAGCATTCATGTGCAATAAAAACAATCTCAGCTACCCCTCCAGAGACCTAAAGGTCCTCTTAAACAGAAGGGCTTTAACCAGTTTTCTAGAAAATGGCGGAATCGGCCAGGCAGACCATCCTAGAGAGGGTCAGAGAGGTGCAACAGATAGGGGGAAACCCTAGATCTCATTGTTGCTCTGTGTGTTTCTATCAGTGAAGGCATACAACCGCCATCTGTAGATATTAGGAGACAAGAGGGAACACATCTTACTGGCTGATTTCCCCCTGAAAATTCAAATTGGAATCCACTTGGCAATCAATCATGCAATACCTCTGGGATCTTTTCTTCTTGCTGTGTGGTGCAGACCTCCTCCCCCTGTTTGAAAACACAGTGACCATATCCTGATCCAAGAGGAATGGATCTAAGTCATATGAGCATTTGCTAGCCCATTGTTTTTTAATGGTTCAGATCGAAGTACATCAGGAATCCTATCAAGTTCCATCCCCACCTTGTCGGAAACAGTTGCTCAAAATAAGTGCACTCTTATCTCTCTCCCCACCACCACCACCCCGTGTGTCTTGCTCTTATTTTAAAACTCTTAGCACCAGTTGCTCTGCTTGCCGTCCATATACAGTATCAGATACTCTGTGTAAGGAAATCTCCCCTCAATTCCTCAAGTGCCATCCCTTTTCTCAGTTTGCGACTGGTGACAGGTGCCTCTTTTGGACTCGGATTTGATACTGTTTGCAAATGGTCTTGTAGCTCCAGCTTGGGGGCGAGGTGATGTGCACCACCAGCAAAAGGCCCAAGTTAGCATTTTTGCTAATTCCTCCGAAATGCAACATTCCTGGTTCTGTGCCAAGAAATCATCAAAACATGATGCAACAGCAGAAGAGTGGGAGTTGTGTATCAGGAGCAAGCTTGGCATTGCAGGAAATTTTAACTGAGGTTTGGAAAGTGGTGGTTTGAAGTAAGACTTGCAAATGTGGCCATAGGGTGATAGTCAAAGCCATTGAGTCTTCCTGTTCTCTTTGATGTGGGCTCTGAACTTGCACAGTGTCAGACCAGCAACCTAGCTGGCGACAGGTTGCTACTGAGTCTGAGTCTGACACAGGAAAGGCAATCGGCACATAGGCCAGAGGCAGGAGATGTAGTCATGGACACAGGGCTGACACAAGATGTGGACCTGCTCCTGCCTCCTTCTCTTCCACTTTGTCCTAGGGCTGTGCAGGGACCCCCCGATCCGACTTGGAAGCCGCTTCGTGGCTTTGGAGGCAGGCCTGATTCAGCTCAAGCTGATTCGGTGGCAGGGCGGACTCATGCTATCTATTTAAAACAAAAATACAAAGCCTTGCCACAACATTATGTTTGAAATATGATTTTCATTTGGGGCCCAAATAGAAATAAAATCTCTTTTCTGTTTCTAATATCTGGTAGAAAAATAGATGTTTGTGTTTTTGCCTCTGTCAAAGACTTAAAACAAGCCAGTTGAAAGATCTTAACATGACATTCACTACTGATTCACTGGAAGGCATCCCAATTAAGTGCAACTGGACTCCCCATTAAGCAGTAGTAATTTCTACTAAGGATCATTGGGTTTAAATCTATTCCCCCAGGAAAGTGTAGAGCTCTCTATTTTAAAAAGAGTTTCTCGTTAAGGTGAACCTCCAGTAATGGCACAGACAGGGATGTCTGAGAAATTTGTTTCAGTTTGTTTTTGATCAAGATTTACCCAGTTTGCACGTTATGGAGTGAACACAGACTCAAACACCATCTGCAGTCGAAGTCCGTACATTTCCGGCAATGTGCATACATCTGAAAACATTCGTGAAAAAAATGGTACTTTTGAAAAATGTGTGATTGGTACTTTTGAAACATGCTTTAATCCATGGGAGAAGAATGCATAAGTTTAAAAAATGTGCCCAGTTGATGCATTCGTTTTGAAAAATACACACAGAAATTCACATGAATGTTCACGCAGAAGAAGAAGAAGAAGAAGAAGAAGAAGAAGAAGAAGAAGAAGAAGAAGAAAGATCACAATCTGATACAGATAAGACATGGAACGAGCATCGAAGTGGAATTTTGAGAACTTTGACAAACTCACATTTAGTTTGTATGCGAATCCCTAATGTAAACAATCTACTCTTGAAGTGAAGGATCTGTTACAGTGGGTGTTTGGCTTTGGAATGAATATCACAAGAGAATGTATAACTTGCACTCTACTTATGATCCAGTGACATGGATGCCAGGGACTTTGTGAAAATGACTCTCATAGATGTTGCATTATCTCTTTCTCTGGATTGAGGCCTATGTGACTAAGAATCACACATTTCTGCATGCTGAAGTCTGACTGACCAATTTCAGAGGGATACACATGGTCCATTTTGAGCAGATGGCAAGCTGCAAGTCTATCCAGAAGTAACCTTTTAGTCAGGTTGCTCCTTTTCTTTTAGAACTTTCCTGCTTACAAACCTACAGCCCTTACCATAAATGCCAAATTCATTTATAGTACAGTTGTTCCAGACAGTCAGCTTTAGACATTCTCCGCTCTTCTTTTGAGAACTCAGATTCCTGGCTAAAACTGTGCAATCATCCCCACTACATTTCAGAGTTCAGTACGACAGCATCATCTTACACACAGAAGCTCAGGTTTCATGTGTTTCACTGTGGTCTAGCAAACCATGGCTCTCGGTAGCTGCTTGAGCTGAATTAATGTTTCCCTTGGCCAGAGTCACGTTAGCAAAACAACTTCTGCCAGCAGCAAATAACATTCAACTGTTTGGACCACAGCACCACCACCACCCCGGTGACCTTGGACGCACAGCTCAATGCAGTCATCATGCAAGAACGCGAAGCAGGTGTGGCGAAAGCCATCTCATTCAAAAATGGTGTTGGCGTTCCTTATTAAGATGTAACTCTAGAGGATGAGTAACAATTATAAACCTTCCCAGACATTCTGAAAATAGACTGAGTTCGTTTATACTTGTTTTGGCACAACTGCGGGAAAGTAAAGGAGATGAAATTGTGCTTTTCATTGGACCAACCAGCTGTTTACACTGTTGCAAGTTGTCAAACATTACCAGTTTTTCATCAGGTACAGATGTTCACAGGATCTTTTATTTAAAAAAGCTGATGAGGTTTGTTACTATAGTTTATCAGCAGTCTTGTTGACGGTCATGTGGGTATCTGACAAAACACAGAGAAACTGTTTCATGATGCATTCACTTTTATAAGTGTAATTTTATCTGCTGCCAGACCTAATACAGTCATCTCAAATCATGTGAAAGAAGACCTGAATGTCCATGATAAAATAAGGCCCATATTAAAATGCCTCTGCTTAAGGGACAACCTAGGATTGCCTACAGTTACGTATAACTATTCCGTTCCAGTAGCAGTTCTATGAGTCAAGCTTTTTAATGTCTACATGAAACCACTGGGGAAAATCATCCAGAGGTTTGGGCTGAAATGTCATCAGTATGTGAATAATACTCAGCTTATCCTCTCATTTCCATCTATACATCCCAGGGAGGCTCGGGAGCTCTTGAATCAGTGTCTGAAGGCTGTTTTGGGTTGATGAGGGTCAACAAATTGAGACTTAATTCAGACCATTTCTACACAAGGTTTTATTGCACACCCGTGATTGGTCACTCACGGAAGTTTACAGGTCTTTTACACAATGTCGTCACCTCCAGTGGTTTTCGAATTTTATCCTGCTTTTTAAAACATCAGAGATAATGCACTATTTAAATATAAATCCGCTTTAATGGTCATGTGGATTGTGCAGTTCCATGATAACCACAGCCTGGGAAGAAGAAGCAAAGCATACTGATTGGGGCAGAGCAGGAAAATCACAACTGCCCTTTTTCTCTTCTACCCCTCCTCCAGCCTGTCTGCCTGTTGACCTGCACTGGGAGGAGAGTTTTCTTGGCCAGACTAGGAGAGGCTCAAAGTGAGCGTGGAGCTGGGGGGGGGGAGGAAGAAGAAGACAGCGAACCCCCATGTAAACAGCTGACAGCAACTTTTGGAAGTGCCACACTGCTTTGCAGAGAGAGAGAGAGAGAGAGAGAGAGAGAGAGAGGTGTACTTGGATTGATCGGGAGACCTACTGATTCATGGCTTGCTTTCTTGCTTTCTGCCCCAGTGGCTGCAGAGAACTTGCAGCACATGTCAGCCCGTGTAAGGATCCAATCTTTAATCCCATATAGAATTCACAAGCAGAAGCCCCAGTAAATTGTGGAATAAAAAGCCTGGTGTGGTGAAGCCCCCAGACAAGATGGAGGTACTGCGGGTTGGGAAACTAGCTATTCTGGATGGAGATTTACAACTGGTCCTAGATGGACTTGCACTCCCCCTAAAAGACCAAGTGCCTAGTCTGGGCATCTTCCTGGAATCAGTGCTAACTGTGGATGCTCAGGTGGCTGCATTATTCTGGGTTATGTTTTACCAGTTTAGGATGATACTCTAGCTGCAGCCCTATCTGGAGAGGACAGATCTTGCCTCAGTTATCCATGCACTAGTGATGTCCAGGTTGGACTACCGTAATGCACTGTGCATGGGGCTGTCTTTGAAGATGGTCTGTAGACAACATCCAGAATTGGTGCTTGAATGGTGCAGCAACACTTTTAAAAGTGTTGGCCCCAGCTGTGGGGAGGGACATGTGTGTTCTGCTTCAGGCAGCAACATGTGTAGCACTGACACTGTGTTACCACAAAACCTCCAGAGTTAGGTTATGATGTGAAAAGTATATTTAATTGCACATATACTATGAAAATAATAAAACTGGCAACATAGCCAATGTTATTTTCTTATAAATCTCTTAAAACCAGTGTGGTGTAGTGGCAAGAGTGTTGGACTAGGAGCTGGGAGATCCGGGTTCTAGTCCCCACTTGGCCATGGAAGCTCACTGGGTGACTTTGGGCCAGTCACACACTCTCAGCCCAACCCACCTCACAGGGTTGTTGTTGTGAGGATAAAATGGAGAGGAGGAGGATAATGTAAGCCGCCTTGGGTTCCTTGCAAGAGGAAAAAAGGCGGGGTATAAATGCAATAAATAAATAAATTAATTAAAACCTGCTCCTTGACAGTATAGTTTGTTCATGGAAGAAAATATACATGTGTGCATTATACTTTTGCTAAAGAAGTCTTTGTTGGATCCTTTGTTAGATAATTATCGGCCAGTCTCCAACCTTGCTGTTTAAAATGTGATCTTAGAGCACGTGGTAGCACTTCAACTCCAGGCTTTCTTAGATTAAACTGATTGTTTGGATCCTTTCTAATCTGAGCTCAGACCTGGCTTGAGGACAGAAGCAGCCTAGATCAGCTTGGTGGATGACCTACTCC
Organism: Heloderma suspectum; assembly: GCF_057233095.1. Taxonomy (NCBI): domain Eukaryota; kingdom Metazoa; phylum Chordata; class Lepidosauria; order Squamata; family Helodermatidae; genus Heloderma; species Heloderma suspectum. Next base: position 272,698,623 of record NC_139458.1, read on the forward strand.
AAGAACTGGACAGGGGAAGCACATAGCTGTTGGCTGTGCTAGCCTATCATGTGAAAAAGCAGACACAAATGGTGTAGCAGATGCCATTTGTGGCCGTAAAGCCCTTAGTTTAAGCTAAATGCAGCCATTTACAACTGCATTTAGCTTAATCTAAGAGCTTTGCAGCTGCAAATGGCGTAGTGGACGCCATTTGTGTCCGGAGTCAGCCTCAGCCAGCAATAGGCATGCCAATGGCGGCCGTATCGCTGGCGCTCTGGAGCCAGCCGGTGGCTCTGCAGAATCGCCACAGAGCAGAGCCAGCCAGCAAGGATTCCGGGGGGAGGGATGGATTGCCTCCCACCATGGATGAATTCTCCCCCCACCCCACCCCCGCCCCCCGGAGCAGCAGGTAGGGAATCTGCCCATCCCTAGCTGGTGGGGCTTGAGGATTATTGCTTGGCCCTGTGGCTGTTGGCCTATGAGATTTCACAGGGCTCTATTTTATTCCCTGTTCTTTTAAATGCACATGAAGCCATTAAGAGGTTAGGTCTCATCATTATGCTGGCAAGAGCCAGCTCTCAGACTGTCCCTCTTTTTCAATGCCAAGGATGATGTGCAAATCCTGAACCATTGTCTGGGTTGGATGTGGGCTTACAAATTAAGATTCAGCCCAGGGTAGAGGTGCTGTTGGTCAGTGGACAAGCCAGTTTGGGATTGGGAGCACAGCCTATTTGGGATGGGGCTGCAATCCCTCCGAAGGATCAGGTTCACAGCTCGGGGAACTCCTGAATCTGGCATTGGTCCTGGAGGCCCAGGGGACCGCTGTAGCCAGGGGCGCCTTTGCCCAGCTTTGGCTGCTGTATGTCAAATACACTGTATGTCATACAATGTCAATGTCAATACGTACCAAATTATATAGGAGAATGAGAATGCTATTTTGGTACTGGGGTGGTATTTTTTTGAGAGAGAGTGAAAGAATTTGAAGGAAACTTACTACCTATACATGTAAGGAGAAATGGGCAGTCAAGGTCTGTTCATTAACATTGTTTCGTTTTGTACTCATTCAAAGCATAAGCTACCCTCTAACTATAACGATGTGTTTATATCCAAGCTGACGAATAACATAAAGAGTGAAAATGCATTCCGTAATTACAGTGACAGAACATAGGTTTATTTTCTTCCATGGACAAACTACACTGTCCAACAGCAGGCCTTAACACATTTTTATAATAGGATGATACTGGCTGAATTGGCAGTTTTATTATTTTTTATACTGTATAGGGTATTAAATATACCCTTCATGTATTATCCTGAGGGGTTTGGGGGTGGGGGGAGGCTATACTAGCATTCGGGTCCATGACTTTATTTGTAACATTTATTTTTTTATTATTTTTTTTAAAAAAATTATATCCCACCTTTTTTTCCTCTTTCAAGGAGCCCAAGGCGGCTCACATGATCCTCCTCCTCTCCATTTTATCCTCAACAACCCCGTGAGGTAGGTGAGGCTGAGAGTCAGCGACTGGCCCAAAGTCACCCAGTGAGCTTCATGGCTGAGTGAGGAATAGAACCCAGATCTCCCAGTCCCAGTCCAGCACTCTAACTACCACATGACACTGGCTCTGTTTGTCATATTATGCTATTTTCAAAACCCTGAAGTTGCCCCATGAGTACCTTCTGGATCCCAGACATGAAATGATCAGGGGGGAAATGGCCGTGGGCCTGTTTCCTAAGCCTTCAGCAGCAATGGGACCTGCAGAAATCAGCAGATGAAGTCTTCATGGCACAGTAACGAGCACGATCACTTGCAAATGTCCACAGAAGAGGCTTCTCTTAAATGTATTGACAGCAAAAAGTTGGCAGCACATGAGCCAAGTGCATATACAGTCCTTACCATTCATAGCTGTGAGCTTCATTGCCCCCTTCTTATTGTCAACGTTTGTTTCTGAGCAAGGATGAGGGCAGGACTGGCCCTACCATTAGGCAGAGTGAGGCAGTTGCCTCAGGTGTCAAATGCTGGGAGGTGGCACAAGATCATGGAGGAGAGTGCTATGTAGCCTGGCCTGCATCTACTAAGGTAGCCTGCTGCCTTCGAGTGCAGTGGAGAATGTTGTCCTATCCCCAGTAAGATTCAGCTGACAGACCAGTTGGCTTTTGTACATGGAATGAGAGGAGTACCATCTTGTTCTTTGCCTCAGGCAGCAAAATATCTTGGGCCAGCCCTGGATAGGGGCTACTCTGATTGTACTCGGTCTTGTATTCAGACACAGTGAATTAGCTATACACTGGCCCTTTTAGTACAGCTCACTCCCCATACTACCCCCTGCCAGCCTGCCCCTCTCTCATCCTTTAGACTTGAGGTCATGTATCCTTTAGACTGGTGCAGACCTGGGTTCAGAGCTCTTCCAAGGAACTGCATATCAGCCTGTTTTAATAACCTGTTCTGTTACCAATACCTTTGCGGAGCCTGAAAGAATAATCAAAGTTTGACAGGTAACACATACTGCACATACTGCCACCCCCTCCCCACCAGGGCTAACTGCCATCAACTGCCCTGTAGGAAAGAAGATGGAGCGAGGGGGACAGGAACAGGCAAAGGGAACATCAGGTCCAGTTGGACTGCCACCTCCCACCCCCCCACCGGCTGGAAGATGAGAGGGGAATCAAGGCCATTGCACCAGACCTGCTTACAGTCTACTTAATTCTTTTTCCTCTTCTCTCCCCATTCCTTTTTCCTTTTATGTCCTTTTTAGATTGTAAGTCTGCAGGCAGGGACTGTCTTTTTTGATGATTGATTGTAAGCTATTCTGGGAGTCTTCTTTTTTTGGCTGAGGAGCGGGATAAAAATACTTTAAAAATAAAACAGACACTACACCCTCCTTCACAAAGGGAAATCGTGCATAGAAAGGGTTCCTGGGTTAAGCCTCTGGCCTATCCCCAGGGGCTCATTGTACTGATGGCCCTGCCTCTTATATCCACACATTATGCTTGGACATCTGTAAAGGAAAGCCTGTGTGCCCAGACCTCAACCCCCATAGGCTTTCGCATGTTCTGGAACCACGGCTGTGCAGGGTTCCAGACGGTGGAGAAATCCTATGTGTATAGAGGTCTACACATGTAGGCTTTCCCCTGTAGAAGTCCACACCTAATGGGGATGGGGTCAGCAGTGGTGTGGGAGGGACTAAGGGCGCACAGCCAGTGTTCTATGCACAACTGTGATGCATGTGTGAAGTGGGCTTACACCTCCTTATCCCTGGTCAATCTTTTGAGCAACAACGAAATAAGAAGCAGGAATGACAACACACCTTGTTGAGATGATGGCGAGCTTTAGATCTGAGAATGGGGGGAAAAAGTCCATGGAAGTTTATACTTAAGATCTGGAATCAAAGGCAACCTTGAATAATGTGAATAGAAAAGGCAGAAACATGAGGACTTTGTGAGTTCCTTTGAAGAATGTTGTGCTCCTCAAACATTCTTTGGCAGTTCCTAAGGATCTCATCGTTTCCTTTCTTACGTAACTAACAGTGTGGTTTTGATTTTATCTGCTCCTTTGCTAAGACAGTTGTTTTAGAAGGCTGACCTCCAGTTAACTGCCTATTTCCTCTGAGTAAGGTATACAAGGCCCCAGAGCTCATTTTGAGGGTATTTAATGCGAGCCTAGATCTTGACAACAGATAATATTCAGTCCTTTTGTACATTGCCATCTGTTTACCACACCAGCTGGACTATTAAGATCTAACATTTATTTACATTTGTTTATATTATGTATTGAAAAATTGTATTGGGTCATCTTTCTAAACAACTCAAGGTGGCTTGCATGAAAATATCAAAGAAGCATATTCAGTGGAAAAAAAGAAACTATCAGTTGTACCATTTGGGGAAGAATCCCAGGGCCCCACACAACAGAATGGGCGGGAAGGGGCCTAAACGCAGCAAGTCTGGTTTACCAGATTTTGAAATGAGTGAAGTAATGCACATTACCATCTGAGTGGCCCCCTTTAAGACCACTGGGTAGTATATAGTGTTAGTCCTATTTAGAATATACCCAATAAAATGAATGAGACTTAGGTTAGTCACAAAAAACTTAAGTCTCATTCATGTCAATGGGTCTACTCCACACAGGACTAACATTGGATACTATCCATTAAGACCTGAGGCGAAAATTACCTATCTAACTATAAACAGTAACACAGTACAAAACAACAAGCATCAACAACCAAAGAAAACGGAGCAAAGCAATGAAATTTTCACACATCCTGAATGCTAGCCTAAAAAGAAGCATGTTCATCTGCAATTAAAAACATGAAACATGCCTATTTACTTATGTTATTATTTTAATATGTATCCTGATTCCTGCTTTTCCACATAGATGTGCCCAAAGTGGCCCGCAACACAAGAGCAGCAATACATATCAAGGCACCATTATAAACATCCTTGGGACCATCAGGAGCCTGTGCAATTGCATGGGGATCTGTGGTATAGATGTTCCCTCCTGCTAGCTCCAACCAGGTACAGTCATGCTGAGTGATTAATAAAGCAAGCATGATAGTGGCCAGATCTTTACTCTTCAAGAAGGGCCACAACCGTCTCACCAGGAGTAATCAAAAAAGGCCCCCTGAGGCCAGAATGCTGTCTGAGAATAGGGATGGGAGAACCAGGGACATTCGATCTCATTAAGATACTCCAAACCCCACTTCAAAGCCCTGTTCACCATTTTCATTTGCAACCTATTTTTCTTTTTGTTTGAATGTATGTTTTGAACAGGGAAAATGTGCATTTCCATGAGCATATTGCAAATATGTGCATATTTCCCCCATTGACTAAAGTGTGACAATGCAGCGTAGGGGGGGTTGTTAATGTGCATTTTAAAGTGTGCATTATAAAAAACAACAGATTTTTAAATTAGGAATCACAAGTTCGAGAATGTGTGAGGTTTTTCTGAAAAATGCCCTACTGTGTGTGTTCATGTTCAGGGTAGAAAACAGGGCAAGTTCTGATGATTTGTGAACTGAAACTAAATGCTCATACATCCCAGTGAATGTTGACCTCCCAGATTGCAAAACTGGCTTCAAGGCTCCATCCCTCCCCGCCGAAATTCTGGCCAGGGGGGAGGTGCCCTGTCCCTCCCCACCAAAATTCTGGCCGGGGGAGGAGGCGCCCCGTCCCTCCGTCTGTGAAACCTCGTCTCCTGCCGGGATGCAAATGGCGGCGGCCGTAGCCACCGCCGTTTGCATCCCTGCAGTCAGCCATGTTAAGCTACGTAAATGTTTACATAGCCTATCACGGCTGACTTTGAAGAAAAAAAAAAGCGCGTACGCAAATGGCGGTGCCCATGGGCGCCGCCATTTGCATTCCTTATTTTGGCACGTGTAGTCTACGTAAACATTTACGTAGACTACGGCGAAAATAAGGGGAACGCAAATAGCGTAGATGCTACGCTATTTGCGTTGCCCTTATTTTCGCCGTAGTCTGCGTAAATGTTTATGTAGACTACACGTGCCAAAATAAGGAACGCAAATGGCGGCGCCCATGGGCGCCATTTGCGTACGCGCTTTTTTTTTCTTCTTCAAAGTCAGCCGTGATAGGCTACGTAAACATTTACTTAGCCTATCACGTTTGTTTTGGGTTTTTTTTTACTTGGAAATGGCGGCAGCGGCAGTCAGTCAGAAGACCCGCCGCCGCCGCCACCGGAGCCGCCACCGCCAGGGACATTCGAGCAAGGTAAGTCCCATCCCGGGGGGGCGGGGGGCAGACCATTTCTCCACCAATTTTGGGGGGCCAAATGCTCTGGCATTCAGCCTCCCCGAGATTCGTGGAGAAATTCTCTGACATCCCTAAGAGTCCCTAATAACAAGCCATGGAAACAAAGAGTATCTGGAAATGTCTCAAGTGAGAGTGAAATTCCTGCAGAACAGGCCAGAGGATGAAGACTGAACAGGAGGCCTGTAAACTATCCTTCCCTAGGCTGGTGCCCTCCAGATATGTTGTACTACAACTCCCAGCATCCCGTGGCTGGCTGGCCTTGCTAGGGAATGGTGGGAGTTGTAGTTCAACACATTTGGAGGTTGTCAGGATGGGGAATGCTGGTGTAAACAATGGGTGAATCCATACAAGCAGCTTACCGCTCAATAAGGTCTCCAACCTTTACCACATATTAGAACGTGTGGCAGAAAAAAATCCCATAACAGACTATTAAGCAAAACCATGGTAGAAAATCTTAACACTTGGAAGGATGGCTGTCTCTACTGGGCTATTGTCTGGAACATTCTCCTTGCCAGCATTACCAGGCCTCTGTGTTCTCTGCGTCCTGGAAGCACAGTTAGAACAGTTTGCATATACGTATCTGTGGCAATATGATAGATGCTATTTATTTGTTAGGACAGGAAGGCCTGGCGTGCTATGGTCCATGGGGTCACGAAGAGTTGGACATGACTTAATGGCTGAACAACAACAACAAAATTTATTTGTTGCATTTGCATGTGGTCCTTCCTCTTCAGAGCTTAGAACACCATTTCTTTTCAGTAATTATTTTATGTGAAGATTATTTTTTCACTTACAAAATGGCAGTACATTAACCAGCATTTCATATTCTCGTTTTTTTTTAAAAAAACACACACATTTCACCTTACATATATTATTTTCAGAGTGACCAGAGATCAAGTTCATCCAAAATATAACACACGACATATTACAAATTTGTATGATCTAATTTGGATATCTTCTTTGGGTAGTGCTTTTTAGAATAGCATTTAGACCTCCTAACAATCCTATGTTAAGGACTAAACTATACATAATAAGCAGACTTAAAAAAAAAGAAAAGTAGTCTTAAGTGGTTGCAACCTTGAGTAAGAAGGAGCTGGGAGGGAACAGGGGTGCTTTCCCCCTTGTCTGTTTTCTGCTAAAAAAAATCCTCTGTGGGGAAAAAGATATGGGTGAAATCCACCGCTGTCCTTCTTCTGCTCAAGTTCAAACATAAATGTTGCTTGTGTTAAAGTAGTAGGGGACAAATGAAATACCTTCTGCTTATGAAACTTCTTGAGAAGGTTAGAGCAACAAATTGTGCTATAAAGCTGTGTTAGTCTCTCCACCATATATGATATTTCAATAATTAAACACTGATTACCACAGCTCCACAGGAAATGAAGCAAGACAATACAACCTGTGTAAACAGCCATTCATTCATACTGCTGGCAGTAGAAAGAAACCAATCAGTATCAGCAATGTAGTGTGGAGTCATTTTCTTGCTGAATGGCTTATTTGCAATTTCTCTTGCTGTTTTTGTCCCTCTGTCATAATACTAGAATGCAGAGTCATCCAATGAAGAGGAATAGTGGGAGATTTGGGACAGATAAAAGTACATACTCCTTCACACATCACAAACTTAAACTATGGGATTTGTTACCACAAGATGTAGTGATGGCCATGAACTTGGATGGCTTTAAAAGGGGATTAGGCAAATTCATGAAGCATAAGGCTATCAGTGGCTACTAGTCATGATGGCTATGTATTACCACCAGACTACAGTCAGAGACAATATGACTCTGAATGCCAGTTGCTGGGAAATGCAAGCAGCATGGCACTATTGCTCTCATGTCCTTGGCTGTGTTTCCATCAGTGATTTACTCCAACCATGCTGCGTGGTGAGGTCTCTGTGTTTCCATGACGTCGTGGCCATTCAGCACCAGCCTCACATTTTATTGCAGAAAAATGGCTTCTTCTGAGACTGGTTATAGTCCAACTTTTCCTGCTTACTGCTGCTCCATTACTTACCTGTTTCCACAACCTCACTGGGTTTGGTAGCATAGTCCTGCTGATGGGGCATGTAGCCCAGCCCTTGTGGGTGTGTTGCTCACCTGCCCGTGACCTCATGGGCAGTAGCGTGTGAAGGAGAGGGAAAGATACCGGAGGGAGCAGTCAGGCAGAGATGAAGAGATGCACACAGAAGCATCAGTGACATACAAGTGCAGTGTCCACCCACCCTGGGTATCCCTATGAAGTTCCCATTCAAGGTGGTGGCAGAGAAATCAGGAGAGCCGCAAACATGGCTTCACGGAGAGCCGTTAAGGTGCAAAGATGGCTTACCGGAGAGGCATTAAGTCGTTGAGGCACATCCCCGGTTTAGGGGAAGAAAGGGTTTAAAAGGGGAGGGAGATACTGCACACACGACTTTGCTTTATTGCTCCATCGGTAAAGTGAAAGTGCGCTCTAAAACTCACTTTAAAGGGGAAAAAACAAAAGGGCTGGAGCAGAGCAGAAGGGGGTGAGGGAGACAGAAATGAAGAGATGCACAACTACTACTGTATATCATCTGATGGCCCTCTTTGCCATTTCCTCCCAGGGTATTTTCCCTTTAGCTCTTTGTCCCACTTTGTGTGGGCGTGTGCTAGGGGGTGTTGTTTCTGGGTAAACTTATTGGCTGTAAGGCTTTCCTTTCCTGGAAGTAAGTGCCACTGAAATCTGTGTGTCAGGATGCCCCTGTTGCCTACTGAATCCTCCAATAGCCAGAATCAACACTCAGACAAAAGGGCTGGCTTCCAAGGCTTTTATTCCATTCATTCTAATGAAGCATACAGATGCTAATTGCCTGAGACTCAGAGGAATTCCACAGCCATCTAGGGGTTCCTAAGGGTTAGGATGTCAGTTGACCTCCATTTGGGAAAAACGTCGCAACTCTCTGAACTTAAGGGGTGGGAGAGGAAGATCTCCCCCTCTCCTGTGAGGCTTCTGGGTGCAGCTGTTGATGCCGATCCAATTCATGTGATCATTTCACCACCACACAAGAAACACCATGGTGACTGAAGTAGCTGTGTAAAGCTTCCCAGGGTCTCCCCTGCCACTACTTTAAGGCTGGGCCAACATACAGTTCATTTAGGAGACCTAAAATCTACTTCAACTCCTACTGGTGTGTATTTTTTATTACTTTATGTAAGCTACTATTTCTCATTCTCTGTTCTCCATCTGTAAAAATGGGCAGAATAACAACCTACCATACAGGATTGTTTTATAGGGTTATCAATTCTGATCAAAAACAAACTGCAACAAATTTCTCATTCAAACCTAGCAATCACAGGACTGTTCTGTGTGTAGGATTTCACCATATATGTGTTGGGCCCTTGTTTTATCCCAGACCTCACCTTGCATGTTGCAAGACAAGCCTTGCAACATAATTGTTTAATGAGCTGTAAATGCAGGTGAGTATCCTTGCTAAACATATCAGTTTGGGGGTGGAACTGTGTTGCAATAAATATTCAGAAGGTTTGGAAGAGGTGGGGAGCCACTGTAGGGCTTTAAGTCTATTCGGAAACTGTACAGCTGTTTCTTCTCCCTTTACAGGTCTGAACAAGATGGAAAACAGGGCCTGTGCATAGGACACCAAGAAGCACTGAAACTGATTAAGAATAAGGTGGTCCACCCCTCTCAATTAAGTGTTTCCATATGCAGACTAGTAGTGTAGAAACCTTTGCAGAAGCCTATAATTAAGGTGCAACTGATCTTGACGACTCTGACCATTTCCATTTGGCAATTCATTCCTAACAAGTCTTTTTATAGTTGTCATATCATAGGGCTAAGCTCGTGCTGCTCTTGAATATTCTTTAGCAGGCAAAAATATGGATCAGAAAGTCTGATATAGCCAGTTCCCCAACTATCACACACAGCAAAAGGATGGATGAGATCACTCACCAGAGCAATTTTTCCAGTGTGAATGATTCCCCTGATGTGTTTCCCCAGCTGCAGAAAATATATGAAGCAACCTCTTCTTCTAGTCTCATATACCACGGATTGAATTATAATGTGTGGCACACAGCATTGCTGCCAGCAGCCTTCGCAATTAGATGACTTATACTGGATTGCAAGTAGGAAAGATCATGATAAATGAACTCTAGGAAAAACATGTGACCTTGAAAGAAAGACCCGTTACCACTGTATTAAATTGCTGTTAGACTGAAACACAGAGCTTCACAAACGAGTAACGAACAGACTCTCAGCTGCACCATAAGGAATGGGCCCAGGTTTATATCAAAGAACCAATTTGACCCAGTCTACAGGCTGGTTTACACATGCCATGTACACCATTTGATTGCTCAGGACTCAGACTAAATGTGTGAACTGACTCTGCTGAAAAGCATTGTGTTTGAGGTGATAGGGAAGTTGATTTGTGCTCTCACTCACACATGCAAGATGCCACTTGGTTGGTACTGTACTTGTCAAGGGATGCACATGCACATGCATGTACCAGACCTACCTTTCTGTTATTTATCTACAGAATTTTGGGGATGTACCATCTAGATGAGTAGATTTGCAAGCCAGCAAGCTTGAAGGCTATGGATCACTCAAAATATGAGAGTTTTATTTATTTAGCCCAAATAGAGCCCACAAGGCAACTTACAGTTAAAACTTACAACAATTTTAAAACTTCTAAAATTTGACTCTTCCTGCCACATATGATATGGCAAAAATCAAAAGTTGATTATTATTATTATTATATTATAATTTGATGATTATAGATTTTTAACTGCTTTTCAGCATGAATTGCCCTCACAAGATAGCTTACAATACTACAAAAACATGAACATAGAATTACAGTTTGCAAACCCTGGTTAAAAGAGAACCGTGGTTATAACTGGTACAGGCAGATACTCAACCTTGGTTAAGACTGACAAGGAAAGGGGAAGCAAAGGGAAATCCATGTCAAAAATGAAAGGATGAAGGGGGAGAGGGCATGTTTCCAAATGGCTCTTGATTTGCCAGTCATGGTTTGCAGAGAACCACCATTATGTCTGCATTGGACTATACTCTCCATCTTTTTGCTAAATAACCACTTCTGGAAATTCATATATTTGCGAAATACATTTTTGTTTTTTCAGACTTATCTGCTGAGGTTACCCTGTGTGTTTCAGTGGATTCTAGGGCAAGTTTTAGGTACACACTCAGCTCATGCAGGGCACTAACTAGGCTCATTGGGCCTCACTGTCACCCCATACCAATTCCAAAATTTACCCAATACTACTTTGCAAGTCTAGATTGGAAGGGAAAATCAACAGCGATGAGCAAGCTGATTTTGAAGGAACTTGTTGGTCATTTCTACCTTTTTTTAAAATTGATGAACCCCTAATGAACTTCCAAGATTGAAAAGCAGTATGCTAGGGAACACAAGCGGTAGGTAGGGTAGCCAGGTATCTTACTTTGCAGAGGACAGTCCTCTATTTGAAGGTGTAACTGGTCACCCTAGTGGGAGGGTGCTATTGCATTCATGTCCTGCTTCTGGGCTTCCCATTGGGACATCTGATTGGCCACTGTAAGAAAAAAATGCTGGTCTAGATGGGCCTTTGGTCTGATCCAGCACAACTCCTCTTACATTAAGAAATGCCAGAATTTTAAAACCACTGCCTTAGAGACATTCTGTTTCTCAGGAATCTTCATATTACTGATCAAACCTGTTTTAGTTTTGCAATTACTTCAATTTATATGCAATCAAATGCAATCATTTGTAACCCTGCCTGCCTAGACAGCAGAGCGACTGTCCTTGGGTTTTATACGGTGCATCATTGCATGGAGGGTTGCCGCGGCAGCAAATCTCGGCTGAATTAAATATACATCTTTGCATATGGATTTTGCAGACCCCACATTTTGCACTTTTACAGTTCAAAAAAGATGACTGAGCAGATGGCAAGGCACGCCAGTGGATTTATGCAATTTTCTGCCAAACTGAAGACATTTTTAACTCTCTCAAGCAACTTATATGTAAAGGTTGAAGGGCTGGGGTTGGTTTGTATTTTTAAATAGAGATACTTTCAGACCACTACATTCATGCAACCCCAAAAATTTAAACACAAGGGCTGGATCTACACTTACCACCTTTTTTCACTTCCAATGAGGTTTCACCGCCCGCCTTTCACACTACGCAGTACCCGCCTCGAATTGGAACCAGAACTTCCCACTTCCGTGCTCCCGCTTTCAATACCCTAATATCCTGGTGTTTCCCCTTAATGTGCTCTGGTTTTCCGCCTTCGCTACCATATCTGGTCATAGTCCCCTTCCCCGCCTGTCCATATATGGTGGTGTTTGTATTTCCCTCCTGTCCAATCACAGCTCTCGAACCCATGTCTTCTTCCGGCTACTGATCACATAGCTTCCTCAGCAGCCCCCGTTTCCTCAGCAACAAGCAAAGGGCTGGATGTGCGCGCGCTTGTCTGATCTCGGATGCTAAGCGGGGTCAGCCCCGGTCAGTAGTTGGATGGGCAACCGCCTGGGAATCAGGCTTCCTGCATTGAGCAGGGGGTTCTTCTATCCCTTCGAATGAGACCCCCTCCTATCCTCCGCTCCGGATGTTTTTTTTTAAATTAAGGTGTTATCCTCGCAGAATCGGGGCTTCTCCGCGATTTTTTTTTTCTAATTCAGGCTTGATCTTCGAAGATTCGAAGTTGTGAAGCAGGAAAACAGCAGGAAAACAGCACAGCACTCGAGTGTGAACCGAGCTCACACATTCGATGAAGTAGTGCAACAGGAAAAATGAGTGAGTGTGAATAATCACATTTTAATGCGAGAGCGTTTAGCCCGATGGGACACCAAATTCATTGTGATGGTTGGCGCAATGTAGATCGGCCCAAAGGGTCCATAAGACAAGTGTGTGAGGCAGAGGGGGACAATTTTGTGCAGCATCAATGAACAATCATCTCCTAAGGAAGTTTCACATTTTCAAGCAGCAGTTTAATCCCTCCAGAATGCCAAGAAAAAAAGTGCTTTTACGGCATTTAAATAATATGAATAAAATACATTAAAATGGAAAGTCTAAGGACTACAGTGAAGGAAAGCATGATTACAGCCATAATAAAAGCATGCCTTTTATTTTAAGGATTTGTTGAAGGATGACTGTAATCAGTGACTCACTGCACAATGTATTACTAATGGTCCATGGATTGTGCTTTCTGTTGTTTATCAGTTTGACACTTGGAGCACCTTGTACATTGGAAGCAAAATGTTCTGTTTTGCTATTTTAATTGGTTGAAAAAATAAATAAAAAGCAACAGTAACCTTACCTAACTCTTTCTCTCAGTTGACAGATAGACAGACACAGTAAAGCTGTGATTCTTTGCACATTTACCTAGGAGGAGTAAGTCCCATTGAACGCTTCTGAGTAGACATGCATAGGATTGTATTGTAACAGTGCAATGCCATGCACACTTATTTGGGAGTAAATGCCATTGAATTCAATTGTGCCTACTTCTGAGTAGACATAGGATTTTGTTGTAATTAATGTAATTTCTAAAGCTGGAGACAGACAATAGATTTTGTTTCAGAGTTGAAGGCAGTTTGGAAGAGAGATTGCTGATGTGACCAATCTTGTGATCTCACTTGGTCAAACAGGTTTTGCAGGTTTTAAACGTGCAAATCCTGTATGAGCAGAGATGACAAAAAGAAGCACATACACCAGGAGATGCAAAAGCCTTTTTTAAATAACAATCCAGCTAGCTGTGCTCTCTTCCAGGGTTCTACCCCACTCACTAGCAGCAGCACAGCAGACCCGCAGCATTTTGTGGCCATTGAGCCTGCACAGTTTTCATTGGGCTGTTTGAGGGGGGCATGTCCATTACGGTTTCTTTTTAAAAAACCTTTGTTGTACCTCTGCAAACATTGGTGTTCCCCTGAGTTGGGTGTTCCCCTGAGCTAATACTTCCTTCTTGTTTCTCAGTGGCCCCATTTTGTCTAGAATCCTGTCAGCCAGCACTCACTATTGGGAGTGACTGTTGTCCATAAAGTGAATATTCCCAGAGCCAAGGCCAGACTTCAGGAGGCCCTCAGACGTGGAAATGCCAATGGGCCCCTCTGCCACCAAACGTCTGGGCCCACTAGCCCACTGACAAACCTCTGCCCCACCCCCAGCACCAAACCTCCTCACTGTCCCAATTGCTGCATCATTCGCTGATTGAATGTTTGTGTGTGTATGTGTTGTGTATACACACACACACACACACACACACATGGATTAACACAACTGCCCGGTTTTTTGGATGTTTGTTGAAACTGGTTATGGGGGCTGTCATGGTGAGCACCTGCACTTCAACATTTACAACTATGCCACTGAATAAGCCCCAGTGAACTCAACAGGATTTACTTTTGAGTAGACATGTCAGGGATTGCACTGTAAATTATACTAAAACCGTAAATCTCTAAGTCAAATAATCTGAGTGGTATATCTCTGGACACAACATAGAGAAATGCAGGTATGGCTAAGTTTCACTTGAACACTAAGTTCCAGTGTGAGTATTTCTCGGGAACTGAAGGCACTTATCTTTGGGCACATTTCAATCAAAAGTAGGGATGCTTAAGTCCCACATTACACACATGCTTAAGTCCCGCCCCACCCAATGGAAAATAATGGGATATACAAGTATAATTTTGGCTGGATAGTGCCCTCTGGATTTCCCCCTTTCCCTCTGCCCTTACTGCACTTGCCTAGTACAAAATGAGAGATGGCCTTGATGAAGCTCCAAGAGCATAACAAAATGGACTGTAAATAACAAAGCATGTATAGCGTTTGCTTAAATACAATGACATCTAAATAGATCACCTTGCACTGATATGGTACAAAGTATTTTCCATTAAGTGGTCTGAGCATGATGAATCACCCAGTGCAATGCTAACACATGGATTGGTTTCATAAAAAGGACTTGTTTAGTTTAGAGGGGCCAGCTTCTTTCCTGACTTCGATAAACACCGTAAGTGACTCATTATTTTAACATCATATATGTTTCCTGTTTATAAGCAATAGTTCAAACAGTCTGTTTTTTAGAGACAGGTTTTTCCAATTCTGATATAGAACTTTTCCATATACCAGAGTTCCATTCCCATGTCAATTCCTTTCTTCTGCCCAAAGCATCACAGTACTGTTGTTCTAAAAATGTCTATTCCCAGTTGTTTAGAATGAAGATTTTCCTTTTAGTCTTTGTTTTGAGAAATGAGACAGTTCAGTATATAGCTTAACAATTTAACAAGATAAATCAAATCCTTTAAATGTCAAATTCAGGACATTACACTCCATTACATGCATAGCACCAATATGGAACTGAACATATGAGGCTAGCTTATATTGAGGCTCTCTTCACACACCTGGCATTTTATTCCACTACAAACCAGTCCTTTTGATTCCAGATCCTTAACCCTTTCCAGGATTTAAACTGGCCCTGTATACAGGCATCTCTAATAGCGCTTCCCTCCGCTCTATACCTTTTCATGGCTGCACAGAAAAATCAGGACAAAAGGCTGATCATTGGTTCCTGTAACATGATTGATGGCTCTGCCTGTCCCTCCATTCATCCCAGCAGGAGGGAAGTCAGAAACCCTTCTAGTGACTGGGAGAGTAGGCTATGGGAGCTGGTCCCCTGCCCCCCTCCTTCCTCCAACTTTATGGCGAGGGAGAGAGAGTCTTCTTGGTGGCTTACCCTGAGGTTGTTGGTGCTGCTAGTCCTTCTCTGATAAATATGTCAGTGTGTGATAGAACTAAATGCAGTACATTGCTTGCACTACAGAGTTTGAAGGGTATACCGATTTCCAGGTTCCCAACTACAGAAGTAAGAAATCCACAAATGGACCTGTATGCAGTCAATACACCAAGCCATCCCTAGCAGTCCCCTGCCCCCAGGTGACCACTCTATGGGGACACCTTCTTAATTAGACCCAGCTTGCTTCTCCCCCTTTCCCCTCCCCGTGCTGTTGTTGCTCTTCCCCCTTATTCTGGCTTCCCAACGACCCTGTAAATTGGGCTAGGAGAAGAGATTGTGGCTGGCTTTCCTAACTATCAAGCCTTTCTCCTGCGTGGCTGAGAAGGAAGACTTCCCCATCCGCCCTGGGAGGAAAAAAGCCCATCAAACTGGTGAGCAAAAGGGAGAAGAAGAAGTCAGTGAAGTCAATGGGAGGGGAAGGTTCAAAGTAAATGCACTGAAGGGGATGGGAGACCTTAAGACTGCTACTCTAGGTAGACTTAAAATGCACTCCTATGCATGCCTACTCAGAAGCAAGCCACACAGATTTCAATGGCACTTACTCCCAGGAAAGGAAAGCCTTATAGCCAATGAGCTTACTCAGAAGTAAGCATTGCTGTGTTCAGGGGGATCTCAGAGAAGCATTTGGGATGGTTATCCACTTTACAGTTCAAGCACCTGTAGTGGAATGGGAGAGAGGCAGAAATGGTCACTGGAAGTGTGGTCAGTGACCTGCCCCCCCATATCGATTTGTTGTCATGACAATGTTATTAAACACCACCCAGCAATACCCCCTAGCACACACCCACACAAAGCAGGGCAAAGCGCCTAAAGGGGAAATACACAAGGGGGAAATGCCGTTTTCAGTCGCAAGCACAAAAAATGCCAGGTTTTCCCTGTTCTCAGATAACACAGACAGAGGGAGGGGAAGTTGTGAGATAGCAGCAGGAGAGCAGCAGCATTATTTAAAGCTCCCGTGAAAACCAGTGATTGAAGAAGAATGATCCTGCTAAAAAACCAAGTTGTGAAGGTGGCCTCTCTCAGACCACTGGTCCAGCTAATTCAGACAAGAATCTCATTTTGAGCTGTTTGGGACCAGAATTTGCCCTGTTCATACTCCCAAATGCAAATGTATTTTTCAGGAAATCCTCACATATTCCCAGGCTTGCATTCACATTCAAAAAATGCATCCATTAGAAAAATGTGTACTTTGGGGAAAATGTACATTTTCACATTTTAGTCAATGGGAGAAAGTGTGCATTTGGGTGCATATTTTTAAAAATGTGCACACAAATGTCCTCCTTTCCCATTCAAGAAACAACAACAAAAGCTTGCAATCGGGACTGTAAATGAGGTGAACTCAGCTTCGAGGTCAAAATCTGAGAAATTCTATGAGATCAAGCTTCGCTGATTCCCTAGTTCAGCAATTTTTTTAAATAATAATTTTTAAAAATCAACATAATGTGTTTGCCCTCTGATCTTCCTAGTTGCTGTTAGGGCTGCCAACCAGCCAGAAATATAATCATACACACTTTTTTGTTGCTGTTTTAAATGCAGGCTAATTGCCAGGTATTTTGGGGTGTAAAAAGGCAGAGATTTGGATGACGCCATGATCCTGGATTTCTTTTGAGTGAAACTCAGCAGCAGCATTTTTGCTGAGTACACATGCTTCAACTGTAGCCCATGCAGACACACTAAGGCACTGGGTCATGAGCTCAGCCTCACCACACAATTATTCCCACTGCTACGAATGAGACCAGAGAGGGCACAGCTTCAAATGAGACTGAAGAGGGCATGGCTGTGGCCATGGTTCTTACATATGCCAAAGATCAGGAGACAACAGAGGAAGCAGAAGAGGTCAAATGGCAGTGTGGTGGCCACAACTGTGGGAACTGCCTTTGCAGCTGCTTCCTTGTACAGCTACTTCACATTCAGCCCACCGTGCCTGCCAGCTCTAATCACAGGAACGCACTTTCAAACAGGAGTGGGCCAGATGTTTTGGCCTACATAGTCCCTCACGTTGGCTACGGCTGTTGGGAATATTAGACAGAAACATCTGGAGGGCCACAAGCAGCCCACCCCTGCTTTAAAAGTTCTGTTATTCACCACTCTTCCCTTGTGATTTTCCAGAGTCCACAAGTCCCATGCCTCTCCTGACCCACCTCTGGCCCTGCAGCTTTTCCCTATGTGGGAATCAGAATTTCTTTAATCCAAAACTGGCAACTGTGCAACCTGTTCTGAAGAATGGTCAATGCCTTATTAACTCCCTAATAGAAAAGTATGTGTCTTCACTTTGCAGTTCCTTCCGCAATCCTGTTCTGCAATTGCTTCCCTGGTGGAGTCCCAGGCCCTGTTTTAGGGTGGCCATGTGTCCTCTTTTAAGAAGGAAAAAAAGGAAAGGAAAGGAAAGGTTCCTCCTGTGCAAGCACCAAGTCATGGCTGACTCCTAGAGGGACGCTGCTTTTTCGCTGGCGTTTTCATGGCAGACTATAGCGGGGTGGTTTGCCATTGCCTTCCCCAGTCCTAACTACCTTTCCCCCAGCAAGCTGGGTACTCATTTTACCGACCTCGGAAGGATGGAGGGCTGAGTCGACCTGAGCCGGCTACCTGGGACCCAGCTTCTGCTGGGATCGAACTCAGGTCATGAGGAAAGTTTCGGTTGCAATACTGCTGCCTACCACTCTGTGCCACACGAGGCTCCTCTATTTGAAGGGATGCTAGAGGGCTGGCCACTATTTTAGAGGTGTCCCCTATTTGAAGAGCTGTCCAGTCCAAGGCTGATTTAAATTAGTGATGTATGAGAAATTGGTTTCAGTTCATTTTCTGTCAGGATTTAACCCGTCCACACCTTCCAGATTGAACATGGACTTGGATGCAATCTGCAGTCAATGTCCACACATTTCTGAGCTTGCAGTGTGATTTGTGGACCCACCCACCCCCCAATGTGTTCAGCAGCATGCATACATTTGAAGATGCACATGGGAAAATGTGTACTTTTGAAAAATGCACACAAATACACTTTAATCAATGGGGGAAGAATGCGTACATTTCAAAGACGCACACAACTGATGCGTATATTTGGAAGAATACACACAAAAACACACTCAGCTTTTCATGTGAAAAGAAAAAAACAAAGCTCGCAATCTGATATGGAGTCAAGTCGGAATGAGCTTTGAGACAAAATACAGAGCTCTTTGGAGAGCTCAAGTTTTTCTGATTCACACATCCCTAGGGCTGAATCTACACATAGCAATTATACCGTTATCATACTGTTATCATAACTATTGGTACACATTACACCATTGGGCACCAATAGTTATGATAATGGTATGATAACAGTATAACTGCTATGTGTAGATTCAGCCCCAGTTAAAGACAAAGAATATAAGAAGAGAGTACTGGGCCTTGAAGCCGCCCATCAGCAGTTAGCACCTGGGCAGCAGAAGGAGCAGGCAGGCGCAAAGGTCACCTGATCATAGCCTTCCATACTATGGTGAGATGTACTGTAGTTCTATTTAAATTATAACAATTACATCTAAATTTGCATCTATACATATAAATCAGCATATGCAAATTTTATGAAAACTGGTGTCCTCTTTTTTTTCTTTTGGTTATACATGTCCTCTTTTTCGGTGATTCTTAAGTTGCCGCTCTAACCAGCTTGTTGCTGTCTAACCCATTATAAAACAAGGCTGAATCCACAGTGCATTGTTGAGGAATGTGATGTGGGCGTACCTCGTGGTGGCTTCTTTCTGGTTGGAAGCGTAGCTGGATTAACCACAGGACTAAGGGGGCTGCAGCCCCCACCCCAGCATCTTAGGGGGCACAGTAGCTAGTCCGGATTCCCAACTTTCAAATAAAAATAGCAAGTCTCTAGCCCTTATAGAACCCAAGAGGCAAAACATTCAGGCACATTCCAGTCATTTGGTGAGAAATGGACAATCGTTTCGTCCAATCTTTTATGAGAAATGAGCTTGCTACCAACTTTCAGTGTGTTTAGCCACAGAAGTTACAGCTATGGTCATCATTTGGCCATAGAGATAAGTATAGAGTGAAGATGTGTCCACAGAAGTGACTTCCTGGTTTATTTTGAACACCCTTTTTTTGGCCTACCCTCATGGAATAATGATTACCACCCTTAGAAAACAATGGGAAAATCCAGAATTGCAATGTAGTGGAGATTGGGCAGTAGCATATGCAGCCCCAAACTATGGGTAGCAGGAATGACAGGAATTCATGTTCTTTCTAGCTCAGGTCTTATTTCATGCACGCACACACACACACATCATCATCATCGTTGTTGTCATTTTTAACTGCATTTGTAACAATAAAAAAACCCTCCCAATTTAAATCAAGTCTGCCATTATACCTTTATTGTGGGGGGGGGCACTGTGGTTGACTGGCTTATGCCAGCACTGCGGAGTGTGTTAGTTTTGTTGTGTATATAAATCTGAAAATCCCCACACTACTCCATGCACCTGACGAAGTGGGCTATATTTCATGAAAGCTTATGCCAGAATAAATGTGTTAATATTTAAGGTGCCACAAGACTCTGATCCAGCCATATTTTGAAGTTCCTGCCTGCATATCTTTTGTTCTTGAAAAATCTGTGATGATTGTGGATGCTCATGCACTTTTAAATTATAATCCCGTGATGTGGGGATTAACAGATGGACAGCAAAAGTGGATTTTGAGAGCCCTAACAGTTGCAAAGAGACCCATACGTCAAGCCTAGAAGGATAAGCACCCACCACCCATCATTCCATGGTATGAAGATCTTACTGCTCTTGCTCCATTTGAACATATATCCTACTACAGTCATCAGTTTCATCTGGATCCTTATGTAGGTATATGGACTGCTTATATTAACATATCTATTTGCAACAGAAATGTCTAATCTTTTTTCCTTTTTTTCTTTAATTAATGGTGTTGCAAATAGTTATTATGAATGAATATGTGGGGGTTTGGGGTTATGTTTTTTTTGTTGGTTTTGGTTTTGGTGGTATTGTTTGTTATTCTTCCCCTTTTTTGTTTTGTTACAACTGCAAATAAAACAAAACCAAGCCAAGCCTGCTTACTGGAGCTACCAACTAATTCCATCAGTGCTTGTAAGGCAACTTATCTATTTATTTATTTTTGCTCCTGTGATAACAAATGGTCTCGCTCATCTTTTGTCACTTGTACTTTTGCAGTTACAGGCTTTAGGATATTTGCTGCCCTTTGAGCAAAACAAAAAATCACCACACGCTGGACATGGTTTTCCCCTTGTGCAATAAGTAGCTGCTATGCATGAGGCTGCCTGGGGCAACTGGTGTTCTGCTGAGATGGTATAACTGGTCCCTGCTACTGTTTGCTCGTGTTGTTATTACAATGTTAAGACATAAGTTAATGTTTCTCTGAGTTTTTCTGAGTTCATTTTGAAGGTAGATTCCAGTAAGGGACACAACTGTGATACAGAGAATGGGTCACAAAATCCCTCCTTCCTTTAGCTATCTAATCCTATGATACCTTTAAGCAAATCCTCAGTTTGTGGGTTAAAGCTGACCATTATTCTCACTTCCCAAATGCTGAGGGCCTTATAGGAAAAAGACATTCTTGTTGGCATCCATAAACTAGTTAAATATGTACCACGTACCAAAAACATACTGTGGAAAATTCTAGATGGGAAACATTTGGAACTGTCAGTGGGGAAATGGTTGGAATTAGAAAGTGTGGTTCTCTATGCACCTGGAGGATCACACAGGGTTTTCACTGTTATTTATGATGCATACACAGGCTCAAATCTCTGAAGTAGACTGTTTACAGAGTTGTCTTCTTCCCTTGATAAGTGCAGTGAATGAGCCATCACAGAAATAAAAACCCATCACAGACAGTTCATATCACTTGCCATCCCTTCCAATGCAATGTTTTTGGGGTCAGCTCGCATATTGAGCTACAAGTTATCAAGTGTTTATTCTGAGTAATCAAGTGATGCACATGCACATATGAATGCAGCCGTATTAATTTGATCCATACACATCTTATATACTAATACTGAACATATTCTCCAATGTGAATCTTTATGTAGCCAGAATGGCACCATCCATGGACAAGAGGGAGGTATCAGCAGATTTGAGGGGCCCCAAGGTTTGCAGAAGTACAAAAAAAATTCAAGAGAAAAGCCCTAAGCGTGCATGCGAGCACGCACGTGCACACACATACAATATAGCCCAATATGGACTGTGTATGCTTAGTGGCCACTGAATGCTGACATTTGTGGGGATCGGGAAACCAGGAGGGGTGATGGAATGCAGCATCCCCTTGGCTGTCTGGCTGGCATCCTGAATAGGAACATCCCACGCTGTGACATTTTGTTGCAGTTCCCCCTTGTAATTACAGATCGTATGGGAGATTATCTCTTCCCAGCACTGTGACCGCCTATGGGGGAACCTGTTTATTCACTGGACAATCCCACCTATGGGGTTTATTTATAGCAAATGCTTATATTTCAAGGCCTAAGGAACTCTGTGCCACTATAACTCAGAGTTCCACAAGCTGACCTTTTTCCACTGCCACCAATTCTGTTAGAATGCTTTAAAACCTCCTAGTAGCTGGTGTAAGAGGCTTAGGTATGAGGTGGGCACTAACACTAGAGACAAGATGAACTATTAAACAAGTTCATTTATTAAAGCGATATTTTGTACATAAGGGAATGCTAATGTTTACTTCGGGGTTTTCAAAAGAATGCTTGCTGACTCTTCAAAAGGACAGCTGCTGGGGAACATGTGTGGGAGGGCGCTGTTGCACTTGTGTCCTGCTTGTGGTTTCCTGGCCGACAGCTGGTTCTCCACTGCGTGAACAGAACGCTGGTCTAGATGGACCCTTGGTCTGATCCAGCGGGGCTCCTATGTTCTTATGTTGCTAACACAAGCCTCTTAATGGCTTCTTTTACCTCAGGCCAAATTCCTTGAACCTCCACCCCAGCCAAATACACTTACAACCAGGTCCAGCTTCAGGGTACAGTCATCCTCTTGACACCAAAGCTCCTGCTGTTGTATTTCTGAGTGCTTGGGCAGTTTCTCTGGGTTTTTACTGCCTGCTTGTGCAACCTTCTTCTGGCAAGATCTTACGGCAGCCTCCTGGCATAACATAGCCACCTGGTCCCTACTCCTGATCTTCACCGGCCTCATAAGGTTATCCCACAGAGAAGGAATAGCTTACTATTCAGGCCTTAGCTATTCACTTTCTCCTCAGCTTTCTCCTCCGTGCCTCTCCACAGACTAATTCTTAACCCCCCTTTCTGTCGTTTCCCAACCATTCTTTTCCACCTAGCTAGAATTCCCAGCCAATCAGAACTGGATTTACCTGACCTAGGCCCCATCTAAAAACATTCAAAGTGATGGTGTGTCTGTCCCTCCTCAGAACATCACTAAGCAACTACTACACAGGGCTTTGACAGTAACAACACAAGGCCTCAGGCCTACTCAGATACACTGTAGCCTCACAGAGGCCACACAAAGTACATAACAGCAGTTATACAGTACACAGGACATTTCTTCAGAAATGTACATTAGGACTCCTACTTTCCCTATTATTCTTATTCTTATTAATATTATTATATACCGCTGCTCATTTGAATTAAATCCTGTACTGACTTACAAAAGAATAAAAGCAAACAAAGAATACCCTCACACACACACACACACACAATAGTATCATGAGGCTGGCACAAAGATAGCTCATGGCTAAGGGATAGCCAAAGCAAACAGATAAACACCCAAAACACCCCAGCATTGAGGCCTGATATACTTCAGAGGGGAAATCATTCCAGAGGGCAAGTATCACTGCAGAGGAGCTCCGTCTCTGTATCATCAACAAATGAAAAACCGTAGACTATGGCATGAACAAGCGGTCCTCCCTCCCATGAAGATTGTGATGACCTGGGAGGTTGGTACAGGGGAAGATGTTCCTTGAGGTAACTTGGTCCTGAGTTGTATAGGGCTTTGTATACAAATAAAAAAAAAGGTAAAGGTGTCCCCAACCAGTCGTGTCCGACTCTAGGGTGCGGTGCTCATCTCCATTTCTAAGCCGAAGAGCCAGCGCTGTCCGAAGACGCTTCCGTGGTCATGTGGCCGGCATGACTGAGCACCGAGGCGCACGGAACGCTGTTACCTTTCCCGCTGAAGAAGTACCTATTTATCGACTTGCAATTTTCTTGCTTTTGAACTGCTAGGTTGGCAGGAGCTGGGACTGAAGACAGGAGCTCACTCCGTCACGTGGCACTCGGGTCTCGAACTGCTGTCCTGCTGACCTTCCGGTCTGCAGTTCAGCATCTTAACCACTAAACCACCGCGGTATACAAATACCAACACCTTAAACCTAACTTTGCAGCAGATTGGCAGCCAGTGTAGATCCTTTAGCACACAGGTGTAATACATCTTTTGCCACATTAATTGTGATATGCTTAAAGATTTAAGGAGTTATTCATATTAATGTAACTTGAGCATTGGAATCTGTGATGGTCTGATTACCAGTGCGAATGTAATGGTGGAGGAAGGCTGTTTTGGAAGTTAAGTACACTTTACTTGTCTTTGCAAAGGCCCACTATTCAAAAGGATTACTGCCTTACCAGATAACCTCAAACTTTACCTCATCCCCCCCGCCAATATTTTAAAGAATACAATTATAGTGGTGAGAACTGAGGAGCCTATTACATGTAGAAAAGAGTTGATAATGGAGTAAATTTGTCTATTTATAACTATGCGTTTTATGGCATAGAGAGAAAATTGTATTATCCATGTCTCTTTCTACACACACACAATAAAAGGGCACCAATTATTATTTTCAAAGACATCATTTTCCCCCAACTTTTACCCAATTTGTAAGCTTAGTCATTTTAGAAAAGTTAACGCTTTGTACAAATATTCAAATATGGTGAAAATAGTTCTGTTCTGCCACCTGCTTAGTACTTGAAAGTTAATAGAAGCTAATACATTTGATACTAAATCCATATAGTCTTTTTCCCTACTATTTGCAAGTGTCTTATTAAGACATTAACTGGATCACCCAGAATCTGATAAGCTAATTCCTCTCCTGTTTGCTTAATCAACTTTTGCATCTATTAAAAAAAAAAAAATCAGTGGCCAATCCTCCGAAAATGGCAGGAAATGATCAAGTCTCCAATATATACCTTGTCCAGTTCTATAAAATTAGATGATGTATGAGTAAATGAGCCTTATGCTCATAGAAGACATATAGAAATAGTTTGTCTACTACAATAAATAGGTTATACTAAACTGAGTATAATTTTTGAGTGGGTTATCATTTAACAAACTCTCTGGATAAAAATGCTCATGTGTATAATTTTGCAAACACTGATATCAAGTGCTGATTAAGACGTTACAGCCCGAGCCTATCCATGTTCAATCAGAATTGAGACTAATTGATTTCAGAGGAACGTATTTCCAAGTAATGCCGGAACTACATCTGACCTTGTTCATGGATTGCTGCTGAAAATGGCAACCCAGCAACCCTGTGGTCAAGTTCCCCTTCCTCTTCTTGAAGGATACAGTTGAGGAAATATGTAATGTCATTATGTTGTGCTTTTCTCCCAGACAATATGGGAGGGGAGGAGAAAATGTGTGATGAAGTGATGATATCTTGTCCTTTGTTCCAATTTCAGTGAGGAGAGGGAAAACTTGACATGGAATTGCCATTTTCAGCACCACATCTAATTCTGGCCTAAGTATCCTTAGGATTGCAGCCATAGGGCAGTATCCAATACTACTGCTGCACATCTGCTCATTCCATTGTATTAGTGGGACCCACTGCTAGTGCACTGAGTAGTTAGCTCTGCCTAAAGCAAGTCCAGAAATGAGTGTTTCTGGATCAGGATGGTTCAGTGGAACACTCTTTTGTAAGCTCTGCCAGCCTGCCCCATTCTGGAAGTTAGCATTTCTACTCGTTTCCAGTTGGCTGAAGAACTGGTAGCTTCCCGTTGCATTAGCTGTGGGTCCTGCTGGTGTGCAGGCAGTGTAGGATACTGCTCGAAAATAGACTCCATGCTACCCTTTAAAATGTCTTACCATCCATTTGATTGAATTTGTACTGAACTAAGTCACAGCTGATCTTTACAAAGAACAATGCAGTATCCTGCTTTTCATCAACTATAGGTCTATCCATGTGTTTGGGTGAATGCAGGTAAGCCTAAGTGGGGATGGAATGGGGGTGCATTTGCAAGCTCTGCCCCCCAATCTCCCCCCATGCACCAGCTCCACTTCTGACCTCCCTGTATTTAGCACAATGGTCTGAAAGGGGACTCTAAGTGCACTCAGGTGTACACCCCTAGAATCCCCTCTTTGTGATCCCTGGTAACACAGTGCTTAGTGTCTCCTTTGAGACCTTTACACTGAACACGTGAAGGTCAAAAGTGGAACCGGCAGGCATGGAGACATTGCCCACGGGGCTTGAATGCACTCCCCCACTCCTTCCCCACTTTAAGCCCACATGTGTTCACCTGAATGCACAAACAGGGCTTGTGTAATTGCATGGAATAGGTTCAAAGCAAGTACCTAAGGTAGAAACGTCTTTAAACGTAGATGCTCACTTTCCACCCATTGTTGCAAAACTGGGTGGCATGTTGCAACTTTGTTTTAAAGAGTCGACTTTTGCAAAACACATATTGAGTAACCAGAGTATATCTTTATCCTTGTGTATACATAGCAACCTTGCCAGTCTGGTTCACATAAAAAAAGAAAGAAAGAAAGAAAGAAAGAAAGAAAGAAAGAAAGAAAGAAAGAATTTGCCCTTGGACAGGAGTTTAGCAAGACACCAAACAGAGGGGAAAGAAATTATGTTCACATATTGGCCGTTTGTAGAGGTGTAACATTCCAAAGCTGGAAGGTGCTTTGAGTGATATTTTATGCAACTGTTTTAAATTAGGGTTCTTGCAATTGTGTAACAATGATTGCAAAGAATTATATCACCTAAAAAGTAGCTGATTTTTAAACAAAAAACAGAGCAATGATTAGATGCTGTTTCAAAACTTGGCACTTTGTGGTTATATAGTGTATTGTAGAGAAGTAAATGACAAACTTCATCACACCTAATGCAAGGTTAATGCAGGTGACACTTCCTAAATGCAAGTTTTAGTCCTAAGAATAAGTCTGTTGTCTGGTTCACACACACATGTAGTTGAAGCCTGCAGCATCAAGTAAGGACTTGCACATGTGAAAGAACCATCATAAAGCAAACTCTGCAGACAGAACTTTCATATTGCTGCAGACACAATGCTTGACAGTGGAGTCAGTTCACACATTCTATCCTCGAGCATTGAGAAACCACAAATAAGGAATGGATGCCTCTGAACCAGACCGTGTGATGTGGAAGCGATGTGGAAGAACTGTGGTGAACTCAAAAATATGCCAGTGTAGCTACCATTGTGCTAAACACGTCCATTTATATAAATTCCATATTTTGTGAAGACCCACTTCGCACAATCATTTCATTTATTATATTTCTATACTGCCCCATAGCCGAAGCTCTCTGGGTGATTCACAAAGATTAAAAACCATTAAAAATGCATTATACAAAGTGCAAAACCATTTACATAAAAACATATAAACAGACAGCATACACACAGACAACATATATCTTAAAAGGTTTTTTAAACATTTTAATGGTCATACATTACAGACCTACATAATGTTGCTGACAAAATCATGATGCTGGAAGTTAATTCCCACCACATGCTTCATGGGATCATGCTGTGGGGAGAAACTCTTCAGTTCATGTTCCTCTACTGCAGTTTTCCCCAATGCAGTGCCCTCTGGATACATTGAAGTACAACTCCCGTAATTGCTTAGCCAACTAGGCTGGCTGGGGATTATGGGAGTTGTAGTCCAACACATTAGGGGGGCACCAGGTTGGGGAAGGCTGCTGTACTGTATATAAGGCGTGATTTCTTTAAAAAAAAATCATGTATGTGCTTTAAAAGATAAGGTCCTAGTTGGCACAAAACGCAGTCCTCTAATGTATAATGTGAAATAACTTGCTCCTTAATAACAAAAGGTCCAAAGACAGCCTACATTTTTCTACCTTTGGGCCATCAAGTGAGACCCATCATTCTGTTGCTTTAATCTGCCATCTGGAAACTACCCCTTCATATTGGATGTGGAAGCTAGAAGCCAAACCAACTTGGGCTCAAAGTTCTCCTCAACATTTTCCCACAGTGTTTGTTTGTTTTTGTTGTTTTTTTTATCAAGATGCATCTAACATTATGGAACTAAAACTCTCCTGTGGGGAGAGACTGTAGCTCAGTGATGGAAAGCATGCTTTGCAGGCTAAGGGAAACCTGTCATGTACACCGGTTGCTGGGGAACATGGGTGGGAGGGTGCTGTTGCACTCATGCCCTGCTTGTGGGTTCCCGGTTGGCAGCTGGTTCGCCACTGTGTGAACAGAATGCTGGACTAGATGGACCCTTGGTCTGATCCAGCAGGCCGTTTTTATGTTCTTATGTAATTTCCAATTAAAAGGATCTCAAGTGGCAGGAAAACCATTGCCAGTCAGTCTAGACCAGCCTTCCCCAACCTGGTGCCCTCCAGATGTTTTGGACTAAAACACCCAGCATTCCTGACCATCTGCCATCCTGGCTGGGGCTGATGGGAGCTGCTGAAGTCCAAGCCATCTGAAGGGCACCAGGTTCAGGAAGGCTGGAATAGACAATACTGGGTTAGATGGACACATAGTCTGAACTGGTATATGGCAGCTTCCTGTGTGCCTAGCCAATCAGAGCACTCTGCTGGTTCAACAGTATGAGGCTAGAAAGTCCACACTTTTTGCCAGTTTAGTGACCAGAAAGTTCAGAATGATTGAAAGAGATTCACAATGTATTAAAATAACATGGAGCCAAGATTTCCCATAACTGCTAGAATTTAAAATCAACTTCCGCTGGGACGTTAAAATACTAGTTGTAAGCCTGCTGTGTCTCTCATTTGTATACATATTAGCTTTGTGTACGCAGCCTCTCTATAATGTTGGCACCAAGTTTCCCATGAAAACCCATTCAGTCAGTGGTTATCATTATTTTTAAAATAAATTAGTGTATATACTCAGGTGTTTGCTCCCTAACTACTTTATATGGTTATGGGGTAAATGGAATCATAGGCAAAGGAGCAGATGGGTAATGTTTTGCTTCAAAAAACTTACCTCAGAAGAGTAATAACAGCTGATTATTACACAGCACATGGCAGCATGCCAAATGGGAGACATATTGGTGTATAATATGTAGCACATGAGCTCAAACTTTGTAAACTGTCGTATTCACAATTAAAATCTGAAAACAGAGTTTTTCATGCATATCCATAAACATTTTGCATAGTGTTTTCTACAATTTTGTTTTGCCAACTAATTATTTCCAATAAAAAGTTGATCTCTTCCAAGTATTTTATGCTGTCTTGGCCCCAGACTAGACAATTGTTTGAAAGCAATAGCCCCGAACTCTTAAACCAGCAGGTTACAAAAAACAGTTTAGGACTGTACCTTTATATGCATCATGTCCCCCCAAAGAAAACAGAAGGAACATTTATGGACACGTTTTAGTCCAAGGCCAGTGGGTCTGTTGGCTACCCAAACCCATAAAGAAAACACAGCTCCAAGACAGTGGAATGAAATTCACTGAGCTTTTTTTTTTTCCTGCTGACACTATGGCCTACCATAGTCAACTGAGCAATTGCTGCATTTTTATCAAGATGCAAGGACATGTAGCTGGCGCAAACTCCATTAAGCCCACTTCTCCCTTTATTGCAGGAGTTATCTAACTTGATTGGATTTAGGGATATGTGAAATTCCCCTGAACATTTTTGCTAGACTAAATAAAATGACTTTACTCCCCTCAAAATTTATTGACTGTTTTGTCTGAAGAAGAACCACCCACGGTTGCTTTATATAGGAGCATAGCAAGCTGCCTTATACGAAGTCAGACCATTGGTCCGTCGAGCCCAGTATTGTCAACACTGACTGGCAGAGGCTCTCTTTCAGGCAGGAGTTTTTCCAGCCCTATCTGGAGATGCTGAGGATTGAACCTGGGACCTTCTGCATGCAAAACATGGCCTCTACCACTGAGCTACAGCCCCTCCCACACAGAATCTGATAATAAGCCAGGACTTTGAGGAAAGCCCATGAGAAATCCTGTCAGTCTGACTGGAGTTCTTTTAGCTTCCTTCAAAATATTTCAGGTGTTTCGCTTCAAGTTATGCTTTAGGCAACATACTGGCAACTCCATCTTGATTATCCCAATATGAAACTTTCCTATTCTGTGTCGGAAATGCAGGCGGGCAGAGAAGTCATAAAATGAAGGGTAGACTGTCTAGTATGGAAACAGACAGAAGACTCCTGCCCTGAAGCCCCCATTCCCCAAGAGCTGAAACAGTTACTCAGGATCAGCTTATAGCTGACTAAGAAGATAGCACGCTTTACTAATAGAGATCCTATTAGTAAAGTGAGTGCCCTGTGTATTAATGGGCTGGGTCAGTGCTGGCCCTATGTTTTGGAAGACCCTTGGGCAACACACCCGCAGTGGGCCCCCTCCTCAGTGTGTCTGCCTTCTCACCACCATTGTCATGAGCTGCTCTGGCTCCTCATCCCCTTTCTCATCATCGCTACCAGTTCCTTGCTCGACAGGCAGACAGCCAGTGAGCAAGCAGGCCGCGGCATCTACTGTTCCACCTTCTCACCACCACCGTTGCCTGGGTCACAGTGAGAGGCGGGTGAACAAGCAGTCTGCAATGGCAAAGAGAAGCAGCACCTCCAGGGGGCTCTTATCACTAGGCCCCTGCTGGGGTGTGGGCCCTTGGCAGGTGCCAGCCACGCCTGCCCTGGATGCCAGCCCTGGGCCAGGTGCCAAAAAAGGCCGAGAGTGCAGGAGTGTGTACCTGGTGATGGGGGGGGCGGCGCTAGGAAGTATGAAGCAATATCATATTTTTCTAAGCGCTACATTGATAAAATAAGTGAATATGGGCAAAATAGACTGGCCTCTGTGAGCATAAGGTGCAGTAAAGAGAAAGGCCAAGTGTAATACAAGTGAACTGAGTGGGGACCGACCAAGTAAAGCTAGTGACAGATGGAGTTAATTTATGACAGTTGGAAATGACCCTCTGAAAAACTGCTGTTAACTCCTGTAGACTTTGAGTGGAAAGGAGGGTGACCAAAGCCACGTCAATGTGTGAATCCTTTGAAGGGGGCATTGTGCCATTACTTGGGGATGGAGCTATGCTGCTGGCCTTCCATGGGCTGTCTGCATGGGGAAAGCTTACATGCGGGCAGCCGCTCAAACACTGAATTCTACAGAATTGGGACCCACTCCCAGTTATTGTCTGATAACTCCTTTATGGGTTTCCCATGTGAAGGCGACTAGACTAAACCAATCAATTTCTAAGATGTGGGGGTGGGATTGTAGACTGGTATATGACAACCATCAGTACATAGTATTATGAGTATTGAGTTGGTCTGAATGATCTTCCAAAGATCCCTTGCAACCCAGTGCCTCTGATAGCAAAGAGTTTCAGGATCCCTTCCAACTCTGTAATTCTTTATGCTAAGATTTCTGTAAGCAGAGCTGTCAGTGTGGATGGCTTCAGGCAATACTCTTAAGACCAAACAAAGGACAGGTGATAGCTGGCAATGTTCTAGTGACAGGTTTCAGTAGAAACTAGGATGGTCCAAGAAGGCACAAGTGATGGACAGAGATTATGTATCCTTCTCCCCACCCCTGCCTCCCACCACTAACCAAAGGTAGAAGGTGAGAGAGGTCTGCATCTATTGCAGGAAATCAGTCTGTACTGGAACTGAGACTGACAGGAAGCTCTTTGCAGGAGATCTTATGCTCTATGCATCTGATGGGGAACAGGAATCTGTTGGAGTATTGATGTTGTGTACCCTCATGATCTGCTAAACCTGTGGCCTAGGGATGTATGAATCTCTTACCTTGTTCCAGTGCTGGTGTCTGCTGGAGGGGGGGGAGGCGCTCCATCCCTCCCCCCTGAATCCTCTCCGGCCAGCTCCGCTCTGCGGTGACTCCGCGGAGCCACCGGCTGGGGCCACCCGCAGTCAGACATCCGGCCGCTGGGCTGCACAGGGACGTAAATGGTGGCTGCTGTAGCCACCGCCATTTGCGTCCATGTCTTTAGCCGTGATAGGCTTCGTAAATATATATGTAGCCTATCACAGCTAAAGACACGGATGCAAATGGCGGTGGCTACGCCATTTGCGTCCCTGCCCTGAGCCATGATAGGCTATGTAGATACTTACATAGCCTATCATGGCTTGCCAGGGATGCAAATGGTGGCCGCCATAGCCGCTGCCATTTGCGGCTGCAGCCTGGCAGTGACTGCAGCCGCCGCCGCCGGAGCCACCGCTGCTGCCAGAGCCGCAGCCATGTAGGCTCCGTTTCGTGGGGCTTTCGTGGGGTGGTAGGGCAGGTTGCTCCATTCCGCCACGGATTCTGGGGGGATGAAGTCACTGGAATTCGGCCTCCGTGGGAACCATGGTGGAATTCTCTAACATCCCTGCTGTGGCCCCATCTACACGAGCCTTTTACTCCGGGGCGGCTATGAGTCGAGGTCCCTCAGGACAGATGACCGAGTCGCCACTTCACAGCCATCCATGGTTTTCTCCTGGAAAATGCAGATTTCCAAGGAGCCATTTTGCTGTGATGTTCTTTGTTTGCTGCAGGTTTCCCTGCGGTGGCGGGCCATCTGTTCCTTCCCCAAACCGACTTCGCATCTTACAGTGGGCATGTGGTAGGCGTGCGTAGTGCCTGCGTCGCTCTGTGATGCCCCTTGGCTTCCCCATCCCTTTGCAGCTGCACAGTTACAGAGGCACAGAGGGGTGTTTTCATCTATTTAATCACACTTCCGCACATTTCTGCAGCTTCATATCTTCACAATGGTTGCTTTTGGACTCAGTGCCCAAAAGCCAGGGGGGGGTGTCTTTGGTAGGACCAGCTTTGCTCCGGCCACCATTTCGGAGCAGTGGGTAGGCACGTACCGCTCACGCGAACCATCACAAGAGTCTCAGGCTGGGGAACTGACAAACAGATGGTGTGGAAATGAAGGAGCACAGGACACCCACTTTTTTACCCAACGAGGGGTGGGAAGACACAACAGAAACGCTAAAATACAAAGCAGCCAATGAAGTGCTGCCCCCTCATGCTCACGGGATTGCACAGCTACACATTAAAGTATAATGGCCCAAAAAAGGGCATGGTGGAGTCTGTTGGGGAAGCCTGCAGTAAATCATGAGTGTATCCCTGCAGAAGCTAATTCAAAGCTGAAATGCTGTGCAGTTGCGACAGGGTGAAGGGTGAAAGCAGTGCCATGTAGACAGGGTCTATGTCAGTGGAGTCTGGTTGCTCTTATTTCAGTGGGGCTTTGAAGCTGCTCTAGGTTTCAGTAAGAACCAGTCAGAACTCTAAAAGAGTTATCCAAGGTGCTTAACCCAATCCCCCAACAGGTTCAGCACCTTGAGTTCTGACTGAAACCCAGAGAGGATTCGCAGCCCCAATGAAATCAGAGCCACCAGCCTCTGCTGGCCTCTGTGTGTATACGTGTGTGCGTCCATGCGTGTGCGTGCATGTGTGTGTATCACGAAAATGGCATCATTTTCCAGGAACCTGCCTGGGTAAGTGCTGGAGCCTCTGAAACTTCTCACTGCTCAGAAGCGAGGTACACAGGCATAACAATAGAAAAGAGCCAAAAGAAATCATACAAAGAGGAAGGGAGAGAAGCAAAATGATAAAAGGGACAAAGCTGAAAAAGTTCTACATCTAAGGGAAGAAGAAAGGGAAGGAAATAAGGCCCTGGGAGTTAGGAAAACTATAGCTAAGATTCAAAGTGCAGTGAGCAGCATTTATTTGTTTGTTTGTTTGTTTGTTTATTAAATTTCTTAAATGCCCATCTGGCTGGTCACCCAGCCATTCTGGGCGATGGACGACAGTGCAACTTAAAACAGTAAAATTACACATTAAAACATCCTGTTCTAAAAAAAACCCTAGCCCACCCCAAGTGCCTGCCTGAACAACCAAGTTTTCAATGTGTGGCGGAAGTTCATTAAAGAGGGGGCATGGCGGAGTTCCCTGGGGAGGGAGTTCCACAGAGTGGGGGCCACCACAGAGAAGGCCCTCTCCCTTGTCCTCACCAGCCTAGCTGTCCTGGCTGATGGGACAGAGAGAAGGCCATCC
The DNA here is from genome assembly GCF_057233095.1 of Heloderma suspectum. Taxonomy (NCBI): domain Eukaryota; kingdom Metazoa; phylum Chordata; class Lepidosauria; order Squamata; family Helodermatidae; genus Heloderma; species Heloderma suspectum. Next base: position 272,732,293 of record NC_139458.1, read on the forward strand.
AAGGCTGACCTTGTTGACCGGCCTGTCTGGTGTTGCTGGAGATGCTCCTTGAGATAGGCTGGTTCAGAACCGTATACGGTTTTTAAGGTCACAACCAACACCCTGAATATGGCCCGGAAAACAACTGGTAGCCAGTGCAACTTAGACTTAGAGTGCAATTTAAACTTAGAAAAGAAATTGTCTGCACTTAAGTATAGAGAAATGAAAGCTATGAATGTGAGTGGGAAAACAGAAATTCTGCAAGGAAAAAAGTGCTGACATCAGTGCCTACACTGAAGAAAAGCAGCTAGCAATTTAGAAAGTTAATAAAATGGACTCAGTCAAAGAAGGTGAAAAGGGCATGCATACACACACACACACACACACATTCACACTCCAAGGAGCAACATATGAATCCAAAGCAGGGAGAAGAGGGAATTGTGTTCAATTTAAGTTAAATGACCAGGCACTAATGGGCCAATAAAGACTGACATAAAAGTGTATGGGGCAGACAGGACTGGACCAAGTTATTTTCCTGCCTGAGATGAAGAACAAGATGGTGCCCTCTTTCCATCCCACATACAGAATCCAGCTGGACTGGCAGCTGAAATTTATTTTGACACTTGTGAAGGGATAGTGTTCACCACCACACCTGAGGCAGCAGGCTAGTTTAGGGCCCCCAGAATAGGCTGTGTGGTATACGCTGCTCTGTCTTTTAACAGATGGAAAGAGCTGGGGAGTCCAGGGGGGAGATCCAGGAGGCTGCCACTGCTGCCCCCAACATCTGGCCACCTAAGGCGATCACCTGCCTCATCGTAGGGCTGGCTCTGGGGGCAAAAAGACGTGTGCAGGAAAAAATGCATGAAATGTTTCAAACAGTTTTAGAGATATTTGAAAGTACATTGTCAAACAGTGAGAAAAAATCCAGTAACAGTGTAGAAGGTTTACTATAAGACGACATGGGAGTAATCAAAAAGCAATCCAGCAATGCATAAGCAAAGTTCTTGTTATGACAATGACGGGGGCGGGGGGATGGACAAGCTGGAAGAGAGAGGGAAATCAGAAAGGGAGGGGGAATCTTCCAGTTAAGACATTAGGGATTAATAAAGTCAAAAAAGCAGAGTGGCATAAAGGTGGATGGAAAACATAAAACAGAGAGGATGGGGAGAGAAACATTTCCCCAAAAGACTATAAAAACGTAAATACAGGCAGGAAATATAGATAAAAGCATATATACATGTTATATAATAGTCTGAGGGTAACTGAGAGATTCAGGTTGCTTAAATCCTGAAAGTAGAAATATTAACATTGTTAACTCTCCACTTTATCCCATATAAGCCTGCCTGGGTTTTAAAATCTTTAAGGGAGGCCTTTCTCTCAGTCCCACTGCCATCGGAGGCAGGTTTGGTGGGGACACTCGAGAGACAGACAGCCTTAGCTTCTGGGCGGCTGCTCCTAGGCTCTGGCGTGCCCTGCTGAGGGAAGCTAGGTTGGCTCCCTCTTTGTTGTCCTTCTGCTAGCAGGCAAAGCCATTTTTATTAAGGCAGCCCTTTCTTCCTTCCTTCCTTCCTTTCTTTCTTTCTTATTTATTTATTTTACATTTATATCCCACTGTTTTTCCTCTTGCAAGGAACCCATGGCGGCTTACATGATCCTCCTCCTCTCCATTTTATCCTCAGAACAACCCTGTGAGGTAGGTTCGGCTGAGCGTCAGTGACTGGTCCTAGTACAACACTCTAGCCACCACACCACACTGGTTCTTACACTGGTGCCTTTGGCATTTAAGGTGGTCTGGGGCAGGCGGGTTTAACTGGTTGGGTAACATTTCCTTCATTGTTATGTTTTTAACTGATATGCTTTTATCTTATCTTTTAATTCAGATTTTGTTTTTAATTTGTAGTATTATTGGGGGAATCTCCAGAACAACATGGGAAGTAGTGCTGGGGATTGCAGGAGAAAGGGAGATTCGGCAAAAGTTGCCACCCCATCCCATTCCTCCAGTGGGAAGCTTCCTCTGGATACTAGTTCCTTCTGCAAATGGAAGGAGCCCTTTCATTCATGGAGAGGCATGTCTGGATCCCACCCAGAGTATTTTTTTCCTGGAAAAAAATAGTTATAAGTCAAATATTGTTTGCTAACCTAATCAAAGTTCTTCTCTCTCATTTTTTAATGGAGGGGAAATATACAAAGGGAGTGGTGAAGGGGGTCAGAATGAACAGGAAGTGACAAAAAAAAAATATTGGGTACAATATACAAATACCACCACCCCAATGGATTCTTGCTTGTTGACTGGGTGTCACATGTGAACAGTGAGGTAGCCAAGATCTCAGATGACATTAAACTATTCAGGATGGTGAAATCTCAAACCAAATATGAAGAACTCCCAAAGGATATTTCCAAACTCAACTGAGGAGGCAACAGACTGACTGCTGAGATTCATTGTAAGTTTAGAGATATGCATATTGGGACAAAAAAAAAAATGAACTGTGACTAACCAAGGAAGAGATCTTGGGATTATGTGGGTAGTTCAATGAAAAACATCAACTCTCAGTTAGACATGTATGAGAATTTTGTTTCAGTTTGTTAAAGGTCAGAACTTGTCCTGTTAGCACCCCCAAACATGAATGTGAGTGCATTTTTCAGGCAAAGCTCACATAGTCCCAAGCTTGTGATTGCATTCACAAAATACATTCATTAGAAAAATGTACACTTTGAAAATGCACATTTTGAAAAACAATATGCATTTTCATGCTTTAGTCAAAGGGGGGAAAGTACACATTTGGGTGGTGCATGCTTAAAAAATGTGCACCTAAATGTGAACTTTTCCCATTTGTACAACAACAAAAGCTCGCATTCGGGAATGAGGTGGGCCAAGCTTCGGGGTGGAACTCCTAGAACCTCAATGAGCTCAAGACCCTCCTCAGTACCAAATCAGTAATAAAGGCAAATTCAATGTTACAAATTATTCAGATTATTGCAACAGTATATCTATGCTCTCTGTCGATTCACTGCACATGATGACATCCTAGCTAAGAAGGAATAATTCTCACATAGACATACGTACACATGGAACGATATGATTACCATATATCTATCAACTAATTCTACCATTGGAGAGAATGCAGTCACACCTAAAAAGGCAATCTCAAATTTTCCTTCTTATGGCCCTTCCTTTTGATGTGCTGCAACTTAATTAAGTTGTTATGTGGTTCCATCACACAATTAATCCATTTCGATCTGGGTCACTGTAACCCCTGGCCATTATTTTCAGTAGAACATCTTGTGAAGGATGAGCAATTTACTCATGCCACCACTGTAATTATTCTCTCCTTTCATATGGTCTGCTAAGTGCCTGTAGTTTGGTAATCTCTACATGAAGCTATTACATTAACAGCTGATGTGGGCGGGCAACTTTGTACTCTCACAAAAGAGATATTGACCTCCTGAAAATTGTGGGAGGCAGAGCACACATTAAACATGGCTAGCTTGGCTTTTATTCCTGGTTTATTAAGGGGACTGAGCTGGCACAGCATCATACATTGACAAACTTTAGACCATGGCAAACATTACACGATCTCTGAGAAAGTACAGCATGCAGCGCTTCATTTTTAATTCTGATATAAATGTTTTAAAGAATGAATGAATAGCATATTTTAACAAGACTTTCTGTGTGTGTGTGTGTGTGTGTGTGTGTGTGTGTGTGTGTTGGACTCAGCTATTCAATCCACATTTTCCAAATGGCAAATGTCTGCAAGAATTTGAGGGGGAAGTTACAGTATTTTCTCCTGGGATAATTCCCACATTTTTAATCATTCACCTCAGGGACAAACTGGGAATTCAGGAAGCTGAGATCAGGAAATATCTGACTATAGCCAGGACTGGCTGTGCCATGCTGCAGGGTGAAGCGACCTGCTTCAGGCAGCCCCATAAGGAGTCTGTATAGATCGATTTTCCTCTGCAGCTGTTTTAACACCTAAGGGCCTGAATTTGTAGTACTGTTGCTGGTCGTTAACGTATCCTGTCATTGATTGATTGATTGATTGATTGCAGGCACATAGGAATGGCTTGCAAAATTCCAGGTAGAACAAGAGACCAGTTGGAGCAAGCTGTGACGCAGTCAACGCCTGTATCTTTGGCTTCTGTGAACTCTGACTCAGACTAAACAACCTGTGTCGTTCGCTGAGTTTTGATGGACGCAGCACTATTGATCAGACGCTGTTTGGCTGATAAGCATTTGAGGTTATGGGAAGAGATAAACCCATTTATCACATGTAAAAATAAACACTGAGAAGCCTGCCTGCCTTTGAACCCCATGATAAGCTATCTCAACTGGGAGCACTGTGAAACCTGAGTTTCCATTACACACACCATTCTGCAAATCACAGGGCATTCTAGCATTCCTGGAAAGACTGCCTTTCTTTACGTATTTCAGGTAAGAGTGACAGGTAGATAAGGAAAGAGTTAGAAGCAAAACAGAGAGAAGATCTTGAAATCTTTAAATAATTGCCAACCAATAATTCAATAAATGCACGGGAAGTGACAACAGACACAGCTATATCTAAATATATCGTCTTCTGTATATTTTCCATTGTTGGTCTACCCAAGCTTTCCCCAACCTGGTGTCCTCCAGAGGTCTTGGACTTTTACTCCCATCAGCCCCAGCCAGCATAGCCAATGGTCAGGAACACTGAGAGCTGTAGTCCAATGGGACCCACTGCTAGCTCAACAGGCCTGAAACAACCAGAAACAAGTGCACTTGTTTCCAGAATGCAGCATGTTGGTAGAGCTTGCACATGGAACTCCTCTGACCTGTTCCATTCCAGCTCTGTCATAATATCAGGGATCCCACAAGTAAACTCATGAACCCTCAGTGGAGAATGCTTATAAACACGTTCACCACTCTCCAGTGTCTAATAAACATATACGGGAAAGGAAAAGAAGAACAAAGAAACCAGAGGTCATGGCAAAGTTGGGATAAAAGAAGAGGAGGAACTAAGACAGGGAAGCCATGGGGAACATGACTGTGTTATTCACTTGTAGCAAAAGCAATTAAGGGCGTAATCCTATAGGTTACACCCTGGGTCCTCGTAAGTCCCCGAACTCAGAGGTTTACGAGTGTCCTATGAAGAGAGGGAGGCGCCTTGTGTCTTCTGCTCTGCATTTAAGCTAGATGGGCGATTTCACATGTCTAACAGAAGCTTCGGGGAGGGAGAAGGAAGGAGGCTGGGGAGCCATAGGATTTCTTGTAGGGCTGCTGCCCCGGTCTCCTCCCCACCCTGCCCCCAGGAACACCCCCTTTCCCCCATCTCTGCGCTCTGTTTTCTGAGCATGGAGAGGTAGCTGGTGCAGTTCTCTCCATGCTGGCTATGAGGGGGAGGGGGTGGGGAGTGTGATTTCCTGGATCAGAGGTCAGAGCCCTGTTTACAACCTCCAGCCAGGAAACCGAACAATCCTCTGTCCCCCAAACGCTGTCCAGGGGCCATAAGATTGCTCCCTAAATGTTCAAGACTGACACAGTTATTGTGGAATGATTTTTCATGGGCTAGAGCCCACTGACATAATTTAAACAATAATACATATGTTACACTGTGTAACTTAAGCTTAAGGAACATTACATGTATTATATTTTACAGTTCCATAGGACTTTATGGAGGGAGCAATCCTATGGCTGCTAGTCAGCAGCTAGACGGCCATAAGATATCTTGTTTTCTGGGAACTGACCTCGGAGCCCTCATAGCCAGCATGGAGAGTTCCCGGAGAACCAACCTTCCCCCCAGTCCATGCTGCCTTGCAGGCAGCGCAGAGAAGGCCCGTGCTCTGCGCTCACAAGAGGAGCACGGAGCAGTGAAAATAGGGCGTTCCCAGGGCGGGAGGGCGGAAATGCCTGTATGACACATCCTATGTGTCGTCCAGCAGCCTCCTCCACTGCTGTCTAGCTGAAAATGCAGGGCAGAAGGAGCGCAGAGGGAACAATCCCCTCCGTGCTTCTCCTGCCCTGCATTGGATAAGCAGTCACCTCCAAGTTCAGAGGCGGCCGCCTATCTGCATAGGATTGTGCCCTTAAGTTAGTTTTATACCACCACTTTCAGGCCTAACAAGGGCCCGCAAGGAAGTTTACAAAACTAAATACCATAAAGCCAAACAATAATGGAATTAAAAGATATTACTAAAACCTTCCTTCTCAAATAAGAAACCATTAAAAGCCAGGTGGAATAAAACAAAAACAAGAGCATGTTTCTGCTGCCTGCCTAAAAGTAATTAGGGATGGCTCTCTCTAAAGGGAAAGAATGTGTTAACTTGATTGATTGAATAGAAAATATCATATATATGATATATTCCTCTTCAGTTAGTGCTTTTACTTACATTTATGACAAAATATTATGCCACTAGCAAGAAGCAAGGTTATTAATATTCTGAATTAATTTATTTACACCCTGCCTTTCTTCCCTGGAGCTCAGGAAGCATTGTAGCCTCACAACAATCCAAGTGAGTTAGATTAGACTTAAAGCACAATCCTATGCAGGTTTACTCATAATGAAGTCCCATTAAGGTACATTGGTATAGGACTGCAGCCTTAGAACTATTAGCTTTTCCCAAGAGCACCATTGCGCTTCATACCAGAGCAAGGATTTGCATTTGGGTTTCCCAGCTCGAGATTCAACACCCTTCTCTCTGAATAAAATCATGATTCTGCTGGTTGCTGCTTGATTTATTTATATATCACACTTACCAACACACACAGCCTCCTCCGCCAGCTTGCCAGGCCAGAGATGCTTAAGAATAAAACTGCTTTGTGCCCTCAGACCATTTTCTGGGGCCGCTTACCACAGTTATTTTCTCTGTCACTGTAATATTCCCTTTCTGGATGGTTCTCCTCTTGTTTGCTTGTTCCTTATGTTCCATGCACTCCCCTGCCACAAACAGGTTTCAATCACATGGAAACTTGTGTGGAAATGGCACTCAACAAAGGCTATTCTAGAAGCTCCCTGCTGTGTGGAATGATAATTCTGAAAGCAACACCTCTCAGAGCAGTGACAGACAAGTGATGCCACTTCAACAGTATCAGGCTCGCAGAACAGAGCAGGAGGAGAGCTGTCAGTGGAGAGTTATATGCATGGAGGAAATCAAAATGGCCTTGAAAGCTGAGTAGTGACTTCTTTAGGTTGCTTGAGCAAATGTAAATAGAGGGCTCGGAATGTATGAGAAATTTGTTTCCGTTCGGTTTTGATCAGGATTTATTTACCCAGTTCGCAGCTTCCGGACTGAACACAAGACACAATCTGTGGTCAGAGTCCGTACATTTCTGAGCTTGCAATATGATTCGCGGACCACCACCCCACCACCCCAAAAATATGTTTGACACAGCACAGGTACATTTGAAAATACACACAAAGGAGTGTGTACATTTGGAAAATGAGCTCAAATAAACTTTAATCAATGGGAGAAGAATGCATACATTTCAAAGATGCACCCGATACGTACATTTGGAAAAAAATATGTGCAGATCTTCATGTGGAAGGAGAGGGAAAAAAGCTAAGCTCACAATCTAATATGGACTTGAGTTGGAATGAGCTTCAAGATGGAATTCGGGAAGCTTTGGCAAGATTTGCTGATTCGCACATCCGTACACAGGGCACAAGAAAGAGACCACATCCCCAGATTCAATACCAACCATGACCATAATATGAAGCAGTGTTAGTTATGGCAACAAGAGGAGAGACAGCTGTTGATGAAGTCCTAAGGCAGCCTTCTCTAACCAGGTGCTCTCCCAATGTGTTAGATTACCACTCCCATAATCCCCAGCAAGGCTGGAGGTGACAGGAGTTGTAGCCAAACCCTAAAGAATATCCAGGATTAGGAATATCAATGAATTCAACCTCATCTGAAATCAGTATTAATCCAGATTATGCTGTCTGGTTGGGGAGGAAGGGATTCCAGGATGGCACCTGAATTTACCAGAATCTGTCAACAATTCTGGAAGGTTTCGGGATACTTATGAAACTGTCCCCTTCTGCCCAATGACAAAAGTTCTCTGGGTGGTCTACAAGTTAAAAAAAAACAAAACCCAAAACCTTAAAATGCAAAAATACAACATGAAAACAAAATCTAATACAGAATAAAACAGCAACAGAATAATACCAGAAGCCAGGCAGAATGGAACATGGGGGCAGAGCCAAGCTATGGAATAATAAGGAAAAGGAACAGCAGAGAACTGTTCATCTCTAGGCAGGGATAAAAGACTGCAGGTTTGATCCAGACTTCATCATACATACACTAAGATCTAGACTAGACCCAACGGAACCTAAGTTAGTTATAACAAACTTAAGTCCCATTCATTTTAATGAGTCTACTTCAAGTATGGCCAAATCATGGCCAATCCTATAAGCCATGATCAGTAAGACTCTATCGTTGGAGGGAGTATGCCAGTGAATAACAAATGCTGGCCATGGGAAAATAGCATTGCTGGGTTGTTGCCTTCACATCCTCCTTCTGTTTCCGATAGAGGCATCTGACTGGCTGCTATTGGAAACAGAATATGGGAGTAGACTGGACTTTGGGTCTGATCCAGCAGGGCCCTTCTAAAATTGTTCTGTTTAAAGATTTGTTCAAATAACAAACTTATTAGGAAATCATCCAGAATTATATGCAGTTCTTGGCCTTCTGCCAGCAGAACAGAAACCATTGGTGGAATAAATTTCCCATCCCCCAAGTAGGGGGGGCACAGGGGGTAGGTGAGCAAAGGGAAGTCCCATTGCATGAGTGGAAGCCTGCTTGGGCAATGTTGGATTTAACTCCAAGAGAGGCAGCGCATGCCCCATTGTTATACTGTATTTCTTTTTGGTTCACATTGTCTCTCTTGGCATTGCTTTGGCCCTCATTAACCCCCTTTGTCCTTGTACAGCACTCTGTACATTTGCGGGTCACATGTGCATACAACAGAAAAGAAATAATTAAGGGACAAGAGTCACCATGAAGAACCATCAACAGGCCGCCATGCTTCATAATAGGTTGATCGTCCAGCAGTATCAGGCTGCCATGCCCATAATTGAAAACAGGGTGCTGGACTAGATGTTTTGTTCTGATCCATATAGATAGTTCTTATGTTCGTGTTATTCACTAAACTAGCTTCCAATAAGACAGCTACAGCTTTATTGTTCTCTTCCCTCTGCTGTGATAATGCTATTGACTTATGCCAAGAGACCAGTATTGCGATACTGCTTGACTATGTAGTAAACTTCTAATTGTTTTTCATATACTTATTTTCCTTCAAATCATTATTCTGGATGCCCAAAGCAAATGGCTTCATTTCTATAACAACACTATTGACAGCTCTTTGTCTTCTTCAGTTGAAAGACATGGACATTTCCTGCTCTGTAGCAAGCAGGGGACAAGAATATCTAGCAAAGTAGCTCCTGTAATAGATATGCCATCCAATGTCACTGGCAGTAAGCAAGAGCACTAACAGTATGTATGTTGTTCTTCTTGATCATATTCACAGTGTATTTTATTCATAATGCAAGCATTGTATAGAAATACGTGTGGCAAATAATGAGTGGGATTATCAGGGTGTAATAAAAATTATTCTGGAAAGCTGGTGTACTGTAGACTACTGCAAAGTCCCCAGATATTACCTCTGCCATAAATTCATAAATCTGCAAAAAAAATCTGAGGGGAACCACCGTGTTTGAATGTGTATTCAATTTACTATCTGTATATCCATCTTTTTAAAAAATATAGCCTTCATAATCCAGCAAGACTATTTCCCAGGGAAGTCACCAAGGTGTCTAACTGGCACATATGCAAAAGGAACACCCCAGACATAGGGTACAGGAGTCCAACAAGCCATTTCTTCCAACAACATCAACTGAACACAAAGACTAATGACATAGGCAATGAGCATAATAAAAGATAAATGGTAAGCTTTGTTAGAAAGGAATGCTTAAAATAAGACGGCATAAACACAATATGTCTTTGTGCATTATTAGACCAACTATTGTCAAATTAGAACAGCTAAAATGTTCCAAGTACCTACAATTTTATCCTTACATCAACCCTGTTTTCAACACCTTCAGGAAAGCTTAAGCTATGCTGGTGTAATTCTGAAATGGTATGTATGATGCATTCATTAATTATTGGATTATTAGATGTAACAACCAGGATCCAAAGAATCACTCCTGGAGTGCCCACTGGGGTTCTTGATTTATTCTTTGAATCCTATGCAATCCCACAAACCATTTCCAAATGTCTCCTGAATTTCAGAAGTAGATTGTGAGGAGCTGTTCTTGGAGAACCAGAAGCCCTAAGCTCCCTTAAATATGACAGAACTAGCTGTGCAGTTCTTTGGATCCATTAAAAAAAGTCAGCAACGGTAGCATGGGTTCACCACGATTGGCGGTAGACCTAGCATTTTAGTATTCCACCCATACATAACTCCAGATGAGCTTATTGGTAGCTCCATCAGCTTATATACTGCATCATATATACTGCACTCCATCAGCGGTGCAGACAGTCACAAAGGATATATAGTTGTATGAACGGTTAGCATGATGGTTATTGGCCCCAGCACTACCTCCAGGCTCTATACATTGGAGGTCCTGTGTGCAGATGAGCCTACATGGTCACAACCCAACACACATAGGCTCTGTATACATAGGGCTTGATCCAGATGTAGGCATGAGCAAGTGGGCTGGTAGATGCAGACTTCCTCCTCCCTTCCTCCCTAAGGCAGCCCCTCCAGCTCCCTCAAAATGCTACACAGAGAGCTGGGGGAACATATTGAATGGGGTGAGCTGTAGTGGACGGGGAGAGGAGATCCCCCCAAATTGGGTGGAGGCATCTTTTAGGGAAGGGGCCACAGCTCCATGGTAGAACTTTGTGTGCAGAAGGTCCCAGGTTCAATTCACGGCTTCTTCAGGTATGGCTCAGAAAGGATTCTACCTGAAACTTGGAGAGCCACTGCCAGTCAGTGTCGACGATACTGGGTTAGATGCACCATCGGTCTGACTCAGTATAAGGCAGCTCCCTGTGTAAGTTCCATGAGTGGAGCCATTCCAGCCACGGAGGGCAGATCCTGAATTCAACCCATGGTCCGTACATTTGAAAAATCCATCCTGGATATCATTCTCTTGAGGAAATGACTTCCACATTACTAGAAGTTCAGCATATAATGCAACATGATGAAATAACTGCAAATATGGAATTTTATATTCCCATAATTAATGTGATTATCACACATGAAACCCATGTAAATTAGGATCTATTTCTGTGACTACTGGTTATACAATGTCTTTCATATGAATGTATATAGTATGCCTTTGTATCTGGGTTTGCTACTAGATTTCAAGAATCTGAAAAGATAAATTGCTTGAGTAAAGGGTACAGCTTCTTGCCTATAAAACAGCCTTTCCTAATCTAGTGCCCTTTGGGCTTACAAGACAAAAAATAACTAGATGTAGCGCAATCCTACACATTTACTCAGAAATATGTCCCATTAGGCTTAATAGGATGTACTCCCAGGTAAGTGTGTAGGCTGCAATCCTAGACAGATTTAACTGGGACCAAACCCCATTGAACACAAATTTAGTAAATATGGTTCACAGGTAATGGTTCCTTCCATTACTTAGATGAAGATCTGGGGAAAGATTCCAAGTGGCTGTAGCAGAAAACAAAACTTCACAGTAGCATAGGCTACATGGACAAATATTTCACTGACTATAAGGTAGCTTTTGCTACAGGTGGAACCTGCTTTTGTAATACCTTCTGGGGGGAACATGTCAGTAGAGACAAGTGAGATGCCTGCGGAGATCATGGCAATGCAATGGTAGAGAAATATTTATCAGTTGAATTTCTTGGCATTGCACAGCTGTTGAAAGGCAAAGGAGCCCTGCCAGGGGCAGGGAGAGAGAGTTCAATTCTGTGTTTGTCAAAGGGAACTTTGGGAAATGTCTAATCCTCCCAAGATTTTTAGCTCTCACATAAGAAATCACACCAAAAGATCAACTCATAGAAATGTTTCCAAAGAACAGGTGGTCCAGAGCTAAGAAGCCAACATCCCAGTACCCTACACAGATTGGCTGTGATCCTAAACAAATGTTAGGAGTAATTGCAATGGCGCTCCATCACTGAAAGTGCAATATAGGATCACATCCTTTAAAGGAGTTTGGAAGTTTATGGGTTGAGCAAAATTCCAATAAGAAACCGTATGCCAGTCACACCCAAAGGATTTAGCCTTTCAAACAATATTTTTCCAAACAACATTTTTCAAAGAGGCTTAAACCATTAAAACAAAATTATATTTTATTGCAGTTATATTAATGTTACCAGCCAACCCCTGTGCCCCAATCCCTATCAATAGTTCCCCCTTCGATTATTTCTTTGTCCCTTCCTTTCATCTCCTCATTCAAATTACTTATTCTGCCTTCCAAACTCCCTCTCTCTCATGTCCTGGCCTGTGTCATATTCAAAGATGTATGAGTTCATATTGCCACTTAAATACCCCCCCCATCCTGACTCCTATGTCTTTAACAGAAACACAAAATACAGAAATTGAGCAGACAAGAGTTTCTTCATCACTCAATCTCCTAGTCACAGCTAGTAGTTTATACACTGCTATTTGCAGTAAAAGCCATCTTTTTACCAGCCCCAGTGTCTGACCTTTTCACAGCAGCTTATCAGCAGATGTGAGCAGGTGATACTACTTATCTCCATGCTGTGAAATTAGATTCACCTTGGGCTGACTTCAGATCAAGTTGCTATTAAAGGCTGTTATTCCTCTGGTCAGTTGGCAACCTTATTTGTGGTACACAGAGAATGTAAGTTGATACCCAAAGCACCAAAGCTCCTTGATGCTCCAGCTGCAATTATTGCCTGTGCATAGGAATGTCAATCTTGTGAAGAAAATCCTTTCTATCTCCTTATAGTCTCTGCTCAGCTTTCCTTGTATATTTGGGATACTGTAGGGAATATAAGACAAGTAAGGTAAGATGAACTAATATATAGCCCTTACAATGGCAGGAAATTTAACAGGGAGGGACAGCTCTACTTGGTGCTAATGTACAGTTCTTGCCAGCAGTTCAAAAGCAAGGCAAACCCTCACAGGGTCTTTGCAGATCTCCTCTGAGGTGAAATTCTTGCTTTGCTTGAACGATTCTTAAAGCAGAATGACTAAAATATCTACAAATATATGCCAGATGCACTGAATGGGTCTCGAAAGGGATGGTGCAACTCAAAAATTCATGTTCCACAATAAACTGAAGTAGGGTGTGTTGTATGTGAGGCATCTTATTTCTAATAAACCTGCTTGTGCAATTGAGCCAAGGCTGCAATTGATAGCCAAAAATAATTGGCATCTTTTGGACACTGATAGAGTTGCCATCTTCTTTCCCGTGGCATTGGCTCTGGGTTGTAGCCAATGTTAGTCCTACTTAGAATAGACACATCGAAATGAATGGTACTTAAGTCCCACAGCATGGACTCTGAAGGCATATGAAGTAGTCACCAGCAGGTCTGGGTCTGGTCAGTGTTTGGAGGGGAGACTACCTGGTAATCCCATGTAGCCACCTTGCGTTCCACCATGGAAGAAAAGTGGGATATAAATGTAATAACAAAATAAATATAAAATATATACAATTCCCCATGTCTGGTAGGCAGAGGTGTTACAGATGCCGCTTTTCTTCTCGCTGAAGGGGTTTGTTTTGTTTTGCTTTTGCTTTTTGCAGCTCTTTCTAGCACATGTGACATTTCTGCCTGACATGCAGCTGTTAAATGGCACAGAGCCTCTGTCAGAAACAGGATGTCATCCTGGCTAATAGGATATTTTTTGCAAGTTAGATAACTTTCAGTTATGGTTGCCACGCTTTCTTGAAATGTGCATGACATTCAGCAGGTGCCGGTTCTCCAAGCATTGAGGTAGGGCTGTATGAAAGTTCCACCACGGATCTCGGGGAGGCGGAATGCCAGCGCATTCGGCCCCCCAAAATCGGTGGCGGAATGGCCCGCCACCCCCCCCGGGATGAGACTTACCTTGGGCGGATCTTCCTGGCGGTGGCTCTGGCAGCGGCTGCAGCGTTGGTTCGGCGGTGGCGGCGGCGGCTGCGGCGGCCGGTCTTCCGACCAGCTGCTCCGCCGCCATTTCCAGGTTAAAAAAAAAAAATGATAGGCTACGTAAAGATTTACGTAGCCTATCATGGCAAGGTTTTTTTTTTTAAAGTGATAGGCTACGTAAATCTTTACATAGCCTATCACGGCTGACTTTAAAAAATAAAAAAAACGTGCATACGCAAATGGTGGTGGCCATGGCCGCCGCCATTTGCGTTCCTTATTTTGGCACGTCTTAGTCTACGTAAACATTTACGTAGACTAAGACGGCAAAAATAAGGGGAGCGCAAATAGCATAGCGTCTACGCTATTTGCGTTCCCCTTATTTTCACCGTCTTAGTCTACATAAATGTTTACGTAGATTAAGACGTGCTAAAATAAGGAAGGTAAATGGCGGTGGCCATGGCCGCCGCCATTTGCGTACGCACATGTGTTTTGTTTTGTTTTTTAAGTCAGCCGTGATAGGCTACGTAAACATTTATGTAGCCTATCACGGCTGACTGCAGGGACGCAAACGGCGCGTCCCTGCTAGCCAGTGGCTGGATGTCTGGCTGCTGGCGGAGCCGGCCGGCAGCTCCGCAGAATCCCTGCAGAGCACAGCCGGCCACCCAGGATTCCGGGGGGGGGAGGAATAGAGCGCCTCCCCCCCCCGGCGAGGATTCCAGGGGGAGGGACGGAACGCCTCCCCCCCAACCATAAACATAATTCGCAAAAGGTAAGTACCTTTTGTACATCCCTACACTGAGGTTCAGGGATGGTGAAAGCTGTACCTGTTGGATTTCTACCTGTCTGAAAACCACAGAAGCTCTGTCAGAAAGGAGGTAGCTAGCAGACTACTTTCAGACTTTCATTTTTTCCATGATAGCTTCAAATGGCGAAAGCAGCGTACTCATTAAGCCAATTTGTTAATCCAAGGCTGTGTTCGCTCAACGCTACTTCATTTAATTATTACGTTGCTGTTCTCATGTGAAAAGCTGCTAACCTGAGGGAGAACTATGGCTACAGTAGGGATGTCTAAAACAGCAAACCTTGAGCCCATTGAACTGCTCCTAATTCTACCTTGAAGGTCATTCCAACGTGTCCATATCAGATTACAAGTCGGGGGGGGGGGGTAAGGATTGCATGAAAAATTGTACGTATTTTCCTGCAATTTTTCCAAATGTACGCATCAGTTGTGTGTATGTTGCAAATGTATGCATTATATCCCATTGAGTAAAGCATGTTGGTGCATATTTTTCAAATGTACACAATTTTGATGCACATTTTTAAAATGGATGCATTTTGGAAGACCTTTTTGTTGTGCAGATCACATTGCGCGTTCAGAAACGTACAGACTTCAGGTGGCAGATTCCATCAGGAGATGCAAACTGGGTAAACTCTAGTAAAAAATGAAGTGCTATTTAAAACTACAGTATGTGTTTCTTTATTAAACTTCATTAGCAGAGTGCTGAACCAATCAGTGCACTGAACCAATCAGACACTGGAATTGGCTGTGTGGCCAATGAAGGAACAGGAGTGGCAAGAGGGTGGTCCTCTCACTGCGATGGTGCCCTCTTCGGCTGAGCCCCCCCCCCCCCCAAAGCAGTGTCTGGTATCTGATAGGTTGAGTGTGCTGCCAATCAAAGCTAGTAAAGAAAAAAGATACTGTCATTTAAAACGGTATGTGGGGGGCTGCCACCCTCACCTGCTGTCCCACATCACTTCCCTTTAGTGGCACATCAGCACAGGGGGGGGTCAAAGAGCAAGAGCTGTCACTGCTTCCACCACAGCTAGGGATGGCACAGAATTCCGCCACGGATCTCAGGGAGGCCGAATGCCAGTGCATTCGGCCCCCCTAAATCTGTGGAGGAACGGCCTGCCACCCCCTACCCCCCCCCCGCGGATCCCCCCCAGGACGAGGCTTACATGGGGCAGAACTTCCAGGCGGCAGCAGCTCCGGCGGCGGCTTCAGCAGCGGCGGTGGCTGGTCTTCTGACCAGCTGCCGCTGCCGCCATTTGCAGGTTTTTTGTTTTTTGTTTTTTACACCGACATAATAGGCTACATAAGTTTTTACATAGCCTAAAACGTCTGGGTAAAAAAAAAAAAAAGGAGTACGCAAATGGCGGCGGCTCCATCCGCCACCATTTGCATACGCCTTTTTTTTTTTTTAACCCAGACGTTTTAGGCTATGTAAAAACTTACGTAGCCTAAAACGACTAGGTAAAAAAAAAAAAAAGGCATACGCAAATGGCGGCAGCTATGGCCGCCGCCATTTCTGTTCCTTATTTTGGGCCATCTTAGGCTACGTAAATAATTACGTAGCCTAAGACGGCGAAAATAAGGGGAACGCAAATAGTGTCCACTATGCTATTTGCGTTCCCCTTATTTTTGCCGTCTTAGTCTACATAAATATTTACGTAGATTAAAACGTCAAAAATAAGGAATGCAAATGGCGGTGGCTGTAGCTGCCGCCCGCCATTTGCGTACGCAGTTGTTGTTGTTTTTTCCCAGAGCCCTCCGCGGTCGGAAATCCGGCTGTGGACGGCTCTGGCCTGGCTGGGCCTGGCCAGCTGCTCCGCAGAGCCACCGTGGAGCACAGCTGGCCAAGGAGGATTCCAGGGGGAGGGACAGAGTGCCTCCCCCACCGTTCAGGATTCAGGGGGGAGGGACGGAGCACCTCCCCCCCACCATCAGCATAATCCACGAACAGGTAAGTGATTTTTGTACATCCCTAACCACAGCCACTACCCACAGCCATCTGCAGGGGCATTTTGGATCCTCCCTCCCAGACTGTGGATCTCCAGAACTGAACTCTGCAGTCTGGTCCTGGTGACACCTCTGGATGAAAGCCTTAGGGTGTTTCTACATAAAGCAACACCCCACATACTTTCTGGAGCTTCCTGCTTTTGGTTTCTTTGGGGGATTAGAAGGGCTCCTTTACACAGCCACCGCATCGTTTCAGTGGATGGAGTGCCTTCCTCCCTCCCTGGCATGTGTGCAAAGTGGGGGGGTGCCCTGTTTTCATAGCTTAACTTCTGCTGTACAGGAAACCTCTGACTTACTTCTGAGTAGAGATAATACCACGGTAGAAGTCTGCAATCCTGGGCACTCTTACTTGGGAGTAAGCCTCATTGAACTTAACAGGGTGCTCTGAAACAACAGAGGATGTTGCTTCTGAGCCTGGTGGGGTGGGGGATCAGATGTGTCTCCCTTCATTGCAGGGAGGCATCTTACCCTCTTCTCCCTCCGATTCCGATTGAGAAATGCAGAGGCAGGAGACGCAAAGCAATCGGCAGGCGATTCTTGCCCTTGTGCCCTTCAAATTTGCTCGAGTCTCCTTCTGTGAAACCTAGGGATGGCGGAGAATTCCGCTATGGATTCCAGTGAGGCCGAATGCACTGGCATTCAGCCCCCTGGAATCTGTGGTGGAATGGCCCCCTGCCCCCCTGCCCGCCCCGCAGAACCCCCCAGGACAGCACTTACCTGGGGCAGATGCAGCGGCGGAAGGTGCGGCTGGGGCGGAAGGGGTGGCGGCGGTGGGGGCGGCAGCTGCGGCAGGGGCGGGGGCCACAGCGGCTGGTCTCCTGGCTGGGCGCAACATATGCAAATGGCAGCAGCTACAGCGGCCACCATTTGCGTTTGCTATTTTTAGCCGTTCTAGTCTACGTAAATATTTACAGCGAAAAATAGCGAACGCAAATGGTGGCCGCCGTAGCCGCCGCCATTTGCGTACGCGTTTTTTTTTTTTACTTTGCTATGATAGGCTACGTAAATATTTACGTAGCCTATCGCTGTTAAGTACAGGGATGCAAACGGCAGTGGCTACGGCCGCCGCCATTTGCGTCCCTGCTGCCCAGCGGCCAGATGTCCGGCTGCGGGCGGAACCGGCCAGTGGCTTCGCAGAATCCCCGTGGAGCGGAGCCGGCTGGGCAGGATTCCAGGGGGAGGGACGGAGTGCCTCCCCCCCATCAAGGATTCTGGGGGGAGGGACGGAGCGCCTCCCCCCCACCACGAAGCAGATCCGCAAAACGGTAAGTGACTTTCATACATCCCTAGTGAAACCCCGCTCCCATCCTCAATGCCTTCATCATCCTGACTGCGCCCCCAGCAACTGAAAACAAACACCCACAGCAGGCAGACAGAACGGTTTCTTCTGCTATGGGAGAATTTCACGTGGAGGTCATGGTCATCATGGCGCTCCTATTCCGTAGGCTGGGAAAAATACTACATTTTTTGCATTTGGGGGAAACACAGGATAGGCTGGGGAAATAGCGGAAGACACCCTGGTGGGTAACGGTGTCATCTAAAGAGCCCGCAAACTTCCGTGACAGAGCCATCTCAATAGCAGGATAAAAGCTCCGTGTGATGAACACCTTAGTTAAACTTTTGCCTGTCTGAGAGTCTGTAGCAAGTTAGTAACTGTCTAAAAAGTTTCCTTCCAGAATGTTTTCTCAGCATTTCCTGTCCTGTCCATATGCACCACCACCTCACATTTTGATAACAGCTTTGAATGCTGCACATTGAAAATACAGAAGATTTTGTGGGAGTGTATATATGGGATTATTCTTCTCTTGTTTGAGCTTCTTCAAAAAAATGATGCTTTTGATAAAGGTTTTTAGTATCTTTCATGATAAAATAGAGGTTTGACTCAATGTTATACCAACAAATTACAGTTCGCAAATTGGGTGGGTTGGCAATCCCCTCACCCCACCCCCACCCTTGGCATGGTTTCTCTCTATGATAGCGATACATTTACAATCCATTGATAGGACATACAAATCAGTGGGCTTAAGTAGGCACTCTGCATATGGAAGCCAAGCCTTAGCAAGTGAAGCTTTTCCTGATATTTCACATATTTGCCAGGAAAATGCTTTGGCCACTCAAAGTTTATGAGTATCTTCAACTTCTCTTATCTCTTTTTGCCTAACACTGTATCATAGCCTTTTCTCCCTTTTCTGCTGGGTGGACATTTTCCCTTTCACTAAAGAAAGAATCTTCCCATTAAACTGGAACTGTAAAACTCTGTGAAATGGTCTCAAGTTATATAACACAAAATCTCTCTCTCTCTCTCTCTCTCTCTCTCTCTCTCTGGATCTGAACAGCAATATTTTGAGATATTCTTTCCAGCTGTGGCAAGATTATGTACTGCAGAGATGTTACATAATCAAGTTTGATTATAGGCACAGTACAATTTTGTTGTTGCTGGGGTGCTGGGTTTTTTAAATTATTTTTTGTTTTGTTTTTAATTGCCTCTTAGTCTAGACCACCAGCTGACACAGCATTAATACAATCCAAATTAAAAGAATATTGTTGAGAATTCTCAAAGCAGTCCTTGTTAATGCTTGGCTCCACTAAAACGTAAATCAGAATGCACATTTTACATTTGCTGAGTGACGGTGACTTCAGTGCAACTAATTCCAGTAAAAATTCTGAATGATGTTTTGCAGAGCTGGGTCTTGGAGAAACAGTTCTTTCTGTTCTAATTTTGCTAGGGATGTCAGAGAATTCCGCGACAGATCTCGGTGAGGCCGAATGCACTGGCACCCGAAATCCATTGTGGAACAGCCTGCCACCCCCCGCCCCCCGCGAATCCCTCCCGGGACGAGACTTACCTGGGGCAGATGTTTCAGATGGCGGCGGCTCCAGCGGCGGCTTCGGCGGTGGCGGCAGCGGCAGTGGCGGCAGCGGCAGTGGCGGCAGCGGTGGCTGGTCTTCCGACCTGCTGCCACCACCGCCATTTGCAGTGTGTATTTTTTTCTCCCCCCCCCCCCCGACGTGATAGGCTACGTAAAGACTTACATAGCCTATCACGTCTGGGTTAAAAATAAAAAAAATGTGCTGCCATTTGCGTTCCTTATTTTTCGCCATCTTAGTCTATGTAAATATTTACGTAGACTAAGACGAAGACAAGAAAGGGGAATGCAAATAGCGCCCAGTACGCTATTTGCGTTCCCCTTTCATTTCTTCGTCTTAGTCTACATAAATATTTACGTAGACTAAGATGGCAAAAAATAAGGAACACAAATGGCAGCGGCCATAGCCGCCGCCATTTGCATACGCTTTTTCTCTTTTTTTTTGACCCAGAGCCCTCCGCGGCCAGAAGTCCGGCTGCAGACGGCCCTGGCCTGGGCCTGGCTGGCTGCACTGCAGAGCCGCAGCGGAGCACAGCCGGCCGTCGAGGATTCCGGGGGGGAGGACCGGATTGCCTCCCCCCCATCAAGGATTCCGGGGGGAGGGACGGAACGCCTCCCCCCCCCCATGAACAGAATCCGCGAAAAGGTAAGTGACTTTCATATATCCCTAAATTTTGCCTCCTTCGGCTTGATGAATATTATAAAATGTCATTTGTATGTGAATATTCAGATTTTGTAGTGATCTTTTTTCCCCTTTTTATTACAAAAAATTACTATTTTTTGTAATACAGTCTAGAAGTTAAAGAAAAGGTGAATGGCAATTTTTTTTAGATAAATGGGGAAATGGTTTCGTAACCACTGAATTATTTATTCATCGCATGTTTATCCCACTTCTCCCCTAAGTAGCTTAGAGTGCCAAACAAGGGATTATTCATATCCTACTAGTCTATCTATGACTCCTCCCCACTGGTTTTCAGTGATATATGAAAACCCAAATATCTGTGTGTTCATAAAGAATGCACTGGAGGCACTGTTCTGCAGTGGTTCAGCTTGAACTTGTGGGGTCAGTTCCAGAGAACAGCACTGGGTGACTGCACCTCAGCTCCAGGGCAGCTGAGCTGTGTGATGCCACAGGGCACCATCCTGTCCCCAGTGTTATTTAATATCTCCATGAAGTCATTGGGAGTGGTCACAGGAGATTTGGGGCAAGGTGTCACCAGTATGATGATGACACCCAGCTCTATTTCTCTGTGACATCTGAATCAGGAGAGGCCGTGCATGTCCTGGATGAAGTTAAGGCTTGGATGAGGGCCAATAAACTGAAGCTGAATCTTGATAAGACAGAGACTCTATGGGTTGGCAGTTCCCAGGTCTGGGAATTGGGGTATTTGCCTGTTCTGAATGGGGTTACACTCCCTCTGGAAGAGCAGGTCCCTAGTTTGGGGGTGCTCCTGGATCCATCTTCGTCGCTGGAGGCCCAGGTGGCCTTGGTGGCCCAGAACACCCATTACCAACTTCAGTTGGTATGCCAACTACACCCATTCCTGGATAAGGATAGCCTAGCCATGGTGATCCATGCACAGGTAACCTCACAATTAGACTACTGCAATGCGTTCTATGTGGGACTGCCCTTGTGCATGGTTCAGAAGCTGCAGCGAGTGCAGAGTGCAGCAGCTAGAGTGTTACCAGCCCACTGGCACACCTGGCTTTGCTCACATAACACTTGTGTTAAAAGAACTGCACTGGCTGCCTGTTAGCTACCAAGTCATGTACAAGGTTATGTTATTGTCATACAAAGCCCTAAACAACTTGGTACTGGATATGTAGCAGACTGCTTTCCCATATACATCCCTAAGCAACGTTTAAGATCATCAGAGGAGACCCTGCTGGTCATTCCAAAATGAATGGAATGTCTCCATGAAGAACCCCGACAGTCAGCAGGCCTTCTCTGTGGTGGCACCCACCCTCTGGAAAACCCTCCTTGTGCAGTTCAGGAGGCAGAAAATGTGGCATCTTTTAAATGCCTCCTGAAAACACACTTGTTCACCCAGGCTTTCCCTGGGCTGTAATTAAATTAATTATGTCACTCCATTGAACTGCTCCTTGAATTGATTTTTATTGTAGTTGGAAGTGTTTCTAAATGTGATTTTAATACCTATTGTGAACTACTTGGGGATTTTATTATATTCAGCAGTATGTAAGTGTCACAAATAAATCATCATCACCACCACCACCACCACCTCAAGGGTATCTCATTCAGTACATTTTGTTTATTATTTTATTTTACCATTGGATTCCTTAGTCTTCCTTTCCTTCGACCCAGAGCTCTTATTTAGTGCATAAAGTAAAGCTAGTAAAGCAGAATTTTGAGTGGCCTCACTCAGTCCTAACTGACTTGAAAATAGGTGTGGAGGTTAAGCTTGAGTTTGGACTTGGAAACGTATAACAGTGCCCTGGATGTGCAAACCAACTTTCAATCCAGTACTTTGATATTTAAGGCAGATACTGCATCATGTTGTGTCTACAAATATCGTGGGGGTACAAGAGGGATGCTGTCTAGGGGACATAGGATTACTCTCTAAAAATGCAAACTTTGAGAAAATGTCTAATTAAATGTGTGCACTGAGTTTTTAAGGACCAGTTTAGGGCATCTGAAATCTTGTTTACAAAAACACCATTGACTTCTAAAATGCAAGTAACTCTAGTGACAATTCTGAACAACCAGTACAGCCTTTGCTTATGCATAAGGACCTCATGCCTGATGCTACTTTCCAAATCATGTGTGAGATTTAATTAAAAAGTGACACTGGGGCCATAAGATAATTTTGCCTGTATGAGGGATTGCAAGAGGCGGGCACCACATTTAAACTGCGTTGCCAATTCAGAAGAACACACTGTTAGGTGTGCCAGTTCAGCGGACACTCTAGGCACGAATTTCCAGGTCACGGATTGGGATTTCCATGAATCCAAACCCTGCCTTCCCTGCTCACCCCCACTCCTGGGATAGATGCAAACCCCGATTCAGCTGAATGCCACATTCACCTGTAGCTGGATCATTAAGAACTTACTATGCATCACCAAAGGTGAATAGTCAGTGGGTGGAGTCATTGCCGTTTTTATCTGTTGTAAAGCCCAGTCTCCAGATTTTAAAAAATAAGATTAATAAATATGATGAATGATAAACATGGTACTTGACTTAGTCAGATATTGTTTGCTAGCTATACAATGGGGAATGGGAAGATGTCATACGAAGGGTGGAGCGTGGTTATGTATAAGTCGAAGAGTTGCTTTCTCTTATCCTGGGTAACAATCAATATCTTATCCTGGGTAACAATCAGTTTTCTCTTATCCTTGGTACCATAGCATAGCTTTCTTTTTAACATATAGATTGTTCTGTCGCACATGCCACTAACTCAAATGAAATGTATTATTTAACTACAACCTGCCTTTGGGATCAACATGGCAACCTCGATTTACTGAAAAGACTTAACTTGCTAACATTGGTAGCAAGAGATCTTGCAAGCAATTTCAAGCACTAAGCAGTAAGTTACTGAGGAAAATGGTTCAGATCTTCAATAGGCAAATTTAGCATCAGCTCCATTTTTGCATAATTGTGGCTAAAAAATATTGCAATTACTGTGTGCTATCCAACCTTCATTCTGGTTGTTTTCTTTCTTTGTTTCTTAGTACCTCATTAAATGAGAACCTAAGGACTCCAACTACTTTACATATTATATCATCTCAGTACTTAATACAATAACCATGTAAAGGTGGGCCAGTATTATTATCCCCAATGTTACCAGGGAAAGAGCACCAAAGATGAGAGACAATGACTTGCTTAAGGCTGCAATCCTATGCATGTTTAGATGGAAAAAGGGCCTACAACTCCCAGCATTCCCCAACCACCTGGCTGGGGAATGCTAGGAGTTGTAGGCCTTTTCTCTTTCTAAACATGCGTAGGATTGTGCTCTAAGTTGGTTATGGTTGACATTTGAGGTCTCCAAATACATCACCATAGATTATCTGTTTGGGATGTTATCAGGAAGGGCAGCAATGGAGAGTAGTAATTAACCCACATAAACATAGTTGCATAATGCTAGACTGATGAAGCTAATTTATTTAAATTGTTTACAAAGATTCAAGCTAATGCAGTTGGTGAGTCTTCCAGAGATCTCTGCTGGTCAAGTGAAGGGGGAGTTCTGGGCTATTCTTGACTCATGGTGTATTCCACAAGCCTGGTACCTGTAGTTGTTATCTTAATTAAGGAGGGTCTCCACCACCTTGAACTATTGGCACCCACCACAATGGCAATTAGCCAATCCTGTTTTTATCTATATCTGTATGTATGTTTGTGGTTTCTGGAAGTTACCAGAACAAGCTTCCCTTTGTTATCATGACCTTGGGTTTTATCAGTTAATTGGAGCTATTTGGCTACCCTAGAGGGATAGATCTGTCAATATCTATTAGACATGACAGCTATGTGGAACCTCCAGATTCAGAATAACAGTCTTCTGAATAACAGTCACCATGGGATAACAGTGGAAGAAGGCTATTACCCCTGTGTCCTGTTTGTGGGGTTCCCAGAGGCATCTGGTTTGCCACTGTGGGAAGCAAGATGCTGGCCTAGATGGACCTTTGGTCTAACTCTGATCCAATAGTGTTCTTCTTATGACCTTATCTCATCACCTCTGGCAATTAGTCAACTGCTGAAAAGCTGACCTGTCTCTGGGAGAAAGAGAGAGATTTCATTCATGAAATGGTTCTTTTCACAGGATAGCTAGACTTGGTAGAGACTTTTCCAGCAAGAAGGCTGACAATGCGTACCTGACTGCATTCTCCCAATAACAAAATAATGGGGCGTTGTGCTGGGAAAATGTAATATCCCCAGAACAAAAGCACATAACTTCTGCATTCATCTGGCAGTGCTTTGGGTGTTGTCCAAATCTACCCTTCATCACTAACAATCAGACTTTATTTATGAGCAGTTTGCAAACTCCTCCCTAGAGATGCAGGATAAATCTGTTTGGTTTGCATTTTAATGCAGACTTGCCTAATTTTGCACTTCCAACCCCATACCTGAACTCAGTTATCCTTCAAAATTTGTACTTCATCAAATGTTGCAATGGGGTTGTCCAATCAAAAATGTATGCAGGAATGTGTATATTAATGAAAATAATGTTCAGAATACATTATATTATGGAAAATTGCTTGTAAAAATGGTTATTTGGGGCAAAATTGTATACAAAAATGTGTGTATTAGGAGAAATGTGCACAAAAATGGATACAAATTTTCAAAACTTTTAAAAAACATTCTCAAAGTTCAGGAGGAACCAAACTCAAGACTGAAAAATTAAAAACCAGGAGAAACCAACATTAAAAGATTTGTCCATCCCTTCTCCTCCCATTAATCCTTCCAGTGCTTGATTTCTGAACAGTTACAAAAATGGTGTGATAATGTTGGGATCCAATTTTTAATATTAAAATGTATGTGCCACTTTTTGGCCCATAGGTGCATACAATCCTCATAAAATACCATACAACATATATATTTTTAAAAATACTCAAATCTACATCAGGTGGTGTTGTCTGCTCCCTGATGGTTGATAATGATAATAATATTTACTACTACTGCTACTACTATTTGGCTCAAGTGTGATTACTTGTCCTAAAAGTAGAACATTCCAGCTCTTTCAATAACCCCAGATAACATACTGTGAATGAAGCCAATCAATTTCATGGCTTTTTAGCCCTTTAAGACCTTCAGAAATCCGGGTTTGTTTCCTTCTTCCTCCACATCGCTGATTATTCTGCCAGTACTGTGCAGACAGAATAACCTGAAGATGTGATAGCAGAGGTCATTCTATAACCATCATTATTTCTTTTGAGAGGTGTGAGGGTCATCCGAATTGGGCTGGTTGGTACTGGCAAAACATATTGTTGCTGACAGTCTGTGTCAGCAACTGGTGACTACTTTATTTTACCCACTTTAAGGGAAATTGCATGATGTGGCAAGCTGTGCTTAGGCCTGTATTTGGAACTGTAATTCAGACAAGCTAAAGGTACTTTGAAACTATCGTGCTGCTGAATGCAATGTCTTCCTGGTTTACAGTTGCATCTGAAATCTTGTAGGCACTTGATTACTTCTGCTGCTGCTGCTGTAGACATACATTGTAAGAGTAACCTCATGTCTGCTGCTGCAGATATTTTATATTTATTCATTCATTCATTTCATTTTTAGACCACCCGATAGGTGAAGCTCTCTGGGTGGGCCACAAAACAAAATTTAAAACTATAAATACAATAATGCAGTAAAACATAGTATGTATGAATAAAGTCAAAGTAAAAAAAAAAGAAAAGAAAATAATAAAAGCCAGTAACAGTGCAAAGATCTAAAAATGCACTCATGTCATTTTTAAACCTGAAGGATTAAAAAGCCTGAGAAAATAAGCAGCTCTTCTCCCAGCACCAAAAAAGACCACAATGTAGGTTCCAGGCCTCTCTGGGGAGGTCATTCCACAACTTGGGTGTCTCTACTGAAAAGACCCTGTCTTTAGTAACCACCCACCTCACCTCACCTCACCTCATTCAACAGAGTACCCAGAGAAGGGTCTCTGAGGATGATCTTAGGGTCCAGGTGGGTATATATGGAACATCCATTGTAAGGTTAACCAGTAGTTATTAGGTTTCCTTATGAAGGCAAGCATAATTAGACCTCTAAATCAATAGTATTCTACATTAGTCCTGCATGAATTCATGATACCCACTAAAAAGAATGTGACACCTGACCAGAGGGTTCAATAAACAACTTGGGTTTTTTACTTTCCCAGAACTGCAAAAACAAGATGGGGCAGGGAGTGAGGTCGTCAAGAACCTCATTTGCTATAAGTTATGGCTGGTGGGTTGCATTTGAGTTGGTGGGTCACACATTATGCAGGCCTGTCCTAAATGGTAAGAGTGTGTAACTTCACACTGTTCAAACTGTGTACCTTTGACGTACCTTGCTGTACAGGTCATTACTGCAGAAATGAGAGATTGAAGTGGATTGTAAATATGTAGGGCCCCAAACGTCCTATAGTTTCATAAGATCCTCTTCAGAGGTTCTGTTCTGTGTGCCCCTGATGAGTGAAATGAGGTGGGTGGCTACTAGGGGAAGTGGCTACCTTTCTCCATGGTGGCACTCTGGCTGTGGAACAGAGCAGCCTGCCTGGCACCTTCTTCATCATCTTTCCAGCACCAGGAGAAGACCTTTTATTTCCCCTAAGTCTTTTAAAGAACTGACATTTTAAACAAACAAAACCTGGACATTCTGTGGAAGCTGCATTTTTCTGGTTTTAAAAATTGTTGTTGTTGTTGTAATATGGGGAAGATCAGGTTTGTAAGCTGCCCAGAGATCATGTGTTGATGGGCAGTCATATAAATCCAACAAGAATCAGAACCAAGTGGGATTCTGTCTCCTCAACCACACACTACTGATAGTATTCTCAGCACTCCAGAAAAGGTGAATAGTGGGGGGAACTGAAGTGTGACTATGCTAGAAAGTGTTTGCATTTAGAGGTGAACCAAAGTTCTCTAGGCAATCCTCCTAGCACAAATTTGGTTGCAAAAATGTACATTTAGGTCATCCTAATTAGTTTTTTCCCCCTCTACATTCCCAGTTATGGATGTTGCCTCTTAAAAGTATTTGTCACAAGTGAAAATGCCAAAATTGTAGAATCCAATTTTGAGATTGTGTTCTCTTTCTATGTCAAGGAATGGTATAAGAACAGTCCAAGGGTCCATCTAGTCCATCATTCTATTCACACATTGGCCAACCAGCTGTTGACCAGAAAACCACAAGCAGGACATGAGTGCAAGAGCACCCTCCCACCCATGTTCCCCAGCAAATGGTTTACATAAGCTCACTGCCTCTGTTACTAGAAGTAGCACACAGCCATCAAAACTAGTAGCCATAAAATCATAGAATCATAGAACAGTAGGGTTGGAAGGGGCCTATAAGACCATCAAGTCCAACTCCCTGCTCACTGCAGGTATCCAAGTCCAAGCATCTCTGACAAGTGGCTATGCAGCTTCATCTTGAAAGCCTCCAGTGTGGGACAGCGCACTACCTCCCTAGGAAATTGGTTCCATTGTCGTATTGCTTTAACAGTCAGGAAGTTTTTCCTGATGTTCAGCCGGAATCTGGCTTCCTATCACTTAAGCCTAGGGATGGCGGAGAATTCTGCCATGGATTTCAGTGAGGCCAAATGCCCCTGAAATCCATGGCAGAACGGCCTGCCACCTCCCTGCCCCCCCCGCGGATCCCCCCCCCCCGGGACAAGACTTACCTGGGGTGGATGTTCTGGACAGCAGCGGCTCCGGCGGCGGCTTCGGCAGCAGCGGCGGCTGGTCTTCCAACTGGCTGCTGCCGCCACCATTTGCAGTCTGGTCTTTTCTCTTTTTTTTACTGAGACATGATAGGCTACGTAAAGACTTACATAGCCTATCACATCTGGGTAAAAAAAAAAAAGGCATAAGCAAATGATGGCGGCTACGACAGCCACCATTTGCGTTCTTTATTTTTTGCCGTTTTAGTCTAGGTAAATATTTACGTAGACTATTATGGCAAAAAATAAAGGGGAACACAAATAGGGTAGTGGGCGCTATTTGCATTCCTTTTTGATATGCTGTTTTAGCCTACGTAAATATTTACATAGGCTAAAATGGAGAATCAAAAAGGAACGCAAATAGCGCCCACTGTGCTATTTGCGTTCCCCTTTATTTTCACCATAATAGTCTACATAAATATTTACCTAGACTAAAACGGCGAAAAATAAGGAATGCAAATGGTGGCCGCCGTAGCCACCGCCATTTGCGTACGTGTTTTTTTTTATTTTGCTGTGATAGGCTACATAAATATTTACGTAGCCTATCATGGTTAAATACAGGGACGCAAACGGCGGCAGCTATGGCCACTGCCACATGTGTCCCTGCTGCCCAGCAGCCGGATGTCCGGCTGCTGGCAGAGCTGGCCGGCGGCTCCGCGGAATCCCCGTGGAGCGGAGCCAGCTGGGCAGGACTCCGGGGGGACAGACGGAGTGCCTCCCCCCTGTCGAGGATTCTGGGGGGAGGGACGGAGTGCGTCCCCCCCCACCGCGAAGCAGATCCGCGAAACGGTAAGTGACTTTCGTATATCCCTACTTAAGCCCATTATTCCGTGTCCTGCACTCTGGGACGATCGAGAAGAGATCCTGGCCTTCCTCTCTGGGACAAACTTTCCAGTACTTGAAGAGCGCTATCATATCTCCCCTCAGTCTTCTCTTCTCAAGGCTAAACATGCCCAGTTCTTTCAGTCTCTCTTCATAGGGCTTTGCTTCCAGTCCCCTAATCATCTTTGTTGCCCTCCTCTGAACCCTCTCCAGTTTGTCTGCATCCTTCTTAAAGTGTGGCGCCCAGAACTGGACACAGTACTCCAGATGAGGACTAACCAGTGCTGAGTAGAGGGGAGCTAGTACTTCACGTGATTTGGAAGCTATACTTCTATTATACTTTTATTCCATTGATAGCCTTTTCCTCCAGGAATTTATCTAGCCTCCTTTTAAAGTCATCCAAACTGGTGCCCATCACTTCATCCTGTGGTAGCGAATTCCATAGTTTAACTATGCACTGTGTGAAGAAGTACTTCCTTTTCTCTCCCCTGAATCTCCCACCAATCAGCTTCATGGGATGACCCAGGGTTTTAGCATTTTGAGAGAGGGAGAAAAATGTCTGCCTATCCACATTCTCCACACCATGCTTAATTTTGTAGACCTCTGTGTCCCCTTACCCTCCTTTTCCCAAGTTAAACAAGCCCATCTGTTGTAACCTTCCATCATAGGGGAGATGCTCCAGCCCATTGATCATTTTAGTTGCCCTTTTCTGCACTTTTTCCACCTCTACAATATCCTTTTTAGGTGTGATGACCAGAACTGTACACAGTATTCCAAGTGTGGTTGCACCATAGATTTCTATAAAGGCAGTATGGTAATGGCATTTTTATTCTCAATTCCTTTTCTAATTATGCCTAACATAGAGTTTGCCTTTTTTGACAGTGGTCAGTGTAAAAATGTCACACTGCTCTGACATTTTCATCGGGCTGTCCACCACAATCCCAAGATCTCTTTCTTGACTGGTCACTCACTGCTAGCTCAGATCCCATCAGGCCATACTTGAAGTTGGGATTTTTTGCCCCAACGTGCATCACTTGACACTTGCTTACATTGAACCGCATTTGCCATTTACATGCCCATTCTCCCAGTTTGGAGAGATCCTTTTGGAGCTCCTCACAATCCCTTTTTGTTTTAACCACCCTAGATAATTTGGTGTCATCTGTAAACCTGGCCACTTCACTGCTCACTCCTAATTCCACATCATTTATGAACAGCTTGAAAAGCATTGGTCCTAATACATATCCCTGTGGGACTCCATTATTTACTTCCCTCCATTGGGAGAATTTACCATTTATTCCCACTCTCCGCTTTCTGTTCTTTAACCAGTTACTGATCCATAAGAGGACCTGTCCTTTTATTCCATGACTGCTAAGTTTGCTCAGGAGTCTTTAGTGAGGGACTTTGTCAAAAGCCTTTTGGAAGTCCAAGTAAACAATGTCTACCGTATCACCCATGTCTACATGTATAAAGCTAAAAGGATCTAAAAATGATCTAGTCTCAAACGTTGCATTGGATTCTCTCCATTGCCAACAGTGTACCTCAAACCTTCTCTAACTCTACAGTCCTATGCATGTCTGCTTTGAAGTAAGCCCTAAGGTGCTCAAAGGGGCTTACTCACTCTCACATAAGTTGGTAAAAGGTTGCAGTCTTAAACACATATGAGAAAGTCTTAAGGCGATGTTGGAAGTTTTTATTAGTAGGGATGGATGAAAGTCCCTTACCTTATCCCGCAGCTTGCTTCGCGGTGGGGGGGAGGCGCTCCGTCCCTCCCCCCAAAATTCTGGGTGGGGGGGAGGAGCCCCATCCCTCCCCGATGAAATTCTGGCCGGGGGGGAGGCGCCCCGTCCCTCCGGCCGAAATTCTGGCTGGGGGGAGGCACCCCGTCCCTCCGGCCGCGAATCTCGTCTCCTGCCAGGACGCAAATGGCAGCGGCCATAGCCGCTGCCATTTGCGTCCCTGCAGTCAGCCGTGATAGGCTACGTAAATCCTTACGTAGCCTATCACGGCTGACTTTGGGGGGGGGAAAAGCGCGAATGCAAATGGTGGCGCCCATGGGCGCCGCCATTTGCGTACGTGCTTCCCCCCCCCAAAGTCAGCCATGATAGGCTACGTAAGGATTTACGTAGCCTATCACGGTGTTTTTTGAAAATCTAGCCGTGATAGGCTACGTAAATCTTTACATAACCTATCACGTTTGTTGTTGTTTTTTGGGGGGGGGGGAAATGGCGGCAGCAGCAGCCGGTCGGAAGACCGGCCGCCGCCGCGCCGCCGCCGGGAGCCGCCAGCGCCAGAGACATTCAACAAAGGTAAGTCCCATTCCGGGGGGGGCGGGGGCGGACCGTTTCTCCACCAATTTCGGGGGGCCGAATGCGTTGGCATTCAGCCTCCCAGAGATTCGTGGAGAAATTCTCCGACATCCCTATGTAGAACTGATCAAGAGAAGATCCAACACATGCAACTGAAAAAAATATCGTCTTTCTATAAAATTCAAGATAATGTGTAAGAACAATTTTGAAATCATTAAAATATAATAAAAACAATACATCTAAAATTGCGAACAACTGTGAAGTTGTTCCAGAGCATTCACTGCAGACATCCTGTTAAAAATGTCACACCAGCTTGTTATGATTCCATGTCTGAGGTGAAGGAGTAGGTATAAGGTGTGGACCAGGGTGTATTTAGGCAAAGTGGATCTGCTGCACACCCCCTACCTTGTCCTCTCTTGGATTCAGAGAAACCCTGCTGCAGGCCTGCATTAAGGGGCCTACCAGAGATTTGTATAGGATCCTATTTAATAAATTGGTTATATTACCAACAACTGTGTGGAGCCTGACGTATGTCCACTCAGACATAAAGCTTCCTCCCAGATAAGTAGGTATATAGGCAAGTAGGTATAGGACCACAGTTTGAGTTTAGTAATTAAGGTTCAGTGGACAACAGAGGGACAGGTGTGCAGTGTGATTTTTTTCCCAACCAACCTAAAGCTGAGCAGTTTGGGCAGGTGTTTCAGAACTGTGTTTCCACTTATAGAAGTCCTCTGTCAAGAGCAGTTTATCTAGCCTATCTCATACAAGTCATACCCATCTGTGATTTGAACTCTATAATTTGGCACCATACGGATAACTTGTCACAGAAACTATCAAAGTGGGGGAGGGGGAGTCTCTGAAACACTGAGAGAGGCATGGTTTCTTTCCCACTGGCAGCCTAAAACTGGCAGCTGTAGCCCTTTGCATACAGAAGACTCACAGAGCATGCCGGCAAAAAGGGAAGCCTCGGTGAATTCATAATTACAGAGCTCTGTTGCAGGAACTGTCTACAGTAGCTCTTATTTTAAGGAGGATTGGGAGACTATCAAAACCAAGGGGTTTGTTTGGATTTAATAAGCATGTATCTTCCAACATTATTAATGGTATTAAGGCATCGACTTTTCAGAATCTCTGGAAGAAATAGAAACTATTATTACAATTCCATTGTGGCATGGAAAATAACATGGTAATCAAAAAAAAAAGGTGCAAATGCATTACTGATATTGTTAGGGAGAGAACAGTATTGCAAATTGGTATCTGCAGGGAAAAGAAGAACTTCCGTTTCATCACCCTTTTAACTAATCGCAGTACTGTCTGCTGGTAGAAATGACACATTTAATGAGGAGAAGCCATTCTGACTGCTGTGTATAGCATGTTACCGTTTTAAAGTGATTGGCTCTTTGTGGACGCAGCAGTATAACCATACCTTGAGGGAGACATGGAATAGTGAATGCTGGATTTCTCCTTTGTTTCCTGTTCTTCCCCTGTCAAAAGTTTCATGTTGCCCCGTTAGAAAGAGAGAAGCCCATGTGATGCAGCTATAAAATTGGGCAGGTGGGGGGTGATTCTTGGATATGCTAGTTAGGGATTTCCTGTAGGAATAAGGAAGCACTGATAACAATTGTACAAGGCCCTTGTTGATGCCTCATATGGAATGTGGAACCAAAGGGCCATGCAGACAGCTTGCATGCGTGTGCCCATGAGCACTTGTGAGATCCTCCTCTTACCAAAGTGTCACACACACACACACACACACACACAGGGGGCTGTCTAGACCAATGTCCCATGCAGTATGAGGAGGAACAAGGGCTTTGCACAAATGGCCTCTTGAAATTCTCCACCCTATTAGCAGGCGGAGAAATTGGGGAAGCCATTTCACCAGATTTCTCCAGGGGAAGGAGAAATTCTATGGAGTGAGGCTCATCATTAGCAATGGTAGCACCACAGCTTCTTTCCCATTTTTTCCTAAGTTTTTTCCCCCCTCTTTTGGCTACCTCTGCAAGGGGCAGCAGAAGCAACTATGCTGGCAGCTGGAACACCATTTTGTATCCTCCATAATGCCCTGGATCTAGCGTTATTCAGGGGCAGTGTGTGTCTGTGTGTGTGTGTGTGTGTGTGTGTGTTGGGGAAGGTGGTGAATGGCAGCCACCACCAAAGAAAAATGGTGGAGGATATTCAGAGAAAATTCCGCAAAATGACTTCCTTTTTCTAGAAAGGATGAGGAAAAAGAAAAAAAAATAGGAATTGTCTCAGAAAAATGTCTTCTGAGAAATTTCAGTTCACCTCTAGGAGCAAATTTTCATTTCAATGACTTGCTTGTGGCCTGCTTTGATCTGGAAGGGCACCTGCAAGAACCTGTTTTCTAGCATTCCAGGGTCAGCCCTACCATGAGAGACAGTGAGGTGGCTGCCTTAGGCCACTAATTTGGGGTGTTATGGAATTGTTAGTAGAGGTGATGGTGGTGGTCGTATTTTTACTCCCAGGGAAAGGTGCTTGTGGGATTTCTGCCTCAGGTGCCAAAATAACTGGGCCAGCCTTGAGTGCTATACACCTTGACAGCAGTGGGCACCATTAGCTGTTCCACCACAAGCAGCAAAACATCTCGGGCTAGCCCTGACTCTCAGAAGTACATGGTGGAGGGCTGGGCATGTATTTAAGCAAAATCTGTTTTGGGGGAGGCTCCACAGTTTGGCTTTGTGGCATTCTCAGGGTCCAACCAATTGACCTAGTCAGAATGGGGAAGGAACATTTAACAGATCGTGTGGATAGCAGCCCCGTTGGTTGTGTTTTAGTGGTTCATGGGTTGCCCATACGTTTGAAGCCCAGTTGGATTGGATATAGTGCCTGTTTGAAAGATTACCTCATCTGCACACATTTGACTGCTCCTTCATTTTGTGCACAGGATGCCCAACTGCTGACTTTGTGAAACAGCTCTGACTTATCTGGAATGATCTGCTACAGATATTTATTCTCCTTCTCTGCTGTGTAGCACATTGTGATTGTAAGAGAGTTAATGTAGTGTAGTGATTAGAGTGTTGGACTGGGCCTCAGGAGATCTGGGTTCTAGTCTCCACTCAGGCCATGAAGCTCACTGGGTGACTTTGGGCCAGTCGCTGACTCTCAACTTAACCTACCTCACAGGGTTGCTGTGAGGATAAAATGGAGAGGAGGAGGACCATGTAAGCTGCCTTGGGTTCCTTGCAAGAGGAAGAAGGCAGCATATAAATGCAATAATGCATAAAATATATAAATTTAGTGGGTTTATATTTTTGAGGCTGATGTTTTGAATATTCTGCATTGTACTGTGGGGGAAGGGAAGGTCCTATGACTCTCTGCCTAAGGCTAGCCCTCAGTGAAACTGCAATTTAAAAATAAAAGGCAACTCCTTAAGCAATTAATCGTCTCACAGATGTCATCCCTCAGTCATTCAAAACAGAAATCCTGACATGGGAAAATAAGAAAATCCATGTAGAAATGCAATGCCATAAGATTTGTATTCAGCTTCCATTCACTTGGAAGATGCAACATGCTCGAATGCGGTGTGCGCTAAAATTGAAGGACCAAATTCAAGTGGCTAAATCTGTCATAACGGCTCTGGAAAACCATTTCCTGTTTCACGTTATCATACGTGGAGGGGATTCTGGAACTGCGTGGGATAATCCCTCACTATG
This sequence comes from Heloderma suspectum, assembly GCF_057233095.1. NCBI lineage: Eukaryota > Metazoa > Chordata > Lepidosauria > Squamata > Helodermatidae > Heloderma > Heloderma suspectum. The sequence continues at coordinate 272,767,144 of NC_139458.1, forward strand.
AATGTCAAACAGACCGGACTGATTCAGCCATCTTCTTTTGGTCGTTAATATGATTGGTGCTAAGAGCTTATCTGCGTCACTTCTATCCATTTAAATTTGAGATAGGCTGATGAGAAACAGGGGAAGAAAGGGGCTTCAATTGCATTATTAACAATAGGCGAAGTCTTGGCAAAGCTGATTAAATCAGTTACTCTCCGATAAAATCATAATAGGACCCATCTGTATCTATCTGACAAGAAACATGTCATTGGTAATGTTTTGTGTTGTCTTTAATGAGTCTGATTGTCATCTTCCAGAGGGGGGAAAGCACAAAAGGCACCTGCAGGTCTGCATGAAAAGAATCACTTATCGATCAAGTTGTCAGACCTGTCAGGCACTTAGTAACAGCAATGCTGGTACATAAAATCAATGTGACAGCGTATTTATATGGCAGTTCCTAAGACTTGTCAGAAGAGGGTCTGTTTTATAGATCCAGTTACATGTGAGATAACATCCACTACCACCACCCCAAAAATTAGGGATGTACGAAAGGCACTTAGCTTTCGCGGATTATGTTTATGGTTGGGGGGAAGGCGTTCCGTCCCTCCCCCCGGAATCCTCGCTGGGGGGGGAGGTGGTCCATTCCTTCCCCCCCCCCCCCCGGAATCCTGGCCGGCCAGCGGCTCCGCAGAATCCCTGCAAAGCACAGCCGAACATCCGGCCGCTGGCTAGCAGGGACGCAAACGTTTGCGTCCCTGCAGTCAGCCATGATAGGCTACGTAAATGTTTACATAGCCTATCACGGCTGACTTAAAAAACAACAACAACGCACGTACACAAATGTAGTGTAGACGATACGCTATTTGCGTTCCCCTTATTTTTGCCATCTTAGTCTACGTAAATGTTTACATAGACTAAGACGTGCCAAAATAAGGAACGCAAATGCGTACGCCCGTGTTTTTTTTTTTTTTAAGTCAGCCGTGTTAGGCTACATAAACATTTACGTAGCCTATCATGGGTTTTTTTAAAAAAACCTAGCCGTGAAAGGCTACATAAATCTTTACGTAGCCTATCACGTTTTTTTTTTAAAAAAAAAACTGGAAATGGCGGCGGCGGCAGCCGGTCAGAAGACCGGCCGCCGCCGCTGCCGAACCGCCGCCGGAGCCGCTGCCGCCAGGAAGATCCGCCCAAGGTAAGTCTCGTCCGGGGGTGGGGGGGTGGCAGGCCACTCCGCCACCGATTTCGGGGGGCCGAATGCGCTGGCATTTGGCCTCCCGGAGATCCGTGGTGGAATTTTCGTACATCCCTACCAAAAATAAAGGCTTACATATGAGGTGAGATAACTCATAATAATGAGAATCGAAAATACAGATTTGATTTGTAAAGGAAATGTAACATAGGTTTACCTTCAGTTCACCTGGGCTGGATCTACATTTACCGCCTTTTTTCACTTCCAATGAGGTTTCACCACCCACCTTTCACACTACGCAGTACCCGCCTCGAATTGGAACCAGAATTTCCCACTTCCATTCTCCTGCTTTCAGTACCCTAATATCCCAGTATTTCCCCTTAATGGGCTCTGATTTTCCGCCTTCTCTACCGTACCCGGTCATAGTCCCCTCCCCCGCCTGTCCATATACAGCAGTGTTTGTATTTCCCTCCTGTCCAATCACAGTTCTCGATGGCCCCATGTCTTCTTCCGGCTACTGATCACATAGCTTCCTCAGCAGCCCCCATTTCCTTAGCAACAAGCAAAGGGCTGGATGTGCCTGCACTTGTCTGATCTCGGATGCTAAGTGGGGTCGGCCCCGGTCAGTAGTTGGATGGGCGACCGCCTGCGAATCAGGCTTCCTGCACTGAGCAGGGGGTTATTCTATCCCTTCAAATGCGATTAAGTTGTGAAGCTTCACAACTTCGAATCTTCGAAGACCATGCCTGAATTAGGGGGAAAAAAAACATCACAAAGAAGCCCCGATTCTGCAAGGATAACGCCTTAATTTTTTAAAAAAAACATCCTGAGTGGGGGATAGGAGTGGGTGAAACTTAGTCTCATTGGAAGTAGGCATGGCAGAGAATTCCACCACGGATCTTGGTGAGGCCGAATGCCAGCGCATCCGGCCCCCCCCGAAATCCATGGCGGAACGAAGCCCCCCCCCCCACAAAATGGGCCCGGAACGGAACCTACCTTGGTCGGCCGTTCCGGTGCTCCTCGAATGGCGGCCGCGTCTGCAGCCGCCATTCGCGTCTTTCGAATGGCCATGATAGGCAACGTAAATACTTACGTAGCCTATCACGGCCATTTGAAAGACGCAAATGGCGGCTGCAGACGCGGCCGCCATTCGAGGAGCACCGGAACGGCCGACCAAGGTAGGTTCCGTTCCGGGCCCATTTTGTGGGGGGGGCTTCGTTCCGCCATGGATTTCGGGGGGCCGAATGCGCTGGCATTCGGCCTCACCAAGATCCGTGGTGGAATTCTCTGTCATGCCATGCCTACTTCCATACCATGCCTACTTCCATACCTACTTCCATGTCTATTGCCATGCCTACTTCCAATGAGACTAAGTTTCACCCCCTCCTATCCCCCACTCAGGATGTTTTTTAAAAAATTAAGGCGTTATCCTTGCAGAATCAGGGCTTCTCTGTAACATTTTTTTAAAATATATATATAATTTTTTAAAAAAAATTAAAATACTTATATAGCCTATCATGGCTAACACAGGGACGCCATTTGCGTCCCTGCAGAGGCTGTGATAGGCTACGTAAATATTTACATAGCCTATCATGGCAAAAACAAAAACAAAAAAAACCCCTTCATGGATCACTGCCTTGTTGTGGCGAAGGGGCTTGCGTAACTCAGTCAAGCCATAAGCTATGCCGTGCAGGGCCACCCAAGACGGACAGGTCATGGCAGAGAGTTCTGACAAAATGTGGTCCACTGGAGAAGGAAATGGCAACCCACTCCAGTATTCTTGCCAAGAAAACCCCATGGAACGTAACACAAGGCTAAAAGAGATGACACCGGAAGATGAGCCCCTCAGGTCGGAAGGTGTCCAATATACTACTGGGGAAGAGCAGAGGGAATTTCCAAGTAGCGCCAGAAAGAGTGAAGTGGCTGAGCCAAACCCGAAAGGACACTCAGCTGTGGATGTGTCTGGCGGTGAAAAGAAAATCCGATGCTGTAAAGAACAATATTGTTTAGGAACCTGGAATGTCAGATCAATGAATCAAGGTAAGCTGGAGGTGGTCAAACATGAGATGGCAAGATTGAACATCGACATCTTGGGAATCAGCGAACTAAAATGGACAGGCATGGGCGAATTTAATTCAGGTGACCATCATATCTACTATTGTGGGCAAGAATCCCTTAGAAGAAATGGAGTAGCACTCATAGTCAACAAAAGGGTGGGAAAAGCAGTACTGGGGTACAATCTTAAAAATGATAGAATGATCTCAGTACGAATCCAAGGCAAACCATTCAACATCACAGTAATTCAAGTCTATGCCCCAACCACTGAGGCCGAAGAAGCTGAGGTTGATCGGTTCTATGAAGACCTACAACACCTTCTAGAACTAACACCAAAAAAAGATGTCCTCTTCATCATAGGGGATTGGAATGCTAAAGTAGGAAGTCAAGAAATCACCGGGATAACAGGCAGGCATGGCCTTGGTGTACAAAATGAAGCAGGACAAAAGCTAATAGAGTTTTGCCAAGAGAACATGCTGATCATAGCAAACACTCTTTTCCAACAGCACAAGAGGCGACTCTACACATGGACGTCACCAGATGGTCAATATCGAAATCAGATTGATTATGTCCTTTGCAGCCAAAGTTGGAGAAGCTCCATACAGTCAGTAAAAACAAGACCTGGAGCTGACTGTGGCTCAGATCATGAGCTGCTTCTTGCAAAATTTCGGCTTAAATTGAAGAACGTCGGGAAAACCACTAAACCGTTCAGGTATAACCTCAATCATATCCCTGATGAATATACAGTGGAGGTGAGGAATAGATTTCAGGGATTAGACCTGATAGACAGAGTGCCTGAGGAACTATGGACGGAGGTCCGTAACATTGTTCAGGAGGCAGCAACTCAATCCATCCCAAAGAAAAAGAAATGCAAGAAAGCAAAGTGGCTGTCTGATGAGGCTTTACAAGTAGCTCACGAAAGAAGGGAAGCGAAAAGCAAGGGAGAAAGGGGAAGATATACCCAACTGAATGCAGAGTTCCAGAGAATAGCAAGGAGAGACAAGAAGGCCTTCTTAAATGAACAATGCAAAGATATCGAGGAAAACAACAGAATGGGAAAGAATAGAGATCTCTTCAAGAAAATTGGAGATCTCAAGGGAACGTTTTGTGCAAAGACGGGCATGATAAAGGACAAAGAAGGCAGGGACCTAACAGAAGCAGATGAGATGAAGAAGAGGTGGCAAGAATACACAGAAGAACTATACAGGAAAGATCTGAATGTCCCTGATAGCCATGATAGTGCGGTCACTGAACTTGAGCCGGACATCCTCGAGAGTGAAGTCAAGTGGGCCTTAGGAAGCATTAGTAACAACAAAGCTAGCGGAGATGACAGTATTCCAGCCGAGCTATTTAAAATCCTAAAAGATGATGCTGTTAAAGTGCTGCATTCAATGTGCCAACAAATCTGGAACACTCAACAGTGGCCACAAGACTGGAAAAGGTCAGTTTACATTCCAATTCCAAAGAAGGGCAACGCCAAAGAGAGTTCAAACTACCGCACCATTGTGCTCATTTCACATGCCAGCAAGGTGATGCTCAAAATCCTACAAGCTAGGCTTCAGCAGTATGCGAACCAAGAACTACCGGAAGTACAAGCTGGGTTTCGAAGAGGCAGAGGACCTAGAGATCAAATCGCCAACATTCGCTGCATCATGGAGAAAGCAAGAGAATTCCAGAAAAACGTCTATTTCTGCTTCATTGACTACGCTAAAGCCTTTGATTGTGTGGATCACAACAAACTGTGGCAAATTCTTAAAGTGATGGGAGTACCAGACCACCTTACCTGTCTCCTGAGAAACCTGTACGAGGGTCAAGAAGCAACAGTAAGAACCAGACATGGAACAACCGATAGGTTCAAAATTGGGAAAGGAGTACGACAAGGCTGCATATTGTCACCCTGCTTATTTAACTTCTATGCAGAGTACATCATGAGAAATGCCGGGTTGGATGAATCAGAGGTCGGAATTAAGATTGCTGGGAGAATTATCAACAACCTCCGATATGCAGACGATACCACCCTAATGGCAGAAAGCGAAGAGGATCTCAAGAACCTCTTGTTGAGGGTGAAAGAGGAGAGTGCAAAAGCTGGTTTGAAACTCAACATTAAAAAAACGAAGATCATGGCATCTGGCCCCATCACTTCCTGGCATATAGAAGGGGAAGAAATGGCAGCAGTGACAGATTTTACTTTCTTGGGCTCCAAGATCACCGCAGACGGTGACTGTAGCCATGAAATTAAAAGACGCTTGCTCCTTGGGAGGAAAGCTATGGCAAACCTAGACAGCATAGTAAGAAGCAGAGACATCACCTTGCCAACAAAGGTCCGTCTAATCAAAGCTATGGTTTTCCCAGTAGTAATGTATGGCTGTGAGAGCTGGACTATAAGGAAGGCTGAGCGCCAAAGAATGGATGCTTTCGAACTGTGGTGCTGGAGAAGACTCTTACGAGTGCCCTGGACTGCAAGGAGGTCAAATCAGTCCATCCTAAAGGAAATCAACCCTGAGTGCTCATTGGAAGGACAGATACTGAAGCTGAAGCTCCAATATTTTGGCCACCTAATGCGAAGAGAAAACTCCCTGGAAAAGACCCTGATGCTGGGAAAGACTGAAGGCAAAAGGAGAAGGGGACGGCAGAGGATGAGATGGCTAGATAGCATCACGGATGCAATGAATATGAACTTGAGCACGCTCCGGGAGAGAGCGCAGGACAGGAAGGCCTGGCGTGCTATGGTCCATGGGGTCACGAAGAGTCGGACACGACTGAACGACTGAACAACAACAATCATGGCAAAAAAAGGGAACGCAAATGGCGGCGGCTATGGTAAGGATGGACCAGTCCCTTACCTGGTCCCGCAGCTTGCTTCGCGGTGGGGGGGAGGCGCTTCAGTTCTCCCCCTGAAGTTCAGGCCGGGGGGGAGGCGCCCCGCCTCGCCCAGCTGAAATTCAGGCCGGGGGGGAGGCGCCCCATCCCTCGCTGCCAAAATTCAGGCCGGGGAGAAGCGCTCCGTCTCCCCGGCCGCGAAATAAAAAAGTAAATGTAAAAAAAACCAAACACACACACATGATAGGCTACGTAACGATTTATGTAGCCTATCACGGCTAGATTTCCAAAGTCAGACGTGATAGGCTACGTAAATCGTTACGTAGCCTATCACAGGTGACTTGGGGGGGGGAAGCATGTACGCAAATGACGGCGCCGATGGGCGCCGCCATTTGCATTCCTTATTTGGGCCCGGGTAGTCTACGTAAAGATTTACGTAGACTACGGCGAAAATAAGGGCAATGCAAATAGCGTTGCCCTTATTTTCGCCGTAGTCTACGTAAATCTTTACGTAGACTACCCGGGCCCAAATAAGGAACGCAAATGGCGGCGCCCATGGGCGCCGCCATTTGCATACGCGCTTTTTTTTTTTTTTCAAAGTCACCCCTGATAGGCTACGTAACGATTTATGGCTGACTTTGGAAATCTAGCCATGATAGGCTACATAAATTGTTACGTAGCCTATCATGTGTGTGTTGTGTGGTTTTTTTACATTTACTTTGTAATGGCGGCGGCAGCAGCTGGTTGGAAGACCGGCCGCCGCCCCCGCCCCCACTGAAACGCCGCTGAAATGCCGCTGGGACCCGCTGAACTGCCGAGATGGACATTCGAGGGAGGTAAGTCCTATCCCGGGGGGGGGCGGGGGGTTGGCGGAGAATTTCACCGCCAATTTTGGGGGGGCGAATGCATTGGCATTCGGCCTCCCCGAGATTCGTGGAGAAATTCTCCGCCATCCCTAGGCTACGGCGGCCGCCATTTGCATTCCCTTTTTCGCCGTGATAGGCTACGTAAATATTTACATAGCCTATCACAGCTAAAAAAGGGAACGCAAATGGCGTAGGGTGGAGCAGAGCCAGCCAGAAAGGATTCCGGGGGGATGGAACGGATCACCTCCCCCCTCCCGTCGAGGATTCCAGGGGGAGAAACGTATTGCCTCCCCCCACCTGTGAAACCCAGTGGAGCCAGGTAAGCGAGGTTTCGTACACCCCTAATTGGAAGGGATAGAACAACCCCCTGCCCAATGCAGGAAGCCTGATTCCCAGGCGGTCGCCCATCCAACTACTGACCGAGGCCGACCCTGCTTACCATCCGAGATCAGACAAGCGCGCGCAGGAAAACAGCACAGCGTTCGAGTGTGAACTGAGCTCATGCATTTGGTGAAGCACTGCAATGGGGAAAATGGATGAGTATGAATAACCACGTTTTAATGCAAAAGCGTTTAGCCCAGTGGGATACCGAATTCATTGCGAAGGCAGGTGCAGTGTCGATTGGCCCCAGGCCTGTGCGTGGAACATAGGAGCCTGCTTTACCTTGAGTCAGACTATTGGTCCGTCTACTGTTGACCACAATCAAAGTCCATCCCATGACCAGCAATAGTGACAAGGATGACAATAGTGACAAGGATGCTCCCAGCTTTTCCTTTGTGGGGTTGTTGACCTACTTTTTCCAAGTAGGCTCCCACAAATATCATGACAGACTGTGATGCAACAGGTGACGCTGATGCCATTAATTGCGGTGGGCCAGAAATTGCCCCCACTTTCATGGGTCCATTCATCCCCCATGAAAGGGAGAGAGTAATTTTCTGATGCTGGGGGGGGGGCATGAGAGCTGCGATGAAATTTTCAGGCAGTGGGGGGTTTGCCACTTACGATTTTTTACGTGGTGGCTGAGGGGTTTTTCTTGCTGTTCAAACACTTTTAAAAGCCTCACTCTCACTCATAGCAACGTAAGACTTTGCACAGCCTGCCAGCTCAGCCGTACTTCCTGGTATGCCCATGAATGACATCACAAAGCTACGGTTCATTTCCCCATGCTAGTCAATGGTAGCATTTCCCCATGATTGGCATAGAAAGCTTTGGATTTCCGAAGTAAGGGTCCTCTTTGGACCTGAGGTAAAGTAGGTCATTTCCTAAGTAGTCAAATGTAAAGTAACGCACTATCTGAAGTGAATTTTGTCTCTTTTGTGCAACCCTACTAACCATGCTCGAGTGATAAGTCTGCATTGAGCCAGTGTGTGTTACTGGGACAGTCCATTGCAGCAAAGTACATTACATATGCTGTAAATTAAGATGTTCCTGAGGTGTTTTGTTTTTTTAAAGAAACTATTTCACATTTCTTGTTTTGCCCTCTGTATTTTTCCCCCCCGTTCACTCTCTTTCCAAAATACCATCTATTTCCCCATTTGCCTCATCTGTCTCCACTCCATGTCTTTTTCTCTCCATTTCATGTTACATTATGATCTGCTGGCCTTTTATTTTGCTTCATATTTATTAAGGTTCAGTTAAAATTCTATTTCAAAAACAGTGGACCTCATAACCTAAGAAAAAGGAGTTTATTTAAATAAAGCAAATTTTGAAAATGTCCTGAATTATTTTAAAAAGCAGAAAGAGACACTCAAGCATGAGCTTAGAAAGTTTTAAAAGCCCAAGAGGCTGAGGCTAACAAAAGAGTAACTTTACAGAAAGCCTATAAGTCTGTGACCCTGTAGCTCAATTTAGTTCTTACACAAACTGGATCGTCATGGGCATGGGTGTGAAACTAGATTTGTCCCTCACTGTTAATTTCAAAAATTCACTAAGAACAACTCATACACACTTCAAAAAAGAAAAGAAAAAGATGGAGACATCTCCCAAATGATTTTGAGCTTTCCTACCTTAATGCCACATATCTTACACCTTACAGTAATACTTATCTGTCATATGGTGTATAATCGTCTACAGTTAGCAAAACACTGTAAGACTTACAGAATACTTTGGCTTATAGTGCGCCCAGTGCCCACATCCCCTGGGCTGACACTTCTCTTGGGCCCCTTGGATGTCATCTTGGGCCATCTTGGATGTACACCCAGATCACCCTGAGATCTTCAGAGGAGGCCTTACTGGTCATTCTGCAACCAACAGAATGACACCAGGTAATAGCACATAAGAGGGTCTTCTCAGTAGTGGCTCCCACCCTCTGGAACACTCTCCCACATGTGGTTCCAGAAACAGAAACTATGGTAAGCTTCAAATGACTCTTGGAAACATATTTGCTTATACAGGCTTTCCCTGACCTGTAATAACCTATCACCCTGCTCTGTTTTATTGTTGTCTTTGCTATGATGTTTGTAATTATTTATTATTTTATATTGTTTTTATATTGTATGATTGATATATGCATTTTAGTGTGAACCGCTTTCAGATTTTATAGAACTCGTGTGTGTGTGCGCATGCATGCGCATGCGCACGCGTGTATAACACCTCCATTTTGTCCAACAACCCTTAAACCAAAGGAAAAAAAATGGGTTAGACTTAGATTGTGTTGATTCTGTGCATAAAGAGCTCCTCACCTGATCGTTTGTTAGACAAAACATTCATGCTCAACACTGTGCTTTTTGCCAAGTAGTTATTGGCACCTGTGGCAATCCATACACAAACAAATGCTGGTTTTCTGAAAGCTTTTATTTTTAGATGCTCACCTTAAAATGTTTAATATACATTTAAATGGGTAAATAAAATGTGTGACAGACAGGTATTTGAAAACACATGCATCATTGTATCTGCCATACCAGATGTTGATATCAGCTACCCAGATGGGAAGAAGTTCCTGCCTCGTTTGGACATGAACATCTTGTGTTCCCAGGCCTCCATGATACATGTAAAACTGTAAAAAAAAAAAATTGTGCAGGTTTCTTCCCATCCTAAAAGGTTGAAATGCCTCTCCTAAGGTTTAGTTACTGGCAGGAAGAGCTTTCAGCTAAAATATGCTGGTACTTTTTTGAATTTTGTATTTTCAAGTCAGCCCCACATAGAGCACATTGCAGTAGTCCAAACAGGATGTAACTAAGGCATGCCTGACCATGGCTAGATCAGACATCTCTAGGGATGAGCACAGTTGAGGCAGTAGCCTCAGCTGCGCACACTGGCCACTGCTGAAATTTGGGCATCCAGGTTGCCCACCCCAGCTTTAGAAATTAATGTCTAAAAATTGTTGCCCGATTTTACTACATTAAGTGTTCTGAGAAATTTGTCATTGTTGTTGTTGCAAACTGGCCTGTAATTATTCTTTATAAAGAAATAAATGTACTGGTAACAGAGAACTGGGTTTTATTGAGGCTCCCTGTTGAGTGTACACTCTGTGTTTTTGTTTTGTTTTTAAGGTTACTGTGTAATGAATTTAAAAAAAAAACACCTCTTATGGTTCCCTAAAGATAGTATTTTGTGGTTCGCCATGTTGAAAGCCAACATCAGAAGTGCTGGAACTGCGATACATTCAATGCCAGATTAGCACAAAAGATTAACCCGTTATTGATGTGAGTTGATTTGCTGAAGCCAAGTGTGAGTGCACGTCTCCCCTTATTGATTTTTTTTTTACCCTAATCATTGTCATCATATCCCATTATCTCCTGATCTATGAACTTGCTTCCAACTTTAGCATACAAGTCTCTATGATTTAGCACTGCATTAGTTTTTGGCACAACTTCATGAGCTCGTCCACTTAAGTGCAAGTGGACGGAGTACCAGACATAGAGTCTGAACTCTCTGCCACCATTGAGGGTTTTTTGTATCTCCAACACCTATTGTCTGATGTAATAAGCCTTTATTTGTCTCTCCAAAGCATTCTGAGTTATACAATATGGATGATAAGTGCTGTAGAACTCTATTATGATCCATTTGGACATATCTTGACAAATTTCATAGCTTTGAATTCTCCATTGATGGTGAAATTCACTAGAACTCCATTAGGGCCAGTTGAACATGCTGTAATTTTAGTTGTGAAAGTGTTACAGAATTCCATCAGATGGCTCTTAGAACTCTTAGGAACATTTGTGGGGATGGGGGGAGTTGCTTGCCAAGTATGACTCACATCCTACAGAATTTTCAGACATGATTCTCCTTTTCTAAATAGAATGATGTTGAATTTCTATAATAGCAATACCACTGTTTGTCCCTTCCTTGGTATTATTAGAAATATCTTCATTGACCTATAGCTTAAAGTGCCATATGGTAAGCTCCCACTGGCTAGGAATATTTGTCAAAACATTGATAAGTTTTCATCTTCAAATTAAGGACTTTTTGAAAACTAGTCTTCTGGCTACAAGCACAATAGGAATGTTGTCACTGCATGGTCCTACTAATTCACATTCCACAACCACCGCCACCCACCCTGGGATTATACTGAGGTTGAAAACAGAAATGGATCTCAGATTTACATGTTCTTCCCCTCTCCTCATATTGAAAACTTGACCCAATAACTGATATCCAAACATTCACTCGACACATGGAGAAGGAGGGAAGTTATATCCATAAGGCAGTATCCCAAGATGGCGGTCTGCCACCACTAAATACATTTCATTAGCAGAAATTAGTGCTAGGTAGGGATGTTGCAGGAGTCCGAGAAGGGGGCGGAGCCTGTAATGTTCTGTAAATGGCCCCTTTTTGGCCACCATTTATGTAACATTGCATATTCGGAAAACCCCAAGCTGCCATTTTTATGCAAAATGGTGGTTCACTGAGAGGACGGGCAGCCCCACAGTGCTTGCCAGGCACTCATCAGTACTCCAGCGGCTCGCATGGGTGGGTGGCTTAGCAAGCATCCGGCGAACTGGACGGAGGTGAGTCTGTCAATCCCTAGTGCTAGCACAACAGGAATCTAGTGCTTGCTAGCATCACCCTGGAAACTAGCCCAGATTAGTGCTTCCAGAATGGGACAAGTCAGTGGAGCTGCCTTCTGTGAGTTCCAGTGACTTACGCCATTCCAGAAGTGCTAATTCTGGCTAGTTTCTGGTTGCGCTAGCATTCATTCCTGCTAGCACCGCAGCAGCCTTGGGTACTGCCCAATGTCTCCTCCCTCAACATCCATGCATCCCCTGTTCACATTCCCTAACCTCCACCTGGTCAGCTGGAATGGAGGTAAGACAGAGGTCTACACAAGAGCAACCATGCACAGTCAGGGGTTCTGACTGTGACTTCCATTCCACCTCTATGTGTTCAGTGAACATGTGAATATTGCTCTCCTTTTGGCATGTTTTGAGCCACGTTTGGTGTGCGTTTACAGATTAGGTGACAGTGACAGTATAATAAGGTCAAAAAATGAGTAGTTGAAAGGCAAGAGACCAGAGGTTCTGGAAAAATGCTCTTGTTCTTTACCCTGGCCCTTCAAGCCAGAAACAATTAGCAGGAAGATAGTAAATAACAAGCAGACCCTTTTCTCAGTTTGGACACCCTGAGGATGCGAAGAGCACAGCCTAGGAGGGCAATGAACCATTCTTTCCAGCCAAGAATGACACCTCCCTAACGGGCATCTTCAGACATGTGTGTGTGTTTGTGTCCATATTTTTCAAAACGTTCCACGGGAACAGCTGACTTTCTTCCATATAGCTTCTTTCTGTTTTCTATCTGTGTTTGTACCTGGCCACGTTGATTTTATTTCTGGTTGTAGTGTCTTAGTACATTTTGAAACTGTAAGACCCACAAATGAATAGCTAGGTTACATTACAGCTACAATATATGGGATAAAGCTGTGTCTCCTTCAGCTGCCTGTATGTGTGTTTTGGCTTTGAGCTATTGCTAGGTAACTTCATGTTGTAAGCTTGTATTTAGTTTGCTCATTCCACCATCGCTCATAGCTGTTTCACACTTGCTGCTTTGCAGAAGGCTATAAATTGGTTACTCCCTGGAAAAGACCCTGATGCTGGGAAAGATTGAAGGCAAAGGGAGAAGGGGATGGCAGAGGATGAGATGGCTAGATAGCATCACCGATGCAATGAATATGAACTTGAGCACACTCCGGGAGAGAGCGGAGGACGGGAAGGCCTGGCGTGCTATGGTCCATGGGGTCACGAAGAGTCGGACACGACTTAACGACTAAACAACAACAACAATAAATTGGTTGGGTGGAATGGCTGTATTCTTTATTTCCCCTCAATAGGAGTCTGTAAATCATATTCAGCAGGTACTTTTTCCATATTCAGAATACCCTGACATTCTATCAATACTTGCAGCTATTCAAGATACGTTTTCAGGTTTCAGAATATTTATTTGCAGGGAATATTTAAGATATGATTCCTCTATTTATTTTTAAAAAACTGTTCATGAGACAAACTGATCACCACCATTGTCCCCTATACATTGTAAAGGAACTACTGCATCAAAATAGGTAAGTTGTTCTTTTGGATCAGTTTGCAATTCAGCATCACATTTATCACAGCTTCAGAAAGGTGTTATACTATACTAATTTATTGTTGTTGTTCAGTCGTTCAGTCGTGTCCGACTCTTCGTGACCCCATGGACCATAGCACGCCAGGCCTTCCTGTCCTGCACTCTCTCCCGGAGTGTGCTCAAGTTCATATTCATTGCATCGGTGATGCTATCTAGCCATCTCATCCTCTGCCGTCCCCTTCTCCTTTTGCCTTCAGTCTTTCCCAGCATCAGGGTCTTTTCCAGTGACTTTTCTCTTCGCATTAGGTGGCCAAAATATTTGAGCTTCAGCTTCAGGATCTGTCCTTCCAATGAGCACTCAGGGTTGATTTCCTTTAGGATGGACTGATTTGACCTCCTTGCAGTCCAGGGCACTCGTAAGAGTCTTCTCCAGCACCACAGTTCGAAAGCATCAGTTCTTCGACACTCAGCCTTCCTTAGAGTCCAGTTCTCACAGCCATACATTACTACTGGGAAAACCATAGCTTTGATTAGATGGACCTTTGTCGGCAAGGTGATGTCTCTGCTTCTTACTATGCTGTCGAGGTTTGCCATAGCTTTCCTCCCAAGGAGCAAGCTTTTAATTTCATGGCTACAGTCACCGTCACTACAGTCTTTTAATTTCATGGCTACAGTCACCGTCTGCAGTGATCTTGGAGCCCAAGAAAGTAAAATCTGTCACTGCTTCCATTTCTTCCCCTTCTATATGCCAGGAAGTGATGGGGCCAGATGCCATGATCTTAGTTTTTTTAATGTTGAGTTTCAAACCAGCGTATACTAATTTATACTATCCTATAAATTATACTATATGTTATAGTAGGCTGACCATATGTACCGTTTTAAATGGGACAGTACCATTTTTTTCATATTTCCCGACCGTCCTGTCATTTTAATATAAATTTCAATTTTGTCCCGTTTTTAATTTTTTGTAAAAAACTGAACGCGCTTATCATAAGACTCCATGCTAATCAATGCGTGCAGTAAAACTACTAGTATGACGAAAGAGGAAGTTCCATTTACTTTATCCAGTCAGGGCCGGGCTTCCTGAGCTAGCAATGATCAGACGACGCCCCCTTGCTTGTCTGCAGTAGCGGGGAATTCAAGAGGCGGTCGCTAAACCCCATTCAGCATGTGGGAGCCCGGAGGGTGAGTTTTAATGTTATTTCTACCACCATTCCACCCATAGAGATTCTTTCTCTAATGAAACTTTTGTTATGACCTTACTTTTTCATGAATACAGAATATTACATAACCCCATCCCATTTTTGTCATCCCAATATCCCATTTTTGTCACAAGGAAATATGGTCAGCCTATGTTATAGGACAGAAAAGATTGCCTAACATCATGCATTTCTGTAACTTCACATTACAGGAGAAAAGAGGGGGAACCTAATATGGGATTGTTACTTTTGGTTAGGGATGGCAGAGAATTCCGCCATGGATCTCTGGGAGGCCGAATGCCAGTGCATTCGGCCCCCCAAAATCTGTGGCAGAACGGCCTGCCACCCCCCCGCCCCCCTGCGGATCCCCCCGGGATGAGACTTACCTGGGGCTGATCTTCCAGGCGGTGGCGGCTCCGGTGGCGGCAGCAGCAGCAGCTGGTCTTCCGACCAGCTGCCACCACCGCCATTTGCAGGTGTGTGTGTTTTTTTTACACCAACGTGATAGGCTACATAAGTTTTTACGTAGCCTAAAACGTCTGGGTTAAAAAAAAAAGGCGTATGCAAATGGCGGCGGCTACGGCCGCTGCCATTTGCGTTCCTTATTTTGGGCCATCTTAGTCTACGTAAATAATTACGTAGACTAAGACGGCGAAAATAAGGGCAATGCAAATAGCATCCACTACACTATTTGCGTTCCCCTTATTTTCGCCGTCTTAGTCTACGTAAATATTTACGTAGATTAAGACGTCAAAAATAAGGAACGCAAATGGTGGCGGCTGTAACTGCCGCCATTTGCGTACGCGGCCAGTTGTTTTTTTTTCCCCAGAGCCCTATGCGGCCGGAAATCCTGCTGCAGATGGCTCTGGCCTGGCTGGGCCTGGCCAGCTGCTCCGCAGAGCTGCCGCAGAGCACAGCTGGCCAAGGAGGATTCCGGGGGGGGAGGGACGGAGCGCCTCCCCCCTGTCCAGGATTCTGGGGGGAGGGACAGAGCACCTCCCCCCCATCCAGGATTCCGGGGGGAGGGACGGAGTACCTCCCCCCCACCATCAGCATAATCCGCGAACAGGTAAGTGATTTTCGTACATTCCTACTTTTGGTAGCAACATCATACTCATTTATCTTGGCTAGTTCCCTCCTCAGAGAGACCTATCAACTGAATTTGAAAGTAATGTTTTCATAGCTATGCTTACTCAGAAGTAAGCCTTGCTGAGCTTCTTTCCAAGTAAATATGCTTAGGTTTGCAACTTAAAACAAATCCTAAGTATATTAAAAGAAAACACTCAGAGAAGATTTTCTCAAAGACTTTTACGTCTCCACAATTTAAAAGTAATGAATTGTTTCATGATCTTGGGAACATTGAGACGACTTCCATGATTTCTCATCTGCTGTTGTGCACCACCTGCAAAATGAGCAAGCAAAGTGGATTTGTCATTACTGAAACCTGTTTCATAGAGAACTCACGATTGCTTCTTCTTTTCTCTATCCAGATGGACAGAGAAAATTTAAAAGCACTCTACTGAATTCGGGATTTTAAAAACATACTTGAGGTATAACAACCTGTTCTCCTGAAAAATATATAAAATATAAATCCTGTTTCATTGTGTAGCAGATACGCTCCAGAAATAATTGAATTTACTTAAGGAACAGCAGTTACAGTTAAGACATAATTATTCTTACCTAATTGCAAATGCTCACTATTATGATTAATCTGTTGTTATGTTTCTCTCTTATTAATCTTGCATACAAAAGTTGTCACATGGCATCTTATGAACCATGGTTCTTCAGGGATGGATGAGATTTCTCAAGTTTACTCCAGCATGTTTGGGTGGACTTCTGTGGGGGGGGGGATTCTACTAAAATTTGGTCTACTAAAATTTGGTCTACTAAAATTTCAAACTGGATGTGGATTCTGAAGGCAACTGGATATGAGTAGAGCACAGAAGACTAGCCCAGTGTGAAGCTTTTCTGGGCTGCACTCAGCCTCACTTGCCATGCTATTTCTGGACCAGCCCATCAGAAACTGGTGAGTTCCAGTTTCCAGAGGGGAAGCCCTATTAGTTTATTGCAGCAAAAGCAACAAAGAGTCTTGTGGCACCTTAAGAACTAACACATTTATTCTGGCATAAGTTTGCGTCTGATAAAGTGGGCTATAGTCCACAAAAGCTTATGCCAAAATAAATGCATTAGTCGTTAAGGTGCCACAATACTCTGTGTTGTTTTGGATGAGTTATTCCAGGGCCCCGATGGAACTCCCAGTGAGCCCTTAGGATTCCAGCTCAAATCCTAGTTGGGATGGGATTCAGTACCATTTCTACATTTCTCAGGATAGCACTTGGCTTTGGCAGTGGGCATAGGAGGTGCATTGCAGAGCGCTCTTATGTGGCATTGTACGTATCTTTTTTTTATGTAAAAAACAAAACCATATATCAAGAGGGGGGTTCAAACAACCCCCCTCACCAAATGTGTAAAAATGACATAGCCTTTGGCACAAGTCAGAAATGATATGAGAATGTGGATTTTTTAGCATTCACCAGGCCCCACCTAAGGGTATGTCATCTTTTGGTGGCTGCACAAAATTCAGTATTTGTGCCATAAAACTGCACAAAACTAGCACAAAACTTTGCCACAGGTTTGGAGGTGATATGTCAAAGTTGGGAGTTTTGTGTGTTAATTATGAGCCCACATTTGATGTAACAGTACACATTTGTGGGTGGCAATACAAAACACAAGAGCACAAAACTGGCACAAAATTTTGGCATCTTTTGGAGAAGATACTAGTTTGGGGGGTTTGCAGTTAACAGAGCTGTCTTTTCAGCAAACTTGTCTCTCTCAGAATATATCTTTACATCTAGTTAATCAACGTTAAGAAAAATGAGAAAGGAAATGCCATCTGACCTTTTAATCACTTTGGGGCTTAATGGAATTGATTTTCATAACCAAATTGGACAGAAGAGCCTCTGGAAATTGCTGAGTGAGCCTTTCAGTTTTTATGCTGTCCTAATTAGACATGAAATGAAATGTTTTTCAGGTAATTAACGTGTTTTTAATACTAGTTTAAATTATCACCTTAGATAACCAACCATTTATTGTTATTGCCATTATCTGAAGGGACCCTGGGCAAAACACTCCAGCAAGCACAAAGTTCCTAATAACATCCTCTTAATAATTTTGTACTTTTCACTGCTTTATAGCGCCAACTCTTACGTGTGCCTACTACTGTGCCCTTTCTCTTCTGCATATCTTGTATCTGACATCCATCTGTCCAGCATCCAAACTAAAAACTCAGTTCCCATTAACAGTAAATGCTGTTATCACTTGCAAAAACTATGCAAATGTATAGCCTTGTCCTTTAGGCTGGCTCCCAGCCAGGACAGATCTGCCTGCTGGATTTTGCATGTGAGGCTAGCCCAAGACATTTTGCTGCCAGAGATGAAAGGCAAGATGGTGACACCCCTTACATCCCCGATACAGAAGACTGGAAGTTGTATCCTACTTCAATACTGGTCATGGGGCAGTGTCTTCCACCACACCTGTGGGCAGATGGATAGTTTAGGGCAGGGGTGTCAAACCTCAGGCTTGCTGGCCAAATCTGGCCCACTCAGGGCCCCAATCTGGCCTTCCAGGGTTCCCCAGATGGCCACACCCCTTTCCCCTGGCTCCACCTATTTCTCATAAACACCAATCATTTGGTGGTTTCCTGGCTTTTGTGCAGTTTTTCCACCCAAAAGGGTTTGGAGATAAGAGTGAGACTGCCCTCCAGGGGATTCCTCCAGTAGTCAGAGCTTGGAGGCCAAGCCCTGCCCCCTGGAGGAACCCTGGGAGGCTCAGCAGGCCAGATTAGGTCCGTGGGCCAGAGGTTCTTCACCCCTGGTTTACAGAATTGCAGCTTAAGTCTTCTGCTTACTTCATGTTGAGATAAATTGATCCCCTGTTCATTTTAATTTTAGTAACACTTGTTTTATTATTTTTCAATCATATAAGCTACTCTGAACTTTTTAAAACTGAAAAGCATTCTAATAATAATAAATGATGATGATGCCTTCCTCATGAAACTTCTCCACTAGGCATTTCACCTGCTGCTTCTGATATGATCACCAGGCTAGTTAATTAAACAACAAAAAGCCTTGATGGGTATTTCAGTTAATTAGCCTCTTTCCATTGACTGAAACTGAAATAGCTCTATACTCAAGAGTTTCTACAGACTTACAGAACCCTTGAGTTAGATTCATCCAGAAGGAATCCAGTACTTAAGAGGGCACCAAAGAAGGCAACATGTAGCAACAAAATGGGCTCAACTTCTTTAGCAGAGCAGATGAGTTGTCAGTGTTTTATGTTTTCTGCTTGTTCCTGTTCCTGCCAGGAAGAGAATTAATTTCTTTTAAGAGCATTAGCCTGCTTTTATAGATTCCTTTCCACGGTGTAAACAGTATTTCTTGACTGAATGCAATTAATGAGTTTTAGAATCCCAGCTTGGATATCGTATCTGCATGTACGTTTTGCAGGTCTTATTTCTTCTCTGGAGGTAAATGAAATGAAAGAAACTTCCCCCTGTGGAGCAACTCCATCTTTGTTTGAGTTGCTCCATGTATTTTGTGCACAGCTACTTAAGTTGAATGTCTCCAAAACAGCGGGATGCAATGTTAATATATCTCAGATCAAATTGGTGCTGGATAAGATTTTGTGAGAAACTCCCATGCTAATGGTACCTCCTCCTGCATCTTAAGCAGCCTGCATATTATTCAAACAGCCATGCCTCCCAGGTACCCGCTCTTGACAAAATAAAAGGAGACCAGATGTCCCAACAAGTGCATACATTTTAATAGTAAATAAATGAGTCCCCAGTAGTTCTGTTACTGTTAGCAAGGGAGTTAGTTTCCAGCTGCTTGTTTTTGTGCTAACAGCTGAATAAATACGTTCCTGGTACAATATGATTTTCAGCAAGAAAGTGATTAGTCGGTAGCTTGAGCTCCAGACATATTTCGCCTACTGTTGTTTATCTGGGAGCAGATGGGATATAGCTCAATGACTTTATAATAACTTTTCAGACTCATCTGTGTGGAGAACCAAAGTCAGAAATAAACAACTTTTAAGAGAAGTTGTCAAGATTCAAGGTGCTGGATTCAAGGTGCTGGGTTGGGCCATACAGCCCTGAATGCTTTGGGAGCAGGTTATCTGAAGGACTGCTTGCACAGGTATAACCAGGCCAGCCCGGGCATTACGATCTCCATCTGAAGCCAAACTGAGCCTGCAGTCTGGTTCGGAGAGAATGTATTGCAGCCAATGGCAAAAGTATCACATTCGTCTAGTCCTTGGGGTAGCCATGTGTCCACTTTATCAGAGGACAGACCCCTATTTGAAGGGCTACCAGAGGACTGTCCTCTGTGTCGAAGACATCCTCTATTTGAAGGACTGAATCCTGTCCAAGTCCATTGTACCGATAAAGAACCATCGGAAGGGAAGAACTGGGCCTTGTAGTTGCCCATCCACAGCAGCTGGACAGAAGACTGAGCAAGGCACAAAGGCCACCTGGCCACAGTCTTCCACACTATGGTGAGATGCATTGTATTTCTGTTTGAATTGTAATAATTATTTCTAAATTTGCATCTATGCATATCAATTAGCATAGGAATTTTTTATGCAAATAGCTGTCCTGTTTTCTCATCTTGTTGGTGATTCACAAATGTCCACCCTACTAGCCCAATGCAGGTCTTCCCCCACACATGTGTAAGGCTAAAGTGGGGAGAGGATGTGGCTGTGCACATAAGCCCCACCTCCAACGTCCCTGTGCAGCCAGCTGCCACTGAGACCTTCATCCAGTGGGTGAAAGGTCTGAAGAGGACTTTTCACCATGCTTACACAGCTGCTGTGATCGGGATCTTCCTTTTTATTCCAGTCAGAGGTTGATTAATCAATGTGCTGTGCATTTTAACAAAAATTAGCTTCTGGTGGTTTTAAAGTAACATTTTTAAATGCATGGTTAAACTGCAATTATTGTTATTTTTATATGTTTTAAAACTTTGTGCAAGCTGCCTTGTGTGGTCATGGGCCCTGAAAGGCTGGGCATAAATCATTGAATGAATGAATGAATGAATGATGAGATAGAGTGGAGATTCACACTCCCTGCCACAAATATAATAGCTATTAGCCATGGCAGCTTAATGGAACCCCCATGTTCAGAGGAAGTATATCTCTAAATACCAAATATGGAGGACAAACAATGGAGCAGGGCCTATATGGCATCACTGTAGGTTTCAGAGTCCTCTGTTGGATGATAGACTAGATCAGGGGTGGGCAATCCACAAGCTACATGTGGCCCTCCTCCTAATTTCAAAAGCTCTTGGCAAGTGATCAGTTCAGCCTTCTGACAAAAGCAACCACATACACTGCCATGGGGAATGGCAAGATTGAAATGTAGGTGCTGATTATCATTAAAATTCACTTCACAAGGAGATGCATTTAGCAGGCTCCTTTGTGAGCTTCTGGAGGCTGGTTAAAACTTTGGTTTGTCAGCTATTGATTGTAATGTTTATCCGCTTGCTTTTAATATCTGCATTGCTGGTTCATTGCTGTGTGTTTTTTTATATTGTTGGTACAGTGCTGTGCCTTTGTTTTTGTTTTAATTCTGTTTTTAATATTTTTAAGCTGTTGTGAAAGCCACTAAACAAGAGGCTTGTTTAGCATGCATTTTAGAAATGCCAAACAAACAAAGAAATAAAATCCTGCACAAAAGCAAGAAAGCAATCACCACTGGCCCTGCTAAATTGCTTCTTGGCTAGGCCCTGCTCCTAAGAACATAAGAGGAGTCCTGCCGGAACAAATCAAGGTTCACCCAGTCTAGCTTCCTCTTTCGCACAGTGACCATTTGCTTCTAGAAACTCACCAGGATGTGGAGGCAACATCTATTTTCTGCTGTTGCTTTCCAGAGAATACTGTTGTTCCCTCTTGAAAATATTGCGAAATTTCCTACCCTCTGGATCTACCTTACTACAAGCATGTCTTGTGTGCATTGGTAACATTTTCTCTGCCTAGGACTTCCCGTTACATCCTTCTTGGTTCCTCATATTCTTTGTCACTCCACAAGGCAAACTTTAGAAAGCTGTCTTTTAAAAGCACCTCCCTTGTCCATCTGCCAATGTGCTGAGATCTGAGGTGCTTCCCTGGGTACCCCTGCAATCTGGAGTAAGGTGGACAGCACCTAGGTCTAGGGCCTTTTTGGTGGTGGCACTCTGCTTGTGGAATGCCCTCTCCAGGGGGACTTCCATCATGTCCACTTTGCTATCACTTCAGGGCCAGGTGAAGACTCTCCTCTTCCTCCCCCGCCCCGCCCCTGGCTTCTAAACATGTTTTTAATTTTAAAACTTTTAACCCTTCTAAGTGTCAGAACCAGCTCCCTTGCAACTTAAGCCAACTTGACATGTGTTTAAAAAAACCAGCACACAACACTTTTCTTACACCCCAATACAAGCACAAGCATCTCACCAGAGTCCATGGATCAAAGTCTTTAGCGTGCCCAAGTTCAATCAATTCAGATAATCCAATCAAAAGCCAAAGGCAGGATCTTAAAGTCCAAGATTATAATACACAGCAGGGTCCCAAACACAGGATTCAAGGCACGATGTAGTCCATGGGTCCATGCAAAGGAATTTCCGGTACCAGAGACATTGTCCTCACAAATCAGTTTTGCCTCTGCACTAGCTGTTATGCAGGGGCGGAGTGACTAGAGATCCTTACTTGTCAATCCAATTCTGCTGGGAAACGTAGCCTAGAGACATGCACTTCACTGAGATGGTTTCCTCTCCTCTCGCCTCTTCAATCGACTCCATTGTCTAGGAGATAACCTTGGGCCCACCCTTCTGATCGCTTATTTGTTTATGTATTTATTTATTACATTTCTATATCGCCCAATAGCCAGATCTCTTGGGCAGTTCACCACACCAAGGAACGTTCTTCTGTTTGGGGCCCCTCAAGCCTTTTCCCCATGACTGAGTCTGGCGGTACTTGAGAAGAAGCAGTTTCCTCCCCCTCCTTGCATCTACTGTGAAACTGGTTAGAGGTGAATTCCCAGCCCCTGCCAGTTCATATCTTGACTAGGCCTTGCATCAAGTGCTTCACACTCTGAATCAGTCTCTTCGTCTGAGACTGTGGCAGCAGGCCCAGGCATGACACTAAGCCACAGTGAGGTTTTGGGACTGGAGATGGTTTGGTCTTGTGCCATAGTTTAATTGCTGTCATAGTTTTATTTACTCATTTCATTTCTATACTGCCCAATAGCCAAAGCTTTTGTTTTGTATACCGTTAGTTGTTGTCATAGTAGTAGTAGTAGTATTAGCTGCCCTAGGAATGCTAATTGGCACTGAAGAGCTGGGTATAATTTTTAAAAATAGGGGGAAAAATCAATTCACCTAAAGGCAAAGTTAAAATATCTGTTTTTTATACAATATGGCATGATTTTATTTCATATACAAATCAGGGACCAATACAGCAACATCTATCAAAGCCTTTCCTCAGATTATGGAAAAGAGACGAGGCGCACAACCCTATGGGGAGAGACACCCATAGGATGGAGGGCTCTGATCTCAGAGCTCTCCATCCATCCTAAACCCCGCTAGCAAGAGCATTGCAGGACAAGAGGAATGGCGGGGGGCGGGGTTAGCCGCTCTGTCCTCTGTGCAGTTTTTGCTAGGCAGGCCTCTGAGCCCATCAAACTCACCTACCTACCTGTGGGCAGGGGTGGGAGTTACGAGGCTTAACAGCCCCTGCGACCCCGCCCACTTGTCAACCCAAAACACGCCTGTTTCCTCCCCTTCCAAGGTTGTAATACTAACCTCAGGAGCCGAAGCCACCACTGGGCTTTCTGCAGTGGCCAGAAGGAGCAGGGGTGAGCGTGCAGAAGAACCCGGCTCAGATGTCCCGCTCTGGGGCTGTACTTCTGCCTATGGCATTGGGGGAAGGAGATTCCCAGGGTTCTGTGGCCCTCCAATACCAAGGGCTGAAGGATTGCTCTCTAAATGTACTACCCTCTTCCAACACCTAGACCTAAACTTGATGCAGCGTTGTTTTGCTTTGTTTGTTTCGCTTTGTATCTGGAAAATTAGTAACATCTTATTTAAAAATATATTTTGCGGAGTGCCAGACTTCAATCTGAATTCCAATTAAGGTAATTGTATGGCAATGTTTGCCAGTGTGAGAACACCGGGTTAGGCTTCTTCTTTTCTTTTCTTCTTTTAAGTTGCTGTTGTGCTCAATCCTCACACTGGGCAGTATCCAATTCGGCACTAGCACTAATGTGGATTGCATTGTGCTAGCGTAAACACCTTCTAGCACAGCAGCAATAGCATTTGCTGTTGCGGCTGGTTTCCCTGGAAAACCCGCCACGCCGCTATTGGCATCCCGCTAGAGCTTGCATAATGTAATTTACCTTAGCCCTAGTGCTGAACTGCATACTGCCCACTGGTTTTTGAACTCCAGGACATTTTCTAAAGCAGTTTGGAGGCTCTGTGAAGAAAGGCATAGAAAAGTCCGGATGAATGATGGATAACCTCTCTTTTGGACTGCAGCAACAACAGCTTGTATCTCAGATAAGCCCAAATAATAATAGAGAAAAGGCAAAAGCTAGAGGGTCAACAGCTACCTTTTGTTTACTGTATGCAAACTGCGAAAGGCCCAAATGAGCTCCATTTGAATTCAGTATCCTTTGCCTTTCCTGAGCTTGTTTACTCGCATGCAAATTTTTCCTTCCAAGTAGCAGACTTAATGAGTAGCGTCAGGTTAATAGCTTGATGATCCTGAACATGACAGCTCACCTGCCTGTGTGGAAATAGAAATGCAAACAATCCGGATGGAAATTATGAATCACTGGATCCATCGTTTACGTACAAGTTGCCTGAAGTCTTAAAAGCAAACACATTTTACATTGACTTAGGCTGAAAGTTCCTGACTCAGTGCACGTGAGCACAGAAAAAGGAAGCAGTCTTTCAAACAAAGCCCTTCTAAAGTGACGGATCATACTTGACCAGGTTCCAGTGGTGACCACCCTGGAGCAGCCAGTCCAGCTCGTGCAATGGGGAATTAGCACTTCCAGTGGCAACCTGAAATCAGTGGAAACACTCATTTCTGGAACAGGGCAGGCCAGCAGAGCTTGCATAAGGATGCTCCGTTGACCTGCCCCGTTCCAGAAGCAAGCGTTTTTGTTTGTTTGGGCCTCGCCCCCAGGAGCGTTAAATCTCCATTGCAGAAGTGGGCTTGCTGAACAGGGCTGGCCGCTCATGGAACAGAAGCAGCAGTGGGCTACATTTGCAAACGGGGAGCACTGGATCCTGCCTAAGTTTTCCTGATACCTAGACAGGAGTGTTTTTGTTTTGTTTTGATACCGTGTTTTTGTTTTTTGTTTTTAGCTCTATTTGCAGGCATGACTCTAATGGAAGACAAGATGTGGTCTCAGGTTTGACAATTCTGTTGTTTAACCTGGTTCGCGGCTTTCTGCACATTCAGGTTAGTGAATGGAAATTTGTCTCTTCACAACAAAGAAGTGTCATGTCTCTTCACATACAAGGAACAAAACGTTAAGTACCTTTTCTTCTCGGCTTACTAAAAATAGATCCAGCAAGGGGGAAATGAAAGCACTTTCCAGCCAAACAATGCTCTGCCAGTGATATTCTGCAGATAGCTGTCTGTAGCAGATGTCAGTGGGGGAAGGACTTACATTAAAACTGAATCCAAATGATCATCACTATTCTATGATTCTATGATCAAGATGTAGTTTTAGGAGCAAGCTATGCAGTTCATTAGAAGGGAACTCAAACTGTGGTTTCACTTCCAGGGGCCTTTTGACTATGTATTTTTCCACACTAGTGACATTATGGATTACATACTCTGTAGAACACCCTTAGTCTAAATGACAAGTTCTCCAGTTTTATTGTTTGTGTGCACAGAGTCAGTGTCAGAGACATGTCAAGGGTAGGCATGGTCGGGCATCAGCTGAGGGCCCACATCCCAGCAGGGGCCCCCAGACAAGAGCCCCCTGGAGCCACTCCTCCTCTTCACCCTTGCAACCTGCTTGTTCACCTGCCTCCCACTCTTGGCCAGACAATGGTGGTGGTGAGAAGGAAGAGCAGTGGATGCTCCTGCCTGCTTGCTCCCTGGCTCCCTGGCTGTCAATCAAGCAAGTGGTAGCAATGATGAGAAAGAGCAGCTGGTGACAATAGCAGTGAGAAGGGAGGCTCACGGAGAGAAGGGGCCCATTGAGGGTGCCTTGCCCAAGGGCCTTCCAAAAGCTGGAGCCAACACTAGTTAGTGTTATCCTGTTTATTCATAAACAATGTACCTATTTATTTATTTAGAATGATTTTATACTACTTTTCAATTAAAAATTACCAATGCAGTTTACAAAAGTTAAAACATTAGTGAAACATGGAAAACACACACACACACACACACAGACAATAAATGGTGGTCTAATAAATTACTGAAAGGAAAACAGAAAAGCTTAATCCTGTCTTTGGAAAAGAGGTAAAGATGGAGCCATCCAAATATTCGAAAGATGTTCCAGAATTCTGGGGCTGCAACAGAAAAAAGCTCTGCTTGGGACTTACTCCTGGGTAAATGTGTATACTAAGCCACATTTAGTTCAGTGGAACTTACTTCCAAATAAACATGCTTAGGAATGCACTGCATTTGTAGTAAAGGGTAAGACATCTTTATGACACTATCTTAAATGTGCTCTCAGCTATTGTTTCCCTCCAGTTTTCCATATATGAAGAAAGCAAGAGCAATTATTAAGCGGATCATTAACTGTTATTAGGGGTATGCTTTGGATTCAGCTAAACTGAATTGGTTTAGTTTGGACAGATTCAGGAGATGCCCAAATGGAAGCAAGACTCACCCAAAGCTAGTTACTAGATAAGGCTATTAATGGGTACTAGTCATGATGGTTATACATTAACTCCAGTATCCGGGGTCACTTTCAGGGCACACAAGCAGGATGGTGCTGCTGTACTCCTGCCCTGCTTGTGGACTTCCCATGGGTTGGCCACTGTGCAAATAGAATGCTGGACTAGATAGCTCTTGGTCTAATCCAGCAGGGCTCTTATGTTCTTAGGAAATCAGCTTTTGATTTCATCATTTTACAAAGCTATGGGTCTACAAAGCCACTATGTTCCAGAATGTTCAGTTCTTTGTCTTAAGAAGACAGCTACCACTGTATGTAAGCTCCCTGGACATTCAATGTGTTCTTACAGTCAAGGTTGCCAGGCACGAAGGATGAATTCCTTGAGGAAAACAATGGGGCAGGTTAGTAATGTTTAGCTAATGTAAACATAGAGCAATCAAATACAATTTCCCATGCCATTGCCAATGCTTGAAATGACATGGCTAGTGGATTAAATCTGTTT
The DNA here is from genome assembly GCF_057233095.1 of Heloderma suspectum. Lineage (NCBI taxonomy): Eukaryota > Metazoa > Chordata > Lepidosauria > Squamata > Helodermatidae > Heloderma > Heloderma suspectum. The sequence continues at coordinate 272,794,136 of NC_139458.1, forward strand.
TATATTATGCCTTTGCTCAGTGAGTCAGACCAAGATATTACATATTGTTATAGAATTCGCTCTTGGGTTTCTGTGAATAGGACTAATACCTGGCCAGAGTCTTGGAGTCCAGGATATTCAGGTGATGTGTCTCAATGGGAACTAATGGTTAGGTGATTTCTTCTTGATGCAGGACCAGTCTAGGATGTGCTGAACAAGAAAAAACAACCAACAAAGGGGGCAGGTGACATACCGTCTCCCCCATAAACAAACATGGAGCTAAAGATGATGTTATCCAGTTGTGTGTGTGTGTGTGTGAGAGAGAGAGAGAGAGAGAGAGAACAAAAAGGACAGACTGAAGTAAGAGTTTTTGGAGGGAGAAGCAGGGAGAGTAAAGTCTCTGGAAGCCTTGTGGTGGTGGGACCTGGCAGTCTTTCTGGAGATCTCAGATGGTGCAGTAGATTTGCCTTTCTGTTAAGTGTTGAATCTGTCGACCTCCACCTGTATTCAGCCTGTATTTTTGCAAATCACCTCAAGTACTGCAAAATGCCATAAATCTTCCCTTCCAAGGGAAAGCAAATCTGGCTAAGCACTGTGTCCCTGGAACTCCTCACTGTTCAGGGAAGTTTTGTTTGTTTATAAGAACATTTCTAGACTGCTTTTTGACCTTAACGAGCACCTCCATCAAAATAGCATCAAAACCCAATAAACACTAAAACAGTATAAACATTTAACATAATTAGAACCAGAGGTTTATAACGAATGAGTGTGGAGAAGTTAAACTTTCAATCTCATAATTAAAGACAATTCAAAGGCAAAACAAAAAAAATACTTTTACTGCCTCCCTAAAAAACATCAGGGATGAGGCCAGTCTAACTTCTTTTGGGAGGGCATTCTGTAGTCAGGATCGAGCATAACACTATTTTTTAAAAGTGTTGGAGCGAGCATAGCTATATGAACATTTTCAAGATCACATTTTCCCCCTCCCTCTGCCCACACACACACACACTCCTCCATTCTATGCAGAGGTTGTCCTTGTATAATTTCTTTTAATTCTATTCATTCTAATCCTTTTGACATTGTACAATTGATTAGTTAATAACAAAGGGCATGATCAGGCCAAAGTTACACACAGATTTCAGTACATTTGTCATTCCACATTGACATCTTTCAAAATGCTAGAATATTCCCAGAAATATTTCATTTCCTAAACAACCAATCTATGTTTCCCAGAGCAGCATCAATACATACAGCCGGTTCGCCCGATCGTCACAGTGGGCGGCAGCACATGCTGGACAGCTTCTTGAATGTTCAAGAACGATGTCTACGATGGACAGTCTCCATGGCTTATCATGCGGTGTGAATAGGGTTGGCGGAGAATTTCTCCCCGAAACTTCGGGGGGGCGAGCACCAACGTGTTCGGCCCCCCGAACAAGTTTCGGGGAGAAATCCTCCGAACCCCCCCGCCCCCCGCACCCCCCCCCGGGACGGGACTTACCTTCGCCGAATGTCCCTCCCGGCGACGGGTCCGGCCGGCGGTTCGGCGGGTGTTCAAGCGGGGCGGGAGCGGCAGCCGGTCTTTCGACCGGCTGCCGCCGCCGCCATTGCAATAAAAGGAAAAAAAAAAACGCCCCCTGATAGGCTACGTGACGATTCACGTAGCCTATCACGGCTAGATTTGCAAAGTCAGCAAAGTATCACGGGTGACTTTAAAAAAAAAAAAAAAGTGTGTACGGATAATGGCGGCCCCCATAGGGAGCCGCCATTCCTGTTCCTTATTTGGTCGCTGTAGTCTACGTAAAGATTTACGTAGACTACGGCGAAAATTACGTAGGCTACTTATTTTCGCCGTAGTCTACGTAAACATTTACGTAGACTACAGCGACTAAATAAGGAACGCGAATGGCGGCTCCCTATGGGGGCCGCCATTAGCGTACGCGCTTTTTTTTTTTTTTTAAAGTCACCCATGATAGGCTACGTGACGATTGATGTAGCCTATCACGGCTGACTTTGCAGATCTAGCCGTGATAGGCTACGTGAATTGTCACGTAGCCTATCAGAGGGCGTTTTTTAAAAAAAAAAAAAACTTTCGCGTTCGCGGCCGGGCGAGGCGGGAAGCCTCCTCCCCGGCCTGAATTTCAGCCGGGGCGAGGCGGGAAGCCTCCCCCTGGCCTGAATTTCGGCCGGGCCGAGGTGGGAAGCCTCCCCCCCCCGGCCTGAACTTCGCGGGGGGACCAGCGAAGCGCCTCCCCCCCACCGCGAATGTCCTTCGAGGACAGGTAAGGGACTTTCGTCCACCCCTAGGTGTGAACCTGGCATAGGTGGCTTATGTGAGGGTTAAACAACCCTTGCATAACCCTAAAGCATCCCGTGGGTTATGCGAAGATTGTTTAACCCTCATATAAGCCACCCATGCTGGGTTCACACAACAGAATAAGCCACAGCAACTGCCTGCCACAATTTGAATATTCTAAATGGCCACCGGCGTACATCACAATTCACGATGGCATAAATAAGCCGTGATGGCCTGTGGTGATCATGCAAACCCAGTCATAGAAAAGGCAACAGACTTGGGCTTCATGAGCATCCTCAAGAAACTATTGTGGGCTCTGCTGGTGTTTCCACCAATCTAGTGTGATATGCTAGAAGTCAGCTCTGAGAGCATAAGAGTGCAATCCTATGCATGTTTAGACAGAAAAAAAGTCCTACAACTTCCAGCATTCCCCAGCCAGCCATGCTGGTTCGGAAATGTTTGGAGTTGTAGGACTTTTTTTGTCTAAACATGCATAGGATTGCACCCTAGTTTCCTCCTGCTGTACCACCATTCTGAGGTGTAATAATGAAACTGTAGCTTACATGTGGATAGCCGGGGCTGGCCCTACCATTAGGCAGAGTGAAGCAGTTGCCTAAGGTTGCAGATGCTGGAGGGGGGGGTGTTGTCAGAGTGTTGGGGCTCAGAGCTGTGTGCCGTGCAGTGTGAACCCCCTAAGCTAGCCTGCTGCCCTCAGGTGTAGTAGAGCCAGCATGGTGTAGTGGCTAGAGTGCTGGACTGGGAGTCGGGAGATCCGGGTTCTAGCCCCCACTCGGCCATGGAAGCTCACTGGGTGACTTTGGGCCAGTCACATACTCTCAGCCCAACCTACCTCACAGGGTTGTTGTTGTGAGGATAAAATGGAGGAGGAGGAGGATTATGTACGCCACCTTGGGTTCCTTAAGGAGGAAAAAAGGCGGGATATAAATGTAATAAATAAATAAATAATAGAGGGTGTTCTGTCCTGTAACTATTGTGGAAGTAAGATTCCACTGCCAGCCTAGTCAGCTTCTGTACATGCAATGTGGGGAGTTATCTTGTGCTTCACCTCAGGGCAAAAACATGTCTAGGGCTGGCCCTGTTAGTTGCAAGATTAATATTAAGCATATGTCAGTTGCTTGAAAGTTCTTTAAGTATCTTCCGAAGACACTCACAGACTTGATAGGAGTTTAGGATGATTCTACTTATTTTTATCTCATGATTCTCAGCTACTTATATTTCTACCCTTATATGGAGAGTTAGTTCTTCAAAGCACCATTTCACCCCTTATGGGAACAACACTTGATTTCTAAAATTCCATATGTAACATAAAAAAAACCTCATAGAAATCTAATGGTTTAATCTGAAACTTTGCCTGCATTGGCCAGCACTCAAAAGCACTGAATGAGTCAATGGGTCATAACAGAATCTTTTGTTTGGGCAATCCATGTTTTTCTCTTGGAAGTAGTACCTATCCAATGACGCTAGTATAGAAGGCATTGAACTTTGTGAAAAAGGGTATCTTGGGAAATGAAAAGTGCAAGAAAATGTATTCTTCCATCATCATGTACACTGCAGAGAGCACATTCTGGGGGAGGAGATGGAACTGTGTATGGAAACAGAGACTATCACATGTTACAAAAGGGTGCTCATCTCCTTAAACTAGGGGTTGGAAACTTGTGCCCCTCCAGATGTTGTTGGACTGCAACACCCATCATCCCTCACCATGCTGGCTAGGGCTGATCAGGTCCTGGATTTTTCTGATTGATTATTTAAAAATTGTTTCGATATATACATGCCTGTATGTGTGCTGTCTGTTTATATGTTGGTGTGTAAATGGGTTTTTATACTATGTATAATGTATTTTACTAGTTTTTAATCTTTGTAAACCACCCAGAAAGCTTCGGCTATTGGGTGGTATAGAAATGTAATAAATGAATGAACAGAGGAATATCTTTAAGAAAAGTGCACACAAAACTGCATTTCACCAATGTAAAGTAATGGGGGGATGCGTACATTTAAAATGTGCACAAAAATGCATACATTAGGGAAAATGAACACCAAAAGTACTAATTTGCATAATGTATTTTTAAAAAATAAATAAATCACACACTCATGCAGTAATGGAACAGAACAAGCTTGACCTCAAAAAACTGACAGTCTCTGCGAGACCAGAACTGAGAGTTCCATCCACCTCTAACTCAGAGTATTACTTCGGAAACTAGAAGACGACATTTCGCCAATGGTTTCTTTAGAACCATGAGCAGGCAGTAGCCCCTAGTCAAACCAGTGAATATATGACAAAAGAAAGAATCCCTCTCAGTTCTGAACATACCAGTACAACTAGACTGCAGCTGTACTACTTTCAGGTCTCTTGAGAATTCAACCACTCTGGAATTATGCCAGTCAATCCTTCATCCGCTATCCCTGTACGTCAATGTCTGGGAAAAAACAGACTTCTCTTTGCAACACTGCCAAGTACAGACAGATGATGATGATGCCAGGTGTAGGCCATACTCTTCTTGGCACATATTTTGGATCACTCCTTTACTTCATACTTCCAATACCAGATTGCAGCAGATCATTGTATTCTCCCCACCCATCTTTTATTAACTGCAATTTACCTCCTGCCTCACATTACCAAAGCTATGATCTTCAATTATACTGCATAATCTTTTCGTTTTTTTTTTACTAGACTGAACTTTTCTTTTTTTGCTCCCTCCGGCCCCTATATTGTAATGATCCTTCTTTGCATTCTGCTCCTTGTTCTGTTGTTGTCATTTATTAACTACATTAGGGAGACAGAATATTATAATTTTACAACCTTGGGGCATGATCCATCCAAAGGTAATTACTAGTTGGTCTTGTTGATATGACTGGCAAATTTAAGTTTCATTCTCTTCAACCAAAATAAAAAATGTTAACAGGGCAATCCCATGCATGTCTCCTCAGAAGTAAACCCTATTGACTTCAATGAGGCTTAATCCCAGGTAAGCAGGTATAGGATTGCAGTCTAAATGTGTTTAACTTTGGTTGGATCATGCCCCAAGTTTGTACTGATACCATGTCTGTCTTTCTTGAGAAGTAGTAATAGATAGATAGATAGATAGATAGATAGATAGATAGATAGATAGATAAAGGGAGCAATCCTATGGCCGCTAGACAGCGGCTAGAAACCCACAGGATATCCTGTTTTCCAGGAACCGACTTCAGAGCCTGCACTCCAAGGTCAGTTCCCGGAGAACCAACCTCTCTCCACTTCTGCACTGCCTTGGAGGCAGCGCAGAACAGCCCTGTCCTCCGCACTCGCAAGAGGAGCAGGAAGCAGCTGAAAAGGGGCACTCCCGGGGGGGGGAGGTGTTCCAGGGCAGGGAGGGCGGAAATGTGGTACGACACATCCAATGCCGCCTCCTCTGCTCAGCCCTCCCACGGCTAGACAGACTCAGTCAGCTGTCTGGCCAAAAATGCAGGGCAGGAGAAGCGCAGAGGGAATGATCCCCTCCGTGCTTCTCCTGCCCTGCTTTGGATAGGCAGTCACCTCCAAGTTCAGAGATGGCCACCTATTTGGATAGGATTGTGCCCTAAGTGTTCGAAAACATATTACATCATTCTGTATTTCTTGAAATTCTTCTTTATTTTCCTCAGTTCATGGCATTTGGTTCTTATAACTTTCTCACTCTGTTGTTGCTGTTGTTGTTGTTGGATTTTTGTTGCTGGCATTTTTTGTTTTGTTTTGTTGCTTTTGCCAAGCCCTTGTAATCACATATTAAGAATCTGTGGTGTATGCTTTCCTAAGCACTCTTAGATGGAAGTAAGTTCCTTTAGAGAATAATAAAACTGTTTAGGATTCAGTTCCTTGTGCTTTCCAGTGTTGTCCTCTTCACTACTGTGCCAATAATGCTTTTATTTAATATTTTATGTGTGCTCATATTCAGTCGAACCTTTCCTTCCAGATCGGTTAATCTTGGTCTTTGCCCTTTTTCTTACTAGGATGTTGCGCGTTGGTTGCTAGGCATGCAAAAAAGTGTAAGATGAGGGAGAGGATTGGTGGTAATGGCTGATAAGTGGTACTGTCATAAAAGTATTAATAGCTTGCTAAAGCAGGTGAAGTGTGTGTGTGTCTGTGTGGAAGGAGGGGGCTATATCCTAAGCAATTTTCCCAAACACAGTCCATTACATTGCCCTTCCTCTCCATGTTCCAACCTATTTCAATAAAACCACCCCCACCTGCAAAGTGGTTCAGGAGGGGAAGGTAGTCAATAGACAGGCTTGCAGATGTATGGGACATTCTTATATAAAATAATTTTATCTCTGTATAAATATAGAATGACTCTGTGTGTTTTTCTTCATGAAAAAGGATAAAGCTGTGGGAGCAATCATATCATCAAGCAGTTTCTCCTAGACATATGGGCTTCCGGATGCGCTTTCCAATTATGATAGCTGTGTCAAGTACATTGCACAAATCTAGGCAATATCTGCATAGCACAGTGCTGTTGGATGCAATGCTCACCACAGTCTTGCTTTCATGTGAAATCCTAATTTTAACTACAGTCAACAGGTCTGTATGCCTTCCCCATTTTTCCTGCCTTTCAGAAATGTCTTCATTTCCATATATAACCTGGACCACCACCTCAAGTAATTCAGCCTTGATTTCTCAAATATATCCATGGCATGCTGGGTCTTTCTGTGTACATGATGAGTCATAGTTATTCATTTGTCATTATTTTGAAGTATTGCTTTATGCTCCCTTACATGTGTCTTGGCAGCCTTCTGGTCCATGTCCCTTCAGCAATCCCACTGGAGATTTTTCAGCTTTAATCATATCACTCAACGAACCTGCAAGCCACAATATCATTTTAGATTTCAGTGGGCAGGTACGGCAAGATTCAACAAGAGACAGAATTCCATCCTTGCAAAGTCACATGATGGAAGAGCAGCGTATTTGAAGAGCATGTGTTGAGAATATTTCCTACTGTTTTGTTTCCTCCTAAGGAAGATGGCAAACTTGCCAACTCTTGACAAAAACACACATCCCTTTTTTTTGTTTTCACATGCAAGTACTCTGAATTTGCTTGCACAAGCTATTTCATGATGGGTGGTGCACAAACCATTGTCCAAGCTTTTGCATAAGACATTTCACAAAGCATTGTATGAGCCTCGTGTAATGCCTTGTGCAACACCTCGTTCAACAGCTTGTACAACAGTTTACACAAGCAGTATCAAAGTACTGGATTTCACAATTGCATGACAATAAGCACAGGGTTTCCACAAGTGGTTAGAAGCATTGTGCTAGTGGAATGGCAGCCCTGGAGCCAACCTGCAGAGGCCAACATGGTTGGTTATAACAATAGTTCCTCAGTGTTTAGAACTAGTCATAAGAATATAAGAAGAGCCATGCTGGATCAGACCAAGGGTCCATCCAGTCCAGCATTTTGTTCACACAGTAGTCAACCAGCTCCCTGTGGGAAACCCCCAAGTAGGATGTGAGGGCAACAGCACCCTCCCATTCCCCAGCAACTGGCCAGAAAGAGAGATAATAGAATCATAGAATAGTAGGGTTGGAAGGGGCCTACAAGGCCATCGAGTCCAACCCCCTGCTCAGTGCAGGAATCCAAGTCAGAGCATCTCCAACAAATGGCTGTCCAGCCTCAATGTTCCAGAGGAACCATCACATATAATCAGAAACGTCCACAAGGATGATGATCTCTCCCTATCTTCCACAAATGGTATCTTGACCTAACTAGAACTGTGCACAAATGGCCTCCATCCCTTTTTTATTTTTTTATTTTTTATTTATTTATTGCATTTATGTTTTTATCACTTTTAATATCTTAATGGTTATGTGTTTCACTGTTGTGAGCTGCATTGGGAAGGCTTCTTCCCTGAAAGGCAGCCAAGGAATATTTTAAATGAATGAATAAATAAAATATTTGTGGGCAGAGAAAATGGAGCAACCACTTCACCAAATTTCTCCAGGAGGAGAAATTTCTTGGGTGGGGCTCACCATTAGCAGCAGTAATAGCATAGTTTCTTCTTTTATTCCTAAAGATTTTTTTTTAAATTTGCTGGCCCTGCAAGGGGCACCAGCAGAAAGTGTTGCATCCCCCACTTTGCATCATTCCAGGGTGGTGCTGTTGCCTTCGAGTCCTACTTGTGGGTTTCCCACAGGCAGCTGGTTGGCCACAGTGTGAACAAAATGCTGGACTAGATACAGCCTTGGTCTGATCCAGCAGGGCTCTTCTTATGTTCTTATTGGGGCAGGGAGATGGCATCTGCTGGGGAAAAAATAAAAATGGTGGAGAATATTCAGAGAAAATTCTGCAATGTGGCTTTCTTTTTTGGAGGGAGGGGTGAGAAAAAGAAAAATCTCAGTACTTTTCTCAGAAAAAGAAGTCTTCTGAGCAATGTTGGCTCAGCTCTAGCCTAAGTAGAATATGGATGAGATTTATATATTTAAATTTCTCACTGCAAAGGCGGGTAGGTTAGCGGGTGCTCTTACTGTCTTGGGGTGGGGAGAAACATTTCACCATTCTGTTATATAGATAGTCAGCTAGTATGATGCAGTGATGGCATGGATAATTACATAGGATAATTAAATGGAACTCCAGGTTTTAGACAGAGATATATTAGGCAACCTGCGGTGGTGGTTGGTGGCTCCAATTTCGGTGGGGCTGTAAATCCACCCCAGGTTTTGGTCAGAACCAGCCAGAACTCTAAAGGAGCTACTCAAGGAGCTTAACCTATTTTGGAAATAGGGTTCAGCAACTTGGATAACTTCTTTAGTGTTCTGGCTGGTTCTGACCAAACCCGGAGTGGATTCACAGCCCCAGCGAAATTGGACCCACCAGCCTCTACTGGCAACCTGATGCCCTCCAAGTCTTTTCAACTAGAACGCCCATAAGCCCTAGTCAACATGGCCAATGGCCAGGAATTAGGGGAGTTGTAGCTCCACACATCTAGAGGGAGCCAAGGAGCCTCCCCTCATTCTAGAGATGGAGTGCTAGGGCTCTTTCCTTCCGTCATCGTTGTGGCCTTTCTGGGGACGTTTTGTTGTCCTCACTTGCTGTGATAAACAGGGAGCTGAGCGAGATGGACCTTTGGTCTGATCCAAAAGGGCTCTTGCATTTTTATGATGTGGAAGCTCAGCACAGCTGCCTGCATGTCTTAGATCCAGTAGCTAGTTGGTCTCCTGACGGGTAGAAAATGTGTTGCCCTCAGCATCGATATATTTGATTTAAACCATTGAAAGAACAATCTCCCTTCCCAGCAGGCATGGTGCTTGAGCCGGAGCCCCTTCTGTTCCTTCCTCGCCCCCTCAGCACTGAGTCACAGTAAGATCCTGTACCCTTTCCTACAAATTGGTTTGTTTTGGCTGGAACTGGATGGATACATATGTTACCACCTGCTGCAAGTTCTTAACTTTACAACAGCTTGGTTTTTGATCTCTGAACAATTTGTTCAGTGGAAAAGGTAAAGCCTGTGGCAGGGGGGCCAGGAGGGGAGGACAGTGTACTCTTGATACTGAGCAACAGTAGGCCTCTTCTTCCCAGATAAATAACTACTAAATGTGGGCTAAATACAATTGAAATTGATCTTGTACACATAGTGGACTTTGTGTTGGAGATGCTGAAAGACACCGTCAATCATCCTTATGGACCTTCCTTTCCTACCTGCTGTTTTGTCTTATGGTTCACTGATTATGTTAGCCAGAGGCCAAGGGTGTCATTACATCACTGCCCATCTGAAAGATATATGTAAGTGTAGTCGGTGCATATTGCTCTAGGAATGTCATGCTATAGTTTTATGGCTTGGAAGCCATGCGCTGGTCTGCAACCTCTAGATACATCATTCCTCCTAGTCAGAGAGATGGATGGTACTAATAGCAAGAGTGGCAGGCAATGGCCATAAAGGCTGTTGAATGCTTCTTTCAGTGCAATGTAGTTAAATGTTGGAGCTGGAGGGAGGAAACTTAGGTTTGCATCCTCAGTCATTCATGAAGCTCACTGGATAGCCCATATCTCCTCCAAACCTACCTCACAGAGATATTGAAAGGTTGGAACATCACTCTGAGCCCTATGGAAGAAGGGTGGAATGCAAATAGAAAAAAGGAACTCCACCCTGGATACATGTCTTCCATATATCCCTAGAGAGATATCTGGAACCAGAAATGTTTTGGAACAAGCTACACTACCTAACAAGTGCGCACTCCTACCTTCAGGGGTGCTTGATACTGCAACATATAGGTGGCCTCCAGATATGTTGGGCAACTCCCATGAGCCCCAGGCAGCATGGCCAATGGTTGGGGATGATGGGAGTTGTGATCCAAAACAGCTGGAGGAGAGTGGCAGATATAGTATTACTGCTAATACTTGGAACAAAAAACAAAGGCAGCCATGTTAGCCATAAGAAAAATGGATTTGGGGTTTTTACTAACTCTTAAATATCATGAATATCTGTGACATTTTTTCTCCTGGAGCAAACATTTCTCCTGGAACAAAAATTGTGTGTCCAAACATGCAACAGGTTTGTGAATAGTCACATCCACAGAGGAAAGTGTCAACTTCATGCATACATTGTTCTGTGTGATTAAGCAAACTGCCCAAGAAATTCTTCAACTTTTGACTGGGAAATAAGACACAATTAAGTCAGACGTGTGCTTTTGAATTGAGAATGATGCACAGATAATACAGGGATATAGTTTTGTATGTACAATTAAGTCAATTAAGCTGATGACATTTGATAACAATTCTGGAATCTCCCCCCCCCCCCCCGCCACCCCAAGTTCGATATTTGCTTTTGGAGAGAAATATCACAAAGACGCAATGCCCCGGAAAGCAGGAATATTTTTGAAAATAAATAGGAAAGCTTCACAAGTCCTGAGTAATAGCTCTTGTGAAAACATTTGGTAAAAAAACTCCTGTAGGAAGGGCAAACATGAAGGCAATTTTCAAAGTTGCACTCTCTCTCAGCTTTGCTGAAGACTGAGTGGGAGAATCTGTGTATCCTGCTCTTACATGCGATCAATAAAACAGGACCGTCCCTGTGTGTAGGCTTCCAATCTAAAAGACATGCGAGAAAAAGAAAAAGGGGTGGGGAGGGAAGAGGGGGAAAAAACACATGCAGGCACAACTTCTTCAAATTAAATAGTAGCTGTAACAGTGACCATACAAAATAGAAATGGTTCAAGGAGAGTAACCCCTTCATGGATCACTGCCTTGTTGTAGCGAAGGGGCTTGTGTAACTCAGTCAAGCCATAAGCTATGCCGTGCAGGGCCACCCAAGACGGACAGGTCATGGCAGAAGGTTCTGACAAAATGTGGTCCACTGGAGAAGGAAATGGCAACCCACTCCAGTATTCTTGCCAAGAAAACCCCATGGAACATATCATAAAGGCTAAAAGAGATGATGCCGGAAGATGAGCCCCTCAGGTCGGAAGGTGTCCAATATACTACTGGGGAAGAGCAGAGGGAATTTCCAAGTAGCGCCAGAAAGAGTGAAGCGGCTGGGCCAAAGCCGAAAGGACACTCAACTGTGGATGTGTCTGGTGGTGAAAAGAAAATCCGATGCTGTAAAGAACAATATTGTTTAGGAACCTGGAATGTCAGATCAATGAATCAAGGTAAGCTGGAGGTGGTCAAACATGAGATGGCAAGATTGAACATCGACATCTTGGGAATCAGCGAACTCAAATGGACAAGCATGGGCAAATTTAATTCAGGTGACCATCGTATCTACTACTGTGGGCAAGAATCCCTTAGAAGAAATGGAGTAGCACTCATAGTCAATAAAAGGGTGGGAAAAGCAGTACTGGGGTACAATCTTAAAAACGATAGAATGATCTCAGTACGAATCCAAGGCAAACCATTCAACATCACAGTAATTCAAGTCTATGCCCCAACCACTGAGGCCAAGAAGCTGAGGTTGATCGGTTCTATGAAGACCTACAACACCTTCTAGAACTAACACCAAAAAAAAGATGTCCTCTTCATCATAGGGGATTGGAATGCTAAAATAGGAAGTCAAGAAATCACCGAGATAACAGGCAAGCATGGCCTTGGTGTACAAAATGAAGCAAGACAAAGGCTAATAAGAGTTTTGCCAAGAGAACATGCTGATCATAGCAAACACTCTTTTCCAACAGCACAAGAGGTGACTCTACACATGGACGTCACCAGATGGTCAATATCGAAATCAGATTGATTATGTCCTTTGCAGCCAAAGATGGAGAAGCTGTATACAGTCAGTCAAAACAAGACCTGGAGCTGACTGTGGCTCAGATCATGAGCTTCTTATTGCAAAATTTTGGCTTAAATTGAAGAACGTAGGGAAAACCACTAACCGTTCAGGTATGACCTAAATCATATCCCTAATGAATATACAGTGGAGGTGAGGAATAGATTTCAGGGATTAGACCTGATAGACAGAGTGCCTGAGGAACTATGGACGGAGGTCCATAACATTGTTCAGGAGGCAGCAACAAAATCCATCCCAAAGAAAAAGAAATGCAAGAAAGCAAAGTGGCTGTCTGATGAAGCTTTACAAGTAGCTGAGGAAAGAAGGGAAGCAAAAAGCAAGGGAGAAAGGGGAAGATATATCCAACTGAATGCAGAGTTCTAGAGAATAGCAAGGAGAGACAAGAAGGCCTTTTTAAATGAACAATGCAAAGAAATTGAAGAAAACAACAGAATGGGAAAGACTAGAGATCTCTTCAAGAAAATTGGAGATATCAAGGGAACGTTTTGTGCAAAGATGGGCATGATAAAGGACAAAGAAGGCAGGGACCTAACAGAAGCAGATGAGATTAAGAAGAGGTGGAAAGAATACACAGAAGAACTATGCAGGAAAGATCTTAATGTCCCTGATAGCCATGATAATGCGGTCACTGAACTTGAGCCGGACATCCTCGAGAGTGAAGTCAAGTGGGCCTTAGGAAGCATTAGTAACAACAAAGCTAGCGGAGATGACAGTATTCCAGCTGAGCTATTTAAAATCCTAAAAGATGATGCTGTTAAAGTGCTGCACTCAATATGCCAACAAATCTGGAACACTCAACAGTGGCCACAAGACTGGAAAAGGTCAGTTTACATTCTAATTCCAAAGAAGGGCAATGCCAAAGAGTGTTCAAACTACCGTACAATTGCGCTCATTTCACATGCCAGCAAGGTTATGCTCAAAATCCTACAAGCTAGGCTTCAGCAGTATGCGAACCGAGAACTACCGGAAGTACAAGCTGGGTTTCGAAGAGGCAGAGGAACTAGAGATCAAATCGCCAACATTCGCTGGATCATGGAGAAAGCAAGAGAATTCCAGAAAAACATCTATTTCTGCTTCATTGACTACGCTAAAGCCTTTGATTGTGTGGATCACAACAAACTCTGGCAAATTCTGAAAGAGATGGGGGTACCAGACCACCTTACCTGTCTCCAGAGAAACCTGTACGAGGGTCAAGAAGCAACAGTAAGAAGCAGACATGGAACAACCGATTGGTTCAAAATTGGGAAAGGAGTATGACAAGGCTGCATATTGTCACCCTGCTTATTTAACTTATATGCAGAGTACATCATGAGAAACGCCGGGTTGGATGAATCACAGGTTAGAATTAAGATTGCCAGGAGAATTATCAACAACCTCAGATACACAGATGATACCACCCTAATGGCAGAAAGTAAAGAGGATCTAAAGAACCTCTTGTTGAGGGTGAAAGAGGAGAGTGCAAAAGCTGGTTTGAAACTCAACATTAAAAAAACGAAGATCATGGCATCTGGCCCCATCACTTCCTGACATATGGAAGGGGAAGAAATGGAAGCAGTGACAGATTTTATTTTCTTGGGCTCCAATATCACCGCAGACGGTGACTGTAGCCATGAAATTAAAAGATGCTTGCTCCTTGGGAGGAAAGCTATGGCAAACCTAGACAGCATAGTAAGAAGCAGAGACATCACCTTGCTGACAAAGGTCCATCTAATCAAAGCTATGGTTTTCCCAGTAGTAACATATGGCTGTGAGAGTGGGACTATAAGGAAAGCTGAGCGCTGAAGAATGGATGCTTTCGAACTGTGGTGCTGGAGAAGACTCTTACGAGTGCCCTGGACTGCAAGGAGGTCAAATCAGTCAATCCTAAAGGCAATAAACCCTGAGTACTCATTGGAAGGACAGATACTGAAGCTGAAGCTCCAATATTTTGGCCACCTAATGCGAAGAGAAAACTCTCTGGAAAAGACTCTGATGCTGGGAAAGACTGAAGGCAAAAGGAGAAGGGGATGGCAGAGGATGAGATGGCTAGATAGCATCACCGATGCAATGAATATGCACTTGAGCACGCTCCGGGAGAGAGTGCAGGACAGGAAGGCCTGGCATGCTATGGTCCATGGAGTCACGAAGAGTCGGACACGACTGAACGACTGAACAACAACAAGGAGAGTAAGAGCCCCGGCCAGCAGAGCTGATGAAATGACCCGGTTTACCATCTCTCTTTGCATCAGCCTAATGGAACAGCTGTTGCCAGGTGACAGTTGAGGGGAGGAGCCTGATGGAGCTGGTCTTTCAGTAGAAAATGAGGCAGGGGGAGGGAGCCCCCCCCAAAAAAGCTTTTTTTAGTAAGAACAAGTAACCATTTAGACTGCAACTGAGGAAGTCACAGCAGTAGCAGATACAGCAGACACCATTATCTTATTTTTGTATTTACACCCCCACATAAGAGACTAAACTGAAATCCAGCCAAGAAGAAGATCGCGGTCAAATTGCAAATAGGACATGATTTCAACAGAGCCTGAAACTGCTATGCATTCTGTGCCATATATTTTCTCACATGTTGTTTTGGTTAAAGTGGGTTGAATAAAAATAAATATACCAAAACATGGTGATTTGTATAAGCACCATGTTTCATTTTCTATGGTTTGTGTGGTCATACAAAATTCATTAGTTTTGAATACTCAGACAACCGTGAGGTATTTATGAATATGAATGTGCCCAAGAATGCCAAGAGTTCCTACATTTTGCTGCCCTAGTTTATTTGTGCTGAACTGAAAGCTGTACACTCCCTGTCTTGAGGCCAAAACAGACATTTTAAATCTGTCTAACAGCTACTTCTTTAAACATAATTTTTACTGTAGAGTACGTGCAGATTGGGACCATAGTGTGAGGGCAACCGGGGGCGGGGTGGCTTTTAAGATCCAGATCAGGGTTCTAGAGTAAAAATGGAAAAAAAGGACATGACTGCTAGACACAGATGTAAAGTAATATTTGTTTTTGGCCCTTAGAGGGTTCAGCCAAAAGATAGAGAATGTTCCTTCAGAGCTAGCAGGCCAGCCACATGCCCACATCAAACAACGAACATATAAGCAAGCTTTCACAAGCAGACAACTACTGGGAAAATAGCTACTCTCACTCTTTAGGGCATTCACGCACACAGCGGTGGTATAACAAGGATTAGTTGAAATACACTTGAAGATCTTCTTACATAAGGTAAAATGAAAGTACAACATGAACAAGAAGGGTGAATTTCTGCTGTTCCCTATGTACACTCCAAGATTGAGTTCAAGGTTCTCCTAATGCATCGTAGAATTGTGTAACATTATAACCAGTTTTGTGAATGTGTGGCAGCTGTTAGGATCAACTGCCACACGTTCATCAATTATAGACCATTGTTTCTCGCCATCTTCAAGCAAATACTTCCACATTAACCTCCAGCTTTGTTCATATCAAGACTGTCATAATTCTCTGCACTTTTGCTTTATGCCACCTCAGTAGCCTGTGTGTTTCGACCAAGAGGCAGATCAGAGTTGCCTTTGTGTTTTTGGTAATGGAGATCAGCTATTGCTCCTGCTTCCCAAAACGCATTGCTAGGTGTAATCCGATACCTGCAACACTTACCACTGGTTAATGCATTCAGACTGCAAGTCTCGATTTTGAGACTGGGTCTATCTAAATTGTAGGCCTCATGACCGTAACATATGACCACATTTTTGGACTTTGTTTCCTCCCCAATCCTCTGCATTTTGTACCACTTAGCCTGATGAAGAGTTCTGGAGAGCTCAAGAGCTTGCTCAAGTTTGTGGAATTTTGGTTGGTCCTAATAAGGGTATTGCGCAATGATGGATTCTGGATTTACTTCAAGTCTGGAGCCTATGGGTAGATTCAATGATTTATATTTTCTCCATTTTCCAAGTGTTGATTTTTGTACTCATCCCATACATGAGAACCAAATGGAAGGATTTAGGCTAGGGGCATAGGAAGGTGGTCTTGTTCCAGGTCAGATATTTTTCCACCTAGTCCAGCATTGTCTGCTCTGACTGGCAATCATTCTCCAAGGTCTCAGGCAGTCGTTCTCCTTGCCTGCAACCTTATCCTTTTAACTGAAGATGCCTTGCTTGGGCTGAACCAGGAGCTTTCTGCATGCAAAGCACATGCTTTACCACTGAGCTGGCATCCCTCCCCTTCAGATTATCTGAAGCTGACCCAGTGAGTATGGGCCTCTAATGCAACTTCTATTACAAGCTGGGGGGGGGGGTTGCTTTTTATGCAAAAATGCATACCAATTTGAAGAGGAGCAATCTGATGTCTTAGAACTGAGTTCATCTTCTAGAAGAAGGAAGATAAAGGGGGCTAGAACTCCCCCACCCCTCCCAAGATTGGTCATGGGGGTAAACCCCTCAAGGATAAGCAAGCAAAAAAAGCTGAGGGCCCGCTACACATTGTGTTAATCGCATAGCACGTAGCTATGTGGGCTAGTTTTCCTTACTCTCGTGTAAGTGTGTGTGGCCCCAGTTCAGATCAGGACCATGGTGCTACAGAGTGTGTATGTTAAACTGTCCCCTACACCTGTTTTTCTCTGAAAATTCCCCCCCTCATAGGGAGGGGTTAGAAAAAGATAAAAGGTCTCCATTGGAGTCAATGAAGGCTCCCCCCCTTTTTTAACTCCCTCCCCACAGGGGTGGTAGAATTTCAGAGGGTGGTGGATGGTTTCCCTTCTAGAGTAGATGGTTTTGTTCCAAACTGGGGCCATGCACACTAACACAAGAGTAAGAAATCTAGCAAGCATAGCTACACTCTACACAATTAGCACAAATGTGTAGCTTGGTCCTGACTGACATTCTTTATAAGCGTCCTATAATTTTACTTTGATCAGTTACTAGTTCTTTGGTTTCTATTTTATTCAGGTTTATTCAAATGTGATAAACTCATTTCAACAGCACTGAATGTGATTGGGTTTAACATTATTATTTGCCCCATTAAGTAAGCACACCGAAAAAGTAGGCAATATTCACCATGTCCTGATAATGCCAAAAAATCTTCACCATTTTTTCAACCATTCACATTATTATTATTATTATTATTATTAATCATCATCATCATCATCATCAATTTTATACCACCGCATAGCCAAAACTCTCTGGGCAGTTTACAAAGATTAAAAACATTAAAAAATACAATATGCAAAATTTAAAAACATAAAAAACATACAACAGACAGTATATCCAAAGACAACATATGTATATCTAAAAACAACTTTGAGCAATCAGCCAAACCATAAAACAAATCCGGGATCAATTAAAGACTTATCACATGCTGCCAAATGCCTGGGAATTTGATAGAAAAGATATTGCTTTCAAACAAATTTTAAAAGGACAAGAACATTTCAGTGAAATTCTTCTAAGTTATCTCATCAGCCACACCCTCAATCTAGATAGGATTTAAGATAGAGTAGGTTGGTACTAATTTTTTTTTTTAAAAAAAAATGAGGATTTAAAAGAAAGGGGGGAAACTTAAAAGTTTATCCAATTGCTTATTTCAGTTGAGAGAGGATTTTTCCCAGGACCAATGGGTTGATGATTGGGAGAGGAAACTACTGCTGCATAAAATGTGACTCATACATTGAGCCATCTGGAATTGTTTTCCTGAATTTATTCCTCCTTTGTCTGGCCTGGTTACCTTGGTCCCTTCTGCTTTGTGCCTGTGCAATTATGATAGGTATGATGTAGTATAATCTTCAACGTATGAAGGACCTGGTTCTAGTCTTGCATCCAGTCTTTTATCTCTCCAGGAAACTAGTAAAATACATGACATTACCGAGCATGAACAAATGAATTAGAAAAGCTTGAATACATTTCCATCTTGCTTTTTTACTTGTATGAGTGAATCCCAGACATCACCATATTTCAACTGTTGTGTATTTTGTTAGATTCATATGCTGTTCTTTCTCCAGCCAGCTTCATCAGCAGAGTAGAGATTTGAACCTGGCTCTCCCTGGTGGTGGCACAAGTGGAGCTCTCTGTCCACTACACTACGATGGCATCTTTCATATTTGGCTACTTTAATCATCTTCAGTACTTTACTGCAAGATCGAACAAGCCTCACCCAATTGCCTTACCAGATAGATGTAATATCTGTATAAAAAAAGAAAAGAAAAAAGGAAACCCATCTGGGAAACTTAAATTACAAATCCCAAAGGTGGGCTCTGATATGAAGAATAAGGAAATTGCTTTCTCCATTTTGGCATGACCTTTTCCCCCTTGCATGAATTCAAAAGAAGAAAAAGAAAGAACGGGAGGAAGAATTGCATTTTATTTAAACAGGAAACAACTGAAGGCTGTTTTGGACTCCTGGGAGTATTTAAATACACACTGAGAAAGCAATTGAAAGAACAAGGATTCTAAGAGCCAGGGGTCTGTGCCTTAAAGGTGATGTCTAGTTTTTCTTTCACCACACCATTTATTATTTTATCAGCACACTGTGTTAGTAATGAAGGTATCTGTTGGGACAGAGACTTTAAAATAGGGACAGTGGTATTTTTTACCTCTCCCGCCCCTCTGCCCTGGCCTTATTGAAAGGAATGATCACAGGGCCAAAGTAAAGGTTCTGCTAACCATGCAGAGCAGAGCTTCCCCCCTCCAATTTTCAGATTCCAATGGAGACTTTTTTCGGATTGGAAAAATTTATGCAGTATAAGGCTATGGACCAAATAAGGCTACCAATGGTACTAGCGCTACCTCCAGTATCAGAGGCAGTATACCTATGTACACCAGTTGCTGGGGAACATGGGATGAGGGGGAGGGTGCCGTTGCACTCATGTCCTGCTTGTGGGTTCACCACAGGCAGCTGGCTGCCCGCTGTGTGAACAGGATGCTGGACTACAGTAGATGGACCCTTGGTCTGATCCAGCATGGCTGTTCTTATGTTCATTTTTTAATCCCCACATGGGAGGTGGGGGTGGAATTTTGGCACAAATATTGCCTCTGTGCTTTTGTTTATCACAGGCTTTGTCCACTTGGAGACCCAAGTTTTGCTTTAGAAAATCCACCCAATTGGAGGGGGGGGAATCAGTGCCCACTGCACTGTTTTGTAGGCCAGCTTTGGCAAGGGAGGGAGCAATTCTATGGCTGCTAGACAGCAGCTAGATGGCCATAGGATATTGTGTTATTCCGGAACCGACTTTGGAGCCCACGCTCCGAGGCTGGTTCCCGGAGAACTGACCTCCCCCCACTTCCATGCTGCTTCGGAGGCAGCACAGAACAGTGCTGTGCTCCGCACTTGCAAGAGGAGTGCGGAGCAGCCGGAAAGGGGTGTGGCTGGGGGTGTTCCGGGGTGAAGAGGGTGGAAATGCCTGTATGACACATCCTATGTGTCGTACAGCAGCCTCTTTCCCCGCTCCGTCCTCCCGCAGCTAGACCTATCTGTATAGGATTGTGCCCTTAGAGACTCAAGTTTTGCCTTAGCAAATCCACCCCACATCCCACCCCAGCATCCTCGGTTATCCGCTGGGGGTGCTGGTGAAGATTTGTTGAATTATTATTACTAGCACACTTGTATCACCCCCTTCCCCCAAAGAATTCAGGAAGATGTGCATAGGGTTATACCATTTTATCTTCACAATAACCCTGTGAGGTAGGTTGGACTGAGAGAGATTGGCCTAATGTGGACCTTCCAGGTTAAGAAGGTATTTGTACCCAGGTCTCCTACATTCAATTCCCACATGCTATCTACTACACCACACTAACCTCGTCTTCCTATACAAGAAAGAAGGAACTAGCATTTGTATATGATCCAGTTGATAGTTCTAAACAAATGACACAAATGCTTTCCTAATCTATGTGCAAATGTTTTCACTTATAAGTAGAACTTACCTTTTAAGTCTAAATTATTCACTATAATATCTTTAGTCAGGTATTAGATCAGCCTTCTCCAACATGGGGCCCTCCAGATGTGTTGGACTTCAACTCCCATCATTACCAGCCAGCATGGAGGAGGATGGGATTGTCATTCAACACGTCTGGAGGGCACCAGGTTTGGTAAGGATGTATGAGATGGATATAGCTCAGTGTTAAATGGGCAGGAAGGCTGAAAGCACTTATGGGATATTGCTCCAGGCTTAATAAGAATAACAGATTATATGGAAGACCAAACTAATAGAGAGATGGCTTGTTTTACATATGGATATTAATTACAGTGCAGAATCAGGCAAGTTTGACCTGAAAAGCATTCAGATTAGGAAACGGACAGTTGTTATATGTTACATGATGAATTGTGACAAGAATTACAGGGAGATGGTGTGTCTCCCACCCATGTTGTGTCTTTTAATGCAAAGGAAAGGGGTGCATACTCTTTTGACTACTTGGCTTTTCAAAGGCAGATCAAATTCAGTGGGACTACATAATTA
The DNA here is from genome assembly GCF_057233095.1 of Heloderma suspectum. Lineage (NCBI taxonomy): Eukaryota > Metazoa > Chordata > Lepidosauria > Squamata > Helodermatidae > Heloderma > Heloderma suspectum. Next base: position 272,815,060 of record NC_139458.1, read on the forward strand.
AGGCTGGAAGTCCCTGCAGAATCCGGACTAGAAGCAAAATGAGGCAGATTGCCATGAATAAAAGAGTGATAAGGGATTTTCCCCCATTTACGTTTTACTTTGAATTTTCTCAGACCATAAATTATTGCTTTCTGTGAAACCATTTTTCTATTTGTTTGGGAAATGTTGATGGCTTTTGATAATTTCCTGTACTTTGAAGGAAATGAATATGCTGGAGAAAGGACCGATTACTACACAGATTCCAATATTATATTCTGATAACATCTCCCCAAACATGTCCACGGTCTGGTGGCTGATAAACAGTGTAGACTTAGACTGCCATTTTTTCCCAAACACATTTAGGCTGCAATCCTGCATCCACTTACCTAGGAGTAAGCCCCATTGAACTCCATGGAACTTACTTCTGAGTACACTTGTATAGAACTGCACTCTTGGTTTCGTTTTTTTCCCCATTATGTTACTTATGCTATCTTTCCCTAATATTTGTATTAAAGGTCCTCTTTTGTACAGCTCTTTTAGTGGGCCCTTGTGCTTTTCTATCGAGATCTTGTTCATCATCTGAACAAGCCCATGAAATGGGTCATATTTTTATAGGGATGGTGCTGAGATTATGAGAGAATTATGTGTGTGAATCCAGAGAGTGAGCTCATGGACTTATTGCTCCCATTAGATTGTTAAGGCACTAAAATGTGATGTGTGTATCATATAACTACACACCCCTGTGCCTGTATTAGTCATAGCTCCCTGTCATGGGTGCATCTCTTAGAAAGCACATGGTTCCCACTGCACCAGTTGTGAAATGACCCTGCGCTGGGCTTTAAACTGAGACTTCCAAGGCATAAGTCAAGCATGCCATATTCTGGACTATGTAAGTTCTCTCTTGCCTAGTTTTGACTAGTGATGGGCAAAATTACCTCAAATTAATTCATTATTTCTTTGGAAAGTAACAAATCCATCCATGTAATCTTGGATGAGAATTATCCTTTAATTCAAGATCTCATTCTGTATATACGAACTTTTGTGCATGTGCAGTAGTGCTCATTGGAAGGACAGATACTGAAGCTGAAGCTCCAATATTTTGGCCACCTAATGCGAAGAGAAAACTCCCTGGAAAAGACCCTGATGCTGGGAAAGACTGAAGGCAAAAGGAGAAGGGGACGGCAGAGGATGAGATGGCTAGATAGCATCACAGATGCAATGAATATGAACTTGAGCACGCTCCGGGAGAGAGCACAGGACAGGAAGGCCTGGCGTGCTATGGTCCATGGGGTCACGAAGAGTCGGACACGACTGAACGACTGAACAACAACAGTATCAAACTACATCTTGAGAGCTGTAGTTTGAGATCTCGTAACGCATCATGATGTCATGTGTCACCCTTCCTGACTGGTTGTTTCCACGTGGCCTTTTAATGTAATGTTTACTTTCCATCAGTGATTGGTATGGAAGAGAGACATGGATCGGTATATATATGTGTGTATATATTCTGTGCCACTGTTTCATCAGACATGATTGGTTTGTGAAAAGAGCTCAAATGTCAACCTGTCCCTAAACGGTTAAAGTGGCACCATCAAATTTCCTCCTGAAAGAAAAGGGTTAAACCACACAACTCAGTACATGTGCGGAAATGCTATAGTTTAGATGCAGACTGCACATGCTCTGAAGCTTGCAATCAATTCTGAAATTAATGACGAATTCGTAAGACAGGGATCCAAACTTATTCAAAGGTGAGTTCTATGAATATACATGGGTTTCATCTGATGAGCCAGCTAAATATGAAATTCAGCAGCATCACTGGTTATAACAGTTACAACTAGAGAACTTGACTTGTAAACAAGGATGGATTATGTTCTTACCAATGATCATTTGAAGTTTATTTTCTCCCTGAAGGCAGAGAGAAAGAGAGATGCATGTACAGCTGGCACATTAGTGGAGCTTTCCCCTACCTGATACCCACCAGATGCTTTGGACTTCAACTCCCATCAGCTCTAGCCAGCATGGCCAATCATCAGGAATGCTGGGAGTTGCAGTCCAAAATATCTGGAGGTCACCAAATTGGAGAAGGCTGCAATGATGAAAAGCAGCTGTGGGGCACCAAAACTTAAACATACCTGCAACTTTGCCCTTAGGCTCCAATTATACATGACAACAGCAGGCCTGTTTGTATAAACCCAGATGTTCTCCAATCATGTATAAAGCACTGAGGTGGAAGGCCTGGTTTTCAAGACAAATGGTACATACAGGTGAGGAAACTGAATCCTCTCCATACCTGAGCATACCCATCACCAGCACAGCCTCCTTCCATGCATATGTCTCATATCGGGGCCCAGAAGGGGGACAAACATCATAAAGAGAGAGGCTGTGGGCAAGACTCAGGGCAGGATCCGACAGGACCACTACACTTCTTCTGGTTCCATTGGGCTCACAGGACCCACCACGTTGTCAGGAGCACCTTGGTGGCCTCTCTCAGTAGATTCCAATAGCCAACTCAAGACACAGACAAAAGGGAATTCTTTTCAAAGCTTTAATCCCATTACAACTTAATGACTCTTTCAGATGCTAATCACCAGCGGCTAAAGCAAGGAACAGCAGTGTGGCCTAAGCTTCAGGCAGGCAATTGATCCCCGTTTGAAAGAGAGTCACTTGAAGACCCAGAACTTATGGGATAGGGAGAGATCCTCCCTCTCTCCCTTGGGTCCATGGGAGGCGGCTGTTGCTTGCACGCCAAATGGGTGCTACGTCTCCTTTCTGCGCCCTCCATCGCTCGTCACTCTTTGCTTCTGCGTCGAGCATCTAAGAAGCCCCCCTCCCACACTCCCTCACTACCAGGGTCACTAACTATCTCTGGAATGCCAGCAAGAGGAATCTCTGCCAGGTGCTGAGCCTGTGAGGGATGAGCTGGCTCCTCTCCCACGGATTGCTGTTCCTCCTCAGAATCAGAACTGCTCTGGGGCTCTCTGGGCTCAGTTTCCACCCTGACATCATCCCCACTCCCATGAGCCCCCCCCCTCATGCTCCTCCCCTGGGGCCCCAGGTTTGTGGGGGTACAGCTGGTGGAAGTGTCTCAGCAGCAGCGGAGCATGCACATTTTCCGTGGGTTCCCAGGATCGCTCATCTGGCCCGTTCCCCTTCCAGTCCACTAGATATTGCAGGCGGCCATGAGAAAGGTGGGAGTCCAGAATCTCCATGACCTCAAACTCCTCCTCCCCCTCCACTAGCACTGGCAGCAGGGCGGAACTGACCAAGCAATGAGGGTCACCAGAAACCAGGGTGGACAGCAAGGACCGGTGAAAAACAGGATGGATCTTCTTGGATGGGGGAAGAGCCAGGCAAAAAGCAACAGGGTTAATTTGGGCTGTAATCTGGAAAGGCCCTGTGCAGCGAGGCGCGGGATTCCTTGAGGGCGAGTGAGAGGGGAGGTATTGAGTGGACAGCCAAACCCAGTCCCCCGGTTGCAGAGACGGACTTGGCTGGCGCCGCCGGGCTGCAGAGGCCTTGTAGGCTGTCTTGGCTTGCTCGAGGGAGTCCTGTAAGAGGTGGTGTACCGCTCGCAACTCCTCTAAAAAGTCCTGGGCCGCTGGCACCGAAGAGGGAGCTAGGGTGGACGGGAAGGCCTTGGGGTGGTAACCAAAATTGGCAAAAAATGGAGTCTGGCGGGTGGAAGCATGGCAGGCATTGTTATAAGCAAATTCTGCGAAAGGCAGCAAGGAAACCCAGTCATCTTGCTGGTAAATGACAGCGCAGATATTGTTCCAGAGTAGCATTGGTGTGCTCGGTCTGACCGTCCGTCTGTGGATGGTGGGTGGAGGAAAGACGGAGCGTCACATGGAGCAACGCCAGTAGCTCCCTCCAGAAATGGGCAGTGAATTGGGGCCCCCTATTGGAAATGAGGCCCTCGGGCCATCTGTGGAGGCGGAAAACATGCGTCACGAACAGCTCCGCCATCTCCCTGGCTGTGGGCAACCCCGAGCAGGGGATGAAATGGGCCATTTTAGAAAACAAATCCACCACCACCAGAATGGTGATCTTACCGTGTGAGGGAGGCAGGTCAGTAATGAAGTCAAGGGAGAGCAGTTTCCAAGGTCCTGAGGGGTAGGCAGGGGGTGAAGCAAGCCTGTGGGCTTGCCTGAGGGGGCCTCCACCCACTGGCAGGTTGGGCAGGAGGCGAAATAGGTCTTGACGTCTCGACACACACAAGGCCACCAAAAATCCTGCATCACTCCATGCAGGGTCTTGGTGAAGCCAAAATGCCCAGCAGTGGGGGAGTCGTGGCACTGATGGAGGACCTTCTCGCGGAGGGGTCTAATGGGCACCTAGACCTGGCTGGAATGGTAAAGCAGGCCACCACAGAAAGAGAAGGGGGTAGAGTGGGGGGGGGCAGAGGCTAGCCCCAATTCCTCCACTTTTGTGCAAACAAAAGCATCCTGAGCCTGTGCAGAGTGAAGGAGCTCCTCCCAAGAGCGAGGCACCTCAGCTGCCACCAGGCTCTGGGGGGGGGAAGAATCAGAGAGGGGGGATTCCCCTCACCCACTGGCTGGAGGTCCGGCTTACGAGAAAGAGCATCTGCTTGTAGGTTGTCTGAGGCCTTCACATGGCAAATCTTAAGGTGGAACCAGGGGGAAAAAAGCAACCATCTAATCTGCCTCTGGTTTAAGGCACGGGCTGTTAGGGATGTCAGAGAATTTCTCCATAAATCTCCGGGAGGCCGAATGCCAATGCATTCGGCTCCCCGAAATTGGTGGGGGAATTCTCCGACACCCCCCTGCCCCCCACTGGGATGGGACTTACCTTGTGCGAATGTCCCTCTCGGCGGTGGGTCCCGGCGGCGTTTCGATGGCGGTGGGGACGGCGGCCGGTCTTCCGACCGGCCGCCGCCGCCGCCATTTCCCAGTAAAGTTTTAAAAAAAGAAAACGTGATAGGCTACGTAACGATTTACATAGCCTATCACGGCTAGATTTTCAAAGTCAGCCGTAATAGGCTACGTAAATCTTTACATAGCCTATCATGGCTGACTTTGGGGGGGGGAAGTGCATACGCAAATGGCGGCACCCATGGGCAACACCATTTGCGTTCCTTATTTGGGCACGGGTAGTCTACGTAAAGATTTATGTAGCCTACGGCAAAAATAAGGGCAACGCAAGTACAGTTGCGCTTATTTTCACCATAGTCCACGTAAATCTTTACGTAGACTACCCGTGCCCAAATAAGGAACGCAAATGGCGGTGCCCATGGGCGCCACCATTTGCGTACGAGCTTTTTTCCTTTTTTTTCCAAAGTCAGCCGTGATAGGCTACGTAAAGATTTACGTAGCCTATCACGGCTGACTTTGAAAATCTAGCCGTGATAGGCTACGTAAATCGTTACGTAGCCTATCACGTTGTTTGTCTGTTTTTTACAATTTACTTTTTTATTTCACGGCCAGGGAGACGGGGTGCTCCCCCCCAGCCAGAATTTCAGCGGGGAGGGATGGGGCGCCTCCCCCCTGGCCTGAATTACAGCCGGGAGGGGCGGGGCGCCTCCCCCCGCCAAGAATTTCAGGGGGAGAAACGGAGCACCTCCCCCCCTGCCAAAAACAGCTGCGGGACCAGGTAAGGAACTTTCGTCCATCCTTACGGGCTGTCTGAAGATGTTCCAGGTTGCGGTGGTCACTTCTAACTTCAACTGGGTGCTGTGCCCCCTCCAGCAGATGACACCAGGTCTCCAAACTGTTGATGGTCAACAGTTCCTTCTCCCAGATGGTATAATTCCTCTCAGACATGTTCAGCTTTCTGGAGTGGTAGGTGCAGGGTTGCAAACCGCCGCCCGCCCAATCTGGCTGAAAAAGCACCGCCCCCACCACAGTCAGAGGCATCAGTTTGCACTACAAAAGGCTTCCTCGGGTCGGGATGCAATAGGATCGGCTCAGAACTAAAAAGCTTCTTAAGTTCCTCAAAAACCTGTTAGGCAGATGCCGTCCAATGAAAAGGAGGTTTCCTTCCCTTAAGGAAGTCTGTGGGAGGAAATGTCAGCCGAGCAAAGCTGGGCAGGAACTTTCTGTAGAAATTAGCAAACCTCAGAAAACGTTGCAAGTCCTTCTTGGTGGATGGAGCCTGCCAGGAGAGGACAGCCTGGACCTTTGCAGGATCCATCCTGATGCCGTCAGCTAAGATAATGTAGCCAAGAAAGTCCAAAGAGGTTAGGTCAAATGCACATTTCTCCAGTTTGGCATAAAGATGGTTCTCACGGAGGCACTGGAGGATGGCGGAGACATGGTGCTGATGGGTGTGGGGGTCCTCAGAAAATATAAGTAAATCATCGAGATACACAATGAGGAAAGTGTCCAAATAGTCCCGGAAGATGGCATTCATAAAATGTGAAAACGGGGGGGCGCAGGCGAGCCCAAATGGCATCGCTAGGAATTCATATGCTCCATACTGGGTGCCAAAACAGGACTTCCACTCATCCCCCTCCTGGATGCGAATCAGATTGTAGGCACCACACAGGTCCAACTTTGTGAAAACCTTGGCTCACCCCAGGCACTCCAGCATCTCCAGTATGAGGGGGAGGGGATACTTGTCAGGGACCGAGACCAAATTCAAAGATCTGTAATCGTGCACCAGGCGGAGTTCTCCAGATTTCTTGGCCACAAAGATGGTAGTGGCGCAGGCGGGGGAGGAGGAAGGACGAATGAAGCCACGTTTGAGGTTTTTGTCCAAAAACTCTTGCAGAGCTCGAAGTTCCAGCTCTGACATTGAATACAGCCATCCAGCGGGGATGGTCACCCCTGGAATGAGGTTAATGGCACAGTCAAATGGGCAGTGGGGGGGGAGCTGGTCAGCCTCCTTCTTGTCGAAAACATCCCGAAAAGCCGCATACTTCTCTGGGGTGATGACGGTAGCTGAAGAACTGCCAGAAGCAGACGAGGAGGGGGAGGAAAGGGTTAAGGCCTGAGCAGTGACTGGTGCCTCGGTCGGGAGGCAATGCTCCTGGCAGTAGGGAGACGCAAACTCCACTTGCTGAAGCTCCCAAGAAATCTGTGGATTATGCATTCACCCCTTTTGCCCTCAAAATTGCCACCCCTTTCCTTTATCCATGATTGAGGAAGATCCAGTTTTAAATAAATGAGTCTCTGAGTCTAGCCTGTTCGCCTGAATACATGAGGGCTTTAAGTGGGTCAAGCACACATACACACCCTCAGTTCCAACCTTGCTGTGTTGAATCACCAAGGTCTGACAGGAAGCTCTACTCACATTTGCTTGAACGTGAGTAGAACTCTCTGCATGATCAGTAACCCTGATGAGGCAGGTAGGTGGAATAATGTGGAGAAAAATGGGTGTGGAGAAGGTTTAACCTCTCCTTCATGAGCACCACAGTCCTGATCCAAACCAGGGCCATGCATGCTTGCTAGGGATGTTGGAGAAATCCGCAACAGAACCACATGAGTTTGGATTTTCATGAATCTGAGCCACGGATTCCTCAGAGGACTGGCTTTCCCCTGTTTGGCAGATTCCACAGACTTGCAGACAAGTTTTCTAACTTTCCTGAATTTCATCACAGAAAAGACGCACAATAAAAAGGCCAATAATGTGCATTAACCCATAGGCTAAAGCATGAAAATGCACATTTAGGGGGGATGTGTGCGTTTTCGCAGTGTAAATTTGCACAAATGCAAATTTGCGCAAATTTGGAAACAAAAACATCCAATTCCTGTCAATGGGCGGACAACAGAATGAAAGGCACCTGCCAATCCATGCGACACAGACAGAAAACATTTTACACAATCCTACATCCCCTCCACTTGCACAGAAGTCATACTATCATACATAGCTACAGTATGCGTGATTAGGACACCAATTAATTTGGCCCTAAGCGGTTGTAGCTCTGATGCCAGATATTGAATTCCAGTAGCAATGAGATGCAGCTTGGCTCTTGCTGTTGCATTCTCTATCACAAGACTTTGCTGTAATTGCAGCGCTGCATTGATGATGGCTTCCTCAGGGCGTAAGTGTCCCTGGTGATCTGCCTCCTCCTGCCCCCACAATTCACAGAGAAATTGAGGGTGCTGGCATACATCCTGGGGCACCTGAACTCATTCCCCACAGTGTGGCCATAGTTCTCGCTACCTCTGTCCTCCCCCTTCACATTATTTTTCTTCTTGCACCTCCTTTCATTGCTGCTGATAGAATTTCCACACAGACAGGAAGCCGCATGTTGCGAATGACAGAGAGACATTTTCATTCCCTCTGTGACAGTTTGCATTCCCCAGACACATGCCTGGTAACTGCACTTGAGATGCACTCAGACAAAGGACCAATGATCGATATCACCATCTTTCTAGCCACAACCCATTAGTGCCCCAATTACATTGCCTCCGCCACTCTAGATTGGGAGTCCTCTTCTCCGTGTATTCCGTTTCAGACACATATTTTAAATACTATGTACAGCATGAACAATTTCAACCAAGGACCAACATGAACCAGTCAAGGCCAACAACCCATTTGTTGGGTGTAGCTATTCCATCTCAGAAACTGACAGGAGCAACAATGTAAAGGTAAATCATGACAGTGCCCCCTGCAAACTCCATGCTTCCTAAAAGAGTTAAATACGTTTCACCATTGGCATTTGTGTCTTTCCCAAATATCAGACAAACCACACCTTCCCGTATGGTAACTCTTACCACTAGGCGGTCACATCATGGCAAAACTATGTCATGAAATGCAGTGCCTGGTCCCACTTGCCTTGCAGGCACAGCTACCACTTTGCGCACATCATCTTTTACATCATTGCATTTCTTCGAGCGCCGCTGCTCCACAGTTTGCTGGTGTCGACCACCGGCCATTACACCCCCTGCCACTCACTCCTAGAACTTTCTAGTTTGAGCAGCTTCTCTGACACAACTTCATGACCCTGAGTACTGGGAGCAGGGGTATTGCTAGGCCTGAGCCAAGGGGCCCGAGCCCCAAATCTGTTTCTCGGGGTCCCAGAGCTATTCCACAGCGCCTTACTTTTTTCTCATCTTAATTGCCATGCAAGGGGAATTTTCAGGGGGTTGAAGCTGGGGACATCAGGGTTAACTCTCTTTTTCCCATATGCTGCATCATCCACCAAAAAAATCTTCCCTTGCATGGCAATTAATCTTGCGGGGGGCGGGCAGGAATCTCATTGGTTTGGGATGATGTGGTGCAAAGTAATTGAAGAATGTATTTGATTTGAGATTATTTGGATGAGAAATTAGTTGTCTGGCTTTTTCTCCCGTGAAGTTTAAATAAATCCTCATAATTATTTCTTAACTTACATCCATAGAACTACATTTGTATGGATTTGCATATATAGATATACATTTCTGTTTCCCAGAAGGATTGCTGGGATTGTGGCAGCAGCGATGGGGGGGGCAGGGGTACACAAATAGCCATGGTGGCCAGCATGCGGCCCAGAGGATGTGTGTTCCCTACCACCCACCCCACCTTAGACAGTGAGAGCAGAGGATGTTCCCAATATCACCAAGTGACTACGCCTCCCACTGAAAAAGCAATGTTGGATTTGGGGACAGTGATAAAAGGTATGGAAGACAGGAATGTTGGAGGAATCCAGTTGGGGGGTGGAGCTCATTGAGCTTTCATTGGCTCAGCCCTCCAGACTCCGTTCCGTCTTCTGCCAGTTGGACCGACTTGGTGCACAACAAGTCAGGCCAGCTGGCAGAATTCCTGTTAAAAACATTGTGTTAAAAAAAAAATGGTACAAATTTTGGCTGTAAATGGCTCACATTTCCATAATTTGCACCATTTACATCCCAACTTTGTGCAATATGCGGCCATAATTTGTGCAAATTTCTATTTGTGCAATTTACATCCAAGACAAAAGAATGTGTTAAAAGTCCCCGGAACTCAGGGAAACCGTGTGGCATGGCTCGCAAAAGCAAGCCAAGTCGGGCATACTGCAGAAGTCTGTTGTGTCCCAAAAGGGCCAGATTTCCCAGCGACAGACATCCCATCTGCAAGCAGGTACGAGATGCAGTTGTTGGCAGTACTTTAGTCATGCCCATTATGATTTATGTTGCTGTGAGGAAGACTCCAGCCTAAAGAGCCAGAGGGGGTTATCTTGCGCAATATATAGTCGCATACCACCTTACACTAATGTTTGCTAACTCAGAATTGCACTGTGTTTTCCGAACAGTACTACCCTCTGCCATTAAGTATGAACTGTGCTTCCATTCGTGCAATAAGGTGAAGGAACGACAACCTAGGATGCAAGCCAGTATCTCTCCATTAAATCCAATTGCTCTATGCCTGTTTGGCCCAGCTGAAAATCTTGACTAGTGCAGTAAATCTTCTGCTTCAGTGAGGCCCGCCGCCCTTCCTTCAGACACAGCACCAGTTGTACAGCTTGCGAGCAAAACAATTAAAAAAGAAACTCGTTGCTCTTCTCCCACTCCTGTGGAAGCTAATGTTACTATCCCACTTATCCTTTCAGCTAACGAAAAACCGCTTGAAGTACAATCAAAAAGCTGCCCACACATGTACCGGCTGACTTGCTTTACATAGACCCAACATACCTCCTCCACATTAGCAGCACCAGCAGCCTCTTTTTAAATGACTCAAAGCAAGACAGAGCCACAGAATGTAGGATTTGAAGCTGAGATCCAAAACAATGATATCAGATGGAATGAGGTAAGAACACCTCTACGAAAAGGTTTTCTTTCTCTCTCCCATCAGTGTAACACGTTGCTTCTGGGAAGGTCTGAGTGCACTTTTAATATTGCTTCAGTGGTAGTTTAAAAATGTTCTGTGTTATTATTTTCAGTGACGTTTCACATAGGTAAGGTGAAACTGAAAGGACCTAGGCCCTCTTGAAATTTAGGCGGTGCAACCCTCCTTATGGCTGGAGTGACATTTTAGATGGTATTGGTAACTGGAAGCAACTGGATTGGTTCTTGTTCTGCATTATTTAAAGCAGGAAATCATGTACTATTAGAATCTACAGTAGCCTTCCCCAACTTGGTGCCCTTCAGATGTTTGGGACTTCAACTCCCATCAGCCCCAGACAGCATGGCCAATGGTCCGGAATTCTGGAAGTTGCAGTCCAAAACAACTGGAAGGCACCAGGCTGGGGAAGGCTGATCTATTGCTACATCTTTCGGACCACTTAACCCCAGCGTAGGGATGGATGGACGCACCTCCATCTGGTTTTGGCAGGCACCTGCTGAAGCGCTGGTCCCGCTCGAGCCCCCCTCAGACCCACGCTTAAGCCCCCACACGCTTGCCAAGCCACCGACACTCACCCTGGATCCTGTCCATGAGTGGCCACCATTTTCCTGAGCTTGTTTTTACAACAAAAGGGAGGTCTTTAAAAATGTGCATATTTAAATATGTGCACATTCGGGCTGGGAAAGGTTGATATACACAATATTAGAGGTGCAAATGGGACATTTATGTCTCTAACATTGCATAGATCAGCCTTTCCCAGGCCAAATTTGTTTATATTTAATTATGTGCATTTTTAAAGAACTCCTTTTTTCATAAAAACAAGCTCGGGAAAATGGCTGGCACTCGCAGCTGGGTCTGGGTGAGTGTGGAAAATATTTGGGAGGGCTCGGTGGGCATGGTCCCGGGGCACCCAGCGTTGCCTCACCAGAGAGCTGATCCCCTCCACACTTCTCCTGCGTTGCATCGGATAGGCAGTTACCTCTGAGTTCGGAGCAGTTGCCTCCAAGTTCGGAGGTGGCCGCCTATCCCGGTAGGATTGCTCCCTCCAACAAACTAAAACTAGGGATGTCGGAGAATTTCTCCACGAATCTCCGGGAGGCCGAATGCCAATGCATTGGTGGAGAAACGGTCCTCCACCCCCCCTCCACCCCCCCCCGCGATGGGACTTACCTTTGGCGAATGTCCCTGGCGGCGGCAGCTCCCAGCGGCGGTGCGGCGGTGGTGCGGCCGCGGTGCGGTGGTGGCGGCCGATCTTCCAACCGGCTGCCGCCGCCGCCATTTCCAAGTAAAAAAAAAACGACAAACATGATTGGCTACGTAAAGATTTACGTAGCCTATCACGGCTAGATTTTCAAAAAACACCGTGATAGGCTACGTAAATCTTTACATTGCCTATCACGGCTGAATTTGGGGGGGGGGAGTGCGTACGCAAATGGCGGCGCCCATGGGCGCCGCCATTTGTGTTCCTTATTTTGGCCTGGGTAGTCTACGTAAATATTTACGGAGACTACCCGGGCCAAAATAAGGAACGCAAATGGCGGCGCCCATGGGCGCCGCCATTTACGTACGCACTTTTTTTTTGTTCCCCAAAGTCAGCCATGATAGGCTACGTAAAGATTTACATAGCCTATCACGGCTGACTGCAGGCCAGGGACGCAAACGGCGGCGGCTACGGCCGCCGCCATTTGTGTCCCAGCAGGAGAAGAACTTTCGTGGCCAGAGAGGCGGGGCGCTCCCCCCCCGCCAGAATTTTGGCAGGGAGGGATGGGGCGCCTCCCCCCCGCCCAGAATTTTGGGGGGAGGGACGGAGCGCCTCCCCACCACCACGAAGCAAGCTGTGGGACCAGGTAAGTGACTTTTGTCCATCCCTAAAAACTGAGGGCCAAAACAGACATGACTTTAAATGTGTGTGTAGTAGCTATGTCTTCTTTTTGTTTTTACTCTAGGGTAGGCACAGGGCCCACAGTCCAGATCTTAAAAGCCCCCTTATCCCCCACACTAGGGTTCCAATCTGAATTGGGGGCCCTGCACCTACTCTAGAGTAAAAATGAGAAAAAGGCATAGCTGCTAGACACACATTTAAAGTAGTGTTTGTTTTGGCCCTGATGCAACAGAGAGCTGAATTTAATACTCAGTTTCTGCCTGTCACACCTTTTTAGACCTTAAGCTGTCCAAAATGTTTAAAACCACAATTTTCGAACAAATACATTTGCCAATGCCTTGCCTACCTCGCTCCAGAATTTCAACAGATCTTATTTGTTATGGCATAACTCTGAACAGAGCTCATGTTCTAAGACTTGCAAGGCTGGAATTATCTTTGCCTTTCCCCCTGGCTACAAAATTGTCTTCCAAACTGGTGGCAGTGGGGGGCGGGGGGCAGGATGGACCTTGGTACAGAGAATGAAATACAGTTTTAATATCCTTTCAGGAGGTAAACCTTTCAGCCAATTCTGTGTATATCTGCACTCAGGTGTTGAGTCATCCTGAGGGCCAAAAGCAGCACAATCATCAGTAAAGGGCATATTTTAACTAAAGGAAGGAAATGGCTCTAATTATCATTAGATCCACAGAGTGCCTGATCATAATAGCTGCACTGGACAAAGGTCTTCCTGTCAACTTAAATGTCACACAAAACAGAACTCACATTTGCCTCACGTTGTCAGCAGAGAAGAAAATTGTTCTTCGCTTTACCTATCCTGGCACTAAGCAAAACAACATAACAGAAAACAACAGGTGTGTTGGGGGGGGGGGGAATAGGCAAGGCAGAGAATCCTACGTGCTCTCAAATATGACCACGTTTTAAGATGCTATGCTGAGCATGCCTGCATAAAGAATCCTAATTAAGGTATTCTAATCAGAAATACTGAAGAAATAGCTTGAGGAGATCGTTATTAGGAACTTCACCTACAGCCTAGCTGGTATATGTTGTCTAGCTGTTAAAATAAAACAAAATGAGAAAGCAGGAAAGGTGTTTTCTCCCTTTGACATTATCCTGTCTGAACTAGCCAGCAAGGGTCTGTCCCATTTTATATATTATCCATGCCCCAAACTGAACAAAATTTCATTCAGTTTCCAAATCTTGCAACATGTCAGAATGCAAATGTCTGTATTGGGGGCGGGGGGGGGGGGGTTCCTTAGGTTTCAGTAAGGAGGTGCAAAGAAATTTTAGTCTGTGGGAAAGTAAGCTTCGATGGTTTATATTTAAGAATAAATTGCACAACAAATAAGCAGTGCATTCAGTAGCATTTTGTTCGTTACTTCTCTGTGGCTTGTAGCGAACAGAGATTCGGGTACTCCTGGGGAATAATGATATGGTAGTCTAAAACATGGGAGAGCTGTCCCTCACCTTCCCCTGATTTGGACTTCGACACAGAGCACAGGCAGCCATTTTGCTGTTACTTTCCATAACACATATAAAAAGATATTTCCCCAGCAGCCTTAGTGTGAGGTAACAGCTGAAAACCCATTGCATTGCACCTCTCAAAGGTTCCTGCCTGGGCAGATGTGATCACCAGTCAAACAGTGTCATCATATCCAGCTGTTGCTTTCTTCCATAGGATTAACTGGTTTCCTATGGAAGACAAGAGTAGCTGCAGTTTTGGAAACCACTGGTCTACTCTTTCTTCAGGAGCCTTAAAGATGAAAAGATGTCAAGAGTGTTTTTCAGCATAAATGGTTATGCTCATTTTTCTAAAGGAAGCATTTCTCTGAGAGCTTTGTATTTCAGTGAACATGGCGTCCAAGCCATCTTTGACTGTATTTAATTTTCACGGTCACTTAGCTTAATGATTCCACAACAACAAGCAAAGCCTATTTACATTCTACGCAAACCAGTACAACATACCTGTCAAACAAGTCATAACCTTCCGTTTGCTCTGAGTCTGCACTGCAGTCACTGGTGAAATGAATCAATAGCTACTGATAACATTTGCAGCAGCACAAGGACGATGAGTCAAGTGGCTTTTCGTTTGGGCAGATCTAATTGTTCTGTGGGTTGCTCATTACCACTCAGGCAGTGTCTCAGGCAGTTCTAGGGCTTCTCAGCTCTGAAAATATGCTGTTTTATTAAGCACTGCTCGGAGAGAGGGGAAAAACCAGACAATTTCATTTCTATTTGAGAGCAAGATGACCTGGCAGCAAACTGTACTCAGGTACCTCTTTGTGATTCTGTTGAAGGGCAACATTTGTTCAGTGTCAGAATCTGGGTTCTGGCTTAAGAGGGAGAAGGCACAATTTGACGTGGCAGCAGGGCATGTGTTCCCCTTCTAGGGTGGCCACGTGTCCTGTTTTATAGAGGACATCCTCTATTTGAAGAGCTGCAAGAGGACCGTCCTCTAGTATGAAGGCATCCTCTCTTTGAAGGGCTGCCCAGTCCAAGTCCAGTATAAAGATAAAGAACCACTGAAAGGAAGAGGTGGGCCTTGAAGCTGCCCATCAAGAACACCAGGGCAGACTGAGCAAGGCACACACGCCCCCTGGTCAGTCTTCCACACTATGGCAATGTGTACTGTATTTCTCTTTCAACTATCACAAATTATTTCTAAACCTCCACCTATACATATAGATAAAGGTAAAGGTGTCCCCAGCCAGTCGTGTCCGACTCTAGGGTGTGGTGCTCATCTCCATTTCTAAGCCGAAGAGCCAGCGCTGTCCGAAGACGCTTCCGTGGTCATGTGACTGAACACCGAGGCGCACGGAACGCTGTTACCTTTCCCGCCGAGGCGGTACCTATTTATCTACTTGCAATTTCTTGCTTTCAAACTGCTAGGTTGGCAGGAGCTGGGACTGAAGACGGGAGCTCACTCCGTCACGCAGCACTCGGGTCTCGAACTGCTGTCCTGCCGACCTTCCGGTCTGCAATTCAGCGTCTTAATCACTAAGCCACCGTGATCCTCATACATATAGATAAGGATATGCAAATGCTATGCAAATAGGCATCATCCTTTGTCCTTGGTTTTGTGATGCATGTCCTCTTTTTTGTCAGAAATTCACAAGTGGCCACCCTACCTAGGTGCTGCTACCCTGCCCCCATCCCACACACATAATCCCCCCCTCCAGCTGGGGTTCTGGCCGTATGTTTGCATGACATGAAGGAAAGCAATGGGGAAGAGGCTCACAGGGGGAAAGTGGCAGGCAGGGGAAAGAGTCAGCGCCCCCTCCCACATGCCATTTCTTTGCTGCAAATTGCCCCGCCCACCAGCAATTTTTAGCTATTTAGCAGTGACCTGGATTCACAGACCAGGGTCTGATTCAGCCCTAGGTCAGCAGGCATTTGGGACTTTGTGCTTAGGGTGCGGAAAAGGTTCCTTCCAATTTGCCATCTTTCTTCCTTCCTTTTCTTCCATTGTTCTTACTTTCTTCTAAGCACTTTAAAAGGAAAGGCTGTAGCTTATTGATAGGCCACATGTTTTGCACACAGAGGGTCTCGGGTTCATCTCCTGGTGCCTTGAGTGCAAAGGATACCTGGAAGCAAGGCTGGGAAACACATCCACCTGAGACTGTGGGGAGCCACAGATGGAGGAGGCAACCCTGGCCTGAATGGACCAGTGTTTTGACTTAACCGGAGCCAAATTCTTTTACCACTTGAAGGTTTACATATCCACCAGGTTCTGTATAATGGTCTACCATTAGCTATCCTTACTTTACCTTCACTTTTTCTGACCATTCCCCTTCCTTTACAACAAAAAAATATTTCTGAGCTATGCAGATAATGATAAACAAGTATGGCCTGCCACTGAAAACTACCAGCTCGTTGGCACAGTATAGAGCTTGAATATGCTTATTTCGGTAATGCATAGTGGAAGATATTAAATTACCTTGTACATGTGAAAGGTCTGAGCAGCCGAATTGCTGCTGTTTGCCTGATTCCCCTCCAGAAACTGAACAGCGAGGCCAGTGAAGCTCTCCACGCTCAGGCCTGGAGATGACAAGCTTCAGAGGCTCACAGAAAATGTGAGGACTGGAAGCCCTGACATTCTTCTCTGGCTTGTATCAAAACTGAGCTGGAGAAGAATTCCTGGCTCAGCCCTGCGGTGGGCCTTCTTTGCTGACAGAGATGGCAGGGTGCTTGGTGCTCCCGATTTCCGGCTGCCAAAGGTAGCCAGCTGCCTGTTCACTTCCCCCATGCTGTTGAATGGATTGGCAAAAAGAGGTTGCACCCACAAACCCCACAGTGAGCAGAAGCCCGCTTCTTGCAGAGGAGGGTCCTCAGCAGGGGTCTCCCGCCACTGCCAGTGGTGGATTTGCAGCTCCACACAGCCCAGGGGCATCTTGCCTCAGCCGCACCAGGATTACAGGCACTTGCGAGCATCCATGATCTTGGGCTGCAAATGGCACCCTTGAGGTAGGTGGACCAGGTCAGGTCCCCAAATTAGCAGTGTCGCAGGAGTTCAGGAGGGGGTGGAGTCCAGCAGATTACCCCCTGCTCAGCCTCCCAGACCCCACTTACTGAGCCACTGCATGCTTACCGGGCCCGTTCACTGAGCACCGTGCGATCCGCGAGCCCCCAGTGGCCACCCATCCCCTTTTGTGTGAAAATGGCGGCTTGGGGTTTTCAGAAATGTAATGTTGTAGAAATGGTCCATTTATGCCTGTAATGTTATGGAAGTGGCCCCTTCGTAGCCACCATTTGTACAATGTTACATTTCCAGAAAACCAGAAGCTGCCATTTTTACACAAAATGGCAGCTCGCTAAGGGGACCGGCAGCCGCCGGGTGCTTGCCAGGTGCTTGCCAGGCTGTCCAGTGCCTCGCATAGTGAGTGGGGGCAAGTGGCGGCAGCAGTATGATGAGCGCCTGGTGAGGACAGATGGAGGTGAGTCTGTCCATCTCTACTCCAAATTCAGGTTAGTTCAGAAATAAGCCAGGCTATTTCCTGAATGTTTAGGAACTAGCATGGCTAATTTCTGAGCCAATCCGACATGAGCCATGGGGAGCATGTCCATCCCTAATAGGACTGCATCAAAGGTAGGGATGGTTGGGCACCTGCCAAGGGCTCCCATCTCAGCAGGGGGCAACTGACAAGAGCCCCCTGATGTTGCCACCTGCTTGCTCATCTGCCTCTCACAATGGTGGTGGTGAGAAGGCGGAGCAGTAGATGCCATGGCCTGCTTGCTCACTGCCTGTCAAGCAAGCAAGTGGTAGCAATGATAAGAAAGTGGATGGGGAGAAATAGCAGCTGGAGACAATGGTGGGGAGAATTTAGGCTCATTGCGCAAAGGGGCTCACCGAGGGTGCCTTGCCCATGGGCCCTCACTGATCACTAAAAATAAGTAACATCTAAATGTTAAGTCTTATCACCATTTTCATTACATAAACATTGCACAAGTTACCCTCATGGGACCTAAAGCAGTCAGATGCCAATTCACAAAGATGGCCTCTCAGACACAGTTGCTTGGCCTGCACTAGAATTGCTACCACTTGAAGACTTCATCTGGAAGTCCATCCTCTGTGAACTCATAGGTAAGCTCATAAGCAAGCAGGTGCTTATGTGTTTATGCAAAACCACATTTCAGTTCCTAACATCCCTCAGCCAGGAAGTGTCTTGAAATACATCAGGGTGGGTGTTATGCAAGTCATTTCTAGACATTGTTGACAAAAAAAATCAGTGGGTGTTTGCAAGTCATTTCTAGAAACTGTTGGAAAATATATATATAATTATACAATGCTTTTCATCATCTCCATCAGACTCTGGAGGGTTTCAAAAAAAAAATTTATATAGTACTATTCACACATCACATTTTGGAACAAGCCATATTTATTGCAGCAAGATCATATTAATTATTTCCCTTCATAACTTGATCATAATTTTAGAATTTTTTAAAAAAGGGGAGATTGAAGAGTATGGTTTGGCAGGGTACATTATAGTGGGGGGGGGCAAGGGGACTTGTTTTGTGTTATGGTAAATCATTTAAAAGAATGTAAAGATTGCAACCTTCATTCTATACACACCTACCAGGAAGTAAGTCCCACTGCACGCTGTTGTACTTACTTCTGAGTAGACGTGCATAGGCTTTCACTGTAAGAAAAGCTATACTGTTTCCTTTTATTAAACTTTTTTTCACCATTGATTTCAAATCATTATTTTAAATAGTATTCTGGGGGCCATCACTTCAAGGAATGAATGAGTTAAGCAAGTGCAGTTGTAACAGATAACTTTTTTAGTGCAAGAATTCAGAACTGTCAATGGGATATGGCCATAGCAAAAATTTCCTTGCTGGGTGGGGCAGCCATATTTTGTTGGGGCTTCCAAAAAAACAAAACAAAAAGGAATATTATCACTTTCCTTGCAATGAACAGAAACATCTGTCAGCCTGTTGCCAGGCCCAGGGCAGTATCCAGGGCCAGCAACCTGCCAGCTCTACCCATGTTGCACTAGTGGAAACAACTGCTAGCATTAGTGCTTGCTAGCGCTAGTGCAACTCAGGAACTAGCCCAAATGACCACTTCCAGAATGGGACAGGTAAGTGGAACTCCCTTCTGCAAGCTCTGCTGACTTGCCCCATTCCAGAAGAGGACGTTTCACTGGTTTCAGTGAGCTTCCTGGGTTGTGCTAGCCAGCACTAGCTTCTTGTTGCGCTAGCAGTCGTTCCCGCTACTAGTACTACCACCACTGGATATTCTCCCATGGGTGTTTTAGGGACAAAGTAGATCCTGTGTGAAATGTGTGACTGACAGCATTAACAGCCTTCCTCCTGCATGAAATAGTTGCGTTGTGGGGGTGGGGAAGGATTTTCATCAGTTCCATGGGATGGGGGAAAGGCTAACACCCCTTACACACACTTTGAAACACAGTCACCCAATCCTGATCAGCCCCAACCCACAGCCGCTACTTAACAAACAATAAACAGAGGTACCCTGAGTGCAATCACATATTTCACGTATCATCTAGTATGGCCTTTACTGTATGCAAATTGTTAGCATCAGAAATGTGTACATTGCATAAAACAGGGTATTCTTCTGGCCAGCAGTTTTTGCCTACTTCCCCCTAAGCACCTTCCCTAAATTAGAGATGGGGGAGAAATTTGTTCAGTTCACATTCTAACACAAACTTACCTAATTTTGCAATTTTGAACAACGGTGTGAACTGAAACTCAGTTCTCTGATGAGATTCTCTCTTCTCTGAATTTTGTGAGGGAGTTTTCCAACCAAAAATATGTACGAAAATGTGTATATTAGGGAAAATAAAGTTTTAAGAAATGTATTATATTAGGAAAATGTCTTTGTCTAAATGCCATTATATTTGGGGGAAGTGCATACAAAGTAATGTATTTGGAGAAACGTGCACAAAAATGCTTATGACCAGAAACATTCTCAAAGATTGAGACAAACTAAAGTTAAGATTGGGGAGGAAATGAGAAATTGAGAGAAACTGAAATTGACAGATTAATCCATTCCTACCTTAAATAAATAATAACTTGCTTCACTTATTAAAGAACTTATTCTTTAACCACCTCTGCCATGCTAAAGGGTTGCTAAAGCAAGATTTTGTTTTACAGGATCACTTAAGCTTGGTAAGGATTATGGTGATCTTGAGAAATTGACCCTATGCCAGGAGCACAGTGCTAAGCAGGTCAAGTGGGTGGAATTGGAGCGCTCCCACTTTGGGGGGCACTGATCTTTTTAACGAGGCATTTTGCCTGTTCTGAAAGCAAGGTGTCATTCTTTAAATGGTCATGTCATCATGTCACCAGGTTTCAAAATCAGTAACAAACATTGGTCAATTTTTAAAATCCTGAATTTTAGAAAGAAAGAAAGAGAGAGAGAGATGGGGCAAATCTAATGATCGCAGATGGCATTAGGGATCTCAGAGTTACCTGTCTGGGGGGTGAAGTTCACCAAGCTTTCATCAACCTGGCCTCCTGGACTTCAGCTCACTTACCTGAAAACTGGCCCAACTCGATGCAAATCGACTCAGCCCAGTTCATGGATTGGGGGGGGGTAGTCTTAAATCAACATTTACACAATTGCAGCTGCAAATTGCAGCCTTGATTTGTGCAAATTGCACCAGCAACTTGTGCAAATCGGTGCAATTTGTGCAAATTAAGTATACTATGGCCATAATTTGTGCAAATTAATCAAATTGTAGCCACAGTCTGCATAAATGTTCCCATATTTGGGGGACATGCCTGCAACTCAGTTGGAAATGCAAGCCAAGCTAGGGGCTCCAGGGAAATCCAGCGAGCCTAAAGGGGCTGGATTTCCCCATAACAGCCATCCCTAGGTGGCTTATGGTATCACCTGGCCCCACCCTAACTATGGCCCTGCACAGGAAAAGAAAGAAAATCAGTACTGAAACAAACAAAAGGAACTGTAGTCAACAGATTTGAAATGTGGTACCTGCTGTCTATGACAATTGAAAATATATGAAAATATATAGGCATGATTCAGTTTCCATTTTATGTTCATAGAAGCCATGCCTAACCTTTTGGTTTGCCTCCCATTGTTGATCTGCTTTAGAAAAGTGTCACGAGAATCTGTGAAGCTATTGCCTTATTCACGTAAACTGCAGTTGAGCTGGTAACCCTGTGCCTGGACCATATCACTTCACATTGCAGATGGGGACTCACATGTGAATGCTGTTGCATATATATATATATATATATATATATATATATATCCCTGTACATAGAAAAATAAGTCAGGGAGAAGAGTTCTAACTAGTGGAGGCTGGTGGCTGCAATGTCAGTGGGGTGGTGAATCTGCTCTGGGTTTCAGTCAGAACCGGTCAGAACTCCAAAGGAGCTACCCAAGGTGTGGAGCGGATTCACCGCCCCACTGACATCAGAGCAACCAGCCTCCACTGGTTCTTACCTACTAGTTTTCACTGTATGGACTCTTTTTATGGGGGAGCATTCCCTCATGCAAACCTTCACTTGAAGTCTGAAGTAGTTCAGCCCAGAGACAGGTTACCACCTTATCTGCTGTTTGTGTGAATCAGCATGGGTGCAACATTAGCCCTATCCAGGCATACTAAATTGGAGGAGAGTAAACCCACAAGGAGAGGAAGCATGCTAACCCCACCGCCCTCCGTCATCATATTCATTGCCCTCTACACGTGGATGGTGACTTTGTGAGGAGAAGAGTATCCCTGGGGGCTCTCCACGTGATCCAGAATGCTGGAAAATGGCCATAAAAATACAATAATAATACATTAAATAACTAATAATTTGCTGCCCTTTCATGACAGCTAAAATCTGTGGCCATTCTGCCTAATGGTAGGGCCAGCTCTCCTCTGAGGTAGTGTATACTTCAGTTGTATTGATCTGCATGAAGACTTCAAAGTTAATTTAAAATATATTGAAGCAGTTTTCTTCTGTGCTGCTTTTATCATTTATTTATTCATTTATTTTTATTATTTCTTTGTTTATTTATTTATTACGGTTTAGGGATGGGCAAACAAGCGATGTTTGAGCTCGCCAGGACTCTCCAAGATCATCTCACCTCTTGTCTCGCGCCCGATCTGCATTTGCAGTCACTGCTTGTTTTGTGCAAATGGAG
Source organism: Heloderma suspectum (assembly GCF_057233095.1). Classification (NCBI taxonomy): domain Eukaryota; kingdom Metazoa; phylum Chordata; class Lepidosauria; order Squamata; family Helodermatidae; genus Heloderma; species Heloderma suspectum. Next base: position 272,837,241 of record NC_139458.1, read on the forward strand.
AAACTGAGCAAAGCGAACAGAGATCAAATGTGAAATTTGTACAAAAGTCCCTAAATTTGCTCAAATTTTCAACATTGCACATATCAGCAGGGCTGATTTGGAAATTTGCACAAATTTGGAAATTTGCAAAAACTGAATGGGGAAAGTTGTGCAAATTGAACGCAAGCACATGTTCAGTAACTGGCAAACATTTTTTGCCAGACAGATGCTTGTGCTCGCATTTGGTGTTGTGCATAGGGCAGGCTCGCATGTTTTGCAAGCAGAAACAAAATTCTTGTACATCCCTGGCAGCTTAGCCTTGGGGAAACAGCATAGCCACTACATGGACATATAAACTGCATGAAGAGTTAAATGGGAGCAGAGGGAAATAAGGCCTCTTCCATAATGTTCCACTGCCTACTGATTTCCCCTCTCCTTCTACCTTCTGATCTAAGTGGAAATGGATATTTACTGCTTCTATCATTGTTGCACTAAAGCCCTACTCTTTATCATGAATCAGTTGATTGGTGTTCACACTGGGCTCCCACATTGATCCCAGGGTGGAAACATGCCAATGAGTGTACATTCTTGCTGAAAAACATTTCTCTTAATGAGCCACTCATTCTGCTCAAGTGGAGAGCGGAATTATTGTAGATGTGCTCAACAAAATCCACAAAGGACAATCCCCCATCCACCACCCCCAAAATGATTGGGAGCTGCACAACAACAGCCTTATAAGAGAAAGGAGTGCCAATCCATAGGGAACTTCAGTGGAGTTTTTGCCCACTTCTCTCTTTAATGAAATAAGCATACATAGAATAGAATCAGGGCTTTTTTCTACATTACATTTATCTCCCCATGTTTTAAAAATGTGTGTACAGAAGAATGAGGCATGTGTCCTTGTAACGCCACAAAGTGAGTATGTGATACTTTATACCTGGAGGAAATGAGCTTGAGAAATTTATGAATTAATTATTAATTATGCTTTATAAGATTTACTATTAGGTATGTGTGCATAAAATTGCAATCTAAGTCCCTCTTCTACCCCACCCTCCTTTCCTTCCTTCAGGTTACTGTCTGACACTGAAATAACTCAACGGATAAATAAGCTTGGGCTAAAATGCATAACACACATACTTACTGGGGAGTTGGTGTGTTGCTGTTTTCCTGCAGCAATGGGTGGGTGGGAGGTCCAGACGGGGTAGCTGATTGGCAGGAGGACACCTCTGCCATCACAAATAGCTAAGCCAGCAAAAAACTCAGAAAGACCACCATTTCAGATCTCTTGCATGCACTGAATCCTGGGATAAAAAAAGGGGGGAGGTAAAAATGAACCAGGAAGTCCCTTCTGCAGAAAAGTGGTTGCTCTACACTTCTCTCTATGGCCAAATGTTGATCATAGCTGTGACTTCACTCATTGGCTAAACACACTGAAAGGTGGAAGGAGGCTCGTTTCTCACCAAACGATTGAACAAAACAATTGCCCATTTCTCACAAAACAATTGGAATGTGCTTGAACATTTTATCTCATATCTCGGGTTGTACAAGGGCTAGAAACTTGGTTTTTTTAATCTGGGCTAGCTAGTGGGCTCCCTCGGATCCTGAGCTGGGGGCCACAGTTTCCTAGCCCTGTGGTTAATCCGGCTATTGGATCCAGGCAGAAAATGAATGACTGACATGCCAATTGATTTTATAAAGTTTTGCCACAAACAGCAATCCTCAAGATCACATCTGGAGTGATTCAGATGTTTTGTGCACATAGTTACATTTCTGTATCGTATGTTTTGACTGAGATGCCCCTCTTTAGAGTGATGGAACTCAAGCCCAGCAAGCAGTATGCAGTGTGCATCCCGTACCTTGGTGATGTTTGCTGCAGCAACCCACTTCAATTCAGCACCAAGACTCGGTGAATTCATATTGTAGACAAAACATAACATGGCTTATTCTTGTGAACCTCAATGAATGGGGATATTTTCCTAAATAACCGTATCACCTAACAACATTGTTTGGGCTCTCCCAGCCCCCGACCCCCAAGCTGAGACTGAAAGCTCTGTGGTGGCTTTATATTTGCGCAAACAAGTTTCTGATCAGATTAAGTTACTTGTATTTTTCAGATATATGAGCAATGGATGTTAATGGACATAATGTTTATGGTAAATTAGCCACTTTTGATCTCACTCAAAATATATTCATGTTTGTGTGTGTTTTTAAGGCTTGTAATCCTACACACCAGGGATAGCAAAACTGTGCCTCTCTGGATGTTGGATTCCAACTCCCATGAGCCCCAGCCAGCATGACCAATGGTGTGGGATGATGAGAGTTGTAGTCCAACAACATCTGGAGGGTCCCAGTTTCCCCACTTACCTGAAAGTAAGTCCCATTGAACTCAGTGGGGCATGTCTGAGTAGACATGCATCAGATTGTGCTGCAGATGTTATCATTAAATGCCCATCCAAACATAAATAGAAATAGAGTGAAATCAACAACAGTCAACAACAAATCAATAACAAATCAACAGCAGTTATACAAAAACAAGCCTGCTACACAAACTACTTGACAGTTTCATAGGAACGAGCCTTTCCCCTAGGAGTGGGAGAGGCCATTCTTTTACAAGCAATATTTAAATGTATAATTTATAGATCATGGTTTCAATTGGTTCTTTAAAAGATGGAAACTTATTCCTCAAACTTGCAGCTGCTTAGATTCTAACCTTTTAGAATGGGGAAAAAACTGCACAAAACCTGGGATACCACCAAATCATCAGTGGCTGGGGGGAAGGGAGTGGGCCAAGGGAAGGGGTGTAGCCTTCTGGGAACTCCAAGAGGGCCAGACTAGGACCCCTGGAGGGCCAGATTTGCCCCTTCCCCCCATCCCACATCTGCATTAAAACATAACAAATGCCTCTAATTTCTGAGCACTGCTCCTCCCAACAAGATCTGGAGTGGAGTGGACCAATCTGCCTTCCAAGTTCATAATAGTTCATACTTAGAGATAGTACCTGAGTCACTTCTTATGGAATTCACTGCCATCATTGTTTAGATGGCTTTAAAGGGGATTAGACCAGGACTGAGCAATTTGTGGCCCTCCAGATGTTATTGGACTCCAACTCCCATCATGTCTCACCATTGGCCATGCTAGCTACAGCTGATTGGAGTTGCAGTCCAACAACATCTGGAGGGCCACAAGTTGTCTACCCCTGGATTAGACAAACACTTGGGGGATGGGTCCTTGGAGGACAGGCACCAATCATAGCTAAATGGAACCTCCCTATTCAGAGGCAATGTACCTTTGAATAACACGTAAAGGGACAAACAAGGGATGAATGACTGCATAGCCTGCTTAAAGACTTCCCAGAAACATCTGGCTAGCCACTGTTGATCTGTTCCAGCAGGGGTCTCCTTAATGCCAAGACTTGGGGCTCAAATCTGCCCCAAGTCTTAGTCCAGCTCTGTGGAAGGCAGCTTTGCAAGCATGTGTGTGTGTGCACGCGGGCCGGTGGGTGGGCAGGCGTGCAATCTAATCTGTGAACATTACACAAAGGACATGCGCTCTACGATATGGAATTCAGTCTCAGTATCACAGAATTGGTTGCTTCTGTCTGCAGGACAGCAGAGGGAGTGGGGCTGGGGTGGGGGGGGTGGAGGGTTAAGGATGAAGCATTTTGCTCTGTGCTGTAGTGTCCAAAGTCCATTCCAAAGGATTAATGCCCCAAATCAGAATATGTGGGTAGGATAATTTGCCAAGACATAATAATGGCCTGCTGCTTATCATACTGGCAGGATGTCAGGGTCATCCCTTCTGATTTCAAATGTAACAAAGGACAGAATTTAACAAGAAAATATATATATATATATATATATATATATATATATATATATATGTATGTATGTATCTCCCAAGGTATGAAGCTCCTGTCTAACTGCAGGAGTTCAAAGGGACTTTTGGAGTGTGTTTGGCAATTGCTTTTAGTGTTAGTGGGTTTTTTCTCCCCCTGGCTAATCCTTTTTAGTCTGTCTCTGTAGATTCAACTTCTGACAGTAAAATTCAAAGAAAGCTCTATCCTTTATATGTGATTCTAACATTATTCTAAGCCATTGTTGTGTGCCATTATTTCCTTTTGTATTGCACATCACAGTTCCCAGCAAAATTTGCCACGCAACTCCATAGAAATCGGGCAAGGTATTCAAGGCATGAATTTGCCTTGACGGTGCTTTAATGGAAAAGCCACATGACTGTTCTACTCTTGTGCCTTCCTTAACAGTGACTCATCTCTCTTTGTTTTAGCAATGGTGCTGGAACAAAGCTTAGGGAAGGTGTGCACCCAGGAGGAGGAGGAGGAGGAGGAAAGGGAAGACTGTGCATGCACAAAGCATGTCAAATTGTTGAAAAGCTCTATTTAATCAGAACACGTATTTCAACAGTCTGCAAATGAATGAGGATGGGAAAGCCATACTTTCCACATTAAATCAGCCTATTCACTTAACAGTTGGATGTGTTGATAACTGAATTGCCCATCTGCCATAGAACCAGATGTTTTCCATCCACATCTTAATGACTCTTATTTTCATAATCAACTTTGGTTCTGAATAAAAACAGCATTTAGGAAACTCTGTTTTTCTCCTTGCACTGCTTCCCTCTTGACCTATCAAAATTATAGATTGGTTTATCAAATTAGCTTATTTATGTGGAATTGCTTCCTTTGACGGTACGAAATGCACTCCAGAGTTTCTTCACAGCCCTTTAAGCAATGGCACCACAGGCTTTCCTAGAGCAAGGAGTGGCACTCCTTCTATAATTTGAGCAACCGTATGTTGATGTTGAAATAATTGCCTCCTGCTTTTACCCATGGGTTCTAGAGTCGTGATTGGCACTGAGCTCTCTGTGTATTGCTAATTACTTTTGGAAAAGTTAGTCAGATTTCCAGCACCTGAAACAGAGTGTGCATTGACAGAAACAAAGCCTTCGTCGAATGGGTTGGAATCTTAGAAAGCTATGTGTGCACCTGTGGTCAGAGCTGCATGCGCAGTTAGTCTCTGAAGTTCCTATTACAACCACTTGCGTTAGTGAATGGGCAAGCAGGGATGGGCGAAGAAGCAATGTTCAAGATTGCTAGGATTCTCCCAGTGGTGTCTCACCTTTCATCTTGTGCCCAATTCTTGTTTGCGATGGCTCCTTGCTCTACCTGAACAGGAAAACTGCATAAATCGAGCAGCAATTGAATTTGAAATTTGCACGAATGTTCACCAAATTTCTCATCTGCGCAACTTTCCTCCATAATGGGGCTTTCAGTCTGCAGGGGGAAACTTGCGCATATTAGGACATTTGTGCAAAATCAAATGGGAGAAGTTGCACAAATCTAACACAAGCACATGTCCAGTGAACTTTTTCGGCAGACACCTGCTCGCGATTGCATTCAGGGCTTCGAACAGGGCATGCTCACATGTTTTGTGAGCAAAAACAAAATTCTCATACATCCCTATGGACAAGCCTAATTTAAACTGAAAAGTGGCTCACCCATTCAGATGTGCAAGCAGATACTGTAGAAACATCAAAGACCATTTGGGGTGCAAGTGTGATACCCTCCTTTCTGAGTACTAGGACTGGCTCCAGAGGGGTGGACAATTGGCTAAATCCCTCCGCCAAGCCACCTGCCCCAACCCACCTGCTGCAGTCCTTGAAAAAAACACATATAGTCTTGCCCCACTCCACTTCATAATAGAGGTCTTACAGCTGCCTTCCCCAACCTGGTGCCCTAAAGTATCAGTAATTTACTTTTAAGTCCCTTGAGCATGTTTGTGGAAAGGCAGGATATAAATCCTCTGTGTGTGTGTGTGTGTGTGTGTATAATAGCTAGGGTGGGCAAATTGTGGCCCTCCAGATGTTTTAGCCTACAACTCCCATCAGCCCTAGCCAGCATAGCCAATGGTGAGGGGGGAGGGAAGTTGTAGGGCAAAGTATCGAGAGGGTCACAAATTGCCCACCTCTGTATTATAGATTCTGTTTCTTAGGTTTGGCTCACACTCCCACCTGAGAGCTATTGGGGGGGGGATGTTAGGAACACCCATCCTGTACACAGCCTCACACCACATGCGGAAAGGGGGCTAATGAATTCTGAAAGATATTTGATGGTCTGGACATCAGGAAACATTATCACATCTGAATTGTCTAGGTGTGCCCAGACTGATGAATTCTGACCCAAAAAGGAAAATCGATGGCCTGGACATCAAAAAGGGTTATGCAGGTATTGAAATCTCACAGGGTGCAGAAAAGTGTTGTTCAAGACCCACCTGAAAACATAATGTAACTGTTAAAGGAATCTGATATTACACCAATGTTACATCAGTCTTACTATGTAGCAGGGTGAAGTGATGTGCTTCAAGTTGGCGCTATGATGTCAGGGGTAGATAAAGGCAGGAATTAGAGTCTGAATGGTGCAGCAAAGCTTCTTAATGTGCTGGCCCTACTGAGCTCTATTTCTGGCCGCAAAATGTGTTGGGACAGCACTGATGCTGGACTATGCCAATGTCTATGGAACAGCGAATATAATTAACCTAAGCATTCAATCAGCTACAGATATACCGGAAGTGGCTTCAACTCCTCCCAGCAAAGTAGCATTTCTAGAACAGCCATGTTCTTCTTCCTTCCTCCTCAGGCAAGACCTTAGGAGATGATGTCAGAATACTGTAATGTCCTTGTTCATAAGTGATAGTATGAATGTCAAAATACACATGCAGTCACTGGGCAAAATCATACCGAGAGATAGCTCTATACCCTCAGGGAACTCAAGGGCATACCGCCTGTAATCTCATTAAAATTACACTGTAGACCAGAATGCATTCCAACCCCAACCCCCCATTTACAGTCATAAATCAAAATATCTTTGCATAAACAAATCTAAATTCAGTATGCATCACTTTAAAAGTCCTTTATAATTCTGCCCTGAATGAATTGCTGCTGAGGTATTTTGACAGCAATGGAAGTGGTGTGGCACCTTTTATTAAAGGGTTCATATAATATTTTGTACACTTGAGATGTTACTTACTTGTCCTTCTTTCTCCTAAATAAAGTAAGCCTGAGATTATTATTTTTTTGCACCTGAAGCAACAAATAAACAAACATGAACCTCTCTTGCTCTGGACTGGATTTGGTTCTGTAAAGGGGGGGGGGGCATTGGATAGATATAGAGGGTGGAGTTGGGAAAATGGCACTGTTTTAGAAACTACATAGGGACAGGAAGCTGACATCTCTGGAAAATCCAAGGTGACTTTGAGGTTTAATTTGTGCAGTATGAATCTTTCAAACTCTCTGAAATTCTGTGATTGCTAAGCCAAGGAATGGCTGTATGAACTTCTATATTTTTCTTCAGGAGAAATGTCCATAAAGTAAATGAAGAGTTTCTTCAGTTTGGGGGTATTCCTTTCTTAGGGTCCAGTTTATCTAGTAATCTGATTACTTATGTCAAACTGGAGTGAATACAAATCTATACAGGCTGCCAGGAAGATAAGATTCTCAAGTTTGGCATTACTGGCGAAAACCCAGCTCCCAGGTTTCCTGTTAGCCATGACAGATACTAATGGAAATATTCTAACATGGTCAGAGTTATTGCCTTGATTCACAATAAATGGCTACAGATGTAAAACCTATCACACAGATTCTGGAAAATGAATGATTTTAAATTTTACATCAGTAATGTTTAATGGCACTTGGCATGGGTTAGCAGAATAAATATGATTTTTACAGTATATATTCCCATGGGCTCTGTGTGACCCAGGTCATATATTGCCTGTTCCATGCCTTGTCTTTATGCCATGAAATATAGGAATATAATGACAAAAACATTTGCTACTGTAGAATAAAGTGCTTTAGTAAAAGGTGCTCTTCAAATTCTATGGCCAAAACATGAAACCTTCTGGATAATGCTTCTCAGCAAAATTCCAGATGCAGCATTCCTGCAGCCAAGTCTACATATACGCTGCGTAGCATTCACACATAACAATAAACCTGGAATCCTGGCTTATGAAAACACAATGTAAACAAGTTGTGTGCTGATGCATGCAGCTCCTTTGCCCCGTGTCATGCAAGCAGGAAAACAAATCAAGCAGGGATAGCTTAATGTAATCCCTAACCCAGGATTATGGTTTATTGCACCAAAATAAGCCAGGATTTATAAACCATCTTTAAAACAGGGTTTGTTATTGATTTATGGATCCTGGCTTGTGGTTACTAACCATATATTTGCAGCCTGATCTTTGCATATTGACTCAGAAGTAAGCCCCACTTTGTTCAAGGGGACGTGCTTTCAAATAAGTGTGCATAGAAATGTAGACTTAAATCTTTCAGACTTGCTATAGGTTTAGCACTTAAATGCTGGTTACAAGGTATGTTATACTGGTTAGTACCAATGGAGGCTGGTAGCTCTGAATTTGGTAGGGCTGTGATTCCACTCTGGGTTTCAATCAGAACCAGCCAGAATTCTAAAGGAGCTATCCAAGGTGCTGAACCCCATCCCCAAAATAGGCTCAGCACCTTGGATAGCTCCTTTAGAGTTCTGGCTGGTTCTGACTAAAACCCAGAATGGAATCACAGCCCCATCAAAATCAGAGCCACTAAGACTGCAAGCTTTACACTGCAATCCTAAACATGCTCACAAGGGAGTAAGTCCTGAACATAGTGGGACTTATTTCTGAGTAACCATGCATAGGATTGCACTGATTATTAGTTCAATGGTAGTTTAATCAACTAAAGCTTCAATTGATTAAATAGTGTGTGGGGAATGTTAATAAATGATAATAGAGTTAAATGATGGGGGTTACAGTTAACTTTCCCACTATACCATTGTCACTGTGCATTTTGTAAACTGAGGTTGAAAAGCTGATTTTACAAGATTGATGATCACAGATAGCATAAACCAATCCCAAATAATTAAGGTAAAATGTTGAGATCACTGTCATGAATGATCTGCCCTCTCCTGTGCCATGAATAAATGCTACTGGATCTAACTGAGATCACTTTGTTTAGCGTGGCAGGAAACCCAAGGGAGCAAAGAAATGTCTCTGCTGAGTTCCATTGCAGACGGAGGCTTGTATTCCTTTTCCAGGGAGATGTTGATCATCAGTCTGCTTCTCCCCTCTCCCTCTCCCATCTGAATTAATGCTTATGCTGCCTCACTTGTTTCAGTGTCAGAATAAATGTGCCCCAAGTAACAGTGAATGGTTGTTTTTGTATGTCACAGTCAATTCATACATTTCTTTGCAAAATGGAGGGATTGGCATTTGTCTATGTGCTTTGTGCCCAGTGTCTCTGAGAAAATACTTTCATATATTTGTCTTCCTCCATTCCTGTGGTCTCATGCCCCTCTTTGACCCAATTCATGGGTTTAACTATAGAACAATATCCAACAGCACTGCAAAACTGGGGTGCATTTATTAGTATTGCCTGCCCTTTTCCTCTGTTTCACACATAATCAAGGTGTTCTGTCCCTTGAAAAGGTTCTAGATATTCATGGTTAAGCAGGGGGAGGAGGGTTATACAACACCCATCTCTCCAGCAGGACTAACAACAAAAATACCTGGTATTGGAGCCAGATTTAGTCTTACTCAGAGTAGACCCATTGAAACCAATGGGACTTCAGTTAATCATGACTAACTTGTTCCATTAATTTCAGTTGGTCTCCTCTAAGTATGACTAAATCTGGATCCAACCCCTGCTGTCCAATATCGCATGTTTCCAGTTTTCTTCTCCCACATTAGCAGCATTCAGTGGCCAAGTGTACTTTACTGTATTAGGCTGCAGGCACAGGGTCAATGAGAAGCTTTGATGGTATGGCTTCTGGCTCTTGCTAAGACTTTGAATGAGCTGATATCTTCTGTCATTGTTGTTGCTGTGGTAGTAATCTCTCATCTTCAAAACATGCTTACTTGAACATTATTTTTTATCTGTCACTGTCAGTACATAATGTATGGCTGTGAGAGCTGGACTATAAGGAAGGCTGAGCACCGAAGAATTGATGCTTTCAAACTGTGGTGCTGGAGAAGACTCTTACGAGTCCCCTGGACTGCAAAGAGGTCAAATCAGTCCATCCTAAAGGAAATCAACCCTGACTGTTCATTGGAAGGACAGATACTGAAGCTGAAGCTCAAATATTTTGGCCACCTAATGCGAAGAGAAAAGTCACTGGAAAAGACCCTGGTGCTGGGAAAGATTGAAGGCAAAACGAGAAGGGGACGGCAGAGTATGAGATGGCTAAATAGCATCACTGATGCAATCAATATGAACTTGAGCACACTCCGGGAGAGAGCGGAGGACAGGAAAGCCTGGCGTGCTATGGTCCATGGGGTCACGAAGAGTCGGACACGACTTAACGACTGAACAACAACAACACATTTCTTGGATCTTTGATGCTCATTTTCCTCCCAAGTTCAAGTTGCACTAGGCTAGGTGCCCCTATTACTAGGGATGTATGGATTTTGTAAAATCCTTTCTGTCTGCATTTTGCGGATTGTCAGGTGCCTTTTGTTCCATCATCTGCTCATTGGTGAAATTGGATTTTTCCCCATTTCCCAAATTTACACAAATTTGCATTTGCGCAAATTCACACTTGGGGGGGAGGTGGCAACCCTAATTATGTACTAATATGGTCAAATTCACAGGAAATCAAAGCCAGACTTTCAAGACCTAATCACTCAAGCAGATGGATGGATCAATCAGATTCAGTCTCTCTCCCCTTCAGTTTTTAAAAATATATTAATCTCTAGTTCTTTCAGTCTCGAATATGGAGAAATGTGTGAATTCTGGTAAATTCTGATTAAAAATGAACAAATTAAATTCTAATACCCATCCCTAACTAGGAGCTGCCATTTTAGTTCTCCACAATGACCCCAATGTAGTGTCATTCCAACTCCAATGGAATGGTAGCTCCAATACTAGGAGTTGTAGTTTGAAACATCTGGAGGACACTAGATTGTGGAAGGGTGGTCTATATCCAGTCTTTGGGTCAACTTAACACCAGTGTTGTCTCATCTGAAAGCTGGTTTGGTAGCTAAGCTGTGAGCTGGAAAGTCCCTGGTTCACCTCAGCATAACTGACTAGGTTGGTTCTGACTGCACTGGGAGGTGATGATGACAACAATGATAATGAATGATTATAAATTCTGTTGGAAGACTTATCCTTAGCTCCTGCACCACCAAGCAGGCTCACCAGGGCCCACTGACATAAGAGGGTGCTCACCAGATAGGCCTTTGCCAAAGGGTCCCTCAAATCTAGAACCATGCCTGATGCTAGATATCCATGAAACACCAAAGGAACAAATACACAGCCAGTGCAACTCAATAAGGATTGATTGATTACTATGGCCCCTTCCAGCTAAACAATAAATAAACACATCATACAGTTCTTTCTGTGATGCTGAATTAATGTTAGCAAGACAAAGAATAACTTCAAGGAAACCATGCATCAATTGATTATTTTTGTCAGCACACTACTTCACTCCTATTGTATTGCTTATTGTTTTATATAAAGATAAATGTTTCCTTCCTGTTTCGCAAAAAATGTAACACATTTGTCTTGTTGAAGTCAGCACTGCCTAACAGCCAAATTTGTTTTCCAATTAAAACCACTAGAGCAAAAGCAAGGCAATAAAAGAATACACTTCTTTGGCTAGCTTGTAGGTAATAAAATGTAATACAGGGGGGTTTTTTCAGGAAAAAAAATATATGCAAAGAACTTCAAACAGATCTGCAGAGAATTCTCATAACTTTATATGCAATTTCATAGAATGCAGGCTCCAATATTTACATCTCTGGGTATGCAACCCACTGATTTAGCGAAGTAAAACCCTTTCATCATGTTCTTTTATACGTTATTTTTAATTGTTGTGAACCACCCAGAGAGCTTCAGCTATTGGGCGGTTTAGAAATATAATCAATCAATTGATCAATAAAAATATTGATCATGAGAGGGAGAAAGGGAGAATCCCATCTTTCTCCAACTTGACCAAAGATAGATTATGCAACTTTCCCCACCACCACCACCACCACCAAAAAAGAAGACTGTAAAAGCAATAGGAAAGAATACAAGTTTGTAAAGCTCAGAAGGGCCTCACAATGTAATCAATATCAGCTGGCTGTCTTGCATTGCGACCAAGTCATTATGCCTAGCTAATGGTCAATGTGTTTGTAGGAGGGTTGTGAAAGGAGAACTCAATAGCTCATCTGTGGCAATCACCTCTGTGGGTAGGAGGGGGTGACTCATTCCACGTGGCTTTCCCCCCAAGGCATATGTAGTGACTGGGAGGTGTGCACGGTGGAGGGAGCAGTGTTTGATGCTCATAAATGTGCTTCAAAGGCATCTAATCAGAAGAAATCAATACATGAAATCACAAGAAGGCCGTGGCTCCTAAAAAAAACAGAACAAGTTTAAACAAATTTAGCAGAAAGCATTTTAACACTGTTAGGGTGCAATCCTATGGCCGCTAGTCACCAGCTAGACAGCCATAGGATAGGTCAGTTCCCTGAGAACTGGCCTCCACCCCTCCTGCGCTTGCCTCGTGGGCAGCACAGAATGGCCCCACACCCCGTGCTCGGAAGAGGAGCAGGGAGCAGCAAAAATGGGGAGTTCTGGTGGGGGGGGGAGTTGGAAATCCAGTACAACACATCCTATGTGTTGTCCAGCTGCCACGTCCTGTGCTCCGAGGCCCCATGGCTAGACAGCTGAAATCGGTCGTCTAGCCGTAAATGCAGGTCGGCTGAAACACATAGGGGATGATTCCCTCCGCACTTCTCCTGCCCGGCATCAGGTAGGCGGTCACCTCCAAGTTCGGAGGCAGCCGCCTATCCCGATAGGATTGCTACCTTAACGGCTTTCTAAATGTTAAATGTGATGGTTAGATATTATACAGCTCTTAATCACACTGTGTATCAAGAATATTTCCTTCTTTTAAAAGACTTGTCAAATATTTAGCCTCCAGGTGATATTTTATTCTGATTGCTATAGCTTTTTTTTCCTGGCTAATTCAGAAGTCTATAGTCATACAAAAGTATGAATGCTTCTTTGTGCGATATGATAGCACAACACTTGTGAATGCTCGTAGGATAAACTGACCCAAGAGATGTTAAGTAGTCAGACCTATGCCTTTACATTATTAATGTGTTGCCACATCCCCCTAAGATTGAAATGCCCTGCACCATAAAAAGATAGGCATAAATTAATACATCCCTAATAAATTAATAAAGAGAACAATCCTTGGGAGAATGCCCCAGGAGTAATAGTGATAGGATTGTGTGGATATACCTCTCTCAGGCTGTTGACGTGGCTCCAACCTTGGAGAGGAAAATCTGGGCACAGGCTTCCTCTCCGAGCCCTTCCCACACATGATGGAAACCTCTGTGATTACTTCCTCCCCAGGGTCGGAACTCAGACCCCAGGGAGGGGGGAAGAAGAGTCTAGGGGTGTGCTGGTAGGTGGGGAGGGGAATGGCTGTGGATCCATACAATCCAAAGGGCTGAGATGGAGCAGCGAATGTGTCCCCACACACACAAGTCAGGGTGCATAGCAACATGCAACTCAAAGCCAGACAAATTATTTTGGCCCACGAGACAGAAATTCCCATGAGCACCTCTCCCCATCCCTGGCAGTAAAATACAATAATAATAAATTAAATAACTAACTGTTTGCTGCCCATTCATTACCCCCAAAATCTGCTGCCTGAGGCAACCACCTCACTCTGTCTAATGGTAGGGCTGGCCCTGAACACAACAGAAATCCGTAGGAAAGAGAAAGCTCCTTATATAGAGTCAGACCATTTATCCATCTAGCTCAGACTCTACACTTACTGGCAGCAGTTCTCAGGGTTTCAGGCAGGAATCCTTCCGAGCCCGACCTGGATATGCCAGGGATTGAAACTGGGACCTTCTGCGTGCAAAGCAGGGGCTCTGCCACTGAGCTACAGCCCTAATAAGCAACACACTCTTATTTACGGTTGCGCTTCTGCTATACTGTGCACCTCTGGTATAGATTGCCTGCTTTGTTTTTCAGATTTAGATGCTTCTCCTTGCTTGCTGGAATCAGCTTGCTCTGACCCTGTGGCTAAGTTCAACTTGAGATTTCTCTTACACTGTTCGTTGCTGTTGTTGTTAATGCCACATTGTCATGCATAAATAACCCCACACAGCAGGAAGACTGTGTGGTTGTTAAATGCTGATGCAGAATATAAACTATTCAAAGAAAATTCAGGGAAGATTTGCATATCAAGAGAATATCTGGAGACTTAACTCCCATCAAAATTCATGGAAGAAACTTTTGAGAAGAATTTTCAGGGGCAAATTTGGTTCATCTCAAGTTTTTGATTACCCAGAAATCCAGAAGAAAAGTACTTGGGAGAGGTGTTCAGGAGGAACCCAGCCTTCAAATAATTAGGTGTGAATAATAATAATAATAATAATAATAGCAGCCACTTGAACATCATGATCCATTTGTAGTTTTCTAAACATTATGATACATTTTTCAGGTTCTGTTTATATGTTTGATCTGCATGTAAATTGTGTTTATGGTTTATTTTCCCTTCAGGATTAACAGCATTATTCATGGTGACCAAGGCCTTAGGAAGTGTTCCTGAAAGCTAATATTTTTAAAAAATGAGACAAATTCCCTGTAGAAGTTTATTCCTCATTAATTATTCTTTGAAATAAATCTTAGGCATATAAATGAATTTATGCCACAAGAAATAAGAACCATTTATCCTTCTGCAATAATTAAAAATTCTGCTCTGTTGGCATTACATAGCCAATTATTTTTCAGCCTGTATAAATAACAGTTTAATAACACTGTTACCCTAAGCAGCCTTCCCCAACCTGGTGCCCTCCAGATGTTTTGGACTACAACTCCCACCATTCCTGAACATAGGCCATATTAGCTGGGGCTGATGGGTGTTGACATCCAAAACATCTGGAGGGCACCAGGTTGGAGGAGGCTGCTCTAGGAGTTTCAACAGGTGCTATCATGGGAGAAATGTAGTCATTTTTTCCCACAACTGCTAATCAATGTTTACCTTATGCACTAAGGCTGGAAGAAGAGTCCTGGTGGCAGCAGCAGTGCTGATGCATACATTTAGGACAAGGCATCCTT
Source organism: Heloderma suspectum (assembly GCF_057233095.1). NCBI lineage: Eukaryota > Metazoa > Chordata > Lepidosauria > Squamata > Helodermatidae > Heloderma > Heloderma suspectum. The sequence continues at coordinate 272,852,340 of NC_139458.1, forward strand.
GGACACTGTCATAAGAACATGTCACAAGTAGGCTTAATACCCTGTAGTCATAAAAGGCCATTGATGGTCTTGGATGTTCAGTTTTCCAGGGCTAATGGTCATGCTCTACAGCACCTACATGTCTGCTATAGGGCATGGCATACCTTTCCACTAAAATGACATGTTGAGAAAGCAGAACATAAATAGCAGAATGGCAGCCAATGTACTGACATTTTCACTTGTTGTAGCAGCTTTTGTGCAACTGCCAATAGCCACATAAGAACATATCAGAACATCTGGCCTGATCGATATGCAAATACAATATATACTTGACATAACATTTAGAGCTTCACCGCCCCCCGCCCTAGACCAGATTCATTTGCAGTTCAGTCCCATTGCTTTCAATAACGTTTTCTTACAGGCAGGGTAGGGTAATTCCTAACTTAATGGCAGAGCACATGATTTGCTTGTAGAAGATCCCAAGTTCGGTCCCTGGTATCTCCACATAGCAGGGCCAAGAAAGACTTTGAAGAGAGGCTCCCTCTTAGATTTGATGGACCAATTATCTGACTCAGTATATTAGCAACTAGGGGTGGACAAACATCTGTTTCTTGTCCAGAAACAACAAAGAGTCATGTAGCACCTTAAAAACTACCCAGTTAATTCTGGCATAAATGTTCGTGGGCTATAGCCCACTTCATATTCCAGAATACCTGTGTGAGTCATTATGGTGCCATGAGGCTCTTTGTTGTTTTTGCTGTGAGAGACATGGCTACCCCTCTGCAACTTATTATGAGCAATGTCACTTTTGCATGTTCTATCCATAATTCCTTTTCTGCATTAATCTACGGATTTTTTTTTTAATCCTATCAAAATGCATATTTATTTTAATACATATTTAAATGTGCATTTTCTCTCAATATAAATTTAAATGTGTAATTCCTCTCAAAATACATATTTAAATGCATGTTTTGATACTTTCAAACTGCTGAGAACTGTGTCGCAACATTCAGAGAAGTGCAAACCATGGTGGATAGTTAAGCTTTTGATCTGGACATTAGTCCAAGTGTTACAAATGAGGTAATTTTGCATAAGAATTCTGAAAGATCAAATTTGTCAAGTATCTCTATGACAGCTTCATTGTTTAGGCATCCCACATTAAAGCAACTTCCAGTGAGAGTAGGAACAGATGAGTCTAATGATTTTGGTTTCTCTCAGTTTCTCATTTTCCCAATCTTAATTTTGTTCCATCCCATTTCTACATCAAATTGATTTTTTTTTTAAGTCCATATGAAAATTCATACACATTTTCATGCACATTTTTCCTACCAAATGCATTTTTGCAAACCGTTTCCCCTAATATACTTCATTCTTGTACATTATTTTCATTGATGTATAAATGCTGGGGCATACTTTTCCCAAATATAAAATGTATCTTGGTTCACCTTAAAATGAACTGAATGAATTTTCCCAGGCACTAAGCATGAGAACATTCTTCAGGACTGGAGGTGTTGTAAGGTTATTCAAAAGCTTCAAGCACACTCTTATTCAAAAAGAACCACAAGTACTGCTTCTTCAACGAAATTCTAAGTCATGCAAAATATCCCTCTTGCTTTGGTTTCCAGCCTGTTCAGAATTTACGTCACCAACGGAAATAGCTTATCTGTTAAAATATATATATATTTAGGGAGCAATCCTATTGCCACTAGATGCTATCTAGAAGGCCATAGGATATGCTCATTTCCGGGAACCGACCTCAGAGCCCACACTCTGGGGCGGGGGAGAGGAGCTGCGCGTACGACACATCCAACGCGTAGTATGGCAGCTTCTTCTCCCAGTCGCCCCCTCCCCCTGTGGTTGGACAGCCAAAAACGGCTGTCTAGAGAAAAATACCAGGGCAGGAGAGGTGCAGAGGGAAAGTTCCCCTCCCAGGCCTCTCCTGCCTTGCTATGGATAGGCGGTCACCTCCGAGTTCGGAGAAAGCCACCTATCTTGATAGGATTGTGCCCTTAGTTTACCATATGCTAGATGCTAATGATCCACTTATTTAACAAAGTTGCTTTCATTTGTGCCCTGGTGCCTTTCCTTATGCAATGTAGATTTCAGTTCTTCTCAAACAACCAAACTGTGAGACACTCCATTATTCATCTCTTTTCAAAGTATTCTACTTGAAATTTAAAACACACACACACACACACACCAGGAGAGAATTCTCTCACCTGTACTTCTTCCATCTGTGTATCACCCAGTGGGTGTATCGAAATGCAGGCAAGGTTTCATTATGAACTCTATATAGCAACTGTGGCACAAGTGGGGGAAGCAGATTCAGTTTTGATACGTGAACTAAACTGACAGAAGATTTTCTTCTCTTTGGCATTAACGAATTGTTCACCTGCATCCTGCAACACAGCAGTAAACAGCTCTTCGAAAACGTCATTTGTCGTCTTGTTTTATAGGAAGACAATGCCTTCCTTTGAAAAGAGTGATGTGACGTTGGTTGCCTGTCTGTTTGTGCCCCTCATGCTAGGGCTTATATTTTGGCCAGCAGCTCTTCATTAAAAAACAAAACCCAGACACCTCCAGCTAGGAGCTGAGCAAGATGCTTCTCTGAAAGCCCGAAGAACCACTTAAGTTGGTGTAGGCAATACAGAGCTAGATGGAACAGTGGTCTGGCTCAGCAGGAGCCATTTTCCTATGTCCTAAATAATCAGATCTCATGACCTCCTTGCCCAACTCGCCTACAACGGACCATGTCTTCCAGCTGCCATTGGTTTGCTGATATATACTGAAAGTTAAGTTTTTATTTATTTCTATTTATTTTTATTTATTCAATTTCTTAATCACCCGTCTGGTTGGTCACCCAGCCACTCTGGGCAATGTACAACCATCAAAAAGCAGTAAAATTACACATTACAACATCCGGTTCTAAAAATACCCTAACCCACCCCAAATGCCTGCCTGAACAACCAAGTTTTCAATACGTGGCAGAAGCTCATTAAAGAGGGGGCATGGTGGAGTTCCCTAGGGAGGGAGTTCCACAGGGTGGGGGCCACCACAGAGAAGGCAGTCTCCCTCGTCCTCACCAGCCTAGCTGTCCTGGCTGATGGGACAGAGAGAAGGCCATCCAAGGCTGATCTTTTTCAGCGGCCTGTCTGGTGTTGCTGGAGGTGGTCCTTGCGATAGACTGGGCCGGAACCATATAGGGTTTTAAAGGTCAAAGCCAATACCTTGAATTTGGCCCAGAAAACAACTGGTAGCCAGTGCAACTCCTTCAGCACTGGAGTGATGTGATGACTCTGCCTTTAATCAGGCGAGCCGCCGCGTTCTGCACCAGCTACAGGTTCAGTTTCTTTAAATGTTGAGTCAAGATATAACAATCATAGTAGCTACAGAGCTGTAAATGTAAAGGAGCAATAAAAGCATATTTCCCCTTCCTTTTGTGTATGTTTATGGCGGTGGTGGGTAATATGTGGCCCTCCAGATGTTGTTGGACTGCAGCTCCCATGATTCTTCACCATTGGCTATGCTGGCTAGGGCTGAAGGGAGATGCAGTCCAGCAACATCTGGAGAGCCACACATTGCCCACTCTGGGTTTAGGGGGATTAAAAGTGAGGATTCTAATCTAAGATGGCAGTTGTATGAAACTCCAATTCTGGATTTGTGAACAGGCATGCAAGGTTGTGATCTTGTGTATTTATTTTTATTTACATTAATATTTCATACCCTGTTCTTCAGCCCCAAAGTGCTCCCAGAATGGCATACAATTTTATCACAACAAAAGAACAATAAAATCGCTGAAAGGTTAAAGGCAGAGAGCAAATAATAATTCTGGCAATAAAAGATCAAGTTCTAGAAGGCCTTTGCGAATAAAAAAGTTTTCACCTGACGTCCAAAAGAAAACACATGGTACAAGATGAGCCAGAGTCAAGGTGCCATAAATGAAAAGGGCAAATTGCTTGTCACCGCCTGCCTAACCTCCAATGGGGGCTGCAGGGAGACAAGTGTTTCTAAGGATAATCATAAACATGGGCATGTTTGTGCAAGAGAAGGCATTCCTTAAGCTATATGTTGGGCACATGCATTGGGACATTTATTGTAGCTGATTAAAAGCCAAGTCATCTGCGCTGTTTCTTTTCCCAAAGTTTAGAAGATGGTATAGTCAAGTGGTCATCAAATTATTTCAGACAGATATGTGTCTGTGGCCTTATTATATTCCTACATGTCTCTTTTTCTCTCTTTCTTTCTTTTGCTGTAGAAATGTACAGGAACTGTACATCTATAATTTCACTGAAGTCGTTTGGTATGTATTTGGCCTTTCCTTCCTCAGAAAGCCATGCTGCCCATTTTCCCAAGCCAGAAAAAGCCATCCAGGAGAGCAATGAGGATGTGCTATTCAGCTGACTTGACTATTGTATAAAACTGTGGATGTCGCTCCCTTAGAATGAGATTCTGACATTTCAGATCATGTAATCTCATTGGCTTAATTCAAGACAAATTCAGCTCAACGATCCTTTCATCAAAAATGTCAAAGCAGTAAAGTGAGGAGTGGGGGTGGAAGAGGAACTTCTGTGGATTCACCCAGAAATGACCAGGTGGTAACTTGAAGTTTTTCCTTGAAAGTTATTGGCAACTTCAGCTGATGGGCTTTGCCGAGATTCTGAGAAGCCAAGAGGGTTCAGTTGAGGTGAAAAAGCAAATGCTGATCCGTACTACACAGAAGCTGTGGTGAATTTCAACTCACATCTTTTGCTTCAAGGACAATAACTGTGAACTCCAGGGCAGGCTTTCCTTATAGGGAACTAATGAGTTTTTGTAGCTCCTCAGAACATCCTGTACCTGCTGCTGAACCTTGAATTAAATTATGCTGGGAACGAAAGTAACTGTCATCTCTCCTGCAGTCCTCCAGTCACAGGAGTTACATGCTATTTCATGGGAAGCTGGATTTTTTTTCTATCTACACAGTCTTATCAGTTCAAATAGTAAGCTGAATGGACCAGATCCTCACCTTGCAGAGAGAGCACAAGGTTTATGCCATGCATGTCAGGCCAGCATAACTTTATTTATTAAATTTATTTATTAAATTTATTAATCGCCCATCTGGCCAGTCACCCAGCCACTCTGGGTGATGTACAACAATAAAAACAGTTTACACAATAAAATTCAACATTAAAAACATTACATTTCTAAAATTACCCTAGCCCACCGCAAATGCCTGCCTGAACAACCATGTTTTTAATGCATGGCGAAAGCTCATTAAAGAGGGGGCATGGCGGAGTTCCCTAGGGAGGGAGTTCCACAGAGTGGGGGCCACCACAGAGAAGGCCCTCTCCCTTGTCCTCACCAGCCTAGCTGTCCTGGCTGATGGGACAGAGAGAAACCCATCCAAGGCTGATCTTGTTAAGCTGCCTATCTGGTGTTGCTGGAGGCGCTCCTTGAGATAGGCTGGGCCGGAGCCATATAGGGTTTTAAAGGTCAAAACCAACACCTTGAATTTGGCCCTGAAACAACTGGTAGCCAGTGCAGCTCCTTCAGCACTGGAGTAATGTGATCTCGCCGGCGGCTGCCTTTAATCAGGTGAGCCATCGTGTTCTATACCAGCTGCAGCTTCCAAACCGTCTTCAAGGGTGACCCCACGTAAAGCACATTACAGTAGTCTAAACAAGAGGAGACCAGGGCATGTACTACCGATGGGAGCAGATGGTCGGGAAGGAAGGGGCTCAGCCGCCGTATCAGATGGAGTTGGTACAGTGCTGTCCGGCTCACAGCTGACACCTGAGCCTCCATGGACAGCTGGGAGTCTAAGATGACCCCCAACCTGCAGACCTGGTTTTTTAAGGGTAACCATACCCCATTCAACACCAGGTCAACATCCCCCAACCTCCTCTTGTCTCCCACCAAAAGTACCTCGGTCTTGTCAGGGTTCAGCTTATTCCTCCCCATCCAGCCACTCACCGTCTCCAGACATTTGGACAGGGATTCTACAGCCAACCTTGGTGAAGATTTGAATGAGAGGTAGAGCTGCGTGTCATCCGCATACTGATGCCATTGCACCCCAAACCTCCTGATGATAGCCCCCAGCGCCTTCACATAGATGTTAAATAGCATCAGGGAGAGCATGGAACCCTGTAGCATCCCACAAGTGAGTGGCCACGGGTCTGAAACCTCCTCTTCCAGTGCTACCCTCTGGTAACTGCTGGAGAGGAAGGACCGGAACCACTGTAATACGGTGTCTCCAATGCCCAACCCCTCCAGTAAGGATGTTAGAGAATTCCACCACAGATCCCAGGGGGGCTGAATTCCAGTGAATTTGGCCCCCAGGAATCCATGGTGGAATGGAGCCCCCCGCCCCTCCACCCCACGAAAGCCCCACAAAATGGAGCCTACCTGGCTGCGGCTCCAGCTCCGGCAGCGGCAGCGGCTCCGGCTCCGGCTGCTGCCAGGCTGGTATGGACGCAAATAGTGTCCTGAGTAGGGGACACCATTTGCATCCTTATGGTAGCCCGTGATAGGCTACGTAAATATTTACGTAGCCTATCACGGATAAAACGGGAATGCAAATGGTGTAGGGGACGCCATTTGCGTCCATGCTTTAGCCATGATAGTCTACATAAATGTTTATGTAGCCTATCACGGGCTACCATAGGGATGCAAATGGTGTCCCCTACTCAGGACGTCATTTGCGTCCGTACCAGCCCGGCAGCGGCTGGAGGCCCCGCTGCAGGTTGGCCCGGCCAGCGGCTCCGCGGCCTGGCCGCGAAGCGGAGCCAGCCGGGCAGGATTCCCGGGGGGAGGAACAGATCGCCTCCCCCCCCATCAAGGATTCCGGGGGGAGGAACAGATTGCCTCCCCCCACCTGCGGAACCCGGCGGAGCCAGGTAAGCGGGGTTTCATACACCCCTACCCTCCAGGCAGTCCAGGAGGATACCGTGGTCAACGGTATCAAAAGCCGCTGAGAGGTCGAGGAGAACAAGGAAGGAGCATTCACCCCTATCCAGAGCCCTCCTCATATCATCCACCAAGGCAACCAAGGCCATTTCTGCCCCATGCCCAGGCCTGAAGCCTGACTGAAATGGATCTAGATAATCGGCTTCTTCCAAGTGTGCCTTCAACTGCATCGCCACCACCCGCTCAATCAACTTGCCCAAAAAAGGCAGATTCGAGACTGGGTGAAAGTTGTTCAGAACTTGGGGATCCAAGGAGGGCTTTTTTAAAAGCGGTCTTATCACTGCCTCCTTGAGGGCTGATGGCATCACTCCCTCCTCAAGGGAGGCGTTCACCACCGCCTTGATCCCCTCACCCAGCCTCTCTCTTCAGCTCATAATGAGCCAAGATGGGCAAGGATCAAGTAAGCAGGTGGTTGGCCTTACAGATGAAAGCACCTTGTCCACTTCATCAGAAGGAAGAAGCTGGAACCAATCCCACGAAACTGGTGTGCCACAGACCGCCTCCTGCTCACTAACTGTATCCACAGCGTATAGAATAACACTCCTAATCCAATCAATTATATCTGCAAAGTGCTTTGCCAAGGCCTCACAGGAGGCCTTAGAATGCTCCAGCGGTTCCGGAGCAACTGGACCGACCAGGCTCCGGACCACTTGGAACAGCCTCCTAGGACAGCACTCTGCAGACGCAATAGAGGCAGCATAATATTCCTTTTTTGCTGCCTTCACCGCCACGTGATAGGCTGAAGATACAGCTCTAGCCTGTGTCTGATCGCCTTTGGAGCGAGACTTCCACCACTGGCACTCTAGCCGTCTCACCTCCTGTTTCAGAGCTCGTAACTGCGGATTGAACCATGGTACAGTCCAAGCCCTGTTCAGGGGGAGAGGGTGTTTCGGAGCCTCCCAATCTAATGCCCCGGTGATTGCGGCATTCCAGCCACCCACAAGGATCTCGACCGAGTGGCCGTTGGCGTGCCCCAGAGAATCCCCAGGCGTGTTCAGGAATCCATTCAGATCCATAAGTCGCCTGGGGCGGACCATTTTAATGGGTCCTCCACCCCTGCGGAGGGGTTGTGGAACCGAGAAGTCCAACGTCACCAGATAGTGATCTGACCATGACAAGGGGGTGGTGGATATACCCCTGACTTCCAGATCACTCCCCATTTCTCCAGAAACAAACACAAGGTCTAGTGCATGACCAGCTACATGGGTGGGCCCAGTTGGAATATGGTGCAGCTCCCAGGAAGCCATGGTCTCCATGAAGTCCCGAGGTGCCCCTGTGAGGACGGCCCCCAAATGTATGTTGAAGTCCCCCAACACCAACAAGTTAGGGGACTGCACACACACATCAGAGACCACCTCAAGCACTTTAGCCAGGGAGTCAGTCATGCAGCGGGGTGGATGGTACACAAGCAGAATCCCCAGACTGCCCTTCGGGCCCAACCTCCAGTACATGCACTCAGCAACCTTGGTCGCCTGGAGAGGGGGGTCTGGTGAAGACCAAGGACTCTCGATAGATAACAGCCACTCCCCCTCCCCGATCCCCAGCCCTCGGCTGCTGTGCATACGAAAATCTGGCTGGACACATGGCCGCAAGAGTTGGAGCAGCGGCCTCGGCTTGTAGTCCACCCCCAGGCATGTATTGTGGCTTCCTAGGTTCTGGATAACTCAGAGGCTTTTGTAGTTCTCCTAGTGAGGCAACATATACAGGAGGTCTATCGAGTCCTTGGTGGACCACCTTACATTTTATTTGTTTACTCATCCATTCATTTCATGCATTTTATACCACCAGTTAAAGGATCATAGAATCATAGAATAGTAGGGTTGGAAGGGGCCTACAAGGCCATCAAGTCCAACCCCCCACTCAATGCAGGAATCCAAGTCAGAGCATCCCTGACAGATGGCTGTCCAGCCTCGTCTTGAATGCCTCCAGTGTGGGAGAGCCCACCACCTCCCTAGGCAATTGGTTCACAACCAAATAAAACCAAATAAAAACAATAAGATCAACAACATGAATACAAAATGAACAATAAACCCAGCAGTTAAAAGAACAGTTTAAAGCACTTAAACATCACTCTCCCGGGTCCCAAGTCTCAAACAGGTCGATACGTTATGGCTGGCTGGCTGGTGTGGGCTGTGTTCAGGTTGGTGCATCCAAGTTTGTGCAGGTCCTAGTGAATGTCGAATGAGGACTATGAAACAGACATGACAGTAGACATGCAATGACACTGAGATTCTGCATCCAAATTGCTTATGCATGAACTGAAAACGTATTACCCCACATTGGGATCTTATTGATGGCAAGTTTAAACTTCTCTGGGAAATACACACTGTGGGAGTGTGGGCTCAACTGGGGCAAGTCCCTGGCCCTTGCTACAGGTGGGCCAGAAGCAAAGTGGCAGGTTGTTCAACACTCCCCCACCAACCTCACAGCCTCATAAAGAACAGAAGCACCCAAGGAGGAGAGTGGAGATAGAGGCTGGAGGGAAGCAGTCAGTGGCAGTGAGGAGAGGGATTGAGTGCACCCATCCTGTTTGTTTGTTTGTTTGTTTGTTTATTTATTTATTTATTGCATTTATATCCCGCCTTTTTTCCTCTTGCAAGGAACCCAAGGCGGCATACATTATCCTCCTCCTCCTCTCCATTTTATCCTCACAACAACAACCCTGTGAGGTAGGTTGGGCTGAGAGTGTGTGGCTGGCCCAAAGTCACCCAATGAGCTTCCATGGCCGAGTGGGGACTAGAACCCGGATCTCCCAGCTCCCAGAGGGCCCATGGGCAAGAAATCCCCAAAGAGACCCCTCTCCGTGAGTCTACCTTCTCACTGCCATTGTCACCAGCTGCTATTGCTCCTCATCCACTTTTTCATCACTGCTGCCACTTGCTTGACTGACAGGCAGAGAACCAGTGAGCAGAGAACCAGTGAGCAGGTTGCCATGGTGAAGAGGAGGAGCACCTCCAGGGGTGTCTTGTCAGTGGGCCTCTGCTGGGGTGTGGGCCCTCAGCAGATGCCCAACCATGCCGACCCTTCATGCCAGCCATGAGCAAAGATGATGTACTGTGGGCTGGACAGCACCTGTGGGGTTTCTGTACAATTAAGTGCAGGAGTGAGAGTGACATAAAATCTGTTACAATTTTCAGTTCATAGATCTTTAAGGGAAGGGAGCTCCAATGATGAGCAGTTTCTTGACATATAGGCAAGAAGGACTCAGTCGCTCTATCCTCTGAATGAAGTGGGGCTGTGAGAGTTTCTTTCTCTCCCTCCTCTTTTGAATGCATCTCCCATGGCCTTATAGTACTAGGCAACGTTTTAATAGTGTTGCTGCATTTCTTGAGCCTGTAGCACCACACTCTCTTCTCGTTAGACAGAGGACATAGCAGTACCATGAGTTTTAATAGAACAGATTGTGTCAACTTCATAGTCAGATATTACTGAGCATTATAAGGCAAAGTATGCGGATCTGAAAAGAACAAGGGAAAGGAAAACAGAGGGAGAGAAAGGCTGATGCTGATCCAGTTTATAATCCTGTCATTGCAAACCAAAGAGCTCCATAATTAGGTTTTACGCCTCTATAAATAATGTGCCTTTATGGGAATGTGCAGTTGGAAGAAGGTACAGTGGAGACATTCTTACAATGGCACACCGTAAAAGACAGCCATTATTCAAACAGGGTAGATTACACAGAGTACCAAAGATGGGAAATGGGAAGGGGGGAGTGTTCACATTACTACAAACTGGATACTACAAACTTCATTCCAAAACATTTGCTAGTTAAAAGCTTTCTAGGACAGGCTTGCCGTAAATGTGTTATACCCAAAAAGTCTGCTATGAGAAACAAATCCGGTTTTATATAATCACCCGGGGGACAATAGCATCATATTTTTTAAATGTTATTATGAAAAGGAAGCCTAATTAATTGGAGAGCTGGAGGTTCCTTCTGAGTAACACCACATGATATGTGAGATTTTGTAGGTACTGAAAATGTTGAGCACCTTTTTTTTCTTTTCTTTGCCTTTTCTTTTTGTAATGCTGTTAGGAAGAGAAAACCTGTCATGTGCGCTGCATCCACATCAGTGACCACCCCACTCAGGAAGGAGCCCTTGACCACGGCTTCTATACCCTCCTGGCTTGAGAACATGGCTCTCCTGTAACCTCTCCTTTTCTACAGCCATGCAGGAGCATGTGGTTGAAGAATCAGCCACGGGGCCTTTAAGGACTGCAGACAGCATTTTGCACAGGGTGTAGCCACTTGAAGGTGAGGCCCTGCCAGCCTTCCTAGGGCTTCAAATGCAGGGGAGTCACTTACACATAGGCAAAATAAGAGGACACAATTTGCATATGCTAATTTCAGGGCTGGCCCTACCACTAGTCAAAGTGAGGAAGTTGCTTCAGATGGCAAATGCTGAGAGGCGGCAGCAAGGTGTTGGAGGAGAGATGTTTGTGTCACATGGCCTTCCCTACACCCCCTAAGTTAAGTCTGCTGCCTTCAGGTGTGATGTCCCATCATCGGAGTTGAAGGAAAATGTTCAATCTTAAAGAAAGGTTTTTGTACATGGAATGGGAGGGGATGCCATCTTGTTCTTCACCTCAGGCCGCAAAATGTCTTGGGCCAGCCCTGGCTAATTGTACATGTAGATGACAATTTAGAGAAAGAATTACTATTATTTAAGTAGATATACAGGACATCTCACCAAATGGGGAAGACTATGACTAGTCTGTCTCCTCAGTCTGCTGTCCAGGCAGTTACTCACTGTTGATGGACCACTTCAAGGCCCCTGTTCTCCCTGCTTATGGTTTTTCAACTCTAAACTAGACTTGGACCGGACAGCCCTTCAAAAAGAAGGCATCTTCAAATAGATGGATGACTGTCCTCTGTAAAGTAGGAATCATGACTACCCTGTTCAGATGTCTCCAGTCCTATTAAAAGTGTGGCTGATCTGTTGGTTCCAGGAATAAGGAAGAGCGGGGGGGGAGGGGGGGAGAGAGAGGAGTCTCAAGTTCATATTCTGGGAACCAAATTGTTAGAGAAGACTTATTTTATTAAATTGAAATTTGGTGGAAATATATATGAACTTTCATATTCACACACACATTTCAGTGGATGGAATGGCGGGATCTATCATCCAAACCCTAAAAAGCAATTGGAGCTACATAGCCTAGGTCATGTGATGTCGTGATGTGCTCTTCTTTATAATATCCACAGAGGTTTTTAATTTATACATAATTTATACAGTGGTATAATTAGAAGCAGTGATTTGAGCTGTGGAATATAATCTCAGTAATCTTATGTTAAATGTCTAAATTGTCAATCTAGAGAAATTTAGTCAGCGTTAAGCCCTATTGAAATCACTGGACTAACTTGTCCCATTTGCTTTAATGGGACTTACACATGATTGACATTCTCTGGATCAGGACCATAATCCCAACAAGTTAACTACTTGAGCAGTATGACCACTGAAATTAACTGCATTAAAATCTAAAGGGTAGTATGGTCCAATGATATCTCACTGCTTAGTCCTAATGATGTTACACTAGTGTAAACCAACGCTACTGTAACATTATTAGCCCTTGCTAGCAAAGGAAAATCACCGCTTTTCCTCTTTGCCTGGCAAGCACTAATGACATTGGTTTATGTTAGCACTGTGACAGCATTGGATACCGTCCAAAGTTATCCCTCACTAATATCCTTTGTGTGACTGCATACATCCAGGGAGGGCACACTGAGGAACTGCTTGCATACACTGAAGTCTTGACATCTTTCACTCTGGGTATGCAAACCAAGCAATGCATTGCACCCACTGTTTCTATAATGGAAAATAAACAGTTTTCAGCAACTTGTACTGTGACAAGAAGGTCAAGTGTTGCTGACTATTAATTCAAGAGCCATTTTAACGTCACTTTTATTAAGGGCACAATCGTATGCATGTTTAGACAGGAAAAAAGTCCTACAACTCCCAGCATTCTCCAGCCAGTCATGCTGGCTAGGGAATGCTGGGAGTTGTAGGACATTTTTCTGCCTAAACACACATAGGATTGTGCCCTAAAGGAAAAATCAAGGGTATTATCCAGACATTTCCATTGATATCAATGAAAGAGAGTTAAGCACATGCTAACTTGGATGGATTATGTCCAAAGTCTCTCCTTCTCAATCATTTCTATTTTAGATCATTGATTAAAAATCAGGTACCATCCAGGGAAAATTAAGCATATGCTTATCGGTGGCTTAGTGGTTAAGACGCTGAACTGCAGACTGGAAGGTCGGCAGGGCAGCAGTTCGAGACCCGAGTGCCGCGTGACGGAGTGAGCTCCCGTCTTCAGTCCCAGCTTCTGCCAATCTAGCAGTTCGAAAGCAAGAAATTGCAAGTAGATAAATAGGTACCGCCTCGGCGGGAAAGGTAACAGCGTTCCGTGCACCTCGGCGTTCAGTCATGCCGGCCACATGACCACGGAAGCGTCTTCGGACAGCGCTGGCTCTTCGGCTTAGAAACGGGGATGAGCACCGCACCCTAGAGTCAGACACAACTGGTTGGGGACACCTTTACCTTTACCTTTTATCTTTGATACAAATAGGACTCCAGGGAGCTTTAGCTTTGCTGGATCATATCCAAAGTTTGTAACTCCAAATTTTCAAAATCCAACACAGATGCCCTGTTCTGGCTTTCACTATTCAGTGGCTGCCTCAGCTAAATAAATGTATGCTGCTCTGTTACTCATGAAATTTGTAATTGTAACCTAAAAAGAAAGCAGCAGCTTCCCATTTCCCCTGTATTATGTCTTATGCAAATATGGATTTTAACCGAAACCCTGGCATTGCTCTTTTCTGTGCATTCTGTATCACGCACTTACACTAATGAGGCAGTGGGGTTAAACAAATGGCAAAGCAGGGCTTAAGCTGTGAATATGAGAGAGGGAAGATGTTTCCATTAAAGCTCATTCCCTGAATCATGCCACGTAACATCGGGAAAGATGCTTCACCTGAACTATCTCTTAGTTGTAAAATGAGGCAACGGGCTGGTTCACACATATGTATTCATCACTTGATGAATGCAACATCCAGTTATGATGTGCCATTATGAATGGTCCATCATACATCAAACAAGACAAACAGAACTTTCATATCTCTGCACATGCATGTTCGAAGCAGACATGATTCCTAGTATAATAAACATAGAAAGAGCTACCCTAGTTATCACTGGAAACATGAGACATGACAACACTGCTTTGTGGTGGGATCACTGCCTTGTTGTGGCGAAGGGGCTTGTGTAACTCAGTGAAGCCATAAGCTATGCCGTGCAGGGCCACCCAAGACGGACAGGTCATGGCAGAGGGTTCTGACAAAATGTGGTCCACTGGAGAAGGAAATGGCAACCCACTCCAGTATTCTTGCCAAGAAAACCCCATGGAACGTATCACAAGGCTAAAAGATATGACGCCGGAAGATGAGCCCCTCAGGTCGGAAGGTGTCCAATATGCTACTGGGGAAGAGCAGAGGGTATTTCCAAGTAGCGCCAGAAAGAGTGAAGCGGCTGGGCCAAACCCAAAAGGACACTCAGCTGTGGATGTGTCTGGCGGTGAAAAGAAAATCCGATGCTGTAAAGAACAATATTGTTTAGGAACCTGGAATGTCAGATCAATGAATCAAGGTAAGCTGGAGGTGGTCAAACATGAGATGGCAAGATTGAACATCGACATCTTGGGAATCAGCGAACTCAAATGGACAGGCATGGGCGAATTTAATTCAGGTGACCATCATATCTACTATTGTGGGCAAGAATCCCTTAGAAGAAATGGAGTAGCACTCATAGTCAACAAAAGGGTGGGAAAAGCAGTACTGGGGTACAATCTTAAAAATGATAGAATGATCTCAGTACGAATCCAAGGCAAACCATTCAACATCACAGTAATTCAAGTCTATGCCCCAACCACTGAGGCCGAAGAAGCTGAGGTTGATCGGTTCTATGAAGACCTACAACACCTTCTAGAACTAACACCAAAAAAAGATGTCTTCTTCATCATAGGGGATTGGAATGCTAAAGTAGGAAGTCAAGAAATCACCGGGATAACAGGCAGGCATGGCCTTGGTGTACAAAATGAAGCAGGACAAAAGCTAATAGAGTTTTGCCAAGAGAACATGCTGATCATAGCAAACACTCTTTTCCAACAGCACAAGAGGCGACTCTACACATGGACGTCACCAGATGGTCAATATCGAAATCAGATTGATTATGTCCTTTGCAGCCAAAGATGGAGAAGCTCCATACAGTCAGGAAAAACAAGACCTGGAGCTGACTGTGGCTCAGATCATGAGCTGCTTCTTGCAAAATTTCGGCTTAAATTGAAGAACGTCGGGAAAACCACTAAACCGTTCAGGTATGACCTCAATCATATTCCTGATGAATATACAGTGGAGGTGAGGAATAGATTTCAGGGATTAGACCTGATAGACAGAATGCCTGAGGAACTATGGACGGAGGTCCATAACATTGTTCAGGAGGCAGCAATGAAATCCGTCCCAAAGAAAAAGAAATGCAAGAAAGCCAAGTGGCTGTCTGATGAGGCTTTACAAGTAGCTCACGAAAGAAGGGAAGTGAAAAGCAAGGGAGAAAGGGGAAGATATACCCAACTGAATGCAGAGTTCCAGAGAATAGCAAGGAGAGACCAGAAGGCCTTCTTAAATGAACAATGCAAAGAAATCGAGGAAAACAACAGAATGGGAAAGACTAGAGATCTCTTCAAGAAAATTGGAGATCTCAAGGGAACGTTTTGTGCAAAGACGGGCATGATAAAGGACAAAGAAGGCAGGGACCTAACAGAAGCAGATGAGATGAAGAAGAGGTGGCAAGAATACACAGAAGAACTATACAGGAAAGATCTGAATGTCCCTGATAGCCATGATAGTGCGCTCACTGAACTTGAGCCGGACATCCTAGAGAGTGAAGTCAAGTGGGCCTTAGGAAGCATTAGTAACAACAGAGCTAGCGGAGATGACAGTATTCCAGCCGAGCTATTTAAAATCCTAAAAGATGATGCTGTTAAAGTGCTGCATTCAATATGCCAACAAATCTGGAACACTCAACAGTGGCCACAAGACTGGAAAAGGTCAGTTTACATTCCAATTCCAAAGAAGGGCAACGCCAAAGAGTGTTCAAACTACTGCACCATTGCGCTCATTTCACATGCCAGCAAGGTGATGCTCAAAATCCTACAAGCTAGGCTTCAGCAGTATGTGAACTGAGAACTACCAGAAGTACAAGCTGGGTTTCGAAGAGGCAGAGGAACTAGAGATCAAATCGCCAACATTCGCTGCATCATGGAGAAAGCAAGAGAATTCCAGAAAAACGTCTATTTCTGCTTCATTGACTACGCTAAAGCCTTTGATTGTGTGGATCACAACAAACTGTGGCAAATTCTGAAAGTGATGGGAGTACCAGACCACCTTACCTGTCTCCTGAGAAACCTGTACGAGGGTCAAGAAGCAACAGTAAGAACCAGACATGGAACAACCGATTGGTTCAAAATTGGGAAAGGAGTACGACAAGGCTGCATATTGTCACCCTGCTTATTTAACTTATATGCAGAGTACATCATGAGAAATGCCGGGTTGGATGAATCACAGGTCGGAATTAAGATTGCCGGGAGAATTATCAACAACCTCCGATATGCAGACGATACCACCCTAATGGCAGAAAGCGAAGAGGATCTCAAGAGCCTCTTGTTGAGGGTGAAAGAGGAGAGTGCAAAAGCTGGTTTGAAACTCAACATTAAAAAAACTAAGATCATGGCATCTGGCCCTATCACTTCCTGGCATATAGAAGGGGAAGAAATGGAAGCAGTGACAGATTTTACTTTCTTGGGCTCCAAGATCACCGCAGACGGTGACTGTAGCCATGAAATTAAAAGACGCTTGCTCCTTGGGAGGAAAGCTATGGCCAACCTAGACAGCATAGTAAGAAGCAGAGACATCACCTTGCCGACAAAGGTCCGTCTAATCAAAGCTATGGTTTTCCCAGTAGTAATGTATGGCTGTGAGAGCTGGACTATAAGGAAGGCTGAGCGCCGAAGAATGGATGCTTTCGAACTGTGGTGCTGGAGAAGACTCTTACGAGTCCCCTGGACTGCAAGGAGGTCAAATCAGTCCATCCTAAAGGAAATCAACCCTGAGTGCTCATTGGAAGGACAGATAATGAAGCTGAAGCTCCAATATTTTGGCCACCTTATGTGAAGAGAAAACTGCCTGGAAAAGACCCTGATGCTGGGAAAGACTGAAGGCAAAAGGAGAAGGGGACGGCAGAGGATGAGATGGCTAGATAGCATCACGGATGCAATGAATATGAACTTGAGCACGCTCTGGGAGAGAGCGCAGGACAGGAAGGCCTGGCGTGCTATGGTCCATGGGGTCACAAAGAGTCGGACACGACTGAACGACTGAACAACAACAACAAGAAGCCCCACACTGAAACAGGCTATGGGGTGGTGGGAGGGTAGTGGAGATTGGTGTCTCCCATTTCGGTGGGGCTGTGAATCCATTCTGGCCAGAACTCTAAAGCTGGCCAGAACTCTAAAGGAGCTATCCAAGGTGCTGAACCTCTTTTGGGGATAGGGTTCAGCACCTTGGATAGCTCCTTCAGAGTTCTGGCTGGTTCTAACTGAAGCCCAATATTCTGGGAAACTCTCATCAACAGTGAATTAAACATAACGATCACCCTTCGCTATAGTGATCCCGTTTCTTCATATTCCTTGCTCTTCTGCATGTTGCTGACTGATACCACTCTTACAACCATATGCTCCTATATGACTCCATCTATGGAAACCTTCCTCCTTTCCTTCTTCTAGCCATATAACCAATGGAGGCTGGTGGCTCTGATTTCGGTGGGGCTGTGGATCTACTCTGGGTATTAGTCAGAACCAGCCAGAACTCTGAAGGAGCTAGTCAAGGTGCTGAGCCTATTTTGGAGATAGGGTTCAGCACCTTGGATAGCTCCTTTAGTGATCTGGTTGGCCCTGACTAAAACCCAGAATGGATTCACAGCCCCACCGAAATCAGAGCCACCATCCTCCACTAGTGGGGAATATCCATCTTTCCAGAGGTCAAGGACTGACGAGGTCTCTCCCCACACACACACACACACACACACACACATGTAATGTAAGAAAAAGAGGCCTGCCGTGAAGTGAAAGAGTTTCAAGATTGCAGGATCTGCGGAAGGAGTCAGCCTCTCTGCCCATCATGGTGCCAGACCAGGGAGACTTGGGTTCAAGTGTCTGCTCAGCAGTCCTTGGCTGGCCATTAACCTAACCTACCTCACAGGGTTGTAATAACAATAGAATGGAATACTCCCCATGTTTGTCACATGGCGCTCTTGGAGAAACAATAGGATAAAAATATGATTGGCTGAATGAACGAATCAATGAATAAATACAGAAATGATCAACTAAAGGGTGAGGGGGGTGTAAGAAATATCAACATTCAAAACTTGGAAAATGTAGCAGAGGAGCCAAAACAATTAAATGCACAGTTTAGCTAAACGATTTTTATATATGTGATTTTTTCCACATACATTTGCAGTTCTAGAGCAGCCTTCCCCAACCTGGGGGTTGTTCTCACAGACAATCTGCTGTGAACTGGGAATGTTTGGAGGTCGTTGGTGGCAGATGACATTGTGGCAAAACTGAAACCATCCCAGGCTTTGTGGTGGAAAATCTGTATTTCCTGAGACTGCTTATACTTTGCTTTTTTGCCCTTTAATCTGGGTTCTCCACGCTTCTTGTGTTGTGTGCTCCTATCCTCCACACCTGCTTCAACTTGATAGCCCTGCCCAGGGTGTGTCAAAGGGTGTTTCCCCTGTCTGTAGTTCCCTAGGGTTTCTGCCATTTTGCAGCCAGGCACTCCAGATTTCCAGTATTTATTTCTCCTTGCTTCACTTTGCCAGTCATTGCAGTTGCTTCTTATCTTCTTCACTGCATCAGCCACCCTGCATACCTAAGTGACCCCTGTTTAGGACCCCCCAATTTATTAATTTTTTTAATAAACCAATCGTGCATTTGGCTGTGCATGTTTACTCAGAAGTAAGAAATAAATCTCATTCCCCTGCAGTGAATCTTTAACAGATCTCAATACATACAGGGCCACGATAAATCATTAAAGCATTTAAACAGTTAAGGCTAACTTTAGTTTGTTGTTTATTCGGTCAGTCACTTCCGACTCTTCGTGACTTCATGGACCAGCCCATGCCAGAGCTTCCTGTCAGCCGTCACCACCCCCAGCTCCCCCAAGGTCGAGTCCGTCACCTCCAGAATATCATCCATCCACCTTGCCCTTGGTCGGCCCCTCTTCCTTTTGCCTTCCACTTTCCCTAGCATCAGCATCTTCTCCAGGGTATCCTGTCTTCTCATGATGTGGCCAAAGTACTTCAGTTTTGCCTTTAATATCCTTCCCTCAAGTGAGCAGTCTGGCTTTATTTCCTGGAGTATGGACTGGTTTGATCTTCTTGCAGTCCAAGGCACTCTCAGCATTTTCCTCCAGCACCACAGTTCAAAAGCATCTCTCTTCCTTCGCTCAGCCTTCCTTATGGCCGAGCTCTCGCAGCCATTGGTTACTACGGGGAATACCATAACTTTAGTAACTCACCCTAAAGTGCTCTTTCACTTCTCTGTGAAATCGCTATCCCAGAGCTGTGCTTCTTTGACATTCTATAGTTTCTCTGTTGTTATGTAAAGTCACAGTAGCGATCATTCAAGATCATGGGAGCTTGTCATCTCAGTGAGCAGGGAGAAGGAGAAAGGTGAGTAGAAAGGAGGGTTGGAAGCAATAATTCCCTGGCAGAGTGCTAGAATGGGGCGGAATGGGGTGGAATTGAGAGGCTGGGCTTCTTTCATGGGAAGAGATGGGAGGCCTTTTGCCTTCTCAAGGCAAAAGTGCACACATTAGAGAAAAGGTGGCGGGGAGATAATATAGTAGCAGAAGGGAGCCTTCAGAATTGTGAATTACTTGCTCTCCATTCATAATAATGTAGTAGCAAGGGAGAGCCTGGATTGGGGGGGGGGGCAAACAAGCCTCTCTCATTGGTTGAGCAGCCCCTGCCAGTCTGCTGACATTCAGTTCTATTCCTCCCACCCCACCCAGAAGTATGTTCCTTTCAAGAGCTGTATGACCCCTGGAAACCAGATTTTAATATTGCTGTACATTCAGCTTTGCTTGCTTCATGTGTCCCTGATGGACCAAAGCCAATTCCATGAAAATCCAGGTAATACTCCAACACGCTTCTCATTCCGTTCTCATGAAGATCCCCCCTGGTATCTGCCAGATGTTTTGGACTTCAATTCCTATCAGCCCCAGCCAGCCTGGCCAATGGTCAGTAATACTGGGAGTTGAAGTCCTGGAGGGCACCAGGTTGGGGAAGGCTATCCTAGAGAAACTTCCTCTCAGCGATTTAGGTTGTCTCAGCAACTACTAAAAGCTGCTAACTGCAGCAAGTAGGTGATCTTTAACATAATTTTAGTGTGGGTTTACCCTACATTTGCTAGTTAGAAGGGTCTTCCCAATTATTTCCATTCACTTTATTTCCTCATCATCTAAATTAACAGTGGAGAGAAAAAGATAAGAATAATAGAAACACACATTTCTCCTCTACTAACTGACTTTTTACCTCCTCTCTTGCGAAGGCAGATATACTTTCATGTGTGTCCAGTAAAGTCAACTATATTATTAGTTTCCAAATTGTTTTCTGAGTTAGTGAATCCTTTCATTTAAGCAAAATGTGATTTGAATGGGAGTTTGCAGCTTTCAAATCAATTCTAAGCTCCCCACTAAATCAACAGATTGTTGTCTTATGTTATATAAGTATATTAATAAGCACATTCTGCCATTATAACCAGAAATCAGGAGGGGGGCAGTAGGTTCTATGGCTTATACTGAGAAAATATCTCAGCAGACAGATCTGAAACTTGGCAGTGTAGAAGAGGTGGGCTTGAGAATGGTCCCTGCTGATTTTGAAGTAGAAAAGGCACAACATGGCTTATTTCTAGGAGTTTAAATTTTGACAACAGCCCACGAGCAGTTTAACAGGTATTGTCTGCTTCTTTTCCATAAACTTACATGGGGTTTACTTTGCAGTAACATTTCTCCATTTGTACAGCATGGAGGTGTAGTATGTGCTTTGACCCAGATGAGGTATTTTTTATTTTTTTATTTATTTATTTTATTAATCGCCCATCTAGCTGGTCACCCGGCATCAAAACATCATATTTCTAAAAATACCCTAATCCACCCCAAATGACTGCCTGAACAACCACATTTTTAATGTGTGGCAGAAGCTCATTAAAGACGGGGCATGGTGGAGTTCCCTAGGGAAGGAGTTCCACAGAGTGGGGGCCACCACAGAGAAGGCCCTCTCCCTCGTCCTCACCAGTCTAGCTGTCCTGACTGATGGGACAGAAAGAAGGCCATCTGAGGCTGATCTTTTTCAGCGGCCTGTCTGGTGTTGTTGGAGGCACTCACTAAGATAGGTTGGGCCAGAACCATACAGGGTTTTAAAGGTCAAAACCAACACCTTGAATTTGGCCTAGGGAACCACTGGTAACCAGCGCAGCAACTTCAGCACCGGAGTGATGTGATCACGCCGGTGGCTGCCTTTAATCAGGTGAGCTGCTGCGTTCTGTACCAGCTGCAGCTTCCAAATTATCTTCAAGGGTTACTCCACATAGAGCACATTACAGTAGTCTAAACAAGAGGAGACCACAGCATGTACTACCGATGGGAGCAGATGGTCGGGAAGGAAGGGGCGCAGCCGCCGTATCAGATGGAGTTGGTACAGCACTGTCCAGCTCACACCTGACACCTGAGCCTCCATGGACAGCTGGGAGTCCAAAATGACACCCAGGCTGCGGACCTGGTCTTTCAAGGGTAGCCGTACCCCATTCAACACCAGGTCAACATCCCCAGTATAAAATATTTCTAGGTTTGGGGGGGGGGGGAGTGTGACTTTAGCCTATGAGATTTGTAAGGTCATATTCACAGGATGGGAGGGGGAATAGAATGAAGTGTGAGTGCCAGCATCTCAGCCTGAACACACTGTTAAGGGTGTAGCCCTTAAAAGCTGTAATTTCCTGGCATTTTAGAGCTTGGAGGAATGTGCAACCCCCTTAACCCAACATGTTAAACTGAAACATTTTTTGTGAATTTATTATTTTAGATCTTGTTGAAACTGATCCTGTTATCTTCTGCACACAGTATAGGATTAGAATTCAGAGGTAGGCAACTTCTTGCTCTCCAGATTTGTTGGACTACAACCCCCATAATCCCAGATCATTGGCCATGCTGGCAGGGGCTGATGGGTGTTGTAGTCTAAAATATCTGGAGGGTAACCAGGTTGCCTACAGCTGGATTAGGTGCTGCTGTTAATCCATTTTAACTCAGATTCCAAGGAGGAAGATAAAACAACAATGAGGCATTTGTGATCATTATTAAAGCATCCAGGAAGCAGGGAATTTGGTACATTAGAGCCATCTAGGGGACCTATTGGAGAAAGGTGGTATATACATTTAAATAAATAAATTCATCTACCAAATAAATTCATCTACTCACATTCATCTACCAAAAACCTTTCTAAATGTGACAAGTTTGTAGTCTAACAGAGCAAACATAGATATCAACTCAGAAGTAAGCCCTGTTGAGTTTAATGGAACTTACTCCCAAGTAAGTGTGTGTAAGATTACAGCATGAAGGGCACAATCCTATGCCTCTGAACTCGGAGGTGACCGCCTATCAAATGCAGGACAGGAGAAGCACAGAGGGGGGTCATTCCCTCCGCGTTTCTCTTGCCTTGCATTTTCGACTAGACAGCCGATTGTGGCTGTCTAGCCGTGGGAGGGCTGAGCGGGGGAGGAGGCTGCCATACGACACATTGGATGTGTTGTACAGGCATTTCCGCCCTCTCCACCCTGGAATGCCCCCCAGGAATGCCCAATTTTGGCCGCTCCACACTCCTCTAGGGAGCGTGGAGCGTGGGGCTTTTCCACACTGCCTGTGAGGTGGCGCAGAAGTGGGGGAAGGTCAGTTCTCCGGGAACCGTCCTCAGAGCATAGGCTCCGAGGTTGGTTCCTGGAAAACCAGATATCCCATGGCTGTCTAGCCGCTGACTAGCGGCCATTGGATTGCCCCCTCCGCTAACTTCTGAATAAACCCAATGGAGAATAAATACAATTGGGCTTACTATTCATGAATAAATATGCATACAATTATGCTGTTAGTTACTCTTTACTAATTTTTTTTATTGGCTGATTCTATTATCCCTTATTAATGGAAAACTATGGGTTGGATCTAGACTTAGTCATGCTTAGAGTAGACCCACTGAAATTAATGAGACTTTAGTAATAACAAGCATGTCCCATCAATTTCGACAGGCATACTTTAAGCATGACTGTCTGGATCCAACCTTATACTATTACTGGTTCAGACATAGCGAGAACATAACAGGAAATCATGCACAGCATTTATTTATTTATTTATTTATTTATTTATTTATTTATAAAATGTGTGTTCCACCTTTCCTAAAATAGTCCAACATGGCTAAGTTACAACACATAATAAAAACAAATATACATATTTGTATGTATATTTAACCCTACCCAGCCCAATCCTCTAAAGTACCCTCTTAAATATAGTATGACATTCATTGGTAGTCCATGGTCTGGCAGGAAGACACTCATAGAGAAGCAGCGTAACCTTAGTAAGAAAGGGCAATTTGACTACTGAAGGAAAACAGAACCCATGCAACTTAATGAGGCCTGGTGTCTGTGGCTTCTGTGAAACCTAGAGGTTGCTTTGCCCTTGGATGTTCAACATGCTGCTGATAACTCTGCTTATTTGGGGTTAATAAAAACTCAACAGTGTAAAAAGAAGCATTTTTCAAGATTCAGCACAAGAGAACATTCCACTCATAGCAGTTTTACTCGCTGGGCAGATCAAGGTCACTTTCACTGAACCAGTAGCGAGAGGGTCAGCGTGTGAGTCCTTGTAATTCCAAGATGCAACAGCTGCCACTTTGTCCATTTGTGTGATGGTCCGCTACCACAGAGGAGGCACATGTGCTAAAGGAGAGATCATGCTTCCACATGTAATGGTGCTTCTGCATACATATCCTCTTTTACAGTGAGGTATGTCATAATGCCACGAAGATGCATAAGATCATGCTTGGAACTTGTAATTCTCTGGGGAGTGGCACCATGAACAAGGAACAGTACCCATCGTCTCCAGAACACTCCAAAGGATGCCGTTTGGCTTTAAAAAATTATAAAACTTGTGAACATGGATAACAGAAGCAGCATGTGACAAGGGGAAATGGCTTCCTTTTGAAAGGCGCACCTTTAGAAATGTATCAATTCAATTAAAATAATACTGTTTCGGGCTCTGTGAATAGATTAGGCTTGCCAAGTTACATTCCACAGATCTACGCTGCAGCTTTAAGAACATAAGCACATAAGAAGAGCCCTGCTGGATCAGACCAAGGTCCATCTAGTCCAGCATTCTGTTCACACAGTGGCCAAATGGGAAACCCACAAGCAGGACACAAGTGCAACAGCACCCTCCCAGCCAGGTTCCCCAGCAACTGCTGTACATAGACATACTGCCTCTGATAGTGGAGGTAGCATATAGCCATCAGGACTAGTAGCCACTGATAGCCTTATCCTTAAATTCTCCAGTGCAGTGGGAGACCACTTAATTCCTTCCCTGGTCCTGTCACCCTGGCTCTCCATGCCCCACCTATCATGCACCTGGGGTCCAACTCATTACAGCTGATAAGGGAGGAGGAATGGACAATTGGCCTAGGGAAGGAATGAGTTCAAGAAACCAGGATTCCCTCATCTCCTGCTGCACTGGAGTAGGGATGTCAGAGAATTCCGCCATGGATCTCAGTGAGGCCGAATGCCAGTGCATTCGGCCCCCCCGAACTCCATGACGGAACAGCCTGCCACCCCCCTGCCCCCCCGCAGATCCCCTCCAGGACAAGACTAACCTGGGGCGGATGTTCCGGATGGCGGCGGCTCCAGCGGCAGCTTCGCTGGTGGCGGCGGCGACAGCTGGTCTTCTGACCGGCTGCCACCGCTGCCGCCATTTGCAGTCTGTTTCCCCCTCCCCAATTGTGATAGGCTACATAAAGACTTACGTAGCCTATCACGTCTGGGTTAAAAAAAAAAAAAATTACGCAAATGGCGGCGGCTACGGCCGCCGCCATTTGCGTTCCTTATTTTTGGCTGTCTTAGTCTACGTAAATATTTACATAGACTAAGACAGAGAAAATAAGAGGGAAAGGAAATAGCGTAGCGGACGCTATTTGCGTTCCCCCTTATTTTCACCGTTTTAGTCTACGTAAATATTTACGTAGACTAAGACGGTGAAAATAAAGGGGAACGCAAATAGCGTCTGCTATGCTATTTGCGTTCCCCTTTCTTGTCTTCGTCTCAGTCTACATAAATATTTACATAGACTAAGATGGCCAAAAATAAGGAATGCAAATGGCGGCGGCCGTAGCCGCCGCCATTTGCATACGCGTTTTTGTTTTTTGTTTTTAACCCAGACGTGATAGGCTACATAAGTCTTTACGTAGCCTATCACGGCTGAATTCAGGGATGCAAATGGTGGCAGCTACGGCCGCCGCCATTTGCTTCCCTGCTAGCCAGTGGCTGGATGTCCGGCTGCTGGTGGAGCCAGCCAGCGGCTCCGCGGAATCCCCGCGGAGCAGAGCCGGCTGCCCAGGATTCCGGGGGGAGGGACGGAGCGCCTCCCCCCCCCAGCGGAACCCGGCGGAGCCAGGTAAGCAGGGTTTCGTACATCCCTACACTGGGGAAAATAAAGGCAGTCCAGTGTGGATCGCTTAGCTGCAACCTCACAACAAAGTAAAGCAATCTTAAAAGTGCACATTGGCAATTGACAATTAGCATCTCACTAGTCCCTTCCTCTGTATTCCCCTTTCCTTTCCTCCAGGTTTTCCTATCAACTCTTCATATAGTCCCATACTTCTAGAGTAAAGACATCAAGACTATGAGCAAGAGAACTGAATGCACACTGCCAGGTAGAGGGGGGCTTGGGCTTGAACATCGCGTCCCTCAGCTTCCTGGCTGCTCTGCTTCCCCATTTTTTCTCCCCACCCCCACCCCAGTGTTCCTTTTGTCCCTTGCCATCTTCCACCTCTCTCTCTCTCTTTCTCTCTCTGCTCTTCTTTCACCAGTGCTCACTGTCCCCCCACTCCCTTACTAGGCAGTGGCATCTTTCTTCTCTCTTTAAAAAACAAATCAACTTTTTAAAAAAGATGTGGCCACTGCATTTGGGAGACCTCTTGGCTGTGGGGCCCTAGACCTATGCCCAATGGTCTGGCATAGCAGTGTCACTGGCTGAACAAAATTTAAATATATGACAATAAAGAAGGGAAAAGAAAAAAGCAGAAGCAATAAAGGAAAGAGGAAAGGGAGGGCAAAGGAAAAGGGGCGGGAAATTCAGTGCCGTGCACATCACTTCATGGGCCTACACTGGCTCTGTAGTAGTGAATGAGTACAGCTCAAGCGTACAGCTCGAGACAGCATATTAATTGAAATGTACTATCTTTCAGCAGTTTGCTGTAACAGAACTTTGCATGGGTGACTATTGCTAATATCAACAAACCTTGAACCCAGTCAACATTTCAACTGAGTGATTTCCTGCAGAGAGGAGAAAAGGCAAGTGCATCATGGTAAAGTAACCTGTGCCTTCCCCTGACTATAAGGTAGATTACTGCATTGTGCTTTATGTGGGGCTGCCCTTGAAGACTGTGCAGAAGCTGCGGCTTGTGCAAAATGCATCAGCCAAATTAATAACAGGAACCAGAAGGTCTGAAAATGTAACACCAATTCTGGCCTGCTTGCCTTGGCTTCCTATATGTTTCTGAGTCTGATTTAAGGTGCTGGCTTTAACATATAAAGCCACATGGCTCAGGACCATGATACCTGATAGAACACTTCTCCTGATCTGAACCTACCTGGACACTACACTCAGCATCAGAGGCCTTCCTCCTCCAATGGAGGTTCAGAAGGTGGCAACAAGGGAGAGGGTCTTCTCAATGGTGGCCCCCCGATTATGGAATGCTCTCCCCACTGAGGTCCACCTGGCGCCAAGACTGTCATCTATTCGGTGTCAGGTTAAGACTGCCCTCTTGTCCCAGGCATTTGATGGCATATGATGGAGCATTTATGTCAGTTGTTTCAATCAGGTCCAGTATCTTAATTGCAAATGTTTTACCTGTTTAAATTGTTTTAAATTTTTTATGTTAGAGATTTTATATTGTTTTTATTAACTTGTATTATTATATGTATTTTTTGTGCAGCTCCCAGAGAGCTTTGACTATTGGGCGGTATAGAAATGAAATAAATAATAATAACAATATATCCCATAAATATGTTCTGCTGCAAGCAAAGGTAACTGACCCAGATGAAAGCGTCCATAACATCCCTCATTTGACTATCCAGTACAGTATTTCTGAAAAACAAAGACACACATGCAGTGTCATTCTAAAATATCCTTTGCAAGGAGACATCTGTTTGAATTACAGAATAACAAAGACAAATACATTTGATTTTCTTCCTTGTCCCACTGGATCAAAATAAGGTATCCAGGTGACATGGTACATTTCCGTAACGAATGCCCGTATACATGAGGTAATATAAAATTAGACCCAGGAAGAGCAAGAAAAAACAGAAATATTCTTCTGGAGTAATTCTATCTCTCTCTGCTACTTTCATTCTTTATATAAAGTGAGTACAGTTGCAATGCTAATGTCTGTGTGAAACTGATACCGTCTATGACTCAAATGCTCTCTAATGAGTGACTCACCCATACTGAGAATAGCTATCAAAGGGTCACTTTGGGGCTAGAAGGATCCTTTCAGGAAACAGATGGAACAGAAATTTATAATCGGTTCCTGCCTTTCCCAAAGATGCTTTCAACTGTTATGGTGAGATTAGTCTTTAAATACTAGTTCCACATAAAAATGACTTCTGATGTTTATAAAAGGACAACCTCGCAAAGGCAAGGAATACCACGGTGCCTTTTTCAGAAGGCACTGATGAATGGATGCACTGGAGAACAAGACCTGAGGCTTCCACGCATCCAGATTTTTTTGTATTTCAAATATGCTTAGGCATATATCCGTTTTTAGTTATATGGTAAAACAGCTTACAATATATGGAGAAGATCTGCGGCATGCTACGTATCTCTGTGTGTGTTTTATTAAGTGAATTGCTCTGTTTATCAATATACTGTTATATTCAGTGGAAGCTGGTGGCTCTGATTTCAGTGGTGCTGTAAATCCATCCTGGGTTTTAGTCAGAGCCAGCCAGATCACTAAGGGAGCTATCCAAGGTGCTGAACCCTATCCCCAAAATAGGCTCAGCACCTTGGATAGAGACTTTAGAGTTCTGGCTGGTTCTGACTAAAACCCAGAGTAGATCCACAGCCCCATCAAAATCAGAGCCACCAGCCTCCACTAGTTATATGGCTAGAACAGGAAGAGAGGAAGGTTTCCACAGATGGAGTCATATAGCAGCATATGCTTGTAATTGTGGTATCAGACAGCAACATGCAAAAGAGCAAGGAATATGAAGAAATGGGCTCACGATAGGGATGGGTGATCATTTTGTTTCAGTTCAGTGTTGATGAGAAATTCCCAAAATTCTTGAAATTCTCCATATTCGGGACAAAAACAACTTGAGTTTTTGTTTTGTTTTTAAATCCCATTTGGGGGATAGGGTTCAGTACCTTGGATAGCTCCTTTAGACTTCTGGCTGGTTGTAAGTAAAAGCCAGAATGGAAATTCCACCCCACCAAAATCAGATCTACCAGCCTCCCCTGCTTCAGTATGCTGTCCATGTTAACAAGTCTGCCAGACTGTGCCACTGATAGGGATGTTGGAGAATTCCGCCACGGACTCCAGTGAGGCCGGATTCTTTAGAATACGGCCCCCCGGAGTCCGTGCAGAATGGCCTCCCCCTCACCACCCCCCGAAATCCCCCCCGGAATGGACCTACCTGGTGGCGGAGGCGGCAGGGGCAGCGGCGTCAGAGGCTCTGGCTCGTCTTCTGGCCACTGCCAGAAGACGACCGTTGTAGCGGTCGCCATTTGCGTGCCTGCATTAGGCCATGATAGGCTACATAAATACTTACGTAGCCTATCACAGCAAAGAGCAGGGGCACAAATGGCCACCACTACGCCATTTGCACCCCTGCTATTTGCCGTGATAGGCTATGTAAGTATTTACATAGCCTAACACGGCAAAAGGCAGGGACGCAAATGGCGTAGCGGCTGTCATACTTACATAGCCTATCACGGCTTAATGCAAGGACACAAATGGCGGCTGCTACGATGGCCGCCATTTGCGGCCACAGCAGCCCGGCAGCGGCCGGAAGTCCGGCTGCAGCCGGCCCCGGCTGGTGGCTCCTCAGCCTTGCCACAGAGCGGACCTGGCTGGAGAGGATTCCGGGGGGAGGGATGGGTCGCCTGCCCCCCCAGCCGAAGTCCCGGACCGGAACCAGGTAAGGGATTCGTACATCCCTAGTCACTGACATGTTTTGCTTCTCCTGCACTAGAATGCCGGGATTATTCTTCACTGGCTCAGGTTCATGTTCCCTGACAGATGTCTGTCAATGGCGCAAAGCAACTCTTGCTTTGCACAAAGCAATATAACAGCTTTGATGTTGAATACACTGGGGCTGTTCACATGACATGACAGCCCACCATGGTGATATAAAAACATGTAAATAAACAAATATGAACTAATATAAATAAATATAAATATGCACATGCTGCAGCCTCAGCATGGGTTATTTAACCCACGGTGAGGCTGTAGCATGTGCTACCACCATTTCAAATATGCAACCCCCTCTTAGAGGTTATTGTGTCGTGCAAATTCGGCGAGCATGGGTTATGCAAGGGTTAAACAACCCACACATAACTCAGGGTCTGTTTTAGGGTTATGCAAGGGCTGTTTAGGCCTCGTATAAACCATGCTCGCCAGGTTCGCATGACAGGACAACCCTGGGCAGGGGTTGAATATGCAGTATGGCGCCCAAAGTCACCACAGCCCCTTGCGTATTAAATAACACATGGTGAGCTGCGTCATGTCGTCCAAACTGGTCACTGAGTAGAATACCTACCCCCTATTTTGCTCCTTTTCAGTTCTCTGTAGAAGTGACCACAAGGAACTATAGGAAGAAATCATCAAGTACAGAACAAGTGCCAGGCTGCTCTGTAAATGAGAGTAAAGTATAAAATGTCACTGACAAGGTCTTCCCATTCCAATCCAACTATGGTGTCCTTCAGCTAGTCACAGTAATATTTAAAATATAGACATCACCTCTCATAAGGGTGACATATATCAACTATCAACTCATTTTCTACATATTTATTTAGTTACATATTTTTGTATCACCTTTCAAGGTGAAGTTTCCTCAAAGCAGTTTACAAGATTAATATTTAAAATAATAAAACATAAAATACAGTTAACTAAAATGGCAGCATAAAGTCTTCAAGCAACAGTAACAAGTTCAATGTACAAAATAAAGATGGGCAGCTGTTTATTTAAAAGCAGACTGGAACAGCTAGGTCTTTAAGGCTCACTTAAAAACAGTCAGGGAGGGAGCCATGCACACATCTTGTGGCAGGGTATTCCAAATTAGGGATGTTGGTTGGAGAAATCTGCAATGGAATCAGATGAGTTTGGATTTCTATGGCTTTGACCTGTGAATTCTGCAGCAGACTGGCTTTTTACCAAGTTGCACGAATTCCACAGACTTGTGGACTTTTTTTCTTTTTTTTTTACTTTCCAGACTTTTATGAAACTTAATCATAGAAAAATACATAAAATGAAAAAACACCGCTAAAAATGCACATTTCACCATAGGGTAAAGCATGAGAATGCACATTTTGGGGGGATTCACACATGGGGGGGGGATTTGTGCATTTTCACAAGTGCAAATTTACGCATATTCAGAAAACTGGAAGAATCCGATTCTATCAATATGTGGATGATGGAATGGAAGTCACCTGACAATCTGCAAAACCCAGATGGAACAAATTTTATAAAATCCATATATCCCTATTCCAAAAGGACAGGGTCACCTCAGGAAGGGCCCTATCTCTTTTGCCCACCAACCTAATAGAGCTTACTGGTGAGCACAGGAGCAAGGCCTCCATGGCTGATCTTACGAGCCTAGGCAGTTTCTGCAGGTGGCCCTTTAGATAATGTTGGCCCAAGCCATTTAGGGCTTTAAATGTGATTACCAGTGCTTTAAATTGGGGCCAGAAACACACTGCCTACCAATGCAGCAGATACAGAGCTGGTGTTATATAGTCTGATCACCTGGCCCCCACAAGAAACCAGGCAGCTGCATTCTGCACCAGCTGAAGCCTCTGAGCCACCTTTAAAGGCAGGCCCATGTAGAGCATGTTACAGTAGTCTAATCTGTAACCAGGGCATGGATGATTGTAGGACATGGATCTGCTTGCTAACGTGATTCCCAGTAATGTGCTTAATGTCATGTCTAGTCTAGCCCTAAAGGGCCAGCACAAAAAGGTAAGGGTGAGTAGTCCCTATTCCCTATAATTGAAGCACTGGTGACGTTAATGTAACTTCACTGGAAATCTAGGAGAATAGTATTTTGTAGATTTCACTGCTACATTTTTTGCCAAAGGCTGCTTAAGTCTTATGGATGCAACTTTTTAAAACAGAGCCAAAGGAAGCCCATGCTAGAACACTGAGTTAATAATCAAAAAGAAAAGAAAGGCCCTGATCCTTCCCATAACTGCCCTTGCCTCTCTGGGGGAATCTTGAGCAGCACCTCATCCCTAGATCTCAAAGAATGGGGAGACATGATCCCTGAGGTATGTAGGTCCCAGGCCATATATGGCTTTATAAGTCTCGTAATGCCCCCAGGAGGTCACATTGGACTAGTTCTGAAATATATAATTTCTTAAATTATTTCTTTCTCCTGGTCTCCCTTTCCAACCAGTCCTCTCATCTGCTACAAAAGGAGCACCTTCCCAGACTTTGATGCACAATAGCTACTTAAGATTCTAACGCTGCAGATGCATTATTTATTATAGCGCGGAATGGATAGAATACATTGGTCTTATAGAATTTACCATTTTATCTTGATGGTGAAATGAAATTGGTTGAATCTGAGTGACCTAAGGTCATTTTGTGTATTCAACTGGCCTCGTCTGATAAGGGTACTCTCGCAATCTGCCTCAGTATATGGTGATTTTTTTTCCAGTGTAAAATCATTCATTTATTCATCAAAGCTCAGTAGTTTAGCTTTCTAGGTCTTCAATATGAAATAACAAGGCTGGGGGAGTGGAAAGAAGATAGCGATTCCATGATAGTAGTTCAATATGGGATTGAGTTGTTGAAGGACCCTGTAAGAAATAACTTGTTTTTGTTGTTTATTCGGTCAGTCACTTCCGACTCTTCATGACTTCATGGACCAGCCCACGCCAGACCTTCCTATTGGCCATCACCACCCCCAGCTCCCCCAACGTCGAGTCTGTCACCTCCAGAATATCATCCATCCATCTTGCCCTTGGTCGGCCCCTCTTCCTTTTGCCTTCCACTTTCCCTAGCATCAGCATCTTCTCCAGGGTATCCTGTCTTCTCATGATGTGGCCAAAGTACTTCAGTTTTGCCTTTAATATAGGGATGTACGAAAATCACTTCCCTGTTCGCGGATTATGGGGGAGAGGCATTCCGTCCCTCCCCCCGGAATCCTGGATGGGGGGGGAGGCGCTCCGTTCCTCCCCCCCGGAATCCTCCACAGCCGGCTGTGCTCCGCGGCAGCTCCGTGGAGCAGCTGGCCAGGCCCAGCCAGGCCAGAGCCGTCCGCAGAGGGCT
Organism: Heloderma suspectum; assembly: GCF_057233095.1. Classification (NCBI taxonomy): domain Eukaryota; kingdom Metazoa; phylum Chordata; class Lepidosauria; order Squamata; family Helodermatidae; genus Heloderma; species Heloderma suspectum. Next base: position 272,885,171 of record NC_139458.1, read on the forward strand.
CTGGGGGAGGGGAAACAGGTACGCAAATGGTGGTGGCTACGGCCACTGCCATTTGCATTCCTTATTTTTGACGTCTTAATCTACATAAATATTTACGTAGACTAAGACGGCAAAAATAAGGGGAACGCAAATAGCGTAGTGGATGCTATTTGCGTTCCCCTTATTTTCGCCATCTTAGTCTACGTAATTATTTACGTAGACTAAGACAGCCCAAAATAAGGAACGCAAATGGCAGCGGCCATAGCCGCCGCCATTTGCGTACGCCTTTTTTTTTTTTTTTAACCCAGACGTTTTAGGCTACATAAAAACTTACGTAGCCTATCACATGTGTGTAAAAAAAAAAACTGCAAATGGCAGCGGCGGCAGCCGGTCGGAAGACCAGCTGCCGCCAGAGCCGCCACCGCCCGGAAGATCCACCCCAGGTAAGTCTCGTCCCAGGGGGATCCACGGGGGGGCAGGGGGGCAGGCCGTTCCGCCACAGATTTCGGGGGGCCGAATGCACTGGCATTCGGCCTCCCTGAGATCAGTGGCAGAATTCTCTGCCATCCCTACTTTAATATCATTCCCGCAAGTGAGCAGTCTGGCTTTATTTCCTGGAGTATGGACCGGTTTGATCTTCTTGCAGTCCAAGGCACTCTCAGCATTTTCCTCCAGCACCACAGTTCAAAAGCATCTATCTTCCTTTGCTCAGCCTTCCTTATGGTCCAGCTCTCACAGCCATAAGTTACTACGGGGAATACCATTGCTTGAATTATGAGGACCTTTGTTGTCAGTGTGATGTCTCTGCTCTTCACTATTTTATCAAGATTTGTCATTGCTGTCCTCCCAAGAAGTAAACGTCTTCTGATTTCGTGGCTGCAGTCAGTGTCTGCAGTCATCTTTGCGCCTAGAAAGACAAAGTCTGTCATTGCCTCCACGTTTTCTCCCTCTATTTGCCAGTTATCAATCAAGCTGGTTGCCATAATCTTGGGGGTTTTTTAGGTTTAACTGCAACCCAGCTTTTGCACTTTCTTCTTTCACCTTTGTCATGAGGTTCCTCAGCTCCTCCTTGCTTTCAGCCATCAAAGTGGTATCATCTGCATATCTAAGATTGTTAATGTTTCTTTCAGTGATTTTAACTCCAGCCTTGGCTTCATCAAGCCCAGCACGTCGCATGATGTGTTCTGCGTACAGGTTGAATAGGTAGGGTGAGAGTATACAACCCTGCCATATTCCTTTCCCAATCTTAAACCAGTCCGTTGTTCCATAGTCTGTTCTTACCATTGCTACTTGGTCGTTATACAGATTCCTCAGGAGGCAGACAAGATGACTTGGTATCCCCATACCACCAAGAACTTGCCACAATTTGTGATGATCCACACAGTCAAAGGCTTTAGAATAGTCAATAAAACAGAAATAGATGTTTTTCTGAAACTCCCTGGCTTTCTCCATTATCCAGCGGATATTGGCAATTTGGTCTCTAGTTCCTCTGCCTTTTCTAAACCCAGCTTGTACATCTGGCAATTCTTGTTCCATTAATTGCTGGAGTCTACCCTGCAAGATCTTGAGCATTACCTTACTGGCATGTGAAATAAGTGCCACTGTTCGATAGTTTGAACATTCTTTGGTGCTTCCCTTTTTTGGTATGGGGATATAGGTTGATTTTTTCCAATCTGTTGGCCATTCTTGTGTTTTCCAAATTTGCTGGCATATGGCATGCATCACCTTGACAGCATCATCTTGCAAGATTTTAAACAGTTCAGCTGAGATACCGTCATCTCCTGCTGCCTTGTTATTAGCAATGCTTCTTCAGGCCCATTCAACCTCACTCTTCAGGATGTCTGGCTCTAGCTCACTGACCACACTGTCAAATCTATCCCTGATATTATTATCCTTCCTATACAGATCTTCCGTATATTCTTGCCACCTTTTCTTGATCTCTTCTGCTTCTGTTAGGTCCTTGCCATCTTTGTTTTTGATCGTACCCATTTTTGCCTGGAATTTACCTCCGATGTTTCTAATTTTCTGGAAGAGGTCTCTTGTCCTTCCTATTCTATTATCTTCTTCCACTTCGGCGCATTGCTTGTTTAAAAATAATTCTTTATCTCTTCTGGCTAACCTCTGGAATGTTGCATTTAATTGGGCATATCTCCCCCTATCACTGTTGCCTTTTGCTTTCCTTCTTTCTTGGGCTACTTCCAGTGTCTCAGCAGAGAGCCATCTTGCCTTCTTGGTTTTCTTTTTCTTTGGGACGTTTTTTGTTGCCGCCTCCTGAACAATGTTGTGAACTTCTGTCCATAGTTCTTCTGGGACCCTATCTACTAAATCTAGTCCCTTAAATCTATTCTTCACCTCCACTGCATATTCATGAGGAATATTAGTGAGCTCATATCTAACTGATCTGTGGGTCTTCCCTATTCTCTTTAGTCTGATTCTAAATTGTGCAATAAGAAGTTCATGATCTGAACTACAATCAGCTCCAGGTCTTGTTTTTACCAACTGCATAGATGTCTGCCACCTTTGGCTACAAAGGATGTAGTCAATCTGATTTCGGTGTCGACCGTCTGATGAAGTCCATGTATAAAGTCGTCTCTTAGGTTGTTGGAAGAGAGTGTTTGTTATGCACAGTGAGTTGTCTTGGCAAAATTCTATCAGCCTATGTCCTGCTTCATTTTGTTCTCCCAGACCATGCTTGGCTGTAATTCCAGGTGTCGTTTGACTACCTACCTTAGCATTCCAGTCTCCTGTAATGAAAATAACATCTTTTTTTGGTGTACTATCCAGTAGGTGCTGCAGATCCTCATAGAACTGATCTAGTTCTGCTTCTTCAGCATCTGTGGTTGGGGCGTATATTTGGATCACTGTGATGTTAAATGGCTTACCCTGAATTCAAATTGAGATCATTCTGTCATTTTTGGATTGTATCCAAGCACTGCTTTAGCCACTTGATTATTAATTATGAAGGCTACTCCATTTCTTCTGTGGTCTTCTTGTCCACAGTAGTGGACAAGATGTGAAGTGGCCCATTCCAGTCCATTTCAGTTCACTGACACCCAAAATGTCTATATTTAATCTTGACATCTCCCCAATAACCACATCCAATTTGCCCTGGCTCATAGATCTTACATTCCAGGTTCCTATGGTGTGTTGATCTTTAGAACATGGGATTCATCATTCACCACCAGCACCATCGGCTGCTAGCCATCCTTTCAGCTTTGAGCTAGCTGCGTCATCACATCTGGGGCTAGTTGAACTTATCCTCTGTTCCTCCCCAGTAGCATTTTGACCATCTTCCAACCTGGGAGTCCCATCTTCCAATGGTATACCGACATATCTCTGGTTGTACTGATCCATTTAGTTTTCATGGCAAGAATACTGGGGTGGGTTGCCGTTTCCTTCCCCAGGGATCGTATTTAGTCTGACCTCTCTGCCATGACCTTCCCGTCTTGGGTGTCCCTTCACGGTTTAGCTCATGACATCACTGAGGTGCTCAAACTCCAGCACCACGACAAGGTAACGATCTCCTTTGCTGGAGAAGAAACAACTAGTTACCTGAAAACTCATATATTGTAACAACTTCTACATAATAGTTAGTATTCATATGGCACTTCCTCTCAAGTGAAAGTGTTCCATATGCACTGAGTGATCCTTACCATGCACTATAAGGCAGGCAAGTGAGGAAGAGAAGAAGGGGCCAAGGAGAAAGGGAGGAGAAGGAGAAGCCAGGGTCTGAATTGACTAAGGCCACTCATGAGCTCAGGGCTCAAATGAGATTTGAACTGAGGATGTCCCAGCTCACAGCATATTCTTTTAACCACTACATGATATTGGTCTCTACAGGAAATGTACATTGGACACTTTTCCTCCTCCCCTCTAGGTCACCTTTCTTGCTCCTGAGGTTCTTGTGACCATATCCCTGTTCACCACAGCCCTCAAAATAAACCTGAAATGGAGCTCCCTCTATTATTCTCAGCTACAGCTGGGAATCGGGCTGAGAGATAAGACAATAACACACTTGTGCTCATTGCTGTCACTTTCCAGCCAGATCCTTACCCCACCAAAACCCATGACTTGTGCCACTGAGATGAATTCTACAAGAGCAGCCAAACCAAAATGTGAAAGGGCTTTAAAAATATATATATCAAAGCATGAAAGCACTAATTCTAAGCCCAAAGGAGGAATACTGAAACTGATTAGCAAAATCCAACCCAAAAAAGCCCCTCTCCGACAGTCAACAATGGCTTTATGCTTCCCACAAATCATGCCAAACATTGTGATAGAACAAAAGGCCCCCTTGCGCTTCCACCCTTCCCACAAGTGCATCTCACATTTGCCAGATTTGACAGAAATCGGAGAGTAGTTCCCATGCAAAACAACATGGTATTATTAAGAACCACCGCTAATGTACTCTGATGGACAGAGCCCATCCCAGTGTTGTTGCCACCGATACACTGTTACCAAGGTCAGCTTGTGCTGTGTTTTCTTTCATTTTGGGAACCTCGGTGTCACACAGTTTGTGAACAGTACTAATGCAAAGGCACTCATGCTAGGTGGATCTGATATATGGTCATAGAAAAGAAGAAATCTTTTGCTGTGATTAAATTAATTCAGACACATCAATCGCTTTGCCATTAAAAAGACGTTAATGCAAAAGATTACTCTCTTTCAAAATTCATTTGGCCTTTTTTGCATTGACAGAAATTGATTTTGCCACACTGGAGAGAGAGAGAGAGAGAGAGAGAGAGAGCACACCCTCTTTCATGTGCAATGATACAGAATAATTTTTCGCTCCTCTCTCAGAAGATTGAATTATTGATAGTGGGAGAAAAGGAAAGAGACAGAAACCATCACCCTCTATGTAAGCAGTCTCAAATGCACCCCAGAAAAAGGTTTCCCCACTAGTGAGCCAGCAACCATCTGCAAACAACATAGAAAGAAACTGAATGTAGCATTGACAAAGAATGGACAGGAATTTACAAGCAATAGGAAATTAATTCATAAAAGTCCATCAGATTAGTCCACAGTTGGACACCACCAAGCTATTGCACTGCAACACTTGCCTGCAATAGTGGCAAAAAGCTGTTTTGGTTTTTAAATGCTATAACCCTGATGTCTCCAACATGGTGCCTACGGGCACCTATTTTAAAAGATTTGTTTATAATTTAAAAAAAAATAACAGGGAGGCTGGCATGCTGCAAAGTAAAGTTTCAGCCTCCAGCCCCATCTTTACTTCCAGGAATGCCTCTGGGCCCCAGAGACATTCTTAGAAAATAAAAGGGCAGGTAGCCCAGCATTTCATTTTGAAATATACCCAACTTCCCAGAAACAAAGAACGATCCCATCATGGTGACATTCCTGTGCATTTATACCTTGCAGCGCACACAGTGGCATCTGTTGCAGTATTTCGAATAATATGGAATAAAAGGTGGGAAATACCACTAGAAAAAGTGGTATACGGAATGTGGAATGTGCCCCAACTGTAATCAGTGCACTTCAATACTGATAAAAAGCACTAGGGTGAGTGGAGTGAGGGGGATGTTTGGGCTGGGAGGGTGTGTGCCCGCTCATGCAGTCTGCTTTGCCTGGTGTGGGTGTGTCGGGCTGCATGTCTGTTTCTCTGAGCATTGCCAGTTTGTCTTCTGTGAAACGGGTATTTTCATTCTGCATTGTGAGGGCAACTGTGTGATTTGGCATTTGAGATTCGGACTCCACCTCTTCCTTGTACTCAGTTTCTTGGCCAAGTTAATTGTTTCCGAGCTTCCATAGTTTGCCTTTTGTGAAGTGAGTGTAGGGGCAGAAACATATGGATTCAAAAGAGTGGTTGTGTGGTTTGCAGGGGCCTGCAGAGGGAGCCCAGATGGGGAACCACACGAGGAACTTCCACAGGCCAGATTAGAACTGTGGACCTATGGGTGCTGTTCCCTACTTAGCCGCATGAGCATCATCTACACGGTGCTGAGCTAGCAGCCCAAGATATCTGCAACTGTCTCACAATGCCCACCAGTAAGGGCATCAGATCCCAAATCCCCCTCAGTTGCTGCTCAGCAGTGGGACCGAATTAATGCCCAGAGCACCACCTCACCAGCTACTGCTGGAAACTGCTCACCACCACTTTCCAATCTAAACAGCATCCCTGGAAATACAAGGAAAGGTTTGCTTGGAAGTAGAACAGGCAATAATGGGACATTGGGTCATCTGCATGCCATTTTGTGACTGAGCATGGCTTCCTTTCTATCCTTTGCTTTTGCTGTTCAACACTGGAAAAACCCCTTCCTTCAGTGTTTCAAAGCTATGACGCCTTTCCTCTTTTTTGCACAATCCTTTTGAGCTTCCTTGATAAAATATTGGTATTATCAATGTTCGTAATTAATGTTTAGCTGTTAATTTAAAGCGCCTGGGGTGAATTTAGTAAAAAAGAAAATCACGCTGGGTGTGAGCAACTCCTGGCTGCTAATGATTTGGGTGTTGAGCTGTGCTGTAGTAACAGATAGCTAATGCCATCTAGAGCTGGCAAAGCGACAGGCTTCTGTTCATTGTGAGTACAGTCCCCACTGGGATCAATTTACTTCTTCATTCACACCACACAAAAGAATGTGTCAATGGCTCTAGAGATGACGTCACTGCAGTCAGCGGCAGAGAGCTATGAAGAGCACAAGTCCTGTAAATGGAAATCACCAAGGGCAATGTACTTGCCTCTCCAATTACAACATTTTCATCCCAAATTACAAGCCCCTTTTATTAAGGATATATTAATAAAAGGCTTAATGATTTCCCATTCTTCGGAATATACATGGAAACCATAATTTAAGGAAGCCTTTCTTGGATACTACAACGTAGCCAGTTTTATTTATTTTGTTTAAATTGGTGCAATTAGTCAATGGAGGCTGCAACCCTATGTACATTTGCTTGGGAGTAAGACCCTTGTAAATCAGTGGGATTTACTTCTGATTTTAAAAAAAAATAAGGTTAGGTTCAGGATCCGTGACCTTAACTGCAAATTAAAATGTCTCCATTGAATCATCAGTATAAGCAGGACAACCAACTTAGATGGCTTTAAAAAGGGACTAGACAAATTCATGGGGGATAAGACTATCAGTGGTTACTAGTTATGATGGCTATACTAACTCCAGGAGCCAAGGCACCATGCCTCTAAATATGAGTCGCTGCTGGGCGGCAACCATGCAGTGGACTCTGATTTCAGTGGGGCTGTGAATCCATTCCAGGTTTCAATCAGAACCAGCCAGAACTCTAAAGGAGGTATCCAAGGTTCTGAACCCATTTTGGGGGTATGGTTCAGCACCTTGGATAGCTCCTTTAGAATTCTGGCTGCTTCTGACTGAAACCCAGAATGGATTCACAGCCCCACCAATCAAAGCCTCCAGCCTCCACTGCAACCATGGAGACAGCACTTGCCCTTATGTCCTTCTTGTGGGCTCCCCGTTAGCACCTAGGTGGCCACTGTGGGAAGCTGGAACCTGGACTAACTGGGCCAGAGAATTAATCAAACATTGCATGGATGCATGAACTTTGTTTTGTTCACAACCACCAATGACTGCAATCTAAGAACATACCCACAGCAGAAGGAACAGTAACCAGGTTAATAAAACAAAGGCCTATTTAAAATCGAAATAGCACTATCTAAGAGCACATAAAACAGTCTGAATATCCCTAATTGCATTCACATTAGATTATTGGGATGACATGAGACCACATATTGCTGAACAAATATGGGTCTTCATGTTGAAACGAGAATCAAACTTGAAAACCCTACTCTGTTAACAACTCTATTTTTTCTAAGCATTTTGGATGGCCTTAGGCTGGCAAAGGAGAAAAATGAAATCATATGAAATAAATAAGATGAAATGGGACCAGTAAAAAGGTGCTCATCTGGATGCATCCATAGTACCCAAGAACCCTTTGGGGGCTGCAAGGTGGCACATAAGTTTTAAAGAAAGAGAGTCACATATAGTAAATTGTGAACTTTTCTCTAGTAATCATATAAACCAGTCAATATAAAGATTGGCCCATGGGTGGGTGAATAGCAAGTTTGGGGAGGTGGATTTCAGTTGTAGGACATGGCGTGAAGGAAAGGGTTTAAAAAAAAAAATTCCCCCATGCCATGACTCTGATCTGATTTTCAGGTCCCCAGCCGCTTTGCTTTTTAAAAACAAAACTGCAGGAGATCTTGTTCATGGCTGTCCTGGTCACATCTAGTTTGGCCCAATGCTGATATTCCGAAGTCCATTGATTCAATTCTGATGGCGTCTTGGAAAACTAATAAGAGTAAAGAGCTCAACCTCATGTTACATGGGAGGTCAGAATCTCTGGTATTTATTTTCTTCAAATTAGCCACCTGGGGCTAATTTGATCAGGGAAGTAGCACTGGGTGATGTGGCATTTAAACCTGTGCCATTTACCTGATCTAAATCTTCCCCAGAGCTCCTATTAGGTCCATGGTTGGGGGGGGGGTGGAATACAAGGGTTAAAAGTACCTTCAGGAGTGGAGGTGATTGGAGAAGAGGCTCAAGAGGAAAAGAATGAAGCACTCTTTCCCACCTCCCAATCACTTCCAAAGAAAATTAACAGCCCAGTGTCTCTGCTTGGGGGTGGGGTGGGGTGGGGGTAAGATCCTGATCACTGATCTTCCAGATCACCAGGGCTTCTTTGGCCCTATGAAAAGGATGGAAGAGACAATATGATAATAGGATAAATTATAACAGAAAATGTGAAGGATAAATTCAACCCAAACACCTAGTCTTTATATCAAAGTTCCTGGCATGTGAGAAATTTCCTCTTTTAGATCTAACAGTCCCTCAGGCAGTATTTAGACCATTCTTTTAAAGCTAGTAATTCCTCAAGTCTTACTAGCAGTTCATTGGATTTTAATAGCACCTGAACTTTGCCTCTGAGAATCCCGTAACAGCTGCTGCCGTCCAACTGCTTCTTCCCTGTACATTCCTCTTAAAGCTCTCTCTGGATGCGTGTTTTCCCCTTCCAGTACTGTGCAAAAGCTTCAGAATGAATCCAGCAAGTTGGTCTGATTGTTTTTAAGGCAGAGTTATGATTTCGGCATCTCCAGCTCACTTCTTTTGGAAACACTAGTTCTGTAGTAAGCCAAAACAAAGTTTGTGCAGAGAGACCTAGAACAGGATCTCACTTGTTCCACTTGTCCTTTAGAATTAGATAGATGCTGTGTGTGATGATAACCCAGGAAAATGTCCACACTTATAAGTTGCTATGAATATCTAGGAAGTCCTTTGTCCAGCCAGAAGGAAATGAACTATAATTTCCAGTGTAAAATGGCTATTAAGTTGCATATGTTACGAAATATGGATCCAGCTTTAGGCATGTGCCACTGGGCTGGAAGAAGCCATCTTCCAAGCCCACTCACTCTGCTTATGGAAGGTGCCTCCACCCAGCTTTGCGGGCGGCCTTCCCCATCTGCCTACACTCTGCTCCATTCTTCAGGGTCCCCTGTAGCATTCAGGGTGTCCATGTGTCCTCTTTTACAGAGGACCATCCTCTATTTGAAAGGCTGTCAGATGACTGTCCTCTATTTTGAAGGTGTCCCCACTTTGAAGAGCTGTGGGCCAGATCTACACCTTGTGTCATATCATTACGATCCCACCATGGTAACGCTATATCCCTCTTTTGCATTTACTGTATACCTCGTAGAACACACAATGACATTTGTTACGGTATTTTGGATAATGTGGAATAAAGAGCAGGAAATAACACTATGATAGCGGTATATAGAATTTGTATTGTGCCCCAACACTTATCAGTGCACTTCAATACTGCTATAACACAGCAGGGTAGATCTAGCCCAGTCCAAGACCAGTTTAAAGATCAAGAACCACAAGGAGGCCTTGAAGCTGCCCATCAACAGCGCCTGGACAGCAGACTGAGCAAGGCACATGGGTTCCCTGGTCTCAGCCTCCCCCACACTATGGCAAGATGTACTGTATTTCTATTTTCATTTATACATATAAATTAGTATATGAAAATTGTATGCAAATAGGTGTCATCTTTTGGGGTGATTCACAAATTGAAGCATTGGGGGCGAGGGGCTGGAAAGGTTGCTGTGGGGAGGAGAGGGAGGGGAAATCCACTTCCACCAGCTCAGTGGCACGCACCTAATTCCACATCCAACCCAGGGAGCTTATCCTTCTCATATTTGTATCCTCCTTCCATCCATCATATAGTTCAAGGTAGGCACATAGGATTCCCATGTGGTCTCCCATCCAGGCACTGTCCATACCCAGGGCTGTTTAACTTCAGAAAGGTAGCTACATTATGTGCCTCCTCCAAACCATTCCCTTTCACCCATTCTTTTTTTCCACAGCATGCATACTGCATGCACAGTATTCAGATGTAGCGGCAAAGGGCATATCTACACTGTAGACTTACAATTAGCTGTCATGTCTTCCCCCAAATTTTAGTTTAGTGAGGGTGCTGAAAATTATTTGATGGATGGGGATCAATAACCTCTCATAGAACTACAGTTCCCAAGGTTCCCTGAGGAGAGGGAATGAAATTAAATAGATGTCAGTCTGTAGAGTGGAGACACTACGAAGCCATCCTTCAAATTTCACTCAGCCACAAAACTGCAGTATAGCTTCAGGCAAGCACTTATTTCTGTCCCAGCTGCAACGTGATGATAGTAATACTGGTTTCGCCTATGGAGTGGTTGTGATTTGTTAGACAATGTATGGAACATATGCAAAACACATTGATATATATAGATTAGATAGATAGATAGATAGATAGATAGATAGATAGATAGATAGACAGACAGACACACACACACACACACACACCCATACACACACACACACACAGAGCACAGTCCTATTTTGTTCAAAGGGCTTACTCCCATGAGTGTGCATAAGTGTGCAGCCTAAGTATTGTTAATGATTAAATAAATGTAGCCAGAATGTATGGGACAGATTACAGCAATATCTTTAGGCTCTGGGCTCTCAGGACACAAAGAATGCTATGCTTTATGTTGTAAACCAAAAATGGCCTCAAAGAGCCAGAAGAGGAGATGAACCTCAAGCAGGGGCCAAAACCAGGGCCAAGTCAAGTTTTCAAACTTTCAGCTCAAATTGGGGGAGAGCAAAAGGGGTACCTGAAACTGGACTGTGCTGATTTGGAGATATATTTTTTTTAAGTTTTGGGCACTGACTGTTGGCACGCAGTGAGGCAGTGGTGGTGTGTCTTTCTTTTAGTTTTATTTTTTGTCACCATCCTATAGCAATGGCAACGTTCCTCTTAGGGGCTGCCATGGCATTTCCCCCAAAACAGGTACAAAGGAGAAAAGGAGGGAAACGTCAACAATACGGAAGCCAGGAGAATTTCTTATGTGCACTAAATTAGAATCAGTTTGGCCCGTCATGGCGATGGGAATGAGTGGAGCATCACAGCGACGGCAAGTGGGTGAGTGAAACAGTGCTGCATGCTCATGTGTGTTCTCCCACCTCATGTGGCGGGAGAGCTTGCACCAGCACTTCACTTCCTCCAGGGTGTAGCGGAGCCAGGACAGGGCTGGACCAAGATCTTGTGCTGCTTGAGGCAAAGGACAAAGATGCTGACTGGTTTGGCAGTTGAATCTTACTTCGACACTGGGAATTGGAGGCACGACATCTGAGGGCACCAGGCTAGTTTAAGGGGTGCAGGACAGGCTATATCTCACACACAGCTCTGTCCTCCAAGAGAGAGGAATGGCTGGGCATTCAGGAGAAACAAGGGGGGGCTCCCACTGCTGCCCCCCCCCAAGCATCTGCCACCTGAAGCTGTCACCTCACTCTGCTTAATGGTAGGGCTGGCCCCAGGGCTCCCAAGGTTGAAGGACCAGGGCTTTTTAATGAGCAGGTGTGATGGGGTTATCTACTACTCCCTTCAGAATTCCTTGTCCCTCTGAGCTTAGCTGTAATCCTCACAGGAGCTGAGAGGAAAATGGATTTTCCCAGCATCCATATATTATTCCTTATTGTAATGCAAAGTATTTTGGTGCGGCTTGGACATGAATGGGCAGTTAAGACCCGTTTGATTTGCAAAGGACCTATCCTGGTAGAGATGGAGACTGCTGGAACTGGTTTGGTGAGCTGGATCAACACAGCTGCCTGAAGTTTTTGACTCCTTTTGTGGGGCATGGTTGTGGGAACTGTCATGATGAGCGCCTGCACTTCAAAATGTACCACTCCACCACTGCCAGGGGTTGTATCCTCCCTGGTTCTTTTTGTGCATTTCCCAGCCATTCGCTTTTGTTGTCTCCCTCCACCCTGCTTTCCCAAGTAAACACGCAGAGACTCAACTTGGCCAGAAGCCCAGAAAAGCCCACACCACCTCTGGGCTAAACCATCAATGTCCAGGAAGCAGCCTCTCCCTGGCACATGTAACACTATGGTGCTGAGACACATGTACACAAGAGTTTGAAGATGGGTGTCTGTTGTCCATGTACTGTATATGTGCTATAGCTCCCTACAGTGTTTAATTTAAAACATGTCCATACATGACCATTTCCAGGGACTAGATGTGACTAAGGGCTGGACAATATGTTCAGAAACACAACAGGATATAGCCCTCCCTGGCTATATCAGAGAGTGGATGAGGGAACCCTATTTTGGGATTTCCCCCCCCCCATGTAAAAATTCTCTGTATATAGAAAAGAAAGATAGGCTAGAACACTTCTCCATGAAGCATTTGCTTTATACATGCAGAAGACCTCAGTTACAATATATTGCTTTACATGCTAGCTTTCTCTGAGCAGGGAGAATTGTATGTTTTGTTTACCTGTACACCCTGGCAGATTTCTCTACTTTTACATGTTGCTAGTCTAAAATTGGGAGATTCAGACATAACTACAGGCTAAGCAAGCTGGTCGCCTATTCCCTGCCGACCTCACACAGTTATTTCAAAGAGCAAACCCAATGCACATTCTCCTATGGCTGACTAACCAAGGCCTTTCTCAAACAATGGCATGACCTACATCAATCATCTGAAGTAAATCTGGAAGCACAAACACCCATGTCATTTGACAGCTTAATATGTTGAGCAAACAAGCAGGTGCCTGTCTTTTATACACCATTTACTGGTTTACAGACAAGATACATTTGATTTCCCTTGACATTGTTTATGGGGAGGGGGAGTGTTTCAGTGACAGCTTTCAGGATATAGACACAGACCTCCCAGAACTTTGCTTCAGAATACATTGGCAACACTGATCTGTCAGATAGGTTTAGGAAGGTGTTTTAATTTATTCAAGCTTTCTTCATACCTTGCATTTTTTTAAAAATGTTCCAGATGACTGCGAGCTAAGCGCATTTGTCTGTCTTTGCATCCTGATCTGCTTTCCTGGCATGAGCAGGAGAGGAAGTGTCAAAAGGCTGAGAGGGAGGGGAAGGTAGCAAGTTACCTTTTGGGAATCTGGGAAAGACCCACCACCACCACCACCACCACCACCACCAATGCCGAATCTCCTTAGGAACAGCAGTACAGAAGATGCAGAGTGAAATATCCTTCTGATATGCTAGTAAGTAGATGGATCTTCTTTCTCACCTCTCACTAGTATTTCCTTAGTTAGGCTGCTGGGACTAGTGGCCAGTGCGCCAGTATCTTCTCTCCTGAAAGATGCTAAGTACTGATAGACAACATTCTGGTACCTGGGTGAAGCTGAGCAGAGTTTGGAGGAGAGTCAAGATGTGGAACCTGGCAGGGTCACAAGCTAGAATTTAGCAGGATGAAGCCCCTGTGACCAAGGGTGGAGTCCGCAGAAACCAGTGATTTGTTTGTTTGTTTGTTTGTTTGTTTACTTTTACATTTATATCCTGCCTTTTCTGCTACCAGATGAGTGGGAGAGGAAAATTTGCAGATGTCACAAAATTGGGCAGGATAGCTAATACCCTGGAAGAGAGAAACAAAATTCAAAGTGATCTTGATAGGCTGGAGCACTGGGCAGAAAACAACAGAATGACATTTAATTGGAATAACTGCCAAGTTCTGCACCTAGGAAAAAGAAACCAAACGCACAGTTACAAGATGGGCGATACTTGGCTTAACAATACTACAAGCGAGAAGGATCTCGAAATTGTTGTAGATCGCAAGCTGAATATGAGCCAGTGATTTGGTTGCAAAAAGGGCCAAAATGCTATTTTGGGCTGCATTAATAGAAGTATAGCTTCCAAACCACTTGAAGTACTAGTTTCCCTCTACTCAGCACTAGTTAGGCCTCATCTGGAGTACTGTGTCCAGTTCTGGCACTACACTTTAAGAAGGGTGCAGACAAACTGGAGAGGGTTCAGTGAAGGGCAACGAAGATGATCAGGAGACTGGAAACAAAGCCTTATGAAGAGAGACTGAAAGAACTGGGCATGTTTAGCCTTGAGAAGAGGAGATTGAGGGGAGATATGATAGCGCTTTTAGTACTTGAAAGGTTGTCACAGAGAGGAAGGCCAGGATCTCTTCTCGATCAACCCAGAGTGCAGGACATGGAATAATGCGCTCAAGTTACAGAAAGCCAGATTCCGGCTGAACATCAGGAAAAACTTCCTGTTGGAGCAATACGACAATGGAACCAATTACCTGGGGAGGTGGTGGACTCTCCCACACTGGAGGCATTCAAAACGAGGCTAGACAGCCATCTGTCAGGGATGCTCTGACTTGGATTCCTGCATTGAGCAGGGGGTTGGACTCCATGGTCTTATAGGACCCTTCCAACCCTATTATTCTACGATTCTATGACTTTACATTGTATCCTCGCAACGACCCTGTGAGGTAGGTTATGCTGAGAGTCAGTGACTGGCCCAAAGTCACCCAGTGAACTTCATGGCCGAGTGAAGACGAGAACCCAGATCTTCCAAGTCCTAGTCCAAGACGCTAACAATTACACCACACTGTTCATCTAAGCTGTATAGTTGATCTCTGTTCCCAGTCCAAAGAGACAGCAGTTCTGCCCAAGGCCCAGATGAGATACATAATTCAAGTTCTATCTTTGACACTATTGTTCAGCCCCAGCCGAAGCCAACTCTTTTAAATACATACGTTGGGAGTGTAGTTCTCAACCCTTTACATTACCTCTCTCTGTTTTAATTGAACCCATTTAGGTCCTCTCAAGGAAACAAATGTACTGTTTATGTTACGCAGCTTGACTTTGGGTGGTTGAATGTCTTGTTTATACAGTGTAGGGTCCAAGATGAATTGAGAATGTTGAGAAATGTCTAATCTAAAACATGAATGAGGGGGAGGAGGAACATTTTTTACCTTAACTCTTCTTGGAAAAGCAAAACTCCAATATGTGAAAGGACAGTGCAAATATCGAGCCGCTTCGTGCTCACTTATGGGTGCCTAGAGAACTGGTAGCATCTCTGACAGTTGAGCGTTTTACAGCTTGGCCATTTAAACTTATATACAGTAGGGAGGGGGGATGTTTGGCCCTCTAGATGTTGTTAGACTGCAACACCCACTGTTCCACCCCATTGGCAAGACTGGCCAGGGCTGTTGGGAGCTGCAGTCCAACCATATCTGCAGGGCCACACTTTCCACAACCCCGGTGCGGACGTGTGTGCTGAGGCCTGAGTTTTGGAGCTGGAGCTTATCGCAGGGGAAAGACGTATCTGGGGGGAATGAACATTTGTGGTGTCATGCAGCGCCTGCCCTTGTTGCCAATTTGCTTCTGGGCACCATTCAAAGTGCTTTATATATTTATAAGCATACAGGTATCGTGTGCATTTGCCCTCTTCCAAGCTGGAGTGCAGCTGCTAAATTGTCAATGGTGGTTATAGCACTTTACCACTCCGTCACAGCTTTTGCCAGAGAATCCCAGTCACCGTAATGTCTGGAGGTGCAGAGAATTCTCTGTCTGAGACCCCTGCCCCCACCCCTGACACAACTACAGTGTCCAGAGTACATTGGAGAGAGACTGTGAACCCCCTTCATGCCTGTAGTATAGATATGCTCAGAGTTTGATGGAGGAATGGCTACACTCTTTGGGTAGACTTTCTTTCAACTCAAGTCAACATCGCTATGCAGCTGCTGATTGTGCCATTCTACATTCCATGGGGATGTGAAAATGCGAAGTACTGCGTATCCACCCTCAAAGAGCACACAGACTGGGATCCCACTCCTATCCTCCACCATAGCCAGAGCAGCAAGAGAAGCGAAACACTTTATTTCCGTTACCTAGTGTTCAGGTGTATCTTGTTCAGCTCAGGAGAGGATGTGCTTCTCCTTCTCCCTAGCTTGTTAATGATGAGAGAGAGAGAGAGAGAGAGAGACTGTTCCTTGCTTCCTTCCTATACTAGGCAAGGCCCATGCAAGTCGGGGTGTGGCAAGACTTCAAAGCAGGGATGCTTGCATAGTCAAGCACTCCTGCTCAAATTCTTGCAACAGAATCACAGCGGGCACAACCTTCTGCAAGCTTCCTTGGCAGCCAATGATGTGTGTGACATCTGTTCCCACTGGGGACCCTGGGACTTGTATCACCAGATAATATATTTGTGTCAAGCTGCTGCTGATGTCATGAGAGCAGGGGCAGATGAAAAAGTTGGCAACTCTAAGTGTGACAGAGAAGAAGAGGTTTTCAAAAAGGCTTAAAAGGGTAAAATAGCTTACAGACAGGCAGTCCTTCCTTATCTATGAAACTGAAGTCATCTGTGCATTAGGAATATATTTATGTTCCTCCTTTCTAGTTCAAAAGTGGAGCAGCAAAACTACTCAAGGGATCTTGTCCTACTGAGGCCTGTGAACAGAAACGAGAAACTTTCACTCAATGTCCATAGCTTGTTACAAATGAAACACCCACTGAGTTTTCACTCAGACAGGCAATAACTTTGTTGTATGCCCCTCTTGACAAGAAGAAAAACAAGAGAGGTCAGGGACTCATGAAGTAATAGGCTAAGGCAGCTTCTGATAGCCATGCTGGCTGGGGATAATGAGAATTGTAGTCCAACACATCTGGAGAGCACCAGGTGGGAGAAGCCTGGACTAAGGGATCCAAGCAGGTTTTCAGTAAATTTTGTAATCCACACAGATCTTCTATTCCAAGATGGGAACAGGCGCAAAAGAATGATGCCCCAAAGCCAGTATTTGTGCTGGATAGTAATCATTTGTGCTGTATTTTTAATCTAAAAAGTATCTTACAACATTTAACTTGTCTTCACAACATCTTGTGATGCAGCTCCCTATTTCCTTTTCACAGATGGAGAACTGAGCAGAGTTTGAACTCAGACTTTGTAAATCCAAACTCACAGAGGGCCCCAACCTTTTTGGACCCATGGGCACATTTAGGAATTTGAGAAACTGCTGTGGGCACCACCACAAAATGGCTCCCATGGAGGATGTGGCTAGTCACATCATGCCATAGGGGGCCTATTTAGTCAAAACTGAGCTGTAGAGGGATGGGAGAGAGAAATAATGAGGCTAGGAAGGAGGCGGAGGGGGAAATAGTAAGGCAATGGGGTAGAGGGGAAAGAAAGAACAAGGCTAGAGGCTAGAAAGGGAGAGAAAGAAGACTGCCCTAACATTTTCCAAAGTTTTTCTTCAAACAATATTTGTGAAGGGGGCAGGGAGAGTTTTGTGGAGAGGTTTTTGGGCACCACTGGTGGCCCTTGGGGTGTCATGGTGCCCATGGGTGCTGCATTGGGGACCCCTGATGGATCACATTTTCTAGTGTTTTGATGTTCAAAGGGCTTCACAATCATTTTCTTGTTAATGGTACAACAATCTGACGATGACAATGACAATGATGATGGTGAAATAGTGATATTATAAATTTTTAAAAATTTAAAACAAGGTTCTAAAATATTTTTACTGGACCACATGAATAAAACAAAGACAAAGAATCATGTTATAACAGAAAGGGGACAAAGACATAGGGCTGTATCCAGTGGTATCCATCTACCAGCAGAAAGGTCACGCTGGCAGAAAGGATCCCACCTCTTCACTGCAGCCACCCCAGCGTCCTTCAAATCTGCTCCAGAGGGCTGGAGGGGGGGCATCTGGGGCAAATTTGGGTAGTACACAGGAGATGGCAGGTAGAGACGAGGAAGGGGAATTCTGGTTATACCCAGTGGTGGCTTTGTGCTAATGGAAAGCAGTTCCACTCACACAAGTTGAGGCACCTGATTTCCACTGACACCCCCTACCCACTGCAGCCCCCTATGCCGTGCTCCAGTGCTGCTCCAGCAAATTGGGAGACCCTCTGGAACAGTAAGGAATATGGCACAGAGAGCCACTGTAGGTGAAAAGACTGAGGGCAATCAAGTGCTGTGCCTTGCACTAATGGGAGTGTTTTCTGCTAGCTCAAAGCCGCCACTGGATACAAGCAACCACGTCTTTTAAATAACAGATCAAAATTTGGTTCAAATTTTGGTTCAGCAGCATTAGGTAAGCTGTTCATTTTAAAACCTCTGTCTCACAGATGCTCAGGTTCCCTACACACACACACACACACACACACACACACAAGTTCTCACAGTGGCTCAAAATGTTAAAACTTCCTAAAATATCATCAATATTTTTTAAAAGCTTTACAACAGCAATATAACATGAAGTTAAACCATCAGAATAATCGCTCCAGTGCTTGAAGTACCGGGGGGCGGGGGGAGAGGGCTGGTCCCTAAGCTAACAGCCCACACACACACACAAAAAACCCACCCCAAAATGGCTCCCCTTTAAAGCCTTCTCTTTCTCCTTCTCGATGACTCCCTCCTTCTCTTTCTCTCATATTTCAGTGACAATGTATGCAGTATAAACTGAGTAGAATATCAATAAATGTTTCATCGACCTAAAGCTGAAACACATCCAACTCAATGTTATTTTTAGATAGTATAGCGTGCTGGGCTAGAACAATGCAGGCATGGATAAAAAGGGATGGAAACTATTCAGAAGAGAACATGGTGAACTGTTATGTTTTTGGAGAAAATATAATAAAGGATGAGCATTCACTAGAATTTTGACATGGCCAGGAATTCAAATTTGCCGACATGGGGGGATCTGAAACCGTAAAAGATCTATGTATGGGAGCATTTCAAATAGCAGATACAATTATTTCTAAAATGCTGCAGTGTTATTTTTGTTTAGTTGTACAACCCAGGGCCAAAATAAAGCCATAAGTACCCACAGCTACATATAGTCCATATGACATATAGTTCTAAATGGAATTCTATTCCAAGGCCCTACTTTTCAACAGGCATCCTGCAGATCACATCAGGACAACCAAATCTCTTCTACCCACCTACTGAGCCATTAGCTTCTCTCTTGCCTGACGCTGCTCCTACCCACAGCTATTCCTACTGGTGGATGCCAAGTTTATAAAATGAGTAACAGTCGACTCCAGGGCATAGTGTGAGGTGATACACGTAACCATTTTAGTTTGGAACACTTTTCTTGAGCCTCCTTCTCTAGGCCCTTTCAGACATTTTTCTAACCTGTCATCAACATGTGAGTAGGGAGAGGGGGACCCACAACACTGCATGCCCTGCCAGCCCCATACCCCAGTTTCCACATATTGAGCATGGACATCTGAAGCCTACATGCATGGAGCCAGTGCCAGCTCCAGGTTTTTGAGGGCCCTTGGGCAAGACATCTTCAATGGGCCCCCTGCCTCAGTGAGTCTGCCTTCTCCCCACCAGTGTCACCAGCTGCTATTTCTCCTCATCCACTTTCTCATCATTGCTACCACTGTTATGCTTGACAGGCAGAGAGCCAGTGAGCAACCAGGCCGTGGCATCTCCTGCTGCTCCTTCTCACCACCACTGTTGCCTGGGTCAGAGTAGAGGCATGTGAACAAGCAGGCTGCAATGGTGAGGAGCAAGAGAAGCAAGTCCAGGGGACTCTTGTCATGGGGCCCCTACTGGGATATGGGCCCTTGTCAGGTGCCCACCCATGCCTACCTTTGACGCCAGCCCTGCATAGAGCAATTGCGTGCAGGACCCAATAGTGTTGAGCACCAATATCCATTCACATGCTCAGGTATGTGGCACCCATTTACAGGCATCCTCAGTCAATTAGTGGACGTCGGGGGGCAGTGCAGTCATGTGTATGACACTGGGGGTGGGACCAACAGCACAGTCCCACTTCCCAATAATCAAATGGGGGATGGACTACAGTCTTTCTTATCTAGTGTAAACTATGAAACCCCTGGGCCAGGACCATATCATGGCTATTGTACAGCATCAGATACCCATTGGCACTATATGCATCAGGGGTGGGCAACCTGCAGCCCTAGGGCCACATGAAATTAGGTGAGCAGGTGAGGATAGGAATGTTGGAGGCAGGGCTTATGTGCACACCCACATCCCCTTCTCACTTTTAGCCTTAATGTGAGCAGGCTGAACACCTGCATAGGGCTCATATGTTACTGCAATGGTGGTTTTAATGATGATTTGACCATTGTTGTTGTTGTTTTAACTGATGATGTTGTAAACTCTAATTACTAAACCAACAATATATCTAATCCAAAACTAGTAATGGAATTCAAAACAGTACCCTGACCACAAAAGCCCCCATTGACTAAAATTTGCCACAACTTATCCTGACCCTGTTTTCTCCATTCATAGTCTAATTCACAAACAAGCTGGGATTGGATTTTTATTTTTATTTTTTTGCTGTGAATGTTCTTGGAGCCCACACATTTCTGAATACACTGTATTTTTCAGCAAGACAGGCAAAGGGGGCAAAGGAGATCATGGATGGACCACGATGAAAGCTGTGATCAAGCTGGATGGTTTTCATCTGGAACCCATTGATCTCAGAAAGCATTGGAGGTCTCCAAGTCCATTTTCATCTCTGTGAGTCATCCTCATTAAATTCAAAGGATCCCAGAACATCTGTGGAACTGTAAATTGAATTTTAACACTCAAATGAACAGCGACTGAATGCAGTCGCCTGTGCCTGATGTGAAACCATGTGTGTTTGTGTGTAAAGAGAAAAAGACGTTGTGGGTGGGGGAGAAATTGCCTGAACTGGAAATAGAAATCTGACTTTAGTTAGCAGCAGCAGACTAAAGAGCCACCGGGTCTGAAATTTAATTTCCACTCCAGCACCTGACTTATAATACAGACCCAAGGAGCTTCCTTTTCATTTGCTCCCCCACCCACCCCCTTCAAAGCAATAAAAATGGAATTGGTGCGAAAGTGATTAAATTTGCTTCACGAGGATTCAATACTTCCTTTAGATGGAAAAAAGGCATGCCATAGAAGAGATACCTGTTTCATACATGATTTTGCATTGGGCGAGCTGAGTTTAAAAACCAGCCCAGCCCAATCTACCCAATCCATACAGGGCGCGAGAGATCTCTATACACACCAAGGTGAACATGAACATGAACATGAGCAAGTATGGTGCAGTGTTTAAAGTGCTGGATTAGGACTAGGAAGACCTGGGTTCAAATCTGCACTCCACCATGAAGCACACTGAGAGACCTTTGACCAGTCACAAATTCTCAACCTGACCTACCTCACAGGGTTGTTCTGAAGATAAAATGGGGGGGAGAACCATGTGAGCTATGTTGCTGATGTTCTACTTGCATACACTGAATTGGCCTATAAAAAAAAAATCATAAAGGTGAGGGTTTCAATGACATATTCTAGCTATAGTGGCAACCTTAACTTATAACGACTCAGTTTTACTGTTTGATATTATCATAGCAAATGGAAAAAGATATGTTAGATTATCTTGTCCAGTATCTGTGATACATTTATAACGTCTCCAAAAGAGATATGTGTTGAGAGACCTGAGTATTGAAAAAAAGAACAAAATAAAATAATTTTGTGACAGTTTTAAGACTTCTTTCTTGGCTTTTTAACCTCTTATTGATATGATAATGGACACATCAGTATTTTATCGTACTACTAATTGCAGGTATTGGAAATAATATGAATCTTAATAAAATCTGTTTTTGAAAGAGCACACTGAAATGAGTGCCGGTGCACTTAAAGCCCTGGAGAGCTGTGATTAGCAATCCTATCATGATGAAGTTTTACTTAATGGTCGAGCTTGTTGACCATTCTTATCCAATGAATATGGCATGATCTGTGTTCCTGATGATATCATGGAGGTTTCTGTTGAATGTAGAAGGGCATTGTTTCACGAATGTGCAAGATTTGGGTTACTGCAGAAGCCTTGTGGTGTATATCAAATTGATTTTCTCAATTCTTTGCTATTGATCTTCTGAGAACATAGAAAGCTGCCTGATACTGATTCAGACCATTGGTCCATTCAGCTCAGTGTTGTCCCCACTGACTGGTGGCCATTTCCAGGATTTCTGCCAGGGGTTTCCCAACCCTATTTGGAGATGCCATTGACTGAACCTAGGACATTCTTGCTCTACCACTGAGCTATAGTCCTTCCCCATTTTCCCTGGATGCCCATTCTACTCCATAGAACAGCTTTCATCAACCTGCCGCTCTACAGAAGTTTTGGACTTCAACTCCCATCAGCCCCAACCAGCATGGCCAATGGCCAGGAATGGCTGGGAGTTGTAATCCAAAACACCTGGAGGGCACCAGGTAGAGAACAGGCATGAAAAGCATTATAATATTCTTTATGAAGTAATGCAGCCAACCCAGAAGAAAATATCTGCAAGTACCTCCTAGGGCATGTCTTCCCACAGTCGCACATTTCATTGTGTGGACTGTGACACCCATGCTCGACCCATAGCAGCTCACCCTGTGCTTTAGCAAGGTTCACCACAATTGTTGTTGGCTTCCAGGGACTGGAGACACTGAACCAGTCTATCCGAATCTCTGAGAAAAAACAACCATCCAACCAACCCATGCTAGTATGGCCTTTATCTCCTTTGATCAAGTTGAGAGAGTTTGCCAAGAGGCAGCTCTGGACATATTCGCATTCACCACCACAAGGCTGTGGCTATTGTCCTGCGCTTGTTGCAAAGTGCAGTGCTTCTGATATCCCAGGATAGCAAACAGGGGAGAAGGCATGGTGAAGAGAGTGCTGTGGTTAGGCGATCAGATGAGAGGAAGAGCCTGCGACTCTTTGCCAGAGTTCTGCTTCCTCTCTTCTCTGAAGGCAAGAAAGGGTTTGTCTTTGTCCAGACTTAACTGAAACCAGGCGCGTTTTTGTGCTGTGAAGCGAACTCTGCCTCTCCCTTCCCCACCGTTGCTCCTCAAAGGACATGCATAATGTTCCCAGCTTGAATTCTGTTCACCTCATCCTGTTTGCTTCCCCCGCCCCCTGCCCTCACCAACACTGCTATGGTTCAGGAAGGATCTCAATTTCTTTCTTTTCTTTTGAATGAAAACCTGGGATGGGTCTCTACTCAAACATTTGTTCAGAGCCTTTTTGAAGGGGGGGGGGTATTTTGATACACTTATTATGCTTTAAAAACAAATTTTATTATTTAAAAACTGCTTTTATGTGTTTGTCAGGGGCCCACCAAGTAGCACTGTACAAACCCAGCTTCTGCTGTAAGGGAAAACAGGTCTTCCATGAGGTTGATGGTGAGGGGAGTCAGGTCGTCGTGGGAATGCCCCAGATGTGGTGAATGCGCTTCCACACTGGGATCACTGCTAAAATTATGCCGGCACCCATAGATAATATGGGCCCACCTTGGCCAGGGTCTGACAGACATAAGCAGCATCTAACATCAGTTCTACTGTTAAACAGTCATCTTAGCATTAACACTCAGCACATTACTTAGTACTATTTGGCACTCTACAGTGCTCAAATGGTGAAACTTATTTCGAGCTCTCCCTTTAGTTCAGAACGTATTCTGTTTATTAATATGTTACTGCCTCTTTAAGGAACAAGCTGTGGATGAAAAGAAGTGGACGACTGAGGGATAAGCAAGACTCTGGTGTAGTTAGATAGAATGTGAATGGAAGCCTGCTAACACCTTTACTAAGCTGTATATGGTGCCTTACTATTAAGCATTCATTTGTTTTTTTAGTTAGTCAGACCTGGACTGGAGCATAACAAAAGCATTTCACATGGGCCGGCCCTACCATTAGCCAGGCTGATGCAGTCACATCAGGCGGCAGAGCGGGAAGAGTGGCAAATTGCGCTGCTGTCCTCCCCCAGCCCTGCCAGGAGGGTCTGCCGCTTCTTTTTACTGTGAGCAGCCGTGGGCAGCCCACCCTACCCACTTGGCTGGCCACCCGCTCCTTCACTTGCTCAGCTGGGCAGCCGCTCACTCCTGTCTGCCTGGCCACTGCTCCTACTTTGTGCCCCAGCCGCAAGGCTCCTGTGAGAGGCCAGCTGACCTTCTGTGGGAGTTTGGCCGACCTCGCACAATAGCTCAGCTGGCCCCTCGCAGGATCCCCGCACCTGGGCACAAGGCAGGATCAAGCGGCCAATCGGCCAGCCAAGCAGGTTGGGGGGGCAGGTGGCAGCAGCTGCGGTAACCGCAGCAGTGGCAACAAGAAGCAGTTAGGTGGGCAGCGGGAGCAGTGCTGCCACCTCGCTTAAGGTGGCAAATTACCTTGGACTGGGCCTGACATACCATATCTCCAGCAATCTTTACAACAACACAATCATTTGTTCTAATTATCCAGTACATTCATAACTCATCTTTCTTCCATCGTGGAAGTCAATATGGCATACTTGGCATTCCGAGGTGTCCTCCCATCCAGGCACTGACCAGACCCAGACCTGCTTAGCTTCAGCAAGGTGACTACATCATGTTTCCTCAGCCACACCCTGGGCAGGCTGGGATTGTTATCTCCATCTAAGTAGGAAATGGGGATAGCTGAGGCTGAGAAGACTGTATCCATAAAAGTGTACAAATGAATACGTGGAGATAGCTCTCAAGACTGTGCCTCCTGGGCCCCACCTACACCCAGCTTTTACTCCGGGGCAGGTGCGAGTCGCAGCCATCTGTGGTTTTCACCTGGAAAAAGCGGAGTTCCAAGGAGCCGTTTTGCTGTGATGGTTTTCATTTGTGAGCCATCTATCCCTTCCCCAAACCGACTTCGCATTTTGCAGTGGGTGTGTTGTAGGCGTGCGTAGTGCCAGCCGAACCTTTACTCCCCCCCATCCATTCGCAGCTGCGCAGTTACAGAGGCACAGAGGGGCGTTTTCATCTATTTAATCACACTTTCGCACATTTTTGCAGCTTTGTATCTTCGCAACCGTTGCTTTTGGACTCAGTACCCAAGGGCCCTGGGAGACTTGGGGGGGGGGGACCAACACTGCTCCAGCCACCATTTCAGAGTGATAGGTAGGCACGTACCGCTCATGCTTGTGAGTGCGAACCATCGTGAGAGTCTCAGGCTGGGGAACTGACAAACTGATGGCATGGAAATGAAGGAGCACAGAACACCCACTTTTTATGTAATAAGGGATAGAAAGACACAACAGAACCCCTAAAATACAAAACAGCCACTGAAGTGTCACACCCCCACGCTCACGGGACTGCACAGCTGCACATTAAAGTATAACGGCAAACAAAAAGGGCATGGCAGAGTCTGTTGGGGAAGCCCGCAGTACATTGCAAGTGTATCACAGTGCTTCCTGATTTGAAGCTGCATTGCTGCGCAGCTGCAACAGGGTGGGGGGTCAAAGTGGTGCCATATAGATGAGGTCTTGCCACTGATGTCTATGAATTCCTGCAAGCCTATGCACATACACCAGAATGCATCGTATGTGCAATCCATACCTCTATTTTTGCAGGCCATGACCATAGAGATCCTACCCATATGCAGGAGTGCACGCATATGCTCTTGTGCAGAACCCTTGAACACGTGGAGGTTGGGAGCAATGAGCCCACCTTCTCATCACCATTGTCACCAGCTGCTATTGCTCCTCATCCTCTTTCTCCTCATTGCTACCACTTGCTTCCTTGACAGGCAGAGAGAGCGAACAAGCAGGCAGTGGCATCTGATGCTGCTCCTCCTCACCACCACTGTTGTCTGGGCCAGACCAAGAGGCAGATGAACAAGCAGGTTACAATGGTGAAGAGGAGGTGCAACTCCAGGGGGCCCTTGTCAGTGAGCCCCTGTTGGGGTGTCAGCCCCTGGCGGGTGCCCAACCATGCCTACCCTTGATGCCAGTCCTGGTTGGGAGCAGGAACAGTGGACGTGACCCCCACCCACGCCACGGTCCATGCCTTCATTTGCACACAGATATGCACATCTTCACTAGGCTATAGTCACTTGCCTAAGGCTACTTGGTGGGTTCAGACAGAGTCTCAGCGTCTTGAACCAGGGCCTTCCTGGTTCATGGCTCAGTCTCTGAGCCACAGACTTAGTTTAAGCAATAATGCTTCTGTCTCTTTTTTTCCCAGGTTACGCCCCATATAGAAAAATACACAAAAGCAAAGGGTAAAATGTCCTTAACGTGAAAAGGTGGCATGCTGCTTGAAAGGTAAAGAACAATTATGCCTTTGGCTCCGTTTGTGTCTGGTCATGCATTGTAAAGTCCTTACTTTGTTTTGTTCCTTTTCAAAAAGGAAACAGTTTTGGATGCATGTCAGGAGATGTTTGTCTACTCTAAGGATTATGTCGAAAGCAACCTAATTTTCCATTCCCCTCTCCCATGTCAATGAATAACCATTTTCCAAATTAACATTTGCTTTGTTTCCTCGATGAAGGATGAAAGTCAAATAACCCTGAATTTATCAATTTCATCTTGTGGGTTTGCTGGAGACTATTAGCTGCTCTGGTGGGGCTTTTTTAAAAAAAATTATGCAGTCGTATATAATCTATGCATGCTTTATTTAATATTTATGAAATAATGACTAGGTATAGTTAAATTCATTCATAACTTATTTTGGAACACTTTACAAAATACATTAGTAATAAATTGTTAACAAGCTGTTCCATGGCAAACTGCTACATGGGATACTGTGATGTGGCAGCTAGTAAAAGAGAGCAGGAATCAGATTAACGTGAGAGGGACCAGACCCCAGTATCTCCAGTTCAAAGGATAGCTAGCAGAGCTAGGGAACACCCCTGCCAGAGACCCAGGAGAGCTGGTCCCCTGATTGGGCAGAATTCCACATCAGAGGAGGAGCCTATGCACTGAGAGCAGGTTCTCCTTTATGCACGTTCCCCGAATGCATGAGCACTGAGCAGTGGATGGTGGTTCCAACAAGGACACAACGGCATGGGCAATGTCAGCAGGTGTGGTCTCACTCCTTGCTCCACATGATTGTGGGAGGAGAACAGCCATATAGGACTTGGGTTGGATCCAGAACGGCCATATAGGACTTGGGTTGGATCCAGATTTAGATACATGCAAGTGGGCTAGTGGAAGTGGACTTCCTTGCCCCTCTTCCCCACAACCACCACTCCATCCTCCTGAAAATGCTAGCAGACCCTCTTGAATGGGTGAGCTCTGAGGCAGGGGTGGGAGGGGGATCCCCAAAGATTGGGCAGAGGCACCTCCTGTGAGCAGAGCCCTTTCATCCATGGAAGGCAGATCCTGGACCCAAACCCTTATGCCTCAGCCTACTTAGCAAAGAAGTCAGTGTGGCCCTTATCCTGAAGGAAAAGAGATCTGGATCATGGTGTCTATTTCTCCAGCCAAACATTGTTTAAGCAGAGCAGTTTAGTATTTGTGATGTGACTCCAGTTTATTTCTGTTGTGTTTTTTGTATTTATTAGTTTTGTTTCGCTGGGTTGATTGGAGTAAAAATGTATTCTTACTGGTGTATATAGGTGTGAAGTTATGCTTCTCACCATTTCAAAATGGACACGCTATCAAACATTTGGTCTCAATTGGATAACTACTTGGAGGGTAATCTAGGCTTCCAAATGAAGGAGCCTGAAAAAGAAAAGAGATAGACGACAAGCTTTCATAGATCAGTCAGTGCTGTAATCCACTATGACAAATCATGTCCCATGGTGTGTGATATTTGGGGGGCGGGGGAAGATGTTCAGTAAATATTTAACAACCAAAGGAAATCTGTAATCCACTATCTCATAGTAACTCTAAAACAGCAAGTCACCAAGAGCAACTAACATTCCTTCCACTCCAACTATATACGTTCAGAGGGGTAGCTGTGTCTGTCTGTTGCAGCAAAAGCAACCGAAAGGGTCTTGTAGCACCTTAAAGACTAACAAATTTATTAGATGAACCCACAGCTTAATTTCTTAAGTCCTTTGGCTATGAGACCTGCCTGGGGGGGTGGGGGGATGGTAGAGAAAACAATACCAACAACCCACAAATGCAAAGATAGAATTCCTGACATTTCTTGATTTGCTAAGCCGCACATTTTTTCAACATGCAGCTGTTTGTCAGTGTATAATGTAGTTCCGTGTTTGCTATCCAATCATGGTGAATAGGTTTACCTATGGGTTTACCTTAAAGCATCATTCTCTAACGTGGTGCCTTCCAGATATGTTGGACTACAGCCCCCAACATTGGCCATGCTGGCTGGAGATGATGGGAGTTGCAGTCTAACACATCTAGAGGTCACCAGGCTGGGGGAAGCTGCCTTAAAGCAAGGTCTGATCAGAGTCTGGCACTTGACAAAAGAATGCTCATATTTCTTCACGGCCTGAGGTAGTCAGCCCATGTCATTTGATGGGAGCTGATTGATGATAGTTGGCTATCCCAGTTGGTATTTTGAACAGGAAAGCTATTAGAACTTGGAAGGTGGCACACCTCACCCCACCACCCAATTAAGGGGAGGAGACTGATGTAAGGTGTGTGAAAGTATGTGAAGGAACAGAAGAAGCCATTTTGGGGACAGATGAAGACAGAAGAAAAGACAATTCCACAAGTCGAATGAAGGCTGGAAGAATCTTGAGATGCAGGGTGCCACTGGAGATCTGAGGCAGGGCATCTGTTGCCTTGTAGGAGCGTGTATACAGCTTGCCTCTACCTATGGTCCACCTGCACATTTGTAAATAAAACAAATATTACAAAGATGTAGTAATTCCTGAGTGCTCTGTCCTCCAAAGGAAACCAATACCTTGGTAGCATCTCCCCTGGAATTCTGTACAGCTCGAGAAAGTGAGGAGCATGCAGCAACATACAAATGTGAGGTCCTGGAGCCCAAGCTCATTTCAAAATGGTGCCCTCTGTCCTGGAAGCCTTTCATCCAATCCCCAGATGTGGTGTGGGTAGGTAGATAACAGAGTTAAAGATGACAACATTATGGACATGTGCAAATGCACCCTTATCTCTTTGAATATTGCATGTGTTCCAGAGCTGAACCCTGGCACAGAAAATTGGTTCCAATGGACTGCTATACTCCCAAACGAAGACCTGCAATTGGATATATCCCACTCTTGGTCAGCACAGGATGGATGTCATAAGTCTATTTTTTAAAACAAAAAGCAGACATAGTAGCCCCTGAATATATAAACTGCAGCCACCATTTATTATATATATATATATATATATATATATATATATGAGAGAGAGACTTAATGGTGAATGTGTGTTTGTGTGTACGCACATGTGCGCATAAGTGTGCATGTCTGTGTGTGTATAGAGATAATTTCCCTGATTTTCACTCACTTCACTCTATTTTTAGAGCCCAGAAAAGGAAATTTACTTCATTTATCTACATAAATGTGTTTGGGTGCACTTACGGGTTATGTCAACTTAGGAAAAGTCATTTACATTCCAGTCACAGTGGTGTTCTGGATTATGAAGAGAAGCATGCCAGAATGTTGGCCACCCTTTCTATTACTTGATGCTAGGGGTATGCATTCGTTTAAAAAAAATGAATGGAAAAATAAACAAATGTACTCCCATTCATTTTACATTCATTTTAATGTAAAATGAATGTCGAAACAGACATTCATACATGTTTGCATTTGATTTCATTTTTCATATTGGTTTTGTCCAATCTGACTGAATTTTTGGCACATCTGATGTCATGGGAGGGTAGTAGAACACTTGCCCATTTCATGCCATCTGAATCAAAAGCATCAAAGTTACACGCAGGCAAAGATATGATATGTCTCAATTGAAAGTAATTGGAAGTTTATAGGATATTCCCCCTATTCAGTTGCTACAAAAATTGGGACCTTTTGCCCTTTCTATCTGAAATTTGTCCAGTTTGATGCCCCTGAGTGAGTAGTACAATGCCTGCAAGTTTCATGCCATTTGGATTTTAAAAATCTAACTCACAGGCAGTTGAAGATAATAAATGGAAAGCTGGAAACGAAGGTGCAATGAAAGCCAAGGAAAACAAAATGAATATTTCTTTTAAAGAGTGAAACAAAAGCAGCTTTAAAGACAAAAATTGGAATAATTTTTTACCATCATGCACCCATATTTGTTACCCTGTTTATGTAAGATGGGATAAAATCAGCCGGTGCCAGCTGTCTGAAGTAGCTTTGTGGACATACATGTAGAGAGGTAGACATATGAACAATGGAGGCAGCTGTTGAGACCCTCTAGAAATTTATTCAAATGTAGATATCCTCCTACCCCAGTTCTAATCATTGCTTCCTCTAAAATGCATGCAACTAAAATGGCAGCTATTAAGTAAGTAGAAATGTGTAGGGCTGTGCACTGCTTTGGTCCAAATCTCGAATTCCAAAGCGAATTGGGGTGATTTGGACCGCTTCAGTCTGAATCCAAAGCTGGTCTGGAGTGATCCAAAGCAATCCAAAGCAGGTTGGAGAGATCCGAAGCACTTTGGATCACTTCAGACAATTCTGAAGCCCAGACAGCCTGTCTGAACAAATGTAACAACTTGCTAGAGAAGGGGGGGGGAGAGAAGGAGTTGGGAGGGGGAATGGAACCTTGGAAAGTGACATCTCTAGGTGCTAATAGGGCTGAACTTTTAACCCAGCAGTTTGTTTCCTTGCTTTGTACTGTTTGTTCTTTGGCTCCCCGCCCTTCTCAATTCCTATTCCTTCCCTTCCCATTTTTCAAATCTCTATATTCTTATAAAAAACTAAGGAATACCCCCAAAAAACTTTTTCTCTTCTGTTAGGCTTTAGTGTTATTTCCCTTCCCCTCACACCTTAGCTTGTAGGTAGTTTTTTTTTCTTTCTATATCTGCTTGTCTTTTGGTCTTGTGTGTGTGTGTGTGTGTGTGCTGTGTGAGTACACCATACACATTACTGTGCACAAGCAAACAGTGTGTGGCCAAAGCAGTACAGTAAGGGCACAATCCTATGGCAGCTAGTCAGCAGCTAGACGGCTATAGGATAGGTTGGTTCCCTGAGAACTGACTTCCACCCCTTCCTGCGCTGCCTCAGAGGCAGCATGGCATGGCCCTGCGCTCCGTGCTTCTAAGAGGAGTATGGAGCGGTGAAAATGGGGCGTTCTTGGGGGTTGGCTGGGGCAGGGAGGTCAGAAGTGCCATTCTGACACTTCTATGCATCAGCCGGCGTCTGGCCCCTGTTCCTCCTTCCTGTGGCTAGGCAGCTGAAATTGGCTGTCTAGCTGCGAATGCAGGGTGGCTGAAGTGCAGACGGGATGATCCCCTGTGCTCTGCTCCTGCCTTGCATTGGATAGGTGGTCACCTCTGAGTTCAGAGGCAGCCCTAATACACAGTCCAATATATACTGTGGGGCAAAGAACTACACATTACACATAATATGAAGCATCATCACTTTTGCTAATTTTCCAAGACACTTTGCCCATCGCTTGTTTTCCCTTGTGTACATCAAATGACCATAAGAAGAATATGATCAGGCTAGGTTGTGTGTATTTTTTTAATGTTTGCTTCAACTTACACTTCCAGGGGAAAAGGGCTGCCAAAATTATCAGGGGGCTGGAATAACTGATAAAAAACAACTCTATAAAAGGCTTCAGTGTTTGAGCTATTTAATTTAGAAGAAAGGCAAATAAGGGGGGAGGTTTATAAAATTATATGGAGTAGAGAAAGTGCAGCAGTGCAATTAAGAAATAAGCCCCACTGAGTTCAGTCAGTGTGACTTTTCCCGGTAATGTGTATTGCAATTTGCAGCCAAAAAGATGTTTAACTTTTCTTTCTTCCCTTAATGACAGCCTCAGGTCAGTGGCAGATTCAGGACAAAGGAAAGTACCTTTGCACTTAAAAAAAAACCTACACCAAAGATTAGGGATATTGACCTTCTAACTGTCACCTTAAACACCTTCTGACTAGGATCTCTAATCCCCTGTGTGGCTGACAGTTTTTACATTTTTAGTTTCTGAGAAAAGGAAATTTTATGCATGGCTAGCCCAAAAACTACTGAACCAACCTGTCTGAAGTTTGGCAGGTTTGCTCATCTCCATTGGGGCTGCCAGGTGCCCAACTTTCGTGCACTTCTGTGGAAGCATTGAAGAATTATAGCTCTTTGCTTTGAGAGATTTCCTTGGAAAAAAAGCAAATTTTACCTGTGCCTAGCACAGAACCTACTTGGCCAAACTGTCTGAAATTTGGCAGGTTCAGTCACCTCTCTTGTAGCTATCAGGTCCCCAAATTCCATGTATTTATCATAAAAACTGAAAATGCTATGGTTATTTCTGTTTTCCAATGCAAGTCAATGGGAAAATGTAAAATCCGAATAATTTGGATATCCGAATCTAGAGCAAATCAGATCAGGTCTGAATCAGTCCAAAGTGAATTAAGGCTGATTCAGAAGATCTGAATCAGCATCCAAAGTGAATCAGGGGGGGAGGGTGTCCATGCACAGCCCTAGAAATTTGTATGTTTATTCTGGGGTGAAAGAATTTGCATTTTTATCTCACACTTGTGCAGCCTGTGTGGTTTCCCAAAGAAAAGCTGAAGTTGAAGAAACAGCCAAGGGTTGACACTCTGGGAATGTTCCTCTTCAAATCTGAAGTAATTTAGAGTTGTGAGGGAAATGGGAAATGGACAGTAGGCAGAAACTGTTCATGCTTCTCCATATATGGTCTCACACATCCTCTTAGCCTAGAGGCATTGAACTTCAGGCCCACAGGCCAAATATGGCTTCCCTGGGGTCCTAATCCAGCCCTCTGGTGTGCCTCAGTTGGCTCCATGCCCATCCCCTGGCCCTGCCCTTTTCCTCAGCTGCTGATCATTTGATGTTTTCCCAGCTGTTGTGCAGTTTCTTTCCCAGTCTAAAAGTTTGAAATGCCTCTCCTATGGCTTTGTTACTATCAATAAGAGCCTTAAGCTAAAACATGCTGGTATTTTTCGTGCTTTTGGCCCTGCCCCTTTTGCCTTCAGCCTCACCCACCACTGGAATGTGGCCCCTGAGGGCTTTTCCAAAATTCAGTTCAGCCCTTGGTCTGAAACAGATCCGGCACTCCTGCCTTAGCCATTATCCCTAGAACCCCTGACTTGTAATCCTCAGGGCCTTCTAAATCACCATGCCAGACATTACAGTGGTTCTGTCAAGTGGTCCAATATCCATTAAGCTTTGGTCTACCAGTTCTGTTTTTATTTATGTCAGATACTCTTACCACCTATTTATTTATTACATTTTATACTGCCCAATAGCCAAAGCTCCCTGGGCAGTTCACAAAACAAAATGTAAAACCATGACATAATAAAACATAACATAAAACCTTGATGTTTAAAACAGAATAATAGTCCCAGGAACTGCTGCTTTTAGCTCCACTTGTATCAACTCACTGAGAGCAAATCTGCACTCGTGTGTTGTGCAGAACTCCCAATTGCATGTGCCAACAGGGGAGCCAGAGGCAGCAGGCTTGCTTGAACTCCTCTTTGAAATAGCGCTTGACATACTCTCTTAGCTCCTGTTCTGTTTGGGAGCATTAGCAGCTGGTATCAGGACTGGCCCTACCATTAGGCAGAGTGAAGCAGTTGCCTCAGATGGCAGATGCTGGGTGGTGGCAGCAAGATGTTGGAGGAGGAGAGGGTTGTGTGCCATGTGGCCTGCTTTGCACCCCTTAAGTCAGCCTGCTGCCTTCAGGTGCAGTGGAAGAGGCTGTCACATCATCAGTGTTGAAGACAGATTCATCTACCGGTCTAGTGGACTTTTGTACATGGAATAGAGAAGCACCATCTTGTCCTTTGCTTCAGCAAAATGTCTTGGGCCAGCCTTGGCTGGTATAGAGAAGTCTGAGGATGTTGCTTTTGCTCCTCTCTCAGTTGCATTTTTCCTCGACAGTGGACAACCTGAGAGTGCTGTATTGGAGACACTGCCACATGCCACATCTTGTCTGGCAGGCTCCTGTAATCTCTCCCGCTGACCCCTTTCTGCACAACTCTGAAACTACACTGTCATCATGCCATTTACATCTGCAGCCTAGGGAAAGATGCCATAAGATCTCTGCTGAGAAGGTTTAGGTTTGTATTCTTCGCTCCTATTAACCAAGCCCGCCCACCGAAGAGGAGGTGTCATGCACATCACCCTCAACAGCTTTATCATAAAAAAGCTAAACGAGGTCACACCAATCCAAGAGGGAAATGGAACTGCGTTCATCGATCAATGGGTTTCGGGAGCACCAGTCCAGGCTGTAACACAACAAAGCACAAATCTCTTCTGCTTTTTTGCAGAACAACCATACGGAACAAGCCCATCCACAGGGGCAGGCAGACTTTAGGCTTGTGGAATCTACTTTGTTTTTCACTAGAATCCTGAGGTCCATCAAATGGAGCCAGGTGAAAAATGGGGGCTCAGGAAGGGGAACATCCAAATAAGGAACAAGGTGTTCTCTGCCTGCTGAATGTAGCAGTTCATCACCTTCAATCAACCAACTCATCCTCAGAGCATTGTGAGGCAGGGTGGGAGTGGGACATGGGGGGGGTGTACATGAGAACGGCTTCTTAGGGAATGAAAGCTCCCCAAATAATATGATCGGTTTAGCCCCTTCATGTGAAAACAAAGCCTGTTCAGTTGGCTCCCACTGTGGAACATTAACAACAGTCCATTGCACTGAATATCAAAATGTCTTGAAATGTGTTCATCTCTGACACTGTAATTTCTGCAGCTGTCTCAGGCAGCGCATCATTTGATCAAGGGAGAGGAGACATGTTCACAGAACGTTAAGTTAAATGCATAGTTAGCAACTATGTACTGGGATCCTTTTAATTTAACACTAGGCTGGGGAGGCCCAATTTTCATCAGGACTGCAGCATGTGGGGAGGCCTAACTCTTCCCTCCCCAACAAAACCCACTCCTCCACACATACTGCAATTAGCCTTAGAGAAATAAAACTTCCATTGGCACCAAGGGAGTGGGGGGTGGGGGTGGGTTTCTGTCAAGATCATGGCTGGGGAGGGAAGGCGTAAACTTCCCCTCCCTGTGCACTATGGCCCTGGTGAAAGTTGGGAGTCCTGTGCCTAGTATTATTATTTTTTAAATTCCCTGACATCATTGCTCACTATGCATTGAGTGCAATAAGCAGTTTGACCTTGAGAAAGAAGAGGGAAGTATCAGCATGTGAGAGGTAACCCTGAGGTTTGCAGAAATTTTACAAATGGGCAAAGGAATATGAATCTCAGTTAAAATTCTTGAATTTTTCACTCTCTTTTCCACTATTTAGGTTTGTCAGCAGATGGAGGGGCAGAGCTACTTACGAAAGACAGCCAAACCACTGGCCCAGCCATTTCCTGTAATCGGGTGTGGATGCAAAAGGGAATGTTACAGGCTAGTCAAGTGAGATGCCTTTCTGTTCACAATAATGCAGGGCAGGTAGCCATTTTGGGGTTCTACAGTGAACCTGAGGAGAGGACCCAAAGGGAAGGGTTGCTCAGCCTTCCACACCAAGAATATCTGTGATGGACAGAAGTACAACTGTGATAACACAATGCAATTTACAACTGGCTCCTCTAATTTAATTGGTGTTCTTATTTTGCATTCACATGGATTCTCTTATGCTAACCTCTCTTGGCTTGTGGCTGCAATAAACCATTCATTCACTCACTCGGTACAATCTATAGCCAAGACTATAGATTGGGTGAGTGCCTGTCTAACTCCCCACCTCTTGCTTTAGGGGGGTGAGGGTCAAGACACTAGTCAGGAATGAACTTGCATTGCCCCAGTATGGTGGATCCTTTCTGTAACCTGTAAACATTTATCCAAGGTCCTAATAAGTACTCCCAGATCCTGCCCACTTGGCTCCCTAACAGCCCAAATGTTTGAGCTGGTCCTCCTTGCTGTTGCTCCAAGTTCATTTAGGGCGGAATACTATCAATTGCACCCTCAGTGCTCAGAAGCCTCTGAACTTGGAGGCTTCTGGGATTCCTATGCCATGCTGGGCTGAAGCTGGCAGGACAGGAGGAGTGGCACAGGTGATCTGCACCTCCGCATCCTCCATCTTTGGTGATTTGCGCTAGGTGGGCTTTTCAGCTCTTCTAGCAAGGGTGCTTTGGAGAGGGAGCTCAGGGGAGCTCATATCTGGCCTCTCTGGTCTCCTCCCCTTCCTGCCAACCAGAATACCCCCTTTCCTCCTCCTCCAAAGTTGCTTTTCTGACCTTGGAGGGCAGCCAGCATGGTTCTTTCTGTGCTGGCTGTGAGGGGGCAGGGAAGGGTGGTTGGATCTCTGACTCCCCCTTCCAAGATCAGAGCACTGTCTCCAACCTCAGAAGGGTTATTCTGAGAAATCAGAAATCCTATGACACCAGGGATGTTCACCCAGGGACCACAGGATTGCTCCATTAGCCTCATAGGAACATAGGAAGCTGCCTTAATACTGAGTCAGACCATGGATCCATCTAGCCCAGGATTGTCAACACAGCTCTTCAGAGTTTCAGGCAGGAGTTTATCCTGCCCTACCTGGAGAAACCGGGGACTGAACCTGGACCTTCTGTATCCAAAGAGGTGCTCTACCACTGAGCTATGGCAGCTCCAGTCTACACTTGTGCTTTACCCTTGCTTGCTTGAGGTGGAATATGAGCCACTGAATATTCTTCCCCACTTCTTGCCTGTGAATCTCTTTGCCCTGCCTGGAGGAGATACAGCTGTGTGGGCTCTTCCAGCCAAAAGTCCCACCAAACCTTCCTCCACATCTGCCTCCTCACTCTCCCGTTCCTAGGGATATAAGAGAAATCTTTTTTGGGGGTGGAGTTTGATGGGTTTCCCTAGATTTGACCCCCCAAACTTTGCTGTGGTTCCCACTGCAACACCCTACTTGGTCTACAGTGAGTTGGGCCAGTTCACAGATTTTCCAGGCATTTTGCGCATTTTTCCTGCAGGTTCTGCAATTTGCACAAATTTCTGAGCAATTTGTGCAAATTATAGCAGGATTTGCACACATTCAGCTAGAATATGCAGAAACTGCAGAATCTGCAGGGGGGAATGGGCAAAAAATGTTCCTAGAGTTTGGGGAACAGCCCACAGCTCAGCTCGCAAGCACAAATCAAGTCATATGTGCTGCGGAACTCCATCAAGTCAAAAAAGAACCAAATTTCCCAGTGAAGAACATCTCTACCTGTTCCCCACTTTTACTTCCCCCTTTCTGACCTTTTGAGAGGTGGGACTTTCTCTCCAGTTCCTGACAGCTCTCTCTGTGGTGGCCTTGCCAGATCACTGCCTTGACAGAGCTGGCAGCTGGGCTGGGCTTCAGTGACAGGGCATTTGGGTTCCTGTCCGAGTAAGACCGCTCTGGAAGAGGGGCCCTCAATCAGTGGCAGAGCCCCTGCTTTGCACGCAGAGGGTCCCAGGTTCAATCCCCGGCATCTCCAGGTCGGAATGGGCAAATGAGCAATGTCAGAAATCTACAGGATTCTCCTAACATCATCTCACCACTAGTCTCATGCCTGATTCCTGTTCACATTTGCAATCACTGTTTGCTCTGGTCTCACACATCCTCTTAGCCCAGAGGCATTGAACTTCAGGCCCACAGGCCAAATTGAGCAGCAATAGTACATGAAATCTGCACAAATGTCCCCCAAAATTTCACAACTTTCTTCCACAGACTAAAGCGGGGCTGATTCAGTCTACAGGGGAAATTTGCACAAATTAGGAAATTTGTACAAAATCAAACTGGGAAAGTTGCACATTTCAAACTCAAGCACACATCCGACAATTTGCGAACATTTTCCATGGACACTTGCTTCCTGTGGTTATCATGTCTGGGGCTTTGGACAGGGTATGCTTGCATGTTTTGAGAGCAAAAACAAAATTCTCATACATTCCTATCACCAGGTAGGGCAGGAAATACCCGTGCCTCAAACCCTGGAGAGCCACTGCCAGTCAGTGTTGACGATGCTAGGCTAGATAGATGAATGGTTTGAAGGCTGCTTCCTAGGTTCCTAAGACTGTATTATGTATGTAGATTTCTGATCAAGTTTTTGATGTGCCCATCTAGATACTGTTGAGGGTGAATACCTAATATCATCTGTGTAACATGCAGAACAGTGCCATCTCGAGGGTGTTTTGGAGAGGAGTAGTCTTAGGCTTAGTTGGGTCCCCCTCACCCTCACTGCCATCACCCACTCACTCTTTCCCTCCCTTTGACCCAGTCCCTGTTGCCATCCAGAGAGGCCAGGTAAATGAGCAGGCAGGAGTACTGCTTTTCTTTCTCCTTGCTCAGGATGGATTAACACTCATCACCACATGTAATGCTAGGATGACAGTGTCGTCACCTATTAGCTGTTAGGAATGGTCATTTAATTGAATCATCACAGTATTCACTTCTGCATTCCATTTTGGTCTCTTCTTCTTTTTACTCCACACCCCTGCGTTTATATAAAACTGCTAACTGAGGATAACGCTTCATGCATCTGATGCAGTGAACTCATACTGTAGAAAAAATGAGACTTGTATCTTAAGGACTCTCATAGCGATCCCTTTGGAAGTTCGAAAGGGTGGGCAAGGGGACAGCCAATGGCAAGCAAGAGAAGTAGTAGGGGCAGGGCTTTGGTGTTCACCAGTGGGATCCCTCCCGAGACTTGGGCCTTGACAGGGGGCGAATGATGCTGACCCCTGGCACCAGCCCTGATGCAAGAGGAGATGCTTGCTCATCAGAAGCCTTTCTCTGAATCAAAGGTGATTTTCCTTTGCCAAATGCAAGCAGCCCAAAGGATTAGCTGCAAATACAGACGAGCACAAATGCCTGCATCTCTTGCTTTGCTTCCCATTTTTAACTTGTGGTGTTGATTTAAAATGATATACATTGTAAAATGTAGGAAGTCTGTGCATCACGGACTATAATTACAGAACTAGAAGAAAAGGAACTACTTATTTTTGTGGGTTTCTTTATACTGAACTGCTCTCCCACATCCTTTGCTGTGCGGTAACTTTTCCAACACAAATTTTATGTGCGGTGAGCAGCCGAACGTTTCCTGAGGTGCATTACTTCCTCTTGCCCTTTTTTTCCATTGTAATGGGAAGTGAAAAGAGATTCATTTTTCATCAGTGTCTGAATACAAGTTGCTCAGGGTACAACTACGAAATGGGGAAGAGACTCCAATGCATACAGAACAGGTAGCAAAGCTAGATGAAGCTGAGCTAAGATGGGGAACCATTAGAATTAGGAGGGAAAGGGCTCAGTGATCATGGCCTCCTAGGAGACGTGAGTTAAAAAATAGGACCTTGTAAGATAGAAGTCACTGTCTTTCAGCCTCAGTTCCACACTCTGTATAATGGGGATAATTGCAAGTTATTTCAGAGGACTGTTGGGAGGATAAACAAAATGAGGAAATGTTACCACCAATCCCTGAGTCACAGAGTTATGGTGAAAATTAAATATATGGTCTTAATAAAGAGTACAGTGGAAGGCGAAACCACAAAAACTCTCCCTTTCAGCACTTAATAGAAATATATCATATAGTAAATGGTGTTGATGCGAAATAGCTGATGGCAAGACAGGAAAGGCCACTGTTTCTGCAGCAGCATCTCTAAGAGCTTTGACACCACCACTCCAACTGTATGTGAGCCAAATGAACCACCAAAATGCCCAAACTTCAAAATAGCCTCTTTTGCTTATTCAAGGGACCACTGCTGCTCCCAGATTAGAACTTGAATGAACGCATGAGGATGTGTGTTGTTCAGCCATTCATTTTAGTTCTCTGTGGGAAGATTTTTTGAGGAAGAGACGAACACATCTCCCCATCCAGAAAGAAGGCTGCAAACTTGTTCAGACTTGTTCGCATTTATTACTACTGGACCAGTCCTAAGCAGGGATGCTACGAAAAGACTGACTATTCAGTACTGAGGTTGCTGGAGTTTGTAACTGCCTGGATTGAAATGCGAATTTGTCTAGCTCATAGCATTCAGATGTGAAGATGGGTGAGAATTTCAGGGGGGGGGGGGTTATAAGAACTTGCAAAATTTGAAATTGCTTCATAAACAGGATGGAAAGAACTTGAGATTTAAAAAATTCAAATGTGGGAGAAAGCAAAACTGATGGATTCATCCATCAACGCCCAGGGCTTTGAGGGCTTAATTCTTAAAAGTCTGGGTTTGAATCTCTATGTATTCAACCATGTGTGCGGTGCTGAATTAGGGTTGCCACCTCTCTTTTGTGACAGCCCCCTTGTCTTTAACAGCTACATGGCAGGCATGTAGCATGGTCATCTCCATGTTGTGCATAACTCTACCTATTGAATTTGGCCAGAGAAGTTCTTTAGGTTTCTATTTTGTTCACAACTTATTAATGTTGGAAAACTTCTTCATCGATGGGACAGAAAGACCGTGAGATTTAAAAATAAGGAATGTGAGAGAAAGCAAAATTGCAGATCCCTCCATCCCTACAAGTCAGATGTATCACAATCTGAGCATCATTTCCACAAGAAGGTCTTATCTGGCTTGGAATGTAAAATGAGATACTGCACATGCAGGAGCAGTACGTTTTCAACTGCATCTCAAAATGCTATCTAGCTTTCAACCAAGTCCTGGACACATCACAGCTCTGAAAGTGTTGTGCAAAAGCCCCCAGAGCCTGATTTTTAAGAGCTCACTTGCTCTCAAGGTTTAGGAACATCCTTGAAGTATGTCCTGTGCCCTGTGCCTGTATCTTAAGAACCAGACAGTTTACTGGATCCATTAAGACAGGTATGGGAACCTCCAGCCCATGGGCCAACTGCAGCCTGTGGGGATTCCCCATCTGGCCTGCCAAGCTTCTTCCCCAGGCCCTGCCCCTCTCCCAGGCCCTGACGCTTTCATCTGCCCCAACTCTGAGGGGAACAGGCTTATCTGTGACCTGATGCAGTTTAAGAAATCCACTGCAGGGGGGCAGGTTCCTCAACTCTTGTCTGAGCTGTGATTTGGTGACATATTAAATACAGCCCAGTTCCAAAGACATCTCATACCAAAATGACAAAGAGAAAACTATGAATCTTAGGAGCAAATTTGGAGATATATGAAAGATAGAAAGACTAACAACAGAGTATTAAAAAAATATATTTAAGCTAAACATTTCAGCTTCTACCCTCATCAGTAGCTATGCTGTTAAATTGATATCAGGATATATGGTATCCATTTAACAGCACAGCTACTGATGAGGACAGAAGCTGAAACGTTTAGCTTAAATATATTTTTTGAATACACTGTAGTTAGTCTTTCTATCTTTCTTATATATTTTAAATTAAGACTGGCTGCATCCACAGTGGATCCAGAGCCTCCTTGTTGCTTTGCTGATGTGCCACTTTACACCAACCTCTCTCTCTCTATATATATATATAGATAGATATAAAGAGAGGGAGAGGGGTGGAGAGACTTGTAGCAGCAGGGAGCTCCAGCTTCAGGGAATTGACTTAGTCAAAGTCTGCATGGAGGTGGGGGAGAGAGAAAGAGATTGAGAGAGATCCTCACCTTCCTCTGCTAAGTAATCTTGGACTAAGCTACCTCGATACTAACTGTCTCAGCACACTCCTCCCTCATAGTATTATGGTGGTGACTTAGATTAAGGCCCAAAGGAGAAGTACAAGATGGAAGAGCTCTACCTACACCTCCCCACTCAGCAGGCTGCCCTCTAAACTTCAGCAGCCATCTTGCAAAAGACAGTAATGGGCAAGGCAGATTCTGCCACTTAAAAGAAGGAGGGAGTGAAGCCTTCCGGGGGCTGCTTTGTGCCCACTGCATCCCTTTGCTCATTAAATGTGATGAGCATATTGTTGTTCTTGATATTAAATGTAGGTGTGGTCAAACAATGCTGAGGCTTTCAAAGGAATACCTTAGCTGCAGACAATGAAAGAATGGTAACTTCCTTGCACTCACCCAATAACTATATGCAGTTTGAAATGAAGCTGGAACCAGGTATAGCTACTGTCGGAGAGCATCATGTGCTAATGTTAGCCTGGAGAAACAGCCCATGAATCATACATTCTTACATAAATGTTGTCCTTGCTCAGTTACCAATATTGGTGTAGTCTCATGTTTCCAAGTATCCAAGTGCTTGCTGTGAAGCCAGGCCTGCCCATAAATGAACTTCTGCAGCCAACTTTCCAAGAGCCATGTGTTTTCAGACTGACAAAATTCAGAAGGCTG
This sequence comes from Heloderma suspectum, assembly GCF_057233095.1. NCBI lineage: Eukaryota > Metazoa > Chordata > Lepidosauria > Squamata > Helodermatidae > Heloderma > Heloderma suspectum. The sequence continues at coordinate 272,927,371 of NC_139458.1, forward strand.
CAATAATTCTTTCCTATATTCTCTTTCTTTGCCCTGGGTCATTCTGAGCACTTATCACCACTGTGGCAGCTGCTCTTGTGGTCCCTGAAATGCTCTGGGAGGGACCATAGCTCTGTAGTAGAAACACAAATTTTGCATGGACACAAGCTCCCAGGTTTGCTCTGTGGCATCTCCAGTTAAAAGGATCTCAGGTAGAACAGCCTCTCCCTTGGAAACCCACTGCCAGTCAGAGTAGACCTGGTACCCCCACACACACATGTTTTTGGAACACGCAGCATTCCTGGCCATTGGCCATGCTGGTTGAGTCTACTGTGTCTTGAAGTCCAAAACATCTACAGTGTACCAGTTGAGGAAGGCTGGAGTAAACAATAGAGAGCTAGATGGACCATTGGTGTTAAGTAGGGATGTATGAGATTTTCCTTTTCGCTCACAAATTATGTGAACATGCCCCATTTGAAGCCCGGAAGGCGAGTGCAAAAACTATTGTCAAATTGTCAAGTTGTGCAGAGGAGGACAACTAAAATGATCAAAGGACTGGAGCAACTCCCCTATGAGGGAAGGTTATAATAGCTGGGATTGTTTAGCTTGGGGGGGGGGAGTGAATAAGGGGAGACATGATTGTTGTTGCTGTTGTTGTTGTTCAGTCGTTAAGTCGTGTCCGACTCTTCGTGACTCCATGGACCATAGCACACCAGGCCTTCCTGTCCTGCGCTCTCTCCCGGAGTGTGCTCAAGTTCATATTCATTGCATCGGTGATGCTATCTAGCCATCTTATCCTCTGCCGTCTCCTTCTCCTTTTGGAGACATGATAGACATGTACAAAATTATGTGTGGTGTGGAGAAACTGGATAGGGAGACATTTTTCTCCCTTTCTCATAATACTAGAACCCATGAAGCTGATTGGTGGGAGTTTCAGTACAGATAAAAGGAAGGACTTCTTCACAGAGTGCATAGTTAAACTATGGAATTCGCTACCACAAGATGTAGTGATGGCCACCAATTTGTATGGCTTTAAAAGGGGGTTAGACAAATTCATGGAGGAGAAGGCTAGCTATAGCTACTAGTCCTGATGGCTATATGCTATTTCCAGTATCAGAGGCAGTATGCTTATGTGCACCAGTTGCTGGGGAACATGGGTAGGAGGGTGCTGATACACTCAAGTGCTGCTTGTGCGTTCCCAGTCAACAGCTGGCTGGCCACTGTGTGAACAGAATGCTGGACTAGATGGACCCTTGGTCTGATCCAGCATGGCTCTTCTTATATTCTTATGTTCTAAATACATGCTCACATTCGTCTCATTCCCAATTCCCAGTTTGATTTGTGCAAATTTCCGAATTTGCACCAATTTCTTCAGTAGACTACATGTGCCCACTTTAGTCTATGGAGGAAACTTGCACAAATTGGGGGAGATTTGTGCAAATCTCCCATTTGATCACTGCTCAATTTGCACAATTTTCATTCACACAGAGCAGGAATCTGGCACAAGACAAGTGGCAAGACGATATTAAGAGAATCCTAGTTATCTCGAACATCACTCATTCGACCATCGCTACTGTTAACATTTTTCACTGCAGGTTTCCTATGTGTTGGCATGTTACTAGGTCTTATGCTGGAATGCTTTGTGAATGTGCTATCCAATAGATTTCATTGGGTGTATCCAATTGTGTCATTCCACTGACAGAAGCAGTTCTGTCAGCAGAACTGCAACGGGACAATTTCCCCTTCATAGAATAGTATAGTAGGGTTGGAAGGGGCCTATAAAGCCATTGAGTCCAACCCCCTTCCTGCTACAGCCTCCCGCATGCCCTCAAAATCTGATCCAGAGGCCTGGGAAACCCTACAGAGCACATTTCCAGGTAGTGCAGAGGGCTGCAGGTGAGAAGGAAAGAAGAAATTTCCATTGCGGTAGTGGATGTCCGCTAGTGTGACATTGGATTTAACCCATTGTCACCTCCTAGATGAAGGGTCATTTCACACTGCATTTCTATGACACCAGAAAACCCACTTTTATGGGAATCTGGTGGTTAAGAAATTTTCAAAACAGGACTTGACTTTAGGCTGATTTATTTATTTATTTATTGCATTTATATCCCGCCTTTTTTCCTCTTGCAAGGAACCCAAGGTGGCTTACATTATCCTCCTCTCCGTTTTATCCTTACAACAACAACAACCCTGTGAGGTAGGTTGGGCTGAGAGTCTGTGACTGGCCCAAAGTCACCCAGTGAGCTTCCATGGCCAAGTGGGAACTAGAACCCGGATCTCCCGGCACCCAGTCCGTCTATCTCACCACTACACTACACTGATCCACCACAAGCTCAGCCTGAGGGATTAACTTTGCACAGAAGAAAAGCTGTTTTCAGGCTGGTAACAGGTTGGTGTGTTTCTAGTTGGAATAAGAACAAAAACTATCTTGTCGATATTTTCTGAACATCAACTCAGTTCAGATGTTTTAAAACCCTCCCTGCTAAATGTCCCATGGATACAGCAGGATGGAGAAAGCAATATCTGAATCTCTGCAGCTATGTTTATATCTGCTGCTTCTTGGCAGCTATTTGCGTGAGGTAAAAATGGCCCTTTGTACTCACACAAATTGCTGCCAGGAAGTAGTGACTGTCAACATGGGGTGCTATGTCAGATGTTACTTCTTCCATGCTGCTGTGTCCAAGAGGCCACAGTGTGAAGGATTTCCATATGGAATGAGCCCTACGAGTCTGAAATAAAACAGAGTAGTAGAAAATTGATCGTAATCGTTGAATTTTTTTTTCAGTTGTGGGGTGATAGAAATTACTGAGTAATGAATGAATGCACATACGTATGACTAGCTGGTTAAATTAATGGCTTTTACTTTGGCTTTAACTCGACTTTTATTCTGTTTAAAATGTTTATAAATGTTTTATACCTCATTTTATTATGTTATTATATTTTATGGTTTTAAGTCTTGTCTTGTGAACAGCCCAGAGAGCTTCAGCTATTGGATGGTACAGAAATGTAAAAAAAAAAAAAAATTACATGAAGTTCTGGATCATTGAAGAATATAGGATGACACTTTATGTGGAACTATTTTCTCTTGTGATTTGGAACTATATGTTTCACAGAAGATCCTTTGCTCCAGTTCCACTGATGCCACAATTCTGCTTTGAACTAAGATGCTTTTGCGCTCAGCTGGGCTTGTTTCCAAGTAAATGTGCTTAGAATTTAATTGGAAAGAACTTCACTTCTATGACCTGTGCCTCTGATTATCATCATGTAATATCCCAGTCTATTATGTGAGGTTGCATTATAATTCAACTGATTTTTTTTTAAAACTCAGGAAATGCATGTGTAACCAATGAACAAACAAACAAGAAATGCCACTGTTGATTCTAAGTAACCTCAGGGTTTGCTTGGTGTCTAACATGATAAGCCTAAAACCTCCCAGTATGCTGAAATATTAGGCACAATTGCTCAAAATGTAATGTTCCATTTCTCTTCCAAGTCACTGCCCCCATTTGAAAACATAAACTCCTGCATTATTGCATTTGGCATGAGAAAAACTTTGGAATGTAAGTAATTCTGCTTTATATTGTGTCTGCCAAGTCAGCCCATACCTTGTATTTTGGCCTCCTCTAATTTAGGCTTATATGAGAGTCTGGTTTTAGTTAAGTCTAAATAGATGGTATTGGATAAGAAGCTCAGAAAAGCCTATGAATGATACTGGAAAATCCATTCACTTCCCAATGCCAGAAGCACATTTCAGTGTCCCAGCCAAAGTTAATCTTCCGAGTTCCAAGAGATAGGAAAATGTGGTTAACAAAGGTCTTATATATAAATACATGTGGTATCTTTGCAAAATTTTGAGGCAAAGAAAATCATATATAATTCAGCCAACCTTTTTCTTTTCTTTTCTTTTTTGCATGTATAAACTGTCTCTGACCATGGTAATTCAAAAGGCAGCTTAAAGCAGGGGGTGGGGGCAACATTAATCACTTACAGACACCTCCCTCTTTTTCTTTTTCTAACTTGGTGGGTTTGGGGGAAAATGTAAAATCAATATTTGGTTCTAAAAAGACTTTTGGATTTTCAAGGATGTTCTTTGTGGGGCTACTACTTTTTGTCTTGTTATCTTTGAGACCTTATTTGAAGTCACTCACAAAATGATGCAATTGAAAGATAGTCTCACATTTAAAAAATAATAATCCAGAATTCAAGGTTGTGTGAAATGCTGACAGGATTGAAACAGTGATTTTGCTGTGCTTACAACTCCAGCTTACTAGTTAGCATGGCTGAAAGAAATTATCAAAGCTTTTCCACCAAAAAGAAAAATGAGAAGACAAGGAAACTGGGCATCCAACTTCCATAAAAGAAGTCTCTTCAGCATTTAGCACAAGCTCCTTATCCTTCAAAGTTGCCATGGTTGTGCATCCCCTTATGGCCTAGATGCTTCTGTGACAACAACTCCACACTAAATGCCGATAACCAGAAGACCATGGTTCATTGTTCTGCTATTGTGAAGGTTGATGTACTATTAGGGAAGGTGGAGAATTCTGCCACGGACTCCAATGAGGCCGGATTCTTAGAATCCGGGCCCCCCGGAGTCCGTGGCAGAACGGACCACTCACCTCCGCCACCCCACGAAGTTGCGCCAGCCGGATCCTACCTGCCGCCGGCCAGGTCTGGGTCCATCCGTTAACCGCGCTGCCATCCGCTGCCAGTCGGCGGACGCAAATGGCATCCGGCGTAGCAGATGCCATCTGCATCCCTGCTCTTTGCCATGATAGGCTTAGGGGTGTATGAAACCCCACTTACCTGTGTCTGCGGGGGGTCCGCCGGGGGGAGGCAATCCGTTCCTCCCTTCCAGAATTCTCCCCAGCCGGCTCTGCTCCGTGGCGAGTCCATGGAGCCGCCGGCCGGGGCCACCCGCCGGGGCCACCCACCGCAGCCTGACTTCTGGCCACGGCCAGGCTGCAGCCACAAATGGCATCCCACGTAGTAGACGCCATTTGCGTCCTTCCCTTTGGCCGTGATAGGCTACGTAAATCTTTACGTAGCCTATCACGGCCAAAGGGAGGCACGCCAATGGCATCAGCTACGCAGGACACCATTTGTGGCCGCAGCCTGGATGGCGGCCAGCAGCGGCCAGATCCGGACCCACCCAAGGCAGATAGGATCTGGTCTGCACAGACTTCGCGGGGTGGTGGGGGGGGTTGCTCCGTTCCGCCACGGACTCCAGGGGGGTGGATTCCAAAGAATCCGGCCTCACTGGAGTCCGTGGCAGAATTCTCCGCCATCCCTAGATAGGCTACGTAAATCTTTACGTAGCCTATCACGGCAAAGAGCAGGGACGCAGATAGCGTCCGCTACGCCATTTGTGCCCCTGCTCTTTGCCGTGATAGGCTACGTAAAGATTTATGTAGGCTATCACAGCAAAGAGCAGGGAAGCAAATGGCGTCGGCTACGCCAGACGCCATTTGCGTCCGCAGACCGGCAGTGGATGGAAGTGGAAGATCCTGGCCACGGAGCGGAGCCAACCAGGGAGGATTCCAGGGGGAGGAACAGATCACCGACCCCCCTGTGGGCCCCCCAGCGGACTCAGGTGAGTAGGGTTCGTATACTCCTATGTACTATTCAAAGTCAGCTTTAGTAAGAATTTATGTGAAGCAGTTGCATCAGGCAATGGATTCTAGAAGGGTGAATGGGCATCTTCTTTCTTCCAACCTACCTCAGTGTGCCATTAAAAAAAAGGTTCAATCCACTGCAGGGTGGCTATATGTCCTCTTTTACAGAAGACAGTCCTCTATTGGAAGGGCTGCCAGAGGACGGTCCTCTATTTTGTCCTCTGTTTGAAGGGTCGTCCAGTCCAAGTGTGGTATATAGAACCATCCGACAGAAGAGCCTTGAAGTTGCCCATCAACAGTTAGCACTTAGACAGCAGACTGAACAGGCAGGCACACAGGTCACCTGGTCATAGTCTTCCACACTATGGTGAGATGTACCATAGTTCCATTTAAATTATAATAATTATGTCTAAATTTGCATCTATACATATAAATTACCATATGCAAATTGTATGCAGACAGATGTCCTTTTTTGTCATCTCTTTGGTGATGCATGGCCTCTTTTTCAGTGATTCACAAATGGCCAACCTAAACCACAGTGCATGTGTGTGGCATTTTTTACTTTTTTCGTTCAGGTGCAAAATGCCCTAAGTTTTAAATCCCCTGGCTCACCATGGATTTGCTATAATTCTGTGTACTGCAGTGTATGTGTGTGTTTTTGCTGACTCATTTCTCTCCATACTTGCATGACTGGGAAGCCAGTTTCAAATTAATCACAGATGGGTGAGAAATGCTGCTCTCTTTCTGGTTTACTTCCTGTAAACCAGAAGAATAGCCTTCCTTATATAACATGTTCTTGGTGAGTAGCTGAAATTTAGATTTGTTAAAAAGAACCACTTCTGTTTTACTTTACCTCACTAAGGGTGCAATCTTACCCATGCTTAGACAGAAAAATGTCCTACAACTCCCGGCATTCCCCAGCCAGCCATGCTGACTGGGGCAGGCTGGGAGTTGTAGGACATTTTTCTGTCTAAACATGCATAGGATTGCACCCTAAATGGTAGTAAAAACAAGACACCAGAACCCACTTCTCCACACGTCACCGGAAAAATATTGTGCCCCCATTTTCTGCCCACTCAGAAGTACATACACAAGTGCAACCAATGTGTTCATAACATGGGAGGCCTGGCTATTAACTAGGCCCTAAATGATGTGCAGGGCTGTTCTACTGTCTGGAAGATCTTTTCTTCCAGAAATATTTTAAAGCTGTATTTTTAGTCTGTGGGTGCTTTTTTCTGATAATTCTCAATATATAAAAGCCAGGTCAGAGAAGAATTTAGTTGTAATGCAGCACACAAGGGAACATACGTTTTATTATAAAGAAATAATTGGGATGAGATAGAATTCTGCACCAATTTCTGGCTTTCCTGAATTAATTCTAGTGATTATTCTCGTGCTTATTAATAACCTAGTGGTTATTACAGGATGAAATAGACTTGCTAAATACACAGAAAGCATAAAAGGGTGACCAATAAAAGATAGCATTTGGCTTCCCACTAAAATAAGCTTTACTAATACCTTACTGCTGCCTTGTTTTTCTACCATTAATAGCAGACACACACCATCTCTGTGGATGGTTTAGCTCTGTGAGGTGGAGCCGATGGTCATTTGCAATTCTAGTTGATCAAATGGCCATTTCACTGGCCATCGCTCTAGCCCAAGGGCAGGCAACAAGGCACCCAAGGGCACCAATGCACTGCTAGACACCCTTTTGGCACCCACACAGGTGCCCTATTTTTTAGTTAACACAGTTTCTCACCAGCCGCTGGGATTGCTATGAAGTAGGTTTCTGTTGTTTCTAAAATCTGTGGGTTCAAAGGAGTTGCTTGGTGTGCTGGGGCTCAGACCCCCACCCCGTCTTTGTCAGTTTTCTCAATCCCCCCAGCGCAAATGCTCAGGCAATCTCACACCAGACACACAAATCAGTGAGATTTCTTTATTACAGGGAATCCCACAGCAGACGCTTAATGATTACACTCTTCAGAAATCATATAGCTGATGGTCAGTAGCTATAGGCTCTATGTAATTCCAGAACAGTCCAAAGCTAAACACTACTACCGTGACTGAGATCCTCAACAAGGCTTCTCCGTTGCCATCTCCACGGTTCTGAACACAAGGGAAGGGACTCTGGATTCCTGGGTACTCAACTCAGACAATCCTTTCACGGGCTCCAACCCTGGACATAGAAAGGGAATCAAGAGTCCAACTTTGACTCTTTTGTTAATAACTCCAAGCTACATGGTCAAGGCCCATCAAGATCAAGGGAAGGGCATACCCACACACGCAAGGAGTTCTAGGCCACCGCTTTCGCATTGGCAACTCCACGCTGCCTGAGTTCTGGCAGAGGGAAGTCCAAAAGTCGTTGATCAAACCCAGCTTGCCATACACTGAGCTGACTATAGACACAGACACACAATCCATAGCAATGAGAGTTCAAGTCTATGAAAAGCCTCACAGTACTTTTTATGGCAAGTCCTTAACAATCCAAAGTTCCAGTCCATGCGCAGAGTGCCTCCAAAAGCCCAGACAATGACGGATCCAAACTAGGCATGTTGGAGAATTCTGCCATGGACTCCAGTGGCGGGGGGGTAGTTCATGGCAGAACGGACTACTCCCCCCCGCCACCCCCCGAAATCCCCCCGGAAGGGACCTACCTGGTGGTGGCGGCAGCAGCTCCGGCAGCAGCTCTGGCGGCGGCGGTGGCGGTGGCAGCTCCGAGTTGTCTTCCAGCCGCTATGCCAGCCGCCATTTGCTTCCCTGCCAAGCTGTGATAGGCTACGTAAGTATCTACGTAGCGTATCACGGCAAAAGGCAGGGTTGCAAATGGTGGCCAGGGAGGATTCCAGGGGGGGAGGGATGGATCGCTTCCTCCCCCCACGGACTGCCGGCCGGAACAGGGTAAGTGTTTCACGCACCCCTAATCCAAACAGTCAGTCAATCCTAAAGGAAATCAACCCTTACTGCTCATTGGAAGGACACATACTGAAGCTGAAGCTCAAATATTTTGGCCACCTAATGCAAAGAGAAAACTCCCTGGAAAAGACTAGAAATGTACGCAAGTGACTTACCTTTCCACAGATTATGTTGATGGGGGGGGGAGGCGTTCCGTCCCTCCCCCCCGAATCCTGGCCGGGGGGGGAGGCGCTCCGTTCCTCCCCCCCGGAATCCTGGCCAGCCGGCTGTGCTCCACAGCGATTCTGCGGAGCTGCCGGCCGGCTCCGCCAGAAGCCGGACATCCGGCCGCTGGCTAGCAGGGTCGCAAATGGTGGTGGCTGTAGCCGCCGCCGTTTGCGTCCCTGCAGTCAGCCGTGATAGGCTACGTAAATGTTTACGTAGCCTATCACAGCTGACTTAAACAAAAAACAAAAAAACGCGCGTACAGCAGCCATGGCCACCGCCATTTGCATTCTTTATTTTGGCACGACTTAGTCTACGTAAACATTTACGTAGACCAAGACAGCGAAAATAAGGGGAACACAAATAGCGTAGCGTCTACGCTATTTGCGTTCCCCTTCTTTTCACCGTCTTACTCTATGTAAATGTTTATGTAGACTAAGACGTGCCAAAATAAGGAACGCAAATGGCGGCAGCCATGGCCGCCACCATTTGCGTATGCACGTTTTGTTTTGTTTTAAGTCAGCCGTGATAGGCTACGTAAACATTTACATAGCCTATCATGGTGTTTTTTAAAAATCTAGCCGTGATAGGCTACGTAAATCTTTACATAGCCTATCACTTTCTGTGTGTGTGTGTTTTTTTTTTAACCTGGAAATGGCGGCGGCGGCAGACTGGCCGCCGCAGCCACCACCGCCGAACCACCACCGAACCGCCGCTGGAGCCGTTGCCAGAGCCGCCGCCGCCAGGAAGATCTGCCCAAGGTAAGTCTCATCCCGGGGGGGGCGAGGGGGGCCATTCCGCCTCCGATTTCGGGGGGCCGAATGCGCTGGCATTCGGCCTCCCCGAGATCCGTGGTGGAACTTTCGTACATCCCTAGAAAAGACCCTGATGCTGGGAAAGATTGAAGGCAAAAGGAGAAGGGGACAGCAGAGGATGAGATGGCTAGATAGCATCACCAATGCAATGAATATGGACTTGAGCACTCTCCAGGAGAGAGCGGAGGACAGGAAGGCCTGGCGTGCTATGGTCCATGGGGTCACAAAGAGTCGGACACAACTGAACAACTGAACAACAACAAATCCAAACAGAGAAGGCATCAGGCAATGAAGACGAGATGCTCCTAGCAAAGGCTCTTTGCCTTTGCATCAGCTTAAAAGGGAAGGTGTGACTGAAGGACACCCCGTCCAGATCCCTTGACAGACACAGGCCTTTAGCCTTTCAGCCAGGCCCCTGTCTGAACAGGGCAGCACTGCTCAGCCCTCCAGCAGTGACACTTCACCCTGGGCGACCCTGCTGCAAACCCCACCCCACCTCTGTCAGGTTCTCCTGGACAGCTTCCAGCCTCCCTGCCTGCCCAGGCCAGACCAGCAGGTGGACAGGGAGTTGGATGACTCCCAGGTAGGGATGTCAGAGAATTCTGCGATGGATCTCGGTGTGGCCAAATGCCAGTGCATTCAGCCCCCCGAAATCCATCGCGGAACGAAGCCCCCACCCCCCCAACCCACGAAAGGCGCACGGGACGAAGTCCCCGCTACCCCCACCCCACGCAAGGTGCGCGAAACGGAGCACTTACCTGCTCCCGTCCATGCTGCTTTGCGAATGTCAGCCGTCCTGCAGCCGCCATTCGCTTCCTCCTCTTTATAGCAGTGATAGGCTACGTAAATACTTACGTAGCCTATCACGACTAACGCAGGGACGCTATTTGCATCCCTGTGGAGGCCATGATAGGCTACATAAGTATTAACGTAGCCTATCACGGTGGGCGGGGGGACCCAGCGTACACAAATGGCGGCGGCTACAACCATTTGCGTATGTGGGGTTTTTTTCCTCCTGCCGTGATAGGCTACGTAAGTATTTACGTAGCCTATCATGGCAGGGGGGAAAAAAACCCAGCGTACGCAAATGGCGGTGGCTACCGCAATTTGCATATGCTGGCGTTTTTCCCCCTGCTGTGATAGTCTACGTAAATATTTACGTAGCCTATCACGGCTCAATACAGGGACGCAAATGGCGGCGGCTACAACAGCCGCCATTTCCATCCCTGCAGGGCTGCCCAGCGGCCGGATGTCCGGCTGCGGGCAGCTGGAGCTGGCCGGCGACTCCATGGCTTGGCCGCGGAGCGGAGCCAGCCAGGCAGGATTCCAGGGGGGGGGACGGAGTGCCTCCCCCCTGTCGAGGATTCCGGGGGGAGGGACGGAGTGCCTCCTCCCCACTGCGGATTGCCTGGCACGGAGCCAGGTAGGTGTTTCATACATCCCTACTCCCAGGCTCTGCTCTGAGAACACCGACAGAGAGAAGCTCACACAGACTCTGACATTCCAGAGGCTGAATAGGCCCAAGCCCTTCCAGGCTACTTCTAATCAAATCCTGGCTATAACCTACAGGGCCCACTGCACTGCAGTACTGAAGCTGGGCCCTGACAGTCTTGTATTCAGCCTTTGGGGCAGGTTACCTGACATTTCCCATGCCTGTTTTGGCACACCTCCCCAATTGCCAAATGTGCCCGCTGACCAAAAAGGTTGCCTAGTCTAGCCAATCACTTGGGATTCATGGGGTTTCTGGGAATCAAATGAATGATCCCACTGCAAGCTCCATCTTCGCTATCAAAATCCTGTAGGATGTTTTCACACATCTCCTTACTTAAGGCATCATTTGCAGGTTGGGTAGTAGATTAACATCTACTAGTAGATTAACCAGAGAGCTTTGGCTATGGGGTGGTATAGAAATGCAAATAACAATAACAACAACATGGAGTCAGCTAGAGCAAATCTGCTTCATTCTGCTGATTCATTCAGTTGCTACCCATGTCAGCAGGATGCAGGATAGTGTGAGATAACCTGGTGGATATTGAGGGACAATTTGTTCATATTCTTCTTCCAAATCAGTTGACGTAGTGGAGAAAGACTGATATTATTATTATTATTATTTTGTTATGAATTCAATTTATAACCCACCTGTATACAAATACTCTAGGCAGTGTACAAAGTTAAAAATAATTTAACAAAAAATCCAGCAATAAAAACAACACAGCTTAAAAACAATATTCAAGAGTCAGCAAAAGCAACAAGATTTCTAAAAAGGGAAGAAGGCCTGCTGGAATAACAGAGTCTTTAATTCCTGCTAGGAATGTACGAAAGTCACGGATCTGCTTCACAGTGGGGGGGAGGCGCTCTGTCCCTCCCCCCGGAATCCTCGACGGGGGGGAGGCACCCCGTCCCTCCCCCCGGAGTTCTGCCTGGCTGTCTCCGCTCCATGGGGATTCCACAGAGCCGCCAGCCAGCTCCGCCCACAGCCAGACATTTGCGTCCCTGGGCAGCAGGGACGCAAATGGCAGCGGCCATAGCCGCCGCCATTTGCGTTCCTGTATTTAACCATGATACGCTACGTAAATATTTACATAGCCTATCACAGCAAAGTTTAAAAAAAAAATGCATACACAAATGGCAGCGGCTGTGGCGGCCGCCATTTGCGTTCGCTATTTTTCGCCGTTCTAGCCTACGTAAATATTTACGTAGGCTAGAACGGTGAAAAATAGTGAACACAAATGGCGGCCGCCGTAGCTGCTGCCATTTGCGTACGCTGCGCCCGGCCGCTCCCGGCCAGGAAACCAGCTGCCACCGCCACCGCACCCACCGCTGCACCCGCCTCCACCGCACCTGCCGCCGCCTCCCCCGCACCCGCCACACCCGCCGCTGCCACCGCCCCGCCGCACCCGCCGCCGCCGCACCTGCCGCCGCCGCACTTGCCGCCGCCCTGCCGCACCAGCCGCCACTCCTGCCACCGCCGCCACCGCCACCTACACAACACAGCTTTCTGTGTTGGCAAGAGTTGACTGTTGCTTCCAGCTGTATCATATTTGAAATAAAGATCTAAATAAGGAGAGTTACAAGGCTACAAAAAGAGTTTTCTACTTAAAAACCCGCGGATCATTAAATATGCATTTTCTTTTAACAACCAGTTTTCTGTTGACATCATAACAGAAGTCACAATAAAATCATTGTAAAGTTGCTTTTATAAGATAAAGATTTTGTTATATATAGCAAATGGGCTAGGGGGATATGAGTAGAACTTTCAAGATGACATGTGAAGTTCAGTATTGATTTTTGCCTTCCTGTGTTTCAACTTCTGCACCATCGTGTCAGCATAACAAATGCCTTCATTTCATCTTTGAAAATGTTCTTGATCATAAAATCCAGGGGTTGGAGGCAGTCTGTACATAAATGATGTATGGGAGATTTGCAGCAATATCCATGTCTGGAAAGGTTCAGAAGAAGGAAGCCGTGAGGATCTTCCGGCTTGAGGGCTGTGCTCACCAGTAGTGTCCTTGAGACAGCAAAGCAATTATTTGAATGCCTTGTGCAACTATTATTTGCTTCATTAATTTCACAGAAGTATTTTATCTCAGCCAAAACAGGAACAAGGTCCAAAGGACCATGCATAGCCTTTCATGCACAACCCCTTATACCACCACCCCAGCCATGTTTGAAGGTTGGGGAACCCTCTGCACTGGCACCCAATCCAAAGTTGGCATCACAGGTTGACATCCTTGGGCAACTGCTGAGGACCCAGCATCCCAAGAGGGGGAACACTTCTGATCCCCAACCTCCTGCACAGCAATGGCCACCAGCTTCTCTCTCTCTCTCTCTCTCCCTCTCTCTCTCTCTCTCTCTCTCTCAGTAAGACTGCCCCATCTGCCCCTTGGCACCACATTGCCTTGTGGAGGGGGCAGTGACCTACATGTTGACCTACAGATCCAGGGCAACCTGGAGCTGCCCTTGATCTGATTTGATGAATTGTAAGGGGCAGCAGTAAGAAAACAAAATTGGTAGGACCTCTGTCCTCATGTAGAAGCATATCAGGTGCATGCATGGGACTTTTGGGATCTGAGCATGTTTTCATTGGCATGAAGAATTGTAGAATTGGAAAGAAACAAAGTGCAATCTCATGCACTCCCCATCTCCCTTCCCGCTACATGGCAAAAAAAAAAAAAATCACCCTAGTCTAGATCATAGTGTGTACAAAAGGGCTTTGTTTACTCCACCTGGAGCAGCTGCACCATGATCCATACTTCCTCAAAAGCCTAGATCATTGGTGCTTTGGTGCAGAGATTATAACCAGATGCCTTAGAGATACTAGTAGAAGCAAAGCCACAGATAAGCCTAGAACCCCAGTCTATGCCTATATATACCTGGAACTGCAGTCTATCTGGCTGGCCAGGCAGTCAGAGGTAAAGTGGACAACTCTGCACATAAGAAATCCAGGGCAGAAATAAATAAAGTATAAGGAATCTGCTTCAAACCATTTAAATGCATTGTTAGAACAGGGAGAAAACATATACCATTACACAGGGATGCCTGTATTTACAATTCATATGCTGAAAGGCCGGAAGAAGCCTATTGTAATTCTGCATAAGTAATTTTAATGCTTGCCAACACTCAAAGATTAAGTCTTCAGCTGTTCCATAGTTCTAAATGTTAGCTAAGTTCCCATAAACCATATCAAGGCATATCTGCAGCCCTGTCTTCATCAGTTCATCATCACTCATTTTGATTTCTTCCACCATCCCGCAGTATCCCCATTTAAACTAATGCATATCCTTTTGTGGTAAGCATTACATCATTACAGATCGTTGTCAGTTTCTCAATAAAGTTATCTCAGGGAGGTTCACTGTGAGCACCTCTACACCAGCCTGAAATCCCACATTGAAAATGGGGCTTTCTGCTTCTGTTTTAAATGCAGGATCACGACAGACTCCCTTTACATGCACTTCCTCCCCCCCCCCGCCCCCCTTTCCCCACTATCTGAGTCTTCCATGTGTTTCATTATACAGTTGCTAGATGGCGCTGTAGTTATATGAGCTGTGGTCTTATGAGCACCATAAGATGGCGTTCCTCTTATTGCAGGTTTTCCTTTTTCACAGAGGGAACTCAAGCAGAATTCAAGCACTGTAATTTGATAGCTCATTATCTCCAATCTTTTTAAAAATGGAATAAAGGTCATCTAGTGTGGGAGACGCCCTGGAGGTTGATGATATCATCTAAAGGACCCGCAAACTACTGTGAGCAACCAATCTCAATAGCAGGATAAAAGCTCCGTGTGAAGAAGCACTGTATATTCTTTGACCTGCCTACAGAGGATGGTGCTTTCTAGCCATACACAGTCATCCTTGTTGCACTTCCCCAGTACCTAATTTTTAAAGGGATGGTTTTATTTTTATTTTGCAGGAGGTACACGTATATAGTGGGAACCACCCTGTCACAATCTGCTTCTATATGAAAGATAAAAATGTGGTTTCCAGTAAGGATGGGTGAATCTGTCAGTTTTACTTTCTCCCATGTTCACATTTTTAAAATCTCAAGTTCTTTCCATCCCATTTCTGAGAAAATGTGCAAATGTTGGTACGTTCATATCAAAATATGAACTGAAAAGAAAATCTCATCCATCTGCAATGACCAAATGCAATAGGCACAGCTATTCCCAGCACAGAAAGGACCATGTGGTAGCTGACTGCCATGTTGCTGTTAAAGATGAGGAGCCTCTCAGAAAAAAGAGGGGGCAGCCCTAATTCATCACCACAAACACGTTTGAAATGAATACAGAGGGTGTGAAACCCAGGCCTTTTAAGGCCTTTTAAGAGCTAAGCTTTTAAGAGCTAAGCTAAGGTGAACCTGCCAGTTTTGGTTTCTCCCACATTCATTTTTTTTTAAAAAAAATCTCAAGATCTTTTGGTTCTATTTATGATTAAATTTGCATAGTTTGGTAAGTTCTTATCAAGAAATTAACCAACTGAAATTCTCGCCCTTCCCTGCTTTCCAGCCCCAATGATGTATGAAATCCAGGATATTTGCTAACCAGGACAGAGTTCAGATATTTCCAGAACATTAGGCCAACTTTCCACAGCATCTCTAACAGGAAGATGGGTCTCCCAGCAGGGGCATCCAAGTTGTGTGTGAGTAGATGTGTCCACGACCCTCTAAAAGCCACATTCATCAGGTCAATCACTACGATGGGAGGTGGATTATTTATTCTTTATTTATTATTATGTTTATATCCCACCTTTCTTTCCCCTTGCAAGGAACCCAAGGCGGCTCACATGGTCCTCCTTCTCTCCATTTTATCCTCACAACCCTGTGAGGTAGGTTGGGCTGAGAGTCAGTGACTGGCCCAAAGTCACCCAGTGAGCTTCATGGAAGAGTGGGGAATAGAACCTGGATCTCCTGAATCCCAGTCCAACACTCTAACCACTACACCACAGTGGTTGTCTCATGATGTTTAGTCATAATCCCACAAAGAGTAACTTACGCCCCATCACCCAAACGTAAATGTCTGAACCTGCACTATTACTTGCACTGAACCAGATTACTTTTGCAAAAATAAAAAATAAAATCATCAGTATGGCAGAACTAGGCTCTCAACATTCCCTGCTCATAGCTGATACCATTCAAGGGTTGAGAATTCTGCTTACCGTGGTACAACGAGCAGATGGCGGTGGATTGCAAGCTAGATTGCTATGAATTCTTGGCACCACAAGCCCATTAACCCTGTGCTGTTTTTCCCCTGACATCTCCTGTTTAAACCTCCAACAGTCCGAAAGGTTGTGAGATCCCACGTTCATTGTCTGCATATGAAAAATCAAGTTCAAGCCAGCTTCTGCCCACCCCGACCCCCTTCTGCTCCGTGACAGGTTTCTGCCTTTCCTGAAGTTGATGTTCCTTATACCGAAGTGACACCTGTGTAAGAAATTTGTCATGTGTGAAGCAGCCCTAATCAGGTAAGGTCATATGTCCATATAGGGGAGTACTTCATTTCGTTGTACAGAAAAGATGAGTATATTTTTCTAATTTGGAAAGAAGGAAGAACCTTCAATTAATGATACCTTTAAAATATGTTTCATGATGACAGTAGCCATATTCAGGCAGCCCCACATGATTAGACGGCATGAGGGTGAACAGGGGTAAGCATGCTATCCCCACCCCCTTATGTCCCCTAGGAGTTGGAGGGCAGGCGTCTGCAGTGGGGACCCTCTTTTTACACATGTGGGCTCCCCACACAATTGAGATCTTCCAGGATTCTAAATCAGGGGTGGGCAGAAGGTAGACCTCCAGCTGTTTTGGACTTCAACTCCCAGGAGCCCCTGCCAACATCACCAATAGTCAGGAAGTTGAAGTCCAAAACACTGGGAGTTCTACTTTCTGCCCATCCCTGTTCTAAGTCACATTGGAAGCCCATACGAGATGAGCAGATGTTCATGGAGGGTGATGGGGTTGACAACGAGGAAGGTGATGGAAGAGGCAGGGCTGGTGCATTCATCCTGTCTCCCTCACATGATTCTAATAGGGCCCCTGTCTGAAAATAGCTCATCTGTTCTTTGTTTGTAGGCTGAGAGGTCACACAAAGGGTTTAGCTAACGTTTTCCCAGCACCTGCTCTTCTTTTTATTCCACATTCTAAAAAGGGAGGTTATTTCCCCTAAAATCTATTGTTTTGTTTGCCCATATCCAACTAGGTTGGAAGAGAAATGTATGAATATGCCACCAGATCACAATTTCAGGATAGTGTTGTTTAGCAATCAAGTTTGTGAACATAGCAAGCCACCTTAGAACAGTCAGACCATTGACCCATCTGTCCCGCTATAATTTACTCTGATTGCAGCTGCTCTCCAAGCTCTTGGGCAGCAGAGCCTTTCCAATCCCAGCCATCCAAGTTCCTTTTTAACCTGGCATGCATGGCCAGGGCTTGACCATTCTGCATACCAAGCACATCCTCTACCACTGAGCTATGGTCTCCATGAATGTGTGTCTGAATAAAGCAAATGGAGCAGAACATAAGAAGATCCCCTCTAGCTCAGGCCAAGGATCCATCTAGTCCAGCTTTCTGCTTCCAGCACTGGCCAACGAGATGCTTCTTCAGAGCTCCCAGAAGCAGAGCATGGAGGCAACAGCCTTTCCCCCACTCTTTGTCCCAGGATTCAGAAGGTGTAGTGCCTCAGTCTGAAACCAGAGGCACCAATAAGCCAGCATGGCTAATAGCCCATGTCCATTGGTAGACTTGTCTTCCATATAATTGTCCAATCTGTTTTGAAAGCCATCTAAGGGTGCAATCCTATGCATGTTTAGAGAGGGAGAGAAGTCCTACAGCTCCCAGCATCCTCCAGCCAGCACGCATACTGGGATTTGTTGGACTTCTTTCTGTCTAAACATGCATAGGATTGCACCTGGAGTGGGTGCCCATCCCCATCTCTTGGGGCAGTAAAATTGCTCATGCTAATGAAGCGTTTTGCAAAGAAGCGTTTTGTTTTGTCTGCCCCAAATTTACCACCAATCAGTTTCATTGAGTCAACCCCAAAATCTATCACTGTCAGGTGTTTTTTTAAAAAAAGCTTCTCCCTCCTCCTCTCCATCAGCACCATTCATAATTTTATAAAGCTCTTTGTCATCTTCACCATCAATCAATAGTACCAACCCACCTTCAGTATTCCACAATCAATGGACAACCTGATAACTGACTTGGATGCAAAGGTGTCCTTGCATGAGCAGGAAGGCCCCTCCCCTCTATATTCCTCTGATCCCCTCCTCCAGCTGCAGCCCCCACACTCCATCCAATGCTGTTCCTGGCTCTCAAGAACAGCTTTTCAAGGGCTACAATGGGAGAGCTTTCAGTAAAGTTGCAGAATTTTCGCTTGGTGTAGAAATGCCCTTAGCATCCAAGCTGTTTTTCTGGTTTTTTCAGCCACCAGTCGGGGAATCCCTGAAATGCATTACTCTTCTTAATGTTCTGATGCTAAGCAATCACCCTAAGCCAAGGATGGGGGACCTTCAGCCTGGGGGTCCTTACCTTGCCTGCCCTTATCTTGGACCAGAGATAAGGGGTTTCCTGTCCTCCCTCCCATACTGCAAGTGACGCTTTTTAAAAAGCCTCCTTTGATGACAATGGAGGCTTTTAGAAACGTAATTACAATGGAGGCTTTTAAAAGCCTAATTAAACGTGGGGGGAGAGAACTTGGGAAGAATGCTGCTGGGGAGGGCTAACTCTCCCCAACCCTGTGACACCACCACCCCAAAAAAGTCACCTCTCTCCTCCTGCATTTAGGCTTTCAAAGAGCCTCCATTGGTGCCAATGGACTGAGGCTTGTAAAAAAAAAGTATCCTAGTAGCACAGGGGTCATTTTCAGGAGGAGTCACTGCTATAGAGAGAAAGGCTTAAAGTGTAAGCCCTGTGTAGCTCTTATGAATATATGGGGCTGCCCCATTCCTTTCTATCATCAGACACTGTTCTACACACACTATAGGGAATGCCAAATGCATGAATGGAGCATTCCCCACCTTGTAGAAGTGGTATGGTTGTTCCATCTGCAGAACTTGTGTGCACATCAGAGGCCCCATTACGCATGCTGGAGGACTAGGTCAGGCCAATTATGGATGAGTTTTATCAGTTGAACTTACCTCCAAGTAATGTATCAGTGGAACATACTTCCTAGTAATGCATTTAGAGGAATATGATTCTCGGATGTCCAAACTCTATTGAAGCTTGCAGTTCTGTATGAGTCATATTCCATCAGAGGATTTAATTGTATTTTCCATTTCCATTGAAAAATTGTCTTGTAGAACACATCAGTGGATGCTCTCCAAAAGAACATTATGTCATCTTAATGCATTTCAGATCCAGCACCTTCAAGTGCCTTCCATTTCAGACTTGTTTAATTAAAGTTTATAACCTTCCGAGAGACCTGGTTCTCCTTCTGGGTGATGGGATCTAAGCCTTCAGTTTCATTATTGATGTGATGTGCTACAAGATGTCTCGCTAAGAGCTTAACCAAAATATCAGTCCAGCCACAAGTTTCAAAGCTAATGTCTCAGATCATTACATTTTCAAGACTACAAACATCCGGCAGAGTTGGAATCTATGTTAACATGCATTATATACAGAAACTCATGTAAGAGTTATATAACTTAATGTTCTGATCAACTGCTGAAACACAGCAGGTATATCAGATGCAAAAAAAAAAAAATGCCTTGGTACAGTACCTTGCAGCTTCATCTGTTTTATTTTTACTGTGCACATACCACAAAGAAGGATAGATTTTCATATGTGATTAATTTTTGCATTATCCAAATCAAATGCACGTTGGTTTTGCAAGTCTTAAGCCATACTAATACATCAGGGGTGGGGAACCTCTTTCAGCCCCAGTGCTGAATTCCATTTCAGAGAAGCTCTTGGGGGCCGTATTCCAGTGGCGGGAGGGTTGTTGTTGTTGTGAGGATAAAATAGACAGGGTTGTTGTTGTGAGGATAAAATAGAGAGGAGGGGGATAATGTAAGCTGCCTTGGTTTCTTTGGAAGAGGAAAAAAAGGCAGGATATAAACGCAATAAATAAATAAATAAATAAAATAAATAAATCTGAGCCATTGGCTTAGAAAAGGTCCATATCAGTTGTGTGAACCATTCAGATTCCCTGAGAGGTTTCCTTTAAATCCTATTTCAATGATGCAATTGGAATTATGTAAGGCAAAAGCATACATATAACAATGTGTAATAAATACACTTTACCAAGCCAGTTGACAGAACATTGCTTGAGACAGCTGTACGTTAGTACATCCTCCCAAGATTTCTTACTTGTTGAGTGGCTGCACATAAATGGCATGTGCTGACTGATTTTTCGCAATGCGACAATAGTTCCCACGCATGGGAGTTGCACTAATAGGGGATTTGCATTTGCTGGAAATATACCTGCTTCACACAAATAAACACTTGTTAAAAACATTCATCTGGCTGGCTGATAATAAATGTTGGTGCACAAAAGTTATTACCCCCTCACTGTCTGTCACATTCCTTTCCCTTCCCTTCCTTCAGTGCCTCCTTTCACCATTGCACCATGTTCAGAGAACTAAATCCCCAATGCTTGTTTTAGTCTAATGAGATCAGCTATAGCTTTCCTTTCCTTTTTTAAAAAATGAAAGGAAAAGAATATTTGTTTGTTTAATGACCGGCAAATACGGAGCTGCAGAATATAATCCACACTATGACAGCTTGATTAAGTCAAAGGAGTGTTCCACCATTTGCCTGCTGTGCTCCTCAAACTCATGGCAACTGAAAATGTGCTCATTGAACTCACAGCGAGCAAAGCGACACAAATGAGTGGAGTGAAACCACATGAAATGTGGCCATGAAAAACAGGTACTCCATTAATCATCTATCCACTGAAGCCAAAACTATACTTTAATGTGATTCCAACTCTAAGCAAACTTGAGCAATAGCTGCAGCTGAAATTACCATTCCTTCCTACTTCCTCCATTATCCTGTTCTTCCATTCTCATATTTGGTGCACCTTCCAATGGCCTGCTGGGGCAGTGGGTGCAGGGGAGGACTTAATAAGTACAAGCATGAAATAATAAGCAATGAAGGTAGATCAGAGAGCCAGTGTGGTGTTGGTTAGAGTTTTGGACTGGGAGCCAGGAGATCTGGGTTCTATTCTCCACTCGGCCATGAAGCTCACTGGGTGACTTTGGGCCAGTCACTGACTCTCAGCCTAACCTACTTCACAGGGGGTTTTGTGAAGATAAAATGTAAAACAGGAGGAGGATCATGTATGGCACCTTGGGCTCCTTGGAGGAAAAGCAGGATACAAACGTAACAAATCAATAATAAATAAATAGAGCCATAAGAGTTCATAGCCTGTTAACAAGCCTACGGAAGTGTGTAAAGTTCAGTGCAAAAGTCACTGAAATCATAGATCTCGAATGCTAGTTGGGTAATGTAAGTTGGGCTGACTTGATTCTGGGTTCCATCCAACTCCATAGGAGTGGATGTCGGCTTGAGTAACAGAGTTTTCCCTTGCTGGCCTCCCCTGCTGCACCCCCCTGTGGCCCCCAAATCTGCTCCAGAGGGTTGCCCAAACCCCCTAGAGCAGAATCAGAGGGGGGCTTCCTTTTGGAAAGGAGAGGGCATAGAGATGTAAGATGTTGATGCAGTATCTGTGTATTTACAAAAACACTAATTCCCTGGTGACTCATGGCAAATGCCAAGGCTGCAGTGCAGGCTCCTAAAGTCAATAGGCTTGCACCTCTACCCTGCTCACAAAGATACCAATAAAACAATCTCTGAGTTGTTTTCTGGCAGCAAATGCTAATCCTCCAAAAGTAAGTAGGAGGCATTTGAACATTCCCCCCGCCACAACCCGCAGTGAGGCGTCTTGCAGCCAGCTGCAAAGCTCAGTTATGTTTCTCAGTGTTTTACAGTGCAACTGTCTACTCAGTCAGAAATTAGATCCTGGTGAGTTCAGTGGAGCTTACTCCCAAGGAAGCAAGCACAGGATTGCAACCAGGATTGCATCATTCAAACCAGCACCTTGAATTCAGCCTGGAAATAAACTGGTAACCAGTGAAGATTGTAAAGGTCATTTTAAGTATGAGTTTTATCCCCATTGCTGGGGATAAATTTGTGCTATTTTGCCATTGCTGTTGTAGTATCTGTAAATTGTTTTGTTTTGTTTTTAATCCATTTTTATTATTAAATTATTTTTATTATAATGTGTAATTCAGATTAGAGACACACTCTCTCATACACGCACGCATGCACGCACACCCAGAGAAAGAGAGAGAGAGAGTTATATAGCCACCAAAGTATTCTCTAGGCCTATGTCAACTCCCAGAAGCTCCTGCCAGCCTGGCCAGTGGTCAGGAATGCTGGGAGTTGAAGTCCAAAACATCTGGAGATCTACTTTCTGCCCATCCCTGATCTAGGCAGCTACCAGTAGGGATGTACGAAAGTTACTTACCGTTTCACGGATCCCTGTTTTCAACCATGATAGGCTACGTAAAGACTTGCGTAGCCTATCACGTCTGGGTTTTTAAAAAAAACAACGCATACGCAAATGGCGGTGGCTACGGTGGCTGCCATTTGCGTTCCTTATTTTTGGCCATCTTAGTCTACGTAAATCTTTACATAGACTATTACGGCGGAAATAAGGGGGGACGCAAATAGCGTAGTGGGCACTATTTGCGTTCTTTTTTGATTTGCTGTTTTAGCCTACGTAAATATTTACATAAGCTAAAACAGCGAATCAAAAAGGAACGCAAATAGCTCCCACTACACTATTTGTGTTCCCCTTTATTTTCACCGTAATAGTCTACGTAAATATTTACGTAGACTAAGACGGCCAAAAATAAGGAATGCAAATGGTGGCCGCCGTAGCCGCCGCCATTTGCATACATGTTTTTTTTTTTTTACCCAGACGTGATAGGCTACGTAAGTCTTTACGTAGCCTATCACGTCTATGTAAAAAAAAAAAAAAGACGAGACTGTAAATGGTGGTGGCAGCAGCCGGTCGGAAGACCAGCCGCCGCCGCTGCCGCTGCCGCTGGAGCCGCCGCCGTCCGGAACATCCACCCCAGCTAAGTCTCGTCCCGGGGGGATCCGCCGGGGGGGGCAGGGGGGCAGGCCATTCCACCACGGATTTTGGGGGGCCGAATGCACTGGCATTCGGCCTCACTGAGATCCATGGCAGTATTCTGTGACAACCCTAGCTACCAGGCCACCACATTTTGGACCAGCTGAAGTTTCTGAATGGTTTTCTTTAAATAGAAGCTGTCATGTCCCAAATGAATTTTTGGTGGGTGGTTTGTTTCTTTTAATCTTATATGAGGTGGGGGCAGTGCATCTATCCGCTCCATTTTGCTACAGTCTGGGTCTTGACCAATATCTAAATTGGGGGGAGGAAACAAAAACTGAAACAAATGCTGGCTACCATAGAACCCTCAGTATTTCAGGTAACTGCAGAAATCCAACTTAATGCACTGTTCTTTTTCCCCAGAAAGAAGGTATCATGTATCAGTGAGCCTTAAACATTTACCTGATTTGCACATCATGTTAAGCCATGGGGGTTGTTATTGTGGGTGGTTGCAGGCTGGCTTAGCATGACATCTGAGCCTGGAACAGTTTTTTCTTCATGGGTTGTTTTTTGCAAACAAGCCACAATGAGAACCCATGGCTTGTAGTAGGGTTGTTTAGAGTGGCTTGTTGTGATGTCTGAAACCAACAGGGTGATTTTATCATCTGTTGTAGGAAACAGCTAGAGAGCTGCCCAGCAAGAGCAGCGAAAACCCCTGCTCTTCCTCGCAATCTTACTAGCAGCACCGGCATTCTCCTTCATCCATTCTCAGTGCCCTCTGCCTCAGAATGGATTTTAAAATATTTACGTAGATATACGTAAATATTTACATAGCCTATCACAGCTATAGATGTAAATATTTACGTAGCCTATCACAGCTAAAAAAGGGAATGCAAATGGAGGCCATAGCTGCCGCCATTTGCGTTCCCTTTTTTTTTGCCGTGATAGGCTACGTAAATATTTACGTAGCCTATCATGGCTAAAGCGGGAATGCAAATGGCGTAGGGGATGCCATTTGCATCCCTGCTTTAGCCATGATAGACTAGGTAAATATTTACGTAGCCTATCACAGGCTGGCGTAGGGATGCAAATGGCATCCCCTACACAGGACACTATTTGCGTCCACACCAGTCCGGCAGTGGCTGGAGGCCCCACTGCGGGCTGGCCTGGCTGGCAGGTCCGCAGCCTGGCTGCGGAGCGGAGCCAGCTGGGCAGGATTCCGGGGGGGAGGAACGGATCGCCTCCCCCCCCGTCGAGGATTCCGGGGGGAGGAACGGATCACCTCCCCCCACCTGCGGAACCCGGCGGAGCCAGGTAAGCAGGATTTCGTACACCCCTACTACCCACCTATCTATGTGCCTACATCATGTTACATTGTATGGATGGGTGGTGTGTACATATGGGCCTCTTGGCCCCTCGGCCCCTCATGCATGTGGTACATATTTCTAGGATGAACCAGTGGGCAGAATTCAAGTAACACAAGCTCTGGAATTCCTTGGATTGCTACAAATAAGTTACAAATTAGCTTCAATGTTCTTGAAAAAGCAACACAAATCTTCATTAGAGGAGTAATGAGCATTAATGCACTGTAACTAAAATGGTCTGTTTCCTTTTCTTGTTAGAATCAGGATGATAGATGGAAACCATTTCCACTTTCTGATTGCCACTGCAGTTCTAATGGGCACGGTGAATAAAATACACAATTGAAGTGAATGCAGAGAGCAACAGCACATGGCAATAATTTCCCAAATTACTCCCCCACCTCTAATTCCCTCCAACCACCAATTCTAAAGATTATTATGTAGCTGTTACATTGTGCAAGGATAACAGCAATAACTCCGTTGTTGTTGTTTTGGTTTGTGTTGTTGGTTAGCAGTCAAATTAAAAAACAACCTATTCTACATTTCGAAATCTTACCTTTGTAACATGCTGTTGGATTTGGTGCCCTTTCTTCCTCACTTAAAATTATGTATTTAAACAGTTGAAAACCATTTGCTGAGATCTCTGGGGCTTGATATAAGAAGCATCATAATCTGGCAGTGAAAAGACTGCTGATTTTCTGCAGAAACATGGCTTGCAAAACCGAGTTTTGTGTAGGGTGAATTTTGATAATCATTTTTCTTCCATTCTCTGGTAATTTCCACCATCAGGTTGTTATTTTTCAGTTATCATTTGGTAGGATCCATGTGCAGCTAGGGATGGATGAATCTGTCTATTTCCAGTCCATCTCTATTTCACATGTATTTGATCATAAGCACATTCTGCCCAATTTCTGCAATGGTCTGCATTTCTTTAAACCGCACAAAAATGCACATTTCTTTTTATTTGCAATATTCCCTAACATACACATTTGGTACGCTATTTTCCCTAATATGTGCATTTTTGTAGGCAGCATTCCCTAATACATGTATGGTATGGTTGCATGCAATTTTTCAGCTGAGAACTGCATTGCAAGATCTCAAGAAGGGTGCAATCCAAAGGATAACTGTGTTCCAATCCACATATGCATCCAGGAAGTGTAAATCGAGTCCATTTGCTTAAAACTGTGTGGACCAAGCAAAATTATCCCTTCTCTCTCTATGTGGAACTAGATTCTTTCTATTCTGTACATACTATTTCATTGTGCCCTCTTCTTTCTCTAACGGGATTAGAGCCGTCTGCATATGGGTCCCAGGTGCTGTCCCCCTCCACGTCGTGTTCAGGGCCCTGTCCAGTAAACTTCAGCATAAGCAGGAAGCCCAGGATCTTTCCCATTCCCTACAGAGTTTTAGAGTAGTGGTGAACTTCGTAGCATCCGGACTTGGTGAAGTCTCATGAATGTGCCAACCGTGCCTCAGAAACCACTAGGACAGGGCAATGCTATGCAGTGTGAGCCCAGAGCATCAGTGGCAGACGAACCATCACTTCCTAAGCCTACCGGACTCACACCAGCTAGGAAGAAGGTGTGAACCCTCCCAAAATGAAGCAACTACTGGACATTGCCAAAACATGTCTAAAAGCAGCATGAACTGTGTTGGAGCACCAGCAATTAGCTGAATTTGACGATCCTTTATTAAAGAGACATTGCGGTGTTCAGTACTAACTTTTGTAAACCGCCCAGAGAGCTTCAGGTATGGGGTTGTATAGAAATGTTGTTGTTGTTGTTGATGATGATGATGATGATGATGATAATGATGATAATGATAGACATGAAACAAAAGGTTTTGCTGAATATGATGCAGCCTAAGATCCACTGACAGGCAGATGCCAAAGTGGAGATCTACTGTTTAGGCATTTCTCAGTAGTGCATCAAAGCTGATCCAGCAAAAGTGATGCCTTTCTCCTCTCTCACACACACACATAGAATCATAGAATAGTAGGGTTGGAAGGGGCCTACAAGGCCATCGAGTCCAACCCCCTGCTCAATGCAGGAATCCAAGTCACAGCATCCCGGACAGATGGCTGTCCAGCCTCAACTTGAAGGCCTCCAGTGTGGGAGAGCCCACCACCTCCCTAGGGAATTGGTTCCATTGTCATATTGCTCTAACAGTCAGGAAGTTTTTCCTGATGTTCAGCCGGAATCCGGCTTCCTGTAACTTGAGCCCATTATTCCGTGTCCTGCACTCTGGGATGATCGAGAAGAGATCCTGGCCTTCCTCTTTGTGACAACCTTTCAAGTACTTGAAGAACACTATCATATCTCCCCTCAGTTTTCTCTTCTCAAGGCTAAACATGCCCAGTTCTTTCAGTCTCTCCTCGTAGGGCTTTGTTTCCAGTCCCCTGATCATCTTTGTTGCCCTCCTCTGAATGCTCTCCAGCTTGCCTGCATCCTTCTCAAAGTGTGGTGCCCAGAACTGGACACAGTACTCCAGATGAGGCCCAGCCTATCTTAAGGAGCGCCTCCAGCAACACCAGACAGGCCGCTTAACAAGATCAGCCTCGGATGGCCTTCTCTCTGTCCCATCAGCCAGGACAGCTAGACTGGTGGGAACGAGGGAGAGGGCCTTTTCTGTGGTGGCCCCCACGCTGTGGAACTCCCTCCCTAGGGAACTCCACCATGCCCCCTCTTTAATGAGCCTCCACCATGCATTAAAAACATGGTTGTTCAGGCAGGCATTTGGGGTGGGTTAGGGTATTTTAGAAAACATTTTTATTGTAGAATTTTATTGTTTTAAACTGTTTCATTATACACTGCACATTGCCCAGAGTGGCTGGGTGACCAGCCAGATGGGCGATTAATATATTTAATAATAAATAAATAATAAATAAATAAACCCAGTGCAGAGTAGAGGGGAACTAGTACTTCCTGGGATTTGGAAGCTATGCTTCTATTAATGCAGCCCAAGATAGCATTTGCCTTTTTTTGCAGCCACATCACATTATTGGCTCATATTCAGCTTGTAATCGACAACAATTCCAAGATCCTTCTTGCTTGTAGTGTTGTTGAGTCACATATCCCCCATCTTGTAACAGTGCATTTGGTTTCTTTTTCCTAGGTACAGAACTTGGCATTTATCCCTGTTAAATTTCATTAACTTACATTTCTTTAACTTAAATTAACATTAAATTTCATTAACTTAAATTTCATTTAACTTAAAGTTTAAGTTAAATTTCATTTAACTTAAAGTTAAATGAAAGTAACTTAAATTTCATTTAACATCCTTTGTCTTTCTTTTTTTTAGTTTGTTGCGCATTTTCTTCCCCTTGCTTCCAGGGGGAGGAAAATTTATTATACCAGCTCCAGGGCTGGCATAGTTCCCCACCCCCCAATTCCATCAGCCTGTCTGGGGAATGAGGGGACTTTGGATCCAGCAGCTCCAAAGCGTCCCCCAATCCACCACTGATATGCCCCTGGAATGCCATCTTTTTGCACTTACTGCTGAACTGTCACTAGTGGGTCAGCCCTGGCTCTGCCCATGGAGGGAGAGGTCTGCAGTATCCTATGACCCTGGGCTGCCCTTCCAGTGACCCAAGGATTGCAGCCTAAAAGATCTGCTAGATTACCAGTGCTGCTTTGCTAAGCGCACTTATTTGGAAGTAAGACCCATTGAAAAAGTGAGGCTTACTTAGGAGTAAACATGCATAAGAGCAAGCTCTAGATAGTCCTACTAACCTCAATAAAAACACTGGAGGTGTTTAAGGTTTGACGTACCAGTCAGACATCCTAAGCATATTTACTCGGAAGCTAATCACTTTCAGATCGATGGGACTTACATCTGAGAAAACACTGTTAGAATTGGATAGCTGGAATTCAAAAGTCCCATCAGTGGTGATGGTGGTTGAAAGATACCCCTTATAGTTTTAGAGGCACCTTCCTGGTATTCTGGTATTAATCTCACATTGAAAATAACTGCCACTGCTACTCCAAATAAACATGCGCTCACAGTCCCCCAATACATTTGATACATTTTCAATTGCCAGTAGGAAGTGAACAACGTCCCATAAGCTGTCACTTGATTTAAATTTACTCACTGTTACAACAGCTGCCACTTACTCTCTGCTGGGCCCATGCTGTGCTTAATTGGTCCTTGTGCTCTGATTATCATGGATAGAAGATGTTAGGGGAGGGAGAGAGGAAGGAAGGAAGGAAGGAAGGAAAACAGAACAAAATCAAGGAGGGCATAATATGCATCTAAGAAAGTGCAAGGTGGTATAATAGCTTGCTTACACTTTTGAAACATTTTACAGCAGCCTTCCCCAGCCTAGCTCCCGTCAGGTGTGTTGGGCTATGACTCCTATCACCTCCAGCCAGGTGTGCTGGCCATGGATGATGGGGGTTGTAGTCCAACACATCTGCAGGCTGCCAGGCTGGGGAAGGCTGTTTTACAGCATTTCTGGCTTAATGTAATTAATGCTTTCCGTGTTCTTTGTGAAGGAATGTGGCTTTCCTTCAAATACACTGAATAAGAAACAACAGTAACCTTCTCAGTTGATACTGTCTTTAATACAGAATGATACACTGTTAGTTCCTCACATACCTTTCTCTATGCCAGTCAGGTTATGGCCCTCCAGATGTTTTGGATTACAGCTCCCATTAACCCTAGCCAGCAAAGCCAGAGGGGAATTGTAGACTAAAACATCTGGAGGGCCACAATTCTCCACCCCTGCTCTATACAATCCCATAGTTAGTGAGGTTGGGAGGAACCGCAGGGGAGAAAGCAACAGTATGTGTGTGTAAATTAGCCCTAAATGTAGGTGCTAATGCCAACAATTAGCATTCAGCCCAAAAAGATCCCCCCGCCCAATTAGATGGATGCTCTGTTCTTGATTTCCATATAGGGTTATATTTATTTGCTGCAGAACTTCAAATGAAAGGAGGGGTGGGAAGTCTCTAATGTAATTAAATAATGAGTCCATCATGTGTTTTTGAGCAATTAAACTTTAAAGTGACAATCTAATGAGACTAATGGCTATCAAATTGCTTCATTTTGAAATTCATTTTTTTCTCATTTGGAC
Organism: Heloderma suspectum; assembly: GCF_057233095.1. NCBI lineage: Eukaryota > Metazoa > Chordata > Lepidosauria > Squamata > Helodermatidae > Heloderma > Heloderma suspectum. The sequence continues at coordinate 272,956,902 of NC_139458.1, forward strand.
TTAGGCATGGCTACTAAAATTAATAGCTTATATTTGCATATAGAGATTGCCTTCATGTTTACTTCTCATATATGTCACTCCCAGATTTCTCATCCAACTTCCAGTATTCATTTCCCTGGCCAATGAAATGATTCTTAACTGGGTGCATTTGCATAAAAGCATTATCACTTTGACTAATTAAGCATTCTAACATAAGAATCAAGGCATTCATGCTGAGCATAAGAAATACCCAACCTCTAATAACACGTAAAACCTAGGGGGTTAAAAGAATATTCTGAAAGACTGAACAGTTTTGAAACTTTTAAAACTAATTGTGCAAGTATTTTTGTGTCAAAAAGTGAAATCTGCTGGCGTGACAGCCTGGGAGATAGCCTATTATCTGTCTATCCTGCCACCCACTCAAGGCATTTTACTGTCTATACTGGAGAAGATTTCAAAAAATAAAATTAGCACTTAGGAATCTAGCTTCTATCTAGCTTCTGCTGATAGATTAATGTGAATTGGAGGCCTAAGTCTCATTTTTGCCTTTAAAAAAAAAAAATCTACCTCTGTCTTGCTACCTCTGGGATCAAAATAGTGTGGAACCATTGTTACTTTCAGGGGCCACGGTGGCTTAGTGGTTAAGACGCTGAACTGCAGACTGGAAGGTCGGCAGGTCAGCAGTTCGAGACCCAAGTGCTGCATGACGGAGTGAGCTCCCGTCTTCAGTCCCAGCTTCTGCCAACCTAGCAGTTCAAAAGCAAGAAATTGCAAGTAGATAAATAGGTACCGCCTCGGCGGGAAAGGTAACAGCGTTCTGTGCACCTCGGTGTTCAGTCATGCCGGCCACATGACCATGGAAGCATCTTCGGACAGCGCTGGCTCTTCGGCTTAGAAACGGGGATGAGCACCGCACCCTAGAGTCAGACACAACTGGTTGGGGACACCTTTACCTTTATTGTTACTTTCAGTCCAACCCCATCCCAGTACTGCTAGCATTGTTGTGAGTTCCTCTCCTCTATCAATACTAGATTTCCCGTGGGACACATAGGAAGCTGCCTTATACTGCCCAGTATTGTTGGCACGGACTGGCAGCTGCTCTCTGCAGTCTCACGCAGGCGTTTTCCTAGCCCTGTCTGGAGATGCCGGGGATCGAACCTGGGGCTTTCTGCATGCAAAGCGTGTGTGAAGGGAATGCCCCCTGCCCTTCACTGTGGACTGTGATGCTTCTATACAAGATGATCCACTACCACTGAGCTACAGCTCCTCCTTCACCAGGAAGTTGCAGCCAGTCCTGGCTCCCTGCCAAACAAATATTAAGGAGCACTATCACGCACAGCGGGCACCTCATAGGTGAGAGAACCTGCATGGTTTTCACAGCCCAGAGATGTGTGGACAAATAATCTGAGGCAGTATTAAGGCAGCTCCCTTTGGGTTGGATCCAGGATTTGCCTTCACAGACAGAAGGGCTCTGTTCACAGAAAATGCCTCTGTCCTCCCCACTTGCACCATGGCTCACCCCATTCAGCAGGGCCCCAGACCCTCTGTGTAGCATTTTCAGTGGGCTGGAGGGGCTGCCGTGGGGAGGACAGGGCAGGGAAGTTGACTTCCACCAGCCCAGCTATGCACACCTAAATCAGGATCCAACCTTATGTCCCTATGTTAAGTGTACACTCGGCAGCGACCAAACCGGATTGCCTCCGTGTAATGTATGAAGCTGTCATTAACCTCGAATGTTTTGCAATGCAGCTGGAAAACCAGCCATTCTGGGATCATACCATCTTACCCAAAGGAGGAAATGTGTTGTTTCTCTCCCCACCCCACCAGCTTTGAAACTGTGCTGAGATGAGCTCAGTAAGACTAGGTTTTAATTGGCAGTATTGGAACAGGGAACGGTAATGTCATTAGGTGATTAGCCTGGGGTCAGCTGAAGAGGGACTGTTTATTAATTCGATTTTTAATTTTTTTAGGAGGATGAACATAAACAATCAGTCTTGTAGATTCATATGTTTTCTGTTTGGTGTATGGGCTGTTTTATGCATTAAATGACCAGCATTTTTATATTTAAAAAACCAACTTTGCTAGACTATGCCTCTTTTGTCAATTTCTGTAGGTGCCAATAGGATAAGCCTGGTTAACGTCTCCTGTCAGATCATATTGCCTTGACAATCACAGATGAACACAGCAGACCTGTTCCTGTCAGCTCTGATGCCTTTTGGACACATTTCACTCAGGCAACAGACCCTGCTTTATTCTTAAATAATCGTTAAAACAGAACAACTCCGCCCGCCCTCGACCTGCTCCAGATGGAAGGCATTGTTTTGTTCAATGAATGAAGTCAATATTGACACCATGTTCAGAACCATCGCACATGTTCCAATTCAGGCAACTTTAATATCTAATATTTTATTATCTAGTGAGCAAGTAGATTCAATACTTTAGCAAGCGCAGGAAATGGGTCGAATTAATCTGTCCTTGAAATTGCCCCTTCAGACTGGATAAAATTAACTCTTTCTTTCCATTTTTGCTCCTCTTTCTCAGAACAGACTCCATCTGGGTCCATTTCACTTGGCCGTGACAGGGCAGGCAGGGACCAAGCACAAGGGTCAGCACAAGACATTTTTGCTGCCTGAGGTGAAGAACAAGATGGCAGTTCCCCATTCCATGTACAAAAGTTGACTGGACTGCCAGATGAATCTGTCTTCACCACTGAAAATGGGGCAGCATCGTCCACTACATCTGAAGGCAGCAGGCTACTTTAGGGGGCAGCGCATGACACACAGGTCTTTCCTCCAACACCTTGTTGCTGCCTCCCAGTAAGTGCCACCTGAAGCAACTGGTTCACATTGCCTAATGGTAGGGCAAGCACCAGTGTGCTCTGCCACCTCAGGCCAGAACAGATTTAATCAGTGGCTATATCTCCTGGTAGCTGTCTGAAGGGCAGGATATTGGGCCCTCTATAGCAACCTGGCTAGGGCTATCTACCACTGGGCCCTTCAGCCCAGAAAATGGATGTTTCATTTTGTGAACACTTCTGAAAGCGAAATGTTTTGCTACGCTGCCTTGAGAGGATTCTACCCTTAAAGGCAGCCGAAGAATCATTATAAATAGATGATAGATAGATAGATAGATAGATAGATAGATAGATAGATAGATAGATGTGATTTTTTGTGATTATTTATTCAGCTTTTTCAATGCACATGATGCCTAACAAAGTATCAGAGCCAAATGCAGGTAGGCCCCTGTCCTCAAGGAGCTTACAATCTAAAATAGAAATGAGGGAAACAACGGGATGAGAAAAACAAAGGGGGTGGGGGGAGGGATTTGAATATGAGGTTGTTTTCCTGTTCCCTCTAGGGCCCCTTGGAAACTGCCTCAGATGTTCTGAGGCATTGGTCCACCTAGATCAGCATTGTTGGCCCTGATTAGCAGCGGCTCTCCAGCAATTCAGACACAAGTCTTTCCCAACCCTCCTGGAGGTGCTAGTGATTGAACCAGGGACTTTCTGCATGCAAAGCAGGTGCTCTGCCACTGAGCTACAGCTCTTCTTTCAATGTCATGTTTATGAGATTGTAAGCCATTCTGCTAGGGACCCATCTATTTTATTCTTTGTGTGGTGCTCAGTTGAATTTCAAGCACTTGATAGACAAAAATAATTTGTCATTCTTGCTTGTATCTCCATCAGGATTGAAAACTAAATATGAGAGATGGAAAAGAACAAATCTGCAGATTTTCATCTGGACTCACTGCTCAAGAGGAGTACCAATCAGGGGGCATTACTGGAGGGATACATTTGATTTCTATCTCTAGTATCAAAATATGGTGCCTGTCCTGTGTTTCATATTGCAGAAATGTTTAGGAAATCATTCCCAGATGTGAACATTTTTCTTCAGGAATGGCTTCTGCAGAGAAAAAAAACAAAAGGATACTTTCCATTCTTTATTGCATGAAGGACTGCTATTTATCTTGACTTACAACTGTGATACAACTGTGATAAGCTCTTCAAATGTAGCATTCTCCCCGCCCTGCCCCCCCCCCCGGAAATTCTAAGTAGATTGAATTTTAAAAGTTTCCATAACAAGCACCAACAAAGTTCCTAAGCAGTAGAGCTGAAAGATTTCTCTCTTTTCTTGTTACTGAACACTGGGTTGAGCAGAACTGGGCAATATGCTGTGTATATCAGCATATTGCCCACACTGGAAAGTCATGTTATACCAGCAGCAAAACCAAGAAGTTTTGTGCCTTAACAAGATTCCAAAGCCTTCCACAGCCTCCAGGTATATCTGCTTCTGCTTGGCTATTCATTCCACAGAATACATCAATTAAACAGTGTCTGAATCTCCAATTACCACAATCCAACATGACAGAAAACAGGACCAGCATCAAGGGTAGGCATGATCAGGCATCTGCCAAGGCAGGGCCCATATCCCAGCAGGGGCCCAAGGACAAGAGCCCCCTGGAGTTGCTCCTCCTTACCATTGCAGCCTCCTTGTTCGCTTGCCTCCTGCTCTGTCCCAGAAAATGGTGGTGGTGAGAAGGAGCAGTAGATGCCACTGCTAATGCCGACTTGTTCAGTCAGTGGCACTTCTGCATATCAAGCAAACAAGTGGTAGCAATGATGAGAAAGAGGATGAGGAGCAATAGCAGCTGGTGACAATGGCTGTGAGAAGGAAGGCTCATGGAGAGAAGGGGCCCATTGAGGGTGTCTTGCCCAAGGGTCCTCCAACACCTGGAGCTGGCACTGCAAAGAAAGCATGTGGAGATGTCTCAAGGTCCTTTGTATCTGATCAGTTATGAAATGGGCTGTGCAAGGTAACCGCTTCTACATCCCATTCAAATTCTGACAAATCCATCTGTATAAGTCCATTGTGTATTGAGTCTGAGTTGTGTGGCAGATGTACAAGTCCAGCACGGCATGCAGATCTCAACTGAGTAGGCTCAACTGAGTAGGCTCAACTGAGTAGGCTGAGTAGGCTGAGTAGGCTCAACTGAGCCTGAGTAGGCTGAGTAGGCTCAACTGAGCCTAGTGACAAGGCCAATCCTGCTACCAGTCCTCATTCGTATTATGTGAATTCAGGATTTGCAAGTCCAGTTAAGAGATGCAGCCAAAAAGAATTTTACTGACATGGTCAAAATTGACCCCAACCATGTGGGAGCCATTTTGCACAAAGGACTCTCTCCTCAGAAAGGCGCCACAGGAATCCAACTTCTTGCACGTAAGCATACTACCACAGTATATAATGTATGAAGTGAGCCTTTGATTCTTGCCATGGATCATTGCTACCTATTATTATGTACTAAGAAAATGCCTATAACATTCATGAGTGGTGTGTACTGCATAGACACCCCACACACATACATACAGGGACGTAGGTGTCAAGGGCCCAACTTTGTGTGTTAGCTGAGGCTCAGAGATGGAAGAGGATGAGCTGGCCAAGTCCAGGGCCAATATACCGCCACTGAAGAACACAACTAGTGATGCCACCTAGTTTTGTGATTAGTCGGCTTGCTGGTCGAAACTCAGCCATTCCTAATGCTCATCTTTGTGGCGAGCCTGGATTGGCATTTTATAAATTCGCTATTAAGTTTGTAATTGATTGCGAGCTTCGGAGCATGCTCAGTCTGCATCTAAGCAATGCCATTTCCGCACGTGCCTGGGTTCTCCTTAGCCTGGGTCCTCCAGTGAGGGATGCCCCTGGAATGATCCAGTGCTGCTTCCCTCCTCACTGCTGCCACCGTGGCTCTGACTCCATGAGGAGGAGGAGAACTTGGCAGCGCCATCTCTCCCTCTCTCTCCTCCAAGATCAGCAACAGACGGCAAGTAAACATTACGTAGAAAAGCCACACAAAAACAACCAATCAGGAAGTGGGTACATAACATGGTGACGCATGATGTCATGCCACAGTATGACATCTCCCAAGATGCACTTTGTTATTGTGCATGCACAAAAGCTCATAATCATGGAACGAGATTTCATATTCAAGGAGAACTCTCATCTGAGCTAACATAGGTGAATTTGTTACTTTCTGAGGAAATAACAAATTTGCCTGGGGTAAGTTCATCCATCACTAAACACAACCAGTGTAGGGATAGGGCCCAGCACCTCTGTAGACACACCCCAAGAAGACATGGGAACTGATTCTGATTCAGATGGGTACTGGTAGGGGAAGGGGAAGGAGTTGTTGAGGCATCAAGGTTGCAGGAGTGGAGACCCAGTGAGAATAGCAGTGGCGGAGAGGGTGAAGTCCAGCTGCAGTCTAATCAGTTGGGTGACAGCCAGGCCGGGCCCTCTCCTAAACCCATGGGAATGCAGGCTCCTATGAAGAGGAGGAGGGGGTTAGAATAAGATACCCAAGGGTTAGGGGTCAGATGAAAAGGGAGGAGCCACACAGGGTCATGAGGCACTCCAAGAGACTTGCAGCAAGGGAAGCGACCCCGTGGAAAGACACACCTAGAGGGTGAGACTTGGTAGGCCATTCAGTCTCAGAAGGGGGGTCCACAGTAGCCAGCGGAAGTTTAGTAGCAACTCTCATTCATGCTGCTTTAACCCAGTTAGTTACCTGAAGCCTACTGTACTATGCAAAGCCTGCTAGGATGTTGTCAGTTGCTGCATAAGGTTACTGTCTGTAACCTGAAGCAAGGCCTGTTTGTTTGTAGTTTGCATAATAAAAGTAATTGACTGGAAACATAGCTTGACAGCTTGACTACAAAGAAAGCCAGGGGCCAGGCACCTGATGATCAGGTTCCTCATAGCCATTCCAAGGCTGATGGTTGTGAACCAGCAGACCCTGACCCAAGACCCTCACAGATGCCTCCCCCTGAGCCCAATGCACCTGTGGAGCCAAGTACCCCTCACTCCATGACACTTGCCCAACTGTACAAGGAGTGTGCCAGATGAGAAGCCACAGAGAGTAGCAGTCACATCACTCAGGCAGAGCAGATGGACAATGAAGCCTAGGAGGAGTTATTTGGATTTATGATTCTTCAGTCAAACTCCAGCTTTTGTTGGAGTGAGTTGTGCACTTGGAGGTCTCTGAGGAACTGAGATTCCCACTTCCTTGCTCCGTGCTGAAAACTGTCCAGAGCAGTAGTGAATATTAAAGGTGTGTTGAAAATTGCCACCCCTTCCCCCACTTTCTCAGGACTGTTTCCCCACACACAGATACAAAGTGAGTGGGGTTGAAATCTCCCAACATTTTTGAGGAGGAAATGGCTTACCATACATTAACATTACAAAAGTGGCCAAGGTTTCCCCCAGCCCTGTTTTTTTTTTTTTCCTGCAGTTAAAAAAAACAAAACATGGCAGCTGCTTGTTGCAGCCACGAGGGACTCTTGACATCCACCCAACCCCATCACATTTCCTGAAATGGCTATGTGGGAACCTCACACTGTTATGTCCTTACAGTGCTACATTCCCCTGTGGGAATTTTAGGACATGTGACAAATCTGGGAGGTTGCTAAGAGTTGGTTAGAGCTGTGACTTGGCTTTTTTTTTAACCTCAGAAAAGGAGGAAAAAACCCTCAACCACCTTGTAAAGTAAGCCAAAATATATCCTAAAGATTTGGGGGAAGTTTACCTACCCACCCAATTTCAGTTTGGGATCTGTTTTCACTGCAAACCCAATGAATTGCTGAAGGAAGCTTGGCAAAAAAAAAAAAATCAGCCCAGCTTTAGTTACTATAGATGTAGTGCCTACAGCGGCACTTTGAGCCTCCTGTGGGTTGCAGTGGGAGCTCCCTGCCCTGATTATCCCAGCCACCAAGAGCTTTTCTACATGAAGCTTTTATTGTGCTCATGATTGCTCACTTACAGCAGTTTTCTGGTCCTTTACATGACGTTGTCATCCTCCAACCTTTCCTGTGCTTTGCAACCATTGTCACATGTTTTTTCCTAACATGGAAAGTCTGATATTATTTAGAAATGGTGGAATGAGACTCTCTTGTAATTGCACAATTCTGCTATACCACAGTGCCATCTAGTGGTTGTATAATGAAACATATAGAAAGGCAGAAAAAGAAAAATCCCAGAAAAAAGCACATGTAAAGGAGCTGATCTTAATCACAAAGAATCCAAAAGCAGATGCCTACGGGATAAAAGCTTCATGTAGCTTCAATTGTAGAACTGTAGAACTGAATTGTAGAATTCAATTTTGGAGAAACTCTTGGGGGGCACATATCCATGGTGGGCAGGGGTGAAGGCAAAAGGGGGTGGGGTGAAAACACCAAAAACAGCAGCATAATTTCGGTTAGAGTTCTTATTGCTAATAAGCAAGGCTTAGGAGAGGCATTTCAACCTCTTAGAATAGGGGGGAAATTGCACAAAAGCTGGGAAACTACCAAATGATTGCTGGTTGGGCGGAAAGAGGCATGGACTTCTGGGGTATTCCATAGGTCCAGATTGGGGGCCCCAGAGGAAGATCTAATACCCTCAGTGTGGAAATGTGCCTCAGGCTGCAATCTGAAACATACTGGCTGTGTTTTGGCACAATGCTAAGTTACAAGAACTTGGGCTTGCATTCTCTCCGCTCCTCCTCCAGCACATCCTCAAGGAGGAATTCAGAAGCTTTTACTTCTCTTTTTGATTAACTGTAGTTGTTTAGCATGTCAGCCGAAGCTAAAAATCTATGATCTCAACTATGGTTTGTTGAAGCAATCCTGCTATACAAACTACAGTTTGAAGCTGGCTTGTTTCAAGAAATCATAGTTAAGTTTAACCACAGTTTGTCAGGTTTGGACATCACAACAACATATGGTTCATGGAAAATGGAAGTGACAATGTCCAAACTCTTCTTGGTGTCCATGACATAGGAGGGAGGGAGCATGCAAGCTGGAAGCTTGTTCTTGCAGCACTAAACTATGGTTTAGCATTAGGTCCGAATAAGACCACTTATGACTAAGGCCCAGTGAATAGGCATAGGATTGCACTATTACTGGTCTTACTTCATCCTTGTGATAGAGTAGTGGACCAGGTCTCTTTTCATAGATGGAGTACTGTACTGTGAGAGAAGCTACCATCTGAGTCCATGAGCTACAGGTATGAGCCCACATCTCAGTTCATCATGTTCTCCACTATGGTAGGTTTGGTGCAATTTAAAACGCATTGACAATGAGAAACGAGATTAGCTTGCTTATCAGGCTTCCTGCATTGAGCAGGGGGTTGGACTGGATGGTCTTGTAGGCCCCTCCCAAACCTATGATTCTATGATATCTCAAAAATACCTGAGCAACAAAACTTCCTTTTAAATCTTCTGTGTTGTTGTTTTTATCAGATATTTTATCTCAGGATCAAAGTTATAGTGACTCCACCAAGTTGCTTGCAGCACAATCATATGCATATTTATTCAGAAGGCAAAAGGAGAAGGGGACGGCAGAGGGATGAGATGGCTAGATAGCATCACCGATGCAATGAATATGAACTTGAGCACGCTTCGGGAGAGAGCGCAGGACAGGAAGGCCTGGCGTGCTATGGTCCATGGGGTCACGAAGAGTCGGACACGACTGAACGACTGAACAACAACAACAACAACAAGTCCCACTGTCTTCAGTGGAGATTACTCCTAGGAAAGTGTGCACAGGATAGCCACCTTGAGCAACATTTTCCTGGTGGAAAGGTTGGGAACAAACCAAATAAATAATAATAATAATAATAATAATAATAATAATAATAATTGCAGCCTTAGTGTACTGCTTATTTTCTAGGGCAAAAAGAGATGTATTGTGCTACAAATGTGCTATCCATGAAGCAAGATTATCTATATTAGCATAATGTAGATGTTAACAAATTCAGTAACAGGGGAACATCAAACCAACAGGAGAAAACTAGATTAATGGTTAATTTCCTATCACCCAACTGGTGTACATTTTTGCTGGCAAAGTATTTCTTACCTTTGTAGGCATATCTTATATAGCAGGCACATGGAAAAGTAATCAATCTACTGTTTACAATCTTTCCAAATGGAATAGCTAATGAGTTTAACACATTCATTTTTCAGGACAAATTAAACCTGTCGGAGTGACTCACACACTTATATAGGGGAAGTTTGAAACATATTTAAGGGGAAATTTGCCTGTCAAAGCCAGTTAGTTTGCTGAGGTTTGAGCAATCCCATGCTTCTTTGGAGCTTTACAGAGAATGATGTGCTTGGCACATGAAGGTCAGTGCATTAAAGGTGTTGTTTACCACTGCAGGTGGAGAAAAAAAATATATAAACAAGGAACAGTTAAAAAAAAAGTAATCCTAAACTGCAAACAGAGAAACATCTGTTTAAAGTATAAAATGTAGTACTTCACTCTGATCTGTCTAAGTAGATCTGCATGTGCAAGCTGGCTTCAGCACATGGAAGCAGGCTTTTGGCATGCAAACTCTTGTTGGTTCAGAAGCCATAAGAATGAATCTGATGTGCATCCCATCAAAATGCACATTTGCATATGGCTGCCATTTATCTGGATTGCATTTGTTTCAGCGGGATGTGCGCTTCAATGTGCACTCTAATCCACAGGTCTGCACAACTAGTCATGCATAAATAGCCTTTTTAAGCATGGCCAGAGTTGGGACGGTTGATTTATCTGTATCACTATGGATTTAATTGTAGCAATCAGAAATGACTTATTTGGATTTATCACAAAGCTTGAGAAGCATGTGCATAAACGCATAGATTTAGTAGGAATTATTTGTCTGTATTTATATCCCACCTCACCCAGTTTGCTCAGGATAGCTTTCCAATCAAAATAAAATATCCATAAGGTATTACAGAAGGGATAGAAAATAATAAGAGAAATGTCACAAATTACCTATTCCACAAATACAGTGGTGTGTCTATACCTTACTTATGTATACATTGGTCTTCTGCCAAGTAACCTACATGATGTATGGTTCTTCCCTGGCCCCAGCCTGCCCCCAGTTTTATATTCAAACAACCCTGTGAAGTAGGCTGGGCTAAGAGATAGTGCCTGGCCCAATATCATCCAGTGAGATTCATGGATGATCAAGGATTTGAACATAGGTCTTCTTGGTCCTAATCCAGAACTCTAACCAGTGGAGGCTCCAATTTTGGATCCACCCTGGGTTTCAGTCAGAACCAACCAGAACTCTAAGTGAGATATCCAAGCTTTTGAACCTATTTTGGGGATAGGGTTCAGCACCTTGGATAGTTCCTTTAGAGTTCTGGCTGATTGTGACTGAAACCCAGAATGGATCTCGGAAGCTAAGCTAAGCAGGGTCAGCCCTGAGTAGTACTTGGATGGGAGACCGCCTGGGAATCAGGCTTCCTGCACTGAGCAGGGGGTTGGACTCGTCTTGTAGGCCCCGTCCAACCCTATGATTCTATGATTCACAGCCCTGCCAAAATCGGAGCCACCAGCCTCCACTAACATTACACCTTAACCAATGTACATAATTCTGGTTACTCCATCACACACATACACAGTCTGTAACAAAGGTACCAGTCTGGACCAAATTTCCATTTCTCTCCGTTTCTTGATTTTCTAGTCTTAAGTTCGTTCTTTTTCCACATCGGTTCCCAACTTTAAGGGGAAAGGTCTGCATGAAAATTTGCATTCTTTTTTTGTGCATGTGCGCATTTCTCCTAATGTACACATTTTTGTACACAGTTTGGCACCACTGAGTTGTGTGCTAACCCTGTTACCTGGCCCCTGGTGATATCTGACATTAGGAACAAGCCTGCTTCTACTTGCTTAAGCCCAGCCTGAGTTCTGCTTCACACACCAGAGCTCTTTACAATGCACTGGGAAAAGTCCAGGGCAGAAAATGTAGACTGGAGAATTAACAAGTGCAACTCAGCTGAGAAGCGTCACTGGTCCGTCTGGACCCAGGGCTGTTCAGCCCGCTGAGGACATTGCATCTGAGCCAACCACTCATACAGGCTTCTGCAGCAAAAGTGAGTCTGTCCTACCCAGTTCTCTCACGTGGCGTGCTCTTGCCAAGGCCTTCTTGGCTTGGTTCTTAAAGAAGCAGGATGCAACATTACTATTTGACAGTGGGAAGAGGAAGAGGGGCAAAGTAATAAGGGACAAATGTGTGAGCCAATGCAAACGGTGTAGCTAGTTTGCATTGGCTCACACATAATTATGGGTGCATTGTTAAGCGTTGTAGTTCATCAACTCTGTAAAATACAAGCTTCTAGCTTAGACTGTGCACACAATTGCTCAAATGAGGCAGATTTCTCTAATTCTTAAACAGCATGACAAATTTTTCAATGCAAGTAGCGCTAATGGATCATTCCCTATTTTGAGCCCAGCTTTCTTTTTTAAAAAAAATTCAAACTGTTTCCCTTCCTCTAGCTGTAAATGCTAATGCAGCACCATTTAGTGTGATCAAAACTGGCATCAATAGTGTGTATCAATAATAATGTGCATTTGCAGTTAACCAGATGGAACAGGAATTTCCTGCTGTGAATACCTTGGAGAGAACAGGGAGAAGCATATTAGCTTATCTGGTTCAGACCTGGTGAGTTGCTATGCCAACAACAACAACAAAATCCGCAAATGAAACATATCATTTAGGAAATGTGGTTACTCTAATAGGACAATGGGTCATTTCGCTATGTTCAGTTCAGTGCTGTAAAAAGAAAGAGTACTTTTTCCCTCTTCTTGTGGAAGTGATCTAACATGTGATCTAACATGATGTTAGATCATGATGATCTAACATGTGAAACCTTAAGAAATAAGTGAGAAAACTGTCCGAGCACAGGAAATACAACTTGCTCTCTGAAATGCGGATCAGCTGGTAAGTAATATGACATGTCTGCAAAGTGAGTCTGATGCATAAGGTAACAGCGCTGTGATTTGTGACCCTGATACAATATGATTTCAAGATGCCTGTAGTCCTTGCCTCCTATTTATGCACACTAGAAGATGCAGCGGAACGTCTCCAGAAAAGTGACTCACTGCCTTGAGAATAATGTCTTTTGGCTTGTTTAATTGCCTGCTGTTCTCTAAAACTGGCAGAATAGGTTGTGTGTGTGCACGCGCCAGGGCCAGCATCAAGGCGCGGTCAGGCATCTGCTGAGGGCCCACACCGCAGCGTGGCCCCACTGACAGGAGCCCCCCGGACTTGCTCCTCCGCTTCCCCATTGCAGCCTGCTTGTTCACCTGCCTCTCGCTCTGGCCCAGGCAGCGGTGCTGGCGAGGAGGAGGAGCAGCAGATGCCCCGGCCTGCTTGCTCACCGGCTCTCTGCCTGCCAAGCAAGCAAGTGGTGGCAGTGAGGAGCAGAGCAGCAGAGCAGCTGGTGACAATGGCGATGAGAAGGTAGACTCACAGGGGGAAGGGGCCCAGAGTACCTTGCCCAAGGGCCCTCAAAAATCTAGAGCCATCACTGGCATGCACAAGTATGTGTACGCAGGACTGAACATTGCAGGGACCAACATATGTTGTACCATCCCTGTGACTCTCCCCCAGGTCACCCAATGTCAGTCTTTTGAGCATACTGGAATATTGTCTCCAAGGATAACACTCTACTTTTCCTGCCAGAAAAAAATGGCAGCCATTTTTTAGAGAGAAAATGTAAAGGGATGGACTTCTGGGATCCCATGGGGCCTGAGTCTAAACCTGCCCCTATTGACTCTGGTGTCTGGATTGAACAGCGGCTGCTCCCCCTTAACTGGGTCCCGGATTGCCTGTGATGTTGTCATTTCAAAACATCATTATAGACTCTGGACTTAATGGTCTTATTGGTGGGAGGGGGGCTCTTTAGATGGTAATGTGGATTACTCGACTTACTTCAAAATGTGATAAGCCAGCCCTGTTACACTGGGGAGGGGGTGCTCATTCTGCTCAATGAGGCCATGAACATCTGTTCAAAAGTCCTGCCCTGACAGAATCACTGATGAAAATACACAGTTCAAACCACTAAGAACCAAGCTGGTTGCTATCTGCATACCCCCACACCTTCATCTGCATAAAGTCTCCTGTTTAGATGATAGAATGTCACAGAATCCAGTAAACCTACTGGCCCTGAGTGATTAAGGGGCTTTCCTTCCTTCCCCTTTCTTTAGTTTTCACAGTGAGACTTTTCAGAATTAATTCCTAGGCATTAAATGAGCAGATGCATTATTAATCGAAAGAAAAACATAACATTTCAAAATACAATATGCATTCCATAACTTTGCATGGAAGGGCCACACTGTTTTATTGTTTATATAGTCTTTAAAATTCATAAAGCACTTTACAGCCTGGCCTGCATGGGCCCTCAAAAGAAGCCTGCTATGGTAGATCAGTGTGTTTATTCATCTTTTCTGGATGGGAAACTGAAGCAGAGAGCTTTAGAGAGCTATACACAGTGGCCCCTGTTCTTGGTTTTTGGAAGCCTCTGCATGGTTATTTCATGCTCACATAGGCCTGACGTTGGGCTTATGTGGGGAAGAATGCAATCACATGGAGGAAACGGTTGAGTTGCTGGGATGTTCTCATGGATGCTGATAGGTTGGAAACCTCTGCAGTTCAAACCCTACATGCTGTAAGCAAGCTGCAGCTGATTGTAGCCATTCTGTATGCAGCACCCAGCTAGACACATGACACTCTAAAGCCAGGGTAGGCAGAAAGTAAATCTCCAGAATGTTTTGGACTTCAACTCCCAGCATCCCTGATCGTGGCCATGCTGGCAGGAGCTTCTGGAAGTTGAATTACAAAACATCTGGAGATCAACCGTCTGTCCACCCCTGCTCTACAGTGAGTGTTATAATGGGTTAAATCCAGCATTGTGCTATCAGAAGTCAGCTAACATGGTGGGGCATTCTCCCTCTCTCCTTCCATCTGCAGGGGTTCCAGCCTTCTCCTCTTGTTTTTTGGTGAATGCCCTGACATTTGCTGGGATCCTAGATTACCACAACCTGAGGGAAAATGAGTTGAACCAAGTCATGCTGAGCTGTAATCTTGATATGTGTCAGAAGAACATTCACAAGACTAGTTATCATACAAGAAAAATGACACATCATACCATAAAATTATTACCTGCAGCAACTCCCATGTTCTAGGTCCTAATTAGAGCTGAGCCAAAATTGTGTGTGTGTGTGTGTGTGTGTGTGTGTGTGTGTCGGGGGGGGGGGAATGTTACCTGAACAAATTCCCCCAACTGCCATTTTAGCAATAACTTAATGGGCCTGAAAAACAGCGTGAAAATGCTCTCCCATTAATGATGTGATCACATGGCCAAATCTGATTGACTATGTGAGACCACACTATCATTAGGCTGGCTACATGATCCTTGATTAACTGGATTACATAGCCAGCAAGAGGAAGAACCATAGAATCATAGAATAGTAGGAAGGGGCCTACAAGGCCATTGAGTCCAACCCCCTGCTCAATGCAGGAATCCAAGTCACAGCATCCCTGACAGATGGCTGTCCAGCCTCATCTTGAACCCCTCCAGTGTGGGAGAGCCCACCACCTCCCTAGGGAATTGGTTCCATTGCCGTATTGCTCTAACAGTCAGGAAGTTTTTCCTGATGTTCAGCCGGAATCTGGCTTCCTGTAACTTGAGCCCATTATTCCGTGTCCTGCACTCTGGGATGATTGAGAAGAGATCCTGGCCTTCCTCTCGGTGACAGCCTTTCAAGTACTTGAAGAGCGCTATCATTTCTCCCCTCAGTCTTCTCTTCTCAAGGCTAAACATGCCCAGTTCTTTCAGTCTCTCCTCATATGGCTTTATTTCCAGTCCCCTGATCATCTTCATTGCCCTTCTCTGAATCCTCTCCAGCTTGTCTGCATCCTTCTTAAAGTGTGGCGCCCAGAACTGGACACAGTACTCCAGATGAGGCCTAACCAGTGCTGAGTAGAGGGGAACTAGTACTTCCGGGGATTTGGAAGCTATGCTTCTATGAATGCAGCCCAAAAGAGCATTTGCCTTTTTGCAGCCACATCCCATTGTTGGCTCATATTCAGCTTGTGATCTACAACAATTCCAAGATCCTTCTCGCTTGTTGTGTTGTTGAGCCACGTATCCCCCATCTTGTAACTGTGCATTTGGTTTCTTTTTCCTAGGTGCAGAACTTGGCATTTATCCCTATTAAATGTCATTCTGTTGTTTTCTGCCCAGCACTCCAGTCTATCCAGATCACTTTGAATTTTGTTTCTGTCTTCCAAAGTATTAGCTATTCTGCCCAATTTTGTGTCATCTGCAAATTTGATCAGCATTCCCTGCACCTCCTTCTCCAAGTCATTAATAAAAATGTTGAAGAGCACTGGGCCCAGGACTGAGCCCTGCGGTACCCCACTCGTTACCTCTCCCCAGTTTGAGAAGGTCCCATTGATAAGCACTCTTTGAGTCCGATTCTGTAACCAACTGTGGATCCACCGGATCCTTGTTTCATCTAGCCCACTTTGAGCTAGTTTGCTCATCAGGATATCATGGGGCACTTTGTCGAAAGCTTTGCTGAAGTTGAGGTATATGATGTCTACAGCAGTCCCACGGTCCACAAGGGAGGTTACTTGATCAAAAAAATGGGATCAGAATGGATTCATCTGGCAGGACTTGTTTTTGACAAATCCATGTTGACTTCGAGTAATCCCTGCATTGTTTTCAAGGTGCTTCCAGATGGATTGCTTTATCATCTGCTCCAGAATTTTCCCAGGGATTGATGTCAGACTGACTGGTCTGTAGTTCCCAGGTTCCTCCTTTTTACACTTTTTGAAGATAGGGACAACATTAGCCCTCCATCTGGCACTTTCCCCATCCTCCATGATTTCTCAAAGAGAATAGACAGCGGTTCTGAGAGTTCTTCTGCCAGTTCCTTGATTACTCTAGGATGCATTTCATCTGGCCCTGGAGATTTGAACTCATTCAAAGTAATTAGGTCTTCCTTGACCATATGCCTGTCCATCTCAAGCTGCAATCCTGCCCCTTCAGCCTGTACTTCGCCTTTGCCAGGGGGGTCATAGACCCTCTTTTGGGAGAAGACTGAGCCAAAGTAGGAATTGAGCATCTCTGCCTTTTCTTTGTCATCTGTTATCGTTTTGCCATCCTTACTTAATAGCTGAACCACCATTTCTTTCCTCTGCCTTTTACTATGCATGTAGCTGAAGAAAGCCTTTTTGTTGTTTTTAGCATCCCTCGCTTATCTCAGCTCGTTTAAAAATATATAAAGTGTATATATACACTTTATATATACACTTTATGGATTAATATATTTTAACCCTTTTAAAAATATATAAAGCATGCTGTTGAAAGAGACATAGAATGGGAGCAAAATGGTGCAAAAACCTGACAGTTTTGTGGGATTTGCAGAACATTTCAAGGGGCCACAAATTCCCCTTTTCACACTCATGATTCATCCCTATAAGGCATTGTGTTACATTGAGTCAGATCAATGGTAGATCTAATCCAAGGGTGGGCACAAAGTAGATCTCCAGGTGTTTTGAACTTCAACTCTCAGCATTTCTGACCATTGGCCCTGCTGGCAGGGGCTTCTGGGAGTTGAAGTCCAAAATATCTGGAGATCTACCTTCTGCCTACGCCTGATCTAATTGGCACAGACTGGCAACACTCTGTAGGGTCTCCGGTGGATGACTTTCCTTGCCCTGTTACTTCACATCTATCATCTGGAGATGCCAGGGGTTGAACAACATGAAACACATACACTTCACCAGTGAGCTATAGCCCTTCCCCTATTTGGCAGAAATCCCATTAGAACTGGGTTTCTGCTCCTGGCCCTTCATGTGTCATTGGTCAACCTTCTAACTATATCAAAGAAGCATGATTGATTTGGTACAATTTGCCCACAGTAGTGCGCCAATAAATAACAAGGGCTGACAAACAGTATCTGTGTGGATAGGGTTTAAAGTCTTAAAATGGAAAGGCTGTTTCATAATTCTTCTGCAGAGTTTGAAATTATTATAATTGTGGAAATGTAAACAGGATACATGTCATATGTTCTTACTTAGACCTTGGACAAGTTATATTTGGCAGGGTAAGGCTTGGAGGCATGTGAAATGTGTATTTTATATGCTGACTCTGAGTTAGTGAAATTGAAGCCCTTCCAGAGATGGTATGCACTAACAGTTGGGTTGACAATGTCTGATCGTGCGGACATTCTTTTTTTCTTTGCCCATTTTCACTTTATATTATTTCTTTCTACAGTGGTAGAAAATGTGGTCTGAATGAGCACTAGGAATCTGCTAAATCTGCCAGTGGCATTAAGTAATTTACAAGTTGTCAGGAATGCAAACAAAGTGGTAATTTTGAAAGATACTTGATGAAAGAGACACATTCCTGAGTTACACAATATGCTTTTCATTATTTCCCAGCGCCTTGAATAGACCCCCAAAGGCTGACATTTAGTAGCAAGTAGCGTTGATGGCTTACTGAACTTCATTGCAATAATATGAGTAAAAGATCTGCACGCCAAGAACAGGCTGATCTACAGAAACAAAGAAACACTCAGACTGATTTTTATTTTTATGAAAGGCAAAGAAAGAGCACATGCTTCCCGCCTTTCCTCCAGATAGGTTTATTTGGAAAAGTTCCAGCACTTACCATTTAGATCCCATTCATATATGCAGCCATCCATGTGGGTGGCCATTTGCGATGCAAGCACATGAGTGGTGTTCTGTGCTGAGTGGCGTCCAGTCTGTTCAACTGGTTTTTAAGCATGCCAACACAACCCCCGAGATGAAGGGCTGGTTAAAATCTGCCCATGGGTTACAGGGAGCAGCTATCACGAATAACTTACCACGTTGTTGCTGCATTATGAGCAGCCATTCATTTGGCCTCACACGCCAGGGGAGGGCAAACCTCTCCCACGCCATCCCCCACAAGTTCGATTTGACCAGTTTTATCAGATGCCAGCTGATTGGCTACATGCAGCGCCTGCTCTCTCCATACTGCAAAAAGCAAGTAATTCGGAGCAGTTTCAGTGACCGGCCTTGCACGGAGTAACTCCAGGAGGTGATTTCATACAGTGTGTTGTACCCAGGATCAACAGGTTAGATGCTGGCCAAATGTATGTAATTGCTGCCCGCGTTTGATCTATGTGGGACCAACTTTACTGGCAATCAACCTGGCAGGGGGGAATACCTCACGCTGCACGGGACGGGATGTCCACAAAAACATGGAATTCACATCATGTAACATCAGCCAGAGCATCAGCATTCTGGAAGGTAGATGAGCTTCTTCTGGATATGCATCAGCCCAGAAGTTACCAGTATTTCCAGATGCTATTGGTCTTCACTTCACAAGGTGGATTGGGAGCCACAAATGGCTTGCACCCCATCCTAAGGTGGTTTGCACCAGTGAGATCACCACCTTTATTAGGAACTGTTTAGGGTGCGTGTTTTTAAGAGAAGGAAGAGAGAGAGAAAAGAGTGGGTCGCCTGATGGATAAGAGGTCCAGGAGATCCCCAGATGTGTAGAAGAGGCAATTCCAGTAAGTGCACCTTTCCTCCTCTCCTTTGTGACAAGCAGTGTTAATTTGGTCCTGTATGGAGAGGGAAGTGAAATAGGACCAAATTAGCAAGCAGCATTTGACAAAATTCCCTCTTATGGAATTACAAGAGATGACCCCCATCCTTCTTTGTATCTGGCCACCCTTACTCCAAAAAACATGGACAATTACCATTTTCTTTTTGCCTGTTTAAATGACATTTTAAAAGAGATGGGGACAAAGAGGGTAAAGCATAAAGTTGGAGGGGCATGGAGAGAGAAAAGGAGATAGAAGGGGGAGAAAGAAAGAGGAAAGACAGTGAGTTTTTCTACACAAAGCTGTAAATCTGCTGTATCTGCTTTCAGTTTCATTGCAGAATTGAGATCTAGACACTACACAAAGAGTGTTTACTGCTTTTCCCCTACATAACCTCTATGTGTCACTGTGGTATAGTGGAATAGCACAATTACACAAGTGGAAAAAGCAGTTTCCTTCACTTTAACAAATAATCATTGCATTTTCCCCGCTCTAAAAAAACTTGCCGAAAGTGCTGTTTAAAAACAGAAGTGAAACTGGGGGGTCATGATGTCATCTAAAGAATTCATAAACAACTGTGAATAAGGAATGATGAGCACATAATAAATGCCTTGTGTGGAAAAGTTCAATGAGAGAAGCAGAAATACACACACACACACACACACACATCTATAGCTCTTTTTCTCTATATAGTAAAATTTGAAAAACAGGTATTTTCTTGTAGGTTGGGGCTTAGCATGGGTCCAAAAGTTTGAAAAACTACTGCCAAATGGTAGGCTGACCTGCAGGACTGAACCTGTGACACAACATTATGGATCAAAGCCTGAAGCAGGATGGTTTTGAAGGACATGGGATGGTTTCAAAGTGAGAGGAAAGAAGTAAGATGATTAGGTCAGACTCAGTTATGTCCACCTAAAAAGAACAGGGTTCATTTATTTATATATTTGATTTGTACCCCACTTTTCTACCAAAAATGGCACTCAAGGTGGCTTACAATCACTGATAAAAACAACCATAAGCAAATACATTAAAACACAATTAAGAACACAACAACAGAGTTAAAACTACATCCAGCTCAACAGACCTGCTTACACACCAAAGGCCTGCTTGAATAAAGTGTTCTTTGCCTGCCAATGGAAGGACAACAGAGAGGGGGCAAACTTAGCCTTCCACAGCCAGGGAGTGGCCATCGAAAAGGCCCTCTCTTGCACTGCCACCAAAGGTGCCTCTGAAGGCGGTGGTGTCGAAAGAAGGCCCTCTCCCAAAGATCTTAAGAACCAGGAAGGCTTGTATGGGAGAAGGTGTTCTTTCAGGTAGCCTGTTCCCAAGCCATGGCAGGCTTTATAGGTCATAACCAGTGCTTTGACTTCTGTCCAGAGACAGACCAGTAGCCAGTGAAGCTGTTGTAACGAGGGAGTTATATGGTCCCAGTAACCAGCCCTGGTCAACAGTCTGGCTGCAGCATTCTGGACCAGCTGAAGTTTCTGAACAGTTTTCGAAGACAGCCCCATAAACACATGACAACAGTCCAAACAGGATGTAACTAAGGCTTGCATGAGATCAGACATCTCTAGGAATGGGCACAGTCGGTGCACTAGCCTCAACTGCGCAAACACATTCCTGGCCACCGCCGACACCTGGGCACTGAGGTTCAAGGCCGAGTCCAGAAGCATTCCACCCCATGTTGAACACTATTATGTACTGATAATAAACTGTGAAAAGCTAGTCAGAGGAAACGGCAACTCAGCGAGCAAGCTGAAGCTGCAGTTCATTAGGTTTAGATATTTTGCAAACATATGCAAAGCCCGGTGGCAACGTACGTGGCCGTATCAGCCAGAGGAAGTGATCTCTCTTTCCATTCTGGATCCAGACACACGGTCCAGTAAACTGCGGGACTCCACAAGAGGCTGTTTAACTTGTCTCCTTCTAAATAAAGCCCCTATCATAATTAGCTATGCTGAAAGAGCCTTGGATATCACATGGTGATGCATATGCTTTTGGTGGCGGCGTTTCCGGAGAGAGCGCTAACCAGAACCACAGGATATTTCAGTCCTTGGGGGAAGGAGGGTGGAGGGAAGTGAGCAACTGTGCTATGGAAAGTAGCTGGAACGTCTCCAGCTTCCCGAGGCCAGTCAGTCATGAATATCCTGCCTTGGCCACAGAAGGACTGCGAAGGAAGCAGCCGAATAACAATTGGGAAAGGGTTATAACCACAGGAATCAAGTGAATGAAGCCAAAAGGCCGGCGAATGATGCAACTCATGGAAAATTATATATATATATATATATATATATATATATATATCTCCAGCTCCTACACAGGAGCATTCATCATTTGCTGTGACCTTCCAGGAATGTGCTGACAGACACAAAGCGTTCTGCATGACATTCTGGCAGTGAGCTGGAGCGACTGCTGTACTGTTCACGATTGTTTCCTAGCAGCAGGGCACCATCTTCTGGAAGTCGCAAAGAACGGCTTTGAGCTCCCCATAGACATGATACACCCTCTTGAGCTGCTGCAGACAAGCTGATGTAATAGCAGAGGGGGTCAGGGTATCCCTTGGGCAGTAAGCTGAATTTCAGAAAACAAATCTCTCAGATCTGCATTTGTCTGATACAAAAGCAATACGTTGCAAATACGCCACCCGTGCCTGAAAGTGGCAAACTAGACAACTGCATGATTTTTGCACAGGTCTGAATGTGGATTTTCCTACAGCTTGTCAAATGCATATGATGACCCTTTCACTGTCCTGCAGAATTCCTTCTAGAACGGGATAACCACTTTGTCTTTGAATGGTCTCGTAATAGGGTGCCAGTCACCCCATTTAACTGAAAGGGGAAAATCCATAATGGATACCAGAGTTTACATCTTCCTGCCCAACTAGGGCCTGCCTATTTTGCTGCCTGAGGCAAATGACAAGATAGTACCACCCACGTTCCAATTACAGACACTGGCTAATTGCTGACAAGATAGGCAGTTTAACTTTAGTTCAATACTGGCGATGGGACAGCATCTTCCACTGAACCTGAGAGTAGCAGACTATCATAGGAGTGCAGGGCAGGCAACATGACACACACTTCTCTATCTTCCAGTACCTTACTACCTTTCTCTGCTCCCCAGAATTAGTTGACTGAGGCAGCTGCCTCAGTCCACCTAACAGTAGGGCTGCCCCTGTGCCCAGCAATCTGTCAGCCCTTGGAAGGGGGGAGAGTGTAAAACATTCACATATGTGTGTTTCAACTTAAAATTGCCTCTGTAGTGACTGTCATTGTGCAATTTCCTCCTTAGTGACATAGGTCATTCTGTACTGTGACCAACAATTTGATACTGATCATTCTGTATACTAATAGCAATCTCAGTTCTCTGAGTGCATATACCAGGGGTGCAAAACATGCAGCCCTCCAATCCCTGTCTGGCTGACACCCAGAAAAAAAGCAGAAAAAAGGAAAAATGGTCTAGGAATGGCCTTCATGGTTCCTACCATAGAAACCTCATTCTTAAGAGTATCCCCAGAGAGTCCTAGAAAGCAGTGTTCAAAAGATTCTGCCTGCTTCCTAGGTTGTTCTAGGAACGGGGCTTCTATGGTAGGAGCCATAGACCCTGTTCCTAGAGTATATTTTCTTTTGTTCCTGAAAAAGATCCAGGTAACAGAGTGTGGCATGTCAGGATCCTTCAGTAAGAGAGTAGATTAAAGGTGGGAGAAGGAGTAGGAACCCGGATCTCTGGATGGCTTGGTGGTTTGAGAACTGAGGTTTCTGGAATCAAAGGGTAGTATCCAGTGTTAGTCCTTTGTAGAGTACATCTATTGAAATGAATAGGATAGTAAGTCTTGACCAACTTAAGTCTCATTCATTTCAGTGATTCTATTCTCTGTAGGGCTAACCTTGGATACTATTCAAGGCATCCATTGCCCATACTTAAATAGGCAAAATGACATCATCTATGCACAAGAGGGAGGAATCTACAAGCTCGGGGAGGGAGGGGGAACCCCAAATTTTCAGAAGTACAAAAAACCTTTACCAACCCCCCCCCCCCTCTAAATGGGGGTAATCCCAAAACAGCCTGATGAGGACTGGGCATGCTCAGTGAGCACGAAATGCTGACTGACTGCTGGGATGGGGAACGGAAATCAGAGGGAAAAGAATGGGATGGAATGGAGTATCCTAGAAGAGAGCATGGCTGGCTGGCTGGCCGCTGGCACCCTGAACAGGAGCATTTCACACGGTGATATTTTGTTGCAGGTTCCACTTGTAATAATAATAGTTACTAAAGTGTATATGGTGTAGTGATCAGTGTTGGACTGGGAATTGGGAGATTTGGGTTCTAGTCCCCTCTTGGCCAAGAAGCTGCCTGGGTGAACTTGGGCCAGTCTCTGACTCTGAGCCTCACCTACCTCACAGGGTTGTTGTGAGACAAAATGGAGAGGACCATGTAAGCCACTTTGGGTTCCTTGCAAGAGGTAAAAAGGCAGGATATAACAAAGAGTTTTTGGTGTATCCTTTCAGTAATACCTCACAGCTCTGTATTATCCTCATATGCAAATTGGTGAAAGAGGCAGAACATCTAGTGATTTCATTCAAAAAAGGAGCCTTGCGTGGTGCCTTGAAGGCTAATTGTGGTATAAGCTTTTGTGGACTAGAACAGCTTCATTCCACAAACGCTTATGCCACCATAACTCTGCAATCCTTTGTACACTTACCTAGGCCTAAGCCACACTGAATACTGTGGGATGTACTTCTGGTAAATATGCATTAGATTATATGAATCAGAACTGGTGTAATATGTTCTTGCTAGGCTGTCCCAGTCAGCAGCCTAACCATGGCATTTTGCACTAACTGCCTCCATAGACAGTGATGGATCTAGAAACAGCCCGAAGCTACCTATTTCTTCAGAGGGAGTGCAATCCCATCCATAATTTCCCTAATCCCCAGACATGAAAACCACACAGGAACCACCTACCCACAGTGCCTCCATCATGTCAGAATTCAGCCTCAGCTTATTGGCCTTCATCCAGCCGACCACTGCATCCAGACAAAGGTCCAGGGCCTGCACAGCCTCTCTGACTCAGGCAATACAGAGAAATAAAGTTGGGTATCATCAGTATATTGATAACACTTTACTCCAAATCCCCTACTAACCGCCCCCAGCAGCTTTGTATAGGTATTGAACAGAATAAGGGACAGAATAGAACCCTGAGGGACCCTACAACTTACCTGCCATGGGCCTGAGGTATGGTTGCCCAATGCTGTCATCTGGACATGACCCTGTAGGCAGGAGCAGAACCACTGTCACACTATGCCCCCAACTCATACAGCCAGTCCAGAAGGTTACCATGGTCAACAGTATGAAAAGCTACTGAGAGATCAAGAAGAATCAACAGGGTTACACCCCCACTGTCTCTCTCCCAATAAAGGTCATCTGTCAGGACAGCCAAGGCTGATTCAGTCCCAAAACCAGACCTGAACTCAGACTGGGAATGATCTAGATGATCTTGGTCCAGTGTGGGTTGCTTGAGAAGTGTGTGCACCACCACCTCTTTCAAGGCATCAGGCACCTCTATCTCCCACAGTGATGTTTTAACCACACACTCGATCCACGCAGTCAGTCCACTCCAGCTAGTTCAAATTAGCCATGAAAGGCACAGGTCAAGAATACAAGTAGCTGGACAACATCAGGTGTCTTGTTTACATCAACGTGCCTCAGGAGCTGAAGGTGATCCCACAAAACTGGGCCAGATGGAGCACTAGACACCTCATTTGGATTTGCATCAACTATGGCGTCCAAGTCAACACAGAGAAAAGTGTTTTTTTTATCCCCAGAGTGCTTTGCAAACATATCACAGCGGTTGTCCACAGGTCCAACATTCCATTTGCTGGGATAGATGTTAAAAGCCCCAAACCACATGGAACAACTCTGCTGGACAGCTACTCGAGGGTGCAATGGAGGCAGAAAAGAAAGCCTTCTTTGCTGCCGTCACTGCCACATGATTGTGTGCACTGCCAGTGTTCAGTCATCCTCAAACTCTTGCTGGATACCATGGCTTGCCCTGGACAATTTTGATGTGCCCATTTCCTCTCACTACAAACTGGATTCCAAGTCCTAATTATTGTTAATGCCAATCTGAATCATCTCATGATGTACTTGCTTTCTATCCTCATTCTGCACAAAATGGAATTCCATGACACAGTTGGGATTGTGTTTAGATAGAATACACCGTGGATTTCGTGGTCTACTCATCAAAGACTACCGCTGGTTCTGTCTGTTTTCAGAACCCTTCCTGATGATATGCATCACTCAACCAATGGATGTGCCTGATCTCGTCTGATCTCGGAAGCTAAGCAGGGTCAGCCCTGGTTAGTACTTGGATGGGAGACCGCCTGGGAATCAGGCTTCCTGTACTGAGCAGGGGGTTGGACTCGATGGACTTGTAGGCCCCTTCCAATCCTCTGATTCTATGATCTATGATAATGAGGCCTTTGGAGAGATTTAGGGGTGTTTGAGGGTGGCAGAGTTGGAGGACTGGAGTCCTGGACAAGAATATAATGAAAACTAAGGCCAGAAAGAGAACATGAGGTAAAGTTATGGAGAGCTTTAAAGGTACAGGCAAGATGCATTATATGATCTGGCCCCTTGCAAAGGCAAATGGAACAAAGAATATCACAGAATGAGTTACACAGTGGCACCTAGTGGTCAAATTACAAACAGCAGGTGGCAAATAACATTCATCAACAATGGCTCTGTAGGGGGAAGCTTACCCCACACTTTAAAAAAAAAAAGAGTGACACAAATAGTAAGGGTCAGTCCCCATGGCTTAAAAGATGCTTTCAACTGACTCTGGTGCCAGTGGAGTATTTCTTGGGCCCAATTGATCTAATCACACTGAGGCTCCGCCTCATGCCATACTAGCAGCATCATTAAAGAGGTTCTGTGTGGGTTAGGCAAATGGCATTGTGACTTTCTACAGTGTTGCCCCTTTGCTCAGTGTGAGCAGAACCACATCATTTGCCTGACCGACCCATGCGGTTCCTCTTTACAGACGTTACTTCTACAGCATGGGACCAGCCCAGAATGAGGCGGCTGCAACTGAATCAGGCATCTGCAACCGCCTTTAATGGGAGCAATGAATATTTATTCATATTACGCACTATCATCTGTGTTTGGAACTGCAAGGCCTAGTTCAGCAAGCTGAGTGGTGGCTTATTGCCCTGAATGCTAGATCTATCCCGGTTTTCTTTTCTTTTCCTGGCTCCTCAAAAATAAACCTTCATATGCTTTCATATCTGCAAGATAAAGTCTGGTTGACAACAGCAAAGTGAATTCAAATATAAATATTCTGAATTTAACCCCCACCACCACCACCAAAAGTAAGGTTGCAATCCTAAGAACACTTAGTAGAAAATAACCCCCATTGAGTTCAATGGGACTTACTTCTGAATAAACACATATTCGAGTGCCCTGTTGGGCAGCAATCCTGTGCACACTTACCTGGAGTAAGTTCTGCTGAATACCATGAGACCTATTGCCGAATACACATGCAAATGATTGCACTGTTAGTCCTTTTGGAGGCTTAGAGCCAAAGTACATGTTATGCTAATCATGTAGCATGTAGCTGAGGAGTGTAGGTTTTTCAGAGAGGGGCTTTTCAGGGAATACAGGGAGCTATGCAGTGTTGTTTTTGTTTTTAATGCTTTAAATGTTATAGAGACCTTAGCCTTGTAAACATTTGGTGTTAAGCAACACCCCCCTCCCCTTCCTCAAAACCAGGTGTGGCAGGTGCAGCTGGGTGATTTCATACCCTGAACTTAATGCTCTTATGGGCTCCCCTTCAGATGGCCATGTGCATTACTCCAGATGTGAAAGACACGTCCCTCCCCACCAGCCCACAAGTGCTATTCCATGCTTTACAACTAACGTTCTTGAAACGTTAGGACAGTTTGCCAACCCTGACTGAAAAAAGAAAAACACTCTGAGCATGTAGAGTTTCTCATTTTAAACCCACTTTAAATCACAGTAGTGTCATGACTACAAGAATAACATGAAGTTTGCTTCTGCTGCCTTCATCACCTGCTGCCGCCTGGGTTGTCATTTGGGGGCGGACTTTCGCCCTATGGTCCATTCCTAGCTGCACCACTGACTCCAAGAGAGACCCCCTTTGTGGTTTCTATTCTGGCCATGTTGACAGTGCATGCAACAATGGGGGAAAAGGAAGTTGATCTTTATGTATTTACCTAGCATCCGCCCTTGTTTTCAGCTAGCATTGGCTTTTCCGTCATTGTCCCAGAAGCCCTAGGGTTGAAAGGGAAAATGGCCTATGTCCCCTCATAGCCACAGGCCCTGAATAGCAAGCACTCTCACGCCTCTCCCCTCACCTTATTTTTACACACTTGTAAGGGTAAGGAGGATATGTGGCTCTCTGCATTGCTGCAGTATAAGCAGGCCTGCCGGCCGGCCAGCCACATGCTTATTCTTTGGAGCCAATGTTGCAACACAGGAAGTCTGCCTTTGCTGCGAACACCTGGTGTTGTTGCAGGCAAGCCAGATGGCTTCGACTCCTGGCTCATGTGATTGATGGTCTCTCTTTTGTTTCACACAGTAACCGTCTCTCACTTTGGATGCAGATGTTGTGTTGTGCCCTTCCCTCTCTTACCTTCCGATTTGGCCTTGGGAACCAAATACGGCAGCCCTGCAAGATTTAAGCAGCCCTCGAAGTGCTTTAAGCTGACCTGGGTGCAAGCGGGGAAAGTTAAAAAGAGTAAACATCATTTAAAAATGACATCCTTTAGATTCCTGAAAGTCTTTAGAGCCAAGTTACAGACAGGATCACCTGGCAAGTTAGCAAATATCCTGGCCCAACAAGGACAAAGCGGTTTTGATACAAATCTCCCTTCATGTTTGCACCACGTACCCAAAATACAAAACCTTGGTTTAGGATGAAGTAAAGCTTGAGCTCAAACACTTAAGTCAAGCCAAGCTGTTTCACTGGGTCTGACTTACTTGCCTCTGTTACTGTCATTTTCCTGATAAACTAATTATGCTCAGGTTATGAATAGCACCCAAGCATCATTTCTCTGGGGCCAGTCTGAACTTTTAACAAACTATGCCCACCCTGGTCCCTATGATCCCTTGTTCTGTTTTGAAAAAAGTGAAGAGTAATGGTGTCCTTTAGCTCCCTTTCGTTCCCTTTAAACTCCTGTCATTTCTGGCTGGATTTTGACTTAAGACAGCTTCCAGGGTGTGCAGGTGGGGAATGTTAAAAAGCTTGATTACGCAACTAACCCAAGTTGTCATCATCTCAGCTTGCAGAGTTCTTTTTCTGTCTGGGCAGGGGCGGGTGGAGGATGTTTATACAATTTGCTAAAGAAGCCAGAACAACTGCTCTAGTCTATTTACATATTTTTGTCTGCCAAAGAAAATACTTTCCTTCTGAAGGTTTCAACAAAGGAGGCATCAAAGTTTGCCCGCCCCACCCCCCTTTGAAACCGAACACCAGAGCAGGCTCCTGTTCAGAAAACAATGAATGAGTAACGGGAAGGGGGCACTTGCTTGCAGACCCCGTTAAAAGCCAGGCAAGATGGATTTCCTGAATCAATAAATAGGCTCTTGTCAGCACAGAGAACACCTGACATTGTCGGAGGCTTTTAGGACTTTGTGAAATCAGGCCTCTGAAAAGTCAAAATAGCTCCTGAACTCAACCACTCTAGATAGCAATCCAGCTCCTCCATCTTCCTCAATTATGTGCGATAAGAGCTGCCAATAAATTAGAGGGGTATTTTTTCCCCGTTGTTGTCGTGGTTAGTATGTTGGCTGTGCTAATTTAACCAATCAATCATTCTTTTAAAAGCTGCATAGGTAAAGAAAGGTGCACATAGTGTGTGGTTGAAGCATCCCATTAAAATTCGGAAACGTTTCAATAAATGGAAAAGCTGAAAGCACCAGCTTCCCTAGTGTGTGGATGGCGGAGGGTGAGGGGGCAGGCACAGGAGAACCACAGAAAAACAGGTAGTTTCAAAAATCCGTTATCAGAAGACTGAGCCAACAAAGATCAGCACCACAGCAAGTCATTTCATGCCCTCCTTGACCTTGACAGATCAGCTCATGTAAGGAGTGAAGCCGGTAGAGGGAGTACACTGTGTGTGTGGTGTGGGGAAGGGGCATGGAGCACTTTTGTTAAGCACCAGAACAGTGGTCAAAAATTAGAACCCAAAGCCCAGGGCACAACCCAGCCACAGTCTGGATGCAATCCTAAATGAACTTTGGAAGGAGCTCAGTAGGACTTGCTTCTGAATAAACATGCTTAGGCCTGTTCAGTTAAGTATGTTCCATTGATTTCAATGACAGTTTAGCATCTGCTTAAATCTTTCCTGTTAAATTCAACAAGACTAAAGTGATTCACCTGGGCTGAAATGTGCCCTGCATGCATATCTTTGTTTTTAAAATTACACCCCGCAGATGGATTTTCAGAACATATTTTTATTGGATTGTATTTATTACAATATATAGTCTTTGCATTCATCTCATCATCAAAATGTTATCTTGTTTTCTATAATTCATTGCACTAGTGCATACATATACAGAGGAAGTAGTTTCCAGAAACATACTCATTATCAGTCATAAAATAAAATAAACCCATCCCCCCTCTCCTCAAAATTACATCAGCGTTATTTGATTTTCAACACGTTGATACTTTTCTCCACTTCACGTAGCATTTGTGGAGCTAAATGGCCATCAAATGTATGAAAATAAACAGGGATCCACTGTTTGCATATTCTAGTTTAGAAGACAGGAGACCATAACAGCATACAGCACAGATTGGCTTTGTATTTGTGCATTTAGAGTGCATTAGAAAAGGTACCTTTTTCTGTAACAGAAAACCACCAGTACGCTGAAAGCAAAAGTGAAGAGATTTATTTTTTCTTTCACAGAAAGAGTAATAATTCCTTCAGCAAAAAGGCAACTTGAAGCCAGATGTATTCACTATAACTAAGTTTGCTGCTATATTTGCTGAGGTTTCTGAAATAGTTTCAAATGAACTTGCCGAAATCCACACAGCTTCACTCAGGTAGCATCCCAATGCTGTAAGTGCTAGTGAAGATCATTCACTATCTCCTACACCCAACGCAGCCCCAAATATTTTTCCAGGTCAGCTAGACGGCAATGTGAGTCCTGAAAATTTTTATTGATGGCATGCGAGGGAGTTCTAAAAATACGGTACAGGGTAACTACCTATAAGACCAAGAATTTCTAAGGACATTTTAGGAATTTCTCCTTAGATGGCTAGGATTAAGGCTACAAACCAGCCCAAGTTAAGTACTGTTGAATGTCACTGATTTGTAGCAGAGTTAAGAGACTTTTCCATTAAGGTCAATGGAAATTAGAATTGCTTAACTTCTAGATCACACCCCATATGTTCCAAGTCATTGAGAGAACAAATATTGACATAAAGTGCTGAATGTATTTTTACAGTTCAACATGTAACGGTGAGGCACTAACAACAATGAAGAATGCATGGACCAAGTTGTGGCAATTCACCATAAAAGAATGCCTCTCTAAAACTGGTACTTTATCCTTGGGTTTTTCCGTGGCTTGTGGTTCTCAAGCTAAAATTTTTGGTTTATAAAAAGTTGCCAGATTTAGGACCATGTCCTAAGATTTGAAAACTGAAAATCGAATTCCTTTTGCTTATTTATTTGATGTCTACCCTGCCTTTCCGCCAGAAGACATGGCAGTCAAGGCAACTAACAATGAAATCCAGACTAAAAACAAAATCTTGATTTTGTGGTAATTTAGATAGTATGAAGAAGCCTAACATTGCACCATTTCTTGGATCCATGTCTGCATTTCTTATGCACTCAAATTATTCCCAAAATGTACTTCAGTAGGAATCAGGGTATTTTCACAAAAAAGCCACTTTAGTCCAGAAATTGATGATGTCCATATCACACTCTTTAATGCACACTGAGCAATCTAGCAAAATCTCATCTCAACCAGCCCTTTATATTAAAGGCAATGGAATGGGACTTGCAACCCGTTCATATGCATGCTTACGCGGTTTATATCCCACTCAGTCTTATCATCCCAAGTGAGTGTGCTCAGACTTGCAGCTTTGATTGAAACTCCTTTCAAGCTCTATTCATGTCAATAGGACTGAGTCATAACATGGCTCAGCAGAGGTTTCAGAGGAAAAGCACAATCAGAGGAAGGACTCAGCATCTCTATTCTGCCCCCCTTCAAGGTTTTAAATCTCCCCCAACCCTCCTCCCCCCACTTTAAAGGGATTTGGCAGCAAGCCACAGGTCTGTTGCCATCCCATCTAGATTGCCCCTTAGTCTTTATCAGACAATAGCTATTCTCTAAATCTAACTTCCTAATAAATATTATTAAAAAGAAGCAACTTTAAAAACCAAACTGTCTTTTCGGATTGTTTGGTATATGGTCAATAGAAGCCTGTGTTTTAAAGAAGGCCAGCAACCTGTAAAAGCAGCTTCTCTGAAAAACCATCTAGAACATTCACTCATAATGCATATTGTTAAATCTCAAGGCAGTCAAATGTTATAAAGCAATAAAAGAGGCCCGTGACCTAACCTAGTTGTGCAAAGAAGAGAAATACAGAACTGAAACTTAACAGGAAAACTCCCAGTGTTGGCTGGCTATATTGTACGGCACCCAAATCATATTAATTTAAAGTTGGTGGCGGAGGAACATGGGGTTGTAACCAATTTTAGTCTTAAGTCCCATTCATTTCAGTGGATCCACTTTAAGTAGGACTGACATTGGATACAACCCCACAGGAAGTGAAATCCTAAGAGGATCCACAACCAACAAAAAAGTTAGCATCGTAGCTACAGATAGTACAGTTAAAATTTGTTGACCTGGCCATGCAGCTTATTTGATGTTCATCTAATATATGCTGCTTCCAGAAAACTTCTTTTGCAATTTGGAACAGATACCCGCATATGTTGTACTTGTCAGCTGAGAATAACACATGTGCATTTAAATGGCACCATTCTGCTTGGTGAATACAAAGGACCAATGACCAGGAAAAGTGCGGGTCCTTGCCTCCATGTATTTTGATTTACCAGCATGTATATCATTACCCAGCTGATTCAAGGGTTCATACTTGCATTTGAGTAGCTACATCTTGGTATTAAGAGAGGGGGGGGGGGCTTAAAGGTACTGCAGTAGAGGACAGCCAGCGGGTCCAATTATTCCAGCAGGATTCCTTCTTGAGTAAGGTGCAACTTGTACAATAAGAGTAGCAGGCTCAGACCCAATCCTTTTTTTTCTTATTGCAAATTATGGCCATGATCCAGAGGAGCCAACAGCACACACACAACTGATAATATAAGTGCACTCAACCCCGCTTAAAAAAAATTGCTACAATGTTTACCTCAAATTTGAAAAGCATTTTGGCAGCTCCACACTGGCATATAGAATTGGGGGCCACCACCATGAGCTCAGCCAATGCAAACAAGTGCCACTCATGACATAAACTACAGTCGTAGGCTGTAAATATTTAGGCTATTTGAAGATTATAGACCAACTGACTTTAGTTCAATAGATTTGATCCTATTTTTGGAGGGGGGGATTAAAATAAAAATAGGAATTTCAGCTCAGAGCCTTAAAGTTAATTCTTCCTTCTGTGACTGAAAAACAGGGGCTGGAAGGCCTCAGTGATGCCTCAGCCTGACTCATATCCCACACTGGTGGGGAAGCTGACATGGAAAAGCTGAAGGCCATACGGGATTTGCTTTTGACAAGCCCAGTCTCATGGCACTCAGAGATATTCTTCTGTAATAAGACTATGTGGTATATCTTGGGCATGATGCTGGAGAAGAGCTGGGAGTGCAACATTCAGAAATGTTACTTTAAAAGGACAAAAAGAAATTTCTGAACTGACATTTAACCAATGTTCACTACACCCCAAACTCCAGGTGAACTGGAAGTGGCAAAATCCAGCTGCATCACTGAAACATAGAACAGTGGATCCTTTGAACTGCTGCCTGGACGATTCAGAAGGAGTTACGGCACATCAGAATGAATATCCTGGTTTTCAAAAGGTGGCAACGGCTCCCTCCAGTATGTGAACTGACTGTAGGTATCAGAGCATGGAAAGTCTGAAGAATGGCTTCTTTTCAGCAAGGGAAATACATGATCTACCACTTCACAGAGTCTCACGTACCTATGGGAGGAAAAAACCTTAAGCATTAACTTGGTGTATTGAATATACTGATAATAAAAAGGTCACAGTTTGCGTTAATGTAGCTATTTTTGCCTACATTTTAAAATACAATCATTACAAGGGGAAATACAATAGAACCACACAGACTTTAAACCTATTTCTGAACTTGATGTGTGTGGATACAATTTGCTAAAGCATTACTGGGGTAACATCAGGGTTGGATCAGGGCTTGAATACGACAGCGTAGCTGAAAATGTGCAGAAAAATCAGACTTTGGACAAAACCTGACTCCACAGGTCCTAATAGGTCATAAAGTCCAACAAAATGAGAAACCCCAAAGTAGGTCATCAAAAAGCAATGGGGTATATAAAAAAAGTGTTTTATTCCCAAGAGGTTTACCGTTCCAACCTGTTTCAGACCTCATATAGGTCCTTCTTTAGGGAAATTCTGTATAGCCCAACTTGATAGTACTTGCTCTTCAAGACTGGAAACTGAAGTGCAAACACTATCGAATTGGGCTATACAGAATTTCCCTGAAGGAGGACCTATATGAGGTCAGAAATGCATTGGAACAGTAAAGCTCTTTTGTCTACCCCATTGCTTTTTGGTGACCGTAATAGTTCATAGAATCCCTCTTAAGTGAAAATAACTACCACAGCTCATTTCAGCTGATGGGAATGAACAGATGAACATTCTGAGCATGTCCACTTTAAGCAAACCTGGACTGTTCTGAAGTGAGGGAGGCGTGAGCTGAGTAAGATGGCTAGTTGGCTCGCAGTGACAATCCAGTGGCAACAACCACAAAAGCTTAAGGGAGAGCCCTAAAAGGGGAAATCCTCAAAGCAGCTGTCAAGTTGAAATGTGTTTATATAGTCCATTTCCCAGTTCCCAGTCCTACAATGTGGGGGGCTGGCAAGAGCAGGACACAGTCAGGACTCAAGTCCAGCTGGAAAGCAGAAAACGGGCTCACGCAAGGCTTTGTAAAGGCACTACATTTCCCAGGTCATTTCCCAGTCAGGTGTGAAAATCCTTGGGGGAGCCCCAACCTGCACACAACTACAAGCAACTGGCAACTACAGTGGCTCAATGACCACGGCAACTCCTTCTACAATCGCTTCCCATGCTTTTTTCAGGGTTTCGGCTTGTGAATCCAAGATATGAACAGTCTACCAAACATTCCATTGAAAGCAGCCCCTTCATGACAGTATGAGCGAACAAAGATATAAAATGATCACACTCTTTAATAGAAGGACCTGGTCTTAGAGAGAAGGGGAGATCCTGTTTGAGGATTTCATCCTATGAGACTAAGTGATTAAGCAGCGAGGGAAGCTTTTGGGGGTGGGGGAGGCTGGCGCGCTACATTAGAAGCAAGTGAATACTCACGATGAGATGTTGGTCTTTGCATGCTCTTGAATTAGCTCTCCTTTAGGATTAACAGTGAATATTCTGTTTAGTGAGACTCCTACTTGCTTGTATGAATACACATCCTAGGAAAAATAACAAAAAAGTGGGATTTCCCTCAAAATAAACCAAAAATATTTTTTCTAAAATACTTATATAAGCTATGCATTCTTCATACTGGAAGCACTTCATGAATTTTAAGCCATCATATTATATATCTATCTGTCTGTCTGTCTGTCTATATATTCGTAACTTAGAGCTACCATACTGCTGCTCCTTCAGGAAATAAATATGTCAAAAGATCAGTACTAAGCCCCGTCTGGACCTATTTGGAGCCAGGCTATGACACTCTGATGTCATAGAGTTCAGATGTCAAGCAAATCCCTGGTTTGACTCCCAGGGCTGGCAAGAAACCATCCTAAGATTTCACGAAACTGAGCCAGTAATTCCAGGAGAAACATTTCAGTTGGAATGATCAGACCTACTTTTATTTTGCTGTTAGTTTCATAGCTGTTTTTCTTTCTAGCCCAGCAGAAAAGGACTGCCTGGGAAAGGACTATGGGTTGTATCCAGTATTAGTCTAGCTTAAATCCCAATCACTTCAACAGGTGTACTCTAAGTAGGACTAACATTGGATACAACCCTAAGAGTGGGATGGGGGGGCAGGGGAACTTTATGCTCTCCCCTTGCTGTCGTCCTGATCTGGACTGGAGTACCTGTACCTGCAATTTATAATGCCAAATTGTTAGCAGCTACATCTTTAAAATATGTCTGCTTTGGCCCTCAGAGTAAGACAAAACCTAGCTGCTTTGTCTGGCTGCCTGGGCATTAGCAAGCAATACAGGAAAAGATTGCTCACCAACATAAGGAAAGTTGTTCTCACTGGAACTCCTGCTGTCTGCACAGCAAAGTTAAAAGAGGCAAGATATTTTGCAATGTCTTCTAATGCAAGAAACTTTACAAACATGTGTCTGCAGTACAGAATAATGCTGACACATTTTGCCTCATATCGCTGGTTCTACAAGGGCTGCAGACTTGCGTGGTGGTTGGTTTGTTTTTAGTGAGAGCAGGGATTCCTAATGGTGCCGATGGGCATCAGGTGGCATCAGCCGGCCTTCCTCATGAGTGGCAAAGGTATTTTTCATTGCAGCAGGCATTTTTTCTGTTTTGTGGGAGCTCTGATTCTATCTACAGTTCCACAAATGATTTTGCCATCCTGAAGAGAAAAGGGTGAATCCAGACAGCCAACTTAGAGGAGGATGAAGCAGAAATGAAATGCTTCTTGCCATTCATGCCAGCCCTACTATAGTTAGTACAAGCCACAGTCTGCCTCCAAACCAGAATTAGAAACCCATTTCAAGGGAAGCATATAGCAGGAGTGTGCAGAAGGTAGGTCTGGATCGACTAGCAGATCTGAGCAATTTGTAGTAGTTCAGCAAGTATTTCTGACTCCCAGTTGTTTAACAACAGCAATAACAAAATGAACCCTGCTGCTGTAAAATTATACTGCTGAAATGAAGGACAATTGGAATAAGCAGGAGTAGGCTTTTGTGGGGAAGGACTGTGAGCTCTATTCAGTTCTGGTACTCAAAACAAAATCTTGAGCTCAGAATGGATTAATTCTAAATGTATGTATTCTCCATCAGGCTCCAGTGGGTAGATCTCAAGGTTCTGGTAAAAAACAAAGCAGAGTCTGCCCACCCCTGGCATACAGGCCCAAAGCACAGCATCAACAGCCAAACCTTGATTTGCCTATGATATCTGAACCAGGTCTCACCATACTCTACCAATCAAGAGGTTCCAGTGAAACAAATAAGTTACTGTATATCACCTGGACAGCCTGATCCCCAAAGTGGGTTGCTTGCAAAAATTCCCATGTGTAGTATGAATGTGGTGCAAGCTGGTGGAACACTTGGAAGGGAAGGGTTCCCATAACTAATTGATGCTCAGTTTATGAAGTTTTAAGCACTTCACATGTAAACATTCTCCCACCAACAGCCTTTTCAGCTCATTCGGGCTTTAGTTATCCCAAGGTGATCCTAACTGAAATGGTTATTGTTTCTGGCATTATTTATTATTTACTCATTTACAACATTTATATACCACTCCATATCTAAACAGATTCTGGGGCAGTGAACAATAAAAGATAAAGGAATAAAACCCAACAACTATTTTAAAAACAGAGCACCAATAAAAACCATGGCTGGTAAATCAGGGAAGGCTTGTTGGAATAAAAATGTCTTTGGCAAGTAGTAGAAACAAAACAATGTTGGTGCCTGATGTTGGTGCCTGCCTGACATCCAGAGGCAGGGAGTTCCACAGAAAGGGGGCCACCCCATTGAATGCTCTGCTTCAAGTGGATTTCCAATCAGGCCCCAGGGCCATGCGGAATCACCAGGAGTATGCCATCTGATGACCTCACTGACTGGGCAGCTTCATAACAGAGAAGGCACTCTCTCAGTTATCCCCATGTATCTTGAAGGAAGTCCATTGCTCTTCATCTTCCCAAGCCTTTCATTCAGTGGTTTACGTTCACATCTGAGCATGTAAATGTATGAGTGATTGGCTTACTCAACATGCCCAATTAATTTGAGGCTCTGGGGAATGTTCATGGAAGAAATAATCAATATTAACAATATTTCGAATGCCGTTCACAAGGACAGCCAAGATCCACAAACCATAAAATGTTTGTGCCAACGTTGTAAGACATGTGTGCTAATCTCCACTAAACTAAATGGCAAGAGGAGGAATTGATGAGGATAGCAAAATCCAAATGAAGAAATGTTGTGCAAACCCACATGTATATTGTTATCATTTATCTGCAGTCACAGCTGCCTGCAATCCCTGTTTGGAACTACAGTATGAACCCAGCAGTACGGAAGCTCATCTTTGCATGAGTTCTTAGAAATTATATCACAACTGGTACTTACGGCAGGCCTATTGCCAAAGGCAGCGTAAAAAGGTTCTGTGTTGGGGTGAAACAAGTTTTTTATGTCAGTTAGACACTGAACTTTAAACTTCTCTGGCTTCTTCTCTATCACTTCTCTGAAATAAACCAGTACACAAAAAGACAGTGCTTTAGCTCTGCAAAATTCAACACAACCTGCTTTCTTTGGTTATAGGAAAGACTTCTAAATGATCTCTTGATTCCCTGTCGAAGTTTTCTGACACTTCCATAGATACAGTACATGGCTAAAAAATGAGCATAATCTGGCCAATATTTAGCTCTTTTAAATCTGATTGATTTAAGTGGGAGAGATGCCTATTTGCCCACTAAAATTAAGGGGTTTAAAATGTGCTTAATTTGGTTGGTCTGCGATCAAGGTCTAAGTCCAAATTACCTATTTCACATCTGTAAACACAATTGTGTATTTTATGCAAGCAACTGAACTTTTTCAGAAATAGGCATGAATAGTGTCATGGGGCAACCAGAAAATCCATTTGGACAACATGAACTGTTCCACAACTGTCTGTAGCTGAATTTCAGCCAAAGCCTTAAAGTGCATGAAATGTCTACTCTTAAAGCTGGGAAACTGATGAAACTGATTTGCTGTGCCTTTGCCCACAACTGGCCTGATATGTTTTGAGCACTCGAAGCAAAACATACAAAAGGCAACTTCATCCATTGTGAAGAAGAAGAAGAAGAAGAAGAAACAACAACAACAACACATGAAATAATTGACCATTCACTGTCCCAAATCTGCTGCCTGAAGTATTGCCTCACCCTGTCTAATGGTAAGGTTCTAAATACACTGAATGTTACCATATTGTATCCTTGATTGCTTGAATATACTTTTAAAATGTTGTTCAATTTACTGATGTACAGACTGCCCTTAAGAATATTTTCTAGTTATTTGATTTCACTATGTTCATCAATGGACAAAAAAGCCCAGCAGGATGGGGGGAGATTTCTAAATCATGCTATATTACATAGGTATGTGATTAAAAAAAAAAAATCAGCTGAGATCCTTTATACTAATTTTATATAAAGCTGGCAAGGAAGCTTGTTGGTTCTTGAGATTAATGGGATATAAATCCAGTAAGTGTTTTAAAAAAATATTCCCCTAAAATGCATTTTTTTGGCCCATGGACAAAAATACTGTGTAAACGTCTGACTATGGGTACCAAATCCAGCTAAAGCTAGTCACATGACTATATTCCATTGCAAATGTTAGTTAACTGTCATTGCATTCTACAGGACTTCACAATTATCATCCCCTGGACTCAGGCCACAGACTTCTGGGGCAATAGCTTGTAGTGATGGCAAAAAGTGAACTTTACTACTATATGCCATGGAGCCACTACAAAGTATATTATATCCTTAGCAATAACCAGTGGATACTGCTGGCGCACTCAAGGCTCCTCTTATAATAAAGATGTGCAATTAGCTGAAACCCTAAAATATTTCAGTCAAATAAACAAACAAACTCAACAACTAACAAACAGGACAAATTATCTACCCCCAACGCGTGAGATGTCTACGGTCATACAACATTCGGTATTACCCTACCTGTGGAAGGCTGAGAACAAACTGCTGGGACTCAGCAACACAGGGCCTTGGGGTAACACCGTTCCCCGCTCATTGACCCAGTGCAAATATCCTCGGGTCATATCTGCCATTCCTATAGCACGTGCTGAGCAGTACAGGAACTTATATCCATTTCTGTTTTGGAGAGAGAGAGAGAATGTGTCACCATCATTAACACAAACATACTGGAGACATTTTCACAGTCAAACTGTAAGGGTATTTTGCTCACAAAGATTATCAGTCATGTTGAACAATTATGGTGTGAGCTAACTGTGGCTTGGATCCTAACAGACGCTTCATCAGTGGGAGCCTTCCCTCCACAAGAGTTCTGCTCACACAATATTCCCGCCCATGGAAGCGACTTTAACCAGTTCCCCTTCCTCCACTATAAATCTAATCCAAAGGGCTGGGGGACTCTCCGGAACAGTGTAGGGCAGCAAAGGGAAATTGGTGAAAATTGCCTCCCACACCATCTGGTGGCAAGATCCTCTGCTGGATTATGGTCTCATCTGTGAATGGAAGGAGTCCTTCAATAAATGGATG
This sequence comes from Heloderma suspectum, assembly GCF_057233095.1. Lineage (NCBI taxonomy): Eukaryota > Metazoa > Chordata > Lepidosauria > Squamata > Helodermatidae > Heloderma > Heloderma suspectum. The sequence continues at coordinate 272,996,943 of NC_139458.1, forward strand.
CCTAGTTCCAGATCCAAGCCATTCCCTTTTAATTTCTACCAGGTATTGGCTATATTGAATTATGGAAGTTTTTGTGAACTTTTCTACAGGAAGCTGTTAATCGGCTGTTAATCAGCTGTATCTACTCCCGGCTTCATTGCAGAATTGAGCTCTGAGCACTACACAAGGAGCATTTCCTTTCCTGCTTTTCCACTACATAACGTCTAGGTGGCGCTGTGGTATAACAAAATAGTGCAAATACACAAGAAGAAATCGTGTTTCTTTCAGTTTTACAGTTAAATACCACACTTTCCCTGCTCTAAAAAACCCTGCGGAAACTGGTTAGACACAGAAATGAAACTGGTCATGTGATGTCGTCATCTAAAGAACCCGTAAACAATTGTGAGTTGGGAATGATGAGTGCTCGATAAATGCCCCATGTAGAAAAGTCCAGTATTTCCTTCAATCACAGGGACTTGACCATGAGCACAAGACATGGGTGGGAATCTCCCACCACCACCTCCCACCCTGAGGGCAGCATTCCCTGTGGCAAAACCCGTCATGGGCTACATGCCAATAGTGGGTGACACTGGAGCCAACAGTGAGCAGAGACAGAGCCACCCCATACTCTCTCTCTTACATACACATACTGTCTCTCTCTCTCTCTCTCTCTCTCTCTCATCCATCCATCAGTTCCCTCTCCCCTTTGCCACTGCCTATCTTATTATTAACTTATTATTATAGTTTTACCACCATGGAGGGACACATTGGGGGCTTTGCCTCAGGCACCAAACTTTCTGCCAGGAGGAATAGAAAGAGGATAGTGGGCTCCTCACTGCTCAATAGCCACACTTCAGCTGAATCCAAAAAGCCCTTCTCATCAATTATGCCAAACACTCTTTCGAACTAACCACAACTAAAAAGCAAAGTTTAAGACAAGTTCCCACATTGGGAGTACTCTTAGCCTAACTGGAGATATTCATTTTTCTATGCAAAGGGGGCTCTATGCTGCCATATGCAACGGATGCAAACATACTCAGGAAAGCCTGGATTCAGTGGCAAATTAACACATATACTCACTGGCTCACTTTATGGTACAATTTGGCAATGCCTTGATGTGTCCAGTCTTTGCCAAGGGTAGGCAAAATATGGCCTAAAGTATCTGACCTGGAAAGAGAGGATAAAACAAAACAAAAATAAACGGACTGTAAGGAATGAGACAGTGCACTGTTATACAAAACAAGGTTGTGCAGTTATATTTAGTTATTTTAAAATGATTTATTATCCAATATGATTATCAGCAACAACGTTTCTCGCCTGCCTTTCAGTGTAAATAGTTCCATGTTACAGGGCTCGGGACCACAATACCTGATGGAGTGCCTCTCCCAGCATGAACCGACCTGTACATTATGCTCAGCATCCAAAGCCCTGCTCTGGGTGCCTCCTCCGAGGGAGGTTCGGAGGGCGGCAACAAGAGAGAGGGCCTTTCCGGCAGTGTCCCCTCAATCATCTCCCCGATGAGGCCCACCTGGTGCCAAGATCATTATCTTTTTGGTGCCAGGTTAAAACTGCCTTCTTCCCGTAGGCATTTGGCAGCATATAATGAGTTTTAATTAGGTCCTGGATCGTCTTGGCTAATAATTTAACAAATTATTTTTAGATATATGTTGTCTGTGTGTGCCATCAGTTTATATGGTTTTCATGTAAAAAAATTTGTACTTTGTATAATGTGTTTTAATGGTTTTCAATTTTTGTGAACCGCCCTGAGAGCTTCAGCTATGGGGCAGTATAGAAATATAATAAATGAAATGAATGAACATTGCCTAACAAAGCAGGAGCGTTTTCTAGGAATTCTTATGACAGTCACTCCCTTCTTCATCTTCAAATAGCTCTCTTGATTTTATAGTGGTGGTGTTAGAACCGCTATAATCTTGATCCTGTAGATCAGCTAGTAATACTGTTAATATTAATAGTATTATTAGTAGTAAGAAATATATTATTATTATTATTAGTCAGGGTTTTTGTACAGGGAACTTGTATTCAAGACAACTTACAACAATGTTAATACACATCAACACACACACACACACACACACACACACTTTAAAAAGATTACTAAACCATAAAAACAAGCAAGGCGAAACAGACTGTGCCCAGGAGCAAGCAACCAATGACTTCTTGCGCTCCAAAGTCCCAGGGAACTGCTACCTATGCCTACTGTAATGTACAGTCTGTATTTTGTCAGCCTCCAGGTCTCCTGTAGTTGTTCAACAGTGTCTAGTTCACAAATGCCAACCAGACACACCAGGGATCAGGAAGGCATCCTGTCCTATCTGTCCCTGTCAGATTAGCATAATGTCATAATGCCTTTTGAGTGTTGACTGTTATGTCGTGTGATGGAAGTAGACACAAATTGGGTCCAGCCACCAGCACCACTTCCAGACAGAGGGCTCCTAGAGCTAACAACCAGAAAGCATTGTGCAGCTATTCCTGCTTTATTTCCTTAACAGATTTTCTCTGGGGAAAAAAAGAAAGTTGTGGTGGGAAGACACAGGAGGGTTCCGAGTGGAAGATGACAACATCTGCCCCCACTCCCATAAAATTCAGTTAATGAGACAGGGCAATGGCACAATAAATAAAAACCTCGCCTGGAAGCACCCCATCTGGCATGGCACAATGCTGGAAGAAGAGCAACTGACCTTATGCACTGTGTAACAAAGAATGATCCTATAGCATTGGGCCACCAATCTTGCCAAGATTCGATGATTTAAACATTGCCTCGGTGTAAAGTGGAAGTATGAACGCCTTCCACCATTTTGCACCTTTTGCTGCGTTGCTTGCTTCCACCAAGTTTTTACAAAGGGAAACATGGACTATACCTTGCTAAGAACTCACCTTGTGATAGTGCCATCAATGTCAGAAATAATGACCTTGTCATCCCAGTTCCACAAATAGATCGTGCCTTCGCAGCGACACGTTCCTTGATACTGTGTTGTAACACTGAAAATCACATCATTGGGACCGTTCTTAAGGTTTAGACTTTTCTGTTAAGAAACCAAAAAACAAAACTAAACCCAGAGTTCAAGCTATGCATGTTGACAAACCAGATGGCTCAGAATACTGTTAAAGCAAATTCTTAAAGTGGAGATAGTTAATTGCTTTAGGGCACAGTCCTATGCATGTTTAGACAGAAAAAAGTCCTACAGCTCCCAGCATTCTCCGGCCAGCACGTTTAGTCACACATGTTTAGCCCCCTCTCTGATTACTGATCAAAGAAAGCAGACTCTGACCTGAAGGGACACCTTGTTGCCTTTTGATGTATAACCCACCAATTAAAGTAAAAAGGAATTCTGCCATATAATCAATCGGCTGGAATGGTCTGGAATGTGCAAATTAGCAAAAAAGAAAAGAACAAATAAAATAAAATAAAATAGTAAACCATCTTCAAGAACAAGGGCATTTTATTAATAATTTTATGCCCCGCCAAAGTATTGAGTTCCTAAAATAAATACACATTCCGAGGGAGGAGATTTTATGCCCCTTGTTCAGTTTCTCCCTTATATCACACTGTTTCTTCATTAACATGCAAAGCTTCTTGAACAACAGAGAGAAAAAGACCCCTCATCCTTTGCAACCAATGAATGATGATATTCACTGAGTGTCTACGGTTCTATAAATGAATTCCACATGTATGAATGAGATAGTGCCTTGAAGAAGGCACTTTTTAGAAACCAGACATTATCTTTTGGGCAACACAAATGCTGACATTATTTAGGCTGCAATCCTATACACACTAACCTGGGAGTAAGTCCTACTGAACTCAATGGGACTCACTTCTTAGCAGACATGCATAGGATTGCGCTGTTAATCTGTATTCATATTCAATTAATACAGTTTAGTGTCCCCTCTCTCTCCACTGTTGAAAAAGAAATGATTTCAGAAACTGCTAATTTAAACAAAAACATGGAAAATTAGAGAAGTAGATCTCTACAGAAAAGGAAGCCACACGGATGCATGACTAAGGCCTAGACACTCCTGGAAGTAAATCCTACTGACCTCAGTGAGACTTACTTCTGAGTGGTCATGCACAGATTTGCACTGTTAAGAACAGGATAGCATTGAGACTTTAGTGGTCAAGAGAATATCTCTGGGAAACCCAGGTCAGGTGTCACTGTAAGTGTGGATGTGGAGAAATCAGAACTCTCAACCAACTGAAGTTTTGTTCTGTTTTTAATAAAAACTCTTTTAAGCAATTAATTGTTTATATTACTATAACCTGAGCCTGCAGATAACTGTACAGCGTTACCAGAGAACCCCTTTTATTGGATGCAAGCACCAAATGGCATCCTCCCTTTCGAAATAATATCCCTAAAGTCAACCTCCACTCAAGGCTGTCCTTGTCCATCAGAAACACTGTGTAAGTACCAAACTTTTCCTTCTGTATGAAGCGATTAAGAGTGACTTAAAATACTTAAGACTTTATTTATTATGCTTGTTTTATCTTGGATAGTTTCAATGAATAGTAGTTGATTCCCCACATGCACACGCGGAGAGAGATTGCTACCAAATCACCAAACTACTTTGTAAAAAGAGAAAAGAGGGTCTCAGATAAGTGGTAGAGCATATGCTTTGCATGCATAAGACCTAAGGCAGGGGTAGGCAACCCTTTTTTTCTGTCAAGGGCCACACTCCCTTGTGGATAATCTGCCGAGGGCTGCATGTCGTTGGTGGGTAGGCCTAAGCCAGTAGTGGGCAAAGCCAGAGCCAAAAGTGGGTAGGTCACCCCATTTCACTTTCTGCCACTGTCTAGTCTAAGGCCTGGCATCTCCAGATAACGTTCTCAAGTAGTAAGACCACTGCTTGTAACCCTACAAGATTTTTGCCAGTAAGGGTAGGAAAGGTTGTCAACAGGAAAACTCTAGTCTTGTGCCCCTGAAGGTCTTCGTTAAAATGTGTCGGGCATTTCATTATTCTATAAGGATTTTTTTTATATAACATGCAGTCTTCCAGTGCCATTTTGAGGCTTTGACTCTTGCTTTTTTGGTTTCTTTGCCCGTCAAGGTAGACATAACTTGGCTTGTTGGGCCAATCTATGGCTCCTTATACCACGGTAAGGCTGGGGGGGCGGGAGGTGATTTGATACTGGAAGCCACATCATTGTCATCTGTGAATTGTGGCTGATGGTGATGATGCGGAAGGCTGATATGAAAATCACTTACAAGCTGCTCTGAACTGAGTCGAAGGGTCTTTTTGTAACCTACTCCAGACAACAGTGGAAGGTGAGTGGTATTTGTTGGCAATAATCCAAACGGTTGATTTGAAGCTCTAGGGTCCTCATCACTTGAGGAAGACTCATCTTTGATTCTGAAATATCACACACACACACACAAAGCTATTACCATGAGCAAAAGCATTTAGGCATCTACTGAAATTGCAACATAATATAATAACAGAATGCATGAGCTCATTTTCTATATTGCCTCTACAGGAAATCAGGTTTATAAATATTTTTTTTATCATTCTCAGTCTTGATTTATTACAATTGTATTCCACCGTTACCCCAATTAGCTCAGGGTAGCATTCAAGGTTCTCCCTCACCCACCTCTCCATTTTATCTTCTCAACAACCCTGTGAGGTTAGGTTAAGAGATAGTGACCGGCCCAAGGCTACCTACTAAGCTGAACTCTCTGTGGTCCTAGTCCAACACTCTAGCCACCATACCACATTCATATAAACCCATTTAGCCATTTATATTTACTTTTGATTCTTCATAACGTAATTTTTCCCTTTACTTGTTGGTACCCTAATAACAATCATCTTAACATAAAAATATGAGCAATGTCATATAATAATAATTCCTTGTAACTAAGAAGGCATTTTAATCTTGGAAAAATCTGAAGAAAATTTGTCCAGTGCAATAAAAACTTAAGAAATTTGGAAATAACGCTATACAATATGCCCAATGCAGCTTAATAATGCACCAACTATTTTTCACCCAGACCTGTACTTAAATTATTCTTTGAATCTGTCCCTTTGAATTGGTTCAATTAAGTATACCTGACTTGGCTACTTATACAAAATGTTCATTTAAATGTATCATTGTCAAAGATTTGAAAGCTGAAGGAATGGAGGAGCCCAATGAAGCAGTGGGGGGGGGGGATGAGGGGGACACACACCCTTTTTTGTTACAAGAAATGGTTTAATGCCAAAACAGGTCTTTCATCTTAGTAGCTCAGCCATAAGTCCTGCTGAATTAGCAAAGCAATGGTGCTAATATGTTTCAGCACCAATACAGCAATGCATGTCCAGGTTTCCTGGGCAGATACATTAGTGGATTTAGGGGCGGGGGGTGACCTGGGATATAAAACTGCAGTGTTCAAACCACTTTATTCCAGAGCTGTTCTGGAGGCTCCCTAGTGACTGTTCCAGACTAAATTGTGTGGGGTTTATCGCAACCCATGTACAATTCGGTTGCGTAGCATGTTTTTAACACACTGTTGAATTACTGTAACTGTGTAAAAGGCAGTTCTGAACTTTCCATCTGCTATCCCATCATTTTGTCACACTCTCACCTGGCGCAGAAACAAAATCCAGGATGGGTCTATGCAGACAGGAGCAGCTTTAATTCTTAATGGCCTGAATCATCAGGGGCAGGAAGAATGTTTAGCTCTTCCCAACCCCGACCCCCACTCCCACACATGCACTCCAACAACATTGCCACAAGAGCAATCCTTTACTTTCTCCCGTATCAGTCAATGGCTGCCATTCATTCCTATGGGGAAAAGTAGTGCTGTACTTGGGGACACTATTGTGGTGAAGGCAAGCATCGACTTTCCATCCCTGATGCTGGCGTCTCTGCAATTTACATCCCCCTCTATATACATATCTTACCTGTCAAAAAGAGGAATTTTACTAGTTTTCAGTAACTGTGTTTTGCTTATCTACAGAAAACACCGGATTTTCTATCCATTCATTCACTGGTAAAGCAGGTTATGAGCACTTCATTATCTGACTGGCATATTTTTCCAACTACACCACAGTGGCAAATCACAGTTCGCAGCCACTTTGCTCTTTTCTGGAAGCCTGGCTTTAGCAACGTTCCATAGGCCAAGTTTAGAAAGTAAATATAAAGGTTAAATTGATCTTATCAAGTGCTACCTAATCTATATCCCTCACCACAGGGTGGGTGCTAAAACCACTTAAGCTGTTATTATAAGAATTTGTCACATCCTCAGGCTGACAAAGGGAGTTTCCAAAGGTCAGAAGTTATAAGGTCATTCTGGAGTTTAGGCCTTTAAAACAATTTGATACTAAATGGAAAAACAACTGATTTTCACTTCCACCATCAACTGGATCCATTGGTCTTCTCCTACGCTGGCCACGTGGGGCCACGTGGAACACGTGAACACTTCAACTGGCTTCTTGGCCAAACTCAGTCAATGCCTACTAGGTTCAGCTATATAGTCCCTGCTACATCATTTGTTTTAAGGCACAGAAGTCAAGACATGCATTCAATATATTGTTTGAGGGTGTGTGTCTGCTGTCTGTTTATATGTTTGCATGTAAACTGTTTTTATATCATGTACAATTACTGTATTTTTAAGGGTTTTACTCTCTGTAAACCCAGAGAACTTTGGCTATTGGGCAGTATAGCAATGCAATAAATAAATGAAATGAAACGTATTAAGATGTAATTGTTTTCTTTATGTCTTTATTGAACTCTCAGAAAGTATTTCTTGAATCTTTGAAATTGCAATTTTCTGGATTCCTGTTTCTGTTTCATTAGATCTGCATCTTGTATTCTTCCTTTGCTATGTATCGTTTGATTCTATGAACTGTATGTATAAACAAATATCTGTATTGCTCATGTCTTTGGGAAACCACACAGAATGGAGCAAAACAGGGATGTCTTTCCATTGGAAAGCCCCCCTCTTACTAGCAATAACCCTGTGAATCTCCTTATTTACATTGAATAAATGCACACACATACACACCCAGGACATATTCCTGACTTCAGTTAGCAAGCCCAGTTTAACATTCTTCTTTTCATATATGATAGAACTTTCAAACTTTCTAGGCAGCAGTGACTGAGAAGGTTGTGCTCCAAGTACAAACTCTTATTATTTTTAAATGGAGCTTGTTCTACCATCAAATAATGAGAATCACTCAAACTGGTTAACAGCACAAGGACCAAGTCTTAAAACTCGGAAAGTAAGAAACTGCCTTATGCGTATGAGTCAGACTGGTCCATCTAGCCCAGTATTGTTGACACTGACTGGCAGCAGCTCTCCAGGGCTTCAGGCAGGAGTTGAAAATATTTACTGTGGAGCAATCCCACTCCACCAAGTTAAAATGCCCTGTAATAAGTGGTTGCGGGATCGTCCTCTTAAGTATTAGACTGCAGTGACTATAATTCATGCCAGAATCTATGCTTCCACAACCATCTTGCATCATCAGTAATCCTGGTGACTTCTCAGTATGATTCTATGATTAAAGAATTATGTTTGGCAATCCAGCTGTCGTTCACACAAATATATGCACAAAGCTAATCAACACATTCAGAATGATCACGTGAAAAAGCTATGTTATAATTACATGACTCCCCAATTAAAATAACCACCCCACACTTCAAAAAAAAAACACCAAAAAAAACCTACCACATTAGGATCAGAGATTCTATTTCAACCCTCTCCCTGTGGTAGTTCTCTTTTACATTCTAACATGCAACCCTACCTGCAATTTGAAGTGGTACAGTCAAAACAGAGGTGAAGTACCACACTATTACGTTGAATGTGTAGATCAGCTCTTGTTACACACGCATGCGCACGCACGCACACAGGAGGTCTAGGTTCAAATCCCTAATCAGCTTTGGAACACATGGGGCATTCTTTTCTTAGACCATCCTACCTCACAGGATCGTTGAGAAGAAAAATGAGCTAAGAATTCTAAAGCATTCAGTAAACTGAAAAGCAGAAGCAAAAATATCGATACCTGTCTGCAATGCCCGACTCCTCTTTTCCACTCAGACCTTGCACGGGCTTTATTTCCTATAGATGAAATGTAAGAAGATGAAGAATAGAACTGATTTTGGAAATCATATGCACAGTTGCGGTAGAAATGTCCTGTTGCAAAGAAGAAGGGGGAACTGCAGCCCACTGTCTCCCCTGCTCTCGAGTAGGCAGAGAAACAGCATGAATGAGCAAAGCTGTGGCATGAGCTAACAGCAAGCTCCATTCCTGTTGGTGTGTCCTTCTATTCCGTAGAGCTGGCCTTAGGGTACTACATATTCACACTGTTCATATGTGGGAGCGCTGGCTGATATGGTTGAGGGCATCTATCAGTGGTTATGAGATATGATAGCTAAATGGACCATCCATGTTCAGTGGCAATGTACTATAGAGTACTAAAATAACCATCACTATCATGCCTTGCCTGAAAGCTTCCTAAAGGCAGGTGACTAGGCACAGCTGGAGCCAGAATGCTCAGCTAGATGGATCTTGCCCTAAACCAGCAAAGCAGTTCTTATGTTCTTATGAAACACTAGCCTTAAATACTACTTGAGGAAATATATGCAGAGCTGTATGTACGCAGGGCTGCAGAAAAAGCACAAAATGTAATAGCGGGTGCAGAATCTCAGCTTTCATTTACTTTTAAAAAGCAAGTTTCTAGACCTTATGGCTACAAGGATACACTTAAATGTCTGCAGGCAACACCTGCAGCCAACTATGTGTCCTGAAGAAGGTTTCCAGTGACAAGGGGTTGGGCTTCAGTACTCTGCATCACTCCTTGTAATGAGCAGAAATGGAATAAATTGGGGGTTGGTCTTATAGGCCCCATCCAACCCTTCTGTTCTGTTCTGTTCTGTTCTATTCTATTCTATGAAATTGTGCAAAATACTAAAATGTGTAGGATAAATTATACAAAAAAGTATGCAATCTGCATAAATGTATACAGGTTTCAGCATTCCGCATTTCTTTCTACCAAATTTGGACTGCCTGGGTACACAGTCAGAATTTTTGTAAACACAGATTACACACAGCACCAAATACATCTAGTTTCCAAACTTACCTCTTTGATAGAGCTATTCCTCCCTCGCCATGAAAACCACCATCTTCCACCTTTTTTTGGCATCTTATCCCTCATTATAGAATCCACAGTGGCCTGTGATAAATGGATGGTAACATAAATAATGGAATAGAACAAAAAAGTAATCTAACTCATGCAAACAAAAGTTAAAAGAAAGAAACAACACGCAATTTAAACTCAAGCAAAGAGAGTCAAAGGAAACATACTGTCTGTGGACCACAAATCTTGTCAAAGCAAAACCTAATGGCATCCAGAACTGTACTGAAGTAACTTAAACAAGAACACTTAGGAAATTCGAAAAGAAAAACAGAAAAGAAAATGGGAACAAAACAAGGCATAAAGCATTAGTATAATGTTTAGGAGAGTGGGGAGAAAGAAGTCTCTACTTCATGGCTGTTTAGTAAAAATCATAAAGGATTTTTGTTGGTATGGAACACAGATGGGCAAGATGGTAGCCTGTGTTTCTAAAATAATAATGAAACTTAGCAGGATGGTTTAATGTCTCTAAAAACAATTCAGGAGAGGAAATAGGCTGGTATAACAAACCGAACTAAACATTTGTATTAATGACATCCAAATACCCACTAGCCACTTATTAATGAAGACAAAGAGATCTGTTTCTGTAACACATTTGACACTGAATATTCATAAGCACAGATGTCCTCTTGTCCTAACAAAACAAATATAAACATTCATTGTGTTCCCTCCATGTGTCCTTTTGTCAATGAGACGGAGTTAAAATAAAAGTCTCTTCAAATTCACTTGGAGGAGTTCTAAAAGAGGAATACATTTTAAAATATCTGTACTGATTCACATATGAATTTTCATTACCATGAAGTGATGATCTATGTGTGAATGGCCCATTGCAGATAAAACAACCACAGACAAAACTTTCAGGTCTTACTCATCTCAAATGCCAATGTTTTTCTGTTCACATTCAACTGCCAGTGAGAGTTTACATTAGGGATGGGAGTTGTTGCTGATCTACAAATCCCACCATCCCTAACCACTGGCCCCATGCAGGCTGGGGCTGATGGAAGCTGGAGTCCAACATCTGAAGGTGCCCCAAGTTTCCCATCCCTGGTATACAGTAAAAGTGTAGAGAAAGTACATACATGTGTGAACCAGCCCTATGTTACTGCATGAGCAATGGCACAGGGAAAATATGGCACCGGAATATGATTCAGTGCAGGGCTTCAGTGAATCCTAACTTAGCAACTGGTGACAGTATGAAGCTATTATAGTATATGGTTGCTTTCGTAGCTGTGACCAGCCAGTGACCTCTGATCTCATGACGGCATTTTCTGGCACATGAAAATAGCTAAGGCATTGTAGCATACCGAGCTATCAACATGTTGATCTACTAGAGTATTTGCCTGCAGATCTTTCTACGAGGTGTAGAGATCTACAGTCCCTTGACCAGTGAGAGAGGGGCATACTGCTGAGTCCATGAATTCATCAGATGCTAAGCAGATCAAATGTTAAGCTATCCTGGCTTAGGTGCATGTCACTATCAAATTGCATCAACTCTGAATGGGTCATCAACAAGTAGGAAGGTCTGTATCTGGATATAAATGTACCTAGTGCGGTGTATTGCACTTTCAAGCTGGAATTGCTCTGTAACAGTTAATTTGTACATGAGATGCTAAACTCTAATCTTTCTTCTCCCTGACAGGAAACATTCAGACCGAAAGGATGACTTACAACCCAAGTGTATCATCCAACTGCAGCACAAAATTGTCAGAGCCATTGTACTCCATACACAGATGCAAATTAATCAAGGCTGCCTGCCTGCAAAAAGACATCCACCCGTCCAGATGAACTGTTCAATTCTAAAGGTTTACTGTATTAATACAAGTCAAGCTCATGAGATCACAAACTCATCCTTAGGCAAAGTCTAAAATGGGCTGGTTCATAGCCCAGCTATACCCAAGGTGACATAGTCACTAAAATGCTTAAGTACTTGATGCCTTACACCCATCTTCAACCAAGCAAACTGGAGGAAAGCGGCACACATTATTGAAATTTCAATTACAAATTCCAATTACAAATCAGTCTCAGGGGTTCTTAAATGTTGTCCTAGAGAGCAACCCAAATAAAAATAAACAAAACATGAGTGTCTTAAGATGACAACTCTCTGCTCATGAGAATAGAAAGAATGAGAATGGAAAGACTACTAGAAAAAGAAAGAAAGAGGGCCTCTTTTTTTTTTTAGCATATTTTGGTTAGGAATATAGGGAAACAAAAAGCCGGGGGGGGGGGGGGGAATAGCTGCATGATTCACCAACTGTATCCAGGACTATCAAGTGCATATGGCAACTTCTTTTTGATTCTTGTTCATTCTTGTTGGGAAAATGTGCCAGCTTTTTTTCCCAAAAGGGTTCATGTGGTCAATCTCACCTTTGGCAAAGGTTTCTGGAACGCTTGCATCGCCAGCAGGAGGGGAGCTGCTGTTGTCCAGTTGTAGTATCTAGGAGGTCAGAACAGTTTATGAGCCATTGTTAAAATTTTCAAACCATCACATGAAAGCCAGTATACTGTAGTGGTTAGAGTGTTGGACTGGGACTCAGGAGACCAGGGTTCTAGTCTCCACTCTGCCATAAAGCTCACTGGGTGACTGTGGGCCAGTCACTGACTCTCTGCCTAACTTACCTCACAGGGTTGTTGTGAGGAAAAAATGGAGAGGAAGAGGACCATATAAACCACCTTGGGTTCCTTGCAAAAGGAAAAAAGGTGGGATATAAACGCAATACTAATGATGAATGTCTTGAGCCTTAACTTCACATAGTTCTAGCACAAATGGGTTAGTGCAATGATGTTTCGTTAAACCCACATTGGGCCTTGGCTGCAATATTGAGATCAAGATTAACAGTGCAACAATCCACATCTCTGGAGGAGCGCCACTATACCTGCCACTATGGAAATGACATCAAGTATTCCTGGTTACTGTTTTTAGCAAAATATACGCATTTCTTTTTGCTGAGCTATACTTACTTGCTTCCAATCTTCACCACAAGATTAGGGTCATCAATGATAGCTGGATTGTCCACAAACTGCTGATACGATACTTCTTGTTCTAAAAACGTTTCTGTTTAGAGGACAAATAAAATGAAAACATGCATGAGCCCCTATTAATGGGCCAAAGCAGTGTTGAAATTTACAGCACTGTCAGCACTATTCGTTCACTGTTACTGAAATAGAAGACAACTAGGGAACTAAGGAAGGGTAACTCATATCATGTATCCATCAGGGCAGGCCTGCACAGCTTGTGACATCCCATCCCTGAAGCCAAACATGGCTCTTAAATACTCTATCGCAACCTGTCAGGTGACGGACAAACCTGTTTTTGCCAGACAGGAAGGAAAAACCTGAGGTTTATCAAGCCCCTAGTAGGTTGCTACATTTTGCTGGTGGACTATGTTCACCTAGGGGAGGGGGGGCACCAGCTGTCTAGGCCTGCCTTAAGGATTTGATCCACAAGGGTTATGGGAGCTTAGTATAGACGTAAACTGTATGAGCAAGAAGAATCAATCTTTTCTGGAGTTTTGTCACCTATGTGAGCCATGAAAACTAATTTCAGGTTTCCTGAGGGTCACAGAACAGTCTCATTTTCTCAGAGTAAAGTCAATCAATGCATTACATCAGGCCTATTTGTTCCTAAGCAAATAACTCCTTCAAACTGTTCTTACTGACATTAGCTAGGCACATGAGGGCAGGGACAGACAGTAGGGGTGCACAAACATCCCTGTTTCCAGCATTAACATTATCAGGTTTTTGCAAGCATTTCCTTCGAGTACATGCAAAAAAGCTCAAAGGGCTTTTGGGAGTACTTTTAAAAAAAAAACGCTATGGATAATTCAATGTTTGCCCCACATCAGCTTGTTTCAAAACTGCAGGATGCTTACTGGACTCCCCTGATTTGAATAGGTGGAGTTAAAGATCCCGCATTTCTGAAGATGACTGATGCAGGGCATGGCTGTTGACAGCAAAGCCAGTGCTGATGATCTGAGGCTGCATAAGGCAGCCACCACAGCACGGCCTTGAGGAAGGAGGAGAGGGGCCTGGTCAGCAGTGGGGTGCGAGCAGAACTGAGGCCAAGGGCTGGGCTGGGCTCAGCTCTGTTTAGTCATTCCACCAGGGGTGCGAGCAGAACTGAGGCCAAGGGCTGGGCTGGGCTCAGCTCTGTTCAGTCATTCCACCAGGGGTGCTCCCATATTCAGCCACCCCTGCTTTGAATGTCGGCTCCATCGCTAAAGGACAGACTGAATGCCGAGTTTCCACAATCACATATTTGATCAGAATGCAGATGAGTAGAAACAAAATTAAAGTGCAAGTCCTCTTTAATAACGTAAGAATGTAAGAAGAGCCCTGCTGGATCAGACCAAGGGCCTGTCCAGTCCAGGATTCTGCCCCCGCACTGGCCAACCAGCTGCCCACAGGAAACCCAGAAGCAGGACACAAATGCAATAGCACCCTCCCGCTCATGTTCCCCAGCAACTGGTGTACAAAGGCATACTGCCTCTGAGACTGGAGGTAGCATATAGCCATCAGGACTAGTAGCCACTGATAGACTTCTCCTCCAGGAATTTGTCCAACCCGCTTTTAAAGCCATCCAAATTGGAGGTCATCACTACATGTTGTGGTAGCAAATTCCATAGTCCAACGATGCACCGTGTGAAGAAGTCCTTCCTTTGATCCGTCCTGAATCTCCCACCAATCAACTTCATGGGGTGACCCCGGGTTTTAGTATTATGAGTGAGGGAGAAAAACGTCTCCCTGTCCATTTTCTCATCACCAGGCATAATTTTGTACACCTCTTTGAAAATAAGGGTGCTTACACGTGCCCTTTGTCTGAGAAGGCACAGGCTACTATGGAGGGATGCTTCCTGCACTGTACACAGAAGTCCAATTCCCTGTCCAGAACCAGGTTCAGGGGGAACCGTTGCTGCCAACATGCAGCAGAAGCCGGCTGGTGACAGTGACGTACTCCCTCCCCAACTCATATCCTGGAATAGTTTTGCAGCTCTTTTTAAATGGATTTCCCTTTTTAAGAGAATACTAAAGTAATGGACAGATTATACATTTAACTATTTGTCCACCGCTTTGGTATTCTTTTAAAAGGGGAAATCGTGTTGCATTTATGTATTTATGTAAATCTAAAATATTTATATTTTATCTTATGTTGTATTTTAGGGTTTTCGATATTTGTGAACGGCCCAGAGAGCTTTGGCTATTGTAATTAATTAATTAATTAATTAATGTAAGGCCTGAAGATTGGGAGCAAGAAGCATGACAGACAACTGAGAGCGGCATTCCAATTGCTGGTAAGCACATCTGTTGAATACGTTGTGAAGGTGGGCAGAAGCTAAGTCTCAGTTCACAGGAGAAACAAAAAACCCACAGTGAGTCCTGTTTCAGGTACATATCTGAAAGCACCCTAATCCTGTGTTCTTTAGCCTTAGGGAAGAAGGCAATTGTATCCTACATAGCAAACTATCAGCTGCCTCAAATCCTAAATACAAACCAGCATTCTTAATGGCAGTAAAAATGCTAAATACCACTAGCAATACACAGTGCCATAAATGCCCTTAATTCCCAAGGAGGTGGGACAGAATTCATTGCTCTAAATTCATCAACTTTCAGAGTATCTAGCAATTAATGTTCCTTGTGACATGATATTCAATTGTGTCTTGCCACACAAGAGCCACAAGAGGTCACTGTAGAGTTTTCAAAAAAAAGAATCCAAGTACTAAACAGGGATGTACAAGAACTTCTTTTCTGCTTGCAAAACACTTGAACAAGCCCCATTCTCAACTTTGGAGAAAATGATCGCACGTACCTGAACTTGCAAGCCCATTAAAAAAATGTGCATTTTTCGCAGTCTGCTGAAGTACGCACTCAAAATGGGGAAAACTGCACATTTGGGGTGCACGCTTTTTAAAATGTGCATTTTCCCTGATCAAAAATGCACATTTTTCCCAATTAGGGAAGGAAAAAAGTTGCTCCAGTTTGGGGAAATGAACAAGGCGAACCAAGCTTCAAACAGGAATTCAGAGAACCTTGACAAGCCTGAACATCTCATGTTCACCCATCCGTAGTATTAAACAACAAGGCATTATGATAAGATATAAGTACAGAAGCAGTTCACATACCTTTAGATATTTCTTTGTTGTCACTAAGTCCTCCGCAAAGTGAAATGGCAATGGACGGCAGGTCTCTCATTCCATCTGAGGTGCTCTCTACACCACTGTCAATGCCTGAGCTTCCGACGGATTGAGGGGACTGATTACCTGAGCGGGCCCCATTTTCATTTGCATTCTTTAAGTGAGCAGTGTGTTCACCACTGAGGAGAGAAGAATGATTAGCTGCCTCCATCACCTTCTGACCCATACGGCTCAGAAATGTCCTCATCTTACATGCCTAAACCCTTATCATACTCCCAAGTACTGGGTACTGGCATGCTACCAAGAAGTATGCTGTGCCTCTCTACAGCTTTCTGTAGTTAAAGCTTCAAAACAAAGGCCCTTTAAAAGAAAGTGCTTGTGCACATCAGACAAAATTGTGTTCCTATACTTGCTTCTAGGTTCACCCTCGTGCCTTTGACATTTCTCTTTATCGGTTGCATCCCTGAAACTCCTCTGGATGGATAATCAACTCTTATTGGAACCCAGACGTTCACTATTATTTTTAAAAGCTCTGTTTCTAGCCCTCATGGCTGCAGGGGTAACTTTGAAAATCTGCCCCCCCCCCAAAAAAAAGATAGATGAACTGGTCCATGGTTAAAAAAATCCAAAATCGCAGGGTGGGGGTAGCACTGAAAATACTTTTATTATGACCACCTAAAATGCCAGAAATATTTTGCAAGTTTTGAGGTTCTCCAGAACTTTTAATCGGGCTACGTGATATAATGGGAGGAAGAAACAGAAAAGTTCAAACATTAGGCCCAGTCTTGCGGCCATGAGGTCTGCAGCATAGGCTCAGTTTCGAAATGGTGACTGCAGACTGAATAAGTGACCAGTAGGTATTGCAGGTATCAGATTACACCTAGCATTCTGGGACAAAGAAGCAATGCCTGACTCTCATTTCTGAAAATATGAAGTCTGGCTGTAACTCAGATCTATCTCTAACTAAAACACACAGGTCCCTTAGTGGGCAGAGAGCAGAAATAAGAAAAAAAACATGACAGATTTTATATTAGCAAAGCTGGAGAATAAGAACATAAGATTCATGCAGAATCTGACCAAAGGTCCACTTAGTCCAGCATTCTGTTCACACAGTGGCCAACCAGCTGCTCATGGGAAACCCAGAAGCAGGGCATGAGTGCAACAGCACCCTCCCGTCCATGTTCCCCAGCATCTGGTATACAAAGGCATACTGCCTCTCATGCTGGGGGTAGCATATAGCCATCAGGACTACTAGACACTGATAGCGTTCTCCTCCAGGAATTTGTCCAATCCCCTTTTGAAACCACACAAATTGGTGGCCATCACTACATCTTGTGCAATTTTAATGGGTACACTAGGTAAATTTGAAAATGTGATGACAGATTATTTCTCATATGGTCCTTTATGCTCATCAAGCTGCCCTTCACTGCCCTATATCTTTCCATTGTCAATTTCCTGCTTCTATTTTTAAAACTAGTTAATGCTAAAAGCATTAACAATATAAAACAGAAACATTTAGGTCTCGCCAAATGATTTTAGACAACCAATACAGAATTATGCAATTCCATGAAAGCCCTGAACTTTGTAGTTGGGAACAACTTCCTGAAAAATCTCAACTTCCATTTTAAGAAAGAAAGAAAAAGAAGCATGTGCTCTATTGAGTTCTGTGGGACCAGACAGATATAAATGCTAATTAATATGGCACATACTTTTTAGGAAAATAGAGTGCAGCAACCTCTGGCTCCATGCCTGTGAGATCATCTAGATATACACCATCAGCACCAAGATGTCGGCTTCGCTTATCTGTGAAATGTAGAAACAATATTAAACATAAAGTCCTGTATCAAAATGCTCAGGCATTTTTTTCCTTGAAAGAAGTCACTGATTCTGCCTTTATCATGCCCTGGTGTAAGAGTCCATTTATTTTATTCATTTACAATATTTATATGCTGCCCAATAACAAAGGTTCTCTGGGCAATAAAAGTTAAAAACAATTAAAGGCACAATTCTATGCATATTTAGACAGAAAAAAGTCCTACAACTCCCAGCATTCCCCAGCCAGCCATAGTGCTGAGGAATGCTGGGAGTTGTAGGACTTTTTTCTGTCTAAACATGCATAGGATTGCACCCTAAATGACATAAATAGAAGCACAAAACCATAAACCAAACCAGCAACAGAGAATAACATCAACCTAACGCAACACCAAACATGTCACAGGTCTTACAAATCCAAAGAGTCTATAGATCACTAAATGTTTCTTAAAAGCCTAAGGAAATAAAAAGGTATTTGCCTTATGCTAAGAAGACCACAACATCAACTCAGGCAGGCCTCTCTGGGGAGGGCAGATGCCATTACCGAAAAGGCCCTCTCTCTGGTAGCCACTCACCAGGCCTTGTTTGGCAAGTGCACTTCAGAAGAAATTTTATAGGGTAGTATCAATTGTGCCCCAGTGCTAGTCCTAATGACACTGTGCTAGTGTAACCCACTGGTATATTTTTCTTTAAGAATTCTGAGGGAATATTCCTGCATATGCTCAGTGAAGGAGTGAGATAGGGAATGGCCACCATTTTAGGCAGTTACCAGAATTGCAGGGTGGAAGAAGCTTGTTTTCTCTTCCCTATAAGACCTTGAACCTTTGAGACAGGTTAATAGGGAAGTTTCCTTTTGAAATGTTTTTCAAGAGTTATGATTTTTCTACAAACACTGTAGGTTCCTTGTTTGTTTATGTTCTTTTACATTGTATAAAGGGCTGTTTAACACAGTTCCTGTGTTGCTGCACCCTGATCCATTTTCGAGAAGAGTGCTGTGGAGCTGGAGTGAACTGAGTAAAGGCTGTTTCTTTCTTCAGCCAGCAGAAAAATCAAGCTTCAGAGAGAAGTTTTATTTATATTTTTTTTGTGGACTCAAGCTGAAAAAAGGACAGAATTTTGCGAGGGCTCTGCTCTGTTTTATTGTTTTAGCCATAAGTAGATTGTTATGCATGTAAAATTATTACATGTGCATTACTATTGTTTTTAAGTAAGATATTAAAATATATGTTAATTGTCCCTGTACAAAGCCTTTGCTGTGAGTGCCTTTAGAGACCCCGAAGAGAAAATGTTACACTGATGCTCACGCAACATAACTAGCATTTTCTAGGGCAATGGGGAAAAGCGACAATTTGCCACCTAATTTCGGCAGCAGTGCCAAATTTCAGCAGCAAACTATTGCATTTCCCATTGCCCTAGTAAGCAATAGTTACATGGTGTGAACATTGGTTTATGTTAGCGCAATATCATTAGCACTAGCCCTGGGGGCCAGCTGGATACTACTCAAGGTCTAGACAGGTATATGTGGGAGGAGCTGGTCCTTGAGGTGACCTGGTCCTGAGCTGTTTAGGGCTTTAAAAGTTAATACCAGTGTTTAGAACTGGGCCTGGAAATGGGCTAGAAGCCAATGCAGGTGACAAAGCACTGGCATGGTAAGACTGAATTGCCCAGTCCCACTTCACAATCTAGCTGCCCTGTTTGGGACCAAATGAAGTTTCTGAATCATTTTCAAATAGCAGCTCTATATATATATGTATGTACATATATATGTATATATATGTGTATATATATGTATGTATGCATATATGTATGTATATATATATTTATATATATGCATTTTTTATATATATATATATATATATTATGTATATATAATTATATATATATAATTAATGCATATATATATATATATATATATATATATATATAATGCATATATAGATATACATATATAAATAAATAAATAAATAAATAAAACGCATTGCCGTAATCCAGGCAAGAGGTTTCCAGAACATGGATAACTATAGCAGGGTGGGCTCTGTCCAGATAGGGTCTCAGAGGACTGTACCATGATACCAAAAGGGACTAAAAAGGGCTATACCATGATAAAGAAGAGGACTAATCCCCAAGGAACTCTAGATTAGGGATGGCTAGACCAGTTTGTGTCAGGCTGGCACATGTTCATTCTTAAGTCCATTCCGCCCCATTTCTGCATCAATCTTTCTCACCCTTCTCTTAATTATTAGGAGCAGCAACATTCTCTTCAATTACATGAAAGCTGAAGATGTACAGCTGGGAAATGTCTGTATGGTAATTGGTAACGCAACTGCACGTTAACTTTCTCTGTATAGTGCCCCAAGTTCAGAAGTGGAGAACAGTTATGTCCACTTAAGTATCATGACAATTAAAGGGATTTTAAGTGCTCAATTACACAGACTTTAATTCAAAATAGGGATTTTATTACAACGAAGTAAAATTGTAGCTGTGGAGTGGCAAAATGTGTGTCAATATGGCACGCAACAGCTAAAAAATTTATACTACAAAAAAACACTGAAAATCACCCAGGACCAATACAGAGGATATTTCTGCTTGAAGTTACAGAAGAAACCTAAAGAGGCCTAAAGATAAATCCCACTTACTTCTTCGGGGTCAGAATTCTACCCATCTAGCTTGAGCAGAAAGGAAAAAAGAGAAGAACAGCTTATAAAGAGGAAGTGGCTTGTATCCTGTGGTATCGTGCATGAGTGCAAGATAACTTTCACTTTCACAGTTAGTTGTGTACAAATAAACTTTGATGAGACACCATTGGAAGGCACATGAGCTGAAATAAGCACAGGAGGATTTACTGGAGTGTGAGAGCCTTCAACTTCCTGGAACAGAATAAATGGCATATCTCCATATGTTCTCCTGCCAAGTCTCTTTGCGTCCCTTTGAGATTCAGAGATTCACCTTCCAATATGGGATTCCCAGCATCTAATGCTTAGGGTAGGCATGGGCAGTCTCCAGCCTGAAGGAGGTTCAGCAGTGTTCCCACCAGCTTCTTCCCCAGGCTCTGCCCCTATCCTGGCAGAGAAAAGCGTTTTTCCTGCTAACCACTGAAAAGGGCTCCCTTTCTCAGTGCTCAGTAGGGGAAAGCTCTTACCTCTGATCAGCTGCCGATTGGAAATAAGAGCTTTTCTCTGCAGGGAGAAGGGCTGAGGCCTGGGGAGGAAGCTGCTGAACGATTCAGTCCTGCCTACCTCTGAGCTGACATGCAGAGGCTTCTCCTGCCTACTTCTAGGCAGGCTTAAGATCGGTAAGAATCACATTTTGGCCCCACCCAGAGATGGAATGAGGCCCCAAGTCCTTCCCCAGAATGGAGTTTGCTCCTTGGACTGAAAAGGGTTCCCCACCCCTGAACTAGAGGATTAAAATCTATTTCCACACCTCTGGAATACAAGCTGCCCTTTCAGACAGGAGTCACATAGGGGTCTTGTGCTTTCCATTTCTGTGTTTCCGTATTATTATTACCACTGCTACTACTATTACTGTTATTACAATTTTGCAAGCAATGTGAAGAACAAAGCAACTGTTATACCTTTTTTTCTGGAGGGAGAATCTGTTTTGCTCGCCTGCTGCGTCAAGCAAGCCGTGGCCTGCTTTGCTTCTTCATTTGCAGGGAGAGGAGGTGCAGCTGCCCCTAAAGTGTCTATGTCTGGCTCATTTATCTGGGGTACTGCTTCCTGGATCTCAGTTTCTTCCAGAGTCATCACAGCATCATCCTGCCCTAGGACAGGTAAGGAAGATATGCTCCGAAGCTCTTCTGAATCATTACTCAGAATGACTCGGAAGTGAGTGTTTTCAGAAGGACTCACATTCACTGTGGTGGTGCTGGGTTCTTTTGGCTTGAGCGGAACAGCAGTCTAGAAATGAAAAATAAACACACCAGTCTAAAGAAGGTTCACCAAAGAAGACAAAAAAGTTTCTTTGCATCCAAGAAAAAACTAGTTGCTTTTTTGCCACACTGCAGTTGTCATTATGTGATATTCAAGTCGAGAGTTCGGATTGTTTCATACAATACACATCAACAGAGCTGGGTTTACCCCTGAGAGTACACTCTCAAAAAGGAGCTGAAGCCACTTTGCTCTCTGATTAGGTTGCTGTATGATGGAATGTTATCAAACACCTATTGGTCACTCTCCCAAGGCACAGTCTAAGGCCATTTCTACATGAGGCATTATCGTGCACTTGTGATTGGTCAGTCAGGGAAGTTTGCAGGTCGTATATATGACATCATCATCCTCCAGGGCACCTCCTGCTCATTGCAACCTTTATCATGGTTTTCTCATGACAACAAAGTCCAGCATTTTCCCTACTCCCGCTTTGAACCACAGTAAATCTATGGTGTACTGATGAAATGGCACTTTATCACAGCAATACCACAGTGCCATCTACTGGCTTTATAATGAAACATATAAAACTTGCCCAGAAAGAAAGAAAAAAGGAAAAAAACACGTGGAAAGGAGCCATGTGTAATCCCGCAAGGAATCCAGAAGCAGAAGACACCGTAAAGTTGAGGGATTTTAGCTTCATGTAGAGCAGCCCTAAGGGCACACCATGTAGCCAACTTTGCTAAAACTAAGAAGGTTTGGGTGTGGTCAGTGCCTGGATGGGAGACCGCCTAGAAACCCCATGTACACCGCTTTGAGTTCCATGATGTAAGAAAGGTGGGATATACATTTACATTTTTATGTGTACGCTTAAAAAAAATCTTAGATGTACACCTAAAAAATGTAGAGTCTGAAAAGTTCCTTAATTAAGCCTGAGTAGTGGGATGCATGTCACTCCCTTGTACTCTCATATTTGATTTCCAAATTTCATTTTCAGAGGCATTCATGGTCATTTTCTGTGTTTAGCCTGTAACACTAATCCAGGGCTCTGACCAGAACTAACACACTGGTGGGGCAGATTGCAAGAGACACTTGATCTCAGTGGCCATACAGATTCACTAAGATAATATATGCTTGGCAACAGGTCAAGAATCTAACTTCTCGCATATTCACCAAGAACCTGTCCTCTTTCACAGGGCTCCACACCAAGCAGATCCAACTGTTACTGGGCAAAGGGAAAATCGCTGTAGCGCTCTCAGGATCCATAGTAAAATACCACTTGAGTACCTTTCTCTGGAGAGTGTACAAGGTAAAAAAAATGGAGTAAGATGTAGGACTGCCCATTTCAGAGAGCTAATCCTCTTCTCACACTTCAGCTCACACATCAACGTTGAGAGGGAAGTGGGGGCAGTCCTTCTCACCCCATTCCCAACTCCACATGAGTGTGAGCTCTACACCTATACAACTTTACACGCATAGTGTCTGTAGTTGTGATCAGGAATCCTGGTTGCACCAAGGTTCCCAACCGTATGCAGAACTGTATACGCGTAGAGCCCTTTCTCAAATTCTGCCCCAACATGTGGAGGTTGGGGGAAGGGACAGAGGCCACAAGCTGATCAAGGGCATGGCTAGTGGTGGAAATCCCACTCTCCTCCATGTGTTAATTGTATGCCTGGACCAGAGAGTAAGGAGAGGATGGTAGCACCTCCAATCAATAATCACCAAGTCCTGACTTGGACGTAACGCTAAATCATGTGCTTGAAACTGCTCCCCAGTCCATGCTCATCCTCCACAGCTGCAAGGAGGACACTGGAAGCATCTGCTTCTGTTTCAAACTAACTGCACTTTGTCATTTTATGCAAACTAGAAATGGTGGTTAGTTTAAACTATGGTTTATCCAACCAGCAAGGATCAGAAACCACTGTTTAAAGTTGGCTGGTTTGCACAAGCCACAGTTAAAACTAACCACTGGTTCTCCTGGTTTCGATGAAATGACAAATTGCAGTTGCTTTAAAATGGAAACAGCTGTTTCCAATCTCCTCACAACAATGCCAGAGAAGAGGGGGAAGCACATAAGCCCAAGACTCATGAACATAACAGTAAACTATAGCGCAGCACAGCTTTCCACAACATGGTGCCCTTCAACTGATTTGTAGAACTACCAAGATTTCTGACCATAGGCCATGTTGATGGGACCTGTAGTCAACCAGAGGGTGCCAGGTTGGGGAAGGCTAGTTTAGTGTTATATCCAAACCCTCCTGAAGTATCTGTCTAGGAATTTCCTGAAGTCAGACAGCCCTAAGAACAGGAGAAAAGTTGAAAATCTTTTATCATCATCATTTGAAAAGATTGGGTTTCTTTTTATTTTCTCATACCTTTGTGGTTTGAGGTAGTTCTCCCCAGTCCCAATGGATTTGTGGATTATTCTTCTGAACACCCCTTTCCAGAGACTTACTGACTAGTTCTGAGTCACTTTTAGGAGTGGGGGGCCGTGAACCTGAAGGACTGCAAAAAAGAACAGGAGACCAAGAAAGGAAGCAGAAGAAGATTCATTAAAGCGGGAGAAATATTGTGCACAACTCATGCCATTTTATTATGCATTACGACTATACAATTAGTGCCGATCTGAACTTACACATGCCAAATACATTTCAAATCTATAATAACATATAGGCCCACTCCAACAGGCAGCCAAAAATGCAAGGCTAGATGAGAAGGCTTTAGCGATTTTAAACCTAGATATCAAGCACTATGAGACTCAAAACCCCAGCACCCTGAAAATAATTACAGAGCACTTCATGGATTCACCTATTCTGACTTCTTAATTTAAAAAAAAGGTTCTGAATATCTTTTCAAGATTTTACCTGCATATGAAGACCATATTATAGCCCTGGATACACATGCTAGGTTGTTGCTAGAACCAAATACAGCATTGAATTCACTGAGCTCATTGAACTCTTCTCTTTTAATGGATAATTGGGGAATGGATACAATATAAATATCAAGGAATCCTAAACACATTTAGATGGGATGAATCCCATTAGTTTTGATGGGATGCACACTTCCAAGAAAGGGTGCTTAAGGCCACAACTCAATAATATAAATTGGTAATTTGCCAGAACACACCTCAATCCTTCTTTAGTAAAGCAAGGTCAACAAAGGGTGATTCATGTTATCAATATGAAGACACAGGAAGACTCACTTAATGAATTGGTAATGTGCAGTATCCCCTTCATGGATCACTGCCTTGTTGTGGCGAAGGGGCTTGCGTAACTCAGTGAAGCCATAAGCTATGCCATGCAGGGCCACCCAAGACGGACAGGTCATGGCAGAGAGTTCTGACAAAATGTGGTCCACTGGAGAAGGAAATGACAACCCACTCCAGTATTCTTGCCAAGAAAACCCCATGGAACGTATCACAAGGCTAAAAGATATGACGCCGGAAGATGAGACCCTCAGGTCGGAAGGTGTCCAATATACTACTGGGGAAGAGCAGAGGGTATTTCAAGTAGCGCCAGAAAGAGTGAAGCAGCTGGGCCAAAGCCGAAAGGACACTCAGCTGTGGATGTGTCTGGTGGTGAAAATAAAATCCGATGCTGTAAAGAACAATATTGTTTAGGAACCTGGAATGTCAGATCAATGAATCAAGGTAAGCTGGAGGTGGTCAAACATGAGATGGCAAGATTGAACATCGACATCTTGGGAATCAGCGAACTAAAATGGACAGGAATGGGCGAATTTAATTCAGGTGACCATCATATCTACTATTGTGGGCAAGAATCCCTTAGAAGAAATGGAGTAGCACTCATAGTCAACAAAAGGGTGGGAAAAGCAGTACTGGGGTACAATCTCAAAAATGATAGAATGATCTCAGTACGAATCCAAGGCAAACCATTCAACATCACAGTAATTCAAGTCTATGCGCCAACCACTGATGCCGAAGAAGCTGAGGTCGATCGGTTCTATGAAGACCTCCAACACCTTCTAGAACTAACACCAAAAAAAGATGTCCTCTTCATCATAGGGGACTGGAATGCTAAAGTAGGAAGTCAAGAAATCACTGGGATAACAGGCAGGCATGGCCTTGGTGTACAAAATGAAGCAGGACAAAAGCTAATAGAGTTTTGCCAAGAGAACACGCTGATCATAGCAAACACTCTTTTCCAACAGCACAAGAGACGACTCTACACATGGACATCACCAGATGGTCAATATCAAAATCAGATTGATTATGTCCTTTGCAGCCAAAGATGGAGAAGCTCCATACAGTCAGTCAAAACAAGACCTGGAGCTGACTGTGGTTCAGATCATGAGCTGCTTCTTGCAAAATTTCAGCTGAAATTGAAGAACGTAGGGAAAACCACTAAACCATTCAGGTATGACCTAAATCATATCCCTTATGAATATACAGTGGAGGTGAGGAATAGATTTCAGGGATTAGACCTGATAGACAGAGTGCCTGAGGAACTATGGACGGAGGTCCGTAACATTGTTCAGGAGGCAGCAACGAAATCCATCCCAAAGAAAAAGAAATGCAAGAATGCCAAGTGGCTGTCTGATGAGGCTTTACAAGTAGCTGAGGAAAGAAGGGAAGCAAAAAGCAAGGGAGAAAGGGGAAGATATATCCAACTGAATGCAGAGTTCCAGAGAATAGCAAGGAGAGACAAGAAGGCCTTCTTAAATGAACAATGCAAGGAAATCGAGGAAAATAACAGAATGGGAAAGATCTTCAAGAAAATTGGAGACCTCAAGGGAACGTTTTGTGCAAAGATGGGCATGATCAAGGACAAAGAAGGCAGGGACCTCACAGAAGCAGATGAGATTAAGAAGAGGTGGAAAGAATACACAGAAGAACTATACAGGAAAGATCTTAATGTCCTTGATAGCCATGATAGTAATGTCCTTGATAGCCATGATAGCGCGGTCACTGAACTTGAGCTGGACATCCTCGAGAGTGAAGTCAAGTGGGCCTTAGGAAGCATTAGTAACAACAAAGCTAGCGGAGATGACAGTATTCCAGCTGAGCTATTTAAGATCCTAAAAGATGATGCTGTTAAAGTGCTGCACTCAATATGCCAACAAATTTGGAACACTCAACAATGGCCACAAGACTGGAAAAGGTCAAGTTTACATTCCAATTCCAAAGAAGGGCAACGCCAAAGAGTGTTCAAACTACCGCACAATTGCGCTCATTTCACAAGCCAGCAAGGTGATGCTCAAAATCCTACAAGCTAGGCTTCAGCAGTATGCGAACCGAGAACTACCGGAAGTACAAGCTGGGTTTCGAAGAGGCAGAGGAACTAGAGATCAAATCGCCAACATTCGCTGCATCATGGAGAAAGCAAGAGAATTCCAGAAAAACGTCTATTTCTGCTTCATTGACTACGCTAAAGCCTTTGATTGTGTGGATCACAACAAACTGTGGCAAATTCTGAAAGTGATGGGAGTACCAGACCACCTTACCTGTCTCCTGAGAAACCTGTACGAGGGTCAAGAAGCAACAGTAAGAACCGGACATGGAACAACCGATTGGTTCAAAATTGGGAAAGGAGTACAACAAGGCTGCATATTGTCACCCTGCTTATTTAACGTATATGCAGAGTACATCATGAGAAATGCCGGGCTGGATAAATCAGAGGTTGGAATTAAGATTGCTGGGAGAATTATCAACAACCTCCGAT
Organism: Heloderma suspectum; assembly: GCF_057233095.1. Classification (NCBI taxonomy): domain Eukaryota; kingdom Metazoa; phylum Chordata; class Lepidosauria; order Squamata; family Helodermatidae; genus Heloderma; species Heloderma suspectum. The sequence goes on from NC_139458.1 coordinate 273,024,531, forward strand.
ATGCAGACGATACCACCCTAATGGCAGAAAGTGAAGAGGATCTAAAGAGCCTCTTGTTGAGGGTGAAAGAGGAGAGTGCAAAAGCTGGTTTGAAACTCAACATTAAAAAAACTAAGATCATGGCATCTGGCCCCATCACTTCCTGGCATATAGAAGGGGAAGAAATGGAAGCAGTGACAGATTTTACTTTCTTGGGCTCCAAGATCACCGCAGACGGTGACTGTAGCCATGAAATTAAAAGACGCTTGCTCCTTGGGAGGAAAGCTATGGCAAACCTAGACAGCATAGTAAGAAGCAGAGACATCACCTTGCCGACAAAGGTCCGTCTAATCAAAGCTATGGTTTTCCCAGTAGTAATGTATGGCTGTGAGAGCTGGACTATAAGGAAGGCTGAGCGCCGAAGAATGGATGCTTTCGAACTGTGGTGCTGGAGAAGACTCTTACGAGTCCCCTGGACTGCAAGGAGGTCAAATCAGTCCATCCTAAAGGAAATCAACCCTGAGTGCTCATTGGAAGGACAGATACTGAAGCTGAACCTCAAATATTTTGGCCACCTAATGCGAAGAGAAAACTCTCTGGAAAAGACCCTGATGCTGGGAAAGACTGAAGGCAAAAGGAGAAGGGGACGGCAGAGGATGAGATGGCTAGATAGCATCACCGATGCAATGAATATGAACCTGAGCACACTCCGGGAGAGTGCGCAGGACAGGAAGGCCTGGCGTGCTATGGTCCATGGGGTCACGAAGAGTCGGACACGACTGAACGACTGAACAACAACAACAACAACAATGTGCAGTATGGCTGGGCAGACAGATAGGTTCCTGAATCAAGGAAAAGGGCCTTGGGATTCATGCACATTGATTTCTATACTCTAGTCAGGGCTAAACTACAGGCTACGTTAAATACATACTGTGCAGATGATCCTAACTTTCTTTACCTTCAAGTAAGCATGCCAATGGAGTTTTTCATTTTCCTTTTAGCCCCCGCAGTGGGGAGAGGAGGGTTTCAATTTAGCAGGAGTGCAGAGCCACTGGGTGGAAAGGTTTAAACCTCCCCTACCCACACATGCTGGCCCAAAACAGATTGGAGCCCACACGCTTACTTGAAGGTAAAAAGAAAGTTGGAATCATCTACACACTATGTATATAAAGTAGCATGTCATTTAGCCCTGAGATCCATGAAGTACCAATTCAGTTAGTGCATTTATTTTACACATGCAAACACAGGAATAACTCTGCAAAAAAAGGAAATGCCTAAATCAACCCTAAAGTGAAACATCACTAGCATGACCAGCGTTGTGGATGAGGAAAACAAAGAATAAGTTTCCAAGTAAATAAATGACATGTCTTAAGACTTAAGTAAGGACCATTTTAAGAAATTAAATGTAATGGCAGTACTGATCAATTGTTGATGGAGGAAGGAACTTGTGCCTGGATTCAATTCCCCCTTGAGTGTGTGTGCACATACGCATACGCACATGCACGCGCGCACACATGCACACACAAAACAGGTGATCGGCACTGTCAGCACTAAGGATGCTTCCAGATGGAGGGCTCCTAACTCTAAGAAAAAATGGTGGGAAAACACATGGGGGCTAAAACCTGAATACAACATCATGTAGACACCCCATAAAAATCTGTGAATGAGTCAGTGCTATTTCACAATAAAAGCCTGATCTGGAAGCACCCTAATAACTTGTTTGGGCTGTGTACGCATGCAATATAAAGACTACATAGGAAATCCTGGATACACATCCCCTTCTCATATAGAATCACAGGGTTCTATGTACACACACTCTCGTACAGGCATGTCCCTATCCAGAAGGAAAATGTGCTCTCATTGCCCTACTCATGGATTGTCCCTGCTGGATTCAGATGTAAATATTTGAAGCTGAATCCATGGGTGTGCTTACTCAAACAATAGCAATGATTAAATTTTCTTACTTAATAAGAAATTATGAGAATGCCACAACTAGTAAAGAACTTTATATGCAAATAGATAATTGTCCAACATACAAAACACAGAAGAACACTACTTGGGGCTGAACAAATCCCAGGGGCTTGGTCACCCTCATGCCTGAAAATGTTCTAGTGCCTAGGACCTTAAATCATCCACCGCATTTTAAGCAAACTAAATTAAGTTCCCGCCTCCAATGCGCTTGACATAATAGAAACATAACACTGTCAAGAATACGTCAACCCTCAGGATTTAATTTACAATTAATCTGATGATCCCCAATTAACTACAGATCAGGAGCTTGTGAAATGCCATAATCTTTAGAAGGGTTTTTTTACCCAGGAAAAATACTGAAATACAACCATCCTAATGGAGTTAAGAGGACCCCACTTGTCCTAATACATAATTAAAAACACGGGGAGAGCAATCCTATGCCCTCTAGACAGTGTCTGGGGGACATAGAATATTTTGGTTTTCTGGCTCTGAGCTCAGAGGCAGGGAACCACGCTCCCCGCCTCCTCCCTTGCCACCCCATAGCCAGCGCAGAGAACTGCGCTGGCTGCTGCTACCAGCTCACAGATGTGAGCTTGTAGGAGGTGAAAGGGGGTGTTCCCGGAGGCAGGGAGAGGAGGAGACTGGAGACGTGGAGATACAAGGTATCCCCAGCCTCCTTTCTTCCCCCTCCCTGAAGCCTCTGCTAGACGGGTGAAATCACCCATCTAGCTAAAGTGCGGAGTGAGAGCCACAATGCGCCTCCCACCCCACATTGAATACTTGTAAGCCTCCAAGTTCAGAGGCTTACGAGTACCCAGAGCGGATCAGATTGGATTTCACCCTGAAAACAGTATTATCTCAATGTTAATTGTTCAGTGTTATTGCTATCTCTGAATAAACAGAAAGGAAAAGGTTTAAAGTCTAGCTGTGAGAAGTTAGTTGGTTGTCAAATTTCTGAACAAAAATGGCACAGAATTTATATGCAAGATCCCTCATTATCATCTTGTATGCAGACAACAAAGATTGATGCTGGCGGTGTGGATCACAAAGAGTCAATTTAAAACATTTCTGGTGGGACTTCCCAAATTGTTCTGGAAGAATAGAAATTATATCCTTAATGATCAATCAACTATATCTTTAGACCCTTTGACAATATTGTTGAGATACTCGGATGGTTATGCTGATGCCCATAAAAGAGAGTTGGTATGTAATATGCCAATAGTACCTATAATTTAAAGTGACTCAGAAATGAAGAGGTGCTTCTCCAACACTGCTCAAAGAATGGGTAGCTAGAATTTGGAAGACAGAATAAGCTTACAAAATAGGAGAGATGGAAGACAAAAAACAGAATTTTAATAAAACGTGGCTCCCATTTATCACCCTTATGAGATCTAGATATAATCAGGAAATTGACATAGAAGCTTTTCCCTGTTGTGAAATGCATCTATATTTTTGTATATGTGATTATATTCGTATCTAAATGATGTATATTCTAAAATTAATATTTATATATGGTTTAGTGGCCATTATTTATTCATTCCTGTTTCAGGACTATCGTCTATTTTATTTCTTTATATTTAAGCCTTTATAAAACTGCTATTTAAGAGAGTTGGAAATATATGAATAGTTGTATATATAACCTTCGAAATAAAAAAGGGAAAAATGCAGCCTTCCAGAGTGCATGTGTTAACTAGAAGCTTCTGTCAAATGTCACCCTCTAAAAGGGCCTCAGATGTCTAAAAACCTTCTGGCAGGTTTGAAGGACCATGAGTCTATGCCCGGCAGCTTTACAACATCAGAAACAGGAAATATACTATTATCTTCTAAGTCAGGGACAATGAAAAACCACAAGCAAATAAACTCTGCAGACAGGAAGTTTGAACCTATGTACAGGATCTATGAAGTAAAAAGGAAACCCAAGAACCAGAAAGAACTTCCTTAAAACAGAGACCTTCACCCTGCCTACAGATTTCCCACATGTTCAAACAGTACATTAAGTCAGCAACTAGCTGTATGGGAGGGCCACTTTCAAGAACGGATGAAAGTTGAGGGACAAGCCTCCCCTCATCCATCTGTCAAAGTAGATGGCCCACAAGTCCTGTTGACACAACAACCCTCCCCGTACCTCTCTTGCTTCTAACAACAACTGAGCAGGCAGGCCGGTGATACTCAGGGGCCCAGCTCTAGTTGCTGATCCCTAACATGTATGGAAACCCTTTTTTCCACCCAATCATGCTTCTTGCTCTTTGTCTGCCTAGGAAGCCATACAGAAGCTAAATTAAATACTGCTGATTTCCCCTCAGTACATGAAAGCATAGTAAAAGGTATGCAGGACCTTCCTCCACTAGCTCTACGAAGAATTACCAGTGTGTTGTCTTCACTGGGACCTTTCGTCATGACATTTCTCCCTTTGGTAAAAGTTATGACTGCATTTTGTACAGCAGAGAGGACTTGGGGCTTTGCTTCAGTCCTCTCCTGAGTAATTCAGCACAACTGTGAACTGCTTTTAAACTAACCTTCATTGAAAAGCAGTGTTGTCCTATAATTAGCCAGTCTGTTTTCTGTGTTTTGCAAATGTTATATTTATTCACCACAATTCTATTGAAGTCTGTGGGAAGGAATACATTTCTGTATATGAATTTTCAACCAGGGGACAGTAAACTCTGAACTATTTTGAAATGCTAAGTATCCTGCTGTCATGAGAGATTTAAAATTAGATGGTTCTTAATGTCTTCCTAGGATTCTGGTTCTTGCACTCTCTCACCCTGTTCAAGGGGTCTACACACATACACTCCAATATAGACAGTTCTGTGCTCATGTCACTTCTAAGTACAGAACTGAAGGAATGGGGAAGCCTTTGGGGGCAGGGGAGCTCCATGTGTGCACTGAAACCCCTGTACCTGCAAAAGATCATTGGCAATATACACAATATTGAGGATAGACAACCTTTTGGAGCCATGGGCACATTTGGCAATTGGAGAAAATGTCCTGAACACCACCACAAAATGGCTGCCATGGGAGGTGAGGCAAAGGAAACAAGTAACCTGCCCAAAAGACTGAGTACAGGGCAGAGGGAGTCTGAGCCCCAACATACTAAACAACCCCTTTGAACCCACAGTTTTCAGTACCAAGAGAAACCTATTTCATAGCACTCCCAGCTGCTGGTAGAAAAAGTGTTAATTTTTTAGAAAAGTGAGAGGGGTAGGGCACTTTGGTGGGCACCAAGAATGGTGTCCAAGGAGCGGCCTACTCCTGTACTATATCATACCACTGGTAAATCTTCCTGCCTTGGCTGGCACTGACTGGGCTACTCTATTGGCACAGAGAGCTTGGAATGGCAAACAAGGGCCTAGAGTTGGAGAAGACAGGAGCCTAATGGTCTGGCAGAGAAGGCAAGAAAGCGGTGGGGGGGGGGTTGCAGTCAGTGGATACTGAAGTAGGAAAGAGGTGACCCTGAGGAAATGGAGATGAATAAACAGAACGGACTGAAGGAGGGAAAGGAGATGGAAGAAGAGGAAAGGTGTCTATTGCAGCAGCTGGATCAATAAGGAAAGACTGCATTGCACATAATAACCAACCAGCCAAACCTTTGGCTGGAGGTCTACAGTTTCCATTAAATTAATGCTGTGACGAAAAAAACCCCAACAACAACCCAAAACCAAAACCCTAAGTATTATCCTTTCTGTTTCCAGCCAAGCAACTGGGTTAGTAATAAGCAGTAGTTTGATAAGTCCCACAAAGTTTGCATACTGTTAAAAGTATTAAAGGGTTAATCACCATTCCAAAATAATTGGGAGAGTAGCTGTTCTACCTGTCTGTAGCAGCATAGTGGGAAGACTGGTGAGGACAAGAACTAGATAAGCCTCCATCTGCTGGAACAGTAAGATGAGAGGACTTCCCTGCGCAAGTTCTAGGTTTACTGGACAGTGTAATGTATGGTAAAAGAGAGAAAAATTAGGCATCATTATTCCATGATATGCTCCCTATCACTGCATACTGCTGGAGGACCCACTGGCCCCCATGAGAATAGGAGCCTCAGTTTAAGCTGAAATGAGTTTCTAAATGACAAGATCCAGACCACTAAAACCAAATATAAAGGAAGGTAGCATACAGTTCAGAAAGCTACCAAACAGCTGTACACAAAAGCTTAGCCACTGGTTGTAAACACTACAGGCATCATTCTAACACGTAGGAAGCAGTAATCATCATGAAGGAAACACACCACCTTCTTCTGGTGAAACACTTCAGGATTTGAAAAATAAAAGTGCACTTTGACACACAGATATCATCAGAGGAAATACGCAAACTTGTTATCAGTAACATGTTTGCATATATACATATGCATGCATGCATGCGCTCCACCACCCTTTAGCATTTCTTTACGAGTGTGCTGGCTTAAACATGAGATCACTGAAACTGCATGCTTTTAGTTATAAGAAAACCCTGTGGCAGATAAAGTTTAATTTCCTTGCAACGTGAAAAGTCCTATGTCTATATGATTTGTCCCCCAACTAGGAAACGTCTGCAAGAATCATGACTGTAATACCCAAATATGGTATATGGTCATGATATATAACCACATAACATGATCACAGCTAGGGGTCCCACATGTACATGGGGCTTCATTTGGAACTGTGGAAAACAGAGTTATCAGCAGTCATGTAATGTTCTTTATTCTTCTATTATGAACAATGGAAAAGTTCCATTTGCATTCATGTGGCTGTCTTGCCAGATCAAAAACCAGTATTCAAGAATTAAACCATGTCAGCTTCTATCCATATGATCACATTAGGACCAATACAGCCTATTTCTACTGATGGATTTTCATCCAGGTGCATATTTCAGTTATAACTAACAATTGATAGGTAAGATGAATGAGCGTTCTAAGTTTCAGACTAGCACTGTGGGCTCAAACTACAAATTGCTTGCAAATGTACTTAAGGACAGCCCAAAAGTCCACTTTTTCAGTTCAAAACAGTGTCAAGAGAGAAGAGCTTGGACCAAAGAAGCGGGGGGCAGGGGGAGGACAGTAGTATTTAATCCTACTCCCACCTGCCATTTTTATCCTAAAAACACCAGATCACCGGTCTTGCCACTGCTTTGAAGTGAAGCTGATTATTGGTTCATTATTTTTCTTGCGCACACTCACATGTAACATTTCACTGAGCCTTCAATGTCTGGCTGAAACTTGGGCGGGCTTGTTTATCTTAATTATGGGTGTGTGCAATGTGTAATTGATCCCCAAGATATATAACCATAATATGAAGACTGAAAGTGTTGGAGGAGTTACTCTCCCTTCAACTTCTGCATATGGTCTAAACTCGTTTGTAGAAGGCATTCAGCTTGCAGACAGGAGACTGCCTGAGGTATTCCAAGAACACATACTGTACCTTTGCGTGGGTGACCATTCTCCATCCGAATATGGGTGAGGGAGTACACTGATTGAAGAGGAATTTACCTCAAGCACGTTGTCCCTGCACAGATCGGGGACAGATGTTCTGAGCACAAACAAACAAAAAGGAAAAGGACTTTGTTTTTGTTTTGTTTAAATTACTATCTCTCATGTCTCAGCTGATAGCTAGAATAGCACTGCAACACTGCAAGGGGAAAACTACTTCCCTGATGCTATTCTATGAACTGTTCAACTCAATGTCATGTCAAAAGTAGTGTCCAAATCCAGATGTTTCAGAGAAAACACACAAGTAAAAGATCACTTGTGAAACACTGAATCCCCATTTTCTGGCAATTTAGAGCTTCTGAAATTTGCTTAACTACCTTGTCCAGGAACCCTTGATGAACCTTGCTACCTTCCTAAAATTAATATCAGTTTTCTTCTGAAGCCAGTTATGATTTAAACTTAGCCTTAAAAATAAGTTCCATAAAATCAATCTGATAAAGTACTTATGTTTGTCCAATATAAAATCTGGCATCTACACATTTTCTGTCGTTCTTGTGTTGCAGCAAAGCAGAGAAGAATTCATAGTTCATCTTTTTACAATTCCTTCGGTAAATAACATTAATATGACTCAATAAATCAGATCTCTGAGTTAAATAGGATCAATACCTTGCATTGTCTAACAGCTCATTTTCTTCATCAGAACTCATTTCTATTGGGAACATGTTTTCTTCTTCGGTAGTATCTGCATTTTCATCTCTTCTTGAAGTGTCTATTTTGTGGGTAGATCTCCTTCTCCGCTTCCTCCTTTTCTTCACAGAAGTGGATTCGATAGCAGATGGAGCCGAGTTTGGTAGCTGTGAAGGGCCACTATTGTCCATGTTCCTTATCCTGTCTACAGAGTTTCTCTTCAGCTGTAATTCCATGAGAGTGGATCCTTCTGACAGAATGGGAGATGTAGCCAGGTGGTACGGAATTGCCTCCTAGAGAAAGAAAAGACAATCCAGAGTCTTATTTCCTTGTCGGTTGACATCTGGCATTTGTGCATAATGATCTCTCCATTCATGTACCCCTGGGGTCTCTAATGTCCTGCCCATGGAGATCTCTTTTGGCACCTGCCAGGTTCCCTGCCCCTCCTGATTTTTGTTTATTTAAAACAATTAACTGGGGGGGCTGGCATGCTGCAAAGTGAAGGGCTGCCCTGCACTGCCATCTTTATTTGGATTCAAAACAGTGATTTTGTGTTTTAGAGCTCAGAACCCACCTCTGCCTTGTACTTAGGTTCTTGGGCAAGTTATTTTTCTTTTAGTCTTACCAGTTTGCCTTCTGAGAAATGGGTGTTTTATGAACGGCCATGTCCAACTTCGCCGCCATTTTACCAATGTGCAAGCCATCTTCTTGGCAGTCATTTTGCGAGAGTGCCCAAACCCATTCTCAAAATTCCAAATATGTCCACCGACCAAAAAATATTGAGGACCCCACCAAAGAAACATAAAAATAGCTCAAACCCAGATGCCCAACTTCAGCTTCGCCAAAGCAATCTTGTGCATACTCAACTTTTCAGCTATTCCGAGCTTTGCAGGGCATGACTCAATTTTAGACAGTCTATCCCTAAACAGGTTGTCATAGAAGCCCCACTGACTTCAATGGACTAAATAACTGTACCACAAGGTCAGTCGTGGAATTATGCACGATGCATGCTCTTGCATGACATAGCATGGTCATGCATCTGCCTGTCTCACATGCCATAACAGGCTCTTCTTCGGCTGCTGAAGGACTAATCTATTCCTGTATTGAACAGTCCCACAGCAGGAGTCCTACTCAACAGAAGCCCTTCTAGAAGAGGTGAACTCAGGAAAGGGCTGGAAATCTAAGCAACTTGGGTTAGCCGTGCCAACGCCTGGCACTAACAGCCAATTCTAGCAACCAGATTACAACCAATTATGTAGTAAATAGACTCATCACATGCAAGTTCTCCTCTGCGAATGGCCACTACCCACAAGTGAGTAAAATACCATTAGTCAATCATACCATCTAACTGCTATCCAGTAACAATTGCAGTCGTTACGAGAATAATGGGATCATGTGACATGGCTTTTAGGTTTTGCCATCTACCCCATTCTTCCACCTGTCACCAAACAGAACTCAAGTCCTGAATGGTGCAGGAAACAGTGGAGAAGAATGGATGACCAGAGTGGATGAAGTAGCCTTCTTGTTACAAGGAATCTCTAAAAGGCATAGCCGTCCCTTGCTGGTTCAGGTCTAACAGCTCTATTACTGATGTTGAATTATAACTGTACATCTGGACACCATAATTTATTATAGATGGGGGGGGGCTTGGTCTTACCTGGTCATCTTCTGTTTCCTCTACAAAGAATGCTTCTCCGTTGTCCCCTAATTTCATGTGCAAATCCACAGATTCTCCATTGATTTCTATGTCAACCTTGAGGTTGCAAAAGACATCTGAATAAATCTATAAACTACATGACACTAAGAAAATGTTATGAATTCATCCATTAGGTGGATAAACTTCCTCTTATACATGCCAGAGGGCTAATTCACATCATCGTCATCCTTATTATTTATATAACATTTCTCAAGTCGTCAAAGCACTTCATATTATCTGAACAATCTCTGTAACTTAGATCAGCATTATTATCTCTATATTGAATGGACTGGGGGGCTGAGTGAGTTTATCTACATTTATCATGTGCTTAATCTCACAGAATCCCCGTTCAATCCAAGGGTAATAAAAGGTGGCAACTATCAAGCAAAAAGCTCAGTATGTAAATAAGCTCACTTTCACCGCTAGATGAAAGGCCTTATCCAAGAGAAATGATCTGTAAGCACACAACCAGACTTCATGAAAATTATCACCCCTCTGGTCTCAGTCACTTGGTGAAAGTGCTGAGGACTCTTTGTTAGAGATCCACAGCCTGTTCACAGGACTCCAGTTCCCTGGGTTCCTTTGTTGGAAGTAATGACAGTTACACAGCTTCATACATGCATCATAGAGGTGCCCTAAGGGCTAAAGTAGATGATATGTGAAATGCATGATCTCATTTCCACATTTGTTTTCTTTTTAAACTAGAAAACGAACCCAGCTTCGCACGGATTAGAATAGCCCTTCATTTGATACACCGAAGCCTTGAAGCAAACTTACACAGCTGCTGGATTTGGACTCATTGGGCCAGCCAAATCTGAGTGAAGCCAAGCCTACTGGCACCTCTAGACCTGGCCCCTGCCCTGGTGCACCCCTAAAGTCCCCTGATGGGGGGGTTCTGTCCACTCCATTTTCCTGTGGGAGCCTGCCCCACAGCAGGGCAGAGGGGGCAGCTGTGTAACCCTGTCCCTCAGCCTACTAATCTCCCTTGGCTTAAACTGTATAGACTGCAAAACTATGCACTAGTTGAGGAAGTCTGCCCCTAGTGACTGAAGATATTACTGCAGGGTTCAACCACATGGACACATCTAAATTAACTTTAATTAATTAATGCATTTTAAAAACAAAATAACCCTTAGGTGCAAACCCCTAGGGTTCCCTTAATATGTATACCAAGTTTCAGGCACCCAAGTTTCACAGTCTTGATCCTACGGTGCTGATGGACAGACGGACAGAACCTTTACACACTTCCTCTTTTATTATTATAGACTAAATAGCAGCCACAGCATTGGGAGGGACATCCACTTTGGGACTGTGGTGTTAAGAAGGAAGGAATATTCAACCCTTCCTCCTCATCACTGTTTTGCTGATGAAAATCCCCCACCTGTCAAAGCTGCTATTTGGCCAGAAGGGAAACTACTATTTGTGCCCATAGAAGCTTATCTTCCTGGGACAAATAACAGCTTTGGGGCAGGGGTATTTCAGGAAAATGGCACAGGGGAAAAAGTTAAAACCATTCAATCTGGGCCGAGTTGGGGGATTGGGGCCCCCACAGTGGATCAGGGGGACCTACTGGGTGACCCCCACAGTGGATTTTTAATATATATATATATATAAAGGATATGCAAATATGATCTTGCATTTAATGTATCATCAAGTTTGCCTCTGCAAAAAAAAATGTCTTGGGCAAAGGGGGCACATCTGACCACAAAAAAACATGAGAAGAGTTCTGTTCCTTACCACTTTTTCCTTCGAACGCAAAACTCCCATCTTTCCAAAGCGCACATGGAAAGGGGAACACTGGAAAGACTCATCAGGCTGGCGAACAACAATGACATCAATGCATCCAGACAGCGTGGCAGGATTTAATCCTCTGTAGAGCTCCTTCACCGTCACAAAGACTTGGCCAGCTAACTGCCCCACGTAATTCATGGTTTGTGCCTGGAGACGAAAAACAGAACAGTGGAGGCCTTCAGAACTGAGAACAACCGATAACTAGGCAATTCCTGAGTTAGCATCTGTACAGCAGCTGCAGAAGATCTCCAAAAGGGTTCTACAAAACAGCCTAAGGGTGCAATCCTATGCCTGTTTAGACAGAAAAAAGTCCTACACCTCCCAGCATGCCCCAGCCAGCTATGCTGTAGGACTTTTTTCTGTCTAAACATGCACAGGATTGCACCTAAGTCTCTGGAGCTCATTTTTAAAATAACTATAGGGACCAGGTCAGTGACTGGAAGTCCTCAGGCCAAATACAGCCAGTTGAAGGGTCCTGTTTGGCCACCCAGTTATCACACCAGGGTCAAGAAGTGGAAGCTATGACAATGGAATTTACCCCCACACTATCTGTGCAGGCAACTTTGGGGCTGGGAGACAGAGCCTTTACCTCCAACTCCATTCTCAATGTGACCTTAGAAGAAACCTGGATGCCGACCAGAAGACTGTGCTATTGTACATCTCCATTCATTTCAAAGGAAAACTTTCTGATTAGATAACAGGCAGTACACTTACACCCCTATGATACAATTATTTTATGTTGTTGTTGTCGTTCAGTCGTGTCCGACTCTTCGTGACCCCATGGACCATAGCACGCCAGGCCTTCCTGTCCTGCGCTCTCTCCCGGAGTGTGCTCAAGTCCATATTCATTGCATCGGTGATGCTATCTAGACATCTAATCCTCTGCCGTCCCCTTCTCCTTTTGCCTTCAGTCTTTCCCAGCATCAGGGTCTTTTCCAGGGACTTTTCTCTTCGCATTAGGTGGCCAAAATATTTGAGCTTCAGCTTCAGTATCTGTCCTTCCAATGAGCACTCCGGGTTGATTTCCTTTAGGATGGACTGATTTGACCTCCTTGCAGTACAGAGGACTCATAAGAGTCTTCTCCAGCACCACAGTTCGAAAGCATCCATTCTTCGGCGCTCAGCCTTCCTTATAGTCCAGTTCTCACAGCCATACGTTACTACTGGGAAAACCATAGCTTTGATTAGACGGACCTTTGTCGGCAAGGTGATGTCTCTGCTTCTTACTTTGCTGTCTAGATTTGCCATAGCTTTCCTCCCAAGGAGCAAGCGTCTTTTAATTTCATGGCTACAATCACCGTCTGCGGTGATCTTGGAGCCCAAGAAAATAAAATCTATCACAGCTTCCATTTCTTCCCCTTCTATATGCCAGGAAGTGATGGGGCCAGATGCCATGATCTTAGTTTTTTTAATGTTGAATTTCAAACCAGCTTTTGCACTCTCCTCTTTCACCCTCAACAAGAGGCTCTTTAGTTCCTCTTCGCTTTCTGCCATTAGGATGGTATCGTCTGCGTATCTGAGGTTGTTGATCATTCTCCCGGCAATCTTAATTCCGACCTGTGAGTCATCCAACCTGGCGTTTCTCATGATGTACTCTGCATATAAGTTAAATAAGCAAGGCGACAATATACAGCCTTGTCGTACTCCTTTCCCAATTTTGAACCAATCGGTTGCTCCATGTCTGGTTCTTACTGTTGCTTCTTGACCCTCGTACAGGTTTCTCAGGAGACAGGTAAGGTGGTCTGGTACTCCCATCACTTTAAGAATTTGCCACAGTTTGTTGTGATCCACACAATCAAAGGCTTTAGCGTAGTCGGCTATTAAAATGTTCAGAATTGACAGTCATAATTGTAATAGCCAATACTCAAAAACAACTCACAGGACTCTTAAGTGTACTGCCTGTTATTTAACCAAACACTGTGCATTAACAGTGCAATCCTAGTCATGTCTACTCAGAAGCACACACATTCAATGGGATTTACTCCCAGGTATAATAGTGTTTTGGACTGCAGCCTTAGAAAGCAAGAAACAATTTGAGTCTATTAAATGATCTCTACATTTAAGCATGCCATGATATTTAACAGCGTCATGAACAGCTGGATAGGGGAGTGGATATCCACGGTTCTCAGAGATGGCTGGAAGTCACACAGCAAGCCTCAGTAGAAGAGACTGAGCCATGAAGTCCCAGGTTCACATCTCACCACAACTTTTAACACTTTGGTTGGTGATACGTGCACTGGGCAAAATAATAGCGCTAAGACAGCCTTCCCAGGCTTGGTGCCCTCCAGATGTTTTGGATTACAACTCTCCATATTCCTGACCACTAGCCATGCTGGCTGGGGCTGATGGAAGTCCAAAACATCTGGAGGGTACCAAGTTGGGGAAGGATGCTCTAAATATAAATCAGTGTGCCATAAAGATACTAGAGCATGAGATCTGGGAGACATGCAGCAAAATTTCTGCTTAGCCATGACATTCACTGGATGACCTTGGGCAGTTATACCTTTCAGCCTAACCTACCTCACAGCATTGTTGCAAGGGGAAAAAATAACTCCATGAATGCTGTCCCGAATTCCTTTCTAGAGGAAAACTGAAGTACAAATCGAATAAATAAATAATCCCTCAGCTTCTCTCCTCCCCATCTGTAGTGTGAGGCTAATCATAACAGCCCTCCTTACAGGGCTGTTGTAAGAATTCCTGAGATAATGTAGGCAATACCTGGAAAGCTTTAAAAAAGTGCTGTAGAAATGCACACTTCTGTCAATGCAGAAGGCACAGCAGGTTGGCATAGCAGGAAAGTTTTGATATTGCTCAAAAAGAAGATCAGTATGAATCCTTACAAAATTTAAGTTTCTCCTAACTGTTAGAATAACTTTGCAAGAATACCAGCCTATACTTAATCTCGTCCATGCCATAGAGCCAAATGCTGAAATTGCATTTGTGGCTTGCTGAAGAATGTCACTTTACACGAGCCCAAGGGTTATTTCAGTGAACTATCAGCATTTCCAGGAACATTCCTCAATTCGCACAGAGACTATATTCAGTCTGCATGACACATTCTACTCTGAAGTGTTTATCAGGAAAGCAGGAGCACTAATAATAAACAACCCAATTCAGTAGCAAGTACACAAGGAGGCTATTTGTATTCTGCGCATCCTGCTCCTCATTCACTGCGCACATTTGGAATCTACTGTTTGGCACAGAATGATACACCCCCACATCCCATCATCATCATAGAAAGCATGCTTGCAACTTTCGTGGCTAGCATTTACAACTGAAGTTTCCCTTAAAATCTGACTGAAGCAGGAGGAAAGAGAGTGATAGCTAGGCCATCCGATCCCCTTACGTCTGCCCCCTCTTCACCTGCTGTGAGGCAAGGAAACCAGCTTGCAAGGAGGTAGTGACAGTACTATAGAAGGCAGGAGGAGCCGTGACTGCCTTTTTTGGTGCAGGAACAGCTAGCTTAAGAGACTGGCACTGTTTGGTAATTGTGGCTCAGAAACCAAAGGAAGCCTGGATGCGTCTTCCGGTATTCCAGGGCAGGGAGGGAGATTCTCTCGTACCCTTCAAAATAACAGGAAAAAAGAATATGCTGAAGGAGGGAGGGAGACAAACAGCCAAAGGCAAGTCATGGAGAGAAAAGGGAATCAAGAGCTAGCCACAGCCTTTTCTCTTCAGCATGGCCCTCCTCCTCCTCTCCTCTGGCCAGGGGAAAGCAGAAGGGGTCAGAGAAAAGGTTTCAGCAGCCACCACGGCCATACCTGGGCTCGTATACAATTCTAGGAATACTGGGGAATCCCTACATGAGTTGTGCTACAGGGAGGAAAAATATTCTGATATCTCAGCCCACTTACTGAGTGCTTCCAGGCAGAGCACTACTAGCACTAACACTCAACGGGCCTTGTGCAGCCATTCTATCTTTTTTTTTCCTTAACAGGTTTTTTCTGGTAAGGAAAAAGATGGAAAAAGTGGTAGGAAAACACGGGAAGGCTACAATTGAAGACAATGTCACCTGGACCTCCTGTAAAACTCTGCAAATGAGGCGGTGCAATTGCACACTGAAAGCCTTGCCTGGAGCATTGAAGGCCTCATGAGTGTTCCTATCCCAGTCCTTCTGAACTTCTATGCCAAACCTCCCAGTCATTTCTCCCAGTCTCTTCACAACGTCAGCCTGGTTGCATGGAAATGCAACACAGGAAATAAGCTCCCGTCTTCCCAAACCTTTTACAGAAGAGGTGAGAAAACTCCCTAGGGTGCCTTCTTTCCCTTTATCAAAACCCCAAGGAAAGCAACAGCAAGGATTCCCAATTCCCCACTCTTACAACACCCCTGAAGCCTACAGTCCTACTCACAGATACCTGGAAGTAAGCCCCACTGAACTCAGCGAGACTTACTTCTGAGTAATGCATGGGATTGCTCAGTAAATTCAGGCAGGGACATTTCAGGCCAAAACCTGAAAGGAAGTTCCTATTGTGAATGCAACAACTTCTAACAACTTACAGACTCTTTTCACCATTGTGATTTGCCACTGAAAGTATTCACTAATGAAGATATGTTTATGAATATCACAAATATAATCAATATGAAGATATATGATATCAATATGAAGATATGTTTATCAATATGAAGATATGATAGTTTATCAATATGAAGATTGATAGTTTATCAATATTGATAGTTTATCAATATGAAGATATGATATGATAGATATGATATGATATGATAGTTTATCAATATGAATTTATTGATAGTTTATCAATATGAAGATATGATATGAAGATATGAAGTTTATCAATATGAAGATATGATAGTTTATCAATATGAAGATTGATAGTTTATCAATATTGATAGTTTATCAATATGAAGATATGATATGATAGATATGATATGATATGATAGTTTATCAATATGAAGATATGATATGAAGATATGAAGTTTATCAATATGAAGATATGATATCAATATGAAGATATGTTTATGAATATCACAAATATAATCAATAATGCATATATGAATGCAAGAACAAGTTTGCTCCCGCTTCTTGCTCAAACTTTATATTTTCAATACTTCTAAATAAAGGGGTGGTGGGTGAACTGGCCCTAAATAACAGCATCTTCTCACAGTATTCCAGGGTACTGATGACCAGTAATACCTTTCTGGCTTGCCCAGCTCCTGCCTCTTGCACCAGGAAGGGTCACAGCTCAAAGGAACACCAACTGCTTTGTATGCATAAAGCCTCTGTTCAATCCCCAGCATCTCAGATAGTGCACCTGGGAAAACCCATGGAGAGCCAATGACAGTCAGAATATCAAAACTGCATAACAAGTTAGGATACCTGATGTACAAAAAGCAAAATATAAAGTTCACAAATTCATATAACATATTTTATATCAGCAAAATTGAGAACAGACAGCCCAATGGGTACTCTGAGACAAATATAGACAAATCTCACCATATAAAACAAAACACCCACTGATAGCCACTCAGGAGCAAATGAACATGAATAATTTTATATATAACAAACAACTAAACTCATTTCAACCATATTGTCTTCTTCAGTGGCCTAATGTTTTAATTATCCCAATTCTCATGTAACACATGAAGGACAATACCTTGCCTTTCAGTCCAATTTGACATGTTATTCTCCCAACACTAGTATTTAAACTGGTGGCACCACTTTGAAAACATCACAATACCCTTAATGAGGACACAGGTAACAACCAATTGGAAATGTGTACATATTCACATTCCCAAATTCCCAAGGGGCACCACTACAAACACCAACTCTGCAAGGAACTGGCAGGCAACAAGCTATATGAGCATTAGGATAATTAGAACTTTAGACTATTGAAGACAGAATATGGTCAAAATACATTTGGTTGTTATGTGTTTTGTTGCAGTTTAGCTGTTGGGTGTGATTTCCTTCTGTGCTTCCTTTTTAGTAAAAACAGTCACTACCAACCTAGATAGATGAACATTTGCACGTCACAATAAGCCAGAATTCTAGAGAATGGTGCACACTGATGCATGATGTCCGATCACTCCCGCTACAAGTGGATGCAGCTAAACAAGCCACAGGCCTTCTCTCTGCTGTTTATCGCGATGTGTGACCCAGGAACTCTGGCTTGTCTCTCTTCAGACAAGCCAGAGTTATAAGCCAAGAACAAACTATGGCTTACAATTCTGGCTTATCTGGGGAGAGACAAGCCAGAGTTCTCGGTTCACAGATCACACTAAACTATGGGCGAAAGGGCCACTCCCAGTTCCAGTGGGTGCCAAGTGGGACTAATGAAGCAGCATGCACCAGCATACTGGCTCATTCACAGTAACAAATGCACAGTAACAAATGGCTGTCCTTCAGATCAGAAGAAATTGTAGTGCCTCCTACAAGGTCAAGTCAAGAAATCTGGCTTGTCCCAGGTATATGCAAAATGTATGGGACACTGCCATGGAGCTCACATGCCCCTAAATATACCTCTACAACTGGTGATCCACCAAGCCAAATGTGGCTCACCAGCCATATGACCGACATGACAACCTTGCTTTCGCAGTCATACACAGGCAGAGCAAACAGGAAGTTTATCAAATCCCTGGTAGGCTACATGGATGGCTGGTGGGTTGCTCTCCACTTGGTGTTACAAGATTTTTATAACCACAACAGTAAACAATAACAGATATGAAAGAGAAGGTTTTCAATAAAATTAGAACAAAAACTTTGAGTTCTGACAAGCAGGTATATCATGTGGTACAAAACTATTGGGAACAAAAGAAGCCTCTAATAATTAACTTGTGGGTTTCAAGAAGTACAAGTCTGCTCTCAAAGTACCTGCCAACCCACTTGATTTAGTCGGTGTGCCAGCAACAGACAAAATGAGAGCAGGCCTGCACAACTTGTGACCCACAAAGAGCAGCATGCTAGGCACAAGAGAATGCTAGGCACAATTCTGCTAGGAGCAGAATGAGGCACAACACGCTGGCTGCAACACGGTCTCCTTTACCAGTCCCTCCTGCCCCTTTCATGGCATGGCTGAGGTCATGTTAAATACATAGCATGTAGGTCAGGGGTAGGCAACACGTGGCCCTCCAGATGTTTTGGCCTACAAGTTGCTCGCCCCTGGTGTAGGGGATACTAATGTTTTATTTGCTCTAGTGTTAGCACACAGGGCCCCAATCCGGATCAACATATCCATGTAGGAGAGGGTTAAACCATTTCTGTTTAAATTCTCTCTCTCACACACGCACGCATGCCAAAGAGAGAAGAAAAAACCTGCATTGGCAGCAATGGAGCTTTTTTGTCTTAAGCCTCCACGTGGAGGGAGGGGGTAATTTAAAGTGGGGAAATGCTGCTGGGTGGGAAGGTTTAACCCCACCCACCCATGTGCAGTGGGTCCGATCCAGATTGGGGCCCTGTATGCTTACACTAGAGTAGATTAAAAAAAACATTAGGATCACCTACACGCTATGCATTTAACATAGCATGTAGTTTAGCCCTGAGGTGCCCTGGCTTCTCCTAAATGTAGGGGCAGCCACACCAATGGGTGCAGCTGGCCCAACATAGGGAGCAGAGCTCAGTCAGAATGAAGAGACAAGGAAAGGTGGTCCTTAACTATGCACAGATCTCTGTGCCCACTGTAATCATCTTCTTCTTGGGCTTTCTTTCCACAGGATCAATATTCTTTGCATTATTCAACAGGAACTTCTCTACATGTCCACTAAATGGTGTTTTCCTATACGCTTTATTTTGCCAATAGGCAGAAATCTATAAAGAATGCAGAAAATTGTGCAGAAGGGAGGGAAATGTTTAATTTTGATAGTTCCCTGGGTGAATATGTTCTAAACGATGATTAAATGCTGCATGTCTGGGCAGAATCCACCATGATGATTGGGTCATTCAATTTAGGCTGCCTTTACACTAAAGAAAACCCCCGCAGTCCCCCCGTTCCGGAGCCTTTCCACATTTACAGTGGGCTTCCAGGCAGCACTCATGTGATTGCTGAGAGGGGAGGCTTTTAATTTTCAAGGTTCCATAGAACTCAATGAAACAGCGCCATCTAAGGGCTGTTTTAACCGCATAACATTTCGAGTTTAAAAGATAGTTCATTCGTTCCAGATCTATTTGAGATGAAATAACAAGGAAATACCTCTGGATGTGCCCTGGAGGTTCACAATATCATCTAAAGGACCCACAAACTTCCATGAGTGAGTAATCTCAATAGCAGGATAAAAGCTCCATGTGAAGGAGCCCTTAGAGTTCAAAGTGTATTATTAGAAAAGATTTATTCATGAAATTCAGCCTGTGTAAATATGCAGACATCATCACCAAAAACAATGAATGAAATAATTCACATTACTTGAGACATCTTAATTTAAGCAGTGGTCTCCAATTTGGGGGCATAGGACTGAGCAAGTGGGACCCCACGGACAGTACCATACTGGGCTCTTCCTGTTATTCTGCCTAATAAACAGGGCGTATTCATTTAGTTTTAGAGTTCTTCTCTATAGCCTGCCTACTCTTCTCAGTGTCTTAGGAGAAAAATCACAAGAAAATCAGGTAACTGGTAACGAGAGCTCTCTGCAAAAAACGCCTCAAATTATTATTTACAGGATCATTTTACCTGACCATTCAGATCCCAAAGGGGTCCCCGAGGCAGCTAACATAATCAGTTAGAAATATAACCATAATCCAAACAATAAAATGAATGAAGAGCTAAAAACCAGATCTAGTGAAATAGAATTCCACAACAGAAGCAAAAAGAAAAAAAAAAAGTAGTTTAAGGAAATCCAACAGCTTAGCAAAATAGAAAAGTATTTACCAGATGCTGAAAAGCCAATAGGGAGGGGGCCAACCATGTTTCCTGAGGAAGGGAGCTCCACAACCTGGGTGCCACAACCAAGAACGTTCTGTCACACATCGCATCCAGCCAAACTTCTAATGACAGTGGGACGCAGGCCTCCTATGAAATGTGCACTAGGTGGGCAGGCTCATGTTTGAGAAGGTGGTCCTTCAAAGATGCCATCCAATGATCTTGTATGCTATGTTGGGTGGGCATGTGGGCCATAGGAAACTACCTTATACCAGGTCAGCCTATTTGGACCAGCACTGTCTACTCTGAATGACGGTGGCTTTCTCGAGTCTCAGGCAAATCTCTTTCTCATCACCTGCTACCTGACCCTGATAATTAGAGATACCCAAATGTGAACCTGGGACCTTCTGCACGCAAAATATGTGCTCTACCACTGAGCTATGGTCCCTCCCAAACATGGCAATGCTTTGCAAAGTGAAAACACTCTGGGTTTTCCCACACATCACATGACAGCAAACCTGGGCTTATGACACAGACTCAGTTACAATGCCAAACCATGGTTTATGAACAAACCTCAGGCTCACTCACTCCTCCTCTTGCATGCTCTGGTTCAATTACTTACTTCCTCTTTAGCAAAAACCATTATATCAGAACCAGCAAACCATGGTTTGCAATCCTGGTTTTGAGAGCAAGTGGAAGCTACAGTTTACCCAGTCAGATGTAATGGAAAACCATGGTTTGTGCTAAAGAGGAAATAGCAAATTGAATCAGTACATGGGAGGGGAGACAGAAGTCTATGTATTTAATTACTTGCTTTTCCTATTTTGTAGAAATTCTCAGGACAGGTAGGAAAGCAGGAGATAAAGGAATCATTATCCCAAAGCCTTTAGTGCTTAAAAGCAAACTTGATGCTTCTAAATTTACAAAATAATAAGGGGGGAGGGTATAAATCTTCTTACTTGGAAGAGACTGCACTAGTTTAATGGAGGGGACCATCAATCTGCCTCCCCCATAGAGGAATGATAGCCATTCTTACTGTCGTTCTCAGCCCTCTTGTTATGAAGGCTATGAAAGCAACCCAGTCTCTTCAGGCCCAAAAAACACCCTCTCATTTACGCAGAAGTAGCCGGTTTCACTTTCCAGTGGTTCAAGAATACAGGGTGTGCCTGCCCGGAATTCGGAAACAGATAATACACATAGATGAAATGCAGTTTGTTTATGGCTGCTCTTCGATAGAACAAAACAGTTGTTAGAAAAGGTTAAAGCGGTTACGCCAGAACAAGTGGAGACATGCAAAAAAAAATCAAGCAAACTGCTCAGCCTAACTCCTAGTCCAAGCCATTTGAGAGCTTGTGCCTATATGCTTCTCTCTGCTGCCAACATTCAGAGCCTGTCCTAAGTCCCCACCAGTTTGGGACTCTGGTGGGTGGCAGCATGGTCTTTTTTCTTCTTTTTTCTAATCCTGTATAAATCATAGGACTCACCAGAATGGAGAAACCCACTCCTGGCTTGTCTTTACCTCCATTTTCCTGCCCAGTACATCTTCATACATGGCACCCATTTTACTAATTGTGGGAGATGACGTTTCATTCTAATAGATTTTTAAAGGTCAGCACCAAAGAAAGAAGGCCCTTTTCCAGCATGGGCTGAAGGATGCCTCCAGCAGAAACCCTGAGCATCCCCAACCATAAGTTATTGCCTCCTGAAACTAATGTCTATCATATTTCTAAAGCATGCTTTTGCAGCATGTACAACTGTGATGGTGTCCCTCAAGTTTAAGCTCTTAATGTTGCTAGTGAGAGCAGTTCGGTTAGGCAGCTGCAATCTTGGTAGAGAGCCTGGAATGTTTCTGCATTGTCCCATTTCTGAAGCCAATGCATGTATCAAACAAGAACGTCCTTGTTCAGATACTTGACATTTCTTTACAGAATGTGATAACGCAACTGTAAATGTGTGTATGAGCATGCTTGGAATTACTACCATTTTCAAAATCTTCTAATAGTCCCAAGTGCCTCCAAAAGAGTTATTTGGATGTTATTTTGTCATATCTGATTGCACAAGGAATGCCAGTGCTTTCAAACTAAAGTGATCCAAACCCACAAAAGTGGTAAATACATTTGAAATGGAAGAGAGGAGCGCAATCCATTGTTTGGGGCAGCTATTTGTAGAAACAATGCTTTGTACATTCCATTTGAGTGGACCTCCAATAAGAAACTCCATTTACAGTACCAATTCACACCCCAGATTCCAAAACAATTTGCAAAAATTGCAAAATGCAAAGTTATCAGCATTCTGGCTTGACCAATACTATTCTACTGATATCAAATCAAGGACAGAATCACATCACCTCTCACTTAGAATTTCTCATTTTGGACAAGTATGTTTCCTATAATCCAACTACACTGTAGTATATGAGGAAATGTGAATTTTACAGTTTCTGAAATGTGTGATTTCAAGCTAAGCCTAAGGCTGCAATCTGATGCATACTTATTTTGGAATAAGCACCGCTGGAGTCAGGGAGACTTAGTTGCATCCAAGTAAACATGCAGAGAATCTGGCTGACTACCATGTCGTTTTCTCAAGTTAGTCATCTCATTGCAACCATGTGTGTTATATTTGTTTGCTTGATATTTTTATCCCACCCTTCCATCAAGGCAGCATGCACAGTGCCACCCCCACGCCTACACTTTGTCCCCACAACATCCCTGTGATGTAGGTTAGGGTGAAAGTGATTGGCCCAATGTCATCGAGTAAGTTTCATGGTTGAGCAGGGATTTGAATCTGGGTTTCCCCCCAGTTTAACTACACTACACAGGCTCTCAGTAAGACTTGTAACTTGCCATTAACTTGCCCCATTGATTTCAGCAGACTTAAACCTGTCTGTCTCTGGAATGCAGAAACGGTGTTCAGAGCATGATCTATAGGCAATTTTATGGGAAGGATCCAACGGTGTCATGCGCTAGCGCACTGATGTTGCACTAGCAGAAACCAACACTTGCACAATGTCACAAGCATCTGCTGGCATGACACGTTTCCTAGGAAGCCTATTGCACTAGCAAGCACTATTGATACTGTGAAAGTCTTGGTTTCCTCTAGCACAATGTCAAAAGCAGTAGCGTATGGACACCACTGTATCCTTCTATATACATATACAAATTAATTATGAAAAAGAGGCTAGGACTAAAATCCTGTTCAATGGTGACATATAACCCAAGCATGGTATCTCATGATATCAAAATAATGCGGTTTAAATAAGAAACAAATGGGTTGTTAATAAAATGGTCAACTTTTCAAGTTAAATCATCTCCTGGTTCTACATTAATTTTCCCAAAAGAAAAAGGATACAATCCAATCAAACTTAAGCATTTTTTTAAAGTCCTATTAATTTCAGTGGCAGAACTAGGCACACACCTTAACACTCTCCTACTGAAAAGGGGCTGGATGCGCCCGATCTCGTCTGATCTCGGAAGCTAAGCAGGGTCAGCCTTGATTAGTACTTGGATGGGAGACTGCGTGGGAATCAGGCTTCCTGCACTGAGCAGGGCTTTGGACTCGATGATCTTGTAGGTCCCTTCCAACCCTATGATTCTATTATTCAATGGGACAACTTGAGCTGGATCACACCCAAGTGTTCTCACAGGCTTTATACCAGCAATGCTGACAAGAATCCCTCATATAAGGGCTAAAATAGTTCTGATTACATCTCCTTCAATGGCACTGAAAACAAGATGTGTGTTTTTTTCAAAGCAGTCTCATCTAGAGACCTATTAGGCCAAGCAAATTGCATTTAAAAAGTTAAATTTGCCTGAATATGTAACTAGGAGATCCAGAACCCACAACTACAGTTTGAGTTATCAACTCTGTCTAAGCATATCTAACGGTGTCTGTGGGCCATTTCTCCATACACAACAGACAATTATGCAATCAAACAGAATATCTACACTAGCACAGATCCAGTGGGCACAGAAAACAATGGCAGTGCAACACTTTTGGCACTGTCTCACAGATCAACAGTAACTGCTATCAAAGCTCATTTTATTCTTCGAAATGAGCATGTAACTCAAGGCCAAGAGAGCATTCCCCTTCTTCCACAAAAGCAGCAATTAGCAAACAGGAAGACAAGACACACAGTGTCTTAATTCACATTTAACCATTTTCTTCTCATAATGAAGCTCTACTAAAGGCCTCAGATCTATGTCAGGCCTGCAGAACTTGGTCATTTGCCTCCACAGACGAGATTAAATGAATACTCTTACACACACACACACACACACACACACGGAGCTTTTGCTGCCCCATACGCCTTGATAAATACATAGGAAATCAACCAGAGAATCAGGGAAGAGGAAATTATTCACACACTGCAGATATTTTAGTATGCAGATTGTTATTAAAATGCAAATTAATATCCAATCCATAGCAAAGAGCAGGGGATGGGGAGAGTCAGATGGGACTTCTGAGGTTCTGTACTTTTCCAGAAGGTACATATGCTGCCATCAGGCGACCTGTCCAAGTGAAAAACGGACAGCAGGAAAACAGGCACAAACTGAAGCTACACCCTCGCCATAGCTTTAACATTATAAAGCAGTCCATTCTGCAGATAAAATTCAGTAGCCACCAGTATTACCACCACACTTCTCTTATGTTCCCCGCAAATACTTCCCATCTCCTTATCTTCCCACGACCCCCATAGCCTGTCCATCCATCAAACATATCCTCTGTCTCTTTTATACCTGTCCTTGCTTCTTCTGTCTCCTGTGAGAATCATCAGCAACTTTCCCGGGGGGGAGGCCAATGACAGCTGTCTCTACAGCTGCTGTTCTACTCCAGGGCAATGACCGATGGATCATAGACAACTCACCCGTCAGGGCCGCGCTTTGCTTTTGTGCGCGAACAGGCTACTGCAGGGATGTCAATTCATCCCACACAGCAGCCTGGTACCCGCCCTGGAGGAGGGGCCAAGAGAAGGCAGACAGGAGTTAGAAGGGGGAATCAAGGGGAAATCAGGCCACCATCACAAGCTGCGATTATTGCAGGGAAGCTACAGATGCTGGATCTATCAGTACCATCCACTTTTATGTGTCCCCACCCCATCTATCTCTCTTTTCTCACACTGTATACATGTGTGCGCGGCAAGAAACCACCCGAGGCAGGCCCAGTCGATTTGGTAACTTGATCAAGACGGCTGATAGTCAAATATTGAGAATGCGGCAAAACACCTATTATCAGAGTTGCTCAAAGTACAGGAGGTGGTTATCGTAGCAAAATTAACACATTAAACTTCATGAGAGTTAGGTCAGAGACACTATGTCGCAATCATAAACAAATAAACTGGGTTTCATTCATGAAAATGTTTGCAACAGAAGATAACACGACAAGGTCACCACTAATTATTCCTTATCCATTCATCTTGTGTTTATCCCTTTTGTTGTTGCTGTTGGAAGTTACTGAAGTCTTGTGAGAGTGATCAGGTTTTTTTGGGGGTGGGGTGGGGGGTACACATATAAATGTAAATGAGGAGCAAGAAAAAAAGATGGGCCCCATTCACACAACTATTGCTATGTGTCTGATCAGAGTTGCCTTTCTCGGTGGATATGTGTATGCTTAACTACTGAATGTGCTCTTGTGAATTATTCAGCAGTTGTGATCTGACATTCACAAGATCAATTCAACATGTGCAAATCCATTGAGAGGGTCATGTCTGCTTCAACATGTAAAAATACTGAAGAATGCACTTAAAGGCCACATTAGACCACTTCTCTCTCTGTTTCTGACTGTGTGTGTGTGTGTATGTCTGTCACATACATACACACACAGAGTGACTGCAAAACACAAGCATTATCTCATAAACATGACACTTGATCCATTGTCCAGAACCCAAACAGTCTCTATTTCCATTTTTCAACCACAAGCTGCTCAAGGCACACCCAGATTGGAGACTCAAACGAAGCAGCTATTCCCCACATCATTTATATGATCACTCTGCACGTCTGTTCTGCTGACTCAAGAGCAACAACAAAAACAACAGATGGCCACTAGCCAGCTCCTTTAGTCCACTGCTGTCTTGTGTAATGCTGGCCCAAGAAAAAGTAGGCTTTCCATTGGTAAGAAGAATAGTAGATCATTCATAATCATCCTAATCACACACATTCTGGGATTTTCATACATTAAGGCAACCTTCCTCAACCTGGTGCCCTCCAGATGTGTTGGACTGCAAATGCTATTATGGCCATGCTGGCTGGGGATGATGGGAACTGTATTCCAAGACATCTGTAGGGAACCAGGTTGGGGAAGGCTGTATTAAGGTCTATCAAGTGGCACAATATTTTATTTTCCTCAGTATGAGGTGGTATACTCCAGTTGCCTCACAGGCAAGGGATGGGAGAGTTAGTGTGATTCTACCATGAGGGTGTGCAACCCACGCTGCGGAAACCTTGTCTTAGAGCCATTTTACACACTGAATTACACATTCCTTCCAGCACTCTTTTCCCAGTTAAAATCCCTCCAAGCCGCCATTTGCCCATTAGGAGAAGTGTGTATGTAGAGCCTGTGTATATGTATGTTTCCCCTAAAGCGAAAGTGGGGAACCTTTTTTATGGCTGCATTCCCACAGAGGTCATGTGTCGGGGGCCTCATGCCAGGAGTGGGTGGGGCCAGAACAAAAAGTAGGCAGTGCCACTACTTTTCTCTCGCATTCTGACATCCCTTTCTTTTTCTCTCGCATTCTGACATCTTTCTTTCTTTCTTTCTTTCTTTCTCTGACACCCCTTTCTCTCTTTCTTTTTCTCTCTCCTTCTCTTGCTCTGTCATCCCTTTCTCTCTTTTTCTCTCTGTTTTCCTCCCCACCCAGCAGGCTGCTGGGAGAGGGACAGATCACTCTTGCCAGATCACCTGCAAAGGGGTTTTGAAATTGGGCCAAGGGGGCGTATGAAATTAAGCTGAGTGGAAACATGTGCCCCTAGGGCCACAGGTTACTCACCTCTGTCCTATAGGGACTGATAGCAATTGGGGGAGGAGAAAATTTTCACTGAGGAAAAAAGGTGCTGGGGGAAAGACCTGAACCCTCTCCCTCAGCACTGAAGTTCCAGTCCAAATTAGGGGCCCCTCTTTACTGCTCATGTTATGGAGGGGAAGGTGGGGGTACTTAATGAAATCCAACCCCCCAGCTTCTGATTCTGCTCCATTTTAACTAGATCTTGCCCCCCCCGCCTTCTAAAAAAAACAGTAGATAGGGGACAAATATAATATGTAAGGGGGCCAGAGCTGATTCAAGCAATGGCCCTCTCCTGTGTCTATTTGCTAAACTTTAAGGAGATGGGAGATCCAATCACAGATCTCCACCATCTCATCTAGTGAGGCCCTTGCTGCTGTGTGTTGAAATCTGGTGTTACTGCTTGGGTATCAGATCGGTACACCTGTTGACTCTCTACTGGCAGGCTTACAACTTTAATGCTAACCTTTTAGCCAGAACATGGTTTTTGAAGTGTCAGAAGTGGGCTAGGGAGAAATGTCTGTTCTTCATTTGAATCATGCACCCACAGATATGCAGTGCATCCCATACAGGTGAGTCAGGCAAGTCACAATCTCTCAACTACATTTCCTTGATCTGTAAAATGAAAATAACATCACAGGACTGATAGGAGAGGATGTACATGAGACGAAGCCGAATGTATACCTCGTATCATATTGATGCAATCCCATCATGGTGACGCTGTATCCTTCTTGCACATTGATACCTCATAGCCCACACAGTGACATCTGTTGCAGTATTTTGGATAATATTGAATAAAAAGTGGGAAATAATGCTAGAAAAGTGGTATATGGAATACGGAACGTGCCCCAACAGTTATCAGTGCACTTCAATACTGATAAAAAACCACTAGTGTAGATTTAGCCAAAGACTTGCCCTTCACAGCAGAACCTAAACTAATCTCTCTAATGGTCAATAATAAAATGTTTGGGATGATTGTTAAAGAATATATATGGCTGCTGACTAGACTGATGAGGCTCTTGCCATATGAAATCACCATAATCCTATTGAAACCTAAACATAAGTGCCAGGACCATTCTCAATGGGCACTACTGGACCTCTGAAAAAGGTGCATCCAGAATGCAGAGCTGCTAAATGTTTGATGCCCCAGCAACTGTTTAAGTCAGGAGTAGGGAACCTCATGCCCTCCAGATGTTATGGACTATAACTCCCATAGTCCCTGAACATTGGCAATGCTGGCTGAGGCTGATGGGAGTTGTAGTTTGAAACATCTGGAGGGCACCAAGTTGCCTACCTTTGATATATGTTAAGCACGCCAGCCATTGTAATGGAGAAGAATGTTTTGTTTTAATTCCTCTGAGTTTGTTTTGTTGTTGTTGTTCAGTACACTTCTCTCTATATACGCACCACCTTTTCAATTCACTTTGTATATCTTATGATTAAGAAAGTTATTGCCTAATGCAGCAATAATAAACTTGTGTGGCATTTAGAAGCGCTGCTAAGAGCAGGGCATGTGTCAGCATCTGACATCCTTGAGCAGCTCACCACTGCAGAGCCCACTGCTAATACCCTCTCTGTGCCCCACTTTTAAAAAAAGTTACCTTGGACGCCAAGCAGCACCAGGAAGCAGGATCCAGTAACGCTTCCACTTTCCCACTGTGCTCCCAACTTTATGCCACTCTGCAGCATTGTGGGAAACTGAAAGAGTGGCTAGACCCCGCTGGCCATTTCTGTTTTAAGCACTGCCAACACGGCCCACAGAATACAGAAGAGGACTCATCAGAGGACACTTTGCCCACAGCCTCCTCTAACCTGGAACCTGGCTAAGAACATGCATCACTAGACAATACTGTTGATGTGGTGCTAACAAAAGGAGAGATATTTTGACCTCACGTCTCCATCATTCTCGTTAATGTTATTAATATTCGTTTGTCTTGCAGGGAAAGCATAAACTGCATACAATTAAAAGCATACATCATCTGTTGCAATTCAAATAGTTCCCATCTCACAGAATGCATTCCCATCTAAACGGGCGTTGATCGCGTCACCTGTGAAAATGGCTTTGATCTCTCATTGTAGTATTAAGACTGCCCCTTATTCTGCAATATCAAAGCACAGATTCTAATAGATATTCCTTGCTGCAGAATTTCACTGCATTAGAGTGAAAACAGATTCTCATTCACCGGATTTTTCGCTAAAGATAGCAAACAGATTATTTCCCACAGCAGCTTCAAATAAGGGGCTTACCAGGGACCACCTGAAAGCCACATCCCAGAAGACACTTTTACCCCTAGAGTGGTCAGTTTTTTTAAGGTATTGATTTTCTAAAACCTGCATGATAAGCAGCACCTGCCAAAATTCCCTCTTCAACGTATCTGTCAGTGTTAGAGCAGCCCTGTCCTTCTGTGCTTGAGCTCACCCAACCCCAATCCAGATGTGTGAAGAAGGCTGGTTATGGCTACTCAGCGGTGAGGCAAAAGCACTCTGCACATGCTCAAATCTATATCCTTGGGAAGCAGAGCACTTACGTTGGCTAAGCATTGGCATTAAGGCTAAAACCCTGGTGGGCCCTTTGCTCAAATGCGGCGCCACCACACCATTTCAGTCTGTAAAGATAAAACAGGATGAATGATGGGGGGGGAGGCGCCTAGTTTGATTTGGTTTGGCCGTCGGGGTCCCCCCTCGGAAGGGCCCTTCGCTTCCAAGCTCGCTTGCCCGCTGCTTGGCTGTTGCACTGTGACTCAGCGTGAGGAGGAGGAGAACTGAGGTGATTCCTCCGGCCAATCAGGGGGCTGCCTGGCCTCAGCCGAACACAGCTGGCAGGAAGAGGGCGGATCCGCGAGTTATTCGGGAGCATATTGGGTGGCGCGTTGGAATGTTGTTTGCATGAGTTTTTCGGGCACGTGTCATGTAAACACCAGTTGCCCCAGGCTGGTGATTAAAAATCGCTGCGATCGCTGGAAGGTGGGGAGTTAACCTGGAGACGTAATAGCAGTGAACATGTAGAACAGCGGCTTGGGGGTTTTGTTTTCTTACGAAAGGGGGGAGGATTTAGTTGTTTTTCATTAAAAGGGTGGAGTATTGGCAATCATGAAGGTGTGTCCTTCACACGTTTATTTGGCTTAGCCCGCAGAAAAGAAGATTGCGGCACCGTAAGAAAACACAGCAGCCAGGTTTACAGCGCAAGCTGCGTAGAAGTCCCATTGACTTCAGTGAGGTTATTCCCTGGTGAATGGGCATAGGATTGCAGCCTCAATTTTGTAGTCCTTAAATTATTGCAAGGCCTTTTTGTGTTATCTGTTACAGATTAATATGGACCCTCCTCTGGCATAACTTGCAGAGATTTCAATGACAAACACGAACAGCATCACATACACGTAATACATGCTTTCATATATTAAGGTAAGAAATGGTGAGACGAGGGTTATTAAAATTCCCTGCTATAGTAGCAAATGAAGAAGAGGGAAGGGGGTGGGGATCTAAAGATGAGCTTTTGTTTACGATGTAGGATAGTAGATTTCAAGAACGTACAGTGTAATCCTATACATGTCTACTCAGAAGTTGTTGTTCAGTCGTGTCCGACTCTTCGTGACCCCATGGACCACAGCACGCCACGCCTTCCTGTCCTCCGCTCTCTCCCGGAGCGTGCTCAAGTTCATATTCATTGCATCCGTGATGCTATCTAGCCATCTCATCCTCTGCCGTCCCCTTCTCCTTTTGCCTTCAGTCTTTCCCAGCATCAGGGTCTTTTCCAGGGAGTTTTCGCATTAGGTGGCCAAAATATTGGAGCTTCAGCTTCATTATCTGTCCTTCCAGTGAGCACTCAGGGTTGATTTCCTTTAGGATGGACTGATTTGACCTCCTTGCAGTCCAGGGGACTCGTAAGAGTCTTCTCCAGCACCACAGTTCGAAAGCATCAATTCTTCGGCGCTCAGTCTTCCTTATAGTCCAGCTCTCACAGCCATACATTACTACTGGGAAAACCATAGCTTTGATTAGACGGACCTTTGTTGGCAAGGTGATGTCTCTGCTTCTTACTATGCTGTCTAGGTTGGCCATAGCTTTCCTCCCAAGGAGCAAGCATCTTTTAATTTCATGGCTACAGTCACCGTCTGCGGTGATCTTGGAGCCCAAGACAGTAAAATCTGTCACTGCTTCCATTTCTTCCCCTTCTATATGCCAGGAAGTGATGGGGCCAGATGCCATGATCTTAGTTTTTTTAATGTTGAGTTTCAAACCAGCTTTTGCACTCTCCTCTTTCACCCTCAACAAGAGGCTCTTTAGATCCTCTTCGCTTTCTGCCATTAGGGTGGTATCGTCTGCATATCGGAGGTTGTTGATAATTCTCCCGGCAATCTTAATTCCGACCTGTGATTCATCCAACCCGGCATTTCTCATGATGTACTCTGCATATAAGTTAAATAAGCAGGGTGACAATATGCAGCCTTGTCGTACTCCTTTCCCAATTTTGAACCAATCGGTTGTTCCATGTCTGGTTCTTACTGTTGCTTCTTGACCCTCGTACAGGTTTCTCAGGAGACAGGTAAGGTGGTCTGGTACTCCCATCACTTTAAGAATTTGCCAGAGTTTGTTGTGATCCACACAATCAAAGGCTTTAGCGTAGTCAATGAAGCAGAAATAGACGTTTTTCTGGAATTCTCTTGCTTTCTCCATGATGCAGCGAATGTTGGCGATTTGATCTCTAGTTCCTCTGCCTCTTCAAAACCCAGCTTGTACTTCCGGTAGTTCTCGGTTCGCATACTGCTGAAGCCTAGCTTGTAGGATTTTGAGCATCACCTTGCTGGCATGTGAAATGAGCGCAATGGTGCGGTAGTCTGAACACTCTTTGGCGTTGCCCTTCTTTGGAATTGGAATGTAAACTGACCTTTTCCAGTCTTGTGGCCACTGTTGAGTGTTCCAGATTTGTTGGCATATTGAATGCAGCACTTTAACAGCATCATCTTTTAGGATTTTAAATAGCTCGGCTGGAATACTGTCATCTCCGCTAGCTTTGTTGTTAGTAATGCTTCCTAAGGCCCACTTGACTTCACTCTCGAGGATGTCCGGCTCAAGTTCAGTGACTGCACTATCATGGCTATCAAGGACATTCAGATCTTTCCTGTATAGTTCTTCTGTGTATTCTTGCCACCTCTTTTTAATCTCATCTGCTTCTGTTAGGTCCCTGCCTTCTTTGTCCTTGATCATGCCCGTCTTTGCACAAAACGTTCCCTTGAGATCTCCAATTTTCTTGAAGAGATCTCTAGTCTTTCCCATTCTGTTGTTTTCCTCGATTTCTTTGCATTGTTCATTTAAGAAGGCCTTCTTGTCTCTCCTTGCTATTCTCTGGAACTCTGCATTCAGTTGGGTATATCTTCCCCTTTCTCCCTTGCTTTTCGCTTCCCTTCTTTCGTGAGCTACTTGTAAAGCCTCATCAGACAGCCACTTGGCTTTCTTGCATTTCTTTTTCTTTGGGATGGATTTCGTTGCTGCCTCCTGAACAATGTTACGGACCTCCGTCCATAGTTCCTCAGGCACTCTGTCTATCAGGTCTAATCCCTGAAATCTATTCCTCACCTCCACTGTATATTCATCAGGGATATGATTTAGGTCATACCTGAACGGTTTAGTGGTTTTCCCGACGTTCTTCAATTTAAGCCGAAATTTTGCAAGAAGCAGCTCATGATCTGAGCCACAGTCAGCTCCAGGTCTTGTTTTTACTGACTGTATGGAGCTTCTCCATCTTTGGCTGCAAAGGACATAATCAATCTGATTTCGATATTGACCATCTGGTGATGTCCATGTGTAGAGTCGCCTCTTGTGCTGTTGGAAAAGAGTGTTTGCTATGATCAGCGTGTTCTCTTGGCAAAACTCTATTAGCTTTTGTCCTGCTTCATTTTGTACACCAAGGCCATGCCTGCCTGTTATCCCGGTGATTTCTTGACTTCCTACTTTAGCATTCCAATCCCCTATGATGAAGAGGACATCTTTTTTTGGTGTTAGTTCTAGAAGGTGTTGGAGGTCTTCATAGAACCGATCAACCTCAGCTTCTTCGGCCTCAGTGGTTGGGGCATAGACTTGAATTACTGTGATGTTGAATGGTTTGCCTTGGATTCATACTGAGATCATTCTATCATTTTTAAGATTGTACCCCAGTACTGCTTTTCCCACCCTTTTGTTGACTATGAGTGCTACTCCATTTCTTCTAAGGGATTCTTGCCCACAATAGTAGATATGATGGTCACCTGAATTAAATTCGCCCATGCCTGTCCATTTTAGTTCGCTGATTCCCAAGATGTCGATGTTCAATCTTGCCATCTCATGTTTGACCACCTCCAGCTTACCTTGATTCATTGATCTGACATTCCAGGTTCCTAAACAATATTGTTCTTTACAGCATCGGATTTTCTTTTCACCACCAGACACATCCACAGCTGAGTGTCCTTTCGGCTTTGGCCCAGCCGCTTCACTCTTTCTGGCGCTACTTGGAAATACCCTCTGCTCTTCCCCAGTAGCATATTGGACACCTTCCGACCTGAGGGGCTCATCTTCCGGCGTCATCTCTTTTAGCCTTGTGATACGTTCCATGGGGTTTTCTTGGCAAGAATACTGGAGTGGGTTGCCATTTCCTTCTCCAGTGGACCACATTTTGTCAGAACTCTCTGCCATGACCTGCCCGTCTTGGGTGGCCCTGCACGGCATAGCTTATGGCTTCACTGAGTTACGCAAGCCCCTTCGCCACAACAAGGCAGTGATCCATGAAGGGGCTACTCAGAAGTACGCCCCATTAAAGTCAATGGGACTTACTCCCATGTAAGTGTGCATAGGATTGCAGGGATAAACTGGATCAGGTGATTTTACAGCCGTTCCCCCCCCCCCTTATGAGCTTTGTCGCTGCTTCTTTCCACTTTGCTTATTTCTCCTTTGAACCATCTCTTTTCCTTGTCTGATATTAAAGGAGGTATCACCACCACCACCACCTCAAAAGCCCTGCCCTGGGTGATCTCAGAGGGCAGGAGCAGTACAGGAGTGCATGCTACCAGTTGCCCCAGTTGCTTTATGAGACAGATTTTTTTTCAAAAAGAAAAAAGTGAAGTTTACTGCCAAGAGGAATGTGTGTGTAATCTTCATATATGAACACACAAGTAGGAAAAGAGAGAGCTTGATCAAGACATAAACAAAGAATAGAGGGAAGAGGAGCACACATTAAAGGAAGAGTAACAGAGCAGCAAGAACGTTTAACATCCATGGAGGAGTGCAGGAATACAACTTTCAGTGCCATCTTCTGAGGGCAAAAGTTGAAGAAAGCTTTGGCAAAAAGGAAACAGGAATCATCTCTGGATTTTGCCCTTAGATCTGCTGTTTCTTGGGGGTGGGGTGGGGTGGGGTGGGGTGGGAGGTGTTAAATGTAATTCCCACACACACATATATAGTGTGTGTGTGTGTATACATATAATGTATATATGTTGTTGTTCAGCCATTGTGTCCGACTCTTTGTGACCCCAACTGTGTGTGTGTGTGTGTATATGTATATATATATATATATACACACTGTATATATATATATACACACATATAGTGTGTGTGTGTGTGTGTGTGTGTGTATATATATATATATATATATATATATATATGGTTTTGGAAGCTCATGGTAGAGCACATGCAGAAGGCTTCAGGTTCAGTTTCTGGCATCTCCAGTTAAAAATGAATTGGGCAGCTGCTGCTGTGAAAGACCTCCCCCTGAGTTCCTGGAGAGGAGCT
Source organism: Heloderma suspectum (assembly GCF_057233095.1). NCBI lineage: Eukaryota > Metazoa > Chordata > Lepidosauria > Squamata > Helodermatidae > Heloderma > Heloderma suspectum. Next base: position 273,059,606 of record NC_139458.1, read on the forward strand.
GCCAAAGTAGACAATACTGGGCAAAGAGTCTGACGTGGGATAAAGCAGCTTCCTGTGCTACTAATCATTTCTGTGTTCAAGCACGTTCAGATAAAAAGCCTCATGACATAAAAGCCTCATGACATTTCACAACAGGAAAAGCAGAGAAGGTAGTAAAAGGAAAAAGATGTACCTGCATCTTCCACTCCTAAAACAATATGGAGCAATGTGTGTATTGTGTGTAATAGTGGTTGCATTCCCACGCCATTAACATCAATGGGCATTTTGGTGGTGACTTCAGTAGGAGCAGAATGCTAGCCTGCTTTTTTAAACCCTTTTTTTACACTTTAAAACCTTTAAAAACAAAACTTTTGAAAGACTGCAGACACATCTTTATACAGTCCCCTCCCAGTTATATACAGTGACAGCATTATTTTGTATTAGCATCTGTAATACAGGTAAATTGGTAAATACTGCTCTGGTGAGCATTTTTAAGAATCAAAATGTAATCTGGTGATTTAGTGAATAACCCGCTATCTGCAAAGCCATGCTACAGGCTACCTCTTGCAAGACTTTCTTTTAGAGGGTGGAATAAGGGTTGCCTTTTAAGATAATTGGATGGTGGTGGAAGGAGGATATACAGCATGGGTTTTGTGGCATAATTTGAAAAACAGCAGCTTATTTAAAGAGAATTTGTTAGGATTTTTTTTCTTTTTATAGCTTATAGTACCTAGCCATATCATTTTATGAGCCTTTGTTGTGCTTCTCTGATCTACAGAGGCCCTGATTTGTTATAACAATATGAAAAAGGAGAGGGTCCTCCAAACAGTAAACAAAAAAACAAAAACAAAAACAAAAAAGTCAACAGAACCTGTAAGGAGTAAATTGTTATTACTATTGTTGTTGTTGTTACTATTATTAGAAAATGACAGTACAATGTAACCTATGTAAACTGCACATGAACACTGAATCCCAGGTATAGGCTGGGTCTGAGATAACAAGATTTCTGATTTATATCCCGTTTCATTACTTCCTCAGAACCACCTAAGGAAATGTATCATTATAGTATACTGTACTGTCATTTTCTAACAGTAGTAATAGTCACTTGTTATGGGTGCTACTGACTTTGTCTGTGTGGCTTCCTTGTTATTAACAATAGTCACTCCGTTTGTAGAGCCAAGGAGTTGGCCAGTGATATAGGTTATTCTGAGGATCAGTCACCTGCCATCTGAAATGTAGGGAGGGTGTCTGTCTTACCTGAACGATGCCCGCTGGGTGCAGCAGAATACTTGTTGGTGTATAAAACCCTTGCACTCTTTGTTGTATAAGAATCTCAAGAATCGTATTTGTATCCCTCCAGAGAAGCATTTCAAGATTCTGTTGCTGACTATCACTTTCCTATCAATCATTCATATACAATTATACTCATTTACAGAAAGAAGGCAAACATCCATATTTAAACCCAAGTCATCAGACATTTCTGGCAATAGGTTCAACCTCATGAGCCCAAACCTCTTTCAGACAAATGAGTTTTCCTTATCTGAATTTATAATCAATAACTACTGGCACTGACTGCTCTAAACCCCAGAGCATTTCCACAATGATCCAGTATAACATGGTTCCATGTGATACTGCCTTATACTATTGATCTATCTAGCCCAGAACTTGGTCTGTCTAGCAGCAGCTCTCCAAAGTTGCAGGAGTCTTTCTTAACCCCATTATGAGACCATTAAACTCAGGGGTGAGGAACCAATGGCTCCTCCCATCATCCCTGACCACTGGCCATGCTGGCTGGGGCTGATGGGAACTGGAGTCTAACAACACCTGGAGGACTGCAGGTTCTCCATCCCTGCTGTAACTGAAGAGTTCAGGGACTGCACCCAGGACCTTCTGCTCCCAATGCATGTGGTCTACCCGATTGAGCTATAAGCCAGGGGTGGTGAACCTCTTTCAGCCCGAAAGCAGAATTCCATTTTCGAAAACGGGGGCCGTGGGCGGGGGACCATGAGTTAGTTATTGTTTTGAACCTTGGCAGCTCCTGTAGACTTGGGAATAGCAGCAGTGGGTGGAACTTCTGCTACGTTCTGCAGTTCTGTGTGTGATCAATAAAGGACAGTTGTGTTTGAGACCTGCTGAGTCTTACAGTCATTCCCTCTACCTATACAACAGAGAAGCTCTCAGGGGCCACATTCCAGTAGTGAATTGGGCTGAAGGCAAAAGGGGCAGGGGCAAAATACCAGCCTATTGTAGCTTCAAGCTCTTACTGTCAGTAACTAAGCCTTAGGCTTAGAATGTGGGGAAAAACTGCACAAAAGCCAAGAAACTACCAAATGATTGGTAGTCGGGGGAAGGGGGTCTGGCCATCTGGGGAATCCTGGAGGGCCAGGTTGTGACCCGGGGGGGGGGGGCAGATTTGCCCCCTGGGCTTAAGGTTCTGCACTTCTGCTATAGGTCCTCCCAGAAGTTACACTTTGCTCACTAATCAACTTCAATGCTTAAACTTCTTATATCACAGGACTGTGCATACAATTCAGAAATCTGAGGGTACTGAAAGTGTGATTGCTGAGAGACCACACATAATGTCCACATATTCAGCATATGTATAGGGTGTACATTTCATAGTGCATAGGAAAGGACACACATATGCACCCAATTTAGACACCAGTCTGAGCACATGGACGCTTTCAGTGTACTAGGTTTTCCAAGCATATGCTTAGGGCAGTCCCTATGATAAATCCACTGCCAAACATTAAAAGTAAAATTTGGTGCTAAATTTCCCTCCAAATCAGTGGGATTTACTTCTCACTAAACAGGGATAAGATTCCGATGGTGCAACAATCAGTGTCCCCTCTCCCTGCTCCTCCATCAAAAAAAAGTTACGGGCTACAGGAGTTCCATCTCAGATATATAGATTCCTGAGATATAAATGGATTAGTCAGATAGATTTGCTGTACAGACTTGATCACACTTCCTGCATTCTGCTACTGCTGCTAGATCAGCCAGGGAGGTAACAAGAAGTTTTCTTGAACTGGTCTGTCTGGTTAAACAGACAGCAGTGCAGGAAACAGGTAGAAGGGGCACAGACAGCTGTTACTAGCACATCCTTTGCAGAGATGGACACAAGAAGCAATTCAGAAGAATATCATTAGAAACAAATATTAGTGTCGCAAGCAGCTCAATGCCCAAGATTCTGTTGTGTCTATAGAATGACAATCTCATTCTCAAACATTGGATTTTGGGAACCTGTTAGCAATCCTAGTACTATGATATAAAAGCATATTGTATCACTGCGGTTTATTCTAGCCTTCATATGTATAATACATGTTAAAGGAAAAGTTGTTTTGCTTTCGCCGCATCTAAATACATATCCAGCCTTAGAAAGCAGGATGCAAAGTTCTGTGCCATTTCACAATTGGCCTATGGAGTTGGGTTTGTTTGTTTTTTACTTTCAGTTCAATTTCAAATGATTAAAGCCCTAAAGAACAAGCTCTTTAATTCTTTCAAAATCTGGCTAACTTGCTTATTTAAAAAGCAAAGAAGGACATATGAATGTCTTCATTTCATGGTATTTCAAATCGCATTCTCACCTGATTCCTTAGGTATTCCATGTTGTATCTAATTCATGAGATCTGCCTGTAACTGATAACTATTGCAGACTGACAAGTTGGTTGGGCTTGCCTCTACTTTAATTCTTGAACTTCAGGTGTCTTAGGTCCTTAGGGACTCTCCATTGGAATTAGTCTACTGTAACTGTAGCCTTCCCCATCTGTGCAACAATCATCATTTCTTTTCCAGAGTCTTATTCTCTCTCCTTCTAATTCTCTCTCTCCCACCCCCCTCTCCTTAAATCCTACAGCCCTGGCCTCCACCAACTGTCCATGTCTTGTGAAAAGCCTATTCTTAAAAGGTTTCATTGTGACATCATCTCCAGCAAGACTATGACATTTTCAGAAGTACTTTAAGTTACAAGAGGAGAGGAGAGGGATGAGATGAAAGGGAAATGAGAGGACAGATGTGCATTTAACTCCAGGTCCAATCAACAATTGCAAGTACATCCCCAGAGCTCTTAAATAAGCATTCACTGTAGGGATAGAGTAAGGAAGGAGCTCTTGCAGGGATGGGGAACCTCTTTCAGTTTGAGGGCCAAATTCAGTTTTGGAGAAGCTCTTGGGGGCCAGATTCCAGTAGGCAAAAGGGGTGGGGCCAAAAATACAAAGTAATATCAGCATATTGTAGTTTAAGGGCACAATCCTAGGCATATTTGGACAGAGAAAAGGCCTACAAAAGGTTCTAGGCCTTTTCTCTGTGCAAACATGCATAGGATTGCACCCTAAAGCTCTTATTGCCAGTAAATAAGCCCTAGAAGGGGCATTTCAACCTTTTAGAATGGGGAAACACTGCACAATCACTGGGAAACCACCAAGTGATTGGTGGTTGAGGGAAAGGGGGCATGGGGCCAAAAGGAGGAAGCATGGCTTTCTGGGGAAACCTGGAGATCCAGATTGGGAGCCTAGGAGGGTTGGATTTGGCCCCCAGTCTTGAGGTTCCCCACGCCTGAGTTATTATATGATGTCTCTTTCTTCCTCTAGAGGTGAAAAGGTCCAGGGGTAGGGCAGTAGGTTTTAGTGTCTTTTGAGTGAGCCGGTGTAACCCAATGGTATAATTTTCTTTAAGAATTCTGAGGGAATATTCCTGCACATGCTCAGTAAAGGAATGAGATACAGAGTGGCCACCATTTTAGGCAGTTATCAAAATGCAGAATGGAAGAAGCTTGCCCTGAACCCTTGAGAGAGGCTAGTAGGGACTTGAAATGTTTTTCTTTTGTCAAACACTATGAGTTCCTTGTTTATGTTCTTTTATATTATATGAAGGGCTGTTTGCAAAGTTTACTCCTGTGTTATGGGATTCATCCAGCTTGAGAAGATTGCTGCAGAGTTGGAGTAAACTGAATAGAGACTGTTCTCCTTCTTTGGCCAGCAGAAAAATCAATCTTCAGAGAGAAGTTTTATTTATATTTTTGTTGTGGACTCAAGCTAAAAGAAAGAACACTGGGAAGGCTGTGCTCTGTTTTATTGTTTTTGGTGATAAGTGAATTGTTATGCATATAAAATTATTGCATGTGCATTATTGTTTTTAATTAAGAAATTAAAATGGTATGTGTTAATTGTCCCTGTACAAGGACTTTGCTGTGAGTCCCTTTAGAGACCCTAAGAAAAGTGTTACACCAGCCCTGAAAACTTGCAGTGCCTTTTTAATATTAGTTTTATTTACAAACCTGGAAGCAGAAAACAAGGGAAACAAGCAGATACCTAAGAGTAGGTAGCAAAATTGCTGTTCGCATAACAGATTCTGCAACCAATTATGGCCTGTTGCAGCCTTGCACACCAGTTTTAGCCAAGTCCAGCTAAAATTTCCACTCGCTTTGCCTCTGCCAAAAACAGGTTGCAAAACTGGCTCCAAACCGTATCTTTGCTCCTCTGTCTTGCTGGAGGGTGTCACATTCTGAAGGCATGGAAAAGATTCTATGGAACCTGACCAGCCTTTTGTTTAAGTCCCCGACCGATCAGTTGCCTGGTTATAGGCCAATTCCAGTATTTATGATGGCAAAATTGTCTCAACAGTATTAAGTAATGTCGAGCACTTGCAGACTGAAGGGTTTCTAAAAAAAAAACACTCTTGCATTTGTGTAGTCTTCTAACCCTAGAAATGTTTGTATTTACCCATAATCTTTAACAAAAAGAGTGATAGTAAGCTGTAACCAGGTTTGATATCCTTCACATGTCTCACAGGCATATTTTTATTTATTGGTGACATTCATATACTGCCTTATTTGCTAAAAAGCCATCAAGACTGTGAACAACTACTTAAAACAATAACACCGTAAAAAGACCATTTAAAACAGGAAAACATTAAAACTACATAATTTAAAAGGCTATTAAAAAAAAGTGTCTTCATGCCCTTTCTAAAAATCAAGAGAGGGGGCCCAATCTTAGTTCTTGAGGGAGTGCATTCCAATGTTTGAGAGCAACACAGGAGAAATATACACCAAGATGATAATTTTCTGATCCACCAGTGCTACCTCAGCTTATCACCATGACTTCCTAAGGTTGGAAACACTTTCCTGTAAGCCATTCTAGAGAATAGAAAAAAGAAGTACCAACATCCATCCATCCACAGTAAGTAGGAGAGTGTAATAATGTTTATGCAGGTGTTGCTATGCAACTGTTCAACACTTCCCGGTCTTGTTAGAACTTCACTCTTGCCATGGTGTTCAGCAGCACAGTGATAATGGATCCTATTTACATGGTCTGGAGATGCTGGTATTGGAATAAGTCCAAAAGTTATCTATGTGTTTATGGCCCATGAGGAAAAGGGGAGTCACTAGAATTTTGCAGTCCAGGGCCGCAGGACATAGTCCAGGAGGGTTGGCTGAGTATCTTTATTTGTGGCCATCTTTAGCAAATGGTTACCTATTTATGTGAGGCCCCCCTATTTGTCTGCTGATTAAGGAAGGCTAAGTTTAAACCATCCAAAAATGCCTTTAATGAGTAATAACTTCCTAATGACCTGAGCCCAGTTACATCCATCCAAAGGGTGAAAGTAGCAGTGAGTATATAGATATTGAAATGCTATCAGATGTTTCAAAACCTGGCTTAAAATAGCAGTACTATTAAAAGTGTAACATCTGGGAATTAGTGCTGCTGCCTTTTAGTGAGGTTTCCCTTCAGTTGTCATCAGTCCATTATTTGCACCTAAGCCTGCATTCTTTTGTTTAGATAAAATACTTGTTAACAGCAAAGAGGCAAAAGCAACAAGTAGGAGCCATTGAGTGCATGTCAGGCCAAGCCTTCTCTGTACTTTTTAAAGCCTTGATAACTGCAACTTTTCCCAGGGAATATTTTCCCATGACAAGTTTAAGAGAATACTACCAGATGCTGTTAAGCCTACTTAGGAACATCAAAGCTATTACTTATATTTCAAAGCACAGCACAACTACAAAAGAAATATGCAGCTTGATCCTACACCAATTTACTGAGATGTCCCAACTTTATTCAGTAGGGCTAACTCCCAAGTAAAAGGAACAGGAGGATTGCAGCCAAAACTTCCGTTGTGTTATCCAACAGAGAGTACCAACAAAAGAGCTGGATAGAGAGTGGCAGAATACAGACTATTCTTTACTATTTCTGTAGTTATCCTACCCAAGTAATTTAAAGCCTAATACTGTGCTTGTGATGAGAGTATTTTTCCTGTGCTCATATTTTTGCAATTCCAGTACCAACTAATCCTAGCCAGAGGCTTCTAATGTGTTGTATTTATTTATTGATTGATTGATTGATTATTATTATTATTAAATTTATTAATCGCCCATCTGGCTGGTCACCCAGCCACTCTGGGCGATGTACGGCGTATAATAAAACAGTTTCAAATAATAAAATTCTACAATAAAAACGTTTTCTAAAATACCCTAACCCACCCCAAATGCCTGCCTGAACAACCACGTTTTTAATGCACGATGGAAGCTCATTAAAGAGAGGGCATGGCGGAATTCCCTAGGGAGGGAGTTCCACAGAGTGGGGGCCACCACAGAAAAGGCCCTCTCCCTCGTCCCCACCAGTCTAGCTGTCCAGGCTGATGGGACAGAGAGAAGGCCATCTGAGACTGATCTTGTTAAGCGGCCTGTCTGGTGTTGCTGGAGGTGCTCCTTAAGATAGGCTGGGCCAGAACCATATAGGGTTTTAAAGGTCAAAACCAACACCTTGAATTCGGCCCAGAAAACAACTGGTAACCAGTGCAACTCCTTCAGCACTGGAGTGATGTGATCTTGCCGGCGGCTGCCTTTAGTCAGTCGAGCCACCGCATTCTGTACCAGCTGCAGCTTCCGAACCGTCTTCAAGGGTAACCCCACGTAGAGCACATTACATTAGTCTAAACGAGAGGAGACCAGGGCATGTACTACCGATGGGAGCAGATGGTCGGGAAGGAAGGGGCGCAGCCGCCGTATCAGATGGAGTTGATACAGCGCTGTCCGGCTCACAGCTGACACCTGAGCCTCCATGGACAGCTGGGAGTCCAAAATGACCCCCAGGCTGCAGACCTGGTCTTTCAAGGGTAGCCGTACCCCATTCAACACCAGGTCAACATCCCCCAGCCTCCTCTTGTCTCCCACCAAAAGTACCTCGGTCTTGTCAGGGTTCGGCTTCAGCTTATTCCTCCCCATCCAGCCACTCACCGTCTCCAGACATTTGGACAGGGATTCTACGGCCAACCTTGGTGAAGATTTGAATGAGAGGTAGAGCTGCGTGTCATCCGCATATTGATGACACCACACCCCAAACCTCCTGATGATAGCCCCCAGCGGCTTCACATAGATGTTAAATAGCATCGGGGAGAGGATGGAACCCTGCAGCACTCCACAAGTGAGTGGCCATGGGTCCGAAACCTCCTCTCCCAGTGCTACCCTCTGGTACCTGCTGGAGAGGAAGGACCGGAACCACGGCAATACGGTGTCTCCAATGCCCAACCCCTCCAGGCGGTCCAGGAGGATACCGTGGTCAACGGTATCAAAAGCCGCTGAGAGGTCGAGGAGAACAAGGAAGCAGCATTTACCCCTATCCCTATTTCCATAAACTGTCATTGTGGACTGTCACTTTCTGGCACTTTAATCATGTGATGTTTGTTTTCTAGCCTGTTAAATCGTCATTATGCAAAACGATGCCTTTTTAAAGCACTACAGCGTACATTTTTAAAAGTTTAATATCAGAAGTGCGTAACAATTTTGAAATGAGAGATAAAGGGATTGTGTGACATCTTCTCAGTATGATGTTTTGTAATGTAATAGGATCTATATTATAAAGGGTCTAAGCAGTTTTTGTGTTGTAACTTTTCAGTGGTTTTTTTACATTGTTTAAAAAGACCTAGCTACTAGATCTAAAATGTTCCAGCAGCTAGGTCTGTTGTGCTTTTTTAACCTAGAGTGGGTGCAGGGGGCTGATTCAGATCTTAAAAGCCTCCCACGCTAGGGTCCTGATTCAGAAAAAAAGATGTAGCTGCTAGACACAGATTTAAAGTAATGTCTGTTTTGGCCCTAATAAGTACGGTTGGACTACCTTAATTCCTGCGCAAAGGTACCTCCCAGCAGGCACAATTTGTTCCTAGCGATACCTGAAGGTCTGCTTGTGGTGTTCCCCGCCCTTATTTAATTAGAACTTGAGAATTAAGTTCCAGTCAAGAAATCCTTTATTTGTACCTGTAATATCAATTCAGCAATAGTCACATGGTGATATATGACCAATGTGCCCGCAGCAAAAGGGCTGCGCCATCTGATCCTCTCCATGTTGATTTGGAAGCAAGTCTTACTCTGTTCAGTGGGATTTACTTTCAAACAGGGTGTCTCAAAATCAATGACTGGGTGTTTTTTTAATCGAACTTTAAAATTTAAATTGTTTCTTTTTTAAAAAAAAAAATCATCAATAAAATACCCATTTTCTCTCCCATTAAAACAAAAAATAACATAGTTACAATTAAATCTCATCACAAACATGCTAAGCCTACACTTACACAGAAGTGACTTACCAACAGTGGTGGAGTGAGTGGAGCCAGGGCTCATGGGGATGCTAGCAATAATATACTGTTCCCTGTTTGAATGCAAAGTATTTGAGAGTGATTTGGTCTTGAATGGGCAATTAAACCCATTAGCTTCACAAAAGAGCTGCTGCTGGTGGAGATGAGAACTGGTTTGCTCATATAGCACTCCCTCAGGCCGTGGCTATGGGGTTTGTCCTGATGAGCACCTGCACTTCAAAATTTGCCACTACTACACCACTGCTTACCAACCAAACACTGGCATTTGCCCTTCTTTCAAATGCATGTCCACAGAATTTCAGTCTTCTTACCCTTATCATTTATAACTCACTTTGAGGGGATGCGCCTTTTCCTCTCTTATTCTTGCAACAGTGATAATGTACCAAAACCACATTTTCAGGATATATTCTCAGCCACAAAGGCTGGAAATGCATTCACTCCATTTGCCCCTCTACACACCTGCACTACAGACTTACAGAGGTTCTGTGCCAGTTTTAAAGTCTAATCCTATTCATTTTTGTTAGGAAGTAGTCCCATTGAATTCAGTGGGCCTTACTCCTAGGTAAGTGGGTATAGGATTGCACCTAACTCTCACATTTATTGTTTATTCGCTCAGTCGCTTCCGACTCTTTGTGACTTCATGGACCAGCCCACGCCAGCGCTTTCTGTCGGCCGTCACCACCCCCAGCTCCCCCAAGGTCGAGTCCGTCACCTCCAGAATACCATCCATCCTTCTTGCCCTTGGTCGGCCCCTCTTCCATTTGCCTTCCACTTTCCCTAGCAAACTCTCATAACTTCCTCCAACAAATCCTGGAAATTGTAGTTTGGTGATGATGCTGAGAATTCTGTTAGAGCTCCTAAAAGTTCACAGAGCTGAATGAATTATTTGTGTATTTATTATTTATTCAATACATTTATATCCTGCCTTTCAGGGAGAGCCCTCACAAGGCAGTTTATAACAAATAGGAATGACTAATTAAAATCAGTTTATTTTTATGGTGTAGATATGCCCTTTGCCAACTGTGGTGGAGGAAAAGAATATATATTGTCTCTAACAAAAACTGAAAAGCAGGTGTAAGGTGAAAAAAAAATGAATGGATGAGCATATTCTGCTACTGGCAACATGAAACGTACTTGAGTGAAATCATTTCTTCCGCCTCAACTAGCATGGCCAGTGGTCAGGATTCAGGAATGCAGGGAGTTGAAGTCTAAAACATCTGGGGGCACCAGGCTGGGGAAGGCAAGGAAAGATCATTAACTTATATTAACAAGATTCTGTTAAAGATAATGGAATGCTTTTGATTTGCACTGATTTATGTGTGGCCCATTTTAATGTTTAAAAAAAACCAGTTCACTTAACTGTACACAGGAGCTGTTCAAAAGGCTACTTAGAGGTAAATGACCTGGTGCCCTCCAAATATACTACAGCTCCCATAAACCCCAGTCAGTATGACCATTGGTCAGGGTTTATGGGAGCTGTAGTCCAAAATATCAGGAAGTCACTAGATTGCCTATCTCTTAACTACATCCATAATAACAAGCAAATGTTTGATTGAGCTATAACATTTATATGCTGCCTTTCCTCCAAGCTTACATAGTTCTCCCCCTACCAACCCACCCCATCCATTTTGTCCTCACAACAACCTTGTGAGGTAGGTTAGGCTGAGGGATGGTGCCTGACCCACCTTCCCCCAGTGAGTTTCATGGCTAAGTGTGTATTTGAACTTGAGTCACTACACCACACTAAAAAAAAAAAAAACATACAGTGTCTGGAAATACAAAAGAAAATGGCAAATCCAAGATCAAGAGAAGCCGCACAACAACTACCCAAGACGCGTGCGTGCACGCACACGCACTCAAAAGAAATTTTAGCAGAATAAAACAAAGTCCTGCCCATAAGAATCCTGGGGTCATATCTGTGTACATGTCTGCTTCCCTGACGAACGCTTGCTCATGCATCCAGAACCCTTCTGTTTCCCTGATGGTCTGTCATCAAAATATGGCCGGACAAGCACTTCAGACAGTCATCATGATGATGTCAGATTGCCACTCCAATTGCACAACTAGGGAAGGCCCTGGTGCTTCATCAACTTTGCCCAAGATAAAGGTGCACAACGCCTTCACTAAATATCACCAGGAGGCCAGACAGCCAGCATTTTTTTGGTCTGTCCAATAAAACCATTATTTTGTCAGGTAACTATAATAGCATCTGAACAGCCACTGAACTCCAAGTTCTGCCAGGTTCTTCCCCGGCCCGCCCAGGAAGTGTCATAGCTTAAGGGCAGAGCTCATGCTTTGCACACAAAATTTTCTCATTAATTTTCCTCACTGCTGTGCTCTTCAGAAGGAAACTTATTTTAGTTATTCATTTTAGCCCACCTTTTTTCTGTAACAGGACCCACTGGGGGGTATCATTTTGGCTTTTGGATCCTTGCTTCAGTGGGTATCTATAGACCAACAACTCACTATCCCTACTGTTTGGGTATAGAGGGACGATTTATTATGCCAGTAGACAGCTGGTGGTCATTTTCAAGACCACCAAGGGAAGGCGCAAAGGTGACTCTTTCATCCAGTCATTCTCATCATTATAGCTGATGCTTGCACAAAATGTCAGAACTACAGAAAATCAGAATCCATTCTAAATTTAAAGTGTTACGATGATGTATTTGGTCCTGCCCCTTCCATTTTCATCTGCTTCCTAACCCGAGAAAAAAATCCAATAAATATACACCCTTCACTGATCTTTTCTGTTTGGACTGCAAAGCTTATCTCATTGCTGTCCAATTAATATCTATGATATGATAGTGACTATCTACAAAATCAGAGACTTCACACAGTACATTCCAGCTTCAGACCATTTACACCCCTCCTGATGGTTCTGATGGGCCGTCCTCTTCCGATTATCCACTATGCAGTTTTGACTGTTATAAAATATATAACACCGCCTTGGGTTCCTTAAGGAGGAAAAAAGGTGGGATATAAAGGCAATCAATCAATCAATAAAAAACAGGGACACGACTCTGTTTACCAGCTGTGTATTGGTGTGAGTCACATACATTATCATAAGAGGTGGGTCATTATTTATACCAAACAATGGTGGTCTTAGGCAGGGATGGGGAACCTTAGGCCTGTAGACCAAATCTGGCCCTCCAGGTTTCCCCAGATGGCCCCACCCCCTTTCCCTTGACCACCAATCATTTGGTGGTTTCCTGGCTTTTTTGCATTTTTCCTGATCTAAAAGGTTGAAATGCTTCTCCTAAGGCTTAGTTACTGGCAGGAAGAGATTTAAGCTACAATATTTTGCCTTTGGCTCTACCCACCATTGGAATGCAGCTAGTTATAGCTTCTCCAAAACTGAATTCAGCACTCAGGTTGAAAGAAGTTCCCCACCCCTGATCTTAAGCTCCCTGTGTAGATTTGCTTGCAGATATAAACCCAACACAGCACCAAGTAATATAACTATCTTGATGGACAACATAAAATCTGTTCCAGACCTTTTAAAAAAAAAAAGGCTGTTAGTTACTTTTAATCACCATTTGAACCAGGTCCAGTATCTGCTGATATCCAACAGTAGCTCTACCTTTTCAGTGTATGTGAATCTTTTCCAGCTGTTTTAGCATGAGTACTGTATCATCAGAACAGATGTTTCTACTATGTCTTCTCTGATAGGATTCAGTTCTAGCCTGTGACCCAGTGATTGTGGTTGTGTGGATAAGCTGATCAGGCCACACAGGAACTACCAGGTGATAAAGGTGAATCATTTAGATCTTAAATGTGGTGTGAGGAGAGGTTGTAATGAGTCTGCCTCATGGCTTTCTCATGCCTGATCTGCAAATTGTAATCTTCCTTCCTTATGTAGGCATAGACTAGGGATGTCAGAGAATTCCGCCAGCCTCGTGTGGCGCAGAGTGGTAGGCGGCAGTATTGCAACTGAAACTCTCCCCATGACCTGAGTTCGGTCCCAGCAGAAGCCGGGTCTCGGGTAGCCAGCTCAGGTCGACTCAGCCTTCCATCCTTCCGAGGTGGGTAAAATGAGTACCCAGCTTGCTGGGGGAAAGGTAGTCACGACTGGGAAAGGCAATGGCAAACCACCCCGCTATAGTCTGCCATGAAAACGCCAGCATCCCTCTAGGGGTCAGTAATGACCCGGTGCTTGCACAGGAAGAACCTTTCCTTTCCCCAATGAGGCCAGATTCCAAGAATCCAGCCCCATTGGGGTCCGTGACAGAACGGAGCACTCACCTCCGTGCCCCTCCAGAATCTGTCCAGGCCGGTTCCTCCACGTGGTGATCCTGCAGAGCCGGCTGCTGGCTCTGCAGCGCTGGCGATATGGCCGTCCACCATTGCCGTGCCATATCGCTGTGCTAAGTCTAGATGCAAATGGCATCCACTACGCCATTTGTGTCCCTGTTTACATGCAATAGGCTATGCAAATTATATTTATGTAGATATTTGCATAGCCTATCGCATGAAAACAGGGACGCAAATGGCGTAGTGGATGCCATTTGCGCCCGGACTTAGCACAGCGATACAGCACAGCAATGGCCGGCCATATCACCAGCACTGAGGAGCCGGTGGCCAGCTCCGCAGGATCACTGCGGAGCAGAGCCGGCCTGGACAGATTGCAGGGGGAGGGACGGATTGCCTCCCCCACCCCGCAGACCTCCCCACCCAGAACGGGGTAAGTGATCCACCCATCACTAGGTGAGACAACATCTCAGGCAAAGCCCTGTAATAATTTATGGGGAGTCTGGAGTCTCGAGATCTGCTAAGCGTAGATTACTGAATTACCACAGAAAACAAAAGACGTCATGGAATTTTACAGAAGACCAGCCACTGAAATAAACACAATGCAAAAAGAATCCACATTCACGTTCAGGTTACGAGTCCAGTCCAGACATTTCGGATCCAGCCAGGATCTTTCATCAGTGGAATCGAAACACAGAAGAGAAATACTTAGTAACACCATGACTCATTCAGCTTATTCAGGTTATTGTGCAAATCTGTGAACACCTTCTGGAGACTCGCAGCTCATCCCCACACACACACACATACATACACACCTCACATGCCTTCTCCTCCACTGGCATTTGTTGTCAGTGTTTGCCTCTGCTGAGAAGTAGTTTCTCAGATGTCCCTTACAGAACCCTTACCAGATGTACAATTGGAAAACAGTGGGTTGGATCCAGAGTTTGCTCCCATTCTCAATCACAAGGAAAGCCTCCACAGATACAGGAGGCTCTCCTCTTTAGAAAGTCACCCTTCACAAATACAGAGCGATTGAAACGCACAAGGACAAGGCAGGACTAGAGCGCTCTGTCTCCTAACACATTCATTGGAAACAGCTACAGAACACCTGAATAGGGCTTGTGACTTCGCCATCAAGCCAGATTTATTTTCCTGCTCTATTTCCTCCCCACAAACATGCCTGTTGTAACATATTCCCTGATGAAGATATCTGGACCCAATCTACATGGAAATGGAATGAGAAGTGCTTTCTGGTTATACCTGGATTTTCATTAAATTACTTTGCTCCATCAGAGCCAAACAAAGCAAGAAAAGTGAAGTATAAGCTATCTCAAAACCCACTTTCACAGGTCACACAGCACTTGAAACTCCCATACTTCAGGCCTGGGCAGGTGGAATAGAACTGAATGTCATCAACCCCGTAGGTGCTGCTCTGCGATCGAATGAAAGAGGCTTTTTCCTTGCCCCTATCCACACTCCCCTGCTCAGGGAAGTTTGCTGGAAACTCGGAATTAAGCCCCTGTAGTTTATCCCACTCCTCTCCCCTCTCATCCACCATTGGGATATTATGAAAGATTAAAAGATACTGTGCTATTGTGAATGGGAAAAACAGTCTGCATACTGTGAATGGGTAAAGCACGTACTGCACTATTCTGAAAGATTGAAAGAGCACTGCAGCTCTATCACGAATGGAAAAAACAGGCTGTGAATGCGTAAAGCAACTACTGCACTATTCTAAATGACTGAATCACTGCTACTGCACTATTATGAATGGGAAAAACAGACTACATAGTGTGAACGGATAAAACGGCTACTGTGCTAGGCTACATATTATTAATGGAGAAACAGCACTACTGATATAGTGAAAGGAAGAAACAGTGTGAAATAGTGCTAAGAGAGAAATAAAGCCTGTGTCCAAAAGCGCCCTACTATGAATGGGGAAAAAGGGGGTAGCCTCACCCCTTGGCCACATCACTGCCAAGTTACAGCCAGGGCACAGAGGCATGCCCAGGATTTAATGCAGGGAGACAGGACACAGTGCAGCAGAACTGCACAAGAGCCACATTTAAGGAAAACAACACACTAAAAGAACTTTTCGAAAATGTGCCTTTTCCAGAGGAAGCTGTGGGGTTGCTGTGGATTGATGATGACGTCATCTGTCATGAATGACCCTGATGTGTTCTCGCTCCACACCAAATCAGCTGTGTAGATCAGACCCTGGAGATTTCAAAAGCTTGCATATTTCCTATTTCAGCAGCACTCAGCAATATGCTAAATATTTCTTAGGCATGGCATTAGATTGCGATCTAATTTCAGAGTTCCTCAGCAAATAAGAGCATCACATCAAATACCAAAGAGCCCAGTTTTGTGAGGGTTACAACACAAAAGGAGCTTACTTACCCATTTTAATAAGCAGAGATTGAATCGATTGTGGAATACAGATGCTGTAGACATATATTAACATCTATAAAAATACATATGGGGCTCTAGGATGAGGGCTTGCCAAGCAGCATTGTGATGTCTTAGTGAAGTAGAATTAATCTTGACAAAAATCATTGCTATCATCCACACACATTTCGGCAGAGGCTTCCTGTGCAGGATAATACATGTTGTTTATCAAACATCAATGTAATGGAGTTTACAACAACTAATTGAGGCAGCTATTAATCCTGTATTCAAGAATAGTAGGCAGGCTAAGGAACTGTGGTATTTAAATGGCTGGATTAACACTGTACAGGAAGTAATTTAGTCTGAGAGTGGTTCAATCAACACCTGTATGCCTTCACCATAATGTGATGTAGGATCATAATTGTTTTAAGACTGCAGTGGAGCAATTGCACAGAACTACTGATTTTGGCTCTGATTAAGTGATGAAAGATGACTATTCAGTGACATTTTTAACGACTAGCAGAGACTGGAATGTTCACATGTCACTCAGATTGTTTGGGCAAGACTCAGGCAAATTAAGCCCTTTCCAGTCCTGTAGAGTTCAACAGAAGGCAAAGACGTTTAAAGGTTTTATATTTCATCATGTTGTATTTGGGGGTTTTCACCACCCAGGCAGCTTTAGCTATTGGGCAGTACAGGGATGTAGTAAATGAATAAAAAGAAATCAAATAACGTTTGTGCATAAGTCTCTCCCATTAAAATCAATTATTAAAATTAAGCATGACTTAAACATGCTTAATTTTGACTGGATAGTACACATTCTTTAGTTCAAGGAATAGGAAAAAGTACATTCACATTCTTGATGTCTAGCACAGGCTAGACAGAAGAGTAAAAGTGTTAGATTTGTACTCACACCAGCAATACAATCATTATGGGTTACATTTTCATTTTATTCAAAGCGTTTATACAAAACAGATGGATGAGCAAACTTCTATAATATATACAAACCTATCTGTCCATGTTCTCCTGGACAGCTTTGTTGGCACCTGTGAGAAAGGTGCCTTCAGAAAGCTGATGTGTGTCTGGGAGGAGGGGGGAGCATTTTACCTGGGAGAGAGCCTCCTAAACACCCCCTTTCCAGCTAGAGCTAAACAGAAGAAATAGTCCTTGTCACACATTATTCCACATGAAAGGGCTCCATGCGATTAGATGATAGTGGGCCCGTGCCACTGGCTTGTCCTGCCCGCTCGCCTGGCTACAAGCCCCCCATCACCGCGTGTTAAAAAAATTCTGAAGGGGCAGCCAGCTGTATTCATAGAGGCTTCTCAATAAGATCGGGAGACCAGATCACACAGGACTCCACATCAAGTGGAACCTCCATGAGTACAGCCAGCACCCCCTTCACATCTTTTCTCAGCACGAGTAGCTCAGGGCGCAGCTGTGTCGTGGAGCCAGGGCTCACAGGGATGCAGTGCTGTAACCTGGGATTAACAGGGATGCTGGCATAGTCTGCCACCCCCTTCAGACTTCCCTGTTCCCTCTGAGCTTAGCTGCAGTCCTCACAATAGCTGGGTGGACATGAATTTTCCCAACAACAATATATTGTTCCCTGTTGTAAGGCAAAGTATTGGGGGGTGGCTTGGTCTTGAATGGGCAATTAAGACCCATCAGCTTTACAAAAGACCTGCTTCTGGTGGAGATGACAAGTGCTAGAACTGGTTTGTGGAGATGGATCACTCCAGCGCCCTGTGTTTTTGGACTCTCCTTATGGGTGTGGCTACGGGGACTGTCAGGATGAGCGCCTGTATGTCAGAATTTACCACTACATCACTATTCAGGGTTGGAGCCAGGCAAGCAAGCACATGAGGGGTAAGCCAGCACCATGGCGCTGCTATCACGTGGAGTCCCTTTACATGGAATAAAGAGTAACGACAGCTATGGTTATCATTTTCAAAGGCTGAGACAAAAAGAGGGGAGGGCTCCTTTTTGCCAAAGCCTTCACGAACTGCAATAAGCAGTTTATTGTGGGGTGGGGGGTTTCCTATGTGTGTATGTGATCTTTTGAAAGCCCTGAAAAAAGGGGTGAACGTTTTTGACATTTTAAGTTAAATTTTAACAAGATGCTGTTCTATAACATACTAAGGGTGCAATCCTATGCACATTTAGACAGAGAAAAGTCCAGCAACTCCCAACATCCTGGCTGAGGAATGCTGGGAGTCATAGGACTTTTTTCTGCCTAAACATGCATAACATTGTGCCCTAAATGCATTAGGAAACCTTCAACAAAATGCCACAGTTGTCTGTTTTCTTCCTTCCTCATCAACTAAGTTTGTTTGTTTAGCCATTTTGGTGCTTGCTTTTTTTTTTTTTTTACTGTAAAAAGCCTCAAGCTAGCTTACTAAGTGAATATAAACAACATAATTTTAAAATAGAACATCAACATTTCAAACTTCATAACAACCACAGCAGATGAAGCAACCAATAGAACAGGTAAAAAGTCACATAAAATTATTTTTACTGCCATTAAAAGTTCTGGTAAAGAGGATGGACTTTGCCTCATGCTAATAAGAAAGTAACAAAGGCACCAGGAAAACGTGTCTAGGAAGAAAAAAATAAAGGCCTCTATCTGGTAACCATCTATCTAACCTCTGAGAATTGGGGGTAGTCAGAGAATAATCTGTTAATAGACAGGTTCATATGAAGATGACACATCCAGCTGCTGGACCTGTGTACTCCAGTATTCAGGAATTCCTTGCCCTAGGAGGCATACTCTTTTACAGCATTTCACCATATGTCAAAAACTTTCTTGTTTAGGCAGGCCGTTGTCTTATCGGCTGGATCTGTTTTATCCAGTCTCTCTGCAGCATCTGTCGGTTTTTAGTATTGTTCTGTTGTTTTCTGTGGGAATTTATTGTATTTTATTATTGATTTTAATTGTTCTTCACTACCCAGAGAGGTGCACAAACACTAGAAAGGTGGAACATATAGATACAGAAAATAACTACATTCAAATACACTTCTAAAGTCCAGGAGCAAGAGTTGTGACTGGGAACTGCACAGTCTGTTTAAGGATGGCAACAACAGCAGTATGTCGCAATAAGTGAAGCAACTGAACAGTATGGTAATGTGGATTCTTTGAAAACAATGCTGTACGCACAGTCTCAAAAACAACTTTCTTCATATTGTGATATAACCAGCCTGTGACAAGCTGGGCATCTTGCCAAGGATTTGAGAGCACAGTGAACGCAAGCTGACACTCCTTTACAAAGCAAAGTTATAAATAAAACTCAAATGGCCTGTCTGTCCTCAGAGATGGCACCACATAGCCACACATGATCCCAGAATATTACAGCACACAGGGGTTAACATTGCAATGACGTATCAGATCACATGTATAAAGTGAGCTTTGTAAAAGAAAATCTGCCTGAACACATTCAATAGGCTGATATAATTAAGTATATGAAAAAGTCACAAAGTTTATTTAAGGGCAATATGGAACATCTATTTGCAGCTATGGGCAAACAAACTATCCCAAGCAATCAAAACTTCTGATTTAAGGCAAAAAACAAACTAAAACAGAGAGCTAATCAGAAACTCAAAAAGGAACAGCCATCTATGGCAGAAAACTGTGTGTATAGCCAAAGCTTTACTTCTTCCACTACTCAACTGTGAAAGTTTGTTTGGAGGCCATCTACATGAGCCTTTTACTCCGGGGCAGGTGTGAGTTGAGGTCCTTTTGATTAGACGATGCAGTCACCGCTTCGCAGTCATCCATGGTTTTCTCCTGGAAAATGCAGATTTCCAAGGAGGTGTTTTGCGGTTTGGTTTGCTATGGGTTTCCCGCAGTTGCGAGCCACCTGTCCCTTCCCCAAACTGACTTCGCATTTTGCGGTGGGCATGTGGTAGGCGTGCGTAGTGCTTGCGTCACTCTGTGATGCCCCTTTATTCCCCCCATCCCTTCGCAGCTGCGCAGTTACAGAGGCACAGAGGGGCATTTTCATCTATTTAATCACACTTTTGCACATTTCTGCAGCTTCGTATCTTCACAATGGTTGCTTTTGAACTCAGTGCCCAAGGGCTGGGGGTGTCTTGGGGGAGGACCAAGATTGTTCCGGCCACCATTTCAGAGCGATGGGTAGGCACGTACTGCTCATGTTTGTGAGTACGAACCATCGCGAGAGTCTTGGGCTGGGGAACTGACAAACAGATGGCGTGGAAATGAAGGAGCACAAATCATTCACTTTTTACCTAACAAGGGACAGAAAGACACAGCAGAGGCCCTAAAATACAAAACAGCCACTGAAGTTTTGCACCCCCACACTCATGAGACTGCACAGCTGTGCATTTAAGTATAACTATAATGACAAAAAAAGGGCCTGGCAGAGTCTGTTACGGAAGCGCGCAGTAAACCGCGAGTGTATACCACCAGAAGCTACTTTGAAGCTGAAATGCTGCACAGTTGTGATGGGGTGGGAGGTGAAAGTGGTGCCATGTAGATGGGGCCTTGGTCTCCCTCACTGAAGCTCTTTGCGGGGCAGTAAGAAAAAAATAATAGAACCCTGATAAACTCTATGGTCAGAGAGTTGTTTTGTCTCCCACAATGAAGCTTTGCTCAGGGCAATATGAAAAACAAAAGAACCCCAACAAATTCTGTGGTTAGAGATTTCTGACAGCTGCACAAGTGGTTTGTAAGAGGTATATTATAGGCCAGAGAAAGAATTCACCTGTCCTCTATGAGTAAGAAATGTAGATTTAAATATTTAACAGAACATTTGGTTTTATGTTGGGGCATCTCTACACGAGCCTAAAATTCTGCATTTAAAACGGGGCTTTCTGCTTCCATTTGAAATGCAGGATCACAACGACTCCCTTTTTCACGTGCTTCCTGTCCCCCCTCCCCTTTCCCCCTCCTTCTCCCTGTATCTGAGTCTTCCATATCTTTCATTGATCTTGCTCCTCTTCTTGTCACTTTTCCTCTTTTCACGGAGGGAACTCAAGCAGAACACAATGGGGTAATTTGATAGCTCATTATCTACCATCTATTTAAAAACGGAACAAAGGGCATTTCGTGCAGGAGACTCCTTGGAGGTCATGGTGTCATGTAAAGAGCCCGCAAACTTCTGTGAAGGAGCAATCTCAATCCCAGGATAAAAGCTCTGTGTGAAGAAAGCCCTGGTATTGATGAAGTAATGAAATAGGATATAATCTGGAGAATTTGTCAACAAATAATAACAACTGTTCCACCAACTACAACAATTGTAATCATTGTCTTATAACAAACGCACCGTATTTATATTGTACTATCACAATTACACCCACTTTATAACTGTTTTGTTCCTTTCTTTATCTTTTGTATGGACTATGTTTTGGGAACCTTCCCCTTTGGTTTATCGAAGCAGGAGAGGAGACATAGTGGTGGTTCAGCACCCCACCGTTGCATCCCCCTGCTCCAAATGTCTGCTTACTGAGTGCAAATGTCTGAAAAGGGCCCTATGCATGAGCAGCCACTTGCACATAGGTGCTCCACATAATCAGGACATCTGCGCATCATGATTGCATGAACCTCATATGTGTAAGCAGCTGCTCGTGCCTAGAAGTTCCTTTTTATTATTTATCACTGTGTTTCTATACCGCCTTTCTGAAACTAACCAAGGCGGTTTACAAAAATTTCAGAACAACAAAAACATAATCAAATAAAAACCTAGTAAAACATTAAAAACAGCTTTTAAAGGCCATTATAATGAGAGCAAGAATTTAAACAGCCAAATTAAAAAGATGTGTTTTGACCCCTTTTCTGAACACAGAGAGAGTGGGGACCAATCACAACACACAGACAGCAAGGGTAGGGCTGGCCTGGGGACGTGACATGGGGGGGGAGCAGCACCAACACAACTTGCAGGAGGGGGCAAACAAAAACCCAGGAGTCTTGGGCTCAGTTCCCAGGCCTGGAGAAAGACAGACCATGCCCAAATCCAAACATACATGTGCATTCCAATGTGCAAACAGATCTCCTACTTGTAGGGGCTTCCCTAGTCATATCGGTGAAGAGAAAGGTAGATTGTCTGAGCCTCTGTTTGCGTGTATGGAACTGTCCCCTCCATTAATGTAAACAAAGTTTCCTCACCCTGCTTCCACAACCAATTGCTGGTGCCTGTATCTCAGTCTGCCAAATATGGAAGGGCAAAATTAACATCATTATGGGTTTCCTATCATATTTCATAACCCAGGCCTGACAGTGTGGGTTGCCCTGAGGCAATACCTGGTCTTGAAAAGGAGAGCTGATGACCCATGATGTTCCAGTGTGTGTCATCTTCAAGGGGCCTAAGAAGGCTAGGAGATAGTCAGAGGATGTGACTCATCCAGATCTCCCTGCCCCCTCTTACCACGGCAATGGGGCAAGCAGTCGGTGGTGAAAAGAACAACAGAAACTGTAGTTTCAACCACAGGCAGAAACTCAGAAAGGACAGAGACACAGAAAGCTGAGTCTGGGGCTCTGTATGGGCTAAACTACATGTTCCGTTAAATATTTGGTGTGCAGCTAATCCTTACCATTTTGTTTACCTTCATGTAAGTGTGTGTGGGCTCAGTCAGGACCACTGTATATGCCCACCCCACCAACAAAAGAAGAAAAATCCTCCACTGACACCAACTGAAGGGTTTTTAGCCCCTGTGGGGGAGAGAGAAGTGGCTAGATTGGAAAGTTTAAACTTCCTCTACCTATGTGTGGTGGTCCCAGTCCAGATCAGACCCCTGTACACTTACACTAAGAGCCTTCTCAGTGGCTGCTCCCTGGGTGTGGAATTCCCTAATGAGGGAGGCTCAGTTGGCTCTTTTTCTGCTGTCCTTCTGCAAGCAAAGACATTTTTACAGGCCTTTGGCATGTAAGTGGGTCTGTTGGACTGAGTGCTGTTTCTGTTCATCTATCTATCTAAAATATTTTTGGCCTCCTTTCAGGGCAGAAGCCCTCCCAAGGTGGCTTACAGCAATAAAATACATAAAAACTGTTAAAATATTAAAAGCGATGAAAACATACACACAATAAAACAGCAATAAAAACAACAATAAAACCAGCAGCAACAACAATGGTAATAACAGCAACAACAGCAATCGTGTCAAGGGAAGGCCAAGGTAAAATAACGTTTTCAAGGCCTTCTTAAAAGCCTGCACTGATGGCGCATGGTGGGCCTCAGATGGCAACTTGTTCCAAAGGTGTGGGGCCACTGAAGAGAAGGCCCTCTCACATGTGATCACCCATGTAACTGCTCTCATGGGTAGACAAATGAGAAAGGCCTCTCTTGCTGATCTTAAAGTGCAGGTAGGCTGATATTGGTAAAGGCAGTCCATTTATTGTTGTTTTTTAATTGTGTATTTAATGTATTTGTCTTATGATTATTTTAATTATGTTTTATTTTAAGTTTTGGCTTTTATTATTGCTAACTGCCTTGTGTGCCATTTCCTAGTAGACAGGCAGGATGCAAATTAAATAAATACATAAATACATAAAATTAATAAGGTAAACAAAATGGTGAAGATCAACTGGACGCTATGGAGCATGTAGTTTGGCTCTGCACTAACAGCATTAAGGGATGCGAGGTTACCTATTACTGGAGATCTGATGTAGGCTTTGGCTATATGTTGGAGTGTTTAAGCTGTGCCTCCACCTATGTTCAGCCATAAATAAATGAAAATATTACAAAACATCATCCATCTCCAGTGACCTCCTTTCAAAGAAAACCAAACCAGGGTGAACACTGCACCCTTGGAATAGCTCACATCTCAAGAAGAGTGGAGTGAACCTAACTATATATTCCAGGCTGGCATGGATATTGTCAGAATAAAATGGCAGTATTCACTGAATTTGTGTGGAAAGCACTGCAGTTTAATATCTCTTGAAACTGCCCCCTCCCTTCCAGTTTAATATAGCCTTGTATCATCCCCTGTGGATCCTCTTACATAAGACTGCTGGGATCACTGAAACTGTAGCATCAGCAGCCTGGAATGTCCACATGTTGAATGAGATCTGAATTTGAGAAGGTTCTAGAAAAATGTACTGTAGGCAACAGTCTTATGTTTGTCAATAGGAGAGACTTGGTTGCACAACATTCTCTGAATTATTGATTTCTGACACAGCCATTTTATTTGAGCACGATGCAGGGACCTTATGATGTCATCTAAATATTGGGTAATCCATGTCTTTTGTTACAGCAATCCCAATCATCTATGTTAGGAGGACACTGTGGATTATTCAGATCGTATAAATGTAAGAATTGCTTCCAGTTTGTTAACATTCCTTTGCCAAATCCTATTGTCAAGCTTTGTCAGCCATATAGTTACACATTCATTTATATTTGCTCAATGGAACATCCTCTCCTTGCATGAGTTGTCTAGGCCAATGAGAATAGACATTAAGTGATTAGATGTTATTTAGATGGAAAAATCTCCATCAGAAAGCAGTCAATAAAACTGCATACTTAGGAGCAGTTCAGAGTGGTAAGAATGTTAATAATGATCCAGACTGTTGAGTTTAATGTTCAGTCTGAGAAGAACTTTAGGATAATGTTGCTAGAGTTTCAGAGGTTACTGGACTGATGATCATATTTGACAATAATTTACTTTTCCCTATTTCTTTGTGAACTTTGTTAGCAACTAACTATGTGTATCTGAAACTAGTGGATAAAGCAGAATAAAACCAGCCAAGTCAGCATGGCTTCATATTCTGTTTTAAGCAGGACAAGTGCTGTCTTCAAGACCAGACCTGAGATCTGTATTCTTTTTAGGATAAACAATAAATCAAACCTACAGCATGCAGAAAGTTGTCCCTTCTATGAGAATTACAATACATCTCCATTAACGTTTTGTTATAGTTCCTTTAGGGTTTTTGAAATGTAACAAGAAAAAATACTGAAGCCTAATTTAATTTTAAGATAGTCATAAGCATACTGAGCAGTGAAATCTTTAGATTCTCAGACTAACTTGTTTCGATCCCCTGTCCCCAATTTCTTTCATCCCTCTCTTCTGCTGCTTTTACATTCACTTCCTCCTATAACAGCTTCCCTTCCTCTTTATTCCCAGTTTTTTTTTTAATTGTCATTGTTTATTATGTTAAAAATATTAGCCTTGGTGTCTAACGGACCAACTTTTTCTGCAGCATCTGCCTATGCAGTGTGTATGGTGCAGCCATGGCACAGGGCAGTCAGTCAAAGAGGGGCTGGGCAGTCTGCAGCACGGAGACCCACCTGAAAGTTGGGAGGTTGGACTCAATGGTCTTATAGGCCCCTTCCAGCCGTACTATTCTATGATTCTATGATTTGGTAAGAATAAATAAACGAACTTGGGTTCTGGAATAGTTGTATCTAGCCCTATGGAGAAGCTCAAACTATGTACAGAGAACACATGTATGTGCGTGCGAGAGAAGCAGCAATTTGCATACCCAGACCACCCATGTTCAGCATACTGCCTGCAAAGCCCCTGTGCATGTACAGACTTTAAACACAGAGACAAACCTTCCCCAATCTGGTGCCCTCCCAATGTTTTGGACTACAACTCTCAGGATTTCTGACCATCGGCCATGCTGACTGGAGCTGCTGGGAGTTGAAGTCCATACGATCTGGAGGGCACCAGATTGGGGAAGGCTAACATAGACTCATCCACACAATCTGGAACCTTGCTTTTTGGCTACAGTTTGTTGTGGGGGTGGGGAAAGAAGTGGCTTTGTTAAATGCAGAATACACACTGCCTGGGCATAGTGCTAGTTAGTAGTTACTGAAGTGAGAAAAGAAATAGTGACTTGTCTGTGTCAAAAATCTACGCTAATGCATAGATGGAGTACAAGCATGTGTTACCCTGACTTTATTGCCATAAGACCATGAGCTTCTATTGAGGAATGCTAGGGCTAAACCTGTTCTTACACTTTCAAAGATTTCATGCTAGGAAAAATGTGCCGTCTGGTTTAGGCACATATATACTGGTCAAGCAAGTCTGACAGCTGGGCTCACCCCCAGGTTAATTTACATGTTTACAAGGTTTGAGATGTGAAAATACACACACACACTGGATCTCCGGGCCCTGTGGCACCAAGGAAGGGCTTAAAACAAAGAGCATTCACTGCGGCAATGTCAATACTTAGTTTGTACTGTTCTCAGAACAAACACACTGAACCGTTTGTTTCTGCTCATGTGTGCTGGGTAGCACATTTGGCCATAAGCAGAGTACTAAAGCTTTGCAGATCCTTATGGCTGTTGTGTCATTATTTGTCTAGGTCTTTCTGGTTTTCTTCTAAATTTAAACATGACTTTGCAAATGTGCCAGGAGGGGAAGAATTTATGGGAATAAGTTGGCAAGGAAGAAGGGAAGGAATGGGGCTGGGGTGAGAGGATGATGAGTCTGAGACATCAGATCAAGAATTGAAAACCTAAACAAGTCTTCAACAGATTGAAAAGGCCTTTGCCAGTATTTTGATCTGATGCACCTAAACCTCTATAACATCATTGTAAACATCTCTGAGGCAAGATCAATGCCCCCCCCCCCTTCAATGAGTTTTCAACATATGGAAATTGTCCACCAGGCAAATTCACTAAATGCAAATCAGTCTTGTGATACTTGGCAGCATTCCTCGAAGGGCTCTGGTAAAAGGACTGGAAGGACAGACTGATAGCTTCGCTGGGAGACAAGTCCCACAAAAGTCTGAAGGCAAAGTCTGAAAGTTTGCTAATGATGAATTTGGCAAGCTAGTCTCTGGAGCAGCCTCCTAACAAGTTGAAGCTAATCCAGCACAGCTCCTATTCGAAACAAATCTCCCCTTGGCTGGCTAAGCCATGAAGTTGCTGCATCTCAGGGCCTAACTCTAAATCAGATGGTAAACTTGGGTCTTGACAGTACCACCAGACTGCATGGCTGAACGTTCCTTCATACAAAACAATCCATGTACATATGAAACTAGAGGGTATTCAAAGAGACACCCCCCATACATCAACCAACTATACCCCCCTGACACCAACAGGTGTGCTAGCCACATACACCAGAAACTGCATGTTTGGCAAGTGGGAGAAGTGTCCTTGTGAGCATAGCATATGGGCAAATACCTCTTCCACCTGAGGGGGATCCTGGCCTCAGAGCCAGCCCAAGACATTTTGCTGCCTGAGGTGAAGAAAAAAAATGGTGCCTCGTCTCATTCCATGTTCAAAAGCAGACTGGACTGGCAGATGGATCTGTTTTCTTCACTGATGGTGAGACAGTGTCCTCCACTGCACTTGAAGGCAGCAGACTAATTTAGGTGGTGCGGAGCAAGCTGTGTGGGACACATTTTTCCAGCACCTTGCTCCTGCTTCCCAGCATCCACCACCTGAAGTAACTGCCTCACTCCGCTTAATGGTAGGGCCGGTTCTGCCTGGCCTAATCAGGACTCCCCCCTGTGTGGCGTGGGACTATGCACATACACTGGTATGCACATAGGGCTCCTTCTCATACTTGCTGAATATGGAGCATGGCCAGTATGAGCAGCAGCAATGGGGGTGGGGCATAACTAACCCCACAGCCCCCTCACACATTCTTTTAATGCAGGGGTGCAGAACCTCTTTCAGCCTAAGGGCCAAATTCAATTTTGAAGACGATCTCAGGGGCCGCATTCCAGTGGTGTGCAGGGCCACCAAAGGCAAAAGGGGCAAGGCTAAAAATAAAAATTCCAGCATATTTTAGACCAGTAACTAAGCCTAAAAGGCATTTCAGCCTTTTAGAAGGGGGGAAACTACAGAAAAGCTGGGAAACCACCGAACAATTAGTGTTGGGTAAGGGGCTGGGTCAGGGGGTGGTCTTCTGAGGAACCCTGGATTGAAGAATTGAGACCTTCAGCAGGCTGGATTCGGGGTGCAGATCTGAGGTTCTGCATCCGTGTTTTAATGCATGTGGAGATTCATCTGAACCCCCTTTAGATATCTGGGGAAGGAAGACTAGCTAAGACTTTTCCCTGGCATGCTAGTTTCCTACGTGTAGGGTTTCGGAAGTTGAGCACAGCACAGCCTGTTGGTGGGCTGGTTCTTCTCTCTTCCGTGTTTTGAGTATGCCCTCCTTTGTCAGCTGCTCCCCGAACTCTATGAGTCATAAATCGGACCACGCAGGTTTTAAATGCTTTATTATTTCTAGATAAGCAGAATACAATGGTTTAAATTTTTAGAAGAGAGTTAGGCAACCTTTTAGGGTTGTGGGCACATTTGGCAATTTGGGAAAATGTCCTGGGCACTGCCACAAAATGGCTGCCATGGAAGGCATGGCAAAGGACAAGTAACCTGCCCAAAAGATTGAGTACCAGGCGGAGGTGAGGGCTGATCCCCAGCACACTAAACAACTCCTTTGAATCTGTAGTTTTCAGCACCAACAGAAACCTATTTCACAGCAATCCCAGTTGCAATAAGAAAATGTGTTAATTTTTTTAAAAGTGGGAGCAGTAGGGCATCTTGGTGGACAGCACAAAGGGTGTTCAGGGGCACATTGGTGCCCATGGACACCACACTGCCTACCCCATTTTAGATAATTCATTACAAATTGTGGACATTTGTGTTCATGACATAGCAATCTTATGAATAAACCTTAAAATGACATTGAATTCAATATATCACTAAAATATAATCAAGAGGTATCAGTTTTAACCGTGCAGGTCATTATGGTTAGTTAGTTAGTTATTGCTTCCCACTACAAAAAGCAGACTCAAAGTGACTTACATACACACATACACAAATATACAAACCAATAATTAATATAACAGAAAAACAAAATCAATATAAACTATAATCAGCACAATAATACAAATAAGAATAAACACCATAAAAACAGAATCTAAAAGCAATAGATTACTAAAAGCGTTCATCCACAATACGTAGATCAACCCTACCCACCACTCACTCCACAATCTAGAATGAATACCACGAAAGCAGCCAGCAACAGTCAGGCTATAACTAATGTCCAAATGCCTGAGAAATAAAAGGCGCAATCCTATGGAGGTAGATGTCAGCCTCCAAATTCACCTATCTAATGAAGGGCAGACAGAACATGGAGGAGATCCTGTCCTCCATGCTCCAGTCACCCTGCATTTATGGATAGACGCGTGTTTTCGCACATCTAGCCTCGGCTGTGGGGAGGGGGGGAGGGGCCCAGAGACTTGATAGGAAGTTGCCTAAAGCAGCTTCTGCAGTCTCCTCCCCGCCCCCTTTTTGCCCTCTCTCCACTCCATTTACGAGCGCTGAGTTGACAGTAGCCTGGAAAGAACCATGCTGACTACAAGTGGGAGGGGAGTGTGGTTTCTGGAAACCGAGGTTGGATGACCTCGGTTCCCAGAAACCGAAAAATCCTATGTCCGTCTAGACAGCTCTCCCCATATGTCTTTGCCTGGCAACGAAAAGATGAAAGTTGGCAACAGGCAAGCATCCTTGGGTAGACTGTTCCATAAACAGAGGGCTCTAACAGAAAAGACCCATACCTGAACTGCCACCCCCTGAGCTTCTCTCATTGGGAACACACAGAGAAGGGTCTCTGATGCTGATCTCAGAGTGGCCAGCTAGGTTCATATGGTGAGAAGTGGTCCTTGAGGCATTGACCGAGGTTGCTTCCACACTAGAGTTCCTCAGAAGCTTCCAAATTCTGTGAAGTACTAGTTTCCCTATACTCAGCACTGGTTATGTCTCATCTTGAGTATTGTGTCCAGTTCAGGGCACCACACTTTAAGAAGGATGCAGACGAACTGGAGAGGGTTCAGATGAGGGCAACAAAGATGATCAGGGGACTGGAAACAAAGCCCTATGAAGAGAGACTGAAAGAACTGGGCATGTTTAGCCCTGAGAAGAGGAGGGGGAAAATGATAGCGCTCTTCAAGTACCTGAAAGGTTGTCACAGAAGGGAAGGCCAGGATCTCTTCTTGATCATCCCAGAGTGCAGGACACGGAATAATGGGCTCAAGTTACAGGAAGCCAGATTCTGGCTGAACATCAGGAAAATCTCCTGACTGTTAGAGCAATATGAAAATGGAACCAAGTACCTAGGGAGGTGGTGGGCTCTCCCACACTGGAGGCATTCAAGATGAGGCTGAACAGCCATCTGTCCGGGATGCTTTGACTTGGATTCCTGCATTGAGTAGGGGGTTGGACTCGATGGTCTTGTAGGCTCCTTCCAACCCTACAATTCTATGATTCTAAGATTTCTCCTTGTGGCTTCTGCCTCTACTTGCTTCCTCTTCAAATGTTTGGTTCAAAAGTGGCTGATTGACCATTCCCTGGGTCATGCTCTGAAGGAAGAGCTGCAAATTAATGGTTCATTATTTCGAACATGGGGTCACCTGGCTTGAATTTGGAGTTTCTCTTACAGACTAGTATTGTGGGTTTGATCACTTCCTGCAGCAGTTTGCATAACCTCCAGCAACCTTAGCCCCCAAATAAACATTAAAACCTGTTTTTTTACAGTCTGCTGATGGCTTGTACTTACCTGTCTTTATGATGTCTTTAACACTAATCATTTTTTTATCTCCCTTGCACCTGACCTTTAATCACCATACATCCAATATCAGTTCCTGTAAATTGCCATTTTCCTGTAAATTGCCATTTTCATGTAAGTGTGATGGCATCTGAAATAGTTTCTCTTTGTATGGACAGTTTTCAAAATTTGAAGCTGAACTAAGAATTCTACCACCACAGTGGTTTTATTTTAGCATCCATTTTGAGAGGCCTCCTGGCAAAACCAATATATAAAATGGCAGCATAGCTGTCTCTAAGATGGCTGACCTAGATGCCCCAGTAGACCTGTGAGCTTTTTGAATGGTAAAATGTTCCTCACATTAGCTCCCTTCCACAGGTACAGTCCTGATACAAGTTTACCACCTTGGTGAAGACTAGTCCCTACTATTTCAGTGTTTTAGCATTCTTCTAAATCGGTAAATGTATCGGTAGTTCATGCCCTGGTCTCCTCTCGTTAAGACTACTGTAATGCGCTCTACGTGGGGTTACCCTTGAAGACGGTTCGGAAGCTGCAGCTGGTACAGAATGCGGCGGCTCGCCTGATTAAAGGCAGCCGCCGGCGAGATCACATCACTCCAGTGCTGAAGGAGTTGCACTGGTTACCAGTTGTTTTCCGGGCCAAATTCAAGGTGTTGGTTTTGACCTTTAAAACCCTATAGGGTTCCAGCCCAGCCTATCTTAAGGAGCGCCTCCAGCAGCACCAGACAGGCCGCTTAACAAGATCAGCCTCGGATGGCCTTCTCTCTGTCCCATCAGCCAGGACAGCTAGACTGGTGGGGACAAGGGAGAGGGCCTTTTCTGTAGTGGCCCCCACTCTGTGGAACTCCCTCCCTACGAACTCCATCATGCCCCCTCTTTAATGAGCTTCCGTCGTGCATTAAAAACGTGGCTGTTCAGGCAGGCATTTGGGGTGGGTTAGGGTATTTTAGAAAATGTTTTTATTGTAGAATTTTATTGTTTTATTGTATGTTGTACATCGCCCAGAGTGGCTGGGTGACCAGCCAGATGGGCGATTAATAAATTAAATAATAAATAAAATTCTCTGGGTCTTTGAGGAAAGGAGTTAGATCTCATAACGAAGAGCCAGAAGCAAAGGAAGCAAGCTGTTTTCCACCAGGCACATCCTGGGCCTGCTTCCACATTTCTAAGTCTAAACCAGTCTCTTTTTTCAGGCACATTCTTCTAATCTTTTTTCATCTCTTTTTTAGCAACAAAACTTTGCATGCTAAGTGCTGACAAAATGCAACTCCCCACAAACTGAAGCCTTTCCTTGAGGGAAGACATCATAATCCTCTGCAACAAATGTTCAGCAACTGCATGTTCCTTACATGATGAGCCGATCATCTGGACAGGCCCCTAAAGCAGATTTCCTGTTTATTTCCTATTCAGGCAGGATTGGAGCAAGACAGAATGTTGTATTTCTTCCCAGCCCCAAAAGCAGAGGATTGGATTATCTTATATTTGACCAGAGGTATTTACGAATCATGCATAAAAGCAATCGAAGCCTCTTGTGGCCCCAGAGGCCGAACAATAGAAAGAACTGGACCACCAAACTCTGGTGGCTGTTAATCTAGTATTAAAGGGGTTAAATAATGTTGCCAACAACAAAAAAATGAAGATGGCTAATTTGCTCTGGAATGGTTGAATGATCTGAGTGAGGGTTTTGTGGAGACCTACAAGAAGAGCCCCTAAAAGACCCTATACTTGTATTCCAGACTCTTGACTCCTGGGTGAGAAAACCTTGAAGTCTGATTCTGTGTTGATTGATGTTATATCACTAACTAAGACCCTAATTAAGATTTTTCAGGAAGTCTTTGAAGAAAGGGGGGAAATGCAGCTGTCTTTACAAGCAGCTCCACAGACTTTGTTCAAGACCACGACGTGCTAGCAGAGTGTATGAGTGAGATGAACGAAAGAACTGAGCATGCTCAGATGCCTTCTAATAAGAGGGAAAGCACTGTTTTGACATCTCATGGTGTACCCCTGCTGATAAGAGAATGTCCTTACTTGTTGCTAGTTGGACGGGTGAAGCTGTAGCCCTGAGCACAAGCGACAACTGGGAGGAGGTGTTCAAGCGGATATCACCAAATATGACTGAAGATGACCATGAATTCAAAGAAGATGTACCAGGAAGAAATACGTCACTCAAGATAACATGCTCAGATGGCAGACTTTGGGCCACGTTTTGAGACATTTCAAAGTAACCTGTTTGTAGCGGTGCCAGAGATGTTCCCCAAACACGTCAGATTGTGGGAGATAGATGAGACACCTCACTTCTGATTAGTGAGCAGATGATCTAACCACACATACACCCCATTTTGATTGGAAGATGGTTGTCTCATTACTCACAGGTAGTGAGAGCTCATTTCTGCTGCTGCTTCACTTCGCTCTTTTTGCCTTGCCACAAGACCCAAGGATTTGGGTAACACTGGACCTCTTCAGACTCTTAG
Organism: Heloderma suspectum; assembly: GCF_057233095.1. NCBI lineage: Eukaryota > Metazoa > Chordata > Lepidosauria > Squamata > Helodermatidae > Heloderma > Heloderma suspectum. The sequence goes on from NC_139458.1 coordinate 273,092,748, forward strand.
TTTTTGGAACTCAGAATATTTTCTGAAAGTAGAGCTTAGAATTATTTCTGAGCTTGAGACGTGGGAGTTATTTCTGAAGATGGGACTTAGAATTATTTCCAAGTCTTGAGGTTTTTTCCTTTCACTCTAACTTCTTCCTTTATTCTTCACATGCCTAGAGGAATTTGGTAATACTTTAGCATAGCTTTTATATATTCAAGTAAGGTGCAGGAGGACATAATGAGAGAGTTCACAAGTATGTTTTAGTTTAGTTTTATTTTACTTTAGCTTTAAACCGCAAGTAGTAAACAAGAGAAAGTTGGAAGGAAGAGTCATAACATTGTTAGACGCTCAAGCCGTTCTCTTATTAGCTAAATTCATAATATCAGCTTTTGCAATTGCAGTTCTTTTAATTAATCTTCTATTTTGTTGCATTCTCTTTCCCTGTAATCACAGAGAATGTTTCTAATGCTTGTATACTCACCATGCCACTTTCTTTTCATGTTGTACTTTTCTGAAATAAAGCCTTAAATAGATTTCAATTTACAATTTTGTCTGTGGTGATGTTTGTCTGTGGGGATTAGCCTGGTTACCCACTGGGGTGCTTCGGACCCATTTGGTGCAGGTTCTGAGGTTAAACAGGACTGACTTTACAGTGGCAAGGTATACTCTTACAGAGGACAGTCCTCTATTTGACAGACTGTCCAGTCCAAAACTTGTTTAAAGAACCAGAAGAACTGTTGTCCATCAACAGTTAGCACCTGCCACACAGGTCACCTGGTCATGGTCTTCCACACTATTATGAGATGTACTGTATTTCTATTTAAATTACAGCAGTTATTTCTAAATTTGCATCTATACATATTAATTAGCATATGCAGAACTTATACAAATTGCTGTCCTCTTTTTTTGGTGATGCATTTCCCCGTTTTTGGCAGTTTGTAAGTGCTCCTCCAATCCAAGGTGCTTACAGAATCTTGTTCTCTCAAGAGCATCATCAAGCCCCAAACCCAATGACCTGCTTGCAACATTACTTTCTTCATAACAGCCTATGACAGACAGACACACATACACACACGTGCATTACACATAGGAAATGTAGTTTGTAAGCCTGCAATCCAGCATATTGCAAAATTCTATCCGTCTAAGATGACAGCCAGGAGAAGTTGAAGGCAGGCAAAAAATATAATTACTCAACTTAGAAGCTGCCTGAGGAGCCAGATTTCAAGTGACCTTTGTTAAATCTCCATCTGGTTTTATATGTCATCAAAAAGTTGGCATCTGTGAGCTGCAGCACTGCTAGACAGCTGCCAATGCAATCAAACTCAGCTGGAAGAATCAGTCATAATTTGCTGGCCCTTTCTTCAAGACATTTCCTGGAGGTCTTGTATGGATCCCATCGACATGCCTTACTTATAATATAGTGAATACAATGATAGAAATATGGTTGCAGGCCACATCGTAGTCCAGCACCCTCTTTTGATGGATTTGAATGTTAAATATTTTCTTACTGCCATTTCTTTCATTTGCTGCAACCATTATTCCGTTTTTGTGCCATCAAGTTTGTGGGCATATAATTCAAGGAGATGCCAGTTACTTCTCAGGGATGGGAAACCTGCTGCCCTCCAGATGCTGTTGGACTACGACTCCCATCATCACTCACCACTGGCCTGCTGGCTGGGGCTGATGGGAGTTGGATTCCAACAATACCTGGAAGGCCACAGATGCCCACCCCTGTTGCAATTCCTTAAAACTGCAAGGGAGTGGGAGAGATGGAGCCAATGGAGAAGCATTACTGAACAGTTACAATCATTCTCCCATCCTGCCCTTTTTGCCTATAACTTCCCGGAGCAAGAACACTGATGTGATGCCCACCCACCCCACCCCTCTTTCTCTCTCTCTCATTCTCTTCAAATCCTATCTAAAAAAAACAACCCCTTTTCTGTGAAGTCTTTGTACTAACCTCTTAGGTCAGAATCCTATGCATGTTTAGACAGAGAGGCCTACAACTCCCAGCATTCCCCAGTCAGCCATGCTGGGTGGAGAATGCTGGGAGTTGTAGGACTTTTTTTCCTGTCAAAACATGCATAGGATTGCACCCTAAGTCTTCATGCCCAACTGAAACTAAGGCTGAATACATGCAATTGCATTTTCTCATGTTCATTCATTGGTCCTTCTAACACCATAACTCCCCATTGTGGGGGCTTGTTGTTCTGTTCAGCTCTCCATGTGTTAATTCTATGTGTTTTATAGTTTTGAGGACCTTGGAAGACGGTGGCCTGAGTCATGAAATAAATTATTATTTAATTTATCATTATTATATTTTACTGCCAGGAAAGGGGAGAGATGTGGTGTGATTTTCTGCCAAATAACTTGGCTGGTCTTGTGTAGTATGCACCTTGACTTTGAGGGTGGGGAATGTGGAGCGCTGTTTGTTCTTCTGCCTCAGGCAGCGAAACGTGTTTGGCTGGCCCTGGGATAAAAACATGTGTAACAACCTTTAAAACTACAGTGGGTGTGATCCTGTTCTTCCTGAAGGAAATGGTAATTCCCACATTCATTTAAATAGAGCAAGATTGCACACGCACACGCGCACACAAGAAAGAACATGCAGAACCTTAATTACTTTCAAACAATTTGTAAATAAAAAATATGGTTTTGTAATTTAATTGCTTTTCCTAACAGATGAATAAATGTATGTGTGTTTCTCACTTCTGAACATGAGAAAGTAATCTTATGCGCTTTGCCCTTTAGCTATCGATCCCACAAGCAAAAAGAGACTCTCAAGTGGATGTCTTCCAAGCACACGCTGCCTTGCTTTCCATGTATCTACAGACTGTTCCGAACAGCTTCTAAGAAGTGGGAGGCGGACTGTCTGAACCAATCAAAGCACCCCACAGCTCTGCTAGCCTGTTTGAAACAAAGCAATACCACAGAGTGGCCTCTGCCACATACTTTTTTCTATGTCTGCTTACACACATTCACTGACGCTACCTTATCTTCTGCAAATATGTTTTCAAAATGCTTTAGAAGAAAGTTACTCGAAAATCATCTAAGCAGACAGACAGATGCATTAAGGAAAGCAAACATCACAAAGCCAGATACTGAATCTTTTGGGCTGCAATTGTAAACATACTTACAAGGGAGTAAGTTCCACTGAATTTAGGAGGCCTTACTTCTGAGTAAACACTGCTGGCATTGCCACTGCATGTCACTCAATTGATCAGTAATTGTTCCCTGGCAAATATTTTCATGTTGCTTATCTAATGATGATGTAGTCCTGAAATTACTCCAAAAGAGTTCTGTTTGTGATTTTACACGGTACCTCCCAAGCGAATTTACATAATCAGTGTGCATGGTTATTTTTCTGCATTTGGTTACCTGGGTTTGAGAGTAAATGTTTGTGGCTTGGTTTTGAAATGAGCATCTGGGAGGAAAAGGTAGGCATTTCTGTGGCACAGATTTGTTTGTTATATTTTGATCAGGACTTGAACACAGCATTACCCAGTGCACCATTCAGCACAGGGATGTCAGAGAATTTCACCACGAATCTCAGGGAGGCCGAATGCCAGTGCATTCGGCCCCCCGAAACTGGTGGCGAAACGGTCTGCCTCCCCCCCCCCCCGGAACGGGACTTACCTTGGGCGAATCCTCCTGGCAGCGGCGGCTCCAGCGGCGGTTCAGCAGCGGTTCAGCGGCTGCGGCGGCCGGTCTTCCGACCGGCTGCCACCGCCACCATTTCCAGTAAAAACAACAACAACAACAACAACAACGTGATAGGCTACGTAAAGATTTACGTAGCCTATCACGGCTGATTTAAAGGGGGAAAAAACGCGCATACAAAAATGGTGGCACCCATGGGCACCGCCATTTGTATTCCTTATTTTGACACGTCTTAGTCTACGTAAACATTTACGTAGACTAAGATGGCAAAAATAAGGGGAACGCAAATAGCGTAGATGCTACACTATTTGCGTTCCCCTTATTTTCTCCGTAGTCTACGTAAATGTTTATGTAGTCTAAGACGTGTCAAAATAAGGAACGCAAATGGCGACACCCATGGGCGCCGCCATTTGCGTACGCGTGTTTTTTTTTCTTTTCTTTTAAATCAGCCGTGATAGGCTACGTAAACATTTACGTAGCCTATCATGGCTGACTGCAGGGACGCAAACGGCGGTGGCTACGGCCACTGCCATTTGCGCACCCGGCTGGCCAGGATTCGGGGGGGAGGGATGGAGCGCCTCCCCCCTGGCCAGAATTTCGGGGGGGAGGGACGGAGCACTTCCCCCCCACCTCGAATCAAATTTCATTAAAGGTAAGTCACTTTCGTACATCCCTAAAAAAACATTAGAAGAGCAACACCTAGTGATAGAATATGGGATTTACAAAACATGGCATTGCCCTTGTCAGGTGAGAGACAGCCTTAAGATATCAGCACCCAGGACAGATCACAGTTTCACCCTTCCTGAGGGTGAAATCCTAAGCACAATTATTAGGGAGTAAGTCCCACTGAACTCAGTGAGATTTACTTCTGAATAAACATGCTTTGGGGGGGTACTCTAAATTTTGACAGAGCATTTTTTATTATAGCACAATTGTATGCATATATATGGCGGGAAGCATGTCCCACTGAGTTATTTAGATAAACAAACAAGTCATTACATTCCTTTAAGGAAATACACATGCACACGCACACACACAAAAGAGGCAAGGTAGCTGTGTTAGCCAAAAGAAGAATCCCAATAAGAACTATGCAGTGAGCAGACTTTTTCATACTTAGAGTAAGACCCATTGAAATCAATGGAACTTAAGTTACTGATGACTAATATAAGTCCCATTAATTTCATTGGTTTAATCTAAGTATCACTCAGTTTGGATCCAATCCATAATACATGACTATATCTTCCTCGTTGTAAATGCATGGTTAGTTCACACTTAACAGTACCACAGCCACATGTACACACATGTGAGAGTTTTGGAAGCACACTGGGGATGTGGGAGGCTTCCAGCTGGGCAGCATTCATGTGAAGGTGGTATGTGTGAGAACTGGGACCTCTGCATGGGGGCTCTACATGTGGCTGCTGCAATTTGTGTAAGTGTAATGGCCTGAAAAATGGTTTCCACAAACCATCATGGCTACACGTACAGCCTTCATGCAATGGTGCCAGTTCTCACCAATGGCACCTCTGTGTGAATGCTACTTGGCTGCAAAACCAAGCACTCACGTTGTTTTTCAGTCGGGGCCCTGCCAAAAATGGGAGCTGGGTGCCATGACAGGAACTTGACCATATTTCTCAATGAAGATGACCTTCCATTATTCCTAAATGGCAGGGTATTTCAAAATTGAGTTTTGGATTCAGCCCTCAACACACACACACTCCATCTCAGCTTCTCTCTCAATCCCTTGTAAACGCTCTCCTATTCTTACCTTTTCTTTCAGGAAGATCCAGAGAGAGGGGCAAGTGGGCAGAATGGGTGCTACCATCTTGATTACCAGTGTACATGAGTAGCACATGTAAAGCACATGGGACGCATGTTGTATGCTCAGCATGTTCACTGTGCATGCGCAACAAGGTGGCTATTGCCCATCCTTCCTGGTCATCTGCTAACCATGAAATGTAATGCCAGCAACACTGTCCAGATTTTAGCAAGTAGGGCATCTCATAAGGAATGAGCCCACTGCTGAAGTTTGCAAGCTGGTCTCAACTCATCCTTCAGATTAAGATAATATTTTCTACCAGACCTTTGCAGGTATGGAAAACAATTGGCTTAAAGAACTGTAACTTTCACTGCTAATACAAGATAAGCAAAATCAGTCGCTGGGTAAGCTCAAATTGCACAATTTTATGGTTACATCAGGAAACCACTTGATTGGCACAGACTCCAGCCACATTGTTCCAAAACTTGCTATTTCCTCCACTATAAAATATTGTTGATATCATTATGGTCTAAAGTGATACCTTTAAAAAAGGAAACACAGAGATCAAATTGCCCATGCTTTGCTCTGGAAAACAGAGTGGTTTGGAAACAGGCCAATACCTTTGTCTCATTTTTTCATTCTCATGCATAAGGTTTTCCCTGGGGTGGCAATGTTCTGTGCCTGATAGATGGGGAAAGACCATTGTCTTCTGGAGTCTGATGAGAGATAGGGTGAGTTAAAATGACACATATTAAACCAGACCTGTTTCAGCTGGCAGGAGTGTCCATTACAGCCTGCCACAAAGTGTGCCCCTCTGCCAAGGGGGGCATGTCACTTTCTCCTATTCTCATCTCAAATGAACAACATGACCATATAAATGCAGCAGCTATCGATTTTATTAATTATTGTTAGGGATGTCAGAGAATTTCGCCACGAATCTCAGGGAGGCCGATGGGACTTACCATGGGCGAATCCTCCTGGTGGCGGCGGTGCAGCGGTGGCGGCAGCCGGTCTTCCGACCGGCCGCCGCCACCGCCATTTCCAGTAAATAAAAACAAACCTGATAGGCTATGTAAAGATTTACGTAGCCTATCACGGCTGAGTCAAAAACAAAAACCAAAACCGTGCGTACGCAAATGGCGGCGCCCATGGGTGCCGCCATTTGCGTTCCTTATTTTGGCACGTCTAGTCTACGTAAACATTTACGTAGACTATGGCGAAAATAAGGGGAACGCAAATAGCGTAGACGAATACGTGCGGGCGGGTTGGGTTTTTTTTACTCAGCCGTGATAGGCTACGTAAACATTTACGTAGCCTATCACGGCTGACTGCAGGGATGCAAACGGCGGCGGCTACGGTCGCCGCCATTTGTGGCCCAGCCAGCCAGGATTCGGGGGTGGAGGGACGGAGCGCCTCCCCCCCCCGGCCAGAATTTCGGGGGGGGCGGAGAGCCTCCCCCCTGGCCAGAATTTGGGGGGGAGGGACGGAGCGCCTCCCCCCCACCGCGAATCAAATTTCGTTACAAATAAATGACTTTCGTACATCCCTAATTATTGTTACAGCACAGGATCATTCAAATCAGTAGCTACAGGATCAGGATCACTTCCTGGGAATTGTAGGAAGTAGCTACAGGATAAGGCAAGAAGTCTCTGGAGCAATGCCGGTAAGTGGCTGCAGGGCCCAGGATGAAAGGTCACAGAGTGATGTAAGTACCCACAGGATGGATGCTCACTGGTGATATGGGTAAGTATCCACAGGATCAGGATAAATGCTCACAGGGTGAAGTAATTATCTGGATGCCTATAGTGTAATACAAGTGGGCAGAATGGGTGCTTGTTTGCAGTTTGGTAAGAACTTACAAATTTGCACTTCCCAAATCAATATGCAAAACTCCAGGGAACACACCTTCTGTATTTGCACTTCTCAAAATTTTGCGATGCAATTATCTGAATGAAATACACATGCAAAAATGTGTCTATTTGTGAACAAAATGTACCAAAATACATATAAAGGAAAACTGCTGACAAAAATGCACACATTAAGAGAAGTGCGCATTCATGGATTTTAGTGCTAACTTTGGGGTGGGGGGGGTTAAACGTCGCAGACTTATGCAGAACCTGGACAGAATGAACAGAATTTCCAATCTTTTTCCAAAAGATTGGAAAAATGGGAAACCAACCTTGACGGGTTCATCCATCCCTATACTCAGAAGTTCTAAGGCTTGAGAATGGGTGTGGCTACCATTCCTCCCATTGCTCCATTGCTCCCCCTTTGCCCACTCACCACTCCTGCCAGCTGTATCAACCAGGGCTCTACTTATGCCCCATAGCAGGAGGGTTGTGCCACTTGTAAACCCCACCAGTCATGTATACCAACCCATCCCAAGCATGATAAAAGCCCTTATTTTGGACACCTGCTTGGATCTACAAATAAGACCTGGCACATTGCTTGGAGTGTTCAAAGCACTTCACAGACACAGGGCCAGTCCAAGATAGTTTGATGCAGCAAATAGTGGGCCACCCTCCCCATAGTCAAGGTGCAGAGAGCCCAAAGCCAACCACATTATGTTGGTACTCCAAGCAGAAAATCCTGCCAGCACCATCCCTCTTCTTGGGGTCCTAGTCCTCACTGGGCCATGGAAGCTCACTGGGTAACTTTGGGCCAGTCACAGACTCTCAGCCCAACCAACATCACAGGGTTGTTGCTGTGAGGATAAAATGGAGGGGAGGTATATTATGTATGCCGCCTTGGGTTCCTTAAGGAGGAAAAAAGGTGGGATATAAATGTAATAAATAAATAAATAGCCATTTGCTGCCCTTTCATGACACCAAAAATCTACTACCTGAGGCAATGGCCTCAGTCTTTCTGCCTAGTGGTAGGGCCGGCCCCACATATACACTATCTCATTATAATCCTTACAACAACCCTGAAATGTAGATAAGTATTATTATCTCCATGTCACAAATGGGTGTCTGAGAAGAGACAGCACCTTGCCTAAGAAAGCCCCCTAGTGAATTTGTAACAGAGGGGACATTTGAACCATGGACATCTTGATTCATAGCTCAGGTCTCTTAGCCACTACACTCTGCTAGCTGTCAAATACAACAGCAGCGCCAAGCCCCAAGCAGGTCACAAACCATGACTACTGGCCTGGCTTTGGTTTGGTAGACATATATTGTGCAGGCAGGCCTGCCCTAGAGACTACAGCCTAGCAGCTAGATCCTCAGAGTCCTGCAAACTGACATTGCTTCACCCCACAGAGCCAAGTGGGAATTTGTACTCAAGAGGGAAATTTTAATCAGCAGTTTTACCAGACACCTGCAAAGCTCTCTAAAGCATAACAGGCTGGGAGTCATTCATGGGCACAACATGTCACCCGAGAGCCATGAAGCGTTTACACTGAGACGTTCACTTGTTCCTCAGCGATAAGGCCGTGAATGTACAGTTAGTTCCCTTGCAGAGAGTCAGAGAAGCATTCAGGTGACAGGACTATACTAGCAGTGGACAGCTTGGGTTACAATCAGAGGGAGCCAATCTTTCTTTTTCCCAAGGTAATTTTTTTAAGCACTCATATTATTAAGCAATTACTATTGTGTTTCTCAGTAGCTGAAAATAGGTATAATCTGTTCTGTGAGACAAAAGGCCCATTGATGCCTCAACATATATCAGTAGAAGCAGGCCGCCATAGCATAATAGGCAGTATAGACCTAAGCTGTCAGAATTTAAAAGCTGCTGGGCTACTGAGGAAAACGGGGGGGGGGGGTGCTCACCCCTTGCCCTAGAACCTTGGAGGAAGGGGCAAGTGTATCTCACCACCCAGCTGCAACCACCTCCCCGTGTTCCCTTCCAACCACTTACAAAGGAAAGATGAAGCAGCCAGGAACACCCTTAGTGAGAGAAAACAATACACCCATATACATCAGCATACAAAAGATGTGTTGAGGACTGCAGCAAAATGAATGTTCGCTGAAGCCAGCCATACAGCTTGAGCCAACCCTGAGCAGAAGTCCTCTTACGTTAGGCCTACATAGCTTGTGACTAGGGTGGCCAAATATAGGAAATGCATCCTCCTAAAAGTGGATAAGAGGACAGTGATTTGTATAAAGTTTACATATGCTAAGTTTGATGTATAGATGCAAGTTTAGAAAGAACTACTATAATTTAAATAGAAATACAGCACATCTCACCGTAGTGTGGAAGTCTGCAACCAAGTGACCTGTGCGCCTCCTGCTCAGTTTGCTGTTCAGGCGCTAACTGTTCGTGGGCAACACTTCTTAAAGTTTTTATCTTTAAACCAGAATTGGACAGGGCAGCCCTTCAAACAGGGGACTGTCCCCTATAAAAGAGGACACATGGCCACCCTTCTTGTGACCCACCGGTCTGATGCATGTATTGTGGCCTGCTGTGTCTTGGCAGCCTCCTTGTTTTTCAGTCCCACGCAGGCAGCAAAAACAAGAGGTTTATCAAACCCGTCAGGCTGCCCTAGATAGCTGATGATGGGCTGTGTTTGGCTTGGTGGGTCACATGTTATGCGGGCCTCTCTTAAGTGCATCGCAGTGCATCTGTCTTCTCTTAGTAGCAGCATATTATCTGAGCTGGTGGGAAGATAAAATTAGATTTCCCAGTGGTAAATGCTGGGGGCTAGGCACAAGCCCAGTCTTGGCAAGGCATGTGCATGATGTGGTAAGTGTGCTTTCCATCCCAGATAGATCCTAAACTCGGCCTTTAATGGACCAACAATGCAGTCCTATGCATGTGTACTCAGAAGTAAGTCCCATTGAATTTAATGGGCCTTACTCCCAGGTAAGTGTGCATAGGACTGCAGCCTAAAAGACCAAATGTGGAATGAAAATGATGGTGTAAACTAAAGCACCTGACAGCTCACTGGCCATTCACTCCTGCAGGGGCAGCACCAGAGACAAATGTCCAATGTATTTAAAAACATGGAGCATAGCCAAAGCACTGACCCGGCGGAGGGAGGGCAGTGTGCAGCACAGCCATGGTTCACCATTGCCCTCAGTGCTTTGCACCAACACAGCTTCCACCTCAGATAGGCCACTGCTTTTTCCCAGATCAGAAAGGATCCAGTCAATATGCTCTGGAGGATATTTCGTCAAGCCTTATGGTGTTCAACGTTAGGCCCGTGAATACTTCCAGTGGTTTTGACTTTGGTGCAACCATTATGGATGTTACACATTCAATATGAAGGCTGTGATCCTGTGCACCCTTACTTGGAAGTCCCACTGAACTCAGTGGGACTAACATCTGAGTAGAGATGCATAGGATTGCACTGTAAGGTTGCAGTGCTTTGCATCCTTACTAGAGAGCACCTAACCCATTGTGATCAAACCTCTTCCGATACTTCCTATTGTAAGACATCATAATGTGTACGCTTCCATTTTTAGATTTCTCCTGATGAAGAGCTTATTCCAGCTTGAAACGTATTGGGATTTGTCAGTAAACCTCACTTTGCACCAATTACTGATTTCTGTTTGATCTACCCACTTTCTTGGGATTAAGTCCCATCTAACTTAGGGAGAATTACTTCTAAGGCTCCATCTACACAGAGACACTTTCTGAGGTGATTCAGTTTAAAACCAGATTTTCATCATTTCAGGTTTCCTCCCTCCATGGCACACATTGCCAGCGAATGCGGTGTACAACCTGGGGAAAACCTGCTGTCGCCGGGCAAACAGCAGCAGGAGAAACAGCATTATTTTGTGTGTATATGTGGTAGCAGTCCAGAGACCAAAGACATTACCAACAAGTATCTGTCAAAGGAGAGAATCCAGAAGACAGGGGGAAGGAACATAAGCACAATTGAGGACAATGTGATTTACTTCTGAGTAGACATGCCTTACAGAGGTTATCCACACTGAGCAGAGTGAGCTGTGTCTGTTATTCATAGAATCACACTTCTGCTCCGTAAGTGCAATACAGAGAGTAAAGCAGCAATTCCCAAATCTCCTAGGGATGTTGGAGAATTCCGCCATGGACTCCACTGAGTCCAGCCCCCCGGAGTCCATGGTGGAACAGACTACCCCCCGCCACCCCTTGAAATCCCCGGAACGGACCTACCTGACAGCAGCTCCAGTGGCGGCTCCAGCGGCGGCTCCGGGTCGTCTTCTGGGCTGCTGCAGCCGCAAATGGCAGCCGTCGTAGCAGCCGCCATTTGCGTCCCTGCTTTAGCCGTGATAGGCTACGTAAATATTTACGTAGCCTATCACGGCTAAAGCAGGGACGCAAATGGCGGCTGCTACACCATTTGCGTCCCTGTCTTTTGCCATGATAGGCTACGTAAGTATCTACATAGCCTATCATGGCAAAAGACAGGGATGCAAATGGCGTAGCGGCCGCCATTTGTGTCCCTGCTTTAGCCGTGATAGGCTGTGATAGGCCGCCGGCTGGGCCAATCCGCAGCAAGACCTCCATCCATTGCTGGGCTGCTGTGGACACAAATGGCATCCTGTGTAGCAGCTGCCATTTGCGTCCCTCCTTTAGCCGTGATAGGCTACGTAGATATTTACGTAGCCTATCACGGCTAAAGGAGGGACGCAAATGGCGTAGGGGGCACCATTTGCATCCCTGCTTTAGCTGTGATAGGCTATGTAAATATATATGTAGCCTATCACGGCTTAGCGTAGGGATGCAAATGGCATCCCCTATGCAGGATGCCATTTGCGTCTGCAGCAGCCCGGCAGCAGATGGAGGCCTTGCTGCGGATTGGCCCGGCCGGCGGCTCTGCAGACTGGCCATGGAGCAGAGCCGGCCAGGCAGAATTCCAGGGGGGAGGAGCAGATCGCCTCCCCCCCCATCGAGAATTCCAGGGGGAGGACCGGATTGCCTTCCCCCCCCTGCAGACCCCAGCGGAGCCAGGTAAGTGGGGTTTCATACACCCCTAAATTTCCCACTCCTCTCTCCAGTTCAATTGAAGATGGTGTGATTTACTTCCAAGTAGACATGCTTCACAGAGGCTATCCATGCTGATTTTTTAAAAGTCATCCCAAAAGCAGTTTCCAATACTGCACCTCTCTCTCCCATGCTGAGTAGGTGTAGTAGAAGAAAATGCTGCACTCAATATGCCAACAAATTTGGAACACTCAACAGTGGCCACAAGACTGGAAAAGGTCAGTTTACATTCCAATTCCAAAGAAGGGCAATGCCAAAGAGTGTTTAAAGTACCGTACAATTGCGCTCATTTCACATGCCAGCAAGGTGATGCTCAAAATCCTACAAGCTAGGCTTCAGCAGTGTGTGAACCGAGAACTACTGGAAGTACAAGCTGGGTTTCGAAGAGGCAGAGGAACTAGAGATCAAATCGCCAACATTCGCTGGATCATGGAGAAAGCAAGAGAATTCCAGAAAAACGTCTATTTCTGCTTCATTGACTACGCTAAAGCCTTTGATTGTGTGGATCACAACAAACTGTGGCAAATTCTGAAAGAGATGGGAGTACCAGACCACCTTACCTGTCTCCTGAGAAACCTGTATGAGGGTCAAGAAGCAATAGTAAGAACCAGACATGGAACAACCGATTGGTTCAAAATTGGGAAAGGAGTACGACAAGGCTGTATATTGTCACCCTGCTTATTTAACTTATATGCAGAGTACATCATGAGAAACGCCAGGTTGGATGACTCACAGGTCGGAATTAAGAATGCCAGGAGAATTATCAACAACCTCCGATATGCAGACGATACCACCCTAATGGCAGAAAGCCAAGAGGATCTCAAGAGCCTCTTGTTGAGGGTGAAAGTGGAGAGTGCAAAAGCTGGTTTGAAACTCAACATTAACAAAACCAAGATCATGGCATCTGGCCCCATCACTTCCTGGCATATAGAAGAGGAAGAAATGGAAGCAGTGACAGATTTTATTTTCTTGGGCTCCAAGATCACCGCAGATGGTGACTGTAGCCATGAAATTAAAAGACGCTTGCTCCTTGGGAGGAAAGCTATGGCACACCTAGACAGTATAGTAAGAAGAAGCAGAGACGACATCACCTTGCCAACAAAGGTCCATATAATCAAAGCTATGGTTTTCCCAGTAGTAATGTATGGCTGTGAGAGCTGGACTATAAGGAAGGCTGAGCACCGAAGAATTGATGCTTTCGAATTGTGGTGCTGAAGAAGACTCTTACGAGTGCCCTGGACTGCAAGGAGGTCAAATCAGTCAATCCTAAAGGAAATCAACCCTGAGTGCTCACTGGAAGGACAGATACTGAAGCTGATGCTCAAATATTTTGGCCACCTAATGCAAAGAGAAAACTCTCTGGAAAAGACCCTGATGCTGGGAAAGATTGAAGGCAAAAGGAGAAGGGGACGGCAGAGGATGAGATGTCTAGATAGCATCACCAATGCAATGAATATGAATTTGAGCACACTCCGGGAGAGAGTGGAGGACAGGAAGGCCTGGCGTGCCGTGGTCCATGTGGTCGGGTCACGAAGAGTCGGACACGACTTAATGACTGAACAACAACAACAACATATGCAAAAACTGATCTTGGTCAGTGGCGGGTAGATTCCACGAGGAAGGGGTTAAATTCTTTCCCAAGGGTTCACCCTTCACTGGAGGCAAACCTTTGTTTTTATTTTTCCCTGCCTCTGTCTTCCACTCCTCTGCCTTATCCCTTTGCAGCTTTGTTTAATGGTGGTTGCAGATTCAGCAAGCAAGGGTTGTAGCATTTTTATATCCACCCCTTTGCAGGTTGTGTCCACCATTTATTATTTCCCAAGAGATCAAGGATTTCTAAGTATTTTCCCAGAAATGCTACAGCCCTTGCTCATTGAATCTGCAGTTAACCCCCTCCTTGTCAAGTCCACCCTCCACTGACCAAGATCACGTTTTTGCATTTACTCTGAAGTAAATCACATTGTCCAACTATGTAGCTGTGATGGGGTGAATATGGAAACGCTACAGCCCTTGCTTGCTGAACCTCGCTGAATCTGCAGCTGCCATTATGTGAAGGGGTAAGGTGGGGGAGTGGAGGAGGGCAGAACTGAGCGGGATTTTTTTTTTTTTTTTTAACAAACATCCCACTTACAGTGACGCCAACATCAAAACACCACAGTGTAGGAGGACAGACACACCCCTAGCCATGTCCACTAATGCACATTAACTTCGGGTATATGGGGCACACTCGAACGGACCCGCACAGAAATCGTGTTAAAATCCGTCACAAAACATCTTTCTGAAAATGTAGCTTTTATGTCAGTAAAACCTGTTGCTGTGGAGAGGGGGAAATATTATGTGTCGCATCTGTGTGTGAGGAGCAGTAGCACAGCAGTAAATCCCCTGTGTAGATGGGGCCTAAGTAAACCTGCATAAAACTGGGATTTAAAACCATACTTTTGCTAAGAATGACAGTGCTGAGTAGGTAGGACAAATAGTTCACCCCCACTCCCTTCTGACCTATTACTGATTGAGCATGAGTCATTGGAACTGAACTAGAAACTTGATCTGGTTTTGCTTCTGCAGCCTCATGAAATATTGGTACAACATGTTTGCCAAACATCTATTAATAAACCACTTTTTTACCTCTTCTACAAGGCAATGCAATGATCGGTCACGCTTCCATCCAGGCCCTCCTCATACCCCCTTTGATACTTCACAGAATTTCAAGGAATAGCTCAGCTATGTTCTGTCAGACCCTTGATGACATATGAAATGTAGGATACAGGTAGCCACTGCTTCATGTCTTGGCCTTATTCTCATTTACCTGACATACATTCCATTGGAATCAGTGGGATTTAGGACAGCTTTGTAGGTGCTCTTAACACGCCAAAACTCATGTTGTGGCTTTGAGTATGCCTGGGGTTCCCCAGAGTCTGTGCAGGTGTGTGGGTATTTTTCAATGCCATATTACAGTAAGTGTGTAACCAGCATTTAAGCCATTCAAATATACACAGTGAGAAGTAGCACCCATACAAAACCCACAAACAGAACAGAACTGCACAAGCACTGGCATGACAAGTGTGCATCCAAAGCCACCCTTACTTCCAATGAAATGTGTTAAGTATTGAAGTGCAACCCAGTTAATGCCAGAGCTGGGGCTATTTCACAGCAGTAATAGCGAGACCAAATCTTTTGCCACTTTAGTTAAGTTACTGGATGTGTCTTTAAATGCTCGCATGTGTACATTAATAGAAAACATTCTGTTCAGTATTTCTAATATATACAGTGTACTTGGAAGGCTCCAGACAGGTTAGTTCTAACTGGTTTATCCTAAATCAATCCAGCCCTCCTCATGTCTCTGTAAAGTTTCTTACCAGTGGCATATGGATGCATATTGAGACACCCTCCTGAGAAGAATTCTGTTCAGTGTTCTCCAAATGCTGCCAGCCACTGGGTGGTAATCTGAGCCTCCAGAGGAAATAGACTACGAATAAGAAATTAATCTCTCCTCCTGTCTCCACACCCCTTAACACCAAGAACACACAGCCCTTCATGTTGAGAGTTTGTTCCTATGAATATTTGTGGACATGTTATGATGACATCACAGAAGCTTAACTAATGAACAGCAGGGCCAACACTCTGGAAGGTCTGGCCTCCAGACCTCTGTGACATCACAGAATGTGAGAATCTGAGCTGTGGCCCCTCCCCTAAAAACTGTCAAATATACCAGCTTACCTTCCCCCAAACCAAGCATGCAATAAGGATTTGTCCAGAATTTCATCTCAGGACCTGCTGCACCCTATGTGAGAATCATACCCCTTAGACCAAGAAGCATGAGGTTTAAGGAGTGTGTAAAGAAGTGCTTCATTTTAAAAATGCAACACAGAAGACAGTATACCAATGACCATGAGACCTTGCGGGTGGCTTCCTAAGTCTAGCCCCTTGCCATTTCAAAATGTTGGCTCTCCTAGAGCTTTTCTAGACAAGGCTGTTTAACCCACCT
This sequence comes from Heloderma suspectum, assembly GCF_057233095.1. Lineage (NCBI taxonomy): Eukaryota > Metazoa > Chordata > Lepidosauria > Squamata > Helodermatidae > Heloderma > Heloderma suspectum. The sequence continues at coordinate 273,109,040 of NC_139458.1, forward strand.
TTCTACTTCTGCTTTCATTGCAGAATTAAGATTGAATCTTTACACTAGAGCTTTTCCTTTTCTGCCTGTCTGTATTTTCCTCTATATAACTTCTAGCTGGCGCTGTGGTATGGCGAAATAATGCAAGTACACTGGTGGGGACTTGCAGTTTGTTTTGCTTTGGCAAAAAAAAAAATACTGGATTTTCCCCACTCCAAAAAAACCCTGTTATATTGCTTTTAAAAAACAAAAGTGAAACTGGATGGTAACTAAAGCACCTGTAAACAATTGTGAGTGAGGAATGAGGAGAGCACAATAAAAGAGTCATCTTGAAAAGCTCCTAATGTCACTCTCTAAAAATACCAGCTATCTGTAGGTAGTGATAAATCACAATAGAGAAAACAAACTGGACAGCTGTAAGCCTTCCCACTTTCCCGTCTTCTTCCATGTGGTATTTATATTCTTAGGATCATATTCAACTGGTTACATTTTTTTTTACCTAAGCAGTTGCTGTAGTAGAAAAGCAAAACTGAGGGTGGAGGCAACTCTATCCTAACCAACATGGTTTGCTGGGTGTATGAACAATCAGCTGTACCTTTTAGGAAGGACAGGATGTGCAGAATGGTCTATGTTTCAGACCACATGTTATTATTCCTCCAGAAGACGGATATTTCAGGACAATTCAGTGAAATATTAGATAGGTTGACAATATTGTTACAGTTATTCTTATTTTTTTAAATCACAAACATGTGCTGAATACATTGCTTTCTGCAACTGAAACTTAAAAGCATTCAAGAAATAGCATGCTTTGGAATGTTGTTGTAAACTTGCCCCCCCCCAATCTTTTACCAGCCCTCCTGAGCTATAAAATGTCACATCTGTGTACAGTGGTGTAGTGGTACATCCTGAAGTGCAGGCACTGATCATGACAGTCCCCATAACCACTCCCCCTAAGGAGTCCAAAATGTCAGGCAGCTGTGTCGATCCATCTCAACAAACCAGCTCTAGCAGTTTTCACCTGCTAGAAGCAGGTCTTTTGTTAAGCTAATGTGTTTGACTTGCCTGTTGAAGACCAAGCCACCCCAAAGTACTTTGCATTACAACAGGGAACAACAGATTGTTTCAGAGAAAAATTATTACCTGCACCCCAATCTACTGAAATGATTGCAGCTAAGCTCAGAAGGAACAGGGAAATTCTGGGGGGCAGGGGCTGGTGGCAATGACATCAGTGTCCCTACTAATAAAAAACTGCTGGTGCTGCATCCCTGCAAACCTTGGTTCCACTACACCACTGCCTGTGTACTATTGCTCAATCTGCAGCACAAAATGCGGCTTGGCTTCTACCATCATCATCATCATCATTATTATTATTATTATTATTATACAATTTTAGGACAGAGAAATAGGATCAGTACTCCCCTGCTGTCATACACCAGCATAGCTCTGGCTTTAAACAAGCTACTCCTGCTTTATAGCACCATAAGTAGGTAAGAGGAAGGTCTGTTCCCACAAGTTCTTAGTAGGGGATTTACTGATCCATAATAAAGGTCGTATTCATCACAGTTGAAGCAACAGGAACTCAATAGAGCAACACCTGCCATGGAGTCAATAGACAGGCTCTGTGCTGACCACTTGTAAGCAACTGCTTCTTTCCTGGAGGAGCAACGTAAAGTTCCAAAGCATCTCATCGTGTGACTACAAGAAAAACAAATCTCTTCTGAAGGATATAACATGAGCTTTTAAGGGGGCAGTTTTACAGTTCCCTCTGCTGCCTGTGCCTCTGAAGAAATTTTAATAACTTTCTTAATCACGTTTTAAAACAATGCATTGTAAATTTATACGAAAGCTCCAATTGTTTTTTTATGTATGTGAATGTTATGTCTTATGTATTTTGTGTTATTTTTTTAATGCAACATTTCCCCCGCAAAAAGATGGGAAAGGACTATAAAAAAAGAGAACAGTCTTATGATGCATGTTTCTGAGAGCACATACTTTGGTGTGTGCAAAAACTCACACCAAAGTAAGGCTGAGGTCAACAGGTGCCACCACAGTGATCACAACTGCCAAGTTTGGGAGCAACCATCTAACGCAGACAGATGGTGAAGCCCAGGCTGCCTGCTGTGTGGGCCAGGCAGCACAACAGCTTCATTATAAATAACCTTCTTTCTCCCCCTCAGTAGTTCTACACCCAAGATGCACAACAGCTCTTCAGTGTCACTATCATCACACTGTGGAAACCCTTTCTCATAGCTCCATTATGTGGAAGAGAAGTGTCTGTGACATGATTAAGAACAAGCAACACTGGTGTAGTGGAACCAGCGCTCGCAGGGGGGCGGCACTGGCACTTTTTTTATTAGCAAGGACACTGACATTATCTACTACTCCCCTCAGAATTCCTTGTTCCCACTGGGCTTAGCTGCAATCCTCACAGGGGGCCCAATCGCACGTAATGGCGGCAAAGTGTGGGCTAATTAACCCATGATTTGCCGTACTACGTTCCAGGAGCATGCAGCCGCCATTTTGCCTATGCAACCCCCGATCAGAGGTTGCTCCATGTCATGTGAACCCACACACTATAGGTTAATTGTAGGTTAACTGTGGGTTGTTGAACTGACTCTGTGCCCCTCCTGCTGCCCCTGTCTAGAAGAGCCCTTGTAGCCTGTGCTGCAGCTTGGCCATCCAAGGGCTAGCTGCCTCACACACACTAAAATATACTGGGCCATCTATCATGGGGAATTTGTATTTGTGTGTACTATTATAGATCAAGGGTGGGCATCTCCTGGCCCAGATGCTTTGGCCTACAACTCCCATAATCCCTGATGGGATTTGTAGGCCAAAACACCTGGAGGACAAGTTATAGAGGGAGCGAGAAACTGTCTTTGGATGAGAACTGCATTGGAGGAGGGAGCATGCTTTAGGAGCTAAAGACATGAAATGCAAAATATGAACCAGGATAGGTCCACGGTGTCCTTTAATTCAACCCTGACATTATATGTCCAGCCCAAATTCTTTTGCCTTCATCCTGGGCCAGAATGGAAATCAAGAAGCCACACGACAGGCCTCAATGTTTAAACTGAGCTATGTTATTGTGTATCAGTCATTCCAGAATCGTGAGTGTAATACGTACACCCCTGGCTTGTTGCTATTCTTCTGAATTTCAGACAAATAGATTATGATAGTCATCCATTAAAACGTAACAGATCATTTTGTAGAATGGAGAAAGAAAAATCTACTCCACTAAAATGAAGCATGTTGCTAATATTCTGACAATAGTGAAAGAGAGGAGTCGCACACAACCTGCTATCCCAGTTTCTAATCTGTAGAGTTTTCTCTTTATCTGTTGACAGTGCAATCCTAGAGAGCCAGTGTGGTGTAGTGGCTAGAGTATTGGACTGGGAGTCGGGAGATCCGGGTTCTAGTCCCCACTTGGCCATGGAAGCTCACTGGGTGACTTTGCTCTAGTCACAGACTCTCAGCCCAACCCACCTCACAGGGTTATTGTTGTGAGAATAAAATAGAGGAGGAGGAGGATTATGTATGCCACCTTGGGTTCCTTAAGGAGGGGGAAAGGTGGGATATAAACATAATAAATAAATTAAATAAATAATAAATATATGTGTCTACTCAGAAGGAAGCCCCCTAGGTTCAGTGGGACTTACTCCCTGGTAAGTGAGTTTAGGATTGCAGCCTAAGGAATCTTAATAGCAAGTCTTTGACTAAAGCTGATATTTTATTCTCTCCGGTCTCCTAGGTTTTGTCAAATGCATCAGCGTACTTATAACTGAGGCATAAGATGCATCTGCCACATGCTTGTTGTTCATTTTTAGTTCCAGACCCGGAGGTAAAATTCCATGTTCTGCCTGGTAAATAATATTATGTCAATTTTATGGTGTCCTCAGGGTACTGTTCACATAGGGATATTCCGGACAGAAAACAGACGCACAGACACCGTCTGCAGTGCAAAGTGTTGGCTTTGATATTATCCTCAAAGACGACTAACATCATCAGGAGTTTGGAGGAGGTCACCTCCCAGAGAAACCCCTTTCTCTGAATCTGGTGCATTTATTATGCCTTCCCATAACCCCTCACATCCATGGACATACGGATTTTCCCTCAGTTTCTATCAGAGCTTAGATTCCAATTTCAGGTTAAGCAACGGCAAATGGTTAACGTTCACATCAAATGAAACAGAGTCACCTTGATCTAGTGAACTGGGGTTGTGGTAGGAAGTTGTGCCCTCATTGCTGGACTCTTTCACCAACAGATGTTCAAAGCTGCCGACATGCCTACAGAACAGCTCATTTATCCCTGACAACGCTGACTATAAGGCATGAAGGTACAATGCAAGCACATCGTGAGTACCCTGCGTGCTTCATGCAGCTCTCATTCTCCCACTCCCATAAAGAATATGCTTTCATCACATGGTGGGAATGGAAACCTATTTATGCTCACAGCTCTCTCTTGTTGGACTAAGAGTAGCTTCATACGACGATTTCGGTGGCCACTTAAGATGTCTTAGGGGCACACCTAAACTGTGAATGCAACAAACACGCGTATCGTCAAGGCATCAAAGCGCCACTATTTGGCTGCAAGTTTCTTTTGAGGGCATACTTGATGGAATTCCGACATTTCGCTGTTATCTCCCCAAACCACCAATCCTACCCCAAAACTTTTAATATTTTGACATCCATTTTTCCCCAGCCACAGTACAAAAATGTGAAGCCAACACTGTAGAGATGTGTTGAACTACAAATCCCATCACACACATCCAGGACAACAGCCATGCTGGCTGGGGATGATGGGAGTTGTAAACCAGCACATAGGGAGGCCACCAGGTTGGGGAAGGCTGCCTTAACCTCTTCTCCCCCTGCCTCACCCTTCCTGTTATCCTTACTAGTGCTGTGCTGAAAATTGCTCCCACAATTTTTTCAACCATTCTCATTCAATTTGATAGAACAGAAACTGCTTTCAAAAAGAAAGCCAATGGTGAAGAAATTTTGGAGAAATTCTCATGAGTTGGAGTTGGGTTTCTTGGGCTTACCTTACTTAGGAGGTGGCCGAAGAGTGAGCACCAGTGTCCTGTTTTTCATTGTACAATCATCTCTCAGACAGCCTATAGCCTCCTCAGCTTCCTACACTTGAAGCCCAGTTTAAGGCACCGTGAGGTAATTCCTCCCATAGGGCTTTTTCAGATCAGGATGTGCAGGCAGCCTGGGAGGCTAGCTGTGGTTAGGTATGCTCAAAAACACCACAAAAATGAATTATAAAACACCCTGAGAATGAGGCAGAACAATGGAAGCCTCTTTCGTGGGGGAGAAAACTTTCAGGAAATTGGGGGACAGATTTAACCCTAACCCTAGCTCCACCTCATCCCTGGAGCAAAATACCACACTGCCCCCACCTGCATTGCAGTGGATGCAAACTGGGGGCCAGCCCGCCAAGACAGGTGATGTTGTTGCAGCACAACCTCCAACCCTTAGGAAAAATGAAAGAAGCTGTGCCACAAGCCCTGTCAATGGGGAGCCCTACCTGGGAGAAACTGTTGAGAATGTCTCCTCCCCCTGGAGAAATTCGGTGGAATTGTCTCCCAGATTTCTCTGTCCACAAGTAAGGCAGAGAATTTCAAGAGGCCATCTGCACACAGCTCTAATCCTTACACACACAAACACCAAGACGAATGCCAGCACAAGGCTCAAAGAGTTTTCCTTCCATATCCCCTATCCACCTATTGAAACAGAGGATCATAGATCTCTTCTCTATGTCATGCTTACTCCCCAGATGCTATGTCAAATTTACATCACCATGTACAGTTCAATCTTAATTTCCATCATGGACTTTTCAAGTCAGACACACCAAGAGTGTTCTGGGCTTCACACACTAAAATAGTATTTGCTGAATAGGAAGAGTCTTTCCTACCTGTATCAACCTACTCTGTTTAAATTATAGTGTAAAATGGGGGTGGGCAGACTTGAAGCTTGCAAGATCTACTTTGGGTTCGTTTACAAGAACCTTGAGGGCCACCAAGCAAAACCATGTGCAAAGTAGTGGCTCCAGCAGGCATATACACTAAGGCTTTTCTACACGAGGCTGTTAATGCACTGTATATACTTTTGGTTTCATTGCAAAATAGAGATCTGAGCACTACATGGGGAGCATTTCCTTTCCTGCTATTCCACTACATAACCTCTAGGTGGCATTGTGGTATAGCAGAATAGTGCAAATACACAAGTGAAAAAAGCATTTTCTTTGGCTTTCACAAATAATACCACATTTACCCTGCTCTAGCATTTTTTTTTTTTGCTGAAAGTGCTCTTTAGACACAGAAGCAAAACTGGAGGGTCATGATGTTGTCTAAAGAACCTGTAAACAATGGTGGGTAGGGAGTGATGAGTGCACAGTAAATGCCTTACATAGAAATGCTCTAAGACTTAAGGAACAGTGTGCTTCGGTGTACATGCTCAGCCCAGGAATTTGTGATCAGTATTGAACCAAGCTCCTAAGTTCTTTCACACAAAAATCCACTCCTGGTTTTTCCCCCAAGTGTTCTTTTTCAGCAACCTAATTCAGTGCAGGGGGACTATTTGGTTGCTATTTTTTGTTGCTATTATTAGACAATTGGGAGTCATAAACTAGGGATGTCAGAGAATTCCGCCACGGATCTCGGTGAGGCCGAATGCCAGTACATTCGGCCCCCTGAACTCCATGGCGGAACGGCCTCCACCCCCCGCCCCCCGCGGATCCGCCCTGGGACGAGACTTACCTGGGGCGGATGTTCCGGACGGCGGCGGCTCCAGCGGCAGTTTCGGCAGCGGCGGCAGCTGGTCTTACGAACAGCTGCCACCGCCATTTGCAGTCTGTTTTTTTCCCATTCGTGATAGGCTACGTAAAGACTTACGTAGCCTATCATGTCTGGCTTAAAAAAATAAAACAAAAACGTGTATGCGAATGGCAGCGGCCGGCTACGGCTGCTGCCATTTGCGTTCCTTATTTTTGGCCATCTTAGTCTACATAAATATTTACGTAGACTAAGACGGCGAAAATAAGGGGAACACAAATAGCGTAGCGGACGCTATTTGCGTTCCCCCTTATTTTCGCCGTCTTAGTCTACGTAAATATTTACGTAGACTAAGACGGCCAAAAATAAGGAACGCAAATGGCGGCGGCTGTAGCCGCTGCCATTTGCGTACATGTTTTTGGGGGTTTTTTTAAAGCCAGATGTGATAGGCTACGTAAGTCTTTACGTAGCATATGACGGCTGACTACAGGGACGCAAACGGCGGCGGCTATGGCCGCCGCCATTTGTGTCCCTGCTAGCCAGCGGCCGGATGTCCGGCTGCTGGCGGAGCCAGCCGGCAGCTTTGCAGAATCCCCGTGGAGCGGAGCCGGCCGACGAGGATTCCGGGGGGAGGGACGGAGCGCCTCCCCCCCCAGCGGAACCCGGCGGAGCCAGGTTAGGGGGGTTTCATACATCCCTATCATAAACCCTTTTTGACCTACCAAAAATCACCCAAATATCTACCAATATCCTCATTTACCCTCTGCCCACCCCTGGTGTAATGGTTCATCAGAGAAATACAGAATCAGAATTTGGCTTATGGTAGGGTTGGACAGAAAGTAGATATCCAGAGGATTCCTGACCTTGGCCATGCTGACAGGGGCTTCTGGGAGCTGAAGCCCAAACCATCTGGAGATCTACCTTGTGCCCATCCCCAACTTACGGTATGCAAAAAATATATTCCAATCGTGCTTTAAAAATGGTGCAGGTGCACAGAGATCAATGATCGCTATGCTCAGAGGTGGAGAGAGAGCATCAGTGCCTTTGACTAGCCAAGGACAGTCCTTAAGGCAGAGCTTTCCAAACTGTGTGTCGCGACACATTAGTGTGTCGCCAGCAGTGTGTGTGTCGCGCGAAAATTGTGTGGAAGGGCACCGTGGAGTTCTCTTACTCATGTTTGCTTTGCTTGGTCCCTCCCCTGGAACTTCCTAAAGCAGCTAATGTTAAAGCAGCTTAGCTGCTAAGGCTTAGGTGCTTTAACATTAACTACTTTAGGATCATGTGGCGTCTTGATGCAGGATGCATGTGATTGGCGGTGTTGGAGCGGTGCGGCGAGGACTGTGGTAATGCTGGCTGCACAAGGAGTATGGAGAATTCCAAGTTAGCAGAGCAATTAGTCGAGCAATTTGCAATCAGCTCGGGCGAGAGGCTTCCCCATGTCCTCAGTGCGGCTGCAGGGCAGCGGGGGAGAACAATGGCCTGCTGGACGCCCCCAGAGCAGGGAGGGCTGTGCCGGGCAGGCGAGGAGCTTCGAGCCTGCGCTCCCCAGAAAGGTAGAGGCGCGGGACGAAGAGAGGGGAAGGGAGGCACTGCCCTGGGAGCAGAGCTCGGCTGACACCGGCGCGGAGAAGTGGCAGCGGCCACCAGCCCTGCGTGGTTTCGGGCGTGCCCTTTGCGGACTTCTGTACCACGCTGCCACGTGGCCAGGCCAAAGTAACACACAGGTGGAAACGCCACCTGGGACTGCACCGTGCGGGCCGTCCGCCATCTTGGCCAGTCGGAATGGAGCTCAGTTGATTTCTGCCATTTATTTTTATTTTTACTCTGCTGTAATTGTGGATTAACCACCCATTGGCAGTGTACCACCGGAGAGTGCTGGAACTGGACTCTGGACATAGGCATTGCAAATATTTACAGCAGTATATAGCCTTGTAGTGAGACATATATATTTACACCATTTTTGTTGGACTTTTGCTTCTCTACTTCATGTGTTTTTGCAGCTGAGCTCCTACCTGGACCAATGTGTCCTAATATGTATTGTAAATACTTTAGTTAATTTTGTTTATTTTTCATATTTTCTCCTGTCCTGATTCCTATCTTTATCTCACTTTATCACTGTGGGAGTGGAGCGCAGGTGCTGTTATTTTCATAAGAAAAAACAGAAAGATAAGCACTAAAAACATGAAAGTATGGTACCAAATAAATTAAAGTGTCATTTTACGTCAAAATACTGTCATTTGTCAGAAAAACCAGTAGGATACTTTATTGAGCTTTCAAAATCTATAAAGAAGCAGTCTGCATCATTCACAAAGAGAATAAAGACATCAGAGAAAGCTCAAAAGGCAAGTTACTTGGTTGCTCAAATAACTGCCAAAAACAAGGACCCACACACTATTGCCAAAACCACCATAAAGGAATCTTGCTGTGCTATTGTTCAAACAGTGTTTGGGCCCGAATTTGAGATAGAAGTTAATAAAATCCCTTTGGCAGATAACACAATTGGAAGACGTATTCAAGACATGTCTGATGACATTAAGCAGCAAATGAAGGATATTTTTCAAGACGATAATATGATCTTTACATTGCAATTAGATGAAACAACAGATGTCAGTGGGTTAGCACAATTATTTGTTTTTATACGCTTCATTCATACTGACAGAATTATTGAGCAATTCTTGTGTTGTCTAGAACTTCCAATGAGAACTAGAGGTGAAGATATATTTAAAACTTTTGATTGCTTCATGAAGGAAAACAATTTGCAATGGTTAAATTGTGTAGGAATATGCACAGATGGCGCACTCTCAATGGTTGGTTCAACAAAAGGTTTTATAGCTTTAGCAAAGAAAGAGAATGAAAATATTATAATTACTCATTGCTTTTTACATCGCGAAGCACTAGTCGCGCAAACCATTGGAAATGAATTAAGAAAAGTTTTGGACAAAGTGGTTCAAATGGTCAATTACATTAAAAGTAGACCTCTTCAATCAAGATTATTTGCTCATATTTGTGAAGACATGGGGGCAAGGTTTAAAAAGCTTCTACTACACACAGAAGTTTGTTGGCTCTCAAGAGGTCGAGTGCTTTGTCGTGTATATGAATTGAGGGAAATGATGCTTAAACTTTTTGAGGAAAATCAGCAAAATGAATTCTGCGATCTAATTCAAAGCAAACTTTGGTGCACAAAATTGGCATATCTTGCTGACATATTTGAACATTTGAATAAAATAAACACCAGTATGCAAGGAAAAGGAGAAAATATCTTAACAGCGGTAGATAAAATTTGTGCTATGAGAGACAAAATAGCAATTTGGAAAAGGAAAGAAGGAAATTTTGAAATGTTTTCCAAAACTGCTGAGTGCCAGCTAAAATGTGATATCAGCTCGCTAATTGTTGACCATTTAACATTGCTTGGAGAGAAAGTTCATCATTACTTCCCAAATGTTGAAATCCAAGACTATGATTGGATCAGAAATCCATTTCTTTCAACTGCAATGAGGAATTTTTCACTTATTGAAGAAGAATTCGCTGACATAAAAAATTATCAACATCTGTTAATGATGCATGGACAGGGTGACTTAGACAGCTTTTGGATTCACATTTCAAAAATGCATCCAAACATAGCTAAAAAAGCGTTAAAAATTCTTCTGCAGTTTTGTACTACATACATTTGTGAAGTATCCTTTTCAACGATGGCAAACTTAAAGACACTGAAACGTGGAAGCTTAAAAATGCTTGATGACGAAATGTGAGTGTCTTTATCTAATATTCCACCAAATATTGAAAAGCTGTGTTCATCCCATCAACCTCATACATCCCATTAAAATGGTAAGTAGTTATTGGTGTCATTCAACTTTTTAAAATTCTTGCACATATTTACATACTGTTACTCATAAATGACAACAATGTATGTTATTATCTTACAAATCATATATTTTAAAAAATATAAATGAAAGGTTTTCATGAGATATGTTGTATCCCCATACATTTTGTTATTACAATTTATGTATGTGTCCATATCTCTTATAACGGGTTAGTTTAACCTCTGGTTTGCTAGTAAAACTGAGTTACCGTGTCACGAAATGATGCATGTCTAAAAAGTGTGTCACCAACACGAAAAGTTTGGAAAGCTCTGCCTTAAGGTCTTGCTATCTGATTTGTATCAACAGAAGAACTATGAGATACAGTATGACATTAGTCCTGCTAACCTTGGCAGTATGTCTCTTACAGCAGTGTTCTGCCACAGTCCATTCCACATTAAATCTGGGAGCAGGGGAGGAGGAAAGCCTTTCAACAGTCAGGCTTACCCCACAGAACAACATCAGAGACTAAATGAAAAGAAAACACAAATAACTTTTTAAACTGGATCCAACAGAAAGGATGATCAATGTTATTAAGTACCATGACTCTATTCCCTTGTATTTAAACTATTAGTTTACCCTGACTTCAGTCAGGGAAAAAGATCTCCAACTGAAGAACTGACAAATGAAAAGCCAAGTTGAGGGGAATTAAACCCTCCTCTTGCATCAGCATGTTATTTCTGAAATGATATACTGAAAGGCCTTACCCAAGACCAAAGGTCTTCAGATGACATCTTGAGATGGTCTCTTTCCTCCATTGCCCAGGAATCATGCAGCTGGGGATGTTAACACTGATTTAAGCTTCTGTCCCGAACAAAAATGCTGCCTTAAAGTAATACGTTGTTGACAACAACGATCCAGAGAAAATAATTTCCCGGTGATCTTGTTTGCTTGCTAAGTTAGCCCTCTCAAGTTCTCGGAACCTCAGCCAGGACAAGAAACATGAGCTCAGTAAGTTGGTGCTTACTTGCTTTGCAACTGACTCCTCAAGTATCCCAGTTAAGTCATCCCTGAAAATCCCTGAAAATGGAGATGTTTATGTATGCACAGGGAAAGCAGCATCCAGCAGGATGCATTTTGATTAGAAAATTCAAATAACTACACTTGAAATGGGGGCAGGGGAGGACAGAAGGGAGTTAAAAGTGTAGGGCTGTATGGTGGTTTGCACTAGCAGAAATAATTTATCTGTGCCTGAGGCAGGACAACTGAGTTTTGCAAATCCACCTTACATTCTGGGCTTTTAACATGAGGCTGTTAATCCACTGCATCTACTTTCAGTTTCGTTGCAGAATTGAGATCTGAGCACTACATCAGGAGTGTTCCCTTTCCTACTTTTCTGCTACATAACCTCTAGATGGCACTGTGTATAGCAGAATAGCACAAGGACACAAGAGAAAATCATGCTTTCTTTCACTTTCACAAATAATACATTTCCCCTGCTTTTAAAAAAAAAATCCTCACCAAAAGTGTTGTTTACAAACAGAAGTGAAACCGGAGGGTCACGACATCATCTAAAGAACACATAAACAGCTGTGAGTAGGGAATGGCAAGTGCACAATAGATGCCCTGTGTTGAAAAGCTCACTGCAATCCTGAGTGCTGTATCCCATAATGTTCTGGAGGATCCCCAGGAACAGCTTTGGGGGCAGGGTGGGAGGGCACAGGATAGGGAGAATGGTGAAAATTGGATGTTCCAACTTGCAAAAGTGTAAGTGCTTTCTGCTAGCACAAAGCCAGCATTGGATACAACCCTTAGTCTTCAGCTATGAAAGTCAAGGGGAACTTTGCCATTCGTTTCACTAAACAAGCAAGATGGCTTGTTTCATAAAGGGTTATTTCACACATGACACCACAGATCCAGGCAAGACCATCAAGTGTACATTCAAATCAACAGTGAATTTCATGCAATCACATTTCTCTGCTGGATGTAATCATACGATACACATGCTTGCAATCATATATTTCTCATATTCACTTTTTAAAAAATGCAAGTATACACTTAAAACTCTCATACGGCTCAAAGGGATAAATCCAATGTTATGTCAGCAGAATTCCAGTCGCGCAATGGGGATTTCCCTTCTTCTCCCCGCAACCCCCTCCCCCAATCTGCTCTGGAGGGTCCCCCAACCATCTGGAGGAGTTTTCGGGGGACACAGGGGGCTACAAAGGATTCCATCCACATGGAATGGAATCCATGGTGTCCATTCCACTGGCAGAAGGAAGCCATGAGATACAACCTACAGTTCTCATGGTTTTGCTCCTAGAAAAAAAAAATAATTTGTGTGCAAAATTCTCAAAAGGCAGAGCACTTACATTCAGATTATTTTCATATACTAACAGGATCACATTTCTGCCCAGCCAGCTAAGTTCCGAGTGAAGTTTTCCTAAGCACATCTGGATGTTGTTGCCCATAATCAGCATGACCCTGTAGTTAAATGCTTTTCAGGGCCCTTCAGTTCAGTAGCACATGTTTGACTCTCCCTTTAAAAACAATGGGATTAAAAAATGCTTAACTCTGGCAGGAGCATGCCTGAAATATGTCAAATAAGTGCAAAATATTTCCTTCTTGTGAAAAATCAGTTTCAAGCAATGTTATTCCGTCCTACAAGAACATTCACACAAATCACAGTGTGTAGTTTTAGCACAGGAACAGTGGAGGCTGGTGGCTCTGATTTGAGTGGGGCCGAGCATCCGTTCTGGGTTGCACTCAGAACCAGCCAGAACTCTAAAGGAGCTGTCCAAGGTGCTGAACCCTATCCCCAAACTAGGTTCAGCACCTTGGATAGCTCCTTTGGAGTTCTGGCTGGTTCTGGCTGAAACTCAGGATGGATTCACAGCCCCACCAAAATCAGAGCCACCAGCCTCCACCACACAGAACAAAATGGGCACTGAGGGAACAGATCGAATGATGGCCCCCTGATCAGAGCAGTAGTGTGTATTTGCATCTCCTCCACCATTTATTATCCATTTTCATGCTCTCTGACTGGGTGAGATGGATCAGCCCTTTTTATCCGATGGACACTTCCATGCACCATTTTCCATCGTTGCTTCTGAAACACCCACCACCACCACCACTGTAGGGTGGCCATGTGTCCTCCTTTACAGAGGACAGGCCTCTATTTGAAGGGCTGACAAGGTTTAAAGATGAAAAAGCCTCAGAAGGAAGAGCTGGGCTTGAAGCGGCCCATCCACAGCACCTGGACAGCTGACTGAGCAAGGCACACAGGCCACCTGGCCACAGTCTTCCACACTATCATGAGATGTACTGTATTTGTTTGAAATAGCAAAATTATTTCTAAATGCACATCCATACATATAAATTACCATATGCACATTTTATATAAATGTGCCCTCTTTTTGGTGATGCATGTCCTCTTTTTTGGCAATTCATAAGTGGCCATCCTGCCCCCCACCATCACATGTGTATTGTATGAAGGGAAAACCCATGTTGAACTGGATGGTGGGGCTGTGATTCTGGCACTGCCCCTCCTGAGGCCATCCAACACAGCTGTCCCCACACCTGACATCCACATGATAGGCATGGAGGTCTGCAATGGGAGAGTTTTCCTTACAGATATGCATGCCTACTAAGTGGGGGGAACAGAGGCTCTGCCCCACAGCCACATTCTCTCTCTCTCTCTCTCTCTCTCTTTCTTTCTCTCTCTCCATATATATATATATATATATATATATATATATATTAAGAGCATCTCTACATGGGGCTTTTATTGCATGCTCATGACTGGTCAGTTACAGAAGTTTGTGGGTCCTTTACATGACATCATTAACCTCCAAGGCGTCTCCTGCATTTTCTGACCTTTATCCCGGTTTTTAAAAGATTAGGGATGATGCAGTAATAAATGTTAATCTGCTTTAATGACCATGTGAAATTGTGCAGTTCCGCTATAACATAGCACCATCTAGTGGCTGTATAATGAAACATGTAGAACTTGCAGACAAAGGAAGTCCCAGGAAAAAAGCCCATGTCAGGCCATGTAAGGAACCAATCTTAATCCAACAAAGAATATGGAAGCAAACCCCCCAGCAAACTGTGGGATTAAAAGCCTAGTGTGGAGAAGCCCATATATAACTTTTATATCCCGCTTTTTTTCCTCTTGCAAGGAACCCGAAGTGGCTTACATGGTCCTCCTAGTCTCTATTTTATCATCACAACAACTCTGTGAGGTGGGTTAGGTTAAGAGTAAGTGACTGGCCCAAAGCCACCCAATGAACTTTATGGCTGAGTGGGGACTAGAACCTGGAACTCCCAAGTCCCAGTCCAACACTCTAACCTCTACACCACACTGGTTCACACTATTCTATGCCCCCTATGCTCTCCACAGCCACTATCCACCAACCTGCTTTTTGTAACATTTTGCCTGATGAAAAGATCTGGAGATCTTGAAAGCTTGCACATTTCTGGTGATCTTTTTGTTGGCCTAATAAAAGGATTGCAGTATACGACTTTTGGAATCTTACAGCCAACACGTCTGCCTTTGTTTTTCGCATTCTACGTATGGTAACTCCCCTCTATTTTTTGGAGGCCAATTCCTCACCTGGCCTGCCCCGCCCTGCCCCGCCCCACAGACAATTTTTTAAGCAGTGAGCAAGTATTAAAGGGAGCTATTAGACTGGAACTGCTCAGAGGAAGCAGACTTTCCATGTCCCACCCCTGCTCAGGACCAAACAGACATGACTTTGAATGTGTATCTAGCACCTACGTCTCTTTTGCTTTTACTCTGGAGTAGGCACAGGACCCCCAAACTGGAATCGGCCTCTAGTATAGGGGGTAGGGCAGAAGGGCTTTTAAGATCTGGATCATGGCCCTGCACCTGAAGCAAAAATGAAAAAAACCATTTAAAGTCATGTCTGTTTTAGTCCCCCCCCCCCAGTCCTTTACGTTGCAAGACAGCTGCTCCCCTCACAGGTTAAAGCAGGCATAGGCAATCTGATGCCTTCCAGATGTTTTGGACTACAATTCTCGCAGTCTCTGACCATAAGCAGTCTCAGACCATGCTGGCTGGGGCTTATGGGAGTTGTTGTCCAAAACATCTGGAGGGTGCCAGGGTGCCTACTCCTGGATTAAGGTATTCTTGGAATGGCAGGGAGGGGAAATTGGACGGAGAGCAGGGGTGCACAGAAAGAAGATCGGGATCCAAATAGTAAATCTCTGGGTGATTTGCAGTACACCACTTGGGGTTTCTGACTCCCAACTGTTTAACAACAGCAACAACACAAATACTTCTTCCCCTTCTAAATTAAGCTACAGAGATGGAAGAAGAGCTTGAGTCTGTGCATGTGTGGGGTGGGGGGAACCAAGAGTAGATTTGGGGGTGACTGGACTGTGAGCTCAGGTCAGGTACTGAAAAGTCCCTGGGCTGAGCGTGTGCTCAGAGGCACCCTTGTTCCTTAATCCTTGGAGTATATTCTTCCCCTTGCAAGTCAGTATTTTGCAACTGGCTTGGGTTGATGGGCCTTGGGGTTCTAAGAAAAAACATTAAAAAGTCGATCTTGCAAGTCTGGCTGAGAGGATGTGCATGCTCTGAGCCCAGTTCCCCACCCCACCCTGTCCCCAGCTGCTGGATGGTAAGCAAGCAGGCCATTTGCATCGCTTCTGCTTAACTCCCAGTCTAAGCAAGTTGAAGATTGTGCCTGTGAAATACTCTCTGCAGCCAGTTTTTTGGCAGCTGTGTGCATGCACAGCCCTTGGTCTTTCCTGCCTTGGTGGGGTGGGTGGGAGACAGCTCATTCCAACCTCCCAATATTTTTCTGCAAGCGGAAAGGCAATGATTCTTTTTTAGCATGTCTTCTCCTCCATGTTGGCTCCAGTGCAACCATGGGCAGAATAATCCCTTCGCTAAGAGAGGGAATATGACTGTTGATTTGAACAAGAACAGGGCTGTGTCTACGATTCCTTTTAAGTATGCTTGGCATAATCAGAGCTAGAATTATTTTTAACTGGATCATATAGCTCTAGTCACTGAAACATCCCCCACTGTGATTCTCAGTTTTTCACAAATTCAGATTAAATCTACCACTTTGATCTGTTCTGATACACATCTTTCTCCTTCAACTCAGTCCCATAATTAGAACTCACGCAAATATAATGCAAACGGGTGCACTAATCCTTATTGATACATCTGTTGTTCCATGTGTAAAGGATACAAAATCTTTCCATCAAGTTATATAACTACCCTTACTATTTATAGCAAGCTAGTACAAGCTGATTCCTAGAGTCAGTGCTGAATATATAATGAGTAAATATATCTACGTGATGTTCAGTATTTGATCATAACTAGAACATGCTTATATTTTAGAGAAAAATTTGAAAACACAATGAAATACCTTGGTACAGCCATGCAGAGCTGTTTTGAATTTCTGCTACAAATGAAACAAATGTGGTGGGGTGGGAGGAATTCTCAAGAGAATTGTTCAAACTTAGATTTGGGGGTGGGGGGGTCAGGGCAAGATATAGAAATACCGTTTTGGTCTGCTGCGAATGTATGTTATTGCTTTAACATTCAAGAACACTTAAGATTTGGCTGTGGGGGAGGTTCAAATAGTGTTCAACAGACCATTTCAAAAACAAAATCTGCACATTTTCATAATTCAAATAACCAAAATCAGGAGGAGCATCAAGACAAATGGCATCATAGAAGCTGATCTAGGTGGCAAGAAAGTGCACATGAAACACGTTTACGGTATGGAGTATCTACTACATGGAGATAGTTTCACCCCACCACAAGTAGTGGAATTTTGTGAGTACTGGTCCTCAGTATCCCCTTACCCTTGAGTGTTCATACTTTGGTTATGACAGGGTGGCAGGCTCAAGGATCAAGTTTAAGTCTCAAATGGAAGCGAGTCATTAGACTTCAACATGACGATTTTTGAGGTGGAAGTGTCATCACCCATAAACATTCGTGTGAGTCAACCCATACATGAGTCTGTTGCTATTAACTACCTATGGTGAACACCGGAGCAGTCAACACTGCCTCCTGCACCCTTAATCAATACATTAGGAAGACACAGAGGTGTATATATCATTACACCAAAAGAATAGATGCAGAACAGACCCACCATCAACTCCTTGCTTTGCCTGTGGCAGAAAACTGGGCTGGATGATCTTCAAGGTCCCTTCCAGCTCTGTGTGGATGGCATTGGTTGACAGTTGGGAACTTGCAATGTGGAATGATAGCTTCAGTGCCATAGACTCCATGTTTGTTCCAGCGAACAGACAAATCTGGGGCTTCGGTCCACCACTCTGCCACTGACAGCCATGCAGCTCCAAGGTAGTGGTGAAGCATGAACTAGCCACAGCATGGAATACCATACCATATGGACATTGAATAAATATCATGTCTCTTAAGGGCGTGATGCTTAACAGCCGCAATTTGTTGGCATTTTGGAATCTGAGTGATCATGGAAAGCCCTTAACACAACATGTTAAACTGAAAGGCTTTTGGTTAATTGAATTCTATAACAGTTGTAGCAGAAAAAAACAGACAGGTTCAAAAGGTCTGGGCCAGACCTTGATATCTAACAGATGTGAGCCTTATGCAAGTGCACATGTAGTGGCTTAGGGGTTTCCAGGGAGTAGAAATTGGCCCCTGGCACTCCCAAAGTTGCCCATCCCCGCAGCAGCTCTTGGTGCAATGTGCAATCCATTTTGCATCATCCAGCACTGCTTAAATTTCATTACATCTATCCTTATTTTTTTAATTTTAACATCCAGCTAAAGAAGAATTGTGGGATATTTGAAAGCTTGTCCATTACCTCGTGTCATTTTAGCTGGCCATGATTAAGGCACTACATCATTGTTACTTCTGAACTGCTTTCCTAATGGACCAATATGGCTACCTTCAATCTTTCTGTATTCCTGGAAAAAGAAACCTGGACTTCTCTTTGCCTTCCAAGACTCAAAACAAGGGACCTGCTTGTGGGCTTCCCCTAGGCCAGAGGTGCAGAACTTCAGGCTAAGGGTCCCAATCCAGCCCTCCTAAGTTCCCCAGAAGGCCATGCCACTCTTTCCCTTACCCCCCCCTCCCCACCCCCACCCCCTAATCATTTGGTGTTTTCCTGGCTTTTGTGCAGTTTTCCACCCATTCTAAAAGGTTGAAAGGCCTCTCCCGAGGCTTAAGAGCTTTTAAGTTAAAATCATCTAGTCCTTTTGGTATTTTTGGCAATGCCCCTTTTGCCTTCGGCCCCCCAAGAGCCTCTCTAAAATGGAATTCAGCCCCTGGGCTGAAAGAGATTCTACACCCCTGCCCTGGGCTTTTGGCTGGTTATTGTGTGGGAACACAATGCTGGACAAGTTAGGTCTTTGGTCCAATCCAGCAGGTCTTTTCTTACGTTTTTATGACCATTGTATGAGGAAGCATTGAAGTCAGAGAACTAAATGCATCTTAGGGTTGTTTTTGTTTTTATTTGCACAACGAACCTAAGGATGTCTTAGGATGTGCAACAAGCCATCTGTTTTTGAAACATTTTTTTGTTGCTGTTAACACTTGCTTTAGCTAATCGCCCATTCATTTAGGCTCCTTAGCTACTGAAATGTTCAGGCTTTAAAAAAAAATAAAAAAAAATCAGATCGACTTTCAAATGTTCTCAGTAAATCAGAAAAGGTCACTATAATTACATTTCTACATCTTACAAATTTCTGCATCTTCAGAATTATGCAGAGCAGTTGTGAGGTTAAAGGAACAATCCTATGCATGTTTAGGTGGAAAAAAATCCTACAACTCCCAGCATTCCCCAGCCAGCAAGGCTGGCTGGGGAATGCTGGGAATTATAGAACTTATTTCTCCCTAAACATGCATAGGATTACACCCTAGAATGGAAAGTCAGTTTCCATTAGAATAGAAATATATGTCACCAGGAGGTTCTCCCATGCAAACCCCATCAAAATGAATGTGCACTACCATGCTTGTGCACACACCCCATCCATTTAAATGGGGCTTGCCCTGAACAACTTCCCACTGAATTTTGCCTTTAGCACTCTGCACAAAGCAGCTCCACATAGCTATCTTTACTAATCAGTAGCAATATACTAAGAATGTAACATTTTTTATATACTGGCTTCTAAAGTTAACAAAAACTTGGGAGGAAGGAACTACTTCTACATTTTGAACTATACCAGAAGACTTTAGTTTTGAAACAATTTGTATAATATATATACAACAACAAAAAGAAGCGAGGGAGGTGGGTGGGACAGTTCAACCAACTCAAGCAGTAGCTCAAATCCCACCCCTACTCACCCCACTGTAACATTTCCTCAAGCTCATTAAATTATAAAAGTTACTAACCATGTTTGGAATTATAAACATAAATTGGTCAAATAAAATATAACTTTAATACAAATATTTCAAAATTGCCTACATTTTGTGCCTGCATAATAGCACTTCTGTGTCTTCCTCTGAACATTTCAGTCCTTTTTCTTTTCTGTATGGCATTGGCAACTCTTTATTTGGTTAGAAAGAAGCCAGCTTCCCATGCCAAGTTAACACTTCTGATAATTTCCCATCAAATATGTCGTCCGGTCAGAAAGAACAGAGGCTTGTCTTCTTTGGCATTGGCAGTTTGGAACTCGTCTCTCAATCGGAATTGCCACTCATCTTCCAGTTCCAGTCGGACGACAGTCTGGCGTAGTGAGTTCCTGTCTTGGCAAATGACACATAAGGTGGCACCTGTGGGGGTTATCGTCATTATCATCATCATCATTATTTCATTTATATATCACTTCCTGCAAACAAAGATTTTGGCCTTAAAGTGGCTTACAACTGTAAAACAGACACAGAGACAAACAATCAATGGGTAGTATCCCAAAGGGGTGGTGCGTGCATGGCCAGTCCTGGTCCGTGTGTGCCCCACTCTGTCAGCCCAGGTCTGCGTGCAGCCACTACTGTGCGCGGCCGTGATGTAGTGCTTCTGCGGGCAAGCCGCAATGCGCGTGAAAACGCTGGTTTCTGGAACGGGGTGACCTGCCCCTTCCAGAAGCCAGCATTTTCATGCACTTAGGGGCTTGCCCCTGGAAGCACTATATTGTGGCCGGGCGCAGACCAGGGCCCGGTGGAGCTGGCCGCAGATGCACCACCCCTACTGGATCCTGCTCATTGTAATAACATCAAGATAACCCACAAGGTCAAACTAGGTAGCAACATAGGATTAAAACCCCAGCTCTCAATTAAATAATCATTTCAGGCCAATAATTGGGGGGGAGGAGCTATCCCAAAGAGCAAAAGCCACTTAGTGCAGCATTCTTTGCAAAACCCCCAGCAATATAGCCAGCAGGCACAAGGTAATTCACCAGAAAATCTGCCCATCCCTGCCAGAGTTCCAATCATATTTCTTAGTTACTTCTATTAAATCTCTCTCCCTCTGTTAAGTAAGGTATTAGGAACACTTCAAGTTCTTGTTGGCAACTAGACTGGACAGCTGACCATTACAGAGCAGGTATTGGCAAAAGATGTCACTCCCTAGCTTGCGCTAAACAGTTTCCTTCTACCCAGGAGATATCTCTGCCCTGCACTGAATGGTGCCCTCTTCCTGGAAGGCTTCTCTTTCTCATAAGCTTTAATGTAGTTGTTATATCCCCTTTGCAGTGTAGTTGCCATAACTATGTGGTCAGGTCCAGTAACTAGCAATATGTCTGAAATGGGTAGACTGTATGAGGGTGAGCAGATGATGTGGTTACTTCCCTTGCCGATGCCACTAGACTCCAGGAGATGCAACACTACATGTGGGAAGTAACCAGGCCATCTACTCAACCCATACGGATCCAGGGTGCAGATGTTAACAGTGTAGCTTGGGACCTAACCGTGCAGAAGCAGCCAAAACACTGCAGACGTGTGATAAGAATCAGGGCTTATTCATGAAAAAGGGAGACTTAGGAGCATGTGGAGAGTGTAAAGGGACTATAGCTCAGTGGGAGAGCACATGCTTGGTATGCAGAAGGGCCCAGACTCACTCCCTGGCACCTCTACTTAAAAGGATCATCATGGGAAAAACTTCTGCCTGAGACCACAGAGAGTCACGGCCAGTCAGAGTAGACAATACTGGGCTGAATAGATAGGGTTGTATCCAATGTCAATCTTCCAGGTTGTGACTAGAAGTGATAGGGACCATAAAAATTCAAGCTCTGCATTTGATGACATCAGGATATTTTAAACAACTACAAGTTGCCAAGTCAGCATAGCTGAAAATGGGGAAAGATGTGGAGCTTTTCTACATGATGCTGTTAATCCACTGTTAATCCGCTGCATCTATTTTTGGTTTTGTCACAGAACTGAGATCTGAGCACTACACAAAGAGCGTTTCCTTTCCTTCTTTTCCACTACATAACCTCTAGGTGGCACTGTGGTATAGCAGAATAGTTCAAATACACAAGAGGAAATTGCGCTTTCTTTCGCTTTCACAATTAAATGCTGCATTTTCCCTGCTCTAAAAAAACTCACTGAAAGTGTTGGTTAGACACAGAGGTGAAACTGGAGGGTCACAATGTTGTCTAAAGAACCCATAATCAACCATGAGTATGGAATGAGGAGTGCACGATAAATGCCTTGTGTAGAAAAGCTCATGATGAACACAGACATAGATGGGACTGTCTGTCTGTCTGTCTGTCTTTTTTTGTGTCAGCAACTCTCTCTTACCTTTCAGAAACTGGAATTTCTTTAAGAAGCTGGCCACAACAAAGGAATCACAGAGGTACAGCAGGAGTCCACTGAATATCATATCAGAGCAGCTAACGTTCAGAGAATGAGGTCGCGAGCTGACGTAGCAAACTGCGATCTGATTGCAATAGAGGGGAAGAAAGGCAGGAATTATTTTTCTCTCCATCCAGAACACAATGAAAGTTAGCATTCTCAAATGACTATGTCCAGAGTAACATCTGCAACTGTTTCAGATTTTGCTGGACTCTTATGGAACCCTGTGAGAGCAAATGGATACCGCCACTCTCCTGGCTCCGCTCATGGAAGCAGTTCGGTCAGCAGTATGATACCATTGGATCCCCACCAGATAGCTCAGATCAGAGCCACTATGTGGTCCAGGCAGCCTGAAATTATGTATAATTACCTACGCTTATTACCTGTGATCCTAAATTAAGGTAACAGTCCACTGATAGCACTGGATGGCTATAATTCTTCAGCGAGAGAGGGAAGAAACGATGGCTATGGTACTGGAGGTATTTTTCAAGCAGCAGCTGAGCAGGAGCCGCCAAGAACGTGTGCTTGCTGTCAGGGGCACATATGTACTGAGCTGGGGCAATAGCAACTGGATTATCGGCCACCTAAAAGGAAAATGTCCGTATGTGATACAGATGTATTGTTATTGCTATTGTCGATGTTGCTGTTGTTCTTAACATGGAATTTCATTTGGAGGTAAGGTTCAAAACAGAGACAACACAAAAAGGAAGAATTCACAGCCATACGGGATCACTAGTTAAGGGGGAGAGGAAACTCGGTGATTACAGTCCTTACAGATTACTATTATTATTATTCATCCAAAGCCTGCATAACTATTTGGCTTGCATATCCAGGACGAAATTCAGAAGTAACGTATGTGAGGAGCTTAAATGCCACTATGAAATATTGGGATGACTGCTGTTGTCAGGGCCTTTGGACCTTTCATTCCTAAATGAACACAAAAATCTTCTGAAAAGTGAAATGACGAGTCCTACATTCACACCACACCCTGTCATGAATGCATTAGCAATGAATTTGTTCTAAAGCATTCTTATGTTTTGTGGACCTGCAGACCACCTGCAGACTTTCCCAAATTGAGATAAGATCAGTTAAACAGGCCAGTCATTCACTTCCCACAAATCATTCCCACAAATCAGTGGTAG
Organism: Heloderma suspectum; assembly: GCF_057233095.1. Classification (NCBI taxonomy): domain Eukaryota; kingdom Metazoa; phylum Chordata; class Lepidosauria; order Squamata; family Helodermatidae; genus Heloderma; species Heloderma suspectum. The sequence goes on from NC_139458.1 coordinate 273,132,491, forward strand.
AGTTGGCAGAATTGCTTTTATTGTTTAATCCTCCATAAAGACAACTGGCAAATTGTACAAGAGCGCTTTCTGCATGAAGGTCATGGGAACTGAATTCCAAGGATAGAATTCCACCTGACTCTTCAACACAGGGTTACTGCCAAAAACAGCAGCCCTGCATGAGTTCTCATCCCCTATCCCCATAGTATTCAGTCAGTTGTTAGGTTTCCTCATGTTGTGTGTCCCCCACCCCCAGCCTAATACACACACTCAAGATCATTGGCTGCTGCTAGCAAGGGCAGAGAAAAAAACACAGGTAATTTTGACTAAACATTGTGGAGAGAACGGAGGGAACTTGACACAAGGCTGCCATTTTCACTGGCATACCCCTGTCTAGTGTCACATGAAGTTCCACTTCCACTCCAAGTAAATAATATGTTGTGGGTAAATAAAAGATCTGGTTTTCAGGGACACAGTCCCTCCCTAAAAACAGCATCGATGTCAGGTTACCTCATTGCTCAGCTTTAGAAGCCACTGAATGCACAAATGCATTACTTTGCCAATAGCATCAAACATGTTTCTGAATGCTCACCTTTGACTTAATATGAAATGACCTTTGCCCACCCACTGCAATTTGCTTCTTCATGACGCTGAATCGATTGAACCGACAGATCAGGAGACCTGCACTGTGGGCACGCAGGTTGAAGTCTACATCATCACACATAAATCTGTTGGCAAAGGGGGAACACCAAATTTAAGAAATTCTGCTCCTGCTCATTCATTAGCTGAAATCTCTCAAACTGCACAGAAAACAAAATGGTGGAGATACTATAAACACGAAGAGTATGGCCAAACCGTCTGCACTGATGTCAATGGAAAAGAGGACAAGTGAGAGTCAAACTACACTTTATTATGCTAATTGCATAACCTGAAGCTTGTGTCATGCTTTACTCTAATGTAACTAGGTGTGGTCTTAATTCAGATCAGGATCAAAGCACTCTGGAAGGGGAGAATTAAACCTTCCCCGCACCCATTTTTTTCCCAGAATTCCACCCTCTCAGGGGGGTTAAAAAAAGAGAAAAAATATTCATTGGAGACAATGGAGGCTTCGGTTATTTTTAATCCCTCCCCCCCCGGATGCATGTGGAATTTGGGGGGGGGGAAACAGGGGGGATGGTTTAATCCTCCCTACCAGAGCCCACTGGTCCCAATTCAAATTGGGACTGTGCCCAGTTACACTAGAGAAAATATAATGATCAGGCACAGCAATATGCTACACAGTTAACATAATCTGTAGTTTAGCCCTCACATCAATGAAACCAGTTCAAGCATAAGATATGACAGAAAACAAGAATCGAAGTTCTGACAGCGCTGCTATGAATCTAAGGGCCAAACTAGCCATGATGTTAAATGCTTTAGACCAGTGGGGGATTTCTTCTGAATGCAAACAGCAGCTTCAGTGGAGTGATTTTCAACAGGACCGCAGCCGGAGAGGAAAAGTTCCCCATCTGCTGTGATCTGAATCATTAGCAGCTCCTCTAAGGCCTGCTATTTTCATCTTTGGGGAACATGCACATTAAATGCAAAGATGCTTTAAACATCATGTCCAGTTTGGACCTAAAACTGCACAGCATCTCACAGCTCCTTACAGACTAGCATATCTATTGTGACTTGCTTGCGCTATCACGGGCAAATGCCTGCTTCATCAGACTTGGCTCACCTGTTCTGGTTATACTGCACGTTCTGAGTCAGGTCAACATTCAGCATGATGAAGTCATGAGCATGACAACAAGAGAATGGCTCCGTGATTTCTCCAGGATTGGTTTTACTTGACCACTTCCTCATCCCAATCAAGGCATAGTGGATGACATTTGGAGTGGCTTCGACATGCTGCAGGATTTGCTTCAAGGAAATATTTCTTTCAGTCCACGTGTATTCACTGCAAGAGTTAGGGAAAATAGTTCAACATCACATCATTGTTTTTTTAAAAACAACAACAACAAGGCTCTTCCACCCCCAAAGAAATGACCCTTTACCTTTTTCTGTCACCAGAACAATCAATTTCAACAGCGTTCCACATTACACAGGAGTCATCAGAAATGACAATGAAAGGCCAGATATCTTGGGGCTTAATCCCTAATTCCTCTTGCCGATTTCGTTCAAGTTCCAGATTATGGTAAGACAACTCTTTTATTAGGAAATGAGCAGCACCTAAAAGCAAACCAAAGAAGCAAACCTTACACTGTACATCGAGAGGACTGCAAACTTCTTTTTATCTAGACGTCTTTTGCTATATGAATATATCTCTTCCTCCACATTCAAATTCACTTCATTCTAGGGTTATCAGCCAATGAAATAATGTTTAATTGTTTAATCACCTGCCCTTTAACTGATGAATTAATGAGTCAATTAAATGCTAATACTTTTACACAACAACACCTCCTCAACATAGGTGTTTGGGTGTTTTTTTTAATGCACTGGAGGAAGTGTGAGATAATTTACAATTTAATACACAAAAGGTACTGCTCTAAGTTACAAGGAAGCCTCCTCATTTATATTTTGGTTTTCATTCCCATACAGCAATTCACCACAACCAAAGGAGCCAACAAATAAACAAGTGTGCCCCACCACTTGAAATCAGCCATCACTGACAAAACTGCCACACCCAATCAACCAAAGCTTTAGTTAATTATTTGACCAATTGAGTAATTAAATTAAATTGAGTAATTGAGTAATGCTTGCACCCTAGCATCATTTACATCACCTTATACCTACCCACTCCAGCACTGTTGAAAATACTTGGCAGAACAAGCATTATGTGATTGGGCCAATATTTTTTATATATTGCCATTTCATATTCTTTGACTACTAAGACATGCAAATGGCTGGCCCCATCCATTGCATGGTAAAGGTTAAAAAGTCCATGTTCGTGACGTCCAGTTGTGGGAGTAAAAGTAGGGCTTTTTATGTAGTCCTGGCTCTGTGAAGTAAAGAGTCTATGTGTTATTATGGTGATTAATATAAGCAAAAAAGACGGGGGAGGGGGGGTGAAGGAGTAAATGAATGAATTGACATGATTCCATTATAATCAACATACTTCTGACAATTACACCAAGATGAATGGCTTGCCTTCTATCTAAAGTTTACAGTAAAAGCACAAGAAATTTTTTGAAAAAGAAAAAAAGTGCCTCAATCACATCATTAATTCACAACAGAGTGGTAGCTGCAACCAGTCCTGTTTGAGATGGTGAGAACAGAAAGAAAGCTGGTGCTAGATGATTAACACAAAACAAGCACCAACTTAATGAGCTATAACGGAGTTGTGCAACCGGAGGTCTCCTCAAGGTGGCCATCCTATAAAAATAGTTGTTGACTACGGGAACTATACAGGGCTAAACCACATGCTGTGTTAAATGCACAGCGTGTAGCTGATCCTAACTTTTCAAAAACGCTAGCGTTAGGGCCCCCATCTGGATAAGGACCACCGCAAGTGGGTAGCAGGGTTAAACCTTCCCATGCAGCTGCTTCCCCCCACAAAATGTGCCCCCCCACACACACACACAGGGGTGAAAGAAAGGGAAGAATTCAATTGGTACCAATGGAGGGTTTTTTCCCCCTTTCTTTAGCCCCTGCATGGGGTGCGAAAGGGGGGGCAGGGTGTGAATTTAGTGGGGAGGTGGCTGGGTGGGAAGGTTTTACACACACACGCTCACACACACACCTGTGCACAGTTGTCCTGATCTGGATCAGGGCCCCATGCAATTACACAAAAGTGGAAAAAAGAAGTTAGGATCAGCTACACCCTACGCATTTAACGTGAGCATGTAGTTAGCCCACAGTTACCATTAGTGCACTTTCAAGGTAGATAACCCAGCATAAATAAGTTTTCCTTCCAGGGACTGCTGGCACGCAACACTCCTAAATAGTAACATTTTGTCCTTTGTATTTTCATGTGTCAACCACCATATAAATTTGATGACAGTATAAATGCAAAACGTGCACGTTTAAGAAAAATATGGAGACTGTTGTTTCTTTGGTGACATCATCATCATCATCATCATTATTATTATTCTTATTTACATTTCTATACCATAGTCGAAGCTCTCTGAGTGGTTTACAGAAGTTAAAACATTAAATACAATATAAAAAGTTTAAAAGCCATTTACATAAAAGCACACAGACAATGTACACAAACAACATGTAACTAAAAACAACTTTGGACAGTCAGTCATAACTGAAGACACATACAGGACCAATTAAAACTTATCATGTGCTGCCAAATGCCTGGGAAAATAGATAGCTCTCAACCTAAGACATATTCCAAAGAGCTATATGGGTCATTTGTAGACAGGTATTCCTGCACAGCACAGAAATAAAGCAATCGAATTTTACCACCACCCGGAAGCAGAGCCAAACTGCGGAAGGTAATTCATGCCCTGACCTTGATCTGTACATGCCTTGTGCTGTTATTTATCTACCTTTTCTGTGACAAGAGGCAACCTCATGCTCTCCAGCTGCCTTCCCGGATGGCTAAAGACAAAATGGTGCTCCTTGGACTTTGGGATGATGAAGTGCAGCTGAATCTCTTCCCCCAGCATAGAATAGGAGAAGGCAAAAGCGTGCAAGGTGGATTCGTAAAGCTGAGGAGGAGGAAGGAGAAAAGGGTAACAGCGTCACCTGGCAGTACATTCTGGCTGTCTTTTACCAGCCGTGATATTGATACATGTCTAGTAGCTGTTACAACAGTGGTAAGAGCACAGACCACATCCTGCAAACAAAATGCATTCATCAATACAGACATTATGCTCCAGCTCTGAACCAGCCTTAATAGGTCCAGAGGGGACCATTTATTTAGAGGCCAGTGCCTATTTGTGGTGATGGATACAAAATGCTGCCCTCGGCAAGACAAGAGTAACATCAGAAAATGTTCTGCTTGATATTTATACGGGTTTTGCTTATTCTGCCACAAGCTTTGAAAAAATAATTCGATTAGAGCTGGTTTCAGTTGTGCATTGAACAGAATTAGTGTTCCAGCTCCAGAGTCAAAAGTTGGATCTTAGCTAGTCTTTGCATAGCTAGTGCAGTGAGCGTTGGATTAGCACTGGTGAGATCTGGCCTCCAATCCATGCGTAATCATCAAGCTCACTGGGTGACACAGCGCTTTTCTACATGAGGCTGTTAACTGGCTGTAAATCCACTATATCTACTTTCAGTTTCATCACAGAACTGAGATCCTAGCACCACACCAAGTGCATTTCCTCTTCTGCTTTGCTGCTACATAACCTGTAGGTGGCACTGTGGTAGCGCAGAATAGTGCAAGAGGCAACTGTGTTTTCTTTTGCTTTCCCAATTAAACTGCATTTTCCCTGCTCTAAAAAAACTTGCAGAAAGTGCTGGTTAGACACAGAAGTGGAACTGGAGGGTCATGTCATCATCTAAAGAACCCATAAACAACCACGAGCAGGGAATGATGTGTGCATGATAAATGCCTTGTGTGGAAAAAACCCTTGTGCCAGCCATTATCTCTCATTGTATCTTCCTGAAAAGGGTTGTTGCAGTGGTGCCATCAGGACGTGATTTGGGGGCAAACGTCCGGGGCCCCACTCAGCAGAATCAGCAGAACGGCCCCTGAAATGCAGCAGGGCTAGCTTGCCACATTCTGACGTAAGTGAGAGGTACCCCACCCCATGGGATCAATAGGTCCAGGATCTAAAATTACCTAACTGCACCACTGGGCTCTTGTCAAGATAAAATGGGGTGGGGTGGAAGAGGACCATATCTGTTGGCTGACCCAAGTTCCTCTGAGGAATGGCAGAATAAAAATGTACAAAAAGAAAAAGGGGGGAAAACCCGACCCACAAAAACAAACAAGAAAAAATACATTCTTTCTAACAGTTTGAGGCTGCAATCCAGTTATTTTCACATGTTGTTTAATGTGCCATGGAACTGCTCGAATTTGTGTCAGATTGTGAGGAATGCACACACACGCACGCCCTGTAGAAATCATAATCTAGGGGCTTTGCTCTTCCTTCCCTCAACGTGTTAAGTGGAGCCATAATTCTATGGCAAGGAGCAGAGCCTTCTTAGTTGGACTTGGCACAAGTGCCTTGCTGGTCTTCAGAGGGCCTGCAGGGGGCTCAATCACCCTTCTCCCCAAAAGTGACTGCTGTGGGGGAGAGGATAGTGGGGGCAACCCCAACCTGAGTGGTACAGCAGGAGGAAGATGTTTAAACATCCTCATGTTATACTGTCAGTCAAAAGCATCAGCATTATAGTACTATAGCACTATAGTACTATAGAGGAAGGAAGATTCTGGAGTTGGGTGTGTATCAAATTCCTCCAGTCAGCCCCAGCCTGAATGGTACAATATTTGGGATGGGGGGATCACTCTCCCCATGCTTGTTGATGTGGGAGAGGAGAAGAAACTGGCCTATTTCCTACTCCCTTTTCTCTTTGTTCAATGGGGGGCTAGAGAAATCCTCCCCCCTGGTTCCCCCCTCCCCCTGACTTTGCTTTCATCACTGTCAGGGCTTTTAACTATTTCCCATGTTTGTACAGGTCCAGCCCTCCTTTTTTATATATATATATACAATCACATCTCTCTACATGCCTGGGGGATGCCCCAAGTAAGCAGAAACCCCTATCTTGTCCTTGGGGCAGCCCCATATCATTCCCTTACTGATTGGCATGCATGGACACCATGTTTCCTCCTATCAGAAGGAATGAAGTAAAGAGCACTTATTTAGAAACTTTCTGTTTTCTGGACTGTTTCTGAAGTATACTGTATTCAGTGAAGGCTGGTGCCTCCAATTTCAGTGGGGCTCTCAATCCACTCTGGGTTTCAGTCAGAACCAGCCAGAACTCCAAAGGAGCTATTCAAGGTACTAAAAATATTTGGGGGATAGGGTTCATCACCTTGGATAGCTCCTTTAGAGTTCTGGCTAGTCCTGGCTGCAACCCAGAATGGATTTAAGGCCCCACCAAAATCAGAGCCACCAGCCTAAACTGACTGTATTCTATTATGTTTTGGAGCAATCAGAGACTATTTTATTACTGCTGTTATTATATGTTTATGATTACTATTTGGAGCTTTATCATTATTTTCTTTTGTTGAGAATATTTTTCTGTAAGCTGCTTTCATAGAATCATGGACTAGTATAGTAGGGTTGGAAGGGGCCTACAAGGCCATCCAGTCCAACCCCCTGCTCAATGCAGGAATCCAAGTCACAGCATCCCTGACAGATGGCTGTCCAGCCTCATCTTGAACGCCTCCAGTGTGGGAGAGCCTACTACCTCCCTAGGTACTTGGTTCCATTGTCACATTGCTCTAACAGTCAGGAAGTTTTTCCTGATGTTCAGCTGGAATCTGGCTTCCTATAACTTGAGCCCATGATTCCATGTCCTGCACTCTAGGATAATCGAGAAGAGATCCTGGCCTTCCTCTCTGTGACACCCTTTCAAGTACTTGAAGAGTGCTATCATATCTCCCCTCAGTCTTCTCTTCTCAAGGTTAAACATGCCCAGTTCCTTCAGTCTCTCCTCATACGGCTTTATTTCCAGTCCCCTGATCATCTTCATTGCCCTCCTCTGAATCCTCTCCAGTTTGTCTGCATCTTTCTTAAAGTGTGGTGCCCAGAACTGTACACAGTACTCCAGATGAGGCCTAACCAGTGCTGAGTAGAGGGAAACTGGTACTTCCTGGGATTTGGAAGCTATGCTTCTATTAATAGATTTGTCTTTTTTGCAGCCACATCACATTGTTGGCTCATATTCAGCTTGGGATCGACAACAATTCCAAGATCCTTCTTGTTTGTAGTGTTGTTGAGCCACGTATCCCCCATCTTGTAACTGTGCATTTGGTTTCTTTTTCCTATGTGCAGAACTTGGCATTTATCCCTATTAAATGTCATTCTGTGGTTTTCTGCCCAGCGCTCCAGTCTATCTGGATCACTTTGAATTTTGTTTCTGTCTTCCAAAGTATTAGCTACCCTGCCCAATTTTGTGTCAACTGCAAATTTGATCAGCATTCCCTGCATCTCCTCCTCCAAGTCATTAATAAAAATATTGAAGAGCACTGGGCCCAGGACTGAGCCCTGCGGTACCCCACTCATTGCCTCTCCTCAGTTTGAGAAGGTCCCATTGATAAGCACTCTTTGAGTCCGATTCTGTAGCCAACTGTGGATCCACCGGATCGTTGTTTCATCTAGCCCACTTTGAGCTAGTTTGCTCATCAGGATATCATGGGGACTTTGTCGAAAGCTTTGCTGAAGTCGAGGTATATTATGTCTACAGCTTTCCCACGGTCCACAAGGGAGGTTACTTGATCAAAAAATGAGATCAGATTCGTCTGGCAGGATTTGTTCTTGACAAATCCATGTTGGCTTCGAGTAATCACTGCATTGTTTTCAAGGTGTTTACAGATGGATTGCTTTATAATCTGCTCCAGAATTTTCCCAGGGATTGATGTCAGACTGTAGTTCCCAGGTTCCTCCTTTGTGCCCTTTTTGAAGATAGGGACAACATTAGCCCTCCTCCAGTCATCTGACACTTCACCTGACCTCCGTGATTTCTCAAAGAGAATAGACAGCGGTTCTGAGAGTTCTTCTGCCAGTTCCTTTATTACTTTAGGATGCAGTTCATCTGCCCTGGAGATTTGAACTCATTCAAAGTAATTAGGTCTTCCTTGACCGCCTGTCCATCTCAAGCTGCAATCCTGCCCCTTCAGCCTGTACTTCGCCTTTGCCCAGGGGGTCATAGACCCTCTTTTGGGAGAAGACTGAGCCCAAGTAGAAATTGAGCACCTCTGCCTTTTCTTTATCATCTGTTATCGTTTTGCCATCCTTATTTAATAGCTGAACCACCATTTCTTTCCTCTGCCTTTTACTATGCACGTAGCTGAAGAAAGCCTTTTTGTTGTTTTTAGCATCCCCCGCTAACCTCAGCTCATTCTCAGCTTTAGCCTTCCTGACGCCATCCCTGCAATTCTGTGCTACCTGCCTGTACTCTTCCTTTGTTACTTGGCCTTCTTTCCACTTCCTATATGTGTCCTTTTTTGTTTTCAGGTCATCTCTAAGGGGCCTTTCAGGGGCCTTTGTGCCTGTGAAAGGTATTTTAAACGTTTAAAAGTCACAATCCTATATATGCACACTCAGAATTAAGTCCACTTGAGTTCAATGGGGCATACTCTGAGGTAAGTGGGTAGAGAATTGCAGCCTGCATGGGCCCCAGACTGCTCAACATGGATTTTGCACAGTGCATAGCACTGTGTGGAATGTTTCGCCTAGCCCATTTTAGCTGATGTATGCTTCGGTGTTTTTGGCTGCATTGGGACTTGTTTTTATGGCTTATATCAGTCTTACCTGGTACCTGGGGTTAAAGCCCATATACTGATGACACTGTTCGCAGTGATGATAAGTGTTGTAAGCAGCATATTTGCTTAACCTCATCCGAGTCGTCTGACGGCGCATATAAAAGTCCTCTTGTTTTCTGTTTGTTGATCTATCTGTACAAATATATTTTGACTGAATCAGTTACCTACACACTAGTCAGGACAAAGGGATGAACTCACCCTTGCTAATCGTCTCCCTGCAAAACTATGCCGGTTGCAATCAAAATGGGGTCCCCCAAAAGTGGTTTGCATCATGGGAGACAAGTTAGTTACTATTGCCCTATTTGTGTGTGTGTGTATGTGTGTGTGTGTGTGTATACAATATATCAAGTTTCTCTCTCTCTCTCTCTCTCTATATATATATATATATATACGTGTGTGTGTATATATGTGTGTGTGTGTGTGTGTGTATAGATATATAGATATATATGTAACATTTCTATCTCCATCAACATTTTGAGACTGTTTTCCCAGCTGCTCTACTTACAGTATTTTAACTTGCAGGTTTTTTTCATTTTAATCCACTTTTAAAATTAACCAGTGAGACAATGTGTGTGAAGTGCTTTTAACACTTTAAAGTGCTCTCCACATGCTAAAAATTGCTATTAAAATAACATTGCCATTATATGGAAATTATAGAATTTCTTACAGAATATCAGAATTCACTTGCTCCCTCTAGTGGTGTTGCTAAGTGCTCCTCAGAGCATACTTCTAGAACAGGGGTGAGCAACTTGTAGCCCTCCAGATATTTTAGCCTACAACTCCCACCAGCCCTAGCAGCATAGCCAATGGTGAGGTATGAGGAAGTTGTAGGCCAAAACATCTGGAAGGATGCAAGTTGCCCTCCCGTTCTAGAAGGAGTTACTAGATGACTGATGCATTTTTATTCACATTATAACGTATGTGTCCAAATCACAGTTCAGCAGCCACATGCTTTTCACAAGCAATTCGAGTGTAACTTTTGGTTGTTTCAGACTTGCAATTGCTCTCTCCTTTCTTAGCTCCAGCTGCACACTGCAAACTGGAGGAATTGAAAGGCAGAACTTGAGAAACGGGGGTTGTGACAGTGAGCAGAAGCTCCTATGAGTTGTGTGACTATGGGGGTCAAAGAGGAATGGATAGGGGAAGTAGCTATAGGAAGGGATTCTATCCCTGGGAAATCCAGTTATTTTTTGGCTTGACAGAGTTCCACAGTGTGTAGGACTCGCTTTGTGCCTGCAAGCTGAGCTGCGTGCTGTTTCCTGAACTCCGGGAACTTTTTTGTGCATTTTTGGAAGGGTCTGCAATTTGCACAAATGTCTAGGCAATTTGAGCAAATTATGGCCGAATTTGCACAAAGTACACAAATCCGGCAGTCATTTCTGTAATTTGTGCAAAATCAGCCATAATTTGCGCAAAATTGGCTCAGAAATTTGCATTAATTGCAGAACCTTCCCTCCCCCCAAATGGACAATATTCCCAGAAAATCCACAAACTGGCTCAACTTGCCACAAACTGGATCGGGCGCCGCAGTGGGAACAAAAATTAAGTCAGGGGGGCTGAGCATAGGAAAACACGTTGAACTCTACCCCCAAACAGATTTCTCCAACGTTCCTAGCTATAGTTTAGAGATCTCACTGAAGATCAAAATTGGTTGATTCAGAATAAAGATTTGTTCAGCTCATAATGATGGTCTGTATTCCAAATGGAACACCATTTCCCTCCAAATTTCTTCTCCAGATTCTGAGCAATTTCATGTAATATATTTACATATTTTATTACATTTCTATACTGCCCAATTGCCAAAGCTCTCTAGGCAGTTCACGAAACAAGACTTAAAACAATAAAATACAGTAACAAAATTAAGCATAATACAAAAAACTTTAAAAGTTAAAATAGAATAAAACCAGATTAAAACCCAAAGTAAAAGCCAGCAGCCGTACAAAGATAATTCTAATTGCATTGCTTTATTGTATGGAACACACAAATAGATCCCTTTCTTGTTCAAATAAATAAATGAACAAACATCCTGACCTTCACTTTTCATTTTCTGGATCCTTGAACAAATGAGACTTGCATCTTCATATTTTGGATCATGGATAGTGTAATCAAAAGACATTTTTTTAAATGTTTCTAGATCAGGCCATGCATCCCCTGGCTGGTGATAATATTGCTCTGATTCTTCTTTGAGATCTGTAACATCAATAAGAAAGAGAAAGTTGACAAAATATGAACACATAAGATGATGGGGCAGTAGGCTGGGTTTCACATGTAATCACTGGAAACAAACTCATCCTATGCACACTATTAGATTCTTTTCTGTACACAAAAAATCAGGAATTAATTAAATATAATTAATTATTCAATGCAGAAGGAAGGAGGGAAGGAAGGAAGTCCTTGTTATCCTTGAATGATTGCCTGAGCTTGACATTGGGTTGGATGAAGATGAATAAATGAGGCCCTGGCTGGGTACAATGGGAGTTCTAGTCCAACCAATCTGGAGATAACCAGAGTGGAGAAAGTTGTCTTATAGCCTCAAGCTTTGGTGTACATATCATTTCTGCAGTAACAATGAAACGGGAAGGTGGTAGAAATTAGGATCCATCAGATCTGCAAAATATTGTACAAGTGTGACTGGAAGCCTCCCAAGCATTGGAGAGCCTTCTTGGTAGTTCATGGGAAGGCATCTTTTCTCATGCTGTTCTAATAAGGTTTGACTCCCTATTTGGGCCTTGAGATTCCTTTTCAGCCACGCTGAAAAGCTTTGAGCTTTCAAATGACACAGAAAATAAATGTCAGATCTCTCCTAGTGCCTCAAAAATGATACTGCTGATGCCAACTATCCAGCAAAGAAACCAAGATGTACCCAATCATTATGACTAAGAATGGCCAACAGCTCAAAGTGGAAAGTAAAAACAAGCATTTAGTAAGAAGATAAACTATGAAATAAGGATTTAAAGAAGACTGTAAAGGGGCTCTATTAAGAAAAAACTGAAATAAATGAACATGTGGAATTAAGAGTACATCAGTAATAGTCAGCTTCTAATCAACAAGTTAATCATAGATAGTTCCCCAAAGCAGAGGTTTCTACCTAAAGAACATACCAGTGTTGATTTCCTCTTCATCATAAACATCCACTTCTGTCAGTCGAATCAGCATTCTAGACAAGATACTCAGGAACTGCAAATAGGCACCTGTCTTTCCTATCTGTAAATATACATATCAGAAACTTAAACAGCTCTTTGATTTAAGTATTATGTTTTGGATACCTGAAATTTAAATGACCAGTACAGCCTAAATCAAAGTTGTCGTATTATTATTATTATTAAGATATATATATATATATATATATATATACCACTGATAATATTAAAAAATGTGACAATCATTCTACATTTTCATTCCCGGTACTCACAGTTGCTCTTTATTCTTACTACTGTCCTGAAAAGGTTATTTCAGAAATATGCAAGGCCATATTAGGTTAACATCACTGGTTTAGACTGCCAATTATCCTCTTTGAGACAGCGTCCCTATATTATTGTTGTTGTTATTCCCATCTATATACATAATGCTTTAAAAAAAAATAGGTATGACAGGTCTCTACCCCAAAGGGCTTACATCTGAACAGACACAGAGAAACAGCAGAGGAAAGGGAAAATGGAGGCATGGGTAAGCAGGGGACATACATATGATTATTTCAATTACACATGCCATGGCTTAGTGACAATAAGGTATAGGGACTGGGGGATAATCCCAGGGATTCCCAGGATAGGTTAGTTTTGAGGAGAGACTCAAAGGAAATCAGGGACACACTGGGGCATTCTGGGAGGCAGTTCTAGGCATAAAGGGAGAATGGGAGGAGTCATTTCAGGGACCTAAATGTTTGAATAAGGTTTTCATAGCATTGTGATACTAATACATTATCTGCTTTCCATTCCAATTCTCAAGTTATTTAATGTTACAAGATTCCTAAAAGGAATGAGAGCCAGTGTGGTGTAGTGGCAACAGTGTTGGACTAGGAGCTGGGAGATCCGGGTTCTAATCCCCACTCGGCCATGGAAGCTCACTGGGTGACTTTGGGCCAGTCACAGACTTTCAGCCCAACCCACCTCACAGGGTTGTTGTGAGGATAAAATGGAGGAGGCTAATGTAAGCCACCTTGGGTTCCTTGCAAGAGGAAAAAATGCAGTAAATAAATAAACAAACAAACAAACAAAATAAAATAAAATAAAAGGAAGAGAAGAGTAAGGGATGGCCATCACCCACAGGCCCTATTTGTGAGCATCCAGAGAGATCGGGGTTGGCTACTATCAGAATGCATTTCCAGAGGAAAGACACCCAGAGAAATTTTGTAAGGGATTGTTCTAAAATTATGTACATGACCTGAGTCTGCAGGTCCACAAAAGCTAATCTGTGGGCAACATTGCTTCTTAAGTTTCGATTGGCAAACAGTTCAAGAAAAATGAAAGAAAGCAGGGTGGTCTTGAGTTCATGGAACTGCTGCAAGGTGTTGTGATGGCTGCTACCTTAGATGGAATTGCAGGTGGGAGAGGGAGATAAAGGCAATTCATGAATGATAGCTCATAGATGAGCCATAATTGCTGAAATGGAACTTCCATATTCAGATGTCACCCCGATTACTAGATGCTGTGAACATGAAGAAAGGATAGCTGTCTCTGTGAGGAAGGGCCAGAGCTCAGTGGAAGAGCACCTGTGTTTGCATGCAGGTAAGGTTTAATTCCTGGCTTTTCCAGGAAGGGTTAGGAAAGAATCTTGCCTGAAACCCTAGGGAGCCGCTGACAGTCAGTGTCAACAATACTGGTTTAGAGGGACTGACTCAGTGTTTGGCAGCGTCCTATGTACCTATCATGGGGCCGCGGTGGCTTAGTGGTTAAGACACTGAACTGCAGACTGGAAGGAGGGCAGGACAGCAGTTCGAGACCCGAGTGCCACGTGACGGAGTGAGCTCCCGTCTTCAGTCCCAGCTTCTGCCAACCTAGCAGTTCGAAAGCAAGAAATTGCAAGTAGATAAATAGGTACCACCTTGGTGGGAAAGGTAACAGCATTCCGTGCACCTCGGTGTTTAGTCATGCCGGCCACATGACCACGGAAGCGTCTTCGGACAGTGCTGGCTCTTCGGCTTAGAAACGGGGATGAGCACCGCACCCTAGAGTCGGACATGACTGGTTGGGGACACCTTTACCTTTTTTATGTACCTATCATGCCCTCCTTGCAAATTTCCAAGCATTAGCATTGCCAGTGGGAAAAACAGAATGCTGCTCTAGATGAGACCTTCAGTCTAATGCAGAAAGGCAATCCTTACATTATTTTTATGAGAGGGTGAGGCAAAATTAATTAACACAAAATCATTAAGAATAATCACCGTGCTCTTCTGGCATACCTGTGGCGGCCCACTCAGCAGCAGCCTCCTTGGGTGGAAGGTGTCCATCCTGCCTTCATTCCTATTGCTGTAGTCCATATGGGTTGGCTTGGGGAGCATCCACTGGCGATAATATAGAGACTGCTCTGTGCAGGTCATCATTTTACTCAGGAGAGGGCGGAAAGAACTTGCCCACATGACCGAATGATAAGGCAAGAGGGACGAGGACTTAGGAAGCCCCGTGCTGTCTGCAGAGGTCACAATATCATACACCAGTTTAGGCAGGTAAACTATGGGGGGCTGCTGGGATGCTTTTGTCATGGAGCACTGAGATGCCTGCAGGACAAAAGCGCTGTGGGTGGGTGCAGAAGAGGCAGAGGAAGACGAGAAAGGGGACGGCAACGAGGAAGTGATGGAAGCCTGAGCGGTTTTCGCAGTCAACTTCAAATCTTTGTCCAGTTTCAGTCCTTGCTTTTCAGTGTTGTTCACACTGTCTTCAGTAGTGCTGCTTAGTACCTGATGGGATGACTTTCCTACCTCCCCTGCGGTTGCCAAAGGAGGAGATGTTTCGCCACAGAACACAGTGCCTACGAACAAAATCTAGGTTTTAATCAGAGCAAGGGTGGGGAACCTCGGGCCTGGGGTCCCAATCCGACCCCCTGGGGTCCCAATCTGGCCCTCTAGGGTTCCCCAGAAGGCTATGCCCCCTTCCCATGGTCCCACCCCCTCTACCCCAGCCACTGATCATTTGGTGGTTTCCTGGCTTTCAGGCAGATTTCCCCCCGCCCTTCCGAAAGTTTGAAATGCCTCTCCTAAGGCTTAGTTAATGGCGGGAAGAGCTTTAAGCTACAATAAGCTGATATTTTTTTGTAGTTTAGGCATTTGGCTATGCCTTCTTTGCCTCCGGCCCTGCCCATCACTGGAATGGGCCCCCCGAGAGCTTCTCAGAAACTGAACTCAGCCCTCAGGATGAAAGAGGTTCCCCGCCGCTGTATTACAGTGCTGTGCTAAATCGTTAGTGACAACTATAGGACACAATATTCCCCACACCCCCACCATCACCACCACCAAAGAGTGTCATCCCACATCACCATCTGTCTGCAATAAAAAAAGCTGAAACGTCGGCTCACGGTTGAGGCCAGCACATGAAGCAACCCTTTCGAATGCGCTGAAATGTTGCTTTCTCAGTGAGAGGTGAGCGCTGAATTTAGATTGACCCGTTTGCCTCAACAGATGCCTAACCTCCAGCTCCCCACATGACTGCAGGAATTCTAAAACTAGATTGAGTGGTGTGACAGGTAGCAAACATGCAGTGGCTTCAGCACAGTTTCACCCCACTTCCTATCACCACCCTAAAACAGTGGCACAGATTCACCCCAAAACTATGAAAAATGTAGATAGATCGGCTACCAGTGTTCCCTATGTTTTGCCCAGAGGCAAGAAAAGAAATGAGGGTCATTGCTTATTTTAAACCCATAGTGGGGAGCTCTGGAACAAAGGGGATCAAGGGCTACTTCATGCATGATTTTTCTTCTAAGGAGAGAGAGAGAGAGTGTGTGTGTGTACATCATCTGTACATGATGATCTATACCTCTGTATCTGTATGTACATCATCGTATGCACATGTACATCATCTGACTGTACATCATCTGTACATGATGATCTATACCTCTGTATCTGTATGTACATCATCGTATGCACATGTACATCATCTGACTGTACATCTGTACATGATGATCTATACCTCTGTATCTGTATGTACATCATCGTATGCACATGTACATCATCTGACTGTACATCATCTGTACATGATGATCTATACCTCTGTATCTGTATGTACATCATCGTATGCACATGTACATCATCTGACTGTACATCTGTACATGATGATCTATACCTCTGTATCTGTATGTACATCATCGTATGCACATGTACATCATCTGACTGTACATCATCTGTACATGATGATCTATACCTCTGTATCTGTATGTACATCATCGTATGCACATGTACATCATCTGACTGTACATCATCTGTACATGATGATCTGTACATCATCTGTATGTATATCATCTCTATGTACATACAGTGGCTATGTGTGTGGCTATGTGTGGCTATGTATGTACACCATCTCTGTGATCTGTATGTACATCATTACTTATGGAATCTGACACAAGTGCTCACTTTGTCACAAGTACGCAGGTTCGGAAGCTGGTGCATGCAGTGGCTTCCTGATCCATGTTCTTTTGGCAAAATATGCACTCCCACTGTAGTTCACAGTTGTCAGTGTACATGTTTTCCTGTATGATGACTATGTCCACGTAGGACAACTTCATATGTGAGGCAGCTCCAAGGTGGGGAGAGAGATCGCTCATTCACAACTCACTCATTTTGCGACATCGGGATAATTCTTGAATGGGAATATGCATTATGCTTGTGAATACATGTGAGCCAGTGTGGTGTAGTGGCTAGAGTGTTGGGCTGGGAGTCTGGAGATCTGGGTTCTAGTCCCCATTCGGCCAGGGAAGCTCACTGGGTGACTCTGGGCAAGTCACAGACTCTCAGCCCAACCTAACGCACAAGGTTGTTGTTGTGAGGATAAAATGGAGAGGAGGAGGATAATGTAAGCCGCCTTGGGTTCCTCGCAAGAGGAAAAAAGGCAGGGTATAAATGCAATAAAATAATGTGTGTGTGTGTGTGTGCTCATGCGTGCGCACACACACAGTGCAATGTTGATTACTGCTATAGTATAAGTGGCCAAACTTAAGAGTTCATTCAAACAAATTGCATTAGAGATCAGATTTGGGAAGTTCTCCTGTCTTCTGCCCTTAATAGCACTACTT
Source organism: Heloderma suspectum (assembly GCF_057233095.1). NCBI lineage: Eukaryota > Metazoa > Chordata > Lepidosauria > Squamata > Helodermatidae > Heloderma > Heloderma suspectum. The sequence continues at coordinate 273,150,060 of NC_139458.1, forward strand.
GAAAACATTATTCCTAATCAAAAATTTTAAAATGTATCGAATCCCATAAGTGTAGCTGTTGCCTTTACAGAGTTATAGCCAACATTACACTAGCAGAAAAATTACAAGAGTTGCTGCTGTTGTTCCAGTAGAGGTTGGGCAACTGCTAGCCAAACAACTAGAACTATGCCTAACGAAGTCATAATGCAGTGTGCAATGCCTCGCAGAATGGCTTGCAAAACAGCTTGTGCCAGCAGAATCAACGCATCGGATTGAACACTTGCGCAAGGATGAAAATGGGTCTTCTACAAGTAGCAGAAGCTTTGTGCTAGAAGAATGACATCGTTGGGTTCCTACTATGTTGATTTTTGTTTCTGCTCCCTTTTCGTATGAGAAATGACAAATGGCAACTCACAACCACAGTGGCAGTACAGGTCAACCCATCACAATTTCAACTTCCTTTGGAAAAACTGAAAACAGCTCATGCTGAAGTCTTACTTGATGCCTTAGAAGAGACGGAGGAAGTTGCAGAGTCATGTGAGCCTGACCTTTCCCTTTTGACAGGGCTTCTCTTTTCGGAAGCTGAGCCTGTTCCACAATTGAGGGGAAATGAACTTGCATTACATTTTCTGGACAGGATTGATCTGACCTAATTTAAAAATGCAAAGGGCTTAAAGGATTGGAAGGTTACTTACTGGTTGGAAATGTAGCGTTCCTTTCACCAATTTTAGAGGCTAATCTCCGACATGTATACAATGGAATGGTAAGCACTGAACATGTATAATTACGAATCAACGCAAACCATATTTTTAAAAATTTAACTTATGTAGCTATATTTTGAAGTTCTGAAATCTGTCCTACAAGTTAGGCTGTAGTTCTCCAAACTACAGCTGTCAGGTTCAGATCTGGATTTGGAAGAACTCCATCACTATCCCCTCTTATTAATTCCTCTCCTCTAGCTCACTAGTCTGCTTATCTTCCCTCTTGTGCCACCTACTGCAGCATGCAATTCAAATCTGTAGAATGGTACTTCAGTGGTCCAGTGTGAACCGGAAAAGCCCCTCCTGTCTGGTGTGGATGAGAACAGAACTATGGGAAAAGAGTACAAGCCCTGCCTGCTATTCCCATGCCCCAACCCCCAGTGCCCCCCAGCCCCAAACAGCTTCCCTCCCAAAGAGGTTAAAAAGTATCTAAACAGGGCCTTTAAATCCCTTAGAGGAAGAAGCCATGGGGGGGGGGCACAATTTGGAGCAGGGAAAGGAGTAAGCACCTCTGCTCCTTCTCTGCTCTTCATTGTACCAACTGGAATCAAGGAACTTTTGTGGTTCAAAAGGAGCCATCTGATTATATCTACTGGAGAAGGGATGGGAAAACTAAAGCAGCACCAGAATTCCATCTATACCAGTACACCAAAATCTAATCCCACCCCCCATCGGACATCTTTGAGCACAGACCTTCCCAACCTAGTGTTACGCAGATGTGTTAGACTTCAACTCCCATTGTCCCCAGCCAGCATGGCCCTGCTGGTGAAGGATGATGGGAGTTGTAGTCCAACACATCTGAAGGGTGCTGGGTTGGGGGAGGCTGTTTTAGCACAAGGGTTCCATGGACATTCTTCTACCTTCTGTTACTGTTTCTTCATCTTCATTATCAGTACTGCTTAGCTTCTCCGGGTCACTCTCCAGGACATCATTCGCTGCTACCCCTTTCTCCACCGAGATTTCAGAACTGACAAAATAGGCTGCCAAGCCCAGCTCTTGCTCCAGGGCTGTTCTCACCAAGCAAGAGGAATTTATCAAGCGCAAGTCACAGTATCTCAAGGACCTTGGGGAGCCAGACAGAAAGAGAAACTGTGTGAATTCTACAATATTCCTGCAATAACAACGGAAGGGGTTTTGCCCCATCATTTTCTGTCCATGGTACAAAGTAAAAGGCAATGGGCAAAATCCTGTTGTATTCCAACATCATGACTGCTGAAATAATGGTGATCAAAACATGCTGTAAACCAGCCCAGGAAATGCTGGCAGGCAAGCATGCATGCTGGACAGCAAGTGCAAATGGGCGCTGTGCATGCTGCTGAGCACTGATCTCTCTGCACAAAGGGTTTTTAACATGGAGCTAGGAACATTCGTGCTCACTGCTGATCAACTGCTTGGTCAGTGGGAACTGACCCCCCCCTTCCTGTCACAAGGGAAGGGAAGGGTGAAGGGGCACCCTGATTCAGGCTTCCTACAACACCTCCAAATAAACGTTTGACTCTGACCAGGTGTTAGGTAGCTAAGTGCTTGCAGAAACTCACACAACAGCAGCACATACAAGCATCCCACTCTCGTATGCTCTCCTATCACTGGACTGGGGTATCCTATATCGCTTCTTGTCCTATTAAATGCTCAACTCTGTGCAGGTTTCCTCGCTACAAACAGTAGTAGACTAACTACACAATATGTTGATAACACAGAATACAGATTATTTTGTCTTTCTTTTCTGCGTACTACAAGTAAGTGCACCAGTGGAGCCTAGTTTTCCTTCCTTTAGCTCCTCCCTCCCCCTGAACACAGAGGGGTGGATTTAGGAAAAGAAGCAGCTGGCAGTAGGTTTAAACCTCTCCTACACCTGCATGGTGGTCCTGATCTGAATCCTGGTCACACACACTTATTTTGGCTTGCATGACATTTGGAGTTCCTGTAAGAAATATCCAATAGCTGTGCTTCTATTGCTCCCCAAATGAGCACCTGGGTAAGTCCTCGGTAGTTTCAGCAGGCTGACAACATTAAGCAGCTCAGCTTGTCTTTTCAAAAAAAGAAACCACTGTGTATTTTTTGACACTGAGTTGTATCCTACTTAGAGTCGAGCCATTGAAATAAATATGGCTTAAGTTAGTCATGACTAACTTGAGTCCCATCCAATTACATGGGTCTGCTCTAAGTAGGGCTAACATTGGATACAGCCCCTTACGTTCGCAGAGAAAAGTTTTAAAACCTTACTTTAATGGGGCCTGAAGGCCCAAAACCAAGGGGTGGAATCAGTAAAAGAATTTGAGGAATTGTTGTTCCGTACTGGTCCCACAGAATACAAGCAACAAGGCAAGTAAAGCTTTTTCTTATATTGGGGTTTCCTGAAGTTCCAAGAATTGGATGCAAAACTCTGAAGAAGTTCTGCAGAAATCAAAATTTCATGTCGAATGCTTTGGACATCAGTATTATTTGATCAAAGAAAAGGTATCATCAGATTTGCTCTGTTTTTCTTGTCCAAAAAGTCCCCGGCATTTAACAGACTGCATGTTACTATTGACACAGCAATGAGAAGTTTTAGGCATGAAGGACTGGGCTGTATTTCATGGAATTATTTTCCAGTAGAGAATTATTACCTTGGGAGGGACTCCCCTTGTGGGTCCATTCCACTAAAGATCAATATGCAAGGTAGACCCTCCAGTTCCAAATAGGTCTGGGGCCTCCATTCAGCATCTTCAATTTTCTGCCAGATCTGTCACAATATTTGAAGCAAACCAATTACTACAGAGATGGGTCAATCAAGAAAAGAGAAACAGTCATTAAGACTTCAGAGCAGGTGGAGTGTAGTGTAGTGGTTAGGAGCATGAACCACCAAGTCCCTGGTTCAAATCACAGCTCGGCAAAGAGCATGCTGAATGGTCTTGGGCAAGCTACTGTTACTCAGCCTCTGCCCCCATTTGATAATATGGTTAAGAGAGCAATCCTAAAGGAGAGCGGGTCTGGAGGCTAGAGTGCTCCAATATCAGAACCTCTGATCTTTTCTAAGCCCTGTTGAGCTCTTGCTGGGTGGGCAGAATTAACAATGGAGCTGAGTTTATTCTGTTTTTTCCTTTGCACATTTTTTTCAACTTTAAGAGAAAATCCATTGAGACCAGCCTAGAGCTGCTCTAAATTCCTCTCTGTATCAGGGGTGTGGTTGGGGGCTAAGAGGGCTGTGACCCTTTCGATCCACAGCTGCTCCCTCCTTGGGCACTGCCACACCCCCAACACACCTCTTCCCCCAACGAGGTTGGAATTCTGCAGAGAAAGACAGTGGCTGTGACAGGCTGAGACAGGGGCTCTGAAACTGGAAAAATGACTCCGAAGACAAAGCTTCATCTACAACTTCGGAGCATTTTTTCTGATCAATCCTATGGCCCCAGGGACGCATCCCCGGGGCCACAGAATTGCTCTCTAAAAGAGGAATAATAGTACTGGCTTATCTTACATGACTGCTGAGTCAGTGCAGTGTAGTGGCTAGAATGACAGACTTTGACTAGGGAAGCCTGGGTTCAAATCTGCACTCGGCCATAATGTTCATTGAGTGACTATGGCCACTCACCAACTCTTAGCCTAACTTATCTCACAGGTTTGTTGTGATGATAAAATAAGGAGGGGGGAATCTGGTATGCCACCCTGAGCTCCTTGGAGGACAGGTGGAATAAAAATGTAATAATCAAATACGACACAGATAATGTATGTGGATCACTTAAGAACAATATTAAGTGTTATTTATGAGTAATCTTTAGCTCTATCAACCATTAATTAAAATGTGTGACCTGCTTTTTAACTGGTTGATCAATGAATAAACTATATTTGAATAGGTTTGCATACTACCAAAACTTCAATACAGCTGTTTTTAAAAAGATCGGAAGTGTGATGGTTAAACTTACAATTTACTAAGCAAAAGTCCCCACTAGAAGGAAAAGGCATCTTTAATAATAAGACACCAGAACCAAGATGTCCCAAAAAATAAAAAAGTGTGGCTTTTACTCTCAACCCCACCGATTAAAAATTGTCCTGACTGATCAATCAACTAAACATTTTTTTTCATTCTGCCTGCAGCCCTAATTAAAATAAACAGAAATTACTTTCAACCCAACAGGAAAGGGAATGGGGAGTCATTAGCTAACAAACCAGCCACCAGAGTGCACCAGTGCAGTGGATATTGATACCAGAAAATGTATCTGGCTCAGATGTCTCTATTTCTTTTCGAGAACAAGTATCTCCACTATTAGAATCAGATCTCCTGTCAATTGACATTCATAATCTTCAGCAATACAGTATGTACAGCTGAGGCTGGAACTTGCCTAATCCTACGGGGCAGGATCCAATGGTGCTTTTGCATGGGTGGCCAGATCCGCCTGTCCCGGTGTGCACGTGGCCGGCACTGCTGGCCACAGCACGCACACGGCCCCTACTGCTGGTGGCCGCAAGGTAGCGGTTCCGGGGGCAAGCCCCCAAATTACGGGAAACAGTTGTTTCTGAAAAGGGCACAACCTGTCCCTTCTAGAAACGAGCATTAGCAGTCGTTTCAGGGCTTGCCCCCAGATATGCTAAATCGTGGCAGCCAGTGGATGCTCCATGGGACAGACCATTGGATGCATGCACGGGATGAGTGGATCTGGACGCCACTGAGAATTTACATCTGTATGACCTTGTGAAGTAATGGATTAAAAGCTGCAGACTGAAGCCTCTTGTCTGTGTTTGTTTCAGCGTCTGAAGTTAAGTGGGGGCAAAGGTAATCCTGACAGCTGGACCTCTGAAACCTGAGGAGCCGGCCTAGTCATGTCTGGACTAGCCTGGGAAAATGCTTCCCCCATGTCTGGCGGTTCTCCTTCAGAATCTGAACTGCTATCCCACTCCCTACGCTCAGAAACACCCCTGACAGTTGCTAATTAGCAGCCACACCATCTATGCAGTTGCGGTTCTCTGCCTCATTACCCTGAGTTGCTCCACAAAGTGCTTTCCTATGGTGATTCCAGAGCTGGGATTCCCCAAGATGATTTCAAAATGGTCTTCGAGGGCTAGTCTTTCCCTCACATGGTTGAGGCGTTCGTAAGCCACTGCTGCCAACGGTATGCATGGAATCCTTAGGACTACCATCAGGCCATGCCCGCTTGGGCACTGCCGTGAAGAATTGATGAGATTCTGAGCGATCTCTAGCGTTTCAACTGTCGTGTAATTTTTCATCTGGGACAAGCCGCACACCGCCATCATGGCTGCGGAGTAGTGCTGGACGAGAACAAATGTCCTTATCACGGCACTGTGCAGTCTAGGAAACCTGAAACAAATCAGAAGGCAGGATGAGCTCATGAGGATGCTTTTCTGGTAGAACATGATGAACCCCTTCGGATGTGCATGTGATATTAAGGCTGGGCCAAATGTTTTGGCCCAGTGAAATTCCAGAGGTTTCAGGGGGAACTTGCAGTGAGGGGAGGGGGGCTCCCAAAGATCAGGAAGGGACAACCAATGTTCTAGTGGCAGGGAGGCGGCAGAGTTATGAGATTAAGGCTGGAGGGTATTTTCTCCCCATCCCCACCCCCATTTTTAAAAAATAACCATTTCTTTAAAATAAGAGCTGCTCCAATCATCTAGGAAGTGCAGCTCCTGCCACATGCTTTAAAATAGGGCTGAGAACGTTCCTGGAAATAACAGTATGTCATTTCCAGGACCACTGTATGAAAAAAAGATGGCTGCCATTCTGGGCTCATTTTAAAGCACGCAGCGGAAATTACACTTCCTAGCTACTTGGACTGACTCCAATCTTTAAAGAAATTATTGTTTGAAAACGGAAAGACGATAGAAATCCTTGGACCTGCTGTGTAACTGCTGTGTAGAACCATGGACAGGAGCACTCATCTTTATATGCCTCCACACAAGGCTTTTATTGTGCAATCTCATTCACATAATGTTATGGGGGGGGGTGTCCAGATGATGTCATTTTCAATGTGTAGCCCCCTCCCGTGTTGTCCCACCACTTCTTCTGTCCTTTTTCTTCCCAGAAAAAAACCCCAGTAAGGAAGAAAAGATGGAAAACGTTTTGATTGGTGGCGATAGGAACCCTCTATCTAAAAGCACCTTAGAGGATGGGGAAACACTGCAACATTTTATTACAGGATCCACTGGTTTCTTACTAATGACCACCTTTCCCTAACCAGTTACTAGAACTGGAATGGGCAATGTACAGTTGTTACTAAGAATTTCATCACAAGTGCAAAAAGTGAAGGTATTTGACAAAGGACAGAAAGCATAACTGACAATAGAATAGAAATCTCCAGTTTCATGGAATGCTGCATTACCTACCAGACTATATTGCCCTTTTAATTTTAATAAGGCATACACTGTACCTTTTCCCCAAAGCCATGACCATGGCTTCAAAGGAGCTGTCATAACGAAGCAATGGAAGGCTATGTCCGGAAAGAGTAGATTCAATAAATTCAGATAATCCATAGTACTTCTTGTTTTCATGGTATAAGTCCGCACCCTAGAAAAAATGGTACTATTAAAGGAGTTGCCTATGATTATTAGAAGTTCACTAATCTAGTCATCACATTATCACAAGTGTGCGTGAGTGTGTGTATACAGAGAGAGAGGGAGAGAGAGAGAGAGAGAGGATACTGAGTAACATCCTGTCCTTTCTTCTTGGCTACTGTACTTTTCCTCTTGGTCAGAATACCCATTTAGGGATGGCTTGACCACACCAGCAGATTGGGTACCGCCTGTGACAGCACAGTTCACAGTGCATCAGCCATGCCAGAGACAGCGCGGACATCAGATCTCTACTATTGCTTCTAACGTGACGAGTGCCCTCACTTACTGACAGTGCACCCCATGATCTTGTCTGGCATCACAGGGATCCTGGCGCACTCACTCAGGCAGTGGTGTAGTGGTAAATGCTGAAGTGAAGGCACTCCTCATGACCGTCCCTGTATTGGCCCCAGGAGCATAACCAAGTCACCTGTAAGTTTAGAAGGGCCTAGGGATCCATAATGCCTTGCTTAAGTTCATTATTAGTGCAATTCCCTTGCTAGTAAGCCTCTAGCACATTCCATACTAATGAGTGAGAGTGTTATCAAGCACTCTGCCTGGGGAGTGAAGTTTATTTACAGGTGGCTGTGCTGAGAACCAAGTGCTGTTAGTCTATGCTGAGAATGAACGCTAGGAGGCACTTGCTGCTGTTATGCTGCCTCACTGCTGACATGTATGGTATAAAACCCACTGTACCCCATGGCTCTGGGTTCAGAGAAGCTGTCTGATCCAACCATTGGGTACGCCTGTGTGCTGTAAGTTACTCAATAAAGTACTCCTTGTAAGTAAACCTGGGTCTGATTTATCACTATCTTGGCACCTCTAAATTAAGATGTCAAAGCCCACGGCCGGGGCAACACAGTCCCCAAAGCCACGCCCCAAGAAAGTTCCAAAAACTCAGGCTGCTGTGTTGATCCATATCAACAAATCAGTTCTACCAATTTTCATCTCCACCATGAGAAGGCCTTTTGCAAAGCTAATGGGTCTTCACTGCCCATTCAAGACCAAGCCCCACCCCGCCCCGCCCCTCTAATCTGCATTACAACAGGGAACAATGGTCCCCTTCGCACATAGCAGTGGCAAATTGTGGGCTAATTAAGAACTAACTGTAGGTTAAACCCATAGAGATGGGTTCGCATGTCATGACTCAACCTTCGACTGGGCCGATTGGAGGTTGATTATGCAAAGCAGAAATGGCACATGCCAGGTACACACCATACCAAATCATGGGCTATTTGATTAAGTCATGATTTGCCGCTGTTATGCGTGAACTGGGTCAATATGTTGTTGCTGGAAAAATTCATGTGAACTTCCCAGCACGATGAGAATTGCAGCTAAGCTCAGAGGGAACAGGGAATTCGGGGGGGGGGGGGTGACAGATGCTGTCAGCATCCCCGCTAATAAAAAAAGTGCCAGTGCTGCATCCCTGTGAGCCCAGGCTCCACTACACCATTATTGTCAAAAAGAAGTAGGGATGTACGAATCCCTTACCTGGCTCCGCACAGGGGCATCTGCGGTGGAGGGGAGGCACTCCGTCCCTCCCACCAGAATCCTCCCTGGCCGGCACCATGGAGCCGCCGGCCAGGGCTGTCCACAGCCGGAGTTCCGGCTGCAGCCGGGCTGCTGTAGCCGCAAATGGCAGCCATCGTAGTGGCCGCCATTTGCGTCCTGCCAGGCTGCCGTGATAAATATTTACGTAGCCTATCATGGTAAAGGCAGCCACACAAATGGCGTAGTGACCATTTGCATGGCTGCCTTTACCGTGATAGGCCTTTACCGTGATAGCGGCCGCCGTTTGCGTCCCTGCTCTTTGCCGTGATAGGCTACATAAATACTTACGTAGCCTATCACGGCAGCCTGGCAGGACGCAAATGGCGGCTGCTACGACGGCCGCCATTTGCGGCCACAGCAGCCGGCCGAGAGACCAGCCGCCGCCGCCACCGGAGCTGCTGCCGCCTCAGGTAAGCTTTGTCCTGGGGGGATTCCGTGGGGTGGGAGGCCATTCCGCCACGGGTTTCGGGGGGCCGAATGCCAGTGCATTCAGCCTCAATGAAATCCGTGGCGGAATTCTCCGCCATCCCTAAAAAGAAGTTGGTTGTAATCATAGCTCCCCAGCTCTCAAAGACTCCTAAGTTCCACCTTCAATGGGATCTCCTTTGGTAGAAAGAATACTAAAGATGAGAGAATCAATGCAAAAGAGAAGATATAAAAGGTTTCAGGTCACAGAAAGATGAGAGTCTCTGAAGACTGGAAATCAGCAAATATGGCCGGAAGCCCCATTATTTTACCAGCTTTGTCACAACCTGTAACAGCACGGCAATTAGATCCATGCTGTATCTTCTTACATTGTTGTATAAAGAAGGCCAGTGGATTTCATTGTAAGGGCTGATGCGGGTGTGTTGCGTCTGCAGTGCATAAGGGAAAGAGGTCACATGAAGGGTCACAATATTTGGAGCCTCTTTCACCTCTCTGCAGTTCAGCAGTCTGTCCACGAGCCCCATGGCTGGATCTGATTGAGGATAAAGGCTGTGAACTGCACTGTAAAAAAGTGAATGTGCAGCCAAGGGTTAGCGTTATGAATATAGACATAGGGTAAAACAGACGCACATCCATCCATTTTTAAACCCTCCCACACTCATAAGGACCACTTTACTGCTAATCAGATATTGAGCTCCAGCTATGGGATGTATTTGACAATGATGCTAATTGAATACAAAAATACAAAATTGTATTACAAATTATTGTTTACTAGTGAATGGACCCAGCTTCGCACAGATTGGAATAGCCCTTTGTTTGATACAGTAAAGCTTTCAAGGAAACTTCTACAGCTGTCAGAGCTGGACACATTGCGCCTACACCATCTGTGTGAAGCCATGCCCACTGGCACCCCTAAACACAGCCCTGCCATGGTGTACCCTTACAGCCCCCCGGGGGAGGGGTCCGTCCATTCTATTTCCCATAGGTGGGGGCTGCCCCACAGCTGCAGCCAGGCATATAACTCTATCCCTTAGCCGACCGATTTCCCTTGGCTTCAAAGCTATGTGGTAGTTAGGGAAGCCCGCTCCGAGTGGCTGAAGATGTTACTGCAGGCTTCAATGACACAGACACATCTAAATTAATTACAATTAATGCATTTTTATAACACAGTAACTCCAGTGTGCACACCCCTATGCTCCCCTTAGTATGTATGGCATGTTTCAGGTGTCCAGGTTTCACGGTCTTGGTGCTATGGTGCTAAAAGACAGACGCACATCCTCTTTGGTAGTTATTATGGATAGTACAGCGGTATAACTAAGTCAACTGGCTGTGTCCCAGTTGTGATATCAAAGTCAGGGAAAAAAGGCTATTTTAGAGATGTGAGACCTGGACAGTTTTTAAATGACTGTAAAATCCAGTACAGCTGTTATTGCACAACCAGGCCCCAGTCCTAACATCAGACCCTGACAGGCAAAACAACCCTTACCTCACAAGATCCCAGTGAGCATGGTCATGGATCAGTACAAAGAGCGTATGTGGATTCTGCCTAGAATTTTGTAAAAAGGCTTTAAACTTCACCTGGGCTTCAGCATCAAGTTTTACCACGTATTGCTCTACCCTCCGCTTTGTGAGGTGCTCTTTCTCCAAGCCAAGCTCTAGCAAAACACCTACAGAAAGACAACCAGGGTCAGCCAGCCGAAATGCAAGTGGCGCTGCTGTTATTTGGGGAACGCTTGAGGCCATCAGCACCTGAATGCCAGAGGTGGAGCAGCGTTTGCTGATATGTCACTTCTGAAGGAGGGACGCATATCAGAAAATCCACTTTCTCAAAGGAGCCCAGGTCAAGATTTTGGGTGCTGGAGTCTGCAATGGAGCAAACATGAGAGAGCAATTTCTGGGCCACTGCCAGCTGGAAGGGGCGGATCTGATGCCATTCCAGGTTATAACCTAGAAGGGGGGAAGCAAAAATATGGTGAGAGATAACGACACTTTAAGGGAGAGGGCCATAGCTCAGTGGTAGAGCCCCTGCTTTGCATGCAGAAGGTCCCAGGTTTGATCCCCAGCATCTCCAGGTAGGGCTAGGAAGGAGCCCAGCCTATCTCAAGGAGCGCCTCCAGCAACACCAGACAGGCCACTCAACAAGATCAGGCTTGGATGGCCTTCTCTCAGTCCCATCAGCCAGGACACCTAGGCGAGGGAGAGGGCCTTCTCTGTGGTGGCCCCCACTCTGTGGAACTCCCTCCCTAGGGAACTCCGCCATGCCCCCTCTTTAATGAGCTTCCGCCGTGCATTAAAAATGTGGTTGCTCAGGCAGGCATTTGGGGTGGGTTAGGGTATTTTTAGAAATATGATGTTTTAAAGTAGAATTTTATTGTTTTAAAATTGTATTGCTGTACATTGCCCAGAGTGGCCGGGTGACCGGCCAGATGGGTGATCAAGAAATTCACTCACTCAATCAATCAATCAATCACCCTGCCTGAAACCCTGGAGAGCCATTGCTGTCAGCCAGTGTTGACAACATGGGGCTAAATGGACCAGTGGTCTGACTCAGTCTAAGGCAGCTTCCTATATTCCTAAGCTTATTTAAATATTTAGATATTTTGCTCATTTCGTTATTTATAGCATAAATATTGTGGACAGCCATGTCAGCATCTGGAATAATACTGGCGCGGCACATACTTCGGTCTGCTTCCGCTCACTGCTCAGGGAACGTAATGATCTGGTTACATGGGTTAATCTGCAGGGGGAATTGCGCAGAACGGACCTTGCCTTGGAATAGCGCCTTGGAACAGGGAGCTGGACCTGATGGAGACAACTAGATGTATCAAACAGCTCAGCTCTCGTGTCCAAGAGAAACAAAAAGCCCACATCTGGGAAAAGACTGGACTCTTTATCCTCCATACATTTTGCAATCTTGTTTTTTTCAAGGGATGTCATTTTTACCATGAAACTAAGGCACGTTAGCTGCTCATCCACTCAGTAATGTCACAAAGCAAAATGAAACGTGGCTGTAACTAATCAGTTCATACTGTTATATTAAATCAAGCTAATCTATTCAGATAATGTATAAAGACTGAGACCCGCAGTGTGCCAGAGAGGGAAGACAAACGACCCATTTAGACTAGTAGCCTGTTTTTCACAGAGTCTCACCAGATGGCTCTGGGAAGCCCACAAGCAGGACATGCAAGCAATACCTCACTCCCAGGTCCCCATTCAGCTATGAAGCTCAATGGACAATCTTGAGCAAGTCATTGTCTCTCAACCCAATGGGGTTCCTATGAAGCTAACGTTCCATTTCAAACTCCTTAGGGGAAAGAGTGGGAGGGATACAAATGTCAAAAGGCAAACATGCTCTTTGGGTTGGTATGCACATTTGGAATTTTGAGAGAGCCGTGGGCGCTCTCATAAAATGGCTGCCATGGGGGGGGAGGCACAAAATACTCATTACTCAGAGGGCAACTGGCAACACTAAAATAAAAGTAACTTGCCCGAAAGCCTAAGTACAAGGAAAGGTCTGAGCTCTGCTCTTTTGAACCTAAATAAAGATGGCGCTGGAAGGCAGACCTTAACTTTGCAGCATGCCTGCCTCCCAGATAATAATAATAATATCAAAACAACAACAGCAATAAAAATCTTGAAAAATTAAAGTAACTTCAGGAGGGGCATGGAGTCAGACAGGCACCAAAAGAGATGTCCATGGGCACATTACTTGCACACATCACTTACTTGTACACACAGCTGTTCCAGTTACATCCAGCGCTGCTGGTTTATTCACTGAAGTGGAGAGAGATGATGAAATGTGTGCTCGATTTTCTTGATAAAATTTGTCCAACAAAACATCAATGTCACCATCTAGCAAAATGAAAGAAGTAATGGCCATCATCATTTGTGTTAAACCATGAAGTCACCCTCTGTGTATCTCCCAGCCATAACCAAGCCATGAAACCTGCAAAATTACCATTTAATACAATAAAAGGATTATAGCTCTTCTTCCTTACACAGGAAAGAAAATAATCAAAGACAGTGGACCGAAAGCTGGAATGAAATCCGGCAAGTGGAAAGTGGGACCAAGGCAAATATTAATGTGGCAGTTAGCCAGATTCTTGATAGCTGAATCTCTTGAAGTAGTTTCCTGTCTTCAAGAAAAGGGTCTGTGCAAATGCCAACCACTATATAAAGACTGGATTTTAAAATCTTCTACACACACTCACATATATAGTTAAAAACTGTCCATCAGCTTCTTGAAAACACACTTTGCCCCCATCCGTGGCAGTGTTAGCATAAAGTTCTGCTCCACTGTTATTTTTTAAATACACAGTGAAGAAGTACAGTATGGTAACAGCAGAACTATTCTTATGCCATGGGATGTTCATGAGCATTCTAACTTCTGAGGAATAATGTTGCAGCTTCCACGCTAAGGCTGCAGAAAAGGGCTTCTGTGAAAACCCCCTATCAGGTATGTTGAATAAGGGCCAAACTACCTGTTAGGTTAAACATCTAATTTGCTATGGAGTGTTCATACTTTTCTTTTAAAATAGCACGCTTGCGTGAGAGTGATCAGGAGTGAGACCATGGCACACACTTTTTTTCACTGCAGTGCCAATGAAAATTCTCCCATAAGCTGCAATTTGCCTTGGGAAGAAATAGTCATTGGCACCAATCACAGCTTCCTTTCCGAGGCAAATTGCATCTGGGTGGGGGCATTTTTATTAGGACCATAGCATTGGGGGGGGAGCTTTTTTAAAAAAAACCCTCTGTGCCATAGTCCCAGTCCTGATCAGCACCCCCTGTGGCTGCTATATTAACAGAAAGAAAAAAACACACAACAGCAAACTATATATTTAACCTACTATTTAGTTTGCCCTTAATTTAATGTAGCATTTCTTCATGAGTGCCCACAGCTTCACATAATAAAGGGCTTTCAAACCTTATGATTACCACGTGGAGTGCTGCCACATTTGAGCACTTTTGGGGGGCCTCCCTATGGAGACTCTGTCACTTAAAATGGAATTAAGCCACATAATGTTGGCGAACAATGCTGCTTCTTGATGGAAAGTGTAAGATCCATGGAGTGGGAGTAAAACTACACCCAGGACCTAAGGACAGCAACAGGGGCCATGTAGCCAGGAGATCAGGGACTCAGGGTACCCACAGGTCATGGTTGAAGGGAGATGGAGAGATAAGCTCACACAGGTTCTAGGGACAGGTCATGCAGAAGACTGGTGAACAGGGTTTGCAAAGCGGTATGGCTGGGGATTGAAGTGCTAAGGTAAAAGTAGATCACAGAACAAAATAGAACTGCTGGAATTTACCTAGCAAGAGGAGGCTTGTAATGAAAACCTGAGCAACTGGAGAGTTACTAAATTCCCCAGTTCTAAAAAAAAAAGGCATGTTGTTTATAGAGTTTGCTGGAGGAAACACACTGATTCCATCCAACCTCTGGAGCTTTCTGGAAAACAGCAGTGGGGAACCTGTTTCTTTTCAGATATTGTTAGATTCCAACTCTCATCAGCCCCCAGCCAGCATAGCCAATGGTCAGGGATGATGTGAGCTGTAGTCCAACATCATCTGGAGGGCCACAGATTCCCCGCCTCTTATAGAACACTTTTCCTAATCAAATGGATGCCTCTAACCTTCTTGTTGCTGTATGGGTGCATCCATATACAGCACTGAGGCCAGAAACTGGTAATTTACAAACCGAGACAATCTGACTGCTCTTCCTCTCCCAAGTGAAATTGCCAAGTTCCGCCACTCTTCCCCAACCAACCATTAAAAATGTGATGGGTTAGAAGGTTGCTTGGAATTTAGGTGAAATCTCACTGTCCCTGGCACCTCCCTGTCCATCACTATAAAATGGACATATATGTATGATAGGCCAACAGGCGTTATGTTGATTTAAGTGAATAAACCTCATTGGCTGACTTGAGAATGACATAGCCTTGCGTATGATATGGCCTCAGTTCCATCTCATGCTTAAAGGAAAGGAACAATATATAAATCCCTGACAAAGAGGACTAAGAAGGCAGATAGGGGATGACAAAAAAAGATGCCATATATGGCCTAAAGTTACTGAAGCAGTCCTATGGTACTGGTAGGAAATCATTATAGGCAACTGGCAACACTAATGAAGTATATCATTATACTTCAAAACTTAATTTTAGTATTTATGATGAACAATAGAATATACAGAAAACACGAAAACTAGAAATAAAACAGCTCAGTTTTAACGATACTGTTATGTTTCTGAACAATTTTCAATGATATTCTGATGGAATAATGAAGCTGAATTCTTAATTTAGTGAAGGTGAGCAAGAGACAAATTTTGATTCAATGCGAACAGAAACTTCTGTAACTTTCAGCTGAATTTTGCAGAACATTTGTAAATATGTTTGTCCTCTAAAGCCCAACAAATGCACTACATGCTACTAACCACCCTTTTTGATGATGGACCACGTGTTATGCAGTCATGCACATATTCACATATGGGATGCCTTTGTGATAACAAAGATTTCTAACAGCCTAGTCCTATGGGATGATATTCTGTTTCAGAGTGGATGGGATGAGACTGAAAGGGTTAAACCCAAGTTCATGCAAGAGGACGTCCACTCCTGCAACAGCTGTGTTCAGGACCCCTGGAATAGCAGAATTCCTGAAACCATGCAGAACATTTGGGGGGTGCACAGAAGGCTGCAAGGGGGGAGGGGAGATTCGTTCTGCCAGCAGTTTCCATTCTGCTGGCAGAAGGCTAGCATTAGATGCAACCCAAATATCCCTCCCCTGGTACTATATGGAAGCACCAGTGGCTGAACATATTCCTGCCAGAGCACTGGAGTGGCGGCTGCTTTGAAGGTCCAAGTCCACTCCTGCCATTCTGCTGGCTCATAGGAGTGGCAGAGACTTATGAAAACTCAGAGATTTACTGGGGGGCTAGGCAGAGGGAATTAGTTCTAGCCATTCCACAGGAAGAATGTTGAATTTAACTATATTGATCCATTTGCTGTTTGAACTGCAACAGCTTATGCCAGGGCTAGGCAAACTTTTTGGACCATGGGCACATTTAGCATTTTGAAGAATGGTCCTGGGCACCACCACAGAATGGCTGCCATGGGCTAAGAACAAGTAACCTCCACAAAAGAGTGAATATAAAGCAGGGCTGGGGTCTAACAAATGCCTTTGAACCCACAGATTTCAGTACCAACAGACACCTATTTTACAGCAATATTAGAAAAATATAAGAGAATATATTCTAATTTTTAAGTGGGAGGGGTAGGGCACCTTGATGGGTGCCAAGAAAGGAGTCTAGGGGCTCACTGGTGCCCACAGGCCCAAAGTTGCCTACCTCTGACTTAAGCCATTGACTAGGATAGGGCTATCAAGGAAAGTCTGCTAGGGTTTAAGTCTTATCAACGAACAGACTCTCTAACTATGGCCTCAGTCCTTAGAACATGCAAGTCTTTCAAAAGACTGCCTCTGCATAGCAAACCCACGATATACCTGGGCAGAGAGAACTGAAGAAGGCCCTCAGAGCCTCTGCTTTCCCAGTAACTAGTTCATAACTAACTTCCTTCTGGTATTCCGCTGGAGTGAGCATGCTTTCAGATAGTATCCTTGCTTGGTATTTCCCTAAGAGATACAAAAAAGGGGAAGGGGCTGTTACGTGCAATTCAATTCATATGCAGTTATGATACAAACAAACCTAACCACTGATTATTTTTTTCTACTGAGCCTTTGGCATGACACGAAACAGTAATCTTGCTGAAACTAAGTAGATCTGGATCTGGTCAGTGTCTGGATGGGAGACTGCTTGGAAACCTTATGTAAGCTGCCAAGTTGAACTAAAAATATCTACTACAAATCAGCACTTTTTCTCATGAACATTTCGATCATACATACATATATATATATGAAAGATAGAAAGACTAACAACAGAGTATTCAAAAATATATTTAAGCTAAACGTTTCAGCTTCCGCCCTCATCAGTAGCTGTGCTGTTAACCCAATATATATGTATAAAGGCCCCAATGAATTCATCAGCAACATGATTCAAAGCAAAGAATGGCCAAATATAAACTCTGGAATTACAGTTTAATTTTGGACCATTACCAGTTTACAGAAAAAAGTCTTAATTTATAGGATCATTCTACTCTGCTCCACTCCACCCTCTTGAACCATTTTAAGTGCTTCTGAATGAGACCAAGCATTTCATTCCTTTTTGAAATTAACTTAGAAAACCCATTCTTCAGTGGAATCTAAAGAATGAGAGATAAAAGTCATTTAGGGTGCAATTCTATGGCTGCTAGTCAGTGGCTAGACGGCCATAGAATAGGTAGATTCCTGGGAACTGACCTCAGAGCCCGTGCTCCGAGGTTGGTTTCCTGAGAACCAACCTTCATGCCCTCCTGCGCTGCCTCTTAGGCAGCGCAGATTGGCCCCGCACTCCATGCTCATAAGAACAGCGCGGAGCAGCAGAAACAGGGCGTTCCTGGGGGTGGGCCAGGGCGGGGAGAGCAAAGCGCCTTTCCAATGCTTCCTATGCGTCGTCTATGCCCCACCCGCTCCAACTTCCCACGGCTAGACAACCAAACTTGGCTGTCTAGCTGCGAATGCAGGGTGGCTGAAGCGTGGAGGGGAAGAGCCCGTCCACGCTGCTCCTGCCCTGCATTGGATAGGCAGTAACCTCTGAATTCAGAGGCGGCCGCCTATCCCGATAGGATTGCACCCTCTGGTTGTGGTTAAAAGTAACATTCATTGTTAGTTAATTCCATATGACCCCAATGTCTTTGGGTTGGTGGACACATTTGGAATTTTGAGAGTATTTCATGGGTGCTCTCATAAAATGGCTGCCGAGGTGTGGGGGGGATGGCCAGGCACAAAAGATTCATTTCCCAGAAGGCAACTGGCAACACTAAAAGAAAAATAACTTGTCCAAGAGCCTAAGTGCAAGGCAGAGCTGGGGTCTGAGCTCCAAAACAGAAAACCACTCTTTTGAACCCAAGTAAAGATGCTGCAGGACCGCAGCCATTCACTTTAGAGCATGCCAGCCTTCTAGCTGAGAATAATATTTTTTAAAAAACTTAGGAAATAAAATTAAAATCAGGAGGGGCAGGGAGCCTGGTTGGTCCAAGAGAAGTGCCTGTGGGGACACTGATGCCCATGGGAATGTCATTGGGAACTTTAGGTTTATTCTATATATTGCTTCACCTCAGGGCAAACTAGATGCATAGCTGTATACATGAGCATAGGACAGTGTGCTCTTTCTTCAGGTCACCATAATGTTACAAAACTGAAACGTGCAGACATTCATGAATCCTCAGGTACATTACAGTCCTGAGCCATCATGTAATATAATGCATTTTTGTTAGCATGAGTCTTAATGGGAATTTTTTACACATTGAATCCCAAGAGAAGAAAATCCAGTCTATACATTGACATCCTTCTTCGTATACAAAGCGAATGTAGTGTAGTGGATCGAGTTTAGGTACATAGGATATTCCTATGCTAAGGCTAAGTACATAGGCTAAGTACATAGGATATTCTTGGGCAAATAACTATCTCACAGGGCAGGCTAGACTCTTTCATGGGGTTGTCTGAGAGGCTAAAATGCTGCGCAGGGCTCTTAGCGGGAGGGCAAGTTACCAATGTAAGACACGTAAAAGAGATACCTTTGCAGCACAGGGCATTGTATTAATAGGGAAGTCTGTCCCTGTGAATAAGAACAGGTGACTATATACTGTGTGGCTGCTGCTTTACGTTTTTCCCCATCATGTGCCTCTTTTCATATTAGCACAGGTGAAATGCACATAAGGGGGTGGATTTCTGACAGCAGATTCCACCTCCATCCTATGTGCATTCATTTGAAGGTATGAAACACACCATGACTACAACTATCTCTATGTGTTAGGTGCCCTGGAAAAGCAGAATTCCTGATCCCATGGAGCTTTCTATGCATACAACTGTACATCTTTCTTTTCAGAACTTACAGTGAACATACACACAGAGGTCAGGGCATGGAGCCTGCCACCATTACGCCACCCGCTCCCTCAGCACACATTGGCTGTATATGCTAGTAATGTGTGAACAGGGCTATGGGAGTTCTAATAATGTGGGGAGCCAATGTTGGAGTGCAGAACTTCTTTCAGCCTCAGGCCCAATTTCCATTTTGGAGAAGCCCTCGGGGGCTGCATTCCAGTGGTGGGTAGGACCAAAAGGAAAGAGGGCAGGGCCAAAAGCAAAAGGGGTGTGGCCAAAAATACCAGCATACTTTAGCTTGAAGCTCTTACTGTCAGTAACAATGCCTTAGGAGAGGCATTTCCACCTTTTAGAATGGGGAAAGAACTGCACAAGAAGCTGGGAAACCACCAAACAACTGGTGGTTGGGGAAAGGGATAGGGCCTGGGAAACAGGGGAACCCCAGAGGGCTAGGCTAGGACCACTGGAGGGCTAGATTTGGCCCTGGGGCTGAGGTTCTGCACCCCTGAAGTAAAGATAGAATGTTTTCTACAAGTACATCTGATTCCTGAAGAAAGCTTTCAACAAATGTGCCCTCCTACACTAACAGGTATATGAAATTCTGCTTTGTGTGTGCCAACAGGTAAAGTATATTGCTCATTAAACTGCTAATAATTACCCCCACAAGGGGAAAAAAGCCGTAAGCCACTCAGTAACAAAAATGCTAGAATGTTCCATGTGTTTCCTTAGTAGCTCACCTGTTACAGCAATGCAAGAGTCAATGGTTCTGTTTCTGCAAGCGCGTATAATCACCACATAGTTGGTCTTCACTAGCTTTCCCTCAAGGAGCATCTTAAACATTTCGGAGAGCCCCTCAGCTAGAGAATAGTTGCACTCAATGATGTGAACACTGTCATTACATGAGCTGGCTGCCAGCCCCGCTAACCAGGGAAGCTGAGCTGACGTTACAGGGGCCATTGGGCCAGGAACCAGCGGAAAAGCTTGAGGAATGGCTGGTTGGTACTGTCGGATTTCAGAAAGATGAGACTCCCGCCACGAACGCATGAAGATCTGTTCCAAGTCCTCCATCAAAGGCACCTGGTCCGAAGCTATGAAAACATGAACGTGGCATTAAAAGCAGGGTCATATGAGAAGTTCATCTGCTTACAAAATTATTCCCCTCTGTTCTGAGCATGAGAGCTAAATGAAGCTCATTTCAAAAGGTTGAGTGTTTTGATTTTACACACAGCAAGCCTTCCCCAACTTAGTGCCTTTCCAGATGTTTTGAACCACAACTCCCATCAACCTCAGCCAGCATGGCTAATGGCTGGTCATGATGGGAGTTGTAGTTCAAAGCATCTGAAGGGTACCACATTGGGAAAGGCTGTCACTGATTTTCCTAAAGTTACACCTTATATAGCTGAATGGCTGTGGTGCTTTTGATGTTAGACAAGACAGGAGCTAATAAACTGTGCAAAGTGACAAAACCATCCACAAATCCAGAGCCCTCTATGGCCTTTATAGATGCCATTACTTAGACTAGAATATTATGGTGTGTGAGACAGCTAAAATAGGGGCTGATGGCAGTTGAAGTTCAAAACATCTGGGCTGAATCTGCACATAGCAGTTATACCGTTATCATACTGTCTTAACATTTTAATATGTGCCTGGGAGGACTATTGGGCAACTCAGGGAGTCAGAGAGGTGCCACCATAACTGTGGTCACGGGCAGGGGGAGGTATAGCGTTGGGGGATTAACAGGCCAGATGAGGAGAAGAGAGGCTAGACACCTTACAGCTGTCCCCTCTTCTGGTTCTTCCCCCAACCTGATGGTTCCTGGCAGCCTTACCAGTCTGCCCTCGGGTCTGGTGGTGCTGCTGCTGAATGCCAGGTCGGTCCAAAATAAAATCTCCCTCATCCATGATTTGATTGTGGATGAGGGGGCTGACCTGGCATGTATTACTGAGACCTGGGTGGGGGAACTGGGAGGGGTCACTCTCTCCCAGCTGTGCCCTCCTGGGTACTCGGTGCAGCACCAACACCGACTTGAGGGTCGGGGAGGGGGGGTTGCCGTGGTCTATAGGAATTCAATCTCCCTCTCCAGGCTTCCTGCTCATTCGAGCGCAGATCTTGAGTGTTTGTACCTTGTGTTGGGTACCCGGGACAGATTGGGGATTCTGTTGGTGTACCGCCCACCCCGCTGCCCATCAGACTCCCTGCCTGAGCTGACGGAGGTGGTCTCGGACTTGGTGTTGAGGACCCTGAGGATGATGGTCCTGGGGGATCTCAACTTCCATGGTGAGGCCGCTGCATCCAGGGCGGCTCAGGACTTCATGGCCGCCATGAGTCATGACAACCATGGGGCTGTCCCAACATGTCATCGGCCCAACACATACAAAAGGACACACGCTTGATCTGGTTTTCTCGACTGGGCAGGAGGATGGTGATCTGAAAGTGGAGGAATTAACATCTGTCCCTTTGTCATGGTCAGATCACTTCCTGCTGAGGTTTAGACTCCTGGCGGCCTTTCCCCTCTGCAAGGGTGGGGGACCTGTTAAAATGGTCCGCCCCCAGAGATTAATGGATTCCGATGGATTCCAGAGGGCTCTGGGGGATTTTCCTGCTGGTATGGCTGGTGCTCCTGTCGAAGCCCAGGTCGCTCTGTGGAATGCAGAGATGACTCGGGTGGTTGACACGATCGCGCCCAAGCGCCCTCTCCCTCTGAGCAGAGCCCGGCCAGCTCCTTGGTATACACCTGAGCTGAGGGCAATGAAGCAAGAGGGGAGACGGCTAGAACGCAGGTGGAGGAAAACTCGTGCTGAGTCTGACCGAACACAGGTAAGAGCCCACTATCGAGCCTACTCTGTGGCGGTGAGGGTGGCAAAGAGACAGTTCTTTTCCACCAGCATTGCATCTTCTCAGTGTCGTCCAGCGGGGCTTTTCCGAGTGGTTCGCGGCCTGTTACATTCTGGGCCAGTGAGAGAGACGGTGGAACCCTCGGTAGCACGCTGTGACGAGTTTGCACGGCACTTTGAGTATAAAGTCGCTCAGATTCGTCATGAATTGGACACCACCATTAATGCAGTTCCATTGGTAGAGGCGTTCAGAGCACCATCTGGTCCAGTTTTATGGGATGAGTTTCAGTTACTGAGGCCTGAGGATGCGGACAAGGTGCTTGGCCAAGTCCGATCGACCACTTGTGTGCTTGACCCTTGCCCTTCATGGCTTATTAAATCAAACAAGGAGGGGTTGTCCGGCTGGGGCCAGGAGGTTGTAAATTCCTCCTTGAGAGAGGGAGTGGTGCCTGCCGCTTTAAAAGAGGCAGTAATTAGACCACTCCTGAAAAAGCCTAACCTGGACCCAGAGGATGTTAGCAATTATAGGCCAGTGGTCAACATCCCCTTCCTGGGCAAGGTGCTTGAGCGGGTGGTTGTAGGACAGCTCCAGGCACTGTTGAATGAAACGGATTATCTAGATCCATTTCAGTCGGGCTTCAGGCCTGGTTTTGGAATGGAAACTGCCTTGGTCGCCCTGTGGGATGACCTCTGCCGGGAGAGGGACAGGGGGAGTGCGACCCTGTTGATTCTCCTGGACCTCTCAGCGGCTTTCGATACCATCGACCATGGTATCCTTCTGGATAAGTTGTCTGGGTTGGGAGTTGGAGGCACTGCACTACAGTGGTTCCGCTCCTACTTGGATGGCCGATTCCAGAAGGTGGTGCTGGGGGATTACTGCTCTGTGCCATGGCAATTGTGCCATGGGGTTCCACAGGGCTCTATTTTATCCCCCATGCTGTTTAACATCTACATGAAACCGCTGGGGGAGGTTATCCGGAGGTGTGGGCTGAGGTGCCATCAATATGCGGATGACACCCAGCTCTACCTCTCTTTTACATCAAAACCAGGTGAGGCAGTGACTGTTCTGAATCAGTGCCTGGGCACGGTAATGGACTGGATGAGGGCTAATAAACTGAAACTCAATCCAGACAAGACGGAGGTACTGTGAGTGGGTGGTTCGTCTGCCCGGCTAGGTGATATTCAACCTGTTCTGGAGGGGGTTGCACTCCCCCTAAAGGATCAGGTTCGTAGTTTGGGGGTGCTCTTGGATCCAGAACTGTCACTTGAGGCACAGGTGAACTCAGTGGCACGGAGCACTTTTTATCAGCTTAGGCTGGTATACCAACTACGCCCTTATCTGGACAGAGATAGCCTTGCTACAGTTATCCATGCTCTGATAACTTCTCGTCTGGATTACTGCAATGCGTTATTCGTGGGGCTGCCTTTGAAAACGGTCCGGAAACTTCAGCTGGTCCAAAATAGGGCAGCAAGACTGTTAACAGGGACTGGCCTGCGAGCTCATATTACGCCAGTACTTTTCCAGCTGCACTGGCTGCCAGTCCATTTCCGGGCCCGATTCAAAGTGCTGGTGTTAACATTCAAAGCCCTTAACGGCTTGGGGCCAGGTTACCTGAAGGATTGCCTCCTCCCATATGTGCCTGCCCGGACCTTAAGATCATCATCAGCGGCCCTTCTCCGTGAGCCCCTGCCAAAGGAAGTGAGGCGGGTGGCTACTAGGAGGAGGGCTTTTTCTGCTGTGGCACCCCGGCTCTGGAATGAGCTCCCTAGTGAGGTTCGCCTGGCGCCTACATTGTATTCCTTTCGGCGCCAGGTGAAAACCTTTTTATTTTCCCAGGCATTTTAGCATTTTAGCTTTCTAAATTTGTATCTTTGCTGTTTTAAATCTGTATTTTAAACTCCTGCACTGCTGCTAGGTTTTATTGTGGTTGTATTGTTATATTGTGGTTTTAATGTTCTGTATATTTTAAATTGTTTTATTGTGTGTTGCTTGGATTTAATTTTTGTGAACCGCCCAGAGAGCTTTGGCTATTGGGTGGTATAGAAATGAAATAAATAAATAAATAAAACTGTTATCATAACTATTGGTACACATGACACCAATAGGCCCCAATAGTTATGATAACGGTATGATAACGGTATAACTGCTATGTGTAGATTCAGCCCTAGAGGGCACCAGATTGAGGAAAGCTGATATAAACCATGAGGACTAGGTCACAAGCAACAAGGAGCTGAGATGAGGGGAAAGTGAAACTAAATGCTGCCAAAGTCCTCCTCTCGGTTGCACAGGAGGAGAGGAGGGGAGGGAGGAGTCCATAAGGCTGAGTTGCACTTGTGCTCATTCCAGTTCACGTATGAAACGCTAAACTGTGGTTTAGCATTACGTGCGAACACTGTCAATGTGCGAACAAAAAATATTTAATGTCCACTTGGAAAGCCACTTTTTTATGACTGTTTGCAGATTTGCCAATTCATGTCAAAACCTTTTCAAATGTGATATTATAGGCTGATGGATGAAAAAACTCACCAAGTTGAACAAGGTAATAAACTGTTAGTAAGAGCTGCATTTCCTCTGAAATTGGCTGTATTGTAGAGGCTCCATATTGCTCATAAGCCCTAGACAGAGACTGTGCATTCTTGTAACATGTATACAAAAGAGGGCTCACTATGACATCATTAAGGTTCCCACAAAGATAGGGGAAGTTTCCATGCCCTGTGAAACAAAGCACAACATACTGGATGCCAGATTTCAAGGCAAGTGAATATGTCGCAAGGTAAAAGAAGAAGAAAAAGTAGACCGCACTTGTTTAAAAGTTGTTGTTCTATACATTATGTGTTACCTTTAAATATGACCGGCTTGGCTTTATATATTTTAAGCAAGTTATCAGGAATTGAAACTGGCTCTCCAGAGGCCACCGCTGGAGAAGACGCTGGTCCTACCAAGGCAGCATGAGGTAAGCAGGACAGCCCTCCTCCTCCATCTATGAATCAATTCAGAAAGTTTAACCAGGAATAAAGGACTGCAATAAAGATATCCATTTAGCATGTTGGCTCAGGGGGCAAGGGGAAAAAAACATACCAGTCTACCTCTGCTTTCAGCCCGTCTGTGACAACAAGGGCCTAAGATGTACCATAATCAACATCGATGGCTCCTGTCAGTGGTGTTCCTCCTAACCCGACAAGTTCTCTAATGCAGGGCCGCAGAAAGTCAGGCCTGGGGCTACACCCGGTCCTCTGGGGGCCCAATCTGGCCTCCTGGCGTTCCCCAGAATGCCACACCACCTTTCCTCCAACCAAGTGTTTGGTGGTTTCCCAGGTTCTGTGCAGTTTTTCCCCCATTCTAAAAGGTTCAAAGGCCTCTCCTAAGGCTTGGTCACTGGCAGTAAGAGCTTTAAGCATAAATATGCTGGCATTTTGGCTCCACCCCTTTTGCTTTGTCCCCGCCCACTTTGCCTTCGGACCCACCCACCACTGGAATGTGGCTCCTGAGAGCTTCTTCTTGGGCTGAAAGAGGTTCTGCACTCCTGCTCTACTGGTTCTAACACTACAGCTTCTCCCTTCCCTTCTTTCTGCTCCTTCTCCTTCCTTCTTGCTATTGTTACATTTCTCCTGCCCTCACATTCTCCCAAGTCAATGAACTGCACATTTCCTCCAGCCCAACCTACATCGCCATTCCCAAGGAGCTCCTAGCTTGGGGCACTTCCTTCTCGATCTCCCTGTTCCAGCACAAGGCTGTGAAAGGGAGCAGACAAGGCCTAGTTACTGTCTTTTGACTACTTCTCATTTGAACTAGTGCTGTGCAGAAAATTTCTGCCACATTTTTTTTTACTATTCTCATTCAATTTGTTAGAAGAGAAATTGCTTTTGAAAAGAAATTCAATGGTGAAAAAGTTTCAGATAAATTATCATGGGTTGGATTTGAATTTCTTGGGCTTAGCTTATTTAGGAGATGCCCAAGGAGTGAATACAAATGTCCTGTTAATATAAAACATCCTGAATGAGGCTGAACAATGGAAGCCTCTTTCTTGGGGGGAGAAAACTTTCTGGAAATTGGAGGACAGATTTTGGCAGAGCACTAACTCCACCTCATCCCTGGAGCTGGACACAACACTATGCCCACCTACATTGCAGTGGATTCAAATTGGGGTTCTGCCTGCCAAGACAGTTGATGCTGCAGCAGCATGAAACCCCCCAAAACTCTTACCAAAAAAAGAAAGAAGCTGTGCTAGAAGCCCTGCCAATGAGGAGCCCTTCCTGTGAGAAACTGTTGAGAATTTCTCCTCCCCATGGATAAATTTGGTGAAATTGTCTCCCAAGTTTCTCTGCCCGCAAGTAAAGTGGAGAATTTCAAGAAGCCATTTCCACGCAGTTCTAATTTGAACTGTCTGAGAGCTACACTGGCACTCCCTGAAAGTTGCACTGGGCAGGTGACATCCGGCCAAACGTACCCTGCCCATTATTTTCAGGTAGAAAGGCGATGAATATGTTATAAGCCTCAAGGAATAAATTGTAAGACAATGTTATATTACCTCAGAGAGTCTGAAAATTACTTCTATTATTATTTGAGAAGGTCTGACAATTTGCCTAGCTTCAGGAAGTGAGAGATACAAGATGAACCTTTAAAGCCGAGTGTGGCTAAAGACCGCAAAATGCACACAGTAAACATGAGCCCAAAAGCAATCATGTACAAACCTTTATTCCAGGGATGTTGACCATCTCTCAGCCCAAGGGCCGATTCCATTTCAGAGAAGCTCTCAGGGGCCACATTCCAGTGGTGGGTGTGGCCAAAGGCAAAAGGGTCGGGGCCAAAAAACCAGCATATTGTAGCTTGACGCTCCTACTGCCAATGACTAAGCCTTAGGAGGGGCATTTCAGCCTTTGAGAATGGGGGTGGGGGTGGGGAATCTGAGCGAAAGCCAGGAAGCCCCCAAATGATCAGTGGCTGGGGGAAAGTGCCATGGCCATCTGGGAACCTTGAAGGGCTGAACTGGGACCCCAGGACTTTGGCCTGCGGGCCTGAGCTTCTGTACCCTTGCCTTATTTATAGACATTCAGGGCTTGGATGTATCTAGGTAGCAGCATCTATCACACAAGGGTGGGGGAATACGTATGTTTTTCTAGTCAAGTTATACAGACCCCTTTAGTCTGCCAGCTTACAAGTAGGCATATGGCCAGAAGCCACCTATTAAAAGGCGTTAAAAAAGAATCCTCACTTACCACTTTTATTTCTATTTGCAATTTGTGGGCTGGGCTGCAAATTCCAAGCTTCGTTGGACAATGGAGACTCTGGTGACCATCCTTTGTGGCGTTTTTTAGGAGGCCCTGGATTTGTTAAAGTGCCTAGATAACATTAAATAATCCAGAAATGATTATTTAAAAAGGACCCACCCTCGTGAGCAAGCACAGGCCTGGACATTTCAACGACTTCTTTTAAAAACATTTCTGCTGCCTTTCCACAGGAACAAGATGGTGTACAAAAACTGAACAGTACAAAAACTAATACAAAATCTCTATCCACTCGAGAAAGCATTAAGCAGTTTTTTAAACATTTAAAAATACATTGCACCACCAACAAAAAACAGTGAGGAGAGAAACCTCAGAACCAAAACACATTACTTTAAAGGTGTGTGTAGCAGCTATGTCCTCTTCTCATTTTTATTCTACAGTAAGCAGAGGACCCCTGATCCAAATCTGAAAAGGACCCTTACACTAAGGTCTCGATCTGGATCGGCGGCTCTATGCCTTCTCTACAGTAAAAATGATGAAAAGACGTAGCTTCTAGACACATTCCACTGTTTTTGTTGGTGGTGCAAATGACATCACGTACTGAGTATCCTTACACCAGCCTTCCCTAACCCAGTGCCCTCCCGATGTGTCAGACTACAACTCCCATCATCCCCAGTCCGCATGGCTGTGCTGGTCGGGGATGGTGGCTGCTGTAGACCAACACATTTTGGTGTGTGTGCGGGGGGGGGGGGCAAGTTGGGGAAGGCTGCCTTAGACATTATGAAGAATGAAAGACATAGGGGTGTCATTCACAGCAGCCGACCTGCTTCTTTCATGCTGTCTAGTTCTGCCCTGAGACAAACTGGGAACAGGGCAGTGGTGTTTGAAAAAGCCGCACAGCACATCAAATGCTGTGTACCTCATAGCAAGCAATCCTATGGGGCTGTATCCAATGCTGTCACAGCGCTAGCATAAACTGGCGCTAGCATGACGTCATTAGAGCTTGCTGACTGCCGCTTTTCCCCTTTGCCTAGCAAATGCTAGTGACATTGTGGCGACATTGGTTTATGCTAGCGCAACATCATTCGTGCTAGCGCTGTGACAGCATTGGATACTGCCCATGGTCTGCCTTATTTCTTGGGTGAGGGCAACTCGTTATACTGTGAACACTTTTTCATTGCAATAGTCTCGCCTTACTTGACGCTTCTTTAATTTAACTAGGATATGTTTTGCTGCCCAACCTTCCATTTAAACTCACAGCCTCCTGAAACTGCATTTTTGTCAATAAAATAGAATGTGGCATCACTGCATACTGAGTTTACCTGTCTGCACTGCCTACAAGTACCTGTTACGTTTTCCAGCCTCCCCGAGTTTTAGAGCGGGGCAAGGTTTAGAGTGGGGAAATGGCGAAACACCCCTTCCTTCCCAAATGCCACTTCCCCAGTCTTCAGAATAGATGTGTGGGGCTGCTAGTTATTTAAAACAGAAAACAAAACCATCTGATTACAGATCTTCTGTGACTAGTGAGGCCTTTCAAGTGCAAGGCTTTTCAGTCTTACGGGAAGCATTACAAATATTGCCTTTCACTGATATATTTTATAGTTCTACCACATGATGGCAACATACAGCTGCTTGTGCTATAGTTGAGCCAGTCATTCACTTGTCTTTCTCTAGCAAATGCACAGGGAGAAGCCCTAGCGCTAATAAAACACTAGTACTGAAAATCCATGTCACCATCTCGAGCTGACCTAAGTAAAAAAAAGCCCCACACATTCCCATAAATCCTATAGCTATCGAAAAAGCCCTGAAATTGATTTCCAAATAAGCAAGAGTTTTGGTTCTGCCCATGAAGCAAAGATGGCAGTAGCTGAGCAGACACAGGAATACAACGGTTTGCCACAGCTGTCTCGTAAAGATTGCATGAATATTTATTGTCCTGTACTTGTACTATGAATGGAAAACTTTGATTCTTAGCACGATGTTCTCTTTTCATAGAACTGGTACCATGGTCTTCCCTGGTCTTCCCTGGCATTAACATGGTCTTCCCTGGCATTTTCTGAGAGTACTAGATTCCATTCTGCTTGGCCCAGAATGTACACACGTTAAGTTTGTTCAGAGTTAATAGATGTAATGACTTCTGGCAACCCAGAAGACCCAATGGGTTGGGATCCACACTTAGTCAAAGTAGACCCATTGAAATCAATGGGACTTAGTCATGACTACCTTCAGTCCCATTCATTTCAATGGGTGTATCGTAAGTATGGCTAAGCCTAGATCCAAGCCAATAATTCTCAAAGGGGTGTGGGGAATCAAGATGCAGAACGGTTCAGCCTATCTTCTGATCTCAATTACATTTACTTAGAAGTTAGTTTCAATGGAACTGACATAAAAATGAATGTTACAAATAAACGTTTTAAGTCATTGAGTTCCCACTGCAATGATTACTGAACCACATAGCATGAAATAAAAATGTTTATTTTATTTTAAGAATTTATATTCTGCTCTCTAATAAAAGTATTTCCAGGAGGGCTTACAAAAAAGAGAAAAATACACAATAAAAGTACAAAATATATCAACAGTAAAATAAAAGCAGCAGATAAACTCAGTGAAATTGTTCGATTAAGAAATGGTTGGCAGTGTAAATGTTATGGCTGAGTGGCAACCTTTACCAGAGCTTTGGAACAAGCAACATGATATTCACTGCTTTGCTAGCCTACATTGTTATGAATTCCAATGTTGGGACTTTCATTTAAAATTGATATTTATATTAGTAAACGATGCTGTCATGTTCTCATATTATATTGTAATTATTTTAATTGGCATTTTCTAAGAAGAAAACTGAAGAGAAAAAGTCCTCGCCTGGTGCCGAAAGCATATGGGGAGAGCATTCTACTATTAGGATGCCGCCAAGAAGGCCCTTTCCCTCATCACAACTTGCCTCACTTTAGATGGCGGGAGCACCCAGAGAAGGCCTGCCAATGACTGCAGTGTACTGGTAGGCTTATGTTGGAGAAAGCAAATCCTTCAGCTAACCTGCCCTCAAGCCATTTAGGGCTTAAAAGGCAAGCAGCAACACTTCGAATTGTACCGGAAAATGGACCAGGAGCCAGTGAGGTCATTTAAGCACTGAATGTGCTTCCAGAACCTGGTCCCAGTTAAGAGCCTAGTAGCTGCATTTTGAACTCGATGCTATTTCCAAACAATTTTCAAAGGCAGCCCTACTTACCACACATTACAGTAGTCTAATCTGGAGGTTAGCAAGGCATGGATAAGAGTGGTCAGGCTATCTCTATCCTAAAGGGGCTGCATTTGTAGGTGCACCAGCCTCAAATGGTCTCTCCAGCTTCTAGTGACAACGCTAGATCTAGGAGGGCCACACAAAATGCAAACCTGGTCCTTCAGGGGGAGTGCAACCATGTCCAAAACATGTCCAGGTTGAACCACACCTCCCCAGGCAGAGGAACCAGCTACCAAGAGCAATCTCTGAATTGAATTTCAGTTTATTGGCCTTCATTTAGTCCATTACTGATCTGAGACACCAATTCAGCCTTTTCACTGCCTCAGCTGAGTCAGATAAAAAGAAGAAATAGAGCTTGGTGTTATCAGCATATTGATGACACTTCACTCCAGATCCCCAGATGACCTCACTCAGTGGCTTCATGTATATATGTTAGAAAGTATGGGAGACAAGATGAAACCATCTGGGACCCCACAGCACAAATACCATGGGGCCAAGCAGGAGTTTTCAAGCAGCACCTTCTGGAATCAATCGTCCAGATAGCCACTACCCCCTGTACCCATCGCACAGAACCTGTCTTTGCATATATTGCACCGCTTGGACCTAAGACCAAGTGCAGCTGAAGCATATATGTGCAGCGTACAATGCCATGAGTAACACCATAGGTACATGCCATACAGGAGTGTACCTGTATGTAACATGCAAAGTGACACTAAGCCAGATATTATTGACATATCAGTACCAGGGACAGGTTCTTTTAAGTGGTGGCTCCATACATTTGGAATTCCTTCTCCCAAGAAGTCCACTTGCCCTCTTGTGACCTTTTAAGAGGTCCCTAAATACTTCTTTATTCCACTAAGCTTTTTATTGATGTTATTGTTGGTCTCCTATATACGTTTTGAAACTAATGTTTTGATGATGCTGATGCTGATGCTGATGCTCGCTCAACTGTTTTGTTTTAAACATTTTTATTGCAAGCTGCCTTGCAAAGGCTTACCCTAAAAGTCGGGGTAGGAATACAAGAAAGAAAGATAGAAAGAAAATAAGTTACCTAATACAGATGGTCTTGTCATGGAAGATAAATTGCTTTTCACTGAGTTTTGCTGGGGAGAGTCTTTGCCATTGTAAACTGGGTAGCATGCAGTGGATGGGAGGTGATCAGGAGCTGTGTCAATAAGAAGGAGAGAAAACAGGAAATATAGTTATTTCATAGATGCAGTTGTACATCTTAAAATCTGCCTTCAGAATCCCTTTCAGTATGCAACGGTGCATTTCTACTCAACGCACTAGAACTATTCCTGCTAAACAACCATTGTAAAGACCCTGATACTATTGTCAAAGCTAAATATGTTACCTCTAGTAAATGTGAGCTACATTGCCCGGTCCAAAAGCAAAGCAAAGCCCAATGTTCCGTAAGTGCATCTCTAACAGTTTGAATTCATAACATAGAGCAGGAGAGGACAACCTCCAACCCGTAGGGCTAAGCCAGCCCAGGGAGGTTGCCCATCAGGCTCAGCACCTTCCAGGATTCCTCCAGGAGATGGGGCTTGAAGGCCAATCACAGATCAGAGATAGCAGCAGGGGATGCGAGTCAGCAGAAAAGCCACTGCGTGGGTGAAGCTGCCCACCTGAGCCAGCAGCTGGAGGAGCAACCCCAGTCTTTGACTCAGTCCCAGATGCTTTGCCCAAGCGGCAGCTTAACCAAGGCACGGGGGCACCTGTTGCACAGGCGAAACCACCTGCCTGAGCCCAATGGCAGAAAGTGCCATGGGTAGAAGGCCCATGCACATCACAGATGCTTCCCAGTGGGCATGGCTAGAGGATCATTCTCCTGACACGCCCACCAGGAACAGTATGGTGTCAGGGGCATGGCCAGACAGCATGGCTGTGCCCTCTGGCATCATTCGGACTGTGGAGGGCTGGGGATGTGTGTGTCATCCAGCCCAGCACCCATTTTTTGTGGCCCTCCCCTGACATAGAGCAAGACCAAGGAGCAACAATTAGTGCTGTTTGTATAGCTGCCGGAACTCTTGTGCTGCTGACAGAATAGGGTGGCTTCTGCTGAGAAGCCTGGCACTCCATCTAATCTCTACACACCAGGTGGTGGCTTTTACAGTGTGTTGCTGAATGGCACTGTTAGCACTAGCACCTTGCGTGATGGTCACTTGATTGCCTCAGCTGCTAGAGAGTGCCATCCTTCCTCATATTTCAGATTCTAGAAAAGCCAACTGTGTCCACCTGTTACACGACTTCTCTACACAGAGGCTTTTAATCCCACAACTTTACTGGGGCTTCTGTTTCCAGATTCTCTGTAGGATTAAGATCGTCCCTTTATACACACTTCTGCTTTTTTCCCTGGGGAGTTCCTTTATCTGCAAGTTCTATATGTTCCATTATACAGCCACTAGACAATGTTGTGGTATAGCTGCTGTTATAGCACAACTTCCTCTTTTCATGGAAAAATTCAACTTGCAATATTTAAATAGCTCATTATCCCCGATCTTAAAAACAACAGGGATAAAGGTCAGAAAGCATGGGAGAGGCCCTGGAGCCTGATGACATCATGTAACGGACTCACAAAGTTCCATGAGTAACCAATCTTGATCGCAGGATAAAAGCCTCATGTAGAGAGGTTCATAGTTTGCATACATCTTACAAAATGGGCTCTACCATATGAAAGCTCACGTCACTATACGTTTTAGGGTGCTTCCAGATGAGGCTGTTATTGTGCAATCACCCTGCATCATTCATGGAATGGGAGGGGGGAGCCATTGTCCATTTGTAATCATCCCATGTTTTCCCACCACTTCTTCTATCTTTTTTCTTACTGCAGAATACCCATTATGAAAGAAAGAGAGGAATAACTGCACAGGGTGTTCTGTCAGCGCTGGGAACCCTCTGCCTGGAAAAACTCTTTGTCTTCCTGTCACATTCCAGTTATTGGTGTGCCGCTAGAGGTCCCTTACACTAGTGCTGCATAATTTACATTAGCGCATGAGTTGCATTGAACTTTGTCCCTACCATAATCAAAACGGCAGTCAGAACCCAAACCACCAGGTAATCCTGCATAATCTTGTGCCATGTATGTTTTAGGACCTGCCTACACAGAGAGATGCTTTCTCAGGGGCTACATCTATACCACATATGGTTGAACTCCATGATAGTGCTCATGTTCATTTTCAGGTCTTACTATCGCTGTGTATGAATGGCAATTGGTTGCAACCCACAGTGTAAATCCAGAGGGCACAGTCTTAGCAGTGTGGTCATGTTGTTCATATTTCCCGGACACATATAGCTGCATCTAGCAATAAGAGCTGAACCAGAAACCCGGGAATCACCTATGCTCTTTGCACCATAAGCCTTTGACATTATTTTACAGTCGCGGTCTTCTAATTAAGTCACCATGAGTTACCCATATCCATCCAAGCTGTTTTTATATGCACGGAAAGAAAAATGCAGACTGTGACATCCTAGAGGAGATGACTTCACATTTACCCATCTGATGCATCCCAGCTTGAACTACTGGATGTGCTGCTGGAACTGTCTCGTTCATGGGAGTTACTGAGGAGCTTGTATTCTCTGGAGGCTGGAATGTGTTGGGACAAGTGCTGGATGTGGATTGCCGGCTTCTGAACTCTAAAAAAGCAAGATGTTCTTTGTCCAGTAAGAACAGTTCACTTTATACCTGCAAACGTTTTCTGCAACAGTTGAACTTTTACATTTTTAGCACAGGCAGATTCACATATATTACATGACTTCAAAGGAGAAAACCATTATTCATATCAGATAAGTGATTTTTACATTCATCTGTCCATATTTATTTTAAAATATCCTAAGCTTTCCCCAAAGAGTTCAGAGCAACCTTTTAGCCTCATGCTTTGGCCAAGGCTAACCTATAAGGTCAATCCACACGTATTGTCGCAAATGTATTAACCACATATAAACCACTGTTTCCAGTTGTACTCTCTATCACATGTAAGGGGAAAATGCACATTTGTGAATACGCAACAGATGTGTGGAAGAGCCACAGACAATCAAACTCTCTTGATGTGTGTGTACTATGTGTCCACATGGGTTGTCACACATGCATCTCCGCTCACACAATGACCTGGTGGTGCTCCATGACATCTGGGCTGTTGAGGGAGAAACAACCCAGTGTTTTAACCCATGGTTTGCTATTGGGTTATATCTGTGGTATCTAAACCCTCCAGAGAAATTCCAGAACTCAAACGGGACAGCTTCATTATCTCACCTGCCCCCTTCCAGCAAATTGCAGATCCTTTGGTAAGAGTTCCCTGTGCATTCCTGACCAGATAATACTTTAAGTGTTTCTGTTTCTTGGGCTGAGTGGTCAGCTTAAGATTGATGTGATTGGAAAACTCAGTAAAGTAGCAGAAGCCTTTCTTGCCACAGCCAACACAATTGCCAGAGAAACCTGGTGAAATAAACAATACACAAAGATGGAGAAAGATAAGTGAAATAGCACAGATAATGCACTTCAGGTTGTTTGGAGAAGCGCTAAAGAATGTACTCCACGTGAATGTTTTTATCTCACACAAAGAGACACATAAATGTCGCTTAGGTGTCAACTTTTTCTTCATAAATGTCTACATTTAATAACAGTCCCATCTCTTTAATGTGTGGTTTTAATGACATCTTGGAGGGGGATGGAAATTCCATTTCTCTTTGTTAAGACTGCCAGCCAGCCAGATCAATACAGCAATGGATACTGAAAAAAATGACAAATTGGTATCACAGAATGACCACAACCTTAGTTACGTATTTTAGATTTTAACAGAGGTGACCAGAACAATTCAAGGCCTATCCCTTAGCATTAGGTTTGGGGCACACTAATAGATGCTGCCTTTCATAAATTTGCAGTGATGTGCCATAAATCCGGCACATGATGGCAGATGCACACAACCAGGTCACAACATGCTGAAGTGGCTTGAAGCAACGTAGGCAGGGCTTCTCCCACGGGTACCACACTGAAGTGTTTATGTGAACACAACCTAGCAGCACATAGATATGTTGGAGTAACTGACACTGGGCTATAGAAACAATTGCCAAAACAAACACTGGAAGGAATCTTTTAATCCGACACATTTAGGATTTGGGGTTCAAATCTAATTCATTTGAAATTAGAAAATAACTGTATCATGTCCAGTATTGGCTATCCCACCTTTGTCAAGTCTCTGAATAATTTGGGCCCTATGGCTAACTCTGCTGTGGCATGATTTCTTGGTGGCACCCCACCGGCAAGAAAATTGTCTTCCTCTGCTGTAACAAGTTATATTCTAAGTGCCAAACATACCATCCATCAACTAAAACTTGAATGTATGGGTGCTTTTAAGTATTTCTGTGTTAGATAGGTCTGAAGTACAAGTACAAATCTAAGTATAGCTATCCAAAACAAATGTGTCTTTTAAACTAAGACACTATGAAGCTATAACTAATTACAGTGTTTTACCCATTCAACTCCTGCCC
This sequence comes from Heloderma suspectum, assembly GCF_057233095.1. Lineage (NCBI taxonomy): Eukaryota > Metazoa > Chordata > Lepidosauria > Squamata > Helodermatidae > Heloderma > Heloderma suspectum. The sequence goes on from NC_139458.1 coordinate 273,186,071, forward strand.
GCTCATCGTAGTCTGTGGGATTCTGACAACATGTTTGCAGCAGAAGCTGGCTGTGCACAGTGCTCATTGGCTGGCATTGTAGCGATATCACCAAACCACCCCTAGCCCCACATGTTCTTGGAACAGTTTTTCAAGTTTCCTTTTCTATTAACAAAAAGAATGAGTGGATAAACAGTTTCTACCCCCATCCTCCCCCCACCAAATATGGCAATTAAAAAATAACAGAGGGCAGGGCCAAACAGAACAATGCTGTAGATGTCAAACCTTCTTATCATTTTGTGGGCATCTTACGATATATTATAGTGTTGATCCAAATCAGAGAGGAACAATTAATGAAAAATGTTAATCCTCATGAAACATATACATCCTCCCCATTTTGGCCATTGTTTTGGGAGGCCTACATAATGGGAGAAAAATGCTTGCCTGTTAGGAAACATTGTCCTCACTCTGAATGGACTTTGTGACACCATCCTGCAGCCAAATCTGATTGGCTATAACATGGTGTCATCAGGAAGCCTATTCCGAGTGAGGGCTATGCTTTCTCTCTTTGCTCTGGTTTGGCTTTGTGAGATTAGCAGGTAGCTAAATCTAATGGCTGCATCATATGATATCATTGTGTTTCCTATATGAGCTCTGGCTGAGATTGTCTCAGGAAAAAGACTTGCGGTTGTTTTAATGTCACGGAAACTGTAGATCAGAGGAAAGCAGACAGTGTACAGCACGTGAAAAAGGTAAGCAAGGGGGGTTGTGAAATTCTCTTTCTCTCTCTCTCTCTCTCTCTCTGTCACACACACACACACACACACACACACACTTTCACCTTAAGATGGGAATTTGGGGAAGCCCTGGTACACTACAATAGTACACCAAACACAGAGGTCAAAACACCAAGCTAACCTTACCAGCAACTCAATAAGTGGATGCTCATTGTATGTCATGCCCCAATTACACACAAACATCTGGACCTACTACATATTAGGGAGGACTGCTCATTTTGTAAGCAAACTAAATAAAACAGGTTTTCCATATACACTGTAGATAAGGCAAAGGTCAGGGGAGCCAAGCCTACCAGGAGGTGTTCCAATTTATCTCTGTCATAAGGCTGAGACCTCGAGATGGCTAGAGATCAATATTTGTAGTCTCACAGATAAAGGCCTTTCACCTCTAGGTCATCAGTTCAAAACCAGCCTGCATCAATAGTGACCAAAGGTTGTTATAATCTGATGAGTGTTCGGTGGTCTATGATAATTATATTTGGCTGACTCTGCTGGAGCATATCTGAGAGACTATCACTCCTCTTGGTGCTGTGTCATTTGAAGGAGGGACGCCAAGGGTTGGGGGATGGGTGGAGAGAAACATGGAGAAAACCTGACTGAACCCTTTATTTTAGATCTAGTCCAGGCTGCATTCAATGTTCCATTTCCTTGATGAGGTTTTGAAAACATCTGAAGATGTAATGCCAGAACGTGGTGGTGCCCACCAACTTATATAGCTTTAGATATGGGAAATAGGGTGCTAAACTAGATCGGTCTTTAGTCTGATCCAGCAAGGCTCTTCACATTCTTAATATCATATACATCACAAACGGATGTACTGCTTTTTCATTCTTGAATCTGAACTTTGGGACATTACAAAGATATGTGTGAGTTTAGCCATTTTCTGGATATTTAATCTTACATGGAACAGTCATGCTATTAGTGCTGCCTGCTCCCGTGTCTTTAACAGGGATTTCATCTGTAGCCATCAGCAGATGAAATTCCGTATCTCCATGCTCTGCAAAGCTGAAGTAGCTGATTCCTGCAGCTCAAACTGCTATGAAAGGCACAGGCCCCCGGCCACTGATGTAGATTCTTATCTATCAGGTTTTCAGGCTGGTTCTGGGACTGAAACTGCCTTGGCTGCCCTGGTCAAGGGGGACAGGGAAAGTGCAAGCCTACTAATTTGCCTACATCTCTCAGAGGCTGTTGATGCCATCAACCAGGATATACTTCTGGACTGTTTGTGTGATTTAGGGGATTGGAGGCACTGCATCACAGCGCTTCTATTTCTCCTCCAGAGGTAGATGCCAGATGGTGGCGCTTAGAGTGTTGCTTCTCCCCAAGGAATGTATGTTGTGGGGTTTGGTTTTATCATCCATGCTATTTAATTATTACATATAACTGTTGGGTGCAGCCATACAGAGATCTGGGGTGAGATGACATTAATATGCTGGTAACACCCAGATATTTCTTCCTTTCATCTAAGATCTAAGTGGATCCCTTAACACAGGGGTGGGCAATTTGTGGCCCTCCAGATGCTTTGGCCTACAGCTCCCATCAGCCCTAGCCAGCATAGCCAATGGTGAGGGATCATGGGACTTGTAGACCAAAACATCCCAGCCGAGGGCCACAAGTTGCCCATTTTTAAAATCACGAATGGAGTTGATGAGGGCAAATAAATTGAAATTCGATCTACATAAGGTGGAAATGTTGACAGTAAGGGCCCCAACAGAAGAGGCAGTAGGAGCTTAGCCTGCCCTGGATGAAGTCACTTTTATTGCTATGAACTGCCTTGCAGGCTCTTAAGCAAAAAAGGAAATCCAATAATAAAATAGCACAAACATGATGGAGTCTTAATGCTCCATGAAGAATGCTGCAATTTGCTCTCTGTTTATTGGTATTATAACAGATTTTGAGATGTGCAGAAAGTGCATTTCCTAAAGGTTCTTTGAAAAATTTCTAAGAGGAAACTCTGAAGAACAAAGAGCATTTGACAGCTTCCAGTTTGGTGTTCAAACTACCTTTCTTACCTTATTATACTGATATACTTACATTCCAATGGGAGAGAGTGCATATATTTTGCAGAAGCAGGGCTTTTGCCCTAGCAGGTGGACAAAATGGTTCTTAAAAACCCCAATCTCTAATATAACCAGTGCACACAAGTCAAAGAGCCAGCAAGCTGGAATGACAAAGCAACCTTTTTAAACAAATCAATAAATGGACCCTATTTATGCCCTGCAGGCATATCACAGGCTTGTCATGAATATGAGGCAGAAGTAAAAGAGACTATTCAGGAAATTACTTAATGTGAGATATGTTTCGTTCTAAGCCTATAGATGCCCTCTAGGCACATCTACATTGTGGAGCCAGCTCAGAAATGCCCAGGAAATGATTTAAGACACTTTTGGATGGGGTGTGTATTTTCCTGCTGTGAGCAGATTCCTTCATGGTTATCAGCAAGAGCAAATAAGCATAATAACCCCTTTAGGTAACATGTGGGTGGAAATATCAAAAAGGGACATACTGGAGTCGATAAATATGTGTCCCCATCCGACTACAGGACAGGAAGGCCTGGCGTGCTATGGTCCATGGGGTCACGAAGAGTCGGACACAACTGAACGACTGAACAACAACATCCGACTACAATTATCACTGAACTTGTCTGAAGGTAGGGCTTGAACTGAAGTCAACACACACTAGCTGAAAAGTGTCTTAAATGGATTCCTGATCACTTCTGAGCTGACTCTGCAGCAGCCTGTAGTCCTGCTTGTAGGACATATATTGGCACAGAATTCTACCTTCTGCCCACCGCTGCTCTGTATGATTTGAAAACGGAACGCCTGCATCAGTTCCAACAGAATTCTGTTGGAGAATGGCAAAACACAGATCTCCAAATGTTTGGGACTTCGACTCCCAGAAGCCCCTGCCAGCATGGTCAATAATCAGGAATGTTGGGAGTTGAAGTCCAAACAATCTAAATATCTACTTTCTGCCCACCCCTGCTATGGAGGAACCTGGGGATGTGTGTTCTTCCACTCGCCTTCAATTCCTGACCTCCCAGTGTTGATGGAGAAGGTCTGTAGTGAAAGTGTAAGCACGTTCAGCTGAAAGCGCTTACACTGCTCCACAGGATTGGGAACACTGCCACACATGTCTGGCAACCCATGAGGTAACCTAAACTGGCCAGTCTAAAGCCTTGGCAGAAAATATGGTCCAATCCTTAGAGGCCAGAAACCTGTAGAAGCTTGTGATAGGCCCTCTCTCAATGAATTTCAAAGTGACTGTGAAGCCCCTTCCTCTAAAACAGGTAAATATACCCACTCTGACTTTACTTTTCTTTCTTTCTCCAGATATCACTCAAAATCTATCCAATTAGCCCTTTGTGTGTACAACCTGGTGCCACTGAAACCTGAGTTTTCTCCCTTGCGCTTGTGCCTCCAAAGACCACCTCATCATTTCCCTAGCGCCTACCCCTCAGTTGGTAAATCATAACTCCCTGCCTCTGTTCTATCACTGCTACTAGGAATCATAAAGGGACAGTCTGCCAGTCCAGTGCTTGGAGGTGATATAGTAGCCAATTCTTCTTTCAGTAAATATCTGCGGTAAAATAAAACTTTTAGGCTTGAAGCAAGAGTTTTATCGGTGTTCTTGTGCTAATTTCCCCACTTTGTCTAAATACAGCTTACAATCTGGCATGGATGAACCATACTTCTGCCCAAGATCTTCATATTTCTGTGTCCGTCGAGTGCACTTGTACATATGCATGTTTACATGGAGGTGTGATAGAGGATACATGGTAATACTAGCATCCAGCTCCTAGTGAACTGCAACTGCCCAGAGATTTTCGGCTATCGGGTGGTACAGAAATGTCAACAACAATAATAATAATAATGTGCCACAATTACAGAAAAAGAGATCAAGGCACACCATGCCTGTGCAACATTGATTTCAATAATAAACGTAATTCTTGTCCTACAAGCAATTCAAGAAGTAGAACAGTTCACAAAGGTATATACATCACTTGATAGATATATAGTGTGACTATTCTTATGCTGTGTGTCTTCCTTGACTAACTGTTCCAAGTGTAAGACAAAGACATTATTCTCTTTGCCAACACCAGGAGCAATCCTTCCCCACATGGGTGCAGTCCCCATACACAGAGGGATCCTCCTAGGACATATAAGAACTCTATTTCTCTTCCTTCTCCCCTTGGCATGCACAGGTAGATGTGTAGGCATTGCAAGAGGCCACTGCAGGGAAAGGGCTTTCCATTACCCATCCAGCCTGCCCCCCCCTCCCCCTTCAGACAAGGAATGTGATCTTGGTGTGCACAGAATTCATAGACATAGAATCATAGGGTTGGAAGGGGCCTACATTCACATCACAGTAGCTATTGGACGGTATAGTAATGTAAAAATAAATTATTATTATTATTATTAAATTTATTAATCGCCCATCTGGCTGATCACCCAGCCACTCTGGGTGATGTACGACATACAATAAAACAGTTTAAAACAATAAAATTCTACAGTAAAAACATTTTCTAAAATACCCTAACCCACCCCAAATGCCTGCCTGAACAACCACGTTTTTAATGCACGACGGAAGCTCGTTATTATAATAATGTAAATAAATTATAATAATGTAACAACTGCAGCATGACTGTATACATGTTTACTGAGAAGTAAAATAGGTACCGCACTGTTCAATGGAGCCTAATGCAAAGGAAGTGTGCATAACGTTGTAGCCTTATGTTATTATTACCAAATGTCCCTTACTACCCTTTTCTCTTCTGGTTTAGCACACAATTAACACATATACTACTTCCTCTGTGTTAACAACCTTAGGAACCTTAAGCTGTTAATAGTGCTAGCAATGAATGAGCTGAGTGGTACAACATTACTGCCTGTATCTTTAAAATGACAACACACCACTAATTTACAGCCCCTCTAATTCCTTTACTATCGTAGGCCGATTGTATTGTGACCCATCAAAGTCAGCAAGATCTCACGGCAAAACACATTATTGCCAGACAAAGTTATGTACTCTGCGGCTTCACACAAAGCTAGCTGTAAACTCAAATTCCAAATTTTATTTATATTGGGTTCATGTTATATTATTTGGATTTTTATTGGCAGGCTTCTGTAGATCCTTGTTGCCTTGCAATATTGCCAACAGTAACTCTAACACCAAAGACTTTTACTCTCTAACATAAAAAAATTAAATATAGTACAGAAAACGGTATGTGAAGCTTCCAAGAGAAGCATTTGCCAGAGCACACTTGAACAGCAAGAAATAATTTGAGTTTCTTCAAAAGTTAATACTAGATCTGATGAGGAGCTTTGGAAAACCTTATTTAGTGGCCTTGTTCAGTGCTACTCAAATTTCTTTCAGAGTTCACTTAGGACTGGGAACCTGACCTACTCACAAAGCCCAGTTCTAATGCAGAGGCCAAAGATGCTTTCTTCCATCACATTTGTATTGCACCCTTCTTTCAAGGAGCTTAGGGAAGCCTACATGATTTATCCCATTTTTCCCTGACAACTTTGGAAATTGGTTAGGAGAGAGAGGGGGAGAGAGAGAAAGACCCAAGGTCACTCTTCACAGCCAGGTTTCTCCCATCCAAGTGCAAGATTCAGTCTACTAAATCACACTGCCTCTAAATAGACCGACTTATTTGCAAGGTAGTATGCACAGAATTACAGCTTGTAAGGCAGAGTTATGTGACAAGAAAAATGTTTTATATTTATCCATAAAAATCATTTTATCGTCATGAAAATAAAAAAAAACACCTTGCAATGCTGTACAGTCTTACTTGGAAATAAAGCCTATTGAATTTAGTGTTAAGCACACTTCCAGGTAAATATGAATATTTTTGTTTGTTGGTTTAACATATTTATATACCACCCTTTATAAAAACTGATAAGGCCGCACTGCTGTAATCCTAAATCCCATAGCTGGAAGTCAGCTCCACTAAAACTAATGGGACTTGTTGTTTATTCGGTCAGTCACTTCTGACTCTTCGTGACTTCATGGACCAGCCCACGCCAGAGCTTCCTGTCGGCCGTCGCCACCCCCAGTTCCCCCAAGGTCGAGTCCGTCACCTCCAGATTATCATCCATCCATCTTGCCCTTGGTCAGCCCCTCTTCCTTTTGCCTCCCACTTTCCCTAGCATCAGCATCTTCTCCAAGGTATCCTGTCTTCTCATTATGTGGCCAAAGTACTTCAGTTTTGCCTTTAATATCATTCCCTCAAGTGAGCAGTCTGGCTTTATTTCCTGGAGGATGGACTGGTTTGATCTTCTTGCAGTCCAAGGCACTCTCAGCATTTTCCTCCAGCACCACAGTTCAAAAGCATCTATCTTCCTTCGCTCAGCCTTCCTTATGGTCCAGCTCTTGCAGCCGTAGGTTACTACGGGGAATACCACTGCTTTAACTATGCGGACCTTTGTTATCAATGTGATGTCTCTGCTCTTCACTATTTTATCAAGATTTGTCATTGCTGTCTTCCCAAGAAGTAAACATCTTACTTCCAGGTAAATATATTTAGATTAGACCAGAATGAAAAACATAAAGTATCCTGCAGGGGGTGTAGAGAAAAATACTGGTATTTTTACTGGGAGAGGGCCTTTTCTGCTGTGGTATCCCAGCTGTGGAATGAGCTCCCTAGAGAAGTTTCCCTGGCACCAGGTGAAGACCTTTTTATTTTCCCAGGAATTTTAGTCTTTTAGCTCTGTGGTTTTAAAATTGTTACTGTATTTTAAATCTCTGCATTGCTGCTAGATTTTATTCTGTTTGTACCTTATACTGTAGTTTTAAGCTTTTATATTTTATATTATCTTTATGCTCTACTTGTGCTTTTAATTTTTGTGAACCGCCCAGAGAGCTTCGGCTATTGGGTGCTATAAAAATGTAATAAATAAATAAATAAATAAATACAAAAAAAAAAATACAGAGAAGTGATGATGATGATGATAACAATGACATTTTGAGACCAGAAGGACTACTCTGTTTTTGTGTACAGCCGATTTTACCAATGGATTCTTAGCACTATGCATATCTCAGAAGGGAAGATGAATAATTATATATCAGCACAAGCAGAGATAAGAGACAGCTGGCAGTGGATATGGGCAGAAATAGCCCAGTAATTCAAGGTGTAGTTTTTAGTTTGGGCGTCTGTAATGCAAACTGACCTGACACTGACTTTAACCTTGCACTGGAGTCAATACATTCTTACAGGATAAGAGGTAATGCAGCATTTGGAACACAGTGGCTCACTCTGTACTTTTTCCAGTGTAAGCGCATCCAAGGGCAGGTTAGACCCAAAGCAGACATCATTTCAAAGATGTAGTTAGCATACATCTTTCGTTCATTTTTACTCTGGTGTTAAGCGCAGCAGTCCCAATCCAGATCGGGACCCTAGCATGGGGGGCAGGAGGGCTTTAACCCATTACCCCACACTGTAACCCCGATTCAGATCGAGGGGCCCGCACCTGTAATTTATAGTGCCAAATACTGACTCATTTGGTTTCATGCAGGAGCGTGCAACCTTTGAGCCCTCAGGGCTGCAGCAGGTGTCTACTGGGGTGGCAGGGGCCACACATATGTGCATGCACACGTACACGCAGACATACACATGCACATTCACATACAACTCACATACAGCCTGGAACTCACACAGACCACTCATTTACTCACTCAAATCCAACTCCTGCCCAAGAGCATTTCAGAAGCCTGGCACCTGATTTGATCAGATAAAGCCCCCAACACTCCTCCCAGAAACCGCAGTTCTCAAGTCACCCAACCATCCAGGAATCCTGGCTCCTAGTCCTTCTACCTCCTCTACTCCACTCTCTTGCCCAAATTCCCAAATTCTGCTTCCTGGAACTTTTTCAGAAAAAAATCAGGATAAAAAGAGAACACTCTTAAACAGGCTCTATGTTTCTTACCATAGAAGTCCATTCCTAGAGTGCCCTAGGAAGCAAGCAGGAGCCTTTGAACACAACTTCCTAGGATGCTCTGGGGATACTCTAGGGATAAGACTCATATGGCAGCAATCATAAAGCCTGTTCCTAGAGAGTTTTTCCTTTTTCTGTTGTTTTCTTCTGGGGGTCACAGGGGCTGCTTGTAGCCTGCAGTTTTTGGATCCCTTGTTTAGTTGATCACTCTTCTGAAATATAAATTGCAGCCATGTTAGGGGTGGGTGGGAATCCAGATTGGGACCACAGCAGGGAGAAAGGATAAAAGGCCTCTTACCCGCCACACTAGCGTCCCAATACAGACTGGAGCCCCTGTGCTTACATGAGAGTAAAAAGGAACATTAGATGTAACTGAGCTGCTAGCTACTTCTTTAAGTAAATCCTGATTTGGCCCTTAGAGTGCCAGAAATACCCACAAATCTACAAGTGATCAAAATGAGGCATACTAATCCCACCACTTTCCTCTTAACAGCAACACTGGGGCCACAACCACCACTTACCTAGCAAGGCGTTGCGCCCATGGTCATCGGGTAAGAATCTTTTATCTACGACACACACCAAAAGGTGATCAGGTAAGTTTGGTGACTTTGCGCCAACAAGTAAAAATCCCGAAGGCACTTCGATTTGTTCATTCGAAATGGATACTAGTCTCAAGTCTTTACCAGCCTGACAGAAACCTGGAGGAAAAATACACTTTTAATCAAGTTTTTAAGTTATGTTTTGACTGAATGGAATGAATTACAATCTTTTTTGTTACACAGAAAACACTATGCACAAGGTAATTTAATAAAAACCTCCACTCTAGATTGTGGACTCAGGATAAAATAGAACAAAAACCATGGAGTGTGCACAAATGAACCCATAGATCTATATACACACCTAATTAATTTGATACAATGTGTAATGGTGAGGATGAAAGGAGGGGTTTGAGATGGCTTGTGAAGCAACCTGCATCGTGCAAGTTCAGAAACAACCGCCTTACTTCCTCTCAACATAAAATAGAAGAAATTAATGGAGGAGTGGGAAATATTTGTATATGCAGATTTTTAAAAAATATTTAAAAAGAAAAATGGCTCCAATCATGAAGGAGGAGGTGAATAAATAGATATGAACAAAATAACTGAAACAGGAAATGACTGTAATAATCCAGAGGGTGAATGGGTACATATGAGGGCAATCAACTTAAAATGATTTTTTAAAATAATATTTCCTTCAGATTTCTGCATTGCCTTTCTGAGGAAAATCACCCAATTCACAAATATTAAACAGAAGGAGCGAAGTGAGCAGATACGACAAAATTCAGTTTTTAAAAATGTAAGGGGGCGTGGGGGAAGCTGCAGTGATGAAACCCACATGGAAAGGGCAATGGCAAAGTTGAGGGGCACCGAGAGACATTTGTCCAAATATAAGCAAGGGACATGACAGGAAGGTTAGTACCGGGTTAACGAGGTCCTAAATTTCACATGGAGAAACCAGGAAATGGAGCAGTGATCAGAGACAATAAGTGGCGAGACATGGGAATAAGGTGGAGACCGCACCAGCTGCGTGCACTGTTTCAGTATCATATTGCACAAAACTGAGCTAGTCCAAACATGCCCTGAAGCACAACCTTAAAAAAAATCTCACTACACATCAATACTACATTTCTAACTAAATAGCAAAGCAGTACATAAAAATGGGACTTCAAACCTGTTTTGATGCACATTTTTCTCTACTTACAATTATCCCAAAAATATTTTTATTCCCAAATTGTTCAAACCTCAGTTCTAATGAATAATTTGTAAAACTCTGTAAAACCAAGTGGTATATAATAAGCCTGCTAGCTGACTGAAGTTTCAGAAAGAAGAACACAAATTAAAAATGATTCAAAGCTCATTTTTGTAATCTTATGATTTTAAAGGTAATTTAAATACAAAGTCATGTTCAGTGCCAGCTCCAGGTTTCTGACGGCAAGACACTCTAAGGCTCCTCTCCCTCAGTGAGTCTATCTTCTCACTGCCATTGTTGCCAGCTGCTATTTCTCCTCCTCCTCTTCCTCAGCATTGCTCCTTGTCTGACAAGCTGGTGAGCAAGAAGGCAGGAGCCTCTGCTGATCCTTCTCACATCACTGCTGTCTGCGCCTAAGCAAGAGGAAAGTGAACAAGCAGGCTGCAATGGTGAAGAGGAACAACTCAAGGGGTCTGTGTCAGTGGGACCCTGCTGGGTTGTAGGACCTTGGCAGGAGCCCGACCATGCCTGCACTTGAACCTGGCCATGTTGATCATAATGAATACTTTGGACACAATCTAGAAACGTTAGTTGTGACGGAGGCCCAGTTCTCACTGAAATGGTAAATCTACCTCTGGGGTTATACCATTTCAGGCTGCAGGTAGGGGCTTACATAATTGAATGCTCCTTTAAAAAACAAATGGGCGCTATTCTGCTAAGTGGAAAGGTGGGATATAAATTGTTTAAATAAATAAAATAAATACCTCCAGAGATAAAAGTGGCATGTAAGGGAAAAGACTAGCCTAGACGTAGTCTCCCTGACATCTAGCTTTCTGTGTGGATGGAATATTTTATGTATGGGGGAATATTTTCATCCATCCATCCTGTATGGATAGAATATTTTATGTATGCTCACATTCGAGCATGTGAACTCCCCTAAGGTGGCCAGGTGTCCTACTTTACAGAGGACAGTCTTCTATTTTGAAGAGCTGGCCGAGGACAGCCATCTATTAGAAGGTGTCTTCTGTCTGACGGGCTGTCCAAGCCTTGTTTAAAGCCAAAGAATCATAAGGAAGGACAGCAGGAGCCCATCAGCTGAGACTGAGCAGGCACACAGGTCACCTGGTCAGTCTTCTTCACCGTGGTGAGATATATTGTATTTCTATTTTAATTATGTATTTATTATTTCTAAATTTACACCCATAAATATACATTTCTATATGCAAATGTTATGCAAATTGATGTCTCCTTTGCGGCAATGCATAAGTGGCCATCCTATAGCAGCCTGAAGTGGTACAGACCAGACACAATTTACAGCCTCAGTTAGGCCTCAGAATTAGGCTTGAATCACACTAAAAGCATCAGAAAGGACTCAGACCTGAAGACTCATTGATTTGAATAGGATTTAGCCATGTTTATCCCTTGCTGGATTGCACCCTTTGGTTCCACTCTGGGCTGAAGAAACAACCCCTAGTCACTTATATGAAGAAGGCGCTTTGGCTGTGTACAGGGAAAATTAATAGCTCAACTGTATCAGTTTCAAGTGGCTGTCTGATGAGGCTTTACAAGTAGCTGAGGAATGAAGGGAAGTGAAAAGCAAGGGAGAAAGGGGAAGATATATCCAACTGAATGCAGAGTTCCAGAGAATAGCAAGGAGAGACAAGAAGGCCTTCTTAAATGAACAATGCAAAGAAATCGAGGAAAACAACAGAATGGGAAAGACTAGAGATCTCTTCAAGAAAATCGGAGATCTCAAGGGAACGTTTTGTGCAAAGACAGGCATGATAAAGGATAAAGAAGGCAGGGATCTAACAGATGCAGATGAGATTAAGAAGAGGTGGCAAGAATACACAGAAGAACTATACAGGAAAGATCTTAATGTCCCTGATAGCCATGATAGAGCGGTCACTGAACTTGAGCCGAACATCCTAGAAAGTGAAGTCAAGTGGGCCTTAGGAAGCATTACTAACAACAAAGCTAGCGAAGATGACAGTATTCCAGCTGAGCTATTTAAAATCCTAAAAGATGATGCTGTTAAAGTGCTGCATTCAATATGCCAACAAATTTGGAACACTCAACAGTGGCCGCAAGACTGGAAAAGGTCAGTTTACATTCCAATTCCAAAGAAGGGCAACACCAAAGAGTGTTCAAACTACCACACAATTGCGCTCATTTCACATGCCAGCAAGGTGATGCTCAAAATCCTACAAGCTAGGCTTCAGCAGTATTCGAACCGAGAACTACCGGAAGTACAAGCTGGGTTTCGAAGAGGCAGAGGAACTAGAGATCAAATCGCCAACATTCGCTGCATCATGGATAAAGCAAGAGAATTCCAGAAAAACGTCTATTTCTGCTTCATTGACTACGCTAAAGCCTTTGATTGTGTGGATCACAACAAACTGTGGCAAATTCTTAAAGTGATGGGAGTACCAGACCACCTCACCTCTCTCCTGAGAAACCTGTACAAGGGTCAAGAAGCAACAGTAAGAACCAGACATGGAACAACCGAGTGGTTCAAAATTGGGAAAGGAGTACAACAAGGCTGTATATTGTCACCCTGCTTATTTAACTTATATGCAGAGTACATCATGAGAAACGCCGGGTTGGATGAATCAGAGGTCGGAATTAAGATTGCTGGGAGAATTATCAACAACCTCCGATATGCAGACGATACCACCCCAATGGCAGAAAGAGAAGAGGATCTCAAGAGCCTCTTGTTGAGGGTGAAAGAGAAGAGTGCAAAAGCTGGTTTGAAACTCAACATTAAAAAAAACAAAGATAATGGCATGTGGCCCCATCACTTCCTGGCATATAGAAGGGGAAGAAATGGAAGCAGTGACAGATTTTACTTTCTTGGGCTCCAAGATCACCGCAGACGGTGACTGTAGCCATGAAATTAAAAGACGCTTGCTCCTTGGGAGGAAAGCTATGGCAAACCTAGACAGCATAGTAAGAAGCAGAGACATCACCTTGCTGACAAAGGTCCGTCTAATCAAAGCTATGGTTTTCCCAGTAGTAACGTATGGCTGTGAGAGCTGGACTATAAGGAAGGCTGAGCGCCGAAGAATTGATGCTTTCCAACTGTGGTGCTGGAGAAGACTCTTACGAGTGCCCTGGACTGCAAGGAGGTCAAATCAGTCCATCCTAAAGGAAATCAACCCTGAGTGCTCATTGGAAGGACAGATCCTGAAGCTGAAGCTCAAATATTTTGGCCACCTAATGCGAAGAGAAAACTCTCTGGAAAAGACCCTGATGCTGGGAAAGACTGAAGGCAAAAGGAGAAGGGGACGGCAGAGGATGAGATGGCTAGATAGCATCACCGATGCAATGAATATGAACTTGAGCACGCTCCGGGAGAGAGTGCAGGACAGGAAGGCCTGGCGTGCTATGGTCCATGGGGTCACGAAGAGTCGGACATGACTGAACGACTGAACAACAACAACAACAATCAGTTTCTTACCATCTGTAGTACAACAGCCTTCAGGAGGTGGTTTCATCTGATAAGTGATAGGGGGGCTACTTGATTCTGAACCTTCCTCTTCTTCCTCTTCTTCCTCCTCCTCTTCCTCATTATCCACTCTGTTGCCTGCTAAACGGTACAATCACCAGAGTTCAAGTAAACTGCACATGCAGGTTAGAGCAAACGTTTTCGCTTTATCAGTGGTAGTTATTCTACACTTTCAGCCGATAGTTGGAGTCTCTAGGTAGCAAACATGTCAATGTGGATTGTGTTCAATTTTTTATGAGCCAAACCAGGGGTGGGCAACATGCAGGCCACATGCGACTCCCACTCACCAGCACGCTGCTGAAATTTGTAAACCGGTGGTCTACTGCTATCGAACAGTAAATAGGTCAGATCTCGCTTACTGCTCCATATTGTTTTGCTGCTGAGTTTCAGCGACAAGAGCACAGCATGTTGAGGTGATATCAAAGCTGTCTATGATATTTGAACTGCAACAGTTGCCTCACACATGCAAGGAATCACCTAAAGCTGCAGTGGCTGAGTGATGAACAGGCTCATGCAAACTCACCCCTAGAAAAAGACAACAGTCAAACAATTGCCCACCTAAGGGTCATGTGAATTGGCTCACTGTCTGACAAGCCATAGGAGAAGAAAAGAAACCACAACTGAGGGCCTGATCCAGTTAAGCACTGTTGAGTCCCATGGGTCTCAATAGAACCCTGTTTTCCCCATTCCTACATAAACGCAAGAACACAGGTACATGCAGAGGGAGTGTGGAAGGGCAGTGCGGTGAATGGGAGATCCATGGTGTGCCTCCCGCGCCTCCTTCCAGCCCTGCCTTCTGGAGTTACTCATGCTGATTACATGGCACTGACAGGGAGAGTAGGTAAGGACATGGAGGCTCCCATTCTCCGTAATGCTCCCTTGGCCTGCTAGCACTCACACTGGCAAATGGATGGAGAAAATTACACTCCATTGGACCACGGCCTCGAAACCTCAAGATGTATGGTTTTGAGCTGGTTTAAGCATGATATATATATGGAAAAGCAGCGTACAAGTAAAGCGACTATGAAGTGTATTCATAGAGCCAGCTTAACCAATATTTGTAGAACAGCTTTTCAAGGCTTCAAAACACATGCACAACCCTAAAGGGACTCATCACAAAAGCAAGATTTATTAGGGCTAAATCCGCAACTGAGTAGGAAAATTTAGAAGAAGAAAAAATCTGGGCCAACGTAAGAGAACAAGGAAAAGTTCAGTTAACTTATTCGCTTAAATTACAGCTATTAATGAATCAGAGTTTGAATTAAACATAAAGCATACATTAAGCATGAAAAAAGCATACGTTCAATATAAATTCAAGCCACAGAATAGTTGGTACAAAGCAGTCACATAAATTAAGACTATGCCAAAGGGAGAAATCTATGAAAATAACACAGCTGCGCAGCAAACACAATTTATGCAAAGGTCGCAACCCTTAAAGTTTGAAAAGCAGCTGATTTGCTGAGTGATGCAATATTATATTAGCAAAAGAAAGACGCTGCCTGCAGGCTACAGTCTGGAGGGGTGTCCATTTGTTCTAAAGTAGGTATTATCTAAAAAAGATTCAGCAAGTGTTTTGAGACAAATATGGCAAACAAAAACATCTTCAGACACTGGTATATTTTATTCCTGCCCAATCATATCAGTAAAGGAGGCAGACAGCAGAGGAGATTGCAATGTGAGTCCAAACAGTTTCTTTGTCAACTTCCTAATTTGTAAGATCTTCCTGGGAGGGCAGCTGAATGGCCACAGTCCCAGGGAACAAAGATGGACTTTGAAGCAGGCCAAGGAAAGACCATTAACCTGCCTAATCTGCAGAGGACATTTCTGCCTATCCCTGCCCTTTTGGGCAGAATGAGACAGGCCAATGGGAAAGGCAGACCAACCCGCCTTTATAAGGCTGACCCTGCCCTCAATCCAATTTCTTTCAAGACTAGCGGACACCCTCCCTCCACTGAAGGTAACAGTTTGGGCTTAGCTATTTGATTGGCTCCTCTTCATGGTTCACTGCCTTGTTGTGGTGAAGGGGCTTGCGTAACTCAATGAAGCCATAAGCTATGCTGTGCAGGGCCACCCAAGACGGACAGGTCATGGCAGAGAGTTCTGACAAAATGTGGTCCACTGGAGAAGGAAATGGCAACCCACTCCAGTATTCTTACCAAGAAAACCCCATGGAACGTATCACAAGGCTAAAAGATATGACACCGGAAGATGAGACCCTCAGGTCGGAAGGTGTCCAATATACTACTGGGGAAGAGCAGAGGGAATTTCCAAGTAGTGCCAGAAGGAGTGAAGCGGCTGGGCCAAAGCCGAAAGGACACTCAGCTGTGGATGTGTCTGGTGGGGAAAAGAAAGTCCGATGCTGTAAAGAACAATATTGTTTAGGAACCTGGAATGTAAGGTCAATGAATCAAGGTAAGCTGGAGGTGGTCAAACATGAGATGGCAAAATTGAACATTGACATCTTGGGAATCAGCGAACTAAAATGGACAGGCATGGGCGAATTTAATTCAGGTGACCATCTTGTGGGCAAGAATCCCTTAGAAGAAATGGAGTAGCACTCATAGTCAATAAAAAGGTGGGAAAAGCAGTACTGGGGTACAATCTCAAAAACGACAGAATGATCTCAGTACAAATTTAAGGCAAACCATTCAACATCACAGTAATTCAAGTCTATGCCCCAACCACTGATGCCAAAGAAGCTGAGGTAGATCGATTCTATGAAGACCTACAACACCTCCTAGAACTAACACCAAAAAAAGATGTCCTCTTCATCATAGCGGATTGGAATGCTAAAGTAGGAAGTCAAGAAATAACTGGGATAACAGGCAAGCATGGCCTTGGTGTACAAAATGAAGCAGGACAAAGGCTAATAGAGTTCTGCCAAGAGAACACGCTGATCGTAGAAAACACTCTTTTCCAACAGCACAAGAGGCGACTCTACACATGGACGTCACCAGATGGTCAATATCAAAATCAGATTGATTATGTCCTTTGCAGCCAAAGATGGAGAAGCTCTATACAGTCAGTAAAAACAAGACCTGGAGCTGACTGTGGCTCAGATCATGAGCTGCTTGTTGAAACATTTCGGCTTAAATCGAAGAATGTAGGAAAACCACTAAACCATTCAGGTATGACCGAAATCATATCCCTTACAAATATACAGTGGAGGTGAGGAATAGATTTAAGGGATTCGACCTGTAGAGTGCCTGAGGAATTATGGACGGAGGTCTGTAACATTGTTCAGGAGGCAGCAACTCAATCCATCCCAAAGAAAAAGAAATGCAAGAAAGCCAAGTGGCTGTCTGATGAGGCTTTACAAGTAGCTGAGGAAAGAAGGGAAGCGAAAAGCAAGGGAGAAAGGGGAAGATATATCCAACTGAATGCAGAGTTCCAGAGAATAGCAAGGAGAGACAAGAAGGCCTTCTAAAATGAACAATGCAAAGAAATCGAGGAAAACAATAGAATGGGAAAGACTAGAGATCTTTTCGAGAAAATCAGAGATCCCAAGGGAACGTTTTGTGCAAAGACGGGCATGATAAAGGACAAAGAAGGCAGGGACCTAACAGATGCAGATGAGATTAAGAAGAGGTGGCAAGAATACACAGAAGAACTATACAGGAAAGATCTGAATGTCCCTGATAGCCATGATAGTGCGGTCACTGAACTTGAGCCGGACATCCTAGAGAATGAAGTCAAGTGGGCCTTAGGAAGCATTAGTAACAACAAAGCTAGTGGAGATGACTATTCCAGCTGAGCTATTTAAAATCCTAAAAGATGATGCTGTTAAAGTGCTGCACTCAATATGCCAACACATTTGGAACACTCAACAGTGGCCACAAGACTGGAAAAGGTCAGTTTACATTCCAATTCCAAAGAAGGGCAATGCCAAAGAGTGTTCAAACTACCGTACAATTGCGCTCATTTCACATGCCAGCAAGGTGATGCTCAAAATCCTACAAGCTAGGCTTCAGCAGTATGTGAACTGAGAACTACCGGAAGTACAAGCTGGGTTTCGAAGAGGCAGAGGAACTAGAGATCAAATCGCCAACATTCGCTGGATCATGGATAAAGCAAGAGAATTCCAGAAAAACGTCTATTTCTGCTTCATTGACTACGCTAAAGCCTTTGATTGTGTGGATCACAACAAATTGTGGCAAATTCTTAAAGAGATGGGAGTACCAGACCACCTCACCTCTCTCCTGAGAAACCTGTACGAGGGTCAAGAAGCAACAGTAAGAACCAGACATGGAACAACCGAGTGGTTCAAAACTGGGAAAGGAGTACGACAAGGCTGTATATTTTCACCCTGCTTATTTAACTTATATGCAGAGGACATCATGAGAAATGCTGGGTTGGAAGAATCACAGGTCGGAATTAAGATTGCCGGGAGAATTATCAACAACCTCAGAGACGCAGCCGATACCACCCTAATGGCAGAAAATGAAGAAGATCTAAAGAGCCTGTTGTTGAGGGTGAAAGTGGAGAGTGCAAAAGCTGGTTTGAAACTCAACATTAACAAAACTAAGATCATGGCATCTGGCTCCATCACTTCTTGGCATATAGTAGGGGAAGAAATGGAAACAGTAACAGATTTTATTTTCTTGGGCTCCAAGATCACCGCAGACAGTGACTGTAGCCATGAAATTAAAAGACGCTTGCTCCTTGGGAGGAAAGCTATGGCAAACCTAGACAGAGTAGTAAGAAGCAGAGACATCACCTTGCCGACAAAGGTCCGTCTAATCAAAGCTATGGTTTTTCCAGTAGTAATGTATGGCTGTGAGAGCTGGACAATAAGGAAGGCTGAGCGCCGAAGAATTGATGCTTTCGAACTGTGGTGCTGGAGAAGACTCTTATGAGTGCCCTGGACTGCAAGGAGGTCAAATCAGTCCATCCTAAAGGAAATCAACCCTGAGTGCTCATTGGAAGGACAGATACTGAAGCCCAAGTTCAAATATTTTGGTCACCTAATGCGAAGAGAAAACTCTCTGGAAAAGACCCTGATGCTGGGAAAGACTGAAGGCAAAAGGAGAAGGGGACGGCAGAGGATGAGATGGCTAGATAGCATCACCGATGCAATGAATATGAACTTGAGCATGCTCTGGGAGAGAGCGGAGGACTGGAAGGCCTGGCGTGCTATGGTCCATGGGGTCACGAAGAGTCAGACACAACTTAACGACTGAACAACAACAACAATTTGATTGGCTATTCTTGGTCACAGTAGGCAGGTAGCGCCGTGACCAGCCTCACTCTCATTGCTGGCTGGCATGAGGGGGAGGGGAAGACTGGGAGGCAGAGCATCCTCACCTCTATCTTTGTGTGTTTAAAAGGTTAAAAAATAAAAAGGAAACGCTTGGGAAAATACAGACATTTTGCTGCCTGAGGCAAAGGACAGGTTAGAACCCCCCTCTCCATTCCTTGTATAGAAGCCAACCGGACTGGCAGTTGAATCATACTGCAATACTAGTGATGAGATAGTGTCCTCCACCACACCTGAAGTAACAGGCTAATTTAGTGGGGCAGGATTCTTCATGTGGCACAGGTAGCTCTGTCCTCCAACAGAGAGAAACAGCCAGGAAGATCAGGAGGAATAGCCAAGAGGCTGCAACCACTGCCCCCGAGCATCTGCCATCTGAGGCAATTGTCTCACTCTGCCCAATGGCAGGGCCGGCCCTGGGAAAACTGACCTTGTCATTGGCACCAAAACAACCACAGAGTAGGCACCAGAAGAGCTTATCTGGGAGAGCATTTCACAGACAGGATGCCATGACCTGAGAAGAGCCGCTGAGGATGATCTCCAGGTACATGTGGGTACATGTGGGAGGCAGCAATCCTTCAGTAACCACTTCATTAATGGCCTTATAGATCAAAACCAGCACTTCGAACTGGGCCGAGAAATAGACTGGAAGCCAGTCCAGATGACAAAGCAGTAGCATAATATAACAGAATTGTCCAGTCCCAGTTGATGCTTCCCCTACTTGATGTTTAGCATGATAGTGCAAAAAGAGCCAATTCAGGAAGCTTCTGGCTGGACATTAGCAACAGAATTGTCGTCCTCTCAACGGTTCATGAAAAAAAAATCATTTTCCTTTATTGTTTAATGGTTTGCGCTTTATCAAGATTATCAGTTCATCAAACAAGAAATGAGATGCTTATTTTCTTATATAGGGTTGTATCCAGTGTTAGTCTAACTTAACAGAAGACCCATTCATTTCAGTGGTCTACTGTAAGTAGGACTAACACTGGATACAACCTATAGCAGTGGTCCCCAAACCTTTTGGGTTTGCGGGCACATTTGGAATTTTGAGTGTTGTGTTGTATACTCACAAAATGGGTGAGTGTACTCACATGGGGTGGGCTTGCCCATTGATAAAATGGCTGCCAAGAAAACCCCATTGAACGTATCACAAGGCTAAAAGATATGACGCCGGAAGATGAGCCCCTCAGGTCGGAAGGTGTCCAATATGCCACTGGGGAAGAGCAGAGGGTATTTCCAAGTAGCGCCAGAAAGAGTGAAGCGGCTGGGCCAAACCCGAAAGGACACTCAGCTGTGGATGTGTCTGGCGGTGAAAAGAAAATCCGATGCTGTAAAGAACAATATTGTTTAGGAACCTGGAATGTCAGATCAATGAATCAAGGTAAGCTGGAGGTGGTCAAACATGAGATGGCAAGAGTGAACATCGACATCTTGGGAATCAGCGAACTAAAATGGACAGGCATGGGCGAATTTAATTCAGGTGACCATCATATCTACTATTGTGGACAAGAATCCCTTAGAAGAAATGGAGTAGCACTCATAGTCAACAAAAGGGTGGGAAAAGCAGTACTGGGGTACAATCTCAAAAACGATAGAATGATCTCAGTACGAATCCAAGGCAAACCATTCAACATCACAGTAATTCAAGTCTATGCGCCAACCACTGAGGCCGAAGAAGCTGAGGTTGATCGGTTCTATGAAGACATACAACACCTTCTAGAACTAACACCAAAAAAAGATGCCCTCTTCATCATAGGGGATTGGAATGCTAAAGTAGGAAGTCAAGAAATCACCGGGATAACAGGCAGGCATGGCCTTGGTGTACAAAATGAAGCAGGACAAAAGCTAATAGAGTTTTGCCAAGAGAACATGCTGATCATAGCAAACACTCTTTTCCAACAGCACAAGAGGCGACTCTACACATGGACGTCACCAGATGGTCAATATCGAAATCAGATTGATTATGTCCTTTGCAGCCAAAGATGGAGAAGCTCCATATAGTCAGTAAAAACAAGACCTGGAGCTGACTGTGGCTCAGATCATGAGCTGCTTCTTGCAAAATTTCGGCTTAAATTGAAGAACGTCGGGAAAACCACTAAACCGTTCAGGTATGACCTAAATCATATCCCTGATGAATATACAGTGGAGGTGAGGAATAGATTTCAGGGATTAGACCTGATAGACAGAGTGCCTGAGGAACTATGGACGGAGGTCCGTAACATTGTTCAGGAGGCAGCAACGAAATCCGTCCCAAAGAAAAAGAAATGCAAGAAAGCCAAGTGGCTGTCTGATGAGGCTTTACAAGTAGCTGAGGAAAGAAGGGAAGCGAAAAGCAAGGGAGAAAGGGGAAGATATACCCAACTGAATGCAGAGTTCCAGAGAATAGCAAGGAGAGACAAGAAGGCATTGTTCATTGTTAAATGGACAATGCAAAGAAATCGAGGAAAACAACAGAATGGGAAAGACTAGAGATCTCTTCAAGAAAATTGGAGATCTCAAGGGAACGTTTTGTGCAAAGACGGGCATGATAAAGTTCAAAGAAGGCAGGGACCTACCAGAAGCAGATGAGATTAAGAAGAGGTGGCAAGAATACACAGAAGAACTGTACAGGAAAGATCTGAATGTCCCTGATAGCCATGATAGTGCGGTCACTGAACTTGAGCCGGACATCCTAGAGAGTGAAGTCAGGTGGGCCTTAGGAAGCATTAGTAACAACAAAGCTAGCGGAGATGACAGTATTCCAGCTGAGCTATTTAAAATCCTAAAAGATGATGCTGTTAAAGTGCTGCATTCAATATGCCAACAAATCTGGAACACTCAACAGTGGCCACAAGACTGGAAAAGGTCAGTTTACATTCCAATTCCAAAGAAGGGCAACACCAAAGAGTGTTCAAACTACCGCACAATTGCGCTCATTTCACATGCCAGCAAGGTGATGCTCAAAATCCTACAAGCTAGGCTTCAGCAGTATGCGAACCGAGAACTACCTGAAGTACAATCTGGGTTTAGAAGAGGCAGAGGAACTAGAGATCAAATCGCCAACATTCGCTGCATCATGGAGAAAGCAAGAGAATTCCAGAAAAACGTCTATTTCTGCTTCATTGACTACGCTAAAGCCTTTGATTGTGTGGATCACAACAAACTGTGGCAAATTCTGAAAGTGATGGGAGTACCAGACCACCTCACCTCTCTCCTGAGAAACCTGTACGAGGGTCAAGAAGCAACAGTAAGAACCAGACATGGAACAACCGAGTGGTTCAAAACTGGGAAAGGAGTACGACAAGGCTGCATATTGTCACCCTGCTTATTTAACTTATATGCAGAGTACATCATGAGAAATGCCGGGTTGGATGAATCAGAGGTCGGAATTAAGATTGCCGGGAGAATTATCAACAACCTCCGATATGAAGACGATACCACCCTAATGGCAGAAAGCGAAGAGGATCTCAAGAGCCTCTTGTTGAGGGTGAAAGAGGAGAGTGCAAAAGTTGGGTTGAAACTCAACATTAAAAAAACTAAGATCATGTCATCTGGCCCTATCACTTCCTGGCATATAGAAGGGGAAGAAATGGAAGCAGTGACAGATTTTACTTTCTTGGGCTCCAAGATCACCGCAGACGGTGACTGTAGCCATGAAATTAAAAGACGCTTGCTCCTTGGGAGGAAAGCTATGGCAAACCTAGACAGCATAGTAAGAAGCAGAGACATCACCTTGCTGACAAAGGTCCGTCTAATCAAAGCTATGGTTTTCCCAGTAGTAATGTATGGCTGTGAGAGCTGGACTATAAGGAAGGCTGAGCGCCGAAGAATTGATGCTTTCGAACTGTGGTGCTGGAGAAGACTCTTACGAGTCCTCTGGACTGCAAAGAGGTCAAATCAGTCCATCCTAAAGGAAATCAACCCTGAGTGCTCATTGGAAGGACAGATAATGAAGCTGAAGCTCCAATATTTTGGCCACCTAATGCGAAGAGAAAACTCTCTGGAAAAGACCCTGATGCTGGGAAAGACTGAGGGCAAAAGGAGAAGGGGACGGCAGAGGATGAGATGGCTAGATAGCATCACGGATGCAATGAATATGAACTTGAGCACGCTCCGGGAGAGAGCGCAGGACAGGAAGGCCTGGCGTGCTATGGTCCATGGGGTCACGAAGAGTCGGACACGACTGAACGACTGAACACACTCACATGGGGTGGGCTTGCCCATTGATAAAATGGCTGCCATGCGTCAGAAAATAAACCATTTTTAAATGGTCAGCACATGGCCTGCTCATTGGGGAAGGGGCAAACAGCATCACTTATCAATAGTGAAGCCATGGGCATTATCGCATAAATAGGCACCATGCCTCATGCAACTGCATTCAATATTGCAAATTGCAATAACCAATCAAGGATGTGGTGAGATTGCATTTTCAAAGAAGAACTTTAGCATAACGTGTCTGCTGGAAACATGCAGTTTCCCCAAATCAAAGTGCTTCCTTGAAGGAAGATGTTTAGATTCTATAGGTCTGGGGTCTCCAGCCTGGAAGCCATTGGCACCAGTGTGCCCACACAGACACCTCGCGCGGCACCCCTCCCTGCTTCTCCTGATTATTATTTCATTTCTCAATTTTTTATTAGTATTTGTTTTAACTGGGGGTCTGGCATGGTGAAAAGTGAGGGGGTGCATTCCAGCACCATCTTTGGGTTCAAAATAGTAATTTTGCGTTTTAGAGGTCAGGTTGACCTCTGCCTTTTACTTAGGTTCTTGGGCAACTTACTCTTTTTTTAGTCTCATCAGTTTGCCTTCTGGGAAATGAGTGTTATATAATAACTGTTATATTATGATTCAGCCAGAGTTAAACACTTTTAAATCCTATTGATTCTAACAGAACTAAATATGTGCTTAAAGCTCTCTCTCATTTCAATCAATGGGTTTTTAATTAGTTTTTTCAGTTGCATTGCACTTATTATTTTTCTGCTTTCAAGGTTGAGTACCTCTGGCTGTGAGCATGGACAAAAGAAAAGAAAAAAGAGAAAAGGTGGGGGCATGGACTAGCATGAGTACATACAACTTCCACATAGCAATGCCTCTGGTGTTTTGTGGATGTGTTCTTCTGTCATTTTTAAAATTCTATTTGAATAGTGCACTTCCTGTCATGACAAAGCACATTTTGCAAAACAAGCGACAACAACACCTTGTTTTTGGTCAACAAAAAATGGTAAAAGAACTGGTAAACAGCCTATCTTTCTGCAGCAAAGCTATTCCTCCATCCATTAAATGGGGACAGGACAGTATGCTTCTGCCATTGAATTGGGGCTACAGGGCTGAGGCTGTTTAAACAAAAGAGCAGGATATAAATCTTTTAAATCAAATAAAAAATAAATAAGAGAAATATTTTGTGCTTTGCACTTTTTTTTTTAAATAATCAGGATTATTGTTTACTTCTTACAAAAATTCCAAGAACAGTAGAATTGGGACCCAATGATTTCTTAAATCCTTCAAGAATGAAAAGCACCACAAAAGTGTGAAAAGAGCTCCTTTGTCTTGGAACAATGACCATGCTCTTGCAATGTCTTTTCCCAGCTGATGTCATAATCCACTTTGTGACATCAGACTGGGTTGCTATGGGAAAACTTATAAGATCTCAAACATTCTACATGGGAGATAAACAGCAGAAGCAGATGGACATTTATTCAAAGATGATGTTTTTCATGCAAATGCCCTTATTCAGGGGCAAACAGTGGAAGGAGAGAATTAAATATAGATGCAATATAAACAGATTTGTTCCAAAACATGGATGGCAAGTAGCTATATTGTTTGAAGTTATTTTAAATAATATTTGAATTATCTTTCAACACAATTAACTAAAGACTGCCATGTTTCATCGATAAGGTTTCTTTCCACATAATTAGATGGCTTTGAAAGGACATGCACACATGTGAAGGGGATACAAAGGAAATACTCTCCAAGCCGATAAGGAGAAACCAGCAATTAGCAGGAGGAAATAGTTGCACCAGGAGGATAATGATGCCTGCACACTGTCAGATCTGCAGAGTTTTCTGAAGTTTAGCAGTAAAACAGGTTGACTGGATAAAGGTATCCAATGATTTTGCTTGAGGGATCTGAACATTGTGCCTAAACACTTTCACCTCCCAGGAGGTGATACAGGGGATAAAAGCAACAAAGATCAACCAAGCTGCCTGTAAAATAAAATAAAAAACACCCTCCAAATGAAACTCCCAACTTCTATTAAAACAATGCATCGGTAATTCATAGGCAGGATTTTGAGCAGAACACAAAACTGTAGTTCAAAGTGAAGAAAAGTTGTCAGAGTTTTGTTAAAATATTGTCAAATCTTTTTTATTCATTTCCAAAATCAAGGCTATCTGAAACAATGGTTAGTTAACAGTACGATTCTAAATACATTACCTGAAATCCTATTAATTTCAGTGGTGCTTATTTAAGAACAGATTAGGATTTCAACTGAAGTCTGTTAAGAATTTTGATCTATTTCCAACATCCCAAGGTAAAGCATGTTTAACAAGACTATACATGTTTAACAGGACTCTTGTCAAACAACAGAACATAAGGCTATGATTCTATACACACTTACTTGAGAGTAAGCCCCACTGAAATCATTAGGACTGATTTCTAAAGAAACATGAATGTTGGCGATTATTCTTTCTTCAATTAGAATCCCTTCCCCTCAACACAATTCAAACATCAGAAACAGTTAAAAATGCAACATGACATATATACGCCTAGTTCTTACTGAGGTGGTAATCCTGAGTTTCTAGGCTCTACCACTTCAAAATGTATATGAGGGGCCCAGATTACACAAAATTATTTCCACATAGAGAACGAACAGAGAAATCCTGAGGTGGCCCCATGGGATGATACACTGTGGGGCCATTGCTCCATCCTGAGCGCTGGCTGAGCAAGCAGCCAGGGCAGGAGATGCATGTGCAATTTTTCGCTATTCCCCCGCCCCCCAGCAGATCTTGGATTCCCCTCCCCCTCCAATTGATTACAGGCTGGGAGGCTTGATCCTGGGGCCTCACTGGGCACAGAGGGGCTTGGGTTTTCGCTGCTTTCTACTGGCTACCTTTGGTGGAAACACCACTGGTAGTAGCCTTACGCCCATGTGTTGGCACAGTAGGACTTCTGTGGCATCCTAACTCCCTCCAGCAAGTGTATCTACGGGTTAGGATTGCACTGTTCATGACAGGAAGGGTTCTAGTTAAGCTTTTTCCTTGACGTACTGATCTGCTATGTGCAAGAATTATATTCTATAAGGACACATTCAATGTGAGTCCCGACCCGTCGTAAACACCACACCCTAGATCAGCCTTCCCGCACCAGGTGCCCTCCAAATGTGTCTAGAGCCAGGTTTATTACTTCAGCAAGAACTGGGTCATACTTTTGAACCTTCCAAAAGAAATGCAAAGGCCACAGTCCGGCACAGAATTACACTGAAGTGGACCTAAATCTGTAGATGTTGGCCTAAATATTAAAAGGATGTCTTGATAAGCAAATAAGGAACAAGTTAAAATTCTCTTTGAATAACAGTATCAAACCAGCATTTCTTACCTTCAAGAGATGAAAGCTGCTGTTCAGCTTCTAAATATAGCTGTGAAAAAACTGGCCTGGGAACTAAGTTATTTGACCGAAGAGAGGCCTCAATAGAATTATGCAGCACTTCTTCAAAGCGTGTTGTCTTGAGCTGCCCAGCATAAGAATTTCCCATCTTCTCGAGAAAAAAAGTTTGAGGACGGTGTTTTTTAAACATTATTATTCCACATAAAACAAGAAAAAAAATGAGAGAGAGGGGGAAAAAATCAAGTTTTGTTTTCACAAACAAAGGAAACATATAAGACTACCAAGGAGGCATTTCTCCTGAGAGAGAGGTAGCATTGTTCTTGGCAGGGCAAAAACGATGGAAAGCTGACAGCATTAATTGAACAGATCCTGTGGCCAAATGGCAGGAAGTTATGGTAACAGATATCAGCAATTCACTAGAAAGGCCACAGGCTCTGACACCTTCTTGAAAATATTGCTAGAAATCAGAATTTAGTAAAAAGCAATCAGTGGCATGTTTTAATGACTGCCTTTGGGGCTCTAAATGCAAGGGAAACACCTTTTCTTTTTCTCTTGTAAAATTATGCTGTTTATCATACAACAGGTTGGAAGAATAGGCTCAAGGTAGGCAGATTCTCCCTACATATATATATATATATATATATATTGCCCTACCAGCACATTTCTAGGGTGGTTCACATAAAAATAAGCAACACAGTATCCAAACTACAAAATACAGAAGTAAATATAATCAAAAGGACAGAACAGCAGCAATTAAAACAGCCACATTTAAAAAAAAAAAAAAGGGTTCCACATGACACCAAGAATATAACAATGTAGGCATCAGAAAGCTGGAGGAAGGGAGTCCCCAGGCAGGGGCTACCATCAAGAAGGCCCTCTCTCTCTCTCTCCCTCTCCCCCTCCCTCTCCCTGGTTACCACCTGCCTCGTTGGGGACACCAGGAGAAGAGCCTCAGAAGATCACTTTCGTGCCTGGGCAGGTTGATCTGGGAGTAAGTTCTATTGAACTCAGTGAGGACTTACTTCTGAGTGAATATGCTTAAGATTGAGCTGCTTTAGATATTGCATCTCATTGGTTTCAGGGCAGTCGACATGTGCATAGTTATAATGTATGTATGTATGCATTTTTTTTTTTGCAGAACTATACCTCAAGGCATAATTTAATGACCGTGTCATCAAGTGGTGGCTCCCACATGTGAATGAGCCATCCCAATATCTAACCCCCCCAGACAGAAACTTTCACACCACCTCGCATCACGTGAAATGCTTGTCAATGAAGTCAGTTCACACATTCGTATGTAAGTTCACAAGGGCTAAGTAATCAAGTGATGAGAAATCAGATGACAAACACATTATGTGTGGAGCCCTTAAGTATGATTAACACTGTGGATGAATTTCCCAGTGCACCTTTTGCAGGCTTAGGGATTCCCAACAACAAAAAATAAAACCAACATTGAATGCAGCTGGTTACCTGAATGGTCTGTCGCTCTTTCAGATAAAGGCTGGAGTGAGCCTTGTGTTAATCAGTACAGTCAAAATGGCTGTTTGCATTTACACCACGTAAAAATACAGTCTTGAAAGCCACTGCAAATCTGTGACATCTCTTGTCCCAGGGGGAATACATGCTGGTCTTGATGACCCTGAATGTGCTAGCTCAATAATAAAATGGCACCAGGAAGTTTGACATGCTGGGCCTCGTTTTCTTGTGCTATTGCTGCTGCACTAGCAGCACAGATTTACGCCTTTCTCGTGGCTCTCAAACACAAGAGGGTGGTGCCGGAGGAGGTTTCAAATGTCTGTGAAATTCCAAACAATGATCAGAAACTGACCAGCCCTGTTCAAAAGGCCCCATGGAGCAGGAAGCGGGGAGGGAAGGGGAGGGTGGCTAGTCCTACGGTGTCATTGCTCCTGATGAAAACACCCTTATTGCCACTGGCTGCAGAAAGAATACTGGAGAATTATACAAAGGAAGAGCTTGGAGAGCAATTTAAGTCCATGCAATGATGGAGGGGGAGGGGGAGGGGGAGGGGGAGGGGGAGGGGGAGGAAGGAAAGAAAGAAAGACCACACTGGAGCTGATCAACAATTCCAATAATAAGCCTGTCCTCTGGGGGGAAAAGTGGGGGGGGGGGAGAGATTGAGAGAGAGAGAGAGAGAGAGAAATGCAGTTTTGGATAATATCCCAGGATTACACAATGCTATCTGCAAGCATGAAGATTATCATTGGTTTTATTGTGTTTTTTTATGTATAATTTCGGCTATAGGGTGACTCATCGATTGAATGAATGTATAATAAAAAAGAAGGACAGCATCCTTTTCTTTCCTTTTATATAAAAATAAGAACTATGTAGGGGTAGGGAAAGTGAAGCAGATCCAGCTTGCTCTGCTTCCTCCAGCCAAATGTAAAGGGCATTTTTGTGGTTTGCAAGGTGGGGGAAAAAAGAGATGATGAACTGAAGTGGGTTACTCACATTGTGCTGCTCCTACCAGGCATGGAAGCCAAATTCAAGTTCAATCCTCGCCAGGTTTGGTCGTTGGGTTCCTTTTGAAGGGAAACTACTTGGATTACAGTTTTGTGTTGCATCCTCCAGGTGCTATGGCATATGGAGGAAGAATCCTCACAAGAACAACATGTAATGAAAGCTCATATTTATTTATTATTTATTAATATGACTGCAGTTAGAAGGACAGGGCCAGAAAAAATGAAGGAGGTAGGAGACAGTGCCACTTGTGGAAACACCCTACATAGGGACGCGGAATTTATTCCCTATGGAATAATGCTTTAATGGCATCGCTCTCTTAGCCTAAAGGATCCAAATGGAGGGTGAGAATCATATATCCCACGCTAAGCTCCTTCTACAAAGGGTGGGATAAAAAGAGGGGGGGGGGAACTTGCATGGAAAAAATGCAAAAGCTTCCCAACAACAGCTCCTCCAAAACCTCGCTGCTGCTCCCAGCATCTCCTGCGTGAGGCAGTCGCCTCACTTTACCTAATGGTAGGGCCAGGCCTGCTCACCACTCAGCACAAAGGTGCCAGTGATGCACATAACATGCCTTGGAAGAAAGTTATAGGTTTGACTTTTCAGTTTTAAGTGCCTAGGACTATACACACAACCCCCACATATACACCGAATGCAAGAGGAGGAAGTGGAATTGTGCCCAATTGCCATGCCCCTTTGGCAGTTGCATGTACAATTATACTGAGAAAGGGCCTTGACCACATACAGTTGTATGCACAACTGAGAGCCTCCCTTGTGATTTGGAACACTGAGTCAATTAGCGTTCCTGGTGGTGGTAGTGGTTATTATTATTTAAAGTATTTTTACCCTGCTCTTCAATCAAAAAAGGCTCTCAGAGCAGTTTACAAAGATTAAGGGCTTTCCTACATGAGGCATTTATCGTGTGCTTGTCATTCATCTATTCATGGTTGTTTATGGGTTCTTCAAATGATGTCATGACCCTCCAGTTTCGCTTCTGTGTCTAACCAGCACTTTCAGCGAGTTTTTTTTAGAACAGGGGAAATGGGGCATTTAATTATGAGAGCAAAAGAAAGGAAGCACAATTTCCTCTTGTGTATTTGTGCTATTCTGCTATACCACAGTGCCACCTAGAGATTATGTAGTGGTAAAGCAAGACAGGAAATGCTCTTCATATTACTCGGATCTCAATTCTATGACGAAACCCAAAGTAGATAAAGTGGATTAAAAGCTGATTAACAGCCTTGTGTAGAAAAGCTCTAATACTGAGACAGTCCCTGCTCTCAGGTTTACAGTCTAAAAGACACATCACAAAAGGGAAAGTGATTGGGAGGGAGAAGGAAAAAAGCAAAATTCAGGCACCAGTTCTTAGTTTCAAAGTACTTAGAGGTGCTCTTTCTGGCAGGAAGGGCGAAACAAGCTCCCTGCAGCTGTTCCTTCTCTGGCCAATGTATGGGGCTAGGTTGGTCTCCCCCTTGCCTTGATGTACTTCCTGGGAAGCAATGGGTTCAGCTTCCCAGAGGCCCTTGGTTCTCTGGCTGATGGTTGAGGCCAGAGTCTGCAGTCCCAGGGAACTGTCAGTTGGAGCGGTGTGTGCCTTCTTGTAAGGAGGGGTGAAGTGAGCTCCCTGCAGCTGCTTCTTCCCTGGGTGATGTATGGGGCCAGGTTGGTCTCCCCCTTGCCATGATGTTCTTCCTGGGAGGCAGTCTCCCAGTGGCGTGTAGGGCTCTTCCATATTACCACCAGGGGCATAGCCAGGGGGTATGTCACTGTTGGAGGGCATGGCTGGTACCTCAACACATGGTGAGCGTACAGCCTTCCCTTCATATGGGAAAATGTTGTAAGATTAGCTCTCGTATATCTATGTGTGTTCTTTCTATCCAGGCTGACCCAAGACTTTTTACTGCATGAGGTGAAGGACAAGATGGCATCTCCTCCCCAGTCCACATACAGAAGCTGACTGAAATGGAAGTTGAATCTTACTTCAGTGCTAACAATGGGATAGCTTCCTCCACTATACCTGAGGCATCAGGATAGTTCAGGGCCCCCATTAAGGTTGTGTGGCATACACAGCTCTGACCTCCAGCCAAGTGGAACAGCCAGAGAGTTCATGAGGAACAGGGAAGAGGATGCCCCCTCCCCCTCCCAACTTCTGCCACCTGAGGCAGACACCTCACTCTGCCTAATAGTAGGGCCAGCTATCTATCTATCTATCTATCTATCTATCTATCTATCTATCTATCTATCATCTATCCATCCATATTTAATTTCCCCCTTCCATGTACTTTTTAAAAATTGTATCAGTTATGTTGTTCAAAAATAAGCTGAATGCAAAGATCTGGATTTTGGATTAAATCCAAAATTGGATTTACACTAGCGAGAAAGGACTTTCTTTCCCTCTCCTCCCCCACCTACAGCCCTACACACACACACACACACACACACACACACCAGAATCTGCTCCGGAGGGTTTCCCAGCCTGCAGGAGCAGATTTTGAGGGCATGTCAGGGCTGTAGGGGAGGGGGAATCGCCTTCCTCCTGGTTCCACTGACAGAACTGCTTCTGTCAGCAGAATGACACCATTGGATACAACTCTTCTTCTGCATAGGCCTATGTTACAAGTTTTGGTTGTTTGTTGCCGAGCAACAATAATTCAAACTGTGAGGAGGTGTTAAGCTTTCAAGGAAAATCATAGATTTATTTAATTCATTTATATCCCACCTTTTTCCATCATGGAACTCAAGACACTGTACACGGGTTTTCATGTGGAATTCCATGCAGGCACTGATCATACTTAGCACTGCTTAGCTTCGGCAAGGTGGCTGTATCATATGCCCTCAGACTATGCCCTAAGATTAGGAAGGAACGTTCCACCTTCTAATTTAAGAAGTAAGCATCAACTATTTCAAGCAGATTTCAAAAGTCAGTTTGACTGAAAAGGGAGAGGAAAATGTCTTACTGTCAGCAAAAATTATAATGCAATCAACATTTTCAAATAATTAGAATTTGGGTAAAGAGTTGCTTTAGGTATGTCAGGGTGGAAACTGAGCCGATGGAACCCCAGAGCAGTTCTGATTCTGAGGAGGATCAGCAATCCGTGGGAGAGGAGCCAGCTCATCCCTCACAGGCACAGCAGCTGGCAGAGATTCCTCCTGCCGGCATTCCTGAGATAGATAGTGATCCTAGCACTGAACGGGAACGAGGCTTGCTAGATGCTCGACGCAGACGCAGGGAGTGATGAGCGATGGAGGGCACGGAAAGGAGGCGTAGCGCCCGTTTGGCACACAAGCAACGGCTGCCTCCCTTGGACCCAAGGGAAAGAGGGAGGATTTCTCCCTAGCCCATAAGTTCAGGGTCTTCAAGTGACTCTCCTTCAAATGGGGATCAACTGCCTACTTGCAGCATAGGCTACTCTGCTGTTCCTTGCTTAGTTGCTGGTGATTAGCATCTGAAAGAGTCATTAAGTTGTAAAAGGATTAAAGCCTTGAAAAGAATCCTTTCATCTGTGTCATGAGTTGGCTATTGGAGTCTACTGAAAGAGGCCGCTAGGGCGCTCCTGACAAGGTAAGGGCACAGTAAAGTAAGACTCAATTAAGTGGGCCATTAAGGAGTAAAGAGAATAATGATAATCAAAAGTTCTGAATAATGACACTTTGGCTCATAAGGTTCCTACCAGAATTAAGAGACCAGAATTAAGAGGACCCCAAGAACACGTGATTTTCAGTTTCCTTGTAGTTAATGGAAAGTGGGTCCTTAAGAGCACTACAAATTGCCCTGCTGATATTTTTTTATTTATACATACATATATATATATATATATATATATGTGTGTGTGTGTGTGTATGTGTATATATATATATATATATATATATATATATATATATATATAAAAATCCTTCTGAACATGGCAATGCTTTCCTTAAAGTACCTCAGTAAAATAGCATATTTCTCTCCTGGGGGGACCCCCCGCCCCACTCCGAAGTTCAATCACTTTATGAAAAAGCAGACTCTGCACCTGCTCTGTGCATTCTACCAGTCTCTTTTGCTGGCTCAATATTTTGGAAAACAACTGAAATTTCTCCATGCTGATGCTTCGTTACTCTCCAAATACCAGCAGTGCATTTATATTGCCATTTGGGAGCCACATTCCCTACGGCATGTGGAATGAGAATCTCAGTAAAAAGTAACCCATGGCTATGACTGTTTTTACAGTTGACTTTGCCTTTCCCACATGTAGGGAAGGGGTGTAGCTCAGTGGTAGAGCCCCTGCTCTGCATGCTAGAAGTCCCAGGTTTAATAAGTACATACCATGCACACAGCAAGGGTGTGGCCACTGGGCACATCAGCAGCAGGGGGCAGGGCTGTCCCACAACTAGGCCACACAACTCCGACGTACGCTTCCTATGAATGTACAGAAGAGGTTCTCATTTCCTGTAATATAAGAAAGTCTTGTCCCTTGCACCGTCCTTTGATTCATATGGAGCAAGGATCCTGCAATTTGTATCTAAGTATTTATATATTTATTACTTAAAACGTTTATATACCACCTTTTCATGAATGATTTCAAGGTGGTGCCAGGCATTTCTCCCAGGGGAGAACATGCCATAGCTGGGCGGGGGGGGGGGGGCACCACCGATAAAGCTTGAGGCAATCAGCCTCATGTCTGATCAAGGTGAAGAAGGGCATCAGCTGATGACCATAGGGAAGGTTGGCATGGGAGGGGGCATTCCCTCAAGTACTTTCAGGGAACTGAGGTGAGCAACAGCATTTTTAATTGGCCCCAAATGCGAACAGGCAGCCGGTGAAGATTTTTTTTTAAGCCTAGTGAGATATGACCCGCACAAGCACTGCCAGTCAAAATTATGACTGCTGCATTCTGCAATATCTGAAGCTTCTGAACACTGGTCAAAGGCCAGCCCTACATACAATGCAATGCAGTAATCCAGACTGGATACTTCCAGAGCATGAACAGCTGTGGCCAGACTATCTTTGTCCAAGAGAGAATTAGAGCCTTACCTCAGCCAGGTTCATTCTACTCACTATACATTTTGTATTGCAGTCTTGCAAATGAAGGTGCATCATAAAATCTCAATGTTTGTAAGGCTTCCTCCATATTATTAGAGCAAAACAAAGATGCCCTACAGTAAGAATCAAATTTCTAATAGTTTGAATTGTTGGAGTGATATTGCCATCTAACCAGTAGAATGTGTAGGAAAGGAAAGGTTCCTCCTGTGCAAGCACCGGGTCATTACTGACCCCTAGAGGGACGCCGCTTGCGCTGGTGTTTTCACGGCAGACTGTAGTGGGGTGGTTTGCCATTGCCTTCCCCAGTCATGACTACCTTTCCCCCAGCAAGCTGGGTACTCATTTTACCGACCTCGGAAGGATGGAGGGCTGAGTCGACCTGAGCCGGTTACCCGAGACCCAGCTTGTGCTGGGACCGAACTCAGGTTGTGGGGAGAGTTTTGGTTGCAATACTGCCGCCTACCACTCTGGAAATAATACGAATTATTCTCTACATTCAGTACATTGCAACTTTAAACTAAATGGTGTTTCTCTTATCTCGCAGTAAACTATGAACCGTGTTTACTCTCACCATAAATAAAACTAAGGGGTGTCCTACATGGCTGCCTTGCTTAACCATTCCACTCTTCAACACACACACACTCACACACGCAAATGTTTGTACTTAAGGTGCTTAAACAGTCTTTTCAATGCTAAAACATAATCATACATAGCATTTATATGACACATTTCAAGTATTCAAAACACCTTACATTCATTATCATAGCAGGCTTTACAACAACCCTGTAAAGAAGGCCAGCATTATTATTCCTATGTTGCAAATGGGGAAAGGAGCTGAGGCTGAAGGTAGCTTGCCTAGGATTACCTAGCAAACTTGTGGCTGATACCAGATTTGCACTGAGAAGGAACTGCTCAACTTATACTGTTAGGGCGCAATCTTATGTGTGTTTAGATAGAAAAAAAAAGTCCCACAACTCCCAGCATACCCCAGCCAGCTTAGCCACTCTAAGCACAAACATGCTTGGACAAAAGAACCTACAGCTGCCAGATGTGTTTTGACTTGCTAGTTTTCCTCAGCAGAATACAATTAGAAATATACATGAAATGAATGCAACTAGAGCAGAGGTGGCCCTCCCCATGTGGCTGGACTGCAACTCCCATCAGCCCTAGTCAGCATAGCCAATGATAAGGGATGATGGGAGGAGATGCAGACCAGCAACATCTGCAAGGCCACATGGTCACCATCCCCAAATTAGTACAAGAGGCAGGCAGAAATTCGCTAGGTACTAGAATACCTCAGAATGATCACGCCTTGCATTACAGAGAAAATCTTCAAGCCACATATGTCTTGAGAATGACTGTAGCTAGCTCTGGCTGCTGTGTGTGTGTGCATGTGTAGGGAGGGGAGCCATGGGATGAAGCAGATAGAAGAAGTCCAGCACACTTTTAACCATCAAAATCCAGTCTCCACAGAATTCAACCAGGAAATCAGACAGTATAGGTGTACCCTACAGGATGCTAAAATACAGAGCTGGCAGATTAGAGAATCTCATTGACTGAAGAAACATTCTGGCATTATGAAATGTCCCTCGTTGTTGTTGTTGTTGTTGAGATTTCCAAAGTACCCCTAACATCTAGCATGACACCTTCGTAAGTGACTAATCTAGAGTGACCCATCCATTTTTGTCTTGAAACGAGGACAGTCAATTCCCAGACAGACAGCCCACTGCATTTGGTCTTTATTTCATCCCTTGAGTCCTGGAGAACAGCTCCCAAATCAATAGGCTGTAGGTCTGGTACTGAAACAACACTGCAGGCTAAAGCATAATATATGATCTGGCAATAAATACATTAGGCAGTCAAGTTGCATCCTGTAAGTGTCTTGTCATTCCTCCCCTCCAGGAAACAATGTATTCTCATGCAGATTTCTTGAGTTTCCTTACAGGATCTCATAAACGCTGCAGGTGTTACTTCGGAAAGAAAATTACTATGTGAGTGTCTCTGGCTTGCTGTTCTTCAGCCAATGTCCTTTGCCTAGCCCTGAACTCAGAGCTTGTGACTGCCATCTTAGAGCTTATTTCTGTCCTCTCCCCCAACCCGCTGTGCCTCCGTTCACTCTTTCTGCATATATTGGGAAGGATATGTAGGGCTTCTGATTTTAAAAACACATACCATCAAACTATGTCTGAAAGACTCACAAGGTTTAAATAAATGGAGCCTGTTAAGCAGCAGGGAGAAGCTAAGCAGGGGCTCTAGAAAATAAAACCAAGAGGGAATCACTGAAGTCATCGACTTGAGCTGAATGAAAACTGGCTTGCTCAATCATCTCCTGTGTGTTCCAGCCAAAGGACTGCAGTTCCCCAGGGATCTCATCTGGGACTGTTTTCCTAAGCAAAGTTTAAGCAGGTTTTTGCACTCCCTGCATCTGGAAGGTAAATGTAAATATCCTACATTAGCTAGAGAATCTGCATTCAGTTTAAACTCAGTTTTCTTCTTCTCACACTTGTAGAACTTTCTATCCCAAACTAACAAGATTAACATGAAAGTGAAACACAACTGCAAGATCTTTTTAGCATCACTCGTGCACATGGCCAGGTGCCTCTTTAAAAGAAAGGGCACATAATTCCACTCAAAGTTAAGCACATTCATATCCCATTGATTTCAATTGGTGAGAGTTAAGCACACGGTAACTCACCCACTGAGCCTAATTGGACCTAAACATGTTTTGCTTTGGCTGGGCTGTGCCCATCGGCTGTTTTACTTTTAAATGTTATGGCTTTTTACACTCCTAGGTTGCAATTCTAAACACACTGGGGATTAAGCCCCACTGAACAGTCGGACTTACATCTAAGTAAACACACACATGGATCATGTTGTTAGTACTCTTGAAATTGTAGTTCTGAGGCAGCTAAAGAATAGATCTCTAACTCCAGAGAGATGCTAATCCCAGAAGCCTACACAAACCCACACAAAAGCTAGGGTGACTACTATAAGGTAAAAAAAACCTAATGGTAATGAACAAGTTGTTGTTTTTCCCACCCTGTTATGAGACTGTTTTGAATACAGAAATATTGTAATATTAACTGGGTCCTTCCATCTTAATTATCTTTTTTTGGCTTCTAAGCTCTGAAGGCATATAATAGTGATTTTCACACTTTTATCTGTAGCTATTTAGACTAGAAACTTAAAAAAAGATATTGAGGGAGAGGAGAAAGACATTCTGTAAATTACCATTGCAGCAGGCAGAACTTTATGAAAACATTAAAGCACAATCCACAACTTCTTTAGGATGCACTCTTGGACACGATCTAGATTTACACCCACTTTACAGTGCTCTGATTTGTGCACCTTTTTGTCTTAGTTTCTGTCTTATTTTTAATTAATAATTATTAAATACATAATTAAATAATTTCCTACATACATACACGCACAGAGAGAGAGAGAATTGAAGATGAGTACCATGCTGATATTAGCTTAATTTTCACAAATTAGTACTACCATTTCTAACATTGCCCTTATTGTCGCATATGTTTTTACCACCAGCGAGCGTGCTGAAAATCCAGCTAGTCCTGCAGAGAACTCAAAGCAAAGCAAATGTGACCTTGGGATACTGTCTTCTTTGGCAAGTCTCTTCCACACACGCGCGTGCACACACAGACACACATACCATCAATATTATAAACATACCTGTTTGAAACTGGTTTAGCTGCCTGTCACACTTCCCCACATACACACACCTCACACCCAAATAATCCTGGAATTCTGTTTTTTGTGAGAGTATTGAGAATGTTGGGTTAAGGGGTCCCAAGAACCCTGACAGAACTCCCATTTGAAGAGAAGAGACATGAAGAGAATTATAACAGCAGCGTAAACCACTCTAATTCTGTAATATAGGCATATTCTCAAACCATCAGAACCAAGGAGTAGATTGTGCAAATCGTTCCCAAAAATAAAGTTTTAACCGCAACCAAAAGGATTTCCAGGCATTAACTTCTTTCAGAGAGACAATTCTTATTTACTGCAGACAACTTACAGACCAAATTATACAAAGACTAATTGGGGGCTCACAAAAATGTCCTCCCCCAAATCACCTCTCGCCTGATTTTATACAGATTTAATCATAAGAAATTGTTGGGTGAAAGAAGAGGGAAATTTAAAAGCATAATAATCAAATTCCAATCAAGACATTAGTTTCTGAACATGCACTGTGAAATGAAGCTCCCGTCATGCATGCTGTCCTTTTAAAACATTTGCTTTTCCCTTACACTACATGACACGGTGTGACAAAGTGACAAATATTTCTGCACTCAATGGTGAAAGGGGAACTGTTGGAAAAAATACATCTTTGAAATAATAATTCAATGCACCCAAATGTATGCTGTTTCTTGTGCTGTTACAAACAAGGCACAAGTGTGAGGTAAATTTGATGGAATGATCAACTGCGATAGTCCTTAAGTCAGGGGTGGGCAGAAGAGGACTGCAATCTACTGGTGGACATCTGGATAACTGTCAGTAGACCACCTAGCAACTGCTGGTAGATGGGATTCTTGCAAAGAATGCTAGACTAGGTAGACCTTGGTCTGATCCTGCCAAGCATTTAGATTCTGAAGTAAAAATACACGCTCAGAACCCATTAGCAAAGAGTAGCTATGCTTAACTGTTAAGAAATCATGAGTATGCACTCTTGCTTTGTAAATTTAAAATGTACTGGTGGACCGTGGGAATTCTAGTAAAGAAAAACAGCAAATCATCCCAGAATGAGGTCAGCCCACACCTGGACTAGATAACGCTGTCGTCTGCAAGATACTCTTCTGAAAAATCTCAGGGACACAGAGGAAGAAATCAATAAATGTTTCCACGTCGCAAAATATACTATACCTTACAGAGGTGAGGTGTATAGGCTCCCAGTTTACACCCTGTAAGTCAATCCCATGCTTTGAATCATCAGGAACTGAGCCTAGCCAGAGCACTTGCAAAGGTGGTTAATAGCTGCTGCCAACATCAGCTCCGCTTGAGTTTGCCTGCCTTTGATTCAGAAGAGAGAGGCTGTCAGCCTGACTGAGTAACCCTCTGGAAACAGCGCAGTGTGTACAACTGAACACTTGGTCAGGTCATCATGACACAAACATTCTTCTGTGACAGCGGAACAGACGAAGGATTCAAAGCTATCTCTGTTATTTTCTGTGGACACGACGGAAACAAAATAAGGGCTACACCATAACCCAGCAAGCTGTTCTATAATTTGTGTGCCCGATGGGCTAGATGATAAATGGCAGGATTTTTCCTTTATATCTTATTAACACTGAAGTGTTGTGCTAGGTCATGTTGCTCCTAGTCAAGTACTTACCAGTTTGTCAGTCTAAGGCACTATTAACGTCAAGAGCTCCCCCGTCACCTCCGCCCAGGGCCTTTTTGAAGGAAAAGGGATGAACTTTGCACTGTACAGACTTTTAAAGAAGTCTTTATAGGTGTCTGTACCTATGTGTTTTAAAGTGCTGCCTTATAACATGGAAGGAAGAGTTATTATTATTAATGATTATTTATTACATTTATATCCCTCCTTTTCTCTTCTTGCAAGGAATCCAAGGCGGCTCACTTGGTCCTCTCCTCTCCATTTTATCCTCACAACAGCCCTGTGAGGTAGGCTAGGCTGAGACACAGTAACTGGCACAAAGTCACCCAGTGAGCTTCATGGCTGGATGGAGACTAGAACCCAAGTCTCCCGAGTCTGAATCCAACACTTTAACCACTATACACACATTGGCTCTGGGATCAAACAAAATATACAAACTAAATATATGAACCAAAGGTAAGCTTGGGAGAAGGGCCATAGCTTAGTGGTAGAGGCCCTGCTTTGCATGCAGAAGGTGCCAGGCTCAACCCCCAGCTTCTCCAGGTAGGAAAAACTCCTGCCTGAAAGAAACCCTAGAGCTGCTGCCAACCAGTGCCAACAATACTGGGCTAGATGGAGCAAGGGCTGTGACTCAGTATAAAGCAGCTTCCTATGGGTCCTATGCTTGCCCTCCATTTGGGATGAGGGACAGGAGAGAGCAAGGGTGTACAAGAAGGAGTGCCTTTGAATGTTGAAAGGAGGGTGGAGTTTTAGGGGCTGAGGAATGCTATCAAATTGCTGTTGTCTTCCCACACAACCCTTGGTCAGTGTAGGATTTGATTTCTGAGCCAGGAGAAGGCTCACCTGAGTGACAGAGTATTAGAATCACAGAATAGTAGGGTTGGAAGGGGCCTATAAGGCCATCATTATAAGGCCTATAAGGCCATCATCATTCCTGCTCAGTGCAGGAATCCAAGTCAGAGCATCCCTGACAGGTGGCTGTCCAGCCTCGTCTTGAACGCCTCCAGTGTGGGAGAGCCCACCACCTCCCTAGGTCATTGGTTCCATTGTTGTATTGCTCTAACAGTCAGGAAGTTTTTCCTGATGTTCAGCCGAAATCTGGCTTCCTGTAACTTGAGCCCATTATTCTGTGTCCTGCACTCTGGGATGACTGAGAAGAGATCCTGGCCTTCCTCTCTGTGACAACCTTTCAAGTACTTGCAGAGCGCTATCATATCTTCCCTCAGTCTTCTCTTCTCAAGACTAAACATGCCCAGTTCTTTCAGTCTCTCCTCATAGGGCTTTGTTTCCAGTCCCCTGATCATCTTTGTTGCCCTCCTCTGAACCCTCTCCAGTTTGTCTACATCCTTCTTAAAGTGTAGTGCCCAGAACTGGACACAGTACTCCAGATGAGGCCTAACCAGTGCTGAGTAGAGGGGAACTAGTACTTCCCAGGATTTGGAAGCTATGCTTCTATTAATGCAGCCCCAAATAGCATTTGCCTTTTTTGCAGCCACAACACACTGTTGGCTCATATTCAGCTTGTGATCGACAACAATTCCAAGATCCTTCTCGCTTGTAGTGTTGTTGAGCCACGTATCCCCCAGGTATCCTTCCACGTATTGGAAGGGAATGGCAAGGAGATTGAACTCAGGATGGGTTCTTTCAACTCTGTGATCATCTGAGCACAGCTGGCGAGTTGAATCCATCCTTAGACATCCTTAGAGTAGACTCATTGAAATCAATAGGGCTTAAGTTAGTAATGACTAACTTATATCCCACTGGTTCAATGGGCCTTCTCTAAGTATGACTAAGTCTGGTTACAACCCATTATTTTAAAAATATTTTTAAAACTATATTAGACATACTGCTGTCCAAGATTTATTTAGGTTACAATCCTAAGCACACCTACTTGAGAATAAATCCCACTGAATTCTGTGTGAGTTGTTTCTGAGTAAATATGCATAGGATCATACTGTTAAGCAGTATATGTACTCATAGAGGGTCCAGGTTTCAATGTATTGCATCCTATTATGGTTATGATTTTGATTTAATAATTGTCTTCCTCTCTATTTTGTTGTTGTTCTGTTGTTTTATTGTTATATGCAAAACACAGTCAAATCGCTAATAAATTGAACAGAACTCAAGTGAATTTAGGGCGTAAACCTATGCTTGTTTAGACAGAAAAAAATCTTGGCTGGGAAATGCTGGGAGTTGTAGGACTTTTTTCTGTCTAAACAGGCATAGGATCACGCCCTTTGTGACACAGAAGCAAGGTGATTTTGCTGATGTCGCAACAGAGAGTTGCAATGGTCCTGAGCTTTTTTCAGCCTGACCCTAACAAGGTTTGCTCAGAAGTTAGCCCTGCTGATTTCAATGGGATGTGCTTACATGTAAGTGTACTGAGGATGCATCCATTATATCTAAATATATCTCCATACCAGAAAACCGCAATGGAGGAGCTTTTTACAGATTCAAAAGGAGAACAACTTTCACTTTTACAGGGAAATGCCATCTTTAATATATTATTTTCATAATAAGATCTGACTATGACAATAATTCTACAGTGGCTTAAAATATGCAATTTCAATGCTATGGACGATCTAGATATTAAAAAATGTAGTGACAGATTCTTCAGCTGAGAACTGTTGGCTTCAGTTTGCTGCAGTTGTCATTGTCTGACAAAAAAAGCCATAGAAGTTTTATGCTGAAAGAAAACTAGCTTTGGATGAAAGCAGGAAAGAAAACCCAGCGTAGGGTGCAATTCTATGCCTGTTTAGACAAGAAATAAGTCTTACAACTCCCAGAACACCCCAGCCAGCTGTAGCTGGCTGGGGTATGCTGGGAGTTGTAGGACATATTTCTGTCTAAACAGGCACAGGATTGCTCCCTAAATGTATTTTTTCCCTACAAATCTGGAGGAGGAAGCCAATATACTGATGTGGCCTGCGAGGAAGTTCTTGATTCAATTTCCACCCTGTTGTGAACTGAATAGTAGTCTATGCACACATACCTGGGAGCAAGTCCCATTGAGGTCAATGGGGCTTACTTCGGAGTAGACATATATAGGATTGCACTGGTAAGCAAGCCATTATTTCTCATTCTTCCTCCGCTCCCCCCCCCCCCCCGTCCCAGGCCTGCTTCAATACTGGGATAATACTGACCTATTTTACAGAGTTGTTATAAGGATTATGGAGATCATGCAACATGTTTTGAACACTCTAGAGCTAGAGAAAGGCAAAGAATTATTACTCTGAATCACAACTCCCGCTTTCAACCCCACTCACTAATGAGAGATGAAAGTTTAATCTTCAATCAAAGCTTTAGCTGATGGCTAGAGTACTCCTAACGTCAGATCTAACTTGTTGGAGGGGTTTAGGATTCGGTGGACGTGCCCCTCCGGTGGTGGTGGTGGTGGTGTGGCCTGCCATCACAGACTCCCTCACTTTGCCCACAGAGAGCTCTGAGGGTGCGAAGCTGCTATCAGCAGGCTTTCCACCAGCAGTAGCCAATGGAAGGTCCCAAAATAAAGTATTCTGGGGGTGGGATGGGGGCAGCCTTCAGTCTGCCAGATATAAAGTCCCACCATTCCTCTGAGGGCCCCAGTGTTGGTCCCCCCACTTGCACTAGCCTAGCGCTGGCAAAGACATTTCACTCTGATTGAAACCCACAGAAGGGGTGTGTGTTAAGCCTTGCACTGCCAGGAAAAAAGAACCTCCCCCCCCCATGCACACACACCTTTGGAAGAGCCTTAAACCCTTGAAAGCCACTGCTAGTCAGTGTTGGCAATATTGAGCTAAGTGGACCAATAGCCTAACACAGTATGAGGCCGCTTCCTATGTTCCCATGGTGGTAGATCTACCACTTCACTTCTCTCACAGTTCTGCTTTGGATAGCCTTGTAATTGCACCAAATCATCTATTAAAAAGCTTAGTTGCAGTAATGTTTATGTTCTGGCAGCATTGCCAAGCTCAGGAAAGAGACACATGGAACGAAATAACACAGGGCATTACATACGTCCTGAAAACCTACGAATTAGGAGTCTCTCTGTTGCTGAACTCATTTAAAAAAACTCACAGCAGAGCATACAAGCGCTAATATTTAAAACACACACGCGCACACACACACTCACACACCAAGGTCATTTTGACCGAGAAGCAAGGGGGAAAAAACTTATAATTACTGTAACAGACAATGATGAATCATGCCTATGCAAACCCTCCTATTCCTTTTCAATAGAATGCATTATTAAACAGACAGATTATTTTACAAATGATGTGGGCCTTTGCCAAGAAAACAAGAGTT
The DNA here is from genome assembly GCF_057233095.1 of Heloderma suspectum. Lineage (NCBI taxonomy): Eukaryota > Metazoa > Chordata > Lepidosauria > Squamata > Helodermatidae > Heloderma > Heloderma suspectum. Next base: position 273,229,993 of record NC_139458.1, read on the forward strand.
TTGTCTTCATATTAAAACACATTAGGGGTATCAAGTATAACAGAGGACACATTGCGCAGCTAGAGCCTACACACACTTTGTACCTGTGTAAGCTCTGTTCCCCCTTCATGGATCACTGCCTTGTTGTGGCGAAGGGGCTTGCGTAACTCAGTGAAGCCATAAGCTATGCCGTGCAGGGCCACCCAAGAGGGACAGGTCATGGCGGAGAGTTCTGACAAAATGTGGTCCACTGGAGAAGGAAATGGCAACCCACTCCAGTATCCTTGCCAAGAAAACCGCATGGAACGTATCACAAGGCTAAAAGATATGACGCCGGAAGATGAGACCCTCAGGTCGGAAGGTGTCCAATATACTACTGGGGAAGAGCAGAGGGTATTTCCAAGTAGCGCCAGAAAGAGTGAAGCGGCTGGGCCAAAGCTGAAAGGACACTCAGCTGTGGATGTGTCTGGTGGTGAAAAGAAAATCCGATGCTGTAAAGAACAATATTGTTTAGGAACCTGGAATGTCAGATCAATGAATCAAGGTAAGCTGGAGGTGGTCAAACATGAGATGGCAAGAGTGAACATCGACATCTTGGGAATCAGCGAACTAAAATGGACAGGCATGGGCGAATTTAATTCAGGTGACCATCATATCTACTACTGCGGGCAAGAATCCCTTAGAAGAAATGGAGTAGCACTCATAGTCAACAAAAGGGTGAGAAAAGCAGTACTGGGGTACAATCTCAAAAACGATAGAATGATCTCAGTACAAATCCAAGGCAAACCATTCAACATCACAGTAATTCAAGTCTATGCCCCAACCACTGATGCCAAAGAAGCTGAGGTTGATCGGTTCTAGGAAGACCTACAACACCTTCTAGAACTAACACCAAAAAAAGATGTCCTCTTCATCATAGGGGACTGGAATGCTAAAGTAGGAAGTCAAGAAATCACTGGGATAACAGGCAGGCATGGCCTTGGTGTACAAAATGAAGCAGGACAAAAGCTAATAGAGTTTTGCCAGGAGAACACGCTGATCATAGCAAACACTCTTTCCAACAGAGGCGACTCTACACATGGACATCACCAGATGGTCAATATCGAAATCAGATTGATTATGTCCTTTGCAGTCAAAGATGGAGAACCTCTATACAGTCAGTAAAAACAAGACCTGGAGCTGACTGTGGCTCAGATCATTAGCTTCTTGTTGCAAAATTTCAGCTTAAATTGAAGAACATAGGGAAAACCACTAAACCATTCAGGTATGACCTAAATCATATCCCTTATGAATATACAGTGGAGATGAGGAATTGATTTCAGGGATTAGACCTGATAGACAGAGTGCCTGAGGAACTATGGACGGAGGTCCGTAACATTGTTCAGGAGGCAGCAACGAAATCCATCCCAAAGAAAAAGAAATGCAAGAAAGCCAAGTGGCTGTCTGATGAGGCTTTACAAGTAGCTGAAGAAAGAAGGGAAGAGAAAAGCAAGGGAGAAAGGGGAAGATATATCCAACTGAATGCAGAGTTCCAGAGAATAGCAAGGAGAAACAAGAAAGCCTTCTTAAATGAACAATGCAAAGAAATCGAGGAAAACAACAGAATGGGAAAGACTAGAGATCTCTTCAAGAAAATTGGAGATCTCAAGGGAACGTTTTGTGCAAAGACGGGCATGATAAAGGACAAAGAAGACAGGGACCTAACAGAAGCAGATGAGATTAAGAAGAGGTGGCAAGAATACACAGAGGAACTATACAGGAAAGATCTTAATGTCCCTGATAGCCATGATAGTGCGACCACTGAACTTGAGCCGGACATCCTAGAGAGTGAAGTCAAGTGGGCCTTAGGAAGCATTACTAACAGCAAAGCTAGCGGAGATGACAGTATTCCAGCTGAGCTATTTAAAATCCTAAAAGATGATGCTGTTAAAGTGCTGCATTCAGTATGCCAACAAATTTGGAACACTCAACAGTGGCCGCAAGACTGGAAAAGGTCAGTTTACATTCCAATTCCAAAGAAGGGCAACGCCAAAGAGTGTTCAAACTACCGCACAATTGCGCTCATTTCACATGCCAGCAAGGTGATGCTCAAAATCCTACAAGCTAGGCTTCAGCAGTATGTGAACTGAGAATTACCGGAAGTACAAGCTGGGTTTCGAAGAGGCAGAGGAACTAGAGGTCAAATCGCCAACATTCGCTGCATCATGGAGAAAGCAAGAGAATTCCAGAAAAACGTCTGTTTCTGCTTCATTGACTACGCTAAAGCCTTTGATTGTGTGGATCACAACAAACTGTGGTAAATTCTTAAAGTGATGGGAGTACCAGACCACCTTACCTGTCTCCTGAGAAACCTGTACGAGGGTCAAGAAGCAACAGTAAGAACCAGACATGGAACAACCGATTCGTTCAAAATTGGGAAAGGAGTACGACAAGGTTGCATATTGTCACCCTGCTTATTGAACTTATATGCAGAGTACATCATGAGAAACGCCGGGTTGGATGAATCACAGGTCGGAATTAAGATTGCTGGGAGAATTATCAACAACCTCCGATATGCAGACGATACCACCCTAATGGCAGAAAACGAAGAGGATCTCAAGAGCCTCTTGTTGAGGGTGAAAGAGAAGAGTGCAAAAGCTGGTTTGAAACTCAACATTAAAAAAACAAAGATAATGGCATGTGGCCCCATCACTTCCTGGCATATAGAAGGGGAAGAAATGGAAGCAGTGACAGATTTTACTTTCTTGGGCTCCAAGATCACCGCAGACAGTGACTGTAGCCATGAAATTAAAAGACGCTTGCTCCTTGGGAGGAAAGCTATGGCAAACCTAGACAGCATAGTAAGAAGCAGAGACATCACCTTGCCGACAAAGGTCCGTCTAATCAAAGCTATGGTTTTCCCAGTAGTAATGTATGGCTGTGAGAGCTGGACTCTAAGGAAGGCTGAGCGCCGAAGAATTGATGCTTTCGAACTGTGGTGCTGGAGAAGACTCTTACGAGTGCCCTGGACTGCAAGGAGGTCAAATCAGTCCATCCTAAAGGTAATCAACCCTGAGTGCTCATTGGAAGGACAGATACTGAAGCTGAAGCTCAAATATTTTGGCCACCTAATGCGAAGAGAAAGCTCTCTGGAAAAGACCCAGATGCTGGGAAAGACTGAAGGCAAAAGGAGAAGGGGACGACAGAGGATGAGATGGCTAGATAGCATCACTGATGCAATGAATATGAATTTGAGCACACTCCGGGAGAGAGCGGAGGACAGGAAGGCCTGGTGTGCTATGGTCCATGGGGTCACGAAGAGTCGGACACGACTGAACGACTGAACAACAACAACAAAGCTCTGTTCAGAAGTTCCAGTGAATACATGCGAGTTGGGAGTGGGGCCCGTGGGCATGACCTTGAAACCCTTCCACACCCCCTCCCCCTTAGCCATGCATTCATTGTACACCACAGAGACAGTGTCAGGTTTTTGAGGGCCCTTGGGCAAGCCACCCTCAATGCTCCCCCCCCAGTGCATCTGTCTTAACTATCATTGTCATCAGCTGCTGTTGCTACTACTCATTGCTACTCCTCCTTATTGCTACTACTTGCTTGCTTGACAGTCAGAGAGTCAGCCAGTGAGCAAGCAGGCTGTGGCACTTTCTGCTCCTTCTTATCTCCTCTGTTGGCCTGGGCCAGAGTGAGAGGCAGGTAAGCAAGCAACTCGCAATGTGGGGAGAAGGAACTTGAGGGGGCTCTTATTGGTGGGCACCTGCTGAAATATCATGGACAAACTGTCTAAATTTGGGGATGGGCCCAGGGCCTGTTGTTGTGCCTTTAGCTTTCTCAGCCCCAGAATTAGGACAGATTAGAAAAACCTGTTATCAGAATTGGAGGACCCGCCTTGAAGAAGGTCCCAGGAGTTCCGTTCCTGACTTCTCAAGTTTAAAAGCTCAGTGGAAGAACTGTGAAAAAAGAAGAAAGGAAAAGGAAAAAAGGAAAAAGAACGCCCTGTAGGCTGCTTCCAGTTGGGCATAGGTTACTACAAGGCTCAGTATAAGGGAGCTATTTATATTATACCAACAGTAATGGCTCTGAAAGCAATTTATCTCCTGTCTTTTGTATTTCCAGAAGGAGATACTCTCTTTGATTCTCTGATTCCTGCCTCTCTGTAACCTGAGCTCTTTCACACAAGGCAAAGTTCAACTTAACTAATTAGTCTGCAAGGGCTTCCTCAGATACCATCTTAAGACTGAAACAAACTACAGGCAGGGTTTAATGCCATGTCATTTTAACATCTCTCCCCATTTCTTTCTCTTCTTTTTTAGCACCCAGCTTTAAGAAGAATTCTGCATAACTCAAAAGTTCGTGCTCTACTTTGTGAACACCAAGTAGTTCAAATAAAGATGCGATTTTACCATCTTCTTTAGAATTCTTTTAAATGCACTAAGTACCATGTCCAGAGGGGTAGCCATGACAGCGTATTGCAGCAAAAACAACAAGCATTCCTGTGGCATCTTATTATGGCATAAGCCTTTGACGTTTCTTCGTTCCGCAGTGGCCACATTAAGGTCAGTGAGAGTGTCCTGGAAGGCTGAAGTTCTTCTGCTGGTTTCTAAATATTGCCATTTCTGATGTCAGATTTGTGCCCATTTATTTTCTGTAGGGACTGACCAGTTTGTCCTAGGTAGAATGCAGAAGGGCATCGCTGACAGAAGATGGCATATATCACATTGGAAGATGAGCAAGTGAATGAGCCCCACTGATGTTATGGATGACATTATGAGATCCTGTAATAGTGATGCCAGAGTAGACAGGGGGACAGAGCTATTTTGTTATGGTGAATAGGTTCATAGGATCGTAAGGCTGGAACAGCAGCAGCAGGTTTTGAAATTCTTCTCCTAACATTGAAACATGATACCAACAACAGTGGTTGCGGATGAACTGTTCAATCTGTTTACTTTTATTTGTTTTATGTTTGACTGTGGCTTTACTGAGTCATTATATATATATGTATATATATATACACACACACACACGTGCACATACACTCACGCACACACTATTAGCCACCTCAGCAATCTCTGATTGAGAAGCAGGATATAAATGTTTTAGTACAATAAATAAGTCTCCAGCACCCGAAAGGGCTCAGGCCATATCAGCTGCACGTCTCAGATACATACCAAGAAGAGCAGAAGTTTAAAGTTTTAAGAGATAAGGATAACTCAGAAGAAAATAAACCAAACCATGGCCAGGGGCTGTTTGTATTCCACAGTTGGGCGTGAGTACAGGAAAAGTGTAGGGGGATAATGGATGTAAAATTTTCAGGAAGCAGAGTTCTTCTCTTCTTCCCTCCCTCCAAATTTCATTCTATTATGGCTGCCGAGGTAGTCTTGCTAATAAGTGGGCTTGAAAAATATATCCAGTGGTCGGGGGCAGGACTGTAGGGCTTTTATGGGGAAGTTCTCGTCTTCTTCCCATAAATAGTAGAAAAGCAGAATAAATTGTGCAAAATAAGTACAGGTGAATATGTTCTACAGGTAGCAGAATTCAGTAGAGACAGAAGGATGGATGGATGGATTTAGCACAGAAGCCTGTGCTAAATCTCAGCCCTAATCAAAAGATCAGGTGGCTGTAGGAAAAGGAATATGTTAAAAAAAAACTTTTATTTTTACTGTAACCAAACTCTGAATCATAAATTGTTGTTGTTCAGTTATTCAGTCGTTCAGTCGTGTCCGACTCTTTGTGACCCCATGGACCATAGCACGCCAGGCCTTCCTGTCCTCCACTTTCTCCCTGAGTGTGCTCAAGTCCATATTCATTGCATCGGTGATGCTATCTAGCCATCTCATCCTCTGCCGTCCTCTTCTCCTTTTGCCTTCAATCTTTCCCAGCATCAGGGTCTTTTCCAGTGACTTTTCTCTTCACATTAGGTGGCCAAAATATTTCAGCTTCATTATCTGTCCTTCCAATGAGCACTCAGGGTTGATTTCCTTTAGGATGGACTGATTTGACCTCCTTGCAGTCCAGGGCACTCGTAAGAGTCTTCTCCAGCACCACAGTTCGAAAGCATCAATTCTTCAGCACTCAGCCTTCCTTATAGTCCAGCTCTTACAGCCATGCATTGCTACTGGGATAACCATAGCTTTGATTATACGGACCTTTGTTGGCAAGGTGATGTCTCTGCTTCTTACTATGCTGTCTAGGTTTGCCATAGCTTTCCTCCCAAGGAGCAAGCGTCTTTTAATTTCATGGCTACAGTCACCATGATCTTAGAGTCCAAGAAAATAAAATCTGTCACTGCTTCCATTTCTTCACCTTCTATATGCCAGGAAGTGATGGGGCCACATGCCATGATTTTATTTTTTTAATGTTGAGTTTCAAACCAGCTTTTGCACTCTCCACTTTCACCCTCAACAAGAGGCTCTTGAGATCCTCTTCGCTTTCTGCCATTAGGGTGGTATCGTCTGCATATCTGAGGTTGTTGATAATTCTCCCGGCAATCTTAATTCTGACCTCTGATTCATCCAAACCGGCGTTTCTCATGATGTACTCTGCATATAAGTTCAATAAGCAGGGTGACAATATGCAGCCTTGTCGTACTCCTTTCCCAATTTTGAACCATTCGGTTGTTCCATGTCTGGTTCTTACTGTTGCTTCTTGACCCTCGTACAGGTTTCTCAGGAAACAGGTAAGGTGGTCTGGTAGTCCCATCTCTTTAAGAATTTGCCACAGTTTGTTGTGATCCACACAATCAAAGGCTTTAGCATAGTCAATGAAGCAGAAATAGACATTTTTCTGGAATTCTCTTGCTTTCTCCATGATCCAGTGAACGTTGGCGATTTAATCTCTAGTTCCTCTGCCTCTTCGAAACCCAGCTTGTACTTCCGGTAATTCTCGGTTCACATACTGCTGAAGCCTAGCTTATAGGATTTTGAGCATAACTTTGCTGGCATGTGAAATGAGCGCAATTGTGCGGTAGTTTGAACACTCTTTGGCATTGCCCTTCTTTGAAATTGGAATGTAAACTGACCTTTTCCATTCTTGTGGCCATTGCTGAGTGTTCCAAATGTGTTGGCATATTGAGTGCAGCACTTTAACAGCATCATCTTTTAGGATCTTAAATAGCTCAGCTGGAATACTGTCATCTCCGCTAGCTTTGCTGTTAGTAATGCTTCCTAAGGCCCACTTGACTTCGCTCTCTAGGATGTCCAGCTCAAGTTCAGTGACCGCACTATCATGGCTATCGGGGACATTAAGATCTTTCCTGTATAGTTCCTCTGTGTATTCTTTCCACCTCTTCTTAATCTCATCTGCTTCTGTTAGGTCCCTGTCTTCTTTGTCCTTTATCATGCCCATCTTGGCACAAAACGTTCCCTTGAGATCTCCAATTTTCTTGAAGAGATCTCTAGTCTTTCAAATTCTATTGTTTTCCTCGATTTCTTTGCATTGTTCATTTAAGAAGGCCTTCTTCTCTCTCCTTGCTATTCTCTGGAACTCTGCATTCAGTTGGGTATATCTTCCCCTTTCTCCCTTGCTTTTCACTTCCCTTCTTTCCTCAGCTACTTGTAAAGCCTCATCAGACAGCCACTTGGCTTTCTTGCATTTCTTTTTCTTTGGGATGGATTGAGTTGCTGCCTCCTGAACAATGTTACGGACCTCCGTCCATAGTTCCTCAGGCACTCTGTCTATCAGGTCTAATCCCTGAAATCTATTCCTCACCTCTACTGTATTTTCATAAGGGATATGATGTTGGTCATACCTGAATGGTTTAGTGGTTTTCCCTACGTTCTTCAATTTAAGCCGAAATTTTGCAAGAAGCAGCTCATGATCTGAGCCACAGTCAGCTCCAGGTCTTGTTTTTACTGACTGTATAGAGCTTCTCCATCTTTGGCTGCAAAGGACATAATCAATCTGATTTCGATATTGACCATCTGGTGATGTCCATGTGTAGAGTCACCTCTCGTGGTGTTGGAAAAGAGTGTTTGCTATGATCAGCGTGTTCTCTTGGCAAAACTCTATTAGCCTTTGTCCTGCTTCATTTTGTACACCAAGGCCATGCTTGCCTGTTATCCCAGTGATTTCTTGACTTCCTACTTTGGCATTCCAATCCCCTGTGATGAAGAGGACATCTTTTTTTGGTGTTAGTTCTAGAAGGTGTTGTAGGTCTTCATAGAACTGATCAACCTCAGCTTCTTCAGCCTCAGTGGTTGGGGCATATACTTGAATTACTGTGATGCTGAATGGTTTGCCTTGGATTCGTACTGAGATCATTCTGTTGTTTTTGAGATTGTACCCCAGTACTGCTTTTCCCACCCTTTTATTGACTCTGAGTGCTACTCCATTTCTTCTAAGGGATTCTTGCCCACAGTAGTAGATATAATGGTCACCTGAATTAAATTCGCCCATGCTTGTCCATTTTAGTTCGCTGATTCCCAAGATGTCGATGTTCAATCTTTCCATCTCATGTTTGACCACCTCCAGCTTACCTTGATTCATTGATCTGACATTCCAGGTTCCTAAACAATATTGTTCTTTTCAGCATCGGATTTTCTTTTCACTGCCAGACACATCCACAGCTGAGTGTCCTTTCGGCTTTGGCCCAGCCGCTTCACTCTTTCTGGCGCTACTTGGAAATACCCTCTGCTCTTCCCCAGTAGCATATTGGACACCTTCCGACCTGAGGGGCTCATCTTCCGGCGTCATATCTTTTAGCCTTGTGATACGTTCCATGGGGTTTTCTTGGCAGGAATACTGGAGTGAGTTGTCATTTCCTTCTCCAGTGAACTACATTTTGTCAGAACTCTCCACGATGACCTGTCCGTCTTGGGTGGCCCTGCATGGCATAGCTTATGGCTTCACTGAGTTACGCAAGCCCCTTCGTCACAACAAGGCAGTGATCCATGAAGGGGGAATCATAAATATGCAGTCATAAATAATGGAACCTTGTACTGACATGCTGTTTCTGTTGTTCCCACGGTTGTGGGTACTATGATTATCCTTTACCTAGATAACTATCTTAAGTTCCTAGTACATTTACTAGAAGCCAGTAGGAATTACTTCCAAATAAATATGTCTAGAATCAGGATGTAAGAAATTTTGATCAAGGCATACACTGTTCGGGAATAACATATAATTAAATATCAGATCAAATATCATCAGCCGCTTCATTTGTCTCCAGTCTATTGCTTCCTGCAAAAGGTCTTCAGCATAGTACAATTGAATGCTGAATGTTTGTTTATTGTTCAGATGTGCCAAGTACATTGTTTTATGGGACTGGGGCTGGGTGGGGTGCGAGTAGAAAGAGCAATGAAGCAACTGTGGAACGCTTGTATAATAACTCATTTTCCCCGCAGACAATATTTCTGCAACAAATAATGGAGTGATATGAAGTAGTACAACGCTGAAATTTCATCAGGTTCGGGGTTTGGAAGTTACAAGAGCAGAAATGGTAATGAAAAGCCCTACTTTTCCACTCTTTTGTACAAATAGCTGTTATTCCTCTGATTTGCCACTTGGCGGGGAGGAAAGATCTCTCCCTTGCCAGTGCAGCTGAGCTGACTGACAGGCCCGTGCATCCACATGCATGTCCAAGTGAAAACAATGCCAAGCAAAGGAATGCCATCTGCATTTATAAGACATTTCTCTGCCCTGCATTACTTTCAGTGGGATATGTATTTGGATAGGCATCCCAATGCAAGGTGGCATCCTGGTTGCTCTACCATCAGACACATTCCCTCTCCTCCCCATGCCCAAGCCAACACATCCCCCATTATGAATAATGTTGTGTGCACACAATTGCCAAAAGAGAGAGCTGATGTTGTGGAGGTGAGCATCTTCACAAAACATGCCCTCTGCTTGCTGGGAGTGAAATGTCTAATACTACAACACATTGGAAAGAGACATTTCCACCCTTGAGTCTACACTGGAATGTGGATTGGCACATGCAATCTCGCTATGAAATTATAGCCTAGAGGAGAGAATATCACAAAGACACTTATACAGCTGTCTGGTTTTCCTGTACTGAAAGCTATGCTCAGTGGCTAATAAACTACCCCTAAGGCCAAAGGAGAAGTGTTAATTCTGTGAATGCAATGAATGTGTGTTTCTTATGTAAATATCAGTCTTGAAACTGTGGGGATGAGGAAAGGAGGTTTTAATCTTGAAACTGCGGGGATGAGGAAAAGAGGTTTTAATCTTCTCTCTCTGCCAGGTTCCTAACAAAAATCCCCAGCTACTATTTGCATTTTAAGAGAAGTTCCCACTGGTGCCAAGTTTAGTTTGGTCCTTCATTACTTGTCATACACCATCCCTTCCCTGCTTTCTCCCTCCTTCCCTCCCTCCCTCCTTCCTTGTCCTTGTTGTTGTATTATTGGAAATTTGTGGGAGAGCTTTTGGAAAAACTTCTATATAAACTTGCTCTCTATTTTAGCTCAGCACTAATATGTAATACTGTTGACTCATTTGTTTGTGCTGCTTATTGGCACTGACATTTAGGAAAATGCTAAAACTGAAAATGAGGATTAAAGAGGCTAGTACAGTAAAAGCTTCAGCCCTCAGCCAGCTAAGTCTAGTTGTGATTAAGTCCTACTGAAACCTGTAGAACAAGTTAAGTCATGACTAATGTTAGCTAGATCAGAGCCTTTAGGTTCTATGCAGTGATATCATTCTGCTAGCACAAAGCTTCTAGCACTTGCAGAAATCCCACTTTTATCCTTGTGCGAGTGTCAAATCCAATATTTTGATTCCACTTGTGCAAACTGTTGAGCAAGCTGTTGTGTAACGCATTGCACAAGCTGTTCAGCATTACTGGATATTACTGGATATGTGTAACCAACCCTTCTGTAACCAATACTTCAGGGGTTATCCTAGATTTTCCGCAGCACTCCAAAGAGTACATAATACTAATTTGGATTGTGCAGGCAAAACAATGGTTAGGAAGAGAAACCATGATCCAGTTTGCACAATTGCTGTGCCCACAGTGGCTTATTTAAGCCACGGTGGGTTGAGGTGCATGCCAACGGCCATTTTGAATATTCGAGCCATGGCAGGTAGTCTCTGCAGCAGGTGGTTGCTGTGGCTTATCGTGTCATCCAAACCCGATGAGGGTGGGTTGTTGGCATGGTTAACCCAGAACCCGTGGGCAGCTTTAAGCTTGTGGGTGATTTGTTAACCACGCCAACAACCTACCCTTGCCGGGTTTGGACTACACGATAAGCCACAGCTACCATCCACCGTGGCTTGAATATTCAAAATGGCTGCCGGCACATGCTACAACCCACTGTGGCTTAAATAAGTCATGGTGGGCTGCGGGCATCATGCAAACTGGCCCAATGACTGCTGTGCCCGCAGAACTTCATGGCTTTTACAATGGTGTAGAGTGTGCATCAACGTAATTGGTAACAACAACAACAGATACGTACATATTTATTATTACGTTTATATCCCACCTTTTGCAAGGAACTAAAGGTGGTTTACAAGGTCCTCCTCCTCTCCATTTCATACTCACAACAACCCTGTGAGGTGGGTTAGGCTGAGAGTCAGGGACTGGCCCAAAATCACCCTGTGAGCTTCATGGCCGAGTGGGGACTAGAACCCAGATCTCCCAAGTCCCAGTCCAACATGCTGAGTAATACACCACACTGGCTCTCTCATACTGAGCTATCTTCATTACAATATGCAGCATACAGGACACCCCCAATGATGCTGTTACATGACTAAGAAGAGGAATGGGACATAATGAGGGCCAGACAGGAAATGACTACCCATGATCCTATAGGCAGGTTTTATAGTTACCAGAGCTTATAGTTATCCCACATCATGTATTAGCTGAGCTTTTCCTCCTACAAGGGCCAGTTGCCTAATGAACATGTGCAAAGTGCCTTTACCCCACCACAGAGTAACCACAGCCAGAGCCAACACATGTACAACATGAGAAAGCCTGACTTGCAACTCAAACAGCGTTGTTTGTGGTTAAATTTGAGTCCCATTTGCACATATACAGTGTTTCCTATTAGCTCTGTAGCTAGCCGGAAGCTATTGGGCGGGTTTGCACATCACACTAAGCCACCCTGCGAATAAGCCATGGTGAGTTGGTTGTTCGCATAACAACCCACAGTATGCCTGACAGACAATCGGACTTGCCATGGCTTGTTCTCCCCCTCCTTCCCCCTCCTTCCAGCTGGTTTCAGCATGTATCCTTGGTGACTTTGTGGCAAAAACCATCTTGTCTCCCTGTCCCCACTCTGATCATTACCGCTTTTCTTTCCTGGCTTCTTATTGTTTTATTTTTCGGTGCCTCAAAAATGCGCAATTTGGGTCGCTTTTTTTCACTGGAGGTTTTTTATGCCTTAAAATTGCGCAATTGAGGTCACATTTTTTGTTTTGTCGGTCTTTTGCAAGTGTGCAATTGCACACTTACATCTATCTGATATGCAGTCTTGTCTGATCAATTTTCTTGTATGTTTCAGTTGTCAAAGGGACCAGGAAGGGGAGTAGGTAATTTACAAAGAAATTGACAAAACAAGGTGGCGTGTAGGCTAATTTGCATATAATTGCAAAGGACTGGGGGAGAAATAATACTAAGGGAAAGGAGAGACCTGGTGCCGCAATTCAGAAGCACCAAAAATTGGAGGCGGGGAGCCAAGGGAGTAAGTGCACCAAAAGTGGGAGGACAATATCTCCCCCTTGGCGATGTGATCATCTTGATTTTAAGTGCTGGACTGCCACTTCTCAGTGTCCCTCACCTTTTCAACACTTCCCCAACTCTCCAGCTACTTCGGAAAGGGGAGATATTAACTCCCCACACACACACTTTTTGCGGCTCCTTTTCAGAACACTTACTGCTGCAGTTACTGCAGTTCCCTGACAATGTTCTTAAAAACAACAACACAGCAATGTACGCAGATTAAGTGGCTGGGAAGTCAATGAAGGTGTAATATGCGTACCTACAGTAACAGAGCAGGTAATGCAGGTGTGCAAATTTCCCTTCCATTGACTTCTCAGCCCTTAAATGTGTGCAAATTTTGCCTCCATTGACTTCCCAGCGATTGTATTTGCATACATTTCTCTTCAATTTACTTCCCGGTCCCCAAAAATGTGCAAATATTCCTTACAGCTTAAAAAAAAATCCCTCAGAGGGTGACAGAACAGGACAGACCAAATGGGGTGCCAGCAGTACGTACACCTGCCCACCCCCTCCCCCATGGGGCCCCATTCATTCCATCCCTTGCAGCCGCCTTCTTAGGTGTTTTTTTTTTTAACTGTCAGCTTGACAGGAAAGGTTGAAGCAGTTCTGCCCTTTGCTGCTTTTCTGTTCAAATTGGTAACTTCCCAAAGCTGCTTTTTAAAATGTAAGTCTTCCAAAGGGAAGCATTTCCTCCTTGTGGTAAAGTGCATGCAAACAGTATTATGGGAAGCAGAAAGCTAACGTTTGTAGTAGGGGAGTTCTGCCTCTGAGTAGCAGCATGGGAAGAAGAATCTGTGCTGCTGCTGTTGTTGTTAAGATGTAGAGTGGCCACTTGTGAATCACCAAAAAAGAAATGCATTACCGAAAAAGAGGACACCAATTTGTATAAAATTTTCATCTGCTAATTTATATGTATAGCTGCAAAGTTAGAAAGAATTATTATACTTTAAATGGAAATACAGTACATCTCATGATAGTGTGGAAGACTGTGGCCAGTCTTCCTGGCCACAGTCTTCCACACCTCTGTAAAATAGGGCACATGGCCACCCTAGAGCTCAACTGTGTTTCTACCCCCAAATAAATACTTGTCATTCATGCATAAGAAGCTGTGTCTGTTCTTTTTGGAAGCCAGAGAAGCCTTCCAAATCTGTTACTAACTCTTCTACCTTATCCTTCTTCCTTCTTGACCTGAAAGGCCTCTGTGTCACACACAGTTCCTCCCAAACAACATCATATCACGCAAGCAGACCTAATGCAAAGGTGTTCACTCACATTTCCAAGTGTGATCTGTGTAAATGGTAGTTTCTCTCATAAACAAAATGTACAAGCAAGTTTTGTACCTCCCTGTCTCCATAGCAGCCCACTTCGGGAACAAGATAGGACTCTGTTGAATTTCTAGAGCAAGATCCTTCTGCATCATGATAGGCCACTGTGATCATCTCTCTCAGTGGCTTTGTGGGGCAAAATTAGCACATGCCTGCCATTCTAGGTTAGACCACAGCAGGATACCGGGGAAGATACAACCTCCTACAGAGGTTGGGCACAAACAGCTGGAGCTCTAAAGGAGGCCAAAACCAGCACCTTGAACTGTGCCCAGAAGACTACAGAAAGCCAGGAGAGATAGGAGCCAACCAGTCTAATGATTCATTCACCACCCTGAGACATTCCACACGAGAAGAAATCGATTTACGCTTGGGGATTAAACAACAAAAAACACCCAACAAACCCACAAGACAAATATGTTTCTATAAAAATGGCAAAGGACACTCTGTCCTATTAGTGGAAAGGACTTACTGACCTGCAGCGGCTAAGAGAACTGGTTGTGGGTTTTGAGGTTTGCCTGAGGTTGCCTACTTATTTATTGAAATTTCTGCTCACTAAAAAAAAAAAAGGAACAACATTCAAGGCAAATATCAAAATGCATGGGAAAAAAAGCCTGGTCTTCAGATTTCTGCTTGGGATAGGTAGCTATATCTTCCTTTTAATTCCCGCACCCCCTGCTCCCTTCCTTTTCTCTAAAAGTTTGGATCATATTCCTATAACGTTGAAAGCTTCAAACACTGCATTTAACTAGTTTGGATTGGTGGAAGTTTAAGCAGAGCTAAGTAACAATTCAAACTGCTGCTGGGCCTACTAACATTGTTTTGGGCCTACTAACATCAGGCCTACTAACATTTTTAACAGGCCTCAGCAACAGTTAAACTAGTGTATTTTGCATAGTGTACACATGTGTTTTCTTTGCAATCATTGCATGTTTCACATTTTACTTTTACTTTGCTTTATAAACCATCCATATCATAAAGCTTCTTGTAAGGCATATTTTCATTCATTTAGGGTGCAATCCTATGGGGATAGGCGGCTGCCTCCAAACTCGGAGGCGACCGCCTATCCAATGCAGGGCAGGAGAAGCACAGAGGGGATCGTTCCCTCCACGCTTCTCCTGCCCTGCAATTGCGGCTAGACAGCTGATTTTGGCTGTCTAGCTGTGGGAAGGCGGAGTGGCGGAGGAGACTGCCAGACGACACATAGGATGTGTCGTACCGGCATTTCCACCTTCCCCGGCCCAGAACGCCTCGTTTTGGCCACTCCATGCTCCTCTTCCGAGCACAGGGCCATTCTGCGCTGCCGGGGGGGGGGGGTGTCCTCCGGGAACCAACCTTGGAGTGTGGGCTCTGAGGTTGGTTCCCAGAAAACCATATATCCTATGGCCATCTGGCTGCTGACTAGCGGCCATAGGATCACTCCCTTAACAAGTTAAAAGGGTATTCACTGTTTCCCTGCTTAAGTTTTAAAATATATTTTCATCAGGCCTAGTAACTTAAAGAGTTACAGTGTTGGGGGAAATCCTCAGTCTCTTTCTGATCAGAGGCACAAAGGGAGCCCTTGAGATAATTTAGACTGACCCCAACCACGTAATAGTATTCCCCTTTCTGAAGAGATCTGGAACCCAGCTTACTAAAGACAAACTGGCAGATCATAATAAGTTTTTCATGTGCGCATTTGCTTTATGAGGCAGGTGCTCCTACAGGCTACCAAACAGAGGGCCTAATAGGCCATAGAGTTGCCAGAAACCAACCTCACCACTCCTTGCAGGTCCACATTCTGCAGCAACCGCTCTCAGCTGAATTTGATGGAATCTCACCCTATAGCAATACAGTAAGGCTCTATCCTCTAGCACAGTGGTCTCCAAACTGTTTTGATTGCGCACCCCTATCAGTAAAAAAAAAACTGAGCCTGCATCCCCAATATATGTATATTTATTTATAAATTATGTACATGTATTACTGTACTAATATATTATGTACATTATAAAACATACATAAAAAACAGAAATTTTAAAAGGATGAGATAAAGATGAAACAAACAATATTTTTAAAATAATGTTCTATTGATTTTATTTATTAACAGCTTTTTGCTCTCACTAAAAATATTAATAATAATAATAATAATATATATTTTTAGTGAGAGCAGTGTGATTGAATATGCTTCATTACTTTTGAAAATTGTGGTTTAACACTTTGTGATACAGCGATTCGAAGGTCTGGTTCTAAGTTCAGTTTATTTCGATACTTCGTTTTAATGGCTGTCATGGCACCCCACTTTGGACCACTGCTCTGGCAATACAGTAAGGCTCAGATGCTTCATAAGGCAATACAGGACCAGGACAACATGGATCGTCTTTACTGGTCCCAGGCACTCCTTCCTCCCAATCTGGATTTGGGAATGAAAGACCCAGGAAAAGTGTGGGTGCATGGAGGGTAAGTTGTAAGCAAGCACAATTTGTGACACTGCACAACATTATGACTGATCACAGCCACAGGGCACGTCAGATAAGGCATCAGCCTTAGTTTCCAGTTTCCTGGCTTTGTGGAGTTTGGACCAATGTGAGATAACTTTAGCTTCTGGTCTTTTCAACCATAAGGTTTTTTTGGTGACTGAATATATATATTAGGGATGTGGAACCTCTGGCCTGCGAGTCTAATCAACCCACAGAGGTTCTCCGTCTGGGCCATGGAAGCTCCCTCCCCCTAGTCCTACCCCAGGCTCTGCCCCCTGAAGGCTAACAGGGAGGAATCCCCACTATTACCTCCAAATAGTGATCAGAGATAACAGTGGGGATTCCCCTTAGCGCACTGTCCCAACTGGGACTGTGAGCAGCGTACTAAGTGCTTCGTCCGCAATTCATCCTCCCCAATTTGGGTAGGTGTGGGGCAGGCAAAGCTGCCCTAACCGAGGTGCCAGCTGGAGGACCACTCCTTCAGTCAGGGTGGCTGCACTGTGCATGAGCTTTCTCTGCCCCCTGACATCATCTGGCCCATGGAAGTGTAGGTGAGGGGTCTTCTGACCCCCCCCCCTCAAATAAGGTTCCCCGCCACTTATATAAATGAAGAATTGAGGCTGAAACACACCATAAAAGCAAAGGAAGTATGCTTTTTCTTCAAAACCATTGCTTTCATTCATATGCAAATTTAATCAATTAATTTAATAAAACTCTGTATGAGTGTTCAATTTGGTGACAGCTCTCCTTTAAAGGTACGAAGCGATGGTGATCATCACGCTGCAGTTACTTGCCTCTTCTTTCTGTTATCACAATCTGAAGTGCCTACAGTCTAAGATACACTTGTGGTTTCTTGAAGTAACCAGAGGCATCAAAGCCAGGGCCTCCATTAATTAATTACGCAACAATTGCGTTATAATGCCTTCAGATTTACTGTTGCTCCTTGTGGAAGTTTTTAGAAACCTAGAGAAACGTCAGGGAAAGACAGTCTCTTGTGAACAAGGAAAGCATTTCCAAACAAAAAGTAAAAATTGTGTAAACAGAGGAAAGAACGAAACAGAGTGCTGGAGAGACAGTATGTACAGCACAGGCTGTTGCCTCACACACCACAGCAAAGCACCTTGTACTGTCCATTAGAAACAGCACAGACCATGGAGTTCTAGTGTTCAACGCAGAAAGAAAATACAGTTCTGAATGGACTGATTACTGAGCATGTGCCAAAAGGAAATCGCACCCTAACTGTGTGCTTTCGATAACTGAGCATAGTCTGAGGCTGTGCAAAAGTTCAGGGTCTTATATTTGTCATTAATGAGAAATTATGCATTAATTATAAACTATTTGAACAGCTCTCCACCACATGTTTTTGCCAAGCAGAACAAAATATTTTAAACAAAATATTTCAAATCCATCACATATAATGAAAGGCAATGAAGATGGGCTGTTTACTGCGTGAGCTGAATTGTTTATGGTCTTCGTGGATGTGTTCGTTATTTATTGGGGCGGGGGTTATTTTAATGGATAATTGTTGTGACCATTTAAAACTTTGTGTGTTTCCATTTTTTTGTAAGTTGCCTTGGGGTACTTTTTTTTTTTTTTTTAGAAACGTTCTAACGAATTGTAACAATAATAAAATTAATAATAATATCATCATCAAAATCCTGCCAAAGTTAAACGGTTTTACTCCTATGCACACTTATCTGGGAAAAACTTGCTGAACTCCCAGGGACTTACTTCTGAGTAAACATACATAGGACTGGGCTGCATAAGTGCAGAGCAGAATAATCCTATGCTCTAATTACACTGAGGATGGGGATACATTCCACTATGCTGGAAGAACAGTCACCATATCCTATGCATGATCAGCCTGGGAGAGGAGAGGAAAAACACACAAGAAAATTAAAAAATGGTGGAAATATAACAGAGTTGCCCACGTCAACCCAGGAAACATCGCCAAGTACCCATTAATCAGGGACGTATGCCCTCAAACAGAAGGAGCCAATGAACCCAAGATGGCAGAGGCATGCCCCCGGCATACCCCCTACACCACACAAGACAATGCCACAGAGCCTCCTCTCTATCAACCCCGGTTGCACAGTCAGCAACTGCGCTACCACTGGTCCCCAAGCTTGCCTGCAGGCAAGGGGTCCAGTCCCCTTATGCTCCTCACAAACACTGTCTTTGAGCACAGTCCATAACTGAGAGGAAGGAGAGCCCACACAACATAGCACCCACATAGCGCCCTGGGCAGGAAGCCTGGAGAGAGCCAGGGCCAGCATAAAGGGTAGGCATGGTTGGGTGCCTGCCAAGGACTCGCACCCCAGCAGGGTCCCGCCAACAAGAGCCCCCTGGACCGGATCCTCCGCTTCCCCATTGCAACCTGCTTGTTCAGTTGCCTCTCACTCTGGCCCAGACAACGGTGGTGGTGAGAAGGAGGAGCAGCAGATGCCCCTGCCTCCTTGCTCACCGGCTCTCTGTCCGTCAAGCGAGTGGTCCCAATGACGAGGAGGACGAGGAGGGGGAGCAACAGCAGCTGGTGACAATGGTGGTGGGAAAGCAGACTTACTGAAGGAGGGGGTCCAGTGAGGGTGTCTTGTCCAAGAGCCCTCAAAAATCTGGGGCCAGCGCTGGAGAGAACACACACAGCTGACCTGGGACAAGGATTCCAGACCCAGCTGGGGAGGGGAGGACTCTTTTGCCAAGGAGCCAAGGGCCAGAGCGAGAGGCCCAGAACCCCAACAGGGTAACCGGAGGGCCAGACTAAACCTTCATCTAATCATGCATATTGGAGTAATGTGTGATAGTTTCATTTACTTTTGTGTAAGCATGCATGGTCCTGATTCAGATCAGGACCATGGTGTTCCATGGGGGTTAAACCTTCCCTCCAGCCATTTTTGTCCCAAAATTTCAACCCCCATGGTGGTGGAGGCTTTCCCCCTTTTTTAAATCCACCTGTGAGGAAGGGGTGGAAGGAATTTGGGGATGAAAACAGGTGGGGGGAAAGGCTTCCTTGCCTCCCCCCACCCAAGCACCATGGTCCCGATCTGAATAGCTCTACTATGCATGATTAGATGGACATTTAGTTTGGCCCACAGAAACAGTGATAGCAGCCACCTCCAGTGACTCAATGCATAGGGTCCAGAGTTGGGAAGCACGAGGTGGCATTTGTCTCTCCCCATCCCCCCGCCACCGCCCCACCCCAGTCATACGCACCAGGAGCAGAGGGGCTGCAGGAGGAGCTCTGGTGATACAGCTAACAGTTTACATGCAGAGGGTCCCAGGTTCGAATTTCAGGTGGGGAGGGGCCACCACATTTTCATTGCTTCAAATCGCACACTCCACCCCCACTCCCTAAAAAAGCCCAATGTGAAGTCAGAGAATGATCTGAGTTCCCTGGAAGTAAGGAAAAAGGATGGTTTAAGTCTCTCACTATGCTTTAGAAACATTTGGAAAACAGCAAGAGAGAGTTTCGCCACTTCTGAGTGTTTCCTAGCCAAGCACAAATAAGAGTCTGACCTCAACCACTCAACCACCATTTAAGCGGGGGGGGGGGAGCTGAGGGTAAACACAACTAATAGCTACCTATCATGGCCTACCAAAACGTTGTGGACTTTGCACAAGGTAAAAGAAAATATCCAGTACAAGATCTTCATAATGCACTATGCACTTGTCCCAACCTTCCTGTGAGGAAAAGTTTGTGTATGAATAGGGATGTATGGCAAAATCAGTTTTTTCCCAGTTTCCCAAATGTGTGCAAATTTGCATTTTGCACAAATTTGCACTTGCGAAAATGCGCAAATCCCCCCCAAATGTGTAAACCCCCCCAAATGCACAAATCCCCCCCAAATGCGAATTTTCAACTTTAGCCTATGGAGGAAATGTGCATTTTGGGCCAATGTTTTTTATTTTATGTATTTTTCTACAACTACATTTGTGCAAAATTCTGGAAGGTAAAAAAAAAAAACAAACCACGGTCCGCAAGTCTGCAGAATCTGCACAACTCAGGAAAAGCCAGTCCACTGCAGAATCTGTGGGTCAGATTCATAGAAATCTGAACTCATCTGATTCTGTTGCGGATTTCTCCAACATCCGTATGTGTAAAGCAGGCAGCCTTCAGAAGGATAACAACCCACACTTGTCAACACTGTTGCCAACACCGGTGTAACCTATTTTGTGGAGCTGTTGTGCTGACCACAGACAATGCGCCTCATCATAAGCACATTGTCAGATGTGACTTTTCGGTGCTGAGTCACACATCTGTCATAAGATTTCCAGAGTAGACTTGATGCCAGTCCCAACTCTAGCACTGCCACTGACTCAGAGGAGCACTTTCATCTATGACCTGAAAGAGGTTTTGTCCATGGAAGAGGAGGTTGGAACGTGAGGAGATGTGGCTTGCAATAGCTTTCGAACAAGAGCCAACCTACATCCCATCAGTTATCCCACCAGCGGTCCCCGGCACAAAGAATTTAGACTTGCTTAAAATAAACAACTTGTTTTAATGGAAAGAGGGATATCACTGGGTGGTTCTACCTGGTTCACTCACCTCCCTTAGCATCCCATTTCAGTTGGAGTGGAACAAACCTCTATTAAGGGTGCAATCCTGTGCATGTTTAGATAGTAAAAAGTCCTACAACTCCCAGCATTCCCCAACCAGGCTGGGGAATGCTGGAAGCTGTAGGACTTTTACTGTCTAGACATGCACAGGATTGCACCCTAAATGATTTACAAATAGAGAACTTCCAGACTTTGGAGGGTAGGTGGGTATAATATGATTGCTATCTGCTGCCGTTATTCTGTAAACATGTGAAGTTGAACGTACTGACTCCCCACAGCATATGTTTTCAAAAAGACAGAGACCGTTTTACTGGGTAACGCAAATGTTATTTCTCTGCTCTTATAAAATTCTGAGCACAACAGCATACCCTAACTTACTTTCTCAGCTTCCCTCAGTGTTTCCCCCCACCCCCCTTGAAAAGAGGCCAATTACATGGCAGGGGGCAAAGGATGGGGTTAGATAACACTGTTGAGCTGTTGCTTTGATGTCCACAGGCATCATCCTAATGAAAACAAAAGAGAACTCTCTTGCTGCTGGAAATCCCAGCCATTCTTCTCGCCACCTTTTGATATCCCAAAGGGTTCTATACCCTGACCTCTGCTCTCTGACACAAAGATCTCATTGGAAGAATCGTCAGCCATGTCAAATATTTCTTCCCAAATTTAGTTACTCGGCAAAGGATTTCTTTGCTTTTTCTCATAATACCATTTCCTTTAAATGTACCAGTTGGATTCAAAATGCTTTATTTCTCTTTCAAAGGAAAGAACCTGTTTTCTGTATATAATAAACGATTGTTGGAAAGCTTCTCTCCTTCCCTTAGAGTTTCTAATTTATGCAGAATTTCTTTCCTGTTGACACGTCCATTCATTATGCCTTTCTTCTGGGTTAGAGCCCCTCTGTCCTTTGCATTACTAAGCACATTATGCACGCTTAACTTTCTGGGATAAATTCCTTATATTTT
The DNA here is from genome assembly GCF_057233095.1 of Heloderma suspectum. Lineage (NCBI taxonomy): Eukaryota > Metazoa > Chordata > Lepidosauria > Squamata > Helodermatidae > Heloderma > Heloderma suspectum. Next base: position 273,251,933 of record NC_139458.1, read on the forward strand.
TCTCGACTATGCATGGCTTGTTTTAATCTGCACACCAAAACATTTTCCAAAGACGGGAATCGACTCTGCACCTTATTAAACCCATATTTTTACAATCCCAATCGAGAGAATTGCCAGAGCGGTAGCAAGGGGCAGGAAGTACTGATTGTGTGCTTGTCCATAGTGGGCCTGCAAGGGGCTCAGGTCATTTGATCCAGCCACAAAGTTGTGGTTTCCAATCCATGACAATTGACAGCTCCTAGCTGTAAAAATTGCAGCCAGAAAAGAACAGAGCTGTCTTGGGAGGAGAGTAAGGTAGGGAGGAGTTCTGGGCTGAGCCCTCCAGGGCTCTCCCTTTGAGCAGCCAAGGATATGTCAGGGAGACAAAAGAAGAGAAGGTCAAATTAACCTTGACTCCGAGAGCAAGTGTTGCCTAGTGGATAGGATAGTGTGTTGAACTTGGAGCAGGGACAGCTAAGGTCCTCTCAGCTCACCTGGTAACCTTGGTCTAGTCGCTAACCCAGCCTTCCCCAACTTGGTGCCCTCCAGATGTTTGGGACTCGAACTCCCATCAGCCCCAGCCAGCATGGCCAATGATCAAGAATGCTGGGAACTGACATCCAACTAGGTTGGGGAAGGCTGGCCTGAGTTATCTCACACCGTTGTGAGAATAAAATGGGATAAGCCCATGTATGCTGCCTTGAGCTTCTTGTAGGAAGGAATATCTGTAAAGAAACAGCCTCCGACATCCACCCAAGTTATCAGTCCCTGGACTGACTGAGATACCAGGCAAATAGCAGCTGTGGTGGTGGTGAAGGATTCAATTAAAAAAACAAAGTAGGGGGAGAGGATTCAGCATCCTTCCCAGTGCGGTAGTCCTGATCTGAATCCCCTCTCCCCGAGGACTGCTAAAAACAAACCATGGGAGATCTTACGGGATACAGACAGTGCTTCCAGATGAGGCTTTTATCATATAGTTACATGGAATTTTATGGAGGATCCAGATGTCGTCTTCCACTTGTAACCTTCCTATGTTTTCCCTCCACTTCTTCCATCCTTTTTTTCCCCTTACCACAGAAAGGGAGAGAAAGATGAAACGGCTGTACAGTGTCTTTTGATTGCTAACACCAGGAGCCATCTGTCTGGGAGCACCCTGATTCATCATGGAGGACAAGAGTTACTCAGTTTTTTATTGACTTTGCTTCATGGCTTTATGCTTTAACATTACAAACGCACAGAGTCTTTGTCTCTACATTTCTTCATTTAAAAGAGGTGCCGACCACCAGTGGCACAATAGGTTTTGACATGGTACAGTAGCCAGTTCCCTGTCATACCTGAATATATGGCGATAATTTCATCAAATGCACCCTCATGTGGTAGCATCTGAGATTTACAGTGACCCGATGATATCAAAAGCTAGAACTATATGAGGATTAGCGTGTGAAATTTCACCTTTGCATGGTTTATGTGACCCAATACATCTCTAAGGCTTGTCTTTAATATTCCCAGTGTCTACATAGTTATATGTTACAGTCAGAGTTTGAGGAGTACAGTTGAAAATAAGAAGGTCTGGAGTTACAGAAAAGGAGATGTTTTGAATGCTTATCCAAAGCACGTGTGTGTGTGGGGGAGAGGGGTTACAGTAAGGCACAGAACGCTTGAGCTAAGGACCAGTTCCATTGTTATAATAATATAGCAATCCTGGCATATATTTCATAGATATTAAAGACATATTGGAAGTATTTCCACACTACCACCACCACTACACCATTTGCTATGGGTAGCGCTACTGCTGCTTCCACCTAAGGCAGACTTCAGACTGGGTTTGTGGGTTTCACATGGGCAGAATCAACAGGAAGTGGAGTGGCCACTTCTGAATCACCAAAAGAGAGGACAAAAGGAGGCACTGGTTTGCATAAAGTTTGCATATGCTAAGTTATATGAATAGAGGCAAATTTATAAATTATGATGATTTTAAAACAGAAATACAGCACATCTCACCATAGTTTGTAAGTGTATGACCAGGTGACCTGTGTGCCTGCCTGTTCAGTCTGCTGTCCAGGTGCTAACTGGTGACAGGCAACATTTCTTAGGGTTTCATTGACCTGGTTCACATGATCAAACAGCTCACCGTGGCTTATTTAAGTCGCAGTGGGTGGGCTGCAGAATGTGCCGGTGCGTGCAGGTGGCCATTTTGAATATCCAATGCCTGGCCACAGCTTGTTGTGTCATGCAAGCCTGGGGACCATGGGTTTTGCAAGGGTTAAACAATCCTCGTACAACCCATGGTCTGTTGTTGGCTTATGCAAGTGTTGTTTAACCCTTGCATAAATCACAGTCCCCAGGTTCACACCACACAACAAGCCACAGCTGGGCACTGAATATTCAAAATGACTACCTGTATGTGCCGGAATGTGCCACAGCCCCCTATCGTTTAAATAAGCCACAGCGGGTTGTTCGATCAGGTGGACCGACCCAGTATCTTTAATCTAGATTTGGACAGAACAGCAATTCAAATAGACGATTCCTTCAAATAGAGTACAGTCCCCTGGCAGCCCTTCAAATAAAGGACTGTCCTCTGTGAATGGGGACACCTGGCCAGCCTAGGTTTTAGAGGATTCATCTGCTATAGATTCCATCATGTTCCAGTAGACAAGCCCTTCCCCACTGTGCATCGTCCTAGCAAAGGCTCCTGGCAGAGGCGCATACCAATGACATCATCTGTGCCTGCCAGTACCGACACAGAGTCAATCAGGCATTACTGAATACTAACACTTAATATGGCCGTAATTCACATGAGAGCTACAGTTCCCATGATGTGTCACTCTGAAGGTAAATGCACAGGCAATTTACAATGTACCCAAGTAACCAGAAAAAAAACTGGCCTGGCTGGGTTTTTGACCTCTGGGCCTGTTCCCAGAATTGTTTGAAAAATGTCCAGAAATTTTTATTTTTTTGGATTTCAGTTATTTTATTTATTTATTTATAATATTTCTAGGCCGCCTTTCTGGGCAGGAGCTCTGATATGTATATGCTGGCCTATAACAAAAAGTCCTCGTGGTGGTCACACAAACATTTCTCCCCGAGTTGTTTTCAGTTTCAGTGAAACCAGAATTTTTTGAAGAAATTTCAGCAGCAGCATTTTTGTTTAGCGTGCGTGTGTGAACTGTATAGTCCGCATATGGACGCTAAATGGCCAAGTCGTTGAGCTGAGGCCCAGAACAGAACTTCCCATGCTGCTCTTTGTTGAGACTGCAGGATTAAAGTGTGGCTCCTTCGTAGCCACACTGAGCCCGCCACTGGCTTTGTTGACCCGATGAAGGCAGGGGAGTAGAAGATGAGACTCCGGGTTTTGGAAGGCCCTTGGGCAAGACACCCTCAATGGGTCCCCTCTGCTTAGCAAGCCTGCCTTCTCAGCACCATTGTCACTAGCTGCTATTGCTCCTTATCCTCCCTCCTCACTGCTACCCTTTGCTTGCTTGATGGGCAGAGAGCCAGTGAGCAAGCAGGCTGGGGCATCTGCTGCTCCTCCTCCTCACTACCACCGTTGCCTGGGCCAGAGCGAGAGGCAGGTGAACAAGCAGGCTGTGCTGGTGGAGAGGAGGAGCAGGACCAGGGGGCTCTGTCAGTGGACTCCTGCTGGGGTGTGGGCCCTTGGCAGGTGCCCACCCATGCCTACCCTTAACAGAACTATGCAGTGGTATGTCAACAGCAGCTGTGGAAATTGCTTGCAGGCCTGATTTCCTGCACAGCCCTATCCTGAGTCAGAGCATTGGTCCAAAGGGTTGCTAAGTCTCCCAAGGCCCAGGTCCTGAGAGGGGTCAGAGCCTGGAAGCTAAGAGAGAGGGGCAGAGCCTGTGGTTGAAGGGGAGAGAGGGGAGCGTTGTTGGACTGCAACTCCCATTGGCTATGCTGGCTAAGGCTAATGGGAATTGCGGTCCATCTGCATCTGGAGGTCCACTCGTTCCACACTACTGGGACGGAGGATATTAGCTGGCAGGCAGAGCCTAGCTGTGACTCAGAGGCTGAAAGGAGTCATTTGGGGGACATGGAGGCAGAGATCATAGGAAAAGCTTCCAAGCCCAACAGAGAAAAAAGCTTTTTTGTATAACCTGAAACTCTCCATAATACTCCACGCATCTGATAGAGTGGGCTACGAAAGCTTCTGCCAGAATAAATGTGTTAGTCCTTAAGATTCTTCGTTGGTTTTGCAGCAATAGCCTTGCCCAGCTACCTTCTGGAAATAGAAAAAGCTGGCCTCTTGGCTCTGGGCCCTCACCCTGAGATTTTACTCCTTTCCCGGAAGACCCTGCGAAAGAGGTCAAGGTCATGGGCTTGCAGCTTTATTGACCCATCAAATCCAAAGCCTGTCCACTCTGGTTGGTAACAGCTCTCCAGTGGCCCAGGTGACACTCTTCCCCAGCCCTGCTATCTGCAATAAGACTGGGTGTGTTGATCCTGGGTCCTTATGCATGCAAAGCATATGCTCTAAGATGGAGCTTGTGGGCCCTGCCCAAACCATGTACAGGTGCAACGCCACGCCTGCCAGCACCAGCCACAGGACAAAACAGAACGCTGTTGCTATTCGTTCATCTCATTGACCCACTGGAGTCTGTTAGGCTCAGTTCCCTGGCTCACCCTCACCTCCTGTCTCTGCCCTCCCGCAGGTATCAGGCTTTAAAAAAAAAAAGTCAAAAGTTGGACCTCTGGTGCACAGTCTGCAACCTGCATGGCATGGATGAGTTCTTCCCTGCCAACTACCTGCCTGCTGCTCCACTGGATGCCTTCTTGGTAGTACTGCAGAAGGCCTGATTTATGTCCTGAGGATTATTTATGTATTTGCCTGCAGAATATGGTAAGTGAAAAAGACATTGTTACATACCAAGCCCATCCCAATGCCCTGTCCTGCAGGCTGTTGATAGAACAACTATAAGAGCTTAAAGGAAGATTGTGCATACAAAAAAAAAAAAAGAAAGAAAGAAAAGAAGAATGCTGTTGGGATGCACTTTGCAAGATCATGTGGATAAGCCTATATTTATTTGATTTTTTGTTGTTCAAACCAGGACTTAGCAATCATTAAAAAGCAGTTTTACAATCTGTAGCCTTTTCTCTAGATTCCCAGATCTTGGAATCATGAATTTGCTCCCTAACCCATGTTAAACTGGTTATATTGCTTGCTTTCCACCAATTTTGTTTAAAATACCTTCGGTCTTAGTGAATGGGCCATTTCGAATTTGCATATGTTGAAATGAAATGAAATAGCATATGCAATAAGCAACAGTCATAAGATTTTAATGTGTACTGCCATTAAGATCAGACACCCACTCCATGCAGATGTTTCATACCTGCATACCACCACTTCATTTATATACTTCCCATATCATCTGGCAATACTGTTTAAACTGACTATTGAATGCCAGTCTGTACAAATAACACTGGCCAGCTGCAGCCTATGCTGGAAAGTCTGCTCTTCCAGGTCAAAAGGAAAAGGGGCATATTTTAGAGCTTCTCCCAGGTTTAGAAGCCTTTGGACTAGCCATTCCAACTGTTTGGGCTGACAAAGATTTAGTGTTTCTAGGAGACAATGGCTACAATCCATTGCACAGTTGTGCCCACTTAAGCCCCATGGATTAAGCACATGTTAACTGTGCATTGGGTTGCTGCCTGTTTCCTTCCCAGGCAATGAAGATAGCTCTTTAACTCTTGGAAGGAATTAGTTCTTGAAAAGCAGCCACCTTTAATCCATGGCAGAAGAACCAGGCAATAGAGTTGTGGCATCTTGAAGGCAAATGCATAAGATGAAACAAACCAGCACTTTCCCACAAAAGCTCCTGCTACAATTCTTTAAGGCGCCACACGGACTCTTTAGTCATTTTCCCTTTTTGAAGGGATCCAGTGAAGTTATACCTTTTGTTACAAGTGATACCAGGCACAATTTGGGATATGAAACTGCAATCCTAAATACACTCACTTGGGAGTAAGCACTACTGAATTCACTGGGCTTTCTTCTGAGTAAATATGCTTAGGATCACACTGTTAATTCATTTTGTTTTGCTCTGATTTCACTTCTATTGTGTTTCATATTGCATTTGGCTGTTTTGTACTTTACTTTATGAAACGCTAATAATGAAAGCTAAATTAGGGCGCTATCCTATGCATGTTTACACAGGAAAAAGTCCTACAACTCCCAACATCCCCCAGCCAGCATGAATGCTGGCTGGGGGATGCTGGGAGTTGTAGGACTTTTTTCTCTGTCTAAACATGCATAGGATTGCATCCTTAATGAAGTAACTGGGGACACAAGAGTGGAAGTGGACATCGAATTATACACTGGAATGCAAAAAGCATGTCTTCTAAAGAATATTTATTAATGAAAACATGGAATAGCAAACCATGGGCTAAGGAGAAAACTAAATGGCTAACCAAAACTGTAGGGCAAGATCCATCAGAAGGTTCTCTAATCCTGTGTAAGCCCCACTGAAATGCTCTTCCACAGTTTCCATTCATTCCAAGGGGATTATGCAAGGGGACTTCCTGGTGGATTGTGACCTCAGAGAATCAAAGTTTGTTTTTAAAAAAACTAACTTTTGAAATTTAAAAGTGATGACATCATTTCAACAGGATAATAGCACAGAAGCAAGTTATTTTTTTTTATTGGTGAGATGATGAAAGCCACAGGATTTCCCAAGTTCTCACCACTTAATGATTTGAGGATCTGATTAAAAACAGGGCTGCAAGGAGCATAATGGAGTGGATGAGGGCAAACAAATTGAAGCTTAATCCAGACAAGACAGAGGTGCTCCTGGTCAGTGGAAAGGTAGATCAGGGAATAGGGATACAGCTTGTGCTGGATGGGGTTATACTCCCCCTGAAGACACAGGTTGGCAGTTTGGGTGTGCTCCTGGATTCAGCCCTGAGCCTGGATGCTCAGGTCTCAGCAGTGGCCAGGAGTGCATTTGCACAGTTAAAGCTAGTGCACCTGCTGCACCCATTCTTTGCGATGTCTGACTTGGCCACAGTGACACATGCCTTAGTTACATCCCGTTTGGATTACTGTAATGCGCTCTACATGGGGCTGCCTCAGAAGAGTGTTCAGAAACTTCAGCTGGTTCAAAGAGCTGCGGCTAGACTGCTGACTGGGCCTGGTTACAGGAAGCATACCACTCCCCTATTAAAACAGCTTCACTGGCTCCCAGTCTGTTTCTGGGCACAATTCAAAGTGCTGGTTATGTCCTATAAAGCCCTATACGGCTCGGGTCCAGGTTACCTGAAAGACCGTATTCTCCCTTATGAGCCTACTCGTGCCCTGAGATCTTCAGGGGAAGCCCTTTTCGCCATCCCGCCATCATCACAGGCACGCCTGGTGGGGACGCGGGAGAGGGCCTTCTCGGTGGCTGCCCCAAGGCTCTGGAACTCCCTTCCCAGGGAGGCGAGAGTGGCACCCTCCTTGATATGTTTTCGTAGGCATGCAAAAACTTTTTTGTTCCAGCAGGCCTTTGGGGATAACTAGTCTGGACCTGCGAAAATGCAATGTATGGATATCATTTTTGTTGTTCTGGTTGTCTTTTAATGTTTTAATATTTTTACAATTTTAATATTGATGATTTAATTATATTTTTAACTTTTGTACAGTTGTATTTATATTTCTATTTATAGGTTTTAATTGTAGCAGTTTTAACATTGTAAGGCCGCCTTGAGTCCCAGTATTGGGAAAAAGGTGGGATATAAATAAATATAATAAATAAATAAATATAATTCCAACTCTTAAGATACTTCCAGACAGAGAGGTCCTAGTGCTAACAATGAGAAGGCAATATGGAACTATTCTTTCTTTTCTTACTTAACATGTAATGCAATAAGAAAAAAGAAAGAGAAAGATGGAGGAAAATACAGGAGAGCTACAAGTAGAAGATGACAGTGTCTGGAGCCCCCCCCCCCCCCCGTAAAATTCCATGAATGAGGCAGGGCAATGATATGATAAAAGTTTCATCTGGAAGCATCCTTAGTAATCTGTACTTGCTGCCTATCAGCTTCTGAGCCAAGTTCAAGGTGCTGGTTATTACTTTTAAGTAGGGATGTACGAAAGTCACTTACCTTTTCGAAGGGTGACATTTGCGGTGGGGGTAGGCGCTCCATCCCTTCTCTTGAAATTCTCTCCGGCCGGCTCCGCTCCGCGGAGATTCTGCAGAGTCACCGGCCGGGGCCACCCGCAGCCGGACATCCAGCCGCTGGGCAGCCTGCAGGACGCAAATGGCAGCTGCCATAGCTGCCACCATTTGCATCCCTGTATTTTGCCGTGATAGGCTACGTAAATATGTACGTAGCCTATCACGGCAAAAAAACAACAACACACACAGTGAACGCAAATGGCTGAGGCTATGGCAGCCTCCATTTGCGTTCTTTTTTCTTTTTTTTTCCGTGATAGCCTACGTAAATATTTACGTAGGCTATCATAGCAAAAAAAAAAAAAAAGGGAACGCAAATGGCGGCCGCTGTAGCCGCCGCCATTTGCGTTCCCTTTTTTTTTCTGTGATAGGTCACGTAAATACTTATGCAGCCTATCACGGCTTCCGCAGGGACGCAAATGACATCCCTGCGTTAGCCGTGATAGGCTACATATTTACATAGCCTATCACGGCTAGATGGAAGAAGCGAATGGCGGCCGCAGACGTGGCCGCCATTCGCAATGCAGCGCGGATGGCACCAGGTAGGTGCTCCATTCCAGGCCCATTTCGCGGGGTGGGGGGAAGGGGGGCTTCGTTCCGCCACGATTTTGGGGGGGCGAATGCACTGGCTTTCGGCCTCACCGAGATCCGTAGCGGATTTCTCTGATATCCCTACTTTTAAAGCCTGAAACAGCCTGGCCCCTGGATACCTTAGGAAGTTCTTAAGATCTGTGGATTCAGCCTTGCACCACGTCTCCCTATTTATGGAAGTGAGATTAGCCGGGGGGGGGGGGGGACACACCGAGTACGGCCTTTTCTGTGGTGGCGCCTACATTATGGAAACTGTCGCTAGGGAGATGTGCTAGGTGTGCCTCTCTTAGTTCTTACTAATAAGTGTGCCTCTCTTATCTTTTTTTGCCATCAGGAGAAGAGATTTTCACTTCACAGAGCTTTTAATAATTGAACTGTGACTTTGATGGATTTTATTCTGCTCTTTGCTTTTAGAACAGTACACTTTATTTTTCTTAAATTGTATGTGTGTATATTTAGAACAAAGTATTGCTGTTTGTATGCCACCCCTCCCTCCTCACTTCATATGTCGTTTGGCTTAGAATTGTATAGAAAAGTGAAGGAAAAACGTCACTCTCTTCGAGTAATATCTAAGAAATAATGCCTTATGATAGAAAATGGGAGGAGAGGGTCTTTTAACGTATCCAGTAGACTGGAGAGACTTTCATTTCTCTCTCTCTCACACACGCCCCACAGTTTCTCTATATACAGACATATACAGTGTGTGTGTGTTGTACAATAAAACAAAAGGAAAACCCTGTAACAGACTAACAATAGCAACAAAGTGAATTGTGCCCATCTTCCAAAAATGCTAGATTTAAACTCGTCTGCGCTACAAACCAGTCTTTGCAGTACTTGGGTTTGTTTCTGTTAAATCCCAGCCTTAAGGACTCCTTCACAAAAGAGTCCATGTGGTGTAGTGGATACACATGCATCAGACTCAAACTGGGGAGACCTGGATTCAAATCTCTCCTCGGTCATAAAACTCACCTTGCGTCTGTTGTCATCTCCTAGCCTAGCCTTCCTCATAGTATTGTTGTGACGATCACATGGGTTAACCGCCATGTATGATGGAAGGGTGCAATATAAATTTAACAAGCAGGCACCATTGAAATCGAGAGGACTTACTTGAAAGAGAATGCATTTAAACTGGAGTATTATCCTGCATTAATAGAGCACCCTTCAAAGCAAGCTTGGGTATAATGGTAGTATTACAATAGAACAATGTAATGGACCAAGTTACTTTCAATATGGGGGGCAGGGGATGGGGGGAGATGGACAGGATAGGTTTCTTCCATATCTGTGTTCTAGCAAATTCTATAGATTCTGTATAGAATAGCATAGATTTTATAGATTCTATTCAGTAGAAGAAACAGAAAGCCACATTGTTGTTAATTATCAAAGGATATCTAAAGTTACTTCCTCCTCCGCTTATTATTCTGCTTTATCATTAAACTAGTGTGTATGATTCCAAGTAAAGTAAGATAAAATTACAGACAGGAGAATAAATGAGGATCCTGAGAATTTCTTACACAGCGATTACAAAGCTAAGGCAACGAGCAAAAGCAACAATAAATTCTCTATTAACTTGTGAGTAAGCAAAAGGTTAAAGTGTTTTGGTTCTGTATGGATTCAAAACTTCCATGGGTATCAGTGAAACGAGAGAAAGTCCAAAAGTCTAAAGCAGCAGTGCCAGTTAGACACTGCCGTAACAATGAAGGTGATCATGAAAAGTTGTAAAACGAAACAAAACTTTACATGAATTAAGTGCCTTCTCTATTCTTGTAGGAATGTTCACAGATGACTGGAAAGGAGTGACAGTGAAACAGACCAACATCCAATCTGACACTAATTACACACACACACATTTAACAGCAGTTGCCTTGGATTTTCTTCTCCTTTGTAGCAACCCTCACCCCCCTTCACACACACACAGAGGAGAAAAAAAAAATCAGCCCCTTTATCTGCAAGGTTCACAAAGCTTGAACGCCTTGGCTCCAGTGTTCTGTTCTCTAAACGACAGCAGCCTTTTACCCTTGACTGTACTCAGTTACCCTGGAAGTTTGAAAACTCCACCCAGCCCCTAATTTTCAGCGTGTCCTTAAAGTTTTGTTTCAAGGAAAAACTATTCTGAGCTGAGGGATAAGGACTCAGCTCTTTTATTTAAAAAAATCATTCTAAGGGGAACAAAGATTCCTGGTTCCCCACTTCCATTTCATCAATGAAGACTACCACAAGGGCCTCTTCATAAGACAAGTAAACGTCATTGAGTTCCCTTTACAGTCCTCCTGGCCTTTCTAGGTTGCAGGGAATATACACAAACCCCATTACTGTTAGTAATTATGATTTATGTCAAGCAATGCGCATCTTGCAATATGCGTCACAGGCAGCCAGGAACACGTAATCTCTGCCCCAAAGAGCTTACACCTAAATACGGCAAAACAAAATGAACAAACCAACCCCAGTACCAGAAGAGGAAAGGCTTTGCCATACAGTCATGCTGTTATTTTCCCTTCGGTGGGTGAGAAATCACTGGATGGGAATGCTCTCTTCTTTTCCCCCGCTAGGGCAGTGCTTCAGGTCCTAACATTAGCTCCCTTTTGATGCTGATTTCTGGCCAGGGCTCTTCCCAGCTCCCTTTCTGTCGCTTCAGCTCACACCTCCCCACTTCTTCTGTTCAGGGAAATGGAATTCAAGCTTCCCTCCTGGGATATTTGGAGTTGTTCCTACCTTCCCCTTTGTGACTCTTGCCTTTCCTTCCCCTCCTTAGGATTTACAAAGTGAAACAGAATTTTGAGAGTTGGAAGGGGAGGCTGCGTGGGGAGGGGGCAGGTTTGAGGGGGGAATCTTACCTCTGAGGCTCTCTTTGTTGCTTGGAAGCCAGCAGTGATGACAATTAGGGAAGCATTCGCCTCCTTTTACTGCTTGCAGCGTGCTCTAAAGAAAAGGATAGGGATGCTGTTCTGTCTCTCGTCCCTCCTCCCCCTGTCCCACCCTCCTCCTCCTCCTCTCATGCTCCCTCCCATCCATAGCCTGAAAGAGAGCTCTCCTGACCTCCTGCTTTAAGTCACTTCTCCCCCTGGATGCCCTGCCTTCAAGTGTCTCCTCCTTTCTTGCCTGTTGAAGCTGCAGCGCCCAGCTTTCTCCACATTCGACAGCATCCGTGGAAAGGCAACACACGCCACAGTCTAAGGAAGCCCATCTGCCACTGTTACACACAACCATTTGGGGGAGGGTCTTCTGTCATTGTAGGGCAGCCATTTATGCACCCAAAAAAAGGACGAAAGAGGATGCTAATTTACATAACATATAAGTTAGCATAATATTTGCATATGCTAACTTCTATGTATAGATACAGATTTAGAAATAGTAACTATAATTTAAAGAGAAATACATCTCACCACAGTGGGGAAGATTGGCCAGGTGATGTGTGTGCCTTGCTCTGTCTGCTGCCAAGGTGCTAACAGCTGATGGGCCACTTCAAGGCCCAGCTCTCCCTTCAGATAGTTCTTTATCTTTAAACTGGACTTGGGCTCCTCTTTCAAACAGAGGAGACCTTCAAATAGAGGCCTGTCCTCTGCAAAGTAGGACACATGGCCACCCTGTCTGCAGCCATGTATTTATTTATGCACTCCCCTTGCTGCAGATGGAATACACACATAGCAAGCCAGTCATGGGAATCCACCACCATGAGCACAAACGGTCAGTGCGTGCCCCATGGATCATGTGATAAAATTCATAGTATGCGTCCAGTACACCCCAGCTGATTCCAGATTCTCACAACTAGCACTCTATGTGCATACTCAGTCCACACAGATAAAAGTCAGCATGGATTGAAAAAGCCCCACAGTGTGGTTCTGTGAATCGACCCCAGGGATTTCAAAACTGCTTTCAGTCTGTGGACTCTAGTTTAACTGGTCTGGTTGGTTTGCGGATCAGAACAGATGGGTGAGGTCTAACAAACTGAAGGTTAAGCCAGACAAGGCAGGGGGCTTGTTGATGGGCCATCAGAGGTTCTGACTCAGAAGGTGGAGTTCAGCAGTTTGGAATAGTGTTGTAAACTCCCTTAAGGATCAAGTTTTCAGTTTCAGAGAGTTGTTAGATCTGGCCTTCACTTTGGACCATGCAAGTGGCATCAGTGACATAATGCATTTTTCACCAGCTTAGGCTGGTACACCAAGTACAACCCTCCTGGACAGAGGTTATCCAGGCTTGACTGTTGCAATGTGTTGCACAGGGGCCTGCCCTTGAAGCCCTCTTAAAACATCAGATAGTTCAAAATGTTAAAGCTTATACAGATCATATCTCATCAGTGTTGAAATGGCTCCACTGACTTCCCATCCAGTCCCAAGTACAATTTAAAGTGCTGGTATTAACTTATAAAGCCCTACATAGCTTGGGCCCAATGTACCTCAAGGACTGCTTCCCCCCAGCCCGGATACAAACCTGCCTGGGCTTTAAAATCTGCCAGAAAAGCCTTTCTGCAGGCTCTGCTGACATAGGCAGTTGGTGACCCTGTGACACCCTGTCTCTAGAATGCCCTCCCTGCTTTTGTATGCCTAGTTCCTATGCTGATTATTTTCCAGTGCTAGGTAAAAACATTTTTGTTTGTTTACCAAGGCATTTTAATCCAGGACACAAGTCATACTGCTGTTGATCTTGACATTTGCTTTCAGCTGTGAACTGAAACTAAAATGAAAAGCAGTAGTGAGTCAAAATATGTTATGCTAAATATGTAGTGTGCAGCGGACCCTCCCTTTCTTACTCTAATGTAAGCGCAGAGGCCTGGATCCAGATCAGATCACCACACACGGGTAGAGGAAGTTTAAACTTTCCTGCCCACCACTTGTTTCCCAACCTCCCCGCATGGGCTAAAATAAAAGCCTCCATTGGCACCCCCTCCCCATGTATTAGGCTGGCTGAACCAGTCGCTTAGGAATTAACAGGCCAAAGATTGTTGAACTTCTCGTTGATTGAAAACTGTGTATTTTAAAACCTTCTTGTCTGTTGCTTTCACTACTCACTTTACTACAATTCACACTGCTATCCTGTGCCAGCTTACCAGGGAGTAAGCAGTTGACTAAACCATGCACGGAACTGCGCTAACTGTTATCATGGAGAGAGTTTTGTGATGTAGTCACCATAGCCATAGCATTGGCTTCTATCCACAGCTTTGATTACCACCTTTTCAAAAACATGATACCTTTGCTGTGCAACACATATTTGTAACCTGCCTCCATATTTATTTGCTAATTTAAAAAAAAATCTATTATCCCTTAGTTTGAAGCAGTTTACAAGAATACTTATGACCATCCTTCAACTTTGAAATTCACTTCCTTATGAGATGCACCAAACCCTGAGCTTGGGTGCCTTGTGAAAGTAATGTGAGATATTTTAAGATGCAGACTAGCTATCTGTGTCCACATAGGAAGAAACAAGGTAAAATAATGAAAGTATTGTTACCCTTGGCAATGGGTCCAATTTTAAAAAATTGCATGATGTGCATCACTGTAGACCAGGGGTTTCCCACTTGTTTGGTCCTGTGGGCACATTTGGGAATTGGAGAAATTGCTGTGGGCACCATCACAAAATGGCTCCCAAGGAGGATGTGGTCACGTAATGGCTGCTGCGGGGGCCTGGCTAGTCAAAAGTGAGCTAAAGAGGTGTGTGGTGGCGGAGAGAAATAGTGAGGCTAGAAGCAGGGAGGGAGGGGGAAAGAGCAAGGTAGAGGGGAGAGAAAGAGCAAGGCTAGAGCCTGGAAAAGGAGAGAAAGAAGACTATGCTAACATTTTACAAAGTTTTTGTTAAAAAAACATTTTTTAAGGGGACAGGGAGTGGAGAGCTTCATGGGCACCACTGAAGGTCCCCGTGGATGTCATGGAAACCCCTGCTGTACGTTGTACCTATTCCTTACCCCACCCCTGCCTAGCTAGGTTCAAGGATACTAGTAGTCGGCCACACCCCTTCAGGTACTTTGTCCACATCCCTGGGCTGCACCAAATGGAATTGTTCCCATAAAACGGGGCTGCTCTCAATACCTCCATACAAGCTGTATCAAGGATAGCATCAAGGTCAAGGTGAGTGAGTATGAACAACCTAATCCCCAAAGTGCCTTGCAAATTTGTCACAGCAGGCCTCCGAGGGTTTCATTAGTAGCCCAGCAGGCCAGATTTTAATAGCCAATTCACTGTTCTGCTGGACGAGCTACCTGAAGATGCAATGGAAGTGGAGAAATATGATCACTTTGCTGCCAATACCACCACAGAGTATAATGTGCCCTCACTTGTGTTTAGTCATGCTCACTATGAGATTGACACCATCTACTTCTAGTAATTGTCCAGCTTGTTTTATAGCCTGTAGGTCCCCAGTAGGCCAGGAGGCTGGCTGTGCTTAATAGTGTCGGAGAAGATGTGGGGGAAAGCGACCATGTTGTACTTTCTTGGTTCTAAGGGAAGCAAAAGCCGAGTGTACTCAAACGCGTACCCTGGATTTTAGGAAAGCTGATTTTAATAAACTCAGAACAATGATCAGTAAGGTCCCATGGCAAACAATGCTAGCGAGAAAAGGAGTCCAAGATGGGTGGGAACTTTTAAAAAAGGAAATTCTCAAGGCACAATCACAAACAATTCCAACAAGAAGAAAAGGTGGAAGACAACAGAAGAAGCCAATGTGGCTTCACAAAAAGCTTAGGGATGACCTGAAAACAAAAAAGGACACATATAGGAAGTGGAAAGAAGGCCAAGTAACAAAGGAAGAGTACAGGCAGGTAGCACAGAATTGCAGGGATGGCGTCAGGAAGGCTAAAGCGGAGAACGAGGTGAGGTTAGCGAGGGATGCTAAAAACAACAAAAAGGCTTTCTTCAGCTACGTGCATAGTAAAAGGCAGAGGAAAGAAATGGTTGTTCAGCTATTAAATAAGGATGGCAAAATGATAACAGATGACAAAGAAAAGGCAGAGGTGCTCAATTCCTACTTTGGCTCAGTCTTCTCCCAAAAGAGGGTCTATGACCCCCCTGGCAAAGGCGAAGTACAGGCTGAAGGGGCAGGATTGCAGCTTGAGATCGACAGGCATATGGTCAAGGAACACCTCATTACTTTGAATGAGTTCAAATCTCCAGGGCCAGATGAACTGCATCCTAGAGTCATAAAGGAACTGGCAGAAGAACTCTCAGAACCGCTGTCTATTCTCTTTGAGAAATCATGGAGGACCGGGGAAGTGCCAGATGACTGGAGGAGGGCTAACGTTGTCCCTATCTTCAAAAAGCGTAAAAAGGAGGAACCTGGGAACTACAGACCAGTCAGTCTGACATCAATCCCTGGGAAAATTCTGGAGCAGATCATAAAGCAATCCATCTGGAAGCACCTTGACAACAATGCCGTGATTACTCGAAGCCAACATGGATTTGTCAAAAACAAGTCCTGCCAGACAAATCTGATCTCATTTTTTAATCAAGTCACCTCCCTTGTAGACCGTGGGAATGCTGTAGACATCATATACCTCGACTTCAGCAAAGCTTTCGACAAAGTGCCCCATGATATCCTGATGAGCAAACTTGCTCGAAGTGGGCTAGATGAAACAACGATCATGTGGATCCACAGTTGGCTACAGAATCGGACTCAAAGAGTGCTTATCAATGGGACCTTCTCAAGCTGGGGAGAGGTAACGAGTGGGGTACCGCAGGGCTCAGTCCTGGGCCCAGTGCTCTTCAACATTTTTATTAATGACTTGGAGGAGGAGGTGCAGGGAATGCTGATCAAATTTGCAGATGACACAAAATTGGGAGGGATAGCTAATACTTTGGAAGACAGAAACAAAATTCAAAGTGGTCTTGATAGACTGGAGTGCTGGGCAGAAAACAACAGAATGGCATTTAATAGGGACAAATGCCAAGTTCTGCACCTAGGAAAAAGAAACCAAATGCACAGTTACAAGATGGGGGATACGTGGCTCAACCACACTACGAGCGAGAAGGATCTTGGAATTGTCGTCGATCACAAGCTGAATATGAGCCAACAATGTGATGTGGCTGCAAAAAAGGCAAATGCTATTTTGGGCTGCATTCATAGAAGCATCGCTTCCAAATCCCGGGAAGTACTAGTTCCCCTCTACTCAGCACTGGTTAGGCCTCATCTGGAGTACTGTGTCCAGTTCTGGGCACCACACTTTAAGAAGGATGCAGACAAGCTGGAGAGGGTTCAAAGGAGGGCAACAAAGATGATCAGGGGACTGGAAACAAAGCCCTATGAAGAGAGACTGAAAGAACTGGGTATGTTTAGCCTTGAGAAGAGAAGACTGAGGGGAGATATGATAGCACTCTTCAAGTACTTGAAAGGTTGTCACAGAGAAGAAGGCCAGGATCTCTTCTTGATCATCCCAGAGTGCAGGACACGGAATAATGGGCTCAAGTTACAGGAAGCCAGATTCCGGCTGAACATCAGGAAAAACTTCCTGAGTGTCAGAGCAATACGGCAATGGAACCAATTACCTGGGGAGGTGGTGGGCTCTCCCACACTGGAGGCCTTTAAGACGAGGCTGGACAGCCATTTGTCAGGGATGCTCTGACTTGGATTCCTGCATTGAGCAGGGGGTTGGACTCGATGGCCTTGTAGGCCCCTTCCAACCCTACTATTCTATGATTCTATGATTCTATGTTTGAGAGCAATTGTGTGAACAGCCCATTTCATCTCAACATTCCAAAGTGAGACCAGGACTTTGACAGGAGCACCAGCCTCGTCAACTGGAAACTCCCCGAGAATAGTCAATAATCCTTTGTATTCCATAAGTCTCTGGGAGCTAAACCATCTTATTTGGCCCACCAGACAATCTAAACTTCACCAGTAAGCAATCTGACCATGACAAAGGGGACCCAGAGAACATTCCCCCCAATAATTCCAGACCTCCTGTATCTTACTCAGTTGAAAACATCAGGTCAAGGATTTGTCTTTTGAAAAAGCGGTGGGCCTCTGACATACCGAGACAGCACTATGGTTGTTATGGTAGCCATGAAGCCCCAAGTTGGTTCCCTTCAAGTAGCCTCCATGTGAATCTTGAAGTCCCTCCAGAGCTACTGCCATGGGTTTCTCCACTACTACAGTGGAAACCACCCCAGTCATCTCAGCCAGGCAGACTCTTGTGCAGTAGGGTGGTTGGTACACCAGCAGAATCCCTATTCTGTCTCTCTGGCCCAACACTGGGTACTAACACTTGAACCTGGCACATGAATAGACCGGTCTCCTAGTGAGGGAGATGGATTCCTTATAGATGGCAACAACCCTCCTCCTCAACCCTCCAGCCAGTGTTGGTGCTGCACTATGACCTCAGGCAGAGGGAACTGGTATAGACCAACACTACACAGCTCAGCTTATCCACCCTGGTTTTGGTGGCACACACCAGGTCAGCCCCTTCCATCCACAATCAAATCGTGGATGAGAGCAGTTTTATCCTGGACCAATCTGTCATTAACAAGCAGTAACCCAGTGCCAGAGAGCTGGTTAACAGGGCAAACCAAATCCTGTTGAATGGGAGATGGGGAGGACTAGAAAAGGGGGTTGCTCTTAGATACAGTATATCTCATCTCTCTTCCCCTCAACTGGCTAGCCCAGCCCCCAATGCCACGTCTCCCTTTGTCTGTGAATATGGCAATAGGGGCACCCCCCCACCCCCCATCAGCACCATTGCCCAGGCACATTATGCCAAAGAGATGATCCTATAAAGCCAACATAGGTTGTAGTCACGAGAAAAACACTGCCAACTAAGGTGGAAAAAGTGCAGTAAAGTGAAATATAGTGCAGTCAAACTGAAAGTGCAGAAAAAAGATCAAGTTACCAATAAGCAGAAGATACTGAGAACGCAAAAGCCTGTTTTTCTCATCAATACTTCCTGAAGTGCAATGCTGTCACTACATAAATAGGCTCCAATATTAAAGTAGCCACTGTTGTTCTGACTCATATACCCCCATAGAAAGTGGAACGGGCCCCCGATTCCCTGTTCTCTTGTCTCTCACTCAGTCAAGACATTTCTCCTCCCCGCTGCTTAGTAGCTTCTCTAAGGCCACTCAGTGCATTAAAAAGTAACAACTTATTTATTTATTATATTTCTATACCGCCCCATAGCCGAAGCTCTCTGGGTAGTTTACAAGATTTTACAAATATGTTAATGCTATGCTTTCGTTCAAACTCCTATGGTTTTCTATTCCACAGATAGGATGAATATTTCTGTAAGTTCATTTATCATGCCTCCTGCATCTTACATGATAAATGAACTTTAAAGTGCAGTAATAAGGAAATCCTGTCTTCTTTACCCACTCTAGCATAAATCAATATTTATTTTACATTATTGATGGTGAGCAATCAGCCCTGAAGCCTTTTGTGTGATTTCCAGTTCATAGATAATTGCCATAAATGTCTAACAGTTTGCAATAAATCAGAAGACAAATTGTTTATCAATCATGTTTTAACATGTAATGTTCACAATCATTTAAACAACATCTTTGCAGAATGTATTGCACCTTCACTTATCATATTCATATTCTTGTTTTCCATCCAACATTAGATGCTCATAGCAGATTATAGAGAAACATCAAAAAGAATAACAAGCAGGATTCCATCCTACACACACTTAGCTGGGAGCAAGCCCCATTTTACACAGTAATAGTTCTGAGTATACATGCAAATGATAGCACTGTTAGTTACAAGAATACATTGTATCCCTTGCCCTAACACACACACACACACACACACACACACACGACACAGTCTGCATATGGGATCCTGTAGGAGAAAAGAACAGATGTAGCTGCTAGCTATGTCTTTTAACTAATGTATACTTTGAGCCTCATACACAGAACACTTCTATATAGTTTGTATTTTTCCTAAACATAGCCACATGAAAGCACATTTCACTGAAATAGGTGGGGCTTCCAAATAATGCTGCTGTCAGGGCTGGATTGGAGCCCAGAGAGCCCGAAAGAAGTTCTTATTCTGAGGAAGAGATAGAAAGCATGGGAGAGGAACCCATGCACTGTTCAGAGGAACAGCCGGGGGGAGAGCCCCTCCCGGTACACATTCCTGAGAGTGATAGTGACCATGGCAGGGAGAGGGAGGCACAACAGCAGTTTCTGGATGCTAGGCACCGGTGCAGCGTCAAGCGGGAAATGGCGGGCGCTGAGAGGAGGCGCTCAGCCTGCTTGGCGCGACAGCAACAGTGGCGCCCCAATGCCCCACAGGAAAGGGATGGACTCTCTCCTCCTAGCCCATATGTTCAGAGGTTTCCCGCCTTACCCTCCAAATGGAGATCAACTGATTCCTAAGGCTAGAACCCCCGAGTAGGCAGCTGTCTTAAATCTCACTCGTAGGAGCAAGCAATTAGCATCTGTAAGCGTCATTAGGTTGAATGGAAATAAAGCCTTGGAAAAGAGCCCTATTGTTTGAGTGTTGATTCTGGCTCCTGAGGATTTCAAAAGGCAGCAGGGGCGACCTCCTGACAGCTGCAAGCAGTCCTATGCACATGGAGAGTTAGCCCTCCACATGGGACTTAAATGAGTAAATATGCATAGAATAAGGACTGCATTTAAAGCGCACTAAGACTGCAATCCTATGCTGACATACTGGGTAAAATGCAAAGGATTAATGTGTTAAAGTGGATGTGTTTAGCATTCAACCCAGTCTTGTGCTTTAAGGAATGAAATTACTGCCCTCTGGTGGAGAACAAGGAAGCAAATAATTTCAACTAAAGTAAAAGCGACTTATCCTTGGATGTGGGATGACCCCCCTCCCTTTTAGATATATTATATCACACATCAGTAAAGTGAGTAGAGCTATACTTTTCCTATAAATTAAGTAAATGTAATTGCCATTTATTTGAAATGTTACTATAGCAAACTATCAGAGTGGTATTCTTCTAATAATGAACTCATAATGTCTGTCATTCAATTATCACTTTAGTTACTGCAAAAGCAACATAAAGGTTTTATCACATATCTTGTCATTTTAGCTGTATGGTAACTGTGTAAAATAGGCTGGACCTGGACTTAGTCACACTTAGAGTAGACCCACTGAAATCAATGAGACAAATTATTTTATTATTGAATTTAGATCTCACTTTTCTCTCAAAAAATGGCACTCAAGATGGCTAACAGTGACCACATTGAGTCCCATTGATTTTATAGTGGGCCTCCTGCAAGTATGACTAAGCATGGAGTCAACCCAATATATTTTAACAGATTTATAAACAAATTTAGATTGGGCCTGGCTTTTGTTAGTCTTGGTTTGTATTACTGAACCAGCTTGAGGGGAATAGGGGGGCATTTACCTGGGAAATGGGAGTTGGGGTATGGGCGGAAGGTTCTGAGGGAAATAACGGGGAGCTAACATTTTGGGAGAAGGCATGGGGGGAATATGCAGATCATGGAATTGCTGAGGCTATGTCCTGGGTGAATTCAGTTTTCTTCTTCGACTGACCGTGGGTTTTAATAGGCCCAGGATATAAGTGGGCTCCATGAGGGGTTCTTTGTAGAAACAACCAGAGCTCCCCCCCACCCCCTCTTTCCCCCTAGAGTTTATATCCATTCCAGCTTATTGTGCTGTGAAACAGTGAGGAACAGATCTGCAATTTGGGGGATAACACTGACTTACCTTACAGCGTTGCTATATGGATGATAGCTAGATAATGCAGGTAAA
The DNA here is from genome assembly GCF_057233095.1 of Heloderma suspectum. NCBI lineage: Eukaryota > Metazoa > Chordata > Lepidosauria > Squamata > Helodermatidae > Heloderma > Heloderma suspectum. The sequence goes on from NC_139458.1 coordinate 273,273,325, forward strand.
GTGCTTTGAATACTTGAACGTCCTACAACTACAACAAGTATTAGTAGTGTGGGTGTCCTGAGAGAAATCAGGGGTTTATGTCTGGGGGCTCTTTATGGGGCTGGAAAGCAGCATATAAGAAATCCTCCCTTGTAAGTACTGTATCTAAATGGAGGGAGCTCCTTGAACATATGCCAATTCACCTATACTCATTTCGGGCGCAATCCTATGGGGATAGGTGGCCGCCTCCAAACTCAAAAGCGACCGCCTATCCAATGCAGGACAGGAGAAGCGTGGAGGGGATCATCCCCTCCGTGCTTCGGCCACCCTGCATCTGCAGCTATACAGCCGATTTTGGCTGTCTAGCCGCGGGAAGGCAGAGCAGGGGAAGTGGCTGCCAGATGACACAGCGTGTGTCGTATTGGCACTTCCGCCTTCCCCCCCCCAGAACATCCCCAGGAACACCCTGTTTTCGCCGCTCCGTGCTCTTCTTCTGAGTGCGGCGCACAGAGCTGTTCCAAGCTGCCCACGAGGCAGTGCAGAGGGGGGGTGTCGGTTCCCGGAAACCAACCTATCCTATGGCCGTCTAGCTGCTGACTAGCGGCCATAGGGTTGCTCCCTTCCTTGCTTGTTTAAGCAAGGAGAGAAGGCAGCACAAACCGGACTGAAAGAGCTTCAGAATGAGGTGGCATTTCAGCAAGCTGGGTTGGAAGCAGCAGCAGCAGCAGCAAAGCCGCAAAAGCCAATATTAAACCTGAGCACAGTCAGAATGACACTTAAGTTCAACTAGGGATGTTGCGGACAACTGGGTGGGGCTTGAGGCCCGGCGAGAAATTGCCAGCTCGGCCCCCTGGACTCCGGTCTTGGAGCACGGTAAGTTCGCCCATCCCTAAGTTCAACAGCCTGAGAATGAAATCTCAAGACTTAAGAACATTGCACAACAATTAAAATCTTGGAGACATGAAGGAAAGTGTCCAGGAGCCCCTCACCATAAGCAGTGTTGTTTTAAGCTGTGTTTTATTGTTGGATTTGTTTTAAAAAATGTTTTTAGTTCAAAGTTGTTTTAGTTATATGTTGTTGTATAAATGGTCCATATATTTTTATGTAAATGGTTTTTAAACTTGGTGTATTTTAATGTTTTAACTTTTGTAAACCACCCAAAGAGTTTCGGCTATGGGGCAGTATAGAAATATAATAAACAAACAAACATGATAAAGAGGTAGAAGGATTACAATGGAATATTCAAGATTCTCTTGCGAAAATCTGGAGTAGCAAGTAGCAGAGCTGTTTAGGATAACCTGGACACAAAAGGAACAGAGACTCAGAAATTGCCTTCAGGCATTTAGAGAGGGTGAACTTTGGAATTTCCTCCAGAAACAGTGATGCTGAAGTCGGTTACTAGTTCCCAGTTACTCAAAGTAGGACCCAGAAAGAGAAAAGGGTTCACAGAGGGCAAAATCCAACATGGTACATGCAGACGCCTGCTTGCACAAAGGGACTTTGACTCCCTGTAGCCCCACCACCACTCCCTCTCAAAACATGCTCCAGAGGGTCTGCCACACTCCAGAGAAGATTTTGAGGGCATGTGTGGGGCTGCAAGGGGTACAGGGAATCACCCTGTTTTGCCGATGGAAGCCATTTGGGAGTGGTTAGTTGGATAGCACCCAGACCCTTCTCAGTTGTTCATAATCTCAGGATTTATAGTGAGCAATTACTAATATCTTAGTAAGCAAAAGCTTCCATAACGAATCGTAGGTTTATTATTCAATTCTCCAACAAGTACATTTGACAAGTACTTATAGCAACTGCCTCTCTGAGAGTCTGAAAATAACCTTCTCCAATCTGGTGCCCTCCAGATTTTTTGGGCTACAACTCCCAGGATTCCTGACCATTGGCCATGCTGGCTGGAGCTGATGGGAGTTGAAGTCCAAAACACCTGGAGGGCACCAGGTTGGAGAAAACTTGGTCTGAAGAGAAATTCTCAACACCCAGATAAATTATTTTGAGGCATTTAAAAATAAAATAAATACATACATACTTACATAAATATCTGAACCTCTGTGCTAAACATGACATAGACTTAGTTAAGCTCTTTGGGGGAAGGGCAGAAGGAAGAACTAAAAGTTATTTTGTTGTTGGTCCTCTATCTGCATGGTGGGAAAGGGTCTCGGGGGGGGGGGAGAACGGATGCTGTTACATTTCTTGTGCGTGTGTTTGTGACTGATCTGTTTACATATAACAACCCAGAGTACAGGTTCAGTTTGGGTTGCTGCTGAATCGTGGGTTGTTGTTATGTGCAAACCCTGCACTATGGCTTAACTATAGGTTGCTAACCATGAACATCACAGAGTTCACCACCCAACAATAAACCATGGGATCTCTTCCTAGGCTGTTTGTGGTTAACAACCCATAGTTAAACTATAGGGCAGGGTTTGCACACAACAGCCCCACACGATTCAACAACCACCCATACTCAGGGTTGTAGTTACATGTGAACAAGGCCATTGTGTGTATGTAGCCTAAGAATATTAGAACAACCCTCGTGGATCAGACTAAGTGGTCCATTTAGTCTGGCATGCTGCCTCTAACAGCAGCCAGCCAGATGTCTCTGGAAGAGTAGGAGGGAATGCAGACAGCCTTTTCAGGCTGCTCCCAGCATCTGGTGCATTGCTTCTGAACAGGAAGCTTCCAGGTAGCTATCATGGTTAATAGTCGTTTGGACTGATCTTCCATGCCTTGATGGGATTGCTCTTGCAAAGTTTGTGTTAAGTTACAGGCCGTGACTCTGTGCTTGTTTAACAAAATTGTACATGTGAAATTCTTTGCACACCCTTCAGTACTACATAACTGTATTATATAACTTAAGTGAGGCAAAGGATTGAAAAACTTTCCTGAAGATGCCAAGAGAAGGAACAACACACTGGGAACTTTTAAAATGGCTATGTGCTATCTTTACCAACAACATTACAAGCCATAATTTAGACGATCTACCTAGCATGTTGAAATATGCCTTCCTAGTTAACTTAATTGTAGGACTGCCTCCTAGCTGCCTGCTGTAAAGCTGAGATTCAAAACTATGTAGCACTTTAGGGCAGAGGGGAGAGGGGGAAGAGAAGATGAGGAGAGCAAGCATCATGATGATTGACATCTCTGCTGGCCAATTGGCATTACAAACACATTAGGTAACACTGAGACAAAAACAGAGAAGCTCCACCATAGGGTTTTGTTCAATGGTGCCACATTTAGTAATACCCAATCAGGGGCACTGGGGGAGAGGGGAAGGCCTCTGTGAAAGGGGACGGTTGGTTTCAGTGCCTCTTTTCTGCTAGTTCTCTTTGCAGAATGCTGCTCTTCCAGTGGTTTGCTTCCATTAGAACCAAGTGCCCTGTGACCAGAAGCAGCAGCCAGAAAGACAAACTGACACCATTGGTTTCTCTACCCTTCCGGGCTCTTCCTTTCCTCATGGAGGCCATTAGAACCAACTGGCCAGCGAGAAGAAGAAACAGCTAGTGAGGCAAAGGGCCAAGATTGCCTTCTCCACCTGTTGCCGCTTCGGGGCCTGTCCCTTTCTTAGCAGGCTGTTTAAGAACCAAATGCACCTTTCTAAGAAGTGTGGGGAGGGAGTTCTAGAATAGTTCTGTTTATAAAGAAAATAATTCCTTTTACTTGGGTATTTGAGATCTGAACATTGGAAGAGGGATGTGAACAAGAGCAGAACACAGTTTGTGCTGAGATAAGGTGACAACAAATTTTAGGGAACAGCTAGAACTTAGCATTTTTCATTTCCAGGTGCAAACCCATTCCTGATGAATTGATAAGGAAATAATATAATTGGCCTGGTGGCATCACGCTGGAAAGCCAATTGTACAAAAACAGCTGTGGGCACGCCATCTCATAAGAAACAGTTTTACTCTGGGGTGTGTGAATATTCTGGGGTGCCCCAAAACTTATTTACAGGTGAAAATTCCACCTGTTGGCAATGGGGAAACATGCTTGAGAGTGCCTTGTACAAAAATGAAGCTTTATGCCAGATGCTATTCTAGGGCATCTCATAGTCTTCCAAAGGTTAATGTTCTTTATTAGAATGTTTCCTTATACATCTTGGAGAAGATGAAACAAATGGCAATTTTTTGGTCATTTTTTAATCTGGATCAAGAAGAAACCAAGAATATTAAAACATCTAAATACTCCGAAAGAAAAATGTATTTAAATGATCATTCCATTATTCTTTAATAAATGTTTGGGATAAGTACAAGAAATACCTATTCTAGTTTTTCTGTAGCTTCCATAATTGGTGATGAAGCTTTTAACATGCATGATCAGCAGATAATTTTGCTACCTGGGAAGAATGTGCTTTTGACTGATACACTGACTTGTTAAAAGATAATATGTTATCTTACAGGCAAATAATTGGAAATCTGAAGAACCTCCAGTTCTACCAGTATCTTCAAATAAAATAATTTGTCTCTCAGAAAAGAAGTTTTCAATATTTTAAGGCAATTGGCAAAAGTTGATAAACTGATCTTTTCAGAGAATAAAAATACAATATACAACATAGGGAGATTCAAGATAATATATGCATCTAGACGGGAGAAAGACAGTAGCTTCTATCAGAAAGCGTCTGTCCCCTTTTGTTTAGAAGAGATTCCCAGTTTTCAATTTCATTGAATTATAAAGAATATTGCTTTAAGGGACAATGATGTCTAACACTTTAAAATCAAGAGACAGGAAAAAATGGTAACTCATATACAGGGCCACTCTACATGGGAGGTTTCCTGTGATGCTGCTGTGGCTTAAAGTCGTTAAGGATACATGATGTTGTGGCCACACTAGCCAACCAGCTGCATCCCTCTTGAAAACCGCATTTTCTGAAAGTCCTTTTACTCATTTTTTTTACTTTAAGTGGCTCCCAGAAGTTCCCCTGTAGTATGCCTACTCCCCCCCATACCCTCTTTATCCCCATTTGCAGTAGAGATCCTTTCACAGTAAGTAGTCTCCTTTTCCCATTCATAATATCAGTAGCCCTGTTTAATTCACAGTAGTGGAGTAACCAGTTCATAATGCAGTGCACAGTAAAGACTACACTGAGCAGAAGGAGAAAGGGTAGCCAGCTGCTATTTCGCAATCACGCAACAAACCTACAACTAAAGAATACACGGGGGGGGGGGGAGAAATTGTGGCCAGTACAGCAGAGGAGCATGGACAGGGTTGGGAACAAGCCTCCGCAATCATGGAATCGTGCTGGGTCACCCCTTCAGAGTAATGTAGCAGTTTGCTTTTCCCATTCACAAACAGAAGCCTCTGATTCATTCATGTCTCCCTGTTGTATAGGTAGTAGGAATGACTGCAAGAATTAGCAGGCCTCAAATACAGCTGTTCTTTATACAGCACACACTGAAGTGAAGAACTTAGCAGAACCTCCACCCACTGTTGCTACTCCCAACCCTACAGGAGCTGCCAAGGTTCAAACACAATAAGTAACCCACAGTACGCCCCTTAGGATACATAACATTCCTCCCCCCCCCTTAGCTATCATAGTCTTCCAACCAACGAAGAAGTACCCTTTCAAGGCACGGTCTCTGCATTCAACTAGTAGGTGTAGATTGCACAGATGACTTCCTTTCAGTAACTGCCATAGGTAAGGCAGGAGTATTGCTCCCATCACTTAGTGGTTTGGCACTTCAGCTGGCGGTGGGAGAAGCACATCAGTTCCAGACAGATCTTTAGCAGCTACCTCTGCTGATGGCAACCCCCTCTGGCCAGAACGCCTTCTCAGCTGGACATGTCATGCCACACTGACTCATCTGCACACTGGACCTTGTATGACACAGGTCCAGTGACCTCAGTGATAGAGGAAAGAACCCATCTCAGTCCAGTTCCTAACAAATACCTGATCTTGTGGGGCAAATGAACAGACAGTAGGAGCTGAGAGGGCAGCATCCAGAGCTTGCTCCCATTTGCTTTGTAAGGCTTCAGCTAAATTTGGGTAGAGACGGTCAAGACAAGTTTTTAGATGCTGCCCCATAAGTAACACTGCAGGACTGACTCCTGCTGTTGCACAAGGAGTAACGTGTTGAGCAATGAGAAACCTGGCAAGGCGTGTTGGCCAGTCTCCTCCCGCAATGCGCTTCGGGGCATCTTTTGTTGTCTGCACCATCCATTCTGCTTGGCCATTGGTCAGGGATGGCGAGGTGGAAGGGTGACAGCCTGAATAAGGTTCTTGTCTGCAAATGTTTTAAATTCAGCAGATGCAAAAGCAGTCCCATTGTCTGAGGCTATAGTATCAGGCAACCCGTGGGTTGCAACTAAGTGGTGCAGTGCTGCGATTGTTGCAGTGGCTGTTTGTGATGGTACTAAGGCTGCTTCAAGCCACTTTGAGTAAGAATCTACCACAAACAAGAAGTTTTTCCCTTGAAATGGTGCTGCAAAAACAGTATGGATTTTTGACAAAGGCTTCTTGGTCACTTCCCATGATAGGTGCCCTTGGTGGATTGTGCCTACTGGCTTGACAAGGACTGCACTCATTTACAGCCTTTTCAATATCTGAGTCAATACCCGGCCACCAGACATAGCTCCTTCCCACTGCTTTCATGCAAATGATCCCTGGATGAGCTTCAATGTGGTCAAGATGGTTTGATGACCCTTATCTCGAATAACAACAGGGTTTCCCCATAGTAGGTACCCCTTATGGGTAGATATATCATGCTGACAGCATTTGAATGGCTAAATTCCTCTGGCAGTTTCTCATCTGGCCATCCCCTCCATGCCCAGTTTAAAACATGAGCCAGTACAGGATTTCGAGCCGTCAGCCTAGCAATTTGATCAGCCTGAAGAGGTGGGTCAGGAAGGGCTTCTAGCATCAAGACTTCCAGTGGAGGAGGTACAACAAAATCTGGAATTTGAAGTGGTACCCGACTCAATCCATCAGCATTAGCTATTGCCTTTCCTGATTTGTAGACAAATGTATAATCATAAACATTGAGCAGAATGCTCCAGCGCTGCATGTGAGGTGATGGTATGCAGGGAGCAGGCTTACCAGGAAAGAAGACTCCTAAAAGAGGCTTGTGATCCGTGCGTATTTCAAAAGCATGGCCACAGAGATCATTGTGGAACTTTTTGACTCCTGCAATAACAGCCAGGGCTTCTGTCAATTTGTGCAAAGTTTCTTTCAGTGGATGACATAGTCCTTGAATAATAAGCAATTGGTACCTCTGTACATTTGGGAATTTGTGGCTTAGCACAGTACCAACTCCATAAGAAGAAGCATCAGTAGTAAGGATTACCAGGGTTTTTTCATCATAATGTACAAGCACAGAATTTGAATTCAACAAATGTTTGACATTCTGGAAAGCATTTTCATGCTGGCTGGTCCATTTCCATGGAACTCCTTTTCCCAGCAAGCGCTGCAGTGGCTCAGCAATGGTAGCCTTTTGTGGAAGAAACACATGGTAGAAATTGAGAAGTCCCCAAAAGGCTTGAAGTTCCTGCTTTGTTTTTGGAGCAGGTGCATTGTGAATTCCACGTATTTTGTCTTCAGTGGGGTGAATGCCAGAAGCATCAATATGATAGCCCAAAAATGTTATGCTGGAGGTTCCAATTTTACATTTCCTCTTTTTTACATGAATGCCAGATGTGTCAAAATTCTATAGGACTTCTTGAAGTCATTCACCAAGTTCTTCCTCTGTTGATCCTATATTGGCCCCAGGCCTTGTAACCAAGTCAACTGTAGTTTTAGAGGGGCCTAGAGATCCATAATGCTTTGCTTAGGTTCATTATAAGTGCAATTCCCTTGCTAGTGGGCCTCTGAGCATGTGAGATGAGTGAAAAGTCGATAGTGCGGCATCAGCACATTCCATGCTAACAAAGACCAGTATCTTATTAGGGCCTAGGATGTGCCTGAGAAGCGAAGCTATGTTTATGCCAAGCTACAGGTGGCTGTGCTGGGAAAGTTCTGATTGTTTTCCTTCTGAACAAGCACTGTTAGTCTATGCTGGGAATGGATGTTAATTAACACTTGCTGCTATCATGCTGCCTCACTGCTGACATGTATGGTATAAAACCCATTTTACCCCTTGGCTCTGGGTTCAGAGAAGCTGTCTGATCCAACCATTGGGTACGCCTGTGTGCTGTAAGTACTCAATAAAGGCACCTTGTAAGCAAACCTGGGTCTGACTTATCATCTCAGTACCTCCAAACCTTACAGATCCCATGAGCAGGAAATAATCAAAATAAAGTGCAACACCTGGCATTCCAGAAAGTAGGGTTTCCATCAATTGTCGGAACAGTCCAGGCCACAGAAATCCCGAATTGCAGACACTTTACTCAGAATGCCCCTCGATGAGTGATTGTTTGGGCATCTGCTGTAGAATCATCAACAACCAACTGTTGATATGCTTGGGCTAGATCAATTTTTGCAAAGACCTTCCCTCCACCAAGTACAGCGAGAAGCTGATTGTGAACAGGGCCTGGGTATGGATGCTACTTAAGTGCCTTATTCACAGTGCACTTGTAATCTCCACACAGTCTCACCTTCCTATTTGGCTTTAATACTCGCACAATGGGTGTAGCCCACTAGGCTTGTGTAACTGGTTCTAGCACACCTTGCTTGATAAGATGCTCAAGCTCTTCTTCAATTTTTTCCCACAATGCAAAAGGCACATTCCTGGCTTTCATGCAAATTGGTGCAATAGAGAGATCCAAATGCAGTGACACTGGCTTCCCTTTGTATTCTCTCAATTCTATAGAAAATACCCTTAGAAATTTATTAACAATTGCTGCAAGCCGACCTGTAGTAAGGACATGAATTCCTTGAATGCTAATCCCTACTGATGAGAATCAGTTTCTCCCCAAGAGGTTTTTCCTCTGCCGCTCCACAATTAAATGGAAACTTCCCTTGAAAGGAGCCATACTGTACATCTGCAGTGCAGCATCAAACAACATCAACCTTCTTTGCATTGAAATGACGCAGAATGCATGAAGGACTTGACAACCTTGGAGCAAGGGTCCCAGAAAATAGGCACTTAAAAGTCTCCCTGTTGATTATGGATACCCATGATCCTGAATCCACTTCCATTTTGTATCTCCAGCCATGGATTAATACTGTTGCATACAATACAGAATCATGAGACTTTGTGTTGAGTAAGGAACAGAAAGGGAAGTGGAGTGCACTATGTGTACAGGCAGGTAGCGTAGAATTCCAGGGATGGCGTCAGGAAGGCTAAAGCTGAGAACGAGCTGAGGTTAGCGAGGGATGCTAAAAGCAACAATAAGGCTTTCTTCAGATATGTGCATAGTAAAAGACAAAGGAAAGAAATGGTGGTTTAACTATTAAATAAGGATGGCAAATGATTTGTTGTTGTTCAGTCATTAAGTCGTGTCCGACTCTTCGTGACCCCATGGACCATAGCATGCCAGGCCTTCTTGTCCTCCATTCTCTCCCGGAGTGTGGTCAAGTTCATATTCATTGCATCGGTGATGCTATCTAGCCATCTCATCCTCTGCCGTCCCCTTCTACTTTTGCCTTCAATCTTTTCCAGCATCAGGGTCTTTTCCAGTGACTTTTCCCTTCGCATTAGGTGGCCAAAATATTTGAGCTTCAGCTTCACTGTCTGTCCTTCCAGTGAGTAGTCAGGATTGATTTCCTTTAGGATGGACTGATTTGACCTCCTTGCAGTCCAGGGGACTCGTAAGAGTCTTCTCCAGCACCACAGTTCGAAAGCATCAATTCTTCAGCGCTCAGCCTTCCTTATTGTCCAGCTCTCACAGCCATACATTACTACTGGGAAAACCATAGCTTTGATTAGACGGACCTTTGTCGGCAAGGTGATGTCTCTGCTTCTTACTATGCTGTCTAGGTTTGCCATAGCTTTCCTCCCAAGGAGCAAGCGTCTTTTAATTTCATGGCTACAGTCACCGTCTGCGGTGATCTTTGGAGCCCAAGAAAATAAAATTTGTCACTGCTTCCATTTCTTCCCCTTCTATATACCAGAAAGTGATGGGGCCACATGCCATTATCTTTGTTTTTTTAATGTTGAGTGTCAAACCAGCTTTTGCACTCTCCACTTTCACCCTCAACAAGAGGCTCTTGAGATCCTCTTTGCTTTCTGCCATTAGGGTGGTATCGTCTGCGTATCTGAGGTTGTTGATATTTCTCCCGGCAATCTTAATTCTGACCTGTGATTAATCCAGCCCGGCGTTTCTCATGATGTACTCTGCATATAAGTTCAATAAGCAGGGCGACAATATGCAGCCTTGTTGTACTCCTTTCCCAATTTTGAACCAATCGGTTGTTCCATGTCCGGTTCTTACTGTTGCTTCTTGACCCTCGTACAGGTTTCTCATGAGACAGGTACGGTGGTCTGGTACTCCCATCACTTTAAGAATTTGCCACAGTTTGTTGTGATCCACACAATCAAAGGCTTTAGCGTAGTCAATGAAGCAGAAATAGATGTTTTTCTGGAATTCTCTTGCTTTATCCATGATCCAGCGAATGTTGGCGATTTGATCTCTAGTTCCTCTGCCTCATCAAAACCCAGCTTGTACTTCCGGTAGTTCTCAGTTCACATACTGCTGAAGCCTAGCTTGTAGGATTTTGAGCATAACTTTGCTGGCATGTGAAATGAGCGCAATTGTACGGTAGTTTGAACACTGTTTGGCGTTGCCCTTCTTTGGAATTGGAATGTAAACTGACCTTTTCCAGTCTTGTGGCCACTGTTGAGTGTTCCAAATTTGTTGGCATATTGAGTGCAGCACTTTAACAGCATCATCTTTTAGGATTTTAAATAGCTCAGCTAGAATACTGTCATCTCCGCTAGCTTTGTTGTTACTAATGCTTCCTAAGGCCCACTTGACTTCACTCTCTAGGATGTCCGGCTCAAGTTCAGTGACCACACCATCGTGGCTATCACGGACATTAAGATCTTTCCTGTATAGTTCTTCTGTGTATTCTTGCCACCTCTTCTTAGTCTCTTCTGCTTCTGTTAGGTCCCTGCCTTGTTTGTCCTTTATCATGCCCGTCTTTGCACAAAACGTTCCCTTGATATCTCCGATTTTCTTGAAAAGATCTCTAGTCTTTCAAATTCTATTGTTTTCCTCAATTCCTTTGCATTGTTCATTTAATTAAGAAGGCCTTCTTGTCTCTCCTTGCTATTCTGCATTCAGTTGGATATATCTTCCCCTTTCTCCCTTGCTTTTCGCTTCCCTTCTTTCCTCAGCTACTTGTAAAGCCTCATCAGACAGCCACTTGGCTTTCTTGCATTTCTTTTTCTTTGGGATGGATTGAGTTGCTGCCTCCTGAACAATGTTATGGACCTCCGTCCATAGTTCCTCGGGCACTCTGTCTATCAGATCTAATCCCTTAAATCTATTCATCACCTCCACTGTATTTTCATAAGGGATATGATTTAGGTCATACCTGAATGGTTTAGTGGTTTTCCCTACATTCTTCAATTTAAGCCGAAATTTTGCAATAAGAAGCTCATGATCTGAGCCACAGTCAGCAGGTCTTGTTTTTACTGACTGTATGGAGCTTCTCCATCTTTGGCTGCAAAGGACATAATCCATCTGATGTCGATATTGACCATCTGGTGATGTCCATGTGTAGAGTCACCTCTTGTGATGTTGGAAAAGAGTGTTTGCTATGATCAGTGTGTTCTCTTGGCAAAACTCTATTAGCCTTTGTCCTGCTTCATTTTGTACACCAAGGCCATACTTGCCTGTTATTCCGGTTATTTCTTGATTTCCTATTTTAGCATTCTAATCCCCTATGATGAAAAGGACATCTTTCCTTAGTGTTAGCTCTAGAAAGTGTTGTAGGTCTTCGTAGAACTGATCAACCTCAGCTTCTTCAGCCTCAGTGGTTGGGGCATAGACTTGAATTACTGTGATGTTGAATGGTTTGCCTTGGATTCGTACTGAGATCATTCTATCAAAGTAATAACAGATGACAAAAGGCAGAAGTGCTCAATTCCTACTTTGGCTGAGTCTTCCCCCAAAAGAGGGTCTATGACCCTCCCCCCGGCAAAGGGGCAGGATTGCAGCTTGAGATTGTTAGGCATATGGTCAAGAAACACCTAATTACTTTGAATGAGTTCAAATCTCCAGGGCCAGATGAACTGCATCCTAGAATAATAAAGCAACTGGCAGAAGAGCTCTCAGAACCACTGTCTATTATCTTTGAGAAATCATGGAGGACGGGAGTGCCAAATGACTGGAGGAGGGCTAACATTGTCCCTATCTTCAAAAAGGAGGAACCTGGGAACTACAGACCAGTCAGTCTGTCATCAATCCCTGGGAAAATTCTGGAGCAGATGATAAAGCAATCCATCTGTAAGCACCTTGAAAACAATGCAGTGATTACTCGAAGCCAACATGGATTTCTCAAGAACAAATCCTGCCAGACGAATCCGATCTCATTTTTTGATCAGGTAACCTACCTTGTGGACTGTGGGAATGCTGTGGACATAATATATCTCAACTTCAACAAAGCTTTCGACAAAGTACCCCATGATATCCTGATGAGCAAACTAGCTCAAAGTGGGCTAGATGAAACAACCATCAGGTGGATCCACAGTTGGCTACAGAATTGGACTCAAAGAGTGCTTATCAATGGGATCTTCTCAAACTGGGGAGAAGTAACGAGCGGGTACTGCAGGACTCAGTCCTGAGTCCAGTGTTCTTCAACATTTTTAATAATGACTTGGATGAGGAGGTGCAGGGAATGCTTACCAGATCTGCAGATGACACAAAATTGGGCGGGGTAGCTAATACCCTGGAAGACAGAAACAGAATTCAAAGTGATCTTGATAGGCTGGAGCGCTGGGCAGAAAACAGACTGACATTTAATAGGGATAAATGCCAAGTTCTGCGCCTAGGAAAAAGAAACCAAATGCACAGTTACAAGATGGGGGATACTTGGCTCAACAACACAACAAGCGAGAAGGATCTTGGAATTTTTGTAGATCACAAGCTGAATATGAGCCAACAATGTGATGTGGCTGCAAAAAAGGCAAATACTATTGGGGCTGCATTAACAGAAGTATAGCATCCAAATCATGTGAAGTACTAGTTCCCCTCTACTCAACACTGGTTAGGCCTCATCTGGACTACTGTGTCCAGTTCTGGGCGCCACACTTTAAGAAGGATGCAGACAGACTGGAGAGGGTTCAGAGGAGGGTAACGAAGATGATCAGGGGACTGGAAACAGCCCTATGAGGAGAGATTGAAAGAACTGGGCATGTTTAGCCTTGAGAAGACTGATGATAGCACTCTTCAAGTACTTGAAACATTGTCACTGAGAGGAAGGCCAGGATCTCTTCTCGATCATCCCAGAGTGCAGGACACGGAATAATGGGCTCAAGTTACAGGAAGCCAGATTCCGGCTGAACATCAGGAAAATCTCCTGACTGTTAGAGCAATACGGCAATGGAACCAATTACCTAGGGAGGTGGTGGGCTCTCCCCCATTGGAGGCATTCAAGATGAAGCTGGACGGCCATCTGTCAGGGATGCTCTGACTTGGATTTCTGCATTGAGCAGGGGGTTGGACTCAATGGCCTTATAGGCCCCTTCCAACCCTACTATTCTATGATTCTATTCTATGATTCTGTAAGGTTCCTTGCCACAGACTTAATGTGATATAGCTGTTGAGTTTCATCACCCCATAGACAATCTACCTGATGGGATGCTAGGTGGAGTGACTTTGTTATGGTTCCTTGGCCTTGTGCTGACAGATTTTGAATGGCAAGCTCACTTAAGGTGGCCATTCTTGCAAAACCTGTGCTCAGCATCCTTGAATCTGCACAGAGAGCACTGACTGATGTGGTCCTCCACAGCCTGAGCAGGAATAGCTAAGCCTGGGCCTACCTGCAGATTTTATGGAGGGTGCATTTCCTGTGTTCTGTTGACCTTGCTGCCCAGAATTCTCAGCTTGCTTGCTCCGGATGGCATTTACATCCTCTGCATCTCTCTTGAGTTCTGTGACTCACAGTGACTCACTGGTTAATGCCTTTCCTTGAGCCATTGCAAATCTCAAGTTTGGCTCGAACAGGAGGCGCCATTGTAGTTCTTCATCATAAACCCCACAGACAAGGCAATCCCCCAACATATCCTCTAGAAAATCCCCAAAGCTGCAGTGTTAAGATGATGCAGTTCTGCAATATAAGCAGCAATACTCTCTCAAGGTTGCTGCATTTGTTTGTGAAATTTAAATCTCTGCACAATAACTGAAGGATTTGGTGAGAAATGTATCCTCAGTGATATTAAAAGTTCATCAAATGTCTTGGTTTTGGGTGAGGCAGGAGCAGTGAGGGATCTTATTATGGCAAATGTCTGTGGCCCACAGTTAAGAGCACAGCTTGCTTTTGTTCAGGATTAGCTATCTTTTTTGCTTCAAGATAAAATGGAAGCTGTGCTGCATAAGAATCCCAGGAAGCAGGTTGACTCACATCAAACTCTTCAGTATGTCCAAGAGCAGCCATTAATTTAATTTTATTTTTTTGCACAGGAGTTGCTCAAGCTGACTGCTTACCAATGAGCTGTATAATTGGATTCACAGTCCTTGCTGCCTGTATAGCTCTCAGATTCCACCTTCGTCACCACAAAATGTTGTATAGGTAGTAGGATAGACTGCAAGAATCGGCAACCCTCAAACACAGCTTTTTTTATTCAGCACACACTGTTGCTACTCCCAACTGCAGGAGCTGCCAGGGTTCAAAAACAATATCTAACCCACAGAATCCCCTGCTAGGATACATAACACACCCCTTCAGAATCGTCCCCTGTATGTGTGATTTTCCTCTGTGTTTGTGGGGAGGAGGAGGCTTAGTTCCAGTTGGGTAAGTGGAGGCAGAGGCAGCAGCCCCCGCTGCTGACTCCAGAGCACTTGCAGAGGGAGGCAATTCCAGCCCTTTCCCTCTGTGCAGGACCTAGGCGCCTCCTGTCTGCCCACCTGTCAGTCTGTCCCTGGGCTTCAATATTGCTGGTTCACAGTTGGTGGGTGCGAGGGGGAGAGGTGTAGGGTAAATTATCCAGCATTACTCATCTCTTCCATTAAACTTCCCTGAGCAGTGGAGCATGGAGGGGTGGGGAGCAAGCCTCTCCCATTGGCTGAGCAGCATCTATGCGGTTGATGATGCTCACTTCTACTAGCAGGACTTCACCCACTCAATCGCAAGGTAAGGTGGATTAAAGTACAGTTTGACCTGGGAAAAGCAGGGTTAAGGCTGTGTTTATGCCACATTTTTTGGCCCAAAGTTGTTCATCATCAGTTTTTTACAACCCCCCAGTCACCTCTGCATATCATGTTCTCCACCCTGTCCACATGCTTTATCTGCTTTGGGACAATGAGAATTTCAGTTGCACTTTCTGCCTTCTTAGGGAGGATGTGTTGTTAAGGCTTCTGAGCCTTAGATCACAATTTCTTTGCTTTTGGGTGCTTGGCTGAAAGCCTTAAAACACTGTTTTTTGTTTATTGAATAAATTATAAATTCAATGTTAAAAACAACAAAAGTGCAACAATTAACCCCACCACCCCAAGCTAACTCTAAAATCTGGGAAGATTGAGTTTTTGATGGCAGTGATCTCCCCTTCACTTTCTGGATTCCAGAAGAGAAAATAACAGCATTCAGAGACTGCTTGATACCTTCCCCAGTGTGACATAGCATCTTGGGGAAACGAGAAGCTCAGAGCCAACTCCACACTGCTCTTGGCCTAGTCTAGAATCTCACCTTGGCCCAAAGCCTCCCATATTCAAGAGCCATTGCCTCAATACATCTGATGGTTTGTTGTCCCCAGGAATTGAAACTAGTGGGGAGACTTACGGAATTTTCAGAGAATAGCAGCTGAGACTCCTTGCCCTGAGAGAATGAGGGGCTGAGGATATGTAGCATCTAGTGAAAAAGCAGTACTTTAGGCTGGAATCAGTGCTGGAGCATCTCAACACGGAAACTCTTGTGATCAAAATGTCGGATGGCCTCCTCTGGGAGGGCTGAGGTCCTCGTGATTGCGGTGGCCTCCTAACACTCTGGATGTAAGGAGAAAAAAGAGTAGTATTCAGAGACTAGTTGATTCCTACACTTACATGGCATGGCATCTTGGGCAGACCTGGGAGGGACCCAGGCAGAGGAGCTCAGAGCCATCCCCACGCTAATCTTGGCCTGATTTAACATCTCAACTTACTTGCTGGTCTATGACCTTAATAAAGTTAATTGATTGATCAATCTCAACTTAGCTCAAAGTCTCACATTTTCAAAAGGAATCCCCAGACCACGTCAGAGCAGCTTCCTGTTAAGTTGGTGGTTGCTTCAAATTCCAAAGCAAGAGAGGAAAGAGGGGGCTACATATGGGGGGTGGGAAATTCTCATCGTCAGGACAAGTGTTGAAAGCATCCCTCATCTCTCTGGAACATTGTAGTGTGTGATGTGCATGCATTTTCACTACAGCATGACATCAAAGCCTTCCCTCCTCTACCAGGACCTGTAGTTCTGCAAGGGGACTGTGCATCTTTAAGCAAAACCTGTGGCACACTCTCCCCACACCCTGGTCCTTTCCTGCGGAACCTCAAGGAGGCTTGAGTGCCACTTGCACTGCTCAGAGAGGGCTGAGAATCCAAGTGCCCTCCTATCCCCACCCCTGTTCTCGTTAAGGGGGTGGAATGCATCTGGTTACTCACCTTTCTCCTGGCTTCTCCCTCTCAGTTCCTGGGAAAGGCAATGAGAAAGAAGACTACAACGAGCACGAGGGCAGATCGAATCTCTGGCCTTTCTAATAGCTGGATCGTGGGTTGTCTTGCTAGTGGGAGAACAATTGTCTGGGTGAAGGCAGTTCACTGATGAGTCTGTGTTGGGGCAGCAGTGTATATTTAAAGCGGAAGGCTTGGACGCAATCCACTGAGTCACTGGGCTTGGATTAGGATTTTGGAATATTTGGAGAATTTTCAACTTCGGAGTTCACAGGGGAGAATGTGAAAACTTTGTTTTAAATGAGTTTGGTTTTCCTCCCTGAAGATCAAACTACCATTTCATTTGCCTGTTGGGCTGGGGAGTAAGTTAACATTGCAGTCCTGGTGGGCTGGCCTTTACAAGTTTGTCAAGCTGCCAAACACTTTAGGTGTCTCCCCCCCGCCCGCCGCAAACTACCATTTACATACCATTAATACAGAGAAAATGTATTATACAATAGAATTACATTTGGGTTATTGCCTCACAGAAATTTTTGCCCACATAATATGCTACAAATCCTAAAGTTACCATATTACTATTTAACTAAAACAAAAAACAGCTAACTCTAACATGAATATATGTTGCTTTAAATAAATAAAATAAAGGAAATTAATAGGCAAATTCAACAAGCTCTATCAGTTGCTGACTGCACTCATAGCCAGTTAGAAATGAGTACGCTGAAGCAGCAAGTGTGATGACCTCTCTACCTGCCTGCATTGTTGAGCAAGCATGACCTCACAGAGGAAAGACAGGGAGGAAAGGTGATTGGCTGAGTAGATGCTGCTGCTTAGAGGGGCTCTGTGCTATCTTTATGAGTATATATCTTAGCATTTGCTTCTTGGGAGGGTCAGCTGAAATTTTAGCCTGAAGAAGTGTTAGGGCTGCCAACTGTCATGATAACTATATAACCTGTTCAATAAGATTGTTTATTAAAGGGGTACTTTCTCCATAATGGAATACTGATATTTACTTCGGGATTTTAAAAGAGCATAATGACTATTTCTAAGAGACACTGTTGCCTTTAAACGGCTTTTTTCCTCAGGCCAAATTCCCTGAACCTCCACGCCAGCCAAATTCACTCACAGCCAGCTCCTGGTACAGTCTTCCTCTTCTACCAAAGCTCCTCCTGTTGTACTACTGGCTGCTTGGACAGTTTATCAGCTTTTAAGGCCTGTTTATGTTACCTTCTTCTGGTAAGACCTCTGCACAGGGCAGTCTCCTGGCATGACACCACCATCTACTCCCTTTGTGGGAGAAGACAAAGGCAAACTAGGAGTTGAGTAGTTCCACCTCCTCTGTTACCTGTTAACATCTCACCATCTTCCCTAAACAGTGGACCTACTCCACTGCAGTGGATTCATCCTTATCTTCCTAACATAGCCAACATTGCCACATAGCATACTTAATGCTTACAATCATCATACTAAACTAACATACTAGTACTTAATTAAAACAAAACAAAAAACTTTCTGTAACTCTAATATATGTATTTATGGTTTTAAAACAACCCATACACAAAGGAAATTAGGGGTGTAATCCTAGACACACTTACCAGGGAATAAGTCCCAATGAACTCATTGGGGCTTACTTCTGAGTAGACATGTGTCAGATTGCACTGGAAGTAGACAAACAGATCCACCGACCTATCTAATCAGTTGCCAACTGCTCTCATAGTCAGTTAGAAATTAGCCCATTCAAGCAGCAACTATGATGACCTCATCTACCTACCTGCATTGTTGAGCAAGCATGACCTCACAGAGGAAAGACAGGGAGGAAAGGTGATTGGCTGAGTAGATGCTGCTGCTCAGAGGGACTGTGTGCAAGCTTTATGAGCACGTATCTCAGCATCTGCTTCTTGGAAGTGTCGGCCAAAATTTTAGCCTGATTCAATACCACCCTGACCTGCTTTTGTGGGTTCCGACAAAAGTCTACTAGTAAAGTTTGTCCTTGGCATTGTCCTACCTCAACCAAAGTTCAGCTCTTTGATATACAAAAACATAAAGGTGATTGCAATAGGTAAGTCAACGCAAGCCAATCAAGCAGAGTTTACCGGGCAAACATGGACCTTCCAGAGAGATGTCAGAGACACAGCCAAGATCAAATGCACAGGGTATCAGAGAAATATAATCAGTGTCAAAAAGTAGCATCAGGCAGAAGGCCAAAGTTCACTAACATGGTGGTCCAAACATGAGTCAAGGTCAGAATACAAGAGCTGCAGCAACAAGTGTTGTTGCCAGCAAAGGCTAGCCCTAGCATGCAGGCTTATGTTACCAGAGCCTCCTGAGCTCCACCCAAGGCTCAGCTGTAGTACTTTTCAAATCTTGTTCCTGAGGAGTTCTTTGAAGTCAGGTGCTTCTTCTTACAGGAGCCCTACCGATTTGCCTCTTAAGGCAACAACACTCTCTGGGACTGGGTGGTCATTCAGTCTCTGACTCTGAAGCAGAACTCCCCTCCTCCTGTGGGGATGGACTCATGGCCCTCCTATTTCCGAGGGCCCAGGCTCCCCCAAGTCTCCTGATATGGGTGGTTCCATGATGTCATCCATCTCTGAGAGCTCTAGCTCCTTCGTAGGAGGAAGATTCCTCCAGCAGGGGCATGACAGGTATGGATCTAAATATGATCACTTCCTCATTCCTGGCCATCATACTGATGTTACTGGTAAAGCTACCACTTTGGTTGGTCCTATTGAAGGTTTTATGTTAGACTAGAGACAGTATGGTTAACTAAGAGTGTTTATTAAAGGCATACTTTTTACAGAAGGGAATACTGAAATTTACTTTAGAAGCTGTCATTAAGCACTTTTTAAAATTCCAGGGACTTAAAGAGGCACTGTTGCTGACACAAGCCTCTAAACGGCTTTTTATCAAAGGCTAAATTCCCTAAACCTCCACCCCAGCCAAATTCACTCATAACCAACTCCAGCTCCTGGGTACAGCCTGTCTCTGCTGCCAAAGCTCCTTCTGTTGTACTGCTGGCTGCTTGGACAGTTTATCAGCTTTCAATGTCTGCTTATATTACCTTCTGGTAAGACCTTTACACAGGGCAGCCTCCTGGCATGACACCACCATCTACTCCCTTCTGATCTTCACCAGCAGAATATATTTATCACTTGTCCCATTTGATACATACCTCCCTTTGTGGGAGAAGGCGGAGGCAAAATCAGAGTTGAGTAGTTCCATCTTCTCTCCATCACCTGTTAACATTTCACCATCTTCTCTAAGCAGTGGACCTACTCCAGCATTCATCATTATCTTCTTAACGTAGCCAAATAAACCCCTTTTTTTTGGTTTTTGGCATCCTTCACAAGCCTCACCTCATTCTGGCCCTTAGCCTTCCTGTTACATCCTTACAGATACAGGCTACTTTATTGTACCCCTCCTTGTTTATATGTCCCTCCTTCCATCTCCTATACATGTCCCCTTAAAGGCTCATCTTACGAGAGCTCCCTATGCAGCCACTCTGGTTTCTTTCAGATGTCCCCCATTTCTCCTCATGGGAATACTTGTCAGAATCTCCCATCCCTCTTTAAGTCTTTTTTCCTTCATTATGTCTAGCCATAGAATCCTACCTAGCTTTTCTCTGAGCTTTTTAAAATCAGCTTTCCTAAAGTCCAAAGTAGATACCCAATTAAGATCAGTTTTCACAGATCATAAATTTGTTATGACTAATTCCAAGATAATGTAGTCACTTTCCCCAACTTTCACTTCATTGTGAAAAGTGCAGGACAGCAGAGTTCCCTGTTCTTTCTTACTTGAATAAATGAAGCACTCACCTACATTATTTGTATATTTTGCACATTATTTGGCTGAGTGGAATTTAAGATATTAATTGCTAAAGAAATTGCTTCACATTTTAATACATATCACACAGTGAAAGATTTCATAACAGAAGTGCATGTAAAGAATTCAAAGTCCTAATTCAAGTACTAAATGTCAATTTTACCATTATTTATTTATTTAAAACTTTATAGACTACATTGGGGGTTCAATTATTTTTATTTGGTAATTGGATTTGGTAAACTAACAGAAGAAAGACTTAACCCATACATTATTAATATTTCTTAAAGCTAAATCATAAGCAATATCTTCTTTCATTTGTAAGTGGTCTTCACTCACGTGACGCTTAATTACATCTCATAAGGCTATTGTATTTGTTGGCTGATGAAATACAATAATAAAAGCAAATAGTTGTCTAAGTTGATAAGTGTCCTGTCTCACCACCCCATCTTTTCCAACATAGTCCACTTAATTAGGCTGGAAGCCTTGCCAGTGGGGGTGGTAATTAATGATAACAACCTCTTCAAGGCTGCTTCTACTCACAGTAAACTGATAAGAGGTTTGTCCAAAAAGCTGTTTGTCAAGCAGTCCAAAAGTCGCTCCAGGCAAAATTCTGAGCACGGTATCCAGACAAGGGTGAAGCAAGAGGCAAAGTTAGGTTCAGTCCAATTTCTCAAAGAAGTCTAACTTCCAAGGCAGAAGTTCAAGATCACAGAAGATTCACAAACTCTGGAAGTACACAAGAACATTGTTTTTCAATGAACGCTGGGGCTGGCTTATATACAGGCCCTAGTCTGGAGATGCCCAATTGCCAGCTGCAGCTCATTAAAGAGCTTTCCGACAAAGCCAGCTATATAAGAATGGTCTTCAGAGAGCCAGGGTTCTTGCCTGCAACCTCACACATCTCTGAAGATGCTGGGCCTGTTCTGTACATTTAATTTGTTGTTGTTGCTGAGGGCTGGGTGGTCCATCATGTCTGGCTCAGCGTCTTGTTCATCCTGGACAACAAGTGTGGGAGAGAGGCCCCATGTAGCATTCTAGATGGGCCAGCCTCCTTCTCTCTAGCTGCACGTCTGCCATCCTCCTGCAATGTTGCCTCTGGAACATCCTCGGAGAAAGGAGAGTCTTTGACCTCAGGTAAGCCGAGTTCATCCTTAGAAGAAGATGCTGCAAGGGGGGCCATGACAGTAAGGCATTTGAAGAAGAATTGATTTCTCTAAATATTTTTGCTATTCCACATCTTCAATTAGTAAATAACATGCTTGAGCTGCTTCTATAAAGTGTCATATGCTACCCCATTATATAGTCTGATATTTTCGTAACTGGTGGCACCAACAACATGTAGTAATAGTAATCTAAGAAAATATCTTCCTGTATCTGAAGGAGATACACCATACATTCTCCCTATAACTTTACCAAACCCAGCACATTGGTTGTGTTAGCAGGCCTAGGGCCATAAGTCATTTAACCTGAACTTAAAGGGTTAATACTACCTAAGTGAGATGGGAGGGGATTGTTTGTTCTATCCTTTTCTTGTCTCCTCTCTCCACCTGGTTCTTTTGTCTTCCTCCCTTTTCTCATATATAAGCTGATGCTGACCATGGGGCTATCCCCAAGCCATATTACTTTTAGAAGTTTGTTATGCTTCTGGTAAAAGTCCATTTTTAATCCATTGCTCAAGTCTACAATCTACATCCGTGGCTACTCACCAGGAGCCTATTAGGATTTCAGGTTGTGTCATCTATTATTTACAACTCAAATGTAATACATAGGTGTGCCTGGATAAATATAGAGATGGGTGGTTTGCGGATGTCAATTTAATTCAAACCAAGCAGTTAATTTGGTGTGTTGGCATTCAGCACAAAGTAATGCTTCAGCCGCATTATCTTCAGTAAAATAAACTTGCTTCTCATAGTGCAGATGTACAGGTAAATGTATCATTTTGTGTGACCTATCGATGCATCTTATAAGCAAATATTCTATATGCCGCCTCTGTAGTTCCCACCCAAAGAGCCTTCAGTGTGGTGGCTCCCTTCCTTTGGAACTCCCTGCCTGTGGAGGTCAGGCAGGCACCAGCACTGAGTTGTTTTTGGCACCTCCTGAAAACAGCTCTTTTCCAGGAAGCCTTCCTTGGTTGACCAGCCTCAGTTTTATTGGCACACTGCTTTTTAAAGAATAATTGTAATATCATATTTCATTCTTTTTATCGTTTGTTCATTTTCTCTCTTGTTGTTCACTGCCCCAGAATCTGTTTAGATGTGGAGTGGTATACAAATGTTGTAAATAAATAAACAAATTGTGGTGAATGACATGGTTTTCATGTGCTATAACTTGCACAATGGCACAATCATGTCCGTTAAAAATATATTTATGTAGATACTTAATGCTATGCATTTTTGTACCAATTTCTACATTTATATATATGATTGAAAGTATTTCAATAAAAATGGATTGAAGGGCACAAGTGTTCTCAGGTATACAGTAAGAAGAGAACAACAATTAAAGGTAAGTGAACAGAACATAAGGGAATCTGGACAATGGCTCTTTAAAAGGCTCAAGGACTCTGGGAGAGGTGGAGGAGGTGGGGCAGAGGCAAGGGATAAAAGGCTGGATGAAGTGAGGGAAAGAAAAGAGGAAGCTGACCAGCAGCACCAGGTAAAAGTCAATCTGCAGGGGCCAAAGAGGGAAGGTGGAGGGCCTAGAGAAGCACCTGCTATTTCCCAGGAAAAGCAAGGGGCTGAAACAGAACCCTGGAGACTAGGGAAGACCTACCAGTGGAGACAGCAGTGAGGGGTTGGATACAAAGAGGATTGGATGTGGAGGGAATTAATTACTCCTCCAACCAACTTGGTGGATATTCAGCCTGATCTTGCAATTATTAAAAGATGACTTACTCCACATGTACTTGACCATATTGCCTTTTGGGTATTCAGCTTGATCCTGTATACACTTACCTCATTCAGTGAGCAGGCATCCTGGTCCTGCCAATATGTACTTGTATTGACTGCAGAGGTGGAGCCTGTCCTGCATTGACTTACTTTGCCTCAGTGAATGTCCAGCCTGGTCCTGCAGGTACTTACCAGTAGTGGCACACGGACAACTTAGCGAGTAAAGTCAAGAAGTGGTTCTGATTCTGCATCAACTGACTTTAAGGGTCCTGTGGGGTAACAAGGGCCAATAAAGTTTATAGTGGCTATATGCAAGTAGTGAAGTTGCTTTTTTAGATGAAAGTCATAGGAAATAACCTGTTCGTCTGGAGGGAGGGAATGCAGGTTGTGACACAAATATATTATGTTTTGGGATAAGATCTAGCAATTCGTTAACTTTTGTTAAAGACTTATTACTATAAGTTGGCAGTTTCATGAGGAAGCAGGAGTTTTTTTATTTCATCTGTGCACCATTGCATGTTAGGGTGATAAAAATACCTGGTTTTCCAAATTTCCTTACAATCGCCATTGCAACTTGATAGTTCATCATATTGCGAGGACTTCTAGTAAACAATGAGTGTAATATAACAATACATCCTGCTCATAAAGTCTCGTTTTCTGCTCTTGCACTTAAAGCATCTGCTAAACCAACATAACTTTCAACTCTTAAATGGGACTGTTGGCTTGTAATGAATTTTAAACAATCCCCTTCAGTTCTGCAGTAATAATTGACTATCAGCTGCTGTGTTAGTGTTCCAGCATTTAAAACAGGGTTGAAATCACCGGTGGGTGCACTACCTCTAACTGCCATTTTATAGCAAACATATTCTCGCATTGTAACATTATTTCAAATGAAAGTTGTCTTACACCATTGTGTTTGCTAGCAAAATGCCAACCGGTTTCTCCGCAGGGCCAAATAAGCACATAAGCCAACATGTATACTGTCATAATTTGTTACCTGCTTTTGTTCTCATTTTGGGTAAACCACTACAGATCTCTGTGATGGTGGTGCACCATTTTAAGATTCAAGAAGTGCAGCTACCTCAGAAAGACATGGATCATTATAACATCTGTGATCCTGATGTGGTTCGTGATAAAATTTCAACATGAAATTTAAATTGGGCTGTTGATGCTCAGCTTGCACTGCAGCATTCTTCTCATTAATTCTGTCATGTATATACATATGTGTAAGGGCAAGCATAAGGATTTAATTGATCTAAAAGTGAGCTTAAATTTTCTATGATTTCATATTTTCAAGTGATATTTTCTAGTCTTTGTAATCTTGAAGAATTAGCCACAGCTAAAACTAGAGTGTATAATTGACTGTACAATTGTATTTTGTTTACGTTTGGAAGCAAAGAACTGATGCTGTGATAAACATCTCCCAAAATTTTGAATGAGTACAGGCTGTGTCCAGGTGGTGATTTTATATTCACTCCAAATGAAATGAATGACAAAGCATTATTATACCGTCTGATATTTTCTCAAAAATTTTGGGATAATTCACCTGCACCTATGTATAATGTGTGTATAATGTATAATGTGTGTAATCAGGCACATTAGTTGGTGGTAATAATATTTTACCGTATTTGCAACATAAAGAAAAACGATTGCAATTTTTTTTGTTAGAAAATGCCATTTTTTTTCTCTTGGAATGCACACAACATTTGCTAAGAGACCCTATGTATTAAATTAGTTGATTTTTTTTTAAGTGCATTTTAGTTTTATTTGAAAAACATTACTTCTCGCTTCACGTACTTCCCTCATTCTATTTCTATGAAACTTGTTCTCTGCTCTTCCTGTAAGAGTAGCTCGTATACCATGCAGACGTCCTCTTTTACGTTTCAGCTATATGGCACTGACTGTGGTTATCTATCGTAGATAATACGATAGATAATACGATAGTCTATGATAATACTGTCATAGACTATCTATCGCCTATGATAGACGACCTGTAATAGCAATGGTGGGGAGCATACATAGATTGGCATCGCAAGGTAATCACATCACAATACAGTGAGAAGTGAGACCATTTCTAACTTAAGAACTTTAACATTTAATTATCGACATTTCAACAAATTTTTAAATATGGGATTATTTTTCTGCAATTCTAGACATCAATAGCGAATGCATGTGATCGGGTATCACATACCCATTTGACTGTGCAACACAAATTATTATAAACTTTAAAAACTGTGAAGCTGTCAATTTATTTTTGGGTGTGTGATTATTTTCATCCAAATCTAGGCATCAGCAGTTTTGAGACCATTCTGAACATGATAATGTTTAGGGGTCGAAATGGAGTGAACAAAAATTTGTGCTCCATATTAATATATAGATAGGGTAGCCTCATCACTGATCCTTGGGTAGCTGACATTTGATTTCAAAAAGACTGGACCCAGGGGCAGGGCAAGGGGGCAGGGCAGATAGAGCTAGGACAGAACTGCCCACTCAGAGGTGGAAGCACTGGAGAGTTTTGTGGGCTATGGATGGTACCTGCACATTCAGTATAGTTTTCAAAGTTTAAAATAATTACTTCCAGTTTAATAGACATGATACAAGAGGGGAAGTTAGGGCTGTCCCCAGGATAAATAGCACCCCGGGTGAGGAGTGCCTATGGTGCCCCCCACACCATAGTCAGCTTTGCAGGGCCACCCAGAGGGTTTATGGTGTGATGTTGGTGCAGGTGTGATGTTGGGGGCCCTGCTGCTGCCCCCTACAAGGACCCATGCATATATGTACAAAGCTGGGGGTCACATGCAAGAATTATTGCATGCATAGACTATATCTGACAATTCTCGTCTGCAGCTCCTCCTTGCCCTGGGACCAAGCAGTATGTTAAATATGCTTCATTTTTTCTAATGTGGGGATAAGGGGATAGGAATAAGATTGTGCTTCTGCTGAGTACCTCCTCCAAATTCCAAACCCCTTCTGGCAGACCTTTCTGCTTCCTGGGGCTCAGTCTCACAGGTCTTCTGGTTGTGGCCTGCTGTTGGCCTTTTCCACTACTCAGGGAGGAAGGATTTCTCCCTTAAGCCAGGCCTCACACCACTCCTACACCTTTCCCTGTGGTAACAGCCACAGAAAATTACTTTCCAATAGTACCTTGCTAGGAAATCTTAGGTGGCATTCACTCCTTGAACTCTTTCCCCAGCAGGCCTGGAGTTCTTTCTGTGATAAGAACAGGCCATTTGCTCTGCCACAGAATCTCTCCTTAAAGCCGCCTTTGTTCCTTCTCCCATTATAACAAACTATGTAACCAGGGCTACTTGCCCTAGGCCAATCGTAAGCCTGCCTGACCAGTCTTATCTTTATTGCTGCCCAAAAATAAAGATTCTCCCTTACCCTGATGAGTTTAGACTCCCTTACAGTTGGACTGCCGGCCTAGCTAATAACCAGGCTCCTTCCACCCTCCCAAGGATACTTTTTACAGCCAGCCTAAGCCTCAAATTAGCATCTATTCTGTTTTATAGACAACTGCATGCAATACTTACTTCATCATGGCTAGAGAGGTCCCATTATGTCACAATTATATGTTGAGATTCAGTGGTATCTTACTCAGATATACCATTTCTTTTTATGAAAACTTTGCTCACCAGAATTCTTGGTATTTTGTTTAATGTGGCAAGGTCAGGGCAGGGGCCAATGGTACATATAAGGAACTGAGGAGGGGGGGCTTGCTTTGTGAGGGCCTGGGGCAAATTGCCCCAGCCCACCTCCAGGCAGACCTCCACTGTTAGTAGGTTGTATGGCTTGTGCAGGATTGCAAAACATGGTATAACAGGCCATGCTACTCCCAGGCCTTTCTCCAGCAATGTTTTTGAAAAGGGCCCAGAGCGAGCTACTGCTCTGCTTTCAGTGCTCTTGTGCTCCAGTTCTAGGATCCTAATGAAGTCTCTTGTCATGTGGCTCTCAAAATATTACTTTCATGGAGTTGAAAATAATGAGGGCTGATCTCCACTTAGGGTTTTTTATTCTTCCAGTGAGGTTTCGTCCCCCGTCTTTCACATTACGCCATCCCCGCTTCGTACTGGAACCGCAGTTTCCCGCTTCCCTGCTACCACTTTCAATACCCTGATATTCTGGTATTTCCCGTTCATATGCTGTGCTCTTCCGTGTTCGTCACCTGTTAAGGTCGTAGTCCCCTCCCACGCCTGCATATATATGGCAGTGTTTGTATTTCCCTCTTGTCCAATCACAGCTCTCAACACTCCCATGCAGTCTTCTGGCTAGCGATCGCGTAGCTTCCTCAGCACTCAAAGTTTCATCACGAACAAGCAAACGGCTGGATGTGCATGCGCTTGTCTGATCTCAGAAGCTCAGCAGGCTCAGCCCTGGTCAGTACTTGGATGGGAAACCGCCTGGGAATCAGGCTTCCTGAATTGAGCAGGGGGTTGTTCTATCCCTTCAAATGACACTAAGTTTTACCTCCTATCCCCTGCTTTGGCTTTTTTTTTAAATTAAGGCATTATCTTCAAATCTTCGAAGAATCATAGCTTCTCCAGCCTGATTTCCCAGGCAAGCGTAATTTTTTTCACCGCCCCCTCCATGCTCGCAGCACAGACAGAAAAACACACAGGTATCCAGGCAGTCATCACTATTCACGGACTAACATCAATAAAAATGTCCGTGGACAATTTTAATGTCATCTCATGAGCGGCGGACAAAAACAGGGCAGTCTTCTAAGCTTTGAAGCTTCGAAGATGCTAGCAGCCCCCCCCCCCAACCCGCTGCCCCTCTTCCTCATGCTGGCTGTCAAGGGCTGGCATGGGGAAAAGAGCATCGGGAGACACTCCCAGCCTTTCGCCCTGGTCTCCAGCAGGTGGGGTGGGCGGAGAAGAGGATAGGTGCCTCCTCCTTCCTTCCATCCGCCTGCTACAACAGCGGCGGCAAGGGACAAGCTGGTTGTTTTCCCTGAGGCCAGGAGAACTTACGGAAAATGACCAGCCTCTCCCGCGCTACTGCCACTGTAGCAATGATGGGGGGAGGGTGAGAGGCGCTGCTTTCTTCCCCTCTTCTTGCTGAGGGAACTGGTGTCTGGGGTGGGGGTGGAGTGGCAACTTCTTGCTGGGCTTTGAGTCCCAATGGGATGCTCGCGCCATCCCTACACACACAGGGATAGAGGAAGAGAGGGATGGTGGGCAGGAAATCAGCAGAAACAGGAAGAGCTTCTGCTCCTCCAATGAGAGCCGTCTTCTTTAAAAACAGGAAAACAGCACCGCACTTGAGTGTGAACCGTGCTTGCGCATTCAATGAAGTACTGGAATGAGGAAACAGGGTGAGTGTGAATAACCACGTTTTAATGCGATGGCATTTAACTTGCCAGTCTACCGAATTCAGTGCGCTAGCAGACACAATTTAGATCCGCCCTGAGTCTGTGGCCGAATGTTTTATTACTGAGGCATGAGCTCTTGTGGGCTGAACCCACTTTGCCAGAGAGTCAGTTATGGGTAGGTAGAAAGCAAACATTCCATTTCAATTTAAAGAGACATCTACAATATTTAAGAAAGTGAACTGTAAGATGGGACTTGCACTCTACACACTGTAATGACTAAGTCATTCAGACAATCTGTTCAAGCCGAGTTCCAAGGTATTAAACTTAACAATGAATGGCAACTCTGAGGTCTCATGCTGAATTCTCTGCTGCAAGACAGCCACTTTGAGGTCTGTTACCAAATGACCTGGAAGGTTGAAATGTTTCCCCACAAGTTTGTTGGTGTTACCTTTTTAATTGTCAAATTTGTGCCCATTATTCTCCTATGTAAAGACTGTCCAGTTTTGGCCTATGTACGTGGCAGAAGGACATTCCTGACACATGATGGCATATACCACGTTTGAGGATGTGCAGTTATATGAGCTCCTAATGGTGTGTCTGCAGCCATTTGCTTCGGGGATAGTGTTGTCTGGGTAGATGTGGGGACAGATTTGGCAGCAGTGTTTGTTGCAAGGCTGAGTTCCATTTTGTTATCTGTTTGGGGTGGTCCAGCATTGTGTGTGAGCAGCTGTTTGAGATTGGCAGGTTGTCTGTATGCAAGTAAAGGCCTCCCACCTATTGCCTGTGAGAGGTGAGGATCATTTTCCAAAATGGGTTGTAAGTCTCTGATGATGTGTTGTAATGGTTTAAGCTGGGAGCTGTAAGTGACAGCAAGTGTTGTTTTCTGTCTTGGGCCTGTCCTGCAATAGATGGCTTCTGGGTACTTGTTTGGGCCCTGTTTTTTTTACCACACCAGGTGGGTACTGTACTTTTTTAAATGCCTGCTATAGATCCTGTAGGTGTGAGTCTGTGTCAAAAGAGCAGGAACAACTACCACAGGGCTTGGCTGTAGACGATGGATCATGTGGTGTGTTCAGGGTGGTAGCTGGGAGGCGTGTAGGTATGTATAGTGGTCTGTGGGGTTTGGGTACAATAAGGTATGTACTTATTATGTCCATTGTGGAACTGTACAGTGGTGTCCTGAAAGTGAACCTGTTGCATAGATAGGTCTATGCTCAGGTTGACGGTGGGGTGACAGTTATTGATCAAGGCCTCCTTTCCATGCATCCAGATGAGAAAGATGTCATCAGTGAATCTTAGGTAGAGGAGTTGTCTTTTGGAGCATGTGCTCAGGGAGCATTGCTCTAGATCTGCCATAAATAAGTTGGTGTATTGTGGTGCCATGCGAATGCCTATAGCAGTTCCGTTGAACTGTAGATATAGTTTATTCTCAAATCTGAAATAGCTGTGTTTGAATGCAAAGTGGCTTAAGTTTGGTGACATCAGTGATGGTATTCCTGATGGCCTGTAGTCCATATGTGTGGGTATGTTAGTGTAAAGAGCCTCTACATCCATGGTTGCCAGGATGGTGTTCTTGGGTAGCTGGTCAATAGATTGCAGCTTCCATAAGAAGTCTAAGGCTGTCCCATTTGCATCTCCTGGAGTTGTAGGCCTATACTCTTTATTATGTTCAGCACACATACAAAATGGCTACTGCTGCAAGCTTTCCTCCCTGAGCTCCAACACTCCCTCCTCAGCTACAAAAAGTAGGCCCTCCCTTGGAGTGGTATAACTACTAGTCTTAAAGGGACAGTATCACCATAAACTAGTCTCCAAGGCTATATCTTCTTCTCCAGTCTTTCTCCCTTGCTGCAACACAGCAGAACTATCACAGGTTTTATGTTGAATAATTTTTGTTTTGTAGCAGTTCCTATCTTTTGGAAAGCATTTGTTATGTTAGAATATCCATTATTTTTATATTTAAAAATAATAAACAAAAGTTATAAATAAAAAGGGTATCCAGCTGACCCCTTACAGCTTATGGCTTTATTTTTATTATTTATATAGTGCTTATTGTGTTAACAGTATCTGAAGAACTAAGTGTTCAGTAACGTTGCCTCAAAGTAAACTGTTCCACTGATTTTTACCTAGTTCAAATGACATCAGTGTGGAAATTGAAAAAGAAACATACTTTAAAGCTAATAGAAGGAAGATTATTTTTGTAGTTACTACTCAAACAACTTGTAGAACCTCGACAGAAAGGTTACAGACACTTGCTTTTTGCCACCCTAGCTCACTGCAGACAGGACATTAAAACAAACAAACAAAAAACCCAGCCACTGAGCTCAGCTTGGTGCTCCCCTCAGCTTGGTACCCCAGACAACCACCCAGCTCACCCACCCTTAAAACTGGCCTTGGGAAAAATAGACAGAAACAGTGAACAAGAAAATAAGCCAATTCTGGTACCATGTCTATTCCATGAGACAGTTCTGAGAGGAAAGGAACCAAATAGCAGCTGGTTCTAGCCAGACCAATGGAAGAGGTATTTTGATGCCGCTAGGTTGAATGGGTGCTGATGGAAACAGTCCTGGGAGCACAACAGACCTTCTTTCAGTTGAAATATTTATTAGTTCATTCACATGCTCAGGCAGAAAGCATCTTCTGTCAAAACAGAACCTTCTATTTAGTGATTAAAATAAATGCTCAGCTGTAGCTGTTGTGACTGGAAGAAGCAGGGGATGAATTCCTACTTTCATTGGAGAAGACATAGCACCAAGATTGGGTCAAGCTACTACTATTGACAATTTTAAAAAATCAAAAGGAAAAAGTTGTTTTGTCAGATTAGATTCTACTCTCCAAATTTTGATTATATGACAGCCTCATTGCTGGCAATGGCGACTGGTGCCCATTGGAGTTGGTGGAGCAGAGGGCAAGGCAGCTAACGGTAGGCAGAGCTAAGGGGTTGTAGGTCAAGACAACTAGGTGGATATATCAGGCAGTCTGCAGGTGGTTGCTTGGTACTGAAGCATCAGGAGAAACTGCTCCTATAGCATTCCTATCCAGCTAAGCCATCAGATCTGCAGCCTATCATCCAGCCCATCTTCTGGATGCCAGTGAATGATACTATGCTCACAAATCCATGCCCTAAACTCAATGCATAACCTCAATCAGGAAAAAAATCTAGGAAGGCTATGTCCGTGGCAGCCCCTGAAGTGGACCAGTGCATCAGCAACCCCAGAAGAATACCCCATTAAATAATGGGAATCATTTTTAAAAGTATTTTTAAATAGCTTCATTTAAAAAGAAAAACAATATCACCTTCAATTATCCCCCATACTCAATTAAATTACATTTTCCACAGAATAAATAATAGATGTCAAAGTCCATTTAATGAGAACACTATCAACTAATAAAAAATCTCAATCCGAAATTAATAACAACCTCAGGCTTTTCTTATGATGGTTGTGTAGCCATAACAAGGTTACTGAGAAACAAGAGAGGCATCTGCATGCTTGAGATGAGGGAACTCCAAGGTTTGCAGTAGTAGAAAACAATATTTGGGGTGAACTAAGGGATCACCCCCTCCAAAAAGAGATCAGTGAGGGATGAGTGTGGTGTTCCTGCCTATTTCCCGGTGCTTGCACAGGAGGAACCTTTCCTTTTTTTTCCTACAGCAGGCAACACCTCCCCCCCCCCCCCAACGCTAACACCAGGATTTTTACTTCAGGTCCAACTACTTTACTTTGTGAGATGTGAGGACACGCTGACTTTATTCTAACCTGTATTATTCCCTTCATCACTCTACCCTTTGTATCCTCAGGCAGTAAGTGTAGGATTTTATAAAACAAAAAAGTACTTAGGTATATATTTATGATGTTGAACAGTAAATAACAGCTTTAAGCTTATCCACACAGATCCTAATCGCCCTCTATCTCATCTCAACCTATCTCTTCACAAACTTTCTCTCTTCACCTCTCCACAGACCCTATTCTTGTCACTAAGTCTAACCTTCTCTTGTCACAAGCCCTACCTGCCCTACACAAACACAGCTCCCTGCTTATATAGCCCACATCATTTCACACTCTCCAACTCACTCAGCCAGTCCTCTCACATTTGCAAATACACCATTCCTCCTGTCAACTCACCCCATTTTCACTCTAGATCTACTTACCATAAACATATAGAGTTATAACATTATTAGACATATATAAACACAGGGTCATAATATACAGACGTGTAACGTGACACTGAGCATACCCAGTGTGCATGGAATACTGAATGACTGTTGGGGGTGGGTGGGATGGAAAATCAGGGGAAGGGGGCAATACAGGGCTGGCCCTCCCATGAAACAGGGTAAAGCAGCGGGGGAGCAGTCAAATTGTGTTGCTCCCCCCATGCCCCCCAGTGGGTGCTCCGGAGAACCCCGCTAGCCCCTCTCCTGGCATGGCATTTGTGGGAGAGCATGGCAAATATCCTGGAAGGGCGCGCAGGAGCACTCCATACTGGAACACTGAAAAGGAGCACACCATAGTGCAATATTTGTTGCCAGTCCTATTTATAAGCTATAATAGAAATATCTCTCTCTCTGCATTTCCTGGTTGTTTAACTCATTCCAATAGTCTAAAACTTTTCAGTCATAATAAGAAAAGTATTCTCAAAATTTGTTTAAACTAGCCCTCTAATTTAGGCCCATTCATTTGTTTCCAGTTACTGGCAATTTCAACTTTCAAAGGTATTAGCAGAATATATAAACAATGGAGGAACATTAAAAAAAATTCACACTAAAGTCTTGAGTGGTACAGTTCATTCTAATGCCTTGTGCCTTTATGTCTTACACTGGGGCCTGCTTGAGCTAGAACCTATGCACTAAACAGATTTGAGGATACGAATATGATTCAAGTCCACTTGTGTGAAAGAATAACAGTTTATTGATGGAAAATGGATGCAAATAGAATAAAAGCAAAGCTTACATGTCCTTAACTCTCAGTTCAGTCACTCTGGTTCCCAAGGGAGTGACGGACATCATCCAGCAGGGTTGGTTATCTGAGCAGGTGGTGCACCTTCCCCCTCCCAGATGAGAGCAGGTAGCAGGCCAATCTGCTCAAGATTATTTATTTATTGCATTTATATCCTGCCTTTTTTCCTCCAAGGAACCCAAGGTGGCATACATAATCCTCCTCCCCATTTTATCCTCACAACAACAACCCTGTGAGGTAGGTTGGGCTGAGAGTCTGTGACTGCCCCAAAGTCACCCAGTGAGCTTCCATGGCTGAGTGGGGACTAGAACCTGGATCTCCTGGTTCCCAGTCGAACCACTACACCATACTGGCTCTCATCATATAGGGCCTGGTCTCATCATTTCGTTCAAACTGTCAGAACACACACACACCTCCCTTCACCCAGAAGGAGAAAGCGGGAGACTTTCTCTCTTGGCAGCAAAGTAAGTTTCTCACAGTATAGAAAGAAGCTTCCCTTATCAGCTAGAAGGTACAAACTGTACAGCTACAGTGTAAAGCAACTACTGTGCATTGTTTTAGCTTCTGTTAGTAGCAAAAAGTGTGGCCTTCGCTGTATGTGAATACAGCTATGAGAACCGACTCTGAAATCATAAAAATTGCCAACTGCTCTAGCAAATTAGTATACTTGTGCCATTAAATACTGCCTATAACTCTGGGTAAATTCACACCTGACTCCTCATCATTCTTCCAAACCAAATCCAATATACTTTACTATCTCATTATCCTTCATTAACCTTGGCTGAACAGGGCAAAAATGCTTAAAATAATTAAATGATCTGCTAATTCTGATTCTGAAGCCTCCCAAGTTAAAACAGCAGCATTTTTTTAAAAGAAGACAAAATATATTATTAGCGGGGTATTATGCTAAACATTTCCTAGGCACTGTACAGTAATGCCCTCAGGCATACAGTCAAAAACACATGACAGCAAAGAAAAAAGGTATAGGGAGGGAAGAGGGAAACATTTTAAATATAAATAATAATTGGAGGGTATTGAAGCCAGTGAATTATATTTTCCTTTTGAGTTGACAGAAGGTGGTATT
The DNA here is from genome assembly GCF_057233095.1 of Heloderma suspectum. NCBI lineage: Eukaryota > Metazoa > Chordata > Lepidosauria > Squamata > Helodermatidae > Heloderma > Heloderma suspectum. The sequence continues at coordinate 273,308,038 of NC_139458.1, forward strand.
TGATTCTGTGGTACAATAGTTCATATCTTTAAATATTATGTTATAAATGTTCTACTTGGTAAGGAGAATTCCAGACAAGTTGAAATCTCAGGTTACTAGATCTCAGTAAAAAGCATTTTCCTCCCACCTTCCCCTGCCCTATTATTCCTTCATTACTGACAAAAGACTGGTTCTTTTCTGCCTCTAGCAGAAGGAAACAAATGAGGATATTCCAGTTAAATGCTTCTGTTCATTTAACCTCCTCCTCATGAGAAGATGGAGCCTTCAGTGACCCTAATTTGCTTCCCTGATATGTCTTCCCCAATTTTATTGTGGGCCAAAGATCCAGTTCCACTGGATAAAAAGATTACGATCAAGAAGAGTCCCCCACTCCTTTTCGCCTTTCTAGTAGCTTAGCATAAGAGGCATGTTCAGCTTGCAGAAACCTCAAACCAGAGACATTGGATGTTTCTTTAAAAAGGATAAACATTTTATGAGTCCGTAATTATATCAAAAGTCAAAAAGGTAATGGAGAAAAAGGTCTGTTTCACAAATTCTGGGGAAAGATGAAGATGCTTAAATACTCCTCTTGTCCTAAACCTGCATATACGCCCTGCATTTTAGAAAAGGAGGAGAGCTGTTACAATATATTTTCTTCCCTAGGACACATCCATTGATTGTGGACAGTGGTGTCTCTTATATGATGGCGTAGGCAATGTGGTGTTCTCCAGATGCTAGGTCTACAACTCCTAGAAACCTCAGCCAGCATGGCCCATGTTCAAGGATTATAGGAGTTATACTCCAAAACATCAGTTGTTCAGTCGTTAAGTCGTGTCCGATTCTTGACCCCATGGACCATAGCACTCCAGGCCTTCCTGTCCTCATTGCATCGGTGATGCTCTCTAGCCATCTCATCCTCTGCCGTCCTCTTCTCCTTTTGCCTTCGATCTTTCCCAGCATCAGGGTCTTTTCCAGGGAGTTTTCTCTTCGCATTAGGTGGCCAAAATATTTGAGTTTCAGTATCTGTCCTTCCAATGAGCACTCAGGGTTGATTTAAGACATCTTATACTCACTTACCTGGGAGTAAGCCCGATTGAACTCAATGACTCTTACATCTGAGTAGATGAGTGGAGGACTGCACTATATATACTGCTACAATCCTATAAACACTTACCTGAGAGTAAATGTAACTTAGTGGGGATTGTGAGTACACATGTATGAGACTGTACTGTAAACATTCAGGGCACGCAGACTGACCAATCATAGGCCTGAATTTAGTTAATAGACACCCCCCCCCCCTTCTGAAAAGGTTCTTATAGGAAGACACATTCCGGCAGAGGGAGCTGACAGACCATCCCGCCGAATGCAGAGCATATTTAATCCCTTCAGACACTCTGCATTCTAGGTGCTCTGACTCCATTAAGTAGCCTGATTGAAAGAGCAACTAAAATAGAGTTGCCTTGCTGCTGCGGAATGTAAGGAGGTTGTTCGTTTTTTTTTACTCGTGTAAAAAAAAGCCAAATATCGGTAGATCTGTTCACATCCCAGGACGCTTTTCAGACAATCAGTAGATGATAATCTCTTTCAGTAGACCTGGCAACAGTGCCTTAAAACTGTCTTGTCAGAGAAAATGGAAATGCAAAAATGTACAGTAATGGTTAACAGCTGCCATCCAGTTTACATCTCTTCTGCCCCACCCCAAACATGCGTGTATAGATCCGCCAATTTGAGATTTACCTTCCATGCATGTGTTGAAGTGGGCAGCGTCCACCAGATCTAAACGGCAGAATACATGTGTTCCTCTTAAGGGTGCCACAACACTCTTGCTGGCTGCATACGTAGCCAGTGGTGCCCGTCTGAAAACTATCACGGGGCATCTTTACATAAGCCTAAAATCCTGCGTTTAAAACGGGGCTTTCTGCTCCCGTTTTAAAGGCAGGATCACAATTGGTGGCTGCCGCCTTTCAATTCCCCGCAGCTCAACCGCTTGCTTGTTAGGCGGCAACACAGACGTCACTGTAAGGATGAGTCGCTTGACACATGCGAAGTGGTTTTAAAAGCGCTTTGTCTTTATTCCAACCACAGGAGATAGATGGGTTAAGGGCGGAATCCTATGCGGGGTTGGACAGAAAAAGCCCCACACAGCATAGCTGGCTGGGGAACGCTGGTCGTTGCAGGGCTTTTCCCCGCTGCCCACACGCTTGAGCGCGCGCCCTGCGCGGCTGCCGGGGTCGGGCCTCCGGCGAGAGAGCCGGGAAAGGGCCGGCCCCTCGGAGGAGGAGACGGTGGTGGGGTGGGCGGCGCTTTCCTCTCTCGGCAGCCTCAACATGGAGCCCGGGCCAAGCGGGCTGTGAAGCGGCTCGCTCGCAGTAGGCCTTGCCGGCGACGCCGCCTCCCCTTCCCGGAGGGAGCGGCCGGGCCAAGATGGCCGCCCCCGCTGCTGTGGGGCAAACCCCGGAGCAGCCGCCCGCGCTCCTGCTCCCGCCGCTCTCGATGGACCTGCTGCAGGTGAGCGAAGCTGGGCGGAGGGAAGCCGAGTCCGCCCCGCTTTTAGGCGCGGCCGCCTCAGAAGCCAGCCTCGCTGAATTCGGCGGGACTTGCTCTCCGGCAGGTGGCGTGGCCGGGCGAGGTTTGCCCGGTCTCCCGGGCTGTGTGTGGAGGAGGGAAGAAGGGTGGACGAGTGGAAGAAGCGCTGCGGGGGCGCGTCCCCGGCTTAAAAGCAAGAAGGGGAAGGGGGGACTACAGGTGGTGGGTTGGCGGCGGCGGCTTCTCCTCCTCCTCCTCCCCCTCCCGGGACGCGTGTGTAGCGCCGCTAGTAAACAAGGGTGATGAGCCTGGAGTGGCTGCTCGCGGGAGGGAGAAGGAGGGCGAGGGCTTGGGCCGTTTCGTGGTTCGGCGTTGAGGGGAATTCTGGGATTCTCCCAACCAACCAACCAACCCTCCTTCCCTTCTAGCTAAAAGATGTTGCATGACTTTGAAGGACAGAATGTTATAGTCAGTCTACATCCTTAGCTCCTCTCGCAGCTTAATATGAGACCTGTTTATTACATTTATATCCCGAGGCATTGTATGTGGTCTTTCTCCTCCTCTCTGTTTTGGCCTCACAATAACCCGGTAAGGTAGGTTAAGGGTGCAGTCCTATGCATGTTTTGTTGTTGTTCAGTCGTGCCCGTCTCTTCGTGACCCCATGGACCATGGCACGCCAGGCCTTCCTGTCCTGCACTCTCTCCCAGAGCGTGCTCAAGTCCATATTCATTGCATCGGTGATGCTATCTAGCCATCTCATCCTCTGCCGTCCCCTTCTCCTTTTGCCTTCAGTCTTTCCCAGCATCAGGGTCTTTTCCAGGGAGTTTAGACAGAAAAAAAGACAATTCCCAGCATGCCCCAAGCAGCCATGCTGGGAGTTGTATGACATTTTTCTGTCTAAACATGCATAGGATTGCGCCCTTAGTCACCCAGTGAGCTTTGTGTCCCAGTGGAGACTAGAACCCGGGTCTCCAAAGTCCCAGTTGAACCACTGCACCACACTGGTTCTCCTGGCTTTTTGTGTCTATCACAACCATTAGTCCTAATTTCCAAGATATCCAAGAATATTGGACATAGTAGCATTCACTGTTTTGTTACTCAACAGCCGCTTTATAAGAGATCACTTAATGAAAGCGTTGCCCGTTGCTTAATTTCTCATCTATGTGTTTTGTCATAATAAGTGGTGATAAGGATGGTACTTGTTCTGTACCCCACCTCCCAACTGATCAACTTCTGGCATGAAATCATAAACAAGGAATGATGTGTGCAGGAATTTAGTGTTGAGGTCATGAAGACACAGATACAGAGCCAGGAGCTTTGGGCAATAGTTCAATTTATGCTTTCAGAACAGATAGAGTATATAAAAGGACACAGAGAAAGCTAACATTGTAGACACAGTGAGAATCTAGTTTTTCTTTTAGTTCATTACTTGTGTTCTGCACTCTGGAACATAGACATTTAGAAAGCTGAGGTATACTGGGTAGATTTCAAAAGGGTTGCGGTGACCTTTCTGGGACAGTGAATACATAATCCCAAGAGGTTAGGCTCCTCACCTTACCCTACCTCTGAGGAGGTTCTATCCCCCTGTTGTGCTGGGTAGGTGCAACATGCTCTTTATTTCTTCAAGTTATGCAAACAGAAGTACCTTTTCCTCATCTACTTTTTGTGTGTGTTGTGTTCCAGGTCAGCATTTTATTGCTTATGGCCAAAGGCCTTTGCAAAAATTCAAAACTCACCTGAAAATATTGTGATACAAGTAATATTTGCAAATGCAATTACTAAACATACTGGGCAGTGTCCAATACTGCCACTGCCCTTTTGCTCATTCTGTTGCATTAGCGGGACTCACAGCTAGCACCATGGGGAATTAGTGTAGCCTAAGCAAGCCTAGAAATGAATTGTTGTTTATTCGGTCAGTTGCTTCCGACTCTTCGTGACTTCATGGACCAGCCTACGCCAGAGCTTCCTGTTGGCCGTCGCCACCCCCAGCTCCCCCAAGGTGGAGTCCGTCACCTCCAGAATATCATCCATCCATCTTGCCCTTGGTCGGCCCCTCTTCTTTTTGCCTTCCACTTTCCCTAGCATCAGCATCTTCTCCAGGGTATCCTGTCTTCTCATGATGTGGCCAAAGTACTTCAGTTTTGCCTTTAATATCATTCCCTCAAGTGAGCAGTCTGGCTTTATTTCTGGAGTATGGACTGGTTTGAACTTCTTGCAGTCGCAACTGGTCATTGGAGTCGCCTTCTGCAAACTCCACTGACCTGTCGGAAACGAGCATTTCTGCTAGTTTCTGGCTGCTTTAAGAACCACTATCTCGCTTTTGCAGTAGCAGTCGGTCTGCCTGGTGCACGGGCAGTGTAGGATCTTGCCTACTATATCTGTAAAACACAGTATTAAAAGTCCAGTAAAATAACAAATATATTCGTTATCAAATCAGAGCATTTCCATAGGAATTTAAAGCTATTTTGGTCCATTTAACGAAGTAATGTGCTTCATATCTTGTGCTATATCTACACCTGATAATTTTGTATTACTAATTTTTCAAGTAAGAGCTTCAGAGTTTTAACTGTACAATGATTATCTACTCTACTTCTTAGGGAACCTTTTCTCTCCGAGGCACTTCTAGTTGCTATTAAACCACTGAGCATTGCAGAGTGTTGTGAAGCATTTTCTAGGGCATACCTACAGTGATGTGTGTTGTTGGGAAAATTTTTCAATGTAAATTAGGTTAATTTGCATAGGAAAATTTTCAGTTTGCATTGTAAAATTTTCTGATGCCCTCAGGAGTGCGCAACTTCTGGCCCTCCAGATGTTTTGGCCTACAACTCCTATCATTCCTCATCATTTGTTATGCTGGGAGCTGTAGGCCAAAAAAACCTGGAGGGCTACAAGTTGTCCACTCTTGCCCTAGAGAGAGCTAATTTGGCATGTTTATTATAGTTGTATTTAACAAACAAGCTAGAAAAGAATACCCCATGTTAATTTTTTGTCCCAATATGCCACAAGTATATGACCTGACATTTTTGAACGGAAAAATTAAAGCACGCTTAGGGCTTCTGAGACACCTATGCCCTGCCAGGCTGAAGCCAACAGGGTGGGAGGAGAAGTGGAGGTGATCTTTGCCTCCCTGTCTTCTGATTTCCTGTATGTTCACAAGGCAGGATTTTCAGCTCATCTAGTGAGGGTGCTTCAGAGGGGAGGGGGAAAAGTGTGGAGGAGGCTCATGATAAATTGTATCCTGGCCTCTTCACCTCCTCCCCACCCACTGGAACACCCCCTTTCCCATTCTTCGAGGTTGACTTTCCAACCTTGGAGAGGCAGCTGGCAGAGGTCGGATCTCGAGACTCCCCCTTCTGAAGTTGGAGTGCTGTGTCTGACCTCGGAAAGGATTTTCCAAGCCGTCCTTTGGTCCCTGGGACATTTGCCCAGGGACATAGGATTGCTCTCTTAATGAGATGTAAATGTTATATTATGTTAAAAAAAAATGGAATACTTGTAAACTTTTAAAGACAATAGCATGTACTTCCCTTACACTGTTTACATTTAAGGGTGGCAGGGGAGAGTTATTGAAAACTGTTGACACGCTAATTAATGTTAGCAGTCCAAAGAAAGGGGCATGCCTTTCGATGTGATCTGGCTGTCTGCTCTATAGTACTCCTTTGAGGGTTTGGACTTGGGTCAAGAAAAAAAATAGCTGATGAAAGAACTGAAGATACTGGCTGAAGTATAGTTCATGCGATTCTGTTGTGAGAAGGAGAATTGGGGGGGGGGGTCCTAGTAAAGTTCGTGTGCAATCCTATGGCTGCTACACAACATCTAGACGGCCATAGGATTTTTCAGTTTCTGGCAACTGAGTTCGGAGCCAGTGCTCTGAGTTCAGTTCCCAGAAAACCAACTCCCTGCCCCCTCCCCTACCACCTCAGGTGGCGCGGTTCATCCCCGACTCCATGCTTTTCAGAGCAGCATGGAGTGGCAGAAAAGGGGGTTTTCCTGGGTGCAGGGAGGGGACTACAGAAGCTCCTATGCACCATCCAGCCTCCCCCCGGCAACGCACCCTCACTAGATGACTGAAATCGGCCGTCCAGCCATAAATGCAGGGCAGCCAGAGCACGGAGGAGAGGATCCCCTCCATCCTCCACCCACTCTGCATTGGATATTCGGCCGCCTCTGAATTCGGAGGTGGCCAACTATCCCCCTAGGATTGCACCCTCCATGTTAAAAAATAAAATAAATAAATACTCAAACGTTATTTGACTAGTCAGTTCACCCAATCTCTTGTGACCAAAACCCCTTAGTTTGATCTGCATGGGCAATTCCCTTGAGAAAATATTGTTACTGCTCACCTGTAAAATCTCTGAACATACTAACTTATATTGCCACGTTTGTTACAAGGTAACCTGGTTGTATGACATTTCTATCCCAGATCAGCTATGTTGATAGAACTTGCATGCTATGTGAATGTGTGCATTGGCTCTCTGTTTCCCCGAGAGCAAATATTGTTGTAATTGACTCAGATCTTTATCTTCATAGACACATGTTAAAGTTGAAAATGAAGATGAGGTCGAGTTCGTGTCTATTAGCCGTAAGGAGGTAGATGAGGATGAACCATTTGTGAAAGTTAGAAGTAAGTTCTCTCTTTTTCCATGACGCTCAATGGAGCTTGTTTAAAAACTCCTTTCAGATACTACAGTCCCTATCTGAATTATGTATGTAGTGTTGGCAATTAAAAATAAAAAAATATTTTGAGGTGGCACTTAAACCCAGTGGTGGCTGGTGACTCCAATTCTGAAGGGGCTGTGACTCTGTTCTGGGTTTTAGTTCCCACCAGCCAAAACTCTAATGGTACTATCCAAGGTGCTGAACCCATTTTAGGGATAGGGTTCAGCACCTTGGATAACACCATTAAAAGTTTTGGCTGGTGGTAACTAAAACCCTGAATGGAATCACAGCCCCTCCAGAACTGGAGTCATCAGCTGTCTCTGGTTAAACTGTTGCCCTGTAACTTAAGCTTTGAATCTAACATCTAGTCCATGACAAATGAATGATAAATATTTAAAGATAAACAGTTGGGAATCAGTGTAAAAGCTTGTCTATCCATTTTTTAACTGAGCAGTCCTATATATGAACCACACTGGGGGTGGGGGAGACACTTTTGCTATGCTGGTGCAATGATTGCTCTATCCTATGTTTGACCAGCCCAGAAAAGGAAGGGGAAAACACTGGTCTGAAAAACCTAGAACAGAGTGACGATTATGGCTGTGCCCCTATTGTGCACATCAGCAGTGCCAGTACCCATTAAGCACGGGTGGTTGCAGTGGCAGCATCCCCATGATACTTGACACAAGAGCTCTCCCTTATGTGCCCTATGTGCATGATCTGATGCCCAAAACAGAACTCCATGCCATGCACCCCATCATCTGAGTTATGAGCGTTTGGAGGTGTTGTTTTTTTTTTTAGTAAAAACAAAACAAAGAAATACCAGAGGGCAGGATAGGTTTATAAAATTATGAAGAGAGATTCTTTCTCATAATACTAGAATTTAGGGTCACCCAAAGGGCCAAATGGGAAACCATGATGATCATGCTTATATGAGACTTGGGCTTTTGCACTCCCCACTTCCTCCACTCTTGCGTGGTTATCAGGAGGTTCAGAAGCATCCACTTTTAAATCACATTTCTTCGTTGCATCCAAACCTGGTACTCTGTAGTTCATTTAAACTATGATTTCAGAACAAGCCAGGATCTGAATCTGTGATTTAATACTGGCTTGTTCTAACAAGCCACAGTTCCCCAGGTTTGGATGTAACAGGGAAGTGTGGTATGTTCATAAGTGGAAGTGATCTCCTTGCAACTGTATGGGGGGAGCAAGTGAGCCTGAGGCTCATTCATGTGGTGAGAAATCAGCTGCTTCCTCTTACATCAGAACTGGTCCAGTGAAATAGATTGGCAGTAGGTTCAGGGCAAACAAATTCTTCATACTAGTTTAGGTGGCTCTAAAAGTGGTCTAGACAAGCATATGCCTGTTTGTAGAAATCTAATTTATGTTTAGTTATCATTCCGAACATTATTTATACAGTAGCATCCATGTAAAAGTTTGCTTTATAGCATAATCAAAAAGGCTAGGACCCTTCTCTGAGTAGCTTATAATCTAAAGGCAATGAAATAAAAGTTTGCTTCGTTGTTGAAACAACTGATGTCAGTAGAATGGCTTAATTCATTACCATGTTGCCTTGACTCAATAGCACTTGATAAGTGTAAATGATAAGTACTGTTATTGGATAATCAAAAATGTGATTTCAACTTGTACAGAATCTATGAAAGGCAGAAAGCCCCGTTATGATGGATCTCTGGTTCAGTTGACCAGGAGATTCATGGATCTTGTCAAAACTGCTCCAGAAGGTGTCCTTGATTTGAACGAAGTATCTCGTACCCTGGGAGTGCGGAAACGAAGAGTGTATGATATCACAAATGTGTTGGATGGAATACGCCTTATTCAGAAAAGATCCAAGAATCTTATCCAGTGGGTGTAAGTTGATGTTCATATCTAACTTTAAAACAACAATCAAAATACTGTGTTAATTAAAGCATGGCATGACTCTCAGCAGTATGTGGTTTGTTAGAGAAGGTATAGTGTCGTAATTAAGAGTATGAGATATGAGCTGGAAGGTCTGTCCTTCAAATCTTGGCTTGCACAAACTCACCAGGTTGACAGAGGTGTGCTGTATCCTTAGCCAGCCTTACCTGCAATACAGGTACAATAATATGGCCTGTGTCACAGAACTGCTGGAAGAGTCACCATAGCTTGGAATTCTTCAGCTGGGGTGAAGCATGATAACATTAATATTAAGCTGGACTTTCTTGGTCCAACTCCTAAACAAGAACATTGTAAACACTTACTGCAAAGCCAATCCTATCTTAGACCTAAATACGTCATTAGTAGAGGAAATTGCTGCACTAGGAGAGCTCCGCTGCCTTTTTCTATTGCACAGGCTCTAGCAGACCTTTTTGTAAACCTAAGATCTGCAACCAGCTATGCAAGCAGATATTTAGCTGGATTTTCCCCTTGCACAGAGTTTGGAATTTGGTTCCTGCTAGCGCACCATCGTTTCTGCTAGCACAATGACAGCATGCAGTAGAACCCAATGTTTACTCAGAAAGAACCTCAGTTGAATTAAATGGCACACAATCTGGGTATTGGTTGTAGCCTTAATTCCATCACCATACAGTAATATACATTCTTGTATTACACAGCAGTATATGCAGCAACCAATACATATAGTATACAACTTACATAGCCTGATCTTGTGCAGTTTTTAATGGGCTTTGACCTGTCTAACTCTGCAGAGGATTAGGCTATTAATTTGCATTCTCTGAACCTGAGTTTTTGCCTCTTATGAAATATGTAGCTGCCAGAGGTAACAAGTAATATTTACAACACAGAGTCTTACAGCACCTTAAAAACTAAGACTTGTTGTTTCTGCTGCAGCAGACTAATATGGCTACCCCTCTGGAAACAGTAAAAAAATATTTACTATCAAGAGTTGGTTATGCTCTCATAAAAATTTCCTGTAAGTATTGACCCAGTTATTACATCACAGGGGGACACACACTGCCTGCAAACCACTTCAGGTTTCTATAAACAACATCCAGTCGGTGCGATTGGAGGTTGTCAGAGTGACCTTTGAACCCGGATTGATGGTTTGCATGTCACTCTGACAACCTCCGATCATATTGATTGAAGATTTATAGAAAATGGAAGTGGTTATTATTGCAAATAACTCATAATTTGCTGTTATGACATGTGAACAGCCGCATGATAAGTAATGTAACACTGCCTCTTTCTTTAGTAAGAGTATGCATACTGGAAGTCTAAAAATCTTTGTATTCTGTCATAGTGGATCAGATATTAAGCAGATAACCAAAAGAACACCAGCGCAACAAAAGTTAAGAGATGAACTTTATGATTTAACGGCAATGGAAGAAGCACTAGATGAATTAATTAAGGATTGTGCTCACCAGTTGTTTGACTTAACAGATGACAAAGAAAATGCAAGATATCCTTTTTCTTAGTATTGAGAAACATTTTGACTTGCTTTAGTTGAGCAATAGTGAGGCTTTACCATGCATAGTGATAAATATAGTGTTGGTATATTCATGTAAATATGTACTTTTCTTACGTTGAAAGCATGCATTATGCTAACAGGTGCTATTAAAAGTCCTTGACTGTTGTATACACTAGCTTATGTGACCTACCAAGATATCCGTAGCATTCAGGCATTTCAAGAACAGATTATTATTGCAATCAAGGCTCCAGAAGAAACCAAAATGGAGGTGCCAGCTCCTAAAGAAGTAAGTGCTTCTTGACAAATATTTCAAATTAGTGGGGTGTGATTGGATGAGTAGGTATATGAAAGCTCTACTTAACAAAGATGGACATTGGCATTTCCATTTTTTTAGTTGTCTGAAAAGGAGTTTTCATTAACAGCTTTTTAAAAAATCTGTCAAGTGTGCCTGTAATTCAAAATACTGTCTGAACTTGGAATATATATTTACTACAGCTTAAGCTATCATTTCCCCTTCATAGAAATAAGAAGTTGAAATATGGACTCTTACCATCCCTACCTAGAGTTTCAGTGGAATGTACTTGAGATAGTTTGATCAGGATCAAACTGTAAGGTACACAAATCTGTCTGATGGAACTTGAATGAAAAGTAGTTCCACAGACCCTTTCTTAAGCCTCATTGTAAACTCTGTGCGCTTAAAGTAGAGGTCGGCAAGTGATGGCCTTGGAATCAAATTTGCCCCCTTAATGGTGTCAGGTGCCCCAGTGTTAAAAGAAGCTAAAAGGTGAGCAGTATCACCTTTGGGGGGCCTTTCTCAAAGTGGCTGTCCGGCAAAGCTAGTTGCTGTGTAGGCACTTAACTCTTTCCCCCAAATATGCCAAAGTCTTGAGTTTTGAACTATGGTGATAACACATTCACGTTACTGAAATACGTACTGTAGCTTGCTTCCAGCCCTGTTCTTAACAACTGTTGCTGTCTTGCAGGACTGTATAGAAGTACGTATAAGGAGCACAAAGGGACCCATTGATGTTTATTTATGTGAGGTGCCATTAGATAATCCAGATGCTGATGCTTTGAAAAACACAGATAACCTTTCTGGTGAAAATAAATAGGCAGCAGCTGATGATGGAGGTAAATACAGTAATGGAATGAATGCTTATAAACATGACATACAGCACTTAGAAGTTCTGTTCTTTGGAAACTTGATAAAAGCCCATATAGGCTTAACAACTGTTTGTTGCCTGCCTGTCTACAGACACCTCACACCTGGGGTATTGGGCCGCTTCATGTGATGTGACATAGAACCTTAACAATTAAGGGTTCAGGATGGATCTGTTGACAAATGATTCTGCATTTTGTTAATAAAGTACAGGTTCATATTGACTGGAAAAACCTCTGTGTTGAGCAGGCAGAAAGGCTTTGCTTGCACGCTAAATGGAAAGGGGGCTCACACTAAGGAGAAGCAGGAGACAGTATAAGTGGGGCAGTAGAGGGAGATGGGGAGACTGAGCATTGAACTGTGGAAGAGGGGCTGAAGGGAGAGAGTTGAAGTAAAATATGCCAGAGTCAAGTGCCAGGAAGAAAGTGGGTCCTGAGCAGAACCTTCCAAAGGGCTTAGGATAGGGGTTAGTCAATTTGTGGCCCTCCAGGTGCTTGCAGCTTCCACTCCCATCAGCCCTAGCTAGCATAGCCAATGGTGAAAGATCATGGGAATTGTGGCCTCCAGATGCTTTGGCCTACAAGTTGCCCATCCCTAGTTCAGGGGCAGAAGGGGGCTCTGTGCTGTTCAGAGCGAGTTGTGCTAGGGAGCTTTGGAGGCTGGAGGACTAGGGCAGGTAATCCAGAGAAGAGGACTGGAGATGTAATTTTATGTTAGCTAGTTCATTCAGACCAGGGTTTGGGTGAATGTAATGACATCTTTTGAATGCTTATATCTAATCTATTTTATTGTAGTGCTCTAGTGTTTGTACTACAACTTGTGCCAACAATCTCTGTATAAAATGACAAAAATGATACTGATCAGAAATAAAAATGTAGCTCATGGGTTAAATCCAACTTCTCACCGCACAAGTCTGCTAGCGCAATGGGAGTTTTCTCCTTCTCTCCTTACCCTGCCCCCGCAGTCTTCCATGCTCCCAAAAATCTGCTCTGGATAGTTTCCCAGCCCTTTGGAGCAAATTTTAAGGGCTGCAGAGAATTGTCCCCTCCCAGTTCTGCTGCTGGAACTACTCTGTCCATTGAAAGACATTGGATCCAACCCGAAGTATGTTTTTACCGTTCAAGTACACTCCATGAATTTCATTAGAACTTAAAGCAAGAGTTATTCTGTGGATTGCACGCCGACTGTTAAACATATTCAGCCTATTGCTTTAACATGGTTTGCTTTTACAGTATCTGCTCCTACTCTAAAATGTCATTTCTTCTCTTTCCCCTTTTGAAGTGAGCAACATGACAAGAAGGATTGTTGGATTACTAAAGCAACATTTTCTGAACTTCATCTTCATGGACCTGCAAGGGTTTAACTTCACTATGGGCCAGTGCAGATGTAGCAAGTTTTTCTCTTAACTGCATTTAAGAGATGAAGAGCAGACTGGAATTGTGGCGTCTCTCTTCCCAGAACTAATGTCCTGCTTCCAACCTTTCCATTGGTATAAAAGTTAAGGATAAATCATCTTTCCCTCACCCCTTAAGGTAGCATTTTTTGCTCTGGAATAACGTGTTCTCAACTAAATTACAAAATTAAGAGCGCTATCATGTAAGACAGCCTTAAGTTAGATTTTGAAAACATGGCTGAGGTTTGTCTCTTATAAAGGGCCTGTATGTATATAAATAGCTGCCCTAATCTGTTTCATGTGTGTGTAGATGGCCTCTTTTGCAGCTTAATGAATGGAAATATCAATGAACAGGAAGTATTAATAATTACTGCTTTAAAAATGCAGCTTTTAAAAACTGAATCTGGAGCCAAAAGTGTTCAGCAAGGGACAATTTTTAAAGAAATGCACTTTAGTTGCAAAGCTGCACTGTTGTCAAGTGGAACTATTGAGCCTATATTAAAATATAAAAATCTAGAATAAGAGATACTTTGCACAAGAAGAAGAGTACAACAGGTTATAAAAACTATGCACTACGTTATGTGGATGTTCATTAAACACAATATGATGGCTGTAGGCCTTGAAGAAACATAAATTTCTTGGATCATGGATGTTAATGTGTATCATGTTTAAATGGTCACTAATGCAGATTTTGACAGGCTGAGCAGCTCTTCTGCCTCTGTACAGCAAAACAAAACCTGTAAATATTAAATATCGAGACTTATGGCCTTGTAGTTTGACTTTAAAAGCTCTGTTACATGAATTGGGTGAAACTAATGTACAGTGGTTATACTTTCTGAACTACAGCATGCAAAATAGGAAAATATTTTGTCATGTGCAGCAGTATCTTATGTCTGTTTACTTGGAAGGTAGGCCCAGTAGAGCTGAAGTAAGTAACTCACATCAGCAACCTATGTTAGGGCAATATCTCCATTAGGCCAACTCAGGGTCACAAAATCTGCAAGCCTCTGAATTTTACAGAGCTCCTCATCAGACAAGATGGTAAACAAAGCAAGAGGGGGGAAGTGGCTAAAGTTCACGCCATGGAGTCTGCATTTGGTTACAGCCTAAAATTGGAATGTGGAAAGATGGTACAGACATCCAATTTAGGCTTATTAGGTGCTGAGATAGTTTCAGGCTGCATCTAGGAGTTCTGGGATAAGCAAGCAATGGTTGATGCCTGATGCCAGTTCTTAAAATATAAAATCCAGCTCTTACTTAAACACTGCTTATTCCACGAGTCCTAGGTACAACCTGAAACTATCTCAGCAGCTGATAGAGCCTAATTCAAAAGCCCTGAATCCTCCCACTTTCCATATTAAGACACTGACTGTGCAGACTTCATGATTTCAACATCAAATCTGCCTCCCCCTCCTTTGGTTTTCGGTAACATCTTGCTTAATAAAGAGATTTTGAGATTGCAAAAACTTGTACGCTAGTTTGTGTCGTTTTAATTGGGCTCATAAAGGTATTACCCTAATATGGGTTTAGAAATAATATTCATAGTTTTCAGACACAGTCCAGCAACACGAAATTGTATACCACAGGGAACCAGTTCTTGTTCTGCTGGGTGTATGTGGGGAGGAGGCCTTTGTGACCAGTGGAATAGTGGTGCCTCTCATTTCTGTATAGCATGTGACAATTATATTAACCTTGGAATAGCTGAGCCAGTGTGGTGTAGTGGCTAGAGTGTTGAACTGGGAGCCGGGAGATCCGGGTTCTAGTCCCCACTCGGCCATGGAAGCTCACTGGGTGACTTTGGGCCAGTCACAGACTCTCAGCCCAACCTACCTCACAGGGTTGTTGTTGTGAGGATAAAATGGAGAGGAGGAGGAGGAGGATAATGTAAGCCGCCTTGGGTTCCTTGCAAGAGCGGAAAAGGCAGGGTATAAATGCAATAAATAAATCTTATCTGGCTGATAATTTTCTGATGGCTCAGGGTAATTGCAAAAGTTCCCAGTGAATTCAGTGGGTCTTACTTCCTGGAAAATATTATTAAAAGGGTGATCATGTTAACTTATTTTGGGTTAACTGAGCTGTCTATTTTCAATGCTTCCTTTTGGGGTGCAGAGAAAATAGCTTGCTAATTGTACACCAGTCAGTTGAAACAAAGATGAAATTAAGAGAATCTGCTGTACTTGCCTTTATGTGCAATGCATAATTAAACAGTATATGTAACATAGGAGGTCCTGACGTATACTTAGCAAATCGTGCAGAGACAGATGATTTCCCTAGAATTCCACAAGTTCTATTACATGACTGAGTGCATGCACACCAATAGCTAAATGTGTTTTGTAGCCTGTTGATTGCAGCCAAATTTGGTCCCACCTTTTAATCTGTGGCTTAACAGAGTCCGAGTCCTATTCATAATGCATGGTGGAAGTAGCAAGTGTACCTGAATTACATGTAGACATGGTTACAAGGGATTGTAAAAATCCCTGTAGTAACAACAGTGCTTTTTGGTACTGTGAGAATGTGGAGATGTGCACATATACTTATTTATTTACAACATTTATATACTGCTCCACATCTGAAGAGGTTCCAGAGCGGTGAACAATAAAAGATAAAGGAATTAAACACCATATTAAACACTTTTAAAAACCAGAATACCAATAAAAACTGGTTGGTCGATCAAGGACCTGACCTCCAGAGGCAGGACTTTCTACAGAAAGGGAGCTGCCATGCTGAAGGCTCTTCACCTGGTGGACTCCAGTTGGGCTGTAAGTCCATGAGGAATCATCAGGACCATCCCCTCTGATGACCTCAGTGACCAGGCAGGTTGATAAGGGAGAAGGTGTTCTCTCAAAAATGCTGGTCCCAAGTTGTTTAGCGCTAATATCTTAAACCTGGCCCAGTAGCGAATAGGCAGCCAGTGCAGTTCCCTCAGCAAAGGAGTTGCATGCTGAAAAGGGCCAGCTACCGACAACAGCCAAGCTGCTGCATTCTGCACTAGCTTCAGCTTCCAGTTCACATGCAAACTTCCTTATGTCCATACGAAACAAAGTTTACAACACCTTCTAGAACTAACACCAAAAAAAGATATCCTTTTCATCATAGGGGATTGGAATGCTAAAGTAGGAAGTCAAGAAATCACCGGGATAACAGGCAAGCATGGCCTTGGTGTACAAAACAAAGCAGGACAAAGGCTAATTGAGTTTTGCCAAGAGAACACGCTGATCATAGCAAACACTCTTTTCCAACAGCACAAGAGGCGACTCTACACATGGACATCACCAGATGGTCAATATCCAAATCAGATTGATTATGTCCTTTGCAGCCAAAGATGGAGAAGCTCTATACAGTCAGTAAAAACAAGACCTGGAGCTGACTGTGGCTCAGATCATGAGCTTCTTATTGCAAAATTTCGGCTTAAATTGAAGAACGTAGGGAAAACCACTAAACTGTTCAGGTATGACCTAAAACATATCCCTTATGAATATACAGTGGAGGTGAGGAATAGATTTCAGGGATTAGACCTGATAGATAGAGTGCCCGAGGAACTATGGACCGAGGTCCATAACATTGTTCAGGAGGCAGCAACTCAATCCATCCCAAAGAAAAAGAAATGCAAGAAAGCCAAGTGGCTGTCTGATGAGGCTTTACAAGTAGCTGAGGAAAGAAGGGAAGAGAAAAGCAAGGGAGAAAGGGGAAGATATATCCAACTGAATGCAGATTTCCAGAGAATAGCAAGGTGAGAGAAGAAGGCCTTCTTAAATGAACAATGCAAAGAAATCGAAAAAACAACAGAATGGGAAAGACTAGAGATCTCTTCAAGAAAATCGGAGATCTCAAGGGAACGTTTTGTGCAAAGACAGGCATGATAAAGGACAAAGAAGGCAGAGACCTAACAGAAGCAGATGAGATTAAGAAGAGGTGGCAAGAATACACAGAGGAACTATACAGGAAAGATCTTAATGTCCCCGATAGCCACGATGGTGCGGTCACTGAACTTGAGCCAGACATCCTAGAGAATGAAGTCAAGTGGGCCTTAGGAAGCATTACTAACAACAAAGCTAGCGGAGATGACAGTATTCCAGCTGAGCTATTTAAGATCCTAAAAGATGATGCTGTTAAAGTGCTGCACTCAATATGCCAACAAATTTGGAACACTCAACAGTGGCCACAAGACTGGAAAAGGTCAGTTTATATTCCAGTTCCAAAGAAGGGCAATGCCAAAGAGTGTTCAAAGCTCATTTCATATGCCAGCAAGGTTATGCTCAAAATCCTACAAGCTAGGCTTCAGCAGCATGTGAACCGAGAACTACCGGAAGTACAAGCTGGGTTTCAAAGAGGCAGAGGAACTAGAGATCAAATTGCCAACATTCGCTGGATCATGGAGAAAGCAAGAGAATTCCAGAAAAACGTCTATTTCTGCTTCATTGACTACGCTAAAGCCTTTGATTGTGTGGATCACAACAAACTGGCAAATTCTGAAAGAGATGGGAGTACCAGACCACCTCACCTGTCTCCTGAGAAACCTGTACCAGGGTCAAGAAGCAACAGTAAGAACTGGACATGGAACCACTGATTGGTTCAAAATTGGGAAAGGAATATGATAAGGCTGTATATTGTTGCCCTGCTTATTTAACTTATATTCAGAGTATCATGAGAAACACCGGGTTGGATGAATCACAGGTCGGAATTAAGATTGCTGGGAGAATTATCAACAACCACAGATACGCAGATGATGCCACCCTAATGGCAGAAAGCGAAGAGGATCTAAAGAGCCTTTTGTTGAAGGTGAAAGTGGAGAGTGCAAAAGCTGGTTTGAAACTCAACATTAACAAAACTAAGATCATGGCATCTGGCCCCATCACTTCCTGGCATATAGAAGGGGAAGAAATGGAAGCAGTGACAGATTTTACTTTCTTGGGCTCCAAGATCACCGCAGACGGTGACTGTAGCCATGAAATTAAAAGACGCTTGCTCCTTGGGAGGAAAGCTATGGCAAACCTAGACAGCATAGTAAGAAGCAGAGACATCACCTTGCCAACAAAGGTCTGTATAATCAAAGCTATGGTCTATGGGGTCACGAAGAGACGGACATGACTTAATGACTGAACAGCAACAACAAACTTCATTGGCACATATTCCCTCTTATCTTTCCTTGTCTCATTTCCTCCTGTTGTCTCTTCCACTCTCAAAAGTTAGAATGTCAGTTCTTCGGGGCAGATGCCTGTCACTTTTTGACCTACGTTAATTCTGCAAAGCATGATGTCCTTTGATTGCATTATACACATTATTTCATACAAAGTCACAGTTGTGTCTTGTAACAAGCTTTACTTTCTCCTCTAGGTGGCAGTCTTGTGCTTTTGATGGAAATAAGTAACACACTTCTCTATCTACACACAATGATTCTAGTGCTGCTTCTGTGATGCATTTTTGTTGAGATATCCAAATATTCTTGTTTTAAACACATCAACTGAATAATTTGTGTTGTCCAATGTGTCGCCAACACATTGATTATTGTAAAACTTAGTTAAAAGGGGCAATTACCCCTGATTTTTTAAAGAAGTGGTTTGACAGCCATTTTCACAGGAGCGGGGGAGGGAGTGATATTCAGTGATCATCACGACTTAAGCATGTCTAACTTTTATTTTCCACACTTACTATTTGCACTAGTTATTAGCACAGAATATGCCGCATTTTGCCGTGAGCTCATATGCCAACAAAGTGCCCATTGATATGATGGGCTGTGTTTTACTTTCTTCCATAAAAGCAAATAACTACAACTGCTAGGAAGTCAAGAGAAAGGTTGTGCTTGAGGTAAGTAAGCACATGCTTGTTTCCTAAGCTAGATGTTGATCCCAATGATCTTCCCAATTGCAACCTTCTATTTGTTATAGACATTAATAGGGAGGGGAGGTGTGAGGGAGGGAAGGCGACCAGGCCAGCATGTGACGGTGAGGGAGGGCAAGGACGGGAGGGAGGGAACCTAGGCCTGCAAGTGTTGGCAATGGGCAGTATCCAGCGATGTCATTCCAGTAATGCAAATTACATGGCACTAGCTAGTGCAACACCAGTAGCGCTAGCTTGCATGACGGGACTCCCAAGAACACCAGTTGTGCTAGAGGTCCCTTTCACCAATGCAGTGTTAGCAGAATGACATCATTGGATACTGCCCACTGTGTCTCTCTGAACTTGGTGCACACAGAATGATTTCCTCTTCCTGCATCGAATCCTTGTTATGTTGGATAAGCAGTGTGTATACACTGCCTACAAGAGTGTTGTTGTGCCCCACAGGCAGTCCAGAGTGGCTAAGGGATAGTGAGTTGACATTTGAATATATAATATTGGATCTCCTGGGGTGAACTCATGTTGTCTAGCATACGTAGTATCTTGTCTTCAAGACAGGGAATGTTTACCGGCATATGTGTACAACATAGGAGCAAGGACAGTATTTCAGGTTTCAGTTTAAGGTGTGTGTGGAGGCAGGGTGGGTGGTGGGAAGAGAACATTTACTGTTATAGTGAATATAGTGGTGAGAACATTTACTGAGGGATGGGGTCCATTGAGGGTGTCTTGCCCATGGGCCCTCAGAAACCTGGAGCCAGCAACTTCCCAGGGGGCTGTAGGCCAATTTCCCTCTATGTCACTGAATTTGCTGCCAATTTTTTTCCCTTTTCTAAGAACCCCTTCCTCCAGTAAAGGTAAACCCTCCCACTACTATTTTCAACAGCTGTGTTTTAAAGAAACAGGCAGGACAACATTATGTTTTAAAGTCTGTCTAATAATGCCTTCAGATTTGTTGTTTTTTATATAATAATTGAATCAAGTAACTTAGAAAAACAGTCTACGTTTGAAACAATGTTTAATGAAAAAACAACCATTGAAAATCCCCCCTTAATCTCCACTTAAACCTTCCCCTTAACCTACACCATTAGCTTGCCCATCACATCAAACGTAACCCCCCTCCCCCATCTTGCACCCTGGCTGCAGCAAACCAGCAGGGCTTAGGAAGTGGTGGCTTTTCCACCACTTCTACCAAGGCTTCTCCCCCATCCTGTAGGATTACTGTACAATGGGTAGGCAATACCTGGCCTTTTTTGAAGTTGGCCACCATTGAATTTACTGCTGAAATTTAGTAGTGCAGCAGCAAAAAAAGGAGTGCTTTTTGCACACTCCAAAAAGAGTGTGGTTGCTTAATACAAGCAACTACAGCAAGCAACCATGAGAGAAAGTCCGCTATGGGGGCAGGGGAAGGAAAGGTGGCAGCAGAAACTGCTAGGGCCTGGCAGGCATTAGTTTCCCCAGCCTAGACACACCAACACTAACACAACTGATGCTCATGCTATCAAGTCAGTCCCTGTAAGCTATGAGCACCATTTGCTTTGGGGTAACATAACTGAGGGCTTCTCCACGTGAGGCTTTTATCCTGTGATTGAGATTCATGGAAGTTTGCAGGTCCTTTGCATGATGTCATCCTCCAGGGTGTCTCCTGCACTAAATGACCTGCATGCCATTTTTCTAAAAATCTGAGATAATGAGCTATCAAATTACAGTGTGTTGAGTTCCCTCATGAAAGGAGGAAATCAATAAGAGGAGCTAGATCACAGCACCAGCTAGTGGCTGTATAATGAAACACAGAACAACACAGATAAAGGGGAAAGTGAGGGAGAAGGGAAGCGTGTGTAAAGGAAGCCTGTCATGATCCTGCATTTAAAATGGATGCAGAAAGCCCCAGTAAAGTTGTGGTATTTTAGTCTGTTGTAGAAATGCTCTGAGGAACTTTGCAGATCTGCACAGCACCCTTAGACAGAGATGAATTTCTTAATTCATCTCTGTCTAAATAACAGATGCTTGGATGTACTATTAATTACCCTAGGAGAAAAGAAAATCTATGTTGGAATAACTTTCCATGTTATATCTGGCATTTGCCTTCACACTGATAGTAAATAAGAAACCAGACCCACAAGTCAATGTTGCTGCAATCCCAGCGTCTAAGAGAAGTGCTCCGGTTCAGAGCTGAAACCAGCCTGGACTAAAAGGCTTGTTGAGGCCCTGCAGGGAGAGGAACGGGGTTCCTGAAGCTTCTACATATAGCACGTGGAGGGGAGCCCTAAACCTCATGGTGCACACTGCCACCCCAATGCTAATCCTCTTCGAGTGAACTTCATAAATCCTGCTTGGATATAAGGGCGGCTTTTGGCAGCAATTCATTAATTAACCTACAAATTGCAGGGATGTGAGCTGTGCGAGCTGCCTCCAGTTTCCAACAGCAACCTACGAACGCAGCATTTGTAGGTTGTTGCCTAGATGTATGGACCTGGGCATTTGGGGTTGTTCATGGGTTAAACAACCCCAGGTTAACCCATGCCCCCTCAAAAAAGAGGGAGGGACCCTATTGACACTGCTTAGTAAGCGGCAGTGTTGGGGGTGGAAGTGGGACCACCAAAAGAGGGCTGGAGATGAATTGGGTGATTTCCCATCAAAAATAGCTTAGATTGACACAGTGTTTTTAAAACTTACAATATATTTAATAGAATGTTTACTCTCACAGTAGATCGTATTTTGTTTAGATGGGCACACCTTTGTTTAACAGGTAAAGAAAGGAAAATAGTTAAGCCAATAACTGCAGCAGGGCAAAAAAACAGTGGGGGGATGGGAGTTCCTTACTTGTATTTTATTTGGGAAAGAGTCCACTACTACCAAGCAAATCCTTTGCAATAAATTTTCCCATTTTCTTAATTGTCTAGATAACAGCCTAGACATCACGAATTTGACATATTGAGCATCTCTTAAAAGTTGACTCCTGCTTTGCAGTGTTTTCCCATGTACGCCATCCTGGAAAACAATAATTCCTAACACACATTGGGCACTACCCAGCAAATTTAGTTGCAGCTCAGTTACATCGGAATGTGTGGCCCTTGCTAGTCATGAGCACAGCCTGGTCTAGACAAATAATTCTTCGTATATGTGGCTGGACTCAATACCAGACTGCAGGTGGAAGAATCACATGAATGGGTGCCCCACCCATATAAAGACTTGCTGCACATGGAAAATTAGATGCTAGAGGGGCAGAAGGGCAATAGTCTGGTTTTCTCCTTGACATGCTAGTTTTCTATGTGTAGGGAGGTTTCTCTGCTCCCTTACCACAACATTCCTCATCTAGCCTGAAGTGATACATTCATAGAATGATAGAGTTAGAAAAGACCTCAGAGGTCATATATTCCAACCCTGTGCTCAATGCAGGATCCACAGTGCGGCATGCAATTACAGCATCCCTGGCAGATGGCCATCTAGCCTCTGCTTAAATACCCCCAGTGAAGGAGAACACATGACCTCCCAAGGCTGTCTGTTCAGTAAAACAGCTTTTACTGTTAGGAGGTTTCGCCTAATGTTTAGCCAAATCTGCTTCATTGCACATTTCCACCCATCGGTTCTAGCCGTGCCCTTTGGAACAACGAAAACAAGTGTACTCCATCTTCTGCGTAATGGCCCGTTGGATATTTAAACACAGCTATCATGTCTCCCCTTAATCTTCCCTTCTCCAGGCTAAACATACCCAACTCTTTCAACTGGAGGAACAGATTTACTATGCAATGAGCTTTTGCTTCGACTGGGGCCATGTCCAGTTGCAAGTAATGTTTGCTGGATTGTGTTCATTTAGTCAGAAGTACATCACATGGATTTCTGTGAACTGCTCGGGATTATAGCTAACCCACATTTTAAAACATGAAGCTAACCTTTATAAATCCATTATCTGTAATGCAAGTAGGATACTGTGTTGTGGTTCTGAGTTCTCTGCACTTTGTACTCTCATTCTTAGTTTGTACAGTATGCTCAGGTTTTCTATTGCAAAGGATAATATATGTCAATACCCACTCTAAGTAAAAGGATAATATTTTTAGTTGGGGCAAGGCATGGTGAATTTAGATTTTTGGCTGCAATCCTGTACACAGTTGGCAGGCTGATTATGTGTGGGATGCAGCTCAAGTCCTATTCAAGGAACTGAGAAGCAACAACTATTTAGCTGTTGTTTCCTCTATTTATAATTGTGTGAAAAACAAGAATAAAAATGTGAACCCTCTAAAATGGTCATTTGCTGGGAATTGACATTTTAAATGCATAATATGGGTGTTATAATGAAGTGCATTTTTCTACGGAAAGAGTTTTGGTTTTAGATTTCAGCTATGGAATCTCAAAATTGTAAGAATGCAGCTTAAAGGAGACATGGTGATGTCCAAATGTTCTCTGAATTCTAAATATATCTAGATTTCTGGATATTTTGTTGCTTGGAAATGAAGACAGAATAACTAAAATGGCCTGCGTATACCCTGGTTTAAAGCCTCCCCCCTTCTTCTTTTTTGGTTTCTTCTGCTGTCTCTGCAACAGCGACAAGGAGATTATTCTCTCAAAAGTATAAATCAGGCCAAAGTGATGTGAGATAAAATGGGATTTGCGTGTCTTTCTTTGTTGTGTGTTGGAGTGGGAGGCAGGGAAGAACAGCATCTGAGATTTTGCATGCCGCACAGTGTTGCCAGATTGCACCCAGGTATAAAACCAATTTTTGGCAGGATTTCCAGCCAGCCATCCACACACACAGGACCAAAGTACAAAGTAATTCTACCACTCCTACCAAAATCCTTCTTCTTTTGGGAATATGGGTCAGTTTAGAGTAAAGAGTAGCTGTACAACATTTTAAGGCCTCGGATGTCCTGGGATTTGGCCGTCTGAGAAGCTGGTCATTTTTTTACCCTCGCCTTTCCAAAAGCTTAAGATAGCTTACTATCCGCTAGTTACACAGCACTTTTGATTAGATGAAATGCTTCAACTTTGAGCTCCAGGGGAGATGTTCTGTTGTACTCACATGAGTGCATGCAAGTCCTATGTGCTCTGAACTCAGTACAATGCCTCATCTAGCTGCATGGCAGATAGGCATAAAATGAGGGACAGTACAGCTATCTGACTGATCAAGGTATACATCAGGGTTGTATATGCTCTGCACTAAGACTGCACAAAAACATACAGCGAGGGTGTTTCCAGGCAAGGCTTTTATCACCCTGCCTAATTCACAGAATTTTATGGAGTATCCAGATAACAACTTCCACTCATAGCTCTGGTATGTTTTCACACCACTCCTTCCATCTCGTTCCATACTACACAGTCCTGTGTTTGAAGCTGCTAAGCTTCAGCAGGAGTTATCAAGAAGCTCAGCCTTGCTGCTGTTTTAAGTATACTACTAATATGTCTTGACTATAGAAACTTTGGGCTGGTTCACACAACATGGCCTGCTCATCATGGGTTATTTAAATGTGCAGCCACCATTTTGAATATGCAACCTCCAATCAGGGTTGCACCATGTCGTGAGAACCTGCCCATTGTGTGTTATTCGAGGGTTAAACAACCCTCGCATAACCCTACCTCTAACCGAGGGTTATGCAAGTGTTGTTTAATCCTCAAATAACCCACAGTGTCTGGGTTCACACGACATGGCGTAACCCCCAGTTGGGGGTTGCATATTCAAAACGGTAGTTGCATGTACCTGGCATGCACCATGCCTCATCATGGGTTAAATAACCCACAATGAGTCGGCTGTGTTGTGCGAACTGGGTCACTGCCTGGAGAAGGTATATCAAGTAAAAGCTTGGATATACAGGGCAGTCAAGCAGATGCACATAGTCCTCTTCTGGTGTGCACAACAGGTAGGGCGGTCACTTACAAGTCACCAAAAAAGAGGAAATGCATCACCCAAAGAGAGAGAGAACAGTAATTTGCATAAAATTTGCCTATGCTAATTTGTATGTATATACAAAGAGAGGGATGCCAATGTAGCTTGCTGCTGTGCCCTCTGTGCACAATGGTATTGTAAGGAGGAGGTATGCAGCTCTTCCTCTGGCGTGCGCTCTCTCTTCAATAAGGAAGCTGGCACCTTGGGATGCTTCTGGGCATCGGGAACCTCCTTCCATTTGAATGGAAGGTCAGTGGCTGGTGGCGCTGGCTCATTGTAGACCAAAGAGGCGACACAGACACTACCTTTGGACATAGTTAAAACCAGAGCAAGAAGAGACAGCTCCTTTGCCAGCTGGATTCTGGCTGCTACACCTTGTGCATGCCTGTGCGGTAGAAGGCCTTTGTTTTATGTACCTCCACATCCCGTATTTTCTCTGTCTTTTTTCAGCTGGGGCTTTCTACAATCCTTTCCCTTGCCATTGGTTTTTGTCTCTACCTCTTAATTTGCCTCCTCTTCCTTGCTAAAGGTTTCTCTCCCCCCCGCCCGTTTTCTTTTTGCCTTCCTGTCTTTGTCCCCCCCTTTCATTCTCTCTCTCTCCCTCTCTCCACCCCACCCCTCTTCTCCCCTCTTGCTTCTGGTCTTTCTCCTTTCTTTCCATTTTTCTTCACATCCAACTCTTAAGGGTTCTTCTCTCTCACTCAAGCAGAGAGCCAGTGTGGTGTAGTGGCTAGAGTGTTGGACTGGGAGTCGGGAGATCCGGGTTCTAGTCCCCACTCGGCCATGGAAGCTCACTGGGTGACTTTGGGCCGGTCACAGACTCTCAGCCCAACCCACCTCACAGGGTTGTTGTTGTGAGGATAAAATGGAGGAAGGAGGAGGATCATGTATGCTGCCTTGAGTTCCTTGGAGGAAAAAAGGCGGGATATAAATGCAATAAATAAATAAATAAATAAATAAAGCAGGTATAGCCAGGAGGTAGGTAGGGGTGTGTGTGTGTGTGTGTGTGTGTGAGAGAGAGAGAGAGAGAGAGAGAGAACATGTGATATGCAGAGCAATCCTATCTAGGACTACTCAATCATAAGTACCGATTAATTTACTGGGACTCACTCCCAGGTAGGTATGCATAGGATTGCAGCCTTAGGAAGGAGAGGGCTGGGGTACAATAGATGAAGGCAGGAATTTAATTAGCTGTCTGAATGGCATGGTGGGAGGGACACCAATCGGACTTTGCCTCAGGTGGCAAAATGTCTTGGGCTGGCATAAGACCCAATTGGTTCCTCTGGTTAGCTGATGGGCAGTAGTACACATTATGGCCATTATGTGGGTGCTGGTAAAGCAGGGGTAGGCAACTTGTTAACCCTCCAGATGTTTTGGCTTACAAGTCCCATGATCCCTCACCATTAGCTATGCTGGCTTGGGCTGATGGGAGATGAAGGTCAAAACTTGTGGGTGCCACACGTTTCCCACACCTGTGCTAAAGTATCATGAAGATTAGGCCTTTGGTGTAATAGGGAATTAGTCGTATGGTACCTGCTGAGTCCCCGGGTGCTTTATAGAAGTTAATGTAGAGCCAGAGTTCTTCAGTTTTGCATCTGTTAAGACAGTTCCCCCCATCCCCGCCAAAATGGCTTTTTGTAAGATCTCACCTGATGAAGAGATCTGGAGACCTTGAAAGCTTGCACATTTGGGGGTGATTTTTGTTTGGCTTAGTAAAAGAATTATACTAATATGGTTGTTGTTATTACTGTTTTTATTTGTTTGGATTCAGTTTTCTTTTTATATGGTTCAGCACCAATATTCAAAACCAGGAGAAGGAGACATTTTTTTGCTGATGTACTAAAACCCCCCACAAAGGAACAGAACCCTTCAGTGGTAGCAGGAGGGCATTTTTAACAGACTCTGATCTGGGGATATTTTTGTCCCTGCAAGTGTGATGCACATAGCTTAATGTTGGCAGCTTTCAAGGCACAATTATTTGGCTTGGGTACTAGTTTGATTGCTTTTTCTAACTTTACTGCCAAGTCTTGTTTTTTAATGTTTATCTGGAATAGAATTATAGCCTACTGACTGTTCTGGGTGACCTTGAACAAATCAGGTGGTAACTGATTCCCTGCATGGAACATGTAAATTAGGGACAATTGCACAAATCGTTTAATCAGAGCTATTGTGAGGCCTACTAATTAAATTTCAAACTTTTTCCCCCCAATTCTGCAGTTTTGCTCATTAGAAGGGTAGCAAGTTAATTAATCTGTAATTGTGGTAAACTAGATTCCATTCACAAACCAAACACGTGGATATCTGTATGCCAGGCTTCCCAAATGGATACCGACTGAAGCAAAAATGGCAATCTATTACATTTGTGTCCCAGTCTTGTATTCCCTGAGGCTTAGGGAAGTGAACACAAGGATCATTCCATTTTATTCTTCAACATCCGTGTCTGGCAGAATGTTTTTTCAGGAGCACCCAGTGAGTGTCCTAGCTAAGCACAGGTTTGAACCCAGGGCTTTCCAGTCCACATAAGCTACATCAGGGATAGGCAGACTTCAGGCTTGTGGGATATACTTTGTCTACTTGAACCCCAAGTTTCCCCAACCAGAGCTGTACACTTAGAATTAAAGAATTCTGAGAGCAGGGGGCTGTTTCCATCAGCAATTTACTCTGAGCCACTTGCATGTTGAGGTCATTAGGGATACATGATGTCGTGGCCATCCAGCAGCCATCCCGGAGCTTATCAGGGAAAAACTGGATTTACCTGAGATTGCGTAAAGTCCGATTCTTTTCCTTAGGTTGGGTTCTCTGCGGTATAGTTGTTGTGTGCCCCAACCCCCGCATTTAGCTCGGGTATGCTAGCCCTGCCCAGGGCTGTGCCTCACACCATGACCCCAGTCAAGGGGTGTTTCCTCCGACTGTGCTGAATGAGGCTTGCCCTCTGAATGCCCACAGAAATAACAGACAAGCCCCTCAACTGACAAGGCACATTTTAAAGCCCAATTCCTTAAGTGTGATTAAGCACGATCTTGAGGCTCCGATTGCCTTAGGAAGTAACTACTTCACAGCTTCCTTATGGTGATCCTGTGCATTAAAATGGGGGCTGGTTTCCATCTCCTTCCCACAACAAAGCCATTAATGTCTCCTTAGAAGTAACTCCCAGTTTGCTGAATGAGGCTTGCTTTTGACTGCCCTCATCAAAACTTACAGAGATTCCCCCTCAATTGAAATGGCACATTTTAAAGTCCAATTCCATAAGTACGATTAAGCGTGATCTTGAGGCTCAGATTCATTGCCTTAGGAAGTAAGTACTTCACAGCTTCATTATAGATCTCCTGTGGGTTACAATAGGGCCTGGTTTCTGTCTTTGTGTTTACTGCTCTCTTTCCCACAACAAACCCATTACTGTCTCCTCAGAAGTAACTCCCATCAATGAGGTCCTGTAGGTTAAAATGGGGGCTGGTTTCCATATTTGTGTTCTCTCCCCCACTTTCCAAGCACAAGCATATGTGTGTCTACTCAGAAGTAACTCCCATTGTGCTCAATGAGGCTTGCTCCTGAAATGCAGGTGCATCTGGACTTTCAGGGGAAAGGAGAAGGGGGGGAAGCCTCTCTTATCGGTTGAGCAGCCCCTCCCAGTCATATGACATTCACTCCTACTCCCACTCCCACCAGGAAGTATGTTCTATGAAGCGAATTTTACTGGTCCAGAGAATCTGCTTGTGGAACCCTGCTCACAGCAAAGCTGATTCCTTTTTTAAAAAATCTGTACTCCTCTGTCAGCTTCCTTCCTTTGTCAGGGAAACATGGCCCAGGAATTTTTTGAGTTAAAGAACAGAACACAGCTCACGCTCCTTCCACACAAAAATCCACATCTGGTTACCCTAAGCTTTCTTCATTTGTGCATTATAATTTAGGGTAGAATTAAACAACTGGGACCCAGAAATCTTTACCATTTTATTGCAAATCATCCAGGAATCTGCCAGTAGATTCAGATCTACCTTCTGCCCACCCCTGTGCTACATCACTCTGTTCACTAGCTTTCAACTAATAATAACACGTCAGTTAGTAATTAGTTATTCCGTACATCCAGAATTAGAAGCTATTGACTGCAAAATCTCCATTACTCAATTATTATCTCTATAAGAAGAAACCACTACATTCCAGTTTGAAATTTTTGTGCACTGCACCACAGAAATAACACTGATTGCTATTAAACATAACTAAAGTACATGACCACTTGAATGTAAGAGCTACAGCCAGGGCCAGAAATATTGGAACAAGGATAACTGTTTTGGCAGTTGGCTTCTGTACACCACCACACTGAAGTTGAAAGAAAACACACCCAGATGGGAGCAAAGTCAGGACTTTCATCTGTAATTCAAGGGGTTTGACAAAAGTAGGGCACTAACCATTCAGGAAATACAGCCAGTGGCATACACACACACCCATCATTGGTGGCTCATAAGTAATGAAATGAACAGCTGACAAGCAGCTGCATGGCCAGATGTGGCCTGTTTCCTGGGTACCCCATGACCAATCAAGCAGATAAAAAGCCTGGAGGTGGTTCTGAGTGTTACATTTGCATTTGGTAGCTGTTCACTGGAACCCCCAACATGAGGTCCAAAGAGGTGTCCATGCGAGTGAAGGAGACCATCATTAGGCTGAGGAAACTCATCAGAGAGATAGCAAAAACAGTGGGAGTGGCCAACACAACAGTTTGGAACATCCTGGAAAAGAAGGAATTAACTGGCAAGCTCAGGAACAGCAAAAGGCCTGGAAGACCACAGAAAACAACTAAAGCGGATGACTGCAGAATTCTGCTCATGGTGAAGAGGAACCCTTTCACAACATCTATCCACGTCAAGAATGCCCTTGAGGAGGTAGGCATGTCATTGTCAACATTACAGTCAAGAGACGGCTTTATGAAGGTAAATACAGAGGCTTCACAACAAGGTGCAAACCACTGGTAATGCTCAAGAAGCGAAAGGCCAGATTAGCCTTTGCCAGCAAACACCTAAAAAAGCCTGCCCAGTTCTGGAATGAGATTCTTTGGACTGATGAGACCAAGATTAACTTGTACCAGAATGATGGGAAGAGGAAAGTATGGAGAAGGAAAGGAACAGCTCATGATCCAAAGCATACCACATAATCTGTCAAACATGGTGGAGGCAGTGTTATGGCATGGGCATGTATGGCTGCCAATGGAACCGGGTCACTGGTGTTTATTGATGACCTGACTGCTGATAAAAGCAGCAGGACGAATTCTGAAGTGTATAGGGCTATACTTTCGGCCAAATGCTGCCAACCTGATAGGACGCCGCTTCATATTACAGATGGATAATGACCCAAAACATACAGCAAAAGCTACCCAAGAGCTTCTCAAGGCAAACAGGTGGGATGTTCTTCAATGGCCAAGTCAGTCACTTGATCTCCACCCAACAGAGCCTGCTTTTCACTTACTGAAGACAAGACTGAAGGCAGGAAGACCCACAAACAAGCAGCAGCTGAAGGCAGCTGCAGTAAAGGCCTGGCAAAGCATCTCGGGAGGAAACTCAGCATTTGGTTGTGTCCATGGGTTCCAGACTTCAGGCAGTCATTGACTGCAAAGGATTTTCATCCAGGTATTAAAGGCGACCCTTAAGTTTGAAATGACGTTGGTTTGTTCCATTACTTATGAGCCCCCAATGATGGGTGTGTGTGTGTATGCCACTGACTGTCCTTCCTGAATGTTTAGTGCCCCACTTTAGTCAAACCCCTTGAATTACAGCTGGAAGTCCTGACTTCGCTCCCATCTGGGTGTGTTTCCTTTCAACTTCAATGTGGTGGTGTACAGAGACCAACTGCCAAAACAGTTATCCTTGTTCCAATATTTCTGGCCCTGACTGTATGTGGCACCAGGTGATGAAATTGTGAGCTGTTGAGCCTGGGAGAAAGGGGAATAATAAGTTCTGGGAATGATTCACTGCTGCTAGAATATAGGCAGTAGCTGGGGAATCTTCTCTCTCCAATATCTCTGTGGCAAAAAGAAACTTCTCAGTTTCTGTCCTTGGTAATTATCAATACCTTTAGGGTGCAATCTCATGCAGGGTTAGACAGAAAAAAGTCCTACAGCTCCCAGTATTCCTCAGCCATTCATGCTGGCTGGGAGTTGTAGGAATTTTTCCTATCTAAACATGCATAGGATTGCACTCTTAATTATCCAGTCACCAAGATTCTTGTGTAAGTAGTGCATGAGATTCCTGACTTGTGTTCCTGATAGTTTCCTCCTACAGAAAGTAGAGAAAAGAACTAGAGGATCGGTTATCCTTGACTTGATACTAATCAACAGAGATAACTTAGTGGATAAAGTAGCAGTTACGGGAACTCTGGGGGAAACTGACCATGTTATACTTGAGATCTTGGTTCTAAAGGAAGCAAAAGCTGAGTGTAGCTAAAGGCATACCCTGGATTTTAGGCAAGCCAATTTTAAGGAACTTGGAACAATTATAAGTAAGGCCCCATGGCAAACGACGCTAATGAGAAAAGGAGTCCAAGATGGGTGGGAGATTTTAAAAAAGGAAATTCTAAACATACAATTACAAACAAGTCCAAGAAGAAAAAAGGTGGAAGACAACAGAAGAAGCCAGTGCGGCTTCACAAAAAGCTTAGAGATGACCTGAAAACAAAAAAGGACACATAGAAAGAGGAAGGCCAAGCTACAAAGGAAGAGTACAGGCAGGTGGCACAGAATTGCAGGGATGGCATCAGGAAGGCTAAAGCTGAGAACGAGCTGAGGTTAGCGAGGGATGCTAAAAGCAACAAAAAGGCTTTCTTCAGATACGTGTATAGTAAAAGACAGAGGAAAGAAATGGTGCTTCAACTATTAAATAAGGATGGCAAAATGATGACAGATGACATAAGGCAGAAGTGCTCAATTCCTACTTTGGCTGAGTCTTCTCCCAAAAGAGAGTCTATGACCCACCCACCCCCCACCCCCGGCAAAGGTGAAGTACAGGCTGAAGGGGCAGGATTGCAGCTTAAGATCAATAGGCATATGGTCAAGGAACACCTCATTACTTTGAATGAGTTCAGATCTCTAGGGCCAGATGAACTGCACCTTAGAGTAATAAAGGAACTGGCAGAAGAATTCTCAGAATCACTGTCTATTCTCTTTGAGAAATCATGGAGGACGGGTAAAGTGCCAGATGATTGGAGGAGGGCTAATGTTGTCCCTATCTTCCAAAAGGGCACAAAGGAGGAACCTGGGAACTACAGTCTGACATCAATCCCTGGGAAAATTCTGGAGCAGATTATAAAGCAATCCATCTGTAAACACCTTGAAAACAATGCAGTGATTACTCGAAGCCAACATGGATTTGTCAAGAACAAATCCTGCCAGACTAATCTGATCTCATTTTTTGATCTGGTCACCTCCCTTGTGGACCGTGGGAATGCTGTAGACATAATATACCTCGACTTCAGCAAAGCTTTCGACAAAGTCCCCATGATATCCTGATGAGCAAACTAGCTCAAAGTGGGCTAGATGAAACAACGATCAGGTAGATCCACAGTTGGCTACAGAATAGGACTCAAAGAGTGCTTATCAATGCTGCTCAAATTGGGGAGAGGTAACGAACAGGGCACCGCAGGGCTCAGTCCTGGGCCTGGTGCTCTTCAACATTTTCATTAATGACTTGGATGAGGAGGTGCAGGGAATGCTGATCACATTTGCAGATGACACAAAATTGGGTGGGATAGCTAATACCCTGGAAGACAGAAACAAAATTCAAAGTGATCTTGATAGGCTGGAGCGCTGGGCAGAAAACAACAGAATAACATTTAATAGGGATAAATGCCACGTTCTGCACCTAGAAAAAAGAAACCAAATGCAGTTACAAGATGGGGGATACTTGGCTCAACAATACTACAAGCGAGAAGGATCTTAGAATTGTTTTGGATCACAAGGTGAATATGAGCCAATAATGTGATGTGGCTGCAAAAAGGGCAAATGCTATTTGGGGCTGCATTAATAGAAGTATAGCTTCCAAATCCCATGAAGTACTAATTCCCCTCTACTCAGCACTGGTTAGGTCTCATCTTGAGTACCATGTCCAGTTCTGGGCACCACACTTTAAGAAGGATGCAGACAAACTGGAGCGGGTTCAGAGAAGGGCAACAAAGATGATCAGGGGACCGGAAACGAAGCCCTGTGAGGAGAGACTGAAAGAACTGGGCATGTTTAGCCCTGAGAAGAGAAGACTGAGGGGAGATATGATAGCGCTCTTCAAGTACATGAAAGGTTGTCACAGAGAGGAAAGCCAGGATCTCCTCTTGATCATCCCAGAGTGCAGGACATGGAATAATGGGCTCAAGTTACAGGAAGCCAGATTCCGGCTGAACATCAGGAAAATCTCCTGACAGAGCAATACGACAATGGAAACAATGACCTAGGGAGATGGTGGGCTCTCCCACACTGGAGGCATTCAAGATGAGGCTGGACGGCCACCTGTCAGGGATGCTTGGACTTGGACTCCTGCATTGTGCAGGGGGTTGGACTCGATGGTCCTATAGGCCCCTTCCAACCCTACTATTCAATGATTCTAGTGGGGCGCACTGAATCGCCAGAATCTCTGTAAACTGGAACGTGACCTGAGTGGTGACATACAGATGTCCACATGTTTGAAAAATTTCCACCATTTTTTTCTCCCTCCCAATTTCTGACCCTCCCAAGAAGCAGATGTTGAGATAGATATATGCTCATAAAGATAGCACAGAGCCCCTCTGAGCAGCAGCATCTACTCAGCCAATCACCTTTCCTCCCTGTCTTTCCTCTGTGAGGTCATGCTTGCTCAACAATGCAGGCAGGTAGATGAGGTCATCACATTTCTAACTGGCTATGAGTGCAGTCAGCAACTGATAGACAGCTTGTTGAATTTGCCTATTTACTTAATTTCCTTTATTTTATTTATTTAAAGCAACATATATTCATGTTAGAGTTAGCTGTTTTTTGTTTTAGTTAAATAGGAATATGTTAGTCTGATAATTTTAGGATTTATAGCATATTATGTGGGCAAGGATTTCTGTGAGGTAATAACCCAGATTTAATTATATTTTATAGTATATTTTCTCTGTATTAATAGTATGTAAATACTAGTTTGCAGGAGAGTGGGGCAGACACCTAACGTGTTTGGCAGCTTGACAGACTTGTAAAAGCTGCCCACCTGGTTGCAATGCTAACTTACTCCCCAGCCCACCAGGAAAACCAAACTCATTGGGAAAAAAAGGTTTTCACATTCTCCCCTGTGAACTCTGAAGTTGAAAATTCTCCAAATATTCCAGAATCCTAAGTGACTCAGTGGATTGCGTCCAAGCCTTCCGCTTTAAATATACACTGCTGCCCCAACACAGACTCATCAGTGAACTGCCTTCACCCAGACAATTGGTCTCCCACTAGCAAGACAACCCACGATCCAGCTATTAGAAAGGCCAGAGATTCGATCTGCCCTCGTGCTCGTTGTAGTCTTCTTTCTCATTGCCTTTCCCAGGAACTGAGAGGGAGAAGCCAGGAGAAAGGTGAGTAACCAGATGCATTCCACCCCCTTAACGAGAACAGGGGTGGGGATAGGAGGGCACTTGGATTCTCAGCCCTCTCTGAGCAGTGCAAGTGGCACTCAAGCCTCCTTGAGGTTCCGCAGGAAAGGACCAGGGTGTGGGGAGAGTGTGCCACAGGTTTTGCTTAAAGATGCACAGTCCCCTTGCAGAACTACAGTTCCTGGTAGAGGAGGGAAGGCTTTGTTGTCATGCTGTAGTGCAAATGCACGCACATCAGGCATAACAATGTTCCAGAGAGATGAGGGATGCTTACAACTCTTGTCCTATTGGTATGGGCATCTCCCTTATACCAAACCGCCTCTTTCCTCTCTTGCTTTGGCATTTTAAGCAGCCACCAACTTAGCAGCAAGCTGTTCCGATGTGGTCTGGGGATTCCTTTTGAGAATGTGAGGCTTTGAGCTAAGCTGAGATGGTAAATCAGGCCAAAGTCAGTATGAAGATGACTCTGAGATCTTCTGTCTAGGCCATTCTCTCTCCTGCTAGCTCTCCCAAGATGCTGTGCGTGTGGGTTGTACTTAGTTTCCACAGGGTGAAGAAATCAGCCCATCTCTGAATGTTAATCTTCTTTCTCCTCAAATGTGGACATGCAGGTGAAGCCCACGACCACCACTGTGAAGTCATCTCTCCCACAGGAGGTAATGTTGTTGTAGGCCACCCTACATTATACACCTCCATGACTAGGAGAGTCATGTCCCCCTTGAGATGCCACAGCATTGACTCTGGCCCAAAGTACTGGTTTTGAACAATGCACTTTAACACATGATCCCCAGCCCAGGGCCACACTCAAGAAAAAATACCCGTGTTTTGCACCCCACCTGCCTGCCTCATCTGAAGAAAATAATGCTTGGAATGTCTTTATTTTCAATTCTTCTCAATTATACCTTTTTCTTTCATTTCTTTGTCTCAAAAAGCTACAGGTTGACAACGTGATAATATGTATATCGACTCAGAGGTAAATCACATTGACTTCAGTGGTGTTTACTGTCAGGTAAGGAGAGCTCCAAGCAAGGCACAAGGAAACTCTGCTTGAGACATAAAAAAAGGGTAGCATTTCATGCACATTTTTTGTTGGTTTGCAGAAGGAGCTGGAGATGGGTGTTGTTGTTTTGACTGAGAGGGGAGCATTAGGTGGACATTATGCAGTCCCTGTATAAAAAAGTCTTCTCTCTGATTAAAGTAACGTGGACCGTCGCTGGTGTGCGTGCATTAAATAATGGAAAATATAAAAGCCCCGAGGCAGCAGCAGTGCTCATCTTACATTCTTCCCTCACACTTCTAACACAAATGCAAGAACTATGAAGTAAGATGTGGTGCAAACTCACTTTACAAAGTGATGAAACTCAGCTCATTCAATCTCCTTGTACTTCTCCAACAATTGCAATACTATCCGTTGTTGTGTGGCGCTTAACGGATGTATGGATTTTGTCAAATCCGTTCTGCTTGTGTTTGCAGATTGTCAAGCGTCTTTTGTTCTGTCTGCTCATTGACAGAATTGGATTTTCTTTACAGATGTACAAGAATTTCATTCCACTTGTGCAACTGCGCATTAGCACAAGTGCACTTTTGCACAACCCCACCCCAGTAAAAAGCTGGTCCACTGTGGAATCTGCAGGTCGGATTCACAGAAGTCCAAACTTATTTGAATCCATTGCAGATTTCTTTGACATCCCTAGTGGCACTTGATCACTTTATAAACACAGGAAATACTGTGCTGCATTCATTAATGCCTCACAAATGAAAAGGGATGGTGTAAATCCTACCCTAGTTTGAGACGTGGATGTTGTTGAACCAATTGGAAACAGTGACTGAACTGCTTCCAAATTAAATTAATAAGTTAGTGGAAGTCTAACACAGTCACGTTTTACTTCAAAAGAGGAACTTTGAAAAAAAATGAGGGGGCTGGTAAAATAGGGAGTTGAAAGGAAAAGTCAAGGGGATCAAATCTCTTCAGAATGCTTGGTTGTTACACGAAGCCACAATAATAAAAGCTCAACTAGCATGTGTATCATAGATCAGTGAAGATACCACAAAATCTAAGAGATCACCAGCATGGTTAACAAGCAGTGTCAAGGAAAACATTAGAGAAAAAAAGGCTTCCCTCAGAAAATGGAAATCTTGCCCAATGGAGGAGAATCATGAGGAGCAGTAACTTATACAAAAGAAATGCAAGCAGACAAACAGGGATGCAAAAAAGGATTCTGGGGAGCATATAGCTAACCTTAAGACCAACAATAATAATATAATAATAATTTAAATACATCAGAAGCAGGAAGCTGGCTAGAAAGGTGGTTGGACTGTTGGATGACAAGGGACTTAAAGGAGTACTAAAGGAGGATGAGATTGCAGAGAAGCTGAATGAATTATTTGCATCAGTCTCCACTGAAGATGTAGGGCAGATACCCATGCCTGAACACAAACTTTCAGGAAAGGAGTCTGAAGAACTAAGGCAAATAGTGGTGATAAGAGATGGTTTTAGACCATACTGGCAAATTGAAAACAAGTCATCAGGTTCAGATGGTATCTACCCAAGAGTTCTTAAATTACTCAAATGTTAAACTGCTGATCTTCTAGTATGTCCCTAAGATCAGCCTCTGTGCCAGAGGACTGAAAAGTGGCCAATGTAATGTCAATTAAAAAGGGGGGATCAAAGTGGGATCCAGAAATTACAGACCAGTTAGCATTTATTCTGGAAAAATTGTTGGGAAGAGTTATTAAAGATAAAATTATCAAGCATACAGAAGGACAAGTTTTACTGAAGAAACAGCAACATTGTTTCTGAAAAGTGAGGTCCTGTCTCACTAACCTTTTGGAGTTCTTTGAGAGTGTCAACAAGCATGTGGATAGAAGTGATCCAGTAGATATAGTTTACTTGGACTTCAAAAGCTTTTGACAAAGTCCATCACCAAAGTTCCTGAGTAAACATAGCAGTCATGGGGGCGGGGGGAGAGAGGTCCTCTGGTTAAAGAGCAAAAAGCAGAGAATTTATACACCATAATAAAGGTGTATAAAATTATGCATGGTGCGGAGAAAGTAGGTAGAGAGAAGTCTCTCTCATATAATACTAGAACCTGGGGTCATCCAATGTAGCTGAATGGTGGGGAATTCAGAGGAGAGAAAAGGGAGTACTTCTTCACACAGCGCATCGTTCAACTATGTAATGCATTACCTCAAGATATAGTGATGGCCACCAACTTCAATAGCTTTATAAAAGGGGATTAGATAAATTCATAGAGGATAAGAGTGACTACTGGTCATGATGGTTATATATTACCTCAAGTACAAGAGACAGTATGCCTCTGAATTGCTGGGGAATGCAAGTGGGAGAGTGCACTCATGTCATGGGCATCTGGTTGGCCACTGTGGGAACAGAATGCTAGACTAGATAGGCCTTTGGTCTGATCCAGAATGGCTCTTCTTATATTATGTAGGATCGCTATTAATTTAAATAAGCACAGATTCCTGAAGATTTAAAACCCTATTCAGGTCTGTCTTGGCTCTGGGCAGTCAGACATCTCTCTTTCCGAGATAAACAGAAGGATGATGGAACTGGAATTCAAGGGGTAATGCTATTGGCAATTCTTGATTGGGAATTCTTCTTACTCCACCACTGCAGGTTTAGTTCTGCAGTACTTGTAATAGTAAAACTTGTTCTGTCAAGTCAAGCAAAGATAAGGCTTAAAGGCAGATGAAACAGATGTGTTGGGTAAGAACTTAAAGTACCATTTCCATTAAGCCTCCTTTCAGATTATGGCCAACCTTTTTCTCTATAAAATAGCATGCCACAATAGCCTGATCCTAAACACAATTACGTTGCTGTAAGTCTTACTCATTTCATTGGATCTTACCTGGGAAGTCTACACAGGATCCAAATGTAAACATTTCTGCTTATATGCACATAAAACAACTTTAGATACTATAATGGTCACTAGAGACAGAACCATCTATTGAATCCACTATAGTATAAATTAAGAGTAAATAATACTGTGAAAGAATACACATAGAGTGCTATCCTATGGCCTTTGGATGGCATCTGAGGAGCCTTAGGATGCTGGAGGTTATCCTCTCCAAGGCCAGAGACAATGCTACAACCTCAGAGGAGGAAATCCAAACAGAGATTCTCCTCCCCCACTCACCCCTCCCCTCTCCGCCTCCACAGAAAGCTCCATGTTGGCTGCTTCTCCTGAGGTCAGTGTTGTAACCCTGGGAGGGGAAGAACTTGGCATGTTGGGGTGCACCAGCGGACAGGGAACGGAGAGGCTGTGGATCCACTCAGGCAAATTTAGTCCTTGGCAGCCCAATTCAGACGGGATGAGAGGCCTGTCTAGTGAGAAATGCAGGTAAGGAGGACAGAGAAGCGAAAATAGTCCCTGTCACTCCTTCTGTCCTGCCAACAACAGCCTGGCAGGACACTGGATACCTGGAAACTTCTGATCTCTGAGGCCTCTGCCATTTGGGCAGCAATCCCAATTTGTTTAAACAGCAATGGCACTTCTCCATATTTTGGGGTTGGACCCAGGAGGTAGCCATTATTAACTGCTCTTCTCTGCAACCTATAGGAGATTTAGGTATTAGCAACACCTCTCTTTAGCAACCTTTATGCAAAGCTGAATTTTGCCAAGGCTGACCAGAATGTTCTTTCCTAAACCAAAGGTGAACTTTGGAAGATACACAGAAGAATAAAAGTGCCTCTGAGTGCATTTTCCAGCGTTACACTGAGAACTGGTATAATCGCTAAGGAACTGCTTCAATTAATTTTCTTATAAAACGTATATCCTGCCCCTAATCACATATGCTCTCAGGGTGGGTCACAACAATCAAATAAAAACAGATAAGTCTTCAGTTGGTGACAAACGGTATATAGTGTAGGAGCTTGGAACTGGGATGCTACTCCCCAAAAGACCCTCCAATGAATTTATTAATACAAATTTAATGCAAAAGAAATGTGAACAAATACATGTCTTTCCATCCTTATAGGATGCTATTTCCCATTCCAATAAGAAATATTATAACAAAATTTATTGGGAGGGCAGAACCAGTTCTTTGATGAACTATATCACTTAGTCTGTCCATTTCTGCAGCGTTCAGAGTCTTTATCAGCCATTCTCTGACCAAAGGGCTAGAATTTTTCCAGTGACGGACTTAAAACAATGTCATGAGCAGTTCGAACATATACAGGATGGGAGCCTTTTAATGGATGTGTGCTGTGGAAGTGGATTTTGTTAGTGTTTTATTTAGGGTACAGTTAGTTGTCCTGAGAATCCTTGTGATTGATCTATCATAGTCTTTCACCCGACTCAGGAAAAGATGCTTCCAGGCGAGCTTGTTTCAGCTTTAGCTCATTCTTCAAAATTAAGTGTTGCCTGTATATATCAGATCAGTCATGCTTCTCTTGGTGCGGCATCATATCCAATACAGAAGACCCAAGGAAGAAAAACAATCCACAACACCATATCAATAATGGATATTCTTAATTCTAGGACTTGATAATTTAAAAGCAGTAATAATAGGTTTTATAAAATGCTAATCTGACCAATGTAGAGATGTAACCTGTTGTAGCTAATCCTGTAAATAGCATGGTAGAGTGCAATCCTCAAGCTACTTAAGGGCACAATCGTATGCAGGTTTAGATAGAAAAAAGTCCTATGACTGGATGGGGCATGCTGGGAGTTGTAGGACTTTTTTAAATCAGGGCATGCTCAAGACGTTTTGCTAGCTGAGGGGAAAGAGAAAATGGTGCTCCCTATCCCTCCAAGTCAAGCTGCATAGTACCACTGGCTGCTTCCAGACAAGGCTTTAATGGCACCACCATCCTGCTTCATTCACATAATTTTACAGAGTCCATATGACATATTTCACTTGTAACCCTTTTGTTTTCTCACCACTTATTTTGTCTTTTTTTCTTACTAAACAAAGGGCACAATCCCATGCATGTTCAGACAGAAAAAGGTCCCAGCATGGCTGGGTGGGGAATGCTGGGAGTTGTAGGGCTTTTCTGTCTAAACATGCATGGGATTGTGTCCAAAATCCATTGTTGTTATTCAGTCGTTCAGTCATGTCCGACTCTTTGTGACCCCATGGACCATAGCACGCCAGGCCTTCCCGTCCTCCGCTCTCTCCTGGAGTGTGCTCAAGTTCATCCAAAATCCATTACGGAGGGGGAAAAACAGAATAGTTGCAAATGCCTTCTAACTGGTAGTGCTGGGAGCCCTCCATTTGGCAACACCCCAAGGCTGACCAAGTTATTTTGGCACCTGAGGCAGGAAATCCCTCTTGCCAGGAGGAAATACACCACTACCACCATTTTGCTGCCTTTTCACGACTCCCAAAATCAACTACCTGAGGTGTTGCCTCACTTTACCAAATGGTAGGGCTGGCCCTGAGAAGTTTACATGTATTTTGTGGGGCTGCTCCAGTATAGGTGGCTTGTACATGAAGCACTCATAAAACGATCTCCTTGTGCTGGCGAATGCGCCAAAAACAAAACGCGCGCGCTCGTGTTTCCGTCGGCGAGAAAAAGTGGTGCGGCTGACTCAAGCGAAGCAAAAGGGAGTTTTGCAAAGTCTCGCCCTCAACGCTTTATATGGTCTGCGTGCCATCATGCAAGCATCACCGGAGAGACCGCCTCTGAGGCTGATCGCCCTACGTCGCTTGCTATCGCGGCGTTTTTGCCTCCCCTCTCTCCCAGCAGTCGAGTGGAAGCGCAGCGTAACTGACTGCGAGGCAGACCAGGGAGTCACTGTTATTTCGGATGGCCTGAGAGCAGCTTGAAAATATAGATATGCACGCGCATGTACAGAGGGTGACTTTTGCCTCGCCATGCGCGCAGCTCCGTCAGCAATCCGCTTTGGGGGTTTGACCGGGGCACGGCGCGCGCGTATGTCAGCGGCAACCTTGCGGCGCAAATATCAGTCCTCCCTGAGCTAAGGGGGTTATAGTTAGCCCCGGTGACTGACTACATAACTATGCGAGCGAGAGACCCCTTCTCCTGCCCGTTTCCTCGTCTCTCTCTTGCTGCCCGCCTGCCTATTAGCGGGGCTCGGACAAGAAGCGAAGGCTTGTGGGTAACGAGGAGGCCGCGGCGGCAGGAACAGTTCTCTAAGGCGGGAGAAGGGGGCAGGGGGAGCTCCAGTCACCAGCACAACTGAAAGGGCAGCAATTTGCAGCGGCCGGTGTGGGGCTGCCCTCTTGAGTGACGAACACCCCAGAGCCAGAACCCAGGGAGGCGGGCCTAGCCCGCCCCCTCCTCCTCCTCCTCCTCCTCCTCCCTGCAAGAGAGAGGAAGAGGAGGAGGGAGGAAAGCCCGCCGGGCTCCTCCGCCGCTGGCTTCCTTCCCTCTCTTGTCTTCTCCCCGTCGGGCATTGACCTGGTGGTGCAAAATGGCCGAGGCGGCGTGGGGGGCCCGGCCGTGACTTGTTTTCCCGCCTAGTCGGTGGAGAGGAGGAGGAGGAGAGGAGTGAGGAAGGCGGCAGGAGCTTCCCGCGGGAATCTGCCCCCCCTCCCCGCAGCCGCCCACGTCCCCCGTCTCTGGGCTGTTCATGCCTGGGAAGGGGGGGCGCCAAGCGGGCGGGCGGAGCAGCGGCGGCGGCAGCAGTGCCCGCCCCGATCGGGAAAGGAGGCGGAGGGCGGCCGCTCGCGCCCCTCTCTCTGTTCCTCCCGAGGCGGGCCTGGCCGGGCCAGGCCGGGACTGAGCAAGCCCCCTCTCCCCGGCCGGCGGGTGCTCTGCCCCCCTCCAGCCAAAACTCAATAGGCCCCGAAGCGGGTGCCGCCCGACGGCGCTGGCGACGGAAGCCTGCCCTCGCTTGCTGCCGCCGGTGCCCTGCCAGACAGCCATCGCAGGGCTTGCCTTGGCGCCCGCGAAGGGAGGAGAAAAAGAAGCGGAAGGTGGGAGACCCGCCGGGAGCGGGAGGATGAACCATCAGCAGCAGCAGGCGGTGAAAATGTCTGCTTGCCCGCCGCCAGAGTCCGGGGAAGGGTTCCTCACGGGGCGGCAAAGGAACCTGGAGTCCATGATCCGGGACCCCCGGTCTCCGATCAATGTGGAAAGTTTGTTGGTGAGTTCAGATGATGGGGTGGGTTGCGGGGGAGGCATGCGGGAAAGGGAGGTCTGGGGGTGGGGGAGGAGAGAATTGTCTGCTTTAGGGGATGTTGTTTCGGGGTGGTGTGAAGAGTTCAGCTCCCGCGTTTTAAGTCACTGGGAGAAGAGGAGGGAACCGCTGGACGCCTTGGTTGGGGGCTGGGAAGAGGAGAGCCTGCTCCGACTTTTGCTTTGGAAGAGTTGGGCGGGGAGAGGATGTAACCAGTACAGTTTCTCAGTATGGATGGGATTGGAGATTTTTCTGTCTGGATCGCTTGAGAAAGGGTGCGCGCGCGTTTAAAACCATCATTCCCACTCTGTATTCTCCCCCCTCCCCCAGGAAACTCGACAGTGAGGGATCTGTGGCTGGGATATTTGATTGGATGGACGACGCAGTAATAATGAACACTCTTTTTTTCCCTTTAGGGCGTGTGTTTAGATGAGTAAAGGGGGAAGGGTGATGGCAGTTGTATTCAGCTGGACCTGTTGAAAGGTGTCCCCCCCCAGTTACTAAGGGGACTGGTGGGAAGTAAAGAAGTGTGCCACAGAGGGTGCAAATACGGATTCTGGGGTGGTAAGGAGAGAAGAACGTATGGGCTGTAAAACAGATGCTTGTTGTTTTTTTTGCGGGGGGGGTAACTCTCGCATCATTCCTGAATATATTTATTCGGGGGTGAAGTCCCAGAAGTACATGCTTCTGAGTTTTCTTAGGGCTGCAGCTTTCACTTTGATACTAAACACATTCATCTTGGAAGTTTCATTGAATGATTTAGAAATAGTTCGATTTAAATCTGCTTGTACTGAGATGTTAGTCCATGTCAGTAACTTTTCAGTGTTGTCTTTGATCCTTTGTCTTTGGTTCCCCAGTGAACTTGGGTTCTGTTAATGGGAAACTAATGTTGACTTTCTGCTTGCAAGCATTCAGTAGAGATGTTTAGAAATGACAGACATACTTAGGGAAAGACTGTATCTTGGGGAGGTAGTGGTTTAGTAGGAATGATTAACTTTATTAGCTACACAAATATGAACAGAAGCTTTTCTTTTTAAAGATGTGTGTTTACAAAGAATATTTCCTTTCCATTAGAAAGCTTATTAAGGAAGAAAGATAGGTATGAGATTTTTTCCAGTTCTAAATATGAGACCGTGAAGGGTACAATGAACATGCTGCCTGTATAGGAAAATAGCTTTTGGGATAGCAGAGACCTCATGCCTACTCTTGGAGAAAGAGGAATGGGATTTTTGTTTCTGTTCCAAGTGTTTCTCCCTGCAGGCATGGGGTGTGTGTGGGGGGAGAAGTAGCTGGAGTCATTTGCAAAAATGACTCAGTCCTGCTTGGCTAAAGTACAGGAACTGACTAAACAGTGTGTGTGTGTGTGTGTGCGCGCGCGCGCGCGCTGGAGGCTAGGGCTCTATGCTTGTTACAGACACTCCAGGGTGTAGTGATGACTTTCATGACAGTTGATGGGAGTATTGCAGAACATTTCAGTGGGCTATGCTTGTATTCAGCAAAAAGACCTCTGTCTCCGGTGTTCCCAGTATTATGATGTTTCTCTTCATCTAGTGAACCCTATGGCCAAAGGAGCAGGTATAATACAGTAGATTAGGGGTTGGGAATGTGTGGCCCTCCAGATGTTGTTGGATTGTCAACTTCCATCATCACTGACCATTGGACATGCTGGCTGGGGCTGATGGGAGTTGGAGTCCAACAACACCTGGAGGTCCGTGCATTCCCCACCTCTGGAATAGAATAAATACTTAATTCAGATAAATACTTAATTTTAGGCTAACTCCTCCCCTGCAACAATTCCATCTGTTATAATTGCAACGTGGTTGGACTATTATATAAACAGGACCTATATAATAGTAAGACAAAAGGTAACTGATATTTATGTTTAACTTGAGACAACTTGTTTGTACATATAGCTGCTTTCAGTGAGATCATCAAGTAATACCTTGGGAATCATAGGGTTGGAAGGGGCCTACAAGACCATTGAGTCCAACCCCCTGCTCAGTGCAGGAAGCCTGATTCCCAGGCAGTTCTCCATCCAAGTACTAACCAGGGCTGACCCTGCTTAGCTTACGAGATCAGATGAGATCGGGCACATCCAGCCCTTTGCTCAAGTAGTAGTTATGCACCCTTCCATACTATCTGCTTTTGTAGCAGAGGACATAGTAAGTTGAGGCTTCTTTTCTCAGTAAAATATTTATTTCTTTGTA
This sequence comes from Heloderma suspectum, assembly GCF_057233095.1. Classification (NCBI taxonomy): domain Eukaryota; kingdom Metazoa; phylum Chordata; class Lepidosauria; order Squamata; family Helodermatidae; genus Heloderma; species Heloderma suspectum. The sequence continues at coordinate 273,352,743 of NC_139458.1, forward strand.
ATTATTTAGATCTTTGGACGAACATAAGGCTGATTTCCTAAATTTAAACTTATTACTTGGGGTTGAATCAACACTGTCTTTCTGCTGATGGAGGCAGTTCTGTTAGCAGAACCAGGTAGGGGAGCCACCCACACGCCATTAAAATCTGCTCTGGAGGGCTGGGAAACCCTCCTGGAGCAGATATTTGGGTGGTGTGGAGGACAGAAGAGGAGAGAGGGAGAAAGCCCTGTCGTACTAGTGGACGTCTGCTAGCAAGATGTGGGGTCTAACTCTTGGATATAAATCCCATTGATTTCACAGGGATTTCAAGGAGGTTCATTAGGATTGCAGTCTTGTACACAAAATGTGCTCTTTAAGGAAACCTCTTTGTGTTCAGTATATTTCTAGGAGGCATCTTAAACAAGGGATTAGAGTAGAAACTGTGGAATATATTAGCTATATTATTTTAAAAGGTTGCAACTACATCAGTAGGGGAAGAAAGGCTGACTCCCTGTCAAAAATAGGACCTGTCTGTCAAATTTTATTTGAAGTAGGACTTACAGCAGTCTTGACAAGTCTGACAACTGCCTTTTGTATTTGTGTTTATCAGTAGGATGTAGAGAAGGAAGAGCAATAGTTAAGCTGCGTGACACCTGTAGACATTGCGTTGCTTAACAAAGGCTGCTATTACTATTCAGTGAACTTGCTTTGTGCAGATGAGCTGCTGCTTTGCTGTAAAATCTAGACTGATTTCACTTAAGTAACTGGGGTTGTACAGTTTCAGGCTTGGTTCCTAAATTTTATCTTGTGTGGTCACTTCTGAAATCCTATAGTAGATTACAGGTATTTAATTTTTATTGTAATCAATGGAACTTCTCTGTGCATAGTTTTATGAGGACTGCAACCCATGCTGTTAGGTTTATTAGGGCACAATCCTGTGCAGATAGGCGGCTGCCTCCGAACTCAGAGGCGACCACCTATCCGTTGCAGGGCAGGAGAAGCACAGAGGGGATGGTTCCCTCCATGCTTCTCCTGCCCTGCATTTTTGGCTAGACAGACGATTGCAGCTGTGTAGCCATGGGAGGGCTGAGCAGGGGAGGAGGCTGCCGTACGACACATTGGATGTGTCATACAGGCATTTCTGCCCTCCCTGCCCTGGGAACACCCTATTTTCACCGCTCTGTGCTCCTCTTGCGAGTGCAGAGCACAGGGCTTTTCCACGCTGCCTGCAAGGCAGCACGGAAGTGGGGGAAAGTCGGTTCCCAGAAAACCAGATATCCTATGGCTGTCTAGCCTCTGGCTATTGGCCATAGGATTGCTCCCTTAACTGACATTCTGAATAGTATTTAAAACATCAGTGTAGACAAAGAACCAGGCTTGATAAAAGAAAGGAAAACTCTGTCAGTTATCTGGTCCAATAACATTTGAATATGTAAAGCGTAAATCTATGAAAACTGTCATAGTTTATTAATTGCAGAAAGTTAGTTAACTGTTAAAATGAAAGAATGAAATTTCTAAACAGTTGTATTTAGTTGTGCCTTATAATGTTATTCAAATACATATGGACTAGTTCATAGAGTCATTACTTAAATTCAGTCCCACTTTTCAACTGGGGTTCTCAAAGTATTAAGTTGTTGGCTTTTATCCAAGATAGCCGAACGAATAACAAAACTTGTTTAAATTTGAACAAAGCACCCATAGCTACTATAAAATAAGTTGGTTGCCAGTTATATGTGGTTATGCCTAAAGTGTAGTACAGCCTTCCCCAGCCTGCTGTCTTTCAGGTGCTTTGGACTTCACCTCCCATCAGCCCCAGCCAACATGGCCAGTGGTCAGGAATGCTGGGAGTTGTTGCCCAAAGCATCAAGAGGAGCCCAGGTTGGGGAATGTTAGTGTGGTATATGTTGACTCTAACTCCTGAAATGAAAACAGGTAAGCAGCCTTCACTTCTGTCTTTGCTATAACTCTGTGATTTTTAAGAAGGTAGGCTGTTACTTAACCAATGATAGTCTTGGCTTGAGGGCTATTTGGCTGCAATCAGTTTGCATTTTGACAGTTTGCAGTATTACAAAGCTCTGTGTAAATGCTGAACTGGACAAGCGGAAGTTCACATTTCACTTTGGCTTATGAGCTTGCACGACCATGTATGTGTGTGATGGCAGCAGTAATAGTAGCACAAATGGCTTGGCATATTAATGGCACATCTGTCTGTTACAACTAAGTATAATCTATCTTAGTTCTTATTAATGTGAAACAGCACTGAGTCAATAAGAAGTTTTTTGGGGGAAGCATTGGCCTTTGGCTTAGTCTACACATATTGAAGATGTGCTATATATCAGGAATTGTAAGGAATGAGCTTTGTCTATAGCAATATCCTTAACAGAAGGAGTGTTATCAGGTTTCTCCAGCTGTTCTAACAGGTTCCAGTTCTCAAAGGGTGATTTTTTTTGTGGTTGTATTTTTCTATTAAGCACCATTAATAGTACTATGAAATAAAGGATTGTTATGTCAGCACATTAACATTATCTTGATGTGGATTTATTAGGATTATTAACTGCCTGCCTTTCTACTACTATACACTTAATCTACATTTGATCTTAGCCAAAAGACCGAGAAGTGATAACATCCTTCCTACAACAAATGTATGATGAATGTTTTGAGCTGTGAGCCCACAAAAATGTATTTTGTAAATATATCATTTTTTAAAAGATAAACTACTTTGAACAACTTTTTGCAGTCTGTACTGTAATGTCGGCACTAGTCCTAACATAATGCTTGCTGTGATGAAACTCCTCTCTTTGCCCGGCCTACTGTCCCTTAAGATGGAGGGGTGGGCAGGTTGTTCCCACTCATCTCAGTACTTGGCAATTGAAACAGAGAAACTGAGAGCCGAGATGAATCTGAGGGAAGGATTTGCTTTCTTATTTAAACATCTCCTGGTGATAGGGAGTAGTAGTTAGTGGCTTTAGGCCTTAGTTTAGCTTAGGTTAAGAGGTTAGTGTATAAAGTAACTAAGAAAAAGAACGTCATAGTCAAGAAATCTTTTAAGGACATTGAGTCTGTACTTGAGTCACGTTACTTATACTTAACCTAGGTCAAAGTTTAAAAAGGGCACAACTCTTACACACGGTTATACTCTAGGAAAAAAAATAGTATGATAAAGGTGGTAAACGGTGGAAGGCTGAAGTGGGTGGGAACAACCTGCCTCGGCTGAAGCAAAGGTACCCCGCCCCCATCTTGAGGGACTGTAGCCTGGGTGAAGAGAGGAGGGGTTTCGTCACAATTGCCTTTACCTAAGTTTAAGGGATCGAGAGAATACTGTGGGACTGTGTACCTCCTCTCTTGTATGTAACCTGCCCTTCCCTTTGCGGAGGTTATGTCTAAACATCATTAACTGTGGTTAAACAGACGCTTGGGGCAGGGATATGCTAAAAAGCTAGCATTTTAAACTGCCTTGGGTTACCCATAATTAATGCTTGGCAGATGTCAGGCCAAGCCCTGGTGAAGACAGGGCAAGGGTAATTGTGCCAGAGAGGGGTGGGACTGGAGGAAATGCAAGACCATGCAGCCCATTTCCAATCCCTTAATTCTAGTTAAGAACCAGCATTATATTACATCTACACAAGCCCTTAGACACTTTCAAACCTATTACAAATTCAAAGCAATCATGTTTTCTAGTATAGATTTAATGCAGGTAATGACTGTTTGATTGTAAATTGTAATAAGGAACGAAGTTCTGAATACTTGACTTACTCTTTGGTTGGAGTAGACCATTGGTCTAGTCAACACCTTCCTAAGCTTTTACTTGTCAGTGATAAGATAACAAAAAAAGTGTTTGGGGGGCGGGGAGAGGTGGTTTTATATGCTTTTGTGGGTGGTGAGACTATGCCAATCTTAATCTTGAAACTCATATAGTAGAATGTCGTAAGGATGGTTGTGTTCATTTTTATTGAGTCTTTTTGAACTATTACATGTAATTTGTCAGTATAGCTGTTTCTCTCTGTTTGTTATTTGTTATGACCTGTAGTCAAGGCATTGAAGTACTGAACAAGTGGCTAAATTGCAACTGCACTAATTGCAAGGAGAGGTGAAGTTTGCATTTCCAAGATCTAAATAGCTCTCAATTTGGGGGAAAAAAAAAAATAGCGAAGGAAAAATATCTTAATTGAAAGGCTTGTGTATGACTTACAACCCTTTTTAATAGTGGTTTTTATAGCAGATGCCATGGTTCACAACTGGCTTGATCCTAACAAACTTGATTCCTGTCTGTAGTTGCTGTGGTACAGGTCTCTGACTCAGGATGGCAGTTTGATTGCTATGTAAGGCAAGGAGGCAGAACCGCCTAGCTCTGCCCGCCACCTTCTTAAGCTCTTCTGTCCCACCCCTTTCTTAACTGTTTTTTGTGTACCTGTGCTATGAATAGGGCTTAAACTCTTACAGTCTTGTGTTAGACGCCACAGACAGTCTTATGCACTTTTCCAACCCTGTCTTTCCCTTCTTCTAAAGAATGCCTTGGTTGTTTTACAGGCTCTAGAGCACCAGTGCTAGAGATTGATGTCCAGTGCAACGGGCCAAATCCTCAACTCTGTGGTCTTTGTTCATGAGAACACAGCATTGGATTTAATGTCTCATAGAGATAGATACATTTGTTTTGGTAAGGTTTGTAAAGAGTATACTTTTTAGTTAGTTTACCTAGCTCAAATCTATCAATGCATTGCTTTAGTTCAACCTTCCCCAACCTGATGCCCTCCATATGTTTTGGATTTCAGCTCCCATCAGCCACAACCAGCATGCTTGATAGTCAGGGATGATGGAAGCTGTAGTCCTAAAACTAGAGGGCACCAGGCTTGGTGGGGGGTTGCTTTATTTGTACATATTTTGTGCCATAATCTCTACAGGATAAACTTTCAGAATTTCCCATAACTGTGGGGAACATCATCTTCTGTACTGCTGGGAGCACTAGTTCAGTTTTGAGTCATACAGTCATACATTTCATTTATTATATTTCACCCCACCCCATAGCCAAAACTTTCTGGGCAGTTCACAAAAATTAATCTGGATCTGACATTTAAAACAGCCTTGTATTTAACAACTCCCCTGGTAGCCATAGATGGCAATGAATGCTATGTGGGCAAGTAAGCAGGTCAGTGGAGGAGGGATGGATCTGCTGTTCCACTTGGTTTCTGTGCTGGCTGTGGAGGAAGGGAAGTTTGTCCTTCAGCTCTGGCCATGCCTACCAGCCAGTTTGGTAGAAGGCATTTTCTTAACTGGCCTTCTAAGTGTCTAGTTCCCATTCTCCGCGGCTGGTATAGAAATGCAGGATATTAGCTAGTAAAAAAGTAAATCGTAGGCAGAAATCCTGTATTCATTTAACTGTGGGGAAGTCCCATTGAGTTTAATGACAAGTTTGTTTCTGAATAGACTTATAGAGGATTGTTCAGTTAACTGTTGTGGGCTTATTTAAAAGGCTGTTTTAAAATATTATCCCTTGAAATTTGCAAAAGATAATAGGAATTGAAATGGAAAAGGGGGAATTATCTCTGGAAAACTAGAATAGAATTTGGGAAACCATAATTAGATTCTCTTGCAAAACTCTCAGGAGATTTTAATGGTTAAACAAAATGGAAATGATAAGCACAATATGTACGTTAAAACCTGGTTGGAGGTTTATAGATATCATGTTATGAAAGCACAATGTAAATTAAACAAAAGCCACTGTTTGTGAGTCAGAAGTTCAAAATGCATGTACTCATCCACTCTGCCAGGTATTTGTATGGCTAGTAATAATTTAATTTTTAACTTACAAAGTGCTTTATGGTTTTCATTGCATTTTGACTTCACAACAGAATTGTGAGGTAGGTCACCTCCTATCTTGCAGACAAGCTAAGGCTGAGAGTGTGAAACCTGAGTCCATCATTTTCCTCTGCAAATTTCTATGCAAGTTCCATATACATCCTGCCGCACCTGGCATGCAAAATTATGAGCACTTTAGGAAATTGTGATTTGTGACTTGCTAACATACTCTTCTTTTTAAATTACTTTGGAATCTACAAATATTTACATTTAATATCACTGGTATGCAAGGCCTTAGATGGGGGTTCAGGAACCCTCTTGATGCTTGTGAGAATGGAATGCAGCTGCATTAACAGGTAGGAATTCTATCTCTCTCTTTGCCACAGCTTGGACCCCTTCATGGTTGTGGCAGAAGCAAACTTATTAACTCTTCATCTTAGAACAAATGTTAAAGCATGAAGAGAAAATAGCAAACTGTATAAGACATTTCTAGTAAAAGGTTCAATGTGGTAGATCTGGGTGGCAACTGATTAAGAACCAACAGGACGTTATAGAAAAGGTTGAAAAAAATGGGGAACAATATAATAGTAATAGTAAGAATGTATTTTAAAAAATGAGGGAGTTGTGAATAGCGATGAAAAGTGAAAAATATGCATAGTGTGTGCCCCAGAAATTAGGTCAGGCTTAGTAATACAAAGTGTTTACATATGTAAATGAGGATTAATAAGTGCTCTTGGCTCTTTGTTGAAGGTTCACCTGTGGGAAACTATGAGTGGACAGGTGTATATTCCCATTCCTTGCTGCAAACAGCTAGGCAAAGAAGCATGCTCATAACAAGTTACTATACTGTTGGCATCTTCAGCTACTGAGGGTCAAATACAACATCATAATAATGTGGGAAGGGAAGTGAAAAAACTGCGGTAAAACTAGAAAAAACTGCATGGTAAAACTATGCAACTTAATGAACCAGAAGCAAGTTACCCATTCCCTGTTGTGATAAACTTCCTCCTTCTCTCTCTCTCTCTCTCTCTCTCTCTCTCTCTCCTGTTATTTATTTATTTCTATAACACCCAATAGTATAAATTTCACACAGACATTAGAATTGGAACTGTACACACATTATATAAAGAATGAAAGTAGCAAAGAGAAATAGAATTACCCCAGAAGAGTATTTCTGTTTTCTTGCTCTTCTTGTGTCTAATTTTATATTATCTCATGTATACCAGCATTCATTATGGAAATGTGCCATGTCACCTGGAAACCTTATTTTGATCCAGTGAGGCAAGGAAGAAAGTCAAATTCATTGGTCTTTGTTCTTCTGTAATTTGAACAGATGTCTCCTTGCAACAGATATTGTAGAATGATATTGCACATGTGTGTTTATTTTTCAGAAATACTGTACTGGGTAGTCAAATGCAGGATGATGATATGAGCGCTTTCATCTGGGTTAGTTACCATTGGTTGCAGCAGGACATATCTATGGGATATATTACTTATTTATTTCATTTCTATACTGCCCAATAGTCAAAGCTTTCTGGGCGTGTCACAAAAAATACACATCATACAAGTTAATAAAAAACATAATATAACATCTCTAACATACAAAATTTAAAACAATTTAAACAGCTAAAACATTTACAACAAAATACTGGACCTGGTAGAAACAACTGACATAAATGCCCCATTATATGCCATCAAATGCCTGGGACAAGAGGGCAGTCTTAACCTGGCGCTGAAAATATGACAGTGTTGGTGCCAGGCAGACCTCAGTGGGGAGAGCAAATCAGGGGGCTACCACTGAGAAGGCCCTCTCCCTTTTTGCCACCTTCCGAGCCTCCCTTGGAGAAGGCACTAAGAGGAAGGCCGGTCGTAGTATCCTGGTAGGATCAAGTTGGGAGAGGCGCTCCATCAGGCATTGTGGTCCTGAGCGGTGTAGGGCTTTATAGATTAAAACTATGAGCTCTTAAAAATGAGACTGCACTGTGCTATTCTCTTTTCCTTCTCCTTCCCTTCTCTGTTAATTAGCCAGACTCCTATAATGCAAGAAGGACAAGAGCAAGAAAGTGCCAGCCACATGCAGTTCAACGCTATAATGTGTGCTGTCTGGGCTATGGGAGCTGAATGCCCCATAGTGCTGTGTGAATGATGACTTCCCCGTCTCTGCTACCTGTTCTGGCTGTGGAGGAAAAGGAAGCCTGATATCTTCATGGTGGGTAAACACCATTGTAAGTGTATCCAGGTTGTTTTCCCCCCTGAAGCTAATGGTAGCAGTGAATTGGCTCAACGTCGTACTCTTCTCCTCCCCCAACCCTCAGTGGTCCATGTCAGACTGAACCCTGCCACCAAAGTACTTGTTTGTCCTTGTTACACAGTAGCCCTGAGAACTGTAGCACTGCTCATGGTTCCATGGTATCCAAGCTGCAGCCAGGAAAGGCGGCAGTGGTGGGCAAGACAGTTGCTAACTTTGTTCCCCCAGTGCTTCTGCCGCCTTCTGCAGCAAGATATACTGCCAGCATTAAAGAGCGAGGAGCTATTTAATGCTACTGGTGGGGGGATGGAGGGGTTGGGGTGGGGGAGAGTGTGCTGTATGCACAACCTTCATGGATCTGTGCTAAGCACTGAATTGTGATATGAAGGCTACCTGTGTTGCAATCTGTCACGTGGAAAAAAGCTGCACATTCAACTTTGAGAGTGTGGTTCTGTCCTAAACACAACATTACAGCAACTATGTGTGCGGCTCTATTCTTGCAACTTGGGCAAAGTCAGTTCCTCATGTGGATATTTGTTTGGAGACAGTTGGTACCCGAGATGAACAAATGACTGGCTATAGCAAGGTTGAGTTAGACAATTCTGTATTTTCAATGTTATGTTGGCCAGAAGTCTCTACATCCTAGTGTCAAGCCTGTTGCTGTGACAGAATGAAAGGTGTTTCTCTCATGCAGTTGTTTCAGTCACCCAGTTTCATTCATGTATATCCCACAAACATATGAATGTATTTGTGTGCATGTGTTCTGCAATTGAGTTCATTTTGGTAATTTAATAATGGTGCAGCAGTAATTTATGCAGTGGCAACTTAATGCAAACCCATGTTTCTAAAAGTAACAGCAAAAGTTAAACATAACAAATAGCGCGCTTGGAAGATGATTAGGCTGGATGTTTCTGGTATGTAGTTTTCTACATGTAGGGAGTTTTTTTAAAATGTTTCTTTTCTTGTGGGGAAGGATTTAATGATTACTCTCCCCCCCACCCCCGCAGTCTGAAGTGGTACAATTAGGAAAAGCTTTACCACTTGATTCTCATGAAGGTATAACCTGCCCAAAGTTGGGATTAAAGTACTTTTTATCTTGCCAAAGGATAATGATCTTGCCTTAATCCAGGAATACAGCATGATAATAACCTCTGCTAATTCATCTATCTCCTTCAGTCAAGTAGTCTGTAAACAAAGAACTATATTCTGCACTGATTCAGTAATATGCAAACAAATGCTTCCCACCAATAGCCTTGCATGCGCAACCTCCATTCCCCAAAAGAAAACATTTGTGAAGCATTGCAAGGAGATACATGCAGATGAAATGCGATAACTATCTGGTTGCAGATAGTCCTTTTTAATTTGATTTCCTAGAGATGTGCTTTTTCTGAGCTCTGGGTAAGAGACTATTTGGTCTTGATGTAATCAGTTAAAGAAAAGCATTGTTGGGCACTGGTTTTAAAGCAAGATTTGTAACTTGATAATGATGGATTGTTGGGATTGGTTCTTAACTGACCATTTTAATACCTCAGTAAACCAAGACTGGGGCATGGACTCGATGGCCTTGTAGGCCCCTTCCAACCCTACTATTCTATGACTGCTTTAGCATGGTTATTTACTTCCACATCAACAGGAGTTGTAGATTATTGACTCTTCTCTGCTTATCCTACTGTTAGTGCAATGGGTGAATGAAAATGACTCCATGACTTCTCTTGTGAAAGCAGAAAGGTGCTGACAGTTTGTTCTCATATCATCTTGATGTGGGTATTTAAATAGCTCACACTGTTCCTTTCTCTTGGGAATTATGGTGGATCTTTATGAAACAATTTTGAGCTACATCCTCACCAGTGTCCTGTATGCTTGAAAGCAAACCATATTAGGAACAGTGTTACACATTCTAAAACGCTGGCACAGGGACAATTTGCACATTAGGATTGTGTGTAGTCAAGTGTCACAAAAGTCATATTGTATGAACACTTTCTCAAGGGTTCAGTAGGAAGTGATAATGTGACGGCCTTAATTTTGAGGTGTCTTGTTGCTAATTTTCACTACTTATTGATGTTACCGGTTTAATTTTAGATTCAGCTTTTATTGTGTTTGAATGCTTTTATTTTAAAAGCTCTGCAAAAATGTCACTATTGTGCCACAGAAACCATAGGAGGTCTTGCTGTAACGTTTTTGAATTATCCTCTTCTGAGACCTGCCAAGGATTAATAGGTGTTCCTTATGTGTAGGGAATATTCTTTATTTTAATGGAAGGCGTTGCCTCACAACGTAAACATCTTTCTTGTTCCAGAATACAAACAGAGTTGCTCACTCACCTCAGAACCTCCCCCTATTTTTGTTTGGCCACCTTTGTTTGACCAGTTCTCAGCCAAGCTATTTATTGTATTTTTGTTTTATGAGTGTTTACTGTCAAGCAGGATTGATTAATCCAGTTCTCAGTGTTTTCTTCCACATACAAGTGATCTCAACTGTCCCAAGGACACATTTTGTGGTCAGTGTAAACCAACCAATTATGGATACAGCCAGCAACAATTTCCATGATTGTGGTGGCTTGAAAAAGTGCTGCTGTGATTGAAGAAATCGCAGCCAGCTGTTATCTGTGATTGGCTGATTCACATGTTTGTCCATGCACTGCGCATGCCAAATGGTTTTCACACACAGCAAAACATCTGTGTGAAGTAGTCTTCAGGTAAATCAGTAATCTTCCTTTTAAGTTAAATACATTGATTCTTTGCCAATAAGTAATGTATACATTAAGCTTATTTTTATTCCAGTTAACTGGGTGTTGTATGGGAAGGATATTTACTTTAAGATTATGTGCAAACCATGGGACTATTTCCAGTTGGGATGTGAGGAAGTCTGAGAAGATCAGAAAGCCTTATTTGTTCATTCTGCTTCAGGATGTGACTTCACTCTCTCTCTCCCTCTCTCTCATGCTTGTTCCTGATTCTTATGGCAGGAAAATACAAAAATAAACTTCTTGCAGTCTGTTTTCCTCTGGAAAATAATTCTCCCTTGAATTTAAGTAGGCCCAAGTATCGATCTGCAATGCCTTTCACAGGTCTTTAAAAAAAAAAAGCAACTGAGCAAATGATACTACTTTTTATAATGATAAAAAATAGCAATGTTGATAGTGTTTGATCATTATTAGAAAGTTTTGCTAATACTTTTTAGAAAGTATGTGGCAGTTTTAGTGAAGATAGTTTTCAGTTTGGGGCTTTTAAAAATATGAATTTCATTTAAAAGGTATATAAAGTGTAAAAAAATCTATTTTTTTTTAGTTCTGAGCCTTAGGGTGCAATCCTATGCATGTTTAGACAGAAAAGAAGCCTGCAACTCCCTGCGTTCTCCAGCCAGCCATGCTGGCTTGGGAATGCCGGGAATTGTAGGACTTACTTTTGTCTAAACATACACAGTATTGCACCCTTATGCTATGATTTTCCAAGGTAGGTATATGTGTTCTTTCTTGCCTAAAGGTCAGTTCTCACAGTCGTTTTGGGGGTTTTTTTCTTCTCCATGCTGATTTCCCCCTCTATATGTAATTACACAGAGAGGGGTATTGTATATGTGGATAAGTCAGCTGTCATGACCACACTGCTGCGTTATCTCTCTGTGCTCTGCTGCATTCTTATGTGTGCCTCAAAGATGATCATTTGGAGAAAAAGCTGCCCACACCACTGTGTATTAACTAGCCTTAAGTCTAGTTAGTATGTCAGTTTGTACTGTGGGTTAGAAACACGTGTTCAGATGAATGGGATTCAGGTTTGTTCAGACATTAATGTCCTATTAATTGTAGTTTACTCTAGTCCCAGTACCACTGTAGGCTATGATGATTTGTAGATTGGACTATGTAAAACTGAGGTATGTTTTCACTCTTACTGCACCTGCAGTGATCACTCTTACTGCACCTGGCTGCAGATGGATGATCAAATCCTGGTTTAATAAGCCAGGATATACATGAACTCCGTTCACCTGCACACAGCCCCTTTGCTCCTCCCTTCGTGTGTGAGCGATGAAACAAATCAGGAAGTAGCAGTTAACCATAGTTTTCTGTTACGTGTGTACAGGGAAATGTGGTTAATGGCTTCCAACTTTAAAGTTGGCTTCTGAATTCTGGCTTGTTTGGAAACTATTAACCATAGTTCCCAGTTCGCACATAATGGTAAGCTGTTGTTAACTGCAGCTTCCTGGCTTCTTCACTCACATGGAGGGAAGAGCAAAATTGCAGGTGCATGTAACTTGTGCTTATCCTGGCTTATTGAATATCATGCCAGGAATATTGTGCAGATACTGGCTTACTGAATGTCAATAACATTCCCCACGGACTTCTGTATTTGATACAGATTTTGTCCAGTGATGAAGAAGGATGTTTTTGTGGAGCACAAACTATAGGTAAATGGAGTCACTTTTCTACAGTGGATGCCTTTTAGCTTCTGCTTTCATGATATCAAAGGAATGTAGTGTAAAAGGGCAGTCATAACATATCAGAGCAGTTCTGAAATCTTGGAGTCCTATGTTCAGTCCATGTTTCTGTCATCCTGTGTCTGAAGATACTTCCCCGACCAGCTTTTATGAAAAAAGTTAGACCACCCTGACTACTCTATTTAATTTAGAAGTGTGACAAATTCAGCCTGCTTAAATACTCTCAGTTAATAACGAAGTCATAGTTAAGTTAACAATGGCCAGGCAACACAACATCAACTAGTATTCTTTGGCTTGGAAATATGAGATTGTAAGGGTATTGATATTGTCAGCATCCCTCAATAAAACTACTAGTATTTAGTTGGCATATACAGGCTACAAGACTGGAATAAAAATGCTTGTGTTGTAGAATTTCAAGAATGTGTTGCATGTTCTGTTAATTGGTAGCAAAAGAGGTTCCTGGGCTTCATGCAGATTTTTGCTGAGTGGATGACACAGACGGCAAGCCAGTTGAAAAACAAGACAACGTTTATGTAAACCTTTTCAGTTGGAGCCTGGTCAGGAAATGCAATACCATGCTGTGAAGGACTTTGCTGCAAACCAGTTACAGTGTTCAGCACTGTCAAATAGTAGAGCAACGGCTTCTGTGGATATTCTTTTATCTTTCACTTGTATCTGTTGTAAGGAATTTTATTCAGGTTGGTAGACCAACATTGGGAAAAATCACTTTGGAACTGCCTTTAAAAACTTAAACAAAAAACCCTAAGCTTCTAACTTGCACAAACAGTTGATTCATGTGTTACGAGTCAGTCCTGATCTGTTCAAATAACTGCTCGGGTGAGTGGCCTATTCGCATGAACGAATAGATGAGATGAGAAAGTGCGTTGAGCAGGGATTTCCTTATCCTGAGATGTCTTTGCTTACAGCAGTGGCTGCTGTTGCTTCTGTGAGTTCTTGTATTCCACCTTGCATTGCTCACATTATGTGAGCAGTTATTAGAAAGAACTGGGGCTAATTCAAAGGCTTTCCAGTTTCACGTTGTCATATAATATAGAAGGATCCATTCATCGCCAGTGTTTTTAAAATTCCTTTGACCTGAACAAAAGAGACTTTGAAATTACTGAAATAACTACATGAAATATGCTACATGTGGACAGATTGTTCAGCATGGTGGGTACCAGTACACGCTCATGCACATACACATTCTGAGGAAGGGGACTGTATGTTTTAGTTGCATTATTTAACACATCACTTCACTTAGTTGCATCGCTTCTATGAATGTGGCAGAGGACAACTTGCATTGAACTTTTTATTCCACTTGTTCTACAGTTTTCTTTAGAGCCTTGAAAAATTATGGGTTTGGATCATAAGAACTGCAATTTTTTTGTATTTATTTAATAAACGAGTTCTGATCATGAATAGAACTTTCCTGCTGATGTCTTCCCACTGAAACTCCAGCACACACCCTGAAAAGCTGCTCCTAAGTGTCAAGGGATCTTTCAGAATGGTGTTCAGTGCAGCATGAGAACTGCTGTGGAAATCTGCAGATATGTCCTCCACTTGAGCTAGGGCTCCACTGGATCCAAGCCTGGATCCAAACTGTAATTGAAGTTGGGGCCCACAAAATGAGAAAGATTGTCTCCTTTCCTTGTGACATCTTCTTTGTGTTAGATGTGTTTGCATTTTCTTTGTGTTAGATGTGTTTGCATTTTCATCTATGAAGGCTAAAACCTTCTAAAAATTCATAGAGTGGTCTTCACAAAAGCACTAATAGGATGGCATGTATAGACACTATCCACATCTAACACAGAGGTTAGGACAAGAGAATCATCCACTGTTGCTTCTCCCCTCTTCTGACTTGAAGTCTCAGCTGGTTCACTACAGTCTCAGGTCTTGAGTGTTGGAGAAATTGAGACTTTGCTCTCCAAAGCCATATTTTCTGGATTGATTGCTTTCTGCTGATACCTTGAGTCTAAACTTGTAACTGTGATCCAGAAAACCACACCTGGGTCCAGATAATTGCTCACAGAGTCAGACTTAGACCTGGTTTGCACGATCAGAACAAGCCACTGTGTGGCTTAAAGCCAAGGTGGCTTGTTTTAATCCCTGGCATCTGCCAGGCACCATTTCCCTAATTACCCACTCAGGCGCGGCTTGTTGTGTCATCTGAACCCAGGCGGCATGGCTTGTTTGAGGGGGAGACAACCCTTAAGTAACCCACACGCTGTTGTAAGGGTTGTTCCCCCTCAACCAGCTGTCTATGTTAGCTATAGGAGGCAAAGAACCGCAATCACAAACCACTTGACAGTTGGTTGCAGTGTTCATGGTATAAAGTCTTAGGGTTATAGCAATTATGGGTAAGGAACTATGCTTGGATATATTGCCAAGCAAGGGGCTTCAGGTTGCACACTGTTACCCTGGCGAAAGAAGAAGGTAGGGTTTTACTTGTATTTGCAGCGAAGAAGCTTAACAGCGCTATTATAAGCATATTTCCTTGAGAGTACGTTCCACTGAAATCAGTGAGGTTTAATTTTGCGATTACTGGTTAGGATTTGGGTGTAGGTTTTTGAAAACTTAGAATGAAAGCTAAATAGTTGATCTTAACAGCCACAAATGTTTCTGTAAAAATATCATGAAGGCAGAGGATTAGATTGCATTTTCTTTCTTTAAAAAACCCCAAATGTATTAGCTTGTGTTAAAAGTGTTGGTATGACAAACTTCCTTTGTGGAATTTGGAGCATGAGTTAATTTTGTTCAGTGTCTAATTCAAAAAATATTTTCCATTACATCTATTATTGAAAGGCTGAGAACTTAAAAGTTGTTTCCCACTATGTTGAAGCTTTGTGGGGGGAAATCTCCATGATTCTCAGAGCTTGAAAACTGTTGGCAGTTCAGCAGGACTTTAGTTCTTTGAAAGTATTCAAGATATCAAATTCCATTCCTGAAACTTTGGATATCTGAAGATTTATTCAGAAGAATATTTATGCATAAGCTTGTAAAAATGTTCCATCTGGTGTCAAATTACTGATAGAAGCTATATTTTATCCTAAGAATCTGCTGTACAGGCTCCTTAGTGAGTCCTAGTTTTTTGTTTTCTTGCTAGACAAATGTGGAGCAAAGGGCTTTTCTTAAGAGATGGATAAACAGCCTTACTAAATAAAGCATCCTACCCCTTCTGACATCACCACTGACTAGTCTTTAAATTTCTGCTGACTTCCAGACTCAATGACTTTTAATTTAAGGACTGCATTCTGTCTCTCTCTCTCTCTCTCTCTCTCTCTCTCTCTGCTGTCACGCCATCTTTCTATTATTTCTCAAGCCTCTCAGCACTTCTGGAACTGTAGTTCAAGTTCTCTTTCTAGTTGGAGGTGATTGTTCTAGACTTCAAAATACTCTAGTAAGCCACTCCTTAAAAAGCTCACTCCAGGGGTTACATTTTTGCCCAGGGCAAGCAGCAGTATGTTCAGCCTGGCTGCAGCCATTTAAATCAGGGTTCAGCATTTAATTCACTCCAGCCCAGCTGACACCAGTACAAGCTAAGTTAGTCACACCCTCTTCTATTATGTGGAAGATGGTGTGTTTTATTGTTGCTGTTCATTGCTGATAGTCTTCAGATTGTCTTTGTATTGTATTGTATTGCATCATTTAGTTTTATTGTATTGTTTTAATTTTGTATGCTGGCTTGAGTTTACATATGTAGAGAAAGGTGGGACATAACATCAGAAATAAGTAAATAAGGGCACAATCTTTGCCTCGCTGTCCTTCCTTCCACCCTGAATGTTTTGCTAGATGGGCTTTTTTGCCCATCAAGCTAGTGTGTTTTGGAGCGGGAGGGAAGGAGGCTGGAAAGGTCTCAGGATAGCTCATATTGCGGCCTCTCCAGTCCCCTCCCAACTTGCCCACCAGAACGCCTCTGTTTCCCCCTCTCTGAGGTCGCTTTTCTGAACTCGAAAAGCAGCTGGCACGGGTCTTTCCATGCCAGGTGCAAGGGGGGGTTGGATCTCCAAATCCCCCTTCTGAGGTCAGAGCGGGGAATCTGAACATTCCTGTGGCCTCTCAGATGCTGTCTAGGGGCCATAGGATTGCTCCCTAAAAGTCATTCCACTTTCGGTGGCCAGCACAAATACAGCAGCAACAAATGAAAGCAATATTCATCATGCCGCCTGCTCCCAGGAAAAGACCTTCAGTCCAGAAAAGTTTTCTTTGATTACTCGCAGATAGGTCAGATGACCTTCTCTAGACTGTTTAAACTCTTCTATTAACACCTCCCCCCCACCCCCAAGGAGTAGCTGTGTTAGTCTGTTGTGGCAAAAACAACAAAGTGCCTTGTGGCACCTTAAAGGCTAACAAATTCATTATGTCATAAGCTTTCGTTGACAGGAATGCATTTTATCAGATGCCAGATAACACTCCATGAAAGGTTACACCATAATAAATGTCTTTAAGGTTCCACATTGACCATTTTTTCTTTTTTTAAAGGTGACTATATTTTGAGAGCTGATCCAGATGTTCAGCAGGGTACATAGTATAGTCCTCTATAGCACTTGTAAATCATCAGAGCTTCATGTGTAAGATTACGTGTTTGAATATTCCTCCATGTTAAAATCTCTCTGTATGCGAGAATCCTGTCAGGCTGTCTTGTGTGCTCTGCTGACTTTCCATACCCGAGGAAATATATAGGTTTGGATCTAAAGGTTCTCTTGAATGAGTGGACCGGCCTGCAATTGCTACTAATTATGATGGCTATATACCACCCCCTGGATCACAGGCAGCATACCGCTAAATACCAGTTGCTGGGAATACCAGTAGGAGAGGGCTATTACCCTCATGTCCTGCTTGTGGGCTTCCCATAGGCATCTGGTTGGTCACTGTGGGATACAGGATGCTGTACTACATAGGCCTTTGGCTTGATCTCATCTTATATTCTGTGATTGTCCCTCCTACTGCAGTCCCTTTTTCCATATTCCATATTGCTCCATAGCATCCCAACTCTCAAAAGCTGATTTTTAGGGGATGCAGTGGAGAGAAAGGGGCAGGAAAGTCTCATTGCATGAACAGAATTTTGTTTGCATATCTTAGGATCCAAGCCATTGACAACTAATTTGAAGATACCGTATGAAATGCAGTAACATTAACTTCAAATCTGCATGAAACCACATGAATGTGATGTGTACCTAGTCTCTCTACTTGTTTATCAATAATAGAAAGGTTGTAAATCTGAGCCTTTGCATCTTGTTTGGTACTTGTCCATAGCACCACAGTCCATAACTGTGTTCTTATGTCATAAGCAACAAAGATGTTCAATACAGGGCTGTGCCAAACCTTTAGTTAGCCATGTTTTTCTTCGTCGTTTCTGTGCAGTCCCAGGTTTGGGTTTCGCATCTACACTGCCCATTTTGGGAACATCCAAATCTAGGACCCTTCTTTAGCCCAAATGTGCATTTTGGAGACCCACTTAATAATTTTTCACCACGTGTTTGTATAATGGTATTACTGCTGTTGCAACCCACCTTAGGTCAGACTGTGGACAGATGAAGAACAATGCTCTAGAGCTTTAGCCAGAGAGTTGGTGCTTGTATCCTCTCCCCGTAAGAAGACAAATAGAGTGACCTGATTTGCACGTAATGCTAACCCATGGTTTATTTAACCCATGGGTTGTTGAATTCTGGGTTGTCATGATTTATGAATGTGTCCGAAAGCGAAGAGGATCTAAAGAGCCTCTTGTTGAGGGTGAAAGAGGAGAGTGCAAAAGCTGGTTTGAAACTCAACATTAAAAAAACGAAGATCATGGCATCTGGCCCCATCACTTCCTGGCATATAGAAGGGGAAGAAATGGAAGCAGTGACAGATTTTACTTTCTTGGGCTCCAAGATCACCGCAGACGGTGACTGTAGCCATGAAATTAAAAGACGCTTGCTCCTTGGGAGGAAAGCTATGGCCAACCTAGACAGCATAGTCAGAAGCAGAGACATCACCTTGCCGACAAAGGTCCGTCTAATCAAAGCTATGGTTTTCCCAGTAGTAATGTATGGCTGTGAGAGCTGGACTATAAGGAAGGCTGAGCGCCGAAGAATTGATGCTTTTGAACTGTGGTGCTGGAGAAGACTCTTACGAGTCCCCTGGACTGCAAGGAGGTCAAATCAGTCCATCCTAAAGGAAATCAACCCTGAGTGCTCATTGGAAGGACAGATACTGAAGCTGAAGCTCAAATATTTTGGCCACCTAATGCGAAGAGAAAACTCTCTGGAAAAGACCCTGATGCTGGGAAAGACTGAAGGCAAAAGGAGAAGGGGACGGCAGAGGATGAGATGGCTAGATAGCATCACGGATGCAATGAATATGAACTTGAGCACGCTCCGGGAGAGAGCACAGGACAGGAAGGCCTGGCGTGCTATGGTCCATGGGGTCACGAAGAGTCGGACACGACTGAACGACTGAACAACAACAACAACCGTGTTTGTTTGTTAACCACAAACAACCCAGAAAGAGAACCCTTGGTTTGTTGTTGGGTTGTGAACTCTGGGTTGTTTAAACCGTGTATTATCATTATATGTGAACCATGGGTTGTTCATGGATTGTTTCTCCAGGCTCCAGAGACGGTGGGTGAGAGTGATAAAAACCCCAGCTGCTCTACATGCCCATACTACAGTATCACAAAGGCATATAGGGTGGTAGCAGGTGAAGGAGGAGGGTAACAAACAACCCAGAAGTTGAGAAAGGAAAGTGTGGTTTCTTCGATTGTCTGCCGGACAAATCCTGGTAGGGCAATAAACCATTAATTAACCATGGGTTAGTGTTATGTGTGAACTAGGTTAGTGTCTGTGTATGCATTGAGTGGTGCATCAAATGCTGTCTTGCTCACTCCTTCTCTCTTTACCCTTTTGTAAAGTTTCCCATCCTGTTGTGCAGCTTTTCTGTGGTGCTATCTGAATTAATGTGCAAGCTGTTTGAGCCCACGGCATCCTGTAACTCGTTAATTCAAAATTAATAATAATAATAATATAATGGTCTTCCAGGTATAATGTTTGAAAGGCATGCAGGTGAGTTGTGTGCTTTGTGTTAAGATGTACTCTTTCTTTCTATGCACAGTTTGTCCTTCCTAAGATGAGTTCTGATTCTTATCTAGGATGTCCTTCCTGGCCCCAAATTCCCAGGATGATAGGGTGCATGACTAACATACTTCAGGTGTATGAGAGGCCAGCAGCCTTCTATCCAGGTAGGGCAACAGTCTTCTGAAAAAATAACATCTTTGTGTGCTGTGGTACACCCAAGAGAGGTTGTATATCTTCCCTCAAAACTTTCTTGTTGGCTAATTATGAACACTATACCAGCCACAATGTTGCCTGTCCTGGCTGGTGTAGTGTGGCATTGCATAAGAAGTATAGTCATTTCCTCTGGATTCTTTAGAGGCATTTCTGTTGTGGACGTCTGCAAAGCTGCCACATGGTTGATGCTTTTCATCATAGTGAAGCATTACCCTTAATATCTGTACAAGAGCAGCTGCAGGTTTTTGCAGAGCATTCCTGTGTATCTTATCTAATGTGACCATCAGGACCCTTCTCACGGTGCACTAGGGAATGTCCATATACCATGAAAAAGAAAACCAGGTTGTTTACTATATCCGATGTTCTTCAAATTGACCTGGTCAGTCACACAACTCTTATTTCCTTCCTTGCTCCATGTAACTTGCAGGTGTCTGCTTGTACTGTTCACATGGGTGCAGAGGAACTGAGCAGGAAGGCACTTCCCTGTTCCCTCAAAGCATGCAACATTTCTCTTTTTAAGAAGAGTGGGTATAAGTACCAGCTACCTGGCTATAGTTGTACAGTGTTCCCAGAACTGTCTTTGCACAAGGACAAACTCATATGTGAGGCTGTACAAGTGACCACTTTATGTGAGAGTAAAAACCCAGCAGAGCTACCCTACTGACATAGTGATGGGAGCACACTCCCTTATGTTGGGTTATTTCTGTATCATGTCTTTTACCTATAATAAGAAGATAATTACGAAGCCAAGGGTATTATTCGTTGTACTTTGATAAATCATAATCAGTTTTTGTGTATTAAAATTAAGCCGTGTGTAATAAGCATATATAAAGGTAAGGGGTACATTATTACAGCACTTCAGTTAAATAGTTTAAAATACCTAGTTGCCTTACCCTCTCTTTATTATGGATTTGGAGCAAAGAATGTATATAGCAAAATGTAACATCTGTTGTTCAGAATAACTCCATAATGTTAATCTAAAATGCAGCAATTTGCCTTTGTTGGAATTATTTCTTAATTACATGGAATTGAATGGAAATAAGTGGAGTGCTGCTTGCTGCCAAATTCTTTGGTAGAATTTTATCAGAAGTTATAATTGCTTTACAAATTGTGATAGTTGGAGGTGTGAGGTAGATGTCTTAAAAAAGATGTTCAGTTCATTTATGGTTCGTAAGAATCAGTGTCTTGAACCATGAGCAAATAATAGAGATGAATATGTGCTTCCAAAGATGTGTGGGTTGTATTTTCAGATCATGAGTCAGTTCAAAGAAAGATTAATATTTCTAGAAATCCTATTTAAGGATCCAGTGAAAAAATTTCCAGTGGGGATATGAGGTCAAAAATACAGGATTGCATATATACTTAGTTCAAAGTAATGCAGCTAATGTATGGTGTGACCTCTTCAGCACTAGGGAATGCAGCAGGGTACTAGCCTTCATATTTTTAGCTAATGATGAGTACATTAATTTTATATATAGTAGCGAACTTGGCTTTAATTCTGCAAGGATAGATATGTTCCTGGCTGCCAATGGAAATAACTTCTTCCCCAGTCCCACGATGGTTAAACTGTTTAAGGGTGCTACTTCCGTAGCCTTTCAAATGAATTATAGCCATGTTCTCATTTGCAAGGCCTCCCTGTTTTTCCACTTCTGATATTCTTCATGTTCATTAAAGCAAAGTAACAGTTGGGGGGGACAAGCATTATGGGAAAGAGTTGCATAAGAAACTCTGTCCTGTTTGTGTCAGCATTATCATGCACAGTGTTTTTATAACAACTATACACTATATATAAGTGTACAGCCAAAGAATTGGCTGGTTAGTAGACCGTGGTCTATAGGAATTCAATTCCTCTCTCTAGGCTTCCTGCTCATTCAAGTGCAGATCTTGAGTGCTTGTACCTTGTGTTGGGTACCTGGGACAGATTAGGGATTCTGTTGGTGTACCTCCCACCCCGCTGCCCATCAGACTCCCTGCCTGAGCTGACGGAGGTGGTCTCAGACTTGGTGTTGAGGACCCCTAGAATGATGGTCCTGCAGGATCTCAACTTCCATGCCGAGGCCACTGTATCCAGGGCAGCTCAGGACTTCATGGCCGCCATGACAACTATGGGGCTGTCCCAACATGTCATCGGCCCAACACATATAAAAGGACACACGCTTGATCTGGTTTTCTCGACTGGGCAGGAGGATGGTGATCTGAAAGTGGAGGAATTAACATCTGTCCCTTTGTCATGGTCAGATCACTTCCTGCTGAGGTTTAGACTCCTGGCGGCCTTTCCCCTCTGCAAGGGTGGGGGACCTATTAAAATGGTCCACCCCCAGGGGCTAATGGATTCCGATGGATTCCAGAGGGCTCTGGGGGATTTTCCTGCTGGTATGGCTGGTGATCCTGTCGAAGCCCAGGTCACTCTGTGGAATGCAGAGATGACTCGGGCGGCTAACATGATCGCGCCCAAGCGCCCTCTCCCTCTGAGCAGAGCCCGGCCAGCTCCTTGGTATACACCTGAGCTGAGGGCAGTGAAGCAAGAGGGGAGACGGCTAGAACGCAGGTGGAGGAAAACTCGTGCTGAATCTGACCGAACACAGGTAAGAGCTCACTTTCAAGCCTACTCTGTGATGGTGAGGGTGGCAAAGAAACAGTTCTTTTCCACCAGCATTGCATCTTCTCAGTGTTGTCCAGCGGAGTTTTTCCAAGTGGTTCGCAGCCTGTTACATTCTGGGCCAGGGAGAGAGACGGTGGAACCCTCGGTTGCACGCTGTGACAAGTTTGCACGGCACTTTGAAGATAAAGTCACTCAGATTCGTCATGAATTGGACACCACCATTAATGCAGTTCCATTGGTAGAGGCATTCAGAGCACTGTCTGGTCCAGTTTTATTGGATGAGTTTCAGTTATTGAGGCCTGAGAATGCGGACAAGGTGCTTGGCCAAGTCCGATCAACCACTTATGTACTTGACCCTTGCCCTTCATGGCTTATTAAATCAAATGAGGAGGGGATGTCTGGCTGGGTTCAGGAGGTTGTAAATTCCTCCTTGAGAGAGGGAGTGGTGCTGGCTGCTTTAAAAGAGGCGGTAATCAGATGACTCCTGAAAAAGCCTAACCTGGACCCAGAGGATGTTAACAATTATAGGCCAGTGGCCAACATCCCCTTGCTGGGCGAGGTACTTGAGCGGGTGGTTGCAGGACAGCTCCAGGCACTGTTGAATGAAACGGATTATCTAGATCCATTTCAGTTGGGCTTCAGGCCTGGTTTTGGAATGGAAAGTGCCTTGGTCGCCCTGTGGGATGACCTCGAGGGACAGAGGAAGTGCGACCCTGTTGATTCTCCTGGACCTCTCAGTGGCTTTCGATACCATCGACTATGGTATCCTTCTGGATAGGTTGTCTGGGTTGGGAGTTGGGGGCACTGCACTGCAGTGGTTCCGCTCCTACTTGGATGGCTAATTTCAGAAGGTGGTGCTGGGGGATTATTGCTCTGTGCCATGGCAGTTACGCCATGGGGTTCCACAGGGCTCTGTTTTATCCCCCATGCTGTTTAACATCTACATGAAACTGCTGGGGGAGGTTATCCGGAGGTGTGGGCTGAGGTGCCATCAATATGCAGATGACACCCAGCTCTACCTCTCTTTCTCATCAAGCCCAGGTGAGGCAGTGGCTGTTCTGAATCAGTGCCTTGGCACGGTAATGGACTGGATGAGGGAAATAAACTGAAACTCAATCGAGACAAGACGGAGGTACTGTGAGTGGGTGGTTCATCTGCCCGGCTAGGTGATATTCAACCTGTTCTGGAGGGGGTTGCACTCCCTATAAAGGATCATGTTCGTAGTTTGAGGGTGCTCTTGGATCCAGAACTGTAACTTGAGCCACAGTTGAACTCGGTGGCATGGAGCACTTTTTATCAGCTTAGGCTGGTATACCAACTATGCCCTTATCTGGACAGAGATAGCCTAGCTACAATTATCCATGCTCTGATAACTTCTCATCTGGATTACTGTAATGCGTTATACTTGGGGTTGCCTTTGAAAACAGTCCGGAAACTTCAGCTGGTCCAAAATAGGGCAGCAAGATTGTTAACAGGGAATGGCTAGCGAGCTCATATTATGCCAGTACTTTTCCAGCTGCATTGGCTGCCAGTCCATTTCCAGGCCCGATTCAAAGTGCTGGTGTTAACATTCAAAGCCCTTAACGGCTTGGGCCCAGGTTATCTGAAGGATCGCCTCCTCCCATATGTGCCTGCCCGGACATTAAGATCATTCTCAGCGGCCCTTCACCATGAGCCCCTGCCAAAGGAAGTGAGGCGGGTGACTACTAGGAGGAGGGCCTTTTTTGCTGTGGCACCCTGGCTGTGGAATGAGCTCCCTAGTGAGGTTTGCCTGGCACCTACACTGTATTTTTTCTGGCGCCAGCTGAAGACCTACATTGTATTTTCCCAGGCATTTCAGCTTTCTAGACTTTTAGCTTTGCTGTTTTAAATCTGTATTTTAAATCCCTGCATTGCTGCTAGGTTTTATTCTGGTTGTATTGTTATACTGTGGTTTTAATGTTTTATATATTTTAAATTGTTTTATTGTATACTCTTTGGTTTTAATTTTTGTGAACCACCCAGAGAGCTTCGGCTATTGGCCGGTATAGAAATGAAATGAAATAAATATTTGACAAGCAACCTCCACTGAGGTTCTTGCCCTCTTAGGGTTGCCAGGTTACTATACTGCAGTGACAACACTACAACCGGCAGAATTCCTCTTCTGTGCAACTCTTACAGGTACAGGAGCACTACAAGGGTCTGATTCTGGACCTACCAACCCTATGTCCCCTTATCTTCTGGGCTCACAATCCCCAACTTTCCTTTCCTATTGTCATTGCCCTTTTTATCCTTCAGTGCAATGTAAAGTTTTGTTGAAGCCCTACTCTCTCCGTGGCGCTTCAGTGATGTTCCACTACCCACTGTTTCCTCAATTTCCTGCTTTTCAGTCCACTGCCTGTTTCCTCTGCTCTGGTGTCTCCTCACCTAAAGAATGAGGAACTTACAAGGGACAGAAGGATCACACACACACACACACACACACACACACACGAACTAAGGGCTGATCAGTTGTAACAATATTTTAAAATTAGGACTAAGTTGAGCCATTTATCAAATTGGCTGTTAGTCATAGTATTTAATACTGCAGTATTATCTATTATTGATTCTGTTTAGGGATGAGAATTAACAGGTTTTAAAAGCATTTTTTATATAACTCATTTTCCACCTCCAAACTAACCTGTGTAGAGAGTGACCCGTTTTGGACCTTAATAAACCTTACTACCCATGTATACAGCGCCTTCAGCCCTCCCTGTGTTCACTTGAAAGCAATGCAGAAGTCTCTAAGTAAACATAGTTGCTAAGTTCAGACAAAACTGGAAGCTATTGGTGCCAGCTTCAGAACAAACCAGGATCATAAACTAATTTCAAGCCATAGTTTAGGATCCTGGCTTGTTCTATAGTTTCCTGTTTTGTCCAAAGCCTGGACCTAGCAATCCTAAGTCCCCTTGGCTTCCTGGTCCACAATCCTCATCTCATCAAGCCTCCTTTTCTTGCCCCTTCTTTTGTCATTTAGGGTGCAATCCTATTGAGATAGTTGGTAGTCTCCCAAATTGGAGGCTACCAGCTATCCGTGCAGGGAGGACAGAGGAGATCCTCTCCTCTGTGTCTCACTCGCCCTGCATTTGTGGCTAGATGCGTGTTTTTGCATGTCTAGCTGTTTCTTTGAGGAGGGGGAGGGAAGGGGCCTGGAGAGCAGATAGGAAGCTGTCTTAAACAGCTTCTGTGGTCTCCTCCCCTTCCCACCCCTGGAACATCCCATTTTGCCCTCTCTGAGCTATGTTTACGAGCAAGGAGATGGCAGTGGTGTGGAAAGAACCAGGCCAGCTATAAGTGGGAGTGGGAGGGTAGCACAGTTGTTTGGAACCAAGGTCAGACAGCTTTGGTTCCCAGAAACCGAAAAATCATCTCTGCTGGCTGGGGCTTGCTGGGAGTTGTAGGCTTTTTCTCCATCTGAACATGCATAGGATTGTGCCCTTACTTAATTAAAGATGTCCTGGTTTAATTGCAGCTCATGGAAAGGGTGGGGGTGGGGGAACAGGGCTACATGCACAGGCAAAAGGCTGAAATGAAGTCATTTGAACACAACCAGTAACTTATGCAAGGTCATCTAAGCTTCATGACTGAGGAGTGATTTGAATTTTGATTTCTCATGTCCAGTTATTTAATTATCTAGCTCAATTTACTGGACTTGGTTTTCTGTAGTGGTGTGAGGGAAAGTGATCTGTGGGTGAGATAGCTGAGTCCTGTGGCATTGTCACAGACAGATCATTATCTGATCAGGTTTGGACTGAACGTTGCCTTGAACCGTTGCAGGGGTGGTATATTGGTTTTGATAGTCCATCTCCAAAGACTTAGGAACCAAATGGTATCCTAATGTCTCTGGGGATCTTCCCACAGGTTTGGCTGATGGTTCTGCTGAGGCCCTAGCCAAGTCCTGGAACTAGGAAAACGGCTCAGGCTGTAGATATAATCGTTCCCAAACATTCTTGGTGAAGCTGTAGAGTTATGTCCACTCCATGGTATTCCATAGCGCTGAGGATGATAAACAGCAAGGTGCAGGTGGCAGAAAACTCAGGACAAATATGGTTGAACACAGGTTAGAGCCTATCTTATAGCCTATTCTGTGGTGGTGATGGTAGAGGAAAAAAAGCATATTTCTGTGCCATCGTTGCACCTGTTCAGTGTCAACCAGTGGAGCCTTTTCAGGTGGTTAGGGCTCTACTTAATGTAAGCCCAGTCAGTCATCAGGTTCAACCATTGAAGGCCCATTGTGACCACTTTGCCTTACATTTTACTGATAAAATAGTTTCTGTCTGCTCTGACTTAGATGCAGTAATTTTAACAGAATCAGATGGATGGGCCAAAGCACTCTTTAGTTACGTTGTTATGGATACTGTTCAGCTTGTGCAACCTGAGGATGCTGACAAGTTACTTGGAAGGATGAGACTAACCACCTGCTCTTTGGAACCTTGCTCATTCTGGGTTTTGCATTTGGCCTTGGCTTGGCTCTCTGGGTGTCAGCTGTTGCTAAAAGGTAGTGTGGTCCAATGGTTTTGACGGAGACAATGATAAAACCACTTTTGAAAAAGCCAAATTTAGATCCCATAGCTTTGGAAAACTCTTGTCCAATTTCTAATCTGCCTTTTCTAAGCAGAATCTTGGAGCTAGTGGTGGCTTATCAACTCCAGGAAGTCTTGGTGGACATTGATTATTTAAATCCATTTCAATCTGGCTTTCGACCTGGATTTGGGATGGGTACCGCCTTGGTAGATGACTTATGCTGGGGCATAGACAGGGTCACTGTGACCCTGTTGGTTCTCCTGAACCTCTCCACAGCTTTCAGTACCATCAACCCTGGTATCTTGCTGGATAATCTCTCCAGGTTGGGACTTGGGGCACTGTGTTGCAGTGGCTTTGGTCCTGCTTAGGAGGTATAGTCCAGAAACTGGTGCTGGGGGACTTCTGTTCCACCCCTTGGCCTTTGTAGTGTTTCAGGGTTGTTGATGCTTTTAAACATCTACATGAAACTGCTGGGAGAAATCATCCAGAGGTTTGGGCTGAGGTGCCATCATTATGTAGATGACACACAGCCCTGCTTTACTTTTCCACCTTCTAATATCAAGGGGGTGGTGAAAATTCCTGAACAGGTATCTGGGGGCAGTTTTGGGATGGATGAGGGCAAACAAGGTGAAGCTTAATCAAGACAAGACTGTGGTATTGTGGGACATGAAATCTGCTGATCTGGATATTGGTGTGCAATTGGTCCTGGATGGGGTCACAGTTCTCCTGAGGCATTTGACAGTACTCTTGGACTGCACAGTCCCTGTGGAAATGAAGGTATCTCGAGTGGTCCAGGAGTGCTTTTTATTAGCTTCAGCTGGTTCACTAACTGTGGCCTCATCTAGAGAAGGAAGATGTTGCCTCAATGACGCTTGTGTTGGTTACATCTTGGTTGGATTACTGTAATCTGCTCTAAATGGGACTGCTCTTAAAGAAGGTTTGGAAACTTCAGTTGGCGCAGAATGTGGCAGCAAGAATGCTTGTGGGAACCAGGTGTTCTGATCACATCACGTCTATTCTGCACTAGTTCCATTGGGTGCCTATTCATTTCAAAACCCAATTTAAGATGCTGGTATTAACTTTTAAAGCTCTAAATGGTTTGGGACCAGGCTATCTTAAGGACCACCTGCACTCATGTACCTGCCTGAGCCTTAAGATCAGCATCTGTGGCCTTATTCTGTAGTCTGTCAGGAAGAGTTGTTAGGTTAGTGAATACCATGGACAAGGCCTTTTCTGTGGTGGCCCCTCATCTGTAGAATATGCTCAGAGAGATTCACTTGGCCCCCTCCTTGTTGGCCTTTAGGCAGGCTCTAAAGACATTTTTATTGCAGTCAACCTTTGAGTGATTGTGATGTTGTAACTCTTTATCCGCTGCTGCTATTTCAGTGTTTTTATTTGCTGTTATTTTTTTTCTGATATATTGATTTATGTGCTACTGTCATAGTTCGTTTGTGTGATCTTATGTTTTAGTATTTTAATGTTACTTTATATGAACTTATTTTATTGATTATTGATGTGTGTGTGTGTATATATATATGATGTACATGCATAAGTGAAGAGTCAGGGAGTCAAGGGGTAGTATGCTGGCCAGGTGATGGTGGTTCAGTTAACCATCTGTTCTTGCTGCCTTTTTAAGGACAGCAAAATAGGAGGTGGGGGAATAAATAATCACAGACTATAATATAGGGCAGGTGGGCTCCATCAACTTGATGGATCGCAAGCAGGCCTGATCCTAGTGTATGAGGAAAATTATTATTATTATTATTATTAAATTTATTAATTGCCCATCTGGCTGGTCACCCAGCCACTCTGGGCGATGTACAGCATACAATAAAACAATTTAAAACAATAAAATTCTACAATAAAAACATTTTCTAAAATACCCTAACCCACCCCAAATGCCTGCCTGAACAACCACGTTTTTAATGCACGACGGAAGCTCATTAAAGAGGGGGCATGGCGGAGTTCCCTAGGGAGGGAGTTCCACAGAGTGGGGGCCACCACAGAAAAGGCCCTCTCCCTCGTCCCCACCAGTCTAGCTGTCCTGGCTGATGGGACAGAGAGAAGGCCATCCGAGGCTGATCTTGTTAAGCGGCCTGTCTGGTGCTGCTGGAGGTGCTCCCTAAGATAGGCTGGGCCAGAACCATATAGGGTTTTAAAGGTCAAAACCAACACCTTGAATTTGGCCCGGAGAACAACTGGTAACCAGTGCAACTCCTTCAGCACTGGAGTGATGTGCTCTCGCCGGCGGCTGCCTTTAATCAGGCGAGCCGCCGCGTTCTGTACCAGCTGCAGCTTCCAAACTGTCTTCAAGGGTAACCCCACGTAGAGCGCATTACAGTAGTCTAAACGAGAGGAGACCAGGGCATGTACTACCGATGGGAGCAGATGGTCGGGAAGGAAGGGGTGCAGCCGCCGTATCAGATGGAGTTGATACAGCGCTGTCTGGCTCACAGCTGACACCTGAGCCTCCATGGACAGCTGGGAGTCCAAAATGACCCCCAGGCTGCGGACCTGGTCTTTCAAGGGTAGCCGTACCCCATTCAACACCAGGTCAACATCCCCCAGCCTCCTCTTGACACACTATCTTGTTAAAGGGGGTATGGGAGAGATAATCAGCTCTGCAGTTCCTCTTCAAATGATTGAACATATAACCTCTTCAAGGCATATACAGCCTTTATATATATTTTGTATTCTTTATTTATAGTAATGACAGTAACGGAAGGTCACAAGTTATGAAGCAGCATTTCTTCTAAGCTATAGTAAGTATTGGGACAGAGTTGCTGCTTGTTTCTTTCCCAGAATCTCCCTGCTCTTAAGCAGATGAGAATAAGCTTCAATTGATGTTGGAAACCTTGAAGACAAATTTAAAAGAAAGTGCTTTTAAAGGTGTTCCCAGAAAAAGACAAAGCCTGTGGGATTCAGTTCAACTCAAAAGCTAATAGCAGGTGCTTAAAATCATTTCAGCACCATCTCCAGTGGAGAAGATAGAGTATGTATTGAATTTTCTCCTAAATATTCCCACCCTTTCTTCTCACAGTAGGCAGAAGATTCTAACTCTTGGGTTGATGAGTAGACTCATTCTCCCCTTGTTCCAATGTGTGGGGACCTAATCACTGTGCGTAATAAGATCGTTTGTTCACCAGTGGTTTATTGAAGGAATGGGTGCAAATGTGTCTACAAGGCCTTCTTCTCTACCTAGTAAGTTAGAGCTCCAGACCACTAGGCCTAGGAACACACATTTCATGAGACTGTGCATTAAGAGAAGAGTGATCTGCATATTGCTTCTTGAGGCCCAGGAAATAACTGGAAGACCCATAAACAGCATAATACATTCCTCTTATGAATCTATTATGCAGCTGTATGTAATATACTTGTAACTTAGGATAGTTCTAGTGGTGATTTTCTTTGGGGATTTATTTTGTTCCTCATTTTCTGCCAGTAAGCCAACTCAAACAAAAACCAGCTACAGAATTCTTAAATGAATATTGGCATCTGCTCAGGACAGATTACATTAGATAATTGAGTCTTCGTGACTGCAGTAGAAGTAGAAAATTTGTGATATGCTCCTTGACCGGGGGGGGGGGGGGGTAGCAGATGAACTGTAGGAGGTGACAAATAAAGAAACTTTAAAAAGCTGAAAATTATTTCTGCTCACATATGTAGTTATATGAAAATTTTAGTTGTAACTTAGGACTATGTAAGAGGCTTGATTCTTTTTAACATTAATGAGTTGGTCCCTTATCCGGTACCATTAACACACACACACACACACACACACACACACACTCACTCTTTTTGGGATACTTTACTAGCGCAAGCCAAATTCCAGTGTATCTCAGGGTAGTAAAATGTCGCAAATCAAATCATGTGTGTGGTGTCAGAAGAAGGGCACTTCGGTCTGTTTGCCTTAATTGGTTTTTGTTTGAAAAACTATGCATTTTGAAACCCTCCAAAACTTCACATAGGCTGGGTTGGGTGGCTAGGGGAAAAAAGCACCCCAATGGCAAAAATTTGATTTCTTGGGATGTTTTATGTCCCAGGCACTTTTTTGTTGACAGAAAGAAAATTGTAAATTTTAAGTCCATGAAATTTGGTTACTACCATGCAGGTGACAATGCCCTAGAAGGACTATGTTGTAGGTCTACTTCTGTTTAAGTTCTGCAGCGGAAAGTGGACTGTGGGGGTTTTGCCCAACAGACTGTATGAGTTAATTCGCAGGAAAAAAAACACCCTGAAATGTGGTCTGAATATTTTCCAGCTAGCCTGTCTCTGACAGGGATCAGATTATAAAATGATTATTCTCTACTTGAGCTATTTAGAAATTAAAATTTTTGTTTGGTTGGCAGTGATTGAGATTTCAGATATCTCTGTGTTGCTATTCACAGCCCATGCAACTAAAATTACATTTCTCATAAACTCTCATATTTATAGCATATTTCCAAAACGTAAAACATGTCTGTTTTCAAGTATGCTCCCATGTTAAGGTGCAATCTGTTATACACTTTCCTGGGAGTAAGCCCTATTGAACTTAAGGCAGTTTACTTTTAAGTAGACATACATAGGATTGTGCATGTCTTTCTATGCTGTGATTAAAGTCCAAGAAAAAATGAGAATTCTGTAGACGAGAGCTGGAAATCTAATTTATAAAGTCATTGCCCTTTCACTGGAACCACTGTCCTACTCTGTTCCAGGGGTTTCAATGTTTGCAATTGCTGCCACATAGAAAAACTGAATAAATGAATAAGGACCAACACTATTTTAGGTTGACATGCTGTGTTGAGATGGGATTCAGGACAGATAAAAGAAAGTACTTCACACAACACATTTTTAAAAATTTCATTTCTATACCACCCAATAGCCGAAGCTCTCTGGGCAGTTTACATAGTTAAACTGTGGAATTCACTACCAGAAGATGTAGTGATGGCCACCAACTTGGATGACTATAAAAAGGATTAGACAGATCCATGGTGGATAAGGCTATCAATGGATTCTTGTCATGATGGCTATATATTACCTTCAGTATTGGACGCAGTATGCCTATGTACACCAGTTGATGGGAAAAATGAGTTGGAAGGGAGTGCTGTTGTGCTCATGTCCTGCTTGTGGGCTCCCCACAGGCCCCTAGTTGGCCACTGTGTGAACAGAATGCGGGACTAGATAGGCCTTTGATTTGATTCAGCATGGTTCTTATGATTTTATATGCTAGTGGGTTTGTTTGGATCTCTTTATAGTGTGTGTGTAGGTGACATTTAATATAGGAATTTTATAAAAGAGAATGCCTAAGGGGATATTTTGCTCTTGTAGAACACTTGATAAAACAAAATTCTCCCATGAATCTTACCTCATTAGTGTTTCAGCCATCCTCTGGGTAGTTCAGTACATCCTATGTGGTATTCCTTCTTCTTATCCTCTGAGGTAAGATTAGACTGAGATACAGTCAGGGCCAGAAATATTGGAGCAAGGATAACTGTTTTGGCAGTTGGCCTTTGCACACCACCACATTGAAGTTGAAAGGAAATACACCCAGATAGGAACGAAGTCAGGACTTTCAGCTATAATTCAAGGGGTTTGACAAAAGTGGGGCACTAACCATTCATATAGAAGGGGAAGAAATGGAAGCCGTGACAGACTTTATTTTTGGGGGTGCCAAGATCACCGCAGACGGTGACTGTAGCCATGAAATTAAAAGACGCTTGCTCCTTGGGAAGAAAGCCATGGCAAACCTAGACAGCATAGTAAGAAACAGAGACATCACCTTGCTGACAAAGGTCCGTATAATCAAAGCTATGGTTTTCCCAGTAGTAACGTATGGCTGTGAGAGCTGGACTATAAGGAAGGCTGAGTGCCGAAGACTTGATGCTTTCGAATCCCCTGGACTGCAAAGATGTCAAATCAGTCAGTCCTAAAGGAAATCAACCCTGAGTGCTCATTGGAAGGACAGATACTGAAGCTGAAGCTCAGATATTTTGGCCACCTAATGCGAAGAGAAAAGTCACTGGAAAAGACCCTGATGCTGGGAAAGACTGAAGGCAAAAGGAGCAGGGGACGGCAGAGGATGAGATGGCTAGATAGCATCACCACTGCAATGAATATGGACTTGAGCACATTCTGGGAGAGCGCAGGACAGGAAGGCCTGGCGTGCTGTGGTCCATGGGGTCACACAGAGTCGGACACGACTGAACAACAACAAACCATTCAGGAAGTACAGCCAGTGGCATACACACACCCCCATCGTTGGTGGCTCCAATGTTTCTGGCCCTGACTGTAGGGATGTACGAAAGTCACTTACCTTTCCACGGATGGGGAGGCGTTCCGTCCCTCCCCCCGGAATCCTCGACGGGGGGGGGAGGCGATCCGTTCCTCCCTCCCGGAATCCTCCACGGCCGGCTGTGCTCTCCGGCAGCTCTGCGAAGCAGCCGGCCAGGCCCAGCCCAGCCCAGAGCCGTCCACAGCCGGATTTCCGGCCGCGGAGGGCTCTGGGAAAAAACAAAACCGCGTACGCAAATGGCGGCGGCTACGGCCGCCGCCATTTGCATTCCTTATTTTTGGCCATCTTAATCTACGTAAATATTCACGTAGACTATGACGGCGAAAATAAAGGGGAACGCAAATAGCGTAGCGGGCACTATTTGCATCCCTTTTTGATTCACCGTTTTAGCCAATGTAAATCTTTACCGTTTTAGCCTACATAAATCTGTGGCAGGCCGTTCTGCCACAGATTTCGGGGGGCCGAATGCACTCGGCATTCACCGAGATCCGTGGCGAAATTCTCTGACATCCCTACCTGACTGTACATTGATTGGCCCAAGGTCACTCAGTGAATTTAAACACAGGATGAGGATTTGAACCTGTATTTGCCCAACTCAGGTCCATCATTCTGTCTACTACACCACACTGGTTTGAAGACTCTGTTTGGTATCCTGTGGTGGTGCTCAATTCATCTTGCTGCTTTGGCTTCTGAGCATATTATATCTATATATATCTTTGCATATTGTAATTATGGTTATAACAGTTGTCATAATTATGATCCATAACATCAAATGTGATTAATACACTGAGTGTGTGTTACTTTATTTTTATCTGTGCTTTGCTGGTAAATAACACCTTTCCTATTTGAAATAAGCTCTTTCTGATTTTAGGCTATAGTCCTCAACATGTTTGTTTCATTGAAAGTCCAATAGGACTTCAGCCCATGCAAGTGCATAGAAAACTTCACTGTTAATGTCCTTTGTACATTCCAAGCATTGAAGCTGAGGCAAATATGTTATATGCTATTATGAACAATGGGTAGAACCATGGCAATATGCCTAAGGTTGATTAGGCTATGGGCTATACCCAAAACTACTTCAGAGTTTCTTTGAACATATTAGCAGAGTTTGAGATACAACCAAACGTGCTCTGATCAGTTTTAACATGAGCAGTCAAAATATTTGGCACTCTTTCTGCCACAGCCTTCCTATTGCAAGATTAGCTACCTCCCAAACCCAACTAGCTAGAAAACTGGGGCCTTTTAATCTGATTTCCCAGTGACCTGATTGGATTTTGCTGGGAATATCTTGATTGCTGTGCTTGTTGAGTATCAAAGCCTATTAAACTAGTATAAATGTCTTGCCTTAATGTATACACCTGGAAAGTCTTCTCTCCAAATCCAGAAGGAATTTCAACAATACTAAATAATAGTACATTCTAGTACAGAAGTTGTGGTGAAAAAATAAAATTTTGCTCACTGTTCTAAGCATATACTTGTACATACAGTTGTGCTGTGCTTGCCTTTGCTTTGGGTGTGTTTTGTTAGATAATTCTATTTTTAGTTCAGCTTGGCTTT
This sequence comes from Heloderma suspectum, assembly GCF_057233095.1. Lineage (NCBI taxonomy): Eukaryota > Metazoa > Chordata > Lepidosauria > Squamata > Helodermatidae > Heloderma > Heloderma suspectum. The sequence continues at coordinate 273,387,428 of NC_139458.1, forward strand.
AAACTTTTACAAAAAGGGGAGAGAGGAAGTGAACAGTGAAATCACTTTAATAACATATTTCCTGTTTGAAGTGTTTTTTATCTATGAGGCCTAGACAGAGGATATGTCATTTCCTGTATTACTTATCTTTAGTATGGATGGCCTGGTCTACTATATAATCCCTTGACCCCCATACATTCATCAAGGTCATAACTGCAGTACAGAAGTAGGCCGCAAGCCTGAAAACCTTTGCTTATGAATTGTCTGCTAAAATCTATGACCTTAGGCAGTATCTTGAGCATATTTGCTGGGGGTAAACCCCATTGAAACTAATTGGACTTGGTTCTAAATAAACATGTTTAGGATTGGGATATTGGTATTTTTAGTTGGAGATCTCTTGGCAGTAGTTATGTGGCTGTAGTACTGAAGCAGTACTCCAACGTTTTTGAAGTGGGACCTACCTGTAAACTAACTTAACTTTTGAATTCTACTCCCCCTTCACAAAAGAAAACACCAGAATATCTTTCCAGTAATTGATGCTGAACAAGTTTATTACATTTTTCATTTTTAGTGTTAGTATTGGCATATATAGGCAGAATGTCTTTGAATAGAATTTAAACATGACAAATGGGGAGTCTGCCTCATAAAGGAGCTCCACAACAGTAATGAATAAAGCCCCTGGAAGTGAAAGAAAAAGCTGCATATGTGTTCTCCCCATAAGTACATGTTGGGACTCACAGTTTGAGAACCACTGGGCTAAAGTTATTCCTGAAATTCGAAGGTGTTAATAAGGTTTTAATGCAGAATTACAAATATGAATCTCCATGTTGCTGCTACTGCTGATTTCTATATGTTCCCTTTGATGTGCAGAGTGCTTTATAATAATTCATTCATCTTCATGACTAGTTATTATATTTAAAAGGTTTATATCATGCTTCTTTTCAAAAAGAAACTCAAAGCAGCTTACAGTAAAATATGCATAAAATAAAACCACATCCATAAAATGCAGTAAACAACTATTGGAAAATACTAACATAAAAATAAACAAAAATTCCAAAGCAGCAGCTCCTAAACGGAAAAACCAAATGGAAGATGCCAAGGAAAATAGCCTTAATGTATTCATAATGAGAGGAGAGAAGTTTGTCAGGGGAAAGAAGCCTTCTTAAACAACCGAGTTTTGGCAAAATGCCTAAAACCATAAAGTTGTAGGGGTTTCCAAATCTCAGTTGGGCTGGCATTCCACAGGGTAGGTGCCACCTTTAGAAAGGCCCTGCTTCTTGTTGCTGTCTGCTGAGTTTCAGAAGTCTGAGGAATCTGATGCAGGGCCTCAGAGATGAACAGAATATGTGGGGAAGAAGGTGGTCCTTTAAGGTACACCAGTCCCAAGCCATTCAGGGCTTAAAAGATTAAAACCAGCACCTTGACTTGGTCCTAGAAATGAACAGGCAACCAGTTAGAAGAAATAATTGCTATAACTGAAATAGAAATAAAATACATCTGACCATTGTGGGGACAGCTGACTAGGTGAGCTGCCTGTCTTCCTGCCTGCTCAGTCATCTGTTTCCAGGTAGTACCTGTTGATGGGCAGCTTCAAGGCCCCTGCACTTTGTCCCTTACATTTCTTTATCTTTAAACAGGCGTTGAACTGGATAGACCTTCAAATAAAGGACTGTCCTCTGAAAAGTAGGGCACAAGGCTACCATAAGAGAAAATGAAATCAGTGTAATGTTTTCTGGTTGCCTTGTTTCGGTCAATGCCTTGGCAGCAGCTTTTTGCACTAGGTGCAGTTTCCAAAGACTTTTCAAGGGCATTACCGTACAGAGCAGTAGTCTAACCTACAGGTAACTAGGGCATGAATAATTGGAAAGGTCCTTTTTCATCAGGTAAGGTTGTAGCTGGCATACTAGTCAAAGCTAGAAAAATGACTACTTCTGGGTAGAATCCCCCTTATCCCTCAAATCTTGGTTTGTAAGGGGCTTGCTTAATACTGTTTCCTCCCAAATTGGAAGATGAACTTGGATTGTTTCTGAGCCTGTTCTAAAGCTCAGACCACAGATTATATCAACTGGTGTGTGTGTGTGTCCAAGTTCATATGTCAACCTCAAGTTTTAGCAACATATGGAAAGGCCAGTAAGAGTAAAAAAAAAAAAAGTTTCCAGCCACATGGATTTAAGTATATATTCTAGAAACTTATATGCTTTTATGGACTTGCCTTCCCTCAAGTAATGGTTCATTTACAGGAAGCGTTGCAACTGTATGGAGAAAACATGTGGGAAGAAGAGTTTGCCGGGTTCCCAGCTGGACTGGCTTCTCACTCTTTCATGAAGCTTTATGAAAATGAACTCCCTAATTTCTGTGCAGAACCATTTATTTGATTGGTAGAAAAATGGTCCATTTGTGTTATGCTGAAATATGCAATGTTTATACATCAGAATAGAAACTTTCTCTTTTTTGGTGAATTTTGATGTCAATATAAGATTAATTACAAAACCTGTTTTTGCAAAAATTTATTTTTGCGTTACTGATCTGTTTCCTGAGCTATGCGAAATGTGTTCGATGCTTGTAGAGAACTGTATGTGGATTTTGGAGTGGAGGGAGTGGTTTCTTGCCCAGCTTCAGGGACTTTCAATCAGCTTCTTGTTGGCCAGGAAGGGGAGTGGTGCCCAATAACACATCTAGAAGAGGATATTTGTACATAAGGATCCAGTCCTCTATTCTCTTTGGAAAAGTGTGACTGAGAGATAAATGAGTATTTGGAGCTTGTTCCCTACTCCATTGAGTTCATGACTGATGTTGGAAAGTCTGTGTTGTAAGAATACTTAGCACTGAAGGCCATCAAGCCCCCTATTCTGTTTCCAACAGTTAACAATCAGATTGGAGGTTCTCAAGCATAAAGGTGATGATCACTCTTTCTGTACCCAGTATCTTATATTCCAGATAATAGGCTTTAATAGACCTATCCTCTATGAATTTGTCATCTTTTTTATGCTGGTAACTAATGCCACTCTCCTGTATGATATTGGATCCCATGGTCATTATGTGCTGTATGAAGAAGTACTTCCTTTTGTCAGTCTTGAACCTGCACTACATCAGATCTTGCTATTATCATCTCTGTGTTGGCAACCTCCCATCTAGACTTCTGCAATTAGCACCATTTGCGGGACTACGCTAGTAGACTATTCGGAAGCTGCAGCTGGTACAGAACTCTGCAGATCCACTCGTGTTTGGATTGTGATATTGAGAGCATATTCTAATTCTGGCTCACCTGCAGGAGCTCAGGGAAGGCCTTGCTGAACTCCCTTTATAAAGATTTCTGCTCAGCCCCCTTCCCCTATTCAGACATAACAATTCAGAGGCAGGGGAAAATACGAGAGAGCTACTGATTTCAAAAGGGCTCCCATTTGATCTATCACAGCATGCAACAGATTTTATTATTTTTGTGCACGGGCAATGTCTAGAAACAGGCTACTCATTGTCAGTAGTTCAAAGATATTTATTAGCTATTTTATCATTTGATTTTATTTGAATGTCAAATATATTGTCAGGTACGAATGTTGAAAGTAAAAGAATGCATCATTACTATTGCATATTTGGCCACATGGCTGGCCCTTCCATGAGGCAGGGTGAATCCCCTGCTCAGGAGACAGGTTGGAACAGGTGCCAGATCACGACCCCACCCCCACTGGGAGGGCCCCTGTGGCCACTGTTGCTGCACTGGCCCCGCTCACCTGCCGTGATAAATGCCACAGAAGAAGAACGGCAAGCAAGGCTCCTTGGAGGAGCAGCCACTCCCCGCCCCCCGGCAGGCATGTTCTCCAGAGAGGCTGCATGCTCAATCTCTCACTTTGGGAGAGGGCTAGGAGCAAGAGATCAGGCAGATGGGCTCTCTGGAGAGGCCACCTGCCTGCCTGCCTGATCTCTCCCTCTTGGAGCATCCCCTGAAGAAGAGATTGGGTGGGTGAGCAGACCGTCTGGAGGATCAGGTGCACAAAGCAGCCGATGTGCCTCTCCAGAGAGGCTGACTGCCCAATCTCTCATTTGTGGGACTCTCCCAGAGCAAGAAATCAGTTGAGCAGGCAGCCTTTCCAGAGGCTCACTGTACAGGCAGTCTCAAGGGCCATCTCCCAACGCTATGCTTTGAGGAAGGACCCCTCAAAGCTCTGCATTCGAGCCTGGGTACCTCTCCAGAGAGGCTACCTGTCCGATGTGTGGTGGCAGTGTGTGTCCTCCAGCCTCAGGTGACAGGATGTCTTCCGCCACTGCTGTTTTGCCAAGGTGTTTTTCCATTCATAAGTTGTTTCAGTGTAACCATATAAACTCTTAGTCTATTGTAGCAATTAAACATAAACATAGATACAGAATGTTGATTGTGTGTTAATTTGTGTATCATATGTCGCTTGCACTTGGCATTACATGATATCTTATATGTTCAAGCAGTTGCAGAGCGGGAAAGGATGATTTGTGCAAAGTATAATTAAAATTAATCATTTTTATTAAAACATTTTTTCTAGGATAGTTTGAACTCCTTAGTTCTTGATCTGGATTATCCAGCACTCAGGAAGAACAAGAACATAGACAACTTCTTGAACAGATGTAAGTTTCCCTTATAGCTCTCCATAGATGCTGCTAGTCATTTTTGATTTGCCCATCTGAACAGGCTTGACCCTGTCACCATATTTGATTGCAAAATCTGTCAACAGCAATTTAATATTTTAATAACATTACAAAATTACTAAGTTTTGTATATAAGACTAGCAGTAACTTCAAAAGTCAAATGAATTATTTTGCTGCTGGATATACAATTTGGAGTATTGCAGATTATCTCGTACAGCTAAAAGACTCTATAATTCAAAATGCCGAAATAAATTTTAAAGTCTAACCACCATTTTATTAAGAGATCTTGTCCTCAAATCTAAACATGTTTACTGATTTGAAAGGATCAGCAAGAACTTGAGAACTGATGTCATTTTCAGAGAAGCTTGATGAAGGTTTTGTTTTGTTATTTGTTCTTTACTAGGGAATGCTCAGACTTGATATTTTGTTTCCCTTTAGGGGTGTATTTTATTTTATCATTTTTTCTTTTTAAATACTAACAGAAACATTAAAATAAAGTTACGTATGTGTAGGATTCCAATTTAAAATTTTGATTGCACTGTCAATTTTAAGTGAGTTTGTGCCTTACTGATAACACACTAATAGCATATACTTAATACATGCGCTATAAGTAAGCTGTGCTATTTGGAAGTATAAGGGTGTGTCCGCTTATGCAATTAAAATACTAGCATAAGTGACCTCTGGCGCTATGCCAGTAGTGTAAGCTATTGTGACGGGTTTTCCGCAAGCGCTACAACAATTGCATAAGTCAAATGGCAGCACCAGATTCTCCCCATAGCTTGTAATTTCTGTACAGATTCCTTAAAATGGACAGAATCTTTTGTGGGAATGTTCTTTGTTTTGAACGCATAGACAACAAATGACTAGTAGTATTTGTACTCAGCTGTTCTTGTGCGTTGTAATGACCTTCTTTGAAATTGTTTAGATGAGAAAGTTGTGGAAAAAATTCGTGGTCTACAGATGAAAGCAGAAGACTATGATGTTGTTAAAGTGATTGGAAGAGGTGCATTTGGTGAAGTCCAGCTGGTAAGAATTTACTGTCATCATACGGCCACTGAATTTGCATTCAGAATGTTACAGAATAATCATAGGTTTAACTTATTTTAAATGCTTCTGGTATAACTAGGGTCAAACTAGTTCATACTGAACACAGAATTTAGAAATATGTTTTGTTCAGGCGCCTGCATCCCATAGCGTGGAATATGATTTTTTGTGCACAGTTTGGCCTCTGGAGATTCTCTGTTGTCCTTTTGGGGAGCTTCCAGTTGTCAAATGGCTGGGCTTTTATATCCTGTTTAGATTCATTGTTAGTTGGTGCCCCAAAGGTGGTGGTGTTCAAAACTGTATCCTCAGCTGTCTAAGTATGACAAGGAGTTAATTAATTAAAAGATTAAATCTGCCTAAATGTAAATCCATTCATCTACCTACCTACAATTATTCCTAGGCCTCCTTTAAGTCATGGCCCCTGGTGGAATCCCTGCTGTTATCTCTGATCTGAATTCCTTTGCACACCTTCTCCCTCCCAGTTGGAGATAACATGGGGATTTCTCTCCCCAGGCCAGGGGTGGGGCTTGGGGAGGGGTGGGACCTGTTAAAGGTACCCAGTGCTCTGTGAACTGGATTGGGCACCTCCGCAGGCTAGATTAGGCCCACGAGCTGGAGGTTGCTTTAATCCTAGAATATAGGAAGTTGCCTTATACCAAGTTAGGCCATTGATCCATCCTGCCCAGTATTGTTGACACTGACTGGAAGCAGCTAGCTCTACAGGGTTTCAGACAAGAGTTTTTTCAGCCCTACCTGGAGATGCCAGGGAAGGAATCTGGGACCTCCCGCATGCACAGCGTGTGCCCTACCACCGAGCTAACTGTCTTGTATGTTGAGCTGCTTGTGTTTTCAGTGGAGCCATTTTGTGTGTGCTAGGCTAGTACTGCATATAGTTGAGCCTTTTCAGAAAGGGGCCAGGAATCTGCCTTGTGTGGGGCGAGGTGGAGGGAGGATATCTTTGCTGTGAATCAGTGCTCTTAAGGCTGCACTTCTATACCCATTTGCCTGGAAGTAAGTCCCATTGAACTCAGTGGGGCTTACTTTTGAGGACTGAGCTATAAGTGCCTAAAGTCGCTCACTCATACCGGTGCAGTTTTGTGATTCTCCCCACCCCCATGTGTTCCTTCACTGTTGTTATGTCTCTGTTGTTATGCCTATGTCTCTCCCTTTATTTACTGTTGTTACCCTGCCTATGTCTCTCCCTTTATTTGTACTGGATTACCTTTACAAAGAATCCCATTTTTTTTTGTGAAAATTGGTTATTTCTACTTACTATAAATTATACTAATTTGCTTCTGAGGTGCAGATTGTCTTTTTTCCTCTGCTGAGATGAGGAAACAAACAAGGGAATGTACCTGCAGGGGATGCTTGTAAAGTAATTGAATGGAAGCATACTGTATTTTTCCTGGATACATTGTAGCATGCTTTAATCCACTACATTCCTAATCTTGAAAATACTTTATCTCTTGTACATTACGAAATGGTCTATAGACATCTTCCCTGAAATTTTCAACAGTTTGTCTTTACCAATATATAAGGCGCTTAAGCTGAACCTGATTAGAAGTTGTTGGTTGCCATCCATCTAGAATATTGATTCTGGATGTTTCTGCAGTTTAGCAATGATTCACAATACTTAGAGATTAGTAGTGCCTAATCTAATTTGGTTATATTAGTTCAAGCAAATCTAATTTGGTTGAACTACAGTCTGAGTCAAACTTTACATGGAGAAATATTAAAGGACTATTAATCTCTATAAAGATTGTAGTCATATCTTGCCCTTCTTCCAAGTGTTTCTGAGTGCAGTAACTCTGTTAGGTATGTTAGGCTGAGAAACGGTGTCCTGGTTAGCATGACATGACATTCCACCATGGCTTAATTTACCCGTGGGGGCTGTCGCATTGTGCCAGGCACCCATGGGCACCTGGCTTGCCATGTCATGCACACTTAAGCAGCAGGGCTTGTTTGAGGGTTAGACAACCCTCAAACAACCCTAAAACAAGCCATGGGTTATTTGAGGGTTGTATAACCTCAAACAACCCATGCCTCCTGGGCTCGCATGACATGACAAGCCACCGCAGGCCGGGCAAGTGCCATGCAAAAATGGTAAACAGGTATCCAGCATGATGTGACAGTCCCCACAGGTAAATTAACCCACCGTGGGCTGTCGTGGTGTGCGAACACTCTCATTGGCTTGCGTAATGCCTCCCAGTTAGCTTTATAACACAGTTCAGTCTATTGAGAGTTTATTAATGGAGTGGTGAATCTTCCAGAAGTGTTCCTTCCTAGCCAGCTGAGGAGATGCTCTGGAGGTATTCTTAACTCTTCTAACATCATAAAACCCTAGGCAAATATAATATTCTGTTAGCCTAATTTACCTGTACTTATTCCCTTTGAGGTGTTTGTCTGAAATCAGTAACCCTCAAGCTATTTTTACTGCAACAGCAAATAACCAGTCAATTATTGAAACCTTTTTTTAAAAATTCATTTTCATTGTTAAATTTCAACAACAGCAAGAAAACAATAAAAACAAAAGATAAAAAATAAGATTTTTTTAATCAAACCTGTATTACAAACGTATTTCCAGTCTGGGTAGGTTTGTGATTAATATGTTATAGGACCCGCCTCCTTTAATGTTATGGTTCCCAGAGAGCTAATGGCAGTATACTCTACTGCTGTTCTGCCCATGAGTGTGTGATCCTTTTTTAATAAAATGGCTGAAGCCCAGTTTAGACTCCTGCAAGTAAATGAACAATAAAGGTGAACAGTTCCCTGGTTTAGTACCAAGAGTAGTCAGGTTGAAGTGCAAGAGAATGGGGTAGTGGGTGAAGAGGGCAAGGGCTAGCACACTAAAATCTTTAACAACTTCCCCTATCTGTGCTGATCACTGTGCATAGCGACTGCATTTAAAATTCACTGCACCCACCAAAGCCAAAATTAGCCTGTAGCTTGGCAAGGGAAGGGTTACAAGAAGGGAGAATAAGCGCAGAAGGGGAGGGCCAACTTTGAGAAACGCTGGTTCATTCCATTGTTGTTCCTAGTCTGCATGTGTGCTTGTCACCAACTTCCCGTTCTCCGGTATTCTCAAACTGTGATCACAAAATAGTAGAACTGCAAATTTAGTACTTCATTGGTTAGACTGAGTAAACAATTGCCCCAGTTAGTAAGGCAGCAGATTCTATTTTTTAAATATTAGACCAATAAAACGGATATTTCAGAACCAGTTAATTTCTCAGTTGTGTCTTAAAAAACAAACAAACCCCAAGCTACAGTAAGCTACAGTAAAAAAAAAAAAAAAAAAGGCAGTTTGGACGAGGGCATACTGCAGGATTTGGCACCTTTATTAGTGGTGCCAAAAGCAGTTATAGGGATTAACAGTGCTCTCCTATTGTTTTCAATGGAGCTTACATCTAGTTAGGTGTATCCTCCCAGTATAATAGTTCAGCCTAAGAGTAATAATAATAATCACCACCACCACCAGTGGCATTTCAAAAATTCAAAACACTTCAAATCTATTATCTTAGTGATCCTTACAGCAGCCTTCCCCAACCTGGTGCCCTCCAGATGTTTTGAACTACAACTCCTAGCATTCCTGGCCATCGATCATGTTAGCTGGTACTGATCGGAATTCCAAAACATCTGGGGTGCACCAGGTTGGGGAAGGCTGCCTTACAACATCCATATTAACTAGATCACCTTTCTTCTTACCCTGATGCAGATGTGGGCGAAAAGTGAGAAAATAGTGGCTTCTCCAATGAATTTGTGGCTGAAGTAACATTTTAAACAGGAGACTTACATAACTCACCCTCTTAAGCCACTAGCTCTCCAGTGTCTTAACAAAATGTTATCATAGCCAACTAGGCTGCTATAGTGAAATGAATTAAAGTTGTTTCCTTTTTGATTCCTCAGTACGCTAGTCAATGAACCACTTAATCAATTGTCTGAATATTTGATGATGCATTTGTATTGGAGCTACTTCAGGCATTTAATTTAATCAGTTCCCTTCAAGGGACTAGATTTGGTTTTCCACAGGAGCTTAATTGTAGTGTGCAGAAGAGTTTCCCTAGTATAAAGATGGTGTCAGTATCTATGTTTCTGCTAAATGATTAGATCACAAACAGCTTACAGTTGTCAGATATTTCTGTGTTTCTAATGTTATAATATATAACACATTAGAAAAGACATGAACAAGTCCAAAACGATCACATATTCAAGAAGACTCTAAAAAGCAAGGAGTTTCCCTTCTAAAAAGAGATATATTTTGGAATGAAATTAATAAAAGACAGAAATTCTTAAGCTAAATTTAAGTTACCCAAAGTGATGCCAAGAGGAATATGAAGATCCAATTAATAAAGTAATAATAATTCTTCAGTTTTCACTGCAGAAAAGGCTGGAAAATGATCCATGCCTGAACCATTGGTTTGGGCAGTGAATCTGAAGTCATTTTCAAAACTTCTTGTTATTTGCCTTTGTCAAAAGGAAGTGACAAGTCACTCAGGCCAAATAGCATTCACCCAGCTGTCTTAACTTAAATAGCAACGAAACATTTCCATGTCCTTCTCAAAGGGCAGTATCCAATGCTGCCCATCTGCACAAGGGGCCCACTGCTGCTTTTCTCTGGGCAGCCAGCCCCACTGATTCTGTAGTGTGAGTGGCATCCCCCTTTGTCCAACGGAAATATACTACTTCCATTGGCAAGCCTTGAAATGAGCAGAAATGCTAGTTTCTGGAACAGGGCAGATTGGCAGAGCTCCCTTATGTGAGCTCCGCCAGTCTGCCCCATTCCAGAAGAATGTTTCCACTCATTTCGGGTTGCCTGTGGAGGCACTAAATATCCATTCCACAAGTGGTGGACATCACTTGCGAAGTAGAAACTGTGGGGCTGGCCATGCACAGGCAGTCACAGTTGGCTTTTGCCTGTTGGATTGAAAGGTAGCCTTTTTTTTTTTTTTAAGGAGCCATGGTGATCCAGCAAATTACAATTCCGTCAGCCTATAAACCTTGTCAGCTGCTGTAGTTACAATGTAGAAAGGTGAGTTACAAGATTTAAAAATAAATATAATGTCTAAGATGGATTGGTAGGAGGCATTACAGTTGCTCTAGTGTAACTGATTTCAGTGTAGCATATTCCTGAGCAGCAATCGGCCACTCAGCTGGAAACATGGACACGTTCCATCACATTTAATCTTTAGATATTCATGTTTGTCAGTAGCATATTTTTTGTGTTGAACAAGGCCTTGGAGGGATGGCTTATTGTTGGAGGGGGACAGCAAGCCATAATTATGCAGGAGTCCTTATCACATATTGGCATTCTTTCTGCAATAAATAGTTATATTTCACTTGAGCTAATGTTTGTCAGTGCCAACAAATCAATAGCTGATCATGTTCAGTCTCTAGGTAGTATCCTATTGTGCCAGTGTGCTTGCAGGACCCACCACTCCTGCAGTGGAGCTTTGGCCCGTCTAAAAATAACCCCAAACAAGTGGACATGCTTGTTTCTGGAACGGGCAGGTCAGCAGAATTTGCAGAAGGGAGCTCCACTGACCTGTCCTGATCTGGAAATGAGCATTTCCGCTAAATTCAAGAGTTATTCTTAGTAGCACCAAAGCTCCATTGTGCAAGCGGAGGGTCCTGTGAGTGTAATGGAACCAGCTGAGGTGGAGCGGGATACTGCCCAATATCTAGACTTCTCAGCAGTTTTTGGCACTGTAGGCCAGAGGTAAGCAGTTTTGATATCTTATTAATATATTTTATGCAAACTAATGTTTTATGGTTTGAACCGCCATGGACATTGTTGGAGGAGATATGTTAGAAACTTATAAATAATTTATAAATAAAAATTGGTGAAATAAGGGGCAAGGAACAATTTGAATGATAAGATAAGGCAAAAACTGATTAGATTCCATGGTCCCTGATCCTATTTTTTGGAAGGTATAGTGTCTTTTAATAGTTTGGTCAACTTAGGAAAAAAGTCTTATATGAAAGTAATTAGGATTGGCTATTTTGGCTTAATTGCCTTTTTTCTTGAGTACCACCTGAAATAAATCCCTGCCTTTGCTAATATAAAGACTGTTGTGCTTCTCTTTACTTCTGCTGTCTACCTCCCCAGGAATTGGTGTGCTTTGCCCAGAGTAAAAGGCAGATCTGAATTACAGCTGGCCCTTATGTTTTCAAAAATGGGGGTTAGCCATTGCTTCTTTGTCCCAGAATGCAAGATACCTGCAACACCTAACAGTGACTATGTCATTCAGTCTGCATTCTCCATTGTGAGACTGGGTCCAAAGTACATACCTCAAGGCTGCAACATCTGGCCTAATTTTTGGACTTTTCTGCTCTTACCCTATCCTTTGTTGTTGTTGTTGTTTACCATCTAGCCTGATAAAGAGTTCTGGAGAATTTACAAGCTTCCACAATCTTTTGTTTCATTTTGTTTGGCTCTAATAAAGGTATTGCCTAGCTGTGGATTTTGGACTGTGATTGTTATTATTGATGGAGGTAGATTCAGACTTGTATATCACTCTTACCAAGTCACAAGGCAGAAATACAAAGGGGTTCATTTAAGTTATTTCATAAGAATTGGATAACTTCTAAAAACTTCTTCATCAACAGGTTCGCCATAAAATAACACAGAAGGCTTATGCCATGAAACTTCTTAGTAAATTTGAAATGCTCAAAAGATCGGACTCAGCCTTTTTCTGGGAGGAGAGAGATATAATGGCCTTTGCTAACAGTCCATGGGTAGTTCAGGTAAGGACAATTTTCTTGAATAAAATTATCTGGTTCTTTTAAGGTGAATTTTGAAACTATAAATTGGGTTGAAACTATAAATTGGTAGAATATATATTCAACTATAAGGGTTGAAACTATAAATTGGTAGAATATATATTCAACTATAAGGGTTGAAACTATAAATTGGTAGAATATATATTCAACTATAAGGGTTGAAACTATAAATTGGTAGAATAGTGTCCTTTGTGGTGACTTTAGTTTATGGATTTCAGTCTACTTTAGAATAATGAGAACTTGATAGTTTTCTCTCCTTTGGCCGTCTTCTTTCATCTTAAGATGAACTTGTCTCTGTGATTATTTTGTCTCTTTTGGCTTTTTTTTTCATCTTAAGATGAACTTACAGTGTGTGGCTCTTTCAGATGTAATTGCTTGATTTTAAATGTGCAACTGTTAAATTTACTTGTGTGCTCTAGGAGCAAAGTGTGTAAAATTGTTTTCGCTTTCTCCCCCATATGTGGGGCGTTGTCATGTGTGTAACACTGTGTAAACTGGTTTCTATATGTTTTCAGTGAGTAGAAGTGAATAAAAGCATGTCAAATGGGCTTTTAGTTATAGGTTTAAATGTTAGTTGAAATATATTTTAATCTTCAAGGGCAATGTTTGTTACAATAGCATATAGAGCAGCCTTTCCCAACCTCATGCCCTCTAGATATTTTAATTACAACTCCAAGCATTCCTGACTATTGGTCATGCTGGATAGGGCTGATGGGAATTAGAGTTCCAACAATATCTGGAGAGCCACAGGTTCCCCACTCCTGGTTTAAGACACCTGTTCAGCATTCCATTCGTTAGTTTTGTTTGTAACATTGAGATAATAGAATGCAACTTCTGGAGGGCACCAGGCTGGGGAAGGTTGATATAGGGCATTGATCTTAGTTGGAAATGTGCAGCAAGAGTTGTACCATTACTTAGTGTGTTTTTTAATTATGGTTTTCACTGGGAAAATACAGTGCTGTATTTGATTCAGTGCTATTGACAGGATAGGAAAACAAAGTTGTTGTGGTTTCAAGGATTCTAGTCCCGTTACTAGAGCAGCCTTCCCTGACCTGGATGGTGGGAGTTCTAGTCCAACACATCTGGAGGGCACAGGTTGGGGAAAGCTGCTTTTGAGTGGCATTGATACTTTTGCTGCGGGACAGGTAACTAGCGCTGTTAAAAAAGAAGGCTAGTTCCTTGAATCACAGTGCCACTGCTGTAGATGTTGGTCCTCCTTGCCCTCCAGAGGTGAAATTTGAGCCTTAACTTAAGTATATGCTGTTATGTCTCAGGAAGGGTTAAGAAAAAAATTAATGCCTTTGAAATGAAATACAGTACAATCAGCAGACTATCATATGAACATTTTCTGGTTTCTTTTCAAAACAAAGCATGTATACTACATTCAAGGTCCAATGATGTGTATAATTCTGGTTATTATAAGTTTTACATCCCCAAGATTGAATTAACCCTGTGACTGCAGTCAGCAGCTATGAGGAGAATTTGCAAACTTTCCTACACCCTCCCAATAGTGTCCGTATTTGGTCCTGGCAACAACTTTTTGCAATTCTGCTCCTGTCTAATGCTGGCTGAAGTGCTGCCTCAGCAAGAGAGAGGAGACTTACTTGTTTCTTGACTATTCTTGACTTTCTACTGAAATGTTCAGTGACACATAAGGGATTTACTTCATTGGTGGAATGAGTAAACTGAATTGTTCTGGAACTCATAAAGACCTCTAACAATTACTGCACCATACCAAAACCATCCTTGAAAAACATATGGGGAAAAAGCTGCCTTTAGTGTCTCAAATCCACTGTGATTCAACAGATTTTTTAAACTGAAAATTTATCAGTTTTGTGATGTCTCTGTAACTGTCCATCCTTCTGGGTGCAGCTTTTTAGTGCCTTTCAAGATGACCGATACCTGTACATGGTAATGGAATACATGCCAGGTGGAGATCTTGTCAACCTCATGAGCAATTATGATGTACCTGAGAAGTGGGCCAAATTTTACACAGCTGAAGTCGTCCTCGCCCTTGATGCAATTCATTCCTTGGGCTTGATACATCGAGACGTGAAACCTGACAATATGCTTTTGGATAAATATGGACACCTGAAGCTTGCAGATTTTGGTACTTGTATGAAAATGGATGAAGTGAGTATCTGGGTCATTGTGTGTTCTTCTAAAATAACATGTACAATATAAAGAAACTTGGAGAACTTTGTTAACTAGGTGGCATATAATATTGCTAATAAATAGAGGTTATTTTAACTATGCCATAGTTGATAATGAACATAGTGTAGTGCGGCCTTCCCCAAACTGGTGTTCTCCAGATGTTTTGGACTACAACTCCCAGGATTCCTGGCTGTTGGCCATTGGCGTCCAAAACATCTGGAGGGCATCCAGTTCGGGAAGGCTGGTATAGTGGCTTAGAGAATTTGCTGTGAACGTTTCTGATTTAATTGTTACCTTTACCATAAACTCACTAGTTGACCTCAGCCAAGCTATTATCTCTCGGCTTCAGCCCTCCATCTACAATATGCTATATTGACCTGCCCTATGGGATTGTTGTAAGGCATGTTGGAATATTATATGTGAAGCATACCTGAGGACCATATAAATGTTGAGTTTTCTTGGTCAAGCAAAGTGAGGCCTTTGGTTTAGAACAGGTGCAGGGAACATGTGGCCTTCCAAATTTTGGACTACAATTCCTATGATCCCTGCCAATTGACTGTGCTGGCTGGGGCTGATGGGAGTTGGAGTCCAACAATATCTGGAAGGCCACGGGTTCTCCATTCCTAGTTTAAGACACCTGTTCAACATTCCATTTGTTAGTGTCGTTTGTGACATTGAGATACTGGAGTGAAATCGGATCTCCATATTCATAGACAGTTCTGCATGACAAATTGGGTCAACCTCAGACCTGTTTTTAAAAGGGGTAGGAAAATGCAAAATACATTCTTATGGAACATCTGCTTGGAAAGAGAATGACCCAGTTCACATGATCACCCCAGCATAAACAAGCCATGGTGGCTTGTTTAAGCCCCAGGGCGTGCCAGCACATGCTGGGCACCATTTGCCTAATCACCTGCCCGGGCGCAGCTTGTTGTGTGGCCTGAACCCAGGTAGTGTGGCTTTGGTGGAGAGGGGAACAATCTTGAAGATTGTTCCCATGGGGGTTGCTTCCCCCACAGGCAAGCCATGCCACCAGGGTTTGGATGACACAACAAGCTCTGCCCAGGCAAATAATTAGGCAGATGTCACCTTGACATGCGCTGCGGCTTAAGCAAGCCACATTTGCTTGTTTAAGCCAGAAAGTTGGTTGCATATTCAGGATACAGTTCTGTGTTTCAAGTTTGAATGCCCGGTATAACCCTACCTCTATTTTCAAGGAAGGCCAGAACGATGTAAAACATGCTGTAAAATACCAGCTCAATCCCTGCAGCTATTATCAGTAATATTTATTATGAGGAAAGACTTCTGAAATGCTCTGCTTTACCAGTCGTTATTAGTTTTCAGAATACCTTAGGGAAGATTAAATACCAAATGGGCAGTACTGTGGTAGTGATCCAGAGATCTCCCCACCACCACCCCAAATTTCAGAAGTGGCTGGTCAAGTATGAGGAGTGTCTACTGTGAGGTGTGGGGAGAAGATTGGAAAACCCCACTGTGCAGTCCTTTGAATCATGGCCAATATTAGTTACTGGTTCTGGATCTGGATCTGCTTCTGTTCAACAGATGAAAACAGTCTTACATGACTAATCATTTGGCTTGTAACAGAATTACATCCAGATAAATCTGTTTCTTAGAAATTCTCAACATTTGCAGCTTTTCCCCATCTCAGCAGTTGCACAAATTGAACGTGGGAAATTCTGTGTGTGAGTTGTACTAAAGAGAGAATGGCCTGCTTTTCCCTAAAAGGGACTCCTCCCTCATCCTAAGTGACAGCAGCAACATATTTTTTTCCTTGCCTACCCTAATTGGTTCATCTTTTCCACTTCTCTGCTTACCTTTCACCATTTGCTTTACCAGTCTTGACCAGTGAGCAGCTTTTAAAAGTATGAATATACAGTATATCCTGAAAAGAACACAGGGGCAGCAATTTGGAGAGTCTGCAAGGAAATTTAAGCTTGGCACCTAAAATGGAGCAGGAAGTATGGATCCTGTACCTCTCTGAAGTCTGCACTACTTCATTAATTCCAAGTTCAGAAACACAAAAAGAAATCCCCACCAGTAAATTGGAAATGAATTTTTGTTCAATTAAATATTAGCATTTTAATTGCAGCAGTGGATTGATTAAAACTGCTGATACTGGTGGTGAAAGAAAATAAAACTTTTGAATAAACTCTATCTGGCAGAATGGAAATACTTGGTTTTTATTGCTATATGGAGCCTGGTTATGCTTGAATGTTAACTACTTTTACTTGAAAATGAGCCTTTTTATAGTGGAACCTAACTTCCAAGTAAGTTCCTAAGCATGCTTACAGTGGGGAAGAACTCTGCCTATAATAGTGAACACATACAAAATTGAGCAATCAAGGAAGCACCTGATTTCACTGTCTATAAACACTGTCTTGTGTTAATGTTTGCTTGTTAATGAAAACAGTAACTTGGCATGTTTGCTATTTATAAGCACACCCATAGCATCCCCTAGTGGTCTTAGATGATTTACTTAAAATTAGATAAAATAAATCAGCCACAAATAAAATATTGTTACCTTTAGATTAGTGTGTACTCACCCATTTATTCCAGTGCAGTCTCATAACTCTAATAGAACAACTTTGGAACAAATAGGTTTTCATTTGTAAATGTAATTCTGTACAACTTATACAATAATGTGTTCATTCCCATTTTGAATGTTTTGCTTCTTGACATTACAGAAATACTCAACATTTACTTGGTGATGAATATTTTATTCAAACGATCAGGATAAATTTATGGCAAATTCACTAATTTAGGCTGGCTTTTATAAAGGGAAAAGTTTATAAGGCTGTTTCTATTTATCATCCTGATTACCAGTATGATAAAAATAGGCACACCATGAAGCAAATTTTGTATATGTTTTTCTGATATACTAGACTTTGTCTCTGGTAAAAGCTTTGAAGATTTAATATATTTCATATTGTCTACTGTTGCATTTCATTGTTAAAAGGAAGTTGTGGCCCACATAAGTCAGCTGTATGATTGGTCTGTTTCCTTGATCTCTGAGAGCAGCATGCACCCATAAAAGGGTAGTCGGGAGGAAGATCTGATGAAGCATTTGCAGAAGTTGAACCAGTTCTAAGAAGAAATGAATGCAATTATGGATGGGGAATATGGCAATGCTTCATGACTAATGCTTCTACTGCTTTACTAAAAACATTTTAGAGCATGGATCAAGCGAATAGGCGTAATAGAGGTTCTCTTACCGTGATGCAAGAGATGTTTTGCTAACCCTTGCACTTGACTACCCCCCTTTCAAATACACAAATTGTATGTTGAACTCATTGATATCTAAAACATGGTTGGCACTTTGGTGTGTGTGCCACTGGAGTGCAGATGGAAATGCAAGCAATCAGTGTGCACTTGGATCTGTGGATTATGCCAGTGTTGGTACCTTCAGTACTTCTGTGATATAGTGTGGGTTATGCAGTTTTTAAACTTAATACTGTTCTTCATTTGCTGTGACAAAAATGATAATTACTATTTAGGGATACCATTACAGTATCTATAGTAGTTAATTTAAACCATATTCTGTTCTTCCACAAAAAACTAGAAGTTACGTTTTCCAGGCAGCCTTCTATCCAGTCAGTTCATCTCCTCCTCTTCTGCATCTCTGTCATGTGCCATTTGCTGGGCCTTTCTTGGAACCATGACTGCATGATGGTTCTTTTATTCCATTGTTGTTGGGAGTGATCATTCAAGCCTCATGTCTTCAACAACTTTATATAGAAGTATTGCATAAAAGGTTGCTGTGATAAATCTTGACTGTAGTCAACATGGCATTTCTTTTAAAGAAAAGCAATATAGAGATATAGGCTTTTCACTGGACACTTCTAACTGCCTTGATAAAATGAAGCTAAATATTAGGTGACCGATGCCCCCAGGCATTGCTTCTCTTTTCATTGCGCAAAGTCTAGCTATCTCTGTTATGTGTGACCTGTCAGCTGTGTAGACTCACAGCCCTAATGGAAATAAACCAAGCCCTTTATCTGCAGCACAAATGAGCACCTCCCCCACTCTCCCAAATCTCCTGCCTATGTCATTGGTGTTGCTGCTGATTTGGACCAAAAAAACCGTTCCCCTGCTGCACTGTGAGGGCTGCTGCTTCTGGGGTCATCCCCCACCCCAGCCACCAATGCCTCTGCTGCTGGGCTCATCCCTGGAATCTATAAGGAGCTGCCGCATTCCACAGTTGGCCCTCTGAGTGTGGATGCCAGAGCACCAACCACAGAAAGCACCAGGGGCTCTAGCTGCTGCACTGTATGGTCAAACATCAAAGTCCTCCCCAGCACAATTGTTCCCCCACACATCCCACCAAACAGCTGTTTGGTGGCATGGGAGGGAGCACGATTGTGGTGGGTGAGTGTGAATGAGCGTGTGTGTTTGGGGTGGGGGGGGAAAGGTTGTGTGTGCATGTTTATGAGTGGGTGGGAAGTATGTTTATTTCTGTGGGGGTGGGAAGAACGAATATGTGAGTATAATGGGGGAAGGATGAGTATGTGTGTACAGACCCAGCCATCAGTGTGGCCGTCCTCCCCCAAAAAGGTTGTCCACCCCTGGTCTGCAGCAACACACTTCTTTTTAGGCATCTGTGTCTGGACTTTTAAAATCAGGTTTTGTTTTGCTTGAGTCAGATATGGGACAGAAATATAATGACTTAGTGGCATGCTGATTTTGGAATCCTATTATTTCTAAATATGGTTTCTAAATATGTTATTGACATATCAGTTCAGGCTGTTCAATTGTTTTATTTTGTGTAGAATTGGACACCCTAATATTAAGAACATGCAACACCTACAGATCATGTATAGTTTTCTGAAGGAAAATTGAAGCTAAAATAGCAGCTCTGGCAGTAACTACAATTTAGAATTTATAACCACTTCATATTTGGTCTTATATTGTGTTCATATACAGCAAACCTCTTGGGTATAACACTGATAAACAATTATTTCAAGGAAGTTATCAAAATATTCTAATACTTTCTGTAGGGCCGAACACAAATGCCCTATTCATAAATTATAGTCCAGAGTTTCTGTAGTGTTCCTGCTTAAAGCCATTTATCTTTAAGTAAATCATATAAGTATTTTTATAAATGTAAGTATATGACTACATACTATTTACCATAGTAGTCATTTGTGCCTCTCTCGTGTAAGTTACATTTTGCTATCTCCCAGTCAAGACAGCTGATTTCTTATTTCAGAATTTGTCATTTCTATAGCTTTCTTAACAATATTGCCACAATATTGGTATCTTGTGCATGTAGTTAGAAAGCTAGTAAGATATTCATGCATGAAAGGGGAGGAGGTGAAAGGTTTTTAAGACTTTGGCAGAATTTTGAGTCCCACCCTGCACTTAAGCATAGGTTATTATGTCTTGTGTCGGTGTTGGCAACTGAATGCAGGCAGGTGTCTCCTGCATTTTTTTGTTCTGGAACAGGTTGCTTTGCTGTTTCTAATCTTTTATAACAGGGGTGAGGAACCCCTGGCCCATAGAGGCTCTTCCCCTCCCAGAAGATCCTTTGCATGTCTGTCGACTCTGCCCATCAGAAAGGTAAGGGGCTCATGGAACTGGCTCCCTTGGGAGCCAGTGCTTCAAGGCCCCTGGAGTACCTTGAAGTGGCTGCTTCAGAGGAAGCCAACTCTACACCCCTCATCTTTGGGCAATGGTGTGTGTGAGTGTGAAAATGTTGTGTGTGAGTCGGGTGGCCATGTTTCCTTTCGGCTCTGGCCACGGCCACTGGTGTGCAGGCCCTGGGCAGTTTCCTGGACAGCATTTGGACAGAAAAAGGTTCCCCGCCCCTGTTTTATAACCACCAATGGGGTCTTGCTCTGTATATGGTTTGCTAAATTATGACCTTAGGCTTTAGTACGTAGGGCCTGCTTCATATGTACAGCCCAATAAGTGACTGGATGGTCACTGTTAATACTGCCATATTGGCAGAGCTCCATATGGTAAGCCATTTGTGGGACCAGGTCCTTGTATGATTTACATGACGTTGTAATGTCAACCTGCAGAATAATACAGCATGCAATGTAGCTGATCCTAGTAAGAACTGTAGGACCTGGAGGTGTCTGTGTTTCCAGGCTTAGGAGTAGTGTACCCAGATTGATTGAGGAACTGAGAGAAAATTAAGTTGAATTTTAAACACTTTATTCTCCCTAAAAAGTATGCTATTTCCTTAAAAATAGAGAGTTACACTTGCAGAAAGGTAGATATATTCCCCTTCCTTTTTCTTAAGGTAATAGTATTTTGAGTATAAGCTCTAACCCAGCCTTCCCCAACTGGGCGCCCTCCAGATGTTTTGCACTGCAGTTCCCAGAATCCCCAGCCTGCATGCCCAGAAGCTGGCTGGGGGTTATGGGAGTTGAAGTCCAACAGATCTGGAGAAGACTGGTTTAAGCTAGCCACAATTCCCAGTTTGGACATAACAACAAATTGTGATTAGTTTAAACTAGGATGTGAGTCCTTCCAATCTCCTCCTCCTGGCATGTGGCAGAGGAGGATGTAAGTGTGGAGCACTTGAGCCCCAGACTCAAGCAGGCTTATCTGCATAATATGAAACTATGTTTCAATGTTGCATCTGAACAACAATGCCAGTGTAAAAATAAGGAATATAATACTACTTAACAGGGGGTGGGCAACATGGCACCCACAGGCACCAGTGTGCACTTGGACACTTTTCTTGGCGTTCTCCAAGGTGTCCTACCCTTCCAACTTTTATTTATTTATTTTTTAATAACAAAGTTTCTTATTGGCAGCTGGGATTGCTTCAAAGCAAAATGGGGGCCTCTGGCTGCTCTCATTTTCTTTTCCCATGACTGCCTCTGGACCATAGGTGGCTGCAGGCTGATGCTTCCATCTGCAGCACACCCATTTTGTGGTGGTGCCCAGAACAGTTTCTCAAACTGCCAAATATGCCCATGGGCCCAAAAAGGCTGCCTCTCCCTAACTTACATTTCTGCCTCAATTTACAGGTTCCTGTTATCAGTAATTCCTAGACAGATGTTGCAGGGTAAGCCAGTATTACTATAAACATGCTGCAGATTCAGGGCTAGATTTAAGAGATCCTGAGTTAGTGGTAGAGGTAAGAATTAAACCCAGGTCTTCTGGTTCACAGCTTAAACCCTTAGCCATTATAGTACAATAACATTTAATCAAAATATTATTCAAGTATTAAAGCATATAGAAAGACATACCTTCTTTCAAGTTTTGTATTTTTTACATGGTTTAGCCTGTGTACTTACAATATCGGTTTTATTGGAGCACAGAAAAAGCAACCACAACGCAGTTATTCAGTCTAAACAGAGGTGTGCCTATATATTGTCTTCTGCTGTTTTAGGACCAGTTCCAAATCTCTCTTGCAATTTATTGCAAAGACTTCCAGTAGGTTCTGTGAGCCATGAATCGGACATAGCATACATTCTCAGCTTTTGCTTACTTTGTCTGGCTCCAAGATTAACTCGTTCAGTTCTCTCAACAAGATATCTTTATACTTGTGGCATAAGCTTTATGAAAGAAATTATAAAGGGTAATGACACTGTTATAGGATAGATGCAGTTAGCAGCCTTAAATTCATAACTACTTATTTTTAAAAATAAGTTAGCATACTAGTATTAATTAATTTACCACATCTAATGGTGATGTAGTTTAATTGCTTTCTTGTGGTTATGTAGACAGGGATGGTGCGTTGTGATACAGCTGTTGGAACACCAGACTACATATCACCTGAAGTATTAAAGTCACAAGGTGGTGATGGTTATTATGGACGGGAATGTGACTGGTGGTCTGTAGGAGTTTTTCTGTTTGAGATGCTAGTTGGTAAGTTTCGAAATTCCTCTTGTTCTCCCCCTTCAAAGGACTTGGATCTCAAATGGTTGTGCATTGCTACAAATGTACCATGTGGGCTGTTGATGCAATAAGAACATGATGATTATATTTCTTCCTAAATTAATCTACTTTTAGTTAAGCTCTTTATTCAAGAGCCTGGGTTCACACAGTATGAGGAGGTCTCCCTAAAAAGGCATGGAGAGTTGTTACAGGAAGTGTGAACTACCCTGCCCCCACCTCTCCTGCTCTGTAACCATTGATTGGGTTGTTGAGGCACTAGGATGAGATGCAATTCCACACATCCATTGCAGTAATATGCTCAGTCATCCATCTTTCAGGTTGTTAAATTTCTTGAGGGATGCTGGATGATTATTGGGAAATTGCCGTGGAAATTTTCAGTCCTAAATCGCACAGTGGACCCATATATGTATGTATATTCATTCCCTTGGGTTGAGAAGCATCAGTTATCCCCAAGTGCCTGTTCTAAAGCTTCCTTCCCTATATAACAGACCCATTTGTATGTATGTTGTAATATTTCTGCTTTTTTAAAAAATGTGTAAAAGTAGTGATACTTTAGTGAAATACATAGGGTGGTATCCTATTATGCCCATGCGCTCGCAGGGCCCACGGTTTGTGCAGGAGGTCTTTAGTGCTTCTAAAAAATAAACTGAAACAAGTGGAAACGCTCTTTTCCAGAATGGGACAGGTCAGCAGAGTTCACAGAAAGGAGCTCCTCTGACCTTTCCTAACAATCATTTTTGCTTGTTTCTGAGGTTATTTTTAGAAGGGCCAAAGTCCCGTTGTGCAGCAGTGGGTCCCACAAAAGCAACAGAACCAGTGGAGGCAGAGCAGCCTAGTTGGATACTGCCCATAATCAGGTTTTCCAAAGAACAAAAATAAGAGTTCCACAGTAATTGAAGAATTACTTGCTGAATGCTTGAAATGATCATGTATGTGTTGTGTATGTGGAGTTCCATATTTAACTAGACATCATTATGTACATACAGAAAACTGTAGAACCAAAGAATATAATTTAAGTTTACCGCATATATGTTATTGTGCTGGTTTGGACATAACCCTAAATTATGATTTATCATTACATGCATAAGCCTTGCATGAGCCTTGGGCTTGCTTTTAAACTAAGCAAAGTTACGTTTTTGCCCAGACTCAGGGAATCTATGGTTTGTTTGAACTAACCACAGTGTAAACTAACCAGAGTCTCTGGAGTTCAGACATAATGGAGAGTTCTGTTTAGTTTAAAAACAGGAGCAAACACTTCCAATCTCTTCCCTGTAGCTGCACCAGAGGAGGAGAGGGAAGGAAGAGCTTGTGCAGGATAGTGCTGGTAAACTGGCCTAAAACACAGTTTAGTGTTTAGTTTGAAAAGGCCCAGTATGTGTTTGTTTTGAACCTTTGCACATAGGTTGCTTGGTTCATTATCTCAAGTTATTTTTATTTATCTGCTTTAACCTTTCGTATTCAATTTACAGTAGGTAATATTTATCCATTTTTAATTTTAGGAGATACTCCATTTTATGCTGATTCATTGGTGGGAACATACAGTAAAATAATGGATCACAAAAACTCATTACATTTCCCGGAAGATGTGGAAATCTCAAAGCATGCGAAGGACCTTATCTGTGCCTTTTTAACAGACAGGTATGCAAGCATAGATTGTTCTCTCTCAGTAAAATGGAGTTGTTGCCTTAAACTATCCTATTGAAATATTCTTTCAGGAGAACTCTCTGTGTACCATCCAGTGAGTGCAGTTGATATTCCATGCATAATCAAAGTCCCAACTAAAATTTACGAATTCCTCAGTAGTTCAAGCAGTATTTACCATGTGCCTCTTCCACAGCAAAATGTTGAATGGGGAGATAATCCACCTGCTCATTTCAGTGAACTGGAGTTGTGATGGAGCTTATTTGGTTTTAAGGGAGGAACTTTTGACATTTTGTGTAGAGGTGGGGCATGCTTAGACACCAGTTCTTGTTTTTGTGGGCAGTTATATTTAAAGTGACCTATGATTGCATGGTACAGCTATACACACAACCTCTGAGGGATTGAACCTGGGTGACTGGGTGAAGTAGAGAAAGAGAGAAACGTCCATTGACCCAGAGCAGAGGTCAGAGCAGTGGAAAGATAGTGGAAAGAAGTTAAATTGTACTTTGACTCCCCCTCCCCTTGTGTATGCTTTCCTGCTTACATTAAATGCGGTGCTCGATGGATTTGTTTAAAACAGACCACCTTTTAACATATACCGTTGCCACTGAAGCACTTAAAAGTGACAAGAAGTAAGTATCTATCATGTGACTTATTCTCGTATGCAAGTCCATTCGTACGTGAGCTTTTAACAACACAAAGGCCTTTTTGAAAAGAAATGAGTTTGCCACTTGCATAGTGGTTTCATTATACATTTTTAGGAAAAAGTGTACATATGTGTATGGGTGTTTTTAAGTTAGAGGCAAAGGATACAGTTTTTGAAATACATATTTCAGTAGCATTTTAATAACCGTTCTGTGTTTGGAAGCCAGGTCTTCCTTCATTTACATCCAAATGTTTGTACTGTGGTTTGGCAAGCTTGGTAGGTTTGCATTTTTTTAAAAGTTTTTTCCTGCGTTCTTTTTCTACACTGTCCAGTTGGAAATATGTTTCACTCCACACGTGGCAGACTGAGATTTTCAGCCATCATTCTGCATATGTGAGGGTGCTGGGAGCATACACAGTGGGAGGATTTGGGTTACAGTTCATTTTGATGAAAAAGCGGCCATGAAGGATAGTGTATCTTCAGCTTTTTTTTTACGTTTCTGGCACTTAAGCAGAATCTAAGAATGTGTTATTTGAAAATGGAAAGCAATCGATCTTAATATACAATTCATTTTAATTGCTATGTTTAGGGAGGTGCGTCTTGGGAGGAATGGAGTAGAAGAAATTAAATCTCATCCGTTCTTTAAGAATGATCAATGGGATTGGGGTAACATTCGAGAAAGTAAGTACCCTTTTAATATGAAAAATGTGTTTTTTCTTTATTAAAAACTACTTTGCGTTAGCATGGATTTAAAATGCAGGAGTTCTAAAATGGTCTGAATAGAACCTGCAATTTGTAAATTACACTTTTTCTGCAAATGTCAAGGCCTTACAGTTGTCTACATTTTTCTCACTAAACTTCTGTATGGTATTTTTACATACATGTATATGACCTGTAAACTTCAGATCATATACATGTATGTAAAAATACCATTTGTTGTATTAAACATTTCCTTCAGTGCAGAGCTCACTTATGAACAGTCTGATGCTCTCTGAGACCTCATATGTTTTTCTCCCATTGTCTGCAGTGGCAGGGTCAGCTATATTTGTATTCTGTTAGGGTGTGGAGTGTGAGAAGACCCATCCCTTCCCCCAATTTTTTGTTTGTGCTAGAGGACTTGGGTCAGGGGAAAGGGTTGGTGACAATGGTGGGTGACTACAAAGATGGCTGGGCGCTTATACAAGCCAAAATTTGCAGACCCTGGAATGTGCTAACATCTAGCTCAAAAATCAGGAAGTTTCAACAACAATCGGCTGGTTTGCATGTCATAATAAGCTGCCATGGTTTAATTCACCTGCAGGGCTCTGAGATGTGCACCGGCTGCCATTCTGAAAATGCAAGCTGTGGCGGGGGCATGCCACAGCTTGTTATCTCGTGTGAACCAGGGTGTCATGGGTTATTTGCGGGTTTAATAACCCGCTTATTGTGAAGTGCAACTACAGAATGACTAATCACTATAACACGGGGGAAGGGGGGCACTCTACAATACACAGAGATGCTGTCCATTCCCCACCTCATCATTCATCTTTACAGTCTGCTATGGTGGGTTGCAGCCTAAATGCATCTGGCTCCCAAGCTGCTTGCTGCTTCTCTTTGAAAAGGACAAAGGAGAGAGCCCAGATCACCCTCAAACCTCCCATGTGCATGATTAATTCTGATTGGACTAAGCACCCACTATGCCATGATTGTTTAGTAAAACATTTAATATGCAACCTGAATGCTGTATTGGTTCAATAGAGATGTTTCAAATGATGGTTTGGATCCCCCTGCCACTTGGGAAAACCATGTATACTGATTGGCTGTTACAAAGTAAAATAGTTTTGAGTCAGCCATTGGTTTGAAAAGGGAATGTTTATCTTGATTTCTTATTTTGGAACTGTTTCAGTCCCACAAAAGATGTAGCACTGCAACCATGTATTGTGGCTCGCCAGTTTACCCCTTTGGATTAAACTCACTGGCCTGAATCATGAGAACTGCAACCACAAGGGAGCTCACAGATAGGACAGGGGGCTGCGGGCAGGGGAGTGCTTACCTGAAAATCCTCTCCTGAGCTCCACTCTTGCAAGCTACCTGCTTCTAGTTCTGGACAATTCCCTCAGCCCTCCATGCTGCATCCCATACTCTTCAGGAGTATCCCCTGGCCCTCAGAAGAGGCTTTGAGATGGAGTGGGGGGTGAGGATGGACACTCCCCTTTTACTTGCAGTTTTCAAGACTCTGAGCTTGTGTTTTTCAGTTCTTCAAGATGTGTGAAACAGCGATCATATCAAGACCGTGGCACGCCACAGAGCATGGGTGGCACATTATGTAGGGCAGATCTCTTTCATGACAGAAGAAATATTGGTGTACATGTTTGTGGACAGTGAATTTTGTTCTAATATAGCTACCCCCCTTTTATTTTTAGCTGCTGCACCAGTTGTACCTGAGCTGAGTAGTGATATAGATAGCAGCAATTTTGATGACATTGAAGATGATAAAGGAGATGTCGAAACCTTTCCAGTCCCCAAAGCCTTCGTTGGAAACCAGTTGCCTTTCATAGGATTTACGTACTTTAGAGAGAATCTGTATGTGATATACTTGTGAACATATGCCTTATACTTATGATTGCTTCTACAGTCAGGATTAGTGTTCATAGTTGTACTGTCTATTTCCATAACGACCATAAATACTGGATTCAGTACTGGTCCTTCCGTGTGTGTGTGTGTGTGTGTGTGTGCACGCACGCGCGCGTGTGTGCATGGCAGTGAGCACAAATAAAATATGCAGATTGTTAGGGATGTTTATTTTCATACTACATAACATATATTGAATCTGCATATTATTGTATTATCGCATATGAATAAACGCAACTTTCATGGGCATTTTTAAAGTTCTGAAGTTTATATGGGTTTGAAAAAAGCTCTCAATCTCTTCCCCCGTTAACCAAAAGGGCTCAATTAAGGTCAATTAAAATGAAAAGGAGGAGAACTTGTACTGAATAAAAGTGCCTTCATTCTGAGAGTAGTGTGGTGGGGATTAAGACGTGAGAGAATTGATTAAAATGAGTTGATTGGCATAGTTGCTGGGTTTTTTAAAAACAGTTGTTTTCAACAGGTTGCTAAGTGACTTTTCTGAGCTCTGTAGGGAAGTTGAACCCTGCAAGAACAATGGGGCAAGGAAAAATGAACCAAGGAAAAATGAGGCAAGTACTCTCTTTTTAATAAGTGCTAAATACATGTAAAGTATTTGTTATGCATCATAAATACTTGCACTGTAAACTTATGTATTAGCTTTTCAATAGTTAGCATTAATTGCAGAACTCTAGAACTACTGGTGAGTAGTCCCATTATAGTGAAAGGAGCTGTTGGTCATTATTTGGCTTATGTTTTAGTTCTTAGAAGAATTTAAAGTAACAATGTTAAATCTGGAATTACCAAGATAATGAGGCTATATATACGATTAAAAATATGGATGGGAAGACTTGTTAAAAAGAAAGAAAAGAAGCAGCAGCATTCATCTGATTTTTTTAAATCTATTTTTACAGGACACCGAAGAGGTAAGCCCATTATATTAAACTGTCGGTGAAATGATTTCCCCCCCTTTAAATATGCAATTAGCTTTCAAAAATATGTTCCAGTAGTTTTGTTTTTTTGACACTAGCATTAATTTCTAAAATATCATTGCAAACAAACAGTATGCAGTAGTTGGTTATACATGAGAATAATTGCATTTCATACCTTGTTGGTGATGTATTTGAGAGCGCCCACTTGATGAGAAATGTTCATCTAATTTTTGTGAGTTTCCAGTTAATTTTCATGCATTCACATTTTAAATAGTGGTATGAAAATAACTGCCATTTGTTTGTAGACTTGAGATACCAGGGTAGATTTGTATACTATTTAGCAAAGTTTAATGTATATGTTGATTTTTTCAGTAAGTCCAGAGAACTCGAAATACAGAGGAAGATCATATTCTGTGAATTGTATTGATACCACTGGAACTTTCAGCATTTACCTATGGGCCACATTGCACCCATTAAAGTTTTCATAATTTGCTAGAGCAGCTTTACATCTAGAATTTGTAACTTCGCATATTGTAAATTGCTTTGGCAATTTATAATATTTGTAAAATTTTGCAACTTTTAAAAAAGTTGGATTTTGAAATGTGCAATGTAAAAATTAAATTTTTAAAAAAAAATTCTGGTGCCTTGGAAGTATGCAAATTGGGTATTTTTGTTGTTGTTTTTATTATTTTCCCATTCCTTCACAAGTGCGCAGTTTTGCCTGTTTGATATGTGTAGCCTTGCTTTGTCAATTTCCTTGTCTGATTCAGCTGTCAAAGGGAGTACTGAAGTGAGAGAGGTAGGTGCACCAAAAGGGGTGGGGGACACAGTATCTCTCACTTTGCAAGGTGATCCTCTTGCTTTTATGTGTTGAACTGACACTTGTCAGTCTCCTCCTACCATTTAACACTTCCCTGGGTCTCCAGAAAGTCCCGAGAGGAGAGATATTGGCTCCCCTTCACCCCTTTTCATGGCTCCTTTTCCAAGCATTTACTATTGTGGTTACTGCTCCCTTCGATAGCTGAAACATACAAGGAAATTGACAAGACAAGGCTGCTACACCTATCAAACAGGCAAAAGTGCGCTCCTGCGCACTTGTGAAGTAATGGGAAAAAATGGCCCCATTTGCTTATTCTCGAAGCCCCAAATAAATTAAAAAACATAGGTGGTGAAGAAGTGACGGTCCCTCCAAAGTGCTGTTTGGGCATTGGTGGAGGGGCGGTCACTGCCAAGGGAGGCTAGAGGCAGCACTGGCAAGTTTGTGAAGAGCAGCATGGACTTTTTTGCCACTCTTGCCAAGTGGCTTTGTAGCCAGTGCTGGCACCCATGATAAAATTGCTGTCCTGGGTTTGGACGATGCATCAACCCACCATGGATAAATACGAACAACCATACAACAAGCCATGAGTTGTCAGGGTTGCCTGTTCATGAAAATTAAGCCACCCTACAGAGAATGAGCTGGGTTCGGATGGCACAACAACCCACCATGGCTAGCTACCCATCATGGGTTGTCGTGTTGTGCGAACCCAGTCAGAGCCTTACAAAAACATACTTTCAGCTGTGGCTGTAACTAGTAGAGAAGTTATTTTTAGTTCTTTTCAAATGGTTGGCGGTATTCATTTATGTGAGCTAGCTTTCCAGATTGCAGTCATTTGATAGCATTTAAAAACTACATTTTTCTTCTGTCAGTTTGCACAATTTCAGGAAAAAATAAGCAAATTAGAAGATCAGCTTCGTAATGAAATACAAGCCAAAGATGAGCTCGAGCAGAAATGCAGGTAGAGTTCTATTTCCCCTGTGCATGGAGAAGCTCTTTGAAAAAAGTGTTATCGAATAGCACATGAAGGATAATTCCATAATACCAAGAAGAAGTCTGTCACATTTAATTTATATTGCTGGCTTATGATTTCTAGTATTTCTTGGGCTCTCTCATAGGGCTCAGTGGAGTCCCAGTTTTGCCCATCCTGGCCTTCACTCATGTAGTGCAACTGGCTGTTTGGGGTGAATGTGAGGCCTTTGTCTGCCTTCCATATCCGAATCCAGCCATCCCCCTTGCCCCTACCAACCATGCCAAACTTTTAAATGTAACAAAAAGAATTAGCTGCACATTAATTGTGCCATGACTGTATTTTTCCCTTTCTGGGGTTTTTTTTATTTTCTTTCCCTTTTTTTTTTTTTTTACGACCTGCATATGCATTTTTATGGTTCTGGTCTAATGACTAAATGCTAATAATATATTAGAAATAGGGCCGATGTATCCAAAAAGAAGTTACTTTGCAAGCCTCTGGCTCGCCCTGCTCAGTTAGTGTTTGCATAGTGCCATGTTGCATAACTTACAGATCTAATGTTAAATTTGGGGAGCATTTGGAGAATTTTCAATTCTATTTATGTTGTATGTAACTTAGCAGCTGCTAGTAAGCTTGTGGGGATTTGCTGTTGCTATATAGATTTATAACAGAGATATTGAAGTTACCCTGTTTTCCATACATTGTTCCGTGCTTTCTCCCTAATGTTTATTTTAATGCCTTCCCCAGAACCATCAATAATCGCCTAGAGAAGATAATAAAAGAATTGGATGAGGAGGTAAAGCAGTGTCTTCTATTTTTCATTATTTGTGTATTTCAGAGTTTTTAATTAATCCTTTTAGTTTACAAGACAAGAGTATGCCAGAGGCATTACTGGAATTGTAGCATAGCAGAGCCAATTGCTGCCTTAATAATATTAAAATAAAAATGAAGTTACTATTACAGCATATTGATGAGAGAAATGTAAACTGTTTTAGATGCTCCTACCCATTCATGTGTATAAATAACCAAACATTAATTCAGTGGTATAATACTTGGTTTCAATGTGATATAAATTATATTCTAAATATGGACATTTTAGGGCCAAATGGTATAGTACAATTTTGTACTATACTTGGCCTAGACTTCTGAAACATTCCATGGGGGTTGGATCTAGAGAATAAGGCTCTCCTGGTCCCTTCTCCACACTCAGCCCCCTATAGCCCCCTAAAAGCTGCTCCTGAAGATCTGGAATGGCATGGATGGGGGGCAGAGCTGCAATGGTAGAGAGAATTGTCTGGATGAAGCTGTCTTGTGTGAGTGGAAGTTCTTTTCTGCTTGAAACAAGGCACATTTAGATCTGAACCATACATTTCTAATAAATTGACTTGTGCGACTGCTTTGTTGTTGGGAAAATTTGTGGCTGTCTGCAATTTTGCATGGAGACATCTGCAAAGCATTATATAGTATATTTACTGTAGCCAAATGAGAAACATTTTAGTTAATTTGGTGTGTTAATTTGATTTGATGGACTCCTTGTAACTTTAGAAAAATGCCCTCGTACTTCAGCCATGTTCTTTAAAAAGAAATATTCCTTGTGTTTTTCAATACATATTTCTAGGCAACCTCAAGAAAAAATCTAGAATCTGCCTTAAGACAGTTGGAAAGGGAGAAAGCTCTTCTCCAACATAAGAATGCAGAATACCAACGGAAAGCAGAACATGAGGCAGATAAAAAACGCAATCTGGAAAATGATGGTACGTGGACCGGAAAGAGGCATTGCGTTACTGGGGATGGGAGGTGGGAAGAGAATGAACAAAATTGTTTTCTTGCTGCTTGGAATTTGTAAAACGCTATTATGAATATGTGTGGTGGAATTATTAATTTATTGTTTTTATTAGTTAACAGTTTGAAAGACCAGCTTGAAGATTTGAAGAAGAGGAATCAGAACTCTCAAATATCAAATGAAAAAATCATTCAGCTACAAAGACAGGCAAGCTATATTTCTGTTTGTAAGTTCGACTGAAAGTCTGAGGGATAAGTTAGAGTCTTTGTAGTAAAAAAAAAAGGAAAGAAGAATTGTGGTGATATGCTTTGCTGTGGTGATGCCATCTTGGACACATTTTAAAGCCTTTTGGTTGATATGTAACTGTCTGCATTTTTTTCATGGCTCAATAGCTGGATGAGGCTAATGCTTTACTGCGCACAGAGTCTGATACAGCAGCCAGGTTGAGAAAGAACCAAACGGAAAGTACAAAGCAGATTCAGCAGCTGGAAGCTAATAGCAGAGACCTGCAAGATAAAAACTGTGCGCTGGAGAATACAAAGCTCAGACTTGAGAAGGACTTCCTCAATCTGCAGTCAGCTCTAGAATCTGAAAGAAGAGATAGGACTCATGGGTCGGAGATTATCAGTGATCTACAGGGTATGAAAACCACTGTGCTGAAAACTGGCTTGCATATTAGAATTAGGCAGTGTTGCGTGACTGTCCTTATTTGAATTGGGTTTTTTGTAGCATAACTAGTATGCTTTACTAACATGCCTACATTTAATTGGTCAAGAACTGGTGGATGATCTTGCTAATTATTCCAACACCTTCAAACATCTGGGAGAAAGCCCCCTCGCCCCCGAAGCTTTGATGTCCAGACAGTTCATAAAATGTTTCTTTAATGCCATGTGTAGCTAACGCTCTTTTCCTGGTTGATTTTTTCAAACATTTCCTTAGGCCGAATATCTAGTCTGGAAGAAGAAGTAAAGAATGGGAAGAGTGCATTAGCTAAAATGGAGACAGAAAGAAGACAATTACAGGACAGGTTCACAGATCTGGAAAAGGTAAACTATCAGTGAAAATAGAATATCATGTATTGCTTTAATGTAGCCAATATAGTACTTGTAGCATGCTGCTCTTGAAAATCCCATGACAGCAGTAATATCATATAGGTTTATAGAAATACAATAACTGAATTGGGTGATGGCTTTCTACTAATATATTTTGTCCTGCTTCCACTGTAATCTGTTTGCTTGTGACCTCTGCATGGGATATAAGCCTGAAGGAGTTGCTAGGACATACATTTCTGTAGCTAGATGATGAACATACTTGTGGAGGAATAGAAGGCACACCAGAGTCCAAATAGGAAAAAAAGGATTTCCCTGTATGCAAATCAATAACTAAATGTGTTCCTCTCTGGAGTTGTCTTGCAGTCTGTGTTCCCTTCTGCATGCCTCAGTGATGAAGGGGATATTTAGTTTATGTTACCTCCAACTCTTTTTTTTTCCCCACAACCTTGCAAGGCCATCTCTTCCTGCTTCTGTGTGTTGTGTCCCCCCCGCCCCCCAAGCTTTGATGTCCAGACAGTAGGTGAGAGATGTGAAGTGCATAACTGGAAAGCTCTAATAGGAACAGAAGGTGAAAGTTGATGGGAGCTATTAAGGCAGCTGTGATAAATTGGATGGAAGCTGAGAAAGTGGGAGGGTATGGGGATATGGAGTGTCATGCGCAACGAGCTTTGAGATTACCATATTGCCTGATGCTGATATTGCCCAGGTTCCAATTACACCAGCCAGTCTTGCTAGCCAGCTAGAGGATCCCAAAGAATTAAATCCTTTGTATTTTGGAGGATTTTCCTTGTGCTGCAACGCAAGTTTCAGCTGAAGTTTGTGATGGCAGGCAGATGTATGTATGACATTTCCGATAAACATCCCATTTCCAAATTAGCGTATTAAATGTATGTTATAATTAGTCTATCATTAGACAAAAACTAAACTAGAAATCTGAGTCAGAGCCCATCTTTCTGCTGATACTGGTCAGGCATTTCAGTTAAACTACATATTTTTAGTAGCATTAGTGGGACTATATTCAAGAAATTACATTTTTGTGCTTACACTTAACAGGAGAAGAGCAACATGGAAATAGATATGACTTACAAGCTCAAAGTCACGCAGCAGAATCTGGAGCAAGAAGAGGTTGAACATAAGGCAACAAAAGCCCGACTAGCAGACAAAAACAAAATCTATAAATCCATTGAGGAAGCCAAGTCTGAAGCTATGAAAGGTAAGCATTTAATGTCATGCGGTCATAATTTCATTTATTTATATTTGCATTCTGCCCTTTCTCTAAGGAACTCGCAGCAGCACTTTAGCCTCACAACAATACTATGGGGTACATTAGGCGGTGAGGAAATTATTTGATGAATTACCTAGCCAGCTTCACACTTGAGTGGAGATTGGAACTGAGGGCAGTATCCAACAGTGACATTCTGCAAACTCAAATAGCACTAGCAGAGCTCTGCTAAATCTCTCCTTTGCGCAAGCAGTTCCCCAACATGTTGCACAATGGGTGCAAGCAGTTGCGTAACTGGTTGCACGACAGGGATGCATGACTCATTGCACAGGAGCTATGCAAAACCGCTTGTGCAACTTTAGTTGGATTCTTCTCTTGGGCATAGTTCAGAACCTAGCTTCTGCTAGCACAGTGTCGTTTGCACTAAGGGAATGACACAGTTGGATACTGGACAGTTGGGTATTGTTTCCCACATCTGAGTCAGACTCTAGTCATTGCATCACAATGTCTAACTTTAATTTAAGAGTCTGCTAGTGCAAATTAGTTGTGCTAAACTGATTTAAACTATGCTTCAGAGCTATATGTTAGTCATCAGAATCTAGATTTGGGGCAGGGGTGGCCAGACCTAGGCAAGGCATGGACCAACTGGTCGTTATTATGCTTCTGTATGATAAGCATTCTAGAGATCTTGGGCTGCAATCCTACAAGCACTTACCTGGGAGTAAGTCCCATTGAACTCAATAGGGCTTGCTTCCAAATAGCTATCCATAGGATTGCACTCTTAAAGAGTCCTACAGATTGTATAATGCTACCTTTCAGTCCTCCTTATGTTCTGTCAAAAAAGAACAGAATGAGTAAAGATGGTATTTGAAGTGTTTTCAACAGAATTGTATATATTGTGTTCAGATAGTTTACGGTGTGCCAGCTTCAAGACTGGCAGAATAATATATTACTTAATAAAATACAGTACATTAAATCACTTGGGAGAGACAAGCTCTTCACTCAGAATAAACTGCATGGACTGTTAGCAGTACTGACGGGTCCATTTGACCTTGCACTGGAGCTTACAGAAGTTTTGGGATCTGCCTAATTGAAGACAATGGATATATAAAACCTGGGGCACCCATGCATCACAAAGTCGACCTCACTTTCACATAGTACTGAGAATATGCGTAGGCAGTAAATGAAACCTGTCTTGCAGTAGAAAGGCTGATGGTGAATTTGAAGCTGAGGAGGCTTGCTTATATAACGTGTCTTTAAGTAATTGTTCACTTCAAGCTGACTGGACAAAATCTAAAAGCTTTTCACAAACTGATCTTCAAAGACTTTTGTGTCCAATTTAAGAGGATTCCAATTATACAGGTCCTACATTAATAGCTGTATTTTCAATTTAAGCTATGTGTTACATCAGTTTCCTTCCCAGAGGAACTTTATGTTTGGTGGTGGGCCTGAATGCATTCACATAAATGCCAAGACTTTTTTTTTTTTTTTACAGTGAACATTGATTATGCATATATTAAATGGCTGGCTCTTTTCCCCTCACAGAAATGGAAAAGAAACTTTCTGAGGAGAGAGTTTCAAAGCAAAAGGTAGAAAACTGCTTGTTGGAAGTTGAAAAACGGTGTTCCATGTTGGATTGTGATCTAAAACAATCACAGCAGAAAATAAATGAGCTGCTTAAGCAGAAAGATAAACTAAATGAGGATGTAAGTATGAGTAGGGAACTTGCAATAATGTTATAGCTTCCCCCTGGTTACATCTACTTAGGGCAAGGATGGGGAACCCCCAACTCACAGACCTTATTTGGCCTAAGGAAGTACCCCATCAGGCCCATGGAGCGTCCTTGGATTCCTGGAGGAATCCATGTTATTATCTGCTGCACGACACCCCCATCCCATGTTATCTCCTGCGTGCTGCTCCCACTCTCATGGGAGTGCTGTGCGAAGCTGGAGACTCACCCACACTGTGTCTTCCCTCATTGGGGAGGACACTGCATGGTCAAAGCTTCCCTGGCCTAGGTGGCAGCTGGAGCCTCCACCTCAGTCAAGGTGGCTTTGCCCATATGTTGTCTTCCCACATTAGCAAGGATGCGGCATGGGTGAGAGCGCCCCTGACCTTGGTGGCTGGAATTCCAGCCAAGCACTGGATGAAGTAAGAAATGTGGCTACGCCCCCTAATGTCACCTGGCCTGCAAAGAGGAGTTATTTCCTAGAGTGAGTTAGAAGTAAGAAGTTCTAAGCAATCACTTCAAAGTTTGGGATGAAATCAAGAACTTTCCTTGATATTCCCAAAACACATTAGAAACTACAAAACATTAGTGCAGCTGTCTTGCTGGTGTTGTCTTATTTTGGGCTTTACAGCTGTTTTTCAATCCCTGTTGTGGCTGGTAAAACATTCTCCCCACTTTCCCCCCAAATAAATACCTGGAGGGAGCAATCCTATGGCCCCTAGACAGTGTCTTGGGGGCCATAAGATTGTTCAGTTTACTGGCTCCGAGGTTGGAGACAGGGCCCCGACCTCAGAGCCAGTAAACCGCGCTCCCCCTTCCCTCCCCTCATAGCTGGCATGGAGGGAATTGTGCTGGCTACCTCTCCACGCTCAGAAAGCTGAGCGCGGGCCTCCTTCCCTCCTGCTCTGAAGCACTGCAGCTAGGCAGGCAAAATTGCCCATCTATCAAAAATGCAGGGCAGCTGGAGTACAGAGGTGAGGATCGCCTCCATACTCTGACTTCCCTGCATTAGGATATTTGGCAGCCTCCGACTTTGGAGGCTGCTGACTATCAACATAGGATTGTGTCCTTAGACTACTAGCCATTCTTAGTTAAAACATTGTTAAATTAAGCTTGGTATTGTTTGTTCTTCCTGTGTAAGATGTTTGTGTACCAAAAGAATCAATTCATTTTCTAGGTTGAAAACTTGACATTGAAAATAGAACAGGAAACACAAAAGCGCAACCTCACACAAAATGACCTCAAGATGCAAACACAGCATGTGAATGCACTGAAAATGACAGAGAAGCAACTAAAACAGGAGAATAACCATCTTATTGAAATCAAGCTAAGTTTGGAAAAGCAAAATAATGAACTCCGCAAGTAAGTCAGTTCAGCATCAAGGGTGTTTTTATATTCCATTGCAGCTTATAGTGGCTCACAAATGAGCCACCAAACCACAAATATGCTGTGCTGAATTGTCTGGTGCCACATAGGAAACAATAGATTTTGCAACATAGGACTGATTTTTTATTCTAAACAAAGGACTGATAAAGTATTGGAAGCATAGTGAAGTAGTTATATTGTTACTGTATCTTCAGCCTATCACATGGTGAAGGCAGCAAAAAAGGAATATTATGCTGCCTCTATCGTGTCTGCAGAGTGTTGTCCCAGGAGGCTGTTCCAAGTGGTCCGGAGCCTGGTCGGTCCAGTTGCTCCGGAACCGCTGGAGCATTCCAAGGCCTTCTGTGAGGCCTTGGCAAGGCACTTTGCAGATAAAATTTATCGGATTAGGAGTGTTATTCTGTGCGCTGTGGATACAGTTAGCGAGCAAGAGGCAGTCTGTGGCAAACCGGTTTTGTGGGATTGGTTCCAGCTTCTTCTTTCTGATGAAGTGGACAAGGTGCTTTCATCTGTAAAGCCAACCACCTGCTTACGTGATCCTTGCCCATCTCATTATGAGCTGCAGAGAGAGACTGGGTGAGGGGATCAGAGTGGTGGTGAACGCCTCCCTTGAGGAGGGAGTGATGCCATCAGCTCTCAAGGAGGCAGTGATAAGACCGCTTTTAAAAACGCCCTCCTTGGATCCCCAAGTTTTGAACAACTTTCGCCCAGTTTCGAATCTGCCATTTTTGGGCAAGGTGATTGAGCAGGTGGTGGCGATGCAGTTGAAGACACACTTGGAAGAAGCCAATTATCTAGATCCATTTCAATCGGGCTTCAGGCCTGGGCATGGGACAGAAATGGCCTTGGTCGCCTTGGTGGATGATAGGAGGAGGGCTTTGGATAGGGGCGAATGCTCCTTCCTTGTTCTCCTCGACCTCTCAGCGGCTTTTGATACCATTGGCCACGGTATCCTCCTGGACCGCCTGGAGGGCTTGGGCATTGGAGACACTGTATTACGGTGGTTCCGGTCCTTCCTCTCCGGCAGGTACCAGAGCGTAGCACTGGGAGAGGAGGGTTCAGACCCGTAGCTGCTCACTTGTGGGGTGCCACAGGGTTCCATCCTCTCCCCGATGCTATGTGAAGCCGCTGGTGGCTATCGTCAGGAGGTTTGGGGTGCAGTGTCATCAGTATGCGGCTGACACACAGCTCTACCTCTCGTTTAAATCTTCACCAAGGTTGGCCGTAGGATCCCTGTCCAAATGTCTGGAGATGGTGAGTGGCTGGATGGGGAGGAATAAGCTGAAGCTGAGCCCTAACATGGCTGAGGTACATTTGGTGGGAGACAAGAGGAGGTTGGAGGATGTCGACCTGGTG
Organism: Heloderma suspectum; assembly: GCF_057233095.1. Lineage (NCBI taxonomy): Eukaryota > Metazoa > Chordata > Lepidosauria > Squamata > Helodermatidae > Heloderma > Heloderma suspectum. The sequence continues at coordinate 273,426,012 of NC_139458.1, forward strand.
TTGAATAGTCTGCTAGGTGACAGTATATGAAAAAATGGAGGATTGGGGAGTAGATAATTTATAACCTACTCATTTATTCAAGTAGTGTTTATTGAAGCAACTGTATTTTAAAAATGCGTACATATTAGGGGTGTGCTTTGAATTGAGTTGAATCCCGAACTGAATGAGACTGATTCGGACAAATTCAAGAGGTGTCCAAATCAGAGTGGGGTTCCTCCAAAGTGGACCAAATCCAAATCTTGAATACTTCTGAAGATTCAGAGATACATACGCTGTGCCTCCCAAAATTGATAAATTTCCCCTGAAGCTCTCCATATAAGGAAAACACAAAGGTTGGGATAGGAAGAGGAGGGGTGCAGTTCTGTGACTGGCAGCCCTAGCTTCTAATCACAGTGAATGGTTTTACCAGGGCTCTCCAATCAAGGTGATTTGGGGAAGGGATGTAGAAGTAATATAGGACTGTTCGGTGTGGTTTGCTAGTTCTCTCTCCCATTAGCAGGAATGCTAAAATCTGTTGAACCTGGGAGGGTGTAGCATTGGATGCTTACTTGGAAAATGTTGGATGTTCAAGTCCTTCTGGCTCTGCCAGTGTATGTTCCACATCCATCATCCACTCCTCTCCTATTGCACTTTCTGTGACTTTGGTGCCAATTGAATAGAAAACAAAGAAGTCTTACACAGTTTTTCATTCATCATAACTCACTAGTCCTTGCACCTACTCTTCTGAAATTTTTTAGGTTCCTTGCTTAGGGATATCTCTATAAGATATGCCATTTTCATACAAATTACTGGAAAACCCATGGTGGGTGGCATTTACCCCCCTCAAATTTGAACACTTGTTTCACAAAAGGTGCTGCACCTATCCTTCTAAAACTTTGCATACATCTTAACTAGTGCCATGTCTATGCTTTAAGTCATTTTTATAACAATTGCCCACAAAAAATGTAGGGGACAAGTGTATTCTTTTTTTTGGGGGGACCCCCATCCTAAAGGTTGCTCTCGCAAAAGGCTTCCTGCTCCTATCTATCTGAAACTTGGCAGGCCTGATATCCTTAGAAGAGGCAAGTATCCCTGCAAATTTCATTCAGTTCTGTTAAGAAAAAAAAAGTTACCTGCATTTCCCTTTTTAAAAAAATAAAAAAATTGAGGCTTGTAGCACAAGAACCATTGCAGCTGTTTGGCTGAAACTGGGCATGTGTAGTCCCTTCATAAGTGACTAATTGAAATACAGCCATTTGTTGATTTCCAATATTAGTCAATGGGCAGCATGAAGATTTGGATTTCTGAACTGAGTTTCGGAACCAGGTTGAAGCAGGTCGTCTCTGAACCAGCCCAAAGGGCTGTTTTTCCAAACTGGGATCCAAATTGAATCTTGTGGTCTGTGCACACTTGTAATATATATTATTCTCTTAACAGGGAACGGCAAGACGCTGATGGGCAGATGAAAGAACTTCAAGATCAACTTGAAGCAGAACAGTATTTTTCAGTATGTACTACACTGGCATATTTATTATTCTATTCCTTAAGGGTAAATATCACCTTCCCCATGGGAATTGGCAGATGTACAGTCATGTATGCAGTTTTCCAATAATTTAACATAGGCTCTTCTACTTTCTACAGTTTTAAATATGCTTCGTAATAAGAGCATTAACACAATGTGATTTCTCTGGAGTCAAAGTCAGTTGTCCCATCTTTGAACTCTGAGTGAATGGGAAAGGCAAAGATGGCTATCCTAGGGGTCACATGGCAGTTATGTCAGAGATTTACTAATCAGGATATATGTTGGTTAATTTTAGAACTCTAGTTGAGTGGGGTATGTAATAGCTGCCACTCTTAATAATGCCAGAAACTGATCAGGATTTGTGTTCAGTTTGAACACTTGTCAGTGGTTAATGTGACATCAGAAACAAGAAACTTCCACATCTTGAGCAGAAGTTAAGGCCTTTCTAATGGGACCTTGTTCTGCTCAGTTAACTGCTTCAATGCTGCAATATGTACATCAGTTTTCCTTTGTAAAAAAAAAAATTTCAGACGCTGTATAAAACACAAGTTCGGGAACTTAAAGAAGAATGTGAAGAAAAAACCAAACTTTGTAAAGAAATGCAACAAAAGATACAAGAGTTACAAGATGAGAGGTGAGAATGTGGCAGTTTGATTCTCAGTCATACAAAATAGAATAACTATATCTGAAATTCAGAAATGAAAGGAATAATTTATTCAACCACAGTACTCATTTATCTTTGTCTTGCAGGGATTCCTTGGCAGCACAACTTGAAATTACATTAACCAAAGCAGATTCTGAACAGTTGGCTCGATCTATCGCTGAGGAACAATACTCAGATTTGGAAAAAGAGAAGATCATGAAAGAGTTGGAGATTAAAGAAATGATGGCTAGGCATAAGCAGGAACTTTCTGAAAAAGATGCCACAATAGGATCGGTAAGTAATTTACATCAAACTTGCATTGTAGGTTTCTTATGTCTGCAGAATTGCTTAATGTACACATTTGCAGCATTTAATCCCTGAATGAAAAAAAAAGAAAAGTTAAATGCTCAGAGAAAACGTTTCCCAGGGTTCAGAGTTAATATATTTTTCACACTTGGGTGGAAAATATGCAGTTACCGAAACATTTGAGCCTTCTGAGAAGTAAATCTATTCAGTCAAGTGCCTACTAAATGCACTGTTTACTATAGATTTTTCAGCACTGGAGTTTTTTAGGGCACACTCCAGTCGGGATAATCCAGTCGGGATAATCTCCAATCCAGCAGGGATTTCGGCTGTCTAGCCAGGGCGGATTGGAGCGGGGGGGGGGGGGGGGGCAGACGGCACATTGGAGGTGTTGTAACAACGCTTCCGCCCTCCCCTCCCCCAGGAATGTCCCCTTTCCCCCAGCTCTGCGCTGTGCTTACAAGCGTGAAGCCAGGGAGGAACCACCCTCTTGCAAGGCGGCAGGGGTGGGGAGGCAGTTTTCTGGGAACTGACCCTCGGAGTACTGGCTCCGAGGTCGGTTCCCATAATCCAAAAATTCCTATGGCCATCTAGCCACTGTCTAGCAGTCATAGGATTGCGCCCTTAGAGGTATATAATTTGGCTATAAAAAATTCAGCATCAGAAGTATTACATAACAGGATCCTTGCTTCCTTTATGAAAGGAGTGTTGGTTGCTGGTATAAAAAACAGTACAATGAATGAGCTGCAGTTTGCAATCTTCCACCTTGTTACACAAACATAAGTTTCACTGATTACAGGGCTTTAGTAGCCTGATACAGAATTGTAGCCAGAGTGTATAGAAATCAAGATTTTGTGAGTACAGTTATTTTAAATAAATATTTAGGAAATTCTAGTATAATACTCTTCCTTTTCTGGCTGAGGTATGCAGACCACTGTTTTTCTGCTGCAAATGAGATTCAGGTCTGGATCTAGGTTGTGACTTTACCGTTTTGTCACTTAGTCTTGCTCGTAAACCTTAACCCTGGACTGTCGCTAACTTTTTCTGAAGTATGTCAACCTTTTTTCCCTGTGGTGTTAAACTCCCTTTGTTACATTTTTTCCCACAATTCTGTTCTTGACCTTGGCACTCTCATTTTTGTCTGCTTCCCACACAACTTCTTCCATATATTATTTTGGTGACAGGCCCCTGCCCCAAATCTCAATTCCTACTTGAACAAGTTGTTGGCTTGTGTTTTAAGCCCCTGAGTAACACATTCTTTCTTTAATTCTGTATTTTAGCTGGAAGAAGCAAATAGGACACTAACTAGTGATGTGGCTAATCTTGCAAATGAAAAAGAAGAGCTGAATAATAAACTCAAAGAAGTCCAAGAAAGTGAGTGTTCCTTTTTTAAAAAGTGGATTTTATTTGATCAGCCATTTATTTTTAACATTTTACTTTACTAATAGTACTTCCTATCTTTTCACAGGAATTGCCCATCTTAATGAGGAGGAAGCTGATATAGATCAGCTTAAGACTCAGTTTGAGAAGCAGTTGTCTTATGAAAGAACTATGAAGACACAGGTAAAGTAAAAATGAGAAATGTGATTAGGAGGAGAATTTGGTTATCATGGTGGTATTGGATATGGGGAGGGGGAAGAAATAATGGTGTTGGCTGATGACGCAATAAAAGAAGAGCTGTAAATGTTTAGACTCCAATATAATACCATGAGACCTGAATAGTCACTTAAGAAAGCATCCTCAGTGTTGTTACTTTTCCTACAACAGTGATAAGACAAACATTGTCTTTGTTAGAGAATGACACAGGTTCCTAGAGGCAATGGCCAACTTCATCAGGTGTACGAAGTGAACAACAGAGCTGCACTGAAAACTCCATAGGTGTTCATTAAAGTGTGAACACAACCCCGCATTAACAAAACAAAGTCTTTTGGATACGTTAAGGTACCAGATGCTAAAATTAAGAAATCTGTGCCCATTATCACGCACGTGATTATAAAATTATACCATGCTAGATAAACCCCTAATTCATTTTTATTGTGGATGGGTGGGTGTATGTCTGCTGTTTTTCTCACCATTCTCACAGTATTCAAAGCCTCATGGGCAAACTAAATTCTGTTTAGCTTTCCAGTCAGGACTTAGGGCATGCAAACCATTCTGCATTCACCTGCATTTTTAAATTCTTCTTTGAAACTTTTGATGAGGACTGTTGCCAAGCTTATTCTAGAATATATTCAATTTTGATCAAGTAGAAACCCCTGGAAGAAATTGTCGTAATTGTGGGTTGAAAAGATGACATCTCATTCTGCAGTTCTAACGTAGCAGCTTATTCTTCTTGTGTACTCCCCCAGGCTGTGAACAAGCTGGCTGAAGTAATGAATCGCAAGAATCCAATCCAAAGAGGGGCTGACACTGATGTCAGAAGGAAAGAAAAGGAGAACAGGAAATTGCACATGGAGCTGAAATCTGAACGTGAAAAATTAACTTCAATGATGATCAAGTATCAGCGAGAGATCAACGAGATGCAAGCTGTAAGGATCTGTATACAGATGTATATGGCAGTTTAAAAAATTGTTTCATAGCTTACTTGAAAGAGAAGTTACTTCCAAATAATGCTGCAGATGCTCACAAATCTTGTAGGCCTTATGAAACTTCAAATAGTTGAATCTATCTTTTAATCCTGAAACTATTAGAGCAGCATTCTTCAGGTGTGTTGAACTATAACTCCCACCATCCCCAGCCAGCATGCTTGTCACACATGTTGGTTGCAGGTAATGGGAATTGTAATCCACTACAGCTAGAAGGTACTGGATAAGGGGGCCTGCGTTACAGAAATCCTCCTTCCCCCTGTTTCCTGCTCCCACTGTTCTCATTGCTTGGACTTGTGCAACCCAACTGTGCTAAAATAGAGGCTACTTCATAGTTTGGTTTATTTTTCCCTCCTACCTTCTAGCAGTTGGAGTTCAAAGAATGCTCTTAGTTTAAGCATGCCAAAGAAATTCTGTAAACAAGAATTTATAATGTGGTAAATATTTAGGACTAAGATGAGGCTTTATTGTGCTTCTTAAATCTCCTTTTATAGCAAATAGCAGATGAGAGCCAGATACGAATTGAACTGCAGATGGCTCTTGACAGCAAAGACAGTGACATCGAGCAGCTTCGCTCACAGCTCCAATCAATACACATTGGTCTAGACAGCAGTAGCATATGCGGTGGCCCTGGGGAAGCAGAGGCGGATGATGGCTTCCCTGGTAAGATTCATCTTTCGTTAGCATACTACTGTTTTATTACAGAAATAGAAATGTTTAAACGGATTGCTGAAGTTCTGGAAGTTACAGAAAGGAATGTAATCTCCTCATCTCTCCCTCCCCAACATTTTAATCTTTTAGCAGTAAAGCCATCTTTTAATATGTGAAGAAATAGAGTATAGTTCTTACTCATATTTTCACTTAAAACATCTATTTTATTATTTATAATGCAATAACTGAAGAAGCAAATGTTGTCGTTTTGTAAAGCTACTTTTCATTCATTCTTTCTGGACTTTCCCTCCGCTTACGCTGGGTGTTCAGTTCGTATCACTCAGTCCCATACTTCGGAGTCTATGTCTTTTACCTACCAGCGCTCTTCTACCTCTGTCAGTATTGCTACTAAGCCTTCCAGTTCTCATGTATTTGTCAGCTCTGATTCTGACTCAGAGGAAGAACCACTGACTTCTGCACAAGTCCCTTCAGAACCTGACAGTCCAGGTGACAATCTTTATAAAACAGTTAGTGATGGAATGCTGTTGCTTGAAGGTCATTCCTCTAATTTTTCATTACTAACCTTGAAAGCAGTTGAAATCTAATAGAAACGTGCTGCATGAAGAAAGGAGGGGCTCTTGTTATCTAAAATAGTCACTGATGGTAATTTTAATCTTAAGAAATTGTGGGTGCTATATAGAGCAGGGGTGCGTGGACTGCAGCCACATGCGACCCTTGGCTGCTCTCTGCAGCTACCGAAGCTGGCAGGACCCCACCCATTTCCCCCTGGTCAGCTGAACTGCAACATCAAAGTGCTGTTCCTTGGATTCCAACAGCACTGTTTTCCCACTGTTAGTAATGATGGAGAAACAACAATCTTGGTGGTGATTGCTGAGGGATGGGAGAGGCTTTTGCCTCCCCCCATGCGCAGTGATCCCTAGATCTCAGTGGGCAGGGAGGGGATAGGTGTGTATTTGGAGGAAGAGTGTGCAGCCCCCGGCCCCCCAGCAGACATCAGAAAAGATTGTGCACCCCTGATATAGAGGTAGATGCACCTTTTCCCTTATTACCAGTCCGTGCACCCACCCTGAGCTGCTGTTAATGACGTTAGGACTTCAGTCCTTAATTTATTTAATCAACTAAATTATTCGCTAATTATTCGATGAGGGAATGTTTTATTTAGGAGTGGAAATTGAATGGTGCACCTTGGAATTCATCAAATGATTTCACACTTTCAGTATTCTCAGAAAAGAAGCCTACACTGTGTATGCTTTTTAGGTATAGTTCATTTAAAAGCCAGATGATGAATTCATTTAGCCTTAGAGAAAATGCACTGGGATGTCTCTCTGGGAAGAGCTGCTGATAGGGAAGTACTCTAAAATAAACATGTGTACTACCCGATCGTATCCTGCGTCAGAGCCAGAGATACTAAGTTGTGCATTCAAAATGGCTCTTCAGCCAGTGAACTAAAACTATTCCTAAACTCAGGAACTTGCCCCACTTTGGAGATCAATCCCCCAACATTTTAGCTTGCTCTTGCTCTGATTTATCTCCTAGCTGTGCAGATGCATGAGCTCACACACAAACTTTCATTGCCAACTCTCTACACAGGACATTTAGTTGAATGTTACCTATTGCCTTGGCACTGCTTCCACCCTTTTTCTCCCGTGGTGTGTTAGGGAAGGGAATGGCTTAGCTCCCATGCGTTCCATATTGTTGAAACAAAGCAGGAAGGTGATCAGCTTGAGTTCATGGAGCAATATATTGCCTAAATTGTGGGAGTAAACTAGTAGATGCCTTTGGGTTTGTTCCCTGTTCCTGTCACAGCTCCCTAATATGTAGAACATCTGACAGCTCTGTTGTGAAACACTGAACATTTAGAGACAGTTTGTGGACAAGTCTCTTCAAAGAGACGGTTGCTTTTGTGGGATGAGACAAGAATACAACACACTGCTGGGAACACAGACCTAAATATATTAAAATGGGACTCACAGGTAGTATCCGACTGTGTCCCAGCACTAACGATGTTGCACGAGTAGAAATCAACTCTTGCGCAACATAGCTAGCGCTTGTTCAGGCAATAGGAAAAAGTGATTTCCCTCTTCCTCTTCTCTCCATTGCCCAAATAAGCGCCAGTTAGGTTGTGCAAGCATTGGTTTATGCCATCATTAGCGCTGGTGCTGGGACAGTTGGATGCTACTTTGTGAACTCAAAGTAGAATTTTGAATAAACAGATGGCAGAGTTCTTTGACAAAATGCTTGGGCTGGAATTGCTGTGCGGTAGCGAACAGCAAATAAATAAACAATGTGTAATATATAAGTACGCTTTTAACAAAACACCCTTCAGTGTAATTTTCGGTCCATTGAAAAGACTAGAAGGTCCCCGTCCCCACCCCATAAATTTGGTCCAATAAATAAATCTAGTGTTCTCCTTGATTTGTGTTCAGTGAAGTTGAAACCCCAACTCTTGTCGCCAGTGCTACATTTTGTGGGAGGATCTACTAAAAACAGTTTTTACAAGCTTGGGTAAAACTTCGTTGCTTTGAGTAAAGCCTGTGTATTTATTTATATTAATACATTCAATCCTGTAGATTAAACGTAATAGAGAACTTAATTTTATCAGCTCTGTGATAGGGAAACAAACGATTACCATTTGTGTTTTAACTATGGGGCTTTCCATGATCATAAGACCTAAATTAAGAGCTCAAAAGAGAAATGCTTTTTGGTTGTTCCAATTTATAAAACTAAAAACTAGGAAACACAATCTCAAAGCTAAAGGGAACTAGGAAGTCAGATGATGCACTGAGACCAGGAACTGCACAGTATATTTTACAATAAGATTGCATTACGGCAACCGTGTGTGTGTGTTAAATAATCTTAAGGTATGGCAACAGGAACACTTGATGTGTGTGTTCTGTTAAAGTTTTTAGCAAAAAGGTGGCAGCAAAAAAAAATGTTTTATACGTTTCAGCTATGGGGCATAAAGCTTTTACTAATAGGAATGTGTGGTGGCACAATTTATGAATAGAGCTTTGCTCGTTTTGCCTTTGAATTTCAGCTGTTTGCAATGCAATGTTTGATTATATAAGGATTGAAGATGAACGTTGCTTTGAAAACCAGTATGCCTAAATCATAATTGTTGAAATGTTTGTTCACTTTAATATTTTCAGAGTCAAGACTAGAGGGCTGGCTATCTTTGCCTGCCCGAAACAACACAAAGAAATTTGGATGGGTCAAAAAGGTAAGAAATGTAATTTTTTGAGATTATATGCAGCGATTTATGCTCAACCAAGCATAAAGCTTTTAACTACAATTTTTGATGTGTTGCTGCTTTTCTTGAGATTAACTGTGGGCCTTCTTGAGATTAACGACACATTGCACTGACCACAGTTCAGATGGTTCTCCTGCCGGTAGGCAGAGAAAGTGGTTTGGGGCAGGAATCACATACACAGTGAAAGAGGGGATGCTGGCTGCCTTTCTCCGCATATCGTCCTTCTCAGTGGGTAGTTTTTCCCAAGGAGCTGGGAGTGAGAGGAGCAGGAAATTCAGAATTCTCAGTAGGCAAATATACTAGAGGTGGGGCACTCTGTTTAAAGCTACAGGTTAAGGTGTTGTGTGTCTCGCAGGAGACAGGAGTTATATTTGCATGTATCGACTATCCAACAGCAAGAAATCTAATTATAATCCCCAAACTACAGAAGCTCTTAATCCAAGGGGTAGATCCTTTTTTTAAAAGTGGGATTTGAAGGGGGGGAAATAACTTCTTTCACATCTTTCATTACACTTGCCATATTATAACTTTGGGCAATTCTATCACTCTGTTTTGATGTGACAGTTGCAACATACATTGTGACTTAATAGGCTAAATCCAATATTACGTGAGTGGACCTGCTTGCATGACAGGAGTTTCACTTTACCTCCTGCAGCCCACTAAATCTGCTGTGGAGGGTCATGCAGCTTTCTGGGGCAGATTTTGGGCACCTGTGGGGGGTCTGCATGAGGGAGGGGAAATTCGATGAGCCAGCAGTGTCCATTCCGCAGGCAGAAGGACTCTATTGGATACAATCCAATATATTTACTGAGATACCTTTTTAAAAACACTTGAACTAGTAGCCAAAGCTACTTATTCAAAGAGCATTTTATGTAAATGCATTTTGTGATGTGGTTTTACCCTCTAAAATATTGTCTTGCAAGAGAGATGGCTTGTAGAAGCCAAAATGAAATTTTTGACCCAACCTGTGCTTATACTCATATCTTTTTTTAAAAAAAATAGTATGTAGTAGTAAGCAGCAAGAAGATACTGTTCTACCACAATGAGCAAGATAAAGAACTATCCAATCCTTACATGGTGTTAGACATTGAGTAAGTATTGTTATGTGCCTTTTATTCATTCTGTGAATAAATATTTTAGGTTAACAGTCTCAAAGACCTTGGAAAGACATACTTTAAACTAGTAGAAAAAATAAATGTGCCAGTCATTGTTGTTAAAAACAAATTATAATTTATTACAGAGTACATAGTAGTACTGTAGGGCTTGTGCATGCACAGTGCTCTCAGTCCCTTAGCCATGATAGCTATAAGCAAACAGGTTTGCAGGATGACATACTCCCATCCCCCAATTCCTCTCCTTTGTGTATTCCCATCACGGGTCTTAGGTATGGTTGAGTTTTATATTGGCACTAGCCTTAACCATAGTTAAGGTTTCCCAGAGTTATCGATTAACCAGGATTTTAAGATGGCTTCAAAACCCTGGTTAGTGTTAATTGTGTTTAAGGCTGTCGAGTAGAATTTGCAAGGACAGGGTGAGAGCTCGAGGACAGTGTGAGTAGTGCTGTGGCACAGCAATTCCCATAGTTAAGGAATCAGGAGTATTGTGTATGCACCAACCTATAAATGCTAACTCTTGCAATTAAGGCAAGTATCTTATTCCTGGGTGATTGTAAATAAAAATGAGGAACATACAACATTCATTTCACCATTGATCCTGCTACTTATTGTGTGACAATTTTGTTTTATTTACACACACACACACACACACACAGACACCCCCCCCCCATACACACACACTCTCCAGCAGTTGTGAATAGGGTACTATACATAAAAGTGCAAGAAAACCATTATCGGAGCAATTTTTTAAAAGGGAAAGTATAGGGAAAAGGAAAGAACAACAGTGAGTCCACTGACAACGCCAAGAGAAGAAAAGCCTTCAGTTGTCTTTAAAGGAGGATGTGGAGAATGATGTACATAATACTAATCCAGGACATAGACTTGCTTTAATTTTATACCACACATCTAAGGAGTAATAAGCTGATATAATTTGCTTATATTTGTAGGCCAAGATTTCCTCTGGTGTCATATTAAACTTCTTAAAACTGTTTTAAGAATAGTCTTTTCTGCTTTCAGCAGGCTATCAGAAAGAAACCAATCATTTACTGAAGCAAGTTTAACAGCCTGATGATATATATTGGAAACTCTCATACCTCCTTTTTCTAACTACTTATATAGAAGTTTAGCTGCTACCCTCAGTGGTTTCCTAGACAAATAAACTGCAAGATGAACATTTGCCATTTATTAAAAATAGATATTTGAACTTGCAGTGGAATGTTAAAGAATAAAACCAATATTTTGGGGAGGATGTTCATTTTAATGGTTGAGATCCTTCCTACCTGTGAGATTTAGTCATACTCCAACCTTATTTTACAGGTTCAACCTCCAAGGTATAGCCATCAAATGAATGAGCTTCTCTTTAGTTACGCTCTGGATACTAAGGCCTACCCAACAATTTATTATAGTTGATTTCAAATTCTGATACACTTCCCTATATTACTAAGAATAGCTCTTTGCAGAATTTTTGCAGTTGAGATAAAGCACAATACCATCCACATACAAAGATACATTTCATGTTAAAATACTAACTATATTCCACGCATATTAAGATTCTTTCTGACTGCCATAGGTAAAGGTCCTGTAGATAGAGCAAACAGAAGTGGGGCATTGGGCTTGGCATTTAGCAGTAACACCCATTCTTTAAACTGACCTCCTAAATTAAAATGTTTTAACACAGGTATCAAATAATTCTATTTGACTCTGTCGAATGCCTTCTTCATGTCTTGAAAAAGGAACACAGTCATATTTTAATGCATTTAATTATGCCCAAAATATATTATATATTAGTAGAAAGACATTTTACTATCCTGTAATAATAAATGCTATCTGATCTCTGAACCAATATAGGCTGAAATCAGTTTATTTAGCCTCAGTGCTATTATTGAGCTCTGTATTTTCAAGTCCTGATTCACAAATTGGCCTGTAGGAGCAAATAGCAGATGGATCTCTGGTTTTGTTATCATTATAGTTTTTGCTTCTTCCCATGACTTGGGTAATACTTTTAGTTGTATAGCTTCATTAATGTTCTAACTCATCAAGGAATAATTTACAAAATTCTGCAGTCAGTCCCATACAGTCCAGAGATTTATTATTATGTAAATTTTAATTGTCACTCCTAACTCATCCTTTGTTCTAATAAAGCAAAGGCATACATATTACATCCATTCCTTATTGTTGTTTTATGTTGATGTTTTAACTTTGAACAGTACATAGAAAAAGAATGATACAAATTACTTGAAGTAATACTTGTTTCCCAGTTTTTAAAAATGCACTGATTTTAGAAATGATGGGTTAAGTCCATCCTTGCAGTAGCAGATATCTGCTGGAGCAGTGGAACCGTCTCCCTCTGTTCTCTCCTCGGCAGTGCTCTGCACCATCAAATAGCGTGTTCGAGGGTTTCCCAGCCCTCCATACAGATGTTGAAGGTGCACGAGAGGCTGCAGGAGGGAGGGAGAATTACCCCTGTCCCTGTTCTGCTGACAACAACAGTGAAATGACACAATTGGACCCAGTCGTACATTAGTGAAGCTTTAAAATGCTAGTTGTATATTAACCATACACTTTAAGTTATTATTTAGGGTCCGAAATAAATTCTACTGAAGTAAATGGGAAAGCTTCTGTAGCTGTTGCTACATTACGACTGTGTACTTCAGTATTCATATCATTAATTTTTGTTAACTTTCTGCATTTCTGTTGCTACAGCAAACTGTTCCATGTTCGGCCTGTCACACAAACTGATGTATACAGGGCAGATTCTAAAGATATTCCCAGGATTTTCCAGGTATGCCCTCTAAAAAAAACCCTTTATCTAAAAATGATGAGAGAAGAGAAGACAAGGTGCCGTGTCTTCTGTAAATAGTCAGAATATGCTGCCCTTCTAAATGCGTTTAAATTTATTTTTAAGTATTTCCGTTTCTATCTGTATAGTTCGTCTTAAAATACATTCTTAAGTGTTGCTCAGCCTGATGAGCTTCCTGATGAGCTTCTCTAAATCAAGAGGGAATCGTGGAACTACTCTGTAAATAAAATAAATCAAAACTGTGTCATTTTTGTTTAGATAAAGAAATTAAAGTAGGGGGAGAGATCTAAAATATCTGAAAACGCTGATGCCATGGGGGGAACTCTTTTCCCTCTTTGGAGAAAAATGGACATTTGAGGGGAAATTGATATATACAATACTTACTTTCTTATCACATCTAAACTTATATTATTTAACTACATAAAATGCATCATTTATAGCTTAGCATATAAAATTGTAGATCTTGGTTTATTTATAAAGTTTTACAGAGGAGTCCGTTGCATGTTTATGCAGAAGTAAGGCCCACTCAGTGGAGCTGGTGGTACCGATTTCAGGGGGGCCGTGCATCCACTCTGGGTTTCAGTCAGGACCAGCCAGAACACTAAAGGGGCTATCTAAGGTGCTGAATCCATTTGGGGGATAGGGCTCAGCACTTTGGATAGCTCCTTTAGACATTGCATATGTCTACAGTATACACAGGAATTATTCCCTACCGCTATAGATTATCTGGTGCCACACTTTGCATAAGTAAACCTTATCTTAAGCATTTTACTTATTCCAAAAGAGAGAATATTTCAAAGGAGATTTCCCCCCAGTGGAATATTTCATAAGAGGGGGTTTTTTTAGTGTTCCCGACCAAACTAAAAAAGAAATCCTTAGGGGGAAAGCTTTTTCTCAGGGCCTTCACATCTCAGGGGATGGGGTGGCATTTTTTTCCCTTCAGCAAAAATAAGTTCTTGCATAAGCACTCAATGTTTGCATCAAATCAGTTATGTCAGTTTGTTGGAGCTGCAAGTGGTGCTCTAAGAGAGGCTTGTTTGAATTGCCACTCTGTCGCTTCTCTTTGTTCCTCCTTGCCTTTTGTTGCCTTTGTTTGCTGTTTTAGTTGCACGTCAGTGCAACCACATTCGGTTCTTTTGGGAAATATGCCTTGTGTTTTCAAGAATTATTGGCATGGTTCTTTCTGTTTTTGATTCCAGATCCTTTATGATAATGAAGGAGAAAGCAAGAAGGAGCAGGAATTTCCTGTAGAATCGGCAGGGGAGAAATCAAATTATATTTGCCACAAGGGACATGAATTCATACCCACACTATATCACTTTCCAACCAATTGTGAGGCTTGCATGAAGCCCTTGTGGCACATGTTCAAACCTCCTCCTGCATTGGAATGCCGCCGGTGCCATATCAAATGCCATAAAGATCATATGGATAGAAAGGAAGAGATCATAGCACCTTGCAAAGGTATCTAGCAAAAAACGGTATAGTATAACTTGGGTTGGTTTGTTAGAAATAGTCAGATGAAACTTCTGTTTCTTGTGAAGTACCAATAGGCTCTGTTCCTGGGGTATGAAACCTCAGGTCCAGGGGCCCAGTTCTGCCCCCCAGAGGCCCAGTCTGGCCCTCCAGGGTTTCCCAGATGGCCATGTCCTCTTCCCCTGGTCCCATCCCCTTTCTCCCCCAAGTGCCAATGATTTGGTGGTTTCCTGGCTTTGTGCAGATTTTTCCCCTTTCTAAAGGTTAAAACGCCTCTCCTAAGGCTTAGTTACCACCAGTAAGAGCTTTAAGTTATATATGCTGGTATTTTGGCCCACAGCTTTTTGCCTTTGGCCCTGCCACCACTGGAATGTGGCACCCAAGAGCTTCTTCAAAGTGGTATTTGGCCCTTGGGCTGAAAGAGGTTTTACACCTCTGCTCTGTTCAGTAGAGGCTTGCTTCTTTGAGCAACTTTGTGGTGTGTGTGTTTACACATGCACTCACTTACAAGTAATTCTGTCCAGACTGTGTCTTTGTAACTCAAGCCTTTTTGCTTCTGAAATATAATTTGGAGAAAAGGATGTGATGTTCAGAATACATGGGTAAATGCCAGCCTGATTTTTGTATCTATAGTTTTCAAACTTTCTATTTTCAGGGAACCCTTTCCACACTCTGACAAGGAACCCCTGTGTGGTGTAGAAGAATCTGGGGCTTGTTCTAGTGTGCACAGTAGCTTAATATGGGTTGTCCTGTAATTTGACTGCAGTTTAGCTGGATTGTGCCTGATGCTAATAGGATGAGAGAACTTGCCAAAGTTACACCTGCTGATTTTCAGCAGGAAACTTAAGCACCTGCTTAAACCAGTGGTCCTTTAAAATTGGCCAACTTTGGCTGGATGCAGCTGCTCTTAATAGGAACCAAATAAAACTGCTTATTTTTCATCTAAGTACAGTGAGTTGACTGTTCATGTGTATTCTTTCTGAGTTGTTTTTTTAAAAAATATATTTCAGTAAATTACGATATTTCAACTGCAAAGAATCTACTACTATTAGCAACTTCTACAGATGAACAGCAGAAATGGGTGAGCCGCTTAGGGAAAAAAATTCCCAAAAAGCCTCCAGCACCAGACCCTTTTGCACGGTCTTCACCAAGAACTTCCATGAAGGTACAGCCAAACCAGTCTATCAGACGGCCAAGCAAACAGCTTCCTCCAAATAAAAAGGAAGGCTTTCCTCCAAGGTAAAAAACTGCATTCGGGAAATGGTTGTTATGGCTGGTATAAATAGTCACCTTTGTAACTGCACTGGACATTTCACAAAAACAATTTTAGATATATCTTTGAATGTCTCTGAAGTATTGGATTCACCCTTACAGTATTTTATTACTTCTACTAAAATGTATGTAGCCCGTCTGTCTTAAGAGACCTTCACTTTGCCTGTTTAATTCCTCCTTTTCTGATCTATTTTGCAAGTGTTTGGGGATGGGGGAGAAATTGTCAGGTGCACATGGTAGGAGCTGACCTTAGAAGTCGAAGGCTAATGTATACATCAAATCCACTTACTTAACAAAGCAATAAAATGATTATTTGGGGCACTGCATTAGTGGAAGCACTGAGGCAATGGAATGCTTTGCTTTTAATGGTTTGTTTTTATTCCACACCAATTAGCAATGTGTCTTCTGCTGATGTCTTCCATTTTAAATTAAGGTTACCTGATCTTGAAGGTGAGGCTTTGGTATGCTTCAAAGTTTCAAGAAATCAAATGGGCTGTATTTATAGTATGTTTGATTTGGAACTCACATTTTACCAGAACAGACATTCAGGATCAGGTAACTTCCTGCACCCCACGCCATTTTATTTATGCGGTTGGGAGGGAAGAAAGGACCACCGTTAACATTTTGTGCTGTGCTGCAAGGATGTGAAGGTGAAATTTATACACAGTAGCAGAAGGTCTGACTTTAAGTCTTCCTAGCAACTTTTCATTCGCTATTTTTGTCAAATGCTTTCCTAATTTCTAGACAGTGTCAAGACAGTAGCCTGGTTTGGATGTGATGAACCCTGGGGAAACCCAGGTTATCGTTTATGAGCCGTGTTCTGGTGCATGCTGCCCTATTGCTCCCACTTGGCCACTGCTGCAAGCAATTGCACAATTTTGGAACTCTGGGTTGTCTCTCCCCAGACAAGCCAGAGTCATAAGCCAACAACAACCATGACTTATGTCCAAACTAGGCCAGCATGCTGGCTATTTTGTTTGCATCCTTTGTATACCTTGTGATGAAAACTGCATTGAGTGCACTAGTTGCCTTTCCTAGCTATATAAGTCAGACACAAATATTCTCTAGTCTTGTTTTCAGTTTTGCACAATACACCACTTTTTGCTTAAATTAAGAAACCTTTGAGGAGTGCCAGAATTAGGCATGATGGGACCCTTTTCTTCATTTAAAAATATGGATTCCCTGCATTGTAGATGCGGCAGCTGTGTAACATTATGTATTTGCTAAGGCTTATATCCCAAGGCCTTTTATAGGCCAAACCAAAAATATTTAATTAGACATGAATGTCTATATCAATTTGTGTGGTTTCCTTACAGTTTTCTTTGGGTTGCCTATTCCTGTTGGGTGACCCACGACATTCCACATCAGCTGCCACCTCTTGCACAATCGTCTAGAGTTCACATATAGATGAAACTACAGTTTCTCTGCCTTGAAGTTATGAAGGCATGGATGACTATTTCTAGGTCTGAATCTGAGAGAAAGGTTGAACCCTCTTCACTTGTTAAGAACTTCTGTGAATTAAGATGGCATATACCTTATATTTTGGCTCTTACCATTTTATCATATGTATTTCATTTTATTTTTTTAGTTCTGGACCTGTCTTTCGAATTATTCTTCACTGAGTTGTGTTTTTTCTGTACTGTGTTATTTTTTAACATTTCAACAGTAAGTAGTAGGGACCTGTGGCTGAAGCACAAATGCACGTTAACTGTGAGGACTAACCTTGAGAACTCTGCTGTTAAGCCCAAATGACAATATTTTCAAAAGACACCTATATAATAATTAGCTCAGTACCTGGGGCCGCAGGGAATAAATTCATGTAAACAGTAGTAGGCATGTGTATTTAAATGTATTGATTTTGCAGTCTCTTATAGTGCTGATACATCTTATAATCTGTGCTTCATTACAGATGTGTTTTAATAGAAAAAATAAGAAAATATTGTCATTTAACGACCAATCAGTTTGAGTATGTCCAAAATGGTATGAAGGGCAATTTTTGTGCATTTCATGCTTTGTCCTGTTTGTTTTGTGTTGCATATAAAATAACATTGTAGATGGATCTGTAATATTGACGTCAAAAAGATTATTGAAAGACCAAGTAAAAACATGTGTGAAAGATATTCTGGCCCAACCCAGAGAAAGTTAGCTGTACTTACAAATCCCCTTGAAATCAGCGGAGTGCAGAAAGTGCGCTCACATCACTACTTTCTTCTTGACCAGGGCCCAGACTTCTTACTAAAACATACTTCCAATTTTAAGTTTAATATTGTTCACCTAATTGTTATATTCTGATACATTCCTTGGAGGAGAAAGCACCACACTGGTATGACTTTGTGGCTGAGATTAGAATTGGTAGCAAATCCCATTCCAAAGAAATTCTAACATACAAACAAAACCTCCACTTTGCTATTCCCGGGAATGTTTCACTGGGTAGATGAAGATATATCTATGAAGTCGTGCTTGCATTTGAAGGGATTTTACATTTAGGATGGGAGAGTAAAAAGGCAGTAGTTCCATTTAACAACCTCTATTAACTTTTGTTTTAAGGAAATGTAGTTTCGGGCAAAAAGTCACCCTAATTAGTTCTCATGTTTATATGCATGTGCATGTGTGCCCAGGGAAGGGGAAATTGATCGTTCGTGTGTGCGTGCGTGCTAGAAGTAATTAGGATTACTTTTTGTCTGCAATGTATTTTTATTTATTTTTTAATGTTTGAGTCACCTTTCTACTCAGAAACCAAGTGCTCAAATGTGTAAAATGAAAATAGATTCCAAAAACAATTAAAAACCACATACACTAGCACAATTGTTGAATGGTTGAAGTGAAAATTAGTGTAGGAGGAGCTGTGCAAATGGCAGGAAGAAAAAAGCCACCGGTAGTAAAAGCTGGGTGGAAAAATCTAGTAAGGTCTTTATCTTCAGGGAGGAATAGAATATTTACTAGCTTTAGAAAGGTAGTGTGATATTCATAAATTATGAGAAATACTACCATAATGAAATATTAGAATTTCGTAAGTGCTTATATTGCCTACATCTTTCAGGAGCTCTTATTTGTTTTAAAGTGCAGTTTTAAACGTGGCCACATAAAGGCATGGGAACTCTGTTGCAAGTCTCTCCTGTGCCTGAAGCATTATCTACTGTGCAGTTACATGCCTGCACCTAAAGTGACAATACCTACTGTAGAGTTCTTTTAAAAATTGTAACAGTAATAGACTGAATCTGCCCTGTCAATACTATGTGCATCACTTATCTCTAAGTAATTGCTGAGTTAATTTAGAGAGTTGGTTCAGTCCATCTCTTTACTTTGCTACCCTGACAGCTGGTAACACGTCCTGTTTGCAATGGCAAACTGGTAATCCCAGTTGTGCCTTTGATGTTTTTGTGTGTGTGTGTGTGAGTGTGTGTGTAGGTAGATGTGAACAATACCATACATATACTGTTAACATATGCTGTGTGAACGTGCATGTACATGATACCAGCTGCCAGTGGGAGGGCAGCAAGCAAAAGAGCAGCGGGACTCCCCCCCCCCCCCACACACAACATGTTCCCTATTGAGGAACTAGGCACTAAATATTCACCTTGCTCCTTCATAAATTGTGTAACTACCCTTTTAAATAGGGAAACATGGTGTGTTCCATTTTTGGCTTAAGAATAGTCTTGCGTTGGTCTGGAGGTTTTTGCTTGCTTTAAATGCCATATACATTTTACTCTACAGCCACAAAAACAAAGCTTAGAAAGGCAACTGATTGTGGTTTCTGTTTCTCCAGGTGTTGAAGAGTCATATTTTTTTAAGAAGCTGTACTTGTTTATAACATGTATTTTTCTCCTTTAATATAGTGAGCTTTATATAGAAAACGTTAGCATTCTGCGGATCCTATTTAATGTTGTTACTTCTTCTGCTGTTAGCATAACTGTTTACGCATTAGATAAAGTAATAAATGTATAACTTAGAATATAGCTTTCTTTTTTAAAAAAATAAACACCATACTTTTAGCAAGTGTGAAACATGTTTATAACTTCATAATTTTCAGTGGTTGGTGAGTTACTGTGACCATGTTTTTAATCACATATTTACTGAAAAGTCTAGTAGAGCTTCAGTGTTTTCATCTATTAATCGATAAAATTAATTTATTAAAAATCTTTTGATTAATTAAAAAGGTGGTTCTAATTAATGGATCAGCAGATTTTGTTTTAAAAACCATGTACTGAAATTATTTGCAAAAGCCAAGGATGGGCAAGTGCCATCTTACAAGAGGTATTCCCTTTGGTATGTGACAGAAGGGGGAACATCTCTTCCAAGACGGTGTCTCCTGTGATATGTGTGGGGATTATTTATAGTTCTTCACAAATGACCTCACCAGGGACAAGTGCCCTTGGGTAAGCCCTTGCTAGGATGTCACTAGCACACAGAGATCCCATCCCCTGAATTCTCTCTGAATTGCAGAGAACTTGGGGGTAGTCTCTCACGTCTCCCTAAACTGTGAAGCAGGTAGGCAGAAGCAGCAAATATGCCTGACCCACAGGCCAGGATAATTTGAGATGCCACTGCTTGATGTGTCTGGCATGCACACTCAGGACTGGGGAAGACCGGGTCTCATACTGTGCTGAGCTGTGGAGCAGGCAGAAGTGCTGCAAGTTGCTCTAGATCTGAAGTAGACTATCTGGTGTCCTCCGGATGGTTTGGATTACAACTCCCATTGTTCTTGACCATTGGCCATGCTGGCTGGAGATTATAGGAGTTGTCCAAAGCTTCTGGAGAATTCCAGGTTGCCTATTCTTTCAGGAAGGGGTGGGAGGACAACATGGTGACAACCCCATGGTGTGTGTGTGTGTGTGTGTGTGCACGCGCATGCGCAAGTCCTTCAACATTCCAGATCATGGCCACTGACAATAAATCAAAGCCCCATGTCATTTAAAGTGGGAAGCAACCCATCTGTACAGTGGCATGCTTTGTTAGTTACACCATTTTTACTCTGATAGGTAGAGCATATGGGTTCTAGACTGTAGCCAATATAATGCACAAGGAAAAATGTCTTGTAATAATTGTCATACTAAGAATCTTTTTTTAGTGGAATGTGGCTCATAAAACTTTAAAACCTCATTTTGCAGATTGATTGATATGGCATGTAGAGACTGGGATTGGTCATTTGATGATATTGATTTTCATATTGATTTTCATATTGATGATGCTGAGAACGATAATTATCTTGATGATAGCGATGATGATAACGATGTGTTTGTTCTGAAGAGGTAAATGGGTGAATATTTATAGGAGAATGGATTGGCTTTCTTGAAATGAAGCATGCTGTTTGGATTTTTCCCAGTAGATGAAGTGTGTGAGCTTAAATTCCCCAAAAAGCAATTTTATGCCTTCAAAAAAGGTATTAAGAACATTTTAATGATGCATGCATCTGACTTTTGAGGTACCTTGAAAATGTAGTTCTCAAAATCCATACGTCCATCTGTGTTTGTCATAACGTGCTTTTCAAAGATGTACCGCTAACTTTTTGCAAATTCGGTTTTTTAAACAATCAAATCTGTACTTTGTTCAGCCTTTTATATGTTACTGCAGGCTTAGATGTGGGCAGCAACATATATCTGTTTTGACGTGTGATGCAACTTTTGTTTTAGCCGGTGGCTTACATACTGCATTCTTTGACAGTGCGGTGACTTGGATTTCTTTGCATCGGTGTGCCTTTTAATATTTTTTAACAATTCATTTGTGATATAAGTTGCTTTGCAAGTGCATTGAAGTGCAAATGTTAGCAACTGTTTTTGTCATTCACTAGGTAAACACCTATCACAATGAACTGGAAAGGGAAGGATGGAGCGTTCTAGTCTTCCCTCCCCCAAATCGTTAAGGCCATCACCTCAGATAGGGTCATGCTTCCTAATTCTCCAAATCAAACGTGGCCTATAGGTCCCAAGGAGAATGTAAGGAAATTCCCCTCTCCATGCCATTCCACCAAGAAATTCTGGTGACATATGTATATTTCTTTTAGTAATTTTTTAAAAAATATGAAAATGAAAGAGGACCACCATCACCCCCGCCAACCCCCTCAGCAACTGTGTTTAGGATTGGGCTATAGAAAAATATAACATCCATTGTTTCCTTCCCTCCTCCTCAGATCCTGGGGTTGGGGGGGCTAGAAGTACGTTCCCCCACCACCACCGTCATGTTCTTCTTAGGAGGGGCAGTGCTCCTGCCCACGAGGAGCCTTCCTTTTCACTGCCACTCACTTTCAGGGGCAGTGGCAGATTGACCCATCCTCTCCCTTTCCCAGTCATACATAGTGTAAGCCTGCAAGACAGATTGGTCTTGGCTGCAACAGCTTTATTGTATCACTCCCTCCAATAGAGTGGGTGGACTGATGTTAATGGAAGCAAAATGGGTGGCCATCCACAAACAAAATAGAAGGCTTCGGCATACCTGAAGAAAAACTAAGGAATGCAGAAGTGCAATTATTCAAATCCTGACACCACCCCCCCCAAGGGGGCAAGTTGCTAAAATCCCGCTAAAACAGGGAGAACTCCATATGCGTGCTTCCCTCAAGCTCTTATGGAAATATGGCAGCGTGAGCGCAAAGCAGAGGCAGGGAGGGGCTGCACCTCAGTGGTAGAGCACACGTTTTCCATGCAGAAGATTCCAGGTTCGATCCCCAGAATCTCCAGGTAGGGCTAGGAAAGAATCCTGCTTGAAACCCTGGAGAGCCGCTGCCATTCAGTGACAACAGCACTAGGCTAGATAGACCAAGGGTCTGACTCTGCGGTGTAGTTTGCACTTAA
The DNA here is from genome assembly GCF_057233095.1 of Heloderma suspectum. Taxonomy (NCBI): domain Eukaryota; kingdom Metazoa; phylum Chordata; class Lepidosauria; order Squamata; family Helodermatidae; genus Heloderma; species Heloderma suspectum. The sequence continues at coordinate 273,448,411 of NC_139458.1, forward strand.
CAACAAACCATCTTGGGTGAATTTCCCCATGGGGCATCTTGTTGTGGCTGCTGCCATTTTGAGTATTTGAGCCACGGGCCGGGGGGGGGGGGGCATAGCTTGTCATTGCATGTGAACCCAGCAAGGGTGAGTTGTTGGGATGCTTGACAAGCAGCCCAGAACCCATGGGCCGTTTTAGGTTTGCAGGTGGCTTGTTAACCATCCCAACAACCCACCCGCGCCAGGTTCACACATAATGACAAGCTACAACACCACCCCTACCCCACTGCTGCTTGAATATTCAAAATGGCGGCTTCCACCGCAACAAGGAGCCCTGTAGGAAATTCACCCATGGTGGCTTCTTGTTATGTGCGAACCAGGTCAACGTAAGTCAGCTTCCTATGTTGAGGCCCAAGCCCTCATTCTGCCTGATGTCACATCAAACTGAAGGGAAGTAGACAGATTGCTGTTTGCTTAAATGGGGGAAGGAGAATGAGATTCTCTGCCCTTCTTCCAAGATTGGTATGCAAAGCAGGGGATCCCCCTGCCTGGCTAGCCTATGCCAGGCTGGGGGTGTAGAGTTGCGGGGGTGGGAAGCCATCCAGAGATTTCCCACGCTGCTTCCGGCTTGATACTTGTTTTGGGGCCTGCAGGCCACGGAATGAATTCCACTGCTTTTAAACAATCTGTATAGCATTTACTGATCAAATCTTCTTCTTTTTTTCCAGCTAACTGCCTTCTGTGAATGCAGTCACTGTTGAAGGTGATTTTTCTTCTCACTGAAATAAGACTGAAACATCGTATCCCAAAATTTATGAAAAATATATATATATGTTCCTGAAAGACAGTTATATATAAATATATATATCAGAAGTTTACAGGGAGGTGTGTGTTTTTTGCTGCAATACAATTTACTAATAATTCTTGTGTGTGGTTTTTTTTAATGTAATCCCTCTGGATGACTGAGTAAATTAGGAATGGTTGGTAATAGTACAAGGATACTCTTAAATTCAGTTCCACAAAATCTCTTTTGGAAAGACTCACACTACATTTCACAAAGGAATCAAGGCATGGGGAAATGTGAAGAATCTATCCCTTGTTCAGCTTTTGTTGAGAAATGCCACCAGCAAGTTTTCCAGAAGAAAGGGTGTGGGGACTGGGGTGGGTTGGAAGGGTCTGTCACACTGATGAAGACTGCATTTTAAAAAGTGACCATTATACTGTGTGTGTATGTGTTTTGGTGTGTAAATATGTATATTGTACTGTACTGCTGCAAGAGGGTTTTTTTTAAAAAAACTTTCCACTTTATTTTTTATACATTTTATTCATATACCATTATCTGCAGTTGCAACTATGCACTTGTATAAAGCCATACTGTTAAAGTTTATATCATTCATACCTGTATATCAAAAGCCGCATGTCTGCAGTCAGCAGCTAAGTATAATGAGAAGTTCAAAGTATATACTCATTTCTGTAGCTACTTAATGGGCAGTCCTGTTTTACCAGTCTTGAATGCCTTAAATTAATTTTGTTCCCTTAAAGTCTATGCCCATTCTAGATATTTAAGAGAGAGGAGAAAAAAGGATGCAGAGGTTTACCAGCTCTTAGGATGCAATTTTGCTTTGAGGCAGAACAATATAGTGCACTATGTTTACATATAATAGTTTATATCAATGTCAGTCTATTCTGAATGTATATCTAATGGGTTTGGAAGGGGAGGGAGGGGTCAGTTGAGTATTGATTTCAGAGACATGAATTGGTAGTATTAGAACTAATATATAGCTTTTATGCATAGGCATAATTTTCCATCCAGCCTTTTGTACAAACCTCAATATTAGTCACGATCTTTATATTACCCTTACTAAGTGCTACAAAACTTCATCCTGCCTTTCTTTTTTGCATACTATCCTAGGTGTGTTTTTTATTTCTGAAAAAATACCTATAACTTTTTTTTTACATTTTCACTGCACAATATCTAAGGACTGTCACAAACCCTTAATGACTGAAACATACTGTAGATGTATTTTAAACTTTTTGAATCCTGTTCTCTTATCACATAGCTTTAGGAATAGGAATATAATTTCAGTTGTGTGTGTCTGAGAACATATAGGAGGAAAAGGCCTTGGAGGCACTTAATCTGATTTTGAATTTTTTTAATTTTGTACAAAATATAATTTATGTGAGCCTGCTCATGCGATGTCCATAATTTATCCCAGAAAATGCATGTTTTATACAACTACAGTATGCTATAATGTTAAACATGACGGCAGTAAAAAAATGTAGCCTCCTCCTTGGTCTCTTTTTGTTTCCTATTTATACATATATATGCATATATATGTTGCGTGATAGTGTGCTAATGAAATACAGAATCTAACATTTAAGTGAAGGAAATGAAACTTTTCACTAGGTTGTTATCTTTAGTAGCAGGAACTGGGTATTTGGAAGGAGAGGACCAGGAATTGTTTTAATGTCGCATCCATGAAAATTGGACTTTTACCCACTAAAATTGCATAGGGTGTTACAATTCATGAAGCATTACTCTGTGCAGTTCCCATTTGCTTCAGCAGGGCTTGTGCACAAGTAGGCTGCAGTAAGAGCTCAACACATACTAGGATCTTCTCTCATTCAAGCTCCGTTGAAATGAATAGGAATTCACTTCAGTCGGTCATGCATGGATGAAGATCTCAGTGGACTGGGCCTATAAGCACCTCTTTACACTAATACATGGTGACTTGCCCAATATATATTCAATTATGTTGTTTATATACACTTGGTCTAAAAAAAAAAAGCTGTGCAACCCGTAACTTAAAATTTAAAACGTATCTTAAATTTCTGCCCCCATGGAACAGCAAGAGTATTTATCATTTTGCCTGCTTCCTTTGAACAGTTGAGAGTACAGCATATTTTAAGAAATGCATATTTTGCATACAAGACTTATTGTTTAAACATGTATACAATAAAAGCTGTTTCCATTCACAGAAGGCATACATATTTTATATAAAATTGTTTTGTGGGAAGATATGAATTGGAAGAAATATATATATATCTATTTTTAAATAAACTATTTGAGTAAGATAACATAATTTCTGATGTTGGAAAGTTGATTTAAAGTGGCTTCCACATGGCTATGGGGAAATGCATTTTTTTAAAAAAACCTCCTTGGAACGTAACCCAATATGGGGGAAAGGTTCCCTGTGTTTAAAACTGGAGTTTTATGTAGCACCGTGTGAGACATGAAGAAATACAGGTGTTGATCTTTGCCTGCAAATTGTGTCTTAAGCAGTAATTCAGCTCATTTCCAGAGAATAAGATTGAGCTGGGGAGAATTAAAAATTACTGATATGTGCAAGACTGGTATATTCTATCAGAAAATAATAGGTCTCCCTTCAACCTTTGGATGTCCAATCAAACCTTACCAGCGCAAAAAATGCAGTTACATAAAACAGCCCTAGGCTTCAATTGTGTGCCTGCTTTGTGAATAAATACCATTGAACTCATGGGGCTTAGGTCTTGGTAAGCATTCATATAGGATTTGTATTCTGCACAGCATATCCTTTCCTAACATCTTGGACTTGAGTCACTGATGGATGTTTGGATCCTCTCTAATATATGAAGAGTGGTTCCCCACTTACTGCGGGCAGGGACTGTCATCTTTGTTCACTGATTGTAAGCCGCTCCGGGAGCCTTTTTTGGCTGAGGAGCGGGATAAAAATACAATAAATAAATACTTAGAACCGTGCTGAGGACCAGCTAGCTCCCTCTTGTCGGAAGACTGTTTTCTAGGGTTCAGTGCCATCTGAGATTCTAGGACTGGGGTCTGAGGCATCAGGTTCATAAATTCAATCTCTGCCAATTACACTCTCAGCCTACAGCACTGGAGAACCCTGGATAGAAGTACTTAAAACACCAAGGTTGCTGCTATAACACCACTCGATGTTCAGAGATTCTTAAAAGACTGCATTAAGAGGAGTTGAGGCCAGCATGTGTACAATTTATCAATCTGATGCCATGATTTGCCTCCAATGGGAATTTACTAAGCTGCTTGCAGCAGCACCTCTACTCACGGATGTCATAATTTAGCGTTTGCAACATGGGCTTCTTTGGGTTAGGTTCTGTACCTATCCTATAGCTCTCAGCAGGGGAATACAGCAATGAAACTGGTAAGTGAAGGCATCACTGGGATTCCCAAGTTTGACAGAAAGCGGGCTTGATGTTCCAGCAGGAAGGTATCATCTATTAATTTGTACACTGCCATATCCTAGCTAGCTTTTTTACTATGTATCCCACTCTTCTTCATAGGAGTTCAGGCTGTTGCTTAACAGGCTCAGGAGCAAGACAATGCACAATTTGTGTATTACTGGCCAATGACAGCTTTTTAGAAATAACTAAATCAGTGCTAACTCTGTCAGTGTTGGTCTTATGCTTGACGTAGCTGGCAGTGTGGTAAGAGCGATAATATTTGGGCTAAGAAGATGGTCCATGAGGATCCTGCTTAAATTGTGGGGTAATCTGTGTGAAGCATGTTGACAAATATTTGAATAATATGTGCATTTCAGGCTGGAGTTGAGGTATGCAAATTTTAGTTCCAGCTTGTAGGAACTCCTAACTGTTATAAAAAATAGATCAAGTTTTTGATCTTTATCTATTCAGATCTTGGGTGCCCCCCACCCCCGCTCATTACACTTGCCACAGCCACACTAACAAGGTGTAGATTTTTTCAGATAGACACAGACAATGGGAATTCCTGGGTAGTCTATGCACACTACAGGAAACTGCTGCCAAGGACCTCCATCCTGAAAGATTTGACTTCTAACAAGAAATCTGGAATTTGTTTTAGTTAGTTGTACCAACTGCTGCAAAAAATTAACGATTAATGTACATCTTAGTCCTTAATAGCTGAAAGCAAAAAGTACATCAAAGTCATGAACTTATGAGAGCCCAAAAGTGCAAAGTGGCAACAGTATTTTTATGCTGCTTTGTCATGTTTGTGGTGGTTGCCCTCCAGGGCTCCCATGGTAGACTAATTAGTGGTGGTAGTTCATCAGTAATACCCAGTGCCTGATCACAAACATGTTCATTGAAAAGTGCCTGGGTTCAACAGGACTTCTCTGTGTGTTTAGGATTACAACCCTAGACTGATTACCCAGGACACTCAACACCAGCCTTCCATTGCAGTAAATTTCATGTCTGACTGAAATCTGAACTTGGTTCTCTCGAAGTATCAATATTCTAGCTCCTACAGCACACCAAATCTCATCAACTATAAAGAATTACCACAGCAAGATTGCAAAGCATCTGCAATCTTAGCAAGGGTACCTCTACGCTGAAGGTCTCCTAAATGGCAATAATAGGACACTAGAGAAGTCCACATACCCATTTCTCTTTGCTGCAAAGTAGGATGCACAACTGCTATACCAAAGAAAAAGTCACAGAATATTTGTGCAAATAGTTAAATGCAATGCCTATTGTATTGTTTAATGTAAAATAAACCTTTCATTTGTTCAATGGAGTTCTAAATATACACAGTTTCATGGCTTGCTCAAAAAGGTAAACACATTGTAGTGTCAGTTCAAAGGAACATTCTTGCCTTTTACTTGCTCCACTGGAAGTATGAAATAGCTGCTGGTTTACTGACATGTTTGGAAACACCAACATTCCTCATTTCTGAAATACCTTGGAATTTTGCAAAAAAATCCTCATTTCAAGACGTTTTGAAAGAGTCTTAGGAGCTAAGGCTTAGCTAAAGTATGTATATAGGCTCGCTCTCTGACAGGCACCAATAAAAGAGATGTGAGAGCCAGCTAAAGTTAGGAAGTTGGATATATAACAGATTAAGGCTGTAATCTAAAGAAAGCTAGCCACACTTAAAATCATTGTAGTCAATGGGACTTGAGCACAACTAACTTTCTCTGAGGCAGGGACAACAGGTTTTATCAACCAGAGGAATAAAGGCTTCTATGAAGGGCTCTCCCGACCCATCACCCACATGGGCCCAGAAGTCCTTCCTCCTTATATACAATATAAGCTACTATAAGCCAGTTTGATTCTGCTTTAGATTTCACGGAACATTTTTTGGTAGGAGGGTGCAAATACTTATTAAGGATGCTGCGACCTCTACACTCTGGGACAATATTTGTGCTTGGTAGACAACAGAGCTAGGAATATGACAAATTGGACTTTTACTGAAACGCTGACAACTTCAGCAAGAACACTTATTTCACAGAAACATTCAGAGATGAAGTTCTGAAAAGTTGATCAAACATTTCAGTAGAGTTAAAAGCATACACATATACACACTACATTCCTAAAATACTGTCCATTAACATTTCCAACAAAACAATATGCCCACCAGGTGTGTACATCACAACGGACTTTGAAGCTTTGTTATTGAATTCATATTGACACATTTATCTTCAGTATGTAAACACCAGCAGCTTCCCATTAAATGGAGTGTTGGGTTAATTAAACTTAATGATACTTTTGTCTTCGATTGGTTCCATTCTTCCTTTTGTTACCAGCTATTTAAAATAGGCAGAAGAGCTCCCATCTTAGTCTTCCTTCTTAGCTGTCTTCCTGTACTGCAGTATAGTTGCTAGGACCCATATATTAAGAGCCAACATGACTATGAAACGGACCAGAACTGGGGGAACAAAAAGTGTACCACTGAACTGATTTGTCTTATTTTTCCATTTTACCCTCCAATCTGTTAAAATTTACAGTTATGTTAAGAGTTATGTCAACCTAACAACACAACGCCTACTTAACAACATAAGCACTCAAAAGTCCTGTTTTCCTTTGGCCTCATCCAGCAAGGTGAGGTCTGCACACAGACCCTCTTACTGGAATGGGAACCACATGACGCTCACCTTAATATGCAAGTAGGTGCAGATGGTATTTTGATGCACAACTGCTGGATGCTGAATATTTAGTACAATACTCATGTGGGAGTGGGATGGAAGTGTGCAGATTGGGATGTGCATTCCCATCCATCTTGTTACATAAGAATACAGTCGTGTAAGGCTTACTACTAGAGATCTTCCGGAACAATTTCGCTCATTTTTGTTTTAAACTGAAGCTTGAGCAGTGCAGACGTGCCAAAAATGTAGAAACTTCGAAAAAGTTCAATGCTTGAACTTTGGGCAGCTCAGGAAGGGAGAGGGATGAGGCAAAGGGGAGGTTCATACAGATGCCCCACACTGTGTATTTAATGTAACATGTGTGTGTATGTACATGTAATAATGCTTACTCCTGTGAGCTCTTACAGTGCTGGGCCAAGGAATGAACAGGCATGGAATGTTGTGAAAGGGGCTGAAGAAAAGTCAGCTGGTGATAATGAGAGGAGGAAGGGAAGCAGAGGAGGAAGAGCTGAAAGGACACCAGAGGGAGAAGACAGACAAAAACAGGACACTGGAAAGAAGAGGAAAAGTTGACAGGGAGAAACTTGGGTGTTCTTTTTTTAAATGTAATTTTTATATGTTTTTTTTTTTTAAATCAAATTTTGAAATTTCTAAAAAGTTCAAAGCTCATAATAGCAAAACAGTATGTTTCTTGGCTCCATGCCAAATAGTCTCCTATTCCTCACTGGTTCAGTGCTGGTTTATTTGCTCCACCCCAAACAGCACCTGATCTGACCTCACGTTTTCAACCTTAAACTTCAAGAATATTGTAAATGATGTTTTTAAAAAGAAAATCTTTTTTATTGTTTTCACCTTTGCTGGTTTATCTGTAGTGCATTTATTTTAAAAGTGTAAAGTTGTTCCAGTCACAAAGGAAATGGGCAAACATATTTTTATCCAATCATTCTCAGACTATTAGCCCTCATGGTGACACGGGATTTATACTAGTTCATTAATAATAATAGTGCCTGCTTAACAGTGCAATCCTATGCATGTTTAGACAGAAAAAAATTCCTACAACCAGCATTCCCAGCCATATTGGGAGCTGTAGAGCTTTTTCTGTCTAAGCATGCACAGGAATGCACCCGAAATCACTTTTAACGCTCTATTCATATTCAGAGTAAAGTCAAATTCCCACAACAGTTATACTAATCCCTCCTTTTCAAACACACAAATAGAGATCTGAGGCCAAAAGGCTGATTTGTCCAAAACATTTCAAGATTTTCTCCTGAAGTGATAGTTTTAACGAAATATAGCCTCTAACAGACACTTGCAAAATTCCATTTTTTCCCTTCCAAATAGTGGTAATTGTCTATTCTGAACTAAACTCAATGTCGTGCCTAGAGAGTAAATGATACAAAATGCATAAATTTGTTAGTTCAAGTAGTTAAAATGGATTAGGGAGGGGCTATAGCTCAGTAGTACCTTTGCATGTCAAAACTCCCAGGTTCAAGCCCCAGCATTTCTAGGTAGGGCTGGAAATGCCTGCCTAAAACCTGGAGAGCCACTGCCTGTCAGTGTCAACAATACTGAGCTAGATGGACCAATCGCCTGACTCAGTGGCCCGGTTTGCAACGAGAAGCCACTGTGGGTGAATTTCCCCATGGGGCTTTCCATCATGGTGGTGGTTGCCATTTTGAATATTTGGGGTCCAGCAGAGGCACACCGTAACTTCTTGTTAAGTGCGAACCTGGCGAGGGTGGGTTGCTGGAGTGGTTGACAAGCCACCCACAACCCTAAAACAGCCCATGGGTTCTGGGTGGCTTGTCAATCACCCCAACAACCCACTCTCACTGGGTTCACACATAAAGAGAAGCCACAGTGGCGAGGTCTTTAGATTGGCAACCTGCAACCCACTGCGGCTAATAAGCCATGGTGGGCTGCGGTAATCGAGTGAACCAGGTCAGTATAAGGCAGCTTCCAATGATCCGATGATGGCCGATTACAGAGGCAGATGGGAGTGGCTCAATAGCCCTATTCAGGCATTCAAAGTCTCATGCATTAGAAAGATGTGAGAGAGCCGTGGAGACGTGCTCACTGGCCTGGCCCCTCCGTTGAATCCTTGTTGCCCCATCGCCCTGTGTTGGAGGGGGAAGAGCAAAGGCTTGCGGTCAAGCGCCTGCTGTATGCGTGGTGGCTTCTCACATGATTAAAGACCCTGCATAGGAACAGCAGTCTCCCCGTTACAGACCTTTGTCCTCCTATGTGCAGAGCGTCTGCCCAGTGCCAACACTGCCATCTTCTTGGTACCAGGTTAGGATTTTCCTCTATTCCCAGCATTTGACGGGGGTTTTGCCAGCTGTTTTATCAGGTCCTGGTATCTTACTGTAACTGGGCTTTTTTAGCTTTTTTAAATTGTTTTTTAAATTTTGAATGCTAAACATTTTATATTACGCTTTGGTTATGTTGCATTTTTAGGCTGCAATTTTTGTGAACTGTCCAGACAGCTTTGGCTATTGGGCAGTATACAAACGAAATTAAATGATGACGGGGATGTGAGGCACGTCTCCGCTTCCCTGCTTCCCCCTCATCACGTCTGGGCTAAAACACCTGAACAGGGCAAATGCTTGTAAGCACTTTGCTTTCCTTCCATTCTGAATGAGGTAGAGGTATGATAACTGATAAACTTGCCTCTCTCACACCATCAAAATGTTGGCCCAATGAGAGCCTCTTTGCCCACTACATAAGAATCTCTTGTCAGCAAAACAAATTTAAATTCTCTCTCTCTCTCTCTCTCTCTCTCACACACACACACACAGTATTACCTGTAACATCCTGTGTCGTCATTAAAGTTGTAAATATTCTTGCTGTAATTGAGAGAGAATATGTCAGCATACCTTAAATATCCAAAACCTGAAAGTTGTCAAGCAAATATTCTGGTTGGCCCTCTGAAATTCATAGTTCCCCCAAGATAGGCAGTTGACTACTTGTATCATATGCTTTACTTCAAATGACATAGTTTAATCTAGGGATATGCAGACCCTGCCTCAGACACAAGATATTTTGCTAATCTTATCAAACTTTTCTCTTTCAGTTCCTCAGATGATGCTTCTTCCGTATTTGATTCAAAATTTTGCTTTGGGTAAAGTTTGCCAATGACTCCAGTTCCAACTTGAATCAACTTTGCCTATAGTGTGCGTAGAGTTTCTTCACCACTCCCAACAGAATATCCAGTGCTGGTGAAAGGCAGGTGGCACCCACAGCACAGCTGAGCAATCTCTAGACAGGAATGTGTGGAGCCCTCTGCCATTAGGCTGACACACACTTTTGGCTTCCCTTAACATTCCTCAGATGTCTATTCTGAACAGGAACCTCCAAATTCGACCCAAATTTTTGCTTTTGGGGCAGTTCTTTGGAGCCAATTCTATTTCAGTCATGAACAGCTCTGACTTGTTTCGATATAGTCTAGTCTGTTATTTGAGCTGCTGACATATTTGCATTCAGTAAAGGCAACAGGAACTATTGCCTTCAAAGGTTGCCTAAAGCAACGTTTCAAGAGAAATCAAGTGACCACTAGCAATTACTTTATTGTCATCTAGGCTTGCTCTCCAACTATGCATAGGTGACAAGCTTGACTTACACAAATTACCTTTGATGCAAATGCTAAAATGATCATTTGGTATGTAGTATTCTGAATGAAATTAACTAATTTCAAACAAGATTCTCTGTGAGGACTGAAGTAGAAGACTGCTGCTTTGAGCTACCAATGCTACTGTTTTCCAATTACTAATGTAAGAAACTGGCCACACTCTCCCTAAAAAGGACAGCTAGCTTTCATTAGCAGATCAATAATCAACTAAGCGTTAATTGATTAATTACGGTGTGTGTGTCAGTTTTTGCCAGTCTTCGGCAAGGCTGCAAGTTAAGGACATACTGGTCGGTTTTTTAAAGGCAATTTTGTCTCTTGGTATGATCAGTAGTAACTTTCAGTAGTAACTGAAAATACTAAAGATGGTCTTTACCACCCACAATGAGTGGTAGCTTGCGTTTTATGACAATGTTACTTTATACTTTCTTCACAGTGTAATCCTATGTATTTCTTTTCAGACATAAGTCCCACTGACTTCAATGGGATTTACTCCCAGGTTAAGTGTGTATAGGCTTGCAGCGTCAATCTCTTAAAAAGGCCAAGGTAAAGGTTGAGGTTTGGGTAATATGCAAATATATTTAAAGTTTAAACATCTGCCTTTTAACCTATTGATCAACTGAAAAAATTAATTCGCTAACAGCCTTAATAACAACATTTCAAATTTATTGGCTGAGAGAAGAGGTACTTCGTAGCATATCTATGCGTGTTGAAGTCCGGTATCAATGCTCTCACTAGTCACTGGGGGGGAAATGCCAAATTTATTTCACATATCGAACTCGGAGTAGTTTACACAAGGCTCCTAGGCAGTCTTCCATCCAGGTGCTGATCAGGCCAAGGGCCTGTTTAGCTTAACAAAGTAAACCCATCGTGCCCTCATACCATTCTCCAGGACTAAATAGCTCTACCCATATACTTTTCTGCACACTCACCAATGACCCATAAATAACTACTGAACCACCTTATGCTAATCAGCCACAGTAGAAAAGGTAGCAATCGGCTCACTTAAATGATCTCTCTTCCTTTCAAGCCGAGGTATAGAAAGAGTGGATGGAGACAAACAATTGTCAAATGAGGCATACTTTTTGCTTATTTTTCTAAAAACATTACCAAAAAAAATCTCCAATTCCTTTCCTCCAGCACCCAATCTGCACTTCCTGTTGTTGCCCTGCCTACCATAAAACAAAGACTACACAGAGAAAAGGAAAAGAAAGGGATGGAAAGAAGATCAGCAAATCCTTAATGCTTTAATCACTCATCTTCACATGCTCAAGAGATTTTCTCATTTTTGAGTGCTTTTGGAAACTCACGTCTCTGGTACATGTTGTGCGAAGCTGAGCATGCCCTGTGATATAGACGTGTAACTTCAACAGTTGGTATCAATATTTGCTTGCTTTCCGCTTCCCTCTGCATTCCTTTTCCCTTTCGTATCATGTCTATTAGAGCCTATCGGCAGGGACTGTCTTATCTTGTACTGTGCTTTGTAAATGTTAGGTGCTTTTCCCTTGCTTCTGCCTTTGCCTGGAACTGATTCCTGGAACACCACCATGCAACTACCTCCCTTATTCCTGTGTCCCTCCCAAAAACACCTTTTCCAGAAAGTCTTTAGATCATTTCCCTAGTCCCTACACCTTATTGCCACTAAGCCAGAGTAACGTGTTCCCAGCTGAACCATGCCTCCATTTCCCCCCTTTCTCTGTTGTTTGCCTGTGTCTAGTTTAGACTGCAAGAACTTCAGGAAAGGGATCCGTCATACCTGATCTTTATGAAGTACCATGTACATAGATGGCAAGATTGCGTATGGCTTGGGATGGTTAGCTGAACTGTGACTTCAAGATAGGCTGCCTGTACAGCTAAACATTCCCAGACTTAGGGATGTACAAAAGTTCCACCACGGATCTTGGGGAGGCCGAATGCCAGTGCATTTGGCCCCCCCGCCTCCCCCGGGACGGGACTTACCTTAGGCGGATCTTCCTGGCGCCATTTCCAAGTTAAAAAAAAACACAAAAAAACGTGATAGGCTACGCAAAGATTTACGTAGCCTATCACGGCTGAGTAAAACAAAAAACAAAAAAAACGTGCGTACGCAAATGGCGGCGCCCTTATTTTGGCACGTCTTAGTCTACGTAAACATTTACGTAGACTACAGCGAAAATAAGGGGAACGCAAATAGCGTAGACGCTACGCTATTTGCGTTCCCCTTATTTTCGCCGTAGTCTACGTAAATGTTTACGTAGACTAAGACGTGCCAAAATAAGGAATACAAATGACCGCCATTTGCATACGCGCGGGTTTTTGTTTTTTGTTTTTACTCAGCCGTGATAGGCTACGTAAACATTTACGTAGCCTATCACGGCTGACTGCAGGGACGCAAACGGCGACGGCCGCCGCCATTTGCGTCCCTGCTAGCCAGCGGCCAGATGTCCGGCCGCTGGCGGAGGCGGCTCCGCAGAATCCCTGCAAAGCGGAGCCGGCTGGCCAGGATTCGAGGGGGGGGGAGGGACGGAGCGCCTCCCCCCCCGGCCAGAATTTCGGGGTGGGGGATGGAACGCCTCCCCCCCAGCATCAGCATAATCCGCGAACAGGTAAGTGACTTTCGTACATCCCTACCCAGACTGCTTGAATTCTGGATGGAGAAGGTGCTTCCCTTACTGAACATGGTCCTACAGACCATGCAACAAGCAACATTTAAGAGCAGCTGTTTCATAAAAGCTAAGTTTCCATTTAAACCCTATAAAGGAAGAGAGTATTTTCTTCATCTTAGGTCACATTCTACTTTGTTCTGTATTGGGAGACATCAGAATCAAGTTAACCATTTTCTTTAAACTGAAGGGGTGGGGAAGAGAAGAAGCTCTAGATTCTGCTTACCTACACAGGTATATGAAGCTAAACTCCAAGTCACAGCACTCACTTGGCCGGAATCTTTAGTCTGCCAAAGACATCGGAGCTGAGCCAGCTTACTTGCTGCACTTACTAGAGTGCTCATGTTCTGCAGAGAAGCAAGGGATGAAGCACAATTATTAAATCAAAGAGCAGACTGGTAGATGGGGAAGGGGCATGGTGCAGTGGCAGAGCAGTTCTTCTGCATGTAGAAGGTCCCCAGTGGGATCTCTGCCACCATCAATTCAAAACCACTTCAGATACCAGGGCTCAGAGTAGCATCTGCTTGAGATCTTGGAGAGTGGCTGCCAGTCAGGGTATGTGGCACTGGGTGCAACGGACAACTGGTCTGACTCAGGATAAGGCAATTCCTTAAGAGAAAGTAACTCTTAGATGAGTTGATCTACTCTGAAATTTTGGAGACTAGGGCTGCAACCCTATACACCAACCCCACCCATCCACCCGGTGCCCCCCTGATGTGTCAGACTACAACTTCCAGCATCCTCCAGCCAACCCTGCTAGCTGGAGGATGCTGGGAGTTGCAGTCCAACACACTGGGAGCGCACTAGGTTGGGGAAGGTTTCTATACAGACATTCAGTGGGGCTGACTTCTGAGTAAACATATATAGGATTGTGCTGTAAGGGCGTGTTTATACTTTTAAAAAAAGGTATTTCAAATACTAATGTGCTTAAACACAGCCCACCCCATCCCTAATCAAATGAAGTCTACTGGTAACTTACATTAATATAGATACAGATGCTACTTGAAATTGGAACTTGTACTTTAAGAAAGCCAATTGGAACCTGAAGAGCTCCTTCGATCCACAGATAAAAGGTACAGAATAAAGAAATTGTTAAAATGGACTGGATAAGCAAATGTTTGCCCATCACAGGCTGCTGGAACTCCCCTCGGTTTTCATAAGCATTATGAGATAGAACTTATGTATGATGGCCAGGAATAAGAAGTCTTGCAGAAATCTACTGTGATTGGAACAGAATCACTGGTGACTCATGGACCCAGCCCGACCAGTTCACCTCCTAATTGGCTCACTATTTACCTGTGCCACTGAAAAAGTAGACTTTTAGCCCTAGCCAACCCTTTCTAGTGCATACCAGCTTTTCCCTTTCCATCCCAGGACACACACACAAGTCCCAAACATTTGACCTGAGCTACATGTCAATCCGTGGTGACACAGTAGTTACTGGGTTGTGGCCAATGTTAGACCTACTTAGAAGAGACCCATTGAAATGAATGGGACTTAAGTTAGACTACCACTGGATACAATCCACTGAGGGGATTGGTCTGCTGCACTAAACTGATTCGTACGGCAGTTTTACTGCAAACCTTTAACTGCATCTTTGAAACCAGGTCAAAATTTTATCCCAGGGTAAAATGTAGCAATGTAAAGGGAGACATCAAGTGTGTTTTTTTAAGCCACACTTTGGCAGTGCTTACTTTGTGAAACAGAAGGCAGCAGGCCTGTCTGGATGGCAGGTGTGCTGGTTTTGAAATCTTCCCCACTAATCCCAGGTTGTGTGGGATATTTAAAGTTACCCAGCAATAAGCAAAAGGCATTTCCACACATTCTTTAAGCGTGCACATATGTTATTCTTATTTCACACTTCCTAGGGGTGCATCCTGGCTGAGCTTAAGGACTGGCCCTTCGGCTTCTTTACTATGGTACCTTAGAAAGAAACGTTCATTTTAACCAACTAACCAAGCCCCCCCCCCCCCCACACACGCTATTTATCATGTTTTGCAATATGGTTGATACTAGGTGTTGCCCCAGGGAAGCTTTTCCCTCGCAACACCTCTTAGTGCTTTTTACCAGCCCAAGGACAGAGATAAAACAGGTTGACTCAAAGGAACACACTCAATATGCAACACTTTGCTTATACAGCAAACACACCGCAAAACACTGCATAATTCCTAAGTTCCCTATCGGGCACTAGGCAACAGAAGGGGTATTGTCTATCTTCCCAAATCTCCAATCCTTATGGGGAGATTGGTCAAAGTTTCCACAGCAGGTTAATGGCCTGGCCAGGAACAGACGGATGGGGGCTCAGCTGCCATCTGGCTCGGGCTTCTTTGGAGCCCTTATGCCCAAACCCAGGGCTTTATATACTTTTAGTCCCCCAGCTGACCAAATTATTCTTCAGGTGGCTCACATTATGTTATGATATGCCTTATCCAGGGTAGCATATTGGCCCAAACTACTGTGTTGGCATCCAGGAACTGGGCCTCTAACAGTGGGGTGAAATCAAGCTGGTGTGCTGGTGTCCTAAGTCTGGGCCTTTGCTGGTAGATGGTAATTGGGCATAGCATCACCCTATGAAGGGCACGTACCCGCCTTTAGTTAACTTACATTTACCTGTTCCTAGGTGTTGAGTGTTGGAGTCCTGTCCTAGGCTTTCTAAGGCAATGTTTATCCTGACAACTCATCCTATGTCTTCCTTATGCTCCAAGAATACTGTGAGTTACACAAGTTCACTGTGTTACAAAATAAGCAAATACTAGGATGGATCAAAGCTTACTGCAAGGAAAAACATTTCCAAACTTTGACCATGCCTGAGTTCTATTACACCCTTCCTTTCTCCTGGTCTCTTGAGCATGAATCATCACGTGGCATACACAGCAAGCAGGCCGAGGAAGTCCATAGCAATATACCATAATGCAGATATGTAAAAACAACCAGGCAAGCAGCTTCTGGCTGTAAAATCCATACATTTTCCACAGCATGTAATTAATGGGGCTTCCCACCAAGACCTGGAATCACTAAACAAGAACAATTATAGTGTGTGTGTGTGTGTGTGTGTGTGTGTGAGAGAGAGAGAGAGAGAGAGAGAGAGAGAGAGAGAGAAAGAGAGAGAGGCACATTCCTTCAACAACTTACCATACTCAGGTCAATTATCCATTTCTGCAGAGTTAGCATGTACCATCCTGCCACAAATCTAATCTTGCAGGTTAAGTTACAGAGGGATGATGGCAATTAGATAGTCAGTATAATCTGGTTTTATGGCAGGGGTGCAGAAGCTCAGGCCCAGGCACCAAATCCAGCCCTCCTGGAGTCCTAATCCAGCCATCGGGTTCCACAGGTGCCCCCCTTCCTCCAGCCGACTGTTTGGTGGTCTCCCAGCTTTTGTGCTTTCCACTGTTCTAAAAGGTTGAAATGTCTCTCCTAAGCCTTGCTTATTAGCAATAAGAACTCTAACCTAAAATATGCTATGTTTTGTATTCTTGGCCCTGCCCCTTTTGCCTTTGGCCTTGCCCACCACTGGAATGCGGCCCCCGAGAACTTCTCAGAAATGGAATTAAGCCCTCATGGCTGAAAGGCTCAGCTCCCCTTTTTATGGTATAATCTGGTTTCTAGTTATTAAAATGTATGTATAGCCTGACTTTCTAGTTTTAAAATTGGGCCACTTGAAGTAGTTTAAGGAATGAATTAAAAACCAATAAGAAATAGCTAAAATTCCATTCCAACAAAGGCAGCCAATAAAATCACTACAAAGCAAACAAAATTTTAAAAGTGCAGAGAAAACAGTAGAAAGATGATCCAATCTGCAGATAAAGACCTACCTAAATACAAACATCTTCAGCACACAGTAATATAGGGTCAAGCAGAAATGCCCCAGCACCATTTCTAGGATCTACCCTTTAGGAAGGACCAGAACTACCGTAAAATGGTCTCTGCAAGTTTCATCCCAGCCTGACAATCCAGAAGGATAGCATGGTTGATGGTATCAAAAGCTACTGACCAGGGGAACTAGCTGGGATGTTTCCCATATCCAGTTACCAGCATAGATTATGCACCAGAATGACCCTCTCATTCAAAAACCAGACTGAAATGAATTTAAATAATCAGCATCATCTAGAAATGCCTCAGGTTAGGTGGCCACCATTCACTTGAGCACGGTGCCCAAGAATGGAATGTTAGAGACTGACAAGTAATTCTCCAACACGGTGAGATCACTGAAAGGTTTATTCAGCATCTGTCTTAGCTCTCCCACTTTCAAGCAGGCTAGCTTCTCTCCTTCCCTCAGGGAAATATTTACCACCCTCTTAACCAACTCAGCCTTACCACCTCTTAATAAATAATTAATAAAATGACTCTAGAAGACACATGAAATCTAAAGGCTGCCTTTGCATCTACAGTTGCTTCTGCCTTTGCATGTTTGGTAATACAGTGCATTGGATTTTCTCCTGTTCCTGATTTGGTGAGTCAAATAGCTTCAATGCATTGTAGGAAAAACCCGGCACCAAGATCTTTCACTGTGTTGTTGTGCAGGAATAGCCCAAGCTGGTCCTGCTATGGACTATTTCTTCCATGATGAGGACAGTCTGGGCTCCAAGGAAGTCCTTAAACTCTAGCACAGAGAAATCAGTTGAAAATGCAGCAGCTTAATTCCCTGGAAAACTCTGGGATGAGATCCTGAGACTATGTACATCAAATGAGAAATGTGCACTGGGGGTGGCAGGGTGTTGTTTAATTCCCGAAGACAGAATGCCAACAGAACTGCCAGAAATGCTGTATAAATAGAAATGAACAAACAGGTAATTAAAGGATACATAGCTGTGTAGGGCAAAGCATACTTCATTTTGCCACTATAATGCAGAACAAACAGCAAAAGAATGACATCTGAAACGAAAAATTAGATCATTATGGCATGATTGAGAGAAACAAAGGATGATACAACAATGGAGGGGAAAAACAATGTACTACTACCTTGCACAATGATGATGGGATATTCTACATAGGTTGGAAGAGGATAATTGTAATAGCTCATGTACCGCAGGGTTACAAGGAAGCTGAAAGGGAAGGGTATAACTTCAGTCACAGTCGTATGCACACTTAAATGAACATCAAGTTCTATTTTTATATTAAAGAGCAAGTTCAGGCATAACAATCCTGGTCTGATAAACCACGGTTTATCAGGCTGAGAATGGGCTATGTCCTTTCCTGCTTCCTCTTCACCCCTCCCATTCCTATGTACACCCAATTTCACTGAAGATTTCCTAGTTTCTTAAACCAGTTTATCATGACACACAGAAACTGTCTTTTAAAGGCTCCCTCAAAACCAGAATATGAAGCTAGGATCTGATCTTCTCCTCTGGTGTATCATAAGGGCAGTATGCTATTTATAAGAAAAAAGCAGGCAGGAAGGGGAAAGGGGAGTTGGTGAACTGAGGAAAAGGAAGCCAACTGGGCATGGAGATACTAGGCTGGGAATCCAGACCTGCTGCTGAACCCTTAAGAACTGTGTAGAAAGCAAATTCTGCCAGTGGTGATTTTTACTGTTACCGCAGTGTTGTAAGAAATTTAAAATGCAATGTGCGAAGGCATTTTTAAGACAACCGTTGCATTAGACATACCAGTGAGGCCTAGCTAAAAAAAGCTGCTTTCTGAACCAAAGTTTGCTCTTGGCCTATTACTGGCAGGCAGCTTATCAGGCCATGATGAGAGTAATTCTTGTGCCATATGGCATTAGACCTGCCGCAGACAGGTCGAAACCCAGGGAAAAAACACAGAACAAGTTGGGAAATTTCTATAGAACTGTAAACAAGATGTCTGCAAATTCGAAAGCAAGAGGGTGTTACTTTGATTATAAGGAAGGGTCTTTCAAGAGGCTAGACCACCTTACTGTAACCAATCAGCAAGCTTAGAACATTATAATTTCCTGTTATGGCAATGGGGACAGGAGCTGGTAAAACACAACAGTATAAAGCAGAGTCTTGCCTGAGAGGCCATGTTCTGCCGTCATTCAAGATTCCTAGGGTCCCCTTCAGCTCCATTCACTGGTTCTTTGAAGGAAGGCAGATCCTTCACTGGTAAATATAGTAAACTAATTCTATTTTTTTCTTATTTCTGTATTACGGCTGGATAATGTGTGTGATTTGTATTTTCTTATTAATAAAATCATTTCCTATTTCAAGTAGTTAACTGTATGACTCGGTACTTCTAAAGACAGATCACATCTCTTAAACTTAAGCCAAATAGACAGGAAATAAGGGCCAGTCCCTAGTAAGCAGGGGATCTGTTAATTAGATCTCTTATCTTTAAATGTTTCCCCCTTACATTGCGACCAAGCAGCCCTAAGGGCGGGTTCGCACATCAATTTAAGCCATAGTAGTTTGTAAGCTACTCACAGCAGCTTGTTTTGAAAAATAGGCCACTGTGCCCATCACACGATCAGACAAAAAAGCTACTGTGTGTAGCTTATTTCTCCCCCCTCGCCCCTCCTCCCTAGTCCTCCTGCCCAGCCAGGCAGGTATCCCAGCTTCCTTTGCAGTGGGCCCCATATCCCACCGTCCCTTGCGCTGCCACTACATCACCTCCCTCCCTCTGACTGGTCAGCTTCACAAGAGGGGCATCTTCTGCTGTCTCTGCCAGCTCCCCGCCATTCTCTACAGTGTCATTCCTTAGCTGCTTCCCCCACACACCCACTGCTCCATCCACAGGGTTTTAGCTGGGCCTCCTGCAAACTTTCAAGGGTTTAGTGCCCCCACCCCCTTTTTGGTATGAAGCAGTTTTTGCGAGCAGCTCACAAAGTATCCATCTGGTGCCCCACTTCCCAAGACGGATTTCCAATCCCTTCCTTCATCTCCAGCAATGTGCCCGTGAAACCTACTTTGCACCCAAAAGGGGGTGGCAGCTCTAAATCCTTGAAATTTCATGCAGAGGTTCCCCGCATGGGGAGGCCCCAGATGCCCAAGTAAAACCCTGCACCAGCAAAACCTGCATGGCAATGCATCTCTGTGGGATACGTGGGGACTGTACCGGGTGTGAATGTCTTGGGGAGGCACGCAGGCGAAAGGCACTTTGGAAGTTTGCAGAGCGCTTCTCCAGAGGAAGGGAGGGTGTAGTCGACAGCACAATCTGTTGCTAGGCAGATCACAGAAACAGAGCTCCCAAGAGGAGCAGAGCAGCAGCAGCGCTTTTAACTGTTCTTACTGAGAGACTCTGTAGGCGAGCAACTTAACCCACGCTGCATGACAGATGACACAATAACCCATGATGGGTTAAACAACCCTTACTGCAGACCATGGGTTATCAGGGTGGCTTATTTTGGGTGGCAAAAACAGCAGCAGACGACACACTAACCCACCATGGGTTACTCAAAAAAATAAACCATTGTGGGTTAACATGTCTTTCAAACCCTGTAACAAGGTCCAAGAAGCAGGGAAAAAGCTGAATTTCACATGTTTTGAATGAGTGAGTCAATCTGAGCTTCTAGCCAGTGTATGTTTTCCAACACTTTCAAGTTTATGGCCAACATAAGACACTTGCTGAGCAGTTCAAAGCTCTACAGGATTCTGATGCGTACATGAAGTCCGTTCAAAGTAATGGGAAAATTTAGTTTACTGCTATGAGAACAAGCCGTACTTAGCCCGGGCTAATACAACTTGATCCTGGCTTATTCTCACTAACCATAGCTCAAACAAACTACAGTTCCCTCGAGTTTGGACATCTTGGGAAACTGTGATTAGTTTAAAATCGAAAGTAGAAACATTTGATCTCCTCCAGCGTGCGAAAAAAGAGGAAGCCACACTTTCCAGAATAATTATTTATGAAGCCCCCCTGGAACCTTGGCTGCTACAACATGAGCTTAATTCACGCATTAATTGTAAGAAGGGGGCTCTAAACAAACAAAGGGAAGCAGGGGTGCGCTGCTTCCCCTGCCCCTAATGTCACGTAACTTCCTCGTCCCTGATGTCCACATGTTGGGTGTGGATGTCCACAGAGGGGAAGCCTTCACGCAGGCTTTCCATGTGGATTGGAATTCCAGTTGCACTGAGTTCCAGCTTCTGTCTTAGATATGGAGCGGTATACAAATATTGTAAATAAAATCAATCAATCAATCAATCAATCAAATAAAGCCTACAAGTGTAGGCTGCCCCACTACAGACATCTATACTCAATGCATGGATGTCAGGAGCAGGGAAGTTGCACAGTCTTCAGGACAGAGTCAACAGTGCAAACAGCATGCAAGGAGAGGTACAGTCTGCCTACAACAGGGGTGCCAAAATATGCTGGTATTTTGGGGTCCTTTTGCCTTCAGCCCTGTATACCACTGACACATGACATCTGAGTGCTTCTCCAAAATGTAATTCAGACCTTAGGATGAAAGAGCTTCAACACCTCTGGCCTACAATCTGTGGAAGGGGAAAGGGGGACACTGTCAGAATGTGTGAGGTACAACTGCAGCACTTAGCTATTTGTGGCTAGGCTCTCAGCAGGTGTCTTGACACCCAAATAACCTTTCCTTGCTAGTATAAGAGAGTAAGGATGCAGCCTTGCAAATACTTCTAGAAAAGTTACTAGCTTCCCTGTCTATATTATAGTCACATGCGGCATTGCAACAGCCTGGAAAAAAATTGCCTGCCTAGCCACCTGGAGTTAGTTCTTACACACCGCAGGTAACCAAACAAAGACCTATTTACATCCCTGCAAGGAAGGAAGGGCAAGTCCAAAAAGAATACTTTGTAGAAAGACAGGATAATCAACCAACTAATGGATCATTACTAGTATTACTAATAGACGCAGGCTCTCCAGTCACAGGTGTCTGTATAAGGAACCAGCTTTCCCAGGGTAAGGTGTTATTTAGCCCTCATTAATGCAGACCATGCAAAGCCCAGGAACACCTACTGGTTACACAGCAACATGTCACCTTACACTTGCACACCAGTCACGTGCTCAATGGCAATACTTGTTATTTCCCCCCCCCCTTTTTTTTTTAAGGTCCCTAGAACCAGTAACAGGGCTGGGTCTGAGCCCTGGTTCAAACTAAGCCTACTATGCGCTTCCTTTTTTCCATGAAATTTTATTTTATTTTGAAAAGGCAACCCCAAAAAGAACATACGTAATATAAATAACATACATAATATAACAAGATCACTAAAGAAATAAAGAAACTCCGTAATTATAATTCTGAGTCTATCAGTGGTATGCTTGTGGAACAACTAGAGGAAAACCAGCCTAAGTAAAATGTCACTATGGAATGAAAGAATGAAAATACAAATTATATAGCAAACAGCCATGGCTCGCATTCTTCTTCCATTTAGAATGCCAGGGCTCAGCCCTGGAACATATGAAACATCTGATCTGAAGACATATACAGTGGTGCAATCTTACTGAAGCTGACCAAGTCTAGGCGTAGTCCAGCCTTCCCAACGTGGTGCCCTCCAGATGTTCTAGACTACAACTCCCATCAACACCAGCCAGCATGGCTGACAGTCAAGGCTAACGGGAGTTGTAGTCAAAAACACCTGGAGGGCACTAGTTTGGTGAAGGCTAAATGGGAGACCGCCTGGAAGGGAACCTGATGATGCACACCCACTAAAGTTCTATCGTGGCGGGAAATAAAGTGTAATAATGCATACGGGGGAGTGCTTCTGGGCATGTTCAGAGTGCCTTTTCTTCATCACAGAGGAAGTATAACCACAGCGGGGGGGGGGGAGTTCACACTCACAGCCCCCACTGCCTCTCTATTGAGGTGATCCATTAGTGGGCAGCAAGGGAAAGTTCTTCTTCCACCTCTTCCGAAGCACAAGCGAAAAAGGCAAGACCGCGGAACTGGCTTCCGGAGGGTTTTCTGCTGTTGTGGGGAGGAGAAGGTGAGCCCCCTTACCCGCTCAGTTCCAACAGCAAACTCTCCAGGCTGACTCCCCGGGCGGACTTGGCGGCGAGCAAGGCGGCTCCCTGGGGAAACTTGAGCACCAGGGACACCAAGATCGTGCTCCAGTTGGCCACGTCCAGCAACAGCGGCGCCGGCCCCATCGCCACGCTTCGCTGTCGCCTGTTCTGCCGGCGAGGCGACGGCCGCGGCGGCCCCGACCAAGAACGGGAGCGCGGCGCCTCCTGCTCGGGCGAGCTGGCGGGGGGAAAACGCCCTGCGGGGAGAGAGCCACGAAGAAATGACGACGTGGTGCGCGCTGGCGGCGCCCGCTTTTACCGCACGGGGGAGGCGGGCTGTTCCCGGTCGGAGGGCCCGACTAGTACCGCTCCCCCCCGCCCCCTCTTTCCCCTTGTTTTGCTCTTTTATTTGATTTTACTTATTCCCCCTTTGGTGCCCCCTTCCAAAAAGAAGAACCCCTCGCCCCGGCTACAGCTTTTCCTGGTTTTCTTTTCACCGTTTCCTGGCCAAAGCGAAAAGAAAACCGAAAACGTTCGGAAAGCCAAAAGGCCGTGATAGCGGGGCGGCCAACTTCTTGACTTGTTCTCCGCCCTTCCTCCTTGAAGGGCACCATCCTACGCAGGTTCAGCCGGAGACAAGTCCTGCAACTCGCGGCATTCCCCAGCCAGCATACGCCCACCTGCACAGGATTGCGCCCGAGCAGCACGAAGGCCGCACGCTAGAAGTTCGGGAGTTCACATTCATAGCGGGAAATGCTGTGCGGGCGCAATTCTACGCATGTTGAGACAGAAAGAAAAGCCCTACAGCTCCCAGCATTCCCCAGCCAGCATGAAGGGCTTTTTTTCTGTCTAAACATGCAGGGGATTGAACCCATAACTGCTTAATGACAAGCAAAAATTCAACTGGTGGTGCTGACCTCTTACGCTACGCTTGTTTATTCTTATTTTATTATTTATTGCCAGTTAAGTTTTAAAAGCAGAGGAGTTCTGCCAGTTCCAGGGGGAAAAAGATATTAAGGGCACAGTCCCATGCATGTTTAGACAGAAAAAAAAAAATCCTAAAATACCTATGCATATTCAGAAAAAAAAGGCCCTACAACTCCCAGCATGCCCCACCCGGGTGGGGCATGCTGGGAGTTGTAGGGCCTTTTTTCTGTCCAAACATGCAAAGCATTGTGCCCTATATGTAATTACTCCCTGCTCACCAGTGACAGGCCCTGACTTTATCTGGCTTGGGTTCAGAGAGCTGTGGTTTGGCTTATGGTGCAAGGAATTACTGAATCATACAGGCAACTATTTAAAGTAGGAAAGAGTTATGTTATTAAAGAAAACATACACACCTTTCATGCAACTTTAATACAGAAATAGAAAAAGAATAGAATAGAATAAGCTTACTGTATTCGCCAGTTAAGGATTTGTCTTTCTTCAAAGACCCTCTGAATGGAGTTGACAGGGACTCAGGATCTTGAATGAAGGCAGAACATGGCATCTGAGGTGAGGCTCTGCTTTATACTCTTGCATTTAGCTAGCTCTTTCCCGATTGGTTCCAATAGGGTGGTCTACCCTCCTGAGGTAACACCCTCATGGTTAAATCTTTGCTGACGTCCTGTTTATAGTTCTATAGAAATTTCCCAACTTATTATCTGTGGTTACTCTGTGGTTTAGACCTGTCTGGGGCATGGACCTTATTGGCTTAAGACTTATTCTTGCCATGGCCTGATAAGCTGCCTCCCTGTAATAGGCCAAGAACAAACTTTAGTTCAGAAAGCAGCCTTTTTAGCAAGGCCTCTTTGGTATGCCTGACATGATGGTTGCCTTAAGTATGCCTTTACACACCGCATTTTGAATTTCTTACATTTCAGTCTAAAAAGTCTTGACACACAAGGAAAAACGAATGTGGAGGTAAGAGGGGAGAAATTATTTGTTTTAGCAGAACTGCTGGAATGGCCCTGCTCTCCCTTCTTTTTCCTTCAGTGCACCCTGCTGGAATGGCTGCTGGTGGTGACAAGTGAGGGAGGAGGAGCTCTCATGAGGAAGCAGGGCTGGTGAAACAGCCTCCCTCTCATCTCCCCCCATACAGGCTGCTGGAATGGTTGCTGGTGGTAACTTTGAATTACTTAAACTTGCTAAAGCAGCTACTAACCTGTATCTCTGTTTATTGAAACAGGGCTGCCTACAGTGATGCCATCTTTGCTTGTAAATTCTTGTCCGGGGCACACATGTTCTGATATGCTAACAGAGTGTGGTCACAATTCACAAGCTACGCAACACCTTTGCGCAGTCCGTCCTTTAATATCCAAATGGCTATGGGGAAAATAATACATAAATTGTTGCCCTTGTTGTATATGGTCTGCAGGATGGTTGTACTTTGTACTTTCCTCCCTAACTCATTTTTAGCAAGCAGTGCTTAAAAGCACGTTAATCGCTGAGCTGGATTACTCTAATATTATATGTAATAGAGCAGCCAAAGCTTTTCCACAGTATCATTTAATCTTTGCTTCCTACAGTTGTTGATACAGAAACCTTCCTCACAATATATTGAAGCTAAGAGCAATAGCCTTTTAAATTGCAAGATCTTCCTTTAGTCCAGTCTGTTCTTTCACCATAAGCTTTATATTGCCTGCTTGTATCAGATGGTCTGTAATATACTTAAAATAAAGAAAAACATATGTAAAAAAAAGAATTGATGTAATAGCTCGGGATACTTATATTTTTCTTTAAAGATTACGAAGAATGATCTGCAATCTATAGCACATTCATTATACCGTGTCACACTTTTTTTTCTTTTTCTTTTTTAGAAAAAGAGTCTGCATATGCCGTATCTTGTTTCATATCGTAACATATTAACAGGAAAAAACCCTCTCCATCTGTGGGAGATTTTGGATTGATTTTGGCTGTGGTTTTATTGGGTAATCCTTAACACTGAAAAACATTCCCTTCCTGAGATCTGCAGAAAAGGGGAACCAAAATGATCAAGAGATTGAAGTGCCTTCCTTATGAGGAAAAGCCATGAGCATCTGTAGGAATTTTCTGGGGGGTGGAGGGGTAGGGCGGCCAAGCTACACAGTGGTATGTTCTTGTAATGTGTACAGCGGATGCCACGACAACCTACCTATGCATTTTCGTGATGTGTGTGCTTTGTTGCTTAGGGTACAATCCTATGCATATTGGCTAGGGAATGCAGAGAGTTGTAGGACCTTTATCTGCCTAAACACATATAGGATTGTGGCCCTAGAGTCACATTTAGTGGGCTACATTCAGAGCTTCTCTACATGAGGCTTTTATTGTGTGCTCATGATCGGTCACTCACAGAAGTTTGCGGGTCCTTTATACAACGTCATCAACCTTCAGGGCCTCTCTTGTGCTTTATAAGCTTTATCCTGGCTTTTTTAAGGAAAATGTGGTAATAAATTTAAATCGTGCTCCAGCAGCTGGTGAATTTCTGTAATCCTGCTATATCACAGCACCATCTACTGGATGTATAATGAAACATATAGAACTTGCTGGCAAAGGAAACCCCCGGGGGAAAAAGCGGAGAACATGTAATGGAGCCAATCTTGATCCCACAAAGAATCTAGAAGCAGAAGCCCCGTTAAAGGTACAGAATAAAAGCAGAAAATCCTGGGAATTGGACAGTACTAATGCAGAAGAGTGTTATATTCAACCTTCACATAAGAGGTATCGCAAATTCTAACAAAACTTTATTTGGAGTGAGGGATCTCCTCTCTCTCTCTCTCTCTCTCTCTCTCTCTGTCTCAGATGCACAGATAGTACAACAGAATGTCATTTTGGATATTTTCTGGCATCACCAACTTTATCATAATATTGACAACTTCACATGGCTTTCCAGCATGTTCTAGAATGATTTTTTTAATCTTGGAAACATTGGTGAACACTATGTGGAACATAGCAGTGGAGTCTATGGGAAATGCCTTTGGCAGGTGGAAGAGAAGTGGGTATACTTGATCAGGATTTAGGGTTCTAGGGGAGCCTGGACTGCTCACTTTACATTTCACATTGCTACCAGTCACCTTTTACATCAGCCAACATAATTCAGTTTTGCATTACTTGAATTTTGAACAGCACACCAAGGCCTCCAGGAAATAAATATGTATCTAAACTGGGGGGGGGGGGGGGAGAGACACTTGAAAAAATTGTTATTTACAGTACAAACATTCCTGTAATTGCTTCTGGATAATTTTGCTTGATGCTTCTTGATACCTATTCACTGACCCTAAATAATGTCTTATTATCAAAAGTGGTTAGGTTTCACTGATTTCATCCAGACCAACGAGGTGAAAACTGAACTAAAATCCTGAACACTTTCTATATTGATGCATTTTATTAAAACACACACACGCAATTTCATAAGGATTTTCTAACATTTTTGCTAATTTTATGGCAGCCTTGACTGCCATCTGGAGCTTGCGGAGTATTCAGTGTTTGTACTCTTTGCTTTTCTAATCTTGTCTAATGTTAACAGCATGCTCCTGGGAAGCATTATTGATTTATGATGTTCTGAGTGTTTATGGGAAGGTCTCAGTGCACTTCGACACTGAACATTAATAGACACCACAGTTTGAAGCTTTATACAGTAGCAAACACAGAACAGTTTTATTATCTCTAGATTTTCATACATGCATATCACTAAAGTATTCGTCCCTTTCTCTTCCCAGAGTGCCATCAAGTGTACTAGTACAGCAGAAGATTGGAACTGGTTTAGGCTACTAACAGGGATGTCTGGAATCCTGGCTAGGATCAAGGAATGGATTCATCATAAGCAGGGCAGAGCTCATGCTTCACATGTTCACTGTCCTGGGTTCAGTTCCGGGCACTTCCCATTAAGAGGTTCTCAGATAATACTAGGCCTTCTCAAGGCTGCAAAAATAATTTGCCCGAGATTTTGGAAAGACACTCTCAGTCAAATAGGCAATACTAGGCTTCATGGATTAGTAATTTGATCAACATATGTGCAGCGGGAAAGAGGGCTGTACCACACAGCAGACTGAAGAGAAGATAAAGCCAGCAGGTACAGGACAGCTTTATTTCATGCTGGTTTCTAAGTTTTCCAAAACATTTCTAATGTAAATGTTCTTCAGCACAGGAAACTAATATATAAATTCAGACAGCAATTATGCTGGGAAAAATTGCTCTGTTTATCCAGGATAAGTTCCTTAGTTCATCAGCTCTTAGTTCCATTCAGATATACTATTCATGGAAAAGCTATTCTTTCCACATTAAAAACGCATTTAGAAATCTGTAAACCAGCCCGTAAACAAACTTGTCTTGCATCTTTTAGATGTGCCTTCAATTCTGACACAGTATAAGGCCAGGTTCATATCTAATGTGTAAAGAAGGATGCAGAAAACACAATAATGCAATGATTTTTCTAATCACAATATGGCAGGATCCAGCTTGAATGGAATTATTTGAAGAGCCTAAACTCATGAGAGACTCTGATGCCATTACACTTTTCAACAGATCTGGACCATCACACACTGAAATCCATCAGTGCAATTGTACATGACCGGCTCTAAATGAGTACTAAAAAGCTTTTTATGTAAGTGCTAACTCATTCTCACAAATGGGCTTCAGCAACAGAAAGCCAGTGGGGATGGTTCCACAGTGGGACCAATTAGTTCAGTCAGCTGAGAGGACATAACCACAGCTAAATGATGCCTTAGTACTCTGTATAATGTACAAATCCCAGACTTGCTTGTTAGTTCTGGTTCAGAGTTATGTGTGACCAGTACAGAAGTGAATTCATTAGAACAGAGTTGCTACTGAACTAGTGTTGAACTCCTTGAATAGACTTATACATATGAGGATTTATAATGAGTCAGTATCTTCTGCCAGCTGCACGTGAGGGGCCCTCTGCTCAAGCTTAAGCACCGTGTTCCAGCACTGGACCGCCAGGGACCTATCCCAAGTCCGGCTTCAGGTACGGCCACCTGCAACTCTGGCCTGCAACTTACAGAACAAGAGGCATTTGTATGATACAGCATCAAGGCACACTTGGTTGGCACCACCAGATCTTCACTGCATGTTCTGGGCCACATTGTGTGAGAAAGATGGTAAACAGGAAATAGTTCATAGAGGAGCTAAAAATGTACGACGAGGGAACATAGAAAGCTGCCTTATACTGAGTCAGATCATTGGTCGATCTAGCCCAGTATTGTCAACAATGACTGGCAGTAGCATTCTGGGATTTCAGGCAGGAGTCTTTCCTAGCCCTACCTGGAGATGCCAGGGATTGAATCTGGGATCTTCTGCATGCAAAGCAGGTGCTCTACCGCTGAGCTACAACCCATCTTGGGATTCTAGACAGACGCTGAAGTGTGCAGATACAGTCTGGAGGAGATAGATGTCCATAGGAGCGATCAGTGCAATTTTCATTTGAGAGAACCCCTCCCCCCTTATTGCATGGTGAGCTTTCCGTGCCTCTAAACCAACTTCTACTGAATCACTGCAGATGGCTTTGGTAACATCTGGCAGATAAATATGCTCAAAATCCATGGGCCAGTCTCCTTGCCAGTAGCAGTCCCCCAGGAAGTCATCCCTGCATTCTGTTCCCTACAATGGCTTATGCAGAACACAAGGTCAAAGCTGAAGTGAACTGTAAATTTGAAGGAAATAATTTTTCAAGAGACATTCTCATCTGCATAAACTGTTAAATTTCATGTCCTTTTACAGGTCAATGTATCATTGTGAAAGCTGCCTTGGGCCCATTTAATGATGTGAATAGAACAATTCAATGCTAGCAACCCTGTGGTAGTGGGCAGATTATAAAATTCAGTCTGATTTTTTTTGTGGAGCAAATATAACTCCCAAAGAGGTATAGATTCAGTAAAGCTGGACCTCATTGTCTAACATAACCTTGTGCAGATTATACTTTTGGGGTGCGATGCAGCTCCAGTACTTTATAAATGTTGAAACTTATATAGAAGTTTATATTTGATGTGACTAGAAACACAGGAAGCTGTCTTATATTGTGTCAGACAATTGGTCCATCTAGCCCAGTATTGTCGACACTGATTGGTAGTGGCTCTACAAGGTCTCAGGCAGGGGTCTTTCCTAGACCTACCTGGAGATGCCAGGGATTGAATCTGGGACCTTCTGCGTTCAAAGCATACGCTCTACAACCGAGCTACAGCCATGTGCCCTACTTCACAGTCTTCTATGTGATGGGCTGTCCAGTTCAAGTCCAAGTTAAAGATAAAGAATGATAAAAAGGGAGAGCAGGAGCCTTGAAGTTGCCAATCAGCAGTTAGCACTTAGGTCCAAACTACACATTACTTCATTTTTTTTCGTCTAAAGTAAGTGCAGGGGGCTCAATCTGGATTGGGACCCTAGCATGGAGGGTAGAAGGTTTTAATCCTTTATCCCACCACCAGCACTGTGGTCCTTATCTAGATCAACAGGCCCATACCTGTAATTACAACAAATGGATCACTTTTGGGCAATGAAAATTGCAGGCATCTATACATATGAATTAGTACATGCCAATGTTATGCAAGTCTGTGTCTTCTTTTGTCAACTTGGAGCTGCCCTAGATGTGATCCCTATTCATGTTTCCAGGATCATATGAGCAAGCTTTGATTAGTTTAAATTGTCCAGATACCTTATTAGGATAGAATTTGAACCATTGTTGGCCAGCATTTAGAAGTATGGCATCTGAAGAGAGAGAAAGACATCTGTTTTTCAGCACTGACCCTGCTCTGCAAAACATTAGTGCATTACTTTGTTTTTAAAGTGAGGAGATTTCTTTTTTAGTTCTAGGAAGGCTGGAGTTCCTGCCCAAGTTTATTTTTTCTTCTTCCATAGTTGAGGAAGTAATCCATTTTTACCAGGGTTTTTCCGAGATCAGTGTTCATTCTGCTTCCAATAACGCGGGTGTTGGTGTTGGGAATTTTGTCTGAGAATACTGACATGTCCTTGGGGAGCTGCTCAGGCTCTTTTTTCTGACCCTAGATAAAAGAAATTACAAGTTATTCATGTCAGTGCACCTGGATCTAATGGACTATGCTTCTACGGAGATATTGCAGTTAATCAATTCCATCTTAACTAAAGTTGGGATAACTGGTCAGCTTACAAGAATGAACAGAAGACTATAAGCATTGTGTTTCTGGAGCAAACCAAAGGTCCAACTACTACAGAATTCTGCATCCAACAGTGGCCAACAGGGCCAGCCCAAGACCATTTGCTGCCTGAGGCAAAAGACAAGATGGCACCCCCTTCCCATTCCATGTAAAAAAAAAAAAAAACTGACTGGACTGGTAGTTGCAGCTTGCCTCAGTACTGGGAATAGGACAGCATCCGCCACCATACCTGAAGGCAGTGGGCTAGCTTAGGGGCCCACAGCTCTCTCCTCCAACTCCTTGGGTGACATTTCCCACCATCTGCCACCAGAGGTGACTGCCTCACTCTCAGTAATGGTAGGGCCAGCCCTGGTGGCCAACCAGAGGCCTCTAGGATGTTCACATGTGAACATAGTGGCAGCTATCCACTCTTGTTTGCCCCCAGCAACAGTATCTGGACAATTATTAGAGATATCAGGTAGTATCCAATGGTGGCTCAGTATTGGTGATAATGATGTTGCTCTACTGTAAACCAACACTAGCACGTCATTAGCACTTGTTAGTGCAAAGGGAAAAAGTGGTGACTTGCCAGCCAAATCGCTGCTTTTTCTCTTTACACTAGCAAGCGCTAATGATAGACACCAATGCTAGTGCGCTGTCATTAGCGCTAGCACTCTGCCACCAGTGGATGCTACCCATCGTGCCTCAGAACTTGGAGGTTCCAGTTAACTATCATGGCAAATAGCCACAAATGATCTGTTCTCCATCATTTGACACATTCTTTTTGGAACCCATCTCGGTTAGTGGCTCTCGTGGGCCACCACAACTTGACAATCAATTTAAGACAATTCTGCATGGTTTGAAAAAGTCTGCAGCCATGAACTAGCAGCTAATTCAACTCTTCAGTTACTGATTGACACAGAATCTTAATGATATGGGAGGATAAAACCTGAAATAATAATAATGATAGCCATTAAAAAAAACTTGTTGAAAATAATGGTAAAACATACCTTACCCTGCTCTAATGGTATATTTGTATTTAATCACATTTAGGCTGCAATCTGGCATACACTTCACTAGGAGTAATCCACATTGAACATAATAGGAATTACTTCCAAGTAAATATGCATAGGATTGCACTGTTACTGTTTTAATGTTCAATTTTTCTCCAGACTGTTCTAAAAATATCTCTAAAAATATTTACTAGTTCATGGTTATTAATTATCCAGTGATGAATCAAAACATACTCCATCTGCGCATAGCAAAAATGGCTGGTGCTTGGCACTTCCAACCTCTCAGGCATACTTGCCTCCATTTCTTAGATTGTGTGCATGTGTAAAAGATTGTTCTTCACAGACTTGAAGACGGCATGATAGTCTTCATGTTTGTTTCTGTCCTGTTGTCATCTCTGATCAATCTGGCTTTCAATGTTTTTTAATTTAAAAAAAGCTCTTGCAAAACCTGTTTCACCACAATTATGTTGCCAGTTCACCACTGGCGAGAGGTTTTTTGTTTTACTCTGGTGAGAATCCCCTGCCCGTCTCCTGAGCCTGGAAAATATGGTGCTTCAAGTCAGAGGGCTCCTTGTACTCAACATCATAACGGGGGATCTTCCAGATCTCGTGCTGATGTCAGGAAGGATTGGGAAGCAGCAGGTTGTCTTGATTTTTTCTGATACTTTCTGATAAGTGCAAGTTCTGGGAGATTCCCCTATCCATCTCCATGCATTAGGGAAGGGTGGGATATCTCGTTAACCTCACACTGAAGCCTGGCTCGGAAAGCAGTGAGATGTTGATGTCAGACAGGTACTTTGTATGGAATAATACAAAATCCCTATGAATCTAGGAAAATTAGTAAAACGAGATATTTTTAGGAGACAGTTTAATAGCTCAATGACATAGCCACTGGGGTTCACCACATGAGGCTTTTTATCTCTCAGTTTACTGGGGTTTCTGTTTCCACATTCTAAGAAGATAAAGATCAGATCTTTACACAGGCAAGTTCTCAGGGCAGAGGGCAAGCGGTGAATCACTGGGTCTCCTGAGGGATTCAAGTATCTCTCGCTTGCCCGCACTCTCTCTCTGCAAAGCTGCACACATGGAGGGGGGGGGGTTCATTGCTGTCAACTGTTTACATGGGGGCAGTAACCATATTCCTCCTCAGGCCAGCTCCGTGCTTACTTTGAGCCTCTCCTAGCCCTGCCAAGAAAACTCTCCTCCCAGCCCAGGTCAACAGGCAAACATGCTGGAGGAGGAGGGTGGGGAAGGGCAATTGTGATTTTCCCACTCCACCCAATGGCTTCTTCCCAAGCTGAGGTTATAGCAGAACCACACATTTACACACAGCCATTAAAGCGGATTTACATTTAAATAGTGGATTATCTCAGGTGTTTTTTGTGTGTGGCATAAAGATAAAAAACAACTGTATGCGTCCTGGAGGTTGATGGCGTGATGTAAATGACTCGCAAACTTCTGTGAGTGCACTATAAATGCTTCGTTTAAAGACACAGGGTGCTTCCAGACAGGGGGCCCTTAGTGCTACAAATCATAAAGCTTACTGCTAGTCAAGAGCTTGTTGCTAGTCAGGCAGCGATACTGGGCTCAGTGTAAGCAGCATCACAGGTTCATTCATGATTGTTCTGCGTATAAAACACTATGACATCTTGGAGAGACATGCCACTTTCAAGATGTGACAAATCTGCTTCAAGTATTCTTTTTAAGGAGGTTGGCAGCTATACTTTATAACAGGTATATTTGTATTTGACCTACCAGTGGATCATAGTCCTGTAGGAAACTCCAGTTCTGGTACCTTTAATGTAAAAATAAAGTATGGTTTAGTTTTGTTAACCAAGTAGGATGATGCCAAATGCTCAGGAACACTTGAGATTTAAAGTACTGGAGTATCAATAATATCTGGCAGAATACTCTGTCCAACTTCCATTTTGGCTATTTCTAAGAACTGTGGAACAGACAATATCACAGTAAAAAATTACAGATGCTGTCACTTTTGTCTTTTCATGCCATGTGTGTGCATGTTTATAGCGATGTGAGACTGCAGTCCTATGGACACTTACCTGGGATTAAGCCCCACTCAACATAGTGGACCTCTGAGTGCACATGCACAGGATTGTGCTATGAATGTATTTGTGTGTGCATACATTTGTGTCTTTATGTGAATCTGTGTGCCTATCAGTATATCTGTGTGCACAAAAAATGCACACTGAAATACTATGTCTATGGCTTCCTTATGGCCTAGAGAACAATGATTTTCAAACCTCCTATGTTTAGGGAACATACACCATCCAGATCAGCTTGTCTGCCACAGAAGCCCTGTGCATGGCAGAGGATTCAATCTGAAGCCTGTTCTAGGGCACACACTCAGTGCACAAGGAACACTGGCCAAGATTGTTGGGTTTCACCACTGCCTTGCAGGAACAGAGAATGTGCCCTCCTCAAACAGGCACTGACAGAGCTCACGCCTCTGGGATCTACTTTGGTTTTTTATTAGAATCCTGAGGCCCACTAACCAGAGCCAGGTGCAAAATAATGGCTTGAGGTGTGTGTGTGTGTGTGTGTGTGTGTGTGTGTGTGGCCAGATGCAAAATGGTGGTTGAGGGGGCAGAGCCAGTTACCTCTGAGCCATACATGGAGATGACCTGCATACAGAGGTACAAATTTACATCTGAGGTAATATAAATCAGGGATTCTAACAGCCTAATTTGGGGGAGGGGGTGAAGGTATTGTTGTTGCTATTTTGCTGCTGCTATTTGTTAAAAATTGGAAATCCTAAACACTCGCTCACCTACTGCAAATCATCCATCAGCCCACCTACAGATTCTGATCTACTTTCCTGTACCTTAGATCACACCCAGTGTGCTTCTTCATATTACATGATGGGAAGACAAGGAGTTGTTGTGGTCATGCTCTCTTTCAGGGAAGACTTAACGGATCCTTTCACTGAAGTGTCCCTGGTCATCTTTCAAGGAGCCCTCGGGGGTTTCAAGTGTTAAAGGGCCATACTGAATTGGTGTATAGATTCAGCAGTTGCAGTGGTAGATACCTCTGGCTCTTAAAAGTATTTAATTTACTGTCAAATGCGAAGCCTCTGTGTTTTGCTGGATCAAATACAAACATACCAATAAAAAGACCCTCTGGAGTGCTCCCAGTGTAAATGGAGGGGGCGATTCACTTGTTACATTTCTCCAACAGAGTCATTCTTTATGTTGAGCGAAATGCATACACCACTGGGCCACTGATCTCTGGTTTCATCTGGTTTTGCCTACTTAGAGATGATCTTCATATAAGAAAAATGCAGCATATGAAAAAGCCCCAAGAAAGATGACAACAGGGGAATGCAACAACATGGAGATAACAGTGGCACAGACAGGTCAGTCACAGACATCCCAGGACTACCCAAGTCAGCACATGCAGTCAAACATATGTTGATGTACAGTTAGTTGTGTTGGTGCTGATAAGTGAAGGATGGTACCAAGTTACTCACCAGTATTTCGATGCCCTTCTTTCAGCCTCCACAAACTCTCTCCAGACCTTGTCCTGTTGGACCCGATCCCCCTTCAGGGCCTCTTGCTGTTCTCGGGTTTTGTTTGATAGTTTCACCGAGCTCTGCGTGGTGGCATGCAGGGTCCTTCCAGACTGGGTGCTGCTCAGTGAAGGAGACGAGCATGAGGCTAAATCCTCCACAGGGCTGGTAGCCAGTGACCGGTACCCTGCCGATGTAGTTCTCCTGAGTCCGTTTGCTCTGCTCCCCATCTTATGCGCGCTTTCTCCACTACACAATATTGGGTTTCACCCCAATGAAACATGAGCAGATCCTAAGCATGCGCTGTTGCCATGCCCAGCATTTTGTCTTAAGGATTTGATTGAATGAGCAAAACAAAGGGAAACTGTACAGAAAGCCCTGATATCCAACAGGCAGTGTTTCTGATAACTGCATGAAGAGGTTCTGTGATTACCTGTGCAATTTGGTATGACCCAATAGTGTTTTGTTAGGCAGCTGTACACGGCATGGAGGCAAGATTAATTGTAATAATTTAAAATAAAAAAGCCAAAGATGTCGTTATTGAAAGGCTTAGGTTATCAGCTGTCCATGGCAAGGTTTACATTTCTGTTGCTGAAATGCAAGTCACACGGATGTGTGGTTTCTGAAGTCCACATTGTTTCAGGAATCCCCAGAATGCCCACTGAACATGTAACAAGAGCCTGTTGTTGTAGGTAGTATTGCAGGGCATTTTTCTGGACCACGGTAGCTTTTGTTCTGCTTGCTCAGCCGAAACAAAACACCCACAAAGCCTGGGTTTTCCCAGTGTGTTTACTGTCTCCATTGGAAACCAGACTGGTTTTCTCATGCATATTCATGACAGAAGGCATGTACCCAATAAAGACAGCTGCTAGGATGCTTGGCTAGACGTTGAGTGCTGTTAGGAGATTTTGTTTTTAAGGATAGTGGCATTCAATTTCTTGCTTTTCTTATCTGTTTCATAAAACTATATAACAGCCTTTCCCAACTTCACTATGTTTTGGACTACAACTCCCAGCATTCTTGTCCATTGGCCATGGTGGCTAGGGCTGATGGGAGTTGAAGTCCAAATCATCTGCAGAGCACTAGGTTGAGGAAGGCCAATATATATTTTAAGGCATTAGTAAAAACAAAGTTCATGAAATATTAACCTCAGGCACACATGCGTGCAAACAGATGTGTACACACGCAGACAAACCTCTGCCTTGAATGAGTGACATTTAAATCTTTTTTGCTTTCCAAAGAAGGCAGAGACCAACTGCTAAATGCTTTGGGTAAAGCAGACCTGCGGCCCTAGGGCCATATGCACTTGTTGTTGTTGTCCAGTCGTTAAGTCGTGTCTGCTTTGGCCTAATTTCATGCATCACTCAGCCTAATTTCAAAAGCCCTCCGCATCCATCAGTTCAGACCTCTAGCAAGAGCGATCTGTCCATTCCCTAGCAGCCCAGAAAGAGAGAGGCAAGGGGTGGCAAAAAGAGAAAAGGGGAGGCCCACCCACTTTTGTCCCTTGTCCTCCGCACTGCAGGCTTTGGTTCTGCTCATCGTTGACCTGCAGCTTCTGACAGATTATCCATGAGGAAATGTGGCCCTTGACGGAAAAAAAGTTGCCGCCCCCTGGCATAAAGGAAGGACTAGGTAGAATGAGCAAACTAAGAAATAAAATGGGTGGAGAATGTAGCCCACAGGAACCTGGTTGAAAGTATTGGTGCTTGAAACATAGAAGGGGGGTGCAGTGTGGCCTACTTATTCCAGCCCGCTTATACAGGCTGCAAACTTGAAGTGTACTCACACAGGTGGTCACATAGGCTGAAGAAGTGCAGATACAGGACAGTATGTTCTCTTTGAAACCTTCCCGACAACACAGTTCAACATCACAGAATTGCATTCTGGGAAAAGGGAAGGCCCTTTCCAAGTACATCCAACCATCAGTGGCAACCACAAATAACGGCTGGCTACCAAGGACAGCCAACATTTGCAGACTCTTGAAAATTGTTCTTGAAGGGAAAGGAACACTGATAGCAATGACAGTTTAGGTAGGTAGGTAGGTAGGTAGACAGACAGACAGACAGACAGACCAGCCTTACAGATGAGGCTTCTTCCTGTTGTTCTCATCATTGCCACGTGGCAATATTTGCACTTCGGGTGATTGTTACTGGTGTAGCACAGCTTATCCTCTCTGCTGTGCTTTAAATTGTTTTGGGATAGCAACATGAAGTGATCACTGATAACACTGCACTGGTACAGCAGTGTGTTGGATCATAGGATCAGGCATTAAATGAAATCATATTGCAAGGTATTTTCAAGCTGAGGCTTAGAAATAGAGCAATAATTTTCAGCCCTGCAAACTTTTATGGCCCAGAAGCTGGGCCATTGTATCATGATAGTGTAGCATTCTGTGTTATTTATGATGTGTTCTTTTTAGGCTTGCCTGGAGATATGAAAGCTGCGGGGGAGGGGGCGGGGGAGACAGGAAAAAAGAGGGAGACCAGAATTATTATTTTTTAACCATCCTCCCCACATTTTTTTCCAGGGATTTTTGGAAAATTGGGGGAAAATATTCCCCCCAAAGTTTTCCCGTCTCCCTCTCCCATTCTCCACCCCCCCCACCTCAAGCCTTCACATCTCTAGGCTTGCTTGCCAACCTTTTTTTAAATTGCCCCTTAGGAGCAGCCGGACAAAATGCAGCTTAAGCAGGTGAGACTTTTCCCATCAGTTTCCATGCCAGGAAAATATTTATTGACTAAATTTCTGTGTGACTGGCTGATGGCATAGAAATGAAGCAAGTAAAAAATATGGCACCACTAGCTCCCCTCTATGCTATGTTTTATATGAAGAATCATTATATAGATATAATGTGAAGCCACCAGAGATTTCATATGATATGAGCCTTATGCAGCAAAAGACTGGTGATGAATGACGGTACAAGAAGAAATAACATCTTTGCTTCTGCATTTGTTTCCAGTGATTTATGAATGAGCATTTAAAACCTTTTGGGCTACCTATTAAATTGAACTGATTTATGAGTGGAAACGTGTGAATAGCATGTTGGATTTACAGTATACATCATCAGAAAGTCAATGAACAGCGATACTCAATGAAGAATGGAACTGTGATTTTCTGTTATTTTAAGTTGGGCTCTCTCTGGCAAAACTAATCTTGACCGCAAGAGGGTACTGTAGGGTAAAGTATACAGTGGAAATAATAAACTACCATAGTGAGTGACTGAATTTCTTTTTCATCAGGCACAGTGTTGCTAAATTTAAATTGCACAAAACATCTGCAAGCATATCTAAACAAAACCCAGTTAAACCTTTCTAACATAGAAAACACTAATTATGAGCCAGTCATGTCCAAATGGAACACTGAGGGTTAGACTAACATTGGATACATCCCTGATTGTCCCACTTTTCTTTTGGTAACCACTGATGAAGTTTTTCCCTGCCATTCTGCTATTGGTGCTATTACAGCACTGAGCATTTACTCTAAGAGTAGGCACATTGAATTTAGTAGGAATAAAGGAGGTCTAAAACAAAGCCAAGGTAGGTCTATACCTTGGCTATACCCCTTCATGGATCACTGCCTTGTTGTGGCGAAGGGGCTTGCGTAACTCAGTGAAGCCATAAGCTATGCCGTGCAGGGCCACCCAAGACGGACAGGTCATGGCAGAGAGTTCTGACAAAATGTGGTCCACTGGAGAAGGAAATGGCAACCCGCTCCAGTATTCTTGCCAAGAAAACCCCATGGAACGTATCACAAGGCTAAAAGATATGACGCCGGAAGATGAGCCCCTCAGGTTGGAAGGTGTCCAATATGCTACTGGGGAAGAGCAGAGAGTATTTCCAAGTAGCGCCAGAAAGAGTGAAGCGGCTGGGCCAAACCCGAAAGGACACTCAGCTGAGGATGTGTCTGGCGGTGAAAAGAAAATCCGATGCTGTAAAGAACAATATTGTTTAGGAACCTGGAATGTCAGATCAATGAATCAAGGTAAGCTGGAGGTGGTCAAACAAGAGATGGCAAGATTGAACATCGACATCTTGGGAATCAGCGAACTCAAATGGACAGGCATGGGCGAATTTAATTCAGGTGACCATCATATCTACTATTGTGGGCAAGAATCCCTTAGAAGAAATGGAGTAGCACTCATAGTCAACAAAAGGGTGGGAAAAGCAGTACTGGGGTACAATCTTAAAAATGATAGAATGATCTCAGTACGAATCCAAGGCAAACCATTCAACATCACAGTAATTCAAGTCTATGCCCCAACCACTGAGGCCGAAGAAGCTGAGGTTGATCGGTTCTATGAAGACCTACAACACCTTCTAGAACTAACACCAAAAAAAGATGTCCTCTTCATCATAGGGGATTGGAATGCTAAAGTAGGAAGTCAAGAAATCACCGGGATAACAGGCAGGCATGGCCTTGGTGTACAAAATGAAGCAGGACAAAAGCTAATAGAGTTTTGCCAAGAGAACATGCTGATCATAGCAAACACTCTTTTCCAACAGCACAAGAGGCGACTCTACACATGGACGTCACCAGATGGTCAATATCGAAATCAGATTGATTATGTCCTTTGCAGCCAAAGATGGAGAAGCTCCATACAGTCAGTAAAAACAAGACCTGGAGCTGACTGTGGCTCAGATCATGAGCTGCTTCTTGCAAAATTTCGGCTTAAATTGAAGAACGTAGGGAAAGCCACTAAACCTTTCAGGTATGACCTAAATCATATCCCTGATGAATATACAGTGGAGGTGAGGAATAGATTTCAGGGATTAGACCTGATAGACAGAGTGCCTGAGGAACTATGGACGGAGGTCCGTAACATTGTTCAGGAGGCAGCAACGA
Source organism: Heloderma suspectum (assembly GCF_057233095.1). Taxonomy (NCBI): domain Eukaryota; kingdom Metazoa; phylum Chordata; class Lepidosauria; order Squamata; family Helodermatidae; genus Heloderma; species Heloderma suspectum. Next base: position 273,488,843 of record NC_139458.1, read on the forward strand.
AATCCGTCCCAAAGAAAAAGAAATGCAAGAAAGCCAAGTGGCTGTCTGATGAGGCTTTACAAGTAGCTCACGAAAGAAGGGAAGCGAAAAGCAAAGGAGAAAGGGGAAGATATACCCAACTGAATGCAGAGTTCCAGAGAATAGCAAGGAGAGACAAGAAGGCCTTCTTAAATGAACAATGCAAAGAAATCGAGGAAAACAACAGAATGGGAAAGACTAGAGATCTCTTCAAGAAAATTGGAGATCTCAAGGGAACGTTTTGTGCAAAGACGGGCATGATAAAGGACAAAGAAGGCAGGGACCTAACAGAAGCAGATGAGATTAAGAAGAGGTGGCAAGAATACACAGAAGAACTATACAGGAAAGATCTGAATGTCCCTGATAGCCATGATAATGCGGTCACTGAACTTGAGCCGGACATCCTAGAGAGTGAAGTCAAGTGGGCCTTAGGAAGCATTAGTAACAACAAAGCTAGCGGAGATGACAGTATTCCAGCCGAGCTATTTAAAATCCTAAAAGATGATGCTGTTAAAGTGCTGCATTCAATATGCCAACAAATCTGGAACACTCAACAGTGGCCACAAGACTGGAAAAGGTCAGTTTACATTCCAATTCCAAAGAAGGGCAACGCCAAAGAGTGTTCAAACTACCACACAATTGCGCTCATTTCACATGCCAGCAAGGTGATGCTCAAAATCCTACAAGCTAGGCTTCAGCAGTACGCGAACCGAGAACTACCGGAAGTACAAGCTGGGTTTTGAAGAGGCAGAGGAACTAGAGATCAAATCGCCAACATTCGCTGCATCATGGAGAAAGCAAGAGAATTCCAGAAAAACATCTATTTCTGCTTCATTGACTACGCTAAAGCCTTTGATTGTGTGGATCACAACAAACTGTGGCAAATTCTTAAAGTGATGGGAGTACCAGACCACCTTACCCGTCTCCTGAGAAACCTGTACGAGGGTCAAGAAGCAACAGTAAGAACCAGAGATGGAACAACCGATTGGTTCAAAATTGGGAAAGGAGTACGAAAAGGCTGCATATTGTCACCCTGCTTATTTAACTTATATGCAGAGTACATCATGAGAAATGCCGGGTTGGATGAATCAGAGGTCGGAATTAAGATTGCCGGGAGAATTATCAACAACCTCCGATATGCAGACGATACCACCCTAATGGCAGAAAGCGAAGAGGATCTCAAGAGCCTCTTGTTGAGGGTGAAAGAGGAGAGTGCAAAAGGTGGTTTGAAACTCAACATTAAAAAAACTAAGATCATGTCATCTGGCCCTATCACTTCCTGGCATATAGAAGGGGAAGAAATGGAAGCAGTGACAGATTTTACTTTCTTGGGCTCCAAGATCACCGCAGACGGTGACTGTAGCCATGAAATTAAAAGACGCTTGCTCCTTGGGAGGAAAGCTATGGCCAACCTAGACAGCATAGTAAGAAGCAGAGACATCACCTTGCCGACAAAGGTCCGTCTAATCAAAGCTATGGTTTTCCCAGTAGTAATGTATGGCTGTGAGAGCTGGACTATAAGGAAGGCTGAGCGCCGAAGAATTGATGCTTTCGAACTGTGGTGCTGGAGAAGACTCTTACAAGTCCCCTGGACTGCAAGGCGGTCAAATCAGTCCATCCTAAAGGAAATCAACCCTGAGTGCTCATTGGAAGGACAGATAATGAAGCTGAAGCTCCAATATTTTGGCCACCTAATGCGAAGAGAAAACTCCCTGGAAAAGACCCTGATGCTGGGAAAGACTGAAGGCAAAAGGAGAAGGGGACGGCAGAGGATGAGATGGCTAGATAGCATCACGGATGCAATGAATATGAACTTGAGCACGCTCCGGGAGAGAGCGCAGGACAGGAAGGCCTGGCGTGCTATGGTCCATGGGGTCACGAAGAGTCGGACACGACTGAACGACTGAACAACAACAACAACAACAGGTCTATATAGCAAAGCAAGAATGCAGCTCAATTCACACACACACACACACACACACACACAGTCTAAACAGGAGCCTTGGGATATCAGTATTATATTGTATCTTGCCTCTTAGGTTTGCTCTCTTAAAATCATGCTCATGCTTTCAACTGCTTTGTGGGAACAAGTGGTTTCCAGAAAAGCCACATGGAAATATGTTTCATGGACATACTCTTCCCTCCCACACTTCATGGACACACTCTTCTCCAGGTGCCCCACAAAGTGAGGCACCAATGCCATAGCTAACTACTGGGAAAGAGGCCTTTTTTAGTGGTGGCATCCTGTCTGTTGAATGCTCTTCCCAGAGAGGCCCCTCTGGCACCTTCTTTGTTGTCTTTTCAGCACCAGGTGTAGGCCTTTTTATTTTCCCAGGCCATTTAAAACATAATTTACAAAACAACCTTTAAAATTGGTTTGAAATCATGCTGATGTAGTTTGAGATGATTGCTTTTATTCTCTGCTGCTGGAATTTATGCTGCATTATATATTGTTATGGTTTATAATTATATTTTAAATGTTTTGTAAGCCTCCCAGAGACCATGGCTATTGGGCACCACATAAATACTGTTAATAAATAAATACGGTAGAAGGAAGACAACATCAGTGGAGACTGTATCAGCAGCAAGGACAGAATTAGTTTGTCTCATATGGAAAACATTTTGTTCTCATAGCTGGACAGAGAAGCAGCCGTTTAGTGAGGCAAAAGAAGACTGAATCCCAATATTGTAGACCTGAGGCAAATTTCTTTTTTCACTCCCATGTATACTGGGCTGATCTTGAGTGAAATGAAACCTATCCATGAATTATTTTCAAAAGAAAATGTTGCTAGCTCACTCCACCCTAGATCATCTTCAGTTAGCAGTGTTGTCGCAAGTTGTTTTTGTTTTGTTTTCCCCTCAGAGGCCCTATGAAAGAATCGTGTAGGTTAGCCTTATTTGGGGCATCATTTTGTGTGAAAACAGGAAGTTGGGAGCCTTCGCACACATTATACAGTGGTGGAATAATTCCACCACATTAAAGACTCTCTGCATTCTTGCCAGTAGCTGCCAGGAACGTCTATAGGGGCTTGAAGAGACTCCATAAGATGGGAGGAAGCCATACAATAAAAAGATTCTATAAATTACATTTGGGAAATGGAGAACTTCCCTCAGGGGTGCTGTTTTTCACAGCTTCACTGTGACAGACACCAACATGTGTTCCAGTTCTTAACCAGAACTCAGCAGCCAATAATTGCCTCTTGCAGAGTTCTAGGCCTCATCTTACTCCAGTTATTCAAATAAACGTGAACAATTTAAAGACACTTCAAACAGGTTTAGAACTCTGCCTTGTGTCTTGAAACAACACCCCACAAAGCGTTTTGAGCAAAGGGTCATCAGCAAGATCTCAACAAGCTGAAACAACATTTGCACATACCTCCTTTGTTGAACTTGGGATTCCAACCCTGTTTTCTTAGAAAAGGGACTTTGAAAAGCCATGTTGAGATAAAGTTACTTTGCTCTTTTGATTTGGATGTTGTGCGCTCTGCCATCTATATTGTTTGCCTGCATCACCAAATGGCCTGTTGGCAATTTGCACACCATAGCAACTTCGGCTTCTGTTTACAGTTCAAATAAATGTCCATTGGTTGGAGAACTTGCCGAAGCTTTAAAAGAGACCTTTCTAATTGCTTTAGCAACAAATGGCTTGTGATTAGGACTATACTTATTTCCCAATAAAGCCACCTCTCCTTTCATAGCACAATCGGCAGGCAATATTGTTCAGGAAGAAAATGTTCATGATTACATGCCAAGCATTTCTGGGTGTTTGCATATTCTCCCTCAAAGGACAAATAGCAGCTTTGTGTGGATCATTTAAATTGGGGAAACAGTGTGGAAGGAAGGGCTAGGACCCCCACCACAATGCCTTGGCCCCAATTAAATTTCCCACACCACGGCTGCTTGGGAGAAAAGCTGGGGCCATTTGCTCTGGTCCCCCCCTCCGCACCTGCCCCATCCTTGCCACATTGCTCACCAGAGCCCACACACACACACACACACACACACACGTCCTTGTAAGGGGCAGGTGCCAGTGGTACACACATCATACCTGCCCCAGACCCCATAAAACCTCTGGACAGCCGTGCCCCACATACAGTGATACAATTTGCATTTTTTTAAAGTGTGTGTTAACATCATGTATAATTTGGCCCTAAGTGGAATAATGATGATGACAACCCAATTTCTTTTCAGGAGTGTATGACATTTCTTAAAATTATAATGTACATTTTAGTAACCATTATCAGGTTTTATGAAAGTTTATGCTGCTGTTTAATTTACTTAGAAAGTGGAGCAGAGGGGCAGAGAATGTGGTTTTTTGTAGAAAACATTCAACATAACATTTCACAAGGAAACAAATAGAACTATATGCTTCAGAAATACATGTGTGAGCATTTGGTACTTGGCTGACTACCAAAAACAATTAGAGCAGCCTTCCCCAATCTGATGTCCTCCAGATGTTTTGTACTACTACTCCCAGCATCCTTGACCACTAGCCATGCTGGCTGGGGCTGACGGGAGTTGAAATCCAAAATATCTGCAAGGTACCAGCTTGGGGAAGGCTGGATTAGATTCTGATGGTAAATACCCTGGCCTGGCCTGATACCTTCTGCTGCCTGAATCAAAGGACAAATGGCAACCTCCACCCACCCGCCCCATTCCACCTATAGAGGCTGACTAAACTGGCACTTGAATCTCACTTCAACACTGGTGATGGGACAGCATTCTCCACCACAGCAGGTTGGCTGAGGGGCTGCAGGGCAGCCCAAATGGCACACACACAGCTCTGTCCTCCAACAGAAGGAAACAGTCAAGGGGCTGCCACTGCCGCTCCCTCCACACCACCCAGCATTGCTGCCTCAGGCAACTGTCTCCTCCTACTTAATGGTAGGGCCAGCCCTGTGAATGCATGTTTGAACCAAAACAATTAACTGGGTCATTTTCAGAGACATAGTCCCAGGGGCTTGTCTCCCTGACAACAGAAGGAGACAGTAGGAGAAGCCAATCGTGGCTTCCCCGGATTTTTCAAGGAGCTGGCCTTGCTCCACACAGGGCTCCATGAGTGAGTGTATTGCACCAGTAAAAGTCGTGTCACAGAAGATAGGTCTGGGTACGGGGAAGGGATTGAAGTGAACGTCATCTGACTGGGAGGGGCTGTTCAGCCAATAAGAGAGGCTCCCCCCTCCAGGCTCTCCCCCCTTTCTCCTTTGAGAATAAGAGAGGCTCCCTTGCATTCAGGGGGCAAGCCTCATTGACCACAATGGGAGTTACTTCTGAGTAGACACTACTTGGTTTGTTTTGGGAAACATGGGGTACAGGAACAATCTCCTTCTCTCTCCCTCTGTCTCTCTCTCTCTCGCCCCCACCCCTTACTTCCTTAAATAATCCTTTCCGAAACACCATGTTCTAGCTGCCCTGCTGCGATCAATTGAAGCTTCAACATTAAGACTCTCTAAATGCATTATTTCAATTCATGGGAATCTCGGTGAACATTTCAGGAACAAGCCTCATTGATCACAATGGGAGTTACTTCTGAGTAGACACGCATATGTTTTCGCAGGGAGGGGAAACAAAGGGAGGGGAAACCAGCTTCCTTTCTAACCCAGTGCTGTGCAGGAATGAAGGTCTGAATTAGTTACTTCCGAAGGCAATAAACCAAACAAGGGGGAATCGCAGCTTGGGGAAAGCGCTTTACACCCTTTAGGGAATTAGTGCTTTAAAATGTGTTCTTTCACTTGAGGGGGATCTCTTGTGTGTGCGCTCAGGGGACAAGCCTCATTGACCACAATGGGAGTTACTTCTGAGTAGACACGAATTGGTTTGTGCTAGGAAACACAGGGACAGGAAACACCCCTTGACCGGGGTCAGGGTGAAAGACACACCCCTGAGCAGGGCTCTCATACCCTGCTGGGGTCAATGCAGGGGTTGGGCACACAGTAACTATACCATGGAGAACCCAACCTGAGGAGGGAAAGAATCGGACTTTAAGTAGTCTCAGGAAATCCGGTTTTTCCCTGATAAGCTCCGGGGTGGCTGCTGGATGGCCATGATGTCATGTACCCCTACGACCTCCAAATGCAGCCAGCTCGGAGTAAATCGCTCATGTAGACCCCCCAACCCCATTTGCTCTTTAACATCTAAGCTGCCCTGTTCCTCCAGAAGGGAATTTGTCCTCTTGTAAGCACGATGGATGGTCTTCCCCCAGTGATGTGATGTCCCTGCAAACATGCTTTGACTTCCGACACACTGAGGTCAGTCTTTAAATCACTCTCAGTAGTGCTACTGTGACTTAGGTTTGCTGGGACAAAAGTGTCACTAGGGAAACGTACATTTCTCGGGGGAGGCAAACAGCTCAATGACCTTCACAGCCCTAGAGAATGAGGCAGGATATCCGTCATAAGGACTTTCGCTGGAGTGCAATGAATGCTTGGCCTTTAAATCTGATCCCAAATGGCTATTTGGGCTGTCACAGAGTGAAAGGAAGCTCTAGTCTGGATTATCTGTCTGGCAGAGAAGTCTTGGGTACAGTAACTGTTGGGGGGGTGGGCACTTGGCATCGCACCATTAAACTCTGCAAAGGCAGCAAACTGAGCCAGGCAGGCAGAAACCCAACTGTTGCTTTGCCACAGGAAAAGCAGATCGCTCAGCTCTTTTTGCAAAAGATCTGCCTCATCGTGGCCTGTAGCGCTAAGGACCTGGTTGCTTATTGTTGACATGGTGAGGATACTTAGAAAATTGGGAATGTCTCAAGAGGAGGAGAATTTTTGAGCAAAACCATGATTTTTTAAAAATTATCTATGCAAGCCTTTCCCATCCCTGCTCCCTCCAGACATGTTTAACTACCATCCCCACCATCCCCAGCTAACATGGTCATTGAGTGTGCTGGCTCAAGACGATGGGAATTTTAATCCAACACAACTGGAGGTCACCAGGTTGCAGAAGGCGGATCTAATGCCTCAGGCTTAGTTTGAAGGCCAACACAGACATTACTTTAAATCTTTATATAGCAGCTACAACTTTTTTCATTTTTACTCTAGATTAGGCACAGGGGCCCTGACCTGGATCTTAAGCCCCCCACCCCCAGCCATGCTAGGGTTCCAGTCCAGACTGGGCCCTGTGCACTTACTCTAGAATAAAAATGGGGGGGGGGGACACATCTACATAAGGATTTAAAGTAATGTCTGTTTTGGTCCCGAGATCCCCTGGGGACAAAAGCAAAGATCGGATAGAACCTTCATACATGGGGCAGAATGAATTCTATCTCAGTTTATTATTTCATGCATATTTGATTTAAATGCTTTGGGCCTGATGCTGATGTTTGTTTTTAAAGTGCCATGGTGGCCATTTGAAATGCAATGCTTGAATTACAGGGTAGTAGAGGGAGTCAGCCCCTTTATCTTTCATGTCAGCCTCCCCATCTACTGTTTTTAGAAAACTATGGGGAGCTATGATTTTGCTAAAAGGGGGCAGGGAAGGGGGGCTTGTGGATTTAATTAAAATCCCCCTATAATTTCCCCAATAATTAGCACCCCTGGTCTGAAGTCATCATCCCATTCAACCCATAACTTGGGATTGACAACTGCTGGCCCTCCAGATGCTTTCACCTGCAACTCCCATCAGCCCTAACCAGCATAGCCAGTGGTGAGGGATCATGGGAGTTGTAGGCCAGAATATCTAGAAGGCCACAGGTTGCCCACTCCTGCCATAAAGGGAGATGATCCGGATTCTACAACTGCTGTGGTAGAGCCCAACCATGCAGACATTATTCTGATTGTTTTTATGACAGCCCTGCACAAACTATGACCTAAAAAAGTAAACACAGTCCACCAACCACAAATAACAGTTAACTGGGAACTCAATAAACCTCTAATTTTTACTGCCTACCTGGGACTGCAAAAACAGGAATGTTGTCAAACAGTTGGCAGCCAATGGTACATGTTGAGCTGCATTAGCTGGGTGAAGCACAAAGAGACCATCTTCTGGCATCAGTAACGGGGGCTGTGGTAAGACCTCTATTGAAGAAGCCTCCATAGGCTCCCACCAACCTTGATAATCATTGGCCGGTTTCCAATCTCTCTTTTTTGAGCAAGACCTTGGAGGAGATATTGGCCTCGCAACTCCAGCTTCCCTTGGATGAAACTGATAATCTGGACCCTTTTCATTCTGGGTTTGGCCTTGATTTGGGGATGGAAAGAGCCTTGGCAGATGATCCGCACAGGAGCTAGACAGGGGAGTGCATCCCTGTTGGTTCTGCTGGACTTCTCCGCTGTGTTCAGTACGATTGATCATGGTATCCTTCTGGGACACTTGCCCAGTATGGAACTTGGAGGCCTTGTTTGTGGTGATTCTGGTTTTGCTTGGTTCATCATTCCCAGAAGGTGGTGATATGGAACTATTGCTTGGCCCCTTGGCTGTTTTTTTATGGGGTTCCTCAGGGCTCTGTTTTGCCCCCCTAGGCTTTTTAACATATACCAGAAACTGATGGGAGAAGCCATCCAGAGTTTGTGGTTTTGGCCTCATTGCTATGCTGATGATACCCAGCTTGTCACTCAGTGGGAATGCTTGTCCAAAAAGCTGCCATCTTCTTCTAGTTAAAGATAATGTTTCAACTGCCCCCGCCCCCCGGTTCTATTAGCATATGAAGCAATGGGAAGGAGATCGTGGGCAGACAAGATAATTACATCTATCTCTGAGTTGGGCTTTTCACAATCATATTTGCTCACAAGGGGATATGATAGAACTAGGGATGAGATCTTAAAGAGATTACAAGATGTGGATATCCAAACAGCAATAGCTGGTGCTGCTGAAAACCGCTCAAATAAAATCTATAAAAGTATCATGACCTCTCCGGGGAAGATTCCCCAGTATCTAATATCTATCACCTCACATGAATTGAGATGGCTCATGACTAGGTGCAGACTGAACTCACTCCAACTGATGGAGGTGAAGGTACATTACAAGACCCATCATGGTATGAGTGCAGATTGCCCAGCTGGCTGCCCCAAGAAAGAGGACATGATACCCTTCCTAACAGAATGCCCACTGTACACTGATTTGAGGAAGCAATACCTCGAACCTCTATTAGCTGTGCCTGAGGATACCTCCAGTGTAAGCATAACTTAATTATTATTAGCTGGAACAGATCATTATATATCATATAGGACTGCTAAGTTTGTCAGCCGAGCCCTAGGAGGGGCGAAAGACATTAACTGTTATAAAAGAACAAAATCTGTAAATATGGTAACAACATGCCGGCCAATATAGTTTTAGGAGTTTAAAAATTGTTTTTAATTTGTTTTTATTAGCTATTTATTAATAATTTGCATCCTGGTTTTCCCTCTGGATGTTATGGAAAATTGTGCCTGTTTCTCCATGCGGATGGCCTGCTTGGCTAAAAAGCCATAAACTATGTATGATAACCAGCTCTATCTCCTTTTCAATTGAAAATGATGACGGCAATGACTCTTCAACACAGATGGGTGCAAATAATAAAAAAAAAATCAATAAAGGGCATATCCAGGAGTCATTTGCCCATCCTCCCAGCATGCTCCCATGACAACCAGGATTGTGGGAAGTGGGCATGGAAAAGACAGGTACCTCTTCTTTGAAGAAGGCACAAAAATACTTTTCCTACGAAGAAATGGGGGTTGGACTCGATGGCCTTGTAGGCCCCTTCCAACCCTACTATTCTATGAAATAATGTGTACCAAAAATAGATATATATTGGTTGTGTTCTATGTCTCAAAGTATTTTATCACAAGTACATTAGTTGGGAAGGTTTTGCAAATCTTGATATACACGTCATTTCCCTTCATAAAAATCACCTTCGTATATGAAAAGCATAATTTACAATGAGGTCCTTGCTTTGCAAAACTAGCTACATGGACTGCGTTGCCCACACTGGCTCCAAAGTAATCTGCATTATTTGGGTGGACGTAATGGGCATCAACATGGGTGGAAGCGATTTGCATTTGTGTTGTGCAAGAATTGAATGCCCTCAAACATTATGGGAGTAAGTGAGACATTCAAACCATTAAAGGGATAAAATCTAGAAGGGAAAACAACAGAAGTATAAAAAGGATGAATTGCCTCATGGCTTTACAGCACCTTTTATGGTATGGTCATGAACAACTCAGGGTTGTACTGAGTATATGTTATTCCAGTCACAAACGCCTAAGGTTGTGGATGTTTCAGCATAGCCCAAATAAAGGGATTCCTTTGGAAACAGCATAAAGGAAAATATCTGGAAGAAGAATGTGGGAGAAGAAAAGGCTGTAGGATTTTATTCCTAAGAAAGCTTTTCTGTGGGAGAGTATGAAGCAATACCTTGCCTTTTCTGTACACAGTTGCTGTGTCATTAACAGACAATAATAACATGAACATCAACAGCAAAGTGTTCTCTTCTGTACTTATGTGATTTACATTCTCTCACAATTAACTTCAGATGTTCTAATCTATTTCCTTTTGTAGATCCTATCCATAGCAGCCTTCACCAACCTGGTCCCTCCAGATGGTTTGGACTACAGCTTCCAACACTCCCAGACAGCATGGCCATTGTCCATGCTGACTGGGGATGATGGGACTTGTACTCCAACTCATCTGGAGGGCGCTAGGTTGGGGAAGGCAACCATATCTGAATATATTGTATACAGTAGAGAATTGAGGCCCAAGACCATATATTCTGTCAATAACATGTGCACAGAGAATAGGAAAAGGAAACACCTTAAGCACTTTAACTATGAATATTGTTGTCAGGCTCCTAGCGAACCCAAGCCCGGGGGAATCCACTTTGGAGGACTTGGAGTGAAATTACTCAGCAAACTCTACTCCTGCAGCAGAGAGGAGGCAGCCTGAGCAGCCCCATTGCTTGAGGTTCCAAAGAAGCCCTTTGATCCCACACTGAGCCCTGCCGTGGTTCCTGACTCTCCTTGCTCATCCCAAGCTCTCAAGAACACTGGTGCCAACAGACCAGCTGGGACACTCAGAGTCATTGTCAGAACACCTGCCTGGCCACCAGAAGAGCCTTTTGCCCAGTTTTACTTAGGACGAAGAGTCTGCTCATGAGGAAGAAGTCCCAGTAATAGCCAATGAAGAAGCAGACCCAGCTGCAACTGGTGAATCAGGGACAGTGGGTATATAATCCCTCAGTCTTCTCCCAGACCTTCAGTGGCTAATAGCCGTCACTGAGTTCCTTGTTCAGGACAGTGTGTTTAGGACACTATTGATTTTTTAACAGGCTCCATCTCAGTGGTAGAGCACATGTGTTGAATGTGGTCCCAGGCTCTATCCCTGGTATCTTCAGATAGGGCTGGAACAGGCTCCTTTGTCAATCCCTCAGGGGAGGCTGATGGTTCCAATTTTGATGGGGCAGATATTCCATTCTGGGTTTTAGTTACAACCAGCCAGAAGGCTAACAGAGCTATCCAAGGTGCTGTACCATATCTCCAAAATGGGTCCAGCACCTTGGATAGCTCCTTTAGATGTCTGGCAGGTTGTAACTAAAACCCAGAATGCAATCTTTGCCCCACCAAAATTGGAGCCACCAGCCTCCCCTGGAAACCCTGGACAGCAGCTGATCTCCAGTGGACAGTCAGTGCGGACAGTACCAAGCTAGATGGAGCAATGGTATTACCCAGTGTAAGGCAGTTTCCTATGTTCCTGTTCACACCACCAGGTGGATGTGTTTATACAGTCAGGGCCAGAAATATTGGAACAAGGATAACTGTTTTGGCAGTTGGCCTCTGTACACCACCACATTGAAGTTGAAACAGACCCAGATGGGAGCGAAGTCAGGACTTTCAGCTGTAATTCGAGGGGTTTGACAAAAGTGGGGCACTACCCATTCAGGAAGGACAGCCTCCATCATTGGTGGTTCATAAGTAATGGAACGAATGGCTGACAAGCAGCTGCATGGCCAGGGGTGGCCTGTTTCCTGGGCACCCCATGACCAATCAAGCAGATAAAAGGCCTGGAGGTGATTCGGAGTGTTACATTTGCATTTGGTAGCTGTTCACTGGAACCCCCAACAGGAGGTCCAAAGAGGTATCCATGCGAGTGAAGGAAGCCATCATTAGGCTGAGGAAACAAAATAAACCCATCAGAGAAATAGCAAAAATAGTGGGAGTGGCCAACACAACAGTTTGGAATATCCTGAAAAAGAAGGAATTAACTGGCAAGCTCAGGAACAGCAAAAGGCCTGAAAGACCACGGAAGACAACTAAAGTGGATGACCGCAGAATTCTGCTCATGGTGAAGAGTAACCCTTTCACAACATCTAGCCAGGTCAAGAACACTCTTCAGGAGGTAGGCATGTCATTGTCAACATCTACAGTCAAGAGACGGCTTTATGAAGGTAAAAACAGAGGCTTCACAACAAGGTGCAAACCACTGGTAATGCTCAAGAACAGAAAGGCCAGATTAGCCTTCGCCAGCAAACACCTAAAAAAGCCTGCCCAGTTCTGGAATAAGATTCTTTGGACTGATGAGACCAAGATTAACTTGTACCAGAATGATGGGAAGAGAAAAGTATGGAGAAGGAAAGGAACAGCTCATGATCCAAAACATACCACATCATCTGTCAAACATGGTGGAGGCAGTGTTACGGCATGGGCATGTATGGCTGCCAATGGAACCGGGTCACTGGTGTTTATGGATGACCTGACTGCTGATAAAAGCAGCAGGATGAATTCTGAAGTGTATAGGGCTATACTTTCTGCTCAGATTCAGCCAAATGTTGCCAAACTGAGAGGATGCCACTTCATATTGCAGATGGATAATGACCCAAAACATACAGCAGAAGCTACCCAAGAGTTTCTCAAGGCAAAGAAGTGGAATGTTCTTCAATGGCCAAGTCAGTCACCTGATCTCCACCCAACAGAGCCTGCTTTTCACTTACTGAAGACAAGACTGAAGGCAGAAAGACCCACAAACAAGCAGCAGCTGAAGGCAGCTGCAGTAAAGGCCTGACAAAGCATCTTGAGGGAGGAAACTCAGCATTTGGTCATGTCCATGGGTTCCAGATTTCAGGCAGTCATTGATTGCAAAGGATTTTCATCCAGGTATTAAAAGCGATTCTTAAGCTTGAAATGATTTTGGTTTGTTCCATTACTTATGAGCCACCAACGATGGGTGTGTGTGTATGCCACTGGCTGTCCTTCCTGAATGGTTAGTGCCCCACTTTTGTCAAAACCTTTGAATTACAGCTGGAAGTCCTGACTTCACTCCCATCTGAGTGTGTTTCCTTTCAACTTCAATGTGGTGGTGTACAGAGGCCAACTGCCAAAACAGTTATCCTTGTTCCAATATTTCTGGCCCTGACTATATATCACATCTGTAATCTGCCTTTCTTCCAAGGAGCTCAGGGTAGTGTATGTGGGGTTATCGTATGAGAGCCAGGGTGGTGTAGTGGTTAGCATATTGGACTAGCACAGCATCGCCCAACCTTGGTGCTGTCCAGATGATTTGGATTACAACTCCTAGCATTCCTGACCACTGGCTCTGCTGGCTTGGGCTGATGGGAACTGAAGCCCCACCACTGGGGAAGGCTGGACTAGTAGGGTGACTAGGGCCATATTTGCATCCCCAGTACAGCAAAAAGCTTTCTGTGCGAGTCACTATCTCTCGGTATAACCTACCACACAGTGTTGTTATGATGATAAAATGGGTGCTTGGGGAGAACTATGCACATTGCCCTGAAGTCTTGGGAGGAATGATAGAGCTGAAATAAGCACACAAATGAAATATGTCTAGCCTATAACAGCTCTGCGAGGAATATTAGGCTAAAAGAACAAGTGACTGGCCCAAAGTAACCCAGCGGGCTTCAGGGCTAAGTGTTATTCTATGTAGAAAATGCTTGCTGGACTGATAGTTGAATCTTTCTTCAATACTGGGAATGGGGCAGGATCCTCCCCCACCCCTGAAGGCAGCATGCTAGCTTAGGGGGCACAGGGGGCGCTGCCTACAGTCCTCTCCTCCAACACTTTGCTGCCGCCTCCCAGCATCTGTTGCCTGAAGCAACTGCCTCACTCTGTCTAATGGTAGAGCTGGCCCTCCAGGGCGATGACATGATAAAAAGCCTCATCTGGAAGCACTCTGTGTGCCCTTTAAATTTATATTTTCATCACTGACATGGTGGCTGACCAAGGGTTGAGTCGCTGTTTCAATCATTCTGCCTGCAGCCTCAGATGTTATTATCATAGCATCTTGTTTGTGGTGACTTATTATTTGCAGGAGACCTTGAATTCTCCCAGCTTCTGCCCTCTTGGGAAAGAGCAGGAAGTAAATTATGTTTCTGAGTCCTATCAATATCAGGTTAAAAGACAGCTAATTATTGATTTCATGGCCTGACTTGATGCCACGAATTCAAATGTTTACAAAATGTCTACCCTCACATTCATTCCATTATGGAAAGTAACTGGTGCGCAATTTATAGCAACTATAACTTAATGAGATGAAGAATCCAGGGTGCTTGCACAAATTAAACATCCAGTAGGATAATTCCAGGCATGCTGGCACGGATAAAATTGTCAGATCTGGTTTTATATACCAGTTGGAATATTTGTTATTTATTTATACACATTGAAATATGATGAGACATTTCACATTTCATTAATTTTGTTAATTGCATTTCTGTTCAGTTATTAAATTGTAGGCAACTGTAATTTCTGGCAAACACATTTGTCAGAAAAGGAAAAAGATCACACAGTTATCTTTGCTTCTTCAGCATTGCAATACAGTATATACAGTATGTTCCATGATTTACCACAAGCACAGAAAAAAGTATCAAAATTGGTAGTTAACATCGATTCATTAAAAACAAAACAAAACACCAAGTTCCTAGACCTCATGGGCCTGTGTGGGCAGAATCTGGTAATAATTCCAAAGCCAAGAGGGGTCAGGCGTGACAGATTTTTGGTGCCCCACTTCTCTCCATGACTAGCAGAAGGGTGTATACAAAATAAATAGATGCACACAGAATTCTTCAGCATTCTCTCACAGTTCTATCCTGCAAGGGAATTCAGGGCAGCTTACTAGAGGATATCACATTTTATCCTCATAACAACCCTGTGAGGTGGGTTAGGCTGAGACATGATGATGTCTTTCGGACAGAGGAAGCAGCTGGAACAGAGCCTCCTTCAACGGTCATAACATGGAGGTAGGCTCATGTGAGGAAAGTTCTCTTCAGGGGAATCCTTTTCACTGGAATCTTTCCTGAGAGTTACCCATGTGATGTGAAATTGCTTGTTTAGTTCCAAGTGGAGAGGAATATTTCTCACAATCACTCTGGATGTTGATGATGCTCTTTACCCTTCAGGCTGAAAGGCAAATGATTCTGTCAGTGATGCTCATCTTATCTCATTCTCAGCCAGGAATAAGGGACAGGTCCAAGACCAATCGAGTTCCTAGACCTTATGGGCCTGTGTGGGTAGAATCTGGTAAAATTTGGGTCCCCCTCTGTGGGACCAAACTAGCTCTCTTCTCTGTTTAAACAGATCTCCATTGTGTCATTGATGGAAGAGCTTTTCTTAAAAATAAATGAAGAAGACACAAAAATAAAAACAATATCTGGTTTCAAGTTATTTTGAGGCTAGTTTATTGGCAATGTCTTCAGAGCATTTCAAGGTGGGGGAGGAGGGAAACTCTGTGCTATTAGGTGTTCCATCACAGTTTTCAGATTTCTATTTGATTTTTCATTGTCTTGCTTTGTATTGGCATTAGACTCAGCCCAGAGATGACAGAGTGGAACACTAGAAACTTTCACACTGCCTTAGCAAAACATCCATTTTCATTTGAATGAGGTCACCTTCTTGAGACAAGCCTGAATGGTTTCCTCAGAGCCAAACAGCATAGGACCATGATTGTTGTATAGAACTTTACCCATAATTTGGTGTACCTCATTATTAGTGTGGGCTAAGCTAAGCGACTGAATTATTTTCTAACACCCTGTGAAATTTGGTTCATTATTTTCAAGCACCCTATGAATTTTGTGTTTTTTTACTCACCCAGAAATGAATCACTACAATGGATACAATGGTTGCATTCAGATGTCACAGTTCTAAGGTACAGGAATAGGTGATGAGCTCAAACACCTTTTCCTCCCCCTCCCACTTCTGCCTCCTTGTGCTCACATGCCTTCACACAGAGGTGCAGAAAGTCAGGTCAGGGACCAAATCCCTCCCTCCTCAGGTCTAAATCTGGCCCTCCAGGTTCCCCAGATGACCACACCCTTTTCCCCTAGCCCCACCTCCTTTCCCCTAATCACTAAGCATTGTGTGGTTTCCTGGCTCTGGTGCAGTTTTTCTGCAAGGTTGAAATGCCTCTCCTTAGGCTTAGTTACTGGCAATAAGCGCTTTGAGCTAATGCAAGGGGGGTGGTGGCCCCACCCGCTTTTGCCTTTGGCCACCATTGGAATTCAGCCCCTTGTCCTGTTTCACTGCAGGCCAGGGCCTTGGGCAAGGCGCAGACAGTCCCAGGAGCAGCAGCAACCAGTTCAGCCCAAGGTCATACACAGGAGTTCTGAGGAGGTTTTGCAGGCACAGGCAGAGGCGAGGTCAAAGCAGTCCAAAGGTCAGTTCACCAGCATCCATCTTATCACGTGTCAAGGCCAGTCAGGGGGGTGTCCGAAAGCGTTGCCCAGATGGGTAGCCGAAGGTCTAGGAGCCTGTCAGATCTGGTATCTTGGAATGCAAAGCCGAGGTTAAGGAGCTGGCATCTGCAGGGCTGAATTTATAGCTGATGGTTAATCAGAGCAGCTGGCTAATTTGGTCAGCATGTTGCTTTTAAGGGTGGCCTCATGATGCGACTTCCTTTTGTTCTTTTGCTGCTCGCCCCTGCTATGCCATTCAGAGGGATGGATCAGCTCAGGTTCTGCTTCCAGCCTTTGGGGAAATGCAGGAACTGCTCAAGAGGGGCCAGATTGCGCCTGTAATGTTTCCAGGAGGGGACTGTCAGCTAAGGCCTCCTGTTCCTTGCTTAGCTCTGGCTGGGGCTCATTGTGCTGGCTCTCCCCCTCCTCTTATTCCTCAGACAAATCCTCTTCCAGGTAGGGCATGACACCCCCTAAAGCTTCTCCGAAATGGAATTTGGCCCTCAGGCTGGGAGAGGTTCTATTAATAGAAGACTTCCTGATTTCCTCAAACCACAGTTTGTTGAGACATCCAAACTGGGAAACTGTGGTTTGAGTGATCCCTCCAAACTAGGATTGCAAACCAGGATCAAAATGCTCAGGCAGTGCTTGATCCCATCCTTAATTCCTGACCCTCAGTTATGTGACAGTGCAGCCAGTGTGCACTTGTGTGACATGCATAAGGTTGTTTGTGTGTGTTTTGTACAACACCACCATGTCTCACCACTTTTCTGTCAGGATCAGTCCAGAACTAGGTGAGATCTTGGAAGAAGAGAAGGACCCTCTCACCAGTCCTAGTATTTACAGTGTCCAAGGGGAGTCAGCAGACACTGACAAGTGCCCCAAGACTACCACCCAGGAAGATGCTCCACTGGAAGAGATCATGGGCTTAAGGAAACCAGTGTACTAGCAATGATGGAAATATGTCCAAGTGGAAGCACAGAACCAAAGGCACAGGGCCCATCTGGCAACACAAGGCCTCCCTTCCCTGAGCTCAACCCATGAAAAGGAAACCAGGCTCATCTTGTGCTCTGGAACAGGATCCTGATGACAGGCCAGGAAGGTGCAGGACAGCAGAGTGGTTTAGGGTTAGCCTTTGGTGACACCATATCCTGCTGTGATCCCTGAGGCTTCTTTGCTGGACAGCTCCAACTTGAGCACCTTCATCCCTGGCTCACTGGACAGGTCCACAGACTTGCTGTTAAGTCAGAATTTGGAGCCATTGGGCAGGTGGTATACGCCAGTGATCTCCACCATCTTTCAAGCAGGAGGGACTTCAGCTCCAAGCACCACCACTGAATCTGCTAGGGGGCCTTTCCAGGGCTGTGTGGAGGGGCTCTCCTTTTCCCCCTGGGCAAGCAGTGGTGCTGTGCACTAGACTCAGCTGGAGACCTTGTCACCCCTCCCCTCCGCATTCCCTATGTGTCATCAAAGCAAGGCCTCAGCAGGCAGTCATCAGGCAGGCAAATTCTGACAGGCTCGCCTGGTCCTTGGATAGGGATGGATCTTCATCTCATCACTGAATGTTCTGCTCTTCCTCTCACCCACCCATTCAATTTCCCCTCCACCTCCAGTGCCTGCACAGTGTACCACTGAAGGTAGCCAATCACATTGCTATTCACCTCTTGGGGTCTCCCCCACACACAGCTAATTGACTGATTGTTCATGCATTCTCCTCCTCCCTACCCCCCTGCCCCCTTACAGCAGCAGGTCTCCTAGCTCCTCACCCTCAAAGCCTCTTCTAGAAGTCCAGGTCACAGCAGCCAACTGCTAAAGCAAACGAAAAGACAAAGCGGGAGAGACCCTGCTGAGAGTAAGCAGCTACAGCAAAAAGAAAGCGTGAAGGGAGGGTGGGTGGAGAGCCACCTGAGGTTATTTGGGGGTCTCCAGGGTCCCTCAGGCCTTTCAGCGAAGAACGTTGATATACACAGTGGTTCCTTGATCCATGCACCTGCAGTAGAAAACATGCCCATGGCACCATTCCCTTGTTACAGGACACATTTGAGCATGGAGGTGAATCTCCATATTTGAAGAGGGAGGTACATAATGAATGCTGTAGCCCTGAGATGTTTGTCATGACTGCTCATTTGTGGCCTTCACTTAAAATCGGACATTAAACTTCCTTAAAAAAAAAAGTCTAAAACCAAATGTTCCCAAAGGGGCAGTAAAAACTAGACAAAGGCGCAATCCTATGGCTGGCTGGGGAATGCTGGGAATTGTAGGACTTTTTGCTGTCTAAACATGCATAGGATTGCACCCTAAGGGGACATACGTACGGGGAGGTAGACTTCCTTGTGTGGATGGAGATGTGGATGGCTGCTCCCCTGATTCAGCTGCTGGGGCATTGGCATGTGCAGCCATATCAGAAAATGGGCAATAATGCTGACAGGATGCTTGGAAGAGGCAAGGGGCCCCCTAGGTTTAGCCTTCCTGCTCTTGCTCCTGATGGAATAGATAGTTGGCTTGATTAATGACTTCCTGTCAGGGCAACAAGCATTAACGGTTGGATCAGAGCCTGTGTGTAGGTTACAATCCAGGAATATGCCAACATTAGCCGTGGTCCGTCCTTGTCCTTGGTTTTTAGCCTCCATCTTTTCAGTTCAGATTGATCTTGGGAATTTGTACCTTTGGGGCAAGGTTTTGGGAGGCTATTGTTTTGCCTTGCAGCTAAGACATACTTTTAATTAACCTGTCATGTTAGGCAGTCAGCAAAACCTCTCCAGGACTGCTGGATTTGCCAGGGACATTGGCAGCACGGCACAGCTTGACGCTGTAATACCGATGCTTTGGAGGCACTTTGGCATAAGTATTTTATTCATAAATATATTAATTAAAACAGCAAACAGCAGCCAGCTGGTATTGTGGTGGCCTTTGAGATGAACAAGAGCAGGACTGTGTCACTCTAAATAACCAGCAATATAAGCACCAGATGCCTTCGCCATAACATGTTTTTCAGCATCATATATGCCGCTAGTGTGACATAGTTCTGTCTCTGATGCTAAGCAGTTCTGGGCCTTACCTGTACTTGTGCAGGAAAATGCTGGAGTCATTTGAGCAAGGGGCAGGGGGTGAGGAAATACAAATGCAGAAAAAGTATGTGCAGTGCAATCCTGTGCATGCTTACTCAGAAATAAATCTTTCTGTGTTCAATGGGAACTCTTAACCAGCTCTCCATAAATGCATTGATTAGGGCTGCACATCCACATCCAATCAAGCATGGATAATGGTTACTTAGGTCCCATGTCACAAAAGCGGACTTCCCTTCATTTTCCTCCCTGCCCCAGCCCCCTGTGTGCCTCCTAAATCTGCTCTGGAGGGCCCCCCAACCTGCCAGAGCAGATCTGGGGTGGATGTGGGGGCTGCAGGGGGAAGAGAAAACTGTTCCATTGACAGTTTCTGTCCTGCTGGTGGATGGTCAGGGTTGGATACAGCCCATCATGTGCAGCCCTAGATACTGGATGTAGGTTGTCTGGCCCATGCCTTTGACATTACCCTTTTGCTTGTGGTAGACTCAATCCAGAGAACTGCCACTGCTGGACCAGGGATTATAGACCAACTAAAGACTCCCCACTTTCTTACAGCTGGCACTAAAGCAGGGGCTCAGACTCATAGGCCCAGTGGCCAAATCCAACCCACCTAGGGTCCCAATACACCCTCTGGGGTTCCTCAGATGGCCATGCACCCTTCCCCAGGCCCATCCCTTTCCCCTTCCTCCAACCACTGATCACTGGGTGGTTTCCTGGCTCCCCCCCCCCCATTCTAAAAGACTGAAATGCCTCTCCTAAGGTTTCGTTACTTGCAGTAAGAGCTTCAAGCTAAAATATGCTGGTATTTTTGGCCCTGCCCCTTTTGCCTTTGGTCCTGCCCACGACTCCAGTGTGGCTCCTGAGAGTTTGTCCAGAATGGAGTTCAGCCCTTGGGCTGAAAGAGGTTCCCCACCTGTGCACCATCTAGAATGCATGTGAAGTGTGGCCCAAGACAGCTACTTTCCTCCTTGGGTGGGCATTCCCTGCTCACACCAAGGAGCCAGAACATGTCCACAGTGTGGTTTGGCAGGAGCAGAACAGAAGCCCTGCAAGCACAGCCAAGCTATGCATGGTGCATTCCCAGCCTGTGCAGCCAAGGGCATTGCTTGGCCTGGGTCCATGGCCCCCTGGCCCTGAGTCTATTTCCCAAGGCCCCAGATCTATTGTACAGAGACCTGAGTGTCTGTTGGTGCCAATGGAAGGTGCCCTCCCCAGCTTAATTGCCATGCAGGGGACAATTTTCAAGTGGGACTGCAGCTGGCAAGAGAAGGGTTAACTCTCCTCTTCTCACATGCCGCAATGCCTCCCTCCCCCCACAAAAATCTTTCCTTGTGTGGCAATTAAGCTTAGGGGACAAAAACCTTTTCCCATTGATTTGGGATGATCGGAGCAGGGTGAAAATTAATAGAAGAATTTATTTTATTTGAGATTATTTGGATGAGAAATTAATTGGCTGACTTTGCCTCCTGTGAAATTTAAATAAATCCTATAATTAATTCTAAATTTGCATCTATAGAGATAATAAATTAGCATATGCAGATATTATGCAAATTTCTGTCCCATGGGCCTGGGCCACGAATCTTTTTAAGTGCATAGCAACGTCCCTGACACACACCAAAGAAATGGGGCACTAGGTCTGGAAAGTTTATTGGTCTGAAGTGAGAATATGTCAGTGTTGTGACAAGAGAATATCAGTTTTCATAATATAAAGTTAGTTTGCGGATGGGAAAGGAGAAAATTGCTGCACCTAGAAGGAACATTCTCAACAAATGATAATGCTTTTGCAGTAAAAGTTTGCCCTTCTTTTAATCAGATGGAATTTATTTCACAGTTAAGCTTCAATCACCAGTAGAGCATGAGGGGCTATGAAATTAATACGACAGTTGTTCTGACAGTGTAATTAAAATACTTTATTTGGTTCTGCCGGGGATCACAAGTCTGCAACCCCAGTCTTAGCATTCAGATGTCAAGTGCAGATTAGATAGCATATGGCAGGATAGAATCAATGATATATTCTGACCTGTGAGGCAATGTGACTAGATGGTCCCTCTATGCCTTTAACAATGTTAAATCAGAATGGTAATTACTGGTTTCCAGCTTTTTAAAAGTAACCTACGCAAACCAGGGAATTATATCCATATAAATTTTAATTTCAGTGTTAGTCATACAGGGAAACTGATTGTAGGTGATGAGTCCTGGGGCCAAGTGAGATTGAAGAGGTAACGAGTGGGGTACCGCAGGGCTCAGTCCTGGGCCCAGTGCTCTTCAACATTTTTATTAATGACTTGGAGGAGGAGGTGCAGGGAATGCTGATCATATTTGCAGATGACACAAAATTGGGCGGGATAGCTAATACTTTGGAAGACAGAAACAAAATTCAAAGTAATCTGGATAGACTGGAGCGCTGGGCAGAAAACCACAGAATGACATTTAATAGGGATAAATGCCAAGTTCTGCACCTAGTAAAAAGAAATCAAATGCACAGTTACAAGATGGGGGATGCGTGGCTCAACAACACTACAAGCGAGAAGGATCTTGGAATTTTTGTCGATCACAAGCTGAATATGAGCCAACAATGTGATGTGGCTGCAAAAAAGGCAAATGCTATTTTGGGCTGCATTAATAGAAGCATAGCTTCCAAATCCCGGGAAGTACTAGTTCCCCTCTACTCAGCACTGGTTTTGGCCTCATCTGGAGTACTGTGTCCAGTTCTGGACACCACACTTTAAGAAGGATGCAGACAAGCTGGAGCGGGTTCAGAGGAGGGCAACAAAGATGATCAGGGGACTGGAAACAAAGCCCTATGAAGAGAGACTGAAAGAACTGGGCATGTTTAGCCCTGAGAAGAGAAGACTGAGGGGAGATATGATAGCACTCTTCAAGTACTTGAAAGGTTGTCACAGAGAAGAAGGCCAGGATCTCTTCTTGATCATCCCAGAGTGCAGGACACGGAATAATGGGCTCAAGTTACAGGAAGCCAGATTCCGGCTGAACATCAGGAAAAACCTCCTGACTGTAAGAGCAATACGACAATGGAACCAATTACCTGGGGAGGTGGTGGGCTCTCCCACACTGGAGGCGTTCAAGACGGGGCTGGACAGCCATTTGTCAGGGATGCTCTGACTTGGATTCCTGCACTGAGCAGGGGGTTGGACTCGATGGCCTTGTAGGCCCCTTCCAACCCTACTATTCTATGATTCTATGAAGGGGCTAACCTACACTAGCATTTTATCCTGGAACTGTAATGCCTAGCTCAGGCACAGGACACATGACACTCTCCCCAATTCATTGGCCTGGCACTATGAGCCTTTCTACATGAGGCATTTATTGTGCGCTTGGGATTCTCATTCATGGTAGTTTGCAGGTGTTTTACATGATGCTGTCATCTTCCAGCACCTCTCTTGTTCTTTGCAACCATTTCTGTGCCATTTTTTTAAATCAAGGAAAGTCTGGTATTATCGGAAATGACAGAATGAAATGCTAGTGTAGTTGCACAATTCCACTATACCACAGCACCATCTAGTGACTTATGTAATGTAACATAGAAAGAAAACCGCTTTGGGGGGAAAAAACATGTTTAAAGGATCCAATCTTAATCCCATTAAGAATCTGGAAGCAGAAGCCTCAGTAAAGTGGCAGGTTAAGAGCCTCATGTAGAAAAGCCCTTTTTCTCCCACAGTATTTCATTTTTTCCAAATAATGTTTATGGTGACTTTTTGCAGTGTTTCTGTGCTCTACTGTCTAATGTATTATAACTCTTACCAATGGAAATGGCTTTAAAGCTGTAGAATAGTTTTGCCACATTCTTCCTTCATCCCCACTCCACATCTTTCCCCTCCTCCCTTTCCCTACTCTGTCCTTGCATGGATTTTGATAGGATTTGGGGGCAAGAAATATGCGATACCTCCACCCTGAGGCTCTTCTTCATGGTGCAACTACAGAGCTGCTCAGCTGTGAATAACCATACAATTTATTTTTGAGCCTGCAGTCCTGCAGAGCTGCAAAGGTGTGCATGCAGTTATCAGACTAAAAAGTAGTTTGAAATGGCAGCATGACTTCCCACCCACCCACCCTTTCTTCTTTTCTTTCCTCACATGGATTTTGATAGGATTTGTGGGCTAGAAATCCATGATCTTTAAAGGCTATTTTTCACTGTGCAACTTCAGAGCCGCACAGCTGTAATTCCAGAATTTATTTTTAAACGTGCATTCCTGCACAGCTGCAAAGGTGCACGTGCAGTTACCGGACTTTAAAAAACAAAACAAAAAACAGCAGGCTGAAATGGTAGCAGGACCTCCTGATTCTCCCACAACTCAACTGCAGAATTATACTGTGGCTTGTGGCATGTGCTTGCACTACAAACACAAATGATAAAATGCATGTGACCTTTTACATTCCTCCTACTTCTCCTGCAATTACAACACCATGCATTGGTGATCTTGTTACATATACTGTGCTGTATTCGTTAACATGTGCCCACTGAGCTGTAGTTGCATTTTTAAAAAATACTGATGCCTCACAAATGATAGGGGCTCCGCCGGTGTAGATCCTACCTAGAACTAAGTCCGCACCCAACATTAATGATTCCAAGAGAAAAATTATAATATGAAGGAGCTATCCAGTTGGTGTACCCATGGAAGAAAATACACTTCCACCAGTGTTCTTACGTTACAAAATACAAATTAATTCTGATCTTCATGTTGAAATGGTAATGGTGGGCTGCCAGATTACACAGAAGTGGTGATATAGTGGGTGCAAGACTCGTACATCTATTTTTGGCTTTGCTGGTGTGGTAAGATAGAGGGGACTTCACATGTCTGTCCATGCTTAGTTTCAGCAAAACTTCAGCATCAGGTGCCCCAGACTACTCCTTGGGCCCCCAGAAAACTCCATTAACCATAAATGTACTGTACAGATCGTGGTGCAAATTTCTAAAGCTATTTTTATTTTTAAAATCTTGGACTGTGTGCATGCTCTGTTTTTAAAGTGACCTTAGTTTTATTAGTAATGTAATCACTAGACTTCAGGAATTAACTTTCTTAGTGATATCAGACATGATAAAAGGGGGGAAATGTTAATATCTGGAGTATATTATTTTGGCTAATAAATAAAACAAAAGAGAAGAACTCAGGATAAAATAGAAAGTCAGCTGTAACTCTTCTTAATCTGACTACCTAGTTAGTAACTTACTTTTTAAAAACAGAAAATAAGGCAATGCTTTAAAAATAGTTTTATACCTTTATTTGAAAGCATCATTGTTGAAGTTCTTACTAGACAATATTTCAGCTTTAAATTTAAACAATCAAAGTTTATATTTTATTTAACCAGTTGCCATCAAAGTGATGGATGTCTTGTCACTGGCCACTCCAATGACATATTCTTTAAAAAGCACTTAATGTGAGCTGTGTTGACATGAACATAAGCACGTGGCATTGGGTGTTTCTTTAACTGCCTCATTTCTGTACTGTTCACAAACATTTTCAGAACAGGACTGAGGAATGCTGTTTATCTCAGGGAGATCATATTCAGTCAAGTTATCCCAGAACTTTCTTTCTGTCTGATTCCTAAAACACAAGTAGCCATACTCTGTGGTGGAGTCATGTCCCACCACTTCCCTGGCAGTACCAGCCTAGAATTGGATGAGGCCTCCTCAGGGAATGACACTACCATTAAGTCCTAGCACCTATGGGGTTCAAGGGAAGTCAGCAGACACTGACAACTACCCCCTGCCCCATGGAGACCTCCAGCTGGGAAGATAACCAGCTGAGAGAGGCTGCAGAATCTGAGGATCCAAGGCACCCTGACTGTTGGGTCCAGACCCTCCAAGATCACAGTGGGGACCCCAGAAGCAAATGCAGCTTTGTTTCTGAGGAGAGTACATGGTGCCCATCTGCCAGTTCTCCCATCCCTGAGCCCTATTTGGGAGGAGGAAGCCAGATTCAGATATGTTGAAAATGCCAAAATAAAACCGGGGGCAGGGGGCATTAAAAAGAGAGAGCATAGAGAACAGGGAAATAATATAGTCATGTGTTTTTCATAAGGAAATATATCGTTTTAAAACTAGGTACAATCATCATGTTTCCTCCCCCGCCCACACACACACTTTGTGTTAATTTCCATTTTCCCATTTTGGAATGAGGCAGAGTTATTGCCTTGAGAGGTTTTTCTACAAATAATTTATATTGTTCTTAAATGAAACTGTCGTTTTAAGACATTTGCGGTAGTCTAGCAGAATGCAGGTGTAATTGAAATCCTGAATGCTGAAAACAGCATTTGTTGGTGCTGTTAAAAACAAAACATCACTGCCAGTTTTTAAAGCAAAGTTTAGTGAGAGCAAATCTGTGATCCTAGTGGGCAACTCCATATGAGTAATTCACTCCAAATTCAGATTAAATGGGACATTTTGCGATATGAAAGATGGATAAAAATGAACGTAGCTTGTTTTAAAGTGTGCCATGGGAAGGGGAATCACTGACATTTTGTTGTTTAGTTTTATTCACCCCTGGTACACAGCCCCTGGTACACTCAAGTGCACAAAGAATTCCCACTCAAGCTCATCCTCACCCTTCTTTTCTTCTCCATGCAGATAACTCCATATGTGACATGTGCGTTCCATGTGGATGCCCAATTGTGTGCATCCTCCATTTCTCCCCTAAAAAAAGTGGGCGGAGAGAGGAGAATAGGAAACCACCTTATACCAAGGCTGCCTTTACCTTAAAGAAAAAACCCGCAGTCCTCCTGCTGTGGAGCCTTTCCGTGTTTACAGCGGCTCCCAGACGGCGACCATGTGATGCTGAGAGAAGCTTTTAATTTTCAAGGTTCCATAGAACTCAATGAAACAGTGCCATCTAGTGGCTGTTTTAATTGCATAACATTCCGACTTTAAAAGATAGTTCATTCGTTCCGAATCTTTTTGAGATGGAATAACCAGGAAATACCTCTGGATGTGCCCTGGAGGTTGATGACGTCATGAAAAGGACCTGCAAACTTCAGTGAGTAAACAATCTCGCTAGCAGGATAAAAGGTCCATGTGAAGTCAGACTATTTCTCCATCCAGCCCAGTGTAGTGTCCTTTGACTGGCAGCTACACTCCAGAGTCTTTCTGGCCCTTTTCAGAGGAGTTGTCAGGGACTGAACCTGGAGCCTTCTCCATGTAAAGTAGGGGTTCTACTACTGAGCACGTGAACTGGGTGTCTGCTCGAGCTGGCGTAAGGCTGGAAGACTGGTATCACAACTGAGTTATTTCATGTAGCGTTTTAAGTAGTTACTATTGTATAAATACAGTATTATCAAAATTCATAGACTAAATAAATTTAATTTAAAAAAATTCCCGGCTCAGATAAATCCAGTGATGCTTCCACAATTATGAAGTAGGTACCTCATTGAAGTTGTTCTTAAAGTTGCTTGCAACAACGAATTCTCTTTCCTGCTTGTGGAAATATCTGGCCAAACTGAAATCATTCCATTTTTAAAAAAGCCCTATTACGGCCTATTATGTGTTCATAATAGGAGTCTTCTCTTCACAACCCATTTCCAGTTGCTAAGGAAACCATTTTGTAAGGCAATGGCTGTGCAAGAGATTAACAATTTGTATTGTAGCTGCACAAGGAGAATAACTGGCAATGTGATAAGCATTCTTCGCAATTTACTTTTTCACTGGCATGTTCCTGAAAATACACAAAACCAAACATGAAGCACAGACACAGGGACGTCAGCAGTATAGAGTAAATATGCTCAGAATGAAATGAGGCAGAAGATGCAATGTTCTTCCTTGTCCTGTGACTATTATGGATTATTTTCCTATTTTACATTGAACATGTGGGGAGCATCCTTTAGCTCAGCATCATCTTTCATCTACCACTTAGGGTTGACAGCCAACTGAATTCTGACCGGCCTATACCACGTTTGGGGTCTTCTTACCACTGGGTCAAGCTCAGCACAGATGATGGAACTGGTGGCAGCAGCAGGCTTGGTTGGCTCTGAGACTGGCATGGGCCAGCACCTGAAACGTTATCGGGATCGATGGTGGCAGAAGTAGGGCTGGCACTCCCCTGCCTGCTCGAGCCCTCTGCCAACCCACCTATCTGATGCTGCTGCCCCAATGTTTACTCATGTGCTGACCACCTGGGAGATTTGGGGTAAGGTTCCGAGAAAAGGATGAGTAGCAGCTGTAGAGGAGGTGCTGCACAGCCCAGAGGAGCAGCAGACAATAGCCCACCATCCCCGGTCATTGTGTGAATGGGAGAGAGAGTGAATGGGGGCTTGTGTACAGTGGTGTAGTGGAGCCAGGGCTCGCAGGGACGTAGCGCTGGCACTTTTTTACTAGCAGGGACATTCTGCCACCCCCCTCAAAACCCCCTTTAAGCTTAGCTGCAATGCTCCCAGTAGCTGGTGGTGGTGTGGGGGGAGAAGAAATGTTCCCAGCATCGATATATTGTTCCCTGTTCTAATGCAAAGTATTTGGGGGTGGATTGCTCTTGAATGGGCAAGTAAGACCCATTAGCTTTGCAAAAGGCCTGCTCCTGGTGGAGCTGAAAACTGCTAGAACTGGTTTGTTGATTTGATCAACACAGCAGCCGAAGTTTTTGGACTCTCCTTATGGGCATGGCTGTGGGAGCCATCACAATGCATGCCTGCACTTCAGAACTGACTGCTACATCACTACTTGCATGAAAGAATGAGATAAGGGGGCTGTGTGTTTCTGCTTTGTGTGTGTGCGTACGGGATGGGTGTGCCTCTGAAAACTGGGTAAATGTTTTCTAGATCTCCACGTCGCTGCTAGGTTTTATTCTGGTTGTGTTTTTATATTACAGTTTTAAGCTTTAATAATTAATATTGTTTTTATGCTGTATGTTGTGGTTTTAATTTTTGTGAACTGCCCAAAGAGCTTCATCTATTGGGCGGTACAGAAATGTAATAAATAAATAAGTAAGTAAGTAAGTAGATGCATAATTCCTTGATCATATAATGCATATGTGATATTGACCTGTAGTCTTTGTGGTACAGCTCACTTTCCTGAGCTCTCTCTGTGTGGATTATTGCTTGCTTTCCATTGTGGCCCAGTTACAATTGTATGGATGGTATTTCTTGATTGCGGGGGTTGGGAGGGACCAGTAAGAACAAGCAACAATGAACAGCAGTGTCCTAAAGATTAAAAAAACTATTATTTGTACCAGTGAGTCAGGGAAAACCTCATTGTTCCTACCACCTCTTTTGACAGTGTGCCAGTCAAGCACTTTGGCATCTGTGTGAGGCTTTAGGCATTGTGTGTCTGTTGTTTGTGGTGAGGGTGCTCTAGGGCCAATTTAGCTAGATGAGGTAAACCTAACAAGACGCTGGACAGGATTGATGATTGGTTCTTTGTTAGAAGGGGTGACCACACAGGCAAAGATGTGAGAATACAATACCAAATATTCCTGGGAAACCAGTGGTTACAGTATTCCAGCATTCAATTGTCATAACAGGGCCAGACGAAGAAATTTTGCTGCTGGAGGACAAAATAGCAGCACCACTCCAGAAGCCAACCAGACTGGCAGCCTGTTCTTACTTCAACACTGGTGATGGGACAGTATCCTCCACTACACCAGAGAGCAGCAAGCTAGCTTAGAGGGTGTGCAGTGGGCCACGTAGCACACACAGCTCTGTCCTCCAAAAGACGAGAACAGATGTGAAGATCTCAGGAGGAACAGCCAGGGGAGATGCTACCGCTACTCCACCCCACGCCTTCCAGAATCTGCTGCCAGAGACAGCAGCCTCACTCTGCCTAATGCAAGGGCTGGCCCTGCCCAGCAAACTGAACTTTTAAACAAGACGGCCATGCTGTGCTAGAATGGCCACTTACACATCAGTAAAAAAGAGGCCAAAAGAAGGCACAGATTTGCACAGAGTCTGCATAGGCTAATTTATATGTATATATCCAAATTTAGAAATAATTTTCTGCTTTAAATAGAAATGCAGTATATCCCACCATAGTGTGGAAGGCTGTGACCAGCTGACCTGTGTGCTTGCTCAGTCTGCTGTCCAGGTGCTAACAGCTGATGGGCCACTTCACGGCCCCTCCCTGCTCTCCCTTCTGATGGTTCTTTATCTTTAAACTGGACATGGACTGGACAGCCCTTCAAATAGAGAGACTGTCTTCACACAGCCGCCTTGAGCACTATTTTTAGTAGAAAGGTGGAATACAAACAAACAAACAAACAAACAAATAAATAAAATAGAGGCTTGTTCTCTGAAAGCCCTTCAAATAGAGGACTGTAAACTAAGACACATGGCCACCTTGTGCTATACTGAGTGACAGCTTTAAAGCCTCTGGAGTTCCTCTCAGCCTGGGCCAGGAGTTCCCAGTTACTAAATTGGTGAGATATCTGTGTTAAAGAGAGATGGAGAAATATCCAAAGTGTTCATTTTAACAACATTGCCAGCTGGTTAATTAAGGTCAAGACCCCTTCTCCTGTGAAATGAAAAAAGCAAAGTGAGGGGCATTTTAAATATTTTATGACTTGAGGGAAGTTGAGGAGTCTCAATTAACCTTGATTAATGTGTTCACAGTCTCCCTGAAACTGCTCACCATTAGTCATTTGAAGTGCCATTTAAAAAACAAAAGAAATCTGCTAATTTAAATTGCATTTGAGCTGTACAAAATCATAAGGAAAATGCCATTACTTGGCCCCATTTGAAAATAACATGTGACGTAATTCTTTATTTTGAAATGGGAGCTCAAGGATATTTGCTCATATAAATGATAAAAAATAATTCACATTTCTTTTCTCTAAGAAAATTATATCTACATTCCAGAGGCATGCAGGTTTTCGCAAATTAAATTTCACTCCACCAATATAACAAAAATGATAACTATGTTGGAAATGCTTTAGGGGATGATGATTTGCCATTTGTAGATAGTAGGCCAATCTGAGGGAAATCTTTCTTGCTTTCAATGCCGATACTGAATAGAAAGACAGACAGCAGCAGAACGTCTGCCTATTTTTTTTTAAAAAGCAGAAATCAAATTTGCAGAAGTTTTCCTACAAAACTAACTCCTCAGTCCTGCTTCATATCAAAACCTACTAAGGATGGGCAGCACCAGCAGTAGGCCCTGTTTTGTTGTAATTGCCAAGATGTTGGCCCTAAAGATGTTGGCCCTGGCATAAGTGTGCAACTGGAAATTTGGCCATGCTACTCCACCATTGCTGTTGCAGTGATTTGGCAGCTGCTTCCTGTGTACTTATATGTAGGGATGGCAGAGAATTCTGCCACGGATCACGGTGAGGCTGAATGCCAGTGCATTCGGCCCCCCGAAATCTGTGGCGGAACGGCCTGCCACCCCCCACCCCCCCGCAGATCCCCCCCGGGACGAGACTTACCTGGGGCAGATGTTCCAGGCGGCGGCAGCTCCGGCTTCAGTGGAGGCGGCTGCGGCGGCGGCTGGTCTTCCGACCGGCTGTTGCCGCCGCCATTTGCAGTCTTGTCGGGGTTTTTTTTTTCTTTTTCTTTTACAAGACGTGATAGGCTACGTAAAGACTTACGTAGCCTATCACGTCTGGCTTTAAAAAAAATTAAAACGCATACGCAAATGGCGGCGGCCGTAGCCACTGCCATTTGCATACGCGCTTTTTTTTTTTTTTAAGCCAGACGTGATAGGCTACTTAAGTCTTTACATAGCCTATCACGGCTAACTACAGGGACGCAAACAGCGGCGGCTACGGCCACCGCCATTTGCGTCCCTGCTAGCCAGCGGCCAGATGTCCGGCTGCTGGCGGAGCTGGCCGGTGGCTCTGCGGAATCCCCGCGGAGCAGAGCCGGCCAGCCAGGATTCCGGGAGGGAGGGACGGAGCGCCTCCCCCCCCCCCAGCGGAACCCAGCAGAGCCAGGTAAGGGGAGTTTCTTACATCCCTACTTATATGGAACCACAAGAATAAGGCATATTCTATACTGGAATCACCTGAACAGGGCTTTCAGTTCAAGGAGATGTATAAGATTGTGGTTGCCAAGCACCAAAAGAAAGAGAGCAAATGAAAGCTAGGTTTTTAAAAGTATTTATCTGTTCCTCTATTTCTCTGTCTGGAAGGCCTGGCGTGCTATGGTCCATGGGGTCACGAAGAGTCGGACACAACTTAACGACTGAACAACAAAAATTTCTCTGTCTGAAAGACTGGTCTACATTTTCTTTGGAGCCAACAGACTTTCGTATTTTGAGTTTGCAAACAGGCTCATACAGAACCATTCCTGAACTATTTTCACGTAACAACTTCTCAGGAGGGTGAGGGTGCCAACCTACCCTCCTATGCTGGTGTGACACCTGGGTCCTATCTTAAAACATTTTTTTCCCTTCCCAATTAAAATGGCTTACCTGCTTGTAAGAAGTCATTACAAGGAGATTTACATAATACCAGTAATACAGAGCTTCTGTTCTGAAAGGCAGCCTAGAAATATTATAAATACATAAATATATGCTAAAGTCATGTTTTGGGATATGCCCATAATTACTTAGGGTGTCTCTACATTAAAGAAAAAACCCACAATCCTACCAGGCTTTCCTTATTGTGGAGTCTTTCTGCATTTACCACGGGCTCCCAGATGGCGACCATGTGATTGCCGAGAGGGGAAGTTTTCAATTTTCAGTGTTTCATAGTTCTCAATGAAACAGCGCCATCCAGTGGCTGTTTAATAGCGGAATGCTGAATTTACACACTGGGGAAAACCTGCGATAAATTTAAATACTTCTTTATCTCCAGATCTTTTTAACGTGGAATAACTGGGAAATACCACTGGATGTGCTTTGGAGGCTTATGATGTCATGTAAAGGCCCTATAAACTTCCGTGAGTGGCCAATCACAAGCACACAATAAATGTCTCATGTAGAAACGCTCCACATCAACATTTAGCAAGTTGAGTTAGATAATCTTCTCTTCCTCTTTCCTGGGCACACCCTGTGAGAATCTATCTTGGCAATTTGCCATACTTTGATTAAGATTTTTTTTTGTTCCAGTACTGAATTTAACTTTCAATGTCTGGCATAAAACAATATTTGCTGCTGTCAGCAAATACAATATAAAAGCATCCTGGGCTGTCTTCTGATGCTATGGCTACAGATTATGAAATTATACTGGCATGGTGGTCACTATCAACCAAAACTTGATAAACAGCTTATAGGAGTTAACTATAAACTACCCTTAAATAGTTGGCCTAAACTATACTTTAAGGAGCCTAAGCTACCCCATGATTAAGGGTGCAATCCTATGGCTGCTAGACAGCGTCTAGATGGCCATAGGATTTTTCAGTTTCTGGGAACTGAGCTCGGAGCCAGTGCTCTGAGCTCAGTTCCCAGAAATCCAACTCCCCTCCCCCTCCACCTCATAGGAGGTGTGGGCCATCCCCAGCTCTGCACTCAGAAGAGCAGCATGGAGTGGCCAAAAGGGAGGCATTCCGGGGGTGGGGAGGGGACTGCAGAAGCGCCTTTATGACACTTGCCATGTGCCGTCCGGCCTCCCCCACACACTCCAAGGCACCTCAGTTAGACAGCCAAAATTGGCTGTCTAGCCGCAAATGCAGGATGGCCGGAGCATGGAGGAGAAGATCCCCTCCGTGCTTCGCCCACCCTGCATTGGATAGTTGGCTGCCTCCAAGTTCGGAGGCGGCTGACTATCCCCATAGGATTGCGCCCTTATTCATTTAGGGTGCAATCCTATGTATGTTTAGACAGAAGAAAGTCCTCAAACTCCCAGCATTCCCCAGCGAGACTGATGGCTGGCTGGGGAATGTTCGGAGTTGTAGGACTTTCTTCTGTCTAAACATGAGTAGGATTGCACCCTTAAGCAATTTATTTTATACTGCACTCTCAACAAACCCCAGAACAGCTATCTTACTGCATCAAATTCTGTCATGCCATAGAACCGTAGATAAAACAGTATGCATAAAAATCCATTTTAACAGGATTTTTTAAAAAAAATCCTCTTGAAGTTAATTTACCTTTTGTTATATACCAGGGTTGTGAATAATATGTACACAGGAGATAAGTGTATCCTGTTTTTCCCTCATAGAAAAATTGTAATAAAAAGCAATAAGGTGTGTCCTATTTGATAAAGATAGCTTAATGGGAAGTCTCTCTTGCTTCACTGAGTTTTTGTACTTGGCAGTTTGTGCTTAAAATGCCTTTCCTTGCTAGCTGCTTAAAAAAACCCAACTGGGAAGTCAGTAATCACTTATTGCGATAAGCCAATTCTGTTCCCTTTAAAATCCACAGGAGCCCAGCCATGCTCCCCAACAGCAGCTGCTGGTGCAAGTCCTGAGTTCCACCAGATTTTCCCAGGGTGGAGTGGGGGGACAACAACCCAAGAGATTTAAAGCTGTTGTTCAGTACCAGAGAGTCTCCGGTCTCCGGGGGCTGTTTTGTAGTAGCCCAAGAGAAAAGCCCTATGCAGGCATTCAAAGCCTCACATGTGAGGAGAAAGTGGGGACGTACTCGCTGTCCCCACCTAAGACGCATGGCTGTTACCCAGCCCCACTGCCCTCCACGCATTGGAAGAACAGGTCTACAGTGGGGAGATTGCTCTTCTCTTGTAGGATCCCTACAAGATTTAGAGCCAAACTACTCATTACACTAATCATGTAGCATGTAGCTCAGGGCTACCTTTTTATTTACTCTACTGCAAGTACACACAACCCTGATCTGGACTGGAACCACTGCACTCCAGGAGAGGAGGATTAAACCTCCCCCGTTTACCCCCTAAAATTCCACAGAGAGAGAGAGAGAGAGAGAGCCCAGTGTGTTAATAAAAGAAAAAAGCCTCCATTGATGTCAATGGAGGGTTTTTTGGGTTAACCCCATCATGGGGGAGGGGGATGTCAGGGGAAAAATGGTGTTTGGAGAAGGTTTAATCTTCTACCAGAGCATGTTGGCCCCAATCCTAATCAGGGCTGTGTGTGCTTACACTCATGTTATCCGAACCTGGCAAAGGTGGGTTGTTGGTGTGGTTAATAAACCACCCACAAGCCTAATACAGCCCATGGACTGTAGGTTTGTTAACCATGCCAACAACCTGCCTTTGCCTGAGACCAAAGTTGTTTCTCTGGAGAAACTTCAGGCATTGGTACTTTCTGTTTTCAGCCATGCCAACTGAAAACTCTGTTGAACTCCCAGGAATCCATCACGATCCATTGGTCTACGGTGGTGAATCATCTTAATTAGTCCCCACCACCACCACCCCCTGCTCAGGGACAGGAACACAGCTATTCTAAAACCTCGCCATGTAATGATCTGACCTTGACAAGGGAGACACAAAGAACTTCCACATTCTGATTACCACCCTCCTGTCCTTTCTGAACCAGTTCTAGATTGTAACCTGCTGGGACACGCCCCTTGGGCAGGGCTGATGACATGCTGGGAAAACCCCAAGCTTATAATGGTGGCCATGAAGTCCTGAACTGGCCCAGACAGGACAAGCTCAGCATAATAGTTGCTTTATTTATTTTATTTATGGTATTTATAAGCTGCCCTATAATAAAATTTCTCATCCTAAATGAAATCATTTTCATTAACTCAGGCAAGCAAACTGTTGAAGAGTGGGGTGATTAGTATGCCAACATAATCCCCAGTATGTCCTGATTACTGAACAGCAGGTACAAATGCTCAAGCTAACAGGAAACCTCATCAGACAGAGAGAGAGAGAGAGAGAGCACAAGCGAGAGAGAATGTGGTGTTCTTACTGCAATCACTCCTCCCCAACCACTGGGCCTATATTGGTACTGAACTGTGTAGCCAGGTAGACACAGCTGAGAGAGCAACTGCTCTCCCCTTGTCCACTCAGGTCTCAGTTATATGTATGCTTGGTTAACTCTTTTATCCATAATTAAACCATGGATAATTGATATTTCATGGACTATGATGTTTGTCAACAGCATTGCTAATTTAAAGATGCAGTCCTCAGCATGTTTACTCAGATGCAAGTCCCATGGAGTTCAATAAGAATTAGTAAGTGTGTTTAGGTTTGTAGCCTAAGAATCAGTGGCGTAAGCTTTTCATATACTGGAACCTGAGTAACCTTCCAGAGGGACTGAATAATAGTCCATGTTAAGTCACCACGCAAAACTTGCTCCCCACGTCTAGCTTTAAAATTAGCACCAACTTTACAGAAACCTCTAAAGCATTCTGAAGCAGTAGAATATGAAAGCTATGAAACATACTGTAGGAAGTGTCAGTTTTCCCCTTCATTTGTGTGATCCCTGATTTAGGAGAGCAGTGCTGCCTCTGCTGCTCCATTTGCCCTACTCCCAACGCAGCATTGTAAGATGGACTTTCTCCAATAGATAAGAGGTAAACTTATGTCATAACCCACTGATATCAAGGGGCATCGCAATATCTAACCAACTGCATTAGCTTGGCAGTGAGTGCACCTGTCAACATGCTGACATTTCTAAGGAATCAGTGGCTGTGCCCCATAAAGAATGCAAAGGAATTTGATTAGCCTCAGGATCTCAGAGAAGGATGAAGTCATGATTTAATAATGTTTTCAATTATCCATAAGCTCTATCTGCACTACCAGCAGATAAGGCAGAGTGCGGCAAAAGCACAAGTGCCTTTTTCTTTCTATTGTTAGTGGAGAAATCTTTATTTTTCCCCATTCGGTCTCATTTTGTCCTGCCGTATCTTATCATATCATATCATTCATGTGCTACCCATCTGGATCTCTTCTGAGAAGAGGAAAGAAGAACTGCAGGAAATGGATGGGTTGTAAATGTCAGCATGGAAATGTTGAGCTATGATGTTTGGTTTTTACAGAAGAAATTACGGCTTTGTGCCTCCCAAGGTGCTGGATTGGATTGTTCCCATTTCTTGGTGTTCTCCTCATTCCAGGGATGTTTCTATGAGTTACTACACATTAAAGCCCTGTTCAGGGCTTGTACAATGAATGCACATAGGGTGGGAGGCAATGGACTCCACCCCCTCCCTAAAACGTGTATTCAGATGCATGTCTGCAATGTGCCTTTACAGTTCAGGGTTCCCGATTGAACTGAGTGCTGCTGCTTACAATACATTTTAGGAAAGGCGCCAGTCACAATGGAAGGAAGGGAAGAAACCTCCAGGTACTTGAGAAAAAGGTTTCATTAAGCCTTGCACATTTTGAGCAGAGTTCTTTCTCAGGGCAGTCTCACTTGGCAATGGTCAACCTGGTATCAAGCCACTGAAACAAGTTGTGGCAAGGGTTTGACACCAGCTTGATACCAAGGTCATATACAGTAGGAGTGCCCATTGTGAGGAAGCATGCACTTCGAACTTGGGTTCCCTATAACGCATTATAGACAAATTGCAGACATACATTTGAAATGTGGCATGGGGTGGACTTGTTGCCTCCCGCCACTCCTGTGTTTATTATATACATGGGGGTGAGGCCTGTTGTCTGAACAGGGATTAATTGTCTCAACATCCCATGGCCCATTTCAGAGGCAGTGATAAATTTTGAAGTGCAGGCACCCATCATAACAGTCCCCATAACCACACCCCCAAAGAGAGTCCAAAAATCTTGGCCATTGTGTTGATCCATGTCTCTGTGTGTGTGTGTAATATATGTTTTCTGTAGGTCGTTTGTAAAGCTGATTGGTCTTAATTACCTATTCAAGACCACACCACAACAAATACTTTGCACTATAGTAGGAATCGTTCACAGCAATACATTGTTGTTGGAAAAATCCATTTCTCCCCCAGTTACTGCAGCTAAACTCTGAGGGAACAGAGAACCCTGAAGGGGGGTGGAAGATGATATCATTATCTCTGCTAATTTAAATATCCCTGTGAGCCCTGGCTCCACTACACCACAGATTACAGGGCACCAACTCTAGGTTTACCATCGTGGGCCTGTTCACACAACACACTAACCCAAACTCAGTGGTTGAGTGTGGATTGTTGTTGAACCGTGGGTTTTTTGTTGAATCATAGGTTAGCGTGTTGTCTGAACCCAGGACATTTTCTGCAGGGTGGCTTGTTAACCATGTAGTGTGCTTGTTAACTACCCTGAACAACCCAACAACAAATCATAGATTCTCAAGGTGGCTTGTTTGAGAAAAATAAGCCACACTTCACAGTTAACAAGCCACCCTGAGGAAAATGTCCTAGGTTCAGACAACATGCTAACCCACAGTTCAACAAACAACCCACGGTTTAATAACAACCCACACTCAACTACTGAGTGTGGTTTAGCATGTTGTGTGAATCCAGTTCATGTGTCACTCATCAGGAAGTGGTAGACAATTCCACTTCTGTGACGGTGGACCAGATTCCCCCTTGCTAGTCTTATATAAGTGTTCCTATATGATATGGGTGACCAGCCAGATGGGCGATTAATAAATTAAATAAATAAATAAATACCTATATGATAGCTGTTTTCAAACACCAATTTATCACATGCATATTTTATATTTTTAGATATTCAAGTGTACATCTGAAAAACATAATGTGTGAAATCGCCCTGTAACTGGCTAGGTTAGGTTGGATCCAGAGAAGTGTAAGCCACAGTCCACTTGTGTGATGGGGCTTTTCTGCCTGGCCCTCCTGCTGAAGCTTCTTAGATGCCCCCCCCCCACTCTTAGAGGCAGGAGACTCTCCGGAATGGTATGGAATGTATTGTGGAGCCTACAGAAGGAGGAGGAATTGGTTGAAATTGGGGGGAGGGGGCTTGCATGAGTGGGGGCTTCTCCACATGGAGTTTTTATCCTGCTGTTGAGATTGGTTACTCATGGACGTTTGCGGGCCCTTTAGATGACGTCGTCAACCTCCAGGGCATCTCCTGTGCTAAATGACCTTTATTCCATTTTTTAAAAGATCAGAGATAATGAGCTATCAAGTTACAGTGCTTGATTTCCCTCAACAAAAGAGGAAAACCGTCAATAAGAGGAGCTAGACCACAGCACCATCTAGCAGCTGAATCAAAGACTCAGATAAGGGGGGAAAGGAGGGGGGAAATGGGGGGAAGGAAGCTCGTGTAAAGGGAGTCCGCTGTGATCCTGCATTTAAAACAGAAGCAGAAAGCCCCATTTTAAATGTGGGATTTAGGGTGGTGGTGAAAGGGGAAGAAATGGAAGCAGTGACAGATTTTATTTTCTTGGGCTCCAAGATCACCACAGACGGTGACTGTAGCCATGAAATTAAAAGACGCTTGCTCCTTGGGAGGAAAGCTATGGCAAACCTAGACAGCATAGTAAGAAGCAGAGACATCACCTTGCTGACAAAGGTCCGCATAATCAAAGCTATGGTTTTCCCAGTAGCAATGTATGGCTGTGAGAGCTGGACTATAAGGAAGGCTGAGCGCCGAAGAATGGATGCTTTCGAACTGTGGTGCTGGAGAAGAATCTTACGAGTCCCCTGGACTGCAAGGAGGTCAAATCAGTCCATCCTAAAGGAAATCAACCCGGAGTGCTCATTGGAAGGACAGATCCTGAAGCTGAAGCTCCAATATTTTGGCCACCTAATGCGGAGAGAAAACTCACTGGGAAAGACCCTGATGCTGGGAAAGACTGAAGGCAAAAGGAGAAGGGGACGGCAGAGGATGAGATGGCCAGATAGCATCACGGATGCAATGAATATGGACTTGAGCACACTCCAGGAGGGAGCACAGGACAGGAAGGCCTGGCGTGCTATGGTCCATGGGGTCACGAAGAGTCAGGCACGACTGAACGACTGAACAACAACAAAAAGGCTGGATCTACACTTACCACCTTTTTTCGCTTCCAATGAGGTTTCACTGCCCGTCTTTCACACTACGCAGTACCTGCCAACGCAGGAATTTCCCACTTCCATGCTCCCGCCTTCAATACCCTGATATCCCGCTATTTCCCCTTAATGTGCTCTGATTTTCTGCCTTCACTACCATATCCGGTCGTAGTCCCCTCTCCTGCCTGTCCATATATGGCAGTGTTTGCATTTTCCTCCTGTCCAATCACAGCTCTTGACAGCCCCATGTCTTCTTCCGGCTACTGATCGCATAGCTTCCTCAGCAGCCCCCGTTTCCTCAGCAACAAGCAAAGGGCTGGATGTGCATGCGCTTGTCTGATCTCAGAAGCTAATTTTTTTTCACAGCTTCACAACTTCAAATCTTCGAAGATCATGCCTGAATTAGAAAAAAAAATCGCAGAGAAGCCCTGATTCTGCGAGGATAATGCCTTAATTTAAAAAAAAAACATCCGGAGTGGGGGATAGGAGGGGGTAAAACTTAGTCTCATTTGAAGGGATAGAACAACCCCCTGCTCAGTGCAGGAAGCCTGATTCCCAGGCAGTCGCCCATCCAACTTCTGACCGGGGCCGACCCTGCTTAGCATCTGAGGTCAGAAAGCGTGCGCAGGAAAACAGCACAGTGCTCCAGTGTGAACTGAGCTCGCGCATTCGATGAAGCACTGCAACGGGGAAAATGGGTGAGTGTGAATAATCACGTTTTAATGCGAGAGTGTTTAACCCAACGGGACACCGAATTCATTGTGATGGCGGGCGCAGTGCAGATCAGCCCGCAGAGATGCTCTGGAAGTGAATTACTAGTAGTTTTCTGCTAGTGAGTTCAGTGTCCTGTTCTGGGGAGACCAGTTGCCAGCATGTAGCTGCAGCTTCTATATGGTCTCTGCTTTGTGTGAAGTCATCTTAAGACGTAATATTTGAACAAATATACATATGCATTGCCTGCTGATCAGATAAATACAATATCAGCCATTGTTTCAATCTACCTTACTGTATCTTTGGAAGTGAAAACAATGCACCTGTGTGTGTGTGTGTGATTCTGCTATGCAGAGCAGCTTCCATTGAACTTTAAACATCTATTTAGGAAGAGTGCTTAAAGTTAAGCAAGGGCTAAGGCAAAATATACTGACAAATTTTAATAGCTGATGCTTGTGAGTTTCAGGTTATAAAGAACTTTTGATTGTCCCTTTTGGTATGAGTGAATAAAAACAAAGATTTATTGAGAAGTTTCCCAGACTACATAGTTCAGCAGAAATCTCTGATGTGCAGAGGCAAGTAACATGACCCAGGGGAAGATTCATGTGGTTGTTCATGTTTCAAAGGAGATTTGGGACTGGTTCATATATGTTTTTTTTTTTTAAGGTGGAACCACCTTCATGCAAAGGAACACTATAGAACAGTCAAAAATTGTCACCTTGCGTAACCAGTGAGTTTCTGTTTTCAGTCCTTTAAGTACATTATTGAACTACCTTAAGGATGTCAAGATGCTACCTAGAACAGCCATCCCAGAAATATTGAACTACAGTTCCCATCAGCCCCAGCCTAGATGATAGAAGTTGTGGTCCAATACATCAGGAAGGTGACATGTTGGAGACAGCTGACCTAAAAACTGGGGTCTGGTGGGGAGTCTTCTAATGGCAGCCCTAAAAGTTTGGATCAGGTGTTGGAAACAATGATATCCTCCTTTAGTAAATGTGTGGCAGCTTCTAGCTTAGTACCGTAAGTAGTCTCCAAATGTCTACTATTTCTCCCAACATATCCCCCAAGCCCAAGAATCTATTGTCCTTTTAAGATAAGAGGATCCATTTATTTGCCAGGAGTGGGAGAGAAACTAGTGTTAGCCTGTCAAAAGCAGAGGAGACATGC
Source organism: Heloderma suspectum (assembly GCF_057233095.1). Lineage (NCBI taxonomy): Eukaryota > Metazoa > Chordata > Lepidosauria > Squamata > Helodermatidae > Heloderma > Heloderma suspectum. The sequence continues at coordinate 273,530,088 of NC_139458.1, forward strand.
ACATGAATTACAATGTGTTGGTAAAAGCATGGAGATTTTTGAATCTTATCATGCACTCGCAAATGCTTGGCTGTAATTGGTATTTGCCAAGCTGCCCTTCAAAATGTCATCCCCATTAAGAATTAAAGGAAAGGGATATTCAAATTAAGCACTTCAGTGCTGTCTGCATCCATTTTCCTGGTGCCAAAAACAACTCTGAAAAGTTAACAAATATGATCCTTGAATGATTATTTAATACAATATGCAGACACAAACCTGGTTTGCCACTGAGCATATACTTAAATTGGGAGCTAAAACCAAACCTGACTCCTCCCTTACAAAGTACCTATATATGTTTGCTGCATTCACACCTTACTTTTATAAGTGTATACTTTTTATACACTTTAAAAAAATAATTAATATTATTAATGCTATAATGTGTGAAGGAGCCCAAAGGCAGATAATTCATAAGTAGAAAACAATGGATGTTTCTTTGATAGCTTACGTTTTCTACATTTGAATAAAGATTAGGGTGCTACCAGAGTAGAGCTCTTTAACGCTGCTGAGGCATTGTTGCCAATTAGTTAGAAGCAGAATTCAACCTTGGGGGAGCTGGGGGTGGCGACGGCCAACAGGAAGCTCTGGTGTGGGCTGGTCCATGAAGTCACAAAGAGTCGGAAGCAACTGACCGAATAAACAACAACATCGCATGGTATTATCACACAGCATTTAACACTGCATTATATTAACTAGCGTTGCCCATCTCCATGGTCAAGATCCTTCTATTATTATTATTATTGTTGTTATTATTTTATTACGATGATTTAAAATTTATATACTGCCTTATTTGCTAAGAAAACCCCATCAAGACATTGCCGCTTAATGTCTACCTGGAAATAAATAAGTCTCATTCAGCAAAGGCCCCAGGGAACATGAAGTAAAAGTATATTGCTAGCAAGTCCTGTCAGCTTTATTGCTTCCTATTGATCCTGGCCAGGGCCAGCCCAGCCTAAATAGGAGCCCTGGGCACAGAGCACTTTCAGCCTCGCTCCCCCCACCCCATCAACTTATAGGTTTCTTTTTTGAAATTATTTAGAGTGCTTTTAGTGTTTATAGTCTTTGTAGTGCTTGGCAACATCGCCTCAAGTAAAGCCATGTTCTGCTGGTTTTTATCTAGAATGAATTATTTTTTTCATTATCTAGAATGAAATGAAAACCGAAAATGGGAAAGAAACCTACTTTAAAGCCAATGGGTGGAAGTTCATTTTACGGCTCCCCCCCACCCACCATCCTAGCTCATGGCAGGCAGTTCACTCGACAAACACCGAGTCTCCAAACTCAGCTCGGGACCCCTTTCAGTTCAGTGCCCAGGGCAAATGCCCAGCTCACCCAGTCCTAAGGATGGCCCTGAGCTAGGGATGGCAGAGAATTCCGCCACGGACACCAATGAGGCCGGATTCTAAAGAATCCGCTCCCCCCTGCCCCGGAGTCCGTGGCGGAATGGAACAATTACCTCCGCCTCCCCGCAGAATCCTCTCCAGCTGGATCCTCCGGCTCCAGATTTCCAGCTATACAGGTTCCATGCCATATCGCTGGCTGAAGGGGACTGACTGCGGATGCAATCAGTCCACTATGCCATTTGTGGCCCTGTTTTTTCACGCGATAGGCTATGCAAATATTTGCGTAGCCTATCGCATGAAAAAAAAAAAGCAGGGCCACAAATGGCGTCCAGGACACCATTTGCAGCCGGAAAGGTCTTAGTTTAAGCTAAATGCAGCCATTTACAGCTGCATTTACCTTAAACTAAGACCTTTACAGCTGCAAATGGCATCCTGGACGCCATTTGCGTCTGCAGTCAATACCCCTCAGCCAGTGATACGGCATGGCGGCTGTATCGCTGGTGCTTCAGAGCCAGCCGGCAGCTCCTCGGAATTGCTGCGGAGTGGAGCCGGCCAAAGAGTATTCCGGGGGGAGGAACAGATTGTCTCCCCCCAAAGAAAGGATTCCCGGCCAGACCAGCAGGTAGGGAATCCGCCCATCCCTTCCCTGAATATGGCTGAGGGATTAGTGAGTAACTTCCCCTTGAATAGCCTCTCAGTGAATTGCCCTGTCATAGTTGATTTTCCTGTGAGGGCAAGGCTTTAATTACTGGTCCCCCCCATGCCCTTAAAAAAATTAATAGTGAAACAGCACTATAAATGCTTCCCTTTGCCATTCAGGGTTCTTCTTCTTCCTTTGATAAAGACGTAAAGCATTTCTGCTCCTTTCTTGTGCTGTACCACATTTACAGGGCAGCACAAAATGCATGTTTACTCAGATGTTAGCATCACTGTGCTCAATGGGGCATATTCACAGGAAAGTGTTCATGGGATTGCCATGTGGGCATTTCTACATCAGCCTAAAATCCTGCATTTAAAACAGGGCTTTCTGCTTTTGTTTTAAATGCAGGATCACCACTGACTCCCTTTACATGCGCTTCCTTCCCGCACCCCTTTCTCCCCATATCTGGGGATCTCTACGCCTCAAGTTTATTGCACATTCATGGTTGCTCACTCACTGAATTGTGCGGGTCCATTACATGATGTCATTGTTGTCCAGTCATTGTTCCACTATTTCCTCCCACCTATCCCGTGTTTTCCTCAAACGGAAAAAGATGGGGTATTTTTCCAGATATGCGCAAATGGAGCGCCATGTCCTCCATTTCTCCCCTAGCGTGAATGAAGCACTGAGTGTGGTTGTTGGGGGCGTGGTCATGATATCAAAGGTGGTGACAAAGGTCTGATGGGTGATCAGCCTTCCCACTCCTGCGCCATTTTGGCTCCTCGCCATTTTCAGCCTGCCTGTTCAAAACAGAGTGGCAAAGCAGCAGAGCCGCAGTGAGGGGGAGCGGCGGAGCGGAGGAGCAGCAGAGGGGCTGAGTGGCAGGGGCTGGCCAAAAGCATGGAAGAGGGAGGTGGGGCCCAGGGAGATCGGTGGGGGGGGGGCTGTCTGCATATTGGTCCCCATCCACCAGTAATGTGCAAGGGGAGGGAAAGGGGCAGGAACCCAGGAGCAAGTATAGCTGAACCTGGAGCATATGTAATGCCTCTTCACGGAAACATAACACTATGGGAATGGCCATCTACAGAGAAGGAAGCGCGTGTAAATGGAATCAGTTGTGATCTATTTACATGCGGAAAGCCCCGTTTTAAATGCAGGATTTTAGGCTGGGGTAGAAATCCCCATTCGGCTTAAACTGAAGAACGTAGGGAAAACCACTAAACCATTCAGGTATGACCTAAATCATATCCCTTATGAATATACAGTGGAGGTGACGAATAGATTTCAGGGATTAGACCTGATAGACCGAGTGCCTGAGGAACTATGGACGGAGGTCCGTAACATTGTTCAGGAGACAGCAACTCAATCCATCCCAAAGAAAAAGAAATGCAAGAAAGCAAAGTGGCTGTCTGATGAGGCTTTACAAGTAGCTGAGGCAAGAAAGGAAGCGAAAAGCAAGGGAGGAAGGGGAAGATATATCCAACTGAATGCAGAGTTCCAGAGAATAGCAAGGAGAGACAAGAAGGCCTTTTTAAATGAACAATGCAAAGAAATCGAAGAAAACAACAGAATGGGAAAGACTAGAGATCTCTTCAAGAAATCAAGGGAATGTTTTGTGCAAAGACAGGCATGATAAAGGACAAAAAAGGCAGGGACCTAACAGAAGCAGATGAGATTAAGAAGAGGTGGAAAGAATACACAGAAGAACTATACAGGAAAGATCTGAATGTCCCTGATAACCATGATAGTGCGGTCACTGAACTTGAGCCGGACATCCTCGAGAGTGAAGTCAAGTGGGCCTTAGGAAGCATTACTAACAACAAAGATAGCGGAGATGACAGTCTTCCAGCTGAGCTATTTAAAATCCTAAAAGATGATGCTGTTAGAGTGCTGCACTCAATATGCCAACAAATTTGGAACACTCAGCAATGGCCACAAGACTGGAAAAGGTCAGTTTACATTCCAATTCCAAAGAAGGGCAACGCCAAAGAGTGTTCAAACTACCGTACAATTGCGCTCATTTCACATGCCAGCAAGGTGATGCTCAAAATCCTACAAGCTAGGCTTCAGCAGTATGTGAACTGAGAACTACCGGAAGTCCAAGCTGGGTTCCGAAGAGGCAGAGGAACTAGAGATCAAATCGCTAACTTTCGCTGGATCATGGAGAAAGCAAGAGAATTCCAGAAAAACGTCTATTTCTGCTTCATTGACTATGCTAAAGTCTTTGATTGTGTGGATCACAACAAACTGTGGCAAATTCTGAAAGAGACGGGAGTACCAGACCACCTTACCTGTCTCCTGAGAAACCTGTATGAGGGTCAAGAAGCAACAGTAAGAACCAGACATGGAACAACCGATTGGTTCAAAATTGGGAAAGGAGTACAACAAGGCTGCATATTGTCGCCCTCCTAGGGATGGCGGAGAATTTCTCCCCGAATCTTCGGGGGGCCGAGCGCCAACGCATTCGGCCCCCTGAAATCGGCGGTGAAATTCTCCGCCCTCCCGCCCCCCCCCCGGGACGGGACTTACCTTTGGCGAATGTCCCTCCTGGCGGCGGGTCCCGGCGGCGGTTCGGCGGTGGTTCGGCGGCGGTTCGGCACGGGCGGGGGCGGCGGCCGGTCTCCTGGCTGGCTCCCGCCGCTGCCATTGCAAAAAAAAAAAACTAAAGTAAAAAAAACCAACACACCCATGATAGGCTACGTGACGATTTACGTAGCCTATCACGGCTAGATTTCCAAAGTCAGCCGTGATAGGCTACGTAAATCGTCACATAGCCTATCACGGGTGACTTTGAAAAAAAAAAAAGCGCGTATGCAAATGGCGGCGGCCCATGGGCACCGCCATTTGCGTTCCTTATTTTGGCACGTCTAGTCTACGTAAAGATTTACGTAGACTACGGTGAAAATAAGGGCACGCTATTTGTGTTGCCCTTATTTTCGCTGTAGTCTACTTAATCTTTACGTAGACTAGACGTGCCAAAATAAGGAACGCAAATGGCGGTGCCCATGGGCCGCCGCCATTTGCGTACGCGCTTTTTTTTTTCAGAGTCACCCGTGATAGGCTACATGACGATTTACGTAGCCTATCACGGCTAACTTTGGAAATCTAGCCGCGATAGGCTACGTAAATCATCACGTAGCCTATCACGGGGTCTTTTTTTTTACTTTTTGTTTCGCGGCCTGGGAGATGGGGCGCTTCTCCCTGGCCTGAATTTCAGCCGGGCGAGGCGGGAAGCCTCCCCCGCGGCCTGAATTTCGGCCGGGCGAGGCGGGAAGCCTCCCCCCCTTCGCCTGAACTTCGGGGGGGAAAGCGAAGCGCCTCCCCGCCACTGCGAAGCCAAGCTGCGAAAAGGTAAGTGACTTTCGTACATCCCTACGCCCTGCTTATTTAACTTATATGCAGAGGACATCATGAGAAACGCCGGGTTGGATGAATCACAGGTCGGAATTAAGATTGCTGGGAGAATTATCAACAACCTCAGATACGCAGATGATACCACCCTAATGGCAGAAAGTGAAGAGGATCTAAAGAGCCTCTTTTTGAGGGTGAAAGTGGAGAGTGCAAAAGCTGGTTTGAAATTCAACATTAAAAAAACAAAGATCATGGCATCTGGCCCCATCACTTCCTGGCATATGGAAGGGGAAGAAATGGAAGCAGTGACAGATTTTATTTTCTTGGTGCTTGGTTCAATTGATGCTTTCGAACTGTGGTGCTGGAGAAGACTCTTACGAGTCCCCTGGACTGCAAGGAGGTCAAATCAGTCCATCCTAAAGGAAATCAACCCTGAGTGCTCATTGGAAGGACAGATACTGAAGCTGAAGCTAAAATATTTTGGCCACCTAATGTGAAGAGAAAACTCTCTGGAAAAGACCCTGAAGACTGAAGGCAAAAGGAGAATGGGACGGCAGAGGATGAGATGGCTAGATAGCATCACCGATGCAATGAATATGGACTTGAGCACACTCCGGGAGAGAGCGCAGGACAGGAAAGCCTGGCATGCTATGGTCCATGGGGTCACGAAGAGTCGGACGCGACTGAACGACTGAACAACAGAAATCCCCTCTGAGTCTTCCATTATCTTTCATTGATCTCATCTCACTCCTCTTCTTGCCACTTTAAGTCTTTTCACAGAGGAAACTGACTCACAAACTTCCATGAAGGAGCAATCTCGATTGCAGGATAAAAGCCTGGTGTGAAGGAGCCCTGTGTGGCTGCAGCTCTATACTCCCTCATTTGGAGTGGAGGTTTGGCCAGTGCAGCACCTGACTCAGCCTGCGGCTACCGTTGGTTTGAAGGTTTCTCTCTCTGGCTTGGGCTTTTGTTCTCTCTCAGTTTAGCTACTGGGTCACCTGAGTGAGCATTCTATTTTGTGGCTGGTTCCCCACCCCTTCCAAGCTGCATGGGTTCCCCCCCACTTTTCAAGTTGAATGGTTTTTGTTTTTTCCATTTCAAGTTGTGTGGTTTTGGTTCTCCCCCAGCTTTACAAACTGCATTTTTCTTTTAAAATGGGGGTGGAGCTTTGGCTGGTGAGTCCTCTGACCCAGCCTGGTGGTTTGTTGGTGGGTTCACATTCCACAAGTAGAGGTGATCAGAGCAGGTGAACTTTGTAGCAAGGCTCTCTGTTTCCTGGGAGTGAGTGAACACAGTGAGCATACCGGGGACTTTGGTGTGGGAATGCGCTAAGAGAGGGGTGAGTTTATATTTTTTGAGCTGAGTTTGTGGCTTGTTTGAAGGCTTTTCTCTCATGGGCTGTCTTTGGTTTGGGTGTTTGTTTTTCTCTCTCTCCACTTCAGCTGTCCAGGTCACAATCTAGCATGTGCAACAGATGCAGAACATCATGCTATCTCCGTACATGATGTTGTGCTGATGCTAGCACAACATCAGTCTCCATCCTGTCCATTATCTCACTTAGGTTGCAATCCTATGTATGCTTAGACAGATAAAAATCCTACTGGCTGTGGAATGCTGAGAGTTGTAGGACTTTTGTCCGCCTAAACATGCATAGGATTGTGCCCTTAATTGGCTAAAAGGAAAGATGCTTTAAAATGTTTTATCTGTGGTAGGGGAATAGACTAGATGACTTTCAACGTCCCTTACAACTCTATTATTCTGTGTAGATGGTATTTGCTGCCAGTTGGGTACTTGTAACATGGAATAATAGCTACAGTTGCATGATAGCTTCAGTTGTGTAGACACCACGTGTCCATTCCAGGGAACAGGCCAGTCTGAGACTTAGGTCCACCACTCTGCCACTGACAGACATCCAGCTCCGAGGTAGTGATGAAGCTGGAACTAGCCACAGATACCATACTGTATTGCCTAAATATCGCATCTGCTAAGGATGTGGCCCTGACCACTGTAATTTCCCAACATTTTGGAGCTTGAATGAATATGGAAACCCTTTCACACAACATGTTAAGCAGAAAGGTGTTTTGTTCATTGAATTAATTGCCTTATATGACAGGGATAAGTCATGCATACAGATTGTGTATCCAGGTCATGAATTAGGCTAGAAATGCAACAAAAAACAAAGCATTCAAAAGTTGGAGGTGGTGCTGAAAAACACCTCATATGGGGTGCCCAGGCTGGTTCCACAACTATCCCCCCGCTCAAGGAGGCCCTGGGCAAAATACCTCCCATGGGATCCCCCAAGCAGGCTGCTCCTCCATGGGATTCCCAGGTAGTGGCTGGCAGCAGGCATACATATGGTGTTGCCTTTCAGGGAGATTAAAATGGTGGCAGGAGTAACTCAAGCCAGACAAGCCTGGTACTTGTATCTGGCATACATCAAGCCCAGCATCAGCAGGCTATATTGGGGCCCAGGGCACTGACATTTGCCCAAATATGCTGTGTGCTGGCACCGGGCCTGTCTCCTCTCTTTCTTTCTGGTTACTCTTTTTCTCCCCCTCCCCTCTCTCTGGCTTCTTTCTCTTTTCTTCCTTCCTTCTGTCTCTCTGGCTCCTCTTCTCTCTTTCTTTCTCTCTCTCTCTCTCTGCCTCCCCCCCCTTCCTTCTGTCTCTATGGCTGCTTTGCCCTTCCTTCCTTCCTTCCTTCCTTCCTTCCTTCCTTCCTTCCTTCCTCTGTCTGTCTGTCTCTCTCTCACTCTCTCTCTCACACACACACACACACACACACACTCTGGTTCCTCTTTCTTTCTCCCTCTCCCCAGCCCCTCTCTCTGGCTCCCCCCCACACACCTTTCTCTGGGCTCCTTCACACCAGGCTTTTATCCTGCAGTCGAGGTCGTTCCTTCACAGAAGTGGGCTCTTTACATGACACCATGACCCTCCAGAGCATCTCCTGCACTAAATGCCCTTTGTTCCAGTTTTAAATAGATTGCAGATAATGAGCTATAAAACTACCCCGTTGTGTTCTGCTTCAGTTTCTTCTGTGAAAAGAGTAAAAGCCGCAAGAAGAGATCAATGAAAGATAATGGAAAACTCAGATACAGGGAGAAGGAGGGGGAAGGGGTGGGGGGAAGAAGCACATGTAAAGGGAGTCCATTGTGATCCTGCATTTAAAACGGAAGTTTTAAATGCAGGATTTTAGGCTGGTGTAGAGATGCCCTTTAGTTCCTCTTCCTTTATTTCACTGGTCTGTCTGTCTGTCTGTCTGTCTGTCTCTCTCTCTCTCCCCCCCTCCCCCTTCCTCTTTCTTGCTCTCTCCCCATCCCCACACAACTGAACACAGCAATTTTTCCATTCACTTGCATGGGGTGAGAAAAAGCTTCCGGATGAAAATCAGCGGGAAGGGAGACAAAGCTCACCCCCGCCAAAGTCCCTGTTGCCTGTAGGGGTGGGGGATGGACTTCACACCACCCTCAGCCATTTGTTTTTTGGTAGGGGGGCTTTTTCACTTCCTATAGACGCCCGTGAGGAGTTACACCATAGGCTTATATAGGGAGTGAAAATAGCTTGGTGGGCAATTCAGTGTGGCCTTGTGAGCACAGTGGCATTCTCTGGTCTAGGGCCAACCATGGAAGCAAGCAGTAGCAGCAGTGAAGCTGTGGCTCTTGGGCATATGAACGCTTCTGCATTCTGCTGGCAGGTTGAAGACCTTGGCTGCCTCTGTCTCATGTCTTCAAATGTTTCTAATCTCTCTTGCAATGAACCACCATTCTCCTTCCTTCTATCGCATGTTAATTTTGAGCAAAGTACCAGAACATGCTCCCAGAGTGTAGCCAGCCCTTCCCTCAGTCACATTCAAGGACTTTGGGAAGCCAGCAATTATGCCATAAAAGCCTTTCAGTTGGCATTGTGCAGAATGGCAGGAACCTCAATTAACGTCTACAGTGATTGTATCCATGTGTACTCGGGAACTGGAAGAAAAAGGAATAGACACAAAAGGTTGAGCTCTCTCCTGCCTCCCCTTTGGAGCATTATGCCGCTGCAGTCTTGGACCCCATGTCCAATTCTGTTTTGTTTCGCTACTCTAAAGGTCTGAACAGCAACATTTAACTTGCTCGGGTCATTTTAGAAATTGATGCTCCATCCCAGTGATGGAAGTTGATTGTATGTTTTTGGTTTAATCCCCCCCCACCCCGGAAATGTCATCAGAGAACCAGGGTTTTTGTTTGTTTGTTTTAAAGCAGATTACATTGTTAGCTCAGAACTCCACAACCATAATGCTCTTCTGAGACAACATTCTTGTCTGTCCTCGCCCACGGCTCTTGCCCCCTAAGACAACTTTACACATTAATTTTTTTTTCAGTTTCAGAGGAGTAGTCATATTAATGTGTTGCAGCAAAAAAAATCACAAAAGCGTATGGTGGCACCTTAGGTGCTGCAAACACATTTAGTGTAGCACAGGTTTTCATTGGCTCAGTCCACAAATCTTATACCACAATAAAAAAACAATCCTATATGTGCTGGGAGAGTGTTCCAGGGACCATAGGATTGCTCAGAAAAACCCTTCTGAGGTCAGAAACAGTGTTCTGACCTTGAAAGGGGGAGTTGGAGGTTCTCCCCCTCCCCTGCCTCTCGGAGCCAGTGTGGAAAGAACCATGCTGGCAGCACTCCAACATCAGAAAAACAACCTCAGAGGCAGGGGGAAGGGGATGTTCCGGTGGGTGGAGAGGGGAGGAGTCCGGAGAGACCAGGATACAAGACATCTTGAGCCTCCTCTAGCCTCCTTCTCTCCCCGCCCTCACTAAGACTGGGCTGAAAAGCTGGGCTGAAAAGCCCTTCTAGTGAAAATCACCAAGGATGGGGAGGCAAAGATCACCTCTGCTGCTGCTCCCACCCCGCCGGCTTCAACCTGGCAGGGCATAGGAATCTTGGAAGCCTCCAAGTTCAGAGGCTTCCAAGCAACAAGGCTGTAATTAATAGGACTGTGCCCTAAACTTGTTAGTCTTTAAGTAGGGCAGCCATGCGTCCTCTTTTACAGAAGACAGTCCTCTATTTGAAGGACTATCAGAGGATTGCCCTCTATTTTGAAAGTGTCCTCTATATGAAGGGCTGAGTCCCGTTCATGTCTGGTATGAAGATAAAGAACCATCAGAAGCTGGGCCTTGAAGTTGCCCATCTACAGGTCTCCTGGTCTCAGTCTTCAAACTATGGTGAGATGTACTGTATTTCTATTTAGATTATAATAATTATTTCCAAATTTGCATCTCTACATATAAATTAGTATGTGCACATTTTATGGAAATCAGTGTCTTCTTTTTTTGCTGACGTATTTCCTCTCTTTTTTTGGTGATTCATAAGTGGCCACCCTATCTTTAAGCTAGGTACCACCTGACTTATTGTTCCATGTTTAAGTGTGTTCCTAAAGTATATGTGTACACCTAGGAGTATAAATTGTGAATGCGACAAATACATGTTTAAAAACACATGTATCATAGCAGCATATTGATCAGGGATCCATTAATGGTTGCAGCTTCTTGGTGGTAACCTGGGTTTGGCTTTGTATAACGTGAAAAATAGCTGTATGGATGTAGAGTAGAAATATCTTTGGTTTTGTTATGTTGTATTTAGGTGCTATGAATTATCTAGCACTGCCTACTTTATGGTAAAGAATATGCAGACAGCACCTTTTGTGAGCTGGGAATGAATATTTGGAGGAAGGGACACCCCAGTTTTTTGTAGAGTAGGGGAAATGGAGTATTGTTTGTGATAGCAAAAGAAAATGTATTTTCCTACTTATGTAATTGCATTATTCTGCTGTAGCACAGCACCACCTAGAGGTTATGTAGCAGAAAAGCAGGAAAGGAAAGCTCTTTGAAGCTCAAATCTCAATTCTGCGACAAAACCAGAAGTAGGTACAGCGGATTAACTGCCTCGTATAGACAAGCTCCAAAAGAGGGAGCTGCAGCAACTGTGTTGGCAGCCTGGCCACCATTTCTATGCATAATACTTGGGAGTAAGTCCCATTAAACTCAGTGTGACTTGCTTTGCAGTAAACATGTTTAGGATTGGGTTTACCTTGCATTATGAAATATATTTTGTGTGGGAATAAGGCATGATTAAACGAGTCTGTCTCATTTCAAGCACTCTTTTTTTCTACAGTATTAATTTGGTTAACTTGCTGTCTCAGAACCTTGGGTAATAACTGTAAAAAAGGCATCCATTGGGACTCTTCGGGCAACTGAGAACACTGGAAACTCAGGTTCTCAATTGTATGGAGAGCCTCCACAGATACAGGCCTTCCATAAGTAGAGGGTGACAAGGGAGAGGGGCAGGGCTGGAGCAGATGTTGATTTTAATCCCCTCTTGAACATCTGAATAGGGCTAAAGGAACTCCTTATTCAGGAAATAAATGATCATTGTCTCTAATGAAAGGGTACACTCAAAAAGCATTGGGAGAGGACCATTTCCTGGTGGTAGAGCCCCTGCTTTGCATGCAGAAGGTCGCAGTTTCAATCCCCAGCATCTCCAGGTAGGGCTACGAAAAACCAGTCCGTGTTGACAATGTTGTTGTTGTTGTTGATATTATTATTATTATCATTATCATTTCTATACCACCCAATAGCCAAGCTCTCTAGGCAGTTTACAAAGGTTAAAAAACATTAAAAATACATTATACAGAGAGTAAAAGCCATTTGTTATAAAAACACACAGACAATATATACAAGAGAACATATATTTCAAACAAGCAATCTCAGGGAAACAACTATAACCATAAGACAATCCAAGATCAATTTAAACTTATCGTATGCTGCCAAATGCCTGGGAGAAGAGAACGGTGGCATGGAAAAGAACAATGTTGGCGCTAGGCGGGTCGCATCGGGGAGATCTTTCCATAATAGGGCGACCAGCACCAAGACGGTGGTGGTGGCCCCGCAGTACTGAACTAGATGGACCAAAAGTCTGACTCCAGCATAAGGCAGTTTCCTGTGTTCCTAACTGTAAATTGGGATGCTTTTATGAACAAAGCATACCTTTTTCTTGGGCACCTTCTGAGGTTTGCCTCCCTGTTATTTTGGTTTGGAAGTGGTCAAGGATGAACTATCAGTCTGTTTCTGGTCAGTGTTACAATACTTTCACAGTGCAGTGGACAGACACACTATTTTCTTTTTCCTCATTCGTAGCCCTGTACTTTTTCAAACTGCTGAAGAGAGAATGGCTTTGAGAAAAGAACGGATGGAGAAGAATGAATTATTCCTATATGGCTTCTGTTCTCCTGCACCCCCACCCCAAACCCCACACCCCTCTCAAACCAATTCCTTTGTTTTGACTAAGTGTTACTTGGCAATCATTATGGTTCAAGTTTCAAGGCAGAGAGAATGAATTCTCGAAAACTTGGGATGGAACAGAAGATAATGAACAGGGAGCACTAGCAGAGTTTTTGCCTACTGGCCAAGCCTGCAGGAGGTGGCAAGAGATTCAGGTATTTGGTGAAGCAGAAATAGAAAGGTCTCTTCAGAGGTGCTGACAGCTAATCAGCACTTTGCAGCTGCTAGTTCTTGCCTGGCAGATTATTAGATGGTACATTAAAAGAAGAAGAAGAAGTGGTTTGCTCTTGTAAACTGTAAGTACTCAGTGTGGTGCACACAAACGTGCTTGAGGGAAACGCCTTTGCACACATGCGTGCAGGCCCACCAGGGCTGTCCACCGTCCTCATGGTACATGTAACAAGCGGCTTTTTGAACTCAGATGTGTACAAAAGCAGCTTGTCGTATGAGGCTTGTAAAGGCAGAGCAGAGTGTTGCTATGCCTGGACTCCCGATCTGTTCCCCAGCCCCCTAAGTGTCACTTGGTGCCAATGGAAAGTTTTTTTCTCAGCTAAATTGAGGGGCAATTTTCCGGTGGGGGGATTGCAGTTGGGGAGGGAAGGATCAATCCCTCTCGTCACATGCTGCAACACACGCCCAAATCCCCCACCCCCCTGCATGGCAATTAAACTTGGGGGGGGGATTCCATTGGTGCCAATGGTTTTTTTTCTTTGTCCTAAGCTTAATTTCCATGCAGGGTCTTAGGGAGATCAGAACTGGGGAAAAAAGGGTTAACCTCCCCTTCCCTGTGGGATGTGCCCCGCAAAATCTCCCCCTCCACTTGACAATTAATCTTAGGGGGGAAAAGTCTTCCATTGGCACCAATGGAAGCTTTTCCCCCCTAAACTTAATTCCATGGGGTGGGAGCAATTTTCCTCCAGGAGGGGGCAGGAGGGGGGGAGAGAGGGAGGAGGGAGGAGAAGTGTGTGTGTATGCATGCATGTGTGTGTGTGGGAGAATAAAGTGCAAGAAAGAGAGAAATGTGTATTTTGCCCTCCTAAAAGTGTTAACAATCTGGGCAAGAGGTCCTTCTTTAGGTAACCCAAGTGTGTGTGTGATCCCAGGTGTGTGTGTATTCCTTGACCTGTTCGAATTGTCTTCCTTGTCCTGTTTGCTGTACTTCCTCTGCCCGCGCTCCTCCCAGGATTTTGAACCCCTTACCCAATGGAGTTGTGCGCTACTTTATTTTATTTAGAATTTTATTTATGGAGCTAATGATGATAATTGAATGACGTAATTAACTGAAGGGAATTCATTACATTTTGGAGTAGGATCTGTGTGGGAACTGGAAAATTAATTGGAGGTAACCTCCTAATTTACCCTTGGCTTGCTTTTGGATTAGCACTCCTGTCAAATTTTTGAAACTCCACCTTGGTACAAAAGTTTCCGTGTGTGTGTGTGTGTGTGTGTGTGTGAGAGAGAGAGAGAGAGAGAGAGAGAAGGGGGGAGCTCATGAAAAAACCTACCAGCCTCTCTTTTGCATTCCCCCTATGCCATACATACATACTATTGCAAATTAGTTTTAATTGAAGAGAAACTGGTGATTTGGGATGAACTGGGGCGGGATGCAAATTAACAGACGAATGTATTTTATCTGAGGTGATTTGGAAGAGAAGTTAATTGGCTGCTTTCGCCTTCTGTGAAATTTAAATATATCTTAGTAATTCGAAATTTGCATATGTAGATATAAATTAGCTTATCCAGATTTTATGCAGATTTGAATCCTATGGGCCTGGGCCCTGAATTTTCGAAGTACCTAGCGACATCCCTGGAGCAGAGTGCTGTTTGGAAAAGAAAGGGGAAACACACTGCTATGAGGGCACATGCAGTGAAGCTATTTATGTGTTTCTCTGCATCAAAACCAATGTTAAGGGTGAAAATAGGCATTACTGTAAATTTGTTTCTAGCAGCTACATTTTTAAAATCATTCTAGAGTAGGCTCAGGAGGTCTGATTTGGATCTTTAATCTCTGCTTCCCCCCCCCCCCGCCCAATGCTAGTGTCCTGTTTGGGCTCCTGCACCTACTACAGAGGTGTGAAATGAAAATAGGGAAAAATGTAGCTGCTAGATAACGGATTTAAACAGTAATGTCAGTTCAAAATTAGTAGAAACTTCTGGATATCATCCACTGGAATCTCATTAATTTTTACAGGGGAGAGAGGCTGCAATCCCATGTATGCTTATTCATGTGTAAGGCCCATGGAACATAGTAGAACCTGCTTTCAATAAAAAATACATAGGATCACTCTGCAAAGTCTGTGTATGCATTAACTCACTCCCACTGAAATCCACTGGACATCTTAACTGGCTTGTGCTATATTTTACTAATGTGCACACTTTATATTTTGCTTTTGTTGGCCTTACTAGCTGAAACAAGAATAGAAGCAAGAGGTTGCCGACTAATTGCATTTAATAGTTTCTAAAAGCTGACAGCTTAAACACAAAGAGATTAGAAAATTTCTACCTTTCCTGCAAAGTTAGTGGCATTCTTCATGGATTCTGAAAATAACTTGTTTGTTACACTCTTTGTGATTAGCCCATCTTGTTTCCTCAGTGAAATGCTTTATAGTTATTCCTCCTTTGACTCCATAGCATAGATGGGGAGGTGTGCAGGCATTGTGGGCATTTGACCTTCCACAGGGTGAGGTCATGTGTCCTACTTCACAGATGACAGTCTTCTATATTCAAGTCCAAGTCCAGTTTAAAGATGATGAATCACAAGCACGGTGAGCAGAAACTGCCCTTAGCAGTTAGCACTTAGACAGCAAACTGAGCAGGTACATAGGTCACCTGGTCACAGTCTCCCACATTAGGGTAATATGTCATTGCATTTCTATTTAAAGTACAGTATTTCTAAATCTACATCTATACATCTAAATTAGCATATGCAACTGTTATGAAAATCTGTTTCCTCTTTTGTCCTCTTTTTTGGGATGCATTTCCTCTCTTTTGGGGGATGTGTAAGTGGCTACCCTAACCTTACATGAGTAAAAAGAAATTAACAAAAAGGATATTCTTCTCCCAAAGCACAATATACTGAAAGAAGAACTAGTTCTTTTTATTGGTCAAGAGTATGCTGTTGCTAATAAGTCAAAAGTGCTTGTGTCCAGTTCTGCTCTCTGCAATAAATCAGGACTGGTAACGGCGGAACTCAAGTAATATCTGCTGTCCCTTATCAAACACCAGTCCTGTCAGTGGCCAGATCAAACATCCAGCCTGAAATGTCAATAGGTACTCTTTGTGTCCAAGAGAGAAATAATCACATTTTTAAAGAATACTAAGAGCAAGTCCACATGGCCTTTTTGGTGGATTCAGTGAGATCAGCCATTGTATTCAGTCTCTCGTCTTCTTGACACATGCTAAGTCTTTAGGCTTTGGTGGCATTCTTACCCATGTAATGGCTACTCATGCAATGTAAATGGGAGGCATTTGTGGAATCTTTCCAACAAACATGGTGTATAACCTTAAGAGAATCTTGCATTGGTTATAAATTGAATGAGCTAGTGTGCTGTTTCAGGCCATGGGTGCTGTTGATGCCCTGCACTGTAGCCTGGGTTGCAGAGTTCTGCTATGGTATGATCTTCAACAGAGGTCTGAATAAGTCAGGTTTCACAAGGAAGCCAGACAGGAATAGGTCAGCACCACGGGAAGCTCCAAGTGGGGCTGGAAGCCTGTCAGGGTTATCTGTATGTTGCTCCAACATGGAGCAGAGCAAGACTGTACCTTAAATAAGAGTTTGGTGATATTTAGGCTTGTTGGCCCCACCTCCATACTGTCTGAGGCTTTGTCTCTTAAAGGCACCTGGTTTGCTTTAGCAATCTCAAGCTGCAATGACATGATGGGAGTGTCTGTGGCATGCTAGTTTCTTCACGGCTTGAGCCTTCAGAGTCTGAGGATGGTAATGGAACCTCCTCTGGACTCAGGGGAACTGGGCCCTTGGGTCTTTCTGGAGAACTGGGTCCCAGGGTGGTGGAAGCCTCATGACACCTTTCTGTAGCTGAGTCTTCTCCTTGAACGATTAACTTTGGAATTTCTCTTCCTGAGGACAAGGCATCAGAATCCTCTGAGGATGTGAGTTTGAGGTCTTGGTTCATGACAACTTGGTGCCTTGTTCTCTTCTAATGAAAGCTTTTAACTTCTCTCATTGTCACTTGACTGAGCCATGGTGCCGGTCACAGAACTAATGTTCAAATTAATCTTCCTTGCAAGTAAGCAGTGCTGTCTGTCAAATTTCCGTCGTAAAATGTCCAGTTGCCAACTTATTTTCCTTCTCTTATCAGAAAGCTTCCATCATGTCCATTTCAATATTATGCAGTATGATTGATGCAGGTGCCCATGAGGGGTTGTTGCAAAGCCCATTGGAACAGGCTGAAGTGGAATTTCCTGATATTCAAATCAGAAGACTATCACTTCAAAGATGTTTCCCCCTCCAAAACTAAAATCAGCCACTCTTAATACAAGTTATATATATATAGAGAGAATTTCATTTCAGTTTGCAAATCATCCAAACTTTTCCTGTTCACAAATGCAAATAGGAGTGCATTTAAAAAAAAAAAAGCACATTCCCAAACTTGTGATTGCATTTGAAAAATGCGCAGTTTGAAATGCACATTTCTTAAAAAACATTTTCATGCTTTAATCAATGGGGGGAAGTGAGTGTGCACTTCTGAAAAATATGTACAGAAATGCACACTCTTCCCATTCAAAATGTGCACTTTCCCTATTTGAATGAACTGAAAAATAGCGCACAAATGAAAACAGGAGTGAGCCAAACTTTGAAGTGAGGTTCAGAGAATTTTGGCAAGCTCGAACATTCCTGGTCCTCCCATCACTAATATATGAATGAAGCTGGAAATTTATTTTGTCCAGGCCCTCCATGCCTTCCATTTAGGTAAATATGAAACTTTGATATTGACTGTTACTTTGAGAGGAACTTCGGTTTTATTATATTAACAATACCCTTGCCGCTCTTTTCTTTATACTTTTAGTAATTATAATTTGTGTGTATTTAGGGATGTTTGTAATCTGCCCCATTTTAACCAAAGCTTGTTATTCTTTTAGACTGTTTAAGCAATTTTCTTTTTAAATACCATATTTGTTTAGTCTGGCTAGAGAGGTTTCAGAGACCATGACCCATACATTAATTCTTGAAGCCCTAAACACTTGATAAAGATTTGCAAATCTATCACTGAGTGGGGTCTGTCCTTAAAGCCACTGTATTCTCTCTTGATCGGGTGAATCTCAGATACACCTGTTCAAATTTGGGAAACAAGCTAGTCACATGGAGCGAAAAGAAGTTATGCATCTCAGAATGGGGGTAGGGGCAGGGGCTGTTCATCACTTCTGTATGCTCACATCTTCATCCCGTTGCTTCCAGGCCTCTCAAGCATGGCAGTCTTGGCTCCCTTTTCTTAATGTGATGTGTCAGTTAAGTAGGTCTGAGACTGAGGACTGGTGTCCTGGCTCCTTGGGGAGAAAAGGAGCTCGAAGAGGATGCTTTTGAACTGACAAATGGAAGAAAGATAAAAAGTTAAACCCTTCTGTTCTCAACTGCAGCAGTTTTAAAAAAACAAACAAACACCAAAGCAACATAAACTACTGAAGAAAGAAAACACAACTGTGTGAAATAGGTAAGTTCATCCCTTAATTGGCAATAGGGATGGATGAGAATGTAATTTGGTTCATTTTTTTTAATAAGAATTTACTAATATTCACAAACTTCTCCATAAATGGGATGGAAAGAATTTGAGATTATTAAAAAAAAATCAGATGTGGGAAGAAAGTGAAACTGAGAGATTCATCCATCCGGGCAGCGGGTTTTGAGTGCTTAGCTCTTAAAAGTTGGGCTTTGAATCCCTATGTGCTCAGCCATGTTTGCAGTGCTGACTTAGGCTTGCCACCTGCTTTTTCCAACAGGCTTCTCATCTTGTATAGTTACATGGCAAGCAGGTAGAACATGGTCCTCTCCAGGCTGGGCCTATTGAATTTGGCCAGTGCAGATGGGTGAGAATTTTGTTTAGTTCGTTATTTGAGAACAACTTGCCAAAATTTGCAAATTTCATCATTAACAGGACGGAAAGAGCTTGAGATTTTTTTTTAATTTTTATTTTAAGAACGTGGGAGAAAGGGAAATGGATAGAGTGGGCCAGCCCTTGTTGGCTGTAACTTCCTGCTATCTCTGCTTATCCTGATACTGTTCAAAGAGCCCTTGAGAAGGCAGGGAAGGTGGGGCTGCCACTCTGTCATGCAGCTTTGTGTCTGGAGTCTGCCAAGCAACCCCCTGCCTCTCTTGCCAAACATTGTAGCAACGTGGAAGCAAGCAGAGTGATTCCTGTTTCCTGTCTCGTGGGCACTCGGCTGCAGACTAGTGTGGGAGCAACGCACCAGGTTACTGGCTCCCTTGCTGAGACCCTGTTTGTTAATCTAGTTTTGTTTTCTGGCTCCCCACAGTGCATGACTGAGCTGCAGACTTCCAGTGCATACTGTCCTGTGTTCTCTCAGCTACTAGTCTGCTGGGTCAGCCAGGAATTCCCGGCCTAACCCTTCAGCCCCTCTGAAGTTGCTCCTCTGCAGGCACCAAGAGTGCAGAGGACATCAAGTCAGCAGTAACAAATCCAGTTGAGATACCTACATGGCTGGCTTTTGCATTGTGGAGAGGTGAGTGCATGCCTCTCCACTCCACCACAAGCCTAAAGTAACGTGTGAGGCAAGTCCTGTACATGCGAATCTGTACATGACATTTTTTAAAGTTTGCATGAAATCCGTAAGCGTTTTTTGTGCAGATTTCTTC
Organism: Heloderma suspectum; assembly: GCF_057233095.1. Taxonomy (NCBI): domain Eukaryota; kingdom Metazoa; phylum Chordata; class Lepidosauria; order Squamata; family Helodermatidae; genus Heloderma; species Heloderma suspectum. The sequence continues at coordinate 273,549,608 of NC_139458.1, forward strand.
TAACCACATGGCTTTTTGCATAAAATGCTCTTTTTCCCAAGCAATTTTCCTAACGTAATGCATTTTAAAACATCATTTCCTCTAACATATGCATTTTAATATGCATATTTTGATTGGAAAATCCATGGCAAAATTCAGAGAAGTGCAGATTTTGAAGGATGATTGAGTTTCAGTTAGCATAGTGGTTCAAAAGTATGAACTTGGGTAAGTTCACATTACAGTGAATGAATTTCTCCCCCATCCCTACTCTCAAGTAGCGGCCTCTGTTGGGGGGCCCACACCAGATATTAACTTGATCCATGAGTGTTTTTGCTGCAGTAAATTGTTAGCCACAGGACTCCTAATTGTTCTAGCTGAAGGCTAACCTACTGATGCCTTAAAGTTGCATGTGGTTTGCCCTTATGCTGTTTTGTTTTGTTTTCCAAAATGCAGGCTGAGAGGCTACAGATGGAAGTGGAGAACCAGTGCAAAGGAAGGAATACTTGTACTTTTACCCTCGTGCTGTTTCCCAGCTGAAATTTGCCCCCTCCCTGCTGCTTTTGTTCACAAGGCAAAAGGTATTTGTAGTGTCCCTGTATCGTTTGCCTCTGGCAAAGAGCTCCCTCCCCTGCTATGCACCAAATGTCCTCTTTGGTTTGCAGCCTTTGTGACTGCACTTTGGGACAACTACATTCCTGCTGAATACCACCTGAGTCCCAACCTTATTGCTGCTGCCAGCTTCTTTGATAACCTGTTAAATATAGAGCAGAGCTGCCCTAATGGGGGTCCCAATCTGGCCGTCGCTGCTTCCCGGGGGTCACCATGCCCGCTTCTTGGAGGTTTATTATAGAGGTTTGAGCCCAACAATACTCTTGAGAGTTATGAGAGAGGCGTTATTGTCCATAGTGTGCATACGTCTTTCTTTTGTCCCACTGTTGTCTATAGCCAAACAGGTTTTGCAGGTATTTTTAAGCAGTATAAAAATTGTTTCAAGATGAATGTGCACACCATGAACGACGGTGTCTCTGTCATATCACCTTCAACTCCCTAAGGGAAACCCTTTTCTATTCTCTTTGCAGCTATGCTATTTACACTTACATGTGGAACTGGAATAATGCATAATTGGACTAATACCGTAATTCAAAATAAGTGGAGTTTCTCAAATGCTGCTGGATTTCACAAAAGGCTCTTGAATGTCTGTCCTTAATCTCTTTTTGTTTCAAAATCTCTTTTTGCAAGGCAACGAATGTATCTGTACCGCATTTGGTTTTCTTTAAAGCTGTAGTGTTAAGTCTTAATAGTCTTGCTTTGTTCTGGTTTCTTTGTTTCCAAAAAGCAGAGAATACTATGCTTTAAAACAAACGGCTTGTAGTTATTTCAAATGCTCTTTCAAATTACACACAGAAATTTTTGATTAGACCACAAATTAATGAGCCGGAAATAACTACCCTGGAGGTTGTACCAAATACTGATAAAATAGAATGCTTTCACTATCCCAAGTTTTAAAGGCATGTTACAAACATTAATTGGTTATTATCTCATCCATGGCTTTGTAGACCCACAAAGCAGAACCAAATTAAATACAATCATAAATATGGAAAGGAAGATAAGAATGGATGCAAGAAAGAACTTATACGACTTTGTTTCTTACTGCTGTGCAAGCCTTTGCTCCCACGGTAGCAATGCAAGGCATTCAGCAGGTAGGGAGAAGTTTTCTGACGGCTTTAATATGTATCTAAGAGAATGCTGACATTGTTCAGCACTGAACAAAATACATTTTCCAGTGGCACCCGCGTAGGGGTAAAAAGCGAAGCTCTGGTCTCATTGCCATCAAGTAGTGCATTACTGATTATAGTTCTCCAAGTGGGGCCTTTCTATATTCAGACGGCCCTGAGCCTCCCACACTCTTTTCTCTGTTGAAAATTAGAAGTGCACATAACTTGGCTATCCTGCTGCAGCAGTTTGTTCCAGGATCCAGAACCCCAGTGCAAGCACAGAGTTCCCCTGCCCAGAACAGCTTCCCCATTAATTTCAGTGGAACAGATCTGCAGAGCAATTGGCACCCTGTGTTGAAATTAACAGGGACACACAGACACCATGCATGCATGTAGGAGATCTTATGTACTCACCCAGATCTCTGGATCAGGTAAGTATGGGTTTACGCTTTGGTTTCAGTGCTAAGAAGGAATGGCCATATTTGCTGCTTAGCAATGTCAGGGTTGCCAGATTCCACAATTTTCCCCAAACTAGTGACCTCCAGGTGAGTTAGACTACAAGTCCCTTCATCTCCATCCAGCAAAATTGGGTTTCAGTGGTTTGGAGCTTGGTTAGATTTTTGTCAAATGCATGCTCCCCCTCTGAGGTTCAAATTGGGTAGGGTTATCATCATGTCTCCCAGATGAAACCTACTTGTACTTCTATCAATACTGATGTAGTGGGAGAGGTTGCTACTGCTGCTGCACCCCTCTCTGATTAGCAGTGGGCCAACATGGATATCCCACTTGTGGATGAGGGTGGAGGGTGACATACTGGGACCCAGGAGGGAATTAGGCAGGAGTGACATCCACCTCTTTTTTTTTTTTTTTTACCGTTACTCTTAAAGATACAGGTAAATTGCCTGAATTGCAACATGCCTATGCTAGTGTTAGACCCACTTTCAGCATATATGGATGGAGGGTCAATGAAAACGCGAGTGGTCCTTGCAGAACGATATCAGGGCAGAGTTGTTTAAAGGACCACTTTGTATATTCTCACTATTCCTAGTTCATAGGGTAGCAGAGTGGCATATCAGCCACTTCCCACAGTGGATCCTATGCCATTCCAGTACTGTTTAGATAAAGAAATCATACTGGACTTGGGAAATTACTTACAAAAGAAATGCATTAGCATCACAACTCTCTAAGTGGGATACCTGGTAGTAGCAGTAGCCAATACTAGCCTAGGTCTTCAGGCCATGCCTAGGCAATGATGTGTATAGTCTAGGTTGTGCAGTCTATGGGCAGTATCCAATATTAGTCCTATGTAGAGTAGACCCATTGAAATGAATGGGAGCTAAGTTAGTCTCTATACAACCCAGACTATTGTGTATGTTATCTGATTTATTTTTTAAAAATTTATCCCACCAACATGACCCAGTAACTAACTTCATACTGTGGGCCTTTAGCCTGCCAGTGGTCCTACTGCCACCAAACATCTAGTCCCCCCGGCCCATGCCACTTCCAAATGTCTGTTCCTCAGCACCAAATCCTCCCCACACACGCGCACACACCAAACATTTGCCCTTGACTGCCACTGTGTCACTCACTGACTGGCTAGGCCCTGACTGACCATATTTTCCAGGGCAGGCAGCAGCCCCTTTGAATGGGAGTGAAGCCAAGTGCCCATTGGGGAAATTTGCTAGAAGAGGGCTGGCAAGGTAAGCAGTTGGCTTCTGCAGCAGACGGCTGCTCTTCTGAATGGGACCTGAGCCAGCTCTCGGCTCTGTTCTCCGTCAGTTGCCCACTCTCTTAGATTAACCCAAATGTAATGCCTGACCTAGTGGTGAGGTTAGTTCGGGCATTGCTTTTGGGGTAATCTAACATTATCCCAAATAGGATTGCTGCAGTGAAGCAGAGCTGAGTGTCTTGGCTTCCTCAAAAGTGCTACAGCCCATCAGGGAAACTTGCTCACACTGGGCGGTTGGCAGGTTGGGGAGCAGCTGAGCACTTATGGGCCCTCGGGGCCTCAGCAGCCACCCAACCATGCTGACCCCTGACAGCAACCCTATATTTATCTTAGCTGTTTTGGAAACGTGTTTCGCAGGAAGTTCCTCTGTATTGGGCTTGGTCATGTTTATAATTAGCAAATATGTTGTGATGCATGCATTTTATTTTTAACTCGCTAAAGAAGGAATAAGGAAACTTTTGCCCATTCGGAGTTTCTCACCACCATTTTGAAGCACGGAATTCAGGTGATCTGTGTCTGGAGACAAAAATCAGCTTGGAAACGTTTATGCCCCAATGTTGGCATTAAAGAGATTTTAGGTTTAAATAATCAAAATCCAATTAGCAAGCTACTGTATATAGTCTAACTTTTCTCAGGATTATGTGTATGTTTCAGTAAATCAAAGTTTTCATTTTTGTAAGTTCTGTATGTTCAGCAAATCTTTCACTTGAAGCTCTTCGTGGATTATTAAAAGGTAGCATTAATAAATCAGAAAAATGGCTTTTAAAAAAATTAGAGTGCATATCTCAGGAGAGATGCATTAAGGTACTTGTACTGCTATTTCTATACTGTATAATGTGGATTTTATGTGCTACTTTGACACTGGCTGTGATCAGCATCCAAATGTGTATGGTGGGATATTCCTCCCTCACTCCCAGCAGCACTCCACAAACTGCTTTGGTTACCTGTACAAGGTAAATCCTAACCACTTTCACCCTGCCAATTACCAAAATAATGTATATGTGGTAAGATACTGAAAAGCATTTATATTTGCTAGATTGAAAGATGGTTGGGGACAGATGCTGACATCCCAATAAGTGGTAGAGAATAACCCTATGTAGGCAATCGGTGTAGGTTCTATACGGGAGGCCAGAGAATGGGGAGAAGCCCTGGAAAATGAGGATTCCACATTCTGCATGGTACCTCCATGGATGGAAAGGGCTCTTTGCTGCAGACATTCACCCTCAACATGAGGAAGCCAACCAAGGATGATGATGGAGGGGGCAGAGCTCATCCCCACACTTGCTCCTCATGTGTATAGCCTACTCTGTGTACTTTACATCAGTTCTCCATAGCAAGATGCATTTTTTTTGTTTAAAATAAGGCCATAAAAGGTCAGCGAATGGATATGTCATCTCAGTGCACCTCAGCCTAATGAATCATGCTTTTTTACAGCAAGAGCAAACTTTGTGCCATCGTGTTTCCCCCTTTTCCTTCCCGCTTTCTCTCCCTCACCATAATGAAAGACTTCAGGGGTTTATTAAACCACAGCTTCTTGTTACAACTGAACCAGGAAACTGTGATCTAAACTCAGTTTACTAACAGAGGTATGAAATCAGGATCAGATTCTGGTTTCACATCCTGGTTTGTAGTCCAAGATTAAGCTACAGTTTCCTTGTTCCTATGTAATGGAAAACAGTGCTTTAAAAAAACCCAGTTTATTAAACCCATGGTTTATTAGACTGAGATCATTATAGCTGAAGCAAGCCTGGTTATGACTAACCATATGCTTCTCCCCCCCCCCAAGGGTCCTTATGTGAAGGTTGGCAGCCAGAGATGAACAGTTCTCTTCCAGTGAGCAACAGTGTCTAATGACAGTTCTCTCTACATGTCTCCGACTTGCTCACATTCCCCCTTGTCAGAATAATCAAACATCTTGACTTAAAAAGTCAAGAACTGGAAGGATGGAGAAACATTTACTCTCACGCAAAGGAATGGTACATGGACAGGAAAGGTGCCTTCTCCCTACTGTGAACTCTGCTTGAACTTGAAATCAGTGCTATTTTGATTTCATCAATTCAATTTTTTAAAAAGTTGATTCATGCTGGAATGGCTTTAAGAGATGCCTCTAGGAGAGTTTTGGTAAGAAATATTACCACGTTCAAAACTGCTTTCCTTTGTGCTACACCAAGTCTTTATAGTGGTGCTTTTCTCCTCTGTCTCTTCCCTAAACTCTCATTTTCAGTAATGTCTCTTCCTGAATTACTGCAAGCCATTTCTTTCTGTAGCTTAATGCCCTCCTCTTACCTCTTCCTTGCCACTTTTCTCTTGTTTCATCAATTGCACTTCTGCCTCCATCTCTATCCTATCCATCTAATTAAGACAATAATCTCTCTTGCATGGTCTGATAAGAGGGTGGCCCAAGAACATAGGAAGAGTCATACCGGATAGGACCAAGGGTCCATCTAATCCAGCATTCTGTTCACACAGTGGACAACCAGCTAACCTTGAGAAACCCACAAGCAGGACATGAGAGCAACAGCACCCTCCCACCCAAGTTCCCCAGCAACTGGTGTACATAGGCATAATGCTTCTGATACTGGAGGTAACATAAACCATCAGGACCAGTAGCCATTGATAGCCTTCTCCTCCAGGAATTTGTCCAATCCCTTTTGAAAGCCATCCAAATTGGTGGCCTTCACTACATCTTGTGGAAGTGAATTCCATAGTTTAACGATGTGCGCTGTGTGAGGAAGTGCTTCCTTTTATCTGTCCAGGATCTCCCACCAATGAGCTTCATGGGATGACCCTGGATTCTAGTATAGACATTTTGCTGTCTGAGGCTGAGCAGCAAATGGCATCCCTTTCCCGTCAAAATACATAGTACCCTAGGCCACCTGCATTAAAAAGCCAAGAAAGCCTATGGCAGGGGGCAGCAACTGCTGGCAAACGTCTGTCGGGCATACTCAGTTTCACTCTGAAGCCAGAATCCTGTTGCCAGTACTCCAGTGTTTTGAGAGTAGTGAGAAGAATTCCAGGATTCCTGAGCATTCCCACAGTGGGGAGGGGTAGCAGGAAATTGTCAACTGAGTTAAGTGAGGTTATTGTGAGGGCTGAGGGAATCATACTGCCTGACAGATCACTGATGAAGAGAGGAAGGAAAAGGAAATAGCTATAGCTGGAATTCTGTGCACGCTTACTCAGATGTAAGCTGTTCTGAACTTACAGAGACATATCTATTCATTTGTACACATCTACTCCATTAATGACTTGTTTGTGTTTTGTTTTTTAGTTTGTGTTTAAGAGTTTTAAGAGTTAAGGCTATCTCATATTGGCTCAAGCTCCGTAAAGCCAGGAAAATGGAAGCTGAGGCTGATGCCTTAGCAGACATGCCCATGGTCAATAATGGTATTGTGCAGTGTTGCTTGCTTACCAGCAACAAACACACCTGACTTAACTCACAAGTTTCCTCTAGCAATACAGTAAGGTTTAGATGTTTCATAAAGCAACACAGGACCAGGACACCATGGGGCATCTTTCCTGGTCCCAGACACTCCATCCTCCCCATCTGGATTTGGGCTTCAAAGACCAAAGAAAAGTGTGGATGTATAGACTGTAAGTTGTAAACAAACACAAGTTGTGACACTGGACAACATTGTGGATCACAGGGTACATCTATTAAGGCATCAGCCTAAACATCCAGTTTCCTGACTTTGTGGGGCTAGAGCCAATATGAAATACCCTTAACTCTGGTCTTAAACTGGCAGGGTTTTTTTTTAATCATTGAATAAATATGGATTAGTTAAGGTGTCCGATTATGGGTTACTGACTGACATGCAAATTGGTATGTACTTGGAACCTGAATGAATATAAAGATTCTTTAAGATGTTGCCACACGTGAGCCTTAAAGGGCTGTATCCAATGTAACACTAGTGGGAAAGTACAATTGGTGCTCTGCTAATGGTTGCATGTTGTGCTAGCGGTTGTGCAAGCACTAGCAGAACAACTAGCACAAGCAAATACCTAGTGTAATGAAGTCATCATGGCTAGGAAAGACTTGGTGCAAATGGAATCAAAGTGTTATATTTGACGCTTGTGCAAGGATGGAAGCGTGGTTTCTGCAAGCAGTAGAAGGTTTGTGCTAGTGGAACAACACCACTGGATACAACCCAATGTGTTCTGCCTAAGTTCTTGTAAAATAAATGTAAACGTGTGCTAGTACCCCATTCTAAATTCCACATTTCCAAAGCCTTTTATTGTTTAAAAAATGGTATCGAACGTTACACGCATTCATACATATTGTACAGTTAGTTCTTCATTTGAGTTGCAATTACATCTTCTCCTCTGTATTCTTTTCCACGTTAATAATGAGCAGGTGTTCACATAAATAGCAAGGGAGAAAAAGTCCAGCATTTTTTTTCCAACAGCTACTGGGCAGATACTTCTAGATATTAGTAACCAGGAAGGAAGAAGATGTCCTTCGCTTAGTATTTGTTCTCTCAGCATTTGGCATTATGAGATACACAGCCTCTATATGTGGAGGTTTTATTTCTCTATTACAGTCAATAGCTGTTGAGATGCCTCACTGTTAATCTGTCAAGACGTTTTTAAAAAGCCATGTAAACTCCTTGATGTGTGAAAATGGCCTTGGAATTACAAGAGTGTTGCACTGTTTCTTACACTCTTTTGTATTCGCATTTTTTAAATAAGATCACAAGATCTATACATGTACTATTAAGTTACATTCAGATAAAGAACATGATTGATTGATTGATTGATTCAATACAGCTCTTTTCATTACATCAGACTGTCAAAATGTCCATTGGTGCGAAATCACTTGACACTTGTGTGCACACACAGGCCTGGTTTGCACGTAATGCTAAGGAGTTGGGGGTTGGGGGCACTGCTCTGTAGTGGTTCCACTCCTTTCTCTCAGGATGGTTTCAGATGGTGTCACTCAGGGATAGTTGTTACTCAAAAAAGGAAATATTCTGTGGAGTCCCTCAGGGCTCCATTCTGTCCCCGATGCTGTTCAATATCTACATGAAACTGCTGGGAGAGATCATCAGGAGGTTTGGGGCTGAGTGTTATCAGTATGTTGATGACACCCAAATCTATTTCTCCTTAACACCTTTATCTAAGGAAGGTATGACTCTGAATGATTGCCTGAAGTCGGTAATGGGCTGGTTGAGGGAGAACAAGCTGAAACTGAATCCAGGCAAGACAGAGGTGCTCATCGTGAAGGGTCCTAATTCAGGTACTTAGGCATGTTAACCAGTTCTGGATGGGGTCACACTCCCCCTGAAGGAACAAGTTCGTAGCTTGGGGGCACTCCTTGACCCAACCCTACTCCTGGCACCTCAGGTGGAGGCAATGGTGAGAAGTGCCTGTTATCGACTTCAGCTGATACGCCAGCTACGTCCATTCCTGGAACATGCGGACCTGGTAACGATGGTGCATGCGCTGGTAACCTCTAGGCTTGATTTCTGCAATGCTGTGTACTTGGGGCTGCCTTTATATTTAGTTCAAAACGTCAACTGGTAGAAAATCTGGCAGCCAGGTTGGTCTCTGGGACATCCTGCAGAGACCATATTACACCTGTTTTAAAATCTTTACGCTGGCTGCCAATTTGTTTCCAAGCAAAATATAAAGCACTGGTTCTTACGTTTAAGGCCTTACATGGTCTAGGTCCAAGGTACCTTAGGGAGCACCTTCTCCCTACATCCCAGTCCGCCACCTAAGGTCCTCTGAGGGCTCTCTGCTGTGGCTGCCTAATGTGAGATTGGCAGTAGCGACACGCAAGTGGACCTTTTCCTTTGCTGCTCCCCAGTTCTGGAACGACCTGCCGGTTGAAATGTGCCTGCTGACCTTGTTGAAGGTTTTTAAGCAGGCATTAAAGACTCTATTATTCCGGTGGACCTTCCCTTTTTAGAACCCGTTCGTTCTGCTGACTTTTGTATACTGTTTTAAGCAGTGTTGTTTTAAGCTGTGTTTTGTTGTTGGATTTTTTAAAAAAAAAATAGTTCAAAGTTGTTTTAGTTATATGTTGTTGTATATATTGTCCATATGTTTTATGTAAATGGTTTTTAAACTTTGTACGTTGTATTTTAATGTTTTAACTTTTGCAAACCACACAGAGAGCTTCAGCTATGGTGCAGTATAGAAATATAATAAAATAACTAAATAAGTCATGGGGTGGTTTGCTGAAATCTGGCTTGTCATTATGTCTGAACCCATTCCCACAAACAAATCATGGTTTGTTAACCAGCTATAAACTACAAATAAAACCCTGGGTTTGTTGTTGGCTTATGGAGTCTGGTTTGTTTAACCCGTGGCTTGTCGTGATGTCTGAACCCAGAACTGTGGCTTATCCCTGACTTGTTTGTGCTGCTGTCTCCCCTGAAACAGAGGCGCCCAGCAACAGCAGCCTGAGAATGTTCATTCTGAAATGGGTAGGAGAGAAACAAATCAGAAACTGGAAAAATAGACAGTGTCCTGTTTGCTCATCTGCAAGGTAATTCATGGCTAAAGCAACAAACCATGGTTAACATAAACCGTGGCTTAGCATTATATGTGAATGCAGCCATACAACCCTTTCAAGGAAGATACTGAGTTTATTGAGATGGCTGGACATTGTTGGATGCTCTTGCTTTGTTCTTTTTTTTATTAAGGACTACAGAGAAACACATACAGCAGAGTAGCAATGCATTTAGGTTTTGAAAACAGGTGTCAGCAGGCAAGACCAGATGCTTGATAAAACATTTAAGAAGAGTTATTTTTAGTTGAATTTCTATTTATGTGAAAATGATGGCTTGAAGATGTGCCTTGCAAGCAAAATGTGAATGTCAGAGGAATAACTGATTTGTGCTAAAGATTATGCAAACTAAGAAATAGGACATCAATACATGCTGCCTTTCTTACCAAAGCAGACAAATCACTGCAATTGCTTCAAAGACGTATAGCCCTAACTAGCTGAAAATTAGTAGCCTATAATCCAGAAAGCCAGTGATTGAAGGTATTTTCGTGTTATCATAAATCTGATCTGCATTCATATTGTATTTCATAAATTACATTTATATTCTGCCTTTCTTCCATGGAGCTCAAAATGGAGTACATATGTTTCCCACGCAATATCTAATCAGTGATCAGATGCAAGCCTGTAGCTCTGGTGAGATTGCTCTGTTAGGTGCCTTCAGACCATGTCCTGAAACTTAGTGTCAAAGATCATGGTTTGCATTGTAAAACATTGCCTGTACTATCAAAAGTCATGTTTATAGGAGGTTGTATTTATAGGAGGCTATGACATTCGCTTATCGGGGGGGGGGGGGAGTGCATTTCCTTTCTTTTAAAATAAACTTATTTCCTATATCCAATTATGCCTGCATGGTTTGTTGGCATGAATACTAAGCAAGACGTAATCGAGGGCAAATATGCTCCATCTGGTAGGAACAGAATTACTTTCTACTGAGTGGTTTTTATTTTGTGGATACATACACACACATTTTTATCCCACTCTACAATGCCCAAATGGTTCTCAGAGCAGCTTACAGGGAAAAGAAACAATTAAAACAAAAAAAAAAACCTAGCAGAACAACAAATAGGTGTTAAAACAAGGTAAATCCAGACCCAGTGGGGATAAAAAGCTAATAAAACAAACATCTAAAAGGCCAGGGCAAATAAACAATTCTTCATCTGGAGTCAAAAGTTAGTTGGTCGCTAGCAAGCCTCTCACCTGACAAGACACCACTGATCAAAAGGTTCTATCTCAGGTCATGACACACTTCACCACTGAAGAGAAGGGACCCAAAGAAGGGTCTCAGTGGATCTCAACATGTGGGAGCATGTGGTTCTTGAGGAATGTGGGTCGTCGGTCATATAGAACCTTAAAGATCAAGACTACCAATTTGACTTTCATCTGGAAACACCCTGGAAGCTAGCATAGCTGCTTTAAACAAACAGATATGTTCTGAAGTTGTGATTCCAGTTAGTAATCTGGCTGCAATATTTTGTTCCTACGAGAGTTTCTAAACAATTTTCAAAGATAGGCCCATATACAATGCAAAATTACCAGAGTATGGATAATTGTGGTCAAGCTATCTCTGTCCAGGTCACATTAGCTGGTGAAAGATGCTTCGTACTGTGGAACCCACTTGGACTCCAGAGACAAGGTCTGATCTATAGCACCACCCTAAGCCTGATCCTTAAGGAAATGTACAGGAGTGCAACCTATCCAGAACAGGTTGAACATCATCTCCTTGGTCAGCCAACTCACCTACCCACCAACAGTATATCTGTTTTTGGATTAAGCCTCATTTTTTAAGCCCTAATCCAATCCATTACTCATCTCAGATACCCGATTTCAGAAATTCAGCACCTGAACTTGGTGAGAAAGAGAAATGGAGCTGGGTGTTGTGTAGGTGTTGAGCAACATGGAGGACAAAATAGGGCTCTTTGGTACACTTTAGAATAGCTGGCTGCCATGGGTCAGAGCAATAGTTCCCCAGCACCATCATCTGGAAATTGTTGAAAAGGTAGGAACAGAAGTACTGAATTACCGTATTACTGCCAGTCTTCACTTAGGGATGTTACAGGAGTCCAAGAGTGGGGTGGAGTCTGGCAGATTCCCCCCTGCCCAGCTTGGCCTCCCAGACCCCGCTCACCGAGCTGCTGCATACTTACCAGGCTGTTCTCTGAGCAGTTGGTGAGCGCCCAGCAGCCACCCATCACCTTGCCGAGCTGCCATTTCACTTGGGGTTTTCAGTAAGAGTGATGTTGCATAAATGGCGGCTGTAAAGGGGCCATTTATGTAACATTACAGGCCTAAATGGTATATTTAGGCCTGTAATGTTGTGTAAATGGCCCCTTAAGGCCTCCATATACGCAACATTGCTTTTACAGAAAAACCCAAGCCACCTTTTTTCACAAAATGGTGGCTTGGTGAGGAGACAGGTAAGCCACCAGGTGCTCCCCGTGCCGTCCAGTGGCTCATGCGTTGTGGTGAACAAGGTTGGGCGACAGCAGCAGTTTGGCGAGCGCCTGGTGAGGACAGACAGAGGTGAGTCCATCCATCCCTATCCTCCCTTTAGAAAGTCCAGAAGGATAGCATGGTTGATGGTACTGGATGCTTATTGGAGGTCTAGAAGAATTATTAATGATGTTGCACTCTTCTCCTGACTCCTTGCAGAGGTTATCCATCAGGACAAACAAAGCCCAGTGCCAGAACCCAGACTGAAATGCATCCAGATTTTCATGGTGGTTCCAAATGGAGGACTCCTAGTGCTACAGATTAGAAGGCATGGTGCAGCAATTCCATCTTTTTCTCCTTAATGGATTGTTTCTGTTAAGAAAAAGGGTGGAAGAAGCGGTGAGAAAATACGTGAGGGCTACAAGCGGAAGATGCTGTCAGCTGGACCCCCTGTAAAAATTCCATGAACGAGGCAGGACAATGCAACATAAAAGCCTTGAGCGTAAATCCAACAGCATGCTAGGAGATGTCCACTAGTATGACAGAGCTTCCTCCCTCTCTCTTTCCCACTGCAGCCCTCCATGCCTCCCTAAAAGTGGCTGCAGAGGGTTTCCCCTCCCTCTGGAGCAGATTTTGAGGGTGCGGGGGGCACTTTGGGGGACAGTGGGAATAGCCCCCCTCCCAGTTCCACTGATGGAATTGCTTCCAGCTGTGGAACACCAGTGTTGGATCCAGAGCCAGCCCAAGAGATTTTGCTGCCTGCAGCAGAACAGCCAATGACTGCCCCCACCCAGCCATGTCAAGGTGCATAGTACCCAAAGCCAGCCAAGTTATTTTGGAATATAAGCACAAAATCCCACAGGCACCTCTACCCATCCCAAGCCGTTAAAGTACAACAGTAACAAAGTTAATAAACTTAACAATTTTCTGCCCTTTCATGATAGCCAAAATCTGCTGCCTCACTCTGCCTAATGGTAGGGGTGGCCCTGGATCCAACCCCTTGTCTGGAAGCACCCTCAGTTTCATCCCAGAGTCTCTGGAGTTGCACAATCACCAACCGCTTGTTAGAAAAGGGTATATTTCCAACAAGTGTTTGCCATGTGACACTTGGTAGCTCTTCAAATTGAATGGAAACATGGCATTTTAACCCTATATTAGATGAATCAGGAGATGAGTAAAATTAATTCATATATTATGTGGGTTGGTGACATGGACTGAAGTAGTAAGATCCTTACTATAAGGTCTCTTTTAAAGTGAGAGAGTACCTTTTGATCTTATTTGAGGTCACTGTGCCACTTGAAATATTTTTTGAAGAAGCTACATGTACCTGTATTTGAAATATTTTCAGTGTGGAAATTCTATTTAGTTTGTATTTTTTAAAATCAAAATGCAATGTATTTTTGGACTAGTCTTATGCTCTATAGTACAGAGATAATGGAGCATGAAATTCAATGCAATGCTAACCTCCAAGCACCAGACAGGAGCTATAGCAACGCTATTCCTCCTCTATTGCCCTATTGCAGAAACGAGCACTTTTGTTCATTTCCGGTTGCCCCTGAAAGTGCTAAATCTTTGTTCCGCAAATGATGGGCGCCACTTGCGGACGGGAGTTGGCAGGGGCCAAGAGAAGCAATTGGGGCATAAGGTGCCCCGTTGAATTCTGTCTGTGTACACAACAGTAGCCTTATCTTTACTGAGGTAGTAAATCTTGACTATACCACTTTGGATAGCAGGTGGGGATTTCCATAATGGAATGTGGTAATTCCTCCACCCAAAATCTGCATAGAAAATGAGATACCAGGGACAGCTTGCAGAAGATCAGTGCTAATAATGATATCCATTATTTATACAATACTTTTACAGATCACATGACTCCACATGCTATGGGCTCACTCTCACAATATAAAACGAACAAAGCAAGGGAGTGCGACACTGCATAGACTGGTACTGTACTGAATTGTGAAATGGCTGTTGTGCCCCTTGCTGTATGAGGTTTTTCTCTCCCATACAGCAAGGGGTAAATAAATAGGTTTTTAATGTAGCTGCTTAGGGCCTTGCTGCTGGTAGTACTATGTTGCAGGATGAGACATAGGGTGGCCACTTACAAACTGCCAAAAAAGAGGAAATGCATCACCAGAAAGAGGGCACAATATGCATAAAATGTGCATATGTGATTTTATTTTATTTATACGTATATATAATTTATATAGAGATGCAAATTTAGAAATAATTATTATAATTTAAATAGAAATACAGTATGCAGGCAATTGCGCCTGATTGTGTCTGATCTTGGAAGCTAAGCAGGGTCAGCCCTGGTTAGTACTTGGATGGGAGACTGCCTGGGAATCAGCCTTCCTGCATTGAGCAGGGGTTGGACTCGATGGTCTTGCAGGCCCCTCCCAACCCTATGATTCTATGACACAGACCTGTGTGTTTGCTCAGTCTGCTGCTCAGTGCTCACTGTTGATGGACAACACTTGTTATGGTTCTTTATCTTTAAACCAGAACTGAACAGGACTGCCATTCAAATAGTAGACCGTCTTCTTCTGGCAGCCCTTCAAACAGAGGACTGCCCTCTTTACAAAGGACACCTGCCCACCATGACACCCCCCACTACCCAAGTGAAAAATGACTTTCAATGCACACTGATTTAGTGTTGCTAGAGCGACACACTCAACTAGACTAAAGCATACAAATGAATAATAAATTCTCTTTCACAGTTATAAAATAAAAATGATCCCCTATTCTCACTGACTCGGTCACTTTGTAACCTTCATTTCTGACAGGTTTTTTGTCTAAAGGAAGGCACTAAACACTTTAGAAAAAGTGTTCTTTTTCAGTGTAGATAGGGCAATGCAAATACAGTTCTACTTGCTTGATCTATAGGAGATTCATATGCAAATGTGGCTTATTTAACCAAACCACATAGAGGGAAAATAGCCCCACAGACAGTTTAAATAAACTTGGATGCCAGCTCCAGTTCCTTCGAAACCTCCCCTTTTCTATTTGTTGTTGTTGTTCAGTCATTAAGTTGTGTCCGACTCTTCATGACCCCATGGACCAGAGCACGCCTGGCCTTCCTGTCCTGCGCTCTCTCCTGGAGTGTGCTCAGGTTCATATTCATTGCATTGGTGATGTTATCTAGCCATCTCATCCTCTGCCATCCCCTTCCCCTTTTGCCTTCAATCTTTCCCAGCATCAGGGTCTTTTCCAGTGACTTTTCTCTTCGCATTAGGTGGCCAAAATATTTGAGCTTCAGCTTCAGTATCTGTCCTTCCAATGAGCACTCCGGGTTGATTTCCTTTAGGATGGACTGATTTGACCTCCTTGCAGTCCAGGGGACTCGTAAGAGTCTTCTCCAGCACCACAATTCGAAAGCATCAATTCTTCTGCGCTCAGCCTTCCTTATAGTCCAGCTCTCACAGCCATACATTACTACTGGGAAAACCATAGCTTTGATTATACGGACCTTTGTCAGCAAGGTGATGTCTCTGCTTCTTACTATGCTGTCTAGGTTTGCCATAGCTTTCCTCCCAAGGAGCAAGCGTCTTTTAATTTCATGGCTACAGTCACCGTCTGTGGTGATCTTGGAACCCAAGAAAATAAAATCTGTCACTGCTTCCATTTCTTCCCTTTCTATATGCCAGGAAGTGATGGGGCCAGATGCCATGATCTTCGTTTTTTTAATGTTGAGTTTCAAACCAGCTTTTGCACTCTCCACTTTCACCCTCAACAAGAGGATCTTTAGATCCTCTTCACTTTCTTCCATTAGGGTGGTATCGTGTACGTATCTCAGGTTGTTGATAATTCTCCGGGCAATCTTAATTCCGACCTGTGATTCATCCAACCTGGCATTTCTCATGATGTACTCTGCATATAAGTTAAATAAGCAGGGTGACAATATGCAGCCTTGTCGTACTCCTTTCCCAATTTTGAACCAATCGGTTTTTCCCTGTCTGGTTCTTACTGTTGCTTCTTGACCCTCGTACAGGTTTCTCAGGAGACAGGTAAGGTGGTCTGGTACTCCCGTCTCTTTAAGAATTTGTCACAGTTTGTTGTGATCCACACAATCAAAGGCTTTAGCATATTCAATGAAGCAGAAATAGACGTTTTCCTGGAATTCTCTTGCTTTCTCCATGATCCAGCGAATGATGGCTATTTGATCTCTAGTTCCTCTGCCTCTTTGAAACCCAGCTTGTACTTCCGGTAGTTCTCAGTTCACATTAGGGATGGCGGAGAATTTCTCCACGAATCTCTGGGAGGCTGAATGCCAACGCATTTGGCCCCCCCGGAATTGCTGGAGAAATTCTCCACCCCCCGCCCCCCCTGGAATGGGACTTACCTCTGTCGAATGTCCCTGGCGCTGGTGGCTCCCGGCGGCGGTTTGGCGGCAGTGGTGGCGGCCGGTCTTCCGACCGGCTGCCGCCACCGCCATTTCCCAGTAAAAAAAAACAACAACAACAAACGTGATCGGCTACGTAAAGATTTACATAGCCTATCACGGCTAAATTTTCCAAAAACACCGTGATCGGCTACGTAAATCCTTACGTAGCCTATCACGGCTGACTTTGGGGGGGGGGGGGAAGCGCATATGCAAATAGCGTTGTCCTTATTTTCGCCGTAATCTACGTAAATCTTTACGTAGAATACATGTGCCCAAGGGCGCCGCCATTTGCGTATGCGCTTCCCCCCCCCAAAGTCAGCCGTGATAGGCTACGTAAGGATTTACGTAGTCTATCACACGGCTGACTGCAGGGACGCAAACGGCGGCGGCTATGGCCACCGCCATTTGCGTCCCGGCCGGCCAGGAGGATTCGCAGCTGGAGGGATGGGGCGCCTCCCCCCCAGCCAGAATTTCGGCCAGAGGGACAGGGCACCTCCCTGCCGGCCAGAATTTTGGCGGGGAGGAACGGAGCGCCTCCCCCCCACCGCGAAGCAAGCTGCGGGACCAGGTAAGTGACTTTCGTCCATCCCTATATACTGCTGAAGCCTAGCTTGTAGGATTCTGAGCATAACCTTGCTGGCATGTGAAATGAGTGCAATTGTATGGTAGTTTGAACACTCTTTGGCATTGCCCTTCTTTGGAATTGGAATGCAAACTGACCTTTTCCAGTCTTGTGGCCACTGTTGAGTGTTCCAAATTTGCTGGCATATTGAGTGCAGCACTTTAACAGCATTATCTTTTAGGATTTTAAATAGTTCAGCTGGAATACTGTCATCTCCACTAGCTTTGTTGTTAGTAATGCTTCCTAAGGCCCACTTGACTGAGGATGTCCAGCTCAAGTTCAGTGACCACACTATCATGGCTATCAGGGACATTAAGATCTTTCCTGTATAGTTCTTCTGTGTATTCTTTCCACTTCTTCTTAATCTCATCTGCTGGGAGATGGGAGTACCAGACCACCTTACCTGTCTCCTGAGAAACCTGTACGAGGGTTAAGAAGCAACAGTAAGAACCAGACATGGAACAACCGATTGGTTCAAAATTGGGAAAGGAGTACGACAAGGCTGCATATTGTCACCCTGCTTATTTAACTTATATGCAGAGTACATCATGAGAAACGCCAGGTTGGATGAATCACAGGTCGGTATTAAGACTGCCGGGAGAATTATCAACAACCTCAGATATGCAGATGATACCAGCCTAATGGCAGAAAGCAAAGAGGATCTCAAGAGCCTCTTGTTGAGGGTGAAAGTGGAGAGTGCAAAAGCTGGCTTGAAACTCAACATTAAAAAAACGAAGATCATGGCATCTGGCCCCATCACTTCCTGGCATATAGAAAGGGAAGAAATGGAAGCAGTGACAGATTTTATTTTCTTGGGCTCCAAGATCATTGCAGACAGTGAATGTAACCATGAAATTAAAAGACGCTTGCTCCTTGGGAGGAAAGCTATGGCAAACCTAGACAGCATAGTAAGAAGCAGCAACATCACCTTGCCGACATAAAATCAAAGCTATGGTTTTCCCAGTAGCAAAGTATGGCTGTGAGAGCTGGACTCTAAGGAAGGCTGAGCGCCGAAGAATCAATTGTTTTGAACTGTGGTGCTGGAGAAGACTCTTACGAGTCCCCTGGACTGCAAGGAGGTCAAATCAGTCCACCCTAAAGGAAATCAACCCTGACTGCTCATTGGATGGACAGATAGTGAAGCTGAAGCTCAAATATTTTGGCCACCTAATGCGAAGAGAAAACTCCCTAGAAAAGACCCTGATGCTGGGAAAGATTGAAGGCAAAAGGGGAAGGGGATGGCAGAGGATGAGATGGCAAGATAGCATCACGGATGCAATGAATATGAACTTGAGCACGCTCCGGGAGAGAGCGCAGGACAGGAAGGCCTGGTGTGCTATGGTCCATGGGATCATGAAGAGTCGGACACGACTGAACAACTGAACAACAACAGATTCAGCCCAAATCTGCCCCCTGTAAAGGGAAAAAGAGGGAAAGGCTTTCGCAGCTGTAGGTAAAATAATCCAAACAACCAAGAGACTCAACATAAAGCTTGCCAAAGGTGGGAGGAAATGCCTGCAGTTCTGTCAGCAGGCGTGATGTATAAGAATTATTTATGCCACCCTTATCTTTTGACATGTACTGTTACCATTCAGAGAGATCCTGCACTATATGACTGGCTGTCATCGAGTCAGACCATATATAGAAGTCAGCACCTTTTTTTTTTTTTTTAAACAGCCTGATAGTAAGGCTAGCTTGTAAGAAAATACATTTATATTCAGCAATTATCTGGCAAGGAAAGCATAACAGTATGAATAGAGTGATGCCTCTTAGAGAGGAACGTGACTGGGTTCTCCTTTCAATGTTCTTTTGTGCAGTTTTCTGTAAGGCTATGTTTATGTAGGATGAAGAGCTTTGAACAGGAACTGTGCACCATGGCTTTGTTCTTCAGCTTGTTTACTTCATAAGGTGCCTTTTCACATTTCTGAAATGTCTGACCCCTGTATGTTACTTATTTGATAAAGCTGGGAAATTTCACTTTAATCTCCCACAGACAAAATCTGATTCCTGCTTTTCAGTAATAGGCCAAAAAGCTCTGCCTTCAGGGCAAGAGAAAGCACAAGCAGCCATGGAACTCACAAAGTTTCTTCTCCAAGGATGTCTTCTGGAAACTAAGAATTAGGTCCTCCACAAGAACAGACACAATTCAAGAGAATAAAATCTCTGGGTACCCATAATTCTAAGCCCCTGCTTTGCTTTGCTTTGCTCTGCTGACTTTTAGGCACTTGAATCCCTATTTGGTTTGCCATCTTTTAATTGACAGGGCCGGCCCTGACATGTAGCAGGGTGAAGTGTCCTGCTTCAGGTGGCTTCATGAGGAAAGGATAGATGAAGAGAGGAATTGGTGTCTGAATGGTATTACAAGTAACGAGGGTGGACAAAAATTATTATTTTGGGCAATCCTTATGGAGAGTGAATCCTGCTCCTGAAGAGGGCAGGGTGCTGTGAAATTCAGGGGTGGTGGCGCACCTTAGAAACAACATGGTAGGTCTTCTCTCTCTCTCTCTCTCTCTCTCTCTCTCTCTCTCTTTTAACTACTTATACACTAATATATGTGGTAGCTGCAGCAAGAGCAGGGTTCTTCCTTCAGCATCCAGCTGCCCCACCCCCACTCCAGACTCCTTCCAACCGAGATGCAGTGTTGTTCCAGGGAGGAAAGTACACCATGCAAAGGCATTGTGGTCCTTGGGACTTGTAGTAATCCCAAGGAGGAAAGGGAGTCACAAATCGTGCAGTCCTGGCCTAAACTATGATCAGCAAGAAAAGAACTTGGGAATTACAATCATGACTAGTTTAAAGCAGAACTTGGACTGGGCCCTAAAATGACCAATTCAAAACAAACTGAGTAAGGCCAAAGTTAAGTATAAAATTTAAATCTGTGGTGGAAGTCATTCGTTTTGGTCTCCAAAGCGACTGCAGCTGTGATATTTTCTCCCTTGATTCAGCCACCAGTCAGAAAAAGCAGCTTTTTCTTCTTGAAAGGATAAAAATATAGATATAAATCTCCTAAGAATTCAAGTGAGATGGCAAGAACTACATTAATTATAGTTTTCAATTAAAATGAGATACTGGGCCATGCTAAATATTCGATGGCTAGGCTGTCAACAAAACATTTTCATTTGATGATTTCTGTAATAGTGCCTCTGAAACTGCAGTTCTGCTCCTCGGTTCTTTTAATAAAGCTGGGGGCATGTATAATCAGCCAGGGAGAATGGCAAGCAAAGGAACCCCAGAGGGGTTCTGCATTAAGAAACCAGGAAAGAACAACATTAAAGACTATAGTGTCAGTGCTGACTAGCACATTTAATTGTTTGTTAAATGCAGATGATGCGGAGTTATCAAGGAGCAGAAGATGAAGCCATCCTGTGTGTCAAATTCTAAATATATTTACAACATTTTCACTAGCTGCGTAACATAGCAGTAGAGATGTCTGTAGTCTGATAGACCAAAGACATCTTTGAATATAATATTATACACATGATTATACTTTCTCCTGTGAGTCTGTGTATGTGCATACGTACAGTTGAGAAGGACATATAAACGCATTTGGCCTATCCAAAATCGTACCATTTTACCTGGGGCCGTACCCAACAGTGTCAATTCACAAATTTAAACAGCTGTAGCGAAGCTCTGCCAAATCTTTCTGTTGTGCAAGTGGTTGCCCATTACACGTTGCACAAGCATAATACACAACCGCTTCTGCAACTTTAGTTGGATGCTCCTCTTGCACATATTTTGGAACCTAGTTTCTGCTAGTGCAACATTCTTTGCACTAACGGAATGATGCGGTTATTGCCCCTGTAGTACCAACTTTGGGAAACCTGCCCTGCATAAATTAGTATTTGTACCAGGCACCATTTTTCCCACCAAGCACCTATTCACTTATTTTATAGCCCATCCAATAATGAAGTTCTCAGTGTGTCTGTGCCAGAAACTGCATGGAAGTATGGCTTTCATACTGCCTCATGTGTGGCTAGTGCCCATTGCAAATTCAGAGGTGTGCTCTACACCACTGGAAATGTTGTAAATCTGGGGTCAGCAGTGCCGTTCCCATGGGTACCACAGTGCCCTTGAGCACCCCCTTGGTTTGGCCAAGGCCCCCTGTCCCTCCTAATTTATTTTTTTAAAACTTTAACACCATATTAAAAAAGTTTTTACCTTGGACAGCTGGAAAGTGGTACATTCTGGCCTTCACCTGTGTCCGCCCTCCTTATTTCCCTTGTCCAGAATGCCTCTGGGAGGCTTGGGGGCAAATGAAGGGCAACATGGGTGTTAGGAAATAGGGCTGGGAAAGCCAGCAAGGGGGAGGAAGCCAGTTCAGAGGAGTTGGGGAGGGTATGGGCATGGGGGAGGGAAGTGTGTTTGTGTTTTGGCAGTGTGGGGTGTGTGGGTTTTGTGTGTTGGCAGTCTGAGGTGTGTGTGTGGGGGGGGGTTGTGTGTGTTTGGGGAGAAGTCATTCGAGGTCACTGTCATCAACTGTTAGGACCACCAATGTCTTGAGAGACTTTCCAGTGTGCAGCAGAGGATTCTATTGAGGATGAGGCACAGGTTACTTCCTTGGGGGTGTGTCAGTCAGTGAGTCCTCTGCAAAATCTCCATCTCCCCAGGCTCACTGAAGTCTCAGGCTACAAAATCAGGTGAGGGACCTTTAATAGTCCTGTCAGCTCCTCCAGGAGGGGCGGAGCTGACCACACTACAGGTTACCTAAAGCCTTCAGTTGGCTTTAACTCCCTGCTGAGTGAACATGTTCCTATTGTCCTAGAAGGAGCGGTTCCAACCAGCAGGAGACACTTGGAGCTATCCAAGCTGGTCCTGCCTTGACGTTGCCTGTCATGCCTTAACTTGACCTCTGCTTACTAGACTGGACTTTACTGGCCTTGATCTGACTGCCATCAGATGCTACTGGCTCACCCTGTGGGCCACAAGTAACCATAGAATGGGACATCATCAAAATTTATTTGTTTTCCCTCTTTCCCCTTCAAAAGGAAGCCCAGAGAATCTAATAGAGTCATCATACTGAAACGTTTCTCCTATTTGGAAGAAAGTAATTTTAGATGAAATTATGGGGGTGGGGGGACTTGGCTTGCCTTTCTCTGAAATAGGTGTTTTGTTGGAACAGAAAACTGTGGATTCAAAGGAGTGAGCTTGGCTTTGAGTATCACCAGTTTGCCTTTCTATGAAATGGGTGTTTATTGAAACAGTACATTTTGTGACTGCCCCTTGCCACAGCAGCCATTTTGTGACAGTGCCAACAGAAAGAAATGTTCTTGGAAATCCAAATGTGCCCATGGACCCAAAATGTTTTAAATTATTCTGGAGCCCATGTGTTGCCCCGGCCGTGGGCGTTGAACTCTTAGGTTAGAAGTGCCAAGATAATGATACATTAGACTCAAAGGTTTACTTACAAGGAGACTTTATTGGGTAACTTACAGCACACAGGCGTACCCAATGGTTGGATCAGACAGCTTCTCTGAACCCTGAGCCATGGGGTCAAATGGGTTTTATACAATACATGTTAGCCATGAGGCAGCGCAAAACTAGCAAGCACCCCTAGCATTCATTCCCCGAATAGGCTAGAAGTGTTTGGTTCTCAGGCACAGCCACCTGTAAACAGACTTTGCTAGGCACATCAGAGATAAGACATTCTCCTCATTAGTAAGGAATGCGCTGAGAAGGCTGTTATCGGCCTTTTGACTCTTCTGCACATGCTCAGAGGCTTACTAGCATGGGAATTGCACCAATAATTAACTTAAGCAAGCATTATGGATCTCTAGGCCCCTCTAACACTAAAAATGACGCTCCTGGGGCCAATACAGCCCAGCACGTGTGAGGTGCTGGCCAGGCCAAAAGCAACAAGACCATAAAATCATTTAGTGGCAGGAGTGGGCAGTGCTGGGAGATGTAGGACTTTTTTCTGTCTAAACATGCATAGGATCGCACCCTAAATTATGCTGCTGAAATGAAGAAACATTGGGGCAATTAAGGGTGGATTTTTGTGTGGAAGGAGTTCCATCCTAGTCTCGTACTCAAAACAAATTCCTGGGCTCAGAATTCTAAATTCTAAGTGTATGCTTTTCTTTTCTTTTTTGCAGCAGGCTCCAGATCGATGGTTGATCTCAAGTTCTAGTAAAAAAAAAAAATTAAGTACATCCTGCAAGGCTGAAGTCTGCCCACCCCTGTTTTACGGTATTTGAATATTTCAAACCATTAAGTGCAGTTATATGGCTGTCTGTCTTTGAATGCTAACACTACAGAATATAACTTGAAAACATTATGTGAGTTGCCTGTTCACACTAAGAACTGAACCCTTTTAACCGAGGGAGAAAATTACTTTTTGATTTATGAAATGAATGAAATAGAACTTGCTAGTGCTGGAGTTATTTGCTCTTCCATTGAAAAGGTGATTTTCTCTCTGTCCTTTTCACGTCTTTAAATAATTATCTCCCCACCCCACTTCCCACCATCTCTCGCCTATTTAGGAAATAATCTTCTCTGGCCATTAAGCTAATTTATTTTTAAGGACTACCATTTATTTTAAAGACTACAGCCCTAAACTATACATTCATTTGGAAATTGTTTAAATCTAATTTAAACTGTTTGAATTGGTTTGGAAAAGCAATGCTAAATTAAAAATGTGCATAGGATGAGGGATCACCTTAGTTGGATAGGTAGAAGGGACATTTTAGGAGTCTGTCAATAATTATTACATACAGATTTTTAAATGCATAACAATGCCAGCTGTTAATATATTTCCACCTGGTAAGACATTTTATTTCAGTTAATCTGATTCCACGCATACATCCTTCCCCAGCCCAGGGGCAGTGCATTTGGAGCTTGGACAATATGCTCCAAGGAATGAGTTAAAAATACGATGGAGTCACCTAGAGTATGCCTTTTAATTATGCTAAACAAACAAATGTAATCATCTATTTGCTCATGTTCCTGACTGATAATATGAGAGAAATCATGTGCAAAACAGAAGTTAGCATGCTCCCAGATAACTCTTCACTCAAAAGCCAGGCACTCTTAAAAAATAATAATTACAAAAGCAGCTAATGAGTGAAACTATGTGTCTTCATGCTGAACTAATTTTTCTGCTCTCTGTACATTTTTCTCATAAGTATATGTATGAGAAAGTCTTTAACAGGGCAATCCTGCCTGTATTTCTAGAGAACTCCAACACTGGAGCTTTTGACATATCCAAAGCCTTCATGAATCAAACCTAGCAGGGCAGAAGAGATGACTGAGCAGCGTCCCCCCTCCATTTCCCTTTTTTAAACCTTGCTTTAAGCCCCTCCAGGGCTGGCATAGTTCTCTCCCTGGCCCCCATGCTTTCGGTGAGTCCAGCACACCCAAGGACTCCCCATTGATCTGCTCCCTTCCCCTCTCTTCATTGGAGCTCTAACAGCAGAGAGGTATGGCTATGGACAGCGGCGTAGTGGTCAGTTTTGAAGTGCAGGCGCTCTTCATGACAGTCCCCATAGCCACACCCCCTAGGAGAGTCAAAAGCTGGAGTGATCCATATCAACAAACCAGTTCTAGCAGTTTCCATCTGCTAGGAGCAGTTCTTTTGTAAATCAAATGGGTCTTCATTTCCCATTCAAGACCAAGCCACCCCAAAATACTTTGCATTACTACAAGAAATAATATACTGTTGCAGGGAAAATTCATTTTGTCCCAGCTACTGGGAGGATTGAAGCTAAGCTCAGAAGGAACAGAAAATTCTGAGCGGGGTGGCCTATGATGTCAGTGTCCCTGCTAGTAAAAAAGTGCTGGTGCTACATCCATACAAACCCTGGCTCCATACACCAGGAGTGGGAGGAAGGTAGTTCTCCAGATATTTGGGACTTCAATTCCCAGAAGCCCCTGCCAGCATGGCCAATGGCCAGAAATGCTGGTAGTTGAGGTCCAAAACATTTGGGGATCTACTTTCTGCCCACCCCTGCACTACACCACTATGGAGGTTTCCACAGGGGATGGGAGGAGGGTTCCGAGGTTGGATCTTCTCCCTTGAGATCATATCTTTCTCTCTGCCCTCATAGGGGGAGATCTGATATATCCAATGGCCCTTCCAGGGATAATAGGATTGCACCATTAATGTCATGCACAGGGACAACCTGTGCAGAAATTCAGCATGTATCTTTTTTGTGGAATGGAGATGCAAGGGCGAGGAAATGGTACCTCTTCCATTTCTGCCTGCCATGAAGCTCTTAAAAGCACAGCTCCTCTGTGCATAAAACGTGGCAAACCTAGAATCCACGGGCCAGGAATATCCACATGTTATGCCACTCAGTGGCACCCTTACTGGCATTGCTCCCAGGCATTCTTTCTCTGGCAGACAGACTGATCTGTACAAAACCCTGCCAAACCTGCGTAACCAGAGGCAAAAGTGGGATGAAGGTAACACCAAGAGCAGCAATCCCTCTTTCAAGCCACTTTTCAAGGCTCTATAAAAATGCGGGGTGGGGGGGGGACCCTATTCCCTGCCTTCAGCCTTAGGCTGTGAAAGAAAATGAAGAGAATTTACTAAATGTCAGATGGTAAGTATCCAGCATGTCACAGTTCTAAGAGCAGGTATTTTTGTTTTCATTTTTAAAAGATCCATTAAGACAGTTTTGGGAAAGTTGCCAGTTTCTTTCGGATTGCTCTTGTAGCATACTAATTTGCATTCCCATTAGCCTTTCAAGCTGGGGAAGACAAGTTTTGTTCCAAACAGTTGCTATGAAACAATTGCTCCGAGCAGTAAGCAAAAGAACAGGGAGGAGGGGGGATCCTTGCAGATCAAATGTAATTAGTTCCATGTTTCATTTCTCTACAGTAAATACTTTATTTGGTATGGACAACTACTCATATGAATTATAAATGTTGTGTTATTTTCTTCCCCTCTGCCGTACTCTTTAAAGTACTTCAGTGTGCAGGCTGGCTGCTAGCCCAAGTATAAAACTGGCAGTATTTAAAAGGAAAACAGATGCAGGAGCAATTCTTCCAAATAGCACAGAGTTATGAATGTAAGCAATGCCTGGTCCCTGCCTCTCCTCACAGTCAGCCAAAATCATAAACAATTTTTGCTGCTCCCTGTCACCCAGGGAATAGCGTGTGTCCCCACCTGTTCTCCTATTCCAGCTAAGAACGTAAGAAGAGCCCTCCTGACTCAGGCTATAGGGCTTATGGCATAGGCCTATCTAGTCCACCATATTGTTTCCCACACTGGTCAACCAGATGCCCCAATGGGAAGCCCACAAGCAGGACAGGAGGGTAAGTATAGCCCACTTATGCTGTTGAGTCCCATGTTGCTTCTGATGCTGGAGGTAGCATATGGCCATCATAGCTAGTAGCCAAGGTCCTGGACCCTCTGTTAATTGAGGAAGCCACCAAGGCAGGGTTAAGAGGCTGTCTTTTGAACAACAGAATTTCATTTAATTTATTACATTTCTATACCAGCCAACAGCTGAAACTCTATGGGCGGTTTACAAAAATTAAAACCCTAAAAATACATTATAAAAACCATTTACATACAAACAGATAGCACATACAGAGACACACTTGCATCTAAAACAATTTCAAACAATCAGCAATAAGAAAAAACCAGGACCTGACTAAAACCTCATTGTATGCTGCCAAGTGCCTGAGAGAAGTGCCATGGTAATAATATTGGTGCCAGGCGGGCCTTGTCAGGGAGATCATTCCATAATTGGGGGGCCACCACCGAGGAGGCCCTCTCCCTTGTTGCCGCCTTCTGAGCCTCCCTTGGATGAGGCACTTGGAGGAGAATGTGCTGAATCTGTTGATGGCATGATTCTGTTTCAGTCTTTTGCAAACTTGGAGAGGCAACAGCACTGACTGAACCAGGACAACTAGAGCAAGAATTCTTCTAGTTCTCTCAAGAGTTCTGAGGAGAGGAAAGGTATATGGAGTAATCACAACTGCGCTGCTCTTTTTGTTCTACTTCTCTGAAAGAGAGAGAAGACTGTTAAGAAGGAACAAGAGTCAGAGTGAATAGTTGCTTGGCCCCAGCCATTGGAGAGAAATGTTTGTCTTTTTGTATAACACTTGAACTTGGAGTCACCCAATTAAATGGATTGGCTAGGTTCAGAACAGGCAAAGGTACTTCACACTGTGTATAATTAATTGATAGAATTCACTGGCACAAGATATGGTGAAGGTGACCAGTTCAGGTGGTGTTGGGATTAGACAAGTAGATGCCAGGGGTGGAGAGCGATTTGGTCTATCAACGGCGACTGGCCATGATAGTTCAATGGAACCTCCACATTCAGAGGCAGTATACCTCTGAATACCTCTCCATAATGTATGATGTGCTATAATGTAGTGTTGTAAGTTTGGGAGTTTGGACACTGGGTTAAAAGGAGTGCTGGAGATTTCCTTAATGGTCAGCGATGGTTGGAGAAGATGGCTCATCCTTATATTCCCCACCACCACCATCTCCAGACAGAGAGGGAAAACCGGTTGTGAGGGGAAACAGTAGAATAAATTTGGGAGACAGCCTGCAGTATTTTGAGTGGAAAAGAGGCCGAAGGTTTGCCCTGAGTTCTGGAAAGTGCCTTTTGGGAGGGATGAGCTGCCTCTCTCTGGACATCTGACATGAGTAGCAGTAGGATTTGCTGTTGGGGTGTTTAAGTTGTTTGCCCTGACCTATGCCCAAACCAGATAGTTGTAAGTAAATTCAAAGATTACAAAATGCCATAAGCCTCTAGTGGCCTCCTTCCAAAGAAAACCAAACCCAGGGAAGCACTGAGCCCCTGGAATGTCTCACTGCTCAGAAAAGCGGGACAAGCGTAACAGTGTTTAGGCCAATCAGGGCCTTACTTTTCTTCCTGTGTGACTATTGCGGCTGTAGCATGTACCACAATTGCATAGAGTTTCTGTACCAGCAACACATCTTCCTGTGGTGGTTGGTACTATCTTGGAAACTCTTCAAATGATTCCAGAGATCCAGGTGATGAGAAGTGCCAGACATTACAGCAGTGGCCAGGGAACAGCACCTTCAGGCAGACTGTTTCCAGGGCCTGAGAGGAGGTATTTATTGTTTTCCACTGCAGCTGAGCTTTGGCGGTTCCAACAGAGGCAAGGAAAAGAATCACTTCAAGGTTGCATCACACACACACACACACACACACACACACACTGCATTCACTAAACCAGGGGTGGCAGAAGGTAGATCTCCAGATGTTTTGGACTTCAACTCCCAGAAGCGCTTGTCAGCAGGGCCAATGGTCAGGAATGTTGGGAGTTGAAGTCCAAGGCATCTAGAGGTCTACTTTCTGCCCACCTCTGCCCTACACCATTTTCAAAGCTGAGGTCCTGGCTAAAGGTGTTTCTCTGACTGTGCAGCATCACGTTATGCCTTAGGCAAGTGCCCATGTTATGCAGTAAATGATCCAGAAGGAAAGAGGGCTAAGGTTCGTCAATCAAGCTTTTAGCTTTGCTGTTTTAAATCTGTATTTTAAATCTCTGCATTGCTGCTAGGTTTTATTCTGGTTGTATGGTTATATTGTGGTTTTAATGTTTTTATATTCTATATTGTTTTACTGTGTGCTTTTTGGTTTTGATTTTCGAGAACCGCCCAGAGAGCTTTGGCTATTGGGCAGTATAGAAATGAAATAAATTAAATAAATAAATAAATAAATAAATAATCAAGCATTGAGGGGTAGCTATTTTTTATTTGTTTGTCTGTATATATTATTGTGCAGTTGAAAGCCCTGCTTTTCGTTAAATCATTCCTATTCTTGTGTTTTGTATGTTACTCCATGGTAACAACCTAAATAATCAGAAGCATTTTGTTTTACACAATCACCAAATGATAAACAGTATCATAAGCATGATTCACATGAGCATTGTTATTTATTCAGTACTGCACACTGCTGGGTACTTCTTCTGTAGGGGCTATTAAAGGTGGAAGGACTTATGCTCATGGGTATACACAGGGCTAAACAAGATGTTACAGTATTCATGCTTTATAAAAAGTGTGCTCAACCTGGCTGCTCTTCTATTGAAGGAAGAGCAGTTTCTGGGGACCCCCAATCTGGGGCTGTGCTGAAAATCCAGATTGGGGTTGTCAGGGTTCCCCTTATGACCTGGATGGGACTCTTGAAGAGGCAAGAGATCCTTAAGGAGTGGCTCAGGCGATCCAGGTCATAAGGGGAACCCTGACAGTGGCCCTTGCTAGTTTCCCTCAAAAAATTGTCTCCCTCCATTATTTGTCCCCCTGCCTCCCCTGAAGGTCCTATTTGCAGTTAACAACAACCTCAGGAACAAATAGCAGGAGTGTGAAATTTTCTGCAGGAAGCCAGTCTGGGGCCGTGATCCAGTTCAGGAACAGAGGGCCGGATCAGGACTACCAGCACCACTCAGTTGTGTTCCCTTCAGTCTAAAATTGGCAGCATTAAAAAGCATGAATAACATACTGTGTCATTGACCCTCATACTTTATGAAAGGGAGGATGTGTTGCTGTTTCCCACCTGAATGGATCACTTTCAGTGAATTCATGCAGTGACGTGTCAGAGTTGTTCTTGGCTCAACTTCCTGTAGTGACAGCAGCTTTACTTTATGGGGGATACAGTCACTCTAGATAGAAGAATGTGCTCTACTCCTATAGAGTCTCACAAATCAAAGCTAGGGTTGGAGCAAACAAAACTTGCCTCCAAATAACAATCACTGGTGGCGAATAACAAGTCCTGTTTGTGGGCTTCCCAGAGGCATCTGGATGTTGAACGAGTAGAGCTAGAAGGAAGGAAGAACTGACAGTTACCACAAATTTGATCCCCCCCCCCCATCTATAATGTGTTGTATTAGTGGACATAATAGAATGGATCAGGAGTAACAGAGTAGTGGTGAACAAGAGCTCCTGATCATAAGGCTTTGGGTTCACTGCATATATATACTGACTTGGATCCAGATTCAGTCATGCTTCGAGTAGACCCATTGAAATCAATGACACTTAATTTAGTAATGGCTTTGACTTAAGCCCCATTGATTTCAATGGGTCTATTCTAAGCATGACTAAGTGTGGATCCAACCTTTTGTATCTAAATTGTGAGGTGCAGTTGCTGATTCAAGTCTGACCATATCTATATCCCTGGATTGTGTCGATAATTTTAGAGAGAGGGAATTGAATGCTCTGAGCTACTATAGGTAGCAGATCGGTTTGCAACAGGAGCTAGTTGTTGATGTAACAATATGGGATGCACTATACAAGGCTCTATGTGCAGTCTCCCTGCATCCTCAGTATCTCTGTGCTTAATGTTTCACCTTAAGTGGCTTGGCTACAGGCATCCAGGAGAGCAGTGAATCAAAAACATTCCATAAGAAGGGACAACATTAAGTCATTTTAGATCTAAAGCTAATAAAGTTCATTTCAGTGGCCTGCCTTATTCCTGCAGTAATACGAACCTCATAACAGATCTTCCCCCTTTTTCTCTTGTGATGCTTTCCATATTGTTTTGGAGGCCAAATGCAAAGCTAATGCCAGAGGGGAAGTGTTTACTTTTAGAACAAGAAGGTGTCTCAAGTTGAACACCATTGCCAATAACTAGTACTCAGGGCTGCTTCACAGACAACATTTTCCCTACATTGGTATAGGGAGGGGGAGAATTGTGCACCATCATATGTGTAGATTGCACATATTTAGAAGTGTGTGCAACTGACAAGCTGTGACTGGCAGCATGCCCCCAGTGTACATGGACACACCAAGCATGTATGTCATCTTGACAGATGATGATCTACACTTCATTCTAGAGCTGAGTGCAAATGGCCTCTTGAAATTCTCCACCTTATTTGTGGACAGAGAAATTTGGGAGACAATTTCACCAAATTTCTCCAGGGGAAAGAGAAATTGTCAATGGTTTCTCACAGGTAGGACTCCCCGTTGGCAGGGCTTATTTTTTGGTAAGGATTTTTGGGTTTTTTGCATTGCAAAGCATCAACTGTGTTGCCAGGCTGGCCCGCATTTTGGATTCCCCACAATGCAGATATGTGTGCGGGGAGGGGGGGCAGTGTTGTGTCCAGCTCCAGGGATGAGGTGGAGTTAGTGCTCTGCCAAAATCTGCCCTCCAATTTCGTGAAAGTTTTCTTCATCCATGAAAAGGGCTTCCATTGTTCTGCCTCATTCCCAGGGTGTTTTATAATTTATTTCTGTGCTGTTTTTGAGTGTACCTAATCACATCTAGCCTCCCAGGCTGCTTGGACTTCCTGATCTTAAAAAGCCCTGTGGTATGAATTACCTCATGATCCCTTCCACTGGGCTTTAATTGAAGTGTGTAAGAAGCTGAGGAGGCCACAGGCTGCCTGAGAGATGATTGCACAACGAAAAGCAGGACACTGGTGCCCGCTCCTCAGCCACCTCCTAAGTAAGGTAAGCCCAAGAAACTCAAACCCAACTCATGAGAATTTCTCCAAAATTTCTTCACCATTGAATTTCTTTTCAAAAGCATTTTTTCTTTTATCAAATTGAATGAGAACTGTCAAAAAATGTGGAAGAAATTTTCAGCTCAGCACTGCTTCATACACACACCTCGCAAACCTGCATACAACCAGTTCCAGCCCTCACACACACTGCATTCAGAGTGTATACATGCACAAACTCGTAGAGAGATGGGAAAAATCTCCAATCAGCTGCTGATCAGAGAGAAGATATGTTGGTTGTGGGGGACAGAGTCTGGGGGATAGAGCATGGGGCCAGGGAAGAGGGGGTGCGGACAGGGAGAGAAGCTGGCAGGCTGGAAGTGGCTGTATCAGACCCCCGGACCAGAGGTTCTCCATCCCTGGTATAAAGTGCCCAGGGTTGCTTATACTGAGCACAAAGCTTTATTTGTAAAATGACAACAATTTGCAGGTAGTTGTATCAGTCCATTTGAAAAAAAATCCAAAAGCAACAGTAGCACAGTGCCTTTATTAGGACCAGCTAAAACATCACAAGAATTATCAACAACCTCAGATACGCAGATGATACTACCCTAATGGCAGAAAGCAAAGAGGATCTAAAGAGCCTCTTGTTGAGGGTGAAAGAGGAGAGTGCAAAAGCTGGTTTGAAACTCAACATTAAAACAACTAAGATCATGGCATCTGACCCCATCACTTCCTGGCATATGGAAGGGGAAGAAATGGAAGCAGTGACAGATTTTATTTTGTTGGGCTCCAAGATCACCGCAGACGGTGACTGTAGCCATGAAAGTAAAAGACGCTTGCTCCTTGGGAGGAAGGCTATGGTGAACCTAGACAGCATAGTAAGAAACAGAGACATCACCTTGCCGACAAAGGTCCGTATAATCAAAGCTATGGTTTTCCCAGTAGTAATGTATGGCTGTGAGAGCTGGACTATAAGGAAGGCTGAGCGCAGAAGAATTGATGCTTTCGAACTGTGGTGCTGGAGAAGACTCTTACGAGTCCCC
The DNA here is from genome assembly GCF_057233095.1 of Heloderma suspectum. Lineage (NCBI taxonomy): Eukaryota > Metazoa > Chordata > Lepidosauria > Squamata > Helodermatidae > Heloderma > Heloderma suspectum. The sequence goes on from NC_139458.1 coordinate 273,582,385, forward strand.
TGGACTGCAAGGAGGTCAAATCAGTCAATCCTAAAGGAAATCAACTCTGACTGCTCATTGGAAGGACATACTGAAGCTGAAGCTCAAATATTTTGGCCACCTAATGCGAAGAGAAAACTCTCTGGAAAAGACCCTGATGCTGGGAAAGATTGAAGGCAAAAGGAGAAGGGGACGGCAGAGGATGAGATGGCTAGCTAGCATCACTGATGCAATGAATATGGACTTGAGCATGCTCCGGGAGAGAGCGCAGGACAGGAAGGCCTGGCATGCTATGGTCCATGGGGTCACAAAGAGTCGGACACGACTGAATGACTGAACAACAACAACAACATCACAAAGTAGTGAGCAGAACCTGAAAGGTATTGCACTAGTATTACTCCTGGATTAATTCAGGAACCCATCCATAAACTGTAAATGAGACATCTCTGTCCATTAACAATTAATTAAGATTGCAGGACTACACACACTTATTTGGGAGTGAGTCCCTTTGAATACAGTGGGATTTACAGCGGAGTAAACATAGGTAAGGCCAAGCTTCGTGGCTTTTCTTCACTCACTACAAATAAAACTGCCTTTGGGCCTCAACTCTATATCATCTGAGATTGTTTTTTGCATACCAAACTTTCCCATTGCCTTTTAGCTTTGTAGCTCAGCAGGGAGTCTGTGTACTGCTTCTCAGGCACATAGATAATTATAGTGTGTCTGCCTAAGAGAGAACAGTCTGATGTGCAAAACAAGGAGTAACTTTAACATATATCACAAGCGACTGCACTTTGATCTCAGTGTGACTAGTGACCTTAGTTACAAAGTTAAAAAGAAATTTTATCCAATTAAAGATGCAATCCTATGTGGGGTTAAATAGAAGAAAAGTCCTACAATTCCCAGCATAACCCAGCCAGCATGGCTGGCTGGAGGGATGCTGGGAGTTGTAGGACTTTTTTTCTCCACATAAACATGAATAGGATTGCACCCTAAAGAATGGAAGTTATTTTGTGGACAAGTAAAGAAGAAATTAACTCAGAATAAAGGAGGTTATCAAGTGTCATTGTTTCTACAAATTCTCCTGAAGCCTCCTGCTGGACCAGCATTTTAAAACATTATTGTAGATTAACTACTAATTAATCATATTGCTTTGAGGGGTCTCTTACTTGTATGGTTTGTAAGGCTTTTAACCTAATATGTTTGGATATGCCTTTTAGTATAGATATTTGAACAGTTTGTCTTGCCTGATATTTGTTAGACCTGGATAGCATTGCCTGGCCACAATTACTTAAGTCTCATTGAAATGAATTAGTCGTGCAATTCTAAGAAGTTTACAGTTTGTCATGAAAAGGAGATGGCCCAAGGATAATAGCTAACACATATTCCATCTTGAGTGTTATTTTTAGGAACATAGGAAGCTGACTTATAGTGAGTCAGCCCATGGATCCACTGAGCTCAGTACTGTCTGGACCAACCTTCCCCAATCTGGCACCTACCAGAGCTGTTGGACTACATTTCCCATCATCTCCAACCAGCATGGCCAATGGCTATGCTGACTGGGGTGATGGAAGTTGTAGTCCAACACATTTGGAGGGCACCAACCTGGTAAAGGCTGGTTTATTTATTTATTTATTTATTCATTCATTCGTGATACTTATATACCACTAAATATAATAAGATCCCTAAGCAGATAACATATAATATAATAAAACAATAAAATATAATAAAATCCCTAAGCAGTTACTCTGACAGGCAGCTGGTCACCAAGGTTTCAGACAGGAGTCTTTCTCAGCCCTACCTGGAGTTGCCAGGGATTGAACTTTGGAACTTCTGCATCTAAAGCATGTGTTCTACCACTGAGGTACAGCCACTCCATTTTTATACTCCAAGTAGGCCTACCCTTTGAGTCAAATTACATGTTATATTAATTGTGCAGTGAAGAAGCTGAGGCTTTTTCTTTTGTTTTTACTCTAGAGTAAGTGTGCATGGCCCTGATTTGGATCAGGACCATCACACACCAAAAGGGGAGGATTAAACCTCCCACACTCTGTAATGCTTGCTTCCTGAAATTTCTCCTGCTATGCGGGGCTTTAAAAAAGGGAAACTTGACGCCAATGGAAAATTGTTTCAAAATGATATGCCAATGGTATCAAACCCCAGTATATTATCTAAAGCGAGTAGGAACTCTTCAGATCACTTTGGAAGTGTAGAAGAGAGAGAGAGGATTTTGTTCGCTGCTGGTGGCTCTCTTCTGTAGTCAGCGTATATTGGAAATGTATATTCAAACTATTAATGCTATCATTTTGGAAAGATTGACATTGGATCCTAAGGTGTTTTTGTTAACCATGTTAAAGGGCCTAAAGACAAAGAAGTGGTGCTATTTTACATGCTTGTGGCAGATAGGAGAGTATATGCTAGGTACTGGAAGAGTCCTGAAATACTACAGCTGAGGGAATGGCACATCAAGCTATGGGATATAGCTGTGTTAAGTAAATTAACTAGGACATAGGGCCAGTTTGCACCATCAAGCAGCCCACCATGGCTTATTTAAGCCATGGTAGTCTGCGGCATATATGGGCAGACATTTTGAATATTCAAGCCACGACTGTGGCTTGTTGTGTCATTCAAACGCGGCAAGGGTGGGTTGTTGGTATGGTTAACAAACCACCCAGAACCCATGGGCTGTTTTAAGGCTGTGGGTGGTTTGTTAACCATGCCAACAACCCACCCTTGCCAGGTTCAGATGCCATATCAAACTGTGGTCACAGCTTGAATATTCAAAATGGCCTTGGGCACGTGCTGGCGCATACCATCATACACTGCAACCTACCATGGCTTAAATAAGCTACAGTGGGCTGCAGTAATCATGCAAACCAGGTCAGTGAGTGCAAGACGGGGTTTACAGTAGCTATCTTGCTGAGCCTGAGTAGAAATGTTGTATACACTATTGGAGTACAAGACAGAGCATGATAACTGACAAACCTATAAACCTTTCCTACTATTACAGGTGTATAATTGAAATATAGGTTGCATTATAATTGGGTTTCTTTTGCACAGCCTTGGTCTCTTTTGGATGTGTTATTTTTGTCTTCTTTGTGCCCTCCGATTACTATTTTTTAAAGTAAAAACATTATTTAAGAGAGCCCCCTCCTCGTACATAGCCAATGCACAGAAGGGACAACAGGACCATGCTGCCCATCCCTACCCCAAATGTCTCTGTGCATTTCAGCACTGCCCCAACATCCATTCACTGAGCAGAATGTTAGCGGGGAAAGGCTATGTGCATAAGCATCCTACATCAGCAGAAACCCTGTGGAACAGGCATGGAGTACATATGGCTGTACACATAAGTCTCCCTTAATGTCCTTCCACTCAATGGATGGGGCGGGTGGTGGTGGTGGAGGCACCTGGAGTTTGGGGATGGGTCCAAGAAGTGCAGGCCCACTTTCCCCTCCATGCATTGGCTACATGCATAGAGGAAGTTCTTTTGATCAAGCCTAATTACTTTATTTCAACTAATTTTCAACTTCTAATCCACCCTGCGACCTTGTAAACACATCATAGTTTGAAGTGAGGTCTGGTGTTATTATCCAGGTTTCCTAGTTGAGTAACCCAGCCTTGAGACTTGAACCTATCACAGCCTTCCCCAACCTGGTGCCCTCCAGTTGTTTTGGACTACAACTCCCATCAGCCCCAGTCAGCAGGGCCAATGGTCAGGAATGCTGGGAGTTGTGGTCTAAAACATCTGACCTATATCCTTTAGCCCAGGGGGAAACAGCTCCCAGACACCTTTCTTGGTACCAGGTGAGGTGCTTTCCCCCTCCCACTTTTCATTTCTTTTTTAAAAAAAAAACACACAATTTTTCTTACCAGCAACTGGGATCACTTCAAAGCAAACTGAGGGCCTCCAGCCACTGCCATCTTCATTTCCCAAGAATGCCTCTGGGCACATGCGGGTTCCGAGACATTCTTAGGAAATGAAGACGGTGAGGCACTTGCAGGCTGATGCTTTCCTTTGGAGTGTGTCAAGCCACAAAGGAAAAGGGACTCCTGTCACTTCTGTCTGGTAAGCTGGGCGCAAGTGGGGGGACACACGAAGGAGAGCAGCAGGGGGTTAGGGAGGGCATGCTGTAAGTGGCTGCATAGGGTAGGGGTCAGGAAAGCCGGTGGAAAAGAGGCTTGGGACAGCAGCGGGAACCTAGTGGGGCCTGGGAGAGCCAGCTGGGAGCAACCTGGAGGCTTGAGAAGGGTTCTGAGGTTGTATGTTGGAATGGATGGAGGCTGCATGTGAGTGAAAGAGAGGGGGAGAGAAAGGGTTTGTGGGGAGGGACCTCGCAGAGCTCCTGAAAAAGAGTGAATGTGTTTTGTGGTGATTGCAGTGAGGAGGAAAAGGGAGGGATGTGTGTATGCATGCAGGATGGATATGTGGTGTGTGTGTATGTGTGTGTGTGTGTGTGTGTGTGAGAGAGAGAGAGAGAGAGAGAGAGTGTATAGGTGACCATCCAGAGTGAGAGACAGAAAGAGATGGAGGAATGGCAAAGGGAGGTGGGGGGAGAGAAAAACGGTTTGCCTTTTGTGAAATAGCTTTGGCATTGAAAACTGTGGGTTCAAAGGAGTTGTTTATTGTGGTGGGGCTCAGACACCATCTCTGACTTGCTTTAGGGGCAGGTTACTTGTCCTTTGTGCATGGTTACTAGCCATGCCTCCCATGACAGCCATTTTGTGGTGGTGTCCAGGACACTTTCTCAAATTGCCAAATGTGCCCCCCCCAGGCCCCAAAAGGTTGCCTACCCCTGGTAGCTCCTTAACTTTAATTGTGTAACCAAATTTCTGTTAGGATAGAATTAGTAGCATATTTGGAGGAAAACATGTTTTACACTTGTCATCTAACCTCAGTCCTGATTTTCATAGAAGCTTATTTCCAGCTTTTCAGACTTGAAAGAAATGCTAAATATGTCAGCGGTTCACACATTTCAGCTGCCACTGCCAAAGGGAATCTAACACATTCCTTTTAAAAAGAAACTGTTTGCTGTAATGCAGAATAGAAGTAAATAGCTGGATTATCATGCTTTCACTCTAGCTTCATATCAAATGGGTTTCATCACAGAACCAAACAAAAGACAGCTCCAGTTCTGGAAATGTTCACTAAAAATACTTGACAATGAAATGAGTATGCAGGGAATCTTTTTGCAATATAATAATTAGCTTACTGCAAAAAGGGTTGGTTGGCATAGAAAATAGACATAAAATATCCACTATACCAGGACTGCAGAACTTCAGCCCCAGGGGCCAAATCTGGCCCTCTGGGGGTCCCCAGAAAGCTATACCCCTTTCTGCTGACCCCACCCTCTTTCCCACAGCCACCAATCATTTGGTGGTTTCCCAGCTTTTCTTCCTTCTGTCTCTGCGCCCCCATTCTACAGCGTTGAAATGCCTCTTTTAAGGTTTCATTACCGGCAGTAAGGGCTTTAAGCTAAAATATACTGGTATTTGGGGGGGGGGCTCCCACTTTTTGCCTTTGGGCCTGCCCACCAGTGAAATCTGCCCCCCCCCCGGTGCATCTCCAAAATGGGATTTGGTCCTTGGACTGAAAAAGGTTCTGCACCCTTGCAGGGTTTCTGCTGATGTAGGATACTATGGGAGATGTTGATGGTAATTTTCCATATCTGCCAACAATCTCATAATTTCTGATTTAATGACAGCAAAACACTAAGCACTTTTGTCTTCCACTTCTCAATTGCCATTCCACACAATGTTTTATCATTTTGGAGTTCCCTCACTAGAGATTATTGCTTGTTGCTTTTGTGGTTGTTTTGCTATGGCCTTTAGTCAAACAAAATTATTAACCAAGGGAATATCTTCAAAATCAGATGGGAATGAAATCTAAGGATCAAAATATCAGAAGAAAAAGGAAAAGTAATCGTTTCAGCCAGACCTGTGGCATCACCTGAAAGTATTGGTAGAATATACAATCAGGGTAATTTAACTGTTGGGGATGTGGACTTGATGGAGTAGATATATTTTTGTATATGTTGAAAACGGTTACAAATGAAAGAATTCTGATTGGAAGTTTTTCAAGCTTCAATCCTATACACACTTACCAAGGCATAAGTCCCAATGAACTCAGTGGGGCTTACTTCTGAGTATAATTGAATAGGATTGCACTCTTAAACTCTTAAGAAACTCATCTGGTTGTAAACAGGATCCAACTGGTTGTGTACAAGATTTTTTACATTGCGGAGAGGATGAAGAGCTTCAGGCCTGCTGTTTTTGGTGTCAGCCACACATCCTCTGTAGCATCTAAATCTGGCCTGAAATGGATCATTTATTTTAGTTAATGCAATCCTCATTTAGTAGATTCTGTACCGGTTTGCCCTGTTCATGGATTGTATCCAATGGACACCACTGACAGGTCGAATTTCCCCTCACTGTAGCTCCTTGTGCACCCCCAAATCTTCTCCAGAGGGTTGGGGGACCTGCCCAAGCAGATATGAGCAGGGGACATGAAGGGGGTGGGGGAGAAGGGAACTCCAGTGTATGAGCAGACGTCTGCTTTCATCACATTGAATTTAGCCCCATGTCCTATATTGCCTGGAAATTACTGCAGCTATAAGTGTCCATCTTACTGACACGAACAGAACTGCATCTGTGCAACCCATGCAGTCTATCACTATGAACTCTTTGGTTGTGGGGGGTGGGGGTGGCAGTCACAGGAGGCTAATAGAGTATAAAATGTTTACTCATAGTTCTGAAATTGGAATAGATTTTATTAGGTTTCCAGCTGTGCACTTTCATTTCAACACATAGAATTAGTATTTGGAAATAACATTCCCTTTGGATGAATCTAATAAATTGACTTGTCTCCCTTCAAGTACTTCACTAAAGCAAAAGTAAACAGTGACTGCCTTCTCAAATGTCACATAATTTTCAAATTATGCTCAAGTCCCATTGATATCCAGTGAAAGTATTCCCAGTACACCATTTATTTTAATGAGTAAGGAATTCATGCTGTACCCTTCTAATATGTCATCCATAATGAACAAATAAACATGCATGATATTTTCTGTCTCCAGAATTCAAGTATAACTAAGTAGAGTATATTACAAAACTGGCTATAACTTTTAATAACTCATTGGGTCCAGGTTTCTTCACTGTCTTCAAAGTATGCATTGTATGTGATACATGAAGCAGCAGGTAATATACAAAGCTGATATTTTCTTTAATAAGGCAGTTGACCCACTAAAGCTGCTGGAACAGTAAGATCATTTGCATTTTAAAAATAACAGCAATATTACATAAGTTTTATTTTCTTCCATCCTTGCTGTGATCTGCCTTTCCAGTTTGTACCTACTGCTAAAGTCCTTGCTTAAGTTCCAATCACGCCTTCCTTATGTTATTTTAATTCCACATTGCTGACCTTCTTTCCTGCTGAAGCCTTCTTCTACAGTCTATTCACCCCAAATTCAGTGCTCAAAGTGGGGTGCGATGCCATCTCACTTCTTTTACCATTCTACTTCTTTTCAGGTGGACATCATTGAGTCTGGCCTAAGCATCCCACTTCCTTTTGCTCCCACTTTGAAACCATCTGCCACTTCCCCGTGGCTTGATCAAATGCTATGCCAGCAATGCCTCTGAAGAGGAGTCATATGGGTTGGGCAAAGGATGCAGAACAATGACCCGGCTTGCATGCCACAGTGGCAATTAATTGTCAAGTTAGGTATGCACAAAATTGTCCAACTTGTATCCCCAACACCTCATCCACCTTCCCCAGGAACAACTCCTCCATCAACCATGACTTCATTGAGCATTTTCCTTTCCTCACCTGCAAGAAGAGTGTGCTACTACTCTGCTTTTTTCCTCTTTAAAAGATTTTCTGTGGTAAGAAAAAAGATGGGAGCAGCCGTGTGAAAATAGCTGGATGACAGCAAGTTCTGGATGCCCCTCTCCCAAATTACATGAATGAGGCTGGGCGATTTCACAATAAAAACCTCATCTGGAGCATCCTAAGCCACACATCCATAGGTGCTTGCTCCTGAGGAAGATACACCCCTGTGGTCATTTTAGTGTGCTCCCACGTATGGAGCCCTGTGGGCCAGCAGGTCTTCAATTCTGATTGTCATTTTGGCAGTCTGTCACCAGAAGACTGTCTAGTTCTGACATGACATAAGATGACATTTCAGATATGAAATAAGTTATCAGAGGCTTTGAAATAGGACGATATAAATAAAGCTACACATGTGATATTTTTAATGTTAGGCACCGCTAAGAAACATCCATGAATTAAATGACAGCATTTTTAAAAAAAGCCTTTTAAATTGGATATTCTTTTTATTTATTTCATTTCATTTCTATACTGCCCAATAACCGAAGCTCTCTGGGCAGTTCACAAAAATTAAAACCACAAAGCACAGCATAAAACAATATAAAATATGAAAGCTTAAAATCACAATATAATAGTACAACCAGAATAAAACCTAGCAGCAATATAGAGATTTAAAATACAGTTTTATAACACCAAAGCTAAAAGACTAGGAAGCTAAAATGCTAAAATACTGGGAGAATAAAAAGGTCTTCACCTGGCGCTGGAAGGACTACAACTTAGGTGCCAGATGAACTTCTCTAGGGAGCTCATTCCACCTCTGGAGTGCCACAGCAGAAAAGGCCCTCTTCCTGGTAGCCACCCGCCTCACTTCCTTTGGCAGGGGCTCACAGAGAAGGACCTCAGAGGATGATCTTAGGGTCTGGGCAGGCACATATGGAGGAGGCAATCCTTCAGATAATTTGGCCCCAAGCCATTAAAGGCTTTGAATGTTAATACCAGCACTTTGAATCTGGCCCAGAAATGGACTGGCAGCCAGTGCAGCTGGAAAAGTAGTAGTGTAACGTGATCTCATTGTCCAGTCCCTGTTAACAATCTTTAATCAGGTTGACATTCCCTTAGTGAGGTAATTTGGGCAGTCTGTAAACAAGGCTAATTAACCATCTGCGAGAACCTTCCTAGCATCATTTAGGTACTTTCTGTCTCCTGGCGCTGATGGATAAAACAAAATTTGCCTGGAAATTAAGCAATCAAGTCATTCATGTTGATTGGAATGATTACAGATGCCATATTAGTTAGGGATATGAGAAATGCAAGTGGTTCTTACAGCTTCCACATATATAACATGCACCCAATTGCTCTGTAAATGTAAATTTGGTTCCTAGTATTATGTTAGCAGGCTGGTAAGTATAGAGCACATTCGATAACAATTAGCTATAAATTAATGTCTGGATTTCTTTTAACAGACACACACAAGCTAAGACAAACATATTCACTAAATGAGTGCAACTGGGGGCCAAATTCCACCACACCCCACCCCATGACCACGTAGATCAGGGGTCCCCAATGCGGTGCCCACGGGTGCCATTGTGGCTGAGGGCACCTCCAGTGGTGCCCGCACAACTCTTCACTCCCTGCCCCCTTCAGAACTATTTTTAAAATAAAAAATGGAAAAACGTTAGGGTGCCAGGTTCTCCTTCCTATTCCTGAAGCTGCTGCTGTTCAGCTGTTAAGCTGGCAAGAAGAGAAAGTAAGGCAAAGAGGGAAGAGAAAAGGTGAGGCTAGAGGCTGGGAGTGGAGAGAAACAACATCATAAATGGGTGAGTGGGAGAGAAAAAGCAAGGCTAGGGGTGAGGAAGGGAGGGAAATAATGAGGAAAGGGGTTGTGGGAGAGAAATAATGAGTGTGTGGGGGGGGGAGTGCGCAAAGGGGAAAGGTCTGTGGACTGAAGAAGACTGGGCAGTCCAGGAAGCAACCCTTTCCATTTCCCCTTCTCTCCCAACGTCTAGCCTGACTATTTCTCTCATCTCCACCCCCACTTCTTGACTAGCCAGGCTTCCACAGCAGCATTTATGTGACTAGGCACATCCTCTATGGGAGCCATCTTGAGGTGGTGCTCACAGCAGTTTCTCAAATTCCAAATGCGCCCTTTGGTCCGAAAAGGTTGGAGACCCCTGACCTAGAGAGTGACAGGTGATGGGACAATGGCAAACAGGTCAGACATTAGCACCTAGGCTGGCTTGGACATGCCAGGGCCCACTGGGGAGGCTGCTGTTTGCTGCAGCATCCTTTCTTATTTAAAACCCTTTTACAGTCAGCCAGCTAGGCATGCACCTCACCACAGATGCTCATTTTATTCTTTTTTACTTTTAAAATATATTATTGTTTTCTACAACAAGATGGTGCTTTTCCCCAAGGAACTGTAATTAGTATGGAGGCCTGATGTTTGACACCCCTGCTCTAAGAGCTGATGAATACATTATGTTCCAAGAAGCATTTGCTGTAGTGTGCACACACAGTAAAAGAGTTTAGTGTAGCCATTTCAGCTGTGAGAGTTTACATGAAGGGAGAGAGGAAAGACCACCAAAGAAAACAAACATTTTCTCAGAGGTCTGGAAATGCAATGTAACATCCCTGGAACAAAAGACTCGTAATGCTCTTGAGAAGCCTCTGAATCAGTATGGAATATTACACAGAGGGCTACAGAAGGAAAAGGGATTGGCAAAAATTGGGTGCCTTGACTTGTGTAAGCAAAAGCACTTTCTGCTTGTGCAAAGCCATCATTGGATACAACTGATAAAAAATTTCCATAAGCAATATAAATAAAAGTCAAAAGACAATATTTGAAATCAAATTAGCTATTTCATCCATAGGTTGTTTTTGTTTTTGTTTTTCAAAAGGGAGTGGAATGTTACAAGTCAGGTAAGAGAAAAATTTAAAAAACCCTAAAACCTGAGGGTGGGGAAATCATTTTCTGTATTTAAAGTAAGGGCTGTATTTTGGAATCGGTAAGCAATACTTCTTTAGTGATTTTATTTGCAAACTCTGTTAGGATGGATCATCAATGTAGCTGGCAAATCTTAGGTAAACGTGCAAATGTCAGTAGACCTGGAATGGAATTTACCTCTTCTCGGGGATTTATTTTTTTAATTGGTGGGAGTGAGGATGCACCAATGCTAACATTTTGCTAAGCTTATTTTACCTAGCAACTCTTCAGCTTTGCTAGGAAAAACGATAGTCACACAGTGCTGTGCTGAAAAGCAAATGCTGTATGTGGCAGCAGATAAATCCAGCTGGCTCACCATGGACTGAAGCATGTGCATCCAGGTCAGTGCTGGAGCAACTTGTCTCTTACTTTTTAACTAAAGGGTTGCTAGCCATGGTCCTGAATCCAAGTCAAAACTCTCTGGGCCACTACAGACCAGAACCTGCTATGTTCTAGATCTCCTCCAATCACCCACCTTACTTTATGTTCTCTTGCCTGAGCTGTTGCTTTGCTGGGATGGTGGAATCCCTGATGGAGCAGGACAAGGGTGGGATGAGTGGATCTTGTGTGCTGGGAGTGTAGGATGAGAGAGTTTGGGTGGTGATTTTGAACAAGAGAACAGTGGGTTCAAAGGAGTAAGATTCATGTCTTGGAGCTCAGATCCCACCCCTGATATGGGCAAGTTACTCATCTCTTAGCATCACTAGTTAGCCTTTCTGTGAAATTTTTGTTTTGTAACTAGCTGCACCCTACATAGCAGCCATTTTATGATGATGCCCACTTTCTCAAAATTCCAAATCATAGAATTATAGAATAGTAGGGTTGGAAGGGGCCTACAAGGCCATCAAGTCCAACCCCCTGCTCAATGCAGGAATCCAAGTCACAGCATCCCTGACAAATGGCTGTCCAGCCTCGTCTTGAAGGCCTCCAGTGAGGGAGAGCCCACCACCTCCCCAGGTAATTGGTTCCATTGTCGTATTGCTCTTACAGTCAGGAATTTTTTCCTGATGTTCAGCCAGAATCTGGCTTCCTGTAACTTGAGCCCATTATTCCGTGTCCTGCACTCTGGGATGATCAAGAAGAGATCCTGGCCTTCTTCTCTGTGACAACCTTTCAAGTACTTGAAGAGTGCTATCATATCTCCCCTCAGTCTTCTCTTCTCAAGGCTAAACATGCCCAGTTCTTTCAGTCTCTCTTCATAGGGCTTTGTTTCCAGTCCCCTGATCATCTTTGCTGCCCTCCTCTGAACCCTCTCCAGTTTGTCTGCATCCTTCTTAAAGTGTGGTGCCCAGAACTGGACACAGTACTCCAGATGAGGCCTAACCAGTGCTGAGTAGAGGGGAAGTAGTACTTTCTGGGATTTGGAAGCTATGCTTCTATTAATGCAGCCCAAAACAGCTTTTGCCTTTTTTGCAGCCACATCACATTGTTGGCTCATATTCAGCTTGTGATCGACAAAAATTCCAAGATCCTTCTCACTTGTAGTGTGGTTGAGCCACGCATTCCCCATCTTGTAACTGTGCATTTGGTTTATTTTTACTAGGTGCAGAACTTGGCATTCATCCCTATTAAATGTCATTCTGTGGTTTTCTGCCCAGCGCTCCAGTCTATCCAGATCACTTTGAATTTTGTTTCTGTCTTCCAAAGTATTAGCTATCCCTCCCAATTTTGTGTCATCTGCAAATTTGATCAGCATTCCTTGCACCTCCTCCTCCAAGTCATTAATAAAAATGTTGAAGAGCACTGGGCCCAGGACTGAGCCCTGCAGTACCCCACTTGTTACCTCTCCCCAGTTTGAGAAGATCCCATTGATAAGCACTCTTTGAGTCCAATTCTGTAGCCAACTGTGGATCCACCAGATCGTTGTTTCATCTAGCCCACTTTGAGCTAGTTTGCTCATCAGGATATCATGGGGCACTTTGTCAAAAGCTTTGCTGAAGTCAAGGTATATGATGTCTACAGCATTCCCACGGTCTACAAGGGAGGTTACTTGATCAAAAAATGAGATCAGATTTGTCTGGCAGGACTTGTTTTTGACAAATCCATGTTGGCTTCGAGTAATCACGGCATTGTTGTCAAGGTGCTTCCAGATGGATTCCTTTATCATCTGCTCCAGAATTTTCCCAGGGATTGATGTCAGACTGACTGGTCTGTAGTTCCCAGGTTCCTCCTTTTTACCCTTTTTGAAGATAGGGACAACGTTGGCCCTCCTCCAGTCATCTGGCACTTCCCCTGTCCTCCATGATTTCTCAAAGAGAATAGACAGCGGTTCTGAGAGTTCTTCTGCCAGTTCCTTGATTACTCTAGGATGCAGTTCATCTGGCCCTGGAGATTTGAACTCATTCAAAGTAATTAGGTGTTCCTTGACCATATGCCTATCGATCTCAAGCTGCAATCCTGTCCCTTCAGCCTGTACTTCGCCTTTGCCAGGGGGGTCATAGACCCTCTTTTGGGAGAAGACTGAGCCAAAGTAGGAATTGAGCACCTCTGCCTTTTCTTTGTCATCTGTTAGCGTTTTGCCATCCTTATTTAATAGCTGAACCACCATTTCTTTCCTCTGCCTTTTACTATGCACGTAGCTGAAGAAAGCCTTTTTGTTGTTTTTAGCATCCCTTGCTAACCTCAGCTCATTCTCAGCTTTAGCCTTCCTGACGCCATCCCTGCAATTCTGTGCTATCTGCCTGTACTCTTCCTTTGTTACTTGGCCTTCTTTCCACTTCCTATATGTGTCCTTTTTTGTTTTCAGGTCAACCCTAAGCTTTTTGTGAAGCTTCTTCTGTTGTCTTCCACCTTCTTGTTGGAATTGTTTGTGATTGTGCCTTGAGAATTTCCTTTTTTAAAAGCTCCCACCCATCTTGGACTCCTTTTCTCATTAGTGTCACTTGCCATGGGACCTTACTGATCATTGTTCTGAGTTTATTAAAATCAGCTTTCCTAAAATCCAGGGTACGCGTTTGACTACACTCGGCTTTTGCTTCCCTTAGAACCAAGAACTCAAGTACAACATGGTCGCTTTCCCCCAGAGTTCCTGTAACTGCTACTTTATCCACTAAGTCATCTCTGTTGGTTAGGATCAAGTCAAGGATAGCCGATCCTCTAGTTCCTTCCTCTACTTTCTGTAGGAGGAAGTTATCCGCCACACAAGTCAGGAATTTCCTGGGGGGGCCATGTTTTGCAGAATTTGTCTCCCAACAAATATCGGGGAAATTGAAGTCCCCCATTACTACTACATCATGCTTCCTTAAAACATTGGCTATTTGCTTTTCAAAAGTTTCATCCTTGTCTTCTCCTTGATTGGGTGGCTGGTAGTAGACTCCGACCACCAGGTTCCTTTTATTCTTTGCTCCATTTATTTCAACCCAGATGCTCTCGATGGGGCTACCAAGCTCCTTCTCCTGTATTTCTGTGCAGAGATATGTATTTTTCACATACAGTGCAACCCCACCTCCCTTTTTGTTCCTCCTGTTCTTTTTGAAGAAGTGATATCCTTCCATTGCTGTATTCCAGTCATGAGAGTCATCCCACCAAGTCTCAGTTATACCTATCAGGTCATAATTGCCCTCTTGTATTAAGAGTTCAAGTTCGTTCTGTTTGTTTCCCATACTCTGGGCATTAGTATATAGACATCGAAGACCATGTGCTTCATAGTCTGGTTTTCTTCCTACATGTGTCTGAAGACTATTATTGGGCGCTATCAGAGCTGTTCTCTCCGTTGCAGTGCATGCGCCTATGTCCATCGTTACCCCCAACATTACATCTCCCTTCCCCGTAGGATTCAGTTTAAAGCCCTCCTGATGAAGTTCTTCATGCTGTGGCCAAACACATTCTTCCCATCCTTTGTGAGGTGCAACCCGTCCCTAGCCAACAGCCCATCTTCCAGGAAGTATAGCCCGTGGTCCCAGAATTCAAATCTCTCTCGTCGGCACCACCTTCGTAGCCAGTCATTCACCCAGAGTATTTTTCATTCCCTTTCTATCTCTCTTCTAACTACTGGAAGGATGGATGAGAAAAATATCTGGGCCCCAAAGTTCTTGAGTTTCCTTCCCAAAGCTTCAAAGTCTGACGTGATCTCTTCGTAGCTCCGCTTGGCGGTATCATTTGTTCCCACATGGATGAGAAGAAAGGGATACCTGTCAGTGGGCTTTATAAGTGCAGGCAACCTTTCAGTCACGTCTATAATCTGTCCTCCCAGGAGACAAAATACCTGGCAAGTTCACAGGTCTTCGCGACATACTTGGGTCTCGATCCCACACAGCAAGGAGTCTCCCACTACTACCACTCTTCTCTTCTTCTTCTTCTGGGCCTAGGTTTCATCGTCTCTGCTTGACTGACCTTCAGCCTCTTGCTCACTCTCATGCAGGTTCCCCTGTGATTCTTCCTCTGCAGGCTGTCCTCCAGTCTCATCCGCAAGTACCTGGAATCGGTTCCACAGCTCCACTGCTTCCACTGGTGCAGAGTGGTGTCTAGTTCTTCTTCTCCTAACTGTCACCCTTTTCCAAGGAGTATCCTCTACTCCATTTTTCTTCACCTCAGCATTTCCCACTGCCTCATCTTGCTGTTGCTCTTCAAGCTTCTGGTCTTCCCTTTGCTGCTGTAGTTCCCCCATTCTGTCCAAGAACTCTTCGTGTTCTCTTATTCCCCGGAGGGTCGACAGTCGCCGCTCCAGTCCACTTTCTTTTTCTTCCAGCAGCGTGATCAACTTGCACTTGTTGCAGGTGTAGGCCATGTTGTTCTCAGGAAAGAAAACAAACATTGCACACACCTTGCAGGTCACCACCACTGGAGAGTCTTGTCCTTCCATAGCCTCTGTTCCCTTTTTGTGTCTAGCTTTGTGATTGTTCTAGACTAGCCTGTGCCTGCTCCTCTACTCAGTAGAGGTTAAAAGCAGAGACCCACTGGTGTGAAAGTGTGTGTTACAAGACAAATAAATGGAAAAAAGTTAGTTAAAAAAATAAAAAATAAATTAAAAAAATGTTAGGGGCCTCCCCCTTGACCTCCCCTGCCGAACTCCCCTGGCCAACTCCTGTTTGCTCCCCCTGTTCGCTCGCTCTGGTCACTCGCTCTCTGGGAGCTTGCCTGCTTCTGTAGTCCCTGGACCAGCTGGAGCAGCTTGCTCTGCTCTGCTCTGCTCTGCTCAGCTGGGAGGCGGGAAACAGACTGAAGCTTCCCACCCAGTCAGCTGCTGGTGTTGCAGAACTCAGAGTCAGAGAGACCACGGAGTGAAGGAAAAAGAGTTTCTTTATTTAACAGGCGGGCTTAAGGCTGGAATCATTTCCAAAGAGCCAGAAGCCCCGATTTACATCAGCACATTGTTTTTATAGATATTGTGACACATAGGAAACGGCTCCTCCTCTCCCTCCCATGTGGGGTTGCAGTCCTCAACATTTCTTCTCCTCACACCATTGTTTATAATACAAGAAATGGGTTATAGGGTAGCTATGATAAGCAGAGAACAGAAGAGAACATGATATACAATAAGCAAAGAACAGGAACGTGATATGCAATTTGACTGAACCTTAGCCTTGCTGACAAGTCAGGAGGTTTCCACATTATTGTTTTGCTAAACAATAACTTGGCAGTAACATGAGGCTATTTAGTCTGACCCCCGATATGGCTGCTACATTCCCCCCTTAAATGCATAATTCCATTACAATTATAGCATTTCATTACGCAAATAGACATTCTGGTTTGCGAAGCATAACACAAGACTCTTATAGCAACCCTCTTACTTAATATCTTGTTGAGCTATTAGAGCGTAGAGGGCGGCAGTTTTACTAGCCGAGACATAAAACAGATTGGTTAAACAGCGCATAAGACAAGGAATACAAAGGCATAACAGTATTTCTATGAACAACACTGGTAGAATTAGGATGAACAATGCCTTAAGCCAGCTAAGATCTGGAAGCTAAGGGTTAACCAGTTTAGCCAATTGTTTTCTTATTGTTATGTTAGCCACTATATTATGCATGCAGATTATTGATTTGAACATCTACAGCATTACTATTATTAGTCAAATTAAATGATGGAGGAGAAAAAGATAAAAAACCTGTTTGCAGGTATATCTCTTGGCAAACAAAAATGTTTTACTCTCATGATGTTAGCCAGGTGAAGCCAGTAATTATCAGCGAATCGCTGGGACAGACTTTCTCTTCCAGGGGCTGGCCCCCCTTTTTTGCACCTTATTAAGGAAACACAATGCAACAATACTAACACTACAACACACATGTTTGATCTTCTTTGGGATCTGACCGTACGCCGGGCAGCTATTTACCTGGCAAGCTGCAGTAGGGTCTAGTCCCCTTCTTCAATTCTCCAGTTGCAGGTCTGACCGTACGCAGGGGCACAGTCTCCCGGTGTGCCCACAGTAAGGTCTAGCCTGAGTCTTCTTACTGCTTTTTCAGAATGATTTTTAAAGGATTTTTGAAAAGGAAAGAAATCCTTTCAAAGGATTTTTGTTTACAGTCTACTCTCCCACTCTCGCTCTCTTGACTCGTGTCCAATGTATCCAGGGTTTAACTCCAGCTACTTTTATAGCTGCGGGGGTGGAAAGTATGACAGTTTTCGGTCTTCTCCACTTGGGAGTTAAAGGGTTATTTTTTCCTCTTTAACCCATACTTCATTTCCTGGTTGGAAAGGATGAACTTCTGTGATGGGAATTGGGGCTTATTTTCTAAGACAAAGCGATGCTGAGCTTGAAGAACTTTGCTCAGTGTTTGGACTTCTTGTTTAAAGCTAACGTTTGCTTGCTCTTGATGCCACTCCAGTGTCAATCATGAAGTCAATGTCACGGCCCCTCACAGTCAATGTCACGGCCCCTCTCAAGCTGTCTTCTCTCTCGCCCGTTCTGGCCCCTTTGGTATTCTCCTTTGTGTATTTGATTCATTTTATTTGGGCATTCATGCCACCAATGTCTATCTTGTCCACACTGGGCACACTGGTTCTTTCTTAAGAATCCTCTGCTTCTGCTGGGTCTTCTTCTATTTTTTCGTCCATGTCTTCTTGGGCCTCTGGGTCGAGGGGGGTATACTGGCGATAGGCATCTAAAAGACGCTCCAAGTACGCTCTGGGGCCTCAGTGGCACCTTGCAGCACTTTAGACACTTTGGTCATATTAACTGACTTTTTTATACCTGCCTTCATGGCTTCTAACCAGTATCATGGTTTGATACTGGGTGAGGCGCTCTAGCCCCGCTTGTGTTTTGGGATTCCAGCGGGGGGGGGGTTACTTACAAGGAGACTTTATTGGGTGACTTACAGCACACAGGCGTACCTAATGGTTGGATCAGACAGCTTCTCTGAACCACGAGCTATTGAGCTAAATGGGTTTTATACCATACATGTTACCCATGAGGCAGCACAACACTAGCAAGCATTTTCAGCATAGGCTAGAAGTGTTTGGTTCTCAGGCACAGCTTCCTGTAAACAGACTTCACTTCCCAAAGTGCTTGATAACACTTTCATTTATTAGTATGGGAACAGAAATCTCTCTCTCTTTCTTTTGCTTTCTTTTTCTTGCTGATCTGCCTGTATTGCAGATCATATTTTAAACTTTTTATATAAAACTTTCTTCTCTATGCACCAGCCTTGTGTCTTCATTTGTCTTTTTTCAAGTTAAACTCACTTACTTAAACCTTTCTGCCTTACACTAGTCCCAATGACACACATTTGGGATAGGCTCTTCTTCTCCTTCTAGTTACATTTTCTTCATCTTAAAGAACTATTACATTATTGTGGCTACTTTATCCCAGGTAATAAGCTCCAGGCATAATCAGCTGCTTCTAATTCACCCTGGGGGCAACTATGGCCACGCTTCTTCTCTACAAATGTTCTTTCTCTTTTCTCCTTGTCATCCATTGGGAACCACACTCAGTATCATTTGGAGTTGCAACTAACACTAATCTGCAAATATCACATATATTTTATGATATTTAAGAAATCATAAAATATACACAACAAACTTTTTTGCAATTTAACACAATGAATGGAAAACACTTTTTGCGTGGTAAGGCATGATGGAGCAGATCCAGCAATCATACTGCTCTTCTGGCTGAAAGCTCAGGGCCCATCAAAATCAAGGGATGGGCATACCCACACACGCAAAGAGTTCTAGGTTACCATTTTTGCATCAGTAAGTCTATGCTGCATGAGTTCTGGCAGAAGGAAATCTAAAAGTCATAGATCAAACTCAGCCTGTTGTACACTGAGCTGACTACAAACACAGACACACAGTCTACAGCAATGAGAGTTCAAGTTTATGAAAAGCTTCACAGCACTGTCCATGGCAAGTCTTTGACAATTTAAAATTTTAGTCCATGTGCAGAGTGTCTCTAAAAAGCCCAGATGATGATGGAGGCAAACAGAGAAGGCTCTGGGCAATGAAGATGAGATGTTTCCAGCAAAGGCTCCCCACTTCTGCATCAGTTTAAAAAGGGGAAATGTGGCCCTACACCCCTTCTGACAGACAAGGGCCTTTAACTTTTTAGCAAGGCCTCTGTCTAAACAGAGCGGCACAGCTCAGCTCTCCAGCCGTGATGCTTCAACCTGGGCAACTCCTCTGTAAATTTTATTCTACTTCTGTCAGGTTCTCACAGACATTTTAAAAACTTACTCTTTTTTTTTTTCCTCTCTCTTTTAACCTGGTACACGAAAGCAAAGTGCCGAAACTCAGGACACTGGGGGGTGATGGGCATCGCTTTATACTTGCATTTTTCAGGCAGCCATTAATCTTCTTCGGGGAGGCGGTGGGGTGATTTGCAGGACTTCAAAGGCAAGCTTCTCAGTTTGTTTGTATTTGTAAATCCCAAGCTCAAAACAGGACACGATGAGGTGCAGGGCAGCTAAATCTTTGCTTTGGCACGGGCAACAAATAACTCAGGTCAGCTTTCTTCGCTAGGGTCTCAAACAGGAAAACAGTCATAATTTAAAGTTGTAACATCACTGACAGCATCAGCCAGCCAGCTACACAGATTTCACTGTTTTTCAAGACAGTTACTCCAATATCTTCTTTTCTTCTCAATCAGGTTGGATCTCCCAGCTTACACAGTTTATTGCAGCTTCCAGGAGCATGGTAGTAGCGTGATTTTGGCTTGGCCAGGAGCATGCTGTCTGGTCTCTCCGTCTTTTCAGCACACACACTCAGGCAGTCTAACACTGGACACTCAAATCAGTGAGATTTCTTTATTGCAGGGAATCCCACGGCAAAAGCTTAGTGGTTACGCTCTTCAGAAATCATATAGCTGATGGTCAGTAGCTACAGGCTCTATGCAATTCTAACACAGTTCAAAGCTAAACACGGTTACCTTGACAGAGATCTTCAACATGGTCTCTCCGCTTCATTCTGCCTTGGGACCGTCCTATGGCACACTTTCCACTCGAAGAGGGGTCTAGCCTGTGCCCTGGGGGCTGATTCTTCACCTTTATTCCATTTTGCGCCTTCATCTTCTGGGTCTTCATTTTCAGTTTCCATTTCTTAGGGATTTCATCTCAATTAGGCGAGGTGATGATGTTGCACAACTCAGAACTTTGTGGGCAATTCTCCTGCTCCCCTCCCGGCGCACTAGCTACTTCTTCGGCCTCTCACTCCCACACTTCGTTAAAAGCCAGGCTGTCTTGCAACATTTCTCTGATTAACAGCCTCAGATCTTGTTCTTGTTTTCCTCTCAGCTCGACCTTGAGCTTTTTCTGTTTCCTCTATTCTGAATCTTTTTTAGAAAAAAATCTTTTTCCTTTTTTTTTTAACATACATCTCAAGGGGGTGCAAGTCTTGCTTCCCCCACCTCCCATAGCCTCCCTCCTAAGATAAAGACAGACACAAGGAGGGAAAGGGGATTGGTCAGTGAGTAAGGGGTCTCACTGGCCAACACAAAAGGAATTTCACACCACGCACTTTGCTACTGGCCTGGGCACCCGGATGGTCAACGGTATGCGACAGAAACTGCAGTAGCCACTCACACAATCATCAATTTTCACCACTTCATTCATATGTCCCTGCCACCCACTTTTCCACTAGAGAGGAGAGCGGCTTCCCCAGCTTCCTCAGCTTCTTTCTGAGTACTGGCCGGCTGAGTACTGGGGCCCGCTCGGGGGTGTGATCAGGCCCCCCTTCTACCAGCAAGGAGTAGGTTCTTTTTGTATACGTATACCAACACTGACCTTCTTCATAAGGCAGGGCCCTCTTTTTTTCTGCCCAGTGGCCTTTCTCCCTAAAGGCGGGGCCCTCTTTTTACTCCATATACTTGCCTTTCTCCCAAAGGCTTTCAATGTGGGTTTCAACTCAATTGCAGCTGCAGTATAGGCAGGGCTCAAGTTCCTTCCTCAGCTTTCCAAGGTTCTCTTGCTGCTCGCTGCCATTTGGGCGATCCCGGTGCAGGCTTTCTCCCGTTCACCCGACAAAAAGGTCAGTGGCGCCAAGAAAGGGAGGCGTGCGCCGAGCTCTCCCTCCTGGTGCAGCGATAAAGAGCAGGCAACTGCCACCTCTCTGTCTCAGAGCCTGCCACATCCGAGTCATGGCACCATTTATGTTGCAGAACTCTGAGTCAGAGAGACCACGGAGTGAAGGAAAAAGAGTTTCTTTATTTAACGCGCGGGCTTAAGGCTGGAATCATTTCCAAAGAGCCAGAAGCCCCGATTTACATCAGCACATTGTTTTTATAGATATTGTGACACATAGGAAACGGCTCCTCCTCTCCCTCCCGTGTGGGGTTGCAGTCCTCAACATTTCTTCTCCTCACACCATTGTTTATAATACAAGAAATGGGTTATAGGGTAGCTATGATAAGCAGAGAACAGAAGAGAACATGATATGCAATTTGACTTAACCTTAGCCTTGCTGACAAGTCAGGAGATTTCCACATTATTGTTTTGCTAAACAATAACTTGGCAGTAACATGAGGCTACTTAGTTTGACCCCAGATATGGCTGCTACACTGGGAGTACTCAGGCCACACCCCTCCAATTTAGTTGGAGCTCTCAGAAGCACCTGGTGAGCTCACAGCCAATCAGAAGGATAAAGGGCAGCCCCCTGGGCTTCCTGCAGCCCACTTACCTCTTAGCCTCTGTCTCCTTTGTCTCCTTTGTCTCTTCAACCACTGCAACTCCCCTGGCCAACTCCTGTTTGCTCCCCCTGTTCGCTCGCTCTCTGGGAGCTTGCCTGCTTCTGTAGTCCCTGGACCAGCTGGAGCAGCTTGCTCTGCTCTGCTCTGCTCAGCTGGGAGGCGGGAAACAGACTGTACCCAATGGCCCAGAAGGTTGGAGACCCCTAGGTTTACCACTTCCCTCTCTGAAAACAATGCCTGCTACGGGATTCCAGTTTTTATTCAGCTAGATTTAAATCTTACCTCTTTCTAAGACTTCATGATGGCCCACGGTGGTTTTGAATTAAACATATGGCTCCATCTCTCTTAAATGTCTCAAAGTTGGAGCACAGTGCTTGTGACCAACTTATATAATAACCCACACACACATACACATGTTGAAATTATTTAAAAATGATCTTCTGAAATGTTGGTGGATCAATACTTAATTTATAGTTTTTAAAAAATCCACAGCTGGCTTTTGTGAGATTACTCAGTTAAAAAAGACTTTGATTTAGAGCACTGAATAAGTACCACAACAATAATAGAAGTGATGGCAGAGTTAGCGACACTGCATACTTCCTAGGTGGAAAGGAAGGTACTAGAGGTGTTATTTAGGAACTGCGGTTTGGGAGTCAGTAGCAAGATTAGGCTAGTAATTTCATGCTGTCAAAATGAACCCTGGATCACTCACTAGCCAACATGGTGTTCTTTGCGGACTACGTCTTTTTTGTTTGTCTGCTTAACTGGCTTTGCTTTAACTGGCCTGCAGTCTGACACAGAAATGTAGTGGGTTTCTTATCTCCATGCTAGGAAAACCTTAACTTGCTCCTTTCTGTTGGGCTGGTGTTAAAAACATATAGGAACTTAGGAAGCTGCCTTCTACTGAGTCAGAACAATGGGCCATCTAGCTCAGTACTGCTGACACTGGCTGGCAGCAGCTCTCCAGGGTTTCAGGCAGGAATTTTCCTAGCCCTAACTGAAGATGCCAGGAATTGAGCCTGGGACCTTCTGCATGCAAAGCAGGTGCTCTACCACTGAGCCATGGCCCTTTCCAAGCACAAGAGCAGAGCCAATAAAAAGAAGAGGGCAATATTATGGAAAAGTTCCACAGGGTTACCATTTTTTTCCACTGGCCCCTGCTCTTGGGCCTTTAAGAGCAACTTGATCTACAGATATAAGTAGGTGGTAATGCTTGTCTCCATGTCATGAAATATTTCTCCTGTTGATTTCTCCAGGTCAATGCTGTTAAAGGTACAAGAGCAGTTTTTCTGGTCAGTTGGCAACTGTAGCACTATTTCATCTAACTGTGTGTTATTTTTACATCATAACATTTTTGTCCTACCCTTCCTCCATTATTTATTATACAGATAATTAATAACCTGCATCTTCAGCCCTAGAAAGGGTCTTTGGAGCAACTGACAATACATATAAAATATTTAATCACATTAAAACAAAAATAGGCAATAGAACAAAACCCAGTTCAGCATCATCATACCAGATAACATTGATTGGTTTACTGACATAATTTATAAGCCGCCTTTTAGGGCCAAGCCCTCATGAGGCAACTTCCATCATATAAGTATAAAATCACAATATTTCATAGAACAAAAACACCACAAAACATCAAAAACACAATGTGCGAGACAGCATAGAAACAGCAGTCAATATCAGTAACAATAAAATAGCAGAAGAACAATAGCAATAAAGAGCAGTATCTGACTCAACACAGCATCATTAAAAGTAAAGAAGAGGAGACTGAGGGGAGATATGATAGCACTCTTCAAGTACTCGAAAGGTTGTCACAGAGAAGAAGGCCAGGATCTCTTCTTGATCATCCCAGAGTGCAGGACACGGAATAATGGGCTCAAGTGACAGGAAGCCAGATTCCGGCTGAATATCAGGAAAAACTTTCTGACTGTAAGAGCAATACGACAATGGAACCAATTACCTGGGGAGGTGGTGGGCTCTCCCACACTGGAGGCATTCAAGATGAGGCTGGACAGCCATCTGTCAGGGATGCTCTGACTTGGATTCCTGCATTGAGCAGGGGGTTGGACTCGATGGCCTTGTAGGCCCCTTCCAACCCTACTATTCTATGATTTTATGATTCTAAACAGATAAAATTAGCACCAGATCAAACTACAGTAATGTCATATACTTGTTAAGAAAAAGCAGCATGAATGAAACAAAAAGGTCTTTAATGCCCATTTGAAGGCTTGCAATGATCGTGCCATACAAAACTCCATTGGTGTACAATCCCACAAACACAGGACCACAGCTGAAAAGAACCTCTCTGTCTGTGCCCACAAACCACACATAAGTACTTGAAGTAATACAACCACCACCACCACCACCAGCGCCATCAGGATCAATAAATTATTTATATTTATTATCACATTTATAGCCCATCTTTTTTCCCTCCAACGAACCCCAAGTGGTTTATGTAATCCTCCATGTCTACATGTTATCCTCACAACAAGCATGTGAGGTTGGCTAGGCTGAGAGTCAGTGACTGGCCCAGTGACTTTCATGGCTGAGTGGGGACCTGGATCTCCCTAGTCCAGTCCAACACTCTAACCACTACACTGTACCGGCTCTCATAAATATATGACTAGTGCAAGTCCTGTGCCACTATGTGGGCTAGTAGTCTGAGAATGATTGGATAAAAATATGTTTGCCCATTTCCCTCATGACTGGAACAACTTTACACTTTTAAAATAAATGTACTACAAATAAACTGACAACAGTGGGAAAAAAAGATGTTCTTTTAAAAAAGACAGTTTACTGTTTCTTGGTCAAAAACATGTGATGTAAGATTTTTTTCTCTCTTCTCCCTCTGGTGTACTTTCAGTTCTTTCTCCTCAGCTTCTCTTCCACCTACTCTAAGTATCACCAACTGATTTTTCTTCAGCCCCTTTCCCAACATTCTGTGCCTGCCCTTTCATTGGCCCAGCACTCTAAGAGCTCACAGGAGTAAGCATTATTACACGTGCATACACACACTGTGTCACATGTTACATTACATGCACAATGTAGGGCATATGCATTAACCTCCCCTTTGCCTAATAATCCCTCTCCCTTCTCCCTTTCCAAGCTGCCCAAAGCTTGAGCTTTGAACATTTTCAAAGTTTCAAACTGTTCTGCACATCTACACTGTTCAAGCTTCAGTTTAAAACAAAAATGAGCAAAATCAGTCTGATAGATCTCTAGTAATAAGCCTTACACTACCATATTCTTATATAAGATGATGATTGGATGGTAAATGTATATAGGTAAAAACTATCAAAAGGGGATTCATCCATTGTTACCTGAATGATATCTAGATGCATTTCACACATCTGATGCCATAATAAAACTAGTAGTTTTTAAGGCTGCAAACCTATACCCACTATTGAATTCAATGGGACATACATCTGAGCAGACATATGCAGAGTTGTGCTCTCTGGGACTTTTTCCCTTTTTGCTGCAATAGACCAATATTAATACATGAGGCAGTATCTAAGTTGACACAAGCGCTAATGTAAATTATATTGCCTTAGTGTCAGGGCTAGTGTAGTCTTCTGGTAAATCCTGTCGTGCCAGCTAACACTACTGGTAGTGTGCTAGAGGTCCCTTACGCTAGCACAAGGTAATTTATATTAGCACTGGTGTTGACTTGGATCCTGCCCATCGTCTAAATATGTTTTGCAGTCTGGAAAAAATTGGAAACTCACTGATGAGAGATTGCCCATTTTAATTAGGACCCTTTTCAAAAACAGGAGCTAGCAGTTAAATAAACATATAAAGGCACTTCTAAAAAAAAACCCCAAACAAAAAAGCACCACACTCCAAGGCCTGATAGATTAGTTATGGGAAAACATACACCTACAGCATGAACATGGTGAGACTGGCAGATAGATGCCGCTGGCTGTTCGCTGGCTGTTCCGTTGTCCACTCACTCATCAGGAAATGACTGGCAGCTGGTCTGGTGTTTTTTTGTCATGCTAATATGTGCCAACAATGCATTTTTCAGCCAAGAACAGAAGCAAGTGAATTTCCACACATCAAAACACTCGCAAAGCTGTTTCCCAGTTTCACTGCAGAGCTCAAAGCAAGTTCTTGTTTCCTGCTAACATTTTCCCAGTGAAATCTGTCAGATACAGTACTAGGCTTGGCAGCATATATTGCAGTTAGAGTTTCCACCTTCCCCCACCCCCCAAGGAAGTGGCTGCCTTTAACAATTTTATGCCAGCTAGAAGAAATGGAAACATGAAGAGTCCCGTCCCCCCGCCCCATGTTCCTGCATCTCCATGGTGGGAAGGGATTCACCTGTTGAATTTCTGCTGGTCACACAGTTGCGAATGGCACAGGAGCAGTAGCGAGGGCTCTCAAATGAAGGTGTAGGGTATTTTAAACTGGAACCATATTCTTGAATGTTTGTGCCCCTGGTTTTCGGGAGGGTTTTCACACTCCCACACCCTGAATTTTACCCCCCAAAATGAGCACCTGTGGACGGCACTGAAGAAAGTGCTTGTTTGCATACTCCCTCAGTCAGGGCTAGCACGTCGGAGGTCGACACAGCTGGGCATCTGGCAAGGTCCCCATCACAGCAGGAGGCTAGCTGCCAACCCCCAGAGCCCCCTAGCCCTTCTTGCTGGCCCTGCCTGTCCGTTTGCCCTCTCCATGAGAGTGAGCAGTGACAGCAGCAAGGAGAAGGCACAGCTGCCTCTGCGTGACCTGCTCTCTCCCCTGGGGCAGTAGTGCAGGTTGGCCTGGAGGGCGATCTAGGGTGGCCACATGTCCTCTGTTTTAGAGAGCTGGCAGGGAACAGTCCTCTATTGGAAAGTGTCCTCTGTTTGAAGAGGTGTCCAGTCTAAGTCTGGCTTAATATAAAAAACCACAAGGAGGGAGAGCAGGTGGGGACCTTGAAGTGGCCCATCAAGAGTTAGCACCTGCATAGGACACTGAGCAGGTCTCGTGATAGTCTTCTCCACGATGGTGAGCTGTGTTGTATTTCTCTTTTGTTGTTGTTGTTGTTCAGTCGTTCAGTCGTGTCCGACTCTTCGTGACCCCATGGACCATAGCACGCCAGGCCTTCCTGTCCTGCGCTCTCTCCCGGAGCGTGCTCAAGTTCATATTCATTGCATCCGTGATGCTATCTAGCCATCTCATCCTCTGCCGTCCCCTTCTCCTTTTGCCTTCAGTCTTTCCCAGCATCAGGGTCTTTTCCAGGGAGTTTTCTCTTCGCATTAGGTGGCCAAAATATTGGAGCTTCAGCTTCATTATCTGTCCTTCCAATGAGCACTCAGGGTTGATTTCCTTTAGGATGGACTGATTTGACCTCCTTGCAGTCCAGGGGACTCGTAAGAGTCTTCTCCAGCACCACAGTTCGAAAGCATCAATTCTTCGGCGCTCAGCCTTCCTTATAGTCCAGCTCTCACAGCCATACATTACTACTGGGAAAACCATAGCTTTGATTAGACGGACCTTTGTCGGCAAGGTGATGTCTCTGCTTCTTACTATGCTGTCTAGGTTGGCCATAGCTTTCCTCCCAAGGAGCAAGCGTCTTTTAATTTCATGGCTACAGTCACCGTCTGCGGTGATCTTGGAGCCCAAGAAAGTAAAATCTGTCACTGCTTCCATTTCTTCCCCTTCTATATGCCAGGAAGTGATAGGGCCAGATGACATGATCTTAGTTTTTTTAATGTTGAGTTTCAAACCAGCTTTTGCACTCTCCACTTTCACCCTCAACAAGAGGCTCTTGAGATCCTCTTCGCTTTCTGCCATTAGGGTGGTATCGTCTGCATATCGGAGGTTGTTGATAATTCTCCCGGCAATCTTAATTCCGACCTGTGATTCATCCAACCCGGCATTTCTCATGATGTACTCTGCATATAAGTTAAATAAGCAGGGTGACAATATGCAGCCTTGTTGTACTCCTTTCCCAATTTTGAACCAATCGGTTGTTCCATGTCTGGTTCTTACTGTTGCTTCTTGACCCTCGTACAGGTTTCTCAGGAGACGGGTAAGGTGGTCTGGTACTCCCATCACTTTCAGAATTTGCCAGAGTTTGTTGTGATCCACACAATCAAAGGCTTTAGCGTAGTCAATGAAGCAGAAATAGACGTTTTCCTGGAATTCTCTTGCTTTCTCCATGATGCAGCGAATGTTGGCGATTTGATCTCTAGTTCCTCTGCCTCTTCGAAACCCAGCTTGTACTTCCGGTAGTTCTCGGTTCGCATACTGCTGAAGCCTAGCTTGTAGGATTTTGAGCATCACCTTGCTGGCATGTGAAATGAGCGCAATTGTGCGGTAGTTTGAACACTCTTTGGCGTTGCCCTTCTTTGGAATTGGAATGTAAACTGACCTTTTCCAGTCTTGTGGCCACTGTTGAGTGTTCCAGATTTGTTGGCATATTGAATGCAGCACTTTAACAGCATCATCTTTTAGGATTTTAAATAGCTCGGCTGGAATACTGTCATCTCCACTAGCTTTGTTGTTACTAATGCTTCCTAAGGCCCACTTGACTTCACTCTCTAGGATGTCCGGCTCAAGTTCAGTGAGCGCACTATCATGGCTATCAGGGACATTCAGATCTTTCCTGTATAGTTCTTCTGTGTATTCTTGCCACCTCTTCTTAATCTCATCTGCTTCTGTTAGGTCCCTGCCTTCTTTGTCCTTTATCATGCCCGTCTTTGCACAAAACGTTCCCTTGAGATCTCCAATTTTCTTGAAGAGATCTCTAGTCTTTCCCATTCTGTTGTTTTCCTCGATTTCTTTGCATTGTTCATTTAAGAAGGCCTTCTTGTCTCTCCTTGCTATTCTCTGGAACTCTGCATTCAGTTGGGCATATCTTCCCCTTTCTCCCTTGCTTTTCGCTTCCCTTCTTTCGTGAGCTACTTGTAAAGCCTCATCAGACAGCCACTTGGCTTTCTTGCATTTCTTCTTCTTTGGGACGGATTTTGTTGCTGCCTCCTGAACAATGTTACGGACCTCCGTCCATAGTTCCTCAGGCACTCTGTCTATCAGGTCTAATCCCTGAAATCTATTCCTCACCTCCACTGTATATTCAGAAGGGATATGACTGAGGTCATACCTGAACGGTTTAGTGGTTTTCCCGACGTTCTTCAATTTAAGCCGAAATTTTGCAAGAAGCAGCTCATGATCTGAGCCACAGTCAGCTCCAGGTCTTGTTTTTACTGACTGTATGGAGCTTCTCCATCTTTGGCTGCAAAGGACATAATCAATCTGATTTCGATATTGACCATCTGGTGACGTCCATGTGTAGAGTCGCCTCTTGTGCTGTTGGAAAAGAGTGTTTGCTATGATCAGCATGTTCTCTTGGCAAAACTCTATTAGCTTTTGTCCTGCTTCATTTTGTACACCAAGGCCATGCCTGCCTGTTATCCCGGTGATTTCTTGACTTCCTACTTTAGCATTCCAATCCCCTATGATGAAGAGGACATCTTTTTTTGGTGTTAGTTCTAGAAGGTGTTGTAGGTCTTCATAGAACCGATCAACCTCAGCTTCTTCGGCCTCAGTGGTTGGGGCATAGACTTGAATTACTGTGATGTTGAATGGTTTGCCTTGGATTCGTACTGAGATCATTCTATCATTTTTAAGATTGTACCCCAGTACTGCTTTTCCCACCCTTTTGTTGACTATGAGTGCTACTCCATTTCTTCTAAGGGATTCTTGCCCACAATAGTAGATATGATGGTCACCTGAATTAAATTCACCCATGCCTGTCCATTTTAGTTCGCTGATTCCCAAGATGTCGATGTTCAATCTTGCCATCTCATGTTTGACCACCTCCAGCTTACCTTGATTCATTGATCTGACATTCCAGGTTCCTAAACAATATTGTTCTTTACAGCATCGGATTTTCTTTTCACTGCCAGACACATCCACAGCTGAGTGTCCTTTCGGCTTTGGCCCAGCCGCTTCACTCTTTCTGGCGCTACTTGGAAATACCCTCTGCTCTTCCCCAGTAGCATATTGGACACCTTCCGACCTGAGGGGCTCATCTTCCGGCGTCATATCTTTTAGCCTTGTGATACGTTCCATGGGGTTTTCTTGGCAAGAATACTGGAGTGGGTTGCCATTTCCTTCTCCAGTGGACCACATTTTGTCAGAACTCTCCGCCATGACCTGTCCGTCTTGGGTGGCCCTGCACGGCATAGCTTATGGCTTCACTGAGTTACGCAAGCCCCTTCGCCACAACAAGGCAGTGATCCATGAAGGGGTGTATTTCTCTTTAAATTATAGTTATTAATTCTACATTTGCACCTATACATATAAAACTGCATATGTAAATGTTAAGCAGATTAGCGTCCCCTTTTGTCCTCTCCTTTGCTGCTGGAATTCCTCTTTTTTTGCAATGCATAAGTGGCCACCCTAGGGAGATGGCAAGCGAATGGAGTGGTCCAGTTCAGGAAGCACTATATCTGCACATTTCAATTTACCCTTGGTGAGTGAGAGTTGTGTGGGACTTAAATCCCATTGAGAGTCTGTTGAAATTAAATAACTCATGTTTGCTAAAATAACTCATGTGTGAACATGACCCTAAATAGGAGAAGGGCCTATTTTGGCCTTCCCCAACCTGGCACCCTACAGATGTGTTGGACTGCAACTCCCATAATTCCCAGGCAATGGCCATGCTGGCTGGGAATTATGGGAGTTGCAGTCCAACACATCTGGAGGGTGCCAGGTTGGAGAAGGCTGGCTTATTGCTTTAATCGTGCTTGGTATGCTTGACAGCACAAATACACCCCCTCACCCCCCCAAGCAGCTATCCTCCTTGGACAGATTTTCCTAATGCATTGGACAGTGCCTAAGGCATGGCAGATGGAGAAACAGTAAGAAAGAGTGTGGCAGCCAGAACATTCAAAGAAGTGAAACTCACAGGCTGTATCTGCACCACAGACTTACACTGATTTAAATCATTAGCTGTCCCTGGAGAATTCTGGGAACTGTAGTTCTGCAAGGCCCAAATTTTACATGAGGAAATGCATTTTTACCATTACTGAATTATAATCTCCAGAAAGCTATGACTATTAAACTGACATCATGGTTTCCTTTTATTTCCTATGTGGAAACTCTTCAAACGTTTGATCAAATCCCAACCAATTTGGTTGTTGGTTGTTTTTTTGTTTTGTTTTTAAGTCAGACATGATAGGCTACGTAAACATTTACGTAGCCTATCACGGTTTTTTAAAAAAAACCTAGCTGTGATAGGCTACGTAAATAGGCTACGTAAGGATTGTACTTATGTAGCTTATGGCTTCACTGAGTTGCGCAAGCCCCTTCGCCACAGCAAGGCAGTGATCCATGAAGGGGGACTATTCCTTGGCCCCTTGGCAATTGAGCTATGAGGTTCTGCAGGGTACCATCCTGTTCCCAATGTTGTTTAACATCTATATGAAGCTGCTGGGAGCAGTAATTAGGGGATTCGGAGCCAAGTGCCATCAGTATGCTGATGACACATAGCTAGGGATGGATGAAAGTCCCTTACCTGGTCCCGCAGCTTGCTCCACGGTGGGGGGGAGGCGCTTCGGTTCTCCCCCCGAAGTTCAGGCCGGGGGGGGGAGGCGCCCCGCCTCACCTGGCCAAAATTCAGGCCGGGGAGAAGCGCCCCGTCTCCCCGGCCGCGAAATACAAAAGTAAAGTTAAAAAACAACAACACACACACGTGATAGGCTACGTAACGATTTACGTAGCCTATCACGGCTAGATTTCCAAAGTCAGCTGTGATAGGCTACGTAAATCGTTACATAGCCTATCACGGGTGACTTTGAAAAAAAAAACGCATACGCAAATGACGGCGCCCATGGGCGCCGCCATTTGCGTTCCTTATTTGGGCCCAGGTAGTCTACATAAAGATTTACGTAGACTACAGTGAAAATAAGGGCAACGCTATTTGCGTTGCCCTTATTTTCGCCATAGTCTACGTAAATCTTTACGTAGACTACCCGGGCCCAAATAAGGAATGCAAATGGCAGCGCCCATGGGCGCTGCCATTTGCGTACGCACTTTTTTTTTTCCAAAGTCACCCATGATAGGCTACGTAACGATTTATGTAGCCTATCATGGCTGACTTTGGAAATCTAGCCGTGATAGGCTACGTAAATCGTTACGTAGCCTATCACGGGTGTGTGTTTATTTTTTTTACTTTACTTTGTAATGGCGGCGGCGGCAGCCGGTCGGAAGACCGGCTGCTGCCCCCGCCCCCGCTGAACCGCCGCCGGGACCCGCCGCTGGGAGGGACATTCGAGGGAGGTAAGTCCTATCCCGGGGGGGGGGGAGAATTTCACCGCCAATTTCGGGTGGCCGAATGCGTTGGCATTCGGCCTCCCCAAGATTCGTGGTGAAATTCTCTGCCATCCCTACACATAGCTCTATCTCCCTGTGACATCTGAATCAGGAGAGGCTGTGCAAGTCCTGTACCAGTGCCTGAATCCAGTAATGGGCTGGATGAGGGGCAATAAACTGAAACTGAATCCTGGCAAGACAGATGTCCTGTGGGTGAGTGGTTCCCAAGTCCAGGAGATAGGCTCATTACCTGTTCTGGATGAGGTTGCACTCCCTCTGAGATATCAGGTCCGTAGTCTGCGGGTACTCCTAGATCCATCACTGTTGCTGGAGGCCCAAGCAACAGGTGGCTCAGAGTGCCCTTTGGCTGGTTCTCCAGTTATGGCCCCTCTTGAACCGGGATAGCTTGGCCACAGTGGTACAGGCATTAGTAACCTCAAGACTGGATTACTGCAACATGCTCTATGTGGGGCTGCCATTGAGGCTGGTCCGGAAGCTGGAGCTAGTGCAGAATGCAGTAGCTCAGCTGTTGTTGGGAGCTGCCCCTTTTCAGCATGTAACTCCCTTGCTGAGGAACTGCACTGGTTGCCTGTTCACTACCGGGCCAGGTTTAAGGTATTAGTGCTAGTGTACAAAGCCCTAAACAACTTGGGACCAGGATACCTGAGGGAGTGCCTTCTTCTTTACCAACCTGCCCAGGCACTGAAATCATTGGAGGGCATGTCCCTGGTGGTTCCACATGGACCCATGGCCTGGCTGGAGCCCACTAGGAAAAGAGCCTTCAGTGTGGTGGCCCCCTCCCTGTGGAACTCCCTGCCTTTGGAGGTCAGGCAGGCACCAACATTGTGCTGTTTTCAGCACCTCCTTTTCAGACGTTGTGTTGTGTTGTTTTCAGCACCTCCTGAAGACATTGCTATTTCAAGAGGCCTTCCCTGAGTGAACAGCTGCAGTTTATAAAGTTCAGAATCTGTTCTTTTAAAATGTTTAACTGTTTTATTATGGGCTTTTATTCTTTTATCTTGTTGTTCACCATTCCAAAATCTTTGATGTGGAGCAGTATATAAATATTGTAAATGTCGGGAGGTCGCCACTGCTGCCTTCTGAAATCCTCAGGTAGCCAAAATCAACACGCAGACAATAGGGCTCTTTTCCAAGGCTTTATTCCCATTCAACCTAATGATGCTTACAGATGCTAATTGCTTGATCCTACCAGTGAGACTTAAGAGAGCTGCCTACTCAGGGGTTCTAGCCTTAGGAATCAGTTGATCTCCGTTTGGAGGGTAAGGCAGGAAACCTCTGAACTTATGGGCTAGGAGGAGAGAGTCCACCCCTTTCCTGTGGGGCATCGGGGTGCCACTGTTGCCGTTGCGCCATGAGGGCTGAGCGCCTCCTCTCAGCGCCTTCCATCTCCCGCTTGACGCTGCGCTGGCGCCTAGCATCCAGAAACTGCTGTTGCGCCTCCCTCTCCCTGCCAGGGTCACTATCACTCTCAGGAATGTGTACCGGGAGGGGCTCTCCCGCCGGCTGCGCCTCTGAACAGCGCGCGGGTTCCTCTCCCATGGAAGATCTCTTCCTCAGAATCAGAACTGCTTTGGGGCTCTCTGGGCTCCGATCCAACCCTGACAGTAAATACATAAATAAAATCATCATGATTATTCAGCTCCTTGTACAGGGCTATGGCTGATATTGGTTATCACAATCAATATTCCTGCAGTATTACATGTTCTCCTTCCCTCCTGCCTTGCTCAGCACACATTATACCTTACTTATGTTCCTACAACGGCTTGGCTTATGCAACTAAGGGCTAACTCTGTACTTTTGAAAGAAAGAATTTAGAACTTGGCAGAATAAAAGCAAGCAACATGGGAAGAAATAACTGCTAATTGCTGGCAGTGGTGGAAAGTTTCGTGGGGAGGGGAAGTAAACAATGATTAGTAGACCTGATTTATGACCTGCAGAGATCATGGAATTAAACAGCATTATGTAGCTCTGCCACAGGTCTTAGGAACGCAAATGTCAAACATTAGCACGGAGAGGCAGAGTGGTCTGCCAGCTGGGAGGAGTGAAAGAAAGTAATTAAAAACATTGTAAATTAGCCTTGGTGCCTGGAGCTGGAAAAACCTCTAGCAGAGCATGCTGTGCTCCTCAACAGAATAGTGTTGCCAGAGATAGGCCATGAGATAAGTATCAAACACTCTCTTGTGTATGGGCGTACTGAAAGACAAGCCACCTAAGCAGAAATTCCCACCTGGTGCTTCTGAAATGATGCGCAGGTGTTTCACCTGCAGTTTCTGACATGTAGAGCTGCCCACATTCTGGATAAAAATAAGCAAAACACTGGATGTATCCATTGTGGTGGAGAATATAGAACTCCAGCAAAAGAGTGATACGCGTTTGAGATCAGTTAGTTCTGGGCCTTTTGATGTGGAGCTGGTTTGAGGCAGCGTCGCCCATGTCAATGCCAAATACTAATTTAACACATCATGTGTTACTTAACTGGGGGTGGGTGGGGTAAAGCTGGAAGTCTCCTCTCGTTATCAGCTAAACCAGCCTTCCCTAACCTGGTGCACTCCAGAGGTTTTGGAGTATATCTCTTATCAGCCCCAGCAAGCACAGTCAATGGTCAGGAATGCTGGGAGTTCTGAGGGCATCAGGTTTGGGAAGGCTGGGCTGAACAATATGGCTTCTGGCTGTTTCTGAGTGCTTAACAGATTGAAGCAGAGTAGGTAGCAACAACAACAACAAGGTAGCACTTAACTACGGAGCTGTAGCTGAGATCATCGTCAGAGACCTTTCTCCAGGTGCCCAATGAAACTTAGGTGGGTGGCTAACAGACAGGGCCTTTTCTGCAGCTGTGCCCCAACTGCAGAACTCATTCCCAAGGGACATCCACTTGGTGCCTTTCTTACTGCCTTTAGGCACCAGACAAAGTCAGTTCTGTTTATTTGTGAATCTGGTAATTAATTTTGGGTTTAATTTATCGTGATGATGAACATAAGAATATAAGAAGAGGCATGTTGGATCAGACCGAAGACCTATCTACTCTAGCATTCTGTTACTACAGTGGCCATCCAGATGCCTCAGTGGGAAACCCACAAGTAGTACATGAGTGTAATAGTGCCTTCCCACTCATATTCCCCAGAAACTGGTGTACATAGGCATACTGCCTCTGATACTGGAGGTAACATATAGCCATCAGAACTAGTGGCCATTGATAGTCTTACCCTCCATGAATTTCTCCAATCTCCTTTTAAAGCCATCCAAATTGGTGGCCATCACTACATCTTGTGGTAATGAATTCCATAGTTTAACTTTGCACTGCGTAAAGAAGTACTTCTTTTTATCTGTCCTGAACATCCCACCAATCAGCTTCATGGGATGACTCCAGTTCCAGTATTATGACAGATGGGGAAAAATGTTTATCTATCCAGTTTCTCCACACCATGCATAATTTTGTACACCTCTACATGTCTCCCTTTATTTTCCTTTTTTCCAAGCTAAACCATCCCAGCTGCAGTAACCTTTCCTCATAGGGGAGATGCTCCAGCCCCTTGATCATTTTAGCTGCCCTTTTCTGCACTTCTTCCAACTCTACAATATTCTTTTTTAGGTGCAGTGACCAGAACTGCACACAGTATTCTAAGTGTGGTTGCACCGTAGATTTGTATAAGTGGTGTATGATTTTGGCAGTTTTATTCTCAATTTCTTTCCTCATTATGCTTAACAATTGTCCTTTTTCGCATCCCCCTACACTCGGCTGACATTTTCATCAAGCTGTCCACCAGAACCCCAAGATCTCTTTCCTGATCAGTCACCACCACTAGCTCAGATCCCAGCAGGTTATACTTGACAGCCAGTGTGGTGGAGTGTGAGTGCCTAGAGTGTTGGACTGGGAGTCGAGAGATCCAGGTTCTAGTCCCCACTTGGCCATGGAAGCCCACTGGGTAACTTTGGGCCAGTCACAGACTCTCAGTCCAACCTACCTCACAGGGTTGTTGTTGTGAGGATAACATGGAGAGGAGGAGGAGGATTATGTACGCCACCTTCGGTTCCTTAAAGAGGAAAAGGGGGGGATAGAAATGTAATAAATAATAATAAGTTGAGATTGTTTCTTCCAACATGCATCACTTTACACTTGCTTACATTGAACTGCATTTGCCATTTAGATGCCCATTCTCCCAGTTTGGAGAGATCCTTTTGGAGCTCCTCACAATCCCTTTTTGTTTTAACCACCCTAAATATTTTGACCCCTTCATGGATCACTGCCTTGTTGTGGCAAAGGGGCTTGTGTAACTCAGGGAAGCCATAAGCTATGCCGTGCAGGGCCACCCAAGACGGACAGGTCATGGCAGAGTTCTGACAAAATGTGGTCCACTGGAGAAGGAAATGGCAACCCATTCCAGTATTCTTGCCAAGAAAACCCTATGGAACGTATCACAAGGCTAAAAGAGATGATGCTGGAAGATGAGCCCCTCAGGTCGGAAGGTGTCCAATATACTATTGGGGAAGAGCAGAGGGAATTTCCAAGTAGTGCCAGAAGAGTGAAGTGGCTGGGCCAAAGCCGAAAGGACACTCAGCTGTGGATGTGTCTGGTGGTGAAAAGAAAATCCAATCCTGTAAAGAACAATATTGTTTAGGAACCTGGAATGTAAGATCAATGAATCAAGGTAAGCTGGAGGTGGTCAAACATGAGATGGCGAGATTGAACATCGACATCTCGGGAATCAGTGAACTAAAATGGACAAGCATGGGCGAATTTAATTCAGGTGACCATCATAGCTACTACTGTGGGCAAGAATCCCTTAGAAGAAATGGAGTAGCACTCATAGTCAACAAAAGGGTGAGAAAAGCAGTACTGGGGTACAATCTTAAAAACAATAGAATGATCTCAGTATGAATCCAAGGCAAACCATTCAACATCACAGTAATTCAAGTCTATGCCCCAACCACTGAGGCCGAAGAAGCTGAGGTTGATCGGTTCTAGGAAGACCTACAACACCTTCTAGAACTAACACCAAAAAAAGATGTCCTCTTCATCATAGGGG
Source organism: Heloderma suspectum (assembly GCF_057233095.1). Lineage (NCBI taxonomy): Eukaryota > Metazoa > Chordata > Lepidosauria > Squamata > Helodermatidae > Heloderma > Heloderma suspectum. The sequence goes on from NC_139458.1 coordinate 273,619,581, forward strand.
ATTGGAATGCTAAAGTAGGAAGTCAAGAAATCACCGGGATAACAGGCAAGCATGGCCTTGGTGTACAAAATGAAGCAGGACAAAGGCTAATAGAGTTTTGCCAAGAGAACACACTGATCATAGCAAACATGCTTTTCCAACAGCACAAGAGGCAACTCTACACATGGACATCACCAGATGGTCAATATCGAAATCAGATTGATTATGTACTTTGCAGCCAAAGCTGGAGAAGCTCTATACAGTCAGTAAAAACAAGACCTGGAGCTGACTGTGGCTCAGATCATGACTCATGAGCTTCTTGTCGCAAAATTTCGGCTTAAATTGAAGAACGTAGGGAAAACCACTAAAGCATTCAGGTATGACCTAAATCATATCCCTTATGAATATACAGTGGAGGTGAGGAATAGATTTAAGGGATTAGACCTGATAGACAGAGTGCCTAAGGAACTATGGACGGAGGTCCGTAACATTGTTCAGGAGGCAAAACTTTTGGAGAGTGCAAAAGCTGGTTTGAAACTCAACATTAAAAAAACTAAGATCATGGCATCTGGCCCCATCACTTCCTGGCATATAGAAGGGGAAGAAATGGAAGCAGTGACAGATTTTATTTTCTTGGGCTCCAAGATCACCGCAGACGGTGACTGTAGCCATGAAATTAAAAGATGCTTGCTCCTTGGGAGGAAAGCTATGGCAAACCTAGACAGCATAGTAAGAAGCAGAGACATCACCTTGCTGACAAAGGTCCATCTAATCAAAGCTATGGTTTTCCCAGTAGTAACGTATGGCTGTGAGAGCTGGACTAAGGAAGGCTGAGCGCCGAAGAATTGATGCTTTCGAACTGTGGTGCTGGAGAAGACTCTTACGAGTCCCCTGGACTGCAAGGAGGTCAAATCAGTCCATCCTAAAGGAAATCAACCCTGAGTGCTCATTGGAAGGACAGATACTGGAGCTGAAGCTGAAATACTTTGGCCACCTAATGTGAAGAGAAAACTCTCTGGAAAAGACCCTGATGCTGGGAAAGATTGAAGGCAAAAGGAGAAGGGGACGGCAGAGGATGAGATGGCTAGATAGCCTCAATGATGCAATGAATATGGACTTGAGCACACTCCGGGAGAGAGTGCAGGACAGGAAGGCCTGGAGTGCTATGGTCCATGGAGTCATGAAGAGTCAGACATGACTGAACAACTGAACAACAACAACAACAAATATTTTGATGTCATCAGCAAACTTAGCCACTTCACTGCTCACTCCTAATTCCAGTTCATTTATGAATGAGTTGAAAAGCATTGGTCCTAATACAGATCCCTGAAGGACCCCACTATTTACTTCTCTCCATCCTCTGAGTTTGGTCTTCATCTGAAGGCAAGCTCATATGGGGAAAGGCAGTCCATCAGATACCCTAGTTTGAGCAACCTACCCCTTAATGATCCTATGAACTGCTCCATTGACATATTGTCATATGCGTGAGTCATCACTGCATGTAGCAGTCATTGCATCCAGTTGCTGAAGTTGCCTGGCATGTGTTCCCTGAGTGTCTGGGATGTCCATCTCTTGTTCAGGTTTTATGTGTCAAGGGTGACAAACACCACTGGAGACCGCCTACTGTATAAAGTGTGAATTGGCCCTCATAGTGATAGGGGTGCTTCCAGACAAGGCTTTTATTGCACCATTGTCCTGCCTCATTTATGGAATTTTACCGGGGAAGGGAGGCTTGTGCAGACATGTTTGTCTTCAACTCATAACCATCCTGTGTTTTCCCATAGCTTGCTCTATCTTTTCCTTACCACAGAAAATCCATTAAGGAGAAAAGGATGGAAGAGCTGCACAATGCCTTCTCATTGGTAGCGCTAGGAGCCCTCTGTCTGGAAGCACTAAATAAATGTTACAGAATAAGTCATTCCTAGAGCTGCTGGGTTAAGGAAGACCACTGAAGTCATTACAGGTCTAGTCTTTTCATTCACCTCAAAGTGGTGCTATATAGCTCAAAGTGGGCTATATAGCTCAAACCCTTGATCCAGCCAGCTGCTCCTTCCCTGTTTCGAGTTGAATCATTTTATGACCTTGGTAAATGTTAGGAAAAGAACACAACAAGAAGGAAGATTTCAAGGTGGGTGTTTTTTTTTTATGATAATGCACTAGCTCGACAGCCTGTCTAGTGCCATTTTTTTAAAAATTACAAAATTAAATGAGATAATGTAAGAAATCTTTTAATAGGAAATGTAGGCAGCTAATGTAGCATAATCCTGAGTGAGCCTTGATAAGCACTGTGAGATACAATCTTCTCCTGGGATATCTCTATAGCTTCCTTTACATTTTCAAAGAGCTACCAAGATGAAATAACATTAACTGTAAGGTGCCACCATCACGTTTGTCTAACATAGCCCCTCTATTTATATTTGGGGAGAGCCAGAGCTGGGGTAAATTATTAACCAGCATGAATCAGTACTGTTCCACTCCCACAAGAAGAATTGTGCAGGTTTCCACAAAGACAAAAGTGAAGAGCTGTCCTGAAATAGGTTCTGTGATGCCTCACCCTGTGGAAATGAGAGGTCTAACACTGGTATTACCACCACTACCACCACTTGAGATATTTCTCTTCCATTTCCCTATACCCTCAAGAATACCAGGGCATCCATATTGCTGCCAGCTCCAGTTCATGTGGGTGTTGGCCTATACTGGATAAATAACAATGTGTTAATTTTCTTATTAAGTAGCAGTGACAGTTCGTGTTCTTCCAAAGCCAAGTAAAATTTAAAACATACACGCACACAACACACATACAAAGATATCTAACTCCCTTCTTCCTCAGTTTCCAACCCAACGTTCCTAACTGTTCTTGGAATCCCAACTGTCTTAACTGCCTTTCTCTCCCCTTTGATTGTCAACCCTCCTCAGAACCCCCATGGACCAATCCCAGTTCAGGAATGAAGTTCAATTACCATAAAGTTCCATCATCAGTACAGCTAACCCCAGCAATAAATATAATCTGAACTTTAATTAAAACAACAGTTCCCCATTTCAGCACAGGTACATATAGCATAATCCAGTCAGTAGCATTTAAGACTGGAATCCAACATTATGACATGTAGTTGCGACCTGTCAGGGCCAGGCTGTGGGCAACAGTCTGAGATGTGCCATGGAACAAGCCAGTAGTTGGGACCAAAGGACCAGCCAGGAGACAGGATCAAGGAGCATGACAGAAGTTGGGACTGAAGAGCAAGTCAGAAACAGAGGACCAGCCAGGAGATAGGATCGAGGAGAAAGCCAGAAGATGGCACCAAAGAACCACCAAGGATCCAGGAACACACCAGAGCTCAGCAAGACCCTGTTGCTTAAGCATGGCTCAGTTGGAGCAGAAAGCCCTCTTATACTCTCCTTCTTGTCCAGGAGGATTCAATGGCCAGCCTGGATGGACACAGTCTGGGTACTTCATTGAAAAGTGGCCAGTTGCAGTTCAGTGACTCACCACAGGGGGAAGCTGTGCCAACAAATCCCAGCAGCTCCTGACCTGACAGTGGCAGCTATGGGACTTGCACCCCTCTCCCCCTCTATAACACAACTGCCTAGTACAGCCTTCCCCAACCTGATGCCCTCCAGTGGTTTTGGATGTCAAATCCCACCAACTGTAGCCAACACGGCTAATGGTCAGGAATTTGGGGAGATGTCCAAAACGCCTGAAAGGTTGGGGACGGCTGGTCTGGTACAACTGTCCCATGTCTTAACGTTGTGATGATGTTCATTTCCACACTCTGGTCCAACATCTTTGTCTGCTGCTGGTGGGGAGTGGGAGAAACACAGGTGATGTCACCTACACTGCACTACATGTTACATTTTCAGCAGCAGCCATTGCAGGTCATAACGTGTAGTCCCTCCCACGTGTCACTTATTTCACTGAGAGAGTTGGGACATGCTTTGGGGGAGGGACCATAGCTCAGTGACAGAGTCCATGCTTTCTATGTGGAAGGTCCCAGTTTCAATTCCCTTTAGTTAAGCAGGTTAGGTTGCAGATGATGGGATACCTCTTCCTGAGTCCTTGGAGAGGCATTCCCACTCAGAGTAGACAATACTAGGCTAGCCCTTTGGTTGGTTGGTTGGTTGGTTGGTTGGTTGGTTGGTTGGTTTTTAGGTAGGGGGCAGGGCAAGTGATGTAAGCGCAAAGTTTTGTTCTTGTGGACCACACTGTGGGATAATGTTCCACGGTGTGTGTGTGTGTGTGTGTGTGTGAATCCTCCTTGATATGCTCCAGAGTTTATGAAGGGCATAATTTCTTGCTTTGTGTCCTGAATGATGCTAGGGAATGAGCTCTAGTCCACCCATTGCCAGGGGACTTCATGGGGTGGAGGAGTGGCATTCCCCTTCCACTATGCCGTTCATTTAATTTCTCCCTCTCTAAAAATGGGGAAGAAATAGTAAGAGCGAGAGCTGTATGTTCTTGGGTGTTCCCATAGGTGCTCCTGTTCACATGTGGAAGGGAGTAAAGGGAGCAATGATGTTCAGGTAATGTATGAACCGAGGTATCTACTCAAAGATAATTAAAGAGCTTTTTTGTAGGTCTGGGAGCAATTTTCTTGCTTAGTGGGCCTAAACTTTATTTTCATCTTTGGTTTGTTATCCCCTTTTACTTTGGAGGTAGTGCCTTCCTAGGCCACCAGTGTAGTGTGAGACGTTCTAGACCAAGGGGAGGGTTCCACATTATGGCTGCTATGACTTTTGTCCTCCTTCATGCTGCATCTGCTCTTATGCAGCAGAACCCCTCTCCCTTGTTTGCTTGTGTCCCCCATTGGAAATTTGTCCAAGCTGAACTTTAAGGTCAAGCTGCTCCTAAATGGTGGTGTTCACTTTTCAGCTAACACCAAATGGCTGATCTCTTGGCTCTGGGATAAACCATAAAATTAGTTTGCTTGATGCTCAAAAGACTTCTGGGGGAAAAGCCTGTCTCATAAAGCAGGCAGGCTTTTAAGGACCCAAGATTAAAGGGATGGACAACACCTCATAAAGATTCATAAACTCCTTGTTAAAAATACCACCTGCTGGGTCATCCTCAGGAGACCAATATCAAAATTGCAATTCTTCTCAAAAAGCCAAGTTAAACAGGCTTGTTTACTGTCTTGTCATAACACAGTTAGGGGCCGCGGTGGCTTAGTGGTTAAGACACTGAACTGCAGACCGGAAGGTCGGCAGGACAGCAGTTCGAGACCCGAGTGCTGCATGACGGAGTGAGCTCCCGTCTTCAGTCCCAGCTTCTGCCAACCTAGTAGTTCGAAAGCAAGAAATTGCAAGTAGATAAATAGGTACCGCCTCGGCGGGAAAGGTAACAGCGTTCCGTGCACCTCGGTGTTCAGTCATGCCGGCCACATGACCACGGAAGCGTCTTCGGACAGCGCTGGCTCTTCGGCTTAGAAACGGGGATGAGCACCACACCCTAGAGTCGGACATGACTGGTTGGGGACACCTTTACCTTTCACCTTTACATAACACAGTTATAGAGCCTTCTGGCAGCAGAATTATTTCATCCTCTCAGACTTTGCAAACAAATTTAAACAGCCACAGTGGGGGAGGTCTAGTCTTGCTTCATTTCTGAAAGAGAAACAATACATGTCAATAGTACACATCCTTTCCCCCTTCTCCTGATTTTAATGCTATCATTGATTCTAAGGGTCTGGGTTCACAGTTAAAAAGGTGCTTCTGACTTTTTAAAAAAATCATTGGCATAGGAGACCCCAGCACCACATATTGCAATGACTGGTCAATGTTAAGTCCATATTCTTGGCTGCCAACAACAGCCAGTATCCACCTGTTGTCATTAATCTCTAGCATATGGTAGGCAGAAGGGTCTTGTCTCTGAAACAAGACACTTCACTGTTAACTTCCTGGCAGGTAACCACTGATATCTATGTCCTCATGTAGCAATGAGTTCCATATATTGATTGTGCAACTTGTGAGGAAGTGTACTTCCTTTTTGTCATATTTTTGTCTCTCTTTTTTTAGTTAAAAATAACATCGGGAAGGGCTCCTTCATACATTACCACAGCAACAAGGTAGTTACTTCTACTCATTTTTACTCCACACCTCTGAAGTACATTTGAAAGCCAGGCACTGACCTGGTTCACACAAAATGCTGGGTTCACCATGGGTTGTTTAACCCACAAAGAGCCATGGTGCGTGTCAGATGCATGCAGCCACCATTATGGATATGTAACCCAAATCGGGTTGCAGTGTATGGTCCAAACCTGACCACCATGGGTCATTCACATAACCCATGGTTTGTACAAGTGTGAGTAGGCCAATCACAGGGGAACTTCCCACTTGAACTTGCCCTCTGAGCCCTATTCAGATGTTCAGAGAGAGAAGCTCTGAACTTGTGTAGGGAGGGACTAGCAGGTTCACGGAAGAGGGGCCATAGCTCAGTGGCAGAGCACATGCTTTGCATACAGAAGATCCCAAGTTAAATCCCAGCATCTCCAGGAGGGCCAGGAAAGGATCCTGCCTGAAACCCTGGAGAACCACTGCCAGTCGGTGTCAACAGTACTGAGCTAGATGGACCAGTCGTCTGACTCAGTGCTCCTTCACACCCGGCTTTTATCCTGCGATTGAGATTGCTCCTTCATGGAAGTTTGCGGGCTCTTTACATGATGCAATGATCATCCCAGGCATCTCCTGCACTAAATGCCCTTTGTTCCGTTTTTAAATAGATCGCAGATAATGAGCTATCAAATTACCCCGTTGTGTTCCGCTTCAGTTCCCTCTGTGAAAAGAGGAAAAGCGGCAAGAAGAGGAGTGAGATCAATGAAAGATAATGGAAGACTCAGCTATGGGGGAGAAGGAGGGCAGAAAGGGTGGGGGAAGAGGAAGCACGTGAGAAGGGGAGTCCCTGCAAATAAATAATTTCCACGTATTTATTTGCGTAAAACGTTCATATACTGCCCTTCATCCTACTAGTTTTCTGGGTAGTTTATGCATAAAAGCATAACAATACAATAGCACACAACAGCCAAAAGAACAGCTGTACTCAAAACATTTATTCATATGAACAGCAGTCCAAAAACTTAATGTGGCTGAGTGAATACAAATATTTTTGCCTGGTATATAAAAGATAACTATGTAGGTACCAGGCAGGCCTCCTTAAGGCGGACATTTCTTGCCTGGGCAGCCACAGCTGAAAATGTCTTCTCCTTCATTGATATCCACTTCACCTCAGATGAGGGGGGCAGACACAGAAGGACTTTGGCAGATGATCTTAACCTGCAGGCAGGCTTCAAATGGGAGTAGGGGTTCCTTGGGCTTCAAGCCTTTTAGGGCTCTGTGAAAGTAAGTACCAACACTTTGATTTGGGTTTGGAAATGTACAGGCAGCCAGTGAACTCATTTAAAATGGGTATGGATGTGCGTAAAATCAGCAAGTGCCAGTCAAATTCTGGCAGCTATACTCAGTAGTAACTGAAGCTTTGAAACTGTCTTCAAAAGCACATTATGTGCAGGCACATGGCAAATGTGCAATAGAAAATACATAAGGCATGGGATTGGAGCCTGCCACTGAAATCTCAGATTTCCCCCCCCACACACACACACACACCCTATGCATATTCATGGAATGAGCTGACCCCCTTTTTGAACATCTCCAAAGGGCTCTGTATTGGGTGCTATGTGCCTGTCCATAGGGCATGCAGAGATGCACTACACTCTTCCTGGGGGCCCTTGCCATATACAGGCTCCTCTTCTGCATACATTGTATCTATCATTACGATGAGCATTTTGCTAAGAAATAACACCATGCTGAAGCAAGAGGATGAGAAGCTCCTATAGACATGTCCTTAATTATATTTGGGAGCACTCAAACATTTTTTTCCCCATTGAGTTGGATCTTGGGGCTCACTATGGTCAAGTATGAGAACTCCAGAACCAATGTCACAGTTCTTTATAAAACCTATTTTTTCCCTCATGGTAATCTAATATGTTTAGACATAGAAAAGGATTTCAAAATTCTTCCTAGGGAAATATTTTTCTGACTGTCTAAGTTATTGCCACTGTTGCAATACTCTTTCTGAGTTTTTGCCTGCAGGTAACCATCAGTAGTTCTTGAATGATGACAGAACTTCAGTGAGTGTCAGAGAGGATTTTTAAAAGTAAAAACAGAACAAAAAACCCCTACATACATATATTCTTAGAATTTTCAAAGAGTTCTTTCAGACTAGAAAGTTTACAGGATAGTATAATGGCTGCATCAGGTAACATATGTGCAAGTGTCCGAGAGAAACTTCAGCAACATTGAAGATTTAGCAGCAGGATATAAAGTTTTCAATGGGTCATGATATTTTTTATTGTTGATTAGTTAAAATGGTTTGCATATTTTTATATTATAATGTTATGTTTTATTTTTAGGCTTTTAATCTTTTGTAAACCACTCTGAGAGCTTTGCCTATTGGGTGGTATAGAAATGTAATGAATGAATGAATGAATGGACACTCAACAGATATTATTTGAAGTCCCACAGAGATGGCACTTCAAAACTCTCTAGTGATAGTCTTCAGAATGCACCTGTAGTGGACTTCCACTTACATCACAGACAAAATTGCCATATATTGTGATCTGTAAGCACTTCTGAGTCATTTTGCATGGAAGCTTCGCTTTTACTGGAGAAGGGATGGGTTATTGGTCATTAGGCCCAAAATTCATTTCACTCTAGCCTTTCGTCAAACAGGTTTTGTGGGATTTTATAGTGCTTCGAAAAAACTCAAAACCTGTTTGAGCAAAAGTGACAGAAGGACAAAAGAAGTGAGTGTGTGTACAAGGCGTAACACTAAAGGTCTCCTACTACCTTCCATACTATTAAAAACCCTATTGCCTGCCCCCAGCCAAATTCTGGGTGCAGTGTCTTTACTAGCACAAGTTCCTATGTGGATCTTGAAAATACTGGGCATCTCTACACCAGCCTAAAATCTTTCATTTAAAATGGGGCTTTCTGCTTCCGTTTAAAATGCTGGATCACAACAATTCCCCTTTTCACTTGCTTCCTTTCCCCCCACCCCCTTCCCCCTCCTTCTCCCCATATCTGAGTCTTCCATTATCTTTCACTGATCTCACTCCTCTTCTTGCCATTTTTACTCTTCTCACGGAGTAAACTGAAAGCAGAACACAACGGGGTAATTTGATAGCTCATTATCTGTGATCTATTTAAAAATGGAACAAAGGGCATTTAGTGCAGGAGGCGCCTTGAATGATCGGAGTGTCATGTAAAGAGCCCGCAAACTTCCGTGAAGGAGCAATCTCAATTGCAGGCTAAAAGCTCAGTGTGAAGGAGCCCACTGTTTTCTCTAATGAGGTATCCTTTGGAGGGGGGGGGGTCTTGTACAACATTCTGTTTATTTATTTTATAAATAAATTCCCTCCTTTCATGAAAGTAATGTAATAAAGGTACTACATGCTGGCATTACCACCCCAAAAATCAATGTGTGACTCAGACCTTAGACAATGGGAAGGTGGGTGGAAGTAGCAAGGTAAGCGAAAACCGGTTGCTATACAGCAGTACTTTTGACCCTTCCTGGAAGGAATTCTATATGTGTGTCCACCATCAGTGCTGTTCTCCCCATCCCAATTCCTCTGAGAGGGAGAGAAGAGGATTACCCCTGATGCAGCACTTGGGGAGATTTAAAGCCCCGGCGGCTGGTGGCTTTCTTCTTGGAAGCCTCCCACTGTCCCCTGGTTTGCTGAGGGTGTAAGATGGGATAGAAGGAGGCAGGAACAGTAGCATGCAGAAGTGATTAATTTGCTCTTAAAGCAAACAGTCCATCTCCACAGCAGCAGATTCATGTTTGGTTTGGTTTTTCTCCAGGAAAGAGTTTCCTTTTTCCCATACAAATGGCTAAGTGGCAAAGTGCTCCAGTCTGAAAGGCCACTCACTGATTACTTGACATGCATCCCTCAAAAGAGTTTCTAGTGTCTCAGCTGGTTGGCTGGAAATTACCATGACAAACAGTCGAGATGGGTTTTTTTAATTAACAAAAGCTCTGTTGGCAAGGAATGCTGTGCTTTGTTCCTATCCAAATATGCTAGCATTGTTTGTCTATAGAGTAGCCATCCCAACATAACAGCCAAGAATGTGGTCTTCCTTTGGGATGCAGTGGAGCCATTAGAGCATGGCAGTGCAGCAGCTTTCTGCATTCTCATATGCAGCTGCATTATACTGAGCCAGACCACTGGTCCATCTAATAGAGTATTATCTATTGTGATTGGCAGCAAGTCACCAAGGTCCCAGCCTTGCTATTTGAGAACTTGCTTAACTGGAGATGCCAGGGACGAGCAGTTAGGAGTTTATGCATACAAGGCATGTGTTCTACCACTGAGCCACAGCACCATCTGTAGGTGCTGCTGTGGGAAGCAACTACATGATAGGAGTGACACACATGGTTGCCACATGTATACATATCTACTGCGATGTGGAACTCTGCAAAGGTTTTTGTTGGTAGTCATACCACAATGGTAACCATCATGACCCTCAGCGTCCAGACCTTACTTTGCATGGTGGAGGTCTCTGATGAGGATGAGGCTCGGGCTGCTTCATTGGGGGAAGGAGGTTCAGTACCTTATTCAGAGCCTTCCTGGCTGGAGGACACAACCCTGCTGCCATCCATGGATTTAGAGCATGTGTTCCTGGCAGAACTTTCATCGGCTGAACCTTGCATATGTCAAAGGCTGCAAGATCAGGCAAGGGCCCTTTAACAGTCCAACCAGCTCCTCCAGGGTATGTGCAGAGCTAAACCATACTAGAGGCTTTCAGGCTACACAAGGCTTCAACTGGCTTTAGCTCCCTGCTTAGGAAACGTTCTTCTATGGTTACCCTAGTAGAAGAGAGCTTCAGCCTGCGGCAGTTCCTTGGAACTGTCCAAGGTCCTGTCTTTGCCCTCTACATGAGAGGCTTTTGCCTTGACTTTGCCTGCTATGACTTGACTTGACCTACCTTGAGTGTGCAATGCTTATTTGGTCTGACCTTGCCTACCATGACTTGACTTCGCATACCTTGAATAGATTTTATCTGCCTTGATTTGACTCCATTAGGAACTACTGGCTTCCCTCGCGAGCCTCAAGCACCCACAGAATGGGAAAGTAAGATATGATTTGGGCCTAGGTTACTTGATCACAAATGGTTTAACTATGTCTATGTGAACAATGTCTAGATTTCATGAGTAGGTTACTAGGGGTGTACACATGAGCAGTCCTCCTATGTTGAGCGGGGAGTGGGCTCACTTCCAGTGGCCATACACTTCACTACTGAACTCACCATCCATGCATTCAGCGTACATGAGAAGGAGCTGTACAGATGTACCGACATAGAACCCAGATGAGTCAGGATTCCCCCTTGCATGGAGGACAGTGCAATCATTGAGCCCCTCCTCATGTATGGCAAATGTATGAATGGTGAAGGGCAAGGCCCCAGGCATGTCAGGGGTAAGATGGGTTGCACTAACCTACACAGCCATGTGGCCATCTCACATGCTCCTTGAATAGTTGAGGGGGTTCATCCAGTAGTGTAGTGGCAAATTCAGAAGTGCAGGGTCCTTTCATGACAGTCACAGCCACTCCCCTTCACAGCCACTCCCCCTTCTAAGATTATACAACCTTGTAATATATACAGCCTTCAACTGGGATCCAAAAACAGTGCTGATGAGAGTAAGGCAGTGGTGTTTCAATTGGACATCTGAGAAAAATGCAGGAGTGTTAAAATCTCTTTCACTCACTCACTCAAACACAAACATTTTGGGTTTTCAAAATATGATACTGTATGGAAGCTTCACCCTCTCAACTCAGCCCTCATGGATAGATCCCTTCTCGTTTAAGCAGCCCCCTTGCTCACTCCCTTAGTGCCCCAACATTACCCGTTAGCCTTCCCTAAGCTCCTTCATTATATCTCCCCCCTCCCTCTCCAATAGAAACATCCACACACCCAGCTGGATTGAAAGTTGAAACACACACACACACACACACACCTTCTTTCTCCCCTCCCCCCAACTTATTTTTTTCTGTTTCCCTTCCTTCCACCGGGGTTTGTTTGCCCAGGTACATGCCAACCTTGTACCAAAAATGGTAGCTGACAGAGCAGGTCACATTTGGCAATTCCACTTAGTGTAGAAATTAATGTTCAAGAATTAACAGTGCAATCCAATGTGTGTTTATTTTGAACTGTATTTACAGAGATCTTGGGACAGCAGCTAAGGCTGCAGTCCTATGCGCACTTACCTGGGAGAAAGCCCAGTTGGCAACTGAACATAGTGGGACTGACTTCTGAGTAAACACGCATAGGATTGTGTGATAAATCCTAAAAACTGGCACAAACCAACTCTTACAATGAATATTAATAATTCAATAGCTGAACAAGACATAATCTTGCTTCTCATTTGCACCACCCATCTGCCTCCCTCTTTTTCATGTTCATCAAGATGTGAAAGAAACTTTTCCATAACATTTCTCCACCCACCCACCCCCATTGTAAAGCACAAAAAGGCACCAATCCTAAACACACTTACTGAGGGAGCTGGTGTATTGCTGTGGCCCTGTTCTCCTTTCCTGCCCTGGGATTGGGGGAGGGGGATAGGATGGTGCTCTAGCTGGCTCTGGCTGCTGGTACTGGGGTATAGTTTAGAGAACAGCCAAGAACAAGTGTAAGCATCAGGAATTTGAAGGGTGATGCAGTAATGAGCCCCATACACACACACCATAAACAAACCTCAGTTAACGGTATGTAAATCAGCATTATATGTGTTTTTTAATAAAAGGGTACAAAACAATGGAAGCATATTTTCAAGAGGAGGACAAAGGTCTAGGCCATCCATATCTTCACACCCCTACTTCCTAAAGGCACATTATATCTAAATGGTATGAGGAAAAAGGAGAACATAGAAATGATATTAATAATAATAATAATAGCTTGTATAATAAAAAAAATAAGTTTCAAACTGCTATGTAACTTTAGATTACAAATTAAATTTAAATTTAGATTGTAAGCTTCTAGGGGCAGAGAATTGACTTTTTTTGCTTATGATTCTCTATAAAGTACCACATATATTGTAAACACCAAAGTCTGTGCATCTTCCGGAAGCAGCTGAAGACATTTTATTCAAACTGTCTTTAGGTGACCAGCAACAGGGAAAGATAAAGTAGATATTGTTACCAGCCCTGAGCCTTTGGGATGAAATAGACTATACATCCAATCAATTAATTAAATAAATAATACATCAGATATGGACAACAATGATGATGTATTTTTTTTCTACCTCAGATAAAATAGTGCCCCTATAGATAGAATAAAGCCTCATGGCTATGGGGCTTACTCTCAAGTATGGGGACTTACTCTCAAGTTAGCACAAAGCAAATATATGGAGGAAATGTGTGTGTGGGGGGGGGGAGAGGGAGAACAAGAGAAAAGCTGCTTTACTTAAAAAAATTATTTTAAAACCATCGGGGTTACTGGCAATGTGCACTTTAGGCCCTCACCCTCTGCAGGAACAGCCAAGAAGAAACACAGCAGGCTACAGCCTTCCCCAACCTGGCGCCCTCCAGATTTGCTGAACAACAACTCCCATCAGCTTCAGGTAGCATATTGGCTATGCTGGCTGGGAAGGGGAAGATAGGATTTGTAGTCCAACACATCTGGAGGGCACAAGGTTGGGAAAGGCTGGGTGAGAGACGCTATAGAGAAGTTCTGTGGCCCCTGCCCAGAACTGTGTGGGCTGTGCAGAGGCAGGCAAGGTGGTTGCTGTGTTGGGGCTCCCAATATCCACATGCATGTTTTCTCAGAAGTAAGCATATAGATTTCAATGGGGTTTATTCCCAGGTATTTCTTATCATTTTCTTTTAATTTTTAAAATTTCTTTTCATTTATTTTTCACTCATATAGACTTCCACCTTCTTCTCTCTGGCCTCCCCATGCCCCCACCCACCACTCACCAACCCCCTGCCTTTTTTGGCTGCTGCCGCCACCACCATCAGTCAGTCAAACTGACTGAGCTGACTGAGTCCAATGTTGGCCAGCGTGTTCTCAGGCATGTTGTGTCTGCATGCTGGGTTTCTGGTGCTCTTCAACTGGCTGGGCTTGCTGGGGGCACCGGATTGACCATCAGGATCAGCATCTCCAGCAAGCAACTTAGCCTGGCCCATGTGCTCTCGTCCTTCCCCAAAACCAGATGGTGAAGCCTCAGGTGCAGGCACAGTGGGCAGCTCCTCCATCTCTCCATCTTGGAGGGCAGGAAGGTGGGCTGCAAGAGAGGGTAAATAAACCCTCTCCTGGGGCAAGGCTGCATTGCACAGGTGGGCTCTCCGGACAGGGGAGGGGGGAATTCACCATTGTTCCTGCCCCATGCCTGGCGCTTCGGGGAGACTAGCTGCTGTGGTAGCAGCAGCAGCACCTGCTCACAACAGCATCTCAGGCTCTTCCAGCTGCCTGCCCCACAGCAGTAGGCTGGGAGTGGGAGGGACCCAGCTGAGATCTGGCTCCAAAAATGTCCTGGGTTTTTGACCCAGTGAGACACCCCACCACTGCACTCCTGGGTTCATCTAAACCAGGGGTGGAGAACTGCAGGCCTGGGGGCCAAATCCAGCCATCCTGGGCTCCCAATTTGGCCCTCCAGTGTTTGCCAGTTGGACACACACCCTTCCTCTGGGTGTGTGTCCAACACATGGCAAACACATGGACATTACTACCAAACACATGGACATTATTTTTTTTCCCCTCTTACAGGGAACCCAAGGTGGCTTACATGATCCCCCTCCTCCTTTCCATTTTATCCTCACAACAATAAGCCTGTGAGGCAGGTTGGGCTGAGAGTCTGTGACTGCCCCAAAATCACCCAGTGAGCTTCCATGGCTGAGTGGGGACTAGAAACCAGATCTCCTGGCTCCCAGTCCAACACTCTCACCACTGCACCACACTGCACCCCATTAGACTGAACTTTGAAAAGTCCATATCACTGAAGTAAGAGCCACTGGCTGTTTGAAAGCCCACATTAACTTTGTGTTATGATTCTCCTTTTTTTCAACACAAAAGAAAACGATCTGTTTCTAAGATGTTATTGGAAAGCAGAACCTGTTATGAGAGAAGCTTGATGATGCTTGTAAAGTGCGCTGAGAATACCATGCCAGCGTATAAAAGTGCATCACGTAGCCCAGAACTGCCCCCACAATACACTCAGTGAAGTTCGTAGAAGCTCTTCCACGTGTTGCTGTATAACTGAGATAACAACACCCCTAGGTAGATGCCATGAAGATAAAAGCAGAAGCAGAGGAAGTCTCCCTGCAAAATGCAGTCACCTGTTCGTGCAGGGGAGTCCAGTGCCAACACTGGGAAGGTAGCCATATTATTTGATTTTTATTTTATATTGATGTTCATATAAATATTTCCAAGGTGTCTTATAAAATAAGGGACCACAATAAAATGACAGAAAACTGCACAAGGATAAAACATCCAGTTTTATTCTGCTAAGTGCAAGTTCATAGTGGGGCAACCTGGACAGCTGAGGCTCCCAGTACAGCTGGATGGCAGAGACTGGATGCATCAGGTGACTCTGTCCACCCTGGGGAAGCTGAACTGGTCCCTAAGGTGGTAATCCTATACCCACTTGCCTTGGAGTGAATTCACTTGGAGTAAATTCCATTGACTTGAATGGGCCTTACAAGTAGTCATTATAAGACTGGGCTGTAACACTGTAATCCTATAAATGCTTTCTTGGGAGTGAGCTTCATTGAAGACAGGTGGACTTAACTTCTGAGTAAATATGGATAGGATTGCACTGAAAGTTTTCCTTTTTAACCATCCCAATGTGGTCTGATTGTTCCTCCATGTGTTTCGATGTAAAATACCAGCTTCATGTTCCTCCATGGCTAAGCAGCACTTTCCTCCCCCACAAATACTGAACTCCTCTCAAGTTATAATCTCATTTCCATAAAAATGTCACATTGATTGCTTAAAATACAATGTTAAGGCATTGCTGTGGGGTTTTTTTTTTTAAATGAACAAATACAAATCAAAGGATGACGTGCACACTCTGCTCACAGTGAGAATGGATATGGGAATCAATATAGTTTAATGAAACTGCAGCATCCCAAGCGAAATTGAATTCCTTCTCCTTACTTACATGGGATATTTTCCATAATGGATTCCCTACATCTATAGTTGAACTCCTTAACATTCTGTTACTTTTCCATAATGTTTTTGCAGGCAGATAAGCTGATTTCATTGCACTGAAAGTGTGTGGTGTTTTAAGTGAAGGGTGACTTGAATCCTGTTCATGTTGGTAGGGAATGCATGGAAGAGGGGATAGGACTTAAATCCATTATTCCCACCACCACTCCCCAACTTCTGTCCATTCAACTGATTTGGTTGGTTCATCAGTCATGGTGTGCTCCTATCCTCAGTTGTCAAGTGTTGTCTCTCTCCCGTTGTTCAGGTGGGTTGTCCCCTTTTTAAGAAGAAATTAAGCTGCACATGTACATATTTATTTTTTCATCCATTCCATCTTTTTCCTATAAATGCAACTACTGTAAAAACAATAGCAAACCTGCTCTGGGATATCGCCATCATATCGGTAATGTCATGGCCAATCCAGAGCCAGTTTTTCCCCGGTTGAAAGTGGCTGCAGTGGAAATGCCCAAAGCCAGCTTTCATGGCTCACCCTGGGAAAGGAAAGGATAGATTTGCACTCCACATGCTTCCAAACCAGCCCTGCTGCATTAAAAATGGTTCATCTAACTTCATCCCTACTCATTTTATGCTGCATAACAGGGATGGCCCAAGACATTTTGCAGCCTGAGGCAAAGGACAACATGGTGTCCTCCCTCCCATGCTACATATAGAAGCTGACTGAACTGGCAGTTGAATTTTACTTCAACAATTGTGATGGGACAGTGTCCTCCACTGCACTAAGGGTGGCTCGCTAGTTTAGGGGGTACACAGCAGGCTGTGTGCTTCACAGAGCTCTGTCCTCCAACACATTGCTGCCATTTCTCATTCATCATATCTGCAGCCTTAGGTAGCTGCCTCACTCTGCTTAATGGTAGGGCCAGCCCTGAAACCAACTAAATTGGCAGTTGAATCTTACTTCAACACTGGTGAGGGGACACTGTCCTTCACTGTAGCTGGGGAAGCAAGCTAGCTTAGGGGGTGTAGGACAGGCTGTGTTGCACACACAGGTCTGACTTCCAACACTTTGCCATTGCTTCCTGTCCCCCAGCATCTGCTGCTTGATGCAGCTGCCTCACTCTGCCTAATGGTAGGGCCGGCCTTGCATTTCTAATGCTGTTACTGTGGGATAAAAGAAATTTAATTGAAAACCAATCCAGGTTTTATTTCATGAATATTTAAGTCTTGTAAGGTGGGTCTTGTAAGGTGGGTCTGAGGAGGGAAGAACATTTGATGCTTCATTGCATATTTCTTGTACATTTGGAATTCTGAATGCAGTAAGAAATAAAATTAAGTGCTGTTCTTTGAGCTATGGTTTTCAGATCACTTTGTCACTTTTAATTCCTAATCTATAATTAGTGCGATCTGTCTCTTGCATTGCCAGCTTGCTTTGCACTTTTCCTTGCTTCTTCAGGCACACTTCCAGTTTAATCCAGCATCTTAGATGGCAGCAGCAATCAGCTTCACATCTTTGAGCATAATACAATTGACCTGTTAATCAAATAGATTGTGTTTTAAAAGGATGAGCTACTCACTCACATTCCTGTGGGTGTGATTCAATGGGGATTTACACAGATGTTATTGCAGTGTACGGGCCTCTTCACACATATTTTTAGGTGTAGGTTGTTGTTTGAAGTGTTTCAGGCTACAAGCCTTCCATACATTTTCAAGGGAATAGATCACATTGAACTTGGTAGGACTTACGTCTGAGTAAACATGAGGAACCCTATATTCTGAACACAGCAACAGTACCCCCTAGAATGACTGTGATCAGACCTCTCCTCTGGAAATCAACAATAGACAGATATCCTGATTTTTATTCCTCCATATATGTATATCCAGAGGTTAATCCCCTTTTAACAATACCTCAGCTAGTCCAAACTAGACACTCCTTTTGTAATGTAAGTCAAGAGTCAAGAAGGAGCTGGATGCAACCTCTACATAATTTTTGATTGACTAGCTCGACTACCCACATCAGAGATGTAGCTGTTTTCACCACTGGACAAAACAATAGTCCACCTCTGTCAAGGGGCTGACTTTTACTGGTTTCAAATCACATAAATATTTGAATCCTCACTTCAGTATTTGTCTTCCTGGAAACATTTATTCAGGAGTCCAAAGATCCTGTCTCCCAGACCTTCCATCCTGCAAGGAACTCTGCACATGCTCTAAAACTCAAGATTCTATGCAAGCAGGTACAATGTGTCTAGCTAAGTTAGGCTGACTTTATTGATTTTTATTTGCAAGTCTTTGTGTGTGATTTGGTGCCTTCCTTTCCCTTTCCTTTCCCCCAAATTCCTTTTTATACATAGACATTTAGCTTCATTGTTTTTTAAAAGGTATCCATCTAGAATTTCTCATTACAATCTTCCCTTTGAGCTATCCCTTGGTTTTAGGATATTTCACAAGGTTTCATTCAATACTGTGTAAAATTTGGGGAAATTATTCCAAAGCTTCTTACTGTTTAATATTTCTAGAGCTGGGCTTAAAGAAAGAGTCCTTGTCAACAGGATTAGAAAACTCCCAAACAATCAGGCAGCTGAGAGGTTTTGTCAGGAGGTTTAGCCTAAGTGGTGGAATCCTATTGTAATTCCTTTCCGGGAAAACTCTTAAAAAGAGGGGGTTTACCACTAGGGAAAGTCTCCCCCTCTCCAATCCATCACAACATGCCTAGGATTGCACTGCATAAGTGTATCTGTTACACAGGTAAATTCATTGGCTGCAGCTTCCTGTTGAATGTATAATTGGTGACAAACCCAGATTTGTTGCTATGTAGTGTATGAAATGGCCTCAGTCATTGGTAAACCACTGACGCTGGAGACAGCCAAGAGTTTTTCAGAATGCAGGAAGTGGTCTGAGGAAAGCATCACTTCTGATGCAGTACACATGTCACCTCTGATCAACACATGTTTTTGAAACAATATTTTTTAAAACCCTGGAAAACCTGTTCATAAGAAGCGAAAATGAGACAATTGTAAAGTGATCCCTTCTTCAAACTGTGTAAGAGCTTCAATACACCAGGCTTTTTATTTTATTTTATTTTATTCATTCATTCATTTCATTTCTATACCGCCCAATAGCCGAAGCTCTCTGGGCAGTTCACACAAATTTTTATCCTGCAACTTACTGGGGCTTCTGCTTCCGGATTCTTTGTGGGATTACAATCAGCTCCTTACACAAGCTGACACGACGAGCTGTTTTTTTCAGGGCTATCTTTTTCGGCAAGTTCTTTGCAAGTTCTATATGTTTCATTTTACAGCCACTAGATGGTACCGTGGCTATAGCGCAACTCCGTCATTACACACTGCTGATATATTGGATTCACATTCCTTATTCCGTTATCTCTGATCTTTTAAAAAGCAGTATAAAGGTCAGAGAGTGCAGAAGACATCCTGGAGGTTGACAATGTCATGTAAAGGACCTGCAAACTTCAATGAGTGACCAATCAAGAGAGTGAAATAAAAACCTCATGTAGAAATGGTCTTAAACTTTCAAGTGGCAAAGCGTGCTTCTAAGTGAAGCACTGGCCACCAGCTAGCCACCAGCTGCCCACCATCTTTATTCTCCTGAATATGTCTGGGCCTCAAGTAGACCCAGAGTGTGTTTTGGTATGGGGTGTGTGTTTGC
Source organism: Heloderma suspectum (assembly GCF_057233095.1). Classification (NCBI taxonomy): domain Eukaryota; kingdom Metazoa; phylum Chordata; class Lepidosauria; order Squamata; family Helodermatidae; genus Heloderma; species Heloderma suspectum. The sequence continues at coordinate 273,639,372 of NC_139458.1, forward strand.
GGTTTGGGTATTGCGTGTGTGTGTGTGTGTATGTGTGTATGTGAGCAAGAGAGAGAGAGAGAGAGTAAGAGAGAGAGAGTTTTTTGGGGGGTGATCCTGAGAAAAACATAAATGGGTGACTGGAGTGAGCTGTGCTTGTGTGTTGGGGCTGTAGGGTAAAAGACAAAGAGAGAGGAGGGGAAAGAGATTGGGGGTGATCCTGAATGAGATCTCTATGGTTCAAATGACTGGTTTTGTATTTTGGGGTTCAGAGACCACTTTTTCCATGTATTAAGGAAATTAGGCAAGTTACTTGTCTTTGAGTCTTATCCATTTGCCTTACTGTGAAATGGGTATTTTATCACGGGTTGCACCCACCACAGCAGACATTTTTTGAATTGGCAACCCCCATGGCAGTTCTTTTGTGATGGTGCCCTTGACCATCAAAATTCCAAACGTGTCCACTGGCCCAAAAAGGTTGGACACCCCTGCTTTAAATGGTTCATTCATCTATATACAGTGTCTATATATAAAGTGTGTGTGTGTGTACAGCTACATACAATGTGTCTCTGATAAAGCTGGGATATCCTGACGGCAGTTAAAATGAGATCATTTATATTCTTCTTTGCTGGTGCTGTAACACTTAAGTGCATCACATGAGCAATAGCATTTAGCTCACTTCCCTTGGCTGTCCACAACCAATAGCATTTAACTGACTGAATAGGAGATGGGCAACTCCATTGGTGAATGGCTGAAGCAACACCTTCTTCCAAATGTCTCTCCCTTTCGAAGGACATCCCACACTAATTCTCCAAATGGTGAGGAGCTGACCTACTTGAGGAGGTAAATCTATGCACAGCGAATGAGAGAAACTTGGAAAACCATTGACTTGCTCTAGGTAGGTGTCCCAGTCTCCCATTTAAAAACAACAACATAAAAAATAGAATCTCACAATATTTAAATGTGTGAGATTCTGCCAGTGCATGAAAATTTAGGTGTGATCAAATGAAAGCTACTTTCACCCCCAGATGGCATTTTGACACAAAGCAGTGGCTGCATTCACCCGGAATGGTAAGTCAGTCTTTTGGCAAATATTGTCTTATGGTGAATGAGCTACACTGTGCTGCATGCAGCCCATTTGCTCCTACTTGGCTCCTCCCAGTAGTGTGAACTGCTAAAACAAATCAGAAATAGGTGGTTTAGTGTGTTGTCTGAATGAAGAATTATGGTTTATTGTGCCCAAACAAGACAGGATTTGTAAGCCAAGATCAAACCATAATTTATGATCCTGGCTTGTAAAGAAAGCAACAAGCCAGGATTCTGGGTTTGGGTACATGCTAAACAAACAATTTCTGGTTTGTTTAGCAGCTTGTCCTTGCACAGAGGTGGGCAACTTTGGGAGGTCCAGGGGCCATTTTCACTGCAATCTGCCAGCTGACCCAAAAATGAACTTTTAAAAAATTAAGGTAAAGAAATAGCATCCATAGGACTATGGAGCACCAAAGGGCACTCTAGTGTTATGGACACCATTTTTCCTTAATTTGTTTTAACATTTTTAGTGGTGGGGGCCAAATGTAGCCCGTGGGTCACATGTTGCCCACCTCTCTGCTAGTGCAAGGAGCCAAGCAGGAGCAAACAGGCTGTATGCACCAGCACACTGCTCATTCACTGTAAGCCAGCATTTTCCAGAACCCTGGTTTACTGTTCCGTGCAAATGCAGCTAGTGTGTGACAAGAAAAAAAAAGTGGATAAAACGTTGCACAGCAGTGTTGTGCATCCTCTCCTTGTATTTGTATAGCAGCACATATGCTAACCATCCTCATAATTCCCCACTTTATTGTGTAATCTGTGAGCCCAAACAGACAATACTTTAAATGTGTGTCTAGCAGGTATGTCTTCTTTTAATTTTTACTTTACAGTAGGCACAATTAAAAGCCCCCTTATTCCCCATGCTAGAGCCTTGATCCAGATTGGGAGCCCTGTGCCTATTCTAAAGTAAAAATGGAAAGAAAGAAAGAAAGAAAGAAAGAAAGAAAGAAAGAAAGAAAGAGATGTAGCTGCTAGACACACATTTAAAGTAATGTGTGTCTGGGGCCTGAGTCAGAGGGCTTAGATGCACTGAATTAGTGCACCAGAGTTCTGAAGAATACTCTCCATATAGAGGATATCTTCAGTCAGAAGACCACCACTTGCTCTGTGGTCATATTCTTCCAGAGGATAGTTTTATGGCATAGTGCTTACTGCTGATTTGATTAGTCACAATGTCAAACCTTGGCACAGAGAAACACGATCGCTCAAAGTGTAAGCCTGAGTAAGAGGCTTTACACTTCACATTGCCTGTGAAGAGGTCTGCACCTGCAGGCTTCCCCGCCTTAGGTGTCCATGCTAATGCATGGACTGTGGGGGTGGGCCTAGGGTAGCCACACAAAGGACAAAACAGTCTCCTGTCATCCAGCCTGAGAAAGAGATCCAAGCAGGGCCAGGCCAAGACATTTTGCTGCCTGAGGTGAAGAACAAGATGGCACCCCCCTCCCATTCCATGCAGAAAAGCCATCTGGACTAGTAGTTATGTCTTACTTCAATACTGGGGATAGGACAGTATCCTCCGCTACACCTGAAGGCAGGATAACTTAGGGGGCACAGGGCAGGCTGCATGGCCTACAGCTCTCTCCTCCAAGACTTTGCAGCTGCCTCCCAGCATTTGCCACCTGGAGTGACTGCCTCACTCTGCCTAACGATAGGGCCAGCCCAGGATCCAAAACTTTCTGACTAAGTGACTTGCAGAAGTGAGTGGTGCTACTTAATCAAGTAAGTGCTTACATATTCAAGTAAGTTAAACGCCCAGTTCCAGTGGATTATATTGCAACTGTAGACATATTCTGCTTATAGTGAAGATGATGGCATAACATTCTAAAGCATGGTGGGTTGGTTTGAATCATTTATTGCATTCATTCTATGGCATTTGTTTCCAGGGCATCAAATGCTCAATCGGCTTCCACCATGCTTCAAATCGTAACATCCATTTTTACCTTCAGACTGAGGAGTTGTACCACTGTATGTGAGCCATGAAGTTCTGAGCATAATAAAACCCAATATAAAGTGGAGCCAAGCTCTGGCAATATACAACCCTGCTGATTTTATAAGATGTGTGACTTGGCTATAAGGACTGTGGAACTGCATTGTGATGTCCAAATACATCACTTCGGAAATTACCCAGCGATTTATGTGAACCACAAGCCATTCTGCACACAAGATTCCTTTCCTCTTATTAAGAAATCAAATGCTGCATTGTGAAACTGCTTGAACAGTTTATCACCATAAATAGATGACTTTTTGTGGTGTGTTGTTTTTTTTACAAGATTCTGAAGGCCATCAGGTTTTGGTTAAGTGTTCAGGAACTTTTAGGTACTGTAGCTATAAATAAAATGGGAGGGGGAGTTTAAAAGCAAGTCTGAAGTTTCCAATTACAATTACACGTATAACTTTTGTACACAGTAGAGGTGGACAACCTGTAGAACTCCAGATGTTTTTGGACTCCATTTCCTATCATCCCTGACTTGACCATACTGGTTGGGACTGATGGGAGTTGGAGTCCAACAGCATTTGGAAGGCTATAGGTTTCCCACCCCTGCTATAAAGAATTAAACCAAGTTACTAAAAGAAAAACATATTCCTTGTATAAGATTTGCCAACACATTTCTGTTGTTAATACAGAGCTCTACATCCTTTTCTCTTTCGATCAGACTGGAACAATAAATATTTGTCCCTGCTAAAAAGAAAGGTGGCAGTCCCCAACATTAGAATTCACAGGGGTCTTCCCATTTGTTTTGTCTTCCAGAGCATCATAGCTTTAAGTGGCTATCACCTGCAAATATCTCATGTAGTGTAAGACAAACATAGGTTTTAGTATTGACAGTGTGGTTTAATTTTCGTTCAAGCAGCACTTTCCAACTAGAGAGACATTTGACAAAGCTTATGCCACATGCACTCTTAGTATTATTCTCTTTTCTTTTTTTATTATTATTATTCATACATACATTTTTGGTGTGACTTTATAAGGCTTCACATCCAAATCATGATACATTTACCGAGCAATATGTTGTTGGTTTTCTTGCCTTCTGAAATGATTACAAAGGACTGAGGTCAGGATGCATTCATTATATCTGGCCATACATTCATTGTGTTCTCATGGTTTATATAAAGAATGGCTTACCAAACCGAGATGGAGATGCTGGTGTGTGAGTGTGTGAATGTGTAAGTGTGTGTGTGTGTGTGTGTGTTTCTGTGGAAAAGAGAGACTGACCTCAAAGGAGTCCCTTTTATTATTTCAGTGCGAGATTGTCACTCTTATTTCAGGCTTCTGCTGAATGGAGACAAATTCACAGACTACTTACAGCTCTGAAGCCTAGTTCGGTGGTGGCTATCATCTGACAGGAGATGAATGAAGGTGTCACTGTAGGAGAATTTGAGACGATTGCTCCATCGGAGGTCTTCCTTTCCTTTCCCCCCAGGATACGCTGGTTTATCTTTTGGGCTTCCACCTTTCTTGTCACCTGCACTTAGCTCCATTAGTTCCAGTTCATGCTTGGCAGCTGTCTCTAAAACTCTCTGCTTGTTATAATACCTGACAAAGTTATTTATGATGGGATGGATTGGCAGTGCAATGGCTATGACACCACAAAGGAAACTGATGGCAGCATTGAGCTTCCCCAGCGTAGTCTTTGGGTAGATGTCCCCATAACCCACAGTGGTCATAGTTATGATTGCCCACCAAAAGGACTGAGGGATGCTCTTAAACAACGTGTCGGGGTGACTTTGCTCCACTGTATAACCGAGGGCAGAAAAAACAAAGATCCCAACAGCCAAGTACATCAGGAGAAGCCCCAGTTCCTTAAAGCTTCTCTTAAGAGCGTAGGTCAAAGTCTGCAGGCCTGAGGAGTGGCGTGCCAGTTTGAAAATCCTTGCAATCCTCATGATCCGGAGGGCTTGAATGGCTTGCTGCACGTTAGTCAGCTCCATCAGTCTGGCGCCCAAGTGGGTCAGTATCAGGCTGACATAGAAAGGAAATATGGCAAAAATATCAATGATGTTCATGAAAGACAGAGCAAAGTGCAATTTATTAGGAGAGGAGATAAGCCTGAGGACATACTCGAGGGTAAACCAGACTATGCAAGCTGTCTCGATCTTATCCAGAGCTGGGTGCTCCACCAATTTCCCGTCAGAGTCCACCACCTGCAGGTCTGGGATGGTCCCCACACACATCACTACCGATGAGGTTAGGATCAGTAGAAAAGACATGACCGCTATGACTCTAGCTGGGTAGGAAGATTCTGGTTTTTCCAAGAATTTCCAGATGCATTTTTTGCACTTTTTCCAGCTGTTTTCGGAGGTGTCCACTCCCAAATCATCCAAGATCAACTGGACCCTACGGGCGATTTCTTCAAGCTCTTCCTTTTTTTCACTGAGATGAGTCTTGCAGCAGTCATCCAGGAAGTTAAGATCCACTTTCCAAAATTCCATTTCGTTCTTGAAGCAAATGGGACAGATGCCTTTCTTCATGTGAACCTCCCCAAAGTAATACACATCGACAATGCATTTGAAAGCATCCGGATCTCTGTCAAAGTAAAATTCTCTCTTCCCAGGATCATAGTCATCACAGAGTGAGAAAATAGTGTCATATCCCCCTGATAAACAGTTCACGAGCTCCGCTAGTCTCGTGTTTGGGTACTGGCTTAGATGTTCTCCATACAGAACCTGCCTTACTCCACCAACGTTAACGATAATCTCCATTTCTTCACTGTTTTCTGACCCATCACTGTCCAGCTCTTGAAAACTAATGTCATCTGCCATTTTTAATTTGGTGGCAGCTTTGATTTCGACAGCCTTCTTCCTCCACAAATCTGTCCCAAAGTAGCTTTGCGAGAAATCGAAGTCAGCTGTGTTATTAGCAAATCTCAACTGCAGTGACGTTGAACAGGGCTAGAAAAGTGTACAGAAACAAACCTGCAGGCTGCGAAACCTTGTAAAGTATGCAACAAGCTGCAGCAAACAGGCGAGTCATCTGGCAGCTTGCAAGAGCACAGTTGTTTGAAAAGCAGCTACTGCTCCAGCAGATTTCAAAAGGAAAAAAAAAGAGAAACACTTAAGGAAACTCACCCAGCACTTGTGACTGTTTGGGGTTTTCTTTTTTTTCCAAAATTGACATTGATTTGCCATGTGAGAATCTTGTCCTTACAATAAATCCTTCATACCTGAATAACGGGAAGTGAACTAACAGACAGTTCTGAGAGAAAGGTAAGTCCAGCCAGCAGCAGTTGCAGTATCTTGGCTTCAGAGAAGCTCACAGAGGAAAATCCATTGCGTTTTGATACAAAGGTCCTCTGAAGCTTTTCACTGGCTCCTTCATGCAAAGGCTAGTAATGTGCCAAGGAGAAAGTTGTGCTTGCTTTCCCCTTGCTGTTTTTAAGCACAATAGGAATTCCAGTTCCTGACGTCAAGTGTTTTCCGAACTCTACCCTCTTCTGGCGAAACGCAGCAAAAGCATAAGTAGTGCTGTACAGTACATCCTCTTTAATACTGGAGGGTGGGGGCAGAGAGAACATAAACTTGAAAATACAAGGAAAGAAGCATAATATATAATGTTCTTAAGAACCAAACAGTGTCACCAGAGAAGAAAAGATGCTGGAGAAGAAGAGATCATAATATAAAAGGAAACTGTTCTTGCTTTTAAAGAGCAATTTACTTAACCAAAGGCAATTCCAGTCCAATGCACATCTCTCTCTCTCTCTCTCTCTCTCTCCTGCCTCATTCATGGAATTTTATGGGGGTCCAGATGACATTGTGTTCTACTCATAGCTGTCGCATGTTTTCCCACTGCTTCTTTTTTAATACAGAAAATCAATTAAGTAATACAGAAAGTCCATTAAGGAGAAAAAGACAGAATAGCTGCACAGCACCTTCTAATTGGTAGCGCTGGGTGCCCTCCGACTGGAAGCACCCTTTGTACTGTGATATGTGTACTGAGAGTTGCCAAACTCCAAGCTAGGTGGGGCTCTGGACGTCTCGTGGCATCTTTGCCCCATGGGAACCTGGCACCAGTAGCTGGTCCAAGACGCACACAGCAAGCGGTTCAGCTGCATAAGCATTTATTTATTCCCACAACTCAACATTTGCTCTTTTTATTGTGCTCTCCAATTTATTTCACGCAGGGTCCATGAAAGACTCATAATCACTTGTGGTGGGTTTTAATAGTTTCTTTTGTGGCGTTAATGAGCCTGTTTTGCTAAACCACCAAGCTTGTTATTCAATGACCAATCAAGGGACACAAATAAATTGCTTACAGTCAGTGGTTAAAACAACCCCATCCTCCGCTCCACCTTAATGTGCTTCCAATCTACTTTGCAGCTAGAAATAAATGGAAAAGGGAACCAACAGGGCATAGCATTCCAATGTGGTCTAACCATCTAGCATGGGGTGGGAGTGGGGGACATGTCAGCACCAGTCGTGTTTTAAGTATTATTGACTGGCATCCAGCATTGTGTGATCAGGCATCTGCTTCTACAGTGGAACTTTCCCTTCCCCTCCTTCCCCCTGCAGCCCTTTGTGCCCCCCCAAATCTGCTGCAGGGGGCCCCTAACCCTCTGGAATGGATTTGAAGGGGTGGGAGGATCATCCCCTCCTTGTTCCACTGACAGAATTCTGTCCATCTTCGGAAGCCACCAGTTTTCACCTATTGGGATGGTGTCGTCTGGTTCCTTTACTATGCCATTTTGCAACCTGTCCCAATGCAAATAGTATGTCCTGAGATGGGGGAGTTGATCCAGATCAGGACTACAGTGGGGCAAGGGGATAAATCCCACCTCTGTAAACATATACAAGGTTATGGCTCTCCTTTCAAAGACCCTTCAGCTTTATATGTGAATGGGCAGCTACATGAGTGACCTTCCCACCTCATCTGGTTTGGCCCTTAGCTGATGAAAGCCTCATAATCACTTGTTGTTGTTCAGTCATTCAGTCGTGTCCGACTCTTCATGACCCCATGGACCATAGCACGCCAGGCCTTCCTGTCCTCTACTGTCTCCCGGCGTGTGCTCAAGTTCATATTCATTGCATCGGTGATGCTATCTAGCCATCTCATCCTCTGCCACCCCCTTCTCCTTTTGCCTTCAATCTTTCCCAGCATCAGAGTCTTTTCCAGGGAGTTTTCTCTTCACATTAGGTGGCCAAAATATTTCAGCTTCATCTCCAGTATCTGTCCTTCCAATGAGCACTCAGGGTTGATTTCCTTTAGGATTGACTGATTTGACCTCTTTGCAGTCCAGGGGATTCGTAAGGATCTTCTCCAGCACCACTGTTTGAAAGCATCGATTCTTCGGCACTCAGCCTTCCTTATAGTCCAGCTCTCACAGCCATACGTTGCTACTGGGAAAACCATAGCTTTGATTATACGAACCTTTGTCGGCAAGGTGATGTCTCTGCTTCTTACTATGCAGTCTAGGTTTGCCATAGCTTTCCTCCCAAGGAGCAAGCATCTTTTAATTTCATGGCTACAGTCACCGTCTGTGGTGATCTTGGAGCCCAAGAAAATAAAATCTGTCACTGCTTCCATTTCTTCCCCTTCTATATGCCAGGAAGTGATGGGACCAGATGCCATGATCTTAGTTTTTTTTAATGTTGAGTTTCAAACCAGCTTTTGCACTCTCCACTTTCACCCTCAACAAGAGGCTCTTTAGATCCTCTTCGCTTTCTACCATTAGGGTGGTATCGTCTGCGTATCTGAGGTTGTTGATAATTCTCCCCATTCTGTTGTTTTCCTCGATTGCTTTGCATTGTTCATTTAAGAAGGCCTTCTTGTCTCTCCTTGCTATTCTCTGGAACTCTGCATTCAGTTGGGTATATCTTCCCCTTTCTCCCTTGCTTTTCGCTTCCCTTCTTTCCTCAGCTACTTGTGAAGCCTCATCAGACAGCCACTTTGCTTTCTTGCATTTCTTTTTCTTTGGGATGGATTGAGTTGCTGCCTCCTGAACAATGTTATGGACCTCTGTCCGTAGTTCCTCAGGGACTCTGTCTATCCATAATCACTTGAGGTGGGTTTTAATAGTTTCTTTTGTGGTGCTAATGAACCTGTTTGCTAAACCACCAAGCTTGTTATTCAATCATCTGGTCTGGCCCTTAGCTGATAAAAGACTCAATCATTTAGCTTATGTTTTAAAATAAATAGGTGTGGGATTCTTATGGCCCTGGCCTGTGTAGGGTGTTCCCATGTGTAGGGTGGCCAATCTGTCAATCCTATACTGGGAGTAAGCCACGTTGAACTCAGTGGGATTCACATCTGAGTAGACATGGATTAGAGTGTGCTGTAAATGTGATTACTGACTGGTGAGGGAAATGTGCTCTGCACTTTCTCAAATGCTCTGTTTTCTTTTTAATCCAGTCACATGTTCCCTGGACCTCAGACTTGACACTGAAAGTAGACTCTGGGGCTAAGTCCTAGCTGGAGTGTACCCTCAAAGGCAATGACGTGCCCCACGTGGTTACATCAGCTACAACTGCCCTTGTAGCCCCCCACAGTATGGATTACCTGAAACAATGTGCACTCAGCACTCTCGCTTCTTCTCTACTCATTGTATGTATACACTGTACATCCACCGTGAATAGTGCTCATAATGGAAATTAATCTGGTGCGAGGGTATGTAAGTGTGTTGATGGATAGACAGTCCTGCCTTTGGGCAAAGATTTGGACTGGCTGCCTTGCTGTTTTCAACTCCATGATTCTCAGGTTTGTGTCATATAAAATATGTCTGAAGAAAGGAAACATGCTTGCTTCAAGCTTCAATTTGTACAAGCAGTTCTTCATTATACGTTAAGGACATTTCAAGAATTTTTCAGTGACAGACACCAGTAGACTGGGTAGGAGGCTTACAGTGCAATCCTATACATGTCTATTCAGAAGTAGGTCCAACTGTGTTTAATAGGGCTTACTCCCAGGTAAGTGAGTATAGGACTCCATCCCTTAGACAGGGCTAAATTTCATGGCATTTGAACTCTGCACTGGGCTCAGAACTGTCTGCTTTTGACACTCTTGACCGTCTATTTACAGATCATCAGATGATCGTCGCCAATAAATACTGCAAATTACTGCAAACTGAGGTAGGACGGGCGATGGGGGGCAGTATACAGAAATATTTAATGTTTGTAACAGACCTGCTTGCTATGCAGCTGAATACCTGAGATTTTGAATGGAGATGTTAGAAATGTTGGTTTTACCCGCACTGGAGTTTTGTGTTCCGTTTCTAACTGCTAATAAATAGTAATACTCAGATAATAATCTCCCGTTTACAGTAGTTCATAGCTTTGGGAGCTAGATTTGAAGTTAATAAAATTAAGAATACACACACACACATACACATGAACCAAGAAACAGGCTAGGGAGGCATTTGGTCTGTTGGATGACAAGGAGTTTAAGGGGTGCTAAAGGAGGATAAGGAGATTGAAGAGAAGCCAGATGAATTCTTTGCATCTGTCTTCCCTGCAGAAGATGCAGGGCAGATGTCCATGTCCTGCAGAAGATGCAGGGCAGATGTCCATGTCCTGCAGAAGATGCAGGGCAGATGTCCATGCCTGAACTGATATTTTTGGGGGGGGAGTCTGATCCACTGTGGAATTGTGATGGAGACAAGAGATGAAGTTCTAGAATGTATTGACATATTGGGGGGTGGGGGGGAATCACTGGCTACGGATGGTATCCGTCTAAAAGTTTCTAAAGAATTCAAATGCGAAATGGTTGATCTTCCGGCAGAAATAGAAAAGCAGTATATACATATTTTAAATAAATACATCTTGTGGCATACATACATTTCAGATCAAGCGTGGGCAACTTTGAGTGTCCAGGGCGGCCACATTGCCCCCCTGGAAGCCTGCAGGGGCCACTTCCCTCCCCTTCTGCTGCTAGGAGTGGCTGTCCAGCTGCAGTCCCAGTACTTCTGCTGGGTAATAAGGCGCACAGAGAGCATGCACCTTGCTTCCTAGCAGCATCAGGCTCCCCACAGCCTGCCAAAGAGTTGTTTGGTGGGCTATGGGCAGCTCGGTCATGGCAGCAGTGGCAGAATCACGGCGATAGCAGCGATCAAGTGGGGGCCACAAAAATGGCGGGGTTGTGTGTGCATGCAGCTGGTGGGCCATTTGTAGCCCACCCCTGTTTTAGAAGGTGCTGAAATAACAACACAAAGTTTTTGTGGGCGCATTCCATAAATTCTGAATATACTAATTGAACATATTCAGAAAGCCCCAATTTTGGTGACAAGCTAAAACAGCCTTCCCCAGCCTGGTGCCCTCTGGATTATTTGGACGACAACTCCCAGTATTCCTGACCATTGACTGTACTGCTGAGGGAGCTGAAGTCCATAACATCTGGAGGGCACCAGGTTGGGGAAGGCTGAGCTGAAAACGGCATATCTGAAATTTTTCATACTGCTCCCTCACGTTTGTACCAGAGACCATACAATAACCATTCCAGTGTGTCTGTGACTATCTTGCTTTCTTCCTATGGTGCAAATTCTTTTAAAATGGTGGGATTATTTCCTCGCACTATTTGTGTTATGTAGGTGTTTAGAAACTCAGGTCCCTCCTCAAGAAACCCAAGAATCCAGGCTAAAACTCAACAATGTGTGTTTTTAAAAACTCAAAATGTTGAAATGGTACTTGTGTGCAGATGGCCAGGTGAAAACAAATGCCAGTTATGTCCTACGATTAAAAAAGGATGCCATTAGGTACTGTATATGCTTACAGATTAGGATTTTATTGTGTAGTTCCCCTGCCTCATTCATGGAATTTTATGGGGGGTTCCAAACACCATCTTGAATCTGTAACCTGCCCCATCTTTTCCCACTGCTTCTCTATTCTTACCACAAAAACAATATGTTAAGAAGGGAAAGATGAAATAGCTGCACAGTGCCTTTTGATTGGCTGTGCTAGGATTGGAGCCTTCCATCTAGAAGCACTCTATGAACCTAGTCAAAAGTTGATAATGATGACCACAGGTAGGGTGGCCATGTGTCCTCTTTTACAGTCCTCTATTTCAAGGGCTGCCAGAGGACTGCCCTCTATTTGGAAGGCATCCTCTATATGAAGAGCTGTCCAATCCAAATCCAGTTTACAGATAAAGAACCATCAGAGCAGGGAGGGGCCTTGAAGTGGCCCATCAAAAGCTCCTGGACAGCAGACTCAGCAAGCACACAGGTCACTTAGGGGGGGTGTCTCCACCAGTGATTTACTCTGAGCCAGCTGCGTGTTGAGGTCGTTAGGGATACATGACATCGTGGCCATCCAACAGTCAACCCGGAGCTTATCAGGGAAAAAAAAGATTTCCTGAGACTCTGATTCTTTTTCCTAAGTAGGGTTCTCCCCGATATGCCCCAACTCCCACATAGTTAGGGTATGCTAGCCCTGCCCAGAGGTGTGCCTTTCACCATGATCCCAGTCAAGGGGTGTTTCCTCCCATTGTGCTGAATGAGGCTTGCCCTCTGAATGCCCACAGAAATAACAGAGAAGCCCCTCAATGGACACAGCACATTTTAAAGCTCAATTCCTTAAGTGCAATTAAGCGCCATCTCAAGGCTCCGATTCATTGCCTTACGACATAACTCCTTCACAGCTTCCTTATAGAGGGCCTGAGAGTTAAAATGGGGGCTGGTTTCAGTCTCTTTCCCACAACAAACCCATTAGTGTCTCCTCAGAAGTAACTCCCACTGAGGTCAATGAGGCTTGCCTTTGAATGCCCACATCAGAACTTACAGAGATTCCCCCTCAATTGAAATGGCACATTTTAAAGCCCAGTTCCTTAAGTGTAAGCAAACAAGCGTGATCTTGAGGCTCAGATTTATTGCCTTAGGAAGTAACTACTTCACAGCTTCATTATAGATATCCTGCGGGTTACAATGGGGGATGGTTTCTGTCTTTGTGTTTACTGCTCTCTTTCCCACAACAAACCCATTACTGTCTCCTCAGAAGTAACTCCCATTGTGGTCAATGAGGTCCTGTGGGTTAAAATGGGGGCTGGTTTCCATCTTTGTGTTCTCCCCCCCCTTTCCCATCACAAGCATATGTGTGTCTACTCGGAAGTAACTCCCATTGTGCTCAATGAGGCTTGCTCCTGAAATGCAGGTGAATCTGGACTTTCAGGGGAAAGGAGAAGGGGAGGGGAAGCCTCTCTTCACAGCAAAGCTGATTCCTTTTAAAAATCCGGTACTCCTCCATTAGCTTCTTCTTCCGTTGTTGTGAAAACATGGCCCTAGTCACAATCTTCTACACTGTGGTGACATATTGAATTTCTATTTAAATTATAATAATTATTCCTAAATTTACATACACACACACACACACACACACACACACACACAATTAGCATATGCAACTCACTGTCTTCTTTTTTGGTGATTCATAAGTGGCCACTCCGTTCTGCAAGCTATTTCTAAGGCCTTGCCAACTGCAAACTAGGGCCTTGTTCACACATTGCTACCTGGATTATTTGTCTGTTCTGATGCACAGAAAAGCCCCCTCTGCATGTAATAGACACAAAGAGAGCTTCAGCCATGCTGGCCCCATCTCCCAATGTTCATGCATTAAGCATGGATGCTCAGTGGTAGGGCCAGCCCTGGATGTGGTGGATTCTACCCTGCAGTTTGCCAGTTTGTGTGCATGGGACTCAGTCCTAAAGGGGAGCCCAAAGCCTGCTGCTGCATGCACATTGCTGTAGATGGATACTAGTGTCTGAATTAGGCGTTATCACACAGCACAAGTCAAGTCATGGCTTAAGTAGCTACACACACACACACATTCTTCTTCTTTTTCATCTGTTTATTGATCAGGGAAGTCTACTTGCACAGAGCTCTGCATGGATCAGCTTCCATGTAATGAACCCTGATTGAGCAGGATCCCAGATCCTGTGGAACCAACTTGTGAGACCAAGGTCTATTTGAGGTGCTCCTTTAAGAGCCCTACCATTGAGGCATAGAGAGGCAGCGGCCTCAGATGCCTGACTTTGAATGTTATGAAAGGGCAGCAAATGATCAGTTACTTAATTTGTTATAGTTGTATTTTTACTGCCAGGCAGAGGTGCTTGTGGAATTTTTCTGTCTCAGGTGCCCAAATAACTTGGCTAGCCTTGGGTACTATGCACATTGACTTCGGGGAGAGGATGTACTATTTGCTGTTCCTCCTCAGGCAGGCCTTGAGCCAGCCCTGTGTACTTCTCCCTCTGTGAAATGTGAGGATACCCCACAGGTAACGTTCTTCAGCTTGTGGGGAATGTATTTACCCCTGTCCAGGAACTATGGCAGTGATGTGGTCATGCTGAAGAATGTTCTGGCTCCCAACCAAGCGACTCGGACAGCTGAAGAAGAAGGCTACTCCTGTGTAAGGGAATGAGTGCACAAGATCCAACGTGTGCATCGTCCTGGGTACTGGGTGTGGTCAGAGCCAGCCCAAGATATTGTGCTGCCTGAGGTGAAGAACAAGAAGGCGCCCCTGCCATTTGATGTACAGAAGCCAACTGGATTGTCAGTTGGCTCTTACTTCAATACTGGGGATAGGACAGCATCCTCCACTGCACTTGAAGGCAGCAGGCTATCTTGGAGATGCAGGGCAGGCTCCATGGCACATAGCGCTCTCATCCATGATCTTGTGCCACCTCCCAGTATTTGCCGCCTGAAAGGTACTATGCCTATGTACAGCAGTTGCTGGGGAACATGGGTGGGAGGGTGCTGTTGCACTTGTGTCCTGCTTCTGGGTTCCCAGTCAACAGCTGGCCAGCCACTGTGTGAGCAAAATGCTGGACAAGATGGACCATTGGTCTGATCCAGCAGGGCTCTTCTTATGTTCTTATGTTCCTAGGTGACTGCCTCACTCTGCCTAATGGTAGGGCCAGCCCTGGGTGTGGTGGATTCCACCCTGCAGTTCACCAGTTTGTGTGCATGGGACTCTTTCTGGAAGGGGGACCCAAAACCTGCTTCTGCAGGCACATTGCTCTTGATAGATGTTGGTGTTTGAATTAGGAGTTGGAACACGGCACAAGCCAAGTCATGGTTGAGATAGCTTTCTCTCCCCCTCCCCCGCCTCATTTTTCTTCTTTATTTTTAATCTTTATTTTTCATCTATTTATTTATTAATTTTCCACCCTCCAATTTTCTATGCAAAGTCTCAGAGGACATTGACATACCAGGGTTCCAAAACAAAAACCCAAGGAACATTTTGCCCACGCACCCATAATTTTCTTTGCACAGGAGTGATGTCCCCCCGCTCTTCTTATTATCAGTTTTGGGCAGTGGGTAATCAAAGACTGTTTAAAAAAAAAAAAAAGCTAAGTCACAAACTGCTAGATAATTACTGTCACTTGTAGGATGCTCTGAACAAAATAATTAATTATGCCACAGTCCTATAAATAATCCCATAAATAAAGCAAAAAAAAGCATGAAACATATGGTTTACACGTCTTAAAATATTCCTTTATCTTAGTCATACCATTAAACATACAATTTCATTTGGAAATTTGTTGTTGTTGTTCAGTCGTTCAGTCGTGTCCGACTCTTCGTGACCCCATGGACCATAGCACGCCAGGCCTTCCTGTCCTGCGCACTCTCCCGGAGTGTGCTCAGGTTCATATTCATTGCATCGGTGATGCTATCTAGCCATCTCATCCTCTGCCGTCCCCTTCTCCTTTGGCCTTCAGTCTTTCCCAGCATCAGGGTCTTTTCCAGAGAGTTTTCTCTTCGCATTAGGTGGCCAAAATATTGGAGCTTCAGCTTCATTATCTGTCCTTCCAATGAGCAGTCAGGGTTGATTTCCTTTAGGATGGACTGATTTGACCTCCTTGCAGTCCAGGGGACTCGTAAGAGTCTTCTCCAGCACCACAGTTCGAAAGCATCAATTCTTCGGCGCTCAGCCTTCCTTATAGTCCAGCTCTCACAGCCATACATTACTACTGGGAAAACCATAGATTTGATTAGACGGACCTTTGTTGGCAAGGTGATGTCTCTGCTTCTTACTATGCTGTCTAGGTTTGCCATAGCTTTCCTCCCAAGGAGCAAGCGTCTTTTAATTTCATGGCTACAGTCACCGTCTGCGGTGATCTTGGAGCCCAAGAAAGTAAAATCTGTCACTGCTTCCATTTCTTCCCCTTCTATATGCCAGGAAGTGATAGGGCCAGATGCCATGATCTTAGTTTTTTTTTAATGTTGAGTTTCAAACCAGCTTTTGCACTCTCCTCTTTCACCCTCAACAAGAGGCTCTTGAGATCCTCTTCGCTTTCTGCCATTAGGGTGGTATCGTCTGCATATCGGAGGTTGTTGATAATTCTCCCGGCAATCTTAATTCCGACCTGTGCTTCATCCAACCCGGCATTTCTCATGATGTACTCTGCATATAAGTTAAATAAGCAGGGTGACAATATGCAGCCTTGTCGTACTCCTTTCCCAATTTTGAACCACTCGGTTGTTCCATGTCCGGTTCTTACTGTTGCTTCTTGACCCTCGTACAGGTTTCTCAGGAGACAGGTAAGGTGGTCTGGTACTCCCATCACTTTAAGAATTTGCCACAGTTTGTTGTGATCCACACAATCAAAGGCTTTAGCGTAGTCAATGAAGCAGAAATAGACGTTTTTCTGGAATTCTCTTGCTTTCTCCATGATCCAGCGAATGTTGGAGATTTGATCTCTAGTTCCTCTGCCTCTTCGAAACCCAGCTTGTACTTCCGGTAGTTCTCAGTTCGCATACTGCTGAAGCCTAGCTTGTAGGATTTTGAGCATCACCTTGCTGGCATGTGAAATGAGCGCAATTGTGCGGTAGTTTGAACACTCTTTGGCGTTGCCCTTCTTTGGAATTGGAATGTAAACTGACCTTTTCCAGTCTTGTGGCCATTGTTGAGTGTTCCAAATTTGTTGGCATATTGAGTGCAGCACTTTAACAGCATCATCTTTTAGGATCTTAAATAGCTCAGCTGGAATACTGTCATCTCCACTAGCTTTGTTGTAGTAATGCTTCCTAAGGCCCACTTGACTTCACTCTCTAGGATGTCCGGCTCAAGTTCAGTGACCGCACTATCATGGCTATCAAGAACATTACTATCATGGCTATCAAGGACATTAAGATCTTTCCTGTATAGTTCTTCTGTGTATTCTTTCCACCTCTTCTTAATCTCATCTGCTTCTGTGAGGTCCCTGCCTTCTTTGTCCTTTATCATGCCCGTCTTTGCACAAAACGTTCCCTTGAGATCTCCGATTTTCTTGAAGAGATCTCTAGTCTTTCCCATTCTGTTGTTTTCCTCGATTTCCTTGCATTGTTCATTTAAGAAGGCCTTCTTGTCTCTCCTTGCTATTCTCTGGAACTCTGCATTCAGTTGGATATATCTTCCCCTTTCTCCCTTGCTTTTCGCTTCCCTTCTTTCGTGAGCTACTTGTAAAGCCTCATCAGACAGCCACTTGGCTTTCTTGCATTTCTTCTTCTTTGGGATGGATTGAGTTGCTGCCTCCTGAACAATGTTACGGACCTCCGTCCATAGTTCCTCAGGCACTCTGTCTATCAGGTCTAATCCCTTAAATCTATTCCTCACCTCCACTGTATATTCATAAGGGATATGATTTAGGTCATACCTGAATGCTTTAGTGGTTTTCCCTACGTTCTTCAATTTAAGCCGAAATTTTGCAAGAAGCAGCTCATGATCTGAGCCACAGTCAGCTCCAGGTCTTGTTCTGACTGACTGTATGGAGCTTCTCCATCTTTGGCTGCAAAGGACATAATCAATCTGATTTGGATATTGACCATCATGTCCATGTGTAGAGTCGTCTCTTGTGCTGTTGGAAAAGAGTGTTTGCTATGATCAGCGTGTTCTCTTGGCAAAACTCTATTAGCTTTTGTCCTGCTTCATTTTGTACACCAAGGCCATGCCTGCCTGTTATCCCGGTGATTTCTTGACTTCCTACTTTAGCATTCCAGTCCCCTATGATGAAGAGGACATCTTTTTTTGGTGTTAGTTCTAGAAGGTGTTGTAGGTCTTCATAGAACCGATCAACCTCAGCTTCTTCGGCCTCAGTGGTTGGGGCATAGACTTGAATTACTGTGATGTTGAATGGTTTGCCTTGGATTCGTACTGAGATCATTCTATCATTTTTGAGATTGTACCCCAGTACTGCTTTTCCCACCCTTTTGTTGACTATGAATGCTACTCCATTTCTTCTAAGGGATTCTTGGCCACAATAGTAGATATGATGGTCACCTGAATTAAATTCGCCCATTCCTGTCCATTTTAGTTCGCTGATTCCCAAGATGTCGATGTTCACTCTTGCCATCTCATGTTTGACCACCTCCAGCTTACCTTGATTCATTGATCTAACATTCCAGGTTCCTAAACAATATTGTTCTTTACAGCATCGGATTTTCTTTTCACCACCAGACACATCCACAGCTGAGTGTCCTTTCGGCTTTGGCCCAGCTGCTTCACTCTTTCTGGCGCTACTTGGAAATACCCTCTGCTCTTCCCCAGTAGCATATTGGACACCTTCCAACCTGAGGGGCTCATCTTCCGGCGTCATCTCTTTTAGCCTTGTGATACGTTCCATGGGGTTTTCTTGGCAAGAATACTGGAGTGGGTTGCCATTTCCTTCTCCAGTGGACCACATTTTGTCAGAACTCTCTGCCATGACCTGTCCATCTTGGGTGGCCCTGCACGGCATAGCTTATGGCTTCACTGAGTTACGCAAGCCCCTTCGCCACAACAAGGCAGTGATCCATGAAGGGGTCATTTGGAAATACCAATTTACAAAAAATATACATATAGGTATAGATGTATAAAGAAAATCTGAAATTATGAATATTTATTTTCCAGAAACAACAACAGCAGTTGTTTCTTTCTTCCTTTCCCTGTGTGACGTAATCTACTTCTTCCTGGGATATATCTGTTCTTCTGACTGCTTGTCTATCACATTTATATTTCACCCTTCCTCAAAGTGGAGGAAGTTTCAGGGTGTTCTCTGAACACAGGGTGGGCCTGTGGTGGCACTGGAATTTCTGGGGCATTGCATTTTGGGAAAATTAAGATGGCCATGGGACCAGGACAGGCTTCACTGTCAACAGCGGGCCTTGCCACCGATGGTGGGCCCCAGCAGCTGCCTGAGGATGCCAAGTGTTGGGCCTGGGCCTGGAGGCAACAATGGGCCCTTCACAAGCATTTCTTCTATCTGCTCCTGTGGCTGTGTGGTTAGCAAGTTGTTCTCTGCAGTTTCCTAATTGCAATGCTTCTCCCCTTTCTGTCTGAAAGTATTGGTACCAACAAAACTCCCAAAAGAAACTTTGGCTTGTAGGGACCACCTGAACATTTCCCAGGGATGGGAATAAAACCCACGCATGCAGAATATTTATATGAGGTTGTATGCTTGGAAGTTTGAACACTTGAGACCCACACATCCCACCATCCAAGCATTGCTGAGTTGGGCTGTTGTAGTCTCATTATGCTAATGCACATTTTCAAATGTCTCCCACATTTCTCCTATGTTCCCCAATCTTCCAAATGCAATCTGAAAATTTTACACAATCTTGTGCACTTGAGTGTACAGGCATCGCAGACAGTGCCTGGGTGTGTTTCTGCAATCTCAGTTTGGGTTGTTAATGTGCATTATTAACCCACCTAATTCTGTATTTCTTTCTGAGTTCTGTGATAGATAGATAGATAGATAGATAGATAGATAGATAGACAGACAGACAGAGGCACATACCAGCTTGGAGCACACATCTAAGGGAGGCGGGAACTGAGAAAAAAGAGAGGCACACGACCATTAATCCTACTGCCGTAACACCTACTCATTGTGATTACATTACAATGATTCATATAGGGAAGGTGTAGGGCAATCTGTGGTCCTTCAGATGTTATTTGACTAAACTGCCATCATCCCTAACCATTGGCCATGCTGGTTGAGGCTAGAGAGAGTTGGAGTCCAGCAATATCTGAAAAGCCACATCTTCCTCACCCCTTAATATAGAGAAACACACAATTGCTTCAGACGTGACACTTATGTACAGATAGCACCTGTGAAGGAACAGAATTGTCCTCCCTTTTTGTGTTTAGTTTGGTTTTAAGATATTATGGGGTTCTAGCTTGTGTGTGTGTGCTAGTCAGTTTCAGCCAAAAGGTTAATAGTTTAGAGGTCAAAAGTTTAGTTAGGATGTAGAGGTCAGGAAGTTTGCTCAGGAAGCTAGGAGATTATAAGGTTCAACAGAAGGGATGTTGGAGGAATCTGTCTGAGGGGTGGAGTTCGCTGAGCTTTCATCAGCTCAGCCCCCCGGACTCCAGCTTGCTTTCCTGTGTGCTGAACCAACTTGATCTGCATTGAGTCAGGCCAGTTTGCGGATCTGGGTTTTTTTCAAATTGTATTTTCGTAAATAGCGATTTGCGCAATTTGTGCAAATTTCACCTGGAATTTGCACAAATTGCTATGAACATAAATAGTAATCCCCTCCCCCGAAAAAGCTCCCAGAAACTCACAGCTCAGCTTGCAAATCTAAGCCAAGTCAGGGCACCATGGAAATCCAGCGAGCCCCAAAAGGGCTGGCTTTTCCGGCAATGGACATCCTTATTCAACAGTCAGAGGAAGAGATAACCAGTTTCAAATACAAAAAAACAGAAAATGAGTTTGTAAAAATGAACAAGAAACTCCCCACCTGATTGATTGGAGTTGGGGAGAGAAAAAACTAATGTTAAGAGATTAAAACCTAAGGCAAAAGGCAGAGGGGCAAAGAAGCAAGAAGGACAAGGAGAGAGAGAAGCCCAGAGTCCTAGAGGACAGAAAGAATCAGCACTGCTGATTGAGAGCTGGACTTATCACAGTAAGATATTACTAGGATAAGAGGTCTGGTTAAAATAGGGACACAGTTACTGAGTGCATTTATCCCTAGTTGTTTTATTACTCTACTGCTCATATGGTTTTTCATGTGGTGTGTGTATCCATTCAGATTTTAACATGTTTTCCTTCATTACAATTTAAACTTTGCTATTTGAAATTTTGTGGTTTCCTTGGGGGGGGGGTGTTACCCACCCCATGTCTAATAGCTAATCCCCCACAATAGCTAAAGTAGATACCCGACACCTAGAGAGTTTTAAGGCTGATTTGGTGGAGACAAGGGGGAAAAGTTTTCTACCTGGTGGCAGTGGAAAAGGCCACAGGAAGGGAAGGGCAAAAAGGAGTGTGGGCACACTATTTTGCTGTTTTCACTTCCCCTTGTGGAACAGAGTACTTCTGATTTATAGACAGTGTTTCAGACTGCACAGTGGAGAATCATGCACACAGCAATATTGCTAATACATAGAACATACATAATGAATTAAATCTATACCTGGTCATACTTAGAGTAGACCCATTGAAATGAATAGGACTTATGTTGGTTATGACTAATGTAAGTCCCATTGATTTCAATGGGTCAACTCTAAGTATGGATCCAACTGAATGTGTACAACCATTGTGTGCAGAAGCCCTGAAACTGTATTATATACTTGTGCTCTTAATGGCTATAGCGATTTATTACATATATATTTAGGTACAGGAGAAATACACATTTTTATACAGAATGTCAGTCTGGTCCTGCAATTCTCACTTAGGTGACACTTCCACTGGCTTCAGGGTTGGTTTTCTCATAGCACTTTAAATCCAAAGCACTGGACCAAAAATATCACACATTAGCAGGCAGCAGGAGTTGCTGTATCTGCCTTAAGGTTTCTCTGATATCGTAGTATTTCATATGCAATTGGCCATGGCTAGTGGAGGGAATAATTATAACCCCAAAATAGTCAAACCTGCAGCACTTTGTGGAACATAACCGGCTTTTTAAAACTGAAGCCTTGGTATTACTAATTCAGTGCTTGCTGTCCAAATGAGAATTGACATCCCGTCCTAAACTGTCACTCTTTAAGAGATAAACATTAATCATCTTTTTTTAAAAAAACAGACTCCCTATCTAAGAAAGGATTACATGAGAAGGCGGCGTTGGTTTATATTATGCCACCCAGGTAATTATTAGGTTTGTCTTAGGACCAAACTAGATAAGACACAGCAATGATCAAATACCCTGATCTTACTTTGGGGTGTATGCAGTATTAGTCAGGGTGAATCCACTGAAACAAATGGGACTTAAGTTATATGAACAATGGATACAACCCTTTTGTTCTTAAAAACAGCCAGCAAGGGGGGAGGGTTTGGACCAGGGTGGTGGAGCTGTGGCAGGTGTTTTAACCCTTTCCTCATGCTGTTTTCCCAATGTACTCCCCCCACCTCAGCTGCTATTTTTCTCACTGAGGAAAACATAGGGGTACTTCAATTTTTACCCCAGAGGAGGAAATAGCAGCTGCATGTGGGTGAGGTATGGCAAAATGACACGGAGGGAGAAAGTTGAATCTAGGGCTGTGCACGGACCTTCTTATCCACTTTGGGTGCCGCTTGCAACCCCGATCAACCTCGGACCGATTCAGGCCCCTTCCAATCCAACTCGGATCTGAATCTGAGGCAAGATTTGGATATCTGGATTGCGCAGTTGGGGCATTTTCCCATTGACTTACAAGGGAAAACACAAATGGCCATAACGTTTTTAGTTTTTATGATACAGGCATGAAATTTGGGGACCTCTCCACACCTCTGGAGAGGAGGCCACCTGCAAAATGTCAGATAGTTTGGCCCGTCGGTTTTTGTGCTAGCCGGAATTGAAATCTGATGTTTTCCACAGAAACTCTCAAAGCAAAGAGTTGTGACTTCTCCCTGTTTCCACACACGCATGTGACACCTTGGCCTCTCCCAGCCCCCCTCCAGGGCATTGCACCCCCAGAAGCCCAGGCAGTTTTGTCCACTGGCTTGTGTGCTAGGCGCTGGTGAAATTTGATTTTTTCCAGAAAAACTCTCAAAGCCAATAGCTGTAACGTCCCCCTGTTTCCACGGATGTGTGTGAAACCTGGCCTTCTCCCAGCCCCCCTCAAGGGCATCCCACTTGCCAAATTCCAGGCACTTTGGCCCACTGGCTTGTGTGCTAGGCACAGGTGAAACTGGGGTTTTTCCAGGAAAACTCCCAAAGCAAAGAGCTGTAACTTCTCCCCACCTCTGCCCCTGCCAACACCCCAAAGATGCCTCATATTGTGCTGAATTGCTTTGCCACACAGTGGACTGTTATTGGAATAAGAAGGTAATTAATATAAATACTATGTGTCTTGTGCTTTTTCAACACTGCCTTGAAATTTGGATGTATAGTGTTGGTGGAACTACAACCTAGCATGCACACATACACGGACACAGACACACAAGAGCTAAAGAAAAGCAGAACTACTTAAGCAAATGGCAGGTGCCTTTAATTTATTGTTTTATATTTCATGTTCTTTTATGGAAGGCAGGATAACTTCAAGAAATACAGGGTGATAGTGCAGGCGATTAAATAACAGCCAAATCAAACCCTTAAAAAACACACACACTTACTTTAATTTCTGTTTTGGGAGGATCAAGACAGAGAAGACACCAACAGTTCACTTCAGCACAGGGGTGGGGGGACAAACACTACACACATAGGCTGCTATAATATGTCTTTCTTTAAGGATTTAGAAAAAAAGAAAAAACTGAATGCTTGAATATGACTTAAAAGTGTGTGTGTGTGTGGGGGGGGAATGCCCAGAAGTCAATGTTTGTTTTTAAAATTCTAAATAAGAGTGGGTTTGTAAAAATCTAACAGAGACACAGTCGACTGACAAAAACAACAAGAAAATTGAATGGAGAAAACAGAAGTAAGGCTCGACGTTACACAACAAATGCAGACTTTTCCAGAGTCCGAAATTGAGATAAACAAACTAGGGATGTACGAAAGTGACTTACCTTTCCACGGATTATGTTGATGGTGGGGGGGAGGCGTTCCGTCCCTCCCCTCAGAATCCTGACCGGGGGGGAGGCACTCCGTACCTCCCCCCTGGAACCCTGGCCGGCCAGCTCCGCTCTGCAGGGATTCTGCGGAGCCGCTGGCCGGCTCCGCCAGCAACCGGACATCCGGCCGCTGGCTAGCAGGGACGCAAATGGCGGCAGCCGTAGCTGCCGCCGTTTGCGTCCCTGCAGTCAGCCGTGATAGGCTACGTAAATGTTTACGTAGCCTATCACGGCTGATTTAAAACAAAAACAAAAAATGCGCATACGCAAATGGCGGCGGCCATGGCCGCCGCCATTTGCGTTCTTTATTTTGGCACGTCTTAGTCTACGTAAACATTTCCATAGACTAAGACAGCGAAAATAAGGGGGACGCAAATAGCGTAGTGTCTACGCTATTTGCGTTCCCCTTATTTTCGCCGTCTTAGTCTACGTAAATGTTTACGTAGACTAAGGCGTGCCAAAATAAGGAACGCAAATGGCGGCGGCCATGGCCGCCGCCATTTACGTATGTGCATTTTTTGTTTTTTGTTTAACTCAGCCATGATAGCTACGTAAAGATTTACATAGCCTATCATGGTGTTTTTTTAAAATCTAGCCATGATAGGCTACGTAAATCTTTACGTAGCCTATCATGTTTTTTTTGTTTTTTTGTTTTTTTCAACCTGGAAATGGCGGCGGCGGCAGCCGGTCTTCTGACTGGCTGCCGCCGCCCCGCCGCCGGAGCCGGAGCTGCTGCCGCCAGAAAGATCCGCCCAAGGTAAGTCTTGTCCCGGGGGGTGGGGGGGCAGGCTGTTCCGCCACCGATTTCGGGGGGCCGAATGCGCTGGCATTCGGCCTCCCCTAGATCCGTGGCGGAACTTTCCTACATCCCTAAAACAAACACAGGAATGGTGGGGGAGGGGGCACATGGCAGCAATTTGCAAGAAAAAGCCACGTTAGTTTGAAAAAATACGGAAAGGAGAGATAGAATCTAATCAAATACAAATAACAAATGAGTTGGAGGTACAAAGATATCGGAGAAAGCAGCTGGAAGAGGTGCTGCAAAAGACACTGTCCCAATGAGGATGGATGATCAAGGAGCAAGAGAAGGGAACGCTCCCAGTACAACCAAGCTGTTTCCTTTTAATTTAAATTCTCAGGAAAGCCTAATGGCAATCAAAATTGAATAAATTGAAGGAACAACTCCTAGGAATGCACGAACACACAGACGCACAAACTGTCATCTACCCACACCAGCCCTCTCTCCCAAAGACACAGCTAGGGCAATGACTGAACACAGCCTTTCACCAAAGTGTATACCCCCTTCCTCCAATGCTCTCTCTGAGTGGAGACTGCTAGCATCGGTTCTGGCTGAGGGTTCCTATTCACCAAAGCACACTCCCTCCTCCTCCTGAGCTCGCCTTCCTGCCTCCCCACATCTGCTTGCCTCCCCCCTCCCTCCTCCTCTTCCTCCTCCTCTTCCTCCTCCTCCTGCCCCTCCACATGAGCATTGAGAAATTGATACATTTTGGAGACAGCCTGTCTGGACTGCTGAGGTATTCAGTAGAGCTTTGAATATACAAGGCAGAGGAGGCGTTTCTTGGGGCACACGCTTCACCCCAGGGCAGCTCGGTACTGCTCTGAACCACCTCGTATCACGGGGCCTTTGCTCCAAAACAGCTCGCTTCGCCTTGTTATTCGGACTTCATAATGAGGCGGTGCACAGCCGTAGTTAAATCCCTTTCCCCAATGGCCATGGTCTTGATCCAATCTCTCCACACACGTGTGCGCACACACACACTAGGGATGGCGGAGAAATCCACCATGGACTCCAATGAGGCCGGATTCTTTGGAATCCAGCACCCCGGAGTCCATGGCGGAACGGACTAACCCCCCGCCACCCCCCGAAATCCCCCCCGGGATGGAACCTACCTGGTGGCGGCTGGTCTGGGTCGCCGTCTTCATCCACTGCCGGGCTGCGGAACAAATAGGCATCCGGCATAGCAGACGCCATTTGCATTCCTGCCGTTGGCTGTGATTGGCTATATAAATATTTACGTAGCCTATCACATCAAAGAGCAGGGATGCAAATGGTGTAGCGGACATCATTTGCGTCCCTGCCGTTGGACGCAAATGGTGTCTGCTATTTAAATATTTACGTAGCCAATCATGGCCAACGGCAGGGACTCAAATGGCATCCCCTACAATGCACGCCATTTGCGTCTGCAGACTGGCCACGGCTGGAAGTCCCGCAGTGGCCGGAGCCAGCCGGCGGTTCCGCGGACTCCCTGCAGAACGGAGCTGGCCGGGGAGGATTCCGGGGGGAAGGACCGGATCGCCTACCCCCACCTGTGGACCCCGCCACAGACCCCAGGTAAGGGGATCTGTACATCCCTCACACATACACACAAACACACACACACACACACCCCTCAGCTGATTTTAAGCTTTACAAAATATATTGAGAGCTCTGCTCATAGATCTCTTGTGTCTTGTCTAGTTTGGCCCATTGCCATAGCTAAAGCCAGGCTGAAAGTGTGAATGCTGTTGTTCTCAACTGTTATTGTGTAAAAATGTATGTTTAGGATACAGCTGAAAGATAATATAGAAATATTTTAAATGAATAAATAAAGAGTTTGTGAGACACTATCTGCAGATTAAGGAAGGTACAAAAATAAAGGGGGGAAGCAAATGGAATTATGAAGAAAAAGTTCTCAGGGTCTCAGCTAGGGATGTACGAAACTCACCTTTTTGCGGAATTTTTCACGGTGGGGGGTGAGGCGCTCCGTCCCTCCCCCTGGAATCCTCAACGGGGGGGAGGCGATCTGGTCCTCCCCCCCGGAATCCTGCCTGGCCGGCTCCGCTCCGCAGCCGCTCCGCAGAGCAGCTGGCCAGGCCCATCCGCAGCCGGATTTCCGGGTGTGGATGGGCTGCTGTGAACACAAATGGCGGCCACCATAGTGGCTGCCATTTGCATCCAGACAGGCTGCCATGATAGGCTACGTAAGTATTTACGTAGCCTATCACGGCTAACCCCAAAAAGAAAAAGAAAAAAACAGCGTACGCAAATGGCGGCGGCTACGGCAGTCACCATTTGTGTTCCCTATTTTTTGCCGTTCTAGCCTACATAAATATTTACATATTACGGAAAAAAAAGGGGAATGCAAATAGCGTAGTGGGCGCTATTTGTGTTCCCCTTTTTTTTGCCATAATAGCCTACATAAATATTTATGTATTACGGCAAAAAAAAAGGGGAACGCAAATAGTGTAGTGGGCACTATTTGCGTTTCCCTTTTTTTCGCCTTAATAGCCTACGTAAATATTTACGTAGGCTAGAACGGCAAAAAATAGGGAACGCAAATGGCAGCCGCCGTAGCTGCTGCCATTTGCATACGCTGGTTTTTTTTCTTTTTCTTTTTGGGGTTAGCCGTGATAGGCTACGTATATACTTACATAGCCTATCACAGCTGCAAGGCAGCTGCAAGGACCCCAGTGGCAGCAGCAGCCTGGCCGCAGCCGGCCAGGAGACCAGCCACCAGAGCCGCCACTGCTGCTGCCACTGCTAGAACCGCCGCCACCGCATCCGCCCCAGGTAAGTTCCGTCCAGGAGGATTCCGCGGGGGGTGGGGGGGGGGGAGGAGGCCATTCCACCATGGATTCCAGGGGAATCCGTGGAATCCTCCTGGAATCCATGGTGGAATTCTCTGCCATCCCTAGTCTCAGCTATAAACCACTTCCAGCTTCTCCAGGGTATTTCGCTAAAGTGCTGAAGCAGTAAAAAGTTAAAGGCTAACTTTATTGACTCACCCTAAAGCGCTCTTTTGTTTCTCTGATGCTCTCTTAAATCATTATTGTGATGCTGTGTTTCTTTGATGTTCTGAAGTTTCTCTGTTGTTATGTAGAGTCCCTTTTCTGCTTTATCACAGTAACGGTCTTTCAGGTTTACAGGAGCTTCTCATTGTAAGCAGGGAGAAGGAGAAAGGAGGAGCGTTGGAAGCAATTACTCCATGGCAGAGTGCTGGAATGGGGTGAAACTGGGGGGTTGGTCTGTTCTTAGTGGGGGCCTTCAGATGCTGCACTCCAGAATCAGGAATTTTGGCTTCTCAAGGCAAAAGTGCACACATTGGGGAAAGGGCAGGGGGAGATAATGTAGTAGCAGGAGGGAGCCTTCAGAATTGTGAATTACTTGATCTCCATTCGTAATTACTTAGCAGCAGGGGGGAGCATGGACAGGGGCGGGAAACAAGCTCATCTCATTGAGCAGCCCCTGCCAGGTTGATGATGTTCAGTACTATTCCCCCTACCCCACCCGGAAGTATGTTGTTCCTTTCAAGCACTGTGTGAGTCACGAAGATCCCACCCAGGCTACCTGAAAGGCTGCCTTCTCCAAGATGAGCCTGCCCAGTTCCTAAAATCTTCTAGAGAGGTCATTCTTGACTCTGAGAATACACAGACTCTGAGAATACACAGAAGAACTATACAGGAAAGATCTTAATGTCCCTGATAGCCATGATAGTGTGGTCACTGAACTTGAGCCAGACATCCTAGAGAGTGAAGTCAAGTGGGCCTTAGGAAGCATTACTAACAACAAAGCTAGCGGAGATGACAGTCTTCCAGCTGAGCTATTTAAAATCCTAAAAGATGATGCTGTTAAAGTGCTGTACTCAATATGCCAACAGATTTGGAACACTCAACAGTGGCCACAAGACTGGAAAAGGTCAGTTTACATTCCAATTCCAAAGAAGGGCAATGCCAAAGAGTGTTCAAACTACTGTACAATTGCGCTCATTTCACATGCCAGCAAGGTTATGCTCAAAATCCTACAAGCTAGGCTTCAGCAGTACGTGAACCGAGAACTACCGGAAGTACAAGCTGGGTTTCGAAGAGGCAGAGGAACTAGAGATCAAATCTCCAACATTCGCTGGATCATGGAGAAAGCAAGAGAATTCCAGAAAAATGTCTATTTCTGCTTCATTGACTACATTAAAGCCTTTGATTGTGTGGATCACAACAAACTGTTGCAAATTCTGAAAGAGATGGGAGTACCAGACCACTTCACCTGTCTCCTGAGAAACCTGTACGAGGGTCAAGAAGCAACAGTAAGAACCAGACATGGACAACCAATTGGTTCAAAACTGGGAAAGGAGTACGACAAGGCTGCATATTGTTGCCCTGCTTATTTAACTTTGTTACAAAAACTAATGACAATGAAGGCTCCAGAATCCAGTCCATCCCACCACAGCAACCTTGCATAGAGGTACTCCAGAATCAGGAATTTTGGCTTCTCAAGGCAAAAGTGCACACATTGGGGGAAGGGCAGGGGGAGATAATGTAGTAGCAGGAGGGAGCCTTCGGAATTGTGAAGTACTTTTGAGAGGTTAGTAATGCTTCCTAAGGCCCATTTGACTTCACTCTCTAGGATGTCTGCCTCAAGTTCAGTGACCACACTATCATGGCTATCAGGGACATTAAGATATTTCCTGTACAGTTCTTCTGTGTATTCTTTCCACCTCTTCTTAATCTCATCTGCTTCTGTTAGGTCCCTGCCTTCTTTGTCCTTTATCATGCCCATCTTGGCACAAAATGTTCCCTTGAGAACTTCGATTTTCTTGAAGAGATCTCTAGTCTTTCCCATTCTGTTGTTTTCCTCAATTTCTTTGCATTGTTCATTTAAGAAGGCCTTCTTGTCTCTCCTTGCTATTCTCTGGAACTCTGCATTTAGTTGGGTATATCTTCCCCTTCCTCCCTTGCTTTTCGCTTCTCTTCTTTCCTCAGCTACTTGTAAAGCTTCATCAGACAGCCACTTTGCTTTCTTGCATTTCTTCTTCTTTGGGATGGATTGAGTTGCTACCTCCTGAACAATGTTATGGACCTCTGTCCATAGTTCCTCAGGCACTCTGTCTATCAGGTCTAATCCCTGAAATCTATTCATCACCTCCACTGTATATTCATAAGGGATATGATTTAGGTCATACCTGAATGGTTTAGTGGTTTTCCCTACGTTCTTCAATTTCAGCCGAAATTTTGCAATAAGAAGCTCATGATCTGAGCCACAGTCAGCTCCAGGTCTTGTTTTCACTGACTGTATAGAGCTTCTCCATCTTTGGCTGCAAAGGACATAATCAATCTGATTTGGATATTGACCATCTGGTGAAGTCCATGTGTAGAGTCTCCTCTTGTGCTGTTGGAAAAGAGTGTTTGCTATGATCAGTGTGTTCTCTTGGCAAAACTCTATTAGCCTTTGTCCTGCTTCATTTTGTACACCAAGGCCATGCTTGCCTGTTATCCCGGTGATTTCTTGACTTCCTACTTTAGCATTCCAATCCCCTATGATGAAGAGGACATCTTTTTTTGGTGTTAGTTCTAGAAGGTGTTGTAGGTCTTCCTAGAACCGATCAACCTCAGCTTCTTCGGCCTCAGTGGTTGGGGCATAGACTTGAATTACTGTGATGTTGAATGGTTTGCCTTGGATTCGTACTGAGATCATTCTATCATTTTTGAGATTGTACCCCAGTACTGCTTTTCCCACCCTTTTGTTGACTATGAGTGCTACTCCATTTCTTCTAAGGGATTCTTGCCCACAGTAGTAGCTATGATGGTCACCTGAATTAAATTTGCCCATTCCTGTCCATTTTAGTTCGCTGATTCCCAAGATGTCGATGTTCACTCTTGCCATCTCATGTTTGACTACCTCCAGCTTACCTTGATTCATTGATCTGACATTCCAGGTTCCTAAACAATATTGTTCTTTACAGCATCGGATTTTCTTTTCACCACCAGACACATCCACAGCTGAGTGTCCTTTCAGCTTTGGCCCAGCCGCTTCACTCTTTCTGGTGCTACTTGGAAATTCCCTCTGCTCTTCCCCAGTAGTATATCGGACACCTTCCGACCTGAGGGGCTCATCTTCCGGTGTCATATTTTTTAGCCTTGTGATATGTTCCATGGGGTTTTCTTGGCAAGAATACTGGAGTGGGTTGCCATTTCCTTCTCCAATGGACCACAATTTGTCAGAACTCTCTGCCATGACCTGTCCATCTTGGGTGGCCCTGCACGGCATAGCTTATGGCTTCCCTGAGTTACACAAGCCCCTTCGCCACAACAGGGCAGTGATCCATGAAGGGGGAGGCCTCCCAGGCCTCCCCAAGTCTAACCTGTGGAGAGACAATTTGTTGTTGTTCAGTTGTTCAGTCAAGTCTGACTCTTCGTGACCCCATGGACCATAGCACGCCAGGCCTTCCTGTCCTCCGCTCTCTCCCGGAGTGTGCTCAAGTCCATATTCATTGCATCGGTGATGCTATCTAGCCATCTCATCCTCTGCCGTCCCCTTCTCCTTTTGCCTTCAGTCTTTCCCAGCATCAGAGTCTTTAGTTATACATAAAACCTGGGTTGGAACTCCTCCAGAATGTGGCATGCTAAAGCTAAAAGTAAACCTCAGCTAGATGTCTAAATATTACACAGTTTTCACTTTACTGGTTTATTGATTTATTGTCCCTGAATACAATACACCATCCACATTTCAGTTGCTACTAAGGGATATTGGTGGGATTGTAGTGGTGAATATCCCCCACAATTTACAACAGCGTGAAGAGGGAGGGCCATCTTTCACACACACACACAGAACCTCCTTGTTCTCCACTGTTGTACCGGCCTCAAGTGTCAAATGCTATCTCACAATCAGGGTAGAAAGATGTGCTCTAATTCTTATGATATACCATATTATAGCTGAATAAACATGTGACCACAAAATGCATGTACACATTGCCTAGAGTACGAGGACAGATATGTACAGGTAATGGATATGCAAACACCATGGTGTATGCAGGATAATGATGTAGAAATCCACAGATGGGTCAGAGTGGCCGTCTTAGCCTCTAGTATTAGTTTGGCCACTTGTATTTGGATAATATTCAACACTCCCTTTTATTGCTCCTCCCATTAATATTTTGCCCCATCAAGCAAACGTTTTAGCTACAGTCCTTTACATTTGGTAATGAATACATCGCGTGCAACGGTTTTCTTCTGTTTTACCATGAAGCTATTATGAATGTCATCATTAGAAGATTAATTTGACAAACAAAACATTTTGGTTTGCCCTAGGCAGATGTTGGAAATCCACTGTCTTGGGAAATGTAAAGTTGATGTTCCCTGCAATGTGATGATTGGAATGAAAGAGCAGCCTACCCTTTGAATTACACTCTGATAAGTACCTAATTAGGCAGAGTTGTTATTTGCCAGCATCTCCCCTGAGATCATGTTTGCAACCATGCCATGAGGAGATAATGCTACTGATTGAAGGCTGTTTGGTTTGAATGTTCTTTGGTACCCTGTAAAAGACCAGTGTCATCCTGTTCTGTGAATGGAAGGGAAAACAGGCAAAATAGTGTGCTCCATTTCGTTTTGCCCTTCCCTTCCTGTGGCCTTTTCCACTGCCCCCAGGTGAGAATCTTTTTTTCTTTGGCTGCCTCCACCAAACCAGTCTTAAAACTCCTTGGGTCCCAAGTATCTACTATTAAGTAGTGTGGGTGGTAGCAGTGGTTAGGGTGTCTATTAGGCATGGGGTGGATAACCCACCAAGAAAAGAGACCACCAATTTCAACAAAGCTGAAAAGTTTACTGCAAAAAATGTTAAAAGGAAAAAAATGTTAAGATCTAAATGGATACACACATACAACATACAAAAAACTATAAGAGCAGTAGGGTAATAAAATAACAAGGGATAAATGCATCCAGGTAACCTAACTGGATCATGTCTCTATTTCATTCAAGCCCTTCTCAGCAATATCTTACCGTCATAGTTCCAGAATTCTCTTCCAGTTCTCCAGTGGCAGCAACTCTTTTTCCTTTTTCTAGGGCTCTGTGCTTCTCTCTGGGATTTTCTCTTTGAACTTTCTGATCCTCCTCTCACTTTCTCTGAATTTCTGCCCTTCTGTCTTAGGCTTTATATCTTAAAATAGCCTGTACCCTACCTACCCAACCAATTAGGAGGGTAGTTTCTTGTTCACCTTTGCCTAAATTCCTATCTTCTGATTCTTCCTCTGACCTTCAGTTGCTTGCTGCAAACCCTTTTTTTCCTTCTTCCTCTGCAGACATTCTGGTACCTGAACCCAAGTAAAGCTTTTTGCAAAACTCCATATTTCTCTGACCTTCTGTTGAACCTCCTGCCCATTTCCTTGTTTCCTCTTCTTTGCCAGAGCTTCTGGCTCCTTGAGTGTTCTGCAAATCGGTTGGCTTTCTGAGCCAACATCCTGATGTGAATAATCTTTAATTTAACTTTTGACCTTTTGGCTGGTACTATCAGCATACATACAAAATAGATGTATGATTAACCCCATAACACCCAAAAAGCAACCTATATACAAAATGGAAGACAGTTCTTTTCCTTTTACAGACTTACAGACTACAGACTTTTACAGATCTTTTACAGACATACTAGGTAGGGTTTGAAGGACAGGATGCACTTTCATGTTGTAAATGTTTGTAAGTTTGCTCCAAGAGTCAGTTTCAGCCCCAAACTATATATTATGGCAGCCTTCCCCACCCTGGTGCCCTCCAGATGTGTTGGATTACAACTCCCATCATCCCCAGTCAGCGTGGTTAATGGGTGGCAGGGGAATGTGAATGTGATGTTATAGCATATGTGGCTTAACTGCACATAAATAGGGAGAGCTGGGGCAAGCTGCAGAATGGTGAAATTGTGCCCTGCTTTCAATCCAGCAGATGCCCCTTCCTCTTCAGGAAATGAGAGGTCTACCCCAGGGGCATTTGCATTCATTTCCTGATAGGAGGTGCACCTGAAAGGAAGAAGGAGCATGTTTTCCACTGGTGCGCTCCCTTCCCAAAGCCGATGTTTCTTATCATACAGGCCTCTTTCCAAAGAAATGAGAGGGGCATCTTCAATGTAAGAAGTGGTGCTATGTTTCACACTCTCAATCTGGCCATAGGGGGAGATCTTAGAGGGTGAGAAAAATAAGGATGAAGGCTGGATTTAGACTAAGGGCATCCATTTGGCCATCCAGGATTAAAACAGGACTTCAGTTGATGAGTCAGGCCAATCTACACTTACTTTTTTTCTGCTTCCAATAAGGTTTCACCACTCGTCTTTCACACTACGCAGGACCTGCCTTGAATTGGGACCGGAATTTCCCACTTCTGTGCTCCTGCATTCAATACCCTGATATCCCGGTATTTCCCATTCATGTGCTCTGCTCTTCCGTGGTCATTACCTTATAAGGTCATAGTCCCCTCCCACGCCTGTCCATGTACGGCGGTGTTTGCATTTCCCTCCTGTCCCATCACAGCTCTAGATGCCCCCATCTGGTCCTCCGGCTACTGATAGCATAGCTTCCTTAGCACTGGATGTTTTATCACTAACCAGCAGAGGGCTGGAGGTGCTGGCTCTTGTCTGATCTGGGAAGCTCAGCAGGGTTGGCCCTGGTCAGAATTTTGGTTGGGCAACCACCTGGGAATCAGGCTTCAGGGGGTTGTTCTCTCCTTCAAATGGCACTAACTTTTACCTCCTTCAATCCCCTGCTTTGCCTTTTTTTTAAAAAAATTGAGGATCACAACTGAGTGCCTTTACACAGTTGCCTTCCCCCACCCTTCCCCCCCATTCTAGCTTAATGGGTGCTGTAATGTTTTCTCACGGCCCCAATCCTGGGCACACACTTACTCAGGAGTAAGCCACATTGAACTCAATGTCTACTGAGTAGACATAAGATCAACCTGTAAGTGTTTTTTTTAAAATTAAGGCATTATCTTCAAAGCTTCAGATCTTCAAATCTTCGAAGAACAGGGCTTCTCCAGCCTGATTTCCCTGCACACAAGCATAAAATTCTTCACTGGGCAGTCTTGGAAGATGCAAGCAGCCCCTCCCCCCGACCTGAGCATCTCCTGCCTCTACATTCTCAATCGGAGGGAGCAGAGGGTAAAATGCCTCCCTGCAATGAAGGGAGACAGCTCTGATCCCCCACCCCACCAAGCTCAGAAGCAATGTCCTCTTTTGTTCCAGAGCACCCTATGGGGCTCAATGGGGCTTACTTGAGGCTTACAGACTTACAGGGTGATCTTATTAAGGAGTAAGGATTAGTCCATGGGACTAACATGAGAAAACATTACAGCACCAGTTAAGCTACCGGGAGAATGGGGGCGGGGGGGGGGTAGGCAGCATGTATAAAGGCACTCAGTTGTGATCCTTAATATTTTTTTTTAAAGCCAAAGCAGGGGATAGAAGGAGATAAAAGTTAGTGTCATTTGAAGGAAAGAATAACCCCCTGCTCAGTGCAGGAAGCCTGATTCCCAGGCCCATCCAAAATTCTGACCAGGGCCAACCCTGCTGAGATTCCAAGATCAGACAAGAGCATGCGCCTCCAGCCATTTCCTTGCTGGTGATAAAGCTTTGAGTTCTGAGGAACCTATGCAGTGTCATCTCAGGGACTTCGAACCTGCGCAGCTTTGAACCTTTGAAGATGCTAGCAGCCCCCCCCCCAAAGCTGAGCACTGGGTGTCGTCACCACTGCCCCTCTTCCTCGCGCTGGCTGCAAAGGGCTGGCGCGGGGAAAAGAGCATCAGCAGACACCCCCCAGCCTCTCGCCCTGGCCTCCAGCAGGTGGGGGGGCTGAAGAGGATAGGTGCTTCCTTCTTCCCTCCACTCCCATCTGCTACAGTGGCGGCAGCAAGACACAAGCTCTCACTGGGCTTCGAGCCCCAAAAGGATGCTCACACCATCCCTATACACACACACACACACACACACAGATAGAGGAAGAGAGGGATGGTGGGTGGGGAATCAGCAGAAATAGGGAGAGTTTCGGCTCCTCCAATGAGAGCTGCTGTCTTTAAGAGCAGCAAAACAGCGCAGCTCTTGGGTATGAACCGAGCTCGTGCATTCGATCAAGAACCACAACGGGGAAAATGGATGAGTGTGGATAATCATGTTTTAATGCGAGTGCGTTTAACCCGACAGGACCCCGACTTTGTTGCGATGGTGGGTGCAATGTAGATTGGCCCTAACATTTGGGTCATTCCCAATCTAAGATGGGTTGCGCCATAGTCTCCATTTTTCCCTTTGTTTGTTTATTTGTATACCAGCTGCAATGGAGATCCAACAGAGCTCCTTTACCTTCAACAGCTGAATTACAGAACTTTTAGCAGCTGCAGCTTGCCTTCCCTTATCTCCACATGACTACCAAAACTACCTCTGTTGCAGAACTATTCAAGTGGTAGGATCCCTGTCTTCCTTTGGGTCTGATTGCCACAGGCGTACATATATGGTACCATTAAAAGTGGGTCCCACGATGCAGGTTTGGCTTAAAAGTGGGTCTGAGAAGGTCGAGGTCTTCTAACTTAAACTGAAGTAGGTGGTCACTATGAAAGCTGACGTGCTGGGCAATAACTGCTAAGGATAGGTTATAGTGGCTGCTTCATTGGTGCCACATCATAAAGCATGATCAAGCAAAGCTCCTGGAGGGTAGCAACGTCATCATTATAGATGGATACACCAGCACAAATGTTTGGATAATTAAGGAGGGTCATGAGATCTCCCTCTCCTCACTGCCTTAGCTCCCTTATTGTCAAACACTGAGCATCTGTTTAAATACAGTGTATAGTAGACCCAAGCAGGCAATACAGGAAATGAATACTTTAAAGCACACTATTGAATTTGCACTCGTACATGAATAATGTCCATAGGCAGCCGTATCAGCTGTTTGGGGCTCTATTTCAACTTTTATAGCAGAGGTAGGTAGCCCAGTGTCCTTCAGATGTTTTGGACTCCAACTCCCATAATCCTTGACCATACTTGCTGAGGCTGATGAGAGTTGTAGGCTCCAGTTTCCTATCCCTGTTGTACAGTTTCTTAAATATACAGGAATGCTCCTTTAGGGCTGCACGAGTGTCTGTTATAAATTTCATCTGTCTCTCACCAGGAACTTTCTTGCAAATCCATCGAGACCTTTTCTCTCCTCACAAAGATATGCTAACTAACATTTCAACTGGGTATCCAAATGGAGTCACACCAACCCTGCTGGGCCTCTCCTTTTGTTATAACTGCATGTATTAGACAGATCCACTGGCTTCAGCAGGGCATCTGAGGCTTTTCGCTCAGGCATCAGCAACAGCTGTTTCATTTATGACTAGCTGACATCAAACCTCAATGACATGACCTTGCTGTAAAGGCAGAGGGCTTTAGAATTCCATCTAAAAGTCAGAGTCATTCTAGGGGGGGATCTTCATGACAATGGCATGAGAAGCGAATTGGAGTATTACCGGGATTCTTATGGAATCAGCTTTGGTCTGTCAGGGACACACAAAGCAAGAAAAGCCAAGTGCACCATACCTTAAAAATCCACTTTTCATGGGTCACACAGCGCTTGAAAGGAACATACTTCCGGGTTGGGCATGGACAGTAGAACTGAACCTCATCAACCCGGCAGGTGCTGCTCAACCAATGAGAGAGGCTTGTTTCCTGCCCCTGTCTAGGTTCCCCCCAACTACCATGTTATTATCCCCAACAGCATCTGAAGGCTCCCCATGAGAGCACCCCATCAGCACAATTTTGCCCCATTCCAGCCAACAGTCAGGGAGTTACAGCTCCCACCTCCTTTCTCCTTTTCCAGGGAGTAAATACAAGGATCTAGCCACTTCACTCATTGAAAGTCTGCAGCCTATGTTGCCCAGACGTAAAACCCCAGTTGCGGACTTTCAGGGAGTCAGTGCAGCCATCTAGCTGCTTCACCCATTCTCAGGCTGCAGCCTCCCTTGCCTGCTTCCCCCCCACCCCCAACTGAGAATCTGTAGTATCTTTTTCCCATTGAGAAAATCAGAGCTGCACTGTTTCACGTACTAGCTATCTAGCAAGAGGAGGCAGCCAGGGGCAGGAGCCTGCAGCCCTGGTATTTCACCATATTGATACAACGATACAGTAAAAACTAAAGTATGCAGGAAAGGCAGGAGAGGAGGTGGCCAGTAGAGGCAGCAGCAGCAGCAGTGCTAGCAGAGGGAGGCAACTCCAGCCACCCCTTTTCCTCCGTGAAGAGAAGCAGCAGAGTAACACAAACATCAAATAAGCCGGGAAGTAACGCAGGCTTCAGAGAAGCAAAGTTACACAAGCATCAGAGAAGTGGGGAAGTAGCACAAGCATCAGAGAAGCAAATAATCACAGCTGTCAATGGGGCTGGGCTGGGAAATGGAGGTTAGTTACTACCACTGGCGAAAAGGAAGTACAGCACAATTCTGAAGGCATGGAAGAGCACTCTAGCACTTTGATGAGTTGGAAAGGCAGGCTAGTTAATCTAATTACCTAGAGTAACTAGAGGTCACAGCAAGATGAAAGACACACTGCTAGGAATGTCTGATCATTCCAAATGTAAAGTGGAAGGATGGGCATACAGCAGCTGAACCGCAGGGGAGATGAGCAATGAACCTATGTACACCAGTTGCTAGGTGGGAGGGTGCTGTTGTGCTCATGCCCTGTTTGTGGGTTTCTCAAGGTTAGCTGCTTGTCCACTGTGTCAACAGAATGTTGGACTAGATGGACCTTTGGTCTGATCCAGCATGGCTCTTCTTATATTCTTATGAGTAAAAGTACTCTGCAAAAATGTGACTTCCCCACAGGTGAACTCTGGGATGGCTGCAGACTGGCCATGATGTCATGTGCTGCAAAGGACCTCCAAGCAGTCCCAATCCACAGCAAATCACCCATGAAGACAGGCCCCGGGTTGGATTATATAGTGCAAACTGCAGAAGGTGTCTCATAACACCGTAGCAGTACAATATGTCCCAAATATGTCAACTCAGATGTAATCTCTGCTTAGTTCAATGGGGTTTAGGATTGCAGCCTAAATTAGCTGTGTAGATATTGGCTTCTCTGTTGTTCTTTCAGACTCCCTTGGGTCTTTCAGATGTATTACCACATTCTCCATCTACAGTCTCTGCGAGTGATTTAATTTGCACTTTTAGACCCTGATTGAAATGGAAGCTGCTTTTTGTCAAGCACTTATATGAGCAAATACCACAGGCATTATTAGCAATAACTGCTATGGTTGTGAAAGTTTTATATAAACAAACACAGCTCTTTCAAGTATGTTCGCACGGTCTGCGAACCTCTTGAACCTCTTGGATTTTAGAAGGGATGCCTCTAAAGCAACTGCTTCATCGTGGAAAAAGAGAAGCTACAGAATTAGCCAGATGTGATTCAGCCCTTGCTGGACCATACCACTTTAGATTGCAGGTGGGGTGGGGGGTATTGCCAGCTGAATCTGCTCCTGCAGAAAAACCTTTGGCATAGAAAATGAGCATGTCAAAGAGAAGGAAAATATGTGATCACCACCAGTGGAAGTCTGAAGTGGTACAGTCCAGCATGAATTGCATCATGAGATACTGCTGATCATGTAACTAAAAGTAAGTGAAATCAATGGGATTTTAAAATAAACACTTTCAGAATAATAGGTGCCAGACAGTTAAAATCTTCTTCCCATTTGTTAGCAAGGGTGTAATTATTACCCAGAGGTGGCATCTGTTAGGCTGTGAAAATAAGTACTGCGATTGCAGTACTAAAAACTAAATAGTCTGTTGAGAAATAGAACACTATAATCAATGACCCTGAAGCATTTTTTCCTTTCAGTTTTGAAGGAACCTGTTTCAAATAGCATGCTGTTTATTAGGACATGGCATAGGCATAGAAAAGAAATCAACAACAGTTTTACACTGGAGCTTCTTCCACTGTAGCCATTTAGCGTGGGATCGCCGCACTTGTTTCTGGGAGTAAAGCAACAGTGGTTGTGATAAGTCATCTGAACCAATGGAGGCGATAGACAAAAGGGAACTTGTTTTCTTCTTCTACTAGTTTCTTCTTGTAACTACTCTTTGATGTAGATTGCTACCCTCAGGTTTTTCTTTCTTCTTTCCTCCTTCTTCATTGGTAGTGATTGTTCCTTGTCTGAACGATGTACATAATGGCTGCACTCAACGTTTTCTGTCAAAAAAAATTATTTTCCCAGGAGCCATGAACTCCCAATACAACACTGTTTGCTTTTCAAGGAGCTGTATGTGTATGTGTGTGTCTTTCTATAGCACTTGTCTTGCACCAGTTACATGCTGAAACTATACAGCTATAATTTACCAAACAAATATAACTTGTAACAGTTTCACTCACATTTTAGAGGTGCGGAGTACATGCAATGTCATCAATTTGTAATCCTCCAGTGGGTTTCTGGTGCTGCTTCAGGGTGTTTCTACATTATTTATTTTATTATTAAATTTCTTAATCGCCCATCTGGCTGGTCACCCAGCCACTCTGGGCGATGTACAATAATACAACAGTTTAAAACAATAAAATTCCACATTAAAACATTGTATTTCTAAAAATACCCTAACCCACCCATAATGCCTGCCTGAACAACCACGTTTTTAATGCATGGCGGAAGCTCATTAAAGAGGGGGCATGGCGGAGTTCCCTAGGGAGGGAGTTCCACAGAGTGGGTGCCACCACAGAGAAGGCTCTCTCCCTCGTCCTCACCAGCCTAGGTGTCCTGGCTGATGGGACAGAGAGAAGGCCATCCGAGGCTGATCTTGTTGAGCGGCCTGTCTGGTGTTGCTGGAGGCGCTCACTAAGACGCTCACTTGTTGGGCCGGAACAATATAGGGTTTTAAAGGTCAAAACCAACACCTTGAATTTGGCCTGGAAAACAACTGGTAACCAGTGCAACTCCTTCAGTACCGGAGTGATGTGATCATGCCGGTGGCTGCCTTTAATCAGGCGAGCTGCCGCGTTCTCCACCAGCTGCAGCTTCCGAACCCTCTTCAAGGGTAACCCCACATACAGTGCATTACAATAGTCTAGACGAGAGGAGATCAGGGCATGTACTACCGATGGGAGCAGATGGTCAGGAAGGTAGAGGTGCAGCCGCCATATCAGATGGAGTTGATACAGCGCTGTCCGGCTCACAGCTGACACCTGAGCCTCCATGGACAGCTGGGAGTCTAAAAAGACCCCCAGGCTGTCGACCTGGTCTTTCAAGGGTAGCCGTACCCCATTCAACACCAGGTCGACCTCCTCTTGTCTCCCACCAAAAGTACCTCGGTCTTGTCAGGGTTCAGCTTCAGCTTATTTCTCCCCATCCAGCCACTCACTGTCTCCAGACTTTTGGACAGGGCTTCTACGGCCAACCTTGGTGAAGATTTGAATGAGAGGTAGAGCTGCGTGTCAGCCACATATTGATGACACCACACCCCAAACCTCCTGATGATAGGCCTGAGCGGCTTCACATAGATGTTAAATAGCATCGGGGAGAGGATGGAACCCTGTGGCACCCCACATGTGAGCGGCCATGGGTCCGACACCTCCTCTCCCAGTGCTACCCGCTGGTACCTGCTGGAGAGGAAGGACCAGAACCACCGTAATACGGTGTCTCCAATGCCCAAGCCCTCCAGGCAGTCCAGGAGGATACCATGGTCAATGGTATCAAAAGCCACTGAGAGGTCAAGGAGAACAAGGAAGGAGTATTCACCCCTATCCAAAGCCTTCCTCATATCATCCACCAAGACGACCAAGGCCGCTTCTGTCCCATATCTAGGCCTGAAGCCCGATTAAAATTGATCTAGATAATCGGCTTCTTCCAAGTGTGCCTTCAACTGCACCGCCACCACCTGCTCAATCACCTTGCCCCAAAATGGCAGATTCGAAACTGGGCGAAAGTTGTTCAGGGCTTGGGGATCCAAGGAGGGTTTTTTTAAAGAGCGGTCTTATCACTGTCTCCTCGAGGGCTGATGGCATCACTCCCTCCTCAAGGGAGGCGTTCACCACCACCCTGATCCCCTCACCCAGCCTCTCTCTGCAGCTCATAATGAGCCAAGATGGGCAAGGATCAAGTAAGCAGGTGGTCGGCCTTACAGATGAAAGCACCTTGTCCATGTCCTCAGAAGGAAGACGCTGGAACTGATCCCACAAAACTGGTTAAGCATTAAGCAAAAAACCTGCCAAAACCCACATCCTTTCCAGAGCTTCCTGTTTTCAGTTTCTTTGCGGGATTAGGAAGGGCTTATTTACACGGCAGCCACGTGGTTTGAACTGAGGGAGTGCCTGTCTCCCTCCCTGGCATGTGTGCAAAGGAGGGGGGGAGAGTCTTGTTTTCGTAGCTTAACTTCTGCTGTACTGTTTTCTCGCAGCCCCCAGGAAACCCCTGACTTACTTTTGAGTAGACATAAAATGTAAGATTGTGCTGTAAGTCTGCAACCCTTGGCACACTTATGTGGGAGTAAGCCGCATTGAACTCAATGGGACTTACTTCTGAATAGACATAAGATCACCCTATAAGTCTGCCCTCAGCACACTTACTTGGGAGTAAGCCCCACTGAATTTAATAGGGTGCTCTGAAGCAACAGAGGACTTTGCTTCTGAGCCTGGTGGGGTAAAAAGAGGCATTTTACCCTCTTCTTCCTCCAGTTGAGAAATGCAAAGGCAGAAGATGCAATTGGCAGGCGATTCTTGCCCTCGCGCCTGTCAAGTCTCATCCTGACCATGCCCCCAGCAATGGAAAACAAACGCCCACAGCAGGCAGACACAGCGGTTTCTTCCACTATTGGAGAATTTCACAGGGAGGCCGTGGTGCTCCTGTTCCGTGGGCTGGCAAAGATACCACATTTTTTGTGTTTAGGGAAAACATGAGATAGGCTGGAGGAAATGGCAGGAGACACCCTGGAGGATAACAGCGTCATCTAAAGAGCCCACAAACTTCTGAGAGAGAGCCATCTCAATAGCAAGATAAAAGCACCGTGTGAGGAACCCCTCAGTCTTTCTTACTGCAGAAAAGAAGGCTTTTTTGAAGGGAGAATAGCAGTGCAGTCTCTACAGCTGTAGATCCCCTCAATGTTCTTCTTTCATGTTTTTTTAAAGAGGTGTGGTTTTGATATGTGCAGTGACATATCAGGCTGGTGAGCCTATCACAGCTCAGCACATATTCACCTTTGTGGTGCACACCATTTTATAATCCCATTAATTTTAAAAAATAAATCTTTT
Source organism: Heloderma suspectum (assembly GCF_057233095.1). Classification (NCBI taxonomy): domain Eukaryota; kingdom Metazoa; phylum Chordata; class Lepidosauria; order Squamata; family Helodermatidae; genus Heloderma; species Heloderma suspectum. Next base: position 273,682,271 of record NC_139458.1, read on the forward strand.
TATTAGCACTAAAGCATCTCACGATGTGTGTGTTTTAATATTAAAGCATTAGTAACACGCTACTTGAAAGTGTTATAGCACTATAATGCTAATTTAAACGTAAAGGGGGAAGAAGCACCTTTCTGGTCACTGCTATTTTAGCAACTTGGTTTTCTCCTAATGAAACACTTCCAATCTATACTTTGAATCCAAAACAAACATTAAACACTTTGTCTTTTGGTGTTTCATGGGTAGTAGTGGGCAATCACGCTTAAATGAATAGCACTAGGTGCTAAAATGACATATTCTGCTTGTTGTCTATGCGTTCATTCACTTCCTTTTGCCTTCCACTTTCCCTGGCATCAGCATCTTCTCCAGGGTGTCCTGTCTTCTCATGATGTGGCCAAAGTAGTTCAGTTTCTGCTTATAACCCTCCTATGTTTTCCCACGCCTTCTTCTGCCTTCTTTCTTTCTATAAAAAAAACACTATTAGGAAGGGTGAGATAGCATAGCTGCACAATGTCTTTTGACTGGTAGCACTAGGAGCCCTCTGTCTGGAAGCACTCCTGGTCTCCTCTCCAGATCAATGGTGACACCCGACGGTGGGCTGATGGAACACTTCCTGTACTCCCCTGGGTTGTAATAATATGAGCTACTAGATCCAAGGTGCTTCCAGACGGAGAGCTGCTAGTGCTAGCAACCAGAAAGCTTAGTGCACCTGTTCTGTCTTCTTTTCCCTAACGGATTTTCTGTGGTAAGGAAAAGGACAGAAGAAGCAGCGGGAAAATATAGGAGAGTCACCAGTGGAGGAAGAAGATGACACCCAGACACCTTATGAACGTCTGTGAATGAGGTAGGGCAAATGGTAAAAGACTCAGCAGAAGCACCCACAGTCTGCTTCTGTTGTGTTTTCCTGTGAGCAAGCAGGAATTAAGAGCAACACCCACTTTTTGTGGCCTGAGGAAGCTCTAAACCCTTTATTTGAATAAAATGTAAAGTTGGCTGGGAAAGTGCAGAGTCTGATGCTGCAATCCATCTCTCAGTCTTAAAACAGGAGTCACTGCAGTCTGTGGTGAGTCTAGGCAGGGTGGTGGGCACCACGGTGTATAAAACAAAGTTGCTCAACCACTGAGAATCAACCAGTCTAGCCCGTATTTACCAAGCGCAGCCGAGAAGCTAACGTGTTGTGAGACGTTGTACAGCTACCCCTGGAAAGTCTGGCTGCATATGAGAATGAGAAATACAACCCCACAGTGTCTCAGCTATTAAGAATGTTATGTTAAATAAGTATAGCTTGAATACTGGTCTGTTTTATCAGCTAGGCATTAATAATATTCCATGGATGATTATTATATTTAAGGCCACCAACCAGTACGGTGCTAGACACACACCAATCCATTAACATCTTTAAACACATCCTCCGTCTATGCTAATGTACCTCTGGTGTTGTAAATGGCATTGGATGTTGGACTGGGGAGATCTAGGTTCAAATCCCTACTCAAGCATAAAGCTCATGGGGCTGGCCTTGTGCCAGCCCCAACCAATCAGCCTAGCATAATAATTTAGCTGTTCATCCCCATGTAGAGTATACCACCATAAGCTCCTTGGAGGTATGGAGAGTTACAAATAGGCTAGAAAGATTGTATTCATATATGTCTTTTTAAAAATTAGTCCAATTCATGTTGGATGTGATTAATGGGAAGGGTAATTTCATACTGAAGAGGAAATATCCATTTTGAGCTGTAGGAGGATTCCTGGATATCCTCCAGGTGTAAACTGAAACTCTTGGGGAAGAACAGAATTGTTGGCAAAGAAGATACCAATATTTCAAGCTCATGTGGTTTGACATAATGTTCAAGTGGTGTTTCCATCTCTATTTGTGGAAGCTGCTGCAGTTTAGTTTCAGCGGGCATTCCAGCTGCCATGCTGCATCGAAGCCAAATTTGTAAAGTAGAAAATAAGGAAAGGGAGGTACTCTGAAGATTTTCACCTTCTACTGAAAACATGAAGTGGAACATTTAAAGGGGATCCTACCCTTCCCCCTCTTTCTTTCTTTCTTTCTTTCTTTCTTTCTTTCTTTCTTTCTTTCCCCTTTAACAAAAGTGCATAACCCTCAACATCTCTATAAACTAGAATATGGAAGCCAAACAATGGTCATCGTTTCAGCCTTAGGCTCTGCCATCATGCCCTGGCACTGTTTAGTTCAGCGGGGCTTGTGCCGGCAAAGTACGCTGAGATCATCTGCCATTAAAACAGTGTTATTTCTGAATGGAAATTCTCTGGAGAGAATGATATTTTAAAAAATGATTACAATATATTTAGCAGGAGCTCATCTCAGTGTGGGCGTGCCAAATTAAAATTTGTTGGCTAAGAGAGGGACACACTGTTGTGTTATAATGAGCATTCTGTATAATTCTGTGGCAATGGGATATTAGATGAAATAGGGTGGCCAGGTGTCCTACTTTACAGAGGACAGCCTTCTGTTTGAAGGTGTTCCCTATTTGAAGGACTATCCAGTCCAACTCCGGTTTGAAGATAAAACACTGAAAGAAGGGAGATGTCAGGGGTGTTTCTGAGCGCAGGGAGTGGGATAGCAGTTCAGATTCTGAAGGAGAACCGCCAGACATGGGGGAGGTGTTTTCCCAGGCAGTCCAGATATGAGTAGGCCAGCTTCCCAGGTTACAAACATTCAGCTGGCTGAGGATGAGGGTCCCTCTTCACACACACACCCTGTGAAAGGCAGCGAGCAGGAGGAGGCGGGGTTTGGGCAGTCTGACCTAATAGATGCCAGGCACAGGCACAGAGCAAAGAGAGAGAAGTCTGGGGTGGAACATAGACGGTCTACCAGATTGGCCTTGCGTGAAAAGCTGCACTTAGAGGCCTCACGAGAAGAGAGGGACCTCCCTCCCTTAAGTTAGGCTAGTCAGACCGCCTCCCTCTTCAAACAGTGGGCAACTCTCATAACTTCCTTTTGAATCCCCTGAAGGCATTCCTTTGTAGACTGAGAGTCACTGAGAATTTGCATCTGTATGACCCTGTGAAGTAATGGATTAAAAGCTGTAGACTAAAGCCCCTTGTCTGTGTATGTTTGGGCTTAGAAGTAAAGTGGGGCTAAAGGAATCTTGACAGGAGAGCAGGGGGGGGGGCCTTGCCCTTGAAGTTACCTATCAACAGTTGGCACCCAGAGGCCTATAAACTTAGAAAGGAAAAAGAAAAGAAAACAATTGTGAAAATAAGTGAAAGTGGATTAAAATTAACCGATAATGTGGCAATTCAGAAAGCCTTTTATCAATACTATTCAAATTTGTATCAAGGACAGGCTATCTCCCCAGAATTAATGGATAAATATATTCATAAACAAAATTTACCAAAAATTACTAAGGAACAAAAACAAATGATGAATGGCCCAATAACAGTAAATGAAATGGTGTGGTGGAAGCAATAAAAAACATTAAATTGGGAAAAACTCCAGGACAGGATTATATTATAAGAAGTGTGAAGAAGAAATTTTACAACCATTGAAAAATATGATGAACAGTATTTTAGAAAAGGGGGAGATACCGGAAACATGGAAAACAGCATATATAACATTAATACCTAAAGAAGGACAGGATTTATCCTCGAGAAAAAACTACAGACCAATCTCATTATTAGACAATGACTATAAGATATTTGTAACAATTTTGGCAGAAAGGCTCAAGAAAATATTGCAGGAGTTTGTATGAGGACCGAAGTGGTTTCTTACCAAGGAGACAGATGAGAGATAGTGTAAGAACGGTCTTGAATGTGGTGGAATATTTGGAAAAACACCCAGAAAAACAAGCAGCTCTGATCTTTTTAGATGCAGAGAAAGCATTTGATAATCTCAACTGGAAATTCTTAATTAAAACTTTAGAAGAACTGGACTTTGGAGAAAACTTTATAAAACCATTGAAATCGGTATATACCGATCAGAAGGCTCAAATAATTATAAATGGGGATTTGACTAAGCCTTGTGAGATACAAGGAGGAACAAGACAAGGTTGCTCATTGTCACTGCTACTGTTTATATTGGTTTTAGAATTATTGAACAGAGATATAAGACAAGATGATCGAATTACAGGAATAAAGATTAAAAAGGAGAAATATAAGCTGAGGGCTTTTGCAGATGACTTGGTGTTTATGTTCAAAGAACCTTTAAAAGGAATTGAAATTTTAATGAAAAAATTAAAAGAATTTGGAGAGGTGGCAGGGTTCAAAGTTAATAAACAGAAAACAATTTTTTTAACAAAAAATATGAATGTTCAAGGAAAAAAAGTTGATGGATAAGACTGGCTTCCAAATTGAAACGAAAGTAAAATATTTGGGAGTCCTTTTGACAAATATGAATTGTATGCTTTTTCAAAATAACTATGTTAAAGTGTGGAATGAAATTAAACAAGACCTATTAAAATGGGAAAAATTACAACTATCTCTTTTGGGAAGAATTGCAATGATCAAAATGAAAGTATTGCCTAGAATGTTATTTTTGTTTCAGATGATACCCATTATTACATCTGATTTACCTTTTAAGCAGTGGCAGAGAGATATAACGAAGTTTATATGGCAAGCAAAAAACCCAAGAGTTAAAATAAAAATTTTACAAGATGCAAAGGAAAGAGGTGGTTTGGGATTACCAGATTTTAAAACCTATTTTTCTGCCTGCTGCTTGAGGTGGATGAAGGAATGGGTGACGTTGAAAAATAGAAGACTTTTAAAACTAGAAGGACATGAATTGAGATATGGGTGGCATGGTTATTTGTGGTGTGATAAAACAAAAGTGAATGTAGATTTTAATAATCACTATATAAGAAGGGCTGTATTAAGAATTTGGAATAAATATAAATTAAGGTTCTATCAAAAAATACCACATTGGATATCTTCACAAGAAGCAATGCATAGAAGAGAATTTGATAGCACACATAAATGGATAAGATATAATGATTTACTGGAACTGTAAATAAGGGGAATATAAGTTAAAATCAAGGGAAAGCTTATTGGAAGAAGGTCATGTGTGTCAGTAGTTTTCATATTTGCAAATTAAAGAAAGGTTTAAAATAGATGAGAAAAATGGTGGATTTGAACAAACAGAATCTGAGTTTGAAACAACACTGTACAAATGATAAACATGTTATTGCTAAACTGTATAAATTACTGTTAAGGTATGAGACAGAGGATGAACAAGTAAAAGATTGTATGATAAAATGGGCACAAAATGTTGGTCATAATATATCAATGGAAGAGTGGGAAAGTATGTGGGGAAAAGATTTAAAATTTACTTTATGTACAAGTCTTAAAGAGAATTTTTATAAGATGATGTATAGATGGTATATGTCACCGTTTAAATTGTCTAAAATGTATAAAGGTGTTTCTGGAAAATGTTGGAAATGTGAAGATCAAGAGGGAACGTTTTATCATTTATGGTGGACTTGTAAAAAAGCTAAAACATTTTGGAAATGAATACAGTCTTTAGCTCAAAGAATATGAAAGACTACTATAGAATTAAAGCCAGAAACTTTTTTATTGGGACTAATAGATAAACACGTAAAAGAGAAGGGGGGAACCCTCTTTCTCTACATGACAACGGCTGCAAGGTTATTATATGCACAAAAGTGGAAGAATGAAATAACACCAACTGTGAGCGAGTGGATCATGAAAATGGTGGAGTTGGCAGAGATGGCAAATCTTACTATTATAATTAAAGAAGGATCAACAACTAAATTTATGTTAGATTGGAAACCTTTTATAGAATTTGTAGAAGAAATAGAGAAAAATGATATCTATGTATGTAGATTTTGAACTTTGAGATGGTTCTCTTGTTGTTGTTGTTGTTGTTGTTAAAATTAGGAGAGAAATGAGTTGATGTCTGTGAACTCAATGTATGATATACAACTAAGATAAGAAATAGAGAATAATAATAAGCATTTGTTGTATGTTCTTTTTTCCACAACGTGTTACTTACTGGCCAGCCTAATATGAAAAAAGAAACATCCATTACGTATTGTAAGGCTGTGCTGGTCTGTAGATGATGGAAAGTTGTGGCAGGTGAAACATGTCCTGGCCCAACGATCAAATACAATTTCAGGTACAACACACCTTTATTTGATAGAGAAAACACTGCAGCTCACTCTCTGCGCAGTGAAATAAACTCCCCCCTATATGCTAGACACCACTAGCTTTTTATTAGGAAACTGCTTACACAGCCTCCTGATCATGCGCAGAATGCTTGTTGACCAAAAACGAAGTCTAATTTAACCACAAGTTCTTAACCCTTGGCTGGCCTGTCTGGGAATAGTGACATACCGGCAGTTCCCGATTTGGCTTGTTCACATATAAAAACTTTTGCCGGTTAAGCAAACTGCTTTTCAGAACTTTGTAGATCTTGCATTTTTTCGGAGAGAGAGGGTGGGGGTGGTCATGTACACTTTCAAAAATTCCACAGTGAATATACCCAGGCCCAGCCTTCACTGAGCCTCAGTATGGCTTCCCTCTGGTCTATTACAGTTGGCCATAACAAACATTATGGCCGAGAGCTCCCCCAAATGCCATTCAAAACACTAAGAGCACAGTCCTATGCATGTTTAGACAGAAAACATCCTACAATTCCCAGCATGCCCCAGCCAGGGACATGCTGGAAATTGCTGGAAATGGGACATGCTGGAAATTGTAGGATGTTTTCCTGTCTACGTATGCATAGGATTTCACCCTAAGAGAATTGCCCACAGAGAAAACTAGAGCAAAGAAACCAAAGGTTAGCAAGGCTTTCTAGTCATGTAAGGGCACATCTGCAGTATCAGTTTAAACTGCCTCAAACAAGTTTGTTAGGAGTAGCCCAAAGGATCTTGGGAATTGTTATTTTGTTAAGATGCCAAAAATATTTATATTAATTATAATCTCTAGCCTTTTCATAGGACTGAGGTTCCCGGGGTTCCTTAGCTGAAAGCCATGGTGGGTAAAGTTATTTAAAACGAGTGTACATTTGTAGTGTACAGATATTTCTATTCCAAATTTCAGGTAATTGACTTGATGGTCACTCCAAATTAATATCAGTGTTTTAGATAGCCATTGTTGGATATGAGATGACACATAGTAGAACTGTAGCCTGACCCAGCAAGGCAATTTCTTCTGTTCTTCTGAAAAGGGAGTCTTCCTGCCCTTGCTTCTCTTTTACCCGCTCTAACCAGCATCAGGAAATAAAAGTGGCAGATGGAAGAAATACGTTTCCCATCTAGGGGCCCCATTGGCCCCATTGGAGGACAGGCTGCCTTTGGCGGGCTTGTTCAGAATAGATTTCCCCACAAGTCAGATGACACATGCTGCATCTATCATCTAGATTGGGATGCTGAGTTTCTTTCAGCTGGAGGGCCAGATTCAGTTTCAGATAAACTCTCAGGGGCCACATTCCAGTGGTGGGGAGGGGCTGAAGGCAAAAGGGGCAGGACCAAAAATACCAGCGTATTTTAGCTTTAAATTCTTACTAGGGATGGGCGAATCCTGCAACGTTTGGTCCAGGGGGAGTCCACTGCAGGGAAATCCAGGCTCCTTGGGCCCCAGCAGATTTCCTCGGAGTCCTGGCACATCTGCCAGATTTCGTGGGGCAGCTCTCCAGTGTTATAAAAGGTGTGATAGGCTAATGGCTGCAATTTACTTCGAAGTAGGTGCTTTACTGCTGCAAATGGCATAAAATATGCCAATTATGGCCGTAATTTTCCCACAATGGGATCGCGCCTTTCATAATGCCGGAGAGTTGCCCGCAGGAAATCTGAAGGACCTGGAGGTGAGTGGAGCTGGTCCGCTGTTGATTCTGCAAGTCGGATTCTTCAGAATCCGGCCTCATTGGAGTCTCCAGCATCCCTAGTTCTTACTGCCAGTAACGAAGCCTTAGGAGAGGATTTTCAGCCTTTTTAGAATTGGCGGGGGGTGTGTGTTCTGTGTGCAAAAGCTGGGAAACCACCAAATGATGGGCAGACAGGGGAAGTGAGCGCAGCCATCTGGCAAACCCCAGCCAGGCTGGATTTCACCTGAGGTTCAACACTCCGATCTAGATCGCCCATTTCTGTCATCATCACAAGATGCCAGGTCACACAAAGGCTGTAGACAGGCAGAGCAGAGCACCTGGGAAGTTTCCCCCACCTGAGAAGCTCGACTGGCCATCAACTCCATGTATTTTCCATTCTTGGTGTTTGCTTCCCACACTTTGGATTTTATGGTTAAGCACTGAACCAGGAGTGTAGGAAATTCCCCAATGGGCACTGCACAAAATGGCAATGCCGTTTCAAGCCCCAAAGCAAAGCAGTCATAGTTTCCATAGAATATCCAAAGTTCAGGCAATGCTTTAAATGGGTAATGGAGCTCAGCAACACTTCCAGTCTTCCTACATGTCTTTTAAAGGGACAGGTGCCCCAGGGCCAGCCCTGCGGTTAGGAAACATGAGGCAACTGCCTCGGACAGCAGTGTTAGGGATGTATGAAAGTCACTTACCTTTTTGCAGCTTGGATTCGCGGTGGGGGGGAGGCGCTCTGTCCCTCCCCCCGGAATTCTCCCTGGGTCGGCTCCGTGGAGCCGCCAGCCAGGGCTATCCGCAGCCGGAGTTCCGGCCACAGACGGGCTGCTGCGGATGCAAATGGCGGCCACTGTAGCAGCCGCCATTTGCGTCCAGCAAAGCTGCCGTGATAGGCTACGCAAGTATTTATGTAGCCTATCACGGCAAGCCAAAAACTACAACAACAACAAAAAACAGCGTACACAAAAGGCGGTGGCTACGGTGGCCGCCATTTGCGTTCCCTATTTTTCGCCATTTTAGCCAACGTAAATATTTATGTAGGCTTTTACAGCAAAAAAAAGGGGGACACAAATAGCGTAGTGGGCGCTATTTGCGTTCCTTTTTTTTTTGCAGTAATAACTTATGTAAATATTTACATAGGCTAAAATGGCGGGGGGAAAAGGAACGCAAATAGGGCCCACTATGCTATTTGCGTTCCCCTTTTTTTTGCCGTAATAGCTTATGTAAATATTTATGTAGGCTAAAACGGCGAAAAATAGGGAATGCAAATGGTGGCTGCCGTAGCCGCCGCCATTTGCGTACGCTGGTTTTTTTTTTGGCTTGCCGTGATAGGCTACGTAAATACTTATGTAGCCTATCACAGCAAAGAGCAGGACACAAATGGCGGCCGCGGCAGCCGGTTGAAAGACCAGCCGCCGCCACTGGAGCCCTAGGTAAGTTTCGTTCCGGGGCTATTCCCCGAGGTGGCAGGGGGTGGGAGGCTATTCCGCCATGGGTTTCGGGGAGCCGAATGCCAGTGCATTCGGCCTCACTGAAATCCGTGGCGGAATTCTCTGCCATCCCTAAGCAGTGTGGGCAATGGCAGTAAGGTGTTGGAGGGCAGAGCTGTGTGTCCTCTGCAGCCTGCCCTGCACCTCCTAAGCTAGTCTCCTGCCTTCAGGTGCAGTGGAAGAAGACACTGGGCTGGTTCACACATCACGATAAGCCACCATGGGTTAATTCTTTTGCGGGGCTACGAGACATGTGCGGGCCGCCATTTTGAATATGCAAACTGCAGCAGGTTGTTCTAGGGTTATCCGAGAGTTGTTTAACCCGCAAACAACTCACAATGCCCAGGTTCACATGACATGACATGGCAAGCCATGGTGCCTGCCCCCCTCCCCTTCTGCCGTGGCTTGCATATTCAAAATGGTGGCTGGTGCGTGAGTAGGAGCCCTGCAAATTAATCCATGGTGGTTTCCCATGACATGTAGTCATTGCCAAGTCACCAGCATCGAAGTGAGATTCAGCTGCCAGTCTGGCTGGCTTCTGTATATGGAATGGAGGGCAACATGTTGTCCTTTGCCTCAGGCAGCAAAAGGTCTTGGGCCCGTCAGTTGGGACTGGCATAGTAAAGAGGTATTAAATTGTTTGAGCTTTTGCTCTGGATGTCTGTCTTGCTCACTGTGCTTCCCACTTGACAAACAGAGATCAACTATCGCAGCTTGAGAAGGGGATAGTGGGAACTGACATTATGAAAACAGCATGGGGGGAAGGGTAAACCTCCCTCTGCCCAACTCAGCAATCTTGACCCAATCCCACCCCCACCCTCCTTCTCCCCTTAGTTGCTTTTAAAAGAAATGGGCGATCCAGATGACAGATGCCAAATGTGTAGTTTGTTGGTGATATAGTTAATGCTGCCGAGTTTATTTCTGCTGCATATTTTTGAAGGAGGTCCATTGAGGATAGCAACACAGTGAAGGGGAGGTGGGATGTATGGTGTGTCTGTTCGTTTGTTTTTGCAATAACTGAAAAAAATACATACGTAAACGTGCCAGCTAGGGGCATTCTGGCCATTACTGAGAAAATTAAAAACGCAATGCCAAAAGGATGTTTCCTAAACTTTATTAATCTCTATGTGCATTTTCTGCCATGGCTGGAAATTGCTTTTCAAGCATTTGAAAAGCAATTTAAAAGAGTTTGCCAACAAAAAGTGGTTATTCATCTTGCGCTTGACAGTTTAATGGATTGAACAGTGACTTGTCCCAAGACCCTTGTACAATTCCTAAATTCAGTCATCTTTGCCCTGGCTTTTGTACACAACCATGTTCCTTCAGGCTGTTTCCTTATGAGGAATTCTATAAGACTACCATATTGCTTGAAGATAAAGTGGGGCCCTCAGTCACACAGGGCATCCTGCTTACATTCAAGTAGAATCCTTGAACTCCTGTTCCCTCAAGGTTGGGGAAGGAGGGCAGAGCCGGCCCTACCACTGGGCAATTGCCTCAGATGGCAGAAGGTGGGGGGGGAGCAGCGGCAGCCTCCTGGCTATTCCTCCTCCCTGGCTGTTTCTGCCTGTTGGAGGACAGAGCTATGTGTGCCACATGATGAGTCCTGGCCCCACTAAACTAGCCTGTTGCCTCAGGTGTGGTGGAGGACACTATCCTGTCACTAGCATTGCAGTAAGATTCAACTGCCAGTCCACTTGGCTTCTATACCTGTCCTTTGCCTCAGGCAGCAAAATATATTGGGCAAGCCCTAAAGGAGGAGGCAGGGCCAGTGTGCCCAGGGACATAAGGGGTGGGACCAGCATGTGTGCCCTCTTGCTCCTAACAGAGGACAACATGCCCTATTCGGAATTAATGCCTGAACGGGGCTTGAGTCTTTAGCATCCTGGAGAAGTATGGGTAAATGGTAACTACCCAGATGTTGTTGGACTCTAACTCCCATCATCCCTAGCCATTGGACATATTGGCTGGGGCTGATGGAATTTAAAGTCCAACAACATCTGGAGGGCTGCATGTTGTCCACTTCTCATTCCCTGTATCGTATTCCTCATTAAGTTAGATGGAACCAGCCACATCCACTGTGTCTTTTCGGCTCACTTCCATACTTTCCATCATGTAAAAGCTCCTCAGTGTGTTTTAAAACATGGGTGGGCAACTTGTGAGGGATGATGGGACCTCCAGGTCCCATCATCCGTTGTCATTGGTTATGCTAACTAGGACTGATTGAAGTTGTTGGCCAAAACATATGGGGGGCCATATGTTGCCCACCCCTGCTCTAGAAGGAGAGTCATGGCTTTAAATATCCCATGTCGATGGGTATTGGGAATCTAACAGCAGATGGGAAACATGCATCTTGAAATATAATGTTCTGACAATTTCATAATTGAGCAGATGCTGAAAATAAGCCTTTAATACATAAACCTGGTGCAAATTTAATACTGCTACCCTACAAACCTTGCTTTGTAAATTGTGAGCCGGCCTTGTGAGCATTTGTTCCCTCCCTCCCCCCCTCCCTCTCACTCCCCTCTTCCCTTCCAAACATTAGTTATGGTTTCACATTACTTGTGCGCTGATGCAACCCATAGTTAGCTAAAAAAAATGGGTTCTTCATTTGAAACCATGTTTTGAAATGGGTTTGCAAACCAAGGTTATGAGGGCAACAATTTGCATTCATCATGTTTTGTGTTGGTGCACACATAGTGCAAAACCACATTTAGTGGTGGGAAAAGAAGGAATGGGAAATGTCTCTGGAAAGAAGGGGAAACTATGGGAGAGAGAAGACTTTCCTGGGCCTGATGTGCCAGCCATCATATGCAAGGCCCCAGTGTTATGTCTGCAAGGAGCATTAGATGTTGATCTTCCTTTTTCTGACAGACTCTTATAAAATCCCTATTTTGCCATCTCCATGATTCTAATCTCATCAAAAGCTGTTAGGTTCCTGCTTTGCCATCATATTGATATAGGTAATGAAGCTTGGAGAGCCAGCTGGATACATTAATTTGACAGTAATTACTGATAACCTTGTGATCAGTTCACAGGAGGGCTGCATGAGTCAGCCAGAAAAATTAAGTTGTCTAAACAGTAAGGTTACTTTTCAAAGGAAAAAGTTTAAATCAACAGCTCAACTGGGGATATCTCCTCCCATCCCCTGCACCCAGTCTTTAACTTATTTTATTTGACTCCTGAGCTGAAAAAAATCAGCATGTGGTCAGTCTATATCTAAAATGTATATGTGAATGCTTTGGTAAACATCAGAAACATGGAAGAATGTCTCAGAGATGGTTATTGGTAAGTTTCTCAGCTTCTGCCTTAGACACAGAACCTATTATATCAACCTGGTGCCCTCCTGATGTTTTGGACTACAGCTCCCATCAGACTCAGCCAGCATGGAAATGGAGGGAGATGATGGGACCTGAAGTCCAAAATATCTGGAGGGCACAGGGTGGGGAAGGCTGTATTATATTAATAAGCCTTGGGCAAGAATTCATCAACAAAATTCTATGCTGAGTTGAAAAGAATTAGTTATGTTTTTCTGAATATACTGCTTTTTGAGCACTCTTGAAGCATTTGAAACAGATTTAGTTCTTCTTACTTATAACCAGCTGTCTTTTATTTTTAGAAAGTGGAGAAAATAATGTATCTAATTTTCTTGCTGTAATCTCCAGAGGTCAAATGAAGGCAGCCTTCCTGTTGAACTACATCACTTTCTTCTGAGATTATCTTCTTGCTAGCTTAGAAGAGGAACAAAGGGAAGGTCATATGAGCCTACAGCTACTTTGAACCCCCTAAACTGTCAATGACCTTCCTAGCTATTATAGCAGTGAATGGAATTCGCACCCCTCATCAGGAAGGAGGTGTCTGATACCAAGAGAACAGAGACCCAGCTGTTGTGCCACTGCCAATTCTGCCAATGTTATCCAAAGTCTGTTTATATGACAAACTTGGGGGGTGTCTCTATGGTCGATTTGCCTCAAGCTGGCTCTGTTTCGAGGTTGTTCGGGTCACGTGACTTCGTGGCCATCCCACAGCTTCCTTGGAGCTTTTCACAGAAAAACTGGATTTCCTGAGACTACTTTAAGTCTGCTTCTTTTCCTTAAGTTGGGTTTTCTGTGGTATAGTTGTTGCGTGCCCCAACCCCCACATTCACCTTGGGTATGCTAGCCCTGCCCAGGGGCATGCCTTTCACCATGACCCCGGTCAAGGGGTGTTTCCTGTCCCCGTGTTTCTCTGCACAACCAATTTGTGTCTACTCAGAAGTAACTCCCACTGTGGTCAATGGGGCTTGTCCCCTGAATGCGCACTTCAGAATTTATAGAGATCCCCCATCAATCGAAATAGCACATTTTAAAGCACTAATTCCCTAAAGGCTGTATAGTGCTATCTCAAGCTGCAATTCTCTTTTGTTTGATTTATTGCCATTCAGAAGTAACTAATTTGCACCTTTGGCCCTGTACTGCATTGGGTTAGAAAGGGAGCTGGTTTCCCATCCCTGTCTTTCTGAGCACAAATATATGTGTGTCTACTCAGAAGTAACTCCCATTGTAGTCAATGAAGCTTGTTCCTGAAATGCACATTCCAGAAGTTACCAAGTTTCCCATGCATCGAAATAATGCATTTAGGAGCCTTAATGTTGAAGCTGGTTGTCTTTGATGTTTGCTTCCTCACTTTTTGGAAGTAATTAGTTTGTAGCTTCGATCCTTTGCAGCATCAGGAGCTTCAGTGGAAAGGAGAAGGGGGATTAGAAAGGGGGCTGGTTGGAGCCATGGTGCTTCAAGTATTCAGAGAATTTACTCTCCTAAAGGCCGTGAAGAGCTATGTCAAAGCTGCTTTCTCAGCTGTAATTAATGTGAAGCTTTGATCATTCGCAGTATCGGGAGCTTCAGGGGAGAAAGAAGGCTGCACCTGTGTTTCTTTAATGTTTGCTTTGGAGTAATTAATGCAAATCTTTGTCATCTGTAAGGAAGGACCGGAAGCCTCTTTCATTGGTTGATAAGCCCCTGCCAATTTGATGATGTTCACTCCAATCCCCCCATCCCACTGGGAAGTATGTTCCATGAAGGGACTTAGAATGGTGCAGTGCACTCATTTGTGGAGCCCTGAGTGGACCAAAGCTGGCTCCTTGAAAAATCTGGGTAAGCCACCATTGGCTTCTCCTTGTGTTGTCGTGGAGACACCCTTTTGGTTATTCAGGCAGTGAATTACACAACATTCATTTCAAGCAAAAATCACTTTCTCAGCAACGCAAAGATTTAATGAATAAAACAACAACAACAACAACAATGAGAAAATCTTGACACTTGAACTCGGAAGACAAATAAAAAGAACTGAAATCTTCCTAGGTCTTTAAAAAATCGTGAACCTTGCTGACTTTTTATTTAAAAGTCTGCCTGGGCTGTATCCAACATTAGTGTGCCTTAAGTCCTATTCATTTCAATGGGTCTACTCTAACATTGCTGTCAAGGTGATGCATGCCATATGCCAGCAAATTTGGAAAACACAAGAATGGCCACCAGATTGGAAAAAATCAACTTATATCCCCATACCAAAAAAGGGAAGCACCAAAGAATGTTCAGACTATCGAACAGTGGCACTTATTTCACATGCCAGTAAGGTAATGCTCAAGATCTTGCAAGGTAGACTCCAGCAATTCATAGAACGAGAATTGCCAGATGTACAAGCTGGGTTTAGAAAAGGCAGAGTAACAAGAGACCAAATTGCCAATATCCACTGGATAATGGAGAAAGCCAGGGAGTTTCAGAAAAACATCTATTTCTGTTTTATTGACTATTCTAAAGCCTTTGACTGTGTGGATCATAACAAATGGTGGCAAGTTCTTGGTGGTATGGGGATACCAAGTCATCTTGTCTGCCTCCTGAGGAATCTGTATAATGACCAAGTAGCAACGGTAAGAGCAGACCACGGAACAACGGATTGGTTTAAGATTGGGAAAGGAGTACGGCAGGGTTGTATATTCTCACCCTACCTATTCAACCTGTACGCAGAACACATCATGCGATGTGCTGGGCTTGATGAAGCCAAGGCTGGAGTTAAAATCGCTGGAAGAAACATTAACAATCTCAGATATGCAGATGATACCACTTTGATGGCTGAAAACAAGGAAGAGCTGAGGAACCTCATGACGAAGGTGAAAGAAGAAAGTGCAAAAGCTGGGTTGCAGTTAAGCCTCAAAAAAACCAAGATTATGGCAACCAGCTTGATTGATAACTGGCAAATAGAGGGAGAAAACGTGGAGGCAGTGACAGACTTTGTCTTTCTAGGCGCAAAGATTACTGCAGACGCTGACTGCAGCCAGGAAATCAGAAGACATTTACTTCTTGGGGGGAGAGCAATGACAAATCTTGATAAAATAGTTGAGAGCAGAGACATCACACTGACAACAAAGGTCCGAATAGTTAAAGCAATGGTATTCCCCGTAGTAACCTATGGCTGTGAGAGCTGGACCATAAGGAAGGCTGAGCAAAGGAAGATAGATGCTTTTGAACTATGGTGCTGGAGGAAAATGCTCAGAGTGCCTTGGACTGCAAGAAGATCAAACCAGTCCATACTCCAGGAAATAAAGCCAGACTGCTCACTTGAGGGAATGATATTAAAGGCAAAACTGAAGTACTTTGGCCACATAATGAGAAGACAGGATACCCTGGAGAAGAAGCTGATGCTAGGGAAAGTGGAGGGCAAAAGGAAGAGGGGCCGACCAAGGGCAAGATGGATGGATGATATTCTGGAGGTGATGGACTCAACCTTGGGGAAGGTGGCGGTGGCGACGGCTGACACGAAGCTCTGGCGTGGGCTGGTCCATGAAGTCACGAAGAATCAGAAGCGACTGACCGAATGAACAACAACACTCTAACATTGGATACAACCTAATTCTTTGTACAACATGGATTTAGCTGTTCTCCTGCAGGCACATTGACAGGATTCTTTGCAAAATGCTTCCCTTCGATGAACGTTTCTACACGAGGCTGTTAATTGGCTGTTAATCCGCTGTATCTACTTTTGGTTTGGTTGCAGAATTGAGATCCAAGCACTACACAAAGAGCATTTACTTTCCTGCTTTTTCTGCTATGTAACCTCTAGGTGGCACTGCGGTATAGTGGAATAATGCAAAGACACAAGAAGAAATTGTTCTTTCTTTTGTTTCACAATGGAACTGTGAAAGCAAAAGAAAGCACAATTTCCCTGCTCTAACAAAACTCACCAAAACTGCTTGGTAGATACAGAAGTGAAATTGGAGGGTCGCAATGTCATCTAAAGAACCCATAAACAACTGTGAGTAGGGAATGATGAATGCACAATAAATGCCTCATGTAGAAAAGCCGCATGTTTGTTGTCATTATGGACTAAGGATACATCCCTAGCATACTAGTTTTATTTTCTCCAGAGTCACCATTGCTAACTTTTTATGGAGCATCCAGATGATGTCATTTCCAGGTCACTGACTTCCAGTATTTCTGTGTTTGCCTTCTGTGTTTTCTCAGACCTGGTTTGTGGTGATTTGTGTGTGTGTGTGTGTGTGGGGGAGGTTGTAATGAAATGCAAAACAAGATGCTATTAAGGCTTAGGGGGAATCCTATTTCGTTAAATTAAACACTGCCCTAGTTCACACATAATGCTAACCCATGGTTTATTTAACCCATGGATTGTTGAATTCTGGGTTGTCATGATGTGCAAACACAGCTGTGCTAACAACCATGTTTTGTTACCCACAAACAACTCAGGAACAGAACCCATGATTTGTTCTTGGGTTGCAAACTCTAGGTTTTTTTAAACCATGGGTTGCCATTACATGCAAACCCAGAACTGTGGGTTATTTATGGGTTATTTCACCAGGCTACAGACATGGTGCACAAGAGCAGTCAAAAACCCCAGCCACTCTACATACCAGTGCTACAGTGCTGCAGAGGCATTTGAGATACAGGGAGGGAAAGAACGAAGGGGCAGGAAGAGAAACAAACAATCCAGGGATTGAGGAAACAAACCATGGCTTGTTCAATTGCCTACCAGACAAATCCCGGGTAAGGCAACAAACCATGGATTAAATAAACCCTGGGTTAGTGTTATATGTGAACTTTGTCTTTGCAGGTTTGGCCATATATCTATATCTATATCGCACCCTACTGATCTCCACTGGGGTATTAGTGAGTCATTTCCCCTTGAGTAACCTCTCTGTGATTTGTTCCATGTCACTTTCCTTTCTTGCAGAGCGGTCTGTGTGTATATATGTGTGTCTTACTGATTTCTTCTCATTATTTCTTCCTCTCGTTATTTTTTCTTCTCTTTTTTTTAAAAAAATACTGAAGTAGTGCAACCCTATTCTCCACAGGAAGAGAAAAAGTTTTAATGTAGATTACTCTGGCATTTTTAATATAGATGCCTGTTAACAATGGCTCCTCTCTTTTAACACTGGGGGTTACTTAAGAATTCCACAGTAGCAGCTGCAGCTTATCTTCATTAAGGGTTCTATAATCTCTTGAAGCCACTTGGCCAGGCCTCCGATTATAAATTTCATGGGCATTGCATAACATAGTTATCCTATCATCTCCACAGAATTGGACAATTTGCAATAGAATGAATAGAGCAGTCACTTGACTGAGTGTGCAAAAGATTTCCGTCAATCACTGGGGCTTCAGTTAATCCTGTATCACTTCAGACCACTTTGAAACTCTCTTGGTTTAGTTTTTTTGTTTTTCCATTTAAAAAGTGTAATAGAAATGAGTGCAGTTCCATGACTGTACCCAGCAGCCCTGGGGAATAAAAAGTTATCTCCCCAGAGTAGTTAAAAGCCTGACAACATAGGAACTGAATCGTTCCTATATCCCCCCATGTCTTGCTTGACTGATTTTTCGAGGCCACAATCAGTAAGACCAAGAAAATGGCACTCCACTTCTTTACTGGTCTGTTATGAAGACCCAGTGACCAAGTTCACATGATCACCAAGGCAAAATAAGCCATGGTGGCTTCTTTTCCCTCCTGCGTGTGCTGGTCACGAGCCACCTAATTACCATAATTACCCTTGCCAGGCATGAGTTGTATTGACATCCGAACCCAGCGAGGGTGGGTGGCTGGGTTGGTTTACAAACCATCCTAAAACCCTAGAACAAGCCATGGGTGATCATGCAAACCCACCCACCCATGATCATGTAAACCCACCCAATTACATCGACTGGGTTCTAGGGATGGTGGAGAATTTCTCCCCGAATCTTCAGGGGGGCCGAACGCCAACACATTCGGCCCCCCAAAATCGGCGGTGAAATTCTCTGCCCCCCCGCCCCCCCCCCCCGGGATGGGACTTACCTTCGGCGAATGTCCCTCCCGGCGGCGGGTCCCGGTGACGGTTCGTCAGCCTTTTGTCGGGGGCGGGGGCGGCAGCCAGTCTTCCGACCGGCTGCTGCTGCCGCCATTACAAAGTGTAAACAAACAAACAAACACCGTGATAGTCTACGTAATGATTAACGTAGCCTATCACGGCTAGATTTCCAAAGTCAGCCGTGATAGGCTACGTAAATCGTTACGTAGCCTATCACGGGTGACTTTGAAAAAAAAAAAAAGCGTGTACGCAAATGGCGGCGCTCTATGGGCGCCATTTGCGTACATGCTTTTTTTTTTTTCAAAGTCACCCGTGATAGGCTACGTAACGATTTACGTAGCCTATCATGGCTGACTTTGGAAATCTAGCCGTGATAGGCTACGTTAATCGTTACATAGCCTATCACGTTTTTGATTTTTTTTTTACACTTTGTTTCGCGGCCAGGGAGACGGGGCGCTTCTCCCCGGCCTGAATTTCGGCCAGGTGAGGCGGGAAGCCTTCCCCCCCCCGGCCTGAATTTCGGCCGGGCGAGGCGGGACGGCTCCCCCCCCTCGCCTGAACTTCGGGGGGAGAAGCGAAGCGCCTCCCCCCACCGCGAAGCACCCCTGCGAAAAGCTAAGTGACTTTCGTACATCCCTACTGGGTTCACACGACACGATAAGCCACTGTGAGTTGTGAGCCATGTTTGTTCCAGAGTGTCTCTGTTAACAACACACAAGCCACTCTGGGAACGCATGGGTTGTTCAGGGTGGCTTTTTGTGGTGTCGGGACCCGGCAGGGCAGCTCCAGTAAGGTTTATTCAAAATGGCTACAGAGTTGCCTTGCAAGAGCAGCAAAACACGTGACTGCTCCTCAGTCTTGTTTATCAAATGCTGCCTGACAACCGCATGTGCTATTGTCGCCTCCCTCTCTCCTCCCTTGTCAGTGCCCCCCACCGCCACTCCTCCAGTTCGGTGCTGCATTTGATACTGACCGGCTTTTTCCCCTTGTGAGCCAAGCCGTTCCTCTTCCTAGAAGAGCTATGTATGCATGCATGATTGACTTACCTCTGGGTAAGTGCACGCAGCCCCAATTTGGGACCGCGGCAATTTGGGAGCTATTTGGGATGAAAGCTTTCCCCCTCCTGTTTTCATGCTGAAATCCCCCCCCCCCGGGGAGGGGTTAAAAAGACGGGGGAAAGTCTCAAAACACACACGGGGGGATTTCGACATTTAAATCCCCCCTCCGGAATCACCCTCCGGTGGTCCTGAATTGGGGTGGCACACACTTATCCAGAAGTAAGTCAATCACGCAGACGAGGAACGTTACTTGGCCCCGGCTGCAAGGAGCAGCCAAGGAGGCTTCTTTAAAAAAATCAAAGGGCAGCGAAAAACTTTTCAAAAAAATGACATGCTGTATGTGGCAAGAGGGGGGGGGCGAGAGGCTTTTACTCTTATTGCTCAGAAAACTCTCTGCAGGTGGCAGTGCATGAAGGAGGAGGAGGGTGGATGAACGCTGCTGCTCTGGCAGGCACAGCAGTAGGCTTTAAAAAACACACCCACATTTGGTGTAACTCGTATTTCTCACAGAAGTCTTTGCAGGTAATGCTCTGAGGGCCGAGAGAGGGCAGAAAGTTTCCTCTGGAGCTGGCAAAGGCAAAACGCACCCAGCACACAAAGCATCCCAATAGTAAAAAGGCTGCTGACATACCAAGGCTGCGAGGGCTTCTGCGATATGGGCCGGGAGCAGGGGGGAGGGCTAAGGGGAAAACAAACCATGGCAAGCCAGAGAGTGCCTGATCGTCTGTCAGGAGTAACGTTTATTAGCGAAGGATCGACCAACCCACCATGGCTTATTTTCAGCATGGCCTGTTGTGACATGCAAACTGGCCCAATGCCGTTTGAATGGTAGCACGAGGAGCTTCCCATCTGGTAGCACCACTGGTAAAAGGAACATCTTGTGGAAGTGGGGAAGACACTGCCAACCCGTCCTCCACAAAGTTTCTCAACTGAAATTAACTAGCTCCAGGGGTAGTTAAAAAACATGGTGCCCTCCAGATGTTTTGGACTGCAAGTCCCATAATCCCCAACCATAGCCCATGTTGGCTGGGGCTTCTGGGAGTTGTAGTCCAACGTATCTGGAGGGCACTAAGCCGTCTACCTCTGGTTTATATAAGCTTGAAAAGATTTCATGGTGCCTTAAGGAAAGAGCTGTATAGTTTAAAATGTACAATAATTCACTGCTACATGGCTCAATCAAGCATAACTGGAGCTGAGAAGGGTGTGTGTGAGGATAAACCCATTCTGATTCCTTACTGAGATTCCATCAGTCTGGAGATAATCATGAATATCAGCAATCTGTCTTCCTGCAGAGATTGTGAAGAGATGTTTTTCGGTTGCTTATTCCTATAAGCAGCAGTTTCTTTTGCAGAATAGTTTGCCTCCTGTCAAATTCCTCTAGGGATTAGTTGGCTTTGCAGAAGGGATGTTAGCAAGTTGTGTCTCTGTACTGGGAGAAGGATGTTGGTTTGAACAGATAGATCTGTGAAGAATCCAGGGAGAAGTTGCTCTCTGTTTGACTAAAAGCAAAGGTATCGGCCATAAGAAAAACTAAAAAATCTATATTAGAGCAATACCTTTATTAGGCCAACCAAAATTTCACAGAACAGCGTGGAAGCTTTCAGGTCCTCCATTGCAGCACTAACTTCCACCACAAGACATTGTTGGTAGTTTATTCCTTCCTTCCTTCCTTCCTTCCTTCCTTCCCTTTCTTTCTTTCTTTCTTTCTTTCTTTCCAAAAGTTATAAACTGTCGTTTGCCCACAAGGGATCCCAGGACAGTATACACAACATTAAAACAAACAAATCCAATATAAAAAACACAAAAATTACACATTGAAAGACAAATTAAAACAACTCTTCAAACAACAAGCCAAACAAAAACACAACCATCAATTCAGTTTAAAAATAAATCAGATTCCAAATTTTAAATAGTAAAATTCTAAAATATTAAAATGTTAAAATGCTGGGGCAAAAATATGTGTTTTAATTTGGCGTTGGAAAGAAAACAAAGTCGGCACCTTTGTATCTCCTTCGGAAGGGCATTCTAAAGACAGTGAGCCACCAGCTTTTGTCAGAGGTTGTTGTGTGCACAAACTGCCTAGGAGCATCTCTACACCAGCCTAAAATCCCGCATTTAAAATGAGGCTCTCTGCTTCTGTTTTAAATGCAGGATCACAACGGACTCCCTTTACACGTGCCTCCACCCTTTCCCCCCCTTATCTGAGTCTTCCATGTGTTTCATTATACAGCCGCTAGATGGCGCTGTGGTCTAGCTCCTCTTATTGCCGGTTTTCCTCTTTTGTCGGGGGGGGGGGGAACTCAAGCAAAACTCAAGTGCTGTAATTTGATAGCTTGTTATTTCTGATCTTTTAAAAAATGGAATAAAGGTCATTCAGTGCAGGAGACACCCTGGAAGGTGACAACGTCATCTAAAGGACCAGCAAACTTCCAATCTCATTAGCAGGATAAAAGCTCCCTGGGAAGAAGCCTCAGTGCTACATTGCCTCAGGACAATATTTTCTGGAGTAACTTTATCCTACAACAGCATCCTTCAGGGATCTCTTTTCACACCAAGAAATCTGATGAGGGCACCCTGCATGTTCCAGAGGATGGGTGCATCACTCATTTCATGCAAGACACACACACTGGGAATTAAAAAAAAGAATTAAAAATCACCTAGGTGAAGGAAGGAGAGAGAAGTCTTAACATAGCTAACTGCAGTGTGACTTTGAGAATGTACCAAAGTTTAAGTGTTTGATTTCTTATTTTAATTACATTACAATAGCCCTCTGTGTGCACATTATTTTGCTTCCAGGATTTCTAAATGGAGCAGATGTTTTACACTTGTAATAACACATGGTTCTTGGGGGAGATTTTTGCAAGAAAATAGCAATTAAAATAAATACATTACACAAACAAGAATGACTCTGGAAAGAACCATTAAAAGCCTTTTCATTTCCCATCCAGTGACACACCTCACAGGTGGCCTAATTCGGAGGCTGGGAGCAAGTCCCATTGAACCTGGGGGTAAGGCCCAGTTACCTGGGAGTAAGCCCAATTGAACTCAGTGCAGTGGTGCAGTTTGGTAATTTTAGACCCTGACCTTAATGGTCTAATGGGAACCCCCTTTTAGATGGTCATGTGTATTACTTCAGCTGTGAAGTCCACAACTGACATTTCTCTCCCCGCTGCCGCCATTCCATGCTTTACAACTGCTTCTGTACTCCTGATATATTAGAGGGAAAACAACTGTTTGCTAACCCTGATTAAAGAAAGAATGAAAGAAAGACTCTCAGTATCTACAGTCTTGTAATTTAAAGCTCCCTTTAATCATAGCACCATTGTGACTACAGGAATAAAATGGAGTTTGCTTCTGCTGCCCTGATGTTACACACAATTATTTGGGAATAAGCACCATTGTACGAAGTCTGAGTGTGATAAACTCAGGTGTTCCGCTAAGTGCACATTTCATGGCAAACCCGATTTTGTTGCTGTGTACTGTGCAGAACTGTAGCATTTAGCCTTTATAATGTCCCAGTGTCCAGCACAGAGGCCTTCATGTTTTGCTTTATGCCGACTAGTGCATCCAAATGCAGACTAATGAGCATAAAACCCCCAACAACAAATCTCAACAGCGGCCTGTGCTCACCACATGTGACCAAACTACTATTTTTCTCTTCCTCTGAGTTGCTCAAGACCATGGCCATCTGAGTGGAGTGGGGGAGCCATGGGGTTGGGGAAAGAGAGAAGATCCCTGGTATTTCCAACAAAGTTGTGGCAGAAGGGGGGCTTCCTCCCAGTCCCCACCTGCCACAAACCAGCCACCAGTATGTTGAGGTCTACAGTTACTCCCCTTCAGTTGTTATGCTTGAATTTCTTCTAATTGTTAGCTCACAGCCAGTTATAAGACGTCCGAGTCAACCCTACTCCTTTCCATTAGAAAGCTTTTCTCACCCTCTCATTGCTGAAATATGCTGTAGCATTATTATGTTAATTGAAAGTTTGAAAGTCTCTCTGCTCCCCACACTGCTGCTTCCATTTTGTCATGCACTTGTTTTCCCCCTTGTTTTTGCCATTGCTGAGCCTAGAGTGTCCCCGTATGCTGAGTGGACACACAGACGCAGTGCCTGCACCCAAAACAGGGTCCCAGCCTCCAACCCGGCTTAAAGTTATGTCCCCTTTTAGCGTTGTTGTTTTGCTGTCCTCCAACAAGCTCAGGACTGTATACATGGGGTTGGATCCAGATTTATGCTGGATTAGTGGCCCTGTCAAAAGTTAACCTTCCCACTCCATCCTTCCCACAGCAGCCCCTCCAGCCCCCTGAAAATGCTACACAGAGAGAGGCAGGGGACTCCGTTGAATGGTGTGAGCTGTGGGGTGGGTAGGGAGGGAGATCCCCCAAAACAGGGCGGAGGGACCTTCTATGAGTGGAGCCCTTCCTCTCATGGAAGGCAGACCCTGGATACAGTATGTGGGACTTTCCCATTTTCATCCTCGCAAGCAGGGACGTTGCTAAGTTCTTAAAAGATCTGGGGCACAGGCCCATAACACAAATGTGCATATATATACACACATATATATATATGTCTAAGCTCATGTCTAATATATGTGTGTGTGTGTATGCAGTGTGCTTGCATGTGTGTATAGATTACATACATACATAAGAAGTGTGCACTGACCCCCCACCCCACTTCAACTCAGACCCCGATTCAGCATTTTGGAAAACATCCCACTTCTTCTCTGGCCAATATGTAGTTGGACCACTTCAGCTCAGCACCAAACCTGAGTCAAGGTTTGGAAAAATGAGTCTTTATGCTTCCTGTTGACTATCATAGGAAATTAGAAAAAACTGTAACTTTTTTCTCTTGGTCAGAACTGGATGATCATTTCAGGCACAGTAGGAGATTACACCTGCCCAATGTCAGAAAAATAGGTGCCAGGTTTATATTTTGATTTTCTTTTAAAGGGAACTGCCAGTAACATTTTAATACCTTGGAAGAATTGGGAGAACAAATTTAGGATTCATTGCCCCATCAGAGGAGATCATGTCTGCCAAATTTCAGAATGCTAGCCACAAGGTTTTTTTGTGCAAGGGTGGCCTTGACATTTTGAGGTCTCCAAAAGAGGACATACTTATCTCCCTATGTTCCTTGTGGACCATTGTTCTGAACATTACAGACAGCCTACAGTTGTCCCTTAGTAAGAAACCAGCAAAGTTTCAGAAGGATAGGTGCAGCAATTCATGTGGAAGGGGAGTTCTCCACTTTGGGGGAGGGAGTGATTTGCTTTCCCTCCCATTCACCCCTTCCCCGATAGTTTCTGGTTAAATTTGTATGAAAATGCACAGGTCATTAGAGGTGTCCCTCAGACAAGAACCCTGCAAAGTTTCTGAAGGATATACATGTATGCAAATTTAGAATTAACAGAATTTATTTACATTTCACCGATGTTAGCAGGAGGTGGGAAGGTGCTATTGCACTCATGTCCTGCTTGTGGGTTTCCTATGGGCATCTGGTTGGTCACTGTGTGAACAGAATGCTGAACTAGATGGACCTTGATCTGATGCAGCATGGCTCTCCCTATGTTCTTAAATAGAGAGAGCCTCTGAGCATGTGCAGAATGTTTTTCTTTCACCACTGAGCACTTACATTCTCCCGCTACCAATTCTATTCCCCTCCATACAACCATCCCTCCTCATCCTACCATCCTCCAGCAACTCACAGATGTCTTGTTTTGTGCAACTGCTCTCTACCTCCTCCTTGTTATGCACAAGCTCTCACTGTATCTTCCTCCCCATAACTTCATTTGTGCCAAGACTTCACCAGGATTCAGCCAATGAGTCTGTTTTCAAAACGAGGTCTAAGTTATGGAGAAACTCTGAGCATGTACTAAGTGCCTTTCCCTCACCACTGAAGCCAGAGTTCATGCAAATCCCCCCCCCCCAAACCCAAAATGATAAAACATGCATAGGACTGAGCTGAAAGGATAGTCAGTTCATTAGAGGAATTGCGTAAGCACTGCATTAAGCCTGCAGTACCATGCTCACAACTCAGGAATTATTTCTGAGTAAACATGCAGAACATCAAGGTGCAAACCTCCCTTCAAAAGTAACTCGTGCTGGAATTCTATGCACACTTTTCTGAGGATAAGCCTCATTAAACATAATGGGACTTCTCAGTAGGCATACATAGGATTGCATAACTTAGCAATATTTATCTCCCCTCCACTTAAAAACAAACCAAAGACTAAATTAAAGTTTCTATTCATAGGAACATAGGAAGCTGCCTTATACTGAGTCAGACCCTAGTCCATCTAGAATTGTTGACACTGAGTGGCAGCAGCAGCTCTCCAAAGTTTCACGCAGGATTCTTTCATAGCCCTACCTGGAGATCCTGGGATTGAACCTGGGACGTTCTACATGCCAAGCATGTGCTCTACCACTGAGCTACAGCCCTTCCTATTGCTGGATAATGGCAACTGACAAAACAGCCCCAGATTTGTTTCTCTGCAACCATGTGAACCCACTCTTCTCAAAGACTTGAATGAGGAGGAGGAGGAGAAAAACCAGCCCTCTTGTCTGTTTGTATAAAGTCAAATACCATTCAGAACTTCTCTTGCCCACTGAAGAGAATTCTCTTTAAGAATTCCCCAAGATATGCTCTGGGTGGAATAAAGAAGAGAATGAAAGAAAGAACAGGATAGGGGAACGAAGAAGAAAAGAAGAATGGTGATTGGAAGTGCAGGGGGGCGGGGAGAGAATTCCCTAAGCCAAGTGGTTCCTTTCAGAGAGGTAGTACTTCAGAGGAATTTAGGAGGCTGCGCAGGGTTTGCAAGGATTGCACATACTTAAATGAACTTTATGAGGTGCGGTGGTGGAGGGCTTTTTCTAGCTTTTTTAAAACTGTAGAACCTATTTAAAAGCCTTAGCAGTTCCTTGATCATGATGCCACATAGACATAGTCCTAACCCTCCTTTCAGAATAATTTGAGTCCTACAGCTATTTAGTAGAAATTAAAGTGGAGGGGGAGAAAGAAGTTAGTGGAGGCTGATTGGATCCTTTGCTGTACTGAAGCTACTAAACTTCTGCAGAAGCCAAAGGTTCCACTTTGCAGCAATAAAATCAGGTGCTGTGTGAAATACCAGTATTTCGCATGGAGCTCTTTCTTCCCTTCCTTCTCCCTCTTCAAAATGTCACTGCAGGCAAGCTCCCAACAGTGGGCATGTAAGAGCAGAAAAGAAAAGTAGGGGGAGAGAGGGTTTTTGCACCTCAAAAACAACAACAACCCTGCACCAGAGATTAGGGATTGTGACCTCCTAATGTTCACCTTAAACACCTTCTGATTAGGATCTCTAATCCCCTGGGTGACTTGAGAGTTTCTACTTTTTGTTTTTGACTTAGAGAAAAGGAAACTTTTCACATAGCAAGTGCAAAAGCCACTGGACCCAACTGTCTGAAATTTGGTAAGTTCAGTCAGCTCCATAGGGCCTGCTAGGTCCCCAAATTCCATGAATTTATGTGGAAGCACAAAGAAATTATAGCTCTTTACTTTGACAGATTTTCTTGGGAAAAGCAAATTTTACCTGTGGCTAGCACAAAAGCCACTAGGCCTAACTGTCTGAAATTTGGCAGGCTGTCAGGGTGGACACTGAGCCCATAGAATCCCAGAGTAGTTCTGATTCTGAGGAAGAGCAGTCGCTCCTGGGAGAGGAGCGCGCTCCTCTTTCCCAGGACCAACAGCTGACGGAGATTCCTCCCACCAGCATTCCTAGTTTAGTTAGCAGTCCAGGGAGTGACCAAGCACAGATAGCAGACTTGGTGGATGCGTGACGCAGACGCAGAGAGCGGCGCCAGATGGAGGGCGTGGAAAGGAGGCGTAATGCCAGGTTGGCGCGCAAACAACGGCTGCGCCCAGAGGATCCAAGGGAAAAGGGGAGGGACTCTCCCTAGTCCTTAAGTTCAGGGGTCTGCCAGTAATTCCCTTTCAAACGGGGACCAACTGTTCCAACTTAGGGCATAGGTACTGTGCTGCTCAGATCTAGTTGCAATCGGTATAGTTGTTAAGTTGTAAAAGAAGAATAAAGCTTTGAAAGGAATTCCTTTGTCTGTGTCTGGACTTGGCTACTGGATTAGACTGAGAGAGGCCTCCAAGGAGCCCTTGACACAGGCTCAGTCAGCTCTATGGGGGCTGCCAGCTCCCCAAATTCCATGCATGTATGTGGAAGCACAAAACAATTATAGCTCTTTGCTTTGACAGGGTTTCTTGAAAATAGCAAATTTTATCTGTGACTAGCCCATAAGTCACTGGACCTAACTGCCTGACATTTGGCATACTCAATCAATTCCATGGGGGCTACCAAGCCTCCACACTTCATGTATCTATCATACAAACTAAAAAGGTTATGGCCATTTTTGTTTTCCAATGGAAGTCAATGGGAAAATGTAAAAAAAAAATGGCAACTGTTTGGTTGTTTCCTGGCTTTTGTGCAGCTTTCCCCAATTTTAGAGGTTGAAATGCCTCCCCTAACTAAGGCTTAGTTCCTGGCAGGAAGAGCTTTAACATACAATATGCTGGAATTTTGGGGGGTAATTTTTGTCCCACCCATTTTGCTTTTGGCCCCTCCCCCTTTTAGCTTCTGCCCTGCCCACCACTAGAATGGGCCCTCCAAGACCTTTTCCAAAGCTGAATTCAGGCTTTGAGCTGAAAAATGTTCCTCACCCCTACTCTAGCCACCATATTGCACTGCTTTTCCAGGGTCGATAGAAATCATTAGGTATTAGTGATCTATTTTCCAATTTGGCACTTAATCATAAAACCAAGTGACTAGATCCTCATAATTACCCTGTAAAGCATACAAGAAGCCTGCTTAGTAGTCAATGTGTTTTGCTCCACTGTCTTTAATCTACGAAGTTACAAACCTGGCCTGCTCTATATTGAACATACCTCTTGTGGTCTCTGCATATGTGGTGTGGGGCGGGGTGGGAGAGCATAAATATTTATTTATTTATTACATTTCTATTGTGCCCAGTAGACAAAATTCTCTAGGATTAAAAATAAGTCATTTATTTTCTAGCCTGTTTGAAAGGTTTCTAAACCGACTTGCCATTAATTGGTCTTTAAGGTGGCTGATGAAATATCCATTTCAGGAGGAAGTCTATAAAATCTTTCAGACATCCCAGGCATCATAAGGCATCCAAGCACCGACTCAAAGCTCATCTGAGGGCTTCATCAGGCCATCACCAAAGCAGATGTGAGTTTTCCTCAAAGTAAAAAAAAAAGGAAAAGTGGTGACATCCCTTTCACAGTACCTTCTGTTGCAAACAGGGTTCATATGTTATTTGCTATCTGAGAAGATTACATTGTATTGGGAGTGTATATGAGGTTTTCAACCACTGTACTTCACAGTGATATACAGTAGATGTATCTTTGCTGTACTTAATTGGTTAGATGGGATTTGTCATTTCTCAGGCACAAGTAGTTTTTCCAGACTCTGTGTTATTCTACAGTTTATAACTGGAGTAATATGTTGCAAAATGAAAGAGAGAAGTATGTGTCTCAGGCTTCAATGGCAAAGATCAAATTGGTATACACAGCATGGATCAGTAGATGTATTGTATTATTTAAAGCATTTTACTCTACTCTTCAGCCAAAAAAAGACTCCCCAAGCAGCTTACAAAGATCAGTGATAAGACACTGCCTATCATCTAAATGACAACACGGAGTCATGTGGCACCTTAAAGACGAACAAATTTATCCTGGCATAAGCTTTCATGGATTACCTTCCAAAAAACGTGACACAAAAGGAAAAGAGATTAGAAGGGATGAGAGGAGGATGTGGGGGAAGCATACTCAGGCATTAGTTCTTAGTTTAAAAGTTCTTACAAGTGCTCTTTCTAGCAGGGAATGAGGGGGCAGCAAACCTCTTGCAGCTGCTCCTTGTCTGGGCGATGAAAGTGACCAGGCTGGTCTTCGCTTTGCCAGGATGTCTTTCCTGGCAAAGATGGGAGCAGCCTCCTAGTGGGCCTAAGGCAGAGGCCAGAGTGTGCCGCCCTTCAGATCAGCAATCCCAGGGCTTTGCAGGATATGACTGAAGCATGAAGAATTTGTAGTAGTAGTAGTAGGAAGCAGCAGCATTAGTCAGGTTTCAGGTTCAATCACCAGGAAGGGCAGTTTACAAGGATCTAGGAAAGACCCTTGCCTGACCTTGGGGAACTGCAGCCAGTCAAAATAGACGATACTGGGATGGACAGACCAGTGGCATGACTCAGTATATGGGAGTTTCATAGAGGAGGATTGGGGCTCTTTGCAAATGAATATTAGAAAATGACCACCTGGCAGCATATTGGATGTTGAGAGAACAAAGATTGCAATCCCTGCATTAAAAAAAGAAGTTAAAAGCAGCAGGTAGGGTGAGGGATAGGACAGCTAGGGCGGCCACATGAATCCCCCCCAAAGAGGACATGCATCACCAAAAAGAGAGAACAAAGAGAACACAAACTTGTATAAAATTTGCATGTGCTAATTTATAGGTATAGTTGCAAATTAGAAATAATTTATTATAATTTAAATACAAATACTGTATACCTCACCATAGTGCAGAAGACTGAGACCAGGTGGGCTGTGTGCCTGCCTGTTCAGTCAGTTGTCCTGGGGCAAATAGCGTTGCCCTTATTTTCGCCGTAGTCTACTTAATCTTTACGTAGACTACAGTGACCAAATAAGGAACACGAATGGCGGCTCCCTATGGGGGCCGCCATTAGCCGTACGTGCTTTTTTTTTTTTAAAGTCACCCGTGATAGGCTACGTGACGATTGACGTAGCCTATCACGGCTGATTTTGCAAATCTAGCCGTGATAGGCTACGTTAATCGTCACGTAGCCTATTACGGGGGCGTTTTTTTTTTTTAACTTTTCTTGGAATGGCGGCAGCGGTAGCCGATCGAAAGACCGGCTGTCACCCCCGCCCCTGTCGAAGCCCTGCCGAACCACCGCTGCGGCCCACCACCGGGAGCGACATTCGGGAAAGGTAAGTCCCATCCTGGGGGGGGGGCGGGGGGGAGAATTTCTCCCCGAAACTACTTCGGGGGGCCGAATACGTTGGCACTCGGCCCCCCGAAGTTTCGGCGAGAAATTCTCTGACACCCCTACGAATTGTGTGATATTTTAGAAATCTTGCACTGCCATCTACTGGCTATATAAATGAAACATATAGAATGTGCCCAATAAGGGACCGGGGGAAAAGTGGGGGGGAGGTGCTTGTATTGTGCCCATTACCTGCAAAGACTCCGGAAGACCGTGGAATTTTTCCTTAATGTAGAGAAGCTCCAGGTGTTAATGGCTGATGAACAACTTCAAGGCCCAGCTCTTCCTTTGGACGGTTCTTTATCTTTAAATCGGACTTGGACTGGACAGCCCTTCAAATAGAGGCGGGTCCTTTGGCAACCTTTCAAACAGAGGGCTGTCCTCTGTAAAAGAGGACACATGGCCACCCTATGGCCCAATCTACACATAGCAGTTTTACCATTATCATCCTGCAGTGATAACTATTGGTGCACAGGACACCAATGGGCACCAGTAGTTATCACTGCAGTATGATAATGGTATAACTGCTATGTGTAGATTCAACTTAACTCTACAGCACTACCAGAGGCTTTAAAAAAAACCCTTTCCCTGTGCCATTTTCCCAGTCTAAACTGCCTCCTCCCCTACACACACACGCACACTGCTGTCTTCCCAACGGGGGAAATATATAGCTCCCCATATGGTAGCTGTATGTCTTCACCTAAAGCAGGGGTGAGCAACTTGTGGCCCTCCAGATGCTGTTGGTCTGCACCTCCCATCAGCCCTAGCCAGCATAGCCAGTGGTGGTGGATGATGGGCCATGTGCTCCAATGACATGCAGACTGCAGAGGGCCACCAAGTGTTGCCTTCGCACCCATAATTTGATGAGGAACATATCTTAAGACATGTGAATTTGCACCACCATTTTGGAAACTGCCTAGCTTCAGTATATTTGGAGATGAGATGCTCTTACTAAATCAAGGGTGGGGAATAGGGTGGGCTGGCCATGTGTCCTACTTTACAGAGGACAGTCCTCTATTTGAAGGTGCCCCTATGTGAAGGGCTGTCCAGCCGCAAAGCCAGTTTAAAGATACAGAACCATCAAAAGTGTGGGAGACCTGCCCATCCACAGTGAGCACCCGGACAGCAGACTGAACAGCCAAGCACACAGGTCACCTGGTCAGAGACTTCTCCACCGTGCTCAGATGTCTTGTATTTCTATCTAAATGATAGTAATTCTTTCTAAATTAGCACCTATACATATAATCTCGCATATGCCAGTGTTATGCCAATGTCATGTACACTTCTTTGGTGATGCCAGAGTAGCCACACTAGTGGGGAACATGTGACCCTCCAGATGCTATGGGACTACAACTCCCATCGCCCTGAGCATTGGCCATGCTGACTGGGGCTGTTAGGAATTGACATCCCACAACACCTGGAAGACCACAGGTTCCACAACCCTGCACTAAACCCAAGTGTTATCCATGGATGAAACTATTATCCACGAAGCTATTATGAAGCTGTTATGTGACCATGATCATGATGAGGAAAAGAAAGAGCTTTTGTCAGAAAGCAGCCATGAGACTAGGGCTTAATTCTCACTGAGGCAGTAAACCTGTTTCTTCATTGTACCACTTCAGTCTGCGGAGGTGGGAATTCAGATGATGAAATGCTCCCTTGCAACAGGCGTTCTCTTCCCACACAACATAGAAAACTAATCTGTCAAGGAGAAGGCTAAGCTAGAACCCACCTCTCTGTGTGCAGAGAATTTGGTGTTGTGTATGTGAGCCCTCACTTGCAGTCTGACATGGTACAATGTCAGCTTTGCTGCCTCAGTGTGAACAGTGAAACAAGTTTCTCAGAGGTGTGGGACAAAGTAGAACCTCAGATATCACATTTGCAGCCCTTTGCACTGCGGTTTATGATGTCTGAATTTGGGGCACTTTGATCAAGTTGGTATATATGTATGAATTTATGCATGCATGCAATTTCCTCCTAGCACAGAAAGAATATTTTCACTGCATCTTACATCTAAACTGGTATCTCAGAAAACACAAATTCTGCACTCAGCAGCTGGCTCTAGGGCGGCCACAGTGTACCATTCAGGCGAACTGCTTCTGGTAACCCCTGCTTACCTGTGCTAACATGGGGGCCAATGAACAGGTATGCACCTGTACTATCTGACTCCCTATAAGATGATGCTTAGGGTGGCCATGGGACCTCTTTTACAGAGGACCGTATTTGAAGGTGTTCTCTGTTTGAAGGATGGTTCAATTTGAGTTTAATGATAAAGAACCATGAGAACGGTTGCTCATCAACTGTTAGCATCTGAGCAGCGCATTAAACTGAGAGGCACACTGGTTACAGTCTTCCACACTATGGTGAAATGTACTGTATTTGCATTTAAATTCTAATAATTATTCCTAAATGTGCATCTAGGCATACAAATTAACACATGTAAATGTTATGCAAATCACTCTCCCCTTTTGTCCTTTTTAATATGCGGCACTACAGAAATATTAGCAAATGCTATGTGTATATTGCAGGCCCCCAAACTGGGAATTGCTTAAAATCAAGCAAGAACAAGGCAGCAGGTATAAGATCCGATACTATTTGTTGCTCAAGCAAAAGCATACATTTGGGATTCAGCTAGTTGCTAAGTGTGCTTTGATATTTTTGAAGTGGATCTCTGTCCTTAATAGGACTACTCTCATAAAATTCATTCTATGCTTCCAGTTCTGACCTACTGCAGTTACAGTTCATGAATATTAGCTCATAAATATGAAGTCCAAGTGACAAGGCCCATAGCTAAAACAGTATGCTAGTTAGGAATAGGGTGCCATTGCGAACCTGTTCATACCAGTAGCTCCAGCAGCCGTTTGAAAATATTCTTGGAGTTTATAACATGGTAACTAATTTTCCCAGTTAGCCTTCAGATGATTTCAGCAAGGTCTAATAATGGATTTT
The DNA here is from genome assembly GCF_057233095.1 of Heloderma suspectum. Lineage (NCBI taxonomy): Eukaryota > Metazoa > Chordata > Lepidosauria > Squamata > Helodermatidae > Heloderma > Heloderma suspectum. Next base: position 273,715,931 of record NC_139458.1, read on the forward strand.
TTAAGTGCTAAAGATGTTCCCTTTAGAGACAGACTGCTAATTAGTCACCTATTTTTGTTCTGGCTCAACGTTAAAAATTGCTTTGCCCTTTCTGCTAGCATCTCATCTTTCTACTTGTCATTTGATTTCTGTTTTCCACCTTTCTGGATCCAGAAAATAGCTTCCTTCATTTGCAAATGGGTAAGACCTAGTCCTCTGTCACATCTAAGCAATTTCACTGACACGAACATGTTTGTCACTAACATCACAGTCCACCAAGAACATCTCTTTTCCTGCACAACTGGGTTGGGTAAGTTGTGGTCCTCCAGATGTTTCATCCTACAACTTCCATCATCCCTAGCCACCAGATCCAGTGATGAGAGTTGTAGGCCAAAATATCTGGAATGCCAAAAGTTGCCCACCCCTGTTGTACAATTCCCCACTGGAGTGATTGGGAGTGGCACCAGATGGGTAAAAGTATCAGGGCTTTTTCCACAATAACATGTGCCTTTCTGTCTCTGTTCCTTGGTTCATACATTTGTCACAGATCGCACTATCGTTACATGGTGGAGAAGTGAGCTTCACCCTTTCCCCATCCATTATGCAGCAAATATTTGCTATGAATTGGGTACTTCATGTAAACAATTATCTGGAGATCCAGTTGGCATGATTATGACTCTCAAAAAGGGAGTGGGAAGATTGTATAAAATGGAATATAAAGGGGGTTCTGTTCATTCATTCTTTCTCTCACTGTCTCATTTGGGAAAACAACTACACAGGATTTTTTTATACATTACCAAGTTAGACTAATGTTCTCATTTTTAAGCAGGCAGGTGTGCAAATCTTAGTTAATTATGTCTGAAGGCATTTTCTCCTTAAGAAACATGGAAGAGCTACCCCAGTGGCTCTGAACAGTCTCTCCAGGCTTTTCAAGAGTGTCATGCTAAAAACTATTGATCATCTGCTTCACTTTTGTCATATGGCAGCAGCGTCCAGACTATTGTGAAACAAACACAGAGCAAGTCCATGTTTAATAAGTTGTGGCAGGGGGAGGTTAATTGTAAGCCACCTTGAGGGTTTTTGTGAAAGGCAAGATAGAAATATTTTTTTTATTATTTTTATTTATTTAATTTCTATACTGCCCAATAGCCGAAGCTCTCTGGGCGGTTCACAAAAATTAAAACCAAACACACAATAAAACAATTTAAAATATATAGAACATTAAAACCACAATATAACAATACAACCACAATAAAATCCAGCAGCAGTGCAGGAGTTTAAAATACAGATTTAAAACAGCAAAGATAAAAATTTAGAAAGCTAAAATGCCTGGGAAAATAAAAAGGTCTTCACCCTGGCGCCGAAAGGAATACAATGTAGGCGCCAGGCGAACCTCACTAGGGAGCTCATTCCAGAGCTGGGGTGCCACAGAAGAAAAAGCCCTCCTCCTAGTAGCCACCCACCTCACTTCCTTTGGCAGGGGCTCATGGAGAAGGGCCGCTGATGATGATCTTAAGGTCCGGACAGACACATATGGGAGGAGGCGATCCTTCAGGTAACCTGGCCCCAAGCCATTAAGGGCTTTAAATGTTAACACCAGCACTTTGGATCGGGCCCGGAAATGGACTGGCAGCCAGTGCAGCTGGAAAAGTACTGGCGTAATATGAGCTCGCAGGCCAGTCCCTGTTAACAATCTTGCTGCCCTATTTTGGACCAGCTGAAGTTTCCGGACCGTTTTCAAAGGCAGCCCCACATATAACGCATTGCAGTAATCCAGACGAGAAGTTATCAGAGCATGGATAACTGTAGCTAGGCTATCTCTGTCCAGATAAGGGCGTAGTTGGTATACCAGCCTAAGCTGATAAAAAGTGCTCCATGCCACTGAGTTCACCTGTGCCTCAAGTGACAGTTCTGGATCCAAGAGCACCCCCAAACTATGAACCTGATCCTTTAGGGGGAGTGCAACCCCCTCCAGAACAGGTTGAATACCACCTGGCCGGGCAGAAAAACCACCCACTAACAGTACCTCCGTCTTGTCTGGATTGAGTTTCAGTTTATTGGCCCTCATCCAGTCCATTACCGTGCCCAGGCACTGATTCAGAACAGCCACTGCCTCACCTGGTTTTGATGAGAAAGAGAGGTAGAGCTGGGTGTCATCCACATATTGATGGCACCTCAGCCCACACCTCCGGATAACCTCCGCCAGCGGTTTCATGTAGATGTTAAACAGCATGGGGGATAAAATAGAGCCCTGTGGAACCCCATGGCACAATTGCCATGGCACAGAGCAATAATCCCCCAGCACCACCTTCTGGAATCGGCCATCCAAGTAGGAGCGGAACCACTGTAGTGCAGTGTCTCCAACTCCTAACCCAGACAACCTATCCAGAAGGATACCATGGTCGATGGTATCGAAAGCCGCTGAGAGGTCCAGGAGAATCAACAGGGTTGCACTCCCCCTGTCCCTCTCCCGGCAGAGGTCATCCCACAGGGCGACCAAGGCAGTTTCTGTTCCAAAACCAGGCCTGAAGCCCGACTGAAATGGATCTAGATAATCCGTTTCATTCAACAGTGCCTGGAGCTGTCCTACAACCACCCGCTCAAGCACCTTGCCCAGGAAGGGGATGTTGGCCACTGGCCTATAATTGTTAACATCCTCTGGGTCCAGGTTAGGCTTTTTCAGGAGTGGTCCAATTACCGCCTCTTTTAAAGCAGCAGGCACCACTCCCTCTCTCAAGAAGGAATTTACAACCTCCTGGACCCAGCCGGACAACCCCTCCTTGTTTGATTTAATAAGCCATGAAGGGCAAGGGTCAAGCACACAAGTGGTCGATCGGACTTGGCCAAGCACCTTGTCCGCATCCTCAGGCCTCAGTAACTGGAACTCATCCAATAAAACTGGACCAGACGGTGCTCTGAACACCTCTACCTTACATACCTTAAGTAAAAAAACAAACTCATGTAGCATGTGAGAACTTTGATTAGGCCTCCCAATGACTTTTTCTTTTGTCAATTTAAATTGTCCTCTGAAGATGCTATTAGCTGCAGAGGGGTGAGGTGAGGTAGGGAAGACAGGTACTGTATGTACCTTCCCCCTTGCCCACTTCATGCCTATGTTAAGGAAATGAAGCAAAGGAATCATGTTAATCCTTCTCTCCCCAGCACCACAATCCAAATCCCCACCCTACAGCTCTTTTACCACAAAAAGGGTGCTTAAAGATCAGATGTGCCACATCACTTCTGGTTTGGGCCTAACATGGGCTGAACTGAGAGTGTTAAAGGAAGGATTCACCACAAATTTTTACCTATCCAGGGCCACATCTACACCAGGCTTTTACTCCAGGGCGGGTGCAAGTTGAGGTCCCTCATGATAGTTGACACAGTCGGGACTTTGCAGCCACCCGTGGTTTTCGCCCGGAAAATGTGGAGTTCCAAGGAGTTGTTTTACTGCGATTTGGGGGATTTGCTGTGGGTTCCCCTGTGGTTGCGGGACATCTGTTCCTTCCTCGAACTGACTTTGCATTTTGCATTGCACATGTTGTAGGCATGCATAGTGCCTGCGTCACTCTGTGACACCCCTTTACTCCCCCCATCCCTTCGCAGCTGCGCAGTTACAGAGGTACAGAGGGCTGTTTTCATCTATTTAAGCACAGTTTCACACAGTTTTGCAGCTTCGTATCTTTGCAACAGTTGTGGACTCAGTACCCAAGCGCTGGGGGGAGGGTTTCTTGGGGAAGGACCAACATAATTCCGGCCACCATTTCGGAGTGATGGCTAGGCACGTAGTGCTCACGCTTGTGAGTGTGAACCATCGCGAGAGTCTTGGGCTGGGGAACTGACAAACTGATGGTATGGAAATGAAGATGCACAAAACACCCACATTTTACCTAAAAAGGGACGGAAAGACACAGCAGAGCCCCTCAAATACAAAACAGCCACTGAAGTTTCGCACCCCCACACTCACGGGACTGCACAGCTGTGCATTTCAGTAAAATGGCCAAACAAAGGGGGGACGGAGAGTCTGTAAGGGAAGCACGCTATACATGGCGAGTGTATCGCAGCGCATGCTGACTCAAAGCCGCATTGCTGCTGAGTTGCGACAGGGTGGGAGGTCAAAGCGGTGCCATATAGTGATGAAAGAGGTGAAGCAGCATAGGAATTACAGTTGAAGAGAATAGCCTATGAGCACTGCTGTACTTCAGTTTGCAAACTTCATTCCAGAAGCCTGACTAAAAGGTAGGCTTAATGATACATCTGTAGTGGGCGGCACAATGTCCTTAACAGGGCGGAAAGTGAGGCAAATTCTTGCCTGAGAAATGCTGCAGTTCAAATCCAAAGCATTTGCTTAGTTAAAGGGATTTTGGCCCACTGAGCCCCAAGAGGGTGGCTTCGATGCCATTTGCAAAATGCTACCAGGTTCTTCTTGGCACCTTTCATCCTGTGAGAACTCTGAGAACTTCAAAGCCTATGCAAGCAATTGTTTCTCAGGTGATAGAAGAAAGGTTAGAATCCTTTTAAAACAACATCAGAGGATGACATTTTAGCCAAGGACAGAAGGACAAACCTTTCCTCTGAAAACATTAAGGGACCTTAAAGGTTTACTGGAGTGGCTCTTTCACCCACGCTGCAGCTTTTAAACAGAAATGAGAGTCCCCTCCTCCAATAACAGGACATCAACCCCCCATGGAAGAATATAACATATGACAATCCTATGCAAACGTACATTGCAGCACATATGCACACTGAGGAGCTCCAATTGGCCATGTCTTCCCAGAGCATGTATGGCACAGGTGTCATAAATATATAGTTAGTTATGCATGCTTTGGATCATCACAGGTTAGATAGATATACAGGATTTGTGACATTCCCAAAGAAATGTAACTTCCATGTAGAAACTGTATGAAATGTGAAGCAGGCCTCATCTAGTGACTCAGGTGAGAGGCATACGTCCCACAAGCACAGCATAAAGAAGTTAAGCCATGGATCCTTTACTCCAGCGCTCCCTATCTGGGTGCCCTCCAGATATTTTGGACGGCAACCCCCATCAGCCCCAGCTACCATGCTCAGTGGCCAGAAATGCTGGAAGTTGTTGTCCAAAATATCTGGTGGGTACCATATTGGGGAAGGCTGCCTGAATTCACACTGAAGGGATGTCAGCTGATGTCACAAAACTTGCAGGATTTGCAAATACTTTAACAGCACAATGCTATACATTGAAGTAAGTCCCATTGAGTTCAATGGGTCTTACTCCCAGGTAAGTAGGTGCAGAACTGCAGCCTAAGAAAACATGAATAGTATTGCACTGTAAAGCTTAAGAACAGAAGGAGAGCCCTGCTGGATCAGACCAAGGGTCCATCTAGTCCAGCATTCTGTTCACACAGTGGCCAACCAGCTGTCTACTGGGAACCCACAAGCAGGACACAAGTGCAAGAGCACCCTCCCACCCATGTTCCCCAGCAACTGGTGTACATAAGCTCACTGCCTCTGGTGCTGGAGGTAGCATATAGCCATCAAGACTAGTAGCTATTGATAGCTTTTTCCTCCAGGAATTTGGCCAACTCCCTTTTAAAGCCATCCAAACTGGTGGCCATCACCACTTCATGTGGCAGTGAATTCCATAGTTCAACTATGCGCTGTTTGGAGCAGTACTTCCTTTTATCTATACTGAATCTCCCACCCATCAGCTTCCTTTTCATTCTCTTGGATACCTGAATAAAGCAAGGCCTTTCTTATCTCTTTTAGATTTTTCATTTCCTTCTAGTGTCCTCAATCTAAAATCAGATTGCTTGTGCTCTGTTCACCTTCTTGAAACTGCGTGGGCTGCAAAAAGGTCATTGCTTAATTCTGCTGTTTCGTTTGATCCTCTCTAATCCTGCTTGATTCAGCCCAGAAATTGGTATGAATCTCATAGAATGTCTCCTTTTGATCCAGTACGGTTCTTGTACTCTCCAAATATATTCTGTGCACAAAATGATGATTCTACAGAGCTTCTGACACTTTGATCTAGTTCAGACCTGTGAAATCGATCCCCCCAAGGTCAGCTGGTACTGAGGGAGACTAATTTTGTCCTTGATAACCCTTCAAGAGATTATTGTCAAAGTGCGAATACATGGCTGCTAAGTTTGTGTGTCAGGTTTTGAATCACACACAGTTGTACTAACAGGTTCTTTGCTCGTTTATTTATTTATTCAAAATATTGATACCCCACTTTTATTAATTATTTATCAGTATTTTTATACTGCCCTTTAATCCTATTCCCGGGGTGAACTAAGACAACAATAAGACAAGCATCCCTCATGATATATATATTATTACAGAATCTCTTTTTTGACACAACTCTGGCATCAAAGCAAACAGCACCATCTGCTGGCTATTTTGGTCCCTTGCACTGAGCCTCTGGAAACGGCAGCAGTACAACGAAACAACCCTCGCCACATACTTTTTTTTCTACAGAAAAACATCTCTGTATTTTCACAATAGTTGTTTGCACCTCCAGTTGGGTGCAACAGTATAGGGAGACGGTAGGTCTCCAAATGTTTTCGACTTCAACTCCCACAAGTCCTTGCCAGCATGGCCAATGGTCAGGAATGCTGGGAGTTGAAAGTCCAAAACGCCCATCCCTGCAATAGTGAACACAAATGTGCCTATTTCTCTCTCTCTCTCTCTCTCTCTCTGTATAGATGCTTTTGTGCCACCCTTTCCATGCTGCAGCTGGACGCTGTGTAGAATGTCATATATTGAGGGTGCTTCCAGGCGAAGGCTTTCATCACACCATTTGCCCAGCCTCATTCATGGAATCTTACCGGAGTTCCAGACTTTGGTGTTTTCTCACTGCTTCTTCCATGTTTTTTCTTACCACAGAAAAATCCGCTCAGGGAAAACGATGGCATTGCTGCCTGCTGGTTGTTAGGACTAGGAGCCCTCTGTCTGGAAGCACCCCCAGGCCAATATCCAATGCTGCCTGTCTGCAGGCGGGGCCCACCACTACTTTCATTCTACTTTCATTCTCAGCCCCGCTGAGTCCATTGCATAGGTGGCACCCACCAGTTCTGTGACAGAGATTTAGCACTTTCAGGGACACGCCCCAGAACAAGTGAAAATGCTAGTTTCTGGAATGCAGCAGGTTGGCAGAACAGCCTGATGCAAACTCTGCCAGCCTGTCCTTCTCCAGAGATGGGCATTCCAGTCATTGCAGGGCTTGCCTTCAGAAGCGCTTAATCTCTGTTCCACAAGTGGTGCGGCTTGAGGAATAGAATTGGTGAGGCTGGCCGTGCGCGGGTGGTCACTGTTGGATTCTGCCCTCAGTGTCTCCAGATAACTCTAGCTGTAGTAGGACTGAAAGGTATGTTACAGGACTCATTTCCAGGGAAAGAAAGTGATCATGGAATGAGCTCATGGGTTCCTTCACACAGAGCTTTTATCCTGTGATTGAGATTGCTCCTTCACGGAAGTTTGCAGGCTCTTTACATGAGGCCATGATCCTCAGGGGCGTCTCTTGCACTAAATGCCTTTTTCCATTTTTAAATAGATCACACAGATAATGAGCTATCAAATTACCCCGTTGTGTTCCCATTCAGTTCCCTCCATCAAAACAGTAAAAATGTCAAGAGGGGGAGCGAGATCAATGAAAGGGAATGGAAGACTCAGATACAGGGAGAAGTGGGGGGAAGGAAGCATGTAAAAAAGGGAGTTGTCGTGATTCTACATTTAAAACGGAAGCAGAAAACCTAGTTTTAAATGCCGGATTTTAGGCTGGTGTAGAGATGCCCAATGTCAAAACTAATTGCGTCTGTAACTTAGGACTACTTCTCATGTTACGCAAGTGTCATGCCTTCACTGGAAGACTCCTCCCTGGAGAAAGAGCTGGAGGACCAGGAACCTCCTGCCACCAGGAGAAACCTGGGCCCTTGGGGTGACTACCATGAGGGCACCACCTTTGGAGGATAAGGGGCTCCATCGCACGGGTGGAGAATTCCACATCAATGCTGGTTCTTTCCCCATCCAGTATCACTGCAAGACTGGATCGTTCTCTTTAGATGGCTGTGCCCCGTGGCTTTGTTTGTCATTTCTTTCCTTCCCACGGGGGTGGTGATGCCGTCTGGGGTGTAGTGATAATTCCTCTGCGGTTCCTGCCCCTTTCCCTCCCCTTGCATGTTACTGGTGGATATGGACTAACATGCTGTAAGTCTGCAACCCTCAGCACACTTACTTGAAATGAATGGGGTGCTCTGAATCAACAGAGGATGTTGATTCTGAGCTTGGTGGGGGATCACATCTGTCCCCGTTTATTGCAGGGAGGCATTGTACCCTCTTCTCCCTCCAATCAAGAAATGGGCTCCAGGATTTGGGCAGTTTGGCAGGGGGGTCGCCCTGAAGCAAAGGGGAAAATCACCAGCGGGGCGGGGGGTTGGGTGCAGATTGTTCCTTCCTCAGCAAGACTTGAGTGGAGGCAGGAGTGGCCCTCAAACCGGGCACGCTCCCCTCCTTTCAAGGAAGGGAGAGAGCACAAGCCCTCCTGCCTGTCAGATCTGCCCACAGCCCATTCTCAATGCCTTCACTGTCCTGACCACGCCCCCAACAACTGAAAACAAAGTGCCCTTAGCTGGTTTCTTCCGGTACTGGAGAATTTCACAAGGGAGGTCATGGCGCTCCTGTTCTGTGGGCTGGAAAAAATACATTTTTTGCATTTGGGGAAAACACGGCATAGGCTGGGGAAAATGGTGGGAGACACCCTGGAGGGTAACAGCGTTGTCTAAAGAGCCCACGCACTTCCGTGACAGAGACATCTCAACAGCAGGATTAACGGTCTGTGGGAAGAAGCCCAAAGCTTCTGCCTCAGAGATGGAGGCAAAGAAACCCCCAGGCCCTTGGGAGAGATAGGAACTCAGAAGGAGTGCTAGATGGTCTCCTCGTGTGAAAAGATCTCCTTGCATATAGGAGGCTTGCTCACAGGAGGACCTTTTCAGCTGCAGTCAATAACAGCTCACAGCTGAGGCTGAGGCATGCGCTCTGACAGCCTCTGCATAAAACAACAGTGTAGAGCAGAGAAAGCTACTGAAACAACATTAACCAGATCTTCCCGCATCCAGCTTCCCTGGACTCCAGACTGCTTCCTGGTGTGAGTACTTCTGAACTGAACTCTGACCTGCCCACCCCTTGTCTGTTGTGTTGTCTTGGAACCTTGTTGCCTGTGACCTGAACTGCTGGGACCTTGCCTTTTGCCGGATTGGTTTGTGCTGACTGCTTTGGAAATCTTGAACCCCTGAACCTGCAACTGCTAGGCACAGACTCTGGAAACATGACAAGAAGTATACTGAGGAGCAGAGAAAGGCATGTGACTGTAATATGGCTATGCCCTTATATCAGCAAATAGCTAGCCAGGTTCAGGCTGCATAGTGGTTTGTAGGGTGGCCAAGTGTCCTGCTTTACAGAGGACAGTCTTCTATTTGAAGGGCTGTCTAGTCTCAGTCTAGTTTAAAGACAAAGGAGCATAAGGAAGGTGAACAGGGGCCCAGTGGAGGTTGGTGGCCAATCTGATGGGTGAGGGGAAGAGTGGAGCAGTCTCTTAAATCCCCAGCAGCCCCTATCACAGAAAAGGGAAACTGGGATGTATGAATTGTAAGATCATTAGTGGGGGAGGGGGGAATCAGCCACAAAGAAGCACTCCTTTGGGCCCACATTGTCCTATTTCAGGAACAACTCTCATTGCACAGAGAACAAGTAACTTTAAACATGACTGCAAAATGGCGAGGGGAATCTACACAGAATAGGATATTGTTATGAGACCCACAAAGGGGGAAACAATCCCAGGTCTCCCCACCCCCAGAAGTGAGTCAAGAAGATCAGCAGCCAGCCAGCTGTAGTAAGAAACTAAAAACAAAACCCAGTCATGCTAGCATGATGCTCATGCAAAAATTGGCTGGGCTGAAGCAGTAGCCGCTGCTCTCTGTACCATGGCCTCAGGAGTCTAGCATGCTGTCTGAGCCACTCTCTATAGCCAGTGGCTCTGCCAACAAGAGCTCTGATTGGCTGCTGATCCGGCCGATGAGCCAGCCCTGTCAAATCGAGCTGCAGCAGTTGTGCACCCTTGTTAGCACCCTTCTGACCCCATCCATTTCAGAAGGGTCAGGATCAGATATGATTGGCTGCCCCATGGCACAAAGTCCATGCCTTTTTTTTTTTTTTTTTAGCAAAGCCTTGCCGCTTCAGAGAAGCTTGCCCTCCAAGAAGCCATTGTTTGTTTTTAGCAGTTGCATGTGCAACTGGTAAAAATGATGCTGCAGACCAGGAGTTCCTTCCTGGTCTGTGCACTGCAGCTGCCAGTGTGTTCGCCATGGATTACAGCAACAGGAAGCAGAGCATGCAGTCGCTCTGGGTCAGTCAAGGGAGAGTGGAAGGGAAGCAGTGGTTCTGCACCCTCCTTACCCCTGCGGACCAGCTGTGCATGCAGGAGCCTTGAAATTGCTCATCAACAGCACCAAGACATCAGATGGAGTGGTCACCTGGTCACAGTCTTCCCCACTATGGTGATATGTACTGTATTTCTATTTAAATTATGGCAATTTCTAATGTACATCTATACATATAAATTAGAATATGCAAATCTGTATCCTCTTTTGTCCTCTTTTTTTTGTATGGTGGAATTCCTCTTTTTTGGTAATGCACAGGTGGGCACTGTAGTTGTCTGTGTTGAAACATTCTGAGCATACCTTGTAAGCATACTCTTTGGTTATGAAAATGTTCCTCTCTGTATAGGTTTTTGATAATAGGCCAGCACTTGATGGGAAACGAGAGAGTCCCCACCTGTCAAAATGCTGCCTTAAAAATAAATAACTGGGTTTCTAATTTGGATGTAGATAAAAGACAGAAAACCAGCCTGGATTTGAAGCATGCTGGATGAAAAAGTTGCTTTTGTAAGAGATCCCCGAAAATAGCTTTTATAATACTGGGGAGCAAAATTGTCATGTTTTGGGGACCATTCTGCCTGTTTGCATGACCACTTCCCATCTCCTGAACTTGTACATTTGTTATGACAATGGCACCATATGTCCCCAGTATGGTCTCCTCCATTAAAAAAACAAGCAACCCCAACCCTGTTGAGCTGCCCCTGGAAGCAGGAAAGTGTACAGCGCAAACACTTAAATTTGGGGGAATGTAGTATGCAAAGCAGCATTTATATTTCGCTCAGTATGATGCACAGCTATATCAGTGAATAAAAAGTGCAGGCTCTTCTGACATAAAAACCAGGACTGCACTGTATGCTTACTACAGAGTTAGGGCTGAGGCATTGATCCAGTTTGCATGATCACCACAGCCCACTGTGGCTTACTGCACAGGCCAAGCAACTTTGGCATCTTCGAGCCACGACTGCAGCTTGTCATGTGAACCTGGAGAGGGTGGGTTGTTGGCATGGCTAACAAATCACCCACAACCCTAAAACAGCCCATGAGTTCTGGGTGATTTGTTAACCATGCTAACAACCCATCGTCACAGGGTTTGCATGATACGAGCTGCAGTAATGGCTTGAATATGCAAAATGGCTGCCCACACACAGCCTAACTCATGGGCTTGAATTAACTCATCATGGCTTAATGTGATGTGCAGACCAGCCCACTAAGTCAGGAACTACATTCTGCAACAAACTTCTGTGCCAGCTTGGTATATGGAGTTAGAGATGGGGTGTGGGGAGAAAAGAGCATTCAAGACTCTTGAAAATCCCACCCTGCTGAAGAAAAAGTTTTCTCATTATATTCCAAAATGCTTCTTCATGCTTGTGTGCTTTCCTATTAGGAACTATGGGCACAGTACCAGCTGCTGGGAAAAACTAAGCTATGCTGGTCCCGGTCCAAGTATTTTCCAAATGAAAGGCTTCTCATCAGTCAATACAAACTAAACTAGTAACTGTGTCTGCCAAATGCCCACATCCTGATCATCCACAATCTCACTGATGATGAAATACTGCCTGCTTGCACTGGGACAAACTTCAGATTCTTTAATCCACAAATGCTTATGCCAGGAGTGGGCAACTTCCAAGGTTTGCCTTGGAACCTTCCAGGGGGCTGCACACTCCTGCTGGTGCCAAATTTTCAAGGCAAGTGCCAGCACCAACACCCATCTGCAATTCTAAAAGGAAAAAAGGCATATGGGGTGCCTGTTGTGGATTTTTATGTTTTCTATGTTTTTTTCTTTTTGGTTTTTATTTTCTGAAATCTTTCTAAACTACCTTGGCTGGCCTCAGAAAGGCAGTATAGAATACAACAAATAAATCAATAATAGGCAGAATTGTGCCCCCAGGTGGCATTCAAGAACACAGTTCTGCTAACAAACAAGGCACACGCAGCATGCCTTGCTTCCTTGCAAAATCACTGAACATTTTTGTTGCCACAACAACAAATTCAATAGTGAGGGGCTTGCAAAACTGGCCAGGGAAGCCATGTGTTGCCACCTGTGGTTTATGTCATAATAAATTGGTTAGTCTTCAAGGTGCCACAAGACTCTTTGTTTTTTGCTGCAACTGACTAACATGGCTACCCCTCTGGAAATGGCTTTAAATCATTCCTCATGCCCTCTGTCTTCATGTAATGGTACAACACCTCTGTCATCTTTTCTTCATTTCAATATAAGTCTTTTGTTGGGGCTGTATTTGTGGGTGGCATAAGGGGAACACAAATGGCTAATCTCCTGGAGATATGTTAACCATCCCTGAGAGCCATAACTGAACGGCAGAACCTTGCATGCATAAGGCCACAAGTTTGAATCCCCAGCATCTCCAGCACAAGACCTTAGGCAGGAAGCTGGAAAAGAGACAACCCTAACCTAATCTAGATAGAGCAATGGTCTGGCTCAGTATAAGGCAGCTTCCTATGGTATGGCTCACATGCTCTAGATTACAGACACAGGGGTCAGCACTGCAAGTTGTTGCTCTGTGTTGTTAAAATTTAATCTTCTAATCTCTCAAATGCTTTCAATTCTGGCAGTTTTCCAGCAGAAATACTGGCACCTGGTGCTTGTTTAAACTCCAGGTGAGAGAAAGATCTTGGCATCAGTTCTTGACCACTTTCTGTGTTCTTTACTGCCCTGGGGCAGCAACTTTTCAACTGCCCACTATTTGCATACCATGAAAGAGAAATTAGCTTTTGCCTCTTGTAGAGAAGTAATCCTGCCAGAGATGATGTGGATGTGCCAGGCTGTACATCTTTCTGCTACACAGCACTGCCTGCTAGACTTTGATTACCTTTTGCAACTATACTAACTAAAAACAGATACATAGGAATTTGGCCCCAGACAATGTGTAATTTATTTTAATGCTGTGAGTCTTTGAGATTAGTATTAATTACTTTTGTTAAATTCCAAAAATTAAGGTCAAGTTCAGTTCCATTTTAAAACAAGGCTCAGAAATCATTTATCTTGTATTTATTTATATACTTCTATTAGACTGCAATCCTAGAAGTCCTGGGAGGGTGTCTTAGGGGCTGAGATCTCTAACGTGGTGCTTTTGGGTTCCAATATGCCCATAGATATCTTTCTTGGTGCCCACCTGGCTCCCTGCCCCTCCTGCTTTTTATTTTATTTCTTAAAATGTTTTTATTCTATTTTGTAAAGTCAATTTAGGTCCAAAAGAGTGATTTTGGAGCTCAGATCATACCTCTGCCTTGTGTAGGTTCTTGTTACTTAAAAGTTAAGTTAAAAGTCAAGTTACTTTTCTTTCAGTCTCACCAGTTTGCCTTCTGGGAAATGGGTGTTTTATGAACAGCCAGACTCAACTTGGTAGCCATTTTATGAATGGGCAAGCCATGCTCTTGGCACTTATTTTGTAAGAGCACCCACAACACCCTCTCAAAATTCCAAATGTGCCCACTGACCCCAAAAGGTCAGGAACTCCTGTGCTATAGGAATTTTCAGATCTTCCCCTCTGTCGAGGTTCCACTTATGACCTGGACCCCCTGAGCAACTCCTTAAGAATCTCTTGTCTCCTTAAGAGTCCCTTCTTTTAAACTTCCCCTTCTCAGTAACACGGGGTTTATGTGGGGTGACTGATACTCTAGACACAGGGTTTAACCACAACAGTTTACTCATAGATTTAAAGCAAGGTTCCTCCTGTGCAAGCACCAGGTCATTACTGACCCCTAGAGGGACGCTGCTTATGCTGGTGTTTTCATGGCAGACTATAGTGGGGTGGTTTGCCATTGCCTTCCCCAGTCATGACTATCTTTCCCCCAGCAAGCTGGGTACTCATTTTACCAACCTCGAGAGGATGGAAGGCTGAGTTGACCTGAGCCAGCTACCCGAGATCTGGCTTCCGCTGGGATCGAATTCAGGTGGTGGGGAGAGTTTCAGTTGCAATACTGCCGCCTACCACTCTGCGCCACCAAATTATAATTAAAGATATTTACACAATAGAGCTGAGTGATACAAAAGGCATTACAAGAAAATAAAAGTGCAAAACACAAGTTCCTTTACCCTAGCTAGACTTTTCTAGGCTGCTTCTTCCTGCTCACTCCTTAGACTCTGTTCTCACTTCAGGCTCTGGCTGTCTCTGCTCTTACTGGCTCTCTCACTCTCTTTACATAGCTTCCTCCCTCAAAACTGAAAGTACTGCTTCAAACGTGGAGAAATGAAGCTTGACACTTATCCGGAGGAATGAAACTACTCCTCTCAGGGTTACCCTCTCCCAACAGAAATCTCCAGGCCTCTAAGCCTGACATTTTCCCCCTTTGCTTCTGTAGGCCTCAAAACTTCACACCCTCCAAGGGTAGAGAGAGAAGCCATAACACATAATTGCCCCTCCAGCAGCCTCCACAAACCTTACCTTTTTGCTGTTAGAGGGAAAAGGAGGCATGCCAGGGGTAAGCTAGTAGATATGCTGGGCATAGTTAGGGGATTCAGTGCTGCTGATCTACAACAGGGGTAAACAGATATGATGCTGGTTTGGGGGTAGCCCCACAAACACATGCATACACACACACACACACACACACACACACACACCCCTGATACAGATTGCTCTTTCCTCACTGCTAGCAGTGCTGGGTAAAGAGCAATCTGTATGAGGATCCCTAGTCCCCAAGAGAGTGGAGAGTACAGACAGCAGTGAAGGGGGGGGGGATTTGACAGCAGCGGTGGGGTGCAGGGCACCCTTGGGGGAGCACAGTAAAAGCCTTGGAGAGCCACAGCTTGTGCCCCCCCCTTTTGTAAATGAAAGCTGATGTAAAAGAAAAACAGAGCAAGATGTTAATAACATACCGATGACACCCCACTCCATTGCTTTGGATACAGCAGCTGTGTTAAGAGGGACAAGTGGTATGTTACCACTTTATGGTGTTGCATAGGTTGGTAGGACTCTCCACACCTTAATATGCTGTTAAGAACATATGAAGAGTCACGTTGGTTCAGACCAAAGGTCTATGTAGTCCAGCATTCTGTTCCCACATTGGTCAAAGTCCAGCCCCAGACCAGCCTGCCCCCCTCCCTCCCTCCCTCCCCCATGTCCAGAGAGTGGCAGATGTCCAGAGCAGCAGATGCAAACTCCCATTTTATTCCTTCTCCCAGCCACTTTCTCCACACCATGTTTAATAATATGCTTCATATTAGTATTATCTATTAATATTTCTAAACAAGCATCTGAACTGACCGTAAACCCCAAGATGGGTTACTTGCTATCTGATCCCAAACAAGTACATGCATTGACCTGGAGGGACAGAGGCTCTTCCATCATTTAGCTGTTCAGGACACAAAGTAACTCCACTGGATGGCTGGGTGTTGATGTGATGGTGGTAGAGAAGAAAGGCTTCTTCAGTGTCAGCACTGCAGCAGCATGGGCTTTCAAATGCAGCTTAAGCTACACTTGCTTGGACTCATCCCATGTCTTCTGCCACTTGTGCTCAATTCTCTCCTCCAAATTCTTTTCTCACAGCTCCTCATTAAACCAAGCAGAAGCCCAGTTCAGCTGGTGAGAAAGAGAATGCCAAGGAAGAACCATGTCAAGGGGCTGTGCTAGTTGTTCATTCCAGTGGACTACCAGGCAATTGACAGGAAAGTCAGGGACACCAGTTGATGAAATCCTTAAACTGGAACATTGTGGAATTCCTTAAGACCTGTAAGTCTCTGGGGTCCCCTACCCCGGCCGAGGTTCCAGCAAACTCCACCTAGAAAACTCTCACTCTTCTGCCTCTTCCCTAGTTCAAAGCTGCAAAACTCCAGACTGTTTTTCTGCCCCCTCTCTCAGGTGGGAGGGTAACTATGTTGCTGGGATAAATAAATGAGACATGCACCATTTTTTCTTATAAGGAACTGATTCAAAATAGTTAATACATGCACAGATTATCATAGGTCAACCCAGACTGCTGAAAGAAACTGGATTCATACAGCCTGATACCGAAACTGAGAAATAAAAAAAAGTGACAATTTCTTAATAGAGTAACAGGGGCAGCGGGGAGACACTGAAGAACTGTTAGAGCCCCCAAATACCTCGATATGTATGGGTGTAGTCTAAAGATTGTAAACCTGAGGGCAGGGCCTGACTTTGTAAGCTGCTTAGGGGGCCCTTTTTGTCTGAAGAGTGTGGGGGGACATGCTTTAAATAAATAAAGCAAGCATCACTTGAGGCACAATCTTATGCATGTTTAGGCAGAAATCCTACAACTCCCAGCACTCCCCAGCCAGCATAGCTGGCTAAGGAATGCTGGGAATTGTAGGACATATTTCTGTCTAAACCTGCATAGGACGGCGCTCTTAATTTTAGAACTTGATACTTCGAATAGATACTGACAAGATAAATACAGGTATACATTGTATGGTGGGGAAAGGGTTGGAAATGAAATGGAGTTTGTCTTTTATTTTTTTTTAGCTTTGTTTTATATCAACTACTTCACTTAACCAATAGTTAAATAAACCAAAGGCTTTTAACAAAGGCTCCACAAAAGTCAATGGTTTCTACAAAGGCGCAGCCTGAGGCGAATCCTGAGCTCAGGACAGCGATGGCCACTGCTTTTCCCCCTAACTCTTCGGCTCGTCATCCGGGGGCCGAGACGTGCAGGAAGCAGATGGTCGCTCCGCGCCAGCTCCTCCCGTCACGCCGAGGCGTCTCTCTGACTTCCTCTCGCGAAGATGGGAATTAACTCCTCCCTCCCGAACGCTCGCACGCCCCGTTCCGGCCATGAGCCGTCCGACTCCCATTGGTTATGCAAAGGAGAGAACGCCGAGAGCACCAATGAGCGGCGGCCACGGCTGGGATCGCTGAAGCATCTGGCCCTCTTGGTGGAGGGGCTGGGTAGAATAGCGAGCGCGGGGGGGAAGGCGGGGGGAGTGTGCTGGAGCCTCGCGAGGGAGCAAGATGGGCGCGTTTGGCGGAAGACGCTTTTTGCTTGGTACGGGATGGCGGTGGGTGGGATGCTGTTGGTGGAGGAAGACAAGGTTAATCTCTTATTGATTGCAGGGGGGTTGCAATCGTTGCAAGGTGCTGGTGGGGCATGGGGGCTCCTAGGCCGATGGGGTGGGGGTGGGGAGTCAGTCCTGTTACCCGCAGTGTACAACCCGCATTGGTTTTCAATCTCGGGATCAAATATTTAGATTTAGTTCTGGATCACTGTGTGGGTCGGGAAGCTCTCCTCTTCCCCCCCCCCCCTTGGAATCGTCGCTGCATGTTGGAGTAGAATGCAAACATGTTAAAATCGGGGCAGGCGGCCGGACTACAAGTTCCGTAAAGCTGCTGCCCACTAGCCTTGCTGGTTGGGGCTGATGGGAGTTGTAGTACAAACTCTGGAGAGCCGCAAGTTGCCCACCCCTGTTTTAAAGGAAGGCGGCTCTGGCTTTTTACGCAGAATACTTTAGTTCAGCCTTCCCCAACCTGGCACCCTTCGGATGTGTTGGACTACAACTCCCAGCACCCACCAGCCAGCATGGGTGGCTGGAGGGTGCTGGGCGTTGTAGTGCAACACATCTGGAGGGTACCGGGTTGGAGAAGGCTCTGATTTGATGCTGACAGAAACAAAAGGGAGGTGCCTTAGGAGAGGCGTGAAGGGGAAGAGGACTGTCTGCTGCTAAAGAACATTACTTTTATTTATGTATTTATTATATTTGTATCCTGACCTTCTTTCCAAAGAGCTCAGGGTGGTGTGCAGGGTGGTTGTCTCCCCTTTCCTGCCTGATTTGTCCACGTGACAACCCTCTGAGGTAGGCTAGATGAGGCTGAAAAATAGTGAGTGGCCCAGGGTCAGTCAGTTGGCTTCATGGCTGAGTGGGGATTTGAACCTAGGCCTAGTCCAGCACTAACCATCACACCACATTGGCTTACAGTTATTCTGCATCCCTTCATCATTGTAGAACCAGAGGGCATCCAATGAAGCTGAATTGTGGGAGATTCAGCACAGACAGAAGGAATACACACAGTGCATAGTTAAACAGTGGAATTTGCTTCCTTAAGATGCAGTGATGCTCACCAACTTGGATGCCTTTATAAG
Organism: Heloderma suspectum; assembly: GCF_057233095.1. Lineage (NCBI taxonomy): Eukaryota > Metazoa > Chordata > Lepidosauria > Squamata > Helodermatidae > Heloderma > Heloderma suspectum. The sequence continues at coordinate 273,734,368 of NC_139458.1, forward strand.
GCCACTAGTCAGGACGGCTATATATTACCTGCAGATTCAGAGGTAGCCTGCCTCTGAATGCCAGTTCCTGGTGAACCCAAATGGGAGGGCGCTATTGCCTTTATAACCTGCTTCTGGGCTTCCCATAGGCAACTGGGTGGCCACTCTGGGAAGAGAATGCTAAGACAGGCTTTTGGACCGATCTAACAGGGCTCTTCTTACATTCTTACTTACGCTTATTTGGGAGTGAATCCTGTTGCATTCAAGTGGGACTTGTTCCTGACTAAATGCGTATGGTAGTGCAAGCCTTCTTGGTCCTGGTAAGCAAATGTAAGGTGATGAGCTTTCACATGTGGCGAAAGTTCTGTGACCTTAAGTCGTCAGCCTGTCCAGTGTAGCGGTCTCTCCTACGCATGCTAAGCTAGGCACATGCTCCTAAAATGCAGAACATAGAACAGACCAGGTTTCTGTGATCTTTTTTACAGGAAACGGCTTCAGTGCTACTGAAGGTGGTGCAAATGCTTTTGTAAGGCTTCTCTGTTCATACATTGAGTCAGACCCTTTCTAATCCAGAGCAGATACAATAGGTCTGACCGTTGTTCTGCAGCAACTTTGTATGGCTCGCCAGTTGCGGAAAGTAACCACGCACATCACTTGTAGACTTCATGCAGTGAGTTCTCAGGTTCTGATTTGGGAAGCTCTCTAGCAGGAAAATATAACTATTCTTACATTTTATAGAATGGCCTCTGTATGGGTGCATGTTGTTGGAATGAGTCATCACTGCAGCTTGCTGGTGGCCAATCCCATTAATTGGGTTATCCAGGAACTCTGTTCATGGAATCATCCACTCAGTAGGTTCTACTAGCAAGTAGTGAGGGGGACCCATTCCAACAAAGTGCTTTTTGCTTGGGATGGGTGTAATGGGTGGGGATTTTTTCTGGCACCCATCTCCAACCAGCCTTAAAATAACTGCTGATAAGCAGGATGCTTTGGCTGCAACAGGCTAACCTGGGCTCAACCTTTAGAACTGGATATGTGGGTACTAAAGACTGGATTTTCAAAAGGGATCAAGTGCTGACTGAGCTTGAATTTGTTTTCTTCATATCTTTAAAAAGACTTCTTGAAGAACACTAGGCATATTTTAATTAAATGCAGCTTTTGATTCAAATCCCCAGGCTGGTTAACAGTCATTTTAAAATGCCTCTAAAGCATAGCAGTAAAAATATATGCAGGATAATCAAGCATGCAGATTGCGCCAACCACCATTGGAAGCAGCGGTGCCTCTCCTGCATAGTGTGAGGTGCAGCGCGTTTCTGTGCGTACTTCCTTGGAAGTGAGTTCCACAGTGCCTGGTGGGGCTTATTCTCTAGTAAGTATGTCTAGAATTCCAGCCTTAGTTGGAGTGAATCCAGTCTGCATACAAAACCCTGGCTTAGGCTCAGTCCATTTAAGGTTAAGCAGTCAGGAGCGTTACCTCTGCGCAGTGCTAGCTGTGCCACGGTGTATCTTCAGGTAGCGTGCAAAAGTTATTTCGACCATACAAGCACATACCCAGTCTCTATGGCAGACCGGTTTATTTTGATTTTATTTGTTACATTTATATCCCACCTTTTTTCTCCAAGGAGCTCGAGATAGTGTACGTGATCCTCTTCCTCTCCATTTTATCCTCATAACAACCCTGTGTTGTTAGGCTTAGGTGGCCCAAAGTCACCCAGTGAGCTTCATGGCTGAGTGGGGAGTTGAACCCAGGTTTCTCGAGTCCCAGTTCAACACTCTAACCACTACACCATGCTAGCATCTTTATGCTTTGAGCTGTGGAGAGAGATTGTAAGCACCAAGGTATATCTCTTGTGGGTGTGTCGCTTAACCTCCCAGCAGTTCTTGTCCTGTTTGGATTGGTGGCACTTGATCAGGTTTCTCTTATGTTACTTTACCCCTTGTTTAGGGTTCTCTTGGCCATAAATGTAGCAAAGCTGCTGATTGTCTTTTGAAAGGTCTTTAATGTTGCTCTCTTTTTTTGTATTCTAGGAACTGTGAGCTGCACGCTCTTCCTAGCTGTTAACAGCTTGTATTCTTCCAGTGATGACGTTGTAGATCTAACACCAACAAACTTCAACAGGGAAGTCATTCAGAGTGACAGTTTATGGCTTGTAGAGTTCTATGCACCATGGTAAGCTTTCATTGACCCGTGTTCTTTGGACAATAATTACTACTGGCATATGTTCAGTTTACCACCTTCTCCGAATAGCTATGGGCTAGCCATAACCCTATGAACACTTCCTTTTATCCTGGCACAGAACGTCTGCCTAGAACTGCTGTGGTTACCATTAGGGATCTGGTTAGGCAAGTGTGTCCATGACAGACAAAGCCTGCTTCCACATGTTCACTGAACTTGTGAGTGGAGAGCAGGACCACACCTGTTAGTCCTGATGCTGACATGCCACTGGCCACACCCCTCTGGCAGCCATGTGTACTGTTTTGGTGAAAGAGTGTGTAGGGTTCTTTGTGCACTTGTGAACCTTGGTCCGTGTAGAGTTGCCAGTCACATAGAAATGGCTGCATGTTCAGGGAAATGTGTAACGCCAAATTTGTGGCTGCTGAAGGGTAGGATTTGCAGGGTGTACCAGTGGGCAAGGCTCCTGTTCTCGCACACGCACATACACCCATATGTATTCAATGTACATATAAGTGGAAATGTCTGCCACCCCTTATGTCTGTGTTTATCTTTATTATTTATTCGTTCGTTACGTTTATATCCCACCTTTCCTCCAAGGAACCCAAGGCGGCATACATGATCCTCCTCCATTTTATCCTCACAACAACCCTTTGGGGCACATTTGGCGGAGAGTTGGTGACTGGCTCAGTGTCACCCAGCGAGCTTCATGGCTGAGTCAAGACTTGAACCCGTAGCTCCCCAATCCTAGTCCAGCTCTCTCACTGCTACATCACAGTTTTGTGCACTACTAGCTTGCTGAAGTCTGTAGAATTTGAGAGCCCAACAGTAGGAATGCAGCCTTCTTATCAAGCCTGATTTGGCAGTCTTTTAAAATGAGTTAAACCTTGACAAACCAGGTAGTGTGCTTCTTAAAGTATGTATCATCTATGGGCATGTGACAGGAGAATCTCTCTTTTAACTTGCTTTTTCTTTTGTGTTTTTCAGATTCCCACCCTGTTAAATTTAGGGGGGCGGGATTAGCTGGAGGGCTGTACCAAGATGTAACCTAATGATTTTAGTTTCTTTGGCATGTGCAGAAAATACTAGGAAGGGTGTGGCTTTCTCTCCCAGGCTTTGATGAAGGTGAAAGTAGCACAAGTCTGTGACCTGGTTCACATGTTATGACAACCTTGAGTACAGGTTGTCGTTATGTGCAAGCCCTGCACTATGGTTTAACTATAACCTGATTTCACATGACACAACTGTGGCGTAATTTACTCTCAGGGGCCGTCGCATCATACATGGCACCCGTGGGTGCCCTTCCTTGCTGTGGCACGTCATGAATGCAGAGGGTTGTCTAACCCTCGAACAACCCTTTCTGCCTGGGTTCACAAGACATGACAAGCCACGGCCAGCCAGGCACCCATGGATTCCTTGCAGAAATAGTGGCTGCGGGTGCCCACACAGTGCAACAACCCCTGCAGGTAAGTTAAGCCATGGTGGCCTGTCGTCTTGTGTGAGGCAGGTCATTGGGTTGTTAACTATGAACAAGCTGTGAAGAGAACCCATAGTTGTCGTGGGTTGTGAACTCTGGGTTGTTCATGGTTCGCAACCCATAGTTAAGCCATAGTGCAGGGTTTGCATGTAGCAATAACCTATGATTCAACAATACGCCATACTCAACCCGTGCTCTGGATTGTCGTTACATATGAACCAGGCCTATGTCCCACTCTGTGCTGGGCTTTAGAGAGAGGCAGCAGCACAGTGACTCCACCTCTGCTTTGAGTTGCATGTAGAGCAGCTTTTCCCAACCTGCTGCCCTCCAGGAGTTTTGGACTACAACTCCCAGCCTCCCTGACCATTGGTCATGGTGGCTGGGGCTGATGGGAGTTGAAGACGAAAACTTCTGGAAGGCAGCGGTTTGGGGAAGGCTGCTGCAGAGAATTTGTGTTTGGAATGGGGTGAGTTAGTTTCTTCCCTCCCTGCCCCCATTCAGTTCTCTGCAATTTGTAAAGAACTTGACAGAAGGGAGGGAATCTTCTGTACACAGAGTCCGGGACCAGGGAAATCGCAACAGTGCCTGGACCCCTGGCTTACAGGGATTCATATTACTAGGTGAGCATGGGGGTTGCCATCTTTTTTCCTGGCAGAGGAGCTGCATCATTAGCAGGCAGGAATTCAAGAGATGCGCCAGTATGAAAATGCTGTGACGGAGCCACACCAGTTACATTTCTGCCTGTTGCGCACCTATTGAAAAGTGTAGCGCTTCTGCCGGGGAATTTGGGGGGTCGGGGGGGCAGCCTTTGGTGGGCAGCACTTCCATTTGCACAGTTGCACGTACTCGGAAGGCTCTGCTACAGACAGACACAGGTACCAAACGGCGTGGTGCGCTAGAGGACTAAAACGGAACCCCTGGTCATGCTTAAGATCTAATCACAATTTATTGTGTAGCCTAACGGTGTATTCCCAGCACGTGGCCTTGACAGGGTGCAAAAAAGACTGGCAGTGTGTATGCAAAGCACATTTAAGTATCTAGCTTCATATGGAGGCAGGGGGTTTATGTGATTTAGAATAAGTAATGTGCTTCCATTTTCTTTTTTCCTCCTGAAAGGTGCGGCCACTGCCAAAGACTGACCCCTGAATGGAAGAAAGCTGCAACAGCACTGAAAGTGAGTAACCTGCCCACCAGTGAAGTGTCTCCTTACTCAGTCAGAGCACTGCTCCATCCAGCCCAGAATTGTCTGCACTGACTGGCAGCAGCTCTCCCGGATCTCAGGCAGGGGTCTTTCCCAGCCCTGTCTGGAGTCACTGGGGATTGAACCTGGGACCTTTGGCATACAAAACAGGTGCTCTACCACTGAGCTATTGCCCTTGTCTGCCTTGTTGGTTGAAAAGCTGACTGTCATCAGCTGCCTTGGTACCACTTTTTTTTTTTTAAACTTGCATTGAACAAGCATAACATTTTACAGTCTTTCTTTTTAAAGTTCTGGAGTCTCGAGTGACATTTGGGATTATGAATATAGTATCTGGGATGTCCCATTTCATATGTAAAGATTTAGAGTGCAGCCTTGCATTCTATCTCATGGGTTCAGGGTTATTATAGTTAGGCTGCACCATTTAATTGGTTAGATCAGTTCAATTACAAAAATACTTAAGGGTGCAATCTTATGCCTGTTTAGACAGAGAAAGGGCTGGGAGTTGTAGGCCTTTTCTCTGTCTAAACATGCATAGGATTGCACCCTAATTAACTAAAAGGTTGCCCCCGCCACAAAACCTGAGCGCATCATTTAAAAACATGAGTGCTTCAGAAATATTTTATTCACATGCCAATGTATGCACATTTAATTGATGAATCATATGAATTCTACTTGATCAAGTAAAATTTCTTTAATAAGGATATATTACACCATATCCATTCAACATATTACACAACCATACAACATATTACACAGTTTAATCCCTTACAAACAACCTCATAAGATAGGTTAGGCTGAGAGTGACTTACTGCTATGTAGAATGGTGAGACATTAACACGAATTGTCCAGTGCTGGGGATAAATTGAACTTGGGTCTCCTGCTCTGTATGTTTCCTTACAGAGGAATCTATTAGTATTGCAATCGAACCAGAGGAGTGTGGTGGCACGCTTAGCACAACAGTTGTCTGGCATAATGGCAATTTAATCTACTTAGAGTGAAAAAAAATACGGCATCTTTAGGAGACCCTTGTAATCTCAGTACCATTAGCTAATTAAATGCAGTCACATACTTAGGCCTTTATGGGTTGGCTGTCACAGTAAATATGGGATTTTCTGGGATGTAATTTAAAGGGAATAAATGTATTCATACAGCCTCATTTTCTAATCTAATTAAAATTACTCTCCTATGATCTAGAGATAGCTCTTAGTTTTAGACAGCTTTATTAATGTCTATCTAAACAAAGACAGCAGTCCTGAAATTCTGTGTTCATGGATTGTTTCCTTGACTTATTACATCACTTTGGGCCAAGTTTAATGCACATGTGTTAGTTCAACAAAACATGCTATATAGAAGCCTGTGTCTTCCCCCCACCATTTTTTTAGAGGTTAGTTTTGTTCCTCAAGTGCCTTAATCGTAACTAACTGTTTTCCTTTCTTGCAGGGTGTTGTGAAAGTAGGAGCAGTTGATGCAGATAAACATCAGTCCCTAGGCGGCCAGTATGGTGTGAAAGGATTTCCCACTATCAAGATATTTGGTGCCAACAAGAACAAAGCAGAAGATTACCAAGGTACTTTTAAGTGGTACTTTTTATTGTTGTTGTTGAGTCTTGTGTACTTCATGGATAAGCACCGTAAGCAAAACTGCTTATGTTCTCTTGTTTCCAGCATATGGCCTGATTTGCGGCCCAGTGTCTTTAACGGCTTTATTAGTCCTGGCAGATGGGATTTCTCCTGATACATCAGTGCAGTGATTGAAGAAGCTGCATGGCTGTTTTTCTCCCTGCTGTTGAAAGTACTGGGGTGTCCTTCAAGGCTACCACTGAAAAGTGAACACCAGGGGCCTGCAACCTTTTCGTGTCACTGGGCACATTTGGAATTTTGAGAGAGTGTCATGGGTGCTCTCACAAAATGGGCTGCCATGAGGTTTGGCCATTCATGAAATGGCTACCATATTGGGTGTGGCCAGTCACAAAACACTCGCAGAAGGCGAACCGGAGAGACTAAAATAAAAATAACTTGCTCAAGAACCTCAGTGCGAGGCAAAGGTGGGGTCTGAACTCCTAGAGAGCACTACTTTGTTTTGCAGCATGTCAGTGTTGCAGTTAAAATAATAAAAACCTTAAAAATAGTAAGAAATAAAATAAAAATTAGGAAGGGTAAGGATCCTGGCAGGTGCCAAGAGAAGTGCCTGGGGGCAAATTGGTGTCCAGAGGCACCACTTTGGAGACCCCAGGTGTAGACGTGTGGGGAGTCTTAACTTTACTGCTTAGCATTCTGTCTCTCTCTTGTGCCTCAGGGGCCAGGACAAGCGATGCTATCGTTGATGCTGCTTTAAGTGCTCTCCGGTCACTGGTAAAAGATCGCCTTAGTGGTAGAGGAGGTGGATATAGCTCTGGAAAACAGGTACTTCCAGGCAGTAATAACCTATTGCTTTTTTCAGAGACCCAGTCATGAGTGTGTTTTCCAGGTAGGAGTTCTTGCATGAAGATACTAGAAGTTAAACGGAGAATTCTTTGGAGAGAGAGAGAAAAATGCTGGAATTTTAATGATGGGCTTTAAAAGGATATTTTTAACAGTTGGAACTGAAGCTATTGTAAAGTGTAAGCAGTATGTTTGCTCCTTTAAAACTCTTAAATAGCACACAGGTTGAACTGTTCAAATGCTGAGAAATAGCAAGTGGAATTGTCATTTGCCTGTGAAGAATTTATGGCATGTTGTACGTGTATCAAAATGTGGAGGACGGGATAATAAGAATAGAAGAGTGTAATTTGGGGTGTAATAAATGGCAAGGAATGGAACTGCAAAGAAAAGTCTAATAGAACCTCTTGTGGTTTTAACAGTAACATCGCCACCGTGGTCTGCAAGGCAAAATGCTTTCAAAAGCATGCTTAGAAATGGCTTAGAAAGGGAAGGCTGGGTAGACATGACTCCAGACTGGACAAGGCTCCCATTAACAGCTGTGTGGATGCTGTGAAGGATGGATGCTTCATGCGTGTGCACATACACACCTAGCTGAAAATCAGACCTCCGTGTATATGTGCCAAGTTACCATTGCCAGGTTGTGCGGACGGTGTTCAGATTTAATTTAGGCTGTTTTGTGTTTGTGATTCAAACTACAGAGCAGCCATGAAAGTGGAGGTTCAAGCAAAAAGGATGTGATCGAGCTGACAGACGACACCTTTGATAAGAATGTCTTAAATAGCGATGACATCTGGCTGGTAGAATTTTATGCTCCTTGGTGTGGACATTGCAAAAAGTAAGTAAAGGCTCTCTAGGCCCTGAGTCAAAGGTGTAATTAGTCGGTGTGCAAACTTGAAACAGACATTAGTCGAAGTTGTGTTTTGGAGTAAGGACATCAAGGGTAGAATCCAGTAGGGGCCCATTTGCACTCGGCCAGCCCCGCCAGCTCCAGTCCACACATGGCCAGCCCAGCCAGCCCAGGCCCATGTGTGACTGTGATATAACGCTTCCGGGGGCAACCCCAGCGTGAACAGAAATGCTGGTTTCTGGAAGGGGCGTTGAGGCTTGCCCCCGGAAGCGCTTTATTACAACCACTGACAGACCTGGGTCGGCAGGACTGGCCACATGCAGAGTGGGGTTGGCTGCATGTGTGAGGTCCTTATTGGATACTGTCCTGACAGTGCCATCTTATACACATGCCTACTCAGAAGTAAGCCCATTCAGTGGGCTCATTTCCAGGTAAATGAGCACAAGATTGCAGCCTAAATTGCCCTTCAGCTTTTTAATGTTAGAAATGAATGCACATCTTCATGGGGTTCTCTCTCTCTTCGTTTTGATGCGGTGCTCCTTGGCACCAGCTATCCTTCTGCTATTTTATTTATTTTAAATTATTTTTAGCAGCTTTTAAGGATGGAACTCTCCCAAGGCAGAGTGCAAGATAAAAAACATACGACTTGGATATAATGCAGTTCAATAAGCACATATTCGATACAAATTTATAAAAACGGTGATTACCAATAAAAACCCATAAAAACAGAAATTGCCCATAAAACCAGCAGCCCAAAACCGTATGGGAAGGCCAGCAAAAACAAGTGGGTCTTCAGAGCTTTCCAAAAGACCTACAAAGAAAGATTCTGACAAACCACCGATGAAAGCTGATTCCGGAGGTTTGGGGCTATGGCTGCAATGGCCCTCTCTCTTGTATCGCTAACCACCCTTGGTAGCAGGCAGGAGAGAAGGATCTCTGTTGATCAACATCAACAGTGCAGGCAGGCTGGTACAGGAGAAGGTCGTCCTTCTAATTTGTGATCACAGCTAAGCCCAAGATAAAGCTTGCTGTAAATCTAATAGCCTGTAGAATATTTTATAATCATAGAATAGTAGGAATCATAGAATAGTAGGGTTGGAAGGGGCCTATAAGACCATCGAGTCCAACCTCCCTCCAATTAATCATTCTAATCTCACAATTGTAGCTTTAAAAAAAAATTCAGTGACCTACAGTGCAATCCTGTGCATGATTACCTGGAAGTAAATCCCATCATGTTCAGTGCTGTTTACTCTCAAATAAATGCACACAAGATTGCTGTCCTGGTCCCCTAAGAACTTAACAGTCTAAAATATTTTCTCCATCCTACTCTCAACTTGAAGCTAACTGGCATTGTTCAATCACTTTCTCTTTCTTCAGTCTTGTTTTTTTTAATTCTGATGTGCCTTTTGCCAGTTACCACTGGTCTTTAAAAAACAAACATGCACACGCACAAAACTTTCTTCCCACAGTTTAGAGCCAGAATGGGCATCAGCTGCAACAGAAGTGAAGGAGCAAACCAAGGGAAAAGTTAAATTGGCTGCCGTAGATGCTACAGCGAACCAGGTGTTAGCAAGCCGATATGGGGTGAGTAGATACTGCAAGCAGTAATGCCAGTGCTTTTTCATGTACTGCCCCCATTTCATACAGAGGGGAACTGGTCTCTTTCTAATGACTAAGAGGATTTTTTAAATTGAATATGTTCAGCACTGACTTGTGCAACTTAACTTACTTCATTTTAAACTACAGAGTGAGAGCACAACCAGTTTGTCCCATGTCAGGAAGGGTTGTTTTTTTTTTAAACACAGGGACATGTATGCAATGGTTCCTGTGTTTGCATGTGACTCCCATTAGTGGATTCTGCAAAAGTACAGTTTCTTACAGTGCACCTAAGATAACTTAATTTTAGTTTTTAAACCATATACTATCTAGATGGCTATTTCTTCTGATCAGTCTGTCACCCTGATTTGTTCCTATTTGAAACCTTATTCCAGATCCGTGGGTTTCCTACCATAAAGATCTTCCAGAAGGGAGAAGACCCAGCTGATTTTGATGGAGGAAGGACAAAGTCAGATATTGTTGCTCGTGCTCTGGACCTTTTCTCAGAGAATGCACCAGCACCTGAACTCCTAGAGGTATCTTTCTCCTGATAAACTAAACTAATTCCTTCCCAGCTTACTTTTTAGTATTTAGAGATGGGACCTGCAACACAATGTTGTAGTTTGGGACGCTTCTGTTCAGTGTGCCACCCTGCCATGCCTTCTTTCAGGATACTCTGTTCTATTGGCTCTTCTCCCCCAACAGACATGCAGCATTCCATGGATGCTGAGCATGCTCGGTATTGTCTGGGCCATTTTGTGGGCTTTTGCTCTTGGACTGTTTTTTCCCCTGTAACTTTGTTCTACTTCTGCAAGCATTTGGGTTCCCTTGGGCATGATGATGCCTCCCTCTTGTTTCTTAGTAGCCTCCTTTTGGCTACATAGCCATCATAACTTAGCATCGGAGTTTTCTATTAGTGTATATGATTTTTAACTGAAGAAAAGACTGGTGAGAAATTAAGCATGTTCTCTTACTGGATTTCTGTACTTGGGTCTGGGATAGAAAATTACAATACTACCTTCATACATTTCATGTGGTTGGAAACAAACCTTCTAGGATATCATTCCTCCTACACATACGCGTGCACACGCGCGCGCACACAGGGCAGTATCCATTGTTGCCCATGTGCTAGCGGGGCCCACTGCAAGTGCAATAGGTACTTCTGAGCAACTGCAGAAACAAGCTGAAATGCTAGTTTCTGGAATGAGAGAGGTCAGCACAGCTCCCTTCTGAGAGCTCCACTGACCTTTCCCATTCCAGAAATGAGTGTTTCAGCTCGTTTCCATGGTTGCTGTAAGAAGCATTAGCACATCATCTGCGGAGGCACATGGGCAGCATTGGATGCTCTCCACTATTTTACCATTGGCGTGTATATTGCGTGTAGTAAGCAACAAAAGCTGTCTTTTTACTTGCTATTAAAGGCTTTGAAGCAATGGGTTCTTTGAAAATCCATTGGCGTGTTGGAAGCACTTCATGTGAGTTAATTATAACAAAAGTTGCTCATGGACTTTTTCAGAATATAGATTCTGAAGTCTCCTTGATTGCCTGAGCAATCTTGGCAGTTTCTAAGGCTGTCCTAGGCACTCATGATGTTGGAGCAACTAAAGTCAAATGGTAGATAGGATTGCTCTGATGTTCTTGGCTGCAAAACTGCTCTGACATGAGCACAGATAAGCCAATCACATTGGGGAAATAGAGCAGTTGGAGGCGGAGTAGGCTTTATGGAAGAATGAAACTATAGCCTGTCGCTGTAATCTTTTCATTAGTACTTTTTAATTTTAATTAGTACTTTTGTGGGTGGTAAGGCATTTGTTTCTCTCTCTCTTAGATTATTAACGAAGATGCCTTGAAGCAAACTTGTGATGCTCACCAGCTCTGTATCATTTCTGTCTTGCCCCATATTCTTGACACAGGTGAGCAAGAAGATGCATTTTCCCCTCTTACTGTATATTTCTAATGCTGGTATCAAACATGGTCCTTCCTTTTTTCAATTTCTATCTATCAAACAGGAGCTACAGGTAGAAATTCCTACTTGGAAGTCATGTTGAAAATGGCAGACAAATACAAAAAGAAGATGTGGGGGTAAGGACAGGTTATTTTGAAATATAACAAAAGGCATATACTTTGAGAAAATAACTGCCCTATCCATGATATAGTTTTCTTTTTTTATGCAGAGCGGTCATTTTATTATGCGAAAGAATGTGCCCCGGTAAATTTCCTGTAGAAATAAAAATATGGGGACAGCTATAAAGCTACTGTGGGCCTGTGTAGATTTAACACTAGCTTAGCTGTTAACTGGAGACAAGAGACTAGAAGTGGGTTGTATGCTTTGCAAAACTCCCCCTGTTTCCTTCCCTCTCTCCCATCCTGCTTCAGTGTTGTATCTCATTGGTGTTAACAGATACTGGAAAGTGCAGGGGCTCCCAAACTAGTTTGTGCACATAAACATGAGAACTGATCTTCATGTACAGTTGCTATGACACATGTATCGCAACTCTTTTTTTCCTAAGGTGGCTGTGGACAGAGGCTGGAGCACAGTCTGATCTCGAAAATTCCTTGGGAATTGGAGGATTTGGATACCCGGCCATGGCAGCAGTTAATGCTCGAAAGATGAAGTTTGCACTCCTGAAGGGATCTTTCAGTGAGCAAGGGATTAATGAATTCCTTAGGTACAAGTATTGCATCTTTACGTTTGTTCCTCTGTTAGTACCTAAATAGCAAGAAGATTTGTGTTATCTGCTGGGTTTGGACAAACATTGTTTGGTATCAATAGCGGCCAAAAACATGACTGTACTTGAAAATAATTCTTGGGGTTGTTTTATTTTCCTGTTTCTGTTAGGGCTCATATGCTTGGCTTTGAATAAATCTTTCAAAACATGTTTGGTAACTTTTTTTCTCTTTGGTATAGCAAATGAAACAAGTAGACTATATATTGCCGATTGGATAGTGAAAAGCATTATGATCTCTCAGGCCTAGCTTGTGCAGTCTGTCTGGTAGTTATGTAGAAAATTCTAAATTTGCTTTGAATCTTCTCCTTTTAGGGAACTCTCTGTTGGTCGTGGGTCTACAGCACCAGTAGGTGGGGGGGGGTTCGCAAAGATTAACACAGTAGAGCCATGGGATGGCAAAGATGGTGAGGTAAGAGGCACCTTTTTTATCTCTACGAATGTGAGCATTATATTTGAACTTACATTAGGGCTCGTGGGGCTCTTTAGGAATCCTGTCTTTCAAGGAAATTGCTATTGATCACTTTCATCAGTAGCAATTCAGACATGAATGTTATGAGAAGGAGTTTTCGTTTCAGTCTGCTTGTTCTCAGATCAATTTAATGACATCGTAAAAATCTGTTTCTTTCCATAAAAGGTGAAAACTTTGATTTTCACCCTTATTTCCCATTTAGATTATTGCTATATCTTTCTTTTCCGCCATCTACCTCATCTCTGAAAAAACTCCTTGCTTTCGAGTTAAGCTGAATGTCCTTGTTCTCTTCTGTTTTTCACTCTTAAGCTGTGAACATGTTTTGTTCTCTTTTGCTGGTATCCTTGCCTCTCTGTATTCAGTTTGAGCCCTTCTAATTCTCTTCCTGTGCAGGCTTCTCTGCATTTTTTCCCTGCATGCATGAATGCAAGTTGCTCACCAGGCTTTTGACCCGGCTTCCTGTCTTTCCCTTCTTCGCTTACAGTTCTGTCCTTGAGAATTCCTTGACATTGTCACAGCTCCTCTTTTTTTTTGTTTCCCATCCATTTTATATTGGTCCAGCTGTATTGCTGTTCTCTGTTACTCAGCCTATAGTTAGCTTTGACTACTTCCCCCTTTCCCCTTTTGTATGATGTGTCTATTAATTGTGACCCTACAAAGTCTTGTTACAAACCGCTGTACAAAATCTTAAAGAAATCTATAAGGCTGCTAACCATAACTTTAAAAATGTCTGATTACTTTCTGTTTGCTGCTGTTACTGAGTAAAATATATTACTAAAGAGACTGAAGAAACCCTGCCAGTATCAGAGCTTGTCAAGATTTTAATGAGCTCCATACTACGCTGTGAATGTTTCTAGTATGAGAACGCTCTAGCTTAAATTGTATAGGTAAATCCTAATTTGGGGGTAAATCCACTTAAGTAGTAGTATGGGATTTATACACTTCAGTACAGATTTCTCAAAGGTGTAAGGCTGTGTTGGTGGATTGTACAGCACCTGTCTGTAAGGTACCATAGAACAGTTAGGTCTTCCTTTTAGAATGAAGAAGTCACCTGCAGCAGTGGCTCACCTAAGTATAGACCAGGGGTGGGCAACTGGTGGCCCTCCAGATGTTTTAGCCTACAACTCTCATCATTCTTCACCATTGGTTATGCTGTCAAGGGCTGATGGAAGTCTGGGCTTCCAGATGCTTTGGCCTACAAGTTGCCCACCCCTAGTATAGACTGTATTTTTGCCAGTCGTGTAAACTCTTGTCATAGTTGAAACACATCACAAGGTTCTGAATTTGATCAAAGAAATGTATGGAGACATCAGTTGTGGTATCTGAATAAATGCCTATTTAATTCATACTCTGCTTAATTGTCTCATAGCTACCAGCTGAAGAGGATATTGATCTCAGTGACATAGATCTTGATGACTGGGATATTGGGAAGGATGAATTGTGAGAGCTTGAAGACATTTTGTTTCTTGAGAGACTTTGGGCTGTAGTTTGACGGAACACTGCTTTACATCACACGGACATACCGGTGACCTTTTTACTGAGAGAGAGAAGCCCTCAGTCAGCTGTTGGAAACACTGTTAATAGTGTGCCTCTCAAGAAAAAACATCTCTAAAATTCTATGAATTTTTTTGTATTGAGTAAAATTGATTGTATCCTGTGCAACAGACATTTTGAGGATGACACTGATCTTTCATTGAAATACTCCTACTTTGGCTTTTGTCCAGCTGGTATGTGGTGGTTAACAGTGACTTGAGACTTTTATTGTAACTAGTTTTAAAATGTGACCTATTTCCTCTCCCAAAAGCTAGTTGCTCTAGCCATTTCAATGAAAGAATAAAACAATATTTTTGACACACTGTGTCAGTGTTGTACAATGTACAGAGCTCCATCGTTTGCCAAACCAGTGCAATGTTTCAGGTCTCGTTTTGCAGTGAACATTTGATAGCACAGATAATTAATCTATATAGGTCATTCAGCATGTAGCTCTTTGTTAGAGAGGATACTTCTCGTCTCTCCTTTTTGGAGCTTGCGGGCTTCACAGAAGTCACATACTGCTTGAAAATGTGCTGGGGAGTGCCCATGGCAGATATACTCTTGACATGAACGTTATCATTTGGAATGGGAATGCAGCATGATGCTGATCTGGGAAAGGGGTTGATCTCCATGCCAGCTGAACAGTGTGACTTACTGAAGAGTCTCCTAGTATGGTATTCCTGTTGTGTCTGATGAAGAATGTACCCAGGCAACCTAGACCCATTCTTCCAGATTGTTTTTGATTTAGCTGCCATACAGAGGGACACCTCTCATCTCCCCCAGTCATTGTGTGTGTCATAGTTTCTTTGTAGGGAATGTGTGGAAAAAACCCAGTGTGCCAGTATTAAATGAATACTTCTTGAAGAGAGAAGTAACAGCTATTCTTTCTATAGAGAACTTACCTTGTATAGCATGATTTTGGCCAATTCCTTACTTAATACGCTTATTTCACCTTTTTGTAAGCTACCCTTTGAGAAAGGTTTATAAAGTAGTAGACCTATGTTATTTTCCATCCTGTACAGACTTAAATTATTACATTTTACTGTGAGATTAGATTATGGTTGTTGTGTGCATTGCAACTCTAACAATGGGGGATTAATTTTAAGAACTAAATGCAGGAGATGCACTTGAACTACACTGCCTTGTAAAGATACACTTCCTCCAGCAAACTGGCAACATGGATTAGATTTCCAGCGCTGTGCTTTATTAGTTGGTTGCGGGACATCCTCCTCCCCCCGCCCTTTTACCAAACATTGAATTAACTGGGGAAATTAGTAGCTTAGCTGAATCAGTTCTCATTAATAGAGATAATCAGTTCTCTGCCTGGATTCCTCTTAAATGCTAAACTAAAACAACTGAGCAGATTAGGATTAACACCTCAGAACACCACCACCGCTCTCCAGTTACCTGTTCTAGTGCTCAACTTTAATGCAAGGGTGCGTATCTGCTGTGCTGATTGAATCTGCATGTTAAACAGCTAACAGATCCATGACTTAAGAGTAGTTGATCATATTAACCACCAGATATTTCTTGATTTTATTTAAAATCCTGGTTTAGAACTTTTTTGTAACTTACACACACAAAAAATAAATACAACTGTAACACAATTGCCTTGTGAAGCATGTTTTCTAACATGATCAGAAAAGGCTTCCAGAATCTTAACACTTAAAATGGAAGAGGGAAACATTACTGTATCTGCATAGTTGAGCCAAACCTACTATCAACACTTGCTTAAAATTATTTGGTCCTCCAGCACAAAAAGGGGCTGCACTCCCGTCCTGTGGTCCCTTAGTACTGTGTGTTTTTTTTTTTTTAAAAACCATTGGGGTGGAGGTGCTTGCATATCACTTTCATTGTTCATGAACAATCAGATACTAAAATACTGGAGGACAAGTCATGCTGTAAGTCAGGCATCTCTTAGTTGCAATCAAGAAGGCTGAGGTCAATCTTGAAATAAACATAAGGATAGTAGTCTTGATTGCTTAACTGTAAGCCAGGAATGTCCACAGAGGTCTGGGGAAAGATTCAAAAACATAACTAATGTAGGACACTAACTTTAAGGTATAGGCACATTAAAGTTTTTAGGGCATAGTGGTAAGCTGAAAGTGACGGCAAGATTGTGTTGAGTACCACTTGAAAAGAATCTGAAAAGACGTTTTGTCTTTCATTCAATAGAATGAACACTTACATCCATTATACTGGCTGCTGCTACTTCATCCAGATGTTTGAAGACTGCATTAAGGACATCTCTCAGCCTTTTTGCAGATTTCTTGTTGGGCTGAAGTAGCATTGTCTGAAAATTCACTGGCAGTCCATACCTTTTTAAAATTTAAAGCACTGTGGTAAGCTGTCAAGAAATACCTGATTACATGCTGAATGCAACTGAATACTAATGTCAACTATTTCCATCTAACTTCTTTTTCCTGCTTATTCTGGAACAAGCTGCCTATTCCAGTGCAGAAAGTTCGTAACCTGAAGACTATTTTTTTTTCTGAAGTCTTAACCAGCATCAGACATTTCCTGTTTTCCCTTATTTATAATATCAAATTTGCTTAACTGCAAACAGCTCCCATCCCTATATTGTTTTTTAGAGTACATTTCAGGATGATATAGCCAAATTGATTTCAGTGAGAAAGTTAAATACATGCTTAAATTTTTTCCACTGCAATCAGTGGGCTTCTGGAAGTGTTGACCTTGGATTGTATCTTTCTCTCAAGAAAATTGATCCCTAATATACATTCACCCACTTACCGGAGGACAGATTCTGAGAAAACTCTAAGAGCCTTTATGTGAATCCAAGCCACAAATGCTTCACTGAAGTTCACCTTTAACCAGCGCAATAGTGGGCCCTTTGATGAGAAAAAAGGTACATTGTACTTTTATTTGGAAACACAAATACTGTAATTTCTATAAGATGTGCATAAAATGTTGTTAGCTATATGTATGGCTAAAGTCTGATCTAGGGCTTTCCATACAATATAAATACTGCTTCCCCACCCCCTATGCTCACCCTGCCCCTACCATTAGGCATTAGACAAGTGGCAGAATGCAAGGTATCATTCAAGGTCAGAAAATTGTTGGTTATTTAAGGAGCATTCCTATGCATGTTTAGACAGAAAGAAGTCCTACAACTCCCAGCATTCTCCATGCTGGGAGTTGTAAGACTTTTATCTGTCTAAACATGCATAGGACTGCACCCTCAGTTTATTATTATTATACTTTTACCACCATGATGGCTGTTGTTTGAATCTTCTGCTTAAGGTATCAACATGTCTTGCCCAGCTTCTGGATGCCAAAAGACACAATACCCCATCTTTGTACATTGCTGCAAGGCATTACTTTATTTGGGCTCCTCTCTTTTACTTTAAAAAATGGTGGGGGTGGGGGGAGATGTGCTCCTACTTTCCATTATTGCAGTACACAGCCTTAAAACTTAAAAGGGGGTAGAGGAAAACTTCCATAGAAAAGTGGAGGTGTTGCTTTAGAGGAGAGGTTAATCTTGCTAGTGCTTGAGTTTTAAAAGGTCATGAAGTGCACATATACTTGAATATTACAGTGGAGGAGCATTTAGCCTCTAAAGATGAAAGAACAGCTCTAAAGTAGATAAAATAGATTTGACATGGTGGGAGAGAGGAACTGTCATTTGTGACCAGTGATAGCACAAGAAGTAGTCAGTCAAAAGATGGACATGATACCTGTGCAATCACATTCCACACTGCACTGAAAGTAACAACCGAGTGACTAGTAGGGGGTGAATCAGACTATTCAGATTTTTTTAAAGTGATATCAAAATTATCTTAAGTACAGCTATGTAACTAGTTACTGCACAATTATTTCACTAAAAATATGATCTTGGAAAGCCCTTAAGGTATTCAGCCAGCCAGGGTATTAGTCCTGCATAATATGGCAGTCTTGAATAAATCTCTTAAACCATGATGTGTCTCACTTTCCCTCATTAACAAGTCAGTGCTCTACCCTACTGGAGCTGTATGGAAGCCAATAATCCCATGAGCGTTAGGCAAGGGTCTGCAAACTGGCATAGTGTACTTACATATTGTTGCTTCTTATCAGAAGCTAACTTCCTCATTTCTTCTTTTTCACATTTCAGTTCTTTTTCATCAAAATAAAATTCCCGCACCATGAACCTTAAAGCAAATGAAAAAGTATTGACATTCAGCAGTTGTTCCTTATTAAATCTGCATTTACAGTTTGGGGGTGTGTGTGTGTGTCTAGCTAAAAGACACGAAAGCTTTGTCAGGCAGCAAAGACAAGAAGACATCAGTGTAGCAGCTCCCCCAAGTAAGTCACACCAGACCAACTTTAAAAGCTTTCTAGGAACTCCTGTAATCATTAGTAGGCATTTTTATTCATGAGTTTCAACACACTTGTTATATGTTACCCATTTATGTAATGTGAATATAATTGGCTAGAGTGAATATTTGATTTATAAATGGCACTGTTCTCATTTCTATCCCTCATTATCAACAGTTGCACATACGCACAAATAATATCATGCCTGAAAATGCTCTTTAAGAAGTTTGAAACCAGATTAAACGCATAATGGAGGTGTGTTCTTAGTAAAGAATTCAGGAGCACTGATGTAATTATGCAGGTATGTTCCTAGTTTTTCTTCCATAGGGACTTCTTAAAGTGTTCCTGCTTCTCCTTTAGTATTCTAAAAGAAAATGAACAGTACTTGTTCTGCCTTGCTTTGGCTTTAAAGTCATCCATCACTTTTCGGAATAGCGTTACAGTGAAGAGCCCTCCCTCTGCATCTTCAGTAATCATCCTGTAGGAATGAAATACACTTATTTATTCATTTTAAATGACTATCCTGCCTTCCTGCACTAGGTGTCCAAGGCAATTAACAATAAAACCTACAACTACTATTTAGAAAACACCAAGAATGGGCAGAGCTGGTAGCTGCCAGATCACATTACCTTCTCAGTAGTCTCTTAATTAGGTCATGCTACACCAGTGTTATGTTATAATGTGTGTCACATTATTGCATTCCAGTTTCAGCTTTCTTCCCTCCCCCCTCCCCCAAACCACTGTACTTTTGCCTCTTACCTGATTAACAGAAAAGCAGGGTGTTTTAAAGCCAAAAGCAAGTTACACACAGCATAAATTGGTATCTATTTCCCCCTCACCACACAATCTCTCGATAACAGAGCAGCCTCTTCCAAAGAGTGTGCCCTCCAGATATCTACAATGCCCATAATCCCCAGCCAGCCATTATAGTCCCAACCCATCTGGAAAGCATCAGGTTGGGGGAGGCTGTAATAGAACCTGCCTCAAGCAGGGATCTGTAACCCAATGTTCCATTTCAGTAGGCATCCTACAGCAGGGGTGAGGAAGCTTTTTCCATCCAAGAGCCAAATTCTGATCTGGGAAGCGGGGAGGGGGAGCTGCATTCCATCTGTGGATGTAGGCAAAGTGGGTGGGGCTAAAATGTTGTTCTTAGGCCTACTCAGAAGTAATCAGGATTGAATAACAGGCTCCTCCTCGCACCTCTTCTCCCCTGCAGGGAAAAGCTCTTATCACCGATCAGAGATGAGAGCAGTTTGCTGCTGAGCTAGGGAGCCTTTTTCAGTGCCCAGCAACATGGGGGAAGTGTTCTGGCAGCCAACTCCCACCCACCCCCCAGAGAAAACACTGGGGGAAATTGCAGGCAGGGGGACAGTTCAAAAGTAAGGGGTAGGGGTTTTAAGGGGGCGTGTCCAGTGGCAAAGGCTTCACAGGGTGGATTAAAGATCCCCGCAGGCTGGAGGTGCCCACTCACGTTGTACGGTTACAGTGGGCAGAGGAGTAGGAAGAAAGGGATCCTGTCATTTCAGGAGTCATGTCAAAGGTGGAAATTCAGCCAATGCAGCATGAGACACCAGGAAAAGTTTGCAATAAGGGGGCAACATACAGATACTGTAAATAAATACGTTTATATTTTTAAACAAGAAGAATACTAACACTGCATCAACTGAAATACACTCTTCTTCAAAATTTCTAAAGGAACAGGAGCCCCATCCTCTTCTGCATCTAGTCACCCCAACTGCTGCCCTACCCTGCCAAATTACCTCTCCATGAGTAAAGAGCCAGTTCAGAAATCTCACTTACTTTGTCGAGCGAGGAACCACCATGTCAGAGAGCGATTCATAGGTTTTTTGCCATTGTACATAGCTTGACCTTAAACAAGGAAGATGATTCAGAAACATATGTACAGAAAAGCTATACTTAATACAAAATTTAGGTCCACTACTCCTCTCTATGCAATCCATTGGGTCAACATTTTACTACTTAATGCCGGGTTGATACATGGGAAAACAGCTCTCATCCAGGATTTGATCCTGTACGAGCATGTTGACCTGGCTTGCATCACCAAGACCTGGGAGGACCAGGATGGGGAGGTCCAGCTTTTACCGTTGTGTCCGCAAGCATAGATCTTTAATGGGCAAGGAGGAGTGGGCCACTGTGGCCTAGCTTCATTCCATCTCTTTTTCCTGGTGCCCTGTCCAGCAGTCAGCCAATTTTGAGTGTATGTACCTAATGCTAGGAGCCTAGGCCAGGAGAGGGATCCTATGGTATACTGCCCACTCCACTACCTAAAAAGTCTCCCTGCGCAGGCTGACAGAGGTGAACTCAAGTATAGTATTGGAAAACCCAAGACTTACTGTCTTGGGGGATGGGATTTCAGCATTCACATCGGGGCGGGGGGCTTACCTTGAGCTGCACCAGACAACATGGCTGCCATGACTTTTATGGGCCTGTCCCAGTTGATATCTCCCACATATCAATCCACAAGGATTACATCTCATCCTCCCTGCTTTTTAACATCTACATGAAGCCACTGTGTGAAGTTGTCCAGAGATATGGGCTGAGGAGTCATCAGTACACTGAAATCACACAGCTCTATCCCTCGTTTTCAACAGATTCTCAGTGGGTGTTACGTTTGTGTAAATAATATGCATAGGGTTGCGCTGTATGTATGTAAGTTGCTTTGAGTTTATTTTATAAACATAAAGCAGGATATTTAAAAAAACAAAAAACAGTCCTGGTTCTAATGTCATGTTTTGGGCCTCTTATCAAGTGTTCACATTTTACATGCAAAATGCATGCATTAATTATGTAAACTTTTGCAGGGTAGTAGCTAAGAGACTGATCTATAAACCACAAAGTCGCTGGTTCAAACCCCGCCTTTGCCATGAACTCTCCAGCTGGCTAGTGAGCTACTTTCTCTCAACTTCATATCTGCAAAATGGTGATAACAGTGGGCTTCATCCTTGCAGGTTTGTTGAGAGGATTACTGAGATAATGTGTGTGAAGTGCTTTATTTCCTCTCAAGTGTTCTGTAAATGCTGAGTGTTATGATTAAGTCCAGCCACAGGAGGGCCGCATTTTTTCTTACTTGGGAACGAAAACAAGCAGAGTGATGAGATATTCAGAATTCAACACAAAGTCTTCCTTGTTTACTATATCCGTTAAAGTACGCGTCAAAAGATTTCCCCTAGGAGAAAAGACAAAAACCAAAAAGTAACACTGGGAGATAGAGGTATCACTACTACTGATACTTCATAAAAGTTAACTAGTGGCAGTGGTTATACTTGTACTAATACTGAAAGATGAGCCATTGGTTTTTATTTGTGTGTGTTGGGGGGGGGGTCAAGACATTTTGGGCCCCCATGTCCCCCACTGACTTAAAACAAGCTTACAATTGCTTGGTATAGGCTTGGAAAAATGTGACCCTGTACCACTTCCCAAGCATCTACATTTACTTCAGCTCCTCAGCATTTCTATGAAATAGATTTTTATTTAACCTGAGTCCAGATAATTTCGTATTATCTAATTCATTTATATCAGGGATGGGGAACCTCCAGCCTGCAGGCGGGATTCAGCCCATGGAGGTTCCCTAGCCCTGACCTCTCCCAAAGCCCAGGCCCTGGAGGCTGGCAGGGAGAGGAATCCCCACCGTTGGCTGGAGATTCCCCTTAGCGGACCACTCATCAGCTCAACATGCTAAGTGCGTTGCTCGCCTCACATCCTCCCCAAAGGGGGAAGATGCCATTCAGGCAACATCCTCCCAAACAAGCTGCCGGGTGGAACGTTCCTCCATCCAGCACCTCAGTTGGGACAACTTTGCTGCATGCAGGCTTTCCACGGCTAGAGAAAACCACACACAGCAAAGCCAAGTCCCTGACTGAAGGACTGGCTGGAGGACCTCCAGCTGATGCTTTGGCAGGGAACCAGATTAAATATGTGGCCCCCACCCTTAATGTCATCTGGCCCCCCACACAAATAAAGTTCACCCCTGATTTATATCCTGCTTCCTCACCATCACATTCATTAACTCATGCAGTCCGTATTACCTTTCAGTAAGACTATATTCCAGTGCAAGAAACACATTAGATCATCGTATGAAGTAAATATCCCAATACGTATCAGATGCACATCACTACTACTTATGTACATACACGTTTTTTCTTTCCAGATTCTGGAGATTTCCTTTGATGTTGTTGTACACAGCTGCTCGGTTTTTCATGTCTGTTTCTATTTGTGTAATTTGCTAAATATTAAAAAGTGGGGCAGGGAGAGAGAAATCCAGCTGAACAACATGAATTCTGCGTACGTTTACAAAATTAAAAGTTTTACATAACATCGCAAAGGCAAAAGTCTACAATGAATGTGGATTGTATTGCCAGATTTACCAGGTCAGAGGGCCAACCAACTGTGATGTTAAATGCACCGTTGCATTTAATGTGTGTGTTTTAAAAATGAAAATATGATCAGATGGGTATATGCTACAATTACCAGGATCACAGCAGGAGTGAAGGAGGAAGTGCAGGCTTGAAGAAAATCACTCTCTTGAAGCTGGTATTTCAAAGCTGGCACCAATGGGGGATTTCCTCCCAGTGCAAATACCCGCTTCAAAGGAGTGATTTCTTCTGCAGCAGGAGAGGAAAGCGTTAAATTCCTCCTTCACTCCTGTTGTGAACCTGATAATAGCTGAAGCTCTTTGCATTTTTAAAAACCTGCACATTAAATGCAAATATGCATTTAACATAATGTATAGTTTAGCCCAGAGTTTGATACTCATTGTGAACAATTAACCTTCCTTGAAAGTCTATAGGGTAGGGTCTCAAGTAACTATTATAGTTTAACTGTTATAGGTTGCCACAGAATATTTGGCTCTTCCAGTAATTCATACATTAGACCAAGGCTGTGAAACTTGTAGCCCTCCAGATGTTTTGGCCTACAACTCCCATCATCCCTCACCAATGGCTAGGGCTGACGGGACTTGTAGGTCAAAACATTTGGAGGGCCACAAGTTGCCCACCCATGTCATTAGACTTTATCACATGGTAGTTTGGGGTAAATGGCTGTTACTGTGCCTTTGTCTTCCTCTCTCCCCTCAGATATGAAGAAAATATATACAGGGAAGAGACTTAAGTGATGCCGCTGTGAAAAACACCCGTGACTTTAGGCCTGGAATTATTGTTCTTTGACTTTCTGTGCTATATTACATCAGCTTGCTTTACTATGAAACTCAACGTGCCCAAAGTTGTTCCTGCAAAAGTAATCCACAGAACGCCCACTGCCTCTAAGAAGAGAGCTATCACACTTTATTATTATCAATTCTGAACTTGGGCGGGGGGGGGGGTGATTTTCAGAGAGAGAGAGAGAGAGAGAGATTATATTACCTTTGCTAATGCTTCTGAAATGTTCTTTAGTGGCTGTTTTATGGGATACTTTGCCATGTCCCACTCAAACCTCGTCAGGTAACTAATCAGGTCAACTGGAAAGATATGAGTAAATCCAGTAAGCAGCACATTGATACAGAATACACAGCTTTAATCAGCATTATTCTCCAGTTAGGAAGAAATCTAATCCAACGGCATGCAATTAGATTTGGCAATGTTTTCATTATATTATCATATAAGTGGATTATTTTAATAATCCAACTTCAGCTCACCTGATCATTCTTAGGTAAATAGTTTAGATGTACAGTGCCAAAATGCTCTCATTGTAATATATGCCTGTTTGGTGCATCCAGTGTATTTATGTACTATATTCAACTGGGTATGCTGCTTTGCAGGAGATTTACCCTGAATGGTGGCCTATAAATACTTTAAATAAATAAATGAACTGAATGTCAAAAGTCCACCTACAGCTTATATAATGATCAGTTCAGATATATAGGAGGTTTGCCACTGATTTCATGGTGGTGTGGACTGCCGCCCAAAGGTCTATTTGGGTCTCTCTTCACAACCTCCCACAACCCTGCAAAAAACCCCAGCATTAAATCCAGTCTCATGCTCATGGAAGTCCACTAGCACAACTGGATATTCTTCTCTCCTCCCCAATGGAGCCCTATGTGCCATCCAAACATCTGCTACGGATTTTTTCCCAGTCCTCAAGAGCAGATTTTCAGGGGACGGGGGCGAGATTGGATCCAACCCTCAATCCTGATACTTTTGAGAAATGTTCAGCCCCAGAATAAAACTGTTATAAGTCAAAGTAAAATTTTAATTGAGTTAATTCTGGAATCACGTGGAAATGAACCAAAGAAGAAAACAGTATAAAGAAGCCATTTTTCCTACACTTGGAGCCAGAAGCATTCTGCTCTATTTGACCTGAGCGCAACATACCTTGGAAGTGGCTTCTCCTATTGAGTCTCTGCTCATTAAGATTTTTCAGTGAGGTTTGACCCCATATTCCCTCATGCAATGTGGAAATCTGCAAGGACTTGAAGGACTTTCAGTTGTGGCACCTGAATTTTGGAATGTCTTCCTGAAAGAGGCCTGCCTAAGAGCCAAACTAAACGTGACACCACAGAATTAGCAATCCCATGAATAGCTTTGTAAGTGCAAACAGGAGGTGCTCCCCCTCTATGATCTGGATTGGAAGTGGAGAGAGGGGGTTTTAACCCTTTGTGCCCATCCCCACTGCAGTCCTAATACAAATCAGGGGGATGGCACCTACTATTTGTACTGGAAAGGGAGCTCCCATTGGCCCAATTGGTTTCCTTTGAGTGAAAACAGCAAGGGGGGCTGGCGGGGCGCAAAGGGTCTTCCACCAGAGTTCTGTTCCAGAGTTCTCTTCTATCTGCTATTTGCACTGGAAGGGAAGCTCCCATTCATGCCAAGGGGTTTAACAAAGGGTGTCCCCCCCCCCATCTCAATCCAGATCAGATCCGCTTTCAAAACCTTTCATGCAACTGCAGTTTACATGAATGGTGTCATGTTTAGTTTGTCCCTCCATCCTGACAATGCAGGTACCTAAGAAGCGAGTAAAGATGTTTTTCTTTGGCCTGGTTTAATTTCAGGAGATAGTTATAGTCGTACATTTCCTAATTTGTTTTAGTAATGCATTTTTTTCTGGAGTTATGCATGTTTATATTCCGGGTTTATATTTTTAAAAATTTTTGCATTATACTTGCATTGACAGATGCTCGGATCCCCTATAGAGGGACAAAAATAGGCACATTCAATCCATAAAGAGTACCCATAGCTTATGAAGCATAGTTATCACTTTTATCAGCTGTCTGCCATCTTGACATTCACCAGTTCAAAAGTCACTTGAACTGAGAAGTGTCTGTGAGGTTGTCAGTTTCTATACAGAAACAGGACTCCTGGCTTAATTACTAGTTTTCTTTCAACAGAGACATTGCTTTAATTGTTAAAAAAAAAAAATGGGGTGGTGGTATTGTATAGATTAGGAACTAATAACTTATAAATAACACTTGTGTAAAAGGGGAAATTTTGGCAGGCTGTGGGAGAAAGCGATGCTCAAATTCTTACTTAACATATGCACTATGGGTTGGATCCAGACTTGTGCGGGTGGAAGACCACTTGCACAGTGGGTTTTTCCACCAACTCCTCCCTCCTGCACCCCCCCCCCGTACATACATAACCCAAAAGCTGCTCCAGAGGGCTGAGGGAAGGCATGGGATGGGGTGTGGGGCCTGCAGTGGGACAAGGGGAAAGTAAAATATCAGGCATCATGTAAGGCTTGTGTGAGCAGTTCTGTGGGTTTCTTAAAAATACAGTTTGAAAAATATAGAGGGGGAAAAACCCCACTTGAGGGGAGTTTGAATAATAGGATGAGAAGCATTCCCAGATGCTAGTTCAGACAGTCACAAGAGACATGTACACTTCTTCAATGAGTCATTAATACACAGAGAAACCCCTAAGTGAAACCCTCCACAGGGGTAAGGGGATGAGATGTGATCAACACCAGCTATTCATGGAATGTTCAACCCCCTATGGTATAAAGCCAGCTGATCTTAGGAAAGAACACTAAGGGAATGTCTGGTATATAAGCATATTTAGTGAAGTCTGATTTTGGCTGTGTGACTGCCGAGAGAAAGTTGCCTCTTTCTGGTAGTCACGCTGCACTTCAACAACAACCTCCTCTTTCATGATGTGAGACTTGTTCCCTTTCAGTATCTGAATTTCTTTCCCTACAGTTTCTCAAGTCTCAGAACGAGTCACTTTACTGTCTCAGATTTCACAGGTGTGCAGAAAGTCTAATGTGCACAGAAAGAACTCGGAAAGAACTAGGTGCAAAGAGTCCTGGAGCCAACACACTCCATCTTTATCACTCTTAAATAAAGCATATCTGCAACTGCCAGTATATATACTTTATGAGAAAAAACTCATAAAGAGAAAAACTAGAAACCTGTAAGCGAAAAAACTGGATTCCCTATAAACTTACTATGAAGAGTGGCTGTGCTCTGAAAGTCCACTCACCATGTTCACCAGAGTCAAGCAAGCTGTGCCCCATGTTGACTAGCTGGCAACTGTGATATCACACAGCTGACTCCTTACCTCCCCTTGAACATTTTGCAATGAGGAACGAATTTGATTGGTTAAATGCACAAGGGGAATTAAACAAAAATACAAAACACAAACAGAGGCATTACAGTGGTTGGGAAAAGCTGGGCTCACCCAGTGGGAAGCAAAATTGTGGCTAAACGCTGTCCCAAGGACCATAGGATTGTTCTCTAGATAATTAAATACATTTTAAAACTAAAATTAAAAAGAATAGGCGTGAAGTCCATTTAAGTCAGTGACAAAACACCTACCTACATGGACAGCTCCTATCTAGATTTTATAATCTAAAATGCAGGGCTGAACTAGATGTAATATTAAACACTCTGCTGCTATAAAAAATGGCAGCTGTATATCTAATACTTCCTTCTCTCTATAATATCTAGTACAACTTACGTCATGTCACACTGTTCCAAATTTCCTGCCCTGTGCTACTAGCAGCTAATTATTGGAAGGGAGCAGGGATACCAAAAAAAATGTTGTGATATCACAACATGATAAAACTTCTATTGCATAAGGGGAGGCGGGAAAGACACACAACTGCCATTTTTTGGCAGCAACTGTGTGTTTTACTCCATCGTTAGTTTGGCCCTCTGTTAGGAGGTCTCTAATTTACTAGTCTACTGAGTAAAAAAATGCTGTTGGACAAAATATTTTTTGGAGGATTAAAAACATTGATAATGTACTTTAAGTACAGGACAAATGGATCATAAGAATACAGATGCGTGTAAGAAATTTTCACACAACCCAGGATTCCCTGCATCCTTTTTTTATACATGCAGAGTAGTTAGAAGGAAAGAAAAAAGATTGGGGGAAAAGAGGAATAGAAAGGGGGGAGGCAAACCTGCTGTTATCTGAGTCATAGGGAGATGGTGATCAAGCTACGAGGTTGATATTAGAGAAATCCGTCGTAACCTGATCACTGTACTCCTACAACCAGATGGAGATTCAACTCTATCATTAAACACACCATCACATGCTTGCAAAAACTCAACTGTCATCCATACTCAACATACTCTTTAGACATTTCATTTTATTCTTCGCTCCTGAAATATAGTAAGTGTGAAGATTAAACTTTAAAAGATACCTGACTTAAAATTAAGCTCGTTGCATCAACAGGATCTACATCAAAGAACAAAATTCCACTCTAGTCTTTAGATTATACCATAAGCATTTCAGCACATATTTAAGTGTTCTACCGGTTAATGCTGGAAAGGAAGCACTGCGGTCTAGATCTAGGCACAAGAACTCAGGAGCAGCCCAGGACTGCTTAGCCATTCTTGAAAAGTGGAAATCCCATCCAGGGCCAACATCAGCCAGGTTTGAGGGGCCCTGGGCAAAGTGTGCTCTCATGGAGTGCCAGCTCCAGGTTTTGGGGGGGCCTTGAACTAGACACCCACAATGCCTCCCCTCCAGCCGGTGAGTATAGAGTATACCCTCTCACCACCACTGTCACTAGCTGTAATTGCCGCTCTTTTTTTAATCATTGCTACCACTTGCTTGCTTAGCAGGCAGTGAACCAATGAGCAAGTAGGCATTAGCAGGGGCATCTGCTGCTCCTCCTTCTCACCCCCACCACTGTCTGGGCCAGAGCAAGAGTCAGGTGAACATGCAGGTGGAAATGCTGAGGAGGAGCAACTCCAGGTGACTCTTGTCAATGGGCCCCTACTGGGGTGCGGGCCCTCGGTGGGTACCCAATTATGCCTACCCCTGATGCCGGCCCTGCTTTGGTGAACCCCCTCCTCTGTCAGTGGGCCCTGGCAGGCCTAGCTGGCTGGGGTGGAAATGTTCTGAGCAGTATTAGGCAGCTGGGTCTGCCCTCCTTTTCATTTCCCACCATGTCCACAATCGTGGGAAATTAAAAGGGAGACTAGATCCTTGAAGTGCTGAGCCAGAAAAAAAACGGGGAGGGGGGCAGAACAGACATCAGCAGTGAGCCTGGCAGTCACTGGCCCTGGTCCCACCAAACAGCTTTTGGTTGGAATAGGCAGTGGGTTCTGGACTTAGCCTCTTCCCACTCCCCTTTCTCTGTCAAACAGCTGATTAGCAGAATTTTTGGCTGCAAAGGCACATCTCTGGTTGCTCTCTCCGTGTTCACCTGGATCAGAACCCAGTAACAGAATAAAACACCTTTTAATGTTTTAAGCAAAATATACTGGACAGTAGCTTCCATACACAAACACAACCTAGAACTACAAAGGATACAATTCATTTCCTGCAATATGTCTTTCATATTCCTGCAATATGTCTTTAAGGTGACACTTCACCACCACCACCCCCCACAGTTAATTTATTTTTTCTTCTTTCTGTTTGCAAATGTTGCTAATTGCCAGATATGAAATACAGTAATCATTTGTCTGGTTCACACATAATGCTAACCTATGGTTTATTTAACCCATGGTTTGTTGACCTACCCAGGGTTTGTCTGTCAGATGATCGAACAAACTGGCTGAGTTTGCATGACACAACACCCCACCTTGTGAAATAAGCCATGTAGTGTGGGTTGTCATTGGAACAGCCCATGGTGAGCCCGACAGACGATCGGGCTGACTGTGGGTTGTTCTCCCCCTCCTTCCCCCTCCGTTCTTCTGCCAGCCCCAGTAGGTACCCCAGGGGACTTGGTGGTAGAAACATCTTGTCTGCTGCCAAGTCCCCCTTACTGTGGGACCCCAGTTGCAGTTCCTGGCTTTTCCCCCCTTTCCCTCCTCACATTTGTGCAAATTGAGGCTGAAAAACATTTTTTATTATTTCTTCCGCCCCGATAATGTGCACAAATGTCCCCGTATTTTTTTAATTATTGTTTTTGGGTGGATTTGACAGCTGTCAAAGGAGCTGTCAAAAATTGCCATGGTTAGTGTGAAAGGGACTGAAAAGGGGGTTGCATGTAGATCTCTGTAAAAAAGAGTCTCTCTTTTTCATAGAGACTCTTTCACAGAGATCTACACGCAACCCCCTTTTCCCTCCTCCTTCTCCTGCTCCTTCCCTGTATCCCAAATGTCTTTGTGGCACTGCAGAACTGGCATGTAGAGCAGCTGGTTATTTTTACCACTCTTGCCCACTGCCTCTGTAGCCTGGCAAAACAACCCACAGTTTTGGGTTCACATGTAACAACAACCCATGGTTTAAACCCAGACTTCACAACCCAACAACAAACCATGGACTCTGTTTCTGGGCTGTTCATGGTTAACAAAACATGGTTTGTTAGCACAGCCATGTTCACATGTCATGACAACCCAGAATTCAACAACCTATACCATGGGTTAACATTATGTGCAAACCACGCAACTGTGTATGTCTCCATACTATTAGGAAAGCTAAAGAACTCAGGGAAGCCAATGAGTCATAGTCACCCTTGCATCTGGTGAAACAGTTCCAGGATTTTCATCATACAAACAGATGAGGAAGAAAATCACACCATACCACCTACAAAGAGTGATGAGATTAATGCCGGTGGAAACAGACACCAACTCTGTCTGAAGGAATACTTTTCTAAAACTGGAGCTACCCAATTCCTAACTGGACAAAAATGACAACAAAACAAAGCAAACACAACACTTCAAGCATATTTCTGTTTTATAGACTTACCTCCATTTGCCAGTAGGTTTTCTTGTACTTTATCTTTTGAGTCTTCCAAAACTTCTCCAATATACTGGGCAATTTTCTTGATTACACTTCATACAAGTAAAGAATAGTTTTAAAGATAGTTCAAATAAATTATTAAAAACCATGAAATAACTTACAGCAAAATACTCAAAGCAAATGCTTTTTGGAGAGTTGCCAGGTCCAGGCCCTGAGATGGCCCCAGTACCCAGTTCTCACGTTATTCCTAGTAGTATAAAACATTGTTCAGAAACGGAGAATTACATGAGGTGTTGCCTGTCCAGTTGATGCAGCACTGTGATGGGGAAAGCACAGTTGGGATTTGAGTGTGAGCATTATGTAAACTGTAGTCTACAAGTAGTCAAGCATGGAGGAGGAGAGTATTTCTAAGCATTGCTGAAGCAGGATGAAGCCACAGCTGCCCCTTCAGATGCAAGCTTGGTCACTTGATGGGGGAGCACCTGCCTTGAGGGTCAAATGGTGCTGATGCAGCAAAACTGGAAGAGTTCAACAGGGCTTACTATGCATCCAAGACATGCAGAGGGCTGCACCGTTAGCCTCACTTTTAAAGCTTTAGGTCAGCTTTCCTCGACTCAGCGCCCTCCGGATGGGTTGGACTACAACTTCTGTCATCTCCAGCCAGCAGGGCCAACCTAAAGGCTGCTTTAGGCTGACAGATAGGAATCCCATAACCCGGACCTTCAATCTACCTTTCATCTTGGCCAGTCATTTTAAAATAGGCCCGCAAAAGAAACGTGCTATCTGGTGAGGGAACAAAGCAAGTATAAACTGGCAGAATGCATCTGAATGCCACATGCTGCTTTATCGTGACATGGAAAAATACTCTGTCTCCCTGTGTAAATAAGTAATAAAAGAACATGGAAACAATAGACCCTGAAAACTCTTGCCCCTTCTCTGCTGTCCTGGCCAGAAGCAGCGCTGACAGGTTTCTGCTGCCTAGCTAAGTTTACCAGCACTCCTGACATGTGTTGATCTAATAACAGCTCTGCCAGCCAGCCATATGTTTCAGGGGAGCAGAAATGCAAATCCTGATCTCATTTGCATCGCTTCTGACCAAATCACCTTCTCTGTGGCCTTAGGTGTCTGTAATCTTAACCCTTGGAACATGCCCTGCTCCTTCACCAGCTGCGTTTGGCCTGCCACCCCTGCTTTGCCTTGTGAGACCTGCTGTAGTAGAGCATGACAGCTAAAAAGAGTGGAAGCCAAGAAAAGCTCTGGGCTCAGATCTCACCGTAGCCAGTTACAGCCTGATTCTATGCATCTTTACTCTGAAATAAGTAACAAGGGGCTTGCTCCCAAGTAAGACTGCAATCCTTAACACAACTACTCAGGAGTAAGCCACGTTGAACATAGTGAGACATAGTTATAAAAGGATAAGGTAGCTGGTGATGTGATCTCTGCCTGAGATCCTGGAAAGCTACTGCCAGTCACAGTAGAAAATACTGAGCAAGATATACAAAGGGTTTCGAGCTAGTATAAGGCAGCTTCCTATGACCTTAGGTAGGCTACAGTTGCCTCAGTGCCCACCCATCCCCCTTTCTCCCTTCCTTGCAATATGGAGGTAATAATATTAGGCTTCATTCATTCATTCATTCCATTTATATCCCGCCTTTTTTCCTCCCTAAGGAACCCAAGGCAGCATACATAATCCTCCTCTCCGTTTTATCCTCACAACAACAGCCCTGTGAGGTAGGTTGGGCTGAGAGTCTGTGACTGGCCCAAAGTCACCCAGTGAGCTTCCATGGCCGAATGGGGACTAGAACCCAGATCCCCCAACTCCCAGTCCAACACTCTTAGCCACTATAACACACTTATTGAGCTTACATTACAGAGCTCTTCAAGGATTAATGAGACCATATAAGTTAAGTATATAAAGATATTTATATGCTTGACATATGTATATGCTATATAAATGAGAAATATTATATTGTTTGTCTTTAAATATTTCTTACCATTTCATAATGGTAAAAAAGAGGTCATTTCTTTTTAAACAAGCATTTGACTTTGCTGTTGCTTAAATGTATTGACTGCTGATTATATTTTGTGTGTGTTTGCTGCTGCTTTTAGGTTGTTAGTGTGTTTTAATTATTGTTGCTTTTAAATGTTTATATTTTGTAAGCCCCTTTGAGTGACTCCTTTTTTGGAGAGGAAAAGCTGGGTGATTTTTTAAAAAAATCAGTACCACATGTTGAATTTATTAATATATGTATACCTTGCCTTCCTGGTTTATTTCTGCATCACCCAAGGTGGCTAACGCCTCAAGAACATTTTTTTTAAATCAACTGAAAAGCTAGTGTTAAAACAGTAAACACATAACAGAACATGGCAGATAAAACAATCCAAGAAGTCAAGGGAGATGATAACATTGTCAGCCATGTAGGCTAAAGGCCTGCTGAAACACTTGTGCTTAAATGGCATCTAAATCCCATTAAAGACAGAGCCAAGTGCATCTGCTGGGGCATGAAGTCTGACATCCTAGGTGCAACCATGTACGATGCCCCCAACCCCCATGCACATCCCAGCCAATTGCATACCTGACAGTTCCTCCCTTTGCCACGCCTCCCTCTCCCTCCTCTTCTGCCCCATTGGTGAGGAAATGCGGGCTGGTTGCCTAGCAACTGCAGGGTGGCTGTGTATCCTCTTTTACAGAGGACAGTCCTCTGTTTGAAGGGCTGCCAGAGGACTGTCCCCTATGTTGAAGGCATCCTCTGTTTGAAGGGCTGCCCATCTGAAGTCTGGTTCAAAGATAAAAGAACCATCAGAAGGAAGAGCTGGGCCTGGAAGTTGCCCTTGGACAGCAGATGGAGCGAGACATACAAGTCACCTGGTCACAATCTTCCATACAACGGTAAGATGTACTGTATTTCTATTAAAATTATGATCATGATTTCTAAATTTGCATCTATACATATAAATTAGCAATTTGCAAATTTTATGCAAATCCATGTCCTGTTTTGTCCTCTTTTTAAAAAAAAATTCACAAGTAGCCACCCTAGCAACAGGCCTGAGTGCCCTGCTATTCCTTCTGGACAGTTCCAAAGCCAGAAGAAAACATGCAACACCATTTCCTGACATATCTATCCACTAGACAGGATAACAGGAAGAGAAGGTGCTTGACTCCTCCTTTCTCACTTTCCAACTGGAAATGGGAAAAGGGCCAGACAGCACCTCACAAAGAGCTAGATTTGGCTCCGGGCTGCCAACTGCTGACTCCTACTTTAGTATCCAGAAAAGATAAATCAGTCTCAAGCCTGCTTGAGCCACATCCCCCTTCCACAATTCTGTGCTATGCTACAGTCCTGACTGACATGACTAGACTGCATCTGGCAATGATTACTGTTATCATTGTGGTAGGCACAAACCCACACTGCCGTGCTTCTAGCTTGACAATACAATTATTTCTAAGGCCACAGTAGGGGCAGACAAGAGGAGGCAGCCCTTCAGATATGTAGTGCCTACATGTAAAGACTTTTTGGGGAGGGAGAGATGGATATCCTCTTTAAATAAAATAGGAAAGGACAGAACTGAGGTATTTATCCTAAGAATTCTTGCTGTAGTCATTGGGGTGCTGTTATTGCTTCTGCAAAATGCTGTTTTCTTTTCCAGGATCAGTCTAGAAAAGTGTCCAGTTTAGTGCCATTGCATAGAACAGAAAATATAGAAGGAAAGGTACCATGTTCCACAGGGATTTGCCTGCCTACTCCCAGTAGGAAACTTACTCTGTCTGTCTGTCTGTCTGTCTATCTATCTATCTATCTATCTATCTATCTATCTATCTATCGCATTTATATCCCACCTTTTCTTCTCTAGCAAGGAACCCAAGGCAACTTACATTCTCCTCCTCCTCCTCTCCATTTTATCCTCACAACAACAACCCTGTGAGGTAGGTTAGGCTGAGAGTCTGTGACTGGCCCAAAGTCACCCAGTGAGCTTCCATGGCCGAGTGGGGACTAGAACCCGGATCTCCCAGCTCCCAGTCCAACACTCTAGCCACTACACCACGCTGGCTCTCTGAACATTACCACCTGCATTGATCCCTGAGGCTTCCAGTATTCTTGTTGGTTTGAGCAGAAAATGCAGGATCTAGGCCTTCTTTAGGGTAACCCTTCTTTATGCAGTAAAGTCAAACCTGCCATTCCTGGCTGAACTCTAGGACTAGACTTGAACAAGTCAGAGTTAGGTTAACACAGGAACACTGTGTCCTATAAAAACAACATCCCTTGGCTGTTTGTGTGTAGTAAATAAGATCTATTTTACCTTTCAGCAAAGCTATCAAGTTTCCCCAACTCATCTGAGAGGCCAACAAGAGCATCCAGTGTTCCCACCTGCAGAAAGGAACACAAATACATTAACCATAAACAAATCAGCTGCAGGGCATATTCTACCAGATTTTTTTTTTTAAGAGTGACCTTGCTTCAGCAAGTAAGATCTTCTAGGTTATTCAAATTAGGAAGGACATTCATGGGACATTTGGGGGAACTTTTTCCTTCAATGGAAAATGGCCACAATACTTCTTAGAAAGAGTCTATTCCAAGTAAGGAAAGATTGTATGTCGTTGTCTCATGATTATAGACCACTGTGGACTTCTTCCCAATTTTTTTGTTCCTCAATAACTTTGTCACTCATGTTGTGACTACTGTAAGTGCAATCCTGGGGCCACTGAAGTCAATACAAGTTTTACTGCTAACTTCAGTGAGAAGGAGACTATTGTTGCAATCCTATGGGG
The DNA here is from genome assembly GCF_057233095.1 of Heloderma suspectum. Lineage (NCBI taxonomy): Eukaryota > Metazoa > Chordata > Lepidosauria > Squamata > Helodermatidae > Heloderma > Heloderma suspectum. The sequence continues at coordinate 273,769,960 of NC_139458.1, forward strand.
AATGCTGGGAGTTGTAAGACTTTTTTCTGCCTAAACATGGATAGGATTGCACCTTAACAGCACAGTCTTGTGCATGTCTATTCACATGTAAGTCCCATTAACTTCAATGAGGCTTACTCCCAGGTAAGTGTGTATAGGACTGCAGTCTAAATCTTTCATCCATTGGACGAATTAAACTCCCCCACTACAGACACACACACATACACAAACCCCAACAGTATCTAAACATGATGTGGGAGGAGCTATGCCAAAAAAATAATAATTAAAAGATGGTTATCTCTGTTCTTGATGTTACCAGAGATTCCTGTTAGAAACAGAGAAGTGGGTTTTATAAACCAGCACTTCTGTCATAGGCACATGCTTATGATATCATAGTTTTGTACTGTGTCTACTACTATAAGAAAGAAGGTTAGTAAGATAGGCACCAATGCAAGCACATATAAAAGAAGTCAGTGAACTGAGAGAAAAGCCCACACAACATAAATTAAGATATACAAAAGTCTATACAGCAAACTGATGTTGAATAATGCGATTAAATAAGATAACATTTTAACCACCAATACATACTTGGACATTTCCACAAATTATACAATCCTCCTTTTAAAACAGAGTGCCCAGAAGTTTAACAGAGGCTCAGACTCTACTGGGGACGGCAGGAATTGTAGTCAACATGTCTGGAGGACATCATGTTGGGGAGGCTTTAGCTGGGAGTAAGCCCTACTGAACTCAGCAGGACTACTTCTGAGTAGACATGCCTAGGATTGCGCTGTAACACACTTTTTAATAGCCCAATCCTGCGCACATTTACTTAGAAGTAAATCCCACTGAGTTAATTGGGGTTTTCCCCATGTAAGTGTCTAGGCTAGAAAACTACACACACTTACTTGGGAGGAAATTCTATTGAACTCAGTTCAAACATATATAAGACAGCACTGCATAGTGATTAATTGGGAGCTTTGACAAGCCAAGGTTGCCCATAGATCATTTAGTTCATCTACAAAAAGGTTTTCAAGACTTCCCACAGAAGATAAGTCTCATGGAAATAGTTAAAAATCCAGTTTTGTCTGCTGTTAATTAATCCACTAATTAATCATACAAAATTGTTCTTATTTTCATCCCTGAGGTCAAGACACCTCAAACAGAAAGAAAACAAAAGCTATTTCTCAGACTTATCTTAATTTGACCCATTGAGTAGTCATGTTAGTACTGCAGTACAGACCCACCCCATGAAGAAAGATGGGGGCGGGGGGGGGAGGAAAGCCTACTCCATCCCTGCCCCCTCCATATTGTTGCTATTCTGATTTCTTCCTCCTCTTTTTAGTCCCATCTTTACCTTGAGGTCAGGGATGGTGAACTTGCTGTTGCTGGACAGATTGGCTTTGGAAGTCACAGTGCCCATCCTATCCCAGGCCATGAGATTTGCCTTATCTCCGGGTGCCGAAATTAACCAGAATTCTGACATGGTGTAAGTGGTCTCCTTCACTCTGAACCACTGTAGCCAAACCAAAAACAAAGGGGGGGGGGAACAGTCCAGAATAATAATAAAAAAATCCCACACACAACAGATCAGTGCTAAGGCAATCTTCTCCGTTTTTCGAAAGCAGTAGGAACATTAATATGTCCGTCTATGGAGAGAATGAAGTCAGCATGCAGTCCAAATCTTGAATAAAATGTGACCTTCCCCTGAATGGCACCATAAGGCAGTAGTTCCTTTTTTCCTGCACTGGGTTGTTACATCCTGTCCATGAGGAGGAGTTTGCAGTCACAAGGCCTCTGATGCCTGGAGCATTCCACAACATTTGCAAAAGTAATAATCCAGTTTTTTAAAACAACATTCCAAGAGTGGGCACAATAATTGGAATACAACTATTTTTAAAAATACTCAAAACTTGCTTTGATCAAAATAAGGTAGTGGGGATGAGGATTGGGGAAATCCTTCTCAAAAATAGCATCAAAGGTTGAAGAACCTTTTAGATTTTTCTTAAAGTAGAGGTCACAGCCTCTTTTAACATTTAAAATATCACAGGGAAAAATAAAAAGGAAAAGCAATTTTCTCTACTCTTACGAAAAGGGAAACTGCTACTGTATCACTTGTATTCTACTATTATTACTATTAATCTCAAGCAACAGATTAGAGAAGGCTATGGGCACTGGAAACTAAAAATGAGGAGGAAAGGCCAGTAAAAAAAAGTATGACAATTAAAGGTTTGGCAAATAATATAATACAAACACACATCCTAGAGAAGAAAAGATGAAAGTTTATTTAGGGCACAATCCTATGCATGTTTGGACAGAAATAAGTCCTACAACTCCCACAATTCCCCATGCTGGCTGGGGAATTGTGGGAGTTGTAGGACTTTTTCTAATCTGAGCACACTCCGGAAGAGAGCGGAGGACAGGAAGGCCTGGCGTGCTATGGTCCATGGGGTCACGAAGAGTCGGACACGACTTCACAACTGAACAACAACAACAGGACTTTTTCTGTCTAAACACGCATAGGATTGCACCCTTATTTTAAAAATTCAAACCTCACTGTTCTGTCCCAAATTGAGACCTCTATAGTGGCTACTATCTCAATAACTCCACTAACAATACAATAAAAAACTAAAATACCTATAATTCAGCCCCAAGCTGGGGAAGAGCGTGTATGTACGCACACAGAAACAGTCTTCCACACCTGTTTCCCTAGCTGCGTTAGGAACTGTGCTACTGAGTTTTACTGCTGATTATCTGACCAAGGCTATTTGCCTATGTGAAGTTGGAACAAAGCATAGGTCTCCCAGGGTCATATATTTCAATACTCTTTGTACTAGGAAAACAATCTTGGGTGTGAAATGCACATAAATGGTATCATTTATGAGTGGTGCACATTAGTGTATAGATTGCTGTATTTGGTCCTTACTGGGTCACCACTTGTGTGTATTTTGCCTGCAAAATCCTTGATGTAGTCACATGTGCATAATTCATAACTTATACCGTTTGGATGCATTTTGGACTCCATGATGCTGTCCCAAGTACAAAGAGTTAACCTCAATCACATTTGCTCATTATTTCCCCTGTTTTAATTTATATGCATAGGATTTACAAATCCTATGCATGTCTACTGAGATATAAGTCCCACTGAATTCAATGGCTCTTACTCTCCAGTAAGAGTACATTGCAGCCTTAAAGGAGATTTTATTTGTTGTAGTCTAAAGTGGAGTCTAGTGTGTTCTATTTGCTCTAGCCCAGACAGACAGAGTGACAAGGATTGCAGCCCTTGTTATATCCCCAATCTATATACACTTACCTGGAAGTAAGACTCATTCAGCTTGACGGGACTTACTTCTGAGGAGACATGCCAAGAACTGCGCTTTAAACTATCAACATACATCCCCAGAGATAGAGATGAATATCCAAGTTAACCATTTCCCTGCCCTGCCACAAGTCCTAAACACATTAACTTGGAAGCAACTCCTGATGAGGTACAGTGTACCTCTGCCAGTTTAGGACTAAACCTAGACCTAGAAGATCTGGCACAAAATCCTGGCTCGGCCATGGATTCACTAGGCAATGTCTGGCAAACCAGCTTCAGCTTCCCAAACTGCAAAATGGGTATGATAATAATCCACCTCACAGGGTAGTGGGTGATTAAACCAGATTAAATTTATTATAAATAGTTCTATCCCACCTTTCCACTACTAGGAGTGACCAAGATGGCTAAGAACAAAAATGAATGTCATATTAAAAGGTGCAGATAAATGGCACGCAAGTGATACATGAAATGTCTTGCAGTGTAGGCATGCCCAGTGCTTTATTACAAAAGCTGCTTCTGTTTATTTTAGAGAAATCAGGTCAATTAAATGCACATAAACCACTTAGGTGCCATTTAGGGAGAGTGGGGAGGGGACAGTCTCCCCCTTCTACCAGGTTGCAAACCCCATGTGATTATTCATCAGGAATACATCTGTAGCCAGCTTACTAGTTCTACACACCAGCTATTGTTATCTATAAATAAGGCTGCAATCCTACACCAGCTACCCAGGAGTAAAGTCCCACTGTACTCAATGGGGCTTACTTCTGCATAGACAGGTATAGGATTCCACTGTAAGTGAGCTTGGGTCCTAGCTGTGCATGTCAAAGTTACAAAGCCCTTGCCAAAAAAAAAATGGAGGGAATGAATTTGCCCTAATTATAATAGGTATAAAAAGTTACCAAAACAACTGTTTTGAAAATACCGTGTTACTGATTTCCCCTCAACATTTATTGTTTTATTTATCTAAGAGTGGGTCTTTACATTTTGCCTCTGCCACGGTGTGCCATTCACCCTGGGTAGTGCTATGCGTTTTGTTCTTTAAACTTAAGTCCTTTTTGTACTGGAGTCGAAAATGTAAAATGTGCATAACCTCTAACTTTTGTTTCAGCAATTCTGTGGAAACCCCAAAATCGTGCATGCTCCCCCACCCCAAGTAACCCAACAAATATTTTATTAACGATGCTTGCCTTTTACTCTGCTAACTTACATTTACTTTGGTTTGGATTACGGCTCTTCAAGTACGAAAAGGCTGGAGAAAAAACTGTTGTCCATTACTCCGACCTGTTTTCAGAGAGAGAGAGAGTGAAACGGCCGATCTATACGCAAAGCCAGACGTCTGATCATTAGAGCATTTTATCCCCCTCAAGCATTGGGACTTTTTAAATCCGAGTGCTTCGGTTTAGTTGAAGCGCTCCTCTCGTTTGTTACCTGCTTAGGGTCTGCAGTTTTGAACTTCTCCAAAGCAGAGCCGGCAACTGACGGGCCACCGGAGCCTGGACTATAGACAGGAGACTTTCTGCGTGTTACAGATGCTTCTTTGGGCAAGCGAGCCCTCCTCTGCAGAAGGACGGGGGGAAAGGCGTCCTGCTATCTGTCGCCCAAAGACCTTTCGGGCCGGCTGCTCCTACCTGCCAACGGCTGTCCCGTCATTCCCCAGCAGCGGGCGGAGCGCGGCGGCGGCGGCGGCGGCTTCCCCTTGCCGCCGCGAGTTGCACGCTTCGCCCTCTCCGTGATGTATTGAACACCCGCATTTGCCTCCAGGCGCCGCGGCCTGAAGCTCCTCCTCCTCTCGCACGCATCCGTAATTCAGGTAACGTGGGGCAGGAATGTAGCGGCACTTGCCACGGATTAGCTGCTTCCCAGCCGTCCCATCATCAGGTTTCGAAAATGCGGACGGACACAAACTGGGTTGATCTCAGACTTACTCAAGGAAGCAAGAATGTGCGTAGGTGACTCAATAATACTCAGAGAATTAAAAAAAAGAAAAAAAAAAGATACATCTATTCAGGTGTGATTAACTAGACTGCTTAACAGAAGGCTGCAATCCTATTCATACTTGTGTGGGAGTACGTCTCATTAAATTTACTGAGTAACTTTTCATAGGATTGTGCTGTTAGGCACCGAGAGGAAATGAAGGGTTGCATCCAGTGTTAGTACTACTTAGAGTAGACCCTTTGAAATTGATGGGATTTGACTCACATTGGATACAACGCTAAGAGCGCAATCTTATACATGTCTATTCAGAAGTGAGTTGCTCAAAGGGACTTACTCCCAGGTAAGTGGGTACAAGATTGCACCTAATTTATCCCCCATCCCCTGGAGGTGGTAGTAGACTTGCTATATACTGGAGACATTAGGAGTCTACCTAATCAGACTCAAGACGTTATGTTATTACAGATGGTTTTAATAGGTTGTGGGCTGCCTTGAGAGGTGGCCATATAGCAAGAAGTAAATGAAGGTGAAGTTGGCTTAGTATTAATATTTTGATTCTACTTCTACTGAATTTTCTCAAGAAAGACATTGCAATGCATTACACATATGTGCCTAATCCTTACTCAGAAGTAAATACCACTGATTTCAATGGGCTTCTTACCAAATAAATATATTCTTAGGATTACAGCCTTATCAGCTAGAACTGTAATCCTAATACAAATGACAGTGCAACCATATATATATATATATATACACACTAAGATGTAAGTCCTCTTAAGTTCAGTGGGTCTTACTACCAGGTAAGTGGGTACAGAATTGGAGCCTGAGTTATTTTTCCTTCTTGGTAGCTGAAAGGTGGGCTTCTTCCTGCCCCTTTACACATAATTATTGATTAAAAGGGAATACCAACCTGTATTTGTAGATCAGGGACTGATAGTTATTCTGGATTTATTAAAATGGGCTAAGGGCACAATCCTATGTATGTTTAGACAAAAATAAATCCTCCAACTCCCAGCATCCCAGACAGCCATGCTGTCTCAGGATGCTGGGAGGTGGAGGATTTATTTTTGTCTAAACATGCATAGGATTGCACCCTAAGAAGATGGTCTTCTGAATATGACATTGAACAAAGCCTTCTTACTGTATGACTCATACACCTTCATGACTGGCAGCACCTTCCTTGATGCAATGTAATCAGTAGCAGTAATAGATTATATATTTGGTTTCAGCCCAGACAATAACAGATACATAAGAGGTACAGTTATATGTTTAACAGCATTGGATTTCAAACTTCGTACCACCAGGGGACCCTTTCCACATCGATTTGACTGCCGGAAAAGTTATGCACATTGAAGAGGATGCTGGGCAATGTGGAAAGTGAGTGGGATTAGCCCTACAGAGTACAGCCTTTAGGTTTAGTGTTGGTGGTGTACAAATCAATAAGGTAGAAGCTTTAATGGGTTTCCTAAATTGAGAGGGAAAGTGTCTTAACATTGCCAAGTGAGATGATAATGACAGTGCTTAATAAACAGGGCCCCTTCATGGATCACTGCCTTGTTGTGGCGAAGGGGCGTGCGTAACTCAGTGAAGCCATAAGCTATGCTGTGCAGGGCCACCCAAGACGGACAGGTCATGGCAGAGAGTTCTGACAAAATGTGGTCCACTGGAGGAGGAAATGGCAACCCACACCAGTATTCTTGCCAAGAAAACCCCATGGAACGTATCACAAGGCTAAAAGATATGACGCCGGAAGATGAGCCCCTCAGGTCGGAAGGTGTCCAATATACTACTGGGGAAGAGCAGAGGGAATTTCCAAGTAGCAGCAGAAAAGTGAAGCGGCTGGGCCAAAGCCGAAAGGACACTCAGCTGTGGATGTGTCTGGTGGTGAAAAGAAAGTCCGATGCTGTAAAGAACAATATTGTTTAGGAACCTGGAATGTCAGATCAATGAATCAAGGTAAGCTGGAGGTGGTCAAACATGAGATGGCAAGATTGAACATCGACATCTTGGGAATCAGCGAACTAAAATGGACAGGCATGGGCGAATTTAATTCAGGTGACCATCATATCTACTATTGTGGGCAAGAATCTCTTAGAAGAAATGGAGTAGCACTCATAGTCAACAAAAGGGTGAGAAAAGCAGTACTGGGGTACAATCTTAAAAACAATAGAATGATCTCAGTACGAATCCAAGGCAAACCATTCAACATCACAGTAATTCAAGTCTATGCCCCAACCACTGAGGCCGAAGAAGCTGAGATTGATCGGTTCTATGAAGACCTACAACACCTTCTAGCACTAACACCAAAAAAAGATGTCCTCTTCATCATAGGGGATTGGAATGCTAAAGTAGAAAGTCAAGAAATCATTGGGATAACAGGCAGGCATGGCCTTGGTGTACAAAATGAAGCAGGACAAAAGCTAATAGAGTTTTGCCAAGAGAACACGCTGATCATAGCAAACACTCTTTTCCAACAGCACAAGAGACGACTCTACACATGGACATCACCAGATGATCAATATCGAAATCAGATTGATTATGTCCTTTGCAGCCAAAGATGGAGAAGCTCTATACAGTCAGTAAAAACAAGACCTGGAGCTGACTGTGGCTCAGATCATGAGCTGCTTCTTGCAAAATTTCGGCTTAAATTGAAGAACGTAGGGAAAACCACTAAAGCGTTCAGGTATGACCTAAATCATATCCCTTATGAATATACAGTGGAGGTGACGAATAGATTTCAGGGATTAGACCTGATAGACAGAGTGCCTGAGGAACTATGGACGGAGGTCCGTAACATTGTTCAGGAGGCAGCAACTCAATCCATCCCAAAGAAAAAGAAATGCAAGAAAGCCAAGTGGCTGTCTGATGAGGCTTTACAAGTAGCTGAGAAAAGAAGGGAAGCGAAAAGCAAGGGAGAAAGGGGAAGATATATCCAACTGAATGCAGAGTTCCAGAGAATAGCAAGGAGAGACAAGAAGGCCTTCTTAAATGAACAATGCAAAGAAATCGAGGAAAACAACAGAATGGGAAAGACTAGAGATCTCTTCAAGAAAATTGGAGATCTCAAGGGAACGTTCTGTGCAAAGACGGGCATGACAAGGCATGTCCTGTGCAAAGGACAAAGAAGGCAGGGACCTAACAGAAGCAGATGAGATTAAGAAGAGGTGGAAAGAATACACAGAAGAACTATACAGGAAAGATCTTAATGTCCCTGATAGCCATGATAGTGCGGTCACTGAACTTGAGCCGGACATTCTAGAGAGTGAAGTCAAGTGGGCCTTAGGAAGCATTACTAACAACAAAGCTAGCGGAGATGACAGTATTCCAGCTGAGCTATTTAAAATCCTAAAAGATGATGCTGTTAAAGTGCTGCATTCAATATGCCAACAAATTTGGAACACTCAACAATGGCCGCAAGACTGGAAAAGGTCAGTTTACATTCCAATTCCAAAGAAGGGCAACACCAAAGAGTGTTCAAACTACCGCACAATTGCGCTCATTTCACATGCCAGCAAGGTTATGCTCAAAATCCTACAAGCTAGGCTTCAGCAGTATGCGAACCGAGAACTACCGGAAGTACAAGCTGGGTTTCGAAGAGGCAGAAGAACTAGAGATCAAATCGCCAACATTCGCTGCATCATGGAGAAAGCAAGAGAATTCCAGAAAAACGTCTATTTCTGCTTCATTGACTACGCTAAAGCCTTTGATTGTGTGGATCACAACAAACTGTGGCAAATTCTTAAAGTGATGGGAGTACCAGACCACCTTACCTGTCTCCTGAGAAACCTGTACGAGGGTCAAGAAGCAACAGTAAGAACCGGACATGGAACAACCGAGTGGTTCAAAATTGGGAAAGGAGTACGACAAGGCTGCATATTGTCACCCTGCTTATTTAACTTATATGCAGAGTACATCATGAGAAATGCCGGGTTGGATGAACCAGAGGTCGGAATTAAGATTGCTGGGAGAATTATCAACAACCTCCGATATGCAGACAATACCACCCTAATGGCAGAAAGCGAAGAGGATCTAAAGAGCCTCTTGTTGAGGGTGAAAGAGGAGAGTGCAAAAGTTGGTTTGAAACTCAACATTAAAAGAACTAAGATCATGGCATCTGGCCCTATCACTTCCTGGCATATAGAAGGGGAAGAAATGGAAGCAGTGGCAGATTTTACTTTCTTGGGCTCCAAGATCACCGCAGATGGTGACTGTAGCCATGAAATTAAAAGACGCTTGCTCCTTGGGAGGAAAGCTATGGCAAACCTAGACAGCATAGTAAGAAGCAGAGACATCACCTTGCTGACAAAGGTCCGTCTAATCAAAGCTATGGTTTTCCCAGTAGTAATGTATGGCTGTGAGAGCTGGACTGTAAGGAAGGCTGAGCGCCGAAGAACTGATGCTTTCGAACTATGGTGCTGGAGAATACTCTTACGAGTCCCCTGGACTGCAAGGAGGTCAGATCAGTCCATCCTAAAGGAAATCAACCCTGAGTGCTCATTGGAAGGACAGATACTGAAGCTGAAGCTCAAATATTTTGGCCACCTAATGCGAAGAGAAAACTCTCTGGAAAAGACCCTGATGCTGGGAAAGACTGAAGGCAAAAGGAGAAGGGGACGGCAGAGGATGAGATGGCTAGATAGCATCACTGATGCAATGAATATGGACTTGAGCACGCTCCGGGAGAGAGCGGAGGACAGGAAGGCCTGGCGTGCTATGGTCCATGGGGTCACGAAGAGTCGGACACGACTGAGCGACTGAACAACAACAACAATAAACAGGGAGGTGTCAGGTTTTGGCCTAAATGGGAAACGTACCATCTAACTTGTGGGGGGAGAGGCTGCAGTTGTTCAGTTTGTTTGATTTGGGCCCAATTTCCAGAAAAAAAGGGGGCAAGATAGTAGCTTGGTTATTTTAAACTGTACACCGTAAGTCAGGGGTAAGCAACGTGGTGCCCTCCATATGTTTTAGACTACAACTCGCACAATCCCTGACCATTGGCCATGCTGACTGGGGCTGATGGGAGTTGTAATCCAACACAACTGGAGGGCACCATATTGCCTTACCCCTGCCTTAAGTGAAAGATAGCATTGGGTTCCATTCTTAGACTGAAATCCTATACCCATGTACCTGGAAGTAAGCCGTATTGAACTCAATGGGGCTTACTTCTGAGTAGAAATTTATAGCCTCAGACCCACTAAAAACTACCATTGGGCTCCACTCCAGATCTGTCAAAAATAGCTGGGCTATATTCCCTTATGCCATCACTGCATCTATTCAGGCTTCTACTCCTAGGTACGAAGTATCACATTATTTTTTCCCAATATTTGGCAATCCCGCTCACTGGACAGAAAAAGGCATTCGTTATATGTTCAGAGGTGCTTTTATTGTATCATGTTGCTTCATGGCTATTTCTTTTAAAGGAGGCGCTACAAAAAAGGGGGGGGGAAGAGGAAGGGGCATGTCCGAAAAGGTGGGCGGTGTGTTAATTCAACTTTTCTTTGTTGTTGTTGTTCAGTCGTGTCCGACTCTTCGTGACCCCATGGACCATAGCACGCCAGGCCTTCCTGTCCTGAGCACTCTCCCGGAGTGTGCTCAGGTTCATATTCATTGCATCGGTGATGCTATCTAGCCATCTCATCCTCTGCCGTCCCCTTCTCCTTTTGCCTTCAGTCTTTCCCAGCATCAGGGTCTTTTCCAGAGAGTTTTCTCTTCGCATTAGGTGGCCAAAATATTGGAGCTTCAGCTTCAGTATCTGTCCTTCCAATGAGCAGTCAGGGTTGATTTCCTTTAGGATGGACTGATTTGACCTCCTTGCAGTCCAGGGGACTCGTAAGAGTCTTCTCCAGCACCACAGTTCGAAAGCATCAATTCTTCGGCGCTCAGCCTTCTTTATAGTCCAGCTCTCACAGCCATACATTACTACTGGGAAAACCATAGCTTTGATTAGACGGACCTTTGTTGGCAAGGTGATGTCTCTGCTTCTTACTATGCTGTCTAGGTTTGCCATAGCTTTCCTCCCAAGGAGCAAGCGTCTTTTAATTTCATGGCTACAGTCACCGTCTGTGGTGATCTTGGAGCCCAAGAAAGTAAAATCTGTCACTGCTTCCATTTCTTCCCCTTCTATATGCCAGGAAGTGATGGGGCCAGATGCCATGATCTTAGTTTTTTTAATGTTGAGTTTCAAACCAGCTTTTGCACTCTCCTCTTTCACCCTCAACAAGAGGCTCTTGAGATCCTCTTCACTTTCTGCCATTAGGGTGGTATCGTCTGCATATCGGAGGTTGTTGATAATTCTCCCAGCAATCTTAATTCTGACCTCTGATTCATCCAACCCGGCATTTCTCATGATGTACTCTGCATATAAGTTAAATAAGCAGGGTGACAATATGCAGCCTTGTCGTACTCCTTTCCCAATTTTGAACCATGCGGTTGTTCCATGTCCGGTTCTTACTGTTGCTTCTTGACCCTCGTACAGGTTTCTCAGGAGACAGGTAAGGTGGTCTGGTACTCCCATCACTTTCAGAATTTGCCACAGTTTGTTGTGATCCACACAATCAAAGGCTTTAGCGTAGTCAATGAAGCAGAAATAGACATTTTTCTGGAATTCTCTTGCTTTCTCCATGATGCAGCGAATGTTGGCGATTTGATCTCTAGTTCCTCTGCCTCTTCGAAACCCAGCTTGTACTTCCGGTAGTTCTCGGTTCGCATACTGCTGAAGCCTAGCTTGTAGGATTTTGAGCATCACCTTGCTGGCATGTGAAATGAGCGCAATTGTGCGGTAGTTTGAACAGTCTTTGGCGTTGCCCTTCTTTGGAACTGGAATGTAAACTGACCTTTTCCAGTCTTGCGGCCATTGCTGAGTGTTCCAAATTTGTTGGCATATTGAATGCATCACTTTAACAGCATCATCTTTTAGGATCTTAAATAGCTCAGCTGGAATACTGTCATCTCCGCTAGCTTTGTTGTTACTAATGCTTCCTAAGGCCCACTTGACTTCATTCTCGAGGATGTCCGGCTCAAGTTCAGTGACCGCACTATCATGGCTATCAAGGACATTACTATCATGGCTATCAAGGACATTCAGATCTTTCCTGTATAGTTCTTCTGTGTATTCTTTCCACCTCTTCTTAATCTCATCTGCTTCTGTGAGGTCCCTGCCTTCTTTGTCCTTTATCATGCCCATCTTTGCACAAAACGTTCCCTTGAGATCTCCAATTTTCTTGAAGAGATCTCTAGTCTCTTCAAGAAAATCCATTATCTCTATGGATTCTCTGTAGACGCAGAGCAGCGCCGCTCTATCCCTCGACACCTCGATGGTGAAATCCTAGAGATAGAAAGAAGACTCCGCCGTGTATGTGGCAAACGCATCGATTACATTTTTATATCTATGGTTGGGGGTTGCCCATGCGGAATTACTCTCTCTCTCTCCAGAGTCTTTCTCAACTCTATGGTCGGAAATCTTTCCTCGTTGATTCCGGAAGGGAAAGCCGTTCGCTGAGGGAGAGAGTAAGTAGTCATGCAGGTTTCCAGCCTCAACGAGGTGAAGATCTACAGCCTAAGCGCCGGCCGGAGTCTGCCTGAGGTGAGGACGCGCGCGCCGCGCCACACTTCCGCGCCGCGCGCCCCAGCTCGTGCCCCCTTCCGACGCGGCTGGGCCCGTCCTGCCCCCGGCCTCCCTTCCCCGCCCCTTTCGTGCCCGGGGGAAGCCGTGGATTCACCTCTGCCGGCCGAAAGCGGCTCACGCGCTTGCATTCCGTGTCGATAAATCCGGACTAACAGCCGCCGTGTGTTGCTAGCGAGGTGTGGAATGATAATCACACCCATGAGCCTCTATTGGGCAAACATGCGGCCCTCCAGAGGTTTTGGCCTACAACTCCCCTCATCTTTCACCATTGGTTATGCCAGAGCTAGGCCTGATGGGAGTTGTAGGCCAAAACATCTGGAGAGGCACAAGTTGCCCACCCCTGCCTGTTGAAGGGGTGTGTGCTCACTTGGGAGTACCCCTCTGTGTATTTGCTGGTGCTTGCTCCTGAGTGAACATGCCTAGGGTCGGCCTCTAAGAGCCCAGATGGAATCCGCATAGGCCTGAGTGGATCCTGTTTAAGGAAGGAGATGAATGGTTACAGAACAAACAACAGGAATACCAGTAATGTTGTGGGTGAACCTTCCTGGACATTCTCTCAAAGTGAATGGTGCGCTGGAAATTTAATTGTGTGAACTAAGGTCTCTTAAGGTGCTTCCAGAAAAGGTTTTCATCATGCCATTGCCTTGGTTCATTTTCAGAATGTTACAGTTTGAGAATAACAGGCTTGGAGGATAGTGCTTGTTCCTATACAACAAGCTGTAATAACTAAAAGTGTACTTTTAAGTACCTAACGTCACTCACAGTGCAATCCTATACACGTCTACGCAGAAGTAAGTAGATATAGGATTGCACCTAATGTTAATAATTATTAGCAGATGCATGGAAAGCATAGCATGGGAGTTTTTCTTTCTCTCTCTCTCTCTCTCTGTCCCCCCTCTGTTTATGCTTCTTTTCTGTAAACATTTAAGTTTAAGTTTTCTTCCCCTTTTGACATAATTTAGGTTGGTATGCAACCTATCACCTCAGTACTATTTTACCTGTAAAATAAACCTTTGATCTTTAATAAAACTTTGACTCAGAATCACAGCCTTGCAGCTCAATCATGTATCTTAGTCTTCCCCAACCTGGTGTTCTCCAGATGGGTTTCAGTTATAACTCCCATCACCTTTGACTATTGGCCATGCTGGCTGGGGATGATGGAAGTTGTAGTTCAAAACATCTGGAGGGCACCATGTTAGGGAATGCTGCTATACATGTTTAAAGAGAGATAAGTCTCATTGAGTCTGATAAGATTTACTCTCAAGTAAGTATTCATAGCCGCATCAGTGCTGGTTCTATGGCTGTCTTGATGGCTGAATAAGCACATGGAGGAGGCAGTCATACCATTCTAAGTAAGCGGCTAGATGGCCATAGAATAGGTAGGTTCCTGGTGAACTGACCCCCCCCCCCCCCGGTGTCGCCTCATAGGCAGCGCAGATTGGCCCTGTGCTCTGCTCTCGGAAGAGCAGCGTAGAGCAGCAAAAATGGGGCGTTCCCATAGGCGGGTCAGGGCAGAGAAGTTGGAAATCTGGTACAACACATCCTATGTGTTGTCCGGCCGCTGCTTCCCACACACTGAGGTCCCGTGGCTAGACAGCTGAAATTGGCTGTCTAGCTGCAAAAGTAGGGCTGGGGGAGTGAGGAGGAGATCCGCTCCTCACCACTCCTCCCGCCCTGCACTGGATAGGCGGTTGCCCCTGGGGTCAGAGGCGACCATCAGTCTTGATAGGATTGCTCCCTCCATGAATCACATCTTCATTCCAGTGCGTCTGCATTGCTTAGCATCTATTTCTTTGCCAGCCTTCCTTTGCCTGGTAACACTTTGGCCAGGTTCACACAATTGGGAGGGAAAATAAGCCATTGTGCCTTATTTTCCCACTCTGCATGTGCCACCTAATTTTCATAATTACTCTCACCGGGCGCAGGTTGTTGTAACATCTGAACTCGGCAAGAGTGGGTGGCATGGGTGGTTTACATACAAGAACAAGCTACGGGTTCCAGGGTGGTTTGTAAACCACCCCCACCACCAACCCTCACCAGGTTCGGATGTTATGACAAGTCAAGCTTGGTGAGGGTCATTATGGAAATTAAGCCGCATGCACAGGGTGGGAAAATAAGGCACCATGGCTTATTTTCCAGTTGTGTGAACCCAGCCAAGGTGTTACCAGGCACCGTGGCTTATTTTCCCTCCCTGATCATACCTGGTCATTCTCTTGTAAACAGCTCTTTTCTGTCTCAGTTACCCAGTTTGCTTGATCTTGATTGCAAGATTTCAAATTTGTGAGCTGCCTGGCCTGGTGCAGTTTGCCTGTTTTCAACTCCCTGGGGAAAACCCCCCCACAGCATTGGTGTGGAGTTCTGTCAGTCTCTTGTTCAACCGGCATGAGCTTCTATAGTCAGTCACTTGGATATTCATTTATTCTTAGCAATCTGTTAGTTGCAAAAGTGAATGAGTGTCTGGCTGCCTTGATGGGTATCTGATCAGTACATCTGAATGCTCAGTTACAGGACTGGATGCCCAGAATAAAAAGTCTATCTTGGACTGCACTACAGTACTGAGATCTTCAAAGAGTATACATCCCTTGATTTAGATTTATTATTTGTAATGCTGTAACTTTTATCTGGCCTACTGCTTTACTGGTTTGTTGCTGTTTGACTTTATTGTATTTAATCCTGTACAAACCACTCAGAGAGCCCTTTGGCTGACATTTCCTAAATAAATGGATTAGTCTTATGGAACATAAGAGTTTATTGATCTTATTTTATTGTTTATATAGCACCATCACTGTTCTTTCCCACTGAACACTAGCCGTCAATTTTATTTTTTGTTTTGCTTCGTTACAGTGGCTGTCTGACAGAAAGAAGAGAGCATTACAAAAGAAAGATGTTGGTGAGTTACCCTCATTGTACAGTGGAAAGAGCACAGCAACATCAGTATGGGTGTCATTTTTGCTCTCAAAAAAATGGTCTGGTGTTACTGAGTGGAATGCATGAAAGCCATGGTTCTGTTGACTATAACCTGTAGACCATAGCTTGTGATGTGGGTCAGATAATTTTCTGCTACAGTGTTTTTTAGTGGAAATGTTTGTTTCCAAAAATGCATCATTTTATAACATTTAGGCTGCAGTCCTATGGCTGTCTAGTCAGCGGCTAGACAGCCATAGGATAGGTCAGTTACCTGAGAGCTGACCTCCACCACATCCCTGCACTCCACGCTCAGAAAAGCAGCATAGAGCAGCGAAAACAGGGCATTCCACAGGGCGGTGAGGGCGCAAGTGCCTCTCTGACGCTTCCTATGTGTCGTCCCCTGCCCTGTTCCAACTTCCCATGGCTAGACAGCCAAAATCAGCTGTCTAGCTGCAAATGCAGGGCAGCTGAAGCTGCCATGCATTGAATAGGCAGTCACTTCCAAGTTCAGAGGCGGCCGCGTATCCCGATAGGATTGCGCCCTCCATTGACCAGTTACATTGCTTGCTCTGGACACTTGTCTGTATATACCAACTGAAACCTACTTCTCTATATTTAGAGAATAAGCTGTTCGGAACATGAATGAGTGGGGGTAATTTTAACAAAGAGTCTTGTAGCACCTTAAAGACTAACTAATTTATTCTGGCATAAGCTTTTGAGGACACTGTCCACTTTTACCTCTAGTGCAATGATGATGCCTCCCATCTGCAGCTGTAGTTTTGTTCTGCTGGAGGACAGGCTGCAATTCAGCCAGTAGCAGTGTTCCTGATGGGAGTTTTATCTAATCCTTCGGAGCACAGCTTCTGTAATGTCAGGAACTTTGGTCAAGGTGGCAAACAGCCCTCGTAAGGTACGCTAGAGGAAATAACAGAGGCAAAGCCAGAGCTTTTCCAGGAAAGGGTTTTTTTATTGATGAAGTACAATAAAAAGAAAATTGTAAGGCAAATTACTGAAAGCTTGTCCCAGAGTGCAGGGGGAAGAGGAAGAGAAAAGGATGAGGTGGCAGTGAGCCAAAATCAGCTGCTCAGTGATGTTTCAGCTTTCAAGGACTGGGAGCATTGGAAGCTGTGAAGTTGGCGAGGGAGGGAGAAAATCAGAATGAGAGAGGGAGAGGCTGAGGTATGCCTGTCCTTCCTTTTATAATCTATCAGAGCACATTGGAGGGAAGGGGAGTGGCATTCACACTAAGCTAATTCCAAAGTAGGAATGAAAGCCAGCATTCCAGCAACCACGGGAAGGCTTTACCAGGTCAGATTGCAGCAAGTGAGGGTACAAGCAGGCACACTCTGATCAGGGCTTCCAGGACAGGGTTGGGCAAAATAGCTGTCTGCTGGACCACTCTGGGAGCAGGCAAAAGTCCAGAAAAGAGGCTGTAGCCTGTGCCTCTGTCAGGATCTTCAGGGAAGAAAAACGAAGAAGATCTAAGAGTCCAGGATCCAAGACCAGTTATAATCTTGAGGTGGGGGCGGGTGGGAAACGCACAAGGATGATGTCTGAAAGGGGGATTTCTGGGTGAACAAAAGAGGAGGGCGATTGTGTCTTCTAAAAACTTGACTCTTGATGGTTGAGGTTCTGTGCCAGTTGGAGGTTGCACAAGAACTCCGGGCTCTCTATAGTCAATTAATAAATTATAAGGTGTTGTCTTGATCGCATTAGGATACAAGAAGGGGGATTTTTGCTTGTCCAGGAGGTCCTTAGCCCAAGGCTAAGAGGGCCAGGGTGCTCTCTTGCCATATCAATGGAGGGTGGTGACATACCCTGTCTTGATAGCCAGCTCTTGTTCTACACATAAGTTTGCCATTACTGTTGCAGTTGCTGCTAAATGGTAATTTGGTTAATTTTGCTGCATTGGTTTTGGCCTATCCATCCCTAAGGCCAGGATCCAGATTGTCATAAGCAGCTGCTCTGCTTTTGTGTAGGACCTTTGAAGCTCCCACCTTTAAACAGCTACTACTGAAAAGTCCTTTTCCAAGGATGCAAGATCCTCCTGAGAGACAGCCTCTAAGGCACGCAGGGCTGTCATCAAAGGACATTTTGCTCTCCTCTCACCCTCATGTGCAAAGTGAAGCACTTTTCACATGCATTATTTGCGGGTGTGGGGGTGGATCTTACCCTAAGATTGGAAAGGTTGCTGTTAAAAGCATTTTTGAATTGCACTTTTCTCAGTACTTTTGCCATTTAAAGCTCTTATTACTGTGATGTATTGGCTAAGCAATCCTTTGTACAATTGTCGTTATTTTTTTAAAAAGATATTCATAGGAGAATTGAACTTATCCAGGATTTTGACATGCCTGCTGTTAGCACCAAGATCAAGGTGTCACGAGACGGGCAGTACGTGATGGCAGCTGGTGAGTATGCCAGCAGCCAGGTCCCTTTCAGGCTTGTAAATGTGTCTGCTCTGAATTGTAAAATGCTAGTAACTCTTGCACCAGAGATATCATAGTTGAGGAAGACTGGGCTCTAAAGATTGCATCAGATGTGTGCAAGTTCTACTGGACAGTAAACTCTAATAAGCTGGCAAAGGATAAGGTGGCAGAAAGCATATTTGTATTTGAGGATGGTGCAACTACAAGCTTAATCTATCATTCTGTATCTGTGCATCTTTCAGTTTGCTTTCACAGCATCGAAGCAAAAATTTGAAGCATTTTGGGGGGGCTGCAAATATAGTGTCTGAAATCTTAAATGACTTACATTCTGAGTAACGTGTATGGACTTGATTTTCCCCAACAATGTCTCCCCCCCCCCCCGCCCCCGGTCAATCATGTGGTTTGGTCCAATTTTAATACTTCCTTAGATATGATATGACCTATAAAGCCCTTTATGTCTTGTGACTGGGCTACCTGATATGAGTCTTCTCCCATATGAGCTTTCACAGGTTTTAAGGTCTTTGGGGGGGGAACCTTCTCTCGGTACTGCCACCTTCAGAGGCTTGTTTGGTTGTGATGCAAGAGAGGGCCTTCTTGGTGGTCACTCCTAGGCTCTAGAATTCCCTGCCAATGCAGGCTAGGTTGGTGCCCTCTCTGCTGTCTCTCTGACAGCAGTCAAAGATATTTTTATTCAAGCTGGCCTTTGGCAGGTAAGCTGGTCTGATGAGTTGGGTGCTGTTCTTATTCTGTAATTGTTGTGTTTCTTAATTGCCTTTTTAATGTATTTGTTTTATGATGGTTTTAACAAAGTTATAATTTTTTATTTTGGTTACTATTGTTAGCCATCTTGAGCACCATTTCCTTGGTGGAAAGGTGGGGTATAAATCAAATAAATAAATAAATAAAATCTATTTAAATTTCTTTTCTATGGTCAAGGGTAAAGAGAACATACTCTTCCTGGTCTGATTCTGTTGAATGTGTGTGTTTGGCACTGTCAGCTAAGCTGACACTGATCATCAGCAGTCACACTGATCAGCTGTTTGGGAGAGAGCATGAATGGGAGGCACTAAATCTAGCTCCCCCTCTCCTGTATTAGTCCAAAATATCTGGAGAGCACCAGGGTGGGAAAGCCTGGGCTATGGAATCATGCATGTAGCACCCATTTGTGTGCGTAGTTTTCCATCTGGCTGAGGATATACATGTGGAGGCTTGGATTGGGGTGTTCTTGGCTTGATCGTTTGGGATAAAATGTCAATAATATATATTCAGAAATTAGAACTTGGTGCCTTTCAGTCCAACATCACGTTGCAGTTGCTGGAATTTTTGGCAGGGTTTATTGTTCATTAGCTTTCTGTATTTGAATGTTATTCCATGTATGTTACATATATATACCCTCTAATAAAATGTATGTAAGACTTTTGTATACACGTTAGAGTTCAGTGGTTTAATTATAGTAGTTGTGTGCTCTCTTGCACTTGGTTAGTTGGCTGCATTTGCAACTGTTGTCCTATTTGAGTGAGTCCCATTGTTTTCAAAGTGATATAAGTGAGCTTTTTAAATGTATATCGCACTGAACTCAGACAGAGGTAAGGAATTAGCACTGAATAGAACTTGGCAGGGAATAGTATTTGATTGCTATTAATGTGCTGTTTTGTCCATTTATATGAGTCTTTTTTATTACAAATTACTTAGGTGGAAATAATGCAAGTTCACCGTTATAGTTACAAGGCATTGCAGATTAGTGAATTTTAATCTAAAATGTTATTTATATATAAACTGTGTTTTTAAAGTGGATGATGCATAAGTGGCTTGTGCTGCAGTCCTATGAACTAGCTATGTTTGATTAGTGCCATTGTTGTTAATAGGCTAAAACTCATGTGGACACAGGCTTGTAGACTTTTTTTGGAACACCCATTAATTTCTAGATCAGAGACTCGTTCAAAACCTTGAATCTTCTTTCCTCCTAAGCTAAATGAATTGAAGAGCATTGAAGCAAATTTATGCTTTTTTTTAAAACAGGGACATATAAACCAAGGATCAGATGTTTTGATACCTATCAGTTATCTATGAAATTTGAGAGATGCTTAGATGCTGAAGGTTAGTAAAACTAATTATGATGAAAACTAACTACATATTAGTGAAGGAGAAGAAAAAACATCTTAACAGTGCAATCCTATTCATTTTTACTCAGAAGTAAGTCCTATTTTGTTCCATGGGGTTTACTCCCAGGTAAGCATATAGAGGATTGCAGCCTAAGTGCCTGAGCCTGCATTGCTCTCTGTGACACTGCTGTGCTTCCTACATAGATCAGTTTTTCTGTTAGCCTGTTTGCCCTTCTTTGGAAAATATATTGATGTGGAAAATAGGTTTTAAAAAACACACACCTAAGTTCTAACGTGCTGCTTTTTAAACATTCCTGATTTTAAAAAGCAGTTTTTGATGGGAGGAGAGAGGGCCTTGATATTAATCCTGCTTATGCATGGATCTTCCAGTGGAGTTCTTTGGATCATGGCCATTATGTATGCCAGAGAATAATGTACACATGAATGTTAAAACTTTATACAATATGTATACACTGAGGAGAGGCATATATTTGAGAGTGTCTTGGATGATCTTCTTGTAAACCCTTGATAGAGCTCAGTCCTTGGTAGGATGTTGTACTAGTATATGGGCTTGTAATTTGTTGCTCACTTGGGGCAGATAGCTCTTGTCCATGGGCAAGCACTAGAGCAGTAAGCTAAGCTGGCTAAGCAGTAAGAGTAGCTGGCTGAGTGAGCTATATTGCAGGCTCCATGTTGTTTGAAATGGGAGCCAGAAGCCGCGGCTACCATGTTAGGTTTTGTGCATATCTCTGCTTCTCTCTTGGCTTATATGCTACTGGTTCTCTCTAAGGCAGAAGGAATTAGAGAGCCGTGAGAGTAGCTTACCAACACATGGCAAGTGGTGGTGGGAAACCTTCTGTTGCCTTCTTCCTGTGGCCAGAGGAAGAGCTCAAGGATGGACCCCTGCCACTTCAAGTGGGCACTCAGATCCTGATGTAGCAGTAGCATGGATCAAAAGCAACACTAAAGTGGCTGCCCTCACAACAGAGCGAACGCAGAGACGCGCTAATGGTGGTGCCTGTTTCAGCGCCTTCCCGCTCTTTGGCCTTAAGACCAGAATACCGACAGACAGGAGCATTATGGGGTTAAACCTGAGGTGGGTGGGATGTACTGTCTTGTGTAGAAGTGACTGTTTTAGTGACACCTGTTCATAATCTGCTTTTCCTCTCTTCAGTGGTTACGTTTGATATTTTATCAGATGATTACTCAAAGGTATGTCTACTTTTAATTTTTAAATTGCGTACTGAAACAGTAACAAATGTTGCATTTCAGAATTGTTCAAAGCATCTCATTGCTTTAGTTTGTAATTACCTTCCCCTTTTAAGAAACAGAAACTGAAATAAAATTGGTGTTTACCCCTCTGTTTATATTCTTTTGAATGTTTTGCTTATTAAACAAATGGTTAACCTATGTAGTGCAGGCGGGGAGCTAAAGCTGAGAAAGGATCGTTGGCCTGAGGCTGCTGAATGCATTCTTTGCTGAGCTGTGATTTGAACCTTCCATAGCTCACGTCATTAACCCCCGTGCTAATTATTAGTTACGTATTTTATTTCTGTCCTGCTTTTCTGCCAAAAAGTTGGCACTCAAGGTAGCTAACAAAATCCAGATTAAAAACAAAATCTGAATTAAAATATAGCATAAACACAAATCAATTAAAAACACAACTCCAACATGTAAGCTGCTTAGGGATTTTATTATATTAAGCAGTATATAAGTATTAATAATAGAAAATAAATAATTAAAATTAGCAGTATGCAAGGGTCAGTGTAGATTGCATGCTAGGTACTGGTAGCCTTTGTGGAAGCAAATATTCCATTGCTAGTATCAACTGCTAGATCAGCCTTCTTCAACCTGGTGCTCTACAGATGTGTTTGACTGCCCAGCCATGCTGGCTGGCAGTGATGGGAATTGTAATCTAACACATCTGGAGGGCACTAGGCTGGAAAAAGCTGTACAAGATCAACTTTGGACAAATTTTAACATCATAGATTAATGCTGTATCAAAGTTAGATATTCCATATTGCTCTCCTGCCATTTAAAAGTTGGGGAACAGTCTTCTCTATACCAGGTGTGCAGAACCAGGTTGGAGGGGGGGATAACTGTTTAAATTAAAGTAAAGGTAGATGTATAATCCAGGAAATATGATTTAGTAACTATGCAAAGCCTGTTTTACTTGGGTGGGGGGCCAGATGACATCCCTCCCAGCCCTCATGGGCCAGATGATGTCAGGTGGGCGTAGCCACACCCACCTGACATCATTTGCTCCCTGGTTCAAGCGCTGGGTAGATCTTCTATCTGGCACTTGGGCCAGAGACCAGACTTCCCTGTATGTGGGCTCTTCCGGTTAGCAAAGCTGGCTCCAGTGGAGGAGCAATGGGACTAGGTCAGCTCTGCTCCGTCTTCACCCACCCATCTCCTTCCCACAAGGGAAGGAAGAAGTTGGGTCGAGTGAAGCAGAAGCAGCAAAAAACAGTTTTTCCCCATTTTTTTCCAAGGGCTGTTTTTGTTTTTTTCTGAAAAATTTAACAGCTTTGGATTATGAAATATTTTCTTTCAGAATTTAAGACAAGGTGTTAATATATTGTTACCAAGCCTTTACTCCCCCCAAATGATTTCTAAAAACTACGTAATAAGAAGACTTTTATAGAAAGACTAGAGATGTAAAATGTCTGGAAATAATGAAGCCATGGGGGGAAATGTTTTTTATTCCTCTCTCTAAGACTCTCAGCATAGTTATTTCTTCTATTTCTTATTAAAATTATTGATCCAATGTATCTTTTACTGATAGACATTTTGGGGTGTTCTAAGTCATGCTCAATTTCCCAAATGTACATTCTTGACAGTTTGGGTTTTGTTGTACAGAGTCCTGTGTTTCTGAACTTGTCTTCCACTTCCTCCAGTTCTTCCTGCTTCTGGCTTCTAGGATGATTCAGATGTTTCAGGGATCATTTGCTGAAGTTCCCTCTGGTCAGACATAAACTAGGAATCTGGCTGGCTCGGGCATGCTGGAACTGTAGGACTTTTTTCTGTCTAAACATGCATAGGATTGCACCTTAAATCATTTTTCCTGGATGATAAATCTACCATTACTTTGAGTTAAACAGTTAAATGTATTTGTTTTGATTATGCATCTTAAAATAACTAGCTCCGTTCTAGGGGTTAAGCAAGGGGGAGAAATATTGCCTTCAAACTCAGTTTTCTGCCTTATATTTTTCAGATCGTTTTCTTGCAGTCTGATAGATATGTTGAATTTCATTCACAACATGGCCGTTACTACAGGACAAGAATACCAAAGTTTGGTAGAGATTTCTCATACCATTATCCATCATGTGACCTATATTTTGTAGGAGCAAGGTATTTTAAGCAATGACTCCTTATTTAATTCTACTTTTTAATTTAGTGCTTACTGAATGTTCATACTGCATATTTTAAATGCTTTCTGAATTAACAGGTACAAATACGTTGTAGGAAAATCTAAGTAGGTTAAGCAGGATTATTGGGATGTTCTTTGAAAGGTCAGTTTGGTTTCTGAAATAGATGTGGGGCATTTCAATTTTATTGTGATTTATTCAGGATTTAAGTTCATTTCAGTAATAATAAAAACAATTTTTAAAGTATATAAAATCTTAACTGTGGAATTCCTGGGAAAATAAGGGAAGGAGAAGATTGAATTCATTTGACACAATGCAAACTTTTCCATACAGTCTTAACAATGGAGTAAGCATTTTCATTGGCTTGTTGGAGACAGGGAAGGGACTTTCTCTAGTGGAGTGGTTTTCAAACCTTATACCGACCTTCCCCAACATGGTGCCCTCCAGTTATTTTGGACTACAAAACCCAACTGCTCCAACCAGCATGGCCAAGAATTATGGGAATTCTAGTCTCTAACATCTGAAGGGCATCATGTTGGGGAAGCCTGCCTTATACTTTCAAGTATCCCTTTCCACGTTGCAGAGAATCTTGGGGAGTGTTTAGAGCAGAGATGGATAGAGTGCAGGGGTTCCTGACTCCCAATTGTCTAACAATAGCAACAACTAAAAGGTTCCCCCTCCCACCTAGGAGAGCTTGCTAAAGAGGAATGCTTGGAGGGAAATCAGGAGTGGATTTGTGTTTGAAAGGACTTGTGAGCTTGGTTCTGGTAATGATCACAAATTCCTGGGCTGACCATGTGCACAGAGACACACAACTCCTTAATTCTTAGCATATGTCCATCCATTTGAGCAAGTGTTTTGCACCGGGCTCCAGTTGGTGGACCTCAGGATTTTAGTTAAAAAACCCAAAGTAGATCCTGCAAGCCTAAAGTCTGCTCAGCCCTGTTTTAGAGCACACACTCATTTCACTTTGGATCTCACTGTCTCCTTGTGTGAGTGGGTTCTAGAAAACACATCCAACATTTTCCTGATTGCAGGGGAACAATGCACAATTATTCTTCATGCAGATGTCATATGGTTTTTATATATACTTGAATGGCTCAGTAATCAAAAGGGAAATGAACAAGTATTGATTTTATTGTTGTTGCTTTTGTTGTAGTTCTGAAATATACAGGCTCAATTTGGAGCAAGGAAGGTTTCTGAATTCCCTGCAGACAGATGCTTCGTAAGTATCTGCAGTTTATTACTCGCATCTCCTTCTTCCAGCAGGTGGAGCCAAGTGACTGGGCGTTGTATTGCTGTAAGATCCACACTGTGAGCTGCACAGATGCATTGAAAACTGCACTTATAAATGGGAGGTGGTTGATCTGGTTTATATTTTAAAATATGATCTAACAAAAAGTCTAATGTGTTTGCTCATTGGTAGTGTTCGCATGTCACGCGAATCCCAAAATCCTGAATTAGTAAACGAGGATCTGCAAGAGCAGCATGCGCCTGCACACAGCCCATTTCCTGCCAGTTTGCTCCTCCGTTTGCATGAGTGGTAAAGCATGCCAGGATTCAGCCCTTAAACATAGCTTCCCATTACATATGAATTGGGAACTATAGTTAAGTGCTGAGTCCAGACTTGTTATGTGAAGGGGGAAGCAAAGATGGGTGCACACCATTCATGCTTATCCTGGTTTATTAATTTTTGTTGGCTTAGCATAATGTGCAGGCCATTGTTGCTCTATCACGAAAGGAGTATATTTCATATTCAAGGTATTTTAGAAGGAAACCAGCATGCAGTTTGTTATAGGTATAACTGATAAACAAACAAGTAGGCCTGTTAATCTCTTCAATGATAAGGAATTTGATAAGATATTTGCATAGCTATGCTGCATATGTTACATCAGATCCAAAATAGAGCGATCAAACACAAATAACTGAGAAATATTACATGTCAAATATTGCTCTTTCTGGCAATATTTATTTGGTTTTAACGCTTTTCACCAGTTTCACAAGCCTGCTTATTTTAATATTTTATTCCCAGTCAGTCATTCAGTTTGTTTTTCTTTTCTAGGGAGAATCATGTATGTGACATAAATTCTGCACATGGCTTATTTGCTACTGGGACAGTTGAGGTAAATCACCTTCCTAAGAAACATGACACTGACTGTTTTCTCCTTAAAAGCATATATAAACATATAAAAATAATCTCCTGGAGGGAGCAATCCTATGGCTGCTAGTCAGCAGCTAGATGGCCATAGGATATCTTGTTTTCCGGGAACTGACCTTGGAGCCTTTGCTCCCTTCTGCTCTGCCTTGCAGGCAGCACGGAGAAGCCCAGTGCTCTGCACCCGCAAGAGGAGCGTGGAGTGGCCAAAACGGGGTGTTCCGGGGCGGGGAGGGCGGAAATGCCTGTATGACACATCCTATGCGTCGTACAGCAGCTTCCTCCCCCTCTCTGTCCTCCTGCAGCTTTCAGCTGTCTAGCCAAAAAAGCAGGGCAGGAGGAGCACGGAGGGAACAATCCCCTCCGTGCTTCTCCTGCCCAACATTGGATAGGCAGTCGCCTCCGAGTTCGGAGGCGGCTGCCTATCTGCATAGGATTGCGCCCTTATGCTAATAGCAAACTAATTCTCCAAACGTGGATCCTTACTGTAGCTCAAACAGCACCATCCACACACAACGGGGGTATCCCCAGGCTTGGGGAGCCCCAAGGTTTACAGAAGTACAAATGTTTTTTAGGCAGAATCACTCCAGGATATCCCAAAAACATGTCGACAAGGACTGAGCATGCTCAGGGCACACAGAATGGCTGTGGGGAGTGGAAAGGAGTTTAAATGAGGGGAGCGGGAGCGGAAACAAGTATCCTGGGAAATGGCATGGCTGGAATCCTGATCAGGAACTTTCCACACTGGAACATTTTGTTGAAGGTCCCATTGTCTGTGTGCATGCAATATAATACTTTTGCTGGAGGTATTCACATTGTAAAAAATATATCAAGATAACAGTGGAATATGTTTTCATTACATTTGCATTGAACTCAGTGGGACAACTTCTGACTGGATATGTGTAGGGTTGCATTGAAAGTTCAGGAAAACCAATCCTGCAAAATCTGTTTTAGATATGGAGTGGTAAACAAATACTGTAAGTAAATAAATAAATTGTTTTCAGGCATGTAGAATTATTTTGTGGGACCAAGGATGCAAACTATATTTTATATGCTGGGTTGGGTAATATGTTGGACATGTCAGTAGAAACAGAAACCCAAATAGCTTTGGGAGAGGTCAAAAAAGCATGCTGACATTTGCAAACATTGAAGTTCTGTTGAGTAGAGACTAGGTGTGCAAGCCACTTGTTTGGATGATGAAGAAAAAGGGGAAAATAGATTGTCGTCTAAGTTGTAATTCAGTTGTGACATGCACTTTTGGCATCACTTCCATCAGTGTAGGCCTGCTTTGGGGGAAGAAAGCCCACCCACAGAGCATGGCATAATTATAGCATCCCACAGGGTGGTTTGCTGCCAGCCTAGGTCCCTAGTTGGCAAGATTTAACAGGAACCATCTTTTACGTTGCGCAGTAGTTGCAGGACCAGCAACACTGGGCAGTATTCAATGCTGCCACTCTGCTTACGCCACTCCATTAACGTAGCATTAGCATCCCTAGTGCAATGCCAATAGGGTAGGCTGGCATGACGGGTTTCCCCAGAAAACCTATTGTGCTAGCATACCCTGTTGGCTTTGTGCTAGAGGTCTAGTACTACATCAGTGATGTAAACGGAGCAGCAGTGTTGGATACTGGCTGATGACGCTGCCCACTGATTAATTCCAGGCAAGGGCCCTTTCACCCAGTCTTCCATAGGGTCAACGTTTCCCCTCTTAATATACTTATTCACACTGGGGAGGAGGGTGTGAAAGAGCTATTCTTACATCTCTTTGCTCCTGCAGAAAGAAGTAGCAAAGGATTAGCTGCTGTGCTGGGGGCATGCTTTGTCCCTTGCTGCCAGTTTCCTGTTCTTGGTTTAGATTAGGGGTGTTGAACCTCAGAACCATGGGCCAAATTTGACGCTCCAGGGATCCCAATCCGGCTTTCCAGGGTTCCTCAGATGGCCACACCCCTTTTCCCCTGACCACTGATCATTTGGCGGTTTCTCAGCTTTTGCTCATGTTTTCTCCACTCTAAAATGTTGAAATGCTTCTTGGAAGGGTTCATTACTGGCAGCAAGTGCTCTAAGCTAAACATATTTTGGGAATTTTGGCCACACCTGTTTTGCCTTCAGCTCCCCCCCACCCCATGAGTCCTCCAGGAGCTGCTCTGAAATGGAATTTGGCCCTCAAGCTGAAAGAGGTTTGACGCCCCTGGTCTAGATGGAACTTGGCAGGAAGCCCTGTCAACTGTGGTGTGTAATTCAGTTGTTTCGCATGCTGCACTGACCAGGACTCTGTAGCCACAGTTGTTGAATTCCTCCTGGTTATTATTAGGAATTGCTCAGTGCAAGTATCCAGATCAAATCACTTTTAAATGCAGCAGAAAATTGATAGCATCAGGATAGATCTGGCATGACTCAGAACATCCCATTGAAAGCTAGACAGAGCAGATGAAAAGGGAAAAATTTGATCACTAGGTACATCAAATGTGCTGAATAATTTGGAAGTACTCAGTGGTATTTTCTTTGTTTTCCTCAGGGGAAGGTGGAATGCTGGGACCCTAGAACAAGAAATCGAGTTGGGGTGTTGGACTGCGCTTTAAGCAGTGTGACGGCTGATAAGGAGTATGAAGGATATCTATTTTCTTTTAAGTTCTCTTTAACTTTTATAAACTTTCTCAGTGCAATATTTTTAACAGATTACTTTAAATTGCCACCCTTCAGCTGCAGATTGTACCTGATGGTAATAAGCTTTAAAATTAAGTGCAATAACATCTAACTAGAGTGAAATATATTTAAATTATTTCAGGATAGATGGCCTGCCATCTGTTTCAGCCCTGAAGTTTGACGGAACTTTGCATATGGCTGTTGGAACATCCACGGGGCAGGTAGCTATGCTGTCAACTTATTTGCTGTGTACCTTGAGTAAGATTTCTGCCCTGAATGGCGGCAGGAGTTGTATTAAGTAAACCATTTTGCTGTTCAATGTGGAGTGAGCCAAATTGTGTGGGGTGGTCATATATAAATTGTGGACCGTGAATTCTGTGGAGTGTGAATTGATTTTGAACCAAATGTGCATGTTACCGAGTTAGCTGACACTGAACTGGTTTGCATGTAATGACAGCCCATCAGTTCAAGAACCCATGGGTTGTTGTGCACGAGCGGCAGCACAACATCCACTTTTACTGCACAGGCCACAATCAGCTCCTCCGTAGGTTGTGGAGCATGACGTCTGAACCTAGACTGTTGGGTTGTTTAGGGACGAAACAACCAAGTAGTTAACCCAACAAATGACCATGGTTTAACCACTGGGTTGTTTAGCCTCTAAACAACCCAACAGTCTGGGTTCACATGTCACATTCCACAACCTATGAAGGAGCTGATCGTGGGCTGTGCAGTAAAAGTGGAAGAAGCGGGTACGCTACAGCAGTATGCCCGCTCTCTCCTGCTCATGCACGACAATCCATGGGTTCTTGAATTGATAGGTGGTTATGTGCGAACAGCCCCACCGTGTGATGGGGGTGATGCTGAAACTTCACAGTTTTCCTGTCTCTGCTTTGCAAGGACACCAGCATTTCAAAGCAAAACGAATTGTTCATTCTTTCATGCTCTCTTTCTCTTTTGGGGATAGTTGATTTGTTGCATATCCAGTTTGGTTGATGATTATTGCTTCTTGTGCCCTCTTGTTGCAGTGGTTCCCGATAAAGAGAACTGATTGGACATGATCTTGAAGTATATTAGGCATGCAGAGGATTTTTGCTTTATTTCCTCAGACTTTTTAAGGGTGAATAAAGACAGTAACTGGGTTCGGACAATCAGTGGGCGAAAGAACACAGCATTAGGTGTGTGCTGGTCTTGAGACCAGGATTACCCCAATTACCCGCATTGCAGGTTGCTGTGTCATCTAAACCTGGTGCACAGCGTGGCTGTGGTGACTTTTCACCCACCCTGCAACCTATGGTTTGCAGTAGCGGTTGTAGAGCGGGTGAAAAGTCACCACAGCTGCACTGCACGTCAAGTTCAGACGACACAGCGCAGGTATTTATGGTAAACCTGGTCATGCAACCAATGGGGACGGGGGAAACCATCAGCGCTGTGTTGTTTCCCCCTCTGATCGTCTAAATACCCCCAACAATTGGATGAAGTGATTGTACATTAGTACAAGCCTGGCCTGCCAGACACATGGCCAGATGATCCAGTATCACAGATTACAACCTGACAAGAACAAAACCCTGTTCTTGCAACCACTGGAACCCAATCTGGTGGGTTATCAAGCATATGAGTACAAGTGAGAGGGCTTTCTTAGTGGTGGCCTCACACCTCTGGAATCAGCTTCCATTGGGTTTCGTCAGGCCTCTTCTTTGCATGTCTTCAGGAGGCCTGAAGACCCACCTGTTTTTGCTGGTATTTCTATAAGTTCTTGGGTTGCTGCCTTTATCTTATATGCTGCCTTGAGAGGGTTTTACTTTTATAGGTGGCCTAAAAATGATTTTAAATAAATAAAATACATGACAGAGAGAGAGCTTAGGCAGGACTGGAAATTCAACAGCTCTTAGGCTCGCTCGTGTTCAAAGAAAATGTCCAAATGAGGGTTATGCTAATGCCTAGCACTGCTTATCTCATCTGCTCACCAGTAGATCTTAGTCCTTTTTATAGATTGTATTGCTTAAACGTTCGTGTATAATGCTTAAGAGACAACCACACCCCTCTGTCATACACAACCCTTCAGTAAGACCAAATTTAAAATTCTCTACATTTATTCATTTTCAGTGTACTAAGAATCTAAAATGATCTTTTACCTCTGCAGGTATATTAAATTTGAGTGAATGTTGAACACAAAATCTAGTTACTTTTTCTTGTTACCAGGTCTTGTTGTATGATCTCCGATCAAGTAACCCATTAATAGTGAAGGATCACCAATATGGCCTGCCTATTAAATCAATCCAGTTCCACAATTCGTTGGATTTAATTATTTCTGCTGATTCACGAATCATAAAACTGTGGAACAAGGACACGGTAGGTCTTCTATTGCTTTTGTCTTTCCATTGAGCAACTTCCAGTTTCATTACTTCTGATATACCTGAATCTTTTAGTTCACATGTAACAACAACCCAGAGTATGGGTTGAGTATGGATTGTTGATGAATTGTGGGTTGTTGCTGAATCGTGGGTTATTGTTACATGTGAACCCTGCACTATGGTTTAACTATGGGTTGTTAAGCACAAACAACACAGAGTTCACAACTCAACAACAAACCATTGGTTCTCTTCCTGGGCTGTTTGTGGTTAACAACCCATACTTAAATCATAGTGCAGGCTTCGCATGTAACAACAACCTGTGATTCAATGACGAGCCATTCTCAGTTATTACTCTGGGTTGTCGTTATGTGCAAACCAAGCCTATGTTTTGCTCTGAACGTTACATGCCAGGTAAGGAGAATGTATGTATTTGATTAGTATTGTTGTTCAGTGTTCCAAACTATGTTTCTTCTTTAGTGAAGCATGGGTGAAAATGCATAGATGCTTTTTGGTTTTTATAAAGTTAAGAAGAAACTCTTCAAGGCTTTCATTGAAGAGATTTGAATTTCTGTAATTGTGCAAGAACTGAAGGTAGAAAGCCATGTTCTGATATCTCAATCCAACGTAGTTACTTTCTGGGCCAAGTCATTTTTCTTGTCATCAATCCAGTCTGGTGAAGACAGCAGTGAGGTAGCACTCTATGATCTTGTGCAATCTCCTTCTCCTTTTCTCTCTCCTCTTGCCCCCTGCAAATAATCAGGTTGTATGGCTTTCTTCCACTCCTCATAATAGCATTTCCTTGCCAGCAGAGAGATCCAGAAATGACCCACTTCCACAGAATTGCAGATGGGTATCAGCAACTGAAGCAAGGAATATACCGTTTTTAAAGTTTTGCTGTTTTCTAATTGTGTTGACTGGACTTAGAGTAGACCACCTCCTAAACCTATGATCACTTTGTGAAATGGGCTAAAATACCTCTTAGTCCTCATCTCCACCTGAAACAAACATTTGCCTGCCTTCAACCTTTGCTTCCCTGGTCTCCTTAATTCCTTCCTTTCTCTCACTTGGATGTCTCCTTCAACTGTTGGCATTTTGATTGTAAGCTGGAGGGGAGGGGCAGAGACCTGTTTCTTTTCCTTAAGTTACTCTGTAAAGTGCCATGGACGTGATGCTGCTATAATACAAAGGGAACAGTGAAGCCTTTCACATTCCTGACTCTTGCGTGTGGCAAGCAGTAATTTTGGTAGGCTTAACTTCAAAGTTCTCTGATCATGTGGTTTGTCACTGTTTGTCACTGGCTTTTTCTGAGATGTTTAGGGTGATGGAATTCCTCATAGTTCTCCAGTGGCTGGGTTCCTGCACCCTCTAGCTTTCCAGAATATATGTATTTTATTATCGGGGTCATTTGCATACGTTAGCAGTGGAAATTTGCTGTCACCAGGGACCACAGTTTCTCTCTGCTATATATTTAAGAAAATAATATTCACAAACTTTTTGGAATGGCTACTTTGTCCTGGTGTATTGGTGGTTATTAACTACTGCTTTTGACACTAGTTCCCGTTTTATCCAGTTTCCCCAACTTTGCCTGTTCTCCAAAGCACAGTTAAACACACAGGCCACACAATCCTGCAGGTAGTTGAACGTGCTTATGCCCATGGTTGGGAGTCTACTTACCTCTGGAACGTAGGAAGTTGCCTTATGCTGAGTCCGGTAATTGGTCCATCTAGCCCAGTATTGTAAACACTGACTGGCAGCGGCTCTCCAGGGTTTCAGGCAGGAGTCTTTCCTAGCCCTACCTGGAGATGCTGCGGGTTGAAACTGGGACCTTCTGCATGCAAAACGGGTGCTCTGCCACTGAGCTATGGCCTGGATTTTGGTCATTACGCAGTCCTAGAGGCAATGGCGGGGTGGTGGTGGCTGTTTTCCAGATGATTTGTAAATTGCACCTGCAGCAAAACTTCAAAGTGGCTTTTGGTGTGACAAATGGGGAGATTTCTTGCTGTGAGGCAGATCCAGTTTCTTCCTCCTCTTTGAAAGTTTTGTGTTTTCACTGGCCTCTCCTTCTCTGATTATGGTTCCTAACTATCTCTGGCTG
The DNA here is from genome assembly GCF_057233095.1 of Heloderma suspectum. Taxonomy (NCBI): domain Eukaryota; kingdom Metazoa; phylum Chordata; class Lepidosauria; order Squamata; family Helodermatidae; genus Heloderma; species Heloderma suspectum. The sequence continues at coordinate 273,802,861 of NC_139458.1, forward strand.
GGAATCAGTGGAAAAAGAGGACGGCACTGAGCAGCCGTTAACACACCAGATTTTGCCTGCAGGCTGGGGAGCATCCAGTCCTTTGTTTTCAAAGAGTGAAGGTGGGGGAAAACTTCCTTCTGTTAATTATCTGAGGGAGAAGCAGAGGCAGGTGGGGTGGCAAAATTAAACAGGGAGGAAAAGGAGGAAATGCCCATGAGGGAGGTGAGGCAATTAGAAAAGTAAACGAAAAAGGGAGGAGTCCAAGGGAAACAAATTGCCCCATTTTACTCTTTGAGAGTCAGACTTGTGGTCAGAATATCCAGCTGCTTGTATCCTTTTATCTGCTTAATTTGCTGATTTGGTGTGAAACTGGCTTAGGCTATATTTCTCCTCTTTCCACAGCAATGGCCACTAGGTGTGAATACAGGCTGCCTGCCCTCCCCAGGCCTTGGTGTGGCTTTCCCTCAGCTCTAGTGAGGCAGAGCATAGACCGGTTTCTGTGCCAGAACCAGGCATACAGTCCTCTCATTCTTTTCCAGGCACGCCGCAGACCTCTGTGCCACTTGTAGCAGGTGTGCCACAGCCACGAATTAGCATTTCACTTGCATGCAGGAAAAAGTTCTTGTCGTAATGGACAGGAAAGCAGAAAACAAGAAGGGGAAAGGGGGAAATTTGCACAGCAGCCCGTGATAGGGATATGCAATGCATTGCTCCCTCCAAAGCGGCAGCTCCCCCCCCCCCTTAAATTAGGGCTGGTTCCGACCAAACATCTTTTTCCTCTACGTGAATCCTTTGGAGTGATTTCTCTGGAGACATATATGTGGAAAATTTTACAGTGGAGTGGAAAATCCACACACTTCCCATGAAAGGGGGGAAGCTGTTTCTTTGAAAGGTCCAGCAAGTGAATGAAAAGCACAGGGCAATTCCTCTACTAGCCAGCAGGAAGTCATTCTGGTTTAGCAAAAGATTGCACATGGGTCCCTTCTCATCAGCAACTGTTAAAGAGAGGAGGTGCTGTCAGTGTGTGGGCCTTGCAGTGTTTCTCTCACCTTCAAACATGGTGAGAAAATTTTGCTGCCTGAAGCAGAGCCCAAATGAGGTCCTCCACTCCTACTAGGACCAACACTTTAAAAAAGATTTCACTGCTTTTTTCAGACCCCAGTTCCTGCCTCCACCTGTCTTCCCCAACCTTGGTACCACCCAAAGCAGGTTGCTTCACCCAGCTGTGTGGGAGGCCGGCCTTGGCATGATTTGAATAGAAACACAGAGGTGGCTGCTTGAACCATCATATAGTGTGGGGGTGTCGAACCTCTTTCAGCCCAATGGCCAAATATTGTGAAAGCTCTTGGGGGGGGGGTGCATTCCAGTCGTGGTCAGGGCCAAACGCAAAACAGGGCAGCCCTGAAGGCAAAGGGTCCTGCCAAAATACAAGCATATTCTAGGTTTCGTTTTTATTTCATTTATTTAGTGAATAGTAAAAAATATTTAAGCTTTTATTGCCAGTAAGGAAGACTTAGGGGAGGCATTTCAACCTTTTAGAATGGGGGGAAAACTGCACAAAAGCCAAGAAAATAACAAACCAGCAGGGAAAAGGGGTAGGGCCATCTAGGAACCTGAGGCTGCCTGGATTTGTCCACAGGCCGGAGGTTCAACACTCCTGCTCTAGTTTATGACCTGGATGCCAGTGTGTCATAAATCTCTACTCTTACTACCCACCTATTTCAGCTGGCAGGATTCGCCCTGTAATGGGGATTATCCTGGTGACATCTGTACCATGTTTAGCTGGAACCCCAGCACAAGTGCATTGAGCCTACAGTTCTTGTTAAAGCAGAGACAGACTTGTTCAGAAGCTGATGAGATTGCCTGAGGGGCATATTTTGATATGTGCAAATTGGAAGAGGGGTGTGTGTGTGTGTGTGTGTGTGTGTGTGTCAGGGAGGAGGGAACATTGCAGGCACTTTGTGCTACATCAGCATACCATGTGGGAATTGTGTTATGGCTCTGTCATGGGTATGCTTCAACATGACAAGCCAAGTACACTTTAGGAAGTGTACTTCTGAGTACTGTCCACTTCCTGTTTGCGACTTTCCAGAGGCATCTGGCTGGCCAGTGTTGGAGACAGAAGGTGCTGGACAAAACAGTTATGGGTCTGAGCCAGCATAACAAGGAATAAATTTGTTTATGTAGGACTGAGATAGGCCACCTTCAGAATCTGTTTCACCTGTCAAAAAGCAGGCTATAAAATGAATTAGGGCTACAAATCTGGAGCAACACAGACTCTGGAGCAACGCAGCAGTTCAGAGAGGCAATGAAAAAAAAACCTATTGTGAGAATTTAAGTTGAAAGTGTAATATGACAAAATGATCAATGTCAAACAAGGACTTTTGGGTTGTTTAAATTTGTTTGTTTTCAAATTACTACAGCAGTGAAATGGGTCACATTGGGTCACATTTCACCACAGTTGTATTTGTGTGGGTTAATTAGATGGCTGTGCATGCTCCCTCTCTCTCTGTCTGTGTATATGTGTGGTGTGTGTGTCTATTGTCTGTCTCGATGCTTCAGGTTTGTTCCAGTCCAATCTTTTCCTAAATGTTGATGCCTTAAAGAGTGCAATCCTGTATATGTCAGCTCCGATGTAAATTGTATTGAGTTCAGTGGGGCTTACTCTTGAGTATAGGATTGCAGCCTAAATCATAGCGTGTCTCACTTTGTCATATTTGTGTCATTTATAAGTTAGACAACTCAGTGCCTGTCTCAGTCATTGCTAAGTAAGCTAAAGCAATGTTTGGTGTCCTTAGAATGGTCTTAAAGAATATAAAACTCTGATTTGATAAGCAGTTGACATTTATCTGATTCTACAGTATAATGTGCCAAATAAAAACTCACCACCAGGTTTCTCGTTTGAAGAACAAGTACTAACCATGATTTGCCGACTAGGATGTCATGGCAAACTATGGTTAGTGCTAAGCAAGGAAGTGAGGGGAAAGCTACATGAAGAAGAGGAGGAGGAGGAGCTCTGAACTGAGCCAGCCTTTATGCATACATCTGTGTATAAAAGCATCCTTGTGAAATCATAACAATATGCTTCTAATTCTCTATATTGAATTAGTTGCAACTGGAAACATTTTATAGGACTTCTTAAAGTACAGTATACTACAGGTCATAAAAAGTATATAATGTCTCATTTTATGTCAGACAGACGCATTTGGTGGAACCAGATTCTGTGCTCAGCCTATCTGTGTGTTCATTTATATGATGACACAAGGCTACATAGAACTGCTATTGTTGTTGGTACTGCTGTTAACATTGCTGCTGGTTTTATTGTTGGCTTTTACTGTTGCTTTTATAGTTTTTATCACTTTTAATATTTTAACTGCTTTTATGTATTTTATTGCTGTAAGCCACCTTGGGGAGTCTTCTGCCCTGAAAGGCGGCCAAGAAGTATTTTAGATAGACAGACAGACAGACAGATCGATCTCACATATTCAGCCTAACTGGCTACTGTGACAAATTGCCAGAAGCACTTTGGGTGGCTTCATCTGACTTACAGAAATAAAAAATGGGGTCTGCTGCAGACACCTGCATAATAAATGTAGAGTGTCAAGCTAGAGGAATGCATAGTCCTACATGCAGTGTTTACCTTCTGAACTGGAAAGTCCATAGGCCACTTCTTGGAAGGGAAGGGAAGGGAAGGGAAGGGAAGGGAAGGGAAGGGAAGGGAAGGGCCACTTTATGCAGTATTCTTGGGAAGGGCTAGACAGCAAATAAGGTTGAGGATGACCTAGCTAAAACTCAACACTTCAGTCTCTCTGCTTTGAGTGGAAGAAGTTTGATATGCTTGACTCTCCCACTGAAGTCACTGGGGCACTGAACTCTTTAACTTGGATCATGCCTTCTGATGAAGCACAAGTTCCTCATTTGGTTTTATGCTTCTGTTCATAATACACATTTTGTTTTACAACAACATGAAGTTTTGGTCGTGGACTTTGCTCCTGAATATTTTTGCAATCATCTAAAGTTCAGACAGAGCTGAGAACATCCTGAATGTACAAGTTGAGCAATATCATATTTTTGCCCTTCTTTTTTAACAGTGCCCTTAATTTCAAACTACAGTAAGAAATACTTAAGTTATTTAGTAGGTTGGAAACTGCTGCTAATTCAGCTCTTGTGAAATGCAGAAAGGGCTCTCCGGTTCTGTTCTTCTCTTCTGCTCTTGTCCCCCCCGCCCGTCTCTCCTCCCCCCCACCACGTATGCACACATATATAAACACCATTCTTCTTCTCATCTTGACTCTTCTGCACCAAGTTCCCTCCTGTTCTTTTCTTTTTCACACTTTATTTCCAAAAGTTCAAACTGGGTGGGAAAGTTTCTGTTTTTCAGTTTAGTTCTTATCATAATGAGCTATGCAGGAAGTAAAACTTAGATATGATCTGACCATTTTCACAAGCATCAAATTTTAGTAGATGGAAATTATCCAAATGTTAGGCGAAAATTGATTTAATAAAACCAGCTGAAAATGAGAGAGACCCGGGCTACTTATGGTTGCTTCTCTGGTGCTGTATAGTTTCTTGATTGCTGCCTTAAAAAAAAGATTTTTGGTGCATTTATAATTTGATGTATGCAACCTTCAGAATCTGTTTTACAGGTCAAAGGGCAGGCTGTAACATGGATTAGGGCTTCAACTTTTCGTTGAATCATTTAATTGATGAAAAAACATTTTGCCCAACTAATTAGGTGTCTCTGATTAATCACGCTGCAGATTAAAAAATAATAATACAAGTACATATAAAAACTACAAGTGCCATGATAGAAGAAGCATTCCATTTTGTGTGACAGAAGTGGAGATGCCTGCTGTAACATGTCTGAACCAACTAAAAACAAAAGAAAGATGCATTTTTCTCTAGAACTGTTGATTTTTTTCGTATGGAAATTTGTGAAAAATTGATTGATTGACTTACTGAAACTCACATGATTGACTGAGATTTGTTTAATTGGGTGATAGCACTAACATTCGGGATGTCAACAGAGAGCATGTTCCTCTAGCTCAGCTTTTCCCAGCCACAGGTCCCCAGATGATGTTGGACTATCACTCCCTTAATCCCTGAACCTTGGCCATGCAGTCTGTGGATGATGGGAATTGTAGTCCAACAGCACAAGGGGAGCCTCTGTTGGGAGTGGCTGCTAGCTGGTAAGCATGAGTTAAGCTCATGAGCTAATGAGGTAAGCATGAGTTTACTTGGGCAAACATGAGTTTACTTTGGAAAGGGTTATACTGTGGCCAGAGTGCTAATTAGTTTTTTTAAATTGCATGCATCTTCATTTTTTCCCCAAATCGTGAAATTAAAATACTAGCAAGGAAATGGAAAAGAGCCATAACAAAGCACCTGGCCAATGGGATTGGGGCGGGTGGGGGAGAGACATTTGGAGAATCCTGGTCTATAGTATAGAACTCTTTGCATTGCCTTCTGCTATGGATAGAGTATATTATCTAGTTATGTTACTGGTTCCTTTGATTATATTTGCTCTGTGTGTTCTTTTCTTAAAAGAGCTGTGTTAAATCCTTGCTGTTGCATATCCTTCTATTTCAGGGGAAAATATTTACTTCCATGGAGCCTGAACATGATATTAATGATGTTTGCCTATATCCTAATTCAGGTATGTAGAAAATATTTCACCAAGTGAGAAACATGCTAGTCTAAACTGGACTCATAGCATTCCTGCCTAGTGGTAGTTGACTGTGGTCCGCTACTGGATCATAATGGCTTCTTGAGAGTTTTGAAGGAAATGACACCTGTGTTCCTTTCTTGTGATAGTGCTTAAAGGTTCGGGCATCTCTTCGCCACTTCAAAATTCCCAGCTGTTTTAACCAAAATAGGAATTTTACATCATGTCCAAGCCAGTTTGTGGAATATTGTATGAAGAGAACTTGTTTTGCTTTGGAAAAAGGATTGCTTTGTTCAGAAGAAAGTTGCCACAGTTAAGAAACAGCAAGCAATCAGTCATGTATCAAGGTTTTAGTTTGAGTAGAGTTCTTTAGCATGTTAGTTCATTCCTTAATTCCAATTCCCTCCCTTTCCCATTAAAATGTTGTCATGTTAGAACTGGATATTTTATTCTTCCATCCCCAAGTTTCATAGTGAATCACCTGTAATGTCTGATTTCTTAATATTGTCACCTTCAGTTCTGTTTAATTTATGGGGAGATTATTCAAAGTAGTCTGAAATATTTTTCATATAATCAGATTAGTCTGCTCTGTCGTTTAATGGGTGCGTCTCTCCTCCAGTAAAAAAAAATGACCAAGATTAACACGTTTAAGAGGTCTAGGAATCTCTTAATTGTTTTTCAGATTTCCTCTATGATATGCATCCAGCCACTGCCCCTTCATTCTGAGGAAATCTCACTTCTAGAAGGAAGCTTTTTCCTCTTCCGTATTGCACTAGTTGAAACATAATTAAATCCTTTCCCCCTTTACTTTCTGCTGAACAAAATTAGTTTCGCTCCTTGTGACATACTGGAAGACTTCTGAATGAGAAAAGTAGCCCCAAATCTACCAACATGTTTTCATTTGTGCAAGTTCTCACAGAAGGTGTTTTTATAGCCCGCAAGGGTTCCTATGCTACCATAGCCTGTATTTATCTTATTCACCGTATCTCTCATACTGTAATCCCCCCCCTTGTATTTATGGTGTTGCATTGGCAGAAGACTTTTGCTAACTTGCATAAGAGTTCACAGAGCAGCACTAACACACTTTCTTCTCCAACTCATGGGTTTTTTGGATCCAAGCCAATATTAGTCTGAGATTGATCCAGTTCACATGTCATAATAACGCAGATTTTTTTTAAAAATGTGGATGCTGGCTTGTAACAAGAGCATCTAAGCAAAGCACAGACCTTCCATCAATGCTTTGGTTGGAGTTGAACGTGAAATAAGAACTCTGGCTTATCTTTCCTGCAGCCAGCCAGAGAAATAACCCATAGATTATTCTTGCGTTATTTTCAGGTTTGCCAAGGGAGAGACAAGCCAGAGTCTCTGGTTCGCACATAACACTAACCAAACCATGGACAGAAAGTTCATGCTTTGTTTAGCTAGCCGTTCCCACTGATCAGATCATTTAAAAAAGTTCTGGGTTATTGCATCATGTGAACCAGGCCATTGTTTCTTGCATTCTTCTGTTCAAAATTATTTTCCAGAAACTTGTTTTAGTTTTACTTTGTTTATGAAAAAGTGTGTGGCTGTCCTGTTCTGCTACAGATAGCTATCTCTTTAAGACTGGAAAATGTCTTTGTTATTTACCCATTAATTTTTCTAAATATGGAAATAAGGCAGAAGTCATTGCCTCACCTGCATTAATTGTGTGCATCTAGCTGGGAAGGTTACATTGGCCCCCTCTAGCTATAAGATGATTAACCCCACATTCATGGATTAAGTTAGGTGGCATCTGTTAGGACACACTTTTAGACTGATTGTTTTTCCACTTTAAACTTTTTCTCATTATTATTAGAGGTCACTGACATGTGAAAATGCAGAACTGAGAAGTCAAAATTTGGCCTACGTTTCCGGCAAGATCTATGGAGGGCAAAATGACTGGGTTTACTAATAATTAAACCCACAACAGAAAGTTTAAGTATTTTGATACCTGCTCCATTAAAATCAATGGCAACTTTGCTATTGAATTCACTGGAAGAAGGATGACATTCACTATTTTGAGGGAAGAAAAATAATTTATCAGATATTTGGATTGCATTGAAGATTGGTTGAAAAGGTTGCTCTCTGACTTAAACTGCATGTACATTTGGCTGGGAGAGGGTGTATCTGGTGGGGGACAGGAGTGAGAAGGGAATAAACCTGAGCATTTCATAGTAGCAGGTTCTTTTTTTAACTGAGCCAGAGCTGCTATATTTATTGAGCTCTTCAATTTCTGTTTTGGAATGGCTTTGGAATTCATGAAACATTGGCTTTATTCTCACTAACAGTCTTGTTAAGTTCAAACTCCTGGAAGTTAAAAAGGAGGGGGGAAACTTCTATTTTTTCTCAATTCTGTCTAGGAATGCTGTTCACAGCCAATGAAGCCCCCAAAATGAACATCTTCTACATTCCGGTAGGTAAAGCAAAATTATTTTCTGGCCACTATTCTATTCTGGTCTCTGGACATTAAGTGATAGCCTCGTGCTCTTTGTTTTTAAAGCTGGCATAGAGGTCTGGTTATTATATGCATGTTTCACTCCGTGGCTTAAATTTGCTAATGAAAAGTATACAACAGAAATACATCATGGATGCATTTCACTCCCAGTCCATTGAAATCATGCAAATCCATTGATTTTAATGGAGTAGCATTATATGGCATATTGGTAAGAATTACCTGTATTATTGCCTTGAACCGGTCCTGAAGCTTTTCCTTGACTCTTGACAGTTCATTTTTGGGTTTGCAGCACTGGGAAATTCACAGAGAGAGAGAGAGAAAAGAGTTTTCTGTTTTAAATGGAAGTACACCTAAAATGTGCATAAATATTAAATCTGGGATCAAAGCAGCTACTTTCTGTATTTTATTAAAATGCAGCAGCTTGCAATATTAAATAAAAACTGATGATGATACGGACAACAACAAACATAATTAAAACAAACAGCTCAGCAAGAATAAGTCAATCAGTGCAAACACTTCCTTAAAAGGTCAGGTTTTGGCTATTTCACTGAATGGCTGCATTCAAATGTCACATTAAACCAATGTTTTATCACAGTCTTCCCCCAACCTGGCACCCTTCAAATGTTTTGGACCACAAATCCCATCACTAACCATGGGCTATGTTGGCTGGGGCTAATGGGAGCTGTAGTCCAGAAATCTGGAGGGCATCAGGTTGGGAAATGTTGGTTTATTGTGAGGGGAATGAGCCACTGCAAACTTCAGGCTCAGGTACTCCAACTCCCTTCTCTAGTACAGCAACAAGGAGTTTGGAAGCTTTTGATTCCATTTTTGTTTATCTACAGTGTGTTGTTTCGTCTGAACCCAACAAACGGGTTAATCTTAAGTGTGGCTTGTTTTAAACGAGTCAGCTTCAAATCATGGGTTATGAAGCTGGCTTGTTTCAACAAATCACAGTTAATATTAACCACAGTTTTGGCTTGGAAGTAACACTAAACCATGGTTAATTAAGAAACAATTGGATGTTTCCATTCTCATAGCTACACTGGAGTAGGGAAGCAGATGGAGCACAAAGGCCTGAGACTTGCTGTGGCTTGTTGCCATAATGATAAATCATGGTTTATCATGTCATCTGAATGCAGCCAGTGTATGTAGCAAGGTGGACAAATGGGCCACTCTAGGGAGGGAGGTGCAAAAGTAAGGGACCATCATCGAAAAGCCCTGTCTCGCATTCCATCTGCTGCATTTTCACATGACACGTAGGAGGCAAAACCAAGGTCCCAGACCATTTAGGGCCTCAAGGTTAAGAGCAACACTTTCACTTGGGCCCAGAAATAAACTGGCAGTCAATGAAGCTGGAATAACATTGAGCTAATGTGATCTGAATGTCATGCACCAAGTAACAATCTGGCTGCTGCATTGTGCACCACATGAAACCTCTGGACACTTCTTAAAGCCAGACACATGTAGAGTGTGTTAGAATACTCTAACCCACTTTAGGCATGCCAGTGTGGGATTTTTGACTTTTTCCTTTTGAACAGCAGATTCCCATTCCACATGACAACTGATATTGAAAGCCCCCTTAATTTCAAGAGTAGCTTGTGATATGGCATGACGGGGTGGAGTTGTATTATTTTGAGAAACACATGCAAAGCTCAGTTTGGCATGCAGAAGTAAGTCATGGTCATGTAATATTTTAAAGAGACATTCTTCTCATCATCAAGTGGGCCAGAGCAGGGAGAAAGAGAGAGAAAATAAACAGCCCATTCACTCTTGATTTCACAGAGTAAGGGCAAATTGTCTCATATGTAAAAAATGTAGGTGTTTATTCCCAGATTATATTGACATATTTTGGTTTCAGGTGCTTTGTGGCTTCTTTTTTCCCTCACTGAGCTTTGATAGAACTTGAAAATATCCAACAGAATTTTAGTGCCATCAGCCACATCCATCTGTGATGATTACAAGGAAGAACAGTGCTGTGAAATCCCCCAAATGACTGCAATCCGACTATAGAAAATCAGTTTGCATTTCTGCCTGCAGCCGTACTTACAGAGCCTGGCTTTCCTGGTTTTGTAACTTGGGGTTTTGATTCAGAAAAGAAGACAAATTAAAATTCTCCTTCTCCTGTACTCGATATGAAAGGATCTTGCTTATTCACCCCACGTAGAAAATGCAGACACAATGGATCCCGTATAGAAAGTGCACATACTAGTGGACTTGAGTGGGGAAAGCACTAGAGATGGGGAACTACCCCAGCACCACCACTGCTGTAATTTGCATAACTGAAATATAAGACCAGGAAGATAAGATTTGCACTTAAACAGTACATGCTTTGTTAACACCTTTGGGAAAACCCTCACTTGCAGAGAGTTTTATGTTAGGTATTTGTTTTGTTTTTAATTCTGTGTTTATTCCCACTTAACTCTAGCTATGCATCATGTGGCTTGCAGTGTATCAGCAGATTAGAAATTCAAATCCCACCACCACCCATTTATCCTCAAGCTTTCCAAAACTTTGGATTTACTTAAATTGATGTTTGCTTTTAATTCCTCTTGCACATCTTAAGGCGCAATCCTATGCATGTTTAGATAGAAAGAAGTCCTACAACTCCCAGCATTCCCCAACTAGCATGGCTGGCTGGGGATTGCTGGGAGTTGTAGGACTTATTTCTGTCTAAACATGCACAGGATCACGCCCTTTATATCTAAGTGACAGCAGTGGCTAATCTTCCCGTAGCTTGCTTAGACACACTTTGCCTCTAGATGGGAGTGAGGTTGAGAGCAGGCTTCTCTACTAGGATCAATCTCACATGGTTAGGGAGATCTGCATTTCAAATAAATGTGCAAATGTCCTAGTTTGTTAGTTACCTTCTACTGTGGGGAGAGGGGGTAGACAAGTGAGGGAGGGGAGAAGTGTGCATATGAGTCTGAGACGGGCTTTCATGTTAACCTAATAACAAAATCTTAAAGTGTACAGTTTGATTTTATGAGACACTCATATTTTCTAAGTGGGCTGTTATACTGACCTGTCCACTGGGTTTCTATAGCTTTTCTGGCACTGTTCAAGACATTGGTTGTAAGCCCTAACTAATATGTTCCCCACATATCAGCTGGATCTCACCTTTGTTCCATGGTGATCTCTGCACTTGGCAGAGAGTAACCTCTTGGTGGTGACCTCCACCCACTTAAGTCTGAACTGGCATATAGGGAGGCATTCTCATTGGCTGCTCCCCAACATTGGAACTTGAAATGTCTGAGAAATTGCAAGCTTTCTGGCCGTGATGCAAGACCTTTTTATTCAACCATGGCCTCGGAGCTGGTGGTTCCCCTTTCAGTTTGTTACTAGGTCTGCTAAGCATTGTCAATTAATCAAGGCAGTTTTTAAAGTGACTAAATGGGCTTTAATCTATTAAACTGCCTGATGAGGCAACCATTTTTAATTAAATAGTTTTTAATACCAGTACGTAAAAATAAAGGGGGGGGGCATGGATCTTCCTCAAAGATAGTAGGAATGCCTTTTCTAAGAAGATGTCTGCTGTGACATGTTTATGGGTCATTTAAGAACAAGGTAGGCTTTTTCCTTCAGGACTATTATTCATATATATTTATGCAGATTAATGGATTAAAAGAAATACTCTTAGTTGGCTAAGGTTTCTGTAGTTTGGCAACAGCCCTATTAGTGCATGCTCTTATTAACTTGTTTCTAAAGGTTGTTGCTCACTCTGAGACATCAAGAAAAGGCAGGAGAGAGGCTCTCAGGGATTACTTCAGTCATACGTTATAGGCATTTATATGAAGGATGGGAAAAGGCAGAGATGGGGCTGTGAAAGGGAATGGTGTTGTATCTTTCTTTTGGATTTCCATTGTCCCCCTTTATTTTGTGCCTTTAAATTTATATAAGCTCAGCAGGACCATGCTCATTTATAATAGAATTTATTTGCAAAAGTTGCTCCTTTGCTTTCTACTAGTTATAGGACACTGTGGGCAAAGTTTGGTAATGGGTACTTTGGTTGTTCAGTATCACTTTTGCTATTATGGTGAAGTGCAACATAGTCAGTATTCCAATTCTGTTAAAACAACATGTCTGTTTCCTTCTCTCTGCTCCCTGCAAAAACTACTCAGTCTTTCCATCCACAGCAGAGATGAATGCCTGCATAAAGCTACTAGAACAGAGAGAAATGTGGGATATATTGACTGCATTTCATCTGTGCAGCAACTACTAATTCTATATACATCCTTTGTTATTTCCATAGAATTTTAGTGTCACTCTTCTGGGTCTGTCTATAGTAGGATGGATTTCAGGTGAAAGGCTATGGTTCGTCCGCTGGTATTTTTAAGTATAACCTACTGAATGGTTGTTGTTTCTTCACAAAACAGGAAATGTGGGTTTCCTATCTGTTTTCAGATAAGTACTTTCAATCTAAAAAGTAGCACGTTGGGCTTATTCACAACAAAGGAAATCCTCTACTTCCCATCATAACATGTTGCCTCAAAGGAAATGCGCGTGTGTGGGCATAGGTGCGGAAACCATCCAATGTGTGACACTCAGGAAGTAATTTTGTGGCCATCCTGTAGGATCTTTTAACACATTTGGATGTCCTGTTGGGAGGCTATGTGTGCCTGGTAAACAGTGCATCAGTGATCAACAGGTGGGGGTGGACAGATTAGATGCAGCCTGTTGATGGCTTAAATAGAAGCACTTTGATAGGGTCACCTTAGGAGCTCTAGAGTTTGAGAACTGGAGGAGAGACACCTACAGAGAGGCACAAAGACTCTACATTGCTGTATTTCCAAGAGGTGCCATTGGGAAGAGAAACAGCTCTTTCCCAGTTACCAGTGAAACAGCTTAATTCAGGGCAGACTGTGTATTGCCCAGCGGGCCTGCCCAACCCACCAACATGTCCTAAGTAAAAAGGCCTTGTTTGTGCAGTTCTACAGAGTGATTGGAGTCTTGCGCACAGGGTAAAAAAATCTCCTGAGTGATTCCTGTGGTGTGCATCTTTTGAATGATAGTCTCAGAAGGCTTGTCGGTATATAAAACCCACAAAAATAATAAAATAAAAGAGGGTTTTGTGACTCCCCTAAAAGCTTACCAGGATAGGTAAGATATTTATGTTTGCAATCATGTGTACATTTACTTGGGAGTAAGCACTATTGAATATAGAGGGACCCGTTTCTTCATAAACATGTGTAGGATTGCACTGCGTGACAGTTACCTGGTCTGCACATAATGATAACCCATGATTTATTTAACCCATGGGTTGTTGTGATGTGCGAACCTAGCCACACTAACAACCCAGAAAGATAACCCAGAACTGTGGGCTGTTTCATCAGGCTACAGAGGCAGTGGGCAAGAGTGGTAAAAAACAAACAAAGCCACTCTATATGCCAGTACTACAGCGCTGCAAAGGGAGTTGTGATACAGGGAAGGAGAGGGTGATGGAGGAGGGAAATCCAGGGATTGAGAAAACAAACCACAGTTTGTTTGATCATCTGCCAGACAAACCCTGGGTAGGGCAACAAACCATGGGTTAAGTAAACCATGGGTTAGTGTTATGTGTGAACCAGGCCAGTGAATGACCTAGACCCAAATATGCAGTCTAGTGTGCCTGTCAAATATTAGAGATTGCTGGTAGGTCTGCTTTGTAGAAGGCTTTGTCCAGAATGTGTGGGAGGTGATGCACTATATGGTTTGTGTCCTATTTCTGACCTACCAAAATTCTTGCTTTTTCTTCACAACCACCATTACCAACCCTCACTGCCAGCCTCCATTGCCCTATGATGCTGTTCTGTAGTGGCAGACCTGCAGACTGGGGGAAGAGCTTTTGTGGACAGGGGTATTTGTAAAAGGCCTTGGCAGACTGACTGTGCACCATATATTTGCTCTTGCAACCTATATGACTCAAAGTCTATGAAGTATCTGACTCTAAAAAAAAGCAAGTTTGGACTCGGGAGGGAAATAACAGGAATCTTATACTGGGGACATTCAGAGGCCTCCAAAGACAGTAATTAGACCAACTGTAGAGCAGGGAAATAAACGATACCCAGTAAGAAGGAAATGAGTGGAAATTGTCAATAGTAGAGCTATTTGTGTTCTTTAGAGTTCTAAGGAGCAACTTACCCTGTCAGCTCTGACAAATTGTTAATGCATCCTCTTCCTTGGGGCAGCTTACTCAGGTGATGATGCATACATCCATAATCCTCACCAAAAAGCCACAAGGCACCCCTCGTATCTGGGCGTTCAACCTCTTGGTAATTAAGACTGAACAAAACTCTGGCAGATCTAAGGATGACACAGAAAGTATAAAGCCAAATTTGCCAGGATTATTAAAAAAAACTGGGTTGATTATCAGATAATACTAGAACAGAACTCTAATAGTACACACTATGCTTATTTTGGGCACTCATTCACAGCAGGATGTTTTTGTCTGTGTTTAGTGTCAAAAGACGTTATCACTAAAACTAAGGTTTTGATCTGCAGTCAATTAAGAATATTAGAAACAAAACGCCACCACAGGGCAAAATTTGGTATGAACTCCCCAGTTTCCACGTATACGTATTTATCCACAGTGGGAGTTTTCTGCAGTGCTTATTGAATTGCCTGCTGTTGAACCTTATTTTTAAGGATTCTGAAACTGCCGTTTTGCTTTGTAGATTTAACACATACCTGCGAACATTAGTTAGAAAAGAAAAGTAGACTGTGCATCCTAAGAATCGCACAAGACACTTTGGGGCTGTTGAAAAACTAAATCTGAGCTCTCCTGTTGACAAAGTAGAGCTGTTACTAACAAATGTCCAATCTACATTGAGGACTGAACATACAGTTATGGACAACCAGTGAAAACAGAAATGCTTCTCATCCTCTTCTTAAGATACAGAAGTCTGAAGGATAACTTAAAAGAATAAACTCTAAATTGAGTTGCAGTCAGAGGTTAAAAAGTGCTTGTTCTCAGGATTTCTTATTGATGAAGAAAATAAAAAATGGATGAAAGGGGTATTTCCCTTTTGTGAGGAAGGGGTCGAAGAGATCTCCTATGCTTAATTTTACAAACACCTCACACAGCAACTAAACACAGACTGGCTATATATTTTAGTTAAACTTACTTTAGTTAGCCTGGAGCAATTTTAGCAGGCACTATGAGCAGTACATGAGTAGGTGTAATTTCCCCCCCTTGCTGTACATTGCAGTAAAAAACACTTATGAGGTTTTCTCTAAAGCAGGGATGGGCAACTTGTGGCCCTCCAGATGTTTTGGTGTACAACTCCCATCTCTCACCATTTGGTTTGCTGGCTAGGGCCGATGGGAGTTATAGGTGAAAACATCTGGAGGGCTCAATCCTTCTCAAACTCAATCCATCTCTCAGACTTTTTCCTGCAAAATCTTTCTCTTTGCTGTGTGTGTCTTCATGTAGAATTAGGTAGTGAATTCATTTCCCCCTCCCCTAGTTTGGAAAAGAAATTAAATACTTTGAATTTAGTCTCTGTTGCCCTGGAGTTTTTCTTTTGTGTGTGTGTGTGTGTTACTATATCTCTATTTTTATCTCCCTCTCTTGCTTTGCTTTCTCACAAGGCAATTTACCATACCTTAGTTCTTCTTTCCCGTTATTGAGTTTTGGTAACGTTTTTTGTTGCCCCCCCCCCCCCCGTTTTTGGTCCCATTTTCCTTTTGTTCCTGGTTTCATTCAATATGTTTTGCATTATGTCAGCATTTATTAATTATAATTTATAATATTTATTCATTCGCTTTTCTCCTGAAATTCCCTCAGTTTTGTGTGTCTTAGGGAGGCAGTCCATCAAACAGGGCATGGCCATTCTTCCAATGCCACCAAGAGTTCACCATGGAAGAGCTTTAAACTGGTTTTCAAGAGTCATAACTTATTAGTCCCTGCACATGTCCTTCTGAAACTTTGCAGGCTTCATGCCTGGAGGCACCTCTATGACATGTGCCACTTACATACATATTGACCCTCAAACCATAGAGGGTGGAACAGAAAGCAACTCACTTCCTCCTCCCCCCAAAAATTTGAGAACTCCCTTCCACAGGAACTATTACACCTATACTTCTGAAACTTTTCAGGTTCCTTACTTAGGGACACCTCTAGGCTGTCTGTCATTTTCAGAACACTGTTCTGACCAAAGGGGCTCTTGCACAATCCACCTGCCCCTGCAGCTACCACTTTGAAATATGGCATGCTTGATTCCCTCAGAAGGAGCAGCTATCCCTGCAGTTTGCATTTAGTTCTGCCAAAAAATAAAAAAAAAGTTATTGATAGTTTCATTTACTAGATTGGAATTTACTATTTACTAGTAAATTTACTAGCTCTTATATTACTAGAGCCAGTGTGGTGTAGGGGCAAGAGTGTTGGACTAGGAGCTGGGAGATCCGGGTTCTAGTCCCCACTCGGCCACGGAAGCTCACTGGGTGACTTTGGGCCAGTCACAGACTCTCAGCCCAACCCACCTCACAGGGTTGTTGTTGTAAGGATAAAATGGAAAGGAGGAGGATAATGTAAGCTGCCTTGGGTTCCTTGCAAGAGGAAAAAAGGCGGGGTATAAATGCAATAAATAAAATAAATAAATAAATTTACATACATGTGCGTGCGTGTGTTTGCGCGCGCATGTGTGCATACAAAGCACAACACCCTTTCACCTATTTTTCTGAAATTTGGCAGGCATAATCCTTTCCTAAAGGGCTACTATGCCTGCACATATCTAATTCTGACCAAGAGGGAGAAAAAGGCAATAGCTGTTTTAAAATTTCCCATGATAGTCAATGTGAGGCATGAGGCCTTGGATTTCCGAACCTCAACTCTGGTTCGGGTTGCCAAACCCAGCCTGCAGCAATTTTTGCTATACTTTTTGTCTAAAGTGTATAAATCTGTAAATATCTTTAACTAGCAGCCAAGGGCTTCCTAAATACTGGAACTGCAGTTCAATAGCACTCGGCTCCAGCAAAATCCAAGACAGCATTGATGATGCCAAGGGTATATTTTAAGCAGCTAGGAACTGGAAAATATATCCACGAGGAACAGATAGTATGCAACATTCAGAAACCTTTGGGGCTTTAAGAAACAAACAAACAGTTCTTAACAGTTAGAAACTGCATTTTTGCAGAATACCTGCATTTATGTTGATTTTACAACCGTTGTTTTTACCCTAGTCTATTTTAGATGTTTTCCCCACCAAAAGATATGATCCAACAGTGTACAGTCTCTCTGGTTGACATAGTCTCAGTCATTCTGTTAAGATCATATTGTACAGCATAGCGCTCTCTCTGTCTCTCTGTCTCTGGTAATCAAGCAACATACATCTTTGGATAGCAGCCACTGTCTTTTGGTATTTCTTGTTTATTTCCATCAAAATTGTAATCACTGATATAATCAAAAAGGAAGCAGGCCATCTAAAGTTCCATTTTGTAGGTGCTTTGGGTTGGAATACTTGCCATTCTTTCCCATTTCCTTCCCACTGGAGAGAGGGCTTTTGATGTTCACCTTGATGCACTGTATTCAGTACAGTTACTCAATTAATCTAGGTTCAGTGGGTGTGACTGTGCTCATGATAGTGGCAGAGAGATTGATACCATCAGTGGAAAAGAGTTTAGCAGGTCTAAATTTTGGAGGAAATGGAAACCTGCATTTTGAGATACATCCGTAACATCATATCTAGGGTCATAACTGGCACCCAAAGGGTGGGTGGGGATCCATCTATGAACTTTTTTCCACTTCACATGTGCCATTTCATATTCCCACGAATTCTTGTGTAATGAAAAGGTTGATCATGGTGTTTCACCCTGCCCCCCTTCCCAGTGTTTGTGTGCTTTAATTTGATGGTGTGTAATGCTATATAAAGCAGGGACGGGAAACCTCTTTCAGCCTGAGGGTCAGATCCAGTTTCAGAGAAGCTCTCAAGGGCAGCATTCAAATGGTGGATGGGGCTGAAGGCAAAAGGGGTGGGGCCAGAAATGCCAGGAAAGCAGAGTTTAAAGTTCTTACTCCCAGTAGCTAAGCCTTAGGAGGGGCATTTCAGAGTTTTAGAATGAGGAAAAACGAGTAAAAGCCCGGAAACTACCAGACAGTAGGCAGTGGGAAGCATGGGGCATGGCTGTTTTGGGAACCCCGAAAGACTAGATTTGGCCCCCAGGAGGGCCAGACTTGGCCCACAGGCCTGAGGTTCCCTGCCCCTGTTATAAGGGCACATTCCAATTAAAGTGAATGGGGTTGAAATAAAACAAGGCATTTCCAAGGCACTGAGGGTCAATTCTAACCCCAGCATAGTAAAAATGTGCATTTAATGCCACAGTATGTTGATATGATAGTTAAGGAGATGTGCACTGCTTAGTATTTTGTTGTTGTTATTCATACTTTCAGAAATTAATGAGAGGAAGAAAAAATGTACGAGGTGAATCCTCATAACGGAATACTCATCTTCTTAACATTTGGGATCATTACAGACTCAAGATACCATTTCTTTATAGTTGTACAGGGCTACTATGTAAACAATCATCCCTAGTCTAGTGTTTATTTCTTGTACAATTATTCAGCATTGTTGACTGGGATCCAAAGAGGCCTGTATTTGCATATTAGGTATATGCATTTTTTTTTCTTTTGGTGACAGGCACTTCGGCCTAATGGGGTGCTTTTCTGGAGAACCCCCTGACCCTAGAAACAGGAACATTCCCATATGACCCCCCCCCCCCCAATGCACCTATGTGGCACTTTGGATCCTGGCAACTGTCAAATCCATTACTTAATTGGCATGTATTTGACACTGCTGTTAGTGTAAATAGGAGCATGTTACTACACATAGAAGTGTTAAATTTGTTAAACCTTTCACAACCAGGGATTATTTGAAATGTGGTAAAATACAGTCTGACTTGGATTTGTGCAAAACCCCAAACCTTTCTCAACTTACCTCAAAATAATTTTGATTTTTAATCTATGTCAGTCTGTTAGCAATATGTAACAAACCTATTTGTATTAAGTTTGAATATCTTAATATTGCATTGCAGTACAATACCTGCGCCCTTTGGTATCTGTTCAGGATGTACTATAACTTCCATTGCTTCTCCATCAAAGATGCTGTTTCTCATGAGCCTTTGCATATTTAAATCCTGGGACAGCTTAATCATGGTCACTAGTTACTCTGCAGTTTTGTACTTTAGTGTGGGGAGTAGACCACAACTATATTACAGTCTGGTTCACACATAACGACAACCCAAAGTACAGGTTGATCATGAGTTGAGTATGGGTTGAGAGAAGAACCCAGAGTTCACAACCCAACAACAAACCATTGGTTCTCTTCCTGGAATGTTCGTGTTTAACAACCCAGAGTTAAACCATAGTGCAGGGTTCACACATAACAACAACTGATGATTCAACAACAACCCATACCCAACCCAAACTCAGCCAGTAGTCTGGGTTGTCATTATGTGCAAAACAGGCCTTTGTGTAACTGAATTGCCATATTATTTGCATTTAAGCCTCAGTTCCCCAAATAATACTGTAATTTAATGTTTTTCTGTACTACATCTCTGCTGTTCAAACTTGCATGATTGAGCTTAACAGGACTTGTACCAGGTAGACATTTTGCTTGGTCATCTAGCTGTCTTCTATCAAATTACAAGTAAAATGTTCTGATCAAAGTAATGATAAGGAATATAACAACAGCTGCTGGACTTTCACAGAAATAGTGATTTATTATACCTAACCTTAATACATCTACAGGTTTTAGGCCCTGCTCCAAAATGGTGCTCATTTCTTGATAATTTGACAGAAGAGCTGGAGGAGAACCCAGAGACAACTGTGTATGATGACTATAAGTTTGTAACAAGAAAAGACCTTGAAAACTTAGGTAAATTGTTATTACTTTGACTAATGCAAGATTTTTTTTTTGTCTTGTCCTTTTCCTTTGGTTCCCTTCTCAGTGATTCCCTTTGTTTACATACTGCTTCGGTTGATGTAACACACTTTACAAAGGAGCAGTGCAGTGCAGTTGCTCCAAATCTGTCCCAGCTCATTGGGCTGGTTCTCACGTCATGATAAGTCACCTTGCAAATAAGCCACGGTGGCTTGATTGCTCTCTCAGTAACCCGCATTGCTCTCAAAAGATGGTCAGGCAATCTGTGGCTTGCCATGGCTTGTTCCCTCCTTAGCCCTCCCGCTTGCTCCCATCATGTATCCCATGGGTCTTTGCAGCACAACCTCAGCAGCTGACTCCGCTATTTTTTCACCTTTGAGGAGATTTGCACAAATTTGCTAAAGTGCAGTATTTAACACAAATTTGCGCAAAATTTCCCCAAAGTAAAAATTAATATTAAATATGTGCAAATCTCCCTGGAGGTAGGGAAAAACCTTAAATTTGCGTACATCTCACCAAAGGTGGGCGGGAATAATGTTAAATACGCACACATCTCCCCGAAGCTATAATACTAATAATAATCGTATTAAATATGCTCTAATAAATAAAGCTATCAAAGGAAGGAGTAGGTAATTTACAAGGAAATGGACAAGGTGAATGTGCTACTGCAGACTGTACATAGCAGACAAGCAAATCTGCATACTTTATCAAGGACCAGGAAAAAATAAAAATAAAAAGTTACAAACACGTTTGTGTACTTTGAAGCACCAGGCATGCCAAGAAGCCTTTGACAAGCCACGTCGGGTTCACATGTCATGAGAAGTCACCCTGAGAACAAGCGATCCTTAACAAGCCAACAACAAGTCATGAATTCTCAGAGTAGCCTGTGTGTAGTTAATAAATCACACTGAGGAAACTGTGCCAGGTTCAGACGTCACGACATGCCACCCTGAAACACACAAGGGTGACAACCCACTCTGGGTTGTTGTGTCGTGTGAACCAGGTCATTGTATAAGCTTTCAGTTCTGACTTCCCTGTTTTGCTGGTCAATAGACGGAACCCCATCTTCCTTTCTCAGTTCACTTTCAAGGAATGTTTATATTAGTTGAATAACCCTACAATGGCTACAATTCAAAGAAGCTTTATCAATGTACAGAACTAGAAATTTCCTTTGGCATTTTTGCAGGACCAGCTCTGCCTGCTGAAGAGAGAGGTCCACTCTTCAGTGTCAAAGTTGCTTGTCTCTTTGGCAATATGAGCCTCTGTCAGCAGTTTGGGAACAATAAAACTCAGCTGCCTTATAGGTGAACACTACAAAAACACTTCATAAACACATAGTAGTATATTGTGACAAAAGGAGACCAGTTAAACATGTGAATGTATCTCTTTAGATAGATAACTCTCCTAATAGAGTATGTTTTGGCATACAAGGTTCAAATGGTTTCGTACTAGTAATAAATCTAGTTCTTAATCCATTTGTTTCTTGCATTTTGAAACTTACAGGTACTCTACAAAAATGGAAAATCTCATGATACTACATTGAAGGTAGTCCATCTCATAGATTGACAACTGAGGCATGAACCGTTCCCCTCCGTCTTTACAGGAAGTCCATAATGGGACCCAGAATAGATCCTAGATTCAAAAGCCAAGTTTATAGTGATACAGCACCACCTGATTATTTTTCTGTGCCTGGGAAGGTATTTCTTCAGAAAATCCCATTCATTGTACTCCTCATATCACTATATACTGTACTATCAATATAATGCGGGGCAGGGTGGGTGGGAGGAAGCTATGAAGAAAGGCCCTCTACATTGAAAGATCCACTAGAAGAGTGCAACATTACTGCATTTCATTTTAAGACATATCTCACCCTCTCTTGTGGTCCCTGTCAGGTAAGAGCAGGCTGCTCAGCTGGTGGGCATTGGTGGCTTTGCTGTCACCACCACAGTGATGTCCCCAGGAGGGAGCTTTTAACCTCCCCCCCGCCCGCCCCTGACACACGCACACACATAGGAGTGAATAGTTACCATTTGTTAGCATCCTTGAAGAAGTCAGCAGTTTTGTCTGATTGTTTTTTATTATTAACCTTTATATACCACCTTATCTACTAAAAAGCCAAAGTGGTGTTCAACAATTTCACACAATAAGCCCTTAACGCAATAAAGCAAGAACATTAAAACTAGTAAAAACATTAAAATTACATGTTTTAAAAGTCTAAAGTAAAAAGTTGCATCTTCGCACCCTTTCTAAAAGCGAAGAGGGTAGATTTGTAATTATAATTATTTGCCAATTGTAATGATTGGTTTGGACAGGGTTTTGTCTACACCACAGTACTGCCTCCAAGTTCTGTGGCTTACTTTCTGCTGTAGTAGTGAATCGGCTGTGTTAACTTCTGTGACAGAAAGTTACAGGCTATGCTGGTGAGTAGGCCTCATCTGATGGCTTGGCTTTTCCTTTTGCCGCCACTGAGAGGGAGAGAGGCCTTGCCTCTTTCTCTTGCTTCCCCCCAGCAGTGGGACTGTTCCTCACTTCCGTATGTGCTGTAGAGGAACCTCTCGAGCAAAACTACTGCTGAGGGGATGGAATGAAGGTAGGGCAATTCAAGCCCAGTGCAAGCCTCTCCTTGTATCCCTCCTGTTAGCCATAATAACAGGCGAAGCATTTACAGTTGCCTCCTGCTGAAAGGAGGCCGGCAGCAGCTTTCCAGAGCCTGCAGTAGGCCTGTGGAGAACTTGCTGCCCCTCCCCACTTCTTGGACATGATGGTAGAACACACAGGTCTCCTCGTATCATTCTTCTGTTTACAAAGCTGTATTAAGCTAACAAGGAATTTTAAGTGACACTTTTTCATTGCTCACACATAGGGACATGTAATGAATGTACGCATTTTCTCTACGCTCATGCTGGAAAAGCGCCCAGAGTAGAGGGGCGCAAACTGACTGTAGGAGACTTTCTCAACCTGGGTGTAGGGAAAGCGGGTGTGCTGTGTATGCTGTAAAGTGTAAATAAATTACGAAGTGTCTCACCTGCACACTGGATTCCGAACATGTGTAAAGCCTGCAAAATAGATGCTTGTACAAGTTTTGCACATGATAGTGTGCATACAAGGTATACTGGCACCCCACACACACGCATGCATACCAGTGTGGAAAAATTGTCTTCTGTGAAGAAGCCTTACATTTATTCCCTGTATCTTACCAAACGATGTCCTGTTTTATTAACATGCTGGCCTGTGTGTGTGTGTTTCTTTTCTTTCCTCCACCAGGGATTGCTCATCTTATTGGATCACCACTTCTTCGAGCATATATGCATGGCTTTTTCATGGACATACGACTGTATCACAAGGTAAACTGGGAAAAATGAGATTGGTCAGATATATGGTATCTTGTGAGTTCTTCCTTATTTGTTGCTTGCTGTTCTGTATTTG
Source organism: Heloderma suspectum (assembly GCF_057233095.1). NCBI lineage: Eukaryota > Metazoa > Chordata > Lepidosauria > Squamata > Helodermatidae > Heloderma > Heloderma suspectum. The sequence continues at coordinate 273,826,262 of NC_139458.1, forward strand.
CAGGTTAAAATGATGGTGAATCCTTTTGCCTATGAGGAATACCGAAGAGAGAAAATTAGGCAGAAGATAGAAGAAACACGTGCACAAAGAGTGCAACTAAAGGTAAAGGTTAAGGTCTTCAGGAAAGTGTCTGTAAAGGCTCCATTACACTATGACAGATTTATATATATATATATTTTAATAAGATAGGACTTACCCTACAAAACTTGTACATTTGTGGTCCTTTGAAGCTATAAGGCTTCGTGACTAGGACACATAATCAGCAGCCGAATCTTTATCTCATCTTGGCCAAGTATATGTAACTAGGTTACGAGGCAGTTAAGAAAAACAGCCATAATAAGGACTTGAATCATTCTCCTGTGCAGCATGGCTAACCTGAAGCTTAGACCTCATGTTATGCTGGCAGCGTGGGAGCCATTGCAATGCAGGTCCTTTCCCATGTCACTGCCATAACATGAGAAGATCTCAGCCACGTGGGGAGAGCCCAAGCTGCAGCTCCTTTCCACAGAAAACTTTGCCATGGGTTGGTTCTTCCCTTGTGGCCTGGGGCTTCTCAAGTTATTGGGGTGATGCAGGAAAGGCATTAAACTTGGATTTTAATTAGCTGAAAGTTAAAAACAACAACAACAACAACTTCTGAAAAAATTATTTGCCAGCACAATTGTTGGGTTGGATCCAGAACGGGGCTGGCAGAAGCAGCTTTCCCCATCCCCCTTCTCCCCACAGAAGCCCCTCAAGTCCCCTGAAAATGCTACACAGAGGGTTGGCCCCCCCTGCTGAATGGGGTGAGTTGTAGTGCAAGGGGGTCCCTGAAAATCAGGCAGAGGGACCTTCCATGGGCATAGCCCTTCCATCCATGGAAAGCAGATCCTGGATCCAACCCATGGTTTGTGCTATGCCTTGTCTGCTTCATTAGAAAATATGCTGAGCATGGCAAGGTTCGATGTGGAAAGTACAAGATAAAAGAGGTCCATGCTTCTTTTCATTTACTAGAAACTTCCCAAGGTTAATAAAGAGCTTGCACTGAAGTTGATCGAGGAGGGAGAAGAGCCACTAAATGCGAGAAAAAAGAAACAAAAGGTAGGATATCTTTCCCGGTTTCTGCCATTAATTTCATACAAGAGTAAAACTGGGGGTGGTGTGAGGTATTAGATCCACCAAGTGAGTCAAGGCTGCTGTTTTGCGAATGAGTGTGTTTCGGAATGTGAGCATTGGTGGGAGGGGCGGGGTGCAGAGCACGTGCCTTACAGAAGATGCCGGTTCAATCCTTGCCATCTCCAGTTACAGGATCTCTGCCAGCAGGGCTAGAAAAGCCATCCACCCTCAGGCTTGTGGAGCCAGCCAGTGTAGACAGTATTGAGACAGGTGGGCAAATAGTTTGATCTGGTACAAAGGAGCTTCACGTGCTCACCTGACTACTGTTAGCCAAACATACCTTTTTTGAAATCCATTCATTGGATAGCACAATTTTAATATAGTATTGCATGTAAGCCTGTGTATGTACTATATTTCTAATCAGTGCCTCCGTGTGTTACTAAGTGTGTTGGAGTTGAAGGATCACTTGATTTCATGTGGTTGGGGAAACGAACGAGAGACAGATAGAGAGCACATCCCACTATAGAGAAGTTATGTTAGAATTAATAGTGATCAAGACTAACTCAAACTGTCAGATGTGGCATCTACTAAAAATTTGGACAACTTGACTGCGATATGCAGGGGGTGATGCAGATTATCCCATGGCATTATGTCCTTGGCTCTTCTGGGATTTTAAACTTGGCCTTAAATTGATCTCAGTTTAACTATAAAATACATTATGACAACAACTTCTGACTGTGTCCCTGATGGGCCATAAAGCAGCTGGCGTTGGCAATATTCTTGTTCGTTATTCTTTCTGAATATTTTTAGACCTACCATTACTGCTCAAAGAATTTTCCTTTCTGGGCAGCTGTACAAACAAGTTGTTGGGCCAGATGTTAGTACTTTTCCAATGGCAGCAGTCTAATGGCTTTCTTCTCACTACTAAAAAGTGAACGTTTAATACATGGCTCGTTAAAGATTAATACATAATCTTCATTAAACTTGTAACTTACTTAAAAAGATGAAGCTGCCTCACTTGTTGCAGTTTGTAAGTGAGTTGTTCCTGATTTGCCTACACCCCTCCAAAGTTCCCATGCTAGCCCTGCTTAATTTAATGGTGGCTGTGACTAATACCCACCACTGCAAATTTTCTAGCAATGTCTGTTTAATGGTTCACCAGGCACCAAGTGGGAATCTACCCCAGTTTGTTTGTTTATTTATTTCTAGCATTTGTATGCTACCTTTGAGGGCAAAACCCTCCCAAGACAACTTAGATTAAAATCATGCTATCAATAAAACCACAATACAACATTACTGACTGTAACATAGCAGCAGCTAAACCAATACAGAGTACCATATACCTTTGGGATCATTAATGTTAGGGTTGTACATATCTCCCGGGGGAGGGAAATCCACAAGCATAGGGCCTCTACTGAAAAGTGACTTTGATCACACCTCAAAGAAGTCTATGCAGGCTGCCAGTACTAAGTCTGCCTTGTGCACCCTGTATAGTTAGCATTTTTCCAGCTATACATTTTAAAAGATTGGCCAGTATCCAATGCTGCCTGTGTGCTAATGGGATCCACCACTAGTGCAACTGGAAGCTAGAAGATCCTGAAGCAAACGGAAACAAGTGGAAACTCATTTTTGGAAAAGGACAGGTCAGTGGAGCTTGCAGAAGGGAACTCCACTGACCTGTCCCATTTCAGAAACTAGTATTTCCACGGTTGCTTTAGGAAGGACTATCTTCCTGTTATACTAGTGATGGGTTTCACTGGCCCAACAGAAACAGGAGCACAGCAGCAGTATTGGACACTACACACTGTCTTATTCTGAAATATATTGAAAGCGAGGTATGCATACACATATGTAGAAACAGCGATGTATACAGCTGGGATGATCAAGTAATTTTCTCATTTTTGTCATGAGACAAAAGGGAGGTGGTGAGCCTCCCTTGAATGCCTCCACACTGGAGGCATTCAAGATGAAGCTGGACAGCCATCTCTCAGGGATGCTCTGACTAGGATTCCTGCATTGAGCAGGGGGTTGGACTCGACGGTCTTATAGGCCCCTTCCAACCCTACTATTCTATGATTCTATGATCCAAAACAGGTCATTCTTAATACTTCACATCTGACCTAACATAGCTCACTTTCAACAATGCTACATAGACATTAAGATCTAGGCAAATGTGAAATGATAAGCACTGGGGAAACTTAAGGACTCCAGACACAATCTTGGAGGAACACAGCTGCCTCTGCATTGGCAGCTTCTGCTCCCACCAAAAACCTGCAGACTGCTTTTGACAAACTGCTCTTTGTTCAAGAGCATGTGAGGTGTTGATTTACATTTTAAAACATCATGCATGCACAGGAGGTAGTCTCTTGCCAAATGGCCCAGGAATTTAAAAAGCAGCTCTAAATTTTACAGCTGGGTGGTGTTGCGGAGGTCTTGTAGTTAAGGAAAGCACTCAGATAACTGTGGTTCCCCTCTGGATCATGTTCAGTTGGCTGAGTTAATTTGTACTGCTGTGTAACTGCAGCTCCATATAGCAGTGTATGCAGACTTTATTTTGAAGTATTACTGCATGTTCATGTTTTGTCTTAGCTGCTTTGAACAATTTTTTTATCACATAACACAGGGTGAATATTTACAATAGGACAGATCCATTTTCTATACCATATGTTTGTTGCCATTCCATTTGAGTAGCTTATAGTCAAATCTTAGGCAAGTTGGAAAAAAGATTTCATATTCCTAGTCACAAACTGCAAATTAGACATCCAGAATGTTTCCAGCCCTTCCCAAAGTCTGGCTCTTTGGTAGCTGAAAAGTATTTGGGTTAATGCCATTGGTGAGTCATCCTGGGTCTCAGTTTGTGTCCATCCGGTATTTTTTCATCACTGGCAGTGGGTGGTGGGTAGTTTAACAGTTGGCACCAGTATGCTGTGTCTAATCTGCAGGTACCACTGACCTCTTGCTGCACTGGTAAAATAGTCTATGATTATGTTCGAGTCTCACACTAAACCATAAACCATAGTTTAGCATGATGAGAACAAGCTATAGCAAGCCTCAGGCCCTCTCCTCCAGTGCAGCTGGGTCGGTTTTCCATTAATCCCAGTTTAACATTGTGTCCAAATCCTAAATTGTGGTTAAAATTAATTATCGTTTGTAACAAGCCAGTTTCATAACCCATGGTTTGAAGCGTGCTTGTTTCAAACAAACCATAGTTAAGGTTAACCCCAGTTTGTCAGGTTGAGATGCCATGGTAAGCAGTGGTTGATCTAAAATGGATGGAAAAGCTTCCAAATTCTTCCATGTGACAATGCTGGAGAAAGAGGGGGTGGTGGTGTTCCCTGTGGGATTAAATTTGAACACTTATCTCTGAATAAGAGAATTCTTTGATGTTTACGAAGATGGCAAAACATGCTAAACAAATGGGAGGACAGATGATGTTTTGGTGAAAAAAAATACCTTTATTTCATGAAAAGCCCTCTTAACAAAATTGTTGGAGACCATATTTATTTAAAAACATTTATTTAAAATGTTTTAAACTTTACATCCTGATCTCAACTTAGTTTCTGTGTTTTTTCCCCTAGAAAATGCCAAGCATTCTTAGTGATGACCGCTTCAAAGTCATGTTTGAGAACCCCGATTTCCAGGTGGATGAGAAGAGTGAAGAGTTCAGACTACTTAATCCCCTCGTATCTAAGATAAGTGAGAAAAGAAAGAAGAAGTTAAAGATGTTAGAGCTTCAAGAAACCCTGGGAGAGGTAAATTTGTGAGATTGTCTTTTATTCTCCAATACCCGTTCACAAGAACATGGGCGTGATCTACTTGCATCATGGGCTTGCCTCTTGTGTGCGGTGGATCCCAATAGGACTCTGTAGACATAGTAGAGCCCCCATTTTCTCATTCTACACACGCATGCACGCACCCCTACCTTGCCTGTTCTTACACGTGTGCACAGGCAGCCCAAGGCATTGGGCAGGTGGAGTCCTTGCATGCTTCCCATAACAGGGGTGGACAGCTGTGGGAAGCACACAACCCCCTTGTGGGCCACACTGTGAATTGGGTGGGGTGTTTTTTTTTAAATGCTGGTTCGCTGCCAAAATCTGGCAGCAAACTGCTCTATTGCTCAGTAGTGCTTAAAGAGCTAAATTTAGCTGGCTATCAAGCTAAATGTGATGCTTTAAGCACTCCATAGCGTGCTTTGTAATAAAAAACACTTCAGGGAGTTACAGCATTCATGGTCTCCTTGTCTCCTCACTGAAATCTGAAAAAAAACTTACATGTGTACTCTAGAAGACAAAGGAAAGGGAAAGGTCTGTCCAGGCATAATTAGATATGATGGTGAGTGCTTTCGGATTGGTATCAGGATGGACAGGTAAATCATCAATTCCACAACTTCTGAATTCAAGAAGGATGGCCGGGATAGCATGTAGGGAGGAAAAACAACAACAAAAATTATGTGACACCTTTGAAGCATGTCCACAACCTGGTGGTAAAAGATGAGCTTTGCTTGCATAAGCCCCTGGATTCACTCCCTGGCGTCTCTAGTGGGTAACAGGCCTGGGAAAGGCATTTGCTGAATGCCTCGAAAGAGCTACTGGCAGTCAGAGTCCAACAGTGCTGGGCTCAATGGGCCAATCATCTGACCTGATACAAGGCAGCTTCCTACAAGCAGGCGAGCAGACAGTTGGAAGTGTCATCTTAAGTGTCCACACTGGGGCAATGATTAAAGTGCTTCAGTAGCTCAATAGTAATGGTCAGTGTAAGATGTTGGAATGCGGCCAAACTACAGGGTGTTTCAAAATGATGGACCCAATTTCAAAGCAGTATATTTCATGATGGCAACATGTTACAATTACACCAAAACTTACAAATGGTTTAATGAGTTATCAAGTTTTACTAACCATTTTATAAATGCTCTATGTGCCCTCCACCTGCTGTATGGACAGTATCTAGATGATAGTTGAATTCATCCCAAACGTCTCTCAAAGTGTCTTCTTCCACTGAATTCACCACTGCCATGATTCTGTTTTTGAGGCCATCCAGATTAGTCGCTAATGGTGGAACAAAAACACGTTCTTTTGATGTATCCCCACAAGAAAAAGTCGCAGGGTGTAATGTCTGGAGATCTTGGGGGCCAAGTGTGTAGTGCCAAGGCTTGGGGTCCCGTGCCGCCTATCCAACATTGAGGCAGTGTGTCATTTAGAAAATGTCGAACCTGCAGGTGCCAGTGTGGCAGTGCTCCGTCTTGCTGAAAAATGAAGTCATCGGAATCTTCATTAAGTTGTGGAAAGAGCCAGTTCTGCAGCATTTCGAGATACGTTTGCCCCGTAACTGTGTTTCCCTTGAAAAAGAAAGGGCCATAAACCCTTTTTTGAGAAATGGCACAAAACACATTCACTTTCAGGGAATTACTCTAATTCTCTATTGTTTCATCTGGATTCCGTAATCCCCATATGCGCACGTTGTGACGGTTAACTTTACCACTTAGATGAAACATTGCTTCATCACTAAAAATCAAACTCGGTAAGAAGCTGTCGTCCTCCATGTTCTGTAACATCGCATCACTAAATTCTACATGCTTTCCTTTGTCACCTGCACGAAGAGCCTGTACCAATTGCAACCGGTATGGCCTCATGATTAAACGTCGCCTTAACACACGCCAGACAGTCGTATGGGAGATCGCAAGTTCTCGGCTGGCACGATGAGTGGACTTGCGCGGGCTACGCTGAAAACTCTTTTGAATTCTTCTCACGTTTTTCTCTGAAGTGCGTGGTCACCCTGTGCTCTTCCCCTTACATAAACAGCCTGTTTCCTCAAATTGTCGGTACCAACGACAAATGCGCTTTGGCATTGGCGGATCAGTGCCAAAACGCCGTTGAAATGCATGCTGCACTGTATTGCGGATTCCATCTTGCTGAACTGCAGAACGCAAAACACCTTGTGTTGCGGGGTCGCCATCTTGCGAATGACTGAGGTTAGGGGCTGTTTGTGCGCTGAGAGAGGCATCTAGCGGTAATCATTTGAAACTCTATGCCCCACCTTTTCAAATGGTAAGAGTTTCATTCATGGGTGGTTCGTGGTTGCAGAGATATATTGATTTCAAATCGACTCCATCTTTTTGAAAAACACTGTAAATCACATGCCAGGGGTGTTGGGAATGGAGTGACAATTCTCAGAAAGGGCTTCTGTTTCTGTGTATTTGGGTTTTTCCCTCATCCACTGTATGAATGTTAAATCTAACTGACTGAATATATTTTGTCCCTTGCCTTTATGAGAGAGTTTCATCTTAGTATATCCCATCTAGAATTGTAGATTTAATAACATCAAGGGCGTAATCCTATGGGGATAGGTGGCCGCGAACTCGGAAGCGACCACCTATCCAATGCAGGACAGGAGAAGCACGGAGGGGATCGTTCCCTTCGCCCTTCAGCCACTCTGCCTTTGTGGTTAGACAGCCGATTTTGTCTGTCTAGCCCATGGAAGGCGGTGCAGGGGACAAGGTTGCCAGATGACACATAGGATATGTCATACCGGCATTTCCACCTTCTCCATCCGGGATCGTCCCCCAGAATGCCCCGTTTTCGCTGCTCCGTGCTCCTCTTCGGGACTGTTCCACACTGCCTGTGAGGCAGCACGGAATGGGGGGAAGATCGGTTCTCCGGGAATTGACCTCGGCATGCGGGCTCCAAGGTCAGTTCCCGGAAAACCAGATATCCTATGGCTGTTGGCTGTCTAGTCGCTGCCTAGCAGCCATAGGATCGCTCCCTATATGTTATTAATGCTCCTGGTGGTTCCACATGGACCTATGGCCTGATTAGAGTCCACCAGAAGAAGAGCCTTCAGTGTGGTGGCCCCCTTTCTTTGGAACTTCCTGCCCCTGGAGATCAGGCAGGCACCAACACTGTGTTGTTTCCAGTGCCTCCTGAAAACACCACTGTTCCAGGAGGCATTCCTTAACTGACCAGCCACAGTTTCTATTGGCATTCTGTTTCTAAAAAGGATAATTTTAATATGGTGTTTTAATCTTTTTATTCTTTTACTATTTTATCTTTTATGTTCACCACACCAAAATTTGTTTTAGATATGGAATGGTTTACAAATATTGTAAATAAATAAACATGGATGACGATTATGCTTATACTTTTGCAAATGTATTCTGTGCCCTTGTATTCTTCCCCACCCCTCCACCCCTGGTTGAGTGTCTGTTAAAATCGTAGCCCTCTCCAAAATAGTGCATCTGTAGAGTGTCACGTACTCCTAATTGGGTAAATGGTTCTTTTAAGGAACATTAAGAGGGCTTTTTTTTAAAAAAAAGGTAACTATTTTTGTCTAACAGGAAGAGGAGGAAGAACCAGAAGGAAAACCAAGTGATGCAGAAAGTTCTGAGACTTCAGATGATGAAAAAGGCTGGGTTGAAGAGGTCAGGAAGCAGCGCAGACTTCTTCGCCAAGAGGAAAAAGTAAAACGGCAGGAAAGGTTCAAGGAGGATCAGCAAACAGTCCTGGAACCGAGGTTTTTTGAGATTAAAGCCGGGGAAGAATTTAGAAGCTTCAAGGACACTGCCAAAAGGCAAAAGTTAATGAAGTAAGATTAGAATATCTTATTTCATTTGCTAGGCTTGTACTTAATTCCCCCCCACCCCTTTGAATGTGATTGGTGGTTTCCATTGATTTCTTCTGGAGATAGTTTGTGTATATAGCCAGACGTGGTGATGGGGAAGAGGGAGTGTCTTAATTCATCCCATATCCTTAACTTCCACAGATGGGATGGCCCCGATTGAAGAAATTGTGTGGTGCAAAACCTCAGGCCAAATCTGGCTTTGCTGAGGTCCGAACCTTGCTCTCAAGAGTTCCCCAGAAGGCCACACCCACTGTCCCCTGACCACCTATCGTTTGGTACTTTCCTGGCTTCTGTGCAGTTTCCCCCCTTTCTACAGGGTTGACATTCATCGCCTAAAGCTTTGTTACTGGCAGTAAGAGCTTGAAGCTAAAATATGCCGGCATTTTTGGTATTTTGGCCAAACCCCTTTTGCCTTTGGCTCCGCCCACCACTGGAATGCAGTCCCCAAGACCTTCTCCAAACTGGAATTCGGCCCTTGGGCTGAAAGCGGTTCAGCACCCCTGTTCTAACAACTGAAACCCCAGTCTGCTTTCTAAAAGTCAGCTTAGAGCTGTGCACAGAGGGGCACAAGCCGTGTGTGGTGCCCCTTAAGCCTTGATGTGCTCCTGTGTGGAAAGGTTGTAGGGCCCATTTCCAGCCGGCCTTCAGCCTATCTATACTAGCCTAAAAAAAATGCCTATTAAGTGTTCTGCCTCCCTTCTTCTCTTGTAGACCAACATTTTATTGTGAAGTTCTGTTTACACTCCACACACCTTTATAATTAACATTCAAATGTTGATGAGATCTTTTTATCAAATTTCCCCACACCAGCAGTTTTACCAGTGCTAAAAAAAAGAGCATGGCTTGAGAATTGCTAACACAACCTATATTGATCATTTGACAGAAAGGGGCTTGACTTTTTGCCACTCAGCTTAAGAAATTACTAGATTTGTCAGGTTTGAGCCTACTTAGGGCTAGCACATTTTGAGGCTGCAAATTTTCACCCTGTTTTGGGCTAATCTAATTCAAGAACTTGGTATTAGAATTATAGCTCTTAAAATGCCAAGGTAGCCCTGTTGTCCATCAGAGATTGTCCAAAATGCATATTAACGTAACACCTTTATTAGGCCAACCAGTATAGCACAAAAAATGTGCAATCTTTTGAGATCACCAGATCTCTTCATCAGACAAGATGTCACAAAAAGCAGGTTGTGAGTGGGAGGGGGGGAAAGCTGATTTGATGTTGAAGCCATGTTGTCCATATGATCACAACCTTGAGATGGGGAAGGCTGTAGTATTTATATTAATGTATTTCTTTGTAAGGCATTATTTACTTTTATTCTAAATGTAGTGTTATGTATCATTATAGTGCTTTGGGTTACTCTGTTTTGTCTTGTCGAGAACCTTTGAACAATGTCTAGATTCAGCTGAAGAACATTAAAAATAAGGGCCATATTTAAATAGCAGGGTTTTATTACTACAGCATGCTTCTGCTGATATGATTTGAAGCAGGGGTGGGGAGCACATCACCCTCCAGATGTTGCTGGACTGCAACTCCCGCCAGCCCTAGCCGGCAAAGCTGGCAGTGGCAGATAAGGGAGTTGAAGTTCAGCAACATCTGGAGGGCCACACTTTCCCCATCCCTGATTTAAAGGAACAGGATTAGACCTATTTGTTTTGGAAAACCACTTGTGAATATTTGGTAAACTAAATTTGGTTGCTTTGACAGCAAAGATTCAATAAGGGCTATTGTTACTGCCAATAGAATTCATAGCTGCAAGATGTGGCGATAGCCTAACAGCTTAGACTTTTTGAGAAACACAGGTTGGACAAATTAATGGCGAAATAGACCTGTCAGTGCCTATTAGCCATGGTACTTAAAAACAGAGCCTCCCTATTCAGGGACTGTGTTCCTCTGATTACAAACACTGGAAGCAAGCCTGTCCTCCTTGGAGCTTCCTGGGAAGCAACTAGCTGGCCGCTATTGGAGACAAAGCACTGAGCCTAGATGAACCTTTAGTTTGTGTCAGAATGGTGCTACCTATGTTAATGACCCAAATCTTTGCAAAATATCCCTGATTATTTTCTTCAACCCCACACAAAAAGCTGTTACAATAGGGCAAAAGGGAGGGAGATGCTGAAAAGGTGTTGTGATGGTGACATCATCATCACATTTATATCCCAACTTTTTTTTCTCTCGCAAGGAACCTAAGGTAGCTTACATGGTCCTCCTCCTCTCCATTTTATCCGCACAACAACCCTGTGAGGTAGGTTAGGTTGAGAGTCAGTGATTGGCCCAGAGTCACCCAGTGAGCTTCATGGCTGAGTGGGGAATAAAACCCAGGTCTCCTGAATCCCAGTCCAACACTCCGACCACTAGACCACACTGGCTCTCTGTGACTGAGCCATAGCCTATTCCACAAAGAGACTGGCAGCATAGTTCATTGTTTCAATAGACATATGAATATGTCAGGCTGGGGTCAAGAGAAATTTGCTTGCATGTACAAAATGCTGCTATATGCTCATATGTAGGAGGGTGACCAGTTTTTCTACAAGAAGGCGAGAGCTGAAAAGCCTCTGTGCACATAATACACTGTGCATGAGACTGTGGCTCACATATAATAAACTGAACAGAATTCAAAAGAATCAGATGCATGAAAAAGCCAACGTTAGGCACGATTTAAAAAGTCAATTTGATTTAATGGAAGAGTTAAACTTGTTAGCACTCTGTTAGCCAACTTAAGGGTGCTTAGCTTTGGCTGTCATGTCCTAACTTTGTACTGAAGATGTGCTTCTGAAAAGGGGTGGGGGGAGGGGAAGCATCCTACTAAACAGGCACAACATTGTGCTGTCTGATCATTTTGTACACACTTGCCCTCCTTTCTTTCTTTCTTTCTTTCTTTCTTTCTTTCTTTCTTTCTTTCTTGTAGCATATGTAAGGGATAACTTCCTGAATCTTTCAGTGGGATTAGCCGTATTAGTCTGTTGTACCATCTTAAAGACAAGCAAATTTATTATGGCATAAGCTTTTGTGTCTGATAAAATGGACTCTAGTCCATAAAGCCTATTCCATAATAAATTTATTACTCTTTAAAGTGCGCTACAGGACTCTTGTTTTCCTGAATATTAACTGTCTTAATGTCTCACCAATCCAATTAATGGCTAGACATTTTTGTTTTTATGGTGGCATTTGTAAAGAGATTTATGACTTTTAAAATATAAAACTGGGTGTTCCTTTATCATGTTCCTGACTCAGTGTTGCTCGAAGCTTAATTTTTAAAGCACTGATGTCTTCAGCTTTTAAGTCCTGAGAACTTGCCCTTTTCCAGGTATTGCATATTAACAAAGTTTAAATCCATGTGCGGGTATCTTCCCTTTCTGTTCCTGCATTTTGTGCCTTAAAAATAAATGTTACTCTTGGCCTGAAGCTTGCCTAATCCATCAAACAAACTGTGTAATGTCTTAAAAGTTTACACCTGCATAATTGAAGAGCAGGGTGTTATTTGCTGCAGATTTACTCATTTCAGAAAGACATTTTAGAAAGTTTGATTTCTACTAAAGAGCTGGAAAATAATTGAGAACTATGGTTATGTTGAAAGATGCTGTGGTGACACCATACACTATGGGAGATGTATAGCTTATGTCTTTATCCTCCAATAATGTGGAAAAGAGTGCATGATGTGAAATTATTTCCCCATCCCTAGTTCACTTCATTAGGTGCTGCTTGTAGGCTGCACATGTGGAGTGTAATGTCACCTCACACATTCCCTTTTACCAAAAGTTAGCGGAGGAGTGAGGAGGAAGAGATTGCTGAAGCTGCTGTTTTATCAGCAACTATACATCTCTTGTAACATGTTCTGCCCCAAGTAGGTTAAAAAAAAAACTTAAGGCAGGAGTAGGCAACATGTGCCCCCAGGCACCTTTCTTGGTGCCCATCAAGGTAACAAATCCCACTCTGTAAAAAAAAAAAAATTTACACGTGTTCCTACCAGCAGCTGGGGTTGCTGTGAAATGGGTATCCGTGCTGAAACATGTGCGTTCAAACGAATTGTTTATTGTGTTGGGGCTCACCTCTGTCTGTACTCAATCTTTGGGGCAGGTTACTTGTTCTTTGTCACACCTCCCATGGGAGCCATTTTGTGGTAGTGCCCAGGAGAGTTTGTCAAATTGCCAAATGTGCCCAAGAAGGTTGCCTGCCCCTGACTTAAGAAGCAGCCATTCATCCATCGATGGAAACTTATTCAAATCTTAGCTCCTTGTCCTAGAAGATAACATGTCTGGGAAAGAATACTCAAAAATGTGCTGGATTTGGAAATGCAGGGTTGCATACAGAATTTTGGCTTCTTGACTCCAATAGGGTATATGTAAGATTCCCTGTTAAGATATTTGTGCAAAAGTTGCTTGGTGCTAAGACATCCTCTGTCTGAGGTGGAAATATGGAATTGTTGCAAATGTTGGGATAGAGGCTAAGGTTGAAGCTGCTTCACATGCTTGTTTTGTTTTCCCTTAAAATTTGTTTTCCATTTTGTCAACAGGAAAGTTAACTTCAGTAAAAGATAACTATTTTGTGTTAGAGATTAGAAATGCAAGTACAGTGACCAAGTGCTTTGGGTTGGGGGGGGGTTGAAGTGTGCATTTTTTACAGTTAGAGCACTTATGCATTTTGTGGAAATAGATCATGAATGTATATGTATGCAAGAGAGAAATACAAAACTTTTGTTGGTGTGGATCAGTGTAATATTTGGGAAGATAACATTTGAATTGAAACTTTTGAATTGAAACTTGATATTTTGCAGGGCAGCAGATTGGCTTGTTCTTTGCATGCTCACAGATGGTTTATTGTGTGTGTGTGTGTATGTGTGTGTGCCTATGATATGCTGACCAGAAAACTATACGAAACTGATTTTTCCCTCTCCTAACGTTTGCAGGAAAACACTTGGAGACCGCTTGCAGCTTGAAGAGAGAGTTGGTGCACTCAGTGTAAATGATACCACTGTAGGAAGTAAACAAGTTAGCTTTAAATTAAAAAAGGTGAGTTTAAACCTGAAATAATATTATGCTACTAACATTAAAATGTGCTATATGAGCGCCCTTGTGATGGCTACCCCCCCCCCCATACTACAGTTTGATCATTTCTGTGTTTGGGCTGTAAAAAAAAGATATGCGTATCTCTGCTTGTTTTACATAATCTATTTGTCTGCCTCTAGCCATTGGGAGGGGCAAAGAGGTATGGTAGGTGCTGAATCTCTCTGTGAATCTCTGTCTTGATGGCTAGGAATGCTATTTAGTCATCCATCTGGGGTTCACTGCATATTACCTTGGATCCAGCAGAACTCTTGCATGCAGAAATGTGTGTGGGAAACTCTAGTTTCTACCAGTTCTCCCCCCCCCCTTGCTTCCTGCAGCCCCCCCACCCCATGCTGCATCAAGCATTGCTCTGGCATGTCCCCAACCCACAAAGAGTGGCTTTTGAAGGTCATGCAGAGGGCTACAGGAAGAAGGAAGAGGTGGGGAACTTCTGACTTACAAGTAGAACTCAACTCACAGTTCTTGGGATCCAAGCCATAGTCTGCCTTTCAGGCTTCAGTTCACACTAGGGATGTCAGAGTAATCCACAATAGATTCAGATCAGATTTCTATAAATTCGACCTGAGGATTCTGCAACTTACCAGCTTTTTCTGACTCATATGGATTCCGTGGATGTGTGGACCATTTTTTCACTTTTGGGAGGGATTGGCGTTAATTTGCATTAGTACTAATCTGCATTAGCACAAGTGTGCACTAGCACTAGTGTGTACTTGCGCAAATGCGTTAATGCAAATTAGCACAAGTAGAATGAAACTGGTTTTCAAAAAAAGTTGATTCCGTCAATGAGCAGAAGATGGCACAAAAGACACCTGACAATCTGTGAAACAAAGACAGAATGGATTTAACAAAATTTGTACAGCCCTACTTTCACACCCATAACAGCTAGCATTATTTTTTTTAAAAAAGGTTTCATATTCTCAGGAAGTTGAATTCTGGACCCAATACTACATTTTACCTTCTCCCACCTTGTGCTTCAAAGACATCCACTTGGCTACTTTGTTATGGTTTGTGCTGGGCTGAATTTTGCAGGGTGTGCCCTTGTACTTGGGGCTATTTTACAGTCAGAAGTAGTTGAGGAGGAATAATATTATTTACAAGGCACAAAAACTTACAACGTTCTGTGTTACATTTGGTGTATCTGTGTGGGAATGCTCTGTTATCATATAATTGGTTGCCAAGCTAACGTGCACCAAATGTGTTCTCGCTAGAGTACTAGTGATATCAGTGAGGCACACAATCAGATATAAGTATCCATAACATTTAACTTGTCTGACTGAGATGAAAGGGAACCCCTCCAAGTACTTTCACTGGATCACCGCTGACGACTGCACACTGGCTATGAGAAGGAAACCACGAGTGGAAACATGGCAAAACATTTAAACAATGTGTGCCTTACAGTTAGGGATGTATTAGGGATGTATGAGAATATCCTTTCAGTTTGCAAATCACTTGAAAATGCTGTGTTCGTAATTCTGAAAGGGAGCGCATTTCCTCTGAAAATGTTCGTAAATTCCCAAACTTGCCTTCATATTTGCAAAATGTGTACTTCAAAAATGTACAGCTTTCTCAAAATGCATACATTTTCAATCACCCGCGCTTTAGTCTATGGGAGAAATTTGCACAATTTTAGAAATTTGTGCAAATTTGGGGATTGTTTGCACAACTTCCATGTTCGATAGTTGTTCATTTTGTGCAGTTTTCCCATTGCGCAAAACAAACCGTGATCACAAACGCGAGCACAGATCGAGGAGAGACGAGCAGCGAGCTGATGTTCAGAGACTCTTGGCAAGCTCAAACATGGCTCGTTCCCCCATCCTGAAGTTCTGTACATGACTGCTCAGAAGTAAGCCCCATTGTATGCAATGAGGCTTACTTCCAGTTAAGTGGATATAGAGTTGCAGGCTTAAGTTTACATTCTAGAAATAGGGTTTTGGACAGAAGCACAATTAACATGACTGAACGACAGAACAACAACAATAATATTTAGTGAGACAATTCTTGTGACAACTCTTATATTTGGTGCTGCAGATTAAAAAACCAATTATCTGCTGATTTGCATCTACTTAGTAAATTGCTTCTTTTTAAAATTTGGCTAGAATAAAGTAATATTTCTTCATCTCTCTGGTTACATAAGTATTGGTTTAGAAGTGCACTTCTCATTTGAGTATTTTCTGCAACTTTTACAGTCAGAGCAACAGAAAAAACAGCAAGAAGCAGAGAAACAACACCATCAAGAGAGGAAAAAACTCAGGCGTTCAGCTGGCCATCTCAGAAGTAAACCGGGAAGAGGACGATCCTTCCATTGACTGAACATTTGTTCTTTTTTACTTGAGGGACTTTGAGATGTACTCTCTTTTGTATAAATCATGGACACAGGTCAAGACCTCTTCAAGTCCTGTTTGACAGTGCAGAACTGTCCATAGCATAATTATGTTGTGGGGGAAAAAACATGGAGAATCTTATGTTTGGACCAGAGATATTTATGTTTCTAAAGAAGCAGCAGGTGGTTATCGTGTAACCTTGTGTGTGATTTGTAATCAAACCTTGCTATATGAACTGAATGCTAGCTTTTTAAAATTAAGTTTTAACAATAATGCACTGTTTCAAAAGACTCTGGTTTTCAAGAACTGGAACACTTTGATCTGCCGCATCCTAAATTAAAACTGTTAAAGCAGTTTTGTCCTGCAATGATGCATAGTCATGTTCATGTAGCATTAGAGAACCAAATGATTAGAGTATTGCCAACAAACATTTGCTTCAAGAATATCACACAGAGCCAGCCCAGAACTGCCGTCTAAGTGATCCTATTAAATCAAGTTCTCCTCCACTACAGTTAATAAGTTTGCTCATACCCTTAAACAAACCTGAAAGGTTATGAACAAACAAACAAATGCAGGTGGCGCATTTGTGTGTGCGCACATATGTATAGGTGCCAGTGTTACTATATAAAGATCTGAACAAGTGAGTTAGTGCTAATAGTTTTCAGCATTATACTAATGCTGGCTCTGATTTTGAGACATTTTACCTAATATGACTGCTTCTCTCTATTTTCACAGCTAACAGACACTGGACACTTAGGTCTTGTATTCTCTTATCCAAGCATTAACTGTATCTTTAATGTGACTTCTCCTCCAGCATACATAGTATTAACTAGCTAAGGGTGAGTTTACACAATCAATGTGAACGTTTCTGTGATTGGCTATCTGAGTTTGGGAACAGGCATCTGTGGGTTATCGTGTTAAATCCACTTCCTCTCTAGATGGGACAGTGTAAGTCTCTCCCCACCGTCTCTCTTTGGTAATATAATGCTTGTATCTTACCAGTAGATGTTGATATAGTGTAGTACAGGGGTTGGCAACATAGTGCCCACAAACACCAATGTGCTTCTGAATACCTTTCTTGTCATGTTTCTGTTGGTGCTGAAAACTGTAGGTTCAAAGGAGTCATTTACGGTGTTGGGGCTCATACCCCACTTCTGCTTTGTAGAATCTTTTCGGCAGGTTACTTGTCCTTTGCTACACCTCTGATGGCAGCCATTTTGTGATGCTGCCCACAACAGTCTCAAATTGCCTGATGCGTCCACAGCTCAAAGTGGGTGCCTACACCTCGTATAGTACCTAGTGTCACAGTAATACAAGCATTGCTCCCACAGAAGAAAGGGACATCCGTTTAAATGTCAAAATAGCTACACCTTCCATCGTTTTCTGTGGTAAGAGAGTAAATATGCGTTACATGAACAAGCAAATATTGTGGAAAAGTCAGAAAAGAAAAATCACATGAGGACCTTTCCAGAAACGGAGCTATTCCAAACTGCAATGAGAAAAATTATATTTAGATTTCTCTACAAAAGAAGACCTGTATGGAAACAAAGGGTTGGATGTGCCTGATCTCGGAAGCTAAGCAGGGTCAGCCCTGGTTAGTACTTGGATGGGAGACTGCCTGGGAATCAGGCTTCTTGCATTGAGCAGGGGGTTGGACTCCATGGTCTTGTAGGCCCCTTCCAACCCTACGATTCTATGAAACGCACATGGGGCTAAGATCCCCCTAACATGTCTAGTTTCAGTTAAAAAAATAACGAGGTCACTTTAAGGAAGTAAAAAACAACTTGCTTTAAGATTGTTCCCTTTCTTTTAAAAAGAAATTGGCATCCCCTCTCCCTCTGGGACTTACAGGAATTAAAGGTCTTTGCATAGACACCATTGTCTACAGCAGCCTTCCCCAACCTGGGGGATGCTGGGAGTTGTAGTCTGCTCTACCTACTTTAGAATTGGTTCCTCTCTTCTGTGTGTCTTTTCTTTTGAGATTTCTGTGCTTTCAGTCTGGGTCTGAAATATGTAGAAGAGTTGCTAGAAAAAGGGAAAAGAGGCTTTGAAATGTTATGATTCTACTTGTTCTGTTTATTTTTGTCTTGCATTAGTGAACATAAGAAGTAATAGGTAGACAGAGGGAGAGCGACTAGGGATAGGAGAGTATACAAAGAGCTATTAAGATGTCTCACCTGCTGGTTACGATTACTAGGTATTCCAGCAGAGACTGGGCAGCCATCTGTCAGGGATACTTCAATGTGGATTCCTGCAA
The DNA here is from genome assembly GCF_057233095.1 of Heloderma suspectum. Lineage (NCBI taxonomy): Eukaryota > Metazoa > Chordata > Lepidosauria > Squamata > Helodermatidae > Heloderma > Heloderma suspectum. Next base: position 273,844,616 of record NC_139458.1, read on the forward strand.
TGAGCAGGGGGTTGGATTCAATGGCCTAAATAGCCCCTTCCAGTTCTATGATTCAGCCTTCCTACAGTGACCTCTGGTTTCTAAGCCTTTAACCAGAAACTATTTCTACATCTTTCAGAATGTCCTCCCCCCACCCTCGCCCCCACAACTACGTGAACTAGAAATATTTTAACAACAAAAAAAGCTGATTATTATTATTCAGGACTTCATGGAAACATTAACTGTTCCATCATCCTAAGTACTTAGTCATGTCTCTGTTGCTTCTTGGACCCTGGTAATGAAGATTCCTTTACAGATCAAAGTTATGTAAACACTGTTCTTTGAGAACATGTTTCTGCGGGACAATTCAAAGTAGACCACTTATTTTGCTTTGCAACACTCTTTTAAAACTCACTGTTCTTGAAAGTGATAGTGATATCCCATGTTGACTATATGTAGTATGTTTTTGTTTTTATTTTTATTTTAAGTATTGCATACACTGATTCGTGTAAAGGCTTTCAAAACAGCTTTGCAGATTTTTTAAAAAATTGGTTCAATGAAACTATATCGGAAAAAGATGGGAAAAAACACACTGCAGAAATTAAAACTATAACTAAAGTATATCCTGTCTATGAGGTGACATTGCAGAAGTTTTAATGCCAATCAACCCATTAGAAGAATGCAAATATAACCAAATGACCTACGGCTCTCTGCCTCATGATACGCTTCCAGAGCAGTCCTTGGTGCTGAACAAATTCCCTATCCTCATACTTCAAGCATGAAGCGGTCTATGACATCTTGAGCCAAGAGATGTTCTTTACTAAAAGCGCAGAGAGTTATAAAAGAGCTCCCTTAAACGTTGCACAGGTGTGGATTACTGCTGATGGAGCAGTGTCTGCCTTCCTTCAATTTCAGGTGTTTGCACTCTTGAGCTGACACATTTATGAGAATTATGTATTGGTATTTATTAGAGACATTCAGTACCAGTGCTCCCGTAAGGCACCCCTGCCCCCGGGAGTGAGGTTGCAACCACAAGGCTGGAACACAAAACATGCCACTTCAAAACTGATGCACATCTGCCTGTTCGGCAAATTGTAGCTGTAAAACTCTTTCAGTAAAATTTAAAATGAGCCTCTTGAAAAAATCGCTTTGATACTGAAAGAGTTGTTTGAGTCACGCCTGCATGGAGCAGGGGGTTGGACTCGATGGTCTTATAGGCGCCTTCCAACCCTGCTGTTCTATGATTCTATGAAAGCATGTTGCTTTGACTTCTAAAGGGTCTGTCACTCCCTGTACGTATTGGCGCATTTGCTTCAGACAAGGGGTGGGCCACATGTGCCACCTGCTGCCCCACCGAATTTGGGGGTGGAGGGAGGAAATTGGTGGTTTTAACACTACAGAGAACTAAGTCACATTTAGCTTGAAATCGAGTTAAATTTGACCCGTTCAGCATGCCAAAGTGATGTGCCACTGAGTGTGTGTGGCAGGCGGCGGGGGCGGGATTGGTGGAATGGCTCCCAGAAGTTGCCCACCCCTGCTTTAGATTTTTGATAAGGTCTAGGAGTCTTCAGGCTATGCATGCCATACAGCAGAGTCAAGTGACCTGCTTCAGGCGTAGCAGCATGAGGGAGAGCGGGAGGGAGATGACGGCAGGAACTAGCATCTGATTCTTGCAGCAAGACATCTTCAGGAGTTTTGGCCTTAGCCGTCTGGGACCACAAGTTGCCTACCCCTGCTCAACACACAGCCTACCTGAGGTTAATGATGTGGAAACCACCACAGGACAGACCCCTATTGGTATTGGATTTATTCTAAAAGAAGTAGCATTACTGGACACATTTACAGGCTGACGGATTTTTGTCCATTCTACAATCAATCGATCATTTGACCAGAATAGCAAATAAAAACACAAAAAACACAAAACACATGAGATAAAACAGGATAAAAACATAAGGGGAGAGAAAATGGAGAGAGAAATAAGGCAACAATATTATAAAGTTTGTGATCATGTGGCAATCTCCCACAGAGGGTTACAGAGGCTGAGGTCAGTTCCTGGCGAGTTTTGCATGCTGCAGCACAGGATTTGGCTACTCTAAGAGTGGTGGCTGCATTTTTATCAGAAAGAAACATCCATTATACATTGGAATGCGAAAGTCCAGGGTAATGTTCGGTTGCGAGTTTTGATTTTACTACTGTCTTTGGGGGGTTGTTTTGTACTGTGTTTTATAGTAATAATAAGAATATGTTAATGGCTATCTTAATCACAGGTAATGCTAACCAAGCTTCCCTCTTAACAAAGGTCTCAATTTTATTTTATTTTTTTAGCAAATCATGGTGAATGGATAACCTGCTTAGTATTATTCAGAATTTTACAGGTTGATAGAGACCAGTGGAAGAATATTTCACAGGACATCCTGTTGCTTTCCCTGAAAGGGGCCGCTGTTGAACAAAGAGGCTTAACCAGCATGAAACTGCTGCATTGTAACTTATCAAGAAGTTTATTTTATTTATTTAAAGTATTTTTGTCGCACTCTTTAGCCAAAAAGAGAGAAAGAGAATGCTCCCAGAGCCACTTAAAAAGATCAGTAATAAGACAGGCCCTTTAGGAAATGGTACATGAGCCTCCCCCACCCCTCCTTCCCTCCCCTCCCCTCCCCTCCTTCCTTGTGTGTCATGTCTTACAATTTAAAAAGACATGGCGCACAAGGAAAAAGGGGAGGGAAGGAAAAAGGGGAGGGGAGGGAGGTGGGGTGTGGGAGGCTCATGTACCATTTCTTAAAGTTTATTTATTTATTTATTTACAATATTCATATACTCCACATCAAAGATTTCAGAGCGGTGAACAACAAGATAAAAGAATAAAAACCCATAATTAAAACAAAACATCTTAAAAGAACAGATTCTGAACTTAATAAACTGCAGCTGGTCACTCAGGGAAGGCTTCTTGAAATAATGTCTTCAGAAAGTACTGAAAACAACACAACTTTGGTGTCTGCCTGACCTCCAAAGGCAGGGAATTCCACAGGAAGGGGGCCACCATGCTGATGGCTTTTTTCCCGGTGGACTCCAACTGGGCCATAGGTCCGTATGGAACCACCAGGAGCAAGACCTCCGATGATCTCAGTGACCAGGCAGGTTGGTAAAGAAGAAGGTGCACTCTCAGGTATCCTTCTCCCAAATTGTTACAGTTCTTATAACTACCATCTTGGCTGGAAATGGTTGAGGTAGCCTGATGGAATGCCACTAGGCAACAGTTGAGGGGCAGGCCGAAGGCAGCTGATCTCTTAGCAGAGGTGATGGAATAGACCTGCTTCTCTCCTTCTGCTCTGCAGCCTGATGCTTTACCTCTATCGCTTCTGGACTGAATTGAGATGATGTGTATTTATTTCTTGGATTTGTACCCCAACTTTCTACCAAGAAAAATGGCAGCCTACAATCATTCATAAAACCTGATTAAAACAATAATGAAATAATGCATTAAAACACAATGAAAAACAATAACAGAATAAAAGCAACACCCAAGCCAACAGACCGATTTACACGCCAAAGGCCTACTTGACTAAAAAGGTCTTCGCCTGCCAAAAAGCAGGGAGGGAGTGAACTTCGCCTCCCTCGGCAGGGAGTTCCACAGCCAGGGAGAGGCCATCGAGAAGGCCCTCTTTCGCATTGCCACCAAAAGCTCCTCTAAAGGCGGCGGTGTTGAAAAAGGGGCCTCTCCCGAAGATCTTAGGACCAGGGAAGGCTCATATTGGGGGAGGCTGTCTTTTAAGCTTTTAATTAGCTGTGTAGGGACGCCCCGATCCGACTCAGAAGCCGCTTCACTTCCGAGACCCCGACTCGCCTCGGCCCCAAACCCGAAGTAGGGCTCAGATGGCGAACCCTGCTTTGGGTCCCCCCTGACACCCCCGCACAACCCCCCAGCTCCTTACCTGGGCTGCCTCCTCCTCTGCTGCCACAACCACCACTGTCACCTTCTCTGCCACCACACCGCGTTCTCCGTTACGCTGCCTTCGCCTTCTTAGCCACCGCTGCCTGCTGCTGCTGTCTTCGCTGCTGCCACTGCCATCTCCCTGGAATGGCGATTTAAAAATGGTGACTCCCTGGAAGAAGACCAGTCACCACGCATCCAGGCCTCAGGAGCTGAAGGTGGTGGTGGTGAAGGTGGCGGCAGCGGTGAAAGTGGGAGTGCCGCGCCACCACTGCCCGCTGCCACCCGCCACCAGCTCCTGAGGCCTGTATGCACGGCAATTCTTCTTGCAGGGAGTCGCCATTTTTAAAATGGCAACTTCCTGGAACTTCCAGGAGGTTGCCATTTTAAAAATGGCGACTCCCTGCAAGAAGACCAGTCACAACATCTGTCCTTTGTTCACAGTTTCATCACAAATCTGATGAACAGATTTCCTGTGGCCACATGAAGCATTTGCAGTTGGATGGGTTGTGGAGAGGGAGGAAAAACAACAGCTGGGGGTGGGGGTGTTGGGGGGAGAATCTGCTTTCTTCTATGTTGTAGCAATGAAACTATTGAGAGGGGCCTTCAATCTTTAAAACTATACAACTTGGTTCTCACCAAATATGACTCATAAGAGTGCAAAGGGGCCCCAAATTTCATCTACTTGAACCTTCTACCACAAGGTAGACTTCTCCACGCATGGATATGCAAATATACAAGCTATTGCCTTCTTGCAGCATCACCCAAATCACCATGTGTCACAAAGAGAACAAAACCCCACCACAGTGGCTTATACATAAGTGAACAGCATCCGTACCTCTGAGTGGAGGATTGTGCCAAGACATTCATCTTCCATACAAAGAAGGGAGAGGAGGAGCATCTCTACACCAGCCTAAAATCCCACATTTAAAATGGGGCTTTCTGCTTCCGTTTTAAATGCAGGATCACAACTGACTCGCTTGACATGTGCTTCCTTTCCCACCTTTCCCCCTCCTTTTCCCCTTATCTGAATCTTCCATATGTTTCATTATACAGCGACTAGATGGCGCTGTGGTCCAGCTCCTCTTATTGCTGCTTTTCCTCTTTTCATGGAGGCAACTCAAGCTGAACTCAAACCCTCTAATTGGTAGCTCATTATCTCCAATCTTTAAAAAAAAATGGGATAAAGGTCATTTAGTGTGGGAGATGCCCTGGAGGTTGATGACATCATCTAAAGGACCCACAAACTTACGTGAGTAACCAATCTCAATAGCAGGATAAACGCTCCATGCGAAGAAGCCCTAGCTCCTTACAAAGTCAACATTTGCTGCTGGGATGCAAACTTCTGGGGGACAGGTGGGGAGAGTGATTGGCTTTTTATGTTCAAACTTTCACAATGCAGCCAGAATTCTGCTGAGAGGTGCCTAGGGTTGAAGGCGTTATTTTGGGAGGATCTTCTGTATGAGAAAAGTTGTGAACAGAATTTCAAAGAGGGGTTCTTTGGCAGGAGAAGTCTCTAAAATATTCCTCCCGAAGATGTAATGTCTTGTTTTCACTTGGATGATTAAAATGTAAATCCCACCACTTTTAGTACGATTCACATTCAGATTAATATGTTTAGGACTGCAGATGTTCACCTTAATCAAACATTTCACCAGTTGTACAGTTGCAAACTATTTCCTCAACTTTGGATAGAGACCATTTTGCTGATAAACCTCATAAATTTACTGCATGGCAGAGGAAGTTTTGTGTTCTGGTCAAGCTCAGGCAAAAATTTATGTAGGAAAGAACAGCAGCTTGTAAGCCTTTCGTTCCAATGGAAGCTATGTTACTCGCAAGTAAGTTCCTTTGAGTGCATTGGGCTGTAATCCCAGGAAAATGTACATAGGATTGCAGCTGTAATCTGTAACTACTACTGTTTAAAATGGCTTAATTCAATACTGAATATAGGATAAAACATAATTTAGCCCTTTTCCTTAATAATATCAGCCTCAATATTCAGGTTTAGCCATTGTTACGTTTGCAGATAAACATGATGCCTATATCTTCACAACAGTTTGCTGCATAATCTAATACAGAGGTGGGCAGACTTTAGGCAGGCAGGATCTACTTTGTTCTTGACTAGAACCCTGAGTATCAGAACTGAGCAGAGCTCACAGTCTGTCAACACAAAAATCCACTCCTGGCCTCACCCACATTTTTGTTTCAGCAGTACAATTTACAGTGGTTGGAGGTTATTTCATTGCTGCTATAGTTAAATAATTGGGAGTCTGAAATCCTGGCTGATATACTACAAATCACCCAGAGATCTAGCAGTAGATCCAGATCCACCTTTTCCCTGCTCTTGGTCTAATATTACCTTCCCCAGTCTGGTGCCCTCCAGATGTTGTGGATTACAATTCTTACAGTAGTTCCCTGAACATTGGGCGTGAGGGATGGGGCTGATAGGAGTTGAACAAGCTGGGTTTCGAAGAGGCAGAGGAACTAGAGATCAAATCGCCAACATTCGCTGCATCATGGAGAAAGCAAGAGAATTCCAGAAAAACGTTTATTTCTGCTTCATTGACTATGCTAAAGCCTTTGACTGTGTGGATCACAACAAACTCTGGCAAATTCTTAAAGTGATGGGAGTACCAGACCACTGTACCTGTCTCCTGAGAAACCTGTACGAGGGTCAAGAAGCAACAGTAAGAACCAGACATGGAACAACCGAGTGGTTCAAAATTGGGAAAGGAGTACGACAAGGCTGCATATTGTCACCCTGCTTATTTAACTTATATGCAGAGTACATCATGAGAAAGGCTGGGTTGGATGAATCACAGGTTGGAATTAAGATTGCTGGGAGAATTATCAACAACCTCCAATATGCAGACGATACCACCCTAATGGCAGAAAGTGAAAAGGATCTAAAGAGCCTCTTGTTGAGGGTGAAAGTGGAGAGTGCAAAAGCTGGTTTGAAACTCAACATTAAAAAAATGAAGATCATGGCATCTGGCCCTATCACTTCCTGGCATATAGAAGGGGAAGAAATGGAAGCAGTGACAGATTTTACTTTCTTGGGCTCCAAGATCACCGCAGACGGTGACTGTAGCCATGAAATTAAAAGATGCTTGCTCCTTGGGAGGAAAGCTATGGCAAACCTAGACAGAGTAGTAAGAAGCAGAGACATCACCTTGCCGACAAAGGTCTGTCTAATCAAAGCTATGGTTTTCCCAGTAGTAATGTATGGCTGTGAGAGCTGGACTATAAGGAAGGCTGAGCGCCGAAGAATTGATGCTTTCGAACTGTGGTGCTGGAGAAGACTCTTACGAGTCCCCTGTACTGCAAAGAGGTCAAAAAATCAGTCAGTCCTAAAGGAAATCAAGCCTGAGTGCTCAATGGAAGGACAGATACTGAAGCTGAAGCTCAAATATTTTGGCCACCTAATGCGAAGAGAAAACTCTCTGGAAAAGACCCTGATGCTGGGAAAGACTGAAGGCAAAAGGAGAAGGGGATGGCAGAGGATGAGATGGCTAGATAGCATCACCGATGCAATGAATATGAACTTGAGCACGCTCTGGGAGAGAGCGCAGGACAGGAAGGCCAAGCGTGCTATGAACAACAACAAGGTTGGGGAAGGCTAGTCTAATAGACTGCTACCTTGGGGAGATTAATGTGTAATTCACTTTTGTGCTAGAAATGGAGGGATTAAAACATGTTTTCAATGGCATTTTCTCATTACACAGGCTTGAATCCTAAATTCTAATAAGTGGAACGCTGCTCAGGGGATGTTTCTACTGGTGGAAAGGGGGCCAGATTTATTTATTTATTTGCCAGTTCAGCCAGCTGTGCCACCTGAAAATCTGCTCCAGAAGGTTGGGGGATCCTTGGAACAGTGTGGAAGGTGGCCCAGAGGGAAGGAGAAATAAGCACAAATCACTTCCTCCTGCTAGCAGGAGCCTCTGCTGGTTCAGTGTCTGTTCGCGGAAGCACAGCTCAGGATCCAGGCCACAGTAAGTAACTCACCTTCACATCTTTGCTAATGTTCTGTCTTAACTTTGAACCCAAACAAAGAATAGAATTCCCTCCATGAAATAATGTTGGGCTTGGGGGAGATTCTAATCTTGTAAAAATCAACCTCGCTCCATTAAAGTCTATGATAGGAAGGATTTCTTCCTGGAAAAGAAATCTTCCTTAGTTAAAAACCACATTTTTTAGAATCCAAGCCAAAAGAAAACTCTGCTGTGGTCAGGAGAAAAACGTTGGATCCATAGGGTTGCCATGTTTTAACTGGCCAAATGTTTAGTGAGTTAGTTCGATATTTCACTTTATTTTAAAAGCAACTGTTTCTCAACTTTCCTGTCTGCTGTCCCCCAAAATATCAATTTGGAGCAAGTGCCACCCTATCCCTCTGCTGCATGTGGAGCCATGAACATGAACAGTCACCCTGTGATGGCAGCAACTACATCAGGCCTATGCGTAGGGTGGCCATGTCTCTCTTCTACAGAGGACAGTCCTGTATTTGAAGGGTTGCCACAGGACCGTCATCTGTTGGAAGCTGCCCTCTGTTTGAAGGGCTGTCCAGTCGAAGTCCAGTATAAAGATAAAGTACCATAAGAACTGTTCCCATTTGACAGTTAGCATCTGGACAGCAGACTGAACAGGCAGACACACAGGTCACTTGGCTGCAGTACTCTGCACTATGGTGAGATGTACTGTATTTCTATTTAAATAGTAAGTATGTCTACATTTGCTTCTATACATACAAGTTGTCCTATGCAAATTTTATGCAAATTACAGCCCTCTCTTTTTGGTAATTCAGAAGTGGCCACCCTACCTATGCAGCTTGTAATCCACCAAGCCAAGCTGAACGTGGCCTCCTAGCTGTATCTATTATGGCCTGCCAGGTGGTTGGCAGCCCCTCTGTCTTTGCAGACCCAGGCTAGCTCACCCCTGGTAAGCCAGCAAGATAAGTGGCTGGTGAGCGGCATTCAGCCCTGGTGGGTGTCCGCATAGTGCAGGCCTATACTATGTGGAGTGATGATCTGGTAACTGATTAAAGTGACGATTGGGTGACTGATTAGAGGAAGCATGTCAGCCCTAAATCTTTGATCATTTGCCTTCAAGTTCTGAGATCTCCCTCTGTACATCTTCTCGGAGGCTTTAATCTGGTTTAACAGATTTCTGTCAATGAATATAGCTTTTCTTCTTGGCTGCTATGGATTTTATATCTATATCTAACTCATTAAAGTGATCATCTCCCATGGAGAAGCACCAAAAACTTTTTAAAAGCAAGGCAATGTGATGGCTGAGATTGATTGTTGATAAGGCATTAATACCATTTTAGGTTCTAGTTTCAAGTTCTTCCAAGCAATGCTATAATACAGCATCAGACTGGTATTTGCAGCTACATAAAAATTTGGGGTTCACAACACTTTTTTTTCTTTTTGTCCAGAATAACCTGAAAATGGCTTTGATGTTAATGCTGTTATGAATATCTAGTACATGGTGCCAACTCCATCTGATACGGTGGCTGCACCCCTACCTCCCTAACCATCTGCTCCCCTCAGTAGTTCATGCCCTGGTCTCCTCTCGCCTAGGCTACTGTAATGCGCTCTGTGTGGGGTTATCCTTGAAGACGGTTTGGAAGTTGCAGCTGGTGCAGAACGCAGCGGCCTGCCTAATTAAAGGCAGCTGTTGGCAAGATCACATCAATCCAGTGCTAAAGGAGTTGCACTGGTTACCAGCTGTTTTCTGGGCCCAATTCAAAGTGTTGGTATTGACCTTTAAAACGCTATACAGTTCCAGACCAGTCTATCTTAAGGAGTACCTCCAGCAATACCAGGGTTGCTGCTCAACAAGATCAGCCTCAGAACACCTTCTGTCTGTCCCATCAGCCAGGACAGCTAGGCTGGTGAGGACTAGGGAGAGGGCCTTTTCTGTGGTGGCCCCCACTCTGTGGAATTCCCTCCCTAGTGACCTCCACCATGTCCCCTCTTTGATGAGCTTCCACCGGGGTTTGAAAACCTGACTGTTCAGGTGGGCATTTGGGGTGGGTTAGGGTTTTTTTTTAGAGCAATATTGTTTTGTTCAGTTGATTATGTTGTATTTTGTGTTGTTATTCGTATTGTACACCACCTGGAGTGGCCAGGTAGCTCGCCAGATGGGCATCTAATAAATCTAATTTTTTTTAAATGGTAGCTGCTCAGTTCTCAACTGGCATTCTCTTTCTTCAATGCACACTGGTCAATGTCAAAGTCCAAGGACCCAGGGCCCTTGAGGAGTTCCCAAGAAAGAGTGGGAAGCCTCTGAGGGAAAGTCAAACTCCTTCCCACTGTAGATTTGGCTTGACCTGGTTTGTAAAAAGGCATGGCTGTCTGCAGGAAAGGGCAAGGGACAGTTGCACCCCCTGGATGTGCCATAATCTCCAGATTCCCAGTTTTCATTAAAAACAGAAAAAAAGTATCTAGCCCTTGTAAAACTTGAGGCATGAGGTGAATTGTGTAGCCACTATCCTGACCATTCGTTTTGTGAGGAAACTAGTCTGCTCTCACCTTTCAGTATTTTAACCAATGAATGAAGTCATAGGAATGGTAAATACACCCACTATCTGGAGAAGGAACTTCCTGGTTCATTTTAAAAGCCTTTTGGGGGTCTTCCCTGTTAAGAAGTAACTGCAGTCTCCTAAAAAACAATTTAAAAATCTGGGCGTTTAATTCAGCTGAGACTGGGCAGTAGTGTCTACGCAAAAACAAAACATAGCAGGAAAGACAGGAGTTCATGGTCTTTCTAACCCAGGTCTTGTTAACATTTTTTCTGAGTTTATAAACGTTAACAAAAATTACCCTGACAATGCATACAGGTAAAATTCATCATTATTATACCCATATTATAGGAGACAGGGCTGCGGCTGAGAAAGGGTCACACAAGTCCTGCAAAGTTGCCCAGTGCTGTTGTTCCCATTGTGTGTGTGTGTCGGGAGGTGGGGGGGGGGGCGGGGAGGTCAGAGTACTGTATGACAGCTCTGCAGTGTAGTCCAGTGATCATGTGATGTGGTCATGTGATGTTGTCAGTGTATGATAAGGGCAGCAATGCCATAAAATATCCTTAGTACAGTTTAAGATATATTCTTAAGACAGCTGTACCGTGTTTGTACATTTGGGTGTGTGTTTTTGTCTTGTCCTAGGTTGTTGTTTTTATTCCTCACTCCAAATAAAGGTTTGTTGGAGTTCATGATGCATCTTAAATATAACACTCTTCAACATCAGTGCTATTCAGTTCCCAGGATCTTCTACTCCTCTGTTTAGGCTTCTAAATATCATGGAATGTGATGATAAGCAATAAAGCACACACAGAAGAAAAATGCACAGAAGTGAGAGTTGCCCATAGAAAACAATGAAGAAATTGGGATTTTAGCATTAGCCTAGAGGCAAATGTCAGAAAAGGTCCTAGAAATGATGTTTGTGCAATGTTTGTGTTACAAAATGGAACGTGATGTGTGTGCTTTCAAAGGAAGATTTCCTTGACAACAAAATCCATCTTTCTACTGCAGGAGATAATATGGAGAAGAATTATAGCAGTCTATGTATTTCTGACATTAACTGAGTGTGGCAACGTATCTCAGCTTTTCAGAATAATTGTGCATTTTTTCATAAAAGCACCAAATTTACACCATGTGGACTAATACATATTGATTGCTTTCAGATATTAAGGCATGAGATATTGCACATGTGTGCATATGCACAGCCAATTGAATATTTGCACATGGTATATAAAACCATGACTCGTATAACAACTGTGCACTTTGTAATAAAATCAGCTTTACACTGTATGTGGAGTATTACATAGTGATCATTTTCAGATACTGGGACATATATTGCCCAGCTGATTGAGCATGGTATTAAAGGGACAGCCAGGCGCTGCAGGAGGAGACAAAGAAACTCTAGCCTTAACTAATTGCTCTGTGTGACTGGATTCAACTTTTTGAGCAAGGCTGGCTGTGAGTCATAGACTGGCTACTAGTCATGAAGGCCCTAAATTACCTCCAGTATCAGAAGCAGTATGCTTCTGTACGCCAGTTTCTGGGGAATATAAGCAGGAAGATGCAATTGCACTCATCTCCTACATGTGTGCTTCCCAAAGGCAGCTGATTGGTCACTGTGTAAACTAGATAGGTCTTTAGTCAGATCCAGCATGGCTCTTCTCATGTCCTTATCTGCCGGCACTAATCTGCCTGATTCTGCTTTTCTCAAGGCTTTGTTTAGGCCATCACAGCCTTTTGTACATTTGATGTCAAACCTATGGAACATTAGCCACTTCTGTTTAAACATTACTCTGAAACTGGGCTATGCTGGCTAGCTAGGGCTGGTGGGAATTATAGGCCAAACACCAGGAGAATCACATGTTGCCCATTCCTGCTCTAAAGTGAAAATGGGTTGCCTTGGTATTCAAAAACTGTGCTTTTATGAATGTGCATATCAAACAAATAACCCCAGGACTCTGATGGTGTTCCTTTTTTAAAACAATTTTCTTTCCAGAGCATTAGTTTTTACCCAGAAGCATGCTTATATCACACAGTGATCATGATACTGCTTTGAGGTTCCTGATCTTGTGCATGTTGATGGATACTTGGAGCTTTGTGCTTCAGATATTCCTTCCCCCAAACCCTCAAGCCATATGCCTTCAGATCTACAAGCAAGGAGAAGGAAATGCACCATTTCTCTTTCCCTGACATTTGTGAACGTCTCTTTAGCTGCCTCTTTTCCTTTTCTAATCGTTTTCTTGGTGTGGATTATCACCCATTATCTGCTTTAATCCAGGATATGATTAATTGGTCACAGTGATTCTGTAACCCAGAAAAGCACGGGGCTGCGTGACCTGTGTGATGCTCCAAGCACCACGTGAGGCGGCTGCCCAGTGGCGCACCCAATGCTAGCTTGCCCCACTTAGAGCACCTTGGTCACCTTGCACCTTGGTCTCTCCTTGGTATGGTGACTAATTGAAGCAGCTTAAGGTAGAAGGCCAGGAAGGAGCGATGCTCTTCAGGAGAGCGGGGGTGGAGGGGGAGAGAGAGAGATTTCATGAACTCGTTGTAAGAAGAGCACTATCTCATTAGAACCATTCATTTGTGTTTTTCATACCTTAAGATTCTTCAGCCAACAGATTTCTTGGTTATGAAATATTTTTGATTTCTTGAATATTGAACTATCAGTGGTGGTGACTCCTCAAAGTACTCAAGTTGAAATTTTAAGTGTTTCCTGGTTTCTATGGGCAGTATCCAAAGCTGTCTGTCTGTGTGTGGGGTCCACCGCTACTTCTATTCCACGAGCAGCCAGCCCCACCAATTCCCTTCCAAATGACACCCGTTGCTTATGGAACAGAGATTTAGCGCTTCTGGGGGCAAGCCCCCAAATGAGCATTTCTGGAATGGGGCGGGGCAGGTCAGCAGAGCTCCCTTATGGTGCTTCGCTGGCCTGGCCTGTTCCAGAAATGAGCATTTCACCTTGTGGGCTCTGCCTGTGGAAGGGATTTGATGGGCTTGGCCACTTGTGGGTGGTCTCCAGTGGATAGTGGCCTGTGTGATGCCTTCAGCTATGGTGGAGGGATGCTATAGTGCCCTAGGAGTGGCAAGTGTGCTGGAAATGCCCAAATCAGACTAAGGATTGGGTATATTACCTTCTGAAATGTCCTCTGCTTAGTGACATCAGAGTTAAATTTATAGTTGGTATCCTGGGATCTCATGAATTTATTTCAGATGTAGAAACAGTTATTTGCTGTCAGATCTGGATATGACAACTTCATATAAAGTATCAATGCTTGCAGTAACCGCAAAGAAAATCCGAGCAAGTTTTGTTGGTAAGTTGGAGGAACCTGGGCCCCAGGATCTACACTATGCTGTATACATATTTCTCTTTTTTCGAATTCCAATTGTTCGCATTTTTTGATGTGATCTCCTTTTTGTCATGGCCCTTGGCTTGTACAATAAACACATGATGACTAGTTAACGAGGTTGCGAGTGCTTGGTGAAGGCCTGGGCACAGAGTCCCTATGCTTCCATTTTTATTGGGAGGGGGGAAGACCCCACCCATGTGCATGCCTTGTAGTCTTCCCCTCACTGTTAAACATGTCTTGCTGGGATGTCAACAATTCTCAGGTGTGCGGCAGGTCTTTCTGCATATCCACTGCTCTGCTCAGAACTCAGCCTCAGTTCTGGGTGACCGTATTGATCTACAAACTTTTATACAGGTTCCTGAGCTCTGTTAGATGGCCATCCTCTTTTTCAGTCTGTTTGGATTATGGGGTGTGCTCATCTTTCCCCTCTGTGTGGTATCCTGTTGCATGCAGGAGACACTGTAATAGTTCACACGATCACCACAGCCCACTGTGGTTTATTAACCATGGTGAGTTGTAGTGCCCCCAGGTGCTAGGTTGGTGGTCTAAGTCCCTGAGATCATGGCTTCTTGTTATGTGCGAACTCAATGAGGGTGGATTGTTGGGGTGGTTGACAAACCACCCAGAACCCATAGGCTGATTTAGGGTTGTGGGTGGCTTGTCAACCACCTCACAACCCATCCTTGCCAGGTTCCTACATAACAAGAAGCTACAGTGTGACCCTGCCACACCACAAATATTCAAAATGGAGGGGGAGATGCTTTACAGGGAAATTCACCCATGGTTTCTTCTCATTATGTGCGAACTGGGCCACTGTTTGCAAGCTATTAAGGATCTAACTGTACATTATTTCAATATGTCATTTGAAGCACTATCAGGGCTTTAAAAAAATTAAAACCAAGTACAGGAGGGATCTGGATTGGGACCACAGCACATGGGGAGGGGAAGTTTATCCACGATCCTAAAAAAATAATAATCATGTCCCCCCTGCCCTATGGAGCAAATAGCAATAGGTTAAAAAAAATCAAACACACTTCCCCCATTGGCGCAATGGGAGGGGGTTTTTTTATTATCACTATTTGCTGGGCAGGGAGTAGTTTTTCCAGGATCATGCTTGGATATCACTTCAGGCAACACATTTGAAGTAACACGTAGTTAGGCCCTTAAATGGAGGAATATCCCTGGTTGCTTTCCTATCGTGAGTAGGTCAAGAGCTTGAGGTGCTGCCCAGCAGTAGTGAAAAACTACTTATGCTTGTTCAATTTAGCAAAGATATTAAACATCATTGATCTTTCTGCTTGTTAGTTCTGAGTTTATTTTGAGCTTCGAAAGTTCAAACAGCCCTGAGGCCTGGATGCTTCCTTCCTCGTGGTATGCTAGTCGTTTGAGCTAGAATCTATGAAACCAACCCTGGGGAAAAAAGAAGTCTGCTAGCTGCTGGACAGTGTGCTATATGTTTTGCAGTGTGATGAATGAGCCTTATCCTGCCAAAGATTTCCAGCATTCATTGGTGCCCTGGTCTCCGGGAGCTACAATTTTTAATCTTTGAAAATGTTAAGTGGCATTTCATCGTTTCTAAAGAGCCCCTTTTAAAAGTTATAATAGCAGGATTGAGCATGTAGCCATGACAATGCCCATCATGGTTTGAACATGAGGAGCAAACACCATAATCGTCCGTTCCCAATATACTGAACATAAGCCAAATAGCCTCTCCCTCACCTGTATCCTGCATACATCTGAAGATGTTCAGGCTAAAATGAGAGAAGGAAATATTCCTTTCCTGCCGTCCCTCAGGTCTCTGTTTATGCCAGAACATTTCCCCATGCTTATAATTTGAGAAAACAGGAAGTCCCACAAGGTAGCAAGAAGCTTAGCCATTGGTTCCTGTCTAGTTTACACAACATGAGGGTGGTTAATAAGCCACGGTAGCTTCTTAACCACCTCTGTGCGTGCCAGTTGCATGCCAGCTCTCTTCCCTAATTACCCTTGCCGGGCACGGGTTGTCTTGATGTTGGAACCCAGCAAAGGCAGCTTGTTGGAGTGGTCAACAAGCCACCCAAAACCAATGGCCTGTTGTAGGGTTGTGGTCAACAAGCTACCCTCACTGGGTTTGGATGACAGAAGAAGCCATGGCAGGGGGTTGAATCGGGAACCTGGTGTACACAGGCATTATTGTGCATTTGTGTTTCCTTACTCAAGGTTGTTTACAGGTTCTTCAGATGATGACATGATCCTCCAGTTTCCCTTCTGTTTTTTAAGAGCATTTTCCAGGGGGGGGGGGTGTTAGAGTGAGGAAAATGGGGTATTATTTACTTATGTCATTTTTCTACCACCCAATAGCCAAAGGTCTCTAGGCAGTTCACAAAATTAAAAAAACAAAAATACAACAGAAAATACAATATAAAATATGATAGATTACAACTACAGAATAAAAATATAAATAATAACTTTCAGTATTATTTCTGAAAGCAAAAGAAAAGGTATTTTCCTAGTTATGTAATTGTGATATTCCACTATAGCACGGTGTCACCTAGAGGTTAGGTAGCAGAAAAGCAGGAAAGGAAAAGCTCCTTGTGTAGAGCTTGGATCTCAATTCTGCGATGAAAACTAAAGTAGATACAGCGGTTAACAGTCTCTGTCCTGCTCTAGATTGAATCTTGGCTATTTGCAAGCAAATGGCCAAGCACACAGGTTTCAGTCCCAGAAGGCTTAAGCTAAGGAAGGAGTGGTCAAAATCCAGGCAGAGGTCAGAACACAGGCAGCCAGTCAGGCAACAAGGATCAGGCAGCAGCAGGAGTAGTCAAGATAGCAAGCAAGAGGTCAAACACAGTAAATCAGCCAGGTATGTTACGCGGTCCAGAAGCAGGGTCACCAGTCCAAAAGGTCAGGAAACAGAGCATCAGTCACAGGGCACAGTTCAGGAGGCAAGGCATACGTCAGAGGCTGGATGGACCAACTTGTTCCAACACTAGCTGGGTTTCCAGGGAAGGCTTTTAAGCCCCAAACCAGCCAGACCCCACCCAGAGCTCAGCTATAGCAATCAGAGCTCCTAAGGAATCCCTTTCTCCTGAGGAGGCCTTTTCTGGAGGCGAGCACTCCTTCGCACAGGAGCCTTGCTAGCCTGTGACTTGAGGTGACGATGCTCCTGGGGATCAGGAGGTGGCTCAGCTTTTGCCTCAGGGACGGAGTCCCTTTCTCCTGACAAGGCTGGCCATGCAGCCACTTCCCCTGCAGGTTCAGGCTCCTGTGGGTCTGGTGGCAGTCCCTGGTCTGGGGTACCCTGGGCTTCTGGGGCCTCTAGCTCCTCCTCAGAGGAGGACTCCCCCAGTCGGGGCATGACAGCTTCGTGTAGAAAAGCTTTGAAATAAGCCATGGTGGGCTGTGGTGAACCTGTGAACCCATGTGTGTCCTGCCATGGTTGCTGGTCTAAGCTTTGCTTCTTTTCCCAAGCACTAGCACTTCCTATTGTCCTCTCTTCCCCACCAGCTTGTCAGACTTGATTGCTTTTGGCCCACTGCCCCAGAAGTCCTCTTCTCGGCCACTTCTGGCTCCATCCGAAATCATGCATGCTTCCTTGTTCTCCCCTCCCAAGCATCTAGTTGGGCTCCCATGCTGACACCCAAACTACTGTCCTGTCCTCTGGCTTATATGGCAATGGATGTGCTATGCTTACACTAGCCTTCCACAACCTCCTGCCCTCCAGATGGGCTGGACTCCAACTCCCATCATCCCCTGATGAGCACTAAGGGCTCCAACCACTGTTTTGGGGTTTGGTAGCAATTCCCAGCCTCAGCTCATGGATGATCCAGAGCTCTGTGTTTCCATTTAAATGTGAAGTTGAGAGAGGTAGGAGTTTCAGGCCATTTTAAAGTAAAGCAGCAGCAGCAGCAGCACCCCTCTTTTTGTCACTGTTGAAAATACAGCATATGGGTCCTCTGGATTGGCCAGACCTGATATAAGTACTATTTATTTATTTATTTATTTATTTATTAAATTTATTAATCGCCCATCTGACTGGTCACCCAGCCACTCTGGGCGATGTACAACCCACCATAAAACAATTTAAAACAATAAAATTTTACCATAAAATTTTTTTTTTTTAAATACCCTAACCCACCCCAAATGCCTGCCTGAACAACCACGTTTTTAATGCACGACGGAAGCTCATTAAAGAGGGGGCATGACGGAGTTCCCTAGGGAGGGAGTTCCACAGAGTGGGGGCCACCACAGAGAAGGCCCTCTCCCTCGTCCCCACCAGTCTAGCTGTCCTGGCTGATGGGACAGAGAGAAGGCCATCCAAGGCTGATCTTGTTAAGCGGCCTGTCTGGTGTTGCTGGAGGCGCTCCTTAAGATAGGCTGGGCTGGAACCATATAGGGTTTTAAAGGTCAAAACCAACACCTTGAATTTGGCCCGGAAAACAACTGGTAGCCAGTGCAACTCCTTCAGCACTGGAGTGATGTGATCTCGCCGGCGGCTGCCTTTAATCAGGCGAGCCGCCGCGTTCTGTACCAGCTGTAGTTTCCGAACAGTCTTCAAGGGTAACCCCACGTAGAGCGCATTACAGTAGTCTAAACGAGAGGAGACCAGGGCATGTACTACCGATGGGAGCAGATGGTCGGGAAGGAAGGGGCGCAGCCGCCGTATCAGATGGAGTTGATACAGTGC
Source organism: Heloderma suspectum (assembly GCF_057233095.1). Classification (NCBI taxonomy): domain Eukaryota; kingdom Metazoa; phylum Chordata; class Lepidosauria; order Squamata; family Helodermatidae; genus Heloderma; species Heloderma suspectum. The sequence continues at coordinate 273,863,059 of NC_139458.1, forward strand.
TGTCCGGCTCACAGCTGACACCTGAGCCTCCATGGACAGCTGGGAGTCCAAAATGACCCCCAGGCTGCGGACCTGGTCTTTCAAGGGTAGCCGTACCCCATTCAACACTAGGTCAACATCCCCCAGCCTCCTCTTGTCTCCCACCAAAAGTACCTCGGTCTTGTCAGGGTTGAGCTTCAGCTTATTCCTCCCCATCCAGCCACTCACCGTCTCCAGACATTTGGACAGGGATTCTACGGCCAACCTTGGTGAAGATTTGAATGAGAGGTAGATCTGCGTGTCATCCGCATATTGATGACACTGCACCCCAAACCTCCTGATGATAGCCCCCAGTGGCTTCACATAGATGTTAAATAGCATCGGGGAGAGGATGGAACCCTGTGGCACCCCACAAGTAAGTGGCCACGGGTCCGAAACCTCCTCTCCCAGTGCTACCCTCTGGTACCTGCCGGAGAGGAAGGACCGGAACCACCGCAATACAGTGTCTCCAATGCCCAACCCCTCCAGGCGGTCCAGGAGGATACCGTGGTCAACGGTATCAAAAGCCGCTGAGAGGTCGAGGAGAACAAGGAAGGAGCATTCACCCCTATCCAGAGCCCTCCTCATATCATCCACCAAGGCGACCAAGGCCGTTTCTGTCCCATGCTCAGGCCTGAAGCCCGACTGAAATGGGTCTAGATAATCAGTTTCTTCCAAGTGTGCCTTCAACTGCACCGCCACCACCCGCTCAATCACCTTGCCCAAAAATGGCAGATTTGAGACTGGGCGAAAGTTGTTCAGAACTTGAGGATCCAAGGAGGGCTTCTTTAAGAGCGGTCTTATCACTGCCTCCTTGAGGGCTGATGGCATCACTCCCTCCTCAAGGGAGGCGTTCACCACCGCCTTGATCCCCTCACCCAGTCTCTCTCTGCAGCTCATAATGAGCCAAGATGGGCAAGGATCAAGTAAGCAGGTGGTCGGCCGTACAGATGAAAGCACCTTGTCCACTTCATCAGGAGGAAGAAGCTGGAACCGATCCCACAAAACCGGTTTGCCACAGGCCGCCTCTTGCTCACTAACTGTATCCACAGTGTGCAGAGTTAACACACCTAATTTGATCAATTTTATCTGCAAAGTGCCTTGCCAAAGCCTCACAGGAGGTCTTGGAATGCCCCAGTGGTTCCAGAGCCACAGGACCGACCAGGCTCCGGACCACTTGGAACAGCCTCCTGGGGCAGCACTCTGCAGACGCGATGGAGGCAGCATAATATTCCTTTTTTGCTGCCTTCACCGCCACGTGATAGGCTGAAGATATAGCTCTAGCCCGTGTCTGATCGTCTTTGGAGCGAGACTTCTGCCACCGGTGCTCTAGCCGTCTCACCTCCTGTTTCAGAGCTCGTAACCGCGGATTGAACCATGGTGCAGTCCGAGCCCTGCTCAGGGGGAGAGGGCGTTTTGGAGCCACCCGATCTAATGCCCCAGTAATTGTGGCATTCCAGCCACCCACCAGGGTCTTGACCGAGTGGCCGTTGGCATGCCCCAGAGAATCCCCAAGCGCATTCAGGAATCCATTTGGATCCATAAGACGCCTGGGGCGGACCATTTTAATGGGTCCTCCACCCCTGCGGAGGGGTTGTGGAACCGAGAAGTCCAACATCACCAGATAGTGATCTGACCATGACAAGGGGGTGGTGGATATACCCCCGACTTCCAGATCACTGCCCGCTTCTCCAGAAACAAACACAAGATCTAGTGCATGACCGGCTACATGGGTGGGCCCAGTTAGAATATGGTGCAGCTCCCAGGAGGCCATGGTCTCCATGAAGTCCTGAGGTGCTCCTGTGAGGATGGCCTCCGAATGTACGTTGAAGTCCCCCAACACCAGTAAGTTAGGGGACTGTACACGCACATCAGAGACCACCTCAAGCACCTCGGCCAGGGAGTCAGTCGTGCAGCGGGGTGGACGGTACACGAGCAGAATCCCCAGACTGCCCTTCGGGCCCAACGTCCAATACATGCACTCAACAACCTTGGTCTCCCGGAGAGGGGGTCTGGTGAAGACCAAGGACTCTCGGTAGATAACAGCCACTCCCCCTCCCCGATCCCCAGCCCTCGGCTGCTGTGCATACGAAAATCCAGCTGGACACATGGCTGCAAGGGTTGGAGCAGCAGCCTCGGCCAGCCAGGTCTCCGTAATACATGCCAGGTCTGCACCCTCATCCAGGATCATGTCATGGATGAGGGAGGTTTTCTGGGTAACAGACCTGGCATTGCAGAGCAGCAAACGAAGGCCAGAAGATGGGGTCACGCCTCCCCCAGCCATCCTTTGGCTCTGGACAGGCCCGGAGCAGGGGACAGATACTACACATCTCTCCCTTGTTCCCCTTACCTGGCATGGCCTGCCCCTAGCGCTCCGCCAGCGCCTGCCGCCCAGCCTCAGTATGTTCTGGCCCCAACACTCTCCCCACTGCCTCCATCAGGTGGACACATGCCCCCTCGCTCCCGCCTATCAGGCAGGCTACCCACCCCTAAAAACACAACAAAATAAAACAAACAAAACAATTAAAATCCCCTTAAAAATGCCAGGCAGGAGTCCACAGGGAAGGCTTGGTGGCGGTGGTAGCGGCGACGGCGGCAGCAGGCCCAGCGGCGGCAAGCACGCCTCTTCCCCCGTGGTGGTGGTGGTGGCTTCTCCTGCAGGCCCTGGCTCTCCCAGGCCACCTCAGCCAGCCAGCTTATGTAGCCCCTCCAGGGAGGGGCAGGTGGAGCAGCACAGCTGGCTCGGTACCTGGGGGCCTGGTCCTGCAGGGACTGGCAGTCTGCCAGGCAGAAGTCCACAAGGAAGGCCTGGTGGTGGTGGCAGCGGTGGCAGCAGCAGGCCCGGCGGCGGCAAGCACGCCTCTTCCCCGGTGGTGGTGGTGGCTTCTCCTGCAGGCCCTGGCTCTCCTAGGAACTTACTTTTGTCTGGTCAGTGGAGCAGCATCGTCAGCCTCTTGCTTCGGGTTTAGGCTGCAGGCCTAGTAAATTGCTCTGACTTGACCCCTATCCCAGGTCTCGATATGCATTTGTCTGCCTGCACTCCCAGCCTGGCCTTGACGATCCTAAACTCATTCTCTACACATGTCTTACATTACATGCACTTGAGCCCACGCTTACCACTCAGCAAAGTGAAGCAGCCATTTTGAGTGGCAGATTCCAGCAGGGGTGCATATCTTTGCCTTCAGCCTCCCTCTGTGCATGCTTTTATCTTGCCTCTCCATTTTGATTAAGAAATGCCCAAGAAAGCTAATGTCAAAAAACTATAAAATAATGAGAGTCAACAATCAATTCAAATAATAAATTCCCAAAATGAAGCAAAACAAAAACAGGAAATGTTTTAAAAAACTGTCTTTAGCTGCTTACAAAAGAGAAGAGGGCAAGCTGGGTTTCCCTGGGCAGGAAAATCCATAGCCTGCATGCTGCAGTCGAGAAGGTGACCTCACGCACCCTCACCAACCGCATCTCAGAAGATGGCAGGACACACAGCAGGCCTTCCCACCTGACTCAGTGATCATGTGGGAGGAGGCAGCCCCTGGTCCTGTGCCATTTAGGGCTTTAAAAATAATAACTAGCAGTTTAAACTGAGGAGTTCATCACATGGGGGAAGAAATCTGCCTCAGTACCGGGACTTTCTCCATCCGGTTTCATCGCGGGTTTAGATCGGGCCCTTTACACTGTTGTTTCGACCTTGTTATATTCATTCCTTACCTTTTCACCGAGTGGCTACTTTTCTGCGAAAAGCCATTACACGCCCAGGGGGCGTTGCGAAATTTCCTCCCTGGTTCCTGCCCCTTTCCCTCCCCTCGCAGTTTGCTGGTGGTTTGGTTGAGATTGACATGCAACACGGGTGGACAGCAACCGCCACTGAACTGTCCGAATCCCACCCCTGCAGGTACCTGTTTCCCAGTGAACTGCTGGCATGCCGGCACGCTCGCCATTCTGTGTTGTGGAGTGAGCAGCTGAAGTCAGGAGCAAAAGTCGGTGCATTGCATTTAGTCTTGGCAAGGCAGAAAGCTGGCAGGTCCATATACTGACATGCCCACTAACTGCCATCGTCATCATGACAGTGCACCCAACAACCCCAAACAAAGTAGGGGTTTTGCGCTATGGGAGAAGTACATGGCCAGGCCATGGTGCTCCTTTTTGTGCATTTACTGCATTTTTTCCATTTCGGGATAACACAGGATAGGCAGGGGGAAATGGCGAGAAAATCACTGGAGGATTACGATGTCGTGTAATGCCCCCCACCCCAAACTTCCTTGAGTGGCCAATCATGAAAGTGCAATAAATTGCAGGAACAGAAATACCCTGAGTTTGGAAACAGATTGGCATCCAGTGAAACTGATCTAACAAAAGAGTCACTCAGGGACATTTTGCTACTGTATTTTGTACCACCTGTAGTTTTCGAATGTCCATCAAAGGCAGAGTGTGTTACAGTAGTCCAATCTCAATGTCACACGTGCCATCTTCTCTAGGAAGAGGCTGAATTTGTGCACCAGCCAAAAAAGTAAAAAAGCACTTCTGCCACAGCTGACACGGGAGAACCTACGGGCAAGGCTGGCTGAAGGAGCATTTCCCAACGGTGACATTGGTATTTCAAGGGGATCAAAACTCTACTGAGAGCCCCTATCACTGGGCTGGTAGTCCTACTGACCAAAAAACGTTCTGTCTTGTCTGGACTCAGTTTCAATGTAGAGGGTGCACAAATGGACACTCCACACACATTCAGGAGGAGCAGGGTTGTGCCCATCAGTTCCCCTCCCTCCTGATTGTGTGGTCAGCAGGGGTTGCAGTGGGGGCTGGGTCCCCACTTATTAGGCCACATCTAGTACATTACAGGCTCTCAGAATCCCTGTGGACTCTCTGGACTGAGATGGAATGGAGAGGTAGAGTTGTGTATCATCAGCATGCTGATGACAGTGAACTCAAAATCCCCAGGCAATAATTGCTTCCAGATGAGGCTTTCATTGCCTCATCTACAGAATTTTACGGGGGGGGGGGGGTTCAGATGACAACATCTTCCACTCGTAACCCTCCCATATTTTCCCACCGCTTCTTCCATCCTTTTTGTTACCACAGAAAACCCATTAAGAAGAAAAAGATGGGATAGGTCTACAAGGCCTTCTAATTGGAAGCACTAGTCAATAGGTCCCAGGACATGGTCTGAAGGTGCATGAGCCAGCCACCTTGCTGGAGCTAAGTGGGTCTCGACTGGTCAGTGCTTGGAGGGGAGACCACCTGGGGGGAACCACATGTAGCCACCTTGAGTTCCATGATGGAAGAAAGGTAGGATATAAATGTAATAAAAAAAATAAAAAAATAAAAATAGGAGCCCTCTGTCTGGATGCACCCCAGCAGTAGATGTTGAAGAGCATGAGGGATAAGAAGGAACCCTGTGGACACCATAAATCAAAGGCCAAGGGGTCAAGCAGGAGACCCCAGCACTACCACTTGAAGTCTACCCTCCAGGAAGGACAGGGACCACTAAAAAATGGTGCCCCCTAGTCCCATCCTAGCAAGTAGTCTAGAGGGATACCAAGGTTGATGGTATCATCAAAAGCCGCTCTGCTGTCCTCAGCAGAACCAACTCTCCCTGTTTTATTCCCAGCATAGATCGTCCCCCAGCCTAAGCCAGAAGCCAGATCATAATGAATCTAAATAACCTATAAACATGTCTTCTCAAATGCGAAGTTCTGTCCAGTCTTCCTCTGTTTCAGTGGAGGCTGGTGGCTCCAATTCCACTGGGGGTGTGATTCTGTTCTGGATTAAAGTCAGAACCAGGAGTACCTCTAAAGGAGCTGTCCAAGGTGCTGAACCCTATCCCTTAAATGGAGTCCGCACCTTGGATAGTGCCTTTAGAGTTCTGTTAGGTTCCAAATGACACCCAGAATGGAATCACAGCCCCACCAAAACCGGAGCCACCAGCCTCCACTGTCTGTGTTGCCATTTGAGATTTCCGGCACTAAATTGGTCTTATAACCCTGCATGTGAGAATCTGACATTAAATCCACGTGATTGCAAAATCAAATGCTGCATATCACTGCTCTTTGAAACAAGAAATCCAGCCTCTTGGCAAGGCAGGAAGTAAAACCACAAGCACCAAAATCATGCTCATGTGTGAACTTTAGAGGCTAGATGAGCACCCACAGTAATTCACGGTCTGGTATTCCAGCGAAGTCACACTTTAACTCGTGGCTGTTGTTCAGTCATATTGGGGAATAGTTTATAGTTGAATGCTAGTTTTTAAATGAAGCAATTAACCACAAATGGACTCCCTCCTTTCCTCCCTCCTTTCCATGTTTAGTAAGAACAGGCTCTGATTTTGGTAATTCTGTCCACTCCTTCTGAAAAAAGTATGCTTTAAAAATCCTATGGAGAGGTGTCTGTACACTGAGGACAGATAATAACGTAGTGGACACCTGCATTTGTTTTATAGGATCCATACCATGAGGTAAAATGGTGGTAGATATTTTATTTATCTTGTGTTGAATTCAAAACTTTCCTAATACAGCAATATTAGAAACACTGAATATATGGGTACTTTTTAAAAATCTGGCCTGAATTTCATTATGCAGACAAAAAATTGGATGAACTGCAATTCGGAATTATTTAGAGAGAAAATCAAGTAGGAAACTTTCTCAGATTTTTCTTATGTGATGTGGATTTTACCCCCCTCCCCCCACTCACAATATCAAGAGAAAAAATAAATATGAAAGCATGTGGCGTACTTTTTGGGGTACTTATTTTGAAACCAACTCAGGCTAGCAACAGCTCGGGCAAAAAATAACAAGCACTGGGGAGACTGGCAATACGGGTGGTATGCAAAAGGTTTCCTCAGTTGCCAGTTCTGAGCTTCAAATTAGACTTGTCATCAGGAGATCCCTAGATTTATTTTAACAAATAACTGTTGAAGCCCTGAGTTGTGTCAAGGCCACTGCAAACAGCACCTTCGAGGGAAATAGTAGCAGAGGGGAGATGTTTGGCGTGAAACTGGTGCAGAGCCCTGATCCAGATTGGGAACATGTTCTGGACTGGAGCTCTGTGGCTGCTTTTTCTTCCAAATGCAAGTGGCCACTTCTATCACACCCTTTTCTATAAGGGTAAATTAATAATGAAGCATGCAGGCTGACCCTCAGTTATTCTTCCTGTCTTTCTTAACTAGCTTATTTAGTTCTACCTGCTTCAAAATACTCTCCACATCCTGTTTTTGGCTTGATATGTGACATCTTAAGATGTCTTTAAGATTACTCTTAAAGTCTTAAAGACACTTTCACGAAGACCCTCACTTCTAAAGTCTGATATCTGCGAAATAACCTAACACCACTAATATCATCAATGGAGTAATAAGGATTAGATGCCAAGTTAAGATAGAACTTCACATTATTAAATGGCATTTGTTAAAAAGAGTGGTTCTTTTGCACAGTGGGATTTGTCTCTGATTTACAGAGATCCCCTAGGATCTAAAAAACACAACACTCACTGGACCAATAATCTCCTGTGTATTTTAGGCTCTGCTCCTCTATCAAGATTAGCTGGACAGCGCTTCAGACACAGTGGACACAATCCAGTGAACATTAAGCCTTTTCGGGCTGTGTTTGCACCAGCAATTTACTCCAACCTGCCTGCGCCGTGGGGTCTCTGTGGTTCCATGACGTTGTGGCCATTCAGCCCCAGTGTCACATTTTATCGCTGAAAAACCACTTCTTCTGAGACTGCCTATAGTCCGACTTTTCCCGGTTATGGCGGCTCCATTACTGACCTGTTTCCACAATCGCACTGGGTTTGCTGTCTTAGCCCTGCCCATGGGGTGTGTAGCCTGGCCTTTGTGGGTGTGTCACTCTGACCTCAGTGGCCCAACACTTTCCCTTCCAGTTTTCCGGAAGTTTCATCGCCGTTTTGGAGCAGGATGCGGAGGAACCAACTTTTAAAACATCATTGAAAACAAGCACTAGAACACAGCCCATGACCCCAGTCAAGGGGTGTTTTCTACCATTGTGCTGAATGAGGCTTGCCCTCTCAGTGACCACAGAAATGACAGAGAAGCCCCTCAATTGACACGGCACATATCAAAGCCCTCAGTTCTTGAAATGCAATTAAGCGTGGTCTCGAGGCTTCGGTCCACGTAACTCCTTCACAGCTTCCAGACAGAGATCCTGTGCATTAAAATGGGGGCTGGTTTCGGTCTCTTTCCCACAACTAACCCATTAGTGTCTCCTCAAAAGTAACTCCCTTTGCTGTGGATGAGACTGAGATTCCCCCTCAATTGAAATGGCACACATTAAAGCCCAACTGCTTAATTGCCTTAGGAAGAAAGTACTTAGCAGCTTTGTTATAACTATCCTGCAGGTTACAATGGGGGCTGGATTCTGTCTTGGTCTTTACTACTCTCTTTCCCACAACAAACCCATTAGTGTCTCCTCAGTAGTAACTCCCATTGTGCTGAATGAGGCTTGCCCTTGAATGCCTACATCAGAATTTACAGAGATTTCCCCCTCAATTGAAATGGCAGACTTTTAAGCCCAATTCCTTAAATGCGATTAAGCGTGGATCTCAGGGCTTCGGTCCATTGCCTTAGGACGTAACTCCTTCACAGCTTCCAAATAGAGATCCTGTGCATTAAAATGGGGGCTGATTTTGCTCTCTTTCCTACAACAAACCCATTCCTGTCTTGTCAGAAGTAACTCCCATTGTGGTCAATGGGGTCCTCTGGGTTAAAATGGGGGCTAGTTTCCCTAATTTTGTCCCCCCCCTTTCCCAGCACAAACATATGTGTGTCTACTTGGAAGTAACTCCCATTGTGCTCAATGAGCCTTGCTCCTGAAATGCAGGTGCATCTGGACTTTCAGGGGAAAGGAGAAGGGGGGGGAGAGGGGGAAAGCCTTTTTAAAAATCCCTGTACTCCTCCATTAGCTTCTTCTTCTGTTGTCCTGAAAACACTGCCGAGGAGGCGGGAACACTGAAGTTGTGTGAAGGAGAGGGGGAGATGGTCCTGGAGGGAGCAGTCAGGCAGAGGTGAAAAGATGCACACATAAGCACCCATTTTAGGGGCAAGTAAGAAAGTTGAAAGGGGTGTGGGATGCTCCAGACACAGTACTTTGATTTTTCGCCACTTTATTAATGCACAATTGCACTTTAAAGCCCCTTTTCAGGGGCAACAAGGAAGGTTTAAAGGGGGTGGGGATGCTCCAGACACGGCGCTTTGATTTTTTGCCCCTTCATTAATGCACAATTGTGGTTTCAATCTCTGTTTTAGAATCATAGAATTGTAGGGTTGGAAGGGGCCTACAAGGCCATCGAGTCCAACCCCCTGCTCAATGCCGGAATCCAAGTCAGATGGCTGTCCAGCCTCATCTTGAATGTCTCCAGTGTGGGAGAGCCCACCACCTCCCTAGGTCATTGGTTCCATTGTCGTATTGCTCTAACAGTCAGGAGATTTTCCTGATGTTCAGTCGGAATCTGGCTTCCTGTAACTTGAGCCCATTATTCCATGTCCTGCACGGGATGATCGAGAAGAGATCCTGGCCTTCCTCTCTGTGACAACCTTTCAAGTACTTGAAGAGCGCCATCATATCTCCCTTCAGTCTTCTCTTCTCAAGGCTAAACATGCCCAGTTCTTTCAGTCTTTCTTCATAGGGCTTTGTTTCCAGTCCCCTGAGCATCTTTGTTGCCCTCCTGTGAACCCTCTCCAGCTTGTCTGCATCCTTCTTAAAGTGCGGTGCCCAGAACTGGACACAGTACTCCAGATGAGGCCTAACCAGTACTGAGTAGAGGGGAACTAATACTTCACATGATTTGGAAGCTATGCTTCTATTAATGCAGCCCCAAATACCATTTGCCTTTTTTTGCAGCCACATCACATTGTTGGCTCATATTCAGCTTGTGATCTACAACAATTCCGAGATCCTTCTCGCTTGTAGTACTGTTGAGCCAAGTCTCCCCCATCTAGTAACTGTGCATTTGGTTTCTTTTTCCTAGGTGCAGAACTTGGCATTTATCCCTATTAAATGTCATTCTGTTGTTTTCTGCCCACCACTCCAGTCTATCAAGATAATTTTGAATTTTGTTTCTGTCTTCCAAGGTATTAGCTATCTCGCCCAATTTTTTGTCATCTGCAAATTTTATCAGCATTCCCTGCACCACCTCCTCTAAGTCATTAATAAAAATGTTGAAGAGCACTGGGCCCAGGACTGAGCCCTGCGGTACCCCGCCCATTACCTCTCCCCAGTTGGAGAAGATCCCATTGATAAGCACTCTTTGAGTCCGATTCTGTAGCCAACTATAGATCCACCTGATGGTTGTTTCATCTAGCCCACTTTGAGCTAGTTTGCTTATCAGGATATCATGGGGCACTTTGTCGAAAGCTTTGCTGAAGTCGAGGTATATGATGTCCACTGCATTCCCACAGTCCACAAGAGAGGTGACCTGATCAAAAAATGAGATCAGATTTGTCTGATAGGATTTGTTCTTGACAAATCCATATTTTGCTTTGAGTAATCACTGCATTGTTTTCAAGGTGCTTTATAATCTGCTCCAGAATTTTCCCAGGGATTGATGTCAGACTGACTGGTCTGTAGTTCCCAGGTTCCTCCTTTTCACCCTTTTTGAAGATAGGGACAACATTAGCCCTCCTCCAGTCATCTGGCACGTCTCCCATCCTCCATGATTTCTCAGACAGTGGTTCTGAGAGCTCTTCTGCCAGTTCCTTTATTACTCTAGGATGCAGTTCATCTGGCCCTAGAGATTTGAACTCATTCAAAGTAATTAGGTCTTCCTTGACCATATGCCTATTGATCTCAAGCTGCAATCCTGACCCTTCAGCCTGTACTTTGCCTTTGCCGATGGTGTGTGTGTCTTAGACCCTCTTTTGGGAGAAGACTGGGCCAAAGTAGGAATTGAACACTTCTGCCTTTTCTTTGTCATCTGTTACCATTTTGCCATCCTTATTTAATAGTTGAGCCACCATTTCTTTCCTCTCTCTTTTACTATGCATGTATCTGAAGAAAGCCTCTTTGTTGCTTTTAGCATCCCTCTCTAACTGCAATTGTTCTCAGCTTTAGCCTTCCTGACACCATCCCTGCAATTCTGTGCTACCTGCCTGTACTCTTCCTTTGTTGCTTGTGCTTTCTTCCACTTCCCATATGTGTACTTTTTTGTTTTCAGGTCAAGCTTTTTGTGAAGCCACATTGCCTTTTTCTGTTGTCTTCCACCTTTTTTTCTTGTTGGAATTGTTTGTAATTGTGCCTTGAGATTTTCCTTTTTTAAAAGCTCCCACCCATCTTGGACTCTTTTTCTCATTAGAGTCACTTGCCATGGGACCTTACTTATCATTGTTCTGAGTTTATTAAAATGGGCTTTCCTAAAATCCAGGGTACGTGTTTCGCTACACTCGGCTTTTGCTTCCTTCAGAACCAAGAACTCAAGTATAATATGGTCGCTTTCCCCCAGAGTTCCTGTAACTGCTACTTGATCCACTAAGTCATCTCTGTTGGTTAGGATCAAGTCAAGGGTAGCCGATCCTCTAGTTCCTTCCTCTACTTTCTGTAGGGGGAAGATATCAGCAACACAAGTCAGGAATTTCTTGGAGGGGCCATGTTTTTGTCTCCCAACAAATATCGGGGAAATTGAAGTCCTCCATTAGTACAACATCATGCTTCCTTGAAACATTGGCTATTTGCTTTTCAAAAGTTTCATACCCATCTTCTCCTTGACATAGGGGATTGGAATGCTAAAGTAGGAAGTCAAGAAATCACCGGGATAACAGGCAGGCATGGCCTTGGTGTACAAAATGAAGCAGGACAAAAGCTAATAGAGTTTTGCCAAGAGAACATGCTGATCATAGCAAACACTCTTTTCCAACAGCACAAGAGACGACTCTACACATGGACGTCACCAGATGGTCAATATCGAAATCAGATTGATTATGTCCTTTGCAGCCAAAGATGGAGAAGCTCCATACAGTCAGTCAAAACAAGACCTGGAGCTGACTGTGGCTCAGATCATGAGCTGCTTCTTGCAAAATTTCGGCTTAAATTGAAGAACGTCGGGAAAACCACTAAACCGTTCAGGTATGACCTAAATCATATCCCTGATGAATATACAGTGGAGGTGAGGAATAGATTTCAGGGATTAGACCTGATAGACAGAGTGCCTGAGGAACTATGGACGGAGGTCCGTAACATTGTTCAGGAGGCAGCAACGAAATCCATCCCAAAGAAAAAGAAATGCAAGAAAGCAAAGTGGCTGTCTGATGAGGCTTTACAAGTAGCTCACGAAAGAAGGGAAGCGAAAAGCAAGGGAGAAAGGGGAAGATATACCCAACTGAATGCAGAGTTCCAGAAAATAGCAAGGAGAGACAAGAAGGCCTTCTTAAGTGAACAATGCAAAGAAATCGAGGAAAACAACAGAATGGGAAAGACTAGAGATCTCTTCAAGAAAATTGGAGATCTCAAGGGAACGTTTTGTGCAAAGACGGGCATGATAAAGGACAAAGAAGGCAGGGACCTAACAGAAGCAGATGAGATTAAGAAGAGGTGGCAAGAATACACAGAAGAACTATACAGGAAAGATCTGAATGTCCCTGATAGCCATGATAGTGTGGTCACTGAACTTGAGCCGGACATCCTACAGAGTGAAGTCAAGTGGGCCTTAGGAAGCATTAGTAACAATAAAGCTAGCGGAGATGACAGTATTCCAGCCGAGCTATTTAAAATCCTAAAAGATGATGCTGTTAAAGTGCTGCATTCAATATGCCAACAAATCTGGAACACTCAACAGTGGCCACAAGACTGGAAAAGGTCAGTTTACATTCCAATTCCAAAGAAGGACAACGCCAAAGAGTGTTCAAACTACCGCACCATTGCGCTCATTTCACATGCCAGCAAGGTGATGCTCAAAATCCTACAAGCTAGGCTTCAGCAGTATGCGAACCGAGAACTACCAGAAGTACAAGCTGGGTTTCGAAGAGGCAGAGGAACTAGAGATCAAATCGCCAACATTCGCTGCATCATGGAGAAAGCAAGAGAATTCCAGAAAAACGTCTATTTCTGCTTCATTGACTACGCTAAAGCCTTTGACTGTGTGGATCACAACAAACTGTGGCAAATTCTTAAAGTGGTGGGAGTACCAGACCACCTTACCTGTCTCCTGAGAAACCTGTACGAGGGTCAAGAAGCAACAGTAAGAACCAGACATGGAACAACCGATTGGTTCAAAATTGGGAAAGGAGTACGACAAGGCTGCATATTGTCACCCTGCTTATTTAACTTATATGCAGAGTACATCATGAGAAATGCCGGGTTGGATGAATCAGAGGTCGGAATTAAGATTGCCGGGAGAATTATCAACGACCTCCGATATGCAGACGATACCACCCTAATGGCAGAAAGCGAAGAGGATCTCAAGAGCCTCTTGTTGAGGGTGAAAGAGGAGAGTGCAAAAGCTGGTTTGAAACTCAACATTAAAAAAACGAAGATCATGGCATCTGGCCCCATCACTTCCTGGCATATAGAAGGGGAAGAAATGGAAGCAGTGACAGATTTTACTTTCTTGGGCTCCAAGATCACCGCAGACGGTGACTGTAGCCATGAAATTAAAAGACGCTTGCTCCTTGGGAGGAAAGCTATGGCCAACCTAGACAGCATAGTAAGAAGCAGAGACATCACCTTGCCGACAAAGGTCTGTCTAATCAAAGCTATGGTTTTCCCAGTAGTAATGTATGGCTGTGAGAGCTGGACTATAAGGAAGGCTGAGCGCCGAAGAATTGATGCTTTCGAACTGTGGTGCTGGAGAAGACTCTTACGAGTCCCCTGGACTGCAAGGAGGTCAAATCAGTCCATCCTAAAGGAAATCAACCCTGAGTGCTCATTGGAAGGACAGATAATGAAGCTGAAGCTCCAATATTTTGGCCACCTAATGCGAAGAGAAAACTCCCTGGAAAAGACCCTGATGCTGGGAAAGACTGAAGGCAAAAGGAGAAGGGGACGGCAGAGGATGAGATGGCTAGATAGCATAACGGATGCAATGAATATGAACTTGAGCATGCTCCGGGAGAGAGCGCAGGACAGGAAGGCCTGGCGTGCTATGGTCCATGGGGTCACGAAGAGTCGGACACGACTGAACGACTGAACAACAACAGTAGACTCCGACCACCATGTTCCTTTTATTCTTTGCTCCATTTATTTTAACCCAGATGCTCTTGATGGGGCTACCAAGCTCATCCTCCTGTATTTCTGTGCAGAGGTATGTATTTTTAACATATAGTCCAACCCCACCTCCTGTTCTGTTCCTCCTGTTCTTTTTGGACAAGTTATATCCTTCAATTGCTGTATTCCAGTCATGAGAGTCATCCCACCAAGTCTCAGTTACACCTATCAAGTCATAATTTCCCTCCTGTATTAAGAGTTCAAGTTTGTTCTGTTTGTTTCCCATACTCTGGGCATTAGTATATAGACATTGAAGACCATGTGCTTCATAGTCTGGCTTTCTTCCTACAAGTTTCTGAAGACTATTATTGGGCTCTATTAGAGGTGTTCTCTCTGTTGCGGTACATGAGCCTTCGTTTAAAGTGGGGTGGGGAATGCTCCAGACACAGTGCTTTAATTTTTTGCTCCTTCTCTAAAGCAAAATGAAAGGGCTGGGAAAGCAAGGAGGGGATTGGCCAGAGTGGGAAACTTCAGCAAGGCAGAGGGGGAGAGGGAGGGGGGAATTGGAAACAGGAGGAGGAGGGAAAACAGATGGGGTAAGCAGCCCCAACCCACTCCAAAATGGCCCCACCCAGCCATCAAGAGAATAACGTGATTAAGGCTCCATGGAAACAGTGCAGCCTGCCAGGGTACAATGATGATAGACCGCGTCCTTTTGGGATATGGAAACACACGAGAGAGAAAATGCGCTTGGGGAAACAGCGCAACAAAGTTGGAAAAGAAGGGAAGGCAATAGTGTGGAAACACACCCTCGGTCTAATTGATTACCCTGATCGTGTCTTGTAATTTTACCCATATGATTTGCAACATTCTTGGTTGTCTTCACTATCCACCAGTCATGGCCCTGTTCTCACTGAGGAAGTAAATGTGTCTGGACTGTATCACTTCGGGCTCCAGGGGCGGGGCTCACGGAACTGAATGTTCCTCCATATAAACAAAAAAATCCCGGCACATAGTAAACTAGATGTCAGGGAGAAGAGTTCTAGACAAAGCTTTTCTGCGATAAACCATGTTTTTAATGGACAATGTGCTGTTTTGGGTTTTGGTATAAGAACATAAGAAGAGCCATGCTGGATCAGACCAAAGGTATATCTAGTCCAGCATTCTGTTCACACAGTGGACAACCAGCTGTCAACCAGGAAACCACAAGCAGGACACGAGTGCAACAGCACCCTCCCACCCATGTTCTCCAGCAACTGGTGCACATAGGCATACTGCCTCTGATACTGGAGATAGCATATCGCCATCAGGACTAGTAGCCATTGATAGCCTTCTCCGGGAATTTGTCTAACCCCGCTTTTAAAGCCATCCAAATTGTATGGCAGAGCATTCGATCATTTGAGCCCCCCACAGGAATTCTAAAGGGGCACAGCCCTGACACAGGCTTACTACCTCCATAGAACTTTGCCTATGGATTGTAGTGTGGTGTCCTTCCACCAACAGAATGGATAGCACTGGTGGATCGAATTTCCCCTCCCCACTGCAGCTCCCTGTGCACTCCCCAGATCTGATCCAGAGAACTGGGGGAACCTGTGGAGCAGACGTCCAGCAGATCCACTTGGATAGCATTAGATTTAGGCCTATGTCAGCTATCACTGATGTAAAAAGGACTTGCTTTTTGTTCAGGTAAATGTTTCTTGTTTCCTTTAAAATAATGCCAAAGCCTTAATAATTGGAAGGGAATTTCAAGGAGACACATCTGCAGGATGTACAAATCGGGGAAGAACCTTACGCTTTGGCAGTCCTACCGGAAAGGATGATGGTGGTGGAGTGAATGGGTATGTGTTTTAATTAGGTAAGGAGGGAGCTATTTCTCAGTTCAGCTGGGATTTTTCTTCCTTTCTCAAGATGTTTCCACATACCAAGTGTGCAGGGAAGATAAGTGCAGTCTATGATTTGATGGTGGTGATTTCCAGCAAGAGGTCAGAGGCAAACAACATTTTCTTAAAACCACTGCCATTAACACACCTGTCTGTGTTGATGTGCATACAGAGGAACAGGCAGTAAGAGCAACATCAGGAATTCAAATAGAATCTGTACTTCATGATGAGCACATGAGTCCCAGATCCTCACAAATACCTTTAGCCTGGATACTGAACCAGGGTTTTGCTTACCACCATCAGAACTGTCATAGACAGTACCCCTTACATTGCATGTTTTTTTGGGCTCACTATTTCATACAACTGAGAAAATGACCTCTAGTCCACAAAAGCTTACAGCACAATACATATGTCATGTGATAAGACGTGGTGTGATAAGATATGATAAGACAACTCCTTGTTTTTATCAACTGGACTGTTATTTATAAGTTATAACTAGTCTTCCCAGAAATCTGGCTTATGCACCATGATAGGAGGAAGGGCCATAGCTCAGTGTGATAGAGCACATGCTTGGCATGCAGAAGGTCCTAGGTTCGATCTCTGGCTTCTCCAGGTAGGGCGAGGAAAGAACATGATGTCAGTAGCTAAGAGGCTGTAAGATAAAATGTACATGGCCAGTTTATATGAAAAGGATATGGATGACATAGCCCATGGCACAGGCTATGAATGTGTTAGTATTGTATTTTGAGCACATGCTGGTATTATATATTGTATGTATGTGTGTTGTTCTCTGTATTATTGCACTTCACATTTTTAATTGCTTTCCTACAGAAGGCTGTTAATCCGCTGTATCTACTTTTGCTTTCATAACAGAATTGAGATCTGAGCACTATACGAGGAGCATTTCCTTTCTTGCTTTTCTGCTACATAACCACTAGGTGACATGTGGTATAGTGGAATAGTGCAAATACGCAACTGAAAAAAGCGTTTTCTTTCACTTTCCCAATTAAATGCCGCATTTTCCCTGCTCTAAAACAAACTTGCCAAAAATGCTGGTTAGACAGAGAAGCAAAACTGGAGGGTCATGACATTGTCTAAAAAACCCATAAACAACTGTGAGTGGGGAATGACGAGTGCACGATAAATGTCTTGGGTAGAAAAGACCTAGATCTGTGGCTACATGTCATGAACCTGAGTTAATGAACACATGGGGAGTATCTTCAGATGTTATAGCCTTGTTTACTTTCTCCTGAAACCACATTTTTCTAATGAGATCCTTGTCTTTTATCCCTCCCGCAAGGTTTACTAACATTCAAGACTATTCTTAGTTTTATTTTATTACACCTACATGTATACACAGTGTTTTACGTAAAGTAAAACCATGCCTGTAGCCCAAAATAGGGTGGCAATGGCAGGTCCTAAAATACTACTACTACTACTAATAATAATCATAGCAACAACCACAATGATGGTGATGGTGATGAGAAGGGGAATCCCTTCCAAAATGGGCAAGCTGAAATCTGAGTTTGAAAACTTCTTTGTGAACCCAGTCCTCCAGAGCTCCCCACCCCATGTTCGCATCCCAGCAATCTGCTTCAAATTCAGTCTTCAAATTCAGATTTCGGCTTGCCCGTTTTGGAAGGGTTCATCATCATCAAATGTTCCTCTTTTTGTTTCTCAGAACTTCTCTGGCTGCAATTCTAAACCCACTTACAGGGGAGGAAGCCCCATTGAACCCAACGGGGCTGAGTTCTGAGTAGATATGCATAGGATTGCAGTGTTCCCCATTTCTAGCTCTCCACCCCACCTCAGTTTCTCCTAGCAATCTTCTGTGGAGTTACTGTTCCCCACCCCATTTTCCCCCATGTGTACACTTTTGCCTACTGCTTCCACACACACCCTTTCTCCCTTTCTCCTTCCCCCACTCGCAATGCAAAGGCAAGATCTCATTACTGTGATCAAGTGATCAAGTGGAGAAGTGGTTTTCACATAACAGAGAAACTACAGAACATCAAAGAAGCACAAAGTCGCAATCACAATCTAACAGAGCATCGGAGAAGCGAAAGAGCACTTTAGGGCAAGTTACTTCGTTTTTTAAAAAGTGTGTGCGTGTGTGTGTGTATTCAAAAGGAATTTTTTTTAAAAGTTAATATTAATTCAAAATCCCTCCCCAATCCCTCACCCAGCTCAAACAGTTTCAGGATTCTTCTTCTCCCCTCCTTTATTTTCTATTTCTATTCCAGGGAACCATAGGAACCTGGAATGTAAGATCTATGAGCCAGGGCAAACTGGATGTGGTTACTGGGGAGATGTCAATATTAAATATAGCCATTTTGGGTGTCAGTGTCAACTGAAATGGACTGGAATGGGCCACTTCACATCAGATGACCACCAGATCTACTACTGTGGACAAGAGGACCACAGAAGAAATGGAGTAGCCTTCATAATTAATAATAAAGTGGCTAAAGCAGTGCTTGGATACAATCCAAAAAATGACAGAATGATCTCAATTCGAATTCAGGGTAAGCCATTTAACATCACAGTGATCCAAATATATACCCCAAACACAGATGCTGAAGAAGCAGAAGTAAATAAGTCCTATGCAGATCTGCAGCACCTACTGGATAATATGCCAAAAAGAGATGTTATTTTCATTACAGGAGACTGGAATGCTAAGGTGGGTAGTCAAACGACACCTGAAATTACAGGCAAGCATGGTCTGGGAGAACAAAATGAAGCGGGACATAGGCTGATAGAATTTTGCCAAGACAACTCACTGTGCATAACAAACACACTCTTCCAACAACCTAAAAGACAATTTTATACATGGACTTCACCAGACGGTCGACACCGAAATCAGACTGACTACATCCTTTGTAGCCAAAGGTGGCGGACATCTATACAGTCGGTAAAAACAAGACCTGGAGTTGATTGTAGTTCAGATCACGAACTTCTTATTGCACAATTTAGAATCAGACTAAAGAGAATAGGGAAGACCCACAGATCAGTTAGATATGAGCTCACTAATATTCCTCATGAATATGCAGTGGAGGTGAAGAATAGATTTAAGGGACTAGATTTAGTAGATAGGGTCCTGGAAGAACTATGGACAGAAGTTTGCAACACTGTTCAGGAGGCGGCAACAAAAAACATCCCAAAGAAAAAGAAAACCAAGAAGGTAAGATGGCTGTCTGTTGAGACACTGGAAGCAGCCCAAGAAAGAAGGAAAGCAAACGGCAACAGTGATAGGGGGAGATATGCCCTATTAAATGCAAAATTCCAGAGGTTAGCCAGAAGAGATAAGGAATTATTTTTAAACAAGCAATGCGCGGAAGCGGAAGAAGATAATAGAATAGGAAGGACAAGAGACCTCTTCCAGAAAATTAGAGACATCGGAGGTAAATTCCAGGCAAAAATGGGTATGATCAAAAACAAAGATGGCAAGGACCTAACAGAAGCAGAAGAGATCAAGAAAAGGTGGCAAGAATATACGGAAGATCTGTATAGGAAGGATAATAATATCGGGGATAGATTTGATGGTGTGATCAGTGAGTTATAGCCAGACATCCTGAAGAGTGATGTTAAATGAGCCTGAAGAAGCATTGCTAATAACAAGGCAGCAGGAGACGGTATCCCAGCTGAACTGTTTAAAATCTTGCAAGATGATGCTGTCAAGGTGATGCATGCCATATGCCAGCAAATTTGGAAAACACAAGAATGGCCAACAGATTGGAAAAAATCAACCTATATCTCCATACCAAAAAAGGGAAACACTAAAGAATGTTCAAACTATCGAACAGTGGCACTTATTTCACATGCCAGTAAGGTAATGCTCAAGATCTTGCAAGGTAGACACCAGCAATTCATGGAACGAGAATTGCCAGATGTACAAGCTGGGTTTAGAAAAGGCAGAGGAACTAGAGACCAAATTGCCAATATCTACTGGATAATGGAGAAAGCCAGGGAGTTTCAGAAAAACATCTATTTCTGTTTTATTGACTATTCTAAAGCCTTTGACTGTTTGGATTATAACAAATGGTGGCAAGTTCTTGGTGGTATGGGGATACCAAGTCATCTTGTCTGCCTCCTGAGGAATCTGTATAACGACCAAGTAGCAACGGTAAGAACAGACCACGGAACAACAGACTGGTTTAAGATTGGGAAAGGAGTACGGCAGGGTTGTACACTCTCACCCTACCTATTCAAGCTGTATGCAGAACACATCATGCGATGTGCTGGGCTTGATGAATCCAAGGCTGGAGTTAAAATCACTGGAAGAAACATTAACAATCTCAGATATGCAGATGATACCACTTTGATGGCTGAAAGCAAAGAGGAGCTGAGGAACCTCATGACGAAGGTGAAAGAAGAAAGTGCAAAAGCTGGTTTACATTTAAACCTCAAAACCCCCAAGGTTATGGCAACCAGCTTGATTGATAACTGGCAAATAGAGGGAGAAAATGTGGAGGCAGTGACAGACTTTGTCTTTCTAGGTGCAAAGATTACTGCAGATGCTGACTGCAGCCAGGAAATCAGAAGATGTTTACTTCTTGGGAGGACAGCAGTGCCACATCTTGATAAAATAGTTAAGAGCAGAGACATCACACTGACAAGAAAGGTCCACATAGTGAAAGCAATGGTATTCCCCGTAGTAACCTATGGCTGCGAGACCATAAGGAAGGCTGAGCGAAGGTAGATAGATGCTTTTGAACTGTGGTGCTGGAGGAAAATGTTGAGAGTGCCTTGGACTGCAAGAAGATCAAACCAGTCCATACTCCAGGAAATAAAGCCAGACTGTTCACTTGAGGGAATGATATTAAAGGCAAAAATGAAGTACTTTGGCCACATAATGAGAAGACAGGACACCCTGGAGAAGATGCTGATGCTAGGAAAAGTGGAAGGCAAAAGGAAGAGGGGCCGACCAAGGGCAAGACGGATGGATGGTATTCTGGAGGTGATGGACTCGACCTTGGGGGAGCTGGGGGTGGCGACAGCCGATAGAAAGCTCTGGTGTGGGCTGGTCCATGAAGTCACAAAGAGTTGGAAGTGACTGAACAAATAAACAACAAACAAATTCCAGGGTAATATATTAATTCATCCTGTTTAATTCCTTTGTTGTCTTCTTTACATGAGTCCCACAGATTTTGATAAGCTTCTACCAAGGTTGTTCCATTTGGCTCTTGTTTCATAATGTCTATATATTTTTGCCAAACCTTCTTGAAGGTGTCTCTTTTCTTTATTGCTCTGTGCACTCTTAGCTTCTGTCTCAACTTTTCATTTATTGCTATTTCCCAGGGGGCAAGTTACTTCAGTTACCCTTTAGCCCTTTCACTGCAGGGGAGTTAGATTTATTTATTTCTAAGTAAACATGCACTGAAGGGGGGGATGTTAAAGATTGGGGGAACACTCCTTGACCAGGGTCAGTGAGGTCACAACCAGGTGCAAGACACACCCCTGGACAGGGCTATCATGCCAAAGTAAATGCAGAGCATTGGTACACAGTGCAACAAAAGCACAGACAAGCCAAATTAAGGAAAACAATCAGACCAAAAGTAGTCTCAGAAAAACCATTTTTTCCATGAAAAGCTCCAGGACAGCTGCGAGATGGCCATAATGTCATGTGCCTTGAATGACATTCCAAATGCAGCAAACGTGCAGTAAATTTTTCGTGGAGATACCCCGCTGGTTTACTTCTTAATGAGCAATTGGGTAGAATAATGCCTTCATTGTTTTCCTGTTATAGCTATAAATAAATGGGTTAGAGATGGGTTGTCATTTGTTTAAAATGGAAACTGAACATTTCAGGAAGAGGCTTGAAATCGATTAGTCTGTCTATAAATGGTCAGCCAACCCCAAATTAAGCATAGTTTAACATTCTAAATTAAACCTTAAAAATATAGCCAATAAAGACTATACCCCCATAGCTATTGCTGGCATAGATGCCTTTATTGTCCAAAATCGACAACCATAAAGTGGAGTTGCACATTTCACACACACAGAGACATTGCTGGCAGAGCCGCTTCTGTTTGTATAGCACTAAAGCACCATAGCGCTTTAACTCTAAAACAAAATTGTGCAAAAGCCCCCCCCATCCCCATCGCTGGCATGAAGACTTTATTCTCTCTCTCTCTCTCTCTCTCTCTCTCTCTCTCTCTCTCTCTCTCTCTCTCGGAGTTGCGCATTTCACCCCCCATACACACACATTACTGGCAGAGCTGGTCCTGTTCTCTATAGCACTTTAGCACTAAAGCAAAATTGCATAAAAGTGAAATTGTACATCCCCCCCATCACCATTTTGCTTCTTCTTGGAAAAGTGACCAGAGAAGGAAAAGGGGATTGCAAAGCTATAACTCCCTGATAGTTTGCTGGAATGGGGCAAAATTGCACAGGTGGGATGACTTCATGGGGAACTTCCAGAAGCTTTAGTGGATTATTGTGGAACTATGCTTCTTTAGAGGGCCGCGGTGGCTTAGTGGTTAAGACGCTGAACTGCAGACCGGAAGGTCGGCAGGACAGCAGTTCAAGACCCGAGTGCTGCGTGATGGAGTGAGCTCCTCTCTTCAGTCCCAGCTCCTGCCAACCTAGCAGTTTGAAAGCAAGAAATTGCAAGTAGATAAATAGGTACTGCCTCGGTGGGAAAGGTAACAGTGTTCCGTGCGCCTCGGTGCTCAGTCATGCCGGCCACATGACCACGGAAGCGTCTTTGGACAGCGCTGGCTCTTCGGCTTAGAAACGGGGATGAGCACCACACCCTAGAGTCGGACACGACTGGTTGGGGACACCTTTACCTTTACCTTATGCTTCTTTATGGAAAAGTGACCAGTTCTGTCCCTATTCCTCTATTTACCGAGTTGTGCAGTTTCAAAGTAGCCATCACAGAAGCCTGTAATTGTGTAACTTTGCTGTAGCGGGGTAGTGCGATGGTGCGAGGCTGTTATTGTACTTGCGGCAGCTGTTATTCTGTAATTTTAGCACAGTATGAGGGAAGGCTGTGTTGTTTGGTTGAAGGGCTGTCCAGTCCAAGTCCAGGGTAAGATAAAGAACCATCAGAAGGGAGAGCTGGGCTCGGAAGTTGCCCATCAGTATTACCTGGACAGCAGACCAAGCAAGGCGCACAGGTTACCTGGTCACAGTCTTCCAGACTAGAGATGTACTGTTTTTCTATTTAAGTTATAATAATTATTTCTAAACTTGCATCTTATACATATACATTAGCACACGCAAACACTATGCAAACCACTGTCCTCTTTTGTCCTCTTTTTTGGCGATTCATAACTGGCCACCCTAGAGGTGTTGCGGTGGTTGGGGAGCAATTTTGCTGGGCTTTTCAGCCTGACAGATCCGTGTGTTTCCAATTGACAGCAATGGGGGGAGGGATTAAGAACATAAGAACATAAGAAGAGCCCTGCTGGATCAGACCAAGGCTCCATCTAGTCCAGTATTCTCTTCATACAGTGGCCGACCAGCTGCCCATAGGAAACCCACAAGCAGGACACGAGTGAAACAGCAGCTTCCCACCCATGTTCGCCAGCAACTGGAGTACATAGGTTCACTGCCTCTTACATTGGTGGTAGCACATAGCCAACAGCACCAGTAGCCACTGATAGCCTTCTCCTCCAGGAATTTGTCTAATTCCCTTTTAATGCCATCCAAGTTCATGGCCATCACTACATCTTGTGATAGTGAATTCCATAGTTTTAACTACGTGCTGTATGAAGAAGTACCTCCTTTGATCTGTCCTGAATCTCCTACCAATCAGCTTCATGGGGTGACCCCGGGTTCTAGTATTTTGAGAGAGGGAGAAAAATGTCTCCCTATCCACCTTCTCCACACCAGGCATAATTTTGTATACCTCTAAATTAACTATGCAGCCCCAGAAGTAGAGGCAGTTCTCCACCTGCGTGGGTGCAGAAAGGGTCTCCAACTAGGAGCAGAGACTGGTAAAGGGGCACTGTACTGTCTGCATGATACTGTAAATGTTTGTGTTTGAGCTGTGAAATGTTATCCAGGTAAGTTATAATAGAATGTTTGGGGGGGGGAGTGAACGGTGGAAGGGCTTGTGAGTGAGAGAATTTTGAGGAGTGTAAAAGGAGAGGACAGACAGTTTAAGGTTGGAGAGGGTTTAAGGATTCAGTGAGTGTACAGCTAATGAGTGGGGGTTTGGGGTGAGGGGTTTAGAAAGGGCAGGTAGGCTAGGACTAAGTATAGAAATATACACACACACACACACACACACACTTAGTCCTAACCTACCTGCCCTTTCTAAACATATATTCTTGTGTTTAATACAATTTTACTAGTTTTATTATATACGTATATATAATCCCATCTGTCAGTTTAATTTATTAACTCTACCAAATAGAAAAGTCTATCTTCCTCTTACTACTCCTGTATGGGTTAAAGGTAACCAGTTAATCTTTTGGTTGTCTCCTTGATACAAAGTAAAAGGGCTGAAACTTTCTGTTTCAGTGAGGACAACTGGCCAAAGTTGAGGCAGAGATCCTAGAGTTTTTCCAGTTTCAACAGGTGGAAACAAGTAGGAACACCAGAGGCACCAGCCCCCTCCCGTCATTAACATTCAGGATTACACTCTTCTTCTTGCAGAAGAAACAGAAAAGAATGGATTTTAGCAGTATTAAAAACTAAAAATAAGCTCTAGTAACAATCAATCTAGTGAGGAAAGGGGTGGGCAATCAACAGTAATGAAAATTCTCCACAGAAAGAGTAAGAAAAACAGAGCATTATATTTATTTTTTCATTTATTTATGTGTGATATTTATATATTGCCCTATAACAAAAAGTTCTTGTGGTGGCTCACACAACAGAAAGGTGATTTTGGAAAGAGGCAAATCCTTGTTTTTTCTATATTAAACTTTAGATGGTGCTGAACTAAAGGTCGAAAGGGTGATGAGAAATACAGAACCAAACAGAGGAACAGACAGGCAGGAAAGTTCAATATGAAAATGATACTGAAAACCAAGAGTTGGGGCTCTTCCAGAAGGGGGTTTTAAGGTACTATTGCCTTGCCTTGTTAGTGAGATCTTTTGGGCTGTGAGCACAACACTGACAGTGTCCTGCAGTCGTCCCATGTCATCCCGTGTTTTCCCGTTTTCTCCTGTATTTTCTCACACCAGGGAAAATCCATTAATTATTTTCTGGTGCCCCTGATCTGCAAAAAAACAGTGGTCTGGCTGCCTGATTTTTGGAGCTAGTGGTGTTTTGTGGAGATGTGGCGCTGTGGCGTGTAAGGTGGTATTTTGGGCGAGGGGGGGGGTGTTTTCATGGCTTCAGGCTAGCCAGACAGCCACATTTCTCCCTCACCCATGAAGCTAATCACGCTTCTCCTAGCTGCTGTTGCTCTTTCCTTCATCCTCTCCCAACATGCATGGTCCTGTTTTAGCAACAAAATAAAGGGTGGTGTGTATGTGAGGCAGCTAGTAGTATTTGTACGGAGGGGTTTTGTTGTTTTTTGTTGTTGTTTTTCTCCATAACTGTGCAATTCTGCAAGTCCAAAGGTTCAGTGTTGTGCTTTTAGTCCTGTGTAAGCCAACGCAGCCTCAAATTGGGACCATGACATTCTGGGAGGAGAGAGTTAAACCCTTTCCCCCACCACCAGTTTTCCCCCCTGAAATTCTACCTCCACCATGGGAGGGTTAAAAAAAGAAAATGACTAGAATGGATCCTTCCCCCCCCCCCCAGAAAAAAACAGTGGGGAAAGTGGTGGTGGTGGGGTTAACCTTCCATTCCCGGAACACCAGGATCCTGATCCAAATCAGGACAACATGCATTTACATAAGAGTAAAAGTACAACAGTGAGCCTTCAGACTTTCAGAACTGTACAATTCTGGAGAAGAAAAAATCACCAAAAAGGGAGGAAAAACTCCTTGACACAAAATACGTGATAGGAGAGAGCAGCAAAGGGATTACTGGTGCGGATAGACAGTTACAGCATGTAGCAGCAATTCCCTATGACTGTGTGGGCAGTACATGGAAATTTCGCTTGTACTTTACAGCAGAAGTCCAATAATTGGTGGTGCTTGGAGCCATCTGCCTGGAAGAGTCATTAATGAGTCTAACAAGAGATTTTTTTAAAAGTGAAGAGGGCAAATTTAACACACTAGGAATAACCACAGGAAGTGGTAAAGAAAATGAAAAAAATGCTTGGAGACATAGGAACAAAAACCTATAGATGTGCAGAATGGTAGAAACAAAGGCTAAGGCCACCTTCACACCTTGGTTTTTTTAGCAAGATCGTTCTTCTTTAATCACTGGTTTTCACGGGAGTTTTAAACGATGCCACTGCTTTCCAGCTGCTATCTCACAACTTCCCCTCCCTCTTCCCATGTTATCTGAGAATGGGGAAAACCTGGCATTTCCCCTTCAGCGCTTAGTCCCGCTTTGTGTGGGCATGTGCTAGGGGGTGCTGAATAACATTGTCATGACAACAAATCGGTGGGAGGGTGGGGTTCCAGTGATAGTTTCTGCCTCTCTCCCATTCCAGTACAGGCACTTGAACTGTAAAGTGGTTAACCATCCCAAATGCTTCTCTGAGATCCCCCTGAACACAGCAGTGCTTACTTCTGAGTAAACTGATTGGATTTCCTTTCTTGGGAGTAAGTGCCCTTGAAATCTGTGTGGCTTGCTTCAGAGTAGGCATGCATAGGAGTGCATTGTAAGTCTACTTAGAGTAGCAGTCTTAAGGTCTCTGATCCCCTTCAATGCATTTACTTGGAACTTCCTCCTTCCATTGACTTCACTCACTGCTTCTTCTCCCTTTTGCTCACCAGTTTGTTGGGCTTTTTTCATACAGCCATTGAACGGACTTGCACTCATGACTGTGAAAACATCCATATGATTGGGAAGCAAGCAAGCCACTATCTCTTCTCCTAGCCCACCTTACAGGGTTGTTGGGAAGCAGAATAAGGGCAACAACAGTACGGGGGGGGGGGGAGAAAGCCAGTAAATGGGAAGCCTCTTGTGGAAGCACTGTGAGGACCCAAAGAAATGTATCTGGAAGGAGGGCTCCCTCCACCTTTAAAGTCACTAGAAGGGCTTCTGACTTCCCTCCAACTGGGAGGAGTGGAGGGATGGGCGGAGCCATCAATCATGTTACAGGAACCAATGATCAGCCTTCTGTCCTAATTTTTCCATGCAGCCATGGAAAGGTACAGAGCAGAGGAAAGCACTATGAGAGATGCCTGTATACAGGGCCAGTCTAAATCCTGGAAAGGATCTGGAATCAAAAGGACCAGTTTGTAGTGGGATAAAATGCCAGGGGTGAAGAGATCCTAAAAGGAGAACTACAAAAAGAGTAAACAGTATCAAAACCATAGAAAGGTCTAAAAGAATAAGAACAGAATAAAGGGCTTAACTCCTTTAACTCCAATATTTTAGTAAGAGCAATGTTATCCGACTGAGAACAAAATTCAGATTTAAAAGATGAAGAACAAAATAATGCTAAGATATTCAAGACAACTGGAATAAAACACATACAAGAAAAAGAAAGCAGATGATAACTGGACAGAGAAGACAGATAAAGGAAGGGTGTTAAACAAACCAAAAAGTGTGTTTAAAGACAGAAGTAAGTATACCTGACAGACTAATGAGTTAAAGAAAGTAAAACTGTAGGAGCAATAGAAGATAAAGATTAGGAATAGGATCATGCAAACAAGTTGATGAAATTAAAGAAAGAAGAGGGGAAACTCTAGAAGGATGGACAATCACAGTGAACCCTCAGAGCTGACTCTTGGTTTAATCCAGGGGTCCCCAACATGGCCCCCACAGGCACCATGGCACCTGCTGGGACCTCCAATATATAGCAGTAGTATAGATCTAGCCCAGCCAAAGTTGCAATCGGTTTGTTTTCTATGCAATGATGTAGTGTTGTGCAACGTTCACAGTTAATTGGATTCCAGAGACTGATTTGCTCTGAACCTTTAATGTGACATTGCTGTAGGTTGCTTCCCCAACCTGGTGGCCTCCAGATGTTCTGGACTTCAACCCCATCAGCCCCAACCAGCATGGCCAATGACCAGGGATGATAGGAGTTATAGTCCAAAACATCTGGAGGGCACCAGGTTAGGGAAGGCTGCATGTATGTGCTTGCATTTGTATGCATTGTCACCAAAGGGAACGCTGAAATGAAATACTTAGTCTAATGGGAACACATTAATTTTGCACACTGGCATGCTTAGTAGACACATCCATGGAACAGACGTGTGTGTGTATGTTTTTAGCCCAACTACTTCCTTATGCAAGAACTTGAAGAGCAAATCAAATGTTTGATGTGAGCTCCATCCTAGTGCTCTTCATCTGCACTTTCCTGCAAGTGGCTTGATCAGCTGTTTTGTATTGTTCCAGTTATTCTTTCATATGAAACACTGTTATGCTTTAGGACAAAGATACAGTGGCGCCTCCTGTCTGACTGCATTTATGCTACTAAAAACAGAACTTCGTTGAGGCTGACCTTAAAATTCAGCTCCAGCAGAGGTCTTTTGAAAAATATAGAGAATTTGCTGTCCACTTCTAGTTAATGCTTGATTTACGCTATTGTTACTGCACCCCATAAAAAGAGTTTCCTCTATCACAACATTTCTAGATACATAAACAGTCATGACTCACTTGTCTGAAAGTTCCTTGCGCTTCAGACCAAAAATACCCTTTAGTCCTTTTTGCTTTGATCTCATGCCTGGAAAAAATCTTTTCCTTGAAATGGGTGAAAGTTATTACAATTCTAATAATGCATCAAAGCCAAAACAGTATGTAGTTGAGCCAAACCTCAGGATCTCTTTCTCCTTTTCAGTTTTAACTTCTTGTTTTCTTTTCGGCAAATTTGGTGAGAGACTTTTTATGTCTTTTGATGCTTATGAAAGCGAGAGATTAGGAACTTTATAGGAGCATTCGGCAGCCATGGATGCTTCATTGCATGAGTCTGCCATGGATTGTTACCCATGGGTTGGAGAATGTTGGGACTTCTTCTAAGTACTGATGACTTCTCCCTTCTGATTTATGGAAGAGCCCTAGGGCTCTGGCTCTCATTGAGGCACTTGAGCATGGATTAAACTTCCCCAGGATAACTTTTACATTCCTTCCAATATTTCACAGGTAAGAAGTAGGGGCAGTCTTGTATACTGCTAATACTCACACCAGTAAACTCTGAGTGGCCACTTTTTGCTTCTCCAAAAATGAAAACAAAAAACCCTGCATCACCAAAAAAAAAAGGAGGGGGCAAAAGGGGACACAGATTTGCATAAAAATTGCATATACTAATGTATATGTATAGATACATATGGAAATAATTACTATAATTTAAGGTCTACAATTGTCATGCTTCCCTCAGACTCCTCTGAGGATGAAGGGGAATGGCAGGCTCCAGATCCAGGGAAAGGGACCAGTGCAGAAAGAGCCCGAGCCCCTCACCTCCTGTGGATGTTCCTTGCCCGGCTGCAGCCTCCGCAGAGGATTCAGAGGGCAAAACACCCCCAACCCCAGCAGAGTGAAGGCCACTGCATGTAAAAGAACAACGTAGGTGGGCCTCTGTAGGTTTAAGAAAGAGAGGCTCTCAGAAGCAAGAGGACTGATTGCATACAGCTGCTTCAGGACACTGCAGTTAAAAGCAGGAAGCAGGCAGGGGCAAGGCTGCTGGAGAACAACATCATTTTCATATGCCAGATCTTGTCAGCCTCACCTCGACTCTGAACCTGAACCTCAGCCTTGCTCATGTTCTCTTGTGTGTTGGACTTTGGACTGGAAAACTGACTTCTCTTTGCCACATCCCCTTGGATTTGAATGAACTGGTAACGTTTCCTGCTTCAGCCACCTTTTCCCTCTCAGCCTTGGACAGGTTTACAGCCCTGTTATCAGCTAAGGAGTTATTGCTGCCCGTTGCAGTTAGCTGGCAAGAACTGACAACAATGCATCTCACTATAGTGGGGAAAACTGTGACCAGATTACCTGCTCAGTCTGCTGTCCGGTTGCTAACTGTTGATGGGCCACTTCAAGGCCTCTGCTCTCCCTTCTTACGGTTCCTTATTTTTTAAACTCAACTTCAGCTGGACAGCCCTTCAAATAGAGGACTATCCCCTGTAAAGTAAGACACATGGCCACCCTAGCAAACCCTCTCTCCCACCACCACCACCACACACATTGCTTTAAAAGGGTTATTCTTCACTGGCTATGCACGGTGCAATAGTTTCTTCTGTGCTGTCTTCTGAATCAAACATGTTAGTACATTGACTGACACACAATCACACACACCCAATTTGTGGAATGGTCTCCCAAGAGAGGCTCACCTAGGCCCCACTCTAATGGCTTTTCAGTGCCAGACTAAGACATTCTTATTCTCCCAAGCCCTTTTAATATGATTGTATTATTACCAGTCTGTACTGGCTGGTTTTTACTTTTGGTGAGTTGGTTTTAGCTCTTTTGTGTGCTTTGTTTATTTTTATTGGTGCTGGCATTTGTTTTATCTTATGTTGGAATGGGATCTTATTGCTAATTATGCATTTTTAGTGTTTTAATTTGAGTTTATATATACTCTTGTACATCACTTAGAGAATTGTATTTTATAAAGAAGCGAATAAATGTAGTGAATAAATAGAAGAAAATACTTGAAAGATAAGAAAATTTAATACAATGCTCAATCCCATAGTGGATCTAGTTGTGCTTACTTTAGATTAGCTGCAGCTCCAACATCACAAAACACTACATGAATAAATAAACATATTTACCGACATTTACAGAGCAAACCTGTATATGTTTACACAAAAGTAAATCTGTGTGTGTTTAATGGAGCTTACTCCCAGGTAAAGTTTACATAGGACTGAAGCCTTAGTATTGTGATAGACAGATTAAGGAGTAACAGAGGGGGAGATTTTCCTGGGCCCAATCCGCACAGCCAATTTACTGCGGAGAGACAGCACATCAGTGCTTTGTGACAGATGACATTGCAAAAATGCTGTGGATTGGTGACAAAGTCGTTTTAGGGTGGTTTTCCTTGAACGTGGCTCCTTCACGGTTCCTCTGCAGTGTGCCCCATCCCCTTGCATTAAATCCTGGGTGTGCCTAGGGGTGTTGTTGTGGCCTGGCTGTAACCTGGCAGTGATGGTCAAGGGGTGGGCCACCCCTTCCCTCCCATCCCCTCTTTTCCCCCATTCACAGTCGGGCACTTTTGGACACAGGCTTCCTTTCCTTACTACTTCGCAGTAATGCGGTTTTAACCATTTACAATATCACAGCAGCACCCTTTTAACCTTTCACAATATCCCAGTGGTGGCTGACAGGGAAAAGGTGTGGAGTAAACTTGTTGTTGTTCAGTCGTTAAGTCGTGTCCGACTCTTCGTGACCCCATGGACCATAGCATGCCAGGCCTTCCTCTCCTCCGCTCTTTCCCGGAATGTGCTCAAATTCATGTTCATTGCATCGGTGATGCTATCTAGCCATCTCATCCTCTGCCGTCTCCTTCTCCTTTTGCCTTCAATCTTTCCCAGCATCAGGGTCTTTTCCAGGGAGTTTTCTCTTTGCATTAGATGGCCAAAATATTTGAGCTTCAGCTTCAGTATCTGTCCTTCCAATGAGCACTCAGGGTTGATTTCCTTTAGGATTGATTGATTTGACCTCCTTGCAGTCCAGGGGACTCGTATGAGTCTTCTCCAGCACCACAGTTCAAAGGCATCAAGTCTTCGGCGCTCAGCCTTCCTTATAGCCCAGCTCCCACAGCCGTACGTTACTAGTGAGAAAAC
This sequence comes from Heloderma suspectum, assembly GCF_057233095.1. Taxonomy (NCBI): domain Eukaryota; kingdom Metazoa; phylum Chordata; class Lepidosauria; order Squamata; family Helodermatidae; genus Heloderma; species Heloderma suspectum. Next base: position 273,894,838 of record NC_139458.1, read on the forward strand.
CATAGGTTTGATTATACGGACCTTTGTCGGCAAGGTGATGTCTCTGCTTCTTACTATGCTGTCTAGGTTTGCCATAGCTTTCCTCCCAAGGAGCAAGCGTCTTTTAATTTCATGGCTACAGTGACCATCTGCGGTGACCTTGGAGCCCAAGAAAGTAAAATCTGTCACTGCTTCCATTTCTTCCCCTTCTATATGCCAGGAAGTGATGGGGCCAGATGCCATGATCTTAGTTTTGTTAATGTTGAGTTTCAAACCAGCTTTTGCACTCTCCACTTTCACCCTCAACAAGAGGCTCTTGAGATCCTCTTCACTTTCTGCCATTAGGGTGGTATCATCTGCGTATCTGAGGTTGTTGATAATTCTCCCAGCAATCTTCATTCCGACCTGTGATTTATCCAACCCGGCGTTTCTCATGATGTACTCTGCATATAAGTTAAATAAGCAGGGTGACAATATACAGCCTTGTCGTACTCCTTCCCCAATTTTGAACCAATTGGTTGTTCCATGTCCGGTTCTTACTGTTGCTTCTTGACCCTTGTACAGGTTTCTCAGGAGACAGGTACAGTGGTCTGGTACTCCCATCACTTTAAGAATTTGCCACAGTTTGTTGTGATCCACACAACCAAAGGCTTTAGCGTAGTCAATGAAGCAGAAATAGACTTTTTCTGGAATTCTCTTGCTTTCTCCATGAGGCAGCGAAAGTTGGTGATTTGATCTCTAGTTCCTCTGTCTCTTGGAAACCCAGCTTGTACTTCTGGTAGTTCTTGTTTCACATACTGCTGAAGCCTAGCTTGTAGGATTTTGAGCATAACCTTGCTGGCATGTGAAATGAGCGCAATTGTACGGTAGTTTGAACACTCTTTGGCATTGCCCTTCTTTGGAACTGGAATGTTTTAGGTCATACCTGAATGGTTTAGTGGTTTTCCCTATGTTCTTCAATTTAAGCCAAAATTTTGCAATAAGAAGCTCATGATCTGAGCCACAGTCAGCTCCAGGTCTTGTTTTTACTGACTGTATAGAGCTTCTCCATCTTTGGCTGTAAAGTACATAATCAGTCTGATTTCGATATTGACCATCTGGAGATGTCCATGTGTAGAGTCGCCTCTTGTGCTGTTGGAAAAGAGTGTTTGCTACGATCAGCGTGTTCTCTTGGCAAAACTCTATAAGCCTTTGTCCTGCTTCATTTTGTACACCAAGGCCATGCTTGCCTGTTATCCCGGTGATTTCTTGACTTCCTACTTTAGCATTCCAATCCCCTATGATGAAAAGGCCATCTTTTTTTGGTGTTAGTGCTAGAAGGTGTTGTAGGTCTTCATAGAACCGATCAATCTCAGCTTCTTCAGCATCAGTGGTTGGGGCATAGACTTGAATTACTGTGATGTTGAATGGTTTGCCTTGGATTCGTACTGAGATAATTCTATTGTTTTTGAGATTGTACCCCAGTACTGCTTTTCCCACCCTTTTATTGACTATGAGTGCTACTCCATTTCTTCTAAGAGATTCTTGCCCACAGTAGTAGATATGATGGTCACCTGAATTAAATTCACCCATGCTTGTCCATTTTAGTGCACTGATTCCCAAGATGTCAATGTTCAATCTTGCCATCTCATGTTTGACCACCTCCAGCTTGCCTTGATTCATTGATCTTACATTCCAGGTTCCTAAACAATATTATTCTTTACAGCATCGGATTTTCTATTCACCACCAGACACATCCACAGCTGAGTGTCCTTTCGGCTTTGGTCCAGCCGCTTCACTCTTTCTGGCACTACTTGGAAATTCCCTCTGCTCTTCCCCAGTAGTATATCGGACACCTTCCGACCTGAGGGGCTCATCTTCCGGCATCATATCTTTTAGCCTTGTGATACGTTCCTTGGCAAGAATACTGGAGTGGGTTGTCATTTCCTTCTCCAGTGGACCACATTTTGTCAGAACTCTCCGCCATGACCTGTCCATCTTGGGTGGCCCTGCATGGCATAGCTTATGGCTTCACTGAGTTACTCAAGTCCCTTCGCCACAACAAGGCAGTGATCCATGAAGGGGGTGGAGTAAACTACAGGGGCTTAATTCAGGATTTCCATTAAATTTCCCTGAGCCACGGGAGCGTGGACATGGCAGGAGAACAAGCCTCTCTCATTGGCTGAGCAGCACCTATGCAGTTGATGACATTTAGTTCTATTCACTGGACTCCGCCCACCCAACCCCAAAGTATGGTGGTCTCAAATGCCACGTGACCCGTGGAAGCAGGGTTTTAGGTAGTGTATACTCTCCACTTTTCTTGCTTCGTGCGCTGCTGACAGACCAATGCAATTTCATGAACATCTGGATATAACAATACAACGCTTCAGAAATCATCACCATGTAGATTCCCCCCTGGTGTTCTGTATTTAGGCAATGGTGAAAGAATGAATTTAGCCACAGCTTGATTAAAAAAATTAAAAGGATATAGGTCTGGATGCAGAGATCCTGTAAGTGGCATTCTGCTCATGGAACATTGCAGCTAATGCAAGGGGAAGTTGATTTTCAGTTATGCTCCATAGAGTTGTTAACCTGCTTGTGCCAGATGTGTACCCTTGCAAGCTCCATGGCAGACTGTGTGTGTGTGTGTGTGTGTGTATGTATTTACTTACTTACCTTCCCACCTTTCTAGTAAAAATAGTGCTCAAGTTGGCCAACAATAATAAAACACAGATAAAATGTAACATAATTAAAACATTACCGCCCCAATTAAAAGCCATCAGTTAAAAACAACATTAAAGACACATCAGTTAAAAGGAAATAAGCAATAAACAGCACCCACAGTTAAAATCCAGTTCAGCAAACAAAACAGCTCAATAGCTCCAAAGCATGCCTGAATAAAAATGTCTTTGCCAGCCGGCGGAAGGGCGGTAAAGATGGAACTAGTCTTGCCTCCCTTGGCAGGGAGTTCCAGAGTTAAGCAATAGGTGAAGATATTCCCACCATGGAGCTGGAGCCATAAGAGACACTCCATCGGATTCACTGCTGTCTGTCAAGCCACTGCCAAGGCACAGAAGCCTTCCTGGGGTGAGTGGTAGGCAACCCCACACAACCCGATCCCAGATTCTGATAGCTTTATTAATCAGAATAAGGGCTTAAAGTGGGTAGAGGGACAGGGCTGTGCACACTGCCCTGCCATCTCCGGGTGCAATGGCCTGGCCCCTTAGTCCAGACTTCGCCAAGTTGAATTGACAAGGTCTGAAAGGGAGTTCTGCTCTCATTTACTTGAACGAGAGTGGAACTCTCTGTACGATTACGGACCCTGCCTTATCAGGGTTCCTGATCGTGCAGAGAATTCTACTCGCATTCAAGAAAATGTGAGTACAATCCCCTTTCAGACCTTGCAAGTTTGACCCAGCAATGTCTGAGGGCTGAGTGGGGAAGGGCCAGCATGCCCAGAGATAGGGGGCAGGGGAGGCGGAGGGCTTTCCCACGCCCCAGTACAAATCGTCTTCAGCTGGTCTCAGGATAGGCTCAGCTCTGCCTGGGAGTGGGAGCCCCTCCCCATCTTTCCTAATATGTGCTTGTACTCTGGATTTGAACTTGGGTCACACACACCCCAATGTAAAGTGTGGGGTGCCCCACCATACTGGGCTCCTCCTGCAATCACGGTGTGCCTAGCACCTATGACCCAGTCTTGAGGCTGGAATTGTGGGGGGAGGGAAAGGCAAATGCCCCATGGTGTGTCTGACTCCTGTCTGCTGCTATGGCTGAGTGGCTAAGGAACCACTCTGTGGTGTTTGTGGCGTGCACTGGAATCTTGAGAGATCCTTCTCTTTTGCCCCTGATGTGGCTGTTTCTGACCAGACATTCAAAAGGTGCATTTCCCCCTGGCAGTACCAGGGTTATTGCTGCTATTAAAATGTGTAGTATTGTTATATGTTTTTTATTTTTAAATTTTTCCTTATAACTATTTTGCTTCACTGTTTTTGAGAGTGGCTAAGGACAGAACCATCATTGGAAATTATTGTTGTTACTTGTGCAACTGGGACTGATGAAGTGGAGGCACTGTGGCATCATTCCGTTCCTTGTGTGAGGATGCGTCGGTGTGTGCTGGGGGGGTGTCCTCAGCACCATGAGTTCATTGCCTCTTTCAAAGCGTGGGCAACATTTGGGTGTCACTGCCAGGATAGCACAGTGTCTGATTGGTTGTCTTTAGTGGTGTTTTTCCAGGGATGCTGAGTATGTGTGTGTCTGACATTTTTATGCTGTGTTCTGATTTTCTGCGTTGTGTGTGTCCCCCTTCCAGGCTGAGTGAGTTAGATACAGTGGCCATTCCCCCAGTGTAGTGGCAGCTGATTTCCCTACCCCAGCATAATTGGTGCATATGAGGATTGCTTTGCAAATCTATTACTGACCCAGGGATGGTATCAGTATTACTTGCTCACACTGACTGAAGTGAGAAAATCATAGCAATAAATGAAAATAAAGGTAGAGGAGATTCTACTTATGAGAAATGGAAAAACAACATGAAAAACGGCAAATCACAAGACCAGTCTTTGGTTAAATGTGATGTTGCTTGAGTTTTGTAAATTAATGTTCCTGAGGTGCTCTTGTGGAATGGTGTTCTTGTTAGGCTCATGCTGAGATATTTGTGGTGCCTGTTGAATAATGGACTGTGGGTCTGGTGGTGCAGAGAGATGCTTCAGGATGCGAGTCACTGTAAGGCCAAGCAGCATCCCACTGGTTCCAGTTGCTGACCTGGGGGCTAAACGTTGCCTTGCATTTTCTGAGGGTTTAGTAACACACGAGACAGTGACCCTGATCTCTTGAAGCTGCCCCTGAGCTAATCTGTGTGCAAATCGGTTTCTCGTAAGTTGTACGAACAGGCTTATGTTGCACTGGAGCCTGCTGTTTCTGGAAAACAGGCTGGATTTGGTGGGTCACAAGAGAGCCAGTCAGCTCAAGATGGGGGGGGGCGTCTCTCAGGGGTCGGCCAAGTGACTCACCTCCACCAAGCTCAGAGAATGCATTTTGTGGGGGTGGGAAGGTATCAGATCTGATTGTTTTCTGTTGTGTGGAAAGCAAAGATCACCATGTTCGTCCATGAGAAAACAAAGTTGGGCAATACCTTTATTAAGACCAACCAAAATGTCACAAAAGTGGGTTCAAGCTTTTGGGTTTTCTGGGACACTTCATCAGGTTTGGTGATACAAAAAGTGGAGGATGGGGGAAGAAACAAGGAAGTCCCCAAATTAGGCTAGGTGTCCTGGGCCGCATCTACATGGCACCGATTTCATTGTTTGCTCGATAGGCGCTGCACAATATTAGTGCTGCGAATGAACAACTGGGGTGGGGTGGGGGGTTAAAGCGGGCTTCCCAAGCTGGGAAGACCAGAGAGCGCAGAGCTGGGAGGAGGGTGTGTGACTAGCACGTAGGACTTGCTTGTGAGTAGACGTTCGTAACAAGCCCCGCATACACATTTCTGAGGCGGGCAGGCAAGCAGGCAAGCCTCTGGAGACTGAGCTGGCGCTGAGAGCATGAAGTGCTTCTGAGTACACGTTTATGGAACTTATCCACCCTGGCACCCAGCCTTCTTCAACTTCGAATCCACAGGCATCCACTGTTTCTCTGCTGTGTTCCTTTGTAGCAGCACATCTCCACCCTCAAGCTCGACTACTTAAAGTGAGAGGCAGCAACGTGGAAATGAAGGCAATGAGTTACTTCCCAGTAGACATGTTTGCCCCTCCACTCTGCCCCCCGCCCCACCCCTGCACCAGGCCACTTTCCCTTCTGCCAATCAGCGCGGCTTCCACCAGCCCGCTTCTTCGCGCCTCTGTAACTGCGGAGCTGCAGAGGAGGAGGGGCATCACTCACGGCGCTGTGATGCCAATCCGAGGAAGGGACAGACAGCTCAACCACCCGCAGTGAGCCCGACGCTAGCGAAACCTTCGCAGCAAATGGACCCTGAGGAAACCCGGATTTCTCTGTGAAAACCACGATTGGGCTGCGAAGCGGAGACTGCATCATCTGTCGCAGAGATCTTCCCTTCGAAGCAGCACCAGGGCAAATGGCTCATGTAGATGGGGCCCTGGCTGTGACATCTGCAGTTCAGGCCCGGGGTGCTTCCAGATGAGGCTTTTCTTGTGCAGTTGCCCTGCCTTATTCATGGAATTTATGGGGGGTCCAGAGAACAACATCTTCCACTCGGAACCCTTGGTGTTTTCCCACTGCTTTTTCTGTCTTTTCTCTTACCACAGAAAATCCATTAAGGAAGAAGAGACAGAATAGCTACACAATGCCTTCTCGTGGGTAGTGCTAGGAGCCCCCCATCTGGAAGCACCCCATTCTCATGATGCAGGGAGGCATCCGTGTAGGGAAGGTGAAGGATAAGTGAAGCCAGCTCCCTGGCCAAAGTGCCAACTGGAAGAGGTACAGACAGTGCTTTGGTGAGGCCCCACCCCCTGATGTCCTCTGGCCCATGCGGGCGGGGGGCCCTCCAGCCAGGGCCAAATATGGTTCCCCACCCCTGCTTTGAAGAGGTGTGTGGTGAGTACCCCCATCCTTCACATCACCTAATAAGTCAGGGTGAGTGAGCAGGCTGAAGCCCTGCTTATATTTTGCCTCATCGTCCTGTTTTTCTGTTTCCTCCTCCCCTTACTAATCTAGGGATGTACGAAAGTCACTTACAGTTTCGCGGATCTGCTTCGCGGTGGGGGGGGGAGGCACTTCATCCCTCCCCCCGGAATCCTGCCTGGCTGGCTCCGCTCCACGGGGATTCCACGGAGCTGCCAGCCGGCTTCATCCGCAGCCGGCCATCCGGCCGTAGCCGCCACCGTTTGCGTCCCTGTACTTAACTGTGATAGGCTACATAAATATTTACGTAGCCTATCATGGCAAAGTAAAAAAAAACACATACGCAAATGGTGGCGGCTACGGTGGCCGCCATTTGCGTTCGCTATTTTTAGCCGTTCTAGCCTATGTAGATATTTACCTAGGCTAGAATGGCTAAAAATAGCCGCCCTCGCCGCTGCTGCAACTGCCGCCCCCGCCGCCACACCTGCCACCCCCACCGCCGCCCCTTCTGCCGCCGCCTGCCGCCGCCCCCACACCTGCCGCCGCCTGCCGTCACCCCTTCTGCCGCCCCTTCCGCCACCGCCCCTTCCACCGCTGCCGCCCCTTCCACCACCGCCCCTTCCGCCGCCGCCCCTGCCATCACCCCTGCCACCACCCCCACCGCCACACCGCTGCCGAAGCCACCGCATCCGCCGCAGGTAAGCTTTGTCCCGGGGGGTTCCGCATTTGGCATTCGGCCTCACTGGAATCCGTGGCGGAATTCTCCGCCATCCCTAGCCTACCTGCTGTGGAATGACGCCACTGTTTTTACTGCTGTGACATTCAACTGTGCAAGAAAATGGCTGGTGGCAGCTCCTATTGGGCTTTCTGGAACACCTACACCAAACCTTGCTTTGAGGAAGGGACTGTCCCTCAGAGTGAGGCATTGCAGGCAATTTGGCCCTGGTGAGCACCCACAACTCTGCCCTTTGAGGCAACTAGGGATGGCCAAATCCATTCGTTTCACTTCATTCAGGCTTTTTATAACTTCCAAGTTCTTTCTCTCCTGGATCTGAACTTTGCAAATTTTAGTAAATTCTTATCAAAACCGAACTGAAACTAAATTCTCACCCATCTGCACCTGCCAAATTCAGTTGCTCTTGCTCCAGCTATTACCAGGCTGATCTGCTGCCTGTAATGGCAGTTTCTGGCAAATGCAGTGGCAGTGCAAAGCATGGGGCAGGAGGGGGGGCACTACCCTTCATGGATTTGGTCCATAGAGTGCTAGTTGCTGATCTTTTGCCTAAAACGATCCTGTAATTTTGCCATCCAAGATCCCCCAGTTCAAAGAAAGCAATTAGGTCCTGTACAAGGAACTGAGGAAAGCTTTAATATCAGTTTAATTGAGTGTCTCATCTTTTCTTCTCCTCTAAACAAATCAGGCTGCATCATCACTTTACAAGGGTGAAGATGGATTCATTGTATACATGCAAATAGCAAACGGTACAACATTTACATATTATTCTTATTGCGTTATTATCAGACTAAATGGATGAGTCAGCTCATTTTCCCATCTGGGCTCATCTTCTAGGTTAGGCAAGGAATGGAATATATACTGCCTATGTTTTGTATGTCATCAAGAATGTAATTACACATTTTAGGGAGGTTCTTTAGCCTCAGGGGCTAAAAAGAGATGAACATTACAATCTATAACATCATCCCAGTCCGCCTTCATTACTGTGTGCAGACTGCAGAGTCACCTTTCTAGACAGTGGGCACAGAGGCAACCAAAGTCACACTTTTTAAAGCCCCATTAAGTTCAGCGGAAGGATTAAGCACATGCGTAAATTCCTCTCACAAACATCAGTGGGATTTACAGCACAATCCCATACTTTTTTACTTAGACGTAAGTTCCACTGAACTCAGTGGGGCTTATTCCCAGGTAAATGGGTACAGGATTGCTGCCTTAAAAGTGCCTACCATTGGCTGGATTGTGTCCAATATTTTTACATGTAATAATTGCACAGTTGTTGCTCCTTTGCTGTACAGGACCCAGATGCGGGAACGGGACAGGACGGGGACCACATTTTGTCAGCATTCAAACTACATTTTGTTTGTTTCTTAATGGAATAACCCCCCACCCCCCCATACGCACATTTTTCTTTAGCCAGTGTGATAGTGATAGTAAGCATCATATGCAACATACTTGTCTGTGTGTCGCATGCACATTTGACTAGTTATCATGACACCACTGATGATGAGTGACACAACTCCACCTCAATAGTCATGCCATGTTGTGTACTTTTTTTAAAAAGGTTATTGAAAAATTTTTTTAGAAGCACTGTGGTTAGAGAATTGTACTGGGATTAGGAAGACCCAGGCTGGATCTACACTTACTGCCTTTTTTTCACTTCCAATGAGGTTTCACCGCCCGCCTTTCACACTACGCAGTAGCCACCTCGAATTGGAACCAGAATTTCCCACTTGCGTGCTCCCGCTTTCAATACCCTAATATCCCGGTATTTCCCCTTAATGTGCTCTGATTTTCCACCTTCGCTACCATATCTGGTCCTAGTTCCCTCCCCTGCCTGTCCATATGCGGCAGTGTTTGTATTTCCCTCCTGTCCAATCACAGCTCTCAATGGCCCCATGTCTTCTTCTGGCTACCGATCGCATAGCTTCCTCAGCAGCCCCTGCTTCCTCAGCAACAAGCAAAGGGCTGGATGTGTGTGTGCTTGTCTGATCTTGGAAGCTAAGTGGGGTCAGTCCCGATCAGTGCTTGGATGGGAGACCGCCTGGGACTCAGGCTTCCTGCATTGAGCAGGGGGTTGTTGTATCCCTTCAAATGAGATTAAGTTTTACCCCCTCCTATCCCCCGCTCAGGATGTTGTTTTTTAAATTAAGGCAATATCCTCGCAGAATCAGGGCTTCTCCAAGATGTTTTTTTTCTAATCGAAGCATGATCTTCGAAGCTTCGAAGTTGTGAAGCTTCACAACTTTGAAGCTGCGAAGATCATGCCTGAATTAGAAAAAAAAAACATTGTGGAGAAGCCCCGATTCTGCGAGGATATTGTCTTAATTTAAAAAACAACATCCAGAGTGGGGGATAGGAGGGGGTAAAACTTAATCTCATTTGAAGGGATACAACAACCTCCTGCTCAATGCAGGAAGCCTGATTCCCAGGCAGTCGCCCATCCAGCTACTGCCTGGGCTGACCCCGCTTAGCATCCGAGATCAGACAAGCATGCGCAGGAAAACAGCAGGAAAACAGCACAGCGCTTGAGTGTGAACCGAGCTCGTGCATTCGATGAAGCACTGTAATGGGAAAAATGGGTGAGTGTGAATAATCACATTTTAATGCGAGAGCGTTTAACCCAACGGGACACCGAATTCATTGTGATGGCGGGCGCAATGTAGATCGGCTCCCAGTTTCAAACCTCTGCTCAGCCACAATGCTACTGGGTGATCTTGGGCCAGTCACATTATCTCAGCCTGAACTTCAGCACCTGACCTTTGGCAGAAAAGACCTATCTTTTTTCCCAGGCATTTGGCAGCACATGCTGAGTTTTAGTTGGTCCTGGATGTGTCTTTAGTCATGAGTGACTGTTTTGTTTTTAGTTATATATTGTTTGTGTATATTGTCTGTGTGCTTTTATGTAAATGGCTTTTAAACTTTGTGTATTGTATTTTTAATGTTTTAACTTCTGTAAACTGCCCAGAGAGCTTTGGCTATGGGATGGTATAGAAATGTAATAAATAAATAAATAAATCTTTACAGGGTTGTTGTGAACACAAAACCAAGCATGCTGCCTTGGGCTCCTTGGAGGAAAGGTGGGACAGGAACACAGGAACAAAGAGAGCTGCCTTATACCAAGTCAGACCCTTGGTTCATTGAACCCAGTATTGTCAACGCTGACTGGCAGAAGCTTTCCAGGGTTTCAGGCAGGATTCTTTCCTAGCCCTATGTGGAGAAGCCAGGAATTGAACCCGGGACCTTCTGCATGCAAAATATGTGCTCTGTAACCCTTTGAGAAATAATTGATAAAGGAACATCAGCAAGGCTTCTCCCTCTCCCACATCAATGCCTTGCTATTCAGGACTGGCCCTACCATTGGGCAGGATGAGGCAGTCCATCTTGAGTACTCAGTATGCAGGTTCCATTAAAGAGCAACACATGATTAATTGATTCATTTATTATATTTTTCCCAGGGCTAATGCTATTTGACTTTTCTGCTTCAGACATTAAAATGCCTCCGTTATCATTTTATGACTCTTCTGCTTTCTTAAAATATAGGTATTTGAATATTGTTCTCCTTGTGCTCTGGGGCCGTGCACACATCTCCCTTGATTTAAAAACATACTAGGACTTCAGTTTTAATGTAATTGTTATATTAATCAAAGCTAAAGCTTTAATTCATTGATGAATGGAGATGAGATTAAGGTTGCATTCCAATACACTAGGGGTGGGCAACTTGCGGCCATCCAGATGTTTTGGCCTACAACTGCCATCAGCCCTAGCCAGCATAGCCAATGGTGATGGACGAAGGGAGTTATAGGCCAAAACATCTGGAGGGCCACAAGTTGCCCATCCCTGGTATACATCACTTTTTGTTGTTTATTCGGTCAGTCACTTCCGACTCTTCGTGACTTCATGGACCAGCCCACACCAGAGCTTCCTGTCGGCCATCGCCACCCCCAGCTCCCCCAAGGTCGAGCCCGTCACCTCCAGAATACCATCCATCCATCTTGCCCTCGGGCGGCCCCTCTTCCTTTTGCCTTCCACTTTCCCTAGCATCAGCATCTTCTCCACGGTATCCTGTCTTCTCATTAGGTGGCCAAAGTACTTCAGTTTTGCCTTTAATATCATTCCCTCAAGTGAACAGACTGGCTTTATTTCCTGGAGTATGGACTGTTTTGATCTTCTTGCCGTCCAAGGCGCTCTCAGCATTTTCCTCCAGCATCACAGTTCAAAAGCATCTATCTTCCTTCGCTCAGCCTTCCTTATGGTCCAGCTCTTGCAGCCATAGGTTACTACGGGGAATACCATTGCTTTCACTATGCGGACCTTTGTTGTCAGTGTGATGTCTCTGCTCTTCACTAGTTTATCAAGATTTGTCATTGCTGTCCTCCCAAGAAGTAAACGTCTTCTGATTTCCTGGCTGCAGTCAGCGTCTGCAGTAATCTTTGCACCTAGAAAGACAAAGTCTGTCACTACCTCCACGTTTTCTCCCTCTATTTGCCAGTTATCAGTCAAGCTGGTTGCCGTAATCTTGATTTTTTTGAGGTTTAACTGCAACCCAGCTTTTGCACTTTCTTCTTTCACCTTCATCATGAGGTTCCTCAGCTCCTCCTCACTTTCAGCCATCAAAGTGGTATCATCTGCATATCTGAGATTGTTAATGTGTCTTCCAACCATTTTAATTCTAGCCTTGGCTTCATCAAGCCCAGCACATCGCATGATGTGTTCTGCGTACAGGTTGAATAGGTAGGGTGAGAATATACAACCCTGCCGTACTCCTTTCCCAATCTTAAACCAGTCCGTTGTTCCATGGTCTGTTCTTACCGTTGCTACTTGGTCGTTATACAGATTCCTCAGGAGGCAGACAAGATGACTTGGTATCCCCATACCACCAAGAACTTGCCACCATTTGTTATGATCCACACAGTCAAAGGCTTTAGAATAGTCAATAAAACAGAAATAGATGTTTTTCTGAAACTCCCTGGTTTTCTCCATTATCCAGCGGATATTGGCAATTTGGTCTCTAGTTCCTCTGCCTTTTCTAAACCCAGCTTGTACATCTGGCAATTCTCGTTCCATGAATTGCTGGAGTCTACCTTGCAAGATCTTGAGCATTACCTTACTGGCATGTGAAATAAGTGCCACTGTTCGATAGTTTCAACATTCTTTGGTGCTTCCCTTTTTTGGTATGGGGATATAGGTTGATTTTTTTCCAATCTGTTGGCCATTCTTGTGTTCTCCAAGTTTGCTAGCATATGGCATGCATCACCTTGACAGCATCATCTTACAAGATTTTAAACAGTTCAGCTGGGATACCGTCATCTCCTGCTGCCTTGTTATTAGCAATGCTTCTTAAGGCCCATTCAACCTCACTCTTCAGGATGTCTGGCTCTAGCTCACTGACCACACCGTCAAATCGATCCCCGATATTATCATCCTTCCGATACAGATCTTCCGTATATTCCTGCCACCTTTTCTTGATCTCTTCTGCTTCTGTTAGGTCCTTGCCATCTTTGTTTTTGATCATACCCATTTTTGCCTGGAATTTACCTCCATGTTTCTAATTTTCTGGAAGAGGTCTCTTGTCCTTCCTATTCTTTTATCTTCTTCCGCTTCTGTGCATTGCTATAAAAATAATTCCTTATCTCTTCTGGCTAACCTCTGGAATTTTGCATTTAATTGGGCATATCCCCCCCTATCACTGTTGCCTTTTGCTTTCCTTCTTTCTTGGACTGCTTCCAGTGTCTCAGCAGAGAGCCATCTTGCCTTCTTGGTTTCCTTTTTCTTTGGGACGTTTTTTGTTGCCGCCTCCTGAACAATGTTGTGAACTTCTGTCCATAGTTCTTCCAGGACCCTATCTACTAAATCTAGTCCCTTAAATCTATTCTTCACCTCCACTGCATATTCATGAGGAATATTAGTGAGCTCATATCTAACTGATCTGTGGGTCTTCCCTATTCTCTTTAGTCTGATTCTAAATTGTGCAATAAGAAGTTTGTGATCTGAACTACAGTCAGCTCCAGGTCTTGTTTTTACTGACTGCATAGATGTCCGCCACCTTTGGCTACAAAGGATGTAGTCAGTCTGATTTCGGTGTCGACTGTCTGGTGAAGTCCATGTATAAAGTCGTCTCTTAGGTTGTTGGAAGAGAGTGTTTGTTATGCACAGTGAGTTGTCTTGGCAAAATTCTATCAGCCTATGTCCTGCTTCATTTTGTTCTCCCAGACCATGCTTGCCTGTAATTTCAGGTGTCGTTTGACTACCTACCTTAGCATTCCAGTCTCCTGTAATGAAAATAACATCTTTTTTTGGCGTACTATCCAGTAGGTGCTGCAGATCCTAATAGAACTGATCTACTTCTGCTTCTTCAGCATCTGTGGTTGGGGTGTATATTTGGATCACTGTGATGTTAAATGGCTTACCCTGAATTCGAATTGAGATCATTCTGTCATTTTTTGGATTGTATCCAAGCACTGCTTTAGCCACTTTATTATTAATTATGAAGGCTACTCCATTTCTTCTGTGGTCCTCTTGTCCACAGTAGTAGATCTGATGGTCATTTGATGTGAAGTGGCCCATTCCAGTCCATTTCAGTTCACTGACACCCAAAATGTCTATATTTAATCTTGACATCTCCCCAATACATCACTTTACCTGGGAGTAAGTCCCATGGAATTCAGTGGGACTTCTGAGTGGATATGCATAAGATTGCTCTGTAAATGCCTCCAGTGTGTCAGTGCAGTAGGACAGGGGTGGGGAGAAGATAGAACTCCAAATGTTTTGGACTTTAACGGCCAGAAGCCTCTGCCAGCATGGCCAATGGTCAGGAATGCTGGGAATGGGTTTTAAAAAAACCATCTGGAGATCTACCTTCTGCCCCCCCCCCCCACTAGGAAGGACTTCATCCATACTTATTTGGACCCTTCTTTATTTTATTGTTTTATTTATGTTATATATTTATTAGTAGCTCTTTAGCTAAATAAACACTCAAAGTGACTTGCCAAAAAGAACACAAAATACCCTTATTACCCTTACCTTATGCAATGAATATGAACTTGAGCACGCTCCAGGAGAGAGCTCAGGACAGGAAGGCCTGGCATGCTATGGTCCATGGGGTCATGAAGAGTCGGACATGACTGAACGACTGAACAACAACAACAACCCTTACCTTAATGCATGTAAGTTAAAATTATTACTCCTCATAGAATCATAGAACCATAGGGTTGGAAGGGGCCTCCAAGACCATCGAGTCCAACCCCCTGCTCAATGCATCAGATGGAATGTTGCTGTGCACATATGAGAGAGCTGGTGTGGTGTAGCGGTTAGGGTGTTGGACTTGGACTCAGGAGACCTGGGTTGTGTCCCAACATGGCCATGAAACTCACTGGGTGACTTTGGGCCACTCACCGACTCTTAGCCTAGCCTACCTCATGGGGTCGTTGTGAAGATAAAATGGAGAGGAGGAGGACCATGTGAGCTGCCTTGGCTTCCTTGCAAAAAGAAAAAAGGTGGGATGTAAATGCAACAAATAAATCAATATGATTGCAGGTTTGCAGACCCTGTTCACATGATCATCCCTGACTTTTTCTTCTCTTTGAAAAAGAACTATGGTGCAAATTGGGACTATGTGCACAGTGCCCAAATCACACACATTACCTCACATCTGTCAGCAGGGGAGAGGGGAGATTATATGCAGCCATACCTACTGGATGCTTGGGCAGCTGATTGTGTGAACCAGCCAGTTGTCAGCACATGCTATTTTTATGGATCACTGCAGCCATCTCGAGCTATAGGATCTTGCGCTTCTCTTCAGGATTAAACCTTTGGTTTTACTGAACCATGGATTGGGCTACCCAGAGCTCATCCGGAAAACTGGTACATCTCTAGCATTCATCCAAACAAGTGCCAGCAAAATCAATAGTGTTTCAATGCTTTGCTGTGCTTAAATACCATTCAGTTATAAAGGACCTGAGCAAATGTATGGAATGTTTAGTGTTTTTAGTGTTTCAGTGAAAGATAGTGTATCAGTAAAGCATTGCTTTTAGTGCATCAGTAAAGCTAAAGCATAGGATCTGTTCCCCTCTCATTTTGCATTTCATGACCCCCCCCAAAAGGAAAAAAGCCTGATCTTGAATATAATAAATCATGCTCAAAACAGATAGTCCATGTTTTTCAGCGTTTTCTGTCATGCCTTAGCACTCTGGCATTTGGAAGCTTTTGATGCCCATTTTCTAATACAAATTGCAGCACATCAAAGAGGTGCCTACAGTATACAAAAACCATCCTTTGTGATCCAAATTGTGGAGATGTCGGCCAGAGAGGCTGGCAAGCAAGCAGTGAGTGACAGCTTTTTTGTTCTCTTAAATTCTGTTGTTACAGCGATCTCCGTGCCCACAATCAAGCCTTATTTCGTGTTTTATCATTTTTACATACCTTTGAATGGGTTACGTGTATAGGAGTGGTGTATATGGAATTGCCCTTAGTTTTTATTTTATTTATTTATTTCATTTCTATACCGCCCAATAGCCAAAGCTCTCTAGTTCTAGGAACCGCAGCCTGGGTTCTTTGTCATTCATCCTAAAGAAAGGAGCCATTAAGGGTTTAACTAGGAGTTGGCTCCAGACTGGGGGGTGGGGGGATGTGATAGAGCTTGGGCAACATGCCCTATGTGGACCACCTCCTTGCCAGTGTCACCACTGCCCAATTTCTTGCCCTCTCCTGCTGGCCCAATCCACAGCACCACTGCCCAGAAGGAGAGTGCAAGACAGCCAGTGTGGTGCAGTGGTTAGAGTGTTGGATGGAGACTCGGAAGACCTGGGTCCTGGTCCCCACTGGGTCATGAAGCTCACTGGGTGATTTTGGGCCAGTCACTGACTCTCAGCCTAACCTACCTCACAGGGTTGTTGTGAGGACGAAATGGAGAGGAGGAGGAGGATGTAAGCCACCTTGAGCTCCTTGGAGGAAAGGTGGGATATAAATGTAACAAATGAAGCAAATACCAAAGGAAAGTGGAGACTCCTCCTTGCTCTTGTAATTGCTTGCACATTTGAAGAGGGAAGGTGAACAGGCAGCAACAGCAAGGAGAAAGAGTGGCAGGGTGAGGGAGGTCAGCAGTGGACCCCCTGCTTGGGTGTGGGTCTCAGCAGATGCCAACTGTGATGTGACACCAGCTCTGACTAGACTTTACAAGTGTCACAGAGCTGTGGCTTCTTTGTCTGTTTCCCCAGCTTTCTAGTAACATCTAGGTAAACTCCAGATATGTCATCATTGCGTTGTGCATCGCCTTGCACAAGGTGGAGATATAATTGCTCAAAAGCTGGTGTAAGGCATAATGAGCCAAACCCAGTTATGGCTAGGATTGCGGCAGCCCATGGGTATAGGATTTTTTTTTTAAGCTGAATTCCAGAACATTGCACTATAAATGGATGAAATGAATTTCAGGGCTGATGGCATGAATAGTTGAAAATAGCAGATGACTGGGAAACTTGATAGCATTATTAATCATGAGTCAGTTTCTGGAATAGAGACCCATTTTAACAATGAACGATTTAACACATTTTCGTAGCATTTGAAAAGGCCTATTTTACTTATAGCCACCAACGTCTGCCTCTGTGCTGGAATATCTTCTTACACAACTGCTAGATGTCCTCAAGTAGCCAGGAGATGTGGCACTTTTAGATCTCTCGGTGGCACCCATTGAATTCGCTGCCCACCTGCCAGGCACAGCATACTGTGGAGGTACATAATATGTGATGGTAAAGAGTGAGTCGTGGTCACAATAATGTAGAACTGCAACTGATTACGAAGAGTTTAAAACTAGGTCTCACAATGATTCACCACACATTTAGGAGAAACACACACACACACACACAAAACCACACACAGCTGCTAGTATATTCTTAGTCTAAGTTTGCTTATAGTTTTCCTTTCCGTCAAACCAATCAGTCACAGCAAATTCATCTCCTTTTACAAGATGTCTAAGCGCCTTACGTCTAATCAACAAAGCATTTCCGGTCTGGCAGATGTGTTCAAGACAACGGCTGTTTTCTTGTGAAGCAGTGGGTTCAGAGAGTGAGCTGCTGTTCATCCTTCATTCTTTCTTCTGTTTATTTTTAATATTTCTGTCCTGCCTTTCCTAGAGGCTCAAGATGGCATACAGTTTTAAAAACATGAGAAACAATATGACAGTTAAAAAGCCCCAAATCACACAAAGCAGAATAGAACCATCCAGCATTACATAACACCCCTCCTTCTTAATGCCTGAAGTCTTTCCTAAATGCTTGCCCACCTAAAAATCAGGAGTGAGGTACACAATTGCATGTCCTGAGGTGCCACTCCTGAAAAGGCCTGTTCTAGTTCCCATGTCCTTGAATCTCCTTAATGTGGAAAAGCAAGAAATGTTCAAACTGATGCTGAGCTGAAAATGCTGCCCCACAGCATTTTTTGCCAGCATTGCCAGGGAAGGGAGAAATTCTTTTAAAAACTCAGTCCAGGGCAAGGGGCTTATCATGATAATTGGTGGCATGGCAGTAGTGGCTTTTTATTTGGGTTCTTTCTTTAGGGGTGCTTCCAGACAAGGCTTTTAATATGTAATCACACAGTCCCATTGACAGAATTTTAATGGAGGTCCAGATGTTGTTGTCTTCAGTTTTGTCAGAGATGAGTCTAAACGCATTGAGATGTCTGACAGCTCCTATTCTGAATCAGAGTTGGAGTGGCAGCTAGATCAGAGGCCAGGGGAGGGACCCTCCTCAGTGCGTCAAAAAAGAGAATGTTGCCGGCAGTTTAGGGTATGAACCTCCCAGCCAAGCTAGCTTCACAGTGTCCACTCCCTTAGGGTGGCTCTCTCCTATGTTGGCTTCCAAGAGTGACTATCCTAGCAGAGTGTCTGATCCCTGCCCCTAACTTTTCTCGCTTTGCTTTGCCTTGTGCCCTAGCATCTCTCAAGTCACACCCCTCTTCCTCCTCCTTGCTGGAAATTTGCATTCTCACAGTGGAGGGGGGTGCAGGGACTCAGTCTGGGAGCTTCATCACATGGAGCTTTTATGCTGCAATTGCGATTGCTCCTTCACAGAAGTTTGTGGGCTCTTTACATGGCGCTGTGAACCTCCAAGGCATCTCCTGCACTAAATGCCCTTTGTTCCATTTTTAAATAGATCGCAGATAATGAGTTATCAAATTACCCCATTGTGTTCCGCTTCAGTTTCCTCCGTGAAAGGACTTAAAGCGGCAAGAAGAGGAGCGAGATCAATGAAAGATAATGGAAGACTCAGATAAGGGGGGAGGGGGGAAAGGAAGCACATGTAAAGGGAGTCCGTTGTGACCTTGCATTTAAAACGGAAGCAGAAAGCCCCATTTTAAATGCAGGATTTTAGGCTGGTGTAGAAATGCGCTGGGCCATCTGTTGGTCAAGGTCTTGGGAGGACTCTCTTCCAGTATTTTGGCTCACTAGGGAGGATCCCTCCCCTGGCCTCTGATCCAGCTGCTCCTCCGACTCTGATTCAGAATCAGAGGTGTCAGACATCTCAGGGTGCTTAGACTCATCCCTGACAAGTTTGTAGCCCTCCCGTGTTTTCCCAATGCTTATTCCATCTTTTTCCTTACTGCAGAAAATCTGTTAAGAAAAAAAGATGGAATAGCCACACATTGCCTTCTGACTAGTAGCATTGGGAGCCCTCTGTCCGGAAGCATCCTAGCTAGCAGCTCTGCCACAGTTGCAGCAATGGAGCTGCAATCGGCGGCCCTGTAGATGCCAGCCTCCTCAATGCCTCTGTTTGAATGTTGGACATCACATTTTTCCAGAGGTATCGTTTGAAGAAAATATGGCCCAGCTCTAGTTCAAACATTCAGTGCAATGTCAAGAAAGTTAGCAGCAATTCACGTAGGGCTTCATCACACAGAGCTTTTATCCTGTGATTGAGATTGCTCCTTCACGGAAGTTTGTGGCTCTTGACATGATGCCATGACCCTCCTGGCCTAAATGCCCTTTGTTCCGTTTTTAAATAGATCACCGCTTCTGTTTCCTCCATGAAAATAGTAAAAGTGGCAAGAACAGGAGTGAGATCCATGAAAGATAATGGAACTCAGAGAAGGGGGCGGGGGAAAGGAAGCACATGTAGAGGGAGTCAGTGATCCTGCACTTAAAACAGAAGCAGAAAGCCCCATTTTAAATGCAGGATTTTAGGCTGGTGTAGAAATGGCCTAAATCTCATAAACATAAGAAGAGCCATGCTGGAGCAGACCAACCAACATTCTGTTTGCACAGTGGCCACGCAATTGCCCATGGGAAGCCCACAAACAGGAAAAGAGTGCAACAGCACCCTTCCGCTTGTATTCCCCAGCAACTGGTATTCAGAAGCATACAGTCTCCAATACTGGAAATAATATATAGCCATCAGGACTAGTAGCCATGGATAGCCTTGTCCTCCATGAATTAATCTAATTCCCTTCTAAAGCCATCCAAGTCGATGCTCATCACTACCTCTTGTGATAGTGAATTGCATACAGTCAGGGCCAGAAATATTGGAACAAGGATAACTGTTTTGGCAGTTGGCCTCTGTACACCACCACATTGAATCTGAAAGGAAACACACCCAGATGGGAGCGAAGTCAGGACTTTCAGCTGTAATTCAAGGGGTTTGACAAAAGTGGGGCACTAACCATTCAGGAAGGACAGCCAGTGGCATACACACACCCCCATCGTTGGTGGCTCATAAGTAATGGAACAAACCAACGTCATTTAAAACTTAAGGATCGCCTTTAATACCTGGATGAAAATCCTTTGCAGTCAATGACTGCCTGAAGTCTGGAACCCATGGACATGACCAAATGCTGAGTTTCCTCCCTCGAGATGCTTTGCCAGGCCTTTACTGCAGCTGCCTTCAGCTGCTGCTTGTTTGTGGGTCTTTCTGCCTTCAATCTTGTCTTCAGTAAGTGAAAAGCATGCTCTCTTGGGTTGAGATCAGGTGACTGACTTGGCCATTGAAGATCATCCCACTTCTTTGCCTTGAGAAACTCTTAGGTAGCTTTTGCTGTATGCTTTGGGTCATTATCCATCTGCAATATGAAGCGGCATCCTATCAGTTTGGCAGCATTCAGCTGAATCTGAGCAGAAAGTATAGCCCTATACACTTCAGAATTCATCCTGCTGCTTTTATCAGCAGTCAGGTCATCCATAAACACCAGTGACCCGGTTCCATTGGCAGCCATACATGCCCATGACATAACACTGCCTCCACCATGTTTGACAGATGATGTGGTATGCTTTGGATCCTGAGCTGTTCCTTTCCTTCTCCATACTTTTCTCTTCCCATCATTCTGGTACAGGTTAATCTTGGTTTCATCAGTCCAAAGAATCTTATTCCAGAACTGGGCAGGCTTCTTTAGGTGTTTGCTGGCAAAGGCTAATCTGGCCATGTTTGTTCTTGAGCATTCCCAGTGGTTTGCACCTTGTTGTGAAGCCTCTGTATTTACATTCATAAAGTAGTCTCTTGACTGTAGGTGTTGACAATGACATGCCTACCTCCGCAAGAGCGTTCTTGACCTGGCTAGATGTTGTGAAAGGGTTTCTCTTCACCCTGAGCAAAATTCTGCAGTCATCCACTTTAGTTGTCTTCCGTGGTCTTCCAGGCCTTTTGCTGTTGCTGAGCTTGCCAGTTAATTCCTTCTTTTTCAGGATGTTCCAAACTGTTGCGTTGGCCACTCCCAATGTTTTTGCTTTCTCTCTGATGGGTTTATTTTGTTTCCTCAGCCTAATGATGGCCTCCTTCACTTGCATGGACACCTCTTTGGACCTCATGTTGGGGGTTCCATTGAACAGCTACCAAATGCAAATGTAACACTCAGAACCACCTCCAGGCCTTTTATCTGCTTCATTGGTCATGGGGTACCGAGGAAGCAGGCCGCACCTGGCCATGCAGCTGCTTGTCAGCCATTCGTTCCATTACTTATGAGCCACCAACGATGGGTGTGTGTGTATGCCACTGGCTGTCCTTCCTGAATGGTTAGTGCCCCACTTTTGTCAAACCCCTTGAATTACAGCTGAAAGTCCTGACTTCGCTCCCATCTGGGTGTGTTTCCTTTCAACTTCAATGTGGTGGTGTACAGAGGCCAACTGCCCAAACAGTTATCCTTGTTCCAATATTTCTGGCCCTGACTGTAGTTTAACTATGCACTATGTGAAGAAGTAGTTCTGTCTTGAATCTCACACCATTCAGCTTCATTGGATGACCCTAGGTTCTAGTATCATGAGATGCATCCACTAGTATCCACTTTCTCCACACCATGCATAATTTAATATACCTCTATCATGTCCCTCTAACTCTTTTTTTCTATGCCCCAAAGCCCCAAACGTTGTACCCTTTCCTCATCGGGGAGTTGCTCCAGCCCCTTTAACATTTTTGTTGCTCTTTTCTGCACCTTCTTCCAATTCTACAACATCCCTTTTTAGGTGCAGTGACCAGAACTGTACATAGTATTCCAAGGGTGGTCACACCATAGATTTGTATAAAGTCATTATGAAATTGGCAGTTTTATTTTCGATTCCTTTCCTAATGATCCACAACAGCAGCCACACATTGGGTTGACATTTTCATCAGGCTATCCACCAAGATCCCAAGATCCCTTTCCTGGTCAGTCACTGCTAACTCAGACCCCATCAATGTATATGTGAAGTTAGGAATTTTTTGCCCCAACATGCATCACTTTACACTTACTTATATTGAACCATATCTGCCATAGCAGGCCATGGGGAAGGCCTCAGCTGCACACATGAATGTCTCACTGGACTGTAGGTGCATCTATTAAATTAGCTTATGCAACTGTTATTTATGCCCTACTTGTGGGTTCCCAGAAGCATCTGGCTGACCACTGTTGGACACAGGATGCTGGGCTAGAAAAGGGCTGATCTTTCATGCACTGTGAAGTAAAAGTAGGTGTCTAAAGAAAGGAGAAACCTAATCCGCTGAGCTCAAACTCAGATTTCACCATTATTTCAGTCTTTATTATTTATGAGTCCATTTGAATTTAATAACAGGCTTTTATATTTATATGCTCTTTTATTACATTACTATTTGCTTGAATGAATGAATTGCCTATTAATGTCTTATATTTTTAAAGGTTATTTGCCCCATTAAACAAGTTAATAAGCTGTATTTGATATTCCTAGGTATGTGTCAGTCAGCCAATCTACGCACACCTTGGGTGTGTTATGTTCCAGACACATGTACGCTGAAGGGCATTTTTGCCAACATTTTTCACCTTTCCCTGCCAGGTGAGGTCCTTTTATCTTGGGAAAGGTGAAACCTATACTAATTTTTGCAGTCCATCATGATAAGCAGGCATGTGTGATTCTGTATAATTAAGGGTGCAATCCTATGCATGTTTAGACAGAAAAAGGGCCCACAACTCCCAGCATCCCTCAGCCAGCATGGCTGGCTGGGGCATGCTGGAAGATGTAGGCCTTTCTTCCTGTCTAAGCATGTATAGGATTGTGCCCTAAACGACACTTCTTCCCACAGTAAAAGCCACAGCAAATGGCCCTGATCTAAAGTCCTATGTCCACTCCAACATATGAAAATAAGTCTGAAGCTTCCTCATTCTCTTCCATTTAAGGCATAGTTTTCCTTAGGGCCGGCCCAAGACCTTTTGCTGTCTGAGACAAAGGACAAGTGGATGCCATCCACCTACAGAAGCTGACAGGAATCACAGTTAAATATTCCTTCAACACTGTCACATTAACAGAAGGGAAATAGAAACTAGTCTGCTTTAGGGGTGCAGAAGGCATAGCACAGCTATTCCATCTTTTTCTCCTTAACAGATTTTCTTCAGTAAGAAAAAGCCAGAAGCAGCAGTGGGAAAACATGAGAAGGTTACAAATGGGAGATGCTGTCGTATGGACCCCACTTAAAATTCTGTGAATGAGGCAGGGCAATGTTGTCATAAAAGCCTTGTCTGGTGCATACTGAAACCATATCATACACAAAGGGCCAGTTCGTATTGAAACAGTGTGATTGTTTAGATATGGGCGCAGCTATCTTTGTTCTGTCATACTCACTGTTGGTTTGGATATAAGACAGCAGGCTTGAGTGTGGGCCTGGCTGACACTGTATCACCGTTGCTTGAGTGGGCCATTTGCAGCAGTGGACTGATCTGGAGCTGAGCAACAAACAGGGGCTAACTGTATATTTAGTCATTTAATGCACCACATTTGGGTAACTAAGTTTCTGCCTTAAGAGGCGTGCAACCTCTTAAAGCCTCAGAGAAGCATGCCACTTCTTGAGGATTGTTGGTTTTGGGCTCTAATCTAAGAGGCATGTAACTTCTTGAGATTCGGGGGGCTTGAAGCTCTTTGAGATTTCTTTGTAATTAAGTTTGTACCTGAGAGGCGTGTAACCTCTTCAGTCTTGAGCGTCAGAGAGCCTAAAACTCTCTGAGATTTGTTGGTAACCAAGTTTGTGCCTGAGAGATGTGTGACCTCTTCAGCCTCAGAGAGCGTGCAACTCTCTGGGGAGGTTCTACTTTTGCTTATTTCTTTTTATTCCAATAAATCTCCTTTTCTTTCACCTACATTGGTTGTGTGCATGTTCTTCTCCTACTCATAAGATCCCAAACCTCTCAGCCTGATCAACTGAGTGGTCCTGGGGAAAATTAAATCCATATTTCACAGTATGATCATGGGGCTCCTTCCCACACAAACTTTTATCCCGTGATTTACTGCACCTTCTTCTTCCGGGTTCTTTTCAGGATTTAAATAGGCTCATTACACGGCTGGTTTTTCTTTAACTGCATAACGCTATCTGCCATTTACACTGGTGAGTGGAGTCTGGCGGGATGTTTTCAGATATCAGCAGCACTGTATGCCCCCTTATCTACTCCCTCTGGGGTAGGCCCTCCCTGCTCTTCGCATGAACTTTTTCATTTCAACTTCCTTGCCTCCCCTTTTCATTTCTGCTGTCTCTGATCCCTATGTTGGCCACTGTATTCCACAGTACTTTTGCAACATCGGAAGTCTGCTCCCCCTCCCCCAAAGCAAGCAGTTACATTTTTTCTCATTTGTGTGTACATTGTGTGTACATGGGGATTGAATAGAAAGGGTTAAAAGTTTCCTGGGCAGCACTTGAAGAACAGAATGATCCCCCAGTCCCATTATGAAGTGCTGAAACTTTGCAACTTCGGATGTCCACCCCCCTCTACATGCGCAAGTCAGTATTGTCCTTGTAAAAGCAAGCAGTAACACTTTTCTCGTTTGTGTATACACAGGGAGAGGGGATTGAATGGGAAGAACATAAGAAGACCCATGCTGGATCAGACCAAGGGTCCATCTAGTCCAGCATTCTGTTCACACAGTGGCCAACCAGCTGTTGACCAGGAACCCACAAGCAGGGCATGAGCGCAACAGCATCCTCCCACCCATGTTCCCCAGCAACTGGTGTACATAGGCTCACTGCCTCTGGTACTGGAGGTAGCACATAGCCATCAAGACTAATAGCCATTGATAGTCTTTTCCTCCAGGAATTTGTCTAAACCCCTTTTAAAGTCATCCAAACTGGTGGCCATCACTACTTCCTGTGGTAGCGATTCCATAGTTTAACTATGCACTGTGTGAAGAAGTACTTCCTTTTATCTGTCCTGAATCTCCCACCAGTCAGCTTTATGGGATGACCCTGGGTTCTAGTATTTTGAGAAAGGGAGAAAAATGTCTCCCTATCCACATTCTCCACCCCAGGCATAATTTTGTAGACCTCTATCATGTCACCCTCTTTTTTTCCAAGCTAAACAATCTCAACTGTTGTAACCTTCTCTCATAGGGGAGATGCTCCAGCCCCTTGATCATTTTAGTTGCCCTTGTCTGCACCTTTTCCAGTGCTACAATATCTTTTTTTAGGTGTGGTGACCAGAACTGTACACAGAATTCCAAGTGTGGTCGCACCATAGATTTGTATAGGGGCAGTATGATGTTGGCAGTTTTATTCTCAATCCCTTTTCTAATTATGCCTAACATTGAAGGGGTTACACGTCTCTCATTTGTGTGTACATGGGGTGGCGGTGGGAGCAGGCAAGAAGGAGAAATGGAGGAGAGGCAGCAAAGCCACACTACCAGGCTCACAGACAAGCACCATGTTGTGCTCTGCAGGCAACCAATAGCAGAATGGCAAAGAGGTGAAAGGGAGCAGGTGTGGCAGCTGACACTCCCACCCCATTGTTGTCACAGGTGTCATCATGATAGCCATGATCGCCCTCAACAACTGCCCACACAAAAGTGGGTCATTGCACTATGGCAGAAGTACATGGGCAGGAGGTGGTGGTTTGATGGCACTACCTGAGAAAATACTAAGAAATAACATGGGGAAATGGGGGTGGGGGTGGGAAGAGGTGGGGTAACAGCTGTAGGGCAACGATGTCATGTAAAGTGAGTGGGAAGAACCATGACCGAAGAATGACAATCACACTAAAAAAATTTGTGTGTGAAGGAACCCATGGTAGGCTAAACAAGCCATAGTAGCTTATTTAGGCCATGGCACCTGCCAGTGTGTTCTGAGCAATTATTTGCCTAATCACCTGGTCGGGCGCAGCTTGTCATGTCATCTGAACCTGGGCGGCATGGCTTATTTGAGGGGAAAGCAATCCTCAAATACCCCAACCACATCTCACGGGTTATTTGAGCATTGTTTCCCCCTCAAACAAGCTGTGACACCTGGGACGACACGACAAGCTGTGCCTGGGCATGTGATTAGGCAAATGGCGCCTGACATGTGCCGGCATGTGCCAAAACTTAAACAAGCCACCATGGTTGTTTAGCCTACGATGATTGTCTGAACTTGGTCACTGTCTCCATCCTCCTGGATCAAATTGTCCCATTTTGTCCATCAGGCATACAAACATTTCCTAGAAATAAATGGTGCTTGCTTCCTCGCACTACCAATCAAAAGGCCTTGTGCAGGTATTCTATCTTTTTCTCTTTCACATTTTTTTCTGGTAAGAGAAAAGATGGCAGAAGCGGTGGGAAAACACAGGAGGGATACAAATGGGAGCTGTCATGTGGACCACCTGTAAAATTGCACAATAAAAGCCTCATCTGGAAGCACCCAAAGGCAGACTGTGATATTTGGCTTCCATCTGCATTTTTTCCCTTTTCTCATACCTAGCTCAGATTAAACCTACATATTAAATTAATAATTTGTTTTATCTGAGAATATAATTCTAACAATATCTTAGGTAACACATTTTTCTTTTAAATGAACAAGTGGTTTTCCTTGCTGAGAGCTACAAATTAGGTGTTGCCTATTTGATTTCCAGTTTGCCCATGATTAGGCCAAGATTATCTATGCTTGTCTGATCTACAGATGACTTTATTTGGCACTATTGTAAGACTAGTGTTTCGCCCAGACTTAATATCATTATATATCTGTAGCTGTCAGAATTTTAATTAAGTTAGCCTTATGTTTTGTGTTATTCTTTTACATAACTCATTTTATATTTCTCTTGTTCTCACTGAATAAACCTTTCCTTTATTACTTATTAGGTCCTTGGCTATTCAGAAGCTAAGTCCATGGAAGTCCAGGCCTGGCACCACCATGAGGCATACTTTGGCAGCTGCTGATGTCCCTGAGGCAGATGATCTGTGCTTTATCTTTGCTGGTCTGAGGTGGGATGGTTTTCAGCACTGCTGTTCCCAGTTTGATGTATTTCATGAAAGTTTCATTTTTGTTGTTGTTTCTATGATATGGTTTGAAATGTATATTAGGTTGGTTACATGGTAAGCTGCTTTATGATGAGTATTTGTCTTGAAAAGTGGGAAATGAATACTTGAAGAAATGTAAATCAGGAAGCGAGACAGGGATGAGAGAACGCGGATACCTTCTGGCAACCATTGCTGAAGAGCTTATAAGGCTGGGGAAAGAGGCAGTTAAACTGTAGAAACTGGGTAGGTGGTGAGGGTAAAAAGGGAGGTGAGGTGTATAAAGCTGAGGAGGGAGAAAGAATTGTGTGGAATGAATCTAGCGAGGTGGGAGCTATGATCAGGCATTGGAAGCAGAGTCTGGAGGCAGAACAGGAAAGCCTAGGCAACAAGGGACAGATTAGGCAACACTGCAGCACCATACAGGACTGTCAACACAGAGGACTGAAGGACAGTGCATTATATAAGACTACAGCATTGTAAAAGTATTATAACTTGAAAGGAAGATATTTATTTACTCATTCATTATAAAAGGTTGTTTAAACGTGTTTGTGTTGGTTTCAAACTCTCTTCCCAGATTACAACTGGACTTGCAGTTGCCACACCCCACAGCCTTGGCAGGGCCTGCCACAGTGTCTGCCCCAGGCCCTCTTTAAAAACATTTTTTAAAACAGCTCCTGCTAGCAGGAGGGTTTTTTTCTGACATAATGACCTTCTGTCAATTCAACTTCCAGGTCACTGTGTTGGGGAGAAGAAAAGAGCCCCACCATGCTAAGGCCTCCAGCCTCCCACCCCAAACCCAAGGAGTGGTCCAGCTCCACCATCTTGGCATTGGGCCCCCTCAGCCCTGGAGTCAGCCCTGCAAGGCTCCATCTTTTAATTTTATGTTTCGTACATTTCTGTCTTATATTCTGCAGAAGAATGTATGGGTGAGGTAAGGGGGCTCAAGGGGCTTGTGTGTGTTTATCTTGTATGAGAGCAGCCAAAAGGCAGGCCCTGGCCCGTAACTGTTGCTGCTACATGTGTGTGTGAACTCAACATGGGCAGAGTTGAGGTTGAGCATGGAGGGTTGGACACACTCTGGCTCCTGCTATTAGCCAAGGCATCTAGGGCCAGTGGTGCAGCTAGGGCTGGAAGCCCACAGCTCAGCTGACCCCCCACCAAAAAACCCCAGACTGATGGGGGGCAGTGGGAAACAGGCCTTGTATCAGCACCTGAGCCAGCATGGCATGCAGGGGTCCACCAAGAATGATGCTGCTCACCATAGAATCCCTTCTTTGTATTTTTAAACATTTTAGAGTTAGGGAGCAGCCAGTTGGGCATGTATATGGTTACAGTAACTCTTTCTAAATTTTTATACACGCACACACACGCACACATGCACGCACATATACATATATATTTACAACATCTTTGCACCACTCCACATCTAAAAAGATTCCAGAGCAGTGAACAATAAAAGATAAAATCAATAATACACCATATTTAATTTTTAAAAAAACAGAATATCAATAAAAACCGTGGCTGGTCAATCAAGGAAGGCGTCCTGAAATAAGGATGTTTTCAGGAAGACTATATAGTCCTTTTCTATAACAAGATGGCACTTACTCCCAAGTAAAAGTGTTTAGCATCAGCAGAGCAGAAACAAACTCATTTTATTCCTGTAGTCATGTTAATGCTGTGTTTTAAGTGAGTTTAAAATGCCAAACTGCATGTGGAGTATTTCTTATCAGCAAACATTTTTTATTTTCTTTTGTGTTTGTGCTTTAACATCAGGAAAGTAGAACCAGTTGTGAAGCGTGGAATGGTGGGGAAAGGAGAAGATAAATATTAGTTGTGCACTTCACAACTGAAGTAATACACATGGCCATCTAAAGGCCCCCCCTTAAGATCATGAAGTCCAGGGTCTAAAATTACCACTGCTGAAGCAACAGTAAGAACTGGACATGGAACAACCGATTGGTTCAAAATTGGGAAAGGAGTACGACAAGGCTGAATATTGTCACCCTTCTTATTTAATTTATATGCAGAGTACATCATGAGAAACGCTGGGTTGGATGAATCACAGGTCGGAATTAAGATTGCCAGGAGAATTATCAACAACCTCAGATACGCAGATGATACCACCCTAATGGCAGAAAGCGAAGAGGATCTCAAGAGCCTCTTGTTGAGGGTGAAAGTGGAGAGTGCAAAAGCTGGTTTGAAACTCAACATTAACAAAACTAAGATCATGGTATCTGGCCCCATCACTTCCTGGCATATAGAAGGGGAAGAAATGGAAGCAGTGACAGATTTTACTTTCTTGGGCTCCAAGATCACCGCAGACGGTGACTGTAGCCATGAAATTAAAAGATGCTTGCTCCTTGGGAGGAAAGCTATGGCAAATCTAGACAGCATAGTAAGAAGCAGAGACATCACCTTGCCAACAAAGGTCCATCTAATCAAAGCTATGGTTTTCCCAGTAGTAATGCATGGCTGTGAGAGCTGGACTGTAAGGAAGGCTGAGCGCCGAAGAATTGATGCTTTCGAACTGTGGTGCTGGAGAAGACTCTTACGAGTCCCCTGGACTGCAAGGAGGTCAAATCAATCAATCCTAAAGGAAATCAACCCTGAGTGCTCATTGGAAGGACAGATCCTGAAGCTGAAGCTCAAATATTTTGGCCACCTAATGCGAAGAGAAAACTCCCTGGAAAAGACCCTGATGCTGGGAAAGATTGAAGGCAAAAGGAGAAGGGGACAGCAGAGGATGAGATGGCTAGATAGCATCACCGATGCAATGAATATGAACCTGAGCACGCTCTGGGAGAGAGCGCAGGACAGGAAGGCCTGGCGTGCTGTGGTCCATGGGGTCACGAAGAGTCGGACACGACTGAATGGCTGAACAACAATGGCCACTGGGAGATTGCACCCCCTACTTCCCAGGAGTAACATCAAGGCAAGAGATGAGCATCCTGGCCCCATCCCTTGGCCAGAGAAGGAGCTGCTGCAGAGAGTTTGCTTTCCCCTCCCTGCTAGGAAGAACACTTGGCTCAAACTGCTGGCTACCCTGGGACTGCAGAAGGAATGGGAAAAACGCTCTGGCCCCATCCATTGGCCAAAAGGAACAAGAGCCACCAATTGCTATTCAAGCAAGAACACCAGCAAGGAAAGATCAGCCTGGCCCAAACTGGATAAAAATGCCCACTTATAGCTCAGCACCTTCTTCTCGACTTGAAAAACTGATCTCCTTTTACGAACTTTTCCTCCCAGTCCCCTTCCCTTATGTCTTTTTACTTTGTAATCCAGGTAGCAGGGCCTCTATCTCGATCTCTCTTATTGCTATGAGCCGCTTTGAGAGATAATGAGCATCTCTACACCAGCCTACAATCCAGCATTTAAAACGGGGCTTTCTGCTTCCGTTTTAAATGCAGGATCACGATAAACACACTTCCTTCCCCACTTTCCCCCCTTATCTGAGTCTTCCATATGTTTCATTATACAGCCACTAGATGGCGCTGTGGCCTAGCTCCTCTTATTGCTGGTTTTTCTCTTTTCACGGAGGGAACTCAAGCTGAACTCCAGCGCTTTAATTTGATAGCTCATTATCTCTGATCTTTTAAAAAATGGAATAAATGTCATTTAGTGCGGGAGACACCCTGGAGGTCATTGACGACGCCTTCTAAAGCAGCAGTCCCCAACCTTTTTTGCACCAGAGACCGGTCTCGTGGAAGACAATTTTTCCACGGCCCGGGGGGGGCAGTTTCACAGGCAGACTTCCAGCCACTGGGACGCCATTCGCGTCCCTGTTCTTTGCAGTAATAGGCTACGTAAAGATTTATTTGCAGTAATAGGCTACATAAAGTGGAGCTGGCCGGGCCAGTGAGGATTCCAGGGGGGAGGGATGGATCACCTCCCTCCCCCCTGCAGACCCCCGCAGACCCAAGGTGAGGGAGTTTCATACACGGCCCGGTTCCTAACAGGCCACGGACTGGTACCGATCCGCAGCCCGGGGGTTGGGGACCCCTGATCTAAAGGACTCGCAAACTTCCGTAAGTAACCAATCTTAATAGCAGGATAAAAGCTCTGCATGAAGAAGCCCAATGTGTGTATGACAATGGGATAAAAATACAGTAAATAAATAAGTGGCAACACTACTGTCTATGATTCCCAGAGTAAGATCCACCTTCTGCCCTTATAGGGCTGCACTCCAAAGAAGTTCACTCAAAACAGAAGGTGAACATAATTCACAACTTTTTCAGTCAAATGATGTACATGTTCTCCAACTCAGAAACACAAATAATACTAGATTTGCAAGACACATTATCCCTATTCAGGCTTCAAAAATAAAGAATAAAAAACATGGAGGGGACATAGTGACGCATGTGCCGGACCCACCCCCTCCACCCTGACCTCCCCCATGTTGATGGGGAACATCCAAAGAGAAACTGTAACTGGGGTGGAGGGGGGAGGGCTGGCACACATGTCCCCATGTCCCCTCCAAGCTTACACTTTTCAAATGCCCAAGTATGGCTCCTTGTGCCATTTGGTATTTCATTTGAGTGGCTGCACTTAGCCAGTGTCTATTGCTTCCCATTCAGACAAACTAGCTTTGCTAAGACAGGTATAAGAGTGAACACAGTTTGTTGTCTGCTAAAGCTAACTAATAAATGTGAAGAGCTAATTGCCTTAAGTTGGTGACATCTGTGGAATGGAACTACTGAAGTGTGATCTCGTTCCGAGATGAATATTGTAACTACATAACTGATAGCATCATCACGGAGAGTTCATGACCAGAAAATGACAAAATCCAGTGTACTGGACCCCTGGCAAACCCACTGTTTGATACTTCTACCACATATTTGGATCTCTGGTGACACAGCCCTTCCTTAAAAGCAAGTTCTGCTGAAACTAGTGATATTTGATGTGACGTAAATGGCCTTATTCCAGAGGAGCCTGTTGTGGGAACAATAAAAGAATACCATGTACTAACTTGCTGCTTTCCCTTTAATTTTCACCTCAGCTGCTCCCACTGCTGAACCGCTGACCTGCTTTTTTAAAGTAAAAGTGATTTGATGTGTCAGCCCTGGGTACTGCTCTAGAGACATTAAGAACAAAACTTGGGTACACACATGCAAATATGATGTACACAAGCAAGCAATGTTTACATTTGTGGTCATCTCCTTGTTTAGCATGAGCTGCAGAAGCTAGTACAAACTTTATTGGCCATATTTTCTGGCAGAAGAAGGAATATGATTTCCTTTTTTAAAAATGCGAATCTGCTTCCAAAAATGTGATGTTCTCAAGAAATACTCTAGGAAAACAGGAATTTCATAAAGAGAGAGAAAGGGGGAGAAAAGAATCAGCTGTTCTTTAATTTTTAAAAAACATTAACCCCACCTTGGCATGAAAGACTGAGCAATATAAACTTTGAAATTCCTTTCACTTTTATGCTTCTACCTACATTGAAGTGAATCTTCATCTTCCAGTGTTGGGCTCCTGGAAAATCAAATCATTGTGAATTAGATGCTTTTTACAAGTTTGAGATCCTTTTTCTCCCTGTTATTGTTAGAAGTAAATCATTTGTGTAACTTTTTGTACATTTAACACTAAACAATTATTTCTTAGATTTTCATCCCGTTTTTTTGTTGAGGGAAGGTTTGAACCCAAGTTTTCCCAGTCCAAGTCCAAAACTCTGTTCCTGACACCACACTGATTCTCTGGCCTCACTTCATTTATCCTCAGGGCAACTCTTTGAGGGGACAGATAACATTGCTGAATGCCTCTTAATGGGCATTGTAGCCAAGCAGCAATTTATTTATTTTATTTATTTCATTCATATCCTGCCTTTTTTCCTCCAAGGAACTCAAGGCAGCATACATAATCCTCCTCCTTCTTCCATTTTATCCTCACAACAGTAACCCTATGAGGTAGGTTGGGCTGAGAGTCTGTGACTGGCCCAAAGTCACCCAATGGGCTTCCATGGCTGAGTGGGGACTAGAACCCGGATCTCCCGACTCCCAGTCCAGCACTCTAGCCACTACTCAGAACCATATTTCATTTCATTTATTACATTTCTATCCCACCCAATAACCAAAGCTCTTTGGGTAGTTTACAAAGATTAAAACCATAAAAATACAATTATATAAAACCATTTACATATAAAAATATAAAATAATTCAACAATAAAAATCCCAGGACCTGTTAAAAACTGTATAATATGCTGT
This sequence comes from Heloderma suspectum, assembly GCF_057233095.1. Taxonomy (NCBI): domain Eukaryota; kingdom Metazoa; phylum Chordata; class Lepidosauria; order Squamata; family Helodermatidae; genus Heloderma; species Heloderma suspectum. Next base: position 273,927,971 of record NC_139458.1, read on the forward strand.
CAAATGCCTGGGAGTAGAGGAAAGTCTTAACCTGGTGCTAGAAAGTTGACAATGTTGGAACCAGGTGGGCCTTATTGAGGAGTGTTCCATAACCAAGGAGGGCATCACTGAGAAGGCCTCTCCATTGTTGCCAATCTTCCTTCTCTTTAATCTCCTCAGCAAAATATAAATGGAATCAGAAATTGCAAATATGCTCAGGATGTATGGAAGGAATCAATAGGGTAGTGATTGGTTCCCATCTGTGATTTTGGGGTAAGGTAGACATTTGGAAAAAGAAATTAAACTCTTATGCTATAGTTATATCTTGGTCTAGCTATTCAATTATGAAACTACCCTGTGGCTCTATATAAAGATAGGGCCATGATGTAGTTTGGCCATGGCCAACAATGCTTAATCAATCAGTGTATAAGGAACTTGTACTTTAGGCTGCAACCTTATACATACTTACTTAGGAGTAAGCCCCATTGAACTTGATGGGACTTACTTCTAAATAGTGATGACTAGTAATGTGCTATTGAGAAGAAAACTGTGTTACTGCAAAAATCAATCAATCAATCAATCCCCTAGTAGGGTTATAACTATGATTGAATGCCTTCCCCAGAAGGCTCACCTAGTGCCTACTTTATTGTCTTTTCAGCTTCTAGTGACAAACTTTCTATTTTTTCAGGCCTATTAAATTTGCTACGGTCTTTAAAAACTGTTTTAGGTCTTGTGTATTATTCTCTACCCTTTTATTTTTATGGTGTGCCATATTTTATTTCATTATTCATTTTATTGTTATTGATTTTTGATTTGTTTTGTTTTTATCCTGTAAACTGCCTGGAGAACATCTCGTTAAAGGGCAGCCTAAAAAAATGGCAAATACTCAATAAACTGTTGCAGCTCTTGACCCTGAATTATATCATAGCTAGACCTTAAAATCCAAGGGAAAAGCTTTATTGAGTGCCACTGTGAAGAGATGGTGAGATAAAAGGCAACAGATTAATAGATGCTCCTGTCCTGAGCATCAAGAAAATCCTGTTTAATTAGTAGAGACAAAATGGACACTAGTGGGGAACTCCTGTGTGGGAAATACCACATAGGCCAGAACTGTGATACACCCATTGACAGCAACTTAACTGTTATACCTCGTGGGAAAATCCTCTCTGACAAAAATATTGAGAGAAAATTTCAGCACCTTCAAATCCATGATGAAACCTGAAGGCTCAAGGTATTCAACATAGCACCAAACCCCTAATCCCTAATATACCTAATCCAGATCAAAAGCTGGCCCACATGTTCTTCTGTGGTTTCTAGACACAAAAGAAACCTGTTGGCCAGTCTCTAAAAGATGCTTCACGCATATAAGACTTCAAGATGCAAGCAACACACAATGGATTCACTATCATTTAACAGAGCTTGGGAAGTGTATTGTATTCTATGCTAGACAATACTGTTGTGTTTGGTTATTTCTCAAGTATTTTGCTTTAAGAGATATTCTGACACCTTTCTACAAGGCTGTAGGATTCTCAGAGGTAAAAGTGCATCATACGGCACAGCAGTTGCCACGGCAAAGGCTTTGTGCTATTACGGGACCTTATTCTGCCAGAGGATTAGAGGAAATGATGTCAGCAGCATGCCTACCTAGAGCCCCTGTATCATCAGTGTGTGCTGCCTGTTTAGTTCAGCTGAAAGCAGCACTCTTTCTAGCTTGCTTTAACATTAATAGGAAGAGCCTACCTTTCTACAAGTCTGTACATGTGAAATCTGAAGAGCTGAATGAACCTTGGCAAACACCCAGGCAGGTAAATGCACAGCTAAGAAAGGTAGCTCCCAGCATCTCTCTATAATAATATTTCCTTATTTTTAATTTTTTGCAGAGATGATGGGTAGTTTAATTAATCAGAGTTTCATAAGTTTTCTGAACTCCTACAATAAAAGGCTCTATAGAGATGCAAATTTCCATTAGTAGTTATGAACCACCAAAATCAGCTGTTAGGTTTTGCTTCAAGGCACTATAATGTGCAATGTGCTGTGCAGCAGTTAAATGAGAAAATGACTAAAGAACAGGGGTGGGGAAGGCTCTTGTCATCCCACTCACAAAACCTCCACTGATTTAACACAAAGTAAGTACAGGATTTGGGCAAATACGTACATGTGGTCAAAGTGGCTCCTATCCAGTTAGGGGAGATTCCTCTGTGGAAACCTGTTTTAACGAAAGTGACATCCATGCCCTCATGCTGGAATGCTGCTGCATAACATACCAATATGTCAGTGGTGGGCCCTCCAGATCTTTGGCCTACAACTCCCACCAGCCCTAGCCAGCATAGCCAATGGTGAGGGATGATGAGTTGTAGGACATAACTTTTGGAGGTCCACGTTGACCATCCCTGACATATGTCCTAATTTGTAAGGCCTGTCATCATAACCTCCCTCCTCCTTACCACATGCACAGGCCACTCCTATGCATTTTTGCTCTGGTACCCTGTATTGTTTCCCCACGGGAGAAACAAACAAACCAAAAACAGCCGTGGACAGGGGGAAGTTCTGAATGGAAAGACAGCCAGAAGTGGACATGTTAAGCTGCTATTCCCCTCTTCCCTCCAAACAACAGCCACGATCACAATCTTCCAATGAAATGTGCATCCTTAGAAACGACTTTTGGTTTTAAAAAATGTTGCTTCCTTCCAGACAGATACTCCTAGCACTACCAACCAAAAGGCATTCTGCAGTTGTTTCCTCCTTAACCAATTTTTTGTGGAAAGAAAAAAGACTGAAGAAACAGAAGGAAAACATGGGAGGGTTACAAGTGGATGGTGACATTGTCTGCCCCTGACACCCCCAGCTAAAATTCCAGGAATAAGGAAGGGCATGATTAAAGTCTCCTCTGGAAGCACCCAAAAGATACACGCCACTGTGTGCAATGGGCAGTCTATCCCTGAATGCCTCAGAGCAGTGGCCTCAAATTATTGCTATAGCTTCTCATGTGGCACAGTATTGGGTGTTGCAAATCGCTAGTTCAAGAATAAAAAAAATGTAGGCTTTGCTGCTACTGAAGTCTCTTAAGTAGAGGTTTCAGTTACCTCTTAGTTATTTGAGGTTACTGCAGGCTTCCAGTCATCCACTGTCAGCTATTCCAGTTTGACAAATTACATTTGTTTCACAGTGAGTGGGGGGGAAAACAGTTTTCGAAAGCTTACGAAAAGCATAAGGGTGGTGGGAGAAAAGTTTGGCTCTAGAGGGATTTGCGTATTTTCAAGACTGACAGTGTAATCCTGTATGTCAGGGGTGTTGAACCTCTTTCAGCTGGAGAACCAAATTCCATTTTGCAGAAGCTGTGGGTGAGGGGGCACCTTCCAGCAGTGGGAGGGGCCAAAGGCAAATGGGGCGGGGCCAAAAATGCCAGCATATTTTAGCTGTCAATAGCTAAGCCTGAGGGGAGGCATTTCAACTGTTCAGAATGGGGGGAAACGCCACCAAATCCAGGAAAACACCAAATGATCAGTGGCTGAGGAAAGTGGTGAGGCTAGGGCATGGTCATCTGGAGAATGATGGGTTTAGACCCTGAGCAGGGTTGCAGCCTGAATATCCTCACTGCAGTATGGACAGAGCCGGGTATTTCCCTTAAAAAAAGTCACTAAGTAAAAACAGGGCAGTTTGTTCAAACGTTGTCTCAGTAATCCTTACAACAACCCTGTAAAGTAGAATGATAATATTATCAGCATGCTACAGGTATGGGGGGACACTGAATTCATAGCTGAGAGAGATTTGAAGCAGGGACATTCTGACCTAAGGCTCACTACACCCCAAGCCACTACAGCCACACCATGCCTGGTGAGGGGGATAGTGTCATGACCCCCAGCTCTGGGGTCTTCCAGCATGCAGCAGAGGATTCTGATGAAGATGAGACATAGGCTCCTTCCTTGGAGATAGGACAGTCCGTGCCTTATTCAGGGCCCTCCTGACCAGAAAATATTGCCCGGCCATTATCCTTTGGTTCAGAAGATGAGTCACCAGCAGAACCTCCATCTCTCCAGACTCACAGAAATCTCAGGCTGCAGAATCAGGTAAGGAAGGACCCTAACAATCTACTGAGCTCCTCCAGGAGGTGCAGAGCTGACCACACTACAGGTCTTGTCAGCCTACATAAGGTTTCATTTGGCTCTAGCTACCTGCTGAGACAACATCCTCCTATTGTCCTAGTAGGAGAGCGTTCCAGCCAGCAGGACCCATTGGAGCTATCAAGGGTCCTACTTTCTTTCTGCCTTGATCTGCATTCCTACCTTGAACTTTCTATCAGCTTCCCCTGTGAGCCTTAAGGGACCCCAGAACAGAACATACTCCAACTTGTGATTCCCTATTTCATTCTGAGGTAGCACAGTCTTGTAAGGACTCTACCACCTGTCGTTCCTGAATGTGGAGAGGAGGAGGATTATGTATGCTGCCTTGAGTTAAGTTATCTTTTAAAGATAAAATTTTTATCTTTGCTGTTTTAAATCTGTATTTTAAACTCCTGTACTGCTGCTAGGTTTTATTGTGGTTGTATTGTTATATTGTGGTTTTAATGTTCTATATATTTTAAATTGTTTTATTGTGTGTTGTTTGGTTTTAGTTTTTGTGAACTGCCCAGAGAGCTTCGGCTATTGGGCGGTATAGAAATGAAATAAATAAATAAATAAATAAATAAATAAAATTGAGTTCCTTGGAGGAAAAAAGTTGGGATATAAATGCAATAAATAAATAAACCCTGTACCCGATTCCCAAATTAAGATGGTCTCAGAGAATGAGAACAATGTGCACTGAACTCTATATAGCTGAAAGCCCTACACCAATTGGAACAGTTTGTTTCTAAAATGAAATGTGATGACATATTCAAATCTGTTTCAAGATCATAGCCTTTTGAGCTGAAAGCTCTGGTGGGGTGGCAAGTTTGGCTGTGAACAATAGGGGAAGGCATTCTGCACATCCTTAGCAGCAATCTCTCCCATGGCTGATGATGCTTAAAGCAAGTTAGTCTTAGGCTTGGTCTAGAATAACTCCTGCTTCCCCCTAAGAATCCAAAAGCTGTTTGGTGAAAGGAGATTAAAGAGGGAGTGCGTGGGGGATGAAAAACAACCTTTTAGGGAGAAATAAAAAGATAGAAGACAGAGAACGGTTATTGGAAACAAAGGGTGAAAATGTGTGACCTCTCTTACGGACCTTACTAGGTGAAAGAATAATATTGGTGCACTGGTCTAGAGTTGACCTATCCCAAATGGTGCTTCTGCACCACAAAGGATAACAGATGGACCAAGGGATTTGGCAGAATGTGTTAAGAGCAAGCATAGGGACTGGTTGATCTGTCTTAGATATGGACAATATTTCAACCGTGAGTTTCCTTAATACAATGTTTAATTGCCCTTGTCTTGATGAAATAATACCAAATATTGAATACCCGAAGTCACTCCAAAGATGCCAGTGAAGCTTTTGAGGGGCAGATCCTCACAGAATCCCTAAGATAGCGATCCTCAGGGTTTTTACCTTTATCTTCATGGAGACGGCCCTAAACTACTATCTAAACACTGCTCTTATCCATGTGCTCAGACTGTATTATAAAATCACGGACACTGGCCTTTGTGGCCCCACTGTGGTGCAAAAACACAATTGCAAGGTATGGATCCTCATCAATCCCCATGATTTGTATATGCAGATACTTCAATCCCACTGTCTACTCATATAAGATATATCTGTGCTAATGGATGGCGCAGCAACAATTATGGCTCCTGTGCTTCATGGCAGCCTCCTGTCAAAAAAACTAGATCTCAAGACATGGATCCTCATGATCTACATAGGTCACAAAAATTCAGTCATATAATTGTTCACATCTGGTCCCATGGATGTAATTACTAAAAATCATCTCATGGCACAAAATCACATTTACAAAGCATGGATCCTCAGGATTTTTATATGGGGACACCCGTCAGCTAATCACAGCTCCTATCTGTACACATGAAACACACAGATCTGCTGCCTTGTGGCCTGCCATGGCACAACATAGAATATTTTGTATTGTTCTGGTCCTAGATCTAAGATAAGGAAGCCTTGTGAATCCTTGATTTTAACAGGACGCATCAATTCAAAACCATCATCTAATCATAGCTTACATCCATATCCATGCCCACAGACTGCACTGTAGTGTGCTATGGTGGAAAAGCTGACTTCCAGTGTGTTGTATGATTAGAAGCTAGATTTATGTGGCTTGCCTGTAAAAACCATGAGGATCTGTGCCTCAGATCTAGCTTTTTGCTCCGTGGCAGCACCATGAAACACTGAATCTGTGATTTTCATGCAGACCTATAAAAATAATCTGGATCTACAGTCAGGGCCAGAAATATTGAAACAAGGATAACTGTTTTGGCAGTTGGCTTCTGTACACCACCACATTGAAGTTGAAAGGAAACACACCCAGATGGGAGCGAAGTCAGGACTTTCAGCTGTAATTCAAGGGGTTTGGCAAAAGTGGGGCACTACCCATTCAGGAAGGACAGCCAGTGGCATACACACACACCCATTGTTGGTGGCTCATAAGTAATGGAACAAACCAACATCATTTCAAACTTAAGGATTGCCTTTAATACCTGGATGAAAATCTTCTGCAGTCAGTGACTGCCTGAAGTCTGGAACCCATGGACATGAGCAAATGCTGAGTTTCCTCCCGAGATGCTTTGCCAGGCCTTTACTGCAGCTGCCTTCAGCTGCTGCTTGTTTGTGGGTCTTTCTGCCTTCAGTCTTGTCTTCAGTAAGTGAAAAGCATGCTGTATTGGGTTGAGATCAGGTGACTGACTTGGCCATTGAAGAACATCCCACTTCTTTGCCTTGAGAAACTCTTGGGTAGCTTTTGCTGTATGTTTTGGGTCATTATCCATCTGCAATATGAAGCGGCGTCCTATCAGTGTGGCAACATTCAGCTGAATCTGAGCAGAACGTATAGCACTATACACTTCAGAATTCATCCTGCTGCTTTTATCAGCAGTCAGGTCATCCATAAACACCAGTGACCCGGTTCCATTGGCAGCCATACATGCCCATGACATAACACTGCCTCCACCATGTTTGACAGATGATGTGGTATGCTTTGGATCCTGAGCTATTCCTTTCCTTCTCCATACTTTTCTCTTCCCATCATTCTGGCACAAGTTACTCTTGGTTTCATCAGTCCAAAGAATCTTATTCCAGAACTGGGCAGGCTTTTTTTAGGTGTTTGCTGGCAAAGGCTAATCTGACCTTTCAGTTCTTGAGTGTTCCCAGTGGTTTGCATCTTGTTGTGAAGCCTCTGTATTTACCTTCATAAAGCCGTCTCTTGACTGTAGATGTTGACAATGACATACCTACCTCCGCAAGAGCGTTCTTGACCTGGCTAGATGTTGTAAAAGGGTTCCTCTTCATCATGAGCAGAATTCTACGGTCATCCGCTTTAGTTGTCTTCCGTGGTCTTCCAGGCCTTTTGCAGTTGCTGAGCTTGCCAGTTAATTCCTTCTTTTTCAGGATGTCCCAAACTGTTGTGTTGGCTACTCCCAATGTTTTTGCTATCTCTCTGATGGGTTTGTTTCCTCAGCCTAATGATGGCCTCCTTCACTCACATGGACACCTCTTTGGACCTCCTGTTGGGGGTTCCAGTGAACAGCTACCAAATGCAAATGTAACACTCAGAACCACCTCCAGGCCTTTTATCTGCTTGACTGGTCATGGGGTGCCCAGGAAACAGGCCACACCTGGCCATGCAGCTGCTTGTCAGCCATTCGTTCCATTACTTATGAGCCACCAACGATGGGTGTGTGTGTATGCCACTGGCTGTCCTTCCTGAATGGGTAGTGCCCCACTTTTGCCAAACCCCTTGAATTACGGCTAACAGTCCTGACTTCGCTCCTACCTGGGTGTGTTTCCTGTCAACTTCAATGTGGTGGTGTACAGAGGCCAACTGCCAAAACAGTTATCGTTGTTCCAATATTTCTGGCCCTGACTGTATGTCTCTGCACTAGAGCTGCACTATGTTGGATCCATTATTTTTACCTTGCATTCCACAGGTGGATGTGAGCTGTGAACCAACAGTGGATTTTTCAGTCTGTCAGTAAAAAATTACAAGAATTCAGAAGGATCTGTAAATCAGACTAGATCTGGCTTTGTGACTGCTTTGCCTGGGGGAAGTGGTTTGAGGCAATCCAAGGCCCCAAACCAGATTTCTGTCCAGTGGTTCAGTTGAAAGTTTATATTTGACAAATATTGTGTTAGTTGCCTTGCGAGCTTTCAAGTTACACAAAAGCCTTTTTTCATTCCTATCTGAAAAAAAGTTTTTTGAAGCTTAAAGCTTTGCAGAGTGTGGTAGCAAGTGATCATCTTGCACAAAATGGTTTCTTTGTATGCTTCCAAACACACAGCTCCTAGTGCTACCAATCAAAAGGCATTGTGCAACTATTCCATCTTTCCCTCATGAACAGATTTTTGTGGTAAGAAAAAAAAAGACAGAAAAAGAGGTGGAAAAGTACGGGAGGGTTATTTGTTTGTTTGTTTCTGGCCACAAAGGAAATAGTGCTCAAGGAAGCTTAGAATAATAAGAACCCAAATTTAAAATAAACACATTTTAATTATAATAATAAATACAAGTGGTAGATAACGACAGCTGGAAACCCCCCCCCCCCCCAGTAAAATTCCATAAATGAGGCAGGGCAATTGCACAATGAAAGCCTCATCTAGAAGCACCTTCAAGGTCAAAGTGGAGAAAAGGTCTTCTGTGTAAATTGGAAGTTTACAAATCAACCATTGGAGGTGGGGTCAATTAAAGGTGCCTTCCAAAAATTTTTGGATTCTGTTTTTTCTAAGTAAAGTTTCTTGTTCAGAGCATTATCTCAGGCCAAGGCTATATCAAAGAGCAAGTGAGCAAATTCTTCAAGGCCCAAGCACCGGTTGTGCCGATTTGAGCTTGACTTGGTTGGCTTTGCTTTAGGCCCAAACCAATGACCCTGCTTCCTGCCTTTGGAGCTTACGGCATGGCTAACCTCTTAGCTGAGGAAGCCACAAAGAGGCTGTTGCGCAAGGAGCACATTAAAGGCTACTCTGAAGTGCTGCTTGTATCCTTCCTGTGATGCCTTATTTCTATTCTGGGGACTTAGGTGGTCACAGTAAAAACGACATAGGAAAGGCAGCAGGTTGAGACATTCCCAAAGGATAGGGGGTGGGCAGTGGAGGCCAGTGGCTCTGAGTTTGGTGGGGCTGTGCATCTATTCTGGGTTTCAGCCAGAACTAGCCAGAACTCTAGAGGAACTATCCAAGGTGCTGAGCCCATTGGGGGGGGGTACGGTTCAGCACTGTGGATAGCTCCTTTAGACTTCTGGCTGGTTCTGACTGAAACCTAGAATGGAGTTATAGCCCCACCGAAGTCGGAGCCACCAGCCTCCACTGGGGGTGGGGGTGTATAGCCTGCGGGGGGGGGGAGCAAAGATAAATAAAACAAGGAGACTCGGTCCTAAAGATTCTTTAGAAAGACTTCCGGTTCCCGAATACAGTTGGCAGAATCATCCATGTGCGGGGCAAAAGCAGTGGAATTACCTGTGAATGACTGTGAAAACTCAGAAAAGCAGGCAGGGTTAGACGTTCCCTTTTGCTTCAGTGCTTTAAAATAATCGTCCGCTCCGAAGTAGAAATTTGCTACAAAGGCATTAAATGTGGGAGAGGGGGACAGCTTCCGTGATGATAGGCGGAGTATTCTATACATGCAGCCTCCACATGCACATTGCATCATATCAAGGACAAACGGCATAGCGGGGACGTTGCACCATTTGAATATCTTCACTGTTCTGCATCCAGTCCGAACAAGGAGTGAAACGGTGCTTTAAAAATGCTCCTAGCTGGACAGCATCACCGGATAGGAGTCACTAGTCTCGTCCTGCAGGGATCGTTCCAACACTTGTCGCGCATGTGGGAAATTCTAATGGGAACTGGAAATGGGGGCGGTGTAGAACTCTTCTTTTTCAAATACATCTCTTTGGGGAGAGGAGGGTTGGCTCGCCTGTCGCCCGGCACGCCGCGCTCGCGTTCGCCACCTCTACCTGACGTCATAATAGCGGTTGGCGGAGGCTGCGGCCCGGTCGGAGCCGATTGGGGCTGGTTTGAGCTGGTGCGTTGTCATGGTGACGCGGCCGGGGCGTATAAATAGAGGCGCTGCGGCGTTTGGGAGGCTTTGTCAGGCGAAGGCGCTGAGGCGGTGGCAGCAGCGGTAGCAGCCGGTCACCTGCGCGGCGGCGGCGGCGGCGGCGGCGGCCAACAACCAGCCCCGACTCCTTCTCCGGCAGCAGCCGGTTCCTTGCCAGGCCTAGGGAGCGAGGCGTGAGGGGACGGACTGAGCCGCCTGTCGATCCCCACCGGCTGCCGCGCAGGGTAGAAGAGGCTGCTGCTGCTGCTGTCGCTGAAGAAGCCGCCGCCGCCACAGCGCTCTGAGGTGAGGTAAAGACCGGGCCAGGCGGCCGGCTGGGCCAGCCACGTGGATCTATCGGGCAGGCGGGCTGGGAGGGAGAGGCCGGAGCAGGCCAGGCCGATGGAAAAACGAGTGGGGCGGCGTCTTCTTGGAAGGCGGAGGGAGAAATTTTCGAGTTTAAGGTGGAAGTAATTTCTGCGAAGCGCCTGAAATGATTGACTTGGCCCGGTCGCTCTTTTTAATTGGTAGGTTTTGCTTGTTTATTGAAAACGCAACTCCCACCTTGAAATCTGCTCTCCCCTAAGTGACTTACCGAGCGGATTCGTCCCGTGATGTTGGTGTTCTGATGACAAAGCTCATTAGAAACATCCCCCCCGCCCCCAGTCCCTCTTCGGGTCTGATTAACTCGGGCTCATGATAGCTAACGCGTCTAAAGTTTTTTCCTTAGTCGGGGATTGAAAATTCAGCTCTTAACACTCCCCCCCTTCGATTGCCACCAGAGCGGGAAATGGGACGAGGCTTCGGTGACTCCTAGCTGGTCCGCGGGGGACAGTATGTCAGCATCCCCCAACCTAGCGCCTTCCAGATGTGTTGGGCTACAACTCCCAGCATCCCCAGCCAGCTGGGTAGGGATACGGGTATTTGTAGTCTTAACACATCCGGATGGCGTCAGGTTTGGGGAGGCTGACGTACTGTGTGTATGAAGCTGGTGGTGGCTCTTCCTTTCTTTTGGGCGGAGGAGAGAAGAAAGAAGGCAGCAGTGGTTGCTCATTTCAGTTTCACTGCAGCAAATGGGACGGGGGGGGGGTGGGGGGAGAAAAAACCTTAAGAAATGGAAAGCCAAAATGATGGGACTGCTGGTAGCCTAACCAGCAGGTGATCAGATGAGGTCTGAGATGGAGAATGAAACGTCTGCTAGTTATGTATAAAATGTGTTTCTACCCTGAAAGTTGGCGCACCTCAGAAGCTGGTTGGAACTGGGCTACTGAGTTCCAGGGTTGGCTTGCTCCCACCCCCTTACCACGTTGGAACTGATGTGCTACCCCCTGCCACAGACATCTGTGTCAATTTGGGAAGGGGAGGGCAGTTGGCCACCCTTTGGCAGAGAGAGAGAGAGAGAGAAGACTGAACTTCCTGAACAGCCTTTGCTACCCAATCTGGTGACATGGTGACAAGACACACATATGCGCAAGGCAGGGAGGCTCTGGTTAGTTGCATGAATTTTGTGCGTCTGGTATGCAGCTGACATAGTTGCTCAGTGCTGCTGAGTTGCTTGCTGGAAAGGAGATGGCTAGTTATGTGTAGATAGTAAATGACATGATTCAATGTCTGAATGGGCACTCTTCGCCATCTTTTTTCCTGTAAAATGTGCAGTGTATATACTTAATAGTGACATACTCTAATAACAGTTAGTGGTTAACAACATAGGAATTGCTGTCATTTAAAGCCTCCAAACAAGTATAAGTGATACTACTTGGCAGATTAGGAAAATCTGTTTTACTTAGGTTACGTTGAGGAATGCACATTAATCTTATAGCAGGGATTTGCTTGGAATAGTTTATCTAAAGGATTTGCTTCTGTCCATAATTTATATTCCTGTATTAAAGTAAAAAACTCAGAGCTGAATTTATCTTTGAGAATTCAGGATCTATAACAAGCAGTGATGTGTTCAGTTTACTTTGGGTTTGCCCACTGTGGGAATTTTATCTAAGTTCAGTCTATCGTGAATTTATTTATTTATTAGATTTCTATACCGCCCCATAGCGGAAGCTCTCTGGGCGTTTTACAAAGATTGAAAACCATTAAAAATACATTATGCAAGGTGTAAAACATTTACCTAAAAACATATAAACAAGGAGCACACACAGAGACAACATATATCTAAACAATTTTAAACAACCATAAGACAAAACCAGGACCTGATTAAAATACACAGTATACATTTGGAAGACCACTGATGACAGTGAACTTGCTTTCAAGTATGCCTGGGATTGCAGTCTCATTAGCAGAGTTTAAGAATATGACTTTAAAGAGGCTTTATAGCTGATGCAAGGATAGCAGCAGTCACAATAAAAAAAAAAAGTTGAACCAGTAAAGGCATGTTTAAAATTCTGCTTAACTTGCCTTTCTAGTGAAATGGCAGTGGGTTTTTTTTAGTATTCCTGGTTACTGTGAAACACTTTCCAAATATGGGTAAAGTGTTGGGAAAAGTCTTGTGGATTTCATAATTTTAACTGCATCTCTGTGGTTCCAGAGAGATGGCAGAAAATATGTTATAAAATCATTTGCACATATGCTGTAATGTTACTCATGTCTGCCTGTGGCACTTCTCATTCCCGCCTGAGACACACTCTCTTCTGTTCTCCCCACCTACTAATGAGGATTTCAAAAGTGGAGATTTGGGGCTAAAGATTAGACTGAACAGCATGAAAATAAGGAATTCAAGCACAATTAACAATCATTTAAGTACTAATTACTACCTTGCTGTTCCTTGAGAATAAATGGGAATTAAAGTGTCATATTTTAGGCATGCACACATTCTTGTAGTCTCCTTGAGACTCATCTCATACAGCCGTGACCCTTTCATAAATGGCGTGGTGGATTCTAGCATTGACTTGCTTATCCAGCTTTGAAGTGGGTTGAGCTGCTGGGCTGCAGTCAGTGGTGATGCTGGCACAACAGGTGATGATCTCTATATTACATTAGCTTCCTTGTCCCTAGTTGTGTCATGCAGATCGTTACCTCTGCCACTTGTTTTATTGCTAAGGGCCTGGAGATGTCAGGGCCTAGACATTCTGTTGTTATACCCTCTAGGCCTTCAGGGAGAAGGGGCCTTCTTGCTTTGAGCTAGCCCAGAGAGTCGAGCTGTTCACTGCCACCACAGTATTGCTCTTTATCAGCAAGTTGTGTGAAAATGTCCTGTTACTCAGCATGACAGAAGAATTACAGCGTGCACAGCCTGCTCCTTTGCATATTTACTCAAAATAAATCCCACTGTTTTCAATGGGGTGTACTCCCAAGTATGCATAGGATTGTAACTTTCAAGTTTGTAGTGCTTTGTCACCTCTAGTGGTGTACAAAATTAGTGCATGTGATTGCTGCTCCTTGCCCTGTAACAGCTACCAAGTGCAAGTTCTTGCCAGCCAGTTTTTTTCCTTCTTGCCCGGGTACCTGCCAGGAGTATATTTAAACTCCTTCAAAGTGGCCATCACATGTAGACTGCATAGTTGGCAAGTGTATTCTCAGTGCCTTACATATATTTATGCATTTTCTGTACTCTTGGCTTCCCCTTTTGTTGAATCTAACTGCATCTTAATTGAACTGTGAGAGTTGGCTTGTTAAGCTCCTGTATTTTCCATGTTGCTTGCCTGTCTGTGACAGAAGGGAGAACTAAAACTTTTTCCTATGTCCCCAGAGTTTGTTACACTGGAAATTATCTTAGAGGGATAACTGAATACCAAGCAAGATGAATGGCTTCAATGGTGAAGAATTCAATTTTACTTTCCTTGATGAAGGCTTTACTGCAAAGGATATTGTAGACCAAAAAATAAATGAAGTTTCTTCCTCAGTGAGTATGCTAAGATACGGGGCTGTGACCATCACAAAAAATATGTTTTATACTAAACTTACGCTTTACAGTAACCCTAGTGTACAATGGTAGGCAACTACATATTGACTGATGAATGTTTTTTTTGTCCCCAGGATGATAAAGATGCTTTCTATGTTGCTGACCTTGGGGATGTTATGAAGAAGCACTTGCGATGGTGCAAAGCCCTCCCTAGAGTATCTCCTTTCTATGCTGTCAAATGTAATGACAGCATAGCTATAGTGAAGACTCTTGCTGCACTTGGGGCAGGATTTGATTGTGCCAGTAAAGTAAGTGGCTGCCTTTGAACGCTTTGGTTAAGCACTTGTGTATTATAAATTGAAGTGACGCCATGTCTTTAATCCCAATTGTCCCATCTGTTTGTGGACAAGGCATTTCTTCTGAATAATGTGCAAGTTAATAAATTCTTGTTTTCCAGACTGAAATTCAGCTGGTCCAGAGTGCTGGTGTGCCTCCAGAGCGTATAATATATGCAAATCCATGCAAGCAAGTCTCTCAAATTAAGCATGCTGCAAATACTGGTGTGCAGATGATGACTTTTGATAGTGAAGTTGAGCTGATGAAAGTTGCAAGAGCCCATCCAAAAGCAAAGTAAGACACCCTTGTAATAAAGTAGTTGTCACTATATGTTTTCTCACTGTAGATGGCCCAGATAAGAGATGCTACTAGTCTGGGAAATTCGGTCAGATGTCCATAGTTTTTTTCATGATTCTGTTGACACAGAAAAAACTAGAAAAAAGTAGATATGCAAAAACAAAAAATCATTTCAGAGCATTTTTAAGTATAGTTTAAATACAAAAATATTTTCAGATGCAAGTAGATATGCCCAAGCTTGAAAACAGTCTCAGGGTAGTTTCTAAAATGTTTTCTAGGATGGTCTTACGCATTGCAACAGACGACTCAAAGGCAGTTTGTCGCCTGAGTGTTAAATTTGGAGCGACGCTAAAAACCAGCAGGTTGTTGCTTGAGCGAGCAAAAGATCTTGATATTGACATTGTTGGAGTCAGGTGAGTAGTAAAGCTGTGTAGAAGAAATGGCACATTTGCTACCTATTAACTTGCCTTTATTAAGAAGGTTGGCAAAACTCAACTCAACTCATCTTTTCTAGTTTCCATGTTGGAAGTGGTTGTACAGATCCTGAGACCTTTGTGCAAGCTATTTCTGATGCACGTTGTGTCTTTGATATGGGAGTAAGTACACTTTAATAATATTTCGTATAGTACTAATTCATCAGAGTTTAAACAAAATTGCTAGAATGTCTGACATCTTAGTTCTGGAATAGAAAATATTAAAAGTATGAATGGTATCCCTACATCGTGAAATTGTTAGGCTAGACTGTGAACTTGGGTTAGCCCAAATATTTTTTATTTATAGGGGCTGTTCTTGTCATTATTTGTTTACTTCAGAAATGTCTATAAACCATTATTGTACACAGATAGTAAACTGATTGGTACTACCAATATAAAGATTAGTAAATGAATATTTCTGCATTTAGGCTGAGATTGGTTTCAACATGCACCTTCTTGATATTGGTGGAGGCTTTCCTGGCTCTGAAGATGTGAAACTTAAGTTTGAAGAGGTATGAACTTAACATCTGCATCTTAACCTTGTACATGATGCTTTAGTATTTCCAATTGACATGGAGGGGCTTTCACAATGTTGTTATATGGCCAAAGATGTAGGCATAAGAGTTTTGAATTAAGCAGAGAGTATCATTTAGCGAGCTGACTAATTTAATGACTTCTTGCATGTATGATGTAGTAGCTTTAATAGCAATAATACTTTTAATCGCATTATGAAGGAAATTTTATCTTGACTATGTAAACAAGGATGAATCCACATCATAATGTTCAAGTTGAAAGAGGTTGTTATACATTAAGAGCAAGTGCGGGGCAATAATCTGGATACACATTCTGCTGTATGGTAGACATGTACTTCCTATATTGTATAATCTCTGACTCCTGTGCTGCTAAAGTGGCAGTGCAACCAGTGTCCAGCTTAG
Source organism: Heloderma suspectum (assembly GCF_057233095.1). NCBI lineage: Eukaryota > Metazoa > Chordata > Lepidosauria > Squamata > Helodermatidae > Heloderma > Heloderma suspectum. The sequence continues at coordinate 273,944,006 of NC_139458.1, forward strand.
AAAAAGTGTTCACAGGAACTGAACAGCTATTCTGGTTTTGCTCTTTGTTGCACAAAATACCAGACCTTGAACCTTGAATTAGCAGCTATAAGTAGAAAAGCTGTTCTAGTATGATAGCACTAGCTGTAGTGTATGTTGTGGGTGGGGTGGTGAATTCATCTTTCCCCATCTGCATTCACTTGAACAATCCAGTACATGAGGATTTACATATGTGAAATAGCTGCACAAAGACTTTTAAATCTGAGGTACAAATTAGTGGGTCTGGAAAGACATTCAGGAAGTTATGAACTGATGCTTATCTGATCCATGTTTTGTTTAGAACACTATATTCCACTTGAGTAGGTGCACTTAGCCAGTCTCTGTTGCTTCCCATTCAAACAAGCTTCACATCAACTTCTCCCAAAGCACCTCCCCTTCATTTGCCTGATTACCCAGCACAGATCCTGTAGCCTCTTGTTAGGTTTGTACCCCTGATCTCTTGGAGTAGAAACTTAATGAAGAGCTCTTTCTTCAAGAAAGCTAGCAAAAGAAATGTGAATACATGATGAAATATTTCTGCAAATTTTGCCTAAAACCTAATTGTTCATGCTGAACGACTAACTCTTCTCTCCCCCCCCCCCCATTTTTTTTTAAAGATAACAAATGTCATCAATCCTGCTTTGGACAAGTATTTTCCTTCTGATCGGGGAGTGACAATTATTGCAGAGCCTGGCAGATACTATGTTGCATCAGCTTTTACTCTGGCTGTTAACATAATTGCAAAGAAGGTTGTAATAAAGGAGCAGACTGGATCTGATGGTATGTAACACTTCAATCACAGTCTGGAGTGTTATATGTAACTAGCAAATGCTCATAATGGTGTGGGGGGGCAGTGTAGGGATCGCATATTGCGCAGACTCGTGGGGAATGCTGTGGATCTTCATATGTTCTGAGCATACTCTGTACACCCCTACGGGATTTGTGCCAATAGGGGTTGGACCATGCAATCTTAAGGATGGAGGACAGCTTGTGCTTTTTCTGCACAAGAATGTGAATAGCAGCTGTTCATTTATGTAGGTGAAAGTTAAGCGACTAGAGTTAGGGATAAGTTCCCCAAGAACACGAGCCATGAAGGATCATATCTGCAGAAGCTGGGCCCTGCAGCAAAACATTGCAGTGTGTTATGTGAGCCTGTGGTTGAGGAAGTTGAATAATAGGATAGCATCAGACAGCAGTCTCTGCTGTAACTTGGGTAAACTTGATACCCATTCCCCCGCTAGTCTGCAAGCAAGCCATGAGACTTCTGCATGCAGCTGAGTGCTTGGTTTGGCTTGGGTGGCAGTCTCAGGATGCAATTAAGTAGCCCCACCTCTGGCTTGAAATAGACAGTGAACTACACTGCAGCGTTCTTGTATACTACTCACTTAGCCCAGCCTACAAAGTAGGGATGAAATCAATGCATAATGTTGTGGGGTTGTTGTAAGCTACTCTCTCAGCTTCAGCCCACCCTGCAGTATGAGTCAGATACCTCTAGGTAATACAGTGCTATTGTAAACCACTCAGAGTCTGATCTGCAGTAATCAGTGTACATTACACTGCAGGGCTGTCATAAGTCACTTCCAACCTGCAGAATGGGGCAGCAAGCTGCATTTGTTTTGGAATGTGCATTAGCAACGTTATTTTTAAAACACTAAACTATAACAGTTAGAAAAGGCAGGAACTTTTCTTTGCTGCTACCTTTGGGGTCTTAATCTGTGTGTTGGGGGCATGGACATACTGGTGCCCAGTGCCAGCTAAATTAACTGTTGTATTTCTTTATTGATTTCTGTGTGCCTGGGGGTATTTTAAAAATGGCTTCTCAGTGTAAACCAGGAAGTGATCTATCCAGCCAGTGGTTCTTTCTATCATAACATTTAAATAAATATAATGTGCGTCTGTCTCTGTCCTCCTGTTTTAGTCAGTCCATTCTATCTGCCTACCTCCCACCTGACTCTGGGTTTTTTCTCCTCTTACGCAACATTCAGTCTCATTGAGTTATTATGGGCCTGTTTCGGGCGGGGGGGGGGGTATTGTTCCATTAGAGTTTTTCCTGTTTTTTTTGTTAATGTTCTGTGGTGCACTTTTGGCTAGGTAAGCCTGAGCACAGAAGGACTCAAATTGGTATTAGTGCGTATGATGGTGATGAGAGTGCCATCCTAGATTACATTTCTTGGTATTGCCAAAGTGTGACAGAATTTTGGAACTGGCTTTTTTCTATTTAATCAGTGTTCCAATATTCTCCCCTTTTCTTCCAATAGATGAAGAAGAACTGAATGACAAAACTCTTATGTACTATGTAAATGATGGTGTATATGGATCTTTTAACTGCATCCTGTATGATCATGCACATGTTAAGCCAGTTTTGCAAAAGGTAAGCTGGGGGGGTGGAGTGTGCGCACACATGTGTTTATATAATATTTATATGTAGAAACATAATGTTAAACTTAAAACCATTCCTGCTTTAAATAACTTCTTGGTCACTTATCGGTGCCAGATACCCACATAGGGAAAAATGTGGGAGTGGCTTTTGTAGAACTGGCATAATATAGACCTTTAATTGATCTTGGCATAATACAATTGAAGACATTTCCAAGACTAATACAGTTATTCATAATATAATGTCAGCTCTGCTGTATGAAACGTTGTACTAACTGCTTTAATTTTAAACTGTTTTCAGAGACCTAAGCCAGATGAGAGATACTATTCCTGCAGCATATGGGGACCAACCTGTGATGGCCTAGATCGTATAGTTGAGCGCTGTGGCATGCCAGAGATGCAGGTTGGGGACTGGATGTTGTTTGAAAACATGGGTGCCTACACTGTGGCAGCCGCTTCTACTTTCAATGGATTCCAGAGGCCAACAATATACTATGTAATGTCAAGGCCAGCATGGTTAGTAATTCTTCCTTCTGTGCTTTTAACAAGAAGGGTTGGGAGAAACTCTTTGATCTGACTCGAGCAAGGTGTGAGTAAATTCTTCTTTAGAAAAGCCCAAATAGGTTACTTTGCTAGAGCTTGAATCGATTGTGGCTCCTAACAATCCAGCATATTAGCCTTCCTCTGACAATTTGAGCTTGCACAAACAGACCAGGATTCTTATTCAGGTTTACTCCGTTTTGCAGTACTGGCTTCCCTAATTCAAGGTCCCAGTGCTTTGGAAGGGGAAAAACATGATTTCTCACTAGGATTTTTTTGTCACAACTACATGCAAGTGCAGAAACACATAATAAATTGAGTGCACAATTCACTTGCACACTATTACAAAAACTCAAAATGGGAGCAATGCCTAGTGAAGTTTCAGAAGCCAGAAATTTGCAAAGTAAGTGGCTGGAGGTTCTCTGGAGCTCTGCACTTTCCCAGAGCTAGGGAGAACAAAATTATTTATGCAGATCTGTGCTTAATTCACATAAGTCCCAATCTGGCTTTTCTTGGTACAGAAACTTGAGTGAGTAGGAGATCAGCACAGAGTGCACACAGTAATCAGTCTCTCTCCCCCCCCCCCCCCCAAATTGGGAAGTACTGTGTATATTTGAAAACTATGGCATCTTACTGGAGACTTTCATCTAGATTACTTACTCATTCATTTTTCCTTCCTTACTAGGCAATTGATGGAACAGATAAAGGAGCAAGGATTTCAAGCAGAAGTGGAAGAGCAGGATGTCACTTTGCGACCGTCTTGTGCCTGGGAAAGTGGAATTGAACTCTGTCCAGCAGCTTGTGCTTCAGCTAGCATTAATGTATAGATATGGTTTTAGCTAACTTGCAAGTTTAGGAATGGATTTTTAGGGCTTCTGTGGACCATTAACTTAATTCTTGCTAGAATTTTTAACTGTTCTGAAAGACTAGGGTGTGTGTAAATGTAAGAGAATAGACAATTAGACGGGGAGGTCACATATATCTGTGTTCCTATGGAAACTATTTGAATATTGTTTTATATGGATTTTTATTCACTTCTCAAATATGCTACTAAAACTGATCCTTGACTGCCAAGCAAGCATTTGTAGCTTGTATATTTGGCAGAATGGTCTGGACGTAGTATGTGACCTGACTGTTTTACAATAAAGTCTATTGAAATAATTGGGTAGCAGTTCTTTGCTATATGTGAACTAAAACCTGGGTTGAATAGATCTTAAGATCTTGGTTGGTCTGTGTGTGTGTGTGTCTGTGTGTCTGTGTCTCTCTGTCTGTCTGTCTGTCTCACACACACACACACACACACACGATATTTCTGCATAATGTATGTCTTCTCAAAACCTGCCAAGTTAGTTCCCCCATGCAAGGTTTCAATATCTGATGCTTGGGTTTTTTTGCCTTTGCCTTTATTATAAGACAAGAAAATGAAGGGACTCTTGAAATAGGGCTTGCATGTTACAATTATGAAATGTAGCTATAACATCCCACTTACAAGTCTGTCTAGTACTTTCCAGTTCTTGGCTATCTAAATTTTATACAATACAAACTGTCAGTGTCAATGTGTTATGCTCTGCATACAGAAGTTCTGTATGCCAGCCACATAATCTTGCATGGATTAATTTAGTTCTGTTGAACACAATAAAAACAAGTTTTCTGCAAAGCACTTGTGTGGAAAAATGGCCAGTATTTAGCTAATGTTAGATTTTGAGAAGATGCTGAGTTGCTTTTTTTCAGGAATTTTTATAGTACAAATTTGTGGCTATTTCAAATAAATATTTTTTGGAAAATTTCATACATGACACAACTGCATAATACCATGGCAAACTACTAGACCTGTAAATCAGCTGGCCATAGTTCAGAATTGACTTGTGAACCAACTGCTTTGTGGCCAATTTGATTCTGTGCAAGTACTCTTTGCAACTATTGGAGTGTAACTATGAGTCAGTACCTTCTTGACAGTAATTGGGGAAAACCCATAATCAAGGTGTTAATTTAAACATCCATTTTGAGCATCGTCAGTACATGTTTCCTTGTACACTTGGGAAGCTTATCACACCATATAGGAGTAGTTAGGCAGAAGAAAAACCTATTTCCTGAATCAAAGCATAGCATTGTTGGTTACCAAGTAAATGCTGCTGGTGATTAAAAGTAAGCATTTACACAAAGCATAAGAGTATCTGGTTAGGATGCACATTTCCACAGAACAGTAAATTCTATGATAAATATTTAATTTTTTATTAGAATAAACATCCATTTAGTCATCTCATGGTGGCTCTATTTTATCTCATTAGAAGCAAGAACCACAATGCTTGAATGGTCTAAGAAGCTTTATAGTTTAGAGTTCACTATCGCATGAGCCAAATTCTGCAAACTTATTTGCAATTGCAGAAGATGTCCTTCAAGTTAAATCTAATAAAACACAAAATAGAGGATACTGATTATCTAGACCCATTATAGTCTGGGTTTCGATCTGGATACAGGACTGAATCAGCCTTGGTTGCCCTGATGGATGACCTTTATGGAGAGAGGGACAGGGCGAGTGCAACCCTGTTAATTCTGCCCGACCGTTCATAGGCTTTTGATACTATTGACCATGGTATCCTCCTGGATTGACTCTGTGGGATGGGTATCAGAGGCACTGGTCCTACCTACAGGGCTGTTTTCAGAGAGAGACATTGAGTGACTGACTATTCCTCGGCCCCTTAGCAACTGAGCTACAGGTTGCCACAGAGTATCATTTTATCCCCAATGTTGTTTAACATCTATATGAAGCTGCTGGGAGTGATCATTAGGGGATTTGGAGTTAAATGCCATCAGCATGCTGATGACATGCAGCTCTCTCCCTGTGGCATCAGAATCGGGAGAGGCTGTGCAAGTCCTGAATCAGTGCCTAGACTCAGTAATGGGCTGGATGAGGGCCAATACACTGAAGCTGAATCCTGGCAAGATGGAAGTCCTGTGGGTGATTGGTTCCTGGATCCAGGAGACAGGCTCATTGCCTGGTCTGCATGGGGTTGCACTACCTTTGAAAGATCAGGTTTGTAGTCTTGGGGTACTCCTAGATCTATCATTGTTGCTGGAGGCCCAAGCAACAGGTGGCTCAGAGTGCCTTTTACCAGCTTTGACTGGTTCGCCAGTTATGGCCCCTCTTGGACAGAGATAGCTTGGCCACAGTGGTATAGGTATTAGTAACCTCAAGACTGGATTACTGTGATGCGCTCTATGTGGGGCTGCCCTTAAGACTGGTCTGGAAGTTGGAGCTAGTGCAGAAAGCAGCAGCTCAGCTGTTGTCAGGAGCTTCCCCTTTTCAGTGTGTAACTCCTTTGCTGAGGGAACTGCACTGGCTGCCTATCTGCTACTGGGCCAGGTTTAAGGTGTTAGTACTAATGTACAGAGCCCTAAACAACTTGGGACCAAGATACCTGAGAGAGTGCCTTCTTCTTTACTGACCTGCCTGGTCACTGAGGTCAGCAGAGGGCATGTCCCTGGTGGTTCCACATGGACCCATGGCCTGGCTGGAGCCCACTAGGAAAAGAGCCTTCAATGTGGTGGCCCCCTCCCTGTGGAACTCCCTGCCTTTGGAGGTGAGACAGGTGCCTAGGGATGTACGAAAGTCACTTACCTGTGACGAAATTTGATTCGCGGTGGGGAGGAGGCGCTCCATCCCTCCCCCTGAAATTCTGGCCGGGGGGAGGCATCCCGTCCCTCCCCCCTGAAATTCTGGCTGGGGGGAGGCGCCCCGTCCCTCCCCCCTGAAATTCTGGCTGGGGGGGAGGCGCCCCGTCCCTCCCGCCGCGAATCCTGTCCTGCCGGGACTGCAAATGGCAGCAGCCGTAGCCGCTGCCGTTTGCGTCCCTGCAGTCAGCCGTGATAGGCTACATAAATGTTTACATGAAAAAAAAAATAGTGTCTACACTATTTGTGTTCCCCTTATTTTCGCTGTAGTCTACGTAAATGTTTACGTAGACTAGACTTGCCAAAATAAGGAACGCAAATGGCGGCGCCCATGGGTGCCGCCATTTGCGTACGCGCGGGTTTTTTTTTTTTTTTCACTCAGCCGTGATAGGCTACGTAAACATTTACGTAGCCTATCATGGTATTTTTTTAAAATCTAGCCATGATAGGCTACGTAAATCTTTACGTAGCCTATCACGTTTTTTTTTTTTTTAACTTGGAAATGGCGGCGGCAGCCGGTCGGAAGACTGACCGCTGCTGCCGCCGAACCACCACCGAACCGCCGCTGGAGCCGCTGCCGCCAGGGACATTCGCACAAGGTAAGTCGGGGGGCGGGGGGGCAGACCGTTTCGCCACCAATTTCGGGGGGCCGAATGCGCTGATTCGTGGTGAAATTCTCTGACATCCCTAGGCCGCCAACATTGTGTTGTTTTCAGCTCCTCCTGAAGGCATTGTTATTTCAAGAGGTCTTCCTTGTGTGACCATTTTATTAAATTCAGCATTAGTTTCTTTTAAAGTGTTTTAAATTTAAAAGGTGTTTTATTCTTTTATCTTTGCTGTTCGCTGCTCCGAAATCTTTGATGTGGAGTGGTATATAAATATAGTAAATAAATCCATAACAGATAAAAGAGCAGCATAAAAATATACCATTAAAATACCTCAGAATACAAAAGCCTTTTCTTAGCATACTTGGGAACTGCATAACATTTACTTAGGGAGCAATCCTATGGCTGCTAGACAGCGGCTAGATGGCCATAGGATATCGTGTTATCCAGGAACCAACTTTGGAGCCCGCGCTCCGAAGTCAGTTACTGGAGAACCGACCTCCCCCCACTTCCACGCTGCCTCTGAGGCAGTGCGGAACAGCCCCATTGTCCGCACTCACAATTGGCTGTCTAGCCGAAAATGCAGGGCAGGAGAAGCGCGGAGGGAATGATCCCCTCTGTGCTTCTCCTGCCCTGCTTTGGATAGGCGGTCACCTCCTGCATAGGATTGAGCCCTTAAAGGATTTATGGCCTGCTCTTCAATAAGACTTCCATGGCATCTTTGTTATAAATGTACGGGCCAGCTTGATCAGTTGCCATGTATGGCACATAACATGGTTATGTGCTGTTTCATCTTAAGTAGTCTGAGGATCTGGCTTTTGAGTACTTATTTTAGCATAATAGATTAAAATAAATGGAATTGCTTTTAAATGAATCAATTTACTTTGGATTAGTTCAACCAATTTCAATAGTTAAGCATTTACATCATAACACCTTTATTTAGAAGTATATTCCGCTGGTTTCGTGCTAAATTATGCTTAGGCTGCAATCCTATATGCACTTATTTAGTAGCAAGTTCCATTAAACTTCTGAAGGTTCTGAATAGACATGTATAGGATTGCACTGCTATGATCACAGCTGCAGGATTGTAGTAAAGAGAAAAGAGGTCATTTGCAAACTTTGCACAACTGTAGATGGCTGCTGGTGGTTTTGCCTTGGCTACAGTTTCTGTGACTGCAGAATCTGGATTTTCTTGTATGCCTCACCCTCTCAGCATTTGAGAAAAGTAATTATATTACTTGCTAGATTGCTGGTGCTGTAAACAGGAGGAGGAAAAGCCTGATGCAAGAATGTCATCTTGATGCAACAGAAACTTCCGTTCCTAAAAGCACAAGTTGACACTGCATTTAAGACTTATAATCCACCTGTTCCAAGTGATGCATATTGTTCATAAAACAAAACTACAGTAGCATATTTTATGAAAGGCAAGATGATAATTTTTAAACTGAATGTAAAACTAAAGTATTTTGATTGAAAAACTGCTCTTGCTGGTACTTTGTATGCAACTAGTAGTGATTGGCAAGAGTCCATAGACTCTGTGGAGTTCAGTGTGGATCAGATTTGTATCCAAAATAGGTGCATGCACCCACAGCTCCCTTGCTGGATTACGGCGATGTATTTATTTCAGTTCTTCTTAATTGCTCAAGACAACCTTCCACAACCTGGTCAACTTTATTGCTTGGAGCCATAGGCCACCACCATATACATAAAAAGAGAACAATAGTACAACCACGTATTTATATATACATACACATATCCAACAGAAACACCCCCCCCATGCCGTTTGGTGTTCTCCAGATGTTTTGGACTAAAACTCTCATAAGCTCTGACTATTCATAGTGTATGGTTTTAACTGTTGTGAACTGCCCAGAGAGCTTCAGCTATTGGGCCGTATAAAAATATAATAAATCAATAAAATAAATATTGCCCATGCTTGCTGGGGCTGATGGTAGTTGTTGTTTTAAACATCTGGAGGCTATCCGGTTAGGGCAGCTGGCTTAGGGGAACAACTTAAGAAAAAGCAATGCTACAAAAACATTGACTGGTAAACCATGTATAGAAATTACGGACACACTCTGTGTTTTCTTAACTGGCTACTGAAGATTAGTCTAAAACTTCTGGAAGGTGTTCAGTAGGGCTGCAGTTGAATTGGCATGGCTGGGTGCTAACTCATGCCCTTGGTCCCTGCTACGGGCCTTTGTCTCCTCTGCCTGCTTGGTCACCCACCCTCTTCCTCCAGCCTAGAAGTGGTGGTCCAGCAGGCAGGGACCATGAGCTGCTTGCTTATGCTTGCTCCCTCTGGTGTGCAGGGAGAGAGTCTGCAAGCGAGTGGGCAGGAAGCAGCTGCTTCCTGTTGGTTCTCTTGCCTGTTTTCTCCTGAGGACATGTGGGCAGTAGTGCCGAGGTGGGTGTGCTATGGGAAAGGGCCCATTGGAATGGGCACTGGTGTTCAAGTTTGGATTTTGGCCAGCTTGCAGGGGAACAAAGGTCCACAATCGTGGGTGATGCATGTGAGTGCGGGTCAAGTTTAGTGTACAAGCGATATCCAAGAAGATGCTCTTGTTTGACCTTAAAGGTCATGAAAGAGCAAAGAAAAAGACGGAGGTATGTAAGGCCCAAGGTATTAAGGGTCGAACTTATTACCTTGAGTTGTACCTAGAGGGTAATAGGAAGCCAATGCAGATGGTGTCCCACTTAGCCGTGAGCTCTCAAAGGTAGGGTTATCCCAGACCTACCACCACCAGCTGCCAAGTGGTTGCATCATTAAGAGCTGCTTCCCGCTTTATGTAACAAGTGGGAGGGGCCATAGCTCAGTGGTAGAGCACCTGCTTTGCATGCAGAAGGTCTCAGGTTCAATTCCGGGCTTCTCTAGGTAGGTCTAGGAAAAGCTCCTATATGAAATCTGGAGAGTTGCTCCCAGTCAGTGTTGACAATACTGGGGCCAGGTGGACCAGTGGCCAGACGCAGTATATAAGGCCTGACTCAGTATATAAGGCAGCTTCCTGTGTTCCTAATATTGCAGTACACTAGTGTTGGACTGAGAGGGGATGTATGATCCAAACACTTGAGGAACTACAAAGCACACATAGTTACTGGTTGTTTTAACTTCCAGGTGTGTGTCTACAGTAGCCATGTATAGGCATTCTAGTATCCATGGATACTGAGCACCTGAAAAGTGGGGGCAGCAAGCTCCAACCCTAGTATATGTGGGTTTATTTGAATACCTGTATATGAGTCCCCTGGGAATAAGAGAGTTCTGATCAGGCATTCAAATAAACATATGTAGATTGAATACAGAACTATGTGTGTTCAGTATTCATGGATACTTGAATGCATAAAAGGGCCATCTATGTCTGGGGACATACATCTTCTCTTCATACTTAAGATGGTTACCATGGCACCATATACATATGTGGCATGAATCTTGCATTGCCACTAGAAGATACCTGGGCTTTAGAAAGGAGTTCTAGAGGTGAGGAATCAGGTTAGTCACAAGTATGTCAGAAGTATTCCTATATATTTTCCTCTTTTGTACTTGTAAACAGCCAAGGCAGCCCTCCATTATTGGCCATTATTGTACTTGAAACCATTATTGAAACCATTATTGACTTGCAACTGAGTTGACTACCCAAATGTCTTTTGCAACACTAATCCCTCATGGTTAGCTAATGTTAAGACAGCATTGTTTTTTTATTTACTCGGCCCATGGCTGAGCTTAGCATTTTTTCTACCTCCAGTTCTCTTTGAATTACAGAAAATGCCTGTAAGACAGAGGGCAATCTAGTTAAAGCTAGTGATGGGAGGTTTAGAATGTGAAGTCTGCTCTCTCTCTCTCTCTCCACCCCTCTTTAGAAAGCTTTGCCCTATTTTAATTAAGCCCCAGATTGCTTTGTGTTTGTGTCTGGCTGTGGGGCTTGCCACCTATCTGTCATTAGTTAGTCCTCCCCTGTCAGTTCCCTCCCACTTCCCAAGCAGCCCCCCCCCCTTCTAAGTGTTCCTGTGGAATGGTTAAAACTGTTTTGAGATTTTTGTGAATATTTGACAGAAACATTTGAAAAACCCAAATGGTTTTCAAGTTGAGCTGGTGAGGGAGTTTTGCACATTGCTATGGGTACTTCTGGGCAGAGGGTGCCTTGCACTACCAAAAATCCATTTTATGCATGTTTACTCAGAAGTCAGGAGTTAATTATTTAGGCGTAAGCATGGAGAGAATGTTCTGAGCATCCAAAATCCACCTCTGTATATGTCAGTAAAATCCACACCTGGATTTGTGTGACACAAAGTCAAACTCTCTGCTGTCTCTTTCTCATACACACACTTTCAACAACAACAAAATTATTAAAAAGGAGGCTGCTGCCAAGGCTCAGTACTTCCACCCTACATGCCATGCTCACTCCGCATGGAAAGTCTATGCAGCTGCAAGAAGAACTGCAACAAAATTGAGAGAGAGCAACAGATTGGTTCTTGGAAATGTTTGTCATCTGTGGGAAACAGTGATTGGCTAATGGGTGTAGTCCTTGCCATTCATTTACTTCCTATATTTCTTCACTTCCCTGATTGCCTGGGGGAGTGTAATGATGCCCATGTAAGGCATCTAGGCAGTTTGGTATATCCCAGCGCTCTGCCTGGTACATTGTGCTGGTCGCAGAGGAAGAGGCGCATGAGCGTAGTTCTGCTCCTTAAAATGCATGTGCAAAGCAAACTTCTTCAAGACAGTAGAGGTAGGAGGTAGCTGAGGATGTGAGGTGTGTGGCGCGAGGAAAGCAATTCATTTGCGGGGGTTGGACTCAGTGGTCTTATAGGCCCCTTCCAACCCTACTATTCTATGATTCTATGATTTTGTTCAGTTTGGGGGTTGAGCTGGAAGGTCGGGGGCAGGGGACAGGCAGTGCTCTGCTGCCTAGCCCTAATAAACAGACCGCCTCTGGAAAGGTGGTATGGAAGAAGGATGCTCCAAGGGCCTGGAAGGTAGGAAAATAGGGCAAAGAAATGGGGCCAGAGGAAGCCAGAGCCTGAGGAAAGAGGGAAATAAGACTATTGGCAGAAACAAGGGAAGACAGATGGAAGATGCAGGTGCCCTAAGAGAAGAATACTATCAGGCTAAGGGAACAAAAGATGGGGCAAAGCCAGCTGGGAACAGAAAAAGGAAACAGGCTGGGGAGACTTAATTGCCTCGTCTATTATAGGCAGGCTGGAGCTTGGGTTCAAGAGTTATGAATACTGAATTATTTAAAGTCCAGTATGAACTACATACCCATCATTGTTCTGCAACTGAATAACGATGGTAAGGACTGAGCCGAATTTTTGTGCAGTTCATTTTTCAAAGGTGGCATTTCAGCCAACCTGCCAAAAGAACTAGGTGGACAAGGCAGCTGCCTGAGGCGCCGGCAGAAGGGGCCCCTCTGCCACACCAGCCAAGCCGCCGCTGCTTTCCCTCTGTTCCTGGCGTCCAGTCCTGTTTTGTATTGGCAGCACTGCCGGCCAGCTCGCTGCAGCTGCTTGCAGTGGCTTGTCTGCCTTGGCAGTAACTGGCCCCAGTCAACAGTCTGGCCACAGCATTCTGGACCAGCTGAAGTTTCTGAACAGGGGGCTGGCTTCATGGGGGATGCCCTGCAGATGAGGAGCATTTTGAGGTCGCTGGCGGCACATGACGTTGTGGCCAGTGCACTGCCATCCAGCAGCCTCAGTCTTGCAAAGCTGCATAATCTGAGAGTCCTTTTGCCCCACTTTTTTTAGCTAAAGCCGCTCCCGTGTGGTTCTGCTGCAGTGTGCCGCATTCCTCTGCGCTTCTCGTTCCGTTGTCGGGAAGATCCACCCCAGCTCAAAGTCTGTCCCACACAGGTGCATTACAGTCGTCCAAACGGGACGTAACTAAAGCATACATGACTGTGGCCAGATCAGACATTTCTAATCTATAGCGTCTTGTTCTGCTGGGCTTTTCATGATTATCCCCTCCCCGCCGCAATTTATTATTTGATTCTGTACAGTATCTCTACAGCCCTGCTGGCTTTTCATGATTCTCTCCTCCTTTTTTTGCAATTCATAATGTGATTCTGTACAGTGTCTTTACAATTCATAATCTGTACAGCCCTGCTGGCTTTTCATGATTCTTCCCACACACACCCAACCCTTTTCCCCCTCAATCTGTGCAGTGAGGCTAGGTTGTGTGTGTGGCTGAGATGGTGCTACCACGTGACCCACTATTAATATTGCAGGTTGGAAGTCAGGCTGGGGCTCAGAGTAGTTTGCAGCAACGATCACGTAACGTAGTCCAGCATTGTTATATTCCCAATGCAGTTTAAGGATCAGGTTGAAGCTGGGAGTCAGGCATACTACAACCCTGCAGTGTAGTCTAGTGCTGATATCCTTACATTGCAGGTAGAGAGTAAGGCTGAGGCGGAAAGAAAATTATACAACAAGCCTGCAGTGTAGTCCAGTGCTATTTCCCCTTTGTTGAGGATTAGGGGTCAGGTTGAGGCTGGTTTGGATTTCCACTTAAGATCTCCCATTCAGAACATCCCTTTCAAGTTGCAGCCATGATCAATCTACTTAAATTGCCCCCTCAGCCCGCACAACCAGTCAAAATTAGTTCTCAGTACAATAACACTGATAAATGTTGTAACGTTAAAGTAATTATAAAGAGAAGAAATCAATATTCCAGGAAGCGCATGGTCATCCCCCCCCCCCCCGCCCAAAACCATTTTATGCTGTTCAGGAACTAACAGCAGCAGTGTTAATGGGATGTCAAAATTGTACCTTGCCTAGGGCACCAAAATACCATGAGATGACCCTGCATTTCAGAGACTGAGACATTTCCTTGGAAAGAGTTCTAGGGGCCGGGGGCTGGGGCAAGAGGAAGCATTTAAATTAATTAATTACATGTGTACTTTGCTTCTCCATAAAATGTCGAAGGCCGCTTACAAAAACAACAACACTCCCATAAAAGGATAAAATACATAATAAAACATATTTAAATGATAACACCACAGCAGAAACCAAATAAAACTCTAATAGAACAGCAGCAATAAAATCCCTTAAGATACTGAGAGGTTTTCTACATGAGGCTGTTAATTGGTTGTTAATCTGCTGTACCTACTTTTGGTTTCATAGCGGAATTGACCTCCAAGCATTAGGAGCTTTTCCTTTTCTGCTTTTCCATGATACAACCTCTAGGTGGCACTGTGGTATAATGGAATAGCACAACTACACAACTGAAAAAAGCATTTTCTTTCGCTTTTACAATTGCAATTGTAACTGCATTTTCCCTGCTGTTAAAAAGTCACTGAAAGTGCTCTTTGGACACAGAAGCAAAGCTGGAGGGTCACAATGTCATCTAAAGAACCTGTGAATTACTATGAGTAAGGAATGACGAGCACATGAATAAATGGCTTGTGAAGAAAAGCCCTGAGGGAAAAGTCTGGATGAATATAAGTGTCTTTACCAGATGCTCAAAAGACATGAACATAGGTGCCAGGTGTACTGAAGTAGGGAAAGCAGGCCACAACTAGGATGCCACTCAGAAAAGGTATGTTCTCCAGTTCTCACACAACACAGTTTAGTATGAGAGGGAACTCAGAGAAAATTTCAAGAACATCTTAGAGTATAGGCAGGTTTGTATGGGAGCAAGCAGTCTTTGAGGTACCCTAGTCCCAAATTGTATGGTCATGCTGGCTGGGAATTGTGGGAGTTCAGTCCAATGCATCTGGAGGGCACCCACTTGGGGAAAACTGGCATACAGGGCTTTAAAGGCAAGCACCAGCATCTTAAAATTGTTCATGGAAATGCATGAGAAGTCAGTGGAGATGTGTCACCACTGGTGAGATTTGTAATTTCCCCCCAGTCTTTTGTAAGCTGTGTTAGGAATGCCAGTTGATCCTTGAAAAGTGGGATATACATTTTGGAATTAAATCATAAGGAATAATATCAGGTTCCATCAATTAGTCCTTAATTTCATTTGTGTTGCTTTTGTTACAGCATGATCAGAGATACTTAGGTACCCAGAATTATAGGAATTACATCAGTGTCTAAGGGTGAATATGTTAGGAAGAATGAGTTTAACATATAAAACATATAAAATTAGGGCAGAAAAAGATTGGTTGAAAACCCCTGATCTTAGAATAAAACAACTTACAAGGCTAGCTGTGCGTTTTTACCTCAGGAGTCACTAGATGGCAGCAGTATCTCATGATTCACTTCTTCCTGTCTGTTCCTCCCTTGGAAATGCCCAACATTCTGGTATCGAAGCTCTAGCTTGGTTGATATCTTGAACAAAGACTGTTGTTTCTTGTCAGACAAGCCAGCCTGTGATGAGAGATGAGAGGATAACAGTTTAACAACACATCTGAAGATGGTCAACTTTTGTATTTTGTTTTTCTCCCTCTCTGGTTTCTTCTGGTTAGAGTGGTGGCAGATGGCTAGTGTGTTCTCTGCAGAAAGGAGCAGGGAAAAGGGATGGGAAGGCATATATATGCATCTTGCTTGTAAGTCCAAGAGCACTCTAACCCTAGATGTATGGAGCTGAGTCTGTAGGGAGCAACACACTCTGCAAATATTCAGAAGGATCCTGGGAGCGCTCAAGGCTTTAGCAGAGCTGGAACTAAAGAGATGTGGACTCAGGTTCTGGATGGGAAACCACCCTGTATGAGCTTCTCCAAGGGTGAGTGGGATAGAAGTGCAATGAGCAAACACTTGCCTGTATTAATACTTCCATGTTCCAGGGCTTGAGCCTTGATACACCTTGAACCAGGGCTGGGGAACCTCTTTCACCTGAGGGCCAAATTCCATTTCGGAGAAGCTTCCAGGGGCCACATTCCAGAAGTGGTTTCTTTGCTACAAAGAAACCAAAGCTGCTTCCTTGCTCGCTCTGGCTAGTGCCAGATGGACTGGTTCAGCATGGATCAGGCTTGTTCCAGGGGGAGGGGGGAACCTCCAGACCTTCTATGCACTCCCCATGCCTGCGATTGAGAAATGTGTTCAAGCGTTTACACGGGGGACACATGGTTTGAATTGAGGAAAGTCCTTCCTTGGCAAGTTCATAGTGCATTATAGTGCTACACTGGCATTACACACTGACAATATGGCACCATTAACTTTTATTACAGCTTATCTCTGATGTTTTGAAATCAGGATAAAGGGGGGAAAGTGTGGGAGAAATCCTGGAGGTTGACGACATCATGTAATGGACCTGCAAACTTCTGGGAGTGACCAATCATGAACATGCAATAAATTGCTTATGTAGAGAAGCCCTAAGAGAATATGTCCACATTGGCCAACAAAGTAACACATTTGGTACAACAAACAGTGAAAACGTGGCAAGGTGTTGACTTGGTAGATAAACCAGTTCTGTGGGGTGGGGTTGGATTGTCTTTGCAAGACTGTCTCTGCACTGTGCTGGCCAAATATACCCATTGCGCAGTATCACCCCCCTATGTTGACTCCTGTGAAGGACATCCTGGTCCCAAGATTTACATAGCCAATATATTACAGCGAGTAACAGAAATGTAGAAAATATAACTTATTACCATCTTAGTTATAAAAACCCCCAAATCTAACAGAGTTAATCCAATACATTATATATATATATATATATATATATATATATATATATATGACATTAATAATACAATCCTATACCCACATACCTGGGAGTAAGCTCCATTAAATGCAATGGACTTACTTTGGAGTAGTCATGCATAGGATTGCACTGTAATAGCATTAATTTTTAAAACATTGTTGAAAGGTAAGGCTCTAGAAAAAGACGGTAAAATCAAACAAAATGATAGGAATACACTCACAGGGGAAACAAATGAAATAATTATGCCTCCAGTTATGTGGGTACCAAAAGGTTAATTTTGGCTTTCACTTTGCTCAAATGACACTCATATTTTTCCTCCAATAAAAAGCTATCAGTCTTTTTTTGCAGATGAAAGACCTTCCGTAAACAAATGTACCCTGAGCTTATAAGAAACTCAGGACTCCGTAGTTCCCAGAACAAGAACGGTGGTACTGTCTTTAGCAATGGAAATAAATTGCCTTACTCATCATGTGCCATGCAACTCTTCACTATGCTTATTTATTACAAGGTGGGGGTTGTGGAAAAATATATATGAGTCAAGATGTTAAGCCTTTCTCCATGTTGATGGGCTGCTATCTCCTTGCCAGTTCTTAAGGCAAATTTCCCTGCAGATTCCAGAAGCCACGCATTTCCTATTTGGATAGGTATCCCTTTCTTCTCATCCATGTGGGAACAAATGACGCCTCCAAGCAGAGCTATGCAGAAATCACATCAGACTTTGAAGCTTTGGGAAGGAAACTCAAGAACTTTGGGGCCCAGATAGATGATTTTTCTCATCCATCCTTCCAATAATTAGAAGAGGGATAGAAAGGGAAATACTCCGGGTGAATGGCTGGCTATGAAGGTGGTGCTCACGCTTGAGATTTGGATTGTGACCACGGGCTATACTTCCTGGAAGATGAACTGTTGGCAAGTGATGAGTTGCACCTCACAAAGGCTGAGCATGAAGAACTTAATCAGGAGGGCTTTAAACTGAATCCTACGGGGGAAGGAGATGTAAAGTTGGGGGTAACAATGGACGAAGGCTCATGCACCACAACAGCTCTAATAGTGTCCAATAATAGTCTTCAAAAACATGTAGGAAGAAAGCCAGGCTATAAAGCACATGGTCTTCAATGTCTATATACTAATGCCCTGAGTATGGGAAATAAACAGAACGAACTTGAATTCTTAATACGGCAGGGAAATTATGACTTGACAGGTGTAACTGAAACTTGGTGGGCTGACTCCTATGACTGGAATACAGCAATTGAAGGATATAACTTGTTCAAAAAGAACAGGCAGAACAGAAAGGGAGGTGGAGTTGCACTATATCTTAAAAATACTTATCTCTGAACAGAAATACAGGAGGATGAGCTTGGTAGCCCCATCGAGAGCATCTGGGTTAAAATAAACAGAGCAAAGAATAAAAGGAACATGGTGGTCAGAGTCTACTACCGGCTATCCAATCAAGGAGAAGATGAGGCTGACACTTTTGAAAAGCAAATGATTCAAGGAAGCATGATGTAGTAGCAAATGGGGGACTTCAATTTCCCTGATATTTGTTGGGAGACAAATTCTGCAAAACAGGGCTCCTCCAAGAAATTCTTGACTTGTGTTGCTGATAAATTCCTCCTACAGAAAGTAGACGAAGGACATAGAGGATCAGCTATCCTTGACTTGATCCTAACCAGCAGAGATGACATACTGGATAGTGTAACAGTTATGGGAACACTGGGGGAAAGTGAACATGTTATACTTGCGTTCTTGGTTCTAAAGGAAGCAAAAGCCTAGTGTAGCCAAACATGTAGCCTGGATTTTAGAAAAGCTGATTTTGATAAACTCAGAACAATGATAAGTAAGATCCCATGGCAAGGGACTCTAACGGGAAAAGGAGTCCAAGATGGGTGGGAGTTTTTTAAAAAAGGAAATTCTCAAGGCACAATTACAAACAATTCCAACAAGAAAAAAAGGCAGAAGACAACAGAAGAAGCCAATGTGGCTTCACAAAAAGCTTAGAGATGACCTGAAAACAAAAAAGGACACATATAGGAAGTGGATGGAAGGCCAAGCTACAAAGGAAGAGTACAGACAGGTAGCACAGAATTGCAGGGATGCTGTCAGGAAGGCTAAAGCTGAGAACGAGCGGAGGTTAGCGAGGGATGCTAAAAGCAATAAAAAGGCTTTCTTCAGATACGTGCATAGTAAAAGAGAGAGGAAAGAAATGGTGGTTCAGCTATTAAACAAGGATGGCAAAATGATAACAGATGACAAAGAAAAGGCAGAAGTGCTCAATTACCTACTTTGGCTCAGTCTTCTCCCAAAAGAGGGCCTATGACCCCCCTGGCAAAGGAGAAGTATAGGCTGAAGGAGCAGGATTGCAGCTTGAGATCAATAGGCATATGGTCAAGGAACACCTAATTACTTTGAATGAGTTCAAGTCTCCAGAGCCAGATGAACTAAATCCTAGAGCAATAAAGGAACTGGCAGAAGAACTCTCAGAACCACTGTCTATTCTCTTTGACAAATCATGGAGGACAGGTGAAGTGCCAGATGACTGGAGGAGGGCTAATTTTGTCCCTATCTTCAAAAAGGGCAAAAAGGAGGAACCTGGGAACTACAGACCAGTTAGTCTGACATCAATCCCTGGGAAAATTCTGGAGCAGATGATAAAGCAATCCATCTGTAAGCACCTTGAAAAGAATGCAGTGGTTACTCAAAGCCAACATGGGTTTGTCAAGGACAAATCCTGCCAGATGAATCTGATCTCATTTTTTGATCAAGTAACCTCCCTTGTGGACTGTGGGAATGCTCTGGACATAATATACCTCAACTTCAGCAAAGCTTTAGACAAAGTGCCCCATGATATCCTGATGAGCAAACTAGCCAAGAGTGGGCTAGATGAAACAACAATCAGGTGGATCCACAGCTGGCTAAAGGGTCAGACCCAAAGAGTGTTTATCAATGGGATCTTCTCCAACTGGGGAGAGGTAATGAGCGGGGTACCGCAGGGCTCAGTCCTGGGTCCAGTGCTCTTCAACACTTTTATTAATGACTTGGAGGAGGAGGAGGTGCAGGGAATGCTGATCAGATTTGCAGATGACATAAAATTGGGCGGGATAGCAAATACCCTGGAAGACAGAAACAAAATTCAAAGTCATCTTGATAGGCTGCTGGGCAGAAAACCACAGAATGACATTTAATAGGGATAAATGCCAAGTTCTGCACCTAGGAAAAAGAAACCAAATGCACAGTTTCAAGATGGGGGATACGTGGCTCAACAACACTCAAGCGAGAAGGATCTTGGAATTGTTGTATATCACAAGCTGAATATGAGCCAACAGTGTGTTGTGGCTGCAAAAAGGCAAATGCTATTTGGGCCTGCATTAATAGAAGCATAGCTTCCAAATCCCAGGAAGTACGAGTCCCCCTCTACTCAGCACTGGTTTGGCCTCATCTGGACTACTGTGTCCAGCTCTGGGCACCACACTTTAAGAAGGATGCAGACAAGCTGGAGAGGGTTCAGAGGAGGGCAACAAAGATGATCAGGGGACTGGAAACAAAGCCCTATGAGGAGAGCCTGAAAGAACTGGGCATGTTTAGCCTTGAGAAGAGAAGACTGAGGGGAGATATGGTAGCGCTCTTCAAGTACTTGGAAGGTTGTCACCGAGGGGAAGGCTCTTCTCGATCATCCCAGAGTGTACGACACAGAATAATGGGCTCAAGTTACAGGAAGCCAGATTCCAGCTGAACATCAGGAAAATCTCCTGACTGTTAGAGCAATACGACAATGGAATCAATTGCCTAGGGAGATCGTGGGCTCTATCCCACACTGGAGGCATTCAAGATGAAGCTGGACAGCCATCTGTCAGGGGTGCTTTGACTTGGATTCCTGCACTGAGCAGTGGGTTGGACTCGATGGTCTTATAGGCCCCTTCCAACCCTACTATTCTCTGATTCTCTGATTCTATGTGATAGTGGCATTAAAATGAGTGATGGCGGAGCAATTCTAGACACTCTTAGATGACGCTGATCATCTAGATCCATTTCAATCCAGTTTCAGGCCGAAGTTTGGTATAGAAACAGCTTTGGTCACTCTGATGGATTACTTAATGCTGGGTGAGAAACAGGAGGAGTTCAGCTCTGTTCATTCTCCTGGACCTCTCAGCAATATTCAGCACCATCTGCCATGGTATCCTTTTGGACCACCTACCTTGGGTGGGATGGTAGAGTGCCAGCTACCTTGATGGTTTAGTTTAGAAGATGCTGATGCTGGGAGACTATTGCTCCATGAGAATTGTGCGTTGGTGTTCCTAAGGCTCTGTTTTGTCCCCCATGCTGCCCAATTTACATAAAGTCACTGAGTGAGGTCATCAGAAGTTTTGGACTCAAATTTTTTGGTAGGCTGGTAACACCCAGCCCAGAAGTGCTGAATTGTCTGTGATGGGCATGGTCTGGATGGGGGCCAACAAACTGAAGCTCAGCCCAGACGATTGAGATGCTGTGGCTTGGTGATTCGATGGGATCAAGGGGAGATGTTCAACCTGTTCTGAATAGGGATGCGCTCCCACTGAAAGATGAATTTTGCAGCAATGGTGCTGTTAGGTTTGGCCTTATCTTTAGTGGCCCATGGCCTTTGTGGTATGAAATAGTTTTCATCAGCTGATGATAGTCCACCAGTTGCAACCTCTGCTGGACAGAGATACCCTGGCCACAGGTATCCATGCACTGGTAAATCTCGTTTGGATTATTGCAGTGCTTTATAATGGTGTACATAGTACTGTCAATGAGCATCTCTACACCAGCCTAAAATCCCGCATTTAAAACGGGGCTTTCTACTTCCATTTTAAAAGCAGGATCTCCCTTGACACACGCTTCCTTCTCCCACTTTCACCCCTGCTTTCCCCCCTTATCTGAGTCTTCCATACATTTCAGTATACAGCTGCTAGATAGCGCTGTGGTCTAGCTCCTCTTATTGTGGGTTTTCCTCTTTTCAGAAGGGTTCTCAAGAGGAACTCAAATGCTGTAATTTGATAGCTCATTATCACTGATCTTTTAAAAAATGGAACAAAGGTCATTTAGTGCAGGAGACACCTTGGAGCTTGATGATGTCATCTAAAGGACTCGCAACCTTCCATGAGTAACCAATCTCAATAGCATGATAAAAGCTCCGTGTGAAGAAGCCCATTGTGGAGTTTGGAAACTACAGTTAGTAGAAATACAGCAGTATGGGGGCCAGATATGCCTTCAGACCATGCCCTGTACATGAGACAGTCACCTTGCTGAAGCTAAACAGGTCTGGGTCTGGTCAGTGCTTCGAAGAGAGACCACCTAGGAACCGCATGTAGCCACCTTGAGTTCCATGATGGAAGAAAGGTGGGATATTAATTGAATGAATGAATGAATGAATGAATGAATGTCCTGCCAGTTCTCAAACAGCTGCACTGGCTTCTGATCTGTTGCTGAGCACAATTCAAAGCAATTGTTTTGACTTATAAAGCCCTAAATGGGCTTTATAAGGCAAAACTTTATGTGGGCTTTATAAGACCACGGTAGCCAAAGGACTGTGTTTTCACACATGAATCTGCCTAAGTAGTGAGGATCAGCATCTGAAGTCCTGCTTTGGGTCTGTGCACCTTCTGAATTAATGTGAGTAGTGACCAGAGATAAGATCTCCCCGATCGTGGCACCCTGCATCTGGAATTCCTTCCCGAGGGAGGTTTGCCTAGCGCCACCTTTGTTTTATTTTCAGTACCCGGCGAAAACCTTTTCATCTTTTGGATATTTTAGTCTGTATGTGTTATTTAAGGTGGCATTTTTTTTGTCCTCTGCTGTGATTTGATTCAATTGTGTATTATTATTTTGTAAGCTGTCCAAGAGCCTCGGCTAAAGTGTGACTGATAAAAGTTATTTAATAAAGAAAGTAATCAGAAATTATATAGAAATAATTTGGTCCCAAAATGGTATTGCCAGGTTAATACCAGGAAAAACAACAACCCTGCATTACAGCAGTGGAAAATGATCTACTAAAAGGTATGACTTTCTAGTCGGTCTCAACCCTATAAATCAAAATGGGAAAAATAGTTAAATATAAAACAACAACAACAATGGCAAACAGAAAGCTGTTTTATACTGAGTCGGACCATTCATCCAACTAGTTCAGCGTTCTACACTATAGTGACTGGCAGGGGCTCTCCAGAATTTTAGTCAGGAATCTTTCCCAGCCTATCTAGAGATGCCAGGGACTGAATGTGGGATCTTTGACATGCAAAGCATGTGGGCTACCACTGAGAAGAAAGGGGCAACTAAAATGATCAAGGGGCTGGAGCAACTCCCCTATGAGGGAAGGTTACAATAGTTGGGATAGTTTAGCTTGGAAAAAAGGTGATTAAGGGAGGAGGGACACGATAGAGTGGTATAGAATTATGCATGGTGTGGAGAATGTGGATAGGGAGACATTTTTCTCCCTCTCTCAAAATACTAGAACCTGGGGCCATCCTATGAAGCTGATTGGTGGGAGATTCAGGACAGATAAAGGGAAGTACTTCTTCACACAGCGCATAGTTAAACTATGCAATTCACTACCGCAGGATGTAATGACGGCCACCAATTTGGATGGCTTTAAAAGGGGGTTGGACAAATTCCTGGAGAAGGCTGTTGATGGCTACTAGTCCTGATGGCTATGTGCTACCTCCAGTACCAGAGGCGGTGAGCCTATGTACACCAGTTGCTGGGGATCATGGGTGGGAGGGTGCTGATGCGCTTGTGGGTTCCCGGTCAACAGCTGGTTGGCCACGGTGTGAACAGAATGCTGGACTATATGGACCCTTGGTCTGATCTAGCATGGCTCTTCTTATGTTCTTATAAGCTCCAGACCTTCCCCAAACCACAGTGAAAGATAAGGCATATCAAATGCCAGTGTCCAGCCCATACCCAGCCACTGAGGCCTTAACCAAAAAAGGGCTGTTTTACAATGATCCTGAAAGTGCAACACACCTTAATGCTGGAGGTTGGCCTACCAGCCCACTTCAACGTTATTACTATGAATTGCATGGAGCAAGAGAGGATAAAATGTTATTGTCTCATTCTAGAAGACCAGCATGCTTATGATTTATACCAACTCTATCTGTTTCATATCTTTGAAACAATGCCAGATTATCTAAATCCCCAGATAATCTGCAGAATGAAAGCAGAGTCCCCAGCAGACTTTCCAGATACACAGCTGAATCCTAATATTAAGCTAAATTCCTTTCAGTTCTGGGCAAAAGAACCAGCTCCTGCTAAACCTTGGCGGGGGGGCGGGGGCACTGATTCAAATTTAAGGCCCAATTCTGAGGTCAGTTCATGTGGTGTAGTAAACAAATAGCATAAAGCTCATGCATGGGAGATGACAAATGGGAGGCTCCAAATTTTTAGGATTGAGGCCTATACCTGGGGCATTGATAATATATACCCAAAACATTTCAAATGATTCATACACTGTTTGCCAACCGCCTCTCTGTGGAATATTTCATCCATCTGTAAAAGTGTGATTCTGTGGGAAAGAAAGAAAATTACATTAATGCAGAAACACACTTGATGGATTAATATGCAATATACCATCTTGTGTTTCTGTAGAAGGTGAAAGCTGCTTGCTGCATGCTTTTTAAATATTAAAAATGCAGAAGGTAAGCTGTGTGTTTCTTCCAGAAATACCCACGTAATACCCTTAGCTTTGCCCTAAGGAACATCAAGGATAATACATTCCATAGCTTTGCATCATGGCCAATGGATAATATTCAGATTTCTCATGCTTAGCATTTTATTACATGAAAGTACACTGTACAATAGGGCAGCAATAGCTGTGTAGTTTGCAGAAGTTTGCTAGGTTACTGACACACTGTTGAAATGGTTCTGTTAGAAGGTTCATACTGAAGCTTCTCTTGTAGCCCTTTAACCCCCTTCTTGCTCTTTCTGCTTCCCACAAGCTATTCACGGTTCTCTCTCTACACCACCCTGCTTCTATCATTAGCCTGACCCTTTTGGGAATAGCCTTGCCTTCCAGATAGATTCAGACAACTGGGAGCTAAAACACTTGCCTCATAGTGCTTGTAATGACACAGGGAGGGTCTATACAAGGGGCGGCCCTGTCATTAGGCAGGATGAGGCAGCTGCCTCAGGCAGCACAGCGGATGCTGGGAGGGGCAGCAAGATGTTGTAGGGAAGAGCTGTGTGTGCTAGACGGCTTGCCCTGCATCCCCTACTGCCCTCGGGTGCAGTGGAGGACATCCTGTTGAAATAAGATTCTTCCATAGATGGAATGGATGCTATTTTGTCCTTCACTTTAAGCAGCAAAATGTCTTGGGCTGGCCCTGGTCTATAGTCTCCACCCATACCAGCATCCCTAACTGGCCTCAAATTCAGAATTCTGGACTCAAAAATTGTGAGGGCAATGCTGGGTGTAAGTATATGTGCAGAAGCTTTGGGCAGCCACCTCCCCACTTGGTTATGGGTGCTGCACATGGTAACTACTTAAAACCTTCATGTGGCTCCTGGGCATCTGTCAGTATCCATCAAACCAATTCCCCCTCTCTCTCCAACTCCCTTTTCTAACCCGCATCTTGTGCCAGGCCTATCCTGAATCACTCTGTATTCCCCATCCCATTGAAGTATTCATTCTCCTGATGTAAGCAGGAATGACAAACTGGAGCATGTCCAGAGAAGAGTAACCAGAATGGTGAAGGGTCTGGAAATCAAGTCCTATGAGGAACAGTTGAAAGAGCTGGGGTATGTTGAGCCTGGAGAAGGGAAGATTAAGGGGAGACATGATAGCATTATTCAAATATCTGAAAGGCTGTCATGCAGAAGATGGAGTGCAGTTATTCTGTGTTGCTCCAGAGGGCAGGACTAGAGCCAATGGGTGGAAGTTGCAGGGAAGCAGATACCGGCTGAACATGGGAAGAAACTTCCTGATAGTGAGTGCAGTTCAGCAGGGGAATAGACTGCCACGGAGGGGTGGGGGTCTCCTTTGCTGGAGGTATTTAAGCTGAGATTTGGATGGCCATCTGTCAGGGATGCTGTAGCTGTATCCTGCCTTGTGAAGCCTGCACTGAACAGGGGGTTGGAAGAGATTATCTCCAACCAAGTCCCTTCCAACTCTATGATTCTATATTTCAAAGGCCATTCAGGGGGCCTCTCACATCTTTGACCCATAAGTTACCCCTCACCTTCCCAATTCCAGCTGCAACTTTCTCCAGTACAGATGCAGAGAACCTGATAAAATTCACTTTTATGAGGCTCATAACTGGCCCCTATACCATCCTAACCATTTGTTTCATCATCTGTGAGGCCCACCTTGATTGTTGCTCTATCGAAGAATTATAGAGGGCAAGTCTAGATTTTCAGGGATAGCCTGAGACCAAAAAATATGAATGGTGCCCCTACCCCCACCATAAAAATGATATATTCTAATACTGCTCAAGTCTTCAAGTACTCATGCTTATGTAGCCAATACCACACCACTCACGTGCAAGGGGGAGGTATTAGCAGACTGGGGGAACAAGGATTGGGCACCAGTGAGTTCACTCCACAAATCCCCCCAAAACATAAGATGGGGCGGGGGGACAGCCCAAAGAGGACTGCACATGCTGAGTAGCTCCAGAATGCTGGGGGTGGAATGGAGTGTCTGGAACTCTGTGAAGAACTGTTCCACACTGCAGACTTTTGTTGTTGGGTGCCATGTGGATAAAATAAAAGCCAACTGACAGCACTCTCTGTGTGTAATTCTGAGCATGACTATGAAACAGACGGTAGTTGGTAACTAGCCGTAAGAGGAATAGGGTATGAGTCAACCATCCATTGCTTCGCTCCATCAGTACCTAAACTGGTAGGGGTTTCCCTCCCACCTTCTCTTGACTGCTTTTCTGTGCTGCAGCTACAACCATTATGTCTTCTCTCTTGCTGGGAGAAACAGCTCAGTAGAGCCAGGACAAGATGGCTTGAACAGTCGCTTTCTTTGCTCTAACACAGTGTCATCCTGAAGAGTGCAGGTGTGGAATCATCTGTTTTGATGCTCCCCGTGTAAGGAAGCAACTCGCCACATGTAGAAAATTAGTATGCCAGGAAGGAGGCCAAGCCAACTTTTCTCTCTGCCATTTTCGGGGGTGAGAGCAGTTATGTCTTAAGAACTTTTTGCATGAGAGGTTCTTCAATCATACCATCTCCCACCTGCCCCCTGACGTGGTCTAGTACAACAAAGACTGTTAAGCCCCATTCCTTACAGAAGGAAAGGAAGGCATAGGAAAGAGAAGGTTAAAGTTAGTGGTTTAGGGTACCATGGCTGGCTGGGGAATGCTGGGATTTGTAGGACTTTTTTTCTGTCTAAACGTGCCTAGGGTTGTACCCTTGTTGTTGTTGTTGTTCAGTCGTTCAGTCGTGTCCGACTCTTCGTGACCCCATGGACCATAGCACGCCAGGCCTTCCTGTCCTGAGCACTCTCCCGGAGTGTGCTCAGGTTCATATTCATTGCATCGGTGATGCTATCTAGCCATCTCATCCTCTGCCGTCCCCTTTTCCTTTTGCCTTCAGTCTTTCCCAGCATCAGGGTCTTTTCCAGAGAGTTTTCTCTTCGCATTAGGTGGCCAAAATATTGGAGCTTCAGCTTCAGTATCTGTCCTTCCAATGAGCACTCAGGGTTGATTTCCTTTAGGATGGACTGATTTGACCTCCTTGCAGTCCAGGGGACTCGTAACAGTCTTCTCCAGCACCACAGTTCGAAAGCATCAATTCTTCGGCGCTCAGCCTTCTTTATAGTCCAGCTCTCACAGCCATACATTACTACTGGGAAAACCATAGCTTTGATTAGACGGACCTTTGTTGGCAAGGTGATGTCTCTGCTTCTTACTATGCTGTCTAGGTTTGCCATAGCTTTCCTCCCAAGGAGCAAGCATCTTTTAATTTCATGGCTACAGTCACCGTCTGCGGTGATCTTGGAGCCCAAGAAAGTAAAATCTGTCACTGCTTCCATTTCTTCCCCTTCTATATGCCAGGAAGTGATGGGGCCAGATGCCATGATCTTCGTTTTTTTAATGTTGAGTTTCAAACCAGCTTTTGCACTCTCCTCTTTCACCCTCAACAAGAGGCTCTTGAGATCCTCTTCACTTTCTGCCATTAGGGTGGTATCGTCTGCATATCGGAGGTTGTTGATAATTCTCCCAGCAATCTTAATTCCGACCTCTGATTCATCCAACCCAGCATTTCTCATGATGTACTCTGCATATAAGTTAAATAAGCAGGGTGACAATATGCAGCCTTGTCGTACTCCTTTCCCAATTTTGAACCACGCGGTTGTTCCATGTCCGGTTCTTACTGTTGCTTCTTGACCCTCGTACAGGTTTCTCAGGAGACAGGTAAGGTGGTCTGGTACTCCCATCACTTTAAGAATTTGCCACAGTTTGTTGTGATCCACACAATCAAAGGCTTTAGCGTAGTCAATGAAGCAGAAATAGACATTTTTCTGGAATTCTCTTGCTTTCTCCATGATGCAGCGAATGTTGGCGATTTGATCTCTAGTTCCTCTGCCTCTTCGAAACCCAGCTTGTACTTCCGCTGGTTCTCGGTTCGCATACTGCTGAAGCCTAGCTTGTAGGATTTTGAGCATCACCTTGCTGGCATGTGAAATGAGCGCAATTGTGCGGTAGTTTGAACAGTCTTTGGCGTTGCCCTTCTTTGGAATTGGAATGTAAACTGACCTTTTCCAGTCTAAGTGAATTAACAGGAGGCTTGGTTGAGACCTAAATCCAAAGTAAGACTTGCCTGGTTTTGGATGAGGATCAGGCAGAGTCAATTAAGGGCTAGCAATGGTGTGTGTGTGTGTGTATGCAGATGCTGACCCTAAGTAAATGTAAAACTCTGAGCAGGCACTATACGATCCACGAACTGGTGAAATGCAATCAGCACTGGAGTGGGAAACATTCATTATGTAACAGCATAGAATGACACTATATGGCCACGCAGGAAGGAGCTAAGGATATCTTCTGAAAGATTTGGGTAGGGCACCTGGAACAAGAGTATTTAAATATATACACATTTCAATCAGATGATACCTAGCTTGTTTATGTTTCAAAGACTGGTAGTTGGCATTGTCTTAAGACCTATATGGTGTAGCATATATGGTCAAGACATATGTGGTTTAATACCGGTTTGGCTCACCAAGCCTGTATTAGATAATATATTAAATATTTTTATTTAATAAGTTAAAAATAAAAATATTGGGGCCAAACCACTATTAAACCACATCCCCTGCTGTCCCCTGGTATGGCCCATGCCACAGAATTTGCCAGACTAGCAGGGATCTGATCTTCTTAACAAATGCATACATCTCCATCTCTGAAGCTACATGGGAGTCAGCGCTTCATATTTTCTACCTCATTTTTTCCTGGCCTCAAATGCCTAGAAGATCCACCATATTATAATAAGCCAAAATGGCCACTGAACAAACTCCTGGTTGGAAGAGCTCAGAAAAACAATCTAAATGATACATCATGCATTGTGTCTTTCATAGATGTGTAATGAATATTTTAAAATCCATATTCTCCAGATGGGTGGTTAGGGCATGGATTAAAAGACATGGGGGCTGCTATGCTTCATCATTCATGAAGCCTCTGGCATCTTTGACCCATAAGTTGCCCTCTCATCTTGCTAGTACCAGCCGCACCTTTCCGCTATGCAGAGATGGAAGAAATAGCACCTCTGGAGATTTCCATCTGTGAAGGCACAGGATCCCTCTATTTTCCTTAGCCTGGCTACCCTAATCAATACTTTTAGATAAGTAATACACAAAACAAATATTTTACCAGTCAGGCATGCAATATTGCATAGGTCAGGTCTATAAATAGTTACTTGCCTGGTAGCCGATGGAATGACTCAGATACCAGGCTGGGAAGCTTTTGAAAACTGGAAGAGGGTTTGTCCTGTATTTCTCTTTAAGGCCACCAATGTGCCACAGGACATATATGACTAAAGTAGGTCTGTGCTGGAAGGGATGTTAGTGAACACTTGAATAGGCTAGTAACTTTGAAGGGCTTATTTTTAGCATTGACAAATCTTGTATGACGTGCAAGTTATTTAATTTAACAGATCTCCCAATATTAACTGCAGTCTGACGCACTAACATTGATTCATCCCATTGGCTAAAGAAACCAGGGATGGGGAACCTCCAGCCCACAGGCCGCATCTGAACCTGTCAGGCTGGCCCCTCAGGCCCACGGGGCATCAGATGAGGCCTCTCCTTCTCCACAACTCCTCCCTCCTCAGAAGGGGGGGTGGCTGGAGAGTGACTGCGCCAGCTTTGCTCCTCCCTAACCTTCCCCATGCCAGGAAGGTGATAGAGGAGAGAAGCCAAACCCTGGGTGGGCTTCTCTGACCAAGTAGAGGAAGGCTGGTGCCCTGACCAAGGTACTGACTGGCGGAGCAGCAGCCAGTGCTTCTGCCGGGGACTCAATGTCATCCGGCTCACGTGGGCAGTCTGGCCACCAGACCCAGATATGTTCCTCATCTCTCATTTATTAAATGGAGCAAAAATGTCAACAGCTGCATACAGGTTTTAATTGTACTGCTCTTTATGCAGTCAGCCCTATATGTTGAAAATGAGTGCATTGACAGGGACAGCCAACTAGCCATCTCTTTGTACAGACAGACCTAATTACTTAGCATGTTCTAGTTGTTCCCAAATGTCCTTTGCCTTCTGGACTATTATATGGCAAAATTATCTATTTATCTGTGACTGTAGGCCAGGTCACAGCTGAATGTGTGACCTGGCTCAACTGCAAAGCACTGCATTCAAGGCTAAGCAAAGGTTCTGTCTATGGGCTCATTCGCACATATGAGGCACCACAATGTTGCAGTCCCCAAATGGTACACATCAGTGGTGAACCAGCTCTTAGGGAGCTGCTTTGCAGTAGTGTGTTCAGTGGTGTCTACCATTACTCAAATGCTTTACAAGTTTTGTTCCTATATTCCCCTGCTTGGTGTCCTCCAGATTTTTTGGATGACAGCTCCCAAAGTCCTAATCTTTAGGCAGGTTGGCTGTTGGGAGGTGAAGTCCAAAAAATCGAGAGGGCACCAGGTTAGGGGAGGCTGCGCTATGTACCCACCTGGATATTAAGCTTGAGTGGGGATGCCCTCTTTACAGTGCTGCATTTGCCTGGAGTTTGATCTGGGGTAATCTGAGAGAAGGAACCCCAAACGTGAAGTCCCTCCCCACTTGTGTATGGGCAGTACCAAGTCTTTCGGCAACCTAATTGTTTACCCAGGCTTTTTGACTGAATTTTCTTCTCTCTTCTTTTGCTGCTTTGTGTAAACTGTTTATCTGTTACTGCTCTCCCCTGTTTGATTGTGTTGTATTGTATTATTTTACTGTGTTTTATTGTTTGTACCCCACTTTGGGATTATTGTATAATGAAAAGTGGGTAAGAATTTTCTTAAGTAAATAAATATATAGTTTGCTATTTGGAGGAAAGGCTGAAGTTCAGGGGCTGGGGAAGGGACGAAACCAGTGGATTGGTTTCCTTTCTTCACTAATTTGCTCTCAAAATAATTTCCTACTAAGTAGGCAAGATTTTAATAATCCACCAAGTCCAGCAAACTTCATAGTAAGCAATCTGGTAGTGAAATGGTGGAACTTGATGAAGGCCTACTGAGAGATTAGCAGTAATGCACTTAATGAGAGGTCTTAACCTGAATATATTACATGTTCAAACATCTTATTGGCTTTCTTTGAAAGTGTGCTAGGACAAGGGCCTATTTATGGTTCTTGGCGGAACCATCAGCACCTTTCTTCCCATAGTAAAGTTATTTGTTCAGTCAAGCTTTGAGTTCAGTGCCAGTCTCAATGCAAGTTAACAAGAGCTCACATTTATTTCCGATATGTGTTCTTTGAAATGTCCAGTGTGCCGGCATACTGTGTATTGCTAATTTAAGAATTCCTTAGAGGATCTTAAGGGATGCAACTAGGGATGCTGGAGAAATCTGCCATGGACCCAAATGAGGTCGAATTCCTGAAAATCTGACCTGTGGAGTCTGCAGTGGTCCAGCTTTACCTACCGGCACATCCTCTGGACTTCGCCCCATTTTTTTTTTCTCTTTAAACAGGCCAAGATATGCCAATTTCAGCTGCAATTAGTGTATCATGGGCAAATTATGGCCGCAATTAGCGTATTTTATGCCATTTGCAACCGTAAAGTGCCTAGTTATATGTAAATGGCTGCTGCGCAAAATCCAGAGGATGCACCAGGGGCTCCAGGGAAATCCACTGAGCCCCAAGAAGGCCAGATTTCCCCATGATGGACCCCCCCCGACTGGACATTGGGGGGGTTGTACATCCCTAAATGTGACTCTTTACAAAAGAAACTCTGTCATTACCAAATGAAATAAATACAGCATGCAGTTAAAATTTAAAAAGGGTTTTAGTTATTTCCATAATTCAGTAGTCATGGCCTTGCCAAAATACCGTAGAGAAAAGGTAAGTCACTGATTTTACCTGATAACACTGCCTGGAAGGGATTCATACCCTGTATGCTCATCACTCATTCCTGGGACAGGGGAGACCCTGAACCAGTTTCTGAGGTCAGACCTGGATGAGGTCAAATAAACTGAAACTTAACCTGGACAAGATAGAAGTATATGGGGATGTGTTCCTGGCATACGTGTTTGGCCTGGGTTGCATATGATTCCAATTCCTGTTGAGATTAGGTGTGCTCTTCTGGATGCCCAGATGTCCTGGTGGCCAAGAGTGGATTGTTCTTGGGGTGGGTTTTTTCCCCCTATTTAGTGAGTTTTACCAGCAGTGGTTTCCTTCAGCAAAGGAGATCGTTACCTTGTCATGGTGCTGGAGCTTGAGCACCTCAATGATGTCATGAGATAAACCATGAAGGGACACCCAAGACGGGAAGGTCATGGCAGAGAGGTTAGACTAAATACGATCCCTGGGGAAGGAAACGACAACCCACCCCAGTATTCTTGCCATGAAAACTAAATGGATCAGTACAACCAGAGATATGTCGGTATACCATCGGAAGATGGGACTCCCAGGTCGGAAGATGGTCAAATTGCTACTGGGGAGGAACAGAGGATAAATTCAACTAGCCCCAGATGTGATGACACAGCTAGCTCAAAGCCGAAAGGACAGCCAGCGGCCGATGGTGCTGGTGGTGAACGACGAATCCAATGTTCTAAAGATCAACACACCATAGGAACCTGGAATGTAAGATCTATGAGCCAGGGCAAATTGGATGTGGTTAGTGGGGAGATGTCAAGATTAAATATAGCCATTTTGGGTGTCAGTGAACTGAAATGGACTGGAATGGGCCACTTCACATCAAATGACCACCAGATCTACTACTGTGGACAAAAGGACCACAGAAGAAATGGAGTAGCCTTCATAATTAATAATAAAGTGGCTAAAGCAGTGCTTGGATACAATCAAAAAAATGATAGAATGATCTCAATTTGAATTCAGGGTAAGCCATTTAACATCACAGTGATCCAAATATATGCCCCAACCACAGATGCTGAAGAAGCAAAAGTAGATCAGTTCTATGAGGATCTGCAGCACCTACTGGATAGTACGCCAAAAAAAGATGTTATTTTCATTGCAGGAGACTGGAATGCTAAGGTGAGTAGTCAAACGACACCTGGAATTACAGGCAAGCATAGTCTGGGAGAACAAAATGAAGCGGGACATAGGCTGATAGAATTTTGCCAAGACAACTCACTGGCATAACAAACACACTCTTCCAATAACCTAAGAGACGACTTTATACATGGACTTCACCAGACGGTCGACACCGAAATCAGATTGACTACATCCTTTGTAGCCAAAGGTGGCGGACATCTATGCAGTCGGTAAAAACAAGACCTGGAGCTGACTGTAGTTCAGATCATGAACTTCTTACTGCACAATTTAGAATCAGACTAAAGAGAATAGGGAAAACCCACAGATCAGTTAGATATGAGCTCACTAATATTCCTCATGAATATGCAGTGGAGGTGAAGAATAGATTTAAGGGACTAGATTTAGTAGATAGGGTCCCGGAAAAACTATGGACAGAAGTTTGCAACATTGTTCAGGAGGCGGCAACAAAAAACGTCCCAAAGAAAAAGAAAACCAAGAAGGTAAGATGGCTCTCTGCTGAGACACTGGAAGCAGTCCAAGAAAGAAGGAAAGCAAACGGCAACAGTGATAGGGGGAGATATGCACAATTAAATGCAAAATTCCAGAGGTTAGCCAGAAGAGATAAGGAATTATTTTTAAACAAGCAGTGCATGAAAGCGGAAGAAGATAATAGAATAGGAAGGACAAGAGACCTCTTCCAGAAAATTAGAAACATCGGAGGTAAATTCCAGGCAAACATGGGTATGATCAAAAGCAAAGATGGCAAGGACCTACCAGAAGCAGAAGAGATCAAGAAAAGGTGGCAAGAATATACGGAAGATCTGTATAGGAAGGATAATAATATCGGGGATAGATTTGATGGTGTGGTCAGTGAGCTAGAGCCAGACATCCTGAAGAGTGAGGTTGAATGGGCCTGAAGAAGCATTGCTAATAACAAGGCAGCAGGAGATGACGGTATCCCAGCTGAACTGTTTAAAATCTTGCAAGATGATGCTGTCAAGGTGATGCATGCCATATGCCAGCAAATTTGGAAAACACAAGAATGGCCAACAGATTGGAAAAAATCAATCTATATCCCCATACCAAAAAAGGGAAGCACCAAAGAATGTTGAAACTATCGAACAGTGGCACTTATTTCACATGCCAGTAAGGTAATGCTCAAGATCTTGCAGGGTAGATTCCAGCAATTCATGGAACGAGAATTGCCAGATGTACAAGCTGGGTTTAGAAAAGGCAGAGGAACTAGAGACCAAATTGCCAATATCCACTGGATAATGGAGAAAGCCAGGGAGTTTCAGAAAAACATCTATTTCTGTTTTATTGACTATTCTAAAGCCTTTGACTGTGTGGATCATAACAAATGGTGGCAAGTTCTTGGTGGTATGGGGATACCAAGTCATCTTGTCTGCCTCCTGAGGAATCTGTATAACGACCAAGTAGCAACGGTAAGAACAGACCACGAAACAACAGACTGGTTTAAGATTGGGAAAGGAGTACGGCAGGGTTGTATATTCTCACCCTACCTATTCAACCTGTACGCAGAACACATCATGCAACGTGCTGGGCTCGATGAAGCCAAGGCTAGAATTAAAATGGTTGGAAGACACATTAACAATCTCAGATATGCAGATGATACCACTTTGATGGCTGAAAGTGAGGAGGAGCTGAGGAACCTCATGATGAAGGTGAAAGAAGAAAGTGCAAACCTGGGTTGCAGTTAAACCTCAAAAAAACCAAGATTATGGCTACCAGCTTGACTGATAACTGGCAAATAGAGGGAGAAAACGTGGAGGCAGTGACAGACTTTGTCTTTCTAGGTGCAAAGATTACTGCAGACACTGACTTCAGCCAGGAAATCAGAAGACGTTTACTTCTTGGGAGGACAGCAATGACAAATCTTGATAAACTAGTGAAGAGCAGAGACATCACACTGACAACAAAGGTCCGCATAGAGAAAGCAATGGTATTCCCCGTAGTAACCTATGGCTGCGAGAGCTGGACCATAAGGAAGGCTGAGCAAAGGAAGATAGATGCTTTTGAACTGTGATGCTGGAGGAAAATGTTGAGAGCACCTTGGACTGCAAGAAGATCAAACCAGTCCATACTCCAGGAAATAAAGCCAGTCTGCTCACTTGAGGGAATGATATTAAAGGCAAAACTGAAGTACTTTGGCCACCTAATGAGAAGACAGGATACTGTGGAGAAGATGCTGATGCTAGGGAAAGTGGAAGGCAAAAGGAAGAGGGGCCGACCAAGGGCAAGGTGGATGGATGATATTCTGGAGGTGACAGACTCGACGTTGGGGGAGCTGGGGGTGGCGACAGCCGTCAGGAAGCTCTGGCGTGGGCTGGTCCATGAAGTCACGAAGAGTCGGAAGCGACTGACCGAATAAACAACAACAAACCAGCACTGACCTTTCCCAAATAATAATTATTTAGCCACAGTAACTCAGGATATAGTCACATCCCTATAAGACTACTGCAGTGTGCACTACATGGGGCTGCCTTTGAAGAATGCTCACACACTTCAAAGGCAGCTCTTCAGGCACTACAACTGGCTAAGAATGTGACTGCCAGGCTGGCTTCTGGGCCCAATTCAAAGTGCTAACTATTAGCAAACTACTAGCAAAATATTGCTTTTTTTTTTTTTATTCTCTTATGCGAGGTCTTTTTATTGAGCTGTGTTGGTGCCTAATAATCTTTGCTTGGATCCAAGATTGCCATTCCACCAGCAGAACAGATACTGCTGGTAGAATGGGACTTCCCTATCCTCTGCTCCCCCTGCAGCCCCTGACACACCCTCCAAATCTGCTTCAGAGGCTTGGGAGACCCTCTGGAGCAGATCTGGAGCATCCACAGGGGGCTACAGCGGGAGAGAGGAAAGGGAAGTCCCGTTCTACCAGAAATATGTTCTTGGATCAAACCCCTTGTTTTTATTATGTATTGTAATCTTAACATCTTTGTTAGCCACCTAATAGTAGATCTATGGAGTGAAAGGTGGGGTGCAAATATTTTAATAAACAAACATTTTGAAGTCCTCACCTATGTTATAAGGCTGATGCTTTGGTCATGTAGGTATAAGAATGGACAAATATAGAGGAAATGGCACCTAGCATGCTCTCTTTTCTCTTAGTGGCCGAAATTGTGCTGGACTTTGCTGGTATACAGCTTAGAGCCCTGCAGAGTGGCTTACATATTTTTTTAAAATTATGATTAGATTTATAGCCCGCTTTTCTTTCCTCTTACAAGAAAAAACTCAAGGTGACTTACATGGTCCTGTTCCTCCTCTCCATTTTATCCTCAGAACTCTGTGAGGTAGGTTAGGCTGAGAGTCAGTGACTGGCCCAGTCAGCTTCATGGCTGAGTGGGGCGCAGAACCTGGAACTCCCAAGTCCCAGTCCAACACTAACCACTACATCACACTTGCTTTCCACTTCAGTGCTATAGAATTGTGTGAGAGCAATTCAGCTATACTAAAATGGAGAACTAAGTCTCACAGATAGGCAGGGGTTAGACTGCACTTTATCAGATGTATAGGTTTTCCCATTATTGCACACCTGACCAATTTTCCTTACTCAGCTATGTGTATAGTGCAGAGTACAGCTGAGTTATCTAAATACAGTACACTGCACTCCACATAGTCCTTACTTTTATATAGATATAAAAGCAAGTAAGCAACATGTGGAATGCAATGTCTACATTATAGACCATGGTTTTTATGTTAACCAAAAATATTTGCCAACAGGTGGTACTGTTTAATGCCACTATTTATATAGCACCACTCTCCAGCACTGCAGAGAACAGGTCTCCTCTGGTATACGAAGTATGGAGGAGAGTGCCCTATACTCAATTACCTACAAAATCTGTCAGCTGTCCATTTCTTCTGCCTGTGGTATTTGTAGAGATTTTATTGTGGTGATTTTTGTTGATGTCTCTTCAAAATTACCAATTCTCTGCATCACTGTGGGAGGCTTGGGGAAAAAACTCAAGTTTTCTGGCTCAAAAAGACTGCGGCATTGCAAAAAGTTTTATTTTTTTCCTTTTAATGCTTTCCTCTTTTAAAATTATTTGGAGGTTTGGAACTATTCAGAAATATACTGTGATTTTTCAACTGTAATTTTCATTAATACATTTTAAAATGTATACCCAGCCCAGCTTTTGATCAAATGATCCCCAGTGTGTCTTACAACAGATAATAAACACAATGCAAAACAACCAAACTGTCTCTCCTGGTGATGTGGCTGCTGCTGCTGCTTTCTCCAATGTTCATCCAAAGACCGTTTTATATTGGGCTTTAAGACAAGGGTCACTTACATGTTATTCTTGTGTAAACACTTGGGTTGATTAAAAAACAAGGGAAACATAGTGTTTCTTCCTACAAAAGCTGAAGGGAACAAATAACAAAAAGAACATTGATCGCCTGTCTTCTGAGTTTTCAGTAGGGCAAAGTGAACGTGTGTTCAAGCTGTAGAGACACATTCAGAATATCACATTTTAAAAATGTCCCTGGTGCTCATCTTCACTTTGCGATCTTGGCCCCATCTACATTGGGCTTTTACTCCGGGGCAGGTGCAAGTTGAGGTCCCTTGTGATAGATGACACAGTCGTGACTTCGCAGCCATCCGTGGTTTTTGCCTGGAAAAAGTGGAGTTCCAAGGAGTTGTTTTACTGCGATTTTTTGGGTTTCCTGTGGGTTCCCCCGCGGCTGCAGGCCATCTGTTCCTTCCCCGAACTGACTTCGCATCTTACAGTGGGCATGTTGTAGGGGTGCGTAGTGCCTGCATTACTCTGTGACGCCCCTTTGCTCCCCCATCCCTTCGCAGCTGCGCAGTTACAGAGTTTCATTTATTTAATCACACTTTCCCACATTTTTGCAGCTTTGTATCTTCGCAACGGTTGCTTTTGGACTCAGTACCCAAGGGCTAGGGAGGGTCTTGGGGGAGGAACAACATTGCTCCGGGCACCATTTCGGAGTGATGGCTAGGCATGTAGCGCTCATGTTTGTGAGCACGAACCATCGCAAGAGTCTCGGGCTGGGGAACTGACAAACTGATGGTGCGGAAATGAAGGAGCACAAAACACCCAATTTTTATCTAAAACAGGGTCACAAAGACACAGCAGAGCCCCTCAAATATAAAACAGCCACTGAAGTGCCACACCCCCACACTCATGGGACTGCACAACTGTACACAATGGCAAAAAAAGGGGCACGGTGAGTCTCTTAGGGAGGCGCACAGTACATCACCAGTGTATCACAGGGCATGCTAACTCGAAGCCGCATTACTGCACAGTTGCGACGGGATGGAGGGTCAAAGCAGTGCCATATAGATGGGGCTCTTCTATTGTCCATCCTTATAGCAAAATCATACTAGCAAGGCTTGTGCTTCTTTGCATGCCCCCATCATAACCATGTGTCCTCCTCCTTCATGCTGGATGTAGTAATGTTTTTTTAAGGGGGCTCTTTCTGATTCACCAAAACACTTTGCTGAACCAAGAACACAGGAAACTTCAGGCAGATGTATCTTTAAAGTGCCCTTCCATTCATACAACCAAGATAGTCATGTGGTATGCTTGTGGCTTTCCCTCATTTCAATACATATTTAAGGAAGCATTCTTGGTAGTTCCTTATACTTAAATAATCACAGCTATGTGGAAGCAACTGGGAAATGCATAGCAGTGGCTCCACCTGGCAGCGATTACATATATAAGCAATGTGTCTGCATTGCACATGGCTAATAAATAGCAGATGGTGGTGGCAGCACTTTTAAGTCCAAGCCTTTTATCCCCTACCCCTGCTTATTTATTTTCTTTATAAATTGATGGGGGCTGGAAGCCCCTCTGTAATTCACTGCCTGAAGTGACTGTTCCATGCATCTTCACAGGAAGGAGGGCTTTGCCAACGGAAGGAAATAATTGTCAACTTCCTCTACACCAACTTTCCCCAACCTGGTGTCCTCCAGCTGTGTTGAACTGCAACTGGCTGGGAATGATAGGAATTGCAATCCAACACATCTGGAGCGCACCAGATTGGGGAAGGCTGCTCTTCATGGTTTCCATAAAATGTACACAACTCTTCTAAACACTATTCCTTTAGAACATGGTTTTATTATTGTTGAGCACCATTAGGTGGGATATAAATTTAATTAATTAAACCTGCCTTCATTCATATATTCGCCTTCATGAGGCATCATGTGGAAGAAGCCTCGTAGTGGCTGTAGTAGGAGCTATACCTTGCCTTTCCCCTTTCCACTTATTTCCTTACCCTATGCTTCTTTGCCCCATTCAGCCTCAAAAGGTCCATACCTCCTCTACAGTATAAGGAAATGAGTCAGCATATGTAATCCAGCATAGGACTATAAATGACTACTGGTCATGATAGCTATATGCTACCTCCAGTATCAGTGTGCCTCTATATACCAATTGCTAGGGAACATGAGCGGAAGGGCACTAATGCACTATTTGTAGGCTTCCCACAGACAGTTGTTTGGCCACTGTGTGAACAGAATGCTGGACCAGATGGACCCTTAGTCTAATCCAGCTTGGCTCTTCTTATGAACTGGGGAGAGCAATCTGCGCCCCCTAGGCAGCAGCTGGGGGACACAGGATATTTTGGTTTCCTGACTCTGAGTGTGGAGCCAGGAAACTGTGCTCCCTGCCTCCCTCACAGCCAGAGCAGAGAGGACTGCACTGGCTGCTCCTACGCGCTCACACGTGAGCTCGTGGGGGTGAAAGAAGGTGTTCCCAGGGGTGAGGAGGGGACTGAGGACGCAGGGATACGACGTATCCCCAG
Source organism: Heloderma suspectum (assembly GCF_057233095.1). NCBI lineage: Eukaryota > Metazoa > Chordata > Lepidosauria > Squamata > Helodermatidae > Heloderma > Heloderma suspectum. The sequence goes on from NC_139458.1 coordinate 273,984,210, forward strand.
CCGTCCCCAGCCTCCTTCCCTCCCCCTCCCCAAAGCCTCTGCTAGACAGGCAAAATCACCCACCTCCCACTCTGCATTAGATACTCATTGTAAGCCTCTGAGTTCAGAGGCTTACAAGTACCCAGGGTGGATCAGATTAGATTGTGCCCTAAGTGAATAAACTAGGGCTCTCTTCTTGAGACATGTGGAAGAATGGGGGAACATCCATTCCCTTACTGGTTGGGTGAATAGTGTTTTAAACTGACCATTTAACCCCCTTTCACTGCTTTTCACAGAGCAATTGTGCTGTGTGCAAACCTGAAGCATTAGGTGATTAAAGGATGACACAGGCCGACAAGAAAATTTGTCTTTATTTCAATTAACATTTCTTGGCATTAGGCAGATATTAAATAACACTGAAATGCACAAGACTATTAACAGATGGACAGCAACAAGGTCAGAGGGCCACAGCAAGTGCGTGTCGAATCACCTCACCTCACTCAAAAGCCATTTTAAATGCTGCAGCCACAGTAAGTGGCAGTTCACTGCGAAACACAGAAGTAGAATTATTCCTTTTTAGATTTCATTTAACACAGTAAAACGCTTGAACAATCAGCAGTAAAAACGAATGAAGTGTTGCAATTGGTAATTAAAAGTGTTATATCCACAAACAGCTAGTCATGCAATGCCGTTACAACAACTTTGTTATGCATAAATATCACAATCCTTTTTTTTTAAAAAAAAGTTTTGAATAATCACAGACATCTAGAAGAAATGAAGCATGAGTTCTACTTGATATATTAAATATGACCTAAATATTAAAATTTTACTTCACCATATATATAGTTTTTTATATATATATATTTAAAAGAATGGAAAGACCATTACATAAGTGCAAGCATTTTTCCTCATAGAAAGGAAACTGTTTTCATGCTCTTAAAAAAAATCCTACTCAATTTATTCCACATTTCATAGCCATTTTCTGGGACGCAACTGACATTGCCTGTCTTTTGCTGTTGCTGTGTCAGGCAAAAGGTACACACATCTCTTCTTAGGGGTTATTAGAAGGTCACCCATTCATATTAACCAAGTGATGTGCAATAAACCCTCTTTAACCTGCATGTAAACATATCCTTAAGTTATGTCAGATGTGTAGAGAGAGTCATAATATTATGCAGAGAGAGAAAACATGGAACCATGGAAGGAGGAGGAGTTGCATCAATATTGGTGAGAGGAATGAGACTCTGTTTCACTTGGATACACAGACAATCTGGCAGTGGAGTTTCATCCACTAACCACTGAGGAATGGTTGAGAAGGCATCAATTTATGAGCAAAGCTTGAACAAGCCAGTAATTTTCTTTGCAAACTGTCCAGAGTTCAATTAGAACTGACTTGCGCTGCTTGGATCACACTGTAACAACCGCACAATAGAGGGATCACTCTTGGCACCTTTAATAAACTCTTCGAGTGATAGTTTACCTTGAAGGGAAACAGAAAAAAAAGATACAAAATTAAAACATTCTCTTTGCCAAAAAATGGTAGCAAATGTAATTTATAAAACTCAAATAAAATAATGATAGAAGGATTAATCATACATATTCAATTGCCAATGAGTTTTAAGGTGAAACATATAATCCTGAACAGATGAGCCAGGCAATTATTAAGACAGTTCAAACAACTACCAGCTCAGGGCACATCTGAATAACATTTTGGTAAAGTGCAAAGTTATTTGTACTCCAAATTCTATATTATGGTACTAACAATACATCCGCCCTTACCCAATAATCCTTATTCAACAGAACCTAGCGGACTGTTCTGTTCTGCTGTCTACAGAAACCTTGATATAATCTAGACTTCAGAACAACAATCAGAATATGAAACAGACAAGATTCTCATATCCTGTTACACATCCAAAACACTAAAGATAAATGCAAAAACATTTCATGGAACTGACATGGAAAACATGTATAACCTCTCTAGTGATCCATTGCTTCCTTGAACTGACATCTTGCCGAGGTGTGAACTTTAACAAATCCAGATGGCTGAATCCCAGGCAAAGATATTTTTGAAGCTAATGCAGATCTCTCCCTGCACATACAAATTAGTGATGCCAAAATATTTGAAACTAACTAGACATTAAATCCAACTATTCTAGGTGAATTGGTCTGCAGACCTGGCAATCTGAATCAACACAAAACATTTCACAGAACGCTGTATGTATACATTCTGACAAACGGCTCACATTAATTACCAAATTGGAGCAAGACTACACAGTATGAGAATCCTGATGTTACCACTGAAAATGGCATCTTCAAGCACTCTCACTCTCTCTCCCTCCTCCTCCTCCTCCTCCCAGATAACATATAGTAAAATGCCCTGTGCCTTGACATCATCAGCATCATGTTATGAGTTATCCTGCCAAATCATTGTTCCAAATCAGTGGCTGTCACTGGAACACACACACAAAATGATGATGCCCTAGGCTATTTGTAATCTCTAGCTCCACCCTTAAAGGATTATTGAAACAATTCATATAATTTGAGGTACAGTGTAAGCTAAAAATTTGGGTATTTTCCTCATACTCATATTTCTTAGATCGGTAAAGGGAGAGGAGCAAAGCAATGCTGTAAGGAGAAGTGATGTTCTATTTCTAGGATGATTTGGTCAAGCACAGATAAACCTCCTTGAACACCATTCACTGCGGACGAAGGCCATCTGTGCTTGATCAAATCATTCCAGGGACATAGCCGGGCTAGAAAAGTGACACAGTGGGAACATATTCTGTTCTTCAACTCTTTCCTTTATAGCCACTTGAAGCCCATTATCAGGAAGTGATAATGTGCAGCCACTGCCCTAACTTAAATGGCTTATAGACACATACACTTCTATGTAAGTCCTCCCACAGTTGATGTAAGGAGGGATGGGAGAGCTGCCCTGTGTTTGACCCAAAGTACATTTGTGTCTCAAGTGTTAAAACCAAATGCTTGTAAAGCCTCAAGAAGGCTTTTGAAGCCTTCAACAATGCTTAAAGAGCACACATTCCAATCTCCCACCAGCTGCTACCCTCTCTTCCTAGGGCAAATCTCTCTCGCCTTGAGAAAGTGCTAGTAGCCAGCAGGGGGTGTCAATGAAAACTGGAGAGTTGAGCAAATGACACCCAGAGCATGGCTTTCTGCCAGGAAATCATACAGAGGCTGTAGTCCAGCCCATAATTTCTCGCCAGAAAAAAACGAAGGCACTCTGCATATTGTTGCTGCTTGTGGGTAGCCACTGTCTCCAATCTTTGTTGAAATCCTCCACCAGTTGATAGGCTCCTTTCCTTGTGGTGAAGGGTTTTTGTCCTGGGGAGGCAGAGTAGGAGCTGTTGGAGAGCTGGGGGTGCAAGCAGAATTGAAGGTAGGGAGGCTTACTTGAGGGGGGCTGTGCCTGCCTTGATTCAGCTTACAGTTATTTGAGTGGGGATGCTTGAATTGTCAAGGGACCAGCTTCCAATTCTCATTCGTTCCCTAGAAGCAACTGTTGCTTGACAGTGGCTACTTACTACACCAGGTAATGTTCTTTCCTTTTGAAAGCTGTTTGATGTATAGGTTATTGCATTCCAGGATAAAATGTATTAATAGGTAGCACTTCATAAAAACATCCCATTTGCATCTTATGTCATAGGAGACAGTATTTCATTAAAAAAAATAATTGCAACCTATTCCAAGACAATTCTTAACCCAATTTCCATTGTTCCTATTATAAGAATCACTTTCATTGCATTTATTTTGCCAGAGGGAAGGTTATTCATGTTGGAGATGTGTACTACTTTGCATCTTATAAAAAACCTGAAAAGGGGGCCTCATTCACACTTCGTGAATGCCATTATCCTCAACCAAGATGTTAAATTGTTGTAAAGCTAAGACATTTCGATAGGCTATCCATGTGGGGAAGATTTTCATTAAATATAATCACACCTGTTAGGTTATGTACTGCTTACCTTATTAATATTACTCCCAGTATCGACTACTATTACATATGTATGCATTCTCTTATGTCATTAGAGAACTAGTGTTTACCAGAAAGAAAGCTATTCTTAGTCCTGTTGCAACTGTTTTATTCACTAATAACTGTATTAGCCACCTGGAAGAGGTTGCTTTTTCCATGGAGTGGGGCAGGAAGGAGAGCCAGAATGAGAGATCACTCATCAGAGAAAATTCTGTCTCTATCATGTCCTGATCCAGTTGTATAGACTCAAGACTTTAATACTTTAAAAGTTGCTAGGTTAAGAATCAGTGTCTCTATATAGAAATACTTAATCTACTAACTTTTAAAGTATTGAAGTGCCAATTAAACAAACGACCATCAATGCAGAGCCAGGATAAAGAATTTAAAAATTAAAAGCAATTCTCTGAATTGCTTGCATTTCTTATCCTTTTATCAGTGCCTATCAATATTTTTGGTTTGTTTAAATGCTCTAAACTGGTGTGTTCTGCACATCCAACCATGATCCCACATACCTAGATGAACAATGCTATTAGTCTGAAGAGGAACGGCTGCTGGACAAGTCTGGAAGACCCCAAATACAAATAGTGAGGAGGAGAGGTATCACAGAATACCCAGCCTTGGGTATTCCATCCAAAGGTGATCCCCCCACCCTACTTGGAGGAAGAATAGTTCAAGGGAATCTGGTGGCAATACAATAACTCTATGGAAAAGCTCACTGCAGGAATTTTGATTCAGAACTCACAAGACCTTGTGGGAAAAAAGGAATTATCAAACTCACTGAAGTTGGCAGGTTTTTGACAAGATCAATTGTGCATAAATTACTGTTATAATTTCACTGGACCAGCCCTGACTGAGAACAAGGGCCAAACTACATATTACGTGGAAGATCCATATTCAGCTTTTCAACCCAGCTCTTTTTATATTTACTAGGACTGCAACATTTAATTGATTGATCAGTTAGAAGATCACCCAGTAAGCTTCATGGCTGAATGGGTATTTGAATCTGGGTTGCCCTGTCCCTTGGGTGATAAACTTTCAGCCTGCAGGCCTAGTCTGGTGCATGGTGCACCCCAATCCTGCCTACATGTTGCCGCCCTGGAGGAATCCCCTCAGAAAGCATCTAAGACTGGAAATAAGAGCGGAGATTCCTCTGCTGGTGCACACCAGCAACAGAACCTCCACTGTTATCTCTGATCTCAAATCAGAGATAGCAGTGGGGATGTGGGTCAGCCTGGGCACTGGGACTCACCCAGGTTGAGATGTCTTCACACAGTACTTGCAACTGATACAACTGCTCTTTGTTGTGCAAGAGAGAAGTTGGCTAAAGGTCTGTGAATCTCGAAGTATCGTAACTAGACTACATTGTATGAATTAGGACAAAAGTACTACCCTTTTCCTAATTTATTTCAATTGCAAAACATACATATCTGCAGTTTTACATTGCTTGGCAAGGTCTCTGGTACTAGTGGAGAAAAGTATTATGGTTAGGAGAAACATATTATGTAAGAGGAAACGGTCAGCACCTGGAGAAGGGGAAGAGATGTGTGGACATTCAGATGTTATACCTCACAATCGCTGCCTTTGGCAGGGTCATGCTTTTCTACAACCAGAGAGGCTAGAATTGTGGATTGCTTTGTTTAAAAAATGAGGATTTTAAAAAATATGTCACAGATTGTGGCTGTGTAGATTTTGTGACCTGAGATTAAGGAGCTATGAGCACATGCATATCAATATTCCAGGCAGGTTTGATGCAGGAATCATACCGTCATTGTTTGTGTCCATCTGTCTGAAGATTTTGTCTGTTCGTTTCTCTGGAGTAGATTCATCCTCTGGCATTTTCATGACTGAAGACACCATTTTGTAGATTGCCTATGCAAGGACAGCAAAATACAGGAAATGTGTTTTGTAGCTTTGAGGGATTGTAGACCAAACTTAAGAAAGGCTGATTGGTGATTTCCTAAGAAGCTTATATTTTAAGCTATGGGAAATAAGTGCTAAGGGCACATTCTGCATTTTTTTAAAAGCAAAATTAGGACATGAACTGTGATTTGCATATAATGTATTCCCCATATACTACATGCGCTGTATTTATATGAGTCATAAGAAATGCAGAGAATTATAATTTACTAGAAAATGCCCATCAGTTTGACAGTGTCTGTGTGTATTATATAGGTTTACATATTGTGCTTATTTACATATTGTAAGCACTGTTGTGGGGCGCTGTGTTATTTTGTGTTCTGCACAGACACACATGATCCCCCTCCCCCAAAGGGAAATGGGAGAATTAAATGGATGCACTTTTGGGGACACTACAGGCACTTGGAGCTAAGACTGCTCTATGTGCACATGGTGTGTGTGTGTGTGTGTACACACACATGCACAAATAGTTTTGGTTCAGCTGTTTCGTACAAGATGGGAAGAACTTCATCTGGAATATGCTCAAGTCCTGTGGCACACAAATCAAGACAATGTATGCTATTGCATGTTAAATATGCAGTTTAACATTTAAAGGCCTTGGACTGGACTAGACAAGTTTTAATGTACCCTTCCAGCTCTGATTTACTTACCTGAACGATCTCAAGCATTTCAGCACGGCTGATGTAGCCATTGCCATCAAGGTCATACATGCTAAATGCCCACTTCAGCTTCTGTTCGAGCTTCCCTCGAGAAGTGACGCTCAATGCAATTATAAATTCCCGAAAGTCAATTGTCCCATCGCCGTTGGTATCGAAAGTGCGGAACACATGTTCTGCAAATTTTGAGGCATCGCCATAGGGGAAGAAGTTAGCATATATCTTTTTGAATTCATCAACAGTCAAATGGCCAGTTGGGCAATCTTTTAAGAAGCCTTTGTACCACTCTTGAAGCTCGTGGTCTGTGAATTCAGTATTCTCTCGGAGATCTTGGAGAACTTCAGGTCTTAATTTACTGTTCTGTTTCCCCATTCTGTTCTTTGTTAATCTCTAAGAGGCTGCAAACAACAACAACACAAATTAAGTTTTTCTTAAACCCACTGCTGACATTAAGAACTTAGGGATATTAAACATACAGACTGAATGTAAGAGATTAATGCTTATTTGATGCAAACTGGGGGTGGGGTGGTGGCAGCAGTTGGATCAATAATTTATTGAGAAGAAATACCCAACCCTTCTTTTCCCACCTTTGTCCAAGTTTATCGCTGCTGACAAGCCCATTGTAGGATATGAGAAGAGGCAGAGGAAATGTGAATCATTATGCAAGTAATTTCCTCCTCTTCATTTGTACAGAACATATAATACAAACTATATCTTGTATCCAGTGGTGGCCTTCTGAAAACGGGACAGAGTCCTTCAGGTTTTTGATCTAGTGGAGGCTTCCCCTAACAAAGAGGGAAGGCAGTTTCTTCAAATTCTTCCTCCCACTGCAGCTCCTCCTGTGACATCTCAGGTTAGTGGAAGCTTCCATTAGGTTAAATGCTCTCTGGGAACAGAATGCACAATTGGATGCACAACCCTGTTGTTGTTTTTTCATATAACAAGCCACAATCACCATTATAGCCAGTCTCCTATACTAGGAATTTTGTTCTATCTCTCCCCGCCCCCCCATACTTTATGTACATAATCATAGAATCATAGAATAGTAGGGTTGGAAGGGGCCTACAAGACCATCGAGTCCAACCCCCTGCTCAATGCAGGAATCCAAATGAGAGCATCCCCGACAGATGGCTGTCCAGCCTCAACTTGAATGCCTCCAGTGTGGGAGAGCCCACTACCTCCCTAGGTAATTGGTAACAGTCAGGAGATTTTCCTGATGTTCAGCCGGAATCTGGCTTCCTGTAACTTGAGCCCATTATGCCGTGTCCTGCACTCTGGGATGATCAAGAGGAGATCCTGGCCTTCCTCTCTGTGACAACCTTTCAAGTACTTGAAGAGCGCTATCGTATCTCCCCTCGGTCTTCTCTTCTCAAGGCTAAACACGCCCAATTCTTTCAGACTCTCCTCATAGGGCTTTGTTTCCAGTCCCCTGATCATTTTTGTTGCTCTCCTCTGAACCCTCTCCAGCTTGTCTGCATCCTTCTTAAAGTGTGGTGCCCAGAACTGGACACAGTAGTCCAGATGAGGCCTAACCAGTGCTGAATAGAGGGGAACTAATACTTCACATGATTTGGAAGCTATACTTCTATCAATGCAGCCCAAAATAGCATTTCCCTTTTTTGCTGCCACATCACATTGTTGGCTCATATTCAGCTTGCGATCTACAACAATTCCGAGATCCTTCTCGCTTGTAGTATTGTTGAGCCAAGTATTCCCCATCTTGTAACTGTTCATTTGGTTTCTTTTTCCTAGGTGCAGAATGTGGCATTTATCCCTGTTAAATGTCATTCTGTTTTTTTCTGCCCAGTGCTCCAGTCTATCAAGATCACTTTGAATTTTGTTTCCATCTTCCAAAGTATTAGCTATCCCACCCAATTTTGTGTCATCTGAAAATTTGATGAGCATTCCCTGCACCTCCTCCTCCAAGTAATTAATAAAAGTGTTGAAGAGCACTGGGCCGTGCGGTACCCCGCTCGTTACCTCTCCCCAGTTGGAGAAGATCCCATTGATAAGCACTATTTGAGTCCGATTCTGTAGCCAACTGTGGATCCACCTGATCGTTGTTTCATCTAGCCCATTTTGAGCTAGCTTGCTCATCAGGATATCATGGGGCACTTTGTCGAAAGCTTTACTGAAGTCGAGGTATCTTATGTCCAGAGCATTCCCACAGTCCACAAGAGAGGTGACCTGATCAAAAAATGAGATCAGATTCGTTTGGCAGGATTTGTTCTTGACAAATCCATGTTAGCTTTGAGTAATCCCTGCATTGTTTTCAAGGTGCTTCCAGATGGATTGCTTTATCATCTGCTCCAGAATTTTCCCAGGGATTGATGTCAGACTGACTGGTCTGTAGTTTCCAGGTTCCTCCTTTTTGCCCTTTTTGAAGATAGGGACAAAATTAGCCCTCCTCCAGTCATCTGGCACTTCACCCGTCCTCCATGATTTCTCAAAGAGAATAGACAGTAGTTCTGAGAGCTCTTCTGCCAGTTCCTTTAGGGACTGTTCATCCCTAAAGGTGCAGTTCATCTGGCCCTGGAGATTTGACTGACTAGGGTGCAGTTCATCTGGCCCTGGAGATTTGAACTCTGAATGAGTAGTTAGGTGTTCCTTGACCGTATGCCTATCGATCTCAAGCTGCAATCCTGCTCCTTCAGCCTGTACTTCTCCTTTGCCAAGGGGGTCATAGACCCTCTTTTGGGAGAAGACTGAGCCAAAGTAGGAATTGTGCACTTCTGCCTTTTCTTTGTCATCTGTTACCATTTTGCCATCCTTATTTAATAGCTGAACCACAATTTTGCTATCCTAGTAGTTACAATCCTACTGAATACTAATTCTTCATTTCCCCTTCTAATTGTACCCTTTCTGCATGTCAAAAGTAAAAGTAAAAACACTGGGTTTAAATGGAATTTATTATTCCAATTACTTTTTACAGTCCTTCCCAGTATAATATTTCCAGACATCCTTATCACAGGTAAATAAGCTGTCTCCAAGTCATTTCCCACATTTGTCATGATTATATATGAGGATAATTTCGAAGTAACATCATTTATCAAAAGGTGTGTGCTGTTGTCCTGATGTACTTCCCATTTTAACATACACGTTTCCTCCACCCCTTCCTGATTCATTAAGATACTGTATAATTTAGACTTTGAATGTGGTGCTTTCATTTCTCTCAGACTTCCATTCTAGCTAAATATACACAGTTGCACAGCCAAAGATTCTAGAAATGCTTTGGAAGTTGATTCAGTCACTCCAAACAGAATAAGCAGGATGTAAAGACAACAGGAAGCACAGAAGGAAACATGAAAAAGCCACTGGGAAGCCACCCCCATGTTTATTAGGAGCACCCTAAGGGAACTTCGCCCTCCTACTCGCTAGCACACATTTCAAGCATGTTACCCAGGAAGATGTATTTGTGAATACCCAAGTGACTCAGCCGATTTAACATGCATGTTAAAAACAACAGAAACAATAGACAATTAGGAATGTGTGGAATAAAGCTAAAACTGGCATTCTAAGGTGCTAGTCTTGAGAAGTGGAATGAGTGAATGGTAAATAGATTGATCCTGCAGCCCTGTTTGTGGTCTTGCCACAAGCATTTGCAGAGAGAATTATGTAAATGTGATAGTTTGTTCAGTCTTTGTGCACTCTCACTTTAAGAATGCTTAAAAAAAAATAGTAGCCCACACTTTCTGGAATGCAATAACTTGTCTAAATGGCTTTTCAGGAGTGAAGCTTGATCAGGCAAAAATGACAGCTGACCAAGGATTTTTCCCAACACGGCTTTTTAGGACCAGTTCACACATAGTCAACCAAGCCAGAAACCCAGTACATGTAGTGGAGGAGTACAAGGCCATGATTGTCCCTTGCCACTCACTGTATGTAAACTGTAAAATGTCTGTATCAGATGTATGCATTTGCCACCCAGTTCCCAGAATCTCTTTCAGATTCCCAATCCCTGAATCTTTCTACACACGCACATACATACGCGTGCGCACATGCACACACACACACCCCTACCTCGCTGCAAATGTTATGCTGTACGCACAGTTGAAGGCCTACTCCCCACAATAGGGGAGTTCTGGATTGAGAAGTATAAGCTAACCTTAGATTTTCAAATTAAATCCTCCCATGAAGAAAATCTATAAACTGACAGTCCCCACATAAAACAGATGAAGGGTACTTCCAGTCAATGCCAACTCCAGGTTTTTCAGTGGCCTTAGGCAAGACACCCTCAATGGGCCCCTCCCTCAGTGAATCTGCCTTCTCCCTTCTCTCCATCATTGTCATCAGCTGCTATAGCTCCTCATCCTCTTCCTCATCATTGCTGCCACATGCTTGCTTGACAGGCAGAGAGCCAGTGAGCAACCAGGCCGTGGTATCTGCTGCTGCTCCTTACCACCACTGTTATCTGGCCCAGAGTCAGAGGCTGGTGAACAAGCAGGTTGCAAGGGTGAAGAGGAGAAGCAAGTCAAGGGGGTTCTTAATATTAGGCCCCTGCTGGGGTATGGACCCCCGGCAGGTGCTTGACCATGCCTACCCTTGATACCAGCCCTGCTTCCAGATGGAGGACTCCTAGGCTTTCTTCACACGGAGCTTTTATCCTGCGCTTGAGATTGCTCCTTCATGGAAGTTTGCAGGCTCTTTACATGACGCCGTGAACCTCCAAGGTGTCTCCTGCACTAAATGCCCCTTGTTCCATTTTTAAATAGATCACAGATAACGAGCTATCCAATCACCCCGTTGTGTTCTGCTTGAGTTCCCGCCACGAAAAGAGGAAAAGTGGCAAAAAGAGGAGTGAGATCAGTGAAAGATAATGGAAGACTCAGATACAGGAGGAAGGAGGGGGAAAGGGGAGGGGGGAAAGGAAGTGGGTGAAAAAGGGAGTCGTCGTGATCCTGCATTTAAAACGGAAGCAGAAAGCCCCATTTTAAATGCAGGGTTTTAGGCTGGTGTGGAGATGCCCCTATCAGTCAAAAGACATAGTGGAGCCATTCTGTCTTTCCCTCCTTTGTGGATTTTTGGTGCTAAGAAGAATGATGGAAGAAGTGGCAGCAACCCAAAAGAGGGTTACAACTGGAAGACAATATCATCTGGACCCCCTGTAAAATTCTGTGAATGAGGCAGGATGACTGCATGATAAGCAGCAACAACTGGAGTACCTGAGCTACAGTTGGAAAGTGAAATCCACATAAAATTAATGCACACACAAAAGTCCTTGAGCACATACAAAGTGATGGAATGGGCTCTCTGTTCTTTGATCATAGTCTTGACTAAATATTAGAGAAACCTACACACATGCAAGAATCATTTTAACAAGTCACTGCAATCAGAAGACAACTCTTTGTTTAAACAGCATGTGCAATGATGGGCATGGTGTCCCATGAAGTAGAATGTTTTAGTTATTATATGATAATAATACTATACTGTACCTGTATTCTGATAAAAGATTTGGAATGCAAGAGGTGAAGAAAGGAATTACTGAGAAAATATAACTTTCCAATTGTATTTCTTTATTACATTTATATCCCAGCTCTTCTCCAAGGAGCTCTACACTGCATATATGGTTCTGTCCTACTCCCACCACCCCATTTTGTCCTTACAATAGCCCTTCAAGGTAGATTAGGCTGAGACTTGGTGACTGGCCAAAAGTCACCCTGTGAGCTTCATGGCCATGTGGGGATTTGAACTGGTCTCTCCAGTCCTAATCTGACACTCTGACCACTACACCATGCTGGCTCTAATATATTTGGAAACATGAGGATAGTGTTTGTGCGTAATTTGTCGAATACCACTCCTGCAACTTACTTCTCTCTCTCTCTCTCTCTCTCTCTCTCACACACACACACACACACACACACACTTCGGAAAATCTAAGAACAGTAAAGTATAAAAAAGGTGAGAATATATATGCAGAACAATCAAGTTTGCACATTTTAAATTGATTTACATAATATATTCTCAGTCCAGAATATAAGCTGAGTTTTCTTTTAGCAATACTGAATAATACTCCAATTCAATGCAAAAAAGTAAGTAGGTCCCAGAGCTCCTCTAGTCAAATCTATTCTTTACATAACCTTCACAGCTAAAAGTGTCTTACGGCGATACTGAAATGCTATTGGATTTGCAGCCCTCTGATCTTTGTGTACGTATATTGTGTTGTGGCAGGTTTTAGAAAGGTAAATGAATAGTGAAAAACGGTTTTTTGGCATGATTTTGTGGTAATATGAACAATGCTAGTATTATACTAATTTAGGGTTGAAATTTGAATTATTAACAGTGAATTGTCTGGTCAGCTGTGAAAAGATCTCTACCAGGTAGGGAGGTTTTGCGGAAGCTTATTCTCTTTCAATCTTGGGCCACAAATTACTAATGTAGGGAAATGTATGTGGGCTGGTAGTAATTTTTGTGGATTTATTTGTAAGGCTAGCTTGTTTGGTGCCCATCATCGTACTCCAAGTAGTGTCATAGCTTATACTACTATGATGTACAGCTCCATGATAGGTAACTGGAGGACATGTACCTATCCTTAACCCCTGCATTTCAGCTGGAAAGCATCTAGCTTGATCAGAGAAGTTGCATGCAGAACATCTCCCTAAGCTTGAGTTGGGAAGTGACTAGCCAAAGCGGAGGGGCTTCAGTGAGTGGGTGGAGTTGGGCTTCAAGGACATGTCTGCAAAGTTCTATACTTTCCAAGGTCAATTCACCCTGCCCAAACTTTCCAATTGCAAGGGGCCATTCCCCCTCACAGTCTAAAGTAGGGGTAGGAACCAGTTTTGGCCCAAGGGCCAAATTACCCCCAAGGCATCAAGGGCCACATGCCAACAATGGGTGGAGCCACTGTTGACATCCCCCGCCCCATTTTCACACATACATTCACACCAACAGACCTATAGACTCATCCCATGCTCATAGGCATGTACAAACATACACCATTCTCTCTCACTCACACACTCAGCCCCGCTCCCCATGCCTTGAAGCCACGGCTCAACCGCTCTCTTTTCCCTTCTTGAGGCGGTGGAGCTTTGGGGAGGGGCCTCACCTGGAGGCCTTCACAGGCTGGATGGGGAGAGGCCTAGCAGGCCGGATTTGGTTCTCCATCCATGGTATGGGGGAGGAAGAGTGACTGGGCTTGTAGAATGCTCCAGGCTAAAAGGGAAACAAGCAGCAAGCCATGAGCTTCTCCTCAACCCAACTCCCAGCCCTGGCCATCTGAGAGCTTGCACTTGCATGCTCCTCCCCTGCCAACATTCAGAAGCAGCATTCTGGCAGCCCTTGACTTCTACTAGGATTTGTTTTGGGGGGGGGGGTGTTTAAAAACTGAAACACCATCACCACATGATTTCTTCTGCATACTTCAGTGATCTCCCTGCTATGTAGAAACACATTCCTGGCCTTTTCCTCCCCTCACTTCCATTTACTAATTGGGGGTGGGGATGGGATTGATAACGTACTGTGGCCTGACAACACTGCAAATGTGACAAAACACAGAATCATAGAATAATAAAGTTGGAAGGGGCCTACAAGACCATCGAGTCCAATCCCCTGCTCAACAAAACAAGCCACAGCCCAACTTGCATATGACTACCTAAATCTTGCATATGAGGAAGATATAACGACATAACAGGATAGGTTTAATCAGAAACAACACTCTCCTGTGTGCTATTTGTACTCCATTTACTTTCTACCCAGCCTTGGCAACATGAAATCCTCATCCTGCTCAGAGCCCAAAAAAAAGCAACCAGCTGCTCATTAATAGAATACATCAGGTTTAAACAGAACCCTGTGTTTATATCATTAGCTACTTCTGTGTTGGAGGATACCATAAACATCCCAGCCTCCTAGCTTTATTCCTATTCACTGTTTGCTCTGATGGAGCCCTGCTTGCTTCCAAAATGTTGTAATGTTTAAACTAGGCTCCCAGCTGGTAGAGCTGCAAGCCATGTAAAGAGCACAGAGGAACTCTCCAGCTAATTGCACACATTGACAGCTAGGCAAATACTTGCTCTCCATCTTCATTTCAAAATGCTACTCAAAATGTGTTGCTTGTGCAAAGAGGTCAGGGAAGGGGAAGAAAGGGACCCAACCCTTTGCATTCTCTGTTGTTTTTTAAAAGGGCAGCTGGAATTAACAGCCTCACTATGTAAACACAGACAAGCTCTGTACCATCACAGACTAGTCTTAAAAGTTAAAAGACAACTCATTGGCATCTTATATTTTCGTCCCCCCCCTTTTTTTTACTCACTAAAGAAAGCTGCCATTTTCTTTTTTGTCTTTGGATAGCATAAGCCCCAGGGTCAGCAACTGGGTCAACCTCTGAAAGCCCACACTGAGAAGTAAGGTGTAAGAGGCCAGGAAGGAGGAGGTGGAGGTGAGTGTGTGGGGGGTGGGAAGGATCGCAGTGGAAAGGCCATTTCGGGTAGGGGAGGAAGGAGGAGGTGCAGGTGAGTGCGGTGGTGGCAAGAAGGCCATTAAGGGCGGGGAAGGAAGGAGGATCAGAGGTGGCAGTGACGGGAAAGGAAAGCAGTGGTAGGCAGTACAGCATTCAAGGGGGGGGGCGGTGGAGAGGAAACAAAATCCAATGGGGGGGGGAAGTATCCTACTAAGGGGGTCAAGAAAAGAGAAAATCCCCAAAATAAATGCCTGCAGGCCCAAATGACTGTGGGATAAATGTGCCCTCTAAGCCTGAAAAAAAAGAAAGACAAATGTGCCCATGGGCCTGAAAAGCTGGCCTACCCTGGCCTTGGAGAAGGATATTGGAACTCCTTCAAAGCAGGACTCTTTCACATCCAGGATATCCTCTCTATTTTGTCCCAATTTTAGTTCACATTGTTAAACAGATTTGTAAATTTTATTTATTGGCTGCTAGTTTTGGTTTTGTATTAGTCTCTGTAGCTGTTTTTAGCTTGCTTTAAATGTTTTTGATAATAAATAGATTTGTCTTATATTATCTGCCTCTTCCCATGCTCTCTTATCTAAGACAGACTGAGATAGGGCAAAGTAACTGAGCTATATCTCATAGCTCATACATTGGGATATGGTCTGCCACCTTCCCAAGATATCCATTACAGTTTATTTATTTACAACATTTGTATACCGCTCCACATCTAAACAGATTCTGGAGCAGTGAACAGCGACAGATAAAATGATACAAAGATAAAAATAATAAAACACAGTATTATAATTATTCTTTTAAAAAACAGAGTGCCAATTAAACCGTGGCTGTTCAACCAACAAAGGCTTCCTGGAAAAGGGCTGTTTTCAGGAGATGCCAAAAACAACACAGTATTGGTGCCTGCCTGACCTCCAGAGGCTGGGAGTTCCACAGGAAGGGGGACACCACACTGAAGGCTCTTCTCCAGGTGGACTCCAATCGGGCCATAGGTCCCTATGGAACCACCAGGAGCATGCCCTCCGATGACCTCAGTGACCAGGCAGGTTGGTAAGGGAAAAGGTGCTCTCTCAGTTATCCTGGTCCCAAGTTGTTTCGGGCCTTGTACACTTGTATCAAAAGCTTAAACTTGGCCCGTTTAATAGGCAGCCAGTGGAGTTCCCTCAGCAAAGGAGTTACATGCTGAAAAGGGGCAGCTCTTAATAACAGCCCAGCTGCTGCATTCTGCACTAGCTCCAGCTTCCAGAGCAGCCCTAAGGGCAGCCCCACATCGAGCGCATTGCAGTAAATCAGTCTTGAGGTTACTAATGCCTATACCACTGTGGCCAAGCTATCCCTGTCCAAGAGGGGCCATAACTGGCGAACCAGCCAAAACTGGTAAAAGGCACTCCGAGCCACCATGGCCACTTGGGCCTCCAGCAACAGTGATAGATCTAGGAGTAACCCCAGACTGCAAACCCGCTCAGAGGGAGTGCAACCCCATCCAGAACAGGCAATGAGCCTATCTCCCAGACCCAGGAACAACTCACCCACTGTTGTCTTTTAACCTATGGTAATAGTTGCACTATGCAGAGCACCTATGCAATTCCAAAACAGCACTATACACAAGAATCGTGTACTGTGAATACGCAGTCATTTTTTGCATACCTAATTTATTCCATTGTCATCTTTTAGCTTGGGAAGAAACCACATCCACAAGAAGCAGCCTCAAATGTTTCATTTGCAGTAATGGTGCTAATGTACCTTGGCAAAATCACATCAGTTGTTTCAAGGAGTTGTTTGTCTGCTGGATCATTTTAATCAGTTCAGCAGAGTAGGTGCTGCCAGTTAAATCTAAAATGGCTGTCTCCCATTTTGGATTTGGAATCAGCCACACTCACAAGTTCAGACACAACTATGTTAATACAAAAAAAAAAACTGCATTGCTTATAAGAACACCTTGCAAGCTTAGCTGAGTTGGGGCACTTTTAACAATACTCTTGTATTCTTCCTAGACTTCTCTATCTTCTAGCTACTCTTTTCATGTCCCTGACTACCCACCGGAAGCCCTATTAGTTCAATATTGAGAATCATACTTTCTAGCAAGAGAAAGAATTGGACTTCCGAAAGGCTTTTGACAAAGTCTTCCACCCTGAGCAAGGGTAGGTCATAGGATAAGAGGAGAGGTCCTCTTATGGATCTGTAACTTGTTAAAGAACAAAAAGCAGAAAGTAGTAATAAGTGGTCAGTTCCAGGGACAGCTGGTGCTTTTGGGCAGGAGGGGCAATGAACCTAGAATCATAGAATAGTAGGGTTGGAAGGGGCCTATAAGACCATTGAGTCCAACCTGCTGCTCAAAGCATCCCTGACAGAGGCTGTCCAGCCTTGTCTTGAATGCCTCCAGTGTGGGAGAGCTCACCACCTCCCTTGGTAATTGG
This sequence comes from Heloderma suspectum, assembly GCF_057233095.1. Taxonomy (NCBI): domain Eukaryota; kingdom Metazoa; phylum Chordata; class Lepidosauria; order Squamata; family Helodermatidae; genus Heloderma; species Heloderma suspectum. The sequence goes on from NC_139458.1 coordinate 274,001,559, forward strand.
TTCCATTGTCATATTGTTCTAACAGTCAGGAAGTTTTTCCTCATGTTCAGCCGGAATCTGGCTTCCTGTAACTTGAGCCCATTATGCCATGTCCTGCACTCTGGGATGATCGAGAGGAGATCCTGGTCTTCCTCTCTGTGACAACCTTTCAAGTACTTGAAGAGCGCTATCATATCTCCCCTCGGTCTTCTCTTCTCAAGGCTAAAAATGCCCAGTTCTTTCAGGCTCTCCTCATAGGCCTTTGTTTCCAGCCCCCTGATCATCTTTGTTGCCCTCCTCTGAACCCTCTCCAGTTTGTCTGCATCTTTCTTAAAGTGTGGTGCCCAGAACTGGACACAGTACTCCAGATGAGGCTTAACCAGTGCTGAATAGAGGGGAACTAATACTTCACATGATTTGGAGCTATACTTCTATCAATGCAGCCCAAAATAGCATTTCCCTTTTTTGCAGCCATATCACAGTGTTGGCTCATATTCAGCTTATGATCTACAACAATTCCGAGATCCTTCTCACTTGTAGTATTGTTGAGCCAAGTATTCCCCATCTTGTAACTGTTCATTTGGTTTCTTTTTCCTAGGTGCAAAACTTGGCATTTATCCCTATTAAATGTCATTCTGTTGTTTTCCGCCCAGCGCTCCAGCCTATCAAGATCACTTTGAATTTTGTTCTATCTTCCAGGGCATTAGCTATCCCACCCAATTTTATGTCATCTGCAAATTTAATAAGCATTCTCTGAACTCCTCATCCAAGTCATTAATAAAAATGTTGAAGAGCACTGGGCCCAGGACTGAGCCCTCCAGTATCCCACTCGTTACCTCTCCCTAGTTTGAGAAGACACCATTGGTAAGCACTCTTTGAGTCAGATTCTGTAGCTAACTGTGGATCTACCTGATAGTTGTTTCATCTAGCCTACTTTTAGCTAGTCTGCTAATCAGGATATCATGGGGCACTTTGTTGAAGGCTTTGCTTAAGTCGAGATATATTATGTCCACAGTATTCCACCTGGCTATGTTCCTCCCTGCCCCCCCGCCCCCCATTTTAAAACTTACATTATAGTAGTATGTTGCCTAGAAATCGTACATAGAATATACTCTAGTGTATTAGCCCATTGGCAATTTCGACGGTGTCCAGAGTTTATCACTTATTTGGGAATAATTATTCCTAGAGATATATCTCAAATGATTAGTTTAAATTTAAACAAGTTGGTTAATGATATTTCACAAGATATAGACAGATGGGAATCTTTAAAGTTGAGTTTATGGGATAAGGTGAATACCCTTAAGATGAATACTATACCCTGAATTATTTATGTTATACGAGGGATCCCTATACTTATACCTGGCAAATATTTCCAAAAACTCAATGCTTTGTTTTGTAAATTCTTTTGGGGTTCCTCTCCATCAAGAATATCTTTGAAGAGGATGCAACTTCTAATTAATGAAGGCGGGTTCAGTTTTCCGGATCAAGCTATGTACCATCGGGCCTATTTGCTGACCTCTCAATTCCCACTCAAATTAGATTTTCCTCCATGGTCAGTATTGCAGTCTTCTTGTCTGGAGCCTCTCTTTAAATGGATGGCATTAGGTTCTTGGCATATTAAGGTAGACACAGCTCCTCCCACAATTTTGGCAGTTAGGGAACGTCATGTCAATTACAGTTTGATCCATTTTCCCATGCTAAATTGACTTTATGGGGAAATACAGATTGAAGAATTGGCAAGAAAATGTTTTTATGGTAGACCTCGACAGATAAGATGATCTTTACTTTAGATCAATTAGTGGGGGCTGATGATGAGTTTTTGGTATTTTCAATTTTGCGAGATCAATGTGATCTGCCGGCTTCAGCGGAAGCAGTATTTGCAATTGAAACATTTATTGGTATCTAGATTCAGTCCTGCTGCTTTTATTGCTTCGGAGTCTCCTTCGCTATTGGAAATACTTATTGAAGCTGATCAGATACAGTCATGTGAAAAAGAAGTACACCCCCTTTGAGTTCTATGGTTTTACGTATCAGGACAGAATAAAAATCATCTGGTCCTTAGCAGGTCTTAAAATTAGATAAATACAACCTCAGATGAACAACAACACATAACATATTACACTGTGTCATTATTTATTTTACAGAAATAAAGCCAAAATGGAGAAGCCGTGTGTGAAAAACTAAGTACACCATTACTGCTTCCATAGGTATGAAGAGGCTAAGTAGCAGCCAGGTGCTGCTAATCAAATGCCCTTGATTAATTGATCATCAGCAAGTGTGACCACCTCTATAAAAACCCAAGTCTCAGGAGTTTGCTAGTCTCGAGCATTCAGGTGTGTGTTAACACAATGCCGAAGAGTAAAGACACCAGCAATGATCTTAGAGAAGCAATTGTTGCTGCCCATCAATCTGGGAAGGGTTATGAGGCCATTTCCAAACAATTTAAAGTCCATCATTCTACAGTAAGGAAGATTATTCACAAGTGGAAAACATTCAAGACAGTTGCCAATCTTCCCAGGAGTGGACGTCCCAGCATATTCACCCCAAGGGCAGACCGTGCAATGCTCAGAGAAATTGCAAAACATCCAAGAGTTACATCTCAGACTCTACAGGCCTCAGTTAGCATGTTAAATGTTAAAGTTCATGACAGTACAATTAGAAAAAGACTGAAAAAGTATGGTTTGTTTGGAAGGGTTGCCAGGAGAAAGCCTCTTCTCTCTAAAAAGAACATGGCAGCACGGCTTAGCTTTGCAAAGTTGCATCTGAACAAATCACAAGACTTCTGGAACAATGTCCTTTGGACAGACGAGACCAAAGTGGAGATGTTTGGCCATAATGCACAGCCCCATGTTTGGCGAAAACCAAACACAGCATATCAGCACAAACATCTCATACCCACTGTCAAGCACGGTGGTGGAGGGGTGATGATTTGGGCTTGTTTTGCAGCCACAGGACCTGGACACCTTGCAGTCATTGAATCGACCATGACCTCCTCTGTATACCAAAGTATTCTAGAGTCAAATGTGAGGCCACCTGTCTGAGAGCTAAAGCTTGGCCGAAATTGGGTCATGCAACAGGACAATGATCCCAAGCACACCAACAAATCTACAACAGAATGGCTGAAAAAGAAAAGAATCAAGGTGTTGCAATGGCCCAGTCAAAGTCCAGACCTCAACCTGACTGAAATGCTGTGGTGGGACCTTAAGAGAGCTGTACATAAACAAATGCCTGCAAACCTCAATGAACTGAAGCAATGTTGTAAAGAAGAGTGGGCCAAATTTCCTCCACAATGATGTGAGAGACTGACAAAGTCATATAGAAAACGATTACTTCAAGTTATTGCTGCTAAAGGTGGTTCTACAAGCTATTGAATCATAAGGTGTACTTAGTTTTTCACACACAGCTTCTCCATTTTGGCTTTATTTCTGTAAAATAAATAATGACATGGTGTAATATGTCATGTGTTGTTGTTCATCTGAGGTTGTATTTACCTCATTTTAAGACCTGCTAAGGACCAGATGATTTTTATTCTGTCCTGATACATAAAACCATAGAACTCAAAGAGGGTGTACTTTCTTTTTCACATGACTGTACATCTCCCTACAATTCATGTTTATAAACATTTATTATGAATAAATATGACACAAGTGGTTTACAGCAGGAATGGAACAGGGAATTGGAATGTCCTATTTTGCTTAATCAATGGACTGCTGTTTTGGTGTCTGTATTGGATGTTTCAATGGATCATCGCTTACGCCTTATTCAGCAAAAACTCTTGTTTCGGGTCTATTGGACGCCACAACGTCTTTTTAGTAAAGCCTTGTCAAATTCGGCTAATTGTTGGAGGTGTGATATAGTCAATGCTTCTTTTATTCATGCGTTTTGGAAATTCCCAATGGCCGCCTCCTTTTGGGAGGATGTTATTATATGGATAAATTTTGTATTGGAAAGCTCTTTAATATTTACTGATGTAAATGTTCTTTTAAATTACTTACCTGCTTCTTGGAATGTAACACATGGTCAGCATAAATGGATTTTTTGCACCCTTTGGGTTGCTAAAAGACTGATACAATATTGGAACGATAAAAGCTCACTGCCTATATAGCACAATGGACTGAAGACTTAACAGCACTAGCAACATTTGAAAGAGTGGTATATAGGCGTAACTTGCAAATGGACTTATATGTGGATATTTTGTCTGCTTTTACTGATGTTTATGTGTAACCTTCCCCTCCCCTTTTCCCCTCAGATATTGTAATGTTAGAAACAGAGGATTTTGAACATGTTGTTGTATTTTTATTTCATTCTTTTCTTTTAGGTTTTGTAATGTTTTCAGTTTGTTTTGTTTTGTAAAAATTCACAATAAAAAATTAAAAAAAAACCCTCTCCCTAGTTTGGGAAGACAGATTCTGTAGCCAACTGTGGATCCACCTGATAGTTGTTTCATCTAGGCCACTTTTAGCTAGTTTGCTAATCAGGATATCATGGGGCACTTTGTCGAAAGCTTTGCTGAAGTCGAGATATATTATGTCCACAGCATTCCACTTGGCTGTGTTCCCCTTCCCTCTGCCACCTGATTTAAAACTTACATTACAGTAGCTGTGTACAGTTCTGGTCAGAACTGTGTACAGTTCTGGTCACTGCATCTCAGAAGGCATATCACAGAGCTGGCAACAGTGCTCAAAAGAACAACCAAAATGATCAAGGGGCTGGAGCAGCTCCCCTATGAGGAAAGGGTACAGTAGGGCTAGAAAAAAGGCAAGGAAGTGGGAGACATGATAGAGGTGTATAAAATTATGCATGGTGTGGAGAATGTGGATACTCTCATAGTACTAGAATCCCAAATGATTCTATGAAGCTAAATGGTGAGAGATTCAGGACAGAAAAGGAAGTACTTCATGTACATTGTTAAACTATGGAATTTGCTAGTACAAGATGTAGCACTAGCCACCAACTTGGACAGCTTTAAAATAGGATTAGTCAAAGTCATGGACCATAACGCTATCACTGGCTACTAGTCATGATGGCTATATCTTACCTCCATATCAGAGGCAGTATGCCTCTGTATACCAGTTGCTGGGAACATGAGTGGGAGGGTGCTATCATGTCCTGCTTGTGGGCTTCCCACAGGCATTTGGTTGGCCACTGTGGGAAACAGGATGCTGGAACAGATAGGCCTCTGTCTGTTCCAGCACAGCTCTTCTTACGTTCTTATAAGAGATACAATTATTTTTTAAAACCACTGCCAAATTAAGCTTTGCATTCTAAAGAACCAGAAACAACCTTTGACCTACTTTTTGTTGCTTAGATCATTTTTAAATACTCTTGTAATATTGGTTTCAATTATTCAATTTCGATGAGGCATTTTGTTTAAAAGTACCAGATTTCTCAATGTGTTAGGCTTCAGTATAAATCTTCTGTCATATAATCAATTTATTATGAGAAATTAAGTAACTGACATATACATTAATTTATTAAGGCTCATCTAATGGAATAGCACGTAAACAGAACTTGCGCTTCAGGTAGTTGCTACAAAATTAAATGCCCAAATCTCTCATTCATCATGACAAAGAAAAGAAATCTTGCTGCTAGCACCTCTGTAACATTTCAGTCAATTTCTCTACAAGGCTTTTATCAGATCACTTCCCAGAAGCTCATTATCTGACTTTACCATGGTAACTCTTAAAAGAACAAAACCACCTGTAGCCCTACCTTGCAGCACCATTTCCACAAGTACTGCAAGCCACTTACACTTTTCATGTAATGCATTTACCTAAAACAGTATTTTTTCTGCCTTTGTTTTGTGAGCTACTTGGAATTACCACAAGAAAAGGCAGTTTTCATGTAAGGGGGGCATGAGAGTAGGGGGAGGAAGAGAAGGCAGATCAAGGACAATTGACCTTGGAAGAAAGAAAAACCCCACCAGGACAATGTTAGGAAATGGAGAAATTAAGGAACAAGCAATTACTTTCTCTGAAAGCTTTCAAAAATTGAGAAGTCATCATAATTTTAAGGTTACATTGTTTAAGGAAATGTAATTAGTCTTAGACAGGGTAAAACATTTTCATGGAATGTCCTGGTTTGCACGTAACAAGAAGCCACTGTAGGTGAATTTCCCCCCAGGGCTTCTCGTGGCGCTGGTGGATGCCATTCTGAATGTTTTGGGTGTGGCGGGTGTGGCGGGGTGTGCCGCCGTAGCTTCTTATTACATACGAACCTGGCAAGGGTGGGTTGTTTGTGTGGTTGACAGAACCCATGGCTTATCAACCACCACAACAACCTACCCTTGCCAAAAACTGTTGGCACACTAATACATTTAGCAACACAAAAAACTGTGCATGATATAATGGCACATATTTACAAGTCTGAAACTCCCAAGCTTGCCTAATATTGTATTTGTAAATTGGCATCCATTCATTGTTACTAATGAACATATATGAAATGGAAAATTTACCACAGAAAAATTAAGCACTGGAAAAAATTCCCCCACGCATCCCCATCCAGGGGGGTGTTTCCAAGACAATGGAAGGAGAAGCGAATGCAAGAGTACCGGATTTTTTTTTTTTTTAAGAATCGGCTTTGCTGCACTTTGGTCCATGCAGGGCTCCACAAGCGAGTGCTCTGCACCAGTAAAAATAGCTTCACAGAACATACTTCTGGGTGGGGGTTGGAGTGAATGCCATCTGACTGGCAGGGGCTGCTCAACCAATAAAAGAGGCTCCCCCCCCCCCAGGCTCGCCACCCCTTTCTCCTTTCCCCTGAAGCTCCAGATGCACCTGCATTTCAGGAAGAAGCCTCACTGACCACAATGGGAGTTACCTCTGAGTAGACACACATATGTTTGTGCTGGGAAACAGGAAACACCGTTTGTCTTGATAAAAATCACTTCTCTCTCTCCCTCCCCTCCCTGCACCTGCATTAAATACTTTCTTAAAGCAACAACCACTAAAAGAACAGAGTGTTCTCCCTGCCAAACAATCTCTTTCTCTCTCCCTCCTCCCATGCATTATTTACTTTGTTAAATAAACAATCAGTAGAAGAGGAACACAGTGTTCTAGCTGCCCTGCGGGATCAATTGAAGCTTTGACATTAAGGCTCCTAGATACATTATTTCAATTCATGGGAATCTCAGTGACTCCCTGTAGTGCGCATTTTGGGGACAAGTTTAATTGCTGAGAGTTACTTCCAAGGAGGCACACATATGCTTGTGCTGGGAGGGGGGGGGAGACACAGGGATGGGAAACCAGCCCCCTTCTAACCCAGTGCTGCGCAGGATCCCTAAAACGAAGGTGTGAAGTAGTTACTTCCTAAGGCAATAAAACAATGGAGAATCGGAGCCTCAAGATCCCACTCTACAACCTTTAGGGAATTTGTGCTTTAAACTGTGCCACTTCAATTGAGGCAAATCTCTGTAAATTCTGATGTGTGCATTCAGGGGACAAGCTTTACTGACCACAACAGGAGTCACTTCTGAGTAGACACTAATTGGTTTGTGCTGGGAAACAAAGAGACAGGAAACACCACTTGACCAGGGTCATGGTGAAAGGCGCACACCTGGGCAGGGCTAGCATACCCGAGGTAAATGCGGGGGTTGGGCACACAGCAACTATACCGCCGAGAACCCAACTTGAGGGAAAGAATTGGACTTTAAGCTGTCTCAGAAAATCCAGTTTTTCCATGATAAGCTCTTCGGTGGCTGCTGGATGACCATGACGTCATGTATCCCTAATGACCTCCAAACGCAGCCAGCTTACCAGTTTCTGTTTGCTTTTGACATTATTAAACAGGGCAAGAAAAAGAACAGAATGGAAGTAAATGCACAATAACAAGAAAGTGAAGTGGAATTAAGGTCCTGTTGTCTGCTTTTCAGGAAGATTCAGTCTGAGTTACTCATTTAGATCATGGCAGTGTGCATAGCCTTTCCATGCCAGATGTCCTTTAACTGTCAGCATCAAAGCCTCTTTAGGGCTTAGCATTCTTGTGTACAGGGTCATTGGAAGAACTCTGCTGTGCATACCGTATCTAGGAGTTGCCAGCAAAACACATCAAAATACACTGTGAATTAGTAAGAGATTTGCTGTGCTGTGCTGCGCTGCAGCATCTCGCACCACAGAGCATGAAGGCAGATAAAATACATTGGTTCTCCTCCCTGCCTTGTTCTAAGAAGAGCATTTACATTTAAAGACTTTGTGTTGACTATGATAAAATGACTATGGCACATTACTCCTCAGATCTACTTCTTACATGTCTACACGGTCTAATCACCAGACATCAGTGACAAATATTTTGCCTCCCTTTTAAATTCCTGTCAGTCTTAAGAATCTTCACAGTGAAGTGGAGCTGAGCTATTTTGTCTTACAATTTAAAGTTGTTTTGCAAAATTTGCTTCATTGCATTAACAAAGTGATAGGCAAGTGAGTCCACTTTGACCACATCAGAGCATCTTTATGTGTGTACTGTGTGAGGTACGTAACGGTGTTAACAATAATCTTGTAGCTATCTTTTTAAAAATTAAAAACACTTTTGATACAGCACCATCAGCACTTTTAATACAGCACTAGTTCTTTAGCACTAGCAACATGCCTGGTGTTGTACATGATATACAAGAGACAGATGAGAGAAGGGATGAGAGAAGAAATGTTCTCTCACCAAGAGAGCTTTAGCTACTGGGCGGTATAGAAATGAAATAAATGAAAATGAAATGGGGGAATGAATGGTCAGGGATTGACAAGACGTTCAGGGAAGATGAGGTGCCCCTGGAGGAGCAAGTGAGGCTAAGGTGGTTTAGAGAAGGATGATGCTAAAGAAGACACTATGGAGCAACTTAAACAAGACACTATTAAGCTTTGAGCAACGACGACGACAAGAACCCAAACCTTTCAATATTGGACCTGTTGACCATCCTTTTAGGTTGGAGAAGCACAAAGGCGATAGTAGAAAGCTGGGTCCCACATGAAGACAACAAGCCCCAGAGATTTGGATCTTTGAAGTAATAAGTAAATCAGGACCACATCAAGACAGAAGCAGGGCTGAAACCAGAGGCTGAACTATGAAACCAAGCTGGGGCAGAGTTAAGTCGTGGCTGAGTGGCCATTGCAGGCATGGATAGATGCAGGCAGGCTGATTAAGGCCTTTGTAGGGCAAATGCTGGAGTGCATTTTAAGTAGCTGTCTCTAATTTTCCATTCTGTTCAAATCTAACAGTCTTGTGCCAGACAGCAAGGTCTATGGGCCAAACTAAACATTCCTTTAAATGTTTACTCTCCTGCAAGCATGTGCAGCCCCAATTCAGATCAGGACCATGGAGTTCCAGGACAGGGGGCTTTAAAGCTTTCCCTCCACCTGTTTTTGCCTTGCAATTCCACCCCACCCCCGGCATGGAGGGTTAAAAAAAAGAAAGAAAAAAAAAAAGCATGCATTAGAATCAATAGATATTTTTTTCTTTTCTTTTTTACCCCCCCCCCCCCAGCCCTGAGTGCTCATTGGAAGGACAGATAATGAAGCTGAAGATCCAATATTTTGGCCACCTAATGCGAAGACAAAACTCCCTGGAAAAGACCCTGATGCTGGGAAAGATTGAAGGCAAAAGGAGAAGGGGACGGCAGAGGATGAGATGGCTAGATAGCATCACGGATGCAATGAATATGAACTTGAGCACGCTCCGGGAGAGAGCGCAGGACAGGAAGGCCTGGCGTGCTATGGTCCATGGGGTCATGAAGAGTCGGACACGACTGAACGACTGAACAACAACAACCAGCCCATGGGGTGGTGGTGGAATATTGGGATGAAAATGGGTGGGGGGAAAGCTTAAACCCTCCTCTCCAGTGCCATGGTCCTGGTCCTGATCCTGATCATGACTACCAGACCCAAAGAGGCTCCAACTCCTGGGAACCCAGGGTCTTGTAAGATCCTTCCCAGCCTCGGCTCAGGAAATGCCATGCTTTAAACTTGCAATCGTAGCAAGAGCTTTCATGAGCTTACACACACACACATCATGTGCTATTGGATGTAAATTCTGTTAGTGGTTATTGGATATTGCCCTCTGGTCCGAAGCCTTAAAGGTCAATACCAGCATCTTGAATTGGGCCTGGAGATAGACTAGAAGACAGTGAAGACAGCAAAGCAGTAGTGTGATATGCTCATATCACCCAGCTGCATTTAGCAGTCTTGCAGCCATATTTTATTTATTTATTTATTGCATTTATATCCCGCCTTTTTTCCTCTTGCAAGGAACCCAAGGCGGCTTACATGATCCTCCTCCTCTCCCTTTTATCCTCACAACAACAACCCTGTGAGGTAGGTTGGGCTAAGAGTCTGTGACTGGCCCAAAGTCACCCAGTGAGCTTCCATGGCTGAGTGGGGACTAGAAGTTTCCAGACTGTTTTTAAAATGGCAGCCCTAATGTACAACACATTGTACAATGACATCTTCTTGAGACGGTTTTAAGAAAAATACAAATTAGGTAGTGACAACTCACAGCTGCTTTTCCCCTTATCAAATGAATGCTGCCTTCAAAAAACAGCCACCTTTATTCATGGAATAACTACTGTGTTGACCAGTGCTAAGCACATCACTGAAAAGTTTCAATATGACTAGTGTTGCTTTTGATGGTATCTCTACTTCAAGTGTCTAGTTATGAATGGGAAAATTAATCCAAACAAAATCGGGGAAATTGATGGGAAGTGTGTATGGGGAATGAGAATCAGAAGCAGCTCTCACCTTAAGCACACTTCATTCCTCAGCCAAACTCAACTCTGACAAATAAATTGCATGCTTTGAAGAGGTTGAAACTGGTATCATTTTTAAAATGTTCGACTCTGCTACTACTCAGATCCAAATATTAAAATGGCAAATTCAGCAGAAGATAGTGAAAGTCATCAACAGAAGAATTAAGGAATTTAATGATATTGCACATGTAGATGGATATTCAGCAGCAGTCTATGAGGTAAGCTAACCCAACAATGTGGAGTGTTTTCAAGTTCTTAAGATGCCTCAGTATGGGTCAAGGTTGTAACTGGTGGTGTTGGGAGACAGAATAAGGCAACATGCCGCCACCCTGTAATGATGTCAGGCATTCAGAATCTTTAAGCAGAAATACTGCATTTTGAGTACTTATGAAAACACAGTTTCTCACACAACACCTCCACAACACATTTATTGTTGAGGAGAAATGTTTGCCTTTGGGGGGCCTTTTCAGACAAGCCATGTCTTGTTCTTAATGCACATGAACAATGAATATGGGATCAGAGGGAGAGATCTTTCCTCTGGATGCTTTCCTTGTGCTATGCTTGGACAAAGGCAATGGTAGAGTTATACCCCAACTCAAAGGTGGAACGGACATGCCACTATCAGCTGCTGTGGACCATGAATTCCGCAACCAAAATAATGTCTAAATATTTGCTCAGCACAAACAAGCACTTGAATACAATAATACCAGTTCCATGCACCCACACATCTAACCACTATTCAGTCAATAACCTCCCCTTTTCCATAAGTTTTTTGTTGTTTATTCATTCAGTCACTTCTGACTCTTTGTGACTTCATGGACCAGCCCATGCCAGAGCTTCATGTCGGCCGTCACCACCCCCAGCTCCCCCAAGGTCGAGTCTGTCACCTCCAGAATATCCTCTGTTCCTCCCCAGTAGCATTTTGACCATCTTCCGACCTGGGAGTCCCATCTTCCGATGGTATACTGACATATCTCTGGTTGTACTGATCCATTTAGTTTTCACGGCAATACTGGGGTGGGTTGCTGTTACCTTCCCCAGGGATTGTATTTAGTCTGACCTCTCTGCCACGACCTTCCTGTCTTGGGTGTCCCTTCATGGTTTAGCTCATGGCGTCATTGAGGTGCTCAAGCTCCAGCACCATGACAAGGTAACAATCTCCTTTGTTGGAATTTCCATAAGTAGTTTCTGATATTTAAAGATGTACTGACTCTCCTTCTCATCTGAAAATGCATTGCCTCTTCAATACCTTCTAACATCTTGATGAGAACCTAAGCGATGGTACTTTTACACCGTTTTATTGTGTGTGTGTATTGTTTTTAATTGATCTTTTTGAGCCATGCTGAGGACCACACAAAGGTCTGAAAGTAGGGATATAAATGTTGCTTTAATTTGCAGGGTCCTCCCACACACCACAATGGAAATATGGTCATAGTTAACTAATCCTGATATGAAAAAGGAAACATTTCCCCTCTTTCCTCTTGGCAGAGGTTCTTGATCATGCAGTCAGGCCAAGGATTGTACAACTTGCAGTTACTCAAATTTCAGGTTTAGAAAATGATAACGTAAAATGATATTCATACTGAAATCTCCAGCTTCTTTTCAGTTTGCAATGCTAGTTACTAATTTTCCTTTCTTGACATAGCATTAAAAATGTTTTTATTAATTTTCTATAGCCAGCCCATAACACATGTTCTCTGGGTAGCAAACAAAACAAAATTATCCTCTTCGTTGTCTTGCATATCCAGGGAAAATGGTTTAAAAACAAATATTTAATAAGTGTGGTGCTAAACTAGGACAGATTGAAAGCTATTATACCCACATACCCCTCAGCAGTTGTGGTTATCTTGTAAAACAAATACTGTGGTTACCCTTGCATACGAAGACACATTTTATGTTGATGGACATTTAATTGTAAAAGTTATACCTCACCAATTAACCCCCCACAGAAACAGCCAATGTACAAAAATAAAGCAGTCAAACAATATATCAAACATACAGTATGCAAAACAAACATGGAAAACAGCAGTTAACATGGTAACCCCAGAAATCAATTAAACAAGAACAGCCAGCCGTTCATAAAGCGGTAATAAAAAAATGGGGAATAGCAGTAATTATAACGGACAAAAACGGGGGGGGGGGAGGGGGGAGAGACAAAATACTTAGCCAAAAACCTTCATAAACCACCAACTTCAGTATCAAAAATGTTAAATCTGCAGTTTAACTATGGTCCCCAAAAGCATTCCATAAGGAGCTTAGAAAAGAGGGTTTTAATATTTACTAAGTAAAAATCCAGCATGAAGACATTACCAGTTATCAGTACACATTAGTTCAAAGTCCTAATGGATATTAATATTATATTACAAAAACTTGCAGTGAAAATAAAGAGTTAGAAATAGTGATTCATTGGAAGCTGAACATTTCCTTTTAAGAATGCCAGTACTTCAGTGCACACGAAGTAACGTAGGAAAATTCCAAACCAGTAGTGACTCTTTAATTTTGAAAGGGGAGAAGTGGGGGGAGGAATTAAGAGAGGTATCCAAAATAGTTCAGCCCCATGCTCCAACAGGCATTCTGGAAATATTCTGTTTAAGACAAGAAAAGACATACATCTTAGGAATAGCCACTGACACAGCGGAACTGTAGAGCAACAAAGAACATCAGGGATGTAGGAGACAAGGCAACAGAGAAAAACATTAATGGAATTTGGGCAAAAAAAATCTATTTGATAGGAAGTAGTTCTTGCTACTTCAATGGAATAAAAAGTTTTAAATCAATCTGTCTTCAATGCTGGGGAAAGACAAATTGCTTTAACTGAATAATAGGCTGACACTATCATGCTATTCCTCTGCCTTGAAAGATGTATAATGTACAGGTATCTGCTGATACAGTAAAAAAGTAAAGCACTATCACTGTTTTATACAAGTGAAAACAGAAATGCATCATACATAAATTAAGGGCTTAGAACATTTCTGCCTTTCCTTTTCCGAAACTCCATCCTCTTATCACACTAAACTTAACAGGCACACTCAGCTCTCAGAGGTTTCCACACTGAAAATGCAAGTTGTGTGTTATCATGCCAGATGCATACAAATACACACACACAACAAAATACTGCAAGGATGCAGATAACAGCAAGCATATTCATCACAAAAAAAGACTAATAAAGGATAGCCATTGAAAGCATGGTGGATTTTGGAATGGTCACCAGTGTTTTTTGAATTGGGATTCAAATGCAACAGAACTAAATCCAACTCCCCCCGCCCCCCGCTGGCATGTTTTAGCAACAAGACTACCTCCTCACAGCCTGTTCATTTTTAATGAATAAATACTAGGTCCTTAATTCTGATCAAATGCCTCCCATTTACCTCTTCTGTAATGGTAATAGAAACTTCTATTTTTTGTAGCAATTACACACGGCAAGCATCATAGAGCAAGTGACACAGACCGAGTTCACCAGACATGATAAGCCATGGTGGGTTGTCACCATGGGTTGTTTCAGGGTAGCTTGTTGTGACATCTGAATTCAGAGCAGTTTCTTCATTGTGGGTTGTTTTCCATGAACAAGTCACCCTGAAAACCCATAGCTTGTTGCTGGGTTGTTCAGGTTGGTTTGTTGTGATGTCTGAACTCGGCAAGGTGACTTCATCATGGGTTGCTGGGAATGGCTAGAGAGCTGCCGAGCAAGAGCAGTGAAAACCCCTGCTGTTCCTTGTGATCTTACTAGTGCCCCTGCCATCCTCCCCCACTCTTTGTCAGTGCCCTCCACCCTGTGCTCCTAAAAATTGAGAAGGACACCAGAGAGTGCCCTGAATGTGTTCACAACCTTAAAAAAAAAAGGTCTTGCACAAGTGTACACATTTGGATGTCCACTCCTATGAAATGTGTATATTTTTCTGCTCTGCCATGAAATTTGCATATATTTACCCATCCCACTCACTCCCTGCTCTGCCTTGAAATTGTATACCTTTACCGATTCCCCTCAGCTAAAAAGCTGTATATAGGTTAAAACTTGAGGTTGCACTGACCACAAGATTCAACTTGGCACCTGATTCAGAGCTTCAAAACATGCCCCCATTCTGCTCAGACTGATTCAGAGGCCGTCCAACTTGACTCAGGTACTGAACCCAAGTCAAGATTCGGAAATCTGAGGTTTCATGCCTCCACCTGGCTAACATGGGAAATTACAACCTGGCTATAACTTTTTCTGTTTGTCAGACGTGAATGACATTTGGCAGGCATAGTAGCTCCTTAGGAGGGGATTATACCTACCATATTTCAGAAAAACAGGTGCAATGCTTTTTGTGCTATGTGCCTTTATATACTGACTTTTTAAAAAGGGAACGGCTGATAACTTTTGATTTTTTGGCAGAATTGGATGAAATTGGCAGGGACAGTTACCCCTTTTGACGGGATTAAGCCTGACATGTTTCAAATGAATAGGTGCAGCAATTTTTATGTAAGAACAACCTTTTGCATTTGGAGAGTATCCAAAAAATGATGAGTTCATCCCCCTATATTCCTTGTGGACATTATTTTAAAAGTGACAGACAGCATAGGGGTGGCCGTAAGTAAGAAAACTGTGAAGTTAGCAGTTTATGTGGAAGAGGAATCCTCAAATTTGGGGGAATGGAGTGATTCGCTTCCACTCCCCCACCCACATTTTTTTAGCTGGTGGCAATTTGCATGAAAATGGCACACATCATAGAGGTGTCTCCAGGCAAGAAACCTGCAAAGTTTCAGAAGGATAGGAGCAGAAGCTAGGGAGGTCTGATGATTGAAAACCTGTTTAAAGCTTTTTTCATAGCAAAGCTTAGTGGCATTGGAAGAATGGCTATCTCACAGTCCCATCCTAGCCCTTCTTCAAAGCACAGTGATTGGAGAGCCCCTGGCAAAACATAACCTATGTTTAGAAGGTGGACTTACCAGTCACTCAACAATATTCCCATGCCCCCCCATCAGTGTTTAGAGAAACCAAAAATAGCAAAAGGTGCTATTTTTGAAGACACGCTGTCTGCCTTTCTGAAGCCCAATTGTGAACAAAGCCTTGCTTGATTCTGGTCACTTTGGAGGGAAACCCGCCTTGCTTTGGGAAGCACCAGGAAAGGTCTGAAAGGTGTTGATTTGGCTCGGGCTTCAGCTGATACACATCCCTAGTTAAAGCAAAGCCTTTAGTAATTAACCATTGCTTCTTTGATCTGGATAAACATTCTTTCTGTAATGTTTTCCAACCCAATTCTGTAGAGAATGCTGAGTGTATACAAAAGTAATATTAAAGTTACGGTAGACATGGTATCTACTGGTAAATCGTGTGGTAAACGTTTATCTTCCAGGAACTGACGAGACCCCTCCTTATAGCAGAACTGACAAGAACCCTCTTTATAGCTGATCAAAAGATTCAAAACATGGTACTGTTCCCAACTCTCACTCAACCAATTCATCATTTCAACCCAAACTCTCTCACCACCACCACTTTTATTAGCATGATATGACCTTAAGGAAAGTTAGGTATTATCAGGTATCAGTAAACAAGAAGTGTGAACTTCATTGAAACAAGAGCCACAGAGTCTGAAGGGAAAATGATACTCAGATTCATGACTGCTACTTTTTCCATAGAAAAGTCATTTATTCTTCCCAGGATGAGCGAAGCCTAGTCCACAGTGAATTTTTCCCTTTCTCCTTTTGTCCAAAATATACTCCCCCCAATCTTTTGTAGTGGTGGCCACTACATGAAAATATGCATATTGTCTGTGATTGTATTACATTGTCTTCGGTTTCAACTATATTAACATGTATCTTTAGTTTACTCCTACACTGACTCTGGCAAGAATAGTCCTTCACTTCTGTACTGTTTACATGGCATCTTCCCCATTCTGAAAAGAGAAAGTCAACCCTGCTCTCTTACCCATATACCCAAGCATTGATGGGAACTGTGCAGAGGACATTTTGAGGATTCTGCTTTTTGCCAATTTTTTTCTAACATTCAGCATCAAATTTCTAACCACAGCAATTTGACTACTCCAGAGGTTTCCACAACAGTTGTAATAAGCTCAAAGTGAAACTGCAAGTATTGTTCCACCAGCACCTCCCAATATCTTTGGAGGCCTTCCCCATAAAAACTTGGCCTCGTGGGAAATTTGAGATGGCAGAGATAGCTCAGACATTCACAGGGCGACCCATTTCTTACTTCAAAAACATTGGGATTAAAGATACCTGGGAAACTGCTGAGATCTGAAAAAGCACAAAGCCCAATGCGTACAATTGGGGTGGGTGGGAGATCTGAGTTTTCTCCAAAACGAAACAGGCATGGATTATAGCTACTCCCAACCCCACTTCCCCAGCTGAGTTTCAGTACCAGGCAATAGTTTACAGCAATCCAAAACTGAACTGAGCATCTACGACAGTAGGATTTAACTCGAGCTATACACAACCTGAAGCACAGGATCAGTGGAATTGTTCTAGTTCAGTCTTCTCCAACCTGATGCCCTCCAGATGTGTTGGACCACAAGATCTATTAGTCATGCTGCCTGAGGATGATGGGGTTGTATTCCAACACATCTGGAGGTCACCAGTTAGGGAAGGCTGTTCTAATATATACAAATCCTGCTGAACAGCAGATTAGGTTATATAGTTACAGCTCATTAAGATTCACACTTACATACCCAATAGTTAAGTCATTCTGCTGCCTTTCTGGAGAGGAAAAAGAACTGATAGAAAAGATATGACTTTGCAACATTAGAGTAATGGCCTCAAGATTAAACAAAGTAAAAAAAAGTAATTAAAAAAAGACCATCTGCCAGCTACTTATTTTTTTACTTAAAGCTAACTTCCAAAAACTTGGTAAAGAAAAAGCGTTTACTAAGATCATCTTTGCAAAAACCTAACAACAAAAGAACACTTAGAATATGATGGAACAGAAACTCACTCCTCTTAGGGAAGGAAGGAACACAGGTTTCTGTGCCATAGATAATGAAACTTGCCTGGGTGACAACAGAGATGATGTGATGAAAGAGAGGTATACTTAGATGTATCTAGAGCAGCCTTCCTCAACCTGACTCCCTCCCAATATATTGCACTGAACCTCTCATCATTCCCAGCCAGCATGGCAATTGACATTCAAACCTATGATGGGGGTTACGCTCTAACATATCTGGAGGGCACCAGGTTGGGGAAGGCTGATCTAGAGGGTGTGTATATTTATTTATAGATCTCTGGGCCCAGTTATCTGTGGAATTGTTAATAGTGGGAAGTCCAGCTGCCTTCTGACAGCTCCTCTGGGTCAGATTACACTGCACATCCTTTATTAGGAAACTTTCCCAGGTTACACCAACCTGGAACACAGTAGAGCCTCCAAGACGAACTTTCTGGATGTCACAGAGACTATTTTTAAATAAACAGGGCGAGAATGGCAGGGTAGAAGTAGCTGGAAAGCAAAGAGTGCCTTTAAACAGATATAAACATTTGGATTCAATCTCAGAGTTTCCTTTGTGGAGCCTAGGAAGAAGTGGAACCAAAAAACTAGTTCATTTGCTGAGAACTATGGACCCATCTACATGGCACCTCTTTCACCCTCCACTCCATCACAACTGCGCAGCACTGCAGCTTCGAAGTAGCTTCTGGTGGTATACACTCGCGATTTACTGTGTGCTTCCCTAACAGACTCCATCGTGCCCCCTTTTTTGCCATTATACTTAAATGCACAGGTGTGCAGTCCCGTGAGTGTGGGGGTGTGAAACTTCAGTGGCTACTTTGTATTTTAGGGGTTCTGCTGTGTCTCTCTGTCCCTAGTTAGGTAAAAAGTGAGTGTTTTGTGCTCCTTCATTTCCACGTCATCTGTTTGTCAGTTCCTCAGCCTGAGACTGTCACAATGGTTCGCACTCACAAGCGTGAGTGCTACGTGCCTACTCATCACTCCGAAATGGTGGCTGGAGTGATGTTGGTCCTCCCCCAACACTCCCCCCCCCCGCCCTTTGGGCACTGAGTCAAAAAGCAACCACTGTGAAGATACGAAGCTGCAAAAATGTGTGAAAGTGTGATTAAATAGATGAAAACGGTTCTCTGTGCCTCTGTAACTGCGCAGCTGCGAAGGGATGGTGGGAGTAAAGGGGCGACACAGAGCGGTGCAAGCACTACGCATACCTACAACACGCCTGCCCCAAAATACGAAGTCAGTCGGGGGCAGGGACAGACAGCTCGCAACCGCGGGAAACCCACAGCAAATCATAAACATCACAGCAAAACGCTTCCTTGGAAATCCACATTTTCTGGGAGAAAACCACGGATGGTTGCGAAGTGGCAACTATGTCATCTAATCGAAAGGATCTCAACTTGCACCCGCCCTGGAGTAAAAGGCTCATGTAGATGGCCCCTAGGATAGAGGAAAAAGGAGTTATAAATGGTAATAAGCTAAGGAGTCTGAACCTAACAAATACGGAGTTCAGAGCACTTCAGTGTTATCAGCACTCTTGGAAAAGAACAGTAATTTTACATCTGCGATCTTACGGTGGGACTGTGTATTAGTTTGGCAAATACACATTCAAACTCTAATTCTTGCAGAGATAACATAAATGTGGGGACAGGGGACACTTGGAGGGGGGGATCAGCAGGCAGGCAGGCAGACAGAAGTTCTTAACCCCATACCCACCAATTCTCCTATGCAAAATGCCCTTCCCTAACAGAGGCAGTTCCTTCCCCCTCCATGGGCTGGGCTTACTTTTGGCTTTGGGGCTCAGCTGGTTAAAAAAAAATAAATCTCATGGCCGGGAGGGGCATTTGCAGGGGAAAATCAGTGGTCAGGGGAAGGGTTAAGCATCCGTCCTTCTCGCCGATTCTCTCCTGCCAGTCCTCACCGCTGCTGCAACTTGCAATATCCCTTGTAATGCCTAATTCTGCCCTTGGGAACAAATTCAGTGCCAAGATCTCCATGCACTCCACCTACTAAACTCTACTAACACCAGAACGCTTGTACAGCACTCTAGCAGTCAATAATCTTCAAAGATCTAAAGAAGGCTGGATTAACAAATTTATCAGGCACTGAAGCAGAAATGTACTCAAAACAATTGAATGCATAACTTCAGTTAAGGCCAGGAAGATACCAGATGCAAAAAGGTATTTTAAGCCCATCATATAAGGATATTAAAGGCAACCTTTCCGTTTAAAAATAATGGGAATGTTTGACACTGAACCACTTCTAGCATATAAAAATTTTATTTTTTAACAGAGAAGTGTGGTTACCCTCTCTCACTCTCTTTCACATGGACACACATGCAGTGATGGTTACTACAAACTGACTGCCCAACCCTATCACATTTATTGAGCAGTAATTCACACAGGGTCTACTGGGACTTACTCCCCAAATAAGCATGCATAAAATTGCAGCCTGAATCTCATTAAAAGGAAAAGACTTGTAGCATGCATGCGCTTTTGTAGGCAAAAGCCTACTTCAGATGCAAGTCTGTAGGGTGCATCAAGCTTTTGAAAGGCTACTCTTTTATCCTTATTCTTTTTTAAGTGCATAACATCCTTCTCATAAAACAGTATTTTTAATTACATTCACGCACAGTACATACTCAACACCAATGAAAAAAAGAAGAGATCAAGTGCAAAGTGTCTCCAAATGATGCAACACTGCTTAAGTCACTTATGTAACTAAGGAGCTGTAGGGTAAAAGGGCAGGAGAATCACACACAGTACATATTTGAGCAGCAGCTAAAGCATGAGCTTTGAAAAGCTCATAAAGAGCTTTTACTGGAACCACAGGAGTCTTGCAAGAATAAGCTTGAAAGTGAAGCCATGCTCACAGTATGTCTGGCGGTTCAGACCTTCCTGTAATCATCATGTGTGGCATGGAGATCAGGTTAATGGCAAACGCACAAACAGCACATTAGTGTCTTAAATAATGGAGCATCAAAAGTAGGCTGTGGCTTATCTTCTCACACAGAAAGCTATACTCAGAGCCACCACCATAAACTTATGTGTTCTTTCAAATGCTCAGTATATATGTATGTGTAGTATATGTATATTCTGTGTGCTAGTTGGGATAATGGCTTTTTGTTTGCTGCGCAATTCATTATGTTGTATTCTGTTCATTATAGGCAGAAGTTTTCCACAGTGAAAATGATTGAGTATTTATAGAAGCATCTTGTTAATGGTGTATCTTATACTGTGCACTTGGATGTACACTGTACTTGAGTTCTGTATATCACTCCCCCTTCATGGATCACTGCCTTGTTGTGGCGAAGGGGCTTGCATAACTCAGTGAAGCCATAAGCTATGCCGTGCAGGGCCACCCAAGATGGACAGGTCATGGCGGAGAGTTCTGACAAAATGTGGTCCACTGGAGAAGGAAATGGCAACCCACTCCAGTATTCTTGCCAAGAAAACCCCATGGAACGTATCACAAGGCTAAAAGATATGACGCTGGAAGATGAGCCCCTCAGGTCGGAAGGTGTCCAATATACTACTGGGGAAGAGCAGAGGGTATTTCCAAGTAGCGCCAGAAAGAGTGAAGTGGCTGGACCAAAGCTGAAAGGACACTCAGCTGTGGATGTGTCTGGTGGTGAAAAGAAAATCCGATGCTGTAAAGAACAATATTGTTTAGGAACTTGGAATGTTAGGTCAATGAATCAAGGTAAGCTGGAGGTGGTCAAACATGAGATGGCAAGATTGAACATCGACATCTTGGGAATCAGCGAACTAAAATGGACAGGCATGGGCGAATTTAATTCAGGTGACCATCATATCTACTATTATGGGCAAGAATCCCTTAGAAGAAATGGAGTAGCACTCATAGTCAACAAAAGGGTGGGAAAAGCAGTACTGGGGTACAATCTTAAAAATGATAGAATGATCTCAGGACGAATCCAAGGCAAACCATTCAACATCACAGTAATTCAAGTCTATGCCCCAACCACTGATGCTGAAGAAGCTGAGTTTGATCGGTTCTATGAAGACCTCCAACACCTTCTAGAACTAACACCAAAAAAAGATGTCCTCTTTATCATAGGGGATTGGAATGCTAAAGTAGGAAGTCACGAAATCACTGGGATAACAGGCAGGCATGGCCTTGGTGTACAAAATGAAGCAGGACAAAAGCTAAAAGAGTTTTGCCAAGAGAACATGCTGATCATAGCAAACACTCTTTTCCAACAGCACAAGAGACGACTCTACACATGGACATCACCAGATGGTCAATATCGAAATCAGATTGATTATGTCCTTTGCAGCCAAAGATGGAGAAGCTCCATACAGTCAGTAAAAACAAGACCTGGAGCTGACTGTGGCTCAGATCATGAGCTTCTTGTTGCAAAATTTCGGCTTAAATTGAAGAACGTAGGGAAAACCACTAAACCATTCAGGTATGACCTAAATCATATCCCTGATTAATATACAGTGGAGGTGACGAATAGATTTCAGGGATTAGACCTGATAGACAGAGTGCCTGAGGAACTATGGACGGAGGTCCGTAACATTGTTCAGGAGGCAGCAACGAAATCCATCCCAAAGAAAAAGAAATGCAAGAAAGCCAAGTGGCTGTCTGATGAGGCTTTACAAGTAGCTGAGGAAAGAAGGGAAGCAAAAGGGAGAAAGGGGAAGATATATCCAACTGAATGCAGAGTTCCACAGAGTAGCAAGGAGAGACAAGAAGGCCTTCTTAAATGAACAATGCAAGGAAATCGAGGAAAACAACAGAATGGGAAAGACTAGAGATCTCTTCAAGAAAATTGGAGATCTCAAGGGAACGTTTTGTGCAAAGACGGGCATGATAAAGGACAAAGAAGGCAGGGACCTAACAGAAGCAGATGAGATTAAGAAGAGGTGGAAAGAATACACAGAAGAACTATACAGGAAAGATCTTAATGTCCTTGATAGCCATGATAGTAATGTCCTTGATAGCCATGATAGTGCGGTCACTGAACTTGAGCCGGACATCCTAGAGAGTGAAGTCAAGTGGGCCTTAGGAAGCATTAGTAACAACAAAGCTAGCGGAGATGACAGTATTCCAGCTGAGCTATTTAAAATCCTAAAAGATGATGCTGTTAAAGTGATGCATTCAATATGCCAACAAATTTGGAACACTCAGCAATGGCCGCAAGACTGGAAAAGGTCAGTTTACATTCCAATTCCAAAGAAGGGCAACGCCAAAGAGTGTTCAAACTACCGCACAATTGCGCTCATTTCACATGCCAGCAAGGTGATGCTCAAAATCCTACAAGCTAGCCTTCAGCAGTATGCGAACCGAGAACTACCGGAAGTACAAGCTGGGTTTCCAAGAGGCAGAGGAACTAGAGATCAAATCGCCAACATTCGCTGCATCATGGAGAAAGCAAGAGAATTCCAGAAAAACATCTATTTCTGCTTCATTGACTACGCTAAAGCCTTTGATTGTGTGGATCACAACAAACTCTGGCAAATTCTTAAAGTGATGGGAGTACCAGACCACCTTACCTGTCTCCTGAGAAACCTGTACCAGGGTCAAGAAGCAACAGTAAGAACCGGACATGGAACAACCGAGTGGTTCAAAATTGGGAAAGGAGTACGACAAGGCTGCATATTGTCGCCCTGCTTATTTAACTTATATGCAGAGTACATCATGAGAAATGCCGGGTTGGATGAATCAGAGGTCGGAATTAAGATTGCTGGGAGAATTATCAACAACCTCCGATATGCAGACGATACCACCCTAATGGCAGAAAATGAAGAGGATCTCAAGAGCCTCTTGTTGAGGGTGAAATAGGAGAGTGCAAAAGCTGGTTTGAAACTCAACATTAAAAAAAACTAAGATCATGGCATCTGGCCCTATCACTTCCTGGCATATAGAAGGGGAAGAAATGGAAGCAGTGACAGATTTTACTTTCTTGGGCTCCAAGATCACCGCAGACGGTGACTGTAGCCATGAAATTAAAAGACGCTTGCTCCTTGGGAGGAAAGCTATGGCCAACCTAGACAGCATAGTAAGAAGCAGAGACATCACCTTGTCAACAAAGGTCCATCTAATCAAAGCTATGGTTTTCCCAGTAGTAATGTATGGCTGTGAGAGCTGGACTATAAGGAAGGCTGAGCGCCGAAGAATTGATGCTTTCGAACTGTGGTGCTGGAGAAGACTCTTACGAGTCCCCTGGACTGCAAGGAGGTCAAATCAGTCCATCCTAAAGAAAATCAACCCTGAGTGCTCATTGGAAGGACAGATACTGAAGCTGAAGCTCAAATATTTTGGCCACCTAATGCGAAGAGAAAACTCTCTGGAAAAGACCGTGATGCTGGGAAAGATTGAAGGCAAAAGGAGAAGGGGACGGCAGAGGATGAGATGGCTAGATAGCATCACCGATGCAATGAATATGAACCTGAGCACACTCCGGGAGAGTGCGCAGGACAGGAAGGCCTGGCGTGCTATGGTCCATGGGGTCACGAAGAGTCGGACACGACTGAACAACAATATCACTCACTCATACAATAGACACAACTACAGAAAGCTGTTTTCACATACCAGGCAAAACCTATGTGCACATAGTAGTCCACGGTCTGGTTGTATCCCCAGGTGCACCTTTTTACCTTCTCCCATGGAGGTGAACGGAAAAAAAGTAAAGCTCTGTCCTTGGGAACAATACTGTAGCAAGGGGAAACTTGTCTTCCATCTGGTAGCCCCTGAGAGGGGTCCTGAAGAGCTATGCCATTTGATTTGTGTGCAGAGACCCTGCACCCTCCAGGGCTCTTTACAATAGACAGACAGGCACGCACACGGTGTCACAATGATGGGCAATTTGCTAGTGGCTCATAACCAAGGCTGCTGCTTATGCCAAAAAATAAAACTTTGTGTTAATACATCTAGCAAAGGGGGGGTGCAGAACTGTTTTGAGGTAGGGCTGATTGCCCCTCACCTTATGGGCTGGATAATGTCAGGGGGTGTGGCCCTACCCCTGACATCATTGTCTTTTCTTTTGTTTCTTTTTTCTTCATGCTGTAAGGAAGTATGGAACTATTCCTCCTCCCAGCATGGGCAAAGCATGGATCAGAGATAGCAGAGGGGATGCAGGGTGGCCTGGGAGTTGGGACTTGCCCACATGATGGGGAGGGACAGTGGCTGCTCTCCCTGGCACAGGCAAGTCCTGCCCCCCCCCCCGGCTGTTATCTCCGATCTCAGATTGGAGACAGCAACAGGGATGAGGGGTGGCAGGGCATGGGAGTCAGCTGTGCGTGGGGAAGAGCACGTGCTCTCTCCTCTGCAGGGGCAGGCCAGGCCAAGGCCACCTGGCATCCCTGCTGCTATCTCAGATCTGAGATCAGAAATAACAGCAGGGGTTCCGTGGTGGGGCACATCAGCAGGGGAATCCCTGTTGTTATGGCCGATCTCACATCTAAGATAGAAGCGGGGATGCCCTCCAAAGGGAATCCTCCAGGAGGTGGGGCATGGGCTGGATTGGGCTGCTTCGCAGGCTGAAGCTTCTGCACTCCTGTAATAGAGTGTTTGTGAAAAGGGACTGGGTGAAGAATCCTCTCAGTGAGGAATGCTGACACTCTCCTCTATCTGTTCCTTTGCCCCACTTTTGCCTTCCCCTACCCTATTTCCCTGGCTCTGTTAATACTTACAGGGCCAGTCAAGATAAATGACCACTTTGCATATTCTGCATGGGAGGGGAAGGAAGAAGAGCATCTGCAAGCATGTTATCCATCTTCTCCAGTAATATGCAAACTCAGAATCTTTGGCTATGCCAGAAGCAGCAGGAAGCCAAAAACCAAGCTGCCCTCTAGATGGTTTGGATTTCAACTCCCATCAGCCCCAGCCAGCATGGCCAATGGTCAGGACTGCTGGGAATGTAGCCCCAAACATCTGGAGGGCACCAGGCTGGGGAAGGCTGCTCTATCTGTCAAACCCCCCCCCCGCATGTTCAGCACTCCTGACTCCTTTGGTATCCCCTTCTCTCCTTCAGTATCCCCTTCTCTCCAACATCCCTTTCTTGTAGCTTAATCCCACCAACCTCCAATACGTTTGGGCCCCTACGTTGTATTTCTGCCTGCTCCCAAATCCTGCAGCTATTCTTTTGGCTTCCTACCCAATTCCCTGTCCCTGCTTTACCTGCATACCGAAGTGAGTCTATGACAGGCACAGACAGCTTCGCTACCATAAACTCCAAAAGCACAGTTCAGCAAACCACATTACCCTGGTTAGTAATGGAGACATTTTTCTATGTAAGAAATACATTACATTCTTTTCCATATTTGAGCAGGAAGATCACCTGCAGGACTGACCTGGGGAAAAATGTAGCACATGAAATGGCCGTTATTATTACCTATTAAGCTGGATGTATTAGAACTTTGGTCCCATTTTTAACTATAACAGCTGCCTAATAGTCATCTGGCCATATTCACTGAAAATATTTTGGTCATGTGAGGAGATAAAAATAACTGCTGGCTGAACTTCAACAACAAACTCATTAGAGAGAGATTCTTTTTGCTAGTTCTGCAGCCACATGTAACTAAGGGTGTGGCTTATGAACTTTATTTCATATTTGAGCCAATTAAGAATCTTTGTAGACATTTACATAGAAATCATTATGTTCCTTAAGAGCCAGAAATCTTATATTAAATACCCTGGAAGCCAATATTTTTGAGATAAAAGAAAACCAAAATAAAGAATTTAAAAAAATCTACTTTTAACAATACAGTGCTTTCAACATTCTAAACTTAGAGATAGAATGAAAAATTATTTTAGGCATATGACTACCTTGAACCAAGAATGGTATCATGCTATCACTCACTGTCTAGTGTTCACTCAGGCACCTATTGTGGCTCTAACTTGTATTATTCACCCATGTAGCAAGCTGAGCATTTCCATCTTCAGTTAAATGGTTGTTAGTGGTTATTATGGGAGTGAGATTGCGTTCATCTATAGTTAGAGTTATCATGGATGAACTTTCAAGTAGCCAACACACACTAAGACCATGTTCGGATGTAATACCAATTTTTGGTGGCAATTCATGGGTCAATTAATTAATTAATTAATTGACCCACAAATTGCAAGTACATACACCGCTACTGGTTTCCAGTAATAACCCTCACATGCCACATTTAAGGGTTGTTACTGTGATGTCTGAAACCAGGAACGTGAGGTTGTTCATGTGTTAAACAACCCGCAAGTTAACCCAAGAACAAGACATGGGTTAACTTGGGTTTGTTTAACCCATGGACAACCCCAGGTTCCTGGGTTTGGACATCATGGTAACAACTCCCAAATGTGGCATTTAAAGGCTGTTACTGGACACAAGAAGCAGCTCGTGCAAAGCACATGTCCCCACAATTCGTGGGTTAATTAACCCACCAAAAGCTGTGCTACATCCAAACAGCCCCTAAGTGTTCTTGCAATTCCTAATAAGACTTGCAGTCCTATAATATATAAAAACCAGAAACAGTACCAGACATACTACAGAAAAAGACTGCCCACTTCTCATCAATGTTTGTTGTGAAAAAAAAATTGTGTAGTTTAAGGAGTGGCAAAGAAAAGAGGAGTGTGATGTGGCTGTATGTCCCAGAAAGTTCCACCTAAAGAGACAGAACTAGTATTGTCAAGTAACTGAGAGAATGAGTGTGAACTCAGAAGCTTTAAATCTTGCCATGAACTCAGAATTTGTTTATTAACTTAAAATATTCTGAAGCTGCCTTTCAGGGCAGGAGCTTTCCCAAGGTGGCGTACGACAGTAAATTCATATAATAAAATTCTGATGTAATAATAAAAACAGGAAAGGTTCCAAGAATCCACAGACATCAGCATAAGACAGAACCTACAACACAATTGCAGCTACAACCCAGTCTGATAAAAGTAGCACTTTAAATTGAGCTTGGAAACAAACCAGTGTAGCTGGCGCAGTATAGGTGGTGTTATATGATCTGTCCCTACCAACACTCAGGCAGCCACGTTCTGCACCAGCGAAAGTTTCCGGACCATCTTCAAAGGCAGCCCCACATACAGCACGTTATAGTAGTCCAGCCTGGACGTCATCACTACATGGATAACTAAGGCACAGTCCATCCTCTCTAGATACGGTTGCAGCTGGCGTACCAGCCTATGGTCTTAAACCTGATTAGAATGGATCTAAATAATCAGTATTATCTAACATTGCTTGGAGTTGTGAGGTCATCACCAGCTCCAGCACCTTGCCTAGGAATGGCAAATTTGACACAGGGTGGGCTAACCGAAACCATAGGATTGAATGGCTCTCTACGTGACCGCTATATTCCACCACAGTGTTGCTGTTTTTGGTTATTGTTCAAGCATGGGGTTCTTTATACAGGCTTCATTTACCTTGCTACGCTGTACTTTTAATAATTCCACGGGGAGCGGTGCGTCTCATAAGAACCAGTCATGTTGCGAGACACTCCATGGTACCTCCCCCTTGCCCTATCCTTTCCCTCCCCTCGCTGATCATTGGTTGCTTCACGGTGATTGGCACACCCAAGCAAGTATCCCAAACTGGCTTACAATCTTTTTGTGAGCCTTTGCAGCTGAGTAAAAGTAATTTAAATAAAGTATTTGCATTTATATTGCATATTTCCTTGATTTGTGAGCCTCTCTGTGTTCCCCCCAAGGCTGAAGAGGGCAGGGATAGACATACACAAAATTTATTTTAAAAACTATTTGGGATGTGATGTGTGTGAAAGAAGAGATATCTGGGTTCTCATTGTTCCCCGCTGTGCCACTCTGTCGTGTCGCTGCTCTGCTGGCGAACAGTAACAAATCAGGTGGAGCAGGAAGAGCGCAGGCGTGCTGGGGTGACATTCCCAATCCGTCATGTCATTGCCTTCATCATCCAAACGGCACCCCCTGGGAAAGTGCTTCCTTCTGTCATTGTACAACTACATGGGCTGCTGGTGGTGCTATCATGGCACAGAAAATAACACAAATATCCCCATCCCAGAATAGTACAGGAGAGGTAGGGGGAAAGCCCAGAACAACAACAGGATGAATGCCTCACAAAAAAACCCAGTTGGGGAGTGTAGAGACACCAGTGTAGAGATGCCTAAATTTAGTTTCTTCAACAAGGCCTCACCACAGCCTCTTTCAAAGCTGTGGGACCCTATCCTTAAAACAACAGCTCTCCATGCTGTCTATTGATTTCCCAGCCCTTGAAGATGATGCAATACAAAATCCTGGATAAAGTAAAAACAATTAAACCTCTTTCCAAGATACTAGTTTTTATGTATGTATGAATCAATCAGGCTGGAGTCAGTAAGTATACCACAACATCAGTATTTTTAGTGAAACAGGTATTGGGCAGTACAGAAATGTAATAAAAAAAATTAATACATATTATTTCAATTGTTTGGTAAGGCGCCTTTCCAGCTTCGGTTCAACTGAGACTTTTGAATAATGGTTCTTATTAGCAGTAGGAGGTAGGGGGAAGAAGATATAAGTTCAGACAGTCCTTGTTTTAGTCGAGATTCGGTATGATTCCCTGGCTCAAATTTCACTTTGTCATGTTAATTATGCACATTTCACACAGAGTCCCCCCTTCATGGATCACTGCCTTGTTGTGGCGAAGGGGCTTGTGTAACTCAGTGAAGCCATAAGCTATGCCGTGCAGGGCCACCCAAGACGGACAGGTCATGGCGGAGAGTTCTGACAAAATGTGGTCCACTGGAGAAGGAAATGGCAACCCACTCCAGTATTCTTGCCAAGAAAACCCCATGGAACGTAACACAAGGCTAAAAGAGATGACACCGGAAGATGAGCCCCTCAGGTGGGAAGGTGTCCAATATACTACTGGGGAAGAGCAGAGGGAATTTCCAAGTAGCACCAGAAAGAGTGAAGTGGCTGGACCAAAGCCGAAAGGACACTCAGCTGTGGATGTGTCTGGTGGTGAAAAGAAAATCCGATGCTGTAAAGAACAATATTGTTTAGGAACCTGGAATGTTAGATCAATGAATCAAGGTAAGCTGGAGGTGGTCAAACATGAGATGGCAAGATTGAACATCGACATCTTGGGAATCAGCGAACTAAAATGGACAGGCATGGGCGAATTTAATTCAGGTGACCATCATATCTACAAGAATCCCTTAGAAGAAATGGAGTAGCACTCACAGTCAACAAAAGGGTGGGAAAAGCAGTACTGGGGTACAATCTTAAAAACGATAGAATGATCTCAGGACGAATCCAAGGCAAACCATTCAACATCACAGTAATTCAAGTCTACGCCCCAACCACTGATGCCGAAGAAGCTGAGGTTGATCGGTTCTAGAAAGACCTGCAACACCTTCTAGAACTAACACCAAAAAAAGATGTCCTCTTCATCATAGGGGATTGGAATGCTAAAGTAGGAAGTCACGAAATCACTGGGATAACAGGCAGGCATGGCCTTGGTGTACAAAATGAAGCAGGACAAAAGCTAATAGAGTTTTGCCAAGAGAACATGCTGATCATAGCAAACACTCTTTTCCAACAGCACAAGAGACGACTCTACACATGGACATCACCAGATGGTCAATATCGAAATCAGATTGATTATGTCCTTTGCAGCCAAAGATGGAGAAGCTCTATACAGTCAGTAAAAACAAGACCTGGAGCTGACTGTGGCTCAGATCATGAGCTTCTTGTTGCAAAATTTCGGCTTAAATTGAAGAACGTAGGGAAAACCACTAAACCATTCAGGTATGACCTAAATCATATCCCTGATGAATATACAGTGGAGGTGACGAATAGATTTCAGGGATTAGACCTGATAGACAGAGTGCCTGAGGAACTATGGACGGAGGTCCGTAACACTGCTCAGGAGGCAGCAACGAAATCCATCCCAAAGAAAAAGAAATGCAAGAAAGCCAAGTGGCTGTCTGATGAGGCTTTACAAGTAGCTGAGGAAAGAAGGGAAGCGAAAAGCAAGGGAGAAAGGGGAAGATACATCCAACTGAATGCAGAGTTCCAGAGAATAGCAAGGAGAGACAAGAAGGCCTTCTTAAATGAACAATGCAAAGAAATCGAGGAAAACAACAGAATGGGAAAGACTAGAGATCTCTTCAAGAAAATCGGAGATCTCAAGGGAACGTTTTGTGCAAAGACGGGCATGATAAAGGACAAAGAAGGCAGGGACCTCACAGAAGCAGATGAGATTAAGAAGAGGTGGCAAGAATACACAGAAGAACTATACAGGAAAGATCTGAATGTCCCTGATAGCCATGATGGTGCGGTCACTGAACTTGAGCCGGGCATCCTAGAAAGTGAAGTCAAGTGGGCCTTAGGAAGCATTACTAACAACAAAGCTAGTGGAGATGACAGTATTCCAGCTGAGCTATTTAAAATCCTAAAAGATGATGCTGTTAAAGTGCTGCACTCAATATGCCAACAAATTTGGAACACTCAGCAATGGCCGCAGGACTGGAAAAGGTCAGTTTACATTCCAATTCCAAAGAAGGGCAACGCCAAAGAGTGTTCAAACTACCGCACAATTGCGCTCATTTCACATGCCAGCAAGGTGATGCTCAAAATCCTACAAGCTAGGTTTCAGCAGTATGCGAACCGAGAACTACCCGAAGTACAAGCGGGGTTTCGAAGAGGCAGAGGAACTAGAGATCAAATCGCCAACATTCGCTGCATCATGGAGAAAGCAAGAGAATTCCAGAAAAACGTCTATTTCTGCTTCATTGACTACACTAAAGCCTTTGATTGTGTGGATCACAACAAACTGTGGCAAATTCTTAAAGTAATGGGAGTACCAGACCACCTTACCTGTCTCCTGAGAAACCTGTACCAGGGTCAAGAAGCAACAGTAAGAACCAGACATGGAACAACCGAGTGGTTCAAAATTGGGAAAGGAGTACGACAAGGCTGCATATTGTCGCCCTGCTTATTTAACTTATATGCAGAGTACATCATGAGAAATGCCGGGTTGGATGAATCAGAGGTCGGAATTAAGATTGCTGGGAGAATTATCAACAACCTCCCATATGCAGACGATACCACCCTAGTGGCAGAAAGTGAAGAGGATCTCAAGAGCCTCTTGTTGAGGGTGAAAGAGGAGAGTGCAAAAGCTGGTTTGAAACTCAACATTAAGAAAACTAAGATCATGGCATCTGGCCCCATCACTTCCTGGGGAAGAAATGGAAGCAGTGACAGATTTTACTTTCTTGGGCTCCAAGATCACCGCAGACGGTGACTGTAGCCATGAAATTAAAAGACGCTTGCTCCTTGGGAGGAAAGCTATGGCCAACCTAGACAGCATAGTAAGAAGCAGAGACATCACTTTGCCGACAAAGTCTAATCAAAGACTTTGATTAAGTCTAATCAAAGCTATGGTTTTCCCAGTAGTAATGTATGGCTGTGAGAGCTGGACTATAAGGAAGGCTGAGCGCCGAAGAATTGATGCTTTCGAACTGTGGTGCTGGAGAAGACTCTTACGAGTCTCCTGGACTGCAAGGAGGTCATATCAGTCCATACTAAAGGAAATCAACCCTGAGTGCTCATTGGAAGGACAGATCCTGAAGCTGAAGCTCAAATATTTTGGCCACCTAATGCGAAGAGAAAACTCTCTGGAAAAGACTGTGATGCTGGGAAAGATTGAAGGCAAAAGGAGAAGGGGACGGCAGAGGATGAGATGGCTAGATAGCATCACCGATGCAATGAATATGTACTTGAGCACACTCCGGGAGAGAGCGCAAGACAGGAAGGCCTGGCGTGCTATGGTCCATGGGGTCACGAAGAGTCGGACACGACTGAACAACAACACACGGAGTCCATCTGTCCCAGGGTGGCCGGTTGCCAAGTTCAGCAGTATCAAGAGTGACACAGAACAAAATACAATACTAAATCAGTCAATAAACAGAAGGGAAGTGGTCACTCTTTCATAAAACAAATGTTTGAGACGCCTCACTTTAGATACTGTATTATTCAATTTTGTATCTTCTCTTGTCCCCCAGCTATGTCCTCAGGCAGGAGCAGAACGTTTAAAAAAACCTGGTCCCTAAAATCCATCATATAACACACTTCACTTGCAGTCAGGATTTTTCAAATGGAAAATAGCCAGCTGGTTCATTTCTTGCCACATATTGTATGGTCAAGAAAAAAACAAATTAAGGAAAATGTAAAAGCTATCAATGGCTAGTAGTCCTGATGGCTACGTGCTACCTCCAGTACCAGAGGCAGTGAGCCAATGTACAGCAGTTGCTGGGGAACACGGGGGGGAAGGTGCTCTTGCGCTCCCCCCGTGGAGTTCCTGGTTGACAGCTGGCTGGCCACTTTGTGAACCGAATGCTGGACTAGATGGACCCTTGGTTTGATCCAGCAGGGCTCTTCTTATGTCCTTAAGTCCTTGCTTCAAGGGGTTCATTTCACCCTTACAGCCTTTTGGGTGGCCCTTTAAAGCAGCAAAGCTCTTCAGTTCTAGCATCCCAGTGGGTGAAGGTGCGTAAAGTCTTTTTGTACTCATGACCGGGGCCAGAATGTAGCTTCATTCAAGGCCCCAGAATGTTTGGGAAGTTCACAGCTTATGTCTCTGTGGCACATCTGGTCACTCAGGTTTTCTAAGACAATGGATGTTTTAACAGGTGCAGCTTGTGGCACTGCACCACTGGAAAAGGAAGGAGGCGCTGTATCAGGTATCCTGGTCCCAAGTTGTTTAGGGCTTTGTGCACTAGCACTAATACCTTAAACCTGGCCTGGTAGTGAATAGGCAGCCAGTGCTGTTCCCTCAGCAGAGCAGTTACATGCTGAAAAGGGGCAGCTCCCGACAACAGCCGAGCTGCTGCATTCTGCACTAGCCCCAGCTTCTGGACCAGCCTTAAGGGCAGCCCCACATAGAGCGCATTGCAGTAATCCAGGCTTGACATTACTAATGCCTGTACCACTGTGGTCAAGCTATCCCTGTCCAGGAGAGGCCGTAGCTGGTGAACCAGCTGAAGCTGGTAAAAGGCACTCCGAGCCGCCGCAACCACTTGGGCCTCCAGCAACAATGAAGGATCTAGGAGTACCCCCAGACTATGGACCTTATCTTTCAAAGGGAGTGCAACCCCATCCAGAACAGGCAATGAGCCTACCTCCTGGACTCGGGAAGCACTCACTCACAGGGCTTCCATCCTGCCAGGATTCAGCTTCAGTTTTCTGGCCCTCATCCAGCCCATTACTGAGTCTAGGCACTGATTCAGGACTTGCACAGCCTCTCCTGATTCAGATGTCACAGGGAGATAGAGCTGCGTGTCACCAGCATACTGATGGCATTTAGCTCCAAATCCCCTAATGATCGCTTCCAGCGGCTTCATATAGATGTTAAACAACACTGGGGACAAGATGGTACCCTGCTGCACCCCATAGCTCAATTGCCAAGGGGCCAAGGAATAGTCACCCAATGTTACTCTCTGAAATTGGCCCCAAAGGTAGGACCGGAACCACTGTAACACAGTGCCTCCAATACCCATCCCACAGAGTCTATCCAGGACGATACCATGGTCAATGGTATCAAAAGCCGATGAGAGATCGAGCAGAATTAACAGGGTTGCACTCCCCCTGTCCCTCTCTCGATAAAGGTCACCCATCAGGGTGAACAAGGCTGATTCAGTCCCATAACCAGGATGAAGCCCAGATTGAAATGGGTCTAGATAATCAGTATCCTCCAACAGTGCCTGCAGTTGGTCTGCCACGATCCTCTCAAGTACCTTCCCTAGAAAAGGGGTATTTGCGACTGGGCGGTAGTTGTCTAATACCGTTGGGTCCAGAGTGGGCTTCTTCAGGAGTGGCCGCACTACTGCCTCCTTAAGGACAGCAGAGACCACCCCTTCCCATAAGGAAGCATTTATCACTCCCTGGACCCACCCAGTCATACCCCCTCTGCTAGCTTTTATTAGCCAGGAGGGAAAGAGATCAAGAGGGCACGTGGTCAGTCGCATTATTGCAAGCATCTTGTCCACATCATCAGGTTGTAACAACTGGAACATCTTGGTGTTTCTACCTACTCCACAGGCACAGACGATCACTACCATCTCACATTATCCATTTGAACTGTCACTAGCAACGTGGGAGCCATGTCTCTGTACCCAGACTTCATGCTGCTCTGGTGAACAGATGAATGTAGGAGCTGCAAGGAGTGAGGCCAATTACATGGGTTCATCCCATTAGATCTACCCCTGCCCATGTGGTTCCTATATTCAAACCCTCATCACGGTGGTACAGGAACACAACATGGAGGAGAAGCAGCACCCACTGCATTAGGAGCAACTCCAAATCAGTTTTCCCAGTGATGCTGGTTGAGGCAGAATTCCCAACCACAGTTTATCCACAATGCACACTCTCAGTTGACTTTTGTCAGAGGTTCTTGATTTGATCTGGGAAACGTTACCTACAAATGCTGCTGGAAACATGCCATTCATCACTATGGCTCCCTTCTGACCTGGATGGAAGACAGCCATGTTCTCAACATCTCAGCCAACCTACGAACAGGAGACAGCAACCATGCAAAGTTAAGAGCCCCAAACAGCATGAGTAGAGCTTATCATAGATTTCACTTTCCCAGGCCAGATTAACATTTGGGATTAGGAACTCTGCCCTGCTCTGTCTCAAGTGAGTGAGTGATGAGTTAAGGTGGATCATTTGAATCTAAGGCAGTTATGCCTAGATGAATGTCTTTTTCCACCCCACCCCCCAACATAGCTACATCTGGCATATAATATTCCCCTAAAGTACTGTTATGTAATATAAAATATACTGGTGCTCTATTTTCTTAGATTAGTAAATTTTTGTGCACCTTTTATAGTCTTCTTTGCTCAGATAAGCAAGGTGCTAGCCAAGGACTGCAAGTCGATACTTGTCCTTATACTGGTTATCAGTAAGCCAACTAAGATCTCCTTCCTAATATGCATCTAAATTCATTATACATTTGCATGCCTATTCCAACATTACATTATGCATGCTTTAACTCACTGACACAAATATTAAAAAAAAATTGGGAAAGTGTTTGAATCAGCCCTGAGAAACAAACCCTGGAAAGCCAAGAAGATTATTCAATTGCTTACCAGGATCTGTAACACAGTACCCTTTCAATATCCAGAAGACCAATACTGGAGCAACTGAGCCATTACTTTCTATAGATGTCACTTAGCTTCCGTCTAGTAAAGGTATACAGTAATGATGCTTTTCATGACCTCTCACAGCTGAGCAGTTGGCCCTGTTACTACAGTGTGTGCGCGTGTTGGGGTGTGTGCGCGTGCCTGGAACACCTTTTGATCTAAAAGGTAAAGAAAATGAGATACATGGGACAGATATGCAGAAGAGATAAAATGGTATAGTAGGAGTCAGTTTGCAGGGCTCCGGGCTCACATTTCACCTCTGCTTCAGTTGGGGAAATAAGCCCAGCATCTAACGTATGCTAAAAAAAACCCATCTTCCTGTAAAAAAGCAGTTATCTCAGGAAGCTTCATTCAACAGATTATGACACCAAGCCTATCTACAGTCATAAAGAGTTGCAACTAGATACTTCAGTCCTCATACCATGCCAGTAAGCCAGCTAACATCTCCTGTCTAATACACACATCTTAACTCAGTATACATATGCATGGCTATTCTAACATTACATTGACAGAATAGCTTTAATTGACACAAGTATTAAATTCTGTTGGGAAAAGTGTGAGAATTAGCCTCAAGAAACAACAGCTGGAAAGCCAGGAAGACACTGCTGTCTGTTTGTATGAGGCTAAGGCAGAGCCATTGATAGACCTATCCTCCAGGAATGCATCTAATACCCTTTTAAAGCTATCTAAGCCAGTGACCGTTATCAAATCTTGTGCTAGTGAATTCCGTAAGTTAATTACTTGTTGTGTGAAGAAATACTTGCATCTGTTCTGAACCTACTGCCAAGCACATTTTACTGGGTAATCCCCAGGTTCTAGTATTATGAGAGAGGGGTAAAAATCTCTCTATCCACTCTTTCCATACTGTTAATAATTTTGTAAAACTCCACCATTTAACAAAAGTGCAATGTCTGTCTTCAGAAGATCCAAGCCTAGGCACTGGATAGTTTAGGAAATGAAATAAAATAAAAAGGGATACTGCCAGCCAATATTTTTAAGTAGGAAGAGGTAGATGGCTTTTATCACATGCAAGTTAGGAGAGAAGCAGATCAGCTTATCTGCCTATTTATGCTATGTGGGTGTGGGAAGATGCTTCATGCCTCCAGCACCGTTCACTTCATGCCAAATGGTATGCGTCAGCTAACCAGGCTTCTATATGCACTGAAAACTATTTCCAAGAAATTGATTTTTAAAAATTAAAATGTAACATACTAATAACAGTTCTCTCTCTCTCTCTCTCTCTCTCATCTAATACAATTCTTCAAAGAACTGTTCTTCTGCTTTTTTGTATATTTGTAGCCACTTGAGAACAACATTGCCCAGGAGGCAAATCCTGTAACAGGGCACTATCTAGGCTTAGTAATGAACACACCAAGCACAATAAAATACCATCAAGCAGGAACAGTTGGTTCCCCACCCACTGCCACACCCCCTCCATGCCTTTCTTTTTGGCTAAGAATATTGTGTAAATGAATATATAAGTAGAAATCCTGTTTTAGATCTCTCAGGAAGACAAGCCCTCTACACTCTGATCCTAATTATGTCCAGACAGAAATATAGCTCACTAAGTTTAAAGAGACTGGTATTCAGGTGAATACTTTTAGGACTGCAATTCTAATTATATTTGGTTGAATCTACAGAGAAAGAGTAACCATATAGCAGTACAAAGGCAATTCACCAAGCTTCAGTCAGGAATTAGAACCTACTGCAGATATGATAATCTAAAAGTAAACAGTGTTCAAAATAAAAAGCAATGCCTTTGCAACCAAATTGTGCTCCCTCAAATCTTTATCTGCTTTCCCTTCAAACATCATGGAGATAAAGTGTTTATTATTTCATAAACAGATAGGAACTAAGGCTGAGAAAAAGTGACTTGCCCAAGGCAACACAGCAAGTCAGTATCAGGAAAAGGTCCAGTACTTCCCATATCAAGAAGAAGAACTTTCTACAGTAAGTTCTCAAGAATCATAGTGTGCTTATCCAACAACAAGCACACTGTCAGTTCTTGGCAATCTAGAAAAGTTTAAGCAGGGATGGGGAACCCCTGACTTAAAGAATTTGAAGAAAACAAATCACTGCTATTCTCACTGGATCTCTGTCTCCCATAGATGAAGTACCACATCCCATAAAGTGTTCTTTGATTTTTTTTAATGTTGACTATCATATCTACTAGCAACAGAGAAGTAGAAAACTCTGAATAATTCAGCAATTGTTGAAAACGTAGCCATAAAGAAGAACCTTTCTTTTTGCTTTCCTATCTCAATGAAGCAGCATGAACAGAAGTAGTTCATCTACAACTATCACAGCAGTAATTCCTAAACTTTCCAGTACTGTTCTAAAAGTAAAAGCAAACTATTGTTTGTAGAGAGGTCTACAAGCCTAAACTCACAAGGAGGCCCTCTGGGCAGATAGCAATTTACAGAAAGAGTCTCTTTTCTCTCAGCCACTCCTGCTATGCTATTGTCCCAAGAGTGAACTCTTTAGGAAAAAGATAATTATTGTAACAGATGGCAATATACAGTTGACTTTAAAAAAAAGGGGGGGGGAGCATGACTTTCAGAATTTAGACGGGAGAAGGAGGAAGTGGACATGCTATCTGCATGTTGCATATTCTGAGGAAGCAGGAAGTTTACACATATTTTGTTCCCATGTGGCACTCTGGGAGAGACTGCTAAAATACTGGCATTCAGAGTATTATCTTTTCATCCTGTACTCTCTTTGGATATAGCTGCACACTGTATTTAAATCATGATTACCATTTTTATTGGAGTTACCCATGGCATCATTTGGATGCTTTCCTGCATTACCTTCATGGTAAGATTAAAAGGAGGTCTTTGGAACTTGGCATGGGTAGCAATGTAGGTAGACAAATGAAGTCAAGGTTCCCCTGGAAGTCAGACACTGACACAGATATTGCACCTTTGTGAAATGCAACTGCAATGGAGATTTAAAATCTTCATTGCAGGATGAGGGAGAGAGCTGGCACTGGAGAGTACTGCGATTCAAGAAGAGGGCAAAGATCCATGCAAGAATGGCACATATAAACAAGCACTCCAGCTGAAAGGGAAGGATATGGGAATAATCTCTAATGAGAAAGTGATCTAGGAATACTTGGTGAAGGTAACATATAACCACCACCACCCCCAAGGCTTTGCCCAAATACAGGCCTTAGATACATGGCAAGAATGTCACTATACATGGACAGGGTTCCACAGTAATTGTAAAGATGAGGTGTTATTTTGTCCCCTTGCAGAGTCACACGAATGCAATCCAGCTGTTTGTAGATGCCCTATTAGAGAAGCTAGTTTCCCATACTTTGGATCAACCTCAAAAGACAAAGGGTGGTATCCCCCAGTGTCTATCTGCCCAATGGAATGGACAATGCTGATGGAACAGATTCCCCTCCTACCTACAGCCCCTTGGGCATCCCCCAAATCTGCTCCAGAGAGTTGGTAGACTGTCTATAGCAGATATGGGTGGTGCAGTGGGCATGGGGTTGGGGTGGGGAGGGGAAGGGAATATTCCACTGGGCAAGCAGAAGCCTGCTAACGAGATGTTGGATGTCTCCCAAAGAGCTCTCACAATTTGTTTTAAAGGACCATTTACTAAACTAGAGTTATATGTTTTGGGGTATGTTATGAACTCCTTTTCCACAAGTTTGTTGTGCAAGTATAGAATTTGGCATTTGATGCAAATTTGTCATCAGGTGACTTAGTGTTGTTGTTTTTAAAGAAAGTTGCTAGCTCTCACAGATGTGGAGGTATGTGTGTCTCGGAAAAATATTTGGGTAATCTCTACTGAAACTTCAGAAGAGAAAGGGGGTCTTGGGAGGGCTTCCAGTGGTCAGGATATCATTCTACCTGGGTTTCGCAGACATATTGCCCATCTCCTTGCCTTTCAACTGTGCCACAGTTTTCTCCTCAACAGGAAGTCCAAAATTAGCAAGAAGAAAAATTTTCTCCCCTTTTTTGGCAAGACCACCCACAGCCTTCATTGCAGTTCACAAATTACTTATGACATACCTGAATACTTGAACTGTTAAAAGGACAAAACTTGCCATGTCCTAGGTCTAGGTGTAAATGATGGGTAAGCCATGTGTATGCAATAGTCTTAAAACAGGGCTGAAAATAGACTCATATGAACTAAAGTTTTATACACATCGTATTAAAGACGCTTCAGGCATAATAGGATTTGCCAGGTAGTCCAAACCAGCTACAGTAGATTTCAGTTGGCCTCTGTTCAAGGAAGGAAACAAGGCAGAAGAGTAGCATGCTATTTATACGTCTTTTCAATATCATGATCCTGTACTCACAATGACTGGCGCCCACCATGGCTTAAATACATCTTGGGGGATTGCGGTGCATGCTGGCCACCCTTGTGAATATTCAAGCTGCAGTGGGAAGTCGCTGCGGCTTATTGTTATGTACAAACCCAGGCAGGGTGGCTTGTTGCTGTGGGTAACAAGCCCCCCAGAACCCAAAGGCTGTAGTATCTCTTTCCTCTCTGATAATAAAATGCATAGTACGTGGTATTGTTTTATGGTCTATATCAGAAATGAAGCCACCAAAAGAAAACCACTAAATACACATGGAACAATTTGCCAGGACCCTTTTCAATAAATCCATCTATAATCAATCGTTATTTGTATTGCTTTTGATAATCTGTATGCTGCCCTCTTTGGTTGTTTTTTCTTGTGTTATTCTTATGCAAAAAATTAGTAAAAAATATATTAGAAAGAAAGGCAAACCAGCCATATGGCCAAAATAAAATTAAAAATAAGCCAAGGCTACACTCTGACTCAGCAAATTAAGGAGGGATTCTACCATTACCAGGGGCTATAGGAGACCCAATAAGCTTGATAAAGGATAGCATGAAGATGGGAAGCCACAGCTAGATAGGAGGCTGCTGCAAGGAAGCAACACGTTCTCTGCTTTTGCATGTACACGAAGCAGCACAAACTCTTCAGCCTCGTTTTTTGGAACCTCTCCCTACTATGGGATAATAGGATCCAAGGTTTCTATGTTTTTTATTTAGTGCATCTGCCTCCAGGAACGAAGACAATAAAATAATATAACCAATGTTCCTTGGATATTAGGAACATTTATACA
Source organism: Heloderma suspectum (assembly GCF_057233095.1). Classification (NCBI taxonomy): domain Eukaryota; kingdom Metazoa; phylum Chordata; class Lepidosauria; order Squamata; family Helodermatidae; genus Heloderma; species Heloderma suspectum. Next base: position 274,042,407 of record NC_139458.1, read on the forward strand.
ACACTTATAGTTTCACATATAGAAAAGAAGGGGAAAGTTTGAATAAAATACGGACTGAAGAAGCTATGTCCTAAACATTATTAGGGGATCACTGCAAAAAGAAAATACGTAATACTCCTTTAATTAAAAGATTACTATCCTTATTTATGATTAGCTGGTGTACTAGGGCACTAAATCCACATACCATATTTTATGTGTCTCTGGCATGATTGTTACAAATCGCATTTAGCTCAACATGTGTTTTTTTTCTTTTTAAAATACATTGTAAATACGTAAGTGCTTGGGAGCTCTTCTTTCACTGCTAGAGCAAAAAAGCAATGTATCTATCAGCTAAATATAATTCAACATAATTCCAGTGCATTCGTTATATAGAAAAGCAGGCTTCCATCTGCCAGTTCTGTAGGGATAGAACACAACTCTTGTCCAGCCTTTGCACTGGGGCACAATCCCCATTTACCCAAGGAAATCAAATTTGAGAAAACCATCCTAAACTCCTCAAGCAAATCATTTGCATTACATATATACTTGGAAAAGACTGAACATAATAAACTTAGCTCAAGAAACTTCCTAACAAGGCAGTCTATTAGACTACTAACATACAGGCAAGCCAGCTCCGTTGCATATGTGCACCTCATATCCCTTTTCCCCTACATTTTTTTGGTACTTAACACTAATCTTCCCCGAAACCATCCCCCCTTTCTAGCGGCGACTGTTTCTGATGGTTTAGAACAAGGGAGGACAACATGCAATCTCTAGCCCCGCCAAGCCTGTTTGTGTGCCCCCTCCCCGGCCTGCCCACTGACCTGCCACGGAAAATTGCTGCCACCACTGTACCACAGCAGTTCTGCTGGGAAATGAAGCATGCAGGGAGCACAGCCCTTGTTTCCCAGCAGAACTGTGCTCCTCACAGCCCACCAAACAGTTGAATATCTGCCTTGCTCTTCATTCCAAACATGTCACTAAGCACTTGATAAGCATATTCTCTTTAACCTAAATAATGTAAATTAGCAAAGATAACCTAGACACTAGTGGGTAGAACTGTCCTGCTTCCAGAAATGTTAAGTGCTCCATATACTTTTGTAACCCACTTGCAGGCTAAATGTATATATCTTGAAAGTAAAAATAGGATTTAATGTCTACTTTTATAATGGGAAATAATCACTCTGTAGATCCAGCTGTCTCAACACGCCCCCCTGGCAATGCTGAAATAAGATTTCATGCTATAAAGATCTCACTGTAGAGGAAGAGTGATTTTCATTTTTTTAAATAGCGTTGACCCTATTTCAATTCCTTCTAAAGTGATGGAATAAAAGAGCTGTGTTTTAATGTGGAAGCTAGGGTTATATCCATTTATGGTCTCTTAAGTCAACAGTGAAGAGGGATGCCTCTGTTAAGAAAGCCAATCCCAAATGTGTCCTCACTGGCAAACTGTTGTTTTAGTACCCATCAATTTTTTAAATTGCATCTTCTCTTCATTATGCCTTTCATGTAATACAACCATTGAGTATAACACCTTCCATTTCAATCAGCTTTTCACCCACATGTATGTATAATTTTCCTTCCATAAATCTCAAATAATGATCTGGAAAAATGGCAGTTAATCTCCCACACATCTCCTGAAATTCCAGTTTTGTTCTAGCGCTTGTACAACCCCCCCCCCCCAAAGCACAAAGCCAACACAAAAGTATGAATATATATAACTGGCATGGAGTTGGGTCATGTATCCTACTGGAGCAGTTAGACACAACTTGTGGCCCTCCAGATATTTTGGCCTACAACTCCCATCACCCCTAGCTAGTTTCACCAATGGTGAGAGAGGATGGGAGTTGTAGGCCAAAACATCTGGAGGGCCACAAGTTGCCCACCATGCCTGATCTAGAAAGTAATGTTTTTGGCTCCAAGAGCCCTTTCCAGATGTGCATTTCACTATTAAGAAGTTGCCCAGCAGGAGTGCATTTCCAAAGGCTGGAGTTCTCAGTATTCCTCACTTCCAATTCAGCTTCTACATCCACAAACTTGTCCAAAAGCCTGAATAGTTCAGCCATTCACCTCTTTATAGTGAATATAAAAATGTATTGAAGCTGCAATCCTATACCCACTTACCTTGGAGTAAGCCCCACTGAACCTGATGGGGCTTACTGCTGCGTAGACATTGCACTGTAAATCATTTAACCATAGCCAAATCAAACAGTGATCCCTCACTGGTTTACTCCCTCTGCATTCACCTGAAGTTCTGCAACTTAACATATCAGATATACCTATAATAAAAACTGTCTCAACTTACTACAAAGACCCTAATAATATATTTTGTAACATTACATTGGCACAGCAGATGATACTCCTCTCCCCAAACTTCCATGTACTAAGCACTTTATTAGTACAACAAAGTTGTTGCTTTCAGAGTTTGTGGCACACATCCCATAGACAGGTGTTCATCCTAACTTATCACCAAAAATGGGGTGGGGAAGGGGAACTTAGTATAGAAGTACTGTATTGAGGATAACACTGATTTTCCCATTAATTAACCATTTCCACCCTTGGTCAGAGTAATATCTCTGTTCATATCCACAGAGCTAATAGTGCTCCTTCATGTCCAACAAATCCCCCAACATGAAAAGGTATCTCTTATTTTGAGTTTTAACTTTATACATTTATTTTCAATCTTCGTTTTTGTTTCTCTGCCTCTGTAGTGGGTATATTTAGAAATCAAATAAAAATATTGGCATGCGTATCTGTCTTTTAAAACTCTTGTTGACTTCCCAGTTGCTGGCACATAATATAATTTATGGAGGCTTATTGTGCACAACTAGATTGTTGACTGAACTGACAATCCTAATGTTATGGGGTAACTATTTAAATTGTTGTGTATTAACTTATTTCTTGGCTGAGAAAGAAAGTAAACAAATTAGTATTGTTTCCTTTGAGGCATTAAACTGTACATTAAGAACAGATGGAACATGTACAAAATTTATTTTTAATGCATTGTTACCTAACAATACTGAAGCTGGGCCTTGGAACTCGAGCCTGATACTGAACATCTCTCAGAACCTTGGCAAGTGAAAGCTCACAGCTGAATGTGTGAACTAGCTCCACTGAGAAATATCTGAGGACCCCCCGGGGATATGAAACTGCCTAGCATTTTAATCTGATGTGTCCATCATTGCTTCATGTTAAATGAAGTAATGAACCTGTAATGGGGAATCTGCCCTAAGAGCCACCCTGTTCCTTTCTCTAATGCTCTTATGAAACAATGGCCAATGCAGACAGCCATGTTTCATTGGATTAGAATAAGCAATAAACTTGATAGCTCCCTCTTATTCATGTCCTTGGCTTCATAGAAAACTTACCAGTTTGTTAAATTAGTTTGTCCTGATCTGCTTTTCTCTTCTCACCACAACTATGCTATGTGCCCCCTGCCTTGCAGGAAGGACTCTAAAGATCTCCCCATTTGGGGGATTTTCCCTCTCATGGACTAGCATGGCTTTCTTTGTTTGTTTTTCTTAAAAAAAAATCTGTAATATGCAAGCAGATTTGTGTGTGCTCTACACTTTTAAAGAAAGAAAAAATGCCACATTTCTGAACAAAAGAAAAATAGAGTCCTGTGATGCTGGGTAAATTTAACACATGTAATTTATCCTACTTCTTACCATGGAGAGAAAAAAAAAAGGATTATGCAGTGCAACCGGTTCTCCCCCTGCACCTCACCACTTTGTCACCAGAAATTCTATTCCCATCTTCTGAAATTTCCCAAAGGCATTACAAATTATTTCCATCCTATCACCACAATCCCAAGGGCTAAACAAACAATGCTCCTTGCTTATTTAAGAGCTGAGGTTTTTTAAAGACTGCACCCAGTGCACAATTCTAAGCTTGTATGTAGACCAGGGATGGACAACCTCAGGGGGTCTGAAAACAGGGAGGGAAATAAAACATAAACGAAAACAAAATGGTATCTGGAGCTGCTATAAAGCATCGAAAGGTTAAAAAAAATAGCTTGCAAACAGGTAAATTTTGACCTTTCTGATGTTCCGCAGCTGCCATGGATGCCATTTGGTATGCAATTTTTTAAAACCTTTTTGGGGGTTCCCTCAAATTTTAGGGGTGACAGGGGCTGCATGGCTGGGGTATATGTTGCCTATCCCTACTGTGGACTATCAGGACCTTGAGTAAGCTAATGTGCATTTTCTTCCAGACAAAATTTGGAAGGAAAAAGAAGCATCTAGAAAAAGGTCCTCAAAGAGCAAAACATTTACAGTAAAGGAGATTGATGACTAGCCTTCTTTCAGGTTATGCCTCAGTCATCCTCCAAGAAGCTAAAATTAAATTCTAGTTCAAACAAAAGATCAACCATCTGCCATTAGTTAACTTTGTTTTGCTGTGCAATAAATATGCAGTAGTAATTACTCAGTTGTAAAAGGGGATTCCAAACATCTTTCCCTAAAGATATCCTCTCCTGCTGTGACGGCATTATATTTCCTCAGCGCTCAAATCACAGTATTTTGGTCATGGGAACATGAGATTCATTAGGAGTGCTACGTAGAATGTGATTGTGTGAGCGCCATGGGCACCTCCTACCCAATTCCTGTAACATCAGTGATTATGAATGATAGAGTTTTGTTGCTCCTTCTTCCACCTTCATCTTTTGAGTGTGGAGGAGGAATAAGTATTTTATTTAGAAGCTGAGCACTCCCCAATGTACCACCTTCCACCCACAATTATAACAATAACCCCCACTGATTAACTCCAGGAAAACTACCCCCTACCCCATAGTAATGTATCATCCTTGTGTGCATTTTAAAGAAAAAGCTTAGTTCTGAGGTGTCCAAGGCTCTTCAGTTCTGGAGATCACATATCCCCTGTTCTTTTTAAGAAGTGGCAAATGGGCCCCTCTCCAGTAAGATCATACCCTCCATCCATGGAAATGTTACCACATACTACTAGTACTGGATGAGTGGTGGCCTCAGCATAGCTAAAAGGAGCCATTTGGGCTGTTTGAATTCTGTCCATGCGAGAATGAGGACCGTTCTGGCATCACGCTGAAAGTCTTTTCCTTGCAAGGGTACATTTTATCCTGTACCACACAAGTACGAAGCTTGATATTGGACAGATAATTTAGCATGCAAAGTACCTCAGCCCTTGCCACTGAAAAGACAGGCTTGAAAATTATGGGAACCAGAGGATTAAGCAGGACTTCTTCTGTTTTGGTGAATGAAGGCAGGGTTTTAGTATATTGCTTTGCCTTATAACTAGAAGCAGAATTATACTAAATAAGTAAATGTACTAAATTAGGATGCAGACTTTGCAAAATTTACACAAGATTCCAGCTTTTCTTGATGCAGAACTGAGGTGCTGGCACATCATTTTTTCCTTTTAATATAGCACAGGACAAGACATTATGTTTTCCAGTTTTCCAAGAGAGACAGCCAATTCTGATGGTGTTCTCTGGAGGACACAGAAAAGAAGCGAATACTGAAGTCAAAAACTGAGAGGAATGTTGTGTAATGTATTACCACCTTAGCTACCCAGGGGTTTCAAGAAGCAACCAAAACCTGTCAATTATCAAAACTTTATGAATTTGATGAGCCAGTCTAAAAGGCTTTGAAGTACATGCTCCAGGTCTCAGGACACAAAAACTCAAACACTTCAAAGCAAACTCTCACAACAGCTGCAGGCTCCGCAGCTCTGCAAGACTAAAATCTACCCAGTGAAGACACAGATACCATGTTTATAAATTTAAGTACTTTAAAGCCTTTTCTTCTTGATCAACAAATCAGGAATATCACCCCGAGGAGTTTACATGACCAACATTAGCATTAGCTAAATGCAGATTATGAAATTGGTACTCAGTGGCTAGGAGGAAGTCCCTGTGACTTGGAGAGAGATTGGGTTATTTTTTATTCAAGTATGACTTCTGCCTGGGGCATTCAGTATGGCCCCTTCCTGTAATCTTCAACAGTAAAGAGATTAAAGTAAAATACTTTGCTCTATTGCTGTTTGGTGACTGAATAAAAGTTCTTTGAAACAAAGCTTCTCTGGCCTCATCTATACAGCTATTGTTACAAGAATGTTTAGGAGACCATTTGATCATGTTGCTCTCAGAGAAAGGGAAAAAGAACTATTGTTGTTGTTGTTCAGTCCTTCAGTCGTGTCCGACTCTTTGTGACCCCATGGACCATAGCACACCAGGCCTTCCTGTCCTGCGCTCTCTCCCGGAGCGTGCTCAAGTTCATATTCATTGCATTGGTGATGCTATCTAGCCATCTCATCCTCTACCGTCCCCTTCTCCTTTTGCCTTCAGTCTTTCCCAGCATCAGGGGCTTTTCCAGAGAGTTTTCTCTTCGCATTAGGTGGCCAAAATATTTGAGCTTCAGCTTCAGGATCTGTCCTTCCAATGAGCACTCAGGGTTGATTTCCTTTAGGATGGACTGATTTGACCTCCTTGCAGTCCAGGGGACTCGTAAGAGTCTTCTCCAGCACCACAGTTCGAAAGCATCAGTTCTTCGGCGCTCAGCCTTCCTTATTTATAGTCCAGCTCTCACAGCCATACATTACTACTGGGAAAACCATAGCTTTGATTAGACGGACCTTTGTCGGCAAAGTGATGTCTCTGCTTCTTACTATGCTGTCTAGGTTTGCCATAGCTTTCCTCCCAAGGAGCAAGCGTCTTTTAATTTCATGGCTACAGTCACCGTCTGCGGTGATCTTGGAGCCCAAGAAAGTAAAATCTGTCACTGCTTCCATTTCTTCCCCTTCTATATGCCAGGAAGTGATAGGGCCAGATGCCATGATCTTAGTTTTTTTGATGTTGAGTTTCAAACCAGCTTTTGCACTCTCCTCTTTCACCCTCAACAAGAGGTTCTTGAGATCCTCTTCGCTTTCTGCCATTAGGGTGGTATCGTCTGCATATGGGAGGTTGTTGATAATTCTCCCAGCAATCTTAATTCCGACCTGTGATTCATCCAACCCGGCATTTCTCATGATATACTCTGCATATAAGTTAAATAAGCAGGGTGACAATATGCAGCCTTGTCGTACTCCTTTCCCAATTTTGAACCACTCAGTTGTTCCATGTCTGGTACTTACTGTTGCTTCTTGACCCTCGTACAGGTTTCTCAGGAGACAGGTAAGGTGGTCTGCTACTCCCATCTCTTTAAGAATTTGTGACAGTTTGTTGTGATCCACACAATCAAAGGCTTTAGCGTAGTCAATGAAGCAGAAATAGACGTTTTTCTGGAATTCTCTTGCTTTCTCCACCTGAAGTAATTATCAAGGGCATTTTAATGTCTCCAGAATTAACTAGGACTCATCTTCATAACTCCACTCACCACCAATGCCAGCATTACTACTTTGTCAGGGTTAGCTCCTCTGGAAGCAACCTGGTTCCCTCCAGATGTTTTATACTACAACTCCCAGTATTCAAGACCATTGGTCATGATGGCTGGGGCTGATGGGGGTTGAAGTTTAAAACTTCTGGGGGGCACCAGGTTGGGGAAGACTGAACATTGCTGGGGGGAAAAATACTAGTGATGCCATTTGGTTTTGCATGATTTAGGCGAATGAGACTATTGGCCCAAATAGACCAGCACTGTCTTCTCTGACTGACAGCATCCCTCTAAGCTTCCTGATAGACGCCTTTCCTAGCCCAAGGTCCTTTTATGAGGAAATGTGAGGGACTGATCCTCAGGCCTTCTGCCTGCAGAGTATGCTTCCCACCACTCAGCTGTGACCCATTTCCTAATCTAGATTCCTACCTTCCGCCTAGCAAAATGGAGCTTGACTCTCAGTGGAATTATGACAGAATATACAATACGTTATTTTTTTTAAAAAAGAGACCTGCCTATCTAGTGTCAGATTATATTAGACACCTTGCCTCAAGACATCCTTGAGAATGTGGCAAGCAGGGCATCATTCTGAACCCTTCTGTTGTTTTCTCGTGTGTGCATTTCATCTGTTAAATACTGCTAAGGAGTAATGGAATCTGAACGCTTGCAAAGTGACTATCTGAAAGCAACCCAATCCTCATCGCTGGAATGCTCAGGTTAAATTAGAGTTTCCAAGAATGATTTTCCTGCCAACCTCCAAAGACTAAACTGGGAAATCTTATTTTCTATTCTTGATTATCAGAAGAGTTTGGGGCATTTTTATTTAACACACTAATACAAACACACACACACTGAACAATCACAACTGGGGGGAAAACAGCAGCATAACTGTAAGGAAGACATTAAGAGCAACTTAAAATATAGTTGGTACTGTTTCTCATTATGATGTATTAGAGAAGTACTCCATGAATTGGGAGGTGCAGAGGCAGACAACTTGGCAGTACACCACTCAGTATAACCGGAAAGAAATGTGCAAGCATCCTTTAGATTGTTATGAAGTACTGCTTTCATTTAGCCCTGAGAGATTATTAATAAGTGGCAAGTTGTTGAAACCTCTCTAAAACAGCAGGAGCCTTTCAAATCCAGGACCCCTTCAGCAGTACTCTGGCAGGAGGGAAGAGCACTGGCATGCTCATGCCTTCCTTGTAGACATTTGACTTAACTCTTTCGGTGCTATATTTTAGATAGGAAAATGAAGTGACAGCACTGCCAAGCAACAGAAGAAGTTCTCCTCTGTACTCAGCAAGGAATGTGTTATATAAATTTAACTTGGGAAATCTCCACTGGAATCCTCTACGTTTCCAAGATGGGAACAAGACAGATTATCAATGGTGAAAGTTATTTTTAAAGATTAGCAGAACCTTGGAAAGATGCATATAAACTGCAGAAAAGGTAAAAATTCCTTTGCTCGCTCAAAGGATGCATCATATTAGCAACACCTAGTGTGCACAGGGACAACCCTGTTAAGATTGTTAAATGCAGTAACGGCCTGTCAAGGACAATAGAGAGTAGTACTATGCTAACTTTTCATGAGGTTCAAATTTCAATGCAAAGAGTGGTGTTTCAATGCAAAATGTGGTGGAGAAAAGGGCAACTAAAATGATCAAAGGGCTGGAACATCTCCCCTATGAGAGCATGTTACAACAGCTGGGATTGTTTAGCTTGGAAAAAAGGTGGATGAGGGGAGACATAATAGAGGTGTGCAAAATTATGCATGGTGTGGAGAATGTAGACAGGGAGACATTTTTCTCCCTCTATCATGATACTGGAACCTGGGTTCATCCCATGAAGCTGATTGGTGGGAGATTCAAGTAAAAGGAAGTACTTCTTCACACAGCACATAGTTAAACTATGAAATGTTGTAGCACAATGTGTAGTGATGGCCAATTCAGATGGCTTTAAAAAGGGGGTTAAATTCCTGGAGGAGAAGGCTATCAATGGAAACTATTCCTGATGGCTATGTGCAACCTCCAGTACCAGAGGCAGTGGGCGGGAGGGTGCTCTTGCACTCGTGTCCTGCTTGTGATTTCCTGGTCGACTGTGGGTTGGCCAGTGTGTGAAGGGAATGCTGGACTAAATGGGCTGTTGTTCTGATCCAGCATGGCTCTTCTTATGTTTGTGAGATGGGCAAAAACGTCAGAGAAGCCCCCTACCTTCAACTCTTTTATAGCCATTGCTACTATTTAGGCTATTTAGAATCACTATTCTATGATTCTACCGTCTTTATTCTTTGAAAAGAGCTTCTTCACTCTGATCTCAACAGATGCCCTCTCGGGTATCCCGGTCTCAAGTTGTTTAGGGCTTGTTTGTTAGTATTAGTTGTTAATACTAAATCTTTTCCCGTGCCCTCTCATTCACACACCATGCATGTATGCATATACACATACCCCTCCTTTGGCTCACCGCTAGCATATGAAAAAACACACTTGCTCTTTTTCAGGATCCCTCCAAAATCCCACCTAAACCCTTTGTCTCTCCCTCTCTCCTTCCCACACATATGCAGCCTCTATCCATACAGACATACAAGCACACAACCCACCACAACCCCCAAGGTTGCTCCCAGCAGGCTCTCCCACCCCTGCTGGCTGTCCTGACCTCCCGCCAAACTCGGTAACCACTGCCCTCCCTATCCCCTGCCACTCTCTTTAGCCCCGTCCCACCACCACCCAGCTTACCAGGCAGAAGTGACAGGAGTAACTTTCTTTCCCTCCCTTTTTTTCTTGGTGGCTGGGCACACTGCATAAGAAAGCATCAGTCTGCCATCACCCACCATATTCATTCCTTAAGAATGTCTGAGACCCATGTGTGACCCAGAGGTATTTATGGGAAATGAAGATGGCAGCTGCTAGAGGCGTTCACTTTGCTTTAAAGTGATCCCAGCTGCTGGTAAGAAAATGTGTTCGCTTTTTTAAAATAAAAAGTGAGTGCCAAGAAAGGTGTTCAGAGGTACACTAGTGCCCAAGGCCCCATGTTGTCTACTGCCGCAATAGTCCTTGCATACTTGTAGGAGTGGTCCCACATGGAAATCCATTTCAGTGCAAAACATTTTAGGCAGCTGCAATTAGTTTAAGAGGCCATTTGTTTTCTTAATTACCAGAGTTTCTCATTTCCCAAATGCCATGCATCATAGCTGTCATCATTTGGCTCTGTAATCGATACCATATCCCAGCAGCATTGTTTTCCGCAGAGGTCAGCTGACTTAACACATTTTAGTATACCCATTACTTTCAATACAAGTAGAAGGGTTCATACGGGTATTTAGCGTCTGCTTCAGTATCTTCTAGATCAGGGGTGGGCTGAAGGTAGAACTTCAGATGTTGTGGACTTCAACTCCCAGAAGCCCCTGCCAGCATGGCCAATGGGTAGGGATGCTGCGAGTTGAAGTCCAAAAATATCTGGAGATATACTTTCTGCCCACCCCTGTTTTAGAGGACAGCAGGCATACACTAGTGCCTATGTAGTCCTGTGTAAAGGAGGCAAGTAAATACGGTCTCCTAGGACCAGAGTTGTGGCACCAACTGTGCATTGCCCCTCCAAAATCCCACCTAAACCGTGCTGTTTAATACTAGGTCAGTTTCTAAAATACTTGCAATCATCTAGGCCCTAGGATTTAATCCTAGATGAAGGTTATCAACCAGGCTTGCATTAGAAAGAGTTGGCTGGGCAACAAAGGTGCTTTTTCCTCTGTATCAATTAGATCCAACAGACTTCCTGGCACAGCACCAATGGAAGTGACAGTGGAGTCACCTAAGTTTATACAAATCATCTCTCTCGCCAGGTTCCCCATCAAGCTACATATGCACAGTGCTATGTATCTATTGCATTCCTTCTGGCTAAAGAGATTTCCTAACTAAGGGTGCAATCCTATATAAATCCTATAAATCTATATAATCAGTCAACACTTTGTATATTGTAACTGCCATTCTACTAATTTCCTAGATAAAATTCTATCACCATCACCTGGTAAATAGTTTATCCCCTTGCAATTCGGTTGTCAAGTCACACTAATACTGGACATTTATAATCCATCTCCTGACTGGAAGAAAAGGTATTCAAGAGAAGTTTTTTTCTACAATTCAGTGGCCAAACAGACTTAACCTCAATGTTAAGAAATGCCTTTCTGCTTTTGTGTTTTATTAAACTTCAGGCTACTGCATGCACTGCACAGTACACAACAGGATGTTGTACACACACATACAATCCATTGTGCCCCTGCCAATGCAGTTCTGCAAGCAGCACCCACCACTTGCAAATCAGAGATGTAGTGCTTCTGGGATACAAGCAGAAAGATAATTTCTGGAACAGGGCAAGTTGGCGGAGCTTAGATAACGGAGCTCTGCCGACCTGTCCTGATCCAGAAATGAACATTTCCGCTGGTGCAACAGCCCTGTTTGGATACTGCCCATAGATAATTAATTAGCAAAGATAATCAGAACAAATGATCCCTAATGCTTTAATAAAAGTAAGCTCAATTAAAGATATAGGGAATGCAATTCCTGCGCAATTAATGTGATTAGGTCAGCCATAAAATGTCAATATATCTGAAAATTAATGGTCTTCCTGTTCCATGGCATGTCCTGCATTTCTCAGAAATGCACATTGTTAAAATATCAATGGAAAGTGGTCAACAAAAGATATTGCATTGCTTATGTTGGCCAGCATCTAAAACTGGGGTCCCCAATGTGGTGCCCATGAGCATCATTGTGCCTGCGGACATCTCCCATGGCAACTGCCAGACTCCCCACCCCTCCTTGTGTTTTTTTTATTTAAAAAAATTATTAAATTATTTGAAAAAGTGGGGAGGCTGGCATGCTGCAAAGTGAAGTGCTGGTCCCGAGCATGAATATTTTATTCTAAGAATACCTTTGAGTCCCAAGTGAGCTGCATAGGCATCTTAGAAAATGAAAATGGAAGGTAGCTACAGCTTGGCCTTTCTTTTGAAACATGTCCAGCCACCCAGACAAAAGAAAAAGGTTGCCTGGAGATGGTAGGGAGCACCTTGGGAGACCAGAACTTCACTTTGCTGAAATTTCAGTCTTTCCTTGAGATGATACGGCAGTACTTTCACATCACTTTGTGCACACTGATGAGGAAGGCTGCAGCACAAGTTTAAAAAGACACTGTGCTGTACTGAGACCAACAATCAATGTTTAATGGTAAAGAAAAATTCAGAGTGCAGCTTCTGACCAGCAGGAAGAAAATGGAAAGCGCTGGAGTTCATTGTACTGACGGGATTTATTCCAGTACTTGGTAGTGATGGGATTTATTCAGCAATGTTGATTTTTATAAAAATAGCAAATCGCATTACCACTACACTGCAAGACCAAAGATGCACAATGATACCTTAATACAGATTAAATAAAAATAGTACCACCTGAGTCAATCTGAAGATGATAATGCTGTGTAATCCCATGCTATTAAAGGATGAGCATTGGAATAGCAGTGAAACAGCAGCAAAGGCCTGCAGGAAGACAGAGTTCATCCTTTTTCTTCCTTCTCATATGTTCAGTTTTGAAAGAAAATTTCTAAAAGAGCAATGTATAATATACATTCAGTATATGGGAAAATTAAATCTTTTATTAGGGTTTTTCCCAAACTCAGAGCACTTATAACAAACCCAACCCACAACAGATTATGATACAAGCACCCCCCCTCTTTCTTTCTTTCTTTCTTTCTTTCTTTCTTTCTTTCTTTCAACAAGTCCCATCAAGAACAATAAGAGTTTCTTCCATGTAAACATGTTTAGGATCATAGTAGTCAGCTAGAAACAAAACATTCTAAATGCAGATGTGTTGCTTCAAACACTACAGAATTTGAGTTCTCACCTTTACTGGTGAACCTCTTGTAGAAAATGTATCATGCCAGTGACCTAGAGATGTAAAATGTCTATATTTTAATTTCAAGCTATGGAAAATAACCCTTTAAAAGAGAGAGGGGGTAAAAACAGAAATGTTGAGGGAAGTTGCAAAATGCACATGGTACTTTAAGAATATGAAACGCATTATGCACACAATACTTCCTCTGTTCAGTTTTTTTTTTTAGAGATCTGTATAATGTCAGAAATCTGAAGAACCACACTAGTTCTGTGCTGCCAAGGGAGCTTTGGGTTCATTTCTCTCAAACAGCAGTTCCCCCTTTCACATGGCAAACTGCTTTCGAAACAGAGTCTTTCCAAAACAATCTGTGATATGGCAAGGGGGCTAGGGTAATGTTTACTGTTCAAAGAAATAATCCCATTGGGTATGCCCAAACACTCGGGCATGCCTAAGGTAGCTCACTGATGGGGCAATAAAGGGGGCAATAAATGAGGATAGTCAGACCTAATAATATCAAACATTTTAATACTGTACCATACAGCCAATGTCATAGCTACTGTGGACAAAATTACACTGTCCTGAATCCATACGTATTAATTTTATTGATATTCTGTTCCATGCCAGTATGGTACAGCCTTGGAGATATAAGTATAATAACATTTCATGCAACTTTCTCATGTCCTAGAAAGCTTATGCCATAATAAAATTTATTAGCCTTTAAGGTGCCACAAGACTCTGTTGTTTTTGCTGCAACTGACCTAACACCCCTAGGGATATACGAAAGTCACTTACCCTTTCAATGGGGTGATTTGCGGTGGGGGGGAGGCGCTCTGCGCCTCCCCCCAAAATCCTAACCTGGCTGGCTCCGCTCCGTGGACATTCCATGGAACTGCTGGACGGGGCCGCCCGCAGCCAGACGTCTGGCTGCTGGGCAGCCTGCAGGCAAAAAAACCCACCAGCGTACACAAATGGCGGCGGCTACGGCGGCTGCCATTTGTGTTCCTTTTTTCGCTGTTTTAGCCTACATAAATATTTACATAAGCTATTACAGTGAAAAAAAAGGGGAACACAAATAGCGTAGTGGGAGCCATTTGTGTTCCTTTTCCCCCCGCCGTTTTAGCTTACATAAATATTTATGTAAGCTATTGCAGCGGGAAAAAAAAGGAACGCAAATGGCACCCACTATACTATTTGCGTTCCCCTTTTTTTCGCAGTAATAGTGTACGTAAATATTTATGTAGGCTAAAACAGCGAAAAAAGGGGAACACAAATGGCAGCCGCCATAGCTGCCGCCATTTGCGTACGCTGTTGTTGTTGTTTTTAGCTTGCTGTGATAGGCTACGTAATTATTTTTGTAGCCTATCACAGCTATGATGAGAAAGCGAATGGCGGCTGCGCTGCAGCCGCCATTCACAAGTCAGCGCGGACGGCAGCAGGTCAGTGCTCCGTTTCGCGCACCTTTTGTGGGGCGGGGTCTTCATTCCGCCATGGATTTCGGGGGGCCGAATGCACTGGCATTCGGCCTCACCGAGATCCGTGGCAGAATTCTCTGACATCCCCAAACACCCCTATGGGAAAAATTTTTTCCAGCTGGAATCATTATTGGAAAGATCCAAAACGTCTGATTCTGAATGTTCACTTTGACCTTTAGGAGCTCAGTATATGGAAAGTTGCACAGATTGAAACAAGCTTCTCAACTCTTGCATTTAATCATGCATGTTTTTAATCATGAAACAAACTAACATGCATAGCTTATTTTACTTGATGCAGAAGGTGGAAAATCTGAGTCAAACAGAAGCAAGAGAAGTCAGAGGCCACTCTGTTATACAGAAGGTTTGCCATAATGTTCCAGAAGCAGTATCCATTCTGCTTTCAGATTGCACTCCTGGAACAAATACCTATTCTGTATTCTGCAACATTTGAAAGTACTTTTCCAGCATCAACCCCCACCTGTGTTACTTGTTTAGTAATCCAGTCAAACCAAATAGCATCACAATCACACCAAGTTATTCCTTTGAATCTTTGATGTAAAAGATTTGCAACAGTTTGAATTGACTATTTACAGTATTTTGAAACACTGCTTTACAAGTATTTCACGTGTATTTTCTTAAGAGTCCCTAGCCCACCCCACAAATTTTAATTTCAAACCCATACTTTTTCTATAGTTTTTTCCCCTGAGGATTCACATCTCTACAATGACCCAATGGAATTTTTTGATAACTTTTAAGTTTTGATAAATAAATAAACAAACAATCGATCAATCAATATCCACCTGTTTTGGAGTTTTCACACGCCTATTTTTAAATAGGCATTCTATGTGTTGATGAGAGCATATCAGAAGTCTTGATATAGTAATAAAAGCAGCACTATAATAGCACAAGTGAGCAAAATTATGCTGCACAATAAATATGAAGAACAGAAAAATCCATTCAGCTCTGCAGTAAAATAAAGCAAGCTGTATAAGTATGAAATTGGCAATATAAAGATGCAACAATTAAAAACATACAAATGCTATTTATCTTGCATTATATTACTTTCCATTATTTTGAAATCTGAGAAGATGTGAGAAACCAAGAGGGAAATAACTGGAACTCATATTTTCAACTCTTGATCCAAGGAAGTTTCAATATAATAATGCATTGGCGCATACGCTGCCCTTTATTTTAGGGCATCAATGAGAACATTATATATTTATTTCCTTTTTTATTGTACAAATTGATAGACTGCTTTCCGTCAAGTTATCAAAGTGGTGAACGTACAATGCCATATAACATATAACAATAATACAATAAAATACAATAATAATTACTAATTAGCAATAAAACTATAGATGTTACTGTGCACTGTAGACTCTATCTGGCTGGGAAAGCCTGCATGAAGAGGTGGGTGTTAAGAAGATGTGTAAGTGTAAAAACTGTGAGTGTCTGTCTAAAAAGAACTCGTAATGTGTTCCAGAGGATGGATGCTGGGACACTAAATGTTCTGCTACAAGTGCTCCTGAGGCAAACCTCAGGACCACATGGCACCAGCATTAGTGCTCCCTCTGACTCGGCAGGGTGAGGCAATCCCTAAGGTAACGTGGTCCCAAGTTGATTAGGGCTTTATACATTCACAACAACACCTTAAACTTGGCCCGGTAGCTTATTTGCAGCCAGTGCAATTCTTTTTAGCAAAGTTGTAACATGCTGTTGGAAAGACTCCTGTGCTACCTGCTGGTTTTGACCTATACAAGCATCCTAAGTACCTCCAAACCAAAATGGCTAAGGCTATCTTCATAACCTACCAGGAGCCCTGCCTTAATATCCATGTCCTTAAATCCATGGTTATGGAGCTCCTTCCATCTGGAGATAAACAAGCACAAGCATTTTTCAGTAACTGGAATCAAAGTGGAAGGGAGGGTATTTCTGTCTCCAGAGTTCTATATTTTAATTAGTATTTTAAGAAGTATGGTTAACAGTCCTGACTAAAAATCATACCACCACCACCAAAATATTCTGAAGACATAAAGCCACCATTGAAACTATGCAGAAATGATGCACAAACTGGTACAGCAGCAAACAAGAATAATGACAGGTACCTTACAGTTAGGTAAGAAGCAGCAGGCTTTCAACCTTTGCCATAGCATGTCACCTTAAGTAGACATAGTCACCTTTTCTATAGCACCAAAGGTGTGCTAGGCGAGGTCCAGAACACAGAAGAGGTACAGTCCCTGCCCAGAAGGCTTGTAACATCTACATTAGGCACAGATAGGAGGTGATCAGGGACCAATGATGAGCTAGACAGAATCTGATGCAGAGATAGATCAGATGGGGCAATGAAGTTTCGATAAAAACTTTGGCTTAAATTGAACAGCGTGCAAGTGGTCTTCCGTTTGTGCAACAGGATTTGCCCATCATCTCCTACCGGATGCTGGAAAATCAGCATTCTGGCTTGCGTGGATAGAAGAGGCTCTCCTTCTCAGACAGTTGCCCCCCACAAGTAGAGAGTGATGGATGTGATGAAGGAGGTGGGCAGGGCTGCAGCACTCTCTCTCCTCGCATGTTTGCCCTACTCAGGTACAGAATGCCTGAACAGGGCTTGTGGGACTTGAAGAACAGCAAGAGAGTTAGCTTGATGACCAACAAGGAAAAGGCAAAAATTTAAAAGGTACAGAATGCAAAAGTCACAGAACGACTTTTTACTTCCTTTTTCTCACATTTTTATCACCACCACTCTTCCTACAAATTTTTCAGGGTGGCATACGTGACGGCATCCAATTCAATCCTCACAGCAACCTATGAGGTAGGTTAGGTTCAGAGGCAGTGACTAGATCAAGATCACCAAACAATTATTTGAATCTTGGTCTACTTGGTCAAATTCCAAAATTTGATCCTCTCCACTACAGCAGCAGTGGAGAGAGGAGACGACAAAGGGGGCTAGTAACCTCCCCCTACAAACCACATATTTCTGACACCGCTTTGCAATGACGAAGCTGCAACTGAAGGCCACAATTATGCAAACTGTATCAGATGCAGCTGAGGCATGTCTTATTGTTTACTCTCACGTAAGCATGTAGTGCCCCAATATGGATTGGATCCACAGTGGTCTGGGAGGGCAGGATTACACCTTCATCCCATTTCTCCCCCATGGAGTGGGAGAATTTCAAGGGAAAATGGAGGGGGAGGTTTGATACTCACTGCCCAGAGTGCCACGATCCCAATCTAAATCAGGGTCATGCACTTACACAAGAGTAAAAAATAAAACCAGCCTTAGCTACATACACAATTAGCGATAAGCATTTAGAATGGCAAGTTGCACAGTAATGTGTAGTTCCAGCATGAGGAAGGCTCAAAGGAAGAGGCTGAAGAAAAAAACAAGTTTGTGTTGAGGCTCCTGATGAGTAGTCAAACAAATGACAGAGTTTACACACCAGGCTGCTCAGCACAAACGTGAAAGGAAAGAGAGACTAGAGGTATCCTACAGGTGTGAAGAAATGTTTAAGGTTAGAGAAGGTTGAGACCATCACACCGCAAACAAATCCTGTTAAATAAATGCTCAACAGGTGCTACTACACACACAAAAAGTGAATGTCGGCACTGACTGGGGACGCAGGTCAGATACAGACAATTATATTTACCAAGTGGCATCTATGTGGGGCACTTTGCTCATTTGCTAAATGTGTCCTAGAATCATAGAATAGTAGGATTGGAAGGGGCCTATAAGACCATCAAGTCCAACCCCCTGCTCCTAAAGTGCTGTAATGCAGATGACTGTAGCAGTTGTTACACCCCCATCTACTGACTTGTTCTGTTGTATTTAGTGAAGATGTTCATTCTATTGCCCTTCTTCTCCAATCTGGCCAAGGAACTTCACACACATAACAAAAAATATCTATTCCAATACATGGCTGCCTTACCCACCCCAGTTTGTGGTGCAGAAATGTGCAACTAGTCCATCATTCATGTGCTTGAGATGACAAGCCCCATGACTACTTTTATTTTGAGCATTTCCCCCCCACTCTTCAGCAAAAAAAGGCTCCCAGAGCTTACAAAGGCTAATATTAAGACAGTCCCTGCCCTCCGGCTTACAATCTAAGACACAACACAAAAGGAAAAGGAATTGGGAGGGAGGAGGGGAAAGAAAACAAATACATCGCTGCCCGATGTATTGGGCCAGTTAGTTTCCCCCTTGTCATGATGTTCCTCCTGGGAGGCCGTAGGTGCAGCCTCCCAGCATTCCTTGCATGTTCTTTCTAGCAGAGAGGGGTGGAGCAAGCTCCCTGCAGCCCTTCCCTCTCTGGCTGATGAATTACCAACTTTGGGAATTACAAATTTATTTATTTTTTAATAAAAAAGCATGCTAAAATTAAGGTGAGAACCCATACAATAGAATGGTAATGAAACACACAGTATGATCCTTCCTTACCACATTTCATTATTAGATCACATTACATAAAACTGTGTAATTATTCCATCATAAATGTGCATATGCACAATAACATCATGTCATCTTAAAAAAATGACAAACACGAAATAGAGACTAACCAGAAGGAATGACTTCCCCACTACTGCTCTCCAAACACTAAATACACACAAATACAACTTTTCACAGACTGAGACCAGGCTGGACTGATTTAAAATCAACTTTCCTATTTCAAAATTCATGTATTTCCTGAACAAGCATGCATATGCTTCGATATCCTGGTTTAGTTTCTTAGTTAGGAAACTATGGCTCATTCGGAATTAAGATGCAATGGGGAACTCATTAAACATGCTGCCAAGCCAGCAAGAACTTACATGTGCAGCATTCCACACATCTGGTGTTTTGTTTAAACTGTGCTCTGCATGTTGCATGAATGGAAGTGGACCTCCATTCATGCAACAAGAGTTCCCCTTGCTATCCTTCCCCCACCCAATGCTCCAAAAGGTGCCCCCAATCCTCCTGAGTAGAGTTGCCAAGTGTGTGGGAGGCTGCAATGAAAGGAGGCATGTGTTCTGCCAGTGGTTTCCATTCCACTGCTGGATAGACACAACTCAGTGTCAGCACACCAGCACAGTGTCCGCCCAGGCACTCAGTCAATGGCAAAACAGTAGTTTACAACAAGATTTACAACAACAGGATACTTGAGAGAGTGCCTCCTTCCTTACCAACCTGCCCAGTCACTGAGGTCATCAGAGGGCATGTTCCTGGTGGTTCCACATGGACCCATAGCCCAGTTGGAGTCTACCAGGAAAAGAGCCTTCAGTGTGGTGGCCCCCTTCCTGTAGAATTCCCTGCCTTTGGAGGTCAGGCAGGTGCCAAAGTTGTGTTCCTTCCAGAGTCTCCTGAAGACATAGTTATTTTGGGAAGCCTTCCTTGAGTGACCAGCTGCGGTTTGTTAAATTTGGTCTTTCTGGAACTTGTTTCTTTTAAAATGTTTTAATCGTTTAAACATGGTGTTTTATTCTTTCATCCTTGTTGTTCACCACTCTGAAATCTTTTGATGTGGAGTAGCATATAAATATTATAAATAGAAAATAATAAATAAGATTACAGGTGCATAGGATCCCACACAGTTAAGTTTCTTACATGTTCAGTGACATATTTAAATCAAGCCACAGGTTTTTTCAACTACTTTCTCCTTGTATGAAAACAATAATCAACCCAATTCCCAAAGTTTGTAATACCTTCGGTATCCTGTTCTTAAACCCCCACTTCCCTTTTCTAAGCCTTCAGCTTTGCTCACATTTCATCCCTAGTTTCCAAGTTATTTCTTGCAATGCAAATTCATTAACTTATTTTATTTTCTTGCTTGTCAATCTATTTCTCTATTCTGTTGGTGGTAGTCTCAGATAAACTATTTCAACAACTGTATCAACCTACCCAGCAGCTTAAACAGCTTAAAATTCATCTTGCTACTTTTGTCTCTCCACAGTGAAATCTGAAATATAAGCTGTTGAAACATGTATCAGTTTTATCGTTACTTTATTTTACCTATCCTCATTCCCGCAACTTCTCCCCACAATCTATTCACAACATTTCACATTATTTGCTAGCTGCATTAACTGCACATTGATATGACACTATAAAGTGCCTCCCTGAAACAAATTACTGATACTCAAAGGGCACATACAAATGACACTTTTTGTTTACACCCAAGCTAAAGAGGAATATTACAAAGAACATCCACAAGAAAACATGAAGTGAGGAAATATCTTAAAGTTCAATTATATGTTATTTTAAAATGCAATAACTTAGAACGATAACAAACAGTTTGACAGGCACAATGATGTAAACAAGAATAGTTCCAACAAAACAAAATTAATCTTGCTAAAATTCCATAAAGCTATGTTTTATGATTTAACTGAAGACACATTAATGTTAAACTTCAACTGTGAGCTTCTCCGTTCCAAATCCACCATGCCTCTCACAGAAAGTGTGCCTTATTAACACACTATATTGCCCAGGAATTCAAAAAAGCGCTGAAGCCTTTAATCCAGCTGCACAGATATACATATCAGTGAGTCAATTATATTATTCTTGAAAGCAAGTACTGAGTTGAACGTGCCCCTTACACATCTCATCTGCACAAGTATAATGCAACTTTCCCCACTTTATCATGTACGAGGCATCCAAAGCCAAAAGCAACTATTCTAACTTCTCTAACAGTGGCAAAAAAAACAGTGCAAGTTATATAATGGCTAGGGTCACGTCAGACAAGGGAGCCAGTCCACATGAGATTGAAAAGTCTTGTTGCATCTCCAAAGGTACCACAGGAAAGCAAAAGTTCCTGAAAAGGGGAGTGTAACTTCATTGGCCCCAGGTAGCAGCAACCAGCTATTAGGACATGACACACAATCCACAAAGGCCTCTTCAGAATATAATATATCCAAAACAAACACAGGGATAATGTTCTAAAGGTAGGAAAATTATGGAACAGATTTATTATGCCCTAATTCAGCCGGGCTCCAATCTGAGTCTCTGAAGCAACAGAGCTGTCTTAATTCAACCTTTTCACCAATGTATGTTATCATAGGAACAGAAAGGTTCCGCCAACCAGTTCAAATTCCATTTGATTTGGGGACAACATACCCAGAATGTCTATGGAACCATCTTGAAGGTTTTCAACAAAAATCTGGCATCTTGCCAACATTTTCTGAAGATGTATCCTAAAGATCTCATTAGGGTTAATGAGATTATTGTCCCAAATTATTATTTGAAAGTTGCACTGGTTGATTTATTTTAAAGCTGTGGCATTTAATTTGCTCTCTAACACATGCTGTTTGTATGTGGGTGAGGAGACCTGGAGCTAATTTAAATTACTGACTTTGAGTGACCTCACACTAACCATTTAATTTACACTTTCTCTGTAACAAGAGAACAGATAGTCCAGGTACTGTGAAGTCCCACACCAGCATTCCCGAACCGGGTGACTTCCAGATGTTTTGGGCTACAAGTCTCAGCATTCTCAATCATTGGCTATGCTGGCTGAGGTCTTACTGGAAGTTCGGGTCCAAAACATCTGGACGGCAGCAGGCTGGGGAAGACCATCCCATATAATCCCATGGGATTCTACAAAATCTTAAAACATTTCTCATAAATACCACTTTGTTTCTGCTTTCAGATTTAAGATTCTAGCTGGCTGATATCCAAAATGGTGGCAGAGATATAACCTGTAAAAACAAGCACTGTTAATGTAGAGGCTATTAAACAGATTAGTCTGGGCTATATCATTCAGTATCTCAAATTTTAAGAAAACTGGACACATTGATTACGGCACCTGAGATTATATTTTTCCCCACCCCTGTGATAATTTCCTTTAGCAGTTCTATCAGAGGAAGCAAGTTCTAGGTGCCACAGTAATAGCAATCCTCTCCCCTTGAGAATATTGGGATAGGTCAAAGTTTAGAAAGATGCCACAGACCACACAGATAAGAATACTTTCCTGAAAAGGGATCTAATAGATTAAAGTTTTTATAAAACCACTGATGGGACCAATAGTTTTAGGAGAAGTTACTCCTCCTCCTATAGTATATACAATGCTTTTTAGTTACAGATGACTACTTTTCAATGTATTCAAGTTATGCAACACGGTAGGACATTTGATAAGAATCAAAGGTGGTCATATACATAATGTAAACATAACATGATTAATCTGAATATTAAAATATATTTTAACATTCACCATCTATAGAAATTTACTACCAAGAAATCTCTATTCAGATTAGGATCTGCACCCAGCACCTCTTATCTTTAATGGGTAAAATTTTAAGCACAACTTGGCCTGTCTCCAGAATAAAAATAAAAATACATTGTACAGAAATAAACCAAGGTCTTTTACCTTCTTTTGAAGGACTGTAGATACATCAACTTCTTCCTTCCATCCACATACACTAATAACCAGTACTACATTTGAGATATTATACATCTGTGGTTTCAAAATGTAAGCCTATTTTCTGACTGACTTTTTTTGGAAATTTTACTTGGGCTTTTCACACCAGAAAGAGATTTTAGGAATAAATATGGGTATTGCCTATTAAGATATAGGAAATTCAAAGATACAGCACACTGACCTACAGGGCTCTGCACACTGCTTCAAGACAGAACCAAGTGGGTCTGAAAAACAAGTTTTTATCCCAGTCCATCCACTGTCAATCAATAGAAGTTGCTGCCTTTCCAGAATTCCAGGCCTTTAAAAAGGACAGTAGCGAAACAATGCAGTGATGATCAGGGGCAACAAGGAAATGACAAAGGGCATCAGACTGATTGAGACTAGAGCTGTAAGCATGCATAGAAGGCATCAATCAAGATGAGAAGGCCACAGCTTAGGGCCAGTGCGAGCTCTCCTACCACCTGAGGCAGAAGACCACACTCATGAGTCTGTCACATTTGCACCCCACCACACATGGCCACCCCTACAATGTCTCGAAGCCCCCCACTGCCCCTCCCCCTCCTCCCAGCAACCTCCCATGTCTTCCCCTTCCCACCACCACCCGCCATGCCATGTCTTCCACTTACTCTCCCATCTCTACCACCACCGCACTCTGAAGAGCCTCATCAGCTATACAAAGTGGAAATCTGGCTCTATAGAGAGCCAACCATGCCCAAATACCTGGCTCTGACAGGTCCTTCCTCAGAGCCAGGCATTTTGGGTGGGGGTATCCTGGAGCAAGAAAGGCTTTGCACCTTCAGCAAACATCCAAAACATTATTTTTTTTTGGAGGGGGGGATATTTGTAAAGTCTGCCCTGAGTTATGAATACATAAACCAGCATTCCCCAACCCGGTACTGTCCAGATGCTTTGGACTACAATTCCCAGGATTCCTGACCATTAGCCATGCTGGCTGGAGCTGATGAGATTTGAAATTCAAAACATATGGAGAGGGCCTAGTTGAAGAAGGCTGACATAGACATTCTCAATGGTACTTTATCATAATACAGAAGAAGTCTACTTTATCTTACTGATAACGGACGTTCTCCAAAGATGTATGAATGATTTTGAAGATCCAGACAAGATCTTCTGTGTACGTGCAGATCTGAAAGTGTGCCATGGAATCTGGGATCCTAGGAATCTTAGCTTTCATTTTTTTACAAGACATTTCTAACCCTCAGAGTTGCAGAAAGCAGGTGACACAGGGAGGGTTCACAAGTAGAGGACTATGGTAATATTCGTACCAGGTTGCTTGGTCTCAGAATATGGTAGTCAGCAGTGCACAACCTTTCATCATGAAGATTAGCTCTACAGGTGTTATATCTTTTATAAAAAGGCATTTGTGCTGGTGTCCATCAGAACCAGATACTATAGTAATGAATTGAATAGGCTAACTGTATAGCAGCGTGCTTTCCTGTCACCTTACCGATTTCATTGGATGATCAAGCTGTCTCTCCACACTACTCAAATTTATAAATCTCTACCCCATTTACTCTTCACTGCAAACCCTATATTTTTTTTATATGTAAGCCAGGAAGCGTTACACCTCCCTTCATAAAAAAAAAAAGCTCCACCATCCTAATCACTTCAGCTCCACATGGGGGTGAGGCAAAGGGAGAAGAGAGGAAGGTCAGGATGTCCTGCTCTTTACCTACTACTGCTTTATCATCACTCTTATTCCAATTTATCTTTTGCTTGCTGATAATATCCCCAAATCAATAGCCATATAATCAACAATAAAAGAAACATAACCTAGTTCTTCAAAGTCCACTTTCAGAGTAAAAAAAGTATTAGCACAAATCAATACTGTTATTAATGTAAATTCTGTGCTCATGCTTTCTTCCAGTTAGTCAATTTTTCAGTGGATCTGACATTTTTGAACGGGAATGCTATTATTGAAAAAGACCCCATGCTAATGACAGACATTCTACCTACACCATTATCCTGTCTAAAGATTTTCTTATACTTTTCTGCATGCATGTGGGCTGTTTCCATAACTATTTATTTCTGAAATCCACAATTCGGCAATACCTTTATTAGAACCAACCAAAATTCCACAAGATTGTGCAAGCTTTTGAGTTCTCCAGAACTCATCAGGCTAGGTGGTCAAAAAAGCATGGGATGGGGAAAAAATAGAAGTCCAAAAATTTGGCCAGGCTACGAGGTCTGCAGTTTAGACAGACTCAGTCTTAAAATGGAGATCTGCAATCTGAATGTAATCAGATACTGGCAATACCTTCCACTGGCTAATTCATTCGGGCTGTAGATCTCCATTTTGAGATTACATCTATATAAATTGGAGATCTTGTGGCCATAAGACCTGGCTAAAGCTTGCACAATTTTGTGGAGTTGATCCTAATAAAGGTATTGCCCAACTATGAATTTTGGATTTTTTTCTCATGGACTAGGCAGGGCTTTGTCTTTTTGTTTATCAATTTATGTTTATTGTCATGGCTGGAAGGGATGGTAAAACAATATATGTGGCATTTTCCCAAAGAAAACCAAGGCTTATTCTCTCAAATGTGGTTTTCTTCAGATCTTCTCCTTAAGTCTGAATGTCATTCACAATCTAGGTGCACAGATATCTCCCAAACTCCAATTCCATGACCTAAGAACGAGCAAAAAATAACCCATCCCTTGGCCCATATGGTTTTTGTTGTTGTTCAGTCATTCAGTCATGTCGGACTCTTCGTGACCCCATGGACCATAGCACGCCAGGCCTTCCTGTCCTCCGCTCTCTCCCGGAGTGTGCTCAAGTTCATATTCATTGCATCGGTGATGCTATCTAGCCATCTCATGCTCTGCCATCCCCTTCTCCTTTTGCCTTCAATCTTTCCCAGCATCAGGGTCTTTTCGAGTGACTTTTCTCTTCGCATTAGGTGGCCAAAATATTTGAGCTTCAGCTTCAGGATCTGTCCTTCCAATGAGCACTCAGGGTTGATTTCCTTTAGGACTGACTGATTTGACCTCCTTGCAGTCCAGGGGACTCATAAGAGTCTTCTCCAGCACCGCAGTTCGAAAGCATCAGTTCTTCGGCGCTCAGCCTTCCTTATTTATAGTCCAGCTCTCACAGCCATATATTGCTACTGGGAAAACCATAGCTTTGATTATATGGTTTTGGATGGCTCTTAACTAAATGCAGATTAAATATGTTTCATTTCATGGAGAGTAAGGGATGCTATAGTGACCAACCTAGGGTGAATAGTCATTGTCCAGTTGGATGCCAGAAGGTAGAGGATCTGGCTCACTTTCTTTTAGAATGCCCATTGTATCTAGATCTGGGGACTTGATACCTTGAGCCCCTTAATGTTGGTGTCACCATTAACTCCTCTTTAAACAAAGTCTTATGTTTATTGGGAGGGACAGAGTATTTTGTTACATAAGGTATTGTTAAATTTGTTCAGTTGGCTCTAGGGAAGAAGAATTATTTTATCTCAACTTATGATAATATAGGCCATTAAGTTATTTTAGCTAATCTAATAATTTTAATATACAAACAGTTGTTGATGGTTTGTGGAATTATTACTTATTTTCCTAGTATTATATTTAGCCTGGGTTGTGTGTGGGGTTGTTGTTTTTTTGGCATGTTGATACTCTGTATCTTTCTTGGTTGTGTTTTTAGTCTGATGTATATGCAAAAGCCTGGTTGGCTATTGAGCATTTAACTAAACTATTGGAATAACTTTTACCAGCTGTCAAATCTTTATGTTCACACCAGAAATGGGCCCCAGGAGATTTTCTGGAATATTTTCCACTATTATATTTTTCTGTGGAAGTTTTACCTTTTCTAAAAATGCATTGCTTTATCAAATTAGTAAGAAATATAAAGAATGGGTATTATACTAGTCAAAATTGGAAGTCTCAATGTTGTAATTAATATTTCAAGTGACTATCCGTAGGGTATTTCATATTATATATAATAAAATTACACACATAAACACAGAATAGGTCCATATTTGTAAACAGAGAATGTTAAAACAAAAGTCCACATAATCAAAGCATGCTACATCAGAGATCCCAACTGAGTTAGAGCTGGAAAAAAATTCCTGAAAACCCATATCACTTGTTGATATACATATACAATTATAATTGTATAAATATAATAAATGCCAGATTGCTGACCAATTCTTATCTCTTTAGGTAGCCCTCACTGCTACCAAAGCCAGGCAGCCACATGCCAACCAAGTAATAAAATTTCAATTTTATCTATTGTCCTTAACTGACAATAGATAATTATCTCCTCTCAACTTTAGTTCTCACTGTGTCTTCTGCAGACAAAAGGAGGAAGGGGGAAAGGTCAAGAGCTTTCCCAAGTGTAACAAAGTAGACTGTGGCTCATAGGCCCATTTTCTACTTTCTCTTTTCTTTCCTTCCCTCCACCACCCAAAAGTGGGAAGCTCAGATGCTTGAAGAACCCCATTCCATTTGGACCTGGAGAAATGACATGACAGAAGCCTTCCCTTCCATAAATCTAAAAAAGTGAATCTGCAGCTTACTGGGCTTCATGTTTTAGCCTACGCATAGCATTTCTTCTTATGCCCCAATTCGAGAACAAGAGCTACAGTTTCACAATGCCTTCCAGTTCATTTGTGTTTTTGCTCTGGTTGAATTCATCTGAATGGAAAAGGCAAGTGTAGTTATTTTATATGCTTTTTGAAAAGTCAACAGTGTGGTTCATACAGTATTACAGCAGCTCAATACAATTTTTAAAAAATATCTCTTCCAACATACACCATTACAGTCTATTTTCCCTTCATTAACTCTTCATGCCTTTGAATTTTTCCACGTAAGCCAAAGCATCTAAAAATGGATAGTGCCTTCATTTTGCAAAAGCATGACTGCTTTAAGGACCTCTTCATGCAACCGTATCAGTCTTTGGCAGTCATGCACAAAATACCAAGCTATGCTGACTTGAACCCAATGGTGACATTCTGCTAGCACAAAACTTCTACAGCTTGAGGAAACTTTGTTTTTAGCTTTGCAGAAGTGTCAAATCCAATACCTTGGATAAAACAGGGATGGGCATGGCCAGCCCCACCGGACCCTGCTCCACATGTGCCCCACCCTGCCAGCCCAAGTCCCTGCATGGCCGCAATACAGCACTTCCAGGGGCAAGCCCCAATGCACACAAAAACGCTAGTTTTGGGAAGTGGTGCAATCCACCCCTTCTAGGAATCAAGATTTTTGCACACGTTGGGACCTGCTCCTGGAAATGCTATACTGTGGCCACACACAGACCTGGGCTGGCAGGGTGCGCATGGAGCATGGCCAGTAGGGACGGCTGCACATGCACCACCCCTACTGAATATTATCCCGTGATTCTGCTTGCACAAACTGTTGTTCAAGGCATTGCAAGGCATTGTGCAAGCTGTTCCACAAACCGGTGCACAAGAGTTTGCACATAGTGTTACACAGTTCATTATGACTTCATTAGTCTAGATGTTGGTTGCCCTAATTGTACTAGTTCTGGGTTATATCCAATGTTATGTAAGCAGAAAAATTACAAGAGTTGGCATTGTTCTGTTAGCAGTTGCACTATTGGAACTAGGGCAAGCTACACCTAGTCTAATGAAGTCATAATATGTTGTGCAATGGCCTGCACAAGTAGAATCAAAGCACCACATTTGTGCAAGGATAAAAACAGGGTTTCTGCAAGCAAAAAAGAAGCTTTGCACACACAAAATGACACCACTGAATACAAACCAACAGTGTTAATAGATGCTTTATGTTAGCTCATGATACTTGCCCTCTGAGGCTCAATCCATTAAAACTACCCAGGCCAGAGTTTTGCTGTGCTGGGCATTTAGTCTCAGCCTAAAATGAATATTTTGTATTTGCAAGGAACCAATCCATTTTTAAAATAAGCACATTAACATTTCTACTGATAAGAACCCACATGATAAAATACATTAACTTGGATGTCTGCCCCAAGGATTTAATGGGATCTTCCCTTGAAATATGCATGTAAAATGACACAGTCTTAACGAACTAATGCAGTAGGTTACAGTAAAAGGAACAGCAGTGGATCTTTTAAGACAGCCATGTGCATTTAGGCAAGTTTAAACAAGAACTATTTCTTCAACATAGAAGACGTGATTTTCAGTGAAAATCTGACATTCAGCATACAGTTCTGTTGTGGTCTTCTTATGTTTCAAAGACAAGCTAGCTTGCAGATTATCATGTACCTGATCCTACCCATTAAGTAGTAACATTTTGGGCTGCTCAATTCATCTCCACAGGAAGACAAAATATTCAAGAGATCCTGAATTAGGAAACTGTACCCACTGCTTCCTTGCTGCCCCCATGCATGGAACTTCCTCCCTGAACTAACTGCCACCTATCCCCCTTCCTTCAACTCTCTCCTCGAAACCACCTTTTCTATATGGGTTTTGGTTTATCCTCTTAATCCCTATCCCCAACTGTATGCAAGACTTCAGTATGCATAATGAAATTTACCGACTTTCCCCCTCCGTTTCATAGTCTGTGTCTCCCTTCCCCCCTCCATTGTTTCCCATTCTATTTTAGATTGTAAGTGCCCTATATGATACTCTGAATTGCCACCTACACTAAATGGCATGGTATAAGCAACAGTAATAAAAATTTTGCAAAAATTTGAATTAGCAAATTCAGTCAATTGGCAGCATTATACAGATTTAGGCATCTTTATAAAATTTGCACATACTTCGTTTTGGTTGCACTTCTGCAGAATTTGTAATTCTGTTTCAGTTTTACAGCATGGGGGGGGGGCACAAGGGCTGAAAAGGCATTTTAGTTTCCTAGGCAGCAACTTCAAACATGTTCACTGGGGAACCAGACACTGGGAATTCTTCCCTCATGGAGCCCCTAGCACAGCGATAAAGCACATACTTTGCATGCACAATAGAGCACATACTTTGCGCAACAGAGCACAATCCCTGGCATCTCAAGGAGCCGTGCTGGGAAAAACTTTTCTGCCCAAGACCTTAGAGAGCAGCTATCAATCACAGTAGATAGTATTGGGGCTGGGGTGAACTCAAGAGTCAACTTCATATGTTCATTTGTCAAGCAAAGCCATACAGGGACCTGGTTTTTAATGTAAAGGCAGCTTCAATATATTTCACGGTAGCCTCCCAGTTCTGCATTTATAACCCACATTCTACACAGCTTTCTAGACACACCCATCTTTCCTACACAGAATAAATTGAAGCAGAAACTTTTATTTATACATTTTCTAAATGTCAATGTTTTTATGAGAAGAACTTGGAGAATCAGAGGAAATGTTGTAATACTGCATTAGTTCTCATTCGGTCAAATTTTGCAACCTTTGAAGGGCACACATGAGATTTATTGTTTTTCCTTCTTCCTCTACTACACGTTTGTTAGCTGGCAATTGCTGCATATAACATATTGCACTTTGTCCTGAACTACCAAGGAAAAATGAAAGAAAAAAAATTAGTGTACAGATACCAACGGATAGAATTTTGCCCATTACTTTAGTTCATTTCCTCTTTTAATGCTAAACCGTTTCCAATAAGGTTAACACAATTATTTTTATACACATTAATTGCTCAGGAAGTTGATCATTTTCTACTGACTGCACTTCCCAGTTGCCCAGGAAGCTAACTGCTACAGTTAGTTCTTCCAAAGACAAAATGTAATAACAGCTTTGTGGGGAGAGAGGGAGGGAGAAAATGGGAGAAAGTGGGTAACTAATTTGCTACTGTAAAGTTTTCCAGGTAGAATCTCAATTAAAAAACATTTGTAAAATTAGATTGAAAGGTATAACTCAATGTTTGTTAACAAGAGTAGGAAAGCAATAAAAGCAAGCAATTTTATAGCCTTGAACATCTAGAAAGCAGGGAATTAGAAATTACTGGAGAAAACATTTGAATGAGAAATGCTGAACAGAAGCAGGTTTTAGGAAAGTATTTGTGGCATGCTATTCACCTGCCATATAATCGTGTGTGTGTATAATAGCATTTGGGTACTATATTTTCGCAGTGCCACTAGCATATTTTTGTAATAGCATTGTGCTCTACATTGTAGAGCACAGGTGAGATATTTTGGCCTATAAGTACCATCATCCCTCATGACTGGCTATGCTGGCTAAGGCTGATGGGAGTTGTAGGCCAAACATCTAGAGGGCCACACATTGCCCATTCCTACTGTAAAGGCTACAGTCTTGATTTTATCTTGATATTCTCTTCTTTAAAAAAAGTGAACAAATTGTACAGCTACAAAATAAACTTATAAATTCCCAAATCCATAGAAATGTCAAAGCAATTGTACATCTTTGAAATGTGTCAACCATCCTGATTTCTGTAAACTCTTGTTTAGGGTGATGTACCTCAGGTTATTCCGTTAAATCCTGTTTGTGGTCACATATCAGTAACTGGAAAGGCTTGCACAAGTCAGAGAGTCGGAGTGGCATCTGGCAAAGTGAGGTGGTTGTCTTAGGTAGCTGCTTTGGGGTGTCACAGAAGGGCAGGAAAGGAAATTGTTATTTATTTATTTGTTGTTGTTGTTGTTGTATTTTCACTCCAAGAGAGAGGAATTTATGGGATTTTCTGCCTCAGGTGCCAAAACAATGTAGCCAGCCTTAAACAGTAGGCACCTTGACTTGGGGAGGTGCTGCCATTTCCCATTCTACCTCCAGTAATATACTGTCTTGGGCTGGCCCTGACAAACGACTGGCAAGCCTGGACATCTATTGACAGACTGATAGACCTGGTTCGCATGTCACCAACAACCTGCGGTTAACAAACTGTGCTAGTTCCCATGCTCCCACTGCAAGTGTCCAAATCCAGAACTCTGGGTTGTTGGTGGACAAAGAACACACAGGAACCAGCACATCTGTTCCCGTTGCATGTTCAGCAACCCTTGGCTTGTTAACCCTGAGTTGTTGGCAACATGTGAACCAGGTCATAGACTGTGGGGCAAGTAAGAGGTAATCAGGAATGCTCAGTGAAGAGGTGACTGAATGCCCACGCTGTACTGCTTTTCCTGGGGCAGCTGCGACAGCAGAGGGCACATCTTCATCAACAGAATCCTCACTTCCCTGTGTGGGGGCTAAATCTAAATCCAAATAGGCCTTATTTATTTAATAAGGGAACTAGGAGGGAAAAGGGCTGTAGCATCTGTCAGAAGAAGTTTCCACAGCTTACCGGGATAACAGGCAAGCATGGCCTTGGTGTACAAAATGAAGCAGGTCAAAAGCTAAAAGAGTTTTGCCAAGAGAACACGCTGATCATAGCAAACACTCTTTTCCAACAGCACAAGAGACACATGGAGATCACCAGATGGTCAATATCGAAATCAGACTGATTATGTCCTTTGCAGCCAAAGATGGAGAAGCTCTATACAGTCAGGAAAACAAGACCTGGAGCTGACTGTGGCTCAGATCATGAGCTTCTTGTTGCAAAATCTCGGCTTAAATTGAAGAACGTAGGGAAAACCACTAAACCATTCAGGTATGACCTAAATCATATCCCTGATGAATATACAGTGGAGGTGAGGAATAGATTTCAGGGATTAGACCTGATAGACAGAGTGCCTGAGGAACTATGGACAGAGGTCCGTAACACTGCCCAGGAGGTAGCAACGAAATCCATCCCAAAGAATGCAAAAAGAAATGCAAGAAAGCAAAGTGGCTGTCTGATGAAGCTTTACAAGTAGCTGACGAAAGAAGGGAAGCGAAAAGCAAGGGAGAAAGGGGAAGATACATCCAACTGAATGCAGATTTCCAGAGAATAGCAAGGAGAGACAAGAAGGCCTTCTTAAATGAACAATGCAAAGAAATCGAGGAAAACAACAGAATGGGAAAGACTAGAGATCTCTTCAAGAAAATTGGAGATCTCAAGGGAACGTTTTGTGCAAAGACGGGCATGATAAAGGACAAAGAAGGCAGGGACCTAACAGAAGCAGAT
This sequence comes from Heloderma suspectum, assembly GCF_057233095.1. NCBI lineage: Eukaryota > Metazoa > Chordata > Lepidosauria > Squamata > Helodermatidae > Heloderma > Heloderma suspectum. Next base: position 274,075,399 of record NC_139458.1, read on the forward strand.
GAGATTAAGAAGAGGTGGCAAGAATACACAGAAGAACTATACAGGAAAGATCTGAATGTCCCTGATAGCCATGATAGTGCGGTCACTGAACTTGAGCCAGACATCCTAGAGAGTGAAGTCAAGTGGGCCTTAGGAAGCATTACTAACAACAAAGCTAGTGGAGATGACAGTCTTCCAGCTGAGCTATTTAAAATCCTAAAAGATGATGCTGTTAAAGTGATGCATTCAATATGCCAACAAATCTGGAACACTCAACAGTGGCCACAAGACTGGAAAAGGTCAGTTTACATTCCAATTCCAAAGAAGGGCAACACCAAAGAGTGTTCAAACTACCGCACAATTGCGCTCATTTCACATGCCAGCAAGGTTATGCTCAAAATCCTACAAGCTAGGCTTCAGCAGTATGCGAACCGAGAACTACCGGAAGTACAAGCGGGGTTTCGAAGAGGCAGAGGAACTAGAGATCAAATCGCCAACTTTCGCTGGATCATGGAGAAAGCGAGAGAATTCCAGAAAAACGTCTATTTCTGCTTCATTGATTATGCTACAGCCTTTGATTGTGTGGATCACAACGAACTGTGGCAAATTCTTAAAGAGATGGGAGTACCAGACCACCTTACTTGTCTCCTGAGAAACCTGTACGAGGGTCAAGAAGCAACAGTAAGAACCGGACATGGAACAACCGAGTGGTTCAAAATTGGGAAAGGAGTACGACAAGGCTGCATAAGGCTGCATACTCCTCGGGATGCAATTGTTAGCAGAAGGAGCTGAATAGAGAAGATCAACACTGGAACAATAAGACTGCTTTAAATAGCAGCTTATAGGCTCTGCTTATTTAACTTATATGCAGAGTACATCATGAGAAACGCCGGGTTGGATGAATCACAGGTTGGAATTAAGATTGCCGGGAGAATTATCAACAACCTCCGATATGCAGACGATACCACCCTAATGGCAGAAAGCGAAGAGGATCTCAAGAGCCTCTTGTTGAGGGTGAAAGAGGAGAGTGCAAAAGCTGGTTTGAAACTCAACATTAAAAAAACTAAGATCATGGCATCTGGCCCCATCACTTCCTGGCATATGGAAGGGGAAGAAATGGAAGCAGTGACAGATTTTACTTTCTTGGGCTCCAAGATCACCGCAGACGGTGACTGTAGCCATGAAATTAAAAGACACTTGCTCCTTGGGAGGAAAGCTATGGCAAACCTAGACAGCATAGTAAGAAGCAGAGACATCACCTTGCCGACAAAGGTCCGTCTAATCAAAGCTATGGTTTTTCCAGTAGTAATGTATGGCTGTGAGAGCTGGACTATAAGGAAGGCTGAGTGCCGAAGAATTGATGCTTTCGAACTGTGGTGCTGGAGAAGACTGTTACGAGTCCCCTGGACTGCAAGGAGGTCAAATCAGTCCATCCTAAAGGAAATCAACCCTGAGTGCTCATTGGAAGAACAGATACTGAAGCTGAAGCTCAAATATTTTGCCACTTAATGCGAAGAGAAAACTCTCTGGAAAAGACCCTGATGCTGGGAAAGATTGAAGGCAAAAGGAGAAGGGGACGGCAGAGGATGAGATGGCTAGATAGTATCACCGATGCAATGAATATGAACTTGAGCACACTCCGGGAGGGAACGCAGGACAGGAAGGCCTGGCGTGCTATAGTCCATGGGGTCACGAAGAGTCGGACACGACTGAACGACTAAACAACAAGCAGTGAGCTATTTGTTTAGAGAAGCTAATTGCACAGAACAGTTTAAGGCAGTCTCCAACTCTGACTTTTTTGGTATCTTTTGAGAGAGATTTTGGGGATGCCTTTTAAAATGGTTAGTGCGCTCATGCGCGCACACACACTACAGTTCAGCAGAGCCTCACCTTAATCTTCACTCATTGACTTGAATGGGCAGAGGGACAGTTGGATAGTTCTGGCTGGTCCTATTAGCTTAACATCGACATGCCACATTGAAGGTAGAAAAGAATCTAAGGCTATGTGTATGGCCTGTACTAGCTGTTGGGAAACCACAGTCATCCCAGGATTCCCTTCTGTGTGCATAGTTGTATGCATGCACAGAGGCCTGTGGTACAGCCAGTAGATTCAATCCCACTTCCTCGCCACATATTCCTCCAGGTTTGACAATTATGGCAATGATTGACTTTCGGGTTGCAAGATACTCTGTAAATTATTTATTTATGTAAGATATTTTTAGGTCACCTTCACAAGGCGGCTTCCAACATATTATAATACAATCAATACTCACATTTAACTGTAAAACTATGGTGGAATTAACAATGAAAGAGCAATGAAAACAGTAGTATCAATAACATACAGCCCAGCAGAACAATAATAAAAGTCAGAAAGCAAACCAGCAGCACAATAGTATGCTTTTAAGAGGCAGCAAATAGGTGTTTAAAGGCCTGTAATCAGCCCATCCATATTTCAGCTGGAATAGAACTCCACAAGTGTGGGGCCACCATCAAGAAGGCTCTATCCCCTGTGCCCACCAAGCTAATTGCTCTCTCCAGAGGTGTAAGGCATAGAATCTGTACTACCTGATCAGTGAAAATCCTAGCCAAAGAGCCCTGCAATTTGAGCTCCCAAGTACTTCATGGTAATTTTCAAGCTTTTGCCACCAACTGAGAAACATTGCTTTTTAAACAAAAGCTAAACTGTTGGTAAACATTTGCACTAAATTCAATTTTATTTTCAGCCCCAAGTAATTTATGTAAATTGTATTCACTACACAATGTACAAAAAACTGCCTTTGAGGAGCGTAAAGCACTGCTTTAACCAAATCAAAGCATGAGAGAGAAATGATAGGGTGTGTTCAGAATCTGTATGAAGGTATAATCATTTTTAACCCCTTTAATGACAACATAGGAAAATGAATGAATTGTTTAAAGCTGTTCAATTTGCAAATTACAACAAAATATTTCAGACATTTGTTTAGGATCAATTATACCAAATTGTTCCGTTAGTTAAACCACCACAGTTACATAGCACTAAGTCTGAACAATAAAATGCAGCTGATTCCCAGTGCCAGTAATAATATACACCACAATGAACATAACTCCAATTACTTTTACACAATGCTGAAATAATGTCCAGTAAGGCGTGTGTTTGTATTGCTCATGTGCCTCCCTGAAATCATACCAATGTACTGCACCTAGAAAAAATGTTTGGGGTTATTAGACTGATGGAGACCACCACCAGAATATTCCATTCTTTCAGGACTGTACATCTCTCACCATTCCACTAAGGATACAGATGGTGTGAAAGTAGTTCTGTTTTGTTTTTTAAGTGGGGGAATGGTGGCAAATTGTGTAATGGGGGATAGAAACAGATATTTCCAGTCAGAACCCTCAAGCTAATTATGGACACAGCCAAACCCCCAAAGTTTTGCCAACCTTCCCAAAGTCTGGGCCAGTTTCATAAAGGACTAGGTTGTGCACACTATCATATAGCCAATCTCTTTCCCACACCTTACATAAAAGTGGCACTGGCAACAAGGAGGGCTAGCATCAATGCTTCCATTATGCCCTAGAGTGCCACCACAGCGGCATAAACGTATCATGATCCCTGGAAAGTATAGTTTACCAGGATGCAGGAGCCCTGGGAAACTTATACTTCCTGGAATCCCAGCACTTGGGATGTTGCCTCAGCCACATTCAAGGGCATAACTGAAGAATTAGGCCAACTTGCCTCATTGTGAGACTATCTTGCGAAGACTTCCAGATAAGTTTTGGAGAAGGGGGAAGAAGTGGTGGCCCCCCTCAAAGGCTCAAGAGACACTGGGGTGAGGTGCTCAGGCTCTGTCACACTTCTGCTATCAACTGGGATCTTCGATTATCTTCTATTAATTCAACTTTCCTATTACATGGCAGCCCCCCACCCCACCCTCTTTCTTCTCAAGGCCTGGCTTGATTTAGTGTTTCTTGGCAATATAGTAATATCTGTATGACCTTTGAAGTCAGATTATAATACATAAATACGCCTTTGACACTATCAACAATGACTTTCCTGGCTCTGCCTTTCTGTAAAAGTTTCCACATGACTTCCTAGCCATGTTTTTCCTTTGTAGCATCTGTGCTAAAGGCTGTAATCCCAAGCAAGCACTCCCATTTTATATGTAATTTCCTTCTGAGAGAATCGGACCAGACAGTAAAATTCTGCCAAATCCAAGAACTTTCCCCAAACAGCCATGAACCTGGTCAATTGGTTTTCCATCTTTTCTCATGCAGAAATATTTACACATGTCACTTAACTCAATGTGTTCAGCTGCTGCAAGATGTTCCAGGCCACTGGGACAGTTTCTATTCAAGGATGCCAAGTAGATGAACCTTGGGGTTCAAGATTAAACTAACTTTAAATCACTCCTTCCATTCAGATTAGAAAAACACTAAACATCTCAAAAGCTTTCATGACTGTTTTTTATTTAATCAATAAGAACTGGGTTCAACCCTATTCTCCTCTGCCTGCCGAACATCTAGTTTGCCTTACAAAATTGCCAATTTCAAGATTAAAGTCTACAAACATTTTTGTGATGCCATTCTAAAATAAGGACCATCAGGGGAGGGCTGAAAATAAATGACATCTTGCAATTCTAAGTAGAACTTTGCAAAACACAAGGAATGCAAAGGAATCCAATACTGAACCACAGGACAGATTTACACATGGAAAGAAGAGATAGGTCCCCATGTCCATCTAGCTCAGAACTGTCTATACCATGGGTAGGCAGCCTGCTGTCCTCCAGATGTTTTGGGCTACAACTCCCATAAGCCCCAGCCAGCATGGCCATTGGTTACAGAGTATAGAAGTTGTATTCCAAAGCATCTGGAGGGCATTAGGTGGCCTATCCCTGGTCTACACTGACTTGCCTGATATCCTAGACAGCTGCTGCAAGGATTTTTCGCAGCTCTACATGGAGATACCAGGGATTGAATATGGGAGCTTTTTCATGCAAAGCACATGTTCTACCACTGAGCTATGGTCCGTCCCCCAGGAGATACTTCTGTGCAAGCACAGAACATGCTCATGATCACGTGAGAGCTGCATTTGGCTGAAGCTCCTACACAGATGTGTCCTGCATGCTTACATCCTTTAAATGTTAAAAGAAAACATTTTGTTATACTAGGGGAGACACAGACGCAAATATTTTCTGTAATGTTTTTAAAGACACCTAGAAAGAGGGAAAGGGCAACAGTACATGAACGGAAGGAGATGAAGTAGGCTGGGGCAGCCATGTTCATTCACAGTCATAGAACTCAGAAAGCAATTGGGCAGTGGGGGAGGAAAGCATATTTATGCCTCCCCATTCTTTTTTATCTGCTTCAAACAAAGAAGATCCAAACCAAGTGAAGAGGGCTGACCTGAAGTCCTACACTCAATGGTCTTCCAACTGGCCTTGGGAGTCTGTGGTGGTAGACAAATGTTAAACCCTTATTTGCCAGGACAAGCTAAGTACCCCTACTCTCTACAACTTATGGAAGACAGCCAACCAGTCCGCCCTTGGCTAATTTTCTTCAGAAAATATTGTTTCAACAAGCAAGCAATTTAGGTTAGAGATTAACAAGATTTTACATGCGTACACATTTGGGAGGTAGGGTAGAAAGAGCATAGAACATTGTGAGTGTTTCGTTCAATATCTATGGGGGAGGTGGAAATGATTATGCTACTGTAGTTGCAACATATGAAGTTCAGGGTTCCCAATTTGTGCATTTTCAGGAAGCCAACTCAAGATTGTTTTGCAATAAATTGGTTTTGGTGCCCTTCCCATTCACAGTGCTGAACAGCTTCACTACCACTGGTTGAGGAGAGGGAAAAATGATCAGAAAAGAGTGCTATTTTTGTCAAAAGTATCTTCATTTCACATACAAAACCACATTCTGTATATATTACAGGGTTGGTTTGTTACTTTTTAAGAAAAACATATGCTGACGTTTCCCTTCTTGAAGAAATGTATGCATGAATGCCTATTTCATTAAATAAGAAAAACAAGAAAGATCAAAATGGAGAATAACTCATGTTTTACTTCCTTTTTACCTATTAAGGCTGCAGTCCTATGGACACTTTTCTGGGAGCCTCATTGAACACAGTGGGACTTATTTCTGAGTAAGCATAAATAGGATTGTGCAGTTTTCTGGAAGTAAACCCCAATGAATGCAGTGGGATTTATTTTCAAGTCAACATGGCCAGGATAGTGAAGTAAACAGAGTTGCAGTTCTCTCTCCCCACCCCAACTTCTTGTTTCCACTTCTGTGCCCTCAGACTCCTCCCACAGTTTCATAATAATAAGGAATTATTAGTGGGAATGTGATTTGAATATGTTTAACATGCTGCAACTTTCCCAAATGGGTATACTAATCAACTCTCACAGTCCAAATTCATTCTTTATCCTGCATTTAATATACGCATTTAATGTATACCCCAGGGGGGCATGGAAAGCTTTGAGATTTGATGTTGAAGCCTTAAGGCAGACTGGACAAATCTGGCTATAATTATATGGATGGGATGGGTATAGCCACAGTATAGCTATGGCAATAAGCTAGAGTAAATTCTACCTCATATACAGTGCACAGCAGAGTGGGATGATGGGTTTCTCGCCTACATGCACAAACTGGTGGACTGAAGGATATGCAAAAGCAGGGAAGTGAGAACCCCTGCTCTTTACAATACACAAATATAAAATGCAAGGCTACCAACAATTTTCAGAAGGCAATTCTAGGAAACACACTGTTAATTCCAAAAAGCTGCTTAAAGAACAGAAAGTAAATTGTGGACAGCTGAGCAAAATTAAGACTGATTGCAGATATTACAGCAGCTGGAAACTACCAGGGTTCTTTCCCACATGCAGATGAGACCTCAACCATACATAGCGGAATTCTATTTAGCACACTTTTATAAAACTGAAAAATACAAACATATAGCTGTAAGACAAAGATATCTGGAAGTAATACAGCACATTCAGCCCTGAAATGAACTAAAATAAAGACCATGGAAAGACCAGCTTGCTTTACACCCATGCACATACCTGATTTCTGGCTCAAGAGAGCACACTCCTCCCACTCCCCCCATTCCCTAACAATTATAAATTGAGTTTACACAGCAGACATGCCAAAAATCTAAGGCACTGGCAAAATGCATTTCCTCATCCCAGGCACTTCATCAATCTTTGTTTAAAAATAAAAGTATTTGTATTTTGACAGAGTTCTAGCTGTCTATATGAGAACTTAAATAGGTCAAGATTGCTCACCACAAAGGATTTTTGTTTAACAGAAGCAGAAAGTATATACTACAGCTCATCTGCACAAGAGTATTCAGCAAAACATAAGACATGCAGATGTGATGCATCTCACACACACAAAAAATCCATTTCTAGTCCATACAAAGCAGCCTAGAAGAACTTCAAGAAAGGATAGGTTGGAAGAATGGTGTGCAATATAAATAAAACAATATCTTGTCCAATGTACTTTCCATAGGCATTGTTTCCCATAGCTCAAAGTTAAGCACTGAAGCAGTGAACTGGAAATGCAAGAAGGTCCTGTGGTCCTATAGCCCATCATGTTTATACATAAAGAATTCAATACAAATGCAGAGCCACCACTACTCAGATAAAAATTAAAAAGCTTTTTGTACTCTAAAAATATGGGAGTTCTTTTGGATTCAGTGCTAACTGAGGAAGTTCAGGGGGTGAAGGTGGCACTAGTTGCCAGTGTGTTTCCAGGCCTAATTTAAACTGCTGGTAACTGCCTTGTCAGTTTGGGTCCAGTTACTTGAAGGACTGTCTTCACCATACCAACTTGCCCAGCCTCTGAGATCAGCATCTGAGGCCTTACTTGTATGCCCACATCTAAGAGCAATTAGGCTGGCATGCACAAGGGATAGGGCCTTCTCAGCAGTGGCTTCCCTGCTTGAAGAACTCTGTTCTAATTAATGTCTGCCAGGCCCCATCATTACAGACCTTCAAGCAACCCCTAAAGACTCAACTGTTTGCCTTGGCTTATAATTAAGATTCTACTGGTCCACTTGTGTATATGGTAGTCTGGTCCAGTTTTAACTGTTAATTTTGATTTTATCATTATGTTTATTATTGTTCTTATTTTTTATTCTGTCTTGTGGTTTCAGGTTTTGACTTGGGAAGGCTTATCGTAGAAGACGGCTTAAAATATTTTAAATAAATAAGATAAAGAAATCATGTGTGCTATATATCATATAGATTCATTCTCTCTCTCCATTCGTGTGCGCACACACACATACAGACTGATAGGTTCTTTCTTGGCATAGAGCCCAGATTCATCAGCTGCTTTTCAGAGATTTTAACATTTGTTAAAATGAAATATGTTAACAGTTCATTTTTATATACACACTCAATATTGAGCTCTTCAGGCAAAATATCAGACTTTCAGGCCCCCTTCACACATTCAATGAACAGCATGGGAGCAGCTTCTGCATGATGTGATGCTATTGTGGACAGATGAACATGCTAATGATGAGACTATGTGAACAGGAAACATCAACCAGCTCTTCCTCAGCCAGTCAGCATGCTCCCTTCTTGCAGGGTGGTGAATGTGGGAAAGAAGTATGTAATTGGCCTTGCCCACATGGGCTCATCATTCCCATGCAATAACAAAGCAAAAATGGCCCTTAATATGTGTTGTTAATAAAACCCTGAGTTAACTGACATGAATATACACTATCAATATTGTTTAATATTAAAAAGTGCAAATGTCTAAAATATTGTAACAAAGACATATGTGTCACAATATACAAATAAAAATTTGGGTATATAAAACTTGGTCTATTTGTAGTATTTAAGGATTTTATACTGTGGGTTTTTTTAAAAAAAATTATACATTGTCATTTGTGTCTTTCTACATTGCTACAATATTGAGGAGGAGGAGGACTATTTATGCTGCCTTGGGTTCCTTGAGGAAAAAAGGCGGGATATAAATGCAATAAATAAATAAATAAATAAATAAATAATATTAACTCAGCACTCATCATTCCTATGGGCACTCATGCAACATGGCATCACATCATGAACAGTGGTGTAGCTAAGCAATTTCAGACCCTGGACTTAATAGTCTTATTGGGTGGGGTGGGGGGGAATTACTTTAAATTGCCATGCATATTTTCCCCCATCATTCCATGCTTTACACCATTATTCCATGCTTTACAACTGTTTCTACATTCTGGATGTGTTAGAACACCATTTACCAACCCTGATATATATTATTTACTGTAAACTGCCCAGAGAGCTTTGGCTATGGAGTGGTATAGAAATAATAATAATAATAATAATAATAATAATAATAATAATAATAGAAAAAGAAATCTTCTGCACATCTTCAGTTTGACATTTTAAGCACACTTAAATCACAGCAACATGTTGATCACAGGAATAAAATGGAGTTTGCTTCTGCTGCCCCACATATACATAGACACAGAATCATAGGGTTGGATGGGGCCTGCAAGACCATCGAGTGCAACCCCTTGCTCAGTGCAGGAAGCCTGATTCCCAGGCAGTCTCCCATCCAAGTACTAACCAGGGCTGACCTGCTTAGCTTCCGAGATCAGATGAGATCAGGCACATCCAGGAAAAGAAGCAGGAAAAGTAAAAACAGTAACTTGAGCATCTGCAGCCATGTACGTGTCCAGCCATCCACCCCTTGACTATAACTAGAGAAGGAGGAAGAGGGATGCTGCAGCAATCAGAGTCAGCCCTGGCTGGCCCTGGCATGCCCATGTCAGTCCAGGTGTTGACATGAGGCCTGTTTGCTGTTGCACCATTACCTGCTGCTGTCTGGGTGGTCAATGGCAGTGGGGCGGGAGGCTGCAGGATCCTGGCACCAAGGACCAGCCCTAGCTGCACAAGTGATCATAAAAAGCAGTTCCCATGCTGCTGTCTACACATATGAAGGGGAGCTCTGTTTTGACTGAAGACTTCATGTAGCACCAGATCTCATTCAATTCTGGTCACACAATAGTTGGTCCAATAAAACAATCACAACCCAAGGCATGTATCCAATTGCACTCCTGGTGCAATGGAAGAGGCCAAGTAATGAAAGAGCAATACTTGATCCAACGGTCAGTTTATGAGTTTCCCCACTAACGCTCTTCCTGCTTTAGCCAGCATTGTTGTTTTTTCACAGCCACCAGCTGAATGAATGTCCAAACCTCTTAATCAGAGAGCCAAAGGCAAAACCTTTGCTCTTTAAATCATGAGCTGAGGTAACTTGTGTTGTTAACATGTATCAGTTTGCTATGCCTTTCATTCTTCATACAACAGTGTAAAACTGCAAATACAGTAAGATCGTATCATATAGTATTTTTTTTTAAAGAAAACTCTCTTATATATTTTAATTTGCATTCTTGTTTTCTTAGGCAAATCTAATTTTAGGTACTTGGGGTTTTGGGCCCTGGGTTATTCAGAATTCCAATGCCTGCAAAGTCTTCTGCTGCTTAGATATGTTACCTTTGAGATATTCAGGTATTAATTTTGATATAACACAGAAGATGATCATTACAGGGGTTTGGGAATCCACTCAGAGTAACTAAAGAATGTGTGCACGGAATCCCATCAGTTTACTCCTGTCTGTTGGATCCTCAGAAACCCATTTCCTCCTAGTTCTAATGAAAGGCACTTTGAGTCTCTCCAGTTAGAAAAATAGGATACACTTTCTTTTAAATAGATTGGGTGGTGGTAGTTGTCCCAGTGGGGCAAGTATGAAGTCTGGTTAGCTTACTCACTTTCTTTTGTATTTAAAAGTTACCAAGTGTGGTTCTAAAAATGACGAGCTTGTTGTTCATCCACAGTTGTTGTTGTTGTTGTTCATCCACAGTTGTTTCTGGTACTGTGACAGCTGTTTAAGGTTGTATTGGGGGTGGGGGTGGGGTAAGAGCCTTTTCCTCAATTTCAAATGTAAACAGTGATAGAGCTGCAGTCAGGTACCTGGGTGTAAGCCTCACTGAATTCAATGTGAGTTACTTCTGAGTAGATACATAGGATTGTTCTATAGGTGTCAAATTTATTCTGACTGCCAAGAAGAATTTAGATAGCCAACAGTGACTTCAAATATCCTATACTGTCCATTCTTCCTCAACACAGAATTAACTATCAAATCATTCAATCCATTTTCTTATATGGCTTCCATGCAACTGCAAAAGAGAAAACAACCCTCTCTTCAAAACCCTCAAAAGTAGCAATGGATGAACCTGTTAACTGACAGTTATTTGAAATATTAAAAAGCTAGCTAAAAACAATATTTAAGGTAACCGTTACTGACCATAGACAGGCTTGCAGATTTCTCCTTGTCCTCTCTCAAAACACATCTGTCTATAACATGGTTTACAGACCATGTTGGCTAACAGAAGCTGACTGGAATTTGAAATTCACATGATTATTCCTCTGAGGATAAATAGTCTGAGCAGAAGTGTCCTTTTTTTTTTTTGTCTAGTCAAGAAAATGCTGTAGAAGTCACAGATCAGACTTTGTGGTTGACCATTCAGTTGCTGCAAAACTTGTAGGCCTCACTCGTCTAATTATAAGTTATGCATAACATTTTAGTAGGAACTACATGCCCCAAATAGTGGACTCCAGGGGAATTAATGTACTTCACTGATTAAAAAGCCACTTAGCTTCAGACATGGACCTTGCAGCACTAATGAATTCAGATATTACAAAGAAAAGCAATCGGGCAAAATTAATGGATGTTCAAACCTAGAAATCCAATGGTCCACATATAACTATATACACTACCTGAAATTAGATAGTTTTCCAAACATGTGTTTTTTAGCATTTGCCATTTTCTTTCTGCTGGGGGGAAGGAGAGCATTTCATTCCATCAATTTCTTTTACAAATTTTCTTTCACTTTTGTTCTATAGAGTAGAGCACGACAACTGGAGGAAGACATTGAACTACAATAATCAAATGAGCAAGCATATATGGAACTCAACATTAGCACAACTTTTTCATTAGCAATAAGTTAAAATAATATGCCATCTTGTACATTAGTGAAAATTCAGAAAGGCAGAATACTGACGTATCCAAACTGATTTTAAACGTATGTTCATTATTTAAAACATATGTTCATTAAAGTTTAACTGATGGGTTTCTGCATGCAGAAGTACTCAAAAAATTTATAACACAGACACCAGGGGTAGCCAACATTACCTTACTAATACAGTCACTCTGAGGAAGAGATAAATGACTCCTTGCCAGCAGAAATTAACTCCACTGTGAATTGAGCTCCCTCCCTCCTCATTACATATAATATGAGGCAAAGGAACAGATTAGAGATGAAGTAATTTATTAAGTATAGATAATAAAAAGCTTGCTATCTAAAAACAAAACCACCAAGGATTTGTTTTCCGCTCCATTCACTGGAAAACCCAATTGAAATTAATACCTATTCACACTCAGAATGCATAATACAGAAAGAAGCACAACCTCTCAGAACATACAGAGAAATGATTCTGTAAGGAATACATTCTACAAACTAGATTTTAGATGGAATCCTGTTTTCAATTACATGTCATAAAACCTATTGGCTTCACTGGGAGTAAGTGCATAGAGCTGGATGCAGGAACATTCATTTATCGCCTTTGCAAAATTGAGATAGTAGGAACATAAAAGCACATTAAGAGTGCAATCCTGTACATATCTACTCAGAACTAAGTCCCACTGAGTTCAGTGGAGCTTACTCCTAGGTAAGTATGTATATGATTGCAGCCCAAGAAGAGTTTCTCAAAGTATTCTTAATCTAGAAATTTAGAACAGAATTTAAGAAAAATAAAAAAGCAGAGCAATTCTCAATTCTCTCCTAAAATTTGTCTTTTCCAAATGTGTTGGGCTATAAACAGCAAATATTTCCCCTGCTATACAGGCATTGTGCTATTTTCTCTCTTTCAATGACCAAAACTTTTTAAAATTACCTTAAGATAACATTTTTTCTTATTTCAGCAAATACAAGTCCACAAGTAATATTAAAAATCTTCCATTTCATTAAGCTCAAATGTGTGTTTTTTTAATTTACAAAATCAATTTTTGAAGTGTTGGAATGGCTGAGCTGCATCACATTAATAAGAGTGTCTCACCCACAAATATCTCTACTAGAATTTCTTGCTCTGATCTAATGAAAAATAAGATACAACGTGTTTTCTTTCTTACAGCTAAATTCCACTTCTCTGGAACACTCCACCCAAGGAATCATTTACCTCTTGCTGGAGAAGAGAATTCAGTCATTCTTAAATTTGCTTGTCAGAGCACATAAGCATCTAAGCCACTAAGGGTGCAATCCTACGCATGTTTAGACTGAGAAAAGGCCTACAACTCCCAGCATTCCCCAGCCAGCTTTGGGAAATCCTGGGAGTTGTAGGCCTTTTCTCTGTCTAAACATACGTAGGATTGCACCCGAAGTGCAAAGCAAATCATACACAAAAACTGAGCATATCTTAAGTCAGGGCAAACCAGGGCCCTCTTCATTTTTCCTTCATGCCTCTCCTACTAAATATTTGTTAAGCACCAATGATGCTATACAGAATTCACATGTGTCAGAGTCTCTTCCTAGCGGGTTTTTCAATTTACATCGATCCGTCTAACCTCGAACTGGACAGAGATTAGGGCAGTCTTCCCCAACCTGCTACTCTTCAGATGTTTTGGACTACAACTTCCATAATCCCAGACCACAGTCCATGCTGGCTAGGGATGGTGGGATTTGTAGTCCAAAACATCTAGAGGACACTAGGTTGGGGAATGCTGGATTAGGAATGTAAGAGGGTGACTAGGGACCATGAGGGAACCATTAAGTAACCCAGTGAGAAGTAAGCTGTGGTTCAGGTTGTCTAGAAAGAAGTTTGCTACTTTGTCATTTAAAGCCTTTTTTTGACTGGCATGTGCCCAGGCAGTCTGGAATATGCAAACACACATATAAGGGCAACAGGCATGGGTTAGTCATACAAGCCAACATCCCATGGTGAAAGCAGATCTCAAAGACCAATAGGCAGGACACTTCAAAGACACAACAGATTAACTGTTGTCACAGCTTTTCTTTAGTGACAGCAGGAAACACTGAATGGGACACTGGCAAGAACCCATGCAAGGCAAGGCACATCACAACAACAAAAATTCCCTGCATTCTCACTATAGCTTAATTTAAAATACAGGAAGATCTGAGCTCAAGGTAGCTCCTTAACTTGAAGAATATGTTAGCGTAGGGACTAGAGCAATGTTATCTCTTTCCCAGCCCTTTCATTGCAAGAAGCATTGACACTGCCTGACATACCCAGTGGTAACTTTTTTTTTGGCTAAGATTTCATGTACAGGTCACATATTAATGCTACAGTCCTACACGCACTTACTTGAGAACAAGCACCATTAACCTCACTAAGGCTTACTTCTGAATAAACAAACTAATGCAGCATCAGGCTTCATGGCTGTGATCCTGCACAGCTATGTGCAAGTAAGCTCCAGTGAAATCAATGCTACTTACAAGTAGGAGATGCATTTAGGCTAGAAATGTAAGCTACCCATCAAAAAGGAAAAGAGATACTAAGTTATTTAGCTGTAATGTAAACCAGCAGGAGACTGTGGGTGCTTCCAGACTGATGGCTCCACCGATCAAAAGACAGCTATTCCTTCTTTCCCACCTTAATGGATTTTCTGTTGCAAGAAATAAAAGACAGAAGGAGAGGTGGGGAAATATGGGAGGATTACAAATGGAAGAGATCATCATCTGGACCCCCTGTAAAATTCCGTAATTGAGGTAGGGCAACTGCACAATCAAAGTCTCATCAGGAAGCACCTAGTGTGTGATATTTCAGATACTGACAGGTTAAGTTTTGTTGCTTATTCTGTAGCTAAGTTTGTTTGTATGGAACGTCATTTGAAAGAGCAAGTGGATTATTTTAAATGTCATTTCCCATGGAACTCAGAAATCCTTCCAGAGACTTAAGTATATTGCCTCAATAAGCCATCTAGCCAATTCTGACAAGAAATATTTTCCAGCAAGGGGGCCATTGAAATCCCTTTCACAAATCAGAGATTTAAAGAACTGTTTCCATTTGCTGATGTACATCTAGACAGCCAGATTCTCCATCTTAAAAGAAATTCAAGTATTTAAGACAGAGAAAAAGGAAAGCAAAGGGTTTTTACGGGGCAACTTAGAGGACAGCAGCTAGGAACTTTCATTTTAAAGCATGTAGCAGCTTGATATTTATGCATTTGTACATCCAGTCAAATATTAACTACCCTTAATGCAAGCCTTGCGGACTCTGAATTACTTTCACCCTAATATTCTTTTGTTGCACTGGACAACTTGCATACTCACAATCACAACGCACCAAACATCCAGACTTAGATTTACAAGACTGAAAAACTTGCTATTTCCTACAGTCCAAAGCAAAGGATCATCACCCTTTATGCAGCATTAAGTACCTGGGTGTTTGGGGTGGGTGGAGGAAGACTTAGCTGGAAGAGGCGTTTGACTCTAGCAAGAAAGGTCTCGCTGGCATGTAAGGAAGTTACAGTTTGCTTAAAACAACCACAAATCACGAAGAAGTAACCAAAAAAAGCAAAGAGACCACAACAGCATTATTGCAAAATGAATGGAAAGCAGACTCACAGGAGTCGTGTTGGTGAAAAAAAAAAAGCTACTAGCAGGCACCCTCGAAGGCAGCTGGAAAAGTGTAAGGTCTTCCCTGTCCAAACTGGTCACATTAATCTAGGGTCAGGGGCTTGCAAGAACCCAACACACCTCGCTACACAGCGGTCAATCCTAAATCGTCACCCATGCTTGGAGCTGCTTCTTTTTTTAAGGGGGAGGGGGATGAAATAGAAATCTCCTGCAAAAGTGCCTGCGCTTCAGTCCCACAATGACATTGTTGCAGAACAGTCCCTGTCAAGTTGTGCTCTCCAAATTCGAAGAGGGCACGAGTCAAATTAATTCACTTGGGCGAGGGATGTGCTGGATCACGAGCGGGGGCCGCCGGGGGTGGGGGAACAAACAGAAGACAACCAACTCCAGAGAAAGAGGGAGAGAAGTATGTGGCGAATGGTGGAACAAGTCCCAATAGCCCACTCACTCACGCTCAAGCCCCCTTACCAGTCTCCTGGCTGCGCGCTCCTCTCCCTCTCACAGGAGCTGTCGCTTTTGCAGGACGCCGAGTGGCACTGGAAGGAGAAGGTTCGTTGCTGGTGGTGACAAGGAACTCCGCCTTTGGCTTGCTGCTGCTGCTCCCTCACAGTGGCAACAGCTCCGCTTCGACGCTGGCGAGGGAGCAAAGTGAGGGAGAGCGGGAAGCGCGAGAAACAGCCCAAGAGGAAACGAGAGCAGAGTCACACAAGGGAGGGGGAGGAAGCAGAGGGGAGAAAGAAAGAGGCGGGGGGGGGGAGAAAGAGAGTATGAGAGCGAGAGAGAAGTTTCCAGCCGGCCAGTGCGGAGCTTCCTCGGACGGCTATTAATGGGCCGTGCTCACTGCCCCATAGCGCGTATATAACCACAAGCACTACTACCGCGAGCCCTCAGGAAACGCTCGGAGCGGCACAACCTCCGCACCGGGTTACGCCCGCAGCGGAAAGAAGAGGCGCTCAACCCGCTGCGAGCGCATATTGGATTAAAGAGCGGACCAACGCCGCCACGGAAGGGGTGGCCCGCCGAGGAAAGAGGCTCTAAACTCCCGCGCCGCCGCCCTCCCTCCTGCCCTTTCCTCACCTGCCCTCCGAGGACGGCGGGCCGCCAGCAGGAAGAGGGAAGGTGCTTCCCTCAAGCGACCGGGTTTGGTTTGGAGAAATTTGGCGCCCCCCACTGCAGTGCCGCACTTGGTATCGCCCTCCACACACACCCCACGCTGACTAGCCTAGGGTAGGCAGGAAGTTACGAGGAAGTCCTGAGAAAACAAAGTGACCCGGTGTCGCTGCTTGGCTGGCTGGCTGGCTGGCTGGCTGGCTGGCTGCGTAAGGAGAGTTGGTGTGCTGGAAACCAGGCGCGGAGAGCCGGAGGTTCGGCTCGCACCCTCGAATACATCTCCTGCCTGGCCCCTTTCCACTACCGTGTAGGCAGACCGGGCTTTGCCTCTGCTCTGAGCCAACGTCTGAACCTCTTGGAAGTGTCGTCCCACCTCTGCCGGTTCTGGTTGCCAGGGGTCTGTCTCCTTTCTCCCGTTATGCAGACATGTCCACTCCTTTCAGTGTACGACGATGGCAAATGAGCATTTCCTACACAAACTATTGTGTGGCGCACCGTTCAATAGCTGGCAACCTTTTCAATCCAGGACCGACCCGCGTATAACTGCAAAATTCACCTAAGTCGTTTACATATTCTCTTTCTCTCTCTTTCCCAAAGGGGTAGACGCATTAGTCTATTTTGTAGCAAAAACACTAAAGAGCCTCTTTGCACCTTAAAATACTAACATTTATTTTGACAGAAGCCCTTCCGAAGACTCCAGTTCATGAAAGCTTCCCTCATAATAAATGTGTTAGGGTTTAAGGCGCCACAAGGCTCTCGGGTGTTTTTCATTCTTCCATCTTTCTCATTCTGTTGAAAATCTCAAATAACAAAAGGGAAATGGTGGTGATGCTGCCACTGGTGTAAACGGGTTTTTTTTTCTTAAGCACATCCAAGGGTTTTAAGACATCTGCTTGGGAATTAGAATAGTGGATAGTCTGGAAAGTCCTGGGGTGCCTCAAGATGGAAGGCCTCTAGTCCTAGCAATCAGAAGGCAATGTGCAGCTATCCCATCTTTTTCTCCTTAACAGATTCCCTGCAGAAGAAAAAAGTCAGAAGAAACAATGGGAAAACTGGAAGAAGTTGTCATCTCCCCCCCGCCCCCCCCCCAATAAAATTCTGTGAATGAGGCAGGGTGATTGTAGGTTAAATGCCTCCTCTGGAAGCAACAACAGACTTGATGGTGGGTGCTTCCAGGTTGGAGGGCTCCTAGCACTATCCATGGGAAGGCATTGTGCAGTTGTTCCATCTTTTCTTCCATAAAGGGTTTTCTGCAGTCCCCTGTGCAACCTGATTCTATGCATATTTACTCAAAACTAAGTCCCATGGAGATCAATGAGACTTTCTCCGAAGGAAGTGTGTTTAAAATTGTAGCCTTAGAGAGAGGGGACTATTGGATTCATGTCCTGCTTGTGGGCTTCCCATTGGGGAGTCTGGTTAGCCACTCAGGGAACAGAATGCTGAACTAGGGGCCTTGAACTGGTCCAGCACAGCTCTTCTTATGTTCTTATATCAGTCTTAAACAATTGAGTCGCCATATCCACCTGCAGCGTCGTATGCATGTTCCAAATATTATCTATTGAATAGGTACAGTACCTGTGTTTGTATTTTAAATTGTGGGCCCATTGCTTTTTGGTACAGGATGTCCCTAGGACTTGGCCACTCTTCTTCGTTTGACTGACATAACACTGTCTCTATCTAGCACAACAGTCTCATTATGTTAGTGGGACTCTTGACATCTGGAATATTTTTATGACTTTATGAGTTGTGATGTGACAAAAATTAAAAATTTATAAGATATGTCTGTAAAAATAAAAACTCAGGGTTTCAGGGAAATGCATATTTGAACATTTCTGTGTTGGGGCAGACTGTATAGAAATGGAGTTCTCTCATTTAGTTTCCTCACTAAATCCTACTGTGACTGCAATCCTATTCGAATGTAAGTGTCCATAGGACTCCTTTTTGAATGAAGTAAATATGCATAGAGGATTGGTTTGGATGAATGTTTTAATTTAACTGTCCTCTGAGCACAGAAACACTTTGGGTTTCCTCTCACTGGAGGCCCTTACATCAAGGTGCAGAGTCATCGCAATGATGTTTCCAAGTGCAATATAATTTCCCCCTTCTGGGGAGAAGAGCAACCATATTTATATGGGAAGCAGGGCCAGCCCAAGACATTTTGCTGCCTGAGGCGGTGCTCCAAATGGTGCCCTCCCTGGGTCCAGGCAGAAATTCAACATTTTCTCCATCACCCCATACTTTCCCTTCCCATCAGGGCTGGCCCTATTATCAGGCAGGGTGAGGCAGTTGCCTCAGCCAGCAGATTCAGCACCTGAGGCAGAAAATCCCACAGGCACCTCTCCAGTTCCTTTACAATAAACAACAGCAACAAAAATACAATGGGGTGGATCCAGACTTAGTTACTCTTAGAGCAGACCCATTGAAATCAGTGGGACTTAAGTAATGACTAATTTAAGTCCCATTGATTTCACTGCATCTACTCTATGACTAAGTTTGGATCCAACGCAACAATAATAATGCATTAATAATAATTTGCTGCCTTTTCTCAATACCGAAAGTCTGCTGCCTGAGGCAACTGCCTCACCCTGCCTGATAACAGTCAGCTCGGATGGGAAGGGAAAGTACGGGCTGATGAGGAAAGTGATGAATTTCTGCCTGTCATACAGTTGTTAAAAGCACAGGAGCCTGGTAAGGAGGAAAAGGGAGCAACTTTAGTAGGAAAGGGTTGCTGCAAGGCATGCATGGGAGCTAAGGTAACTTGTGGCCAGCGTTTGGATGACAATAGTTCAGCACTCGGCACTTCAGGGCAGACCTCAGTGTAGCAGAACTAGGGGTCTGTTTCCACCAGTGATTTACTCCAAACTGGCTATGTGTGGAGGTTGTTAGGGATACATGACACCGTGGCCATCCAGCAGCCACCCCAGAGCTTATCACGGAAAAACTAGATTTTCTGAGACTGCTTAAAGTCTGATTCTTTTCCTTAAGTTGGGTTCTCCCCAGTATAGGTATAGTACAGTATAGTACAGTATCCCAATCCCCACATTAACCTTGGGTATGCTAGCCCTGCCCAGGTGTGTGCCTTTCACCATGACCCTGGTCAAGGTGTGTTTCCTGTGTGTTTCCCATCCCTGCACCAACCGATTAGTGTTTCCTCAGAAGTAACTCACATTGTGATCAATGAGGCTTGCCCTCTGAATGCCCACAGAACTTACAGAGATCCCCCTCAATTGACATGGCACAGTTTAAAGCCCTAAGTGTGGTAAAGCACGATCAAGGTTCCAATTCTCCTTTGTTTGGTTTATCACCTTAGGAAGTAACTACTTCGAACCTTCGTTACAGAGATCCTGTTAAATGAGGGCTCGTTTCCGTCTTTGCATTTACTGCTCTCTTTCCCACAACAAACCCATTAGTGTCTACTTGGAAGTAACTCCCATTGTGCTCAATGAGGCTTGCTCCTGAAATGCAGGTGCATCTGGACTTTCAGGGGAAAGGAGAAAGGGGGGGAGGGGGAAGCCTCTCTTATTGGTTGAGCAGCCCCTGCCCGTCAGATTAGGTTCACTCCAACCCCCACCAGGAAGTATGTTCTGTGAAGCAATTTTTACTGGTCCAGAGCACTCCTTCATGGAGCCCTGCATGGACCAAATCGCAGCAAAGCTGATTCCTTTTTTAAAGCCTGGTACTCCTCCATCAGCTTCTCCTTCCGTTGTCATGGAAACATGGCCTAGGTCTTCCAATTTAAAGGAGGGGAGAACCCTGCTCCAATGCCTTTAGCACAGGAGTGGGGAGCTTCTTCCAGCCAGACAGCCGAATTAAATTTCAGAGAACCTCTCAGGCCTCATTTCAGTGGTGGGCATGGCCGAAGACAAAGGGATGGAGCAGAAGGCAAATGGGTGGGTCCAAAAATACAAACAATAACCAGCATAGGATAGCTTAAAGCCCTTACTACTAATAACCAAGAGTTAGGAGATGCATTTCAACCTTTTGGAATTTGGGGGAGAGGACTGCACAAAAACCAGGAAACCACCAAATGATTGGTGGTTGAGGAAAAGGGGTGGGGCAAAGGGTAGGGGACATGGCCATCCGGGGACCTCAGGAATGCCGGATTTGGCGCCTGGGCCTTAGGTCCCCCCACCCTCGCTTCAAGAGCAGCTTTGCTCTGCTGACATTATCAGGTGATAATGCTGACCTCTGTGCTAGCCTTTCTCAGCCTGGATTTCTCAAGCTTTAGACTCCACTTCCCATAATTCCCAGCCAGCATAGCCAATAGCTGTGCTGGCTGGGGATGCTTGGAGTTGTAGTCAAATGCATCTGGAGAGCACCCGGCTAGGGAAGGCTACTCTGTGCCATTCAGAGCTTCCCCTACTGTCTGCAGATAAAGCTACTGTGAAAGGCAAAGGAGCAAGCCAGGCTGACTTGGCCCTGATGAACAGGCCTGATGTTAGAGTGTCTCTGAAAGCTGCACATTTCTTTCCAGGCATGCTAATCTGTGAGTTAGTCTACAGAGGGAGTTTCCTGTGCTCCTGGCTTGTGCTTTAGTGCACACACACTGGGAAGCATGGAAAGCAGCAATCTCAAAACCAGAAATAATGCACTATGGGTTTTTTCCTGCACACATTGCTGGCTTTCCCTTGCAGACTGCACAACCTACAATTTCCTGCGGCTCCTGCATGGAAGGGCAGAACTGGGGCAGGCTTTGCACAGGCAGCTATCGTGGCTTGAGGGCCTCTGGTGCACCTGAAAATATCTCTGCATGAAAGCATCCTATGCAACTGCTGTCAGCAACCATGCCCCCTCTTTTTAGCCCCTTTTAGACATAAAACCTTAACATAAAATCTTTTGTTAAGGCAATTTCCTGGAGAGGATGCATGCCTTCAGCAGCTTACCTGCACCTCAGTGACCCCAGCCTCAGAGAAAATGCCCTTATACAAACACTTTGTTGAAAAAGATTGATTTTGCTTTGTCAGTGTTTTATGAGAACATGACTATCAAATTAATATATAGATAAGAATCTATGTAAAAAACATGTGAATTATTTATGTGACTATTTAAAGAATAATGAGAGAGGGAATCACTTTAGAACTACCCCATCTAAATATTTGTAGCATCCCTCATTTTCTAAAAATCAGAGGAGCAATCTAAACAAGGCATGAGACTGATGTGTGGAATCAAAATTCATCAGGAACACTCAGTGCTAATATTATGATTATTCAATGCAAGTAACTATACCTAAGGGCTGATCAAAGAACATATAACAAGGGCCCTCTTGAAAAGCAGACATGTTTAGCAGTTTATAAACCATCAGGAACTGGGGAGGCAGGGGAATGGAGGCCATGGAGTGTGGTTTCATGTGGTTATTATGACATTTCAGGGTTCTTTAACATGTAAGCAGTAGGGGGGAAATTAAGTGTAGGTGACTGTACTCCAGGAAGGATGCCAGATATGCACCCAGATCCTATGCACACTTACTTGGGAGTAAGCCTCATTGAACTTAGTGGAGCTTATTTTTTAGTAAATGTGCACCAAAGATCATAATTCGCCTCTCTGTCCTCATAAATGTTCTTCTAGACAGGCCTCTGAGTCCTTCTGGAGGAGGCATGCTGGGCGGGGCAGGGCCTGGCGAGGACATAGAATTTTTTGTATCCAGGCCTCTCCTCTCTCCTCCTACTGGAAAGCTCTCTTGTCGGCCTGTTTGAAGTCTTTCAAGGCCGCTATTGCAACCTCGGAAAGCAGGCATAGCAGTTCTTTCCGTGACTGCTGCAAGAGGATGGGGAAAGGAATCAGATCATGTAGTTCCCCTCCCAAAGCAGTGTCTATGGCTTTGGGATGGGGAATCTGAGAAGTCCTGGGATATTCTCCAGGGGCCACAGGAGTGTGCTACCCAATGGTGATCTTCCCTTTGAAATACATCGTTTTAGTAGATCATTTACTAGAAAATTCCTGGCATTCCCATTACAAGAATCTTATGTAGCAGGGCAGTGAAAAGGTCTACCTGAGAGCCTGAAGAGCCACTACCAATCAAGTGAAGAGGTTACACAAATAAGGTAGATGGACCAATAGTCCAGCCTGGAGTAAGGCAGCACACTTAGGGATAATTCACATTTACTTTTTGTATGCAGTTATGGATAACCATGCGGTGGTTTGTCAGTTGTGAATGCCACATGGACATAAGTTTTAAATATACAGTTCTCTCCCACAGTATACATGGAAATGAAAAAATGGAAAGATTTAGGACCTACAGTTCCATATATGTCAGGGAAATTTAGACGCATTCACCCCAATTCTTCTGTTTATTCAGGAGCAAATCCTCATCAGTTTACCATTCACAAGGCCTCAAAACCTACCAGTGATAAGCAGGGTCTATCATTAGAGGTCACAAAAATCTTTATCGAAACATAAACAGTTAACATACATCACATTTCTCCACATGGTCCTTACACCTGGAATATATGAATGGTTTCATATTCACCAAAATGTGCCCCAAAATACAGCAAAGAAATTCTCCTATATGTGCTTCATTTAGGTGTCAATATAAATATAAGGGTTTAAAAATGTGTATACCTAAAAATGTACATGTTTGTGAGCCCATATGTTATACATTTGTCTGATAACTGGGGTTGATTCTGATTCCTTGTCAAGCATACAGTTGGCAGCAAACCCAGGTTTGTGCATCATGAAATGTTAAATGACCCATAAGACATGTGTGAGTGTGTAAATGTCACATTTTACTACATCTTCACTAACAGAGTCTGATCAAATTCTGCAGTTACCATTCCTGGTTTCAGATTGCTCATGCAATCTCCTCACAAGAAGATTCTCTAGGGGGCTTCAAATGCGTACTACTCATCATCACCAAGTGAGGTAATTCATTTTAGTGTAATGAAGTCAAAAGCATTCATCTTCGATGCCAGTGTTTTGGGAAAACTGTCCGAACAGGGAAGTCTGTCCGAACAGGGAAGTCTGTCCGAAAAGCACTGCTTTCTTCCATGAGACAATGTTTGCCTAAAATAATAGGCTTCACACTGTAAATTACCAAAAGGACTGACATTTGTTGCAAACAGATGCCAATGCTTGAATCTTTGCCCATTTCAATTCAGCTGTCCAGCACTTTCTTGTCCCTCTGGATTGCTAACCTGGGCAGAGGATGTAAATAAATATGTCTTTGAGGTGCCAGTTGTATAGGTAGATTTCCGGATGAGTCAGCAAGTGTTAGTTTAGCACAGGAACGATGGTGTCTAGCTATAGATAACTGGTTAAGATAACTGTGTATCTATTTTTTCAAATTATTTTATCAGGATGGGAAAGAGCTACTAGGGTTTTCATTTTTATTCTCCCTCCAGTGCAAGATTTCTATCTGCAGCAGAGATCTGCACATTACTCGGAAGTAAATTCCACATAAATGAATGGAGTTTATTCTATGTATGTTACATTCATGTCCCAACTTTCCTCCAAGGAACACAAGGCAGCATATACAAAATCTTCCTCTCCATTTTATCCTCACAACAACCCTGTGAGGTAGGTGAGGCTGAGAGTCAATGACTGGCCCAAAGTCACCCAGTGAGCTTCATGGCTGAGTGAGGAATAGAACCCAGATCTCCCAGTCCCAGTCCAGCACTCTAACTACCACATGACACTGGCTCTCCTAATTATGTTTCGCATCTGGTTAGGAGAGTAGATACTTTTGTTTTTCTCCCCCTGAAGACCTGCTGGTTTTCATAGCAAGTTAAATATGCACAATAGTGAATTAGTTAACAGTGAAGTCATGTTTCTTATTGTATCAAACCTGAAACACATCTCTGCAAACTCCCAGTTAAAGATTCTTCTGGGATTCACCAATCGTTAATATGTCAATGTTTAGTTGCTATATTTTTGGCTAAGTCCCCACTATCCACAATGTATTATTTTATTGCATATTAACAGCATAAGACTGCAGAGCTGATCCAAATACAGCTTTACTGTGATAATACCCTTTTGGGCTTCATCACACGGAGCTTTTATCCTGCGATTGAGATTGCTCCTTCACGGAGGTTTGCGGGCTATTAACGTGACGCCGTGACCCTCCTGCACTAAATGTCCTTTGTTCCGTGATCGCAGATAATGAGCTATCAAATTACCCCGTTGTGTTCTGCTTCAGTTTCCTCCGTGAAAAGACTCAAAGCGGTAAGAAGAGGAGTGGGATCAATGAAAGAAAATGGAAGACTCAGATACGGGGAGAAGGGGCGGGGCAGGGAGAAAGCACATGTAAAAGGAGTCAGTGGTGATCCTGCATTTGAAATGGAAGCAGAAAGCCCTGTTTTAAATGCAGGATTTTAGGCTGGTGTAGAAATGCCCTCAATGTACAATGGCCTTCCTGAGAATGTCAGCCCGCCTTTTTTCCCTCCCAGAGTTCTCGGAGCAGTCGCAATGGGGTGGCTTTTCATGAAGCCAGCCTGACAAACACCAGATACAAACCTGCATGGCTGGACAAAGAGAAGAGGTTTCATTTCATTCCCAACTGTGTAAAGACACACAGACTGTCATGCACAAGTATGTATAAATGACAAGTCAAAGACATAAAGTTGCTCACAGGATTGATGCATGTTTTTCAGACAAGCGAAGAAAATTATGACAGTATCTAACAAGAAAACTTGCCCATCCCTAAGTATTTTAGTAGGATAACACAACAAACATATTTTGTAGGGATGTACGAAAGTCACTTACCTTTTACGAAATTTGATTCGCGGTGGGGGGGAGGTGCTCCGTCCCTCCCCCCGAAATTCTGGCCGGGGGGGAGGCGCCCCGTCCCTCCCGCTGCGAATCCTGGCCGGCTGGGTCTGCAAATGGCGGCGGCCGTAGCCGCCGCCGTTTGCGTCCCTGCAGTCAGCCGTGATAGGCTACGTAAATGTTTACGTAGCCTATCACGGCTGAGTTAAAAAAACAACAACAAACGAACGTACGCAAATGGCGGCACCCATGGGCGCTGCCATTTGCGTTCCTTATTTTGGCACGTCTAGTCTACGTAAACATTTACATAGACTACGGCGAAGATAAGGGGAACGCAAATAGCGTAGACGCTATGCTATTTGCGTTCCCCTTATTTTCGCAGTAGTGTACGTAAATGTTTACGTAGACTAGACGTGCCAAAATAAGGAATGCAAATGGTGGCGCCCATGGGCGCCGCCATTTGCGTACGCGCAGTTCTTTTTTTTTTTTTACTTAGCCGTGATAGGCTACGTAAACATTTACGTAGCCTATCACAGTATTTTTTAAAAATCTAGCCGTGATAGGCTATGTAAACATTTACGTAGCCTATCACAGTATTTTTTAAAAATCTAGCCGTGATAGGCTACATAAATCTTTACGTAGCCTATCACGTTTTTGTTTTTGTTTTTTTTGTTTTTTAACTTGGAAATGGCGGTGGCGGCAGCCAGTCCGAAGACCGGGTGCCGCCGCCGCGCCGCCACCAGGGAGATTCGCCCAAAGTAAGTCCCGTCCCAGGGGGGGCGGGGGGGCAGACCGTTTTGCCACCGATTTCGGGGGGCTGAATGCTTTGGCATTCGGCCTCCCCGAGATTCGTGGCGAAATTCTCTGACATCCCTAACATTTTGATCAAACTGTCAGTGTTAAGTGACTACTGGGTTGATGTTGCCATTCCAATTCATTCATAAACAGGTCTGAAAAGAAAAATGTGACATTCCTAGACAACAGTTTGTAGGTAAAGACTAGACCATTCCAGTTCATTACCCCCATTAATAGGTGACAGACTGAGGTGGCTATGGGGAGGGGGGCTTAATCAGGGATAGGGCTGAACCAGTTTGGAGGGGCCCTTACCGGAGTAGTGGTGAGAGGAGAAGGCTTCCTCTTTCTTTCCTTTTTTACCCCTTTTTAAAAGGTACCACCTGGAAGAAAAAGAAGATGAGGAACCCCCTCCCTCTCATCTAGTAATGGTGCTTTCAAACTGGATAAACTGGTTCAGCCCCCACCCTGAAATGACCGCCGCTATTGAAATGGCAGTATTTGGAGGACAAACTCTGAAACTGGTTGAAAGGAGCTCAGGACCAGTAAAAAGCCTATGCAGAAATGCGGGTGGGGGGATGCCAACATTCTTAGTTGCCCTCACTGAATTTTTATGGGGCTGAGCGACCAAGTGCTCGAGTTATTTCCAGCCCACTTTATAAAGGATATGTCTATGGGCTTCTCTACACAAGCAGTTTATTGCATGCTCATGATTGCTCACTCACAGAAGTTTGTGGGTCCATTACATAGCGTCATCAACCTCCAGGACATCTCCTGCACTTTATCCCACTTTCAAAAAGACTGGAGAGAAGCTGTAATAAAAGTTAATAGCACCATATTGGCAGTGCTATAATGCACTATGAATTTGCCAAGGAAGGACTTTCCTCGATTCAGACCAAGTGTCCCCTGTGTAAATGCTTGAGCACATTTCTCAATCACAGGTATGGGGAGTGTATAGTAGGACAGGAGGCTCCCCTTTCCCCCCAGAACAAGCCCAATCCATGCTGAATCAGTCTGTCCAGAACTAGCAACAGCAAGCAAGCAAGCTTTGCTTTCTTGTAGCAAATGCCATTGCCCTCCTGCCTAGTCAGTTGTTTTTGCCACACACCCCTGCCCAATCCAAGAGAGTTATGTAATGGTTAGGACAGAGTTTACAGCTCACTCACCTACATTTGTGGGGTGGGATGGAGGGAATGGGGAATCATAAATTTCCTGAGGGCTGTGAGGAAAAAGTCCAGCTAAGTTGAGCAATGAAAATAAGACTCCCCCCCCCCCACACTCCTTTGCACACATGCCAGGGAGGGAGGTACTCCCTCCGCCTCTCAATTCAGACCATGTGTCTGCCATGTAAAGGAGCCCATCATAATCCTGCAAAGAAACCAAAAGCAGAAAGCCCCAGTAAGGATGCGGGTTTTTTGCTTAATGTAGAGAAGCTCTATGGCTGCCAAGATTTACATGACAACTTATCTTTATGTTTACGTGAGTGGTTCCATTGACATGTTATGGAAAGGTGGAAGAAGGGAAAGGCTAAGTATGTAAGAAAATATGCAAGGATGGTATGGATTAGGAAATGGAACTGTGGAGTTTGTAAAGGCTACAGGTTGTAGACTGTGCCAATATTCTTTTACTTTGACTTTCACTTCAAAACTAGCATAAATGAGTGATAGAAATAGGAGGGCCTTTTTGGCATCCACAGAAACAAATACGGAGCAAGATAAGTAGTCTCAATTTGACCCAGTTCTAATGGGTTGTGTTTCATATAGTTGGAATATGCATCCTTGATAGTCTAATTTTTAGAAAAGTTAAAAATAACAGAGAAATTCACCAAAGTGATCAGTGATAAAAAACATGTCTGCCTAAAATAGCTTTGCTATTGGCTCATGGCTTCCCTTGCTTGAAATAGCTTTACATTCTCTTGGCTTCCCTTCCTTTTGACAATACCACAGTACCCTTCTCTTACAACAACATTTTAGAATCTGTCATTACATTACTATGCTGCTCTGTTTACAAAACAAATATTCTTCTCTTTTATTTTTACAAAGAATACATCTGTAGATCTGTTAGCTTTATTGATGCTCATGAAATGTCCCACCAAAGTCAACTGGATACCATAAAGCTGTTGGGTGCTGGGGAAGAGTTGGTAGGTATACAACAGAAACCCTGGATCTGTCAGGTCTGATGATTGAGGTAAACATGCAAGGCAGTCTCTTCTGGAGAGTGTGTGCAGGTTGTTGAATTTCACTGAGCTCTTCATCAGGCAGAATGACTTGAGAAGTATTCTGCTTTTGGTGATCCTCAGAAAAGACATTACTTCTTCAATTCTGTAGTTCTTATACTCTAAAACAAACACAACAGTAACATGCTAGAGAAGTCTTCATGCTTTTTGTATGTCTCTTAGTGGCTTGCAACATAATTTATGGTCAATATGCAGAGTAACTGCTATGACAAGAAAGAATGTCTAAAACTTTTTTCTACCATAGCAACAAAGATTGTTCTTATCTTTTTTTTAAAAACTAAACATTGGCTGCATTGCTGTGCCCAGTTTCACATGCTTAAGGATGACTTAATCCTAGCAACCTCAGACACCCCAAAATAAAAAAAATTATACATTATCTTTGACAAATTGTTGCAGTGTCCTATGTTCCAGCTGGTTTCCTCACAGGAGGCCTAGATCAGGCAGGCAACAGACAGCTTCATTCACGGTTGACTTGCCTTCCAGTGTATCGTGCAAATATTAAAAACATCAGCAAATTTAAGAGCTACTCCTTATAATTGCTCATAGCTTATATGCAAATCTGCTGATACATCCCATCATGTCATGAGTAATACCAGATTATCATATTTAACATCAAATAATATTCATGCAGCCTAGAAAATCTTTCCTTTCTCCAATACATATTATCTGTTTGATTCAGAACTAAGCTACTTTTGGACACAGACTATGGATTTCTCTCTGTTTGTGTTGGCTGACAGGGAGGAATAAAAGAATAAAATGTTACTAGATGGATATCTCCCAAATTCTTAGCTGCATTGCTTTTTCATATTAAGTGCCTGGTGACACCTGTTTTGTATCCATTTAATGAACCTTAGTTTCCTTTTAATATTATGCCAACGTCTCTAAATAGAATGCAAGGGCTTGTTATCTTTCCCGTGGAAGCAAATAATCACAGAATACCGTTTTGCTTGGATGCAGCAAGGAACCAACAAAAAAATGAGAAAGAAAATCACACACAGAAACACTTTGTTATCTTCAAAGTGAAAAATGAAAATGAGATGCTCTATAAGAAATTGATATTGTTTTGATTTGCCTCGCAGTTAGAAACTACCAAGCCATTAATTCTGTATTAAACTGAGGAAATAAACCTTCAGGCTCCTGGGAGTAAGTCCCACTGAACTTATTGGGACTTACTTACAAGTAGAAATATATTGGACTGCACTGACATTACATCTCTAGAGCCCTAATCAGCAACTAGAGTTATGAAGGCCACTTCTAGTAGAGAGGGATAATAGTAGAACAGGCCCCACAAAGGAACTGCCAAAGGAACAGCCATAGCCTCCATACATCACTTTTGCCTCAGACTGGAATATTGAGGGACAAGTTTGTACTCTTCAGGGGGCAGGATATAGCTCCAAAGCCACCACCAATTTGTCTCCAGTCCCTACACTAGGTGTAGTGTAGGGACTATGTTCTATGTACTGTGATGATTTGCTTCCATGGAAAGATAACAAGCCCTTGCATTCTATTTAGAGACTTTGGCATAATATTAAAGGGGAACTAAGGTTCACTGAATGGATACAAAACCGGTGTCACCAGGCACTGAGTATGAAAAAGTAATGCAGCTAAGAATTCCCTACACTGGACTGTAGGGAAAGTATCTTCAAACAGAAATGTCAGGTGCCTAGATCCTATGGAAAGAACATCTATATGGGAAGCTGCATTTTGGTTACTGGGTTCTTTAGCATTTTCTTGCTCTGCTGCATTAATGATGATCAGTTCCTCTAATATTTAAAATTACCAGATTCCTCTAAGCTTTATAAGTTTGGGTTTCTGTAAAAACTCATCACTAGTTGCAGTAGAGCTCTGTTTGGCCTGAAAATGATTTCCAGATAGTAAAATTATTTCCCTATTTATTAATAAAAACAAACAAGCCAGTCCGAAGAGATAAGATTTCAAGAAGCAAAGTGTTTGGCGGAAGAAGTTTCTTTGCTTGTTTTCAAATAGATACTTATTGGTGCTGAATGATTCTGCTACTGCGTCATTTTTATAACAGTGCAAGGGTAAACTATCCATTTATAGTTTAACTTAGCAAAAAGGATAAAATTGTTTACTAGCGCGCGCGTGCACACACACACACGTGAACGACCCATCAGTGCCAAAATAAATGCCTACTCTTCTTGCCCATCATTTTGCCCTTGTTCAAGATTGCAGCCTAATCCCAGTTCTAGAAGTTACCCCACTCACGCTTGGAATAGCAGAAAAGCCAAGCAGTCTTTGTTATACATGTGCTCACCCGAATAACTGTTCCCTAACCATTCTTACTATCTTTTTTATTGTCTTATGCATTCTTATTACTCCTGCTGCACTCTTTCTGAATGTTTTACATTCCCTTCTATTAGCTCTAGTCAGCTACTTTCCAACTGACATATTTTCCATATTTTCTCCACAGCCATGGGCATTAGACATTTAGGGCTTCCCAGGCCCTAACCCTCATAATCTTCTCAGTGCATGAAGGCTGCAGTGTTGAGTAAAGTAATGTGAAACCAAAGTTTGTTTAACTAAACCATGGTTTTGTGCTATAGCTCCACCAAACTCAAGCCTGCCCACAAACCGGTTTATTTAGTGCCAACAAACCAGGATCTGAAACCATAGTTTGAAGCTGGTTTGCAAGCCACAGTTTATGCGTCACTGTTACATCTGAATGGGAATTGGAGCTGCTCCATCTCTTGAGGCTGGTGCACTATGGAGACAAGAATGAACTTGTGAACTAGTGCTGAGTTGCTGAGAAACACAAGCAGACAAGCATCTTGAAACCTTGATTTAGCATCTCGGAGTGCAGTTTGTAAATTCAAAATATGGTGTAAGTTCTTACAATGGTTAGCACACACTATAGTTTTGCACTACAGCTAAACCCACGCTATGTTGTCTTTCAGCTGCAGGTGCCATGCACTGAGGCAATCACATAAAAGCTACCATGCTCTGCACAGTGCAGCATGGATCCACTTTTTTTGCATGCCACTGCAACACTACCAAGTGTTCTCAGGAGCATGCAAGAGCTGCTCTGCACTGAGGTTTGCATACAGTGATGGCATTCATGGGGGGCGGGGTAGCACTCCACATGTAGCATCCCCAGTTGCATCATGACAATCTCTGTAACCATGTGCCCAAGGAGAGTCCATTTCTAGCAATATTCATCTCTACCAGGAGCAGGTCTTTTATAAAGCTTATGGGTTTAATTGCCCATTCAAGACCAAGGCACCCCAAAATATTTTGCATTCCAACAGGGATAGCTCACAGCAATATAGTGTTGCTGGGAAAATCCATGTGTTCTCCAGCTACTGTGAGTATTGCAGCTAAGCTCAGAGGGAACAGAGAAACCCGGGGGGGGGGGGTTGCTGGTGGTGACAGATGACATCATTGTTCCTGCTAATCAAAAAGTCCTGGTGCTTTGACCCTGTGAGCCCTGGTTCCACTATACCACTGGATAGGTACATTTATAAACTGCCTTTCTTCTGTCACAGTGCTCAAAGCAGCATAGATGAGCTTTCCAGGCAGTCTCCCATCGAAGCACCAACCAGACCCAGTCCTGCTTAGCCTCAGCAAGGCGGCTGCCTCATGCGCCCTCAAACCAAGCTCTGGGACACAAAACTATCCCCTCAGAAATGAGCAGCTCCATAGTAAAATTGCCATCATCTAGAAGTAAGAGCTTCACCTTAATGGAGCTTGAGCACAGCACTTAATAGAAGCATGTACATTCACATATTGCATTCACATACTCACAAAGTGAAATGTAAGAAGTATCTCTTACTTCTTACAACTTGGAAGCATTTTTCTTCACCTTAAAGTAAAACTGTGGAAAAGCTAACTTGATTAAAATTTGGTAAGGCTACCAGGGACCAGATAAAATGGTCTTTGGAGCTAGATCCAGCCTGGGGGCCACCAACTGCTCATCGCATGTCTGGTGGCCAACTCTCTTCTCGGCCCAGTTGGAACAAGGAAAATGGAACCAGTTTGCTGGCGAAGACCCTCCCATCCCATCATACTTCCATCTATATACTTCCAGTGAAAAGCACCCACACAGCTGCTGTTGTGCTCTGTGCTGCAAACAGAACAGGCCAGTCTGGGAAGAGCAGAATGACTTCGGCAACTTATTAGATTCGTTTTTCAGCTGGAAAAGTGGTTTCATAAAATCAGTGACAGTGAAGCAATTATATCTGGTGATCTTAAGCTGCAGGGACCATAGCAATGCTCAGGTAAAGAAACACCATACACCAATCTAGTTTTAGGGGTATCTTTTTCTTTTCCTGTTTACTGTCTTATGCATATGTTACATACTAATGTTCAAGTCACACAAATTGACAGAGCATTTATGCTTAAGATCCAGACCTAGTACATAACTAATATTAATCTTGCAAAAAGTAATAGATGACCTTATCAAATTTGTTTCCATCTGCATTGAAGAACATGCTTGTCCTTTGATGTTTTCCTTAATCTATAAATACTTCTGAGATCTGATCCATCAAAGTATCAAATAGCACATTGTCTCTCACACTGTGCTGCACTTCCTGTGACCCTCTTTCAATTACATCAATTTCAAATTTGCTTTAGTTTAGCTTTGCAAGATAGAGATTTTTTTTTCTTAAATGGCCAGTCTTACAAGTTCTTTCTGTGTTCTGAAGGGTTTATTAGAAAGAAGAACCCATTTTCTCCAGCCTTTGCAATAATGCTGATTTAAAATAAAAAGTAAAAATACCAATCTGTATGTATATAATTCTACCTCTAAAAAGTTCAGCTGATGCTGCATGAGGCCAAAGGGAAATTAGAAAAAAAAATACACAATTAAAATCAATAGCTCCAGTGCTGGAACTAGTTTTACTGGATCTATCCAAATTTCTATGGGGCAGACAGCTACTGTCTGCAGCAGGGAAGCAAGTAGCCATTAGGGTCCACTCTATTAAAAAACAGAATTGGGATTTAGGAACTCAGTCAATAAAATGAGAAACTGGCCCGTTGGTACAACAGAGAAGACACCTATACAGAAAATGAATATCTTGTTTCTGACACTTTTTCAATAATAGATCTGGTACTTCAACTTTTTTATTTTACTGAAAATATCTACACTAAGTTGGTCCAATAGTTATTCCACCTCATCATCTTTGTTGTTACTATTGTTAAAAATTGTTACTGTGTTCTTGCAAGCACACATCCTTGACTTCCTGGCCAAAGCTTCCAAGGCCTTCCCCCAGTTGCTTCCTCCTCTGGAAACTGCTTCTCACCCATGTGGTTTCATTACTCACAACATATGAATTTCAGAGACACACACCCCTTTGCTTAAAAACAAACAAAATGATCGTTAATAATAACTATCAAAATGTCAACCCTTATGATGAGTGAGGTGCATATGGAAGGGACTGAAGTTCATCTCGCCTCCTGTGAAATCCCACAGCAGGGAGGGCCAAGTGGCCTAGAGTTTCATGCGGAACGTTTTGCTTACTCAGCAACATCAAGTGCTTCACATTCCACCCTGAAGGAATGGATGCCAGCAGTACACTCTGTTTATAGGAGTAAGTAAGGGGGCTGGGGTGGCAGCACTCAGGAACACCACCACTGGGGTTTGAACTAAACCAGCTCCCTGCTCTTGGTGACACCAGCCATTAAGAATCAAGCCTGCCCCTATCTGCATAGCCACACCCACTTTCTATCTGCATAGCCCTGCCCCTGGGTTGTTTCTTGGAGAGGACAGAATTTTGGAGAGAAGGATGGAATGGTGGCTGAGACTGAGAGAGAGAGAGAAGGAGAAGAAGAAACATTCATATAGTACTTTAGTGGTATTCAAAGCACTTCAGCAGATATATTACCCCAGTAATACTTACAACAACCCTGCCAGATAGGTCAGTATTTTTATTCCTCCCCCCACACACACCTTCCCTATTTTACTAATTTAGTAAAGTTGCTCTGCTATGATTACGAGGTATAAATTAATCACAATGTAGAATTTTATAATAGTTTGTATTATTCAGGGTTGAACCTTGAATATATTCAAAAGCAAGCCTTTGGATCTAGCTGAATTGTGTCCCGCTCACTCAGTGACTGAAATCTCGTGTTCACTCCCACTGAAATCTGGAAAGGCATGCTCATTTCTTGATAAAAGAGGCCTAGGGATAGGGGATTCTCATTTCTAAGCTTAGTTGTATAGGAGCAGTTCGTATGGCCCCCTTCAAAAAATGAGACAGCCATTCCAAAACTGCAACGGGAAAGAAATATTGACATCTGTTGGTCCTGGGGCAGTAAAATGTAATGGCTCACAGTCTTTTGGTGGGGGGAGAAGATAGAATACTGCAGAACAGCAGTGCTGGACATGAAATGTGGGAAGCGAAAGGTAGATCACTCCTTTCCCATTATCGGGAAAATCCAAGTGCACGCGGACATCAATTCACATTAGTTAAAAGCATTAAGGTCCGTAAGAGCTAGTGGGGCGGGGGGGGGGGAATCTGCAGAGAGCCTCCACAGCGTGAATAATTTATTCCCAGACCTATAAAAAAAAAAACTATCAGAGGATGGAGTTAGGAAAAAGTATAATTTTAGGATAATTATAGCACAAGGCAGAAGAACACTTGGATCCAAAGAAGATATATTAGCCACAGAGAGAAAGCATAATGGAACAAATTTAGCTCTGGTGGATATCAGGCGCTGCTTTAGGGCCAGACGAGAAGTTATAAAGCTGCATGTAACAGTCTCCCAACTTTTTTTTTAAATGAAAAGTAGGCATCAGAGGTTGTGAATTTGAGTGAAGGAATGGAAAGGGCTGCTTAACCCTTTACCTTCCAGCACTCTCCCCCACCCAAAGGCATCCTAGGTCAGGGCTGGCCCAAGACGTTTTGCTGCCTGAGGCAAAGAACAAGATGGGACACTCCCCCATGTTATGTACAAAAGCTGACTAGACTGTTTCTTCAACTGTAGTGATGGAAACTGAAGGCAGCAGACTTGGTTGGGAAGTGCAGTGCAGGCCATGAGGGACATACCTTTCTCTTCCAACACCTTGCTGCCAGCTCCAAGCATCTGCTACCTGAGGTGAACGTTTTACCCTGCCTAATGGTAGGGCTGGCCCTGTCCTAGGTCATGAATATTTGTTCCACTCATGTGGGGAAAGATACTGGATTGCCACACAGTTGATATGGTTTAGTCAGTGCTGTGGCTGTTTCAGTTGTGTGCCTGGTGCCATGATGGTTAGCAGGCAGATATGGAACCTCCCACTGGTTGTTGCTCACTCACTTCAGCTGTCTTCATCATAGCACAATGGGCTCTTCACCATAATACCCCACCAAGCTGAGGGTCTGCATCTAACCCAGTGGGGCATTAGCAGGGATAAGGTTCAAACAGCTCAAAGCCCTCCTGACCCTCCCCAGCATGCTGCAGAAATAACCCACAGACACTGGCAATCTTCCTAATGTGGGGTGGGGTGGGATGGAAGAGGCTAGGCAAAATGTAAGACCTCCTAGGGCATGAATAGCCCAAGCTACCTTGGTGAAACTATGGGGCCACCTGTTTATTTATTTATTTATTTATTAAATTTATTAAATTTATTAATCGCCCATCTGACTGGTCACCCAGCCACTCTGGGCGATGGGGCTCAAACCCACATCTACATTTCCCCAGTTCCATTATCCTTTCCTACTGGCTACTGGGCAAGCCCATAGTGTTGCTTCCTGTGAGCCTGCTGTTATATAGTTTCCATTCTTCCTAATCCACAAGACTCACTTCTCTTTCCCTTGTTCCCATCAGACAGACAACAGTACAGAGATGTTGTGTGCACAGTGTTATCAGCATGCCAGGTAAGATAGCATCAACTTGGTGTCCCATTGTGTTGACTGGTGCCTTGCATAGCTATTGCTGTGGCATCATTGGTGACCCACATTGTGATCAATGGGCGATAGTGGAGTTGCCGCAGACACTGTGGGAGCGATTGTCAGTGCTGCTGCATTAACTTTTCTTTCTATTGTTATCGTTTTGCTCTTAATTTTGTTGCTGGGGGGTTGCACAGGATGGGGACCAGGGGCATCGTTAGGGGCGGGCCCACCTGGGCACAGGCCCCAGATCTTTCAAGCTGTGGCCCAGATCTTTTGCGCTGTCCTAATTGCCATTTTTTTTTTTTTACATTTTCCAGTTGACTTGCATTGGAAAACAAAAACGGCCATACCTTTTTTATTTTGTATGATAAATACATGAAATTTGGAGGCTTGGTAGCCCCCATGGAGCTGACTGAATATGCCAAAATTTCAGGCAGTTAGGTGTAGTGGCTTTTGTGCTAGTCACAGGTAGAATGTGCTATTTTCAAGAAAATCTGTCAAAGCAAAGAGCTATAATTTCTTTGTTCTTCCACATACGTGCATGGGATTTGAGGACCTGGCAGCCCCCATAGAGCTCACTGAGTCTGCCAAATTTCAGATAGGTAGGCCTAGTGACTTTTGTGCTAGCCTAGCCACAGGTAAAATTGGCTTTTTTCAAGAAAATGTTTCAAAGCAAAGAGCTATAATTTCTTTGTGCTTCCACATACGTGTATGGGATTTGGAAATCTGGCAGCCTCCATGGAGCTGATGGAACCTGTCAAATTTCAGGCAGTTATGTCCAGTGACCTTTGTGCTAATCACAGGTAAAGTTTGCTTTTTTCAAGAAAATGCATCAAAGAGCTATATATATTTTTTGTGCTTCCACATATGTGCATGGAATTTGGGGATCTGGCAACCTCTATAGAGATGATTGAGCCTGCCAAAGTTCAGACAGTTAGGTGTAGTGGCTTTTGTGCTAGCCACAGGTGAAATTTGCTTTTTCCAAGAAAATCTGTCAAAGTAAAGAGCTGTAATTTTTTTGTGCTTCCACATAAATTCATGGAATCTGGGGACCTAGCAGGCCCTTTAGAGCTGACTGAACCTACCAAATTTCAGACAGTTAGGTCCAGTGGTTTTTGCGCTAGCCATGTGTGAAGTTTCCTTTTCTCAAAGTCTAAAACAAAAAGTAAAAACTGTCAAGTCACCCAGAGGATTAGAGATCCTATCAGAAGGTGTTTAAGGTGACCATTAGGAGGTCACAATCCCTAATCTCTGGTGTAGGATTTTTCTGAGGTGCAAAAAACCTCTCTCCCCCTACTTTTCTTTTCTGCTCTTACATGCCCACTGTTGGGAGCTTGCCTGCAATGAAATTTTGAAGAGGGAGAAGGAAGGGAAGAAAGAGCTCCATGTGAAATACTGGTATTTCACACAGCATCTGATTTTACTGCCCCAAACTGGAACCTTTGGCTTCTGCAGAAGTTTAGTAGCTTCAGTACAGCAAAGGATCCAATCAGCCTCCACTAACGTCTTTCTCCCCCTCCACTTTTAATTTCTCCTAAATAGATGTAGGACTAAAATAACCCCAAAGAGAGGGTTAGGACTATGTGATGTCATGATCAAGAAACTGCTGGGGTTTTTAAATAGGTTCTACAGTTTTAAAAAAAACTAGAAAAAGCCCTCAGCCACCTCACCTCATAAAGTTCATTTAAGTACGTGCAATCCTTGCAAACCCTGCACAGCCTCCTAAATTCCTCTGAAGTACTACCTCTCTGAAAGGAGCCACTTGGCTTAGGGAATTCTTTCTGCCCCCCCCACCCCCGCACACATTTCCAATCACCATTCTTCTTTTCTTCTTCCCTCCCCATCCCTTTCTTTCTTTCTCTTCTTTATTCAACACAGAGTATATCTTGAGGAATTCTTAAGGAGAATTCTCTTCGGTGGGCAAGAGAAGTTCTGAACTGTATTTGACTTTATATAAACAGACAAGAGGGTTGGTTTTTCTACTTCTCACTCAAGTCTTTGAGAAGAGTGGGTTCGTATGGTTGCAGAGAAATAAATCTGGGGCTGTTTTGTTTGTCAGTTGCCATTATCCAGCAATAGGAAGGGCTGTGGCACAGTGGTAGAGCACATGCTTGGCATGCAGGAGGTTCCAGGTTCAATCCCCAGCATCTCCAGGTAGGGCTACGAAAGAATCCTGCCTGAAACTTTGGAGACCTGCTGCTGCCAGTCAGTGTCAGCAATTCTGGGCTAGATGGACCCAGGGCCTGACTCAGTATAAGGCAGCTTCCTATGTTCCTACGAACAGAAAGCTTTAATTAAAAAAAAAAAAAGGAATTTGGGGTTTGCTTTTTAAGTGGAGGGGAGATAAATATTGCTAATTTATGCAATCCTATGTATGCCTACTGAGAAGTCCCATTATGTTTAATGAGGCTTACCCTCAGGAAAGTGTGCATAGGATTCCAGCACAAGTTACTTTTGCAGGGAGGTTTGCACCTTGATGTTCTGCATGTTTACTAAGGAATAAGTCCTCAGTTGTGAGCATGGTACTGCAGGCTTAATTCAGTGCCTACCCAATTCCATCTAATGAATTGACTACCCTTTCAGCTCAGTCCTATGCATGTTCTGTCATTTTTATTTTTATTTTTTTGCATTTTGCATGAACTCTAGCTTCAGTGGTAAGGGAAAGGCAGTTAGTACACGCTCAGAGTTTCTCCATAACTTAGCCCTAGTTTTGAAAACAGACTCATTGGCTGAATCCTGGTGAAGTCTTGGCACAAATGAAGTTATGGGGAGGAAGATACAATGAGAGCTTGTGCATAACAAGGAGGAGGTAGAGAGGAGTTTCATAAAACAAGACATCTGTTTTGATGAAGAGTTGCTGGAGGATGGTAGGATGAGGAAGGATGGTTGCATGGAGAGGAATAGAATTGGTAAGGGGAGAATGTAAGTGCTCAGTGGTGAAAGAAAAACATTCTGCACATGCTCAGAGGCGCTCTATATTTAAGAACATAGGAAGAGCCATGCTGCATCAGACCAAGGTCCATCTAGTTCAGCATTCTGTTCACACACTGGCCAACCAGATGCCCATAGGAAGCAGGACATGAGTGCAATAGCACCTTCCCACCTCCTGCTAACATCGGTGAAATGTAAATAAATTCTAGTAATTCTAAATTTGCATACATGTATATTCTTCAGAAACTTTGCAGGTTTCTTGCCTGGGGGACACCTCTAATGATCTGTGCATTTTCATACAAATTTTAACCAAAAACTTTTGGGGAAGGGGTGAATGGAAGGGAAAGCAAATCCCTCCCTCCCCAAATTGGAGAACTCCCCTTCCACATGAACTGCTGCACCTATCCTTCTGAAACTTTGCTGGTTTCTTACTTAGGGACAACCGTAGGCTATCTGTAATTTTCAGAACAATGGTCCACAAGGAACATAGGGAGATAAGTATGTCCTCTTTTGGAGACCTCAAAATGTCAAGGCCACCCTTGCACAAAACCCCTTAGGGCTAGCATTCTGAAATTTGGCAGACATGATCTCCTCTGATGGGGCAATAAATCCTGAAATTGTTTTCCAATTCTTCCAAGGAATAAAAATGCTATTGGCAGTTCCCTTTAAAAGAAAATCAAAATATAAACCCTGCACCTATTTTTCTGACATTGGGCAGGTGTAATCCCTTACTATGCCTGAAATTATCATCCAGTTCTGACCAAGAGAAAAAAGTTAACAGTTTTTTTTTTCTAATTTCCCATGGTAGTCAACAGGGAGCATAAAAACTAATTTTTCCAAACCTTGACTCAGGTTTGGTGCTGAGCTGAAGTGGTCCAACTACAAATTGGCCAGAGCAGAAGCGAGATGTTTCCCAAAATGCTGAATCGGGGTCTGAGTTGAAGGGGGAGGGGGTGTCAGTGCATTTTTCTTATGTATGTATGTAATCTATACACACACACACACACACACACACACACATATATATATTAAACATGCACTTAGACTCGTGTGTGTGTGTGTATGTGTGTGTGTGTGTGTATACACACACACACACACATACATACATATATATATATATATATATGCAAATTTGTGTTATGGGCCTGTGCCCTGGATCTTTTAAGAACCTAGCAATGCCCCTGATGGGGACTATGTCGGCATTGTCCTTAGACTAAAAGCTGCCTACCATAGGGGGACCACAGGATCATCCTCCCTAACTAGCAAGAACTATTTCTGTAGGAACAATATCGTAGTGGAACGGATTGCTGAATATAGTAACCGTTCATCCTCATTCATTGTCCCAGTTCACTAGATAAGCATTATTGCGACGCTTTTGAACACCTACTGCACATTGGGAGGTGACTGAAACGGCACTTGCATTCTTCAGTATGGGTGTTTTGTTTTGTTTTTGGTAATGAAGAAACTGAGATCTGCAAACAGGAAAAATGCCAAGTAAATAGTATGTATGGCACCAATACTTCTCATGGTTATATTTAAGAGTTTTTTTTGGTTCTGAATGATCCCAGAGCTCCTTGCAAACTATATTTAGGGAAAACTTGGCTTTCTGCTGAAAGGCAGCATCTGTTCCTTGGCACATAGTGACCCGTCAAACAAATTAGTTTGGCGAGTAAGGAATGTTGTATCATCTTATTGTAACTGGAGGATTTTATATAAACATAATCTATACCAGAAAAGCAAATAGACACTCCACCTCTTAGAAAAGGGCTGTGCAATGGGACCTATTAATGGTAACAGGTAATCAAGATCTCTGCTTAGAGCAAGTACTGACCTATCTAACTCTAAATAATAATGAACTGGAAGTTGCTTCTTTATATATGTGTCTGGATCTCTGGATGGCACCTTCTTCTATCATCCAATTAAATTTAATCTGTGATGTAACTTGATACAACGGAGTTTAGTGGAGGTGTCATACCTCAGTAGTAGAAAATACAAAATGTTGCAGGGTGGAGAGCTCCTCTTCAGTGTTCCAGTTAGCCATACTCCATTTCATTTCTCCTCCCTCTGTCCCCCCCATTCCCCCCACCACAACAGAGAGTCAGCTTTCTGTGGCCACTGAGCATGCTCAGTCTTCATTGGGCTGGATGTTGGGTTTGTTTGTGTGTTTGTTTGTTTGTTTACACGACTGAACGACTGAACAACAACATAGGCTTAACTAAGATTATAATTTATTTAACATTTATTTATTATATACATTTGTATCACACTTTCCCATAAATCATACTGTTATGTATGGGAGGGGGTCGTTGTTGTTGTTCAGTCGTTAAGTCATGTCCGACTCTTCGTGACTCCATGGGCCATAGCATGCCAGGCCTTCCTGTCCTCTGCTCTCTCCCGGAGCATGCTCAAGTTCATATTCATTGCATCGGTGATGCTATCTAGCCATCTCATCCTCTGCCGTCCCCTTCTCCTTTTGCCTTCAGTCTTTCCCAGCATCAGGGTCTTTTCCAGGGAGTTTTCTCTTCGCATTATGTGGCCAAAATATTTGAGCTTCAGCTTCAGTATCTGTCCTTCCAATGAGCAGTCAGGGTTGATTTCCTTTAGGATGGACTGATTTAACCTCCTTGCAGTCCAGGGGACCCGTAAGAGTCTTCTCCAGCACCACAGTTCGAAAGCATCAATTCTTTGGCGCTCAGCCTTCCTTATAGTCCAGCTCTCACAGCCATACATTACTACTGGGAAAACTATAGCTTTGATTATACAGACCTTCGTTGGCAAGGTGATGTCTCTGCTTCTAACTATGCTGTCTAGGTTTGCCATACTTTCCTCCCAAGGAGCAAGCGTCTTTTAATTTCACGGCTACAGTCACCATCTGTAGTGATGGTGATGGGGCCAGATGCCATGAACTTAGTTTTTTTAATGCTGAGTTTCAAACCAGCTTTTGCACTCTCCACTTTCACCCTCAACAAGAGGCTCTTTAGATCCTCTTCGCTTTCTGCCATTAGGGTGGTATCATCTGTGTATCTGAGGTTGTTGATAATTCTCCCGGCAGTCTTAATTCCGACCTGTGATTCATCCAACTCGGCGTTTCTCATGATGTACTCTGCATATAAGTTAAATGAGCAGGGTTTATGCAATATGCAGCCTTGTTGTACTCCTTTCCCAATTTTGAACCAATCGGTTGTTCCATGTCCGGTTCTTACTGTTCCTTCTTGACCCTCGTACAGGTTCCTCAGGAAACAGGTAAGGTGGTCTGGTACTCCCATCTCTTTAAGAATTTGCCAGAGTTTGTTGTGATCCGCACAATCAAAGGCTGTAGCGTAGTCAATGAAGCAGAAATAGACGTTTTTCTGGAATTCGCTTGCTTTCTCCAAGATCCAGCGAATGTTGGCGATTTGATCTCTAGTTCCTCTGCCTCTTCGGAACCCAATTGTACTTCCGGTAGTTCTCGGTTCACATACTGCTGAAGCCTAGCTTGTAGGATTTTGAGCATCACCTTGCTGGCATGTGAAATGAGCGCAATTGTACGGTAGTTTGAACACTCTTTGGCATTGCCCTTCTTTGGAATTGGAATGTAAACTGACCTTTTCCAGTCTTGTGGCCACTGTTGAGTGTTCCAAATTTGTTGACGTATTGAGTGCAGCACTTTAACAGCATCATCTTTTAGGATTTTAAATAGCTCAGCTGGAATACTGTCATCTCCACTAGCTTTGTTGTTAGTAATGCTTCCTAAGGCCCACTTGACTTCGCTGTCTAGGATGTCCGGCTCAAGTTCAGTGACCGCACTATCATGGCTATCAAGGACATTAAGATCTTTCCTGTTTAGTTCTTCTGTGTATTCTTTCCACCTCTTCTTAATCTCATCTGCTTCTGTGAGGTCCCTGCCTTCTTTGTCCTTTATCATGCCCGTCTTTGCACAAAACGGTCCCTTGAGATCTCCGATTTTCTTGAAGAGATCTCTAGTCTTTCCCATTCTGTTGTTTTCCTCGATTTCTTTACATTGTTCATTTAAGAAGGCCTTCTTGTCTCTCCTTGCTATTCTCTGGAAATCTGCATTCAGTTGGGTAAATCTTCCCCTTTCTCCCTTGCTTTTTGCTTCCCTTCTTTCCTCAGCTACTTGTAAAGCCTCATCAGAAAGCCACTTTGCTTTCTTGCATTTCTTTTTCTTTGGGATGGATTGAGTTGCTGCCTCCTGAACAATGTTATGGACCTCCGTCCATAGTTCCTCAGGCACTCTGTCTATCAGGTCTAATCCCTGAAATCTATTCCTCACCTCCATTGTATATTCATAAGGGATATGATTTAGGTCATACCTGAACGGTTTAGTGGTTTTCCCTACGTTCTTCAATTTAAGCCGAAATTTTGCAACAAGAAGCTCATGATCTGAGCCACAGTCAGCGCCAGGTCTTGTTTTTACTGACTGTATAGAGCTTCTCCATCTTTGGCTGCAAAGGACGTAATCAATCTGATTTCGATATTGACCATGTGGTGATGTCCATGTGTAGAGTCGCCTCTTGTGCTGTTGGAAAAAAGTGTTTGCTATGATCAGCGTGTTCTCTTGGCAAAACTCTATTAGCCTTTGTCCTGCTTCATTTTGTACACCAAGGCCATGCTTGCCTGTTATCCCGATGATTTCTTGACTTCCTACTTTAGCATTCCAATCCCCTATGATGAAAAGGACATTTTTTGTTGTTGTTAGTTCTAGAAGGTGTTGTAGGTCTTCCTAGAACCGATCAACCTCAGCTTCTTCGGCCTCAGTGGTTGCGGCATAGACTTGAATTACTGTGATGTTGAATGGTTTGCCTTGGATTCGTACTGAGATCATTTGGATTCGTACTGAGATCTGAGAACATCTGCAGAGTCCTTTAGAAGCTGTAGAGCAGCCTGCTCCAACCTGGGTTTCCTTCAGATGTTTCGGACTACAGTTCCTATCACCCCTGACTATTGGCCATGCTGGCTGGGTCTGATGGCTCTTGGAGGCCAAAACATTAGGAGGGATCAAGGTTGGGGAAGACTGCTGTAGAGATATTGTTTTCCCAACAAAGCTCTGATACCAGAAGGCACTGAGCTGCACCAGTAAACAAAAAACATAATGTAATTTTTAAAAATCAGCATCCTGCTCTGTTACTGAAGCAACCAAACTTCAGTATGATGCCAGGAGACTCTCCATAATAGTGCTTTTGAAATAAGGGAGCAGGGCATCACTACTGTCTGCAGCTATTACCATATCTATAATTTGGGCATTCTGGATGTATGAGTTTGTTACAATGGGGGTTTGAGAGAATTCTTTGAATTAGAAATGAAGTCAGGAATGTTGCCTACAGCACATTTACCCAGGGATTGTGATTTCTGCAGAGAAACAAGCATAATTGTTTGGAGATTTGCTTTAAAAGTAATTTATTTTATGATGGAATAGAGAATATACTCCTGAAAATGTCAGCCAATCAACAGACGGAGGAAAAAGCAAAACAGTTTTTAAGTTTCATTTAGAATTAGGGAGAGCAATCCTATGGCCCCTAGACAGTGCCAGGGGGGAGGCATAGG
This sequence comes from Heloderma suspectum, assembly GCF_057233095.1. Lineage (NCBI taxonomy): Eukaryota > Metazoa > Chordata > Lepidosauria > Squamata > Helodermatidae > Heloderma > Heloderma suspectum. The sequence goes on from NC_139458.1 coordinate 274,120,166, forward strand.
ATGGTTCAGTTTCCTGGCTCCAAGGTCGGACACAGGGTTCTGACCTTGGAGCCAGGAAACTGTGCCCCTCCACCCTGTAGCCAGCACGAAGAGAACTGCACCGGCTACCTTTCCATGCTTGGAAATAGAGCATGGAGACAGGGAAAAGGGGGTGTTCCTGGGGGTGGGAAGCAGAGGAGACTGGGGTGGCTGCCTTACGCCATTTCCTATGGCCGTCCCAGCCTCCTTCCCTCCCCCTCTGAAGCTCTGCTGCAGCCGCCCTGCATTGGATACTCCTCAGCCTCCGAGTTTGGAGGCTGCTGACTATCCACATAGGATTGAGCCGTAAGTGGAAATGGAAATACTGGATTAAAATACAAAGTTAAAACAGTAAAAAGAGCTTCAAGAAAAGAAAATGCTTGCAAACAGAAAAATCTAATGTACAAATTCCCGAACAAGAAATAGCTGCAAATTTTCTAGAGTGTTGTTTTTTGAAGACTATATATATTTGTTTTAAGAAATGCAATGAGAGAGAAACAATTCCCATATAGCTGAAATATTGTTTTCTTTGTTTTATTGTGGACCATTCCACTTTTAACAGTACAATCATATGAATGCCTACTCAGAAGTCAGTCATTAAGTTCAGTGAAACTTACTCCCAGGTAAGTATGTATAGGATCACAGCTTAAGAAATATACAGATGCATGCACAATCCAGTGCATACTGGGAGTCCTACTGACTTCAATTGGGCTTACTCTCAATTAGGTGTGCACAGGATTGTAGCCACAGTGGGGATAGGTTCAAAGCTATCAGTAAGTCCATTAAGCATGGAGTTGGGTGGTTCATGTGGATTATTCACTTTGTTTTATTTACTTATCATATTCGTATCCCCAACTTCTTCGAACAGAGTCAGGTAAGGAACTCACAATAACCCTGTGAGGACCCCTGAGAGTAAATGATCAAGAGGCTAGAGCCACTCCCCTATGAAGAAAGGTTACAACATCTGGGATTGTTGTTTAGCTTAGAAAACAGGCGAGTAAGGGGAGACATGATAGAGGTTTACAAAATTATGCATGGTGTGGAGAAAGTGGATAGGGAGACATTTTTCTCCCTCTCATAATAGTAGATCTTGGGGTCATCCCATGAAGCTGAGTGGTGGGAGATTCAGGACAGATCAAAGGAAGAACTTCTTCACAAAGCACACAGTTAAACTATGGAATTCACTTCCACAAGAGGTAGTGATGGCCACTAATTTGGATGGCTTTAAAATGGGATTAGACAAATTCAGCAATATGGCTCTGTGAACCAGTTGCTGGGGAACATGGGCGGGAGGGTGCTCTTACACTCATGTCCTGCTTGTGGGTTTCCCATGGGCAGCTGGTAGGCCGCTGTGTGAACAAAATGCTAGACTTGGATCCTTGGTCTGATCCAGCATGACTCTTCTTATGTTCCTGTGAAGGTTAGGTTGAGACACAGGGGCCTTTGTCCTAGGCTACTCTGAGCTTTGTGGCCAAGTAGTAGATCTGAATCCAAGTCTCCCTGTTTGTTGTTTTAATTTATTATTACATGTATATCCTGCCTTTTTTCCTTTTCTTGCAAGGAATCCTCCTCCTCCTGTAGGTTAGGCTGAGAATCAGTGACTGGCCCAAAGTCACCCCATGAGTGTCAGTGGGGACGAACTCAGGTCTCCTGAGTCCCAGTCCAACACTCTAACCACTACACCATCCAACACTCTACTATCCCCACACCAGGTTTCAACTAACTGCTACTATAAATGGCAAATTGTGCTCCAGAGCACTATTAGAGGCAATGTGAAAGAAAGCCACAGCAAAAACATATTCTTCTGGCGCAAAGGGCACATATATGAGGAAGAAAAACATTAATGATATGATCTTCTAGAAAGCTAGATGTGCCAAAAGTTTCACAGCCCGTGAAGGGCACTGGCAAACATGTTCACATATTTCCAAGAGTGGGGAACCTTTTTCAGCCCAGGCCATATTCCCTTGTACCTAATTTTCAAGGTGCGGCATGCCAGGGTGGGAACCAAACTAAAAGTCAGTGGGGCCATCTATTAATTCAAAAGGGATGGTCAAAAATTAGTCAACTCGGGTTGAGAAAAGTCCCCACCCTCAATCTCATCTCATATTTTTTCTGTCCTGTGTAGTATATGCCAGGAAAATGTTTGATCCAACAAACACATCTACTCAGCAAGTACAATTTCCTGCTGTTCAGACCCCTTCCCCCAGCCATTTAATTTGTGATGTTTTACAAATGATGTTCACAAAGAACCAGAAGTGTGAGTTTTCTCTCTCTCTCTCTCCAATCAGGTATTTGCATTTTAATTCAATCTTTGTCTGAGAGGGCCACCCTGTTTAGTTTATCAAAAGAGAAGTGGGAAAGCTAATTTCACAGCTCTTGGGAGGGAAAAGACCATTATCTACTTGAATAGTTATTAATTTCCTTTACACTTGGATTTATTAAAAAGAGAGAGAGAGAGAGAAAGAAAGAAAGAAATCAGTATAGTAGATTTTCAGTTGCTTGGTGCCAAAATTCCTACTTAACACAGCTATGTGCCAGTTTGCCCCAGCTGAGAAACCTGGACCAGCTTCTGGAAAGATGCTTTTTTAATAAAAACAAAAGGTCAGTATGAGTTTTGCTGTATTGTCTTCACTATTCACACATAGCAAGATGAAAGAGAGCACTGCCAGTGTGTTCCTGAGAGCCATTAACACATCGTCCTTCATTCACGGAGACAGGAAGGAAGTTCTCCGGTCCAAGCTGGTCAGCAAATCATGGTGTGAACGATGCAAGTAAATATGAAGTATGAAAGATAAATAAGATAAAGTTATCTTGTATATGAAAAGTTTCCTTCTCCCTCCCCCATTTTTTTCTTTTTAAAATTTAGTTGCAGAGTTTGTATGGGGTTAGAAGGAAATGCTTTGTAGAAAAAAAAGTTTGGTTGGAAATTGACTCTTGGTAGGATGACTAGGTGACATATATTTTGAGTAAGTTGCTTTTAAAAGATGATATATGCAACACCATACAGGCTGCTCAACAAGATCAGCCTCGGATGGCCTTCTCTCTGTCCCATTAGCCAGGACAGCTAGACTGGTGAGGATGAGGGAGAGGGCCTTCTCTGTGGTGGCCCCCACTCTGTGGAACTCCCTCCCTAGGGAACTCCACCATGCCCCCTGTTTAATGAGCTTCTGCCACGCATTGAAAACGTGGTTGTTCAGGCAAGCATTTGGGGTGGGTTAGGGTATTTTTAGAAATACGATGTTTTAATGTGTAATTTTATTGTTTTAAACTGTTTGTACTGTTGTACATCACCCAGAGTAACTGGGTGACCGGCCAGATGGGTGATTAAGAAATTAAATACATACATACATACATACATACATACATAAATGCATAAATCTTTCAAATGTCATAGATCATATTTATGTAGTATTAAATGAATATAATAACAAAAAAACCAAAAATACACCACCAATCCCAAAGAAAGAAATAGGAACAAAATTGTACAATGCACCTAACAGCTCTTAAACAGAGTGTAGTGCTTTGAAGATACTAGAAGCAATGCTCTTGCTGAAGCCACTAGTGCGGTAGTTGAATAATGACCCCCCTTTCCTTTTGTGCTGGCCCCCTTATCTGATATTTTTTTTAAAAAAAAATGCTATGTAGACTGTAGTATGTCTAAAGTTAGGGGAAGTCAGTGGTGAGTCTCACAGTTTTTGTTAAGCCCCCCCACTCTGCCCCCCACACACAATTTGAGCATTGCTTAGGAGGGAAGAAATTAAATGGAGCTAAACTTGCACTTCAACAAGGGAATTCCCCTGCATGCTGCTCCCTTCCAACAGAGGAGGAGAGGCCCAAAGGGGAATCCCCATGTTATCTCTGATTGCAGATTGGAGATAACAAAGGGGATGGGGGAAAGGCAGCTTTGCCTGCCCTGTCTCCTCTCCCCAATGGGAGAAGGTGCAGGGCAGGTGAAGCGACTTCGCTGTGCACAGGCCTTCTCTGATGCCAGTTCCCGGTGAATGCACACTACCAAGGACCAAAAGCTTCAGCTGCCCTGCATCCTCTCCCCAATGGGAGAAGGCACAAGGGAGGCAGAGCAGCTTCACTGCATGCCAGCCCTTCACTGATGGGAGAAGACTGTGCAGCAAAGCCAGTTCCTGGTGGATGTGCCAGGAGGATCATGTTTTTGATGCACCTGCCAGGGACCAAATGACATAAGGGGGTGTGGCCTCTCCCCTTTGACATCAGTGGGTGTGGCCACACACCCTTACATCATTCGGCTTGCAGAGGGCAGGGTGGGGGATCATCAGGCCTCCCTCTGCATTCTGGTTCCCCACCTATGACTTCAATGGCATGCTCCATTGGATCATCAACTGAGGCAGGACTGGGCTGAGTTCAGTCTTGCATAGTCTACCTTAAAAAACAACTCAAGTTCATCAATATACCTTACCTTTAGAAAGCAAGACTGCCTACTCAGGAATGATCTCTTCACAGACATTCGATCTGGTTTAAATGAGAATGCAGTCTCTCTTAGGGAGGATCGGATCATTTTCTATAGTCCAACACTCTTTGCAGGACTCTCAAGACTAGATGGACTATCAGGAATTCACAGATTGTCTACCGATAGCTGACAACGCACCTTCTTCCCACCCCTGTTGCTGTTGTTCAGTCGTTAAGTCGTGTCCGACTCTTTGTGACCCCATGGACGACCATAGCACGCCAGGCCTTCCTGTCCTGCGCTCTCTCCTGGAGCATGCTCAAGTTCATATTCATTGCATCGGTGATGCTATCTAGCCATCTCATCCTCTGCCATCCCCTTCTCCTTTTGCCTTCAATCTTTCCCAGCATCAGGGTCTTTTCCAGTGAGTTCCCACCCCTGTACCAAGGTGCAAAATTAAGAGGGAGCACACACATGCATGTCCATTATGTGATAACTGCAATATCAGTTGCTGACCTGCATGTGTGAATAGGGATGTACGAAACGACTTACCTGTTTTGTTTTGTGGGGGGGAGGCGCTCCGTCCCTCCCCCCAAAATCCTCGCCGTCCCGCTCTGCTCTGCAGCAACTCTGCGGAGCCGGCGGCCAGGGCCACCCACAGCGACATCCAGTCGCTGCTGGGCTGCGCAGGGACGCAAATGGCGGCCGCCGTGGCCGCTGCCATTTGCGTCCCTTTTTTTCCCTGTGATAGGCTACATAACTATTTACGTAGCCTATCACGGGAAAAATTGTGATGCGAATGGCAGCCGCAGACGCGGCCGCCATTCGCAAAGCAGCACGAATGGCACCTGGTTGGTGCTCTGTTTCACGTGCCTTTCGCGGGGGGGGGGGGGCTTTATTCTGCCATGGATTTTGGGGGGCCGAATGCACTGGCATTCAGCCTCATTGAGATCCGTGGCGGAATTCTCCGCCATCCCTATGTGTGAAGGAGACATTTGATAGCATTTTCACAATGCCAAGTGTCATCATAAATCTAACCCTTTTTAATGTTTTAGCTGCCATTCATCAAGTGATGTACAGAGATGCATAAGCCAGCCCTACAAATGTGTTGATGACATAGCACATTGGTATCCCACCCTTTCTCCAAGGAGCTCAGGGCAAGGGGTTATAAAATTTTATCCTCACAACAACGTTATGGAGTAGGCTGGACTGAGACAGCCCTTTATGAATAAGCAGGAATTTGAACTTGGGTCCCTGTTTAATTCCAGTACTTTGTCCACCATACCACTCTGGCTCTCCACATACCACACAATGACAGCTAGACATCTACAGGTTAAACTGAAGCTGTACAGGTAGATGTGCAAACGTTTTTAAATACAGTCTTCAAAAGGGCATCACAACAACTCGGTTATGTTAATTCCTCTATTAGCTGAATATTTCCCTCGTATATCATTAATATTTCTTCCTAAAAGAAGCACGTCCTATCAGCCTGTTCATTTTTAAATGGCAAAAAGGAATAAAATGTAGCTGAAAACTTGCTTATCATATGCCATCTTGAGCAACAGAACCAGTTTCAAAATAAGGGAAGCTCCTAAAATCAGCTACTATGTGGCTACTATACCTAGTATAATCTCCCTGTCACTCTTGGAGAACTTGAATCTAGATATTTCTCATATATATATATATATATATATATATATATATACATACACACACACACACACACACACACACATTATTATGCCTCACCTACCTCTCAATTAAAGTCTCTTTTATAAGGTGGACACAAATGATCTATCTTATCCGATGCAGTAATTATGGCAACATCATCAAATCAGCTATTTTAAAAACAAGGATGCTTGAACACCCATATCTAAATAAAGCACTGAGATGTTTGTGGGCAAAAATTCTAATAAGGTACACATCTAAAGTTGCATTCAATCCAGTTCATGTAATTTACATAATAATCAGAGCATACATTTCAAAAACGTAAACACTATTAACTCGCTAAACTTAGGGCCTATTGACAAGGCTGTTTCAGTGCATGATGAATATGGGGGAAAGGCCTCCTTGTTTTGGAGATCCAGCTTGTGACAAGCTAGCCATGTGCACTCATCACTATATATAAGATTCACATTTTGGCATGCCACAACTGTTTCACCTTTAGAGAGGTTTGTGGCAGCATGGACCAAACTCAGTCCCCTGCATGTGGTCATAGGTGCACAAAGCTGTGCATGAGCATAGCTTGGTTATTGATGATTATTTCACCACATATCTTTGGGCCACATTACTTTTAAATCCGTATCTAGGAGCAACGTTTCTTTTTGTTTTCATTTTTACTCTAGGGTAGGTGCACAGAAATTATATGATATGGATTGGGACCTTAACGTAGGGGTAGGGGAGTTTTGAAGAGCCAGATCAGCCCCCACTGCACCTGGTCTAGGGTAAAAATGGTGATGGTGGGGAGGCGTAGCTGCTTGATGCAGATTTGAAGTAATGTCATTTTTAGTCCTCAAACACACATCAAATTTCTGGGCAGTAAAATTATCCTTAGCAGGATGATACAGGTGATGACTTATGAAAGGTACACTGTATGAATAAACTGTGGTAATAATAATAATAATAATTATTATTATTTATTTCATTTCTATACCGCCCAATAGCCGAAGCTCTCTGGGCGGTTCACAAAAATTAAAACCAAACAACACACAATAAAACAATTTAAAATATATAGAACATTAAAACCACAATAAGAATTATACTTTGCCTTTATATATAGCAATTCAAAATATTCTAAGTAATTCACACATTCATTGACTGGGTTCAGACAACACTGTAACTCACACTCAAGGCTTGAGTGTGGGTTGTTGTTGAACCATGGGTTATCATGTTGTCTGAACCCAGCTGTGCTAACAATCCATGGTTTGTTAACCATGAACAATCCATGAAAAGAACCCATGGTTTGTTGTTGTGTTGTGAACTTTGTGTTGTGAACTGTGGGTTGTTCATGGTTAACAAGCCATGATTTGTTAGCACGTTTGGGTCCAGACAACACGATAGCCCATGTTTCAACAACAACCCATGTTTCAACAACAACCCACACTCTCAACTCATATTCAGCCCCTGAGTGAGGGTTATTGTGTTGTCTGAACCTAGCCGGTATGTTAACAACACTAAGGTGAGTCAGTGCTAGAGTATCATCCTCATAACTTAGATGGGTCACTGACACTTGAGAGAGAGGGAGGCCCTGAAACAAGGCATTCCAAAGGTTGGATGAGGGCATGTTCCCCCATGAGGCCCCAAGACCAGGCCTCACACATGAGGCTGGCATTAGTATGAGGCCTTGGGCCGATCTACATTGCACCCACCATCGCAATGAATTCAGTGTCCTGTCGGGTTAAATGCTCTCGCATTAAAACGGGATTATCCACACTCACCCATTTTCCCCATTGTGGTGCTTCATCGAATGCACGAGCTTGGTTCACACTTGAGCACTGTGCAGTTTTCCTGCTCTTAAAGATGGAGGCTCTCATTGGAGGATCAGAAACTTCCTGTTTCTGCTGATTCCACGCCCACCATGCTCACAGCTCTCGATGGCCCCATGCCGTCTTCCGGCTACTGATGGCATAGCTTCCTCAGCAGTCAATGTTTCCTCAGCAACAAGCAAAGGGCTGGACGTGCACACGCTTGTCTGATCTCAGAAGCTGAGCAGGGTCGGCCCCAGTCAGTGGTTGAATGGGCAACCGCCTGGGAATCAGGCTTCCTGCAATGAGCAGGGGGTTGTTCTATCCCTTCAAATGAGACTAAGTTTTACCCCCTCCTATTCCCCGCTTCGGGTTTTTTTTTTTAATTAAGGTGTTATCTTCGAAGAATCATGGCTTCTCCATGATTTTTTTTTTCTAATTCAGGCATGATCTTCAAAGATTTGAAGATTTGAAGCTTCAAATTTTCGAATCTTCAAAGATCGTGCCTGAATTAGGAAAAAAAAAACATTGCGGAGAAGCCACAATTCTTTGAAGATAACACCTTAATTAAAATTTAAAAAACCCGAAGCGGGGGATAGGAGGGGGTAAAACTTAGTCTGATTTGAAGGGATAGAACAACCCCCTGCTCAATGCAGGAAGCCTGATTCCCAGGCAGTTGCCCATCCAACTACTGACAGGGGCCGACCCTGCTCAGCTTCCAAGATCAGACAAGTGTGCGCACATCCAGCCCTTTGCTTGTTACTGAGGAAACATTGAGTGCTGAGGAAGCTATGCGATCAGTAGCTTGAAGACAGCATGGGGCCATCGAGAGCTGTGATTGGACAGGAGGGAAATACAAACACCACCGTATATGGACAGGCAGGGGAGGGGACTATGACCAGATATGGTAGCAAAGGCGGAAAATCAAGGGGGAAATACCGGGATATCAAGGTATTGAAAGCGGGAGCACGGAAGTGGGAAATTCCGGTTCCAATTCGAGGTGGGTACTGCGTAGTGTGAGACGGGTGGTGAAACCTCATTGGAAGCGAAAAAACCTGTAAGTGTAGATCGGCCCCTCATCTTGGGCCCCACTGATTTCAATGGGAGGGTAAAAGGCAGGAACCATTGGGAGAAAAACTAGTGGACACCCCCCCCTCACATACACCCCCCTCCTGCCCTGGCTGCTTATGTTCCTGCAGGGCTCCTACTGGCTCCACAAGTTAGCATTACTCTGTAATACAATGGCATATAAGCATTCAAGGATTAGAGTCCATTTCATCAGATACATCAAGTGTTAATCTAAGTTGGCAAGTATATGTTGGAGTGGATCCCAGTGTAGGGTGGATCAACTGCACTGTCAGAAGTTGACTTCCTCACCCCCTCCTTCCCACAGCAGCCCCTCCAGCCCCCTGAAAATTCTACACAGAGTCAGGAGACCCTGCTGAATGGGGTGACCTGTGGTGTGGGAGGGAGGGGTCCCCCAAAATCAGGCAGAGGGACCTTCTGCAAGCGGAGCTCTTCCTCTCACAGAAGGTCCATTCCTCTTGTGGGAGGCAGGTTCTGGATTCAGCCCCAAGACATTGCTGCTGTTGTTTTCCTCTTTACAACCACATGTACCTGCCAAATTAGATAAAACCTCATGCATCAGATAAAGCAGACCCTAGTTCACGAAAGCTTATATATATGTAATTGTCTTCAAGGTGCCACAAAACTCTTTGGCCCCATCTATATGTGGCATTTACTCCAGTTCTACCTTGCCCCCTCCCCCAGATGATCGTGGCACATGACACACACCCCTCTCTGTAGCAAGCGCAGTTTTTCATGCTGTAAAAAAAGGGAGTTTTGCAAATTCATTTTCTGACATTTTCCTGTCGTGGCAGTTTCAGGGTAGTTTGGGAGTCTGTGTGACCTGAACTGCCTTTGGCATGGGCTGCGGGGAGCAACGCTGATTGACGGAAGGGAAAATTGTGTCATGAAAGGGTGGACACAAGGAGAGGAGCGGGCAAAACATGTCTACTCAGAAGTAACTCATTCTCCTCAATTGTACTTTACCGAGTATGAGCGGAGAGGGGTCCGGAGAAGTAAATGTGCACATAAGTTTAATGAGTTCAAAGGGTGACCCTTACTCGCACAAAAAACGGGTGCACACAAAGGGAGGTGTTCGCAAAACATGTCTACTCAGAAGTAATTCATTGTGCTCGATTGCACCTCATTGCGCATGTGAGTGAGGAGCGGGACAGGGAGCAAGCCTCTTGGTTTAAACCTCTGCTCTTATGGAAGAGAGGAGGTACAAAGAACACTAACAATTTTAAAAGCTGATTGCCCCCAAAGGAGCTTTCTTCCTGCTGAGAAAGGGTGGACACAAGGGGATGCTGGCTAAACATGTCTACCCAGAAGTCTCTACTGCACTTTACTGAGCATGAACGAGGCGAGGGGCAAGGAGCAAGCCTCCTTTCATTCGCTGCCCCACACCTACGTAGTTGATGATGTTCAGTTCTAGTCACAGGACTCTGCCCACCCAACCTGTAACTAATGTGGTTTCAGGTGCCATTTGTCCGGTGAAAGCAGGTTTTTTTAAATGTATGCACCACTTTCGTGGCTACGTTTGCCCCAGGAGGAGCAAACCAGATTTCATGAAAATCCATATTTAAACAGAATCACCTCAGAATGCGTCTCCATGTAGATTGGGCCTTGGTTGTTTTTGCTGCAAAAGACTAACATAGCTACTCCTCTGGGAATTCTCACGGATGGGATCAGGGCTTTTTGTTTTTTTTAAATCACAAATCTTCAGTAACCCTCTGCCACTATTCAAGATTATGATTTAAAATGCCCTTTTTGTTCATTCCCCACCCCCCCAGTACATGGATTTTGAATGAACCAAGCAAGCCTTTCTATTTTAATCTTTTTTTCATAGCTGATTTCTACATCCAAGCTATTTACAATGAGAGAAATGGAAAGACTCCAGGTTTGGAGTCCTGTGGGACCATGATTACTGGGGGGAGTGGGGCGGGGGGAAGAGAGGGCATACTCATTTTGAAATACAGCTTTCCCTTGGTTTGGCAAAGTTTACCTGGAGGTTTTCAGTTTGAACAATCCCTGCTGCTTTTTTCAAAGACCCTGCAAAATGCAGGCACAATTATGTATTTTCTGTTTATACTGCTGCTGGTTTTGCCACAAATAATTATGATAATTATTTGCATTCCAGTATATAGATAATAGGTTGGATTCCGATTTAGTCATACTTGGAGTAGACCTACTGAAATCAATGGGACATAAGCTAATCATGACTAACTTACATTTCATTGATTTCAATATGTCTACTTTAAGTATGACTAAATTTGGATTCATCTGAATGGCCTAATTTCTGGGAAACAATATTAGTTTGATCCAGAGTGATTTTCCATTTTTAGAAAAAGAAATCTTCTGTTTCATGTATGTTTTAAAAGGGCAAAAATAGTACATCATTTGAGATAATCTTCTTTAGTTCATTAGGAGTACAGCTTACACCAGGGGGAGGCAGCCTTTTTGGGCCCGTGCACACATTTGGCAATTTGAGAAACTGTCCTGGGTACCACCACAAAATGGGCACGCTGCAGATGGAAGCATCAGCCTGCAGCCACCCGCCATCTTAATTTCCTAAGAATGTTTCTGAGCCCCATGTGTGGTCCAGAGGCATTCATGGGAAAAGAAGATGGGAGCAGCTAGAGACCCTCATTTTTCTTTGGAGTGAGCCCTGATGCCAGAAAGAAACTCTGCTATTTAAAAAAAAGGGGGGATAAGAAAGGTGCCCGTGGACACCGCATTACACAGTCCAATCCATGCCACTGGATTTTTACAGGCTGGAACCAAACAAGGAAAAAAAGGAATAAGATAATTAAACCTTAATTATTAAGGGCATAATCCTATTTTCGAGTTCTGCTAGCTGAGGGGCCATAGAATTTGGTGTAAGCTCTGCTATGCTGGTGCCATGATAGGTACAGCAGTAGAACTACCCAGATGTGCTGGCAGAACACTTGGCTCGTGTAGCTTTTTTGCCTACAGCAAAATGGCTAAAATGAGGCAAAGTCATGTATATAAGAAGGGGCAGCACACTTGCACCATGTCCTATACCAGACTAGGCAACCTGGCACCTTCTAGATGTTTTGGACTACAACTCCCATCAGCCCCAGCCAAGATGACTAACAGTAAAGGATTATGAGAGCTGTTGTCCCAAACACCTGAACAGCCCAGGTTGCCTACCCCTGTCCTAAACTCATCCAACCCACAGCTCTGGGCTTGGCACAAAGAATCCCCCTGCCCTCGACTCCAATAGGAAGGAAAAAAATTAAGTTCTTAGCAGATCCTTCTGCATGTTCAGTCCTGCAGGAGAAATTGAATCGCAGTGGCTTCATCAGTATTTCCGCTGCTTGTAAAGGACTTATGGTGATAATGGTTTTAAAGAGAAGGGAGCGGGGAGAGAAATCGCTAGTAATTTTAAGAAAGAGCATGGGGTGGGGGGATAATAATTGCCCCCCAGCTTTGTCGTGCAAGCACAACCATAATTAGCAGGTTCAGACTGGATGCAAAAAACATTCTGATAAGCTGCTAAATCTTGGCAGAAGTTTTAAAAAACAACAACAATCAAGGAGACTGTACATCATTTAGGTTCTGCCTTTTTCTATTCTTCCACTTCCTCTGCAATTACTGAGCAGGTTCTTAGAGACCATTCATCAATTGTAATTGGCTCAGCTTCTGCACTAGCTCTTACCAGAAGTGCAGCCCATCATTTTGCAGCCTCCAACTCCTGTATCGCTCCTCTTTTGTCTCTGATGAACAGAGAAGTGCAGAGCAGGAAATAATGCTCAAGCCCAGCCTCTTCTCAGTCTACTTTCCTTTTTCTGAAGGCAATAGCACAGGTTTCTTTAAAGGTTAACAAAGACAGGATTCAATCATACTGGTGAATTATTTACATCACACTTGGACTGTTATCTCAAATCAATGTTACAATGCAATACAATGCCATTAAAGTTATTTTTCTGCCTTTGGCTTTCTCCAAATGCAAAAGTTCAGCTCCATCAAAATCAGGACCAGTCATTTGTTGGAGGGCCTCCAGCAGCCAGAAAGCAGAGCCGTTGACCCCCCGCTGCTTGGGATACACACTATGAACCTTTTCATAGCTCAGGTTTTACACACAACAGACCTGAAACATAAGAAAAGGCTTTGATTGGGAAGCTGGAGAAGACTATTCTCTGTACATCACTCTGCTGAGACAATTGCCTCCTGCTCCCCAAAAGGCTCAGCCAGTGAACAAGGCTGCAGCTTCTGTCTCCTGGGCTGACAAAAGGCCTCCTTGCTTGTCTTATGCCAAGCTAGACCTTACAACGTTGACAGTGTGCACAGAACTCTGAAAATGTTTATGTTTGTGTGTGCGTGGGTAGGTGGGTGATGATGACACCAGACAAGTCAACTGTGTACACATCGAAAACATCTTGAACGTGAATGTCCTGGATAGGGAAATATATACATTTAAACCTGTGTTTTTCACCCAAGGCAAGAGGCAGATCAGACTTAACAGCTAGTATTTGTGTTTCCAAAAATGGAGATCAGCCATTGCTTCTCTTTCCCAAAATGCAATGATAGGTGTAATCAGATAACTCCAACACTTACCATTCACTAATTCATTCAGACTGCAAATCTCCATTTTCAGACAGATGGCATTTCTACACCAGCCTAAAATCCTGCATTTAAAATGGGTCTTTCTGCTTCCGTTTTAAATGCAGGATCACAACTGGCTCCCTTTACACACACTCCCCCCTTCCTTCTCCCTGTATCTGAGTCTTCCATTATCTTTCATTGATCTCGCTCCTCTTCTTCCCACTTTAACTCTTTTGATGGAGGAAACTGAAGCGGAACACAATGGAGTAATTTGATAGCTCATTATCTGCGATCTATTTAAAAACGGAACAAAGGGCATTTAGTGCAGTCACTGCGTCATGTAAAGAGCCCGCAAACCTCCGTGAAGGAGCAATCGCAATAACAGGATAAAAGCCCAGTGTGAAGGAGCCCAGAGTCTATCTAAACTGCAGAGCTCATGGGCACAAGATCTAGCCAAAAGTTGGGACTTTTCTATTTCTTCGCCCATCTCCTGCTTTTTGTACCACCTAGCCTGATGAAGAGTTCTAGAGAACTCAAACACTTGCACATTTAATGGAATTCTGGTTGGTCTTAGTAAAAGGTACACCTTTAAGTTGCCTTGCAACGCTGGTGACTAACCATTTTGTTAAGGGTACTGCAAGTCAAGTACAAAGTATTAGAGCCTACTTCAGCTCATGCAAAAGAACTTCCCACTGCTGTCCTTCCCCCTGCAGCCCCCCCCCCGCCATACCCACAAATCTTCTCTGAAAGTTCCCCCAGCCCACTAGAACCCATTCTGGTGGTAAGTGAGGCTGCAGGGGAGAGGTGGAATCAGTTCTGCCAGTTTCTGTTCTGCTGGCAGATGGGCAAGGTTGGATATGACCCTGTAGCATGACAGCCTTTTTCTGCCCCTGCTCCATAAGAAGAGCCATGCTAGATCAAACCACCCCTTCATGGATCACTGCCTTGTTGTGGCGAAGGGGCTTGCGTAACTCAGTGAAGTCATAAGCTATGCCGTGCAGGGCTACCCAAGACGGACAGGTCATGGCGGAGAGTTCTGACAAAATGTGGTCCACTGGAGAAGGAAATGGCAACCCACTCCAGTATTCTTGCCAAGAAAACCCCATGGAACGTATCGCAAGGCTAAAAGATATGACGCCAGAAGATGAGCCCCTCAGGTCGGAAGGTGTCCAACATACTACTGGGGAAGAGCAGAGGGAATTTCCAAGTAGCGCCAGAAAGAGTGAAGCAGCTGGACCAAAGCCGAAAGGACACTCAGCTGTGGATGTGTCTGGTGGTGAAAAGAAAGTCCGATGCTGTAAAGAACAATATTGTTTAGGAACCTGGAATGTAAGATCAATGAATCAAGGCAAGCTGGAGGTGGTCAAACATGAGATGGCAAGATTGAACATCGACATCTTGGGAATCAGTGAACTAAAATGGACAAGCATGGGTGAATTTAATTCAGGTGACCATCATATCTACTACTGTGGGCAAGAATCCCTTAGAAGAAATGGAGTAGCACTCATAGTCAACAAAAGGGTGGAAAAAGCAGTACTGGGGTACAATCTCAAAAACGACAGAACGAATCCAAGGTAAACCATTCTCAGTACGAATCCAAGGCAAACCATTCAACATCACAGTAATTCAAGTCTACGCCCCAACCACTGAGGCCGAAGAAGCTGAGGTTGATCGGTTCTAGGAAGACCTACAACACCTTCTAGAACTAACACCAAAAAAGATGTCCTCTTAATCATAGGGGATTGGAATCCTAAAGTAGGAAGTCAAGAAATCACCGGGATAACAGGCAAGCATGGCCTTGGTGTACAAAATGAAGCAGGACAAAGGCTAATAGAGTTTTGCCAAGAGAACACGCTGATCATAGCAAACACTCTTTTCCAACAGCACAAGAGGTGACTCTACACATGGACATCACCAGATGGTCAATATCCAAATCAGACTGATTATGTACTTTGCAGCCAAAGATGGAGAAGCTCTATACAGTCAGTAAAAACAAGACCTGGAGCTGACTGTGGCTCAGATCATGAGCTGCTTCTTGCAAAATTATGGCTTAAATTGAAGAACGTAGGGAAAACCACTAAACCATTCAGGTATGACATAAATCATATCCCTTATGAATATACAGTGGAGGTGAGGAATAGATTTCAGGAATAGATAGACAGAGTGCCTGGGGAACTATGGACGGAGGTCCATAACATTGTTCAGGAGGCAGCAACTCAATCCATCCCAAAGAAGAAGAAATGCAAGAAAGCAAAGTGGCTTTCTGATGAGGATTTACAAGTAGCTGAGGAAAGAAGGGAAGCAAAAAGCAAGGGAGAAAGGGGAAGATATACCCAACTGAATGCAGAGTTCCAGAGAATAGCAAGGAGAGACAAGAAGGCCTTCTTAAATGAACAATGCAAAGAAATCGAGGAAAACAACAGAATGGGAAAGACTAGAGATCTCTTCAAGAAAATCGGAGATCTCAAGGGAACGTTTTGTGCAAAGACGGGCATGATAAAGGACAAAGAAGGCAGGGACCTAACAAAAGCAGATGAGACTAAGAAGAGGTGGAAAGAATACACAGAACTATACAGGAAAGATCTTAATGTCCCTGATAGCCATGATAGTGCGGTCACTGAACTTGAGCCGGACATCCAAGAGAATGAAGTCAAGTGGGCCTTAGGAAGCATTACTAACAACAAAGCTAGCAGAGATGACAGTATTCCAGCTGAGCTATTTAAGATCCTAAAAGATGATGCTGTTAAAGTGCTGCACTCAATATGCCAACAAATTTGGAACACTCAACAATGGCCACAAGACTGGAAAAGGTCAGTTTACATTCTAATTTCAAAGAAGGGCAATGCCAAAGAGTGCTCAAACTACCGTACAATTGCGCTCATTTCACATGCCAGCAAGGTTATGCTCAAAATCCTACAAGCTAGGCTTCAGCAGTATGTGAACCGAGAACTACTGGAAATACAAGCTGGGTTTCCAAGAGGCAGAGGAACTAGAGATCAAATCGCCAACATTCACTGGATCTTGGAGAAAGCAAGAGAATTCCAGAAAAACATATATTTCTGCTTCATTGACTACGCTAAAGCCTTTGATTGTGTGCATCACAACAAACTGTGGCAAATTCTTAAAGTGATGGGAGTACCAGACCACCTTACCTGTCTCCTGAGAAACCTGTACGAGGGTCAAGAAGCAACAGTAAGAACCAGACATGGAACAACCGATGGGTTCAAAATTGGGAAAGGAGTACGACAAGGCTGTATATTGTTGCCCTGCTTATTTAATTTATATGCAGAGTACATTATGAGAAACGCCGGGTTGGATGAATCACAGGTCGGAATTAAGATTGCTGGGAGAATTATCAACAACCTCAGATACGCAGATGATACCACCCTAATGGCAGAAGGTGAAGAGGATCTAAAGAGCCTCTTGTTGAGGGTGAAAGAGGAGAGTGCAAAAGCTGGTTTGAAACTCAACATTAAAAAAACGAAGATCATGGCATCTGGCCCCATCACTTTCTGGTATATAGAAGGGGAAGAAATGGAAGCAGTGACAGATTTTATTTTCTTGGGCTCCAAGATCACCGCAGACGGTGACTGTAGCCATGAAATTAAAAGACACTTGCTCCTTGGGAGGAAAGCTATGGCAAACCTAGACAGCATAGTAAGAAGCAGAGACATCACCTTGCCAACAAAGGTCCGTCTAATCAAAGCTATGGTTTTCCCAGTAGCAACGTATGGCTGTGAGAGCTGGACTATAAGGAAGGCTAAGTGCCGAAGAATTGATGCTTTCAAACTGTGGTGCTGGAGAAGACTCTTACGAGTCCCCTGGACTGCAAGGAGGTCAAATCAGTCCATCCTAAAGGAAATCAACCCTGAGTGCTCATTGGAAGGACAGACACTGAAGCTGAAGCTCAAATATTTTGGCCACCTAATGCGAAGAGAAAACTCCCTGGAAAAGACCCTGATGCTGGGAAAGATTGAAGGCAAAAGGAGAAGGGGGCGGCAGAGGATGAGATGGCTAGATAGCATCACCGATGCAATGAATATGGACTTGAGCACACTCCGGGAGACAGCGGAGGACAGGAAGGCCTGGCGTGCTATGGTCCATGGGGTCACAAAGAGCTGGACACGACTGACCGACTGAACAACAAAGATCAAACCAACGGTTCATCTAGTCCAGCATTCTGTTCACACAGTGGCCAACCAGCTGCTCATGAGAAACCCACAAGCAGGACATGAATACA
Organism: Heloderma suspectum; assembly: GCF_057233095.1. Lineage (NCBI taxonomy): Eukaryota > Metazoa > Chordata > Lepidosauria > Squamata > Helodermatidae > Heloderma > Heloderma suspectum. The sequence goes on from NC_139458.1 coordinate 274,137,942, forward strand.
ACAGCACCCTCCCACCTGTGTCCCCCAGCAACTGGTGTACATAGGCATACTGCCTCTAATGCTAGAGGTAGCCTCCAAATTCCTGGAGGAGAAGGCTATCAATGGCTACTAGTCCCGATGGCTACATGTTACCTCTAGTTTAGAGTTCCCCAGTAAGCAGCAGCTGATGGCTGCCCATTAAGAACTTGATCAACCTCCTGGGCTAGATCTACACTAGTGCTTTTTATCAGTATTGAAATGCACTGGGGCACATTATACATCCCATATACCACTTTTCTAGCATTATGCTGTTTTTTATTCCGTATTATCCTAAACAGATGTACATTTATACCTCGTAGCACGCACAATGTCAAGAGGCATATAGCATTACTATGATGGGATCATATAGATATGACATGTAGATCTGGCCCTGGTTGCATTACCTGCCTGGGACAATAAAAATGTGGGGGGGGGGGCATTGTCAAGCAATTGCAAAACTGCAGCAGGTGGGCTCTACTAGGACTCCCTGCCCCTTAGGCTCAGCAGTTGTGCAGTCTTAGCCAAGGGTGTATATGTGATACTTCTTCCATAACTTACTTTATCACAAAACAGTGCTTACTGAGCTGACATAGGTTTAATGAGAAACCTAGAAAAAGAAAACGCCTCAAAAAGCACAGTACAAAATCGTGAATATATTAGAATCGATTCATCTTCATTAGATTTACTGATTTCTGCGACTAGGAAGAAAGGTGTTCTCAGAGCAGAATATCTTACAATAAATAGGCCCAGGTCTGCTTCTTCCACAACTCTCATTCAAATTGTCTCTTGGGTCTACTAAACTAGTTTCTGATATCACCCACTCACTTCGCTTGTGGCATGCTCATTCTTTTCCCTTTCCTTTCGTAAAGGTTATTTGGCTGTCCTCCAGTTGCTATGGCTTTTCTGCTAGCTTTCTAAATATTCAGCTCATGGACACAATATTATCTGTATCTTGATAAAGGTTAGAGTAAGCATGGGAAAGAAATAATAAGCTACTATAGAGGCACAAGTGTGTTATAGAGAGTGCTTCTGAACTGATACAAATTGGGAATTCTCCAGCAATGTCATCATGCCTTTCACTTGCAAAGCTTTTAAATTTAATTTACTATAAAAGAAAGGGAGCAGGGCGGGGGTGGATTTAAATAAATAAATTGCAGATGCAATTTCCTAAAAGAAGGTGTGATTTTGCAACCCAGAAGAATTAAATCTAGAGGAGAAAATGAGCACAATCCTGCCTGCCCTATGCATGTAGAGCAGGGCACAAATTTACTCCATCTTAGAGGCCAATCCAGCCATCTCCTCTTCTGCAAGGCCAGCTTGCTCTCCGTTACGCTACATCACAATTGGAACATTTACTAACATTAGATCCTCCCTCTCCATGCTGGCAAGCAAGACTGCTGCAAGCTTACTTAAAACCAGTGGTGTAGGGGAGCCTGGGCTAGCAGAGTCAAAGTGCTAGGAGTTTTTGATTAGCAGGAACCATGACATCATCTGCCACACCCCACTCCCTGCCACACTATTTCCCTGTTCCCTCTGAGCTTAGGTGAAATCCTCACAATAGGTTGGAGGGGGGGGGGAATTGATTGTCCCAGCAACAATATATTTTTGTGAGCAATCCCATTGCAAAGAAAAGTATTTTGGAGCAGCTTGGTCTTTAGTGGGTAGTAAAGACCCATTAGCTTTTCAAAGGACCTGGTGTTAGTGGAACTGAAAACAGCTAGAACTGGTTTGTTGATATGATCAACACAGCTGCCTGGGTTTTTGGGATCTAGCTGGGGATGTGGCTATGGGGACTATCATGATGTACTTCAAAACTTACTACTACACCACTGCTTAGAATTTCAAAGATACATTCATCTGAAGAGGCAGTTGTTGCATTGTTTTAGACCCTTCATCTACTCAATACTGTCCTAGATATCTAGATAGGGCCCAGTTTTCCACATCTCAAATCCAGATTCCTGCCGTGGCCCATAAAGTAGCAGTGAGGGGAGCCATATGGGCAATGACAGCCCTGCGACAGAAGTGGCAGGCATTCAACTCCTCCAGTTGTCTCACTCCCTTGAACCAGGTAAGATACCTCTTCATGAGCAATGGCCTACTTGTGACTGAGGCTCATGAGTAAGGGCTAGCCCAGTGGGGTTGGGTCCAGGTTTTTGAGAACTCTTGGGCAAGATTTGCTGAATGTGCCCCCTCGCTCAGAGAGTCTACTTTCTCACCGCCATTGGCAGTAGCTGCTATTAGTCCTCATCCTTATCATTGGTACCACTTACTTGCTCATTGGCTCTCTGCCTATCAAGCAAGCAGGCAGGGACATCTACTGCTCTTCCTTCTCTCTGCAATGGTGAAGAGGAGGAGCAAGTCCAGAGAGCTCTTGCAAGGGGGCCCCTGCTAGTGTGCGTGCCCTCAGCAGATGCTCTACCATGCCTACATTTGATGACAGCCCTGTGGCCCAAGATACCTCGCTGTCTGAGGCGGAACAGCAAATGGTGCCCAACACACCCACTCCCCAAATCAAGGTGCATAGTACCTAAGGCCAGTCAAGTTATTCTGGTACCTCTCCCCCTCCCAGGCTGTAAAAATGCAATAATAAAGCAAATAACTAACAGTTTGTTCCCTTTTCATGACACCCAAAATCAGTCACCTGGGGAGCTGTCTCAGGGCCAAACTACACATTATGCTAATCATGTAGCTCGAACCTCAGCCTTACCTTATGTTTTACTCTTATACAGTCAGGGCCAGAAATATTGGAACAAGGATAACTGTTTTGGCAGTTGGCCTCTGTACACCACCAGATTGAAGTAGAAAGGAAACACACCCAGATGGGAGCAAAGTCAGGACTGTCAGCCGTAATTCAAGGGGTTTGGCAAAAGTGGGGCACTGCCCATTCAGAAAGTACAGCCAGTGGCATCCCCCCCCCCCATCGTTGGTGGCTCATAAGTAATGGAACGAATGGCTGACAAGCAGCTGCATGGCCAGGTGTGGCCTGTTTCCTGGGTACCCCATAACCAATCAAGCAGATAAAAGGCCTAGAGGTGGTTCTGAGTGTTACATTTGCATTGGGTAGCTATTCATTGGAACTCCCAACATGAGGTCCAAAGAGGTGTCCATGCGAGTGAAGGAGGCCATCATTAGGCTGAGGAAAGAAAATAAACCCTTGAGAGAGATAGCAAAAACAGTGGGAGTGGCCAACACAACAGTTTGGAACATCCTGAAAAGAAGGAATTAACTGGCAAGCTCAGCAACAGCAAAAGGCCTGGCAGACCACGGAAGACAACTAAAGTGGATGACCACAGAATTCTGCTCATGGTGAAGAGGAACCCTTTCACAACATCTAGCCAGGTCAAGAATGCTCTTGCGGAGGTAGGCATGTCATTGTCAACATCTACAGTCAAGAGACGGCTTTATGAATATAAATACAGAGGCTTCACAACAAGGTGCAAACCACTGGTAACGCTCAAGAACAGAAAGGCCAGATTAGCCTTCGCCAGCAAACACCTAAAAAAGCCTGCCCAGTTCTGGAATAAGATTCTTTGGACTGATGAAACCAAGATTAACTTGTACCAGAATGATGGGAAGAGAAAAGTATGGAGAAGGAAAGGAACAGCTCATGATCCAAACCATATCACATCATCTGTCAAACATGGTGGAGGCAGTGTTATGGCATGGGCATGTATGGCTGCCAACACTGGTGTTTATTGATGACCTGACTGCTGATAAAAGCAGCAGGATGAATTCTGAAGTGTATAGGGCTATAGTTTCTGCTCAGATTCAGCCAAATGCTGCCAAACTGATAGGACGCCGCTTCACATTGCAGATGGATAATGACCCCAAACATACAGCCAAAGCTACCCAACAGTTTCTCAAGGCAAAGAAGTGGGATGTTCTTCAATGGCCAAGTCAGTCACCTGATCTCAACCCAAGAGAGCATGCTTCTCACTTACTGAAGACAAGACTGAAGGCAGAAAGACCCACAAACAAGCAGCAGCTGAAGCAGCTGCAGTAAAGGCCTGGCAAAGAATCTTGAGGGAGGAAACTCAGCATTTGGTCATGTCCATGGGTTCCAGACTTCAGGCAGTCATAGACTGCAAAGGATTTTCATCCAGGTATTAAAGGCGATCCTTAAGCTTGAAATGATGTTGGTTTGTTCCATTACTTATGAGCCACCAACAATGGGTGTGTGTGTATGCCACTGGCTGTCCTTCCTGAATTGTTAGTGCCCCACTTTTGCCACCCCTTGAATTACAGCTGAAAGTCCTGACTTTGCTCCCATCTGGGTGTGTTTCCTTTCAACTTCAATGTGGTGGTGTACAGTTATCCTTGTTCCAATATTTCTGGCCCTGACTGTATTACTATGTGGGGGCCAATTCAGATTGGGACCATGGCATTTCAGGAGGAGAAAGTTAAACCTCCCCCCTCCATTTTTTCCCTAAACAGAAAAAGAAAAAAAGGCTTCCATTGATTCCAATGGATAACGTTTTTTCCTTTTTGTTTAAACCCCAATGCCCCCCTCTCTCTCCCCCACAGTCAGGCATTTAGGAGGAGAGAAGGGGTGGTGGTAACCCTATCCTCATGAAGCACTGTGTTCCCAGTCCAAATTGGGGCCACACATACTTACACGGGAACAAAAAGACAGACAAGGCTCAGCTACATGCTATGCAATAAGCATAATATGTGTTTGGCTCTCACTCTGCCTAATGGTAAGGCTGGCTCATGAGAAAGGGGCTACTCATGACCAATGCAAAGGAGACAGGATCCAGAATCAGGCATAGCTGGAGACCTGCATATAAAAGACAGAGGAGGAAAAAACTTCATGGCTGTTTCTCGTCAAAAAGAAGAAATGAGACCCAGAAGCTTTGAGAAAGAGCAGGATGTGAATAATCCCCCTTCCTGGGTGGGCCGTGGGCCGCTAGGGCTGAGGACCATGCTGTGCATTTCTCCCAGGATAACTGATCTATGGGGAAGAGATTAGAAAAAGGCAAGAAGTGAAACAGAAAAGTAGGGAAAGGGAGATGAACATATTTGTGAGCAGTGCTTCCCCCACATTAGGGATTAGTCCCCCTCCCACCACCAATTATATTCATATCCTCTACATTTATTCCACAGAGTATATTTGAAAGGGTATTTCTCATAGTTCAGTTCATTATTATTATCTCATCATCGTCTAATTATTAACTTTGGCCAATGGCATACCAGATTTTGGTAGCTATTTACATAGCTATTCTACTTTCAGCCAACTTTCAACAAAATAAATGTTAACATGGAAGAGTTTGCCTATAAACATCGTTGTTCCATGTAAAGCAACTCTGATACGAGTGTGGAATGTAGCATTAATCTTACGCTGTACAAAAGAAAAAGCACAAACATCTTTTGTAACAGATGTACATCCAGATGATTTATGTAATAGGCACCTCAACATTGGTGAAAATATTCCATGAATACCATAACAGTACCACATATGGGGGGGGGGGAGAATTCAGAGTCTTAAGTTGTTATTGGTGAGCAACATCCAGACATTGCTTAGTGTAAAAGTGTGACTCTTTCACCATCTCTCTCTCCTCTTACCCACCCCCGATCTAGTTAGCACTAACAAGTAAAGTTGGTTCTAACTTTTAAAGAAAGAATAGCAGAAGGTTGAATTCTGCACGGAAAGAGGGAAGACACATTTTTGTTCCTTGCCATGTTACCAGGTTCTCATTTCGGATATTATTTCATTTTTTAGCTACAAATGAAGCTGTAGATTTTGGCAGGTGTAAAAAAATCCACACCATCTGGCAATCCATTAGAGCGTATGCATTATTCTCAGTGAATCCCTAGAGTTTCTAAAAGAAAATTAAAGAAAGAAAAAACTAATTAACAAAAGAAAATAAAATACATTAAAAAAAAAAGAAAATCTACAAAACAGACTTATGCTGAGTCAGACCAGTACTATCTACCTGTCCTGTAATGGCTGCATCAGGCTCAGCCTAGGGCCAAACTAATGGGGTAAAGCTGTTAGCAAGTCAGCAGACAGGCGAAAGGTCAAACACAGTTTTATTAATCCAGCGAGAGGGCAGTTCAAAGCAGAAGTCAGTAGACAGGCAAAGGTCAAGAGCACAGGATTACCAGTCAAGAAAGGAGAATTCCAAGAGTGTGGTCCGAGGCATGGCCAGGCTCAAAACACAGGTAAGCAATCCAACACAAACACAGTCCAAAGAGCAGAATCTAGCAGGAGTCCAAAAGTCAGCAGCACGGCAGATCAGAAGTAAGAGGTTCAAGATACTGGAGCCAGTAGAAAGATTTTTTTTAAATACTTTTTATTCTATTTTTTATCTTTATAAACGAAATAAACAGTACCAACAACCTAATCAGTAACTACAATTTCCCAACTATACAGTATTCTTAGGAGGACACAGCAATAACAAAAGGGGGGGGGGAGGAAAGAAAAAAGAAAACAGAAGGAGAAGGAAGAAGAAAGCATGAAAAAATATATTTAAAAAGTTATTTAAAAGGATTAAATTTAAACTCCATTACACAGAAACTTCAAATCCCAGTCTACTTAAAAATTATACCTATAACACTGGCAATATTACAATTCAATACAGCATAATCAACCTTACATTTCAATATCATATCATCAGTCTTATAGCAAGGAAGCAGGCCTACAATTCATTTCCAGTAACCATATATTGCCCTTCAGCTAACATATAATAGTAAAGCTTAACAATTTAACCAGCCAAAAATCTTACTAACCAGTCTCATAATAATGATAATAGTAATAAAAAGGAAGGAGATTAAAAAGGATAAATAATAATAACAAATCACTAATAAATTTTATAATGTTATATAATAATAAAGCTTAAAAGCAACCTTACATCACTAATGTATTTTGTACCAGATATATAAATGTGTGCACATTTCTACACACCCTTGAACAGTAAATTTAAGTACAGTATATCATATCCATTTTAAAAAGAAAGAATTTAAAGAAAGAGAGAGAGAAAAATGAGAGAAGAAAAAAAGGATGTGTATGTCTGTGTATATATATAAGCCATTATCTCTGGCCTAGCCTGAATCTTACAGACTAAATATAGCCAGTTAACAAAACATGTTTGTAGATTCCAGTTCATGGGGCTGGAACAGAAATCTCACATGATTTTCCATTTAGCTACGCCTCCACCATTTCGTGATTTAGAAACTGCTTCATCTGGCCTTCAGAAAAAATACAAAATGTGTAGCAGGATATTTTAAATATTGTAAGTTCATTTGTTTTGCCAGATTTTTTGCCTTGCTAATTACCTTTTATCAGCAACTTCTTTGGTGTAATCCAGAAATAGCATAACTTTATCTTGTTTCCAAAAAAGATTTCCGCCCTCTCTTGCCAAACACAGGATATAATTTTTTGTGGAGATTCTTGCAAATTGGACTATAATTGTATAACCAGTCCCTTTGCCATTTGACACATGGAATGCCTGCTCAATATCAGATGAATAATCACATGGCACAGGGAGTATCTCATGCAAAAGCTTATCTACAAAAGTAGACAAATTTACATCACCAGGTAGATCTTTAATACTAATGATATGTACATTTGCCCTGCACACAAAAGCCTCCAGTTGAGAAATTCTGACAGAAAAATCGTTGAAAAAAGCTTGTGACGTAGTCTCGTTCCCTGCCACCCGATCTTGCAGCTCGCTAACCTTCGGCTCCATTTTTTGCCAAGAAGTGTTGATTAAATCCATAGCCCCTTGCAGGGCGGAGATGGAATTTTGAATTGTATCCAACCTCTTAGCCTGTTCAGCAAATTGCAAAGACAAAGTTTTTATCAGAGCAAGTAACTCCCCTGTATCTTCGGTTCTCAGAGCCTTTGCCAAGGGAGGTATGGGGGGGGGGGTTAGGCAGAGATCCTTTTTTTCACCTTGATGTAGCCATCCTTCTCTTCAAACAGATCTTGCAGGTCCTCAAATATTGTTGATATTTCTTAATCCATTCCTCAAATATTGTTGGTATTTCTTAACCCATAAACTACAAGGGAGCATGTCAGCCCTGATTTCTCCTAATTAGATAGGAGGTTCAAAACAACTTTGAGCAATGATTAAGCTCTGGCAGGCTAGTCTTGGAGTCCAGCCCCCCTGCTAATTTGCACAGAAGACTATTCTTCCAAAACTTCATCCAGATGCTGCTCCTGCCTCCCCTTTTAATTCCAGGGGAGAGATGAAAAGGTTTTTCAACCTTTTAAAAAGCTGTTTGAGATAGCATCCCACAGAGGCTCCGCACAATGCTGCTAGGGCAACATTGGCTCCAACCAGAGGCCAGTGGAAGGATTTTTTCCAGCAGCTAGCAAGCTCCAACTGAAAACTTATATATCCAGAGCTTCCAGAGCCCCATTTAAGGCTCAGCTGCAGGTCATCAGCCCTTTGGCAGAAGCCTTCCTCATGAGGAAGACCTTTACTCCTGAGTAGGCTTTTACTCATGAGCAGCCCAGCTGCTATGGATCTTGAGGCATGTGTGCCTCAGCATGGTAGCCTCTGCCTCCCTCTTCTGAGGGCTGGGTGTACACTTGGCCTCCTCCTCTGACACCATGGGTGAGGAACAGTCCTCAGGGGGCCTGTCTAGGGGGTTGCTTGAGATCCACAGCTGTTGAAGGGCCTGATAAATCTTCTCCACTCATGCCAGAGGTGCCCGGGGTCTTGCTAAACTCAGGGGCCCCCACAGGGGGTCTTCATCTGAAGAGTCACCCTGGCCTGCATAAGGGTCAGGTATGACACTACCCTGACAGGGAAGCTGCTCTCCAAGGTTGCAGGAAGCACTACCTGAGAGCCTTTTCCAATTGGAGATGTCTAGCTTGGTCCTTAAACTCTGACAAGACGTGTGAGCAGGTCTCCCACACTTTCCTCCTAGGGGGGCAACTTCCTATTCCCTTGCGGTTTATGTAACCTCAGAGAAAAGAAATGTATATTTTCCCACACAAGTAGGAAAGAAGACATGAGGGGTGCTTTTGACTGGAAAAATAGTCTGCAGGGAAAGAATGGTTAAGCACTGCTCTTCCCTACCGTACCCAACTGCTGCTCTGATCGTAAGGACCTAAGAAGAGGTGTCCTGGATCAGACCAAAGGCCTATCTAGTCCAGCATTCTCTTTGTTCTGATCTGTGCACACATTGGGTTGTGTCTCTCTAGGCAACTAAACTCACACCCAATCCACATTTCCATGTAAATCAGTCTTCAGCTTTATTGAAAACACAATTGGAAGGGCAAGCAACGAATAAATGCAGAGGATCAAATATGTAACACAGAAGGGGAATGAATGGAAGCTGAAATAAAATAAACTGGTATGGATCAGGTGGATGTAAACAATCCAACACAATGCCAGGCCTTCAAGGCTGCACCTCAGGACAGCAGCAGACAACCAGGCCAGAGGGAGGCTTCTTCCTAATCAGAGGAAGAACTGGTACAAACCAGATTAGATGTTCTTCCCAGGGACAATCTGTCAATGCATGATAAAAGACACAAGGCCAGATCAGTTGCTGACAGATCTATACAGGGAAAATTAAAGCAGTTCTAAATACAAAAACTAAGGGGCAACATGGCAAATAACACAATACCGATTTGGGGCAGAACACTGTTTGCACGGTGGCCAAGCAGATGGCTATGGAAGCCCATAAGCAGGACAGAAGTGCAATAACATCCTTTTGCTCATGTTTCCCAGCAATTTGTATACAGAAGCATATTGCTGCTGATACTGGAGGTGATATATAGCCATCATGACTTAGCCTATCAATGCAGCCTTCTGTAACTGCATTCAGGAAGAAGAAGAAGAAACGCAAATCCATTGGGAGAATGCTACCATGTTTCCACTTTAGCCCGGAATCTGGAACCTTCTTAATGCAAAGCATATGCTCTAACTCTGAGTTCCATTAGACTGTGGGAAATGAAGACTGTCACCATATTGAATACATATCCAGTGAAACATGTTTTTAAAATGACTGTAGAGAGCATGATCCAACCAAAGGTAGGCAGTTCAAGTTACCTTGAATTCCATGGAAGACATTTAAGCACATATTTAATTTTCCCATTGAAATAAATAGGACTTAAAATGCCTTAGTTTTGTCTGGATCATGCCCAATTTTTTGATAGCTTATCCAGAATCTGAGCTCACAGAAGGAAACCCTAATGGGTATCTGCTATATTGTCCCATGTTGCCTTCAGGCGGGTATTGTCAGCTCCTGCTTTCCTATTCTGTGCTCTTTGCAATATCATTCATTCACATCTTTAAGAGCCTGCAACTGATTGTCGTTATGTGTACATGGACTATTCAGGATTATAGGATGTAGCAGTGGCAATGAAAACAGGAAAAACCAATGGCTCCTATATACTTGTACAAAAGATATCAAACAGTAGGACTTGTGGTTTACCACAGATATTCCTATGAGAGATGTACACATCACTGATGAAAATCTTAGTTTTAAAATCTGCTACAAAAAGTAGATTGCTTCAGGCTTCACTGATCAGTGCAGCATGCTTCCCCTTCTACTCAATCTGCTGTCTAGTAAGTCACTTTCCTAATTTCTGGAGTGCACATTCACTAAATTCAAGTGTTAGTCTTTTAATAAAATGTCACATTTGTCTCAGAAATATTTACTTGGGTGCTCACAAACTCCCAGATAATCCTATCATTTCTGAGTTTAAGGGAGTCTTACATTATAGCATACTTGGCCTAAGCTTTTCTGGAAGATGTTCAAGACTCTTGTAGAATTTAGCATGATAACTGTAAAATTATAATGACTGCAAATGTTTCTTTGGAAATACCCATTAAGAGATATTGCAGAGGATTTGCTTGATTTTACAAGAGATATATATTGTGCTAATTTTTATCAGGGTTTCACATAAACGGCAGGAGTAATAGACAGGAAATAATGAGGAATCGTGACATTCAATCCCATGGTTCTTCAAAATCCCTTTTATTGATCTCGTTTGCCCAGTCCATTATCCTCCTGCCTGATGCAGTTGTAGGACTGACCCTCATTCTTTTGAGAGGTAGAGTGTGAAAATCCTGCTCAGTGCTATGAAACAGAAAGGTTGATTTAATCATTGAGGTCATTAGGGACCTGTGGATCTCTCAACTGGAATCTTTCCATCTGGCCTGTACTGCTTCTAGGATTTTGTGAAATATTAGAGTAGAATGCTCTAATATTAGGAATGTTGAAGGATAAATGTATTATCATAATCCAGGAGGCTATGGGAATGTTAAAGACACTTTAATGAATGCAGTTATTTCAGTGAGACAAAAGATGTATTTGTCCTGTAAAGGATCGTGGATGATATCATAATGCTGTATTTACTCCCTGTTGTTTGATACAGTGCTGAAATCTCAGGTCAGGACAAATGTAGTTATTTGGCCAAATTAGAAGGATAAAAGGCTGGCTAAATAGGATAAAATGGTTGCTAACATCAATGCCCTGAATGGGTTCTGTTCTTTATGGAAATAATGGACATTAAATATGACAAAACCCCCTTTGTCTCACCCTTAGTCATTCAATATTCAGTTATCCACATGCAAGTTTGTTGTCAGATAACAATGGAGAGATCTCTGTCTTTGCCAGATATGACGGGGACAGAAATTATGCCACATGAGGACAGGATTCCCCACATGTGGGGCCGTTCCGCGCTGCCTTGTAGGCAGCGCGGGAGGGGGTGAAGGTTGGTTCTCAGGGAAATGACCTCGGAGCGCGGGCTCTGAGGTTGGTTCCCAGGAACCGACCCATCCTATTGTTGCACAAATGTGCCTAAGTTTGTTCCCTCTAGGAGGGGTATGCCAATATCCCCTTAGAGACACACAGAACTCTGAGATTCAGTCCAACGCAGTTTTATTGAACAGGAGACAAACAGCGCTGTTCAGGTGGATTCTCGCGGCTAGCGCCACAAAGGAGAACCACACCCTGGATGGTTTTGGTACAGCTTATATACACCCTGGTTACATAACTTGTTGACATGTCTTTTCAAGCGGGGCAGGAAGCGATCTAGCTGGAACTGTTTCTAATGGCTTCGCAAGGGTGGGGGAACTCCTCTGGCTGTACATGATATGAGACAGACCATTGCTGTTGGTGTCATCAAGGCAGATGATAAGACTATCCTCCTCTGGGACTTTCCACTGTAGGAGGCTGCCTGAGATGGCTGCCGCTACTTTAAGATGGTGTCTCTTTGGTTCTATCAGTTCCCCCTTAAAAGCCTTTCACAGAGAATTAAACAAGTTAATCAGCTATCTCGACCTTTTCATAAAGCAAAAGCATTAGTTTTGACAAGGCAGCTTCAATTAATCTTTGGGACAAGACCCTTAGTGCAGGGGATGATGCCACAGCCAAACAGTACCAAAACTCCAACTACTACTACAAGCAATATAAGGACAGCGGCTGCCAAATGTTTCCATTTACCGAACCATTTTTCGAGCCAGACGGTTAAGAGATCGTTAACTCCTGAATTCTCAGCTAATTCTTCAGATAGGGTGGTGAGGCCTTGCAACGCCTTCGTTACCGTGCCATCAGGGGCGGTGTTGTTGGGGATGAAGGTGCAGCATCTCCCGCCTAACATAACACATACTCCTCCTTTTTCTGCTAACATCATGTCAAGAACACGCCGATTTTCCCAGGCCATTTGGCTGGTGGTGTCTAATTGTTCAGCCAATCCCTTTAGAGCATCTCGAGTATAGTTTATAAACCATTGCTGATTATAATAGATGTAATTAATCCAATCTACATTTTTGTTAATGGTCGCCCACCAAAACAGAGTAGATTCAAATCCCGCAGCTATTTGGTTTCGCCCTTTAAACTCATCAGGGACTCCTCTTGGCACTCCTATTAAATCTATATATATTCGATTGTCAAAAGGGGTTGCGCTTCGCCTTTGGCGGGAACAGGCAGGCTGCTGGGGTGGGTGGAAAGAAATGGAAACGGGGACCGCAAGCTGAACCAGCCTGCAGGTCCCAGACCAATTTGAGGGAAGGGTTTCAAAGAGCTCCAGGCCTCCGCAATACCACCAGAGGTCGGCTCTGGGAACGGGCATAGAGTTATTATGGAATGTTGTGGTGTTGAGGCAGGCTGAGAGATTACCCAGAGGGGTACTATATTGCTCTAGGAACCGGTAGATGTGGTTCCATCCCTCCATGGAAGATACAGGGGGTAGGACGCGACCTTCTATTTTGGGGGGGTAGAGTTTATTGAGGTCTTGGCAACTCTCGTCGCCCCACGCATCAGGATGTTGAAACAGACTGAACATGCAAGTAAGGAGGGAAGGCTGGTCCCACCCTAAGGGAAAAGGTAATACCTTGGAGACGGATCTTCCAGCCGCGCATACAAAACAATCGGATTTGTTTAAGGACTTGGCTGTATATTTTACCCACTCTAGCCATACATTGTCAGTGTCTTTTGTCATTGGGATCCCTAACCAGGTTCTCCAGGGGCAGTCTTTTATTTCTGGGATTTGCACTAAGGGTGGCTTGGGAGGGGCTTTTGTAGTTAATCTGGCCTGTTGTATGACTTGCGTGATGGTTTTATGGGCCTGCGGCAGGCTCCACTGATCTAATCCCCTCTGTCCTCCCTTGGTGAGGCAGACTTTGGTCCCTAGTGGTAACTGGCTTTTCCAGCTGCCAGTATAGTAGGTGTAGGGTTTAGTTAGTTGTACCTCAAAAACCTTCCTTCCCAAGCAAGTGATGGGCTTCATGGATTTATAGTATTCTGCCCCTAAAGAAGTTCTGAAAACTGTTTGGCCATTTTCTTGACAACAAGATTGCCCCGCTCCTACTATACCACTGGTAAGTAGAGCTAGGACCCACAGCCAAAGTCCCTTTAGCCCCTCAAGAGCCTGATAGTCCCACGCCGTCTCGAAGTCTTGCCCTGTGCTTCCTGAGTGTCCGGGATCGGGGAGGGCAGAGGGTCATTGCCTGTGGACCCCGGGTCTCTTTGGGCACAGGATGCAGAGGTCTGGTCTGGATACCTTTTTATTCTAGTATGATGAGTCCACCTATCCCACCCTAAAAGCTTTACCGCTGTGTGGCTAGTCAGGGCCACAGTATAGGGTCCGTCCCACCTGGCAGTCAGGGGCTACTTTTTCCTAGGGATGTACGAAAATCACTTACCTGTTCACGGATTATGTTTATGGGGGGGGAGGTGTTCTGTCCCTCCCCCCGGAATCCTGGACGGGGGGGGAGGCGCTCCGTTCCTCCCCCTCCGGAATCCTCCGCGGCTGGCTGTGCTCCGCGGCCGGTCTGCGGAGCAGCCGGCCAGGCCCAGCCAGGCCAGAGCCGCGGAGGGCTCTGGGGAAAACAAACAAACACCGCGTATGCAATTGGTGGCGGCTACGGCCGCCGCCATTTGCGTTCCTTATTTTTGACGTCTTAATCTACATAAATATTTACATAGACTAAGACGACGAAAATAAGGGGAACGCAAATAGCGTAGCGGACTCTATTTGCGTTCCCCTTATTTTCGCCATCTTAGTCTACGTAATTATTTACGTAGACTAAGACGGCCCGAAATAAGGAACGCAAATGGTGGCGGCTGTAGCCACTGCCATTTGCGTACGCCTTTTTTTTTTTTTTTTTTACCCAGTCTTTTAGGCTACGTAAAAACTTACATAGTCTATCACGTGTGTGTAAAAAAACAAAACAAAACTGCAAATGGCAGCGGCGGCAGCCAGTCGGAAGACCAGCCACCACAGCCGCCGCTGCCACAGCCGCCGCCGCCACCGCCTGGAAGTTCCGCCCCAGGTAAGTCTCGTCCCGGGGGGATCCGCGGGGGTGGCGGGGGGGTGGCAGGCCGTTCCGCCATGGATCTTCCCAAGATCCGTGGCGGAATTCCCTGCCATCCCTACTTTTCCCACTTTTTGACTAGTACTTGGTCTCCGGAGCGAAAAGGGTGGATGTCCTGGTCAAGCAGCAGAGACTGGAACTCTGCAGCGTGGCGGTGTAACTGAAACAAAACAGACTGCAAGCCAGTAACATGGTCCCACAACATTTGCTTTCCCACCTCCCAAGTGGCTCCCTCGCATTGTCCCGGGGGCAGAACTCAGGGTGGTCGCCCAAACATGAGCTCGAAAGGGGACAACTTAATCCCTTTACGGGGTGTTTTCTGGATTTTAGTTAAGGCGAGGAGGCCGAAAATAAGGAACGCAAATGGCAGCAGCCGTAGCCACCATTTGCATACGCATTTCCCCCCCCCAGAGCTATGGCCGCCGCCATTTGCATATGCCTTTTTTTTTTTTAACCCAGTCGTTTTAGGCTACGTAAGTTTTTACATAGGCTAAAACGTCTGGGTAAAAAAAAAAAAAGGCGTATGCAAATCGCGGCGGCCGTAGCTGCTGCCATTTGCGTATGCCTTTTTTTTTTTTTTACCCAAACATTTTAGGCTACGTAAAAACTTAGGTAGCCCATCACTTGTGTGTTAAAAAAAAACACCTGCAAATGGTGGCGGCGGTGGCTGGTCGGAAGACCAGCTGCTGCAGCCGCTGCCATTGAAGCCACCACCGGAGCTGCCGCTGCCCGGAAGATCCGCCCCAGGTAAGTCTCATCCTGGGGGGATCCGCGGGGGTGGCGGGGGGGTGGCAGGCCGTTCCGCCACAGATTTTGGGGGGCCGAATGCACTGGCATTCGGCCTCCCCGAGATCCGTGGCGGAATTCTCTGCTATCCCTACTGCTGCTGCAGCCGCCGCCACCGCCACCAACACCAGGCCTTCCCTGTGGACTTCTGCCTGGCAGACCGCCAGTCCCTGCAGGACCAGGCCCCCAGGTACTGAGCCAGCTGTGCTGCTTCCACCTGCCCCTTCCTGGAGGGGCTACATAAGCTGGCTGGCTGAGGTGGCCTGGGAGAGCCAGGGCCTGCAGGAGAAGCTGCCACCATTTGGGAAGAGCTGCTGCTGCTGCTGCTGCTGCTGCTACGTAAATATTTACGGAGACTAAGACAGCGAAAATAAGGGGAACGCAAATAGCGTCCGCTACGCTATTTGCATTCCCCTTATTTTCGCCGTCTTAGTCTATGTAAATATTTACGTAGACTAAGATGGCCCAAACTAAGGAACACAAATGGCGGCAGCCATAGCCGCCGCCATTTGCATACGTGGGTTTTTGTTTTCCCCAGATCCCTCCGTGGCCGGAAATCCGGCTGTGGACAGCTCTGGCCTGGCTGGGCTTGGCTGGCTGCTCCGCAGAGCTGCCGTGGAGCACAGCTGGCCGCGGAGGATTCCGGGGGGGGGAACGGATCGCCTCCCCCCACGGCGAGGGTTCCGGAGGGAGGGACGGAACGCCTCCCCCACCACCACCAACATAATCCGCGAAAGGTAAGTGACTTTCGTACATCCCTAACTAGACCTTGTGTTTGTTTCTGGAGAAGCGGGGAGTGATCTGGAAGTCGGGGGTATATCCACCACCCCCTTGTCATGGTCAGATCACTATCTGGCGACGTTAGACTTCTCGGTTCCACAACCCCTCCGCAGGGGTGGAGGACCCATTAAAATGGTCCACCCCAGGTGTCTTATGGATCTGAATGGATTCCTGAACGCGCTTGGGGATTCTCTGGGGCATGCCAATGGCCACTCGGTCAATACCCTGGTGGGTGGCTGGAATGCTGCAATCACTGGGGCATTAGATTGGGTGGTTCCGAAACGCCCTCTCCCCCTGAACAGGGCTCGGACTGCACCATGGTTCAATCCGCAGTTATGAGCTCTGAAACAGGAGGTGAGACAGCTAGTGGTGGAAGTCTCGCTCCAAAGACGATCAGACACGGGCTAGAGCTGTATCCTCAGCCTAAATATTTACGTAGCCTATCAAGGCTAAAGCAGGGATGCAAATGGCGTAGGGGACGCCATTTGCGTCCCTGCTTTAGCCGTGATAGGCTACGTAAATATATAAGTAGCCTATTACGGGCCGGTGTAGGGACGCAAATGGCGGCCGCTACGACAGCCGCCATTGTTGGCTGCAGCAGCCCGGCAGCGGCCAGAGCCGCCACCACCACCACCACCAGAGCCACAGCCAGGTAGGCTCCATTTCGCGGGGCTTTCGCGGGGTGGAGGGGCAGGGGGCTTCGTTCCACCACAGATTCCAGGGGGCTGAATTCACTGGAATTCGCCCCCCCTGGGATCCGTGGCAGAATTCTCTAACATCCCTAGATCTGGGTCAGGATCGTGTGGGGATTCGGCACGACAGGATAGGGAGCTATAATTAATTTGTTGATAAGGCGTAAGTCTTGAACAAGCCTGTAGTCTGGACCCCCAGTTTGGGGACCCCCAAAATGGGAGTGTTGTACAGGGAAGATCCTTCACGGAGCCAGCCGCAAGCCTTGAATTTCTTGATGAGGGGTTTCAGGCCTTTCCGAGTAGCCAGTTTCATTGGGTATTGGCGGACTTTCACAGGGCCGTGGTCGGGCTTTAGAGTAAAAACAACGGGGGCTGCAGTCTTTGCCTGGGCCCATCCTCCGTTCTCAGCCCAGGCGGAGGGGTCTACACCCGGGAATCATGACCCCTCAGGACTCCCCTCAGGAGCCCTGACCATATAAGTCAACAAGGCCATCTGGTAGTTCGACCCCTGTCGTTGAGGAATTCTAACTTCTATTTGACCATTGCAAAAGCTTATCTCGGCCTGTAATTTTGTCAAGATGTCTCTTCCCAGGAGGGCTACAGGGCACGCAGGGCTGCAAACGAACTGATGAGTAAGGTGGGTATCACCAATTTTAGTGAAGAGGGGTCAGGTCTTTTCAAGGTGGGTCGCACGACCTTCAATGCGCTGGATCTGCGCACTCCCTCCTGAGCCCCCCGGAGCCTTTGCAAAGGGAATGAGGCTAAGGGTAGCCCCAGTGTCAATTAAGGCAGGCATGGTCTGGCCCCTACTTCAGTTTTTACTACAGGGTCCAGGTGTGCTCATTGTTGAGCCAAGAGGGGGTACCTGGCACCCTGACGCCCCTATTCCAAATGATTTTCGACATAGAACTGTGGAGCCGGGGGGGGGGGCGGTGTCTGCGCAGGACCAGTGGGCGTATTGTTGGCCTGGTTCTGGGGGCATTTGTTTTTCCAATGGCCATATTGTTTACAGTGGGCACACTGGTTCCTGTCCAAACAACGGCCTGTGTTTTTATTGTTCTTGCCGCACCCTGGCCTGCTGCACAAGGACCCTCCCCGTCTCCTGCGGCCTCTTCCTCGGCATCTGGGATCTTCACCCCAGATGGCCATTGCAAGGAGCTTGGCCCCCTCAACTTTCTCTTTTTCTTCCCGCCTATCATAGACTTTCATAGCAATCTCAATAAGTTCTTCAGTGCCCTTTCCCATTACTCCTTCTACCTTTTGCAACTTTTTTCTAATGTCATCAGAAGACTGGCTGACAAAAAGGGACACCAGAACCCGCCAATTGTCGGAGTTCTCAGTATCCAGGTCAGTATACTGGCACACCTCACACAACCTTTCATAGAATCCCGCTGGGGATTCTTCTTTTGTCTGCTTTATTTCATATAGTTTAGATAAATTTATTGTCTTTCTAATACACTTTTTCATGCCCTTCATGATCAAGCTGGCATAACTGGCGTGCTGTTTGCGCACCGTATCAGTCCCATGTGACCACCCTGGGTTGGTTTTGGGGATGGCCTCAGCTCAGCTAAGTCTATCTTCGTCTTCACCTTGTGCTCGAGCCCTCTCAAAAACACATTCCCTCACTTTCATTTTTATTAGTCTACGCTCCTCAGCTGTCAGTAGGGTGCGCATGACAATCTGCATGTCTTGCCAAGTGGGCTTGTGAGTGTCAATGATAGTCTTGAAGACCCCAGTCATTCGGCCCGGGTAAGGATGGATGAAAGTCCCTTACCTGGTCCCACAGCTGTTTTCGGTGGGAGGGGAGGTGCTCCATTTCTCCCCCTGAAATTCTTGGCAGGTGGGGAGGCGCCCTGCCCCTCCTGGCTGAAATTCTGGCCGGGGGGGAGCGCCCCGTCTCCCCGGCTGTGAAAGAAAAAAGTTATGGGGAAAAAAAAAATATGATAGGCTACGTAACGATTTATGTAGCAAATGGCGGCGCCCATGGGCGCCGCCATTTGCATTCCTTATTTGAGCACGGGTAGTCTACATAAAGATTTACGTAGATTACGGCGAAATGAGGGCAACGCAGCGTTGCCCTTATTTTTGCCGAAGTCTATGTAAATCTTTACGTAGACTACCCGTGCCCAAATAAGGAAAGCAAATGGCGGCGCCCATGGGCGCCGCCATTTGTGTACGCGCTTTTTTTTTTTTTCAAAGTCAGCCATGATAGGCTACGTAAAGATTTACGTAGCCTATCACGGCTGACTTTGAAAATCTAGCCATGATAGGCTACGTAAATCGTTACGTAGCCTATCACTTTTTTTTTTTTTACTTTACTGGGAAATGGCGGTGGTGGCAGCTGGTCGGAAGACCGGCGGCCGCCGCCGCTGAACCGCCGCCGGGACCCACCGCCGAGAGGGACATTCGCATGAGGTAAGTCCTATCCTGGGGGGGGCGGGGGGGGCGGAGAATTCCCCCACCAATTTTGGGGGGCTGAATGTGTTGGCATTCGGCTTCCCTGAGATTCGTGGAGAAATTCTCTGACATCCCTAGGCCCGGGTCTTCGGAGAATGCAGGATTTTGATGTTTCCAATTACAGAGGTCGCTGGTAGTAAAGGGGACATACACGTAGGCCATGTGTCCCTCTGAGTCAAGGACTTCCCCTAAGGGAGCTTGGAGAGATGTTTCTGGCACCGCCTCAGGGTCGTTCTTGGGAGGGTCCGAATCGTGACTTCGGAGAGACTCTAACCGAGCCTTGGCAGTGGCCAAATCCCTCTCTTCACGTTCCTTTTTCCAAAAATCCTCCCAAAACTTTTTCTGAGCCTCAATCTCGGCCGGAGTTTTCTGGGGCACAGGTTGTGGGAGGCTGGGATATAAAGGGGGGGTTCTGTGTCCTGAAAGGGACTTCCCCCCTAGAGTCCCTGATAGCCTTCTTATCTTCCAGCCCCTTAAAGAGCAGCAGTGGTAGATCCAGGATTAGTCCCCCAGACTTATATTCCCCCGAGGGCTACTTGGTTGAAGAGGTGGATGGGTGGGTGAGTAGATGGGTGGGGCACAGAAGTGGGAGGACTGCCAGATCTTGAAGCTGCTGTCATGACTTGGTTGAAGGTTTGGGGGTTAGAATTAGTGCTGTGCCGAAATTTTCTCCCACATCTTTTTTTTACTATTCTCATTCAATTTGATAGAAAAGAACTTGCTTTTAGGGATCAACGAAAGTCCCTTACCTGGTCCCGCAGCTTTTTTTGGGGGGGGAAGGCGCTCCATTTCTCCCCCCAAAATTCTTGGTGGGTGGGGAGGCGCCCTGTCCCTCCCTGCCGAAACCTGGCCAGGGGGGAGCGCCCCACCTCTCCGGCCGCGAAAGAAAACAGTAAAGTAAAAAAAAAAAAATGATAGGCTACGGAAAGATTTACGTAGCCTATCACGGCTAGATTTTCCAAAAACACCGTGATAGGCTACGTAAATCTTTACGTAGCCTATCACGGCTGACTTTGGGAAAAAAAAAAAGCGCGTACGCAAATGGCGGCGCCCATGGGCGCCGCCATTTGCATTCCTTATTTTGACACGGGTAGTCTACGTAAATCTTTACATAGACTACCCGTGCCAAAATAAGGAACGGAAATGGCGGCGCCCATGGGCGCCGCCATTTGCGTACGCGCTTTTTTTTTTTCCAAAGTCAGCCGTGATAGGCTACGTAAAGATTTACGTAGCCTATCACGTTTTCTTTTGTTTTTTTTTACTTTACTTGGAAATGGCGGCGGCGGCAGCCGGTCGGAAGACCGGCCGCCGAACCGCCGCCAAACCTCCGCTGAACCGCCGCCGGGACCTGCCGCCGCGAGGGACATTCGCACGAGGTAAGTCCCATCCCAGGGGGGCGGACCATTTCTCCACCAATTTCGGGGGGCCGAATGCGTTGGCATTCGGCCTCCCGGAGATTCGTGGAGAAATTCTCTGACATCCCTACTTGCTTTCGAAAAGAAATTCAAAGGAGGAGAAATTTTTGACAGATTCTCATAGGCTGGGCTTAGGGTTCTTGGGCTTACCTTATTTATGCGGTAGCTGAGGGGTATGCATGAGTGTCCTGCCTGTCATCGTACAGTAATCTCTATGGCAGCCTGTAGCCTCCTCGGCTTCCCACACTTCAGTTAAAGCAGGCAATTCCTCCCATGGGGCTTTTTCAGTTTAGGAAGTGCAGGCAGCCTGGGATACTACAGAGCAATGGAAAGATGTGTAACAGAGAGAGAAAACACACACACAGCACCCATGGCTACCTTGCAGTAATTAAAGGTAAAGGTGTCCCCAACCAGTCGTGTCCGACTCTAGGGTGCGGTGCTCATCCTTGTTTCTAAGCCGAAGAGCCAGCGCTGTCCGAAGACGCTTCCGTGGTTATGTGGCCGGCATGACTGAACACCAAGGTGCACAGAATGCTGTTACCTTTCCCGCCGAGGCGGTACCTATTTATCTACTTGCAATTTCTTGCTTTCGAACTGCTAGGTTGGCAGAAGCTGGGACTGAAGACGGGAGCTCACTCCGTCATGCAGCACTCGGGTCTCGAACTGCTGTCCTTCCGACCTTCCAGTCTGCAGTTCAGCGTCTTAACCACTAAGCCACTGCAGCCCCTTTGCAGTAATTAGGTAAGCTCAAAAATACCACCAAAAGAAATTCAAAATTCTTTCTCAATAAAGTGGAAGCCTCAACTACAGTAGCAGTGCAATAAACCAAAAAACGTTAGGAAAAAAGAAAGAAGCTGTGCCACAACCCCTACCAATGGTGAGCCCTATCTGTGAGAAACTGTTGGAGAATTTCTCCTCCCCCAGGAGAAATTTGGTGAAATTGTCCCCTCAATTTCTCTGCCCACAAATAGGCTGGAGAATTTTGAGAGGCCATTTGTGCACAGCTTTAGGTAGAACAGTGTGGTATTGCTAGAGGTTCAGCCTAACTAACAGAGTCCACTGGGATTAGAAGAGCCTCCCTAACATCCAAAATGGTGTCCACAGGCTCCTCCTCAGCAACTGGCACAAGGATCGTTCCACATCATACCTGTGTAAGTAACTATTAAGACCGAACATATATGGTTCAAATTTTCAGGCTTTTTAGACCCACCTTTAACCTCAAGCTACAACATGGAACTCATTTCAACGTTTTTACTATATAAGCTCATTTTTGTCCTTTTCTCTTAGAGCAATCAGATGAAAAGCACACTGGAGCTCCTGTGTTTTGCATAGTTGTATTGAAGAACAGGACATTTTGGCATATGCAGCTTATCATGCAAGGGTGAGAAAAGCTGAACTGATTAAATTTCCCTCTTCTGCACAACTATTAAGATAAAGGTCCTCCTTCCATTTGGTCACTCTTTTCTATCTCCTTGGCTTAATCCTTCTCTTTAAAAAGAAACAGAAAGAAAGAAAATAGTGGTAGTGCCACTGACGCAGGCCACCTTATGTTGAAGTGTGCCCCACTTGTGGGTTTCATCCAGCTTATCGATTGCAGATCAGGTGGTTTAAGTGGTCATCATGAGTTTATTATTAAAATTAGAACAACCCCCATAAAAAACAAAGCAGAATGCCAAAGGCCTTTTTTAAATGAGGGATAATGAAATCACGTATTTACTGAGTTGGAAAGGAAAAACTGGATGAAATACAGTTGCTGTGATAAATAGGTTGTAAGTCTGGAGGAATACTACTCCACTTCCATCATAAGTTCCACGTTCTAAAGCTAACAGCAAATAAAGAAATAAAAAAGAGAGATTAATTTCGACCAAAGCTAGATGACATGCAATGACTGTGCCTGCACAGTTCCATCATGTTTTGGTTTAATATTTAGAGATCACTGAGCTGCGATAACGGCTGCAGCTGGAACTAAGTGAGCATTCAGAAATGCAAGCCAAAATGGTTTTTATTACTTCATATATTTTGATCCTTCAAAACAAACTTCAGTTTTGTGTGTTTATTGGAAGTGGGACAAGACCAAAAGCACTATTAAAGTGCCTAACTTTGAAAGGCAAAAAATGCACATACCAATATCCTCCATGTGATTACAACTAGGAATGGTGCACTATCAGTATTAGTCCTTTAACAAGGCAATAAAATAGCCATGCTGCAGTTATTCATTCATCTATGTCCAGTCTTATCCTTCCTTCGCAGATTTAAGCCTGCTCTCAACATGATGGCCAAGATCTACATAGTAAGTGCTTCTATATATTATGGGATAGGGAGGGATCACTCAACATGGGAAGCCGTTTTTAGCAACTGTGGCGATCACAATTCAGATGGATCCAATGGTGTCGTTCCGCCAGCAGAAGGGAAAGCACTAGTGGAAAAGAATTCCCTTTCCACCTGCAGCCCCGTCCCCCAAACTGCTCTGGAGGGTTGGGGCTGCACAGGGAAGAGAGGACAGGGGAAGTCCCATTGCATGAGCAGACCTCTGCTTCGTGACATTGAATCCAAGCCATTCTGAGTTCCAGCCCATACATTCTAGCAATTACAGTGTTTAACTTTCTCTTCTACTCTCTTAAGTAACTACAACATTTTATCTTGCCTAACCTTTACAAGCACACACACACGCGCACGCGTGCACACACACACGCGCACGCGTGCACACACACACAAGCACACACACCGGAGGAAGTAATTCATTTATCACCATATCCAGGGACTCGTATATGTCAGAATCTGACCTTTAAAGGAAATAATGGAATGTGACTACAGCTTAACTAGAGTTGAAAGCAGGAGCTAGTGAAGTTTTCATTTTGGTGGACTTGTTCTCCCTTTCATCAGACCTTTGCTGCTTGACCGAAAAATAATTACTTTTGTTACGTTTTCTCATCTTGATCTGGTTGGAGACCGCATCTTTTAGACCATCAATCATTATCTCTTAACGGTTGCCTTTGGGTTACAGCCTGTCCACCCTGCCGTAAATTAAAGGTAAGCAACACCAGGCAACAGGAAGTAAATAGCTGGGTTACTCTGACTAATTAAAAGGCCTGCAGCAACTGTAGCTTGCCATTTATTTTGGGGCAAGGGAGCTAGCAACTAAAAAGGGCTGTCCAAGGAGCTTATTTGTGAAGTGCCTGGAATCTGTATTCCACAATTGTTTTATTTTCACATATTTAAGCCTTTTTTGTACATGTCCTTTTATTGCACTATAGAGTGATTTGCAATGAAGTTGTTGGAGTGATGTGCAATAAAGTTCCCATCAACCAGTTTCTAGGTAAAAAGAGCCGTACAAGTCTGTTGCCCTCGTGTCTTGCTTGTGGGCTTCCAGAGGCATCTGGTTGGTCACTGTGAGAAACAAGTTGGATCAGAACGGGTTTTTGTTCTGATCCAAAAGGGCTGTTCTTGTGTTCTTATGGTTCTTGAAAGCAGTTATAGTCAATAGCTTGCCAGTGTCTCAGATGGGGAATGTATGTTAAGCCCCTGAAATAAATGTTTTTGAGAACTGCAAGTTCTGTTACTCCAGCAACAGAATGTGAATACAAAGATAATGTTTTGTCTTTAAGTCCATCTGTTTTACAAACAATCTAAGGATCTCTGAAGGAAGCCCAGACGCTATTTTAAATAGTACAGGAATTACATTGAAGTACAAATGACATTGTTTAATAATAATCAATTAAATTTTCCACTTATTCTCCATATCTATTTTTATTTTATCTTTTATTACCACATGTATTGTACCTTCATTGATTGCATTATGCCTCCTTTCTCATTAGTAAGGTCAATTCCCTGAATTTCCATTTCTACTATTTTAAAAGCCCTATCTATTTTCTTCTCTCTTTCTGTCTCTCACACAGTAATTTAACCACCTCGGTAGGAGCTTCTCTCCTTTGGTTGTCAATTCAGTGAGTGAAAACGTCCACCCATCACACAGAAAAAACAAGAACAGCAGAAAACTGGTAGCAGGGGGAGAAAGAAGTGTGGCAGCTTCCATTTGTGCAATTCTTGTGCCCAACTTCCAAATATTTTTGAAACTGGATGATGTCTAGAAAGCTGTTTGGGGTTCTGTGGGATAAACCAATAAGTAGGAAATTCTTCAACATTCATCCCAGGGAACCGGAACTGGCTCTGGGCTGGCTGGAAAGGCCTTGGCAGGAACGGTGGGTGGCCCATTGCCCTTGAACGGCAGCAGGCGTTACAGCTCCTGGCAGCATCTCTTGCTGCATCCCAGGGTTGAGGGAGCCACAACATTCAGACATGCAACACCGGTCTTCTGCATCGCTGCCTAGGAGTCAAGTGCCATGATCCACAGAATCACATGGCAGGGCAGTGCCACTTCCAATATATGGGAACGTTCTCCTCTGCAAAACATCAACAACCCTTCCTTGTACACAGGAAACTGAAGTGAGGACATGCATGCGTGAATGTGCTCTAGCATTTCAGACACCACAGATAGTATTTTCACATTCATCTCATGTCACAGACACATACACCTTTCAGTGGACTCCCTTCGTACATTCAGCTGAGGGTGATCTGGTGTTGAATAGGAAGAAATCAAATTATGTCCATGCATGTGTGAATCAAACCTATGCCTCCAGAATTATGGAGTATTCCTTGTCAAATGGAAAGCAATAATCTCTCCAATAAAATTTAAAGTGTAATTGGCAGCGCCTCAGTCAGCAGTGAAGATGGAGAATATCAGTAATTTGTACTTAACAGATCACAGTCAACAAAAAAGCTGTTAAAGACAATGCTTAAGGCTGCAATACTATGCACACTTATCTGGGAGTAAGCCGCACTGAACACAGCAGAGCAAGTAAACATATATCGGATTGCATTGTAAGATAATTAACAAAGGAAAGTACAAGTTATCTTATATAGGTACTCTTTCCAGCTCCAGTTGTTGTAGTTTTGATATAGTATCCATTAAGCATTAGTTTATTGCCACTATTCCATATTACTGCTTATGTATTTATTTATTTCTCATTATTATTATCATCCATCTTATATATTTAGTTCAAGGGTGGGGAACCTCTTTCAGCCTGAGGACCAAGTTGTATTTTGGTGAAGCTCTTGGGGGCCACAGGCAAAGGGAGTGGGGCCAAAAATGCCGGCATATTGTAGCTTGAAGCTCTCACTGCCAGTAATTAAGCCAGGCATCGCAACCTTTTAGAATGGGGGAAAACCATGCAAAAGCCAGGACACACCAGACAATTGGTGGTTGGGGCAAAGGGGTTGTGGCCAGGGGAAGGGGTGTGGCCATCTGGGGAACCCTGGAGGGTCAGATTTGGCTCCCAGGAAGGCCAGATTTGGCTCCCATGCCTGAGGTTCCTCACCCCAGAAATTGTTTATTAACAGTGTATTATAAATAATTATTTTAAAAAAATATATATATGTAAACTGCTTTGAAATTTCATTATATTAAGTGGTATACAAATGTTATTAATAAATAAGGGTTGGATCCAGAATCTACCTTCTGCACAACGAAGGGCTCTGCTTGCTTAAGCTCCCTCTATCTAATTTTTAGGGTTCTCCCACACACCTCACCCCATTCAGTACGGTCTCCTAACTCTGACTGGGTTTGCACAACTTGCTAACCCACACTCAGTGGTTGAGTGTGGGTTCTTGTTGAACCATGGATTGTTTGTTGAACTGTGGGTTGGCATGTTGTCTGAACTCAGGACATTTTCCGCAGGGTAGCTTGTTAACCGTGCA
Source organism: Heloderma suspectum (assembly GCF_057233095.1). Classification (NCBI taxonomy): domain Eukaryota; kingdom Metazoa; phylum Chordata; class Lepidosauria; order Squamata; family Helodermatidae; genus Heloderma; species Heloderma suspectum. The sequence goes on from NC_139458.1 coordinate 274,164,621, forward strand.
GAATGGCTTATTTTTCTCAAACAAGCCACCTTGAAAACCCATGGTTTGTTGTTGGTTGTTCAGAGTGGTTAACAAGCCACCCTAAGGAAAATGTCCTGGGTTCAGATAAAACACTAACCCACAGTTCAACAACACCCCACGCTCAATCAGTCAGCGTGCGTTAGCGTGTTGTGTGAACATGCCCTCTGTGTAGCATTTTCAGGGGGCTGAAGGGGCTGCCGTGGGAAGAAGCAGGTGAGGAAGTCCACTTCAGCCAATGCAGTTGATCCAGTGTAAATCTGGATCCAACCCCATATAAATAAATACTGAAAGGGGAAAATGAAAAATGATGGCATTGTCTCTTTTGTTTTGGCAAATCTCTGCCTAGAAAAATAAATCACCATTGCAAAATTTCAGTGAGTTTTGCAACTAGTGCTAAGTTGGCCAACTACATCATCAATCTTGCAAAGCAAATTTAGTTGAAAGTAGGGGACAAAACAACATTTGTGCTCAATTATGCACATGGAGGGGGTATCCAACTAGTGTCCCTCTGCTGACAGAAGGCATCCATCCATGGAACAGGGAGTGGGGTTGCTCTTTGGTGATTCCCTCTCCTCCCTCCAGCCCTCTGTATGGTCCTCTAAATCTGCCCTGGAGGGTTGGGGGACCCTCTGGAGAAGAGCAGCAAGGGGAGGCTAGGAAGATTGGTGAATGGCCAAAACCCATTCCTTCCCTATTCTGTTGACAGATGCCTTTTGTCAGCAGAGGGACACTATTTGGATACCACCCAAATGTGGGATTTAAAAAATTTGTTTCAGCGGGCTTCCAGATGAGGCTTTTATCACACCATTGCCCTTGCCTCATTCACAGAATTTTACAGGGGGTCCAGACATTGTTGTCTTTGATTCGTTTCCAACTGCTTCTTCTGTCTTTTTCTTACCATGGAAAATCCACTAAGGAAGAAAAGATGGAATAGCTGCATAATGCCTTCTAATAGTTAGCACAAAGACCTTTCCATCTTGAAGCACCCATAGGAGCTTTCTACATAATCATGTTTTTATTGAACGATTGTCTTTAAAAATAATAATTAAACCAATGGCAGTGCGTTCAGTCTTTTGTTCATACCCTAAACGTTTGTAAAAGCACATAAAGATCTCATTAGCAATAAAGAATATTTTGGGCACAAATTCTTAACCCTTCAGACATTGGAACAGGATCTTTGTTTGATAGCCAAGAGTTCTATGTGTGAGCTGTCATTATTTCATTAACAGTATTGCAACAAACAACTGAGGCTGTATCATTGTAGAGGCTGTATATACCCATCTGCCTACAACTATTGTTTACACTTAATGACTGTTGGCTCAATAATTCTGTAATATTGCGTTCTGTTTCCATACGCTTCATCTCTCCTCAATACAGACTGCAATTTCATACAGCTTAGGCTGAACTACACTAAATATTAGATACTGCTATCATATATAATAAAAGCACAATGGCTGCTTCTTCAAGGTAAAGCAGTTTTGGGAGAGGCAATTTGCAGTGGAGGAGAAAGAAATAAGATCAGAGGCTTTGAAGAATCGCCACCAGTCTAAGGGTGCAATCCTATGGCCACTAGTCAGCAGCTAGACGGGCATAGGATAGACCGGTTCCTGGGGAACTGACCCCACCCCCACGCCACTTTGTAGGTAGCATAGATCGGCCCCGTGTTCCGTGCTCGTAAGAGCAGCGTGGAGCAGTGAAAACCAGGCATTCCCGGGGACGGGGTGGGGAGGTCAGAAATGCTGGTACAATACATTCTATGTGTCATCCAACCACCGCTTCCCGCGCCCTGAGGTCCCGTGGCTTGGCTGTTTAGCTGCGAAAGCCGGGCAGGGGAAGTGAGGAGGAGACCCACTCCTCACCACTCCCCCCACCGACTGGATAGGCGGTCGCCCCCGGGGTCGGAGGTGGCCATCGATCCACATAGGATTGCTCCCTCCACAGACCAGCAATGGGCAACTTCGGGGGGTCTGGGGACCACTTTTTACCCTGAACCCCACCACTGTGCCACCAAAATGGTGCAGTGGTACAGCCATGGCAGTGGCAAAACTCCTTCAGAAACGTTGGCAGTTTGCCACTGAAATTCAACAGAACACTGCTACAGAGGCTTAGAAGAAATTCAGTGGCAGACTGCTATGGAGGCCTAGATGTGACAAATTTAGCTTGCATTTATTAGACGCCTGTCGAATGGAACATCTCTTTTTAGAGGAAGGAGAGGCAAAAAAGGCCAGCATGGCTAAGGAGAAGATGGAACCTTTGTGATCGGAGGACTCCATCAATCGGGTTCCCCACCCTTCAGGATTGCTGTTAGTTTAAAAAAAAGGTGAGCAAAGGAGGACATGATGCACGGGTATAAAATTATGCAACGGTGGGGGAAGAAAGGTTTTCTCCCTCTCTCATAATACTCGAACGTTAGACTGCAAGCCTATTCACACTCAGCTGGGAATAAGCCCATTGAACACAGTGGGACTTACTTCCAAATAAATATGTGAAGGGTTGTGCTGTAATGGTTTAATCAATTCATCTAACCGATTTGTTGCGTAAATGTTGCAGCTCTAAATGGAAACAAAAGTTGTTGTTCTTGCAGCAGTTCAGATTCATCACCAGGCTTAAGATGATGAGCAGTGTCTTTAGTGATCCGTTATTTAAATTTATTTCTTTGAAAAATGTCTTGGCCAGTTTTCAGGGCAGGAGCCCTCCCAAGGTGGTGTACAATAATAAAGCACATAATAAAAACTGATAACGGTCTGAAAAAAGCAATAAAAACAGCAGTACTAGCAAACATACCAGGGGAAGGCCAAAGTAACACATATATTTTCAGGGCCTTCTTAAAACCTGCCATTATGGGGCCTGGTGGACCCCTGATGGCAACTTATTCCAGAGGTGTGGGGCTACTGTGGAAAAAGCCCTTTCTCATGTGGTTACCACCTAACTGCTCTTACAAGTGGGCAAATGAGAAAGGCCTCTCTTGCTGATCTTAAAGTGTGGGCAGGCTAATATGGGTGAAGGTGGTCCCTCCATGAAACACCATTATTTTGGCAGTAATATACAAGCTTACTAACATTATCTCATAGGAGAAATCTCATAACTCCCATATTCATTTGCTTAAAAAATGAATCACAAGGGGAAAAATATTGTTACGCTATAACTAGGGTTGTCAAAGGAATCTGTCGGGGGGGGGGGTGACTTCATTATCTTGGCCCTAGGACTTTGGCACACTTACCTGCGAGCTGGCCCAACTCACTGCAGACTGAGTCAGGCCAGCTCATGGATTTGGGTTTTTTTTCTCCTTTTCTTAAATCCACATTTATACAAATTGAAGCTGAAATTTGCATATATTTCAGCCACAATTTGTTTAAGTTGTGCAAATTTCAGCATAATATGCTTGATCTGTGCAAATTGCACCCACGATTTTGTGGCCACAATTTGCATAAATGTCAATTTTTTAAAAATCCAAGCAGAGTTCCCAGATTCTGGGGGAAAGCCCATGGCTCTGCTAAGAAATGCTAGTCAAGCCGGGGGCTCTGGGGAAATTTGGTGAGCCTGAAAAGGGCCAGATTTCCCTGTGACAGCCATCCCTAGGTAAAACAGCCTTCGCCACCCTGGTGCCCTCCAGATGTTTTCAACTGCAATCCCAGCATTCCTGACCATTGGCCATGCTGGATGGCGTGATGGGAGTTGAAGTTTTGAAGGAGGCTGCCAGATTGAGAAAGACTGCTCTGTAGTAATTGCCAGTTCTCAGCAGAAGGAATTCACCAACAGGATTAATATCTCAGCAAAGATTTCCACAGAAGCTGTCATAGAATCATAGAATAGTAGGGTTGGAAGGGGCCTACAAGGCCATCGAGTCCAACCCCCTGTTCAATGCAGGAATCCAAGTCAGAGCATCCCTGACAGATGGCTGTCCAGCCTTGTCTTGAACACTTCCAGTGTGGGAAAGCCCACTACCTCCCTAGGTCATTGGTTCCATTGTCGTATTGCTCTAACAGTCAGGAGATTTTCCTGATGTTCAGCCGGAATCTGGCTTCCTGTAACTTGAGCCCATTATTCCGTGTCCTGCACTCTGGGATGATCAAGAAGAGATCCTGGCCTTCCTCTCTGTGACAGCTTTTCAAGTACTTGAAGAACTCTGTCATATCTCCCCTCAGTCTTCTCAAGGCTAAACATGCCCAGTTCTTTCAGTCTCTCCTCATAGGGCTTTGTTTCCAGTCCCCTGATCATCTTTGTTGCCCTCCTCTGAACCCTCTCCAGTTTGTCTGCATCCTTCTTCAAGTGTGGTGCCCAGAGCTGGACACAGTACTCCAGATGAGGCCTAACCAGTGCTGAGTAGAGGGGGACTCATACTTCCTGGGATTTGGAAGCTATGCTTCTATTAATGCAGACCAAAATAGCATTTGCACATCACATTGTTGGCGCATAATCAGCTTGTGATCGACAACAATTCCAAGATCCTTCTCACTTGTAGTGTTGTTGAGCCACGTATCCCCCATCTTGTAACTGTGCGTTTGGTTTCTTTTTCCTAGGTGCAGAACTTGGCATTTATCTCTATTAAATGTCATTCTGTGGTTTTCTGCCCCGCGCTCCAGCCTATCAAGATCACTTTGAATTAGGGATGTCAGAGAATTTCGCCATGAATCTCAGGGAGGCCGAATGCCAGCGCATTCGGCTCCCCAAAATTGGTGGCGAAACGGTCTGTGCCCCCCCCCCCCCCGGGATGGGACTTACCTTGGGCGAATCTTCCTGGCGGCGGCGGCTCTGGCGGCGGTTCGGCAGCGGTTCGGTGGCGGTTCGGCGGTGGTGGCTGCGGCGGCCAGTCTTCTGACCAGCTGCTGCCACCGCCATTTCCAGTTAAAAAAAAACAACGTGATAGGCTACGTAAAGATTTACGTAGCCTATCACGGCTAGATTTTTTAAAAATACCGTGATAGGCTACATAAATGTTTACGTAGCCAATCACGGCTGAGTAAAAACAAAAAACAAAACACGCGCATACCAAATGGCGGCGCCCATGGGCGCCGCCATTTGTGTTCCTTATTTTGGCACGTCTAGTCTACGTAAACATTTACATAGACTACGGCAAAAATAAGGGGAACGCAAATAGCGTAGCGTCTACACTATTTGCGTTCCCCTTATTTTCGCCGTAGTCTACGTAAATGTTTATGTAGACTAGACGTACCAAAATAAGGAACACAAATGGCGGCGCCCATGGGCGCCGCCATTTGCATACGCACATTTTTGTTTTTGTTTTTTTACTCAGCCGTGATAGGCTATGTAAACATTTACGTAGCCTATCACGGCTGACTGCAGGGACGCAAACGGCAGTGGCTACGGCCACCGCCATATGCAGACCCGGGCGGCCAGGATTCGGGGGGGAGGGACGGAGCGCCTCCCCCCCGACCAGAATTTCGGGGGGAGGGACGGAGCACCTCCCCCCCACCTCGAATCACATTTCGTTAAAAGGTAAGTGACTTTCGTACATCCCTACTTTGAATTTTGTTTCTGTCTTCCAAAGCATTAGCTATCCTGCCCAATTTTGTGTCATCTGCAGATTTGATCAGCATTCCCTGCACCTCCTCCTCCAAGTCATTAATAAAAATGTTAGAGAGCACTGGGCCCAGGACTGAGCCCTGCGGTACCCTATTCGTTACCTCTCCCCAGTTTGAGAAGGTCCCATTGATAAGCACTCTTTGAGTCCGATTCTGTAGTCAACTGTGGATCCACCGGATCGTTGTTTGATCTAGTCCACTTTGAGCTAGTTTGCTCATTAGGATATCATGGGGCACTTTGTCGAAAGCTTTGCTGAAGTCGAGGTATATCGTGTCCACAGCATTCCCACAGTCCACAAGGGAGGTTACTTGATCAAAAAATGAGATCAGATTCGTCTGGCAGGATTTGTTCTTGACAAATCCATGTTGGCTTCAAGTAATCACTGCATTGTTTTCAAGGTGCTTACAGATGGATTGCTTTATAATATGCTCCAGAATTTTCCCAGGGATTGATGTCAGATTGACTGGTCTGTAGTTCCCAGATTCCTCATTTTTACCCTTTTTGAAGATAGGGACAACATGTGGGCTTTTTCTTCAATGTGAAAAGCCAAACCACTGTCTGGCTCTGCGAGCTAGCTGATCATGTCATGCAGCTTTCTTCCTTGCTTATTCCCGGGGGCTAAATCATATTAAAACATTTTATTATATATGTCAGGATTCAAAGCCAAGCGCTTTTAGGTCCATTGGTTTCAACAGGAGTGTTATGCATGTATTAATACCTGAAATCCGCGAGAGCAGCATGGTCTCAGCTCAGATTAATACTTGAGTATTGACAGAGTGGAGATTTAAGAATGTGTTCAGTTTTCTTTTGTTGTTTTACTTTGTTTTTGAAGGATGAAGAGGGATTAAGATTCTGGAATATTAAGGACTTTAAGAAAGCTGTACTCAAATTACGACAGTGTGCGTGTGTCAGGGAATGCAGTTTTTACAAACCAAGGAAGGAAAATAAATTCAGAGTATTTATCAGCTCTGAAAGAGAAGCAAAGTCCTGATAGTTTTTGTTTACTTCATGCATCTATCTGAGTAATGAGAAGAATCCCATTCTCCATGCATGCAGCAGACAATGACAGCAGCAGAGGTGAAGATGTTTACATCTTTTTACTTTTAACATTGACTGAATGCAAGCTGTGATGGACCTCTCAGATTCAACATTGGAATATTCTGGAGTACACAAGAGAGGGCAGTATCTAATACTGTTACTGCACTCCTGCTCATTCTGTTGTTCCCATGCAGGGGTAGGTAATGTAGCATCCGTGGGCACCAGTGTGCCCTTGGGCACCTTTCTTGGCACCCATCAGTGTGCCCTGCCCTTCCTACTTTTTATTTTTATTTTATATAAAATTGTTTTTGACTGGCAGCTGGGATCACTTCAAAGCAAAGTGAGGGCCTGTGGCCATTCCCATCTTTTCCCATTAATGCCTCTGGGTCATATGTGGAACCCGGAGACATTCTTAGGAAATTAAGCTGGCGGGCAGCTTCAGGCCAATGCTTCCATCTGCAGTTTTCCCATTTTGTGGTGCCCAGAGTGCCCTTTTCCACTTGTTTCTGGTTGTTTTAAGAACTGCTAGCACCCTGTTGTGCTAGCTGTGGGTGCTGTTGCATGGGCACCATAGGATATTGCCCAGAGCAAATGTCATAAGGACTACAAAAACAGAAGGAAGGAAAGTGAAGCTAAACCAAGTATTTAGAATGAGAGCATCCCAGGTTCAGAATTAGTGGACCAAAATTACAGGATTTAGGAATGGCAATTATAATTTCAAAACAAATTGTTAAGGTTGCAATCACAGTGGGAAAAGTACTAAGGGCCATATATTTTCTGCACAGTCTTTCAGTTTGTAAAGAGCCTTCTGTGATCCATGAACCATACATAACCTAACTCATTCCCTCTTTCAGTCTAGTCACTGGTTTTATGCTGGTATGTATCATGCACTAGAAAAAAATATTTCAACCTCCCCCCCGCCACACACACACACTCACACTCACACAAAGAACACAGCTCTAAACTTGTGCTACCTCTGTACAATTCAAGAAAGCCACATCAAATCAACTCAAAGGTACTTTCATATGTATTATGTGTAGCTTTGCCTCTTGCTCCAGCAGCAAAACCAGGCAGATTATTCCTTAAGAGACAACAACAACCCCAGGTTGACAAATAAAATGTCTGTTCTTTTCACAGCTAGGGATGGAAAAGATACAAGGCTAATCCCTTCTCTGTTATCACAGGCCCTGTCTCTCTGCTTTTCTACACAAAGCTTTTGTTGTATGCTCATCATTCCCTACTCATGGTTGTTTATGGGTTCTTTAGACAATGTCGTGACTCTCTAATTTCACTTCTGTTTGGGGTTCATCACATGGAGCTTTTATCCTGCTATTGAGATGGCTGTCTGTCGGACATTTGAGGGCTCTTTAGATGACACTGTTACCCTCCGGGGTGTCTCCCGCCATTTCTTCCAGCCTATCTCATGTTTTCCCCAAATGTAAAAAATGTGGTATTTTTTCTAGCCCATGGAACAGGAGCGCCATGACCTCCCCATTGGAGAAATGCCACGGCAATGCCTGCTGTGGGTGTTTGTTTTTGGTTGTTGGGGGCGCAGTCAGGATGAGATTTGACAGGAGCAAGGGCAAGAATTGCCTGCTGATTACGTCTCCTGCACCTGCATTTCTCAGTTGGAGGGAGAAGAGGGTAAAATGCCTCCCTGCAACGAAGGGAGACACATCTGATCCCCCACCCCACCAGGCTCAGAAGCAACGTCCTCTGTTTTTTCAGAGCACCCTATTAAGTTCAATGGGGCTTAATCCAAGTGTGCCAAGGGTGGCAGACTTACAGAATAATCTTACATATTATGTCTACTCAGAAGTAAGTCAGAGGTTTCCTGGGGGCTGCGAGAAAACAGTACAGCAGAAGTTAAGCTACGAAAACAAGACTACCCCCCCCCTTTGCACACATGCCAGGGAGGGAGGAAGGCACTCCCTCAGTTCAAACCACATGGCTGCCGTGTAAAGGAGCCCTTCCTAATCCCGCAAAGAAACTGAAAGCAGGACGCTCCGGAAAGGATGTAGATTTTTGCGGGGGTTTTGCTTAATGTAGAAACACCCTTTGTAAACAGCACTTTCTGTGAGTTTTTTTTGGAGCAGGCCCCATTAGGGACTTTTCTCACTGTGGGATTTCAAAACATGTTTGCCTTCGTGATTTGGAGCGATGAAATGGCATGTGAAAAAAAGGTGAAATGCCTATCCACTCCTCCCTACTGTGTCCCTACTGTAAATTCTCTGCTCCCTAAGTGGCTTTTCGTTTTTAGAGCTTTTCTACATGAGGCACTTATTGTGCACTCATGATTCCTTACAGTTGTTTACGGTTCTTTAGTTGATTATGTGATCCTTCAGTTTCGCGTCTGTTTTTTAAGAGCAATTTCCAGGGGTGGTGGCTTAGAACAGGAAAAATGGAGTATTATTTTTGAAAGCAAAAGAAAAGGTATTTTCCTACATGTATAATTGTGATATTCCTCTCTAGCACAACACCACCTAGAGGTTAGGCAATGGAAAAGCAGGAAAGGTAAAGCTCTTTGTGTAGAGCTTGGATCTCAATTCTGCGAGGAAACCAAAAGTAGATACAGGGATTAATAGCCTTGTGTAGAAAGCTCTTTAAAATTGGCATTTGGTCTCAGTTGCATGCATTTGCCCCTGATTCACTAAAAGCATGAGCGAGTCGCTCACCATGCCTTTGCTCCAGGTTTCCTTTTACCCATGGTGTAATTATACTTTCCTGTTATGCCCGAGACAGATAAGCATCTCTGAATAATTCATGTCTGTTATATGTGCTCTGAGAACTTTTGATGAAAGGTGCCATACAGTGGAAAGAGAACTGTGCAGTATGAACAGTGAGGAAGAAAATCAGAATAAGCTTAGCATTTTGTGTCCCATATTTATTAATAGTCAGACATTGTTTCGAATGAAAGGAATGGAAAAAATAATTATGGAACACAAGCTTTCAGCTAACCTAGTCAAAAGGGGAAAGTCTGTGGATAGACAGTGAGGTCTATTCTGGAATGTGATATTCACCTGTTTGACTGCTTTAGGGTTGTTGCAGGCTTTGGGCCCTCATGCTAACAGGATTTAAACCAAACCAAACAATAGGATCCTCCTTGGTTTAAAATATAGGACTTTGTATGCTATTCAGTTGATGTGGTCTGAGGAGTATGGTTTAGCAGTGTGACTTCTCCATACTTCTGCAAGAATAATATAAGATTTGAGTAAAAGACTTAGGGGATGGCCGCTAGACATCAGCTAGATGGCCATAGGATTTTTTGTTTTCTGGGAACCAAACTCAGAGCCAGTGCTTCAAGCTCGGTTCCCAAAAAACCAACTGTCTGCCCCCTCCCCCTGCACCTCGTAGGTGGTGCAGTTTGCCCTCGGTTGTGCATTTGTAAAAGCGGCCAAAAAGGGGGTGTTCCTGGGGGTACAGAGGGGACGGCAGAAGCACCATTATGACACTTCCTATGTGCCATCCGGCCTCCTCCCACCCCCCCGAAGCACCCTGGCTAGACAGCTGAAATCGGCCATCTAGCCGCAAATGCAGGGGGCCAGAGTGCAGAGGAGAAGATCCCCTCTGTGCTCCGCCCACCCTGCATTGGATAGACGGTCGCCTCCGAGTTCAGAGGTGGTCGCCTATCCCCACAGGATTGTGCCATCAAGGTTGTTTTTTTTAAAACACACATTGTATTTATAGAAAATATTCAAGAAAAAATTACATTACATAGAAACATTCAAACAAAACAGAAGTCTCTCTTCTGCTCTTGCAGAAGTCTGCAGAAGTAAGACTGCCAAACCATACTCTTTCCTGTCAAGTGAAGAGCAGGTAAAGTCCTATATTTAAAACAATGATAATCATATTTGTTTCTGTTTAAATCCTGTCATAATGAAGCCTTTGGGTCTTCCTCAACCCTAAAGCACTCAAATAGATGTGTGTCACATTCTAGAATAGGAGGAAGTGAGCATCATATTGATTCATGGGCTGCTGCTATTCTGCGGCCTGGTTCACATGTAATAACTAACTCCGGGTTAAACCACTCATAGTTAGTCAGGTCTGCGTGGCAGTGAGCAAGCATGGTGCCTCCTGCCCACTTGCCAATTCCACTTCACATCAGCTTTCATCAACAACCCAGTAACGTTGTTTGATGTGACATGCAAACCCAGAACTCTGGGTTGTTGATGGACAAACAACCCAGAGTTTGAACCCATAGCTTGTTGCTGGGTTAAAGTTCTGGGTTGTTTGTTCCTCAACAACCCAGAGTTCCGGGTTCGCATGTCGCATCAAACAGTCCAGGAATGGGGCATTCCTAGGTTGTTTACTAAAGTGGATGGCAGATGCAAAGCAGAAGCAGCAAGAACATGGAAGGCAGTACAGCCCGCCAATTCATGGGTTAAATAACCCATGAATTGCTATTATGTGTGAACCAGGCCTGTATCTGTTTCCTTTTCTCTTCCTCATAATATCAAGTTTAATGTGTTACACAACATGCCACTATCACCACCCTATGAGCTGACCGTTCCTGATAGCCGGTGATGTGAGATGTGGGCAGATGTGATGCCCAGCGCAATGGCAACATGTCACATGTTATAATAAATAGAGCAGTATGGTGTAGTGGTTAGAGCAGGCTTCCCCAACCTGGTACCCTCCAAAGGTTTTGGATTTCAACTCCCATCAGCCAGCATGGCCCAATAGTCAGGAATGTTGGGAGTTGTAGTACAAAACATCTAGAGGGCACGTGATTGGAGAAGGCTGAAATAGAGAAAGAGAGGGAAAGAGACACTGAGAGCATCTCTACACCACCCTAAAATCCCACATTTAAAATGGGGTTTTCTGCTTCTGTTTTAAATGCATGATCACGACGGACTCCCTTTACACGTGCCTCCCCCCTTTCCCCCCCTTATCTGAGTCTTCCATGTGTTTCATTATACAGCCACTAGATGGTGCTGTGGTCTAGCTCCTCTTATTGCGGGTTTTCCTCTTTTGTCGAGGGAATTCAAGCAAAACTCAAGTGCTGTAATTTGATAGCTTGTTATCTCTGATCTTTCAAAAAATGGAATAAAGGTCAATCAGTGCAGGAGACACCCTGGAGGTTGATGACGTCATCTAAAGGACCCACAAACTTCGGTGAGTAACCAATCTCAATAGCAGGATAAAAGCTCTGTGTGAAGAAGCCCTGAGTGGTGGTAGATCTGTGTCTCTCCAAACGTGTAGTTATACATACTAATGTACAGTAGTTCTGTAATGTAGTTATACAGTACATTGGTATAATGGTGATCAGCTGAAAGCACTAGTTTGTGATCATAATATAACCTAGTGTTACAAGGTGACAATAATTTTTCCTAGTTAACTTTCCAATATGATTTTTTCCCATTGTTCTGTATGCTATATGCAACACACAACCATTTTTGGTTGTATGTTGCATAATCTAAATATTACTGCTGACAATACTACACCAGATGACATTTCTCTGAATTGATTTTGTAAAATTTGCCAGGCTTCCAAACATCTTCCTGAAAACGCTTGAACACATTTAAAATTAAATGACTGGTACTAATGCATAGACTGTATTTCCAAGATATCTATCCACACTTTCCAGGTCCTCTCTGCTCCCAGTTCTTTAATATAGTTGGATGCATGAAATTTTCTGTCTGAAAATTTAACAAAGTTTAAAGAAACAGAACTTTTTATTCCTGAACTCTAAAATATAAGGTCACTCAATACGGCTGTCATTCGAGCCGTAACATGAGATGACTCAACAATGGATAAACCAGATTAGCCGATACGTAACTCATTATTTTTTCCAAACTCATTCTGCAGTAAGGATACTAAACCTGATATCTTGGAAACAATATCTAGATCCCTTTTTACACAATAATTATAGCGAGCCCACTTTGCCTTTTTAAAAAAATGAAAGTGATGATGGTGCATTACGGCATGAATAGCAATGGAGATTATTTCAGCTCCTTTATACTGCTAATGACAAGTGAATAAATAGAGTCATTATGTATAGTTAAATATGTGCTTTTAGATTACTCATTATCCCAGCAAACTAGAAAATTGGTACTTGAACATGTATATGAACCTAATGGTATTTTGCAAAAGGATTCCAGCTTTGTTTATTAAAATGATGTTTAATCACTTTATTTTGCTTAGAAGTATAATGCTGGATAAAAAGCCGTGAGAGCCTAATGGGCTGCAGCTTAGGAAATGAAGTCCTTTGTAAAACAACAACAACAACAACAACAAGATGGACAAGTTTTGAGAAGTCATTAAGAGTTGAAATGTTGAGTCCCTTTTATTATGTGATAATCAGCATTTTTCAAAGTACTGCCAGTGCAAGTAAGAAAGAACAAGAACTTCCCAAAAAAGTTGGTCTGACTTGTATTACATTGCTACTTATTAGTAATATTTATATATAGCTTAATACAGTAAAAACTTATAGGGTTGGATTCAGACTTGCTCCTCCGTGCAGGGCCGGTGTCAAGGGTAGGCATGATCAAGGACCTGCCAAGGACCCCATACCCCAGCAGGGGCCCAATAATAAGAACCCCCTTGACTTGCTTCTCCTCTTCACCCTTGCAACCTGCTTGTTCACCAGCCTCTGACTCTGGGCCAGATAACAGTGGTGGTAAGGAGCAGCAGCAGATACCACGGCCTGGTTGCTCACTGGCTCTCTGCCTGTCAAGCAAGCATGTGGCAGCAATGATGAGGAAGAGGATGAGGAGCTATAGCAGCTGGTGACAATGATGGAGAGAAGGGAGAAGGCAGATTCACTGAGGGAGGGGTCCATTGAGGGTGTCTTGCCTAAGGGCACTGAAAAACCTGGAACCAGCACTGCCTTTGCAAACAGAAGGCTTCTTTCATTTGTGGAGGGGACGGAGATCCAGAAGAGGCTTTCCACTCGAGGACAGGGGAAGGGCAGTGGTTTTCTCTGATTCCCCTTTCCCCCTACAGTCCTCAGTGCCACTTGCCAACACTGTTCTGGAGACACATACACACCTCACTCTCCAGAGCAGCGTTCTAGGAGGCACAGGGGCTGCAGAGGGAAAGAATAGTGAGCAAAAATGGCTGCCTCGCTCCCTTCCCCCAGTGAGTGCAGACCTGTGCTGAGCACAAGCCTGGATCCAATCCATAGTCTCTAAACGTCAGAAAGAGATCATAACTCCTGGCCATGTATTGCTCACGCCAAAATTGTTGGGATTTTCATGTTTCACCTTTTGAAGGAAGTATGTTTCATACTAGAATCAATACAAACAATAATTCAAAAAGTTTTTTTCCTCTTTGGGATACTTTTGTGAAGAAAATTAGCACTGCTAAATTGTAGCTGTAAATGTATTCCCTACATTTCAATAAAGATGCCAAATTAGGAGCTTTTAAAGTATGGAGAAGCAATAATATGTACAGTTATAATGAGTTCATTCACTGTAATCAGTTCTGGACATAGAAAGATATTTAGCAGTTAATAATTGTTAATCAGCTTCTATGGTGTGAATATCTACAATTATTTAACAGTTTCCAGAGGGGTAGCCATGTTAGTCTTATGTAGCAAAAACCACAAAGAATCTTGGGGCATCTTAAAGACTAAGGGCTCAGTCCTATGCATGTTTCAGCAAAATAGGTCTGGCTAGGGAATGCCGTGGGTTACATGGGCATCCGCTCATAGGGTCAAGGGGGTGCACCTGCCCACCCCCCGGATTCGTCATGATGTCACTCTGAGAGCAGCAACAGGGGCTACAGTGCTGCGCCTGCCCGAACTATCTCTACTTTCAGTGTCCAGCAATATGGGCAAGACAGGCAGTCAGTAAATTAAACATGGGAGCGGGGAATGCCCTCGAGTTTAACCGGCACTGTGGGAGCACCTCCTCGTAAGGCAAAGAGGTAGTGGCAGGCAGCAGCCCGCCTAGACTCCTCCACACCAAAGTAGCTCCATTCTGCTGCACGCACCTGCCCCATTTATCTCTACTCTCCAGTTCCCCATAACATGGGTGGGTGAGGCCCAGCCAGAGGAGGTCAGTAAATTAAGCTGCTGGTGGGATTCCACTGAACTCAGTTGAGAGTGGCTGCAATGCAAATGGTAGAATGTGGACCTGGAAGGGCCAGCTTTCTGACAGGCCCAGCCAGGCAGTGCCATGGCCTGTTAGGCCCTTGGTTTGGTAGCCTGAGGGAAAGCCTGCCTCATAAAGCTAACAGGCAGTAGTATGATGGGCTCCCTTGCCAACTGTGAGTATGCAAATCATTGACTTCCCATCCTGTTCACCTGGCGTGGGCCCCTGTCTGAGTTCACTTTAATTTAAAATGAACCAATGAGTTATTTTCCAGCCTAGAGGTGAGGTGGGGAGAGAACACAGGAACATCACCCATCTTGGAAGGTGGTGGGGTGTTGCTTGTAAGGACAATCCCTGCTGGTCCCAGAATCACAAGGGAAGATGCACTCCTTATATACACTGGCTTTTTGTGGCTTAACACCCCCCCACCCCCGTAAACATGCATAGCATTGGGCTGTTAATGTTGGTATGTGAAAACAGCTTAAAACCTATGCTTTCACCCACAAAGGCTGGAAAAGTGCTGAAAGAGAACATAAGGGAAAGGGAACTGTCACATTATCAGGATAGCTGTTCCAAATTTCAACCATGCTCATGGGCATCTGCAGCTAGGGGCAATGAGAGGCAATTGACTCCTGGGGGATGAGCCATAATCTGAGCCATAATCTTCAGATTCCCAGCTTTCATTAAAAAAACAACCAAGTCTCTAGCCCTTGTAGAACTCAAGATATGAGGCAAAATGTGCAGCCACTATTCTGCCTCTTCATTTTGTGAGGAAACTCATCTTTTAGCATTTTTAGCCAATAGCTGCAGTCACAGCTATGGATAACACACTCACTATCTGGATGTCTTAATTCTTCTCAGTGTGTTAAGCCTTTGGGGGGGTCTTACCTGTTAGGAAGTAATTGCAGCCTCATAAAAAACAATTTTAAAATCCAGGAGTTTCCTGTAGCTAGATTTGGGCAGTAGTGTGTCTACCAAAAAAACAAAAGGTAGCAGGAAAGACAATAGTTTGTGATCTTTCTAACTCAGGTCTTGTTAAAAAAAAAAAAAGTGTTTATAAACTTTTAAAAAATTACCTTGACCATGTATGCAGATAAAGTTCATCCTTATTATACCCATATTGTAGGAGGCAGAGATGTGGCTGAAAAAGTGTGGGTTACACAAATACTGCAAAGTAGCTGAATGTTGTTATTCCCATTATGCGGGGGGGGGGGAGTTAGAGTGTATGACAACTCTGCAGTGTGGTCCAGTGTTGTTGGTGTTTTAGGGAAATGCTGATGGGGTTGTGAAATTTATTGTAGCAGCAGTGGAATTCATTAAGGGTTAGAACGGGTTGTCAGATATATACATAACTTTAAGAGAACCTGCCATTCTTGCACGAGACCCAAGTGAAA
Source organism: Heloderma suspectum (assembly GCF_057233095.1). NCBI lineage: Eukaryota > Metazoa > Chordata > Lepidosauria > Squamata > Helodermatidae > Heloderma > Heloderma suspectum. The sequence goes on from NC_139458.1 coordinate 274,180,654, forward strand.
CCTCTCCCCATCTTTCTCTTAGCATTGTCCTTGGAGCTCAGACACCTCCACAGAAGTTAGTGCTTTCTCACATATTGTAGAAATAATCATTTTGCAAAGGTACCTGAATGTATTGTGCATTGCCTGTAGAGCAGAACCTAGCAGTGGGCTGCAAGCTGCATAGGTCACCCTCACCCCTTATTTACCATGCCCTTTAACCCTGAAATAGCCTTTGGCCCAAAGGGCCATTACAAGGGTGAAGGAAGTCATGGAAAGAACTGAGGGTTTCAGCTGTGGGTGGAGACATCGTCTAGATACCAGGTCTACCCACTGAAACAACAGAGGGGTAGACATGGTATACAAATCTCTCAGAGGCTAGATCTACCTATCTTGGTAGACCTTGTGCCCAGGCTTTATCTGCTCAGTCACCAAGGCCCCATCTATATGGCACCGCTTCGACCCCTCCAGCCCGTTGCAACTGTGCAGCAATGCAGCTTCGAGTCAGCATGCCCTGCAATACACTCGCAATGTACTGTACACTTCCCTTACAGACTCTCTGCCCTTTTGGGGTTTTTGCCATTTTACTGAAATGCGCAGCTGTTCAGTCCCGTGAGTGTGGGGGTGCAACACTTCAGTGGCTGTTTTGTATTTGAGGGGCTCTGCTGTGTCTTTCCGTCCCTTTTTAGGTAAAATGTGGGTGTTTTGTGCTCCTTCATTTCTGCACCATCAGTTTTTCAGTTCCCCATCCCAAGACTCTCGCGATGGTTCGCACTCACAAATGTGAGCACGATGTGCCTAGCCATTGCTTCGAAATGGTGGCGGGAGCAATGCTGGTCCTTCCCCAAGACTCCCCCCCACGGCCCTTGGGTACTGAGTCCACAACCATTGCGAAGATACGAGGCTGCAAAACTGTGTGAAAGTATGATTAAAAAACCCCAAATCGCAGTAAAACGACTCCTTGGAACTTCGCATTTTCTGGGCGAAAATCACAGATAGCTGTGAAGCTGCAACTACGTCATCTGTCATGAGGGACCTTGACTCGCACCCACCCCAGAGTAAAAGCCCAGTGTAGATGGGGCCCAGATCAACCAGAAATGGTAGACCTGGGGTGTGTTTCCACCCTATCAGCTTCACTTTGTTTGCAACTTTGTTGCGATGTTTCCCCAATCGCATCTTCTCCTTTTCCAGTTTCCACAGTGCTTAAAGTTCCAGCTTATCATCGCTAGGGATGGGGGAGAATTTCTCCCCAAAATTTCGGGGGGCTGAGTGCCAACGTATTCGGACCCCCGAAGTAGTTTCGGGGAGAAATTCTCTGCCCCCCCGCCCCCCGCCTCCCCCCCGGGATGGGACTTACCTTTCACGAATGTCCCTCCCGGCGGCGGGTCCCGGCGGCGGTTTGGCAGGTCTTCGACAGGGGCAGGGGCGGCAGCCGGTCTTTTGACCGGCTGCCGCCGCCGCCATTCCAAGAAAAGTAAAAAAAAAACCCCGCCCCTGTGATAGGCTACGTGACGATTAACGTAGCTTATCACGGCTAGATTTGCAAAGTCAGCCGTGATAGGCTACGTTAATTGTCACGTAGCCTATCACGGGTGACTTAAAAAAAAAAAAAAGCGTGTACGGCTAATGGCGGCCCCCATAGGGAGCCGCCATTCGTGTTCCTTATTTGGTCACTGTAGTCTACGTAAAGATTACGTAGACTATGGCGAAAATAAGGGCAACGCTATTTGCGTTGCCCTTATTTTCACCGTAGTCTACGTAAAGATTTACGTAGACTACAGCGACCAAATAAGGAACGCGAATGGCGGCTCCCTATGGGGGCCGCCATTTGTGTACGCGCTTTTTTTTTTTTAAGTCACCCGTGATAGGCTACGTGACGATTAACGTAGCCTATCACGGCTGACTTTGCAGATCTAGCCGTGATAGGCTACATAAATCGTCATGTAGCCTATCACGGGGGCGTTGTTTTTTTAAAAAACTTTTTATTTTGCGGCCGGATGAGGCGAGGCGCCTCCTCCCTGGCCTGAATTTCGGCCGGGCGAGGCAGGAAGCCTCCCCCCCCGGCCTGAACTTCGAGGGGAGCAGCGAAGCGCCTCCCCCCCACCGCGAAGCAAGCTGCGAGACCAGGTAAGTGACTTTCGTGCACCCCTAATCATCACTGTATCATGGGGCTCTGTGCTGTTTCCACTGAGCTCTAATCGAATTATTTTCTTGATGGCTGGGTAGAGTCTGGGTTGGGTCTGATTACCTCATCAGTGTTCCTGCCTCCTTGGCTGTGTCTCCAATGGAAGAACGTAATGGAGCCACAGTAAGCTGGAAAAGTCGGACTAAAAGCAGTCTCAGAAGAAGCGGTAGTTCAGCGATAAAATGCAAGGCTGGTGCTGAATGGCCACAATGTCATGGAACCACAGAGACCTCACCATGCAGCCAGGCTGTAGTAAATTGTTGGTGGAAACACAGCCCTGTTCTCTCATGCTGTCAGGGCCTTTTTACAATGTGCAACCATACACAAAATGTACAGTTCAAGGAAAAATATACAATTCCAGAAGAACATTGCTGTCTTCAAAGTTCAAGCCATGCAAAAGTGGTAGTGTTAGCTGATATAAAAAGTGGCTGATAACAATGTGAAAAGTACAGTGTGTAGTCCAGGCTCCTGAAGAACCCTAAAACCAGATCAAGCATACCGATTTTCCCTTCCATTGCTAAAGACAACCCCACAGACTCCACTGCTACTCTCTAGAGCCGCCTTCCCCTGGTGCCCTTCAGATGTTTTTGGACTTCAACTCTAATAAGCCCCAGCCAGCATGGCCAATGGACCAGAATGCTGGGGTTGTAGTCCAAAACATGTGGAGGGCATCAGATTGGGGAAGACAGTTCTAGAGAGTGTTCACCAATGTTTCCAAGATGAAGGAATCATTCTAGGATGAGTCATGTGAAGCTGTCAATGTTATGATAAGGGCAGTGATGCCATAAAATATACACTATGATGTTCTTAAGATAGCTGTACAGTGTTTGTGCATTTGGGGTGTCCCCCCCTTGTTCCTAGGTGTTGTTGTTTTTGTCCATCTCTCCAAATAAAGTTTTGTTGCAGTTCATGATGCTTCTTGAATATAACACTCGCCTGCATTAGTGCTGTTCAATTCCCAGGATCGTCTGCTACTCTGTGTAGGCTCCTAAATGTCATGGAATGTGATGCTAAGCAACAAAGAGCACACACAAGGAAAGTGCACTGTAGTGGTGTGCATTACAACCACAAACTGCTGTGCAGCTTTGCCCCAGCAGACACCCATGGGGAGTTATAGGACTTTTTTTGTCTAAACCTGCATGGGATTGCCCCTTAATTTTATTCTGTTATATGCTTATAGGAAGATAAAGTAATATGCCTATCAGTTGTGAAAGTGAACCACATTTTAAAATACGTATTTGTCAGATAATTAAAAAATAATAATCTTACCTTGGTCATATAAAATTCTGCTGTAATTCCATTGTGAATAAGAGTAAATTAAGAATTATATGATAAGCTGAGAACAAGATCTGGGAACGTCTGCAACATTTGATATATGAGAATACATTTGAAAAACCAGAAACTATTTTTCATTATGTGTGTCATTCTATGTGAGAATTGTTTTAAGACAGTGACTCAGTGCTGTATTACGTCTAAGAAGTTGCATAAAATGTAAGGTACAATTGATACCAAGGGCTCCTTCACACTGAGCTTTTATCCTGCAATTGAGATGGCTCCTTCACGGAAGTTTGTGGGCTCTTTCCATGATGCCGTGAACCTCCAAGGCGTCTCCTGCACTAAATGCCCTTTGTTCCGTTTTTAAATAGATTGCAGATAATGAGCTATCCAATTACCCCGTTGTGTTCAGCTTCAGTTTCCTCTGTGAAAAGAGGAAAAGCAGCAAGAAGAGGAGCGAGATCAATGAAAGATAATGGAAGACTCAGATACGGGGAGAAGGGGCGGGGGAAGGGGAGGGGGGAAGGAAGCACATATAAAGGGAGTCAGTTGTGATCCTGCATTTAAAATGGAAGCAGAAAGCCCGGTTTTACATGCAGGATTTTAAGCTGGTGTAGAGATGCCCCAAGTGTTCGAGTTGTCAAAAAACAGAAGGATATCATTTTCATATATAGTGTACTTGCAATTTGGCAAAGAGATATCAGAAAAGTATAAGGGATGTACTAGGAAAAATAGTGGCTGTTAATCTACATGTTGGACCTATTGCTATTTCTATGAAATTAAACAAATGTATTGTTAATTATACTAAAAACATGCCTATACGATATTGTTAAATGATCCCATATATCAGGTATACAACCTATAAGCCACATATAGCCCCCAAAGGCCTTTACTCCTGTCACAGGTACCCTGACTCCCCTGCCACTGCTAAATTCCCCACACACATACACACCACCACCACTATCCCCACCACCTGTTCTCTCCTCCCCCAGAGATCCTCATACAGATTGCTCTTTCCCTACTACTGCTAGTAGTGCAGAAAGAGCAATCTGTATCAGGTTTGCTGGGGTTTGTCCACCTGCCTGTGCTCCCGTGTTTATGTGGCCCCCGACCCTTGAGCCAGCACCAGGGTTGTGCCCCCCACCACACATTATTACAGCAGCAAGAATATGTTATACCTAATCTTCGAAAGAGGTATTTATTGCAGAGTGAGAAAATAAAATATGTGAATACGCTGTTATGCCAAAACTGAACAATTATACTAGAGTGAGAGAACGGAGACATCATAACAGGGTTTTGTTTTTTTTCAAAATTGGAAATAATTTATTGATTATTGGCAAAAATAAGGCAGATCTGTAAAGGATGTCATTCAGTGATCCAATATGCGATAAAAAGGAATTTTAAGTTAAGATCATTTTTTTCTCCCTAAAGGCCAAAATGGCTCTCCAGCTCCTGATGAAAACCTAAACAACTGTGTATTAAAACATTTTATGTTTGCTCTTCTTCAGAAAGGTGGACGCAAAGATACCAGGCCCTGTAACGCGGGTGTTGCCACGGAGCTTTTTCTTGACAACTACTGGTAAGTCACATGTAAACAAATTAATGACTGACGGTTCTGACTGAGAGACAGATCCTTAGAACTAACATTTTATTTTAGATAACCACCTTAGTTTGACATATATGAACCAGCATTCTATTCCATTGTTCCTATTTCTCTATATGTTTGTAAAGGTTTTTATGTTTAAAAACACACACAGATGGTGTCTTCCATTACTCAGTAGATACGATGTAGGATAAGGTTCCCAAATCAACATTTCAAAACTGAGGGATATTTTGGACATCATTTCTGTTCTATGAAATAAGGGAAGTCATTTCTGTTCTATGAAAATGCAAACAGAAGAAGAGCCACCTTGAATCAGACCAAAGACCTATCTAGTCCAGCAATCTGTTCAAACAGTGGCCAACCAGCAGCCTTTGGGAAACCCATATGTAGGATGTGAGGGCAACAGTACCCTCCCACTCATGTTCTCCAGCAACTGATATACAGAGGCATACTGCCTCCGATACTGGAGGTAATATAATAGACATCATGACTAATAGTATTGGTAGCCTTATCCTCCATGACTGTGCGAATGTGAAAATATTGGGCTGTATTTAATGTGTCTGTCCACCAGCAGAACAGAAACTGCTGAAAGAATGGATTCCCTCTCCCCTGAGCAGTTCCCGCTGCCCCCCGAAATCCGCTCTGGATAGTTGTGGCCTGTCTGAGCAGATCTGGGGGATGTGCAGGATGGAAGTCCCATTGTGTGAGCAGAAGTCTGCTTTTGTGGCATTGGATGAAGCCCATCGATTATACCTATAATGTTGTATGAAAGACCTAGTCCACGTTCGAACTATTGACCTGTGTCTGAGCTGTACTACTTCAAACCAAGGTTTACCACTGCAGAAATAGGCTAAACTGTGATGTCGTGAAACGTAGCCATTAAGATACGAGGCATCAGGTGGGTTCTATGTGTGTTCATTGTGATCAAATGTGTAAAGGGGAGATGTACTTCCCTAAATACTCAGGACCCAACAACATGTAACAATAGCAGACCTATTTCTTTGCGTAAATCCAAGTCTTTCCCAATAATACATAAAAGGGAAGGGTGGGCAGGGTCTGATATTTAGGGCAAAACGGGCACACAGGAGTGGAGAGCGGAACTCTCCCTGCGACCACCGTTTACCTCCCTATAGCTGCTCCATGCAAGCATTTTTCTCTTAGGCAAGCTCACTTTGGATACTGGAGCTCTGCTGAGGAAAAAAGTGCCTGGGAGGAAAACCACAGTGGAGTTGTGGGAGAGTTTAGCGCTCCTACCCATCCATCCCTTTAGTTTTTACAATCAGACCATCACCACTGCTTTATTTGGGAGCGGGGAAGGCACATGTTTAAACACACAGTTCCAAAACTGTCATGCCTCTCGTGGTATGGCATGCCCCACTGTCAGAATAATCAAGGGCAAAACTAAAGTAAAACAAAAGAAAGCAGAGGTTTAATTTGTAGAAAGCAGAACATAAGCTCAAACCTGTAACAAAATTAAAAAGAAATAGTATTGTCTATTGTCTATAGTAAATAATCCTCGTTCCAGTTCTGAAGGATAAAAGACAGGACCTAAAGGTTAAAACTATTTATAATGGAGGGTGGAGGCAACCTATGGCCTGGAAGCCAAACCCGGTCTGATGCTTATTTTCATCCAGCCTGTAGTGCCTGGTTATAATGTTATGTTTTACAATGCAAGCACATTTCTGTCTCTCTATTGCTGATTCCTTGGTAATCACAAGATTCCTTGTGCCTAGACAAGATTTTTTTTTAAAGGATGAAAGTTAGACATTACTTTTCTACCTGTCCTGATTCCAAGAAGAGAGAGGCATTAAAACTGAAAGGTGAGACGCTCAAAATTAATAAAAGAATTGTATTTTATTTGCCCAATTTGTATTCAGACTGCGAAAATCAATACAAAATGCCAATTCAAAATGAACTGTAGCAGCTACATACCACCTTTGCAGATGTGACTTTCTATCATCAGTGATATTTCGAGGTGTCTGAATGCAAGCTGTCATAGCTGTCTAGAATAAAATGTGGCCACATCAAAATGTTTCAGCTTCAGAATCTGTGAAAGCATATTTGACCAATTTCTCTAAATAGGCAGCCAGACCTGTCTCAGAGTATGAAAACTGGACTGAAATAAGCAGCATCGCATTGGATAAAGCACTCTACCTTGCCTTTGTGGGCAGGTGTGTCTTTGTTTTGATTTATGGCACTAACACAGAGCCGGACTAATGGATTTGAGGATCATATGCTGGCCCATATTGTAGGGTTCCCACAGGTCTCTGAAGTAAACACAGACTGCATAGAGTTTCTGTCAGTGTTGGGGATTTGCCTACTGACACGGTCCAGTGATCCTGACATGTCACATTAAGTGAAGATTTTGATCTGTGTTTCCTTGAACCTTGCATGATGTACAGTTCTTTGCTGGTGTCTAAAATGAGGTTGAGTTGCTGTATTTTACATGAAAAGTAAGTCTCACACAGTGGTCTGCTTTGGATGTAATGCTAAATCAGAGGTTGGCAACCCGGCACCTGCCAGGCCCCCTGGGTGTGTCTGGCAGACCCCTTCAAGGTTTCTTCCTTCTTTCCTCCCTCCTGCCACCACTGCCACCGATTTCCTCACCCATCCACAGCTGCTGCTGATTTCCTTTCCCCACCATAGCTTAGCATCATAAGAATGAGCTGCAGTGACTCATGTGCTTCCCCTCCTCTCTCCCTCTCTGTCATGACCATGAAGAGTTCAGAAACTTTTGTTTCCATTTTAGATTAACCAGAACTAGCTGTGTCATCTAAACCTGGGTAAAGAAGCCAACTTCAAACTACAGCTCATCAAGCTGGCTCGTTTCAACTAACCATAGTTAATATTAACCACAGTCTAGGGTTCCGACGACACGCTCAACTGTGGTTAATCTCAAATAGAAGCAGAAGCTTCCGATCACCGCACAACCACTCCAGAGGAAGAGAGCACACAAACCCAAAGCTAGCTGAGGCATGTTCTCATGATGCTAAACCATGGTGTTGTGTTTACTTATTTATTAAGACATTTCTGTACTGCCTTTCGGCCATAACAAGGGCCCCCAAGGCAAATTACAACACCAAAAATACCACAAAACTGATTTAAACAATAACAGAATTGAAACAGAGTATTAAAACCAAAAGAGCAGAGTTAAAACCTTTGATCTCAAATTAAAGAGCAATAAAATTCAGGCAGAAGAGTTACATTAAAGACCTCTTTAATGAGTTACATTAAAGACCTAAAGCACTGAAGTTTAATTTTCCATGGCATCTGAGTAGATAATCTTCTTCTTAGGAACTGCAATGGAAGAATTTCCTCTTTGAGGCTTCTACTTTTAGAATTCATGCTTTTCTCTGAGAGTGCAAACTCAAGAGCACTTTTTTTGAAAATTAAAAAGGTAAAGGTGTCCCCAACCAGTCGTGTCCGACTCTAGGGTGTGGTGCTCATCTCCATTTCTAAGCCGAAGTGCCAGTGCTGTCAGAAGACGTTTCCGTGGTCATGTGGCTGGCATGACTGAACACTGAGGTGCACGGAACGCTGTTACCTTTCCCGCCGAAGCGGTACCTATTTATCTACTTGCAATTTCTTGCTTTCGAACTGCTAGGTCGGCAGAAGCTGGGACTGAAGACAGGAGCTCACTCCATCACGTAGCACTCGGGTCTCGAACTGCCGTCCTGCCGACCTTCCAGTCTGCAGTTCAGCATCTTAACCACTAAGCCACCACATTCACAAACAAGATGGTTAAAAGAGATTTTTAAAAAGGGCTCCCTCACATACATCCAAAAGCCGCCTGCCAGTCTGTAGAATGTATCAAAAGTCTAAATGCTAAATCTTTAACAAAACATCCCAACTCCTTATTCTACTTGAAGGGTGAGGAATGTGTGGCCCTCCAGATGTTGTTGGACTCCAATGTCAAACATCCCTCACCACTGGCTAGGGCTGGTGGGAATTGCAGTCCAACAAAATCCGGAGGTCTACACTTTCTGCACAGTACCATACATAGTACCGTACACAGTTCTACATAGTACCATAATGAAAGAATTCAAATGTTTGTCCTTCAAATAAAATGCCCCTTCATGGATCACTGCCTTATTGTGGCGAAGGGGCTTGCGTAACTCAGTGAAGCCATAAGCTATGCCATGCAGGGCCATCCAAGATGGACAGGTCATGGCAGAGAGTTCTGACAAAATGTGGTCCACTGGAGAAGGAAATGGCGGCAACCCACTCCAGTATTCTTTCCAAGACAACCCCATGGAACGTATCACAAGACTAAAAGATATGAAGCCGGAAGATGAGCCCCTCAGGTCGGAAGGTGTCCAATATACTACTGGGGAAGAGCAGAGGGTATTTCCAAGTAGCGCCAGAAAGAGTGAAGAGGCTGGGCCAAAGCTGAAAGGACACTCAGCTGTGGATGTGTCTGGTGGTGAATAGAAAATCCGATGCTGTAAAGAACAATATTGTTTAGGAACCTGGAATGTCAGATCAATGAATCAAGGTAAGCTGGAGGTGGTCAAACATGAGTTGGCAAGACTGAACATCGACATCTTGGGAATCAGCGAACTAAAATGGACAAGCATGGGCGAATTTAATTCAGGTGACCATCATATCTACTACTGTGGGCAAGAATCCCTTAGAAGAAATGGAGTAGTACTCATAGTCAACAAAAGGGTGGGAAAAGCAGTACTGGGGTACAATCTTAAAAACGATAGAATGATCTCAGTATGAATCCAAGGCAAACCATTCAACATCACAGTAATTCAAGTCTATGCCCCAACCACTGAGGCCGAAGAAGCTGAGGTTGATCGGTTCTATGAAGACCGACAACACCTTCTAGAACTAACACCAAAAAAAGATGTCCTCTTTATCATAGGGGATTGGAATGCTAAAGTTGGAAGTCAAGAAATAACCGGGATAATAGGCAAGCATGGCCTTGGTGTACAAAATGAAGCAGGACAAAGGCTAATAGAGTTTTGCCAAGAGAACACGCTGATCATAGCAAACACTCTTTTCCAACAGCACAAGAGGCGACTCTACACATGGACATCACCAGATGGTCAATATCGAAATCAGATTGATTATGTATTTTGCAGTCAAAGATGGAGAAGCTCTATACAGTCAGTAAAAACAAGACCTGGAGCTGACTGTGGCTCAGATCATGAGCTGCTTCTTGCAAAATTTCGGCTTAAATTGAAGAACGTAGGGAAAACCACTAAACCATTCAGATATGACCTAAATCATATCCCTGATGAATACACAGTGGAGGTGAGGAATAGATTTCAGGGATTAGACCTGATAGACAGAGTGCCTGAGGAACTATGGACGGAGGTCCGTAACATTGTTCAGGAGGCAGCAACTCAATCCATCCCAAAGAAAAAGAAATGCAAGAAAGCAAAGTGGCTGTCTGATGAGGCTTTACAAGTAGCTGAGGAAAGAAGGGAAGCGAAAAGCAAGGGAGAAAGGGGAAGATATATCCAAATGAATGCAGATTTCCAGAGAACAGCAAGGAGAGACAAGAAGGCCTTTTTAAATGAACAATGCAAAGAAATTGAAGAAAACAACAGAATGGGAAAGACTAGAGATCTCTTCAAGAAAATTGGAGATCCCAAGGGAATGTTTTGTGCAAAGACGGGCATGATAAAGGACAAATAAGGCAGGGACCTAACAGAAGCAGATGAGATTAAGAAGAAGTGGAAAGAATACACAGAAGAACTATACAGGAAAGATCTGAATGTCCCTGATAGCCATGATAGTGCGGTCACTGAACTTGAGCCGGACATCCTAGAGAGTGAAGTGAAGTGGGCCTTAGGAAGCATTACTAACAACAAAGCTAGCGGAGATGACAGTATTCCAGCTGAGCTATTTAAAATCCTAAAAGACGATGCTGTTAAAGTGCTGCACTCAATATGCCAACAAATTTGGAACACTCAACAGCGGCCACAAGACTGGAAAAGGTCAGTTTACATTCCAATTCCAAAGAAGGGCAACACCAAAGAGTGTTCAAACTACCGCACAATTGCGCTCATTTCACATGCCAGCAAGGTGATGCTCAAAATCCTACAAGCTAGGCTTCAGCAGTATGCGAACCGAGAACTACCGAGAAGTACAAGCTGGGTTTCCAAGAGGCAGAGGAACTAGAGATCAAATCGCCAACTTTTGCTGGATCATGAAGAAAGCGAGAGAATTCTAGAAAAACGTCTATTTCTGCTTCATTGACTATGCTACAGCCTTTGATTGTGTGGATCACAACAAACTCTGGCAAATTCTTAAAGAGATGGGAGTACCAGACCACCTTACTTGTCTCCTGAGAAACCTGTACGAGGGTCAAGAAGCAACAGTAAGAACCGGACATGGAACAACCGAGTGGTTCAAAATTGGGAAAGGAGTACGACAAGGCTGCATATTGTTGCCCTCCTCATTTAACTTATATGCAGAGTACATCATGAGAAACGCCGGGTTGGATGAATCACAGGTCGGAATTAAGATTGCCGGGAGAATTATCAACAACCTCAGATACGCAGATGATACCACCCTATTGGCAGAAAGCGAAGAGGATCTAAAGAGCCTCTTGTTGAGGGTGAAAGTGGAGACTGCAAAAGCTGGTTTGAAACTTAACATTAAAAAAACTAAGATCATGGCATCTGGCCCCATCACTTCCTGGCATATAGAAGGGGAAGAAATGGAAGCAGTGACAGATTTTATTTTCTTGGGCTCCAAGATCACCGCAGACGGTGACTGTAGCCATGAAATTAAAAGATGCTTGCTCCTTGGGAGGAAAGCTATGGCAAACCTAGACAGCATAGTCAGAAGCAGAGACATCACCTTGCCGACAAAGGTCCGTCTAATCAAAGCTATGGTTTTCCCAGTAGTAACGTATGGCTGTGAGAGCTGGACTATAAGGAAGGCTGAGCGCTGAAGAATTGATGCTTTCGAACTGTGGTGCTGGAGAAGACTCTTACGAGTCCCCTGGACTGCAAGGAGGTCAAATCAGTCCATCCTAAAGGAAATCAACCCTGACTGCTCATTGGAAGGACAGATCCTGAAGCTGAAGCTGAAATATTTTGGCCACCTAATGCGAAGAGAAAAGTCACGGGAAAAGACCCTGATGCTGGGAAAGTCTGAGGGCAAAAGGAGAAGGGGACGGCAGAGGATGAGATGGCTAGATAGCATCACTGATGCAATGAATATGGACTTGAGCACACTCCAGGAGAGAGTGCAGGACAGGAAGGCCTGGCGTGCTATGGTCCATGGGGTCATGAAGAGTCGGACACGACTGAATGACTGAACAACAACAACAAAATAAAATACTGTGCATGACCAGATCAAGTGATTCTGCTAGACAGATTCCAGTCCTCTGGATCACAGTTGTATTGTGTCCTGAAGGGTGAAACAGAATACCAAATTAAACATGATGGGCAGTATTCTATCCTGCCTCTGCGCTCCTGCTATTTCTTTTGTGCCAGCAGGAATGACCGCTTGCACAACAGGGCTTTTGCAGTTCTAAAAATAACCCCAGAAACAAGCAGAAATGCTCATTTCTGGATCAGAACAGGTTAGCAGAGCTCCCTTCTCTGAGCTCCACTGGCTGCCCCATTCTGGAAATGAGTTTCCGTTTATTTGGGGTTGCTTATAGAACCGCAGAAGCCCTGTTACCTAAGCAGTCGCTCCTGCTGGCACATGGGCACAATAGGATACTGCCCGATGTTTTAAAGTTTCATTTGTTAATTTTACAATCCAAACTCTGCCCATTTTCTCTCCCGGAAAAATGACCCAACAAAAGCCTGTAGAAAGCAAGGTCACAACCAGACACAAGAGAATTAAAAGGTTTAACTCATTAGATATTCTCATTTCTCATCTCAGCTGCTACAACAGTGAATGTCATTTCACTTTAATGTATTCACCACATATTATGAAACGAGCTATTTATGAATCTCGATTTAGCTTCTGATTAGTCTGGCAGCCAGGTTGACAGAGACTTGATCATGGATTTTCTATCAGGTTCCTTTTCTTTACCTTCCATACATCAGTATCACAACCACATCATATTTATTTATATTCTGTGTCTTTAGAAAGGTCCTCCCTTATATTAAATTATGTGCAAGGCTGCAGTCCTGTGCACAGTTAGGTCTTGAAATCCTAAATCTCAGTGAGATTTAAGTAGCTGAACTGCATGCAGGATTCCACCCCAAAGCTCTCTTTACCCTCCATGGGGAAGATATTCACCAGTGTGCCCAAAACACACCCTGTCACAGGAATATTCCTCCTGCTAGGTCAGACTCTTTGTCCATCAAGCCCAGTATTGTCTCCTCTAATTTGCAGCGGCTCTCCAAAGTCTCTGGCAGAAGAAAAGAAGATAGATTTCCTTTTATGACTGTTGTTATCACGCCATAGAGCCTCATGTGGCGCAGAGTGGTAGGCGGCAGTATTGCAACCGAAACTCTCCCCACAACCTGAGTTCGATCCGAGTGGTCTCGGGTAGCCGGCTCAGGTCGACTCAGCCCTCCATCTTTCTGAGGTCGGTAAAATGAGTACCCAGATTGCTGGGGGAAAGGTAGTCACGACTGGGGAAGGCAATGGCAAACCACCCTGCTATAGTCTGCCATGAAAACGCCAGCGTAAGCGGCGTCCCTCTAGGGGTCAGTAATGACCTGGTGCTTGCACAGGAGGAACCTTTCCTTTCCTTTCTATCATGCCATAATGTTTTTTAGGTACTCTGTATCAGTCTCTACCCATCTAGTCTCACCACGGCTCCTTTTATATTAGTTCTAATCAATTCTGTAGGCTGTGAAAGTTTGAGGCCTACAGAAGCAAAGAAAAGGGGGGAAAAGTCAGGCCTAGAAGCCTGGGGTTTTTTTTTCTGGGAAGGGGTAACCCTGAGAAGAGTAGTTTCATTTCCCCAGTTAAGTTTCATTTTCCTGAGTTAGGTTGCAATTCTCCGGGTTTGAAACAGTACTTTTGGTTTGGGGGAGGGAGGGGATATAAAGGGAGAGAGAAAGCCAGTGAGAAGAAGACCAGAGACAGAGCATGAAGAGACAGCAGGAAGGAGAAGCCTGGAGAAATCTAAATGCAGTTAGGGTAAAGGAACATACATTTTTGCATTCTTTATTTTCTCTTAATGCCTTTTGTTTCACTCAGCTCTATTCTGTAAATACCTTTAGTTGTAATTTGCTTGCTTTAATTTACCAGTAAACTGTTGTGGTTAACACCCAGGTGTCTGAAGTGCCAAACACCCCACGTCTACCGCCTAAATCCCATGTTATTGAGAAGGGGAAGTTTAAAAGAAGGAAGGTGGGACTCTTAAGGAGGCAAAAGATCGTTAAGGAGTTGCTCAGGGGGTCCAACTCTGACATAGGCATAGGTGGAAAGGTGGACCAGCACCTTAGGGCAGCTTTTCTCAACTTGGCGCCCTCTGGGTGTGATGGACTACAATTCCCATCATCCCCAGCCTACTCATCTGGAGGATGGCAGCTTGGGGAAGGCTGCCTTAAGGATTTCCCATCTGATTCTAGCCTGGCCCCTGGCCCTAATATCTTTGTTTATGTACGTCAGTCGTTCCCTTCATCCAAGTCCAATCACCAGTGTGAACAGCTATGGGAACTTTGACAGAGAGCTCTTACTTCATCACCTCAGCTGCTGGCTCCTGGGTATAAGAAGCCAAGATACAGGAAATTAGCAGGGGGCAATCAGCTGAGATGCATGAAGGGAATACTGTGCCACAAAGCCTCTGCTGATGACGTTCATGGGAAATGGAGGGCAGGATTAAGGAAGCCTTTGGCCCATGGCTCACAGTGAGCTGCTGAGGTTAGAGTGAGTTGCTGAGAGGAAGGGGTCATAGCTCATTGGTACAACAGGTGCTTTTTGGATGCGGAAGGTCCCAAGTTCGATCCCTAGCATCTCTAGGTAGGGCTGGTAAAACTCCTGCCTGAAATCCTGGAAAGCTGCTGCCAGCCAGTGTCAACAATACTGGCCTAGATGGACCAACGGTCTGACTCAGTAGAAGGCAGCTTCCTATGTTCCACAATATCGGGAGGGCTGAGTGAAAGCTTTGGGGGCTGTTCATCCTAAGAAGGAGGAGTTTCTATACCTCTCAAGGCTTCAGCTAATATGAGAACAAGATCGTAGCTGGATTTAGAATCACATGCATGATAGTGGGGACAATTACCCTAGCTCTGTCCACCTCACACGCATACACACATACACAGGTCCCCATAACCCTCCAGGAGTTGGAGGACAAGAGTCTGAGCTGGGAGTCTTTTCTACTCAAGTAGGGTTCACACACAATGTAGAACTCCCTAAACCACATGGACAATTTGCATAAATAAAAAAGGCCCCTTGCTGCAGAGGTTGATCTACAGGGACAGCAATGGAAGGGACAGAGCTAGTGCACGTGTCCTCACACGATTCTAATTGCATGAGGGATTAGAACACCTTAACAGGGCTAGTGGGTGGGATCAATGTCCATGCTCAGTTCGAAACAAGACCCACCCCTGGAAAAAAAAAGGGGGGTTAATTGGGCCTTACACAGTACTTTCAGGGCTTTCCTATATGAGACATTTATCAAGCGCTTGTCATTCCCTGCTCATGGTCATTTATGGGTTGTTTAGACGACATCGTGACCTTCCAGTTTTACTTCTGGGTCTAACCAGCACCTTTGGCGAGTTTTTTTAGAGTAGGGAAAATATGGCAGTTAATTGTGAAAGTGAAAGAAAGTGAGATTTCCTCTTGTGTATTTGCACTATTCTGCTATACCACAGTGCCACCTAGAAGTTATGTAGTGGAAAAGCAGGAAAGGAAACGTTCCTCATGTAGTGCTTAGAACTCAATTCTGCAATGAAACTGAAAGTAGATACAACAGATTGCCTCATGTAGATAAGCTCTCAGTATGCAAAAAGCTACAAAAGGACTGCTGGGCTTATTGGTGGGGGTCCAACCAGTATAGCTAGAAGGGCTTGTTCTCATGGGTTCTCATGAAATCACACATGTTGTCCCTGGTATTCAGATAGTTTTGCAAGTATTGTGCAAGGATGCTGATGAAAAACTATGACCATTCACTCACAGCTCACACAATCCATTCAAAGTCTAGCCAGAAATATAGGGAAAAAAATCTTGCTGTAATTTAAGTGCTGCTAAGGAGAAAAATGAATCTCTCATATACACACACAAACACACTGCATGTTCCATTTATTCCAGGTAGATTATCACTATTCCAGACTTCCCTCAAAGGTCTCGCTTCCCAAATCTATCAAGCTTTGCTGCTGATCTTCCCAGAAATCCAAAACGCATCTACCTATTTTCTTTCTTTCTCCCCCATCCCCAACTCAAAACTAAATATAATCATTCAATTGAGCTTATTGGTACCCATTAGAAAGAGACATATTGTTTCTCAGGCTTGATTTATGTTTCTGCAGTACTGCAGATGCTGCTTCCCCATAGTCAGTCCCAGACTGTTATAACATTTGCCCATCCACTTGACTGGCTACTTATTACATATGTTACCAGAGCAGTATATGTACAACTGGGAAATGGTTACCAGGCCACTCCAATAATGTATAAATCACGCCTCAATGGATTTCAAATTATATTTTGCCAAATGTCTTCCCATTCCTGATTCTCATTCACAACCTTAAGTCTCTGGAAGCTTAGACTGGCTTTATTCCCTCTTCTTTTATTTTATTTGTGGCATTTATGTAATGTTGCCCACTATATAGACATATAGACCTGGTTCACACAATCAAAATAAGCCAGTGTGGTTTATTTTAGCCATGGCAGCTTATTTAAATCATGGCATGTGCTGGGCACGATTTCCATAATCACCACCTGGGTATGGCTTGTTGTGTCATCCGAGCCCAGGCAGCCTGGCTTGTTGGAGGGGGAAACAACCCACCAATAACCCTACAACCTCCCATGGATGATTATGGAAATCATGCCCTGTATGTGCCGGGATTTAAATAAGCCATAGTGGCTTATTGTGATTGTGTGAACCAGCCCATAGAATCTGTTTATGAGAAAGCTAGGCTACATAGTTAAATGCCATTGGAATCCACACAGCAGATGCTTAAGTCTGCAATCCTTGGCATATCTACATGGGAATAAACCCCATTTAACACTCTGGAGCTTACTTCTGAGTCAACATCCATTGCATCAGGTTGTTGGCCGCATTACTTTTACAGAATTTAATCATGCCTAACTCCTTTAGCTTGCACCAGCAAGGTTCAAAAGATTATTTCTCAGTTTTAACACCATGGCATGATTCAGCTAAATTTGAGCACATTTAAATCCTATTGATTTCAACAGGAGGTTAATCAGATATTCAATTATGGTTGGAGACAACACAATAGATTATTTTGTGGTGGGGGGGGACAGTTGAAAGTAGCATGAGAGACACCCCACATGAGAGAGACAGTGGGGGGCACAATCATGCCACTATCATCTCTGTTTTGTACTGCTTTCAAAACATACAAAACCTAATGACCAGAGATGACAATGGGAAAAAAGAAATTGAAATAATGCAACTTTGAGCTCTCTCTCTTTTTTCTTTTTCTGAAGGTCTGTCTCCAGTGCATGCCCTTTTGATGTTTTGCTGACGTTTGGCTGGATTGTGGCCTTTGTCAGTACTTCCATAATGCAGAAAAACATTTTCTTCCAGATGATGGGTTGGATCCAGACTATGTTAGTCATGCTTTAGCCCCATTGACATTAGTGTGACTTAAGTTAGTCATGACTAACTTCTCCCATTGATTTCAGTGGGGCTAAAGCATAACTAACTTAGTTTGGATCCAATCTTATAGTTATGGATTGTAGTATCTAATGTTGGTTATTTGCTAACAGAATGGATTTCCCCCTCCTCCCTGCAGCCCCCCACGTGCCCCCAAAATCTGCTTCAGGGGGTTAGGGGACCCTCCAGAGAAGATTTGGGGCACACATGGGGAGCTGCAGGGTGGAGAAGAGGACAGGGAAGTCCTATTATGCTGCTGAAAGTCCACTAGAGCGACATTGGATCCAACCCTATGACTCCCCTTTTTGATTTACAGGGGGACATGAATTTAAAATATCTCTCAGATTTAGATAATCCTATCATAACTTATACACACTTACAAAATAAGGGAAATGTTTACCTGGCTTCAGAAAAGCCAACTCATAAGAGGGACATGTATTCTTTATGCTTTGTTATGACTCATTTCAGAAGAAGGAGATCTGCAGGGACCAATATGAGTCAGTATCCAACACCTACTGTACCCTGTTTTGGAATATATTTCTCCATTGCTGGCTCTCACCTCACCCACAATAAAAACAAAACAACACCATTGTTTTGCTATCAAATGGTTATTTTCCTTCCTGAGGAAGTTGGGGCCATAATACAGCAGTATCATTTCTGCCCAAAACTGCAGAAAAATTCAAAATGGGCACGTGAGTCAAAGTCCAAGCTCTAACACAAGACTTCACCCTGGAAGAAGAAAAACGTCTGCTTCGAGTCCCAGTTCACTTAATCGTTTTAGGGCGAAATCGTATGGATTAGATTACTATTAAACAGAGGGCTCCAATCTTGGAGCCCTCCATCCATACTATGCCCTGCGGGGCCGGCCCTCCCATAAGGCAAGGTGAATCCCCTGCCTCAGGTAGCAGAGAAGGAAGATCAACAGATTGTACATCACCACCACCCCAGTTGCCCCTGTGGGGGCAACCAAACAAGTAGGTGCCACCCTCTCAGGGCGATCCAGAGGGCAGGTGAGCTCTCTGAAGAGCGTATCGACTGGAAAAAGCAGCCGGCACGGCTCTTCAGAGAGCCAGCCAGGCCCAATGCCTGGCTCTGAGGGTCCTTCCTCAGAGCCAAGCATTGTGGGAGGGGGTGTCTCTGGAACTGGCCTGTACTGCAGGAGATATGGCAGTGGGAGGAGACATGGTGGGAGAGCTTGCACTCATGCCCTGGATGCAAAGCATGTGCTCTACCAGTGGGCTATGGTCCCTTCTTCAAAAAAGGGGATTGCCTAACTCTAGACAAGCCAAATGTGGGGATTGCTGAAGGGGTAAAGTGGGCTACAAGTCCACCAAGCTCAAGGAAGGGCCAATCTACACATAACATTAAATGTGTCTCTGCATTTAACATGCAGGCTTTTAAAATGCAAACAGCATCAGCTGGGGTGGGGTGGGGCCGTGGCCGTGGTGGTGGGTTGATAATTAATATCACATGTAGTTTGACCCTAAGATTAGTGGTAAAGCAGTGTGGGAAGGAAGATGTTTGCAGGAATGAGAGGAAGACGCATAAGAGGTAGTCACAATTACAGAACAATCACAGGCACAATCCTACGGGAAGTTCTCCAGCAGGAGCCATAGCTGAAATGAACAGGTATGTGCAATGCAGACTTGTCATCCCAGGGATTGTCTCTTTCAGAAATCTACAAGATTGCAGCTATGGTTCCATATATGCTGCTGCACATCTTTCCTGCTCCACAAACCAGGAAACCAGAGCCATCTCCAGGTGAATTAGCCCCTTCCTTTTCAGTTAGCACTTCCTAGCCCAAATGGTCATACATGGGTCATCCAGTCCATGTGCATCTTTTGTGATTGATGAAACACGTTTGGCAGTCATCCCACACACACACACCTGCCAGACAAATCATAATAAAAAGGAGCTGTTTATTTATTTGTGTATTTAATTAAAATATTTCTAGGTCACCTTTCAGGGCAGCCCTTTAGTTCTTTCTATTCCCTTTAGTTCTTTGTCACCTTACCACACCTCCTCTCTGACCATCCAAGGGTGCTGAGCGTTGAAGGTGCCCCCTACGTGTTGTGAGTACTTTTAAGTCAGGCACTGGACAGGGTGTGGCACTCCAGATGTTGCTAGACTGCAACTCCCATCTGCCCTAGTCAGTGTAGGCAATAACAAAGGATGATAGAAGTTATAGTCCAACATCTGGAGGGCCACAAGTTGACTCCCCTGCTCTAAGCACTTAACGTAGGTAAGTAAGTGTTGTACTGTTCGTTCTGTTTTCAAGGTAGTTGCCTGCTTTCCCTAGTTTCCATATTATAGACCTTGATAAATACTTACCTTTCAATTTGGACCTGAGGTTTTGGAGTGAGTTTCTGACAAATTCCAAGGAAGAGTTCTCTTCTCATACATCTAGACTATTTGAATCACATTACTGGGATTTAAGCCACACTGAAGTAAAAAGAAAGTGGGTAGGCTGAGGCTTGACTAGCTGGAGACTGGGAGCTTGGGTTGGCAGCCCCTCTTACTTCTGATTACAGGAGCCTTACACTGGGAGAAGCACATTCACTTCTGACTCAGGCAGACAGAGACTGGGTTCATACAACATGACAACCCACACTCAAGGTTGAGTATGGGTTGAGTGTGGGTTGCCATTGAACCATGGGTTGTTGTTGAACCATAGGTTCTTTTGTTGTGTGAACCCAGCCATGCTAGCAAACCATGGTTTGCTAACCATGAACAACCCACAGTTCACAACCATTGACAAACCATGGGTTCTCTTTGTGGGTTGTTTGTGGTTAACAAACCATGGTTTGTTAGCATGGCTGGGTTCACACAACACAACAATCCATGGTTCTACAACAACCCACACTCAACCCATACTCAAACTTGAGTGTGGGTTGCCGTGTTCTGTGAACTCAGCATGGTGGCAGCTTAAGAAAGAAGGTGGAGGACACACTGAGAATGCCTTGCTTTAAAGGATTGGCTCTGAAAAGGGGGTTGCTCCATCATCACAATACGCACCACCCATTCATTTCAATGCAACATGAGGACATACTGGCGGATTGTGGCCACAATTATTCTGTAATTGTACCTAGTTCTCATATTTCTCTTCACAAAGCAGTATTAGAAGTGGTACTGCTTCCTTCAGTAAATGTTGAGTAATCATTATATTTTCTAGCAGACGATAAGTAATGCAGTAATTTCCTGGCTTGGGATTTAATGTTATTAATATTCCTCAGAAGGATCATCATCTTCAGGCAATTCATATTTAATGACTGTTCTAAAATGATTACCAAAACTGACCACCCATAGCTTTGACTTTAGGGCAGGAATGGGTGGGCCCAATGTGCCCCCCCTGTGGCTTCCCCATTAGGCCTGCAAGCTTCTTTTACTGTTATCTCCAATCAGTGATCAGAGATAAAGGGCACTTAAAGGCAGTTAACCTTTACATATCCTGAAAAGACCGTAATACATGCCAGGTCTGTTACCCAGAAAAGCTCCCTCATCCATGACATGATCCTAGATGAGGGTGCAGACCTGGCATGTATTACGGAGACCTGGCTGGCCGAGGCTGCTGCTCCAACCCTTGCAGCCATGTGTCCAGCTGGATTTTCGTATGCACAGCAGCCGAGGGCTGGGGATCGGGGAGGGGGAGTGGCTGTTATCTACCGAGAGTCCTTGGTCTTCACCAGACCCCCTTTCCGGGAGACCAAGGTTGCTGAGTGCATGTACTGGAGGTTGGGCCCAAAGGGCAGTCTGGGGATTCTGCTCGTGTACCGTCCACTCCGCTGCACGACTGACTCCCTGGCCGAGGTGCTGGAGGTGGTCACTGATGTGCATGTACAGTCCCCTACCTTATTGGTGTTGGGGGACTTCAACGTACATTCGGAGGCCATCCTTACAGGAGCACCTCGGAAGTTCATGGAGACCATGGCCTCCTGAGAGCTGCACCATATTCTAACTGGGCCCATCCATGTAGCCGGTCATGCACTAGACCTTGTGTTTGTTTCTGAAGAAGCGGGGAGTGATCTGGAAGTCGGGGGTATATCCACCACCCCCTTGTCATGGTCAGATCACTATCTGGTGATGTTGGACTTCTCGGTTCCACAACCCCTCCGCTGGGTGACCAGCCAGATGGGTGATTAATAAATTTAATAATAAATAAATAAATAAACGGAGCTGAGCATTTTGCAGGAAGGAGAGTGGTTGCAGACAATAGCTTAAGAGCTGATGTATAGAACTGAGGTGTGTATTTTGCAGCCATGAGGGCTGTTGCACTGGGGCTTACTCCTGCATAGCTTTCCTTAGAATTGAACCATATTTTGTATGTTTGGTGGGAAAATGTCTAAATTAGTAAGAATTACATCTGGCCCTGCCCACTTTGCTTTCTCCATCCTTGGTCCTGCCCTGTGTCCTTAGCCCTGTCTGGGGCTGGAATGTGGCTCCCAAGACCCTTCTCAATTTGGAATTCGACCTTTGGGCCAAAAAGGTTGGATACACCTGCTTTAGGGTAATCCACCAGCAGTGAATAAATATACCCCCATCTAGACTATCCTAGGAAAAAGTATGGATATGGCAGCATGTTTTATCCCGTGAGAGGCCAGGTATTATTAAAACAGTATTTTGAAATTAGAATATCTCAGATTCATACAACCAGAAAACTATGCCTGCCTGTTATCCAAATATTTCTCTAGTCAACATTCTGCAATGGAAATTTCAGATGGTTTCCCCATTGTTTCATATATGCATCATTACGAGCTTATAAAATCAGAGAGTTTTGCATGTTGAGGCTATTGTACTTTGCTTTATATCCATTTCTATTACTCTTGCCCCTAGTTAGTATGGGCATTTAAGTCCTCTTTTTTAAAAAGCATATTTATCAAGCAAATGCCACAGATAAAAAATAAAAGTAACATGGTACTCTGTTCATGTAATGACAAATCCCAATTTTCCATTGCTTTTTCCATTTAAAATGAGTAAGATTTCTTCTAGTCAGCATCATATTCATGTACAGTCAGGGCCAGAAATATTGGAACAAGGATAACTGTTTTGGCAATTGGCCTCTGTATACTACCACATTAAAGCTGAAAGCAAACACACCCAGATGGGAGCGAAGTCAGGACTTTCAGCTGTAATTCAAGGGGTTTGGCAAAAGTGGGGCACTAACCATTCAGGAAGGACAGCCAGTGGCATACAACCCCCCCGCCCCCCATTGTTGGTGGCTCATATGTAATGGAACAAACCAACATTTCAAATTTTTTTTTTGTAATGTAATGGAACAAAACCAACATTTCAAATCCTACATAAGGATCGACTTTAATACCTGGATGAAAATCCTTTGCAGTCAATGCCTGCCTGAAGACTGGAACCCATGGACATGATCAAATGCTGAGTTTCCTCCCCTGAGATGCTTTGCCAGGCCTTTACTGCAGCTGCCTTCAGCGGCTGCTTGTTTGTGGGTCTTTCTGCCTTCAGTCTTGTCTTCAGTAAGTGAAAAACATGCTCTGTTGGGTGGAGATCAGGTGACTGACTTGGCCATTGAAGAACATCCCACTTCTTTGCCTTGAGAAACTCTTGGGTAGCTTTGGCTGTATGTTTGGGGTCATTATCCACCTGCAATATGAAGTGGCGTCCTATCAGTCTGGCAGCATTCAGCTGAATCTGAGCAGAAACTATAGCCCTATACACTTCAGAATTCGTCCTGCTGCTTTTATCAGCAGTCAGGTCATCAATAAACACCAGTGACCCGGCTCCATTGGCAGCCATACATGCCCATGCCATAACACTGCCTCCACCATGTTTGACAGATGATGTGGTATGCTTTGGATCATGAGCTGTTCCTTTCTTTCTCCATACTTTTCTCTTCCCATCATTCTAGTACAAGTTAATCTTGGTTTCATCAGTCCAAAGAATCTTATTCCAGAACTGGGCAGGCTTTTTTAGGTGTTTGCTGGCAAAGGCTGATCTGGCCTTTCGGTTCTTGAGGGTTACCAGTGGTTTGCACCTTGTTGTGAAGCCTCTGTATTTACAGTCATAAAGCCATCTCTTGAATGTAGATGTTGACAATGACATGCCTACCTCCTCAGGAGCATTCTTGTCCTGGCTAGATGTTGTGAAAGGGTTCCTCTTCACCATGAGCAGCATTCTGCAGTCATCCACTTCAGTTGTCTTCCGTGGTCTTCCAGGCCTTTTGCTGTTGCTGAGCTTGCCAGTGAATTCCTTCTTTTCCAGATTGTTCCAAACTGTTGTGTTGGCCACTCCCACTGTTTCTGCTATCTTTCTGATGGGTTTATTTTGTTTCCTAAGCCTAATGATGGCCTCCTTCACTCGCATGGACACCTCTTTGGACCTCATGTTGGGAGTTCCAGTGAACAGCTACCCAACGCAAATGTAACACTCAGAACCACCTCCAGGCCTTTTATCTGCTTGATTGGTCATGGGGTGCCCAGGAAACAGGCCACACCTGGACATGCAGCTGCTTGTCAGCCATTCGTTCCATTACTTATGAGCCACCACCGATGGGTGTGTGTGTATGCCACTGGCTGTCCTTCCTGAATGGTTAGTGCCCCACTTTTGTCAAACCCCTTGAATTACAGCTGAAAGTCCTGACTTCACTCCCACCTGGGTGTGTTTCCTGTCAACTTCAATGTGGTGGTGTACAGAGGCCAACTGCCAAAACAGTTATCCTTGTTCCAATATTTCTGGCCCTGACTGTACTATAGATTAAGAATCAACAATAAATCACCCTATTGAGGATGCAACCAGGGTGACAAAAACCAGTAGCACTCTCCCCCATCCCCCATCTGAAGCCGCCCACTGTACTATGTTCTATAGAATGGACAGTAGGAATTCTGGGGGCATTTACACTATTACATCTTTTATACTGGAATAATTCATACAACATTCTGGCTCTGAATTTATAACTGCTCAGCAGTGGATTAGAATTGCGTAAGAATATAAGAAGAGTTGTGCTGGTGTCAGAAATGGATCGTCCTTCCCCCTTTGCAATCAACACCACCAGGAAACGAAGCTTCAGGCTAATACTACTGTATTTTGCTAAAAACTAGCCTCTTTACAAATGCAAATTCCAGGAAGCTCTCAGACAGCTTCAAGCCCCTAAACAAGTAATCTGTGATGTCTAATTAGAGGAGACGAACCAGAGGTTAGTGAAGTTGCCAACAGTTTGGACGTGAACCTCATGGCCAGAACTGTTTTGCAGGGATGCCCCTACCTTAAGGTGGCTCCCTCCTACATTGGTTTCCAAGAGTGGCTATCCTGGCTGAACGTCTCAGCCCTGCCCCTAACTTTTCCCGCTCTGCTTTGTGACATGCCCTAGCATCTCTCAAGTCACACCCCTCTTCTTCCCCCTCAAAAACTAGAGTTCTCACAGTGGAAGGAGGGGGCAGGGACTCAGCCTGGGCTATCTGTTTGTCAAGGTCTTCAGAGGAGGAATATCTCCCAGCATCTTGGCTCACTAGGGAGGGCCCTGGTACCCTGATCTGGCTGCTCCAACTCTGATTCAGAATCAGAGCTGTCAAACATCTCAATGCGCTGGGACTCATCCCTAACAGCTGAATCTGACAAAAGGCCTGTCTAGTCCAGCATTCTGTTCCCACGTTGGCCAAACAGACATCTATGGAAAGCCCATAAGCAGGATATGAAGACAGCACCCTTCCGTTCATGGTCCCCAGCAATTGGCATACAGAGGCCTACTGCTTCTGATACTAGAGGTAATATGTAGCCACCATAACTAGTAGCCGTTTCTGTAGCCTTATCTTCCATGAAATTTTGTGAGATACTATCTCATGTAAATCAAAAGGGGGAGCCATAGGGTTGGATCCAATTTGTCTAATCCCCTTTTAAAGCTGCCCATCACTGTATCTAGTGATAAATTCCACAGCTTAACAATGTGCTCTAATTAATTCCCATGACCCCCGTAGGTAATTACTGAAATAATGGTGGGGGGGGGATGTTTCCTACATTCCCCCTCACACACACACACTCTTTTGCTGCCTTATTTGTATTATTAAATGGAAAGGGAAGCTAGTGTGTTAAGGCTGAAATATGTTTCCAAATGGAGAACCAGTGATAGGGTGAAGATTCAAAGTTACAGAACACTCCCGAAGCCTTCATAGCTAAAGCTCACCTGTCATACTCCTGAATGATTACTGCTTGTTGATTAGTCGGCTGATATTTGTAAAAGGATTTGTTGGAAAATGAAATGCCACAGCTATATGTTTGCTGTACTAGAAGAGCAATTGTGACTGTTTGTTCATCTTAGAAGAAGCTAGGAAACAGGGTCACCCAGAGGTTTTATGGACCCTGGGGCAGGCGTGATGTTGAGGGCCCTGGTGAGCAATGTGACAAGGTTGGAGCAGGTGCCATTGGTACACACAGGAGATGAAGCAGGGGGTCCCTTGCTTTGTGGGTGACTAGAGCAAACTACCCCACTTTCCCCCTCCCTCTGGGAAACCCTAGAAGTCAGAGAAAGGGTATTCATATTCCTCAAAGTATCTTTAGTATTGTACTGTTATGTGTGCTCCACTTCCCTGAGTGGTGAGAAGCTCCAGGGGCACAGTGCTGCTTACCTGACTTTGGTTTCCTTTGGAAGGAGTTTGCTGGCAGCTTATGGTATTTTGCAATATTTGAGTTTATTTACACAGATACAGATTAAGTGTAGGCAGAGGCAGACAGCTTAAGCAGTCAAAGAGAAAGAAATTCATGCCTTTGCCAAAATGGCTCTTCCTTTCAGAGGTGCCTCCAGCCACCTCATTCTTAGTCATTGAGTGCCATTTACCTGTAATTTCCATAACAACGGATGTCTTTGGCAACTTGGCCTGCTGACCATTAATGAGCTACCTCTTGTTATTCCATTTCTGTCACATTCCTAAAAAAAGAAATACCTAATGCGGCATGATACGTTTATGGTTCTTCATGGGTTAAAGCGAAAACAGAAGGAGAGGTGGAGTTCAATAAAGGAGCAGCTCTCTCTTCCGGGCAGTGGTGCAGCTAGGTAATTGTATTGTAGATAGGGATGTCAGAGAATTCCACCATGGATCTTGGTGAGGCCGAATGCCAGTGCATTTGGCCCCCTGAACTCCGTGGCGGAACGGCCTGCCACCCCCCCGCCCCCCTGCGGATCCCCCCCGGGACGAGACTTACCTGGGGCAGATCTTCCGGGCAGCGGCGGCGGCGGCTGGTCTTCTGACCAGCTGCCACCACCGCCATTTGCAGTCTTGTAAAAAACAAACAAAAAAACCCGATGTGATAGGCTAAGTAAAGATTTAACATACCGGGGGTGGACGGCAGGCAGTGGCGGAGCGCTAAGGGCAGGCCATGCCAAATAAGGGGAACAAGAGAGAGATGTGTAGTATCTGTCCCCTGCTCCGGGCCTGTCCAGAGCCAAAGGATGGCTGCAGGAGGCGTGACCCCATCTTCTGGCCTTCGTTTGCTGCTCTGCAATGCCAGGTCTGTTACCCAGAAAACCTCCCTCATCCATGACATGATCCTGGATGAGGGTGCAGACCTGGCATGTATTACGGAGACCTGGCTGGCCGAGGCTGCTGCTCCAACCCTTGCAGCCATGTGTCCAGCTGGATTTTCGTATGCACAGCAGCCGAGGGCTGGGGATCGGGGAGGGGGAGTGGCTGTTATCTACCGAGAGTCCTTGGTCTTCACCAGACCCCCTCTCCAGGAGACCAACGTTGCTGAGTGCATGTACTGGAGGTTGGGCCCGAAGGGCAGTCTGGGGATTCTGCTCGTGTACCGTCCACCCCGCTGCACGACTGACTCCCTGGCCGAGGTGCTTGAGGTGGTCTCTGATGTGCGTGTACAGTCCCCTAACTTATTGGTGCTGGGGGACTTCAATGTACAGTTGGAGGCCATCCTCACAGGAGCACCTCGGGACTTCATGGAGACCATGGCCTCCTGGGAGCTGCACCATATTCTAACTGGGCCCATCCATGTAGCCGGTCATGCGCTAGACCTTGTGTGTGTTTCTGGAGAAGCGGGGAGTGATCTGGAAGTCGGGGATATATCCACCACCACCTTGTCATGGTCAGATCACTATCTGGTGACGTTGGACTTCTCGGTTCCACAACCCCTCCGCAGGGGTGGAGGACCCATTAAAATGGTCCGCCCCAGGCGCCTTATGGATCCAAATGGATTCCTGAACGCGCTTGGGGATTCTCTGGGGCACGCCAACGGCCACTCGGTCGAGACCCTGGTGGGTGGCTGGAATGCCGCAATCACTGGGGCATTAGATCAGGTGGCTCCGAAACGCCCTCTCCCCCTGAACAGGGCTTGGACTGCACCATGGTTCAATCCACGGTTACGAGCTCTGAAACAGGAGGTGAGATGGCTAGAGCGCCGGTGGCGGAAGTCTCGCTCCAAAGACAATCACATCAGACACAGGCTAGAGCTGTATCTTCAGCCTATCACATGGCGGTGAAGGCAGCAAAAAAGGAATATTATGCTGCCTCTATCGCGTCTGCAGAGTGCTGTCCCAGGAGGCTGTTCCAAGTGGTCTGGAGCCTGGTCGGTCCTGTGGCTCCAGAACCACTGGAGCATTCTAAGGCCTCCTGTGAGGCCTTGGCAAGGCACTTTGCAGATAAAATTGACCAGATTAGGTGTGTTACCCTGCACGCTGTGGATACAGTTAGTGAGCAAGAGGTGGCCTGTGGCAAACCGGTTTTGTGGGATCGGTTCCAGCTTCTTCCTCCTGATGAAGTGGACAAGGTGCTTTCATCTGTAAGGCCGACCACCTGCTTACTTGATCCTTGCCCATCGTGGCTCATTATGGGCTGCAGAGAGAGACTGGGTGAGGGGATCAGGGCGGTGGTGAACGCCTCCCTTGAGGAGGGAGTGATGCCATCAGCCCTCAAGGAGGCAGTGATAAGACCGCTCTTAAAGAAGCCCTCCTTGGATCCTCAAGTTTTGAACAACTTTCGCCCAATCTCAAATCTGCCATTTTTGGGCAAGGTGATTGAGCGGGTGGTGGCGGTGCAGTTGAAGGCACACTTGGAAGAAACTGATTATCTAGACCCATTTCAGTCGGGCTTCAGGCTTGGGCATGGGACAGAAACGGCCTTGGTCGCATTGGTAGATGATATGAGGAGGGCTCTGGATAGGGGTGAATGCTCCTTCCTTGTTCTCCTCGACCTCTCAGCAGCTTTTGATACCGTTGACCACGGTATCCTCCTGGACCGCCTGGAGGGGTTGGGCATTGGAGACACCGTATTGCGGTGGTTCCGGTCCTTCCTCTCTGGCAGGTACCAGAGGGTAGCACTGGGAGAGGAGGTTTCGGACCCGTGGCCACTTACTTGTGGGGTGCCACAGGGTTCCATCCTCTCCCTGATGCTATTTAACATCTATGTGAAGCCGCTGGGGGTTATCATCAGGAGGTTTGGGGTGCGGTGTCATCAATATGCGGATGACACACAGCTCTACCTATCATTCAAATCTTCACCAAGGTTGGCCGTAGCATCCCTGTCCAAATGTCTGGAGACGGTGAGTGGCTGGATGGGGAGGAATAAGCTGAAGCTGAACCCTGACAAGACCGAGGTACTTTTGGTGGGAGACAAGAGGAGGCTAGGGGATGTTGACCTGGTGCTGAATGGGGTACGGCTACCCTTGAAAGACCAGGTCGGCAGCCTGGGGGTCGTTTTGGACTCCCAGCTGTCCATGGAGGCTCAGGTGTCAGCTGTGAGCCGGACAGCGCTGTATCAACTCCATCTGATACGGCGGCTGCGCCCCTTCCTTCCTGACCATCTGCTCCCATCGGTAGTACATGCCCTGGTCTCCTCTCATTTAGACTACTGTAATGCGCTCTACGTGGGGTTACCCCTAAAGATGGTTCGGAAGCTGCAGCTGGTACAGAACGCGGCGGCTCGCCTGATTAAAGGCAGCCGCCGGCGAGATCACATCACTCCAGTGCTGAAGGAGTTGCACTGGTTACCAGTTGTTTTCCGGGCCAAATTCAAGGTGTTGGTTTTGACCTTTAAAACCCTGTATGGTTGCGGCCCAGCCTATCTTAAGGAGCGCCTCCAGCAGCACCAGACAGGCCGCTTAACAAGATCAGCCTCGGATGGCCTTCTCTCTGTCCCATCAGCCAGGACAGCTAGACTGGTGGGGACAAGGGAGAGGGCCTTTTCTGTGGTGGCCCCCACTCTGTGGAACTCCCTCCCTAGGGAACTCCGCCATGCCCCCTCTTTAATGAGCTTCCGTCGTGCATTAAAAACGTGGTTGTTCAGGCAGGCATTTGGGGTGGGTTAGGGTATTTTAGAAAATGTTTTTACTGTAGAATTTTATTGTTTTAAACTGTTTTATTGTATGTTGTACATCGCCCAGAGTGGCTGGGTGACCAGCCAGATGGGCAATTAATAAATTTAATAAAAAATAAAAATAAAATAAAAATGGCTGGGTTAAAAAAAAAAAACACGATGTGATAGGCTACGTAAAGATTTACGAAGCCTATCATGGCTGGGTTAAAAAACAACAACAACAACCCGCATACACAAATGGCGGCAGCTACGCCCGCCGCCATTTGCGTTCCTTATTTTTGGCCATCTTAATCTATGTAAATATTTACGTAGATTAAGACAGCCAAAAATGGCCGTAGCCACCGCCATTTGCGTACGCGGGTTTTTTTCCCCTTCCCCCCAGAGCCCTCTGCGGCCAGAAATCCGGCTGCAGATGGCTCTGGCCTGGCTGGGCCTGGCCAGCTGCTCCACAGAGCTGCCGCGGAGCACAGCTGGCCGTTGAGGATTCCGGGGGGGAGGAACGGATCCCCTCCCCCCCGTTGAGGATTCCGGGGGAAGGGACGGAATGCCTCCCCCCCCCATCAACATAATCCACGGAAAGGTAAGTGACTTTCGTACATCCCTAATTGTAGACCCTGGATTTAATTAATTTATGCTGCCTCCTTTAGACGGTCTTGTGTAAAGTTGTGAAGCACATAACTCACATTTCTCTTCCCCCATTCTAACCCCCATTCCATGCTTTATAACTACTTTCTACATTCCTTATATGTTACAACAATGCGAAATCCAAAACTCTAGCATGTTCAGTTTTGCATTTTAAACTCATTTAAATCATAGCGCCATCATACAGGTAAAAAATGGAGTTTGCTTCCGCTGCCCTCATTAGCTGCCACTCTCTGAGTGGTCATTTGGGGGCCCCTGGGCTCTGAAGCCCTGGGTTTTGGCCCCAGGTCCCAGCCCTAGCTGCACCACTGCTTCTGGGAGAGGCATTTGAGTTTCTACTTCAATATGGTTGCTGGTCATCCTGTCCTACATGGTGTCAGAATGGGATGATTTCTAGACCAGCAGAAGAGAATTGAGGGTGTGTGGGGAAGGGAAACAAACATTCATACTGCAAGAAGGGTGAATGGAAAAATGAAAGAAAAAAGCCAGAACAGAAGCTATCTTTAAAATAAGAGATTGGGGGGGAGAGAGAGAGAGAGAGAGAGAGAGAGAGAGAGAGAGAGTGAGCAGGGAACAAACGCTGCAAAATGGAAGAGAAAGTAAAGAAAAAGAGAGAACTCCTGGTGAGGGAAGACAAAGGGAAATGAAGAGTCAAGTGAGAATTGAATTGACAGAGGTTTGTAAAGCTATGGATTCTAGAATAGAATACAAGTGGCTCATCTTAAGAACATTAATTTTCAAAATTCAAGCAGCAAGTCCAACTGGTTTAGGAACTTTGAGAGATAATAAGACAGTTTCTGGGTTGATGCAGAAACTAGAAGAACACTATAAGGGCATGCTCACAATTTTTGCAAGGAGGGATGCTGCAGACATATTGGGCCTGTTCTCACGTCACGACAGCCCACCATGGGTTGATTTACACGCAGGGGCTGTCACATTGTGCTGGGCACCCATGGGTGCCATTTTTCTTTACCGTGGCTTATTGTGTCATGTGAACCCAGGCAGCAGGGATTGTTTGAGGGTTAGTTTAAATAACCCTAAAACAAGCCATGGGTTAAATTAAGCCACGGTGGGCTGTTGTGTTGTGCAAAGCAAAGCACTCTCTGTATTCTACCTCTCACTACAGAAGACCAGAAAGATGATAAGAAAGGGAAAGAAACTTTTGATAACCATTTTATAGGCAGACAAAATATATATGAGAGAGCAAAATTTAATAGGAGGTGCCAGGAGGAAGGGGAAATTGCAGACGCTTTTATCACTGCTGTACACATCCTAGCCAAACACTGTAACTATGGAACAATAAAAGAAGGGCTTATAAGGGGCACAATAGTGTATAAAAGCTACAAAATTGACAGCCCAGCTTCAGCTGGATCCTGGTCTTTGATTAGTCAGTGCAATAATAAAAGTGAGAATGCATGAAACCGTAACTAAACAAGTGCTGGATTTCCATGCTAGCCCTATAAGCAATGATATACCAGATAATGTGGGAACAGTAAAAATAAAGAATAAAATGGGAGAAAAAGTTGTCAGACCAGGAGTGCAGCTTAAAACCTCAGCACAATCACAGTATGTGGCATGTCACCAGAACCTCTGTGGGGAATATATGTGGAAGATGTGGCAGGAATTGACAGCAATGCCCTGCAAACGAAGTAAAATGTAGGTAATGCCGCAAAATAGGGCATGTTGCAGCAGTATGCAGAATGCCTACAATGGTAGAAATGATACAGGAACAAATAAGGGCTAATGATGAGTAACCTGTGGAACCCATATTTTTAGGATCTATATTGTCCATAGAACGCATGCCATCTTGGTATGCAAACATTCACCTCAATGGAAAAAATATTCAACTTAAAATTGATATGATTGTTGCTGTCACTAATGCTTACAAAAGATGGACAATTACAACCAACAAGTTGTAAGTTTCTATAAATAAGCCATGCTGAGTGCAGTTTTTCTTGGTAGAAAGGTAGGGTACAAATTCAAATAAATAAATGGAGCCAGTAACATGCACTGAAATTTTAGGTCCAGTTTCAGGCAATAGTGGAACAAGAGGGGAAGGTTCTTCATCAACCTGTGTATATGATTAATGACCTCACTGCAGCTCTATTGGTGTTTGCCTCTAATACATCAGCTTCATGTATTATGAGAGACGAGAAGATCTCCTAAAACAAACAAAATGTTTCAGAAATGTACTACCAGGTTTTTACAGGACTGAGTAAAATATCAGGAGACCAAAAATAATGATGATGCCACTGGCCACTCCTTTCGCCTTGACAGCACCCTGCCAAGATCAAATTACACTGCAAGCCAAGGTGAAAGACGAATTAGGGCACAATCCTATTGGATCCGCTGTGGGTACTTGTAAGCCTCTGGAGGCTTATGAGTATTGAATGCTGAGTCGGAGGTGCAATGTGCCTCCTGCTCTGCATTTTAGCTAGTTGGGCAACTTCGCCTGTCTAGCGGAGCCTTTGGGGAGGGGAGGGGAGGGGAAGGAGGCTGGGAATAGCTCCTATCCCGTCTCCAGTCTCCTCCCCTCCCTGCCCCTGGGAATGCCCCCTTTCAGCCCCCTTTCAGCCCCTTTTCAGCCCTGGTGGCAGCAGCCAGCGCAGTTCTCTCTGCGCTGGCTGCGAGGGGATGAGGGAGCAGGCGGGGAGTGCGGTTTCCTGACTCCGAGCTCAGAGCCCTGTCTCTGAGCTCGCAGCCAGTAAACTGAAATATCATGTGTCCCCCAGATGCTGTCTACGGGGGCATAGGATTGCTCTCCCCTCCAGAATGAAAAAGGTGGGAGTCATCTGTCTGATAGATGAACCTACCAAGTGGTCCGCAGGAATGGTTGCCATACCAAAAAGCCTCTGTGTGAACATGGAGACACTGTGTGGACCTGGGCCCATATACAACAAGACACATTTGCAGCAACTAAAAAATGGCTGCTCTCTTCCTTGGCTTTGAGGTGGTAGTCAAGAACCTATCCCACAACAGTAGTGCTCCAGCCCAGCCTTCCCCAACACAATGTCCTCTGGATTTTTTGGACTACAAATCCCATAATCCCCAGTCACTAATGCTACTGTCTAACACATCTGGAGGGTGCCAGGCTGGGCAAGGCTTCTCTAGCCTGTAGCCTGTGGGGATTATGGCTGGTAATTAAAGGAGTTAGCAATAGCTAAATGTGGTATGCCATCTATCTGGGGTTTTGTCGCTGCTCTTCTCTTCCTAAAAAGCCCTCAGGGAATCCAATGAAGGCATCAGAGTAGATTCTCCATAATAAGTGGTGCCATAAGTGACAGCCTCGGGTGAACTGATTCAACCTATCTGCTCTCTGTACAATGCAGTATTTTTGTATGAAGCCTTTCATTTGGAGAATCTCAAACTGTTTCACAGTGCGATATAAGATAATGAGAATGCTTTCTGAGGCCAGACAGAGCAGCTCATACATGGTGAGCAGAGAGATGTGATTTGATCAAAAGAAAGGCAAGTTATAAAGTGGCTACAGCAGGGGGTGGGCAGACTTCAGGCTTGTGGGATCTACTGTAAAGTTTTTTAAGGGAACTCCAAGTTCCAGCACCAGCTGGAGCAAGGTGCAAAAGACACACAATTAATTGATCCTATGCATTTACTTGGAAATAAGCCCCATTGAACTCTATGAGAGTTGCTTCTAAGTAACCATAGAGCTACACAGCTGTAATTGCAGGCTAAAATGTGTCCCTTGGTCAGTCAGCAAATTGGCTAGCAACAGGCAAACAGACTGGGACTTGGGGGTTTTGAAAGGCCTGCCACAATGAAGTCAAGCTATGCTGATGTACTAGCTCCCTGCTTTAGACTTGATTAAGAGGAAGCTTAAAGATACGATTTCCTTCCAGGTCATTTTCAAAGCTGACACATAAGCTCACCTTACAGGGTGCTTCCAGACTAGGCTTTTATGGTGCCATCACCTGGCTTAATTCATGGAATTTTATAGGCCAGGATCCAGATGATGTCATCTTCCGCTCGTAACCCTACTGTGATTTCCCTTCGCTTCTATCCTTTTTCTTACTGTGGTAGATCCATTAAGACAAAAAAGACAGAAGAGCTGCACAATGCCTTCTAATAGTTAGCACCAGGACCCCTCTGTATGGAAGCACCCACGGAGATAAGTTAGTATGGCTTCTCTACTGGTAAAATGTTGCCCCATTCCTGTCCATTTAAACACAAAGGGCTGTCCCAATGGTGTCAGTGAACAAAATATGAGCTAAGCCATATCTAAGGTAATGCTATATATTCTCTCCCCCACTCTCTGCGAGTTGGTAAATGGTCTAGCTAGCACACTTTATGTATGCCACGTTCATCAAAAAAACAAAAACTAACGCTATTTGCAAAATTAACATTTCCAAAAATATCAACAACAGACATTGCTACTGTGCAATACCGAGATAAAGATCAGACTAGAGCACAGTTAATACTTCACAGTGTTTCTGTGGACAAAGATGTTTTGTCTCTAGACGTGGTTAAATCATTTTGCTTGTCATGGAAACTCTCCAAACTTTCTTTTAAATACATTTCCTCCATCACCACTTTTGCACTATTAATGTATATAGATGTTACCTTTGTTACTGGTCAAATCCCTAAAGGCCAGGCTAAAGGCCATGCTAAGCAACCTGTTTGAAGAACTTGATTAATATAGACACACGCACCAGTTCCATGTTAAAAGAACAGCACACCAACTATTTCTCTTAATAACTGCTTTTCAAATACCTCCAGTATGTCTCTCCACTTGTATTATAATTTATTTATTCCAGCATGTACCACTACACGAAACTCATCAAAGATCATTACAGACTCTTGTTTGTCTCATCTCTGACCCCCATAAAACAAGGTCATGTCTTGTTAACTGCCAGTGCTTGAGAAATCCTGAAGCTGCTCCATTAGCAGTTTTTTCTTTCCACCTTTTTTTCTGCTACCAGAGAAGCTAGGTGCATATATTTAAAATAATAAAATCATCGTCGTCATCATCATCGAAGTTGCTTTTTTTTCTTTCCTTTTAGTGTTTTTGAGGAATCAAAGGCAACCACTTGAGCATTCTCAAAAGAAAAGAATTCAGAGTTTGATAAAAAAACAGCATGTTTCATATCTCAGTGACATTGAAGGGGTGCCATCTTCAAACTAGAAAGTGTATAAAATATTATCCAATTTGAATATATAGTCTGTGTGTGTGTGTGTGTGTGTATAAATAAAAATTTCTATACCGCCCTTAGTTGTTCACACGACTATGGTTCCATGATAAATTGGGAACACAAGTAGTTTTCAGTACATGGCACAGAATGGTATAGTGATAAATGGTATAGTGATAAATTTTAAAATTCAGAAACTTATCATGACAGCCCCCATAGCTGCTACTCCCCCAAATTATTTTAAACTTTTGCTGCGGTTTCTAAAACTTAAAATATTTTAGCGTGTTTTATAATTGGTTTTGTTGTATTTCTATCTGTTTATTGTTCTTATTGTGTCAGGTATAGGGAGACTCATAAACTGAATTACTATTAACAATAATAATTAATAATAAATACTACTACTATACTAATAATAATATTAATAGCTATTAATAGTATATTAATAATAGTAATAGCACCCCAGAGGACAGTCTTATACAGCTGCTCATTTGCTTTACTATCCACCATGAAAATGCTACACAGAGTCAGGATCCAGATTTATACTGGATCAGCCACACTGATGGAAGTGGGCTTCCCCCCGCCCACGCTACTTCCCATGGCAGCCCCTCCAGCCCCATGGAAATGTTACACAGAGCCAAGAGATTCTGCTGAATGGGATGAGCTGAGGTGAGTGTGTGTGGGAGGGAGGGAGGGAGGGAGATCCTCAAAACTGGGGCAGAGGGACGTTCCTCAAGTGGAGCCCTTCCGCAAGTGGAAGGCAGTTCCTGGTTCCAACCCCAAACCCCCAGTGAGTGCATGTGGAGCTGTGTGCTTTTAACACAAAGCTCAATACTGAAAGCCAAGTATTTTTTTCCTGCAATGTCATGTAAACTAGCCCTCAGCCACCACCAGTGACTCATCATTGGTACTGCACCAGCAGTTCCTGAGCTAGTAGTTTCTTCCTCATAGGAAAGGTCTCAGTGTTAGCTGTGCACTTTCCACAGAGGGAGCAGGATGGGTCCTTTGCCATAGCATGACTCTTCTCCAGTTGGCTTTTTGATCTGTAATTTATTTTTGAGTAATGGAGAAAGGTGAGGTGTTAGAAGGCAGTTTATGCATCTACAAGTCTTGCTCACTTGTACTGCCTTTCATGCCCAGGCTCCTCAATTACCACCTATTCTCATGCAAGCTCCTCTCTACTCACAAGCATACTTGTTCAGAAGGGGTAGGCAATGTGGTGCTCATGTGCCCACAGGCCAAGAAGGTTGCCTACCTCTGCTGTACAGTGTACACAGACAGCTAACCCCAGCTAGATGGTCTGGAGAGGAACCAGTCTAAAGAGGAACATTACTGGAACTGCCATATTCCATCCAACATATCTGCAAGCTCATAAAGGCATAATTTGCTCAACTGTATCTCATATCCTTTACAAGCATTTAAGCTAACTTCTATTACTGTGTCATCTATGCCCCTCATTAATTCTCAGAAGATGGCTATGCATTCAGGAAGCAGACACTGGAGTAAACATACCCAGTACAAACACACATACACTTTTTATATATATAGTAGCCAATATCTGCAGCAGTAACTCCCTGTGAATCTCAGTTTGGAACACCATAAGTACATGGGGGGAAAGTACTCCCTGATTTATGCCAGGCCCATATAGATAAAGAACCCGTAAACAGCTATGAGTAGGGAACGACAAGCATACAATAAATACCTTATATAGAAAAGCTCTATCGATGTGGGCCTGGCATAAATCAGGGAGTACTTTCCCCCCATGTACGTATGATGTTCCAAACTGAGATTCACAGGGAGTTTAGACAATGACATGACCCTGCAGTTAAGCTTTTGTTTATAAACAGCACTTTCTGAACATTTTTTTTAGAGCAGGAAAATGGGGTTTATTTCTGATAGCAAAAGAAAGCACAATTTCCTTGTGTATTTGCACTATTTTGCTATACCACAGTGCCACCTCGAGGTTGTGTAGTCTCTAAAACTGACACACTGGACACCTATAAAATGCCAATTTCATAAAACATATAACAGATAATAAAACATACCAAAGAAGTCCAGGGTCACTATAACCAAAGAGCTGCATTGATAACATTCAAGCCAGATCTGTCTTCTTGCTGACCCTCTGTCAGGCCTCTCTCCAACACTACCAGTCCAAAGGTCTCATATGTGGCAGACCGAACCACAGTAGGGTCTTCCTTGTGGATCTCTATTTGGAAGGGATCATAAGAAAAAAGTACTGCCTAAGTCAGGGGTGGGCAACTTGTGGCCCTCCAGTCATTTTCACTTACAATTCCCACCAACCCTAGCCAGCAAAGACAATTGTGAGGGGTCATGGGAGTTGTAGGTTCAAACATCTGGACGGCCACAAATGCCCACTGCTGCCCTAAGTTGTGCCAGGCCCACTGAACACTA
This sequence comes from Heloderma suspectum, assembly GCF_057233095.1. NCBI lineage: Eukaryota > Metazoa > Chordata > Lepidosauria > Squamata > Helodermatidae > Heloderma > Heloderma suspectum. Next base: position 274,218,875 of record NC_139458.1, read on the forward strand.
ATGAAATACTGGATACTGCTTAACCTCATTAAAGTACACTCTTTCTTTGTCTTTGGTGGACATAGCTATATATTTTATTTTATTTTATTTTATTTTATTTTATTTTGAGAGAGAGAGAACTATTAATAAAAAAAAAACCTATGTGATTTGCCTTTCTGTATCCACCCCGAAGAACACAAGGTTTATATAAAGAGCTCTGTGTAACAACACAGAATTTCCGTGTTAACACCACAGATCTAGATCCCCCCCAAACAGCTTTTCTTCTCTCTTTTATAATTTCCCCCATTACACCCCACCCCACCCTACCCCATCTTTGCATTCTCATTTCTTACATGGGACATTCATTTCCCTGACTTGAGACACTATTTAACTGACCTTTCACTGGTTTCCCCACCACAGTGCATTTCACAAATATATCTGTGTGACTGCTGAACTAAAAATAATCCCACAGCCCTTTTGATTTCTATATTACCACTTTTGTTTTTTCAGTCTCCTGACACATTCATATTTATGGAGATTAGTTCCTTTGACTAGGCTTCACCAAGCACTGTGTAGAATAACAAGAAAATCCCTGTGCTGTGTTGAGAAAAAACACCAACAGAACAGGATAAACTCTGCTATTGTCAAATCACAAGATCCTGGAGAAAGAGGATTATTAAAATCGAACTTAGAAAAATAAACTGCAGGCTTAGTGACACACTGAGATATAAAGTGATAGCATGATATGACAGCCACCATCTTGTCTGAGGCACCAGAGATCAAACTTCAGACAACTGGAAGTAAAAACTCACCTGATTACAGTGTGACCTAAATTTAAAACACACACACTCACCAAACCCCGACTTCATAACCTCTGCAATAACTACTCAAAACCATGGGGAACATGACAGCCTGATGTAGGATGGGTAACCTATGCTTTCACTTGATTATGACAGCAATTGCACTGCTTCTGTCAGTCTGCCCTTTATAAACAGAAACCATTAATGGACTAATTTGTGCAATTAACCAACGGATGGCTTTATCAAAGGTTAAAAACAGAGTTATGATTACTGAGATGTGGCCATCTGGATTCCTTGCTTCAGCTTTTGGCTCCTTTCTCTTCTTGAAGTCCTCATTAGTCCTGCATCTTGCCAAAGGGAGAGTTTACAGAGCCCAATTTTGGTGCAGGGTACCAGATAGGAGAGGGAGAGAACTGACAAAATTAAAAGTCACTGGTAAAAGTTTTATCTCTGCTTGCTAAGTACATATAGTATGATGATACAGAGCTTTTCTACACGAGGCATTATTTATTGTGCACTCGTGATTCCTTACTCATGGTTGTTTATGGGTCCTTTAGATGAAATTATCATTTTCCAGTTTTGCTTCTGTTTTTTAAAAGCACTTTAAAAGGGGGATATGGGATATTATTTCCGAAAGCGAAAGGACAGGTATTTTCCTACTTCTGTATTTGCACTATTCTGCCAGCACAGCACCACCTAGAGGTTATGTAGTGGAAAAGCAGGAAAGGAAAAGCTCTTCGCATAGAGCTTAGATCTCAGTTCTGCGACGAAACCAAAAGTAGGTACAGGTATATATTTTATTTTATTTTATTTTATTTTATTTTGAGAGAGAGAGAACTATTAATAAAAAAAAAACCTATGTGATTTGCCTTTCTGTATCCACCCCAAAGAACACAAGGTTTATATAAAGAGCTCTGCTAATGTTAACAGGACATTAACAGCCTTATGTAAAACTCACAGACAAATAGTTCTCTTGAATGTGATCCCAAGTGATGGCAAGGGGAAGCACTTTGTGTATTATTATTGTTATACCAAATAATAGAGCTACATATGAATGCATTTGAAAATGGGTCCTCCCTGAGGTCTCGCAATTAAAGATGTGGAACAAAATAGGGGAGGAAGGTAGAAGGAGGAGGAATATAACTGTTGGGGGAAAGCTGAATTGAGGAGATCCATTCACATGAGAGCTATCCTTCTTGTCTAATCATTTCAACAGCTGCGTTATGGGAATTATGCCAAATTAATAAATCATTCTTGATTTCCTTTCACATTCCCTCCCCCCTCCCCCCGGCCACCATTTTCCTTCATTGTTCATATGAATGGCAGTGAGGTTACCTGTGAGTTGTGGTTTGTGAATGATCCCTGAAGAAAATCCTCACCTTAATGTGTGTATATGGGGGTGGGTGGGGGCAGGTGCCCAGTTTGAGAGAGCCCTGGACAAAGTATTATCTGGTGGCCCCCTTTCTATCAGCAGGACCTGATGGGCTTACATGGTGGCAGTGGCTGTGTTCCAACCAGCACTGGCCAACTAGGTTTAGCCAATGCCCAGGGCGATGCTACATCAGGGACATGGTGGGACATTAACATGAGCCCTATGAGGAGAGACTGAAAGAACTGGGCATGTTTAGCCTTGAGAAGAGAAGACTGAGGGGAGATATGATAGCTCTCTTCAGGTACTTGAAAGGTTGTCACAGAGAGGAAGGCCAGGATCTCTTCTTGATCATCCCAGAGTGCAGGACACGGAATAATGGGCTCAAGTTACAGGAAGCCAGATTCTGGCTGAACATCAGGAAAAACCTCCTGACTGTTAGAGGAAAACGACAATGGAACCAATTACCTAGGGAGGTGGTGGGCTCTCCCACACTGGAGGCATTCAAGATGAAGCTGGACAGCCATCTGTCAAGGATGCTTTGACTTAGATTCCTGCATTGAGCAGGGGGTTGGACTCGATGGTCTTATAGGCCCCTTCCAACCCTACTATTCTTTGATTCTATGATCCTATGATGGCGAAACCGAGCTACCTGACATTGCTCCAAATGCCAGACCAGAAAGACAAAATGGAAGGGAGCCCAAGGCAAGCATCAGGGGTGCTCTCTGTCAGGGTGCTGGGGCCCTTGCAGCTGCTCAGGGATGCTAAGCACTAGGGATGAACGGATTTTGAAAAATCCATTCCATTCATTTCACAGATTGTCAGGTGCCTTTCATTCCAGCATCCGCTGATTGACGAAATTGGGTTTGGGGACCATTTCCCAAATTTGCGCAAGTTTGTATGTGCACACATTCTCATTTGCACAAATGCGGACTTGCAAAAATGTGCAAATCCCCCCATGCTCATTTTTATGCTTTAGCCTAGGGGGGTTTTTTATTTTATTCATTTTTCTACAACTCAATTTGTCTAAAATTCTGGAAAGTTAAAAAAAAATGTTCTGCAAGTCCATGGAATCCACGCAAAGCTGGAAAAGACAGTCTGCTGTGTATTCTGTGGGTCAGATTCATAGAAATCCAAACTCATTTGATTCCGTTGTGGATTTCTCTGGCATCCCTACTAAGCACTGGCATTGGCGCCGTGGGAGGGGTCCACTTTGAGCTAATTTATCAGTGAGTTCATAACTGCAATAATATGTCAGACAACAAGACTTCTATAGATGGCATGAATGGGAACTTTCATCCTAGTACAAATAAGAGGTGCAGGCCGACCAGACTGGGTAGGGACTGCAGCACGGGTCAAGGGGTTAAAACCACCCTCCTGCCTGCATCCAGGGTCCTGATCCAGACTGGGGCCCTGTGCCTTCTATTTACACTTTAAAAAACATTCATGCAATTGCTGATTTAGTTTAGTTTTGGGCCCTGAGGAGAGGAAGGATGTGCTAGGAGTGATTAGTTATGTCTTTTACTACCAATTTTTTTTCCGTTTTCCTTTGCCTTGCCAGTATGTTTTTCTCTGCCTTCCCTAACCTGGACAATCCAGAAGTTTTGGACTACAACTCTAGAATTCCTGACCACTGGACTTGCTGGCTGGGGCTCATGGGAGTTGAAGTCCAAAACATCTAAGGGCACTAAGTTGGGGGAATGCTGGTTCAAGTAAACCTAGTAGCACAAACCCTGCAATCATTCCCTCACATTCTATCTCCAAATCATTTTCTAAAATGTAAAAAGTGAGCCAGGAGATACTTTATTTATTTATTTATTCATTCATTCATTCATTTCTATACCTCCCAATAGCCGAAACTCTCTGGGCGGTTCACAAAAATTAAAACCAAACAGCACACAATAAAACAATTTAAAATATATAGAACATTAAAACCACAATATAACAATACAACCACAATAAAACCTAGCAGCAGTGCAGGAGTTTAAAATACAGATTTAAAACAGCAAAGCTAAAAGTTTAGAAAGCTAAAATGCTAAAATGCCTGGGAAAATAAAAAGGTCTTCACCTGGCGCCGAAAGGAATACAATGGAGGATACAGTTATCAAAAGCTTATGTAATCTAATGTTTCAACAAAACAACATCTTGGCCTGCCTTCCTATATTCAGAGACATTGAATGGTTCTCACTAGTACCAGAGTGCTTCTAAGCAGGCTGTATCAAAGGTCTGAAAGTACATCTCTGTTTATACTGAAAGCTACAAAACACTTGGTAAGTGAGTTAGTTTTCAGAAACTAGGATCTTATGGGTTTTATACAGCTGCAACACATCATAAAGAATAACTCTTACAGATTCTCCAGCATTTGTCAGGTGAAAATAGATATACACGTTTTTACATTGTGTGTGTGTGTGAGTGTGTGTGTGTGTGTGAGGGGGGCTCTTCATAGCAGGATAGTAAGAAGCAGGCATGAAAAAGCCAGTTTTGTGCATTTGCTGGCTGGGGCACCATGATGAAAGGATTTAGGAAATCTTACTTTCAAATTGTATTTTTGCCTGCCATCTAGAAAAAATACTCTTAGGGTTGTATCCAATCTAGACCATCTGTCAGTAGAGCAGAAACCACTAGCAGAATGGTTTCCCCTTGAGAGTGGGGGCTGCAAGGAGGAGGAGTGCAAGGGGAAAATCAAAATGTTACTGTGCTATAATAAAGCCCCGTTGAAATTGTGCAGGAGCTACTTTTTTTAAGGAGAAAGGGAGGCAAAACTGACTCACATCTTGTCAATTGCAATTGCTGCCTTCCCTTCTCCCTTTGAAAAAACAGAGTTTGGAAACACTGGATCAAAGGATCCCCTTGAAATGTTGGGAGAAGGTTGAGGACTTAATAAAATTCTGCAGTTTTCTGTCTTGGTTGTGAAAGTGACCAGAAAAATCAAGGAATGAGTTTGAAATTGACTATAAAAAGCAAGCAGATAAGTTTCCTAGCTAGGTAGACCAGAAACTGACTAGAAAGTCAGGATTTACAGCCCCATCTTAACCATGTTTACATGAAAGTAAGGCTGCAATCCACATGCCCTGTACTGCAGGCACCCTTTAAAGAAATTTTACACACACACACACACACACACACACACACACTTTTGTTGTTGTTTATTCGTTCAGTGGCTTCTGACTCTTCGTGACTTCATGGGCCAGCCCACGCCAGAGCTTCCTGTCGGCTGTTGCCACCCCCAGCTCCCCCAAGCTCGAGTCCGTCACCTCCAGAATATCATCCATCCATCTTGCTCTTGGTCAGCCCCTCTTCCTTTTGTCTCCCGCTTTCCCTAGCATCAGCATCTTCTCCAGGGTGTCCTGTCTTCTCATTATGTGGCCAAAGTACTTCAGTTTTGCCTTTAATATCATTCCCTCAAGTGAGCAGTCTGGCTTTATTTCCTGGAGTATGGACTGGTTTGATCTTCTTGCAGTCCAAGGCACTCTCAGCATTTTCCTCCAGCACCACAGTTCAAAAGCATCTATCTTCCTTCGCTCAGCCTTCCTTATGGTCCAGCTCTCACAGCCAAAGGTTACTACAGGGAATACCATTGCTTTAACTATGCAGACCTTTGTTATCAGTGTGATGTCTCTGCTCTTAACTATTTCATCAAGAGTTGTCATTGCTCTCCTCCCAAGAAGTAAACATCTTCTGATTTCCTGGCTGCAGTCAGTGTCTGCAGTAATCTTTGCGCCTAGAAAGACTAAAATGGGGCTGAGAAACACTTGCTTCAGAATATCGAGAGAAGGCGTGTGTGACAACCATGACGAGTCAGGAAAGAGGATAGGACAATAATGCCCACTCAGCTAAGTTGTGCCCACTGGGTGGATAGAAAATAGTGAGATGTACACACCCCAAAAGCGCTAGACTCTCTGAAGTACAGACTGTCAATAGGAACTCCACTTTTAGCTTACAGCAGAAGAGCTAACAACAGCAACAGAGACCCCTCTGCCTTCTCCTGAGACCCCTCTGCCTTCTCCTGGTGGCATTTATGACTCATTCCTTCAGACAGATGTGTGGGTAACCAAGCACTGCACCATCTTATCAGTCCAGCTAGAGGGCGACAGAAACGCCTGAGGAGGGGGGTGGGGCTAGCAGTCCCAAGGCATGGTCTGAAGAAGGCACATGAGGCAGCCACCTTGCTGAGGCTAAGCAGGTCTGGGTCTGGTCAGTGTTTGCAGGGGCAACCATCTGGGATCCACATGGAGCCACCTTGAGTTCTACCATGGAATGAATGAATGAATTAATTAATTAATTAATTAAATAGTGTGCTTCCCCCTCCTCACATGTTTGGCCTACCTGGATAAGGGATGCCTGGATAGGCTCATGATGAACTGCAGGGAGCAAGTGTTCCATTTTTAAGCATAGAAGTTACCGTGCCCCCTCCAAGGATTTTGGAAGTGCACTGGCTTATCTTTTTCTGTGTTGTGTTGCACTGGGCCATTTAACTGTGGCTACACATATATCATATAGATGCCATTTTCAGGTAAATGAATCCATGGCAATAATTCTGGGTGGAACAACTAGAATAGGAAATATGAGAGGGGGTAGGATGTCTAGACTACATAGGCACTAATTTTGGTGGCAATATATTTATCTCCAAGCCTACAGAATAAGAAGCCCAAAGACGATGTCTATAATTTAGTAGCCATCATCGTAAGGTACTTTCGACAAGTAATTACAGCAACACAAGTCTATTGGCCTTTGGTCCCTCCTTTCAAAAAACAAACCTGGATGCAAAATGATTGCCAGTTAGAGCAAATTAGTCACTTCTACTTTGGTATGTTTATTTCCCAACCTGGTGTCTGAGTCCACTATATTTGCTTTGATAAATGCAGAGATTATATGACAGCTGATGCAATGATATGATTTTCTAGCATCTTTTGTAACAAACCAAATGAACTTGTTCATCCTACCATTAGGGTCTTCAGGGCAAAAACTTGGACACAGCTTCTACATGAGCAGTTAAAAAAAAAAAATCCTCAGAAATGTACATAAATTTAATGGCTGGGAAGTAAATGGAGGAGAAATTTGTGCAAATGTAAGGGCTGGTAAGTGAATGGAGGGGAAATTTGCACACCTGCATGAACTGCAACGTTACTGCAGGTACACAAATTTTCTCTCCATTTACCTACCAGCCCTTAAATCTGTGCAAATTTTGCTTCTGTTAACTTCCCAGCCATTAAATTTGTGTACATTTCCCTTTCATTTACCTCCTACTCCAAAGAAACATGCAAATTTCCCCGACATTTTTTGGGGGGTTACCTTTAGGGTGTGGCAGAATGGAATGGAGCAAATGGGGTGGCAGCACAAGCAGGACTTACACCCCCACACACATACACAAGGGCTCCATTCACTCTGTCCTATGCAGCCCCCTTCTCAGTTTTTTTTTTTTTTTAATAATCAGGGAACTGCAGTAACCACAGCAGTAAGTGCTCTGAAAAGGAACCACGAAAAGGCAGAATTAACATCTTTCCTTTCCAGAGTAGCTGGAGACTCGGGGAAGTGTTGAAAAGGTGGGACACACTGAGGAGTGTCAGTCCAACACTTAAAAGTGACAGGATCACATTGCCAAGGGGGAGATATTATCCCCCCACTTTTTGGTGCACTTACTGCTTTGGTGTCGTTGTCCCCCCCCCCCCGCCCTTTCATTGGTTCTGAATTGTGCTACCAGGTTCTTCCTTCCCCTTAGTATTACTTATCTCATGGCCCTTCACAACTATATGCAAATGCGTCGATACGCAACCTCATCTTTACAATTTCCGTGTATGTTACTTATGCCCCTTCCCCACTCCCTTGACAGCTGAAACAGACAAGGAAATTGACCAGGCAAGACTACACATATCCGACTGCCCTAAGAGTGCACTTGCGAAAGACTGACAATAAATAATAATAATAATAAATTATTACCCCATTTGCGCATTTTTGAGGTACCAAAAAAAATGCCGAGGAACGAGTGATGGTCCTTCCATACTGCCTTTTCAGCACTTTGGAAGGACAGTCACTGGTGAGATCACGAAAAGTGAGTTGCATGGGCTTTTTTTGCCACTCTTGCCAAGTGATTCTGTAGCCGATAGCCACAACTCATGATAAAATAAGTCTCCCATGTTTGGATGACACAACCCATTGTGGGTAAAAATAACTCTACAACAAGTCATGGGTTCTCAGCATGGCTCGTTGTTGAAAAATGAGCCACCCCGTGGAAAGTGCTCCAGGTTTGGACAACACAGCAAGCCATCATGGCTGACTGCCCACGATGGGCTGTTGTGTCATGCGAATCAAATCAAAGAGTCACTCTTGTGAGGCTCAGAATGCAGGTTCAAGATAATAATTATTGTTTGGGAAAATTTAATGGTATCAGCAGAAGCAAAAGCAGGAGGTTGAAGATCTTATTCATTATGTCTGAACTAAAAATCTTTAAGAGAAACTTGTGCTATTCCACGGTTTTGAAAATAATTCATTTGCTTAACTGCCTAGCAGCAAGGAATTGATTTTTCTACTAGGTAATGGATGTCCAACAATTCTGTTGCTACTTTTCCTTACATTGCTAATTCTTATAGCTTGCTAATATTGGACGCTGTTTGTGGCTGGGATGTTCCTTTTTTAAGGTAATCCTGATATTTCTAGTGAGGTTTGTTTTATTGGTTTTACATTAAAGGTAATAGCAAAACCTTAGAGTCTGATCACACAGCAGCCTTCTTGCAGGCGCAGCTTGTTGTGTTCCATTTTTTCTTCAGATGTGGAATTTCATGGTATCCACCACACTGCAGAGTTTTCTTCCTGCCCCCTGGTATGTAGCACGATCTCCCATCTGCATACCTACCTTTTGTCCCTTCTCTTGCCACCTTTTCCCCACCCCACCCCTCCATCACCATTTCCCTTTCTCCCAATTTTGTCTCTCTCTGTAGGTATGTGCACAGGTGAGTCGGGTCACCTGTGCGCACACCTTTTTTAAAAATGAGGAGGAGGAATTGCACAAGACTGTTTTGTGGAAGTTTGCAAGTGTGCATTTTCAAAAGGAGGTAACCCCAGAAGTGTACAAGTACTGCACCATCCAAATAAAAAGTAAGGAAAAAAACCAGCCGTGTTTGTACTATGCCAAATGGAAATGAAATGACACAAAGGGAAGTGAAATCGTGTTATGTGGACATGCCTATTCAGAAACATCAGAGTAAATGTCACAACCATTGTTGCTGTTCATTCGTTAAGTCGTGTCCGTCTCTTCGTGACCCCATGGACCATAGCACACCAGGCCTTCCTGTCCTGCGCTCTCTCCCGGAGCGTGCTCAAGTTCATATTCGTTGCATCGGTGATGCTATCTAGCCATCTCATCCTCTGCCGTCCCCTTCTCCTTTTGCCTTCAGTCTTTCCCAGCATCAGGGTCTTTTCCAGAGAGTTTTCTCTTCCCATTAGGTGGCCAAAATATTGGAGCTTCAGCTTCAGTATCTGTCCTTCCAATGAGCACTCAGGGTTGATTTCCTTTAGGATTGACTGATCTGACCTCCTTGCAGTCCAGGGGACTCGTAAGAGTCTTCTCCAGCGCCACGGTTCGAAAGCATCGATTCTTCGGCGCTCAGCCTTCCTTAGAGTCCAGCTCTCACAGCCATACGTTGCTACACCCACAGAAATGCTTGCACAGTCCTGAAAACAGGGATCACATCAGTGGTTCTTTATGGTATTTGGCATGCCAGAAAAAAAAGAATGGATTTTCCTTGTGAAAAAATATGGGCAAAGTGGAGAGAAATCACAGGGTGGCTGAAGGACCTTGACAATGCCATGTCAATATTGGGAGGGGGCTGGCTTTTACAGCGGCCTTCCAAAACCTGGCACTCCACATTTTTGTGACCTCAAGAGTGTTGAAGATGATGGAAAAACAGGAAACAAATTTTTGGAGAAGTCCAAACAAGTGGATTGGAAAGCAAATATTTAAACCACTTTAGACATTAAGGGGAATGCTGGGAGTTGTATGATTTTTTTCTGTCTAAACATGCATAGGATTGTGCCCTAAGCAAACCAAACTGACTCGGGGTCAAACTACATTTTACGTTAATTATGTAGCGTGCAGCTTAGAGCGATCGTGTTCTTTACTTAGGATGCAATCCTATGGCTAATCAGTGGCTAGATGGCCATAGGATAAGTCGGTTTCCAGGAACTGACCTTGGAGCCCATGCTCTAGTTCCCTGAGAACTGACCTCCACCCACTTCCGCGCTGCCTCATAGGCAACATGGAACAGCCCCACGCTCTACACTCAGGAGCATGGAGCAGCGAAAATGGGGCATTCCTGGCAGCAGGCCAGGATGGGGAGGGCAGATGTGCCATTCTGATGCTTCCTATGCATCATCCGGCGTCCCGTCCCCCCTGGCGCTCCGACTTCCCACAGCTAGATAGCCGAAATCGGCTGTCTAGCTGCAAATGCAGGGTGGCTGAGAAGCGGAGTTCCTGCCCTGCATTGGATAGGTGGTCACCTCCGAGTTCAGAGGCTGCTGCCTATCCCGATAGAATTGCGCCCTTAATGTAACAGTGAATGAGCTCAATTCAGATCAGGACCAGTATACACCAGGAGGGGAGGATTAAACCTTCCTGACCTCCCCTGCCACCTGCCACTCATTTTTTCCTGAAATTCCATCCACACAGGTGGGTTACAGAAGGAAAAAAAGCCTCCACTGACTCCAATGGAGACTCCTTTCTCCTATTTTTTTAATGAAACAGGAGTTGTGCTGAGGGCAATGATCCATCTGTAGAAATTATTCATATTTTTAAGGGTTTTGAAAGTGTAACTCTTAATGAGAGAAACTTTTTGTCTGCTGTGCCCTAGGCAGTGCTGTTGTTTGCCAAAAGAGTGTTTGCTTTTTTAAAATCATTTTCAAGTTCCTCAACCCACTTAGCAAATGCTTCAAGATAACTTGTACAGCACGTTGCCTATAAAAGTTATGAAGCAAAGCTATAGACAATATGCTTTTCTATTCAAAGAATAAATTCCATGGTAATGAAATATTCAGTTTGATACATAATGATCTGAACTGATATGAACCTACTTGTACCCTGCTATCAACATATGAGGCCCTCCTCCGAGAGCCTGCATGGAGGATGGCAACAAGGGAGAGGGCCTTTTCAGTCGTGGCCCCCACACTTTTGGAATGCTTCCCCACAGTGAGATCCACCTGGTGCCAACATTGTCATCTTTTTTGTGCCAGGTTAATACTAGGGATGGGTGGATTCCTTACCTTCCGGTCTGTGGGGAATCCGCCTGCAGGGGGGAGGCAATCCATTCCTCCCCTCGGAATCCTCTTTGGCCGACTCTGCTCTGCGGCGATTCTGCAGAGCCGCCAGCCAGCTCCGAAGCACCAGCGATACGGCCGCCATGCCGTATCACTGGCTGAAGGGGACTTGACTGACTGTGGACTCAAATGGGGTCCAGGATAGGGATGTCAGAGAATTCCGCCATGGACTGAAATGGGATTGAATTCCCTTCAGTCTGTGCCACGGAATCCTCTGTGGAACGGCACCACGAGGTCCTGCGGAGCCAGCAGTCATGCGGCTTTTTTTTGGTCATCCGCACAGAGTCGCGAAATTTTCATAAATAAAAACGCAAGGTAGTATATTTCGATAATAAATACGTAAGTTTATAAATAAATAAATAAATGCGTATAAAGCTAGGGGGCACATTGGAGAATTATTTCATACATGAAATTATTTCATACGGCTAGACGGCCATAGGATATGTTGCGGAACAGTGCGGAACTGCCTGTACGGCACATCCTATGTGTCGTACAGCAGCCTCCTTACCCACTCTGTCCTCCTCTGGCTAGACAGCTGCAGTCAGCGGTCTAGCCGAAAAAGCAGGGCAGGAGAAGCGTGGAGGGAACGATCCCCTCCGTGCTTCTCCTGCCCTGCTTTGGATAGGCGGTCGCCTCCAAGTTCGGAGGCAGCCGCCTATCTAGATAGGATTGCTCCCTTAAGCTAATTGAAGAAAGATCACTTTTGTAGTTAGTCCCCAAACAACCTGTAGAACCTCGACAGAAAGGTTACAGACACTTGCTTTTTGCCACCCTAGCTCACTGCAGACAGGACATTCAAAAGCCACAGCCACTGAGCTCAGCTCGGTGCCCCCAGTTCAGCACCCTGATCACCCACCCGTAAGGCCAGCCCCGATCAGTTGAGTTGTTTATGGTTGTCACTGACATTTTAGGTTTTTTTTGTGGTGGTGGTTATATTTCAGTGGATAATTGTTTTAGCTGTTGTAAATGTTGTATGTTTTAATTTTGTTATAGGTCACCGTGAGTCGCCTTTTGAGAAAGGCATCTAAGAAATCTAACCATGACAACAAAGCTATTTTTACAATTAAATGAATCCTGCCATACAAATAAATCTTATGGTGACTTTAGGAAGCAAATACAAATGAGATGTCTTAAACTCATTTAAGAACACTTAAGAACACTCTTAAACACTTAAGAAATAGTCTTAAACTCTCCTATTATATTGAAAACATGTTCTCCACAGCTAGCTAGCTCTGCACACTCATCCAAGGGAGACTGGGTGTGTGTGTTTCTATAATAGTAGCTCCCGACCCCCAATGTTGCATGGTGAACTGCTCCTGACACTGCAGACATGTGTGATGCCTCCAAGTCTCCCCACTTTCTGACAGTTGATCCTGCAGGTGGCAACCAGGGGGCAGCGCGGGGGGGTGGAACTTTTAGTTGTCATGTTCCATCTCTGGAACTCTCTTCCCAGGGAGGCTAACTAAGTGCCTGTACTCAGTGGAGGCTGGTGGCTCCTATTTCAGTGGGGCAGGAAATCCGCCTTGGGTTTCAGTCAGAACTCTAAAGGAGCTATCCAGGGTTATGAACCCATGTTGAGGGTAAGATTCAGCACTTTAGATAGCTCCTTTAGAGTTGTGACTGAAACTCAGAGAGGATTTTGTGCCCTACTGAAATTGGAGCCACCAGCCTCCACTGCCTATACTGCTATCTTTTCTGTGCCAGGCAAAGACCTTCTTATTAAAAGTTTTAAAAGCATGTCTAAGGACTTTTAAATCTGGTTCTTTTAATGCTGTTTGGGTTTTGTACTGGTAAGCTTTTTCTAATTTTATTTGAAACTGAAAGCTGATGTTGAAGGGCAGCATAGACATTTCTTCAAAATAACTAAAACGTGGGGAGTTGTGTGACATGATACATGGGTCTGCTGTTCAATGGGAAAAAGTAAAACAAAATCCTACTTGGTGCACTCAACAACCTTGGGGGCAGATAAAATAGCTCTTTTGTATCACAGTCCATAGAATCAATAAAGACACCTTAGTTAGAAGCTCCCCCACCCCCATCCACCCCGGTTAGGAAGCGTTTCCACAGTTCAGTGCTTTTCATTTTGCTTTTGCTCAGTAGGCTGCAATCCTGTACACAGTTATCTGGGAGTAAGTCCCATTGAACTCACAGGATGCACATAGGATTGCACTGTAAATATCTTAGCCCTCTCTTATCTGTAACTCAAAACTAGAAAGAAGGGCAGAGACATGATTTTAATTAGGCTGGGGAAGATACAAAGTTCATTTACAATGCCGGGGATGTATTGGAGATCAAAGGGCAAGGGTTTAATGAGGGTGTGAATGGAGAGATGTGATTATACCATTATCTAACTCCTGCTCAATGCACTGTGCCCAATTCATACATTTCTGATCTGCTGTGCTGTAGCTACCATTGAGAAATTCCTTCCATGTTGCCATAGCTGCATTTCACCCTGGCAACTGCATGGGCTGCTTGGTTCACGTCCCTTCCCACTGCAGCATCCGAGGCCCCAGGTAGTGGGGGAAGAAATCATGTGATCCAGCAGCCTACTTCCGTATTCCTCAGCCACATGGAAATCACTTTTGGGTGGCTGCTGCAGCATTAACGGTTTAATCAGGCTGAGGAATCACCAGTGCATATGGTGCAGGAGTCTTGCATTGCTGTCACTCAACGCTGCAGAGAGATGTGGATCTGCCCAGTCTTCACATTCAAAAGAGTATGCATGAGTTCCTTCTTTCCATACTTTTAAAATTACTATTATTATTCCTCCTCCCATAGGATAATAGGCACGGATCTTCATCCAAACAGTGAAAACTACTGCAAAGAAAGGAAAGGGGAAAATTAATTGCTCCAAGAATGAAACTGAGGATTGAGCAGGCTGTCTAAGCTCGAGAGTGCTCATTATTTAAAGAATGACCTCTGGAAACCTTGTTTTGCTTCAATGTTGGCTGCCGAAAGCCTTTCACTTGAAGTTGACTTTGGCCACAGGAGGGTTGATTTTTCACTCGCAGCAGCTGCTCTGTGAGCCTGGGCCAACCGGTTTCCCATCGGCCTGCTGATGTCACATCACACCACCACATGCAGCATGGAAGATACCCCCAGTTAGTCCATCAGGAGCAACTGAAGTTTTCAATCGTAGTTAAGACAGAGGCAAAGTTCCTCTCCATTTTCTTTTGCTAGAAAAATGGAAAGCACTGCAAGAGAATGTCAGAAGCTCTCTCTGGTATCCTGTTGGCTGAGGCAACTATGACTTGTTCTGAAAAAATCCTCAAGGTGTGTACAGGCCTACCTACAAATAGGGGCCAGTCTGATCCCCTCTGACTGTGCTCCTCCAAATGATACATGTACTCGCTCTGGATCCAACATTCATTTTACCTCCCTCCTTCCTCCATATTCCAAGCCTTAAAAACAAAAAAAGAAGACTTTTGTGTTTATTTGATTAAACTTTGCTCACTGGTTTTTATTTTTTCCAACACGCACGCATGCACGCACGCACACACACTGTTTTTTAAAACTTAAAAGAACTCTGAGCAGGGAATGTAATGGAGGCAGTTGCATGATTGTCACAGGGACCAGCCAGCCAGTGCTCTGCACAGCCCTTTTGACTTTAGATAGAAAGAGTGGGTTTCCCCTGAACTGGCTGAAGTGAAATCACTCCTGTCGATTTGTGCCCTCCTTACTCAGAGGCTTCAGAGACTCCTATGCCGTGCCTGGCTGAAGCCAGGAGCGCAGGAGGAGTGGTGGAGGTGATCTTCGCCTCCTCGTTCTCTCAGTCTTTGGCAATTTTCACTGGACAAACTTTTCAGCCCATCTAGCAAGGGCACTCTGGAGGGGGAGGGAAGGAGGCTCAGGATATCTTGTATCCTGGTCTCTCCAGTCTCCTCCCCAACCCAACCATCAGAACTCTCCCTTTCCTCCACCTCCGAGGTTAAATTTCTGACCTCAGAGAGCAGCCGATGTGGTTCTTTCCACGGTGGCTGCGAGTGGTCAAGTGGTCAGATGTTGAACTCCCCCTTCTGAGGTTGGAACACTGTCTCTAACCTTGGAAAGGTTTTCCAAGCAATCCTATTGTCCCTGGAACATTCTCTCAGGGACCATAGGATTGCTGTCTCAAATCTCTACACTATAGCAGCTAGGGATGGATGGATTACTTACTGTCCATTCCATGCTGTTGTCCGCTGGTGGGGAGGAGGCAATCCGTTCCTCCTGGAATCCTCTGGAGTGGCTCCGCATCTGGAGGATTTCGCGGAGCCGTACTCCGGCTCTGTAGTGTTGGTGATCCGGTAATGGCAACTGCCATTACTGTTTTGCTGGGAGGAATACAGCCGCAAATGGCATATTGGATGCCACTTGTGGCTGTAAAGCCCTGTTTAGGTAAAAACAGCGCTTTATGGCCGCAAGTGGCATCCACTACGCCATTTGTGGCTGTATTCCTCCCAGCAAAACGGTAATGGCAGCCGCCATTACCGTATTGCCTGAGCAACGGAGCTGGAGTGCTGTTCTGCCGGAAATCCTTGGGAGGCGGAGGTGAGTGGTGCCATTCTGCTGTGGATTCTGGAGGCCAGATTCCAAAGAATCCAGCCTCATTTGAGTCCGTGGCAGAATTCTCTGCCACCCTTAATAGCAGCTCTAGTTAGACATTAACCAAGTCTACTTTTCCTTTGACCCTGAACTCTGGGCTTCAGTTTTCCATGTATAATTAACAGAACTAATATAGCCCTGGCCTCTGCAATGGACTGAGGTGGTAGAGTCCAGAGATGGTCGAATGGACTGTACCATTTCAGGCTGTGGGTAGAGAATCTCATTGTGAGTGCTCCTTTACAGAGAAAACTCCCTTAAAGTGGAAACCTAACACAGCTGGAAACCAGCTGGACTAGAATCATTCTCTAGGATATGCTATATTTCTTAATTTGAAAGGAGTGTTTAAAAATGTGGGAAAATATTCTAAAATGGAATCCCCAGTCTTGTTTACCACTCCAGGGATTGGATTCAGGATCTGCCTTCTGTCGGCTCTGCTCAGGGATGGTGCCTCCACCTAATTTTTTGAGATCCCCTCTATCTTCCACACCATACCTCACTCCATTCAGCAGAGGTCCCCCAATCCTCTTTGTTAATTTTTCATGGGTCTGGAGGGGCTGCTGTGGGGAGGAGGGAGTGGGAAAGTCTGCTTCTGCCAGCCCAGTTGCAACCACCTAAATCTGCATCCAACCTCAGGATTCTATCAGTTCATTCTCCTGCATGTGTGGAGGAAGCCATAGAGAAAGAAAAGTGTGAGGATCTTTTGCTGATAGAATATCCACATACTGCAGCATAAGGGGATGTTAGAAATAACCCTTTAAAATAAATAGAATAAGAGATGGTAGGTGGCTAAAATGCAGGCTCACAACAAAACAAAAGGGTACTGCCAATAAATCTAATCTGTAATAGCTGTTTTCATAAACTAGTTATCTTCCTTGGAGTTTGTGTTCTATGGCATCCTCTAGATATATAATAGAATAAAATTCTTGAATCTTATCTGAATCATCCAGCTATCCAGTTCATTGGGTTTCCTCTAAGTGACCCAGTTAACTCTAATCCTCTGTTTATCCAACTTTCTGTTAATAAACAGTGTTTTGGATGTTGAAGTCTTTGCCGAGCCATTTGATCAAAGTTGCATTTATCAGATGATGAATAAGATCTGTGCATCCATCCCTTGTAGCACAGGTGGACAACCTGTGGCCCTCCAGATGTTTTGGCCTGCAAGTCCCATTAGTGCTAGCTAGCACAGCCAGTGGTGAGGGATGATGGGAGCTGTAGGCCAAGACATCGAGAGGGCTACAAGTTGCCCATCCTGGGTTAGTAGTGATGTGCTATCTTAGCTTAGGCATGTGTCGTACTATGTAAGCACATACTTTGCTTTTAAGATATCTATTGGGCTAGGTTGGCCAAAGCTGAACACAATATGGAAGACTGTAAGAGCAGGGAAGGGGGGCATGTGGGATGTACTCTTCTTTTTTAGTAGATCCCCTAGCACAGAAGACAAAGTGGATCTTGCAGTGCTTTCACACAAAAACCCACTCCTAGTTATCCCAAGCTTTCTTTACATCAACAATATAATTGAGGCAGGGAGGTATAATTTTGTTGGTGCCATTGTTAAACAATTGGGAGTCAGAAATCCTCACCCATCTACTGCAAATCACCCACAGATCTATCAGCAGACCCAGATATGCCTTTTGCCTAGCCCAGAAGCATGTAAGAGATGGAGCAATTCAGAGATAATACAATGGAATAGAGCAATGACACAACCTACTAATGTGAGAACCCTGACTGAACAGGTGCAGACAAATCATGGTTAAAAATGATCTTGCAAGGTTTGTTTGTTTGTTTGTTTGTTTGTTTTGGATATATATTAGTGATTTAGCTATATAAGATGGTCCACAGACAGCTAGCAGAGTTGAGACATCTTTGGACAAGTAAGGCCTCCCCCTCTCTGCAAGAAGGTTTGAACTAGCTTGCTAAGAACCTGACTCTCTCCTCAGCCTGGCTTGCTAAACTAAGGGAGCAATCCTATCTGGATTGACGGTCATCTCCGATTCCAGGGGCGACCGCCTATCCACTGCAGGGCGGGAGGAGTGGAGAGGAGTGGATGTCCTCTGCGCTCCCGCTGGCCTACTTTCGCAGATAGACAGCCAATTTCGGCTGTCTAACCACGGGACCTCAGAGTGCGGGAAGGGGTAGCTGGATGACACATAGGAAGTGTCGTACTGGCACTTCCGACCTCCCTGCCCCCGGGAACGCCTTGTTTTCCCAGCTCCGCACTGCTCTTCTGAGCACGGAGCACGGGCCAATCCGCGCTGCCTACAAGGTAGCACGGGAGTGGGTGGATGTTGGTTCTCCAGGAACCGAACAGTCCTCTGGCTGTCTAGCCACTGACTAGCGGCCATAGGATTGTGCCCTGAGAGAGTTAGGGTTATTTTTTCCCCCATTGATTGAAAAACATCCTCATGATTGTTCTCTTTTAAATTTGCTCATTAATATATTTTGTTATGGCATAAAACATGCCTTTATGTTTCTTATATTATTCTATTTGTTTTCCCACTATCCCCTCAGAATCGTTTGCCACCATAATATCCATTTTTGGATATACTGAAGTTTCTTACGTTCAGTCATTCATTACAATCTGTTCAAAAGAACACCAGAAGCTGCCTGATACCAGCTCAGACTATATGTCCATCTCACCCAATTTTGTCTCCTCTGACTGGTGGAGAGGGACTAACATCAAGGGTTTGAGCATCTCCACCAGCCTCACCCCACCACCTTGGAGCCTGATGAAGCTGCAGATAAATATTGGAAGGGGTGATTGGTGGAGAGAGACTGCGTAATGTCAAAACTTTGTGGGGCTTGAAGGGGACTAGTCATCTTTACCTCCGTAGGTGAGAGATGGGGAGAGATGAGAGAAGACCCAGGTGAAAGCTGGGAGGAAGGTTGCCACAAGTGGGAGTTGTGGCTGCCAACCAGTGTTTGTAGGTGAATTGTGGGGAACCACAAGTGGAATGGATATTTGTAGGGAGTGCTTCTTAGATTTCTGTGTTACACTTTATTTTCACTCCTGTTTAGTGGTCAGTTCTTGGATTAGGTTAGTTTATTCATACTGTTTTACTGAGTATTGTTTGCATTGATGTTACTATTAGGTATTTATCTGCCAACATTATGGCTATTTCTATCTCTAACTTTTTATTGTATTTTTGAATATTGTTATACTTATTGCTGTTTGATATGTTGTATATTATATTTACTGCTGTTAATTTGATACATTCTGAGCCAGTTTGGGCATAATTTTGGGGAAAGCAGTGTACAAATAAATAGATGAAGATGACTGACAGCGTTTCCCCAGGAACTCATGCAGAGGCCTTTTCCCATCACCTGCTACCGGATCCTTTTTTAACTGGTGATGCTGCCAGCGACTGAACGTTGGTCTTTCTGCATACAAGACAGATGCTCTACCACTGAGCTCTGGCCTCTCCCTCCCTCCCTCCCTCCCTCCCTATTCAAGGCATCCATCTAGTTGACAGCAGTGGAGGCTTGTGGCTCCGATATCAATGGGGTGGTGAATCTGCTCCGGGTTTCAGTCAGAACCAGTCAGAACTCTAAAGGAGCTATCCAAGGTGTGGAAGCACTTTGGGTAGCTCCTTTAGAGTTCTGACTGAAACCTAGAGTGGATTCACAACCCCACTGACATTGGGGCCACCAGCCTCCACTGCTTAGCTTTGGAAATGGTGCTTGCTACCAAAGGGGCAGAGAGCTCAAGACCTTTATTTCAAATTTGAGATTCCATATAATCCCATTCCAACAAACTAAAGACATCAACCAAATTCAGAAGTTCTTTGTTCCCCACAGACTACTGCAAAGTGACTGTTTACAGACTGTTCCCTTTAACTCCATTTCTTGCCTCACCGCATTTGTTGCTGTTTCATTCTGTCAGCTGTGATCACTGTTAACAGTTCAGCAAAATATAAGTGAACTTCAACTGTATACACAGTTGGCTATCCCAGTTTCCTGTGAGACACATAAATGGAGTTAGTGTGTTCATTACCATTCCATAGAGATGGGAAAACATTAGCAGCCATACTCAGGTGAAACAGTACACAAAATATTAAATATCAAAGCTACAAGAGGATAATTGTAAATGGTAAGCTCTGTGAATGAAGGAATTCATACGACAGAAAACACAGTAAAGCATTATTCCATGTTGATGTCCATAACAACACTCTGTGTCACAGGGACCAGAAAGAGTGTATATTGTGTTGCAGTAAGCCTTACTGAACAAGAATACAATCCATAGATTGTATCCAAGAATACAATACAAGAATACGGTGGCTGAGGAACGCAGGGAGTTGTAGGACTTTTTTCTGTGTAAACATGCATGTTGTTGTTGTTCAGTCGTTCAGTCGTGTCCAACTCTTCGTGACCCCATGGACCATAGCACGCCAGGCCTTCCTGTCCTGCGCTCTCTCCCGGAGCGTGCTCAAGTCCATATTCATTGCATCCGTGATGCTATCTAGCCATCTCATCCTCTGCCGTCCCCTTCTCCTTTTGCCTTCAGTCTTTCCCAGCATCAGGGTCTTTTCCAGGGAGTTTTCTCTTCGCATTAGGTGGCCAAAATATTGGAGCTTCAGCTTCATTATCTGTCCTTCCAATGAGCACTCAGGGTTGATTTCCTTTAGGATGGACTGATTTGACCTCCTTGCAGTCCAGGGGACTCGTAAGAGTCTTCTCCAGCACCACAGTTCGAAAGCATCAATTCTTCGGCGCTCAGCCTTCCTTATAGTCCAGCTCTCACAGCCATACATTACTACTGGGAAAACCATAGCTTTGATTAGACGGACCTTTGTCGGCAAGGTGATGTCTCTGCTTCTTACTATGCTGTCTAGGTTTGCCATAGCTTTCCTCCCAAGGAGCAAGCGTCTTTTAATTTCATGGCTACAGTCACTGTCTGCGGTGATCTTGGAGCCCAAGAAAGTAAAATCTGTCACTGCTTCCATTTCTTCCCCTTCTATATGCCAGGAAGTGATAGGGCCAGATGACATGATCTTAGTTTTTTTAATGTTGAGTTTCAAACCAGCTTTTGCACTCTCCTCTTTCACCCTCAACAAGAGGCTCTTGAGATCCTCTTCGCTTTCTGCCATTAGGGTGGTATCGTCTGCATATCGGAGGTTGTTGATAATTCTCCCGGCAATCTTAATTCCGACCTGTGATTCATCCAACCCGGCATTTCTCATGATGTACTCTGCATATAAGTTAAATAAGCAGGGTGACAATATGCAGCCTTGTCGTACTCCTTTCCCAATTTTGAACCACTCGGTTGTTCCATGTCTGGTTCTTACTGTTGCTTCTTGACCCTCGTACAGGTTTCTCAGGAGACGGGTAAGGTGGTCTGGTACTCCCATCACTTTCAGAATTTGCCACAGTTTGTTGTGATCCACACAATCAAAGGCTTTAGCGTAGTCAATGAAGCAGAAATAGACGTTTTTCTGGAATTCTCTTGCTTTCTCCATGATGCAGCGAATGTTGGCGATTTGATCTCTAGTTCCTCTGCCTCTTCGAAACCCAGCTTGTACTTCCGGTAGTTCTCGGTTCGCATACTGCTGAAGCCTAGCTTGTAGGATTTTGAGCATCACCTTGCTGGCATGTGAAATGAGCGCAATTGTGCGGTAGTTTGAACAGTCTTTGGCGTTGCCCTTCTTTGGAATTGGAATGTAAACTGACCTTTTCCAGTCTTGTGGCCACTGTTGAGTGTTCCAGATTTGTTGACATATTGAATGCAGCACTTTAACAGCATCATCTTTTAGGATTTTAAATAGCTCGGCTGGAATACTGTCATCTCCGCTAGCTTTGTTGTTACTAATGCTTCCTAAGGCCCACTTGACTTCACTCTCTAGGATGTCCGGCTCAAGTTCAGTGACCGCACTATCATGGCTATCAGGGACATTCAGATCTTTCCTGTATAGTTCTTCTGTGTATTCTTGCCACCTCTTCTTAATCTCATCTGCTTCTGTTAGGTCCCTGCCTTCTTTGTCCTTGATCATGCCCGTCTTTGCACAAAACGTTCCCTTGAGATCTCCAATTTTCTTGAAGAGATCTCTAGTCTTTCCCATTCTGTTGTTTTCCTCGATTTCTTTGCATTGTTCATTTAAGAAGGCCTTCTTGTCTCTCCTTGCTATTCTCTGGAACTCTGCATTCAGTTGGGTATATCTTCCCCTTTCTCCCTTGCTTTTCGCTTCCCTTCTTTCGTGAGCTACTTGTAAAGCCTCATCAGACAGCCACTTGGCTTTCTTGCATTTCTTTTTCTTTGGGACGGATTTTGTTGCTGCCTCCTGAACAATGTTACGGACCTCCGTCCATAGTTCCTCAGGCACTCTGTCTATCAGGTCTAATCCCTGAAATCTATTCCTCACCTCCACTGTATATTCAGAAGGGATATGACTGAGGTCATACCTGAACGGTTTAGTGGTTTTCCCGACGTTCTTCAATTTAAGCCGAAATTTTGCAAGAAGCAGCTCATGATCTGAGCCACAGTCAGCTCCAGGTCTTGTTTTTACTGACTGTATGGAGCTTCTCCATCTTTGGCTGCAAAGGACATAATCAATCTGATTTCGATATTGACCATCTGGTGACGTCCATGTGTAGAGTCGCCTCTTGTGCTGTTGGAAAAGAAACATGCATAGGATTGTGCCTTTAGAGTATAAAGGGCAACTCAATCATGTTATACCCCACACACTCGGGGCTGCCACAACGCTCCCATGTGGCAGAGCTCCACATGGGACCATAACATTTGGTCATGGATTACCAGGGGGGATAAAAATCAGTGAATATATATATATATATGGTTTTTAATATTTTTTAAAGAAAATCATGAATAAAATAGTAAATTTCACTAACTTAAAAATGACTTAGTTATGATTAGATTTCATTATAAATATGCTAAACCTACACTTATAGTCTCATAAAATGAATTTACTTACCAATCAAACATGGACATTAATTTCAGTTTTTCACCTCATGAAAATGGCTCTGTCCAGTCTACGTACCAGCATTTCCTTCTTTAAAGTTCTGGGCTTTCCGTTTCTCTGACTTAAGTCACAAGTGCAAAAACACAAGGTAGATACGATTGTTGTTCTGTACTTATGTTGTGATGGACTTGGGCCAAGCAAGGCAGAGGAGTTAGTTAAGACAGAAAGACAATATCACAGAGTGGATAAATACCAATGCTTTAGAAAAATGCATTTAAAAAAATTTAAATTGGATTTTTTCAGCCCAATAAATATCAATCCTTGCTTGGCCTATCAGTCACGGGCATTTTATTTTTTGTGTGCTATCTTGTTTTTTGTGAGGGCAAGGCTGGGTCAAGATAGAGTGCAACAGAATGGAGCAACATTAGAAAGAAAAGGAGAAAACAAACTTGTCCATTGCGCATCCTCCTGTGTAGTCTCATACTAAGGCTGTAATCTTGGGAGTAAGGCCCATTGAACTCACTGAAATTTATTTATGAGGAGAGATGTATAGGATTATGCTGTTAACTGTAACCTGCCATGGGTGCTGATCAAAACAAAGACACTATATGGGAATATTTTAAAAATATTGCCTCTATAGGTAAAAAGAAAAACATGCAAAATATATACAATGAGACAAAGAGATCAAAACCTGCTTGTAAGAATGAAACAGTATAAATAATATATTTAGCTGTAAATTGACATGGCTTAGGAGACAGATTCGCACAATTGTTCAGGAAACATATGAAAAAGTTTCAGTGGGAAACATGATTGAAATCACCTTGATTTAAGTCAGTCCACCTTGTGGATTACCACAGGGGTCCAGTTGTAGGGAAAGTCTCCATGGCAGCATCAGCAGACACTGAATAGTGACTGGCTTCGCACGTAATGAGAAGCCACCATGGGAAAATTTCCCCTCAGTGCTTCTTGATGCTGCGACAGCCTCCATTTTGAATATTCAAGCCATGGCAAGGACATACCATAGGTTGTTGTTACATGTGAACCTGGAGAGGGTGGGTTGTTGGGGTGCTTGACAAGCCACCCGGAACCCATGGGCTGTTTTAGGATTGTGTGTCTTGTCAAGCACCCCAACAACCACTCCTTGCCAAGTTTGCACAAAATGACAAGCTACAGTGTGCCCCCAGCATGGCTTAAATATTCAAAATGGCAGCCACCACAGCAACAAGAAGCCAGCAGGGAAATTCCCCAACAGCGGCTTTTCGTTACCTGCAAACCTGCCCAGTATGGAGACTTTCCAGGCACTCACATGGTGAGTAGCTTGCAAAGTTTACAAGCATTTCTGCTGATAAACATTTCTAACAGGCTCCAGTAAGCATGAACATCAGCTCTTAAATGCAGTACTATCTCATGTTCGCTCCTGATAATAACTATAGTTGGGTTGGGGTCAGCCAGTATTTCACAGAGCCAGTGACATTACAACATAATACAGGATGCAAAAAGACCAGGGAAATCTAATTTGTTATGAACACAAAGCGTTTTGTGGCACCTTAAAGACTAAGGCATTTGTTTTGGCATAAGCTTTCATGGACTAGAGCCAACTTCATCAGATGCATGCCATAATAGGGAGTTTCAGGTTATACATAGTTCATATAGTGTGCGTTGGGGGCAGGGGGAAGAATTGTAAACTGTGAGGTCAGAAGATCCTCACAAAGGTCATTTTCGGTGCAGTTGATGCTGATATGGTAAATTCCAAGATTCTCTGGCTTAGTTCTCACAAGCAGTAGATGAGGAGGCAAACCTGTGTCTGGACTGTTCCACTTCAGTCTGGATGTAAGGACTCACATGATGGAATGTGCCTCTATACAAAAACAACCCTCCACGCAGAAATCTAGAGCCCATCTCCATTGTGCAATCTGTGTAGAATGAACACGGGCCTGTTTGGGCAGCATAGTGGCAGCAAGCTCCACCCTCTGACCTGCCTGCACGTCTATTAGAATGCCTGAGGGAACCCCAATACATACATTCTAGTGACTGTGTGTAGATCAGGGGAGGAACCTGCTGCTGCATTCCTACCCCTTGACACATGTATTCTATGTGGAATGAATGACTGAAAAGAGCTTAGAGGTCAGGGAGAATGGTAGCCTTCTTTCTGTGATGTTAGTTTTCTGTGAGCTTTTCTACACAAGCATTTATTGTGCGCTCGTGATTCCTTACTCATGGTTGTTTATGGGTTCTTTAGACGACATTGTGATCCTCCAGTTTCATTTTTGTTTTTTCAGAGCACTTTCCTGGGTTTTTTTTAGAATGAGGAAAATGGGGTATTATTTCTGAAAGCACTGTTTCTACTTGCGTATTTGTGCTATTCCTCTATAGAACAGCTTCACCTAGAGGTTAAGTAGTGGAAAAGCAGGAAAGGAAAAGCTGTGTGTGTAGAGCTCAGATCTCAATTCTGTTACGAAACCAAAAGTAGATACGATGATTAACAGTCTCATGTAAAGAAGCTCTGTGAGTAGGATTCTCCCCACCCCATTGTGAGAATGTTCCATCCTGTAAGCCCCCATGGTGTCTGATGTGGTACAGTGAAGACATAGGTTTGCCACCTCATCAGTTGTTTGTGAGAACTAGGCCTCTGTCACTTGGAAGATTCCTACGTAACAAAAGCACATAAGATTAAATACCAGACCACATGTGCCTTAAGGAGTTTGACATGCTGGCAAGACACAGGCAGGGCTCCGCCCTCCGTACCTCCTCTGACGGTCTGTGTACTTATCATTATGTGCAATCAAACACATGAAGACCAAGGTTATCAATCACCACATTTGACTAATGGCAAATACTTCCACTATGAGAAATGTCACAAGGAAACACCCATGTTTGTTCATTTTCAGTGTTAAATGTAAGCATGGAGCCTTTGTGTTTGGGCCATGACACTCTTATGTGGGAAAAAACACTGCCTTCAAATTCTTTTCCCACGACAGATCAACCTTTCAGGAAATGATCCCTATTCAGCAAACAAGCTCAAGCTATAGGTAAGCAGGCAGTCTGCAGGCCTTTCTGTAGACAGATGGTCATATTTAATTATTTGGGAAAGCGGTTTGGAAGTGGAAGCTTCTCAGTCCCAGAATTCCTGGGAAAGTAAGCAAGCTCCTTAGTGTTTTTAACCTAGGGCTATCTCACTGCAATGATTCTGGATCATCTATGCACTGTATTCATTAACCTGATTATTGTTTTTTTACTGGATAAAAAGCTTGGTGAGCTGCAAAGATTGGATTTCCTTCTTCCAGAGTTTATCACCTTAGGTGCTTTCTCTAATTTTTACATGTTAAAATATGGTGACAGCTTCATGCTAAATTGTTGCATACAGCCACCCAAGGTTTTTAACTGATACCCCCAATCTTAAACATTTTTTCTGTGATATTTTGAAAAGTGAGAGAGAGTGGTGTTGGAATTGTTGGAATCTGTTTTCTAATCTCAGATAAGCATGGGGACAGGCTGTCCTTAATCACTGGTGAGAAAATGACATTCTGTATGCTCAGAGGCGCTCTTGCTATTAAAGCTTTGGGACTGCAGGCAAATCATGGAATCATAGAATAGTAGGGTTGGAAGGGGCCTATAAGACCATCAAGTCCAACCCCAAATATATTCAGGCTTGTTAACAGCTATGGCTCTCGTACTGAAAACAGATTCCTTGTAGGTAAAGTAATAACAAAGAGAGCACCTCTGAGCCTACATAGAATGCCTCATTTAATAAGCCATTAGTTTTTGTAGTGTGGCACTTGGGACAGCACCTTGCCTTATCTTAGGCGGGTATTTGCTGATGAAGGGGATATTAGAATCAAGTTTAAATTTGAACCAGGTTGTTGTTGTTGTTCAGTCGTTCAGTCGTGTCCGACTCTTCGTGACCCCATGGACCATAGCACGCCAGGCCTTCCTGTCCTGCGCTCTCTCCCGGAGCGTGCTCAAGTTCATATTCATTGCATCAGTGATGCTATCTAGCCATCTCATCCTCTGCCATCCCCTTCTCCTTTTGCCTTCAGTCTTTCCCAGCATCAGGGTCTTTTCCAGGGAGTTTTCTCTTCGCATTAGGTGGCCAAAATATTGGAGCTTCAGCTTCAGTATCTGTCCTTCCAATGAGCACTGAGGGTTGATTTCCTTTAGGATGGACTGATTTGACCTCCTTGCAGTCCAGGGGACTCGTAAGAGTCTTCTCCAGCACCACAGTTCGAAAGCATCAATTCTTCGGCGCTCAGCCTTCCTTATAGTCCAGCTCTCACAGCCATACATTACTACTGGGAAAACCATAGCTTTGATTAGACGGACCTTTGTCGGCAAGGTGATGTCTCTGCTTCTTACTATGCTGTCTAGGTTTGCCATAGCTTTCCTCCCAAGGAGCAAGCATCTTTTAATTTCATGGCTACAGTCACCGTCTGCGGTGATCTTGGAGCCCAAGAAAGTAAAATCTGTCACTGCTTCCATTTCTTCCCCTTCTATATGTCAGGAAGTGATAGGGCCAGATGCCATGTTGCCCTTCTTTGGAATTGGAATGTAAACTGACCTTTTCCAGTCTTGTGGCCACTGTTGAGTGTTCCAGATTTGTTGGCATATTGAATGCAGCACTTTAACAGCATCATCTTTTAGGATTTTAAATAGCTCAGCTGGAATACTGTCATCTCCGCTAGCTTTGTTGTTACTAATGCTTCCTAAGGCCCACTTGACTTCACTCTCTAGGATGTCCGGCTCAAGTTCAGTGACCGCACTATCATGAACCAGGTAGTAGAATCTATAAAATGTTAGTAATGCAATCAAGAACAATGAATAGACAGCAGAACTATAGTCATCTCAAAATCAGCTTTTCTATTTCACTTGGGAAGTCTGGCCTTTTCTGCGACTGTAACTCCCCTGTTCAGCAGATTCAGAATTCATTCCTAAAACGAGGTTTCTCTTAGGGCTGTGTACCACTTCGAAGCCGAATCCCGAAATGAATTGGGGTGCTTCGAGGAGGCGGGGCATTCATTGAGCTCTGAAGCAGGTCAGAATAGCCCTGATATGGTCCAAAGCGAAGCAGGTTGCCCCCAAAGCACTTTGGTGCACCTAGGACATTCGGAGCTATTCTGAAGCTATCTCTAAAATGTATCAACTTGTGAAAGATCGGGGAGGGGTGAAGAGGAGACGGAGGGGGAAATGGTGGGCTTGGGCAAATGGCAATTCTAGTTGCCAGATTAGGGCTGAACTTAACCCAGAAATCTCCAATCAGTGACAGTGGTGGAGGGGCGGGGAGTGCTGTATATCACAGGAGATCTGTCTGCTTTCATTTCACTGTGAGACAGAGTTGGTTATCTTTCTTAAAAAATATACAAAACAACAGCAACAACAGCAAACCTTTTCTCTTCTGTCACACTTTATAGTGTACTCCCTACCCATCCTCCAGCTTGTAGGTAGTTTTTCTTTCTGCATCTCCTTCTCTTTTGCTCATGTGTGTGTGTGCTGTGTGTGTGCGCAGAGCACTACACATGAGTCCATACAATATAGTGGGCAAAGCACAACACGTTTATGATACACTTTATACAATATATAATATATAGTGGGCAAAGCCCTACACAATTTGTATACTGTGGTGCAAAGCCAGCCCAATATGAGGCATCTAAGGGGCCTTGGCAGGGGCAGAGGTGGGCGTGGTGCTGGTGGGACCAGCAGCACCGGTAGCCAGGCTGGCTCACCCTCAGTCCGGATAGTGCATCCTGGTCTAGGGCAGCAGCGTGTGGAGGCCAGTCGCAGTGCCTGGAAGTCACTGTTCGAGGAGGCTGGTGCAGGCAGCAGCAGCAGCAGCCTGGCAAAAGGAGCAACATCTCCTTCTCATGTAGTGGAAGAGGGGAGCCCGCTGAAGGATGTCACGTCAGAGGTTCCTGATGTCCTGAGCGTGGTAGAGAGTCAAGAGGAGGAGATCCTCCAGGGTGTGGAGGGGGATGAGCAGCAGGCAGAGGCTCCACCACCCGACCCCTCTTCCGTTGTTCCCCCACTCCTGGGGGGAGCCCCAAGACTCAAGGCAGGCAGTCTCTGTCTCCACAGAAATGGCATGGCAGCTTTGTGTGGGGCCACTCTGAGGTGGGAGTGGATCCCAGCACTGCTGTCTGTCACCACTGCAAGGCGTCTCCGAGCAGGGGGGAAAGCCAGGCCACTAAACCACTACCAGCCTGCTCCTGCACTTAAGGAGGCAGCACCAATTGCTCTTGCTTGGGGAAGAGGCCCCCATATCCCAGCAGCCAGGCAGCAGGGGAAAGCAGAAGGCTGGAGGTGCTGGAGCTCCTACAAGTTCTCTCCCACCCCCAAGAGGCTTAGGCGGGCCACTATGGAAGGGATGGGGTGGGAGAAGTATGGGTCCACAAGGTGGAGGTTTCCAACACCCGACCAGATCACCAGCTGCATCAGTGAGATGGTGGCATTGGATTTTCATTGAAAATGTGGGGTTCAAGAGGTTGATGGCCCTTGTGGTGCCTTACTACAAGCTGCTGTGTTGCACCACCCTTAGCAGGTGGGTGGTGCCCTCCCTCTATCTGGCATGCAGGGAGAAAGTACTGGGCCATCTGTAGAGTAGCAGAGCTTGGTGGCTGAATGTCACAAGCCTAACTCTTACTTGCTCTCTGCTGCACCCATTGCCCATCACTGCTTCTCCTCTGCCAGCCCCTGCCTGCCAGCCTTGTGCCAGCCCAGTGCCCATGCAGCGCCCCTTCCCATAGATGCCTCTCCTTCTCCTCTGCCATTACTGTTTCCCCAGGTAATGTGTATTCCATTCAGCCAAACAGAGCCTGAGGTTGTCCAGTGTGAAGCTGAATAGGAAAGTACTAGGGGAGAGGGTTGCTTTGCACTTCAAAAAAACCCTACACCATAGTTTAGGGATAGTGACCTCCTTCTAATCAACTCTTAAACACCTAACTTCTCAGAAACTCAAACCAAAGGTAATAAAGGGATAATCAGAGAACAACACATTTTACCTGTGCTTAGCACAAAAACTACTATACCAAACTATCTGAAGTTTGGCAGATTCAGTCACTTGCATTGGCTGCCAGTTGCCCAGAATTCATGCCAGTTGCCCAGAATTTTTTTTTCTTTTATTGGAATGGCGGCGGTGGCAGCCGGTCGAAAGACCAGCTGCCGCCCCCGCCCCTGACGAAGACCTGACGAACCGCCGCCGGGAGGGACATTCATGAAAAGTAAGTCCTGTCCTGGGGGGGGGGGGTGCGAGGGGCGGGGGGGTGCGGAGAATTTCTCCCTGAAACTACTTCGGGGGGCCGAACACATTGGCACTCGGCCCCCTGAAGTTTCAGGGAGAAATTCTCCCCCATCCCTATCCTGAAGTCTATTTGTTACTCTGTCTGTTTTGATATTGTATTCAAGCTCCAGTCCTCCTCCTCCTATCTCAGCTCTCTTCCTCTGACAACCTCTCTTGCCTTTGCTATCCACTCCACTGAAGCTCATTTACTATAGGGCCTCTCTGTTAAGATCGTAAGAATTGCCTTGGTGGATCAGACCAA
This sequence comes from Heloderma suspectum, assembly GCF_057233095.1. NCBI lineage: Eukaryota > Metazoa > Chordata > Lepidosauria > Squamata > Helodermatidae > Heloderma > Heloderma suspectum. The sequence continues at coordinate 274,249,347 of NC_139458.1, forward strand.
AGTCTATGTAGCCCACTATGCTGTTTCTGACATTTATTGGAACTGATAAGACAGTAGCCATTGTTTGTGGTTTATCCTTAGCATCTCATATTCAGAGAAATCCTGCCTCTGTATGCGGAGGTTACATTTAGCTGTTGTGGCTAATAGATGTTGATAAATCTATTATCCTAATTTTTTTAAAAAAATAATAGTTTTTCTATACCACTCTTCTAGACCAATCAAGGCAGTTTACAAAATGTCCAAATCATGAAAACCTTAGTCAGATAAAAACAGAATAAAACAGTAAAAACAACATTAAAAACTATAACAACAGTTTAACAAGCCAAGCTAAAAATATGCGTCTTGATCCTCTTCTGAGCACTCAGGCCAGATCTACACCTTATGTCATATTGATACGATCCCATCATGGTGACGCTGTATCCTGCTTGCACATTTATACCTCGCAGACCACGCAGTGACATCTGTTGCAGTATTTTGGAATAAAAATAATACAGAATAAAAAGTGAGAAATGACGCTAGAGAAGCAGTATACAGAATATGTAATGTGCGCCAACAGTTATCAGTGCACTTCAATACTGATAAAAAGCACTAGTGTAGATCTAGCCTCAGAGAGTGGGGACCAGCTGCAATTCCACAGGGAGCTCATTCCAGAGTTTGGAAGCAACACAGGAGAAAGCCCTTTCCAATGTGCCCAACAAGCGAGCCTCTGTAAATGAAGGTGTTTTCGAAAGGGCCTCTCCTGCTGGTCTTAATAACCGAGCAGGTTCATACTGAGATAGACAGTCCCTCAGATAACTAGACCCTACGCCAGTTAGAGCTTTAAAAGTTGACACCAACACCTTGAGTTGAGCCTAGAAAACAACTGGCAACCAGTCTTTAAGTATATGATCACAATACCATGTACCGGTCAGCAGCCTAGCTGACACATTTTGCACCAATTGAAGCTTCCGGACACTCTGCAAGGGTAGCCCCACATAGAGTGTATTGCAATAGTCTAACTGTGATGTAACCAAACCATGGATAACTGCTGCCAGGCCATGTTTTAAAACAAACGTATCATATAAGCTAGCGTTCTACTCTCCCCTTCCCATCTCCATGCTTTTGGCCATGTTGGCCCCTGCAACTCAAACAGGCTCCTTCCTCTTCTCTCTGAAGCCATTTCTTTTAACATCTGCCTCAAGGCACATCCTTCTGCAAAGCTTTTCTTGGACAAGCCTCTCCTCGCTTGTTCCCCCAGCACCGCCTGTCTTTTCCTGTAAACCATTCCTTCTACTCACACCATATTGTCTATCTAATGTTGGCAGAAACCACATCACTTCTCTATTTTATACAGCGTCCAGCACATGATTGGGTTGCATAAAAAATAACAGTGGTAACATTAATAGAAACAGCACTATTTGGGTTCCCCTTATCCATGTAATACTGTATCCATAGCAATCCTGAGTAAAGGATGTGATGTTTTAAGAGTAGGAAAGGGTGTTTAGGAACACCTTTGCTGTCCTTATCACACACATTTTTCCCATTAAAATCAGAAGTTCTGAAAACCATTTCTATAGGTTTTCAGCATGAGCTGTTAAAAAGCTGATTTCTCTTCTGACACTGATTGTGTTATGAGTGCCTACTGGCTAGCGCCCATTATATCACCAACATACCCCCCACACAATCCATTTGCAATGTATTTGAATTTTCTTTTTGTAAAGAGACGTATAATTATATATGTGTGCATTACTGTATATGTCCATCTTTTTTTAAAAAAGGGGGGGAGAGAATTTTGAAAGTCTGAGGCACAAGGGGAAAGGTAAAACTCACTTTTCAAAGTACGTGCCACCACTTGCAAGGTCAGTTTCACACTATGGGTGAGGAACCCTCTGTGACTGCTGACACAATGCTTCATCTGTCTTCACCCCTTGTTCATCTGAGCCTCTAATTATCTAAGTGCATTGGATGTATTCCAAGTCATTTGGCGCTCCATGACTGTACTGTTAATCTTTCCCCAAATACTTAACTCACTCAAAAAAGTGAGTGACAGTGTTTATAGCTTCTATACAGCAGCACAAGTCAAAAATTGCCGACAAAATTTAGAAATGTTTAGTCAAATGTTTGCATACCCAAAAGGTTTTGCCTTCGCCGACCACACATATATACACTCACCAGACTGAGGGCTAAATTAACCCAGATGTCTTGGAGCAAATGTCTGCCTCGGAGAGCCTGCAGTGTCATGCTCTTGGTTGCTAATAGCTACATGACTGGATCAACTGCATAATGGAGTCAACAACTCACACAGGCATTTGCCCAAGAAAACGAATGCTCATACCCACAAACTGTAGTCAAAACAGAAATGCAAAGTGCAAACAGATAAAGCTGCTTAAAGTACACCTGGCAGGCATGCAAGAATGAGATGAGTATAGAGATGGTGTTATCTAATGGATTTAGTGGCCTCAAATGGCAATGCTAATGTTCCCTACTTCCCACACATCTTGTAATCTACCACTGCAGGCTGGAAGCTGTTGTTCAGTGTCAGCATTCAAGGGCTTAGTAGTACCAGATGAACCCACTGCACCCATCCTCTTCAGTATAAGGGTCAGAAATCATGGCGCCAGAGAACATCAGTGTGTAACCATATGTGAAAAGGAAACCATGCACGCACTTTGATCCCTTAGTATGGCAAGACTAAGGACCAGTTTGCACTGGCTGTTTGATATCTTATTTATTTATGTTCTTCAACATTCATAGAAAGGACTATAAAATGACTGATAACTTAGGTAACTTTGGACCGTACTTTAAAATGTGGATGGAAATATAAAATAAGGATTGCTTTTGCATGAAAAGTACATCCATTTCCTCTAGGAAATGATAGCATAAAAAAAGATACAAAATTAATTAAGAATTTCTAACTTAAGATGATTTAATGGGGAATTCAGATCTAGGATTTGTATGGGAAACATTGAAAGCATACATTTGGGGGTCAGTATTGCATCATACTTAAAGAAAAGAAAGCTTAGGTTGCAATCCTACATACACACTTACCTGGGAGCAATGTCTGATTAGACCTGTATTAATTAGACCTGTATTGGCTTGTGCTGTTAGAGAACCATTGGAACTTGTCCAGAAAATACAGGAGCTAGAGAGCAAATATAAAGGTCAACCAACTAGAGAATGAGGGCCAAAGTAGCTATGATGCAGGAGATTTCTCATTAGGATCCCTATGTTAAAAAAAAAAAAAAACATCCACAGGGAACACCCAGACCCAATCAAATTAGAATTATGGCATGGGCAGGAGGACTTCAATCATTTTCCAGCATAATATTGTCCTGATTTAATACACACACACACACCCATGGTCAGTTTTAATCCCGGGGCAATTTAAATCAGGAAAACAGCATGATAGGAAAGAGTTATAAGCCCCCCTTCCCAGCACCATGATTCCAATGGGAAGGCAGGGACAGCTGCTATTATTATTACTATTATTATTTTAACTGCAGGAGATCATAGTAATGGATATCCCACATTACATCTAGTTGCACCTTCAAAGTTAGAAGTGTCAAAAATATTCCTGGCTATAAAATATACATATCAAGCAGAAAAGGCCTCACTTTAGATACTAGGCAGAAATACTTTGAAACTGGTAACAGACAAAGGAGACAGAGGCAAAGAGGTAAGTGGGCTGCAGGAAGCCCAGGGGGGTGTCGTTTATCCTTCTGAGTGGCTGTGAGCTTACCAGGTGCTCCTGAGAGCTCCAACTGAATTGGGGGGGATAGCCTGAGTACTCCCAGCAGCTGTGTGGGCGGGAAGCTTCAGCCTGTTTCCCGCCTCCCAGCTGAGCAGAGCAGAGCAGAGCAGAGGAAGCTGCTCCAGCTGGTCCAGGGACTACAGAAGCAAGCAGGTTCCCAGAGAGCAAGCAACCAGAGCAAGCGGACAAGGGGAGCAAACAGGAGTTGGCCAGGGGAGTTCGGCAGGGGAGGTCAAGGGGGAGGCCCCTAACATTCTTTTATTGGTTTTTTTTTAATAATTGTAACACACACTTGCTTTTAACCTCTAGTGAGTAGAGGAGCAGGCACAGGCTAGTCTAGAACTATCGGAAAGCTAGACACAAAAAGGGAAAAGAGGCTATGGAAGGACAAGAATCTTCAGTGGTAGTGACCTGCAAGGTGTGTGCAATGTTTGTTTTCTTGCCTGAGAACAACATTGCCTACACCTGCAACAAGTGCAAGTTGATCACGCTACTGGAAGAAAAAGTAAGAGGACTGGAGCGGCAACTGTCGACCCTTCGGGAAATAATAGAACATGAAGAATTGTTGGACAGAATGGTGGAACTACAGCAGCAAAGTGAAGACTAGAAGCTTGAAGAGCAACAGCAAGCTGAGGCAGAAGTGGGAAATACTGAGATGAGGAAAAATGCAGTAAAGGATACTCCTTGGAAAAGAGTGACAGTTAGGAGAAGAAGAAGTAGACGCCACTCTGCACCAGTGGAAGCAGTGGAGCTGTGGAACAGATTCCAGGTACTTGAGGATGAGACTGGAGGACAGCCTGCAGAGGAAGGAGTACAGGGGAACCTGCATGAGAGTGAGCAAGAGGCTGAAGGTCAGTCAAGCAGAGGCGATGAAACCCAGGCCTACAAGAAGAAGAGAACAGTAGTAGTAGTGGGAGACTCCTTGCTGCGTGGGATCGAGACCCAAGTATGTTGCAAAGACCCGTGGACTCGCCAGGTATGTTATCTCCCAGGAGGACGGATTAGAGACGTGACTGAAAGCTTGCCTGCACTCATAAAGCCCACTGACAGGTATCCCTTTCTTCTCATCCATGTGGGAACAAATGATACTGCCAAGCGGAGCTACGAAGAAGTCACGTCAGACTTTGAAGCTTTGGGAAGGAAACTCAAGAACTTTGGGGCCCAGATCGTTTTCTCATCCATCCTTCCAGTAGTTGGAAGAGGGACAGAAAGGGAACAAAAAATACTCCGGGTGAATGACTGGCTACGAAGGTGGTGCCCGCGCGAGAGATTTGGATTCTAGGACCATGGGCTATACTTCCTGGAAGATGGGCTGTTGGCAAGGGACGGGTTGCACCTCACAAAGGATGGGCAGAATGTGTTTGGCCACAGCATGAAGAACTTCATCAGGAGGGAGACATAAAGTTGGGGGTAACAATGGATGAAGGCTCATGCACCACAATGGAGAGAACAGCTCTAATAGCGCTCAATAATAGTCTTCAGAAACATGTAGGAAGAAAGCCAGACTGTAAAGCACATGGTCTTCTATGTCTATACACTAATGCCCAGAGTATGGGAAACAAACACAACAAACTTAAACTCTTAATACAAGAGTGAAATTATGACTTGATAGGTATAACTGAGACTTGGTGGGATGACTCTCATGACTGGAATACAGCAATTGAAAGATATACCTTGTTCAAAAAGAACAGGAGGAACAGAAAGGGAGGTGGGATTGCACTGCATGTGAAAAATACATATCTCTGCACTGAAATACAGAAGGAAGAGCTTGGTAGCCCCATGGAGAGCATCTGGATCAAAAAAAAATGGCGCAAAGAATAAAAGGGACCTGGTGGTTGGAGTCTACTGCCGGCCACCCAATCAAGGAGAAGACAAGGATGAAACTTTTGAAAAGCAAATAGCCAATGTTTCAAGGAAGCATGCTGTAGTAGTAATGGGGGACTTCAATTTTCCTGATATTTGTTGGGAGACAAATTCTGCAAAACATGGCCCCTCCAGGAAATTCCTGACTTGTGTGTCGGATAACTTCCTCCTACAGAAAGTAGAGGAAGAAACTAGAGGATCGGCTATCCTTGGCTTGATCCTAACCAACAGAGATGACTTAGTGGATAAAATATCCACTTAGCGGGGCTGCCAGAGGCTGCTCGGGAAGGAGCCTGGGGAAGGAGGACCAGCCAGCAGCTGCACCAGGTGGATCCTGAGCCTGAGCCTGCTTCTGCCCCCGCCCACAGGTACTTAAGGCGGGGCTGCCAGAGGCTGCTCGGGAAGGAGCCTGGGGAAGGAGGACCAGCCAGCAGCTGCACCAGGTGGATCCTGGGCCTGAGCCTGCTTCTGCCCCTGCCCACAGGTACTTAAGGCGGGGCTGCCAGAGGCTGCTCGGGAAGGAGCACTTAGCGTCGCACTTGGAGTCGCGTAGGACCTGAAGATCTACCCACCTGCCTCTCCAGAGACGCCAGCAGCCACAACACCAGCAGCAAATAGCAGCAGCAGCAGAGGGCAGCAGCTTTAAAGACCAGGGGAAGGGGCAAACATGGACTATCTGCTCCTTCTTAGCTGCTGTTCTCTTTTATCTCTTTTATATTCTTTTAAACTGTTGTGTATTTTATATCTTAATATTTTAATATGTGCCTGGGAGGACTATTGGGCAACTCAGGGGGTGGGGGAGGTGCCACCATAACTGTGGTCACGGGCAGGGGGAGGTATGGCGTTGGGGGATTAACAGGCCAGCTGAGGAGAAGAGGGGCTAGACACCTTACAGCTGTCCCCTCTTCTGGTTCTTCCCCCAACCTGATGGTTCCTGGCAGCCTTACCAGTCTGCCCTCGGGTCTGGTGGTGCTGCTGCTGAATGCCAGGTCGGCCCAAAATAAGACCTCCCTCATCCATGATTTGATTGTGGATGAGGGGGCTGACCTGGCATGTATTACTGAGACCTGGGTGGGGGAACTGGGAGGGGTCACTCTCTCCCAGCTGTGCCCTCCTGGGTACTCGGTGCAGCACCAACACCAACTTGAGGGTCGGAGAGGGGGGGTTGCCGTGGTCTATAGGAATTCAATCTCCCTCTCCAGGCTTCCTGCTCATTCGAGTGCAGATCTTGAGTGTCTGTACCTTGTGTTGGGTACCAGGGACAGATTAGGGATTCTGTTGGTGTACCGCCCACCCCACTGCCCATCGGACTCCCTGCCTGAGCTGACGGAGGTGGTCTCGGACTTGGTGTTGAGGACCCCCAGGATGATGGTCCTGGGGGATCTCAACTTCCATGCCGAGGCCGCTGTATCCAGGGCGGCTCAGGACTTCATGGCCGCCATGACAACCATGGGGCTGTCCCAACATGTCATCGGCCCAACGCATGTAAAAGGACACACGCTTGATCTGGTTTTCTCGACTGGGCAGGAGGATGGTGATCTGAAAGTGGAGGAATTAACATCTGTCCCTTTGTCATGGTCAGATCACTTCCTGCTGAGGTTTAGACTTCTGGCGGCCTTTCCCCTCTGCAAGGGTGGGGGACCTATTAAAATGGTCCGCCCCCGGAGATTAATGGATTCCGATGGATTCCAGAGGGCTCTGGGGGATTTTCCTGCTGGTATGGCTGGTGCTCCTGTCGAAGCCCAGGTCGCTCTGTGGAATGCAGAGATGACTCGGGCGGTTGACACGATCGCACCCAAGCACCCTCTCCCTCTGAGCAGAGCCCGGCCAGCTCCTTGGTATACACCTGAGCTGAGGGCAATGAAGCAAGAGGGGAGACGGCTAGAACGCAGGTGGAGGAAAACTTGTGCTGAGTCTGACCGAACACAGGTAAGAGCCCACTATCGAGCCTACTCTGTGGCGGTGAGGGTGGCAAAGAGGCAGTTCTTTTCCACCAGCATTGCATCTTCTCAGTGTCGTCCGGCGGAGCTTTTCCGAGTGGTTCGCGGCCTGTTACATTCTGGGCCAGGGAGAGAGATGGTGGAACCCTCAGTAGCACGCTGTGACGAGTTTGCGCGGCACTTTGAGGATAAAGTCGCTCAGATTCGTCATGAATTGGACACCACCATTAATGCAGTTCCATTGGTAGAGGCGTTCAGAGCACCGTCTGGTCCAGTTTTATTGGATGAGTTTCAGTTACTGAGGCCTGAGGATGCGGACAAGGTGCTTGGCCAAGTCCGATCGACCACTTGTGTGCTTGACCCTTGCCCTTCATGGCTTATTAAATCAAACAAGGAGAGGTTGTCCGGCTGGGTCCAGGAGGTTGTAAATTCCTCCTAGAGAGAGGGAGTGGTGCCTGCTGCTTTAAAAGAGGCAGTAATTAGACCACTCCTGAAAAAGCCTAACCTGGACCCAGAGGATGTTAACAATTATAGGCCAGTGGCCAACATCCCCTTCCTGGGCAAGGTGCTTGAGCGGGTGGTTGTAGGACAGCTCCAGGCACTCTTGAATGAAACGGATTATCTAGATCCATTTCAATCGGGCTTCAGGCCTGGTTTTGGAACGGAAACTGCCTTGGTCGCCCTGTGGGATGACCTCTGCCGGGAGAGGGACAGGGGGACTGTGACCCTGTTGATTCTCCTGGACCTCTCAGCGGCTTTCGATACCATCGACCATGGTATCCTTCTGGATAGGTTGTCTGGGTTGGGAGTTGGAGGCACTGCACTACAGTGGTTCCGCTCCTACTTGGATGGCCGATTCCAGAAGGTGGTGCTGGGGGATTATTGCTCTGTGCCATGGCAATTGTGCCATGGGGTTCCACAGGGCTCTATTTTATCCCCCATGCTGTTTAACATCTACATGAAACCGCTGGGGGAGGTTATCCGGAGGTGTGGGCTGAGGTGCCATCAATATGCGGATGACACCCAGCTCTACCTCTCTTTCTCATCAAAACCAGGTGAGGCAGTGGCTGTTCTGAACCAGTGCCTGGGCACGGTAATGGACTGGATGAGGGCTAATAAACTGAAACTCAATCCAGACAAGACGGAGGGTGGGTGGTTCATCTGCCCGGCTAGGTGATATTCAACCTGTTCTGGAGGGGGTTGCACTCCCCCTAAAGGATCAGGTTCGTAGTTTGGGGGTGCTCTTGGATCCAGAACTGTCACTTGAGACACAGGTGAACTCAGTGGCACGGAGCACTTTTTATCAGCTTAGGCTGGTATACCAACTACGCCCTTATCTGGACAGAGATAGCCTAGCTACAGTTATCCATGCTCTGATAACTTCTCGTCTGGATTACTGCAATGCGTTATACGTGGGGCTGCCTTTGAAAACGGTCCGGAAACTTCAGCTGGTCCAAAATAGGGCAGCAAGATTGTTAACAGGGACTGGCCTGTGAGCTCATATTACACCAGTACTTTTCCAGCTGCACTGGCTGCCAGTCCATTTCCGGGCCCGATTCAAAGTGCTGGTGTTAACATTCAAAGCCCTTAACGGCTTGGGGCCAGGTTACCTGAAGGATCACCTCCTCCCATATGTGCCTGCCCGGACCTTAAGATCATCAGCAGCAGCCCTTCTCCATGAGCCCCTGCCAAAGGAAGTGAGGCGGGTGGCTACTAGGAGGAGGGCTTTTTCTGCTGTGGCACCCCGGCTCTGGAATGAGCTCCCTAGTGAGGTTCGCCTGGCGCCTACATTGTACTCCTTTCGGCGCCAGGTGAAGACCTTTTTATTTTCCCAGGCATTTTAGCTTTCTAAATTTTTATCTTTGCTGTTTTAAATCTGTATTTTAAACTCCTGTACTGCTGCTAGGTTTTATTGTGGTTGTATTGTTATATTGTGGTTTTAATGTTCTATATATTTTAAATTGTTTTATTGTGTGTTGTTTGGTTTTAGTTTTTGTGAACCGCCCAGAGAGCTTCGGCTATTGGGCGGTATAGAAATGAAATAAATAAATAAAATAGCAGTTACAGGAACTCTGGGAGAAAGCGACCATGTTATACTTGAGTTCTTGGTTCTAAGGGAAGCAAAAGCTGAGTGTATTCAAATGCGTACCCTGGATTTTAGGAAAGCTGATTTTGATAAACTCAGAACAATGATCAGTAAGGACCCATGGCAAGCGACTCTAATGAGAAAAGGTCCAAAATGGGTGGGAGCTTTTAAAAAAGGAAATTCTCAAGGCACAATTACAAACAATTCCAACAAGAAGAAAAGGTGGAAGACAACAGAAGAAGCCAATGTGGCTTCACAAAAAGCTTAGGGATGACCTGAAAACAAAAAAGGACACATATAGGAAGTGGAAAGAAGGCCAAGCAACAAAGGAAGAGTACAGGCAGGTAGAACAGAATTGCAGGGATGGCGTCAGGAAGGCTAAAGCTGAGAAAGAGCGGAGGTTAGCAAAGGATGCTAAAAGCAACAAAAAGGCTTTCTTCAGATACATGCATAGTAAAAGACAGAGGAAAGAAACGGTGGTTCAGCTATTAAATAAGGATGGCAAAATGATAACAGATGACAAAGAAAAGCAGAGGTGCTCAATTCCTACTTTGGCTCAGTCTTCTCCCAAAAGAGGGTCTATGAGCCCCCTGGCAAAGGCAAAGTACAGGCTGAAGGGCAGGATTGCAGCTTGAGATCAACAGGCATATGGTCAAGGAACACCTAACTACTTTGAATGAGTTCAGAACTCCAGGGCCAGATGAACTGCATCCTAGAGTAATAAAGGAACTGGCAGAAGAACTCTCAGAACCACTGTCTTTTATCTTTGAGAAATCATGGAGGACGGGTGAAGTGCCAGATGACTGGAGGAGGGCTAATGTTGTCCCTATCTTCAAAAAGGGTAAAAAGGAGGAACCTGGGAACTACAGACCAGCCCATCTGACATCAATCCCTGGGAAAATTCTGGAGCAGATCATAAAGCAATCCAGCTGGAAGCACCTGGAAAACAATGCAGGGATTACTCAAAGCCAACATGAATTTGTCAAGAACAAATCCTGCCAGACAAATCCGATCTCATTTTTTGATCAGGTCACCTCCCTTGTGGACTGTGGGAATGCTGTAGACATCATATACCTCGACTTCAGCAAAGCTTTCAACAAAGTGCCCCATGATATCCTGATGAGCAAACTAGCTCAAAGTGGGCTAGATGAAACAACGATCTGGTGGGTCCACAGTTGGCTACAGAATCGGATTCAAAGAGCGCTTATCAATGGGATCTTCTCCAACTGGGGAGAGGTAACGAGCGGGGTAACGCAGGGCTCAGTCCTGGGCCCAGGGCTCTTCAATATTTTTATTAATTACTTGGAGGAGGAGGTACAGGGAATGCTGATCAAATTTGCAGATGACACCAAATTTGGCAGGATAGCTAATACTTTGGAAGACAGAAACAAAATTCAAAGTGATCTTCATAGACTGGAGTGCTGGGCAGAACACAACAGAATGACATTTAATAGGGATAAATGCCAAGTTCTGCACCTAGGAAAAAGAAACCAAATGCACAGTTACAAGATGGGGGATACGTGGCTCAACAATACTACAAGCGAGAAGGATCTTGGAATTGTTGTAGATCACAAGCTGAATATGAGCCAACAATGTGATATGGCTGCAAAAAAAGGCAAATGCTATTTTGGGCTGCATTAATAGAAGCATAGCTTCCAAATTCTGGGAAGTACTAGTTCCCCTCTACTCAGCACTGGTTAGGCCTCATCTGGAATACTGTGTCCAGTTCTGGGCACCACACTTTAAGAAGGATGCAGACAAACTGGAGAGGGTTCAGAGGAGGGCAACAAAGATGATCAGGGGACTGGAAACAAAGCCCTATGAAGAGAGACTGAAAGAACTGGGCATGTTTAGCCTTGAGAAGAGAAGACTGAGGGGAGATATGATAGCGCTCTTCAAGTTCTTGAAAGGCTGTCACAGAGAGGAAGGCCAGGATCTCTTCTCCATCATCCTAGAGTGCAGGACACGGAATAATGGGCTCAAGTTACAGGAAGCCAGATGGCTGAACATCAGGAAAAACTTCCTGACTGTGAGAGCAATACGACAATGGAACCAATTACCTAGGGAGGTAGTGGGCTTTCCCACACTGGAGGTATTCAAGACAAGGCTGGACAGCCATCTGTCAGGGATGCTCTGACTTGGATTCGTGCACTGAACAGGGGGTTGGACTCGATGGCCTGGTAGGCCCTTCCAACCCTTCTATTCTATGATTCTAACCAGACAAAATATCAGCAAGCGTGTTTTTGGGCAAGCAGAAACAAGTACTTACTCTGCTGATGAAAGTATCTGATGGTACCTTGTCTAAAACTATTGGGCAAATCTTAAGACGTTATAGAGAATTTTAAAAAGCTATACTCCCCACTCAAGCCACCCCATCCAAAGTAGTAATAGTCTGTTGAATATGTATTTATTTCAGATCATTTTTATCCCAGTATTTAAAAACATGTCTCCCAGATATTAAAATCACAACAATAAGCACATACAAAATTAATCATAATTTTATGAAACAATCCAAAAACTAATTAGCAGCCATGACACCAGCAGAGAGAGAATTAAAACAGTAATCATTAAAAAGCAGCAATAAAATTAAAGCTGCTTGGAATTTATAAAAAGTTTCCAAAGACCACCTACAAGTGAACAAAGAAGGACCCGCTGAATTCACCCCCGAGGGGTGGGGGGATTCCACAGTCGTAGTGGTACTGTGCTGCCATTTGCCTTTGGTGCCTATCAATTGAATACCCTGCAAAATTTTCTGCAGAGCTGGTCCAGCAAGTAGGGCCCCCTCAGCTTGTCTCAGGGTCATAAGATGAAGGCACTCCATCAGGCAGCCATGGGGAAGCTCTTTCAGGCAGAGCGCCACATTCAATTTCAGAGCACTCTTGGAGGCCACATTCCAATGGTGGGTGGCACAAAAGGGATGGGGCCAAAATACAAAGACATACCAGCAGATTGTAGCTAAAGGGCCTTACTGCCAGTAACTAAGCTGTAGGACAACTTTTAGAATGGGGGAAAACATGGCACAAAATCTGGGAAACCACCAGTCAATGGTTGGGGGAAAGGAGGTGGAGCTGGGGGAAGGGCTATCTGAGGCCCCCTGGAGGGCCAGATTGGAACCCCAAGCCTGAGGTTCCCTATCCCTATAACTTGGCCCCAGACTGTTTAGGCCTTCAAAGATCAGGACCAGCACTTTAATCTGAGCCCACTAGAATGTACTAGTGCCATTTTTCTTGGTAGAAAGGTGGGGTACAAATCAAACCAAATACATTAATAACAGTGAAAGACTTTCTGGATAGCCTCCTGTATCCATGGAGGTTTCCAAGCTGAAAAATCAACATCGGTGCAGAGAGCCTCCATGGATACAGGAGGCCCTCCTCCTCTCCAGAAAATCATCCTGAACAAGTAAAAGGTGGTGGAAACATGCGAGGAGGGGGCAGGGCTAGTGCGCTTCCCTTCCTCACATTTACTGTACTCAGATATAGAATGCCTGAACACTTATGGATATGATAGAAGATTTATGGGCATAACAGGAAATAATATGCTGGATCCAGAGATGTGTGGCTGGAGTTCTGCATAAATAATGGGGTTTTCCCTTCCCTGTCTCTCCACTGCAGCACTCTGAAATCTGTTGAGGGCCAGACAACCAGCCAGAATGGCATGGGATGGGGTACGAAGGAATGAGGGAAGAGAGGACTAGGATCCCCAAAGCTACTTTAGGTGCACCCAAAGGCTTGGGCAGGTCTAGTGAAAGTTTTGACTCTCCCACCCCCCTATTTAAACTCCAGGGGCTTATGCCACATTAAACCCATTTTGAAATGAGTTTCAAAACTCATTTTCCAATGAGTTCTGCTCTTCAAAACAAGGTGTGCCCTGTGGCATGGACAGTTTCTGTTATATATATATATATATATACACATACACATACACACACACACACACATCCAAAGCTGCATGGTTTCTGGGTGGCTGCGGTGCTCAAATAACCCCACGCTTGTGCCACTTGTAAATCGCCAAAGAAGAGGACAAAAGAGGATACCAATTTGCATATGCTAGTTTATATGTATATAATGGGGGGGGAATAATTATTATAATTTAAATAGAAATACAGTATGTCTCACCATAGCGTGGAAGACTGTGACCAGGTGAGCTATGTGCCCTGTTCAGTCTGCTGTCCGGGTGCTGTTGATGGGCAACTTCATTAGCCCAGCTCTTCCTTCAGATGGTGCTTTATCTTCAACCAAGAATTGGACTGGACAGCCCTTCAAGTCAGACAGTCCTGACTTCGCTCCCATCTGGGTGAGTTTCCTTTCAACTTCAGTGTGGTGGTGTGCAGAGGCCACCAGCCAGAACAGTTATCCTTGCTCCAATATTTCTGGCCCTGACTGTATAATCAGACCTTGTTTCTTTTAAAATATTTTAATTGTTTTGACATGGTGTTTTATTCTTTTATCTTTGCTGTTCACCTCTCTGAAATCTTTTGATGTGGAGCGGTATATAAATATTGTAAATAAATGAATAAGAGAAGAGACCATGCATTTGTTGCATTCCATTGGACAGCTATGCTGCTGGTTTTTAAGCTGAAAATGGTGCTCCAATTGCATAGATTCCAAGTTCACTCACTGATAGGATGCAAGTGCACAGTGATTCTATGGGCAAAGTATATAGACAAAATCCACTGCTTTACGGACACATGAAGCACTGTGTGCAGGAAAACCAGAAGTGTTCTACAGATGCCTATTTACTTCTGAAATTGTGGACATAAAATTCCATCCCCAACAGCCAAATTGATGAGAACCTGTTTGTTTTGGCAGTGGGCAAGTTGCTTCATGGGAAATTTTAAATTAGACTCTATTCAGAATTTTAAACATCAAGCTGAATAACTATTAATATAAAATGCTGTTATAAGATGCATGCCCATTAATTGAAATGAAACTAACATTTGTTTTTGAAGTATTTACTTAAAGAAAAATAAGGGAAGTAAATATGACACTGGATGAGGAGACAATATAAACTGACAATTTATTTGAAAACACCAATTTGACAAGAAATAACATTTGGGCCTGGCTTTGCCAGAAAAATAATTGTTGTCATTGGAACAAACTGCATGCTCCAATAAAATGTTTTGATGAATCATCAAAGGGAGAATTGCAGGGAGAAAGAAGTAGTTTTCATAACATCCGAATTGCCCAATCTTAATTATCTTTGAGATGTTGCTGCATTGCACTGTTCACTAATATATATACTCTTGAAATGCCTGTTGCAAAGCTGATAGACAACTTTGAAATTACATTTCTTATCTCTCTCCAGTTAGTAATTGCTTTAAGAAACTTACATTAACAAAGGATGCAACCTCCCCCCCCCCCCGACTCTTGAATAATGTGGATGAAATCAATACATAATCATCATGGCTGGCTGGGAGAAACAAAGCATTTGTGACTTTATAACCTCATTTACTGACTCAGTACAATAAATAATTCAGTCATCTCTAGGAGGATGTGTGCTCTGCCACTCTACAATAGACAGCATGTAAACTGGGAATTCAACAAAGGCACTATCCCATCTATATTCTGTACTTGAACCAATTGTTTAGCTTTAATCAGTAGTTTCCTTTAAAAAAACATTTAAAAACTTGCATCTTTACATTTACAAAAACTGTGTTTACATATCAAAGGGAAGGATAAAATATCTTGTGGCAGAAAAAACATGTTCGTACTTACTCTGCGGTAACTCAAGGGCTGTGTTTCCACCAGTGATTTACTCCAACCTGGCTGCAACGTGAAGTCTGTTTTTTCCATGACGTCGTGGCCATTCAGCACCAGCCCTGCATTTTATCGCTGAATAACCACTTCTTCTGAGACTGCTTATAGTCCGACTTTTCCAGTTTACCACAGCTCTATTACTGACCCGTTTCCACAATTGCACTGGGTCCAGTATCATAGTCCTTCCCATGGGGCGTGAAGCCCAGCCTTTGTAGGTGTGTCGCTCTGACCTCAGTGACCCAGCCCTTTCCCTCCCTGGTTTCCGGAAGTTTCATCGCCTTTTTGGAGCAGGATGCTGAGGGACCAACTTTTAAAACATCATTGAAAATAAGCACTAGAACACAGCCCATGACCCCAGTCAAGGGGTGTTTTCTCCCATTGTGCTGAATGAGGCTTGCCCTCTCAGTGACCACAGAAAGACAGAGATGCCCCTCAATTGACAGGGCACATATAAAAGCCCAATTCCTTAAATGCGATTAAGTGTGATCTCGAGGCTTCGGGTCCATTGCCTTAGGACGTAACTCATTCACAGCTTCCATGAATGGGGCTCATTTCACTCTCTTTCCCACAACAAATCCATTACTGTCTTGTCAGAAGTAACTCCCCTTGTGGTCAATGAGGTCCTCTGGGTTAAAATGGGGGCTAGTTTCCCTCTTTGTGTCCTCCCTTTCCCAGCACAAGCATGTGTATGTCTACTCAGAAGTAACTCTCATTGTGCTCAACGAGGCTTGCTCCTGAAATGCAGGTGCATCTGGACTTTCAGGGGAAAGGAGAAAGGGGGGAGATGGGGAAAGCCTCTCTTCACAGCAAAGCTGATTCCTTTTTAAAAAATCCCATACTCCTCCATTAGCTTCTCATCCATTGTCCTGGAAACACGGCTGAGGAGGTGAGAACACTGATGAGGTAATCAGACCCAGCCCAGACTCCAGTCAGACTCCACCCAACCATCAAGAAAATAATTTGATTAGAGCTTAGTGGAAACAGCACAGAGCCCCAGGCTACAGCAATGATAAGCCAGGACTTTAAGCACTGTGGAAACTGGAAAAGGAGAAGATGCAATTGGGGAAACATTGCAACAAAGTTGCAAACAAAGTGAAGCCAATAGTGTGGAAACATGCCCCTTTAAGGTGAGGAAAAACCATGGACAGATGGCACCAGCTACTACTAAAGCTGGCCTGTGGACTGGAGGAGAAAGGAGATTGTGGGTAATTTCAAGTAGAAAA
This sequence comes from Heloderma suspectum, assembly GCF_057233095.1. NCBI lineage: Eukaryota > Metazoa > Chordata > Lepidosauria > Squamata > Helodermatidae > Heloderma > Heloderma suspectum. The sequence continues at coordinate 274,265,945 of NC_139458.1, forward strand.
GCAGTAGGTAGGTAGGGAAAGCGTTAAGAACCCTTCTCCTACCACTTCTTTACTCTTTATCTGGCCCCCACCTGACTCCACTTATTGGAGTTTTGTTGCACACATTTACATGTAACATTTAGGGTGCAATCCTATGCATGTTTAGACAGAAAAAAGTCCTATAACTCCCAGCATTCCCTAGCCAGTCATGCTGGCTAAGGAATGCCGGGAATTGTAGGACTTTCTTCCTCCTGTCTAAACACGCATAGGATTGTGCCCTTAATCCTTCTTCACATGTCACTTACATGGATGGAAGTCACGTAAAGAAGAAGGATCAAGGCTGCACTGCTGGCCCTGCCCCCTACATTAGCCCCAGTGTAGGGAGTTTGCTGCACGATCAGAACACCCAGTCACACAAGGGTGCCAGTCATGTAGAGCACCTACATGCGAGCAGTCGCCTCTTCAGATGTGCTCACTCAGTGTGTTTTGGGGGGGGGGTTCTCGCCCAACCGTGCAACATTGGGTGCAGGGGCAGCTCTGTAGTCCACTCCTTTTACACACAGGTGCCCTCTGTGTGAGTAGTGAGTGAAGAGGGCTTCAGTCAGACCCTAATTTACAGCCATACAAAAACTGCCCTTCACTGCTAAAAGAAAAGGTCATGTTCATTATTCTTCATCGAAGATGAAAGTTTGGAATAACCACAGTGATACTAACTGCTAACGACCAAAACAAGTTCAAGATCCATCAATATTGTAGAATAGCCCAGTTTAAAAGATGTATTAAAACCACTCTCTCCATTGTTAACACTGCTTTCCTCAAAGTCCCTTCGACACACTGTGTGTTAGCAAAGGAGAAAACCTCCTCTGTTCTGGTGCCTGCTTGTGGAACTCCCTTACCGTAGACACAAGACCGGTGTTCACTTTACTATCTTTTTGGCACAAAATTAAAAATGTTTTGCTTGCCTGGACATTTTAGTTGGTTAGTTTGTCCTTTTGTATTTTACTGCTTTTTAAACTGTGTTATGATTGCATCCCATTTTGTTTTTATTGTATCTTATGATTACAGGACCATTTGGGGGTCTCATTTTGTACACTACCCTGATATCTTTTGATGAAGGGTAGTTTAAAAATCAGTTAGAGAGCAATCCTATGGCCCGCTAGGCCATAGGATATACCCATGTCCGGGAACCGACCTCGGAGCCTGCGCTCCAAGGTCAGTTCCCAGAAAACCGACCGCCCCTCTCGTCCGTGCTGCCTCAGAGGCAGCGTGGAGAAGCCCCTTCCTCCATGCTCGGAAGAGGAGTGCAGAGCAATTGAAAAGGGGCGGGGCTGGGGGGAGTTCCAGGGTGGGGAGAGCGGAACTGCGCGTACTACACATCCTATGTGTTGTATGGCAGCTTCCTCTCCCAGTCGCTCCCCTGCCGCTAGACAGCCAAAAACAGCTGTCTAGCGAAAAAGAGCAAGGCAGGAGAGACGCAGAGGGAACAATCCCCCTGTGCCTCTCCTGCCTTGCTTTGGATAGGCAGTCGCCTCCAAGGTTGGAGGCGGCCACCTATCTAGGTAGGATTGCACCCTTAATAAATAAAATTTAAGAATGCATTGTTTACTTCAGTTGCCTGTGATGATTTTTTTTACTGGTAGAAAGAAAGCCATATTAATTTCTGCTTGACTGGCAAACTGTTTCCCACTTTTACATATGAAATGGAAGAACATAAAATCCAAAAGAGCTCAGTCCCGAAAAGTTAGGCACACCTAACTCCCACTGACATAAGCAGTACGTAAATGTGCAGTTTAGTGCAAAATGTGGTACTAAAGCTGTTAGGCTTAGCACATAATTAATTCAGTGGGGGAAAAGTGACTTCCATGTAAATATGTTATGGATCAGAATGAAAGCTGCATGTAAAAAAAAAAAGACAAATCACCACTGGCTGTTCAGTGAATTCAATTATCCCCAAACCTCATCTCACCTACACCCTATCCTGACAGTTAAGAAGTGCTGCCATGCTTTCGCTATCAGTTCCTGTGTTGGGGTTTCTCAGTTGAAGCCTGGCACCTTTGGAACTGACAGACTTTAAAAACCAGCTGGCATTAAGATTTAATGAGCAAAATCTAACCCATGCCTATTTAGTTAATTAAGTAACCGAATGCAACCAATTATGATGAAAATCCATAATTAAAAGCTCATATTTCCTGTCCTCTAATGGATAGCATAGCATAACATTTTTATCTGAAAGAAAGTTAGGCTGGAAACTGACAATAGTTTGTAAGAATGCTAAAAGTGGCTTGAGAGACATTTCACTCCCCAATCACACATTTTCTACCATGGTTGCCTCTGATCAAACCAGTTTTGCAGGTGTTAAAAATAGTACAAAGCCTGCAAATCCTGTTTATCAGAGAGGAAACCAGTGATCCCTGCTTCAAACTTCCTACAACTCTCCGAGGGGAGCGGGGGAATAACTTCCCTCCAGCCTTAACCTCCGTTATACTTGTGGCAAAGGTGCGAGAAAGAATGTAAACCTATTGACTATCATGGATTGTGCTGACCAATCAATTTTATATTTTACATTGTTGAAATTTGTGCCAAGATTCCCAATGTCAGAATGCCATATCAACCGGCATAAAGCAAAAGGCCTTCACACTCTGATAGCAATCCTCAGATCACATAGACCAGTATCCTATTTGGCACTAACATAAATTACATTGCGCTAGTGTAAGCGATCATTTTCTGGGGAAACCCATTGGCCCAGCAAGCACTACTGGCATTGTGAGGTCATTTACACTAGTGCAACGTAATTACATTGGTGGTAGTGTCAAATAGGATACTGCCCATACTGTCTAAAATATGAGGGTTACCAATTCAAGGACTCCAGGATCAGACTTGGGGTGGTCAGGGGATAGGGCTTCAGGACAATGGGTAAAAGTCTTTCATTCAGGCCTCAAAAATAAGCAATAGAAATTCTAATCTCATGACACAAATTTACTGTTGGGGAAAAAATGGTGTGAAAAAAGGTCTATTAAAAAGTTCCCCACCACAACTAATTTTCTGTTTCTTCTTGAAGTGTCATTATTGCCTTGGTCAATGAGATAACTCCTTCGCTCATTTGTTCAAGAGGATTTAGGCACATATTTGAAAAAAATAGATTTTGCCTTGCGACATACAGAAATATATCCCTTTTAATGGTTTTTTTCTCTCCCTACCCAGCACTTTCTGTTGAAGTGGCTTTCGTTGGCATTTGCTTTCCCCATTTTCATTTACAAGAGCAGCACTGTTGCCTGATTAATCTGGAATCCATTTTATCCTCTGTCCCCTTCCAGCTTGTTATTGAAGTCTGCACTTGAGAATACTTGCAGCTGCTACGCAGGCTAGAAAATAAATGTCTTTCTCCCTCTCTCAATTTATTTTTTCCCCATGAAAATGCTTTAATTTGTGCTGCTCTCCTCCTGGATTAAATAATGTTTAAAAATGGACAAGGGAGGGGGAAGCATGGTTTTTTTTCACCCTTACCACTAAACAATCTCAATCAGAACCAGCAACAAAAACTGCTGATAAAGAGTTCCCACATCCTTCAGTTTATATATGATATTGAATCTATTATTTCTGTCTAGTTATTTATTTTGGGCTGTCTCCTCACAGTATACAACCCTGAGTGTGGATGTGCTTTACAAGCTAGCACTACAGAGGTAAGGGGCTTAGCCTAGCTTTTTCTTAGAGGTGCTAGTTTTCTATCTGAAGTGAGGCTTTTTACATGGCAGAGTATTCACATATACAATTCCCCACTCCCAGTCTAATGTGGTGCAGCCTCAGGAGAACTGAGGTTGTACCACATGTGATTCGTCTGACTGAGTAAATCAGTGAGCTTTTCTACATGAGGAAAATTTATCATGCACTTCTGATTCCCTACTCATGGTTATTTTCAGGTTCTTTAGATGACATTGTGAACCTCCAGTTTCACTCCTGTTTTTTAAGAGAACTTTCCTGGGTGTTTTGTTTGTTTTTTTTAAGAGCAGGGAAAATGGGATATTATTTCTGGAAGCAAAAGAAAAAGTAATTTCCTACTTGTATATTTGCACTATATTTGTATATCACAACAAACTGTGGCAAATTCTGAAAGTGATGGGAGTACCAGACCACCTTACCTGTCTCCTGAGAAACCTGTACGAGGGTCAAGAAGCAACAGTAAGAACCAGACATGGAACAACCGATTGGTTCAAAATTGGGAAAGGAGTACGACAAGGCTGCATATTGTCACCCTGCTTATTTAACTTATATGCAGAGTACATCATGAGAAATGCCGGGTTGGATGAATCAGAGGTCGGAATTAAGATTGCTGGGAGAATTATCAACAACCTCCGATATGCAGACGATACCACCCTAATGGCAGAAAGCGAAGAGGATCTCAAGAGCCTCTTGTTGAGGGTGAAAGAGGAGAGTGCAAAAGCTGGTTTGAAACTCAACATTAAAAAAACGAAGATCATGGCATCTGGCCCCATCACTTCCTGGCATATAGAAGGGGAAGAAATGGAAGCAGTGACAGATTTTACTTTCTTGGGCTCCAAGATCACCGCAGACGGTGGCTGTAGCCATGAAATTAAAAGACGCTTGCTCCTTGGGAGGAAAGCTATGGCCAACCTAGACAGCATAGTAAGAAGCAGAGACATCACCTTGCCGACAAAGGTCCGTCTAATCAAAGCTATGGTTTTCCCACTAGTAATATATGGCTGTGAGAGCTGGACTACAAGGAAGGCTGAGCGCCGAAGAATTGATGCTTTCGAACTGTGGTGCTGGAGAAGACTCTTACGAGTCCCCTGGACTGCAAGGAGGTCAAATCAGTCCATCCTAAAGGAAATCAACCCTGAGTGCTCATTGGAAGGACAGATAATGAAGCTGAAGCTCAAATATTTTGGCCACCTAATGCGAAGAGAAAACTCCCTGGAAAAGACCCTGATGCTGGGAAAGACTGAAGGCCAAAGGAGAAGGGGACGGCAGAGGATGAGATGGCTAGATAGCATCACGGATGCAATGAATATGAACTTGAGCACGCTCCGGGAGAGAGCGCAGGACAGGAAGGCCTGGCGTGCTATGGTCCATGGGGTCACGAAGAGTCGGACACGACTGAACGACTGAACAACAACAACAATATTTGCACTATTTTGCCATAGCACAGTGCCCCCTAAAGGTTACATAGTGGAAAAGCAGGAAAGGAGAAGCTCTCTGTATAGAGGGCTCTCAATTCTGCGACAAAACCAAAAGTAGATACAGTGATGAACAGCCTCATGTAGAAAAGCTCATCATCAGCTATCTCCTCCATCTTACATCCACACCCAGCAGAGCCCGACTTCATGCTGTGCACACAGGTGTCACTCACCCACTCCCCTTGGCAGTGGTGCCACTACGGTCAGCTCTTGGGGCCAAAGTCCAGAGTCCCACAGCTGAGCCCCTCCCCCCAAATGACCACACAGAGTTCAGCAGGTGATGAGGGCAGCAGAAGCAAACTCCATTTCATTCCTGTTGTTGAGCTGCTGCTTGATTTAAGTGAATTTAACATGTGAAAGTATTTTTTTATCAGGTTGGCAAACATTTTAACATATAGGGAATGTAGAAGCAGTTATAAAGCATGGAATGGCAGTTGAGAGGGAAGAGAAATGTGAGTTGTGTGCTTCACAACTGAAGTAATACACATAGAATCATAGAATAGTAGAATAGTAGGGTTGGAAGGGTTCTACAAGGCCATCGAGTCCAACCCCCTGCTCAAGGCAGGAATCCAAGTCAGAGCATCCCTGACAAATGGCTGTCCAGCCTCGTCTTGAAGGCCTCCAGTGTGGGAGAGCCCACCACCTCCCTAGGTAATTGGTTCCATTGTCGTATTGCTCTTACAGTCAGGAAGGTTTTCCTGATGTTCAGCTGGAATCTGGCTTCCTGTACCTTGAGCCCATTATTCCGTGTCCTGCACTCTGGGATGATCAAAAAGAGATCCTGGCCTTCTTCTCTGTGACAACCTTTCAAGTACTTGAAGAGTGCTATCATATCTCCCCTCAGTCTTCTCTTCTCAAGGCTAAACATGCCCAGTTCTTTCAGTCTCTCTTCATAGGGCTTTGTTTCCAGTCCCCTGATCATCTTTGTTGCCCTCCTCTGAACCCTCTCCAGTTTGTCTGCATCCTTCTTAAAGTGTGGTGCCCAGAACTGGACACAGTACTCCAGATGAGGCCTAACCAGTGCTGAGTAGAGGGGAACTAGTACTTCCCGGGATTTGGAAGCGATTCTTCTATGAATGCAGCCCAAAATAGCATTTGCCTTTTTTGCAGCCACATCACATTGTTGGCTCATATTCAGCTTGTGATCAACAACAATTCCGAGATCCTTCTCGCTTGTAGTGTGGTTGAGCCACATATCCCCCATCTTGTAACTGTGCATTTGGTTTCTTTTTCCTAGGTGCAGAACTTGGCATTTGTCCCTATTAAATATCATTCTGTTGTTTTCTGCCCAGCGCTCCAGTCTATCCAGATCACTTTGAATTTTGTTTCTGTCTTCCAAAGTATTAGCTATCCCTCCCAATTTTGTGTCATCTGCAAATTTGATCAGCATTCCCTGCACCTCCTCCTCCAAGTCATTAATAAAAATGTTGAAGAGCACTGGGCCCAGGACTGAGCCCTGCGGTACCCCACTCATTACCTCTCCCCGGTTTGAGAAGGTCCCATTGATAAGCACTCTTTGAGTCCGATCCTGTAGCCAACTGTGGATCCACCGGATCGTTGTTTCATCTAGCCCACTTTGAGCTAGTTTGCTCATCAGGATATCATGGGGCACTTTGTCGAAAGCTTTGCTGAAGTCGAGGTATATGATGTCTACAGCATTCCCACGGTCTACAAGGGAGGTTACTTGATCAAAAAATGAGATCAGATTTGTCTGGCAGGACTTGTTTTTGACAAATCCATGTTGGCTTCGAGTAATCACGGCATTGTTGTCAAGGTGCTTCCAGATGGATTGCTTTATGATCTGCTCCAGAATTTTCCCAGGGATTGATGTCAGATGAACTGGTCTGTAGTTCCCAGGTTCCTCCTTTTTACCCTTTTTGAAGATAGGGACAACGTTAGCCCTCCTCCAGTCATCTGGCACTTCCCCCGTCCTCCATGATTTCTCAAAGAGAATAGACAGCGGTTCTGAGAGTTCTTCTGCCAGTTCCTTTATGACTCTAGGATGCAGTTCATCTGGCCCTGGAGATTTGAACTCATTCATAGTAATGAGGTGTTCCTTGACCATATGCCCGTCGATCTCCAGCTGCAACCCTGCCCCTCCAGCCTGTACTTCGCCTTTGCCAGGGGGGTCATAGACCCTCTTTTGGGAGAAGACTGAGCTAAAGTAGGAATTGAGTACCTCTGCCTTTTCTTTGTCATCTGTTATTGTTTTGCCATCCTTATTTAATAGCTGAACCACCATTTCTTTCCTCTGCCTTTTACTATGCACGTAGCTGAAGAAAGCCTTTTTGTTGTTTTTAACATCCCTTGCTAACCTCAGCTCATTCTCAGCTTTAGCCTTCCTGACGCCATCCCTGCAATTCTGTGCTATCTGCCTGTACTCTTCCTTTGTTACTTGGCCTTCTTTCCACTTCCTATATGTGTCCTTTTTTGTTTTCAGGTCATCCCTAAGCTTTTTGTGAAGCCACATTGGCTTCTTCTGTTGTCTTCCACCTTTTCTTCTTGTTGGAATTGCTTGTGATTGTGCCTTGAGAATTTCCTTTTTTAAAAGCTCCCACCCATCTTGGACTCCTTTTCTCGCTAGCATCGCTTGCCATGGGACCTTACTGATCATTGTTCTGAGTTTATGAAAATCAGCTTTCCTAAAATCCAGGGTACGCGTTTGACTACACTCGGCTTTTGCTTCCCTTAGAACCAAGAACTCAAGTACAACATGGTCACTTTCCCCCAGAGTTCCTGTAACTGCTACTTTATCCACTAAGTCATCTCTGTTGCTTAGGATCAAGTCAAGGATAGCCAATCCTCTAGTTCCTTCCTCTACTTTCTGTAGGAGGAAGTTATCCGCCACACAAGTCAGGAATTTCCTGGAAGGGCCATGTTTTGCAGAATTTGTCTCCCAACAAATATCGGGGAAATTGAAGTCCCCCATTACTACTACATCATGCTTCCTTAAAACATTGGCTATTTGCTTTTCAAAAGTTTCATCCTTGTCTTTTCCTTGATTGGGTGGCTGGTAGTAGACTCCGACCACCAGGTTCCTTTTATTCTTTGCTCCATTTATTTCAACCCAGATGCTCTCGATGGGGCTACCAAGCTCCTCCTCCTGTATTTCTGTGCAGAGATATGAATTTTTCACATACAGTGCAACCCCACCTCCCTTTCTGTTCCTCCTGTTCTTTTTGAACAAGTTATATCTTTCCATTGCTGTATTCCAGTCATGAGAGTCATCCCACCAAGTCTCAGTTATACCTATCAGGTCATAATTTCCCTCTTGTATTAAGAGTTCAAGTTCGTTCTGTTTGTTTCCCATACTCTGGGCATTAGTATATAGACATCGAAGACCATATGCTTCATAGTCTGGCTTTCTTCCTACATGTGTCTGAAGACTATTATTGGGCGCTATCAGAGCTGTTCTCTCCATTGCAGTGCATGCGCCTATGTCCATTGTTACCCCCAACATTACATCTCCCTTCCCCGTAGGATTCAGTTTAAAGCCCTCCTGATGAAGTTCTTCATGCTGTGGCCAAACACATTCTTCCCAGCCTTTGTGAGGTGCAACCCATCCCTAGCCAACAGCCCGTCTTCCAGGAAGTATAGCCCATGGTCCCAGAATCCAAATCTCTCTCGTTGGCACCACCTTTGTAGCCAGTCATTCACCGGGAGTATTTTTCTTTCCCTTTCTATCCCTCTTCTAACTACTGGAAGGATGGATGAGAAAACCATCTGGGCCCCAAAGTTCTTGAGTTTCCTTCCCAAAGCTTCAAAGTCTGACGTGATCTCTTCGTAGCTCCTCTTGGCAGTATCATTTGTTCCCACATGGATGAGAAGAAAGGGACGCCTGTCAGTGGGCTTTATGAGTGCAGGCAACCTTTCAGTCACGTCTCTAATCCGTCCTCCTGGGAGACAACATACCTGGCGAGTCCATGGGTCGTCGCGACATACTTGGGTCTCGATCCCACGCAGCAAGGAGTCTCCCACTACTACCACTCTTCTCTTCTTCTTCTTGTAGGCCTGGGTTTCATCGCCTCTGTTTGACTGACCTTCAGCCTCTTGCTCACTCTCATGCAGGTTCCCCTGTGATTCTTCCTCTGCAGGCTGTCCTCCAGTCTCATCTGCAAGTACCTGGAATCGGTTCCACAGCTCCACTGCTTCCACTGGTGCAGAGTGGCATCTAGTTCTTCTTCTCCTAACTGTCACCCTTTTCCAAGGAGTATCCTCTATTCCATTTTTCTTCACCTCAACATTTCCCACTGCCTCATCTTGCTGTTGCTCTTCAAGCTTCTGGTCTGCCCTTTGCTGCTGTAGTTCCCCCATTCTGTCCAAGAACTCTTCTTGTTCTCTTATTCCCCGGAGGGTCGACAGTTGCCGCTCCAGTCCACTTACTTTTTCCTCCAGCAGCGTGATCAACTTGCACTTGTTGCAGGTGTAGGCCATGTTGTTCTCAGGCAAGAAAACAAACATTGCACACACCTTGCAGGTCACCACCACTGGAGAGTCTTGTCCTTCCATAGCCTCTGTTCCCTTTTTGTGTCTAGCTTTGTGATTGTTCTAGACTAGCCTGTGCCTGCTCCTCTACTCAGTAGAGGTTAAAAGCAGAGTTCCACTGGTGTGAAAGTATGTGTTACAAGACAAATAAATGGATAAAAGTTAGTTAAAATAAAAAATAAAAATAATTTTAAAAAATGTTAGGGGCCTCCCCCTTGACCTCCCCTGCCGAACTCCCCTGGACAACTCCTGTTTGCTTCCCCTGTCCGCTCACTCTGTTCGCTCGCTCTCTGGGAGCTTGCCTGCTTCTGTAGTCCCTGGACCAGCTTGCTCTGCTCTGCTCAGCTGGGAGGCGGGAAACAGACTGAAGCTTCCCGCCCAGTCAGCTGCTGGGAGTACTCAGGCCACACCCCTCCAATTCAGTTGGAGCTCTCAGAAGCACCTGGTGAGCTCACAGCCAATCAGAAGGATAAAGGGCAGCCCCCTGGGCTTCCTGCAACCCACTTACCTCTTAGCCTCTGTCTCCTTTGTCTCCTTTGTCTCTTCAACCACTGCAACTCCCCTGGCCAACTCCTGTTTGCTCCCCCTGTTCGCTCGCTCTGTTCGCTCACTCTCTGGGAGCTTGCCTGCTTCTGTAGTCCCTGGACCAGCTGGAGCAGCTTGCTCTGCTCTGCTCAGCTGGGAGGCGGGAAACAGACTGAAGCTTCCCGCCCAGTCAGCTGCTGGGAGTACTCAGGCCACACCCCTCCAATTCAGTTGGAGCTCTCAGAAGCACCTGGTGAGCTCACAGCCAATCAGAAGGATAAAGGGCAGCGCCCTGGGCTTCCTGCAACCCACTTACCTCTTAGCCTCTGTCTCCTTTGTCTCCTTTGTCTCTTCAACCACTGCAACTCCCCTGGCCAACTCCTGTTTGCTCCCCCTGTTCGCTCACTCTGTTTGCTCGCTCTCTGGGAGCTTGCCTGCTTCTGTAGTCCCTGGACCAGCTGGAGCAGCTTGCTCTGCTCTGCTCTGCTCAGCTGGGAGGCGGGAAACAGGTGGCCATCTAAAGCGCCCCTCATAAGGCTTATCAAGTCCAGGGCCTAAAATTTCCTAACTGCACCAGTGCACATTGGCCTAAAAGAACAAAAGGTTGCCAGTTCCAGAGTTACAGGGTTGGGGGCGTGGGGAAGATCCTGCATCTCTTCATAATCAGAGGCACCAGGCTGTAAGGGACACCTGGAAGGTAATTTAGACTCACCCAAATGTATAACAATGACAAAGTATTGCAGTTTTGCTTCTAGTGATTATTCGTGGTTTCCCCTGCCCACTTTGAGTTGGAATGGCACTGTGCTAAAATAAAATGTTTTAAAATGGGAGCAGACGATAGTCCAGATGCCACTAAAGCATAAACTTGTCATTTTGAGAGAATAGAATTTCATAGAAAGAACTCTCCCAGCTGTGCAAATGCTGCATGGAAAATGTTTATTAATAAGTAATATTTTAAAGTATGTGTACCAGATCAATATTTAATATTTTGGATATTTTTTCCATGTATAATTTATCAAATGTATTATTTAGTTTTCTGTTTATTAAAAATTTATTTGGCATTTTCCTCTCAAAGTCAACCTAGAGAAGCAATGAAATATTAAATTAACATTTGTTTCCCCAACATCATTTACAATTATTTTACCCACTGTCTGTTATGCTTCTCATGTCCATTTATCTGGCCAGTCTTCCAAGTCTTTATAAGGTGGCCACTTATGCAGTGCCCTCCCTCCAACCCCTCCCAAAAGGGGAGTGCATCACCAAAAAAAGATGAGAGAGGACACAGATTTGTGTAGAATTTGTGCTCATTTATAAATGAAAATTCTGAAATAACTACAATGTAAATAGAAATACATATTGGGAAAGACTGGGGCCAGGTGACCTGTGTGGCTGCTCAGGGTGCTGTCCAGGTGCTGCTAACTGTTGATGGGCCACTCCAAAGCCCCTCAGTGCTCTCCCTTCTTATCGTTCTTTATCTTTAAACCAGACATAGAGCATTTCTACACCAGGCTAAAATCCCACACCCTTATTGGGGCTTCTGCTTCCTGATTCCTTGCAGGATTCAGTTCAGCTCCTTTTCACATGGTTTCATCTGTTGTTGTTTTTCTTTCTTTCTGGGCACATTCTATATGTTTCACTATGCAGCCACTAGATGGTGCTGCAATATAGTGTGACTCCAGATTTTCATGGGAAGGTTATTGCACTTTGAAGTCTCTTACCATGTTTTCCCCATAGAGCATTAAGCTGCTATAATGGCCAGAAGGGACAGGAGGGGCCCTGGAGGTTGGTGATGTCATGTAAGGGGCCTGCAAAAATACATGAGTGATCAATCACGAGTGCACAGTAAAAGCCTCATGTAGAAATGCTCATAGACTGGAGAGCCCTTTTCCCACTACAAATCCCCCCCTCAAGCAGCTTTCCCGCCATGGGGAATAAAGCACGTAAACACATTAGGCCCCTTCTCTGCTATCAAAAATATCCTCACAAACAAAAGAAAAGGCTATCATTTGCATGCAACACATAGACTTGGTTCGCATGTAACAACCACCCAGAGTATGGGGTGAGTATGGATTGTTGTTGAATTGTAGGTAGTTATGTGTGAACTCTGCACTATGGTTTAACTATGGGTTGTTAACCACGAATAACCCAGGAAGAGAACCCATGGTTTGTTGCTGGGTTGCGAACTCTGGGTTGTTCATGGTTAACAACCCATGGTTAAACCATAGTGCAGGGTGCGCATGTAATGACAACCTATGATTCAATGACAATTTATACACAACCCCTACTCTGGATTGTTGTGACATGCAAACCAGGTCATAGTTTGACCTCTACAGTATATATTTAGAGCACCAAAGTTGGAAACATTTCTCTTTACTTCTAACAGAACTCAAATAGCCAATTCAGAAATACATTCATACAACCGTTTTTGCTGGCATGGGTAGATACATGGTTCTGTATGCCTGGAGGCAACAACTATGACAGCATATAAATCTCATCCATGGTCATATCCATGAGCTTTAACATTCATATTTGGAGATGGATCCTGTGGTGAAGTCCATGTTTTAGAAATTCTCATGGCACATTTGAAAAAGGGAGGAACATGCCACATGCAGAATGTGGCAAAAAGATAATGTCTAAATTGGCCCTGAGCCTCGGACTTAGATGGATTTCAGGGGGAGTTGAAAGCAATTCAACAGGAACTTGCACTTGAAGCTGGAGCTGTAATTTCTTACAGGTTTCTAATGGTCTGATTATAGATAGGTCTTGAAACGCAATGCCAAGACAGTGTGTACTTGCTCAATGAAGTTGTGCTGCAGCTCAGTCCTGTCCAAAAGCCATCCCTATGATCTGGAACTACAGTCCTCTAGCCCTGTTTGTGTGAGGGAGGGTTGTGCTACTCAGTGGTGAGAGGAAGGCACTCTGCATATGCTCAGAGGCATTTTAGTACTTTGTGGGATTTGGGGGCTGAGTCCTGGCACCAAAAACAAATGGGGGGCTAAATACATGTTCTGTGGTCTTACACCCCCTTGATCCTTAGCCACTACCCCAGGGACGGCCCTAGACAAGCTACCCATACCTTCTCCATTCTTTCTTTTTTATAATACTTTTTATTCTACTTTTATCTTTATAAATTAAATAAAGAACACCAACAACATAATCATCTTCTACAGTTTCCAACATTACATTATTCTTAAAAGGACCCATCAATAATAAAATAGAGGGGGGGAAAGAGAGAAGGAAAAGAGAAAATATAAAAAGGAGAGAGAAGGACAAAGGGGAAAGAAACAGAAAACAAACAAACAAAAACAAAAACAAAGGATAACAAAGCAGAATATAAGCAAAAGATTACATAACAAACTTAAATTTAAACTACAGTATACATAAACTTCAAATATCACTCTACTTGGAAATTATACCTATAATATTACCAATCTTACAAATCAGTACACCATAAGTAATCAATTTCAATATTGTATCTTCAGGCTTATAACAAGGAAGCAGGCTTACAATTCATTTGCATTGGCCTTATAATCCCTTTAGATACTATATAATAATAAAGCTTAAAGTCAACCAGCCAGAAATATTACTAATCCTAGTATCATAATATTGATGATGATGATGATGATAATTAAAAAGAAAAGAAAGAGATTATAAAGGATTAAAAAAAAGAACAATCCCTAATGTATTTTGTATTAAAGGCAAAACTGAAGTACTTTGGCCACATCATGAGAAGACAGGATACCCTGGAGAAGATGCTGAAGCTAGGGAAAGCGGAGGGCAAAAGGAAGAGGGGCCGACCAAGGGCAAGATGGATGGATGATATTCTGGAGGTGACGGACTCGAGCTTGGGGGAGCTGGGGGTGGCGACGGCCGACAGGAAGCTCTGGCGTGGGCTGATCCATGAAGTCACGAAGAGTCGAAAGCGACTGACTGAATAAAGAACAACAACACATATTTTAGATAGTATCATTTCTAAATATATAAATGAGTGTGCACATTTCTATAAACCCTCCCACAGGAGCTTTAACCAAAGCCTCCTTTCTACATACAGAAGCCAACCAGATTGTGAGGTGTATCTAACTTCAACACCAACAATGGGACAATGCCCTCTACCACATCTGGGGCAGCAGGCTAGTTTCGGGGACAGGACAGGTCATGTGGCACACAGCTCTCTCTCCTCCAGCTCACTGACACTCTTCATCTCCCAGCATCTGCTTCCTGAGGCAGATGTCTAACTCTTCCTAATGGTAGGGCTGGCCCTCCACTGCCCAGAAACCAGCACAGTCTCCGCTTAAAAGCCTAACGGAGCTGAACTTGGGCCTTAGCAAGGGTATTAAGCAAAACAGAGGTCAGCTGGCAAAGTGGCCCTGTGGGTTCATTTCTAAATAATGCAACTGCCCAGAATGAGAGAGAGGGAGAGGGAGAGGGAGAGGGAGAGAACTGAATGGGAAAGGGGAAAATGAAGGAATTAGAGGGATTATTCTAATTGGATGGAGCTGAGAACACTAATGACTCATGATAGTTCATACTATTGATACATATGTGATGTCCAGACAACCTGGGTACTGTTGGGTAAAGGGGCATTATGAGGGCTTTCAAGGCAAGGACCTGAATTTCATTAGCAGGAATCAGCATTTGTCTGCGAGTAAAGGAAAGGTGAGACAGGCAGAGGAAAAATTGGCCATAATGATGTCTGTCCCGCTGCAAAACAATACTTTTTGAAAGAAATGAATGGTACCCCCAGCACTTGAATCTTTTTAATGCACTAGAGAATGTTTGGCCACAGGGAAATTGATAACTAGACTAATTGACATGCTTAGTTCAGCTCTTATTTTCTATGAGTAAATTAAAAAAACACACACAGAAGAACATCATATCTAAGTGGGGAAAGATGGCTGTGACGACCTAGAAAAATACGAATGCCGAGCTCCTACTTAATTGGCTAATGATGCCTCCATCTCTCTCTGTCACTGTATCAAGTCCAAGAGAGATTGAAGTATAATTGATATAGAATCCTGTTAGCTCTTTCTGGAAGCCATAGAAATTGGCTGACATGTTGAGAGCTGGAGCGAGAAAACCAAGTGATTTTGCTGGATATAAAGACACGAATTTCCATTAATGGTACTCTCACTGCTCCAGTATAGACCTGCTATCTGGATTGTGAATTTATTTTTGAAGTACTAGTACATTAGAATACCTGTTAATTCAAAGTACATATTTTCTTTACTTGGTAAGAGAGATGTGTAGTGCAATCCTATATATGTCTACTCAATGAGACTTATTCCCAGTACAGAACCTTAACTGTTGGGGAAATGCTTGCCCGAACCTCTGAAATGGCTTCAAAATGGGATTTAAGTCTTCAGTAATCCTCCCTATTATAAATGCCACCTGATGATAGAGCTGAAACATTGGGAAATTGACATTTTATGTCAGGCAATGACATTACCAAAGAAAAACATGTGTGTGGAAATATACAATTTCCACACATACACACACTTTAGCCATGGCATTTTATTCTTTTCTACATTTCCATCATGGAGATACCCAAGTTTGCCAATGACACTACATTTTTCAAGCTGGTAACATGCCAGGCAAATTATAAATTGCTCCATAAGGCTATCTTCAAAGTGCTCAATTGAACAACAGGATGGCAGGTAAGGCACAACATAAGGCCAAAGTGATGCACACTAAGATAAAAATTCTACATTGGCTAAAACCACCCAAGGAAAAAGGATCAGGGTCATGCTAGAAAGGTTACTCAAAATGGGCAGTATCTAGCACTAGCAGCCTACCACCACCAAGCACATTGTGCTAGCGGAAATGAACGAGAGCTAGCACAACCCTGAAAACTACCCCAAATTAGCACTTTAGGAATGTGAGCTCCGCTGACTCATCCCATTCCAGAAAAGCTAATTTGGGCTAGTTTTCAGTTGCACTAGCTTCCTGTTGTGCTAGTGTTCATTTCCACTAATGCCACAACAGTGTTGGATGCTGCCCAATATCAACTCAGTGTGCCACAGTAGTGAAAAAAGCAAATTCAGTGTTTGAAATTAACAGGAAAAGAACTGAAAATAAGACAACTAACCACCATGATGTCATTTCTAAATCTATGGTACACTCACTTACAGGATGTTGTGTGAAACTGTGATCCGTCTCACCCCCCAAAAAAGAGAGATAGCACAGAAAAAGGCAACTAAATCGAATAGATGCATGGGAGTGTCTTTCTTATAAAGAAAAGTTTAGGAGGAAATACTTGTTGTTGGGAAAACCCCCCACAGGAAGGCATATGTTTATAAAGCTATGAATGACAGAGAATCCTCTCTATGGATTCCATTTCATCCAATGACAATGCTTAAGTAGTTCAACAAGCAAAATGAAGTTCTTTGTGAAATACATAATTGGCACACGGGATTCATGGCTACATGAAGTTTTGATAGCCATTAGCATACAAGGCTTTACACATTCATGACAGACATCTATCAAAGGCTATTACAGTCAAGAACTGAGCCTCAACAGGACATTCCCATCTCTACCATGCCTGATCTGTAAGCTCGCAGGAGGGTATCTGGGTAGCTGCTGTTGGAGACACAGCACTGGGCCATTTGGGCCTTTGGTCTGAGCCTCAGGGTAGTTCTTTTGTTATTGTTGAATAAAGATGATTGATGTAACCCATAAAGAACAGTTGCACTGAGTTGTGCTATAAATCTAAATAAAGTCATCAAAATTATGATTGGTCATCATAGTTTCTGCATTCAGATTGGCTTCAAAATTATAATATCAATTTCCCATCTGTTTTGTCTTGGAAATAAACCTTTCAAAACTCCAGCTGTCTATATGACACACTGCAAAAGACACTGCCTCAGAGATTTTATTCCCTACATTTTCATTTCTGCTTTGGCTGTCTCTACACATTTTCATAAAGATAACATACTTCAGATTGTGTGTATGAGAACAGAATTGTAAAACTGAAATAAGTTAAACGTAGATGGTGTTGTGCCCAGAGGTCGGGGAAAACAGAATCAGTTGTTCTGCATCAGAAACAATAACTCCCAAACAAAATTATTACATTTAACAGCGCTATCAATAATTAACTTAATAGGACTTGTGAAACCTACATAAATATACATCTAGGGAATCAAGCTGATGACTAGCATAAACTGTTGCCTCACAGTTCTAAGATGAATGCTGGTCTGCTTACAAACCAGGGAGAGTTGCATCCACCTTCCCCCATGGTCCCCATCTGCTGAGTTTTTTGGGTGGGTCTTGATTGGCCCAGGAAGCAGAGTAGTTTCCTACTCCCTTCCAAAGATCCGGTTATATGTCATCTCTCTTTAGGAGCTTTCTACATGATGCATTTATTGTGTGGTCATGATTCCTTACTCATGGTTGTTTATGGACTCTTTAGATGATCACATGTTCCTTCAGTTTCGCTTCGGTTTTTTCAGAGCACTTGCCTGTTTTGTTTTTTAGAACAGGGAAAATGGTGCTGTTTCTCCTTGTATATTTGAGCTATTCCAGTATAGCACAGCTCCACCTACAGGTTATGTAGTGGAAAAGCAGAAAAGGACAAGCTGTTTGTATAGAGCTGATCTCAACGCTGTGACAAAACTGAAGTAGATACAGCAATTAACAGCCTCATGTAGAAAAGCCCTAGACCTGGTGTGCTAATCACACGTGGAACTGCACAAATCACCGAGATACTCAGGTGGTGTACATGGAAGTCTTTCCAATCCAGGTAATGTATGTATGTGAAGTGTTTTGAGCACTCAGACAATTGGTACACACATTTCAAATACTATTAAGCTGGGGTGTGTGTGTGTGTCTCAGCTGTGATAGACTGGAGTGTGTATGCACAAAGTGGTTTATCCTCACATCACTGCTGGGTTTCTGACTTGCTTTGATACAATTTAATATGGAGGTGTATATAATGGAAGTAAACAAAAGGAAGCAGAAAAGTCAGACATGGCTAAGAACAGACTTGAAGCAACAGAAATGTCACATCCGTTTCCAATATACATACAAAGAAGTATTTTGTCCTGGTAGATAATTAATTCTATTCACAATCCGATTTGTTGCCATTCCATTACTAGCCTAATTCCAACTTCTGCAAAAATATAATTGGCATATACACCACTTCTACCGCTTGAAGCTTCAGCTCAGTAGCTTCATATATATTTTATTCCACAGAGATCCAGCACTAATATGTGGTTGGCAAATGAGAGGACTGATTCTCTGGCCGCACTGAAGTTCAATCACTTTCTTTTTCATTTCAGTAAACTGAGGTTAACTTTTGAATGGGTAGATTTGTCAAAGGAGATTTCTGAAAAAATGAGAGGCTCAGGCAGTGGTGCTCTTAGACAAAGGGCAAAATGAAAGCACATTTCTATTGTACGGCTTGAAGTCTAAAGAACCTGACAGAAGCTCTTTGACAAGCATTCACTCAGGTTTCAGAATGAATCCATTTTAGCCACACTGGGTTCAGGAAAACAGCCCACTGGGTTACATTCTAATGAATGCTTGCATATATAATTAAACTGCAGGTAGATGTGCATAGGTGTCCCTTTAAAGCAGCCTTCCCCAGCCTGGTGGCCTCCAGATGTTTTGGACTTCAGCTCCCATCAGCCTCAGCCAGCATGGCCAGTGCTCAGGAATGCTGGGAGGTGTGGTCCAAAACATCTGGAAGGCAGCAGGTTGAGAAGGCTAATTTAAAGCATACTGACAGATCAGTGAACAGAGACATCATTGGGGGTGAGTGCAAGACCACACCCCCTTTTTGTAGTTTCAATCATAGATGGCTATTCCTCAGGAGCAACCATACCTCTGGCCAGATCACCAGATATGTCAAACAATTAAATAGACCTATGTAGTAGCAGTAGGCATGCAAAAGACACAGATCCGTTGGCTTTATAAATGGTGACTAATTGTCATGTGTTGGTCGGGGAGATGCGAACACAGGATGATAGGAATACTGTATTATACTGAGTCCATCTAGCCTAGTATTGTCGACACCAATGGGCAGCAGTTTTCCGGGGTTTCAGGCAGAAGCTTTTCCTTGTACTACCTGGAGACACTGGGAATCGAACTTGAGTCCTTCTGCATGGAAAGCAGGGGCTCTACCACTGAGGTACAGCCCTCTCCCCGATGCATTTTGGGCTTCAGTGAGGATGGCAAGATTCACAGGTTCAAAGGCTTGCTTGTAAATATATTCAAAAACAGGGATACTGGAGGGCTTCAGTCTTTGTAAATTTCTGAACAAAATATCCTCATCTGCTGCTCTCAGATCAAAACGTAACTATGCGGATTCCTCACTTCTCCAAACATTGTCACACAGTTCTTGGCAATTTAAATGTATCAAAAATGCTTTAAAATACATATTGAGAGAAAATGCACATTTACATACTATTAAAATACATATTTAAATACATGTTTGGAGGGATTTTAAAAAATTGCAGATTAATACAGAGATAAAACCCCTTCACGATACCACCCTAATGGTAGAAAGCAAAGAGGATCTAAAGAGCCTCTTGTTGAGGGTGAAAGTGGAGACTGCAAAAGCTGGTTTGAAACTCAACATTAAAAAAACGAAGATCATGGCATCTGGCCCCATCACTTCCTGGCATATAGAAGGGGAAGAAATGGAAGCAGTGACAGATTTTATTTTCTTGGGCTCCAAGATCACCGCAGATGGTGACTGTAGCAGCCGTGAAATTAAAAGACGCTTGCTCCTTGGGAGGAAAGCTATGGCAAACCTAGATAGCACAGTAAGAAGCAGAGACATCACCTTGCCGACAAAGGTCCGTATAATCAAAGCTATGGTTTTCCCAGTAGTAACATATGGCTGTGAGAGCTGGACTATACGGAAGGCTGAGGGCCAAAGAATCGATGCTTTTGAACTGTGGTGCTGGAGAAGACTCTTACGAGTCCCCTGGACTGCAAGGAGGTCAAATCAGTCCATCCTAAAGGAAATCAACCCTGAGTGCTCATTGGAAGGACAGATCCTGAAGCTGAAGCTCCAATATTTTGGCCACCTAATGCGAAGAGAAAAGTCACTGGAAAAGACCCTGATGCTGGGAAAGATTGAAGGCAAAAGGAGAAGGGGACGGCAGAGGATGAGATGGCTAGATAGCATCACCGATGCAATGAATATGAACTTGAGCACACTCCGGAAGACAGCGGAGGACAGGAAGGCCTGGCGTGCTATGGTTAGGGATGTCAGAGAATTCTGCCACAGATCTCAGTGAGGCCAAATGCCAGTGCATTCGGCCTCCCGAAATCCATGGCGGAACGAAGCCCCCCGCCCCGTGAAAGGCGCACGAAACGGGACACCCACCTGCTGCCGTTCACGCTGACTTGTGAATGGTGGCCGTGGCCGCCATTCGCTTCATCACTATAGCCGTGATAGGCTACGTAAATACTTACGTAGCCTATCACGGCTAACGCAGGGATGCCATTTGCGTCCCTGCGGAAGCCGTGATAGGCTGCGTATGTATTTACATAGCCTATCACGGCAAAAAAAAGGGAACGCAAATGGCGGCTATGGCGGCCGCCATTTGTGTTCCCTTTTGTTTTGGGGCCATGATAGCCTACGTAAATATTTACGTAACCTATCACAGCAAAAAAAAAAAAAAAAAAGGGAACGCAAATGGCCGCCGCCATAGCCGCTGCCATTTGTGTTTGCTGTTTTTTGTGGGGGGTTTGCCCTGATAGGCTACGTAAATCTTTACGTAGCCTATCACGGCAAAATACAGGGACGCAAATGGCGGCGGCTACGGCAGCCGCCACTTGTGTCCCTGCAGCCTGCCCAGCAGCCGGATGCCTGGCTGCGGGCGGCCCCGGCCAGCGGCTCCGCGGAATGTCCGCAGAGCAGACCCGGCCGGACAGAATTTCAGGGGGAGGGACGGAGCGCCTCCCCCCAACTGTGAATGTCACCCTTTGAAAAGGTAAGTGACTTTCGTACATCCCTAACTATGGTCCATGGGGTCACGAAGAGTCGGCCATGACTTAACGACTGAACAACAACAACAGAGATAAAACAGAATTATAGCTAAAACATGCCAAAGTGATATGCACTGGAAAGAGATCTGTTTATCTCTAATTTAAAATTAAGAAGTTGTAAAAAGGCAATGTATTTTAAGACAATTCCTATCGATTGTAGCCTTGATGCTCACAAACGTCCAAACTCTGAGGCTTACAAGTATCCAGTGCAGAACGGGAGGTGCGGCAAAGGTGATGCTTGTCTCCACTGTACCTCCCACTCTGCATTTTAGCTAGACAGGCTTTTTTGCCCGTCTAACTTGGGCACTGTGGAGGGGGACAGAAGGAGGCTGGATAGGCCAGAGGTACAGCATAACCCAGCCCCTCCCCTCCCCACCCCACCCACAGACATGCCCCCATTACTCCTTCTCCCAAGTTGCGTTTGCTACCTCAGAGAGGAAGCTGGCGTGGTTCTCTCCATGCCGGCTGTGAGGGGAAGGTGTGTGTGGGGGAACATGGATTCCCAGACTCGAAGTCAGAGCGCTGTCTTCGACCTTGGAGATAGCTCCATGGTAGGAACACCTCCACCTGTTGCGTAACTGTCCATCACGGAACTTGCATGGAACAAGTAGACTGTCAAACCCACAGAGGAATAGCCAGAAGCATCATGATCACTGCTAGTGGTCATGGAGTGGGTCTTCCTCATGGTCTGCACAGAACAGGGTGTGGGATGGATCTCGTACCTGTGGAAGAGGAAGAGTGACCTCTGGAAAGCAAGAAGTGACAGAGAGAGAGTGAGAGAGCAATGAGCAATAGTCAGCAGCTGGAACAGTCCCTGGACCTGGATGCACAGGAGGTGTTTGTGAGGGAGAGAGAAAACAGAGCAGTGCCCCTGAGTGCTCTGTCTCTGCTCACGCTGGGAGACTGCAATGACTATGATCCTACTTACCCCTTCCCCGTGGGGGGTTGCAGTGGACTCTGTGTGCAGGAACAGCTTGTTCAGCTGCATGCATCTAGCTATAAAAAAACCCAAACCATCACCTGCAGTCTGAAGTGGAATAGTCCGTTCTACCTCCTCAGCATATTACCACCTTATTCTGCTGCAGATATAAACTAGGCCCTAAGCCTTCTTTACCCTGATACGACAGGGTACCTGATAGGTACTGATTCCATCCCTCTCTGTCCCCACCGAATGAGGTGTGAGTGAGTGATGACCCAACATAGCTTAAGTTCATGCCCTTTCTTAACTACATGGCATTTCGGAAAGTTAATCAATCTATGTTTTAATAACCAGTCTCTGCTAACTCTGCTTATGTTCCTCCTTTTGGAGACAGCCTTTGACATGAATAATGGTGCTTTCTAGATAAATGTTTTAATTTGCTTGGGAAAGGGCTAAGGGTTGGCTTCACCAAAGCACAGTAGTAAAAAAACAGTAACTCAAATGTGGGAATGGTTGAAGGTCTGAAATATCTTGGTGGTCAAGATAGAAAAGGATATTGTCAAGGCAAATGGTCTTATGCCTTGAAGCTGTGTATACGGTCTGACAACTTGTGAAGTGAAAACCAAAATGGAACATGAAATGTCAGATTTTGAGATAACCTCAGAAACTCAGCCAATCCAAAAACATCACTATCTGACTCCTAATGTGACTGAGGATTTGAATGTACTTTTCTAAGTGTATTGCCTTGAGGCAAGAGAAATTCCCACAGCATATTATTGTTTAAGGAAGTGGGAATTTATCTACTGCCATTCCACAAGATTAAAAAAAAAGACAGAAGGAAGCAATTTTCTGACTCGTCTCTATGAACAATTGTTTTCCCATAGAAGACATTTTAAAGATAGTCACTCTGAAAACAAACATACATAGCATTTTGTAGCAGACAAAATTATACAAGATACAGACTAGGCTGGATGAAATATGCCTTCTAGACACTTCTTCCAGACACAATCCATTCCATAACTTACTCTTAATTACTACTAGGGTTGCCACCCAATTAAAGAAAATTTAGGTAATTAATCATTATGGTTTTAGTCAATCAATCAATTAAATGTGCATATACATCAAAGCAATCATTCTGAAGAGAAAGAACATGCTTTCAGGACCAGTTAGTAGGAGGTAAATCCCACTAATTTCAGTGAAGCACATTTCCAAGGAAATCTGCAGAGCTGCAGCCTTACAGCTTGTTGGAAGTGCTTGGTGTGGCATCTTGCCTTGGTGGTGGGGCAGGCTAACTGTCCTGTTTGCTTTCTGGGCTGGCTCCTCCAAAATGTGAGGCAAGGATTAGCAATAGTGAGAGATCTATGAGCCTCCATGTGTCTAACTTCTTCTCCCCATCCTCTCACCCAACCCACCGGTTGGGGAAAGGAAATGGCAAGTCCTAGTTTAGAAAGGGAGATGGGGAGTCCCTTTTCTCAAATGGCATCTGATTAATCAGGGGCACTTTTTAATCATTTGGGAAAGCTTTAATTGATTAATTGGTCTCTGATTGATCAACATGCAAAGGCAATCCTAAGGCATGCTTAAAGAGATATAAATTAAAATTGAGAAGAGGGACTGGATAAATGCATGCTCTGGTCATGACAAAAAGGTTAAATTTCTTGATGCCATAAATGACTGTGCCCTAGAACTGTTGGTCATGGAACCAACCAGAGGGGAGGTGACCCTGGATTTAATCCTAAATGCCCAGGACCTAGTACAAGATATGAGTATTGTTGAACCAACTGGTAACAGTGGCCACAGTCCTATCACATTTAATAGATATTTAAGTAGAAAGGTGCCCAGGAAGTCCAACACTGTCACATTTGACTTCAAAGGAGGAAACTAACTAAAATGAGGGAACTGGTAAAAAGGAAGTTGAAAGGGGGAGTCAAGAGGGTTAAATCCTTTCAAAATGCTTGGAAGTTACTCAAAACCACAGTAATAGAATGTGTCTTGTGGCCGACATTCTCAGCTAGAAAGGTAGTACCAAGTCCAAGAGGACACCAACATGGTTAACGAGCAAGGTCAGGGAAGGAATTACAGAAAAGTAGGTTTCCTTCAGAAAATGGAAGTCTTCCGCAAATGAAGAAAACAAAAGGGAGCATAAGGTTGCACAAAGACATGCAAGCAGACAATAAGAGATGCAAAAAAGCATTTTGAGGAGCATATCACTAACAACATCAAGGCCAACAATTAAGCATTCTTTAAATATATCAAAAGCAGGAAAGCAGCTAGGGGGGCCATTGGACGACAATGGAGTAAAAGAAGTACTAAAGGAGGATAAGGAGATTGCGGAGCAGCTGAATGAATTCTTTTCATCAGTCTTCACTGCAGAAGATATAGGGCAGATATCTTTGCCTGAACAGATGTTTTCAAGAAGGGATCCTAAGAAACTGAGGCAAATACGGGTGATAAATGATGAAGTTCCCAACCTTCTTGAAAAATTGGGAGTTAATAAATCAATGGGACCAGATGGTATTCATCCTAGAATTCTTAAAGAACTCAAAGGTGAAATTGCTGATCTTCTAACAAAAATATGTAACATGTTCCTAAGATCAGCATCTATACCAGATATAACACCAATTTTTAAAAAGGAATCCAAGGGAAATTTGGGAAATTACAGGCTAGTTAGCTTAACATCTATGCCGGGTAAATTGGTTGAAAGCATTAGTAAAAATAAAATTAGTAAGCATATAGAAGGACAAGCCCTGCTGAGAAAGAATCAACATGGCTTCCATACAAGTAAATCCTGTCTCACTAACCTTTCTGAGTTCTTTAAGAGTGTCAATAAACATGTGAACAGGGGTGATCTGGTAGGTATTGTTTACCTGGGCTTCATCTACATGGAAACAGAATGAGAAGTGCTTTCTGTGGTTCTATCCGGATTTTCATGAAATCACTTTGGTCCTACAGGGCCCCCAAAACTAGGGATGGGGGAGAATTTCTCCCCGAAACCTCGGGGGGCTGAGTGCCAATGTATTTGGCCACCCGAAGTAGTTTCGGGGAGAAATTCTCTGCGCCCCCCGCCCCCCCCCCGGGATGGGACTTACCTTTCCCGAATGTCCCTCCCGGCGGCGGGTCCCGGCGGCGGTTCAGCAGGTCTTCAACAGGGGCAGAGGTGGCAGCCGGTCTTTCGACCGGCTGCCGCCGCCGCCATTCCAATAAAAGTAAAAAAAAAAAAAATGCCCCTGTGATAGGCTACGTGACGATTAATGTAGCCTATCACGGCTAGATTTGCAAAGTCAGCCGTGATAGGCTACGTAAATCGTCACGTAGCCTATTACGGGTGACTTTAAAAAAAAAAAAAGCGCGTACGGCTAATGGCGGCCCCCATAGGGAGCCGCCATTCGCATTCCTTATTTGGTCGCTGTAGTCTACATAAATCTTTACGTAGACTACGGCGAAAATAAGGGCAACGCAAATAGCGTTGCCCTTATTTTCGCCGTAGTCTACGTAATCTTTACCCTAAAAACCCTCTTTCACAGGTCGCACAGCACTTGAAACCTCCATACTTCAGGGTGGGTGAGAGGAGTAGAACTGAACGTCATCAACCCCATAGGTGCTGCTTTGTGAATGAGAGAGGCTTGTTTGCCACCCTTTTCCATGCTCCCCTTCTCAGGGAAGTTTACTGGAAGCATTGAATTAAGCCCCTGTAGTTTACCCCACACCTTTCGCCTCTCATACACCATTGGGATATTGTGAAAGATTACAAGATACTGCACTACTGTGAATGGGAAATACAGGCTACAAACTCTGAATGGGGAAAGCAACTACTGTGCTAATATGAATGCCTGAAACAGCACTACTGTGCTCTTCTGAATGGGAAATACAGGCTACAGACTGTGAATGGTGCCCCTGAAAAGGGACGTTGTAGAGTTAGGAAAAGCTCAAAAAAGGGCAACTAAAATGATAAAAGGGCTGAAGCAACTCCCCTACGAGGAAAGGATACAACAGCTGGGATTGTTTAGCTTAGAAAAAAGGTGAGTAAGGGGAGATGTGATTGAGGTGTACAGAATTATGCATGGTCTGGAGAAAGTGGATAGAGAGACATTTTTCTTCCTCTCTTAGAATACTAGAACCCAGGGTCTTTCCATGAAGCTGATTGGAGATTCAGGAGAGACAGAAGGAAGTACTTCACACAGCACATAAACTATGGCATTCACTTCCACAAGATCTAGTGATGGCCACCACTTTGGAAGGATATAAAAGGGGATTGAACACATTCATGGGGGATAAGGCTATCAATGGCTACTAGTCCTGATGGCTATATGCTACCTCCAGAGGCAGTATGGCTATGTAGACCAGTTTCTGGGGAACTTGGGTGGGAGGGTGCAGTTGCACTCATGTCCTGCTTGTAGGTGTCCTGTGGGCAGCTGGTTGGCCACTGTGTGAACAGAAGGCTGGACTAGATGGACTCTTGGTCTGATCCAGCATAGTTCTTCTTGCATTCTTATGTTCTTAAATAAATAATCCTAAGAAATCCCATGTGCTGCAACTGTTGGAGAAGTGGGAGCTTATGCTGCCATTTCAGGTTTCTACTTTTTAAAAGTCTGGTAACTTTTGCAGCTGTGCAGGAATACAGCTGTGCAGGTACACTTTTGCAGCTGTGCAGGAATACAGGTTTTAAAATAAATTGTGTGGTTATTCACAGCCGCACAGGTGCGTAGGTGTGCAGTGAAAAATAGACTTCCCTCCAAAACAATGGATTTCCTGCCCCTGCCTGCGCTCAGCTCACAGCAGAGAGCATGGCTCCTAAACCTCAGAACCTCTTCTTTTAGAAATTAACCCTTTGCAAGGTCCAATCCTGCTGGGAAAAGGAATGACACTTCTTTGCTTTTGCTTTTATTCCCCCCCGCCCATTTCCTTCTTTTTTCATCATGCTTTTTTGCAGCACTCAAAGGAGATGCAGCAGTCCTAGCCCCATTCACAGGTATGCAGGAGGCAGACTCTCTCTACCCATCTGTCCAAGCACCCAGAAAGAGCCCCAGAAGCAAAATAGGTGTGAGGAAAGAGCAGGGGAGGAGAAAGACTTTGGGGAAAGAAGGTGGAGAAATGTTGCAGAACAGGTTTTGCAGCTTTAAAGCCACTCCCACCAGTAGGAGTTATAATACAGCTAGACTGGAACACACATGACTTGGTAGCACACGGAAACCGCAATCACCAGGCGGGTGGGCATAAAAGTAGTTTAGAGAAAAATATTGAGGAAGAAATGGTGTCAAGACAACGGGTTGAATGAATTGTGTGTCACATTTGTGAGCCAGACCGTTACAGTATCAGTATGAAACGCTACTCTAGACTGGCCCCTGGATAACCTGTCATTATTCTTCCACTATCAATAATTACATTCTTAAAGATGCTTTCACACGTGACATGAGACTGGTTCAAACATACCATTCTGACATAGTAGCTTCTTTCCACATGACTGGAGCACCATGCTTGTAACACTGAAGTCTTCAGTGGCTAACCATGTTGGTCAGGCAGATCACATGGAAAGTCTCCTCACCAGTGTTACATTATGCTGGCGGATGCTGACACCACCTTGCTTACAGTGGTGAATCCAGATCCCAACCTCATGTGTGAACCAATCTATAGAGAGAGCCTCTTTTTTAAAACTCTGGTTTTAAAACTCTGGGTTTGGTCTTGCAGATACCATTCCCATGACTAGCTTCTTGGTTTGGATGATTCAACAAATGCACATTCCAGTATTTCTGTCAATGGCTCAATTCTTTCTTGCACAATTACATTTGCAGCAGTACAAAAAAGCAGAACATCCAGGCTTCCTTCCAGGGAGTGTGGCCTCCTCCAAAGTAAAATATGGGGGAAAGGGTAGATTAGACACTCAAAAATATTACCCTGCGAATGAATATAATGCAAAATATTGTGACACCAACATGAAAATGTATTTCTGTGTTTCCTAAAAACAATCAAACACCTATACTATTTTAGCTTGAAAATAGCAACAATAATGGAATATGTGTAAACTAAAAGCTGATATATGTGTAACTGAAAACTCTATTTACACAAACTAGGCTTGTGACCCTTTTCATAGCCTTGGCTTCTTGGAAGACTGAAAAGCTATGCTGAAAAGAAAAGATGGGATAACTGCAAAAGAGAGTACTTTTTCTTAGAGCAGAGGGGCTGTTCCTGCTGCAAAAACACGCACTAAATCCACTCCTCCTTGCCTCCATCTTCAATACAGTTATTCCCTAGCGTGCATCTCAAATGTACAGGCAGAGATTCTAATTTATGCCTTGCAGGGCATTCTGAATTGGGTCTGCCGTTACTGCTTTGATTTAAATGCCTGATTGAAGAAATTAATAGGCACTATGTATCTTAGCTTCTGACTCCCTTCCTACTATCGCTGTGAAGGAAATGATCAAGCAAGGGAAGTTGGTACTAATTTGTAAGTCTGCTGATATATGCAGTTGTCTCTCAGAGGGCTGCTTCAGAGATGATGATCTTCCTACTCGGGTATCCTATCAGCATAAGAAAAAGAGTGCACATCATGGGTAAACCATTATTATCGGCCACCACACCACACTGTTCCAATCAGCCTAAGATGGGGTGTGGACACTTGTTTGTATCCACATAGCAGACATAACAACTTTGCCATATTTGTGAATGTTAATTGATTGTGGCTGCAATCCTATACCCACTTATGTAGAAGTAAGTCCAATTGAACTCAGTAGGGCTTATTTCTGAGTAGACCTGGATAGGGCTGTACTATGTGCTGGAGGTTAAAGGGACATGACTAATTTCTGAGGTCTCTTTGCTTACTGGGGCAGTGGCAGGGGCAGTTGAGACTCTGAATGAGGCCTGAGCATCCTTCCTTCTCCATTTTGATTTGACTGCCTCCATGTCTGAGCCAAACAAAAATGCCATCAACAATCCATCTTACCCAGGGGTGGGGAACCTTCAGCCCAAGGGTTGAATTTCAATGTTAGAGAAACTAAATTCAATTTTAGAGAAACTCTTGGGGGCTGTGTTCCAGGGGTGGGCAGGGCAAAAGGCAAAAATGTGTGGAGACAAAACCACCAAAAATGCCAGCATATTGTAGCTGGGAGCTCATACTGCCAGCAACTAAGCCTTAGCAGGGGAACTTCCCAGGCATTTGGAAGCGCTGATGAGTTTTAATTGATCCTGGATTTGTTTTATGGTCTGGCTGATCGCTCAAAGTTGCTTTTAGATATATGTTGTCTTTGTGTATACTGTCTGTTTGTATGTGTTTTATGCTTTTAAATTTTGCGTATTTTTAAAATAGTTTTAATCTTTGTAAACCACCCAGAGAGCTTTGGCTATGGGGCAGTATAAAAATATTATTATTATTATTATTATTATTATTATTATTATTATTATTTTCAACCTTCTAGAATGGGGAAATACCTACACAAAAGCCAGGAAGCCACCAAATGATCAGTGGCCAGGGAAAGGGGATGGGAAAAGGGGATGGGGCAAGGGAAGGGGAGATCCCAGAGGACCCAATTGGGACCCCAGGCCTGACCTAACCGATGAGCATTAGGACGGTCACTTTCTCTATCTTTCTTTTAATATAGGAGCACCATAACAATACAAAACACTTGCCTATAACTGAAAAAGTAACAGGGAATAATTCTTCTTTAAGGCTGCAATCCTATACACCAGCCTTCCCCAACCTGGTGCCCTCCAGATGTTTTGAACTACAACCCCCAGCAGCATTCCTCACCATTGGCCATGCTGGCTGGGGCACATAAGAACATAAGAAATGCCCTGCGGGATCACACCAAGGCTCCATCTAGTCCAGCATTCTGTTCACAGGGTGGTCCACTAGCTGCTCATAGGAAACCCACAAGCAGGACATGAGCACAACAGCACCCTCCCAACCATGTTCCCCAGCAACTGGTGTACATAGGCTCACTGCCTCTGGTACAGGAGGTAGCATATAGCCATCAAGACTAGTACCCACTGATAGCCTTTTCCTCCAGGAATTTGTTCAACCCCCTTTTAAAGCCATCCAAATCCAGTAGTGATGAGTTGCAGTCAAAAATGAGAGTTGAAGTCGAAAAACTTTTGGAGGGCACCAGGTTGGGGAAGGCTGCTACATACATGTAAATGGGAATAAGTCTCTTTGAAATAAGAGAGTCTTGCTTACAAATAAACATGTTTGGGACTGCTGTGTAAAAGAGTGAAATTACTGTACACTCGACCCCTGCATCCATGCACACACATGCTCATATACTGGGGGAAGTCACCGCTTACCATAGCTCGGTGGTAGGCCGCAGTGCTTCGTATGCTAAAGGTCTCTGATTCAGTCCCTTGCACCTTTCATTAAGACTATCTGGCCCTATGGGGTTCTCCCAAATGGCCTGGTTCCAACCCCTTTTGCCTGTCTACCAATCATTTGGGGTTTTTTAGCTTTTGCATGTCCCCCACCCCACCCCGAGAGATTGAGAGGCCTCTCTTGAGGCTTAGTTCCTGGCAGTAAGAGCTTTAAGCTAAAATCTGCTGCTGTTTTTGGCCCTTGGGGCCCTGTCCCTTGGCCTTCAGCCAGGCTCACCACTGGAATGCAGCCCCAGAGAATTTCTCCAAAATTGAATTTGCCCCTTGGGCTGAAAAAGGTTCAACACCTGCATTAAAAAGATCTCAGGTAACAGGGCTGGGAAAGACATCGGCTTGAGACTTTGTAGATCCACTATAAAGATCCAGGCAGAGTAGACAGTACCAGACTAGATGGACCAATTAGCTCCATAGATGTTCAAATGTACATGCCATGCTTCAGGAAAGAATGAACTTGCATTATAGCATCAGGATAGTGGTTTTTAAATACACTGTTCTCCACTCTTATCTTGGATCAAGGCCATAAATCAGAGGTTACTAAGGCTTTGGTGTCTTTTAGTAATTGGATTGTACAACACCTAGTCCCTTTTGTTATAGGTGTGATACAAGATCAGGTGTGACTGAAAGGTTGCCTGCACTCATAAAGCCCACTGACAGGTATCCCTTTCTTCTCATCCATGTGGGAACAAATGATACCGCCAAGCGGAGCTACGAAGAGATCACGTCAGACTTTGAAGCTTTGGGAAGGAAACTCAAGAACTTTGGGGCCCAGATAGTTTTCTCATCCATCCTTCCAGTAGTTAGAAGAGGGATAGAAAGGGAACGAAAAATACTCCGGGTGAATGACTGGCTACGAAGGTGGTGCCGACGAGAGAGATTTGGATTCTGGGACCACGGGCTATACTTCCTGGAAGATGGGCTGTTGGCTAGGGATGGGTTGCACCTCACAAAGGCTGGGAAGAATGTGTTTGGCCACAGCATGAAGAACTTCATCAGGAGGGCTTTAAACTGAATCCTACGGGGAAGGGAGATGTAATGTTGGGGGTAACAATGGACGTAGGCGCACGCACTGCAATGGAGAGAACAGCTCTGATAGCGTCCAATAATAGTCTTCAGACACAGGTAGGAAGAAAGCCAGACTATGAAGCACATGGTCTTCGATGTCTATATACTAATGCCCAGAGTATGGGAAACAAACAGAACGAACTTGAACTCTTAATACAGGAGGGAAATTATGACTTGATAGGTATAACTGAGACTTGGTGGGATGACTCTCATGACTGGAATACAGCAGTTGAAGGATATAACTTGTTCAAAAAGAACAGGAGGAACAGAAAGGGAGGCGGGGTTGCACTGTATGTGAAAAATACATATCTCTGCACAGAAATACAGGAGAAGGAGCTTGGTAGCCCCATCGAGAGCATCTGGGTTGAAATAAATGGAGCAAAGAATAAAAGGAACCTGGTGGTCGGAGTCTACTACCGGCCACCCAATCAAGGAGAAGACAAGGATGAAACTTTTGAAAAGCAAATAGCCAATGTTTTAAGGAAGCATGATGTAGTAGTAATGGGGGACTTCAATTTCCCTGATATTTGTTGGGAGACAAATTCTGCAAAACATGGCCCCTCCAGGAAATTCCTGACTTGTGTGGCGGATAACTTCCTCCTACAGAAAGTAGAGGAAGGAACTAGAGGATCGGCTATCCTTGACTTGATCCTAACCAACAGAGATGACTTAGTGGATAAAGTAGCAGTTACAGGAACTCTGGGGGAAAGCGACCATGTTGTACTTGAGTTTTTGGTTCTAAGGGAAGCAAAAGCCGAGTGTACTCAAACGCGTACCCTGGATTTTAGGAAAGCTGATTTTAATAAACTCAGAACAATGATCAGTAAGGTCCCATGGCAAGCAATGCTAGCGAGAAAAGGAGTCCAAGATGGGTGGGAACTTTTAAAAAAGGAAATTCTCAATGCACAATCACAAACAATTCCAACAAGAAGAAAAGGTGGAAGACAACAGAAGAAGCCAATGTGGCTTCACAAAAAGCTTAGGGATGACCTGAAAACAAAAAAGGACACATATAGGAAGTGGAAAGAAGGCCAAGTAACAAAGGAAGAGTACAGGCAGGTAGCACAGAATTGCAGGGATGGCGTCAGGAAGGCTAAAGCGGAGAACGAGGTGAGGTTAGCGAGGGATGCTAAAAACAACAAAAAGGCTTTCTTCAGCTACGTGCATAGTAAAAGGCAGAGGAAAGAAATGGTTGTTCAGCTATTAAATAAGGATGGCAAAATGATAACAGAGGACAAAGAAAAGGCAGAGGTGCTCAATTCCTACTTTGGCTCAGTCTTCTCCCAAAAGAGGGTCTATGACCCCCCTGGCAAAGGCGAAGTACAGGCTGAAGGGGCAGGATTGCAGCTTGAGATCGACAGGCATATGGTCAAGGAACACCTCATTACTTTGAATGAGTTCAAATCTCCAGGGCCAGATGAACTGCATCCTAGAGTCATAAAGGAACTGGCAGAAGAACTCTCAGAACCGCTGTCTATTCTCTTTGAGAAATCATGGAGGACAGGGGAAGTGCCAGATGACTGGAGGAGGGCTAACGTTGTCCCTATCTTCAAAAAGGGTAAAAAGGAGGAACCTGGGAACTACAGACCAGTCAGTCTGACATCAATCCCTGGGAAAATTCTGGAGCAGATCATAAAGCAATCCATCTGGAAGCACCTTGACAACAATGCCGTGATTACTCGAAGCCAACATGGATTTGTCAAAAACAAGTCCTGCCAGACAAATCTGATCTCATTTTTTGATCAAGTCACCTCCCTTGTAGACCGTGGGAATGCTGTAGACATCATATACCTCGACTTCAGCAAAGCTTTCGACAAAGTGCCCCATGATATCCTGATGAGCAAACTAGCTCGAAGTGGGCTAGATGAAACAACGATCCGGTGGATCCACAGTTGGCTACAGAATCGGACTCAAAGAGTGCTTATCAATGGGACCTTCTCAAGCTGGGGAGAGGTAACGAGTGGGGTACCGCAGGGCTCAGTCCTGGGCCCAGTGCTCTTCAACATTTTTATTAATGACTTGGAGGAGAAGGTGCAGGGAATGCTGATCAAATTTGCAGATGACACAAAATTGGGAGGGATAGCTAATACTTTGGAAGACAGAAACAAAATTCAAAGTGATCTGGATAGACTGGAGTGCTGGGCAGAAAACAACAGAATGGCATTTAATAGGGACAAATGCCAAGTTCTGCACCTAGGAAAAAGAAACCAAATGCACAGTTACAAGATGGGGGATACGTGGCTGAACCACACTACGAGCGAGAAGGATCTTGGAATTGTCGTCGATCACAAGCTGAATATGAGCCAACAGTGTGATGTGGCTGCAAAAAAGGCAAATGCTATTTTGGGCTGCATTCATAGAAGCATCGCTTCCAAATCCCGGGAAGTACTAGTTCCCCTCTACTCAGCACTGGTTAGGCCTCATCTGGAGTACTGTGTCCAGTTCTGGGCACCACACTTTAAGAAGGATGCAGACAAGCTGGAGAGGGTTCAAAGGAGGGCAACAAAGATGATCAGGGGACTGGAAACAAAGCCCTATGAAGAGAGACTGAAAGAACTGGGCATGTTTAGCCTTGAGAAGAGAAGACTGAGGGGAGATATGATAGCACTCTTCAAGTACTTGAAAGGTTGTCACAGAGAAGAAGGCCAGGATCTCTTCTTGATCATCCCAGAGTGCAGGACACGGAATAATGGGCTCAAGTTACAGGAAGCCAGATTCCGACTGAACATCAGGAAAAACTTCCTGAGTGTCAGAGCAATACGGCAATGGAACCAATTACCTGGGGAGGTGGTGGGCTCTCCCACACTGGAGGCCTTCAAGACGAGGCTGGACAGCCATTTGTCAGGGATACTCTGACTTGGATTCCTGCATTGAGCAGGGGGTTGGACTCGATGGCCTTGTAGGCCCCTTCCAACCCTACTATTCTATGATTCTATAAGATAATAAATATGCAATTTGTCACTTCTGTGCCCAGAACAGATTTATAGAGCAGGGATTTTAAAATGCTTGTTATTTCCTGCTTTTTCCATATTGCATCTTCTCAGGAGGTTAAGTGGGAAAACTCCAAAAACATTTGTCAGAAACTTTGTGGAAAATCATTGTGCTTCACATTGTGCTTCAATGCTTCATCACAGAAGCATTGTGGAAAATCAAAAGTCACGTAGAAAACAAGAGCTGTGTTAGCAGGGAAGTTAAATCAGAATGTTTTCTCCAAATGCATCAATGTTTTGTTTTTGTTTTTTATGAGACATCTTGCCAGATTTCATTTCATTTTTCATACTGATTTATTGTACAATGACATGCACAAAAAAAGAGGCAGCAAAGATTGACAGAAGAAGAGAAGGAGGAGGATGAAGAAACTGAACAGTAAGTAAATACAGTCGAGGAAATATCTCACACAGATTGTCTAGCCATGTCAATACTCAGACTTGGAATTTTCCACACAAGGCATTTATTGTGTGCTCATCATTCCCTACTCATGGTTGTTTATTGATTCTTTAGACGATGTCATGACCCTCTCGTTTCACTTCTGTTTTAAACAGCACTTTCAGTGAGTTTTTATAGAGCAGGGAAAATGTGGCATTATTTAAGGAAAATGAAAGAAAATGCTATTTCCACTTGTGTATTTGTGCTATTCTGCTATACTACAGCGCTACCTAGAGGTTATGTAGCAGGAAAAGAAATGCTCCTTGTAAAGCGCTTGGATTTCAGTTCTGTGAGGAAATTGAAAGTAGATACAGCAGATTAACAGCCTTGTGTACAGAAGCTCTTACTCCATTTGAACAGACTGTGCAGCCAGGAGCATTGCTAGTCTTGGGCAAAAGTGCCCCTGGATATGAATCTAATCCCCAGAGACCTAAGTGTCTATTGGTGCCAATGGAAGGGTCCCCCGCCCCCGCCACTCAACTAAAGGTGCAATTCTATGCATGTTTAGACAGAAAAAACTCCTACAACTCCCAGCATTCCCCAGCCAGCATGACTGTTGTAGGACTTTTTTCTGTCTAAACTTGCTTAGTATTGCACCCTCAACTGCCATGCAGGGGGCAATTTTCAAGGGGGACTGCAGCTGGGGAGGGAAGGGTTTGTCTCCCCTTCCCACATGCTGCAAACAACCCCCCCACACACACACACCCACACACACGCACATGCACACATAGCAATTAAGTGTAGAAAAAAAATTTCCATTGATGCCAATGGAGTTTGGAGTGGCTCTCTGGGCACAAAGAACCCCAGTGACGAAGCATCTCAGCCCCAGTGACAAAGCGTCAGCAAACAAGTGATTTAAGCAACTATGAGAGGAAAGGAAAGGAAAGGTTCCTACTGTGCAAGCACCCAGTCATTACTGACCCCTAGAGGGATGCCACTTACGCTGGCATTTTCATGACAGACTATAGTGGGGTGGTTTGCCAGTGCCTTCCCCAGTTGTGACTACCTTTCCCCCAGCAAGCTGGGTACTCATTTTACCCACCTCGAAAGGATGGAAAGCTGACTCGACCTGAGCCGGCTACCCGAGACCTGGCTTCCACTGGGACGGAACTTAGGTTGTGGAGAGAGTTTTGGTTGCAATACTGCCACCTACCACTCTGCTCCACAGGAGGCTTAGTTATCTATTAAAGTACTTCAGGTAACAAGTTAAAATTGATAAATAGCAGCTGAAGCCAAAACAAGGGCACAACTAAATCCCAGAGGGTTAACCCCTTACAAACTTACACAAGAGAGCTAAATATCAGGGGGGAATCCAGCAAGAACTTACAGCCCTTGCATTAACAAAGACCACTAAGTGATAGAAAAGCATCTCAGCTGCATATTTTAAACTAAACCCAAGCTTAGAAAGGGGGAATAAGAGTCTGCTTAAAGCAGGAAAAAGCGCAGGCTAGCTTCAGATTAGGCTCAGTTTAGGCTCAGGTTTTAGGCCTTAAAGAGCAGTTCACCAAATAAAGCAAGTTTAAGGGTTCAGCATATCATTAAAGTTTAAAAAAACACAGAGAAAAAGGATCCAGACCTTGCAAGCCACAGCCTTCCCAAACCACTTACCCTTTGTCTGCTGTCCACTCTGATGACCCAGTGAATAGAGGATCTCCCCTCAATCAGTTTCCCATTCACTGTTGTTAATACTCCTCCTTCCTAAATAGGGATCACGGGGGGGGGGGGGTGACCTACATCCCCAGCCACTGAAAGCCAATGCTGATCAGGAGTTTTCACACAGCATCCCTTCCTTTTCAAACGAGGCCCTCCGATCAGATTCTCTGCAGCAGCAATTGGGCCTATCAGGAGGCACACTCATGAGGGAGGCAGCTCTCTGAGCATGAGGAGCCCCAGTGACAAAGCGTCAGCAAACAAGCGAGTCAAGCAACTGTGTGAGTTTAGCCACAGGGCGAGGAAGCCAGGGCAGTCAACTCTTTCCTCCCTACTCATAGTAAGTAACTGTAAATAAATAACTATAAATAATTTCCCCACCTTGTCATACTAAATATGTTTTCCAGGGAAAACACACCCAAATAAAAAACCTGTTATGAAGGTAGAACGCCAGCAGGGGGTGGGGGCTATCCAGTGTATTGCACTGAGTGCCACATGTACGACTGTCTACCTGCTGGACAGAAGTCGTGGGTGTGTGCTTGGTGTGATGAGCTCCTGGCTCTCAGGGAACTAGTGCATTCCCTAGAGGCCACGGTGGCTGACCTAGAGAAGCTAAGAGAGGCAGAGAGGTTGGTGGATGAGACCTTCAGGGACCTGTTAGCCTGTGTCCCACTCCCAGGGCTTATCTGCTGTCCTGAAGAATGCGGGTCTCAGGGAGGGAGGGCGTCATTCTGAGGAAGAGGGAAATGATCCCTTAGATGGGACCTATTCCTCAGAAGACGAACAAATATCCTCTAGCACCAAAGATGTGTCTCTGGGGGAGGGGGGCTTGTGGTAGTGGGAGATTCGATGATTAGGCATATAGACAGCTGGGTCTGTGATGAGCTTGTAAACCACATGGTGAATTGCCTTTCTGGTGTGAAGGTTGCGATATCATGTGCTGTCTAGATAGCCTAGTAGATAGTGCTGGGGTAGAGTCAGTGGTCGTGGTCCATGTTGGCACCAGTGATGTGGAGAAATGTAGTCATGAGGTCCTAGAAGCCAAATTTAGGTTGCTAGGTAGGAAGCTGAAATCCAGGACCACCAAGGTGGCTTTCTCTGAAATGCTACCTGTTCCACACACAGGGCCAGCTAGACAGTCGAAGCTGAGGAGTCTCAATGTGTGGATGAGATGGTGGTTCAGGGAGGGGTGGTTCAGATCAGTTAGGCACTGGGGAATGTTTTGGGACAAGCCAGGCCTGTACAAGAGGAATGAGCTTCACCTGAACCACAGTAGAACCAGACTGCTCATGCTAAACATAAAAAGGGTGACAGTACAGCTTTTAAACTAAACGCTGGGGGAAAGCCAACAGGAGCTGGGAAGCATCCGGTTTGGGTTAAATCATCCCAAAGGGATGAAGATGAAAATGTTTTTGATTGCCCAAATGTAGAAGGGGAAGAAATAGGCCAGGAATTAGGGGTGCTCTCGCAGCTTTTCGCGGTGGGGGGGAGGCGCTTCGCTGCTCTCCCCGCGAAGTTCAGGCCGGGGGGGGAGGCTTCCCGCCTCGCCCGGCCGAAATTCAGGCCGGGGAGGAGGCGCCTCGCCTCGCCCGGCCGCGAAATAAAAAGTTTTTTAAAAAAAACACCCCCGTGATAGGCTACGTGACAATTAACGTAGCCTATCATGGCTAGATCTGCAAAGTCAGCCGTGATAGGCTACGTAAATCGTCACGTAGCCTATCACGGGTGACTTAAAAAAAAAAGCGCGTACGGCTAATGGCGGCCCCCATAGGGAGCCGCCATTCGCGTTCCTTATTTGGTCGCTGTAGTCTACGTAAATCTACAGCGACCAAATAAGGAACGCGAATGGCGGCTCCCTATGGGGGCCGCCATTAGCCGTACGCGCTTTTTTTTTTTAAGTCACCCGTGATAGGCTACGTGACGATTTACGTAGCCTATCACGGCTGACTTTGCAAATCTAGCCGTGATAGGCTACGTTAATCGTCACGTAGCCTATCACGGGGGCGTTTTTTTTCTTTTTCTTTTATTGGAATGGCGGCGGCGGCAGCTGGTCGAAAGACTGGCTGCCGCTCCCGCCCCTGACGAAGACCCGACGAACTGCCGGCCGGACCCGCCACCGGGAGGGACATTCAGGAAAGGTAAGTCCCGTCCCGGGGGGGGTGCGGGGGGTGGGGGGGCGGAGAATTTCTCCCCGAAACTTCTTCGGGGGGCCGAACACGTTGGCGCTCGGCCCCCCGAAGTTTCGGGGAGAAATTCTCCGCCATCCCTACGAATACATGGTAGAATATAATAGCCAGTCAAAAGGATCAACGTCCCATAGCAAAAGATACACGTGCCAGAGGCATCTGGGGAGGGATACCATGTATAGGTGTTTTTATGCAAATGCTAGACACCTCTGAGCCAAAATGGGAGAGTTAGAGTGCTTGATTTTAAAGGAAAACCTGGATATAGTGGGCATTAGAGAAACCTGGTGCAGTAGAGAGAACCAGTGGGATACGGTCATCTCTGGATGTCAACTGTATAGGAAGGACAGGAAAGGGCATACTGGGGGAGGTGTTGCCCTGTACATCAAAGAGGGCATAGTGTCAAGCTGACTAGAACACCTAACAGGGGTAGGCTCTTCCACAGAAGCACTGTGGGTGACAATACCAGGCTCCAAAACTAACGTAGTGCTAGGAACGTGCTATCATCCCCCAGACCAGAATGCTCAGAGTGACCTTGAGATGGAAAATGAAATCAGGGAGGCCTCCAAACAAGGAAGTGTTGTAAAAATGGGTGACCTCAATTACTTCCACAAAGTAGGTTTCCTTCAGAAAATGGAAGTCTCCCCAAATGAAGAAAACAAAAGGGAGCATAAGGTTGCACAAAGACATGCAAGCAGACAATAAGAGATGCAAAAAAGCATTTTGAGGAGCATATCACTAACAACATCAAGGCCAACAATTAAGCATTCTTTAAATATATTAAGCAACACAGTCACATTTGACTTCAAAAGAGGGAACTTCTCTAAAATGAGGGAACTGGTGAAAAGGAAGTTAAAAGGGGGACTCAAGAGGTTCAAATCCCTTCAAAATACTTGAAGATTACTCAGAACCACAATAGAAGCCCAGCTATACCACAGGTTAGGAAAGATAGCATCAAGTCCAAGAGACTGCCGGCATGGTTAACAAGCAGTGTTAAGGTAGCTATTAAGAAAAGAGCTTCCTTCAGAAAATGGAAGCCTTGCCCAAGTGAGGAAAACAAAATGCAGCACAAGCTTGCACAAAGGCGATGCAAGCAGACAATAACAGATGCAAAAAAAGCATTTTGAAGAGCATATTGCTAACAATACCAAGGCCTGGCCAACAATAAAGAATTCTTTAAATATATCAGAAGCAGAAAACCAGCTAGGGAGGCAGTTGGACCACTGGATAACAATGGAGTTAAAGGAATACTGAAGGAAGACAAGGAGATTGCAGAGAAATTGAATTCTTTTCATCCATCTTCACTGCAGAAGATATAGGACAGATACCTGTGCCTGAACTGATGTTTTCAGGAAGGGAATCTGGGGAACTGAGGCAAATAGTGGTGACAAAATATGAAGTTCTCAACCTTATTGATAAATTGAAAGCAAATAACTCACTGGGCCCCAATGGTATCCATCCTAGAATTCTCAAATGAATTCAAATATGAAATTGCTGATCTTCTAACCAAAATATGCAACATGTGCCTAAGATCAGCCTCCAAAGCAGAGAACTGGAAAATGGCCAATGTAACACCAATTTTCAAAAAGCAATCCAGGGGGGATCCAGGAAATTACAGGCCAGTTAGCTTAACATCTGTTCTGGGTAAATTGGTTGAAGGTATTATTAAAGATAAAATTAGTAAAAATATAGAAGGACAAGCCCTGCTGAGAAACAATCAACACAGCTTCCACAAAGGTAAATCCTGTCTCACTAAGCTTTCAGAGTTCTATAAGAGTGTCAATAAACATGTGGACAGGTTGATCTGGTAGGCATTGTTTACTTGGGCTCCATCTACATGGAAACGGAATGAGAAGTGCTTTCTGCGGTTCTATCCGAATTTTCATGAAATCGCTTTGGTCCCACAGGGGCACCCAAAATGACAAAAGCGGATTATACACTACCTAAAAACCCACGTTCAAAGGTCATACAGCACTTGAAAGTACTTCAGAGATAGATGGGTGGAGTAGAACTGAACGTCATCAACCCTGTAGGTGCTGCTGAGTGAATGGGAGAGGCTTGTTTGCCACCCTTTTCCACACTCCCCATCTCAGGGAAGTTTACTGGAAGCATTGAATTAAGCCCCTGTAGTTTACTCCACACCTCTCCCCTCTCATACACCATTGGGATATTGTGAAAGATTACAAGATACTGCACTACTGTGAATTAGGGATGTACAAAAGTCACTTACCTTTTTGCGGATTCTGTTCATGGGGGGGGGAAGGCGTTCCGTCCCTCCCCCCGGAATCCTCGACAGGGGGGAGGCGATCTGGTCCTCCCCCCCGGAATCCTCAACGGCCGGCTGTGCTCTGCGGCGGCTCCACAGAGCAGCCAGCCAGGCCCAAGCCAGGGCCGTCCACAGCCAGATTTCTGGCCGCGGAGGGCTGTGGGTAAAAAACAAAAAACGCGTACGCAAATGGTGGCAGCTATGGTCGCCGCCATTTGCGTTCCTTATTTTTTGCCATCTTAGTCTACGTAAATATTTACGTAGACTAAGATGAAGAAAAGAAAGGGGAACGCAAATAGCGTACTGGGCGCTATTTGCGTTCCCCTTCCTTGTCTTCGTCTTAATCTACGTAAATATTTACGTAGACTAAGACGGGGGAAAATAAGGAACGCAAATGGTGGCAGCCATAGCCGCCGCCATTTGCGTACACTTTTTTTTTTTTTTTACCCAGACATGATCACATCTATGAGGGAAAAAAAAAAGAAAAAAACACAGACTGCAAATGGTGGTGGCGGCAGCCGGTCGGAAGACCAGCCACCACCGCCAAAGCCGCCGCTGGAGCCGCTGCCGTCCGAAACATCTGCCCAGGTAAGTCTCGTCCCGGGGGGGATCAGCGAGGGGGGGCCAGGCCGTTCCGCGATGGATTTCGGGGGGCCGAATGCACTGGCATTCGGCCTCACTGAGAT
Source organism: Heloderma suspectum (assembly GCF_057233095.1). NCBI lineage: Eukaryota > Metazoa > Chordata > Lepidosauria > Squamata > Helodermatidae > Heloderma > Heloderma suspectum. The sequence goes on from NC_139458.1 coordinate 274,307,668, forward strand.
CTGTCGTGGAATTCTCTGACATCCCTACTGTGAATGGGAAAAACAGGCTACATAATCTGAATAGGGAAAGCAGCTACTGTGCTAATATGAATGCCTGAAATAGCACTACTGCACTCTTCTGAATGGGAAATACAGGCTACAGAATGTGAATGGTGCACCTAAAAAGGGACATTGTAGAGTTGGAAAAAGCTCAGAAAAGAACAACTCCCCTACGAGGAAAGGATACAACAGCTTGGATTGTTTAGCTTAGAAAAAAGGTGAGTAAGGGGAGTTGTGATTGAGGTCTACAGAATTATGCATGGTGTGGAGAAAGTGGATTTTGTTGTTTATTCGCTCAGTCGCTTCCGACTCTTTGTGACTTCATGGACCAGCCCACGCCAGAGCTTCCTGTCAGCCGTTGCCACCCCCAGCTCCCCCAAGGTCGAGTCCGTCACCTCCAGAATATCATCCATCCATCTTGCCCTTGGTCGGCCCCTCTTCCTTTTGCCTTCCACTTTCCCTAGCATCAGCATCTTCTCCAGAATATCCTGTCTTCTCATTAGGTGGCCAAAGTACTTCAGTTTTGCCTTTACTATCATTCCCTCAAGTGAGCAGTCTGGCTTTATTTCCTGGAGTATGGACTGGTTTGATCTTCTTGCAGTTCAAGGCACTCTCAGCATTTTCCTGTAGCACCACAGTTCAAAAGCATCTATCTTCCTTCACTCAGCCTTCCTTATGGTCCGTGGATAGAGAGACATTTTTCTTCCTCTCTTAGAATACTAGAACTCGGGGCCTTTACTTGGACTTCCAAAAGACTTTTAATAAAGTCCCTCATGAAAGACTCCTGAGCAAACTTAGCAGTCATGGAATAAGAGGGCAGGTCCTCTTATGGATCAGTAACTGGTTAAAGAACAGAAAGCAGAGAGTAGGAATAAAGGGTACATTCTCCCAGTTGAGGGAAGTAAATAGTGGGGTCCCACAGAGATCTGTATTAGGTCCAATGCTTTTCAGCCTCTTCATAAGTGGTCTGGAATTAGGAGTGAGCAGTGAAATGGCCAAGTTTTGCCAAAGACACCAAATCATTTAGGGTGGTTAAAACAAAAAGGGATCTCTCCAAACTGAGAGAATGGGCTTCTAAATGGCAGATGTGGTTCAATGTAAGCAAGTGTAAAGTGATGCATATTGGGGCAAAAAAATCCCAACTTCAAGTATAGCCTGATGGGATCTGAGCTAGTGGTGATCAACCAGGAAAGAGATCTTGGGGTTGTGGTGGACAGTTCAATGAAGATGTCAACCCAGTGTGCGGCTGCTGTAAAAAAGGTAAACTCCATGCTAGGCATAATTAGAAAAGAAATTGAGAATAACATTGCCAATATCATCCTGTCCCTATACAAATCTACAGTGTGACCACACTTGGAATACTGTGTACAGTTCTGTTCACCACACCTAAAAAAAGATATTGTCAAGCTGGAAAAGGTGCAGGAGAGGGCAACTAAAATGATCAAGGGGCTGGAGTGTCTCCCCTATGAGAGAAGGTTACAACAGCCGGGATTGTTAGTATGGAAAAAAGGAGGGCAAGGGGAGACATGATAGAGGTCTACAAAATTATGCATGGTGTGGAGAATGTGGATAGGGAGACATTTTTCTCCCTCTTTCAAAATACTAGAACCTGGGGTCATCCTATGAAGCTGATTGGTGGGAGATTCAGGACAGATAAAAGGAAGTACTTCTTCACACAGCGCATAGTTAAACTATGGACTTCGTTATCACAGGATGTAGTGATGGCCACCAATTTGGATGGCTTTAAAAGGGGGTTGGACAAATTCCTGGAGGAAAAGGCTATCAATGGCTACTAGTCCTGATGGCTATATGCTACCTCCAGTCTCAGAGGCAGTATGCTTATGTACACCAGTTTCTGGGGAACTTGGGTGGGAGGGTGCAGTTGCACTCATGTCCTGCTTGTGGGTGTCTTGTGGGCAGCTGTTTGGCCATTGTGTGAACAGAATTCTGGACTAAATGGACCCTTAGTCTTATCTAGCATGGCTCTACTTATGTTCTTATGTAATGGGAGATTTTTTCCTAAGCTTAGCTGCCATGCAAAGGGGGGGGGGATTTCCAGGGGGATCACAGCTGGGGAGGGAAGCACAAACATCCCTTCCCTGTTCTCTGTGTCCCCCCTGCCCTGCAAATCCCCTCTCCACATGGCAATTCAGCTCCGGAAACCTTTCATTGATACTGAGTGCAGAGCAATCGCCTATAAGTTTACAGAGGACTAAGTCCTACGTTCAATAAGGCTTACTCCCTAGAAAGGATGTTTAGGGTTACAACCTTACAGAATAATTCAAAGGTGGCAGAGGAGGAAGAAGTGAAGGTGGTGAAACGCCTAAATCCAAAACCCTCCTAAGCTCGTGCTGGCTCCACCATCAAAAGCTTGAGGGGGGGGGGGGCTGGAGGGAAAATACATACACCAGCTCCAAGGCTAGCTTATTTTTTCTTCTGTTCCAGCACTTGTCAGGGGATCCAGCTTATCCAGAGTGTCCTGTGATCTCCCCCACACACACCTTGTTTACTATTACTGCCCCCAGAATGCTTCTCTCCAGAAGGCGGAGGGACAAGGACAGTGGATGTTTCCATGGCTACAATGGGAAAATCTGTAAGGGCAGATCTCCTTCTCCACCAGCAGAACATCCTCCCCATGGGTGGAGAGGTAGATCCACTAAATCCTATGAGCCCCTGAGGCATCGTCCTATGTATCATAGGATCACAGCCCTAATATATTCTATCACCTGTTCTTACAAAGACTGTAGTCTGCAAGGAACAAGAATGTGTATCCAGAACTGTTTTGTACATGAAAAGATTTACCCAAGTAAAACTAAGGGGTACCGTTGAGTGCAAGTGATTGGAGGAGGCAGTTTCCCCACACATAGACACACACTTCAGTCCAGATGTGAATATTTCTCTAGGTCTGAGGTCACCAATGCAGCTATGGTACCCTCAGACACCTCCCTTGGCACTCGTCAAAGCCTCCTGCCACTATTATTATTATTATTATTATTATTATTATTATTATTATTATTATTATTATCATCAGCAGCAGCAGCAGCCTTGGATGCCTCAGTGTGCTGGAGAGCAAAGCCACCCTGCCCTCTTGCTTTCCTTTCCTTAGAAAAGGAAAGGAAGAGGTCAGGGTGGCTGAAGGCTGGTGCTTCACTTTCCAGGATACCCAACTGCCTGCAGCAACTGTCTTATTTCTTATTTTTGTAAGCCACTCTGGGAACCTTTTTGGCTGAAGGGAGGGATAAAAAATGCTAACAAATAATAAATAAATAAATTTAGGCTGGGGAAATAGGGCAGCTAGCAGGGAATAAAGATTTTGCCCAAAGAGCACTGTGTAATACTCCCCCATTCCCTGCAAGCACAGTGTCACCTCAAGCCTAGCAGGGGATAAAATGCTACAGGAATTTAAAAAAAAATTTTTTTACCCTAAATAAGTCAGGCTGTCCAGCCAGCTATGATCACATAATGACTCCTTGCTTGACATAAATTCACTTAAGAATTACTTCTTTCATCAAGCCCATAATTTGGGGGCGAGTTATAAGACATATTTCAGTTAATGTTTGAGTAGAGCAAATTCAGGTTCCACATGAAAAATAATGAACAGTTAACTAACATGCCCACTCAGAAGTAAGTCCCAGTAAGAGTATATAAGATTGCAGCCAAGTTGTATCAGCTGTAGTGCTGATTAAAAACATGTTTGTCACAATTTCATCTTCTGTGTGGAGTCTGGACCAAAGATTTCCATCACAAATTAAGAGAAATATTCCCCATAAGGCAAATTAATCTAAAGGCCTAATGCAAAAGACTAATTTGTTAAAGCCTGTTTGGCATGCCAGAGAACTTAAATTATTCATTAACAGTGTTCATTTACAGAAAATACTGCCCATTTCCTCTTGAGGCTCACATTAGAAGGGGAAGTAGGCATAACAATCCAGCAAAGCAAGTTGAGGTACTGCAAATATTATAGCCAGAAAGTTCTTTCTTATTTATTTATTTATTTATTTATTTCTATGCCGCCCAATAGCCAAAGCTCTCTGTGCTTGATCTAAGTTGATACTGCATGGACACTCACCAGAAAAGCAAACTGATTTCTCTTCAAGAGAACAAGGATGCAATGTTCAATATATATATATATATATATATATATATATATATTTAGCATAATTCATTATAGCATCATTTTGTAAATGGGATTAGGGGCTGGTTCCTAAAAAGAGCTTGCACATTTTAGTCACACTTCCTAAGCACCTGCAGATGGATGACAAGTGTGAATACTGACCATCAAAGAGTCTTTGTTTTGCCATAGGCTGAGGGTGTATAGTCTTACTCTGCAGCAGTTCACATGTGTTGAATCACACACACACACCCCTTTTATAAGCAACACCATACCTCCTGCATGTGGGCTTCATTGGCTGAGTAGAAGAGGCACAACTGTTTGCAGTGTGGACCACAGGATTTGCAGTGGAGTGGACAATATGATGCACTTTGCCATCTGAATGAACAGCAAAGGCAGATGCCCATCTATAATAATAAAAAAGGATGTGAATCTGACTCTCTGTCAGCACTGTATCACCAAGACCATGAAACCTAGACACCTGAAACTTGGCAAGCATACCAAGGGGACCCGAGGGGTTATTTGGGTTTTTAAAACTCTTTAATTAATGTTAATGTGCCTCTGTGTTTGCATCCTGCAGGACTGTCTTCAGTCACTAGATGACAGACTTCCCTAACCACCCATAGCTTTGTGGTTGAGACACTTTGAAGCCAGTGGGGAGTAGTCCAAGTGGCAGAGTTATACAGCTGTCTCTTACCCACTGCAGTGGGGCAGCCACAACTCAGGGGAATGGAGTGGGCACATCCCTCCCTCAGGGTGCTATCGGAGAGCACCATGGCAGGGGCTATGCCTAGGGGTGCAAGGGGACAGGGCAGGCACAATGTGTCCAAGTCTGACAGCTGCTTAACTTTTCTTGGCAGCTTTGTTGTATCAAATGGAGGGCTTCCAACACATACAAAACCAGGTACATTTGCTAGCACTGTAATACATCCTCTATTTTTTTCTGGCTGAGTTTGGTAGCAACAGTACGAGACATTTATGCATACAAGTCTCCCAATGACTGACACCAATGAAGAAAAATCAGACCTGGCAAATTATCCAATGTTAGTCCTATGTAGACTTTTGTTGTTGTTTTTTCGCTCAGTTGCTTCCGACTCTTTGTGCCTTCATGGACCAGCCCACGCCAGAGCTTCCTGTCGGCCGTCGCCACCCCCAGCTCCCCCAAGGTCGGGTCCGTCACCTCCAGAATATCATCCATCCATCTTTCCCTTGGTCGGCCCCTCTTCCTTTTGCCTTCCACTTTCCCTAGCATCAGCATCTTCTCCAGGGTATCCTGTCTTCTCATTAGGTGGCCAAAGTACTTCAGTTTTGCCTTTACTATCATTCCTTCAAGTGAGCAGTCTGGCTTTATTTCCTGGAGTATGGACTGGTTTGATCTTCTTGCAGTTCAAGGCACTCTCAGCATTTTTCTGCAGCACCACAGTTCAAAAGCATCTATCTTCCTTCGCTCAGCCTTCCTTATGGTCCAGCTCTCGCAGCCATAGGTTACTACTACTATTGCTTTAACTATGCGGACCTTTGTTGTCAGTGTGATGTCTCTGCTCTTAACTATTTTATCAAGATTTGTCATTGCTGTCCTCCCAAGAAGTAAATGTCTTCTGATTTCCTGGCTGCAGTCAGCATCTGCAGTAGTCTTTGTGCCTAGAAAGACAAAGTCTGTCACTGCCTCCACGTTTTCTCCCTCTATTTGCCAGTTATCAATCAAGCTGGTTACCATAATCTTGGTTTTTTTGAGGTTTAACTGCAACCCAGCTTTTGCACTTTCTTCTTTCACCTTCATCATAAGGTTCCTCAGCTCCTCCTCGCTTTCAGCCATCAAAGTGGTATCGTCTGCATATCTGAGATTGTTAATGTTTCTTCCAGCGATTTTAACTCCAGCCTTGGATTCATCAAGCCCAGCATGTCGCATGATGTGTTCTGCGTACAGGTTGAATAGGTAGGGTGAGAATATACAACCCTGCCGTACTCCTTTCCCAATCTTAAACCAGTCTGTTGTTCCGTGGTCTGTTCTTACTGTTGCTACTTGGTCGTTATACAGATTCCTCAGGAGGCAGACAAGATGACTTGGTATCCCCATACCACCAAGAACTTGCCACCATTTGTTATGATCCACACAGTCAAAGGCTTTAGAATAGTCAACAAAACAGAAATAGATGTTTTTCTGAAACTCCCTGACTTTCTCCATTATCCAGCGGATATTGGCAATTTGGTCTCTAGTTCCTCTGCCTTTTTCCCAGCTTGTACATCTGGCAATTCTTGTTCTGTGAATTGCTAGAGTCTACCTTGCAAGATCTTGAGATTACCTTACTGGCATGTGAAATAAGTGCCACTGTTCAATAGTTTGAACATTCTTTAGTGTTTCCCTTTTTTGGTATGGGGATATAAGTTGATTTTTTCCAATCTGGTGGCCATTCTTGTGTTTTCCAAATTTGCTGGCATATGGCATGCATCACCTTGACAGCATCATCTTGCAAGATTTTAAACAGTTCAGCTGGGATACCATCGTCTCCTGCTGCCTTGTTATTAGCAATGCTTCTTCAGGCCCATTCAACCTCACTCTTCAGGATGTCTGGCTCTAACTCACTGACCACACCATCAAATCTATCCCCGATATTATTATCCTTCCTATACAGATCTTCCATATATTCTTGCCACCTTTTCTTGATCTCTTCTGCTTCTGTTAGGTCCTTGCTATCTTTGTTTTTGATCGTACCCATTTTTGCCTGGAATTTACCTCCGATGTTTCTGATTTTCTGGAAGAGGTCTCTTGTCCTTCCTATTCTATTATCTTCGTCCGCTTCCGCGCATTGCTTGATTAAAAATAATTCCTTATCTCTTCTGGCTAACCTCTGGAATTTTGCATTTAATTGGGCATATCTCTCCCTATCACTGTTGCCTTTTCCTTTCCTTCTTTCTTGAGCTACTTCCAGTGTCTCAGCAGACAGCCATCTTGCCTTCTTGGTTTTCTTTTTCTTTGGGATGTTTTTTGTTGCCGCCTCCTGAACAATGTTGCGAACTTCTGTCCATAGTTCTTCCGGGACCCTATCTACTAAATCTAGTCCCTTAAATCTATTCTTCACCTCCACTGCATATTCATGAGGAATATTAGTGAGCTCATATCTAACTGATCTGTGCGTCTTCCCTGTTCTCTTTAGTCTGATCCTAAATTGTGCAATAAGAAGTTCATGATCTGAACTACAGTCAGCTCCAGGTCTTGTTTTTACCGACTGCATAGATGTCCGCCACCTTTGGCTACAAAGGATGTAGTCAATCTGATTTCGGTGTCAACCATCTGGTGAAGTCCTTGTATAAAGTAATCTTTTAGGTTGTTGGAAGAGCGTGTTTGTTATGCACAGTGAGTTGTCTTGGCAAAATTCTATCAGCCTATGTCCTGCTTCATTTTGTTCTCCCAGACCATGCTTGCCTGTAATTCCAGGTGTCATTTGACTACCCACCTTAGCATTCCAGTCTCCTGTAATGAAAATAATGTCTCGTTTTGGCGTACTATCCAGTAGGTGCTTCAAATCCTCATAGAACTGATCTGCTTCTGCTTCTTCAGCATCTGTGGCTGGGGCATATATTTGGATCACTGTGATGTTAAATGGCTTACCCTGAATTCAAATTGAGATCATTCTATCATTTTTTGGATTGTATCCAAGCACTGCTTTAGCCACTATATTATTAATTATGAAGGCTACTCCATTTCTTCTGTGGTCCTCTTGTCCACAGTAGTAGATCTGGTGGTCATCTGATGTGAAGTGGCCCATTCCAGTCCATTTCAGTTCACTGACACCCAAAATGTCTATTTTTAATCTTGACATCTCCCCACTAACCACATCCAATTTGCCCTGGCTCATAGATCTTACATTCCAGGTTCCTATGGTGTGTTGATCTTTAGAACATCGGATTCATTGTTCACCACCAGCACCATCGGCCGCTGGCCGTCCTTTCGGCTTTGAGCTAGCTGCGTCATCACATCTGGGGCTAGTTGAATTTATCCTCTGTTCCTCCCCAGTAGCATTTTTACCATTTTCCAACTTGGGAGTCCCATCTTCCAATGGTTTACCGACATATCTCTGGTTGTACTGATCTATTTCGTTTTCACGGCAAGAATACTGGGGTGGGTTGCCGTTACCTTCCCCAGGGATCGTATTTAGTCTGACCTCTCTGCCATGACCTTTCCATCTTGGGTGTCCCTTCATGGTTTAGCTCATGGCGTCACTGAGGTGCTCAAGCTCCAGCACCATGACAAGGTAACGATCTCCTTTGCTGGAGCCTATGTAGACCCACTGAAATGAATGGGACTTAAGTTAGTTGTATCTAACCTAAGTCTCATTCATTTTAATGGGTCTACTCTATGTAGGACTAACATTGGATACTACCCCTGGTCTACACATGCAGCTGAATGAGGTGGTAGAATTCTGAGGTGGTGGAATGGACTGTATAACATTTTATTTATTTATTCATTTATTTATAACGTTTGTATCTAACCCAATATCATTAAGATCTCAGGGTGGTGTACAGATAAAATCAATTTAAGCGGTATAAAATAATAAATAATGTAAACACCTAAAAACATCTTAAACCATTAAAAAATCTAATACCAATTAAAATCTAAAACAAGAAAACAGTTAAAACAGTGTGCTACTTAGGGAACGCATTTAGCCCTCAAAGGCCTTGGTAAAAAGCCAGGTTTTTACTTGGTGCTGAAATGAGACCAATGTCTGCACCAATCGGGCCTCCAAGGGGAGGGCATTCCGCAACTGGGGTGCCACATCAGAGAAGGCCCTCTCCCACATCTCATCATAGTGTATATCTTGCACTGGTGAGATGCAGAGGAGGGCCCCTCCAACAGATCTTAGTCCTCAGGCAGGCATATATAGGGAGAGGCTCTCTCTCAAATATCGAGGTCCCAAGCCGCTTAGGGCTTTAAATGTCATCACCAAAACCTTGAATTCCAAACAGAAGTGTATTGGCATTTGGCAGCCAATGCAATTCCTTTAAAACTAGTGTTATATGATTTTTATGAGGTGTTCCGGTCAGCAGTCTAGCTGCTGCATTTTGCACTAGCTGCAGCTTCTGAGTCATCTTCAAGGGCAGCCCCACATAAAGTGCATTGCAGTAGTCTAATTGGGAAGTTGCCAGAGCATGTACTACTGAGGCTAGGTTATCCCTGTCCAGAAAAGGCCATAGCTGGTGGATCAGCCGAAGCTGGCCCCAAGTACTCTGGGCCACAGAGTCCACCTGGGGCTCCAGTGACAAGGATGGATCTAGGAGTACTTCCAAGCTACACACTTTCTCCTTCAGGGGGAGTACAACCCCAGCCAGGACAGGTCACTTACCCAATTCCCAGACTTGGAAACCATCAGTCCACAGAGCTTCTGCCTTGTCAGGATTTAGCTTCAACTGATTGGCTCTCATCCAGCCCATTATAGCCTCCAGCCCATTATAGCCTCCAGTAACACATTTTTTTCCCCAGGATCCCAGGAAACACAACCTGTGGCATCAAGTTCTGAGAGAATATGAAGTGACTTTCTCCTTGAAGTGCCTAGCAAATTTATTACAGCAAATGACTGAGGGTTCCAATCCCAATTTCTTTGAGCCCGAACAAGATCCCAACAGGCTCTTCATCATTCGGAACAATTCTGCTGGGTGATATTTCGAGGGTGAGATAATAGATGTGTAATAAGATTTTTTTTGCTATCCCCACTGCCGCATAATAGGCACAACGAAGAGCATTTGCTAATCCTGCGCCACCTGCACTCTAGCTGTCATCTGGCCTGTTTCATTGCCCATAGATCTTTTGTAAACCAAGGTGAATTACGGGCTCCCCAGCAGGCGCTTGGGAGCGATTGTATCGATGGCCCTTCCCATCTCACCATTCCATAGTGAGACCAAAGCCTCGACCGAATCACCAGCTCTATCAGCTGGAAAAACCCTGAGAGAATTCAGGAATCCATCGGATTCCATAAGTCTCCAGTGGCAGTCCATCTTAATTGGTCCCCCACCCTGCAGGGAGGATCTTCTACCACCAAACCAAACTTCACAAGGAAATGATCTGACCATGACAACAGGATTGTTGAAACCACCCTCCCCCCAAAACTAGACCATCCCTCATCCACACAACAGCAAAAACCAGATCCAGGGTATGTCCTGCCACATGTGTTGGGCCAGTGATGTACTGAGACAGCCCCATGGTTGCCATGAAGTCCCGAGCAGGCCCTGTCAGGGTAGCCTCAGTGTGGATGTTGAAGTCCCCCAGAACCACTGTCCTAGGGTTCTCCAGCACCACCTCCGAGACCATCTCAGCCACCTCAGGCAGGGAGACTGCTGGGCAGTGGGGTGGGTGGTACACCAGCAGCATACCTGTTCGGTCTCTTTGGCCCAACACAAGGTGTTGTTTATTCATTCAGTCGCTTCCAACTCTTCGTGACTTCATGGACCAGCCCACGCCAGAGCTTCCTGTCGGCCGTCACCACCCCCAGCTCCCCCAAGGTCGAGTCCATCACCTCCAGAATATCATCCATCCATCTTGCCCTTGGTCAGCCCCTCTTCTTTTTGCCTCCCACTTTCCCTAGCATCAGCATCTTCTCCAGGGTATGGCTGGTCGCCATAATCTTGGGGGTTTTTAGATTTAACTGCAACCCAGCTTTTGCACTTTCTTCTTTCACCTTCGTCATAAGGTTCCTCAGCTCCTCCTCGCTTTCAGCCATCAAAGTGGTATCGTCTGCATATCTGAGATTGTTAATGTTTCTTCCAGCGATTTTAACTCCAGCCTTGGATTCATCAAGCCCAGCACGTCGCATGATGTGTTCTGCGTACAGGTTGAATAGGTAGGGTGAGAGTATACAACCCTGCCTTACTCCTTTCCCAATCTTAAACCAGTCCGTTGTTCCATGGTCTGTTCTTACCATCGCTACTTGGTCATTATATAGATTCCTCAAGAGGCAGACAAGATGACTTGGTATCCCCATACCAGCAAGAACTTGCCACAATTTGTTATGGCCAACACAAGGTACAGACCCTCAAAACTGATGCTAGGATGGATGGGTTTCCTCGTGAGGGAGATGGAATCCTTATGGATGATGGCAACTCCTCCCCCACCTGACCCTCCAATCTAGGTTGTGCTGCACTGAGTACCCAGGTGGACAAAGCTGAGACAGATCCACCCCGCCCAGCTCATCCACCCAGGTCTCAGTAATGCACACCAGGTCAGCCCCTTCATCCACAATCAAGTTATGGATAGTAATTGTTTTATTATGGACTGACCTGGCATTCAAAAGCAGCACCAACAGATCAGAGGGTGGGCTGATAGGGCAACCTAGATTTTGAGGTATGGGGGAAGGACCGAAAGATGAGACAGATTTCAAATATCTGTCCCACCTTTCCCTTACCTGGCATGTCCAACCCCCAATGCCATATCTCCCTCTGCCTGAGATTACTCCAATAGGGGCACCCTGTTCCTCCCCTGGGATTCACCTGAGCACATCTACAATTTAAAAATAATATAAAACTAATAACAAAGGGCCAGTACAGCCAGACAAATAAACCAGACCAGTAAAAGTCTGTAGTATCAACCTCAAATTAAAATAGGCCTACTCCACCTCCTCCCTCAAGCACTGCATGTTTATACGCTCTGATAAGGCTGTCATCCAGGCTATGGCTAGCCTCTCACCCTAGCCAATTGCCCCCACCCCTCAACTCTCACCTAAGGAACAGCTGGACCTCAGCCTCCCCAGCTATCGTACACTCTCATCCTGGGATAGTTCACCCACCCAAGACATTCACACATACACACGGACACACACTTGCTCCCCAAAGGAGCAACCCAAAGGGGTGCACCCCCTTCAGTAGCAGGCCTACCATCTCAGCCAGGTAGCTTATATATTTCCTTCCAAGAAGGGACAGGTGGAGGTTGTCAGCAACAGCTGGTTCAGTACGTGGGGGCCTGGTCCAGCAGGGAATGGTTGTCTGCCAGGCAGAAGTCCACAGTAGCTCTGTCCAGGCAGAAGTCCACAGACTGTGGGGGGCATTTTTTGGCTTCCCTACATAAAAAGTCCCTGCAAGCAAAACTAAACACCTACATTATCAGGGAATCCAGCCCATTCTCTGCTGTACTTCTTCCTATTTCAGGGAGTTGTATTGTTGTTGTTTTAAACCATAGGGGATCATTCAAAAATCTGATCCTCTCCTGCAGTCTGAAGTAGTCCGAAAGACAGTCCATTCTTTTTCTCCCTCTCCCCACCTCAAGACTTCAGGTCCACCTCATTCTGCTGCATGCATAGCCCAGGTATCACAGAGATAGGCAGGCTATCTAGGGTGACAGGCTGGCTGACTGCAACATGTTGGAAAAACTGATACCAATTCCATCCTACACCTCTGAAGCCAGGAAGCAAAGAAGTGACGCAGAGCTAATGATGTGTGGATGTTCCCCTGTCCCCATTCCTACTTTCAGTGGGCTTGGGCGGGCCTTGGATGTTCCTACAAAGAGTTAATGAAGGGTCGATATCAATGGTTATTTGGAATCTGCCAAACTACAATGGAGTTGCAGTGTTGCCTTAAAAAAAAAAAAAGGTTGTTATGGGCTATGAAATCATGACACTTCCAAATAAGGGATGGTTTAAGGAATAAGCCTTAAAATAGTGGATGTCAGGCAACTCTGCACCATCACATATCGTTTCTGTGTGCATGGCTCAATTATGCAGAAAACTAGGCACTCAAAGTTCATGTGTAATTTTATTTTAAAGGCAGAAAATTGGGTAAGGCTAGCCTTATCTATTTTGTATTTGCAAAGCATTCATTCTTATTCATAGAGAAGCAACATCGCCAGTGCTGTAATTTGTGCAACCTGACTGTCTAAAATGGTAGGCGCTTAATCATTCCACACACACACACACAATTATGTTTATGACATTTAACAAAATTGTTGTGATTCAGCCTTCTTTTTAAAATTAATAGTGATAATCTCTCAACCTCATAGCACTTCACGACTGTTAATTAATTCATTTCCCCAACACACCAGTGCTTTAGATATGGGTAGTTACTAGTAATTATTTCTAACAAATTTACAGCTTGGGGATCAGGCACTTTGACCAAGGTTATTTTAGCAGGAGCCAATACCAAAGATTCTGTCTGAACCTAAACACAACTGTGACTACAACCCCAAGAGCCTATTTAGGCATAGATGTAAATGAGAGACTACATGCACAAAACTCAGCTTTGGGGGGTGGGGGGCGGAGGAGGATTCAGGGCAACAGCTCCAGCAGACCACAATCTGCTTTTTTAAACTAACCAAGTCTTAGGCAGGGGCTGTGGTGTAAGATCTGTGCTATTAGAGAACCTTAGCTCAGCTGCATTCCTGTATCTTGAATAATCCAGAGATTCTGTGTTGCTAGTAAATCATTGAAACAAATTAACTACAGTTGCCATCTGAACTCTGAAATGGCTTCTGTAATTATAAGAATTGCATAGATGATATTGCACCCTCAGGCATGGTGGAGGATGTTGTCCCATCATCAGTGCAGAGGACAGATTAAGCTGCCAGTCCAGTCAGCTTTTGTATGTTGAATGGGAAGGGGCGCCATCTTCTTCTTTGCCTCAGGCAGGAAAATGTCTGGGGCCATCCCTAGGTTCACAGGACCTTCCCACATGATGAAAGAATGTGTGAGGACTGCCCAGGTTAGCTCCCCTGCCAACATGTGTCCCCATCCATCATCTGCACATGAGCTTCCCAAAGTGACATGTCATTCAAAAAGCACTTGCAGTTAACAAGAAGAGTTCCAAAGGCAATTTGCCACAAGACATGGGATGATGCTCTTTGAAGGAAACCCATTTAAATTCTGCTTGGGGTGTGTTTTCACACTATTGCCTTCACTTCTTTTCCAGCTTTGTTGCGCTGTTTCCCCAAGCGCGTTTTCTCCCTCGCATGTTTCCATGTCCCAAAAGGACCCGGTCTATCATTGTTGTACCCTGGCAGGTTGTGCTGTTTCCACAGAGCCCTAATCGCATTATTCTCTTGATGGCTGGGTGGAGCCTTTTTGGAGTGGGTTGGGGCTGCTTACCCCATCTGTTTTCCCACCTCCTCCTGTTTCCGATTCCCCCCTCCCTCGCCCCCTCTGCCCCGCTGAAGTTTCTCTCTCTGGCCAGTCTCCTTCTTGCCTTCCCAGCCCTTTTGTTTTGCTTTAGAGAAGGAGCCAGAAATCAAAGCACTGTGTCTGGAGCATCTCCCCCCCCCCTTTAAACCTTCCTTGTTGCCCCTGAAAGGAGATTGAAACCACAACTGTGCATTAACAAAGGGGCAAAAAGTCAAAGCGCTGTGTCTGGAACATCCCACATCCCTTTCAATTTTCTTTCTTGCCCCTAAAATGGGTGCTTATGTGTGCATCTTTTCACCTCTGCCTGACTGGTCCCTCCAGGACCATCTCCCTTCCTCGGCCATGTTTCCAGGACAACAGAAGGAGAAGCTAATGCAGGAGTATGAGATTTTTAAAAAGGCTTTCCCCTTCTTCCCCCCCCCCCATCTCCTTTCCCCTGAAAGTCCAGATGCACCTGCATTTCAGGAGCAAGCCTCACTGAGCACAATGGGAGTTACTTCTGAGTAGACACACATATGCTTGTGCTGGGAAAGGTGAGGAGAACGCAGAGAGGGAAACTAGTCCCCATTTTAACCCAGAGGACCTCATTGACCACAGTGGGAATTACTTCTGACAAGACAGGAATGGGTTTGTTGTGGGAAATAGAGCAAAACCAGCCCCCATTTTAATGCACAGGATCTCTATTGGGAACCTGTGAAGGAGATACGTCCTAAGGCAATGGGCCAAAGCCTCGAGATCGCACTTAATCGCATTTCAAGAACTGAGGGCTTTGATATGTGCCCTATCAATTGAGGGGCTTCTCTGTCATTTCTGTGGTCACTGAAAGGGCAAGCCTCATTCAGCACAATGGGAGAAAACACCCCTTGACTGGGGTCATGGACTGTGTTCTAGGGCTTGTTTTCAATGATGTTTTAAAAGTTGGTTCCTCCACATCCTGCTCCAAAACAGCGATGAAACTTCTGGAAAACTGGGAGGGAAAGTGTTGGGCCACTGAGGTCAGAGTGATACACCCACAAAGGCCGGGCTACACGCCTCATGGGCAGGGCTAATACAGCAAACCCAGTGCGATTGTGGAAACAGGTCAGTAATGGAGCCGCCATAACCGGGAAAAGTCGGACTATAGGCAGTCTCAGAAGAAGCAGTTTTTCAGTGATAAAATGTGACACTGGGGCTGAATGGCCACGACATCACGGAACCACAGAGACCCCACGGCACAGGCAGGTTGGAGTAAATTGCTGGTGGAAACACAGCCTTGGGCTCATAGAATTAGGTTCTCAGTTTTTGTCCTGACAAGAGGCTGTGTTCCCACGAATAAAGGCGAATAGTACAGTGGTGCCATCAGGACTTTGGGGCAGAAGTGCAGGACTCTACTCAGGAAAATGAACAGGAGGGCCTGCAAATACAGCAGGCTGGCTTACCCACATTTCGAAATAAGTGAAGTAATACTCATTGCCTCTAAAGAGTGGAGCTGAGGGCTGTAATAGAATGTAAACCCAGAGTCTAAAATTACCTAACAGTACCATGAAACAACATTTGGTACTTCATAATGGTTTGGCATACTTCTGTCCCGTTCACACATATTTGCAGAATTGGCTCAATCCATTTTGGTGTGAGGCAGAAAATCCAAATGGTGCCTCCTGCTGGTAAAAAGATAGTAATACATTCATATAATAATGAATTGTCTCCAGCGTGAAACAGTTGAATTACAACTTAAGAGATTCAAGGCTATCAAGATAATTAATCTACAGGTGTCAATTAGCTAACCAGGATGTTTGTGCTGTCTTCAATACTGCTGTGTGAATAAATCACTGTAATGACTTTACATAAGGTGCAATGTAATTGTCACAGTCTGTATATTTTGCATTTCATTTCCCCCTAAGCTCACTGCTTATAGTTCCATACATATACACACATAGAGATATCAACCAAGTTGGGATAACATCCCATGCATCTGATGAGGTGGATTCTAGTCCACAAAAGCTTGTACCATATTAAATTTGTTAGTCTTTAAAGTGGCATAAGACTCTTTGTTGTTTTTGTTGGAACAGACAAACACAGCTGCCCCTCTAGATAAATTAAATGACTGAAAATTTTCTGCCCTTTAATAGTATTGCCCAAATCTGTCATGTGAGGCCTGCCTAATGCTTGTGTCAGATCGGCTCTGCATGTTTTATGCACAGAGCTATCTTCCTCATTTTCTTCCACCGAGGACATATTGAGAGAAGGTATGTAAAGAACCTCCTGAAAGCACTGAATCCCAGCTCCAAAAACTATTCATTTCAAAATAACTTCTTCTGGGGCATGCTAGCAGTATATTTGAAGGCTACACTCCCTTTGAGTCATTCATTATCTCAGATGCTAGATGTCAACTGTTTGAAGGCGCTTTGACAAAGGTTATCAGACAATCTCTTTCCCTTGAATTGGTTCTCTGGTTATAGCAAGACAGAGAAGTGTCAGACCTATGCTTTCATTTTTATTAAACTTTCTGCCAAACGTGACAAGTTAGGGGAAAGTTCTGGATGTAGCTGCACATCCAACTAATTTTATCTCCTCTATTCCCCCTCATCCTTCCCCATCCGCCTTAAACCTCTGTCTCTAGATGAAAGGTTTCTGTATTAGTCACTATAAAGAAAAGAATGAAAATGAATAACAGAATCCCATTTCAGGTAACCCACTCATATTCTCCAGCCTTCAGCCTGATGTCATCACTTAAGCTAAATTTGGATGTTAATTTATTGATTTTTTAAAAACATTGTCAAAATTTTTCCAAGGACAGTCAATGTGTATTGAAATAATAAAGAAGGAAAGAAAAAACTTAATTATTTCCTTATAAAATACTAGTATGATCACACTTGACAGCCTGTGTGTGTCTTCTGACAGTGAATGGCTGAGCTGCTGTGATGTCACAGTGGGATTTGGTAGGCAGAAGAGATGTCAAAAGTCTAGATGCCATCAGTATAGCATGTCAGGTGTTGCAGCAGGAGGGTGGCTTAGGCATAGGCAGAGCTAAGGGATATCTAGAATTTGAATTCTTAGGCCAATCAGCCATGTTTGTTCAATTTAACCTCCGGAGCAGTTTCAGAGCCTTTCAACAGAAAAAGCAGTCATTAGCTCTAGATAAAGTGATAAAATATCCACTTTCCTTCCAAAGCAGTGGAAAGTCCAGGTGTCAGGGTGGACACTGAGCCCATAGAATCCCAGAGTAGTTCTGATTCTGAGGAAGAGCAGCTGCTCCTGGGAGAGGAGCACGCTCCTCTCCCAGGAGCGGCTGCTCTTCCTCAGAATCAGAACTACTCTGGGATTCTATGGGCTCAGTGTCTACCCTGACACCAGGGCAGGCTCTTCCTTTTGAAGAAGAATTACATTGTTATGGTATCTTTGTAATAATCAGAGAAAATATGGTTTATGTCTGTGTGTGTGTTAGGGCCCTGTAAAACATGGTCCCTCCTATGATTAGCATGAGCAGAATATATTATGAAAATAAGCTAATTTCCTTAATTGACATAATATGTGTGAGTCACAGAATTCAGCTTTTCTTGATGAAGTAAATTTCCCCACCCCCACCCCCTCCTCCCATATAATGAACACAGACCTCTGTTGTAAGGACAGTTGCCTACAATTCTGCTAGCTGGTGCATACAAACACTGGGCTGTGTTACTAGAGAAATACCATACATTGGTTGCATCTTTTCTCTAAACTTAATTCTTCGCTACACTGAAACAGGGTAAATAAAAGCTACAGCATACCGCTTCAAGCTGCTAGATTGACTATACCACGGGTTCAAAGGATTCCGCTTGTGGAAAACTAGGGTGGACCAGGGTGGTTTTTTGTTCGTTTGTTAAAAGCCATATTTCTAAACGGCCTGCACAATGAGGGAAGGCTTCAGACCGAACAGAAGCCTGAAGAAGTCTTCCCATTTGCCTTAGCTCTTCCAGCAATGTCTATGGCATCTGATAATAATAAAAAAAAAATGTAATGTGAATCATGTTTTGAGGTTAAAAAACAATTCCTTGCTGTCCCTTTTCTGCATCTAAAAGATCCTCTTGCATCAGAGACCCATCATTACAGGCCAGCGCTAAGGTTTGAAGGCGCCTGATGCACGGGTTTTGCTAAAGTAGGCCCAGGCCTGGATGCGAGATCACCTCACCTGGGAATCTGATGTTGCACCACCTTGAGCTCAACAGAGGAAAGGTAGGACATGAATATCATATGGTATAACATTTCCTCACTGCAGTTCCATAGTACAGGGGTCCCGACCCTTTTTGGGGCTTGTGGGCACATTTGGAATTTTGAGGGAGCATTGTGGGCACTCCCACAAAATGGCTACCATGTGGGTTTGGCCATTCATGAAATAACTGCCATGGTAGCCATGGCCAGTCACAAAACACTAATTTCCCAGAAGGCAAAACTGGTGAGATTAAAAGAAAAGTAACCTGCCCAAAAACCTATGTACAAGGCAGAGATGGGGTCTGAGTTCCAAAACACAAAACCACTCTTTTGAACCCAAATAAAATGGTGCTGGAAGGAAGTACTTGGTTTTGTAGCATGCCAGCCTCCTAGCTAATTGTTTTTATTAAAAAAAAAAAAACACTTAAGAAATATAATAAAAATCAGAAAGGAAGAAAGCTTGGCAGGCACCAGAAAAAGTGTCTGAGGGCACCATGTTGGAGACCCCAGCCATAGTATATAGGAGACCTCATTAACAGGAGGACATTTCGTGGTGCAACTGAATGGAAACCTAATTATCCAGACTCTGATTCAGAAGAGAGCTTCACTGTCTGTTTCCTATTCAGACTTAAATTAAAATTTTGCTTTCAGGTAAAACCCTGAAGAGGAGCAGCACGTGTGTTTGTGTGTGTGTGTGTGTGTGTGTGTGTGTGTGTGGTGGGGAAGCTGTCAGTGACACTAATCTGATTTAAAGTGCTATCAAAACTCAGAACAAAAGTACAGGATGCATTCTCTCGGCACTGAGGGCTTAGTGACCTGACAGATTCTTCACACTATAATACCCGTGATTCTACTCTTCCCTTTGTCATTTGAAAACTGACCTTTCAAAAGTCATTCCAAAGCAAAGATGCTAAGGGTCTGTGATCAACTAAAAAATAATATGGTTTTGATTCAGCTCTCCTTTCTGCCCACATCCCCACACAAGCAAGGGCAAAACAATGCCACCTAATTGACTGCAGGTGTAAACAAGAAGAACTCAGACCATTTTGTGCTTTTCAATCACCTACATAACTCAAATTGCCAGCAGCGATGTGTTCCCATAGCAACAAGCCATCCTGCAATTGTCAGTAATTAAAATTAGCTCCATAATTTAGTATAATTCCACCAGGCCCTACCTCAGATAACAGAAATGTGGCAGAAGCTATCAGATTTGCGACTCTTAACACAAAAAATTGACCTCCTTCTTCAGTAGCTCTATTTAGCTTTCCCAGTACCCACAATAGCATTACTGGGCTGACTGGGTGTCCAGTATAAACAGCTCTGGATGAATGGTTCAAGCCAAAACTGCTTGAGATACTAATATAAGGGATAGGATAAACTTTCTGTTGATATGTAAGCAAATAGCTCGAAGGGTCAAACTAGATCAGCCTTCTCCAACCTGGTGACCTCCAGATGTTTTGGACTACAACTCCCAGTATTCCTGACCATTGGCCATGCTAGCTGGGACTGATGGGAATTGCTGAAGTAGATGATATGTCAAATGTGTGTGTGTGTATATATCTAAAATGTCCCTTTTGTGTTGTTTAACACAATCGTGGGTGGAGGAAATCAGGATTTTAGGAATGTGCCACATGAGTTCCTGTTAACTCTTTCCCCATGCACCATTATCCCAGTGAAAATCCCCCGTCCCAGCTGCTCTTTGCCACAGGAGGGAAGCTTCTATTGGTGCTAAGGAATGCTTCCACTGGTGTCAAATTCTCTGGAGAATTTGACACCAGTGGAAGCTTCCTTTCTCTGGTGAAGAGCAGCTTTGACGCAGGAGGGGATTTTTATTGGGACTACACTGAAGGAAAAAGGGGTTAAACCTCACCCCCATCTCATGCAGCACGGTCCTGGTCCTAATCCAGTTGCTATTTAAATAACAATTTACGATGGTCAGCTGCCTTCTTTTACAGTCATCTACTTGAAAGGCTGCCAGAGGACAGCCCTTTATTTGAAGGCATCCTCTGTTCCAAGGGTGAGCAACTTGTGGCCCTCCAAATGTTTTGACCTACAAGTCCCATCAGCCCTAGCCAGGATAGGCAATAGTGAGGCATGATGGGAGTTGTAGGCCAAAACATCTGGAGGGTCACAAGTTGCTCACCCCTGCTCTTGCTGAAGGGCTGTCCTGTCCAATTCTGGTTTAAAGATACTGAACCATCAGACCTGTTGCCTATCACCAGTTAGCACCTGGACAGCTGACTGAGCAAGGCACACAGGTCACCTGGTCACAGTCTTCCACGCTATGGTGAGATATACTGTATTTCTATTTAGATTATAATAATTATTTCTAAATTACATATACATAATACATACATACATACATATACATATATATATATATATATATATATATATATATATATATATATTAGCATATGCAAATGTTAGGCAAATAACAGCCCTAGGCAGAGTTATGTGCATCTGAGTCTATCAGGATCAATGGATTGGATCCAGACTTAGTCCTACTTAGAATAGACCCATTGAAATCAATGGAAGTTAAGTATGGCAATGTAACCAAATTAAATCAAGTGTTGCTATTGACTTATGCCTAAGTCTGGATCCAATCCTATGGCCTTAAGCGTACCTACCTAATCTACCGATGTTAATGTTTAGCAAAAAAATAAGGTCAGTGCCATTCTCCATGCATATCCCAAATCCCTCGACAGTCCTTTTCCTCGTCACAACATCTTAATTTGTGCACAAATTCATTTTCACAGTGAAGGAGAGAGACAAGCAGCAATCGCCATTCTTCTCTCTTTTCCGTATACAAAAAGAGAAATTGGAAATCTCATGCTCTGAACTGCAGAGCAAGTTGAAAATTCTTAATGCCTTGAGTCCTGCCTTGTTAAAGAATGCCTAGCAGAAACCCAAAGTGCATTAAAAATGACCTTTTAAATGTTATGTTCCTCATCTGGTCGATGTAACCTCATTAAGTCAAGTGTTGCTATTGATAACATTAATCAAATGCTTCCTGATCTAACAGCGCACCATTTTAAGAGCACTGACCAGACTGACTGAAGCCCTCCACCTTCCATAGTATTGCCAAGATTTATTATTGTTGTTGTTGTTTATTAATTAATTAGCTTACATACCACCAATAGCCAATGCCCTTGGGGTGGTTTACAATAATAAAAAACCAAAAACAACAATAAAAGAACAGCTAAAGCAATAAATAAAAAAAATAAAATATCAGCATAATTAAATATTAAAACATTGAGGCTGCAATCCTATTTCCACTTACCTGGGAGTAAGCCCCACTGCTAGCGTTTCTGCTAGGCATTCTTTAACAAGTCAGGACTCAAGGCATTAAGAATGGGACATACTTCCAAGTAGACATGTATAGGACTGCACTGTAAAAACATTAAAAAGATTAAAGAGCCAGCAGTAAAGTTAATAATCAAAGCAACAAATTAAAAATTAAAATGCCTGCTGGAAGAGGAAGGCCTTAAGCTGGCCCCTAAATGTAAACAATTAAAACATTGCTTTCAATTAGAATAGTTGAAGACTTCAACAATAACATCTAAGGTTTGGAGCCGATGTGTATCTAAAGGGGTATGAGGTGTACATCACTGCTCAGATTATGACTTGTGGCCTCATTTGGCAATTTGTTCTTGGACGTCCACCAACCAGCAACTTAATGAATGTGAGAGCTTCTGTTTTCTGACAGCTGTGTAGAGTTCCCTTTGGTTTTGATACAAAAGATGAAAGATCATATTCATAAAGCATTTTGTTCCATGCTCTTTATGAAAGGGGCTGGCACATAACATCAGATTATATCATTACCTTTTAAACTGGAAGTAGACAAATGCCTGTCCAATGACTAAAATAGAAATAATATTAAAATATTGTTTATTTTAAAATATCTACATCTAAAATGTCTATAATATTATCTACAATATCTATAATATTAAAACACATTTTCTATTCACAGCTATAACGGATGATTTTTAACAACAAAAACTTCCAGTCAGAAGTCTAAGTTCACATCTTAATTCAGTAGTTCTACTTGCCAAACGTGACGCTGCATGCAAAATGTATAACAGCCTCCCACTCCCTCATTTTTTCAGAGCACAAACCGATACATGTCTACTCAGAGATCCCATCGACTTCTAAGTCAATAAGTGTGGGTAGGGCCAATGCCAGCTCCGGGTTCTTGAAGGCCTTTGAACAAGGCACCATCTTAGTGAGCTTGCCTTTTCACCACCATAGTCACCAGCTGCTGTTGCTCTCATCCTCTTCCTCATCATTGCTACCACTTGCTAGCTTGATAAACAGAGAGCTGGTGAGCAAGTCGGCAGGGGCATCAACTTCTCAGCACTTCCAGAGCGAGAGGCCGGTGTACAAGCAGGTTATAGTTGTGAAGAGGAAGAGCGAGTCCGGGGGGCTCTTGTCAGTGGGCCGGGCTGGCCTTCCCATGAGGTGGGGCGAATCCTCCGCTCAGGCAGCAGAGTGGTGAACTGCGTGCTCCCCGCCCCCACTGAGAGGGCTCCCTGACAACGGGTGCTCCAGAGAGTCCCACTGGCCCTGCTCACACGCTGCAGCAAATGCTGCAACGGGATAGCAGCTGGTAGGAAGCTGCTATCTGGAGCATCCATCTGGACCCTGTTGTGCTCTGAGGGAATTCTCAGGTCTAAACAGAGGATAGGTGGCTGCCCTGGAGGAGCTGCCCACCCTCTAGCTCCCTCCAAGGAGAGCCCCCTCAGAGTGACCTAGTGGGCAGGTGGGTCTGAAGAGCCAAGTCAGCCTGGAGAACAAGTGGCCAATGCGGGTCTTCAGAGAGCCAGCCAGACTCCAATGCCTGGCTCTGAGTGGGTCCTTCCTCAGAGCTCAGCATTGTGGGGACTGGAGAGGTGTCCCAGAAGAGCACCTGAGCTGCGGGTGATCTCCTGGGACCCCTTTCCTCCGGAGCAGCCACCTGTCCTCTCTTTAGCCAAATCTAACAGAGGACAGGTGGCTACTCTGAAGAAGAAGTGTCCAGGACCCATGGCACAGGCAATCTCCAGTGAGAGCTCTCCAGTCCGCACAATGCTGCGCTCTGAGGAAGGACCTCTCCAGTCACTACAAACCAGAAATGCATGTAGCTTACCAAATGATGTTTGCATGCGTATTAATGCATTCATCTAAAACTGCTTATATGAAAAGAAAGCATAATACTGGATGGGGGTTTTCCTTTGGTCATTCGTCTGTGCTGCTTCTGGTGCCCTGTTGTCTGCTGTGGCACAGCAGTATCAGACAGTCATCCGTTCATTTTTGAACAAATGTGCACATTTTCTTCAATCAGGCTATCCCTTCTAATTACATTTTGGGGAACAAAGAAAGAGTCCCTATTTTACATAATTCAAATAAATGCATAGCCAAGACTAGACTCACTGGTAAGGGGGGTGGGATCGATGGTACTTCATTTTCCTTTTTCCCTTTGCTGCTATTTACCAAGATGCAAAAGGTAATCACATTGTCTGCAAACATCAGCCTGATGAAATGTGTTAGAAGATGAAGTTTCAATTACAGCTGACATTTCAAGAACATGCTGTGATACATACTCCGGAAACTCAAAGTCCTTACACATCACCGCTTCATGTATCTTAACTATTCAACTGGCCACTGATTTTTAGGGCTATCAGAAAAGTTACCATCATCCTGCACATGTTGCTGCTCATCAGCCAGGAGAACTGAAGTACATGAAGCAGAGCAATTAATATATAACAGTTAGGGATGTACTGTACATCAGATTCAAATGAAGCCCGAGAAGTATTGGCTAGAATGAGGCTTTGTTACCGATCCATGTTTGGGGACACAGACATTCTGTCTTCTCTCCAAATAGGGTCTTTTGGTTTCATTTCTCTAAAATGCAAATGAGCAGGGGGAGAGGGGAGGGAGCGTGGTTGAGTGAGCGACAGATCCTCCTTCTAATCATAGGGCACACTTTACCAGGGGCTCCAATCACTTTGCATTCTGGGAAGGCAAGGATGGGACAGCGCAATGGCTATTCTTCCAGTGCCACCAGGTTTCCCTATGGGAAAAAAAACCTTAAAATTGGTTTTCAGTCATCATAACTCTGTATCCTCTGCACCAGCCCTTCGGAAACCTCCACATCCCCTGCACGGATCCTTTCTTGCAAGGAGACATCTCTGTGATTTGTGCCATTTTTAAACAAATTGACCCAAAAAATGGAATAGAAGGGGAAGTTACTTACTTTCTCCCCTCCCTACAAAATGAGGATTCCCTTCCACATGAAAGACTGCACTTATCCTTCTGAAATTTTGCAGATTTCTTCCTTAGGGACACTTCTATGCAGTTTGTCATTTTCAGAACAAAGGCCCAAAAGAAACATAGGTGTACCCTCTTTGGGATACCCTCAAAATGTCAAGGCTGCTTCTAGTGACTGAGGTTCTCTTACCACCTGTACTAATCGAATATAAAACAGACCTTGATTGGTGAATAAATGGGGGGTTGATATAGGGAGCAGTGGTCTCTATGGTATGAGAGTTCTAAGCTGTGAATGGCTTTAAATGTTAAAGCTAGTGCCTTGAATTGGGGCAATAGGCATACAGTCAATCGGCATAAATGATGTAACACAGGTTGTGGAGATGGTCGTACTTCTCAACATTTATAAGGAAACAGGCAGATACATTTTGCATTACCTGAAGTCTCTAGATCATCTTCAAGGGCAGCCCTATATACAGTACATTGCAGTAAGCTAGCCTGGAAGTTACAAAAGCGTGGTTCCTTGAAAGGGTTCCATCATTAAATGTGGCCTAGAAATAATTTTAGATACATAGGGTAAAATCCAACATAAGTGCTACTTAGAGTAGACCCATTGAAATGAATGGGATTAAAGTAGGTCTGACTAACTTAAGTTCCATTCATTTCAATGGGCCTACTCTAAATAGCACTGAAATTGGATTTAACCCATAGATAGGATCTAGTTAGCAAGATCCCTTCTGTTCAAGAAAAGGTAGGGTTTATGCAATGTGCAGTTGGTAAAAAGCACCTCTGGCAACCCCAGCCACACCTTTCCCTCTTTTCTAATATACAGTTGAGGAGGGAACAACCTGAAACAGTCATACTGCCTCAAGGCTCCCCTCTCCCCTTTTGAGTACATTGCATTAAATATATTAGATGGATATGAGTGTATAAATAAAATTCAGCATTATTTCTATTCCTTTTTTGTAAGGCCTAAGCCTGCAGTTTTAGGAAGAGGAATCATATATGTATAGCAAACATGCAGGAATATCAGCTTTTGGATGGTGGCTTAGTGGTTAAGACAATGAACTGCAGACTGGAAGGTCGGCAGGTCAGCAGTTCGAGCCCCGAGTGCTGCGTGACGGAGTTAGCTCCCGTCTTCAGTTCCAGCTTCTGCCAACCTAGCAGTTCGAAAGCAAGAAATTGCAAGTAGATAAATAGGTACCGCCTCAGCGGGAAAGGTAATAGCGTTCCGTGCGCCTCGGTGTTCAGTCATGCCGGCCACATGACCACGGAAGCATCTTCGGACAGCACTGGCTCTTCAGCTTAGAATCAGAGATGAGCACCGCACCCTAGAGTCGGACACGACTGGTTGGGGACACCTTTACCTTTTTTTTTATAGAAATAATATTTAAAATTTCCAGAATAAAGATGGATAAAAGTGTAATGAAACAAAACGAGACAAGGGTGTTGGCGAATACAAAGCCAGGCAAGTCATTTTCAGACATACATCTCATCTTTTGCAGTAAGTCACAGTCACAGAATTTTTATAATGATGCCTAGTTCATAAAATAAATTGATCAAATAAACATTTTCTTCCTGCTCCGATTCATACAGGTCTGGGCTGGGCCCTCCAGGAACAAAAAATCAAACCTAAAAACTAGGGCACAGGTATTTCAAATGTGAAGCTGAAGCCATGATTGCCCCCCACCCCCCGGCCAGCCATTGATTTTCTTTTTAAATAAATTAAAAGCAAAAAGTTAAAGATTCAGCTCATTTGTAAGAGGCTGACTTTCCAGAGCTTTTCAATTAACAATAGCCTGGCACTCATCCATTTTACATATGCAGTCAGTTTGGTTTACTGCCAAACATGCAGGGCATTTCCCTTTCCTATGTACAAAGCCAACTAAAAAGTATTCAAGAATAATATGCTAATGTGTGGCTAACATGCTGTCTGTGTAGCTGACCCCTGCTTCTACTGTAAGCTATGCATTAAGCACTTGACTGCAATCCTCCAGTTCTTTTTTATTGTGTGCCCAGGTGCAGCCTCTTTTGATATGGTTGAGGCTTAATGAACTGTATGATGATAACAAAATGAGGCCTCCTGCCAAGTGGCATTCTTTCAAAGATACAAGGTATTGTGCAAAGTGCCTGCTGTTTCCCCATGACCAACACAGCTTAGGTTATCCAACAGAGAGGAATGCCAAATGAAATCAGCTTTGCAAAGGGCCCAGAAACAACAACAAGGCATGTCTGGGCTAAAGTTAGGATCTAATGAGTTTATCTTGAATCGTTTTATTTAAGAAAGAACTTGCTGTCAGGTTGCTCTCTAACTAATAACTTAGTTCTTATTTAAACTCCATTTTAGAGTGGAGACTGGCCAGTATCTACCAGAGCAACACACACTGGCCAGGCTCACATGATCAAATTGATCATGCGAACCCAGTCACTGTATCAGCCTACCATGTTCTACAACAGCCTTTCCCAACCTGGCACCCTCTGTGTGTTTGACTACAACCAGTGGTGTGGTGGTACATTTTCAAGTATAGGCAGCCACGTTGATCCAGCTCAACAAACCAGGTTTAACACTTTTCATCTGTACCAGGAGCAGGTCTTTTGTAAATTTAATGAGCCTTAATTGCCCAATCAAGACCAAGCCACCCCAAAATTGATTGATTGATTGATTGATTGATTGATTGATTTGATTTATTAGCCTCCCATCTGGCCGGCTACCCGGCCACTCTAGGCGGCATACAATACAAATAGCACCACAAAATGCAACAAATTTACATGATCAACTAAACAAAACAACATTGCTCTAAAAAACCCTAACCCACCCCAAACACCTGCCTGAACAGCCAGCCAGGTTTTCAAAGCCCAGCAGAAGCTCATCAAAGAGGGGGCATGGCAGAAGTCACTAGGGAGGGAATTACACAGAGTGGGGGCCACCGCAGAAAAGGTCCTCTCCCTAGTCCTCACCAGCCTAGCTGACCTGGCTGATGGGACAGACAGAAGGCCATCGGAGGCTGATCTCATTGAGCAGCATCCCTGGTGTTGCTGGAGGCACTCCTTAATATAGACTGGGCCAGAACCATATAGGGTTTTAAAGGTCAATACCAACACCTGGAATTGGGCCCGGAAAACAACTGGCAAACAGTGCAACTTCTTCAGCACTAGAGTGATGTGGTCTCTTTGATGGCTGACCTTGCATTACAACAGGGGACATATCATGGTTGGGAAAATACATTTCCTCCTGCTACTGTGAGAATTGCAGTCAAGCACAGAGGGAACAGGAAATTCTAAGGGGCGTAAGCAGATAATGTCAGCATGTCCCTGCTAATAAAAAAGTGCTGGCATTCCATCCTTGCAAGCCCTGGCTCCACTATACCACTGACTACAACTCCATCACCCCAGCCCCATGTGGGCTAGGGATGATGGAAGTTGTAGTCCAACACACCTGGAAGGCACAAGGTTGGGGAAGGCTGTTCTTGGGACATATCCCAGGCATTCACTGTGCAATTAGTTTATTTAGTGATGTTGCCAAAGTTCATAATGACCTAGATCAGAATGTATATGTGTCCAGCTCAAAATGCTCAGATGTATGATAAAGCCAGCATCATTCCCTCCAAATGCTCCTCTCCATCTTGGAACCTAAGCTGATATTCTGCACGTGCAATTACAAAGCAGTGTTTAGCTGTTTTCTAGTATCATAGGCTCAGAAGTGGTCTCAAAGTTCATGTAGGCCAATCCCTTGCAAACCTGTGACCTGCAAAACATGCTTAGGCAAATCATATAATTGAAAGTGTTTGTGCTCTAGGTTAAACCTATTTTTGTCATAGCCGTAGATACTAGGAACATAGGAAGTTCCCTTATACGGAGTCAGATCATTCGTCCATCTAGCCCAGTATTGTCAACACTGACTGGCAGCAGCAATCCAGGCTTTCAGGCAAGAATCTTTCCTAGCCCTCCTTGGAGATGGCAGGGATTGAACCTGTGATCTTCTGCATGCAAAGCAGGTGCTCTTCCACTGAACTATAGCCCCTCCCCAAATCTCAGCTCTGAGCTGTGCAAATGCCCCCGAAGGATGATCATTCTTAAGGCTCCAGGCACTCCTGGCCCAAGACATTTTGCTGCCTGATTTAGAGCCCGAGTGCTACCCTCTCCCCTGCAAAGGCCAACACTTCAAAAAGTCTTGCTGTACCATTCAGGCATCATTTCATCCCTTCTTTTGTCCTCCAAACCTCATGGTGCTACCTGAAGCAGGTCATGTCACCATGGTCCACGACTGGGCCAGCCCTGGCTCCAGGAACTGCGGCCAGCCCAGGGAAGCTCTGGAGCCTTGGAACAAGGGCCTAAATGCAGAACTAGTCATGCTTACATCCCACTGAAATCCACAGGGCAAGCTTGTTTTGACTCATTTATATCCCATTAATTTCAGTGGGACTCTAGCATGACCAACTTTCTCTGGATTTGGGCCAAGGACCTGTGTAATCCCTGATCTTGCCTTAGCTGTGATTAGTATTCATAACCTGAGCAAAACATTTACATTTGAGGCACAATGGAAATTGTGGACAATACAATACAGTGCAGGCAATATGACAGATTACAACCAACACTAGGAGCTAATTTAGGCTCTCTTCACACCTTGTTTTTTTAGCAGGATCGTTCTTACTTAATCACTGGTTTTCACAGGAGCTTTAAACAACGTCGCTGCTGTCCTGCTGCTATCTCACAACTTCCCCTCCGTCTTCCCGTGTGATCTGAGAATGGGGAAAATCCAGCATTTTCTGTGCTTGCTATTGAAATCGCCATCCCCCCCTCCCCGGTGTATTTCCCTTTTAGCACTTTGTCCCACTTTATGTGGGCGTGTGCTAGGGGTTGTTGCTGGGTGGTGTTGAATAAAATTGTCATGACAACAAATCGGTGGGAGTTTCTGCCTCTCTCTGGTTCCACTACGGGCACTTGAACTATAAAGTGGTTAACCATCCCAAATGCTTCTCCAAGATCCCCCTGAATGCAACAATGTTTACTTCTGAGTAAACTTACTGGCTGTAAAGCTTTCCTTTCCTGGGAGTAAGCGCCACTGAAATCTGTGTGGCTTGCTTCTGAGTAGGTATGTATAGGAGTGCATTGTAAGTCTACTTAGAGTAGCAGTCTTAAGGTCTCCCATCCCCTTCAATGCATTTACTTGGATCTTCCCCCTCCCATTGACTTCACTGACTGCTTCTTCTCCCTTTTGCTCACCAGATTGATGGGCTTTTTTCCTCTCAGGTTGGATGGGGGAGTCTCCCTTCTCAGCCATGCTGGAGAGAGGCTTGATAGTTAGGATTTCAGTGGGTATTAAAAGTGCATTTTCTCCTCCCCTGAATAAATTTATCATGCAGAGCTTGGAACTGTCATTTTTAATGGTTTCTTTTTTGTGTGTGGAGTTGTTTTATAAAGTAGCAGTAATGCTGAGGTGGTTTTCCATAATACTCCCTCCCTCCCACCTAGCCAGCCACTATCTCTTCTCCTAGCCCACCTTGCAGGGTCGTTGGGAAGCCAGAATAAGGGGGAAGAGCAACAACAGTGTGGAGGGGGGAAGTAAGCCGGGTCTAATGAAGAAGGTGTCCCCCATGAAGCAGTTGCTGGGGGGGGGGGCGCTGCTAGGGATGGTTTGGTGCATTGACTGTATACAAGTCCATTTGTGGATTTCTTACTTCTGTAGCTGGGAACCCAAAAATCGATATACCCTTCAAACTCAGTAGTGCAATAATATACTGCATTTAATTCCATCACACACTGACATATTTAGCAGAGAAGGACCAGCAGCGCCAGCAACCTTGGGGTAAGCCACCAAGAAGACTTTCTCTCCCTCGCCACAAAGTCGGAGGAAGGAGGGGGGCAGGGAACCAGCTCCCATAGCCCACTATCCAGGTCACTAGAAGGGCTTCCTGCTTCCCTCCTGTTGTGGAGGAGTGGAGGTACAGACAGAGCCATCAATCATGTTACAGGAACCAATGATCAGGGGAGAGGAGGGGGCATGGGGCCAGCAGCCTCCTTCTGTCCTGATTGTTCCATGCAGCTCCGCCCAGCCATGAAAAGGTATAGAATGGAGGGACATGCTATGAGAGATGCCTGTATACAGGGCTAGTGTAAATCCAGGAAAGGATCTGGAGTCAAAAGGACCGGTTTGTAGTGGAATAAAATGCCAACTCCAGTGGGGCGGATATGACACTTTTAAAAAGTGCTCTCCAATTACATTCATAATTGTTGACCTAATTCCAAATTAAGCTGAAGGGAGTTTGCCATCACTAGTTTTACTGGCTAGTCTGAACTAGTGGCTTCTACATAATACTTAATTTAGTCTGACTGCAGAAAAGTGAACGTTAATCAAAATTCAGATACCTTTGTAGACAGGAACAAGATGAAGCTCTGTTCTGATATAAACTAAGCACAAACCTGTGGTTTCTAATGTCTTATGCAATGCTTTAGGAATGGTTTGGACCTTTATATGACACAGTACGATGTTCACAGCAGTTGATGATGGCATGCAGAAGGCTTGTCTTCTACCACTTCAGGAAGGAAGATATTTAACAGAAAATGCAGAGATTCCAAACTGAAGCATCCAGTTTAATGTTGCTGACTTATATATTGTTCTTCACAGAACTATTTCTCTCTCTCAAGAGAGCACAAATATCACCTTTACAGGAATTCCATGTTTGTGAGGTAAGCAAACCTAACCAAAGAAGAGCATAGAACAATTACTACGCTAGCTATTATTTCCAGAAGGAATATCAGTTACTGACAGATGGTTGTGTGTACAGCATAAAAGTAAAAGAAATGTAGATAAGGAAATAAATATTTGTAAGTAATATTTAAGTATGATACTACAGTATGAAATTCTTTTTAACAGCTGGTACTATCTACACTCAGACATATCACCTGTAGCTAGGCCCAATTCCTGACAAACGATTCTGCTCATGGATAGCCGACAGCC
This sequence comes from Heloderma suspectum, assembly GCF_057233095.1. Lineage (NCBI taxonomy): Eukaryota > Metazoa > Chordata > Lepidosauria > Squamata > Helodermatidae > Heloderma > Heloderma suspectum. Next base: position 274,339,283 of record NC_139458.1, read on the forward strand.
CAGAGCCAAATCTTGATATCTGGCACATTTACCCCTTTTTCCAAACACATAAAAGAAAGATATAATATTTGTCTGCAAATGAACATCAATAGGGTGCCCTCTTTAATAGAGGACAGTCCTCTGTTTGAAAGGCTGCCAGAGAACTGCCCTCTGTTTTGAAGGCATCCTCTGTTTGGACAGTCCAAGTCCGGTTTAAAGATAAAGAAGAAGGAAAAGCTGGGCCTTGAAGTTGCCCATCAGTTAGTACCTGGACAGCAGACTGAGCAAGGCATACAGGTCCCCATGTCACTCTTCCAAACTACAATGAGAGATATTGTATTTCTATTTAAATTAAAATATTTATTCTAAATTTACATCTATGCCTATAAATAAGCATATGAACATTTAAAGCAAATTGGTGTCCTCTTTTGTGGTGATGTGTTTCCTCTTTTGTGGTGATTTATAAGTTGCCATCATAATTGGGAACAGATCAGGATATAATGAGCACAACGTTTTATTAAGTGGAAATGTCACAACAGAAAAAAGAAAGAGGCACGGAAACTTGAAATATTATCCTACCGTATTGTATTTTAACTCAGTAATCCTCCTTACTCTAACCCACCCTTCCCCAACATCCCTCCAGATGTTTTGGACTACAATTCCCATCAGCCCAGGCCAGCATGGCTAATAGACAGGTATGATGGGAGTTGTGGTCCAAAACCAGGCTGGAGAGGACTCCTCTGACTAAATATATGGAAATACATTTTTTGCATGATATTCATTTCATCTATTATTCTTATTGCTACAGGAGCAGATTTTCTTAGCTTTTCCCCTCTGTAAGATTCATACCTAATTAACTGTCACTGACTTCCAAAATAAGTTAGATATATGGAAAGTTCATTTTATGGATCAAAAACCTTTCCCCAAGATGTCCCCCGCTCACTACTGAGAACTGCACTATAATAAGGATCGTATAATTATCTTCCTCTCTTTCTTGTAGGTGGAGAAATGTGATATATTTATGCAAGAGTGGTGTCAGAAGGAGAAAGTAACATGAAGCATGGAGCAGTGGAGGCTGGTGGCTCCATTTTGATAGGGCTGTGAATCCATTTCTGGTTTTCAGTCAGAACTCTAAATGAGCTATCCAAGGTGCTGAACCCATCTTGGGGATAAGGTTCAGCATTTTAGGTAGCTCCTTTAGAGTTCTGTCGGGTTCCGACCAAAAGCCAGAGCAGAATCACAGCCCCACTGAAATAGGAGCCGCCAGCCTGCACTGGCATGGGGTATTATTAAATGAAGTTTCAGACCAGAGAGGCTGAATTGCCAAGATTTAATGGCATGTGATGACAACTTGCCACCATGTGGCCCCTGCTGTAGAGATAACATTTATGTGTACCTGTACTGGGAAGAGGCAACCTAGGGCAGTATCCAATACTGCTGTTGCGTTCCTGCTTAATCTGTTGCACAAGTGGGAACCACCGCTTGCACAATAGAAAGCTAGTGTTCCAAAAGCAAACACTTCTGGATTGAGACAAGTTAGCTGAGCTACCTTCTGCAAACTCTACCGACCCGCCCCTTTCCAGAAATGAGTGTTTCCGCTCGTTTCTGGTTGCTGTATAAACCGCTAGCTCCCTGTTGCGCTAAAGGTGAGCCCCACTGCCATGCAGGCTGACTTGGATACTTGCTAAGAAAGCAACTTGCTGTTGAGTTAATTCAAGGTTGACTTTCCCTCCATCCAGTTCTTCTGTGGCCCTGATCTCTGTGTTATTGAAACATCTCCTTAAACAACAAATAATCAACATTATTCAGATCTGGTGTACACAATTGCAATGGTTTGCCACCTAGACGTACCAGCTTGGTTGTACATTAGCTCATAGCTGGATGTACAACCAAGACTGGTTTGAGCTGGACAGAAAAAGTAATTCCTTCACTTCAGCTGGCCAGAGAGAAGACACAATTTTTACCAAACTGGCAATGTTCAGATCCTTCTGTAGAGGTCCTCAGTCATGATTTGTGTGAAATTAGGAGGTCCTGATTTCCCTGTTCAATGTGATTCCTATATAAAGCCAAGTTACTAATATGTGTGACAGAAACTGCAAAATTTTGGATGACAAATTGTCACACAGTCAACACAACCAAATCTAGAGTGGCCATTTATGAATTACCAAAAAAGAGGACAATAGATACAAATGTGCATAAAATTTGTATATGCTATATACATGCAAATTTAGAGTGGATTATTATAATTTAAATATAAATACAGTACATCTCTGCATAGTGGGGAAGACTATGACCAGCTGACCTGTGTGCCTGTTGATGGGCAACTTCAAGGCACAACTCTTTGATGGTTCTTTATCATTAATCCAAACTTGGACTGGATAGCCCTTTGAAGACAGGATGCCTTCAAAACAGAGGATAGTCCTCTTGCAGCCCCTCGAATACAGGACTGTCATCTATAAAAGAGGACACATGGACACCCCAATACAGTCTCAGGGCATCGCTACACCAGCCTAAAATCCTGCATTTAAAACGGGGCTTTCTGCTTCCATTTTAAATGCAGGATCACAACGACTCCCTTTTTCACGTGCTTCCTTTCCCCCCTCCCCTTTCCCCCTCCTTCTCCCCATATCTGTGTCTTCCATTCTCTTTCATTGATCTTGCTCCTCTTCTTGCCACTTTTCCTCTTTTCACGGAGGGAACTCAAGCGGAACACAACGGGGTAGTTTGATAGCTCATTATCTGCGATCTATTTAAAAATAGAACAAAGGGCGTTTAGTGCAGGACGTTCATGTAAAGAGCCCGCAAACTTCTGTGAAGGAGCAATCTCAATCGCAGGATAAAAGCTCTGTGTGAAGAAAGACTCAATCACACACATACTTACTGTGTGGAGGGGGAAAGAGATGGCACCCTTAGTCCTGTCACTGACTCCCATGGCCTCTGTACACATACAGCTGTACATACACAGACTCTTACACATGATTGGGAACTCTATGCAGCATTGCCAACCATATGGAAGAGCCTATCCACATACCACTGTCCATGTGTAGAAGCCCCTTTTGCATCTTTTACTTGAATGCACAGAGGCTGGGGTTGAGTCAGTGGGCATGAACTTCTCCCCATGCCATATGTTGAGTATACATGTGCTTGACAGTGTGAAAAGGGACTCAAATATAGAAATAATCTCAGATCATTTGTCCAGACGCTGCCCATCTTTGATGTATTTCCTGCAGTGTTTCACCGTATGCTAATTTAGACTAATTTATATGTTCTTAAAAGCAAAGCATAAGATTAGAAAAGCAGACCTGGAATAAGAAAACAGGTGATTACTGCCAGCCAACAAAAATCAATGTTTGCACATCCCCAGTCCTAAATACAAACACTTCCACTGGGTCCATTCAGACCTGGTTCAGATGACATGACAGCCCCCTGTGGGTTAGTTAACCCTCGGGGTACTGCGGGCAGCATGTGCACGTGTTGTCCACCATTACGAACATGCAAGCCCTGGCTGTGTTTAAACTGGAATTTTGGGTAGGTCTCATCCTAGCCAGAGTGATAACACCTGGTTCTCTTTACTGACATACCACACAGGAGGTAGGTTGAACTTCTCTGCCTTGGCTCCAAGCTATGTAAGATGGTGAGAAAGTACTTGTCTGAAGATCTTGAAACTGGAATAGAGTGAATAACTGAATTTTATAACTTTAGGTAGAATGGCAGCTGAAAACTTGAGTCTGATGCCCAGTGAAATCAGAGCTGGTTAAATTTCTTGGTCCTTTCTACCCTGTTAAATATATACTTTCTCCCAGCTGTTTTATTTCCAGCTACTTTCATTGAGTCAGCTGGCATAAATGTAGGGCTGAGCCAAAACACCATCAGCTGTCCAATTTTGCAGCCCTGTTCATCAGCTTTGGCTCCCTACTTTTCAGAAGGAGCTGCAAACAGGGACAAAAATGTTTGCCCATTCAGAATAAGTACAGTGTTTGCTGTCATCACTGTGAATTGGCTTCATGACATCAAATAGCCAAATCTGATTGACTAGATGATGTTGTGATATCACATGGACAATGTGATTCCCAATTGGCTAGGATTCACATAACCAGGAAAAAAAAACTTGTTCAAACTAGAAAACAATTGTACCAAAGGACCGGCCAATTGGGCAGTGAACAGTCCTCAAACAAGAGGAGAAAAAAGGTAAGAAAGGGGATTTCCAGAGATTGCCTCCCAAAACTATTATCTTTGCATTGAAAACATTTGAGGTAAGTATGCAGTGCAGCCAATATATAAATATACATTATTTCCATGAAAGAGAATATAAAAGCATCCTATAGATTTGCTTAGATGTCTATAAACTTGGGTCAGCTATAAAAAATATTTATCAACATTCTCAAATTTTATTAGTCTAGCCTCTGAGCCACAGTAAACACAGTTATAGATTAAATGTCAGAACAAAGTTCATCCTGATTGTTGTTCACTCAGATGAACACTCCAGCAGCCTTATAAATTTGTCATTATCCATACCTAAGCAAGGGTAGGTTTGTGAATCTGTTCTCAAACAGCATGTCTTAAACTAAGCATCAAATGTAGAGAGAAATTGCTCATGGCAAAAGTGACTTTTCTTTACTGGAAAGGTGAAAGAATATACATTGCTACCTAGCTAATGCAAAAGGCAGAGCAAGTTTCATCTGTGTTTGCCTCAACATGCTTTCCAGATCTACTTGGGATGAATACCATCATACTGCCCATTATTGGTCCTCATTATCAATCTGGCCACTGCATTTTGCATGAGCTGCAGCTTCTCAACCATCTTCGAAGGCAGCCCCACGTAGCGTGCACTGCAGTAATCTAACTTGGAGATTACCAGAGCATAGACAACTGAAGCCAGGTTATCCCTGTCCAGATAGCTGGACCACCAACCGAAGTTGGTAAAAGGCACTCCATGCCACTGAGGCCACCTGAGCTTTAAGTGGCAAAGATGGCTCAAGGAGAACCCTCCCGCTCCTTCAGGGGGAGTGCAACCCCATCCAGAACAGGTTGAGCACCATCCATCCAGTCAGAAGAACCACCCACCAACAGTATCTCAGTCTTGTCTAGATTGAGTTTCAGTTTATTAGCCCTCATCCAGTTCATTGTTGCAGCCAGGCCCTGATTTAGCACATCCACAGTGTTGCCTGAAGAAGATGAATAGGAGAAATAGAGCTGCATGTCATCAGCATACTGATGACAACATGCTCCAAAAGTCTGGATGACCACACTCAGTGGTTTCATGTAGATGTTAAATAGCATGGGGGACAAAACCGACCCTGTGTAACCCCATGCTGGAGAATCCACAGGGCCAAGCAGTATTTCCCAAGCACCACCTTCTGAAGCCAACCATCCAAGCAGGAGTTGAACCACTGCAATGCAGTGCCTCCCATTCCCAGCTCAATTGTCCCAGAAGCATAACATAGTCGATGGTATTGAAAGCTACCGAGAGATCAAGTAGAATCAACAGGGTCACGCACACCCTGTCTCTCTCCTGACATAGGTCATCACACAGGGCAACCAAGGCTGTTTCCATGCCAAAACCTGGCCTGAACCCCAACTGAAATGGATCTAGATAATCAGTCTCATCCAAGAGTGCCTGGAGCTGGTTGGCAACCACCTGCTTTAGAACCTTGCCTGGGAAAAGAACATATGCCACTGGTCTAACATTATTAAGATTTTCCAAGTCCAGGGAGGGTTTCTTCAGGAGTGGTCTCACCATCACCTCTTTGAGGCAGCCCAGGACCACTCCCTCTCACAAGGAGGCATTCATCACCTCCCTGGCCCAGCCAGCTGTTCCTTTCCTGCCAGTTTTTATACACCAAGAGAGGCAAGGATCCAGTACGGAAGTGTTTGCATGAACCTGCATCTTGTCAACATCCTCGAGCTGTACCAACTGAAACTCATCCAGGAGAACAGGACAAGGCTGTGCTCTGGATACCTCACCAGATTCACCAGCAGTAAAACTGGAGTCTATGTCCCAGTGGATGCAGGAGACTTTATCCTGGAAGTGCCTAGCAAATGCATTACAGTGGGCCTCAGAGAGGTCTACAGTGTCCTTAGGGCCAGCATGTAATAGCTCCTGGATGACTCTGAAGAGCTCTGCTGGGCATCAGATAGAAGATTCAATAGAGGTAGCAAGATGATTTTTTTTTTGCCACCCTCACTGCCTCTGAATATACTTTACCATAGCCACATACCAGCATTTGATTGCATCCACTAGGAGTTCTTCTCCATCTGTACTGAAGCCATCTCTTATTTTGTTTCATTGCTCTCAGCCCTGGGGTATGCCACAGAGCAATAAGAGCTTTAGTCAGGAGAGGGCGCTCAGGAGCAATCATGTCAACCCCCGGGTCATTTCTGCATTCCACAGATCAACCAGGGTTTCGACAGGAGAGCCCACCATATCAGCCAGAAACCTCCCCTGAATCCTCTGGAAACCATCCGGATCCATTAGCCTCTGGGGGCAGACCATTTTAATAGGTCCCCGACCCATGCAGAGGGGAAATGCTGCTGTAAGTCTAAACCTCAGCAGGCAATAATCTGACTGTGACAAGGGGACTGATGCAAAGTCCTGCACCTTCAGATCATCATCTCCATGTCCAGTTGAGAAAACCAAGTCTAGAGTATGCTCTGCTACATGCGTTGGGCTGATGACGTGCTCGGACAGTCCCATGGTCATCATGGAGGCCATGAAATCCTGAGCCGCCCCAGACAAGGTGCCCCCAATGTGAATGTTGACATCCCCTAGTGTGGGGGATCGCAACAGTGTACCTGAGACCACCTCTGTCAGCTCAGATAGGAAGTCTGTTGAGCAGCACAGTGGGTGGTACACCAACAGAGTCCCCAGTCTGTCCCGCCAGACCAACACAAGGTGCAAACACTCCAGGCCAGTAGCCACATGGACAGGGAGCCTGCAGAGGGAGATGGAATCCCTATAGACCACAGCAACCCACCCTCCCCGGCCCTCAGGTCTTCCCTGATGCTGAACCAAGTACCCTGGTGGGCATGGCTGGGAGAGACTATCTCCTCCCTGTTCACCCACCCAGGTCTCAGTTATGCATGCCAGATTGGCCACCTCATCCACAATTAAATCATGGATGAGGGAGGCCTTATTTTGAACTGATCTAGCATTTAAAAGCAGCATCTGGAGACCTGAGGGCAGGCAGATAGGGCAACCACTATGCCTGCGGATGGGGGGAGTGCCGGAACACAGCACAGCCATTAACTGTCTGGGCCGTGTTCCCCTAACCTGGCTAGCCCTCCTCCCAACATCATATCTCCCTTGACCTGTAACCACACTAATTGGGCCCCCCCTCATGTACTCCGACTTAGCCATATATCCTCTCTCACAGGCACATCACAAGATCCTAAGTGAAAAAACAACCGACCCCCATACATAGAAGCTGCAAAACCATTCAATCCTTGCGTCTCCCCCAAAGCATCTCCCCCCAAAGGGGTGACCATGCCTTTGGTGGTGGTGCCTTTGGGGCACTGCCGCCCCACGTCAGAGCTGGGCAGATAAGAGGCTTCCCAGGGAACTTGGGACCAGCCCGTCCAAATCAGCAGCAATTCGCCCAGGGAAGGTTTCCCCCCCTCTTCAGCTCCAGCCAGGGGGTGGGGGGGTTTCTCTCTGGCAACAACACCGTCCCAGGCAGGGCCAACTAGATGGTAAATTGGCTCACCTGCCTCTGTACGATGTTCCGCCTGCCTTCCCTTGCCTGGTCCAGGCTGGACTTGCCTGGTCCAAGCTTAGACCATTTATGGCTGTGATTTTGCACAAAATGCGCTAGTTACAGCTGTGATTTTGCACAAAAATACCCTCAGTAGAGTTCCTTTACTAGGGAACTATCACGCAGCTCAGCTTGCAATTGCAAGCTGAGCCGGGTCCGTTGTGGGGATCCATCAGGCCCCAAAAGGGCCAGATTTCCCTGCCACGGACAACCTTCACTCAGACTAGGAGCCTTTGGGTTTGGCTGTCCTGTGTGGTGACGAGCTGCTGAGCTATATGTTGTGGCATCTGCCTAGGCCGTTTAGTATCCTGGGGCCCTAGACCAGCCTTCCCCAACCTGGTGCCTTCCAGGTGTTTTGGACTTCAGCTCCCATCAGCCCTAGCCAGCATGGCCAATGGTCAAGAATGCTGGGAGTTGTATTCCGAAATATCTGGAGAACACCAGGTTGGGGAAGCTGCCCTAGACTGACCCTGATCCACAAGCCGTGATTGAATTCTCTTGGATAGGAAGGGCTAGAAGAGGGCTTCCTGTTCAAGTTAAGCTCCTGAGCTCTGGTGTGTTCTTGTATCTGTTAGTTGTCCTTTGGTCCAGACTTGCTCCTCAGTCCTGACTTCTGGCAGGATCTTCGAACCTACCTCAAGTGGGTGGGGTAGGGGTGGGAATCAGGCTTGTCAGCACTATGATGTCACCACTTAGTTTCAGAAGGAGTAGCCATAATAACAGAGAAATAGTGGAAATTGTTAGATCTCGGAGGGAGCGATCCTATGGCCGCTAGTCAGCAGCTAGACGGACATAGGATATGTGGTTTTCCAGGAACAGACCTCGGAGCCTGCGCTCCGAGGTCAGTTCCCAGAGAACTGACCTTCCCCCCACTTCTACGCTGCCTCGCAGGCAGCATGGAACGACCCTGTGTTTCGTGTTCTCAAGAGGACCACAGAGCGGCCAAAATGGGGTGTGGCTGGGGGTGTTCCAGGGCAGGGAAGGTGGAAGCGCCGGTACGGCACATCCTGTGTATCGTCTGGCAGCCTCCTTCCCCACTCCGCTGTCCTGCAGCTAGATGGCCGAAATCAGCTGTCTAGCCACAAATGCAGGGCAGGAGAAGCACAGTGGGAACGACCCCCTCTGTGCTTCTCCTGCCCTGCATTGGATAGGTGGCCGCCTCCACGTTCGGAGGCGGCCACCTATCTCCATAGGATTGCATCCTTAACTGCTACAGATTTTGGCCTTGTGAGCATGCATGACAGGAAAATGTCTCTTAGGGACTGGAATAGAAGTCATGTGCAGAAAAATTATTCCAGAGTTGTTATTCTCTGATTCATGTTTTATGGGTCCTACTGACTTGGGAAAGTGACCTTTTGATTTACCATGTTGTCTGACTTCAAAATAGCAACCCTAATTCAAAATGGCAGCTGAAACATTCTCCTTCCCACTTTTGACTCAAATATCTTGAGAAATGATTATGATGATAGAGCATTGAAACAAATGAAAGCTGAGGCCTATAAGAGTATCTGAACCGCAAAGATCTGGAATACTTAACAGGAAATGTTTGTTGAAAATCATAGGAAAATAATTTCTCCTTTAGTCAAAAACACTTCTCTTTTGGAAGGACTTTTAATTAACTGAAATAGTCTAGTAAAAGATTTGAGCAACAGTTTCAGATTGCTAAGGTGCACTTTTAGAAATGGAAAAAAATGTTTCTTAGTTTGTTACACATTTTCAGTGAAGTTTGCATTTTTGTCAATAAAGACCATTTTTCTATATAACAGTGTTATACATTACAAGCATGTGGAGGCATGTTCCACGTGTACTATGTACACCAGTTGCTGGGGAACATGGGTGGGGGGGTACTGTTGTGCTCATGCCCTGCTTGTGAGTTTCTCGAGGTTCGCTGGCTGGCCGCTGTGTGAACAGAATGCTGGACTAGATGGACCCTTGGTCTGATCCAGCGGGGCTCTTCTTGTGTTCTGATGTTCTTAGAAGATTTTCAGTAAGGCCGAAACTTATTTTCAAGCATGGCCACAGACTTTTAAAAAAACAACAAAGAAAATATTCCTCGTAATGCTTGTAATGTATAACACTGTTACATATAAAAATGGTCTTTATTGACAAAATTAACACAGGTGATAAAAATGCAGCAGCATCCAGGATTAAGATCATGACTGCAGAATAGGATTAAACTCCTTTTTCCAAGGCAGACATTGCTACTGTTGGAGCCAAGCAGGGAAACTTGACTAAGAGGTCAAAGCTGAAGTTGCCAGTGATAAGGTTCCAGCAACATCTGGCAATTAATTTTGACTGTTTGACAGGTCTGCACATTGAGGTGGTGTAGGAACAAAGTCTCCTGTCAGATGTAAGCAAAGAAAGTTTGTCATCTGGTATGCTTTGCAAATGCACACATCTGCCACATGCTACTTTTAGAATATACCTTCAGGGAAGATGTAAACGTATTCACGGACCAGAGTGTTTCCCCAATGTGTAGGCCAGCCTTCCCCAACCTAGTGCCCTCCAAATGGCTATACCAGGCAGTCCAACACATCTGGAGGAGGCCTGGTTGGGGAAGGCTACTTTAGACATAAGCCCACCTACAGTGTACCACAAGATAAAACAGTGGAAGAAAATCTATTTGGCAGTCTACCATCATTTTTCAACAAGAGATTGCTGTTATTTGGCTGTTACTCTGGGAAAGGGGGTCTTTGGATAACACGAATGTGTTTGAATAATAACGGCTCAACAAGAGGCAGCAGGTTTTCATGGCCTCCCAGTGTATTGAATGGAAATTGCCAGGCTCTAGAGCTGCAGCAGAGGTGGGTCATGGAATTTGCTTCAGGAATCTCTTCATGGGTTGTCTTCATACTCAACTTTGAGTATGGGTTGTGCTGTGTGAATCTAGTCAGCTCTGTTGCCACTGCATCATACTGCCTCTCTTGAATAAGGGCTTCTCCACAGGGGGCATTTAACCTGTGATTGAGACTGGTTACTCACTGAAGTTTGTGGTCCTTTATATGATGTCATCCTCCTCCAGGTGCTCCCCCGCTCTTTGTAACCATTACCACGGGTTTCTTCATGATAAAGAAAGTCTAGTATTTTCTCTATATCCTGCTATATCCCGCCATAGAAGCTTCATGAAAATGCGCAATCTTGCTATACTGCAGCACCATCTGTTGTTGTTGTTGTTCAGTCGTTCAGTCATGTCCAACTCTTCGTGACCCCATGGACCATAGCACGCCAGGCCTTCCTGTCCTCCGCTCTCTCCTGGAGTGTGCTCAAGTCCATATTCATTGCATCGGTGATGCTATCTAGCCATCTCATCCTCTACCGTCCCCTTCTCCTTTTGCCTTCAATCTTTCCCAGCATCAGGGTCTTTTCCAGGGAGTTTTCTCTTCTGCCATTAGGGTGGTATTGTCTGCGTATCCGAGGTTGTTGATAATTCTCCCGGCAATCTTAATTCTGACCTGTGATTCATCCAACCCAGCGTTTCTCATGATGTACTCTGCATACAAATTAAATAAGCAGGGCGACAATATACAGCCTTGTCGTACTCCTTTCCCAGTTTTGAACCACTCGGTTGTTCCATGTCCGGTTCTTACTGTTGCTTCTTGACTCTCATACAGGTTTCTCAGGAGACAGGTAAGGTGGTCTGGTACTCCCATCTCTTTCAGAATTTGCCACAGTTTGTTGTGATCCACACAATCAAAGGCTTTAGCATAGTCAATGAAGCAGAAATAGACGTTTTTCTGGAATTCTCTTGCTTTCTCCATGATCCAGTGAATGTTGGCCATTTGATCTCTCGTTCCTCTGCCTCTTCGAAACCCAGCTTGTACTTCTGGTAGTTCTCGGTTCACATACTGCTGAAGCCTAGCTTGTAGGATTTTGAGCATAACCTTGCTGGCATGTGAAATGAGCGCAATTGTACGGTAGTTTGAGCACTCTTTGGCATTGCCCTTCTTTGGAATTGGAATGTAAACTGACCTTTTCCAGTCTTGTGTCCATTGTTGAGTGTTCCAAATTTGTTGGCATATTGAGTGCAGCACTTTAACAGCATCATCTTTTAGGATCTTAAATAGCTCAGCTGGAATACTGTCATCTCCACTAGCTTTGTTGTTAGTAATGCTTCCTAAGGCCCACTTGACTTTGCTCTCTAGGATGTCTGGCTCAAGTTCAGTGACCGCACTATCATGGCTATCAGGGATATTAAAATCTTTCCTGTATAGTTCTTCTGTGTATTCTTTCCACCTCTTCTTAATCTCATCTGCTTCTGGCATCTCCCTGCCTTCTTTGTCCCTTATCATGCCCGTCTTTGCACAAAACGTTCCCTTGAGATCTCCGACTTTCTTGAAGAGATCTCTAGTCTTTCCCATTCTGTTGTTTTCCTCGATTTCTTTGCATTGTTCATTTAAGAAGGCCTTCTTGTCTCTCCTTGCTATTCTCTGGAACTCTGCATTCAGTTGGATATATCTTCCCCTTTCTCCCTTGCTTTTCACTTCCCTTCTTTCCTCAGCTACTTGTAAAGCCTCATCAGACAGCCACTTTGCTTTCTTGCATTTCTTTTTCTTTGGGATGGATTGAGTTGCTGCCTCCTGAACAAAGTTACAGACCTCCATCCATAGTTCTTCAGGCACTCTATCTATCAGGTCTAATCCCTTAAATCTATTCCTCACCTCCACTGTATATTCATAAGGGATATGATTTAGGTCATACCTGAATGGTTTAGTGGTTTTCCCTACGTTCTTCAATTTAAGCCGAAATTTTGCAAGAAGCAGCTCATGATCTGAGCCACAGTCAGCTCCAGGTCTTGTTTTTACTGACTGTATAGAGCTTCTCCATCTTTGGCTGCAAAGGACATAATCAATCTGATTTCGATATTGACCATCTGGTGATGTCCATGTGTAGTCGCTTCTTGTGCTGTTGGAAAAGAGTTTTTGCTATGATCAGTGTGTTCTCTTGGCAAAACTCTATTAGCCTTTGTCCTGCTTCATTTTGTACACCAAGGCCATGCTTGCCTGTTATCCTGGTGAAACCTGGTGATTTCTTGACTTCCTACTTTAGCATTCCAATCCCCTATGATGAAGAGGACATCTTTTTTTGGTGTTAGTTCTAGAAGGTGTTGTAGGTCTTCATAGAACCGATCAACCTCAGCTTCTTCAGCATCAGTGGTTGGGGCATAGACATGAATTACTGTGATGTTGAATGGTTTACCTTGGATTCGTACTGAGATCATTCTATCGTTTTTGAGATTGTACCCCAGTACTGCTTTTCCTACCCTTTTGTTGACTATGAGTGCTACTCCATTTCTTCTAAGGGATTCTTGCCCACAGTAGTAGATATGATGGTCACCTGAATTAAATTCGCCCATGCTTGTCCATTAGAGTTTGCTGATTCCCAAGATGTCGATGTTCAGTGTTGCCATCTCATGTTTGACCACCTCCAGCTTACCTTGATTCATTGATCTTACATTCCAGGTTCCTAAACAATATTGTTCTTTACAGCATTGGATTTTCTTTTCACCACCAGACACATCCACAGCTGAGTGTCCTTTCAGCTTTGGCCCAGCCGCTTCACCCTTTCTGGCACTACTTGGAAATTCCCTCTGCTCTTCCCCAGTAGTATATTGGACACCTTCCGACCTGAAGGGCTCATCTTCCGGCGTCATATCTTTTAGCCTTGTGATATGTTCCATGGGGTTTTCTTGGCAAGAATACTGGTGTGGGTTGCCATTTCCTCCTCCAGTGGACCACATTTTGTCAGAACTCTCCTCCATGACCTGTCCGTCTTGGGTAGCCCTGCACAGCATAGCTTATGGCTTCACTGAGTTAAGCAAGCCCCTTCGCCACAACAAGGTAGGGATGTATGAAAGTTCCGCCATGGATCTCGGGGAGGCCGAATGCCAGCGCATTCAGCCCACCAAAATCGGTGGCGGAACAGCCCCCTGCCCCCCCCAGGATGGGACTTACCTGGGGCGGATCTTTTTGGCGGCGGCGGCAGCGGCGGCGGTGGCGGCGGCAGCTCCGGCAGTGGTTCGCCGCCGCCGGCTGCGGCGGCCGGTCTTCCAACCGGCTGCCGCCGCCGCCATTTCCAAGTTTAAAAAAAAAAAAGTGATAGGCTACATAAAGATTTACGTAACCTATCATGGCTAAATTTTAAAAAAACACCGTGATAGGCTACGTAAATGTTTACGTAGCCTATCACAGCTGATTAAAAACAAACAAACGCGTGTACGCAAATGGCGGCACCCATGGGCACTGCCATTTGCGTTCCTTATTTTGGCACGTCTTAGTCTACGTAAACATTTACGTAGACTACGGCGAAAATAAGGGGAATGCAAATAGCATAGCGTCTACGCTATTTGCGTTCCCCTTATTTTCGCCGTAGTCTACGTAAATGTTTACGTAGACTAAGACGTGCCAAAATAAGGAACGCAAATGGCGGCACCCGTGGGCGCCGCCATTTGCGTACGCGCGTTGTTGTTGTTGTTTTAATCAGCTGTGATAGGCTACGTAAATATTTACGTAGCCTATCACGGCTGACTGCAGGGACGCAAACGGCAGCGGCTATGGCCGCCACCATTTGCATCCCTGCTAGCCAGCGGCCGGATGTCCGGCTGCTGGCGGAGACGGCCAGCGGCTCCGCAGAATCCCTGTGGAGCGGAGCCGGCAGGCCAGGATTCGGGGGGGGAGGGATGGAGCGCCTCCCCCCCCGGCCAGAATTTCGGGGGGAGGGACGGAGCACCTCCCCCCCCCAGCATCAGCATAATCCGCAAACAGGTAAGTGACTTTCGTACATCCCTACAACAAGGCAGTGATCCATGAAGGGGTGCAGCACCATCTAGTGGCTGTATAATGAAGCATATGGAACTTGCTGAGAAAGAAAATCCCCCCAAAATAGCTGACCTTAATCCTGCAAAGAATCCGCAAGCAGAAGCCCCAGTAAGGGTGTGGGATTTTACCCTTGTGTAGAGATGCCCTAAGAGTCAGCATGTGAGGCTGCGATAGTTAGCACCCGTGGCAGTTATAACCCGATGAAGAAGAAGATGGCAGGACCATCTTGCAGCAGTCTCTCTTTTAATATTTAAGACTGAGAAGGGGAGCTTTCAAATTACGCTTTTTTATTGTGCAGCCACCCTGCCTCATTCATGGAATTTTACTCATGGGGGCAAGGGTGGGGGGGTCCATACATCACTGTCTTCCATTTGTAACCCTCCCATGTTTATCTGCTGCTTCTGCCTTTTTTCTTACCCTAGAAAATCTGTTAAGGAGGAAAAAGATGGAATAGCTGCACAATGCCTTTTGACTGGTAGCACTAGGGAGTTAGCCATTTGGAAGCCCCCAGAGATAGCCACAATGGTGCTCTGATGCTCTATCCAGCCAGCTAAGCAATAAGCTCTGTGGAATTATCATTGCCATTTCTTCTGGCTGTAAAGAACCAGGACAGTCATTAGGAAAAGCATACTAGAATATGGGGGGGGGGGGAGGAAGGGAGGAAGGAAGGAAGGAAGGAAGGAAGGAAGGGTGGGTGGGTAGTGGTTTTAAATAATCTTTTTCCAGGGCTGCCATTAAGTAGTGCAGAAATTCACATCTCACATTCTATTCAGCATCCACATGTGTGTTAGGCTGCTCAGACAACATTCGCTAATGACATGTTTTAAAGAAGTTTCTTTCAAAAATTTCACTGGCCAGTTTGATACTAATGAGGTGGCAGGTTTGTTGCAGTGAATCTGACAACGAGCCGCTGCAAGAAGGAACAAAATTATAAATGTTCTTGTTGCTATTCCCTGGCAACCTGAACCACAAGACTGGTGATGTAGCTCAACATCAAACTGTCTCCTAATTGAGTTCTTCCCTAGCATCCTGGAGTATAGATTAAAGAGCAATTCATGTTATCTATCAACCACGTTTTCACTGATACTCCAGGGCTCCAAAAGGTGATTAGCGGGCAACTATTTTGATTCAGTTGTGGGTTAGAATGTACCAAAACAACCCTTAATGCTGCTCTTTTCTGAAAGTGGCATTTTCAAGAGAATGTTTATTAGGTGCAGACTGTTCTTCCAGATGCTGCTGTTACCATGGCAGGTTCACTGGGAGAAAAGCTAATTGTAAGACGTTTAAACAAATTAAGGTAGGTGAGCTCAGGTTAATAACAATCTCTCTCTCCCAAGAACAAAACTGTGTCCAATTTATTTACAAATTCTTAGGGGGGTGATACTGGTGAATTGTGTGCATGTCCTTAATGCTATGCAGAATTGCTTTAAAATGTCCTCTTTTTAAAAGCACACGTGTACACACACAATTAGATTGACCATTCTTAGGTGCATCCCTAAAGAACAACCTAAATATTCAACACAAGATGTTCTATTAATTCCGAATCTTCCCCTGGGAAGTGAATTGTAGGGACTCTCAGATTCATCCATCTGCCCCATTAGAATTGAGAAAGCAAAAAAACCCAAGTCTTTACAACAGGCTGGCGCAACTTTTGTGGAGAAGTCAGATCCAGCTACTGTTACACAGTACCTGGTCAGTCCCAGCATAGACTGTCGCAACTCACTCTTTGTGGGGCTGCCTTTGAAAAGTGTTTGGAAACTGCAGCTGGTGCAGGATGCTGACAGGATCCCCTTTTCTAGAGCAGGGTATTCCTACACTGTTTGATACACACTGCCTCCTGCTTCATCGCTGGGACCAATTTAAAGTACTGATTAACACTTTTAAATCCCTAAACCAGCCTTCCCCAACCAGGGCCCCTCCAGATGTTTTGGGCTGCAGCTCCCATCAGCTCTGGCTATTGTCACGCTAGCTTGGGCTCATGGGAGTTGTAGTCCAAAACATCTAGAGATCACCAGGTTGGGGAAGGCTGCCCTAAACCATTTGGGGCCCGGGTGTTTACAGGACGGTCTGTCCCAACATAATCCTAGCTGTCCTTTGAGTTGTTCACAACCTGAATTGCTTTCCCCCACTTCTCTGGAATCCCAGCTCCCTGTAGCCATTATATAATACCTTCACTAGACGTCTGTGAAGCAACATGCCATGCTACCTGTTTTCTAGTCTAGGACTTGCCAGATAACTACGTTTCACCTTGCTTGGCTTGCAACTCCCACTGTATTCTGAAACAGCATCTGTCCATCACCCTAGTTTCCTGACTTACAGGACTGTGCTCACCACTACTGTCTGTCACCTGATCCCTAAACCCACCAGTGCCAGGATTCCTTGTACTCTCCATAGCCCTATCCCCAGCACTGGGCAATAGCTCAATAACGGCCTTTGGCCTTGAACAGGAGGAGGACTGGAATTCTGAGGACTGCTTTCCCAAAGACATAAATACTTAAAGCATATGAATCTTTTTCCTTTAGATGGAAAAAACTAAATATAACACTATATATATATATATATATATACACCAAAAATGTCTTTTTAACTCTTTACATAGCAGAGATTGGCCCACAAACCACTATTACAATAACAACAACAACAACAACAACAACAACTCCAGTTGGCAACCAAGTACGCACCATGCTTTGATGGTTACCCAGTGAAATAGTAGCAAATATTTTCTGCACTATTTTCACACTTCTTGCAATGAAATGTGCAGACATATATTATTAAGAATTATTATCTGTCTCCATGTATATTGTTGTTATACCTGTATGGTTGAAAGGGGAACACTTTGGCCCTATTATATAAGGGTCCAAACAGACTACCTTAAATCTGTATGTAGCAGCGGGGGGGAGGGAGCTTCATTTTTACTCTAGAGTAGGCACAGGGCTCCCAGTCTGGATTGGGACTCTAGTGTAGGGGGATGTTACGCTCTTAATAATCACACTATATGAGTACTTACCCACAGTATTAGCAAACACAATGCAGCAGGTTCTCCCATATCTCTTCAGAGAGGCCAGGAAGGCTTTGTGTTACATAGACAGGGGTTAGAACAGATGTGGCTCATATTGGACATAATCACAACAGAGAATGCAAACAGCCCATTAACAGCCTATTAATCACTGGGCACAGAGAAAGCATTTGACTGGGTCAAATGGTGGCACTCAATCTACTCTCTGGAAAAAATCTGTATACTGCCTTTTAAAAATGAATTAAGGCTATATATAGATGCCTTTATTCTGCCTTTACACCAATTTTTGATCAGACCCAATTCCTCTTCAAAAGAGGATTAAGCATACCCTGCTTCTTAATATGGATATGTCAAGCATTAAAATTAGGGATGTACAAAAGTCACTTACCTTTTCATGGATTCTGTTCATGGGGGGGGAGGCGTTCCGTCCCTCCCCCTGGAATCCTCAACGGGGGGGAGGCGATCCGGTCCTCCCCCATGGAATCCTTGATGGCCGGCTGTGCTCTGCGGCAGCTCCGTGGAGCAGCCGGCCAGGCCCAGGCCAGGGCCATCCGCAGCCGGATTTCTGGCCGCAGAGGGCTCTGGGTAAAAAAAAAAGTACGCAAATGGCGGCGGATACAGCCACCACCATTTGCGTTCCTTATTTTTGGCCGTCATAGTCTACATAAATATTTACGTAGACTAAGATGAAGACAAGAAAGGGGAACGCAAATAGCGTACTGGGCGCTATTTGCGTTCCCCTTTCTTGTCTTCATCTTCGTCTACGTAAATATTTATGTAGACTAAGACGGCCAAAAATAAGGAACGCAAATGGCGGCAGCCATAGCCACCGCCATTTGCGTACGCTTTGTTGTTGTTTTTTACCCAGACGTGATAGGCTACGTAAGTCTTTACGTAGCCTATCACGTCTGGGAGGGGGAGAAAAAAACACAGACTGCAAATGGCGGCGGCAGCAGCCGGTCAGAAGACCAGCCGCCACCGCTGCTGGAGCCACCGCTGCCGTCCGAAACATCCGCCCCAGGCAAGTCTCGTCCCAGGGGGGATCCGCAGGGGGCGGGGTGGGCAGGCCATTCCGCTATGGATTTCGGGGGGCCGAATGCACTGGCATTCGGCCTCACCGAGATCCGTCATGGAATTCTCTGACATCCCTAATTAAAATGCAAGTCTCTGATTGAAATGCCAGGTGGGCAAGAGGAAAATCTAGAAACATGCAGATATAGTATCATGTAAATTGGGTCACTTTAGTGATATGTCCAAGTGTTAGCACACTAGGGATCTGTAGCCTAGGCAGTTGCTGCATTAACACTTTACCACTGAACATGTAATTATTAAAGACCCAGTTTAACCAAGATGCTGGATACATATTATGCTGCATGTGTAAGTTCTTCTTGACTGCCTTGCATCATGCTTAAATTGGACCTGAAAATGAAGGGGGAGAGGATGAGTACAAGCTATTCCTATTTGAGGGGATGCAAGCATGCCAAAACCAGTTTGCGATACTAAACAAAAGGAAGCTTTGATATCAGCTATGAAATGAAATAGAATTATTCTAACTAATAGAATCATAGAATAGTAGGGTTGGAAGGGGCCTATAAGACCGTCGAGTCCAACCCCCTGCTCAATGCACCAAGTCAGAGCATCCCTGTAGGGGTGTCAGAGAATTTCTCGCCGAAACTTCGGGGGGCCGAGTGCCAATGTATTTGGCCCCCCGAAGTAGTTTCGGGGAGAATTTCTCCGAACCCCCCCACCCCCCCGCACCCACCCCCCGGGATGGGACTTACCTTTCCCGAATGTCGCTCCCGGTGGCGGGTCGCAGCAGCGGTTCGGCAGGGCTTCGACAGGGGCGGGGGCGGCAGCCGATCTTTTGACCAGCTGCCGCCGCCGCCATTCCAAGAAAAGTTAAAAAAAAAATCGCCCCCGTGATAGGCTACGTGACGATTAACGTAGCCTATCACGGCTAGATTTGCAAAGTCAGCCATGATAGGCTATGTAAATCGTCATGTAGCCTATCACGGGTGACTTAAAAAAAAAAAAAGCGCGTACGGCTAATGGCGGCCCCCATAGGGAGCCGCCATTCGCGTTCCTTGTTTGGTCGCTGTAGTCTATGTAAAGATTTATGTAGACTACAGCGACCAAATAAGGAACGCGAATGGCGGCTCCCTATGGGGGCCGCCATTTGCGTACGCGCTTTTTTTTTTTAAGTCACCCGTGATTGGCTACGTGACGATTAACGTAGCCTATCACGGCTGACTTTGCAGATCTAGCCATGATAGGCTACGTAAATCGTCACGTAGCCTATCACAGGGGCATGTTTGTTTGTTTGTTAACTTTTAATTTCACGGCCGGGCGAGGCGAGGCGCCTCCTCCCCGGCCTGAATTTCGGCCGGGCGAGGCAGGAAGCCTCCCCCCCGGCCTGAATTTCGGCCGGGCGAGGCGGGAAGCCTCCCCCCCCCGGCCTGAACTTCGGGGGGAGCAGCGAAGCGCCTCCCCCCCCCACGAAGCAAGCTGCAGGACCAGGTAAGTGACTTTCATACACTCCTACATCCCTGACAGATGGCTGTCCAGCCTTGTCTTGAATGCCTCCAGTGTGGGAGAGCCCACCACCTCCCTAGGCATTTGGTTCCATTGTCGTATTGCTCTAACAGTCAGGAAGTTTTTCCTGATGTTCAGCCGGAATCTGGCTTCCTGTAACTTGAGCCCATTATTCCATGTCTGGGATGATCGAGAAGAGATCCTGGCCTTCCTCTCTGTGACAGCCTTTCAAGAACTTGAAGAGCGCTATCATATCTCCCCTCAGTCTTCTCTTCTCAGGGCTAAATATGCCCAGTTCTTTCAGTCTCTCTTCATAGGGCTTTGTTTCCAGTCCCTTGATCATCTTTGTTGCCCTCCTCTGAACCCTCTCCAGTTTGTCTGCATCCTTCTTAAAGTGTGGTGCCCAGAACTGGACACAGTACTCCAGATGAGGCATAACCAATGTTGAGTAGAGGGGAACTAGTACTTCACGGGATTTGGAAGCTATACTTCTATTAATGCAGCCCAAAATACCATTTGCCTTTTTTGCAGCCACATCACATTGTTGGCTCATATTCAGCTTGTGATCTACAACAATTCCAAGATCCTTCTCGCTTGTAGTATTGTTGAGCCACGTATCCCCCATCTTGTAACTGTGCATTTGGTTTCTTTTTCCTAGGTGCAGAATGTCACATTTATCCCTATTAAATGTCAATCTGTTGTCTTCTGCCCAGCACTCCAGCCTATCAAGATCACTTTGAATTTTCTCTCTGTATTCCAAGGTATTAGCTATCCCACCCAATTCTGTGTCATCTGCAAATCTGATAAGCATTCCCTGCACCTCCTCATCCAAGTAATTCATAAAAATGTTGAAGAGCACTGGCCCCAGGACTGAGCCCTGCAGTACCCCACTCATTAGCTGTCCCCAGTTTGAGAAGATCCCATTGATAAGCACTCTTTGAGTCCGATCCTATAGCCAACTGTGGATCCACCTGATAGTCGTTTCGTCTAGCCCACTTTTAGGTAGTTTGCTAATCAGGATATCATGGGGCACTTTGTCGAAAGCTTTGCTGAAGTCGAGGTTTATTATGTTGACAGCATTCCCACAGTCCACAAGGGAGGTGACCTGATCAAAAAATGAGATCAGATTCGTCTGGCAGGATTTGTTCTTGACAAATTCATGTTGGCTTCAAGTAATCCCTGCATTGTTTTCAAGGTGTTTATAGATGGATTGCTTTATCATCTGCTCCAGAATTTTCCCAGGAATTGATGTCAGACTGACTGGTCTGTAGTTCCCAGGATCCTCCTTTTTGCCCTTTTTGAAGACAGGGACAAAATTAGCCCTCCTCCAATCATCTGGCACTTCACCTATCCTCCGTGATTTCTCAAAGAGAATAGACAGTGGTTCTGAGAGTTCTTCTGCCAATTCCTTTATTACTCTAGGATGCAGTTCATCTGGCCCTGGCGATCTGAACTCATTCAAAGTAATTAGGTCTTCCTTGACCATATGCCTATCGATCTCAAGCTGCAATCCTGACCCTTCAGCCTGTACTTCACCTTTGCCAGGGGGCTCATAGACCCTCTTTTGGGAGAAGACTGAGCCAAAGTAGGAATTGAGGACATCTGCCTTTTCCTTGTCATCTCTTATTATTTTTCATTCCTTATTTAATAGTTGAACCACCATTTCTTTCCTCTGTCTTTTACTATGCATGTATCTGAAGAAAGCCTTTTTGTTGCTTTTAGCATCCCTCACTAACCTCCGCTCGTTCTCAGCTTTAGCCTTCCGGACGCCATCCCTGCAATTCTGTGCTACCTGCCTGTACTCTTCCTTTGTAGCTTGGCCACTTCCTGTATGTGCCCTTTTTTGTTTTCAGGCCATCTCTAAGCTTTTTGTGAAGCCACATTGGCTTCTTCTGTTGTCTTCCGCCTTTTGTTCTTGTTGGAATTGTTTGCAATTGTGCCTTGAGAATTTCCATTTTGAAAAACTCCCACGCATCTTGGATTCCTTTTCTGGTTAGAGTCGCTTGCCATGGGACTTTACTGATAATTGTTCTGAGTTTATTAAAATTGGCTTTCCTAAAATCCAGGGTATGCGTTTGGCTACATTAGGCTTTTGCTTCCTTTAGAACCAAGAACTCAAGTGACATGGTCACTTTCCCCCTGAGTTCCCATAACTGCTACTTGATCCACTAAGTCATCTCTATTAGTGAGGATCAAGTCAAGGATAGCCAATCCTCTAGTTCCTTCCTCTACTTTCTGTAGGAGGAAATTATCAGGAACACAAGTCAGGAATCTCTTGGAGGGACCATGTTTTGCACAATTTGTCTCCCAACCAATATCGGGGAAATTGAAATCCCCCATTACTACTACATCATGCTTCCTTGAAACCTTGGCAATTTGCTTTTCAAAAGTTTCATCCTCATCTTCTCCTTGATTGGGTGGCCGGTAGTAGACTCCGACCACCAGGTTCCTTTTATTCTTTGCTCCACTTATTTCAACCCAGATGCTCTCAATGGGGCTACCAAGCTCCTCCTCCTGTATTTCTGTGCAGAGATATGTATTTTTCACATACAGTGCAACCCCACCTCCCTTTCTGTTCCTCCTGTTCTTTTTGAACAAGTTATATCCTTCCATTGCTGTATTCCAGTCATGGGAGTCATCCCACCAAGTTTCAGTTACACCCATCAAGTCATAATTTCCCTCCTGTATTAAGAGTTCAAGTTCATTCTGTTTGTTTCCCATACTCTGGGCATTAGTGTATAGACATTGAAGACCATGTGCTTTACAGTCTGGCTTTCTTCCTACATGTTTCTGAAGACTATTATTGAGCGCTATTAGAGCTGTTCTCTCCATTGTGGTGCATGAGCCTTCATCCATTGTTACCCCCAACTTTATGTCTCCCTCCTGATGAAGTTCTTCATGCTGTGGCCAAACACATTCTGCCCAGCCTTTGTGAGGTGCAACCCATCCCCTGCCAACAATCCATCTTCCAGGAAGTATAGCCCGTGGTCCCAGAATCCAAATCTCTTACTCCGGCACCACCTTCGTAGCCAGTCATTCACCCGGAGTATTTTTCTTTCCCTTTCTGTCCCTCTTCTAACTACTGGAAGGATGGATGAGAAAACTATCTGGGCCCCAAAGCTCTTGAGTTTCCTTCCCAAAGCTTCAAAGTCAGACATGATTTCTTTGTACCTCCGCTTGGCGGTAGCATTTGTTCCCACATGGATGAGAAGAAAGGGATACCTGTCAGTGGGCTTTATGAGTGTAGGCAACCCTTCAGTCACGTCTCTAATCCATCTTCCTGGGAGACAGCATACTTCGCAAGTCCATGGGTCTTTGCGATGTACTTGGGTTTCGATCCCATGCAGCAAGGAGTCTCCCACTACTACTACTCTTTTCTTCTTGTTGTAGGCCTTGGCTTCATCGCCTCTGTTTGACTGACCTTCAATCTCTTGCTCACTATCATGCAGGTTCCCCTGTACTCCTTCCTCTGCAGGCTGTCCTCCAGTCTCATCCTCAAGTACCTGGAAATGGTTCCATATCTCCACTGCCTCCACTGGTGGAGATATAATAGAGATATATCAAAGTTGCATTTGTTTTTATTAAAATAAGCAGCAATGTATACATTGTAAAAGTTGCAGGGATTAAGTACAAGTATTCTGTTTGAGTGAATGGGCAACAGAAGAGGAAAACTAAGATCTGCCTTTGCATTCTCTCAAGCTAAAATCATGTGGACAGTGGTGAATTAAAGATTCTACTAAGAAAGAGCACAGCTTGCAACTCACTAATTCCAAACACAGTAAACCCCAGCAGTCAAATCAAAATTTGGCCCATTGCCTCTTGAAAGAACATTGACATTAACCAAAGAACAAATTATGGTATCTGTATAACCTTTTATGCATCATTTCTAACTACTCCTGGGCATTTCCCCCCTTCCACTTCTGTCACAATTTGCTTATAGAAAGAAGTTAGTATATGACTGTGGTACATCCTTGTGTAATAAAATATGTCATTCCAGTCACTTTGCAGGCTGAACTTTCCCAACGGCTGTCAAGCAAGCTAGTGGAGTTGCCCTACTGTGAATATTGGCAAGACTCCAGTATTGACTGAGAGCCATACACAGCAGACTGTCCTGCAATCATTGAGCCCAAAAAAGATCAAGCTGATGACACATGGAGCATGTCCCTTGAGGACTCACAAAACAGAACTTTTTGGTTTTCCGATTGAAGCCAGAGCTTCACCAGCAAAAACCACATGCTGCATAGACAAATGTGATTGATGCATCGTGTTCTCATAATCTCTAGGGATAATCTCATTTCTGAACTGCAGTGGTCAATGTTTTGCAAGTTTCAACTATTGTGCTCAGATATGTAACCAGAACTGTTATATCCAGGATAGCAGATGTATTGCTCCAGAGTACCTGGTACAGATTGCTGGCTTGAGCTATTTATTATATATAATTTTTCATTTTCTCCTCCTGACCACTTTGCCAATTGGTGTGAAAGAAGGTCAGGCAGATCAGAAAGAAGGCAGGTTAGACTGGGCTTGGTCTACCTGTAGCAGTTCATTTGGGGAAAATGGTCTAGAATAAAAACTTGGGTAACAGGAGACTGTCGGGAAAATTGCAACCTCGTCTGCAAGTTACTGGAAGGGGGCAGTGTTACAGTTAGTTAGTTCATGAGAATTTTAACCACAGCTAGCCTCAGGATCTCTAATGTGGTTTCCTGTGGTTTCTTCATTTTGCTCCTTCCCTTCCTTCCCCCTCTCGCTCCCTTTGACTTCCTCCATTGCTGGGGACACTTGTGTTTGCTCTCTTGCTCCTGCCTGTGTAATGGAACACAAAATAGACTGAACACACTCTGTTTTGAAACTCTTACCTGTTGTACTTACATTTTATGCAAGTACATTTGTGAATAAACCCATTTTATCTTTTCTGCACCTTTTATTGTTATACAATAGCCCTGTGTGCATGTGGAACTGGTAAATGCTCATCCTGTTTTGCCTTTTGTTTTTCTTCTGCTAATTGCCCTTCTAACAGGAGGCATCACTGCTAAATAATCCCATCTGATACCTGAGCAAATAATTATTTCTTTGTTGTTGTTTTTTAATGGTTCTTTGTAGATTGGCATCCTGTACAGATACCTGAGTTTTTAAACACTGGGCAAAGAATATTGCAGCAGGATCATCTGTTATGATACAGAAGCTTACAACTGTATTATGTAAACTCAATACATTCACACACTAATAATCATCTCTGAATGATGATCAAATTAGCTCTGGATCAGGCTATTAGGGTACCATAAACACCACTCTTATTAGTTTGGTATTTTTACAGTTTTGCATAGCTACAGTTCCTCATGATGAATTTTGCTCCTCCTGACCTGGTCAGGCCATTCTGGAAATCAACAACATGTTCTGACTGTGGAACCAGCCATTTCAGGAATGAAATCATGTCCTAGGTTTTTTATAGGTAGATGGAATAGGGAGCTGACTTCTATAGAAACATACATTGTGTATCTGAAAGAAAGGTTCATAAAACGGCTGGCCTAAAAATGAGGGCAGTAACTTTACCAAATTAATGGTGAAGAGCTACTGGATCTGTGTGTATTTTTGAAGAGTTAGAAGACAGTTAAAGAGTAGGAACGTTTCATTCCATTTAAGCCTATTCAGCAGAATCTACAGGTTTTCTTATTAGGAGATGATGATGATCATGATGAGTGGCACCCAACCCATACAAACTTGTGGAAGTCGACGGGTCTTTTGATGCAGTCTCCTGTCAAAAAGTAGGTGCTCCTGCTTGTGATGTTATTACTGGTCAACCAGATCCATCCAAAAGCACACCTGTGAAAATCAAATATAGCTTCAAGAAAATTCTGGAGGAGTCCAGATTACCCCTGTTCAGTCACTGGTGAGACTCTTTCTTCAAATGATAGGAGACATGTCTATATACCTATACACAGGGAAACACCTTGGGGGGTCTTGAGGTTGATGGAGGCTTTTTGTTGTTTCTCAAGAACTGTGTGCCAACATTAAACATAATCACTTTCATCAGTAGTGGCTGGAGAGGGAAGGGCTGGCACCCAGACAGCTTCCTTTCCCAAGATGTCAGCCAGAGAGACAAGGGATTCAAATCACCCAGCTTTCTCTTCTTCCCTAGGCTCCCAGGCATTTTTCACAAGCTCCAAGGAGGATTCTTCTCCTCAACCTTGCCCTCCTATCTTTATAAGAAGACATAAGAAGAGCCCTGCTGGATCAGATGAAAAGCCTATCTACTCCAGCACTCTATTCCCCCCGTGGCCACCCAGAAGCCTCTGGGAAGTCACAAGCAGGACATGAGCACAATAGCACCCTCCTGATATTCAGAGGCATGCTGCATCTCATACTGGAGGTAATAGCAGTCACTGCTAATAGCCACTGATACTCTTATCCTCTGTGAATTTGTCTAATGCCCTTTTAAACCTGTCCACACTGGTGGCCATCACTACATCTTGTGATAGCAAATTTCATAGTTTAATTTGCACTGTGTATAGAAGTACTTCCTTTTGTCTGCCCTGAATCTCCTGAATTCTGGTAGAATTCTTGCAGCAGCTTGGGAAGATACCCTATCACCATGGCAATAGTATTGATCCATGCCACCCTGTCCTAGCATTCAGCAGTACTCACTCAACACTTGGACTGCCTCATACCTGATGGGTGGATCTAGTCACTCCCATAGCAACTTTACAGGTAGCCTTTCCTTCTAACAATTCGCAGTCGCTTTTTTTTGTTTATCAACTTGTAAGTTATCCTACACCTCTTTCAGTATTTCTGAAAGGCCCCTGTAGTTAGGTTTTGGTAGCATGAAAATGTATATTTACAGTGCAATCCTATATTTACCCAAGTCCCATTGAACTGAATGGGGCTTACATATGAGTAGACATGTATAGGATTGCACTTTTAATTGATTAACTGGTCCATCAGTTGGAAGGCAGATGTTTAATCAACTAAGGGGGCAAGCCTATGGCCACTAGTCAGCAGTTATATGGCCATAGGATTGGGTTGGAGCCCATGCTTTGAGGTCAGTTCTTGGAGAACTGATCTCCACCCCCTCCCGCACAGCCTCGTAGGCAGCGCAGATTGGCCTCACGCTCTGTGCTTGAAAGAGCAGCATGGAGAAGGGGAAACGGGGCATTCCTGGGGGCAGGCCAGGGCAGGAAGGTTGGAAGTGCCAGTACGACACTTCCTATGTGTTGTCTGGCCTCCCCACCCTGCACTCCAAGGTCCCGTGGCTAGACAGCCAAAATCAGCTGTCTAGCTGCAAAAGAAGGGTGGCAGGAGCGCAGAAGAGATGCATTCCTCACCACTCCTTCTGCCCAGCAGTGGATAGGGGGTCGCCCTCTGGGTCAGAGGCAACCGCCGATCGCCATAGGATTGCTCCCTCTGGGTGCCATCCTATGCAGGGTTAGACAGAAAAAAGTCATACAACTCCCAGGATTCCCCAGCCAGCTATGCTGGGAGTTGTAGAACTTTTTTCTGTCTAAACCAGCATAGGATGGTACTCTAAGGTTGCAATCCTATACCCAATTACCTGGGAATAACCCTCATTTCACAGAGTCAGGTTTACTTTTGAATAAACATGCATAACATTGTGCTGCAAAATGTTTTAATCAATTGACAGCCCTAGTGATTACATATATGCAAGAGGAATGTAGCCCTGTTTAAAATGAAAGAAAAATAGCAACAACAAAAAGTCATCATATGGTTAGACACAATCCTGCAAATGTTTGTTGTTAGTGCAAATTCATTCCATTTTAAAGCTCCTCAAATGGTGGTCTGTATTATTTAACCTCAAGGCATGGCTCTGCTGTTTCATCAAGCAGCCTCATCTCCTTGGGGAGAGGCCATCTTTGCATGATAAATGACACATCTCTACCACAGCATAATATATTTATGCCACCTACACATTTAGCATTCAGGTTAGGAGCTAGACTGCAAGAAAATGAATTCTGGAAAAGGAAAGGTAAAAGCTTAGTGAGATTGCGGATGGATCAGAGATGACAAATATACGGCTGTAACAGCTGCACTCTCCCTCTGAAACTTGGTGGATAGAGTTATGCTCCTAAAGGCTTTGAATGTATTTATTTATTTTGCTTGCCCTTCTTCCACCTACAAAGAAATCAAGAGGAAAACTCCTCCATTTCAACATATTATATAGCCCTTGCAGTCATGCCAACTAGGCCCAACAGAGACAAATACTTCATTGAAGCTCTTCTTCTGCTTTGCTGGCAAACTAGGCCAGGAAGGAAGTAAAGTCACTGGTGCATGAAATGTACCAGCCAGCCCAATTCCTAATGCCCAAGTCCAAAGTTCAAATCTCAGAGAGTCTAACAAATGCTGTTGCATGGCCCCTTCCTCTCCTGGCTTTGATCAGTCTTCAAGCTCTACAAATCCTAATTGTGCTCACCCACTTCAAAAGAGGAAGCAGGGCTGGGCGCAGGTGCTACTCATACACACTGGAAGTAAAGGGAAAGAGCATTTGTTACACTGAGCTGCAAGCGGTTTTTGGGGTTAGGTCAGCTGCAACGGGCTTTTTTTAAAAAACTGCACCCATCCATCTGCCAGCCCACACGGTCTCTGCCTAGCGAGTTAATAAATAATAAAGTGAGCGAGCAAGACAGGGAACTAATTCACTGCACTTTGAGAAGAACAGAGCTCTTAATCATCTTTGACCAGGACAGTCATGAAACCTCTAGGAGGATGGCTCTCACAAAAGTCTGCTGTAAAATTTAAAGCCTCAAGGACTTCACTCTGCAAGATGCCAAGTCTCACCCTTGACCTCGAGGGATAAAACAGAAAGGAGTCCGATGTGATGGCTGTACATAAGTAAGACACAAAAGCAAAGCTTCAGATTAAATGTTTTGCTGTGAACAGTGCCAAAACCTGAGCCCTAAATAATTGCTGAATCCAAGCGTATAACTCCATGACCTTGTTATCCAGCTACCATTGCGACCCGTTTGCTTCCTCAGAGCTGCCACTGCCACCTTTCTGATACTTTGTGTAATCTCTAATTGGATGTTTGAGGGTGTTTTTTCTTAAAGTTTGGAGACTTGGGCCAGTCTTGTCCAATCCCTGGACTCCTGACATCCGTTAAAGGTACTAGTAGGCAACTCTGGACCAGCACCTGAGCTACACGGTACATTAAATATTCAATGTGCAGCTGACCCTTTCTTTTTTACTCACACATAAGCACACAGGACTCTAATCCATATTGTGACCACTGCAAGCAGGTGGTTGTTGTTGTTGTTCAGTCGTTCAGTCGTGTCCGACTCTTCGTGACCCCATGGACCATAGCACGCCAGGCCTTCCTGTCCTGCGCTGTCTCCCGGAGTGTGCTCAAGTCCATATTCATTGCATCGGTGATGCTATCTAGCCATCTCATCCTCTGCTGTCCCCTTCTCCTTTTGCCTTCAATCTTTCTCAGCATCAGGGTCTTTTCCAGTGACTTTTCTCTTTGCATTAGGTGGCCAAAATATTTGAGCTTCAGCTTCAGGATCTGTCCTTCCAATGAGCACTCAGGCTTGATTTCCTTTAGGATGGACTGATTTGACTGCCTTGCAGTCCAGGGGACTCGTAAGAGTCTTCTCCAGCACCATAGTTCGAAAGCATCGATTCTTCGGCGCTCAGCCTTCCTTATAGTCCAGCTCTCACAGCCATACATTGCTACTGGGAAAACCATAGCTTTGATTATATGAACCTTTGTCGGCAAGGTGATGTCTCTGCTTCTTACTATGCTGTCTAGGTTTGCCATAGCTTTCCTCCCAAGGAGCAAGCGTCTTTTAATTTCATGGCTACAGTCACCGTCTGCGGTGATCTTGGAGCCCAAGAAAATAAAATCTGTCACTGCTTCCATTTCTTCCCCTTCTATATGCCAGAAAGTGATGCGGCCAGATGCCATGATCTTAGTTTTTTTAATGTTGAGTTTCAAACCAGCTTTTTGCACTCTCCACTTTCACCCTCAACAAGAGGCTCTTTAGATCCTCTTCACTTTCTGCCATTAGAGTGGTATCGTCTGCGTATCTGAGGTTCTTGATAATTCTCCCAGCAGTCTTAATTCCGACCTGTGATTCATCCAACCCGGCGTTTCTTATGATGTACTCTGCATATATGTTAAATAAGCAGGGCAACAATATACAGCCTTGTCGTACGCCTTTCCCAATTTTGAACCAATCGGTTGTTCCATGTCCAGTTCTTACTGTTGCTTCTTGACCTTCGTACAGGTTTCTCAGGAGACAGGTAAGGTGGTCTGGTACTCCCATCTCTTTAAGAATTTGCCACAGTTAGCGGGCTGGGGAAGTGTAAACCTCCCTCTGCCACTTGATTTCCAAAATTCTCCTCCCATGTGGAAGATAAAAAGGAGGGGGAGGAGTCCATGCTAAACTGACTTCCAGAAACAAGATCAAAACATGATTTGGGGGGAAACCAATTTCCTGACTTGGGGAGGGGTCAGGGGAGAAGCTTGCTGGACTTCTCTATCCAAGCCATTTTTTCTGTGATTTGTTCCCAAATGCACTGCAAATCCACTTGCATAATCCACTTCTTCCCCCATATCCCATGTCCTGCTTAGTGTTCTACTTCCACATTTTGTGTGAATGTCTTGATTGCAATAAAAGCCTTACATTCCATATTAGGAAGGCAAAACCCACACTGCAGAGGAGACTTCTAGACTAGACTTATATAACCTCCTTGACGACAGGAGCCCAAGTCAGAATAAAGTTGTTCTCCAGGTGACAAGAGCCAGCATGTACAAACTTTGCACAAAGGACCAGAAGAACTGGGAAATGCATTTCTGTTTCAGCTTATCTATGGTGATAGAATCATTGAAGGGTTGGGATCGCCACGTGACTGACTAGTTAGAGAGACGAAAGGGCTACGGTTTCAGCAGCATGCAGTAGAATGAGTTTGACATTTACGTGAGTCATGCAAAGTGACCTTTCCAAAGCCAATTTGAATTCTTACATCTTTTATGCATCTTCTTCCTCACCACGACTGTCAGCTCCTCTCCTGCACAGCCATTACCATCAATGAATAGTCACTCTTTCCTGATCACATAGCAAATGTGCTCTCTGAATATGCCTGCACAAGCACTCCTCTGTTGCAGTTCTTAATGCTTTCTTTTGTCTGTTTTGCCCTGTAGCTCTCCCTTCAGTGGATAGCTACTGATCTTTTATTTCTGGTACATAGTCAATCTTTTGCTCTTGAAGCTTTGGGCTGGCCTTTGGTCAGGTGATTAAAATAAAATACTGAACCTGTGCAAAGATAACTGCACAACTGTGATGGGGCTGGCCTGCACTGGTTATAATTGCCAAAGTGTGGACAGTACGAGACAGCTGGCATCCACATTAAAAGTACAAAACTCCAGTTTCAGACACAGCGAAGCCAACAAAGGGCCAATCTACAGTAGCATTTTATCCTAGTACAGGACACGTGATGCACTCCCTAACCCATTACCCTGCCACTATTTCTCCCTCAATAGTCTTTTACCCCCCAACACTACTTTTCTTATGCTTTTTCGCTGTTTGTGGTTTCCATTCAGTACAAACATATGCATGTTGCAACTTTTTCCTCTTTGTCCTTTTGGTCCCTGGTCTTTGATCACACTGATTTTCATGGGATTTGTGGGCAGGAAATCCATGAATTTTTCACTGCTTGCCTACACAGCTAAGCAGCAGTGGATAACCGCACATTTTATTTTTCAGCCTCCATTCCTGCTGAGGAAGGAAGGTGTGCATGCAGTTAGCAGACTAAAAAAAAAGCAAATCAAAAAGGCCATATGCCCTCCCATTTCCCATGCAATTGCAGCACTGTACTGGAGCTCGAGGCACATGCTCATGCTACGAACACAAACAATAAAATGCACATGACCATTCAAGCTCCTCTTACTTCTCCTGCCATTACAAGACTATGCATTTGTGTGTGGCACCCCATCGCATTACAAATATAGTTGATACTGTGTGGTATTCATAACCCCAGAGCAGCAATTGCATTTTGGAAAAAATATTGGTACAGTGGTGCCTCGCAAACAAACAGGCTGTAGTGTCGATTCTCCCAAAGCCAGTCCTACTTGTAATAGCATTCTGTTGCCTGGAAAGCAAACTCGAGCTGTCCCCCTTCCCCACTTCCATCCTGTATACATCAAACAGTTAATGTGAGCTTATTCACCTCTAAGCTACGTTAAGTATCCTAAATGTGCCAAGATAATGTCTCCATTCTTGGACCCCCAGGTGAAGTAGGGCGCCACCAGCCAGTCTATATCAGCTTCGGGGTACAAGATGATCCGCCGGACCCACACTTTGACTGCCTGTTGGACGAACCTCGTGAAGTTGTAGTTGCTGACCACGGCTCCCTGGACGACCAGGTGGCAATGGCATGCGCCCTGGTTCTTCTCTGTTTGAAGTACCACAACTCCGTCAGGAAAACAATCAAGCACAAAGCGCCACAGTTCAGCGGAAACAGCCACTCTCTTTGGGTAAAGTGTCTTTGGGCAAAGTGGCTGGTTGGCCAGGACTGGGAGTTGCGCCCCCAGCAGAGCTCCAGTTCATTGCCATTGTTGTCACGGACAAATTCATCTTTCAGCAGGTCGAAGCTCAGGATGTGGATCGTGCAGGTGTACCCCACTTCAGAGCTCATCCTAGCTGTGCTCTCTGTCTTTGGCTTGGCCTTTTATCTCTCTAACATCTCATATTTTGATTAGACCACACACAGTTACCACCCCTTTTCATGCAAATGAGTCCTGTGGTTAGCCATTTCCTCCTGCCAGTCCTTCCCTCTTTCACTATTATTTTTAGCTGATATCTATTACTGTTATTTATTACTGTTATCTATTACTAATATCTATTCTTGGCCAAACTAAACCTGGAGATACGAAAATTAATATTCTTCCTGCAACGAACCATTAACTGGAATTAACACAAGAAATGTGAACCTCATATTTACATGGGCTTTCTAGACTGGCTTTTCACTGGCCCTACCTCTTCATGGTTTTTATAACTTGTAAGGCAGGGGTAGACAAACTGGTGTCCTCCAGATGTTTCAGACTACAACTCCCACCTCAGCCAGCATGACAAATGGTCAAGAATGTTGGGTGTTGCAGTCTAAAACATCTGGAAGGCACCAGGTTGGTTTATGCTACTTTTTTCTGTTATGTCTCTCTTTCATATAATTAAAGATCCGTATAATTAAGGATAGGTATGGATTATAAACAGCCAATCTCCTGAGTTGTCACTGGAGGCCAGATAGGGAGGTCTACACTAGGTGGTCCTTCTTCAACGGCTAGTTCAATGTAGTTAAACACCTGGACACGCATGGTCCTGATCATGTAGTTTCACTTAAGTCATGTTGAAATAAATGGGATGTTAGTCATGACTAACTTACTATTTTCAACACACTGTAAGTCTACTAACCTTCTCTACTTTGGAGCCATATGCTTTTCTGGAATACAAAAATGGGTGAAGGAGGACAGCAGACACATGCCCCCCACTGCTTTGTCCCTTACAAATCTCTCCCATGCCACTGCTCTGAGTATCAATGACAAACAGGGGGTTGGGAGCCCCATGTTTGCCACTGACCACAGTGTAGTTCCACACTCCATGGCTGGTGGCTTCCTCTGCTGCTGAAAGATGAATAAAAAATGTAGGTTCATGAATAAGGGTGTAATATCTGTGTAGAATCCTAACATTTTTGACAGATGCAAATGCAGCAGTAAGCTGCTGATACACTGCAAGGCAGATACATTTTAGAATACTAATTCATCATTTTGAATGATGCAGTACAAAGCTGATATTCCAAATTCAATACAGATTATGCTACAGTTGACATATTAAAAAACAACAACACCCTGCTCTCCTTTGTGAAAAATAGTGGTGCGATTAATCTATGCATTGAATACATTTTTTCAAAAAGTTATTTGGAGGCACACTTTTGAAATGATTGCTGTTTCACAGGGCTTTTTAAATGTGTTAAATGTATCATATAACTGTCTGGGGAACCATATATCAGACATTTGCATATGTCATCCTTGGGCAACTGGACTCTTCCTCGTACGATGCAACAGAGTATGCAAAGGAAGAGATGGATTCAGAAGGCACGCTAGCTACTTAAACAGGCTTTGGATGGCCCAAGCCAGATCATAGAAGGAGATCATAGAATCATAGGGTGGGAAGGGACCTACAAGACCATCAAGTCCAACCTTCTTCCTCCAAGTGCAGGAAGCCTGATTCCCAGGCGGTCTCCCATCCAAGTACTAACTAGGGCTGACCCTACTTATCTTCCGAGATCAGGCGCATCCAGCCCTTTGCTGAAGAAAGACAGGCCTGGGGTTCCAGAGCTGACTTGGTGC
Source organism: Heloderma suspectum (assembly GCF_057233095.1). Taxonomy (NCBI): domain Eukaryota; kingdom Metazoa; phylum Chordata; class Lepidosauria; order Squamata; family Helodermatidae; genus Heloderma; species Heloderma suspectum. The sequence continues at coordinate 274,373,729 of NC_139458.1, forward strand.
TGAGGCAAGGACTAGGACCCTGGACAGGGACAACAGTGCTGAGTCAGAGTCCTGTAGCTAGTGTTCAGGACTACACACAGCAATCCTGGAACTGAGATGCACAGAGCAAGTTGCCTCAACACTGGCCTGGAGCAACTGCAGAGCTTTATAGTCAGGTCTACATAGTCAGTCCTGAAGCCACACTCTCCAGGTGCTGCATCTAGCCAATTAAAGGATGAGTGCCTCTTTGTGCAGTTGTCAGCTTCTTCTTGGCAGCAGGGTTTTGAATTGTGGGGACTTCTTCGAGGGAAGCTGCTCAGTGCTTTCCTGATCCTCCGCAAGATCTATTCATCACAGTCTGGTAGCAAAGGTACCTCCTTGGGGTACAGGGTGCAGAAACGGGTACTGGCAGATCAACTCGGGACGGGCCAGGACTCCTCTATGAGTGCTCGAGGCTCCTGTACCTGAGGACTCCTGGTTCAGAGCCATAACCAGCTCTCAGAAACATGCCCTGATTGAGCCTGTCCCCAGACCTGCAGGTTACTTGCCCTTTCTGAGGGAAAGACAGGACTTTTGGTATCTACATTAAAACCTGATATTGTATAATTGTATCACTTATTTTATAATTTATGGTACAGTGGCCCTAAAAATTTCTATTGTATCATCTGGATAGCCATTGTCCTGACTGGCTACTGCATTTTTATGCTTATTTTATTTAGTATGCTATAGCTAAATCTCACTTTTCTTTTTAAAAATAAACATTTCAAATGGAAAAAGTGGGGGTTTTCATGTCAGAAACCTCTCCTGAAGGAAACTATTTAGTATTGGTACTTGTGACTTAACTGGTACATCAACACTTAATGTAGGTAATGTGGTACAGAACATATAGCTTGGTATGATGTGGTACAAAACTGGAGCACTTGTGTATCTTTTCTATTAAGGTTAGACACATTTAGCTATCCCTTTCTGAAGAGGTATGAAATGAGATTAAAGCTGCAATCTTATATCCCACTAATCTGAGAGCAAATCCCATGGAGATCAGTGTGGTTTACTTCTAAATAAACATGCATGTGACTAAGCTGCAATGTTTGTTACCTTATACCTGAATTGGTATAGCTGCCCAAGGTTGTACTGGCAAAAACAGACTTTAATATGTGCCTGCACAAATGGTTGCGTGAAGAGTGACTGTAGTGAGATAATATGTCATAGTTCTTTTCACTGTGGAGTTATGTTTATATAGAAAAAGAAATTAATGTATTTTCCCTAGGGATTCAAAGTATCTATTATATTGCTGTGTTCATGTTTTACCTACTGCTTTTGTCATTTATTATTGTTGGTTTTTTATCTTGTTATATTTCATTTTTATTATCTCAATTTTTCTTTGCCACTTTGAATATTCCGAATGGAAAGGCAGATTACAAATGTGTATAATCAGTTAAAAAAAAAAAAAAGGCAAAACATTTCTCTGTGTGTATACAAATTTATTAAAGCCAAGATTCCCAAAGAGGTTTTCTTCTGGTGAAAAGTGTTGAAAACCTGTTAAACACCCAGGATTTCAGTCACTGCTCCAACCCCTTGACTAAGGCAACCTGACCTTCAAGCAGTCTCCCACTACCTGGTGACCTCCAGATGTTTGGGACTACAATTTCCAGCATTCCTGACCACTGGCCATGCTGGCTGGGGCTGATGCGAGTAGCATTCCAAAAGATCTGGCTGGAGAAGGTTTCAGGCTTCAAAATGGGCTATATGCTACATAGAGGCAAAAGTACAGAGGCATCCCTATTCCTCTAGCACAGCTACACTGGCATCCAGAACACAGCTGAACCAGGGCAAGGGTAATCCTATCCTCATACAACAGGTATAACTGAGGGATAGGGTTGTGCTATAAGCTAGAAACAAATCATAAAGGGGAGCTTGAGTCGTCCATAGGAAGGTAAGCTTTATGAATGTATTCACCAGATTTCCATAGTATTATCTAGATATTTTAAAGAATGCCTTGTCAGCAACAGCATTACTGTGGCTAGGCCCAAACTGCAGATTAATGTGGCATTATGCTGTATCAGTGCTTTTGCCAAACCTTTAGAAATATGATCAGGAATTATATTAAAATCCCAGGGATAGGAGCATCTAGGTTAGGGAAAGGCTCCGGAATCTGACTGCTCTCGGCTTTTCAAATATTGGCACAGAATACAGCTTCATCCACTAAATACACTGACCATGCAATTGAGTGCCCTGAGCTTAAGAGCTTGAATTCACTAAGTGGAAGAGTTAGACTGCTAGCTCTCAGGGCTGCCTCTCTCTTTACTTATGCAAATGCAAATATTTAACAGAACTCAGGAGCCAGGAGCTGTAGCACATGGCTTCTTATCATTTATTTACTGGCTTTAAACCCTACGCTTTCACCAACAGTCCCCAGGCTGGCTTACAAACAGAATTTCCACAATATAACTCAAGGAGCCACATGTTAGTCTCTCCATTATTGTGTTTATCACTCTGTTGTTATTGATAACAATATTCTCACTAATGCTATTCTTATTAAAAACTCTAGGCAGTTTATAATAAAACTACAAGTACAATAAAGTACAATATCATTATCAGAAAACACCAACTTGCCTCCATTTTTGTCCCATCCCTGCCCCCCCAAGTAATCCAAGGCAGGGATTTGTAGGCCTAGTCATAATGCCGCCTTCTCCAACCTGGTCCCCTTCAGCTGTGTTGGACTGCAACTCCCATAATTCCACAGCCACTGGCTATGCTAGCTAGGAATTATGGAAGTTGCAGTCCAACACAGCTGGAGAGCACCAGGCTGGGGAAGGCTGCTCTAATGCCTTGGGATAAGGAGCACATGGATTCACAAAAGCCAAAAGGCCCCTGGAACCTAATGCAATCAAAACAACACTTTGCCACCTCTCAGTTGGCTATTAGGGGCCTTGAACTTTTGTGTAACCTAGAATCAACAACCCTCTTTTCAGAAAAGCACAATCACCCTCCCCTTTAGGTCACCTGGAAATCATCCTTCCAGTTGCTACCCTAGTTTTTATTGGCTTTGAGGGTTTTTTTTAATAAGATTATAACTAGTCTTGGAGTCCATGTTTGGACATTCATCTGCAGCTTTACAATCTAACCTTGGACACTGCTGTGGCTGCATACTCATCTCTCACCCTTTCCTTCTCCTGCCATCTTGCCATTATGACTGACTGTCATGTTCTGTGGTCCCTTGAGGCTCACAGGGGAAGCTAGATGCAGCCAATGGCTGTCAGAACAAGGCAAGAAGAAAATAGGACTTTGGGTAGTTCCAAGTGTCTCCTGCTGGTTGGAACTCTCTCCTACTACAAGTGAGTTAAAGCCAACTGAAGCCTTAGGTAGGCTGACAAGACCTGTAGAGTGGTCAGCTCCACCCCTCCTGGAGGAGATGACTGGACTGTTAAAGGGCCCTTGCTTGATTTTGTAGCCTGAGATTTCTGTGAAGCTGGAGAGATGGAGGTTCTGCAGGGACCTCATCCTCTGAGCCAGAGGAGGAGGGCGGGGCTGTGTCCTCTCACTAGGAGGACCCTGAATAAGACACTGACTATCCTACCCCAAGAAAGTAGGCTTTGCTTCATCCTCCTCAGAATAGTCTGTTGCGTCTGAATGTTGGAGGTTATAACACTAACTTTGGTATGGAGATCCTAGCTTGCATTAAACCAGAGCCCCCTCTTACTTCTGAACTGGGAAACCTTGGTTTAAGGTTGTTAACAAGCTTGTTATCCAGCATTAAACCAGAACTCCATGGTTTGGATGTAATGGGGAACTCTGGCTTAATGCAAGTCAGGATCTCTGCACCCAAGTGGCATGTGAGGGGAGGGGGGATATGGAGGGGAGAGGTGAGGGATGAGCTCTGGTTTATAAAGCCATGTATGAACATCTGAATGCAGCCAGTGTGGTTTCAAGAGAGTAGTCTTGCTGGCAGACCTGTAATCTTGCTGACTCTTGGAACTCCCAGCTTTGGATGCCCATCTCTGCACCACATAATTCTATAAACCTTGCCATGGCATGGCTGCTCCTCCCACCTTCTTTTGGATTTAACCTGACATTGAGGGACACTCACTCCCCCTCCCTGTCCCGAGATCAAGGAATGGCTCTGTGGCAATGTTGCTGTAGTAGCAGGGGAGCTGTCCAGCCATGGAGTCACCTGAAACAAGGAGCTGAGCAATTGGGGGTTTGTGCCAGCAACAAAGCAGTTTTATACTGGCCCTGATTCTCCAAGGAGGAGTACAAAGCCCCTTCTTGGAGTACCAGCAGGGCCCTGATCTGGAACAGGGAGGCTTATGACATTTTGGTGTCAGGCTAAGACCTTTTCTTTCCCCAGACTTGTTAGTTTTTATTATGTTTTATGCTCTTAATGTCCCCCAAGTAGTGTATGATCCCAAGTGGTGGTATCAGGATGGTGCCAATATTCGCTGATGCCCCTTGATTCTTGTGGGTACTAAGTCCAGCAATGGGGTCCCTCGAGGAAGCGATCTCGGCTGGTTCTGGTTCAGAGCCGGTTGTGACAGGAAGCTGGTGGGGTACCATATCATCATAACTCATTGGCCTTGATGGATGTTTCCTGATGTGGATGTACATCCCAAACTGGGGGACACTAGTCAAATGCAGTACGCACTACTGGCATAGATGGGGCCCATCATGGCGAAGATCAGTCTAAATTACAATGAATAATCAAGATAAAAATTAAAATGGATTCTTAAGCTCTGGCTAAGGCAACCTGAGCACTGCAAACCTAAACCAGTTTTCAAAAATGGGTACAGCACTGTGGGCACCGTACCCACATGAGGGGCCTGAAGATCTCTCGTAGAATTCACAGCCTCCTCACAAAGCTACAGTTCCCAAGCGTCTTTAATGACGGGGTTTGAAGGGAAGTGGCCATGAGTGTTCTATCAGTTCATTAAAAGTTCTGGTATGTAGTGGAAAATACAGCATATCATCATTTCACTAGCTATACTTACACAGCAACTTCTCTGGCAGGGCCCATTTTGGCAATACATACAACACCACATTGGGCCTAGTTACCATCTGGAGTGTCTAGCCTCAAACACAGTACCAAATTGAAAACAGATAGAATTCAGTAACAGAGCAATGAGTGAGCAAGTGCAAGAGAAACTGAAGTGTGTGTGTGTGCGGCGGGCGGGGGAAGCTAGAGATAAATAAGAGAATAAAATTCAGAAGTAGCATATGAGTCTGTTGTAACTGAGGGGAAATATTATAGGCCTGCCATTTGGTTTGCATCAGATAACAATTCGAAGAATTTGTTAGATTTCAGTATTGGAAGCCTTTGACTGAATCTTTTAATTTGTATTTTATTTTATTTCAAATTATGTTTAGGCTGCCATTAAGGGTGCTGATTGGCTTAAAGACTATTAAGAGCATGTGACCAGCCTTACTGGATCAGAACAACGGCTCAGCTAGCCTAGTGGCTAATGTAGGGATGGGGAACCAATGTCCCTCCATACCTGCATTAGCCACTAACTAGTTAGTTACTGGCTACTTAACTCCCATCAGCCCCAGCCAGCATAGAAAATAGTTAGGATTGATGGAAGTTGTAGTCCAACAACATCTGGAGGGCCACAGGTCACTCCACCCCGGTCTAATGTTTTAAGTAGGGTTGTTTATAGAGGATAGGATTTGGGGTTCAGTCTCAGCTGGGGTAGAGGATCATTGCCCCTTGCCCCCACCAACACCCATGCAACCCTCTCCTGACCTCTTATCTCCCTACCAATGGCTGCTGCCATATTACTGCTGGCAACATGAGCATACTGCACCCTATACTACTACAGGTGAATCTACATCATTCTGTGTCTGCAACATGAAGTGATGGCTGGTATGTCTGGAACAGCCACCACAGATCGGACGCTGCTCACAGAGCATTCTTATAATCTCAAAAGCAATTCCTTTCTTCTCTACAGAGGTGGTTCATCTATTCAGCTGCAAGCCATCGAGTGGCAAGATAATGAAGCATGTGTGAATCAGCCTGATGGCAGGTCAAATAACAGAAGCAGTGGCAACAGGAAAGTTAGAGATCAGAAGGCAGCAGCCATGCAGATCCTAATTCTGAAATCTGTTCTGGAAGTAGGTCCAGTTATTTAAGATAGAAACCTACATTATCCCAACTAGAGCACATGCATATCTTGCCTTAAGCTTAGGATGACCACTTTCACATCACCAAAAAAGAGGGCAAAAGAGGGCATTGATTGTATAACATTTGTATATGCTGTTTTATACGTATAAATGCACATATTGGGGGAGACTATGACCAGGTGACTTGAGTGCCTGTTCAGTCGGTCGATAGGTTCTCACTTCTTATGTTTCTTTACCTCTAAATGGGACTAGGACTGGACAGCCTTTCAGATAGGGGACAAACCTCTGCAAAGTAGGGTACATGGCCACTCTCTGTGAAGTTCACAGGCCTAGCTTTAAATAGAGTGTTAAACATTGTATGCCTTTCCCTGCCATTCATTCCAAAGTTCCTAAAGTCTAAATTTTCAGGACTCCATCCCCTCCCCACTCCAGGTACAAAGTTGACAAGAACATCAGCATTTTCAGTCTCATTCATCGCAGCAGTTCATCCTGGCAATTAATAAGTAGCGTATTATTTTGTACATAACAATGCCAATATATATAGGCAATCAATATAGGCAGTTTTATGGATCCTCCGCCTTCCCCTTTAGAATTTCAGCATGTAATGACCCATTACACTGCCTGTGCATGTGCTCATATGAAGGCAGGGGCATCCCAGCTGCAGACTGAAGCGGTACAATCTAGAAACAGAAATGTACCACAGGGCCCAGGGTTGGTATCAGCCAAGCAATAGGCCCAGTCAGCATTAGAAGCTTAAAAAAAGGAAAGTTCTTCAATAGTGGAGGGATCCCTTGCTGTTGGTGCTTTTTTGGATATTCGTGTTTGCACAAATGAAAGTAGTGTATTGCAGAAAATTATTTACAGCTTTAAGGAATTGCTGAAATGAGGGGTGAGGGGAAAATAATTTTAATCAAAGCATTCAGGGTTCATTTGTATCAACAAGCCATTTCAGCTGCTTTCCTGAAATATACTTTATGGATGTATTTCTTTATGTATGTATGCATGTATGTATTTATTTGATTTGTACCCTGCCTTTCCACCAAGAAAATGGTGCTCAAAGCACCTCAGTCTGTGGCAGCATGAGTGAAAATCTCTGGAAATGTTGACAGAAAATTGGAGGTACCACAGACAGACTTGGGAGGATCATATACATAGACTCTAACTTCATGCTCTTTCTACAGAAAGCATTAATGGTACCTCAATAGATGGCTTGAAATCTGCTGCGAATGCTAGCAGGCAATGACAGAACTTCCAAACTACTTGACATGGGACAAAAGTTCCCAGTGATGCCAATTTGAACAGTGCAACTTTGACGGCACCTTAATTTATATGGGCATTTATGAATACTTCCAGATGAGGCCTTTATTCTGAAATAATTCAAATAATTTTACCGGGGATCCAGACATAGTTCTCCAATCCTAACTCTTCTGTGTTTTCCCACCATTTCTTCCATCTTTTACCTTACCACAAAAATCCGTTAAGGAAAAACGATGGCATAGCTGCACAATGCCTTCTGAGTGGTAGTGCTAGGAGCCCTGTCTGGAAGTATCCGAAATCCCACATTTCTGTGATAAAATCAAAGCCAAGTCACCTTACCAAAACAAACACACACATATTTGTTTTTTTTTTTATTGTTGTAATACAAATTTAGTCATGTTTGCTGGCTCTTACCAAGAATAGACATGGAGCTTCTCTACACCAAGCTTTTATCCCGCACCTTTACCAGGGCACTTGCTTCCAGATACCTTGCAGGATTAAGATCAGCTCCTTTACATGTGTTTGGGGGGGGGTGTCTTTCTTTGCAAGTTCTATATATTTCATTATACATCCACTAGATGGCACTGTGGTATAGCTGCGATATAGCAGGTATCTGGAAATTCACCCCAAATTCACTGTTGGGGTTCTTCAAGGCACGATTCAAATTTCTATTGCATTTTCCCTGTTAAGAATAAAGCCTCTACAATGGCCAGAAAGCACAGGAGAAGCTCTGGAGGTTAATGACATTGTGTAAAGGGCCCACAAAAAAAGTGAGTGACCAATCACGAACGCACAATAAAAGCTTCATGTAAGGAAGCCCATAGTGTCATAGGAATTGAACTATTTATCTGAGAATAAAACACAGCAGAGGCCTAGATCCTCTGCCAACAGTCAGCCATCTTAACAGTAACAGCCAACAACAACTAGCGGTGTTTTCCCACACTGCCTCTGGGAGGAAGATGGCCCCTCCTACAAACATTAACTCTTCATTCACCACAGTCGCTTCCATGCACATTACCACACAAGATGTAACCCCAAATGTTCACTTGGAAATGTCCCGTTGAGAAGCATGAGATCGACAATGAATATGGTTGGGCTCAGATAGCAGTGCCTCCACTGCCACATGCCTAGTTGTGTCTCTCTCAGTTGCTTATTGTTGTGAAGTTGCCCAGGGCAAAATACACATAGTGCTATCCAGCCGAGCATTTGACATGGTCATGGTTTATGCTTCTGCCTAGTAGTCTAGGATTTCGGGTGGGTGCGATTGTGCCTAGGAGCGTAGAACGGGTCTCCAAAAGACAACTCAATAGTTTCCAGAAAACCCTGAGAATCAAAAATTATTCGGAAAATAAAACCACAAGTCGAGCCTTCTCTTGCATGTGTGGCTTTTTGTGATTAGGCTCCCCATGTTTTTCTGTTTTGCTAATTAGCAACCCCACAGGGCTGCTTTGAAAATTGGGGAAATTGTGCTTAGGGGGAGGGTGTTTAAACCTTTCTCCCATGTAGCTCACAAACACCCCAAGCTGCTATTAGATCCATGGAGTATGGAAAGAATGGCTTCTGTATCTATCTCCCCACCCCCACGCCATGGAAGTAATAATAGCTTTGGGGAAGGGGGGTTATGTCAAAGGGAGGGGGGGAAACCTCTCCCAGAGCATGATCTTCAAAGACGCCTTCTAGGGCTGCTAATTAGGAAAAGGGGGGCCACAGGAGATCCTAATCTCAGATCTCCCCCTTCACATCTAGTTTGGTCCCCAGTCAAAAAGGATCTACCATCCCTTCCTTTAGGTTTCACAATTTGGGCTTTTTTAAATCTGTGAACTGAGCTGTTAAAATATTAGGTTCCCTACATGAAGTTTCCCATTTAAAACAATTTGAAATATCTGTGTACACACTTCAGTGACTTTAATGAATTTAGTTCATCAATTGAAGAATCAAATCCCTCCTTTCCAAAGAAGAAGATGGATTTAATTTAATTGATTCAGGTCTGGCAGATGTTTTCGATGTGCAGATTGCCGTTATTAGGATAACAAAGATTTAAATAATGCAAACATTACAGCCATTTGAGCAAGACTGATCAGTCAACTCCAAAAGCCTTTAATTTGTGGGAATTAATTATAAAATACAACCATATGTCTCTCTCATTATAACAAAGTTGATGGGGGATTCTGGCTACAGCACATCACAATAAAAATGTGTTCTTCAAATCCTTTATTACAAAAACTTCCAATTACAGGTGTGTCATGAATTAATATGATGGTGGGTTGTGCTGTCACAATCTCTCTCAGGGCCAAACTAGACATTACCTGCATCTACGGCTGTCTCCAAAAACAGGACCCATGTTATCTCATTTCCACCACCATTCCCTCTCCTGAATCTCTAGCAAAACTTATCCATGTCCTGGCTTCATGACATTATGCATTTCCCCATCTCCTCTCCACCGTAGCAAAATTAGGGCTGGACTCTGGGGAACAATCTGAGGTCCTGCAGCCCAAGGGGCCCCCAAACAACCACCAGAGACTGGCTGATTATGAGAGCCAGTGGCACAGCAGGGAACAGGAGCGGTGTCAGCAGTGCACCCAGCATGGGCACACCAGGGCTGATGTTGGTCACCACAACATCAAGCAAACAAACATTTAGCTGGGCGGCTGTACTGCACAATGAAGCACCAGCCATTGCTCCAGGGGAAATGAAGACGGTAAGCATGCCCGGCACTGCCTCTCCATATTCTTGGCTGCCTATGGTGAGGTCGGGGAGACGCAGAGCATCAGGACTTCACAACATGAACTAAGGTCTCCTAGGCACAAGGGAGGCGTAAGATGTATTTTTATTTGTATCTACTGCTCCCACTCAATTCAGCAATAAGGTTTGATGGCAATTTACTCATTCAACATTCTTGGGAAAACTCACACATTTCTATGTTCCACAGAGCCCTATTTTAATTCTTTTTTTAATTGTGTGTTCTTTATGGCTTCTCCTCACCATTTCCTCAATAAAAATGTACTGGGTATGCAGACCAAATACAGAGACAGAGTATGTAATGAGACAAAAATCAAGAAGCATTAGGATGGATTTAATGAAAATTTCCCTCTGAAGATAACAGAAAAATGGTCTGGGTGGAAAGACTGTGGCTTACTTATCCCACGGGAGCAGAGAGAAAGCCCTTTTTATTAATGGGTCTTCTATTTCTTACTTGTATTATTTGTTTGGAGGGGAAAAAAAACCTGCACTCTCTTGAATGAGAAAGAGAATAATCCACTCTGGAAATATACTTTAAAACAGTGGGTTTCTCTTCCACCTGACTTACCTTGTTATTTCTGCTCGTCAAACACTGAACCAAGCAGAATTATGAGACTACCCAAATCAATCAATCAATCAATCAATCAAACAGCCACTATTTTAAAAAGTTCGTATTACATCAAATCAAAGCCCACTGGCTTCAAATAATTTCAAGCCTCAGGCAGAACGTTAGTTCAAATAATTCACACTTCACCTGAATGTTTATTACAAGTTATAGCACTGGACATTTATTTACTGCTAACTAATATTCAGAACATAGAAGATGCAAGTATGTTGAAATCACTATTCGATAATCATCCAAAATTATTTATGGGTCAAAGTCAGAAGCTACATGAGCCCTGCCCCAAAGCAACAGCTTTTATCCTACTAATAAATACAATAAAATATTAGAGAGATGTGGGGGGAGGGGGATCAATGCACACTTTCGGTACAAGGGTATCTTCTTTCAGGTAACACAAAAGTTGGTTCTCTAAAAAGTGTGTGTGTCACAACCACGTACAGTTTAAAAAGGAGCTGAGGCAAAATGGGCTTTTTTTTTCTGTTTAGCCTCCCTTTATCTTCTGAAGCTGCCTGGTCCAGCCATTGCTCCATCTAACCCAGTGATGCCTCGTATGACTGACAGCAGCTCTTCAAGGTGATAGGGTCTAAACCGACACAATACATAGAGACCCATGATCAGATGTCCTGACTTCCCACACACATCTTAAAGCAGCAAGGAGGCCCTCAAATTTTACTGTAGCAATGGGACTGAGGGAAACGGTGCTTTAAATGTACCCTAGAACCATTTTCCCAATCTAAATCCCCCCTACTCAAAGCTGCTGTGAGAACAATTCCAGGAAGAGATTGAAGCCAGTGTAGTATGCATGTAAAACTGTAGGAACAGTGGTAATATAAGCCAGTCTTCCCCAACTTAGTGCCCACCAATGTCCATGATGACTGGGGATGATGAGAGTTGTATTTCAACACACCTGGGGGGGTACCAGGTTAGGGAAGACTAATATAAGTATTGCATTATGAGGGAAGCCACTGTCATTATTCCCACCACCACCACCACCACCACCACCAAATGTTTGTCCCTTAGATCAGAGGTGAGCAACTTGTGGCCCTTCCAGTGTTTTGGCTTACAGCTCCCATCAACCTGCACCATTGGCTATGTCTGATGGAAGCTGTAGGCCAAAACATTGGGAGGGCCATAAGTTGCCCACTTCTCCCTTAGATGGACAAAACAAGGAGGTGTGGAGAGGCCAGGGATGGTAAGTAAGTAGTGGGGATATGGTAGGGGAGAGTCCAGCTGTAGTGGGCCAAAGGCAAGGTGAAGTTCAGCACTGGCTTTGCCAAACAAACAGATAATCCTCACAAACACAGGTCTACAGTGCTTTTGCCTCCAAAAGGAAACCAATCCTGTAAAAGGCTCTCCCAAACTTCTAAGCCATTGAGGAAGGAAAATGCAAAACAATATTGTCTCTCTTAGAGTGATGGAAAACTAATCAACAGAAGCAGATCGCATGGTAACTGCTCCTAGATGGCACCATTTCAATCTGAGGGAGGCGACCTGCATGACAGAGTGCCAAAGATCTCTGGCAGAGAATTCTCAGTGTGCTTCCCAGACTATAATTTCAAGGATTCTTTGGGGGAAGCCACAAGTAGCGTGGTGGGCTTAGGCAGTCTAGATTTTTGCAGCTGTCCAAAGAACTGTTTGATCCAGCAAGCAGACTGGGAAGCCAGTGCACTAGAATTGCTAGAGGCACAAGAATAATCACTTATGTTCAAGAAACAAGGGCCTCCACAGTATGAGCCCTTCTGCACTCTCATATATAGACTGAAGAATTGAGGATTGTGCTGGATGGCAGGAGAGGAGGCACATTTTCTCTCTTCCACTACTGGCATTGCTCCAGCCAGTGGTGGTTTGGTGTGGAAAGAAGGGATCATTCTGGGTATTTGTCCTTCCCTCAGGAGGCCATGTGTTCTACTTTATAGAGGACAGTCTTCTATTTGAAGGTGTCCTCTGTTTGAAGGGCTGTTCAGTCCAGGTCTCGATGAAAGATAAAGAACCATAAGCAGGGAAGGGCCTCCAGGTTGCCCATCAAGAGAGCTTCACCTATTGGGAGGTATAGAAATAAAATAAATAAAATAAATAAAATCAACAATTAGCCCCTGGACAGCAGACTGAGCACACACAGGTCACCTGGTCAGTCTTCTCCACTATGCTCAGATGTATTTAAATTATAGTAATTATTTCTAAATATGCATAGGCATATACAAATCTGAGTTGCCGTTTGTCCTCTTTTTGGAGATGCTTAAGTGGCCACCCTAATCCCTCCTCATGCAGCAGCTATAGCGAGAGCAGGAGAGCAGGAGGAAAAGGGCTGCCTTCCCTTTGTCTTTGTCTTGACACATTACAATTTACCTCTAACAGGTAAATAGACGGGAAAAGGAATGGAAAAGACTGAGAGTTTGTCAAGAGAGCACAGAAAAGCGGGTGGGGGCACTCCTGCATCTCTTTTTAAACTATAGCTTTCAGATATGGCCTAGGATTGCTGCTGCCTAAAGCGAGAATAGGAAATCACCGAAGAACATGGCAGCTGTGCTCCTCCAAAGCACTGTCATGTGGTGAAGCAGTTTACAGTGCTACTCTGAGAGAAAAAGGAGGGGTACAAAAGCCGAAGTCACTCCATCCACCGCATCACAATTCCATATGAGAGTTCTGAGTAACAGGCTTAGCTTTACTATTAGGCAGCCTGAGGAGGTCCCTCGGGAGGCAGATGCTGGGTGACGTGGAGGGAGCAGCAGCAGTCGCATATCCCTGGGGTCCCCAAGGTAGTGCCTCTGGGCACCAATGTACCCAAAGACATGTCTTTTGAGGCCCACGAGGCTCCCTGCCCTCCTGTTTTTTATTTTATTTAAGATGATGATGATGATGACGACGATGATTGTTTGACTAGGAGGCTGGTATGCTGCAAAACAAAGGGCTGCCCTCCAGCATCATCTTTATTTGGGTTCAAAATAGTGGCTTTGTGTTTTAGAGCTCAGATCCCTTGTAGGTAGGTTCTTGGGCAAGTCACATTTATTTTAGTCTCACAGTTTCCCTTCTGTGAAATGCGTGTTTTGTGACCAGCTATGATATGCCCCCTGTGGCAACCATTTTTTGAATGGGCAGGCCCCCCCATGGCAGCCATTTTGTAAGAGTACCTATGACACTCTCTCAACATTTCAAATGGGCACACCAATCTAAAAAGGTTGAGGGTCTCTAGCCATTTCCCTTTGTTGGAGGACAGAACGACTGTATGCAGTGGGGCAGCTAGAGCTGGACCTCAAGGTCCCACAGCCAGGGGCATCCCCAAATGACCATCCAGAGAGTGGCAGGAGATAGGGGCAGTGGCAAACAGGCCCAGTGTCAGCTCCTGAGTACAGTTGGCTTCTGAAGGTGGGATGGAGGTGCACCATTTTGTCCTTTGCCTCAGGCAGCATAACGTCTTGGGCCATCCCGGAGTAACATATTTTGCACATTGGAAAATGCCACATAAAGTAATCATTGCTGGATTTCCTGAACTGACAGTGTGTGTGTTTTAGAGGAAGTTACTTACAGCACAGGGAACACATATCTGAATGCAGATCAACAACTGTTTGAGGATTACATTAGCAAAAGCAGAGCATATGCTCTTTTTGTTTCGCACAATGGATCATCTCCTCTCTGCCCGCCCTCCCCACCCGAACAAACTCCTTTATTTACTTGCTGACAGATGGAAATCAATGGTCTGTGCCTTTCAATGCTCAGTGTGCAAAGTTCAAGTAAAAAGCTCTTCACAGAAATATTGTGGAAGGAGGTCATTGAATAAAGGCCTTGTGCTGCCCAAAGAGGATTATAGATATTGCTTTCGCTTGCTAAGTAATAAATTCTACTCAAGCTACCATGGTTTAATATTGCTTTTTTTTTTTTTTGGCTGATGGTGGAAAGAACAGAAAAGAGAACAAAGATGAAAAACTCTGGTCATGGTAAGTTTTTTCTAAAAAATCTATTACCACTTACAGGCCATGAGTCTGGGGCAAAGTGCCATCAGCATGTACCTTGATACTTCGACTGATCTTGGAAGGCATACCCACTCACACAGGGCTGAAAGCACTGCTCTGGTCTGAGTAAAGTAGTAAACAGTTGTTGAGAGAGTTTGGAGAGAAATAGTTTGATTTTGTGATCAGGGAATTTTGAAAGCCTGAACTGATGCTGCTTTGAGACTAGCTCTGGAAATGAGATTTATTTATTTATTTATTTATTTATTTATTTATATTTCTTTACCACCCCATAGCCAAAGCTCTCTGGGCATTTTACAAAAATTAAAAACATTAAAAATACAGTATACAGAGGTTAAAAGTCATTTACTTAAAAAACACACAAACAGGCTATATACACAAAGACAACATATATCTAAAAACAACTTCAAGCAATCAACCATAACCATAAGACATATCCAAACATAAGACATGAGATAGATCCATGCTGTCAAGATTTAAAACACTACAGTCATTTGTGCAAGTCTAATCAATCAGCTCCAAAAGACTTCAAGGCTGTGATCTTATATACACCTACTGATCTGACAACAGTTATCCATGCCTCGGTTATATCATGGTTAGACTACTGAAATGTGCTTTATGTGGGGCTACCCTTGAAGAGCATCCGGAAGCTTCAATTGGTGCAAAATGCAGTACCTAGGCCATATTGCGATCGTATCACCCCAATACTAAAAAGATTTGTAGTGGTTGCCAGTTGTTTTCTGAGCTCAGTTCAAGGTGTTGGTCTTAACCTTTAAAGCTCTAAATGGCTTGGGGCCTAGCTATCTGAGGGAATCCCTATCTTGATATGAATTTGCTCAGTTACTAAGATCAGCAGGAGAGGCCGTTTTGAAGTCATCCTTGCTTACAGAGGCCTGCTTGTCAGGCATGGAAACAGGCTGGTATACCAACTACGCCCTTATCTGGACAGAGATAGCCTAGCTACAGTTATCCATGCTCTGATAACTTCTCGTCTGGATTACTGCAATGTGTTATACGTGGGGCTGCCTTTGAAAACGGTCCGGAAACTTCAGCTGGTCCAAAATAGGGCAGCAAGATTGTTAACAGAGACTGGCCTGCGAGCTCATATTACGCCAGTACTTTTCCAGCTGCACTGGCTGCCAGTCCATTTCCGGGCCCGATTCAAAGTGCTGGTGTTAACATTCAAAGCCCTTAATGGCTTGGGGCCAGGTTACCTGAAGGATCGCCTCCTCCCATATGTGCCTGCCCGGACCTTAAGATCATCATCAGCGGCCCTTCTCCGTGAGCCCCTGCCAAAGGAAGTGAGGCGGGGTGGCTACTAGAGGGCTTTTTCTGCTGTGGCACCCTGGCTCTGGAATGAGCTCCCTAGTGAGGTTCGCCTGGCGCCTACATTGTATTCCTTTCGGTGCCAGGTGAAGACCTTTTTATTTTCCCAGGCATTTTAGCTTTCTAAATTTTTATCTTTGCTGTTTTAAATCTGTATTTTAAACTCCTGCACTGCTGCTAGATTTTATTGTGGTTGTATTGTTATATTGTGGTTTTAATGTTCTATATATTTTAAATTGTTTTATTGTGTGATTGGTTTTAATTTTTGTGTACCGCCCAGAGAGCTTTGGCTACTGGGCGGTATAGAAATGAAATAAATAAATAAATAAATGGAAAGGGGTTTCTCCTCTGTTGCCCCAAATTCTGGAATGCCCTCCTTTTGGCATTGCATCTGATCCCCACACTCGGAGCATTCAGAAGAGAGTCAAGATGCATCTTTTTCACTTGCCTTTTTAAATTGTTGTCATGGTTTTTAATGTCGCTTTTAAGGTTTTACTATGTTTTTATCTGTTCATATTTTTTATTTTTTGAATTTTGCAAACCACCTTGATTAGTGTTCCAGAAAGGCAGTATAGAAATGTTTTAAATAAATAAATATTACTAGTGAGGAAGTCCCAATGGAATCAGTGGGATTTACTTTCAAGACAACATGCAGCCTCCTCTGACCAACAGTCTGAAAATGAGCTTGACCTGGCATGCTTTGCTTCCTTTGATCAGGGGTAGGCAACATGGTGCCCCTGGATACCTTTCTTGTGCCCCTGGATACCTTTCTTGGTGCCCAACAAGGTGCCCTCCCTGTTCTCACTTTTTTTTTTAAGCACATTTTCTTACTGGCAGTTGGGATAGCTGTGAACTAGGTTTCTGCTGGTGCTGAAAACTGAGGGTTCAAAGGAGTTGTTTAGTGTGTTAGGGCTCAGACCCCTCTGCCTTGTACTCAGCCTTTGGGGCAGGTTGCTTTGCCACATCTCCCATGTCAGCCATTTTGTGGTGGTGCCCAGGACAGTTTTTCAAATTGCCAAATGTACCCACAGCCCAAAAAGTTTACCTACCCTGATTTGATCATGTATTGTACCCCCAACATACCGACAGAGTGGCCAGACATGAAAGTGACAACTGCAGAGAACATCTCAGAGGAACCCCTAGATTCAGTAAAGTAACCCCACCATCGACTGGGCCTGCCTCACTCTCTATTTTTAAACAGTAACTATCCTGACCTGGGGAGTGGGGGGATCTTCACGACAATGGAATGAGAAGCGTTGCAGCATACCTGGACTTTTATGGGATCAGCTTTGGTCCATCAGGGACACATAAAGCAAAATAAGCTGCATGTACTGCACCTTTAAAATCTGGTTTTCAGGGGTCACACAGCACTTGAAAGGAACATACTTCCGGGTGGGGTGGGGAACTGAATGTCATCAACCTGGCAGAGGCTTGTTTCCCACCCCTGTCCAGGCTCCCTGGCGCTGCTGCTACATTATTATGAATGGAGAGCAACTAATTCACAATTCTGAAAGCTCCCCCCTGCTGCTACATTATCTCCCCAGCTTTTCCCCAATGTGCACTGTTGTATAGGTGGATGGAATGACTGCAGAATCAGCAGGGCTCAAACAGAACTGTTCTTTAATTCAGCATACACAGAAGCGACAACTTAACAGAAGCTCTACCCACTGTTGCTACCCCCAGCTTTACAGGAGCTACCAAGGTTCAAAACAATATTATATATAAGTTGTTATTGTTTTCCACCAACAATATGTATGCACTCGTGTTTCCGGGGAATGATATACACTGCTTCATTGCCCATCTTATCTTCTGTAAGTTCAAACATCCTCTAATTAAAAAAAAAACTTAAAATAACTGGTGGAAGACATCATATTCAACATTGGAATATTTTAATTCCCCACTTCCCCAAGCAATGAGTTCAAGAAGTTCAATTGTAATACCTGTGGTGTGAATCTGGATAAAATGTTTCCTTTATTTTTATCACACAACATGTGTTCATTAGCTTACCCATTCCAAGATGTTTGTGTTATCATCCAGAACTGTTTTGTGAATGGCCACTGCTAGTAAGGTAATTATCACTATTTTCCATCATTATCTCTGTACTATCTGCATTTCATTTGCCTCTGACCTCACTGTTTACAATTCTCCCCTTGGGGTCTCACCTTCCCCAAGCTTTGATGGGATTTTCATTCCAACACAGAGAAGTTCCTACCCATTTCCTGAGGATTAGCACCCATCAGCCAACCATTCTGGGTTATTGATCAGCAATCCAGCTAACAAAGGAATGGTGAGATAGCAGTTGTAATTTGAAACTCTAGACTGGACTCAATGGGGGAGGAAATCTTAAGTCCTAAAGCAGCGATGCAGAACCAGTAACTCATGGGCCTCTTTCAGTGCAGCCCATGAAGCCCTGGGGACTCTGGTCAAAGTTTCCCTTGTTATCGCTAGGGCTAGAATTAGCAAGGGAAAGCTTGGGATTTCCCTTGCTAGTGCTAAGGAAAGCCCAGTAGGGAGGTGGGGGAAGAGTGTGTGCCCGTAGTGGGGGGGAGTGCTTGTGTGTGGCACGGGGAAGTGAGTAGGGGGCAGGGAGGAAATGTGAATGAGTGTACGTCTGAATATGTGAGAATGTGAATGAGTGTGTGTGCCTGTGCATACACATGTGTGGCCCCTGGCAGTCTGGCAGACACCTGATGCAGCCCTCAGGGCCAAAGAAGTTGAGCACCCCTGCCCCAAAGCTGAGCAAAGATAAATAAATAAATCCTAAATATCATTGCATGGGGATAGGAAGCCAAGATCAAAGCTACCCTTTGCCATGGTGACAGGTGAAGCCCATGTTCTTCGTTGTTGATTGATCACTAATTCACTAACTCCTCCAACCACAGGTAGACAGACTGACAGACAGACAGACATCTTCAAGATAGAACTTTTATCCATTCAGTCAGACCGCTACTGAAAGTACAGCAACATATGAAGAAAGGGTACGTCTGTGAGGATGTGGTACCACATCACCAATTTGGGTATCTAAAATGACAAAAAAACTAAAATTGGGGAAAACTGAAGTAACGTTTCATTAGAAGGAATTTATCATCCACTATAAATAAGAAATGAGGAATAAAGTCTGGGGATTTGCTCTACTGCTAAAGTTGCTTAAAAGGAATTTGTTGTGGCTCTCTAAGCTTTGCACTCTTTTGCTAGAGAACTGCAAGATCTTAGGGCAGGAAATGTCTGAGGGTCACCTAACCAAACCTCCTGCACCACGGCCAGATGTTCTGTGTGTTCAAACCAGCCTTCCCCAACCTGGTACAAAAATATGAAAGAGCCACTTGATACAACCTGAATGGGTTGTACTTCCTGTGAGGAACCAGGAAGTAGTTAACAGCAACATCCACGGCTTCTCACCTGAGGAGAGAGCAGCCACAGCCTGAGAGATCTCTGTAGAAAATCTTTATTTTAATAAAACTTTAATGTTTGTTTAGAAAGCAGTCTGTTTGATTCTAGAAAGTACAATCCACCAACCTTGAAACACCTGGTGCCCTCCAGATGCTTTGGACAACTTGCATTCCCGATTCTCGCATCCAGCTATGCTGGATGGGGCTGATAGGAGTTGATGTCTGAAACATCTGGCAGGCACCATGTCGAGAAAATTTGATTCAAACTCTCCTAATTGACTAGCTGTATTTGTTATGGCCTTTGGCCAGTACAATAAACTTGATTGATTGTAATATATATGACTAGCCAGTATCATCCATATTGTAACCAAAAAGAAATACACAGAGATCACCTATTTCTGCTGCATAACATGTTTCAAAGTGGGGAATGAGCACCTTAGCAGAGCTGTAAGCTACTTTGTTAGTGGCCATTTATCTGATGGATTGCCTACATTGAATAAGAATCACTTTCATTTGCCCAGGCAGAAAAACTTTTGTAAATTAGAATATGACTGACACAGCAATGACTAATACAATTAACAGGGCTACAAACTTTTGTGGAATTCTTTGCGAAGATGCTGCAACATGTCATGTTCTTCCCAAGCATGCTGAGGAGCCTCCAGTGCTGGACAAGGCTCCATGTGCAATGTCAAGCATTCAGAGGATCAGCAAGGATTCTGACTGCCAAGAGCTATGAGGAAGACTTTCCAAAAAACCAGCGAGAGCTTTAAAACAAACTGATGCAAATGCAGGCCATGAATAGCATTGGAAAGAGAACGTTATAGTAAAGAACAGGGTTGTGGAATGTGTAAAGGCATCTCTACACCAGCCTAAAATCCTGCATGTAAAACGGGGGTTTCCACTTCCGTTTTAAATGCAGGATCACAACTGATTCCCTTTACACGCGCTTCCTTCTCTGTAGATGGCCATTCCCATAGTGTTATGTTTCCGTGAAGAGGCATTACACACGCTCCAGGCTCAGCGATACTTGCTCCTGGGTTCCTGCCCCTTTCCATCCCCTTGCACATTACTGGTGGATGGGGATCAACATGAGCACAGCCCCCCCCCGATCTCCCCAGGCCCCGCCTCCCTTTTCCATGCTTTTGGCCAGTCCCTGCCGCTCTGCTACTCCTCCGCTCTGCGGTTCTGCTGCTCTGCCGCTCTGTTTTGAACAGGCAGGCTGAAAATGGCGAGGAGCCAAAATGACGCAGGAGCGGGAAGGCTGAACGCCCATCAGACCTTTGTCACCACCTCATGACCACACCCCCAACAACCACACTCAGCACTTCATTCACCCTAGGGAAGAAATACACGAAGAAGACATGGCGCTCCATTTGTGCATATCTGGAAAAATACCCCATTTTTTCCGTTTGAGAAAAACACAGGATAGGTGGGAGGAAATAGTGGAATAACTGGACAACGACAATGTCATGTAATGGACCCGAACGACTCCCTTTTTCATGTGCTTCCTTTTCCCCCACCCCTTCCCCCTCCTCCCCATATCTGAGTCTTCCGTTATCTTTCATTGATCTCTTCTTGCTGCTTTTACTCTTTTCACAGAGGAAACTGAAGGGAAACACAATGGGGTAATTTGAGAGTTCATTATCTGCAATCTATTTAAAAATGGAACAAAGGGCATTTAGTGCAGGAGACGCCTTGAATGATCATGGCATCATGTGAAGAGCCTGCAAACTTCCATGAAGGAGCAATCTCAATCTCAGGATAAAAGCTCAGTGTGAAGGAGCCCTAACTCTTCAACTGTTTTGGACGACAACCCCATCAGCCCTAGTCAGTGTAGCCAGTGATGAGGAATGATGGGCTTGCAGTCCAACAACATCTGGAGAATCACAGGTTGCCTACCCCAGTGGAGAACAACCTTGGGTACAAACTAGAAGCTATTAATACCAGTAAATCAGTATTATAAGAACTTAAGAACTGGTCCATCTCACTTAACATCCTGCATCTCTCCAATAGCCAAACAAGTACCAAATGGAGGTTCAGAGGGCTGGATGGCCATCACAGGCATCTCCTACTGGCATCTGGTAATCAAAAATTGATTGTTTCTGAAAACAGAAGTTACACTTTTAGCTATCTTGGCTAGTAATCACTGGCAGGCCTACCTTTCATATAATCATGATAGACAGACAGACAGACAGAGGGTGTGGGTGTGTCGTTGCCATCACAACTGTATTTCTAAGTTCCATAACTTTATTATGCACTCTGTTCAAAGTGCTTCCCATTGTTTGCTTTAAGCCAGTTGCTCATCATTTTCAGCAGATGACCATACATTTGTGGATTTTTTGAGTGAGAATAAAAAGCGTCTTCTTTTTCACCCTCTCCACAGCACTCAATAAGATGCCCTGTACAGTGGATTTATTTTGAATCTTCTCTAGCTCCATCATATCCCTTTTGGGGGGAGGTTTGATTACTAGGATTGCACACCGCCTTCTAAACATGGATGTGCCAGAAATATATATAATTGCATTTGTGACACTTGCTCTTTCTTTGCTATCACTTTCCTAGCAATTCCTGGTATTTATGTTACCTATGACTTTGCTTGCTTTAGTTTGAACATATCAGTTTAAGCACTACCCTGCCCAGCAGGGTACTAAGGCAGCATTTTAGCAATAATCAAAGGAGGCTGGAAGAAGAGATTTCCTCAGCACGCCTGTCATTGTTCAGTGGCAGGACTGAAGTCAGTTCCATTTTCTCATCAGATACAAAGCCACATCTGAAATAGAGCAATTTCCTAGTCAGATGCAATTGCTGTGTCTTGATACTAGTTAAAGTATAATGAGAGAATGATGAGATCCTGACCCCGCTATGGCACAGATGTCAATACATGCAATCCATCCTGATGGCAAACTAATGCAGGTTTATGTATTGCCAATTTCAAATGCTCCACTAAATCAGATCAGATCTCTTTTCTGGCTAGAAGTTATCAACTCAATTATCCCATGTGGCTCCAATCAATTATTCCATGCAGCTTCAACTGAGATACAGGTACATTCTATAGCTCAAATGTTAACAGCATCTTATTTGGTAAATGTGAATGTTTGATATGTGTGCAGCTAGAAGATTTTTAGAAGCTTAATGGAAGAAAAAGAACACAGTCACCTTCATTTGTTCATATGGGGTCAGAGTTGCATCAGACAGGCTTAAAGATACTTGGCGTTAGAAGGTTTCATTTATCAGAAAAGAAACGTTGACAAGATTCTGTTAAATAGCCATCACACAAGCATCCCTTCTCCCTTCACCCCCCAAAATCTGGGATTGGGTGTAGATGGTATGACTCCCACCAACACTCCCCAAGGACACTTGTGCTCCAGTGCCACTCATTTTAATGTACGTCATTTTGAGATATTCATTTGAAAAGCAAAGTGTAAATAATTTTTAAAAATTTTAAATTGCAAAACTAAAGACTGAGGGAGAAAGACATGATGGAAAGGATCGCTACCTGAAAATCATTTCCAATTGCTTAATTGTTATGGAGAGTTTACTGATATTGTGAACAGAAGTGAATTTATAGGCTGCATTCCAACACAGAATCAAGCATGCATATAAACACTGTGGTTTGAACCTTGAATT
Source organism: Heloderma suspectum (assembly GCF_057233095.1). NCBI lineage: Eukaryota > Metazoa > Chordata > Lepidosauria > Squamata > Helodermatidae > Heloderma > Heloderma suspectum. Next base: position 274,396,747 of record NC_139458.1, read on the forward strand.
GCCCTTCTGCGAACAGATGGGCTCCATCCAGTCATGATAGAATATAGCTCTTATTCAGCAGAGCGCTATGATAGCTCTGATTCATCAGAGCACTGGTAGAAGGGGGCAAGTGATTTTTGTCAATTCCTCCTTCCCATGCAGCCTCCAGAGCCTCCTCCCACGTTCTAGGCGGGGGATCTGGAGGTGGAGTTGCACCATATGTTAAAAATACATACCTCTGCACAGAAATACAGGAGGAGGAGCTTGGTAGCCCCATCAAGAGCATCTGGGTTAAAATAAATGGAGCAAAGAATAAAAGGAACATGGTGGTCGGAGCCTACTAACGGCCACCCAATCAAGGAGAAGACAAGGATGAAACTTTTGAAAAGCAAATTTCCATGGTTTCATGGAAACATGATGTAGTGTTGCAGAACTCAGAGTCAGAGAGACCACAGAGTGAAGGAAAAAGAGTTTCTTTATTTAACGCGCGGGCTTAAGGCTGGAATCACTTCCAAAGAGCCAAAAGCCCCGATTCACATCAGCAAATTGTTTTCATAGACATTATGACACATATGCAAAATCTCCCCCGCCCCTTTCTGTGTGGGTTTGCAGTATTCAGCATTTCCTCTCCTAGCACCATTGTTTATAATACAAGAAATGGGTTATAGGGTAGCCATGATAAGCAGAGAACATGATATACATATCACTATGACCTTAGCCTTTGTTGACAAGTTAAGAGATTCCTGCGTCTCGTCAGCTTACAAACATATATTTCAGAGAGCAAGAGCTCAGCAAGAACATGAAGCATGAGACTGCATGAGGCTACTTAGTCTGACCCCCGATATGGCTACTACAGTCGTAGTAATGGGGGACTTCAATTTCCCCAATATTTGTTGGGAGACAAATTCTGCAAAACATGGCCCTTCCCGACCTGAATTTCCTGACTTGTGTTGCTGATAACTTCCTCCTACAGAAAGTGGAGGAAGGAACTAGAGGACTGGCTATCCTTGACTTGATCCTAACCAACAGAGATGACTTAGTGGATCAAGTAGCAGATACAGGAAGTCTGGGGGAAAGCAACCATGTTATACTTGAGTTCTTGGTTCTAAAGGAAGCAAAAGCCGAGTGTAACAAAACGCATATCCTAGATTTTAGGAAAGCCAATTTTAAGAAACTAAGAATAATGATACGTAAGGTCCCATGGCAAGCGACGCTAATGAGAAAAGGAGTCCAAGATGTGTGGGAGTTTTTAAAAAAGGAAATTCTAAAGGCACAATTACAAACAATTCCAACAAGAAGAAAAAGTGGAAGACAACAGAAGAAGCCAATGCGGCTTCACAAAAAGCTTAGAGATGACCTGAAAACAAAAAAGGACACATACAGGAAGTGGAAGGAAGGCCAAGCTACAAAGGAAGAGTACAGGCAGGTAGCACAGAATTGCAGGGATGCCATCCGGAAGGCTAAAGCTGAGAACGAGCTGAGGTTAGCGAGGGATGCTAAAAGCAACAAAAAGGCTTTCTTCAGATACGTGCATAGTAAAAGACAGAGGAAAGAAATGGTGGTTCAACTATTAAATAAGGATGGAAAAATGATAACAGAAGACAAAGAAAAGGCAGAAGTGCTCAATTCCTACTTCAGCTCAGTCTTCTCCTGAAAGAGGATCTGTGACCCCTCCGGCAAAGGCGAAGTACAGGCTGAAGGGGCAGGATTGCAGCTTGAGACTGATAGGCATATTTTTTTATTATTATTATTTACTTATTTATTTATTTCATTTCTATACCGCCCAATAGCCGAAGCTCTCTGGGCGGTTCACAAAAAGATATGGTCAAGGAAGACCTAATTACTTTGAATGAGTTCAAATCTCCAGGGCCAGATGAACTGCATCCTAGAGTAATAAAGGAACTGGCAGAAGAACTCCCAGAACCACTGTATATTATCTTTGAGAAATCATGGAGGATGGGTGAAGTGCCAGATGACTGGAGGAGGGCTAATGTTGTCCCTGTCTTCAAAAAGGGCAAAAAGGAGGAACCGGGGAACTACAGACCAGTCAGTCTGACATCAATCCCTGGGAAAATTCTAGAGCAGATTATGAAGCAATCCATCCGTAAGCACCTTGAAAACAATGCAGGGATTACTCGAAGCCAACATGGATTTGTCAAGAACAAATCCTGCCAGACGAATCTGATCTCATTTTTTTATCAGGTCACCTCCCTTGTGGACTGTGGGAATGCTGTGGACATCACATACCTCAACTTCAGCAAAGCTTTCAACAAAGTGTCCCATATATATACTGATTAGCAAACTAGCTAAAAGTGGGCTAGATGAAACAACAATCAGGTGGATCCACAGTTCCCTATAGAATCGGACTCAAAGAGTGCTTATCAATGGGATCTTCTCCAATTGGGGAGAGGTAACGAGCGGGGTACCACTGGGCCCAGTGCTCTTCAACATTTTTATTAATGACTTGGAGGAGGAGGTGCAGGGAATGCTGATCAAATTTGCAAATGACACAAATTTGGGCAGGATAGCTAATACCCTGGAAGAAAGAAACAAAATTCAAAGTGATCTTGATAGGCTGGAGCACTGGGCAGAAAACAACAGAATGACATTTAATAGGGATAAATGCCAAGTTCTGCACCTAGGAAAAAGAAACCAAATGCACAGTTACAAGATGGGGGATACTTGGCTCAACAATACTACAAGTGTGAAGGATCTTGGAATTGTTGTAGATCACAGGCTGAATATGAGCCAACAATGTGATGTGGCAGAAAAAAGGGCAAATGGTATTTTGGGCTGCATTAATAGAAGTATAGCTTCCAGATCACATGAAGTACTAGTTCCCCTCTACTCAGCACTGGTTAGGCCTCATTTGGAATACTGTGTCCAGTTCTGGGCACCACAATTTAAGAAGGATGCAGACAAACTGGAGAGGGTTCAGAGGAGGGCAACGAAGATGAACAGGGGACTGGAAACAAAGCCCTATGAAGAGAGACTGAAAGAACTGGGCACGTTTACCCTTGAGAAGAGAAGACTGAGGGGAGAAATGACAGAGTTCTTCAAGTACTTGAAAGGTTGTCACAGAGAGGAAGGCCAGGATCTCTTCTCGATCATCCCAGAATGCAGGACACGGAATAATGGGCTCAAGTTACAGGAAGCTAGATTCTGGCTGAACATCAGGAAAAACTTCCTGACTGTTAGAGCAATACGACAATGGAACCAATGACCCAGGGAGGTGGTGGGCTCTCCCACACTGGAGGCATTCAAGATGAAGTTGGACAGTCATCTGTCAGGGATGCTTTGACTTGGATTCCTGCACTGAACAGCAGGTTGGACTCGATGGTCTTATAGGCCTCTTCCAACCCTACTATTCTATGATTCTTCTGAGGAGTCCCCAATCCTCCAGAACAAATTTTGGGGAGGCACAGGGGGCTGCAGGAGGATTCGCTGAAAAGAGCTTCCCATAAGGGCATAAGAAGAGCCCTGTTGGACCAGACCAAAGGCTTCTCCAACCTGGGGCCCTCCAGAGTGAAACTCCATTATCCCCAAGCAACATTCCCAGAGGTCAGAGATGATGGGATTTGTAATCCAAAACAGCTGGAGGACACCAGTTTGGAGAAGCCTTATCTATTACAGCATCCCATTTCCCCACAATGGCCACCCAGATGCATATGGCAAGCTCAAGAAAGTAGGATTCAAGCGACTGATTTCAATGGTTTTAAGCACACAACTTTTCAACCAGTGCATTCATTAAGCGCTGTTCATTAATAGTGTTTATTGTGTATTAATTTAATTCTTATTACAGATCACTTGGGCTTTCCAAAGGTCTGATCTTTTTTTTATTGGACAGCATGCCAAGCCTGGACCTTGGGTGCCTTAAGTTCAAAACATGGTGCTATTAAGGTCACACACCCATAAGGAATGTGGGGATTGTGAATGAGTTCAGATATATACCCAAAATGCCTTTACTTCCTGCGGGATGAGTTCACACATAGGGTGAGCCCTCACACAATCACTTTAGGAGCATGCCAAGTAAGTCCAGCACTGGGCCAGGTTCATGTGCTGACGCCATCTGCATGCATGTGAACATAATGCTGTGCATCTGACTGCCCCCTGCTGTTCAATAATAAAGATTCCCAAAACATGTCAGTCTGAACACAGGAATGTGTGGGCTGAAGGAAAGAGAGGGACAGAGCAGAGGACAGACCTAGACATAGGGCCACTGAAAGGTGGAAGTGGGATTGTCTATTGTGATTCTGTCACTTCCACATCCAGATCTGACTGCTTCCAGAGTAGCCCCATCAGGATTTAAAAGCAACAGGGGCCCTACTCAGGCCCAAAGCATGTAGGGTACAGAGGCACGCAAGCAAACCCCGCCCACTTTCCCAGGTGTGGACTCTTCTAGTGCATGTCCGTTCAGCACTAAGGTCTAAAGGGGCCTTATGCTCTCATTCAATTCCCTTTTATATGGAGGCTTCTACTCACATGCAAGCGAATATACGTAGGAGCCTCCTTCAGACCTTCTGGCCGATGCAGGAAGGCCAAGGACTGAGTGGTCTGGGATGGGGACATTGATCAGGGCTTGCATGCGTGCCTCTCATGTGAGCAGGGTGAAATACTCTTGTGAGCCTTGAAACCCTCCCCAAATCTAGCATGCTTTTAATGAATATGAATATCCTGCCTTTGGTGAATATCCTGCCTTTCTTCCATAATCAAATTCAAAATGGCATACAGAGGGGTTCCCAGGCTGTCTTCAAATAAGCACTGATCTGACACAGGCCTGTTGGGCTTCCAAAGGTTGTGCCTTCAGTCTATGCCCTGGTACCTACATTATCGTAAACTTTTCATACAAAGACAGATTATATTTGACCCTTTTTGTGACAAACCCTCTGTTTTCTCATCATTTTTAACCCCTTTGCTCCAAACAATTTCAATTCCTATATGCAAAACTCATCACTCCAAGTTATCTTTGTCCTCACATGTGAAACACACACATGTAAGGATTAATGTTTATGAAGTTTTAAGGTTACAAAACCCATGATGCAGTGCAACTGTGACAGAAACAGCCATGTCAAAATACAGGCCTTTAACTGAGATGAGCAATTGACACAGTATTGAAGGGGAAAACATTTTCCAATAATAGTTATCTCCTTAACCACACTCAACAGAGAAGCAAAATAGGTGTAAGGAAAATTTAAGAATTCAATTCTAACAGCATTATAAATGTTAATACAATAACCAATATGTCATACAAAGTTTTAAAAGAATTTTTAAAAAGACAATGAATTAGCAGCCCAACATTTTCCATACACACATAGTGACAATGCTGGTTTCTAAAAAAAGCTATACTAATATATCCAAAACCCAAACGTGTTTCAACCTGACCATTCTTCATCAGTGGGAAGAAAATATATAAACTATAATTATAGCCCTTAGAACAATAATCATTTAATGAGATTAGATTGTTACTACATATGTATGGAAAATGCTGGACTGCTAATTCATTGTCTTTTTTAAAATGCTTAAAACTGTGCATGACATATTAGTTATTGTATTAAAATTTGTAATATTGCTGTTATATTTGTATCCTTAAATATTCCTTTTACTTATTTTGCTTCTCAGTATTGAAAAGAAGGCAACATAAATAGATCTGGTCAATATTTGAATAGGCAAATGGATGTGCCACAGAAATCTACTGCCAGGGTCTGGAAATGCTGCATGCAGGTTTAGCATGTGACCAAATGGACCATTCCTTTTAATCCCATGACTTTGAAAGAAGGAATAGTCACCTGGGACTGAAGAACGCAATACAATGAGGAACATAATTTCTTATACACATTTTTGCTTTTCAATTGTAAATGCAAACAAATGGTTTCATCCACTTGAAACTTTAGAGACAATAAACAAATCCTACTTTTTCTTAAATTCTAAAAACAAATAAGAATGAAATGCTTTATTCTGCTCTATCCGGGGGGGGGGGGGATCTCCACAACAACAGAAGGAGAAGCGATTGGAGGATTACCTGATTTTTTTCAAGGGATTAGTTTTGGTATGCTTTGGTCCCCGCAGGACTCTACAAGTGAGTGCACCGCACCAGTATAAGTCGCTTCACAGAACATACTTCGGGGAGGGGGGGCTGGAGTGAACATCATTTGACTGGCAGGGGCAGCTCAACCAATAAGAGAGGTTCCCCCCCTGCCCAATCCAGATTCTCGCCCCCTTTCTCCCTTGATAAAATCACTCTCCTTCTCTCCCCCACCCCCACGTTACTTCCTCCCTTAAAGCAAGAATCATTACAAGACCAGAGTGTTCTCTCTGCCTTGAACCTGCCAAAGCTGGAACAATCTCCCCCTCCCCCACCCTGCCCTGCCCTGCATCACATTACTTCCTTCCTTAAAGCAGCAAAGAACACAGAATTCTCCCTGCCATGTTCCAGTCAATCGAAGCTTTGACATTACGGCTCCTAAATGTGTTATTTTGATTCATGGGGACCTCAATAACTTCGGGAGCGCACATTTGGGAAACAAGCCTCATTGACCACAATGGGAGTTACTTCTGAGTGGACACATGTATGTTTGTGCCGGGAAAGGCAGGGATGGGAAACCAGCCCCCTTTCCAACCCAATGCTGCAGAGGACTGGATGATTGAAGGTGGAAGTAGTTACTTCCGAATGGCAATAAACCAAACAATGAAGAATCATAGCTTCGAGAAAGTGCTTCACAGCCTTTAGGGAATTAGTGCTTTAAAATGTACTATTTCAGTTGGAGGGGATCTCTGTAAATGCTGATGTGCGCATTCAGGAGACAAGCCTCACTGAGCACAATGGGAGTTACTTCTGAGTAGACACTAATTGGTTTGTGCTGGGAAACACAGGGATGGGAAACACCCCTTTACCGGAGTGATGGTGAAAGGCACACCCCTGGGAAGGGCTAGCATACCTGAGGTAAACGAGGGGTTGGGGCACACAACAACTATACTGTGGAGAACCCGACTTGAGGAAAAGAATCAGACTTTAAGCAGTCTCAGGAAATCCCGTTTTCCTGTGATAAGCTCCGGGGTGGCTGCTGGATGGCTACAATGTCATGTATCCCTAATGACCTCCAAACGCAGCCAGCTTGGAGTAAATCGCTCATGGAGACACCCCCCTGCTTTCATCAGTTCAAACATAAGTTTGAAAGCATGGGGTAACAGATCATTGGCCTGAAGAACTAAACATAAATTCAACTGCCTGGAGGGAGGGGAGGAGCAGCAGCTTGAAATGAACCCAGAAATAAGGAACGGGTAGAGAAAATGCCCCTACCAGCATTATTTAGTTTATTTGGGTTTGCATTCATGAGAACACCCTCTCCCTCTAATATTAAGCATTCCCATGGGTTATTCACAGAGCAGTGCCTCACTTCTGTTCTTGCCTTTTGAAAACAGTTTCACAAAATAAAATAAAAATAGATCAAAGAACAAATTATGTCCAATGACATTTTATGTAAATTAATATGATTGATATCAAAACCCTTTTGCATATTTGTAGTTCTCAAACTACTCTCAAAGCATAACCAGAACTCTTCAAATTCATGAGGAGAACACTTGAAAGTCAAAAGTGTCAGTGATTTTTAGGACCAAAAATGTGGAGCAGCTACACTGTTTCTGGTCTTGCCTTTTTGGAGCTGCTTAACATGAAAGTGACATTCATTAGTTTAAAAAACCTCTGCAGTGGTATGTCTCCAACAACTCAAAGATTGCATGAAAGCATATCATTCGCTCCGGCAACTTTTTTCAAGGCCAGAGAGTCTTGTTCTTATTTTCCTGCTGACATGAAAACACTGAGCTGCAATGCAGAGAGGGACACCACACAGAATCTGATCCTTTGATGTTTAAGAACATCGACATTCTCACATAGCCTCAGATATATGAGGTAATAAGGGGTGCCAACTAACTTAACATTGCCATCCTTCACTGTAGAATCTGAGGCTGGAGATAAACAATAGCTTTGGAGAGCACTGAAAAGTGGCTTGAGAGACATTGGCCTGGTTCACACATAATGCTAAGCCATGATATGATTTGTTGAAATCAGGTTTATCATCATGTCTAAACCCATTCCAGCAAAAAACTATAGTTGGTTAACCAGCAATAAACCACAAATAGAAGCCCTGGTTTGTTGTTGGCTTATGAACTCTGGCTTGTTTAAACCATGGTTTGTCATCATGTCTGAACCCAGAGCTATAGCTTATCCCTCGCTTGTCTGAGCTGCTGTCTGCCCTGAAAAAGAAGCACCCAGCAAGAGTAGCCTGAAAATGAAACTACTCAGTTGGCAAAATGGTTGGGAGAAAAACAAACCAGAACTAGGGAAAACCAGCCATGGTTTGTTTGCTTGTGTGCAAGATAATTCATGGCTAAAGCAACAAACCATAGAATCATAGAATAGTAGGGTTGGAAGGGGTCTACAAGGCCATCGAGTCCAACCCCCTGCTCAATGCAGGAATCCAAGTCAGAGCATCCCTGACAGATGGCTGTCCAGCCTCATCTTGAATGCCTCCAGTGTGGGAGAGCCCACCACCTCCCCAGGTAATTGGTTCCATTGTCGTATTGCTCTAACAGTCAGGAAGTTTTTCCTGATGTTCAGCCAGAATCTGGCTTCCTGTAACTTGAGCCCATTATTCCGTGTCCTGCACTCTGAGATGATCGATGAACTATGGTTTAATGTTATCTATGAACACAGCCATTGCACACATATTTATTTTTTCCCAGCATGGCCTTTGTTTTCCAAAACAAAGACCTGCAAAACCTATTTGACCAGAGATGAAAAAGAGAGTTGAGTGTACGAAGTAATAATCTCTCTTCCATTGCCTTCATTCTGAAAAAAGCTATCATATCTTTACAACCTAATCTGGAGCAGGGGGAATCACAAGGCAAGTTCAGAAACTGTAATATACAATCAGAAAATATACTTTAATTAGATTTAAGTCTCTTATTGTAGCCTTAGAATATATTTTTCTGTTAACTGCTCACATTTATTCACTAACCATTTCTTCAGTACAAGGGCACCTTATTACAATTAAACAAACATATGCCAAAAATAGATAATGTTTAAAATGTCTTTAGGACAAATTCAACCTTGTGGTTTGCAAAATAAAAAAAACAACAACTCAAAGTTGTCCATATCAATGACAGAGAAATTTTGTCTCTGCCAAAGGCCATAATGTCCCAGTTTTCAACATCCACCATCATGAGAAGTATTTTTTTAAAGAATATGTACCATAAATAAATGTATGCAAATATTAATTAATATTTGGGTATATTTAAGACCACGTCAGGCTGGGAGATGCTCAACAGGTTGAGCAGACAAAAAAGTAGTAGGATTCAGTAGCAGAAAGTTGAGACTGCAAATAAGATGTACAGTTTAAACTACTAGAGATAACAATGGAAGGGTTTCTGCACCAGCTTCCTTTGTCCCCCATGGAGTTGTGATCAACAGAGAGCTCTTGCTCTCTGCTGGGCAAAAAAGGCACGTATTTTGTCCTAGATGAGCCAGCATGCTCACTCACTCACTCACACACACACATCACATCACAAGATCACACAATACTTGCAGCCAAATGAATACATAGAGCAGGGGTGCACAACTTCGGCCAGTGGGCCTAGTGTGGCTCACAGGGCACCTGAATCTAGCCCATGCAGCCTCTTGGGCTCCAAGCCCCACCCCACCCCCTGGTGGAAACCCTTCCAAGGACATCCCAGCTGCTATCTGAGATTGGAGATAACAGTGGGGATTCCCCTGTTGGCACATGCTGGCAAATGGAGACCTGACTCTCCTGGAAAGGTTTTCCCTGTAGGTTAAAAAAAAACAGAAGATCATGCAAAGAGAAGAGATTTCCTGATAGGCTGGACTCATCTTCACTTGCACAAAAACAAGTTTAACTTGCAGGACAGTCCAAACAAACAGCTGCATTTTATATATTAGAAGTAGTGCACATATCATCTCTCATGATTAAATCCCAAAAAGAGGAGGACGAGTGAAATGGTTTTCATTTTTCTTGTATGTTATCATATGATGTTGTTTATGTGGAACTGCGCTTAGCAGTTCTGGGAGTATGAACTTATCCTATCTTTGTAAATAGGATATCTTTGTTACTCTATTCATTTTAAGTGAGATTCTGCAAACCCATTCAACAATGTATTTTTCCCCTTGTTCACACCACTGCCCTCTTTTCCTCCCCTGTCCTCTCCAGTACAGCACTCTACTTAACCTTGTGGGCGTGTTATAAAAAACAACCCTCTATCCTGGTGTGCACTTAATTGGTGTGCTTGTTAGCCTGTAAAAGCAATAAAATAAAATTTAAAAGCAGTGTTTAAGAGGTGCCTATTTTATAGAGCCACAAAATTATTATTGTACTGCTGAGGGAACTAAGCACCTCCCTGTACCATTCTTGATATTCTTTCATGAGGATCTGCTACGGGTACACTCAAGTGGCAGCTTCTCATGCTGTCACCTAGAAGTGCAGGATGTGTCCTAAGAAAGACACCTTCGGATGGATTTAAATTTAGGTATGTACCACTGGGCTGGTGTAAGCGGATTTCCTCACCTCCTCAGCAGTCCCTCCAGACTCCTAAAAATAGTAGACCACGGGTTGGGGGACCCTACTGAATGGGGTGAGCTGTGGTGCAAACAAAAAACTGAGCTATTTTCCTTGAAAACAGGGTGTGTGGGGAATGAGTGCCTTGTTTTGAAGCAGAATTGTGCTCCTGGGAGCAGGTCTTTGCTTCCAAAGAAGGCATGTGTTCCCTGAATGCCTTGTTTTCAAGAAAAGTTGCCACATTTTTGCTGCCACCCTTGTACCACCAAATATCCGTGGCAAATTCAGCAGTGAGGAGCAGCGGGTGGGTCTGGTGCAGCCACCGGCGAGGTGAGGTCATTGGTGGGGTCCAGGGGGGACTATGGTGTCCCTCGACACTGCACACACCTCCCTTAGCACATGGAAAAGGAACATGCCTTTTCCCACTCTTACCATCTCTACCCCTTCTCTCTTGCCCCGTTCAGGCATTATAATAAGTACTCACACCAGCATGTGAGCAGGGATGGGGTTGTGTCAAGTAGCTCCACCCCTGACATCATGTGCATCATTTAGCCCCACCCTCGGGCATCCAGGTGTGTGAATATCTGCAGCTATATTTGTGGAGGCTTCCACACGAGCTGGAAGCCTAGTAGCACAGGCTTCCTCCCTGCAGACATTCGCACTGTATGCATAGATACTTGGAGGAGAGGCTAAATGGTGCGCGTGACACTGGAGGTGGACAGGGCCAGCGTCAAGGGTAGGCATGGTCGGCCACTTGCTGAGAGCTCTCACCCCAGAAGGGGCCCACTGACAAGAGCTTCCTGGACTTGCTCCTCCTTTTCAACAGTGCATCCTGCTTGTTCACGGGCCTCTCACTCTGGCCCAGACAAAGATGGTGGTGGTGAGAAGGTGGAGCAGCAGATGCCACTACCTGCTTGCTCACTGGCTTGCTAGCTCTCTGCCTGTCAAGCAAACTGTGCCAGTTATGAGAACGAGGATGCGGAGCAATAGCAGCTGGTGACAATGGTGATGAGAAGGTAGACTCACTAATGGAGGGGGCTCAATGAGGTGCCTTGACCAAGGGCCTTCAAAACCCTGGAGCCAGCACTGCAAGTGAAGCTACTCAGCATGGCCCCATTCCCATTCATGTGTTGGTGTAAGTACTTATTATAACACCTGAATAGGGCTTCTCTGCTTAACCCTTTCCTAGCTCGGTTGCTGGCTCTTGAATGAGACCACCAAGGCCCCGTTCAGCCTATCTCTTGATCTCTCCTGCTGTGTCCTACATTGGCTCCCTCTGGCGCCCTCACCACATGCTACCATCCCAGGGAAACGTTGTCATTTCATAGCACCCTTCGAATGCTAACTAGCCCTTGAGATGTAGACACTTTGCTCGAAGTCAATGATTCCAAGTGAGAAGGACTTTGAGGACTTTGAGTAGAAGTGCTTCATAGAGCTGTCCTTTCCACTCTCTCTGTCTCCCACTTGCTCACATACACAGAGTTAAATCTCAAAATGCAATACCACAATTTCTCCAACTGCAGGCAAGCAATCATCCGCCTTGTTTAATTGTATTTATTGAATGACACCAGCCGACCCTCCTGCTGTTTATAATCTGACTTATCACATTTTGTTCAGTGTAGCAGCATCTACAATTTTACAAATGGATGGCACGCAATCCATTAGCATTTTCAGAAGCATTAGCTTCTGCACAAACATGCCCAAAGCCCCTTATTATCCCTCTTTTACACTTGTAATAACATTCAGTTTGAAATTTGCTTCCACCTTGTCATTGAGATTTTACTTCACTCCCTCAGTTTTAGGAAAACAACCATTAACAAACAAACAAAAATAGAAGATCAGCCTGCTGACTATAAAAAGCATTGTAAACTGCACAAGGAACAGACACACACAAACCAAATTTGAAGGGGAACTAGTACCCTTGCATCAATGATTTTATGGTATCATAAAGCTACAGCTACTGTTTCTAGAGCACCACAAGATCTGCAGGGAGGTTAGGGAAAGCAATCCAGATATCAATTTCAGTACCTAACGCTGGGGTTTTCAACACAGTACAGGCAGATGCCTTTCTTGATGCCTACCAGGCCTTCTGCCCCCTTCCTGATTTTTATTTTATTTTTTACATTTTAATGACTTTTTTAAAATTGGGAAGCTGGCATGCTGCAAATATATGATTTGGCATTTTAGGCTCAGACCCCGCCTCTGCCCTGTACTCTGTTTCTTGGCAAGTTCTTGTCTTTGGGCCTCATCAGTTTGCCTTCTGAGAAATGGGTGCTGGAGCAGAAAACTCAGGGGCCAAAAAAAGTGTTTTTGTGTTTTGGAGCTCAGACTCCCCCCCCCCCCTTTTTACTTAGGTTCTTGGGGAAGTTACTTTTCTTTTAGTCTCACCAGTTTGCCTTCTAGGAAACAGGTGTTTTGTAAATGGCTACACCCAATATGGCAGCCATTTGTGAATGGACAAACCCACCTGGCAGCCATCTTGTGGAAGTAGTCATGCCACTCTCAAAATTCCAAATGTGGCCACCAACCCTAAAGGGTTGAGAAATCCTGCCCTAATATCATCAGCAGAAGGGCCCCATCAAACTGAAGTCCAGAGGGTGGCCATGACACGGAGGGCCTTTTTTGGTGGTAGCCCACCCCCCATTTGTAGAGTGCCTTCTCAGGAAAGGCTCACCTGATGCCCTTCTATGTTTTTTCAGCATCAGGGTAAGATATTTAATACCATGTTATCATCATATTATTGGTCTCTGTTGATTATGGTTATGGGCAGTGGTGTGGCTAGGGCTGGAACCTGGGACAAAAGTCCAAGGCCCCATAGCTAAGGGGGCCTCAAATGACCACCCAGAGAGGAACAGTTGATGGGAGCAGTGGCAAACAGGCCTAGCATCAGCGGCACCTGAGCCAGCATGGGCATGCCAAGGCCCACTGGGGCTGAGGATGCTCACTGCAGCATTCTTTCTTCTTATTTTTAAAAGCATTTTATATTCAGGGGCAGCTGCATTTTATTTTTAAATATGCTGTCAGTTGTGGGCACTGATATATGATACATATGTAGCATAGTATATGCTACAGTACTATCATATTTGCAGCATCATTTTCCAGCCCCTTCTGTTTTCATCATCATTCTTTGGCCACGACAACATGATGACTGATGAACATGATGTGACATGGTGATGAACTGCCCATGAAAGCATTGAGACCACTGGGTTCTATACATTGTTAGTCTAACTAAAGTCCCATTCATTTCAATGGGTCTAATTAGGACTAACATTGGATATAACCCCATTTTCTTTAGCGTGGTGATAGGGAACATGTGGCCCTCCAGATGTTGTTGGACTACAGCTCCCATCAGCCCTAGCCAACATAGCCAACAGTGAAGTATTATGGGAGTTGTAGTCTACCAACATCTGGAGGGATACATGTTCCCCATCCATGTTTTAGCAGCTACAGTTAATACTGTGTCCTACAATCAGCCCTGTGCTTGACAGAGCAAACGTGATAATAAAAAAAGAGAGATCGAAAATGCGCTTGTCACAATGTTAAACCCTGGGAATATTTAGGTATATGAGAGGCATTGGCTGAGCTTTGGAGGACTTAATGAAATTAATGGCCATAAGATGCTCACAAGATATAGGGATTTACTTCTCACATTCCTTCTCACAGTAGCAAAAACAGAGCTTGCCAAAAAGAGAGAGAGAGAGAGAGAGAAAAGAAAGTGTGATAAAAATTTAATCAGTGGTTGCACAAACTATGAAAAGTTCATGACACAGATAAGTTCTCACGTTAAACTGAAGGGAAAAACTGCTCCGTGCTAATCCTGAAGAATGTGAATGCCATTCATAGTTTACACAGAAGCTAATAATACACTTTGCATTTACTTACTGAGTTTTATTTTTAATCTACAATAAAAGTGCTTATTACATCTAGGTGGATCCTGATTTTGTAGCACAGCAATATGTTGCTGGATAGAATTAAGATGAAGCATATTTCAGATTAATGTAAAATATTGTAATGGGTTACTTCGCACCACAATCATAGGCATGTCTACTCAGAAGTAAATCCCATTGAGTTCAATGGGACTTCCTCCCAGGTACATATATATACACTACATGGGATTGCAGCCTTACAGTTCAATCCTACACATATCTACTCAGAAGTAAGCCCCATTCAATGGTACTCTAAATAAAGAAAGGAGAGAAAGAAAGACAAGCTATGGGTCTTTCTGTCTCATCCCAGAACAGTCCACTCCTGCTCTTTGTAGGTGTGCATTCTAGAACTGACTCTAAAGAGTGGCCTAAGAATTGATCATGACTAAACACCCCGACCAGGCCCAGAAAACTCCACTTTGCTCCACTTTACCTTTCCCAGACAACGGATCTATCCAGATAAAGAGCTGTGTCACCTGTTGCCAGGCAGAGCACTTCTCAGGTGCAACAGTGCAGGCTGGGAAGAACCCTGACTACTCTTTTAAATGCCGGGTTGGAGCCCTTCCAACCCACAGATCTTTGCTCATTATTCCTTTCCAGAAGTGTTTTAAGGCTGTAAATCTATTCATTGACATCATGTTTCAGATTTTCCTTCTGCACTGACCCGGAGTCTGAGCAAGGGACGATTTCCATGCTTTTGCCAGTAATTTTGCAAGCCAACATTAACACAGACACAACCAGTAGTACATGATCCTTTTTAACATATCCATTTATTCCTAACAGTATTGTTTTAGGTTTACATTTGTATCTCATAACAAATAATACCTTTAATACCTCGATCAATATCTAACCAATATGTTTTCACCTGAATACATTCCCACCAAATATGGGTGAATGTCCCTCTTGCATCTCCAGCTAAATCAGACCCATTTGGATACATTTTTGCCATTTCAACAGGTGTGGACTACCACTCATACAATATCTTGTAGAAATGTTCCCTTGAGGCTATACTTTCACCCCCCCCCCCCATTACTTTGGCTTATGACACAGAAACCTCCAATCTGCTTATGTAATACTGGCATTAAATTCCCTGTCCCAAATTTGCTTTTCCATATCACTCATTTTGGTTGTTTCAAATATTATTTTCTATATTGCTGAGAGTGACCCTTTGTAGAAGAGCCCAGGGAAGTCAGCTCCTCTTCAAGAAGCAACTCATGTTCCCATGACCCATCCAGATCTCTTCTCATTGTTTATCATTCTTTCATTACAGTTTTATCCTGCCCTTCCTCCAAAGAGCTCAGGGTAGCTTATTAGATGGTTCTCCCTAGCCCCTTCTACCCTTACAACAGGGCCGTGTTGAGAGAAAGTGAAAAGACCAGTGTCACTAACAGTGCAATCCTAGGCACGTTTAGACAGAAAAAAGTCCTACAGCTCCCAGCGTTCCCCAGCCAACTCTGCTATGCTCAGAGTCGTAGGGCTTTTTTTTCCGTCTAAGCACGCATAGGATTGCACCCTACATAAGCTTCATGGTTGAATGCGGATACTGCTCCCAGGTCACTCTAACTCAGCCTTGCTCAACCGGGATCATTCCAGATGTTTTGGACTACAGCTCCCATCAGCCCCATCCAGCATGGATGGTGATCATGGGTGATGGGATGGGTAGTCCAAAACATCTGGACGGCACCAAGTTGGGGGAGGCTGCCATAATGGCTCTAAACACCAAATCACACTAGTGCTCTGGGGAAAGCACCCTAGTCTATCCTTCCCAGCCACCTGATATGCATGCAGTGAAGGGCTGCAGCAGATTAGCTAGCTGGGAAAGGTTCCATTTAGTGCAATAGGCTGGATCCACCCCACTTGCAGGTCCATGTTCCCGCACACTGTGTCTAGTCAGACGTCATGCAGAACATCGCGGGGAAGTCAGCCCCTCTTCAAGAAGCAACTCACGTTCCTGCAACCAAACCAAGAAGCGCTAGAGCACCAGACAGGAACTCCACCAGAGATTAGAAGTGAACTGCATCCTGGGAAAGCAGATTATGCAAATGGACGACAGTGGCCAACTCCACGCCATTATGGCAGTGTTCCGCAACCATGTATATAGTTACGTTAGACCCAGTGATCATATTACTAAGGTAGCATGGTAACCTTTGAAAAATTGCTCCCCAGTCGTTCAGTCCCGTGTTGCTTTGGTAACATATATAGCTGTGACTCACATGGGATTACACTGAATACATAATTTCTTCCCACCTAAGCTTCAGCAGCTGGACTGGGGGAGGCAGATTTTATGTAAAGTTTGGGGATTCTGAAAGAAAAGCTAGAAATTTAAAGAAGTGGCCGTTAGTCTTCAAGAGCTGGATTCTGGCAACAACACAGAACAGAAACTTCAATTTGCAGAAGTCAGCAAATGGGCCGTGCATCTGGGAAGTCTCCAGAAGACCAACAAAAAAAAAATGGATCACTCCTTTTTAACAATAAACTGCTGTTATTTTTTAATTGTATGGGTTTATCACTTGGTATGTTTAAGGTTTTAACAATGGAACAGAACTAGTCTATTCTTTCTCGCTTATTTCATCACATCAGAACTGTACATCCTCCGCACAGAAGTTTCCAGCATCCAAAGAACGTAGAGCTCAAGCTAGAGTCAATGAGCACCACTGCATCCTTTGTTCAAAAGTATATCAACTAGTGCCAAAAATGTCTCCCACATTTTTTCTGACCATTCTCATTCAATTTGATAGAAGAGAAATTGCTTTTGAAAAGAAATTCAATGGTGAAGAAATTTCGGAGAAATTCTCATGGGTCGGGGTTGGGTTTCTTGGGCTTACCTTACTTAGGAGGTGGCCGAGGAGTGAACAGAAGTGTCCTGTTTTTCATTGTACAATCTTCTCTCTGGCAGGCTGTAGCCTCAGCTCAGCTTCCTACACTTCCACTGAAGCCAAGCTTAAGGCACCGTGAGGTAATTCCTCCCATAGGGCTTTTTCAGATCAGGACGTGCAGGCAGCCTAGGAGGCAAGCAATGATTAGGTAAGCTCAAGAACACCACAAAAATAAATTATAAAACACCCTGAGAATAAGGCAGAACAATGGAAGCCCCGTTCATGGGAGAAGAACACTTTCAGGAAATTGGAGGACAGATTTTGGCAGAGCACTAACTCCACCTCCTGCTTCTCCACACCAGGCTTTTTATTCCACAGCTTTACCGAGCTTCTGCTTCCATATTCTTTGTGGTATTAAGAGTGCCCCTTTTCATGTACTTCTACTTTTTTTTCCCGAGGAGTTCCTTTATCTTCAAGCTCTATATGTTTCACTATACAGCCACTAGATGGTGGTGTGTTATAGTGCCAGTTCCTGTTTTCACCAAGAAAATCAACTCATGATATTTAAATAGCTCATTATCTGTGATCTTAAAAAAACACACCACACAGGATAAAGGTCAGAAAGCACAAGAGAGGTTCTGGAGCTTGATGACATCATGCAAAGAACTCACAAGCTTCCATGAGTAACCAATCTCAATCGCACAGGCTAAAAGCCCTGTGTGAAGAAGCCCCTCATTCCTGGACCTAGACACAACACTGCCCCCCCACACCTGCATTTTTGTGGAAGCAAAATGGTGGCCAGCTTGCCAACACAGTTGATGCTGTTGCATCATGAAAACCCCCAGACCTCTTACCAAAAAAGAAAGAAGCTGTGTTAAAAGCCCTGCCAAGGGGGAGTCCTACAGTGCGAAACTGTTGAGAATTTCTCCTTCCCCAGGAGAAATTCAGTGAAATTGTCTCCCAAATTTCTCTGCCTACAAATAGGATAGAGCATTTTGAAAGGCCATTTGTGCACAGCTCTAATATCAACCAACTACAGACAAAGATGTAGGGAAGCTCTTCTAGGCTCAAATTAGGAACAATTCCTCATATCTTTCAAGCTAAAAGCAGGGAACCATGGAACACAAGGACCAGTGTTGTAATGGAGCCAGGGTGTGCAGGGTCAAAGTGCCGGGACCTTTTGATTAGCAGGAGTGATGATATCATCTGCCCCACACACACACCTCAGCCTTCGCTGTTCCCTCTGAGCTTAGCTGCAATCCTCACAATAGTTGTGTGTGTGTGGGGGGATGGATTTACCACTACACCACTGACAAGGACAATATAAACACAAAAGTGAGAAATATCCAAAATGATTTCATCCTGCCAGAGAGAAGTCATGTTACAAACCCTCCTCAAGACAGCCGCTTTTCTGCTACTCCTGGTGGCTCCTGGACACATTGTACCAGTGATGAAACCACACTTGAAAAGTTTGGCATATTAGCCCACACCCCCCAAAAAAATTAGTAGATCCCCTCAAGCTAAGGCTGCCCTCCCACTCATTTTGCTCAGCAAGACATATCACTCTTTTACCCTGAAGGAAGCAATGAGGTATCACAGTTAATGCATAACCTGGAGGATGAAGTTTGTCTAATAAAAACCTAATTTTTCAAAAAAAATCTACAGATGGTGAAGGAATAAGTAAGGCTACAGCAGCAAGCAAAGGCAGTGCAAAATCAATGGCCCAGAGTCTAATGAGCTCAAAACATAGCAGGTTGTGTGTGACAAATGTCTGCTTCCAGAATTTAAAATAGCCAGTTCAAACTATCCCAGGCTGTGTTCCAATATGTGCTAATGCTAACTTTTCTCTATAGGGTTATGTGAATTTATGAGAAATGTGTTTTTAAAAAAACAAAACCTTGAGTGGTCAACAGAGATCTCATTAACTGCCAGTTCTAATATCACACTGGAAACTGCACAATCAATGAAGAAGTCCCATATGCCTCCTAGCAATGTCTTGGCCTCGAACACGTTTGTGAAAGTATTATGTGGACCATTATGAATGTTATTGTGTACATAAAGTATACAAGGTTGACCTTCCATTTCTTACATTTTCATAGTGTGGGCCTCAGTAGTGAACAAGCTGTCCGCTTATTTAAAAATCTATACAGACTGGCATAGACCCCTTTTCGCACTTTGATTAACAAAACACTCCAGCAGCCAGTGTCTCCAACACGTCACACAATAGTATGGCAGCTCTGGGAGCAGTAGCCTGGTTGCAAAGCTGACCCCAAACACTTTGCTGCCTGAGGCAAAGGACAAGACAGCGTCTCCCCCATTAAATCAATTCTATGTACCAACTGGATGGTTGAATTTTTTTTCAATACTGGTGACAGGACAGCATCCTCTGCTGCAAAGGGTAGCTTAGGGAGTGCACTGCGGCGCAGAACGGGTCACATGGCACATACAGCTCTATCCATTCTGTGCCCCTCAGCGTCTGCTGCCTGAAGCGGCCATCTTGCTCTGCTTAATGACAGGGCTGGCCCTGCCTGGATGATATTTTCTGAGAAAGGCACAGGATCCAATTCAGCAGGAGGGGCAACCTCTTTTGGTCCACGGGCTGTATTGCCCCCTGGACCAAGCTTGGTGGGCTGGATGACGTGAAGGGGGTGGAGCCCCACCCCAAAGCCCCTCCCCACCCCACCTCTGGTTTTTTTCCCCCGTGCATAGAAAGGCACAGTGCTGCGTGCCTCTCTCTGCACAGAGAGCAACTCGGCTGGCAGTTGCAAGAGTTGGCTCCTGCAAACACCGGCCAAGCCGAATGCCTACTTTCTGACTCACTCAGGTCTTCAGTGCAGACAGGGATTCAGCCAGGACTTGCAGGAGGGATCCTCTTGTTGTCTCTGATTGGAGAGAAGGGATTCCCCCTATCTCCAATCAGATAGTGGAGATAAGAATGGGATTCCTCTCCCACAGGCTGGGGGTGGGGGTGGGGGTGGGGGGGGTCTTTGGGAGAAAGGGGAGGGCTCCACAGAGGATGCCCAGCCCTCTGCAGGCCAGACTTGGCAACCACGTGGGCTGGAGATTGCCCTCCCCTCAAAAAGAACTACTGAATAGAGAAAGGTCAACATCCCCACAAAACTACCATTCTTTGTTGGGTTCTGAGCAAATCACAAACAGCTAAGCAAACCTAAATTCATCATAAAGCTTTGCAAATTACCTGGGGGAAGAGGTACAACAAATATACCCAGTAAAGAAGTTCATCCTAGTATTGGAAAGGCATTGCACTGTTGACTCGAGAAAGGGATCCATTTGCCTTGAGAAAGTTCATTCATTTCTTTCCCGGTGAAGTTTCCCTGCCCCTTCAATATCTGCTTAGCCTGCCTCCTGAGAAGTTGTGATAGGACACAACCTTTCCCAACCTTGAGTCCCCAGATGTTGGGCTACAACTCCCATCATCCTCAGCCAGCACAGCCAATATTCAAAGATAATGAGGGTTTAAGTCCAACAACATCTGGGGATCCAAAGCTGGGAAAGGCTGGATCATTAAATGATAGAATTGTAGGAAACAATAATGAGGCTATCACCAATCGTCTGTGAAATGTTCATTTTAGCCATGAATCAATCTGTGAAAAAGTTTGCAGCTGAAGCATGAAAATATAGTATTATTCATTTTCCATGAGAACATTCTCGATGGTATGCAGAGCAGAGCAAATGCTTGCCATTCAATGCTTTCCCTCAGCTTTAAGTGCCCACATTTGTTATTCAGTGAGTACCTGACCTCTGACCAGTGAACAAATGTGGATAGGAAGATTAACCACATTAAAAACACACACGTGTGACATTTAGGTGCCTTTAATGAGGAAGAACGTAATTACTGCTCTCATGCGCAGCAGATATTTCAATAACTGGGAGTAAAGATTCACATTTGGCATATATTCTCATAATTTAGCTCATGTGAGACTTTCCAAAGAAACTAGCATCTCAGACACCCAAATTAAAAATAGGAGACTGGTTTTGTGTTATAAAGGCAGACTGACTGTCTGCAGATGACGGAAGTGGAGGATTCTAAAATACCTCATAAATTCAGATGCCTAGTCCCCCTAGCGAGTCATGGCATTAAAGATGAGTAGGTGATCAATAAAGATCAGGCTCTTGCCTCTGAGTTCAAATCCAATTCTGGTTTCACTTGCTGGTGATCCCCCCCACCCCCCGATGTTGTTTGGGCTTAATCTGAACTGCCCAAATTGTTCAGATTGCAAAGCCTTACCAGCAGGCATCATTTCAGTGGCTGTGCAATTGAGGTCATGACCTCTGTGCGAATTGTATTAATGCATATTGACAGATGATGACCCCAAACTCAAAATCCTTCCATCTTCACTGATCCTCTCTCGCTATTCAGATGATAACTGATGCTTCAGACGTTGGTTCTTTTAATGGGCTTCTAGAGAAAGGCTGACTTGATGGAGAAATTATGTAGCAAGGAGGGCTACAAGCTTTCAGCAATTACTCAAGGCAGTTAATCAACAAAAACAGTAGTTCCCAAACTTTGGGCTGCAAAAGAAACTGCTAGTGTGCTCTTTACATGATGTCGTGAACCTCCAGGGTTGTTTGTTCCATTTTTAAATAGATCCGCAGATAATAAGCTATCAAATTACCTCGTTGTGTTCCACTTGAGTTCCCTCCATGAAAAGAGGAAAAGCTGCAAGCGAGATCAGTGGAAGATAATGGAAGACTCAGATGGGGGGGGGAGGAGGAAGCGGGTGAAAAAGGGAGTCATTGTGATCCTGCATTTAAAACGAAAGCAGAAAACCCTGTTTTAAATGCAGAATTTTAGGCTGGTGTAGAGATGCCCACAGTCTCTACTAGGATGAATAAAAAGCAAAGACTTTAAAAAAAACAACCTGATTTTTCTTGCATGAATTGGATTTAAAAAAATTATAAACACTAAGTTTCTCTTAAATAATAACTAGGTTAATATTCAAATAAAACTTCTTGAGATACATCTAATCCTTAACTACTATTGCAAATTCCATACTTCTATTGCAGTTTCCCACAAAGGTATTCTCAGCCTGCCTACAGAGCTACATAGTTTGAATGGTGAACCCACTGTATGGGGTTCATCACTCGGAGCTTTTATCCTGCTGTTGAGATGGCTCTCTCAATCTCGTGTTTTCCCCAAAAACAAAAAAATGTGGTATTTTTCCCAGCCCATGGAACAGGAGCACCACGACCTCCCTGTGAAATTCTCCAATAGCGGAAGAAACTGCTGTCTGCCTGCTGTGGGCGTTTGTTTTCAGTTGTTAGGGGCACAGTCAGGATGACAAAGGCATTGAGGATGGGACCGGGGTTGCACCGAAGGAGACTCGAGCAGATTTGACAGGCACGAGGGCAAGAACAGCCTGCTGATTGCGGCTCCTGCCTCCACATTTCTCAATTGGAGGGAGAAGAGGTCTACTCAGAAGTAAGTCCCATTGAGTTCAATGGGGCTTACTCCCACATAAGTGTGCCAAGGGTTGCAGACTTACAGCACAATCTTACATTTTATGTCTACTCAGAAGTAAGTCAGGGGTTTCCTGGGGGCTGCGAGAAAACAGTACAGCAGAAGTTAAGCTACGAAAACAAGACTCTCCCCCCCTCCTTTGCACACATGCCAGGGAGGGAGACAGGCACTCCCTCAGTTCAAACCACGTGGCTGCCGTGTAAATAAGCCCTTCCTAGTCCCGCAAAGAAACCGAAAACAGGAAGCTCCGGAAAGGATGTTTTTGCAGGTTTTTGGCTTAATGTAGAGACACCCTGAATCTGCACTCACCCCTTTCCGGCCAGATATTCAACCTCCCTTAGCGAGTCCTGCTCAGGAGCAACCATTTGTTCATTTTCAGCAGAATCTGGCTGTGCAGACTGCTGATTGGCTAGCCCTTGTGACAATCGGAATGCCGCAGTCTTCTCTCCTCAGCCAGCTAGGCAGAATGCTGCTTGACTTCCACTTGTAGCAGTCTCAAAGGCCTCTCCCTGCCCCACCCCTGGAAGAAGAGTCTCACCAGCACCAGTAGGCAGGTACATCTGCATCCACCCCTTGTTTCTCACTGTTCTCTCTTATTAGTTTTAGGGCAAAACGTTCATAACCAGGGGGCAGATTTTCAGATCTCTCTCACCTGTCACATATAGGTACTGAAAATACAATCAAAGTTTTCTCTGCGCTTCCCATCCATGTGCAAGTGGGAAGGGGAAAGGGGAAGGCAGAGGCAAACAGCAGCTACATTAAATTGAAAACTCAACCTCATCTAAGCTTCTGGGGAGCACTTTGCTTCTTATGTGGGGGAGTGAAGAGTCATAAAAGAGCCATATTCCACTCAGGAGGCCACTATGGCCTGAATATTCCTCCAGCAAGAGAAAGCAACACAACTCTAAATATATGTATAAGGATAATTTCCATTTGTTGTCCCAGGCGCAGAATTGTATAAGTAGCAGATATTGACAAGCTCCTGTTAATTACTCATCTGCAGATTTCTTTGTCATCAGGCTTTTGTCCCACTGGAAATAGCTGCCAGCATTTAGCGCGTTCTTGTAAAAAACAACAACAACAAGATGAGCACATAATTCCTCTGAGTGGTTAAGTGCTTTTGACACAATCACGTAAATTTTTTTATTATGCTTTAAGGCCTCATTTCTTCTTGCTTTTGTGTTTTAAGGGAACAAAAGGCAGATGCCATGCTGGCAGAGGGCTCTCCAGTCTGCTGTGACTCTCTTCGTTCTCCATGTTCCATGAAGGGGAAGGCACTGGCAAAGTATTAAGCGCTACTGATGCAGTTTAGTGTCTGTTTAAAAACAAAACACGTTTGTTTGTTTAAAAAAATACTACTTAATAAGGGCTTTAGACACTGAGCAAGACAGTGGTAATCTTGCTTAGCATTCGGATTTGGGGCAGCCAGATACTGGAGATATTTTATACATAAGGCGTAGACCATACCTACCCACCCCCATGTCAGGGATGGCAACATACAGGCCACTTGCAAACGCCCCCCCCCCCCGCCAGCTTTGCAGCCCCCCCCCCCCAGTGCTGCTGGTGCCACTGCAGTGGCCTAAAGGCATGTTTCCCCTTTAAAACTATGGAAAATTGTCGTTTCTGGGTGTTCTGACAGCAAGATGTGCCTTTAAAACAAAGCATAGGCTCACCACATACCTTGCTTTAAAGTCGAAATGTGGCTTTTTTGCCACCCCTGCTGGCACATTGCCGGTGTCTGTGCTTTAAACTCGTGTTGTCTGTGCGTGATGAAAGCTCTGAAGCCTGAGTGGTGTTTGGCAGAAAGAGATATAACACCTGGTCCAGAAAACATCTCCTCCACAACGGGTTTTGCACTGCAGTATTAAACCAAGCCTAGAGGAGGTGGAAAGGTGGGGATGTATGCAGCGTATTTATGCAACAGTTAGTGTTTGGAACCATTCAAACCGAACTGTCCCTGTCAGGATCTGGTGTGCTTAGAGCTCAGGACAGTCCCTGTGGGGCTTGTAGATTAAAGTGCGCTACCTTAATTCTTCTCTATGAAGCACCTTTCGACTAAAACCTGATTACTGAACCTACAAGCACAGAAAGGAAGTGTACTAGAAATATTTAGGAACTCTGCTAAAGTGGTAGCCAGGGCTGGATTTCAAGTCATGCTCATTTGTTTTGAATGAGGCCCCCTGCAGATCTTTGATTCATAAATGATCTGGAATTTGAGCAGTGAAGTGGCCAAGTTTGCTGATGACACCAAATTATTGTGGGTGAGATCCTATGCATGTTTAGAGAGAAAAAAGTCCCACAATTCCCAGCATTCCCCACCCAGCCATCCTGGCTGGGTAATGCTGGTAGGACATTTTTCTGTCAAAACATGCATAGGATTGCACCCTTAGGGCGCAATCCTAACTAGATAGGTGGCCACCTCCGATGTCAGAAGCAACCACCTATCCAAAGCAAGGCAGGAGAGGCACAGGGGGATTGTTCCCTCCGCGCCTCTCCTGCCTTGCTGTTTTTCACTAGACAGCCGTTTTTGGCTGTCTAGTGGCAGGGCAGCGACTGGGAGAGGAAGCTGCCATATGACACATAGGATGTGTCATACGCGCAGCTCCACTCTCCCTGCCCCGGAATGCCCCCCAGCTCTGCCCCTTTTCAGTCGCTATGTGCTCCTCTTGCCTCCAAGGCAGCACGGACGAGAGCAGCAGTCAGTTTTCTGGGACCATTACCAGTGCTCTTCAATACTGATAAAAAGCACTAGTGTAGATCTAGCTCAGGTCTCACCCAGCATGGTTCTTCTTATGAATGCTGGTAAATATGGACTCATAAAATGGAAAGGGCTTCTGAGGATGTGCAGAGTAACCTTTCTATACTGCTATGTAAACACAGCTAGCCCATACACCACTGGAATTGTGAAGAAAGAATGTTTAGGTTAGACTGTAGCCTTCCCCAACTTGGTGACATCCAGATATTTTGGACTACAGCTCCCATCATTCCTGACTATTGGCCATGCTGGCTAGGCCTGATAGAAGTTGGGGGTCCAAAACATCTGGAGGGCACCAGGTTGAGGAAGGCTGGGTTAGAAGGTGCAGCTTCTAGGTAGTCCTTGAGCCTCCGCATGTATCTTTACAAGTTAACCGCTGCTCTGGGTGTCTTGGGAATTCAGGGTTTTGCTGTTCCTTGTTGTTTGGCTCTTAACAATTTTACACTATACATTTACCAGCTGATGTCAGTACTAATTGTCCCTCAAGCGGCTTGGCAGTTATAGCAAGGTCATTTTGCAAAAACATACTGCTCTAATTAATTAGAAAACTAAAAGTGACTAGTAGAACCTGTTGAATCCAGAGTGTTATTTCCATTTGGTGAGCTCAAGTGCAAAAGAAGAATGGGTGACTTTGTAAACACGTGCTGTCCCAGCCCAAGGTGCTGGAACAGCAACAACACACTGCTTTGTGTGTGTTGTTGCTGGGGTGTGTGTGTGTGTTTGTTTTTAACATCTATATCTGTCTACACACATAGGCTGAATCTACACATAGCAGTTATACCGTTATCATACCGTTTTCATAACTATTGGTGCCCACTGGTGTCATGTGTCCCAATAATTATGATAACGGTATAAATGCTGTGTGTAGATTCAGCCATTCACGCACACAGTTAGCCACAGTTGCATGCAGAAATACACCTCCACTCACTGAATAAAATGTCGGGCTACGCTGAAATGTGGGAGTCCTTCCCTCTCTACTACTCACAAAGCCCGCTGATTATCATTGCTTCAGTCATTTCTGAATTCAGTTTCAGTTCTCCACACATGCCCACCCATGGCCCCCATCCAACTAAAGCTAGTTCCAATACGTGAGTGTGGTAAAGTGCGTGGAAGAGACTGCGATGAATGAAAAGTTAATATTTGTATGAGGGTCCTGTGGGGGAGGGGGAACCCCGTGTTGTTGTTGGCTGTTACAGTTAAGACGGCTGACTACAGTTGGTGGCTCTAGGCCTCTACTGCAGGGCTCCCAACCTTTTTGGACTGTAGGTGCTTTTGGGAATTTGAGAAAGTGCTGTGGGCACCATCACAAAATGGCTCCCCTGGAGGGTGTGACTAGTCACGTAATGGCTGCCGTGGGGGGCCAGCTAGTCAAGAGGTATGGTGGGGAGAAATAGTGAGGCTAGAGGCTGGGAGGGAGGAGGAAATGGAAAGTGTTACTTCCTGGCCCACCCAATCTTCTTCCGTCCACACAGACATTTCCCCTTTGAGTGCTCTCTATCTCCACTCCCAGCCTCTAGCCTTGCTATTTCTCTCCCGCAACCCCTTGCCTCACTATTTCTCTCCCTTCTCCATCCCCAGCCTTCATCTTTCTCTCTCTTCCTAGCCCCCAGCCTTGCTCTTTTTCTCCCACTCACCCTCATCTTGCTGTTTCTCTCCACTGTCCACACCCAACTGGTAGCCTCACTATTTCTATCCTCACCACCTCTTTATCTCACTGTTTCTCCCCCACCCCCCAGCCTCACTCTCTCTCTCCCCGCTACCCCTTGGCCTTGCTTTCTCTTCCTGCCCTCTGAACCCTGCACCCTAAAATTGTCCCATTTTTTAATTTCATTTGTTTTTTTGAAGGGAGTAGGGAGTGAAGAGCTTTGTGGGTGCCATTGTAGGTGCCCACAGGTGCCACACTGGGGACCCCTGCTCTGCTGTGTTTTATTCTCAAATACATGGTTTTAAGTTAAATCCTATGACACTGTTTATTCTAAGTGGAAGCAAAAGTACTGAACCTCTGCTACAACATTTAGTAGTGACTAACTTAAATTATATCATGTTTTATGGAATTTAGGGTGCAATTAAACATGATGTGTGAAATCCATGATTAGGATCTCCCACTTTGGGGGGGGGGCAAGTTAAATCAGGACTGTGGGGGAAGGGTTTAATTTAAAACTAATTCTTGATTGGCTTGTTCCTGACTGGGTCTGGCTCACTTAATAC
The DNA here is from genome assembly GCF_057233095.1 of Heloderma suspectum. NCBI lineage: Eukaryota > Metazoa > Chordata > Lepidosauria > Squamata > Helodermatidae > Heloderma > Heloderma suspectum. The sequence goes on from NC_139458.1 coordinate 274,424,478, forward strand.
ATGATATTATAGCATACTTTATTTGAGGCTGAAGCTGGCATTTTATGCTGAAACGTTTCACATTTTTAAAATCAGTTTATAATTTTTTAAAATCTAGAAACTGGATACGCTATTGTTTGTTTTGTTTTGGAGTGCTGTGTCATGTGCATTGCATCGCCTACATATCGGTTTATCAAAACTAATTTTAAAAAACCTCTGTGAGTATGTGTGGATGTGTGTTGTGTTTTAAATGTCAGTTATGCAACAACAAAAAACTACCTTTTTTCAATAGGCTACTTTTCTTTACATAAACGGAGTAAAACGTTATTCCAGATGTAATGTAAATTGAATCATTTTGGGTCTGACCTCATCCTGGCTATGGTATAATGTGAACAGTATTCGCCTTGGAATGCAATTATACAGCACTGCAAGAGATGGCCTGTCATTATTCAACATAGGATATTAAAAGTATACTGCAGACAAGCTCTGATGCTCCCAGAGCTTCATATTCAGCATGTAAAAGCCAGGCATTTTCAGGGCTTCCCTTTAGCTATAAGGTTGGAGCCAGAGTTAATTATGCTTAGAGTAGACCCATTGAAATCAATGGGACTTAAGTTGGGCATGAGTAAAGTAAGCCTCCGACCTTCTGATCTGCAGTTCAGCGTCGGAAGGTCGGAGACTTACTTTACTCATGCCCAACTTAAGTCCCATTGATTTCAATGGGTCTACTCTAAGCATAATTAACTCTGCCTCCAACCTTATATTTTATGCAGCTAAAGGGAAAATAAGCCCTGAAAATGCCTGGCTTTTACATGCTGAATATGAAGCTCTGGGAGCATCATTCTGTGCACCTTGGTGTTGTCATGCCAGCCACATGACCACGGAAGCGTCTTCGGACAGCGCTGGCTCTTCCGCTTAGAAATGGAGATGAGCAACACACCCTAGAGTCGGACACGACTGGTTGGGGACACCTTTACCTTTATCACCTTTAAAGTAAGTCTAATGGATTTCTAAGCATGACTACATCTGGAACCAACCAGGAGGGTCATAGCTCAGTGACAGAGCCCCTGCTTTGCCTGCAGAAGGTCCGTTTCAATCCCCGGCTTCTCCAGGTAGGGCTAGGAAAGAATGCTGCCTGAATCCACGGATAGGCGCTGCCAGTCAGTGTCAACAGTACTGGGTTAGAGGGACCAAGGGTCTGGCTCAATAGACGGCAGCTTCCTATGTTTGATTTGCTTGCTTGTGGCTGTGCTGTTTTTGCCAGTGCAGCAGCATACCTGCAATCAATCATTTCGCCCACTGAAGATACCTGCAAACTGCGCCCACTGAAGATACTTGAAAAAAGCAAACCCTGATCAGCTGCTCTCCAACTGTGGAATGCTCCCCTGCTTTGGGGGTCATGGAAACTGAAAGGGGTTTAGGAGGGATAGGACTAAGGCAGATCAACCCTTCTGCCCCACCCCTATCGCTCCAGTTCAAGGTGGGTCAAATGTCTCCTGGCAGAGGGTCTTCAATGGTCATTGGATTTGCAGGGATGGGTGTATCCCTTTGCTTTATCATAATCATCCCACCAAATCTGAATTGGAAAGGAGAAAACTGAGGCAGTTTTCTCCTTCCCAATTGCTGTGTGTCCTAATGATTTCCTATGTGTTGTTCAGTGGGGTGGGGATCAGAAGTCCTGTTCTAATGCCAATGCTAGATTAATACTCCACAGATCTTCACACGCAGATGCAGGCCAGCTTGCAATAGGGTTATTTATTATTATATTTCTATACCACCCAATCTGGGCAGTCCAGGAAAATTACAACCATAAAATACAACAAGATAAAACATAAAATAAAATATTTTACTGTTTAAAGCTACATTTTAAGACCAAAGTATAAAACCAGGAGCAGTATAAAGATTTAAAAACACAATAACAGATTTTGAAACAACAGAAACTGAGGAATCCTATGCTGGGGAATGCTGGGAGTTGTAGGCCTTTTCTCTGTCTAAACATGCATAGGATTGTGCCCTGAAAGACTAAAATGCCTGGGAAATAACGCCTTCACCTGGCACTGAAAAGACCACAATGTAGGCACCAGGTGAGCCTCTCTTTTTTGCTGGTGAAGTTGTCTGCATATGGCAAACTGACACCTGCCACACGCCTCCGCCCAAACCCTCAAGGTGGCTACAAATGCAATGAAAAAATAATAGAATAACATTTTTTTTATTTAAAACCCCCAACAAAAACTCACAGCAGATATAAAACTACAAACACCTAGGGTGCAGGCAAACACCTAGGGTGTGATCCAACTTTCCCATGAACAGCTTCGGTCACAGGGCAGTCCACTGGAAGAAGGGGAGGAGACTGTGATTGTATCTGACTCCCCCTACAGCCCCCAGTGTCACCTCCCATGGCATACTGGGCAGTCTCCTCACCCTCCAGAGTAGTTCTTTGGTGAGCACAGGGGGTTGTAGCGGGAAGGGGTAATTGGTGAAGATCATATAGTAGCCCCCCCCCCCCTTCCAGCAGGAATCTCCACTGGATCTGACCAAGTCCCTTCCACAAGCGAAAGAAACCATTCTGTTTGCAGAAGGGCATGTCTGAATCGACCCAGTATATATTCACACACTATGTAAGGAGAAACTACACTATGCGTTAAATATGTAGCATGCAGCTGACCCTCTCTTTATGTTTTATTCACAAGTAACCTTGCATCCGGACCAAGAACACCAATATGGGGTAGGGGAGGGTTAAACCTCCACCCCCCCCCCCTGCACAGAGCGCCTTTCTACACAAGGCTTTTATTGTGCACTCATGATTGCTCATTCAGGGTAGTTTACGGGCCCTTTACATGATGTTGTCATCCTTCAGGGCCTCTCCTATGCTTTGCAACCTTTATCACAGGGTTTTGTGTGTTTTTTTACTAATGAGGGAAGTCTGGTATTATTTAGAAACTGCGGAATGAGAGTCTTGTGTAGTTGTGCAATTCTGCTCTATCATAGCACCATTTAGTGGTTGTATAATGAAACATATAGAAAGCCTAACACCACCACCCTCCCCCAGAAAAAAGCATGTGTAAAGGAGCTGATCTTAATCCCACAAAAAATCTGGAAGTAGAAGGCTTGGTAAAGGTGTGGGATAAAAGCCTCATATAGAAATGCCCATATACAGGGTTTAAAACCAGGTGGGGAAACCCACATTATAATCACTGCAGTGTATGTACATAGCATCTGCAACAAAATGCCAGTTTCTGCATCAGGAAAACAACACCAAATCGAGAATTTCTCAAGGGAAATGCATAATTACGCTTTCAAGATTTAAGTTTTCAAACTACTCTGAATTTGCTCTTAAAAGATCAGCTGGGAGAGCAGGGGTTTCTACTTTCAGCTTAAAACAACTCCATTGTGAATTCACAGAAATGTGCAAATTAAGAGGTAATCAAGCTCATCTGCCCTCTGGTGACAAGTGCTGGTACCACACATGTAATTCAAGGCCTGCTAGATACCTAATGGTCTGCTGTGAATAAATTAAAACCATTTCTCAAAAGAGACCCCGAAACTCATACACTACATACACAGAAATTTTAGATAAAAGTCACTAGACGTTTTGAATGCTGTAAATGTAAATTCCTATCAAGAGAATCGGGAAAAAGACCAGTGAAGAAATAAAGCCACTGCTTTTTTGAAAATGGGTTTGGAATTCTGTGTTAACATTAACGGTTAACTTAAAAGAAGAACCTTTTAGGTTAATGACCCATGTACTAAAAATGGCAGGTTGCATGTTACCTCTGGATCAAAGAATTATAATATTCTTCTAGGTGAAATCATTAATTCTGTAGAGGACACAGAAATGGTTGTTCACCTTCTCATTGCAGCTAAGATGACTCTCAGGCAAAGTTGGGGCAGCTGGGGAGTCTTTAAGCAACACACAGGGGCCCCATCTATATGGCACCGTTTTGACCCCACCCACCCCGTCTCAACTGCACAGTGATTTGGCTTCGAGTCAGCATGCCCTGCGATACACTCGCGGTGTACTTGTACCTTTTTTTGCCATTATACTTAAATGCGCAGCTGTGCAGTCCCATGAGTGTGGGGGTGCGAAACTTCAGTGGCTGCTTTGTATTTGAGGGGCTCTGCTTTGTCTTTCCGTCCCTTTTAATGTAAAAAGTGAGTGTTTTGTGCTCCTTCATTTCCGCACCATCAGTTTGTCAGTTCCCCAGCCCAAGACACTCGCGATGGTTCGCACTCACAAGCGTGAGCGCCACGTGCCCGGCCATCGCTCTGAAATGGTGGCCGGAGCAATGGTGGTCCTTCCCCAAGACTGCCCCCCCCCCCCGGCCCTTGGGTACTCAGTCCACAACCGTTGCAAAGATATGAAGCTGCAAAACTGTGCGGAAGTGTTATTAAAAGATGAAAACGCCCCCCTGTGCTTCTGTAACTGTGCAGCTGCGAAGGGAAGGGGGGAGAAAAGGGGCATCACAGAGTGACGCAGGCACTATGCATGCCCACAACACGCCCACTGCAAAATGTGAAGTCAGCTCAGGGGAAGGAACAGATGGCCCGCAACCACGGGGAAACGTGCAGCAAACCCAAAAAATCACAGTAAAACAACTCCTTAGAACTCCGCATTTTCCAGGCAAAAACAACAGAAGGCTCCAAAGACGTGACTGTGTCATCTATCACGAAGGACCTCGACTCGCACCTGCCCTGGAGTAAAATCCCAGTGTAGATGGGGTCAGGCAGTAGGCTAGCTTCAGAGGCACAGGCCAAGCCACCTGGCCGACACAACTGAATTCTGTCCTCCAACACCTCACCACCACTACGCCAGCATTGCTGCTTAAGGCTGCTGCCTCAGTGTGCCTAATGGTAGGGCCAGCCCTGCTGCCTGCCTCTAAGAGACAAGGGTAGGTGATTTTCACAAATTACCTCATCTCTCTGCAGACTCCTATGTTCCCAGAAAATCTGGTCCAGATGGTTGGGGGACCCACTGGAAGAACATAGGAGGTGGTGCAGGAAGACTGCAGGGAGGGAGAATTGGACAAAATTGTGCCCCCGCTCCAATCTGTTAGCAGGAGTTTGCACTGGATTGAAGGCCTTCAAGTCATGGAAGAGCACCTTTAGATCCAACCTTCTGTCTGGAAGTAACTTTAGATTGAGATGGGAGAATATGCTAAGCTCAAGTATTCAACATTTATATTATCACTGTGGGAATAAATCTTTTTTTTTTTTTTTTAAACAGTGCACCAAATTTGGTCTGTGTCCATTCAAAGAACCATTCTGAGATTTCATACTACTCTACTTCACTCCTCACACGATAAACAAGGTATTTTAAAGTAACCAGTTTAAGTACTGGAGAAGCAATCTAGTTTCTACCACGTTCTTACCCAAGTTGCGGACATACCATATAATTCTGAAGGTTTAAAAAAAAAATAGCAAAGGAAATTCTTGAAATGAGAAATTATAACTTCTTTAAATGCAAAAATTGGACTCCTTGGACTCCTAAAAGAGGTTGCAGTGGATGTGTATTATCCTTAAATAACAAAGCTACTGAGTGCAGCTACTGGGTCTGCCCAAGATATTGTGCTGATTGAGACAGAACGTCTGCACCTGCCCTGTAAGTCTAAGTCCATAGCACCCAAGCCCAGTCAAGTTATTTTAGCATTCAAGGCAGAAAATCCCATACAGCTCTCTTCTTAGCAGTAAAAATACAACAATATTGTATTGGATTGGACATCGCCAACAACTCACGGTTAACAAATGCTGGGTTGTTTGAAATACAGGAGTGCGTGTGCCAGCTTCCACTGCGATAAACAACCCAGGGACCCCTTGGCCCTGGGTTGTCTACATGACGTCTGAAACTGGAACTCTAGGTTGTTGGGGAATGAACAACCCAGAGTGCCAGGTTCAGACATCACATAAGCAACCCAGGGACAAATGGGCACAGGTACTAGCGCACACACACACACACTTGCTCCCTGCTGCAATTCCAACAAGCCATGGTTTATTAACACTGGGTTGTTGCTGATGGGAAAACTGGGTCAATAAGTCAAACAATTAAGTTTACTGCTCTTTTGTGACACCCAAACTCAGCTACCTGAGGCAACCACTTCACTGTCTGTTTTTATTTATTTATTTGCACCAGGGCAGGGCAAATTTGAGGGATCTGGTGGCCAATACCCCCCCGCCTCCGGTCAGTGGCAAAAGTGGGGGAAGTAACAGTTTGCTGCTGAAATTTGGTAGCAAATCACTACAGAGGCTTAAGAGCACATTTAGTTTGAGAACAAGCCACATTTGTCTGCTCTAAGCCTCCATAGCTGAAATGTGGCAGCAAACTGCTACTTTCCCCACCTATTTTTTCTTCATTGGGTGCAGCAGGGGCTGCGCTGGGGAGGCAGAGGATTACATGTTGCCCACCCCTGATTTACAGCATCTCTACCCCCCCGCATTTAGCAAAAAAGCTTCCCCGAGGGGCTTACAACGATAAGTAGCATGACAGTCCCTGCCCTCAGGCTTTTAATCTAAATTTAAGACATGACACACAAGGGATACGGGGTAGGTAGAGAAGATTTATATAATTAAAATGTGTTTTTAAAGCCAATTTGAAAAGATGGTGATGGTGACAGTTTATTTCCTCTTCCTTTCCAGCTCACAGGACACTGGGTTGGAAAGGCCTCTGTGGAGGATGTGGGGTGGGGGCAGAAGCCACAGGTGGGGAATGCGATATGGTGACCATTCACTAATGGTAGAACCAGCCTGATGCAGCTAAAATTGTTCCAAAAATTGGCACAATCCATCAGTCACCATAGTAGCAGATTTCTAAGCGTCTGACAAGAACTGCAAGTGTCCAGATTGAATGAAATTGTTAGGATAAGAAATGACAGGCAAAGCACAAATAAATCTGAAAATGTTTAGCGAACATATGGTGGGTCAGTTTTAAAAGAAAAACAGAATAGTTTAATATATCACACACACACACGTGCGCACACGCACACACACACACTTTATCATAAAATAAAGATATGCAATGTAAAACAATTGTGCGTGTGTCACTCACACACACACACACACACACACCAGAGGAATCCTGTCTATACAGTTATATAGAATATATCGCTGTGGAGATGGCTGTTCTGAATGCTTCACCTAAGCCAGTCTAATACAAATTTAAATCAGCAGATTTATCTAACAATAAAAGCCAAATGATTCCTAGCTGCCTTATTTACACATTATTTGGATTTGCTGGGCCTTCCCTTAAAAACCTTTGTCTAAAAGTGTGCTAGATTAAAAACCTATCTTCAAAATGAAACAGGCCTGTCTACCCATCATATAACAGAGGTTTTCATTTTGACACAGGAAAGTGTTTTTATAAAGTAAGATTAGATTATTCTAAAAAGTAATCCTGTTTGGCACGTTCTTGAATGCTTGCCAGTTCAGCTAGCACATGAACATAAGAATATGAATGCCTTGCTCTATGCTACATTTCAATTTTTGAAAGGTATCTACAGCAGCGCAAATGGAAATCTGGTACGACTCTAGGTTGACTAAAACAGCTAGAACACCAGCGTAACTAGGGAAACAGTTTCTCTAAGCAATTGAAAGAAGAATGTTGTTTGATCTCAGATAAACCTGTAAAATAGTGTTCGCTGATGTTAGCACCAAGTTCTGCGCACAAAATGCACTATCCCCCCCCCCACCCCACACACACACACATACACACACTCTCTCACACTTTCTGGTTGAAATTACAGGCCCAGTGCAAGCTATTAACCTGGAGCAAGAAAACATGGGGCGACACTGCATCATGCCCCTTCCTCCCACCACTGCAGTGCACCCGTTTCTGCTGCTACCACTGCATCGCACCCCTCTTCCCTTTTGCATGCCCCCTTCCCCTTATGAACAGCCACAGGACTGGAAGAAGAGGCTGTGGGGCTCTTGCGGCACCAGAGAAAGTTCTCATGAGAACCCCACAGCCGCTTCTTCTGGCCGCGTGGCTCTCCATAGTCACGGTAAGAGAGGGGTAAGAGAGGGTGACGAGGGAAACAACGGTCAGGCAGCTCCTGCAGAGAGCTGCACTGCCCGCTATTTCACCACAGCAAATGCCACAGCAGGAAAGCGGCTGGCAGAGCTCTCCAGAGCATGTGCTGGAGGTAGTGAGGCAGCAACAGTGGGCCGTCCTAGCGGGGACAGGGAGAACCGTACCTTTTGCCGCTTTTCTCACTCCACCACCTAATGTGGGTGCCTCATCCTGCTTCATGGGAGGGCCAGCCCTGAGAAGTTATTAGGATACCACAACCAATAATGAAAATAAGACTTCTGAATAACAGTCTTCTATCATTTGATAGTTAGGAAATGTTTTTTGAAATATAAAACACGCTACTTAGAAACTGCACACTGATATGATTGTGGCCTACTGTCAGATATCTTTGGTATTACATTTCCTCAGGCACTTTGGATATCTATTAAAAAATATGCAGTTCCTAGGAATTCATTCCTTGTTGAAGAATTTATTAGGCTTTCAAAAAGAAATTCAAAGGACAAGAATTTCAGAGAAATTCTAGTGGGTTGGATTCAGGGTTCTTGTGCTTATTTTATTTACGAGGTGGCCGAGTATGAACAAGCATCCTTTCATTGTACAATCATATCTCCAGCAGCCTGTAGCTTCTTCAGCTTCCTGCACTTCAAAGGGGGGAAGACATCATGAGGTAATTCCTGCCATAGGGCTTTTTCTGTTCAGAAAGTGCAGGCAGCCTGGGGTGCTATAGAGCAATAGGGAGAGGTGCGCGTGTTTTCTTTCTATTACATAACACCCTTGGCCACTTTGCAGTGATTTGGTAAGCTCAAAAACACGACCAAAAGAAATTTAAAATAACTTATAAAACAGCCCGAGAATGTGGTAAAAAGGGGGGAAGAAAACTTTCAGGAAATTGGAGGACATATTTTGGCACAGCACCAGCTCCACTTCTTCCCAGGAGCTGGACACAACACTGCCCCCATTGCACCTCCAACAACAGCTTTCATGGAAACAGCAGTATTATAAACAGCTGAATTAGGGATCTACAATCACCCCGCAGAAATATAACATTTGGAAGACCCGGCGTAAGGCGCTGAACCCTGAAGAATAAGTAGAGCTAATCCCCCCACAATGGTGACAGGCCAGATGGGCGACCAAGAAATTTAATAAATAAATCCAGATTTAAGTTCTGAGATCTCCCCACCCCCTAATAGAAATAAAGGCCACTTTGTAGAATTTTCCTTCCAACTTTTTTTTGAGGGGTGGCCACCTCCCCTCCATGAACTTGAGCACACTCCGGGAGAGAGCGGAGGACAGGAAGGCCTGGTGTGCTGCGGTCCATGGGGTCACGAAGAGTCGGACACGACTGAACACCTCCCCTCTACAATGCCTCAGAACAATGCTAGAAATGGGGCACTAAGGAAGATGCGAAATGGGAACCAGGCTGCCAACATTGTTCGTGCTATTGCCACTTGTAAGTGGCAGTGCAAAGCAAAACCCCTTCAGAAAAAAGAAGCTATGCTATAATACCTGCCAATGGTGAGCCCTACCTGTGAAAAACTGTTGGATTTCTCCTCCCCCTGGAGAAATTCAGTGAAGCTGTCCCCCATTTTTCTGCCCAGAAATACAGTGGGGAATTTTGAGAGGCCATTTGTGCACAGCTCTAGCTTAAACACAAGTTCACACTCACTTCCTCAGCTAGGCAACAATGGGTTGGATCTAGACTTAGTCATAAGAGTAGACCCATTGAAATCATAATGTAGTGAACGCTTCATATTTCAGAGAGGAAGTCCTTGCGCTGGTTCACCATCACCTTCCCCTACACAAGCAGTTCCTAGGTGCGTGAGCCATCCCTAAGTGTCCTTCGACAACTAGAATCAGGGCTGACTCAAGTTTGTATGAACCCCCCCCCCATGCCACAGCAACGCCAGATCTTGTCCCATCTCTAGCTGCATGTCTGCCCTGTATAAGCCCACTACTAGCAAATGACCAAGTGGGTGGAACCTTCGCACAAACAATGCAGGAAGGATCCTGTCCATGGAGGAACTGGAAGCAGGGGTAGAGGAAGGGCAGTGTCAGAGATGGCACCAGGCCACCAATCACTAGGGTGACGGGATGTAGAAGACAGCATCTTTAATATTTAAAAGAGAGCCATTTTATCAGGTGAAGTGTGTCCTACAAGTAGTTCCATCTTCTACTTGTTCCCCTTAACATCAGCAATCTCTTACTAGGAACGTAACTCACAAGGAAACACTGAGCTAACAGTGCATGGGTACCACATCGTTCTATGAATATAACTGAAGTATTACTGCAATACTTATATTGCTGCTGGTTGCATTCATCTTCTGTCTAGGTGACACAAATGTTCCCTCACCGTCAGGGATGGCTTTAGGAGAGAAGAGTGCTGAGCATCAGTTGGAATTTTTTAAAAAAATCTTTTCCGAGTTTCCATTTTATTGGCTGCAGCTAGCAGGACTGGGCAACTTGTAGGCCAAAACATCTGGAGGGCCACATCTCCCATGATTCCTCATCAGTGATTATTCTGGCTAGGACTGAAGAATGATTGACCAAAACATCTGGACAGCCACAAGTTGCTCACCCCTGTGCAAGCGGTAGCACTCAGGCAACATGACTCATCTGGAAACTGACAGGTTCCTAAGCTTCCCTTGGTTTGCAGCTCTATGTCAGCTACTCTAGAGGAGTGAAAGATTTAATGAAATTTGGCCTATGACATTCAATTTCTTCATGTGCTTCTAACAGGTGCAACCCATTGAGACAAAATGGAACAGCAAGGACAGTTAGTCAAGCCACAATTAATATCTGAATAAAAATGAAAAATGCTGGAGAAAGCATTTCACATACTTCTGATCCTAGCATTTCCCATTGAAGTACAATGGCTTCAACACATTTCCACCCTTTGCATGCTCAATATCTCTCAACGAACAAGAAGAATAATCCTTAACTGAATGCTCAGTCACCCAAACTAACCTGTTCCCTTTGGCAAACTTCTATGTCCAACCACCCTAAATGGACTGACAATTATTGGAGATCACCAACTGGAAATAAGAACCAATTACTCAATTCTCAGGCCTCCAAACAGTCACAAAGCTTGCCGACATGATCCTCTAAGTGGTAATCACATAGGTTTTCTTTAGCTAGTAACATAAAGTAAGATGTATAAAATAGTCCTCCAGCTAGTTTGTTATGTGAACGTCAAAGGCCAGGCGGTGAGTACTTTTGGCTGATTAAATCATATCATATTTTGTGATTTTGCCAGTACTGACTTTTTTTCTCTTTTCAGGCCATTGATGAAGACTACATGTTGAAACACAACTGGCCAATTTATTTTATTTATTTCATTTCTATACCGTCCAATAGCTGACGCTCTCTGGGCAGTTCACATTTATGTTTTAAGACACTTCAAGATTAAAATGTACATGACAGGTCAGTACCAAAATCCAAAGTATGCTCCAATCAGGTGTTTAGACAGCAAATTTAATTCATCAGAACCAGCACTCATCTTCCTTTCATCTCAGCATGATGCCTGGCAAGGCCCAAGTCTAGATTGCATAGAGAAAGTATGACAGTAGATGCAGTGCACAGGCAATGCTTTATTCTCAGCTTCTAGCAACGTGCAATTGGGAATACAGCAGATTAAGTTTCTGCTTAATAACTATTCCTACTCATATTTGCCATATGATAGTCAAACCCTGAATTGAAACTCTGGTATTCTTTTGCCTGCTACCATACCCTGTGCTAAGAGCTCTACTGGTCAATAGTTTATAATATTATGAAGAACACATATGCAGAAGCTCATATTTCCAAGTTGCAGAGACATTTGATAACTGGCTACCATCAAGATAGGATATTAGTTTAAGAAGAAACAGTACAAGGTCATATGATTAGTGGGCAGACTTGTTTAAAATACATTCCAGAAAAAGATACATGCACATCTGTAAAGTCCTCTCCCAAGATGGGTGTCAAACAATTTGCATGAAACTGAATAGATATTTCCAATGTAATCCTGCTAACAAAATTTTACCACCTCAACTTCATGCCTGCTTGAATATTTGAATCTAGGTTTCCCTCATTCAAACTTAAAATGCTTTATCCACTACCAAATATACTCTGGATTGTTCTTGAAATATTGGTCATTCAAAACTGGGCTAAGAGAAATTATTATTCAGCAAAGAAGCCTTTGGATAAAGAGAAGGCAGGGGAAAGTTTTGAGGGCAAAAGTTGTAAGACCAAAAACCAATGCTACAGTATTTTGATCCAGCAGTTTGAAAACCAGAGTTTTATTCAAGTTTTACTTCCATACAAAGCTTATTCATATACTTTGTCAGAAGTCATACACATCCAAAAAGACTTCATTTCAGTACTTCAGCATTTTAATTTACATGCAGATAAAATAAAGCGTAATAGAGAAATTAAGATGTAATGCAGTCTAAAAGAGTTTATTCTAAACTCACACATTACCAGCCTTTTTCAAGAATTATAGGCCAGACCTTTAGTAAAGTGCCATGTTTATATACAAACTATTAAAATAGTAAATAAAGACTTAAAACCTGTTACGGGACAAGGTGGTTATATAGCTTCTGCAGCCCATTCAAGGACATAAAATTCTGCAGTTTTCTACAGAGCTGTCTTACCCAACCTGGCACCCTCCAGATGTTTTAGACTACAACTCCCACTAGCCCCAGCCTACATAGCCAATGGCAAGGGATGATGGCTGTTGTAGTCCAAAACATCTGGAGGACACCAGGCTGGACAAGGCTGCTACAGAGTATCCCATACTACTTGCTTTGCTGTGGACAAACTACTGGTGACCTATTACCAGATAACAGAACATGCCACTTCAGGCATTGGTATATCTGAAAATCTGAGTAGCTCGTGTATTATAAAAAATGCATTTTTATCAGTGTTGGAAACTTTCTCCCATCTTAGCTACACAAATGTTCCTAAAGTACCACCACACAGTATAAGAACAAACCTTTTGGACAATGAGAGAAACTACTAGCCATTTCAAGCCAGCTGAAAGTAGTCCTGTTTCATTTAGAAGTCTGCATCCAAGGTGAAAGAGTTATCTGTGGGTTTTGACATCACTCCCATCCTCTGATATTCTCCTACACGCTTTTCAAAGAAGTTAGTTTTGCCCTCCAGTGAAATATTCTCCATGAAGTCAAATGGATTCTCGACTCTGAATATCTGAAAGAAGTTGGCAGCGTATGGGTTTTATTATCAAGGATACACAATCCAATCTAAATACCCTTATTACATTTGTCCTACATCAAACAAACCTACATGTCCCCAACCTGGTTTCCTCCAGATGTGTTGGATGTTGTAGTGCAAAAGGTCTGGAGGGCACAAGGTTGTGAGGTAGGTAGGCCTACATTCACCTGTATCCTGCTCCAAGGCATCCAAGTTGCTGTTCATCAAGCTATACCAGCCTTCCCCAACCTAGCATCCTCCAGCTGTTTTGGACTGCAACTTCTGTAATTCACAGGCAGCACAGCAGATTGGGGGAGCTTATTCTATACCATCTTCATCTTCTATACGTATTATCTGCTTCTGTACCTAACTCTCCCATCCTCAATTCAAACCAAGAGATTTAAGACCCATCTGTTTGCTGACTTTCCCTTACTGGATTCTTTTTTCATTTCACTCTGTGTCCTACACTATAAGCTTGTATGTAGCTTACAGTATAATTACTCTTAATTACTCTGCGGGGAGGAGCAGGAAGTACTGTAGTTCACTAGTAGACCATTGGCCATTTGCTTGCACATCATTATCACCTGCAAGTTGCTAGGGTTCTTGCAAAGAACTCTACAGTAAGTAGGACACTGATTCTACAAGGCACTTATGCTTTTATAGCAAGGGTGCATGTACTCTAGATCACTTAACAGATTTATGACTTAACTGTTAGAGTCCCCAAGTATGAACTTTGTAAATTTTAAAAAGATCAGTAGACGAAGTAACTTCAGGGGGAAAAAATACAGGAAACCTTTCTGCAATCTAGTGCTCTCCAGATGTGGACTACTACTCCCATCATCCCCAGCAAGGTTTTAGAGAAGTCTGACTTAGACCATGGAATATTGAATCAGCTACCATGAAGTTGCTACAAAGCACCTAAATCTAGAAGCTTTAGCATACCATCCACCAGGCATAGATGGAAAATAATGGTAGGTTGGCTATAGCAACCAAAAGAGGAAACCCCTAAAGATAATGTTATTTAAATCCAAATGAATTAAACTTTTAAAGATACAACAGCATTGTAATACATATTCACCTAGAGTTCATTATGGCAGGATATAAATTGAAATAAATAAGCTGTACTGCTGCATTAGTGCCTTGCTTAATCATGAATTTCCACTAATGAGGCAAAAAGTAATTGCTTAAAATGTGAAAAAGCCGGTCTAAATGTAAACAAATTACACTGCATTCCACAAGAGGCAAACTGTAAAACTTACCTTGTTAAAACCTAGTTCCAGTACAAGTCTGTCTGCTACGAATTCAATATACTGCTTCATTAAAGTGCAATTCATGCCAATTAGGTTTACAGGCAATGCTTCCGTCAAGAATTCCTGCACAGTGAAGAAAGTACCTTAGTATGCAAATACTGCACCATCTAGACAATTTAATGCCCTACTAGGTTTTAAGCTTTTCATACTTTGATGCAGGCCCTTTTTACCACCACCAGAAAGGACTGAAAATTACCTGTTCTATCCTGACAGCATTAGTGATGATCTCTTTCACTCTTTCCTCTGAAGGTTTGTGTACCAAATGTTTGAACATTAGACAAGCAAAATCACAGTGCAAGCCCTGGAAAAAATAATTGGAAGATATTTCAGAGACCAGATGGACTGAGGTCTATCCTCATTAACACCACCAAACCTAAAAACCTTGAAAGTGAAGTAGCAGAGTAGCTAAAACAGATTTCTGCATGTGTTCCATATAAGCAATGCTTGGGGGTTCTTTAGTTTTCCATTACCGATACAACAAACTTAAGCTAGTTTAAATCTCAATGAATGCTGATTCCCAAGCATTTCACACTACTGTAAAGCACTTCTGCTCATGCAAGGACATCGGATTTTCACCAACCCCTCCTACCCATTGCACCCCATGAGAAGATGGTACCAAGGGCTGGGGGACCCTCAGAACAGATGGAGATATGGAACAGAGAGCTGCAGTAGGTAGACAGGGATCAACAAAATTGTGTCTAACTTGTGTGGGTTGAAGTACTTGGATACAATCCACTGTGCAGAACCTTAGAGTTTTACGCCTTACCTCATCTCTACTGATCAATTCATTGGAAAAAGTAAGCCCAGGCATTAAGCCTCGTTTCTTCAGCCAAAATATAGATGCAAAAGAACCAGAAAAGAAGATCCCTTCCACTGCAGCAAAAGCTACGACTCGTTCTCCTGTTGGGAGAGAGTTCATTGCTGATTTGATCATTGAGACTATTAAATGTGAGATAGGAGGGTCAAGAGAAGAGCTGACAACACTCACCATAAGCAGCTTGTTTGTCCCCAATCCAGCGCATGGCCCAGTCAGCTTTCTTTTTAACACATGCCAGAGTTTCAATGGCATTGAACAGAAATTCCCTAAAAGAATACAATAACGTAGCCAAGTATACAATTAACAGTAACAAGTGCTGTTGGAGTTATGTTTCTAACCCACCCTTCCTAACAACCCTGTAAGGTAGGTTGACAAATAGCATCATGTTTTAGTAAGGATTGGAACCCATGACTATGGTTAGATAAACAGCCTAACTGAAGAAATTGATAACATTATATAACCAAGTTCAAGTTGTTCTACTACAGGCTACATAGCAGGGAAAATGCTAACGAGAGCACTGAAAATTCTATGCATGGCAGTTTTCCCATATTTTACATAAGAGAGCCAAGCACTCTTCTGTAATGCTGGATATGTAAAAATCCCATCCTCGGTTTTCTGAAAACGTGACCTAGGGTTTGAAACCATGCAGACATCTCAGAAAACAATGAAAAGGAAATCCTCACATTTAATATTTGAACTATTTATGTACATTCAATATTCCAGTATAGAACACAGAGTATTTATCTCAAAACAGTACTAACCTATCTTTGGGGTCTTTGATATAAGTATCAATAAGTAAACTATACATTTCTGAGTGGATGTTTTCCATGGCAATCTGGAAGCCATAGAAACAGCGAGCTTCTGTGACCTGTACTTCTTGGCTGAATCGCTCCACCTAGAGGACACAGTATGACATTTAAGTTACAAAGAATCTCTCCCATTTTAAGGCAATTTTACGTATTTACTTTGGGGATTCATTTATTTCTTTTTCTTCATGGCTGCCCTCCACCATGTACAGACATGCATGCACAAAACATTTTTTTTTAATACTGGAAAAATACACTCAGCGGAAGCAATTGGCAACAGCAGAGTCACTTTTAGATGCTCCTGTAAATGAAAGCTTAACCCGTCCACTTGTGGAGTCATAAAGCTAATTCATCTTTGTTTATTAAGCCAATATATGATTGTCTGAATATAGCCAGTCCTAATACCCATGTTGAAAATTGATGAGAAGGACACTAAAATAGCCATGTCAGGCTTTTTGATTGCCAAGATCACTTGTGTTGGAACTTAAGGTATTTATTTATGATCTCAAAGTTCACTTGCTTAATAAAGACTTCTGAGTAAAGAGCTTTCACATCTTTAAACCACTGGTTTAACTACTCCCAAAGAAAGGTGTTCTCAAATTCTTTTTCCGCTGACGGAACAACTTCTATCTGCAGAACTGGGAGAAGGAATCACTCCCCACCCTGCAAAACCCTGTGCACCCTCAAAATCTGTTTCAGAGGCTGGAGAACCCTCCCGGAGCAGATTTTCAGGGTGTGCAAGAGACTGTGGGGGGAAGGTAAAAGGGAGAAAATTCCTGTCTGTAGCATTAGTCTCATTATGACTCATTCACACATGCAGTTCATCACTTGATGTTGCATCATCTAATGATCAACTTAAGTGTCTGAACTAGTTCTATACTAGTTGCCTGGATCTGCCCACTTGCCAGGCTCTACAACAGATGCCTTCATTCTGCCTATATTTCCAGCCAACCAGAACTCCTTCTTAAACAGATGCTCTGTGGGCAGCTGCCTCCCGACAATTAGAATATTTGTGGGAAGATTTCACTCATCCACTGCAATTATCCCGGACCTTCTATAAACAGCCAAGGTTTCACGGTATTTGCGATTCCAAATAAACTGTACGATATTTCAGATAAAATTGGCAAGACTGGAATTTGCATCTCTGGAGGCACAGAAGCAACAGCAAATGAAACTGGCAGAGACAGTGGAAAAAATATGCTAAGCAAACATACTGAATAACAGCAAAGAATGAGAATGAAGTTAATTTATAGCAAAAAAACCCACCTTATTTGCATTACAGTACATTATTGAAAGTTATTTCAATAATATTATTGTTATTTCAATAAGCAGGGGTCCCCAATACAGTGCCCACCTCCAAGGGTACCCACGAAGCTCTCCACTCCCTCCTCCTTTGAATTTTTTAAAATAAAAAAAGAAAGAGATGAGAAATTCTAAGTTACATCCCCTTGCAGATCTGAAACTGTCATTAATCATTGATTCCCAGAGGTTTTGAGTCTGAAGCATAAAACTAGAGAAAAACAATTCAATCTGTGATCCTTAGCAATCAGAAAAATGTTCCTTTAACATCAGTTTGGTGATTTGTCTTCCCTAGTTTTAAGGAAACAATTGGATTTGATACTGGACACCTAGTAATAGTCTATGAGTAATCTCAATTTGACAGCTTGCAGGTATAGTTTCGTGTTTGTGGCCTAAAGAACATAATGAAAAAGGTTGTGCTAGCATAGACAGAACCACTGTATTCATGTTGTGAGCCACTCCGTACGAACAGCTTACTATGCAGTGGTCAAAAGTGGAGCTTTTGTTTATAATGTGTACATAAGAACATAAAAAGAGCCCTGCTGGATCAAGACCAACGGTTCATCTAGTCCAGCATTCTGTTCACAGTGGCCAACTAGCTGTCGACCAGGAAACCACAAGCAGGACACAAATGCAAGAGTTGTTATAATGCATAGCGGTTATAATGTGTACCCTAACTGATATATTTAGGGTTAAAGGGGAAGGTCACTTAAGACTAACTTGCAACCTAAAGAAAGTTATCTCGTCTTCCCATAAGTTATGACACTTTGTTCATTTGGTGATCAATCTGGATTGCTGTCCTGGAGTACTATTTATATCAGACAGGATGGTATGAGACACCTTCCTCATGTCTCCAGTCTAGATGTTATGGATTAACCAGCTGGTAGGTCATATACACTTTGAAAAGGAGTCAACATGTGGATGACTGTACAATAGGGCAACACATTGGATTAGATACCTTCGGGTTATGAAGGAACCCAGAAACTATCTGCATGCTTACCAAATTTTCATTGACAATGCCATCACTTGCAGCAAAGAATGCCAAGACATGTGAAATGAAATACTTCTCTTCAGGCTTTAAGGATTCCCAATGTTGAAGATCTTTGGAGAGATCCACCTAAATACACAATCCAGCCAATGAGAACACAGAAAAGCAGGGGTCCCCAATACAGTGCCCACCTCCAAGGGTACCCACAAAGCTCTCCACTCCCTCCTCCTTTGAATTTTTTAAAATAAAAACCTTGGAAAATGTTAGGGCAGTGTTCTTTCTCTCCCTTTCTAGCTTCACTGTTTCTCCCCCCTCTTAGACCCTAGAATTGCTTCCTCAACTCCCCTTTGCCTTCCTGTTTCCCCCTCCTTCCCAGCTTCTAGCTTTACTCTTTCTCTCCCCACTTCTTTACCTTGCCGTTTCTCTCCTCTCCCAGTCTTGTTCTCTCTCTCCCTTCTACCTTGCCATTTGCTCCTCCCACCCAGCCTCTAGCCTCACTATTTCTCTCCTTCCACTACCTTTTTATTTCACTTTGGTCTTGCCAGGCCTCCACAGCAGTCATTATGTGACCAGCCACATCCTCCATGGGAGCCATTTTGTGGCAGTACCCACAGCAGTTCCTCAAATTCCCAAATGCAACCAATGGTCCAAAAAGGTTGGGGACCCCTGCAGTAATGCAAGAGGGAATTTGAAATGCACATTTAAAATTACTGTACACTTCAGCCCACTGGTCTCATCTTCCTGCCCACTCCAGACCTAGAAAGGAGGCCGCAAAAGCCTCTCACCTCCTCAGCTGTCCAAAACGATGCTTCTGCTTTCTTGTACATTTGCCAGATGTCATGGTATTGAATGGGAAAGATGACAAAGCGGTGGGGATTGTCCCGAAGAAGAGGTTCATCTTGTACATTATTTGGAGGAAGTTGCTTTACACCTTTAGATGCATCCTTAAAAAACCACATACATACACACAATGTAACATAACAGGGACAAGAGGGCCCAAACATATAAAACTACTTTCACCATCAAAGGCCTTCCTTCGGGTGCCTCCTCCGAGGCTCAGAAGGCAGCAACAAGGGAGAGGACTTTCTTGGTGGTGGACCCCCAATTGTGGAACCATCTTCCTGACGAGGCCCGTTTGACTTTTGACTTTTTGACACCAGGTTAAGACCTTCCTCTTCTCTCAGGCATTTGGCAGCATATAAGGTTTTAAACAGGCCCTGGATATTTCTCATTGTTGTTTAAAGTTGTTTTAGATACACATGTGTCTCTGTGCATGTGCTGTTTGTTTGTTTGTTTGTAAGTAAATGGGTTTTATAATGTATTTTAAGGGTTTTTAATCTTTGTAAACTGGCCAGACAGCTTCAGCTATTGGGAGGTATAAAATATAATAAATGAATGAACATGTTACCCCATTCCTAAAAATATGCCAATGCCATGAAGACACAAGAATACATTTTGTGCAAAAGTATAAAATGGAACAAAGACCTGAAACAGAACCACTGAGAAACCTTTTGATTTTGGAAACAAACATAATGGCAAGGAAATTATGCCTCTGGGATTCTATTTTCAGTATTTGTAGTCTAAAAAGAAACATAAGTTAACAAAGAAGGGCTGACTTCGGTTTGCATACAGACCATGAATCAACTAGGGACAAAGCTAGACAAACCAAACCGGAGCGTTTCTTTGGGGACTTAAAGTCTTCAAACAGTAAGGTAAAAAGTGTAGCTGAACCTCGGCAGATAATTTAATACTAAACTGATTTTAATAAAATCCACGACAGCACCTTGAAAGTCCAGGATCCAGTCCCTCATCGTACCCTCCCTCCCCGCCCCCGCTGTAATCCTACCCCACCCTTTCCCGGAGAAGACCGGGTCTTCCCGCTCCTTTGCATAATGGCATTTGGCGCCAAAGCGGCAGAGAACAACAGGGCAGCCCCAACTTCGGCCTCGGCCTCTACGGAGCGGGGGGGGGGCATAATGGCGGGAACAGGCAGCCCCCCCCCCTCTCCGTACCCCCACCCCTTTCTCCTCCCCCTCCCCAAAAGCGCCCAGCAAGACTTCCTCTTCCAGTAGGGACTCACCGCCTCGATAGCCGCCGGCTCCTGGAAGATCTTCCGCGCAGTCTTGTGGGCAAGGACTCGGGTGGCGTTGAGCGACGGGGGCTGCAGACAGAAAAGACCGGCGGAGGGAGGGAGAAGGGCAAAAGAACAGTCAGCGCGGCAAGTTTGGGGCAGAGGGAAATCCGGATTCAACCTGCGGGGCCACGCTGGTCCAGAGAAGCGCCCTTCTGCAGGCCGCCTCGACGGGGCCCCAACTTCGCAGAGAAAGAGCCGCGCCCACCTCGGCCATTCGCTCGGCTCCTAGCCAGACCTGCTGTTTGTGACGCGCCGGGTGCATCGACGGCGCTGTATCGATACTGATGATGGCCAAGTCCGGGGTGGCCACTGTATCGACCCGTGTTGGGAAGCCGCTCCGGGGGATCTACGCTGAGGAATAAGTGTATCGATGATCAACCGGTTAAGGATGCAATCCTATTCCTGTGCGGGCAGGAAAGAAGCCCGACAAGCCCCAGCGTTCCCCAGCCAGCTATGCCGGGAGTTGTGGGACTGTTTTCTGCCTGCCTGAACAGGCATAGGATTGCGCCTTGAGTGATTGAGGGGGCCGAAAAAGCCTCGGCCGTTCAGGGCAGCTTCGGCGGGGCCCTTCACTAACCCAGCGGGCGGCACTGCGCGGGGGCCCAGCTCAGCCAAGCTCGACGCCCCAGCCTCCCCCCAACCTGGCGCCCTCCAGATCATTTGGACCACAGCCCCCATCAGGGATGATAGGGGTCGTAGTGCAAAACCTCTGGAGGGCTCCAGGTTGCGGAGAGGCTGCTCCACGCGGGGAAAAGGCTCCTTCCCTCCCCAGCCCCACGAGACGGGGGGCTGCTCCCTTGTCTTGACCGTGCCGCCCGCAGCAAACTGGGCCTGGCCGGCGGCGGCTTCCTTCCGAACTCACCGTGTTCTCCTTCTCGCTCAAGGCCAAATTCTTCAGCGGCGAGAGCCGGGACTGAGGCTGCTGCTCGTTGCGAGCGGAGAGCGGGTTGCGAGCAGACAGCATTGCTGGAGGCGCTAGAAGGGGAGGCGGCGAACGGTCGAGCGGCAGGAGACAGGCGGCGCCCCCAGAGCTTGCTGGCAGTAAAGGGAGGAGGGCGCCGGCTCAGTTGCCGCTTTATATGCGTTTCGAAGTTGGCGCCAGAACTCCAGGCCGCCCAATCACGAAGCGAGCTCTGCTTTGCGCCTTGCCGTTGGCTGAGCTGTGTGTTGTACTGTGTCAAAAAACGCGGGAAGCTGCAGCAACGTCCCGCCCGCC
The DNA here is from genome assembly GCF_057233095.1 of Heloderma suspectum. Lineage (NCBI taxonomy): Eukaryota > Metazoa > Chordata > Lepidosauria > Squamata > Helodermatidae > Heloderma > Heloderma suspectum. Next base: position 274,446,234 of record NC_139458.1, read on the forward strand.
CTACGCATGTATTGGTCGAGCGTTCGGGGAACGAAGGGTTGCCAAACGCGGGAACTGGTGACAATTACATCCCTGCCGCCCCTTTGACTCTCATTGGCTGAAAGAGCCGCGCGCTGTAAAGATGCTGAACCTGGCGCTCACGGAACTGTCCATCAACCTGCCGCGTTCCCAATTGGGCAGAGAATGTGACGCGTGGCTGTTCTATTTCCCGTCCTCGGCTTTTCTTGACGTTTATAGCAAACTACGGCCCTTAAAATACTGTTGTTTACTTGAATGTGATTACTCCAGAGTAAATGCTTTAAAAGGTTGCCGAACATAGTAAGGAAACAGAATTGATTAGTGCGGCGCAGGAGTTAGTATGGAAGGGAGGATTGGAAACAGTTTACACCACAATTCTATGCATGCTTACTTAGAGGTAAGCCCCAATAAATGCAGTTGGGTTTACCTATCCCAGGTAAAAAAAAAAAAACCTAATCTGGAAGCATGCAGGACTTGGAAGGGGCCTACAAGGCCATCGAGTCCAACCCCCTGCTCAATGCAGGAATCCAAGTCAGAGCATCCCTGACAGATGGCTGTCCAGCCTCGTCTTGAACACCTCCACTGTGGGAGAGCCCACCACCTCCTGTGCTAGTCTCCTCCTGAGTGCTTGCGCTAGAATTGAACATGGGCTGGAGGTGTGACTTTTGTGTCTCTATTGTTAATCCCACATAACAAATGAAGGACAATAATACATTTGTTGCATGCCATACATAAACTAATCATTTTGAAAAGCCTTGAAGCTCCACCTTCCCAGGACCAAGGATCTATGTAGGTAGCTTTCTGCTTTCTGCTTGCAGCCAAACAGTCCAGACTAGCCAGATGGGTGAAAAGCAAATGGGAACTCCCAAAAGGAAGAAGCACTGTGTTTCACAGAGTTTTGTGCAACATTTCCCTCTCTGGATTATGCCATCTTGCAATTGCATAATACCCACAGTTCTTCCAATCTGAATGAGGACAAATGGGGCAATGGCTCTGCGTAAGAGATCAACACTATGGCTTGCAGTGGTAACATACCCAAGCACCTACAAAAGCTTCATGCGGATAAGCCTATATAGCTAAACCATCTGCTGCTCCTGGACATGACATGAAATGGGGAGCACGGAGAACAATGGGCTACATCTTTGTGGTCCAATAGGCACAAGATGCCCCTTAAAGCTGTGCAAGCACTTAATTCCTCCTGAGGACTGTAGCAGATAATAAAACACCTGACCCAATAAGCATATATGTTGTTTGTCACTGGAAAGCAAAGCATTTTTCCTTAATGTTTGCTTATGTGTTGTCCGAAGGAGAGAGAACAAAAGCAACAAATATTCCTGTCAGTATGCCAATGTGTAGGATGGCTAATTTGCCAACCCATAATAATGAACCATTATGTTGTTGAGATAAAGGGAGCCGGGGGGGGGGGAGCACTGGAGTCTTCCATGTGGTGGCCCCTGGGCGTGAAATGTGGGTGGCCCCCAGGGAAGTCTTTTCCATTATGGACTGTGTGGAGGTGCCCACCCTAACATCAAAGGAAAAAGAGTCTTGTGTTAATATATCACTACACTAACCAAATGAATCATTTTCCCCTTTGCTGTGCTGTCCACAGCAGGGTGAGAGAAAGGAATTAAAGAGTACAGTCATTCGATCAGCCTTGCTGCCTGGGGGTGATGGGAGATGTAGTCCGACACATCTGGAGGGCACTAGGTTTGGGAAGGTTGCATTACCCAATCATATTATTCTTCACATTGCTAACTTCAGGCCAAACTATGCATTAGTTTAAATGTGTTGCTTAAAGCAACATCAGGGTTAAAAAAAAAAACCCACCAAATTCAAACCAAGCGCAGGGGTGGCGGTGGCAGCAAACAGGTCAGGACCACAGCATGCGTGGCAGTTTAACCCTTCCCTCCCCCACCACAATCCTGAAAAAGTTCTTCTCCCTTGCATTGCAAATACTGATAATAAAAAAACCCAAAAAACACCCCTCCCGTTGGTGCCACATGTGGCTGCCCAGATGCTGGTGGGGGCCAGAAAGTCAGAACATGTAAAACTAACCTTCCAGCGATTACATTGGTTGCTAGTGAGTCTCTAGGCCCAGTTCAAAGCACTGGTGTTATCCCAGGGCTGGCGCAAGCGCTCTTGCCATCTGAAGCAAGAGACAGCTTGCGCTGCCACCTCTCCTCACTGCCTTCACTCTCGCTGCTGTGCACCCACACCCCCATCCCTCACCCCCTTACCTTTGCTGCTGCGCTGTGCAACTGGAGGAAGCAGCCACCTGGGTCTCGTGATACCCTGGCCAAGCTCCCATGGGATCTGACCACCAGAGCCGAGCTCTGGTGGAATCTCACGGGAGCTGCACAAGATTTGATGGGACTCTGGCAGGATCTGTTGAGATCCAGCCGAGCTCTCACGGGAGCTGCATGGCCGCTTCTTCCATCTGTGCAGCTTTCACTGAGAGCAACACATGGCCAGTGGCTGCTCTAAACAGCCCTGCTGGCTGCTCTCTTGCTGCAGCAAATACTGCGCTGGGAGAGTGGCTGGTGGGCTCTCTGTGGCACAAGCTGGAGGCAGTGGCTGCGGGCCATCTTGGTGGGGGTGGGAGCGGCACAGTTTGCCACTCCTCTGGCTCTGTCACCTGATGTGGGTGCATGAGTCCTCGTAATGATAGGGCCTGCCCTCTGTTAACCTTTAAACCCTACATGATTTGGGATCAGGTTATCTACAGGACTGCCTTCATCTGTACAATCCTGCTCTCATCTTAAAATCTGCATGGGAGGCTTTTCTCAGGTGCCCACCAGTAAGATCTATCAGATTGTCTGGCACAAGAGACAGGACCTTCTTGGCGGTGGCCTCTTGGCTGTGGAGCTCCCATGTGAATTATTTATTTATTATTACATTTATATCCTGCCTTTTTTTTTCTCCAAGGAACCCAAGGCAGCTTAAATGGTCCTCCTCCTCTCCATTTTATCCTCACAACAACCCTGTGAGGTAGGTGAGGCTGAGAGTCAGTGACTGGCACAAAGTCACCCAGTGAGCTTCATGGCTAAGTGGAGACTAGAACCTGGATCTCCCATGTCCCAGTCCAACACTCTAACTTTACCACACTGGCCCCTTCAGTTCAGCCTTTCAGATGGGCCTTAAAAACCTATTTCTTCAGTGCTCCCTTATCCTAAAAGCGTAATTGGTTTGTGTTTTGTTTTTACTTAGAATTGCCTTCAAACACGTGTGACAGCAAATTTGCTTTGACAATATGTCTATATTATCATTTATTGCTATGTATGCGGCCTTGTGCGGGAATGGCCCTGAAAAGCAGCCTAGAAATATTAAATAAATAAAGGGAAGCCATGGGAAGAAGTGGCATGTGAGAGAACCAAAACAGGGCAGGGCATGAAGTAGCAAAAGTACTCTCCTGAGATGTGGGTGGGGTGAGCGATAATGGAGTCACACAATAAATGTGTGCATGTGATATGAAAGATGGTGGGTTCCAGCAGGCTGTGAGCGAAGGAGGAAAAGGGTCATCCAGGGTCTTAGCGCAATTAACAACAACATGTCCTGAACGGTTTGTGAACTTCTGATAAGAGACAGCGGAAATAGCAAAGCCTGGGAAAGATGATGCTGACACGGCATCAAAGGAGGGGGCTTCTTGCTTCGCCACTAAGCCGTTGTACTGAAAAAAACGATATAAGGGAAGGAGGAAGTCAAAACATTGGAGAACCCCAAACATTGGAGTGCTGTGTGCACCTGGGTCCCCAACCTCTGGGATCAAGCCTCATTGTTTGGGAGTTGGCCGCCCATTGTAGTGAGTGGTATGTATGAATGATTAGAGCTTTGCATATTTACCTATAATTGTAACATATAAAAAAATATGAGCACAAAGGCAATCCTGTGTGATTGTGCTGTTTATATTCTCCGCTCTATAAAGTCCCAAATGTCAGGTCTGATCAGCCTGGCACAAGGGTAAATTTTGGTAACGGTGCAAGATCTCATATAGCTAGAGAGGACTTCCCCAACCTGGTGACCTCCAGATGCTTCAGACTACAAGGCCAAGCATTCCTTACCATTGGCTATGCTGGTTGGGGCTGATGGGAGTTGAAGTCCAAAATATCTGGAGTGCATCAGGTTGGGGAAGGCTAAGTTACTGGGAGGGATGCAATTTCACCAAGTCCGAGAAACAGCACATTATATCGCTCAAATTAAACTCTCCTTAAGATTGTCGGCTTTCTTGGCAGCGGGCAGAATCGCCCTGCTTGCCAGGAATGGATAGTGTTTGCATCATCAGAGCCAAAGTAAGTCAAGGAGTTAATCGGGATGCCTTCACACATTACTTGTCCTTACTTACATTATTAAAATGCACATGAAGTAAACAGAAAAAGTTTAAAGTTTATAGTTTTCTACCACAAGATTAAAGTAGTTGCATGAAATCATGTATGAGATACATAAACAAGCTTCTGGAGGCTAAAAACTGAGAAAAAGAAAAAAATAAATTAAAAACCCTTCCATTGACATTCAGTGTTGCTCATGGCTTTAGCTGCCAGGTTTATGAATGGTTATTACTAATGCAAGCGACAAATCCCTGATTTGATTTCCAGAACATTTCATTTTTGTATTCATGGCTCCCTCTGTGTATTCCTGCATGCGTCTGGGGTTTGAATAGATTACATTTAAGCAGAGCTGATAAAAGTTTAAAAGCAGTTATGTTTTCACTAGGGTGTTTGTACTTATTTCTCTGTACTAAATTTGCATTCTGGGTGCAAAATAGTAAACAGCTTTTGTATTTGAATTTCACAAAAGACCACAAGCTGCACAGTTTACATCGTGCACAGTCAACATGTTCTGTTGTACATTTGGCTTATATTTCAGCATTTGTTCCACCCTGAATGCATCCAGCAACATTGGGAATTAATCGAGCCACACACTGAGCCAGACAGAGGAGTCTGTTCCTTCATGGGGCCTTTCTTCTGCCCCACTAAATCCACCCACAATACAATTCTGTGGTGACCTAAAGGCTTTCTTCCACCATCTATGATGCAAGGAATGCTCCCACTATGACACCAATCAGTGCATCAACACACAACTACCATCTTCCCAGGAGAGCGCGCTGGAAACAGAACAAACATCCTCCCAACTCTACAGAAAGAAGAACTCTGCATGGACCCCCTCCAGATGGTCGCAAAACTGGATTAGATTTTTACACAGAGAGCTTCTGCCTCCAAGCCCAAGCTGAGGTAATCAGCAAAACAACATCATTTACCACACAGTATCAGCCATGAAGAATATGATGCCATCCACAGCCTCAGAAACAACACCGACATAGTAATTAAAGATGTCAAAGGAGGAGCCATCATTATTTTTAACAAGTTGGACTATATACATGAGGCTGAGAGGCAATTCTCCAACACCCCATTTTAGAGGCCCCTATCCTCAGATCTAACTGAGGAATATCAGAAGGAACTACATCACCTGTTAAAGGAATTTCTTACAGATGTACAAGACCAAATCCACATGAATACATCTCAGGAGTCTCGACCAGGCATTTTCTATCTAGTATCCCAAATACATAAACCAGGCAAACCTGAACGCCCCATTGTCTTGGGCACTGATACCATTACATTTGAGGTATCTAGCTACATGGACTCCATTCTCAAACCATATGCCATCAATACTCCAAGCGCCATAAGGGACACAACTGACTTACTGAGGAAACTACAATCAACTGACAATCTCCCAGAAAGCACCACCCTAGCTACCATGGATGTTGAGGCCCTTTACACCAACATCCCCCACAAAGATGGACCACAAGCCATTAAGAATATAATTTCAGATGGGGCCACAGCACATCTAGCCTCCAAACTCTGCCACTATGTATTCGCCTACAATTACTTCAGCTTTGGAGAAAACATATATCTTCAGATCAATGGCATGGCCATGGCTACTCACGTGGCCCCACAGTATGCCAACATCTTCATGGCTGGCTTAGAACAAGACTTTCTCAGATCCTGTCTCCAAAAGCCTACCTGATATTCATTGATGACATCTTTATTATCTGGTGTCATGGACAGGAGGCCCTGACAACATTCCACAAGACTTTAATCACTTTCACCTCACCATCAACCTGAGCCTAGAACAGTCCATACAAAAGGTCCACTTTCTGAATAAAACAGTACAACTGTATAATGGTCATATAAAAACCACCCTATATCAGAAACCTACAGACCAATACATACCTACATGCTTCCAACTTCCACCCAGAACACACCACAAAATTCATCGCCCCAAGATACAACCGCCACTGCTCTGACTCCATCAGTCAGAGACTCACAGCTTAAGGATCTAAATCAGGCATTTCACAGACTATAATGCCCACCCAATGAAGTGAATAAACAGATTAACAGGGCCAGACTCATATCTAGGAATAATCTACTACAGGACAGACCCAGAAGAGAAAATAACAGAATAACTCGTGTTGTCACCTATGGTTCCCAGCTCAGACCACGTAAACATATCATGATTGTTCTACAACCCATCCTGGATAATGACACTTCCCTCTCACTGGCCCTGGTGGTAGGCCTGTTCTTACTTACAGAAGTAAGAACCCAAGCTCTGTTAATTACGAACCCCCAAACTAGTATCTCCTCCAAATATATGCCAAAGCGGGGGGGAGGGGGGGGTTGCAAGGTTTGTGCTGTTTTGTGCCACAAATCCCGAGCTTTGTGATGCCACCTACAACTGTGTACTCATACATCAAATGTGGGTTCATCATTAAGACACACAAAACCCAACATTGTTATCTCACCTCGAAACCTGTGCCAAAGTTTTGTGTCACAAATCCTGAGTTTTGTGCTGCCACCAACACTGTGGAAATGACTTACTGTTAGGTGGTGCCTGGCGAAGGATAAAAAAATCCACATGCTCATATCATCCCCGAACCTGTGCCAATGTTTTGTGCTAGTTTTGTGCTCTTCTGTGCTGAGCAATCCTGAGTTTTGTACCACCAAAAGTGTGAAAGTCACATACCGTTAGGTGGGGCCTGGCGGAGTTAAAAATCTACATTCTCATATCACCTCTGAACCTACGCAAAAATTTTGTGATAGTTTTGTGCACTTTTGAACATTTTTTGGGTATGCTCTTTTGGTTATGGTGGTGTTATGGCTAGTAGCATGCCCAGTGAGTCTTATTTCAACGACTTCATCATACAGCCCTGCCCATGTGTCTGGATGACTTTGTTTTTTATCACATTCAGTCACTGGAGGGCACCATGAAGTTTGCTGCTACAGTATCAATGCTCAATGGGGATGATACTGGGAATGAAAAAATGTTTCTTGTGTGTGGTACTGAACCAAGTGAGGCACCACTTTGTATTGTTAGTTGTTCCACGATAATTCAGGGCATTTCCCCCCAGTGGACCCAAAATGGTCATCCCACCCCGCCCCCCAGTGCCCTTTTAATTCTGCTTTTCCCTGGTTTACATTTGGGAAAAACAATATGCAGATTTAGATGCTATTCGTGTTCGCCTCTAGACTTTGATTTAGGATTTGCCATCCTGTTTTAAGCAAAACCTGTGCCTAAGGAACCCATATGGCTTAATTAGACCTGTTACTTTTAAGGAGATTCAAAGCTTTCAAGCTCTTATGTGCAGACTGGGGTGGGGAGGAGGGGAGGTACATTATTTATTTATTTACAATATTTATATACCGCTCCTCATCAGAAGATTTTGGAGTGGTGACAACATGATAAAAGAATAAAACAATGGTAAAAAGAGTTAAAACATTTTTTTTTAAAAGACAAATCCCAACCCAGTGGAGTTCAACAAACCATGGCTAGTCATGCAAGGAAGGCCTCTTGAAAGAACAACATCTTCAGGAGGCGCCGGAAGGAACACAATGTTGGCGCCTGCCTGACCTCTAAAGGCAGGGAATTCCACAGGAAGGGGGCCACCACACTGAAGGCTCTTCTGGTGGACTCCAACCGGGCCATAGGTCCATGTGGAAGCACAAGGAACATGCCCTCTGATGACCTCAGTGACCGGGCAGGTTGGTAGGGAAGGAGGCGCTCTCTCAGGTATCCTAGTCCCAAGTTGTTTAGGGCTTTGTACACTAGTACTAATACCTTAAACCTGGCCCGGTAGCGAATAGGCAGCCAGTGCAGTTGCCTCAGCAAAGGAGTTACACGCTGTAAAGGGGCAGCTCCCGACAACAGCTGAGCTGCTGCATTCTGCACTAGCTCCAGCTTCCGGATCAGCCCTAAGGGCAGCCCCACATAGAGTGCATTGCAGTAATCCAGTCTTGAGGTTACTAATGCCTGTACCACTGTGGTCAGGCTATCCCTGTCCAGGAGAGGCCGTAGCTGGCAAACCAGCCGAAGCTCGTAAAAGCCACTCTGAGCCACCGCAACCACTTGGGCCTCCAGTGACAGTGATGGATCTAGGAGTAGCCCCAGACTACGGACCTGATCTTTCAGAGGGAGTGCAACCCCATCCAGAATAGGCAATGAGTCTGTCTCCCGGACACGGAAACCACTTACCCACAGGGCTTCCGTCTTGCCAGGATTCAGCTTCAGTTTAGTGGCCCTCATCCAGCCCATTACTGAGTCTAGGCACTGATTCAGGATTTGCACAGCCTCTCCTGATTCAGATGTCACAGGGAGATAGAGCTGTGTGTCATCAGCATACTGATGGCATTTAGCTCCAAATCCCCTAATGACCACTCCCAGAGGCTTCATATAGATGTTAAACAACATTGGGGACAGGATGGTACCCTGCAGCACCCCATAGCTCAATTGCCAAGGTGCCAAGGAATAGCCACCCAATGTTACTCTCTGAAATCGGCCCCGTAGGTAGGACCAGAACCACTGTAGCACAGTGCCTCCAATACCCATCCCACGAAGTCGATCCAGGAAGATACCATGGTCAATGGTATCAAAAGCCGATGAGAGATCGAGCAGAATTAACAGGGTTGCACTCCCCCTGTCCCTCTCTCGATGAAGGTCATCTATCAGGGTGACCAAGGCTGAATCAGTCCCATAACCCTGACAAAACCCAGATTGAAATGGGTCTAGATAATCAGTATCCTCCAAGAGTGCCTGCAATTGGTCACCACAACCCTCTCAAGTACCTTCCCTAGAAAAGGGGTATTTGCGACTGGGCAGTAGTTGTCCAATACCGTTGGGTCCAGGGGTGGGCTTCTTCAGGAGTGGCCGCACCACTGCCTCCTTAAGGACAGCAGGGACCACCCCTTCCCGTAGGGAAGCATTTATCACTCCCTCAACCCACCCAGTCATACCCCTTCGGCTACCTTTGGGATGCGGGGAACGGGGAGGCTTCCAGGGCTTCAGAAGCCATTTTGACTGAGAACTGCAGGAGTGGAATTCAGGGCAGGCCCAGCCTACCTAGTTATTTTAAAGGGTGAGCCTTATTTACTTACTTAATAATATCTTGGGGTCTCTCAAATCTATGGGGATTTCTACACCAGCCTAAAATCCTGCATTTAAAATGGGGCTTTCCGCTTCCGTTTTAAATGCTGGATCACAACTGATTCCCTTTACACGCGCTTCCTTCTCTGTAGATGGCCATTCCCATAGCGTTATGTTTCCTTGAAGAGGCATTACACACGCTCCAGGTTCAGTGATACTTGCTCCTGGGTTCCTGCCTTTTCCTTTTCCCTCCTCTTGCACATTACTGGTGGATGGGGGCCGACACGCAGACAGCCCCCCCCCCACGATCTCCCTAGGCCTCGCCTCCCTCTTCCATGCTTTTGGCCGCTCCCTGCCGCTCAGCCCCTTTGCTGCTCCTCCGCTCTGCCACACCCCCCCCCCCGGTGCCGCTCTGCTGCTCTGCTGCTCTGTTTTGAACAGGCAGGCTGAAAAGGGCGAGGAGCCAAAACAGTGCAGGAGCGGGAAGGCTGAACACTCATCAGACCTTCGTCTCCACCTTCGACATCATGACCACGCCCCCAACAACCACACTCAGCCCTTCATTCATGCTAGGAGAGAAATCCACGGGGAGGACATGGCGCTCCATTTGTGCATATCTGGAACTATACCTCATTTTTTCCGTTTGAGGAAAACACGGGATAGGTGGAAGGAAAGAGTGGAATAATGACAGGACAACGACAACGTTGTGTAATGGACCTACACAATTCAGTGAGTGAGCAACCATGAATGCGCAATAAACTTGAGGTGTAGAGATCCCCTATATGGAGGGAGGAGCATACGTAAAATAAATTTGTGAGTGTTTGTAATGATAACTATTGTTTCTAGACTATCATAGAACTGTGAGTCAGGTACACCATTTCCCATAAGGCTGCTCTGCTGGGACTCTTTCCCTTTCCCAGCAGTCCTGCCTTTTGAGTAGGAGGGTTGGAGAATCAAATGGAGGTTCAAGTTCCTAGATAGAAGAAAGCTTTGGCTCCAGGAAATCTGTTGTCCTTTTGGACTCTCCAGTTAGAGCTTTAAAAGCCTGCATTGAAGGAAGCTTGAAACTTTGATCCCAGGTAGACTTTCTCCTTTTTGTAAAGTCCAAGCGTAGATGACTGGAAACCCAATTCGAGGGGGGGGGTGGAGGCCTGCCACTACTTAACAGACAATATAAGGGCTGATTAAGGATCACATCACACATAGGACAGTCATACTTGCCCATAGGGAAACCATGGAAGGAACCTAGTGCAGGGTAACTTCCGTCTTGGTGCAAAAATGTCTGACAGTTATCACAACTCTCTCACTATGCTCAATACAAACTGAAAGAATTGTGCCCCTGGATAATCTTATAGTGGATGACGCACAAACAAGAGTGACAATACAGACGGTTAATGCACAGCTAAACTTCGCTCTGAATGGGATTGGTACACCCTATTATGATCCCTAGCCTGCTGTTGTCCATTTTCTTTCAACTAGAGACAGGAGACAGTGTCAGCCTGTTCCAGAGATTTATGCTGAGCAGGATTGTGTAAAAAAAATTATTTCATAGTTCTGGACATTTTTAGTTACATTTTAAATGCCACGTTTCTTTAAATTGCAATTATTACAATCAAAATACATGTTTCATGACATTTCTTTATTAAAATAAATAAGTTTAATTATTTCAAATGAAGATTAAAAATGCCCTTTCACATGGTTTTAAAATGCTCTTCATTCCCCCACAGTGGAAATTCCTTTAAAAAAACCCTGCCATAATTCAGTTCACTGTTCCAGAGGGTCTTGAACTCAAAAGTAACAACCAGACAAGCAAATCAAAGTATGTTAAAAGTCACATATCTGGAAATGCTGAGAGTAAAGTGAATGTTAGCCAAGTGAACATATTGTCAACACCATGGTGGAATGTGTGGGATCAGAAACCATTAATGCTAACAAGTTAACCAGTCCTAGCATAAGGTGCTCTCATGCACAGCAAATCTGAAATGACAGAAAGTGAGAACTGGGGAGGTTTGTCTGAAGAAAGGAAAATGAGAAAACATTTGTCTTACTTAAACTCAGAATGGCTTCACATAGATGTCAGCCAGGCCAAACCCACACCATTGGTTTGAAAATGGCAATAGGGATAATATGAAACCAATTAAAGTGAATGATAAATTTACCATATTTGAGAACGCATGCACTTTTAATGCACTTATATAAATATTCTGTGTGGCATACAGCGAGAGTGAAATGTGTAAGAACTTTGTCAACCACACTGATGGATTTAGTGTAGGAAACGTAGCTGCAGATATTGTGAGAAAGGGTGTGTCAGCACAAACATACCAAAAAAGGGGGCATTTGCTTTGGCTTTGGTGACCCTATTCAACCAGAAAATGCTTCTGCATGAAATTGTTAAAATAAGCTGTGAGAAATCAACCTTCTGCATTCTTCCAGTATGTTTAGAAGATTCTCTGAGTGTCGTAGAAAGCAGCAAATGCATGGCAGCTAACTGTCCTGACTGAGCAACAACACAAATACAGTCAAGTAACGCTTAGTGTAATGCTATCAGGACAAGATTTGACTGATCTGGAGATGGGGCTGCTGGAAGTCACACAGGAGGAATGTAGCCCCTGCCTCCATAAGAAGGGGCCTTGCAGAAGACCACTGTACCATAATGGTGTGAGGACCTCAACTGTGCCTGGGACACATCTCTGCGTTGAAGTTATCCAACCCAATGAAAGACATCTGCATCAATGTGTTGTAAAGATTGGAAACATACCAATCCACGTCAATATTGGTTAGTTGACTTAGGCTCTTCGAGGTGTGGTTGAGTTCTTGGGTAGCAAATCTCAGCATGAATGCCACAGGGTATCATGTGGCACTTTGCCAGAGACATGATGATACATGGGACGAGTACAATGATCTGAGGAACAAGAAATCATTATCCAATAAACGCACAGTAGTAATTTGCCACCTTTTGATTTACAGCACATAGAAAACATACACGCAAGGGATTAATGTATCTTCATCAAAGTGGACCATTGTAATATTGAGATTAGTGAGCAGGTAACATTTTCCATTGGTTCTCCAATGGAAAATTTAATGACGAAGCTAAACATTAGACCTTACAGGAGACGTATCTTCACCACAGCTTGTGAATTACTAATTATTTCGTGATAGGTATAGTCAAAGATAACATTTTTTGTACACAGTGTCTTCAGTACTTTATCATGTACCTAAAATAATTTTATGTAACTGAAGAGTCACCAGAAAAGCATACAACTACCATAAAATGTTGGCATAGGTTTGGAGTGATAACAAGAATGTGGGGGTTTTAGCATTCAGCAGAACCCACTCGTGGGTATGTCATTTTCATGCCTGACATTTGTGCCACAAAATTAACACAAAACATTCTCAAATATGTATTACAGTTCTGGGCTGGTGGCACAACACTGAGGCTTTGTAGCACAAAAAAGAACAAAACCAAAACTTTGGCCCAGGTTTAGAGGTGATATGAGAATGTGGAAATTTAGCATTTGCCAGGCCCAACCTAAAGGTATGTTATTTTCATGCTTTTGGTGGTGGCACAAAACTTGGGATTTGTGGCAGAAAACTAGCACAACACTTTGGCATAGGTTTGGAGGTGATATGAGAATGTGGATTTTTAGCCTTCACCAGGCCCCGCTTAAGGATATGTCATTTTCACGCTTTTGGTGGTGGCACAAATGTCAGGATTTGTGGCACAAAACTAGCACAAAACTTTGGCACAGATTTGGAGGTGATATGACAATGTGGAGTTTTGTGTGTGTTAACTACAAACCCCCATTTCATGTATCACTACAGAGTTGTGGGTGGTGGCACAATGCTCGGGATTGGTGGTACAAAACAGCACAAAACTGGCACAAAACTTTGGAGGAGATACTAGTTTGGGGGGTTCATAGTTAACACAGCCAGCCACCTAACCTAAAAAGGATACCCTCCAGCAACAACAGTGCTCGCAACGGTGATACAAATACAGGAACCAGACCCTGTGGAAGACCCAGATGCCAACTCAGTTCCCATATCTACTCTGGCAACATTATTACAAGACCTAATAATACCATCCACAATATCAGAGGTTCACACACCTGCTCATAACCAGGTATCCCTTAAAAAAAAAAAGTGTGTGAATTATGTGTGTTTTTCCAGTTTGCATCTATATTCCAGGCTCAAATTTGGCTGAATCAACTCACTTCCGCTTGCTTGCCCTTTTTTCCCACACCAGGAAGATTTTCCTATAGGTCCAACAGCAGGAGAATCTTGAGTTTAGCTGAAATCTGGGAGTCAATCACTGTGCAGATCCAAATATGATGCTGTGGTCACTGCATTTCAGATCTCATACACCTAGTGCTAAACTACATGCTGTCACGTCATCTCAGAAGGCCCTCCACCCCACCCCCTAGCCTCCACCACAACACCTTGGTTCAGAACAGGCAGTTATTTCTCTTTGACCTCCTTCTTCTCCCAGGAATGACAAGAGGTTTCCAGAATGTTCTGATTGCCTGCTGCTACACAGCTTTGCCTGTCAGAAGCAGGCTGCTCTATGTGAAAGCCTGCCAGCGTTCGCCATATGTGCAGGCTGTGATTAAAAGTAAACTCTAGCTTCAGAAGCGCCTTTCTGCCAGTCTGCGGTCTCTGCAGAGCTGAAGGAAATCCAACTGCAAAGCAAGGTTAATTTAGTCCTCAGAAGAGCGCAAACCTAAACAAGTATTTTGGATGGGAATACTTCCCCTCACCACCACCTCTTTTAGTTTGAATCCTAGCTTCCCCTACCCCAACCACCTCAAGCCTTAGGTCAGAAATATAGTTAACAGCGGTCAGGTTTGGACATCACGTTAGCCATGGTGGCTTAATAAGCCACTCACAGTAGCTTATTTTTGAAATAGTCCATGATGCCTCGCCACACGACTGGGCTAATAAGCTACTGTGAGCAGCTAATTAAGCTGACTGACTGAGTCATCCCTCTGCCCCTGAGCAGTGATGCTGCTTCAGCTCTTTGACAACATTGCAGCAGCCTGTTTTAACCTTCCACAATATCCCAGTGAGAGGGGAGAGGTGCGGGGTGAAGTACAGGGGCTTAATTCAGCACTTCCAGCATCTCCCAGACAAGGGGGCGGTGGCTCTGAAGCACTGGAATTTTGCAGGGTTGGGACCAAACTTCATACACAGCCTCCCCTAATTGGGAGGCACCTAGCGCACCATCAAAACTCTGCGCCATTCCTCACAAAGGCACGGAAATCCCGTGTGCACAAAAAGGGGGCGGCGGCTATAAAACCTTGGAGGTTTGCAAGATCAGGACCAAACTTCACACACAGCCTCCCCTAGTCAGGAGGCACCTGATGCACCATCAAACCCTATGTGATTACTCAGAAAGAAGCGAATCCCCCAGGTGCACCAAAAAGGGAGTGGCGCAAGTAAAACCTTGGGGATTTGCAGGAACGGGACAAAATCTCTCACACACATGTCTCTTGTAGGGAGGCACCTGATGCACCCTCAAAACCCCGCAACCTTTTTTTTCACCTATTCCTTTTGTTTTCCCCACTGGCAGTAGTATGCTTTTGAGTGCCATAGTGCTCATTCGCTAAAGAGCTATAGCGCTTTTACACTAAAGTGCTAAAGCACAATTCTTCCCATCGACATTGATGGCATAGCTGCTTTAATGTGTTCCCAAATGCACATTTCCCCCCATAGACACTACTGAAATACCCTGTGTAAGCTGTTTCCATTTCAGAGAGAACACCTGTGAGGAGCAGAGCAGCAAGCATCTGAACCAAGCTTGCAGCACAACTCTGCAGCACAACCAAAATAACCCACGGTGACCACCAGACAACATGATAACTCACAATGGGTTAAACAACCCCTACTGCAGACCGTGGGTTATCACAGTGGGTTATTTTGGCCAAATAAGCCATTGTGGATTTAAAAAATTCCCGACAGAGGACATGATAACTCACAATGGGTTAAATAAACCATGATGGTTTATTTAAGCCATTGTGGGTTATTGTGTCATCCGAACCCAGTCAGTGTGATGCTAGGCATGTTTATTCAGTTCTTTTGTTTCCAGTAGATTTACTGCTTACTAAGTGTGTTTAGGGTTGCAGCCTCAATTTGTATACCTCCCCTCTATCATGGGTTGGAAGAAGACTGATACCTCAAAGACGTCAGGGCTGGCCCTACCATAAAGCAGAGTGAAGTGGTCGCCTCAAGTGGCAGATGCTGGGAGATGGCAGCAAGGTGTTGGAGATGAGAGTTATGGGCCACACGGCCTGCCTGCCTCTCTCTAAACTAACCTGCTGCCTTCAGGTGTACTGGAGAATGCTGTGCCAGCATGGAAGAAAAATTCAACTACCAGTACTGTCAGCATTTTTGTATGCAGACTGGAAGGGGGCATCATCTTTCGCCTCAGGCAACAAAATGCCTTCAGCCAGCCCTGAAAGCAGTAGATGGTTATGACAAGTAAAAGATGTAGAGACTATAGTGTAATAATCACACATTGTGTTTTCTTTCTTTCTTTCTTTCTTTCTTTCTTTCTTTGGAAAGAGTTTTATACCTTCAGCTCAGGTAAACTCATAATTTTCTGGCCTAGCCCTGCAATGGACAGAAACACCTTCTCTGTCGAGCCTAAACAAAGAGCATTTTTCTTGCATTCTCCTATCACTTTATTGATATTGCTCTTTGAAAAAGGTATCAGGATATTCACCCAGACTCAAAAATATCCGTTTTAATTAAAGAGCTATCTTCAGACCTAATATTTGAGGTCCAACTTGAGCATAAGCTCTCCACATGTTCACATGGTGCATGAGCATATGTAAACCTTTGCTCCTTTTGTCTTAAAATGCATGCAAATGTCTCCTGAAAATGGCTGCATATGTTCATGCTTCTCAAGACACAGTTCACAAGCAAGATAAACGTTTGGTTGTTTTAACCTGTGATTGAGGAGAAACTAGAATGTAGTGCTGTACATTACACATTTCACCTTCCTTTGCAATCTCACTTCAGAGACCGAAAGAAACAATCAGCGTTCAGAAGAAAACCAGAAAGGGCTATTGGCCTATTTCTGCATCCAGCGTTCCTACACCTCTGGCTAATCCACTCATTTGTACAGCCTGGGCAGCCACAAGGGAATAGTCCAGATATCCCAGGCAAATTAGAAACACGTTTGTGGCCCTGCAGAAGCTGCTAGACTGCTCAGAATCCTCCACTATGACCCCAGTTCAGTGAGCAGAGTTGTGTAACTGGATATTTCTACAATCTGGGCAGCAGGGGCATTGCTAGGTTCTTAAAAGATCCAGGGCACAGGCCCATCACACCAATGTGATTGTGCACATATACACACACACATGTCTAAGTGCACCTCTACTATGTGTGTGTGCATGTGGTGTGCTTGCATGTGTGTATGTGTGTGTATAGACTACATACATACATAAGAAGTGTGCACTGACCTCCCCCCACACACACACACTTCAACTCAGACCCCAATTCAGCATTTTGGAAAACATCCCGCTTCTTCTCAGGCCAATTTGTAGTTGGTCCGCTTCAGCTGAGCACCAAACCTGAGTCAAGGTTTGGAAAAATGAGTCTTGATGCTTCCTAGTGACTACCATGGGAAATTAGGGGGGGGGGGGAACTGTTACTTTTTTCTCTTGGTCAGAACTGGATAATAATTTCAGGCATAGTAGCCCCCTATAGAAGGGAATTACACCCTCCCAATGTCAGAAAAATTGGTGCAGGGTTTATATTTTGATGTTCTTTTAAAATTACCTGCCAATAAATTTTTATTCCTTGGAAGAATTGGATAAAAATGTCAGGATTCATTGCCCCATCAGAAGAGATCATATCCGCCAAATTTCAGAATGATAGCCACAGGGGGGGTTGTGCAATGGTAGCCTTGACATTTTGAGGTCTCCAAAAGAGGACATACTTATCTCTCTATGTTCCTTGTGAACCATTGTTCTGAAAATTACAGACAGCCTAGCGGTGTCCCTAATTAAGGAATCAGCCAAGTTTCAGAAAGATAGGTGCAGCACTTCATGAGGAAGGGGAGTTCTCCAGTTTGGGGGACAGAGTGATTTGTTTTCCCTTCCCTTACCCAATAATTTTTGGGTAAATGTGTATGAAAATGCACAGGTCATTAGAGGTGTCTCCCAGGCAAGAAACCTGCAAAGTTCCTGAAGGATATACATGCATGCAAATTTAGGATTACTAACATTTATTTACATTTCACCAATGTCAGCAGCTATGTTAGATGAGATTAAGAAGAGGTGGAAAGAATACACAGAAGAACTATACAGGAAAGATCTGAATGTCCCTGATAGCCATGATAGTGTGGTCACTGAACTTGAGCCGGACATTATAGAGAGTGAAGTCAAGTGGGCCTTAGGAAGCATTACTAACAACAAAGCTAGCAGAGATGACAGTATTCCAGCTGAGCTATTTAAAATCCTAAAAGATGATGCTGTTAAAGTGCTGCACTCAATATGCCAACAAATTTGGAACACTCAACAATGGCCGCAAGACTGGAAAAGGTCAGTTTACATTCCAATTCCAAAGAAGGGCAACGCCAAAGAGTGTTCAAACTACCGCACAATTCCGCTCAATTCACATGCCAGCAAGGTGATGCTCAAAATCCTACAAGCTAGGCTTCAGCAGTATGCGAACCGAGAACTACCGGAAGTACAAGCTGGGTTTCGAAGAGGCAGAGGAACTAGAGATCAAATGGCCAACATTCGCTGCATCATGGAGAAAGCAAGAGAATTCCGGAAAAACGTCTATTTCTGCTTCATTGACTACGCTAAAGCCTTTGATTGTGTGGATCACAACAAACTCTGGCAAATTCTTAAAGTGATGGGAGTACCAGACCACCTTACCTGTCTCCTGAGAAACCTGTACCAGGGTCAAGAAGCAACAGTAAGAACCAGACATGGAACAACCGAGTGGTTCAAAATTGGGAAAGGAGTACGACAAGGCTGCATATTGTCACCCTGCTTATTTAACTTATATGCAGAGTACATCATGAGAAATGCCGGGTTGGATGAATCAGAGGTCGGAATTAAGATTGCTGGGAGAATTATCAACAACCTCCCATATGCAGACGATACCACCCTAATGGCAGAAAGCGAAGAGGATCTCAAGAGCCTCTTGTTGAGAGTGAAAGAGGAGAGTGCAAAAGCTGGTTTGAAAGTCAACATTAAAAAAACTAAGATCATGGCATCTGGCCCCATCACTTCCTGGCATATAGAAGGGGAAGAAATGGAAGCAGTGACAGATTTTACTTTCTTGGGTTCCAAGATCACCGCAGACGGTGACTGTAGCCATGAAATTAAAAGACGCTTGCTCCTTGGGAGGAAAGCTATGGCCAACCTAGACAGCATAGTAAGAAGCAGAGACATCACCTTGCCGACAAAGGTCCGTCTAATCAAAGCTATGGTTTTCCCAGTAGTAACGTATGGCTGTGAGACCTGGACTATAAGGAAGGCTGAGCGCCAAAGAATTGATGCTTTCGAACTGTGGCGCTTGAGAAGACTCTTACGAGTCCCCTGGACTGCAAGGAGGTCAAATCAGTCAATCCTAAAGGAAATCAACCCTGAGTGCTCATTGGAAGGACAGATACTGAAGCTGAAGCTCCAATATTTTGGCCACCTAATGCGAAGAGAAAACTCTCTGGAAAAGACCCTGATGCTGGGAAAGACTGAAGGCAAAAGGAGAAGGGGACGGCAGAGGATGAGATGGCTAGATAGCATCACCGATGCAATGAATATGAACTTGAGCACGCTCCGGGAGAGAGCGCAGGACAGGAAGGCCTGGCGTGCTATGGTCCATGGGGTCATGAAGAGTCGGACACGACTGAACGACTGAACAGCAACAACAACAATGTTAGCAGCAGGGGAACATGGGTGGGAAGGTGCTATTGCACTCACGTGCTGCTTGTGGGTTTCCCATGGGCATCTGGTTGGCCACTGTTGAACAGAATGCTGGACTAGATGGACCTTGGTCCGATGCAGCATGGCTCTTCCTATGTTCTTAAATGTAGAGTGCCTCTGAGCATATGCAGAATGCTTTTTGTTCACCACTGAGCGCTTACATTCTCCCCCTACCAATTCTATTCCCCTCCATGCAACCATCCCTCCTCATCCTACCATCCTCCAGCAAATCTTCATAAAAACAGATGTCTTGTTTTGTGCAACTCTCCTCTACCTCCTACTTGTTATGCACAAGCTCTCGTTGTATCTTCCTCCCCATAACTTCATTTGTGCCAAGACTTCACCAGGATTCAGCCAATCAGTCTGTTTTCAAAACTAGGGCTAAGTTATGGAGAAACTCTGAGCCTGTACTAACAGCCTTTCCCTCACCACTGAAGCTACAGTTCATGCAAAATGAAAACAACAACAACAACACACAAATGACAAAACATGCAAAGTAAATTCATTAGACAGAATTGGGTATGCACTGTAGTAAGCCTGCAGTACCATGCTCACAACTCAGGACTTATTCCTGAGTAAACATGCAGAACATGAAGGTGCAAACCTCCCTGCAGAAGTAACTTGTGCTGGAATCCTATGCACACTTTCCTGCACTTTCCTCATTAAACATAAGAGTTCTGAGTAGGCATACATAGGCTTGTATAAATGAGCAGTATTTATCTCCCCTCAACTAAAAAAAGAAACCAAGACCTCCTATTTTTATTAAAGCTTTCTGTTCATAGGAACATAGGAAGCTGCCTTATACTGAGTCAGATCCTGGGTCCATCTAGCCCAGTATTGTTGACACTGACTGACAGCAGTGGCAGTCCTGGGTTTCAGGCAGGATTCTTTCGTAGCCCTACCTGGAGATGCTGGGGATTGAACCTGGGACCTCCAGCATGCCAAGCATGTGCTCTACCACTGAGCTACAGCCCTTCCTATTGCTGAATAATGGCAACTGATAAACAAAACAGCCCCAGATTTGTTTCTCTGCAACCATGTGGACCCACTATTCTTGCTTGAATGAGAAGGAGAAAAACAAACCTTCTTGTCTGTTTGTATAAAGTCAAATACTGTTCAGAACTTCTCTTGCCCATTGAAGAGAATTCTCTTTAAGAATTCCTCAAGATATGCTCTGGGAAGAATAAAGAAGAGAAAGAAACAGTATTTCACACGGAGCTCTTTCTTCCCTTCCTTCTCCCTCTTCAAAATTTAATTGCAAGCAAGCTCCCAACAGTGGGCATGTAAGAGCAGAAAAGAAAAGTAGGGGGAGAGAGAAAAACAATGAGCAGACTGTGGAAGGAAAGGTAGCGGCCTCCCCTCTAGTTTAAAAGGCTGGTGCATTCACACTGGATGGAGTCCGTATTGGTCTGCCAACAGAGTGAGTCCTAAGGCCTCCTAGTAACAGCAAGGCTACTGAGCTCAGAGGGAAGAAGCAGACTTGTATCAAGCAGGGCTATGCACTGCTTCGGGTCCAGATCCAAATTCCAAACCAAAGCAGGGTGATTTGGACCTAATCAGACTGGATCTGAAACAGGTCTGGATCAGTCCGAAATGGGTCAGATCAATCCAAATTGCTTCAGATCGCTCTGGACGATTCTGAAGCCCAGACAGCCTGTCTGGGAAATGTAAGGATTTCCTTAAGGTTAGGAGGGGGAGAGGAGGAGTTGGGAGGGGGGAACTGAGCCTTGGCAAGTGGCATGTAGCTGCCAATAGGGCTGAACTTTTAACCCAGCAGTCTCCAGTCACAGTGGGGTGATTGAAAGTGGGACGCAATCACTACTCTACAAGGAAAGGCTTTAATGTTTGGGCTATTTAATTTAGAAGAAAGGCAAATAAGGGGGAGGTTTATACAATTATATGGAGTAGTGAAAATTACAGCTCTTTGCTTTGACAGATTGTCTTGAAAAAATTTTTATCTGTGGCTAGCACAAAAGCCACTGGACCTAACAAAATTGGGAGGTTGAGTCATCTCCATAGGGTCTGCCAGATTCCCAAATTCCATAAACTTATGTGGAAGAACAAAAAAATTATAGCTCTTTGCTTTGACAGATTTTCTTGACAAAAGCAAACGACTAGCTCAAAAGCCACTAGACCTAACCACCTGAAATTTGGCAGGTTCAGCTCCATGGGGGCTACCAGTTCTCCAAATTGTATATATGTATCATCCAAACTAAAAAAACTATGTCTGTTTCTGTTTTCCAATGCAAGTCAATGGGAAAATGTAAAAAAACAACAACCAGCAATTAGGACAGCTCAAAAAAGATCCGGGGCCCATGCCCAGGTGAGCCTCTTGAAAACGACACCCGTGCTGGGCAAAAGGGTGATGTTTGCAAAACAAGCACATCCCCTCCCATTCAGTTGCTGAGCAAAAAGGGCAAGGGCACCAGTCCTAAAAATATCTAAGATGACACTTTGGAACTGTCCTACATAAGAAGGTGAAGACATCATGAAATCCTATTCCAAACAACATGGAGAGGGGAAAGTATCAAGAGGCATGGCTGATTTGGTTTACAGTCCATAAAAAAGAACAAACACTCTTTCCTCCTCTGGCCATGGTATACCCCACACCCATGAATTGTGCCCTTAGTGGCTGCACATGCCACCTTAGCTTACAGTCCGGCCAGTGAACTCTTTGATATACATGCCATGGATGGGTGCTGGTTTGTCTTTTACATTCCTTTGCAGGGCTGGCCCTACCATTAGGTAGAGTGAGGCACTTGCCCCAGGCAGCAGATGCTGGGGGCACAGAGTGAGCAGAGCTGTGTGTGCCACTTGACCTGCCCTTCACCCCCCCAAAGCTAGGCTGCTGTTCTCAGGTGCAGTAGAGAATGGTGTCCCATTGGCATTGTTGAACTAGTCAGCTGACAGTCAGGTTAAATTTTGTACAGGGAGTGGAGGGAGGCTCCATCTTGTCCTTCCTTTCAAGCAGCAAAATGTCTTAGGGAGCAATCCCATGCATGTTTAGACAGAAAACAGTCCTACGGTTCCCAGCATTCCTCCAGCCTGGTATGCTGGCTGGGGCATGCTAGGAATTGTCAGACTTTTTTTTGTCTAAACAAGCATAGGATTTCACCCTTAAGTAGTTATTTGTGGCAATGCTGCCCCCTAGTGGAAGAGAAGCAAAAGCCTTTGATTATTTCTCCCCTCTGCGTTTGTACCTTTTACATACACATGCACACCCACTTAGAGTGCAGTCCTATGCATGTTCAGACAGAAAAAGTCCCATAACTGGAGTTATAAGACTTTTTTCTGTCTAAATGTGCTTAGGATTGAGCCATTAGTCATTCAGAAAGGCATACATCTCTACGTGCTTGAGTCCAACTGCACAAAAGTCATTCAGTCGAAGGGTCTTCCTCCCCTCCGAACCCCCAAATCTGCTCCAGAGGGTCTGCTAACTCTCCAGAGCAGACGAGGGGAGCACGGGGGGGCTGAAGAATCCATTTCACCAGCAGTGCTGCACTGCTGGATACAACTCGTATCCGTCATATATTGGACACTTTACAACCCCTTAAGTAGAGGCTTGCCTGACCGTTCTTGTTTGCCAGCCCACTTCCCATCTCCAGCACATTCCAAAATGGATCCACTGTCATGCTGCTTTTAAAACACAGAATAGCGAGTTTCATCTGTCAGTGCTACAGTGCTCGTGGGAAGGGAGGTTTGAGGGCTACTGAATATACATGCTCCTTAGGCTGTCTATGATCTTAAATGTCTTGACTCGGAAATATGTTCCACTGAGACTCAGTGGTGGACTCTGTATGGGATTTGATATATGTTATGGATCTGATTTAATATATGGAAGATTGTCTTCCTCTGAGGCAAGGGGGCAATCTTCAGACTCTGCCCAGATCAGTGATTCTCCAGTTCTCTCCTTCTGAAGAGCCGGACTACAGATGTTACATTTCCAAATAGTTTCCTCTGCTGCTTACAGCTTCTTTCCAAAGAAATAGGAGAACTCCTCCTCCCTCTGTTTTCGCATTGCACATCCCATTAACTTTAGGATAATTGGTTTTAGTGGTGTACTTGGAATCCCATAGACAGGAGGGCACCAAATACTTTTCAACAGCACGGCTAGCCTTGACTTGCCCAGCCCTTCTGAAACGCCTGCAAGCAGTGGAAATGTTTCACTCTGTTATGCTTCAGGCATGCCTGTTGCTCCTTTCCCTGATAACTTATAACCGCTGTGGTACTTCATGCACGGTGTCTGCATATCTGGCAGGCCAGCAGTGTTCACTGGAGGGGATCCCAACTGCAACATATGAAGCTCAACCAATTTTGCAGCATAGTTTAAAATCCTTCAAGATAGTATGGCGGCATCTTGTGTAAATATGTGTCACTTTTATGGCCCTCTTCACACATTATGTTTTTAATGTACACCTAAAAGTGTAAAGAGCAAACATTACACACCTGTTTCCAAACATATGTACTGTACAGGTACCCTCATCTGGTAATGGGTAGCTTCCTGTGTTGTTAGGACTCTTTCAAATATTTCATTTATTTATGTATTTATTTTTAATCCACCAGTACCAAGCGTTCTCTGGGCAGATTACAAATTGTTAAAAGAATACAAAATAACAAACAGCACAGGATATATAAGAACAACCACTGAATTGAAAAACTAAGTCTCTAAAATGCCTGGGAGAAAAGAAATGTCTTTGCCCAGCATCAAAAACATAGCAATGTAGGCACCAGGCGAGCCTTCTGAGGGAGGGCATTCCATAAAAGGGGTGCCACAACTGAGAAGGCCCTCTCTTGTAGCCACCCGCCTAACTTATTTTGGCAGGGACATCCAAAGGAGGGCCTCCGTAGATAACTTCAAACCCATTTGCCACTGATTGACAAGGGTACAATCAGTACCATACTTAGGTTTGCTGCCACATATTCTGTAAAACTGTCCTAATAAGCGGAGGGGGGGGTCTCACTTTTTTCCAGTATGTTCGTTTTAAGAAGATGAGCTTCAATAAGATTTTACTCCAATATGGCATTAATGGGCTTGGAACAAAGATACAACACCCGAATAGTAATTTTTAAAGCATATTCCTCTACTGTTATATAATTAGTTCAAATGTGAGTTACATAAAATAGCAAGGATTCTTCCATTCAGAAAATGGCAGAAAACAGAATTAGACGTTAATCCAAGCAGACTGATTGTCTATATTATTACTTTGTGTGTGTGTGTTTTCCTTTTGCACTTAATGTAAGGTTCAGACAGATATGTTTTATAAGGTGGCAATCCTTCCCTCGAAGTCAGCCACATTGAACTCAGTTGTGAGCAGAAATTGATAGGATTGCACTGTAAGACAGAAGCTGTTTTAGTACATAGCTAGACAGCATATCAAGGTGGGCAATTTGTGGCCCTCCAAATCTTTTGGCCTACAACTCCCATCAGCCCTAGCCAGCATAGCCAATGGTGAGGGATCATGGGCCAAAACCCTGCAGACAGTATATATATGGTGCCTAACTGTAAATCTGCAAAATTCACATATCGGAAGTATCAGAGGCTTCTATTCACTGAATCACTCACAAACAGTGGCCACAATCCAATGCAGAATTAAGTGTGATTTCAATGGGCTTAAGCATAATAGAGGCTGCAATCCTGCACACACATACCCGGAAGTAAGTCTCATTCAACTCAATGTGACATACTTTTGAGTAGATATGTGTATGACTGCACTGTAAGTAGGGATGTACGGATTTTATAAAATCAATTCTGCCTGCATTTTGTAGATTGTCAGGTGCCTTTCATTCCATTGACTGTTCATTGACAGAATCAGAGTTTGTCTAATTTCCCAAATTTGCACAAATTTGCATTTGCAAAAATACATAAATCCCCCCCCCCCGCACATGTTCATGCTTCAGCCCATGGGGGAAATGTGCATTTTTGGCCAGTGCTTTTTTTAATTTTAATTATTTCTACTATTACATTTGTGTAAAATTCTGGAAAGTAAAAACACTGGTCTGCAAGTCCATGGAATCCGAGTGACTTGGGAAAAGCTGTTCTGCTGTGGAATCCGAGGGCTGGAGTCATAGAAATCTAAACTCATTTGATTCTGTTGCAGATTTCTCCAACATCCCTAACTGTAAGTCTCTATGGCATTGTGACCAGTAAGTAAATCATCATTATCACCTTTCCCACAAAATCTTTCCCATAATATGAGGTGGTGTAAATGTAATAAAGGTATTAAAATGAAATAAAGAAGTGAGAAGATGAGAACACTTAAGGATAATAACATCTCCACTATACCATCTCTTCAGCTCTACCATCTCACATTAGTGATGTAAATTATTCACAGTAATTGATACGTGAGAACCATTTCCATGGTCAAAATGGTGTGTGTTTGGCTGTGTTTGATACATGGTGATGGGACACCATGTTACCTCACACTCAGAACTAATTCTGATGATAGATCAGCCGCTCATTTCTGCAGATAACTGGTCACATGTGCAGTAATGCAGGAGCAACTAACTTACCAGAGATATCAGTATCCTTCCTGTGAAATGAAAAATCAAGTTGCCTGCTCAGGTGAGTAGCCTGCTCACATTAACAGTTATGGGAGGAAGTGAGTGGCCAATTGCCAGAACAGATTCTCAGCTTAACACTGAAATTCACATTATCTGCTCTGCCACCAATCCATTTTCAGCATTTCACCTGTAGCACGGCAGATGCACAGAGCATTGCAATCTGGCTGGGAGGTGAAGCAATCACATGCCCCACCACCCTTTCACCACATGCCAAACTCTACCTGGATCCACTCAGCTCAGAGAATTTGCCATGTCAATTTGGTGGTGCAAAATAAACATGTCAATTTGGTGGCACAAATTAAGGAAATTGCACTTTGGATAATGGATAAACACACCTTCCTAAAGAAGGGCTGAATGGAGAGTGGTGCTTGGTATGACATTCAGCCACCTTTTGTGTGACTACTAGACCCTAGCCTCTTGGTAAACACTACATCACATGAGAGGTAAGGCCTGATCAAGCTGTTAAAAAGAGCGTGCTCATTTGTTCAAGCTGGTTACACTTTAGCTGCTTGAAGGGGGTGAGGAATGTTTCACAAGGTTACTGGAACCAATCATCTAATCTGCTTTCAATGTCAGTGGATTTAGAATCTTCCGACAGCCAGTCCAACTGCCTAAATAAGGAAATTCCTAAGCCCCAGGGACCAAAACTTCAGATGCTACCTACCCCTGGTTGCTAAGTACCACACATTGCTGGGGGTGCTATTCTCTCTGATAGCCACCACAGAACAGCCTTACCCAACCTGGTGCCCTGCAGATGTTTTGGACTTTAACTCCCACCAGCCCCAGCCAGCATGGTTAATGGTCTGGAATTCTGGGAGTTGTCCAAAACATCTGCAGGGCACCAGTTCAGGGAAGGCTATGCACACAACCTTTGAAGAACAGCAGTCTTAGAACAGCAACACCAGCAGCTGCAAGATCTGAAGAGTCACCACTGCCTTTGAAAAAGAATAGTGTTTATTATGTATTGATTTTCACTTATTCTCAGCCTCCTTGGAGGCTTGTTGCCAGTGGGATATATTTTAGATAAATGCTGTTACAATACCATCTCCAGTGACAAGACCCTAGGTCCAAGGTACCTTAGGGAGCGCCTTCTCCCCTACGTCCCAGTCCACCACCAAAGGTCCTCTGAGGATTATCTGGTGCAGCTGCCTAATGTGAGATTAGCAGCCACAGGCAAGAGGACCTTTTCCTTTGCCGCCCCTCAGTTGTGGAATGACCTGCTGGTTGAAATGCACCTGCTGACCTCTTTGAAGGTTTTTAAGCAGGAATTAAGGACTCTGTTATTCCGGCAGGCCTTCCCTTTTTAGAACGCTTGTTCCTCTTTCTTGTTGACTGCTATATACTGTTTCTTTGCTGTGCTGTTTTTATTGTTGGATTTTTTGTTAAGTTGTTTTTAACTTTGTACACCGCCTAGAGTATTTGTATATAGGTGGGTTATAAACTAAATAAACAAACAAACAAACAAATAAGACCATTGGTTTAGGTTCATCTGTAAATAATATTTAACCACTCTTGAATACTTTAAGAGTTCCTGGTTCCAAAGCGAGTACTTTAGACCTTTGTATATAATTATTCCATTTGACTGAGGAGGGATGTAATGGAGTATCTGGAAAGAAGACAGAGCTGGCTGAAACACCAAAGAGGAGAACTCTATACTTCAATGTCTTGTTACAGATTCCACTTGATACCTTTAACTGTGAAGCTGGGTGGTTGTGTGAAGTAGGGTGGTTGGGAAGTGAAAATTTCATTGGTGCTTTTTAACTTGTTCATAAATGATCTAGAGTTAGATCCTCAAGGAAAAGTCCTGCCAGATGGAGCCTGCTACCGTGCTCTGACTAGGAATGGTCTCAGAGATCTCTCTAGCTGTGGATTAGTGGTGGCGTGTGGGTGTACTAGAGTTCTCTAATTTCCATACATTAATCAGTACATTTAGAATTCTGAGGGGGAGTAACCCTTTTCCCACCCTCCGCAGACACCCACAGGAACTTGAGGCAGAACCTTCCTCATGACCTGTCCTAGGAAAAGGCTCATTACAGAGTTAAGGCAACTGTGACATCAGCATCCAGTACATCAGTCCTCTCTTTCTGCCCTCTCTGCATGTCTGAACTTTTTGAGCTCTGACTACCAAGCTGGTCTGTGCGTCAGAATTTGGAAAAACAAACAAACCGTTTGTTTTAACCTACACTTGAATACCGTTAGAGCCGTTACAGTTCAGTCTGTCTGGCAGCTTTAAAAAGCCTAGGCCACTTGCCAGAAGGTTAAAAATCTCAAGGAAACAGGAGCCAAGAGAAAGAAAGTTAGGGCAAAACCAGTAGACCTGGGAAAGAGAGGCTGCCAGCCTTGGCCAATTGCAGTCCATCTCCACATAAATCACATTTCAAATCTTTGGTGGGCATTTTGCTGACATGGCCACCAGGAAGAGCTATTGTAGAAGGAAGGAAGAAGGAAGGAAGGAAGGAAGGAAGGAAGGAAGGAAGGAAGGAAGAAGAGACTGAGGTAGGGGTGCAGATGAGATGGTGAACAGAGGTGAGAGTCTAAAGGGGTGGAGAGAGGAAGAAGGTGGGGATATGGGAAAGAAATGCGGGTCAAAGCACCCTAGGAAGGGAAGTAGGAACTGGCAGTCTCAGACCCACACAATTACAGAGTGTCTTTGTAGTTATATTTCTGTAAGCATTTCTGCTATTTAGCAGACATCTTGCTTATAAAACAGACACACAAGATTTGAAAATAATTTATTTTAAATACATTTTGGTCTGCTTTTTTTAGACATGGCATTCACCCACAAATCTAAAGTCCATTTAGTATGAAAGGCCTGTGAATACCAGGCACAAGTGCCTCTTGCTTTTCACCTGAAATCACTCTTTTATTTAAATAGTAGTAAAAGTAAGAAGCTTTCTTTGTGCAAATGCAAGTTAATACTAGGATGACAGATTAATAACTAAGCTCTGTTCAGTGAAGAATGACAATGCTCAAGTCATTCAGTAATAGGAAAGCTATTCCTCTCTGTTAGCTTATCCATTGTTTTCTCAGGAGTTTAAAATGCTAGTCATGCTGCTGTTTTTTCCAAAGTCCAAACAGGCAGCAGTCTTCAAACAACTAATACCAAGGAGGGCAGGCCTCCTATGCCTTTTAATAGTTATGTGCAATTGGAAATGTTGGCAGATGCAAGTGAATAATTCCTTCTCTTAAATCTGTTAAATATGCAGGAATCCTGTACACTTTTTCATCAGCTCATCCTGTCTTTAATGTAGCAGAGACTGGGGTTCGCAGGATCAGCACAGCCCACCATGGCTTATTTAAGCCATGATGGGCTGCGGTGTGTGCTGATGGCCATTTTGAATATTCAGCCTCTGGCAGAGGGTTTCCATGGTTTGTTGTGTCATCCAAACCTGGGTGGCAGGGGTTGTTTGAGTGTTAAACAATCCTCAAATAACCCATAATCTGTGGTAGGTTTATTTGAGGGTTGTTTAGCCTTCAAACAAGCCCTGCCACCCATCTTTGGCCAATACGACAAACCATGGCATTGAATATTCAAAATGGCCACCAGCGTGCACAGGTGAGCTATGGTGATCGTGTGAACTGATCCAGTGCCTAAAACACCAAAAGCCAACCCTATGGCCCCTCGATGGCATCTTAAGGCCCATAGGATGCTGCTGATTTCCCCTTCCAAGGATGTAGACAGAGCTATGACTTCAGAGGAAGAAATTTGAGTGGGGATTTCCCTCCCAATCCCCTCCCAACCACTGTGGAAAGCTCCATAGTGGCTCCCTTTTCCAAGGTCAAAGCTCTGACCTCAGGAAGGAGAAGAGGGAGATATGGGGGGGTGCTGGTGGGAGGGGAGGGGGTGTGAATCCTCTGGAGCCAACTAGATAGGCTCAGAGGTCCATCTAGCATAAAATATTGTAAGAGGACGGAGAAGCCAGACAACCTCTATTGCTCCTCTCACCCTGCCAACAAGAGCCTGGCAG
Organism: Heloderma suspectum; assembly: GCF_057233095.1. NCBI lineage: Eukaryota > Metazoa > Chordata > Lepidosauria > Squamata > Helodermatidae > Heloderma > Heloderma suspectum. The sequence continues at coordinate 274,476,127 of NC_139458.1, forward strand.
GGCGTTAGACTGGAACAGATCAGCTTCCGTTGATTGGGCTTCAGTCCCATAGGATTGCACCCTATGGGCGCAATGTTAGTCCTACTTTGAGTAGGCCCATTGAAATGAATGGGATTTAAGTTAGACTAACATTGGATACAATCTATTATTACCTTCTCTGAGTTCCCCTGCTATCTCAGGTATAGTGGGGGGCTGACAGGGAAAGGGCCTTTTCAGTCACGGCGCTCACATTTTGGAATGCTCTCTCTCGGGAGCTAGCATTTACCCTAAAGTCATTTTGGCACCAGGTCAAGACCTTTTTTATTTTCTCAAGCCTTTTTCAATTTGATTTCTCTTGGCTGGATTTCTTATTCTTATGCTGCTCTAGTTTTAGTACGGTTTCCTATATTTGTAATGTGTATATTTTTAATTTGTTTTATTGCATCTTAAAGTTTGGAAAGCTGCCCTGGGAACTTTATTGAGCAGTGGGGTATAAATCCCTGAAATAAATACAGACATACATGCAGATACTGTGCTAATGAAACCAACCTTTCAAGTCCATCCTAATGTGACCCTTATAATTCTTTTTTTTCTTCTCCTTTTAAATTTTAATATACATAAATTTGTATATATCCACAGCAATGAATACGTATGAAATGCATATATATGAAAATAAACTTTCTAGCAAGCATACATAGGGTTCAACAAAAGTGGACCAGATATCCAAATACATATCCATTTGAAGTGGTGTCTATATGCCACCTATTCAAATGTTGAAAGCACTCAATCCATTGAATTATAGGAGGTGAGTGTTTATCCTTCCAGTGTTGTAATACGTCTTTTAGCTGTCAAAAGGGCGTGGAGAATCCACTTACACTGTCCATTCATTAATTTTCATGAAGCAGGTAAGTAACTGAAAAGAATATGTATGACTGTTCCAGTACAAAAATTTTTCCATATGAATAATCTCTCCCCAAAAAGCAACTACTGAACATTGCCAAAACATATATTTCAAAGAAGCATTAGCTGTGTTGCACTACCAGCAATTAGCCAATTTAGATAAACCCTTATTAAAGAGACGTTGCAGTGCCCAATAGACACGAAACAAAAGTTTTTGCTGAATAAGACACAGCCTAAACTCCATAGAAGTGACAGGCATAGACACCAACGCAGTGATCCACTAATTAGGCAGAATGGGACAAATTTCCTATTCCATTCCTGCTTAAATCCTGTACATCATATTTATTCAGCAATAACAAGTACTTATAGACCTGGATCGTGGGTTGTTTCGTCTGACAACCTCAATATGTGCTTCCAGTAATGATGGAGACTCTGACGCTGTAAAAGCGGCTGGGCTGAACCTAGATATTAACTTATACTGAAGATATTATTTGGGAAAACAGAGAAGTCAGTATTGTTGCTGAAATAACTTTCTGCTATCAGAACAACTTTCATCAGGTTGGAAAATCCTTATAGTGAGCCCTCATGAATGCACCTGTATGAAGGAAGTGACACCTGACTCGGAGGAGTTTCCTGGTGGCAATTCACAGGAGCACAGCAGCTAGAAAATATGCTCTCATGTTCATCTGAATAGCCACCGAGAATGGCACCTGCAAACTTAATCATGCTGGTCTGGACATTACTTTTTCCATATAGCTGCATCCTTGCCGTTAGGATACATGAAGGATTTTCTAATAATAGCCCAAAACCTGGCAGTATCAGAAGCTGTAATTTGTTTTAATCCAAAAACTGCAGAATATTGAAATTCCCTGTCTGCTAGCAAAGTTTTCCATATGTCAAAATGTGAATGGATTCAAACAAAGCTACCTATGTCTGCGCCTCAGAAAACTGAATCTGAGAAGTGTGCCTCAGAATGTGGACATTTGAATACATATGAAATGCATATATATGAAAATAAACTTTCTAGCAAGTTGTTTCCAACTTTGGAATGTTGTTTCCAAAGGAGAATCTACAAAGTATTTGGAAGAGGCAAGGAAAGTCTGTCTTCCTCTTTTGCATTGTAACGTCCTTCCGGTTCTGAATTAAAAATGACTAGAAGAGCCTGATGTTGGTTTTTCTAATAGTCTAGGAGGCAACCTTGCTACTATCAAACCCAGAAGGGATTTCAGTTGTCTGTTCCTGTTTTTGAGCCTCTGTGTACATTCCAGAGAGAGCCAGTCAGCAAACAGCAGCCTACACTTGGCAGCACAGGGTTCAGGCTGACGGAAAAGATGCAAGCAGAGTTTGCTCACTTTTTGTTGCTAAAAAGACCAGGAGGTTTTGTTGCTAATCTATGGGTGCTGTGCTATTCAGAGAGGAATGTGCCACGCACAAAGGGAATTGCCATCGAAGCCCTGAGGTGCCTAAGCAACCACTGCACTGGGAAAGAAACAGAAAAGTTTGTTTTATAGGCCAACAATAAATTGGACCAAGAAAATACAGTATTTCAGAAAAGTGTAGGGCTCTGAAAACACATTTACATGTGATAAATGGTGGGGAAATTATCATTGGCAACACATAGGGACAAGCTTACAGTATGAAGGGCAACTTCCACTGACCTTGGGTCAAATCCTGGGGCGTTTATGGAGATTTTAATCAAGATGGTAGTTCTGCCTTTCAAAATTGCCAATTGAATTGCATCTCCCAGTTTTAAAGTTGTTCAGGATGTTGAGTAGGGTGGCCGGGTGAAAGAGAGGACAAGCAGGGCTCCTGTACAGTGTTCAGTGGGGTTTACTCCCAAGTAAATATGTATCCCCCTTCATGGATCACTGCCTTGTTGTGGCGAAGGGGCTTGCGTAACTCAGTGAAGCCATAAGCTATGCCGTGCAGGGCCACCCAAGACGGACAGGTCATGGCAGAGGGTTCTGACAAAATGTGGTCCACTGGAGAAGGAAATGGCAACCCACTCCAGTATTCTTGCCAAGAAAACCCCATGGAACGTATCACAAGGCTGAAAGATATGACGCCGGAAGATGAGCCCCTCAGGTCGGAAGGTGTCCAATATGCTACTGGGGAAGAGCAGAGGGTATTTCCAAGTAGCGCCAGAAAGAGTGAAGCGGCTGGGCCAAAGCCGAAAGGACACTCAGCTGTGGATGTGTCTGGCGGTGAAAAGAAAATCCGATGCTGTAAAGAACAATATTGTTTAGGAACCTGGAATGTCAGATCAATGAATCAAGGTAAGCTGGAGGTGGTCAAACATGAGGTGGCAAGATTGAACATCGACATCTTGGGAATCAGCGAACTAAAATGGACAGGCATGGGCGAATTTAATTCAGGTGACCATCATATCTACTATTGTGGGCAAGAATCCCTTAGAAGAAATGGAGTAGCACTCATAGTCAACAAAAGGGTGGGAAAAGCAGTACTGGGGTACAATCTTAAAAATGATAGAATGATCTCAGTACGAATCCAAGGCAAACCATTCAACATCACAGTAATTCAAGTCTATGCCCCAACCACTGAGGCCGAAGAAGCTGAGGTTGATCGGTTCTATGAAGACCTACAACACCTTCTAGAACTAACACCAAAAAAAGATGTCCTCTTCATCATAGGGGATTGGAATGCTAAAGTAGGAAGTCAAGAAATCACCGGGATAACAGGCAGGCATGGCCTTGGTGTACCAAATGAAGCAGGACAAAAGCTAATAGAGTTTTGCCAAGAGAACATGCTGATCATAGCAAACACTCTTTTCCAACAGCATAAGAGGCGACTCTACACATGGACGTCACCAGATGGTCAATATCGAAATAAGATTGATTACGTCCTTTGCAGCCAAAGATGGAGAAGCTCCATACAGTCAGTAAAAACAAGACCTGGAGCTGACTGTGGCTCAGATCATGAGCTGCTTCTTGCAAAATTTCGGCTTAAATTGAAGAACGTCGGGAAAACCACTAAACCGTTCAGGTATGACCTCAGTCATATCCCTTCTGAATATACAGTGGAGGTGAGGAATAGATTTCAGGGATTAGACCTGATAGTCAGAGTGCCTGAGGAACTATGGACGGAGGTCCGTAACATTGTTCAGGAGGCAGCAACAAAATCCGTCCCAAAGAAAAAGAAATGCAAGAAAGCCAAGTGGCTGTCTGATGAGGCTTTACAAGTAGCTCACGAAAGAAGGGAAGCAAAAAGCAAGGGAGAAAGGGGAAGATATACCCAACTGAATGCAGAGTTCCAGAGAATAGCAAGGAGAGACAAGAAGGCCTTCTTAAATGAACAATGCAAAGAAATCGAGGAAAACAACAGAATGGGAAAGACTAGAGATCTCTTCAAGAAAATTGGAGATCTCAAGGGAACGTTTTGTGCAAAGACGGGCATGATCAAGGACAAAGAAGGCAGGGACCTAACAGAAGCAGATGAGATTAAGAAGAGGTGGCAAGAATACACAGAAGAACTATACAGGAAAGATCCGAATGTCCCTGATAGCCACGATAGTGCGGTCACTGAACTTGAGCTGGACATCCTAGAGAGTGAAGTCAAGTGGGCCTTAGGAAGCATTAGTAACAACAAAGCTAGCGGAGATGACAGTATTCCAGCCGAGCTATTTAAAATCCTAAAAGATGATGCTGTTAAAGTGCTGCATTCAATATGCCAACAAATCTGGAACACTCAACAGTGGCCACAAGACTGGAAAAGGTCAGTTTACATTCCAATTCCAAAGAAGGGCAACGCCAAAGAGTGTTCAAACTACCGCACAATTGCGCTCATTTCACATGCCAGCAAGGTGATGCTCAAAATCCTACAAGCTAGGCTTCAGCAGTATGCGAACCGAGAACTACCGGAAGTACAAGCTGGGTTTAGAAGAAGCAGAGGAACTAGAGATCAAATCGCCAACATTCGCTGCATCATGGAGAAAGCAAGAGAATTCCAGAAAAACGTCTATTTCTGCTTCATTGACTACGCTAAAGCCTTTGATTGTGTGGATCACAACAAACTGTGGCAAATTCTGAAAGTGATGGGAGTACCAGACCACCTTACCCGTCTCCTGAGAAACCTGTACGAGGGTCAAGAAGCAACAGTAAGAACCAGACATGGAACAACCAATTGGTTCAAAATTGGGAAAGGAGTACGACAAGGCTGCATATTGTCACCCTGCTTATTTAACTTATATGCAGAGTACATCATGAGAAATGCCGGGTTGGATGAATCACAGGTCGGAATTAAGATTGCCGGGAGAATTATCAACAACCTCCGATATACAGACGATACCACCCTAATGGCAGAAAGCGAAGAGGATCTCAAGAGCCTCTTGTTGAGGGTGAAAGAGGAGAGTGCAAAAGCTGGTTTGAAACTCAACATTAAAAAAACGAAGATCATGGCATCTGGCCCTATCACTTCCTGGCATATAGAAGGGGAAGAAATGGAAGCAGTGACAGATTTTACTTTCTTGGGCTCCAAGATCACCGCAGACGGTGACTGTAGCCATGAAATTAAAAGACGCTTGCTCCTTGGGAGGAAAGCTATGGCCAACCTAGACAGCATAGTAAGAAGCAGAGACATCACCTTGCCGACAAAGGTCCGTCTAATCAAAGCTATGGTTTTCCCAGTAGTAATGTATGGCTGTGAGACCTGGACTATAAGGAAGGCTGAGCGCCGAAGAATTGATGCTTTCGAACTGTGGTGCTGGAGAAGACTCTTACGAGTCCCCTGGACTGCAAGGAGGTCAAATCAGTCCATCCTAAAGGAAATCAACCCTGAGTGCTCATTGGAAGGACAGATACTGAAGCTGAAGCTCAAATATTTTGGCCACCTAATGCGAAGAGAAAACTCCCTGGAAAAGACCCTGATGCTGGGAAAGACTGAAGGCCAAAGGAGAAGGGGACGGCAGAGGATGAGATGGCTAGATAGCATCACGGATGCAATGAATATGAACTTGAGCACGCTCCGGGAGAGAGCGCAGGACAGGAAGGCCTGGCGTGCTATGGTCCATGGGGTCACGAAGAGTCGGACACGACTGAACGACTGAACAACAAAAATATGTATCAGATTGCACTCTTAGTCTCAACGTTTTTGCAACACTCCTAGGGTGCCCAGGTAATAAAGAGGACAGGGCTCCTGTACTTTTAATAGTTGTATAGAAGAGGGAATTTCAGTAAATGTTGCTTGTCATGCAAGTGACACCTGCTGAAATTCCCTTTTCCACACAACTATTAAAGAGGAGCCCTGTCCTCTTTATCATCTGGGCACCCTAGGAGTATTGCAAAAATGTTGAGACTCCCTCTGTTTGTACATGACACATTTATTGTGTACTCATGATTGGCCACCCATGGAAGTTTGCGGGTCCTTTACATGACGCCGTCAACCTCCAGGATGTTTTTTTTCCAGTTATCCCACCTTTAAAGAGACTGGAGATAAGATGGAATATAAAAAACCCTGCAATTTCCGCAATGTGTAGTGTCAGTGTAGCACCATAATTCTGCCACTAGATGGCGCTGTTTCATTGAAAAATATAGAAAGCTCTGTAAGGCTGCTGAGAAAGGGCATTTTCAATTTCACGTCAAAGTTCGTCGTCTAAAGGAGCCAATCCTAATCGCACCATAGAAACGGCAGCAAAATGCTCTGGTAGGGCTGCAGGATTTTCCGTTAATATAGAATGCTGAGAGTTGTAGAGCTTTTCTACATGAGGCTGTTAATTGGCTGTTAATCCACTGAATCTACTTTCAGTTTCAACGCAGAACTGAGTTCTGAGCACTACACGAAAAGCATTTCCTTTCCTGCTTTTCTGCCACATAACCTCAAGGTGGCACTGTGCTATAGCAGCATAGCACAAATACACAAGAGGAAATCACATTTTCTTTTGTGTTTACAATTAAATGCTGCATTTCCCTGCTTAAAAAAAATACACACACAAAACTTGCTGAAAGTGCTAAACACAAAAGCAAAACTGGAGGGTCACAACATCATCTAAGGAACTCATAAACAACCATGAGTAGAGAATGACAAGTGCACAATAAACGCCTCGTGTAGTAAAGCCTATACTCCAAAAACCACGGGAGGGTGCAGATTGGGGAAGGTTGCTCTTGAACTATACATATGCATTGCCTGCTGTGAGGACCCAAGGCCTTTTTGAACCACCTCACAATCCTACTTCTAGTCACCAGGTCAGGTGCTTTGGTCAGTGTCTCTCCTCACACTGCCACTTTTAGGCTCTCACCCACAACCCTCTGTTTGTGTATTGTGATGCTTCACCACTCTCTCAATTGCTGCCACCAATAACTCTTTTTGAGCTTTCTTTCTTTTTGGTAGCACGGACCAAGCAGCCAGCACGTGGGGGCTATTCCACAAAACCCTTCCTAATAACTAAAAAAAGGAAACTGTCTTTTAACGTTGAAAACACAGAAGGTTTATTTGGTATAACAGGACTGGAAATAGGAACTGGGTGGGAATAAAGGAAAGGATATCAGGGATGATAATTAAAATAAGTCAACACTATAATTTACACAATATAACTCTTGCTTTTAGCTTTATGCCCCAAAACCTCTCATACTGTCTGACACACTCTCTGTCCCACAGACTATCTCGCTAGATGTTCTCACTCTTATCTCCCAATCTCATCTCAGACCTATCTAGCTCCCAGACTTATCTGATTCCCAGAAACAATCACCCCACCCTTTTCCTGCACAACCTCTCCTCCAATCACACTGCATTCCATTCTCACCCAGCCACTCCCCCTTTCTTCGGCTTGCCAGTCAGTCATCCTTGCCCACACTCTGCCAAACCTTCTGCCTCACACTCACCTGTCAATCATTCCAGATACATACTAGCCACCATACATATATACGAACCTTTATGATTTACACATTGTACATGTGGAATTACCCCACCTGCCGTCTTGATCAGAGATTATTTCCTGAAAACGTCCCTTAAATATTATCTCTTTTTCTTATTTCTTCTTCATCCTCATCCTGTGTGGAGCTGTTCTGGTGAGACTACTGCATTGTAGGTTAGATACTTAAAACTAATTATGTCCTCTTGAGTTAACAAGCATTATAAAGAAGTAAGGATCTGGGATACCTGCACCCCAGTGACGCAAGAGTTTTGCTGGAGGGGTTCAAGCAAAACAAAGTCCAAATCAGTCAGTCCTGCTGTGTTCAGCGGGGCTTACTCCCAGGTAAGCATGCATAGCATTGCAGGCTGAATTTTAATCTAGTCATGGCAGTCATTCAGAATTATTTTGCTTTTCTGCCAATAGGCTCCACTCATCTTACGCTCTTTCAGGACACTACTATTTCCAGTGGTTCCATGAAACCTCGTACCATCTTAAAAAAAAAAAGCGGGGGATTGCTGTTCAGTACTTCAAATAGAACTCACTGTTTTTCTCCCATTGAATAATACCACCTCCCATATCCTCAGGCGTTGTACTGCATTGGACAGACATACTTACTAGGAAACTGAATGATTCAGTTATTTCTCTGGCAGCTCTACCTGTGCTTCACACAGGCTGTCTGCCTTAGTTATTCTTCAAAATGCAATTCTGAATTTAATCAACAGTTCAATTATTGCTTTATCACTCCTGTTGCACAAATTATGCTGAAGTTCGTTCCCTCTAGGAGGGGTATGCCAATATCCCCTTTGTTGTTGTTGTTCAGTCGTTCAGTCGTGTCCGACTCTTCGTGACCCCATGGACCATAGCACGCCAGGCCTTCCTGTCCTGCGCTCTCTGACGGAGCGTGCTAATATCCCCTTAGAGACACACAGAACTCCGAGATTCAGTCTAACGCAGTTTTATTTGGCAGGAGACAAACAGCGCTGTTCGGATGGATTCTCATGGCTAACGCCACAAAGGGGAACCACACCCTAGATGTTTTTGGTACAGCTTATATACGTTCAGTATAATGACCTCATTAGCTATGTGGGGTGGGCCACATAATATTCATGAACTTCATTAAGCATGCATAGTTGACATGTCTCTACGGCTGACCTGTCCTTGCAAGCTGGGCAGGAAGCGATCTAGCTGGAACTGGTTCTAACCAGCTGCAGGAGTGGTGGCTACTCAAGGGGGGGGCTCCTCTGGCTGTACCTGATATGAAACAGACCGTTACTGTTGGTGTCAACAAGGCAGTTGATAAGACTATCTTCCTCTGGGACTTTCCATTGTAGGAGGCTGCCTCAGATGGCTGCTAATACTTTTAAGATGGTGCCTCTTTGGTTCTATCACTCCCTCTAATATCAAACTCCAGTGGTGAGTGCGAACAGGACTGGAGCCACAATGGGCCCACTGAGATACAAAAGTGGGTGTCTGGATGCCCAAGGAAACCCCTAGGTTTGCAGAAGTACAACAATCTTAAACGAAAAACTAACACCCCCACCCCCTCCCAAAAGACAGTCCAATGAGGACTGAGCATGCACAGTAGTTCTTTTTGCAGGTCCCACTTATTATTTTTAAAGGAGTAACTTTTTAAACCACTGCAAATCTCCTCTGGGCAGGGGGCTTTGTGACGTAACAAATGCCAGCCAATCATTCCTGTGCACAGTCATTGCTGCTAACTAGGAGAGCTGGTTTTCCCTGAGAAGGATTGGGTACATGTGACAAGATGGGTGGAGTGTGTTTCTGAGGTGCACAGTGACACCTCTTTTTATGTATGCCAGTACATACTCTCACTCATAGAAAGAAAGTTCTTCGTTAATGAAAGCCACATTCAGCAACATTTTTATTTCCTAACAATTTGAGGCTTAAGGAGATGAAGTACATCAAAAAGTCTCTGAATTCTAAATCTGTACTTTCAGAATTGTGGAAATACAAGGGAGTGTTTTGCTTTCTTTTTTGGCTATACTTCACACATCTGGTGGGTAAAGCCCAGCAGAAAATAAAACAGGCTATAATTAAACAATCTAACATTCCCTTGATAAACAAGAGCAAACGCTTACTTTAATTTGTGCCTTACTCCATTTCCCCTTGAGATACAACATGATTTATCTCCATAACTTCTCTTTTAATTGTTACAAATTCTAATCCTCACTTTAGAAATAGAGAAATGCAAGCATGTTATTTCCTGTAGTCTTCTAGGAGCTTTCATAGGCTAGAAAAACTCACTTCTTCAGATACTGGTTCACACATAACAACAATCCAGAGCATGGGCTGAGTATGGGTTGTTGAATCCTGGGTAGTCGTTACATGCAAACCCAGAATTCTGGGTTAACTATGGGTTAACGATGAACAACCTAGGAAGAGAACCCATGGTTTGTAGTTGGGTTGTGAAGTCTGGGTTGCCATTACATGCAAACCCAGAATTGTGGGTTCTTCAAGGGTTGTTCCGCCAGGCTACAGAGATGGTGGGCAAGAGTGGTTAAAAAAAACTCACCTGCTTTAAGTGCCAGTACTATAGCACTGCAAAGGTATTTGGGATACAGGGAGGGAGTGGGGGAAGGAAGAAGGAATTAAACAACCCAGGAATTGAGAAAACAACCTGTGCTTTGTGTGATCAGACCAATCATGGGTAACTCTGGGTAAGGCAACAATCCTTGACGGTTACATGTCAACCAGGAGTGGGCTTTGAAATGACAGGTTTGTATGTCCTCTTTATCTTCCCCAACTATTGGATCTTCTTTAAGTTGGATCAAGAGTTTTGTTTTTTACTGCTAACTACAGCAGTTTAATGTTTTTGATCACGGCACTGAAATAGTTATAGTACACTGAAAACATTCTCTTTATTATTTTAACCACTAATATTGTCCTGCCCGAACCCAAGGAAAAAGATAATCTGTGCACCTATGTGTATGAGAAGCAGACAAAAGAAGTTGGTCACAATCCAACACAGAGTGGGGTTCAACCTTGTAGCTCTTGTATTTAATATCAAAAGCAATTTCTGAATTGCACAAGGGAATCTAATCACACTTGTATGGAAGAACCCAGTCTGTGTTAATATTAGTGAGATGAGTTTTAATTGTTTTTTGCCCTCTCCCAAGCTTACATCTTGATCAGATTTTTTTAAAAAAACACTCTTCACATGCTCAATGATGCTTTTGTTCATCATTACATGTTCCTGCGCTACTACCAATAAAATGAAATTGCAAGGCCAAACCAACCTGATGGCTAACTCCAATGTGCGCAGCCCAGTCATATGCATGTTTACCCAGATGTAAGTCCCACTGAGTTCAATAGAACTTCATCCCAAGTGTGCAAAGGCTAACAGCCTCAGACTTGACTTTGTGGAGATCACTCCTGCTATCACGGATTTCCAAAATGGGGCCTCATGGCTAACCTAACCAACCTTCTGTAATTCACCTTGATAAATATTATTAACAAGTGTGGCAGTACTGTAAAGGCATTAAATATAGCTGGGTTGCTATGCTGCTTTTAAATGGAAATACATTTTGGAGCAGCAGGGAATCTATCAGAGAGAGGCTTAACTTCCCTTGGCTGAGCTGTGCGATTTGGTTCCTTGTTCATACTTTTCATGGCATTTACTTGGGATCCTAGGAATCTGTTTATTTTGTCATGGTTTCTACTCACCAGAATCCACCACAGATATGATCTGAGTGTTTGTGTGTGAGCATTGCCTTTCGGTATTTCCTTCTTTAAACGCTTTTTTTTTTCTTTCGTTTAAAAATATTTATCCAGAGAGCTATTTTTGAAACCAGCCTCATTCTGAGGGAGATGGTTACACCCATTTGGTTTCTTTCAAGGCCAAATTCTTGGGATTAAAAAAAAGAGAGAGAGAGAGAATGAGACTATATCCAACCAGCTTTCTTTAATGCTTTGGAAAAAGCCAGAACTGGATCTCCAGCTCGTTTCTTTGCTACGATTAGCCCTTAGGTGACAAACCTCTGTAACCAAGGAATTAAAAATAAGTAAATCTAGGGAAAACAAGGCAGAGCCGCGGGACCGAGGATCGATCCCACCTTCTTCTACCACTGCCGCAACAGTTGGGCTCTAGAATCAGAACCAGAGGGATAGGAATAGGGCGCGGCCGCGGGCAACTGCAGCAGCTGCCCTGTCCGCCCGGCCCGGGGTGGGTGAGTCCCGCCGCCACGATGGGCACCGGCAGCAGCAGGGCGGGGAAGGCGCGCAGCCGCAGCCCGGCGGCCGGGCGCTGGAGAGGCCCTGCACGGGGCAGCGGGAGCAGCAGCGCCCCCGCCGGCCAGGGCCAGGCAGAAGAGGAGGCGGCGGCCGTCGGGGCCAGGCGCTGCAGCAGCCGCCAGGCGCCCGCGCACCACACTTCGCCGTCGCTCGGGGAGCCCAACTCGGACTCGGACTCGGAGCTCCTGGACCAGATGCTGGAGGAGTGCGACGACGGGCGCCTGGAGCTGCCTCGCCGCCGCCCTCGGCGCCTCGACGCCGGAGACTTCTGCCCCTGTCCGGCAGGGGGCAGCGCGGAGGACGAGGACGGGACCCGCCGGGACCCGCCGCAGGTAAACGGAGCGGCGGCGCGGGCTGGGGGGGAGGCGCCGCCGGGCGGAGCAGACGCGCGTTCAGGCCGAGACACGGGCCTTCTCCGGCGGCGCGCGGGCTTCGCTGCTTCTGGAAAGGCGGAGGAGGACAGCGCCGAAAAACCCGCCTGGAAGGCCCGGGGCGTAATCCGGCGCATGTGTAGACAGAAAGCAGCCCGGCAACTCCCAGCATGCCCCAGGCAGCCATGCCATCTGCGCCGGGGCGCGTCGTTCTTGCTCCGGGCCTGAGCTCTGGGGCTCGGGCCAGATTGCGGGGTTCGTCCCCCAGGCGAAGCTCTGCTGCCAGTAGGCGCGCAGCCCACGCGCCTGCGTGCCGGCCACGGCTCCCAGGCTTTGCCCCGGCAAAGTCGTGCGCAATCACAGCGCAGCCCTGCGGCGCGCCGCCAGGAGCGCGACAGAGGCGTGATGTCGCGGGGCTCGCTGCAGTCAGTGGTGGCAACTGGCCCGCCTCCTGATGATTCAGTTGAAGACAGAGTTGGGACTTAACGCCCGGCGATATTGTAGCCCAGCCTGGTGCCCTCCAGATTTGTTGGTCAGCAGCCCTGTCATCAGCCAGCGGGGCCGCTGGTGCCTTGGATGATGGGAATTGTAATCGAACACAGCCGGAGGACGCCAGGTTGGAGAAGGGGGTTGTAGGCCCTTATTAGCCTGCACAACATTTTCTGTTTTCAGAGTGGAGATAACAAATAAGGGCTTGTGTCGCATTGGTGTCCCTCTTGTGCCAGAAGGCTCTTTGATCCAGCGGAGCCTTCTGTCAGCAGAGTGTGGAGGGAGGGGATTTTGGGGGATTCCCACTCCCTCATGCCACTCCCAAACCACCTCCACCTCCTACCCTATTTCAAAGGGTCCCAACTCTTGAGCATATTTGGGGAGTCACCAAAAATAGTCTTCCTCCCGTATTGCTGATGGAAGCCTCCACTGGATCAAAGAGCCTTCTGTCAGTGATGGGGACACTAATTGGATGCAACCCAGTAACAATGTGTTACCTTTCTAACAAACAACACACACACACATACACACACACACACACACACACACTTCCTCTTTTGTGAGTCCCTGAGCGCCTTCTAGAAAAGTAAACAAATAAATACATTTGAAACCAAAAGCAGGGTAGGACTGAATGAAATTTGTTCAGCGTCTGAGGGATTTCCCTTATATTTATTTAGAGCATTTTTATTTCTGTCTTTCAGCCTGGGACCCACAAGGTGGTTTACAGCATAAAGCCAACTCTAAAAAGGACAATTAAAATAAATGTGAAACAGTTAAAATAACAACAGACCAAGACAACTCCTACAAAATTACTAGCTCAAAAACACTTTTTACTGGTCTGCTGATTCACACACATCATTCGTGATACATGGGCCTGAAAGAAAAAGGAAAAAAGAAATACCTTTTTCAGTTCTGCACCTGGTCACCTGGAGACAATTCTAACTCATCACAGGGGACCAGACTCATGGCTATTTACAAGCCTGTGTTAGCACTGCATTTGGGGTGCTACAACCATGCTTTGCTTTCACTAGGCAGGGGAAATATTTCAGTCTCAAGAAGCTTATCTGGGACATTTACCAACCAGCCAAGGTAAATGTTATCCATCAGCAAATGATGAGAATGAACTTTGGACAGATTTTATTTACAAAACAGGCTGTGATAACGTTTAATTTGCCTCTAAATTCTGGTTTTATGGGAAAAGGTACTTTTTGTTTTTACTAAGCCTTTATGAAACAGTGCCACCTTGCGGCTGCCTTCTTACTCAAGTTTTGACTGTTCTCTATATTGTGTACAAGAAACCTGGATGTTTTGTGGTTTTGTATGAAGACATTTTTAAAAGGCATGATGCACTGGGGAACTCTTCTTCACAAGTCCTAATGAAATAGATGGAAGCTCTGTAACAGGATCACTGTGCTCTGAGACTCAGATTGTGCATACATGGGCCAGCACCAGTGGTATAGCAGTAGATTTTGAAGTTCAGCTCATTGTGACAGTCATAACTGCCATGTCTCCAAGGAGAGTCCAAAAATTCAGGCTGCTCTGTCAATCCATATCAAAAAACCAGTTCTAGCAATTTTCATCTCCACCAGGAGTAGATCTTTTGCAAAGCTAATGGGCCTTAATTGTCCATTCAAGACCAAGCCACCCAAAATACGTTGCATTACAACAGAAAACTATCCTGTTGCTGGGAAAATTCATTCTCCCCCCGCACACACACCTTACTGTGAAGATTGCAGCTAAACTCAGAGGCAATGGGGGTTCTGATTGCGGGGTGGCAGATGCCATCAGCTTCCTGCTAATAAAAAGGTGCTGGCACTGTGTGTCCCTGTGAGCCCTGACACCACTGGCTGGCACAGATGTAATATTACGTCTCTGTTCACTGTGGTTAAGAATGCATATTCACACAAAATAGGAAGACAAGCATTATGGGGAAATTACATCACACACAGAGTGGAGAAGGTCTTCTCAGTCAGGCTCTCCTCTCAGGTACTGGTAATGAAACAGGTTTATTAACTTCTGTATATGACTGTATCTCCAGCAGGGCTCTAAAACACAGGCCTGCCACCGCATAACTCCTAAGCCAGGGGGTGGCAGCCCGGTGCCAGCTGGATGTTTTGGTCTACACCTCCCATAAGTCCCAGTGAGCATGGCCAATGGCCAGGGGTTATGGGAGTTGAAGTCCAAAACATCTGGAGGGTACCAGGTTTCCTACACCTGTCCTGGGCCAACAGGAGAAAGATAGGAGGGGAACCTGGGTGTTGGTTTGTACATAAGAGACAGTGCACAGTTAAGTAATTGTGCATGAATACAACAGAGATGTAACACTGGCTCTCATTTAGTCATGGCTAAGAGATCAGAAATGAGCCACAAGAGTGCTCCACAGCAAATTCACCCCCCGCCTTTTTTGTGGTTAAAGAACACATGAGCACAAACCAATCCATGAATGCTAACCTAGGTTTCCTACAACCATGGTTTGTTAACAAAAGCCAACCCTTGTTTCAAATCCTGGGGAACCTGGTGAGCATTATTCCCAATGAAGATTGGGTCAGCTGTCTCTGATAGGGCTAAAATGAATGCAACAGCAGGAGAATTGGTTCTGCTGGTGGCACCCTATAATAGCCTCCCCCAACCTGACACCCTCCAGATATGTTGAGATTACAACTCCCATAATTCCCAGCCAGCATGGCCTATAAAGTAAGGGGGGTGTTGATATAAAATGCATTAGCTGCAAGTAGCAGGGGCTGTTGACCCCTTTCCCAACCCATGCTGTCCCCTAATCCAAAAGCACTTATCTCCAGCTGTTTTTCTCCTGGTGGGACTCTGAGACCAAATTGGAGAAAAAACAGTTGGGGAGAAGCTGTTCTAGGGAGGAAGCCCAGGCACGGAAAGGGTTCGGCAGCCTCCTACCCTCTCGTGTTTAGGGATGTCAGGGAAATCTGCAATAGAACCAAATGAGTTCGGTTTTCATTAATCTGACCCGTGGATCCTGCAGCGGATAGGATTTTCACCTGTTGGGCAAATTCTGCAGACTTGTAGACCATTTTTCTAACTTTCGTGAATTTTGCTTAAATTTCGTTGTAGGATACACAAAAATAAATTTAAAAACCGGACAAAAATGCATATTTCCCCGCTAGACGAAAGTGTGAAAATACACATTTTGGGGGGGATTTGCAAATTGTGGGAATTTGCGCAAATTCAGAAACTAAAAATTCCAATTCCGTTGATGGGTGGCCAATGGAACGAAAGGCACGTGACAACCTGCGAAACACAGACAGAGCGGATTGTACACAATCCATATATCGCTACTTGTGCTGTATTTAACCACCTGTGGTTTTATAGGGATTTGACACAGCCCATGTTGGGTTGTACTGCAATCTTGTCTACCTTGGTCCTTAACTGGAGTTAAGCAGGGAAGGGAATATGCCGTGGAGAGGAGAGAGATTGCAGGGAAGCAGCCTGCTCCAAAGTGCTTAGCCATGATTAAGAGAGAACAAGCTTTATGCCATCTCTGTGTGTGGCCATCTTCCCGTAATACTTGCCCTTCCATTTGTGATAATATGCGCATAACTTCTGATTACTGTGCTACCTTTTCTTTCTCAAAATAGAATTAATTAACAGTAAAATAGTGCATTTTCTTCAACAACATTCTTCTAGTTTGTTTCAGTAAACACATACTGCATCACACACCATGTAGGAAGAGTCCTGCTGGATCAGGCTAAAGGCCTATATATTCCATCATTCTGTTTGCGCAGTGGCCAACCAGATGCCTCAGTAGGAAGCACAAAAGCAGGACATGAGCACAACAGCGTTCCCCTCCTACTCGTGTTCCCCAGCAACTGATGCAGATAGGCATACTGCAACCCACAGACACACAAGTCTTAAAATGAGGAAATCTGCACACATATTTACACCGGGGCTTTCTTCACATGGAGCTTTTATCCTGCGATTGAGATGGCTCCTTCATGGAAGTCTGTGGGCTCTTTACATGTCGTCGTGAACCTCCAGGGCATCTCCTGCACTAAATGCCCTATGTTCCATTTTTAAATAGAATGCAGATAATGAGCTATCAGATTACCCTGTTGTGTGCCACTTGAGTTTCCTCCGTGAAAAGCTTGTGAAAAGAGTAAAAGCGGCAAGAAGAGGAGCGAGATCAATGAAAGTTCATGGAAGACTCAGATATGGGGAGGAAGGAGGGGGAAGGGGGTGGGGGGAAAGGAAACGGGTGAAAAATGGAGTTGTTGTGATCCTGTATTTGGAAGCAGAAAGCCCCATTTTAAATGCAGGATTTTTGGCTGGTGTAGAGATACTCTGGCTTTCCTGATCCCGGCAGCTGAAATTCTCCGTTACAGGGATGTCAGTAGCCTCGGCGCTCCCCAGTTAAAAATCGTTTTTGCTTTTACTGAACTTAGATAAAGTGATTACACAATTATGCATTTTACTACTGGGTCAATCTCCAACAAAG
This sequence comes from Heloderma suspectum, assembly GCF_057233095.1. Lineage (NCBI taxonomy): Eukaryota > Metazoa > Chordata > Lepidosauria > Squamata > Helodermatidae > Heloderma > Heloderma suspectum. The sequence goes on from NC_139458.1 coordinate 274,493,444, forward strand.
TACTTAATGCCGTCATGTTCATTCATTTTCCAGGTCTTTTTAGCAGGATCCATGCAAGAGAGCAATAACTTTGCCAACCAGTAAGTTACCTTAATTCAAATGATAGTAACTTCAGCAGTGGCTAAAACCTTGCTACTCTCCTTTGCAAAAGCAGGCACAACTTTCATTCCCATACAATCACCTGTTGTTTAACATAGTGTGGTGGTAATGTTTTTCACAGCATAGTGGGGAAGTTTCTTAGAGAGAGCATCTTAATGACCACTCAACATGACTGGAATGCTGTTGTTCTGTACAGTTGTACAATTGTTGGACAAGTCCATATACTCTGAGTGGAGGTTGTATTTCATAAGAACATTGCTGTCTAAATTTAGATAAGCCATCCCCAAGCTGGCAGGGCCCCCCCCCTGGAAGTATTGGACTACAACTCCCATCATCCCCAACCAGCTGGTTGGGGATAATGGGAGTTGTAGTCCAATACTTCCAGGGGGCGTGATTTAGATATTGAGTGGTTTTCCCTGAGGAAGAACACTCAACGTGTTGGGAAATTTGGACATCAGTTTGATAATACATTTTTATTGCACCCAATGGCTTTGCCATTTTTATCAGTCTGATGTGTAGTGTAACCTTCCTTCCTTTTGCTTTTAGAATGGAAAGGGGAAGGTCTAGAATTGCATCGAGGTCTTTGTGGAAGGGTGGGATATAAATCAAATAAACACGTACATACACACACAGTGCAGTTCTGCTTCTCTTGCTAGGGGAGCACACTTATCAAAATATACAGCTTTACCGACATTTAATTGAACAAGTTCCTTCTCCAGTTTAGTTTTAGCATGGTATTTAATGGTTTTATTCTCCAGAACAATTATTCCCTGTCCTTGGTGGTGTTGTCCCTACAATAAACATGAGCATCTCCCTCATTCTGCGCAGGTCTCAGGGAGCCTATGCATTCGTTTATTTATTTATTCATTTATTACATTTATAGCCCACCTCTTGCAAGGGATCCAAGGTGGCCTACATGAACCTCTCCCTCCTCTCCATTTTATCCTCACAACAACCCTGTGAGGAAGGTGAAAGTCAGTGACTGTCCCAAAGTGACCCAGTGAGCTTCATGGCTGAATGGGGACTAGAACCCGGATCTCCCAAGTCCCAGTCCAGCACTCTAACCACTACACCACACTGGCTCTGTGTGCTCCCCCACGCCACCAAATTTCCCATTCAGACAGTGCCCCCTGTCATCTGGACTCAATTTTATTCAAAACTGAAATGTGGTATATACATAATTTTGAATACATCTCTTAAAAAGCAGTGTAGAGATTAGATGCATGAGCTATTTAAAAGAGAAATAGAGGGGCAGGGGAACATTTTGCTAGCAGGGGGAGGAGAACTGGACTTCCTTTTAATTTGGTTCTTTTTGTATTGATTATGCTTCCTTGCATTAACCTGCAGGCTCCCGCTCAAGAAGCCTGAGAGGCAGGCCAAGATATCCTACGATTACTCTGAAGAGGAACTGATGGCTACAATTGAGCAGGAGTACTGTCGCTGAAACTGGTCATGGCTCTCCTGACATGACAACTGAAGAAGTTCACTGTGGGGAGAGTTAGTTAAACTGCAGTATTTCTCAGAAAGATGTTTACATGGCGGGCAGACGGAAGCAGAGGAGGGAAGACAACACTGAAGAAGAAGGAATGCCGCCACCCAAGATGCTGATGGGATCCTCCTTCTCTGAAACAGGCTGACACAAGAAATGCACCTGAACTCTCAGTTATTCAGTCAGAATAGTACCAGTAGGGGTGGTGGGAATGGGAACTCACCAAGTTCATTTTGGAAAATCGACTTCAAAGCAGGCATATAGGACTGTCACACTTTCCTGGTATCTTAAAGTTCGAGAAGTTCAGTTGTGGAAGAACTATCGCCTTTGTCCTCGAAGTCTTAGGAGAAGTGCAGTAAAGGACTTGAATGCTTACTTTGGACTGTCAGCATTTTGCATTAACTTTCCTAAGAAAGGTCAGTGTTGATCTTTTCAAGTACAAGCCCTAACCAGCATGTTAAAGCATATATGCCCAGCAGACATCTCCCTCTCTGTAGTTGCCAGTTCTCCCTCATTAATATGATGAATCAGCCGGGGATTACTCAAACCTGTGCCCTAGCGAAGAGCTGACTCTTATGTTCCACATTTCCCAGAGCACCAGAACCTTGAGGATCCATTGATACTAATGGAAGCATTTTTCTTCCTGTGGTGGGGGGAGCAAGGGTAGGTTGTAGCTGGGGAGGCAAGGGCTAATCTTCCCCTCCTCATTTCTGCAACCCCCGCCCCCATCACCTCCCTGCATGGCAATTAAGCTTAGCAAAGAAACTTCCACTCGTGTCAATGGAAGGTTTATTTTTTTCCTCCTAAGCTTAATTGCCATGCAAGGGGGTGATTTTCAGGGGAAGAGCACAGTTGTTTTTTTAAACCTACCAGCCACACTTTGGGGGCATTTTTTCACGCCTGTTCATAGTCAGTACAAATTAAGTGTAACTGAAGAACAACAGATTTGGGATGATCTGGGGATGGGGTGCAAATTAATTGAATAACTTATTTTATTTGAGGTGATGAGGAACTAATTGGCTGTCTTTAATACATCTGTGTGTGTGTGTGTGCCTGTATGTACAGACACACACATTACTATATCCACATTGTATGCAGGTGTGTCCTGTGGGGCCTGGATCTTTTAAGGCCACACCCTTGCCCATGGTCCTGGCTGGGTGCTGTGGTGCCCAACCAGAAGTGTCCTGGGGAAACGAAGGTAGCACTTTTCCTTCCCAGGACATTCCTGTGGTCATTTTAGAAAGCCAGCAGGGCAGTTTCCATTCATCCCTTGCAAATACTAGCACAGGGTAAAGCATCTCCCATACACACACATCACCACTGCAGCGGAAGTGTTACGTCCAAGCCACACGGTTCGACTGGAAATGCCTGGCCTGTGCCTGCAGCCTCTGAAAAAGCACTGCTGCTACCACAGAAATTGCTGCCAACCAGTTGATTTCAGCATTTTGCCAGCCAAGCATGATACCAAGAACAGCTCTGCGCTCATGTAAGGTAAAGTGACTGCATGAGCCACCCTTAACATCTTGCATTTGTTTGCTGACAACCTCTTTGCAACAAAGTTGAACGTTAAGGTGGAATAGTTTTCAAATCATTGCTTCACTATTAGCATTCAAGAGAAATCTATTAGAAAATCTCCAGAAAAGATTGCCTCATGAACCAGAACTATATCCAGAGTTGCAAAGCATTTCAGTACTTTTACTGACAGTGTTACCGTATGCTCTCTACTTCTGGTTTCCTTTGTCTTATGCTGACGTTAGACATAGTTCTTGCTGGTGACTAGTGCTCAAATTAGAGGAAAATTGTAGTCGACAGCACATATAGTGGAGGAAATCTGGTAGAATTAGGCAAGCTTAAAACACAAATGGTAAAATTGTTTATATTCAGTGTAACCCAGAGCTTATGGAGGAAATACCACAGAACAGACTTTCAGGGGTATCTGTGCTTTTGTTTTACTTTTGCAAATTACAAACTCATAACGCACCTTTCATTTTTATGAAGTTGTGCTTGATTCTTGAGAAAGTAAATAGGGTTGATCAATCATTCTTCGAGTCAGCTTTGGGTTGCTAAACATTCAAAGATTGGCAGCCTGCATTATGTAACTTACTTGAAGTACCTAAAGCACAGGTCACTGCATTCTGGAAGCACCCTGTGATGCAAAAGCCCCCTTTTGCAAATCTGTTTTTGATACACAACATCCTCTGCAAAATCAACCTGATGCAACTGCATATGGTATTTTGTAAGCATGCCTACTCAGATGTCAAGGCTAAGATATATAGATTTCCCCAGGAACTACCACCTTTTTCTTTAGCCTAGAAATCAACTTGTTCAGGGCTCAGTCAACTCCAAACAAGCTTCCGTAACGCCCCCCCCCCATTACTTTTCCTTATCTTAATTGTCCATCCATCCCTCTAAATTTTCATCCTAAATTGGCCCATCCTTCCCTCTGAATAGCACCCTGCAAGCTAATCCCCTTCTTTCCCAGCATCCCTTTGAGAAAGGCTTGGGTAGCTATGAGAAAATGTCCCTCCAAAATCTGCCCATTCTTAGGGGCTTGCTGTTCCTCACCTTATCAAAATGTGAGCATGTGAATCCTACTCTAGCAACTTAAGTTGAACATGTATTAGTAGTTTTATCACTTTGATTGTATAGGAATTGCTTATTCTTGTTGACATTTTCCTATCTGTGTCTGTGCCATAAACAGCCTCTTGGCAATGTGACTGGCTTTAGAAGAATGGGTATAAGGAAAGTTGGGACTGATTTGTTCAGCAAGAGACTTAGAGCAGCAACATGCCCCCTTCATGGACTCCTCAGTGACTATCTCCTAATCAGGAATGTTGTAAGTTAGCATAAAGCAATTTTGGTGAGGCAGCTGAATAAAATCTGAGGCATGGCCCAGGGGTGGATGTTTTCTTGGAATGCAAGACTACATAAAAGGGGTTTGAGCAAACCTCCAGGGAACAGTTTCTGTGACACTCTCATATTGTTTTCAGACATGCCTATTTCTTTCCAAGTTCAGTGGGAAACCAGTTCTGCAGGTCAGCAACAGAAGCTGGCTATGGACAGGGCTGGCTGGTCAGAGAATTTTGCCACGAATCTTGGGGAGGCCGAATGCCAGCGCATTCGGCCCCCCGAAATTGGTGGCAAAACGGTCTGCCCCACCCGGACGGGACTTACCTTGGGCGAATCCTCCTGGTGGTGGCGGCTTGACGGCGGCAGCAGCAGCCGGTCTTCTGACCGGCTGCCGCCGCCGCCATTTCCAGTAAAACAACAACAACAACAAAACGTGATAGGCTGCGTAAAGATTTACGTAGCCTATCACAGCTAGATTTTAAAAAAACACCGTGGTAGGCTACGGAAATGTTTACGTAGCCTAACACGGCTGAGTAAACAAAACCAAAAAACCCCCGCGCATATGCAAATGGTGGCGCCCATGGGCGCCGCCATTTGCGTTCCTTATTTTGGCACGTCTAGTCTACATAAACATTTACGTAGACTACGGCGAAAATAAGGGGAACGCAAATAGCGTAGATGCTACGCTATTTACGTTCCCCTTATTTTCGCCATAGTCTACGTAAATGTTTACGTAGACTAGACATGCCAAAATACGGAACGCAAATGGCGGCGCCCATGGGCGCCGCCATTTGCATACGTGCGGTTTTGTTTTGTTTTTTTACTCAGCCGTGATAGGCTACGTAAACATTTACGTAGCCTATCACGGCTGACTGCAGGGACTCAAAAGGCGGCGGCTACGGCCGCCGCCATTTGCATCCCAGCCGGCCAGGATTCGGGGGTGGAGGGACGGAGCGCCTCCACCCCGGCCAGGATTTGGGGGTGGAGGGACGGGGCACCTCCCCCCCGCCAGAATTTCGGGGGGAGAGACGGAGCGCCTCCCCCCCACCGCTAATAAAATTTCTCAAAAGGTAAGTGACTTTCGTACATCCCTAACCCACTGGCCTTCCATTTTGCAACTTTAACAAATCGAGCTTTTTTGGAGAGGGACTTTTAATTGCATAAACATACAAGTGGTACTTATCTAAAAAGGGAGTGGAGGGAGACATCCCACCTTAAGAAGAGAGACAGGGCAGGGAGGTAAAACTCACAACTCAGTGAAGGCAAGTTGTTGTTGTTCAGTCGTTAAGTCGTGTCTGACTCTTCGTCACCTCATGGACCATAGCACACCAGGCCTTCCTGTCCTCCACTCTCTCCCAGAGTGTGCTCAAGTTCATATTCATTGCATCGGTGATGCTATCTAGCCATCTCATCCTCTGCCGTCCCCTTCTCCTTTTGCCGTCAATCTTTCCCAGCATCAGGGTCTTTTCCAGTGACTTTTCTCTTTGCATTAGGTGGCCAAAATATTTGAGCTTCAGCTTCAGTATCTGTCCTTCCAATGAGCACTTAGGGTTGATTTCCTTTAGGATGGATTTGACCTCCTTGCAGTCCAGGGGACTCGTAAGAGTCTTCTCCAGCACCACAGTTTGAAAGCATCGATTCTTCGGCACTCAGCCTTCCTTATAGTCCAGCTCTCACAGCCATACATTACTACTGGGAAAACCATAGCTTTGATTAGACGGACCTTTGTCGGCAAGGTGATGTCTCTGCTTCTTACTATGCTGTCTAGGTTGGCCATAGCTTTCCTCCCAAGGAGCAAGCATCTTTTAATTTCATGGCTACACTCACCGTCTGCGGTGATCTTGGAGCCCAAGAAAATAAAATCTGTCACTGCTTCCATTTCTTCCCCTTCTATATGCCAGGAAGTGATGGGGCCAGATGCCATGATCTCATTTTTTTTTAATGTTGAGTTGCAAACCAGCTTTTGCACTCTCCTCTTTCACTCTCAACAAGAGGCTCTTTAGATGCTCTTTGCTTTCTGCCATTAGGGTGGTATTGTCTGCGTATCTGAGGTTGTTGATAATTCTCCCAGCAGTCTTAATTCCGACCTGTGATTCATCCAACCGGGCGTTTCTCATGATCTACTCTGCATATAAGTTAAATAAGCAGGGCGACAATATGCAGCCTTGTCGTACTCCTTTCCCAATTTTGAACCCATCGGTTGTTCCATGTCTGGTTCTTACTGTTGCTTCTTGACCCTCGTACAGGTTTCTCAGGAGATAGGTAAGGTGGTCTGGTACTCCCATCTCTTTAAGGATTTGCCACAGTTTGTTGTGATCCACACAATCAAAGGCTTTAGCGTAGTCAATGAAGCAGAAATAGACGTTTTTCTGGAATTCTCTTGCTTTCTCCATGATCCAGCGAATGTTGGCCATTTGATCTCTAGTTCCTCTGCCTCTTGGAAACCCAGCTTGTACTTCTTGGTAGTTCTCGGTTCACATACTGCTGAAGCCTAGCTTGTAGGATTTTGAGCATCACCTTGCTGGCATGTGAAATGAGCGCAACTGTACGGTAGTTTGAACACTTTTTGGCATTGCCCTTCTTTGGAATTGGAATGTAAACTGACCTTTTCCAGTGTTGTGGCCGCTGCTGAGTGTTCCAAATTTGTTGGCATATTGAGTGCAGCACTTTAAGAGCATCATCTTTTAGGATTTTAAATAGCTCAGCTGGAATACTGTCATCTCCGCTAGCTTTGTTGTTAGTAATGCTTCCTAAGGCCCACTTGACTTCACTCTCTATAATGTCCGGCTCAAGTTCAGTGACTGCACTATCATAGCTATCAGGGACATTCAGATCTTTCCTGTATAATTCTTCTGTGTATTCTTGCCACCTCTTCTTAATCTCATCTGCTTTTGTTAGGTCCCTGCCTTCTTTGTCCTTTATCATGCCCGTCTTTGCACAAAACGTTCCCATGAGATCTCCAGTTTTCTTGAAGAGATCTCTAGTCTTCCCCATTCTATTGTTTTCCTCGATTTCTTTGCATTGTTCATTTAAGAAGGCCTTCTTGTCTTTCCTTGCTATTCTCTGGAACTCTGCATTCAGTTGGATATATCTTCCCCTTTCTCCCTTGCTTTTCACTTCCCTTCTTTCCTCAGCTACTTGTAAAGCCTCATCAGACAGCCAGTTTGCTTTCTTGCATTTCTTTTTCTTTGGGATGGATTTCGTTACTGCCTCCTGAACAGTGTTACGGACCTCCGTCCATAGTTCCTCAGGCACTCTGTCTATCAGGTCTAATCCCTGAAATCTATTCCTCACCTCCACTGTATATTCATAAGGGATATGATTTAGGTCATACCTGAATGGTTTAGTGGTTTTCCCTACGTTCTTCAATTTAAGCCGAAATTTTGCAAGAAGCAGCTCATGATCTGAGCCACAGTCAGCTCCAGGTCTTGTTTTCACTGTCTGTATAGAGCTTCTCCATCTTTGGCTGCAAAGTACATAATCAGTCTGATTTCGATATTGACCATCTGGTGATGTCCATGTATAGAGTCGCCTCTTGTGCTGTTGGAAAAGAATGTTTGCTATGATCAGCGTTCTCTTGGCAAAACTCTATTAGCCTTTGTCCTGCTTCATTTTGTACACCAAGGCCATGCTTGCCTGTTATCCCGGTGATTTCTTGACTTCCTACTTTAGCATTCCAATCCCCTATGATGAAAAGGACATCTTTTTTTGGTGTTAGTTCTAGAAAGTGTTGTAGGTCTTCATAGAACCGATCAACCTCAGCTTCTTCGGCCTCAGTGGTTGAGGCATAGACTTGAATTACTGTGATGTTAAATGGTTTGCCTTGGATTCGTACTGAGATCATTCCGTTGTTTTTGAGATTGTACCCCAGTACTGCTTTTCCCACCCTTTTATTGACTATGAGTGCTACTCCATTTCTTCTAAGGGATTCTTGCCCACAGTAGTAGATACAATGGTCACCTGAATTAAATTCGCCCATGCTCGTCCATTTTAGTTCGCTGATTCCCAAGATGTCGATGTTCAATCTTGCCATCTCATGTTTGACCACCTCCAGCTTGCCTTGATTCATTGATCTGACATTCCAGGTTCCTAAACAATATTGTTCTTTACAGCATCGGACTTTCTTTTCACCACCAGACACATCCACAGCTGAGTGTCCTTTCGGCTTTGGCCCAGCCGCTTCACTCTTTCTGGCGCTACTTGGAAATACCCTCTGCTCTTCCCCAGTAGTATATTGGACACCTTCCGACCTGAGGGGCTCATCTTCTGGCGTCGTATCTTTCAGCCTTGTGATACGTTCCATGGGGTTTTCTTGGCAAGAATACTGGAGTGGGTTGCCATTTCCTTCTCCAGTGGACCACATTTTGTCAGAACTCTCCACCATGACCTGTCCGTCTTGGGTGGCCCTGCACGGCATAGCTTATGGCTTCACTGAGTTACGCAAGCCCCTTTGCCTCAACAAGGCAGTGATCCATGAAGGGGTGAAGGCAAGTACATATGCCAATTGCAGCAAAAAGATGCAGGAGATGGGGAGGTTTCATTACAGGAAGCAGAGCTTCCAGAGATTCAGAAACCCACACCAGACTGGAAAGTGGGTGAAACAGCTAGAGAGGTTTAGGGTCCAGGTGGCAGCACAATACCAGAGGCTTTGTAAACTCTGAACAGGAGCTAGAGGAAAAGAGGTAGGTAGATCTACATACCCCCTAAGGAAGGAGGACAAAAGGGATGAGGACAGAGATGGGAACAAAGCAGAAGGCTGAACCAGAAACAAGACTAGAAAGCAGCAACATTATGAGAATCATGAGCACTCAGTAGTACAAGGGGTAGGTAAATTTGTATCTACAGATGTTGCAGTACACACTATTGCAGGAGTAGGCAGCCTCCCCACCTCCCGATGGTTTAGACTGAAACTCCCCCCAGCTAGCATGGCCAATGGTCAGGGATTATGAGAGTTGTGGTCCATAAGATCTGGAGGGCACCAAGGTTACCTGTCCCTGCAGTATTGTGTACTGCAACATCTGAAGATGCAAATGAAAGGTACCCTTCAGTCAGTTCTTTGCCATCATGGTCCAATATAATCTGCACTTCTAATATTGACTGTAAGCATACAGGCAAGAAGAGTAGAAGTTGTACTGTGATGATCTTTGGCAAGCTATTCTCTCGGCCGCCCTCAACCTTCCCTAACTGCAGTGATTTAATAACATGGAGGTAACATATGTGAAGCACTTTAAAAACACTCTATATGCTATATAAATGCTAAATATTAGTATTAACAGTGGAAAGTGCTGCTCTTAACTATTTTTCAGTAAGATGCAGAGTGTCGACATGAGAGAAGAAAAAATACAGCAAAACTGTTTAAGCAAATACCCACTTTACTAGAAGAGGAATTACAACGCAGCCCTTGGAGAAATACAAACAATATTTGCATATACACACAAATACAGGGATTTCACAATAAATGTTGAACAGAAAGGTTTATTCATATAAAATATTAGGCACAATATTTTACTACACCAAACATAACTTCCCATAATCTTAAGTCACATAGCTAATGATCAGGATCAGAAATTTGGAAACTTTTTGAGAAAGGCTCCCAGTTATACAAGGGAAATCATTTGATTTCAGGTAACTTCTGATGCACTTCAATGGAATTACACCAGAGGAAAGCAGACTCTCACCTGCATACTGCAAAGAAAGGGGACAGGGACAGTGGTTTCAAACTAACCAGGCCATTGGAGTCCAGTTATATGCACTGCATTTATGCCATTTTGCTAATTGCTAAATGGCATAAATGCATTTAACATTGCATGAATGTAATATGTATTTCTGTTCAATTAGCTGAGCATAAAGTGAGCATTGCACCTACTGGATTGGGGTGGGGTGGGGGGTGATCCCACAGCTCTGCTGGCTCTTGCTGTAAATTTTATAATTATGTGTAGTAGAAGAAAATTAAAAAACACACATAGTAGGGTGCAATTTCTAGAACATCCCCATGCTTGCATAAGCTAGTGACCCATCAAATGCAGCCCAGCCACCACATATGATAGCCTGCTAGGGGCTTGGTGAACATACTGTTCTTGCTGTCTGCTTGAGGCAGCAAAACAGGTTCTTGAGGTCCTGGAAAACTGTAATAGACAGCTGGGGCTGCATTTAGCTTAGCAGGTCACAAGGTAGGATAGCCTGGTTGAACCTCATTTTGAAGGAAGCCTGCTTAGAAATACCTGAATTGGGAATGTAGGCCACATTGAAAGGTTCTGATCAACTTAATGCTTACTTTATATATCAATGATAGTGGCTACTTTTTTTTTTGACAGTATGGCTGCTGCTGTCATGATCAGCTCCATGGAAGTTAGCCCCTTCAAAGTCAATAGTGAAAAGGCTGGCAGATAAATGCTTAGGATGGGCATCTGCCGACTCAAGCCATGTAGAGTTGCAAACCTTATTTCCTCCCCTGGCAGAGCTTCTATTTCTTTACTAGCAGCCTGACTTACAGAATCTAGCTGGAGAAGGTTGTCCTAGCATGCTGATGAAGTGACAGGAAAAGCTTCACTTCCTAAATTGCTGCAGATCAGGCTGCTATTAGAGGCACAAAAGCAGAGCCAGTAAGAAATCCTGGCAACCCCATACACCAGCATAGCCAAGTCATTATTCAGGAACTGATGGCAGATACACTGGTGCAAGTTTTTTAGAATCAGGAGTTCCCAGTTGCAATTTTCAAATCACTTATTCCAAATGTATTTCCAGGAAACTCCTATCATCAGTGGAAATATTATCAGATGGCTCCAAAATAAATAGATGAATGTATTGCAACATTGGCTTGATCATAAAGGTACTGGTTGATATAATAATTATGATAGATCTATCTAGGTTCAGATGCTGATGAAATGTCAGATATTATACCACACACATATACACCATGCTTCCACATAATCATTAGAAACAATTTTCTCAGCTTGATTAAATATATGTATGCAAAATTGATCAAATTGTCTGATGGTAGCTGAACAACCCACTTGTGTCCCATAATTCATTTTTCTCACAGTGCCCTCCAAAATCCAAGAAACAGGATCTCTACAATCAGCAATCGTTTCAATTTACTTATCTAAGGCGCTGCGGAAATGGAGACAAGAATAGCAGCATCTCTTTTATACAAGTTTAGTTCCAAAGCTAAGAACTGTGGGTGCAATTTTAAAAGAGAAAAAGAACCATTCTGGAACAATTTATTATTATTCTGCAGTATCCTACAAGTGTTATAAATCACACTCATTTTAAAAGCACAAGTATTACAAGACATAGGGTTCTATCCAACAGGTGTCTCCTGCTGACAGAACAGCATCCATTAGTGAGATGGATTCCCCTTCCCCTGCAGCCTCCCCAAAATCTGCCTACCATTCAGAGCAGATTTGGGGAGGGGGCAGGGGGATGACAGGAAGGGAAAGTATCATTACGTGAGTGGTAACATTGGATTTAACCTAGAGCTCCAACTGAATAAATGCAGAATACCAAATGTCAAACAATTTGCATTGCTCATCCTCCATGGAAAACTCAAAGGAGAATTCTTTAAGCTATATGTGGTTGTGTGCTAAGAAGTCTCCAAATGTTTGCTTGGATGATATAAAGATGATCATGCAGGCAGTGCATTTTCAACTTTGACCTCAAACCGTAATCCCCCTCCCCTTTATTTTGACCAACACAATAGCTCAATGTAGCTGAGCATTTCCTTTAAGCATCCTTATAGTAATATATTAAGGGCATAATCTAACCAAAGCTATGCACTTGCTTCCCATTAAATTCAAAGGGATAGATTTAAGGGTGTGCTTAACTTTCACACTGAAGGCAATGGGAAGTGAAAGTCCATAACTTTGGCAGGACTGTACTGTTGACAGGGTAGCCCACAAGCCTGTTAAGTCATCGGCACAAAGGTCAATTTTATCAAGGACACTTGTGATGCTGCAATTTATAAATACCAGGGGCACTCCAGCAAGCCGCTCCTTTGTTTCAAAATAGATCCAAACATTACTACCCTTACCCAACTCTAGTCAGACTAGCAACCGGCATTCTGGAATTGTGTATCCGAGAGCCAATTTAGATGCAACAGGGATCACATGCAGTCCCACCGCTAAAGCCGTACCCGGGCAGGAACTCCACACAGCTGGTGTCACATGCACTAGTGTTTGCAAGCCAAGAATCCTTGAGTTAACAGCAGGTGTGCATACATATGGAAGGGCACCTAGGGTAACAGTACAGCTGGCCATGTGGAATTACTACACAGGCAAGGACTTTTCAGCAGTGCTGCACATTTAGATGTGCTGTGTCACATCTAAATAAGACCCAAGCTAGTTGCATGCATCAATCTTCCATAAAATTCCTAGGTGCTTATTCCAAGACATGGGAAAGAAGGTCTGTGCTCTAAACTGCAACATGGCAGGCGATCCTAATGTGGATTCAGTTGCTAGATGGGGGTTCAGACATGATATTCTAAACGAGTTCGGACCGCATTCAGAAAAAAAGCAGTTTCCAAAGGGTCCTTCTGATCCTGCATACCACTCCTCTTGAAGGGCAACTTGCAAGATCAGGCTGCAGCTGAACAAATACAAGATATATAGAAAAACTAGTATAAAATTGAAAAAAACAAAACCACTCTATTTCATTTTCTGTCAACCACTGTTACTCAATTGAAGATATGTTTGCAAAGAACAATCCACTGCCAATATTCCCCCCGCCCGACTTCTTAAAAAAAATTGCTTTCCTGAAGTGCTGGTGAATGCCTCAAAGTCTTGGGGGGGGGGGGGAGGATGAGAGAAATAAAATATAACTCAACTTTTAAATACGGCTTAAACTGAAAGGGCAGGGGGAAGAGAACAAAAGACTTTTACAGTTTTCTCCCCTCCTCAATAAAAAAGCATAACTCAAGGGAATAAAAAAAAAAAATCAGTCAAAGCTGTTTTGGGGGAAGTTCCTCTTGAAGTGTTTATTTTCACAAATAGGCCTGTTTAGCCAGAAGACAGCATAGGCAGAAGCATGCTCAAAGCACTCTCACTTCTCGGCTTTTCCATTGTTGCAATTCTATTCAGTTTGCCAACTTCTGTCTGCCAGCTGGGAACTTTCTTCGTGGTCATGTGACGACGAGCATGTTTCGTCAGGTGATCGCTACGCATGAAGCGGCGGTCGCAGACCGGACAGGCGAATTTCTTCTCCCCCGTGTGAGTTCTGCGGTGGCGAGAAAGTTCGTCGGAACGGGCAAACTTTTTATCACAACCTTCCCAGCTACAAGTGAAAGGTTTTTCTCCTGGAAAGAGGGGAAGCAGGAAAGCAAACCAAAGAATAAGTCAGCTGGTTTTACCAACAAGACTATAAAATACTATATGAACAAACTCTCCCTGGCTTGAGGCTGGCTTCTTCTATAGCTGGTTACGTGAACTAAAGGACAAACTACACAAGACAATTGCATGTATGGCATGTTAAAAGTAGCAGGGCAGGGGATCTGGATTGGAACCCCAGTGTGGGTGTCAGAGGGTCTTTAACCCATCACCTCCCCACCACTGTGGTCCTGACCTTGATCAGGAGCCCTGTGCCTGCAATTTGCCTTGGAAGAGAAGTGTCCGCTGGCACAAATTGGAGCTTTTATTTCAGTGCAGATAGCAGGTGCAATAAGCCTCATGCAGATCAGGACCACAGTTGGAGTCAAAGGGTTAATGATGCCCCTTCCCCTGCATTACCAGGGTTTGATCCAAATTGGGTCCTCATGTATGCTATTTACTTTTAAGTCATTCATGCCATTGCTAAGGCTTGAATGGCACCTTATCTGACCTAAAGAAGTCATAGGGATTTTCTTCTCAAGAAAAAGATGCAACAAAAAGTTGTTCAGAAAGTGACAAACACAATTTCCTTTGTTCCCAACATGCTTCAAGGCACACTCTTTGTCAAGGGATTACAGTGTTTATAATTAAAGTACTAATAGCCAGTATTTTCTGCCACCAAAAGAAAAGAGCCTGACACTTATTATGACCAATCTGATGAAAAAAACTTCTCTTTGGGCATATTTCCCTAAAGCAAGGGTGGGGAGCTAAATTACGACAGGGGGCCAGATAACCACCCACCCAGCCTTCCCTGGGCCAAATGACATCGGGGATAGGGCCACCCCACCCCACCCCCCCAACAACACTGGGTGCCCGACCAATAAGCTAGGAGAATGATCCACCCAGCACATCCGCCCAGACCTGGCTTCGCTGTGCATGGTGCTTTCCCCATTGGGAAAAAACTCACATGCAGTAAGTCAGCCTTGACTAACTTGGAGCTAGAAGAGAGCTTCAGCATGGGTTGGTTGGGGTTTTTTTGCTTTGCAGAACACATTGCAAGCTTGGAAATGTACAGATTTCTGATTGCAAATTGCATTTGGGTCTGCATCCGGTTCCAGGAGGTACAAATTGGATAAATTTGGGAGGGAAACCTGATGGAGTGAATTCCTCACTCATCCCTGCTTTCTACTCACATTGTCACACTACTAGAATGTGAATACTCATTTATGTTGCTAGACAATCACTAAAACAATATATCAACCTCATTCTCTTCTATACATACCAGTATGAGTACGCAGATGGGCTTTCAGGTGAGAGCTTTTGAAGTACGTTTTCCTGCAGCCTGGAAAGTTGCAAACATAATTCCTCCTCCGGGAAAAGTCCATTAAAGGTGCACTACTTTGACCAGAGGCAATGAAAACCGGAGCAGGGGCCAGGGGCAATAACTTAGTATTCCCAACAGACATCACAGTTTGTTGGCATGGTGACGCCTGGGCAACAGCAGCCTGTGGAAGGACCAACATAACAGTCCCCTGAGGCACAGACGGTCCCATTAGCACAGGCTGAGAAAGTGGGGCTGTGTGGGGCAAGATGGGTTTGACGGTTGCTGCAGTCTGAGTTGACGGCTTTAGAAAGGCTGGAACCATCCCCCTCTGTCCATCCAAAGGGATCATCTGGCAGATCACCTGGGGATTGGAAAGCGGGGTGGGCAGAAGCGGGGCAGACTTTTGCTGCGTATTGTTTTCACAGCTCTTTGGAAAAGGAGTCCGCTGCGAAGCAAGCTTTGGCAGTTCGTGTCCTTGCCTGGCAGCTCTAGAACAACTGGAGTTGTGCAAATAAGATCCATGGGCTGGTGAAGTGTCACAAGTTACGTTGTTGGCCATACTGCAATCCTGTGAAACTCTGGAATGTGGCGGGCCTTGTGCCTCGTTCCGGTCTGCAGAACCACTGTTGCCCGATATTGGTTCTGATTTCAGTCGCACACCAGGAATGCGGGAGTAACCAGAACGATCGCCTGTGTGACGGATCACACTAGTTGCCATGGCTCTGCAAAGTGGAGGAACAGGTTGCTCAGCTCTTGCTGGCTTGTGGCTGGACTGTCTCTCCACGTTCATGACAGATGGCTGGGCTGCAGCGAGAGCACAACCCGGAGGAGTGACTAGGCAGGCAGATGTGTTTGCCTTAACTGTCCTAGATTTTGAGTAAGTGGCTTGTGACGAGAACAGCACTGTTGTTGGGGAAGGCTCAACAAAATCTGGACTATACGGTGGTGTCATACACTATATTTTAAAAAAGGAAAAGAAAAATGAAAAGGTATTAGCATGCAAACATAAAAACGCTACTACTTTTAGGTATGGTAATTCCCAAACACTGATACTTACTGCACTGACAGTCAGTGCTCTCTCATTCAGACCCCCAAACACAGATGTTTGCAAAGCATAAGTATGCAACCATTTAACTACCCATTTAAATTCAACTCATTCTGAATGTCCTGTAATAAAAATATTTCTGCATTCCAAGGTTCATCTTTTATACTAGAATCACAATCCAGTGTGAAGGGGAGGGGACCGTAGCTCAGTGTCAGAGCACACGCTTTGCATGCAGAAAGGTCCCAGGTTCGATCCCCAGCATCTACAGGCTGGGCTGGAAAAACACCTGTCTGAAAATCTGCCAGTCAGTGTCGACAATACTGGGCTAGATGGACCAATGGCCTGACTCAGTATAAGGTAGGTTCCAGTGAGTTAAATCGAGTGTGGTGGGGGAGAAACAGTGCTCTCAAGTGCATCTGTCTGCCAGATTATGGCCAATATTTGAAGACAAACAATGCAGAATTCCAGATCTTCAACATGTAGTTCTTTGCTTAAGTGGGACAATCCAATCAAACACTTCAGAAATCCATGCAATAGCCAATGAATCCAATTAGGGTTCCCCACATTACAGCTGTAAATGCACATGAATGATAGTATTTCTGCTTTGACTTAATTAAGAGCCAAAGACAGAAACAGACAGATGTGATGCAATGAGCCAAAACGATCTGAAGCATATCATTAGCTAAACAGAAATGACTGTACTGGCAAAAAGAATTGTGTGGCCAATATCAGAAGAAACAAGCTACTTCCGAAGGCTTACTACCAACACCACCAACCACAACAAGAGCCCCTCAAGCCAAATAAATGAAGCACTATAAGCAGATTAATTGGGGACCTCTTTATTTCTTTCCTCTTAAAAATATTCATATTCATTCCGTACATATTCGTTTTGTTTCAGGGTTTGTTTGTTTTTCCTTACCAGTGTAGATAAAAAGTTAAAATCCTTGGGCAACTCAGATGTGGGTTCAGTGTGCATTGTCAAGTCACCTGAATCTGAGACAGGTGTAAGAGGTCTTATCTTTAATAGATCACCTTTCTGTGACCTTTGACCCCAGGAGCTCATACAAACAAGCGCCTCAACTGCTTCTATGTCATTCTGTTCCAGGGTGCTGCAAGTAGACCTTTCACTGTCATGACGCTGTCGCTCACGTATGGATTCATAGATGTCCACAATGTCAACCTAGAGATAAATGAGTCATCATTTGTTAGTCAATCAGTTAAGAAAGCTAAGACATACCCATCGTCTACTTATGAACTCAGCATATAGATCAGGGGTGGGCAACTTGAGGCCCTTGCCCTCCAGATGTTTTGGCCTGTAACTCCCATCAACCCTAGCCAGCATAACCAATAGTGAGGGATAACTGGAATTGTAGGCCAAAGCATCTGCAGGGCCACAAGTTGCCCACCCCTGATTCAGATCAAAGTCCTGATCCAGCTACTGAGGTCTATGTGCATAAGCAGGAGGAGAGACCACAGCACTGCCTTTCATTCAAAGGGTCCCACATTCGATCCCCAGAATCCCCTGTTTAAAAGATCTCACTGCTCCACTGATCTGGAGAACAGCTGCCAGTCAGAGTACGTAATACTAGCCTAGAACGACCAACAATCTGACTTGGCATAACACAGTTTCTTACATTCATTAGAAGACACGTGTGAGTCAATTGCTAGGCTGGTTGGATGAGCATCTGGTTGCTTCACAGCATTGTATTGCATTGAGTGTGATGTGCACTCAAATACACATCCCTGCTCCTCTCAGTGAGTTGTACGCTGACAGCTTTTGACTATTTCCAGTTTTGTTAAATGACTATTTCAGTGTTTCTGTTAAGTGGCTATTTCAGTGTCCTTCACTGCTAGGCCTGAGGTCCACTGGCGTCC
The DNA here is from genome assembly GCF_057233095.1 of Heloderma suspectum. NCBI lineage: Eukaryota > Metazoa > Chordata > Lepidosauria > Squamata > Helodermatidae > Heloderma > Heloderma suspectum. Next base: position 274,511,425 of record NC_139458.1, read on the forward strand.
CCTAATCACCTCAGGTGTGGCTCTCCACCTCTGTCTGTCATTCATTCATTCATTCACTCACTGTTTCTCGCTTTGCAGCAGCTCCTCACTCTCAGCAGGAGCTCTCTAGCTTTACCTTGTTGTTCGCTTTAGCAGTGGGCTGGTTGCTGTGATCTGGGTTTCTGCAGGAGGCTTCAGGGATGGGGAGTAAGGAGACCTGCCATTCCTCAGCTGTAAGGTGGTGGGCGGGGGCAAGGATGGGGAGAGGAGAATGCAGGAGCAATCAGCCAATTAGCTGTGGGGGGGGAGCAGCCCAAGAGGCAGTGGGCCATGTAACTGGCTAGCTGCAGAGGGGCACTGCACAGCTGCTGAAAGGTGAAGGAGAAACTGAATGTGCTGGCTCAAAAGAGCAACATGGGCTTGTGCTGGGAGATTCTGCAGCACTTGAGCAGAGCAGATCACTCTCTCAGTGATGAGGAAAAGGTCCATTCCAATTCAAGGACCAAGTGAACCTGTGAGAATTTGCCTGCCTGGTGACTGGCCAAGGAGGCCTTGCTTGGACAACATAGAGGGGGATGGGGAGGAGAAGCCCGCAAAGGCCTCCAGCTGAGTCCAGTGGAAGGGATGCCGCTTGACTGCGGAAGAGGGGAGAGGGCCCCCACCGCAGGAAAAGTCCCTAAGTGGCCTTGGTTGAGGTTCCTGGAGTTCAAGGGGCTCCAGCTTGAAAAGCAGCGAAGATCACTGGACTATTTGTTGCAAAAAAGTAATAAATGCTGGCCACACATCATAGAGTTAAGCCTGGTTAAGGCTACTGAAATCAGTGGGGCTTTAGCACGCTTGACTGTGTTGTACTGAGACTACAACTACAGCAACAGGTATGCCACTCTCTTTTTGCACACAATCATCAGGAGTTTTGGCTACTGCCAGCAGAACTTGTTGGCCATATGCAGCTATCTGTAGTAAATAATTACACACGCAAATGTCTCACACTACAACTCAATCTAGAACCCCATGTTTGCGCAGGATTCAATTCCCTATTCAGTGCACATGCAAAATTATCACTGCAGCCAGTCCAGAGCCCAAATTCACAAAGAAAGTGGAACTTGCCACTTGGATAGCAAACCTCATGATGCCTACAGGATACAGTTTTCGTGCACCATAAGCAGTCCACAGATGCCACACACACACACGCGCACACACACACACAATTTATCATTTATAAATATTTACTAAGCAGTACAGGGTTCCATTCAAAACCCAGCTACACACAAGCAAAACCAGTTGTGACGAATTAGGCATGCACACATACAACTTGTCAAAAGGTTACCAATCACAGTACTTAACTGTACAGATGTGAACCACATGTTAACTTCAAATAGTTATTTGCTTCATATTAAATGACACCAACAGAAAGTACCTTTTCATATGGTGAAACCAATAAGAAAATTGCAGCTAACCTAAGAACTTGGCATCACAGGTTCATAGACACTTAAAACAAACTGAAAGGTTTTAGAGGGGAAGAGGAGGAAAATCAACATCTTGAAACTGATCTAAATAATGAGAGGGTTTTATGCTATTGCTTATTATTTAATCCACGGGATCATCAAAAGTACCAGTTCTGACTGTGCTAACCATGAGAGTTTAAACAGCATTTATGTAAAGGATTCCAGAATATCAAAGAATGGAAATACGTAAAAGAATGAGAACTTCTACATTTGCTTGCAGCTCATGAAAAATTTGTTCCTTGGGATCAAAATGAAACCCACATTAAATGAATAAGCTCTAAAAAGAACTGGGGGTTGGGGTTTGAAATGTCAGGATTGCTTATTCAAAGGCTCAAATATTTCAAAGAGAATAATTTAAGAAAGTAAATTTTAGATTTGCTTGTGATTCATGAACCTTATGAAATCCACAATAGATTAATAAACTTTAGGAGAAGGAGAGAGAAAAGGTTTAAGAAGCCGAGGTTGACTTCCAGACAGACACGCACCAGCATAACTTAGCCTGGCGGCATGTCCTTAAATCACCTCCTTCCACCCAGACACTGCAGAGGCAAACCGGATGAGGTGGCATGCAACAGAAGAAGCGACTGCAAGTCTACAGCCGCACAAAGACGGGAAATTTCCCACCAACTCACTGTGCTGAGGTTACATGAATACTATGAAATGTGGGAGCCAATTATTTATGTCCATTCCTGCCCTACACTGTTGACATGCATGGTTCTTTATTCTCCAGCTTTGTTACTTTGCAACAACAACAAAAAGGAAAGAAGAGAAAAGAAAAGGGGGGGTGAGGGGCTGACATGCAGATGGGAAAATTACAAAGTCAATGTCAATTGGTTGGAAGAAGGGGAAGCGCCACCTTCTAAAGGGAGGGAAGGGGGTGGAAGGATTTCTTTCCATCTCATGGGATCCAGAGCAACCACCCACTCCAAATATAGCTCTGGGGTGGGGGGGAAGGAGAGGGCGACGTCATGCATCAAAATAGCCATGTGAGCAAGTGGGTGGTGGTCTCTAGCTGAGCCACTGCTGGGAAGCACTGCGAGGCGTGGTAGTTCCCCCCACAATACTGGTGTGATTGGAAAGCAAGGATTGCATGCAGAGGACGGGACTCTTTCCAAAAGGCTCAAAAATGACAAAGTTAACAAAGAAAGAACCCCACCTGCGAAATGTGGAGGTTCCCTCCCCCCAAACATTACCAGCTATGAGACCGACAGGCAGCTTGTGCCTGGCAATCCCCAGCCCCCCTGCACTCACTGTAATCTCCAGGGCATGAATTCATGCCATTACCAGGCAACTGTGGATCACAGGCTGCTGAGATTACTCATGGTGAAGTACACTCTGCATGCGTCAGTGGGGACTACTCATGGAGTAAAACCTCACTGGCCAGGGCAAGTAAATCTGCAGTCCTATTGCACATTTACTGGTAACACAGTCCAACTGAAATAATTGGGGCTTTCTGCAAGTAAAATGCATAGGATTGGGCTGCAAGGATGAGAAATGTCTACTGCATCCTACACTCTATGCTTGTACAGCTCCCAGACTTCAGAAGCAGGTTTAAGGAGAGGGGAGGATTAAGTATTATTCACGGGCATAAACGTCACCAAGTCCAGGTAAGTTAGTATAGCCACCTACACGCGACCCAGACAGCCCAGGGAAGGGCTCGAATGAAGTGGCTTTGTTAGATTGATCGTTGCTGGATCAGCTGCCCCACGGCAGGTTAGGAGAGGAAGGTTGTACTCCAACGCCACACATACAGGAAGCACACGCGCATCAGTTACACCCATCACCTTTGCATCTGGGCGACTCATTAACTGCATTTGCAATGAATAGATAAATAGCCCAGGTTTGTTCTGATTATCCCCCCATTGTTCATCAGTGTCTCTCTCCCCACCAGCACTTGTATCTTGTACCGTGGAAAGTGATGCGGATGAGATCGGAAGGCGTGGAGAGAAATCAAGTCAGCCTAATTCGGCCTCGGGAGATGCCAGGAGGCGCGGGGTCCCTGCTCCGCCCCTCTGATCTCCCCTCAGCCCGACCCCGCACCGTGCAGCAAGTGGTACTCACAGCAGGGGCATCTCCCATCTCCTCGGCGCAAGGCGAGGTATGCATGGTGAAAGCTCCCGCAGGCAGCAGCGACGTGACAAAGCCAGCAAGAGCAATCGCCGCCGCCGCCTGCCTCTCTCCCGCCCCCTCCTTCCAGGGAGGCGAGCAGCCAAAACACAGAGGGAAACACACCAAAACACTCCATACAGCAGAAGCAGCAGGGGCGGGGGAGGAGGAGGAGAGAACGAAAGGGGAAGGGAAGATGCGCCTCACCAATCACAGCCCGAGCTGCCTCCTCCCCGGCCAATGAGCTCCCTCGGGCGGCGTGATTGCCTCGTGCCGCTAGGATGAGAGCAGGAAAGGCCCCTCGTGGGCACGTTCCGTGGCGGCGGCCGCGCCGAACCACCCTCTGGAAACTAGGGGAAAGGTCGGCGCGAGGAGAGAGGGAAGGCGGAGCCGGGCCAGGGGAAGGGCGGGGCGGCTGTCCGTCTGTCAGCGAGCGGCGGCGGCGGCAGCGGCCGACCAGGGAATGCCCAGACGGGGGAGGGGGGAGTGCTGGGGGCGTGTCCTCGGAGAGGGCGCGAGCGTAGAGACCGCAGGGCTGTGACAGCTGACATCACCGCCTCCCCCCCTCCCCACCCAGCAACAACGAAGCTCGCGGGCTCTGCTCTAAGCTCCGCCCCAGCGCGAGCAAAGCCAGTGGAATCCGTGCGGCGCGTGATGCGCAGCTGTACTCTCTTCTTGCCACACGCGATTGCCACATTTTGGGTCGCCGCCGCTGCTGCTGCTGCGGCCGCCGCCGCAAAGGGGCCGTTAGGGGTGTGGCCCCTCCGAGTATGCGGCCGCCGCTTTGCTCCGACTTCTCAGCTTCCGTTGGAAACCAATTGCATGACGCTCTGCCAACAGCTAGCCTTAAATTCCACGCATTTCTGTTTGTGCTTGTATTTAGAAAAACCAACAAACATTTAAAAAGGAAAAAACGATAGTTGGACTCCCTCTCTCCCTGTAGGAAGGAAAAAGCAAAGGCAGTCTTCTACTTTGGCCCTTCCTCGGTAAAATACATGCACAGTCGCGGTTTGCAGGCACCTTGTCAAAGTTATCAAGGTGCTTAATATTCTTTTTTTCTCCGAAGCATATATTTTAACATCGCAGAAAACTGAGTAGCGGGGAAATCCTCATCCGGATTTTTAAAATGGGAAGCGGTATATTCATATTTTTAAATAAGAACAGCGGAGAAGGTTGCAGTGCAATCCACTGTATGTTTATTCAAGCGTTAAATTACACAATGCTCAGTGTGGGTCCTACTCCCTTGTGTGTTTCGGATTGCGTCCTAAGGAAGCAATAATGCTATGCGTGTTTAGACGGGGGGGGGGGGACTTGCTGGGACACAGTGGGAGCTGTAGGACTTTCTTCTGTCTAAACATGCATAGGATTGCGCCCTTACCAATTTATCTGTAAGCTCCACTGAATTCAGTGGAACTTAATCACTTACGTAGTAAGTAGATACGTATAGAGCTGCACTGTCAGCACTAAGATGGAGACTTGTCTCGGATTAATGAAACAATCCTATGCGTATTTACACAGAAGAAAGTCCTACAACTCCCAGCATGCCCAGCCTGCGTAGGATTGCATCCTAAATCCTTCAGAACGCAATGGGGCTTCGTTTAGAGTAGACGTGCATAGGATTGCCCTTCTAGTCTTTTGGGGCCACATGAGTCATTGTTTTTTCTGCAGCAGCCTCACACGAGCTACCCTTCTGAACGTTTTGTTACTAGGAATAGATGGTAGGATTGTAAATGAGTTCTTCTTGGTACTTACAAGTTATTTAAATTTATTGTGATAGAAAATACTGCAAGCAGAGGAAGGCAAGGAGTACTTGGCCATTTGCTGGGTTGTCAGATATGTTGGTTCTAAAACCCTAGTTCATTGTGAGGGGGCTCTGGGAGCCTTTTCAGCTGAAGATCAGAGCATTAAGGGTGCAATCTTATACCCACTTACCTGGGCGTATGTCCCTTTCTGAGTATACTTGCATAGGATTGTGCTATAAATAAATGAATAAAAACATAAAGATGGTTCACAAGCCAAAACTGGTTTAATCGTTAGAAAACCTTCTTACCTATTTTTAATTTCTTCTTTCTCTCAGTCTATCTGGTAAAATAGGCTGCAGTGAGTTTTCACTTCCTTCTGTGTGCACCACTTTCTCAGCACATCACAGCTCAGACCCCATGGCTTTATATTCCATCCATCTTGCACTTCTGAAATACCGTATGTTGTTGTGCTATATGACACTTCTGTGGTAGGCTGTGTGTGGGAACATATGTTTGCACATAAGCAAACAACCAGTATTCTAGACAGTTTGATGAAACAGTGTATTTAGTGGCTGTAAAGATGATTTTCTCCCATGATCCCAAATTCTTTGCTGCTGTTGCTGTAGCAACTTTCAAAGTCTGATGACAACACTTCATTATATTTTGAACAAAAAACACATAGCACCACTCCTTTGGGCCACATGTTGAGCTTTATTAATGTCTGGCATTGAGCCAACTTCCTCTTCTGACTTCCCTCTGTATATTTACCTCAGTTTGCAGTGTCCAATGAACAACTCAGACAGGTTTTTGTTGTTATCTCACAGTTGTGCTTGGACAGGACTCCCATATATTTAAAATACGTAGATCCATTCTCATTTGTTAATGCATGTGATTCTTGCAGTGTGAATTTATATTCAGGTTTTTTAGCACTTGCGTTATCATTTTTTCTCAATGGGGCTCTCCTAAGGCCTGAATCTCTAAAAGGAGATGGTTTGGTAAAATCTGTTGAAAGGAGAATGGCCACCTTCCCCAACCTGGCACCCACCAGATGTGTTGGACTACAACTCCCATCACCCCCAACCAGCATGACCAATGCTGGTTGTGATGGGAGGGTGTCAGGTTGGGGAAGTCTGGCTCAGTCCAACTCCTTAAATAAGCTTTCTAAATACAGAATGACATAGAATGGAATACATCCCACACACCACTATGTTTTGGTGGGTGTTATTATGATAAAGTTGTTTTTAAGGGTTTATTATGTCTTTATCTGTTTGTGATTTTACTTTTTTTATTTTCTTTGGTAAACCACCTTGACTGTTTTTTTCCAGAAAGGCAGCATAAAAATGTTTTAAATAAACAAATGTTGTATATGGTATACTGATATGTACACTGCCTTGGTATTTGCAGGGATGAAGGGCAGTTTAAAAATATTTTTACATCTATGAATGAATGGTAATTTTCCTATGGGAAAGAACTCAAGCTCTGGAAAGGGAGGATTTGGGTGCTGAGAAGCTATGCGATGAGGCACAAGGGGCACTTAGCTTTATTCCAAATCCCACGCCCCGCCCCCCAAGCCATGGGTTCCAGATGCATGAGCTACAAATAAAGGGGTCATTGGTCACCCAAGATATGTGACTCCTGAAAGGTCTGCTAATGCCAGCCTGCATTCAGAAAGTAGGGGACAGGTCACAGCCAAGAGAGGAACAGCTTGCTGTGCCTTGCTTAGGCATCACTTTCCAAATAGAAATGAACCTGGGAACAGCGACAGCTGTCTCTTTACAAATGAGAAGTATTTTTGAATGGCTGTTGGTGTGCTGTGGAGGTGAAAAAGAAACCCCACCAGGCTTGGCATTTTGAGCTGGCAGTTATATGAGCCACGTTCCATACAGTGCTGTCCTGAAAAGGGGGTCAACTCTATGTCAGGTTGCCTCGTGCAACATTTGAGCATTTCATCCAAACATAACACAGACTATTCCCTGGCCACAGGGGTGGGAATGGCACTGATTTAGTGCTATGTGTGAATAAGAGAACAGAGTCCTTTCACTTCCCCCCCCCAAAAAAAAAACCTCTTTAAAAACAAAGAAGAGGCATCAGGAATTCCCTATCAGGAATATGTTTTTGAGTATTATATAGGCATTTTAGGCTATGTCGGGCAAACAGAAATTCATGTTATTTCTAAAGTAACATATAAGATGTGAGCTGTGACAACACAATCCATTGCATGACATACAGATTCTGTGTTAGTGGTGCTATCATAGGAACATATAGACCTGGTTCACACATAACAACAATTCAGAGTATGGGTTGTCGTTGAATTGTGGGTTGTTGTTGCATCATGGGTTGTTGTTACCGGTGAACCCTGCACTATGGTTTAACTATGGCTTGTTAACCACAAACAACCCAGGAAGAGAGTTCATGGTTCGTTGTTAGATTGTGAACTCTGGGTTGTTCGTGATTAACAACCCATAGTTAAACCATAGCGCAGAGTTTGCATGTAACGACAAGCCACAATTCAACAACAGCCACTCAACCTGTACTGTGGATTGTCATTACATGCGAACCAGGCCATATACACAAAACTCACTATTAAAGGGCATAGCATGTTGTAGTGGGTAGCCCAATCTTCCCGACTGGTGCCCTCCAGACGTGTTGGAATGCAACTCCCATCATTCCCAGCCAGTGTGGCTAATCTGGAGAGCACCAGGTTGGGCAGGATTGGGCTAGAGTACTGGACTAGGGCTAGGGAGACTCAGGTTGAAATCCCCATTCAGTCATGAAGCTCATTAAGAGACCTTGGTCCGGGCACTATCTCTTAGTCACAGGTACCAGAGAGATAGCTGTATTAGTTTGTTGCAGCAAAGGCAACAAAGAGTCTTGTGGTACCTTAAAGACTAACAAATTTATTTTGGCATATGCTTTTGTGGACACTGTCCACTTCATCAGATGCAATCAGCTACATCTGATGGAATGGACAGGGTCCACAAAAGTGTACACCAAAATAAATACATTAGTTTTCAAAGTGCCACAAGACTCTTCACTGTTTTTACCTCACATTATTGTGGGGATAAATATGAGGGAAGGGGAAAACCATGAGCTTCTTGGATTAACCGTGGGATATAACATAAATAGTGGATATACTCTATTTTAAATACACAGCCTTAAACAGCAGCTTTCCCAATAGCTAGCTTGATGTAGCTAGCCACTGCAGTGAGGTTTTCCCAGACTTCTGATAGCTGAGGACCATTTCCCCCCTAAAATAAGAATTATTCCTCCTCAGTACGATAATACTGACAATGGTAAGAATTATCTGTCCTTAGAGAAGCCCAGTGACTGCTTTGGGGCTGGGCTTGTCTCCTTAACAAGCTGACTACTCTGGGCTTGTCTCCTGAGATTGGTGAGTCATGCTGAGATGCAGCAACTGAATGATCCAATCAGTCCCCATGATAGAAGAGCAGCAAGGATGGAGATGGGTTAATTGGTTGCAGACAAACTGCAGAGAAATTAACAACGGATCAGTAAAGGCTTTGGGAAAGAACTGGGATTTTGAGTGGGGGAGGAGAGGAAAGATAACAGCTTTTATGGCTAGAGAAGGAGTAGCTGTTCTAGCAGAGAAATGCTTCAGTGGAGCAAATATGCTCCTTACTGCATAGTGTAAAGGAGACTTACTATTCCCTGATCATTTTGGTAGGCAACCAAAAGGAAAACTGAAGTCACTTGAAAAATTTCTTGCTAATGGAACAGACCGTTTCCAGCCAGAGAATTTATTCTAATCAGGACTTTTGTTCCAGTTCATGTCAGCTTCATGTTGTTGTGGTGGTGGTGGTGGTAGGGACTCTTGGGCAAGATGTCCTTCACTTTGCTGTTGAGTTAGCCACATGTCCTCCACTTTGCTTTTTCTACTGCTTCCTGTTCACTTGCCCTTTCCCTCTGGGCAGTCTGCACCACTGCCCTGAAGGAAAGGACAAGATGAGCAAAGATTGCTGCTCTTGCCACTCACTTGGACGGGGCAGGTGAACAGGCGGCAACAAGGAGGAGGGAGAGAGGAGGGTTGGTCGCTATCAGTGGGCCTCCCGCTGTCCGTGGTCACTGTCACTGGGCATCTGCCTTGGCTGAGCTCTGATGCCAGTCCTAGCCTCGCTTCTCACTCTACAGCCCTACATACACTAACTTGGGACTAAGGCTCATTGACCATAGTGGGACTCACTTCCAAGTAAACAGACACAGGATTGGGCTTAAATAGTTTCAGGATGTATTTGTTATTGTGTGTGTGTGTTTAGCATGTTTTCAAGTAAGTGAAGCGATCTGGCTGTATCACATTACAAACTAGAGGTTTTTCCTGGAATGTTCTGTTCCAAAAACACCAGGAAACTGGAACTTAGTTTTTTAAAAACAGCAAATGAATTGGGCAATATGGGTCTAAGAAAAAAGTCTCTCCATTATCTTATTTGATAGTCTCAGCTACTCTAGGAATCCTCCAGGGTGGCAGTAGTGAGAAACTTTCAGCAGATTCTGACAGTCAGCTCTAGACTAGATAGCAGTCCTTCCTTCTAAGGGAAGTCACACTGTTGTGTTCTTCTTAACCAATAACTCGAACAAAGTTAAGGACTTTTCCACAAGTTATGACTGCCTTATGAAGGCTGGTTTGAATCACTCAACAAGCAGTGGTGCATCTAGAGCTGGACCTTGGGGCTGAAGTCCAGGGCTCTGCAGCTCAGAGGGGCCCCCAAATGACCACCCAGAGCGTGGCAAGTGATGGGAGTGCTGGCAAACAGACCTGGCATCAACACCTTGGGCGACATGGGCATGCCAGGGCCCATGGTTGCCACAGCTTTCTTTATTTCTTAAATTTTTCTTTTTATATAGTTAGGGGCAGCCAGCCAGGCATGCTCATTTTATTATGTTTTACTTTAAAAATAGGTTATTCTTTTCTATAACAAAATGGGATGCATTCCCAAGTAAATGTATTTAGCATCAGGGCAGCAGATGCAAACTCTATTTTATTCCTGTAGTCATGATGGTGCTATCACTTGGGTGCAATCCTGTGGCTGCTAGTCAGCGGCTAGATGGCCATAGGATAGGTCAGTTTCTGGGAAACGACCTCGGAGCCCATGCTCCGAGGTCGGTTCCCTGAGAACCATCTTCCACCCCCTCCTGCACTGCCTCGTAGGCAGCACGGATCGGCTCTGCGCTCATAAGAGGAGCATGGAGCAGTGAAAATGGGGCATTCCGGGGGGGGGCGGAAGTGCCATTCCGATGCTCCCTATGCATTGTCTGGCATCCCTGTCCCCCCCCCCCGCTCCGACTTCCCACAGCTAGCCAGCCAAAATCGGCTATCTAGCCCAGAATGCAGGGCGGCTGAAGCTCCTGCCCTGCATTGGATAGGCGGTCACCTCCAAGTTCGAAGGCGGCCACCTATCCCGATAGGATTGCACCCTATGTGAGTTTAAAATGTGAAACTATACATACATACTCAAAGTATTTATTTTGGGGGGGCAGGATTGGCAGATTTTTTGGGAAGAGGTTGCTCTAATAGGCCTTATAGGTCATTCCACGACCAGAGGTGTGTCACCAGGTAACGGCAAGTAAGCAGGCCTTCTCAGTAGTGGCACCAACCCTCTGGAACACTTCCACTTGTGGTTCAAGAGGCAGAAAATGTGGCAAAATTCAAATGCCTCTTGAAAATGCCTTTGTTCGCTCAGGCTTTCCCTGTCGTCTAATCGATCATGACACTGCTCGGTTTTACTGCTCTTGTAACATGTTTAGGGTATTTATTATTTTATACTGTTTTTATATTGGTTTTTATATTGTGTTGTATGTGGTTTTATATAAACTGCTTGGAGATCCTGTGACATCAAGCGGTATAGAAATAGCTTAAATAAATAAATAAATAATAACAGTAATAACAAAAATAACAAAAATATCAGGAACATAGAAACAGTTGTAAGGCGTGGAGGGAAATGTTAACTGTGTGTTTCATAACTGAAATAATACACACAGACATCTAATGTCCCTGCCCCCCAGTAAGACCATTAAGTCCAGGGTCTAAAACCATGTAGCTGCACCACTGTCAGCAAGGCATCTGTTACCACCTCACCTCATGAGCCATTTCTGAACTTCATGGTATTTGCTCTTGTGTGGGACTGAGAATGATGCTGCCTGTTCCTGGCTGCAACTTTTATTATTTTGTTCTTAATTATGTCTGTAAATTGCCTCAGACTGTTAAGGATGGAAGGTATAATTTTTTAAAATTAAAAAATGATGGCGCACAGCCAGACAACACCATATGGTCCACTGCAGCTTCCTCCAGGAGACAGCTCCTAATGGAGACAACATGATGGAGAGATCTGGTGGAGAAATCTAATTTGAAAGGATGCCTTGGAAAAGAAAATCAATTCTAAAAGAAATGAAATACTAGACATAGGGAGAACCAGAAAAGCATAGGTGAGACTGACACCCCAATTTTAAGCAGGCTCATTTATAGGGTTCACTTGCCTCATTCATGGAATTTTACAGATGATGTCTCCCATTTGTAACCCTTCCATATTTTCCCATTGCTTTGTCTGTCTTTGTTGGATTCCACTGTTAGATAAATTAGAGGCATATGTTGCCTGTGAAATAACTAGTGGCCCATGGCTCTTAATGGCTGGCTTTATCAGTGAACAGCCTCTTCCTGCCTATGTGGTAATCCAGTGCCTCTGTAAAAAGGACAGCCTGTAATTTGGAGTTTTGAAAGCAGACTGAGAACAGATTTTCTTTTGCTGAGCCCATATAAGAAGCCATAGAAAACATTTCTTCAGCCCATTTCACAGATAATTGAAATGGCACTTTAAAGTTTTAAAAAATGTTTTGTATCCTAATGTAGGCTGTGGAGAGAGCTGAAATGCTTTCACAAAAATATTACATTACATTTTCACAATTCATATTCCAAATGCCAATTTTGAATGTGTTGGCATCTCTTGAGTGTTTTGATTTTGGCAAGGGAAAAATACAAAATTTAATAAGGTGCCAACTGTAAAACATTAACTTACATTGTATGTTATATTGATAAATACGGTCAAATACTAAATACGCTTGATTGCATATCAGCTGTTACATGTCAAATATAGAAATCAAATATTGGTTTCTAGTGAATATTTACCAGTATTTAAAGGATATCTGGTGAAGATCGGACATCAACATTCATAGAATAGAATGTTTGGAAGCAAATTCCTTTCAGCTCTGATTACTTATAAGCACCATATTAACTCTAGACTGCTGCCAGTTGGGGGGCCACTTACACACCAACATAAAAGGAAATGTATCACTAAAAAAAGAGAACAAAAGAAGGCAGATTTGCAGAAAATTAGCTTTTGCAAATTCATAGGTATAGATGCAAATTTAGAAATAATCACTGTCATTTAAATAGAAATATAGTACAACTCACCATAGTGTGTATGTGTGTAGGGGGATCTGTGCCCAGGTGAGCTGTGTGCCTTCTTAGCCTGCTGCCCAGGTGCTGTTAACTGTTGATGGGCCACTTCAAGGCCCAGCTCTTCCTTCTGTTAGTTCTTTCTCTTTAAACCAGACCTGGACCGGACAGCCCTTCAAACAGAGCACACCTTCAAAGTAGCGCAGAGCCCTCTGGCAGCCCTTCAAACAGAGGACTCTCCTCTGTGACATGTGTCTACCCTAAGCCCTAAAATGAGAACCCTTTCTTATCTAACCCAGCATCACTTAAAATGTTTTCTCATTTGTATTCAGGAGCACTGACCAAGTTCATGGCCCTGCTGTTAGACACTATGTAAATATCGAGAGCAACAACCCTGAAAGGCTTGAGTAAATAGAAAGAGCTTCTTCCAGATAAACTACTCTATTATACACAGGTATTAAGGCAATGAGCAAGGGAGGGGGACCCACACAGTTTCTCTGTTACTACCTACTGTAATAGTGCCAGAGATTAGCCCTGCAAAGTGGCTTCCTCCCATGCTACCAGCTGAAACTGTGAATAGGCCCTAAATCGATTGGGAAGTGGGGGATATTTGAGAGCTTCCCCAAGAAGAAGCCAACACACAGCTTGAATAGCTCACCTATTGATTATTCCTTTCACCGTAGATGCAAAGGCAATGCCACAGGCAATCCTACTATCTCTTGCAGGGCTGGCCCACCCATGAAGCAGGGTGAGGTGCCCATATCAGGCGAAGGAGTGGTGAATTGTGTTGCTCCACTGCCCTGCCCTGCCCCACTTGAGCCAGGTGGCAGGGAAACAGAGGTTCCACAGTTGTCCCACCACCTCCAGCAGGTGCTCTAGAGAGCCCTGCCAACTGCTCTCCCGCCATGGCATTTGCCACAGCAAGAGAGCTGCTGGAGGGGCTCTCTGGAGCAGCCACCTGCCCTCTGTTTCCCCTTCAAGATCCCAGCAGCCCGAAGAGGCAGCTGCTGGGCTCTTGTGAGACCCGAGAGGCCACTTCTTCTGGCTGCATGGCTCTCCCTAGAGCAGCAAAGGTAAGGGGAGCGCAGGATGAGGGAAGGGGGTATTGGGCATGGGATGAGGGAAGGGGTGGCAGATGCAAGTCGGCGGGGGAAAGGGAGGGGTGCGAGGCAGTGGTTGTGCATGTTCTCCCAATTCAGGCAGTGAGAGAGCTTGCACCCGGGCTGATCCCTTAGCAGAATGGGTGCTTCTAGATGGAAGGTTCCAAGTGCTACTAATCAGAAGGCCTTGTGCACCTATTACATCTTTTATTTCTTAATGGATTTTCTATGGTAAGAAAAAAGACCAAAGAAGCAGTGAGAAAACACGGGAGGGTTATGAGTGAAAGGCGTCATCGTCTAGACACCCCCATGAAATTCTGTGAATGAGGCAGGATGATGGCACAAAAAAAGCCTTGTGTGGAAGCACCCAATGATTCTAGGGAAGTAAAAGCTCATGTAAAAGAAAGGATGGCAGCCCAGGCGTTGTCAGTCACACAGATACCCACCAATGCATATAATCCCATAGTCACACACATTTTCTAAAGCCCTTCTCCAATAACTGCATACCCATCTTCTCTCCTGGAATAGCCATTTTATTGTCACCAGTGGAGCTGTTCAGGGGGAATAATTGCTTGTCAGTATATGATACTAACTCCTTATTGGTAGCAGGAAACTTATGAGGCTGATTCACTATGCATTTCAACAGGTCAATATTCACAGGGTCAAGTGGAACTGGTCCACCCATCAGCATTCAAAGTATTTTGTGTGTTTTCAGAAATGAGAATGGTGAACAAAGTGAAGGTATAGAGGTTCAAGGAATATGTTCCAAAAACATAAAGGAAGCTATAGGGTAACAGACAAAAAGGGGCTTCAGTGAGAGGAGATTCTATGTTAAGTTTAATGTATCGAAATGTTTCCTTGAAGCCTGTTCTTGTTCCTCCATGTTCAGTGTACAGTGTGAGTCCACTGGGGATAGGGATCTTTTATTTTAAGCATAACTGCAGTTCCCATGTCGTATGTCTTTGGGACAGGAAGGGGTTCCAACCAGCATGTATGACTTTTGGGGGTGGGGTAACTTTGTGAATGAGTTTTCATAACGCGTTAATACGGAAAACAATAAATAGAAGCTCCCTCCACACAAACACTACTTATAATTACATTTACAATTACTCTTAGGTTGCAATCCTATACGCGCTTGTCCGGCAGTAAGTTCCATTGAATTCCCTGGGACTTACTTGCCAGTAGGTGTGCATAGGATTGTACCATGACACTTTTATTGTGATTCACTTAGCATACCCCCCCCCCCGAAAACAGAAATCTTCTGAGGCAATTAATACAAACATATCATTTTGAACTTTTTTTGGTTTGTCCCAGTTCACAGGCCGAGTTTCCAGGCATGTGACTACAAGCTACACATCAAAAACAATTGGATTTCTGTCTTTCCCACTGAGTTATTTGCTGCTTTAATTTGTCCATAATTAATAAATCCAAAATAAGTTGAACCCAGTTCCTTCCTGTAGGTGTTTAGATAGCACAAAAATAGAAATCTGTCACTAATCAAGCAGCTGTTAGCAAATTATGAATTAATTTCTTATAGAAGCATTTTATCATGTCAGCATTAATATAACCTAATAGCACAGTTAAGGGGTTAAAACTCTTATGTTGTAATTGTCATAACACCAATTTGCACCAATTCCCAAACTTTCTGTATCTTACTACAGGCCCATCAGTGATACAGATGTGTCCCCTATAAATGTCAGCTCTTTACATTCCCTGGACTGGCAGAGAACAGTTTGGCTTGTGAGAAAGGACATGCACCTTTGCTTTCAAGGCTTGTTAGAATATTAATTAAACTTGATGTGCTGGCTGCCAAGGACACCTGAACAAAGGGCTACAATTCTGTCTCATGACTTCTGGCCGCTTAGCCTGTGTTTAAGTACAAAGCTCAATCGCCAACTTTAAACCAACAGCACACGCCCAGCCAGACCATTCATGCTCTTTCCAGTAATCACAGGAGGAGAATGCATGATTGGGCTAGCAGCCAGTACTGGACAGGAACAGGACCTTTCTGTAACTGGAATAGAGGCTGAACGCCACTGAGATATGAAGGAGCTTGTGGGGGAGGACAGCCTTCAGGTCATGATGCCATGGCAAATACCAACATTGTGCCTTTCTCAAATTAAACAGAGAAGACAAGCCATGAGCTGGAATTGTTTTTCTTCTTGCAAGTCCTTTGTACGCTCTGCAGAGAAACGATCACATGTTCTTTACATTGCTTCTGTATATAATCCATTCATGGGAATTGCTCTGTTGTACATAGCCAATTTGGAAGAGTATGGACATCACTTGTATTGCACTACCTCTGTGTGCCTAAGCCTTGGAATTCTACCCTGAGGAAAGTCTGCCTTATCCCCTCTATAATGCCTTCCTTTGAGGAAGGCTTTTAGATTATAAGGAATAAACCAGGGCCTTCTTGGTGGTTGCTCCCAAGCTCTGGAACTCCCTGCTGCAGGAGGCTATCTTGTCTCCCTCTCTGCTGTTCTTCCACTGGCAGGTAAAGACATTTTTATTCAAGCAGGCTTTGGCATGTACGTTGGTCTGTTGGGCTGGGTGTTGTTTTTATTCTTTTATTGTGTGTGTTTTTCTTCCATTTTAATGTATTTGTTTTATTATTGTTGTAATCAAGTGTTTTTTAGTTCCTTTGACTGTAAGCTGCCTTCACTGCCATTTCCTTGGTGGAAAGATAGCGTACAAATCAAATAAATATTGTCCTTGCTCTGAGTCTTTTAGGACACAATCTATGCATGTTTAGACAGAAAAAGGTCCTACAACTCTCAGCATCCCTCCAGCCAGCAAGGCTGGCTGGGGCATCTTGGGAATTGTAGGTCTTTTTCCTGCCTAAACATGCATAAGATTGCACCCTTACTCTGCCATGGGTGTGTTTTAATTATATTTTATCAATTACCTTTGTATTTATTTATTACATTTCTATACCATGCAATAGCCAAAGCTCCCTGGGCGATTCACAACAATTAAAACCATAAAAAGCAACATGATACAATATAAAAGTTGAAAACCACACTATAAAAGTAAAAACCCAAACATTTAACTGGAGCTGGTATTTATGGTATTTATATTTTATTCCATTGCTCTTTGGATTTTAACTCTTGCTTTTAGTCATGTGTGTAATTATTTTTAGACAGGTAGTTTGAACTTTTTAGGAAAGTGGGATATAAATGGTTTAAGAACTGATAGTGTCCATGGAAAGCAAGTATTTCCCAAAAGTTTCAGGTCCAAAAATAGACACAATGTTAAATGCATCTCTGCATTTAAAGTGAAGATTTTAAAAATGCAAATAGCATCAGCAGCAGGAGGGGGGCTGCTGATAATCACTGGGAGTGTAACTGATGGGGGGAGAATTAACCCTCTCCTCCCGTGCTTTCCTCCTCCAAAACTGCCATTTGCATGAGGAGGAAATCCCCAACTGGCACAAAGATGCATTTAATCTTCAAACTCAACCTTATCTATGGCTTCCTAAACATAGGGCAGCATGGTGTGTGGGTACATCAAGCCCGCTTTAACAGTTACCCTTTACCTCAGATGTGCGGAACCTCTTTCAGCCTGAGGGCCAAATTCTAATTCAGATTAGCTTTCAGTGGCCACATCCCAGTGGAGGTTCAGGCTAAAGGCAAAAGGGGCAGGACCAAAATACCAGCCTATTGTAGCTTCAGGCTCTTCCTGCCAGTCACTAAGGAGAGGCACTTCAGCCTTTTAGAATGGAGGAAAAACTGCGCTGAAGCTGGGAAACTACCAACTGATGGTCGAGGGGGGGGAGGTGAGGCCAGGGGAAAGGAGGTGGCCATCTGGGAAACCCTGGAGGGCCAGATTAGGACCCTAGGAGGGCTAGATTTGGCCCACGGCTCTGAGGTTTCCCACCCCTGTTTTATTTGATGAATTTTTGTAATGTATGAATGTATTAAAATGCAGCAAATCTCAGGTTTTTGGACTGAGAAGTCTTCCATGGAGTCAAGTATCCGGCTACCCCTACTAGTCATTCAGCAAGTTAGAAAAACACCAGTGCCAAACAATGTCCATTATACAAAAGTAGTCAGATTGCCTGCTAAACAGTGGGAATATATATGGAAACTGGGCCAATGGCTTGGATCCAGAGTTCCCATTAGCAGAAGCAGGTGTAGGTGAGAACATCCCCCCACCCAATTCCTCCTATCCCACACAACCCCCTGAAAATCTGCTCTGGACAGTTAGGTGATTGCAGTATCTTCCATGAATGGAAAGAACCCAACTGAGGGTCCTTCCAGACAAAGTTTTTATTGTGCTATCACCCTGCCTCATTCACAGAAGTTTATGGGGAGTCCAGACAGCTTGCAACCCTCCCTATGCTAATCCATCACAAACAATGGTAAAACGTGAGGCCTCGTTGTCACCTCATTCTCTTGTCAGAGAATGAGAAAAGTTCATCACTTAACCTGGCACTCCAGCAGAAGACATTATCACTCCTGCTTTGAAAAAAGCTTTTGGAGTAGCTCTCTCCTGCATTTCCTCTCCGCTACACCACTGGTGTAGTACAGTTGCTTCTACACTATCTCTTCTTACTTGAATTGCCAACCTTCGTTTGCACATGTTTTACAGAAAATCCACACAATGTTGTTGTAATATTGTTGTAAGCCACTGTTTTCTGTATTGTTCTCTTGTGCTTTTTCAGAACTTATTTGTGGCAACTTATTTTGATAATGAAACGCACTTGCAGCACAAGCCTGTCTAGAATAATCAAGCAAATTGCTACTGAGGCTTTGGAAAGCTCCTCTGCCTTTTAATTAAAAGTTTCCAAACTGGAGCCTACCCATATGGTTGCTTCCTGATGCATTAGTGATGAATTGCCCCTTGACTAGCCTCTCTTAATTGCCTTGATCTTCATTTCTGATCCTGTGATAGGAAGGGGAAAGCTTTTATTACTGATATCCTGTTTTTGGTTTTCATTTTTGAAAGAGTGAAATAGCATTATTTTGTTATACAAATGAAAAGAAGAAATAATGCAAAATCACAGACCTCATAATTAAACCTTCCCCACTCCAGGAAACAGAAACTGACATTAGAACAGTTAAGGCCAGCTATTCAAGGGACAATTCCTCACTGATCCCCCAGGCACCACAAACAGGAAAAGGAACAAGAACGATCCGGCAAACAGGAAATCTTTACACTAATATTGGAAGGGACCTTTGGTGAATGGGACTTATGTGTGAGTAAACATTTTAGAAAGGCCACAGGGAAGGGCATTTTTGGATAACATAATGCTAGAATGTGCTGTGCCAACCCCCATCTTAATTCCAGTTTGGTAGAATGGGCTGAACCAGTTTGGATTGCAGGTGGAGAATGTTTTTGAATACTCCCCCCATAAAAACACCGTACACACACACCCAATCAATAACATCAAAAAGCAATGCTCCAGCTCAGCACAGTCCCTATCGCATTAGTTGGTTTTAAATGCAACAAGCTTTGTTTTTTTACACAGGGAACTTTCAAAAATGTGATCTCTGCACTTGCAGTCTGAAGTGGTACAGTCCATTCTGCTGGATATGTAGTACAGGACTCAGTGAATTAAGCTAGATGGACCAGGATTCCAGTTTAGTAGAAGATAGTTCCTTCTACAGGATCCATCTTCCCAACCGTAACTGCAAGCATGCTAGGGCAAAGAACACTAACGGCACCATCTTAGAAATGTCTACTCAGAAGTAGGTCCTATTTTTTAATTTATTAAATTTCTTAATTGCCCATCTGGCCGGTCACCCGGCCACTCTGGGCGATGTACAACAGTACAGTGTAAAACAATTGATTTCAATGAGGCTTACTCCTAGATAAGTGGGTACAGAAGAGGTTCCCAACCTTTTTGGACTCAAGGGCACATTTTGGAATTTGAGAAACTGCTGTGGGCACCACCACAAAATGGCTCCCATGGAGGATGTGGCTAGTCACATAATGGCTGCTGTGGGGGCCTAGCTAGTCAAAAGAGGTAGGCGTGAGAGAAATAGTGAGGTTAGAGGCTGAGAATGGAGAGAAACAGCAAGATAAAGGCGTAAGTGGGAGAGAGCAAGAGCAAGGCTAGAGGTGAGGAGAGAAAGCTGGAGGCTAGGGATGGGGAAGGGAGAGAAATAGTGAGGAAAGGGGTTGAGGGAGGGAAATAAGGCTAGAAGCTGGGAGTGGGGGGAGAGAGAGTGCAAAAGGGAAAAGGTCTGTGTGGAGGTTAGAAGATTGGGTGGGGCCAGGTTCTTTCCCTTCCTGCCTGCTGAACAGTGGCAGGTTCAGGCACAGGAAGGGGAACCTGGTGCCCTGACTTTCATTTTTCTTTCATGTTTTTTTAAGCAGGCACTGGGTGAAGAGCTTAGCGGGTGCTGTTGGGGACTTCTGGGCTATAGGATTGTAGCACAAGAGACCAGAATACCCTCTGTTCTCATATGGAATAGTTAGAAACCCAAGTCCTCTGCAAGAACAATAAATTATTTAAACCCCCCCGAAAAGGAGGCAAATATTATCCTCATATTGCAGAGTGGGAGGATACAAGGACTGGGAGACAGAGTGGGGCTTCTACTTGCTTAAGGTCACCTAGTCATTTCATGGTTGAGTTTTGAGCCTGGGCCGTCTCTCTCATCCTCTTAGCCCCTACACTTGGGCTAGGCAGATTTCAGGCTTGCAAGATCTACTTTGTTTTTTCCTAGAACCCCAAGATCTACCACCTTGAGCATGGGGGTGTTTTTCTCTGTTCTAGAGTTTGCTCACTAGGTCAAAGGCCCAGTGCACTGGAGTCAAGCACGTGTATTTATTCAGGTGAGAATTCCCAAGCAGGCTGATGATGAGAGAGCACTGAGGTCAATCTAGTTGACACTGCTCTTCATTGTTTTCTCTGGGCGTATGTGTACATGCACCAGGAGCAATAGGCACATTTTATACACCGCAAAACAAGCTGATTGTATGATGCCAATATGTCAGCAATTTGCAACCTGTGTGCACAAACAAGATATTTCAAAAGGAAAATGCTGTATATTCTTTTGAAATAAAGAAGCTACAAAATGTTCATGGCAGGTATGTATGTACACACACACACACAATACTCTATTTTTAAAGCTTGCTTTTGGACACATACATCTGTTCATCTCATTTAAAGAAGCCAATACACTATTATATCAGTTCTTCATTTCTCCAAGGGGTGGTGGTTACCTGGTGCAATGTCGCAATCAGCCATGTATCATCATCTGAGGTTCACATGCTTAATTTGTGTCAAATGATCTTCAAATTAATTTCTGCTTTGTGGGGCTTTTTAATTTGGTTCCGTCCATTTTGCCTTTAGCCCTGTCCTGTTTGCCTTCAGCCCCACTGACCAATTAAATTCAACCTGAGAGCTTCTCCAAAACTGAATTTGGCCTTGGGCTCCCCCCCCCCTCCTAAGAGCATTAGATCTATTCTAAAGCCAACACCAGCTGAGAGTCCCATTTCCAAATTGGCACAGGCATTGACTGGAACATTCCAGGGATCAATTCAGAACCTCACAAAGCAATAAACTCCCATGATCACCCAAATGAAAGACCCAGTTCACATGTAATGGTGGCAAATCGTGGGATAATTAACCCATGATCTGCCAGGGTTGTGTGCTACCACCATTTTGAATATGCAACCTCTGATCCACCCAATTGGAGGTTGCTCTGTGATTGGCAAACTCAAACACTATAGCTAAATCAAACCCAAAGTCAACCTAGAATTAGTTGTGGGTTAAACAACCTAAAGCTAACCTAACCACCCAGTGTCTGGGTTTGCACATCACAAAGCAACTTCCAGTTGGAGGTTGCATATTCAAAATGGTGGGGCCATGTACTGTTGTGGCAAATTGTGGATTAACCTTTATGTGCAAACAGGGCCAAAGTTTGAGAAGAAAGCAGCAGGTAAATAACCAAATTTACAGGACGGGAATAAAAACTGTACAAAAACTAGGGCACAGCAGCTTTCCCAAACTACCTTAGACTTTGAATATGTAAAAAGTATGTCATGGACAATATTGAATGAAGTTATGAAAAATGAGAACTAATGAAATAATGTGTTATATATGTCTATGATAAACAGAAGCACTTTATCAAGGAAGGAGGGGAATCCTCTCACAACTAGGAAAAGATGGTATGTGGGTATGTGTGGAAAAAACAAATGAAAATGAATGTTACATTACAACACACTGTGTTGTGAAACAGGAACTAATTCTGCTTTATGAGAGGAAAAAAGTTCCAAAAGGTTTTTACTGAGGTAATCCACTGAAATAAACTTTGCCTTCACTTGAAAATCAGCAGTCCCATCTCTTCCTCCTAATATAGGAAATAGTGTCTTGTCAAGCTCTGTTCAGAGGTCACTTTGTACATGACCACATGTACAACATTGGCAGATATTACGACAGAACTACTATGAACATTCCTTGCTCCCCGCTCCCTTTCGCTTATCTCTGACTTCATAATTCCATCATACAATTGCCAGTAAGGGCTTACCACTTTGATAGAAGCTGTGGAGTGGAGAAGAAGAAAAAGAGCACGATGCTGGCATTGTGTTGTGCCCCTCTCCCTTCAAGCACACATCAGAATTTATGATAAACATTGGGTAAAGTTAACTGAATGGTTACAAATGGACATATAAAATTTAATAGTTCCTGCTTAATGTAAATTTTCAATTACACAGACACAAAATGGCAGACAATACCAAAATCAGCTCCATAGAACATTACAAATATGGCTATGGTTAAATTCCCATCTCCCAGAAACGTAATCAGTTTAGTTCAGACATTATATATAAATATAAGCATCAATTCATTCAACTGTTTTTTTAATCTGATTTTTCCCCTTAGTCAGTTCCACTGTCTGCAGCAAAACTTCAGTTTTCTACAGAAATAAAAAGTATGCACTTAAAGTGTATGTGTGCGTATAACAATTCCCTTGACAAAGTACCTTTCTCCTAACTATGAAGCATAAACTGCAGCATATTCAAAGACCATTGGGTTTTGGCAAGAAGGTGTATTTATTCTTTCAACCAGATGTTTTGCTGTTAAAAACCTATCAAGATTTTTCTTTAGGAAAGATTCCCTTTTGGGTTCACTTCCACACCTATACAGTCTATTTTACGTGTTTCATTCTCCAGCGTTCAGCTGGTAGGCAACTCACAGACAGAATAATTTTTTTAAACCCACTCATAACAGAGAAGCAAATCTAGAACACTATCCAAAGTTGTCATTCCACCAGCGCAAATGACGTTGCACTCGCAGAAACTAGGTTCTGAACTCTGTGCAAGGGGAGAATCTAACTAAAGTTCTGCTGGCCCAAGAGGTAGCAGAGCCATTTTCAAGAGTGGACCATGTGTTTTGCTAGTGCGCACTCTGCTAGTGCAAGTGCTTGAGCAACTGAAAAATTTGGAGGCACTCCACAAGTGCTGTTCGTGTTTGCGGAATGACACTGTTGATGCTGACCCTAGTGTTTACTGACCAGAGTGATTTTTAACAGAACAAAGAGCAGAAGCGCTCAGTGTACAGGCAAAACTCTGCACTGGCATGCCATAGAGAAAACAAAAGCCAGTCACACATTATTACCTTTATTACATGGATGCCATTTGAAATGGACTTTGCATAGAGCCTTTCCTGTTCTGGCACTATTACGGTTGGTTTATGTATTTATTTAAAATATTTATACCCTGTCTTTTAGACTCATAAAGGGCCTTCAAAGTGGCTATCATAAGTCTTAAATAACAATATACAATCCAAACAACATCAAAGAAGAAGAGTCAGACTACAAAGCACAGCCATTAATATTCAAACTAAAGGCCTGGTGAAACAGAAAGTTCTCAACAGCACACCAGAATGCCAATAAAGAGTAAGGCTGGTTGGGCTTTCTGGGTGAGGGAGCTCCACAATGTGGGAGCTGCAATCAAAAAGGCCCTGTCCTGCATCCAGGCTGATTGGATTTCTGATGGCAAAGGAATGTGGAGCAAGACCTCAGATGCTGATAACAGTGGGTGGGCCAGTTCGTGAGGGAGAAAGTGGACCTTCAAATATCCTGGTCCTAAGCAGGCTAGGGCTTTATAGATAATATATACTATTCGGAATGGTGGCTGGAGACAAACTATTAGCTAATGCTGATTGAAGATCAGAGTTCTGTGCTCCAAAAATAAGGCTTTAAACAAAACTACAGCAGCCAGATTTTGACTTAAAGAGGAATTAAAGAACCCTTGGCTGGCTGGCTGACCCCTGCCAGATAATGTGTGCCCCTTTGGCGGGCAACACCAGAGCTACCAGCCATACAATGCAACTCACAAACAGCGTATAAAAATTCCATGCTTGAACCTGCAATGTGGACAAACTTATGAGTCACATTACAGTGGGGGGGCAGGGAGGCAGCACCTTGGAGAAGACAGAATGCAGAACCTGCCTTATATGACATCTGCATCATAAATGAAATGAGTAAATCGGGAAATAGTAGCGGAAATTAAGGAGAAAGAAGACTTTCACCCATTTATTAAAACTTTTAAAAAACCCTTTTTGGAACAACAAATAATGAAGTGTTTGTCAGTGCTGTGAGACACTGAAATCAAAGGGTGGGCAGTAGCAATTTTGATGCTTCATGTTTATGTAGGCTTGGCGGACCTACTTAGAGATTTAAAGTAATGTTTGTTTTGGCCCTATCTAGTAGCTGTGTCTTTCCCTCATTTTTACTCTAGAGTAGGCACATGGAGCTCAATCTGGATCTTAAAAGCTCCCCTACTCCCACATTAAGGTCCAAGTATTGATCGGCTCTGTGCACCTAGACTAGAGTAAAAATGAAAAAAGACATAGCTGTTAGATACAGATTTAATGCCTTTGCAGTGTTGTAGTACACTGGTTGGTTTTTGTTTTTGTTTTTTTACTGTTCTTGCCTGTCATTTCTGTAGCCTGGCAAAATAACCCATGAATAATCCAGTTTTGGGTTTGCACATAATGATAAACCCTGGTTTAAACAACCCAGAGTTTACAACCCAACAACAAACAATGGGTTCTCTTTCTGGATTGTGGTTAACAAACCATAGTTTGTTAGTGCAGGTGCATTCACACATCACAACAACCCATACCATTGGTTAACGTTATATGCCAACCAGGCCACTATCAGAGTACTGTTGCTGCCAAAACAAGGACACCTAATCATGTGGAAAGCTGTTCTGGTAAAAGTGACACCTGCAGAGTTAGGCTTCCATAAAGTTCCTTGTTTGGGTATCAGCTTGGGTATGTCACTTCTACTAATATCTGAAGCAGGTCAAAGTCTGGACATAGTAGACTTCTTTAAAAAAATTAATGTTTTATTAATTTTTCAAATACAAAAACAAACACAAGCAAAGAAAAAGAAAAAAAGAAAATTACATCTAAGTCAACAGCTAGATTTAAGCAGGATGTAATTTTATTTTATTTTTGTTTTTGGTATGTTTGTCTTTGTATTTGGAAAATTAATAAAGTCTTTCATATTAAAAAAAAAGTCTACCACATCCAGTCAGACACTTCAGATTCTTAATTTCTGAGGTAAACAATATCTGCAATTGCACTATTGATAAGACCTCTGCTGTTACACTTAAAGACATGGTTTTATACCATATGGCAGCCTTCCCCAATCTGGTGCTCTCCAAATGTGTTGGACTGCAACTCCCATCATTCCTAGCCAGTATGGCCATAGGATTTACAGTCCAACAACATATCTGGAGGGCACCACGTTGGGGAAGGCTGCCATAAGGTATCAAAACAGACAGTCAGAACCATTTCCATTCATGTGATCACTGCATATCACAAACAGCACCATATATCCATAAGGGTTATTAACCAAAACCAACCAGGAATTGCCACTAAATTAACATGAGAAGGTCATGGAAGCATGATGGTGTTTCATTGAAATGATGACATTGTGTAATCAAGGTAATATGTGGAGTGAGCTGCCTGAATAATGGTGTCCCTGACTCAAGCCAGACTATAGTGAAGCTCAGAGGTAAAGATTATCAGAGACTGGCTTACATCCTGAGGCGCAAGACCTCAAATCTTAAACTTCAAGGAGGCTGTATAGGGTTCACTTCTCCTCAAATTTCCTCCTTGGGAGCGGAAGAAATAAGAGACCACACTTACTGTTGCTATACAGGATTGATACATTCTTGCTAATCTTGAGCTTCATTACTTTACAAGGAGGTAGACCCACCTCAGCTCCAGATAAGAGAGATAAATTTGCTATGCAGAAACCAATTTCTTTTTTGGCTATTCCCCCTTACAGGAGACTGAACATGCTCCGCATAAATGGAATTCAATTTATTCAATAAATTGAACTGAGAGCACTGTTCTGTGTTCTATTTATATACATACAGTCCTTTCGGGTGGACTTCACCACATTTATTCATTTAATATTATAGATTCACACACACACCCAAACATATATATATATATATATATCTCCTGTATTATATATTATATATATGTATGATTCATATGTACACATTTACAACCCTTCAAAATACACTGCACTTATATACAAATACAGCTCATCAGTGGGGAATTATACAGTAAGTTAAAAGATGTTCTTCATGAAGCAAGGCAGTTTGACACCCTTAAGAAGTTATGGAAGTAAATTATAGCAATGTGTCCTGCTCAGCCGTAAACATCAGAGTCCAGTCCCACACTTTTTCTGGAACTTCTATAAGCATCAGTGGGAATTCTGAAGCTGTACGCAGAGGGAAATACAGCCCTGTAAGCGACCATCAAGGAATAAACCTATACATTTAATAGATACGGGGATGTGTAAATAATGTCACATAAAAGGCCATTTATAGTGCTTTGGTTAGATTGGCTGGCTGTTTAGTATTTCTTTTTAATTCAGTGTCTTCCATTCATCTATTCCAAGTGCAGTATTGCAGCCAAAAGGACCAATAATGTGGACAACCTTGTTTAAAAAACAGCAAAAGGTATTCTTCTCTGGAAGAATAAATGGCCTCTTCCCTAGACATACGTTTATAATATCCTGAGGACAAAAGCAATGAGAGGTTTGTGTTCACAACCTTCATTTAAAGGCCCCACAAGAGAGGCACCAAGGTAGACTTTAGATCTCAGTGAGAGTGAGTTTGTAAGATCCAGCAGCCTCTTCAATCTGTAACTGGAAGGTGTCTTCATTGGAATAGTGCTTCACAATGTTATCATCCATATTCACTAAGATGCTAAGAAAATAAGGGAATATTAAAAACAGAATATGCTAAAGCTGAACAGAAAATACACCAAAGGGAACAGCACACAGCAAGTTGGACCCTATGGGTGTCATCATAATCTGCTAGGCTAACATAACAAAATATACTTCTGTGATTAATAGAACAGGTCTCCAGGGAAAATTACATTACATCTTGAGTTTCTCTTTGCTCTCTTGCCAACTTGGGTGGGGTGGATTACATAAAAGTCCCTTTCAAATAGGGACTGGTTTTTAGCAAGCTGTAGAGCAAATTAAACCAGTCAGAGGCACTGAAGGGTTCAGCTGGCCAGTTAGAAACGGGCAAACAAACACATTCAAATAACTGATTCCCATTTAAGCTGCGGGTATGTGGGAGCATGTGAACACACTGCCTCCCAATCACTTGCCACTTCCTCTTTGTTTCTGATTTAGAAAACAACCTAGAAACAGCCCATTCCTGGATTGTTTACTGTGATGTAACTCAGAACTCTGGGTTGTTGAGGGAGAAACAACCTCGAGTTTTAACCAAGCAACAACATGGGTTACAACTCTGGGTTGTTTCTCCCTCAGCAACCCAGAGTACCAGGTTCAGACAGTACAGCAAGCAAAGCAGAAGCATTAAGTGGTCGCAAGGCAGTGTACTCACTCCTGCATAGCCCCAAGAACCCATCGGTTGTTGTTACGTGCAAACCAAGTCAAAGTAGATATTGTCATGATACCCTCAGGTTCTTGCTACTGCTTGTGCGGCCTAAATATAGGGGACATAGCAACACTATAAACTGGCATAACTATCACAGCCCACCAAAGGAACTCTGGGAACTGTAGTTTTTGTTAAAGGGCTACAAATCTCTCAGTAAGTACCCTAACAAAGCAATAATCTCCCAGAATTGCCTGCAGTGTGGCATGACAGTTAAATAAATTATAAACTGTTTAATACAGGTGTCTTAAGAGGAGAATCCACTCTGGGTTGGCACCGTATTCTATTCTATACAATATCTAGCGCACTGTGCATGTGAAATAAGCATTAAAAAGCAGCTCATCTAGCTAGAATTTGCAACTGCAGCTATGCTTACTTGTCTTTCAAAGCAATAAACTGAACTGTAATATAAAGACGAAGAACATAACTAACCTGGCTCCATTAAGGTATGTGGACAGTTCGCAAAACAAATTCTGAAGATTTTGTAGACGGATTCAAAAATTATTTAAGTTTGAACAATTCAAGCCTCTTTCCCCAGCTGTAGACTTGAGTACTATAATCTAATTAATATACAAAAAAACTCTAAAGCTGGTAAACCAACACAGCTTAAGGACAAGGCCTTCTTAGTGTTTAGGATTTCTATTTCCACTACATACGTTACACTTATTCAGTGGGGTGCATTACAGACATGTGAAGTTTGAAAGCCTCTTCCCATTCACAGCATTACTTGTCATAATCCAGTGTTAGGCTTTTGGAGACCTTCACACTCTGCAAGGCCTCAGATGCTGCCCTGCCAATATCCAAAGGAGGCCACTTCATTTTGCTGAGCAATTATTTCTGGATATTCTGACAATGCACAACAGAGTTGCCCCCCTTCCCTTTCAGTTCAAGGAAAGTGGATGGGCTGTTCCTGCCTAGAGAACTAAGCAAAGATTTCCCTTTCCTTGGCAGAACTATTTATTAATGAAGGGTAAAGGCTTGGCATGCAATCCAGGATTGTCTTTCTTCTGCAGCAGGTCAGGAATCCTGCAGGGAGGCTTTGTTTTGCATCTTAATTCCATGAGGCAGCTGTATTCTCAGGGCTCAACATTTGGCAGGGAAACTGCATTGCTCCTATCTAAAACAGATTTGGTGTGGGGAGAATGCAGATCTATGCATGGTGGGGAAAAAGGGCTGGTAAGATGTGTTTTGCAGTGGAGGGCTGTTTTAGATATACTCACCCTTTTTTACATTTCTTGAAGACTTTTCCAATTTTATCCAAAGGGACATCGTATTTATCAGATATCTAAAAACAAAAATGGAAAACAATGGCAAAAATGGAAACCTCCTTGAACCAAAGAAGTAAAAAAGCTGTCTTTTAAAAAATATTGTATACATTGCAACTGGAATTCCATGCTAATATACCCAAACATGTTTCAGAACTGAAACCGTGGTTTGAGCTTCCAAACAGACCAGGGAAACAATGATGCAGATCAGCTTGTCGGCTTTCATATTCTCAGCTTCAAAGTTCACTGCTGTCCCTCTAGTCTAGCAACCTCTGGAGGAAGAGCAATGGTCGTAACTGTTGCTTGTCAATTCAGTCATTAAGCCAACCCCACAGTTAACACAAAACATAGTTTCAAAATTCACTGCAAAACATGGTTTCTGATTCTGGTTTCCTGGCTGATCATACACCAGTTTGTCAATTCAGACATCATGCTGAACTATAGTTGAATTTCTTTAACCATAGTTTGGTGTGATGTCTGAATTGAGTCATACTCTTACAATTGTGCCGCTGAAATAGCACACTCTCCCTCCAATAAAAATAGCAATGCAATCTATGTCAAAGCTTAGGCATTTCTCCAAAATGAAGTCTAAATTTTTACTAGTCATAGTACTCAGTTCTTCTGTCTGAGATGGTACTGTTTACCAGGGCATAATTTTCACATGATAAAGCTTCCAAACAAGTGATTCCCCATGTAAAAACTGAGGTGATACAAGTCTGTGAGAGAACTCTATGAGCTTAGCCAGCAAATGTTAGAAACTCCATCCAGCTCCCCACAAACAGATGTAAAACGTGATGTGGACAGCTTCATAAACAACTGAGTCAGCAGACACTGGTGTTATTCTGGGAAATGCCATATGACAAGAGAATGAAATATTCTAGCCATCCTGTCCATAGACACCTCAGAAAGTTTGTGCTGCATAATGGAATAACTTGAAAAATGGCTGGCTGGTGGAAGCACTGCCTGAAATCTGGCAAACCAACTTACTGCCCAAGAGCAACAGAGAATGTACTTAACTCCCCTGATAACTGGAGAAGGCAAATGGTAAATATACAAGGTGGCCCAATCCCCAAAGCAGCAATTAAGTAATTCAGATGTATATTATTTATACAAAACACCACAAAGGGCAACACAGTAGTTGCCATTGTTCTAGGATCCAAATTGTTTAATCAAAGTATGTTATTAATTATTCTGGTTTTGTCCTAATTTCACCCCATCAGCAAATATTAATTTACGTTAGATGGTGGGGGATTCCTTGATTCTAGGTACGTGGCAGGGATGGCGAACCTCTAGCCCATGGGCCTCAGGAGGCACTTGCAAGTTCCCCATCCAGCCCAGCAGCTTCTTTCCCTGGCTCCACCCCGCTCTGCCATAGAGGGAAAAGTCCTTATCTCCAATCAGTGGCTGGTTAGCATTGAAAAAGGCTCCTTTTCTCAGGCCTTATCAAAAGAAAGTTCTTATCCTTGATCAGCTGCTGATTAGAGATAAGAGCTTTCCCCTGTGGGGCTAGGCAGGGAGCTAGCTAGCTGCTGAGGGATTCAGTCCTTCTCCCTTCTGAGTAGTTATGCAGACGTCTGTCCTGCTTACTTGTGAGTAGACATGATGCTCATACTTATGTCTGAACAGAAATGCTATTTGAAAGTGCTGCTGAATGATTCCATCCCACTTCCTTCTGACCCTTATCCTGCCAAGGCATGCCCTGCTTACTTCTGAGTAGACATGTAGAGGCTTGGTGTTTGGGATGCTATTTGACAGTGTTTTTGAGTGAATTTGCCCTGCTTACTTCTGAGTGGACACGCAGAGCTTTGTCCTGCCTATTTGGGAGTAGATATGCTTCCTACTATAAATTGGTAACAATGGAATTGGGGAGTGTTGAATTTCTGGCCCTGCCCACTTTTGCCCCTGGCTTCACCCACTACTGCAATGTGGCCCCGAGAAGTTCTCAAAAATGGAATCTAGCCCCAGGACCATATGCTAACCACTCAGGTTATATAGTATAGGGTGCAATCCTATGCACGTTTAGACAGAAAAAGTCCTACAATTCCCAGCATCCTTCCAGCCAGGTATGATGGCTGGAGCATGCTGGGAATTGTAGGACTTTTTCTGTCTAAACATGCATAGGATTGCACCCACAGTGTTCTTAGTCTTGTGCCTTCCACTCAAATTTAGGTGGGTGCATATAAGAGACAGCTAATGATGTCAATCAAGCCTCTCATTTATTTTTCCTAATGCCAAATTCACATAAGGTACAAACTTGGAGCACCTCACACATGCAAGACATTTTAAGCAACTGTGAGGAAATCTCAGATCACGGAATAGAATTGGAATCCAAAGGGCAAGCTTTACTATGGACACATCCCTAAGGCTTTTTTTCTTTCAACTCCATAATCCTCTAGTTCAGGGTTGGGCAACTTTTGGCCAGCAACTCCCATGATCCCTCACCATTGGCTATGCTGGCTAGAGCTGATAGTTATTGTAGGCCAAAACATCTGAAGGCCACAAGTTGTCCATCCCTGCATCTAGTTGTATACGGACAAAGACAGAGGAAGCAAAGATAAATGGCCTGAGTTTTAACGGCTGTTCTCCAGGGTGTGTCCTCTCCCCCCCTCTCCCAACACACACACACACACACAAGAGAGAGAGACGGGGGTGAGGAACAAATTTATTGTTTTACAGGTAGAGCTTTGGCAGCAAAACACTGTCCATTAAGGCTGTGTGTAGAGTCGGGGAAAGGACAGACCTTGGAAGCAAGGTCAAATCAAGGCTGCAATCCTAAACACACACACTAGGGGAAAAGCCCTATTGAACACAGTGCGACACTGCCAAGGAAACATGCATCGGATTACCCTGTGAAAGTGGCACAGATAAGGCCTTGCATCTTCGTCCCATGGTAGTACTTTCTCTCACATTATTTATATTATAGGCTTGACAATTACATGCTTAAGATGTGCTTTAAGTAGAACTTTGCATATACCTATGAGCATCAAGAAGCATGTGCAAAAAGCATCTTCATCCATTTTGAAGCATGAGGGGGTGGGGGGAGAGGGAAAGAGAGAGGGAGAAAGAAATAAACTTTACCCTTTAAAAATCGTGTTTTAAACCCTGATATTTTAGTATCTCCTTAGCAAAAAAGATCATTTGGATTAGATCAACACTACTCTATGCCTCTTGACAACAGATGGCATGCTAAGTTTTGCCTGAAGAAGGTGGTACTGTGGGACCTTGTGGTTATAGAGGTCTGTCACAAACAGGGACCATTTTCTGTGCAGACAGAAAATTAAGGCAAATAAGCATTATCCAGAAAGTTTATCTGTCAGGATGATCAGCAATGGGTAGACTCAATCTGTGGGTCTTCTGAGAGCCAGGCTAGTGCCCAGCTCCTCAAACCACCATAGGCCTCTTTGGCCCAATAACTATATTGGCTTTTTCCCTTGCTTCATCCCTCCCCACTGTGATTGATAACTGCCCTTTCCACTCCCTTAGTGAAATCTTAGATATCAAAAGTATTACACATTGCTGAAATCTCAGACATCAAAAGGCCTACACCAGGGACAGGCAACCTTTTGAGCCATGGGTACTTTTTACCATTTGAGAAATTGTTGTGGGGCACCACCACAGGTTGGCTGCCATGGAAGGAGTGAAAAAGAAACCTGCCCCAAAGGCTGAGTACAAGGCAGAGGTGTGGGGGAGGGGGTCTGAGCCCCAGCACACTAAGCAACTCCTTTGAACCCACAGTTTTCAGCACCAACAGAAACCTACTTCACAGCTGCTGATAAGAAAATGTGTTAATTCTAACAATTGGGAGTGGGTAGGGCACCTCTGTGGGTGCCAAAAGAAGTGTCTAGGGGCACACTGGTGCCCAGGGGCACCATGTTGCCTACCCCTAGACTACACCAATGCACATGGTTGGACCCCTAAAATACAGAAAAGTGGGTATCTTGTTTCTCCAACTTTTTCTTAAATTTGGTAGTAAGGGACCTTGAAACTTACAGCTTCCATTAGACCTTTCAGAGATGGAATCTTGAGCATAACTGCATCAAAGACTTCTTCTGATTCCTTTCGGACATATAACAACACTGGAACAAACAGGGTTAATAAAATCAAATTAAAAACAGATGGAAGACATTTTTTTAGCCAAGCAACAACAGGGATGCCAAAGTGTGAAGCATAATAATTTGAGTCAAAGTAATCCAGAACTAGCTCTTTAAACCCATTGTCTCCAGGCCACAAATGTTTGGTACTATGTTGACCACACGGGAATCACCCCACAGGAAAAGCTATGCCGAGGCTTAAGAGCACATGAAGTAAGGAAGTTCAGCACAACAGACAGGCTATCCTTAGTTCACCCCTCTGGATAACTGGTATCAGAGTTTTGTTTGCTATACGTGATAGCAGATATTGCACCTACAATTTAGATTATATTATACTAACAACATGTCGGTCAACAAAGGTGAATTTATGATACCAGTGCCAGACAGAAAACTTTCTTTGAAGCAAAAGTTTTCAAATGAAGGCAGAAGCAGAGGTGGGAGTCTAAAAGGATAATATGCATAGGATGCTTGAGTTCTCCATGGAAGCCATGGCTCATTCTGTGATTCACACTGGAATGGAAAAACAAGCCAACCTACCCCATCCATGTTGTGGAAAATCACATAGAAAACATGCTTTCCTTTGTGTGAACATTCCTCTAGCTCAGGGCTGCTTTTATACTCTGGATTTGATCCCCAAATACACCATGTGTAGACACAACATCGTTTCTGATGAGTGCTCACATTAAGGCATTTGCCTGCAGAACATACATGAGCAAATGTGTAATCCTTTCCCACCTGCCTCTCATATCTCTTTGGTAGTCAAAAGCTGCCGGTTATACACATGGATACCCTTCATAAAGGGCACTGAAATATACCCAGATATTCATTCCAGAGCATTAAAAAAACATACACACAAAGTGGTCCTTGGTTTGTTTCCAGGCAGTCTGAATGTGGCCCCAGAAATTGCATATTGGGGGAGATGTGATTACCCTATATGACTGAAAGAGGATATTCCCCTCTAGCACCAATTTCTCGAGAATACTGTCTGCTGTACTACCAGATCATATTTTGGATCCCTGTCTTGTCCAAGTAGTGCAGATTGTAAGCCTTTCGAGCAAGAACTGTTTCATGTTGCAGCATCAAGCACATCATACAGGGGACCTGGTTCATGTATCTGCAGGGAGCAAGCTCCCTCTGCCTATGCATGCATTCTTAAGAACATAAGAAGAGCCTGTCTGGATCAGACCAAGGGTCCCTCTAGTCCAGCATTCTGTTCACACAGTAGCCAACCAGCAGGACATGAGCGCAACAGCACCCTCCCATCCATATTTCCCGGTAAATGGTGTACACAGGCACACTCTTCCAGAAGCTGTACATGACGATTACAAAGTACAATCCAAACAGGGTTTTCTTTCCCTCCATATTAGTGGCATTACCTCTTTTTGGCTCTTCTATTCGAGACAGCTTAACTGGGCTGGCAGCAAAATCATCTTCATTTATGTAAGGCCCCCTCTTCATGGTAGAGCTGCAAGAAAACCAACCAACAATCAGAACAGTGTCCTAGCACTGCTTCAGTCAGCAGAAGCAGGACCCATCCCTAGGAGCAGTGAAGTTTCAAAGCACTGACATCAGGAAGAAACTAGCAGAGAGCCACTGTTGCAAGATCTAGTCCATTTTACAGTTAGGCGCCAATAGCCAATGTAAACAAGCTAAGAGGCAATTTGTTTAACACGCTCCCATTAACTTGTGAAGAGTTCCTGCCTAGTCTGCTGCACATTGTGAGGATCCTGAATCTAGACCAACAGATGGTGTCATAAGTGTTTTAGTGCTGACATGATGCTTTTCGCTTTCACTGGAAAACCAAGAACAACCTGACCTGTGTTTATATACTGTCTAAAGTTTTTCTCTCATCCTGACCCATCGGAAGATCACAACATGTAGTTCTATGATTAACCACTCTGGAACTCAGTGAGGTAGGTTAGACTGAGAGAAAGCAAATTGCCAGCAAATTGCCAAAAGGAATGTATGGCTGATGTCCAATATCCAGAACCAACACTCTGTTCCCTATC
Source organism: Heloderma suspectum (assembly GCF_057233095.1). Classification (NCBI taxonomy): domain Eukaryota; kingdom Metazoa; phylum Chordata; class Lepidosauria; order Squamata; family Helodermatidae; genus Heloderma; species Heloderma suspectum. The sequence continues at coordinate 274,546,514 of NC_139458.1, forward strand.
ACCCTGACAGAATAGGAGCACTATAAAGACAGGTTGCTTACCTGCGCATTCACACATATGGGCTCTGCGCCTGCACGGAGCCTCCATTTGGGAAACTTCTAAAGCTGAGAGGTTTTTGGTGGGAACTCTCCCCCACTGTCCTACTGTGCATATTTGGGCAGGTTCCCGCCTATTCCCTCAGTTCTAATGAGACTGCCATTGCGGCCTCTGAACCAAGAGTAGTAAATCTCACCTTTGTATCAAAGGACTTTAATCGACACCGAAGCAGGGACGGTGGGTGGGTTGTGTGAATGCACAGATGACCACTTGAAGAACCATAGTTACAGATAAGCGGCCTGTCCTTCTTCTTCATGGTCTCTGTGCATCACACATATGGGTGAATTGCAAGCTCTCTTACTGGAGGTGGGCCGGTGTCCTATTGTAGAATGGATTACAGTACAGCTCTTCCGAAGGAGCAGTCTGCTCTGGACCGAATGTCCAGGTGGTAGTGTTGAATGAAAGTCAACAGTCTCGACCAAGTTGCTGCATGGCAGAGGTCCAGGATGGAAATCCTTCTCTCAAAGGCAGGGGATGTCACCATCACCCTAGCTGAGTGTGCTCGAACTGGCCCTGGAAGGCTTAGTCAGCTAGTAAACAAGGGTAATGGTTTGCACCACCCATGAAGAAAGTTGCTGTGATGACACCGATTGTTCCTGTCTCTTCCCTTCATAACATATGAAGAGGCGAGGAGATTGTCAGAGTGCCTCTGTATGGGCTTTGTAGAATGCTAGGGCTAGATGAACATCTAAAATGTATGCAATCTTCTTTCCAAATCCAAAGTTGGGGATGGAAAAAATGCTGGTAGGTTGACATGGAATTCAGATACTACTTTAGGCAGAAAAAGAATGTCTGGTCTGAGGACCACTTTGTCCCAATGAAATGTTAAGTAAGGTTCATCGATTCTAAGAGCAGCAAGCTCACTCACACATCATGCTAATGTAATTGCCACAAGGAAAAGCACTTTCCATGTTACAAGGTGTAGATCAATAGTTGCCATCAGCTCAAATGGCTTTGTAGTCAAAGCTTGTAAAACAACAGAGACGCTCCAATGCGGTACCGCTGGCTATACCAGAGGCATTAGATTTCACATCCCACATAAGAACTGCCTGACAGTCGGGTGGGAGAAACTGGAAAAACCTTCTACTGAAGGATGAAAAGCTGAGATCGACACTAAATAAACTTTAATTGAAACCAACTTCAGGCCTTTGTCCATCAAAAACATTAAAAAATGGTAAAACATTTTGAACAGAACAAGTAAATGGGTTGAAATTGTTAGCGGTAGCAAAACTCTTGAACTTACCCCATTTGTGGGCGTAAAAGCTTATCTGGCTTTCGGGCAGCATCTAGAATCCTCTGTGCCTCTGTCGGTACGGAAAGATCGGTTACCATCAGACGCAGTGTGTTCAGATCTGGGTGTCAGATCTTCCCTTGTTTTTGGTGTGGAAGATATAGTCTGAGTGGCAGACACAGATAATGTCCTTTTGCCCTGTTTAGAAGCAGCTCAAACCAACCCTGTCTGGGCCACCATGGAGTGACCAGAATGCAATCCATGTCTTCCACCAGTATCTGTCAGGATTCCCTTAGCCCCCGCTTTACTTCAACGCCCAAACATACACAGACAAGAGGCTTCAGTCTACAGCTTCTAATCCATTACTTCACAGGGTCACACAGATGCAAATTCTCAGAGACTCTCCGTCTATAAAGGAATGCCTTCAGGGGATTCAAATGGAATTTACGAGAGTTACCCACCATTTGAAGAGGGAGGCAGTCTGGCTGGCCTAACTTAAGTGGGGGAGGTCCCTCTCTTCTTGTGAGGCCTCTCTAAGCGCAGCTTTTCATGCAAGGCCAATCGGGTAGACCGTCTAAGTTCCGCCCCTGCCTTCTCTTTCTTTGCTCTGTGCCTGCATCTGGCATCTATTAGGTCATCCTCCCCAAACCCCGCCTCCTCCTGTTCACTGCCTCTCATGGGGTGTGTGTGTGAGGAGGGACCCTCATGCTCAGCCATCTGGACATTTGTAACCTGAGAAGCAGGCCTACTCATATCTGGACTAGCCTGGGAAAACACCTCCCCCATGTTTGATGGTTCTCCTTCAGAATCTGAACTGCTATCCCACTCGCTGCGCTCAGAAACACCCCTGACAATATCTTGGCTAAAATCCTCACTAATAAGGGAAACGGGGGAAAACAGTTCCCTTTTCAATGTCTGTAGGAAGGCATCACCCCGAGAGTTCTTGCTGATCCCAGCTCTGCTGCAGAAGTGTTTGCAGACGGAACTGTCCTCTGTTGCAAACAGGCCTGTTGATGGGATGCCCCAATGATGAGAAACTTTTGGTATCACCTCACTGTGAAGTTGCCACTCATGAGAAAGGTGAAAAGTAGGTCGGGTTTGAAGGCTTTGAGTGCTTCTTTTACTGCTCAGTTTGAGGATGCTGATGTGCTCTCATTTCTTCTTCTTCGACCAGTAGCTTCTTGAGGTGTCCACAATGCACCCCCCATCCGATATTGGAGGCATTGGTTGTGAGCATCTGAGATGGTGACGGTTGGTGAAACTTGACACCAATGAGTACATGGCTTGGCACCATCCACCAATGAAGGGAGCAAGCAACTGCCCACAGAAGTCGAAGGTGCATTCTCCTTGCACCTGCTGTCAGATCAAAGGCCCTGGCGAACCAGCTCTGCAGATATCACATCCAAAGGTGAGCATATGGAACGACGGCAGTAGTGGCAGCCATAAAACCCAACAGACACTTAATAGCATGTGCCTTTATGGTACAGGGCTTGCTGACTTGCCATGCCAGCCTCTGTATGGTCCCTTGATAAGTAAGCACGGCCTTTCTCTGTGTCGAGAAACTGGATCAACTGACTCAGCACCAAAGAGGACGTCTCATGGTTGACATACAATCCAAGTTGCTCGAGGACAGCGAGAGTTAAAGATAGAGAATGAAGAAGGTCTTTTCAGGATTGGGCCACAATTAACCAATTGTCTATATATGAGTAAAGCTGGACCCCTTGAAGTCTCTGATGGGTGCACACCACTGCCATACATTTAATAAAAACTCTTGGTGCTGTTGACGGTCCAAACAGAAGCACTTTGAGTTGGTATGTTCGAGATCCCACAGTAAACTGGAGAAATAGTTGACTCTGTTCGGCAGTGGCGATATGGAAATATGCATCTTTGAGGTCTATCAATGCAAACCAGCTTCCCATCTGTAATAACAGTAGAATGGCAGGTAAGGAGATCATTCTAAACTTCTTCAGTGCAATAAAGAAGTGTAGCGTATATTTTGCAAGTCTAAGATAGATCAGAGCCCTCCATCCTTCTTCGGTACAGTTAAAATATCGAGAGTAGAATCCTTCCTGAATTTCACAGAGTGGGATGGGAATTATTGTCCCTTTTTCCAGAAGGGAGGTCATCCCAAGCTTCGAGGAGTGAAGAAAGTGGGGTAGAGTGCAGGGCTCCAGAAGGAGGGAGGGCATTGAACTTGATCTTATAAACAATTTCAACGATGGTAAGTACCCATGAATCAGATGTTATTCCGATTTGATGCTCCGCTCTCTCCTGAGGTTGAGGCAAGGATGAATCCTTGATTTCTCCCTCTGACACAATCTGCATGGTGTCGACCACTGGTGGTGAGGTTTCTTGCCTCAAAGGAATCAGTGAAGTTAACAGAGGGGGTGGGGCAGGAAGGTGGATCGGCACTCCTTTGTTAGAGTCCTCTGGTTTTTTGAGGTCTTTCTTTTTCTTCTTTTTCTGGGGGTCAGACTACTTAGGCACACGAGTCTTTTTAGAAGGCTTCTTTGCCAAGGAGGCAGCAAGAGACCTCTCAGGAATTAATGGTGTCTCTGTCCTCCCTGTGGCTAGAGCAGGGACAGTGGGTGTCCTAGGCCTAGAGGTATCCACAACCTGTACCATATCCTTCGCTGGAAGTCTATTCGAAGATGAGCTTAGAGACGCTGTGGTTCCACAGCCTCCAGAGCTTTCTTCCATAAAAATGCACGAAGGCGGTCAGAGCAATTCCAGTGAACTTGTTTGGAAAAGGCGAGGCAGCGATGGCAAGCCTCTACCACATGGCTCTCTCCAAGATGAAATAAACAAAAAGAGTGGCCATCTGAGGGGCGTAACTTACTATCACACAGCATGCATTTTCTAAATGGAGCCTTCAGAGCCTGAGGTGAAAACCGTGATTGTAGATCTCAACAAAAAAACAGATAATATAAATAAAAAGAAAAGAGAGTAAAGAGTACAAAGAATAAAAGGTTTTATCTCAGGAAAAACCTTTGTCAAAAGACAAGAGTGTTCCTGATGAAGCCGCTGCAATGGCGGTCGAAGAAGAACTGAGGGAATAGGTGGGAACCCGCCCGAATATGCATAGTAGGACGGTGGGGGAGGAGGGTTCCCACCAAAAATCTCTCAGCTTTAGAAGTCTCCCGAATGGAGGCTCCATGCAAGTGCAGAGCTCATATGTGTGATGCACAGAGACCACAAAGAAGAAGAATAGGTTATTTTTATATCATAGAAAAGATACACATGTTCTTTGATGTTCGTGTGAACACACAGAGGTGCTTTATGGAGAGGCAGACCAGTGGTCAGCCCAAGTATTGCACTATTGACAAGGCTGTGTCTGTATCCACATAGTTCCAGGTCAACAAGGGCAAGAATTCTTCATCTCTGAGTGCTCCAGGGTAAGCCAGCAAGTGCAAGTCAGATGCCAGGGTGACTCAGCAGTCTTTAAATGCAGGTTCGAGTTGCTCTTAGTTTCCACCCTGAAAATCTTCTGATCTGCCTTGGGGCAGAGTGCACTTTTCACTAATAGCTTGCCAAGAGACTTAAAAACAAGGATGGGGAACAGCGTCCTTTACTCCTGACATGATTTAGAGTGATCTTTTATGGTAGACTGCACATCTTGGGCCAGATAAATTACAACTTAACTAGAACAACAAAACAAACAGCGCGCCCCATACAAACGACTGGCACCAGGATGGGAAAGTAATAACAAACCTTACCCTTCACCCTCCAGGTCGTCAGATGCAAGAGGAAAGACCTAGAAGGGAGACCCCCCCGCAAATTAGTTTTTTGAAATGTTTTAGAGCAAAATTAAAAGCTGATTAACAACATACAAAGTCCCATAGCATCACATGCCCTGTTTGTATAAGCAAATCTAGCTACTGGTAGCTAGCTCTTAGAAACCATTTTGAACTTACAATAATCTGCTACTAGTCTGCTTTGTTCCTTTCTCTGCCTGGTTTGTGCATAGTGCTAACTCATGGTATGGGTTGTTGAATTCCAGATTGTTGTGACGCGTGGACACAACTATACTAACAAACTATAGTTTGTTAACCATGAACAACCCAGAAAGAGAACCTATGGTTTGTTACTGGGTTGTGAATGGGTTGTTTAAAACATGGGTTGTTGTTGGGTGTGAACCCAAAACCATGGGTTCATGGGTTGTTTGCCAGACTACAGAGGCCACAGGCAAGAGTGGTTTAAAAAAAAAGCTGCTCTAGATGCCAGTACTACAGCACTGCAGAGGAGTTTAGGATACCAAGAGAGAGCTGGCGAACGAGGATGGAAACAACCAACCAAGAGACTAAGAAAACAAACCACAGTTTGATTGATTGCCGGAAAAACCCTGGGTACGGCAACAAACCATGGTTAACCATGGGTTAAATAAAGCATGAGCTAATGTTATGTGCAAACCAGGCCTCTTGATTCCCATATATGTGTATTTCGCCATGCTGTTCCCTACACCTGACACTGCTCTTTATCACATTCTCTCTGCCTTCAAAGTCTACAGAACCCACTCCTTTCACAGTGTTTGCCCAGTTCTACAGCCCTGCTTTTCATGCATGGACTGCTATTACTTAACTCTCCCTTAACTCCAAATGCTTGCTACTCAGCCCCCATTTTCTACCCTTTCCCTTTTGTCTCTGCCTTTTCTGTGGTTGCAGAGGCAAAGGATGTACGATATACCTCCTCGCTGCCAGCTTTCTGGTGGCAAATGAAATCCATGTCATTTCAGAGGACACTTGGGCTTCTTTGAGCTGCTGTGCTGAGACTTGTTTGGGTTTGTTTTTCTGGTAAAGTGTATCTTGTTATTTCACCCCACTTGTATTAGTGTGCTTTTTATTGTTGACTTTGTTATGCTTTTAATGCTTTTACTACTTGACTGTGAGTCTCAAGGTGCTCAGGCATGAGATGGTGGGATACAAATTTCCTAATACGTTAAATAAATGGGGAAAGCAATCCTATGGTCCCTGGGTGAGCGTTCCAGGCACCATAGGATGGCTTGGATAACCCCCTCCAGGGTTGGACACAGTGCTCTGATCTTAGAAGGGGAAGTATGAGATCCACCCCCCACCTCCTTGCAGCTGATATGGAGAGAACTGCTCCAGAAAACTGACCTTGGGGAGGGGGGAAAGGGGGAGTCCTGGTGTGCAGGGAGAGGAAGAGACCGGAGATGCCAGGAAATGATTTATCCTGATTCTTCTCTAGCCTCCTTCCCTCCTCCTCTGAAGGGCCCTTGCTAAATGGGCTGAAAGGCCCATCTAGCCAAAAGAGCAAAGATCAGAGGATGGGGAGGCAAAGACTGCCTTTGCTGCTCCTCTTGTCCTGCTGGGCAGTGCATAGGAATGTTGGAAACCTTTGAGTTCAAAGGCAGCAAAGGCACAGTTCATAGGATTGCACCCTAAATAAGTGCATCTGAATAGTTTTTGACATTTGGAACAGTGGCAGTTACAGGGTCAAATAATACTTTCCAGGGAAGAAATTGTGGTTATAGTGCTCAGAAATTGAGACATCCTCACCTCTGGCATCACAACTTTTCAGGAAAAACCTCTGGATCCCACAAAAACTGTGCACTTATAATATAAGCTGATTGCCTAGAAAGGGCCAAATTATCAGCTCAGTTGCTGCATACAATTGGACAAGAAATAGCTTTCCACTTCTTTTCCCCTTTCATTGTCACCCTCCCCCACCAAGGTAAGCAAAAGAGGAATCGTACGTGAGCTCCACGCTGAATATTGGAATAATGAACATCAGGTATAAAGAGAACTGGCTGAGTGTCAAGGTCCATAAATGGCTTGAAAATAGTGATGTCTGTACGCTTGTGGGAGGGAAGCATGGGCACTTTGACATCAGAAACTGGTGAAAAGAAAAAGGAAATAAGAGACGGTTAAAGTAGAAATATTTCATACATACGCACACTTGCACACCCCATGTTCCTTAACCCCAGCTTTCTGAGGCAGGGCCTGTTTTAAGACTTCTTGCTGAGCTCAGTAAAGTTATTCAGAGATCCTGGGATTGGATTTGAGATTCTCCCACCACTGACACAAAGAATGGCAGGCCATCTCTGCCTACTACATTATAGGTTCAAAGACAGCCGCTCATTAAATTTGTCCCATGGAACCCCTGGCCTTGTCTTTGATTCCATTTCTTAATCACACTAAACTTCAGTGTTTGTATATCATATATACTAATAATGATCTCAATTCTCCGAGTGCCATTACGTCTGTAGCCAAAAGGACACCACTGATGTACAACAGGGACGTATCAGCAGACTCAGGGAAATCCTGATGTATGCAGAAGTACAAAACGTATTTAGGAAAAAACATTCTGAAAGGGGGAAGCCCCAAAAGCAGCCCAATAAGGTCTCCACATATTCAGCAGCCATGGAATGCTGACTGGTTCTTGGGAGGAAAACCAGAGGAAAGGGGGAATGGAATGGAGTGGCTGGAAACTTGAATAGGGAATGCTCCACACTGCAACATTTTGTTGTAGGTCCTACTTGCGGTATTTTATTATGAAAGTCATCTCATATAGGGGCCCTGCTAGGGCTATAAGCAGGAGAGAAATGTAATAGAAATATTTTGATGCCCCAAGGAACATTCAGATATTCTACCAAATACCAAATCACTGTTTAAAAAAAAGAATTTACTCTTCCTCCCCCTTCTCCAGAAATGCTGTCAATGGTAGTTACTGTTTGTCAGGTGACACTGCTTTCTTTGGCACAATTATATTAACAAGTTCACCTTAGCACAGGTCCAAATAAAAGGCCCAGTTGTACCAACAGCTTTATTGCAAGCACATGTAATTTCCCTTTCAAATGAAGAGGTATTTTATGGCACAGCTTTCATTTTCAAATAAGATTTAGTTGAAATTTTCATCTAAATTAGATGGCACTTAATATTTTCTACTTACAGGCATTCAGCTGGGAGCTGGGGTCAGTGCACTTGCCTTTTCTTTTGCTTTGTTTTCGTTCTTCATCCCTGATCTTCCTCTCTGCCCCCTATCAGGTAAACAGAAAAAGATGCTTAAATGTTTTGATGGGGGTGGAGGACAGAGTCCTACCTTCTGAGGTCAACATTCCTGGTCCCTCCCAAATCAGACACTGTGGAAGTCAGTCAAGCTATATTCTCTTCACCAAGTCAACCAGAAATCATTGCATTTGAAACTGAGCCCATACATACATAATTCAAATCAAGGAAGACCTAGCAAGTGTGTTTCTTTGAAGTCAGAATGTAATGCAGAGTTACCACTTGCAATCTTTGCAGCTGTTTTGAAAGACAGTAGGCAAGGAAACTGCTGCAGCATCTCTATTTTATAACCAATAAAAAGCTTCTCATGTCAGAACAAGCCTTGTGCCATTTTGGACAAGATATTAGAAATGTATATTGTAACAAAGTACAGATTATCACTGATTGCACTTGCTTTTGTAGGATTAAAAATGGCTCCATATGCAAGTAAAACATTGATGTCCCTCTCCCTAAATGTCAAGAATCAAAATAATAGTGTTAAGTAGTTAGTTATTATATACGCAGTCAAAGCCACACAGATACAGCAACACCTTTAGGACAATTCTATACATGTCTACTCAGAAGTAAGTTCCACTTTGTTCAGTGGGATTTAGGCCTTGTAAATATGTTTAGGATTGCAGCCTTAATGTGGAATAAACTGTTTTGTCTTATTCAGAAAACTAAGTCTGAATCTACACATAGCAGTTATACCGTTATCATACCATTATTATAAGTGTTGGCACACGTGACACCAATGGGCACCAATAGCTATGATAACAGTATGATAACGGTATAACTGCTATGTGTAGATTTAGCCTAAAAAGGAATGTATTCAGGTTTGACAAGAAAAGTCATTTTTATGGGATTATTTAGATATGAGCATTTGCTACATAGAAATCCCTTCTGCATTGGAAAAGAACTGGCTGTGAGGCTTTCTCCAACATGTAAATTCAGCAAAATATATACATGTGTACTAGTCTTGCTATTCTAAAGTTCTCCATTCATTCCTCAAGTAGAGTGCACAATTATAAGTCCTGTGCTGCTCTTCGCTGGTGCAAATTGTTCATAAGAAGGGTGCTGGAAACATGAAAAGGGCATGGGGCTAGCACACTCCCTCTCCTCACATGTTTATGCTACATACTTTCATAATGCCTGAATAGGGCTAAGTAGAGGAAACTTGCCTACCCTTTTCCAGGTAAGAAGTTGGCTGGTTTACACCCCCCCCCCCCAAACAAGTCATTCTAAGTGCCTGGCTATGGAAGTACTCATTTCTTTCTTACATTTTTAAACTGCCCAATAATCAAAGTTCTCTACGTGGTGTACAGATAAATTAAAAACATAAAATAAAAGAGTAAAATAACAATAAACAACACAAGATAAAACTTAGAGATAACCAGTGGCGTAAAGTTTTAGATTAAATTACTGGCTACAGCAGGCAAAGAAAGAACCAAACGAGTTTCCCCAGAAACCTCAAACTGAAAAGATGGAATCTGATCTTGGGTGCTCCCAGACAGAGGGGTACTAGTGTTAACTATCAGAAGGCATTGTGCAGCTATTCCATCTTTCCTTCCTTAATGAAAGGAAAAAGACCGTAAGAAAAAAAAAAACTGAAGCAGCAGTGGGAAAACCTGCGATGGTTATGAGTGGATGATGACAATGCCTGGACCCCCACCCCCGTCAAATTCCTCAAATGAGGCCAGATGAAGGTGCAATAAAAGACGTGTCTAAAAGCACCTCAAGGTAGATGATGTTTGAACTGAGCTTTAAAACAAACCCATTTGGCCTGGACTTTTCTCCCTCAAAAGTGAGCAGTCTTGATTAACAAAACTTTGACAAAACAGATAGGCCTTGTTCTCTAATGTCTTACTACTTGGATTTAGCAAGACTTTTTTTTTGTTAATGGAGACAGAATTTGTGGGACAGAACGACCGCTTGACACAGGTGGTATGGAAACACCAAAAGTCACTGGGAAGGAAATCAAGTAGGCCAAAGGTGGCATACTAGATGAAGCACATTTTGTTCCTAAAAGCTGAGAATCATCACAGGCTTTCTCGTGATCAAGAGTTAGTTGTGCTAGAATCTAGTAAATTAGGTTCCATTTACTTCCAATATGTTTAATAGGACTGAGAATTCATTTCCTTTGCAATTCATAATTATAAAAGGTATCCAACATCAATTTACATCAGGACAAGTTTTTTTTTTATGCTAATGAGTTTTTAGAAAGCAAGAAAAATAATCAGAGAAATAAAACTACATTGATAATTAGCTTTAATTGGTGGAATCTACAAGACAGCTGGTCACATTTTGCATTTTGGTTGGTTAGAAATTTATCAGACACCTCATACTTCAAAAATAAGGGAGATCTAGCTGTGTTCTTTTTTCTGTTTGAAATGGAAGATACACAGTATGAGAAAAGAATGTGTGTACATGTGTGTTGCTTTGAGACTTTTCTCTTGGCATCCTTTCCCAAGTGATCTCTCCTGCACCAAGTCTGGGAATAATACTGCATTTAATTAGTCTCAAAGATTTAAAAGGTTAAACCACAAAGATGTAGAGGATTACTTTTTGCATCTATTGTAACAAATAGCATTGATTGGCTAAACTAAATGTTTGACTGAATCAGAAGACCTTAGAGAGATAACGTTCTTAAAGTCATCGTTTTACAGAGTCCTGCAGCTTTACCTTGTCACAAAAGACTTTAATCTGGCAGTAAGCTCTGTGAACAGGTTTGTTGCTCCTGTTGTTGTAGCTGTAGGTGTCAATCTGAAGATTCAGAGGAAGTCCTTTGACACCTTTCTGAGAAGAGAAGTCTGTACTGAGGCAGTTTACAGCAATGAAGACCTGAAAACAAACCAAGCATAACAATTCCCATAAGAAGCTGGACTTAATCACTTTTTTTGTTCTGCTAAAAGAAGAAAACACATCACTACTGCATTAATCCCCCAACCAGGGAGATACTTTGCAACTGCACCATTATTCTGGAATCCAAAGACACTAACAGTACAACCCTAGGCATGTCTACTCAGAAGAAGCAAGACCCATTGAATTTAATAGGATTTACTCTCAGGTAAGTATATACAGGACTCCAGCATAAGGCAGTGTTTTTCAACCAAGTTTCCACAAAATTTCACAAACTCCTACATCAAGCATTTGACTTCCCTCTTTTGTGTCAGCCAGCCACCCGCATTCCCAAAGTGGGAGCATCCATGAGTAACATGAAGAGACACAGTCTAGTCTTGTGACATTTCCAACAATGTTGAATTGGTCAAAATCAGTCTGTATTTGTGAGTGTGACAAAAATAGGTGAAGCATATGTTGTGATTTATTTACTTTATTTAGGTTTGTATGGTAGGGTGACAGTATTGCTGTCAGGTTCTGGAATGCAAGGGCTAGCCTTAATGTTAAAGCACAGTGGTGGGGAGAAAGTAACCATGACAAGTTGTGTAAAAAGCTTTCAGGGAGAAACTGAGAATGGCCTATTATTGGCTGAAATGGGGGGGGGAGGGGTTAGGGGTTCCTCACATGACTGCCTCAGGCAGTTGCTTTTGGGTGTCGTTCATGAAAGGGCAGCAAAATTTATTTATTTTATTTTTACTTCCAGGGAAAGATGCTTGTGAGATTTTCCCCCTCAGGTGCCAAAACAACTTGGCCAGCCTTGGAGAACACTTATTCATTTCATTTTAAATGATTTTTAGGCCACCTTTAAGGGTGGAATCATCTCAAGGTGGTGTACAAGATAAAAACAATACAAAACACAACAGACAAGCAATGATGTGCTATGCACCTATACCATGACTGAGGAAGGGGCTATTCTGCCTCAAGCAGCAAAACAGCTTGGGCCAGCCCTGGATGAAAACCACTGCTCTAAAGAGCCAACTTTGGGTATACTTTTTGTACACTGGCGATCAACAGCCTATTCACATCACCAAACACTGTGTTCAGGCATTCATCCCAATGCAGCAAAGGAGTTACCACATGTGGAAGTAGGAATTCACACATGTGTGGTTGATTCACAGTCACTTCAACAATGCTCACCTGGGACTCATTAAAATGACTGGATTATTTGTCTCTTCATGTAGATAGGGCCGTATATCACCATCTGGGACCTTGAACTATTACACATGATTACAACTGATTATGGGTTATGTGTTCAAGAAACATGGAGATATTGTGCCCAGAATAAAATTATGCAGTTTTTCAATATCTTTCCCATTTTCAAAACATATTTATTTTTAATACATCTTTTGAGATATAGAGGGGAAAAGGAAGGGACCTGTGCCTTGAGAGCTTTCTTACACTCAATGAGTATTAGAAGAACCACCATTTGAAACCTACTGCCATAGCACATTAATAGTACAATCCTATACATGTCTACTCAAAAGTAATTCCCATTGAGTTCTATGAGGCTTATGCCCAGGTAAGTGTGTAGAGGATTGCACCCCGTTGATATAATACAAACATAATAGCTCAGCACTACAATTGCTTCTGCATTTACCAGGGAATACACTTGCCCAACTAAGAGCAGATGCAAAGAAGTGATGTTGTTCCAACAATAAGAGATATCATGTAATTTACTGTGAGTCTTACCTAATGTTGCTTTTCTTCAGAGTAATGCTAAAAGTAAAATCATCAGCAGTGGAAGAGAGACTCCCAGTGGAACACAGCAGCTACTGCAGGTCTAAACTATGCCCTCTTCTTAACTATCTTTTTTATATATGCAGCACCGCAAAAGCTTTAAGACATACTAACAAAAGGGGAAGAAAAATGGATGCATTTCCCCAGAGCATCAACAATTCCCAATCTAAAGAAAATACTAGTTGTCCTCCTTGTAATGAGAATCCTTATAATAAGGATTATCCTTTTCTTCATCCAAGGAAGTCTAGAAAAGTAATCAACCCTTCATAGGCTCTCTTTTAATCACCTGATTTCAACTAAATTGAATTGAGCTTAATTAAATTCCCTTCCTCAGTCTCAGTACTTAAAAACAGAGTGATAAAAATCCTGTTAAAACTTACTATCCCTAAAATTATATTAAGATTAAATTCAAGATACTTAGGGAGCAATCCTATGGCTGCTAGTCAGTGGCTAGACGGCCACAGGATACGTTGGTTTCCAGGAACCGACCTTCCCCCCCTCCCGCACTGCTTCACAGGCAGCTCAGAGTGGCCCTGCACTCCATGCTCAGAAGAGGAGTGTGGAGCGGCAAAAACGGGGCATTCTGGGGCGGGGAAGGCGGAAATACCAGAATGACACAGCCACTGTGTCCTCCAGCAGCCCCTTCCCCCGCATCAGCTGTCTAGCCTCAAATGCAGGGCAGCTGAAGAGCGGAGGGGACGATCCCCTCCGCTCTTCTCCTGCCCTGCATTGGATATGCAGTCGCCTCCGAGTTTGAAGGTGGTCGCCTATCCCGGTAGGATTGCTCCCTCCATTTCTACTTCAGAATACCAAACTAAAAGAAGAATTATGACTATATCTGTTACTCCAAAAATTCTAAAGTACAAACATACATAAATATATTATCCAGGAGAGACCTGTAATCAATATTATCAATTAACCCTGTAGGGATTACAGTACCAAGCCTCAAAATCCATATTGCCTCCTTTTTTTAGTAATTTCTTTCTAAAAGGCTCTTTCCTCTTCTCCAGGGCAATCTGTTCTATCGCCCAAAATAAAATATCTCCTGCTTTATGTCTGGACTACGAAGAATGTTTAACTAGGGGCTCAGTTTCCCTTTTTTGTTTTATGTTATTAAAATGTTCTCCGATTCTTATCCTCAGCTTGTGAGTAATCATTCCTAAATACATCAAATTAAATGGACATTTAACAATATAAACCACACCTTGACTAGTACAAGTCGTAAAACTTCGTAAAAAAATACTCCCGTTGATTATTGGGATCATAAAGGACAACATCTTATACGTGTATATACAATAGGCCCATAAGGGTGATGGCCTTTAGGTGGAGTAGTACCTAATAAGGTCCTAGATAACGTTCCCCTTCTATCTCTCAGAGTGTTGCCACTGTGCACCAATATTTCCTTGATGTTATTAGTCCTTTTATAGGCAAAGACTGGTTTCTTTTGGAAAACAGATATATCTCCCAAAATATACCAATATTTCAAAATGCTTTTCTTATGGATAATATATTTATGTATGTTTGTACTTTAGAATTTCTGGAGTAACAGGTATAGTCATAATTCTTCATATAGTTTGGTATTCTGAAGTAGAAATTAAGCATCTTGAATTTAATTTTAATATAGTATCAGGGATAGTACATTTTAACAGGATTTTTATCACTCTGTTTTTAAGCATTACAGCTGTTTTTTTAAATCCCTATTGTTGGTGTTGCCAAATCTCCCCCCCCCCCAAGCCCCAAACTGTTCATCTCCTGTCTTGGAATATGGCTACCATTTTCCAGAAATTATGTGTGTGTGTGTGTGTGTGTGTGTGTATAAACACACACACACACACACATACATACACCCCCCACCCCACCCCCGAAGCATGTACCTTATTGGTGTGTGATACTTGTTTATTGTCTTATGAGCTCACGAACTTCCATAGGGCTACATTTTTTTAAAGCTGCTTTTACTAATCAAAGCTTTTAATCAAAGGAGAATGTTAAACAAGTTGCTAGATAATATTATCTTCAATAGTAGCTAGAGAAGTCTTTAGTTAAGAACGGCTGACAATTTTTTCAAATTAAGCAGTAAGCAAGACACTAACGAACAACACTACAGCTTATGATCATCCCATGAAATCAATGGGCAGTAAATTGGATTGGCAGTTAAGTTCAGGAAAAGCAAAACTACTTCACACAAGATGTAATAAAGTCATGGAAGGTGCTGCCACAAGATGTAGTGGTGACCACTAACTTAGAAGGCTTTAGCCAAATTAATGGAGGATGTGTCTATCACCATCTACTAATCATTATAGCTAAGTAGAACTATCAAGTTCCAAGGCTGTATACCTCTGAATGAAGTCCTGGGCTGGATAGGATGTTATGGGGATATCTCAGAGGACAAACAAGAGTGAAAGGCCAAAGCCCTTCTTGTGGGCTTCCTGGAAAGCATTTGGCTGGCCCCTATTGGGAAGAATCATGTTTGGAACAGAATGGGTGGAGCTGTTCTCAGTACTTGGAACTTCTGACAAGATGCATGCATGCATCATAATAGAACAACAGCCTTGCACGCACAAACTTGAAAACCATCATCCTGCTGATGAGGATGTTTTTGTGTTTAATTAAAAATCTTTACCAAATTGCTTTCTGTTTCTTGGTGTGAGAATAGGAAAAGTGCTGTGTCGAAGATACTAGCCTGTCTGGCTGCTGCTTCTACTATTCTGGAGAATAGTGCCAGAATTAATGAGGGTGGGGGAGAGAGAGATAGCAGAGTCCTTAATAAAACCCACAAGCTCATCCGCTAACTCTCCCCCCGCATTTCAGCCTCATCATGCCTCCCGTAATGTCCTAAAACCAGTAACTAAAGGGGACCAGTGCAAAAGGGAAGGTGAACAATCCTTTCTACACCAATGTGGGTTATCCAATCCAAATTCTTTATGTTTGGGGGAAGATAAATGTATAAGAGCCTCGTTATGAACAGCATCCCATCTCAGATGCATTCTCTCCCCAGTAGTTCAACACTAATATTTTGATACCTTTCCAAAGGTTCCCACTTGGCTTAGATCTCTGTTCCCCCAAATACTGGTTTCTTTATTTTAGGGGGAAAGTATTGAATCCATGTCTTAAAGGAAAATGAAGGTAGGTGATTATGCCAACGACTTCCCCACCCAAGAACCGACAGAAGAAAGAAGTATGAAACCACAAAAGTGGTTGGACATCTTCAGCCTGTAGAGCAAGATTCCTCTTTTGACAGCCTTTCTCCTTTTGGAGGGCTCTTCTGCATTCTTGGCTATCTGAAAGTTTGCTTGTTGTTTTTGAGAAGTATTTTCCATTTACCTCTTAACATGCACATTTTAAGAAGGTGGGGACTACTTGCAAGTGTTTGTGCGTGCATTAGAGCAGGTGTGTGTATGCATGATTTGAGTCCTGCCCATGCAGGCAGGTCAGAGAATTCTTGGGTGGTTACACTGACATACACAAAGTGACTACTACACAAGCAAAAAAATGCTCAGCAGACAAGAAAAGAATTGCTACCTGAATATGGAACATCGTATGCATTATAATGAATAGAGAGAAGATTCTGCACACGCAAAGCTTTAGATTCCACCCTATGTCCGTACAACGGTATTTGTTGTCAAAATATACTATCTTCCAGTATTAAGTTAGCAGTTCAAAATATACCTCAGCGTCTACAGCCTGTGTATGTTGCCTTAGTGGTTATGCGCAAGGATTTACATACATAAGCACAAGAGACAAGATGCCTCCATGTCCCACTCAGGCCTGTGACTAAATTTATCAGAAGAAATGTTCTCAGATTTTCTGGGAATATTTCTGAGAGTATTCTCTTTCTCAACCTGCCCGCAGGATTTCTCATCCCCTCAAAGTAATTCAGTGAAATGGTGCCTCCAGTTTTTATGCCCACAGGTAAAGTGGAGAATTTTATTTAATGTTTAAAGCAGGGATAGGAAACCTGTCACCTTCCAGATGTTTTGAACCACAACTCCCATAATCTCTTACCACTGGCCATGCTGGCGGCTGATCATTGGAGTTGTAGTCCAAAACATCTGGAGGGCACCAGGTGCTCTAAAGACTGAAGAGGAAGCTGAACCCCGAAGAATGAAAATTCTAGCAATTCACACTAACAAAATGTTAACAAGGCATCCCCACAATGCAAATAGATACAAAATACTACGTAACCCACATTTTTTCCTCTTTCCTCCTCATTCTGTTTTCCTTTTGTGACATGCCTTTTAAATTGTAAGCCTGTGGGCAGGGACTGTCTTGTTTTTATTGATCTTATCATAAGCCACTCTGGGAGCCTTTTTGGCTGCAGAGTGGGATTAAATACTATGAACAAACAAACAAACCTTGGCATTCATAAAACACAGTAAAATGCAATAATCTAACAAACTCCATTTTAAAACTAAATCCTTAAATGGAGCTGGGGAGGAGAGAATAATGCAGCAAGAAGAATAAAATCTAATCCAAGCAATTACTACAAGGCTTTCAAGCTACAAACACAAGGAAGGAGGAACTGCAGTCTTATGCACACTTCCACAGAATAAGCCCCATTCAGCACAGTATAACTTACTTCAGAGTAAACCTGCAGAGGATTGCACAGCTATTCTCAATGCTACACTCCCTCTTATTGAAAATGCCAAGCTTGATTGACTCATCCACATGCCTCCCGCATTTAGTTTCAGCTCAACCAAATGGGTATCTTAATAGAGGCCAAAGGTGGCAATGCCTTATTGGAATGAACCCTATGATGGAAGGCTTCTTTAAGACAATACCCTTATAGCTACATGTGCCACTCACAGCTCAAGAAAATGAAAAATAATGACTTACTAATCTCTCATTAACCCAATCAATGAACATCATGCCCACAACAAGGCCATGGGGTCATATTACAGGAAGCAGTGCAGCTTCTTCAGAGGACACTGAATAAACCACACAATCCCCAGTCCAGAACAAAGATAAATCATGCAGATTTCACTGCAGAAAAAGATGGCCACTCTTATTTGGCTTATGTCCTCTTTGGGAAGCTTTGATGTGTTTGTTTTCGGCTGCAGGGCGGGGGCGGCGTCCCTTGACATAGATGGACTTTTACTTTGCGAACAGGCTCACACTTGTTCTGGTAATAATAACAGCATTACAGCCTGCCCCAGCCTGGCACCCTCAAGAAGTTCTAGACTACAACTCCCAGAATTCTGCACCATTGGCCATGTTGGCTGGGGCTGATGGGAGTTGAAGTCCAAAACATCTGGAAGGCACCACATTGGGGAAGGTTGTCGTTGCATTCTATTTATACAGGATTCTAAGTGGTTCTAAGTGCTTCACCGTGCATTCTCTTCATAATCCCTACACCTCTAACCCTGTAAGGTAGGCCAGCATTATTATTTCATGGTACAGATGCGGGGGGGGGGGCGCCCACTGGAGCCAACGGAACAGAGGCTTGCCAAATGCCACCTAGCAAGTTCATAGCCAATGGAAGGCTTGAGCAAGGGCACTTCCTGGCTCACGGCTCACAGCTCACACTTGTAGCCACTGTAAGATATAAGAAGCACTTTTATTAAAGCTATGTCCTAGATCAGGGGTAGGCAACCCCAGTGCCTTCTGGATGTTTTGGAATACAACTTCCAGAATCCCTGACCATTGGCCATGCTGGATGGGGCTGATGGGAGTTGTACTCCAAACATCTGGAGGGCACCAGGGCACCTACCCCCACTCTAGATCACAAGTGCATCCATAACTATAGAGAGACAATGCGTGGATACCGGTGGCTATTCTACCACATGTTGGCACCTGATGTGTGTTAAGACCTTCTGATGACTTGGCAGAAGGATTGGAGCTTGCGCCAGTACTTGGTATTCCTGGGCAACTGCCAAGGCCCGAGCAAGGCCTGCTAGTGTTGCTGTTTGACCCATCCACGTGTCTGAGCCCTTGGTTAGCAGCAGCAACAGCAGCTGGGATGTTGCTCTCCATCTTGATTTTCCCACAATTTCCCAGAGCACCCAACCATAGCATTGCTCAGGAGCACTATAAGAAAAACAAAATGGTGGGTAGCTACTGCTGCTGCCATGTCAACCCATGGCTGGGAGAGTCAGTCATCCAGTTGGGGGGGGCATAGTTGGGGGGCACCCAAGAGCTTTGCCAGGATCCTCCTCTAGTACAGAGCAAGCCCTGATACAGAAAACCAAGCTACCTCCGGGTGACAAGAGTTTACCCTGGGGGAATCTGGTCATCCATATGGGCTCAAAGACACATCCAGATAGGTCAGAGAGATCTGAACTGTGCATCTTAGCAGCTGGCAGCTGCCCCCTCATCTCTCATGTTAGGTTTGTGCACAGAGGATTTCCTTGCATGGGTAGTCCAGTCCCTTCACCATTACACATGAAAACAAACCTCATTCAACTGCCTCTTTAATAAGTCATTTTCCGCAATGACCCATCTTAATTCCCAGCTACTAGTGGTGGCAGCAGGATGGTGATGGTGATGAGGTAAGAGCCTTTTCCCTATTAGATTGCAGTGACCTGACAAAGCAAATGCTCCCTCCCTCCTCTTTCAGTTTGTGTCACTTTAGCCTTTGCTGCCTTATTTCTTTCTGTGCCTTATGGCCGGAGCATAAAGAGAGCCTACGCCAAGGTAGCATGGGTGTCCCTCGCTCTCTCTCTGTGGGTGGCAAGATCTGAATGGATGACAAAACAGCAAGGAGCCAAGCCCTGACTGCTCCAGGACCAGAGCTTCTTCACAGCTCCACAGACAGAATCAAAACATTGCACAGAAACTATTGCAAGCATGAGGCTGCCATCCCAGACTGAAGGCTCTGGGCGCTAGCAACCATAAGGCATTGTGCAGCTATTCTGTCTCTTTCTCCTGAATGGATTTTCTGCAGTAAGAAAGAAGACAGAAGAAGTGGTGGGAAAACACAGGAGGGTTATGGGGGGAAGGTGATGTCTCGACACACACTCCTCCCCGTGAAACTCTGCTAATGAGGAAGGGTGGTGGCATGATAAAAGCCTCATCTGGAAGCAGCCCTGGTCCACAAGTAAATAAGCAATTCATGGAACCCTCCTTACCCTGCTCCTTAACTTGGTCCACTGCAGAGCTGGCCTAAAAGTGCCACCACCATTGAAGGTGAAATAAAGAGGAAGGGCCAGGAGGATGAGATTTATAGCCAATGACCAACAGGCCTTCCCCCTACCTGTCCCTTAGCAGCAGCTGCCAGCACTGCTGGGCTTCTTCAATCATAAGGCAGCCAAACGGTGTCAGGAGGGGAGGGATAGGAGACATCACGCTGGAGGAAAGGTTCACAGTTCTGCCTGGCTTCTATTCAGACCTGGCTTGCCTCAAGACAAGCTTTGCACATATGAACAGGATTTGGAGCTTGGTTTATGGATGTCTGCGTCTATGCACTTCTAGCAGATGTGCACTGCCTTGCCCCACTCTTGGCGGCACTGGACTTCCAATGTGTGCACACCCTCTGCTGGACATAAGGGCACACAATGGCAGTGAAATGCAACCAACTGACAGAAGAAATAGCTGGAGAAGTAACTTCTTCACCTCCACCTCCACTCCCACCCTCTGGGAACAACACACATATATGAGAGAAAGAGACAGAGATGGTTAGTGCATTCACACACACTCCTGTATCTTCCATGCTTTAGCTTTTGGGACGTTAAAAGATGTGAGGAAGGGAGTTAAAGAGCATGTTGTCTAGGCACCTGCCATTCTGAACCAATGAAGAAGATATCTCATGAAGAACAGCACCCGCTGCCTTCTCGCTTTGCCTCTTGGGATGTTTTTAGAGCTCTATTTATAGAGCTCCTCTATACACCTGTCCAAGTATTAACATCTGCTGAGGGGGCACTCCTTTGTGTCCCACCATTGGGAGCTGTGTACTTTATGTGGAGACACGAGAGAAGGCCTTCTTGACTGTGGTGGCCTGGTCACGGAATGCGCTCCCCTCAGAAGCCATCGTCAGTTGGTGCTGACGCTGGCTTCATTTTGGTGCCAAGTTAAGACCTGCCTGTTTACCCAAGCCTTTGCGTCTTATTGACTGTAGCTTGGTTTTAATTGAGCTACTTGGGTTATTAACGCTAACTTTATATTGTTGTGGTTTATGCTGAATCATTTTTATTATTGTACCCTGCCCGGGGGAGTACAATATATAGGGCAGGTTAGAAATATTTAAATAAATAAGAGTAATATGGGCCAGCAGCCAAAGGGCGGTGCCCTAATGCCAAGTACCTGGGGACCTGCGACTATGTTTGGGAATAGTGCCATAAAGCCGAGAGTGTAGCGGTGTTTTGTGTGGGGTTACAAAATGGTGGCAAAAGGATAGGTTATAAGATGCTGGGGAGGGATGGGATACAACAGAACCATGACCCATAGTGAGACTATGAGTCCCACTGTTTCCAACTAATTCACATTGTATTTCACCTTCCTGTTTCCAAACTCAGGGATGGGCTTCTCTGTTCATCCACACCCACAATACCTTTGAATTAATACCTTTCACCACATCCTGAAGTTCTAGGTTAACTGAATGAAGTTTGTCATAATTATATGGCTAAAATGTACACTACTTCTTAAAGGCATTTAATGCAAAAAACAACAACATCATTATTAGAAGAAATGTAAAAGATGTCACTCTAAGTGTGGGATTTTTAGCTGTTTCCTCCACCCTCTCCATGCACTGCACCACACAGGGCCTTTGTCAGAAAAAGGAAAAGAAAAAAAAGCAACAAGTCAAATGAACCATGCAATGAAAATTGTTGAAATTGGCTAGGACTCTTCCTGATAAGATCAGGGCTTTGGGAAAGAATTGCTGCTCTGTCTACAAGTAATCTGATCAAGAACCACTGTCAAATATATTCACTTCGAAAAGCAAGATAAGGTTAGATGGGAGACTTAGCAATCCAGAATACTTATGGGAAGTGATTTTTTGCATCTCACTCCTTTGTGAGAGTTACTAGATCAAAATTAAAGTGTGTGTGTGTGTGTGTGTGTGTGTGTGTTTTAAGCTGGGTACTTCAGGAAGAAAAAAGGATGTTCATTATGTTCTCCTATAGCAGTTTTTCCCAACCATGGGTCCCCAGATGTTGTTCGACTATAGCTCTCATCATCCAAGCCAGGATGGCAAACTGTCAAGGATGATGGACATTGCAGTCCAACAACATCTGGGACCCCAGGTTGGGAAAGGCTGTTTTACAAGATAGTGATTTTCTGAAATAAGCAATAGCCCTTAAAAAAAAAAAATGGGAGGGGACCACACTCATCTTTCCAAATCAGGCTTGCAAGCTGCATGCAGAAGACTCAAGTATAACCATTGAAATATGACTAACAGAGCAATCTGAATCCCTCCGATGGACAGTTGAGGGGGGTTAGGATGGGGCAGAAGCAATGGCTCCAGGTTTTTGTGGGCCCTCAGGCAAGATACCCTGAATGGGCCCCTGCTCTCAGTGACTCTACCTTTTCACCACCATTGTCACCAGCTGCTATTGCTTCTTATCCTCTTTCTCATTATCGCTATCATGTGCTTGCTTGACAAGCAGAGAGGGGGCTCTTGTCAGTGGGCCCCTGCTGGAGTATGGTCCCTTGGCAGGTGCCCGACCATGCCTACCCTTGATGCCAGCCCAGGGCATAAGTGTCCCACCACTGGAAGAGCGGAGCTCCACCAGCAAACTGGCATGTCCACACCCAAGGCCCCTGGTACACCGTGGAAAGCTCTGTGGATGTAGAAATACAATTGGATTCAGTGGGGGTGGGGGGTGGATGAAGACCAAAAACGACTGGAAGAAAAAGGGGGGGAACTGACCCATTTCTCGCTCCGGCTTGGTGGGAGCTCTGCCACAGATTCCTCCCCACACACAAACACACTTAGGATTGCTCTGTCTGACAGCAATCCCAGACCCACTTACCTGGGTGCATGCCCTATGGAACATAATGGCACTAACCCCTGAGTAGACATGTATAGGAATGCCATGTAAGATGTTCAGGAGCTTCCACGCACCACGTAGTTACCTATCCTTGCTTCTAGACATGTATCTACATGCCCTAATACCCCTGCCCTCAATCACTGTTTGGTAAGAAACACACACCCTCAAATGCATATTCTAAATTGACAAGTTGAGCAAGTTCGTGTAAAACATTTGCACATATGCTATTAATATGCACAATTACCTCAGAGTTTGCATGACACAGAATGTAGATTTTGCTGGTATAGAAGGTTTATGGTTGTTCTTGAAGTCTGCTACTGTGATTTAAATTATCTCAAGATGAGTTACTTGGCCACATTGCCTCTATTTGCTTTCCCTTTTAGGGCAACAGGTCTTGGCTCATTCTACCCGAGTGAGCATGGATTATTTAGAGCAGGGGTGTGAAACTTGTGGCCCTCCAGATGCTTTAGCCTACAACTCCTATCAGCCCTAGCCAACACAGCCAGTGAGGGATCATGGGAGTTGTAAGACAAAACATCTGGAGGGCCACAAGTTGCCCACTCCTGATTTAGGGGCATTCTGGGCTAATTTTCAAGATGCAGAAATGAAAAGGGACATTGCACTGCAACCTGTAGAAATGAGTTCCTATGGCTGCCAAATTTCATGAGACCCTCAAAGACCTAGTTCAACAAGAAGCTGCTATAAGGATTAAAACCATGCTTTAGGTTCTCATAGAGGTAACCTTGGTATTCAATGCCAGCTTCACAAGTCATGCCATTTTAGGCATCAGGTGCTGACACGCTGCCATTTGGGCTGGAAGGATAAACACATCAAGCTTACCCGGTGAGAAAGGAATATTTATTTAGCAATAAAGGCTTGGAACAGCTTCCACTGCCCATCCCCTAATCACCTCCTCCTTGGCCCACAAATCCTTCCTTAAAGAGTCCCCTGCCAAATTCAGCCATGAATGCCTTCCATTTCCTCCCTTCTGAACCATTGCCCAGCTAAAGAAAGGGCAACCGTCTTGACTCTCTCATGGCTTCAGAAGCACAGAAAGTAAAAGCTCAAGGTGGTGGGTGGGGAAGTCAGGAAAGTGGCATTCAAACACATTTCAACAGGGGGTCACCATCTCCCTACATGTCTGTAAGGGCGGACACCTCCCATGGCACCCTCAAGGTTTCTGGTCCCTCATTTTTAAAATTATTTTTAAAGATTTTTCAATTACTTTTTTATAATAAAGTAATATAATGTATATAAAGCACCATCATTATTTCCAGCAATGCCTCTGGGTCTCACGTGGGCATTCTTAGAAAATAAAAATGGTGGGTGGCTGGAGCCTGGCAGTCTATCTTGACAGCAGTTCTGTCCAGCCAACCACAAAAAGAAAAAGGTTGTCTGATCTGAAGGTGATAGGGTGCTCTGCGTGTGTGTGTTTTCCCTGTTGTTTTTTGGTGTGGTGTACTGTGGTGTGTTAGCTGGCTTGTTTGCTTGGCTTGGTGTGATACCTGTGTTGCCTGGTTTCATTTGTGTGTGTTTCTCTGAGCATCATTAGCTTGCTTTCTTTGAAATGAGTATTTTGTTGTGCCTTTTGGGGGCAAAGATGTGATTTGGCCTTTGCACTTCAGACTCCACCTCTTCCTTGTATTCAGATTCTTGGACAAGTTGCTTGTCTCCCAGCATCATCAGTTTGCCTTCTGTGAAATGGGTGTTGGGATAGAAAAAAATGGGTTCAGAAGAATGGTTTTGTGTTTTGGAGCTCAGAGCACCCCTTGTACATAGGTTCTTGGGAGTGATACTTTTCTTTTAGCTTCACCAGTTTGCTTTTGGGAAATGGGTGTTTTGTGACTAGCCACGCCCACCACGGCAGCCATTTTGTGACAATGCCCATAGAACTCTCAAAACCCCAAATGTGCCCATTGGCCCAAAAGGTTGGGCACCCAGGTCTTCAGTATGACTAAAACTGGATTATTCCAAGCTATTACTATCTGGCTCCCATTTGGAGTTATCTTCAGTCAACGCGAGGTTGTGGCCTACAACTGGTTGCTGTTAAATACAGGCTTGGTCTACATACACTTGCAGGGAGTGATACAGGGAGGATAATGATGATGTAATAACTTGATGTTATGATTGATGATAGGGGTGTATAAAAGCTATGCATGGTGTGCAGAAAGAAGAATAGTTCTCCTTCTCTCATAATACTAGAACTCAGGGGTCATCCCCTGAAGCTGAATGGTGGGAGATTCAGGATGGACAAAAGGAAGTACTTGTTCATATAGCACATAAACTGTGGAATTCGCTACTGCAAAATCTGGTGATGGCTGCCACCTTGGACAGCTTTAAAAGAGGATTAGATAAATTCATGGAGGATAAGGCTATCAGCGGCTCCTGGTCATGATGGCTATATATTACCTCCAGTATCAGAGGCAGTATGTTCAGGGAAATCCTCCTATTGCATTCATGTCCTGCTTATGGATTTCCCAAGGGTATCTGGTTGGCTACTGTGTAAACAGAATACTAGACTAGATAGGCCTTCAGTCCGATCCAGCAGGGTTCTTCTTATGACTTCTATAGGATACTTTTCCTGGCATGTTCCAAGTGCTTCACCTGCATCTTGGTAATCTTATGAAGAGCTCTGTAATATAGGCCAGTATCATTATCCCTGTGTTGTAGATGAGGATGGAGGGAGATGAGTCTGAGAGAAAGTGGCTTAACTAAGGTCAGCTGGAGAACTGAAATGAAGCAGAGATTTCAACCAGGGAATTTCAGGTTATGGCTCATGCATTTAAACATTATGGTGATATGCCAAAATGATTTAGAGAGATTCAGGGCCGAAATCATAAACACCTTTGCTGGAGAGTAACTTCTGCTAAACTCAGTGGGACTTGCTTAGGATTGCCCTCTCAATCATGTAGTATAGCCCCCACCAATGCTAGGGTCCTGTTATAAACAGGGCTGGATCAAGCCCAGGATGGGCCCTGGGGCTAACCTTCTGTAATGGGAGCCCTGCTCTGCCCCCAGTACTGAACTCACACATGACCTTTGTGCATACACGTACACACACAATCAACAATGTGCAATAATGATGCAAAAACATTTCTCACTACATATTTTAATAGAAATCATCTTCCATGCTTTCCTGGAAGCCAATGACTAATCTCTCTTCCATAGTAGAGAATTCAAATAGAAACACAAGCTTCCCCTTTTACATCATACAACACACAGACACAGAAAACAAACACACATCTAAGCTCTTTCTCTTTCACACACACACACACACACACACACACACACACACACATGAAAGCGACATAGACTGACTCACTGCTCCACTGAGACACAGCAGCCCAACTGCACACAAACCCACAGCCAGTGCTGGCCCAGGACATTTTCCAGCCTGAGGAGGGCCAGAAAATGCCTCTGATTTTTCACTGGATGATCTGGGTCAGTCACAGTATTATTGTGACTGTATTATTGTGTGCAATTCACTTGCATGTGCAGTAGAGACAAGATGCATCAAGGTACCCCATTTGGAAATTTCTCTTAAAGACCCTGGGGAGGAAGCCTTAAGACTGACACCAACACTTATAACTCATACGAAACATTCAAAATGTGAAAAGCATCCACTTGCTTCTATGACCCACGCATATGCCTCTATCTTCAGCATGAACATCAAGTCATATTATCAGCAAAAACAACTAAGGGCACAATCCTATGAATGTTGAGATGGGAAAAAAAGTCTTACAACTCCCAGCATTCCCCAGCCAGTAGTACATTGGGAGGGGGGGACTGTAAACACTGAGGTTAGAAGGAAATTAAATGCAGAAAGTATTTAATGACGGAAAATACCCTTCTTTTCATTATATACTTTACAACTCATCCCCACAGCTACATTTCATTATAAACAAAAATCAAAACAAATCCAGCCTACTTTGCAGTGCTGACGTAACCTGCAGTCAGCCACAGTGCCGCCACCAGTGCCCCCCCACACACACACACAAAGGGTGTAATGACAGATCTTATTTACATTGGCAGGATTTTTAATGTTTATAAACACAATTAAAAAAATAACTCCGATTTTTTATTTTTTGCATGACGTTAGACTTGAGCTAGAAATGAACTCCTGTCATTCCTACTACCCATTGTTGAGGGCTGGATATGCTACTGCCCAGTCACTGCTACATTAAAATCCTGGGTTTCCCCTTGTTTTCTATGGGTGGTAATCACTTTTCCATGAGGGTAGGCCAAAAAAGGAGGAGGGGGCTCAAAATGAACCAGGATGTCCCTTCTGCAGACAAGTGGTCACCCCAACTTATCTCTATGGCCAAATGTTGATCACAGCTGCTGTTGATCACTCATTGGCTAAACACACTGAAAGGTGATAGCAAGCTCACTTGTCACAAAGCGACTGGACTGTGCTTGAACTTTTTGGCTTATATCTTGGGTTCCACAAGGACTAGAACCTTGCTCTTTTTTATTTAAAAATGGGAATCTGGGGTAGTTAGTGGGCACCCTGAGATGTTGGCCGGGGGCTACAGCCCCCTTAGCCCTGTGGTTAATCTGGCTATGGTTATAAAAGCCTCCAGTAGCGTTCAACTGTGACACCAACAAGGATCCATCTAACCCTGGTTTAATAGAAGCAGAATTATCAGCATTGTCAAGGAAATCACACTCTGAACATGAGATCCTGAGTAATGTTGGAAAGAGCTCCGGCAGGCCAGAAACAGAGATGTATGCCTACACCCTACAGCATTTATATTAATTTCTCCAATATACCACCCCCTGCCTCGCCAAGCTACACAAGAGGCCTGGTCCACACCAGGATAAGGTGCTGGTGGTTGTAGACTTTTAAAATTAACTGTAGCACCCCAAACAGCAGATTTTAATGCTCCCCTGTTCTTAAGAACATAAGAAGAGCCCTTCTGGATCAGAACAAGGGTCCATGTAGTCAGAATTCTGTTCACACAGTGGCCGACCAGCTGTCAACCAGGGAACCACAAGCAACAGCTCCCTCCCCTCCACCCCCATGTTCCCTAGCAACGGGTGTACATAGGCTTACTGCCTCTGATACTGGAGATAGCATAGAGGCATCAGGACTAGCAGCCGATGATAGCCTTCTCCTCCAGGAATTTGTCTAACTCCCTTTTAAAGCCATTCTTAAGCAAACAAAAACACTCCCTCCAAGAAACTAGCACATCAGTGTGAGGGCTGGTGTGCTGATTGCTGTTAAGTATTTTACATGGGATGATATTCAGAAATGGTAGCCCCTCATATGTGCTATGTGAAACTGTGTAGTCTGGACTATTCTCTATACATACCACAGCATGAGGTACAATAACCTGATGCCATCCAGATGCGTTGAACTACAACTCCCATAGCTGGCTGGGGGATGGTGGCAATTGTTGTCCAACACATCTGGAGGGTACCAGCTTGGAGGAAGCTGGGTATAGTCCATTACTTGGTTGCGATAGTGAGACTCCTGGCAGGGCATTCATTGGACAGCCACAAATGACTGGGGTCACCAGGAAAGAAGGGAAATGTAGTTCCCATGGTACCTGACATCTCTAGTAGTTCATGACAGGGTCTTGGGCCTAAGAGAACTGGAACCTCTTCAAATTTGGACATCTTCAAACAGAGGACTGTCCACTGCCAGCTCACAAAACAGAGGATTCTCCTCTGTAAAGTAGGGCATCTGGCCACCCAAATTTGCAACACGAAGCCAAACCACCACTTGAGAAAACTTCCTCGAAGCAGCACAATCCTCTATTATACTCTCTAGTGACTTCTGCATAACAAACGGAGACTCAAAGGTGACTCAGTAAGTCTCATATGCAAGGCCACTTTGATGGAGGAGATGGACCGTTTGCAGAGGGATACAAGTTCCAGCCTGCAAACACACCTGTGTTTAAACTTAGGTGGCTCAAACCTGTGTGTTTGAATAGGTGCAGCAGTCTGAGATCCTGACAAAGTGCCAGACAGTTGGAAAGGCACTGAAGGGGCCTGCTGCGCTTTCCTAGTTCTTCTCCTCACCACGCTTCTGTGTCGAACCAAGTGTGTGTGTGTGTGTGTGTGTGTGTATATATATAAAACAAGAGTCAGAAAAGGGCCACTTTCTTCCCTTCCTGTCACTTTCATTATCCACCAGCTTCAGAACTTTGTATTCAAGCAACTTTCCTAACTCAAAAGCAGAAACAATCTCGTTATATGCTAACTGACAACATCAAAAGACATCCCTTTCTTTCCTTATGTATTAAAAAGAGTCAGGAAAGATAAGCCTGGGCACATACCTTAGCTTCATCATTAATGTCCCAAGTGAAGGAGATGGCATTGTAGGCTATCTCCTCAATGTTACTGATGGTGTTGAAGCTTTCCTTGTAGTCAGCTGTTGTCAACAGGGAGAAAACACACACATCATGGTATATTACTCTATTGATCATGCACATAAAACAGACCTGTGTCAATGCACCTTTGTCCGGCCTGGAGTGGCAGTGTCTTCTGCACTGCCTTATGGAATGTTAAAAGCAACAACACTAAAATGTGCCTGTGGGCACCTCTTTAATAAGGGATTTTTTAAAAAAAGTAAGTGTAAATATCAGGAAATTAAACAAAAAAGTTCTAAAGAAGAGAGAGAGAGAGAGAGAGAGAGAGAGAGAGAGAGAGAGAGAGAGAGGAGACACCTGCTACTTTTGCCGTGCCTTGTGATTTTGTTTGAGAAATGTCACCCTGCATAGCAAGGATATTATATACTTTTCATAAAAACTCCTTTAATAATAAAGGGTGATTTGCATGCGCGCCTGCCTTTTAAGTGCCAAGTGATTAATCCCCACTTTTATTCACAGAAGGAAAGGGCTGGGACTGCAACCCAGCCTTCCAACCCAAGGCACCTGGAAGCTGGCCAGTCACAGCTTGGCTGTAGGCAAGTGGGTATCTGCACTGTCATCTTTCATCTCCCTGCCCCAACTGTACCTGGGGCTTGCCTTGTGCCAGAGACTCACCTCAGACCTGGAACCTGTTTTGCAACATCAGAGCTCACCTTCAAACATCTGAGCAATAAGCAATAACAGCTTTGCTCATGTGCGGAGTGCTTTTCCCTCCACACTGAGTAACCGCAACTAATCCATACACAGTTCGGATTAGGGGCGAAGAGACTCCAGAGCAGAGGGGATGAACTACAGGCAGGCTTAAGGCCTGAACACCTCTCCCTTCAGGAACTGACTCTGCTTCCTTGGGAGGAGGATGGCAGAAATGGGGGAATATAACAAGGGTGTTGGGTTGATTATTAGCTCTGAAAAACAGGGATCAAAGCTCACAGTGAGACTATTCAAGAAGTCTGCATCATCCACACAAGACAAAAACAAAAGTGGGCAAAACACACACTAGCAGTGACAAAGGCAGCTCAAACCTAAGACAGCAATACCCAACCTCTGTTTGAGCGATGCAGCAGTCAGCTTTAAAAACAAGAGAACAAAAACCTGAAACCTGTCCCAGAAACCATGGGCGCCTAGGAAGCTGCCTTATATCGAGCCAGACCATTGCTCCGTCTAGCCCAGGAGTGGGCAACTTGGGGTCCTCCAGATGTTTTGGCCTACGGTTTCCATCAGCCCTAGCCAGCATAGCCAATGGTGAGGGATGATGGGAATTGTAGGACAAAATACCTGGAGGGCCACAAGTTGCCCACCTCCAACCTAGCCCAGGATCGCCAACAGTGACTGGCAGCAGCTCTCCAGGGTTTCAGGCAGGAGTTTTTCCAGCCCTACCTGGAGATGCCGGGGATCGAACCTGGGACCTTCTGCATGCAAAGCAGGAGCTCTACCACTGAGCCACAGTCCCTTCCTACCCTCTTGGATTAAGCTACCTGCAACGCCCACTGCAAGTTAAACATTCTGCTACCCAGTTGTGGAGCCTGACCTTGGGCAGGCACTAATTGGGGTATTAGTGCCCACCCAAAAGTATCCTGCTTATTTGTTTAGATCTATAGTCCTCCCTAACCCAAAAGGAGAGGATGCCCAATAATATTTCTCACCTCACCCAAAACTGAAGCCATGTGGGAAAACTGACTCAAGATGGCCCTGGGCTGATGGGAAATGTGCAGTAAGAAAAAGGAACAGAGGACTGAAACCTGCCAAGGGGAGCTTTGGCACCTGCAGCTGAAGAGCTTCTTACCTATGTCAATGCACCTTTGTTTGGCTGTGTGCTGCCTCGAGTGCCAGTACTTCCAGTGCCTGAGTTGATCCTCTCTTGTTTTGTCTTCAGCAAATACAACCATGATGACACTCTTCAAAAAAGTGGGGAAGGGAGAGAGAGGGACAGGAGAAGAGACAGAAAGTCTTAATTGACAGAAAGGCCAGCGGGTTTTTGGCAGAGTCCCTTGGTTGAGGGTGGCGGGTTATCCTTGGCTTAACCTTAGCAATACCGCCAGGCCAGCCTTTTGTTAAGCTGAAGTGTGGACAATGCTCCTCGGGCCTAACCAATACTTCAGCCCTAGCAGCCTGCACACCTCCACAGTAAGATGCAGTTTGCTTTTGCAGTCTGCACACTATGGGTGGGGTGGTGAAGAGAACTTCCCAAGATCGGAAGGACACCTTGAATCAGCAGCAGCTTCCTGACAGCTAATAGTGTGGGCAGAGAGACAAGAGCAAGAGAAATGGCAGAATTCCCTCTTGATCTGCTGGCATACAGAGCAACGTCAGAAACAGCTTTTGAGAGATTGGAAAACGGGGGGCAGGGGGACACTGGGACAAGAGGCCTTGGGCCTGACAGAAGTACATCAACTGCACTTACATAAAGGCTACTCATTTCCCAGAGACAGCCTAAGACAGCCTTCCCCTACCTGGTGCCCTCCAGATGTTTTGGGCTACAAGTCTCATTATCTCTGATCATCAGCCATGCTGATGGGATTGCAATCAAAAATGTCTGGAGGGCCCCAGGTTGGGGAAGCCTGACCTAAACTAAGGCATTTAGTACTCAAGGCAAAAAAAAAACACCCATATGGTAGTAATAATATAATAACTGAACACTTTGCTGCCTTTTAATGGTACTCCAAGATCTGCCACTTGAGGAAGTACCCCTCACTAGCTAATGATAGGCATAATCCTGCCCTTTTCTGAGGCTGTTCAGCATAAAGTTCTTCTGCAGAGGTGTAGAAATAAACTCACCCTTTTATGCAGGTAGCTACCAGGACTACAGATATACTCCTGAAGTAGGAACCCAGTTTAACTTCAGACTGTCAACCACTTATGTATTTTAGTCAGTAGCCTATCACTTTAAAAAACAAAACAAAATCCAAGCTAGCGAAGCAATGGAATCTTGTTGTTCATGATACTATACATCATTCATGGGTGTATCTGTGTGCGGGTCATGTGTGAATTGAGAGAACAGTGCAGAAAGTAATTACACCTCAGCTTGGTCTACTTAACGGAGCTACTGTGACGATCATGAGAAGAGAACTATTAATATCCTGTACACTGAGAAACTGTTACAGTAACTTGGATTAATAGCGCATCATGCCAGTCAGCTGTTTTTCTCAACTTAGAAACATAAGAATTTTTTGTCAAACATGACACTATATGAACAGGTTTTCTCCAGATCAAGAAATGCATGAGGGTGGTTTATACATCATCTTCCCAATGCAGATGGACCAAGATTAAAAATCTTAAATTTATTCAGTGAACAAATAATTAAAATGCACTGACAAAAATGACCCATATTTTAAATCAGGAGTCGGCAACGTGTGGCTCTCCAGATGTTTTGGCCTACAACTTCCATCATCCTTCTCCACTGGCTAGGGCTGATGGAAATTGTAGGCCAAAACTTCTGGAGAGCCACAAGTTGCCCACCTTTGTTTTAAACAAACACTATTGGTTTTTCTCCTTTAAAACCACCGCCACCACCCTATTGTTCACTGATGTGCTTTGAAATTATAAAGTACGTGTACTCAGGAACTCTTAAATGAAGGTGTAACCATTGATCCTAAGTATGCACTCGTTCTTAAAAACATAGGAAGTGAGTTGCTGGATCATACCAAGGTCAATCTAGTCCATTATCATTATTATTACAGCAAGAATCCTAGCAACCAGCAGACTTGAGCTAGTCCATAAGAAATTTGCCAGCAGGGCCCCGGGTGACTATCTCCGTTCTGCTCATCCGAAATACTAAACAACCCCTCTGCCACCAGCTTCTGCTCCCACATAGTTTCTGGAGTGGCAACTCACTCGAACTTTACTGATGGGTTGATGGATTCCTTCGCCACCGCTAATTTCCTTCAGTGTAATGGGATAAAACTGGCCCTTGTTTAGGTAAGTCATTGTATTATCTCCTGGCTTCTGCCGGAGCGATTTGGAAGCTTCCAGCATGTATTCAAAGTTGTTCCTGAAAAGTCAGAAGGGGGAGATTGATCAGGCAATTCCATCTGGAAAGAACCTAAACATAAAACCAATGTGCCAGATATAGAAAATAGAGAATGGATCATGGATCTGGCTACTTGCCCATCCCCCCCCCCAAGCCTTTGGCTGTCCTTTTCATATATTTTTTTTAAACTGCCATTCTAAATCCTGCCGACTCAGAGAATCAGTAAGAAAGGTCTCTCATCTTATGGGCACTTCTTAAGTTATGCTTTTCCTTCATGGAAAAACACCTCTGACTCCAGAGTAGGCAAAAGGTTGCAATCTGCATGTAGATCACTACAGAGGATGACTTATCCATCTGTCAGTCACATTTATATCAGGCCATCCTACGAAGAGCTCAGGTTGGCATGTTTGGGGCTATCCCTTCTTATCATTAATCACAACACACCCATGCAAAAAGAACATAAGAAGAGTCAAGCTGCATCAAACCAGTATCTAGTCCAATATTCTGTTCCCACAGTGGCCAATCAGGTGCCCCTCATGGGAAGCAAACAAAAGGCACTCTTCTGCTCATGTCCTCCAGCAAGTGCTGTTTAGAGACATGCTGCCTCTATTGCTAGAGGCAATATAAGATGTTGGAGGTCTGTTTGTTAATAAGTATGGTGTTGTATTGGCTTTAATTGATTTACATGTTTTTATTGAAGTTTTATATAAACGTTTTAGCCATTTTTTTGTATTTTAAATGTATTTTAATATATATTATAATGCATTCTGTGAACTGCTGAGATATTTTTAAATACGTTCAGCAGTATAGACATCTACTAAATAATACATTATTTTTATGTATTTAGTACATTTCTAATCTGCCCAACAGATAATGTTCTCTGGGTGGATTACAAACACTAAGAAACTAAAATGCCACTATAAAACACAGGTAAAAATATAAAATGCAACATAAATATTTAAAAGAATAAAATACAATATAATGCAAAATCAATAAAACAGCCATAATAACCTTGAACTAGGTTATATAATACAACAACAACAACAACGCCATTATGACTAGCAGCCTGTGACAGGCTTATCCTCTATGATTTGTTTAATCCCTTTTAAAGCCATCCACACTGGCAGCCATCGCTACATTTTGTGGTAGCGAATTCCATTGTTTAACTATGTGCTGTGTGAAGAAGCAGGCTAGACTGAGACAGTGACTTGCTCAAGATCACCCCAGGATGTTTATTGGCTAGTCAGGGATTTGAATACAGGTCTGCCGGTCCAAGTCATCTACTGTGTTTGACACTGCTTCATGTGCTTATGAAGTGGTCATAATAATATTTAACAGTTGTGTAACACTTTCAGGTGTTCAAAGCTATTCACATCCATTACCTAGTTATAATCCGTACAACAATCTTGTAAGGTAAGTCAGCATTATTATCCCCCAAATTACAGATGAGGAGGCTGGGGGGGGGGTTGCCTAAGGCCCCCTGGGGGGGGTTGCCTAAGGCCCCCTAGAGAGTTCATGGCAGAGACAAGATTTGAACCAGGGACTTCCCGATTCATAGCTCATTCTCTTAGCCGCTACATGACACTGGTTTAGAAAAGGGGACCAAATATAGTTGCACTGGCCCCTCTGCTTCTTCTGGCAAGTCCATACCACAGGTACCCAAACCTGCCATGAAGACTTTGCTACTGGATTTTAAATGTGAAACTGGGGAGGAAAGGTACCTTATTTTACCAAAGGACTCTCCGGAGTACATGCTTCTAATTTAGCACAAGAGCACTTAAAATGAGAGTGCAGAAAGTTGCCATGCCCTGGTTGGCAACTCATTTTTAGACAGGGGGCAGCTGAACTGAGCCAGGGCTGGACAACCCTGGCACCATCAGCTGACTCACTCCCAAGTGAGCAGAATCCTGGGCAGAGGGCTCTTTCAGCCCCTCAAGCGCGTGAGTAAAAGAAGCTTTGGAAGAGGTCTTCTCTTATTGTTTCCCCTCAGCTGCTCACCCCGATTTGCCTGCATGGGAATCTGGAGCCAAGATATAGAGGGGAAGGCTCAACAAACCTCTGTTGGTCACCCAGGCTGGGGATGAGGGGCAAGCGAGTCATTTGCCTGACTTGGAAGCAAGCAGCCAAGATGCTTCATACAAGGGAAGTCTTTTGAAAGAAAGATCTGTGTGGCAGGCCCAGATGGGAAGCCCTGGACCCTAAGTCACCACTTGCCTAGTCTTCACCTAAAGCAGCCTTCACCAACCCAACACCTGCCAGAGGAGTTCGATGACAACCTATCACTCCCAGCCGTGGGAGCTGTAGTCCAACATGCTTGAAGGGTGCTGCATTGAGGAAAGCTGTCCTACAGGTGGCTAGCAATAGAAGTATGTCTCTTTCCAGGTTCCAATGTCCACTCAGCCATGAAGCTCACTGGGTGACTCTGGGCCAGTCACTGACTCTCAGCCCAACCTACCTCACAGGGTTGTTGAGAGGATAAAATGGAGAGGAGGAGGACCATGTTAGCCGCCTTGGGTTCCTTGCAAGAGGAAAAAAGGCGGGGTATGAATGTAATAATAAAAATAAAAGAAATACATTTCGTAAACAGAACATAGGCAAGAGATCAGAGCAAAACCAAAGTGTGCCAAGTCAAGCCCTGCCATGCATCAGAGGTAGATCGCTTCACAATCTGAAGGATAAGAGATTACCCGGAAATACTCTCAAACACGTAGTCTTCGGAATTCATGTTGGCCATCCGGAGGTTCAGTTCAGCAGGGAAGAAAACCTGGAAATGTTAATAATCATTGTTTCAGACCTAGGTGGCAGATTTATAAGGAGTCTTGAGCCCCAAATTTATCATTAAGATACTGTGCGCAACCCTCTACTTGGCATGCACATCAAAGCAAGCCTACACAAGTTGAAAGGGGGGGAGGAGTGTAGCTCAGTGTGATACAGCACATGCTTTGCATGCAGAAGGTCCCAGGTTCAATCTCTGGCTTCTCCAGATAGGGCGAGGAAAGAATCCTGCCCGAAACCCTGGAGAGCTGCTGCCAGTCAGTGTCAACAATTCTGCGCTAGATGGACCCAGGGTCTGACTCATTATAAGGCAGCTTCCTATGTTCCTAACTAGGTAGCCCCATAGATCCATGTCTACTCAGCATTCCAACATCTGGACAACCTAAAACAAGGACATTGAACCAGTTTCAGTCCAAGGGCTGAATTCAATTTTGGATAAACTCTCAAGAGCCACACTGCAGTGGTGGGTGGGGCCAAAGGCCAAGGTGGCGGGGCCCAAATACCAACAGTGCCAGCTTCAAGTTCTTTCTGCCAGTCACTAAGCCTTAGGAGAGGCATTTCAGCCTTTTAGAATGGGGAAAAAAGTGCACAGAAACTAGCAAACCACCAAATGCTCACTGGTTGGGGAAAGTGAGCAGGGACAGGGAAAGGGAGTAGAGTTATCTAGGTAACCCTGGAGGACTGGATTTGGTCCTGGGGCTGAGGTCCTGTACCCCTGACATATGGTTAATATTTAACCGAGCAATGTTTAACCGAGGCTGTCTTGTCTCAATTCCTGTTTCTCTCAGATTTTGTTGTAAAGATAAATAAAACCAAATATTCTGCCAAGGCTCCAGGTTCACAGTAAGGCATGCAAACTGCAAAATGTTATGCACCAGTACATATTCATTTGCACAGTTTATTCCAAAGACAGACTGTGATTCTTTAGCATGGCATTTGGATTTCTTTCAGGAACTGTAAAGAAGAAGGAGAAAAAGCGGGGGGCGGGGGAGCTTAGCTCCTCTAATACATATATTTGTACTGGATACCCAGTGATTTGGAGATATTTGCACTTCAGTCCAGCTAGTTCTTTCTGCGATGCTGTGTTGGAAACAGACTTTTTTACACACACACACACACACGGTGTATGTCTTTCAGCCTTGCCAATATTATTGCCACCACACATTCAAGCAGAAGGAGCAATCTCCTGTAACGTGAGCCCTGCATTTTTGCTAGTGATTTCATATTGTATAGTAGTCACTTTTGTTCTAAATGTAGTACCTTATACCCATAGGCTCTTCTGAGAAAATCTTCTATTTCTAATCTACCTGGATTGAGATTTCAGGTTTACATAAGAATTAAGTAGGAATCTGATATCCATGCACAGATTAGGGAGTACACACTATTATGCTTCTACTAGTCATGGGGAGGGCCACTGGAAATTGTATTCAGCAACTTGTCTGGCTTCTGGGATTGACCAGTGGTGCAGAACAGCCTTAAGGACTAGAAATTTAGGACATAATACCCATAGGTTAATTCTGAGAAAATATTCTATTTCTAATCCACTGACAATTGCTTTTTATTTTTAAAAGCATTTACAGTATAGTCCCATGTAAGTCTACTTAGAAGTAACTTCTACTGAGTTCAATGGGACTTAATCCCAGATAAGTGTGCACAGGATTGCAGCCACAAGGATTGATTTTCAAAATGCCCTGGAAGCCAAATTCCATGGCCAACACTATGTTCTGTGGCTTTTCTGTGCTTCCCTGGCAAACACAGCCCTATTGCATAGCACCAGCTGTGTGCCAAGCACATTACAGAGCATCAAATGCAAAAAACCATGGATGGCTGCTTCTGTACCTCTTGCACTCCTTCTTTAAAAGACTCCGAGAAGGTGGAATCCGGAGTACGCCGCTGGGAATTCTGAGGCTGGGCATTAGAGCTAAACTGGTCAGCGTTGAGGCTCCTGTCTAGCACCACCACCCGGTCAGGTGCCTCTGGGTGATAGACGGTCGGGGGGATGCCCACAGTAAAGCTGTGCGACTGAGTTTCCGTCTTAATTGAGTGCGTGGGCATGGAAGCGATGGAAACAGTGACAGTTGTATCTGGAGTTGTCAGGTGGCCCCTTTTGTCAACACCCATTTGGGATGTGTGCGGAAGAACAATATTCAGAGGCATGTTTTTCAAGACTTGGACTCGGTTCTCCCCGGCAGAAATGAGTGGCGGTTCCACCATGTTTGGCATGCTGTTCCTAAACAAACAAGATATTTGATTAGGGGCAGAGTAAGCGCTGTGAGCATCAGTTTCCAAAATGAGAAGCACTGGAGCTTAAGCCTGACGGAGGTCACTCCCCTACCCCAGAAGGATTTCCCTATTGCCTTCAATGGACAAGAAGCATGTTGAGGTTACACACTGGTGAGAGAGAAACTATTAATGCTTTAAAAGCATTGTTACACATCAATGTTATGATGCAACCATTCTCATCTAAGCTGGTGCCCACCAGATGTGTTGGACTGCAACTCCCATCATCCCTAGCCCTGGAACACTTTTAATAATGGAGTGTTCAGAGTTACTTATTCCTTGGTTAGCTTAAATGTGCATACATCCACATGCATGCGCACACACACACACACAGCCAAAGTCTACCAATCTATCCATATGGGAATAAACACAATCACTGTCCTCAAGGGAGCTAAATTTGAAGCTGAGCAAGTAGCTGGCGGTCACATTCACCCTCCTCTCCTTCCCCACACAAGTACTATTAATGTGTTCCTGGCAACTCTGGCCTCTCAAAAAAAAGGGGAGGGGACTTGAAAATTTGGTTGCATCCAATGTTAGACTAACTTAAATGCCATTCATTTCAATGGGTCTGCTCTAAGTAGGACTAACATTGGATATGGCCCTAACTCTATACCTCCAATTGTCAAGTTAAGATAATTTGACTGACAATGTTTCTGGCCACTTGGATGATGTCTAGTCTTTGAGCTTTCCTTGGGCTAAACTACATGCTATGTTAAATATGCAGCACGCAGGTGATCCTAACTTTCTCCTTTTTTACCTTCAATTAAGTGTGCAGGGCCTTGATCCAGATCAGGATCAGAATGTGCAGGAAGGGGAGGTTTAAACCTTGCCACCAAGCCACTCCCCCCCCCCCGCCTAAACTTGTGTTTCCCCCACCCACCTTGTGCAGGGGCTAAAGAGAGGGAGGAAACTTTAATTGGTGTCAGTGGAGGTTTTTTCTCCCTCTTGTAAGTCCCTACTCAGGTCAGGGTGTGTGTGAATTTAGGTGGGGGGAGTAGCTAGGTGAGAAGGTTTAAGCCTCCCTACCCATGCATGCTGGTCTAGATCAGGGCCCTGTGGGCTGACTGGAAATTTAAAAAAAGGAAGTAAGGATCATCCACACACTATGTATTAAATGTAGCATGTAATTTATCCCCTAGGATTCCTCCTCCTCCTGGGCATGCTCAGTCCTCCCTGTCTATCTTGATAGGCCTGCCGTTAGGCCAAGGGCAAGAGTGAATACCGCTGGCCAAGTTGCATTCACATCACATCTGTCAAGACTCAAACTTGAAGTGACTTTGGGAAGATGCTCTGACAGAGACTGAAAAACAAATCCTGATTTAATTTTTAAAATTTGCTCCCCTTTTTTAGGAGGGATGCTGAGCATAGAGTGGATTTTTTAAAATGCATTTCAAGGCTGAATACTGAACCTTTTGCCATGATCTTGATCAGGATGATCTACATCTGGTTTCACTGCTGATGCTCTCCTTTCCCGGGGAACCTTGAATGTAGGAAAAATTAAAATAATCAACTGAAACCTATTAGCAGGACATTATATAAGCACATTTTCTTTAAATTTTAAGTATTACCAAAGAGCAATGGAAAAAAACATATACGCATTACCTAATATTGAAGGGAAGAGGCATTCAGCTTGGGACTGTCTCCAGAGAACAACTTGACTTGCTGTCTGAGAGTGAGAGATCATCTAAGTCACAGAACTGCTTCTTAACCAGGTTTAGGATCAGGCCAAAGCTCCCTGCCCAGCGCACCATGACTGGGATTAAGACTGTGAGCTCTCTGCAATTCAGATGAGTTGTGGAGAAGTGCCCATCTTCATCTCCAATGTAGCATGCTGGGTGAGAAGGTTTAAACCCTGTGGTGTAGCGGAGCCAGGACTCACAGGGTCAAAACACCAGGACCTTTTGATTAGCAGGGATGATGGCGTGATCTGACACCCCACTCAGACATCCCTGTTTTCTCTGCGCTTAGCTGCAGTCCTTGCAATCCTTGGGCAGAAATGGATTTTCCCCAGCAACACTATGTTGTGAGCTATGTCTGTTGTAATGCAGAGTGTTTTGGGGGTGGCTTGGTCTTGAATGGGCAATTAAGACCCCTGAGCTTGACAAAAGACCTGTTTGATGGAGATGAAAACTGCTAGAATTGCTTTATCAATTTTGAGATAAAATGTTTCTCCTTGGTGCTGGGAAAATAAACTCCTGAAAAATCTTGAGCTGGTAGTTTAATGTTGTTTGGGGACATGTTCTGTCCCTCTTTCACCCCTTTCTCATACAATCTCAGGTCTCTCCAGCCTACATCCACATGCTAACCACGACACTGCCCCTTGCCAGCTCACTATTCTGTGACTGCCAGCTCATCCAAATACATTGGGCATTATGCCATTACTGCTGCTCTTTTGTGTGTATATTCTCTCTCTCTCTCTCTCTCTCTCTCACACACACACACACACACACAGAGAGAGAGAGAGAGAGAGAAAGAGAAATGGATCAACACTGCATTTTGGGCTTTCCTTGGGGCATTGGCTGTGG
This sequence comes from Heloderma suspectum, assembly GCF_057233095.1. Taxonomy (NCBI): domain Eukaryota; kingdom Metazoa; phylum Chordata; class Lepidosauria; order Squamata; family Helodermatidae; genus Heloderma; species Heloderma suspectum. The sequence goes on from NC_139458.1 coordinate 274,587,327, forward strand.
AGACTGCCATGATGAGTACCGACACTTCAAAATGTACCACTGCATCTAAACCTCTCCGCCCAACATGCCACGATGGGGATAAAGATGGGGATCTCTCTGTAGCTCAGCCATGGAGCTGAGTTATGAAGAGATCCCAGTATTTATCCTTATCATGGTGCGCTGGAAATAGAGATTAGACCTCTCCCTGAGTTGCACAGAGGTTTGGATCTTCAACACCAGCATGCCATGCTCAAAGGTAAAGGGGTGGGGTCACAGGAAGGAAGCATTCCCAGCAAGGAGCTCTTCATGGGCCAGGTTGAGAAGGCTCATGGGCTGGATTAGGCCCGCAGGCCAGAAGTTTCCATGTCTGCCCCCTAAAGCCCTGATGTTCACCTCTTTCCCCTACACCTCTATTTGGACAGAACATTTTGCTTTTAAAGCATGATTTCCAGTTCCAGTAGCAATAAGCTGCATCCTTGCTTTCCAAGGATGCAAATATAATACTAACTGTTCTTTTAAGAAAGACTGGCTTAAAGGCAGATTTAAAAAATAAAGAAAAGGTATATGAGTAGTGGTCATAACTTTGACAGGCCTGAAGGTGACAATTTGTACTTTACTAAGTTTTCATATTTCCCATTAGATGGAAATTAGCTTGATATCCTTCAGTGCTGAAATCTGCTGCATCAGCAATACTTTGCATCCAAACACCTTTACGTAGCAAATACAAGCTATTTAAAAGGATAGTGGAAACACCCTCTTTAAGCAAGTAGTCATTAGTTAGAGGCTGATGACAACTTCTTTTTAAAACAGGAATACTGTGCTAAATAGCTTCCAGCACAAACTTAGCAAATCAGGTGAGTATGTGCACCAGAGAGAGAGAGAGAGAGAGAGCAGAAACACACACACACACACATATACATATATATAAGAAGTTGGTGTAAAGTGGCATACATATAAGAGAGAGTTTTAAATACTATGTGAGTGAGTCACGGAGCAATAGATGAACACAGAACCAAACCTGTAAGTACTTCCTTGTATGCTTTTAAGTCAACCATGACACACCTTGAAGGTCTATAATTTTCAGAACATAGATCTTTCATTGTTGATTTGTATGTTTCAGGAATTCCCATGTTGCACATCCAGAAACCAAGATGAACACTCTTAAGCACATGAAGGGTAAAAATACACATTAAAAGACAAACCTGGTGTTCCCAAACCTGTTTGAGTTTGTAATGCTAATGGGGAGGGCGGGGGCCATTTAACACTGGCAGATGGAGAAAGGGTTAAGCAGTGCCCACTGACTGTCCCCTGCAAATCTCTCCTGCATTTGGAGGAAGGAGGATCTCAAAACCTTCATTTGCCAAGGCAATGTGTAGTTATCTTATTAAAACTTGATCTGTATCTTTGTTCATACACACACACACACAAATTTTAACACAAACACACCCAGGTAATAGCTCAACATGAAAATTATGATTTGTTTTTGTCCATAGAAACTTTTGAGGAGGATAGCCTTGCTTGTGCTGGGATGTCGCTGTGCTGGTTGAGGGGTCCAAGGCCGACAGCTGCCAATCTAAGGTTCTCTTACCCAGTACTGCTGTTCTTTTCCAAGCCTTTCATAAGCTCTTATATTATTATTTTTTACAAGGTAGGTACTGGGGGGAAAATACATCAATGGGTCAGACTGGTAACCTTCCAAGTCCTGTAGCCGGTCCGTCAAGTTTTGGATATTTAGAATAAGCTTATACTAAAGTACAGTATTGCTGCAGTAAACTACTCAAGATTTAGGGGCCACCATCAACATGAGATTGCATTGCCCTGGCATTCATAATTAGCTACCTTTGGGGTACCTCACTTCTTTGGATTTGGATGATGGGCCAAGTTCTCCCTCACCTAGGTTTGGAACTGGGAAGCAGCCAAATAGTTGGAAAGAGACAATGTTGGTCTGCTTAAAATAGCCTTCCCCAACCTGGTTCCCTCCAGGTGTGTTGGACTACAACTCTCATAATGCTGGCTAGGGATTATGGGAGTTATAGTCCTGCACATCTGGAAGCCATCAGGTTGGGGAAGGCTAGCTTAGAACACCTTAGAATAGCATACCCCACCCTGGTGCCCTCCAGGTTGTAGCTTTAGAATGTAACTCCCATCAGCTCTAGGCAGGATGGCCAGTGATCACAGATAATGGGAATTAAAGTCCAAAACATCTGGAGGGCACCCAGGTTGGGGAAGTCTGCCTTAGAATCACAGCCATTCCATGAGATTGGTGTGCACTCTCACAAGAAAGCAGGCAAACCTCATGTGGCAGCTGTATGACGGTGTAAAGTAGCCTGCCCCAACCTGATGACCTCCAGACATTTTGGACTTTAGCTCCTACCAGACCCAGCCACCATGGCCAATGGTCAGGAATTCTGGAAGCTGTAGTTCAAAACATCTGGAGGGCATCAGGTTAGGGAAGGCTGGTATGAAGCACTAGCTAATAAAAAGCCAGCAGAACAAAGCAGATTCCTTGGAGACTCTCTCCTGACTTAATGGAGAGTCCACAAGGATAAGGAAAAACCAGATAAAGATGGAGCCTCATTTCCCCCCCACATACACACACACACACACACACACACAGCAGTTGTTGATCATCTGTCCCCCACTCCCCCAGTTCAATTTGTCAAGCCATTCTTAATTCAAAAAGGCATCTACTGGCTACGGCTCCATCTGGTAGCAGAGAAGACCACATATCATCAGTGGAGCATAGACCTATTTAGACATAACCTATTAGAAATTGAAAGAAACCTTCCATTTAATCCAGTTAAGGAAACCTTCCAGAGCTACACTGGTGTGGTGGGTCATAAGGAAGTTTAAGGAAGAGGATGCTCAGCTCCCAGGAAATCCAGTGCAGTTTGGACACTGATAGGTTGGGACATGGGAGGAGTCCTGCTGCAACAGACTGAGGGTCCATCTAGTCCAATGTCCTGTTTCCCACAGTGGCCAAACAGGTGGCTCAGGGAAGCCTACAAGCAGGCTATAAAGGCAACTTTCCTCTCCTGCTAGTCCTGCTCCCCAGCAACTGGTACTGACCGATAATACTGGCTCTGAAATCTAGAGGCTGCACATAACCATTATAATAGCCATCAACAGATTTTTCCTCTAGGAGAACCTGTGTGCTCTAGTGGTTAGAGTGTTGGACTGGGACTTGGGGGAACCCCAGTTCTAGTTCCCATTCAGCGATGAAATCCACCGGGTGACTTGGGGCCAGTCACTAACTCTCCGCATCACCTACCTCACAGGGCCGTTGTGAGGATGAGATGGAGAGGAGGAGGACCATGTAAGTGACCCTGGGTTCCTTGCAAGAAGAAAAAAGGCAGGATAGAAATGTAATAAATAAAAATAAAAGAGTCTGTCTAATCCCCTTCTAAACGCACCTAAACTGATGGCCATCAGCATATTTTGTTGTAGTGAATTCTATGTGGTAAGTACACTCTGTGTGAGGAAACACTTCATTTTGTCTGCCCTAAACCTCCTGCCAATCAGGTTCACTGGATGATTCAGAGTTCTCTCTCTCTCTCTCTCTCTCACACACACACACAGAGAGACAGAGAGAGAGAGAGAGTTCAGTTCCATTTAAGTGACCAGCCTGTCCCATATTAGTAACTATTACCTCAGCGCTTGATGCAGAGACAGCCTGGTGCAGTCAGGGATCAGAGGTGACAGGTAAGCAACAGCAGTACTTCCAAATTATCAAATGATAAACTGCAATTTCCATATAAAGATGGCATAACCCAAGAACCTATCTATTCCATAGTTTAGGGATAATCTTTTGCCTTAATTCTAGGTTTATAATAAGTTAATCCTCACTGTTTCTCTCTCTCACACACACACACACACATGCACACACACACACACACACACACCCTCTTTCTCTCTAATTTTCTTTTCATTTCATAACATTAAAGACAGCATCCATCAACAAAGCCTACCAGCAGCAGGTGAAAATGTACAACGCCTCAACCTATTAAAGAGACCTTCCAGAACAGGTTGTTTAGTCATATCTGGGAAAAAATACTTATCTGATACAATTTTGTTTTTGCAACGAGTCATGTAACTAGAAGTTCTCATCACGCTATTTGTAGCCACTACAAAAGCAGCAGTATTCTGCTCTCCACAAAGTGGCAATGATTTGGCATTTATTATTTCATTCAGGAGTCTCCGTGAATCAAAGCACACTGGAGCCTGTCCCCAGTTACAAGGCGCTACCTTGTAGTAGTCGTAGAGAAGGCCCAAGGCAGCGGCACTATCTTCATCCCCATTGATGCTCATCATGGCTTTGGTCGCTGCTGTAAGAGGGTTTTCAAGGAAGGATTTCCACGCTTCATCCTCACTGGTATATGGTCGCCTCTGGGAGTACAGAGCATCATTCTGAAGAACCAAGACTGGCCTTTTGCTTTAGAGAGAGATGAAACAGAACACAATTAGAGATGAAACAAACGCAATCACACTCTGACTTCATTCCGCTTAGAGGGAGAAAAACACCACATCATATTTGCATTCTGCAGACAGAAATCTTTCCTTTGATCTCTACTCTTTAAGCAGCGTGGCCTTTGCATACTAAACCAACAGCTGTATTTAAAAAAAAATTAATATCCCATTTCTCTTTTTAAAAAGACACCAAGGCCAAGCATTGCAAAATCTATCTGTTTTCGTTAACTTTTGGTTAACAAATGTTTAAAGTTGTAACTGGGACTTAAGGGAAGGTGAGCTCAATTTTAATTAGGCTACTATCTTGATGTCCTTCTAGGCATTATACTTAGATACTACTTCTGTGATTTAAAGATGTTAAGATTTGCATGGATGTATAATTACCTGCCTTGTATCAAGTCAGATGATTAGTTCCCAGGAGTCTGAGAGAGACAACATATTTAGCCTGGGACTTTATGGGCTGGATCCAATAGGACCCTTGTGTGGGTACCCCAGGCCCGCCAGTGGTGGCTGCAATGTAGCACTTCCACGGGCAAGTGCCAAAACGAGCGGAAACGCTCGGTTCTGGAAGGGGCAAGTCGTACCCCTTCCAGAAATGAGGGTTTCTACTCATTTCAGTCCATGCAAAGGTCCTATTGGATCCAACCCTATATGTCGAAGACATGAGCTTTGCCAATTAACTATAACAGCCTCCCCCAACCTGATGCCCTCCAGGTGTGGCTGGGGATCATGGGAGTTGTAATCTAACACATCTGGAGGGCATCAGGTTGGGGACCACTGAGATATAAACTCCCAGTTATTTTGCCCTGGGGGTGTGGGGAGACCTAAAGCTTATAAAATTTAGGAAAAAAGCTTCACAGAAAGTAGTCATTGTAGAGGAATACAATGGGAAGCAAATGGCAAAAATCCAACATGCTTTAAGCTATACCCTTGGTTTTTGAATGCTGGAGATGGACAGTACCAGAGCTTTTTGACATCCTTGAGGGCAAGAGCGCAACAGCCCAGACTACACTTAGGCATCTAGATCTCCAGTGCTACACACATTCAACTGACCCGCCAGTCAATAACCTTATCTCCGGCTGATTCAGTCTGTGCACAAAATAGTTTGAAAAATACCAAAATGCGCACCTGACTCAAGCAGATCAGAAAGGACACAGACCTATAGCGTAAAATGCCAGCTCAAGCGAAGCTTTTCATTAGCAGTGACAATGTTGGACAAACTCATCAGTGGCTTGTATTTCTTAGCTCTGTAAATACACTTACACTGAGGTCTTATACATATATGCAAGCTTTTTCATTTCTTATGCATCCACTACAAGCGGTATCCAAAATGTTTACTTTGGCCTAGATCTCATTGGAGACCAGCCCCAGTCTAACATGAGGGGCATCTCTGAAAGGAGGTGTTTTTTTTACCTGACTGGGTGCTATTTCGTTATTGTTCTGCTTTTTGTTGTGCTTTTAATTGATTTGCTTTTCTGTTACATTTTAATTAAGATGCTTTTAATTCTGCATTTTATTACTGTTAGCTGCTTTGAGTGCTATTTTTGGTGGAAAAGCAAGATATAAATGTAATAAATAAATAGATTTAAGGTAGAATATTTTTAGACAAAAGGTAATTTTTACAATGTTGTTTGCAAGACGTTGCCCAGCACTGACTTTGTCCCAGCCGATGAACCGATACTGCCTGAGCTGGCTTTAAACCAGTTAAAACACAGTTTTCCTTGAGCATACACAAAGGTTAGTTAGTATTTAAGACAGAATTTGAGTTTTGCTTAAAATATTGCTGGGCAGGATGGAGCCACACAAACACAAGATACCATCAGTCCTTGAAGCCACAACAGCAACACCAGAAACCAACATTGTCTACAGGTACCTACTACATTCTCGGTTCACTTCATGCATTTGAAAAGAACAAGGCTGCTTATAAAAGCTCATGCCACAGCACTTCGCATTTGCCACTCAGGAGGAATACAGGCTTGCTTCTGGAACTCAGGAATCTTATGAGTGGATCACATAGCATAGGCATTTTGCTCCCACACCCTGACACACAAACAAACAGCCCAAAGGACAACAAGTACTTCAGCCAACCAGCAGGTCCCCAACAAAAGCAACATTCTGTTGGCTGGCTCTTCTAGGAAGACATATATGGACACCAAGCTAGATGCCACACTGAAGGCTACAGAGTCTGTCCTTGGCCTCCTTTGGTTGCAACTGCTTGGATGAGTTTCAGTTGCCGATGCTAAAGGAAGCTGATGCGGCGGCTTGAGGAAGTGTAGCCAACCCCTTGCAAACTTGATCTTTACCCTGCCAGTTCTGGGAATCTGGTCACATAGGGCAGTATTCAGTGCTGTCCATGAGCCTCTGCTAATTGCGTTGCACCAGCAGGACCCACCACCAGTGCAACAGAAAGTGGATGCTTCCTAGAGCAACCTCAGGAATGAAACGCTTGTAGGACAGGTCAGCGAAGCTCCCTTCTGCTACCTCTGCTGACCTGTCCCATTCTGGAAATGAGCAATTCCATTTTGGCGGTGGTGGGTCCTGCTGGTGCACTAGCAGCACTGGATACCGCCCTTTGGTCACACTCAGGGTGGCCTCTTATGCACCACCAAAAACGAAGAGAGGCATCACCAAGAAAAAGAGGATAAAAGGGGACAGAAATAAGTCCTAAACATGCACAGGATGAACCCTACGTTGCCATTCTTGGAAAAGGAGATTACGTACATATTGGCAGCTCAACTTCATCCAATCTTGGATGATCCAAGTGACCTAGATCAGCCTTACCCAACCTGGTCCTCTCTAGATGCTTTTGACTGCAACTCCCATAATCCCTGACAATTGGCTGGGTCTGATGAGCACTATAATCCAAAACCACTGGAGGGTACCTGGTTGGCAAAGGCTGATCTAGATCCTTACCAATCAGGTTTTCAGGCCACTTATGGCAGCCTTCTCCAAGCTGCTGCCCTCCAGATGTTTTGAGCTTTGATTCCCATCAACTCTAGCAAGAATGGCCAATGATCAGGAATTCTGGGAGCTGTAATCCAAAACATCTGGAGCATCAGGTTGGGAAAGGCTGGCTTATGGGACTGAAACTGCCTTAGTTACAGACTTATGTCAGGAGAAGGACAGCAGGAGTGCAACCCTACAAATTCTCCTGAGAGGCTTTCAATACTATCAGCTAGGATATCTTAGCAGAGGTAGATGACAGATGGTGGTGTCGGGCATGCTGCTCCACCCCATGGCAATTTCTCCTGTGGGGTTCCACAAGGTTCAATTTTTCTCTCCCATGCTATTTAATACCTATCCTACATGAAAACATTCAGCACAGATATCCAGGGATTTGGGGTGGGTGGGTGTCACCATGCAATATGAATGAAGGTATCAGAGGCAGTAAGCCTATGTATACCAGTTGCTGGGGAACATGGGGTGGGAGGGTGCTTTTGCACTCGTGTCCTGCTTGTGGCTTCCTGGTTGACAGCTGGTTAGCCGCTGTGCGAACAGAATGCTGGACTAGATGGACCCTTGGTCTGATCCAGCATGGCTTGTCTTATGTTCTTGTGTTCTTAAGGTGAAGCAATGGATTCACAGGTGTCTGAAATCAGTGATCAACTGGATGAAGGCAAATCAATTGAAACTCAACCTATGTAAGATGGAGAGATTTATGGCAGGGCAGTCAACTGATTAGGAAGTAGGGGGTTTGCCTGTTTTGGATGGGGTCACTCTCCTGCTTAACGACCACATACACAGTCTGGTAGGCACTTCAGGATATACCAATGCTCTTGGATGTCCAAGCTGTGCCTTTCACAGAGATCACCTTTTTTTCCAGCTTAAACTAACTCACCAGCTGCGCCCTCTCCTGGAAAAGAGGGAGCCTCTCACTGTCAGATATGTCCAGATAACTTCTAGATTAGACTGCTGTAATGTCTTCTATGTGGAGCTGCTCTTGAAGAGAGTTTGGAAGTTGCAATTAGCCCAAAACATGACTGCATGCTTAGGAGCTGTTGCTAGCCACAAAGGTCCATATTTCACCAGCACTGAGATAACTACACTGTGTGTTAATTTTATTTCCAGGCGAAATTCAAGATTATGCTGTTCACCTCTAAAGTCCTAAATGGCTTAGGATCAAGAGACCTTGGACTGGATGCCTCCTACTATATCAACTTCCTTGGGCACTTATGATTTGTGACATAATTCACTTCAAAATTTTCATACAAGTGATATGTAAATATAATACATAAATATTATGTTATATTATAAAATAATGATGATGACAATCTGACAGGCTCCTGTTTCATGCACCTTTCTTGACATTAGACTAGCACTCACAAAAAAATGGCGTTATTCTGTGGTGGCACCAGGAAGGATGGGATAGAAAGGCAGTATATAATATTTTAAGGAGGATTTTACTGCATATCAGGCACCTATGTGAGGTAAAATGTGTGACAAGTATGTGCGCCCACCTTCAGTCTGTAACTGTCATTCATCTCCATTTCCCTTTCCTACCTGGCCTGAACCACAAGCTGGCAAAACCTAGTATGGAAACTAAAGCAGTTGGCCAAGGAATTTGGGGGAAAAGGACATCGTGATCCGCAGATCCAAAATGGAGAGATTTATATTTCAAACCAGGTTGCCAGGCTACAACTTGGGAGATTAAGAGGGTTCTGAGACAGTGCAAGAGGAAATAGCTGCAGTGCCTCCCACCCCATTCCTTCTAGTCCTTTCACCTGCCCATTCCCCTCCCCGGCCAGCTATGTGGTAAAACTAGAGTCCTACTTGCTAAAGCAGGCAAAGGAGGAGCAGCAGCTATAGTCTCTCCTGTTTAGAAATATAGGCAGGATCTCAGAGACACAGTTTTGATGCCCTTAATTTGAAAACTGACGGCTCTGCCCAGACAGTCAGCAGGGATTCCCAAAATTAATGTGCTATCTGTGAAATACTAAACGTACAGTTCCTCCACAAACCCCTTATTTAGTGACAGAGGAGAAGAAACTTTGTTCTCTTTTCCTCCTCCCCCTTCCTTGTTCTATGTGAATGGAACTATTAATGTTGATTTTACTTCATAATGCAACTGGAGAAAAATATTGTTCTGTAGCCCACTACATCCTCAAACAAACATCTGCTCATGGATAAGATGCAACACCTCTCTGCCAGTTTACAGCTGTTCTCATTTACATCAAAACTGCCCAGTAGTTAGATTAAGCAAAGAGTTTGTCCCTTACCAAAGTCTAGAGATTCACAGTTGAGAAGGATCTGAACCTGGTTCCTCTGCCTCCCATTAGACACTGCACTACAATGGACTCAAGAATTAATTTAGCCAAGACAATGAAACCAGAGTTATTATCCTGGGCATTACAGCGACCCATTCACACCTACTCACAAGTTAACACCACATATAATATTTTTACAGGCTACCTGTATCTTTATCTACCAAAGTATAGTCAAGGTATATTGTAAGAACAGAGTACTTGATCCAAGTATTTCCAGCAGAGTCTGTAAAGTTACCATTAGTGTGTGTGTTAGCCACATTAGCCAGTGTGTGGTGTAGTGGCAAGAGTGTTGGACTAGGAGCTGGGAGATCCGGGTTCTAGTCCCCACTCGGCCATGGAAGCTCACTGGGTGACTTTGGGCCAGTCACAGACTCTCAGCCCAACCCACCTCACAGGGTTGTTGTTGTGAGGATAAAATGGAGAGGAGGTGGATAATGTAAGCCGCCTTGGGTTCCTTGCAAGAGGAAAAAAAAGGCGGGGTATAAATGCAATAAAATAAAATAAAAAATAAAATAGTTGTGAACACAGTCCAGCCATATGCAAATAACAAAAGTTGAAGCCACTTTTAAGTATTGACATAGGACTGTTTCATACATTGCATAGGAATAAGCCCGTTTGGCACTGCGTGTACAGTCAAATAGCCATAACCAATCCCAGCTTTGAGACAAGGGCACCTGTATGAACATATGATTCCAAACACCTGTTTAAAAGAAACAGTGTGGTATAGTGGTTAAAGTGCCTGACTAGGAGCAGGGAGTCCCATATTAAAGTTTCTATTCAGCTATGAAGCTCATTGGGTGACCTTGGGTCAGTTACTACTTCTCAGCTTCATCTACCTCACAGGACTGTTGTGAGGAGAAAATGAAGGCAAAGGGAGAGAACCTAGTAGCACACCACCCTGACCTCCTTAGGGAAAGGATGGGATAGAAATGTAAACAATAAATTTGTCATATTCACACTTTTCGGGGTTGTACACCTGAATTTTTGTTGTTGTTCAGTCGTTCAGTCGTGTCCGACTCTTCGTGACCCCATGGACCATAGCACGCCAGGCCTTCCTGTCCTGCGCTCTCTCCCGGAGCATGCTCAAGTTAATATTCATTGCATCCGTGATGCTATCTAGCCATCTCATCCTCTGCCGTCCCCTTCTCCTTTTGCCTTCAGTCTTTCCCAGCATCAGGGTCTTTTCCAGGGAGTTTTCTCTTCGCATTAGGTGGCCAAAATATTGGAGCTTCAGCTTCATTAGCTGTCCTTCCCAATGAGCACTCAGGGTTGATTTCCTTTAGGATGGACTGATTTGACCTCCTTGCAGTCCAGGGCACTCGTAAGAGTCTTCTCCAGCACCACAGTTCAAAAGCATCAATTCTTCGGCGCTCAGCCTTCCTTATAGTCCAGCTCTCACAGCCATACATTACTACTGGGAAAACCATAGCTTTGATTAGACGGACCTTTGTCGGCAAGGTGATGTCTCTGCTTCTTACTATGCTGTCTAGGTTGGCCATAGCTTTCCTCCCCAGGAGCAAGCGTCTTTTAATTTCATGGCTGCAATCACCGTCTACGGTGATCTTGGAGCCCAAGAAAGTAAAATCTGTCACTGCTTCCATTTCTTCCCCTTCTATATGTCAGGAAGTGATGGGGCCAGATGACATGATCTTAGTTTTTTTAATGTTGAGTTTCAAACCAGCTTTTGCACTCTCCTCTTTCACCCTCAACAAGAGGCTCTTGAGATCCTCTTCGCTTTCTGCCATTAGGGTGGTATCGTCTGCATATGGGAGGTTGTTGATAATTCTCCCAGCAATCTTAATTCCGACCTCTGATTCATCCAACCCGGCATTTCTCATGATGTACTCTGCATATAAGTTAAATAAGCAGGGTGACAATATGCAGCCTTGTCGTACTCCTTTCCCAATTTTGAACCAATCGGTTGTTCCATGTCTGGTTCTTACTGTTGCTTCTTGACCCTCGTACAGGTTTCTCAGGAGACAGGTAAGGTGGTCTGGTACTCCCATCACTTTCAGAATTTGCCACAGTTTGTTGTGATCCACACAATCAAAGGCTTTAGCGTAGTCAATGAAGCAGAAATAGACGTTTTTCTGGAATTCACTTGCTTTCTCCATGATGCAGCGAATGTTGGCGATTTGATCTCTAGTTCCTCTGCCTCTTCTAAACCCAGCTTGTACTTCCGGTAGTTCTCGGTTTGCATACTGCTGAAGCCTAGCTTGTAGGATTTTGAGCATCACCTTGCTGGCATGTGAAATGAGCGCAATTGTGCGGTAGTTTGAACACTCTTTGGCGTTGCCCTTCTTTGGAATTGGAATGTAAACTGACCTTTTCCAGTCTTGTGGCCACTGTTGAGTGTTCCAGATTTGTTGACATATTGAATGCAGCACTTTAACAGCATCACCTTTTAGGATTTTAAATAGCTCGGCTGGAATACTGTCATCTCCGCTAGCTTTGTTGTTACTAATGCTTCCTAAGGCCCACTTGACTTCACTCTCGAGGATGTCCAGCTCAAGTTCAGTGACCACACTATCATGGCTATCAGGGACATTCAGATCTTTCCTGTATAGTTCTTCTGTGTATTCTTGCCACCTCTTCTTAATCTCATCTGCTTCTGTTAGGTCCCTGTCTTCTTTGTCCTTTATCATGCCCGTCTTTGCACAAAACGTTCCCTTGAGATCTCCAATTTTCTTGAAGAGATCTCTAGTCTTTCCCATTCTGTTGTTTTCCTCGATTTCTTTGCATTGTTCATTTAAGAAGGCCTTCTTGTCTCTCCTTGCTATTCTCTGGAACTCTGCGTTCAGTTGGGTATATCTTCCCCTTTCTCCCTTGCTTTTCGCTTCCCTTCTTTCGTGAGCTACTTGTAAAGCCTCATCAGACAGCCACTTGGCTTTCTTGCATTTCTTTTTCTTTGGGACGGATTTTGTTGCTGCCTCCTGAACAATGTTACGGACCTCCGTCCATAGTTCCTCAGGCACTCTGTCTATCAGGTCTAATCCCTGAAATCTATTCCTCACCTCCACTGTATATTCATCAGGGATATGATTTAGGTCATACCTGAACGGTTTAGTGGTTTTCCCGACGTTCTTCAATTTAAGCCGAAATTTTGCAAGAAGCAGCTCATGATCTGAGCCACAGTCAGCTCCAGGTCTTGTTTTTACTGACTGTATGGAGCTTCTCCATCTTTGGCTGCAAAGGACATAATCAATCTGATTTCGATATTGACCATCTGGTGACGTCCATGTGTAGAGTCGCCTCTTGTGCTGTTGGAAAAGAGTGTTTGCTATGATCAGCATGTTCTCTTGGCAAAACTCTATTAGCTTTTGTCCTGCTTCATTTTGTACACCAAGGCCATGCCTGCCTGTTATCCCGGTGATTTCTTGACTTCCTACTTTAGCATTCCAATCCCCTATGATGAAGAGGACGTCTTTTTTTGGTGTTAGTTCTAGAAGGTGTTGTAGGTCTTCATAGAACCGATCAACCTCAGCTTCTTCGGCCTCAGTGGTTGGGGCATAGACTTGAATTACTGTGATGTTGAATGGTTTGCCTTGGATTCGTCTAAGGGATTCTTGCCCACAATAGTAGATATGATGGTCACCTGAATTAAATTCACCCATGCCTGTCCATTTTAGTTCGCTGATTCCCAAGATGTCGATGTTCAATCTTGCCATCTCATGTTTGACCACCTCCAGCTTACCTTGATTCATTGATCTGACATTCCAGGTTCCTAAACAATATTGTTCTTTACAGCATCGGATTTTCTTTTCACCACCAGACACATCCACAGCTGAGTGTCCTTTCGGGTTTGGCCCAGCCGCTTCACTCTTTCTGGCGCTACTTGGAAATACTCTCTGCTCTTCCCCAGTAGCATATTGGACACCTTCCGACCTGAGGGGCTCATCTTCCGGCGTCATATCTTTTAGCCTTGTGATACGTTCCATGGGGTTTTCTTGGCAAGAATACTGGAGTGGGTTGCCATTTCCTTCTCCAGTGGACCACATTTTGTCAGAACTCTCTGCCATGACCTGTCCGTCTTGGGTGGCCCTGCACGGCATAGCTTATGGCTTCACTGAGTTACGCAAGCCCCTTCGCCACAACAAGGCAGTGATCCATGAAGGGGACCTGAATTTTAGTGAATGCCTAAAAACATAATGTGTGGAGAGAGCAGTTGCCAAAGGATGCCAGTGCTAGAACTTGAAATCGGGACTCTGTATACAGCTGCCCCATGCGGTAAGCTGCAAAACTGCATGGGGGAGGGGGAATCTCCCTGGACAGAAAAGTATTCTCAGGCTCTGGACTGGCCTGACCTCCAGGGTGAGCACTGGGGCTGCCCAGACAGGAAGTGCTGCAAAAAGCTTCCTGTCTGGGTGAGACTTTGCCTGAGGAACAACAGTTTTCATGGCTCTCACTCTCTGGCATGGTCGCTCAGTTTGCCTCCTACTGCTCCTTATGGCTCAGCCCAGACACCAGTAGAACTAGCTATGTTTAATTCCTGAAGACTAAGGGCTAAAATACACATTATACATAGTGTGGAACTGATCCTCACCACTTTTGGTTTACTTTACTAATCCTGATTTGGATTGGGACCATTGTGGGCAGATAGGGGAGGTTTAAAGCTTCTCACCCAAGCCACTCCCCTCTCCAAATTTCACACGCAAACAAGGACTAAAAAAAAAAAGCTTCTCAATTGGCACTATTGCCATTGGCTCTGTTGGTTTAAACGTCCCCAGTAGTCCCGATCCATATTGGGGCCCACACACACTAAGGTAAACAAAATGGTGGGGATATGGAAATCAAGGACATCCATGCAATCTTGAACTATGTCTCAGCTGTATGGAAATTACCAGATGGCAATAGGAAATGGATGATACGAGCCTTCATGACAGCAAAAAGACTAATACTCCCAAGACTAGAAAGAGAAATCCACCCCATCTATAACATATTGGACAGAAAGTCTCACAACTCCAGTAGCTTCGTCCAGAGAAACATACCAATATTTCGTCGGCATACCTAGAACTATGGGTGTAATGATACTTGATTGTATTGTTATGTTTTTGTCCTGTTTTATTTATTTTATATTTTATTGCTGTTGTGACTTTAAATGCGTGTGTAGTTTGTAATAACTGTTAAAACCTGAATACAAGCATTAATACAAAATAGAGAGGATCAGGTGCACGCTACATATTTAACACAGTGTATAGTTTAGCCCTAAGCAAGTCTTGCTAGAGTTCATTCTTAATGTTCAAAAAAAGGTGTTTCTGACACGAGTGTCACTTTACACAGGAGCCCTATATGTACCCTTGTAACATGCGCCAAGCATATATGTGTCTATTTTGCCCCACAAACATTCCAGTTGGGGTCAGGCTCTGGTGTGTCTGATTCACACTGTGTCCATGTGTGTTCTCATCATCATGTGACACACAGGATACATGCAATTTCCTACACAGAAGCAATATCTGGGTTTTTAAAATGGTGTAAAGCAGACCTAAGACGGCCCTAGCAGCAGAGGGAGCAAGCGATCAGGAGAAAGAACTTTGGGGCGGTGGGGGAGTGCAGGATCATTGGGAAGGGTTCAGCTTAAAAGGGGCAAAGGAAAAAAAAAAGCCATTCAGATCCGAAGTTGAACAGCTAGTAATATGAAAACCTGGCAAACTCCAACGGCATGTTTTTCTTAGGTCTCCTGTCTCACTGCAGTACCTCAAATAAAATGCACAAATGCCTTAAAGGTAATCTAGCTCAGTTTAAAAGAAGTGCAGAAAGAATTATCGAGAGCTATCGACAAAGCACAGGGTTTGGCAGTAACTCAATCCCTGAACAGGACTGCAGGTTCCTTTAGGAAAATGAGACCATGTTTTCTGAAAAAGACAATGAAATATATGTGTGTATATTTCTCTGACAGCTGCCTTGTGTCATGTTTTAGATTCTGAAGGGTCTATTGGCACAGTGAACTGTGCATACAATACGAAATGGCATTTAGCAAGGCCTGGAAATAAGTCTTCTATTGTGCATGTAATTACTTCATAACTACTGGTTTATTTTCTGCTTGAATAATTTGCACACAAAAAAGACAGGAAAACATTACAGCAGTAAGCGCTCTGTGCACTGAGGGGATAATATAGTTATAACACAGTGCTTGGATGTTTCCAGATGAGGCTTTTATTGCTCCATCACCTGCCCCAATCATGGAATGGGGGGGGGGGATGTTGTCATTTTCTTATTTTCTACTTGTAACCTTCCCGTGTTTTCCCATAGCTTTATTTTATTTATTTTTATTTATTTATTAAATTTATTAATCGCCCATCTGGCTGGTCACCCAGCCACTCTGGGCAATGTACAACAATAAAAACAGTTCAAAACAATAAAATGTAACATTAAAAACATCACATTTCTAAAATTACCCTAACTCACCCCAAATGCTTGCCTGAACAACCATGTTTTTAATGCATGGCGGAAGCTCATTAAAGAAGGGGCATGGCGGAGTTCCCTACGGAGGGAGTTTCACAGAGTGGGGGCCACCACAGAGAAGGCCCTCTCCCTCGTGCTCACCAGCCTCTTCCATCTCCCCCCCCCCCACCCCGCAGAAAATCTGTTCAGGAGAAAAAGATTACCCTCCATCTGGAAATGCCCATAGTCTTACCTGGCAAAGAGCGTTAGTCTTTTTCTTTGAGTTTTGTTTGCACTGTAGAATTTGGCAGTGCTTACCTTGCTAATCAGGACTAGTTTTAGGGCAACTAAACAATTAAAGACTATTTTATGCTACAGTCTTATGCACACTTACCTGGGAAAAAGCCCAACTGAATTCAGTGGGACTTACTTCTGAGTAGACATGCATAGGATTGCACTGTTAGTTGATCTGTCATCTGCTTTAAGAAATCTATGGTCCACTCCCTTGACCAGTAATGCTTAGTAGCATGTATTGTTTGTTTAGACCAGTCCTCCACAACCAGTATGCTCCATATGTTTAGACTACAACTGGTCTAAATGGTGGCTGGGGCTGATGGAAATTGAGATCCAAAACATCTGGACCGCAGCAGGTTGAAGAAGGTGGATTTAGACCAATTTCACATGAATTATGTTAACTTGTTGCCTTTTATAGACTAACAAGGGAGAGGGGAGAGGTGAAGAAGACAGGGAGATTTTCTAAAGAAAAGTGTTTTCCTTTAAAATGTTTGCACAATTATGAGCTCCAACAGCCTCAGTAATGGCAGAGAGCCATTTGGAAATTCAATCCCTCCCCCACAACAAACTCACCTGGGAACCAGAGAGGGCTTTATATCAGGATGGGAACAACAATTACATAAAACATTTACAAGAAACAATTGAGAGAACTGACCTGCATAGAAAAGACACTTGCCAAACAAAAGGCAGTTTGGCCAGGTGGTCTGATTGAGTCTTTTCACAGTAATCAAAGAGATCTAGTAAGAATTATTCTAAATGCTGACCATACATGTGCAGAATTTCTTTTGACATTCTAAGTGGTGAATGGCATTCCAGTCATAATACAACTGAGCTGGACAAATTCATATATGAAGAGGCATTTTACAAACTTTGGTCACAACCTCTTAATCCTCTCTATTGGAGCATGCTTGCATAACAGCTTAGAAAACATCTTGGCAACTGTCACATCTGGGGGCTATACAAATGTTGCAAGTCTCTCTTACTAATACCTACTATGCTCTGCAACGCAGATCTCTGGAAAAGAGAAGAAAACTTAGTAATCAAAATGATTTAAAACTTTAAGCCAGTAGTTGTGGGGGGGGGGGCAAGGGGAGAATCAGAAGTTGTATTCATGTTTGCTCTCCGCTATGTCATCATACTAAATGAACTCATGATTTTAGGGCTCAATGCTTCTCCCATTGGTAGTTAAATCTAATTTGGTAGTCACTGAAAGATTAGTTAAAAAGTAACTACTCAAAGGCAACATGAAAAATTCCAGGATTTGAAATAATTATTACCTCCCTCCTTACAAACAAAACTATTTGACTAAGCCTGCAATCCTATGCACATTTTACCTGGGAGTAAGCTCCATGTGATCACAGTGGGACTTACTTTTGAGCATACATGCATAGGATTGCGCTGTAGCTAAAACACCCATAGCAAACACAGCAAAACCTCACGTTGTTGCACTCGCGGCAGTGGAGAATAGGATACCTTTTCTTAGTGGGAATTTGCAGGAAACCACACTTCAGTTCTAAGAAAGTCAAGTATGCAGTTACTACAACAAGTGTTACTTCTGCCATCCAACTTCAAACACACACACACACACACCGAAGGTTCTACAATGGATGTTCTCCAGCTTTCAGCTAGAATACACAGTAAAACAGAGATTCTTATACACCTGAGTGCAGCTGAATGCCCTCCTATGAAGGGACGCTTTCACTCTATTTGCAAGTCACACCGGCAACTAGACGGCATCTATGCTGCCTGCCAAGCAGGAAGATGACAATGTGCCACTGTCCATACATATTCAACACTTGGCTGATCAGCATTATTGCCCTCGAGTCCCTTCCATGGCATTAAGCTTAATGAAGCATCAGATCTGATTTAGATCTTCTAAGCCAGAAGATGAGTTTCTCCAAGTGCATCAGTGATGTCCTTCCAAAAGGTACTCATAACAAGCACTGTAATTGTAACCCTAACCAAAACCTAATATGCTTCTATATTTTATTGCATCAGGTATGGTTCTATTGCCTCCTCAGTTTCTCAACTGACACAGAGTTAAGAATCAGTTCTGAAAAATGGCCAAAATTATGTTGTCAACCACCTGCTTGAAAGAGATGCTTAAGAAGGCTGCAACACACAAAAAGTCAATGCCACAACTTCCATTCTAATATTACCATTGATCAGCAATCCCACCAGAACACACAATCGCTGAAATCTGAAAGACCTTGCTAGATGTTACCTATCACTCCAACTATCATCCCCTCCCCACCTCCCCATTGCAGAAAAAACCCCTCCCCCAATTGCTGGAAGACGACATCAGATTACCTGGACAAATCCACCTTCCCTGGAGGATGTGTTTCATAAAAATCCATCAGTTCCTTCTCCAACAGGACATTAAGCAGGGGCCTTCTGATATCCACAGACTAAATCTGCACATCGGGGTCTAATTGCACACCAGAGTCTAAATGCTCAGCAAAGTCTTTTTAAAATTAGAGCAACAATGTTCAAGGAATTAAAAAAAAAAAAACTTAAGGCGTGACTCGAGTAATGATGCCTCAGTTGAGGGAGCGCCTTCATTGCCCAGCCCTTGTCCTTGTCTTCAAATAAGGTGGGAAGAAGCACACACAACCCTCCATCAGATTCCCGCATGAGACAAAGCAATCAAGACAAGGTGAGGGGGTCTGGACTGGAACCACCTCTGTGGTTTTTTTTGTTGTTATTGAAAGGTGGAGACTCGAAGCTCCTCCTGACAGACAAGGGATTATTCGTCACCACTCAGCATTAAAGAGAGGGAGGAGGAGATGGAGGGGGGGGGGGAGTGACCAGCGCCGCAGCAGAAGTGTCACGTTTCAAAGCCAAACTCTTCTCAGCTGTGGCTTCAAGTGGAAAGAGGACAATACAACCAGAAGCACCCGAATGGTTAGGGGATGGGTGAGCTGACTTGGCCGAGCCATACCCAGAACGTAAGCATAAACATGCGTGCGCAAAGCCACAGAGTCAGGGGCTCCAAAACTTTCCAGCGCTCCCTGCCTATACTCTTGCAATCTGTAGTCAGTCCTTAAGTGCCCAGTTTAAATCAGGGTAAGGTTGTAGTACATTCGTGCAGGATCCAGCCAAAGTTAAGCATTTAAGTCCCACTGGTTTTCGCGGGAGAATTAGACATGTGCTTAAATCGCTCTCTCTCTCGTTAAAATCATACGGACTTTAAATGACGGGGACTTTAAATGATCTAACGTGGCCCCGAAAGCGACCATATCGGTATACGACGTAACATATACACACCCTTTCGGACTGTAGCCTTTTGCACACGACAAGTTCGTCTAAACTCATCGGGGCTTACTTCAGAGTAAAGCTGCCCAGGCGCTGGGTCTCGGTCTGAATGAGGTCGATCCAATCGAGAACACATTTCCCGCAGCCGAAAAGGGAACTACTTTGATGGTCAATACAATGAGAAAATACCACAAGGCAGAATGAGCCTGCTTTCTGGAGAAGGAGCCACGAAGGCAGGCAGGCCCTCCAGACACGCACACTGCCGGTGTCGGGGACAGAGGGGGACACCGCCCGCTGTGCGCAGGCGGCCTGGAGAGGCCTGCGAGAGGCAGTGCGCGAAGACGATGATCGGGTGCAGAACAGCACCAAGGGGCCGAAACAAATTCGCGTTGCGGAGCCCAAGTCGCAGCAGCAGACACAGGTGTCACAAGGAAACAGAGCTCGCGCGCGCGCGCGCACACACACACACAGTATACCTAGGGCCGGGTCACGGTCGTTTTTGAAAAGTTTCAGGCATCTGATCAAAGGCAGTTTTCAACAGCGCACACTCGAAGCCCCTGAACACGCGTCAGTTGCGCCTTTAGAACACGCGTCAGTTACTCCCCCCCTCCCCGCTCAGAAGAACCCAGGCGGCCCAAGGGGCCGATTTAGGATTCCATTGTTTTTCTGCGTAGGTTAACGGCGAGGCGAAGGCTCCACTCTGCCTTTATGGTTGAAACGGAACTAGAGGGAGGCAGTTGCTCCGGATTCATTCAACCCGACTGCTCCGTCGATTGCTTTTCCAAGCATGGGTGATCGCGGTGAAGGGGTGAAGTAAAACCGTCCTTAAAAGCCCCTTTCCCACGGCTCAGCTACCCCAATGGTGGGGAGGAGGAGGAACGATCCACCCACCCACCTTTTGTGCCTGCACTTTTTCCCTGCTGGGGACCGAGGTTCTACCCCAAGCAGTACACGGGTCATCAGATCGTGTGAGCCCCCTCCCCTCTCCCGATCCACATCAGCAATAGCAATAATAGCAGCGGGAGGAGTGCCAGGGGGTGAAATCCCACAGGAGGGGAAGGGGTGGGGTTGAGCGTGGGGTGGGGGCAGAAGCACCGGTCGGACCTGCCCGGACTCACCCCCTTTCCCTCTCCTCCTTCCAGTCTGCCCAGCTCGATCACTTACTTGTCGTACTCTTGTGTCATGTCTGGCAGTCAGTGGGTGGCAGAACTGGCCTGGCGGGTTGGGACGGGACCTGGCTGCGGCCCGGGCAACTGGGGAGGGGATGAGGGAAGAGCCAAGACGAGCCAAGGCAGAGAGCGAGAGCGCGCGCACAGCCCGCCGCACAAACGGGTTTTGTCAGCTTTTCTCGCTCGCTCAGGTGGCTCCCGGGAGTCGCAGGTGGACTCGCGACTGCGCCCCGCTTCCGATTGGCTGTCGGCGGCAGGCCGTCGGTGGGTGGGATGGAACCCCCGCGGAGCAACGCCCTAGCGCCACCCCTGATTGGAGGAGGCTCGGGAAGGGGGCGGCGCCTGGCCGCGTCGCAGAGTTCCAAATGGAACGTTGGGTGTTGCTGCGTCCGCTGTCGCGCCGCGCCGCGCCGGACCCTGCGGGGATCCCGTCTGGCGCTGAAGAGAGAGGCTCGCGGGGCGACGGTCTGGCCGCTTCCGCGGCGGCGTTCAAAGGCGTCGCCTCTCCCCGACTCCCTCCGCGGCCTCAGCTAGAGCAGGACATGAGCAGGAGCGACCAGTCGGGTGATTGTCGCCGCTCCGCGCTCCCTGTTAAAGTTGTAGTCCTGGTTGAAGGCCACACGCGCGACGCGGCTTCAGTTTGGCCCCTTGCAGCGGTGCGGGGATTGACAGTTTCTTCCGTAGCTGGCTTGCTGGCTTTTTCTTTGACCTCCCTGTGTTGAATAGAGTCCAAAACCGTTTCCTGTATTGCATTCAGTGCTACTGTGGTAAATGTTGAAGTGACAGTGCTCTGTAGCCATGCCTCCGAGGGGAGTCCAGACATGCTGCGTTGATCCATATCAACAAGCCAGTTCTAGGCGTTTTCATTTGCTAGGAGCAAGTCTTTGGGGAAGCTAATGGGTCTTATTGCCCATTCAAGACCAAATGAGCCCCAAATACTTTGCATTACAACAGGGAGCAATATATTATTTCAGGGAAAACTCATTCCCCCACCCCCAGCACCTGTGGGGATTGCAGCTAAGCTCAGAGGGAACAGGGAAGGCTGCAGGGGGTGGCAGATGGCATTGCGCTCCTGTGAGCCCTGGCTCCACTAAACCACTGATTTTATTTATTTAGAATCCGTATATCCCCCTTTGCACTGGATTAGCTTTTGAAAACCGTTCAGGTACATCAAACAAGTTATCCCTAGAATCCAAATCCCACCTAAAATACATTGTTTTATTTTTGTTTCAATAAAATGAGCCCACAATAAAAGACGGACATAAAAAGCAATTGGAAAGCAGCAGAAATAATATCAAGTTACCCAATGTTTCAGGCGAATGCAATTGTTTTGGCTTGGCTCCAAAAAGACAACAGCGTGGTGCCATACAAAAACAACGAAGAGGCTTGTGGCACCTTAAAGACTCACACATTTATTATGGCATAAGATGTTGTGGACTCCAGGTCATTTTGTCAGATGCACGAATACCCTTGGAACTCAGGAAAACCCTTCATGCATCTGACAAAATGATCTGTAGTCCACAACAGCTTATGTCATAAGAAATTAGTATACAAAGTGCTTTACGATACTGATTTATACTCCAGACCATCCTGTGAGGTGGATTAGGCATGGGACTTGCCCAAGGTGAGCATCATAGCTAAATTTGGAATTGAGCCTGGGTGTCCCATATTCTCACTTGATCATCTGCACTTTTCTCAATGTGACTGTTGAGATATGACTGGGGCTGCTCATGACTGAGGGACTAATTTCCCAAAGCATATCATCGTAGATTGTTCCTCACAGATACATAATTGGGCATTTTATTTCAGTTATGCCACTTGTGTATTTGCACACTAGATTCTCTTGTGTTCCAGCTCCATGGTTTCTCTTATTATTACAACCATAGACCAGCATGAATACAACTAAGCCCCAAATATAAAACAGCATCTCAGTTTCTCTCATTCTTCTTCCCAAATCCAGATTGAAGTAGACTGTTAACTATTATAAGGTTGGGACAAGTGGGTGTATACTGGAAAATTAATAAAATGTATTACATTTTATTTATTACATTTATATCCCGCCTCTTTTCCTCTTTCAGGAACCCAAGGCGGCGTACATAATCCTTCCATTTTAGCCTCACAACAACAACCCTGTGAGGTAGGTTGGGATGAGAGTGTGTGACTGGCCCAAAGTCACCCAGTGAGCTTCCATGGCTAGAACCCAGGTCTACCAGCTCCCAGTACAACACTCTAGCCACTACACCACACTGGCTCATGTTTTTCCAGAACATCCATAATGTTATATGGTACTCTAAACTTAGCAATGGCTAATTTCCCCCCCTCATAAGTCTGTACTTGTATAATGATTTGCCTCATTTTCACCATTGGCCACATCAGTAAGTGTGTTGTATTGTATGGTGCTCTGTGAAAGTAGAAAAGTACCATGATAGACCACCTGGTGGGATATTTTCTTTCAGCAAAGCCATCACCCAATGGACATGCTAGTTTCCTAAGATGGACCAGGATCAGGATTCTTGCCTTATGTACACAGGATGAAACATATATGTGCATTAGGCACATGTTGCTGTGTTCATGCATTTTTCCAACACTGAATTGATGTCTATGGAGGAAACAGTACTGTGCAAAGTAGCTTTTGTTCCAGCCTCGTATATTCCCAGCTGTTCTATCTTGCTTTTAATGAAAATTGCTTTTAA
The DNA here is from genome assembly GCF_057233095.1 of Heloderma suspectum. Lineage (NCBI taxonomy): Eukaryota > Metazoa > Chordata > Lepidosauria > Squamata > Helodermatidae > Heloderma > Heloderma suspectum. Next base: position 274,610,829 of record NC_139458.1, read on the forward strand.
TAAAAATGTTGAATAGCTATTGATTCTGGATAGGGTAGCCCCTGTGGAACATTGGTTGCAACATTCTTGTTGCCTGACCTCAATCCATTAATTGCTCCTCTTTCAGCACAACTTCCTAACCAGTTAAGTATGCATCTTATGATGTAGTAGCAACTAATCCTCATTTCTCCAACTTGTCATGAGGCACAACGTCAAAAGCCTGCCTAGAATTTATTTATGCAACTAAAATATATTACACTTGCTTACTGTAGGAATCTTAACCAATAGTGTCATTGAAAACAAAGCTAGTAGGAGTAACTTCAAATGGCTTCTTCCAAAAATATGTTGCTGTGGTTTTCAATCCATTGTATTTTAGGCTGCAATCCTGAATAATATACAGTGTCAGTCCAGCCTTGTGTAGGCATGTTTACTCAAAAGTAAGCTCCACTGAATACATTGGCACTTACTCCAAAATAAGACTGCAATCCTATACGCATCTGGCCTGAAGCCCCATTGAACTTTTGAGTAGGCGCATAGAGGATTGCACTATACGTGTACAGAAGGTTGGAACCTCCCTTGGAAGTGGACACCATGAAAATCAAACCAACTTATTTCCAAGTGCGCTTACGACAGTCTTCCTCAACCTACTGTCCTCCAGATGTTTTGGACATTAAGTCCCATCAGCCCCAGTCAGCATAACTAATGGTTAGGAATTCTGGGAGTTGTAGTCCAAAACATCAGGAGGGTGCCTCCAAGTTGGGGAAGGCTGGCTTAGGACCAGAATTCCCTTTCAAAACTGCTCAAAAAAAGAGGTTCTTTCTCCTAAAATGTAGTAGATGAGGAGCTAAGTGGGCATGTGGGCTACCATGGGAGGAGATGAAGGCAGCAGGAGTACCGGTGGAGTTGGACAGGATTAAGTATATCTCAGGTTTGATCACTTTTAAATTATTGAGTTGATTTCAGATTGAGTCGCCCGTAGTTTGCACTGAAATCAATGTGAAAAGTTAGTCACTTTTCATCAATCTTAATGGGACCCAAGTGTGACTAACTTCCATCTGGATCCCACCCAGATCTCCTAAGACAAAGGTATTTGCTGGATATAAAGAAGAACGGTGATATTACATTATGTACTAAACCCATTGCCCAGTCAAACAAGGGCTTAGGAACTCAGACAGATTGCCACATTCGCATTCACTTCCACATGATTACAAATAAATAGTTGATGCAGGCTGTAGTCCTATGCACATGGACATGGGGAGGAGGCCCAATGAAGTCGAAGGGACTTACTTCAAAATAAATATGGACAGGGTCCAACCGCAAATTTTATAATTTGGGCCTCTCTCCTTCACTGAGCAGCGCCTACAGGATTGATAATCTTGAATTTTACTCTACCCACCCAACCCCGAAGTATGGGGGGGGGGTTTCAAGTGCTGTGTGCCTCATGAAAGCAGGTGTTTAGGGAATGTATAATCCACTTTTCTTGCTTCGAGTGCCCCTGACGGACCAAAGCAGTTTCATGAAAATCCACATATAACCAGAAAGCGCTTCTCATTCCGTTTCCGTGTAGGTGGAGCCAACGTATTTAGACAGAACTGAGTTTTGGATACCCAGCATTTGGCTTATCAAGTGTCTGCAGCGTCAGATCCAGGTACACATGAGAGATTTTTACAAAAAACGCACTGCAGTTCTACTGCAATAGAACTCTCACATATATTCGGTTGTATCTAATGGTGCTTTTTCCACTCGTGAAATGCATTTCCGCTCATGCAAGTCAGGGCACCCAATTTTCACGGATCCCCAAAAAGCTGTTCCTCCAGGTCCGGGGATCCTCTGGAACAGTAGCAGATGGAGGATGCAGTAAGTTGGGAGGAAGGCAAACACTGGGTGCCCTGCCTTCTGCTAGCACAATGCCACCATTGGGTAGAACCCCAGGTTTCCATTTAAACAGTAGTACTAAATTGGGGATGTTTTCTTCTCCACAGACCATTTCCCTGGGTTGCGTATGAATAGGCTGCCTCTCCATTAAAATGGAGGCAAGGTTTCTTCACATTTCAATGACAGAAACAAAATCTACCAGAACATATCTTGAAATCTGCATAGGGGTGTTTTTAAGATAACATTCAAGCTGTGGGAGGAAAGGGAGGAGGAAAGAGAACCTTTTCACAGGATTAAAGAGCTTGTAGGGAAGCAAGGATAAGACAGGGGTGTGTGTCCTGAATTGCTTTTGCATTCTTGCTTTCGGTTCCAAAGCCCCCAGCCCCAATTCCATACGCATGCCTCTTAATCAATTTAAAGAAAACATTAAAATGTAAAAAAATAACTGCCACCACACACACACAGCTTTTGGTTGGTCCTAATCAAGGCATTGCCCAACTGTGGATTTTGAATTAGAATGTAGGTTGCTATTCCCATATTACGGCTGCTGTGGCCCAAATGATTCAGCCATGACACAGTTCACATAGTTGCTTCCAGGGGAAAAACACACCTAACGCTGCATAAACGGGGTGCTTGGGGCACTACTGACTCATGGGGCCAGTCAGATGTGAAAGGTTTGTAACACTGCTCGAATTACAGTGGAGTTGAGAAAAGCCCTTATATTGTTAGGCTCCTGGTATTGGAAGCATACAAGATAGAACTACACATATGTCTAGAGACCTGCAGCAACAGATTTGGCTGGTTATTTCAAATCAGTTGATAGGGACAAGGATTCGTACAAAGAGTGGAGAGGCAGCAGCAATCAAGTTAAAAAGAAAAAAGATTGGCCGGTTAATCATCTTGTGATTTTAGCTGTTTGTTTGTTTGTTTATTACATTTCCATACCGCCCAATAGCCAAAGCTCTCAGAGTGGTTCACAAAAATTAAAACCACAAAATGCAGAATAAAAATATTATAAAATAAAAAGCTTAAAACTACAGTATAAAAAACAACCAGAATAAAACCTAACAGCAATGCAGAGATTCAAAATACAGTAGCATATTTAAAACAGCAAAGTTAAAAGACTCTAGTGCTAAAATGCTGAGAAAATAAAAAGGTCTTCTTTGCCTGGTGTCAGAAAAAGAACCAAGCAGGCAGCAGGCGAGCCTCTCTTTATCCTAACTTTGCCTTCCTCGGACTGGTGCCTTCCAGGTGTGCTGGACTACAACTCCCAGACTCCCTGGCTGGGGATGCTGGGAGTTGTAGTCCACCACATCTGGAGAGCATCAGGTTGGGGAAGGCTGTCCTATGAAATCACATGGGATGACCATTTCAGACCCTTTGCTCTGTTGCAAGCTGAATTCAACCTTCCACCCAAGGCTGAGAGACGATGCATCCGGCTGAAGCACTGTCCGTCCTCTGCCGCTTTCCTTTCTCCCTCTCCACATCTCCCCTCTGGCCTCCCTCTATTCCACTCACTCTTCTGGACCAACATGTCCCAGGAATTCCATGCTTCCATCCCCTTCTCCCTGCCTGCCTTCCACCCCTGTAGGCCAGCCTTTCCCAGTGTTGCTCTCCTGATGTTTTGGACTGCAACTCCCATCATCCCTGACCATTGGCCATACTGGCTGGGGCTGATGGGAGTTAATGTCCAAAACATCTGGAGAGCACCAGGTTGGGGAAGACTCTAGGGGTAACAGCAATGGCAGGCAGAAGCACTGAGGATAAGAGCACCTCAGCCAATGGCAAAGTGCAGGTGGTGAAGTTAACTCTGCTGCCCTTTCAGCATTTCCACTATTATTTGGCTTCAGATTGAAGGTGGAACTACAGCAGGAAATGATATTGCTATTGTATGATGTACATTTAAACCATGGTTGTTTGGTGCTAAATGCCACCTTGTTCCCATTGGAAGTCCCAGTGGCCTATGTGAACCTCAGCGAACACTGATCAAGGGTCTGAGATCAATGAGGCAGGTTTAGACTCTGGATGTAAGGGTCTTAGACATGTCCTCTCGAGACAGTCATGTGTATTATTTCCCTTACTTCAAAATATGCTAAGCCAGCCTGGCTGCGTTTTGGGGCATCCTGCTCATTCTGCTGAGTGGAGCCCTTAACGTCTGCCCCAAAGTCTTGCCCTGATGGCACTGCTGCCTGAAATGCTGTGATAATCAGCCTCTTCACACTTGCTGATTGCTTGGAGAGCACACAGAGCCAATAGTAGGCTTAAGCTGCTGAATAACTCATGTGCCAGTGTGGTGTAGTGGTTAGAATGTTGGGCTGAGACTCGGGAGATCTCGGTTCTAGTCCCTCCTTGGCCATGAAGCTCACTGGGTGACTTTGGGCCAGTCACTGACTCTCAGCCTAACCTATCTCACAGGGTTGTTGCAAGGATAAAATGAAGAGGAGGAGGATCACGTATGCCGCCTTGGGTTCCTTGGAGGAAAGGTGGGATATAATTGTAACAAATAAATAAATGTGGGGGGCAGCTGTGAAGCATTCACCACGGCCCAACATGTGCTTTTCAAATGCAGCATTCTCTGTCTGTTACTCATTGTTACTGTATCTGTGGTATTTCCCCTTGCTTTAGGATTATCTTATTTATACTCACCACACCTGGGTAAGACTGGGGTGTGATGAAGATGATTTAATTTGCAATTGCTGCTGTTATCATGGATCCTCTGTCTGAATTTCATAGTGCAATTTATCGCTGTTTAATCCTTCTGGGGATTTACTGAAATGCCTATAGCCACATGGTAAAGGCCTTCAACTGGTCACTTAGAGCTGCTTCATATGTTACAGAAAAACTGTTGACTGCATATTTTTTTACAATCAGATCATCAGAAAGCTAGTTATTTGGATCTTATTACTGTAGGTCCACATAGGAATGATTTCACAGAATTAAGATATATCATTATGCCCTCTGCTTTTGTAGACGGCCAATATAAGAAATTACCACTGGAACAGTGTTCTTGTTGTAAAACCATTACTGAAGATATTGTCCATTATGTTACCCAATGTTCTCTTTATAAGGATCTGTATGAAAAATATTATCTGAGTTTAGGCTCAGGAAGAATTTTATTACACCTATAGAACTTGTAGGTTTTCTGATGTTTGGTAATAAAAATGATGTTACTGTGCATATTTCCTTATTTGTGCTGACAGCCAGGAATTGAGAACTAAATTTGTTGCTCAGCTCTGAAAGACTTTCCAACTTTTGCCATGGCTCAGAGCTAAACAAATTACTACCATACCTTCTGTAAAGTCTGAAGGATAGTCCCTCCTAGCTGCATATTTCTTGCATGTATCTTCAGACAACAAAATACCTGTCAAACGTTACAAAAAGGTATAATTAACTTGTAGCAGAAATGGACGGGTCCATCTTTTGGCTATATAACATGTGAAACATGACGTGGCCTTCCATTGTGCTTCATTGTAGTTTAGAAGTGGTGGAGCAGTAAATTTTGAAGTGCTGGAACTCATCATGAGAGTCCCTGTAGCCACACACCCAGATAATTCATAGTCACACCTCTAGGAGAGATTTATGCGCGTGCACACACACCTAATTTTTCTGTTATTCTGCCTCTGGTTAAACACTCCATCATAAAACACAGGTGTCCCAAACAAGCAAACTTCGAATAAAATCTCACAATTATATCTACGAGGCACAAATGCAATCCTACACATAGTTACCTGGGAATAAGCTTCACTGAATGCAATGGTGGTCATTTCTGACTGCTTAGGTTCACCTGGTAAAATCCCTTGAACTGTTAACAAAAGATCTTCGGCCAGCTAAAATGCAACCTTTAGTTTTTAATTAGAAATGCAATGTTGCAAAAAAGTTTTACCACTTAAATAAAAGGATAGAAGTTATTAGCCTATGTTTGTTTTCCCAATTCCTCCACTTCCTAATATGCTAATCTGTCCTAGTGAAACTTGAAAGCCTCCTTATCACCTAATTAAACTTATCAATGTGGAGGAACTGTCAGTTATCTTGGTGCTCTGCAGATGTCATCGTTCCTGTTCTAGAAGTCCCCCTCCACTACACCACTGTGGTTTAGACATCCGATGTTGGATCTCATCTACTGCACTATATTGGGTACACTACAAGGAAGTATGAAAAAGTCCTAGACCAGGTCCAGACTGGGAGTATTCCTGGACCCAGTTTTACTCCCCGTTGCTCAGGTAGCATCTGTGGCCAGGGGTGTTTATGCCCAGCTTAGGCTAGGAAGGCCAGGCCTGAACTCATAAGTACATCCTATTGAGCTAAACGGGGCTTACTCCTAGATGAGTGTGTATAGGATTGCAGCTTCATATCCAGATGGATTATTACAGCTTCAATCCAGATGGATTATTACAATGTTCTTTATCGAAGGCAGCCTCTGGCCCAGAAACTTCAACTGGGCCATAAAGTGGTAGAAAGTGGCCATGGAAGGTGTTTACCTGTGATGCCTCTTTTACAACAGCTGCATTGGTTTCCACTTCAGTTACAGGCACAATTCAAAGTGCTGGTTATTACCATTAAAACGCTTAAACCTTACAGACAAGACTGTCTCCTGTGATACAGGCCTGCCCACTCTTTTAAGATCAGCAGGGGAGGCTGTTCTCTGCATTCTGATGATGGAGACACCATTCACTGGGATGTGAGAATCTGGGAAAGGGCATTCTGTAGCTGTGCCCAAACTGTGAATTCCCTTCCTGCGAAGTTCATATGGCCCCCAGAAGGCCCCCTTGACCTTCTATTGTCTGGTCATGATGTCTGCATTCTGGCAGGCATTTAGCATGCTGGGATGAGAAATTTTAATAGGCAAATGCTCTTTTTGTTAGGTTTATATTTGACCTATCTCTTTCTTTTTGCTTTTTTAAAAAGTTTGATGGTATGAACTTTTTATGGTATGGTATTTGAAGGGTGGAGTATATATTTTACTCAGCATCAAGAGTACATTTGTCCCTAATTAAGGGGAAAAACAAGAGACATTTAGAAGTACTGGTTACCAATATGACATATCTGAAGCAACCAGTGTTGAAGTTAGCACACAAGTATAAATCAAGAGTACTATCAGAAGTACATACAAGCTAAACATTAACACAACCAAAGTTGTTCTCTATTTGTCTATCCCTGCTAATACAACTACACATCATCTGTGGTATTGAGTGATGCTGGCATTACCTGATGTTGTATGGCCTTCATCAAAAAAAAAAAAAAAAGGACATCTATAGAGCTCAGGTCCCTTAGTGGGGAGAGAATTTTTTTAATAATCGAAGAATCCTGTCCTTTACAAAAAGGAAAACATAAGGCACAGTTAAAATGCTGGTTTTTGCTAGAGGCTTTTGGGAAGAGAGAACAAGGAGTTGCAACTTAAATGGAAACAGAAGAGGCAGTTAAAGCTGTTGTTTTGGAGGTACACACCCTACCCTTGGGCTATCCAACCCCATTTGTCTGCTTGAGAAATGCAACTCCACCTCTGCATACATAATGTTGACTGGACTCAAAGCATTTGTGTCCCAGGCTCAGCACAACTACCATTTCAGTAAGCCTGGCTTCATAAGCCTATTAGCTATGATTACAGGGACAAAGTGCTGAGTAATCAAACTGGGAGTAACTGACAGAAGTATAACACCTTTTACTTCTAAATATCTGCTACCTTATTTGGCCAAGTAACACAAGGGCTGCAAAATAAACAGATATTTAGTTCGGTATACTGAATTTTATATTAGGTTGCTCCAGTGTCAAAAAAGCAGCACAGTTGGGGGCCAGGATTTGTACAAGATTGGCAGTTTACAAGGATATACACTTCACTACTGTGGTTATAAAAGAAAGCTGCACCTGTAATTAAGTATGCATCATTTTTCAAAAGGGGGTAAGCAATTAAACACAAGCCTTTAAAATTAGACTAGAGTAGCACACTTTTACACTGTGTTTGAAACAGGGTAGTTTAACTTGAATCTAGTAATGTCTAAATTTACACTATCATTCTGGACAATATCTTCAGTAAATAATTATAATTGGGAGAGGGGAAAGGCATGGAAATAAAAATGCACTAAAGCTATCCATTGGCAATCAAGGAAAAAACCAAAACAAATTCTGACCAGTTTCATGTTATGCTAATTTCATAAACATTGATTTCTTCCACCTGCAGTATTTGAAATGTCTTGTGGTAAAGGGGAGGGGTCACAAGTAAAAAGGCCACGTAGGAAGACGATACAAGTGAAAGAGCAGTGAGAAAGGGATGTGAGTTTGGGGGTGAGGAAGAGAGAAGCACTGTTGTCTTATAACTGGTGAAAATCTTGCCCACACATCTGTTTTATTTTCTTTTTATCCAGAGCTTTTAAGCAGATACTGCCCACACATTTCAAGTTTTTCTCTCTAATCAAAATAACGTTTAAAAAAAGCCAGAGTACTCAGGATTGTACATGATTTGTCAGCTTCTGTGCTGGGGAAATATTATCTTGTTCAGTCTTGGTGATCAGATTTCCTCAGTTTCTTGAGAACAAATGACAATACAACAAATGTATCAGGATTAGTCTTCTGGAAATGGGAACAGGATCATCGAACAGTAAATCTTAACACGATACAATGGAGCTCAAGGGAAAGCCAAGAGGAGAAATCTAAAGGGGTGAATGGTGGATTAGGTAAGCAATAGCCTTTTAGTCTCTGGAGAGATGATATTACTACAAATACACTCATTTATTCATTTACATTGTGGAAAAAAAAACTAACCAAACTTCTGTTTTAAAAGTCCAGGCCAAAATCTGAAAAGGCACCTCATTTTTTAAAGAACATTAAGGTTATGCATTGCTGATGCAGAAAGGCACACAACCTTATATGGTCACACTTAGGCAGCCTTAAGACTGGAAAGCGCTCACTGTAACAGAACTAAAGATATATGCAAGAATTTCTTTTGTTCAGTACCATTACACTGCATTCCTATGCCATATATTCTAATGAACTAAAGAATTCCACAAAAGGGAAGCTGAAGACATTTGGGCACCTAAGGTGAAAAATTCAAGCCGCTCCCCCTGCCACCATTCCCACCTGTGATTTAAAAAAATAGAATAATCTACAACTTGCCATCTGAAGCAGATAGCTCTCTGCCTTATGGATCACCCTCTTCCTCTTACAAAGTAGCAAGCTGCCACAAAACTGTAAGATTATACCATTAGAAAACTGAACATCAACTTCACAATTTTGTTTGAAAAAATATTTTTATTTCCAAAAGGTGACACTTCACTATATTAGAATCTATATTTGCAGCAGTAAATTAGACTACCTTTTTAACAGAACCCCCTCCCCCCAAATATATGCAAATATATGGATAGCATATGTATGGGGAAAACAGTCTTTGGTAATTAGTTGTATCAAAATATCATCCTTTTCTGCAATTTCCCAATATGCATGGACTGCAAGGTCCAGTTCAGATGTCACATTTCCAGTCCAACAAATCTGCTTTTAAATCCTGGGTTTGGGGAATGTTCAAACCACAGTTTCCCAGTTTGGGTGATACAGGAAACTGTGGTTTAACAAACCAGGCAGTCTTCTATGAAGTCAGGGGCCTAAGAGGAAAAGCGAAAGTGAGAGGGCAGAGCAAGTGCTCAAACTCACTGTTTCCACTCTTAACAAACCATGCAATGTTGGATGGGGACTATGGTATCTGAACCTAGGACAAATATAAACTAATTGTAGAATGGGTACATCTGTCTCATCTGATGATTTTAGTGGAGTTCATTGATCAGCTGTATAGGTTATTTTAGTTACTGTAGATCTTCACTCTTTCAAGATAAGTCTCTGGTCTAAGACTTTCCACTGTTATGAACTTTGAATATTCTGGATTTCTTACGAAGTTGTGAGTGAAAAAGTTTATGTTCTATTGCACACACTTCTTCATGGATGAGGGCGGGCTTTACCCGCAGGAGGAAGGAGAGAAGATTTAACATGAATTGGTAAGTATGGGGAAAATCTGATTCATTATAGTGTGCCAGATGACCACATGCCCTATAAAAAGAAGTGAGAAAAATATCACAAATTGATTTTGAGTTACAACATCCAGAAAAAGGGACCTATCCTATAATGCTAATGAAAGCTCTTCTTGTACCAATGCAACTAAACATTTAGATAGCACTTACAATCTTTTGCTATGCTTGCCCCCAGAATAACCCTGTTAAGCCATACTCTCCAGGACAGAAACTTGGGTAAGGTCATACAATTCATGAATGTGGAAAACCTTTAAGCCAACTCAAAAGTCCTGTTCATAAAATCAGGGGAATGGGTGGAGTAGTAGTTGCTTGAAACACAAACTGCAAAGAGTCTGCTCCACACGACAAGCTGTGTTCAGTGGCTCTTGTGCAGATCCACCAGTTTTCACTGCTCCTGAAAACCACCAACTTTGGCAATTTACAGTGGCATGGTGCAAAACCTTTACCTGATCCATGTAGAAAATTGCTGCACATGAACAACTCAGTGTGTTTAGTAGTCTCAAGACTGCCTGGATTCCAAGCACCATTGCTTGGCCTGCCACTGTTTGCAGAATTAGAAATAGCGCCTTTTGTGTAGGGGTGTCCAGGCGATGGAGCACTCTCCCAAGGGAAATCCCCCTAGCTTCATATTTCTGTTGGAGTGCATTATGACTTGTGTGCTCTTGGTTTAATTTTCTCTCTCCCTTTCCCCCACACCCCCTCTACACACACACATGGCTGTCTGAACATACTATTTTACATATGTTATTTTATACTTTCTTATTCAACTTATAAGACACTTTATCACTAACAGAAAAGCAGGATAAAATAAAGCTTTGAAACAGACACCCCATTCCTTCAAAATAATACGTTTGTGAAAAGTTCATCCAGAAGTGTATATATATATTGGTTTTTAAGGGAAAAAAAGAAGAGACTTGTCTTGGCTCTTCCTCCAAAACTGAAAACCTGACTACAAGCTATGGATTATACTGGGAAATAAGTGACATTAAACATTTATGTCTTGATTTACACTGTCTATAATGTTATTTTATTGCATATGATAAAACACAGGACAACATTTCCACAGCAAAGGAAATGGGCCCATACCAAAACACACTCATTAAGTGAAGTGAGACTTGGGCATTTCCCTCTTCTCCTGTGTTGTTATCTCAACAGTGAATTCTATCACCAATGCTTTATTTTTAGGTTCACAATGCTGTTATCGTTCTTCTAAACTCAAGAGAAATCCAATAAAGATGCAAACACTTTAACATAATTTAAAGGTAACAAGGTGCTACTTTTTATGTAGGCCTTTTCAAGCCTACAGAGTCCACAATTCCCCATTTGTACAAAATGTTTTAATATATAATTGATTTTTAAACCAACACATTTAGCACACATTTTCAATAGCGGTGTCAAATACTTACTTCTCCTTGCACAGCTTAGTTGTACACAACCAGTAGTCTCTGTTCAAAGTTGTAAATATGCCGCCTTTTTGTTGCAAGACTCCAGCAAGACTGTGCCCATGAAAACAGTTCAGTGCTGTGTTTTCTTCAGTCCAATTTAGCTGGAAAACTGAAGGCGTTGGCTTCTCGGTAGGTTCTATGGAGCCAGACAGTGCCCTGAATTGCCTTTGAAGGTCCACTACCATTTCTGTTAAAAGTAAAACACCACAATAAGCCACAAAACATTTTAAGATTGTTTCAAGTAGATAAAGCCCAAACCATCTGTATGGTTCACACAACACACCCAAATGCTGTATAAAATTTACTTCCCAAAGTTTAGAAGTGGTAAAGTGTTAACAAAACTTAAGAATCTTCCTGAAAAATTTGGGTGTCTCATGACAGGCACTTTAACTCAACACGTAAATACTTTTCAACTCTCGGACCAGTCACACTCAGAGAAGAGTTAAACTGAAGAAGAAAGAGGAGTGTGAGTTGCTCTTTAGAGAATACTACCCCAACAATGGCATTGTCTGTGTGAACATGACAGGAGTATGGCACAGTCTTCCCCTTTTCCAAATGTTGCAACCACCTATTCCCAGTGTAGGTGGCAGAGCCAGGAAGAATGCAAGGGGTGGAAGCCAATGTTGCAGACGTCCGCTCACACAATGAGACTTTTCCCCTCTCTCCTTTCTTCACAGCCCCACTGTGCCCCCACAAAATCTGCTGCGTCCCCCAGCTCTCCAGAGAACATTTTGAGGGCTTACAGGATGCAGGGGGAATCATCCCCTCCTGGTTCTGCTGAGAGAAGCAGTTCCATCAGCAGAAAAACGTCATTGGATTTCACCCAAAGATAATCCAAAATGACTTCATCGATTGTGATTATTCTAAGGGAAGGCTCAGTTATTACATACGCTTGCCAATGTAAGGGTTAGGGCAGCTGGCTACTTATGTGAGTAGGGCAGTTCTGCTCCTTCTTCCTTGCCCTGGAATGATTGCCCCTTCCCCCCTATGCACCATTGTCATGTCTCACACATTCTGGTAATCTGGTTCTAAAAACTAGTGAGGAACACGTTTTCATTTCAAATTGACTGAGAAAAAGTGTTATGATCATTGCTTTAGGCAGGCAGAGTAAAAGAATGTACGCTTACGTCTTTTCTTGAGAACAACAGGTTTTTTCATGGCTGCATATAATAGTGGTTTCTCACATCTCCATAAACGCCTACGGATGAAAAAGTTGAAATATTGGTGCTGGGGGAGACACACCATACATCTAAAGAAACCCAAACAGCCATATCCTTAACTAGGCACTAGACGTCTTCTGGAACAGCCTAACATCACAACCTGTTTGATTTCATCATTCTACCACAAATGCAAATAGTGAACTCTTTTCAATTAATATTGTTGTGTGATTAATTAGGGGAAATGAATGGGTACCCTAACAAGTCAAATAGCGGCGCCTGCTATTCCAATCTGCTTTTAATTAATGATGCTTGTCTGGAATTTTAAAATTGTTATTGCTCTGGGTTTTTTTTAATTTTGCTGATCTGGATTGGAATGTTTTTTAATGTTTTTAATCTTATGTTTAACGCATTTCTTACGTGTTTTATATTTTAAATTGTGATTGTATGATAATTTATAATATTGAGTTGGATCCAGATTTAGGCACACACAACAGGACTGATGGCAGTGAACATCCCCTTGCCAAGGCAGCACCCCCTACCCACCCACCCCAGTTCTACATAGTCAGAGGATCCTGCAGAATGGGGCAGGCTCTGTTCACGGAAGGTAACTTTGCTATTCAGGGATTCTGCACTTTCCTTCCTCAGCCCCCTGCACTACTCTGTGTAACAACTTTGGGGAACTTGAGGGGCTGCTCAGGGGAGGAGGGGGCAAGGAGATCTGCTTCTACCAGCCCAACTAAATGCCCATGCCTAAATCTGAATCCAACTCATTCTTTTAAAATCTACTCCTTCTAGTGTGGTTATATTGTAAGCCATTTTGTGGAGGCTATTTGCCTAGAAAAGTGGAATATAATACTTGATAAAATAAATAAATAAATAAAACAGCTGCTGGGTTGGGAAAACAGCATGGGGAAAAATAATTAAACCCCCTTCCCCACAGAGCCATGGTCCTGACTTGAATCACAAACCTCCCCTTTTCCTGTGGCTATTTTTTTCAAAAATTTAAAGAGAGGCAATGCAACATGGATCTCTATCATCTTACCTAGTTGAGGCCCAAGGCACACATTTTTTATTTCACCCCCAAACGACATGGATTACAAATCAGTATACCTTCAAGACATTATTTTTCTTCTTTTTTAATAGTAGCAGTGGTATAACAAGTGGAAAGAGGACCCCACCAAAATATATCTAAAAATATTTATACATAAAGAAATAGATTTCCTAACACAAATATTTTGGTGTACAAATCTTAATTCATATCCTCAAGTATTATTCACTGTTGTCAGTCACCTAGCATTTCTCCAAGCCAAACCAGAAGATCTCTGAACGTACCTGATTCTTTCTTCATTAAATTTCTTCTGCTCCAAATCTAAAGCGTCCTTTACAACAATGTACCATTTTCCAATATCAAAAACTGGACAGCCTGTAGTAAAAATTAATGTGTTGTGTCTTAATTTTTACCCCTCTATTTGCTCAAGGAACATAAAAGCAGTGTTTTAGCCTAATGAAAACTGTGCAAAGTAGAGCAGGCTGAGCGAGACTAGCCTGATGCCCAAGCTCTCACACACCACACTATACTGACTTCCTTCAAACTGTGGTAAGTACTGCCCTTATTTCTTGATACTCTAGGATATCTTGCTTTAAGGGAATGTTTGTATTAGCAGAAATCCATAAGCCATAAGTCCAATTTCTAATGGATGTTCTCTCTAAGGGAGGGACTGGACCTACATGATTTGCACTGTACTCTACACCAAAAACATTTAATCTGCTTTGTTACCCCATGAAACAATAGTCTTCTCCACCCTGTAATACCCCTTGGAGGGACAAGAGCTACCACTGACCTACAAAATCTGGAAGACATTAGTATATGACTGGGTTGCATGACACAAGGGTGATTAATAAGCCATGGTGGCTTGTTAACCACCCCCACGCATGCCAGTCATGTGCCAGCTGGTTTCCTTAATTACCCTTGCTGGGCACAGGTCGTTGTGATGTCTGAACAAGGTGAGCGTGGGTGGCTGGAGTGGTTAAAAAACCACTCAGAACCCAGTCTTTTGCAGGGTGGTTTGTTAACCACCCCAGCCACCCAGCCTCGCCAGGTTTGGACAGCATGACAACCTGCACCGGGCGAGGGTAATTAGGGAAATCAGCCTGCACACAAGTGGGGTCATGCAAACCAGCTCTATTAGTTAACTGTTTAGTATTAACCATGGCTGAAGCCAGCTCAGAAAAGTGAGGGAAATTTGCATTCAAGCAGAGAGGGAGGAAGGAAGCACATGATCCTCTGGCCCAGGGTAGGCAACCTGGTGCTCTTCAGATGTTTTGAATTACAACTCCCATAAACCCTGGCCACTGGCCATGCTGGCTGGAGCTGATGAGAGTTGAAGTCCAAAACATCTAGGGGCTGCCAGGTTGCCTACCCCTGCTGTAGTCACTCCCTGATCCCTTTACTGCAATTAAGGAATAGGCTACATTACATCTGCAGTCACCCATGCGAAACTCTTACATTTCTGAAAAACAAATCTGTTAGTTTATTGGCATTTGATATACCACTTCTGCATCAGTCTAAAATTTAAGTGACCACATTTATTCAGATGCAGCTTGGAAGCCATATGTAAACATCAGATGTTTCATTTCATGTACAGATTTTGTCCTCTCTTTCATACATTTGAATGATTTGACAGCTTCTTTTCAATTCACATGGTGTACCAAATAAAACTTCACAACTGTCTCACATATACACTAGCATCTCAAAAAAATAGCTGGTATTGTAAAACTTAAAATGCTTGGTACCTTCTTCATTGTTTTTGTTTCTCTCTTCAGCATAGTTTGCTAGTAGCCTGAAAATACATTAATCAGATTTACTGTTTATCGGAATCACGATCCACATTTTTCAAGCTATTCACATATTTAAAATTTGAATGATTCTAGCCAAAACATTCAAAGGCCTTATTTCTAATGTGAAAAGATTCAAACATTGCTTTTCCTCATGCACAGGCCACCAAAACCCACTTCCATGTATGTGGTTCTCAATTTGCATTGGGCTTTGTAACAAGAGTCTGCCCGCTTTCACTGAACATTTCCATAGCAGCACCTGCTGTCATCAGGGAGGTGTGACACTGGTGTGGTCAATGCAGCACAAGTGTTGCATCCTGCTGCTTGGAATGCAAGTTTTATGCGCTTCCACATGGGATAAGAAATATCTGAACCAGCCCTATGTTCAATAAAACCAGACCTTTTAAGAGCTGTAATGACCACTGTTGTTCTCACTGACCAAGCGGGAAATGGCAAAAGGAATTCTAGGTATCATGCACAGATAAAACAATGGAATGTTAATATTAAGCAAGTGATATGTTACATCTCACTTAATCCAACTTTCATTTGTTTAGTCCTTGGTAGTTAAGGAGAACATATATCTCACATTTTTGTGGTTCTGAGCCCGCAATATGTTACTAAGTTTTGTTTGTTATGCAGTAATACACACTTACCACTCATAGTGGTCATCCAGCAAGAACAGAATTTTCAACACCACTATAACAACCGCCATGGCAAGAATATCATATTTCACTTTCCGAGCTGATTTATTTCCAGGATGAAGCGTCAGGAAGTCTGCTTTGCCAACACCAGTTTTTTTTACCACTCTGCAAGTCCACTTGTGCATTTCATCTGAAATAAGAGAAGATTATAAAATGCGGGAAACTTCAAACGATATAAACTTTCAATGCAGAAAGCAAATTCTGTGAAGGAATTAGCATATCTGCATGTAGATCACCACCCATGACAATCTGCCACATGGGCTGCACACTAATTCTCACGTTGCTGTGTAGGGATTTTGTCAAGTTTGAAGCAGCTATACTGTTACAATCTGAAGCATGCTCACTTGGAAGTAAGTTCTACCAACATGAATGAAACGTACTTGCAAATAAACACGTTCAGGACTCGTGCTCCACTAAAACAAATGAGATTCTGCATGGAGAGCTCCCACCCAGTTAATGTTGAAATAGTTTCAACAAGTATTACTTGTTCATCCTGCAGCACTCTGCAGTAAACAGGCAATTTACTACATTTACAATATATGTCCAATATATAACCAAATTTTTCATTTGTATAAAAGTATACAGGAGGCACCCTGAACACTGTATGTTCAATGATCAAGCTTCAGTTTATCCTAGTTACTTTGGGCATAATCCAGTCAAAGTTAAGCACTGTAAAGTTTCATTGATTTTAGCAGGAGAGCGATCTAAACAGGATAAGATTAAATGGACTCTATAATTCTTAATGTTGGTCTGTTGATGTCTTCATGTACAGCAGAAATAAGGTTTGAGCAGCATTAGTGCTAATGATCCATGGTTTAGCTTTTATTTTAGCATTAAAAAAAGAGGGACCTTCATTTTTTTTCTTCTACACCAAGTTAACAGTAGCCGCCATCCTTGCATTGCTGTACAGGTATTTGCAAAGACACAAGGAACAAAATTTCTTACTTTTCCAGTTTAGCAGGGATGTCGTGAATCAGCTACTTCATTGGATTTCAGCCGGGCTGTCAGTGTCTACAGCCTGAAATACGTACAGTGGTCGCCTGCCTATATTTCTGATTCCCAAAAGGCACAGCGATTGCTTATGCATCCCACAAGTGACCCCCCCCCCAATTCAACTTCCAGTCTTCCCCCCAAATAACATTCTGATCAAGAAGTACATCCGAACTACTAAAATGTGTTCAAGTACACCACTATTAAATAGGTACATATCATCCCAACCAAATGTGCCCTTACCAGGCAAGTTAACTTCCATCAAATACTTGATGCAGAGAATGTTTGGATGAAGGAAGCTACTGTCTGTTATTTCTGGAAAACAAGGTAGCTCTATGTATTCTACAAGAGCATGCATTTTTTTATGAACATCTTCGTACTCAGGCCAAGACTAAAAAAAAAAATATGGAAAGTATTAAAAGATGCATTTTAAAATCTAGAATTCTTCCTGCAACACTATCATCCCACTGAACACACAGTTTGTGTCTATACAGAAATCGGAGCTGTTTCTTAGTGACTCTACGAAGCACCAAATATGACACAGGGTTGCTCTTTTGCCCTGGAACTTTGTCATTATTCTCTTTTGAGCAACACCTAACCAAAATATAAATACAACAACAGGAAGAACAGAACATTTCCATGAGATCTATTATCAGTTAAGTAAAACCACTTTAGTTCTGTAAATGCACAACATTGCAGCTTTGTCCTTTTAATTACTTCAAGGAAGATGCACAATGGAGTATTTTGGGCACAAAGTAATATTTGTAATACAAAATCTAAGACACATATTTCATACTTGTTAAAAACCGTATTTGTAAAGGGAGTTACAATTCAGCAAAACTTACATCCTAATCCTAACGAATAACTTTGTTTTCAATGGAGCTTAATTCAAACTGTGCCTAAGGCATAGCAGAAACTTCAAGCTTTTAATGCATTGATTCATACAGTTTTGTGAACAGGAAGAGAATAACAATAATCCTTCAAATATAAAAGGACTAAAAATTAATAAATTCCATTTTAATTTAGCTAACTTCAGGTTGCATTACAGCCTCATTACATGTTTATCCGATACTTTGTTTTTATTGGATACTTACCTAGGTTTTTGGTATTTAAACCTAGAACAAAATTAAACATATAAAAATGTGACATGCTGCGCCCAGAACAGGCCTTTCCTGCCTCCCATTGTAGCCCGAAAAAGCTACTCCTGAAGATTAGGGGACCTCTCTTGAACAGCACTCAGTGCAGTACAGGGGGCTGGAGCAGAAAGGGAGAACTGGAAAAAAGGGAGACCCACCCAACCACAAGTGCCTTCTGCATGCACAACAGCACCTTGGATCCAAACCATTGATCCGGTATAGCAACTTAACATGTTTCTTTTTTCAAAAGTTCATTTAGGATTCTGGCAATAAAACATCCATTCAAAAGTTTCATTTTTGTAACATTTCCATTAAACAAGAAGCATTCTCTGGGCCCCAGAGAATGTGTGTGTAATTCCAGCAAAACGTTTTACTCGTGCATGTAAATGCTTACAAGCTCTATTAGGCTCACACTCTTTCAGAAAAGCAAGGTTTTTTTCCCCTAAAGTAACCTTTCCACCTGAAGGACTTTTCTTGAAAAACAAGTAATACATGTATTACTGGACTGTTGTACATCAGGGTTTACGTTGGTCTTCAGACATTTCAGGACAGTAGCCATAAAGCAGGATTTAATAATGATGAAAGCCACAAGTTGGAAGCAATATGCTTTCCTTGATATTCCACACATAAGAGCCCTAAAGGCATACCTTTTCAAATATTTTGGAAAGAAACATTAAAAATATGTGCCTTTCAGGATGCAACTGAGAAAAAACACTCAAGTAGCTTACTGAATTGAATCTGCTGGCAAAGTTTTATTCCTACGGACATAAGCTGAAACAGAAATGTATCCAATACAACACACTAGAAAGTAAGCACATAAGGGCTATTCAGGGAAGCAATGGCCTCAAAGCAATTTTTTAATCCTTATTTAAGATACAGCTAGAGACAATGGAACAAATTCCCTAGGGAAGTTGCAGAAACTTCTTCCATGGAGCTTCCATGGAGAAAGTCAGGTCCTTTCTCCAGGTGAATGAAAGAAAAGTAGCTGAAAGAAAAGTAGCATTACAAATTACCCACATGTCCTAGCATAGATGGGAAAATATCTTATGCAGAATGATCGCTTTTGTTATTGACAGCACTGTGCACGTGGTGAGCCACATCCACCAAATTAACCAGTGAATAGCCTAGACAAGGGTGTAGTTGTCTCCCCAACCCCATTTTTAATCAAACTTCACACTTAAAAAATTTAAGCACACTGTAAGGCTCTTTTCTTTTCCCAGCACCGGCTGACTGCACCGTAACTCAATACCTTGGTGGTGAAGCAGAATCCAACCCAAGAAATGCCCCCAAGATTCTCTGCAACGCCACACCACTTGCATAGCATGGGACAGCTATGTGAGGTGGCAAAATTACTTGCTTGGTCTCATCACAATTACTCGGAAGTGCAATCTCTCACCCCACTCAACTTGTCTACAATCCTCACACTCCTCCAAAGTTTCTATCCCACCCTAGCACTGCTATTTTTAGGAGACCCTGATTGAAATTAACATGAAAAGAATTATAGCAGTGTACATGACATTTGCAAATGACCATTTTCTTAAACATGCATATGAACAATGTAACTACTTCCAAGAAGTAACTGTTAAACTGTTTTCAGATCTGTTTATTTAAAACGAAAACAATTCATACTGTTTAATCTGCCACAGGGCTTAATTTTATGGTAATGATGTGGAGGTTATTGAAAAAAATGGCAAGTAATTTTCAAGTACTGGATGATTCTACCATCTGGACACAGTCATGGTCACACCCCAACTAAAAACAGGTACTGTTCTGCTCCCTTCCAACCCTACTATTCTATGATTCTATGATAACCTAAGTATGTACTCAGCCATATAATTTAAATAGAACTGGAACAAGCAGGAACTGGAGAGGAGCACATTTACTTTACCCAAGGCTAGTCTAACGCTTCCTCTGTCAAATACATAATATTGAGATGTTCATCATATATCTATCAGTGAATACCTATCGCCCTTCACAAGCATGCAGATAGCTGGGGGGGTGAAGTCAAGGGTCTGTATTTACTGATGGTAGAAGCCTAGTGTGATTTTTCTTCACGTGTTTGTGTGTACCTACATATGTGTGCACACATGCTTACACACATAATTGGTGATCCTGTGCTATCCAGTAGGGAAGGGGTGGGCAGAAGGTAGATCTCCAGGTGTTTTGAACTTCAATTCCCAGCATTCCTGACCATTGGCTATGCTGGCAGGGGTATCTGGGAGCTGACGTCCCAAACTCCTGGCAATCTACCTTCTGCCCACCCCTGCAGTAGGGCAGTGAAACAGGGCTGCCTAAAGACAAAGTAGAGGTTTCTATGTATGTAGGTGATTTCTCCAGTATGCCAAAAACATAACTTTCCTAAACAAAGAGAGAGAGACTAGAACATTAAAAAAAATTAAAAGGTCACATAACCTGAAAGGAGCAGCACGAAAAGGGTAGGAGAGAACATGTATATAAGCTGTCAGACTTGGACAAGCATGGAACTTAAGCTACAGCAAACAAAATGTTTGAACAACGGTGTTGTCATTGTACATTGCCTCAGGACCTTTTTAAAGCAGAGGAGACTCATAAATACTATAAGTAAATAGGTTTTAAAATGAGGGGAGAATTAAGCCCAGATAGTCCAGACAGCCGCCACTGTTCCTGTAGGCTTGTACCTTGCGTGTGTCTAAAGTTTGATTTTAGCATGCAAATAAGCAACAGAGCATTGTTGGAATGGTATAGCTGCTTCAGTGCCATTATCTTGGCAGAAAGGTGGGGTACAAATAAAATAAAATCAATCAAAGAGCTGGCCTCTCTTACGAGGTAAATCTCATGCCCCAAGTTAACTATTAGCAGTAAAAGTGCCCAGCTTTCAGAGTTTTCTAGTAACTTTGGGCTACATATGTGGCACATTTCAGTTTTATGGGAACTACAGGGGAGGATCACTTCATAATCTGTTCCTATGGGGATACTTACAAATATCTCTGTTCTCTCTAATGATTAGAGTATTATGAATTCTATACATACTAGTAACTTGTGTGAGAATAGCTTAAAATTTTGGGGATGTGCTTTTGTGTACCCCACTGTGATTTTAGGGAGAAGTATACCAATGTCGTATATCTAGATTTTTCTAGTAATTCTTGGACTACATGTATTTCAGGACTCTCGCTCAGTAGGAAGTACCCCACAATTTCAGTATGACATGTGCAATGAAAGGCAAATCTGTCACAGAGAGTATGAATACTATACAGTATTGGAATACAGAAAACTGTGATGCAACAAAGCTAGTGTAGCCAGTTGCCAATTATATAAGAGAACCAACAACATTGCCAATGACTACGCCAGATGCAAAATTTACAACCAAACTGTTACATGAAACTAATGACTTAGTGACTCAATACTTTGTAGACTGACATTTATAAAATACAAATCAGATTAAAATTCATTTCCTAATTATTCCCTTGTTTTGTATTTCACTTCAGCCTGCTAGTGTTTCATCCTACTTTTGTGTACTCATGCATCTGATGAAGTAGGATGCAGCCTATGAAAAAAAAAACATGAATGACACCATAAACCAGGCTCTTTCAAAAGATACACAGTTTTCTTTTGTGGCCTCACACACTACTGTGCTTGTGGAATTCAATTCTCTTTTTCTGATAACTTCTTGACTGAACACAGCCTTCCACAACCTGAGGCCTTCAGATAATTTTGGACTACATCTCCCATAAGCCCCAGCCAACATGGCCAGTGGTCAGGAATGCTAGGAGTTGTAGTCCAAACCATCTAGAGGGCATCATTTTGGAGAAGGCTGCTCTAACAATTCTAGGCTTACCTTCACACTTTCAATGGCCTCTAAGGCTGCAACCCTATACACACATACAGGGCATGTATCTGTGTATGAGTCATAAATCCCATCAAACTCATGTCTTTATTTAAAGCATCTGTACGCTTTACAGTCACCTTGAGCCCCATTTTTTGGGTCGAAAGGTGGGGTATAAAGCAAATAAATCAATAAATATGCAATCTTTCCATCTGAGTCAGTATGGAAAGGAACAATCTGCACATCTTTTAAATTCCATTTTAGTGCAGATATTTGTGAAAGTTTTCTTTAAAATGATATGCTAGTGAGATTTTTTTTAAAAAAAATCACCACAATCCCCCGCTCCTATTTTCAGTGGTGAAAGTGGGGACCATTTCATTAACTTGGAGGGAAGCACTGCAATTCACTACAACCACCAGGTTCAGGGTAGGGGCATACTTTCCTTTAAGCAGTGGTGGTGGTGGATTTCTTTTTAAAAACACCTTCTATTCTGTTACTGCATGCAGCAGCAGTAACACCAAAGCTTCTTTCTCATTGGCCCAGGTGCCATTTTCTTTCATCAAAAAGCTCCAGATGCATCATTGTTCTCGGATGTTATGAGGGGAAATAGTGGCTGCCAACAGGGGCTAATGTATTTTTGGGGTGGCCACCATCTCCTCCTCAATGGTCTTGAAATGATGCTCCATCCAGGGCTTGTGGGGGGGGGAATAGCTCTGCTGTTGTTGCTACCACCTATGGCAGAAGAAAAATAAACTTACAAGACAACAAAAGCTACCACCACTACTACTAAAAGTACATCCCTTCTTGAAAGGATCTTCAAGGTATTTGATGGGAAAAGGCCCACTATTCAGGGATCCAAATTCACTGTCCTCCATTAAAACCACTAAAATTAGAATTTCAGCAATTTTCCTCCCAGCTCTGCATCAAATAATCTTCCCAAGGCAGCATTCGCTTTTTGAAAAGCATCCAAGGAGTCTTTCATCCTGTGCATAATATCCAACATTTCTCCATGGTTCTATAACAATGCAGTACTGCTAAGAGAAGATGGATGGGAAGGAGAGAAGGAGAAACTAGAGTAAAACAAATCTTTAAAACTCAACAGCAGGAGAACAATAAGTTATGTAGATCTATTCCTACCTTGCTATTAAGCATAAAATATTAAAAGCACATACTGGCTCACAAGGGCGTTTTATCTGTCTTATCTAAGCCTGTGTGTCACATGAAGTAGATCCCGAGGAAAGGGGCTGATTATACTTCCAGAAACGACTTCTTTGTGATTTCCCCTTTCAAAGGCATGGCCACCTTATGGCAAGGTAGTGACCTGGTTCACACCCACAATTCGTGGGGCTGTGCACCGCACGCTCATCCTTCCACTCTGCATGAACAACCTACAATTGCCCCACTCATAGGTTGTTATAGTGACACCTGAACCCACACATCCTGGGTTGTTTATGGGTTAAACAACCCAGAGTTAACCTATGATTTGTTGTTATCTGGATTCAGGTTCAGATATCATGCTGACAACCTACAAACAGAGCGTTCATAGGTTGTTTATACAAAGTGGAAGGAGCTCTCACACAGAGTACATCCCAGCAAATTATGGGCTAATTAGGTTTGGCACCAGTCTCCCTGGGGAGAGAATTCCATAAATAGGGTACCACTGCTAAACAGGCCCTTTCCCCAGCAGCTGGTCACCTGACCTCTGATGGCGAGGGTGCTGGAGAAGGGCCTCAGACAACTATCTTAGAAACAGGGCAGGTTCTTGTGGAAGAAGGTGGTCCTTGAGTCCCAAGCCATATAGGGCCTTAAGAGTTAAAACCAGCACTTGAGTGCTTGGAAACTGACAGTGAAGCTGCTGAAAATTGGTGAAATATGTTTCATTTGCCCAGTTCCAGTCAACAGCAGAGCAGCAGTTTCCAAGTAGTCTTTACAGGCAGCCCCATGTACAACATATTGTTGTAGTCTAATCCAGGTGTTACCAGAGTATAGATAACAATGCCCAGGCTATCCATCACTGAAGGTACAGCTCCTTATTAGAACCACTTTACAACCATGTACTTTTGGTGCAGGCAATGGAAATACATATACTTAATGCAGTGCAGAAGAAGGAGTTCCCCATCTTTCAAATAAGTAGAGCTTTACATCTCACCATTCCTCTTCTCATTAGCATGCTTTGTCCTCCAAATACACAAAACAGGACAGAGTGTGTACACAACATGGGCAACAATGGTTCTATCACACCACCTTCAACTCTCTTAAAAACTACTGTGATACAGCCATTGCTACCTTTGGTATGTATACATTTTTCCTGTCCTACTATTGACTCTGGTCAAACAGGTTTGGCAGACTTTTGTAGTGCTTCAAAAACCTCATTAGCCAGCAATGACAGTGAGAGAAGAGAAATGAGTATGCACACCCCAGGCAACAATAGCTCTATCATACCACCTACAACTCTCTAGAAAAAAACACACATTAACTATCAGGTGTCTCCAGCTGAACAGAGTATAAGATTACTATTTACTAGTTTTAAAAGATTATGTTTGATGGTTATTTTAAAAAATATGTTATATATATTTGATTGATAAAACCAATAAAATGTTCATAGTAAAAAAAAAAATGCCTTAACATGAACGATGTCAAAAATTTCAAAATAATGCTCATCATCATCAGTATTCATTCTCTGTGTACATAGATATTTTATGGCTTATTTTTTTATTTCCTTTCAATGTTTGTACCCTGCTTTTGCTTTCAAAAGGAAGCCCCAAACAACTGACAATAACATACCAAACCAAATACAGTCAAATCGTATGCTCATTGCTAGTGGAGTTTCTTTCCTTCCCTGAGAGGAACCTCTAAAAGCCTACCCTTCTGAAGGGTTGTATCCAGTGCTGTCTATCTGCCAGCAGAAGAGAAACCACTGACAGAAGGGATTCCACCCCATGCACCCCCCCAAACCTGCTCCAGAATATCAGGGGACCCTCCAGAGCAGATTGTGGGGGGAAAGAGAGCAAGGGGGAGTCCCACAGCACAAGGGAAAGTCTGCCTGTGTGACTGTGGGTGTTGTTGTTGTTCAGTCGTGTCCGACTCTTCGTGACCCCATGGACCATAGCGCGCCAGGCCTTCCTGTCCTGCGCTCTCTCCCGGAGCGTGCTCAAGTTCATATTCGTTGCATCGGTGATGCTATCTAGCCATCTCATCCTCTGCCGTCCCCTTCTCCTTTTGCCTTCAGTCTTTCCCAGCATCAGGGTCTTTTCCAGAGAGTTTTCTCTTCGCATTAGGTGGCCAAAATATTTGAGCTTCAGCTTCAGTATCTGTCCTTCCAATGAGCACTCAGGGTTGATTTCCTTTAGGAGACTGTGGGTGTAGCCCGTTATATATACACATCTTGTTACAACTTTAATTCACTAGTGATATTTTAATAGTAAAATTGCTTTACTGCTGTTTCTTTTTAAAAACTTTGTACCACATTCAGCCCAACACTGAAAGATATTTGTTTCCCTCCCCAATGGAATTTATTGGTTTTATTTATTTTATTTATTTATTTATTGCATTTATATCCCGCCTTTTTTCCTCCAAGGAACTCAAGGCAGCGTACATGATCCTCCTCCTTCCTCCATTTTATCCTCACAACAACAACCCTGTGAGGTGGGTTGGGCTGAGAGTCTGTGACTGGCCCAAAGTCACCCAGTGAGCTTCCATGGCCGAGTGGGGATTAGAACCCGGATCTCCCGATTCCCAGTCCAGCACTCTAGCCACTACACCACACTGGCTCTCTTATTAGGTTTTTAAGAAACCTAATAAGAAATGGAGAAGAAGAAAGGAATGTTTAGGAAATATAGAGCAGTGATGCAAAGGGTGAACATGTATCTTCTAA
Source organism: Heloderma suspectum (assembly GCF_057233095.1). Taxonomy (NCBI): domain Eukaryota; kingdom Metazoa; phylum Chordata; class Lepidosauria; order Squamata; family Helodermatidae; genus Heloderma; species Heloderma suspectum. Next base: position 274,636,635 of record NC_139458.1, read on the forward strand.
ACCTAATAACTACAAAGCACATGTTCCTGGTGATGTAACAACGGAGGGTGTGCCTTGGATTACTAAAGGGCAACAAATGGCAGGGAAGAACAAATGTGTGGGTGAAATGCCTACAGCTTAACTTAGAGAGCTGCTTAATATCCTGACTTGCTCCAAAGAATAAACAATTCATGAAGAACGTTAACACTCAACCATGGAGGTAACATACTGACAGTGGGGAAAAAATCCACCATTTCCTCTGTACCTGAAACCGCCAAGACCGGCAATACCAATGAAATCAAACTATCTTGGGATAAAAAGCATTAGCCATAGAGACCAAGGTCTGGCTAGGGGAGAAAAGATTGTAAAAGATGTTGAATCTGGGGCAGCAACACTGTTCTGTTTGGCAATATGACTTCAGCGGCTAAAACTGTGCCCTCCCCATTTCTTACCCATCCTCACATTCAGCTTGGAGTAAATGTTACTCACTGATCAGCATGTCTGGAAGATACCAAAAGGCCACACACCATAAGTATGACTATTCTCATTCTCTCTCTCTCTCTCATTCACTCTCTCTCACTCTCTCTCTCTCTCTCTCTCACACACACACACACACACACACCCAAACAGTCTCCCACAGATCAACTCATGCAATTCAAATCATAGATCAACTCATGCAATCAGGCCATAAGCAAAGAGCTGGTGTATAGTATTCATACAGTTCTAAATTATTCACACATCTACATATTAATCAACATGAATTCTACTTCTGGGCAGAACAGAGTGATCATTATATAGTCCTGTGAGACAGATCTGGGTGAACATTTTCAAACAAGCAAATATGTAGGGAAGCACACAGAGCCACGACCATTAAGACACCCTAGCTCAGATCTCCCATATTTTCTCTTTCTACACACACACACACACACACACACACAAAATACAATGGCAGAAGACAAATTTAGGTTGAATTTGACCAACATTTCAGTAAGCCCATTTTCCTTCTCTATTAAGCAATGCTTCAACAGGCAAGAACAAGCCAGAGTTTCTGTTGCACAACAGCAGATTCTCATGACAGACCTGATTACAATAAATGTCAGAAATGAACTTCCTCCTCAGCTCTTTTTCAAGAGCCTCACCCTTGCTTATTGTCATTTCTGAAGACAGCTCAAGAGAGAAAATAAGATACTACATATACACCTGTTAATATTTCATTATCCCTCGTTGATTTTTTTCTTTTAAACATGAGAGTGAATAGAAGAGGTTCAAGTCCCCAAACGCTAACCAGACAGACAAGGAAGCTGCTAATTAAGGCATGAAAGAAAGGGGGAAATTGTGAACACAAATGCTTTGTGTTGTATATCTCATATAAATATGACAGGTAAATAGGACTAGTCCAAAATTCATACATCCTTGAGAGATTCATTACCCTTCTGGTTAAATGAAAGAAAGATGTTGCATATTAGAGAGAAAAGGTAACTAGTTGTTTTTTTTTAACCCAGAATCTAGAATATCCTATTTGCCTGTACATCATCACCACCACCACACACTGGGCTCACACAACCATCTCTGTCCAACTAAAAATAACAGTTGACACAAAACTGGGTTGTGGCACGAGTTCAGTGCATGTAGGAATCACAGCAATCATCAGAGTTGCTGATTTTGAGACTTGCTGAATTCACATTGACTAGGGGGAAGGGGTGTGTGGGGGTATCCTACACATCAAGACCCCGGAATGTAAAGTGGAACTGATGTCAAGAAAAAAGGGTGAACAAGACTTGGGGAGGGGGGGGAGTTGAGCAGTGGACCATGGATACAGCAACAGCTCATCCATGGAAGAGGCAGGTGGCAGTATCTTTCCAGAAGTCAACCTGAGAAGAAGGGGAGGATACTAGTGCTATAGTTCAAAATATTCCCCAAGCCAAGAGCCTGCCTGGAAGTAAAGGCCTACGTGTAAACAAGGACCTACTCATCAAGTATGGATGGAACGTGGGGTACAACAGGAAATGGGTGTGGTTGGGCGAGCTCCCTGGAAGAGTCATAGGAGGAAGAATCTCCTGAACTTCTTTCAGAAACAGAAGCAGCACAGATAAGAACCATGGGTGATAGCTAACCCTCTTTCCTCCTTCTAAAACAAGTGTGGGCAACTTGTGGCCCTCCAGATATTTTGGCCTACAATTCCCACTAGCCCTAGCTAACACAGCCAATGGTGAGGGATGATGGGAGTTGTAGGCCAAAGCATCTGGAGGGCGGCAAGCTGAAACTGTCAACCCCTGTTCTAAACCCTTGGGAAAGTGGTTGTGGTAGTCAGGGAAAAGAGGCATAAGGGTGGGGTGTGATGCACATCCACCCACACGCGCACTCATCAATCCAGTGTTTTGGAACTGTCTACTTCTTGACCCAGTTACAGTCTATAACAATTTCATTACAGTGGAATAAAAATGGCTGCATGAGTGGATCTACCCCAAGTCTTTTGATTCTTATATTAAATTCCATCTTCAGACCTGGCTGTTCCTTCCCAAAAGATCCAGTGGGAAGTTTTCTTCTCTTCAGTGAGTTGGCCAAAAGTGAATGCCACCAAGGAAGAATTTGTAATCTAAAATGAGAGGGTGAGGCACACGGAAGATGACAGCTAATTAACAAGCTGTCTGTCCTCCTCCATTTCTCAAACAACAAAACCTGGAGAACGTTTAAGGAAGCAGTATCAAATGCTTTTAATCTTCCATTGTACATTTTCTCGTCTGTAGTTAAAGTAGCTTAAGGAGCAAACACAGACAAAGGAAATTATTTTTGAGACATAACATTCATCAGAAACTTTGAGATGAATATGCCATATGAAGTCTGCAGTATATGAAATATATGCAATATGATTCATAGTTAAAAGCCATTTTTATGTCCACAGTATTTATAAGATTCAAATACGGAAAAGCTTCATTTATAGCTAAAAGGTGGATGAAATTCTACAGCAGTGGGCCAAACAAGGAAATAGGTATTATTCTTCAAAATTCTTAAGAAGGTGTATGACTTGTAGGCAGGAATTTAGAATATGTCAGACTAATATAGTAAGGTTTTGGCTTCCTCTGGTATATAATAGAATGATCTATAAAGCTCATGAACTACAGATAATTATCCCAAGGTTTCTATTCAATTCTCTAGTTTGAACCTTGTTGTAGACAGCAGGAAAACGTCTTTTCTCTCTGTAAACGTATGAGTCAGGTGGATTCTGTTAATTTCTTTTTAGAATAACAAGCTCCAGGATACTGTTAATTCATATGTATTGCTGGGTATGATTTAAGGTTGCTTAAATATTATACTTCGAAGGTTTAAATTTGATTGAATTTTATAATATTACTATTCTAGGTATATACTCACAGTATTGATATTTATCTACTTATATTTTGAATGTGTTAGTTTGACTGGAGCTGTAGAATGATTGAGAGATTTTAATTATTTGTATTTATTTCCTATTAAAATAAATAGATAAATGTCAAGCAATACCTTTTATTAGGCCAACTTCTGTTGCAGGAACAATATGGAAGCGTCCTAAATACAGAGAGAAATTTTCTTCAGGGAAAATGTGGAGGTAGCCAATTCCGAAGCTACACGCTGAGCAGCGTGGCACACTATCACAAATGTGTTTCCCCCCACCTCCTACTTGTTGCAAAAACCATGGCATCTGAAGCCGTGGTGGATGGCTCTTCCCATGGTGCTCCTACTGCAATGGTGCCATATTTCTGTAGTGCTGGCTGTGGCAGCAACAAGGGCTCCAAAATTTGCTTAGAGGCGAGAATGAAATCTCGTGGGGTGAGGGGCAGGATTTGGGGATGGGGAAAAGAGTGTGCTGCAAAAGGTGGGTAAGATCCCCACCTTTTACAGGGTCCCCTTGTGAGAATAAGATTTGACGAAGAAGTGCTAGTACTAATCAGTTACGTATTTTCTTTTCCACATGATAAATGACCAACGAGGTGCTTGCAGCACACACAATGGCTCCCACTAACATTTGAGAAATCTTGGGGAGTGGCAAGGTGAAGGTGAGGAGCTTGGTCCTCTTATGGGCACATGCGACTGAATGTGATGAGCACACGGTAAACACAACAAAACTTTGAGCGACTTCAACATGTCCTCACCCATCTATACAGAATGCCTAGTCATTAATTTTATTATGGCATGCATAGAGGCAATAATTGTTCCTCTCATTTTTGGAAACAGTACAGCTTGCATAAAGGCAAGAGAAACAATGCCACCGGCATAATGCCATTTGGCAGGACGCTCAGCTCTGTGGGTCTCTCATGCTTGCCTATGAGCAGGGCTGTCACCAACACGAAGTCCTTCAGAATCCTGCTCCTGTCCACAATCCAACACACAGTCAGTGTCAAATACGTCTGCAATTGGAACTTGGCTATATATCAGTGGTTATTTATTTGTTTGTTGTTGCTGTAAGTTGTAACTATTTATTGTTATGTTGTATTATGTATCAATCTTAACAGTGATTTAGTATTTTCGTCTGCAAACTGCTTAGAGATTTTATTATATCAGTGATGTGTAAATATTATAAATAAATAATATCAATGGTAATAATGCAATTGCTGGTCAAGGCCTTTGATCACCTCATCAGCCACCACTGAAGTGAGCTTTGACACACCTTTACTTGAAAAACAGTGGCAGGAGGGGTCTTCCCATTTCAGGACTGCTGTGTCCGGTAAACCTAAGGATCATTTCTCTTCCACACGCAAGAAGGGAAACATGTCCACTGCAGGGATGGGAACTGGTGTTGTGGCAAGAGCAATGGTGGTAGGATTTGTGGGATGTCAAGGCTTCTTCCTCTCCACTGCTTTTTCAAGCATCTGTATGGGCCTGACCAGTGACGGCTGCAATGGTAGGGGCAGGGATGGTGGAGACCTGAACACAGCCCTGACTGTCAGCAGGAATCTTCCCAGCTTGGGGTGGTTGGCCTGCAGATGCTCATGGATGGCAGTTATCACAATACACAATCGCTTGACAGGCTTCCACAACCAGACTGTTACCTGGCAAACTTTGCAAGAAAAAACAAAGCTGTCCTCTAGGGTTAGTGAAAAGTGTTCCCAAATATAAGTTGTTTTGAGTTTCTTTGCCAGATTCACTGAGGGTTCCCAATCTGCTGCACTTCCCAATGATGGAGCCAATGATGCAGAGGTCCCTGTAGGTGACTGAGTCAGGAGGAAGCAGCTGATTCCCAGTGGCTTGGTGGTATGGGCACTAAGGCCTGGATAATGTAAGAGGAGGCCTGCTGGATCAGAGCACAGACCTATCCAGCACAGCATCCTGTTTCCCATAGTGACCAACCAGATATCTACTGGAAGCCCAACAGCAGGACATGAGGCCTTCATGGAGGAAGCTACATTGGCACAACTGGGATCTCCATGCCTTCTACAATGGAAACATCTTTTCTGCTTTCTTCAGCCTGCTGATGGACTTGATATTAGACTTGGGAGAAAACATTTAGCTGCTCCTCAAACAGATCTTGAAAATGAAGATCATCAGTAAGTTCAGCTAACTTCTCAGCAGAGGAACTCATACTCTGTTTCTTTTAAAAAATAGTGATTATTTTAACATGGTCTTTTATTCTTTTACCCTATTTCGTATTTTTATTGTTCAGTGCTCCAGAATCTGTCTGGATGTGGAGCAGTATACAAATGTTGTAATTAAATAAATAAAACAAATATTTTGGTGGGGAGTTCGGTGCTCTTTCTCTGATTTTTGGCACCCATTGTGCAACAGTGATGAGTGTCCTTCAGTAGCACTGAAGGACATGAAAGACAAAGAAAGAAAATGGTAGAACTGGCAACACAAAAAGCAGGTGCTGCCACCCTCCCCCCGGCTAACAAACATGCAGAGATATCAAAGCCAGGTAAATGACTGAAATGAAATAGAGAAGCAGCAAAACTTGATGACAAAAACGTGCAAAAAGCAGAAGCTGTTGGTGCCACCCCACCTCAACCCCTGTCCCGTACCTGGTAACAAACATAGGTATAGGAGGCATCACAAACCTTCCACATATATGACCAGTAAAGCTAAGTATACTGCAGAACAAACAAACACAGAAGCCCTTCTAGCCACCAGCAAAAACCCTCTACCTGGGAACACGCAGGTGTATGTAGCAAAGTAAAGTAAATGAAATGGTGGGGAGAATGCAAGAAAGTTACAAGACAGCTTTTTTTTACACAAACTTACCACATTGCACATGAAGTGGATCCCTTAAATTACCATTCACTTTCCATACCAGGAAGGCGGGGAAAAAACTTGGGTTCAAGTTCAACATCAAGTCTTTCCTGTGAACAAGACTCACTCTTGCACATGCTCAACACATCTGAGGTTAAAAAAAGGTACCTTTGCACACCTTTAAAGTGCATTCTTGCTGAGTACTATTCACAATAATGCAAAACATGTTGCTGAAAAACTTGAAGCACTATGAGAACTGCAGAGTCCCAAAACACAATGGAGCATCGTCTCTAGGAGCACCATAGTAAGGATAATAGCATAGTAGATTTATCCCTGCCTTTGATGTAGAGACCTAACCACCAATCTTTTTCTAGGTGAAATAAGCTCCAGTCATTTTTGCTTATGGGCCTTAGAAGATACACTACAAAATAGTAATAAATAACTCTACCAAATATAGAATCCTAATATAAATAGTAAGCAGAGAAATACTGCTACCAGTATTTTGAAAAATTGTGAAATCACTTAAGAATATCTACTTTAATTAATCAGAGCCACTATACATGCATGTAGTGGATAAACAGTATCACATAAGGCAGATGAATAAACAGAAATCACCTGTACATGAAAGATCTTGAAGTCAGTTCCATACATCTTCATCTCTTCTGGGAAATCTTTATAAGCATTCAAGTAAGGAATGTGACCATCCATTACTAGCCTGAGTGAAAGGGATAGAAGTAAAATCAGTATGTACATAGCAATTTAGTTCAATATGCACAGCAAAATTTAGTTACAAAGCTAAAACAACATAGTACATGACTGAAATCTCTAATCCCTGCTAAATATTCCATTTCAACTACCCTTAATTTATGAGAGCCAGAGTACAATAAGAAAGACGACTTGCTGCAGCCCTCCAGCCTTCACACCCTGCCAATACTGCACGGTTACATGGCTGTGTCATGCAGCTTGGACCCAGTGGGGGAAGTGGGTGGGCCCATGAAGAAATATCAATCAGCACAGAGGTAGGAGCTGCTTCAAAGAAATACCCCTTGGCTTAACTCTGGGAATGGTAGGTTTTTATTCCCCTTTTCTCAATTAGTAAAGACGAACTGAGGAAAAAGATACACTTCTCAGGCCACAGAAACTGCTCAGAATGCAGATTTCAGATTTAGCTTTGGGAGCTATTGCCCTCCTCTTTTCAAATTGTGGGGAAGGGGAAGAAGGAAAAACTGGCAGATGAGAAGGCTGGTGCTGAGCATTAGGAGCCAAACCAAAATTCAGAGTAGGGGGTGGGCTTGGCTTGGTAATGGCTAGGGGATTTCTGAATTGGGGGAATTTGTTTCAGACGTTCCTCATTCTAAAAGTTGTAGCCAGGGACAACATTGAAAGCAACGCTAGAGGCCATGTGCCGATAGCCCACAAGTTGAAGACTATATTTCACTGGTCTTCAACTTGTGGGTTGGGACCCATTACTGGGTCGCAGCCTGACCTTTGGTGGGCCACACCAGTAGCACTACATCCATACACATCTATGGTGGAAAAAAATTAAGAACTGGATTCCAAAATGCATATTTAGGCTAGAGGTGGGTCCCAGGTCTGAAAACATTGAAGACCACCAAGATATCATTGCAGAATGCTCTTCTCCAGGACTACCATACATGTACTTCCTTGGATTCTTTTCACAGACCAGTGAGAACACTTTCATTTCATTGGGTGTTGAGGGATTAATAAAGACTGCTTTTTAAATCTAATTTTAATTTTTGGTATTAGTTAAATTATATTGTTTTACTGCTTGTATGAATAATTTTTACTTGTGTTTGTAATCTGCTTTTTGAAGTGTTCACTGTTAAAATGTGGCCTATGAATACTGTAAATCTACTTATTCACAACTGACCTAAAAATGTTGCAAGCCTTATACAATACAGCCAATCTTATCTTATTTTCCTACTGAAATAAAAAACCTATACTTGCATGCAAAACTGAAAGTAGGTTTAAAAACAAAATAGTTCATTAGGCATAGTTCTTACCTTATGAGATCCGATAACGTCATTGATTCTCTCAGCCAGAGCAATGCCAAATAGCAGAAAGCCAAGGTCATTGGCATTGACATTCTCATGTCCCCTTTCTTCCTTTTCAGTAAATACGAACTACCATCCACTGATCCAGACCACACAGATCTTACTGTGGAAAGAGTTTAGGAAATGTAAAGCAAGCTAGCCCATGATAGACTATACTGAATCAATACATACTTGCGGTAAACAAAAAAAAATCTGATAATCATGCTAGCACAAAATACTTTATCCCAAGTGGCAACTTACTTATCTTGATAATAGTCTGCCACAACCAGAGAAGTAAACAACGCTAAAACAATTGAATTAAGCCATGCAATACAGGAGAAGGTCTACACTTTCTTTAAATCTATAAGAACATATGAAGAGCTGTGCTGGATCAGATCAGAGGCCTATCTAGTCCCCAACACTCTGTACCCACAGTGGTCACCCAGAAGCAGAGTGCAATAGCACCCTCTCACTCATGCTGCCCAGCAACTGGCATACAGAGACATACTGCCCCAATGCTGGAGGCAACATATAGCCATCATGACTAGTAGCCACAGATAGCATTATCCTCCACGAATTTATCTAATCCCCATTTAAAGCCGTCCAAGTTGGTGGCCATCACTACATCTTGTCGTAGCAAATTCCATAGTTTAACAATGCAGCATGTGAAGAAGTACTTCCTTTTCTCTGCCCTAAATCTCCCACCATTCAGTTTCATGGGATTACCCCAGGTTCTAGGATTATGAGAGAAGAAGAAAAACTTCTCCCTATCAAGTTTCTCCACATCCCTAATTTTATACACCTCTATCAGGTCTCCTGCACTCGCCTTTTTTCTAAGCTAAAGAGCTCCAACATCGTAACCTTTCCTCATATGGGAGTTGCTCCAGCCCTTTGATTACTTTGGTTACCCCTTTCTGTGATGTAAGTGAAAACTTTAATGTGTTTGGAATTGGGGTCTTTTTTTTTCCCCAAATCTTATTCGCTAATCTCATCACACCAACATAGGAATTTTCCTAACTAGACAGATGAGAAATGCAGAACGAAAGGATAAAGAAAGCTGCCAAAACCACAAATTAGAGTGGGCTCAAAAGGTGTATGTGAGCATATCAGCAGATTAAATCTCTACAAAAGATTTCACTTCTCAGCATAGCCAGGAGGACAGCAAAGGAACTGATGTAATCTTTAAAGATTAAAGCAAATAATTAAGTGAATAAGTAGCTTTAATTAAAATACAAATGTTCCATACAAGTTAAGCTTATATTAGGTTAAAAATAATGTAAACATGGACCACCTAAGAAGAATGTAAGATTTATTACTCAAACAATAGAAGGAACGCCACAGCATAAAAGTTCACTTAATACTTAATACATTTAAAAGTGATGTAGGAAAAGTTTAATCAATGAAATACAAAAACTCAGCCACAAGGCTGGGAGAATACAATAACTGCTTTTTTCTTCTGCAGCATTAAAAGAGAGTCACTGTAAATCAGCAGCTATTACTCCTTAGAGACTCAGATTTTATGCCGCACAATAAGCCAAGCTGGTTCTCTCTTGTTTCTTTTGAGGTGCTTAGTCAAGCCCCAATGTGAATAATTGAGGAAAAAATAGATGTTACACCAACTGTACCCTGTATGCAGGTAACTTTCTATTAAGGACCTAGCAAAATGTTACATGCAAATGCATTACAAAATCCTGATGGCATTGTGTTGGCTTGCCTTCCCAAAATCTAACATTTCCTACAAGATTGTGTGGACACTGATGCATTATAGCTATTAATAGCAGCAGTGGTATTACTTTGCCTTTACTGGCTCTAAACAAAGCGACTCAAAATAGTTACTCAAAAAACACGCTTCAGTGCGTGGCTTCGAAAAACTTAGAAGGAAACACAGGAGCTCTTTTGAATGACTATTGTATATACATGAGTCACAGAACAAAAGGTATGAACCTCAGTTAATCCTTTCAGTCATCAGTTTTACCTTTTTCATGTATAGGCTGTGTCTCAAGAGCACCAATGATAGAAATTCTATTGCTAACTCCACATTCAGTCTGATTTACAATAATCCTTGTGTTCTATTCGTAGCCATCATGTTAATACAGCAGCTTTTCATTTTATTTGTTCTAGATTATGCAGGGCATATTAGACAGTCAGCATTAAACCTAACACAACATACAATTTAAGACATGTCATAACAACCTACAATTTTAATAGGCTTCCCAAACAATGTCTATATACTGCATCAAATGGAAGGTTTCAACCTGCCAACTTGGAGAACAATCACCTGACAGTCAGTACAGATAAACATCTAAAAAACCCAAGCATCCCATAATACCCAATTGTTACAGAAACAGATCTGAAGCTCCCATTTGTCAGCCATTAGCAATATGGTAAAATATGTAGCTCTGAAGTTTGAGGAATCATATTTAATTTCTGTCCCATTACTGCTCACCTGCACAAGCCTCTTTTAGAACACAGATGCTCTTTGAAAAATTTATTCAAAGCAAGAGAGACTGCACAGTGTCAATGGCTTTTGCACAGGATGCTGCCAGGACTTGCACGATAAAGAACAGGCATGAGACACAAACAGTTTCCACATCTCTGCCTTATCAACTACCATTTGTTAATCCTATTGATTAAATTATTCCGGCTACCCATGCATAAGTTAAGGAAACCACGCAGTATGGGTTGTTTTCCTCCCCGCTGCCGCTCACGCGCGCAGCATTTGCTTAATTACCCGCGTCATGTCGCAGATTGCCATGATGTCCGAACCCAGTGCACGACGGAGGTAGCTTCTAACCAATCTCACAACCCCTACTACAAGCCATGGGTTGTGGGGTGGGTTAGAAGGCAGCCCCACTAAGCTACGTTTGGACAACATGGTAACCCACACCATGGCACAGGTAATTAAGCAAATGGCAGGCACGGGCGGAGGAAACAAGCCATACTGCATGGTTTCCCTTGCTGATCACGCAACCCCAGCCTACATGAGCCTTATTAAAAAGGACATGTATTCACACTAGTTCTACAAAAAAGTATAGTAGACCACACCTCCAGGTGCCATTATGTGCCATAAAATGCTCCTGTAAAATCTTCTTTTCCAAGAAGGAGCCCCCAACACCCATTGATCTTTGCTTCAGCACTGGTTCAGCTACAGAAACGATTCCCCCATCTCAACTTTACAGAATATCAGTTTCCGCACTAGTTGCTCATATGCCTACTCTCCCACACCCTACCAAGCACTTAATCCTTCTTCAGCGCCAAATTCTCCAGCTCTTGTTCAGCCTCATGATTGCAGCAGCCTTGCTCTATCCTAAGATACATGTCACTGCAGCATCTGCAACTAGACATGCACTTAGGACACACAATGGCCTGGTTCGCATGTAACGACAACCCATAGGTTTTTTAACCCATGGGTTGCTGGGGCTGAGTGCAAACACGTGAGCGTGTTAAACAATCCAGAGTTTGAACCTATGGGGGGGAGGAGTTAAAACTCTGGGATGTTTAACCCTCGACAACCCAGAGTGCTGGGTTCAGACATCACGACTAACAACTCAGGAATGGGGTGTTCCTGGTCTTTTTCAGAAAGCAGATACAAAGCAGAAGGGGTAAGCGGGCAGGAGGCAGTGGACTTGCTCACTCCTGCCAATTTATGAGTTGTTTAATCCATGAATTGGCGATACATTCAGAACAGGTTAATACTACCACGCTTTCAGAATTTTCACTGAGGCCAAGGAGGCTACATTTTTTTTAAGATTATGACTAAAATCAATGTTTTCTGGGATTGTTATATACATTAGTCAGCCAGATATGCCTTTTACTCACCCAGAGCAACCAAGCAATATGGTCTTTTCATATCTAAACTAATTAGATTAAAAAGTGAACAGCCCAAGGTACATTTATTCTTACCTGATGTCTTGCTAGAAGAAACTCCTCCGATGCTAGATTCAGATGCCATATCTGTATCAGTTGCAGAGGAAGTCAAGCCAAGAAGTTTAGTAATATCTAGCTCCTCTTCAGTGTCTGTACTCTGCATCTGTTTCAAAATAAATAAAACAATGGTGTCGGACTCCAACTGCACAGCTTTTATACATAAAGTTACATTTTCAACAGGATTTCTCTTTTTGTTAAAACTAACTTTACCAGACAAAAAGTCAGTTAACTTTAATGAGTAACAATATAAATATTCAAGAATTATACAAGCTGGAGGGGGGGGAGTGATTTCATCTCAAAAAGAAGGAGCACAATAGCAAAGATAATTCAACACACAAATCATCTGTAAGTAAGACTTGACTTCTCTCATACCAACAGATTCACAACCAATCTACCATCTCCGTAGTCACAGTTTTCTTGGGACATTAAGCCCATGTTAAGAAGCGCCTCCTTGACATGGCCATGGACATTAAGCCCATGTTAAGGTGCGCCTCCAGCAACACCAGGCAGGCCGCTTAACAAGATCAGCCTTGGATGGCCTTCTCTCTGTCCCATCAGCCAGGACAGCTAGACTGGTGGGGATGAGGGAGAGGGCCTTCTCTGTGGTGGCCCTCACTCTGTGGAACTCCCTCCCTAGGGAACTCTGCCATGCTCCCTCTTTAAAGAGCTTCCGCCGCACATTAAAAACGTGATTGTTCAGGCAGGCATTTGGAGTGGGTTAGAGGATTTTTAGAAATATGGTGTTTTTACTGTAGAATTGTATTGTTTTAAACTGTTCTATTATATACTTTGTACATCGCCCAGAGTGGCTGTGCGACTGGCCAGATGGGCGATTAATAAATTTAATAAATAAATAAATTTTCTCATGCAGTCACAAGATACACATCTACATACAGTGGGTGTTCCAAACCTGGCACGTGGCATGGCAGGGGTGGCGGCGGGGGTTGCTTCATCCCACCCTACAAACCCTACTGTACGTCGTGGGTTGTAGGGTGGGTACAAAGTCACTCCTACCATGCCACACACTGGGTTCGGACAACATGGCAACCTATGCTGCAGCTCAAGTAATTATGCAAATTACAGTCATGCACGTGGCACACGTGGGGGAGAAGCCACAATGGCTTCTTTTACCCCCATAATCTTCCAAACCTGGACAGTATCTTGTACTAAATCACTGGGCTGGTTCAGATAGTGACCGCAGGATCACGTGTACCTTTCTAAAGCCCTCTTCCCATCTACTCTCACTGAGGTTGGTCTGACATGAGGTTTGCCCTGAACCTACTATCAACCCTGAGCCAAATCTTAGTTAAGATAGTGTGGGTTAGAGGAACCCAGTATTGGGCCATATCAGATCTTACTTCCTATGTGGGAGAAAGTGCACATAAACCCAAAGCAACACTCTGTAATGCTGTCTGAACCAACCCACCAAGCATAACATATTGTTGCCCACATTTTCAAAATATGGTTTCTGAAAAATAGCATATTTGGCTCCATCTCCTGGATTTAATGCCACAAAGATAGCTAAAACAGCATAATATTTATACACAACATCAATCTCAAGTAAACAGTTTTAAATGCTATGTATATTTCAAAGTTACTAATAGCCTACTTAGTATAAGCTTTCATCAGTTGCATCTAATGAAATAGGAGCCAGTCCACAAAATGTTAGGCCCTAATAACATCTGTTAGTCTTTAAGGTGCTACAAGACACAGTTGTTTTTGCTTCAACAGACTAACAATGCTACTATTCTGGAAATAGTTACAGTTTTGTTTATCGGCTCTTCATCTCCGTGTCAGTAAAGCACAGAGATATCAAAAAAGCAGTGTATTCAGTGAGTTGAGGTTCATAGCATAAATATGGGTTTTGAGCACTGCCACAATATAAGTATTTATTTATAGGTTAGGTGCAAAGTTAGGTGCATAAATGCTCTTGAACCATATCAATGTAGAAAAGATGGTTATTCACCAGCTCTGAACTTCATACTTACTGGTAAAGTATCATGACTAACACCACTGAGAGGCTTGTCACAATAAGCTTGCTTGCTCTTCTGAAGGTATCTTCTCCAGAAATTAGACAGAACTTCATCCTGATAAGAACAAACAAGTATTCACCCAGAATTTTACATGTATTACACACACATTTTAGGGACTCAAATATAGGGCAGTATCCTATGCTGCCTGTGCGCCTCCACTAATCCACTAATGTGCACCTCCACTAATTATGGCACAATGGGAAGCCAGTGCTTCCTAGAGCAACGCTGGAAACTCTAGTTTCCATAACAGGACGGGTCAGCAAAACAGGACCCTTCTGTGGGTTCTGCTGACCTGTTACATTCCAGAAACAAGCATTTTGGCTTGTTTCTGGTTGCTTTAGGAAGTGCTAGCTTCCAGCTGCACTGATGGCATGTCCCACTGGCGCACAGGCAGCACTGGATACTGCCCCTATTTTCCTGATTCATGTATTCTGGAAAATGTTTTATAATTGGAGTTTAATGGATACATTCTTAGTCACAAACATTTTACAGATTTCCAGGTAAGTTGATTATAGAAGCCCAGTTTCTGAACATTTCATTTGGGATAAATCTACAGTTAATTTTTTCCCTTTAATATGAAAAAAAAAATTTTGATTAAAAAGATATGACAAATTCACCAGTATAGTCCCATATGATGAACATCAGGAAACAAAGATGATTCCACATACGGTTATTTATATAGACAAATAAAAACACCATTTTATTAAATCAGTTTTGATATAATAAGATATAAGCATACATAGGCAACTTAACAGCCCCTGAATATAAGTTCCCATATTTACAAAAAAGTCACTCAAGCAAACAGGCATGCCTTCTCCTTACCTCCACTTAGCCAAATCAGGTAATGTGCTAATTATAGTATCATGTTGTGCTATACACAATGTTCCTCCTGACAATACTTATGGAAGTATCAAAGGGGCAGGAGCATCACAACATGGTATGCTCAGTCAGGTCATCTTACTGCAACCTCAGTAAGGAAACACACAGCTCTCCACATATCCTTTTCAAGCACAGTCCCTATAAAGCATGTTACAGTAATCTAAATGTGAGATTTTTGAGGAATGGGTCACTGTGGCCAGATCCACCTTTCCTAGAAAGAAAGAGGAACAGCTGGCACACCAGCCAGAACTGGGCAAAGGCACCCCGGCTATCACCATCACCTGAACCTCTGGTAGCAGTGCTGGATCCAAGAGCACCCCCAAACTGCATACCTGGTGCTTCAGAGGGAATGCTACCCCATTCTGAACTCCCAATCCCAGGTTGACCTGCCTACTGACCAACAAGACCTTCATCCTGTATGGCTGAGCCTCAGTTTGTTAACCCACATCCAGAACTGCATCCACACAGTAGCTCACAGTCACTGACTTCCACAGCCTCATTAGCATGATTTGAGCTGGGTATCATCAATGTAATGATGATACCCGACCCCAAAACTCTGAATGATCTCTCCCAGCAACATCATATAGGTTTTATAAAGCATGAGGGACAAATCAATGTCCTAAGGAACCCCAAAGGCTAACAGCCAAGGTGCTGAGCAGCAGTCCCCCAGTATTACCTTCTGGGAACATGCAGCCAAATAGCACTGGAACCACTGCAGAACGGTGCCTCCAAGTCTCATATCGGCTAAGCACCGCAGGAGAAAAATTGGCTTTAACCAGGGTGGGATTTGGCCTGAGTTTTCCACCACTGTCGTTCTAGTTGCCTGCCCAACTCACTTTGTTGCTCTCAACTCCTTGAAAAACTGAGCAGCCCATGTTCTGCACCTCAGGAGAGTGTTTGGGAGCGATCGTGTCAACTGCCCTAGTCATCTTTCCATCCCACAGATCAACCAGAGCTTTGAAAGGAACACCAGCTCTAGTGGCAAGAAATCCGTTTGAGCTATTAATCTCTGAGGGTGGACCAATTTAACAGGTCCCCCACCCCTGCAGGGGTTAAGAGTTCGAGCAGATCTAAACTCCATTAGGTATTGATCTGTCCATCACAATGGGGTTTCTTCAAACTTTCCTATCCACAGATCACCTTTATCCTGACAAGCAATAAACAGATCATGTATGTGTCCTGCATGTGTAGGTCCAGATATTAAGACAAGCCCATGGTTGTGATGGAAACCATGAAACCTATTAGTCAAAGCATGCCCAAACACAATTTAGTCTTTGTATAAGTGCTTACAGGAGTATCACTCAGTGGCAATAGCAGGGTATTCCATCCATCCACACAACACTGATGTAGGGGAAATAACTCTGCTGCCAGAAGAATACCTGGGCTATTTGCTTCTTAAATATTTTAAAACATGAATTTTTAGCATAGGAGAGGAGAAACATACAGCCTTAACTGCAAAAAATAAGAAGCATTAACACTTTTTAAAGCATTCATAGCTGAGCATGAGACTGGGTAGAAGCAGAGGTGCACACTATAACCTCTCAATATATTTTAATTAAAAAGAAGAAATAGAATTCTCAAAGCACTCATACAATCACATTCCATATTGCAACCATAATAGCAGCAAATGCACTATTTGGGAAAAGTCTCACGTTTTCTCAGGTTCAAATGGATATTTGGAAAATGCAATATCCTACAATAAAACCACAATCTTGAGGAAGGACCTGTAAACAGCAAGCGTGGAAACAAATGCAACTTCATTGAGCAACATGTAAATTATGCACAATGGTCCTAATTGGCTTCACTGTCCACTGAAGTTTACAATTCAGTGCTAGGCATTCACCAGAATGGCAGCATTCACACATAATACTAAAGCAAGGTTTAGCATTACAAGGACAAGCTGCAGCAAAGCTCGGACTCACATACTCCCCCATCCCCTCTCAGGAAAATGGAAACTTCCACTTCTATTTTACTGAGGTTGCGTGCTATGGTCCATGGGGTCACGAAGAGTCGGACATGACTTAATGACTGAACAACAAATCTTAACTATGGTTTGTGCTTGTTCCAACAAAACATCAATTGTTAAAATTAACCACAGTTCGTCTGAGTTAAGACATTGCAATAAGATGCAGTTAAATCTAAAACAGAAGTGAAAGCTTTCAAATTCCTCTACCAGAGGAGGAAGGTGGGAGTGCACAAGCCGAAGGCGTGCTCCAGCTTGTCCTAGTATGTGTAAACGAAGCCACTGTGTTGAGTAAGTCAATGTACCTTCATCTGCGAAGAAACTCCTAAAGACTGCAGAGCTTCAGCTTGCTTCCAGAGAATGTATTGAAAGCCTTCACAGACATACCATTCCCAACCTTTATCTAAAAAAAATTGGAAAATGGAATGTTATTGTTAATCGTTGATGTTTATCCAAGCCAAAATTATACCAATTAGGAATTTTAGGTTGCAATCCTAAACATATTTACTAGGGAGCAAGATCTATTGAATGCAGGACTGCACTGTTAATCAATTAGTCTCTACCTAACCAGACATGAGAGACTAGTAATCTTATCCAAACAATTTTTCGTCACATAAACTGCTCTGTCCAATGACATCTAGAATCATAGAATCATAGAATAGTAGGGTTGGAAGGGGCCTACAAGGCCATCGAGTCCAACCCCCTGCTCAATGCAGGAATCCAAGTCAGAGCATCCCTGACAGATGGCTGTCCAGCCTCATCTTGAATGCCTCCAGTGTGGGAGTGCCCATCACCTCCCTAGGTAATTGGTTCCATTGTCGTATTGCTCTAACAGTCAGGAAGTTTTTCCTGATGTTCAGCCAGAATCTGGCTTCCTGTAACTTGAGCCCATTATTCCGTGTCCTGCACTCTGGGATGATCAAGAAGAGATCCTGGCCTTCTTCTCTGTGACAACCTGTCAAGTACTTGAAGAGTGCTATCATATCTCCCCTCAGTCTTCTCTTCTCAAGGCTAAACATGCCCAGTTCTTTCAGTCTCTCTTCATAGGGCTTTGTTTCCAGTCCCCTGAATCTAGTACTGAATCTAGTACAGACCTACCTCTGGAAATATCTTTTGTTCTAGTTCTGGGATGTGGGCTACTGGACAGGAGCCAGAAATGGTCGCTAAACTAGCTCCCTGCAATCAATTATACCAGAAGTGGGCAACTTGTAGCCCTCCAGATGCTTTGGCCCACAACTTCCACCAGCTCTAACCAGCATGGTGAGGGATCATAGGAGTTGTAGCCAAGACATCTAGAGGACCAAAAGTTGCCCACTCCTGAGTTACACAAACTCTATCCTTTCCTGCTCCTTCCCATTCCCTATCAGCAGGAAACTCAGCCCTGCTGGCAGTAAAAAAAAGAAAGAAAAAAAGACCTGGAATAGTGGAGGATAGTTAAATTGGTCAATATGGGTATTGGTCAAAGTCCTGCCTTAACTGCAGCACCAGCATATATGGAGAGCACAGGCTGCCCTCAGAGCAGCATGGACTACCTCTACACAGTCAAATGAACAGGGCTCCCTCAACAGTTGTTTGCTACTTTGATAATGTATGACAGCACACTCACTGAAATTAACACACAGGATGTGGTGATAGTATGTGTGTGTGTTGTTGCTTTTTAAAGTGAAGGCACAGATGAGTGCACGATAGGAAGATCAGTGCTCTGAGCACAATCCCTTCTGCTTGTGTCCTTAAATATTACAGATGAGTATAGATGGAGTGTTTAGATTGGACATGACAGAAACAGGATGCTTTGCCATTAGATTTACTGGATGGGCTTGGGTAACTCTCAGTTCAACCCACTTACATTAATGTTGTAAGGGATGTAAAGCCCGTTATACCCTAAAATGTGCCACAAGTTGAAAGTGATTAACAGAGGTTGGAATATCCTCAATCTACTCTCTCTGTGAAGCAAGAGTGGGGAAACCTATTCAGATCCAAAAGCCAGATCTGATCTCTCAGATCAGCATGGCTGGCTGGGGAATGCCAGGAGTTGTAGGATTTTTTTCTGTCTAAACATGCATAGGATTGCACCCCTTAATCTGGAGAAGCCAGAGCTAATTTGCACATTTTGTCTGAATACATTTATCATTCTTTATAAATTTATGAAGATAATACTGACTGCCATTTTTGAGTACCACCTTGAGTGCTATTTTTCTTGATAGAAAGGTGGGCTACAAATCAAATAAACCAAAAAACTAACATTCAAATTATTATGTATAGATATCTTCCTACAGCCACCCTGATGCATTTATCTGACAGCATTATAATTCTGAAACTGTTATCCTCAATTATTATGAAAAGTTGGTCAGCTCTTGAAAAGATTTCAGGAGTCCTTGATTTTTTTCTGACATTCTATTTCCAAGTGCGTCTCTGAAACCATTAGGACTAGAAACTCTGGTTTTTTAAAAACTAAAACTGGGATTTTCAGAACTTTAATATCCCTGCGTCCTATGGACTGTATAGCTCGCTCCTGTAAACAAAAAACAAAAAACGAACACTAATGAGCACAGCATAATGGGTGAGGTGACCTTGTACTAAGGCTGTTCTGCTCTAGATGCATGTGGTGGGAAAAATAAATGGTCCGTGTTTGTTTTTACAACAGATTGGCAAAAAAGAAAACTTACCAAATTTGTTCTTTTTTTTAAATCCTCTAGAGATAGACTGTGCCCTGGCATTTGAAGTAACATCACCAGTTAAAACTTCTCTAGTCCTCTGCAAGACAGTTTTGAAAGCATATAAGATTAACTAAACAAAAGTCCCAGAAGCCTCCAGTCTTTTTACACGTGCCCCCATTGAGCGACAGAGATTTTTTCAGGTAAGGAGGCCTCTCTGTGTAGAGCTGACATGGATGCAGACTTACATTTGGAAGAGAAACCCCAACAACCATTACAATGCTCTTCTGAGTTCCTCAAGTACCTGGATAAATTTTTTGATGGTAATACACATGCAGGGCTACTAATTGGTCCATGAGACTAGCTGCAACCAATAGGGCTGGATCATGCCCACAGTATTTAAGAAAGGCCTATATCATATTAATGCACTTCATCTTTAAATAAATGCAGAATCTGTAGCCCTCCAGATGTTGTTAGACTAGAATGCCCATCATCCCTGACTACTAACCATATGGGCTGAGGCTGATGGGAGCTGGAGTCCAACAACTTGTGGAGGGTCACAGATTCCCCACCCCTGAATGAAAGGTTTACAGTGAAAACTGAGGGGAGTATGGGAGTAAAGAAAGAAAGGACAGCAGGGTTGATAACTTACTTCTATGACAGTGTGGCAAGATCTGCAATAATATTTGCCTTCTTCAGTAACGCCCCAGCTGACAGCAGAACATGCTACACAAGGTTCATTGTAGTCTCTCTAAAAATAAAATAAAATCAGAATGTGAATGTGAATGTGAACATGGGCAGTCTGTTCTTTCCAAAAGATGCACAATGCTATAAAATGTCATGGTAATACAATTTAGGAGGTAAAGTATTACAATACATGGCAGTGAACTATCTTATTTAACCAAAATGTATGGATTGCATAGTATCAATTTAAATATCATTATGTTAAAAATAATGTATCCTTACTTGGAATTAAGCACCACTATGATCAGTGTGACTTACTCCTCAGTAAGTGCGCATAGGATTGCACCTATAGGATCATGCTACAATTCTATGCACGTTTACCAAGGAATAAGTCCAACTGAACACAGTAGGGCTTACTTCTGCATAAATAATAATATTCATAGGATCGTGCTTTTAGACACCTAATTTATTTACCTTCGGTACTTCAGCACCTAACAACTTTTGAATGTATATGTATAAAATCTATCATTTTCTTCTAATGTAAAATTTGGTATAATGACATTGCATGGTGGGTTGAAAACCCAAACGCTTGAGAGAAAAAAACCTAAAGTAGCAAATAGTTACACTGCGCTACTTCCTTGGAAGAAACGGTTAAGTATCTCCCACTACACATACTCACCCCTGTCAAACCACATTTCCCCTCCCAAGAGCTCCTTAATTTTTAACAGCTGCATGGCAGGCATAACATTCAATAGGTGAAGCTTTCCTAGCATGGTGAAGGAAAAATAACACTTAGCCTGTTGAATTTCTATCTCTGATACAGCTGCTAAATACACAAGAGACCTGCTAAACAATAAGATAGGAACCCTAAACCAGACCCACATACACACCTGCTCCCTCCAAATGGTGGGCAACTATACTAGATAGTGGGCAACTTTTGCCTCTCCATGCTTTGGCCTACAACTCCCATAATACCTCTCCATTGGCTAGCTAGCTAGGGCTGATGGGAGCTGTAGGCCAAACATCTGGAGGGCCACAAGTTGCCGACCCATGCTCTACACCGTTAGGAAGATAGGAAGCTGCCTGATACTACGTCAGACCATTGGTCCATCTAACCCAGTACTGTGGACTGGCAGCGGCTCCCCAGGCTTTCGGGCAGGAATCTTTCCTAGTCCTATCTGGAGATGCCAGGGACTGAACCTGGGACCTTTGCATGCAAAACATGGGCTCTACCATTGAGCCACAGCCCCAACTCTTCTTGATACCCTAGTCAGGGCCTCCTCTCTCCTAAATCTACCCATGCTCTGCCCTATGCTCCACCTCACTCCCACTCCGCCTTGAAAACTGCCTGCCCAACCGCCCAAGAGACCCCGGGCCGCGCCCCAACCTCACCGTCTCCTCTTCCTCCATCGCGAGCTCCCGCCCAGGCTGCTGCCAATCATCACGGCCGAGCCATGGCAACCACCCAGCCGTGTCGGCGCGCTCGCGGGAACAGCCGGGCGGGAAACGAAACCTCCAGCACTTTGGTTCCGCGGTTGCCAGTAGTCGCGGCCGCTTTCCTCTGCTCGTCGCAGTCGGGAAGGAAAGAGGAAGAGCTTCCAAGTACTGGAGCTGCGGAGGTTGTAGGACCACGAAAACTGCCTGCCACGATTCTTTCTCTTCCAAAAGGGAATCCTTGAATGAAAAGCAGACAGGGCTAATTTTGAGGAAGGGCTCAGCCCCGGAATCTGCTTTCTGTGTCTAATAGGTGAAGCAGCTTTTAAAAGAAAAAGCCTCTGAGCGTGTGCGGAGTGCCTTTCCTCAGCAACCGCAGCCCGATCCTAGCCATGTTTACTCTGAAGTAAGCTGCACTGGACCGTGTTCCCTTAGAAGCATACAATAACAGGATTGCAGCCTTAGAGCCCGATCTTCTGCGCGTTTACACAGAAGTAAGCCCCCATAGAATTCGGAAAGGCTTACTTCAGAGTAAACATGCATCGGCCTGTTATGAATAAGGGCCAAAGCTTCCAGGGCAGATTATTTCTAGGTAAGGCTTTAAGTCACCCATTCACTGATAATGGCTAAAGAAAGTAATATTTGTCATGTTCTAGTAATGTTGTTAGTTCATAATTAGTGAAGGTTCCTAAACGTTTGTGCCTAGTGTCATTCTAAAAACAAAAAAAGTAAAAGTGTTTCTTTAGCCCATGTCAGTAAAGGAATAGCTTAAACTTCAAGCATGAGTTTCTGTTTCTTGTTTCAAAAATAGCTGATACAAACTAATGTCCTAATCTTTTTTTAATTTTTAGAAAACCTAAAAAGCTCTTGGTTTCTGTAATATGTTCATTATGTCTTGAGCAACTCAAGGAATCAGCAACTTTGTTGATTTTTCATTTGCAAAGGCTTTATTTCATTTACAACATACGAAGAAATAGACAAAACGCTGGTCAAAAAGGTTGGGTGGGGTTTGTTTTTAAAAATGTGCTGTGATAACATGACAAGGCTCCTATACCACAGAGTGGTTCACATGGGGGAAATAAGCTAAGGGGGCTTATTTCCCCTGCTGCACAAGCCAGGGGGATTGGCATAATTACCTTCATCAGCATGGCTTGGCCTGTTGTGGGAACCCAGCAAGGGTAGCTTGTTGCTGTAGTTAACAAGGCACGCAGAACCCATGGGCTGTTTCAGGGGTTCTGGGTTAGATTGTTAACTACGCCAACAAGCCACCCTCGCTGGGTTCACATGACAGAGTAAGCCAAGGCAGCAAGGGTAATTATACAAATCCTCCCTGCGCGTGCAGCAGGGGAAATAAGCCGCCATGGCTATTTTCCTTTCTATGTTCAGGCACATGATGTGACTTTCTTACAAGTGCATTTCAGTATCGTCATTATTTCTGTTTATTATTTCATCACAATCAGAAGTATTTCACTAGCAGCATCCCATGAGCGATTTAAATGTGTGAACCTTTAGCACTGCCTGGAATTGAGACTGACGTGAACAGCAAGGAGAACAAAATTTTTCAGGCCACTTAAAAAGTAAGAAAGCAATAAGGCTTTCTGCTTTCACTTTCTTTGTGGTTTTAGGATGGGCTTTTTTACACAGCAGACAAGTGGTTTGCATAGAGGAAGTGTCCCCCTCTCTCCCTGGTGAGTTTGCCAAGGAGCAGGGGTAGGAATAAGCTCCACTGAAGTCACTGGGACTTACTTCTGAGTAGACATAAGTATCACACTGTATGTCTAACCTTTGGCATATTTACTTGGAAGTAAGCCCCATTGAAGTCAATGGGACTTACTTCTGAGTAGAGAGGAGATCATGCTGTATGCCTGCAACCCTCGGCATACTTACTTTGGAGTAAGCCCCATTTAAGGCAATGGGACTTCTGAGTAGACATAAGATCACACTGTAAGTCTGCAACCCTCAGCACACTTACTTGGGAGTAAGTCCACTGAACTTAATGGGCTGCTCTGAATCAACAGAGGACATTGATTCTGAGCTTGGTGGGGTGGAGGATCAGATCTGTCTCCCTTCATTGCAGGGAGGCATTTTACTCTCTTCCTCTGATCCGCGACTGAAAGACACATGGTTTGGATCAAGGAAAATCCTTCATCAGCAACTTCATGGCACTAAGCCAACATTACACACTGCCGAAATGGGGCCATTTTATTACTAGTTTATCTCCGATATTTTTGAAAGTGTGATAAAGGGGAAAATGTGCATCAGGCGTCCTGGAGGTTGACAATATCATGCAAAGGTCCCACAAAATTCCATGAGTGTCCACGAGCATGTAATAAATCGCTCCTGTAGAGACACTGAGTAAAAGGCTGGGATTAGTACATAGCTAAATGGTGGGTTGTTTCCAATGGTGGCTTTCGGCCAAGGGAAAGCACTCCACCCTCACAAGGCAGGGCACCTGATTTAAATGCTTCCCTGAAGACTCAGAAATAGTCCAGAAACATTAGGGGAGTTATGGTAGAACATTTGGGTACATCCATATAGCCACATGTTCCTGTTTTGGCACTGTAGTGAGCCTTCAGGAATGCAGACAATTGTTGCAGAAGACAGATGGCTCTTCTGGCAGGCTTGCCTACACTCAAAACGCAAAATCCAGCCATGCAGGAGCAGAATACACAATCCATGCTGTGCTCATGTTCATTGCTGTCATATGTATTGACTGGGCCAGGTCAAGACTGAATCATAAAATAGTAGAGTTGGAAGAGGCCTATAAGACCGTCGAGTCCAACCCCCTGCTCAGTGCAGGAATCTAAGTCAAAGCATACCTGACAGATGGCTGTCCAAGCTTCATCTTGAATGCCACCAGTGTGGGAGAGCCCACCACCTCCCTAGGTAATTGGTTCCATTGTTATAGTGCTCTAAC
This sequence comes from Heloderma suspectum, assembly GCF_057233095.1. Classification (NCBI taxonomy): domain Eukaryota; kingdom Metazoa; phylum Chordata; class Lepidosauria; order Squamata; family Helodermatidae; genus Heloderma; species Heloderma suspectum. The sequence goes on from NC_139458.1 coordinate 274,661,357, forward strand.
AGTCAGGACGTTTTTCCTGATGTTCAGCCAGAATCTGGCTTCCTGTAACTTGAGCCCATTATTCCATGTCCTGCATTCTGGAGTGATCAAGAAGAGATCCTGGCCTTCCTCTCTGTGACAACCTTTCAAGTACTTGAAGAGCACTATCATATCTCCCCTCAGTCTTCTCTTCTCAAGGCTAAACATGCCCAGTTCTTTCGGTCTCTCTTCATAGGGCTTTGTCTCCAGTCCCCTGATCATCTTTGTTGCCCTCCTCTGAACCCTCTCCAGCTTGTCTGCATCCTTCTTAAAGTGTGGTGCCCAGAACTGGACACAGTACTCCAGATGAAGCCTAACCAGTGCTCAGTAGAGAGGAGCTAGTACTTCATGGGATTTGGAAGCTATGCTTCTAGTAATGCAGCCCCAAATACCATTTGCCTTTTTTGCAGCCACATCACGTTGTTGGCTCATATTCAGCTTGTGATCTACAACAATTCCAAGATCCTTCTTGCCTGTCGTATTGTTGTGCCAAGTCTCACCCAACTTGTAACTGTGCATTTGGTTTCTTTTTCCTAGGTGCAGAACTTGGCATTTATCCCTATTAAATGTCATTCTGTTGTTTTCTGCCCAGCGCTCCAGCCTGTCAAGATCACTTTGAATTTTGTTTCTGTCTTCCAGGGTATTTGCTGTCCCTCCCAATTTTGTGTCATCTGCAAATTTGATAATTTGCACCACTCTACCTTAGGTGGAGCAGAGTGATGACCTTCCCACACAAACTTAAGTGTGAAACCCCCAGTTTCTGTTCCTGTGGCATTGCAAAGGATTCTGGGCTGCACTTTGAATCCCTGCTGGAAGCAGCCCAGAACCTGGTTCCAGCATGACAGGCATCGCTTAAATGATACTACTCCTTGTGGCTGCCTGGTGCCAATACAGTGGAGCCATCAGCCCTTTTAGTGCACAAGTTAGGAGGATCAAGATAAGCTGAGGGGTGTGTGTGTGTGACCCTTTTATAAAAGGCATTTGGAGTGCCCTCAGAAAGATGTCTTGCTATCCACACAGGGGTCACGTTTGGAGAAATCAGAGCTTTAGTGGCAAGTTATAAGTAAAGGTAAAGGTAAAAGTGTCCCCAGCCAGTCATGTCCAACTCTAGGGGGTGATGCTCATCTCCATTTCTAAGCCGAAGAGCCAGCGCTGTCCGAAGATGCTTCCGTGGTCATGTGGCTGGCATGACTGAGCACTGAGGTGCACGGAACACTGATACCTTTCCCACCAAAGCGGTACCTATTTATCTACTTGCAATTTCTTGCTTTCGAACTGCTAGGTTGGCAGGAGCTGGGACTGAAGATGGGAGCTCACTCCATCACGCGGCACTCGGGTCTCGAACTGCTGTCCTGCCGACCTTCCGGTCCGCAGTTCAGCGTCTTAATCACTAAGCCACCGTGGTCCCTTATAAGTTATAAGTAAAAAAAAAAGGAAAGGTGTCCCCAGCCAGTCGTGTCCGACTCTAGGGTGTGGTGCTCATCTCCATTTCTAAGCCGAAGAGCCAGCGCTGTCCGAAGACGCTTCCGTGGTCATGTAGCCGGCATGACTGAGCACCGAGGCGCACGGAATGCTGTTACCTTTCCCGCCGAAGCGATACCTATTTATCTACTTGCAATTTCTTGCTTTCAAACTGCTAGGTTGGCAGAAGCTGGGACTGAAGACGGGAGCTCACTCCGTCACGCAGTACTCGGGTCTCGAACTGCTGTCTGACCTTCCGGTCTGCAGTTCAGTGTCTTAACCACTAAGCCACCGCGGCCTGATCTGTAAAAGGAGTATATGGGAAAAGTAATCTACAACACTAGGCTAAATTACCTAGCAGGCTTACAGAGTGAGATTCACCCACTGTATCCTTTCCAGAGCATTCTAAGACCCTGTCAGGTCATATGTATCACTCACAATATAGAAGAACCTGATCCTTAATGCTCCCAGATGATAAAATAGCCTTGGGCATAATTTAGGGCATCTGCCAAGTGTTTAGTTTTCATAGAACTTATCTGCACCTGTCATTTTGCTCTTTCTGTTCTTTCGCATTTCTTTAATGTGGTTACCATCCTGCTGGTTGGTTAAGGGAGAAGAAGAAAACTATAGCCATGAAAACATGATAGGATAACACCAGAAAACATGCTAGGATAACACCAGAGTTACTACAGCATGGCAAAGTGACCAATATGCTGTTTTAACTGCACAAATAAAGCAAACATCATTGACCCATTTCCAAAAATGGACATCAAGTTGCCCTCATTTCTAATTCTGATTTTCAGGGTAGTTTTTCATCTACCTCCTTTGTAAAATGCACGTGTTTGATTACACAGTCTGGATAATATACTTTGGTTTAGGAACTATTTCTTCAAAGTATCTAGAAGACTACATTTTCCTGTACAAACCTGCCTGCCTGCTGAGATCATCATCCGAGGCCCTTCTCCAAGTACTGCTGCCTTCAGAGGGATCTTTTCTATGGTGACACCCCAGTTATGAAGCTCAGCCAGAGTCAGCCCTACCATTAGGCAAAGTGAGGCAGCCGCCCTGGCGGGTGGACTGTGGCAGCCCCCCAGCCATTCCCATCCTTCTGAGCTGGCACCTGGACAGCAGCAATGCTTGCTTGTTGCCAGCCCGACATGACTGGCTGCCTTACCCAGTTGCCTTCTCGCAGTGTGTCACAGGCAGCACCGTTGGAAAGGCCCCTGACTGAGCAAGCAGGGACTGAGCAAGCAGCCAGCCCAGGCAACGCACTCCAGCAGGCATTGCACATGTGTGTCCATTGTTCTGTTCACATGATGCACACTGATGCATTGCACGGTTTGTGTGGGTGGGCAGTGAGTGAACAGCCATGAGGTAGTTAGAGGACAGAGTGGTGTGTGCCCTGCCCTTCACCCCCAAGCTCGCCTGCTGCCCTTGGGGGGGGGTGGTGGAGAACGTTGTCTCATTGCCAGTGCTGAAGCAGGATTCAACTGCCACATTGCCACTGTTAAGTAAGGTTGAACTGCCAGTCCAGTTGGCTTCTGCACATGGAACGTAGGGCAGGGTGTCATCTTGTTCCTCCCCTGAGGTGGCAAAATGTCATGGGCCAACCCTGGAACGCCTTCCTCAAACACACTGACCTGGTGCTGACACTGCTCTTCTGTAGAGGACCAGATTCAGTTTGCTTTGTTCTCTTGGACCCCCTGGGGGGGAGCACATGCCCCACATGACAAGCTGCTTGTCTTCACTCCCACCCCAATATTTTTACTTTCTTTCAGAAATATAACGTGGGGAAAAGCTTGCTCCCCCAGAAATGCACTTTACCCCTTCTGTCCCCCACCCCCATGTTTTTTCTGGTGCTGAAACTACAGGCTTTTGATGGTAAATAATACTGATCTGCTTTAATTTTAATATCTCATTATCTCCACTGTTTTACATGCTTAAAATTTCACACTGTGTTGTTTTTAGTCTGTTTGCTGTGACATTCTGCATGGGTTTTAAACTGAGGCTTTATTCACTTTGAATCCCTGGTGGAGTAGAAAAAAGGTAGTAATGTTTTGAATGAAGAAATAAATAAAATTAAAAGCTTCAAGCTCAAACCAACAGTGTATGAAGACTGGAAAAGGTGGAATACCTTCAATAACAAAAGGTTTGAAAATGCTATATATCACGTAAAAATCAAGTAGTACTTATGTTGCTTATACAGGTTAGGGTTCCAAACATGGTTATTAATTAGGGAAGACTCCCCAAAAGACTTAGTGGCCTGGTCTGAACATAACACTAAAAGCATAGCTTTGTGTTACCTGCAAAGCAGCCATGAAGGGACCGGAAGCATCCGCTTCCATTTTAAACTAACCACAGTAGCCCTGTTCAGCTGTGAAAGGTGGAAGGGTCGTTACGGTAACTATGGAGCAGGGAGGTTTAGGCTAAGTACAACACGTGTGCCTATCACATGACCGAGAACTGCATGGTGTGCCATGGTTGACTTACCCAGCCCTGCTCTGTGGTTACTGCATTGTCCTCCCACCACTGCTGCTGGTTATCCCAGCAGCCATCGTGCTGAGAAATGGTGCACACTAGCTCCTCTGTTTATCACTATGCAACTGCGATCACAAACTCCAGCTGCATTGCCTAGAGCATCTCTGGAAGTAGCAAACACTCTAGGCTGCTGTCTCTATAGTCACCGCGTTTTCACACGGAGTGGCCGTTTTTAACAACAGAGATCCCACCACATGACACGATAAGCCACTCCAGGCCCCCTTATCCCGCTGCAGAGGGGTGGTTAGCCAGGGTGGCTACCTAGCCATCGTGGTCAGGATTTTGACCCCACACATGATACACTAGGCCACCATGGTTCGCTCAAAAATGCAAACCATGGTGGCCTAGTGTGATGTCTGAACAGGCCCAGTTTGTCATTTCATCCGAACTGCGACAAACCTCAGTTAGTTTAAACTATGGTTTACCCAACAAGCCAGGATCAGAAACCATGGTTTGGTCTTGGCTTGTATGGACAAACCATAGTTTAAACTAACCACAGTTTGTCCCAGTTTGGATGAAATGACAAAGTGTAGTTAGTTTAAAACAGAAGCAGATAATTTCAGTCTCCTCCTCGCAACTGCACAATAGGAGGAAAAGGAACAGGAAAGCACACAAGCGCAAAGCATGTAACACTAAGGGCACAACCCTATGGGTTGTGCTCCCATTAGAAGGAAGCCTCCAAACTCAGAAGCTTCTGAGAATCCAGTGCCGTCCCAGGCTGCTGCTAACAGGGCGGAAGGAGCAACAGAGGTGATTCTTACCTCTCTGTCATCTTTTCTACAAATTCTCATCTAGAGAGGCCTCTGAGCCCATCTACGTGAGCGTGCTGCTGGGGGCAGGGCTGAGTCTGGAGAGGCTACAGGAATGTTCCTATCCTGGCCTCTCCCCTCCCTGCCCACCAGAACGCCCTCTTGTTGGCTGCCCTGAGGTCCTCTGATGCCACTTTTGAGATCTTGGAAAACAGGCACTGCAGTTCTTTCCATGGCAGATGGATGGGGAGGAGGGAGGGATAGGATTTTGTGGCCCTCCTGAAGTCATAGCAGAGTCTATAGCTCCGAGAGGGGGAATCCAAAAAATCCTATGGTCTCTGGGACGCTCTCCAGGGACCATAAGATTTTGCCTTAAAAGAGGCCAGTATGTCTGGTATCCGGACACCGGTATGTCCAAACCAGCTCAATATAAGTCAGAGATTAGCATCTGAACACGTGAAGGAATAATACAGAAGAGACTGCCTCTTGCGTATGTGCAGAAAGCTTTTTTCCACCCAGTTGAGTAACCACAAGCAGCTGAGTTTAACGGTACTTACTCTCAGGTAAGTTGCAGCCTTACTCTCCAGCAAATAGAATTGCAGCATTAAAGTGCTTTGAGAATTGTGAGAACAGACTACTATGGATAAGGATATCACTTTTAAATGCCACGATTAATTAAAAAACTCTACTTATATTAATTTGTATTATAATTAAATATAATTGTCTTAATTATATCAGTTTAGATTGAACATTTAAATCCCAGCTTTTTATGCAATGGAATTCGCAATCAAAATTGTAACAAAAGTCAATAACAATATCAAACCATTAACAAACGCAACAAGCAAGACATAACCAGTAACACCCCAAGTTCAAAGGCTCATAGAAATAAGACTCTTCACCTGGCACCTGAATAATACAAGAATAGGTGTTAAGTGTATGTTCCTGAGGAGGCTATTCCTCAATGAACCATGGCGCCTGCTGAGCTCATGCAGCCACTGTTTTCAATATGCAATCCCCCTCCCCAGATTGGGCTGATAGGGGGTTGTGCCATGTTGTGTGAACCTGGCAATCATAAGTTATTTGAGGGTTAAACAACCCTGTTTCCTGCCTCCCAGCCGAGCAGAGCAGAGGAAGCTGCTCCATCTGGTCTAGGGACTACAGAAGCAAGCAAGCTCCAAGAGAGCGAGCAACCAGAGTGAGCGAACAGGGGGAGCACACAGGAGTTGGCCAGGGGAGCTGCAGTGGAAGAGGAGACAAAGGAGACAAAGGCAAAGAGGTAAGTGGGCTGGAGGAAGCCCAGGGGGCTGTCCTTTTCTTCTGTGTGGCTGTGAGCTCACCAGGTGCTCCTGAGAGCTCCAATTGAATAGAGGGGGTGTGGCCTGAGTACTCCCAGCAGCTGTGTGGGCAGGAAGTTTCAGTCTGTTTCCTGCCTCCCAGCTGAGCAGAGCAGAGGAAGCTGCTCCAGCTGATCTAGGGACTATAGAAGCAAGCAAGCTCCCAGAGAGCGAGCAATCAGAGTGAGCAAACAGGGGGAGCAAAGAGGAGTTGGTCAGGGGAGTTCGGCAGGGGAGGTCAAGGGAGAGGCCCCTAATGTTTTTCTCTCCCCCCCTTTATTTTCTTTTTTTTAATTTCTTTTTCTTGTAACACACACTTCCATACCAGTGGGCCAGTGTTTTTAACCTCAAGTGAGTAGAGGACCAGGCAAAGGCCACTCTAGAACAATCAGAAAGCTAGACACAAAAACGGAATAGAGGCTATGGAGGGAAAAGACTCTCCAGTGGTGGTGACCTGCAAGATTTGTGCCATGTTTGTTTTCTTGCCTGAGAACAACATGGCCTACACGTGCAACAAGCGCACATTGATGAGAAAAAAAGTAAGAGGACTGTAGCGGCAAGTGTCGACCCTCCAGGGAATAAGAGAACACGAAGAGTTCTTGGACAGAACTGTGGAACTACAGCAGCAAAGTGAAGAACAGAAGCTGGAACAGAAACAGCAAGCTGAGGCAGAAGAGGAAACTGCTGAGGTGAGGGAAAATGAAGTAGAGCATACTCCTTGCAAAAGGGTGACAGGAGCAGAAGAACTAGAAGACACTCTGCACCAGTGGAGGCAGTGGAGCTATGGAACCGTTTCCAGGTACTTGAGGATGAGACTGGAGGACAGCCTGCAGAGGAAGAAGTACAGGGGAACCTGCATGAGAGCGAGCAAGAGGCTGAAGGTCAGTCAAGCAGAGGCGATGAAACCAAGGCCTACAACAAGGAGAGGAGAGTAGTAGTAGTAGTGGGAGACTCCTTGCTGCATGGGATCGAAACCCAAATATGTCGCGAAGACCCATGGACTCGCCGGGTATGCTGTCTCCCAGGAGGACGGATTAGAGACGTGACTGAAGGGTTGCCTGCACTCATAAAGCCCACTGACAGGTATCTCTATCTTCTCATCCATGTGGGAACAAATGATACCGCCAAGCTACAAAGAAATCACGTCAGACTTTGAAACTTTGGGAAGGAAACTCAAGAACTTTGGGGCCCAGGTAGTTTTCTCATCCATCCTTCCAGTAGTTAGAAGAGGGACAGAAAGAAAAATAGTCCGGGTGAATGACTGGCTACGAAGGTGGAGCTGGCATGAGAGATTTGGATTCTGAGACCACGGGCTATACTTCCTGGAAGATAGACTGTTGGCTAGGGATGGGTTGCACCTCACAAAGTCTGGGAAGAATGTGTTTGGCCACAGCATAAAGAACTTCATCAGGAGGGCTTTAAACTGAATCCTATAGGGGAGGGAGACGTATAGTTGGGGGTAACAATGGATGAAGGCTCATGCACCACAACGGAGAGAACAACTCCAATAGTGCCCAATAATAGCCTTCAGAAACATGTAGGAAGAAAGCCAGACTATAAAGCACATGGTCTTCAATGTCTATACACTAATGCCCAGAGTATGGGAAACAAACAGAATGAAATTGAAGGATATAACTTGTCCCAAAAGAACAGGAGGAACAGAAAGGGAGGTGGAGTTACACTATATGTTAAAAATACATATCTCTACACAGAAATACAGGAGGATGAGCTTGGTAGCCCCATTGAGAGCATCTGGGTTAAAATAAATGGAGCAAAGAATAAAAGGAACATGGTGGTCGGAGTCTCCTACAGGCCACCCAATCAAGGAGAAGACGAGGATGAAACTTTTGAAAAGCAAATTGCCAGTGTTTCAAGGAAGCATGATGTAGTAGTAATGGGGGACTTCAATTTCCCCGATATTTGTTGGGAGACAAATTCTGCAAAACATGGCCCCTCCGAGAGATTCCTGACTTGTGTTGCTGATAATTTCCTCCTACAGAAAGCAGAGGAAGGAACTAGAGGATCGGCTATCCTTGACTTGATCCTAACCAACAGAGATGACTTAGTGGATCAAGTAGCAGTTACAGGAACTCTGGAGGAAAGTGATCATGTTATACTTGAGTTCTTAGTTCTAAAGGAAGCAAAAGCCGAGTGTAGCCAAACACATACCCTGGATTTTAGGAAAGCCAATTGTAATAAACTCAGAACAATGATCGGTAAGGTCCCATGGCAAGTGACTCTAATGAGAAAAGGAGTCCAAGGTGGGTGGGAGTTTTTAAAAAAGGAAATTCTCAAGGCACAATTACAAACAATTCCAACAAGAAAAAATGGCAGAGGACAACAGAAGAAGCCAATGTGGCTTCACAGAAAGCTTAGAGATGACCTGAAAACAAAAAAGGACACATACAGGAAGTGGAAGGAAGGCCAAGCTACAACGGAAGAGTACAGACAGGTTTGCAGGGATGGTGTCAGGAAGGCTAAAGCTGAGAATGAGCTGAGGTTAGTGTGGGATGCTAAAAGCAACAAAAAGGCTTTCTTCAGATATGTGCATAGTAAAAGGCAGAGGAAAGAAATGGTGGTTCAGCTATTAAATAAGGATGGCAAAATGATAACAGATGACAAGGAAAAGGCAGAAGAGCTCAATTCCTACTTTGGCTCAGTCTTTCCCCCAAAGAGGGTCTATGAGCCCCCTGGCAAAGGCAAAGTACAGGCCGAAGGGGCAAGATTGCAGCTTGAGATCGACAGGCATGTGGTCAAGGAACACATAATTACTTTGAATGAGTTCAAATCTCCAGGGCCAGATGAACTGCATCCTAGAGTAATAAAGGAACTGGCAGAAGAACTCTCAGAACCACTGCCGAGAAGAGAAGACTGAGGGGAGATATGATAGTGCTCTTCAAGTACTTGAAAGGCTGTCACCGAGAGGAAGGCCAGGATCTCTTCTCGATCATCCCAGAGTGCAGGACACAGAATAATGGGCTCAAGTTACAGGAAGCCAGATTCCGGCTGAACATCAGGAAAAAAGTCCTGACTGTTAGAGCAATACGACAATGGAACCAATTGCCTAGGGAGGTGGTGGGCTCTCCCACACTGGAGGCATTCAAGACAAGGCTGGACAGCCATCTGTCAGGAATGCTTTGACTTAGATTCCTGCACTGAGCAGGGAGCTGGACTCAACGCTCTTATAGGCCCCTTCCAGCCCTACTATTCTATGATTCTACTACTAATTGAGGGTAATGCGAGGGTTGTTTAATCCTCAAATAACCCATGATGGCTCAGTTCGCCCAACATGGTACAACCCCCAATCACCCCAACTGGGGGTTGCATACTGAAAATGGCAGCCACACACACTTAGCATGTACCACAACTCATCATAGGTTAAATAACCCACAATTACCTGGCTGTGTGAACCAGACCAGTGTGAACACCACAGAAAAGGCTCTGTCCCCAGTTACTAGACACCCATCCTCTGAAAATTTGGGTACATGGAACAAAACCCCAAGAGGATCTAAGTGAACAGGCTGGTTTGTTAGGGAGAAAACAGTCTTTCTTTACTAAAGCCTACAGCGCAACCTTATCCATGTCTGCTCAGAAGTGTCCCATTGAGTTCAATGGTGTTTATTCCCAGGTAAGTAGGTTTAGGATTGCACCACTAATATTTCAAAGAATTATCCTCCAATACATCCTTAAATACTGAGGCTTTTATAGTTGGATTGTGTGGGCGGGGGGCGGGGTTCCTGGCAGGGGCCATGACCCTTAGTAATTGCATGACAAGCAGAAATTTAAGTAGCGCAGCTTTTCTCAGCATGGAAATACAGTGATGTGAACGTCATGAAATTCTGCCAGTCAGACAGATGTGAAAAACACGTGGCACTTTGTAGAAACAAAAGTTTTCTGAGTTGGAATCTTGAAGATTCCAGACTGGGTCCTTGATCCGAAGTTCTGCAGTCACTCTAATGCCTCCTGGAAAGCATTGAGGAAGATCTGTGCATGTAGTCGGAATGTATGCACAGAGTCCTGCCTAACACCAGTGAATAGGGAAGTCCTGCATGCATGAGAGCTCCGTATGTGCACTGGAGCTCCTGTGAATGTGCAAGGAGCCTCTGTGCTAGGACGATAATGTTTCAGTTTTGGAATTAGGGTTGACACCTCCTCCAAAGGCAGGATACAAGCCATTGTTTGTTGGCATTCCATTTTAAAGTATGCAAATTTAAATTGTCGATTGATTAGCACTCAAGCTGATCTTAGAAAGCAGTTGGGTGTCAGCTAAGGTCAACGTGTGGCAGTCTTTTGAGAGGGCTTTGCCATAGTTCAATGGGAAGTCATAAATAACAGAATTCACTGCTACGAGATGTGATGATGGCCACCGGTTTAGCTTTAAAAAAGGATTAGACAAATTAATGAGGGAAAGGGCTTCCAATGGCTACTAGTCATGATGCCTATATGCTGTCTCCAGTATCAGAAGCAGTACGCCTCTGAATACCAGTGGCCGAGGAGCAAGTGGGAGAGGCCTATTGCCCTCATGTCCTACTTGTGGTCTTTCCATAAACATCTGGTTGGTCACTGTGGGAAACAGGATGCTGGACAGAATAGGCCTTTGGACTGATCCAGCAGGGCTTGGGTTCTTATATCCATTGCTTAGTCCAGGTAGCAAGGATGGTAAGGACCTTGGTTGATGCACTGCGAAACTGTGCTCTTCAAAAACCACTACCAGTCAATGCTAGTAATTATTCTGACTCTGCATAAGATGGCTTGTTATATCCCTGACAAATCTGAAGCCAAGTTTTGAAAGGCAGAAAAGCCTAGGAAGATAATTACTTAATAACAGAGAATGCTTCTTGCAACAGTTGTGGTTGCTTTAATACATGAGAACAGGCAACTGGTCTGGGGATGCAAGAAAAATAGGCTAAAGATAAAGAGGAACTGCAACTCCTACTAGATAAAAAGATCTAATCTCATTGCTATAGCTATGGGATGAATGCATGAACACCCTTTCAGTGGGAGCTCAAGTACATGACTTCCTCACACCTTGTTTGGACCTGCAATATGATACAATCTATGCTAGGCTCTACGTTTGTGCCTGCCCTTTTTTGTTCACAGCTCTGTCCATTTTGAGATCTGTGACTAACAGTGTGATCTCTTTACTCAAAAGTAAACCCCTTGAAGTTAACTGGGCTTACTTCCAGGTTTATCCACATAGGATTGCAGTCTAGTTAAGTCTATTTCCCTGCTGTCTGAAAAAGTGATTCCAGCAATTTAAAAAATGGTCATTTCCCTCCTAAAATGCTCTCATCAGAAAGAAAAGTACAGAAGGAACCTGCCAAAGGCAACTAGTTACTTACTGCACCTCACGAGCCACACACTGCATATACATGTAGGCTTCGAAGAACGTATAGAATCATAGAATCATAGAATAGTAGGGTTGGAAGGGGCCTACAAGGCCATCGAGTCCAACCCCCTGCTCAATGCAGGAATCCAAGTCAGAGCATCCCTGACAGATGGCTGTCCAACCTCGTCTTGAAGGCCTCCAGTGTGGAGGAGCCCACCACCTCCCCAGGTAATTGGTTCCATTGTCGTATTGCTCTGACACTCAGGAAGTTTTTCCTGATGTTCAGCCGGAATCTGGCTTCCTGTAACTTGAGCCCATTATTCCGTGTCCTGCACTCTGGGATGATCAAGAAGAGATCCTGGCCTTCTTCTCTGTGACAACCTTCCCCATCTTGTAACTGTGCATTTGGTTTCTTTTTCCTAGGTGCAGAACTTGGCATTTGTCCCTATTAAATGTCATTCTGTTGTTTTCTGCCCAGTGCTCCAGCCTATCAAGATCACTTTGAATTTTGTTTCTGTCTTCCAAAGTATTAGCTATCCCTCCCAATTTTGTGTCATCTGCAAATTTGATCAGCATTCCCTGCACCTCCTCCTCCAAGTCATTAATAAAAATGTTGAAGAGCACTGGGCCCAGGACTGAGCCCTGCGGTACCCCACTCGTTACCTCTCCCCAGCTTGAGAAGGTCCCATTGATAAGCACTCTTTGAGTCCGATTCTGTAGCCAACTGTGGATCCACCGGATCGTTGTTTCATCTAGCCCACATCGAGCTAGTTTGCTCATCAGGATATCATGGGGCACTTTGTCGAAAGCTTTGCTGAAGTCGAGGTATATGATGTCTACAGCATTCCCACGGTCTACAAGGGAGGTGACTTGATCAAAAAATGAGATCAGATTTGTCTGGCAGGACTTGTTTTTGACAAATCCATGTTGGCTTCGAGTAATCACAGCATTGTTGTCAAGGTGCTTCCAGATGGATTGCTTTATGATCTGCTCCAGAATTTTCCCAGGGATTGATGTCAGACTGACTGGTCTGTAGTTCCCAGGTTCCTCCTTTTTACCCTTTTTGAAGATAGGGACAACGTTAGCCCTCCTCCAGTCATCTGGCACTTCCCCCGTCCTCCATGATTTCTCGAAGAGAATAGACAGCGGTTCTGGGAGTTCTTCTGCCAGTTCCTTTATGACTCTAGGATGCAGTTCATCTGGCCCTGGAGATTTGAACTCATTCAAAGTAATGAGGTGTTCCTTGACCATATGCCTGTCGATCTCAAGCTGCAATCCTGCCCCTTCAGCCTGTACTTCGCCTTTGCCAGGGGGGTCATAGACCCTCTTTTGGGAGAAGACTGAGCCAAAGTAGGAATTGAACACCTCTGCCTTTTCTTTGTCATCTGTTATCGTTTTGCCATCCTTATTTAATAGCTGAACAACCATTTCTTTCCTGTGCCTTTTACTATGCACGTAGCTGAAGAAAGCCTTTTTGTTGTTTTTAGCATCCCTCACTAACCTCAGCTCGTTCTCCGCTTTAGCCTTCCTGACGCCATCCCTGCAATTCTGTGCTACCTGCCTGTACTCTTCCTTTGTTACTTGGCCTTCTTTCCACTTCCTATATGTGTCCTTTTTTGTTTTCAGGTCATCTCTAAGCTTTTTGTGAAGCCACATTGGCTTCTTCTGTTGTCTTCCACCTTTTCTTCTTGTTGGAATTGTTTGTGATTGTGCTTTGAGAATTTCCTTTTTTAAAAGTTCCCACCCATCTTGGACTCCTTTTCTCGTTAGCGTCGCTTGCCATGGGACCTTACTGATCATTGTTCTGAGTTTATTAAAATCAGCTTTCCTAAAATCCAGGGTACGCGTTTGACTACACTCGGCTTTTGCTTCCCTTAGAACCAAGAACTCAAGTACAACATGGTCGCTTTCCCCCAGAGTTCCTGTAACTGCTACTTTATCCACTAAGTCATCTCTGTTGGTTAGGATCAAGTCAAGGATAGCCGATCCTCTAGTTCCTTCCTCTACTTTCTGTAGGAGGAAGTTATCCGCCACACAAGTCAGGAATTTCCTGGAGGGGCCATGTTTTGCAGAATTTGTCTCCCAACAAATATCGGGGAAATTGAAGTCCCCCATTACTACTACATCATGCTTCCTTAAAACATTGGCTATTTGCTTTTCAAAAGTTTCATCCTTGTCTTCTCCTTGATTGGGTGGCCGGTAGTAGACTCCGACCACCAGGTTCCTTTTATTCTTTGCTCCATTTATTTCAACCCAGATGCTCTCGATGGGGCTACCAAGCTCCTCCTCCTGTATTTCTGTGCAGAGATATGTATTTTTCACATACAGTGCAACCCCACCTCCCTTTCTGTTCCTCCTGTTCTTTTTGAACAAGTTATATCCTTCAACTGCTGTATTCCAGTCATGAGAGTCATCCCACCAAGTCTCAGTTATACCTATCAAGTCATAATTTCCCTCCTGTATTAAGAGTTCAAGTTCATTCTGTTTGTTTCTCATACTCTGGGCATTAGTATATAGACATCGAAGACCATGTGCTTCATAGTCTGGCTTTCTTCCTACATATGTCTGAAGACTATTATTGGGCGCTATCAGAGCTGTTCTCTCCATTGCAGTGCATGCGCCTATGTCCATCGTTACCCCCAACATTACATCTCCCTTCCCCGTAGGATTCAGTTTAAAGCCCTCCTGATGAAGTTCTTCATGCTGTGGCCAAACACATTCTTCCCAGCCTTTGTGAGGTGCAACCCATCCCTTGCCAACAGCCCATCTTCCAGGAAGTATAGGCCGTGGTCCCAGAATCCAAATCTCTCTCGTCGGCACCACCTTCGTAGCCAGTCATTCACCCGGAGTATTTTTCGTTCCCTTTCTATCCCTCTTCTAACTACTGGAAGGATGGATGAGAAAACTATCTGGGCCCCAAAGTTCTTGAGTTTCCTTCCCAAAGCTTCAAAGTCTGACGTGATCTCTTTGTAGCTCCGCTTGGCGGTATCATTTGTTCCCACATGGATGAGAAGAAAGGGATACCTGTCAGTGGGCTTTATGAGTGCAGGCAACCTTTCAGTCACGTCTCTAATCTGTACTCCCGGGAGACAACATACCTGGCGAGTCCATGGGTCTTCGCGACATACTTGGGTCTCGATCCCACGCAGCAAGGAGTCTCCCACTACTACCACTCTTCTCTTCTTCTTGTAGGCCTGGGTTTCATCGCCTCTGTTTGACTGACCTTTAGCCTCTTGCTCACTCTCATGCAGGTTCCCCTGTGATTCTTCCTCTGCAGGCTGTCCTCCAGTCTCATCTGCAAGTACCTGGAATCGGTTCCACAGCTCCACTGCTTCCACTGGTGCAGAGTGGCGTCTAGTTCTTCTTCTCCTAACTGTCACCCTTTTCCAAGGAGTATCCTCTATTCCATTTTTCTTCACCTCAGCATTTCCCACTGCCTCATCTTGCTGTTGCTCTTCAAGCTTCTGATCTGCCCTTTGCTGCTGTAGTTCCCCCATTCTGTCCAAGAACTCTTCGTGTTCTCTTATTCCCCGGAGGGTCGACAGTCGCCGCTCCAGTCCACTTACTTTTTCC
The DNA here is from genome assembly GCF_057233095.1 of Heloderma suspectum. NCBI lineage: Eukaryota > Metazoa > Chordata > Lepidosauria > Squamata > Helodermatidae > Heloderma > Heloderma suspectum. Next base: position 274,676,359 of record NC_139458.1, read on the forward strand.
TCCAGCAGAGTGATCAACTTGCACTTGTTGCAGGTGTAGGCCATGTTGTTCTCAGGCAAGAAAACAAACATTGCACACACCTTGCAGGTCACCACCACTGGAGAGTCTTGTCCTTCCATAGCCTCTTTTCCCTTTTTGTGTCTAGCTTTGTGATTGTTCTAGACTAGCCTGTGCCTGCTCCTCTACTCAGTAGAGGTTAAAAGCAGAGTCCCACTGGTGTGGAAGTGTGTGTTACAAGACAAATAAATGAAAAAAAGTTAGTAAAAAAAATAAAAAAAAATGTTAGGGGCCTCCCCCTTGACCTCCCCTGCCGAACTCCCCTGGCCAACTCCTGTTTGCTCCCCCCGTTCGCTCGCTCTGTTCGCTCGCTCTCTGGGAGCTTGCCTGCTTCTGTAGTCCCTGGACCAGCTGGAGCAGCTTGCTCTGCTCTGCTCTGCTCTGCTCAGCTGGGAGGCGGGAAACAGACTGAAGCTTCCCGCCCAGTCAGCTGCTGGGAGTACTCAGGCCACACCCCTCCAATTCAGTTGGAGCTCTCAGAAGCTCCTGGTGAGCTCACAGCCAATCAGAAGGATAAAGGGCAGCGCCCTGGGCTTCCTGCAACCCCCTTACCTCTTAGCCTCTGTCTTCTTTGTCTCCTTTGTCTCTTCAAACACTGCAACTCCCCTGGCCAACTCCTGTTTGTTCCCCCTGTTCGCTCGCTCTGTTCGCTCGCTCTCTGGGAGCTTGCCTGCTTCTGTAGTCCCTGGACCAGCTGGAGCAGCTTGCTCTGCTCTGCTCTGCTCAGCTGGGAGGCCGGAAAAGGTAGCTTTCAAAGGTAGCTTTCAAAGAAGAACACAGATTAATTTAGTCCAAGAAATATCTAGGAACCCAATGTGTTTTGAGCTACATATAAGCATTTCATTGCGGCAATACTACTACAAAAGGAGACAACAATATATAAACCATGAAGGTTATGTTGGTTGTATTATACGTTTTAACTATCTGACCCAGGTTTGCACACAACAAACAACCCATGGTTTGTTAACCACGGGTGGTTTGGCAGTGCACTGGAGTAAGCCAGCCTGCTGGCTCCTGATCACTCACCCACTTTTCTACTTTGCTAAACAACCCAGGGACATCTGCATACTTACTTGGGACTAAGCCCTATTGAACACAGCGGGGTGTACATCCAAGTAAACATGCATAGGACTGCACAGTAAATAAAACAACATTGTGTCAAATAGCAAGAGCATTTCATCAATCCAACTGCTTGATATTCCTGTAAGTAATGACTAAACTAACATTTCTAGGATTTGCTGTTTCTTACTGGAAGCTAACAAGTAGGGCATGAAGGCTGTGGTCATCCTGTGTGGTTCGTCTACAGCATTAATGTTCAGAGCTATATGGCCTCTGCACACGGGGGTTCCACTGCCTGACAACTTTTAATGGGGCCATCCTGGCACATACTTAATTGATCCGCCCATGAACTCAAGTGGCATTTCCTGCATATCATGCAAGCGTGAAACTTGGGAGGGGAAAAATAACTACTCTCTTGTATGTACAAAAGTACATACAGTGTGGGTGGGGTTAGGGGTGCATGTGCACAAATGTTTCTAATGTTCCATGCTTTGCCAGCATTTTCCGTTCCCCGGAAGATGGCAGGACAATGCACCCTTAAGAAAAAGTCACTTGAAGTCAAGGCATGCCAATACCATGGGAAGTATCCACCAAATGTGGAACCAACTTGCAATGGTGACGTATCATTGGCAATGAACAGGAATGCTAAATAGTAGTTACACACTTCTCTTTCATTCAACCTTTAAAAAATCAGGTTCATTATTGTTAAAAGAAGGGAACAGGATAATCAGGTATGGGCAGTTGCTCCTTAAAAATCAAGAGTAATTGTTCACGCTCAGCCTTATTGTTATGTATTGGGGGTGGGGGTAATGTGGCTTAGTAATTGTTTTGAACCTTGGCAGCTCCTGTAGAGTTGGGAGTAGCAACAGTGGGTGGAGCTTCTGCTAAGTTCTTCACTTCTGTGTGTAATAAATAAATGAACAGTTGTGTTTGAGGCCTGCTGATTCCTACAGTCATTTCCTCTACCTATACATTTTGTGGCAATGAGAATGGGATACCGAGAGCTATACAGGCAGCAAGGATGTGAATCCATTTACACAGCTAACTGGTAAACAGCTAGACCCACTTAAGAACTTGAGCAACTCCTGTGTTAAAAAGAGAGAATTAAAACCAAAATGGCTGCTCTTGGACAAGACAAAGAGTTTGATGTTAGTCAGCCTGCTTCCTGGGATTCTATGCAGAACGGCTTTCATTCTATCTGGAAGCAAATAAGATAGCTAATGCTGAACAAAAGCAACCTGTGCTCTTGACTGCTTGTGAGCCACAGACATTTGCCATGATAAGATCCCTCACTGCTCCTGCCTCACCCAAAACTAAAACATTTGATGAACTTTTAGGATTATTGAAGATACATTTCTTGCCAAAGCCTTCAGTTATTGTGCAGCGATTTAATTTTCACAAACAAATGTAGCAACCTGGAGAGGACATTGCCACTTACATTGTAGAACTGCGCCATCTTTCTCAACACTGCAACTTTGGGGATTTTTTAGAGGATATGTTGAGGGATTGCCTTAGCTGTGGGGTTTACGATGAAGCACTACAATGTTGCTTCCTGTCCCAGCCAAACTTGACGTTTGCAATGGCTCAAGAAAAGGCATTAGCCGGTGAGACTGCATCACTTTATGTCACAGAACACGAGAGAGATGCAGAGGATGTAAATGCCATCCAGAGCAAGCAGGCTGAAATTCTGGGCAGCAAGATCAACAGAACACAGGAAATGCACCCTCCATAAAATCTGCAGGTAGGCCCTGGCTGATCTATTCCTGCTCAGGCTGTGGAGGACCACATCAGCACTCTCTGTGCAGATTCAAGGATGCTGAGTGCAGGTTTTGCAAAAAGAAGGATCACCTTGAATGGGTCTGCCATTCAAAATCTGTCAGCATAAGGCCAAGGAACTATAACAAAGAGTCACTCCACCTAGGGTCTCATGGGGTTGATTATCCACAGGGTGATGAAACTCAACAGCTATATCACATTCAGAATGTCTGTGGTGAGGAACCTCATGATTCTGTGTTGTATGCAACAGTATTTATTAATCAATGGCTAAAAGTGCAAAATGGAAGTAGATTTGGGGTCTGAGGTATCCATAATTAACAGAGACACCTTTAAGCACATATTTTCTGGGACCCTTGCCCCAAAGCTGTCAAGTCCATCATGCATTCTGCATGATTACAATGCAAAGAAGTTCAATATCGTTGGATGCTGCACTGTAGATGTATAGTATGGCTCCTTCCGAGGGAAGCTTTCACTTATAATTGTGCAGTGGCAGAGGAAAAATCTCTTGGGGAGAAACTGGTTCTCATCAATACGGATTAGCGTTCAAGGAATTCACGCCCTCACTGTAGGTCAGCTTGCAGCAATTGTTAATAAATTTCCAAGGGTATTTTCTGAAGAATTGGGAGAATACAAAGGGAAGCCAGTGTCACTCCATCTGGATCCATCTATTGCACAAATTGCATGAAAGCCAGGAATGTGCCTTTTGCATTGCTGGAAAAAACTGAAGAAAAGCTTGAGCATCTCATCAGCCAAGGTGTGCTAGAACCAGTTGCACCAGTTACACGGACCCAGTGGGCTACATCCACTGTGCCGGTATTAAAGCCTAATGGGAAGGTGAGAGGGTGTGGGGATTACAAGTGCACTGTAAATAAGATAGCCCCGAACAGCAAGGTCCATAGTTTTGAAATACGCACAGACCACAAGCCTCTTTTAGGAATCATCTCCTGGTAAGCCTACTTTCTGCATACTATCACCCCGCTTACAGCATTAGAGCATTCTGCTCCATGCTTATGATTATACACTTGTTTACAGAGCTGGAAAGGCAATAGCTAATGCTAACGCTGACAGACTGAGTCGGGTACCACTTCAGATTCCAGATTTTGTTGTACCTCCTCCACTGGAAGTCTTGATGCTTGAAGCCCTTCCTGACCCACCTCTTCAGGTTGATCAAATTGCTAGGCTGACTGCTCGAGATCCTGTGCTGGCGCATGTTTTAAACTGGGTATGGAGGGGATGGCCAGATGAGGAACAGCCAGAGGAATTTAAGCCATTCAAAAGCCATCAGCATGAAATGTCAGCCCATAAGAGATGTCTGCTCTAGGGAAACGGTGTTGTTATTCCAGATAAGGGTCGTCAACCCATCTTGACCACGCTGCATGCAGCTCATCCAGGAATCGTTTGCATGAAAGCATTGGCCAGGAGCAATGTCTCATGGCCTGGTATTGACTCAGATATTGAAAAAACTGTAAATGAGTGCAGTCCTTCTCAAGCCACTAGGCACAATACACCAAGAATTGTGGATCTTTCCATGGGAAGTGACCAAGAAATCTTGGTCAAAAATCTATATTGATTTTGCAGGACCATTTCAAGGGTAAAACTTCTTGGTTGTGGTAGATGCTTACTTGAAGTGGATTGAAGTAGTCTTAGTACCATCACAAACTGCCGCTGCAACAATCACAGCATTGCGCCACTTATTTGCAACCCATGGGTTGCCTGATACTATAATCTCAGACAATGGGACTGCTTTTACATCTGCTGAATCTAAATAATTTGTGGACAAGTACCGTATTTGGGCTGTCACCATTGTACCTCGTCATCAGCAAATGGCCAAGCTGAACGGAATGGTGAAGACAACAAAAGATGCCCTGAAGTGCATTGAGGGAGGAGTCTGGCCAACATGCCTTGCCCAGTTTCTCATTGCTTAACATGTTACTCCTTGTGCAACAACAGGAGTCAGTCCTGCAGAGTTACTTATGGGGCGGCGTCTAAAAACTTGCCTTGACTGTCTCTACTCAGATTTAGCTGAAGACTTCCAAAGCAAATGGGAGCAAGCTGTGGATGCTGCCTTCTCAGCTCCTACTCTCCGTTCATTTGCCCCACAAGATCAGGTGTTTGCTAGGAACTATGGTGCTAAACCGATGTGGGTTTCTTCCTCTATCATTGCGGTCACCGGGCTTAGGTCATACAAGGTCCACTGTGCAGATGGGTCAGTGTGGCATCACCATGTTCACCAGTTGAGAAGATGTTCTGGCCAGAGTGGGTTGTCATCAGCAGAGGTAGCTGCTGAAGTTCTATCTGGAACTGATGTATTTCTCTCACTGCCAGCTGAAGCACCAGAACCACTAAGCGATGGGAGCAATACTCCTTCCTTACCTATGGCAGTTACTGAAAGGAAGTCATCTGAGCAAGCTATACCTACTAGTCGAGTGCAGAGACCGTGCCGTGAAAGGGGACCTCCTCGTTGGTTGGAAGACTATGATAACTAAGGGGGGAGGAATGTTATGTATCCTGGCGGGGGGGACTGTGGTTTAGTTTATTGTTTTGAACCTTCGCAGCTCCTGTAGAGTTGGGACTAGCAACAGTGGGTGGAGCTTCTGCTAAGTTCTTCACTTCCGTGTGTGATAAATAAAGAACAGTTGTGTTTGAGGCCTGCTGATTCTTACAGTCATTTCCTCTATCTATGCAACACTTATTCAGTTGCATAATTATGCATGTGTATTGAGGAGCAACTGCTTTTTAACATACCATTCACTTGGTTGAGATGGGCCTTGCTGCACTGAGGATAAAACTAGATGTGACATGGGAGATCTGTGATCGTATCATCTAATGCAGGGGTGGGGAACCTGTGGCCCTACAGATGTTGGACTACAACCCCCTTATCCCTGACCATTGGACATGCTGGCTGGGTCCAATGAGTGTTGTTGGAGTCCAAAAACAGCTGCAGGGTCACAGATTCCCCCAACCGTGATCTGACGTTTCTTTCTTTGGTTAAAAGCAGGGGCAATTCCTTTCATTAAAAACTGGACACCTGTATTGTACCTCTGTTCTTCAGCTCCGTGGCTAACTGCGGCTTGGGAGACGCGCTTCAGTTGCAAAAATGGCACGAGGAGGAGGAAGAAAGAGTTAATCCCTGCCAGTGCCACAACTTGATCCAAACTGCCTCCCCCAATGGCTGATTTTAATTAAAGACAAAGATGCTGAGAGATCTGATCACAGAACTCCCACGTCAGATCTAGCTTGGCTCTGTGTTAATGCATGGAAGTGCCAAGGCATAATTTGAAGCTAGTCTCGTCAGCCATCAGTTCCATAAACTTTTCAGCCCTGGAACACATGAAGAAATAATGTGTTCCTGAGCCACTGCAGAATGCTTCTACTTTAGTCCTGAATAACCCTCAACACGTTAGGGGGGAAAGCTATTTCAGGGCTGCAATTAGAAATTACCCTCTACTTTGTCTTTCATATCTGCCTAAACACATACACAAACACAGTAGTACTTTCCTACCACACATGTGTTTTAAGAGTTAGAAAAACATTGAAATAGCATTCATTAATTCCTCCCCCAAACTGAAAAGGAAAGTTAATGTTCACTGAAATCTGGAATGCAAAATATATGCATGCATTAGATTTGTTTTAAAAAGAATTTGAAACCATTTTGTTATTGCGTGCTTCATCGCAAAGTTTAGAAAGGTGGGCTTTTTGTAGGGAATGGGCATCACTTTAGTGAGATGTCTGGCATTGCAAGAGCAGAAGAATAGATTCATCAGTGGGCCAATTAGAAAGAATTCCCATCTAAACATGCTCCAACATAAGGAAGACACAGAAGCATCTGGTCTCCCCATCACCACCTTAAAAGGACAGAACTAATCTCACCCCCCACCCCCCCTGTGTTTTTAGCAACAAGGTTGGGAGGTGGAACTCCTTCCCCTACTAGTCTGTCAGTAGTGTGGTTGGGAGAACAAGGTCTAGGTACAAAGGGAAAGCTATTGTCAAAGTGCTGAGGGAAGGGAGGGCAGTAGGGACATGCAGAATTGCACATTGGCAAGAGGGGCCAAGAAGAAAAGGGCATCCCCAGCCAAGCTCAGAGCAAAAGAGCAATCATCTATGCTGGGTCAGAGGCATAATCCCATAATGATTTATTTTGAGAAGGCACTATCTCCTCTATGCCTCTAAAGTATTTTGGAGGTGCTATTCAGTGATGTTATGTAACTGTTTATTGAGCTCTTCCATTCACTCATCTGAACGGATAAGAGTAGTCAGTTGGTAAATCAGTAATAGTCTGTCTGTCTGTCTGTCTGTCTCTCTCTCTCTCTCTCTCTCTCTCTCATACACACACACACACTCACACACACACATACGCCAACTGAGGAAAGCAAACCCTGCCTTTAAATAATGGCATGTACAGAACCAGTTATTCAACATATAAAATTATGTGTTAACCTTTGTCCCTAATTACAAGTTACCCAAGCATACTGAGACATTGATAGGAATATGATAATTTGTGGAGTTAGGAGACAGCCTGTCTTCTCACTTCACTTCTCTTTTCTAATTAAGATCATTAAATGCAGCACACTTGGGCCGATACACAACTCAGATAAAGACATGCCCAGTGGATTCCATCAGGCTTTATTTCTAATGAACAAGTTTCCACCAGTAACATCATAGTTCTGTTTCCTATTTTCCAAAATCTGTATATGTGAATAAGCATATCTAGCACTTAGCATGAAATCATTTATCTCCTTCACTATAAAGAAGGTATGCTCTTGAGTTATATTGTTAAACGTCATGGTATTTGTTTTCAGGACACACAACCAAACTTTGTAGGATAAATTTATTTATTTATTATTATTTTTATTTATTAGCTCTCTGGGCGGTTCACAAAAACTAAAACCAAACAACACACAATAAAACAATTTAAAATATATAGAACATTAAAACCACAATATAACAATACAACCACAATAAAACCTAGCAGCAGTACAGGAGTTTAAAATACAGATTTAAAACAGCAAAGGTAAAAATTTAGAAAGCTAAAATAAAACTTCAAAACAGAGCTTCTGCCAAGATTCCCCAAGGAACATTCTCAATTATCTCTTGCCAAATGCTTATTGAGAAGGATTAGAGAGAATTTGTTTTCATTAGGGGCTCATGCATATTTTGGATTGATATATGGAGAGTGGAACTCAGAATCCTCACCCCATTTTCTGAAATTGCAGAAGCCTCACATAGCTGGTTTTGCATTCCACTCTACGCATTCCATATTTCAGAGCTCATCACAGAAACATTTCCCCCACATTCTGGCTCTTTGGCTGCCGCTGCTCCTTTCTTGCCCATGATCATATTGCCACTGTGTGGCATAATAGATAGTCAGACATGCTTATAATAAGCAGCACCTCCCCCCACTTTTTTTTGTTAAAAAAAAATCAATAACCCAAACACGTTCTTTCCTGTTTCTTTTCAATCATCTAATGGCTTAACTATTTAGATACTTTTAGGTAGTTGTTCAATATTTCATTACATTGTTTAGGTTTGTTTGATTTTGTTTGCTGTTTTTGTTTGTTTGAATGCTCTGGAAGACAATCTGTTTGTCAAATGTGCCACAAGTAAGTCCGAAGTGTGCACTACCGTACATCTGGACAACCTGTGCTTGGGATGATTTTGTCCATAGTCTATTATGCCATGGAGAGGGCAGTAGTGCATGATGGAAGAGGCAGGCAGAAGTAGAGGCTGGACATTATGACAAAGCCAGGAGATGGACCTCTGCTCTTGTCTAGTCATATCACCAACTCCCTATGCCACCACCCAACTGACCACATATCATGGATATGTAAATACCTACATATTGGCCCAGTTTGGCTTTACTATAGTTTATCAAGCCAAGAATGAGCATTAGGCCTTTGCACTTGCCTTTCTCCTCATTTCCTCCCTTTGCGTGCTGGTGTGGCAACTTTGGTTAACTTAAGCAAGAGTTCCCCTTTATGCTGGAAACAGGGAACTGTGGTTCATTGTCAATTTACAAGCGGGATCTCAAATCATGGTTTAAGATCCTAGTTAGTAAGCTGTCATTGAGCCATAGTTACATTTCCACCACAATGAGAAACTGTAATTTAAACTAACCAGGACTGCCACACTGACAAAGGGAGGAGTCCCAGGGAGGGCTGGGTGTGCAGTCCTGACACTTGTTCCTAGCTTGTTAACCTATGGTTTAAAATAATAAACTAGGGATGAATCTGTGTATTAAATATTCAGATATGTTTGAAACCTCTTGCACAAGGATTTTTTTTCTTTTTTGCAATACGAAGAAAAGCAATAATAATTTTAAAATGATAATGATAATGATAATAAAAAATAGTGCAATGCAGTACACAGACTTTCAGGCTCCCAACAGGTGCGTTTACACATACATTTTGTTTCTCCACAGTAATAGCATGAGTTTTCTCCTGTTTCCCCTGCATATTGTAATTATACCTGATGGGTTTTTAAAGTTCTAACAGTGTAACGGTATGAATTTTACTTGGAAGTAAGTCCCATTGTATTCAATGGGGCTTACTCTTAGACAAGTATAGGATTGCAGCCTAAATAGAGAAACTGCTTACCCTAGTTCTTTAATACTACTGGTAGATCTCTGGGTGACTTGCAGGAGATCAGTAAGGGTTTCCAACTCTCAATGGTATAACCGTTGCTACAACAAAAAGACTCCCCACTTCTCCTAAATTAGGCTGCTGAATCAAGAAAGTGGGGATGCGGGGGAACAGGAGTAGATTTGTGTGTGAAAGGATTTGAGCATGAGCTCCAGTTCTGGTACTGAAATCAAACTGGGCTAAGTATGTGCTCAGAGGCACCCTGTCCTTGAATTTTATGTCTGCCTTCCTGAGCCACAATTTTGCAGCCAGCTCTGATTGGTGGACCTCAACATTTAATCTAGTTCAAAACCAAAGTACATCTCACAAGCTTAAAGTCTGCCTGCCTCTGGCATAGAATTTACCTATATAACAAAGACAGCACAGCACGGTTTATTATTTAAATCCTTTTCATGAAAAGGGATGGGTTGCCACCTTGTGGAGTTAGGATTTACTAAACTAGGATACATAACAGTAAACTGGATGTCGGCCGAATTTTTTCACATATATTGAAATCTTAACGTACTGTGTATATAAGTTAATGGGAAGATAAGACCCATTTATTATTGGGCAACCTGCCCTTTAGCTATTGCTTCATTTAAAAATTGGCTTGTCTTTTAGCATTGCTGTTATTGTTTTGTTTTATTTCATTTTTAAAAGATTTGTTTTAAAGCTTTAGGTTATCCCTTGAATTCGGGGGGGGGGGGGAATATCCAAGAAAAATTATTCATTCTCTTGAATGTCGCGCACATACATTTAAATTGGCATAAAATTGCTTGTTATGAATATTAATTGGTTGCAATTATTTGGAATTGCATTTCACTATTTCATATTAACTTGCTTTCACCCCTGTCCCCCATGCCCAATTAGTATAAGTTTCTCTTGTTTTTAACAGTTCTTAGAAATTAGAGTTTTTTGGTACTAGACAATGACTTGATTTGCATGTAATGCCAATTCATGGGTTGTTTAACCCATGGATGGCAAGGTTGCACTGGAGCGAATGGGTGAATTTTGCTTCTGCTTTCATAACCCACCCAACAACAAACCATGGGTTAAAACTCTGAGTTGTTTGTCTCTCAACAACCCAGAGTTCCAGGTTTGGATGTTGCATCAAACAATCCAAGAACTGGGTTATTTATGAAAGCTGATGCAAAGCAAAAGTGGCGAGTGGGTGGGAGGCAGTACACTCATTTGCTGCTGAGTGACCCCGACTAAGTATGGGTTGTTTAACCCATAGTTAGTCATTATATGCGAATTGGGCCATTATATCACTGTATATTACAGGCCAACTGACCACATATAATTTTCATCCGACAAATGACCACTCCTTACAAACACACTCAGCTGCAGCCTTTTGCTGATACAGTGGGCCGATCTACATAGTGCCCGCCACTGCAAGTCGGGCTCCTGCTGGCTTAAACAAACCCGCATTAAAACGTGATTATCCACACTCACCCGTCTTCCCCGGTTCCAATGGAGTGGCAGAAATCATGATGCCTATGTCTTTAGGAACTCCGCACTCTGCGAGGCCATGGATGCTGGAGCATTTGTTCCTGGCAACCTGACGTGGAGAGTTGGCACCGTGCTGGTTCTCCCACTAATACTTGCCGACAGTGCTTACTCCGTGCGACGCTGGCTGATGAAGCCCTTCGGGGGAAACCTCTCCCCACAGGAGGCTCACTTCAACCACCGCCTCAGCAGAGCCCGAAACATGGTTGAGCGCACTTTTGGGAGGCTGAAAAGCAGGTGGCGATGTCTCGCTGGGAGACTGGAGGTGGCTGAGGAAAACGTTCCCTCAGTGATTTCTGCATGTGTCATCCTCCACAACATCTGCAAGACCAATGGGGAGGCTCTGACAGACACGTCAGGGGAAGGCAACCGTATCGTGCTGGACACATTGGGGCTTCGCTACATCAATGACGACAATGTGCACAAGGAACAGAGGGAGTTGGTTCGGCGGGCGCTTTGTGAGTACATGTGGGAGAACTGCAGACAATTGTGACGTGTAGTGATGTCTTGCGATCCTCAGGGTGCACGTTTGTGGGAAGGTGGAGGTGTTGATCTCATCCCTACTGTCTCTCCTGCTTGCTCTACATTGCTCGAGGCGAGCTTCTGTTGCTGTTCTTTCTCTTAATAAAACTCTTTGAATCACACAAAGGCTATCTTCCATCCTTCTTCACGTGGGGGGTGCAGTGGAAAGTCTCACCTCTCTTTAAGGATCTTTGAAGATTCGAAGAAGCGTTTATTCAAAGCTTCGTAGACAGGTGGCGCTGCACTGAAACAGGGGCAGCGAGGTACTCTATGGTCTCTGAAGAGGAACCCCGGTGTCAGTGGGCTGCCTCGAAAAATGGCATCGCGCAGGCTGGCCTACTGGCAGGACAGCAAGGTGGAGCTCATGCTCCAGCTGCTCCTGCAGGGCGGCTGCGCGGTGCACGTGATGCGCAGCTCAACACGCGTGAATGAGGTGGTCTACAGGGCAGTGGTGAGGGGACTCTCGCAGGCGGGGTTCCCTCACTCCACCCTGCAGGACAGGACAAAGTTTAAGGCCTTGAAGGCCCGGTTCTTCGAGGTGCTCAAGCAGCACTCGGGCCCCCCACCCCAGGAAGCAGAACCGCCCCACTACCGCTGGCTGCACGAGCTGTGGGTATGCGCTGGGCGGCCAAGCTGGACCGAGCAGCGCAGTGCAGATCAGCCTGTGGTGATCTCACTGATTGATAATCTGGGGGTGGGCCAGGCTCTAATGATGACAGAGCTGGTGGTGCGCTCGCCTGAAGCCCGGGCACCTCAAGGGAAAGGTGGGGTGATGGCCCCCCCCCATGGGGGGTGGTCTGGGCTGAGACCAGGGCCCCCTGTATTTATACAGAGATTGGTGGTTGGATCCCTTAGAGTGTGGTCCGAGGTCTGCCCTTTCAAGGGATGCCCTGACACAGGGGCTAAAAGTTCTTGCCAACAACCACCCCCCAACCGCAGCTGTGACGGTGGAACCGAGGGAGGGATGTCGCGTAGTCTCTGCCCTCTGGTAGACCCAGGCCTCACCTGGGCGGAATCCCCTGTTTTGCATTGTGATGGGTGAGGCTCCCACACAGTGGACCTGTCAGGGGTTCTTTTCATTTCATTTCATTTCTATACCGCCCAATAGCCGAAGCTCTCTGGGCAGTTCACAAAAATTCTTTTGGGCTGTGGCAGAGCATTCGGGCTTCCCCTACAATCCAAATGCCCCCGGGGTGTATGTAGCTCTCCCTAAAGTGGGGCCCATTTTCTTGGGAGGACGCCAATAGGGCCGTGAAGGAGGCCCATGCTGTCTCACAACTGAGGTCACAGCGAGGGTCGAGCCTGGCGTGTGACTTCATGGGTGGGTAGGAGACCTGGGCAGTGTGTGGTGTAAGCGGAGGAAACTGCCACCCCAAGGTATGAGTGGAATGCTTACTGTAGACCTCCTCACAGCACTGCAAAGAGCGAGGGATCTCCCCCACATGAGCACCTCCTCCGGCGTGGGCGGAGCATGTCCGTCTATTTGCTATTTGCGTCCCCTTTTTGTTCGCCGTCTTATCTTACGCAAATATTTACGTAAGATAATCCGGCAAAAAATAGGGAACGCAAATGGTGGCCGCCATAGCCACCGCCATTTGCGTACGCTGCGTGTTTTTGTTTTCAGGTTAGCCATGATAGGCTACGTAAATTCTTAAATTCTTACATAGCCTATCACGGTTGTCTGGCTGGACGGAAATGGCGGCTGCTATTTGCGTCCACACCAGGCCGTCTGTGGCCGGAAATCCGGCTGCGGACGGCCCTGGCTGGCTGCTCCGTGGCCTGGCTGCAGAGCGGAGCCGGCCGTCGAGGATTCCGGGGGGAGGACCAGATCGCCTCCCCCCCCGTCGAGGATTCTGCGGGGAGGGATGGAGCAAAGGTAAGTGAGTTTCATACATCCCTACGACATAGCGGGGGATAAGGTGGCCTGTCTGTTGGTTACTAGCTGCTCTGTTAGAGAAAGCAGAAATAGTTTAAGTGAGCTGCGTGGACCTGCCTGTGGTGGGATCAGGAAAAAAGACAAACAGACAGGAGCTACAGGGAAAGGTGCCCCTCAGCAAAACCAAATTTGGGGCTTTTTGCCGCTGCGGACGGAGGTCAATCCCCAGCCACGACACACGGGCAAGGTGTGGGTGATGGTGGGGTATTTGAGCCAGTCTTCCACAGGATGCTTGCCACATTAACTCTCCCCCTGAGCAATATACCACAACTCCCCTCCTCTCAGTGAGTGGTGTTATTTGACCCTAGCCAGAGAGGGGGGGCCGGAGTCTCTCTAACCCCCGTGGTTGGCAAAGAGGAGATTTTTTGGAGAACCAGAAGGGGGGAAGAATGGAGGTTGGGGCTCACCAGGCACCCGTGCCCATAGCAGGGTAATTTTACACCCATGGGCCCCTGCCGAAGTGGGCGCGTGCAGTACATAGCTTACCCATGTCCTCTAGCTCGTCTTGGCAGGCAGCGGTCTCCCCACGGTCACTCTAGCATGGCTCCCCGCCTAAAAGGCAATAGCAGCGATCAGCCACATCGCAGCGCCCGGCAGTGCCCGAACTGCCCAAGAAACAGAGATTCACGGGGTAGTGGCCAGGGGGTGACCCTGGGTGCTCATTGCAAGCACCCAAGCCTCAACTGACCTCACACCTTCCCGTGTAATCATACTCATATGTCACCTCGCAAAGCACATGCCGGTAGCACAGTTCCCATTATGCGTGCTTGGAACAGTCCATGAGCAGGGAAGAATGCGGAATAGGCACCGAGAACCGGTAACACATCTCGCAACTCACCACTCCTTTCATTGGGTTGGTCCACGTCCTGTTCTGGGAATGCCCATTCCTCTCCCCAAACCATGCTGTCATCTCCTGTGGAAAGGTGGGAAACATTTGAGCTCATGCGTACTTTAGATCTTGGCACCCCACCCCCCAATCCTACCAAGAAACACACCCAGGAAATATTCCGAAACCTCAGGGTGCTGATACCATGGTGAGGGAGAGACTGTGAGCCACAGCTCTATCCAGGGCCATGCTAAGAGTAGGGCCATTCCAGGACCCCCGGGAGCAAGGTCTGTGGTGATGCATGACTAGGATATCAAAGCACTGTGCCCAGCACTGTGGATACTCACCCTGGCCAGGACACCCAGCAACCTCGTGCTGCCCCATGCCTAAGTCCTCCCCCTCTTCCGCTGATTCCCCCAGTGGCTCCGAGGAAGGCACTCCAAGCGGGTCACACTCTGGAGATTCCGCGCACGCACAGCACCCGCTTTTCTGCAAACTACCCACCATGCACTTTGGGTGGACTGTGGCATCCCCACGAAGAATCCCGTGCAGCTGTGCGTAATACGGGCAGGTCGCAGCACTGTTTCCGGACCGTGAGTTGTGGTTCACCACCTGTAGTCCTGGCGCATGGACTTTGTCTTGGACCTGCACTCTATGGTGCTACGCTGGTGGCCACGTGCGGTCATCTCTCTTGAGATCTCCACAAAGAAGTCCACGTTTCTGTGGCTGCTACGCAGCTGTTCTTGGATTTTCTGCTGCCCCCAAATGTCCAGCAAGTCCTCTATCTCCATGCGCCTCCATGACACCCCTCTTCCCTTGCTGGCGGATGCCATTTTGGTTTGGCGTTGGTGGGAGAAGGCAACTGGGCGGGTTTTCCCACCTGCTCTTCCCTGGGCCAAAAAGGCTGCACTGATGGCCTGTCTTGATGGGGTCCACCATGGAGGGTCCCTCAGCAGTTGGTGTTTGAGGACCCTGATCCTGAAAATAAGACAACAGAGGAACTCTGAGAGGGGGGAGAGGTCTACATGGCTGCTTGATGCTAGAGCCAATCCTCCCCTCTCCATGCGCTACCGCACGAGTCGGCGCACTTGGCCGGCATGCGTGGGGATCCTGAGTGAGGGGGGGGAGAGGACACTCCCAGGTGCTGTGTGCCATGATCTGGGCCATCTCGCTTGAATCCTGAACGGCGATTCCACACGGGAGCATGTGAGCGCGGGCCCCCCACAGTTCACCTCCATTCCTTACTTGACCACGGGCATGCCTCAGCACGTGGTGCAACCGGAGAGACATGCCGCGGACAGAACAACATCTGTCGTGAAAGCAGTTTGGGAGGGGGAGCATTCCTGGGGAAGTTATTCTAGGACCCTTGGCCACCGTGCGCAACACATGGGTAAAGTCTCCCCAAAAAACATTCTGCATTCCACTGCGGCAAAAGCAACTCCCAGCCCTGAAATCCCCAGGCGGGTCGGGGGAAGTACGGTTGAGGAGGAGAGTTTGCAGAGAAAGGAGGAGCTGGGGATGCAGCAGGGTGTGAGCCAGTGTGTCATGAGGAAAGCAGCGTGGAGTTTGAACAGGAATACACAGCACCATTACAATGATCACTTGGGAAGATGCGGGGTGGGTGAATGTACGTATAGTTTCGGTGCGGGACACAGGGGAGCTATGGCGACACCTTCTGAACTCCGATTCTTCGAAGATTCGGAGTTATTCTCTGATGGAGAAAAAAAAATGAGGGACAACAGGGAGGAAGGCTGGCAGCGTGTTCTGGAACGCAGACTGGGGAGGGGGAGGCGACGCTATTGGTAGGCACGCACTCAGAAGGGTGACAGTTCAGGGAATGTACTTATCATTCGAGCGCGGGAGAGGGAAGCTGCTGCGACACCTCCGGAAGTCCAGTTCTTCGAAGATTCGAAGTTACTCTCTGAAGGGGAAAAAAAGAAGGGGACGGGGTGCGGGAAGGCAGAGGGTGGAATGCGGACTGGGGAGCAAGCAACGCTCTCGGTACCCGGAAGATGAGAGGGTGCCGTCGGGAGCTGTGATTGGGCAGGGGGGGAATCCAAATTAGGCCATATATGGACATGCGTGGGAGGGGCCCGAGATCACATTAGGTAACAAGCGTGGGAGCAGCAGAGATACCGGGATATCGGGGTGCTGGAAGCGGTACAGCGGAAGCGGGAAATCCTGATTCCAATACGAGGCGAGTGCTGCGTAGTGTGAAAGACAGGCGCTGAAAGCTGTTTGGAGGTGTAAAAAACCATGAGTGTAGATCGGCCCAGTGGCATTCCTATAGTAGCTCTCTTATCTCTTGTTATCATTTTCTCTATTTCTGATGTTCGGGCAGTGTATGCCTTTGCTGATGTAGTGAAAGTAGCATCACCCATGCACAAGATGGAAGAATAATCAGGCTTGGGGGATCCCCAAGGTTTGCAGAAGTAAACAAAATAAGAAAAGGAAGGGGGAGCCCCCTCTCCAAAAGCAGGCTGAAGAGGACAGAGTGTACTCTGTTGTCGCACAATACTGGCTTACTAGGTGTGCGTACGGTGGGGTTAGGTGGCAGGAACAACAGAAAACTGTGTGAGGGGGAATAGAATGGAGCATTGTGGGGTAGGGCATGGCTGGCTGACTAGAACAGTGAACAGGAGCACTCTATACTGCAACATTTTGTCTCTCTAGAACAGCATCCTCTTGTGGCTCCCTGATAGATATTCTGTTAAGCTAGTTCAGCCATTCTGATCACTGTTCTGATCAATCTTCTTGGCTCCTGACCTCTGCTGTTTTCCCTGTGGGACATTCAGTCCCAGTGCACCCCTTCCGCCACAACCGTAATAAGGGGATAACAGGAGTGAGTTAACTTAAAAGGCAGCTGTTGTAAGGATTGCAGCAAAAGGGCTTGGTCCAAACTTCCATGAACAAGGCTTTCTTGCTGCCCCCTTCCCACTGAAGCCCCCTACATGCCCTGAGTGTTTGTGGTTTCTCTGGAACAGCATGGGATGTGGTGCAAGCGTCTGCAGCAGGACTCAGTGAAAATTGGGGAGCCCTCCTTGCATGAGCAGAAGTGCCTTTTTTGCTCACAAAGGACACCATTTTAAAGTTGTTGTTGTTGTTGTTCTTAGGAATCTGTTATTAGAAACTACAAGATGTCTAGCAAGAAAGGAAAAAAATGTGTTAAACTGCAAATATGTAGATAACTTTCACATTTTAAATTGTGACCATTCCCCAGCCCCAACGTTTCTGTTTGATAAAATCCAATTCCCTTAGTCAAGTCTATAATGGTGGTGGTGGCATTCAAAAATTTGTATTTCCTCATAATAATTCTATTAGCTACAGAATGCATTTTATTGCTTAATGTTAAGTAGTGCAACTCACCCATCCATTAACTTTAGGATAAGCAAACATAAAGAAGAAAAAGAGCAAAGATCAGGACACTTGAAATTATGGAAGGAACACAGAAAACAGTAGCCAACACACTACTGCAGCATTCCCCAACACAGAGCCCTCCAAACATTTTGGACCACAACTCCCATCAGCCTAGGCCATCATGGCCAATGGTCATACATATAGTAGTCAACATGCAGCCATACTCTGACAGGTGTAGAAATTGTGAATGAAAGGCTATGTGGCTCCTTACATGACCACTCCACAACATTAACCATGAGTTGCTAATACAGCTTCTTAAACCATAGTTGGCAAACTCTAGCAGCAAACTTTGAACATTGTGTTCTGAAAGAACTACAGTGGTAAAGGGTGTGTTGTGTCATTTACATTCATCCAGACGTTCTCCCTTGTTTCTAGGACTCTAGGCTAACTCACAAGTCACTTTTTTCCAATACAAATGTTAGAAAATATGTGTGAATGGCAGTGCTCCATTTCTTAAAGGTGCTGTGTGTGTGTGTGTGTGTTCTAGGGCTCTCACCCACCCTCTGATTGGAAAGCTTTTCTTCTAATATTAAATATGTGTGGGTTAGTTGTGGCTATTTGGTGAAGAGTGAGACACTCTGCACATGCTCAAATGACCCCCATCTTTATAATTTCTTCCTATGCTCCAATGCAGAAGGCCTGACATTAAAAACAGGTTCCAGGCTAACTTGCACAAATTAGGGTTTGATGAATGGCTATACCTACATCTTTTCCCCTATAGGGGAAAAAACAGTGGGGGAGGTAATGATATTCAGTAGGGGGAAAACCATCAGAAGAAGCATCCTAAGACAAGAGGAAGATTGCAGCCCCTGCAGCTGTATTTTGTAAAAACAACCAAACTTCAGGAGAACTTACATGTGACTCAGACCAGACATAAGGCATCCAAGAATGCCTAAAAATTCAGTGTGCGTGTGTTACTACCAGTTTCTGTCAGTTTTTGCATTTTAATGAGAGCAGCCTGAGAGCACACAGCAAAAAACAATGATGATCATTAATAATAATAGGAACAGCCTGATGGCACAAAGCAAAATAACAACAACAACTCCTTCTTCTCTCTGCTGGAAGACTACAGGCAGAGGTGAATGTCTGCAAT
Source organism: Heloderma suspectum (assembly GCF_057233095.1). Lineage (NCBI taxonomy): Eukaryota > Metazoa > Chordata > Lepidosauria > Squamata > Helodermatidae > Heloderma > Heloderma suspectum. The sequence goes on from NC_139458.1 coordinate 274,695,171, forward strand.
GCCGCCTGGGTTTTGTTTCCATTATTTCTCAATCAGGACTTTTCAAAGTGTTTGAATCCTAGAGCTGTCAGTTGAACAAGTCTCAATGTGATCATGATAGTTGCCAATATATTTGTTGCACAAGTAATTAAATCTGACCAAGTTCTTTAGGGTGTGCGTTCTCATGCACCTGCAGAGACAAGATATTGTTCAAGATATTAATCATGAATTTCATCACTACAAAGCAAAGGGAAGGTTCGGTAATATATATTGCACATATTACTTAAAAAAAATGTACATAGCATTTTCTGGCTAACTTATTTTATGTTATCCTAGCACATGAAGAACATACATGTACTTTGATGTGCTGCATCTCCCATGTCACCATAACATACAATTCAAATCTTTCCCAGCCATTCTCAGATGAATGGCTCCTGAGAAAAGATGTTTGAACCTGATACAGTATGCAGATCTATGACACATGGTGTAGTGTGAAGGAAAAGGCCCATATGAACATGTACAGAATCATTTCAGTATATTAAGGGTGCAATCCTATCTAGATAGGCGGCCGTCTCCGAACTCAGTTCGGATTGTTCCCTCCGTGCTTCTCCTGCCCTGCTTTTTCTGCTAGACAGCCGATTGCAGCTATCTAGCCGCAGGAGCACGGAGCAGGGAAGGAGGCTGCTGTACGACACACTGGATGTGTTGTACAGGCAGCTATGACCTCCCCACCCCAGAACGCCCCCAGCCATGCCCCTTTTTGGTCACTCCGCACTCGTCTTGCGAGTGCGGAGGATGAGGCTGTTCTGCACTGCCTCCAAAGCAGTGTGGAAATGGGGGGAAGTTGGTTTTCCAGGAACCAACCTCGGAGTGCAGCCTCTGAGGTTGGTTCCCGGAAAACAGCATATCCTATGGCTGTCTAGCTACTGTCTAGTGGTAGGATTGCTCCCTTAGAGTCAAAAAAGCTGATGCCTTTATACTTAAACATAAACATGTTTGCTGTGATGAAAATGGGCTTAGGTTTATGCTGGTTGAAAATGAAGATCTTCTGATTTTTAATAACAAAAGGGCAACTGCAATTTCTATATTCAAACCCTCTATTGTAAGAACTGTATATTGATATCTCTACCTTTCACCTGTGGTCCTTACCAATGTATGACTTGACTGAATTGGTATCCCATGAAGACTCTTTATCTCAAGCCTCAACCTGATTTAATGGGGTCCCCGGAGCTATCTGACTCGCCTGTTCTTTCCCTGTTGTTGAGTTCGACAGCGTCATCAGACTTGCCTTCTCAGAACTACTTCTAAGCACTTCCTCTTCCCTGCCTATGACTCTGTGTGTGTGTGTGTGTGTGTGAGAGAGAGAGAGAGAGAGAGAGAGAGCATGGTGAACCAAAAGCTGTTAGCTTTCTTTCTGAAATGTTTTCAGCAGTGTGAAAGAAAGAAAGAAAGAAAGAAAGAAAGAAAGCAAGCAAGCAAGCAAGCAAGCAAGCATCCCTCCTCTTTTCAGGGAAAATGTTTGCTTGTTTGTTTACATTGTCCCCACATCCCCTGAATAACTTAATTATGTAGCCAGCTGACTGAATATATATGAACATATTAAGCTTCCTTATACTGCGTCAGACCGTTGATCCACCTAGCCCACCATTGCCTACTTTGACTGACAGCAGCTCTTTAAGTTCTCAGAAGACTAGCTCGAGCTTTAAGAGCAAACAGTATGGTTCGTGGCTCCATGCCAAACAGTCCCCTGTTCCTCAGTGGTTCAGTGCCACTTTATTTGCTCCGCCTCAAACAGCACCTGATCTGACAACACATGTTTTCGACCTCAAACTTTAATAAATGGAATGACCTTATTATAAGATCATTATAAATGATGTAAATGAAACTGAAGCTCAAATATTTTGGCCACCTAATGCAAAGAGAAAACTCACTGGAAAAGACCCTGATGCTGGGAAAGATTGAAGGCAAAAGGAGAAGGGGACGGCAGAGGATGAGATGGCTAGATAGCATCACCGATGCAATGAATATGGACTTGAGCACGCTCCGGGAGAGAGCGCAGGACAGGAAGGCCTGGCGTGCTATGGTCCATGGGGTCACGAAGAGTCGGACACGACTGAACGACTGAACAAAATGATCTTTAAAAAAACAAATCTTTTTTTCTTTTCACCTTTGCCTTTGATTTATTTATAGTACATTTATTACAGAAGTGAAAAGTTGTTCCACTCAAATGGGCAAACATATTTTTATCCAGCCATTCTCAGGCTACTAGCCTAGTGGCGACACAGGATTTACACTAGGTCAGGAATGAGGAAGTACGAGCAGCTAGGGAAAACAGTGGAGTTGAATAGGAATTTTTTTTTTAAATGAACGTTTGCACATTTGAAATATTTTTCAGGAATTTCTCTTTCTACATTACTACTTTCTAGCAGATAATTGAAACTAGCAAATATTTCATAAACAAAATAAAAAGATCCCTGCTGGATCTAGGCCTATCTAGTCCAGATTCCTGTTTTCAAAAGTAGCCAGCCAGATGGATATGGTAAGCCCATAAGCAGGAGTTGAAGGTAATAGCCCTCTCTCCCTGTTGTTCCTCATCGACTGGTACTCAGAGGAATGGTGCCTCTGAATTCATAATCAAGATAATAATGACCAATGGGTGTGTGTTTAATCAACATATGGAGGAAATAATGATATGTCAGCCTTGGTTATTTAAATGACCTGGCCGTATCTTTGTAGATTATCTGAAAATTTATAATAATTCATCCAGACACATTATGAGGACATACAACTAAATGCCAGTCAAGAGTACCCACTATCAGAGTAAGTGAAGTGTTGAGAATGATCCTTGGGAATGGTTATCTTTGCAGACAGAACATCTTTTCGCAACCACAAGAATATATAACTACTCCATTCAGTTGTCTGTCCCTCTCCCAATCCTAAACATCTCTGTGTTCTCACCAGTGATTTATATATTTGTAAGCGATAATAATAGGGATTACTTCAACCTCCCATCTTTAAGTTCTCCATTCCCAGTCTCTAAATTGTTTGGTGTTGCCCAAGTCCAACAATATTTTATTCTCCTCTATAATTTACTGTACTTTGAATTAACGTTTGCTAAATAGTGTGGTAGTTACCGACTGTAACGTACTTAATGCCTAAAGAACATTGTGCTATTGTTATGAAGTTCATAAACAAATTCTGGGTTCTTGTTCCTGTTTATCCTTCCAAGTTCTAGAGTATGTATAAACTGCACAAATAAGATTGGGCCCTACTCCATCTTATAACTTGATATGTTGATGGGAAAGTCACAGCCATTGGAGCAAATAAATCTGTTACATGAAAGTGCAGTTCCAAGGGCTGTATATACAGTGCAAGTACATAAGACAATCACCCACAATCTAAAGTAAATAATTTTATAATTGTTCTAAAACAGGGATGGAGAATCAGTTTTAGGTGGGGGTCAAATTGCCCCCCACCAGGCTATCCATCTGAACATGGTTTCTGTGGACATTTTGTGGCTTATTGCATGCCTCCTATGTAGATATGTGTGACTGGAGAATTTGATTGAGTTGGTTCACATGGAAGTTGCCAACCCTGGGCTGTTTTTTTTAAGAATGTTGACTACTTCCTGGAACCGGTATGCAAATGTGGTTTCTGTGGACATTTTTGTCAGAATTGGATCTGAGCCCATAGAATCACAAAGCAGCTCTGATTCTGAGGAAGAGATACAATCCATGGGAGAGGAACCCGCTCATTTTTCAGAGGCGCAGCTGGAGGGAGAGCCCCGCCCCCGCTCACATTCCTGGGAGCAACAGTGGCCCTGGCATGGAGAGGTAGGGGCAACTTGAGCTTCTGGATGCGAGGCGCAAGCGCAGAGACAAGCGAGAGGTTGCGGGTGCCAAGAGGAGGAGCTCGGCTCAGTTGGCGCGACAACAACAGCTGCACCCCGATGCCCCACGGGAAAGGGGGGACTCTCCCCTCCTACTCCTTAAGTTCAGAGAGTTGCCGTGCTTTTCTCCAAATGGAGACCAACTGACGTCCTAACGCTTAGAATCCCCTGGTAGGCTGCTCCTTTGAGTTTTCCACTTAGTCTCAGGCAATTAGCATCTGTAAGTGTCATTAGGTTGAATGGAAATAAAGCCTTGGAAAAGAGCCCTTTTGTCTGCATGTTGATTCTGGCTACTTGAGGATTTCAGAAGGCAGCAGGGGTGCTCCCAACAGCTTTGTGACTTATTGCATCCCTCCCATACAGTCATGTATGCCTGGTGAATTTGGTTGATTTGGCTCACTTGGAAGTGGCTGTTCCAGGCCGTTCTGTTCTAGATGTCATCTGGGCACTAAGGGGTTAATAATATAATTTTTCAGGGGTTTCTGTCCTAAAATATTGTTCTCAGGAGTCTCTAACACATGCCATAGTGTTTGGCATGGCTTTTTTTTAAATACAGGGGCCGTTTCGGCTCGTTCTATTCTGTTCCGGCTTTTACACTGTCCTCTGTATCAGTACTTAGGGCATCTCTACGCCAGCCTAAAGTCCTGCATTTAAAATGGGGCTTCCAGCTTCTGTTTTAAATGCAGGATCACAATGACTCCCTTTTTCACCCGCTTCCTTTTTCCCGTCCCCCCCTCCTCTCCCCATATCTGAGTCTTCCATTATCTTTCATTGATCTCACTCCTCTTCTTGCTGTTTTTCCTCTTTTCATGGAGGGAACTCAAGCGGAGCACAATGGGGTAATTTGACAGCTGATTATCTGTGATCTATTTAAAAACAGAACAAAGGGCATTTAGTGCAGGAGAAGCCCTGGAGGTTCACAGCATCATGTAAAGAGCCCGCAAACTTCCATGAAGGAGCAATCCCAATCACAGGATAAAAGCTCCATGTGAAGAAAGCCTTAGGGCGCAATCCTATGGGGATAGGTGGCCACCTCTGAACTTGGAGGCAACCGCCTATCAAATGCAGGGTAGGAGAAGCACGGAGGGGATTGTTCCCTCCGCGCTTCTCCTGCCCTGCATTTGCAGTTAGACAGTCGATTTCAGCTGTCTAGCTGTGGGAAGGTGGAGCGGGGGAGGAGGCTGCCGGACAACACATAGGATGTGTCATACCGGCATTTCCGCCTTCCCCACCGCGGAACACCCTCCGGAACACCCTGTTTTTGCCTCTCTGAGCTCTTCTTCCAAGCACAGAGTGCAAGGCCGTTCCGGGCTGCCTGCAAGGCAGAACAGAAGCGGGTGGGAGGTCAGTTCTCTGGGAACCAACCTCAGAGCGCGGGCTCTGAGGTTGGTTCCCGGAAACCCATAAATGTCTGGAGATGGTGAGTGGCTGGATGGGGATGAATAAGCTGAAGCTGAACCCTGACAAGACTGAGGTACTTTTGGTGGGAGACAAGAGGAGGCTAGGGGATGTTGACCTGGTGCTGAATGGGGTACAGCTACCCTTGAAAGACCAGGTCCGCAGCCTGGGGGTCATTTTGGACTCCCAGCTGTCCATGGAGGCTCAGGTGTCAGCTGTGAGCCGGACAGTGCTGTATCAACTCCATCTGATACGAAGGCTGCGCCCCTTCCTTCCCGACCATCTGTTCCCATCGGTAGTACATGCCCTGGTCTCCTCTCGTTTAGACTACTGTAATGTGCTCTACGTGGGGTTACCCCTGAAGACGGTTCGGAAGCTGCAGCTGGTACAGAACGTGGCGGCTCGCCTGATTAAAGGCAGCCGCCGGCGAGATCACATCACTCCAGTGCTGAAGGAGTTGCACCGGTTACCAGTTGTTTTCCGGGCCAAATTCAAGGTGTTGGTTTTGACCTTTAAAACCCTATATGGTTGCGGCCCAGCCTATCTTAAGGAGCGCCTCCAGCAGCACCAGACAGGCCGCTTAACAAGATCAGCCTCGGATGGCCTTCTCTCTGTCCCATCAGCCAGGACAGCTAGACTGGTGGGGACGAGGGAGAGGGCCTTTTCTGTGGTGGCCCCCACTCTGTGGAACTCCCTCCCTAGGGAACTCCGTCATGCCCCCTCTTTAATGAGCTTCCGTCGTGCATTAAAAATGTGGTTGTTCAGGCAGGCATTTGGGGTGGGTTAGGGCATTTTAGAAAATGTTTTTATTGTAGAATTTTATTGTTTTAAACTTTTTTATTGTATGTTGTACATCGCCCAGAGTGGCTGGGTGACCAGCCAGATGGGCGATTAATAAATTTAATAATAAATAAATAAAAATATCCTATGTCCATCTAGCTGCTGACTAGCGGCCATAGGATTGCTCCCTCCAACTGTTCTATAGTATGTTAAACAAGGCTGTGAAAAACTCTCTATTTTTTTAGAATCAACAAAACATAACTGGGTACTGTGTCCTTGAATTTTGGGTAGAAACAGGCAGCAGAAATGCCACACCACTGACTGGCTTAGTAGGCAGACCCTTAAAGGTTAATATTATATGCACACATATTTGGGATCAAGCGTAATTGAACTTGGTGGGACTCACTTCTGAGTAGACGCACCTAGGGCTAGGCTACTTGTATGGATTGGATCGACTAAGGATCATGACCAGGCCTGGATCGCTATTCACCATTGCACGAACCAATGTGTTTTTAAAATGATAAGTCTATTTTAATCTAAAACAAAAAGAATAGAATTGAAAATGATAGAAATACTCTTAATATGGGGTGGGGAATCCTTGGGGAAATGTTTTAAGAGGCTGGTGCTCAGAGCTGCATTTTGAAAGAGTGGTTACACCAAAATATATTCTATACAGGAATTGCTTGTTTATATCTTATCAAGCCTGAGCCTTTGGTATGAATAAAATCAATGATATGTTTAATGACCAGAGGCATACAAGTATTTTTGTAATTTATCAGAAGACTTCTATTTATTTCTGTATTCTGTTAATGCTTTGGACAATTTCCTGAAGGTCCAAGGTGCAAAACAGACATTATTTTAAATCTGTATCTAGCAGTTACATACATATTTTCGTTTTTACTCTAGAATAGGCACAGGGACCCAATCAGGATCTTAAAAGCCCCCCTGTCCTCAACACAAGAGTCCCAATCCAGATCAGCCCCCCTGTGCCTACTATAGAGTAAAGATCGGTGGGGGGAGACATCACTGCTAGATTCAGATGTAAAGTAATGTCTGTTTTGGCCCCAAGAGTCTCTTCAGAGATTGCCATGTCAGAAAAAGTGGTATGGCTACACATCTTCCACAGGGTTGTGTGTCTGTGATGGGCTTATTGTATTTTTCCCAGCATGCAAAATACAGTATTTTGCACCTGGGATAATTAGATACTGTACTGCCTTATGAAGCAGTATATGATTGCCTCCCATGTGTTTATGTGTGACTGGTGAATTTGGTTGATTTGGCTCACATGGAAGTTGCCATTCCACACCATTTTTCAAACATGTGGACTGTTGCCTGGAATGGATATCAGAACATGGTTTTTGTGGTAGTTCTGCTGCTCATTGTGTCCCTCCCATACAGTCACATGGGAAAAGTGAATTTGGTTGATTTGGCTCATTTGGAAGTGGTCATTCCAGGCCATTTTCCAGAATATGGACTTTTGCCCAGAATGGGTATCTGAATGTGGTTTCACTGGACGTTTTGTGGCTTATAGCATCCATCCTGTGTAGTTATGACTGACTGGTAAATTTGGTTGATTTGGCTCACTGGGAAGTTGCCATTCCGAGCTGTTTTTCCAGGATATGTACTATTGCCTGGAACAGGTATCCCAATGTGGTTTCTGTGGATGTTTTGTGGCTTATTGAATCTCTTCCATGTAGTTATGCATGACTGGTAAATATGTTTGATTTGGCTCACTTGGAAGTTGTTGTTCCAGGCCATTCCATCCCATGTAATTATGTGTGACTGCTGAATTTGGTTGAATTCGTTCATGTGGACATTGCTGTTTGGGACTGTTTTTCTAAAATGTGGACTATTGCCCAAATGGGTATCTCATCTTGGTTTCTGTGGATGTTTTGTGGCTTATTGCATCTCTTCCATGTAGTTATGTATGATTGGTAAATTTGTTTGATTTTGCTCACTTGGAAGTTGTTGTTCCGGGCCATTTTTCAAGGATGTTGACTATTGCCTGGAATGGATATCAAAAGATGATTTTTTGTGGTTGTCCTATGGCTCATTGTGTTCCTTCCATACGATCATATGGAAACTTGAATTTGGTTGATTTGGCTCACTTGGAAGTAGCCATTCTGGTCCATTTTTCAAGAATACAGACTATTGCCTGGAACGGGTACCTGAACTTGATTTCTGTGGAGGTTTTGTGGCTTATTGCATCCATCCCATGTAGGTATATGTGACTGGTGAATTTGGTTGATTTGGATCACTTCAAAGTTGCTGTTCTGGGCTGTTTTTTGGGAGTGTCAACTGTTGCCCAGATAGGGTATTGGAATATGGTTTCTGTGGAGGTTTGGGGTCTCATTGCGTCCCTCCCGTACAGTCATGTGCGACTGGTGAATTTGGTTGATTTGGCTCATTTAGAAGTGACCGTTCCGAGTCATTCTGTTCTGTTCCAGATATGTTTTGGGCATTAAGTGGTTAATAATTATATAATATTTCAAGGGTTTCTGTCCTAAAATATTGTTCTCAGGTGTCTCTAACACATGCCATAGTGTTTGGCATGGGTTTGGGGTTTTTTTTAAATAAAGGGGCCATTTCGTTTTATTCCATTCCAGCCTTTACACCCTCCCCAGATATAGTGCTCCCTGCATAAGAGAACACCAGTTATCAAAATATTTAATATTATAAAGGAATTAAGCTGTACTCTTTTAATTGTAGTTGGCTGACTCCCCTGCTCCCAGCAGAGTGAGGCAGCTGATTTTGGATGTAATGAAAGAGCAGTGAATATTTATTTATTTATTTATTTATCAGAGTGAGTGAGTGAGTGAGAGAGAGAGAGAGAGAGAGTGTGTGTGTGTGTGTGTGTATATATAATTACTGCTAGTATAAAGGGGAGATGTGCTTGTGGGATTTTCTGTCTCAGGTGCCAAAATAGCCCCGCTGGCTTTAGATACTATACACTTTTACTTGGGGAGACTGTGCCATTTGCTGCTGTATGTAAGGCAGCAAAATGTCTTGGGCCAGCCCTGCTCGACTCCATGTAGCACCGTAAAACAGGCTGAAGGCAGGTGAATAGGTCATGGAGTGGCCGCACAAGAACTAAGGGCATGAGACTCAGAAACTGGGTGTATTGGTAGAATAAACTGGTGTACTGATCCCTTACATAGAGCCTCCAGGGCCTCACTGAGGGGCTGAAATTTCTGGAAAAAATACTGAAGAGCTCTTGCTCCAAAGGATGTCAGGCTTGGATGTTGCCACACAAAGAAAAAGGCATAGATAGATTAATGCAAAATCCATTCTTTCACCTCATGAAACAAAGCCAATGCAAAGTATGTCACTGAAATATTAACACATACTTCTCATAGCCCAGACATCATGACATATTCATAAATGCTAAATGTTAAATTAAATATATCAGGACGTTTTGGGGTTTGTGTGTGTGTTTGTGTGTGTGTGTGTGTGTGTGTGTGTTGTGTTTTCTTGCAGTAAATGCAGAAAATAACTACTGAACCATCAAAGAGCTAGGCAGGATAACTGAACAAGATTTAGTAACCTAGCAACAAATGCAGGGTTTCTGCAGGAAAGAGAGGTGGTGGTGATGGTGGGGAGGGACTTTTGAGAAAAAACAAAACAAAAACAGATTGTTGACTATGTAGGATTGGTGAGGGGGAAAGAACCTGACAGAATTGCTATTATCATTAGCAGAATGTATTACTTATGTGTCATGTTTGCATTCATCTTTTCTCTAGAGTTGAAAGCAGATGTAAAATTTTAAAATGTGGTGGATTGAACACGCATACTCTGCCCTAAAACAAATGCTCCAGAAGCCAGTCCTACCACCAGCTGCATGGCCTGAGGAGATTCCTTTGCCTTCCTCTTCAGACTCTGTTCAAGAATCCACAGCAGAGCCGTGCCAGGCCCCCCACAATGCTGCCAAAACCAACACCTGAGAAATCAGGCAGGGCTCCTTTAAAACCACATCAGATTCCCTGGTGGAGGTAGGGGAGAGAAGCTAACTGCCCTGAGTGGCTGCCTTCATACAGCTTTCAGCTTCGTTGGAGCAACATCTAGGCAGGGCCAACTTCAGGTTTGAGGGGTCCTTTAGCAAAGCGCCCTCTGGTGGATTATCTCCTATGCTGATGGGCCCCAGTGGGATTACCTCGTGCCCTGCAAGCAGCACAGGGCTGCTGAGAGCTGACATTTTAAATGTCCAACAATGCTCCAGGGCATTGTGGGAAATTTAAAATGGTGGCTCCAAGTCACTTGGTTTGGGGAACCCAAGGCTCAGCAGTGAGCCCTCCAGGAAGTTGGAATCCTGTCAGTCATGCCCTCTGACCATGCCAGGCAAAAATATAATTAAATAAATAAATTATATATCCACCCATTGAAAAATATTCTCTGGGCAGCTTATAGAGCAAAAAGCAAAACAGGCACATTATTAAAAAATATAATTAAAAACACAAAACAAAACAAAATGTTTTGTACCCAATCTGGGACTTCTCCACTTTGAGCTTCCCAAAGTCCTGCTCTTTGCCTAAATACCTGCTCTTTAGCCTCCACTAGGAATAGGATGTTATCCAATGTTGTGCTCTATCGCTCCTATGAACTCTGCTTGGTACAAGATACTCATGTGTAGTTGTATGTGCTTAAGGCCCTTCCACACAGTTGGTAACCTTTGGGTGCTTAGGGTTTTGTATTCAGCAACCCCTGCTAGAAAATCAGCAGTTTGTTGTACCAGTCAGGAGGGGGCTCAATCCAGCCACCCCAGCGTTCCCTCCTGAAGAGTTTTTTGGCACCATCACTGGTTTTGTTGACATGGCTAAGTGGGTAGCCCCAGCAGAAGGAACAGCATACATCATACCACCCTACTGAGCTGTTGGTTCTTCAGCCAGCTAGAGATAAATCTGCTTCCACACTTGTACGATCCCTGCATCAGGATGGGAATTAATATTTTAGTGTAATCCCCCCAATGCAGCTTCTGGAGTTCATGCATCTGACTGCAGAGAAGACACCTGAGTTCCTCCTTTGGATTTTACACTAGAACTGTGAAAAGCAGATGCATAAGATGCACCATCTATTTTGCTGTTTATCTATATCATCCAAAGACATCCCTGACATATGAAAATGGGATGCAAAGGCAGCTTGCTGGACAAATCACTCAGCCTAATTTACATCACTGAGACCACTAGCAAGCAGAATCTTTTCATATATTTATTTCCAATAGAATAATATTCTGAATAAGCACGCCCATCATCACCAGAACTAAGGGTGAAATTAAGATTGTACAGCCAGCTTTTTACAACTTAGCAGACTATGTAACTCAGTTACCTTTATGATACAAAATAATGATAAATCAATAATTAAATGTTTTTTCATATTTCTTTCTGTCCTTCCTTTCCTACATGTTCCCCAGAATTCTCTGTCAAATGCACAGAGCATGTTCCAGCTCATAGAAGAGAACAGGGAAGGCCTCTTGTGCATGTGGCTAGGATCATAGCTATTAAGCTTGGAAGGGAAAAGAAAAATAGGCACTACAGTGTTAAAGCAAACACTGTGCTCCATCTCCTCTCATGCATGTGCCTCTGAAGCTTCCACCTACCTACCAGCCATCAGCTTGATACACTGCCGTGGCCCTCCTGTGTCTGAAATAGAAATATCCAGTGTGTCTCCCCTGTTCCCCAAGACTGAGCACACAGGCTCCTTAAACACTCTGTGGAAGTAGACTGCACACTGGGAGCCTACAGGAGAGCAGGTCTCTGGATCCCTCTGTATATGAGGTGTGGCTCAGCAGTTGCATTCCTGACTCAGTGTGTGGGTGGAAAGGCTCAGTCAGAATCCCTATTAGGCTTCCCCTTCTACATATGCAGCAGAGTGTATGGAGGAGAGCATACTCAAAGTATTAAAAATCTGTTATCAAAATGTAACTAGGAATGTATGCTGGTGAACACAAGAACCAACTTGCATATCTCCAACTTGAGAACAAACTATTATGGCCGTAGTATGAATACAGCCATTGAATGATAATGTCCTCATCTCACGGCAGGATGCCAGTAGTTGACAACCTCCTTAGGAAACTTTGTCCACCACAACCACTGAATGCTTTCAGTAAAGCCTGTCTACCAGAATTCTCCATGTAAACACATCCACTGTAGAAAAAGAATGCTAACACGTAAATACTACATTTTTCTGCAAACTTTATTTAAGCTATTAAACCCTTTCCCCTTCAGTTTCCTAATCTCCCAAATGAGAATATAATTATCCTTAGCCCAGAGGAGTATTAAAGGATGTATTTAACTCCAGTCTGCAGATGATCTTTGAAGCTGTGAAATGCTGCAAGTGCTAATTACCATTTTATTCTACACCATTGACAGTACTATTGACAGTACTAGACCATAATTTAATGAGGTGTTTGAGACACAACAAAAATGTCCCTCCCCTCCTTCTAAAATTTTGTAATAGGACACTGAAGTGGTTCTAAATAATACCAAACGTTGTTCCTTTCTATTTGTCCTCTGGAGGCTGAAGAGAAGAGCTGAGATACTTCAAGAGGTTCTGAATGGTAATACTATTTATCAATTGCATTTATATCCCACCTAAGAATACAAGAAGAGCCCTGCTGGATCAGCCCAAAGGCCCATCTAGTCCACCATTCTGTTCCCACACTGGCCAACCAGATGCCTATAGGAAACACATAAGGACAACATGATTACAATAGCACACACCTGCTCATGTTCCCTAGCAACTGATATTGAGAGGCATACTGCTCTGATCCTTCGAATAATATATAGCCATCATGACTATTAGCCATTGATAACCTTATCCTCCATGAATTTATCTAATCCTCCTTTAAAGCCATCCAAGTTGGTGGTCATCGCTACTATCTGTAGGAAATTCCATGTTTAAATATGTGCTGTATGAAGAAGTACTTCCTTTTGTTTGTCCTGAACGTCTCACCATTCACCTTCATGGGATGACCTCAGGTTCTAGTACTATGAGAGAGCAAGAAAATGTCTTCCTATCCACATTCTCCATACTATGCATAATTCTTTACACCTCTGTCCCCTCTTACTCATGTTTTTTTCTAAGCTGAAGAGTCTGAAACATTGTAACCTTTCCTTATAGGAGAATTGCTGCAACCTCTTGATCATGTTGGTTGCCCTTTTCTGCACCTTTGCCAGACATACAATATCGTTTCTGAGGACCAGAACTGTATACAATGGTGGTGACCAGAACTGTATACGGTATTCCAAGGATAGTCGCACTATACATTTGAATAAAGGCATTATGATATTGGCAGTTTTATTTTCAGTTCCTTTCATAATGATTCCTAACATTGAACTTGACTTCTTCACATCAGCCATGCACCGAGTTCACATTTTCACTGAGCTGTGCACCAGAACTCCGTTGATGCCCATTCCCCTAATTTGGAGAGGTCCTTTGGAAGCTCTCTGCTGCCTCTTTTCATTTTAACCATCCTAAGTTAGGTGTCGTCAACAAATGTGGCCACCTCACTGCTCAGCCCTAACTCCAGATCACTTATGAACAAGTTAAAAAGCACTGGTTCCCTCCAGTACAGATCCCTGTGGGACCCCTCTGTTTACATCTCTTCATTGTGAGAACTGTCAGTTTATTCCTACTCTCTGCTTTCTGTTCTTTAACCAGTTACTGATCCATCAGAGGAGCTCTCCTCTTATCCCATGATTAAGTTTCCTCAGGAGTCTTTGGTGAGGGACTTTATCAAAAGCCCTTTGAAAGTCCAAGTAAACAAAGTCTACCAGTTCATCCCTATCTACATGCTTGCTGACAATCTTAAAGAACTCTAAAAGGTTAGTGAGACACAACATACCTTTGCAGAAGTCATGTTGGTTCTTCTTCAGCAGGACTTGTCCCTCTATATGCTTGATAATATTGTCTTTAATACATTTTCCCACCAGTATACCCAGAACAAATGTTAAGCTAACCAAACTGTAGTTTTTTGGATCACTTTTTAAAAATTGGCATTCCATTGGGCATTTTCCAATCCTCTGGTACAGAGGCCGACCTTAGGGACATGTTACATATTTTTGTTAGAAGGTCAACAATTTCACATTTGAGTAAAAACTGTTGGGTGGATACCATCTGGATCTCATGATTTGTTTGTTTTCAGTTTGTTAAAAAGGTCTAGAACTTCTTCTTGTGTCACTATTTGTCTCATGTCCTCCATCTCCCTTCCTGAAAATATTGGTTCAGGCACAGGTATCTACCCTACATTGCCTGCACTGAAGAGATGCAAAGAATTGATTCAGCTTCTCTGAAATCTCCTTGCAGTCCTTTAGGGAGCAATCCTATGGCCACTAGTCAGCAGGTAGACAGCCATAGGATAGGTCGGCTCCCAGGAGCCCACACTCCGAGGTCAGTTCTCTGAGAACTGACCTTCAGTCCCTCCTGCGCTGCCTTGTATGCAGTGCGGAACAGCCCCACACTCCGTGCTCGGAAGAGGAGCGTGGAGCAGCAAAAATGGGGTATTCCTGGGGGCGTGCCATGGCGGGGAACTCGGAAATGCTGGTATGACACATCCAATGTGTCATCTGGTCGCTGCTTGCCCTGCTCCGACTTCCTGCAGCGAGACAGCTGAAATCGGCTGTCTAGCCGCAAATGCAGGGTGGCTGAAGCGCAGAGGGTACGATCCCCTCCGTGCGTCTCCTGCACTGCATTGGATAGGTGGTTGCCTCCAGGTTCGGAGGTGGCTGCCTATCCCAGTAGGATTGCTCCCTCCGTATTTCTTTAACTCCCTTGTCATCCAATGGTGCAACCACCTCCCTAGCTGGGTCCTTGCTTCTTATATATTTAAATGTTTTTATTATTTGTCTGAAGCAAGCTTTCTTTTCCCTAACAGAGTCCTTAACACTGCTCGTTAACCATACTGATGACCTCTTGGACTTGGTAGTACCTTTCCTGACCTGTGGTATACATTCTAGCTGAGGCTCTATTATTGTGGTTTTGAGTAACCCCCAAACATTCTGGAGAGATTTGACCCTATTGACTTTTTCTTTCAACTTCCTTTTTACCAGTCCCCTCACTTTAGAGAAGTTTCCTCTTTGGAAATCAAAATGTGACTGCATTTGACCACCTTGGCAATTTTCCACTTATATGCACGTTAAATTCGATAGCACTGTGGTCAGTTTCCAATCAGATGAACAACTCTCACATTTCACAATAGGTCCTGGGTGCCACTTAGGATTAAGTCCAGGGTCACGTCCCTTCTGGTAGGTTCCATGACTAAGACACAGTAATTTAGGGCATCTAGAAATGTTACCAATTTTTTGTGACTGCAATATGTGCTTATCCAGTCTATGTGACAGTAACTGAAGTCACCCATTACTACAACACTTTCTCTTCGGATGTTTTCCTGGGCTGTGTTTCCACAACAATGGAAGGAGAAGCTTCCATTATGTTCTGCGTATGTTTTTAGTTCTCTAATGTGGATTCATAGGTTGTCTTTGGTTCAATTGCCACACTCCATGTTTTTCTTGATGCTTAATTCCTTGAATAGGTAACACATATATTTAACTCAGCTTGTAGTCCAATGTTTTGGCTCACATTCTTGCATCACTTGCTCTGTATATATGTTATTTCCTGCTTTTATAAATTGTGGCACAGTTGTAGTCTGGAGTGTGTTGTGATCTAGAGAGGTGGCTGATATCATGCGTGGATGATATTGTTTAGTGGCAAGAGACATGCAAGCACATGAGGTGAGTTGTTGGCAGGCTGCCGGCCTAGAAGCCTGAGAGCCACTTCGCCCAGTATATTGTATGCTTTTCCTTTAAGACATTCAGCCTTGCACACAGACCTCTGTGGAGGGCTTGCATATCCCACTGAAATGAGCAAGAAGTTCCAGTAAGTGAGCACCTCATAGGTCATGAATTTCTGGTCAGGACAAGATTCAACAGTTTAACTTAATCAGCCACGCCAAAACTGAGTGTCTCATAATGGGATTAGGGCACATATGAATACACCCCAGGCAAAGAGTCCAAGGTATTGCATAACTATTGATAAGTATGCTTGGGTGGAGCTCTCTGCCCTTAAGTATAACAATCCTGGAGAAATCCCAACCTGATTCGATTTGGACCAAAGACATCTGATAAGTCAGAATTGGTATTCTTTCAGTATTCATTTTGCTCAGGGACTTTTCCTTTTGGTTAAACAATATAAAAACCCAAGGCTCAAGTGCCTATTGTTCCTGGGCACCACACATTCCTGGTGTCCCACAAGGTCCTGGCACCACACATTCCTGGTTCATGGCAAGCTCTGTATTCCTGGCTGCTCCCATTGGTTTTCACTCCCATTGCTAAAATCACTCTTAAGCCATGTCAGCCCCTTCTCTTGGGTCCTACTTCTACCAAAGCGGAGCCCACACAGCCGTTTTCAAGGCTTCTTCCTCCCACAGTACCATAGGAGTTTCCTCTAACCTCAGTGCCACCTTCAGGATCATCCAGCAGGATCTCTGGAAAAATGTCTTTCAACTCTGCCCTCTCTTCTGAAGATCCTTTTCATACAAAGCATAGCCTGCATCTCTGCCCACTTCCCTCTTGTATGTGTTTGTGTGAGTGCTGAGAAAGATTTGTTCTATCTTTTAAACCAGCTTTGTGGTTGGAAGCCTAGCCACTTTGGTGCTGCCTCTTCCTGGGGAACTGGTGGAAAGAATCAAGACTGTGGCCAGGGTCCTGCTCTGTAGTCCCCTTTGTTTCCTCTTCAAGCCTCATGCCGGCTGCAATTGCTGAAATCCTCTTGAGGATTTGGGCAAAACACAACATAATCTGGAATCTTTGTGATCTGAGCAGTGTACCATGAGTTCCCCCCCAAAAGGAAACAAGGGTAAGTAGGAGGTAGCACACAAGGCAGCCGGTATTGGTGTGATTGTTCTGAATTCAGCTGCCCCAGTCATCATATTTCCCCTTTTGCCATGGTGACTTTCTACAAGGACTAGCCACTGCACCCCATCTGCAAATAGAGACAAACTGCTTTGAGCTCTTCTTCTCTCCCCAGTCTTGCAATCCTCCTCTCCTTCCACTCCTTCCTTTTCTTTTGCTCTCCCAGAAGTGTTGGAACCCTGATTTGCCTAGCCCTGACTTCTGCAACTCTCCAGGAACCGTAACCCAGCCCCGTTTAAGCCCATCCCATCCAGGACAGAACCAAGCACATGCAGCCAAGGCCTAGTACCTAAATGCAACCACCCTTGGTTTAGACACTAAGCATGCTTTTAAACTAATTTCCCCATGGTTGAGGCCTGTGTATGGATTTCTATGCTTTGCATCTGATTCTTTGCCTTATATGTTTAATATGCCTAGAACTGTTTGTTGTATATGAACTGATGAATTCCCTGTTGGAGTGAAGCTAAAGCATATTACCAGCAAGCTAATTCCCAATGTGATAATTGTGTACTTTTTTATTTTTGTGTGATAAACTATCCATCTTTGGAATAGACTTGTGTATGTGCGCATCACTGAGACAGACTTGCCAAGACGTGCTACTGCCAAGGTTAAAAGATCCCTATACACACATATCTTGGAATGTGTATATGCCCACACACATGTCTGGAGAGGACACCCATTATTAACAATCAAATGTTTTCAGTGGGCTCCACCTATGGCACCCAGCTACGAGGATTAATTTAAAGAGTTGGCAACCTTACTACCATGCAATCCTATGCACATTCATTCAGAAGTACGGATTTCCATTTGGCCTTCTCTGCAGGGTTGCCTGCCCTGTGGAATGATCTCCCCTCCGAGGTACATCAGGCCTCATCACTGGCGTGTTTGAGGCATTGATTGAAAACATAACTGGTTAATTTGGCTTTACCCTAGCCGTAAGCAATCTTTCTACCAGCCTCATGATATTATTTTGAGTGTATGTGTGAGTATGTTTGATTTTAGTTTGTTTTTATTCTTTTGTAAACTGACAATTTTGTTTCAAATGAGAAGTGGCATATAAATACTGCTAATAAATAATGAGTAAAATAAGAAGTAAGTCTCACTTTATTAATTGAGTCTGCTCACAGGTAAATGTGTAAAGGATTGCGTCCTTAGAGAAGTAGTGAGTTTCTAGACTTACCTGCATTTAATTTGGAGTTGCTATTTTAAAAACATTGAGTCTTATGCAGGAGTCATAATTACTCATCACTTTACTGCATCAGGCCCTATGCACATTGTATTCATGGATCCAGCCTCAGAAATGCAAATGATGACAGCCTTGATAATGTTCGGAAGGGGTCCTCTGAAGTCGAGTAATCTTCTACTACTCCCACCATCCTCATCACCTCACATCTAATAGTTCGAAGCAGGAGTCATGGATATCGGCACAATACATAAAACAAAATTTCCTGCCTTGGACAGGTTATGGAACACATCTGCCTTATTATAGTTCTCTTGTTTACTTCAGAAAAAAAAATAGATTATTTTTTTAATTGCCCAAATACAACAATTTTGACACTCTCTTAGGCCTTCTGTTCTCTAGTTCACTTATTTTTCCATCCAGTGCCACATATTTCATATTCAGAGGTGTTCTTTTCCCAGCCTTCCATCAATCACTGAAGCACCTAGCCATATTGAAATGTACTTAAAACTGATTTCCCTACCATCCACATAGAATGCTTTCCATAAATGCTGTTCTTCAGCACTATAGAAACCACTATCTCCCTCTGGACTAATCAAGTTTGACTGGGTGTTAAAATCTGTCAAGCTTACTCACCATAGCTACATTATTTTTCCAAATACAGAAAAACCTACACCGGACTATATTTTTCATGCCAACTTTCAACATATTAAGTGTGTGTTGTCAGCTCTTGACACTTAGGTTCTGTTCACACATGATGTTTTATGCACACACCCAAAAAAGCACATTTTTGAAAAGAAAAGAAAAAGTGTTATCACTGTACAGCTATAGGTCACTGTTATCTGTGTACTCGGTGGCAAACTGCTGGTAATGCGTGAAATGACCTTAGGACATCTCTGTGTTACCAACTTCTGCCATTAAGGGGAAACATATGTAATTTATAGCTACATGTCAGGGAGAGAGCCAGAAAACTGAGCTTCTACTGTGGATAATATTGCAACAATAGCATTTCAATCTCCACGCAATGCGACTTTTGAAAGAATTGAAGTATTATTTGCGTCAAGAGTTCGTAACACTTAATTCTTTAGATGCAAATGAGAGTCAGTGTGTGCATATGTGTATGTTTGAATCCCTCTCTCAAAATACGAGAACCTGGGTCATCCTATCAAGCTGATTAATGGGAGAGTCAGGACCGATAAAAGGAAGTACTTCTTCACACAGCACATAGTTAAACTATGGAATTTGCTACCACAACATGTAGTGATGGCCACCAATTTGAATGGCTTTAAAAGGGGGTTAGACAAATTCCTGGAGGAAAAGGCTATCAATGGCTACTAGCCTCGATGGCTATGTACCAGTACCAGAGGCAGTGAGCCTATGTACACCAGTTGCTGGGGAACATGGGTGGGAGGGTGCTGTTGTGCTCATATCCTGCTTGTGGGTTCCTGGTCAACGGCTGGTTGGCCACTGTGTGAAAGGAGTGCTGGACTAGATGAACCCTTGGTCTGATCCAGCATGGCTCTTCTTATGTTCTTATGTTCTTACCAATGTTCTTCTGGATTTGATTGAGATTAATTTGCCCTTGGAAATTCTCAAAATGTTCATCTGCAAATTTTAATGTTCTATATCCATCTGACATTCTATGAACAGCAATCAGCCTTGGGGGTACAGTACTTATCCCAGTTTGGTTTCCTTGTTGAGAAGTGGTCATTGGAAGTTTATAGCATTTTGTAATATTTGCATTTATTTACAAATATACAGGTTAAGAAAATGAGAACTTAAGAACATAAGAAGAGGTTTGCTGGAAGAACTTGAAGGTCTATCTAGTCCAGCATTCTCTTCGCACTGTGGTCTACCAGGTGCCTATGGGAAGCTCACAAACAGTTCCTGAGCACAATAGCACCCTCCTGCTCATGTTCCCCGGCAACTGATATTCAGAGGCATACGGCCTCTGAGACTGAATATAGCAGTCATGACTAGTAACCACTGATAGCCTTATCATCCAAGAATCTGATTAATCCTCTTTTAAAGCCATCCAAGTTCATGGCCATCACTACATTGTGATGGCGAATTCCATCATTTAACTATGGACTGTGTGAAGAAGTACTTCCTTTTCTCTGTCCTGAATCTCCAACCATTCAGCTCCATGGGATGACCCCACTGGGTTCTAGTATCAAGAGAGAGGGAGAAAAATGTCTCGAAATCCACTTTCGCCACAGCATCTTATACACCTGTATTATGCCCCCCATTCACCCTTTGTCCAAGTTAAAAAGCCACAAATGTAATAACTTTTCCTCATAGGGGAGTTTCTTCAACCCCTTGATTGTTCTGGTTGCCTTCTTCTGCACCTTTTCCAGCTCTACACTATTTTTTTTTGAGGTGCAATTACCAGAACTGTACACAGTATTCAAAATGTGCCTATTCCACAGATTTGTATGAAGGCACTGTAGTATTGGCAGTTTTATTTTCCGTTCCTTTCCTAATGATCCCCAACATGGAATTTGCCTTTTTCACAGACACAGGGCCGATGTTTTCATCAAGGTATCCACAACAACCCCAAATCCCTTTCCGGGTCAGTCACTGGTTGAGCATTGGTGGAGAACAGCATATCTTTCAGGAGAACAGCAACCCCAGAAACTCACTTCTTTTTTCCTCCTCAGCCTGACTCAAGTCTGCCTGTTTATTCCCCACACATGATGCTTGCATCATCCAGAGCTGGGGGCTTCTCCACATGGGACTTTTATCCTGGGATTGAGATTGGTTACTCATGGAAGTTTGTGGGTCCTTTACATGACATCATCAACCACCAGGGTGTCGTTTATGCCATTTTTATCCCATTTTTTAAAAGAGTGGAGATAATGAGCTATCAAGTTACGACACATGGAGTTCCCTCACAAAAAGAGGACATCCAGCAATAACAGAAGCTAGACCACAACGCCATCTAGTGGCTGCATAATGAAACATATAGAACATGCAGATAAGGGGAGAAGGGGGGCGGGGAAGGGAAGCACGTGTAAAAGGAGCCTGTCGTGATCCTGCTTTTAAAATGGCAGCAGAAAGCCCCATAAAGTTGTGGGATTTTAGCCTAGTGTAGAAATGCTCTTGGAGGGGGAAGGTTAATCTTCCAGAACAGTTCCTGGCTATTTCTACATCATTCAAAAGGCCAGCTATTGGGAGCCACCAATCTCATCTCCATAAGGTATTAGCAACTGGCCATGCTGGCTGGGGATGATAGGGGTTGCAGTCCAACACATCTAGTGGGCACCAGGTTGGGGAAGGTTGGCTTGCATACTAACATAAAAGCCAAACTGCATGTGATTTTAATCCTGCTCCAGTGTGTTGTTTTTCACAAATTGCCAGCCTGAGGGCTCTGATCTGGACTGGGACCCCAGTGTGAGAGATGGTGGGAGGGCTTTAACCTTTTGCCTGTGGCAGTCCTGATTCAGGTTAGGTGCCCCACGCCTACAGTTTGCTTTGCCAAAAGGGGTCCTATTGCAAAAAAAGGGGTGAAGGGCTACAGCCCTCCTATCTCCCATGTTAGGATTGGCCCCTTCTAACAGGCAATTTGCAAAAAACAACCCTGACTTTGGAATATGATTAAAATCACATATAGTTTGGTCCTAACTTTATCAGATAGTCTGTAAGACTGTTTAAGACAGCCTTACCAACCTGGTGTTCTCCAGATGCTTTGGACTTCAATCCCCATCTGTCCCAGCCAGCACGCCCAATGGTTAGGAATGCTGGGAGTTGTAATCCAAAACATCTGGCAGGTACCAGGCTGTGGAAGGCTGGTTTAAGTTGTTCTGCTGAAGAAACTGGTTTATTTGCCCTGAAGCAGCCACTCCGGACTCAAAATATGTTGGGCTCAAAATAAAGTGGTTCCTGTGCTCCTCTTTGAGGGCTCTTCTCTGTATTTTCTGTGCTGGTGTCTCCCCTTTCTTCGTCCTACACAAAGATTAGAGACTGGGGGTTGGGGTAGGGAATGTCAGTCAAGGGGCTTTCCTTCCCTACATGTTGGCACAAGTCCAATCCAAATATCCAACAGGGTCAGAGCCTCAGAGTATCCTATGCAGTTTTTATTGGTTTGGAGCCAAGAATGTGTCTAAAGTGATACAACTAAATGTGAGGGAGTAAGGGAGACCTCAGTTCCTGCCTTTATGACCATGGAACAATATTTCTGAAATGTCCAGAGGGAAAGGGAGGCATACTTTGGGTATGATGATATGTGATATAGGAGTCTTAGAGTTTTTCTACATAAGGCTGTTAATCAGCTGTTAATCTGCTGTATCTACTTTGGGTTTTGTTGCAGAATTGAGAACCGAGCACTACATGAGGAGCTTTCCTGCTTTTCACTACATAATCTCTAGGGGGCACTGTGATATAGTGGAATAATGAAAATACACAAGAGGAAATTGCGCTTTATTAATTTAAGCGAGCAAGCTCCCAGAGAGCGAGCAATCAGAGCGAGCAAACAGGGGGAGCAAACAGGAGTTGGCCAGGGGAGCTGCAGTGGCAGAAGAGACAAAGGAGACAAAGGCAAAGAGGTAAGTGGGGTGGAGGAAGTGGGAGGAAGCCCAGAGGGCTGTCCATTTCCTGTTGAGTGGCTGTGAGCTCACCAGGAGCCCCTGAAAGCTTCAATTGATGGGGGGGTGGCCTGAGTACTCCCACCAGCTGAGTGGGTGGGAAGCTTCAGTCTGTTTCCCGCCTCCCAGCTGAGCAGAGCAGAGCAGAGCAGAGGAAGCTGCTCCAGCTGGTCCAGGGACTACAGAAGCAAGCAAGCTCCCAGAGAGCAAGCGATCACAGTGAGCGAACAAGGGGAGCAAACAGAAGTTGGCCAGGGGAGTTCAGCAGGGGAGATCAAGGGGGAGGCCCCTAACATTTTTTTTAATTATTTGTCTTGTTACACACACTTCCATACCAGTGGGACTCTGTTTTTAACCTGCAGTGAGTAGAGGACCAGGCACAGGCTACTCTAGAACAACCAGGAAGCTAGACACAAAAAGGGACAAGAGACTATGGAGGGACAAGACTCTCCAGTGGTGGTGACCTGCAAGGTGTGTGCCATGTTTGTTTTCTTGCCTGAGAACAATATGGCCTACACGTGCAACAAGTGCACGTTGATCATGCTGCTGGAAGAAAAAGCAAGAGGACTGGAGTGGTGAGTGTCAACCCTCCAGGGAATAAGAGTACACGAAGAGTTCTTGGACAGAACTGTGGAACTACAGCAGCAAAGTGAAGAACAGAAGCTAGAAGAGCAACAGCAAGCTGAGGCAGAAGAGGAAAATGCTGAGGAGAGGAAAAATGAAGTAGAGCATACTCCTTGGAAAAGGGTGACAGTTAGGAGCAGAAGAACCAGAAGCCACTCTGCACCAGTGGAGGCAGTGGAGCTATGGAACCGTTTCCAGGTACTTGAGGATGAGACTGGAGGACAGCCAGCAGAGGAGGAAGTACAGGGGAACCTGCATGAGAGCGAGCAAGAGGCTGAAGGTCAGTCAAGCAGAGGCGATGAAACCAAGGCCTACAACAACAAGAAGAGAAGAATAGTAGTAGTGGACGACTCCTTGCTGCATGGGATCGAAACCCAAGTATGTCGCAAAGACCCGTGGACTCACTAAGTATGCTGTCTCCTGGGAGGACAGATTAGAGACATGACTGAAGGGTTGCCTGCACTCATAAAGCCCACTGACAAGTATCCCTTTCTTCTCATCCATGTGGGAACAAATGATACCACCAAGCGGAGCTACGAAGAGATCACATCAGACTTTGAAACTATGGGAAGGAAACTCAAGAACTTTGGGGCCCAGATAGTTTTCTCATCCATCCTTCCAATAGTTGGAAGAGGGATAGAAAGGGAAAGAAAAATACTCCGGGTGAATGACTGGCTATGAAGGTGGTACTGACAAGAGAGATTTGGATTCTGGGACCACGGGCTATGCTTCCTGGAAGATGGACTGTTGGCAAGGGACGGGTTGCGCCTCACAAAGGCTGGGAAGAATGTGTTTGGGCTCAGCATGAAGAACTTCATCAGGAGGGCTTTAAACTGAAGCCTATGGGGAAGGGAGACGTAAAGTTGGGGGTAACAATAGACGAAGGCTCATGCACCGCAATGGAGAGAACAGCTCTAATAGCGCCCCATAATAATCTTCACAAACATGTAGGAAGAAAGCCAGACCATGAAGCACATGGTTTTCGGTGTCTATATACTAATGCCCAGAGTATAGGAAACAAACAGAATGAACTTGAACTCTTAATACAGGAGGGAAATTATGACCTGATAGATATAACTGAGACTTGGTGGGATGACTCTCATGACGGAATACAGCAATTGAAGGATATAACTTGCTCAAAAAGAACAGGAGGAACAGTAAGGGAGGTGGAGTTGCACTATATGTTAAAAATACATATCTCTGCACAGAAATACAGGAGGATGAGCTTGGTTGCCCCATTGGGAGCATCTGGTTAAAATAAATTCAGGAAATAATAAAAGCAACATGGTGGTTGGAGTCTACCACCGGCCACCCAATCAAGGAGAAGACAAGGATGAAACTTTTGAAAAGCAAATAGCCAAGGTTTCAAGGAAGCATGATGTAGTAGTAATGGGAGACTTCAATTTCCCCGATATTTGTTGGGAGACAAATTCTGCAAAACAGAGCCCCTCCAGGAAATTCCTGACTTGTGTGGCAGATAACTTCCTCCTACAGAAAGTAGAGGTAGGAACTAGAGGATCAGCTATCCTTGACTTGATCCTAATCAACAGAGATGACTTAGTGGGTAAAGTAGCATTTACAGGAACTCTGGGAGAAAGCGACCATGTTATACTTGAGTTCATGGTTCTAAAGGAAGCAAAAGCTGAGTGTAGCCAAACCCGTACCCCGGATTTTAGGAAAGCTGATTTTAATAAACTCAGAACAATGATAAGTAAGGTCCCGTGGCAAGCAACTTTAACGAGAAAAGGAGTCCAAGGTGGGTGGGAGTTTTAAAAAAGGGAAATTCTCAAGGCACAATTACAAACAATTCCAACAAGAAAAAAAGGTGCAAGACAACAGAAGAAGCCAATGTGGCTTCACAAAAAGCTAAGAGATGACCTGAAAACAAAAAAGTACACATAAAGGAGGTGGAAAGAAGGCCAAGCAACAAAGGAAGAGTGCAGACAGGTAGCATAGAATTGCAGGGATGGTGTCAGGAAGGCTAAAGCTGAGAACGAGCTGAGGTTAGCGAGGGATGCTAAAAGCAACAAAAAGGCTTTCTTCAGCTACTTGCATAGTAAGAGACAGAGGAAAGAAATGGTTGTTCAGCTATTAAATAAGGATGGCTAAAAGATAACAGATGACAAGGAAAAGGCAGAAGTGCTCAATTTCTACTTTGGCTCAGTCTTCTCCTAAAAGAGGGTCTATGACCCCCCTGGCAAAGGTGAAGTACAGGCTGAACATCAGGAAACATGTTCAGATTCTGGCTGAACATCAGGAAAAACTTCCTGTTTGATAGAGCAATACGACTGATAGAGCAATACGACAACAATAGGAACCAATTACCTAGGAAGGTGGTGGGCTCTCCCACACTGGAGGCATTCAAGATGAAGCTGGACAGCCATCTGTCAGGTATGCTTTGACTTAGATTCCTGCATTGAGCAGGGGGTTGGACTTGATGGTCTTGTATGCCCCTTCCAACCCTACTATTCTATGATTCTATTATTCACTTTCACAATTAAATGCCACATTTTCCCTGCTCTAAAAAACTCTCTGAAAGTGCTGGTTAGACACATAAGCGAAACTGGAGGGTCACAATGGGCGTCTTCACATGGACCTTTATCCTGCTATTGAGATTGGTTATTCACAGAACTTTGCAGGCCATTTAGATGACAGCGTCAACCTCCAGGGCATCTTCCGCACTAAATGACCTTCATTCCGTTTTTTTTAAAGATTGGACTTAATGAGCTATCAAATTACAGCATTTGAGTTCCACTTCAGTTCCCTCCATGAAAAAGGAAAAGCTGCAATAAGAGGAGCTAGACCACAGTGCCAGCTAGCAATGAAACATATGGAAGACTCTGATAAGGGGGGAAAAGAAGGGGGAAAGGAAGTGCTTGTAAAGGGAGTCCATCATGATCTTGCATTTAAAATCGAAGCAGAAAGCCCTGTTTTAAATGTGAGATTTTAGGCTGGTGTAGAGATGCTCTAAGTCATCTAAAGAAACAGTAAGCAACCATGTGTAGGAATGGCAAGTGCATGATAAATGCCTCATGTAGAAAAGCCCTTACAACATGATCCTAAGCATGCTGATGCAGAAGTTTAGGTTCCACTGAGTTCAGTGGGACTTGTACCACCATGGTGTGTTAAGAGTATAGCCTTAAAAAGCAAAATGTGATTGTTGCATGTGTGTGAGAGAGAGGTGAGTAGGTAACTCTCTAGAAAATGGTAGGGAATTATTTCATTGGGACAACCATTCAATCTATGAGCACAAAGGGAAGGTTATATAGACCTCACAGATGGACTGACTGGGAAATGATGGAGTAGGAAAGTATTTGCCCAAGCCAGATGCACCAAAATGAAGCTTGGCTAGAAACAAAACCAGGGAGGAATTTATCATCCCCAATCTAGTCCCCTCCAGGTGTGTTGAACCACAACTCCCATCATCCTCGGCCAGCACAGACTCAGACTTCAAATAGAGGACTGTCCTCTGGAAAGTGGAACATAGGACCATGCTGGTTAGGGATGGTGGAAGTTGTAGTCCAACACTTCTGGAGGGGACCATGTTGGGGAAGGTTGAGAATGGCAGCCTTGGACAATGCTAAAAGGCATGAACCTAAGTGGTGCTTCATGAAAATTTTTGCCTGTCCTTAAAAGGTGAGTTAAATGGCTACAAAAATCTGGACCTAGATTTCAGTAACTCACTGTTTCGCCAGGATATTCCCTGGACAGGAGAGAAATTGTTTTCACAAGCCATAGGCTGTCAGGGTGGAAACTGAGCCGATAGAACCCCAGAGCAGTTCTGATTCTGAGGAGGATCAGCAATCCATGGGAGAGGAGCCAGCTCATCCCTCACAGGCACAGCAGCTGGCAGAGATTCCTCCTGCCGGCATTCCTGAGATAGATAGTGACCCTGGCAGTGAGAGAGTGCGGGGGGGGGGGCTTGCTAGACGCTCAACGCAGACGCAGGGAGCGACGAGCGATGGAGGGCACGGAAAGGAGGTGTAGTGCCCGTTTGGCACGCAAGCAACGGCCACGTCCCGTGGACCCAAGGGAAAGATGGAGGATCTCTCCCTAGCCCATAAGTTCAGGGTCTTCAAGTGATTCTCCTTTGAACAGGGACCAACTGCCTACCCAGAGCATAGGCTGCTCTGCTGTCCATTGCTTAGTCACTGGTGATTAGCATCTGAAAGAGTAATTAAGTTGTAAAAGGATTAAAGCCTCGAAAAGAATCCTTTCGTCCATGTCTTGAGTTGGCTATTGGAGTGTACTGAAAGAGGCCGCTAGGGCGCTCCTGACATAGGCTTACCTTTGGTGGTTGTAGTGGCTCAGTAGCAATAACAGAGGGCACAGATTTGCATAATATTTGAACATGCTAACTTGTACACAAATGTAGAAATAGTTACTATAATTTAAATAGAAATACAGTACATCTCACCATACTGGGGAAGACTGGGACCAGGTGACCTGTGTGGCTGCTCAGTTTTCTGGGCAGGTGCTGCAAACTGTGGATGGGCCACTTCAAGGCCCTTCCCTGCTCTTCCTTCTTAGGGAGACTTGACAGCCCCTTCAAACACAGCAGGGATGGGGAATGCTCGGCCCCCCAGATATTGCTGGGCTACAACACCCTTATTACTAGCTATGCTGGCTCAGGCTAGGGGTGTATGGATTTTGTTAAATCCATCCCATCTGTATTTCGTGGACTATCAGGCATCTTTCGTTTCATCATGTGCTCATTGATGGAATCAGTTTTTTTTAAACCAGGATTTCGTTCCACTTGCGTTAATTCACATTAGTGGTAATATTCATTAACTAATGCAGATTAGCGCACTTGTGCTAATGCAAATTAGCACAAATACCCCCCACCCCAGTGAAAAACCGGTCACAAGTTTGTGTGACTCAGAGCATCTCTTCACCAACCTAAAATCCCGCATTTAAAATGGGGCTTTCTGCTTCCGTTTTAAATGCAGGATCATGACGGACTCCTGTACATGTGCTTCCTCCCCACCTTTCCCCCTCCTTCTCCCCCTTATCTGAGTCTTCCATATGTTTCATTGGTCTAACTCCTCTTATTGCAGCTTTCCCTTTTTCACAGAGGGAACTCAAGCAAAACACAAGCGGGGTAATTTGATAGCTCATTATCCCTGATCTTTTAAAAAACGGAATAAAGGTCATTTAGTGAGGGAGATGCCCTGGAAGTTGACGACATCGTCTAAAGGATCCGCAAACTCCTGCAAGTGAGCAATCTCAGTAGCAAAAGCTCCATGTGAAGAAGCCCTCAGAAAAAGCCAGTCTGCTGCAGAATCTGCAGGTCAGATTTATAGAAATCCGAAATCATTTTGAATCTGTGGCAGATTTCGCTGACATCCCTAGCTTATGGAATTTGGGAGTTGTAGCCCAATAATATTTAGAGGAGCACAATTTCCCAACTCCTGAAATAGAGGATGCCTTCAAACAGAGGACTGCCCTCTGACAGCTCATGAAATACAGGACTGTCCTCTATAAAGTTGTCCTTTGTCGCCTCACTTGCTGCAAGGCGAGGTTTGTTCTGGTCTCCACACAGTTGTTACATCACTATAAGAATAAGTTATATGACAATATATACTTAAAAAGTACTAATGTAATTCCTTATCACTGCCATGGAATGTGTGTTTATCGACTGATACATAACATTTGGTCAGGGAAACGTTTTCATTTGTTTATCACTTATAAATTGTAACTCATTATTTATAGCTAGTTCAAAAATGTTGACAAAGCAATAGCCACGGTCATCAAAGTGGTCAAAACACGCAAAAGCTCTTCTGAATATTGGATGCTATACCATAAAGCAGCAGAGGTCCCCTTGTCAGCAAAAAAGAGCCTTTTGGACAAAGACTGTCTTTGAACAGAAGAAGTTTCTATTGATTTTGCAATCTTCACAAATGAGACGCAGTAACTACCAAAGCCCAGGATAAATTGTGTTTTTTAAAGAGGGAGGGAGGGAGGGAGAGCAAAAGAGAAAAGTAATGGTGCAGAATTTAGATTCATTCTAACTTAATTTGATATAGGAGCACACAGCACTTTAGAAGGCAAGTGCTGGATTTCATGTTAGGTGTTCCCCTGCATTAATATGTCCCTGCAAGTAGAAAATAAGCACAGCAAAACAAAGGCTTTGGGTGTGGTAAGCAACTTCATGCTCACTAGATGTTTTGGACTATGACTTGCATAATATTTGAATATTGATCATGCTGGCTGGGGATTATGAAAGTTGTAGTCCAACATCTTGAGAGCACTCTGTTATCTACCCTTTCAGACCCTTTCTCTCTGATGTGCTAGTTTTCTTTTTGCAGGGATGGGTTTTGTTTTTTTTTAATGTGGGTGAGCTTGGTACAGTCCATTCCGCTACAACAACTTTGTACCATCTCCTTCTCCCCACACTCTACTTGATCATGTATAGACCCAGCTTTGTTCACACAGTAAGGGACACCTATCACGTTGAAGGTTTATTATTGATCGGTTGATTTGATTTGTACACCACCTTTCTACCAAAAATGGCACTCAAGATGGCTTACAATCACTGATAACACTTGATAAAAACAATGAGCGGACACATTAAAGCACAATTAAAAACACAACAACAGCATAAAAACAGCATCCAGCCCAACAGACCCATTTTCACACCGAAGGCTCACTTGAATATAGCGGTCTTTGCATGCCAGAGGGAACCTAGCCTCCCTTGGGAGGGCGTTTCACCGCCAGGGAGCGGCCACTGAGAAGGCCCTTTTTCATGTTGCCACCAAACATACCTCTGGTCTCGAAAGAAGACCCTCTCCCAAAGATCTTAAAAACCAGGCAGGGTCATATGGGAGAAGGCGGTCTTTCAGGTAGCCTGGTGAGTGTGACTTCTCACAGAAAAAAAAAAAAGCTACTTACTTGAAATAAAGGAAATGAGATGCTAGTCCATTTAAATCCTCTTCTTATGAATGCTCCATGTGTTCATCCTGCACTTGGGGAGGGGGAGGGGGAAGCAAGATTTATTAATAATTTTATAGCATTTTTATCCTGCTCTTCATCCAAAAAGGCTACCAGGATGGGTTACAAAGATAAGAAATAAGACAGTGCCTGCCCACAGGCTTGCAAACTAAAAGACACAGCACATGAGAAAAGGGGATTGGGAGGCAAGAGGAAAAAAACACATTTAAGCACTAGCTTCTTAGACCTTTTTTACATGGGGCTGTATCTACTTTCAGTTTCATCGCAGAATTCAGATCCGAGCTCTACACAAAGAGCCTTTCCTTTCTTGCTTTTATGCTACATATCCTCTAGGTAGTACTGTGCTATAGCAGAATATTGCAATTACATATGTATGACAATACCTTTTCTTTCGCTTTCAGAAATAATACCCCATTTTCTGTGCTATAACTCAGCCCCACCCCCACAAAAGTGCTTTTAAAAAACAAAACTGAAACTGGAGGCTCACAATGTTGTCTAAAGAACCCGTAAACAACAATGAATAAGGAATGACAAGCACACAATAAATGTAGAAAAGCTTAGTTGCAAAGTTGGATCAAGAAGATTGTGCTGGTTGGCACTGCCCCCAGCCTTGAGTGAAGGTGCGTCTCTATGCACATAAGGCAAACACATAGACCCTTCTCTGCAACTGGGAACCCTGTTTGAATTAGGGATGGGCGAAAGTCACTTACCTGATCCCGAAGCTTGCTTCGCAGTGGGGGGGAGGCGCTCCGTCCCTCCCCCTGAAATTCTGGGCGGGGGGGAGGTGCCCCATCCCTCCCCACCGAAATTCTGGCCGGGGGGGAGTGCCCCGCCTCTCCGGCCACGAAAGTTCTTCTCCTGCCAGGATGCAAATGGCGGCGGCCATAGCCGCCCCCGTTTGCATCCCTGGCCTGCAGTCAGCTGTGATAGGCTACGTAAATCTTTACGTAACCTATCATGTTTGTTGTTGTTGTTGTTGTTTTTACTTGGAAATGGTGGTGGCAGCAGCCAGTCGGAAGACCGGCCGCCGCCGCACCGCTGCCGCGCCACTGCCGGGAGCCGCCGCCACCAGGGACATTCGCCGAAGGTAAGTCCCATCCCGGGGGGGGCGCAGGGGGGCGGACCATTTCTCCACCAATTTCGGGGGGCCGAATGCGTTGGCATTCGGCCTCCCGGAGGTTCGTGGAGAAATTCTCCGACATCCCTAGTTTGAATAAACACGATTCCTACATTTTCCTCAACATGTGGAGTTTGGGAGCAGGGCCAGCTGATACAATCCCACTTCCTCCATGCACAGAGCACATACATGCAAGAAGAGGGCTGTAGACTTGCCATGGGGGGGGGGAGGCACTAGACATTTTATTGCATTATTTCAGCACCATATATTGCAATATATTAAAAATCTCCCAGTAACAAAGGCAGGCCATTCCCTTTCCTCTCTCTCGCTCTCTCTCTTTAAAACAAATGAAAACAGCAAGATTGGAAAAATGTGAGCAAGCATTTCTTATTTTGTTTTAAACCAGCCCACTGTCAATGCCATTCGCCTCTCCACACTTGGCAGGGCAGCTTTACCCATTGCTTAAGATGCAGTGACATAATAATTGTCACTGCATCTGTTTTGGTATTTGGTATTGGTATCAACAACATCAACATTGTTGTTGATACCAATTTGAAAAGTCTGAAGGAGAAATAAGTTAAACATGGGGGGTGGGGGAGAGAAAGCCATGTCTGCCCCAATCACATTTAAAGTGAGGTGAAGTTGGAAGTGCAATTTGAATCTCTGCAGAGGTGCATGACTGGGAGGTAGTGAACCTTCCCATCAGCCACTCCTCTTATGCCTGTACTTTTTTCCTCAGAGTCCTCCCCCAGCCCCAGCCAGCCATGGTGAAGATGGCTGGGAAAGTGGCTGCAGAGGGAATATAGCATCTGGCGGTGGTACAGTAGTAAATGGTGAAGAGCAGATGCTCATCATGACAGTCCGCACAGCCACATCCCCAAGGAAAGTCCAAGGCTGTAGTGATCCATATTAACAAATCAGGTCTAGGAGTTTTCATCTCCACCTAGAGCAAGTCTTCTGTAAAGCAAATTTGTCATCTTTGCCCATTCAAGACCAAGCCACCCCAAAATACTTTACATTACAACGGGAAACATGTGACCCAGTTCGCATGACAGGGCTGGCTCATCACGGGTTATTTAACACACAAATAACCCATACAGCACATGCAGCAGCCGTTTTGACTGCACAACCCCTGATCGGGCCCATCGGGGTTTATGCTGTGTCATTTGAACCCAGTCATTGTGGGTTATTTGAGGGTTAAACAACCCTTGCTTAACCCATGATTTGCAGTATGGATGAAGCGAGGGTTGTTCAACCCTTGAATAGCCCATGATTACTGGTTTTGGATGACATGGTGCAACCCCCGATTGGTCCAACTGAGGTTTGCACGATCAAAATGGTGGCTGCATGCAGCCGGCACACACTGCAGCTCATCATGGGTCATGATGAGCCCTGATGAGCTAGCCGTGTCAAGTGAACTGGCTCTATATGTTTGTTTGGAGAATTCAGTCCTCCCCAGCTACTTTGAGTAGGGATGGGCGGATTCCCTACCTGTCGTTCCGCAGGGGAATCCACCTGCGAGGGGAGGTGATCCGTCCCTCCACCCGGAATCTGTCCAGGCCGGCCGCCAGCTCCGCATTGCTGGCAAATTTTGTCTATACGGGCAGCTGGCAGCCATTGCCATGCCGTATTGCTGTATAAGCAAGTCTCTGGATGCAAATGGCATAGTGGGCACCATTTGCAGCCATAAAGCTGGTAGATTAGCCTAAATGCAGCCATTTACTGCTGCATTTAGGCTAATCTACCAGCGTTACGGCCGCAAATGGTGCCCACTACACCATTTGCGTCCGGAGACTTACTTATACAGCGATACGGCACAGCAATGGCTGCCAGCCATATCAACATTCGCCAGTGACGCAGAGCAGGCGGCTCCGCAGGATCAATGCTGAGAGTGATCCGACCTGGATGGATTCTGGGGGGAGGCGGAGGTGAGTGGTCCGTTCCACCACGGACTCCAATGGGGCTGGATTCTAAAGAATTGGAGTCCGTGGCGGAATTCTCCGCCATCCCTAACTTTGAGAATTGCAGCTAAACTCAGAGGGAATAGGGAATTCTGAGAGGGAGGGCAGATGACATCAGAGTCCCTGCTATTAAAAAAATGCCAGTGCTGCTTTCCTGTGAGCCCTGGCTCCACTAACCACTGGTGTCTGGAGGGAAGGTTAATCGTCCATCCCCGCATTAGACTTGATTGAGGCAGCCCCACATTTGGAGGCATGGGTGTTCAGCTATTTCATTTAGCTTGGGCTTCAGAGAGACGACCGTAAAGGAAGAAGCAGATTTTTTCAAATTTGTGAAATCAGCTATCCCTCCTGGATCAGTTCCCTGAAGCAGCTGGCATTTTTATTTCATTTTTGAATTTATGGGTTATTGCTGAATTTAATTTTCAGCATCTAGCTAATACGTGTGCAAACTTAATTTATTTTCTGCTGTATTAAGTTAATGCAACAGCAGCAGAAAATATTTGACTGTGTGGTGATTGCTGAGGTGGCCCTGACTGTCCTGATACACTGTGTTAAGAATCCTTAAGCACATCGAATTCAGAAGCTTTCTGCCCTCGCATCAGCAAGACATTTTATATTTCACTGCTTCGTAAAATGTACACAGAGGAATCCAACCGTCTCTCTGGGTGTCTGCCTATAATGGCCATTGCTCTTTCAAGAAATTCCCCTCTGAGTTGGTCGTCTCTTGATGAAAGACTTTTTCACATCTAACAGATGTTCACTTCTCTTCTTCCATAGCAATAGTCTGTGTGTGGTGTCTCTCAGGAAACACAAAGTGAAACACAAGCCATAAAGAGCGCCAAGGGGCCTCTTCAGGCTTCAGATATGGAGCCTTGTGGTCAAAGGCTCATTTTATGCGGGCCTCCATTTTGAGACCCAAAAGGCTTTTCTACACAGCCTGAGCCGTAAGAGCAACAGTGCTACCATTCGCTTCCCAAGAGGTCTCATAGTAGTTCTACAGTAATTACGCAAATGATCTTTCATCCATCAAGTCATGCCTCTGATGCTGAACGCAATCAATATTCAGTAGCTTGCCGCAGCACAGTGGAAGTGGATGGCTACAGCTTCGTCAGCCAAAATATTCTATCAGTTGTTTTGGCTGCATAAGGATCCACACGCAGAGAACTGAGTTCGCAATTGGTATATAGGGTAGATAAAAGAGAATAAGAGCACAATCCTGTGCATGGCTAGCTGGGGAATGCTGGGAGTTGCAGGACTTCTTTCTGTCTCAACATGCATAGGACTGCACCATAATTATATAAGCAGCCAATAACCACAGTAGTTCAGTGGAAAATCCGAATACACATGTAGCATAAATCCTAAAGCAGGTGCTGGGGATACAGAGCAGGGGTGTTGAACCTCTTCCAGCCTGAGGATCGAATTCCATTCTGGAGAAGCTAGCAGAGATCGCATGGCAGTGGTGAGTGGGCCTGAAGGCAAAAAGGGCAGGTGAAAGGCAAAGGGGGCAGCGCCCCAAATACCCCCAAATACCAGCAAAGCTTAAAGCTCTTACTGCCAACAATTAAGCCTTAGAAAAGGCAATTCAACCTTTGGGGGGGGGGACTGCACAAAAGCCAGGAAACCACCCAACCATTAGTGGTTGGAGAAATGGGGTAAGGCCAGATGAAAAGGGCGTGGCCATCTGGAAACCCCCGAGGGCTGATTGGGCCCCAGGCCTGAGGTTTATTTATTACATTTATATCCTGCCTTTTTTCCTCCTCAAGGAGCCAAAGGTGGTGTACATAATCCTCCTCCTCTCCATTTTAGCCTCACAACAACAACCCTGTGAGGTGGATTGGGCGGAGAGTCACCCAGTGAACTTCCATGGCCGAGTGGGTACTAGAACTCAGATCTCCTGACTCCCAGTCCAACACTCTAACCACTACACCACACTGGCTCTCCCAGTGTTTTGCACTCTAACACAGTGAGTTTTATCCAGTCTTAATCCTATTTAGAGTAGACCCCATTAAGTGAACGTGACTTAAGTTAGACTAACACTGGATGCAACCCAGAACAGGGGAGGACCATCATCTTGCCACGTTGTGTCTCTGTTTTAATGTTGCATTATTTTATTGGTATTATTATTTTTATCTGTAATTTTAATGTTGTAAGCCACCCTGTGTATTGCAGTTGCAACAAAAGAGCAGGATCTGAATCATTAATAAAATAATATGTAATCCTCACACCCGACTTGTGCCTACCCAAAGGCCTCTGACTGGCTGTGGTTTAAAAACCACTAATACTCTGTGACTACTGTGCCACGCTGGTATGCAGTGGCAGCTTGAGAGAACAGGGAGAAACCCAGCATTGTGAGACTTGTAGTTTGCACTCAGTTTTGAAGTTCCCAAATGTGGAAAATGTAGGGCTGGCCCTACCATTAGGCAGAGTGAGGCAGTCGCCTCAGGCGGAAGATCCTGGCTCGCGGCAGCAAGGTGTTAAAGAGCTGTGTGTGAAGCGGCATGTCATATGCCCCCCAAGCTAGCCTGCTCTGCTGCCTTCAGGAGCAGTGAAGGATACTGTCCCAGTGCCAGAGATAAAGAAGCAGTCCAGTTGGCTTTTATACATGGAATGGTAGAGGGTGCCATCTTGTTCTTCATCCCAGGCAGCAAAATGTGTTGGGCCGACCCTGGGAAAATGATCTGTTTTGTCAAATGTTCAGAGTCTTAGAAAACAGGTGGGATTGCAACAAATTGTTGCAATGTGGAGCGCTTCCTGTCGAGATTCTAGCCACTCCATTCCATTTCCCTTCCCCGTTGGTTTCCCACCCCTGTGGCCATTCCATTCCATCACATTGCTAGTCATACCGAGTCCTCTGTTTGGCGCTCCCCCTTGGGGTTTAAAAAAAAAACATTAGTACTTCTGCAAAACATGGGGCTCCCCCAAGCCTGCTGATACTTCCCTCCTGTGTGGGTGGTGCCATTTTTAGTTAAATAAGCAACAGCACTCACAGCAGAGCACTGGAAAGGGAAGGAATTATGGATTGACATCCAGATGGGTTTTTATCCCAGCTGTGTGTCTACGGCCAGGGAATATTGCATTTACCCACATTTCCATGGATACTGTATTAACAGTAGCATTTTTCCTCAGCCATATCAAATGTGATGGAAGAGTTCAAGAACCTGCCTCATCTAAATTAAGGGTTTTTGCGGGGGCAGGGGGACAACACAGGCTAACCTGCTGCTGTGCTTTTAACAGCAGTTAGATAAGCAGGAATATGCAGCTCAATATGCAGGAATTTGCAAGCAAGGTATTCAGAACATAGAAGAAAGCATTCCTCACCTGCTAATGTCAGCATATCAAGCAGCTGTTAAAGGCACAGGACAGAAGGTGGTTAAAAAGTTGGCAACCAGAGAATGGATAGAATGAGTTCAATCCAGACAGCAAAAGGGAGTGGGGTTTCAATACAAGCAACACCCCCACCCCAAAATTACTTTCCTGTGGGTGTTTTTCGCTCAGGAAACTGGAACGTTATTGTCTATATATTGTCCAGGCCACAAGTTCAAATTAAGCTTAAAGCCTCTATTGTCCGATGACGTTTTAATCACAAGTGAGGAATGCCACAGTTGGTCTAGCTACTGATGATGGGGTGAATGCTGCTGC
The DNA here is from genome assembly GCF_057233095.1 of Heloderma suspectum. NCBI lineage: Eukaryota > Metazoa > Chordata > Lepidosauria > Squamata > Helodermatidae > Heloderma > Heloderma suspectum. The sequence continues at coordinate 274,732,173 of NC_139458.1, forward strand.
TATATTAGCCACTGCAGCATAGAGCATCACAGGCATGCTCAGCTCTGACACACAGAGTTGACTGGCATCATTTCAGGCATGAGAAGGCCCTTCTCCTATAGGTGACCCCCCTAGACGTGGTTTTAAAGCCAGAGTTGCTGAAGACCCCCAGATCCATGACAGATGAAGTTAAAATCCCATTCCAAAGAAAATGAGCTACACACTTTGAAATTAATGGCACTTAGTTCTACCTAACTCCTCCCACTGATTTCACTGGGATGTAGGTGGACTGTAGCTTTCATGCACTCACATAAGGACAGCATAAGCAAATGAGCATCATTATGTATTTCTATTACATTTTTCCTTCTAGAAAAAGTGACCGTTGTATGCCAAACTGAGATAATCTGGTATATGCTTCTACGTTGGTCAGAATGCACACAATGCAGCCAGGAGATAACTACCTTTAAGAGTCACACTGATTTCAATGGAAAAGTTAAAAGGCCCATTCCTGATACCAGGGGATCAAGCAGGAGCAAGGTTGTAGCTGATACAGAAGCAGGCTCCACAGCACAGGTGTACTGAAACTGGAGAAGCACTAAAGTCAGGGGAGACCAGTCAACAGCAGGAATTGGGATAGAAAAATGGAACCAAGAGCTTTTCTACATGAGGCATTTGTTGTGCACTCATCATTCCCTACTCATGGTTGTTTATGGGTTCTTTAGATGGACGTTGTGACTCTCTAGTTTCACTTCTGTTTGTAAAGAGCACATTCCGATAGGTTTTTTAGAGCAGGGAAAAAGGGGTATTATTTCTGATGGAGAAAGAACGCATGATTTCCTCTTGTGTGCTTGCGCTATTCTGCTATAGCGCAGTGCCACCTAGAGGTTCTGTAATGGAAAAGCAGGAAAAGAAACACTACTCGTGCAGTGCTCGGATTTCAGTTTTGTGACGAAACTGAAAATAAATGCAGCAGATTAACTGCCAGGTGTAGAAAAGCCCCCAAACAAAGGGTCATGAGAGATGTGCCTAAAAGAGGCCTATAGAGATCTGTTGTCCTAGCACAAGTGTCTGGGATACTGTTTAATACCTCTACAGCTAGTCTCTCCCCTTCCTAGTTATCTGCTGGGTAACTTTGTAAACCTGATCCCTCCTCCTGAGAAGACCCCAGATGGTGAAGCCTCCTGGCAGCTAGACAAGCACTCTTCCATTGGCTCTAGAGTTCCTGCTGTATCTGCTGCCATCAGAGTCAAGGGTCAGTGAGGCTGGGGGTCATCAGGGGGCTAGGTGTTCTTGGGACTAGATATCTTGGCAGACTCTTGCTATACTAAGGCGTCAGGCTCCCATGCCTCTTCCTTTGATGAGGTCTCCCCAGGGCCCAGGTCAGGCTGACCCCTGGCAAAAAGTTAAGAACCTGATACCAGAGAACTGTACAAAATGGCTTTTATCCATCTTCTTCTTTTTAGAGTCCCACTGCTCCAGATTGTCTTTGAACAGCTTTATGCAAATCTGTCGTTTTGATCCAGCTTCAGTGTTTGCAGGCAGTGATTACTTACTGGATGCAAAAAGTGTGATTTTCTCCACTTTTGTACTGGCAGGGCTCTTGTGCCTTTAACTTAATGTCAAAGAGCTCAGTGACAAACATTAATCAGCAGCAGGTGATGTTAGAGGCACAGAAAGCTCCCCTGAGCCAACAGTAGCGGGTAGAGCCAGCTGACTAACCCATGGCTTCCAGTTACTCACCTCATATTCTATTTCCAGTCTCCAAAGGAGAGTGCCCATGCTTATGTATCCAAAATGGTAACAACCATGCACAAAAGGCAGGTATCAGCAGACGTGGGGGAACATCGAGCTTTGCAGAAGGACAAAAAACAAACCTTGGGGTGGGGACACCCAAAACAGGCCAATGAGGACTGAGCATGCTCAGTGGGGAACACTGACCATGGTGGGGAAGGGCCATAGCTCACCGGTGGAGCACCTGCTTTGCACGTTCAGTTCCTAGGTCCGATCCCTGGCAACTTCCGGCCTGGTGAGGAAACCCACTGGCTGGTATCCTGGAGAGCTGCAGCCAGTCAGCGTAGACCAGAAGTGTTGAAGCTCAGGGGCCAAATACGGCTTGCCTGGGGGTCCCAATTTAGCCCTTCGGGGTTTCCCAGAAGGCCTCACCCCCTTCCCCTGGCTCCACCCCTTTGCCACAGACTGCCAATCATTTGGCAGATTCCAGTGGCAGCTGGTGCCCATTGGGGCTGGAGAACAGGGCGGATGCTCAATATTCTACTGAGATTGCTGGAGGGGTACAGGAGAAGACCACACGTGGCACTTGGAAGAACTGAAGCAAATGTATCTGGCCGCGGGGGAATCTCTCTGCCACAAGTGGGTTTGGGACAAGCAGGTGGTCATGGTCCCATTTACCCCAAATTGCCTGGTACAGAAATATAATAAATAAATGGCTGTCTCTGATGGATTCCCAGCTTTTGCACGTGTGCGCGCACATGCGCACACACACACACTTGCATCCTGAAAGGCTGAAATGCCTCTCCTAAGGCTCAGTTACTGGCAGTAGGAGCTTTAAGCTACAATATGTTGTCATTGGGGCATTCTGGTCCCTTGCCTTTGGCTACACCCCTTTTTGCCTCTGGCCCTCCCAGCCATTGATGCACCCTCTGAGAGCTTCTAGGCTGAAAGTGGTTCAACACCCCCCAGTATAAGGCGGCCTCCTGTGAAACAGAAAATCAGGTGGGAGTGCTAGACGATGGAATGGAGTGCTTGACAAGGAGGGTGGAGGACAGAGACAGACAGATATAAAAGGATAACGATCTTTTGAAAATAAAATTAATTAAAGGAGGTGAAGCTGCTTTTAAAGAAAGGGGACAAGGAGGAAACAACTACTTAAAGGCCTGCTTGGAAGGATAAGCCTCGCTAGTACTTTGCCAGCCCAAAGCAGACAGACTAGCACTGCAATACTGTTTTGAGTGGTGGTGGGATATGCCATGAATCAGGTCTGAAAAAGACAGGAGGATAATACTGAAAAGTCTGGGATAGCAATGGCTTGGTAGCAGCACCCGTTGGATTCTCATTAAAAACTGAGTGAATTAATTATGTTAGTTTTGGAGAAAACAGTGTGGAAGCAGCTGATTTTTTGGCAGCCACAGACTTGTGTCATCACAAGTTGTGCTGCCATAGGCTGAGTTAGTCATGTACATGCAGATGCTATGGGCTGAACTCAGCACAGACCAGCTCTTTCTTTTTTTGCGCACAGCCACTAGAACTGGAAAAACTCCTCTCCTGCTGAAAAATGCTGATCCATGCTGAGATTTTCTGCATGGCATTGCATGCCCATGGCTACATTAGAGCATGGTAGGTGTGCCTAGGAATCAATGCATTTTGACGTAATGCTGCCATGTACTGACATGTTCATGTGGATGAGGCTTTCTTATACTTCATCATACAAAGCTCTACCTAAAATCAAACAGCACATGTGTGCATTTCCTTTGGATCTTTTGTGAAACTGAAAAAGGGTAAAGAACAATTTAGTTCAAATTCAGTAATGTTCGCTGGGTTTCTCCCTGGAGTAAGCTCCCCCACAAAGCTGAAATAATATGCCTCTGTGGAAGACGGTGGAAAGAGAAAGCTGCTGACACAAGCAGTCCTACACCCTACGCACTGGCGCTCCAGCACTCCCTCCTTTTCCGTCGGTCTGTGTCATGCTGACTCACTCTGCAGTGACATTATGATGAGTGATATACGAAAGCCTTGAGTCTCCATACGGCACACCCTTCAGAAGAGAGCGCCATTATTCACAGCCAGCTAAACCTCCTTCCTTCCCAAGGGCTCGGGGAGATTAATTCCCTGCCCCAGTCAGGGCTGCGTTGACGCTGTCTGACCTTATTTTGCTTCTGCGGTGTCATAATGTGGTCCAGTTCACTGGCAGTTATTTGTGTCAGACATGATCCCAATGACTGAATTTTAAATCTCCACGTCACAGGTCCTCCTTTGATGCTGCATCCTCGGCTGCATACAGATGTTCCTGCAAACGGAAGCATGTGCGGGTCTTTCTGCTGTGGGGTGAACCTGGCTAAGCCCCCTCCCCCATCAGTCCTCGACGGGCACATGTCTGGATGCAACGCAGGGCTCTCTGCCTCTCCTCCCATGGCTGTCGGCTGCCTGTTCTGTTGGTTTGCTTTTTTCAAGTGCCTTGCATATTTACTTATTTTGATCCCGCTTTTCAGACAATTATTGTCTCCCAAAGGGGCTAGCATCAGTAACGAGGGAGGGAGGGAGGGAGCGAGCGAGAGAGGTCCTGAGCCGCCTCCTACCCTGCTTCGGAAAGCGAGGTGACAGCTCCCTCTTCTCTGGTCAGGCGCCAGCATCCCAGCAGCTGCCTTTCCGCTGGGTTAAGGGCGCAATCCTGTGCCTGTTTAGACAGAAAAAGTGTCCTACAACTCCCAGCATCCCCCAGGGAGCGTGGCTGGCTGCGGAATGCTGGGAATTGCATGACTTTTTTCCCCTGCCTCAACATGTGGTCTAAACGCAGTAGCTGCCGCACTTCAGTCCAAGAGACGCTGTCGCCATCCTGATTACGCTCGGCGGGGCGGGGCGGGTGCGTGCCAGTGTTTTTCCTTATTCCGTTGTCTAGGTCGAGGAGGAGCGAGCGGCAGATTTGGGAACCGTCTCCTTGCTTTGGCTGCGCTTGCCAGAACTCTACAGGAGCTATCCAAGGTGCTGAACCCTATCCCCCAGATAGGTCCAGCGCCTTGGGTAGCGTCTTTAGAGTTCTGGCTGGTTCTGGCTGAAACCCAGGATGGAGATGCATGGCCCCACCGAAATCGGAGCCACCAGCCTCCACTGCTTCTTGCTTGTCGAAGCCGCCGGCTCGAGCAATGGAGAGGAAGGGCAAGGCGAGCGCGGCGGCGGCATGCGTGGGCGAGGCAGCCTCTGAACTGCATGCGCAGCCGCCCTTGCGGGCTGTGTGGGTGGCGTAGATCTGACGTTCTCTAGTAGGCCCAGCCCCGGTTGGTGGGCCCATCGCCCGCGCTTCTTCCCCTTTCCCCGCGGTCCTTCTCTATTCATTGGTGAAATAAGTAGCGGAGTTTAAAGTAATGGGAGGAAAGGGTTCGATGTGCAAAGGACGCAGGCAGTTCCCCGTACTCTCTTTCACGCGCAGTTGAAAAGAGCCAGTGCAAAAATATACATTGAAACACACCCACACGCCCGGGCAACATCTCCCCTCTTCTCTCCATTGGGCCGAAGCAGAGCCTTCTTCGATCCGGCCAGGAAAGTAAAGTTTGCAGGAATGTGCTTTTTTAGGGGGTAAAAAAAAGGGGGGGGAACGTATAATCCAGAAAAGTGGCATTTTCCCCCCTCCAGCGGAGTTCTTGTTTTACAAAAAGGACATTTCCTTTCCCACGGCTGCATTTTGATTCATTTGCAAAATTCTGGCCAACCTCATTCCTCTGCAGCAAGGAAATTTGCAGTACGTTTTTCTCTTAGAGCGTATTAATTATACTTGAGACAGGAGAATCCACAGAGAGGCGTAACCAGTAACCACACCACATCCCCGGACAGAAACTGGGACTTGCAACAAATCATGGAGGCTGAGCATTTTGTCGAAGAGCCAGAGGCTGGCAACTAGTTTTCTGTGCCTCGTGAGCCAGACTGACCTTAACCATAAGAACAACAAATCCACAAAATATTTGCAAAGTTCCACTGATGGGGGGGAGGAGAGGAGGGAGGGAACCAAGCCTGGTCAAGTCTATACTTGAAGAGCGCTGTCATATCTCCCCTCAGTCTTCTCAAGGCTAAACATGCCCCGTTCTTTCAGTCCCTCGTAGGGCTTTGTTTCCAGTCCCCTGATCATCTTCGTTGTCCTCCTCTGACCCTTTTCCAGTTTGTCTGCATCCTTCTTAAGGTGTGGCACCCAGAACTGGACACAGTACTCCAGGTGAGGCCTAACCAGTGCTGAGCAGAGGCGGACTAGAACGTCCTGGGATTTGGAAGCTATGCTTCTAGTAATGCAGCCCCAAATACCATTTGCCTTTTTTGCAGCCACATCACATTGTTGGCTCATATTCAGCTTGTGATTGACAACAATTCCAAGATCCTTCTCGCTTGTAGTGTTGTTGAGCCAAGTCTCCCCCATCTTGTAACTGTGCATTTGGTTTCTTTTTCCTAAGTGCAGAACTTGGCATTTATCCCTTTTAAATTTCATTCTGTCATTTTCTGTCCAGAGCTCCAGTCTGTCAAGATCACTTTGAATTTTGTTTCTGTCTTAGTTCCAAAGTATTAGCTATCCCACCCAATTTTGTGTCATCTGCAAATTTGATCAGCATTCCCTACACCTCCTCCTCCAAGTCATTAATAAAAATGTTGAAGAGCACTGGGCCCAGGACTGAGCCCTGCGGTACCCCGCTCGTTACCTCTCCTCAGTTTGAGAAGATCCCATTGACAAGCACTCTTTGAGTCCGATTCTGTAGCCAACTGTGTCTCCACTCCCTCTTTCTTGGGCTCCTGGTGTCCTCCATCCTTCCTCCTCTTCACTCCCTTATGTTTGCTTCCTTCATCATCTGCCACCATCTCTGAGGCCCTTGCCACCTCCCCCATGTTGGCCCAATGCAGTCTCCCTAACTCCTTTCCTAGGACATCCGCTTTGCATAATACATTTCCTGTCCTCTTGGAACCTTCCATTCTAAGCTGTGTTGTAATGATACTTTTAAAGTCTAGACTTTAGCTGATGGCCACTCATTCTGACAAGCTAAAATTGCATGGAAATGGCCAGGAGGACCAGTGGGCAACCGGTGCCAACTGCATTCATATTCTAGGTCAGACTTCCTTAACCTGGTGCACTCAAGATATCTTGGACTACAATGCCCAGCATTCCTGTTCATTGGCCATGCTGGCTGATGCTGATGGGAGTTGATGTCCAAAACATCTGGAGGGCACCAGGTTGGGGAAAGCTGTTCTAGGCCTTGTCTTTTTTTATGCTTTACTGCCATGTGCCTCATGCTTTAAGTAACTCTAATCCCTTAAACACACAGTTACTTAAATAGGCTATTTAAACAAGTAGTTAAGTCGCTGTTAACATCTTTGTTTTGGAATCTGTAGAAATTAGGCAGAGTTATGCAACAGAGAGGTTGCTATGGCAATTACTTGCCGAAGAGCAGGATAATTAAAACATAACAAATCCCATAGAATATGTCACTTCCTTTGCAACCTGATTTACTGTGCTAAATCCTTCTAGGGCAGTGCTTGAGTCTTATAGGACAACACATTTTGGTGCAATGAATGAACACTCATTTATCATTTGTTGTGCACATCCTGCCTGTCATCTCTCTAAATATCTTTTCTTCTTCTTGCAGGAGTTATTACATTTTCCAAGGTGCTGAGCTGAAATTGTAATATCCACTAATGGGGATAATGCAATACTGTAGCAGGGCATGTAATGCTCTCACAATTACTGTGTGTGTCACTGAGGATTTGGTGCTGCCCTGAACCAGTGCTGGGAATGTTAATGTTTCTTTTTCAAAGGCATAATTGCAAGTCCCCGTACCAGACATCGTTCTCACAGTGTCAGGTGCTGGCACCAAGGCTACTTCCCCCCTCCTTTTGTGTGGGCACGTTATTGCACCACTCAAATCATGGCGATATCTCACCAGAACACCTATGTGTCCCCCCTCCCTTAGCTGGAAAGGCTCTCAGTCAAATTATCCATAAAGGTATATTTTGATTCCTCACTGAACACCATGTATGTGAATAGACCTACGAGGGTGTTCATTTTCTATGGAAGTTCTACACACAAGGAGGGAGAGCCCAAGCTCTGGAAAATTAGGGTGCCAAATCATGCAGGGGCTTGCACTGATGCAGGAGGCTCCCCAGCAGGAGAGCAATGATGGCCGTGATAGAGGAAGGAGAGCTAGTGTGCTCATTACTGTTTTCCCTCCTTGGGTGCAGCATTTATGCAGAAAACTCACACCTGCATAGGGCTGTACATGTATGTGAGGCTGTCTATGTAGTGGAACCCCTCATTGTACAGGTGGGGATGCTTATTTATAAATGCAAGTCAACAGCTTTGCTTCAGACTTTACCAGGTCAATATGTTTTCCTCTGGCTTTACACTTGTGATTTTTCCTTTGTGATAATGGTGCGTTACTCATTACAAGTTTCAGGGTGGAAACTTTGCTTTAGTTTAAATATGTGTCCTTGCCTTGTATCTAAGGTTTTGTAAAGCTTTAGATTTAGTAATAAAAAGAACCAAGTTTCAGGGAGGAGAGAGGAGCACTTGAAAAGTTTAGATGACTCACGGGTAGAGCTAGAATGATCAACCACTTAAACATTTATTAATCAGTATGACATTGATTAACATATTGGAGTAACTGATTTCAAAGGTTTTGATAGAAAAAAGGATGCCCCCAATTAATCAGGTGACAGATTTTTTTTTAAATAGTTGAATTATTTTAATGTAAGTACTCACAAAAACCTCAGGTGGCAAATGCTGTCTTAGTAGAGGTGTTCCTTCCTCTCCCATAGTGGATGAAACACCCCTTTGAAGAAGATGCCTGCTGTAACATGTGCAGGTATTACCTGAAAACAGAGTATTGCTTTCTTCAGAATTATTGTTTTTTCATATGCAAATGTATTTTTAAAACCCATTAACATAAATCAGATAAATTTAATACGGCTGGAATCCTAAGCACACTCACTAGAGAATAAGGTCTGCTGAATACTTCTGCGTATACCTCCATAGGATTGCACTGTAAGAGTCCAAATCCTATCTGTGTTTACTAAGAAGGGGGATGCAATATGGTGCTTACTCCCAGGCAAATGTGTATAGGATTGTACCTTCCCATAAGCAACTATGTCCTTGGGAAGTACTGGTGCCTTGTGTTAAAGGCAACGTTTCAATTCAGGTAATCAAAAGAATATCTCTAGGACAGATGTGGGAAACCTATTGCCCTCCAGATGTTGTTGGACACAACTCCAATCATGCCTGACCATTGGTCAGGCTGGCTGGGCTTGATGGGAATTGGAGCCCAACAACATCTGGAGGGCCACAGATTCCCAACCCCTCTGCCAGGAACTCTTTGCTGCATCAAAACACCAAGCAAAGTGGTAAATATCTATTCTCCTACATATTGTCTAGGCCAGGGACAGGGAACCCCTTTCAGCCCAAGAGCCAAATTCAGTTTTGGAGAAGCACTCCGGTGCTGCATTCCAGTGGTGGGTGGAGCCAAAGGCAAAAGGGGTGGAGCCAAAAATGTAAAAAATAGCAGGATATTTTAGCTTAAAGCTCTTAATGCCAGAAACTGAGCCTTCAGAGAGGCATTTCAGCCTTTAGAATGGGGAAAAAACTGCACAAAACTGGGAAACCACCAACAATCAGTGGTTAGGGAAAGGGAGGGGCCCGGGGAAGGGTGCATGGCCCTCTGGCAGTGGAGGCTGGTGGCTCCAATTTCAGTGGGGCTGTAAATCCATTCTGGGTCTCAGTCAGAACCAGCCAGAACTTTAAAGGACCTATCCAAGGTGCTGAACTTTATTCCCAAAACAGGTTCAGCACCTTGGATAGCTCCTTTAGAGTTCTGGCTGGTTCTGACTGAAACCCAGAGTGGATTCCCAGCCTCACTGAAATCAAAGTCACCAGCTTCCGCTGCCCTCTGGGGAACTGTGGAGGCCTGGATTGGAACCCCAGGAAGGCCAGATTTGGCTCCTGTACCTGACATTCTCTACCCATGGCCTAGCCATTCCATAGAATACCTGGCACTGAGTTGGCAGTGTGTGGAACAATAGGTATCTTAGGGCCAAGCTAGATAAGATGACACTCATGTAATTAGCAATTCCATGAATGGCTTTTTAAAAGTAAATTGCAGGCATGAGGAGGGTGGGTGAATCTGGATCATGATTCATGATACTGGCCAGGGATAGGGAACTTTAATACTTCCCATACATGCAGCCTGTGGTCCCAATCTGGATCACACACACCCCATGCCTGCTATTTATATCAGAAGGAAAGCTCCGGTTTACACCAGTGGAGAACTCCTTGACTTCAATGGGAGAGTTAAACATACTCCCAACATGTCTTCTGTTGAAAGCAGTGGGACTTAGAATTATCCATCTTTGACCAGATCGCATCCTGTTCTGTGTGTATAGGATCGAAGCTTTAAGCATTTAACTGTGCACTTCCGTTCTATTCATTTCAACAGAACAGAGATATACCTAATGCTTCTGGAGTGCACCCAATGTGTATATAAAAGATAAACAATAACTCAGTGGTTAAAAAGACAACATTAGCAGGCAGGCTGCCTTCTAACAGCAGTCAACACAGATGGCAACAGCTAGTAAGCTGTTTCAGCACTCGTTCCATATCTCGCCTCATGCTGCTGGCCTGAAAAGGCTCCTTTTATTCTCAATGAAGTCTACAGCAGCCTCCCCCGTCCTATGTTTCGCTTTTAAGAGAGTATTGATTAAACCGGCCTTCCTCAACCTGGTGCACTCCAGATGTTTTGGACAACAACTCCTAGCATTCTCAGCCACTGCAGCTGAAGTCCAAAACATCAGGAGGGTAGCAGGTTGGGGAAGACTGGTTTAGAATATGTAACCATTATTTAACTGCAGGCATGTGTCCTTTACCAAAAAAAGATATGGCACCATCCACAGAGTAGGCCCATCGCTGATCATTTCGCACAGTCATCTACTTTGCATACTCCTCTATTTTCAGTTCAACGTCGGCCAACTCTGCTTAGCCCAGTCTGCCCCAACCTAGAGCCCTCCAGATGTGTTGGACTTCAACTCCCATCAGCCCCAGCCAGTGTGGCCAATGGTCAGGAATGCTGGGAGATGACATCCAAAACATCTGGCAGGCACCAGGTTGGGGAACGCAGGTTTAACCAATATTTTCTTAAAAGCAAAGCATAGGACTATAAATACAAAGTGGGCCTTTTAAAGAAAATTGGCCACTATATGCTCAACCTTTTATATTATCTAGTGTCCCTTAATATGACTTCATCTGAAGCACTTCAGGCTAACAGCTGCAAACTTTAGGAAAGCTGACAATTACTATGCAAACTATTGGAACACTTTGACTCTCAAGAAGCTTCTGGTATTTTAATGCAAAATAAATAGCAATTTCCCCCTTGTATATCAGTGTAGAATTTATCCCACTATGTACATTTTCGCTTCTAATACATTTTTGGCCAATGGAAAAAATGTCAAGGCAGATAACCACTGACAAAGAAACTAATGTGGCTTTATGTGTCTCAGCCATTTTCTGAAATAGAGTTATAATGGTGGCTTGATTTGATCTGTTAGTGTGATGAAATGGGTTGTTGACGTCTCTCTCTCTCTCTCATAATGGGAGGTGAACCAAATTTCACAAGACATAGTAATTGTGATCTTTATTCAGAATGCATGATGGCATTGGCAGGGCTGCTGCATCATAAATCATAGGCAAGAGACAAATTGCTTTGCACTCTACCGAAGGCTGGTAACAGAGAAGATGGAAAGCTCATAATTAAAGGCTGGCTGACCCACAAATTTTCATGGGTGTAAGAAAAACTATATGCAAGATGTGTGGACTGTATCATGGCTGAGAATTGGAGATGTTTTTGTTTTGGTGAGAAACTGATGTGACATCATGTGCAGTTGTGACAAAATAGGCACACTTTTTCATCTGTGACAGTGTGTAGGTTTGGTCCACAGTTTCTCCTACACCTGTGCAGGAAATGTCTGCTTCTAGCTGGCTGAAAACACATTGGTACTGGGCAAAGTCTAAGGGGAGCTGATCTGAAGTAGAGAGCAGGCAGCAGGATGTAGCAGCAGGGTTTCTGTGCAGTCTCATTAAATTGAGTTGGGTAAGTGTGCCAGGTAAGTATGAATAGGATTTTCAGCCTAAGAGGCAGCTCTTTAAACTTGGATAAATGCAGGACATGGGATAATTCCCAGAGAAATAGACCTGGTTTGCACATCAAAAACAACCCATCATGTGTTAACCATGGGTTGTTGATAATGAAGTGGGAGCAAGCAAGCATCCTGGTTCCGGACTGCTCCACTGAGTTAAGCAACCCAGGGCCGCTTCATCCCTGGGTTGTTTATCGTGGTGTCTCAACCCAGAACTGGAGGTTGTTGTGGGAAGAACAATCCAGGCTTGTAACCTAAAAACAAACCATGGGTTACAAGCTTATTCACTACTACCCAGGGTTTGTTTAAACCCTGGGCACCCATGACATGTGGCTCAGGCCAGTGAGTCAATCCAAGGAAGGTCAGAGAGGGATATCAGGAGGATTTCCTGATTGGGGGTGGGGTGCCCACCAACCCAAGAAGAATCAGGATCAGAGCTACAAGGCAAGTGGGAGTTGTGTCCCTTCACCATTCCCAATTTTCCAGAAATCGTCTGTCTTTTCAAAGTTTATCCATTCTTCAGCCTTATAGTCCTTTTCTTTCTAAAGTGCTGTGAAAGTGCTGCAACAGGATAATCCATCAGAAAAGCAGTTTCAGAAACACCAGATTTTAGAGTTAGAAACAGCATGCTGGCTACAGAGAAGGGCACGTGTCATCTGGCTCGTATCAATTTCAGGGCACAGTAGGACCAGTGTAAAAGCTCCGCGTAGATCTGGCCATAATCACACGCAAAGAAATGTGGCTCATGTTGCAGCAAATATCTGCCTATGCTTTCACAGTCCATTTTGTGCAGAGGATCACCTCCCACTTAAATGTATAGCTGGTCTTTCGTTTGGCTGTGTGAAATGTGTTTTGAATTCTGGAGATCAGACCTGTTATATCTATAGCAGGGGAAAGCAATCTGCTACCCTCCAGATGCTTTGGACTACAAATCCCAGGATTCCTGACCACTGGCCATGCTGGCTAATACTAATGGGAACTGTAGTCCAGAAGGTCTGAAGGTTGTGTATGGAATGACTCTTCAATAAGACTTCAAAGCAGAGTGTTGCTTTGATGAACCAAGCTTTATTTTTATTTTATACAAAACTACAAATTTAAAAACACTGAAAGTATTTGGTCCGCACATTTCTCTGAAAGTTTCTGGGAAGATATAATTTGGTTTTGTCTTGCCACCTTTGAAATCTTGCTTTTTTGCCCTGAAGACCAAACTTCTTATTGCACATCAATCATTTCTTTTTATACCCCTAGCCAACACCTGTCTTCAAACATCACAAATATGGATGTATTTCAGAGCAGTTATACCAATGAACAAGGCTTCCTTCTTCACCATGTCTCCTGAATGGTGAGATGTTAATGATACTATCTTTGCAGTTCTTTCATTGCTTCTATGATGAGTCAGAAGGTGGGTGGTCTCCCCACTCCACTTTAATGACCACAATTTGTGCAGATGGTGTGGTGGATGAGAAGACCACACAACAGGATAATGCTAAAGTGATATGAATATAAATATTATGCAAACATATTACATAAGAAAGCAATTCATTATGAATAATTTCCCTAGCACAGACCCAAATGTGAGCCCCCTCACATCTCTCTGGGTAGTACTATTTTTCCTAGAAAGTTGGAGATGGGAAAAGAGAACAGTTGTAACAACAGATGAGACAAAGGTTTTGTACCATAAGAGGAGTGTAAATCTGTATCAGGAAGCTACTGTGTATGTGCTTAGTAGGTAACCTCAACTTTCATACTGGACATTTTTACAGAAATGCACCAGTACTGGCCCAAGATACTTTGCTGCCAGAGGCAAAGGACAAGATGGTGCCCCGCTCCCATTCCATGTACAAAAGATGACTGGACTCTCAGTTGAATCTTTCTGCAACGCTGGCAATGGGACAGCATCCTTCACCAGACAGGAAGGTAGCAGTATAGTTTATGGGGTGCAGGGCAGGCCACAAGGCAAAGAATTCTCTCCCCCAACATCTTGTGGCCGCTTCCCAGCATTTGCCGCCTGAGGCAACCACTTTGCCTAATGGTAGGGCTGAACCTGAAATGCACTGTCATAAGAAGAAGAAATTTCTTCAGAGTACGGAGGCGTGGCCACGATCTGGAAAGCAAAACATCTTGCGGAGGGTGCTTCCAAATGAGGGTGCTTCCAACAGTTACTCTGCTCAATAATTCATTCATGGAATTTTATGGGATGGGGGCCTCCCGCTGTATCATCGTCCACTCATAACCCTTCCATATTGTGGATTAACTCCATCCTTAATGGATTTGCTGTGGTAAAAAAAGCTATGGGAAATACAGGATGTTGTCTGGACCCCCCATAACATTCTGTGAATGCAGCAGGGTGATGGCCTCAGTTGAACGCATCGCCCAGTCCAGCTTCTTCCTCTCAAGCAGGGCTGCTGATCCACCAGATCCTTCACAGATCAACCTGGATGAGACAATACATGCTGCAACTGTGGCTCAACCATGTCCTGGGTGAAAATGGTTTTTTTATTTGTTCTTTTGTAAATATGGGTGTAAGCCATGATCTCAGAATCTGCCTGAGTCTGAGCATCTACAGTACTGATCACGACACCAGAAAAGGTAGCATGAATTGGTTTAAATTCTTCCACTTATCCACAAACAGGATTTTTTTTTTGCTGAGCAATTATTTTCTTTCTTTCTTTTTTGGAAGCTTATAGCATTTCTACATGAGGCTTTTATTGCACATTCATGATTCGTCACTGACGGAGGTTTGTGGGTCCTGTACATGACGTTGTCAACCACCAGGGCATCTCCCACACTTTCTGACCTTTAGCCCAGTTTTTTAAAAATTGGGAATAATGCAGTAATAAATGTCAATCTGCTTTAAGGGCTGTGTGAAATTGCATAGTTCTGCCATATCACCGCAATATCACAGCACCATCTAGTGGCTGTATAATGAAACATGTAGAACTTGTGGATAAAGGAAGGCCTGGAAAAAAAGCTTATGTAAGGAGCTGATCTTAATCCCACAAAGAACCCAGAAGCAGAAGCCCTGTTAAGTTGTGGGATAAAAAGCCTGCTGTGGAGAAGCCCTTAACCGTAAGCTCTTACCACTGGCCTTACAATTAAGCAGAGTGAGGCAGCTGCCTCGGGTGGCAGATACTGAGGTACAGGGCACAGGGTGAGGTGCTGGAGGACAGAGCTGTGGGTGCCATGCTCTGTGCCCCCTAAGTGAGCCTGCTGCCTTCAGGTGCTTTGGAGGATGCTATTCCATCCCATGTGGAAGCAAGATTCAACTGCCAGTCCGGGCAGTTTATATACATGAAATGGGAGAGGCATCATCTTGCCCTTTGCCTCAGTCAGGCAGCAAAACGTTTTGAGCCAGCCCTGTCTACTATCTTGGGGTTTTCTTCAGGGATCAGATATGTTTATTCACTGCGTCCAGTCCCTCCACCCGTGTGCCTCTCAGGCCTGGTTCACATGCTAGAATGTTGGAATGCTCTTGCAGCCAGAGCTGCACAGAAGAAGTAATGTACGAGACGATGGGAGTGCATGTCTTCCTATACGCCATTTTCATCAGAAGATTGTTTACCTCCTGTGCTTCTGTAAATTTCTGCCAGGAAGCTGCATAATTCTATCAGCTCATATGGGCCGTGGCTCAGTGGCAGAGCTCCTGCTTTGCATGCACAAGGCCCCAGGTTCAATCCCCAGCATCTCCAGATAGGACTAGGAAAGAAATCTTGCCTGAAACCCTGAAGAACTGCTGCCAGTCAGTGTCGACGATATGAGACTAGATGGACTGATAGTCTAACTCAGTATAAGGCCGCTCCCTATGTTCCTATGTTACTTTCTTCACTCAGTTGCAATCATAGGACTACTTCACCTGAGGGATTTTACCTTGTCAACTCCAGCAGCGTAGTGGTCAGTTTTGAAGTGCGGGAGTTCATCATGACAGTCCCCGTAGCCACGCCTCCAGGGAGAGTCCCAAAATGCAGACAGCTGTGTTGATCCATATCAACAAACCAGTTCTGATGGTCAACAAAGACCATCAGGAGCAGATCTTTTGTGCAGCTACTGGGTGTTCATTGCCAATTCAAGACCAAGCCAGCCCAAAATACTTTGCATTGCAACAGGGATAGTTCACAGCAACATATTGTTGCTGGGAAAATCCACACCCACATCCACCCCGCCAGCTACTGTGACAATTGCAGCTAAGCTCAGAGGGAACAGGGAAGTCTGAGGGGAGTGGCAGATGACACCATCATCCCTGTAATCAAAAAGTCATGGTGCTTTGATCCTGTGAGCACTGGCTCCACTACACCGCTGGCCCACTGGGCTTTGTGTCGGGTATGACTGCCAAGGACAATGGTAGCCAGACCAGGGCAGGTGCATTGTCTACATACTCCAAGGTGAAATGTTAATATGAGGTTCCCCCATGCTGCATTGTGCCTTCTTGTTTGGCAGGTGTGCTCCTGAACTTCTGGTTTGGCATCAAAACATCGGAATGAAAACGGAAGAATCTCCCATTCAGACATGTTCTATCTAGGAAATACAAATATGCTCTTGTCCTGTTTCTCAAACTCCTTGAGTTAGAAAAGAAGTAAATACTTGCTGCCATATATGGGACTTGCCAATATACTGGAAAAGAAATGGGGGCATGCTCAAACTTAAAAAAAAAAAAATCTTGTTCACTTGTCCAGGAGCATTCTTAACTAAGACATTATGTCAGTTTTATGATGTAATCCATGGGTGCATGTATGCCTCCATGTCCCCACCTGTTTACTTAAATGCAGATGGCAAATTAATTGGGAAGGAGTAAAGAACCTGAAAGGAATCAGTCGATAGGAACCTTCTGCTCAATAACAGCGTCGAAAACAAATATGCCCATGTAAACTTGGTGCACAACAAGGCATTAGCATTCAACTGTAGAAGCAATTTGGGAAGAACATAATCACAGCAACAAGTTAAGGCAATTCTAGTGTAGGATTACTGCCATCAAACCAAGAAGAAATGTCAAAGCATACATAAAAGATGCAAAGGCTCCAGAGAGATGCATCACTAATCTTGACTCACTGTGGGTGTTTTATTATAAAGCTCAAGGTAGAATTTCAGCCCCCTTTTTTCTTGACTTCTCCATTAGTCTCTACACCTCTTGCTCTAACACCCTCCTGTTTTCTTAAAATAAGTGTACCTGTTCTCCTTTGTTTCTCCATATACTTGGAACTCCCACCCATGGTACAAACTCTCTTGCTTCCCTCAGCTTTGTCTTCCGAATTTCACTGTTTCCATGAAATGTCATCTGCAGCTAGGATAGCTGCTTACATGTTGGCAAGAAAAAGGAAATGCATCGTCAAAAAAGAGGACACCATACGCTACTTGAGATATATAGATGCAAATTTAGAGGTAATTGCTAGAATTTAAATAGAAATACATCTCATAATGGGGGAAGGTGCGGTGGTAGGGCAGTGGAGACTATGACCAGGTGATCTGTGTGCCAGCTGAGTGTGCTGTCCATTTGCTAAGGTTGATGGGCAACCTTCCTGCTCTCCTTTCTTATGGTTCTTGATCTTCAAACTGGACTTGGACTGGACAGCCCTTCAAACCTTCAAATAGAGGACTCTCCTCTAGAAAGTTAGACACATGGCCACCCTACCTGTAACTGAAATGAAGCTTAAGTGGATGCAGCTCTATTTGCTTATTTTAATCCCTCATTTTCCTTCCCTTTCCTATTGCTCTCCTCCTTCTGGTATTGTTTTTTCTCACCGCTATGCCTCCACACAGTCTAAACTTAGGTCGTAAACTCTTTGAGGCAGGGACCTGTCATTTGTTTATATTACTTTGCAAAGCCCCATGCATACTGATAAAAGAACACGCTGCTACCACAGATTTCTTGAAGCTTGACATGTTTAGAGGTCCACTCCATGTTTTCTATTTTTCTAGAATCTGGAGTAACCCCAGCCCAGGTTTTACTTATGGCTCATTTCTCTCTCTCTGGTTAGAACTGGTCAGCCAGCCATGAAAGATTCTGGGAGGCCTCACTGTAAAATCCTTGCTTGTAAATGTAAACCAGACTGTGCCTTGATCATTTAACATAATTTTGCCAAGCTCCTGTCATGGTTCAGGGGATGAAGCCATGAACTTAAAGAAAGTGTCAAGAGTTGGAGAGGGAATTGTTGTTCCGGGTGGGGTTTTCTGGGGCCAATGATGACCCCAGATAACCCCATATCCCCCAAACCCCTCTGCACCTGGAGCCCATCTTGCTACCACCTCCCCTGCGCGAGGTGATCACGCTGCCATCCTCTGAGTCTGATTGCTTTGGCCCAGAAGTCCCAGTGGAGCCACAGAGCATCTCTACACCAGGCTTTTTATCCTGCAACTTACCAGAGCTGCTGCTTCTGGATTCTTTGCAGAATTAAGATAGGCTCCTTACACAGGCTGACATGGGCGTTTTTTCCAGGGACTTCCTTCTGCAAGTTCTACATGTTTCATTATACAGCCACAAGATGGTGGTGTGGTATAGCAGAACTGCGCAATTACACACAGCCATTAAAGCAGATTAACATTTATTACCGCATTATCCCTGATCTTAAAAAAAAACGGGATAAAGGTCAGAAAGCGCAGGAGAGGCCCTAGAGGTTGATGATGTCATGTAAAGGACCCGCAAACATCCCTGAGTGACCAGTCATGAGTGTGCAATAAAAGACTCATGTAGAAATGCCCACACTCTCCCCTCCACTGTTGGTGACCATGGTTGCAGAATTAGACAAGGCCTCTTTAGCTAGAAGAGACAGTTGCCAGTGGAGGCTGAGCTAACCACTCAAACTGAACTGAAGCCCTGTTTAGCCCTTTTTGTCTTGTATGGATCTCCAACCTGAATGCCATATGGAGCTATGCAGAATGCTATCTGGAACTTGAATTTTATTTTGCCTTGCGTTTCCATGCCAAAAAATGAACTTTGCCTAGATTTGCTTTGCCTTGCCAGAAATGGAGCTTTGCCTAGATTTGCTCGCCTGACTGAAACCTGAACTTTTGCCTAGAGCTCCCCACTCAGACTGGGCTGCAAACTCATCTGACTGAGACCACCAGCACCTAAGACAGGACAGCAATCTTGTATTCTGACCAGATCTTGGAATTGTGCTCAGACACTGCTCTGGGACCCACTTTTGTGTGTGAAAAGTCACCTTGAAATTTTTAAAATAAACAAACATTTACATTGCAGATTCTGAATTTGACAGGGAACAGATAAGTCTTTGTTAGCACAAAGCCTATTCTCACTACCTGTCTAATAAATTTCCCACTCCTACTCTCTCAAATCCATTTTCAAAAGGCAACTGATATTCAAAGGGGGGAAGGTGTGGTTTTCACAATGAGCTAACTGATATATTCATGCCAAATATCTCACTGTAAAACAACCATGCTCAGTCTCCACAGTTTTGCTAGTAAAAGGAGATTGTTTTTCTAGTCAAGTGTGCTTTTCTATGCAAGGTTTTTATTGATTTATTGTCCCGCCCTTCCTTTAAGGAGGCCAGGGTGGAGTCCATGGGGCTACCCCCATTTTATCACCACAATTGCAAGGCTAGGTTGAGACACAGTGTCTTGCCCAATTTCATCCAGCAAGTGTCAGCTCTGAAGGGTTTTGAAGCCACTTCTGCTTTGTCCTTGTCCTCTACCACCTCGCTCTCATAAATGTATGGGTCCCAGGAGGCACTTGGCAGGGGTGAGATATGAAGCAGCAATGTTAAGTTAATCAAATCTGAACAAAAAGACACACATGCCCCCGGCTGCACGCAACTTAGTAAAGTCTTTGCAGATCACAGACCTACAGTCCTAGTTCCTTTTCAGATCATGGATTTGTAAGCAAATGTAGCAGTTACATATGGTAGCCTTTATCGAACGTCATTCTAAAGTAGCGGTCATGTTCAAACTTGGGAAGTCAAACTCAAGAAAAACATGACATTGCTTAACGAAATGGGGCGACGAGGGTGGGGTGGGGGACCATTCTTGTTGTTGCCCAGTAGATCTGCCCATCTTACTGCTCATTTGTGAAGGCCACCAGTTAGGGCAAACCTAAGGCATTTTGCCTCTCTAAGGGAAATATTAAATTGAGGATGATTCTCTACACCATACTCTAGGTCTGATGCTCCCTACCCACTCAGTCTACTTAACTGGACCATTTTTAAGCTGGATCCCATGACACACAGTCATATGATCCATGTACAGCTCTTGGATGAAGCTTTGTTTAAGTCTGATGCTTAGGAAACTTCAACATACCCAAGGTTTTATTGATCAAGCTTGTTTTTTTTCCATTCACTTGCCAGTTCCTCTTAGTTTTGGCCTATCATACAAAATCTATATTAAGGAAGTCTCAACATTTTTACAGATAGAAGCCTGGACATCCAAGCAACAAAAATACAAAAGGGCAAACTGGGCATTATGGTGGCACGACGCTTGTGTTAGAATGTGAGCAGTGCCAGTGAAGTGGCTGTGGGTGGGGTGGTGATTTAAAGTACACCATGGGGAAGAGGGGAGGCAGCTGCTGAACCTGTTCCTGTGCATGCCTTCCCTCTCAACACCCCCCCCCCCAGCCACTACTCCTGGAACCCCTTCACGCCTACCCATGCGGTGCTTTAGATTGCCGTACCTCACCCTTCGCTTCCGCCTTCCCCAGTGGCAGTCCCTTGAGATGTTTTGGACTACAGCTCCCATCATCCATGACCATTGGCCATGCTGACTGGGACTAATAGGAGTTGCCATCCAACAACATCTGTAGGAACCCAAGTTAGAGAAGGCTGCTGTATAGGAATTTGACCGCAATTCAATCCCAACACGCAGGCTTGTCACTGCCCTGTCTAGTTTGTTCCTTACAAACCAATCAGATATGATGGTTTTCCTAATCAGTCATCTGGTTGCTATATGCAAGACAGGTGAAGCAGAGCAATTAATTTCCAGAGGGGTAGCTTTGTTAGTCTTTTGCAGCAAAACCAGCAGAGTCTTGTGGCACCTTGAAGACATCCCTGAAAACATATGATATATTAAATGTCTGATAATAAATCAGAAGACTCCAAGCAACTACCCTGTTCGTCTCCCCATGCCTCCCCTGGAATTTAACTGTCATCCTCCCACCTTCCCTTTCTCCCAACCATTTTAGAAGCAGATTGCAACAGAAGAGCCTTTGGTGTGGGCTCAAAGATCCTCATATCCCCAAACTACCCCCTGGCTCTGCCTAGAAGATGGGTGAGAAATTGTAGGGTGTGTCAGCATGTATTATGCATATTAAGCTTCTAATGTCTTGGCTTAGATTTTGGGAGGAAATTGCCTTCATTCTCTCTGTTTCTAAAAAGAAATCACATAGAGGGAAGATTAAAAAAAACCCTTTACATCAGCAAGCTCTTCACTGCAGGTGCCAAAGCACTGCTGTCATTTACCAATCCCTGTTCCCAGCTCCTAGCCACTCATCTCCTCCAGCTACTTTTTTCCCGGTACTATTGGAATCCTTTGCCTGTTCCCTGTTATTTTCTCTTGTATCTCTTTAGTGCCAGATCTTTTGTCCTTCCATCACTACTTGCTCTTCCTGACAGTAAATGTGTGTTCATTAAGTGATACTGAGAAGGGGTGGGGGAATGCGAAAATCATAATTGGGCTATACCAGCATTCCCCAACCTGGTGCCTCCAGATGTTTGGGACTTCCTCCCATCATCCCCAGCCACATGGCCAATGGCCAGGGATGCTGGGAGGAGTGGTTCAAAATATCTGGATGGCACCAGGTTAGGGAAGACTGACATAAAATATGAATGCAGTTGACACCAGTTACCCCCAGCTATCCTGGCCATTTTCATACAATTTTAGTTCATCAGAATTAGTGGCCATCAGCTAGAAATGCCTGTACAACACATCCACATACAGCAGCCTCCTCCTGCACTCAACCCTCCTGCTCAACCCTAGCCACAATCAGCTGTCTAGCTGAAAATGCAGGGCAGGAGAAGTGCAGAGGGAATGATCTCCTCCATGCTTCTCCTGCCCTGCTTTGGATAGGCAGTCGCCTCTGAGTTCGGAGGCGGACGCCTATCTGAATAGGATTGCACCCTTAATGTGCCATTGCCCTGCTTCAGTCACAGATTTTTACAGGGGGTCTAGACAGTGTCGGCTTCCACTTGTAACCCTCCCATGTTTTCCCACTGCTTCTTCCGTCATTTTTCTTACTGCAGAAAACTCATTAAGGAGAAAAAGATGAAACAGCTGCAGAATTCCATCGAATTGGTAGCACTAGGTGCCCTCCATCTGTAAGTACCCTTGATGGTACAAAAAGTAGGGGATGGGGGAAGAAACAGAAAAGTCAAACAATGAAGCCAGATATCATGGCCATGAGGTCTGCAATTTAGATTGCATCTCAAGATGGAGTTTGCAAACTGAATGAATTAGTCTATCCTTCCTCGACCTAGTGCCCTCCAGATGTTGCGGGTATTACATTACACCCTGTATTCTGGGATAAAGAAGTAATATCTGACCCTCTTTTCTGAAAACATAAAGGCTGGCTGTAACTTAGATCTGTCCCAAACTTACTGCTGTAGGAAACATGACATGTGAAAACTGCTCAGAACAGAAGTGACATAGTAAAAATTATCTGAGAAAATTCTTTATCATTTCAGATATTTCTACCTAAAACCATATGCATTTTCAATGACACATTGAATGTTATGGGCAGACAGAAAACGTAGGTGCCTTTTGGCAGGAATAAATATTTTATTGTTCCATAAAATATACAACAAAGGCACACGAAATCCCCACACAATCAGCTGCAAAGGCTGTGAATCATTGGTTCCATGGGAAATAGTAGCAGAGGATAATGTAGTGTGTAGGAAACTCATTAGCTGTGTTACATCACCACATTAGAATGAATTCAGATAAAGTTATACCATCTCTACATGCTGCACATATAAGGGCATTAAAAGCCTCATGAATATCAGGGGAGTGCTTGCAACACGAGATGGTGTCAGCAATGTGATCTGTACAAATTATAATATCTCCTCAAGGAAAGGTGAGCTAAGTGTTACCTTGAATCACAGTGTACAAACAGATGATAAACAAACCTTGTAAGGTTACTGTGTTTCAATCAATGAAAGATTAATTCTACTGACACTGATGTCATTGTTAAAACTCCTGTTGAGTTCAAAAGAAGCCTGGACTGGATCTGGTTCTGTTTCAATATGTCAGGCTTTACCTTGCAGAAATCATAGTATCCAGCCGTGCATCTTCCATCAGAATTTCCAGCAGTTGCCATTTTATACTTCATCCTTGTTGTCCTTCTCTTTCCCACTGCACAAAAGGAAGCATAGAAGATAAGGCTATCACAAGGCTTCCAGTATTGGAGGCAGTATGTCTCTCAATACCAGTTGCTGGAGAACACTAGCAGGAGAGTGCTGTCACGCTCATGTCCTGCTTGTGGGCTTCCCATAGGCATCTGGTTGGCCACTGTGAGAACAGAACGCTGGACTAGATAGGCCTTTGGTCTGATCCAAGAGGGTTCTTATGTTCCTAGTTGAGACACTTCTTATAATGTCAACTTCTTATAGAGTCAACCACTTGCTCCAAAAACTCTTCTGTTGTATCCATACTGCAGCCACATCATTACTGCACACTGCATTCCATTCCTCCCAATCAGGTGAGACCCAATGCATCTGCCATGTGCATTGATGCAAATGACAGATGCAGCTTGATCCCATGCATGGCTACTTAGAAGTAAGTTCCATTGTATTCAGGTCAGTTTATTCCTGGCATGTGTGGATTGCAGGCTTAATGTCCTTTGTTTGGAATGTAATGCTTTTGTAGAGTAATAATGTAAGGATTTTTACTACTTTGCTCCAGGTCAAATTGGCTAGTGACACTGGAGCTTTGTTTTTCTGTTTTTCTTTTCCTGTAGTCTGTAGTTTAGCCTGTTTGCTTGGAATCATCTGAAGGATTTGCTTTGCAGACATACCTCCAGTCTCCATCCCATTATAGTCTGAATTGTGGATGGGTAGTTCTGCCTTTGGGGCAGGAAGTGGGACTTGGTGTCGTCACTCTTAATTTTTCTAACTGTATTTACCAAGTGAATCTGATTCAGTGCATTGGATCACCCCAGAGAGGTGAAGTCACCCAGACTGCTCGAATTTCAGAACCTGTGGCCTCTTCTTCACCTACTGCTGTTACTTTGCCTCTTTCACGGTTATTTCCCAAAGTGGATATAGTCTTCAAATATAAGTATAAAGTAGCTATTTTCTGTGTCTCTCTGTGTTCCTCTGTCATAGTTTAGAGGTGTTATTACCAAAGTTAGCATAACCTTGTGGAAATTAGGGCCCTTCCAGTTGACAAAACAGCAAATTATGATTAATCTATAAGTAGTATTAACCGCAGTCCAGTACTAGTGGTGAGATATTAACAGAGAAAGCAGAAAACCTTGCTGCAGACAATAGATTGTTTGCAGCTTTAAAACATCAGGGGAGATGTTTGCTGGAGAGGGGAAGTGCACAGCTTTCAAGGAATTAAAACAAATGGGTGTTTTAAAAAATCAAAAGCAAAAATATTCACTACATCAGCCATTTCCAACCTGGTGCCCCCCAGATGTGACTGCAACTCCCATCATTCCCAGCCCAACACATCTGGAGGGCACCACATTGAGGAAGGCTGCATTACATGATGAGAAAGTGCTGTGGAGAGAAACAGGGTAGTGTGCTGGGTGTTTCTTTTTCTTAATTGTTGTTTTAAAGGACTTACAGAATGCTCTGTGCTTGAGCACTATAGCAGGGTGAACTAACGTTTTACCAATGTACTGAAAAGAAAACAGATTTTTAAAATAAAGATATACAATGGGACAGGTTGAGTCTTAGCTTGTGTTCCTCATGACAGCATGCCACAGGTGCTATCCAATCAAAGCCTATGGTGCTTGTACAATCACAGTTGAAGCAGCACTGACAAAAAGGTGCTCTCAGATGGGTGCGGGGGGAGTGGCATTTTTTTCAGGGATAGTACTTTGTAGTTTCTGTGCTGGGAAAAGGTGGTTTTCCCCCAACAGAAGTACTGCCTTGTGAAAAAGTATCTGGGTTCAATGCCACAGTTGAGCAACCATTGTGCATTTGCCACGCGCACACACACACCCCACATCATCTGCAATGGCTCAAAGGTGTGGTAGTACAAGAGCACCTTGGTAACTGAAACAGTCTTCTGTGCCCAACAGTAGTTTAGCTAATGCTAATCACTCCTGCGGTTCTTGGTCATATAAAAGATCACTACCAGAATGCCAACAGTATTTCGCTTGTTTCAAAAATAGTTCTGAATATACTTATATTTCTGTATGGATGGCATCTGAAAAATAATTTTTGGACACTCCTTTTGCTAGGGTTTTCAACACACTTAGAGCTGTGCAAGCTCAGCATAGATTTTCAGAACAGAGAGCAATAGTTGTTATACAAAGACAGACACGTCATTTCTAAACAGGGTGTGAGCTCCTTTGTTGAGATATTATCACGGACTTTTGGGAGTGGCGCCTTGGGAATTACATGAGGCATATGTCTCTACTTGTCTCAATTTCTGTGGCCTCAGGAATGAGAGGAAGCTGTATCAGGATAGATGGAGAACCTGCATGGATGCTATCCATAATTAGATATCTGGGGGAAAAAAGTAATTCCATAGCTAAGTTAAGCTAAAAGTGTTAATAGTTCCTAATCATGCAAAATATGACAGTATGTTGTATTCCACCTGTTAAATAGATATACTTTTAAAATTTATTTATTTTATTTATTTTATTTATTTCATTTCTATACCGCCCAATAGCCGAAGCTCTCTGGGCGGTTCACAAAAACCAAAACCAAACAACACACAACAAAACAATTTAAAATATACAGAACATTAAAACCACAATAAAATAAGAATTCATTGTGAAATGGAGATGACAGCAAAGTTTCTATCCTGGATCTTCACTTATACTAGGAATTAGAGATGAACCTGAACAGAAATCTCAGGTTTTATCATTTGAAGTTTCAGGATTAGGGATGTATGAAAGTCACTTACCTTTTTGGAGGGTGACATTCGCAGTGGGGGGAGGCACTCCATCCCTCCCCCTGAAATTCTCCCTGGCCGGCTCCACTCCGTGACAACTCTGTGGAGCCGCCGGCCGGGGCTGCCTGCAGCCGGACATCCGGCCGCTGGGCAGCCTGCACAGGGATGCAAATGGCGGCCACCGTAGCTGCCATTTGCATCCCTGTCTTTTGCCGTAATAGGCTACGTAAATATTTACGTAGCCTATCACAGCAAAAAAAAAAAAGGGAATGCAAATGGTGGCTGCCGTAGCCACTGCCATTTGCGTCCCCCCCCCTTTTTTTTTTGGCCATGATAGGCTACGTAAATACTTACATAACCTATCACAGCCTCCGCAGGGGGAAAAAAAAGTATTTACGTAGCCTATCACGGCTATAATGAAGAAGCGAATGCTTCATTCGCAAAGCAGCACAAACGGCAGCAGGTAAGTGCTCCATTTCACGTGCCTTTTGCGGGGTGGGGGGGCGGGGGGCTTCGTTCCGCCACAGATTTTGGGGGGCTGAATGCACTGGCATTCGGCCTCACTGAGATCCGTGGTGGAATTCTCTGACATCCCTATTCAGGATGCATACTTCTTAGAAGTTTAAATGTCTGCAACTGTATTTCTAATGTTTATATATGAGGGCCATTTTACACTTTACAGGGGAAACACATTTGCAGTGTGTTCACTGCATGCCCATACGCTAAACCACAGTAATGTCTGAAGAAGAGACATGTTTCTGTAAGTACAGTGGACATGTGTCAGGTGTCATCAGGCCATGATTGGCCACAGCTCTGTGGTGCCTGTCGATCTCTCAGTTTGCCAATGAACATGTCCCATTAAATACTATGGTATTCCTGGAGTGAACAGCTTTGGAAGCACATCTCTTGTGCAAATTGTGAGCTGTCCAGCTGAGACAGTGGTCATCACCACACCAGATTTTTTATCCTGCAATTTATTGGGGCTTCTGCTTCCAGATTCTTTGCGGGATTAAGATTGGCCCCTTACATGGGCTGACACAGGCTGTTTTTTCAGGGCTGTATTTCTTGGCAAGTTCTCTGCAGCCTCTTCGCCACCTCCTCAGAATTTGCTGCCTCTCTCTGCTTAGTCTAGGAATTGGGGGAGTGGGGGGTGGGGGTGGAGAATGCTGAGAGGAGGGATACTTTGTCAGAATTTGCTATGGCTTTTCTTTTCCTCCTCATCCTGCTGACTCCACTGAGGTAGCAGAGAGGGCACCCCAATTTACCCAGTCAGAGAGGATCACCCACAGTATGTAACCAACTCCACATTACATGTGTATCCTGCCATTTATCCTACCGTTCTTCCAAAGAGCTCAAACCAGCATACATGTCTTCTTCCATTATAGAACAACCCTACAAGGTAGCTTAGGTGGCCGGGGTGCGGAAGTGGGGGGGAGACTAGCCCAGAGTATCTTCCCTTCTTCCATGATGAAGTAGCTTATCATATGAAACCATCCTATATTTATCTCATAGCACTGTGGTTATAGCAGAACTATGCAATTTCACACGGCCATTAAAGTGGATTTACATTTAAATATTGCATTATCTCTGATCTTTTAAAGGCAGGATAAAGGTCAGAAAGAGCGGGAGACGCCCTGGAGGTTGACGCTGTCATGTAAAGGACCTGAAAACTTCCATGAGTGACCAGTCACGAGTGTGAAATAAAAGCCTCATGTAGAAATGCTGTCTTGAGTGAGGTGCTGATTTCTTAGGACCTTTTTTTTTTAAGCAGTAAAACCTATTTGTGTGATTTTGTGTGAAAATGTGATTTCCCTGACCTCTGCAACAAATCCTTCCGTTACGGTTTTAAATGTGCAGAAGTAGGCAGTGGTGATGAGCAACGCTCTCCCTTCCCTTCGTACCATTTTCAGACATTTAAAAGACTTCTGACCCAACGAGGTTGAAATTCTCCATTTCACACCTGCTTTCAATCTTTTTTTTTTAACCCATTCTCTGCTAACTCTACTGTTTCTCTCTACAATCCACAGCATGCTTTCTCTCTCTCCCCCACCCAGGTGTTTCCAGATGAGGCTTTTATTGTACCATTATCCTTCCTCATTCATGGAATATTCTGGTTTTAGTCTGGTTGTATTGTTATACTGTGGTTTTAATGTTTTATATATTTCATATTGTTTTATTGTGTGCTGCTTGGTTTTAATTTTTGTGAACTGCCCAGAGAGCTTTGGCTATTGGGTGGTATAGAAATGAAATAAATGAAATAAATAAATAAATTTATTTATTTATTAATTACAGGGAATCCATACTTAATCATCTTCTATTTGTAACCTTCCTTTGTTTTCCACTGCTTCTTCTGACTGTTTTCTTACCACAGAAAATCTATTAAAGAGGAAAAGATGGAATAGCTGCACAATGGCTTTTGCTTATTAGCATAGGAGCTGTCCATTTAGAAGCACTCAATGGCCCTGTTCAGACGCACATTGGGGAAGGGTGGTTAGGGTAACCATGGTGCAGGGTGGTTAGTGCTAACCACTGCGAGAGCCCCGCTACATGTGCAGGTAACCATGGCTTGCAGCATGATTAGCCTAATCACTCACTAACCACCATGGTTACCGCTAAACACTGCAGTCCTTCAGATGGGCTGCTATGCATCCCAGCAGCCTCAGCGGAGGAAGCTGCTGCAGGTGGCCATTTTGGAGCCTTTGTGGGGGAAACTGCTGCAGGTGGCCATTTTGGGGCCTCAGCAGAGGAAGCTGCTCCAGGCAGCCATTTTGGCGCCTCAGTGAAGCTGCTGCAGGCAACCATTTTGGGGCTTCGGTGGAGGAAGCTGTTGCACGGGTGGCCATTTCACGGGAGCTAGGGGGTGCAGGTTTGGGGGCAGGGGCTCCATTTGAGGCAGGGATAACGCTGCTTGTCCAGCCGCCAGGCAGGCAAGGATGTTTCCCTTATCGCAGCAGACACAGGTGCTTGTGCCTGGGAGTGCTCAGTGCTTGAGGTCACTGTGCCAATAACAGCAGTGTGGGATCGAAAGCATCTTTTCTCCCTATGTGCTTCTCCATTTTTCGTACTGCGGATGGGGATGGAGAACAAGGAGGCTTTCAGCTGCCGTGTCATGTGTTGCTAGGCTGACTTTGACCATGGAAATCTGGAGCGCTGGCAGGAGAGGCTGGGCCAATTTCAGCTGCTCTTGCCATGGAGCTCTATGGTAGTACTCAGTTAACCATACGGGTCAGTTCAGACG
The DNA here is from genome assembly GCF_057233095.1 of Heloderma suspectum. Classification (NCBI taxonomy): domain Eukaryota; kingdom Metazoa; phylum Chordata; class Lepidosauria; order Squamata; family Helodermatidae; genus Heloderma; species Heloderma suspectum. The sequence goes on from NC_139458.1 coordinate 274,761,274, forward strand.
TCACGCTAAGCCATAGTTAGGGCGGCTAACCATGTTGCAGCAAGTGGTTAGCCCATGGTTAATGAACCACCATGGTTGGGAAAAAGGCCTTTCACACCTAACGCTAAGCCATCATGGTTAGCTCAAAAACACTAATCATCATGGCTTAGTGTGATGTCTGAACAGGGCCTATGTAACCATAGGGCTTCTGCTCTGTTAACCCTATCACCCTGGATTAATGCTATCACCCACTAATGGACCTCCCCTGGCATCAGTGATAATGCTGCAGCAGGCTGGCAGGCACACTGTGATCTGTGGTGTGTGACTATATCACCATCTCTATTATCACCACTTTTTCTCTTTCCTCATGCTGCAGGTTTCTCTGCAGCTCCATCTCTTACTCCCCTCCTTTTTCTTTTTACTATCTGTAAATCTCCCACCCTTGTTCTTACCTTTAGTCCCTGTTGAAAGCCAAACTACATGTTATAGTGGAGATGTTTGAATACGTTTCCATCTCTTTAAAGTTTTTGTAAATAGCAGCCATGGATCTGGACCATTGTTAACCTTTTCCCCTTGCACCATTTTCCTGATGAAGATGCCACCCCTCCAAATAAAACTACTGTTTGCCTCATTGGTAAAAAAAATATATGGGTGCAAGCCTCTGTTCCCCTACATTCTTACCAGTAGGGCAAATAGTTGCGATATTCATTGGGAAAATGACTTAACCCCTCTCCTATGCCACAGGCCCTCCCCTGCTTCTATTCCCCCCCGCCCCGCAAATGGAAGAGACTGAGATACATTCACAGATCTCCATCATAATGCATCGTTTGGCTCCACATTAGACAGCACCAGCACACAAGACTTTCACTCTCCCAGCTATTCACACCACATGCATTTGGGTCCAGGGATATGGGGACCAATGTGGTTGTAAGGATTCAAGGGATTCTCCCACACCACTCCCACTTTAGATGGGCTTGGGTGAGCCTTAGATGCCCGCACAAATAGGTGGAAATGGGCCACAAACAGTGGGTATTGCAAAGAGTCAGAGAGTAGCGTACTGAGTAGTGCACTTGGTCTACAGCCCTTGTATCGGCTTCCCCCAACCTGGCAGATTCCAGATGTGTTAGACTACAACTCCCTTAATTCCAGCCAGCAAGGGCAATCGGTCATGTTGGCTGGAAATTATGGGAATTGTCATCCAATACATCTGGAGGGCACCAGGTTGGGGAAGGCTGCCTTATATCATGCAAGCCTGATGTAAGAGCTCTAATTGCTATGGAGAATATAGAAACTTGCCATCAAGTAAATGGATAGGTGGATAATTCTTCTCAGAAGATATAGGATCACAATATTCACCATAACTTTGTTTTCCCTTCCTCTCTAGTGTGTTTTACAGGTAAACCACCTGTCTGCATTGTTCCTTTACCTGGTCTCTGCCAAACCCAGAGCTTTCTGAAAACCAATACACACAGAAAGAGAAATGGCTCTTTTAATGGAAATGTATTTCAAAGAAAATGCTAGTGACAGAACATGGATTCTTAAGAAATGTATCTTCTAGGTAAGCTCAAAGCAAACAGACTTTTTCTGTTAGAGTTTTTAACTTGGTTTTCAAAGGTGAATGCTCTGTTATCTATGCACAGTCTGTTCAATCTTGCTGACAGCAAGTTACTTGAAGAGGAGATCTGAGTGGTATTCAAGCTCAGATTTAAATGAGAAAAAAACCAGTCCAGTAAAAATAAAAGTTGTCATCTTAATCCATGCCTTTTATTCTGTGTGGTCAACGAAAAGAACATACCATTTATAATATAACTTCTGCGCTTCATCACTGAAAGCAATCAGCTTTCCCCAACCTGGTGGCCTCCAGATGTGTTGGACTATGACGTCCATTACACCAACCAGTGGCCATGCTGACTGCGGATGATGAGAGATGTAGGCCAACATGTCTGAAGGGTACCAGGTCTGGGAAGGCTGGAACAGCAACTGTTAAAGCACAATGCTGGCTTAACATGTTTTTTTCACCAGAACTTAAGAGTCAACATCTTCCCTCTCTCTTATCTCCATTCCACCCTGTTTGGATTGGAGCTTGTCATTTTAAAATGGCTGTATAGGCAGTTTTTACTTTAGTTGGTTTGCCATGTGAATATAAAACCAACACTGGCAAGAACACTCGTTTGCATCACATATCACTCTTCTGCTTTCTCTTCCCCACTCCCCATTATTAGACATTACATAAATAGCAAGAAAGAGGCTCAAATGTAATTTAATACAAGGATACTTTCCCACTTATTTCAGGGTAACCTTATTGAACTCAGTGGGATCTCCAGCCTGATCCTATTCAACTTCAAGTATAACCTGATGGGATCTGAGCTAGCAGCGACCAACCTAGAAAAAGATCTTGTGGTTGTGGTGGAGAGCTCAATGACAGCCCAGTCAGTGTGTGGCCACTGTAAAAAAGGCAAACTCCATGTTAGGCATAATTAGGAAGGAATTGAGAATAAAACTGCCAATATCATACTGCCTTCTTACAAATTTATGGTGCAACCACATTTAGGATACTGTTTACAGTTCTTGTTACCACACCTAAAAAGGATATTGTAGAGCTGGAAAAAGTGCAGACAAGAGCACCTAAAATGATCAAGGGGCTGGAGCATCTCCCCTATGAGGGAATGTTACAACAGCAGGGATTGTTTAGCTTGGAAAAAAGGAGGGTAAGGGGAGACGTGATAGGGGTGTACAAAATTATGCCAGGTGTGGAGAAAGTGGATAGGGAGACATATTTCTCCCTTTCATAATACTAGAATCCAGGGTCATCCCATGAAGCTGATTGGTGGGAGATTCAGGAGAGATAAAAGGAGGTACTTCTTTACACAGTGCATAGTTAAACTATGGAATTTGCTACCACAATGTGCAGTGATGGCCACCAATTTGGATGGCTTTAAAAGGGGGTTAGATAAATTTGTGGAGGAGAAGACCATCAATAGCTACTAGTCCTGATGGCTATGTGCTACCTCGAGTATCAGAGGTAGTATGCCTGTGTACACCAGTGGCTGGGGAACATAGGCTGGAGGGTGCTCTTGCACTTGTGTCTTGCTTGTGGGTTCCCGATTGACAGCTGTTTGGCCACTGTGTGAACAGAATGCTGGACTAGATGGACCCTTAGTATGATCCAGCAGGGTTCTTTTTATGTTCTTATGTTCATATTTGCTCTAAAATAGGTCCCAGTGTTTTCAGTGGGACTTACTCCAAAGTAAATATTTCGGATTGTAGCCATGCTTCTGAGGACTCAATCAGAGCAGCCTTCCTGTGGCTGTAGGTTGTTGAGTTCCTTTTTTTTAATGCAGAACTCTTTCCACACTACAGAATTTTCCCAGTATTTTCCATTAATTTACTCTATTTAGTGCGATCTTTCCACATTTGTGGGCAGAGCAAATTAGAATGCAAGAACATAAGAGCCCTGCTGGATCAGACCAAGGGTCCATCTGGTCCAGCATTCTGTTCACACAGTGGCCAACAGCTGTTGACCAGGAACCCACGAGCAGGACATGAGCGTATCACCACCTTCCTGCCCATGTTCCCCAGCAACTGGTATACACAGGCATACTGCCGCTGATACTGGAGGTAGCATACAGCCATCAGGACTAGTAGCCATTGATAGCCTTCTTCTCCATGAAACAATACCTGCCTATTACAGGTATTCTCCCTCCCCTTCACCTACCCCTCCACCACCAATTTCCTCATCCAAATTCTGTTCTCTTCTAGGCATTCGCACAGGTGGGTTGTATCCACTGGCACACGCACCTTCCTCTCCAAACACATTTTTTAAGCCGGAAGTGCATAGGGGCACAACCCTATGGCCGCTAGTCAGCAGCTGGGCAGCCATAGGATAGGTCAGTTCCCTGAGAACTGACCACACTCTCCTGCACTGCCTCGTAGGCAGTGTGGTTCAGACCCGTGCTCCGCACTCATAAGAGGAGCGTGGAGCAGCGAAAACGGGACGTTCCTGGGGGTGGGCAGACGTGTCTTTCCGACACTTCCTATGTGTCATCCAGCATCCGCACACACACCCCGCTCCGACTTACCATGGCTAGAGAGCTGAAATCAGCTGTCTAGCCACAAATGCAGGGCAGCTGAAGTACAGAGGGGAAGATCCTGCGTTGGATAGGTGGTTGCCTCTGAGTTCAGAGGCAGCCGCCTATCCCATCCCGATAGGATTGCGTCCTAAGAGTATCATGTCAGAAGTCCCCATGCATTTGCTTTTCGCTTCCTGAGTGGAAGTGCATTCAGGGAGTTCACTGGTTTACCGGAATGAAGCTGCGTTCCTTACTCCTCGTGCTGAAATTATATACCATTAGAGCTGTGAGCAAATGGCCTCTCAGAATTCTCCAGCCTATTTGTGGGCAGAGAAATGGGGGGGGGGGATTCACTGAATTTCTTATAAGGGAGGAGAAATTCTCCAACAGTTTCTCACAGATAGGGCTCACTATTGGCAGGGGTTGCAGCACAGGTTCCTTCTTTTTTCCTAAGGGTTTTTGGTTTACTGCACTGCTTCTGTAGGTGGCAATAGCATCAACTATGTTGAGGCTTCCACTTTTTGGAGGCAGAATTTTGAATTTCTTTTGGTTTTTGACCATACCTAATCGCCGAGAGGTGGCCAAGGGTGCTGTGAGTCTTTTCTCTCTCTATAACACAGTTCCATTGTTCTGCAGCCTCCCAGGGCACCTGCTGTTCCTGAACTGAAAAAGCACCATGGGAGGAATTATGATGATTATTGGCTTTAATTGAAGTGTGGGGGAAGTTACAGGCTACAGGCTGCCGCAGAGATTATCGTACCATGAATCTCTGTACACTCCATGGCCACCTCATAAATAAAGTAAGCACAGGAACCCCAAACCCAGCCTATGAGAATTTCTCCAAACTTTCGTCTCCTTTGAATTTCTCTTTGAGAGCAATTTCTTTTCTATCAAATTGAATGAGAACGATCGAAACAAATGTGAAATTTTCAGCACAGCACCGTATATCATATTTCTCATGTCTGTTTTTCATGTAATGGCTCTGCAATGTAAAGTCTTGTTGCTGAACATGAGGAGGAGGAACAGGAGGAGCTCCAACCTACTGATGCTCCTGTCTATATATGATAATCTCAGCAAGGGCCTGTCTTTGTGGATGATTTGCTGTGGACTGGGACATTTGGAGGTCCTTTGCAGCACATAACGTCACGGCCAGTCTGCAGCCACCCCGGAGTTTACCTGTGGGGAAACCGCATTTTTGCAGAGTCCCTTTACTCTGCTTCCCCTCCCCTTTAATTCAGCTCCCCTGCGGTTCTGCTGCTGTGTGTCCATCCCACCACTTTAAATTTGGCATGATTGGGCGTTCCTAGGAGTGTGTCTTTCACCTAGCCATTACCTCAGTAGCCTAGGTAACTAGAGTAACTAGCTTGCCTTTCCAACTCATCAAAGCACTAGATCACTTTTCTGTGCCTTCAGAATCGCACTGTACTTCCTTTTCGCCAGTGGGAGTAAGTAGCCTCCATTTCCCAGTCTGTCCCCTTGTGAGCCTTCTCTGATGCTCGTGTAACTTTGCTCCTTTGATGTTTGGGTTACTTCGCTGCTTCTCTGCATGGAGGGAAAGGGCTGGCAGGAGTTGTCTCCCTCTGCTAGCGCTGCTGCCTCTGCTGGCTGCCTCCTCTCCTCCTTCTCCTGCATTCTTTAGTTTTCACTGTATTGCCCTATTGCTACAGCAAAATACTGGGGCTGCAAGCTCCTGCTCCTGGCTGCTAGATAGCTAGAACTTAAAACGGTGTGGCTCTGATTTTCTCAATGGGAGAAAAGATGCTGCAGATTCTCAATGGGGGGAGGGCAGGCAACAGAGGCTGCAGACTGAAAATGGGTGAATTGGCTAGATCCCTGTATTTACTCCCTGGAAAAGGAGAAAGGAGGTGGGAGCTTCAACTCCCTGTTGGCTAGAATGGGGAGAAATTGCACTAGTGGGGTGCTCTCATGGGAAGCCTTCAGATGCTGACAGGGATAAAAACATGGTAGCAGAGGGGAGCTTGGAAGGGGTGGGAAGCAAGCCTTTCTCACTGGTTGAGCAGCACCTGTCAGATTGATGATGTTCAGTTCCATTCCCCCACCCAACTCAGAAGTATGTTGCTTTCAAGCACTGTGTGACCTGTGAAAAATGGATTTTTAAGGTATAGTACACTTGGCTTTTCTTGCTTTGTGTGATCCTGATGGACCAAGCCAATTCCATGTCAACTCCTTACAAACCTACACAAAATGAAGGTATCTTAAATGTATGATCAGAACAGATCTTTCCTGAAATGTATTTCCAGAATGTATTTCCTGGAAAAGCATTTTTCGCAGAAAGTTAGCCTGTGAACTAGTACAGAAGTGGCAGGAGCAATTGCTTTGTAAATAAGAGATCTGAAACATCACCTCAGTCCTACACACACACACACACACACACACACACACACCTACCTCCTAAAGCTCTGAGACCCTAAATCAGCCTTCCCCAACCTAGTTCTCTCCAGATGTTTTGGACAACTCCCAGAATTCCTGACCATTAGCCATGCTGCCTGGGGCTAATGGGTGTTGAAGTTCAAAACATCTAGAGAGCACCAGGCTGGGGAAGGCTACCCTAAATTATATGATAAAATAAGAACATCATATTTCATTTCAAAAGCTTGGTCCTACTGTGCCTTGATCCTTCTTAGATCACATACATAGAACTTGGAAATGGAGAGGTTAGAGCCATACAGAAAATACTTCCATTAAAACTAATTGTTCTTTTGAAGTCACGGAAAAGAATAAAAATTGTCTGCTACACAGACGGTAGCAGTAAACTGGAGCACAGTCATAAAAGCTGCAAAGATGTTTCATTCTTGCTTGCCACTTTCCCACTGTTCCACCTGACGTGACTCACACAGTGCATACTTGATCATGCATAATGATGTCGAAGAGCAATTAATGCAAGGAATGCTTTGGTGACTCAGGCATATCAGTCCAGCCACTCCCATTCATTTCTGCAAGGCTTGTGCAAGGAAAGCCTTCCACATGTTCATCGGATTCACTTATAGTACTGTGGGAAAGGCCACCCTAAATTTATCAGAGCTGTGCTATCCTCAAGCAACACTTTCTTCCAAGTGTGGATAGGATTGCTCCTAAATCCTTGTGTGCTAGTGAATACAGTGCGATGCCATTGGAATAAATCTACACCAGCCTAGCAATATCCTTGGATTAGTGGGAACCTACTGTTGGCAGAAGCTTTCTGCTGGTGGAACGCCACTAGGGCAACAGGCAAAAACTGGGTAAAATTGCGGCATGTCAAGCAGGAATACAGCTTACGAGGAATCCCATGTTCATTTGGGCGCATTTCCACCTTTAATAACAGTGTAACATTGGGTGGTTTGCACATCAAACAACCTATGGGTTGATGGGGATGAGCGGAAGACATCTAGGCTCACCACTTCAGTTAACCACCTACAGTTGCCCCATTCATAGATTGTTATTGTGTCATCTGAACCCAGACACTCTGTGTTGTTTAGGGGTTTAAATAACCCAGAGTTCACCCATGCTTTGTTGCTGGCTTAACTCTGGGTTGTTTAACCCCTAAACAAGCGAGAGTGTCTGGATTCAGACATCATGATAACAACCTACAAACAGGACAATCATAGGTTAATTGAAAATGGAAGCAACAAGTGTGCTGGAGGCAGCATGCTCACTTGCTCCTACTAGATTTCGGCAATTTGTGGTTTAAATAACCCACAAATTGCTGCTATGTATGAACCAGGTCATTGCACCAGCAAAAGAAGTGGCATAAGTTAAAACATTGCAATTGAAATCAATGGACAGCTCCAGACAACTGTCCCCTGGGCAGCAATATAGGATAGGATCCCAATTAACTCTGCAGCCAATCACGACACTCCATTAGCAGTAAACAGGCCCCAGTTAGGGAATACATCAGGACATACAGTATGAGGCTACATCACTCTGTTCTCATTTCCATATAACAGGGTAGGTAACTTGTGGTCCTCCAGATGTTTTTGCCTACAATTCCCATCATCCTTCGCCATTGGCTATGCTGGCTAGGGTTGATAGGAATTGCGGGCCAAACGATCCGGAGAGCCACATTGCCCACCCCGGCCATATAACTTAGAACACCCAACTAGGAATTTGGTGATGGGTGTACTGGTTAAGGCCACTTTGCACAAACAGCCAGGGTTGACAACAAAGTGGGAAAGGCATATTGTTAACACTTGTTGGGTGCTTCCTGAAGGTGGTTTCCTAGTGCTACCAATCAAAAGGCATTGTGCAGCTCTTCCATCTTTTCCTCCTTTGCAGATTTTTTCCGGTAAGACAAAAGATGGAAGAAGTGGTGGGAAAACACAGGAAGGTTACACATTGAAGACAATGAGCTTCACCACATGAGGCTAAATCCTGCATCCTTACCGGGGCTTCTGCTTCTAGATTCTTTGCGGGATTAAGATCGGTTCCTTTACATTGGCAGACACGTGCTTTGAATTGGGGAATTCCTTTCTTGGCAGCTTCTATATGTCTCATTTTACAGCCACTAGATAGTGCTGTGGTTATAGCAGAACTGCACAATTACACACAGCCGATATATCGGATTAACGTTCCTTATCGGGTTATCTCTGATCTTTTAAAAAGCAGGATAAAGGTCAGAAAGTGCAGGAGATGCCTTGGAGATGGATGACATTGTGTAAAGGACCCACAAACTTCCATGACTGACCAATCATGAGTGTGCAATAACAGCCTCATGTAGAAATGCTCAGTGTTGTCTAGACCTGTAGAATTCTGTGAAAGAGGCAGGGCAACTGCACAATAAAAGCCTCATCTGGAAGACCCATCTTCTGAGAAGCCTTCTGGTACTTTGCCTTAGGACCCGCAAACCCCAAATCTATTGCTGCAATGACCAGGCATTCCACACTGGTAATCAAAGGAAGGGGAGCCCAGATCTCACATCGGAGTCCCAAACACTCTCCATTCCTCAGCCGCAGCATGTGAACAAGTGCAAAGCACTCAAATAAATGTGTTTATTTATGGCATGTCCATACTGCCTTTCTGAAGCCAACCAATATAAAATGTTTATAAAATGTTCAGAAAATTTTAAAGATCTACAATAAATAGAAACACAATGAAACATTAAAAACAACCTTAAAAACCATAACAAGAATTTTAAAAGGTAAAAAGATGTGTCTTGACCCCCTTCCTGAACACACAGAGAGTGGGGACCAGTCGCAATGCCAAAGGGAGTGTGTTCCAGAGCTTAGGAGCAACACAGGAGAAAGCCCCATCAAACAACCCATCACCACAAAATGTCAGTCACATGGCAATACAAGAGTGACTTCTTCACCTCCATTACTTCACAGGCTGCAGCAGTATCTTCCACACAGGTGATACAGGATAAGAATGCAGACGGCAGAAAAGCGGTCAGTGTGGGCCACGGCCTCCCCATACAGGTAAGCTCTCACCATGTACTGGTGAAACCAATGGGAGAATAGCCAGTTTTGTATGTGCATAGCAGGCAACTTGGCTCTATTCATTGGTACTGCTGACCAAACACTCATGACTCATTCTTCCTTACAGGATCAGAGCCAGAGCCCTCAGAGTAGGCTCTGAGTCAAACAGTCTCCCGAGACAGAATTCCATTGTAACTCCTTATAAGGGATCTCCTTATCTCCCCACTGTGTCTAGCACATGACAGCTACTAATTGTGACATGCCCCACATGTTCTTATAGGGAGGGCAATAGCCTGAGTTGCAAGGAAGCTAGTGAAGAAGAAAGAAATCTGAGTTTTTCAGCTGACTAGAAGAAAGAGCTTTTCGGCTTCTGAGCATACACAGCTTTGCTTTGGGGGAATCTGTTGCTGCTTTGAAGAGAAGGATTATTGGGTCAGGTGCTTGCCATTCCTTGTATATTTGTAAATAAACAGCTCTCACAACAGCACCATAACTCATCAGAGTTCTTTTGTTAAAAGTAAATAAAACCTGTAGTGGCTTCCTTTGGAACATTTTACCCTGAGGGCAGGAGGGTGCTGCACATGTGTATTGCCAATTTGACCTAGTATAAGTGCACTCTGAGTACTTGCGCTTTTTTACTGTAGAGAGACAGTGTGGCGTAGTGGTGAGAGTGCTGGACTGGGAACTTGGAGATCTGGGTTCTAGCCCCCACTCGGCCATGGAAGCTCACTGGGTGACTTTGGGCCAGTCACAGACTCTCAGTCCAGCCTACCTCACAGGGCTGTTGTAGTGAGGATAAAATGGAGAGGAGGATTATGTATGCCACCTTGGGATCCTTATGGAGGAGAAAAGGCGGGATATAAATGCAATAAAGAAATAAATGTCAAAGAATAAAAATACAAAAGAGAAACAAATACATGAACTATCCCTTGAGGGGGCCTTATTTTTTCATACCAGAAAACCTGCCTATTTCCCCTCTCTTATTGATAGCCTGTCAATAATTAAGCGAAGGGCTCATTCACCTTGAGCCACTTCTGCTTATGTTTCTTGGCAGAGACACTTCCTGTTCCTTCCCCTGCTGTACAAATTATATTTGCTTTTGGGTCAACAAATCAGGAAGTCTGATGAGTGCTATTTTTACACACTTCAGCTCTTTGTTTCCTTTCACCAGGATCTAGCAATGCCTCTTCCCAGGATGATTAGGAATCATTCTTCTTGTCTGCTGCTGCCCTGTACCTCCACATTTGACCGGTGAGAAAACAGTGATTATTTAGCCTGTAGCCAACAACACTGATTACAGCAAGTGTTGTGCAATACTGCATCTTAATAACTGGAGGGGAAACCTTTTCAGAATTTTAGATTGTATTTGAGGTGTGCAAGGAAAAAACTCATTTTGTTATTCCAGTCATTTTCATTATTCATTTTGTTATCCATTCATTTTATTCATTTGATGTGCTGTATTTATGCCATTTCAGATTTTATGGCTTCATGTCTTATTTTGTATTTAAATTATTTTTATACTTATTTATTGTAAACCACTTTATGCACTTCTTGTTACGGGCAGCATACAAACGGCGTTAATAAATAAATAAATGTGGCCTGCCTATTCCTGCAACTGGCCTTTGCAAGAAATGAGGCAGAATGCAATTTAAAATTATGTGATCATGCAAATAAAAATGCAAAGAGGCAGAATTAAGGATGGACAAGAAACTGGAACCCTACTCTTTCCAAGCCTACCCTTCCAAGCCTACTCCAAGCACTGGAATTTGACAGCTAATGCTGCAGTCCTATACGCGCACAGCTGAGAGTGGCTGAGTTCGACACGATAACCCACACTCAATGGTTGGGTATGTGATGAGTGTGGGTTGTCGTTGAACCTTGGGTTGTTTTGAAACATGGGTTATGTTGTCCAAACCCAGCCGCAATAACAAACCATTGTTTATTAACCATGAACAACCCACAGTTCACAACCCAACAACGAACCATGGCTTCTTTTCATGGGTTGTTCATGTTTAACAAACCATGGTTTGTTAGCACGGCTGAGTTCAGACAACACGATAACTCACATTTCAACAACCCATGGTTCAAAGACAACCCACACTCAGCTCTTGAGGGTGAGTTATTGTGTTGTCTGAACCCAGTCAGTAAGTCCTTTTGAACTCAATAGGGCTTACTTTTGAGTAGACATGTACAAGAATGCACTGTTAATTTTCTTTTCAGCTTAATTGTATGTATACATAACATCACCATTATGTTGTTTTTAAAGCACATATTTAGAACAAACTCTTCTTTACACAGTAATAACAATTTTCCTAGGAATTCAATCTTAAAGCATCTATCACTTGAATAACATCAGCTAACCATACTAGCTGGCAGAAGCTGTTCAATCTGGCTGAGTTTATTAGAAGCCACTAAACAAAGCACTCTCTAAAGAGATTGGGAGAGAAAGGGTTTCTCTCCCTTCACACACACACACACACACACACACACACGGAAAGTCTCCAAGATTAACTGAATTGCAATTACATGAACAGGATAATGGATATTCTTAATGTTTAGCATATTTTAAACATATAAAATATTTATCATATATACATACACACGTGCTTGTAGCATTAATGCATTTCACTGTTGTGATCTCATTCATCTTTTTACAACAACGTATTATGGTTGCCCAGTGCCACTTAACTGTGTCCATTACTAATGTGGGATTTGACCCCATATCCATGAGGCTTAACTCCAACATACTGTCCAAATGGCTGCTCTGGCACTGTAAATTAGAATAGTAAGTTAATGAAGAGCTATTCCTGCCCATCCTTTTCTGGTTTATTGTAGATTCCACCTTTAGAAAAGGAAGAGGAGACCTCCTTGCCCATATGCTGTTCCAGATTAGGGACTATGATTCCTGAACCATGTGCTAGTTACTGTGTGAAATTATTCCTTCCAGAGCAGCACTTTTTATCTCCTACTGCTAACAGTCCAAAGGCATTGTGCAGCTATTCCTTTTCTTATAGTTTTCAGCAGTAAAAAGAAAGATGGAAGAAGCAGTGGGAAAACACACGAGGGCTATGAGAGAAAGATGTTGTCATCTGGAATCCCTGTAGAATTCAGTGAATGAGGCAGGGCAATAAAAGCATGTGATAAAAGTGTGATAAAAGCCTTGCCTGGAAGTACCCAATGGAACGTTGAAAACATATACCTCCTTAGCCAAAGTACAAAAATGCCTGTTTATTTGCATATGTTCATGAATATACATACATATATGCATGCAAATTTAAACTTAACACTTCCTACCACTAAAGATGAGAAAAAACACACTTACCTGGTTTACACAAAACGCTAACCCATGGGTTGTTGATTTCTGGACTAGTGTGATGTGCAAACCAAGCTGCACTAACTAACTATGGTTTGTTAACCATGAACAACCCAGAAAGAGAACCCATGGTTTGTTGTTGATTGAGAACTCTGGGTTGTTGAAACCATAGGTTGTCATTAAGTGTGAATCTAGAATCATTTCACCAGGCTACAGAGCTGGTGGGCAAGACTGGTAAAAGAAACCCAGCCGCTCTACATGCCAGTACTACATTGCCACAGAAGCATTTGGGATACAAAGAGGGAATGGGCGAAGGAGGAGGCAAAAAAACAGCCCTGCAATTCAGAAAACAAGCTGCAGTTTGTTCGATCGTCTGTCAGACAAACTGTGTGATGGGCAACAAACCATGGGTTAAGGGTGGGTTAAATAATAAACCATGGTCTCTCTCTCTCACACACACACACCTGACTTGTGACCAAAACTCTATTTCAAATGACAGCATTGCAGTTGATGTATATCTAACTTCAACCTTCCTCAGTTTCTATTAGTTTAGCAGCTGCTGGGAGCAACACTCTCTATAAAACGTACCAATAGTCATTTGGTGCTAGCTTGAGTCTGCTGAATGTGAGCATCTGGATACTCTTTTGACATGCAGCCAGTATTTCCACATGGAAAACAACTATGAATGTTATTAGCATGGGAATTCATGGGACTAAATAAAGCCATCTTCTCAACACAAAAGGCTTCCTCTCTGTCAAAGTTTAACTGTTAACACTGAAGCAGTTAAGAGTTTCTTTTAAAAAATGTGGCAAGATGCCTAATGTTTTCTATTTTAAGCAATCTATATATATAACAGTGACTCCCGAGGACTTTTGGTGATTGTGAATGAACAGCTGGCCAAAAACCTTCAAAATATCATTCATAATAGGATTATTTTGGAGTTTTGTTTTGCAATACCAACTTTACTGGTAGTATTAATTCTTCCCTATTAGGATGGACAGAGGGCTCTGAGATCTGAGCCCTCTGCCCTTTTGGTTATATACCCATAGGACTGTGCCCTAAAAATATCTCCACTGTAACTTTAACAGTGTTGTGAGCAATAGAGAGGAAGAAACACAATTTCTTATCAGCTTGCCTTACCTCACTATCTCAGGCCTTGGGTCTACAAGGTATGGTGTACCCTCAAATCTATTCTTATCTCACAGTACAAAGTGCTGAGTTTCTGAAGCCTCTTATGTACAAACAGAAGTTATAGCACTGCTGGAATACCATTGGTGTTAACAACACATGCTCAGATTGTGTACATCTAAAGCTTGTGAATATTTGTAACAATGGCAGCAAGAGAGTCAGAAAAAAAAATTGTATTGCTCCATAACGTTTGATGCATCTACTACAGCTTCAGTTGCTCCAGAACTTCGGCTCCACGTTCATCAACTTGCAATCCATAAGATGACAGCTTCGAACAGCACAGCCGTCCATCTGAATAGCTTATTTGGTAATAAGAAAAGATATATGGAAATTTGTAATAAAGGAAACTAAATACTTCTGTTAAGGGGACAGTTAATTGCACAAACACTCTGTGAACACCACTGAATATAAGAAACTGCCTCAGGATAAGAATGAACAATAAGCCACTCAGCTCAGGACTGTCCACCCAGATTAGTGTGGTTATTTATTATTTTATTTATGGAGGGAGCAATCCTATGGCCGCTAGTCAGCAGCTAGACGGCCATAGGATATGTGGGTTTCCGGAAACCGACCTCAGACCCTGCGCTCCAAGGTCGGTTCCCAGAGAACTGACCTTCCCCCCCACCCCCATGCTGCCTCAGAGGCAGCTTGGAACAGCCCTGTGCTCTGTGCACGGAAGAGGAGTGTGGAATAGGGAAAACAGGGCATTCCGGAAGGTGATCCAGGGTGGGGAAGGTGGGAATGCCAGTATGACACATCCTATGTGTGGTCCAGCAGCCGCCTCCCCTGCTCCGCCTTCCCGCAGCTAGACAGCTGAAATCGGCTGTCTAGCCACAAAAGCAGGGTGGCTGAAGTGCAGAGGGGACAATCCCCTCTGTGCTTCTCCTGCCCTGCATTGGATAGGTGGTCGCCTCTGAGTTCGGAGTCAGCTGCCTAGCCCCATAGGATTGAGCCCTCAATGTATTAAAACACTCAAAGTTACAATGTATAAAAACGCAACAAGCTAAGAACAAAACTGTAAAAAAAAAATCCCCAGCAAAACAAATAGCTGCGGCTGCAGCCACTTCAATGCTTCTATTTGAAGTACCTGAAAGAAAAAGAAAAATACTTTCATTGACATCAATCTTGGTGGAGGAATTAATAGTCTAGAATTTTTCTCTCAGTCAGCTCCATAGTTTTAGACCAATCTTTCTCCAGATGTCTTGGACTACAACTTCAGCACATGTTGGCAGGGGATGATGGGAGTTATAGTCCAACACATCAGGAGGGCACCAGGTTGGGGAAGGCTATTTTAGACCATGATGTTATTGGCCTCCTTTCAGTTCTGGATGTGTGCAGTGCCCCAGGTATCCTTCACAAAGCGCAGTGTTAAATAGGAATAATTTGGTTTTCCTGTTGTGAGACGCTTAGCACCATCCCTACAGAGCTGACCATCAAAGTAATCACTGCACTGTGGAAAAGGCAGGGAGGGGCAACAACAACCCTTGAAATAATAATGGGGAAGAAAGGAAATACTTGGGCTTTGGGCTTGAGAGTCCCAGTTTATTCTGATGCTAATCAGTCATCAACATGGAGCTCATTCATCGGCCCAGACCACTAGCAGTGATCAATATGTAGCAGCAGTGGCAGCAACTGCAGCAACACAAGTCCATTCCCCTAAGAGCAGAAATAAACTGGTGCCAAAAAAACCCACACGCAAAAGCAACCCGCTCAGAAGTAACATCCAGTCCATTTTGTTTCCTCTGCCCTTGTACCTATTCTCCAGCTGGCTGGCTGCATAAGCATCTATACTTGTATTGAGCCCAACAACTACTGCTTTAGACCAGTGAGAATCTTCTCTCAGACATATTCAGCTTGTTTCAGTAATACACACTGTGTAAATTAATCTGTGCATTTCTGAGTGTGTGTGTTTTAAATAGTAGCTACATGTGGGGGCCCAGATTTGGATCGGGACTGTGGCATGGGTGGTCCTGATGCAGATTGGGCTGCCATTTAAAAACACGTAACACAAATACAAAGATGTATTTAATGTAATCTGTAGTTTGGCTGACAGTACACAAGATACCAACAGAGAACCAAACCAGCAACTTTTCTTTATCAAACAAACAAACCTACACCTACCAAAGCCAAATTCCATCAATAACACATGACAGAGAAGGGCGAGGGCAAAGAACCTCTTCTGTTCAGAACCTCTTCCTAAAGGTGCCAGGAGCACCTTGAAGTGGTAGTTCCCCAAGTCTCTGCTTGACCTTGCTTCTCCTGGCTCAGTCAGGAGCTGCCAGGAGCTGTGTGTGTGCATGTAATGAATAGGGGTGGCCCTGCCCATTTTTGGCTCTGGCCCCGCCCACTGCTGGCATGCAGCCCCCAATATGCTGCCCCAGAGCCAATGTGCCCCTTGGGCTGAAAGAGGTTCCCCACTTCTGTTATAAGGGCTTATCACAGATCATCCACACAAATGTACATCTGCTGAGATTCGTGAGGCAATGCCAGCCATCAGGTTAAATCACTCCACTAAACTAAAATATAAGCACTCTTGACATCACCTCAAACTTCCTGCATCCATTTCAATACTCTTTTAATGGAAGTTCAAATACTGAAAACTAATCTCAGGATATCTGATTGTATATACAATAACAATTATAGCATGGTCATTCTCTTAGGTAGTTGCAAGTGAAGCTCAGAAATGAATGCAAGGAAACTCTTACCTGCATATTAATAATCTATTATTGTGAGCAAGGAGTGTAGTTAATGGATCCTGGGACAACCAATAGAACCATGCAGAGTTGGTTCCAGTTCAAAATTCTGAATAAACTACTTTACTAAAACATAGCTTGATATATCACTGCATAAACAAGTCATCACTGACAGCATCTCTGCCATCTTCAAAGGGGGGGGGGGAATCTCATATTTATCTTCTCAGAAAATTGTCCTGGAACGCTCTGACAGGCAGTTAAAAAAGCTCAACCTGCATCCACCCAAAGTAACTTGTGACGTGTTTTTTTTAATTCTATGAACTTACATTATGTACTGAGTCATAATGTGCAAATACCCTGATGGTAACCATGGCTACTTGGAAACAGATTTCATTGTGTTAAATAAGATTTACTTGGAAGTAGTTATAGTTAGGATGGAAGCCTCTGACAGATGGAAGTTTGTTTTGGAGGAATATAATCTATTAATTGAATATTTTGCACAGCAGTTAGAGGGGCACACTTCATACGCCCTGCCACTACTGTTTTCCCTTTTTAAAGTGTAAGTTAAAGCAATTATGTGGAACAGGGAAGAAGAGCTCACTATATCAGTTGCAAAGAAGAAAGGATTAATAAAACTACTGAGTCCTTCCTTAGTAGAGGGGGCAGTCAGATAAACCACAGCTTCCCTTGGGGCCTCTGAAAACATTCCAATTCCACTAATCTGATAAGGTAGTAGATTATAAATTTAAATCACATGTTAACATGAGATAAACATACACAAAGCTCTGGGTATTGAAATGAAAGGTTAGGCTTAACTTTTACGAAATGTGTCATCTCCAATATGTTCCAAAGGGTCACACTTATTTATTTGCCTTATCATGCTTGTTATGGAACCTCTCCTGTGCCCAGTTCACACTGCGAATGCCCTCTCCAGAGGAGAAAACCCCTTGAAAAGCAATTGGATGGGGGGATTAGGAGGAGAAAAGTTCTGTGTGTGTGTGTGTGTGTGCATGCACATGCGTGTGCGTGCGTGTAAATGTTAAGCAACTGCTTCTGCCTGCCAAATCTTGCCTGCGAGGGCTGCTCCAGCTCCACATTACATTATATATTTTATTTATTTATTTATTTATACATACATACATACATACATACCCCGCCTTTTTCCCAGTACTGGGACACAAGGGAACTTACATAAATTAAAACATATACAATTAAAACATATGAAAATATACAAAGTTAAAATATAATTAAACAACAATACAATTAAAATTATATTAAAACAGCATTTTAAAACAGCATTTTAAAAGAGCCAGTGTGGTGTAGTGGCAAGAGTGTTGGATTAGGAGCTGGGAGATCCGGGTTCTAGTCCCCACTCAGCCATGAAAGCTCACTGGGTGACTTTGGGCCAGTCACACACTCTCAGCCCAACCCACCTCACAGGGTTGTTGTTGTGAGGATAAAATGGAGAGGAGGAGGATAATGTAAACCGCCTTGGGTTCCTTGCAAGAGGAAAAAAGGCGAGGTATAAATGCAATAAATAATAATAATAATAATTTTAGCAGCTTAGCCCCAGGTTCTATGACCCAAAGGCCTGCTGGAACAAGAGTGTTTTAGTCTGCCTCCGGAAACACATCAAGGAGGGAGCGATCCTAGCCTCCCTGGGAAGGGTATTCCACAGACGTGGGGCAGCTACTGAGAAGGCCCTCTCCCGAGTTCTCACCAAATGTGCCAGTGAAAGTGGTGGGACTGAGAGAAGGGCCTCCTCAGAAGATCTCAGAACACAGGCAGGTTCATAAGGGTGGATATGGTCTTTCAGATAACCTGGACCGGAGCCATATGAAAGCCAGCACTTTGAATTGTGCCCGGAAACAGACTGGAAGCCAGTGAAGTTGTTTTAACAAGGGAGTTGTATGCTCCCTGTAGCCAGCCCCAGTCAACAGTCTGGCAGCAGCTCTTTGAACCAACTGCAGTTTCTGAACACTCTTCATAGGCAGCCACACGTAGAGCACGTTGCAGTAATCCAAATAGGATGTAACTAAGGCATGTGTCACCGTGGCCAGATCAGACATCTTCAGGAACAGGCGCAGCTGGTGCATTAATTTTAACTGTGCAAAGGCACTCCTGGCCACTGCTGAAACCTGAGCATCCAGGCTTAGGGCTGAATCCAGGAGCACCCCCAAACTGCAAACCTGAGTCTTCAGGGGGAGTGCAACCCCATCCAACACAGGCTGAATCCCTATTCCCTGATCTGCCTTTTGACTGACCAGGAGCACCTCTGTCTTGTCTGGATTAAGTTTCAGTTTGTTCTCCCTCATCCAGCCCATTACTGAAGCCAAATACCCGTTAAGGACAGAAACAGCTTCCTTGGAATCTGGTGGAAAGGAGTAGTAGAGCTGGGCATCATCAGCATATTGGTGGCACCGAACTCCAAAATTCCAGACAACCTCTCCAGCAGTTTCATGTAGATATTAAATAGCATGGGGGACAGAACAGAACCCTGAGGGACCCCACAAGCTAATGGCCATGGAGTCAAACAGCCACCCCGCAACACCACCTTCTGAGTTCACCCTGCTAGGAAGGAATGGAGCCACTGTAAAACAGTACCTCCAAGTCCCATCCCAGCAAGGCGTCCCACAATACCATGGTCGATGTTATTAAATGCTGCTGAGAGGTCCAGCAGAACTAACAGGCACTCCCCCTGTCCAATTCCCAGCATAGGTCATCCATCAAGGTGACCAAAGCTTTCTCTGTCCCATACCCAGGCCTGAAACCAGGTTGAAATGGATCAAGATAATCCATTTCATCCAGGAATCCCTGTTGCTGGGAGGCCACCACACGCTCTACTACCTTGCTCCAAAATGGTATGCTAGAGACTGGACGATAGTTATCTAGTGTGGTGGTATTCAGGGAAGGCTTCTTCGACAGAGGTCTCACAACTGCCTCTTTTAAGCAGAGAGGCATTAACCACTCCAGTTGTCCATTCAGCCAGTCCTCCTCTGGCCTCTAATAAGCCAGGAGGGGCAAGGATCCAGCATACATGTGGTGGCTCTCACCGCTCCAAGGATCCTGTCCACACCCTCAGGCTGCATAAATTGAAAAGAATCCATCAACACTGAACAAGCAGGAGCCAAAGTGACATCTACCAGATCTGCATCAACTATACCATCCAAGTCAGAACAAATCCAAGCGATTTTATCAGCAAAGTGCTGGGCAAATTGTTCACAGCGGGCTGTTAAGTGGTCAGAATTTTCATCACATGGGCCAGGATGTAGAAGGCCCTTGCCACTCGAAACAGCTCCGCTGGCCAGCTCCCTGCAGATGCAATAGTGGCAGAAAAGAAAGACTTCTTTGCTGCCCTCACTGCCACAGAGTAGGCTTTCATATAAGCTCTAGCCCATGTTCGATTGGACTCATTCCGAGTTTTCTGCCAACATCGCTCTAGTCTCTGTCTCATTTGCTTCATTGCTGCCAGTTCCCTAGAGAACTAGGGTGCTGGTTTAGCTTCACTCCGTGAGAGGAGATGCTCGTGTGTCCACCGCCCTAGCCATTTCCCTATTCCAGAGATCAGCCAGGGTTTCGACCGAAGCGGCAGCAGGAAAATCCCCAAGAGCCATCAGGAAACCATCCGGATCCATCAGCCTCCTGGGGCGGACCAACTTAATCGGTCCCCCACCCCTGCAGAGGCACTGAGTTCCAGTGAGTCTAAACCCCACCAGTTAGTGATCTGTCCATGACAATGGAACAACAGAAAGTTCCTCCACACCCAGATCACCATCATCCTGCTCAGCATAGAAAACTAGGTCTAGAGTGTGACCTGCTGTATGAGTGGGGCCAGAAACTACTTGGGACAGAACCAAGGTCGTCACTGAGGACATGAAGTCCTGAACCAGTCCCGACAGGGCAGCCTCAGCATGGATGTTGAAGTCTCCCAGCAGAACAAGCTGAGGGGACTCCATCACCACCACTGAGATCACCCTGGCTAGCTCAGGAAGGGAAACTGTTGAGCAGCGTGGTGGGCGGTACACCAACAGAATCCCTATTCTGTCCCGAGCACCCACTTCTAAGTATACGCACTCAAACCCAGTAGACTGTGGGCCAGGGCACCTGGTGAGGGGAATAGCATCATGATAGACCACTGCAACTCTGCCCCCCCCCCCCCGGTCTAGCCTGCTGTTCTACAGAAAACCCTGGGGGACAAAGCTGAGATAGATCAACACTCCCAGCTTCATCCAACCAGGTCTCTGTAATACATGCCAGGTCGGCATGCTCATCCAGGATCAAGTCCTGGATGGCTGCTGTCTTACCATTCGCCGACCTGGCATTCACCAACAGTATTTTCAATCCAGGGGGACTGCTGCCAAGGCTATCCAGGTTATTTGTATTGGGGGACCGCTTTGGGACAACCAGGACCCTGTTATGGTCTCCGCTCCCCTGAACAAACAACTGTCTCCCCCCACCATATCTCCCTCTGCCCTGTATAATTGTGATGGTTGCTCTCTGTGTCCCTTCATCTCCCCTTTCTTTGAAGCACATCCCTCCAAAGATAGATGTGTAACCAACATGCCCCCATCCCTCCATTGACAATGGGCAGGGCCCTTGCCCTCGTGTTCCCCCAAAGTGGCTCCCCCAAAGGGGCAAACCCCTTTGGTGTCACCCCTGTGGCGGCTGTCCCGCCCCTGCAGGAGCCTAGCTTTTATGCCCGGAGCCCAGGAAGATGACACAATTGGGCTGGGAGGGGGTGGCAATCCTGGGAAAAGCTGCTGAGTCAGGGCCTTAGTCCTACAAAGAGGCAGCACTCACAGTGATGTGGCAGATCAGGAGTCCCAGAGGCAGAAGCAGAGGTAGCAGCATTATGAGGACAACATGGGGTTTGCAATCGTGTTTCCCACATAACACCAGGCCTGGCAGCCCTAATGTATGTATTAGGGAGTAAACTCCATGGAAACCAGGGGGAATTCTAAGAACTGCTCAGGATCAGTTATACCAAAAAGTACTGTGCAGCTTTCTGAGACAGCATTTGGAAAATGTCTAATTTCATTTGTCCAATGTGTAATGGCACACATTGGCCAAATGAAATTACACATTTTCCAAATAAGTGAGTGCATAATTCTGCTGCATAATTGACTTGACTTATTACTTATTGACTTATTACATTTATATCCCACCTTTTTTCCTCCGTAAGGAACCCAAGGCGGCGTATATAATCCTCCTCCTCTCCATTTTATCCCCACAACAACAACCCTGTGAGGTAGGTTGGGCTGAAAGTCTGTGACTGGCCCAAAGTCACCCAGTGAGCTTCCATGGCTGAGCTGGGACTAGAACCCGGATCTCCCGACTCCCAGTCCAACGCTCTAGCCACTACACCACACTGGCTAATTAACAGCATACACATAACATTAGACTAAGGGCCAGTCTAGCGCACATGGTTCATGCGAGTTTTGATTACCTCTATGTAAGTGTGCATGGCCTCAATTTGTATTGGGACCATGACACTCTGGGAAGGGGGGGTTAAACCTTCCCCTCCCCACCCATTTTTTTCATGAAATTCCACCACCAACCCCTTAAGAGTGGGGGGGGGAGAAAAAAGAGAATGCAGTTATCTTATTGCAGGTGGTGTTCTGTACACTAATCTATTTCCTCTCATCTGATGAAAAAAAAAGACCAAAATGAGGTATTTCTCTCTCTCCCATTTTCGCCCTGATCCAAAGAGTAATCCAATTTCTTCTAAACCCAGCCATTACATGAATAAACAAATACAATTCATTCCATACTTTTCTTAAATGCCCTGAGATTGCCATGAATGTTCCATCCTGCTCAGGAACATCTTCCATCCTATGCCAACTGCTCCAAGAAGAAGCAAAGAGACATCTCATTTGCCTTCTGATGCAATAAATACTTGAATAATCAGCAGATTGGGAAATGATAGCAACACTTATTACCAAGCACAAAAGCCTGGTGGGGCAGACTCTGTCCCCCTAGACAGCATGGTTAGTTCCCTATCAGTTCCTACATTTGCATTTCAGAGATAGGCCGCCCATGCATATGAGTAAGAGTATGCCTATGAACACAAATAAAAAGGTAAAGGTAAAGGTGTCCCCAACCAGTTGTGTCCGACTCTAGGGTGTGATGCTCATCCCCGTTTCTAAGCCGAAGAGCCAGCGCTGTCCGAAGATGCTTCCGTGGTCATGTGGCCGGCATGACTGAACACCGAGGTGCACGGAACGCTGTTACCTTTCCCGCCGAGGCGGTACCTATTTATCTACTTGCAATTTCTTGCTTTCGAACTGCTAGGTTGGCAGGAGCTGGGACTGAAGACAGGAGCTCACTCCGTCACGTGGCACTTGGGTCTCGAACTGCTGTCCTGCCGACCTTCTGGTCTGCAGTTCAGCATCTTAACCACTAAGCCACCGCGGCCCCCTATGAACACAAATGGGAGGGTGCTATTGCACTCATGTCCTACTTGTAGGTTCCTGGTCGACAGCTGGCTGGCCACTGTGTGAACGGAACTAGACTGGACTAGATGAACGCTTGGTCTGATCCAGCAGGACTCTTTGTTTCTAAAAATGATGATGTATTTACATTCCCAGAAACAAAGACATTTTCTGCCTCATTTTCTGGTGAGGCCCGTCCTATGTTGGTCTGAGTTGCAGTAGTAGTGGCAGCAACACTCTGATCAGCACTGGGCAACTGCCATTGTAATTTCCCACAATGCCTCTTACGGGGCATCACCTGTTGGAGCACCACATTTAAAGGGGGCCCCTTGGATAGGTGTCAGCAGTGGGTCCTGCCAGAGTGCTGGGACCCTAGTACCAGCCTCGTGGGGGGAAAGACAATGTCCCTATTTATTCTCAGCTTTCAATAGGAGCCAGTTTGGTGTAGTGGCAAGAGTGTTGGACTGGGAGCCAGGAGATCCGGGTTCTAGTCCCCACTTGGCCATGGAAGCTCACTGGGTGACTTTGGGCCAGTCACAGACTCTCAGCCCAATCTATCTCACAGGGCTGTTGTTGTGAAGATAAAACAGAGAGGAGGAGGATCATGTAAGCCGCCTTGGGTTCCTTGCAAGAGGAAAAAAGGCGGGATATAAATGTAATAAATAAATAAAATACCATGAACTGTGATAGTCGCCAGCTAGCCAGGGGTGAATGTACCCA
Source organism: Heloderma suspectum (assembly GCF_057233095.1). NCBI lineage: Eukaryota > Metazoa > Chordata > Lepidosauria > Squamata > Helodermatidae > Heloderma > Heloderma suspectum. Next base: position 274,785,079 of record NC_139458.1, read on the forward strand.
CCCCTCCAGCAAGCAAGACATGCAACACCAGACAGATCCCTACCATGGCTGCTTTTGAGCAGATAAGAAATAGCGGGAGGCTTTTCTGATCAGCAAGAGAGACTCCCACAAGTTCTTAGCTTTTCCACCCCTTGCACAAATGAGAAATTATCCCACTTCTCTCCTAAGCCATGTGCATGCAAGAGGACTTAAGTGAGGGGAGGGGATTGGTAATGACCACAAATAATGACTGGCTAGTAAGCTGAGCCAACATTTGCAGACCCACGATCACGACATCCTTCTGGATCTCCCCCAATAGTTAGGAGTTGGGGGCGCTGTTCAGTAGTTTGCTCTTTCCAGGCAAGTAGGTTCTAGAAGAGAACACTGGAAGATTATTGTTCTTTCCCATAGGATTTGTCTTATGTGGTATGTCAGGATGCAGTTTTGCCTCCCTTGCCTTTTAACATCTATATGTAACTGCTTGAAGTCACCCAGAGTGATGGGGTGCAATAGGAAGCTGCCTTATGCTGAGTCCATCTAGCCCAGTGTTGTTTACACTGACTGGCAGTGGCTCTCCAGATTTCAGGCAAGAGCTTTTCCCCTCCTACCTGGAAATGCTGGGGATCAAACCTCGGACATTCTGCATACAAAGCAGGGGCTCTGTCACTGAACTACGTATGGTCTCCGTGTGAGCCATATATGCTGGTGACACCCAGCTCTATGTCTCGTTTTCATCCTGTCCGGTTGCAATGGTGGTGGCCCTGAATTAGTGTTTTACATCAGTTATTGACTGGGTGAGAGTGAATAGTTGGAAGCTCAGTCCAGATATGTCAGGGATAATTATGGTGGGGGCCTCAGTAGGCTAGCTAGTTGGGGAAATACCTGCCCTGGGTGGAGTTATATTTTTACTTAAAAGGCAAGTTGTAGTTTAGGGTTTACATAGTGCGTATACAAATGCGAAGAATAAAAAATGAAAGGAAATTTGTAATCAACTCCCCTACCCCAAGTAGAAACTGATATTCATGAGTCAATTAACTAGTTATTCATCAGTAACCCCACACACCCCAAAGCCACGTTCAAGTAGGAAGCAATAAAACTGGCTGAACCCGTTAACACTAAACTTTCCATTAACATTACAAGGGACCTACTTTGGAGTTAAAAAAATTAGTAGGATTTCGTCCATGGGGAAATGCATTGCCAGATAATGTAGCAGTATAGGAAGGCCACAGTGTAAGTGATAGAGCACATGCTCCGCATACTGAATGTCCCAGGTTCAGTCCCGGGTATCTCCAGGCAGGGCTGGGTAAGAACCCCGAAACAAATGGAGAGCTGCTGCCAGTCAGTGTTGACAATCCTGGGCTAGACGGCCCAAGGCAGCTTCCTATGTTCTTAAGCGTGGCTTGGAGCCTCGGTTTTAATTCCGCTTCGAGCTGATCGTGGAAAGGCAATACACGACTAACGGCTCTAGTGTGGAAGCAACCTGAGTTCCGACAAAAATTGCTCTCCGGCCATCTTTATTTATCATTGTCATCCCTACTGAACATTTGCATCGCAACACATCATCGTGTAAGCGGCGCTGTACAAAACCTGAAAGTCACACACTTCCTCGCTTTGGGAGGCTGGCAGTCTCTGCGCGACTCGCCCGTTATTCTCTGCAGTACTCCAGAAGCCTCTGCATGCCTTATCTCAGGCTCGCATTCCTCCTATTAAGACTCTGACCTTCTTTCCTGTGGTAGCCGCTGAAACCCGAAACCCACGGCCCGCTCTCCCTTTCCTGACGCTCTTCCTCCCTGCCTCACACCCGCCCTGCAGCCACCGCAGCAGCGCCACACTCCCCCCGGCCTCGCTTCCGCACCGTCTCGTGCCTCGCCCAGCCCAGCCTTCCCGGGCTGTCTATGTGTATCTCTAAAGAGTTGCGCGAGGAAAGACGAAGGCGCGGAGGGGAGGGGGTTGTAGCGGCATCACCATGGCGACAGTGACGTCAGCTCACCCTGGATCTAATTGGAGGAAACCCCGTGGCCCCAGCTGCAGCAGCCCACGGGCCAACCGAGCTTGTGCCCGGACTCGGCCCACCTCCGCGGCGCCGCGCGGAGCCGGGATTGGCTACAGGAAACCTGAAGGCGGAGCTAGGGCTCGGATCGCGCTCGCCGATAGGCTAAGCCGCGTGAGCGCGGGCCTAGCTGCAAAGAGGCTGCTTTGTGCCAACGCCCTTTAGCAACGCTGTTTCTCTCGCTTGAGACGGGAGCGGCTTTTTCTCTTTCTCCCCCCTCCTCTTCCTCCTCCTCCCCACCTTCTTGACCCAGCCCCGGAGCGGAGCGAGCGCAGTCGACCCAGCAGGCGCCCGCCGGCCCGGCCTAGCGCCTCAGCGGACACAGGTGAGCGCCAAGGTGGCTTCGGGGAAGGGAGCGGGCGCCTGTCCTCCCTCCCTGGCTAATCTGCGCCGCGTCGTCCATTTTGTGGAGGCGGCGCGGAGCTGGGAGTCCTCCGCCGGGGAGGGGAGGGGAGGGGAGGGGAGGGGAGGAGACGCCGCCGCCGCCGCCGCCATTTCGTACCGGCCTCTTTCTCTGCCGCGGCATTTCCTGAAGGGCGGCGGGAACGGAAAGCCGGAGGAGCGGGGAGGCCGGTCGTTTCCGTTCGTACTCGCCGCGTCCGTCTCCGTCTTGGTCCCTCCTCCGGGGACAAAGGCAGCGCGGTCCTGGGCGTGGAGTCGCCGCGGCTTTCCCGTGGCTCTGTGGGAGGTGCCAAGAAAAAGGGGGGCATCCGATCCCCCTCCCTCCCTCGCCGCCTCTCCAGCCCTGTTTTTACCGCCTTTTCCCGCCGCTCTTCCGCCTTCCCTCTCCTTCCTTTCCCTTCTGCGGACAAAGATCCGACACGTTTTGCGCACCGGCCTGTGCCAAGTAAGGACCGCTGTGCTCTTGACTTCCCCTGCGCTCCTCCTCCTCTCCCCCTGCTCCCTCCCCAGCCCTCCTGCGAGGCGCTCCGCAGTCTGTCCTGCGCCGGAGAGAGCGAGTTGCCCGCCCGCTCTTCTCCGCGCGGCCACTTGCCCCTGTTCTCGCGTTCACTGCTCGCCGGCGCTCTTCTTCTCTGCCCTCCCCTGCGTGTCTCTGCACCCCCACCCCCATTCTGCACCTCCAGGTCATGTATCGCACCGTTTTCGTTCTTCTGTGATCACGCTTTCTTACAAGCCCAGTCGGGATTTTTATTTTCTGCAAATATGTTCGGCCTAAAAAAGTTAAGTGGATTCCCGGAGAGGATTTTCTCGCCGCCCTTTTCGAGCCATCCAATTAAGAAGTCGTTTACCTGGGCCCTGTATACTGCACTATTTCTTTCTAAAGGCCTAGAGTCCCATCCACAAAGCTTGCATGAACCGCTTGGGAATCTTAATCCACCTGTTTTGGAGATCAGTGTTTGTTCTGCATTTATGTCTAGACCAGCAGTGTTAATTTATTCTTGTAGACAAAAGCATTTTTTCTTTTGTCAGCCTCCTGACTGGCTGTTTGAATTAGGGCCTTCAGTGACTGGTTTCTCAATACCCTTCATTAAGTCACTGTCTCACTTGCTGGCCTAACTTCCTATATTCATAGTAGCTCCTCCTATGGCTCACAGCTCTTGATTCGCTAGAATGAGTGCAGGTTTCAGAATGTCTATTCGTTGTTGCAGGTTTTGAGGTGCCTTCTCACTGTGTGAAAGACCCTTCTCTTCCTACTAAATCAGTTGCCTTGCTGCTTATACCACTGCTGGCCAACATGGAAAAGACCGAGATGATCCAGAAAGCCAAGCTGGCTGAGCAAGCGGAGCGCTATGATGATATGGCTACCTGCATGAAGGCAGTGACAGAGCAAGGTGCTGAATTATCCAATGAAGAACGCAATCTTCTCTCTGTGGCATACAAGAATGTTGTAGGGGGGCGACGCTCTGCTTGGCGGGTGATCTCTAGCATTGAGCAGAAAACTGACGGCAATGACAAGAAGATGCAACTTGTCAAGGACTACCGAGAGAAGGTGGAGTCTGAGCTTAAGTCCATCTGCACCACCGTTCTGGTGAGTTGGCTAGGCACATTTGGGCTTCAACTTATTATACATGGATAAACTATCATTGGTTTAAAGGCTAAGGCCTAGGGGACGCATGACCTGCGTTCTGCGAGATATTGGTGTAAATACTAGTATTGGTTTGAAACAAATTGATAAAGTGTAAATTGATACAAAAATGGGCTTTCATGAAGGGGCTGTCTAAGACTGACGAGTTTATTCTAGAAAATGTAACAGTGGCGGTTGAACTAATATTATCCATTGATAAAAGTTGAGTACTAATACTTTCTGTTAACCATAAGTGTATAATACACCTTGTATTAAGAAACTGTCTTCAATAAATTGACAATTTGAAAAGGCTACATATAAACTCTCCTGTGGCTGTAACTGTTGCTTTGCTTCTTACCATATAGAAGGTGTTAGACTATACTTTATTCTAAATCCACTGAGTTGGAGAAAGTTTATGGAACTTATTTGGGATAAACCTCTACATCTGGGATAAACTTTTACCTCTAGCTTCTATGGGTTCTGGCACCAGCTTAACATCACCTAGTGGAAGTGATGATGAACTACCAGGAGTTACAGTAGCAGGAGGCGAGACTGAAGAAAAGGCTCATATTGCCTACTGTCTAAATCTGTTCAGAGCAGTAGGCAGTGCTCAGCAGCTAATCATATGCTGTCTTATTTTTTTTTAATTTTTCTAACAAAACATGGTAATGTTGACACGACAAGGTTCTAGTACTTACTATTTCTAAGCAATTTATTTGACTTGATTATAGGTTTTAACCTGTTTCTATGATAGTTAAGTAGAGTGTGATGCTGATAACTGTAGTAGTAGTACTTTGACTAAACCTATGTTTTTGGTGTTCCAAGTCTACAGTCTGTTGGCATGGTTGTGTGTATTTGTTTCATTGCAGCTTTGCTCCATTTTCCATTACGCTAACTAAACTTTAATTAGAATTATGTTAGGCAGGTCAGCATCCAGTAAAAAACAAATTCTCTGTTGCTTTGTTCTATGTATAAGCAAAAAAGTGCTTCTATGATCCTGTTGGGCATATAGCAATTCCAAATGCAAATTCAGTTTTGTACTGAATTCCCATGTAGTCATAATGTAAATGTTTGCTTCTGATACTAGTTCCTTACACCAAAGGGGGCTTTGGTTTTTGTTCCTAAAACCAGCAGCACCCCATGCCACATAACAAACTGCTTTTTGAAACTTAAAGGAGTTTCAAAAGTAGTTTGATACAGTATCAGGATCTACTGTTCTGAGTCAAAAATCCTACTAGGCATGCCCAAACTCTTGGGTGTGCCTACAGTAGCTCCATGGATCCCAGCCAATGTCCTTAGTCACCTTTATTGCATCCTAGCAGTTTCACAAATACAGAAATACTTTCTGATTTTTAGCCTGAGCTTTCTGATTTAAGAGATGGCTATTTCAGTTGGGGTAGAAGTGGTGACAGTAGTGGATTTTTCTAACCTTTCAAAAACATGGTTTTTGTCACTGGATCATTCCTCTAGGAATACAGACATATCTATGTTAGTGTGTCTTTCAAAACCCTGTGCCCTCCTAACCTCTAAAATGCTTAGAACTGAGTTGTCACTATTTATTGAATATTTTACCAATGTAGTCTTGTTTTAACTGTAAAGTAGGCATTTTAATCAGTAGGTAATTTCCCACCAGTTTAGGAAGTGTTTTAAATTTTATTGTTCCAAGACTAGCTCTACTCTAAACATCTTTACTTTGCTTTTTTCTACTCTGACAACTGGAGTTGGAGCAGTATACTCAGGACCTATGTACTGTTGGAGATGTACATTAGATTATGCAGAACAAATATATTCTAATTCTTCTGACAGGCTGGCACTTTGTAAATGTAAGAAAAATCAAGTAAGCAGACAGTTGGCAATATACCTTGGAACTGAAGTACAGCAATCTGCTTATACTGGAACAGATTGTGTTCCAATATTATCTAGTAGCCGATAACAGTTAACCAAACTCCTAGGCCTGTTTAGGGGCCTTCAAAAGCTAGTTTCATATTGGGGCTTTTTGTATAACATGACAGCCCGTGTGGGTGAGGCCAGGGTGTGTGCTGCCATTTTCAATATACAACCCCCACTGAGGAGTTGTTGTGTCATGTGATCTCATCCTTAATTTGCTAGGAGTATAGATTTGCGGTTAGACTTGATTTGACTAAATATAGAATCTGGCGAGGCAATTAAGTTTATATGCATTTGCCCAGAGGTACATAGAAAGCATGCCAAGTTATTGTTCATTCAACATAGTGTAAGTGAAGTGATTTTTTCGAGCATGAACCAAACACACTTAAAGTAATTGGGGAAACCATACCTATTAAGTGCTGTCTTAAAACACATTACGTAGCGAAGTTCCTAGTCACTGCCCTGATTTCAAACTTACTGGGCATAATTACATAAGTTATACCCTGCATTCATCATACATGGATGTTCTGAGGGTGGCTAACAAAGTAGTATATAATAGTACATTTTAAAATTAATGATATAATGCAAACTAGCACAATAAACTAAAAAAAGCAACAGTCCATTCAAATAGACAATGAAACGTAAGATAAAAATGCTAATATTTACTGTTCTTAAAAGCCTGGGAAAATGAATGTTTTTCCTAGTGCCTAAATTATAGCAACAAGGACTCCGGTTGGGTCTCCCCAGGGAGGGCATTCAGAAGGCAAGGAGCTGCCTGCCACCAGCGTTAAAAGGTTCGCTCTCCCGTTGCCACCCAGTGCAGCTCAGATGGCATGAGGCACCCAGAGAAAGCTCTCGATTGACCAGTTCAGGGAATTGATGCGATGCAGGTGAATTGATGCATGACAATGTGGTCAAACAAATATCTGGGTCCTTAGCTGTGTAGGACTTTAAAGTCAAGACAAGCCCTTTGAATTGAGCTTGGAAATTTTTCTTGGAAGCCAGAGGAGTTCTCAGTCCAGGAAAGGTATGTCTTTGCCCAGTTGCTGTTAGCAGGCTCACTGCAGTGTTCCAACTGTTTTCAAAGGCAACCCCATGTAAAGTGCATTTCAGTAATCCAATCTGTCACTTACTAGGGCAAGGATAACTGGGCAAGTTAGTACGAGTGTGTCCTACCTGGGAAATTTGGGGCTTGTGTGCATGTTTTCCTTCACTGAGCTTCTGTATAAGTATTTCACACCAAACTGCTCATGAAACACAGTTTGGGGCCTATCCTTTTGATAGGAAATGACCCTATTCAGTGTACTGAGCATGCCCCTGGATCATGATTAGTACCTGCAGGTTACAGTATTGAGTCATGAACACACACTGTGGAATTTAGGCAGATAGGTAGATATAGTGATCTCCTATTAAAGGGTGGAGAGGGAAAGGAAAGGAGACTGCCGTTTCCTCACACGACTTTACAAAAATGAGTAGGTACTAAGGGATACAATCCAGCTAGAGTTAAGCATGTTTAAGTGATCACAGTGGGAGAATTGAGCATATGCTTAAATGTGAAATCAGTGGGACTTAAAACTGCCTGCCTTAAAAGTTTCACATATGTTCACATTTTGTTGTAGTTGATCATAGCAGTACAGTAGTTTTGCTCATCTTCTCAATTCTTTGCTGAAATAACCATGGCAAAATATGGATATCTCCTACATGTAAAATAATTTAGTTGAAGGGCTAGTACTTCAACTACCATAATGGCCAAGAAAGCCATGGATTCTGAATCTGGTATAGAAGTTGGCACAGTTGAGTCACTATATCTTGCTTTAAAATAGGATATCTTGAATAGAAATATGAAGGCTTGCGGGGAGAAACTGGAGAAAAAACATTTTTTCTCTTTTCCAAAAATCCCTGGAAAAACACCTTTTAAAAATCTGGTTCTCCCCTATGATCCAGAAATCCCCATGCTGGAAAGCCATTGTGTATTGATAGGGACGGGGGGAGGAATTGCTCATTCTACTGCATAATATTAGTCTGTGCACCTGACCTTCTGGTACACAAGGAGAATGCTGCATGTGGCCCTCTGAACCCTGGCTGCTGTTAGGATGGATAGCTTTTGTCTACTGTTAATACTGTATCAGTGTCATAGTAAGAATGGTGTCCTAAATTTGGCAAATTGGTAGTGGCCATTTTTAAAATTTGGGCTGAGAGTAGTATTTTCCATACCTATCCAGGGGGTCAAAAAGAATCAGTTTCATCGAGAGAGGGCAAGTTCTATAATGTGGTAGGCTGAAATGGCTTCATTGTTTATTGGGTACTGTTGTGACTAGAACAGGAAGCTTTAGTGGAAGTAGCATGTTTGAAGTACTTATGCTGTCTCCCCACCCTAGCTTGGTTTGCTAGGGCCAGATGCTTTATGGTGGGGGACACAACCTTTTGTTTTTATTTGCATCACTGTAGACAGATGCTGCCATTTGGACAAGGTAGTAGAAGGCAAAGATCACCCTCTGGTAACAGCAGCCTCCTATTCAGGCTGTCCAGTGTGTTGCATGTTAACTTCGATCGACAATGGGACTGAATATGAGAACATACTTTAGTACCTATATTTGACATAAACCTTCTAGATCAGCAGAGGGGAACTATATTTAGTCTGGGGGCTGGATTGCCCCCCTGGGCCAGATGCTGTCAGAAGTGGCGGTGCTGATTTTAGATCTGTAAAAGGTGCTAAAAAAATAAGTATTGCATATTTTCCCATTTCCCCCCAATTTCCACTTTTTCTGAACCTCCCCCCATAAACCCATTTTCCCTCCATGTCTTCCAAATTTCCAGAAATTTTACATTTCTGCTTATGATTAGATCATGTTCCCTGCTTTGTGTATTCTGTAATTATGAATACAAGAATAAAGTTGTGAGCCATCTCACTGTAGAAGGCTGCATGTGGGGACACATGGATCCAAAAGATCTAGCAGCTTTGAACTAGGTTCAGAATTAATTGGGCTTCAGAATCAAATATTACTTCAGGCTTCACTGAAACATACTAAAGACTCTGAAATATATGGTAGGGCTATACAAGTAGAATATGACAGTGGGTGCAGAACTTGCCTTTCTGAGAATCTGCTTTTGTTTGTAAAGTTGTAGTCCTACAGCTGTTAAATTTTTTTTTGAAAATGTGTGGCCTATGTTTGCTAGATTCTAGAGAAGAGGCTAAATTATGTTCCACCCTAAGCACAATGTTAGGTATTCTTGCTCCTCCCTTAACTAGCAAAACCAGAATAAGTAGACCTCAATTATGCAGGATTTAGCTTCTATTGACTTTGAATTGGCTAGGTGCAGTATATTAATTCTAGTTGAGAGTATGCACAGCTGTGATACATTAATAAGTTGTTCCTAAGCATGTTTACCTGGAAGGAAGTCCTATTGAAATGTATGTATTTCCAAGTGACTATATTTGAGAATTGACCTCTATTGCTGGAGCACTTGTTTGAAATTAGTTCAATTTCTCAATTAGATATTCATCCATGGGGATTTGTATCATGTTTTCTGGAACAATTGGTCGCACTAAGAATGATGTGGCTTACAATAAGGATGGTGTGGCAGCATGTACTGCAACAGGTACGCAAGGACAACTAAACCTTGGATATGTATTGAGAATTTAATGAAAGTAAAGTGAAGGACTGACTTGTTTAGGAAATAGAACACAAGCCATAGTGCAGAAAATAATAGACCTTGTTTGCATGCAGAAATGCACTGAATCATGTAAAGCTTAAAATAAAAAGCAAGAGGTGTTATTCAATGCCTTGACATAAAATGATCCATTTAAACAAAATGGATGCGAGTTCTGTGGTGTGCTATCTGTATCCCATGCCAAACCTGAATGGCTTCAGTGTATGGATTCCATTTATATATTAAGGCTATTTTTAGAGCCCACAGGCCACAACGAACATGCATATGTTTCACATTTGCTATGTTCATGGCGCATGTAATCTAGAGTTGGACTTATTGCAATATTCGGAATAACATCTGTATTCTAGGCTTGAAAAATCCTGCTGTACGTTAGAAAATACAGATGATATTGATTCTCTGTCACGTAAGCTCTCCTAAGGGCTAGTATAGGAATACCATCTTCAAGGTTAACAACTAGCACTTCCTAGGCTAGCTGCCTTCGGTCCTCTACCTGTCTGTACTACTGTTTTCATGTTTGTTTGGTTACACCACACCTTCAGCACACAGGTGCCAGCTGTTGCATTGTGTTTGATGCCAGTATGAGGTTTCTTAGAAGTAAAAAGTACAGGTAGGGTATTGGAAGAATTATGTGGATATCACTCCCCATCACTTGAAGCTGGAGCTGACACTCGTGGCTGTCTGCTAGGCAATTTCCTCCCTCTCTTTTACATGAATACATTTAATGCGGGTATGAAACTGGTGTAACGTGACAGTAGAACTCCATTGAGTATTGGTCTTATTAGTACAGGGTAGGAAGTGGCCAGTTCCTGTCGGTTTTCTTGTAGGCTGAAGGGCTAAGTAGAGTAGCGGACAATACAGGCTCTGATACATGTTTGCAGTAGTGCCTGAGTTATTCTGAACTGCCATCTTGTGTATTACTATCTGGGGAAGTGTGATGGTTCAGATCACTGTACTCTATTGCCATGCTTCTATTTCACTGTAAATTGCATCCTCATAAATTCTGTTGGAAAATGATGTACTCCATGAGGTGAGTGGTTACTAATGTCGGGGGGTGACAGTTCAGGAGGAGGCTAGAGTTAAAGGTTAGAGTTAGCAAACAGGAAGGGCCACACTGTTAGCCTGCCTCTAAGAGCATAAATCTTATTGGGTTATAAGTCATATCAATACTAAAATAATCCCCCCCCCATCCCAAACAGTACCTGCACAGATACATTACATTATCTGGCTGTAGTTTTGCATACATTGTAGAACATAGGGCTAACATCTGGCAAAAAGCCCCATCCATGTTGGTACAGCTGGGTTGAGCATCATATGAGGGTAAGTTGAGACCCCCCCCCCTTTTTGCTCAACAAATGACTTATACTTTGTGGCAATGCAAACTTCTTGAAGCCTGCATCTTTTCTTTAATCAAGCCATTGGAATGAAGTAAGACAGTTGTAGTAAAAAAAGGCTTAACAATATGGTCTACGTTTCCTTAGCATAAAAGGTACAACAGAAGCTTTATTAAGCAGTAGATTGTGGAACCGTACATTCCCATAGAAAGGCAGAGTGTTCGTTGGATCCAGAGTTTTGCTTTTGCAAATGAAAGGGTTCCTTCCATTCATGGAAGTGATTGTGAACCAGTGGAGGCTCATGTTGGAGGAAGTGGGGGAGGCAAACAGAAGGAAAGATATTTGTGTACTGAGCAAAACATTATAATCTCTTCACATTCTGGATGCATTCCTCAGCACTGGTACAATGGAACTTAATGGCATATTGGAGTAAATCCACTGAGAGGGGAGAGTAAAGTGGCAGACTAAACTTGGAATGAAGATACCTTGCTGCAGGCAAAGCCCAAATATTTGGCATCTGTGTATCTTCTAGTGAAAATAGATCTACTCCTTCAAGATTTAACTAATCATCTTTAGAACTGCCTTGTTAGGCAGACTTCTGGCTAGGCAATACTAAATGCATTGCTTCACTTGAGTTTCAAAACAATGCTATGTATAGATCATTCCTGTTTCTCACGAACACAGGAAGCTACCTTATACTGAGTCAGACCATTGGTCCATCTAGCCTAGCATTATCAACTCTGGCCTTGTTGAAACGGGGGGCAGGGGAAGGGTGGCTAGGGTAACTATGGAGCGGGGAGGTGTAGGCTAACGGCGATGTGACCACCGATCACATGACTGGGAACTGTGTGGTGTGCCTTGGTTTACTTACCCATCCCCACGGAGTAGTTAGTTCCCTGGCCTCATGCTGCCGGTTATCCCAGTGGCTGTTGCAGGAAAATGCACAGGCACTGACCACTTCATCTGTTGCTTTGTAACAGTGACCATAGAGTCCAGCTGCAATGCTTAGAGCGTCGCTGGAAGTGTGGGATGCTCTAGGCCATAGTCTCTATGGTCATGGCCTAGAAACCACCTGGAGCTCTTTTTAACCACCAGAGAGCTTGCCACACGTAACAGTAAGCCACCCTGGGGACCCTTAACCCTGCTGCAAGGGGGTGGTTAACTAACCATCATTGTCGAGATTCTTATTTATTTTTATTTTATTTATTATTAAATTTATTAATCGCCCATCTGGCTGGTCACCCAGCCACTCTGGGCGATGTACAACACACCATAAAACAGTTTAAAACGATAAAATTCTACCATAATTTTTTTTTTTTTAAATACCCTAACCCACCCCAAATGCCTGCCTGAACAACCATGTTTTTAATGCACGACGGAAGCTCATTAAAGAGGGGGCATGACGGAGTTCCCTAGGGAGGGAGTTCCACAGAGTGGGGGCCACCACAGAAAAGGCCCTCTCCCTCGTCCCCACCAGTCTAGCTGTCCTGGCTGATGGGACAGAGAGAAGGCCATCCGAGGCTGATCTTGATCTCCCCCCCCCCCTCCCCATGCTAAGCCACCATGGTTTAATTAACAGCACTAACCACGGTGGCTTAGTGTTATGCGTGAACAGGGTTACTGATTTGCAGTGACTTTCCAGGGTTCGGGGCAGGATTCTTTCCTCGCCCTACCTGGGGATACTGGGGATTGAATGCGGGACATTCTGTTTGCATACCACATGATCTACCATTGAGCTATGAGCCCTCTTGCTCAGGTGCCTCCAGACTTCGCCATGCTCCTTAACAGAGGGATGGGGAACCTCCAGCCAGCAGTCTTGGACAAGGCCCCTCCCCTCTCACAAAACTGCCCCTCCGAAGGCAAAGGGAGTAGGAGAGTGACTACGCTATGGCACTGGGAACATGAAGGAAGAGCAAAGAGCTACCAAGTCCCTTCATGCACTATTCTAATTGAGATGACAAGCAGTGTATAAATCCAGTGCATGTGTCAGCTAGCACTAGAAGGAAGAGCTTCAAGTGCCAGCCAAATCCCTTTCTCCATGCAGAGAGAGGCACAGAGCAGGGCAAAATGGGCAGGGCTGTCAGGTGATGTTGTGGGGGAGTGTTTAGCCCCCCCCCCCAATAAACTAGCCCATTAGAAATCTGGCCTCTGGACCAAAAAAGGTTCTCCACCCCTGTAATGCCTAATTTAGCCACATGAAATGGCTAAATGTTGGCTGTCCAGTGGCAGAGGTCTAGCAGAACTTTAACAGAGCCGTTTGAGAGTTTGCATTGTAGATGTGCAAGTGTAATATCCAAAGTTCTAGCTAGCTATTCTTTCCTACTGTCCAATCTGGAGCACATGTTTGGATTGTCAGTGCTTCGGACATCAAGGTACTAGTGATTATTCAAAAGCAGAATTGAATTGGCTGCAGCAGATGATGGTTATGAATCTGATAGAGCAGGGGAGGGAAGATTTCAGGCATATGGGATCTACTTCGTTTTTTTACTGTGGAGTCCCAAGGTCCACCAACTGGAGCCAGTTGCAAACCGGGGGCTTGCAGAGGGCAGAGCCAATTACCTGCTGAACACAATAGCCACATGCAGGGATGACCTGCATACACAAATTTACATCTGAGTTACTACAGCGTAGGGATCCTAACAATCTAATTTAGACCTAAAATTGTTAGGAGTTAGAGATCCTTGCAGATCTACCTGAAATCATCCAGAGATCTACCAGTAGATCCCAGTCTACCGTCTGCCCATTCCTGTGCTACATAAGTTACTGGGCAGACTAGAAATGAAATAAATACAGCAGCTGAACTAGAGGCAGAGGGATTAGAATGTATCACAGGGAGGTAGCAGTCCTGTGTTGAGGGGAGACTGACTGGCAGAACCTTCGGCTAAGGTTCACGGTTCAGCTATAGATGTTCAAAATTCACATAAGCAAAAATTGCAGTTGTAAATCAAATATGATTTACATTCTGATTTTAAAAAGACCATTAAATAAAGATCAGTGACTAAATCAGCACAAGGCTTTTAACACGACTGTGTAAATAGCAAGAAGTTAATTTTTAAATCAAACTTATGGTTATACAGCGAGGTGACTACCTAAAAACTGTAGTAACCATTGAGTATCTTGAGGAATCATGACCAATGAGAAACTACAGCTGGGAGGTGTTCTTCTGATACAAGACTGCCAGATGAACCGTAGTTGTGTTGGTGGGGGTGGTTAGCTGTAGAGGTGGGCGATATAACATTTGTATTAAGCAGGGCACTTGTGCTACTGTTTTGGTGTTTTATGCAACTTCTGTATCTAGTTCTGTATCTAGCTTGAAAAGAACATAATCAAAATAGAAACAGTGAAAGGATCACCTAGATAGTTTGTATTGCCAGTAATTCATGCACACTTCAAGACAGTTGGATTAAATATTAGTGGAGCATATTTTTCTTGTGAGCTATTGATGTGAGTATTTTCCTGCTTAAAAGCTTCTACTTCATGTTCTGAAGTATCAGATAGTGAAAGGATGGTGTAGGTATGTGTCTTTAATTCCTTCTTAGCAATTTGGATAAGATCTGCTTCACACTTGGGTCTGATTTCACTATTTAGTTTCGAAAAGGAATTTAGTCTCAGCATTGTCTTCCTATTGCCTCTGCTATATATGTATTACAGAACTAGCAAGACAGCCTTGAGAAACAAATGATACCACTTTTTATTGAATAGTCCTTTCTCTTGCTAAAGTGGCATGCTGTGTCCACTTAATGCATAGTTTCTCTAATGGTCTTTGTAAGAGATCATACATACACATGTGTGTATATGTATTCATACCTATCATATGAATAGTTGTAGAAAACATTACTTTGCTTTATCCAACTAATAAATGGACCTAATTAGGCACATTCATATTGGTTTTTCTTCTGTTAGGAGCTGTTGGACAAATACTTAATAGCTAATGCAACTAACCCGGAGAGCAAGGTGTTCTACCTGAAGATGAAGGGAGATTACTTCCGGTATCTTGCAGAAGTTGCAAGTGGAGATGACAGAAAACGTGAGTACTATATTCATATAAGCCTCTATTTTTCAGTAAGGGCAAATGCAGTATAATAATGACTTGTTTAAAAAAAAACATCCAGTGTGTGGAGATTATGTTGAAATCTAGGTGGTTTCTCAGCTTGTTCCCCTTACCAATTTTTGCTGTTTCTTCACAGAAACAATAGAAAATTCACAGGCAGCTTATCAGGAGGCATTTGACATCAGCAAGAAAGAGATGCAACCCACACATCCAATTCGTTTGGGCCTAGCGCTTAACTTTTCTGTGTTCTACTATGAGATCCTCAACAATCCAGAGCTGGCCTGCACATTGGCAAAGACAGTAAGTTGACTTTGGATGTGTGTTAAAGCTAGCTTTAGTAAGGGAACAAGACTTCATAACTGTATCTCCTTACTTTCTTGGATACTGAATTTAAAGAAGTTAGGTGGGTCTGTTCACTTGTTCAAGGGACACTGTCAGTATGGTATACCTTACTTCTGCTTCCTCCTTATGGCATGCTATTACCTGCTAAGTGAAATTTCTTAAAGAACACCTGGATGCCCAAAACATCTTTATTTTAGGGGGCTATGGTTGCAAACCTAGGCATACTTAGGGAGTAAGCCGCATTAATCACAGTAAAACGTAAGTTGAGTACACATGGCTTAGAATTGGACTGAATGTCACTGCAGTATTTTCCCCACAAAAGTTAATGTGTTCTTGCTTTCCAGGGGGAACTTTACACCCACATGTATTCATCCAAAGAAATGAATGTTTAAATACCATCACAGATGTCTACTACCAAATTAAGTACAGAGCACAGTAAACATAATGACTATGTATTGAATCCAGTGCTGGCCATCCACTGGTGGAATGGATTTCCCTTCCCCGCTACAGCCTGCCAAATCTGCTCCAAGTCCTGTTGCATGAGCAGTCTGCTCACACAATGTTTCATTTAACCCTATATAATTCTCCCCAAGTAAATTTGTAGCAAGAAATGTTCAGTGACTGAATACCAACTTCTCTCATGCTTTGAAACTTGTTCCTGAATTGTCTTTGTACAATGGTCTGTGCTAATAATTGACTCTACTCATTAAATCTATGTTAAAGCAATTTCCCTTGAGAAGAAACAGCCAAACTTATGAAGGAAGTTCATAAGTTCATTTCATTTGGTGGCTTCCTTGCTTTTAAAAAAATCCATTTGCCTAAAAAGAGTAAGAATTATTTTAATTTATCTTCTAGGCTTTTGATGAAGCCATCGCAGAACTTGATACACTGAATGAAGACTCTTACAAAGACAGTACTCTCATCATGCAGTTGCTTAGAGACAACCTCACAGTAAGTTGTGACTATTGACATTCCTACAGTAAGTGAGCTTCGACCCTAGGTTCCCAGCTTTAGGGGGCATCTTCAGAGACATAATCCTATAACAGCTTTTAAAAATGAAATAAGAGTTGGGGCTGTTATAAGAGTAAAACTAGACACCTCAATTCTGATATTGCCTGCTTTTAAGAATGTTTCTCATTACTAAATTAGATACTGTATTACCATTTATGATTTCTAGGCTGGTTTTAACATGTAAAATTAGCAATCTCATAAGATGTAGGTTAAGGCATTTATTTAAAGGAACACTAAAATGTTTGCTGGAGGACCCTGTCATCCCTACCATTATTTTCCTCCTCTAACTTACCAGTTGAAGCAGGTTTTGCTTCAGGCTGCTATTGAGGGCAGAGGGATACATTAATTTTGAATATAAGTTGTGGGTGAGTTATACTTGAATGTGGCTGTTCTTCTTTCTAGTTATGGACATCAGACAGCGCAGGAGAAGAATGTGATGCTGCAGAAGGTGCAGAAAACTAAATTGCATATGGAGTGTCATTCCCCTTCTCAAGAAACCTTTTTACACGTCTCATTCCTTATAGCTCCACTTGGATTTCCTATAGCAAAGAGAACCCATCCATGTGTATGGAAATCAATTTATAGTCTTTTCACACTGCAGCTTTGGGAAAACTCCATCCCTTGATTTTGTGTTTGTCCTGGCCTTCCTGGTGTGCGGTTACTGCTGTAGAAAAGTATTAATACTGGCTTAATTTCATATAAACATAAGTAACTTCCAAACACTTATGTAGCGGACTAAAGTTATCTGGTATTAAAAAAGAAATCTGAACCAGTACCTACAAGCGACTGTTTTTGTATTACAGTAAATACATGAAAATGTAGTTAATGCAACTAAAGAGTTTTCAGCACAGTCCACAATCCCTTTTTATTCTGCAGGGGTACTTGGTGATTTGACTTTCACATGCTACTGTGTATTCATTTCTGTAGGATCTGGGAGTATTGGGCCAAATAGGAAGCATGGCAAGTGGCTTCCTACATGTGTACAGCAGGAGCTACTGAGTATTTAAATACAGGGACTCTTTTTACTCTTCAGTTGCTGCTGTTCAACTACTATCCCCTCCCAATAAAACTTCACTTACACTCTTGCCTTTGTAGTTCTGGTATTCACTTGATTATGTACTAGAAGCAGCATGTTACTGCCAGAATACAGGGAGTGCCTTTTTGGCAGACTAAATTGCATGTCATTTCTTAACACTGGAATGGGGGGGAAAGGTCACATGTCCAAGTACAAAACTTTTCCATGCAGATTTGTGCACATGTATGAAGGTGTCAAGTTTGTCCAGTGATTTGTTCCGTAGATAGATGGACCACTATTGTGTGTTGCTAATCATTGATTGTAGTCCCAAAAAAGCCTTGTGAAAATGTTAATGCCCTATGTAACAAAATAACATTAAATAAAATTACATTTTATAAACCACTAAACTGTTGCTTCGTAACATTTGCATGCAGCTTCCTCTAGAAATCGGTCTTCTGTCTAAATAGTTAAATTTATACTTTAAATAGTTAAAGTATAATAGAACAACTTTCAAACTTGTTTCTATCTAGTGTGCTTTTCTGATGCATTGCATGAAGTGAAATTGCTGTTGGGTATGCACTGGGAGGAAGTATTTAACATGTGGCATGTATCCCCCATACTTATGCTTAATTCATTGCAATACTACTGCTACAAGAGTTCCATACAGGTAAATGGAAGGATTTTTGAACATATTTATAACCTGATCCTATCTCAGGTCCATATTTCATTAGCTTCAGCAGTGCTGCAGCTTCAGATACTCCTAAACCATTCATTGGATCCAAGAGCTCCAGTGAATACTTTCAACAACGTAGGATAAATGATCATGATAGCTTTAACATACTGAGGGCTAAAACAGGCGCAACTCAAGTCATGGGAGAGCATTCCACATGCATTCACATTGTTAGGATACTAACATGGGCCAACCCACTTACTAAAATGTTATTTGTTAATACTCTTTATTAGCCATCATTCCACTTCCTGAAAGAGGTGTACAAATCCCTCCCTGCCCCCGCAAAGAATAACAAATTCAACGAACTAGCCAGTTGAACTGAAGGCTAAAGGAAAAATACACAGTTTGTGCCCTTTCTTGATTACAAATAGAGAAGGGAAGTTTACTGCAGGGTAAAGTTTGTTCTAAGCTCTTGGGGCCACTGATGTAAAGGCCCTGTTTCTAAAATTAAGCCTACCTCATGTAGAGATGCTAGCTGAAGTAGGGCCTGAGAAGAGGGCTGCAGCTCACATGGAGGGCAACATAAGGCCGGGGTGGGGTGGGGGCTATGCTATGTAGGACCAATGGGTGTATGGAAAGCTTATACAGGCAAAAGATCTACCTGTGGCTTAGAAATCTTGCTGTAACTCTTGTGTAGCATTTGCTTCATAGGTTCCTTAATGCCCTCTTGTCCTCAACACAATGCCAGTTGATCATGGTATTCCAAAGACACATGAGTGTTTTCGAAACAGGAATACTTGTAACATTCATTTTTTCCCCTCCATATTCTAATTGTTTAATTTGGCTTTCTGCTGGGCAGCTTTGCTTTGGCAAGGAGTCTATAACCATTTAAATTAAATGAAGCAAAACGGCACTTATAAGACCTTACAATCATACGTTCACTGTAGGAAGAGCAACAAAGTAATGTAGTGCTACCACGTGCTTGTAGCTTGGGATTGGTTTAAAGGGCAGAATCCAATGGAGTGCTTCTGCCCCACCTATTCTCTTCTGCCCCACTGCTTGAGTTGCACAAGTGGCTCCCACCGCTTACACAACAGCAGTGTAGTGCTTCTGGGGCAACCTGAAACAAGCTGAAACGCTCACTTCTAGAACAAGGCAGCTTGGCAGAGCTCCATCAACCTGCCTCCTTCCAGAAATGAGTGCATCTGCTTGTTTGGGGGCTTCTGGGAAGTGCTAAATCTCTTGTGGAAGTGGTGGGTCTTGCTTGTACAATGCACTGCATGCGGAAAGGAATCAGTGGGGTGTAAGCATCCTGTTGGATTCTGCCCAAACTTTTCAAATGTGCATGGAACTCGTACTGGAATCCATATGATTGAACTACTGCATGTACATTCTCCACAACTGACAAAAAGGCAATAGTGCTGTACATACGGGAGTCATTAGAAGTGTGCTGATGGGCACACTACTCTGTAGTAAATTACTTGCCCTATGGATGGTGCCAATGATTTTAAGCATCCATCCCCAAGTGGCTACTACAATGTGGAACAGCAAGTGGAAGAAGGTTAAGATGATAGAGAGCACAGGGCATTTGGTTGCATATGAATGAGAAAGGGAGGCCATTTTTGGCAGTAGCTCTGTGGCAATAGTAATATACACGCCACTCCTAAATGGCAAAGGTTGCAGAAAATGGGAGTAATTGCAATCCTGTGCATGTTTACTTGAAAACTGATCATTTGTGTTCAGTGGGGCTTACTTCCTAGTAAGAGTGTTTAGGATTACAACCCAAGAGAAACAAGCCATACACTGAATAGGTGGTGCTTTGGCATTAGCCTCTACTCGTAGCATGTCAGTTTCTTCAGTGCACAGATGCTAAGTGGTAAAGAGCAAATTACTAAAATGAAATCTCTTGCTCATTTCTTCTGTTGCCACCACCTTCAAATGACCTTGGCATTGTAATGAATGGTGAGGTGTGTATTTAAGCAGCAGTACATTTGCTTTCCAGTACCCATCCTGTACAATGTCAGCCAACATGGAAGGTAGGCAGGCAAATGGGTGATCTGTGTTAAGGATATGAGTTTGTAAGTCTTAACTAGGATAGTTGTGGGTGGTCTGAGTTGAGGTAGGGCTGTTTTAAGTTGTACACAGTCTTGAGAGGGCTCTACCCTTAAAGGTGGCCTAAAAATCAATTTAAATAAAATATCCCACTTTTAACAGGATGTGAAGCATTTTTTAAAACTGCAGCAAGAACATAAAATTGTAGCAGTTGTGAACCCGTTACACTAAAATGGATATAAGGCTGGTATGGTTATGTGGTTGTAGAACTAGAAATCATGTAGAAGTGCCACGTTCTGGAAGAAATTGAATTGTGAGGTCATTCTTTGCCAGCCAGTGGGTGGAGCTGTTGCTTTATTTAGGTGTAATGTTTTAGTTGAAGCAACAAACCTTATGAGTTGAGAAGGGGGGGGCATGTTCCTTGAGACCTGTATTATTTAGTTAATTAGCTGCCTTTCAAGACTTCTCAAGGCATCCTACAATATGAAACAAACTAGAAAAGCACCATAAAATTTAAAAAGATTTAAAATAAGATAGTTAAAATACAATTTCAAACATTTAACAGCAGAAAATGCCATAAAACCTTTCAATTAAAATCCAGAGAGAACTATGTTTTGAAAGCCCTCTTAAAAGCAGCCTGAGATACATTTCACCAAATTCCATATGGTAGGGGCCACCACTGAGGAAGCCCTCTATTGCCTGCCAACCTTACTGATCTTAGTGGTCGGCCAATAAGTACTGCCTACAAAGATGATCTTAGATGTGCGGGCAGGTTCATATGGCTGCAGCTGGTCCTTAAAATAATTTGGACCCAAGCCACAAAAGGCAGGTCATTACAATTCAGTGAAAAATACAATAGCTACAGCTGCATGTCAAGTACCTTTTAGCTTAATTATTGTTGATTGTGAAGTCATAAGCAACAACAGTTCAAAAAGGTTGTGCTCTTTTCACTGGGTGTATTATGTTCAACCGACTGAACAACAACAATTATGTTCAACCTGGAATTCTTGTTGTTCAGTCGTGTCCGACTCTTTGTGTCCCCATAGACCATAGCAGGCCTGGCCTTCCTGTCCTGCGCTGTCTCCCGGAGTGTGCTCAAGTTCATATTCATTGCATCGGTGATGCTATCTAGCCATCTCATCCTCTGCCGTCCCCTTCTCCTTTTGCCGTCAATCTTTCCCAGCATCAGGGTCTTTTCCAGTGACTTTTCTCTTCGCATTAGGTGGCCAAAATATTTGAGCTTCAGCTTCAGTATCTGTCCTTCCAATGAGCACTCAGGGTTGATTTCCTTTAGGATGGACTGATTTGACCTCCTTGCAGTCCAGGGCACTCGTAAGAGTCTTCTCCAGCACCACAGTTCGAACGCATCAATTATTCGGCACTCAGCTGTCCTTATACTCAAGCTCTCACAGCCATACGTTGCTACTGGGAAAACCATAGCTTTGATTAGACGGACCTTTGTCGGCAAGGTGATGTCTCTGCTTCTTACTATGCTGTCTAGGTTTGCCATAGCTTTCCTCCCAAGGAGCAAGCGTCTTTTAATTTCATGGCTACAGTCACCGTCTGCGGTGATCTTGGAGCCCAAGAAAGTAAAATCTGTCACTGCTTCCATTTCTTCCCCTTCTATATGCCAGGAAGTGATGGGGCCAGATGCCATGATCTTCGTTTTTTTAATGTTGAGTTTCAAACCAGCTTTTGCACTCTCCTCTTTCACCCTCAACAAGAGGCTCTTTAGATCCTCTTCGCTTTCTGCCATTAGGAAGTGCCATAAACCTTGGACCTTCCTAATACTGAGAATTTATATGATTAAAGATGGGAATCTAATCTTCATAACATGCAGATGTGTCCAAATCCTGTCAACATCCTGTCATAACTTTGCTTGTCTGCGTTAATCTCAGTGAACCTGCTTAGAGGAATTAGCAGTAGTTTTTACACAGGAGCCTGAGACTATTTGTATAAGTGGAAGACCTTCAGTGCTGTTGATTTGATATTAATGAGCTCTGCCTGCCTTATGATCAATCATCTGTGAACTGACATAAGCTTTGGTTTTTCCTATCTGCAAATTAGTGGTCATAACTTGAACAGTTTATTAGGGAAATGATGTCCCTTTCTGTTTACTTTTACACTCTCCCCCCATGTTAATCATTACTGATATTCCCACACTAATCAGTTTGCTTATTTTACTTCCAAATGTATGTAACTGGTTTCAAATTACTCTGGCTTTATCCATTTTTCCCCTCTATTGCTCTTCATGCTATGCATTTTCCTCTGGCCAGTTATATTTTCCCAGGTATAGAAAGAGATATAGCCAGAAAAATGTACAACCACAAGCAGAAAATATTTTATGTATATACTCATTTAAACAGAACCTACAAGCTTGTGAACATTTGTAACATATACATAGATTCTCTGTGTAGCTGTGCACATGCTTGTACAGTACACTTACAGAATACTCTAGAGCTAGATTATAGTGATGTTTGGCAGCAGGGTATGCCCCTCAGCTCTAAGCACACATGCCCAAAGAGCTGGATCCTATGCCTTCCTTTTCAATTATTTGATAACCACAGCAGAAGCATCATGAGTATTCTCTTGGTCCATGCACCAACTGAGCTAGGCCTGTAGTTTCTTTTCAACCCTTTTTTCTTGAATGTTTTTCTCTGTTAGTTTGCATTTTATTTTAAATTATCTCAGGCAGCCTGCAGCTAATCCAGTTGCAAGTTAACAGCAAAAAACCTAACACTGACCAGCTCCCCCAGCATCCCTGGTGACTCCATTGCCACCTATCACTCATGATGTTGTTGCTCATAGATGGCCCCACCTTTAGCCACGTATGGAAGGTACCACATGGTGCATGACAATAGCCAAACAACCCTTTCTGGTATCATCTGTACCAGTAAATACACCCTTCACACAAACTTCACAGCCAGAAACAGACCAGGGTGCCTCCCTGCATAGGAGCTACAAGGTTGCTGTAATTACAAGGCCTATGTATGGTGAATGCAGAGATGTCCTTGGCAGGGGATTCAAGTCTTGCTTCAGCAACAATGTATGCATACAGTTTCTATAACACTGCACAAAGCTTGTTTATATTGCTCTCTTTGTAAAAGACATTTTGCAGAAGGGAAATGGAAGCGAAAACAGTAGGCAACGGTGTGAGCTTCCCATTACCTTAGTGGGAAAGGCAATGCAGTGGGAAACAGCAGACATGGATTTGATAATGCAAATGTGGCCTCCACAAAGTGGGACTCATCTTTTGGAGTTCCTGACAGCAATAATAAATTTAGATGGAAAAAGGAGATGCAGTAGGAGTAGAACCCTAATGCCCCTGTTCTAGAAAGCAATACCCAACTACACAACCACAAGCCAGGTACCGACCCAGTCATACAAGTCAGTACTACAGGGGTCCTATGTACAGCTACAGTTCAGTTTATAGGCAGTCACTGAACAAACCTGATGTCCTGGATTTGAGGCCCGCTCCAATCTCCAAAGGAAAAGGACATAAAAGTGACCACACACCTGAGACCAATATCCTCACAGAAGGAAGTCTGACCCATTTACACACAGGGCACCTTTCATTATGCCCAGTTATCTCACCTTTGGTTGTTTGCCAGGACAAGTTGTTTTCGACCATGTACCATCCCACCCTCAACTTGGTGCAGTCCAACTGCTGGGTTTAATCATCACACCAAAACTAATGGGGAGAGGGGAAGAGCAGGAAAGCAAGCTGCTGAGTCCTCTCATTCATGCTCCATCATGGGCCAGATGCAGACCCTCAACCCTAGTGGGGCAGAGTGGCAGAGAACCAACTATTTCTCCCACTGTTTCATGGGTGAACATCCCATCATGGATACAACTGTGGAATACAGCAATTAATTCCCTGTCTGCTAACCATTACAGGAATAGTCTGCTTTTGTTGAAGTGCATCAATTGTGCCTTATCCCCTTCCATGAGTGAATATTATCCTTGCTCCTATACCTCCTTCCCCATCTAGACTCCCTCCTGTTTTGGAAGGGCGGGAGCAATGGCAGTTTGCTTCCCTTCCCTGTCGATTGTCCTCTAAAAATGCCTCACCCTTCCCCAGCATTAACATTATGATAGAAATATGGGGTTGGGAACACACTTTTCTCTTGTAACATCCAGCTTATCAAGCGCAGGATCAAATTCTTGCTCAGATACAGACCTATCCTAGTGGACTTGGATTAGTCTTTGCTGCTCAGAGTCCCATCTGTATTAACTGGGGGAGTAATTCACTTCACAAAGATATTTATAAAAACACTTCTATCCCTTCTTTCCTTTCGGAATAAAATGCCCAAGGTGGCCAACAATGCAATATTAAAACACATCAGAAACACTACTAAATACAATGTATACCAGTAAGTTTTTTAAAAGCAAAAAAGAAATCAAGGAAACACAGAGGCAAAGCTGATAAAAACATCACTGAAGACATTTAGTACACAACTTGGCTTATCCTATGTATGTTTAAACAGAAAAAGTCCTACAACTCCCAGCATGGCTGGCTGGGGCATTTTTCTGTTGTGTAGGTCTTTTTTCTGTCTCAACATGCATAGGATTGTCCTCTTACTGAACAATTACAATACATTCGCACTCTTGCGAGCCCCCTTGGGCTGCAATCCTAATCGCACTTGCTAGGGGATAAGCCCCACTGAATACAGGCGATTCACTTCTGAAGAAACATGATGAGTAGGATTAGGCTATCAGTTTCTCCTCCTGATAGGCTGGGTTACCCCCGACAGCTTTGCCACCCTTACCTGGCTGGGGGTTTCTGGGTTTTTTCATAGGTACATGAGAAGCAAAACAACAACTCAACAGGGGAGCCCTTCCTCGGCATGGAGATACAGCGCTGGTGAATTGCTGCCTGCCGTGCTGCTGCTAAACTGCACAAGAGGCCCGCCACGAGAAAACAATAAAAGAAAAAGGGCAACTTTTAACACAGACGAAGCGGACGCGAGGCAGCGCCCGCCGCCAGCTCCGCCTTCCATTCCTCCTCGAGCGGCTTTCTTCCCTGCCCTGCTGCAAACCCCGCGGGAAGGCAGCGCCACAGCGGCGTCTTTCCTTCCTCAAGGGTCGACAGGGAAGTGCCCCCTCGCCCTTCCCAAGCGGAACAAGATGGCGGCCTTTCCCCGTGCCCATAATGCTTCGCGGGCAGGCGCGCTTCTCTTCCGGATTCGGGCTCTGGGCTGAAGGGGCGCCGCGGCGGCGGCGGCAACCGTCGAAACGAGAGCCGCGGCCTCGGGCTGGCAGCGCCGAGCGGGCGGAGACGGTCGTGTCCTTACGTGAGAGAAGCGGGGGGAATACCTGGTCGCCCGCCGGCCCGCTGTCGGAGGACCATGAGGCTTCTGCCGCGCCCGAGCTCCCGGCTGCTTCCCGCCCTTCTCCTGGTGATGCTTGGGACTCGCGCACTGGGGGCGCTGGGTCCCCCGCCTCATCCGCCTCCGCATCCCACCCCACGGCACTGGGGCAGGCATCGACCGCCGCGATACGGTGAGTTCTGTGAGAGGGAAGGAAGACGGGCTTGACTGACTCCCAGGCACGTCCGGGTCGCGGAAGGGAAGAGTCCCTAACCAAGCCTGCCTTTCTTCTCTCCCCACCGCTGGAGCTGATGATGATAATGGCAACGGTCGTGATAACGCAGCAAGAGTGCTGGACTGGGAGCCGGGAGATCCGGGTTCTAGTCCCCACTCGGCCACGGAAGCTCCCTGGGTGACTCTGGGCCGCTCACAGACTCTCAGCCCAGCCCACCTCGCGGGGCTGTTGTTGTGAGGATAAAATGGAGAGGAGGAGGATCATGTAAGCCGCCTGGGGTTCCTTGCAAGAGGAAGAAAGGCGGGGTATAAATGCAATAAATAGATAAATATGGTTAGGGTACGGGCTAGGAGAGTGAAAGATGGGATGTCTCCTGGTGCTCTCGGAGCAGTGGGACTAGAAGGAGATAGATCTGAGGCAGGGGTGTGTGCTCATGGTGGGGCTAAGCCACAAGGAAAAGGGCATATGCATCTGTTGACAGTGCAGTCCTATAGGTGTCTTCTCAGGCGTAAGCCCCATTGAGTTCAATGAGGTTTCCTCCCAGGGAAGTATGTAGGACTGCAGCTTCTAAAGAGTCTTGTGGCGCGTTAAAGACTTAACACGTTTATTCCGGCATAAGCTTTTGTAGCCCATTTATGCCAAAAAGTGCCACAAGACTCTTCATTGTTTTTGCTGCAGTAGACTAACGCGGCTACCCTTCTGGAGTTTAACTCTTTCATTTGGGGGTGCTAAATTGATAGGGCTTGGTGACTAGGTT
This sequence comes from Heloderma suspectum, assembly GCF_057233095.1. Taxonomy (NCBI): domain Eukaryota; kingdom Metazoa; phylum Chordata; class Lepidosauria; order Squamata; family Helodermatidae; genus Heloderma; species Heloderma suspectum. The sequence goes on from NC_139458.1 coordinate 274,811,466, forward strand.
TATAACTCTACAGACTGTGAGATCCAGGGGTAGGCAACCTGGTGCCCTCCAGTGTTTTGGACTATAAGTTCCATAATCCCTGGCCATTGGCTGTGCTGGCTAGGCTTATGGAAGTTGTAGTCCAAAACAGCTGGAGGGCATCTGGGTGGGAAAGAGTGTTCCTTCCTCAGACCTTAGTTCAAATCTTAACCTGTGCTGGTACATATTGCTAGGGGGGATAGAAGGACAGAGAAACATAGTATTGATGTTGCATGAACATTTATTGATGCCAGCAGTAGTGTATGGTGAACTTGAGTTTGTCTTGAGGCTTTGTGGGAAGAAAGGGTTGTTCCTGTTCCTTGAGGGGGAATTTTGTTGATGTATGGGGGAAGGGGCCACTGAAGGGTTACTTTGTGCATTTAATTTACTGCTGACCTCACTGTTTCAATTCCCCCTCCCCCACCCCCACCATATGTACTGTGTATAAACCAGAAACTTTCCATAATACTCCATGCATCTGATGAAGTGGGCAATAGTTCATGAAAACTTGTGCCAGAATAAACTTGTTAGTCTTTAAGGTGCCACAAGACATAAAAACTAAGTCCTAAGGAGAAGGCTAAGTGAAAGCCTCTGTCTCCAACATGTGAGTGTTTTCTATGCACATGAAGAGCATTCAAACGTGCCATTTCCACTTGCAGTCCAAAGTGGTCCAGGCAAGCTGCACCACTTAGTTTTTCTGCAGATCATGTAGCTTAGCTCTAATTAATTTGAACTCTCTTGATTTGGGAAGTCTAGTACATTAACCAATTGTGCCTTTGCTGAATAACCTTAATTTTGTTATGTAGAATAATCTCCCCTGTTACTGTCTGTTAGTTAGGAACCTAGGTAAGTGCTGAACTGAAATTTAGAAGTCAGCGATTTGATTCTCACAAGAGCCATGTGGAGCTATTCATGCTCAAGGAAATGAGCATGAATAGATAAAGTAAATTGTTATACTGGAAAGCCATGGCAGAACCAGGAACTGAAACCAGACACTTCACACCCCATTCCAAAGATTTTTCATTAAGTAATCAGCTACCAACATCTGCACCTATAAATGCCTGTTCCTTCCTCCCACAACATGGGTACACATTCACGGCCACTAAATAGATTTCTTTTTATGAACATATGTAGATGCCTTATGCCAAGTTGGATAACTGGTCCTCTTAGCTGAGCATTGCCTAGCAGTATAATTGTCAACAGCTCTTTAGAGCCTCAGGGGAGGTCTTTCCCAGCCCTGCTAGCCAAGATATAACTGGAGCCACCAAGAATTGAACTGAGGACCATACAAACCATGTGCTTCTCCACCAAGCGCACATATAGCTGTGGAGAAATATAACCCTGTATTACTCAACCATATAGATAAGGGATTACCACCACATACCCACTTCCCTGAATTTCTCATAGCTGATGGATGGATGGCTAGAGTCAACCCACCATGTCTCCTGACTTCTGCAGACAGTCTGTTTCCTACATGCCCTGTGGTATAAATGAAAGCAATGACCATGTGCAGCCGTAGTAATGCTCACGAAATATAACACAAAATCTCCTTGGGACTTAATTTTTGGACAATATTTAAGGAAATACTATACACTTAAAAAAAAATGTATTAAATGATGTGGAGTGTGTTAACTGTTACATCAGCAACAATAATGTATCTAATATAATACTGGTATTGCTGGTATTATATTGCTGGAATTAAGGTTGTATTAAAAGGACCTGGAGCATTTTCTCTCCTCTTTCTCTCCTCTCCCACCTTTGTTCAGGTGTTAAATTCTGAATATTAGCTTCCCTTAAAATGTTTTAACCTCTATGGTTGCAATAAGAAGCCCGTAAACGTTATGTCTGAAATGATTAATACATAGAAACAAAGATAAAAACTAATGAGAATCCAAAACAGTTTTTAAATGTGTTACTATTTTCATTTAATTATGCAATATGTTATGTAACATATAAAGTAATTTTAAAAGCAAGTTTTAAAAAAACAAAAATATTTTTATAAATGCTACATTGTTACAAATTGTTCTAGCAGTGTTGAACTTAATTAGAATGTTCAGTTGAACTGATCCAAATTTGCTCTTTTGAACAGTTAAATAATTCAGCTGTTACACTCAATGCAGGCAATACCTTGAGACTCTTTAATGAAGATTAGTATCTTATTCAGATTAGTAGTCTTGGACAATTTTTGCCCCAATACAGCTAGGGTCGCTAAGCACATGGAAGCTGGATGGGAAATCATATGCATGAATAGATATTATGCTTGCAGTTTATTTATTTAAAGTAGTATTATCCTGCTCCTCAACCAAAAAGCCTCTTGGAGATGCTTATATGCAATCAGTATAACAAGGTAGTCCTTGCCCACAGGCTTACAATCTAAGAGAGTAATCCTATGTCCCCTAGTTGGCTTCTGGGGGAGATAGGATTTTTTGGTTTCCCAGCTCCGAGCTCGAAGACAGTGCTAGGAATTCATAGCTGGGAAACTGCACTCCCTGCCCCTGCCCCTCCCCCTCATAGCTGGGGCGGAACCGTGGTGGCTGCCCCTCCGTGCCTGTCCGTGCTCATAACACGGAGCACGGACAGGGTGAAAAGGGGGCGTTCCTGTGGTGGGGAGGGGAGGAGACTGTGGAAGCTGTTTTAGAAAGCTTCCTATGCAGTCTCCAGCCCTCTTCCCGAAGTCGCGCTTTGACGCCTGAAATCAGACATCTGAGGCAAACTGCGGGGCAGCCAGAGCATGGAAGGAATCCTCTCCTCCGTGCTTCAGCTACCCTGCATTGGATAGGCAGTTGCCTCTGACTTCAGAGGAAGTCGGATGTGACCGTCTATCTCAATTGGATTGTGCCCTAAAAAGACAAAACACACAAAGAAAAGGAGATGGGAAAAGGAAAAAATGACTGGCCCTGCTTCCCCTCTCATTTCCATCTGTGCATCTTGCTGGAATGGCTGCCTTCCCTTCCTTGAACCAACAACTGAGGCTAAGGACAGTACAACACCTCCCACTGAATGAGCTGGGATGTTGAGCCACTGCTCCCTCTTCTCTCTCCCTACCCTGTGGCCATGATGTCAGTGGCCATAGCCACCCACCTGCCTCCCTCCTTTCCCCCCTACATGACGACAATGATGGCAGTGGCCACCAGCTGCCCTCCTCCATCTCATCCTTCCTCCCTGCCTTCTCACCCGTCCCTCCGGCCACTATGATGGTGGTGATGGCCACCTGCTCACCCCTCCCCAACAGCTATGATAATGGCAGCAACAGCATCTGCCACCCTCCCTTCTCCTCCTCCCTTCTTCTTCCCCTGATGATGGTGACAGTCATGGCGGCTGTCTGTCCTACTTACCCCTCTGGTACTCCTGCTGTCTCTTCTCTCCCCCTTGGCTCTAATGGTCTGCACTGCTCCTCCTGCTTGTCCTCCAGTCTTCCTGCCTTACTGGGCAGTGGTCTCTGCCCTCCTCCTCCTCATGGTGGCAGTGGCAGGCCTCTCTCCTCCCTTGATGCCTCACATGAGGGGTCCTTCCTTGGAGTACAGCATTGGCAGGGAGATGGCCTTGGAGACTGCCTGAGCTGTGGCAGCACAGGTGATCTTTGGGTCCATCTCCGTGCCAATGCCTCACTCTAAGAAAGGACCCTTCACAGTGAGGAATTTGGGCCTCGCTGGTCACTTTCTGCTGAGTGGCAGGGAGGGCTTCCCAAAGAGTCTGCCCACCCAATGCCAAATGCAGAAGACTTCTCAAAGCGAGCCATCAGGCAGGTGGTGCTCCAGTGGGCTGTGCTAGCCACTCTTGCTGTGGCAGGAGAGCAGCCAGCAAGACTTTCTGGAGTGCTGGGCAGGGCACACAGTTCTCCTAGAGAGCCCTTCGGGATCTGTTGCCTAAGGCATGGGATTCACCCTGCCCCATGGAAGGGCTGGCCCTGGCTGATGCTGTGGATTCTTGAAAAGCTTAAAATTCTGATGATCACAGGTTTAGGAAGGGAAGCGGACTGAATTCAGTCCCTTCTGCTTACCCATTTCTGCCAAACAACTGATTGTATTTTAGCTGTTTTGAAAGGATTTGCATGCATGCCTTTGGATTGGAATGATTGCTTAGATTGACGCTAACATAGCTAAGCCCTGGAACTAGCCACTTGTCTTTAGGAGAGTGCTAGTTCCTTGCCAGACCTCCCATTCAAGGAACTTGCCCTGGGTTACATAACTTCTGTGGATGTGGGGACTGATAAACTGTCTGTACTTACCACTGGAATAATACTGAAATCCTTTCAAACAGGTTAGCTCTAATATGTACACTGTGAATGTGCATCAGGTATTAATCTAAGAATTATCACATTGCTTAATTAGCAGTCCATCAACCAGGCCTATTAACAGGTTGGGAGAAGTATGATTAGTAAGATGAATTGTAGATTGTACATGTAACTTGCATAAATAATGGTAGATTGTATGTGGAACTTGCACACATCCCCTGGGTGTGTCCTGCAGCATAAGAGTCGCACGGTCTGAGATCCATCTTTCCTGTTCCAGAGGCCTATAATCGCTGCTCACCGCTGTAATCTGCCACCCCAGTGCACAGCATATTCAAGTGTCCCCTGCGGTGCAGGCGCAAATGGACACGGGTGGCCATCAGGAATCAGCTTCTGCCGACCATTTATGCCACTACAGGCGCAGTGCCGGAGTCCCTGCTGCCTGTGCAGTCGCATTGTAACAGGCGCCATCGCACATGGCAGTGCCTGGCCATGCCCATAGCGGCAGCAGGCCAGCGTACAAGCAGCTGCGAGTTGCAGCTCTATGCTCGCTTCTCTGCTGGTGTGCAGCGGGCTGTTCCTGAGGTGGTGTATTGGTGGGCTCGCAGCAGCTGCATCATTTGCCGCTAGGCAGATCTCGATCATACAGATCTGCTGCTCAGCATGAGTGGCTACTCCTTCTTTGGCCACTCTTGGGAGCTTTATGGCAGCTGTCAGTTAACCATGGAGGCTGTTCAGATATCATGCTAAACCATGGTAGAGCCCACTAACCATCTTGCAGCAAGTGGTTAGTGAGCGTGGTTAGTCTGTGGTTAATAAACCACCATGGTTAGGAAAAACGCCATTCAGACACCATGCTAAGCCATCATGGTTAGCTCAAAAACACTTACTATCATGGCTTAGCATGATGTCTGAACAGGCCCAGCATGCCCTTAGCATAATATAATTTTCCCCTGCACATATTCTGTTTAATGTTTGTGTTACAGAAATTTATGAAACTTTGCTATGAAAAATATGTGAGTCCTTCATATACTCGCTTTCCAGGTAGAAGTGGGGGAAGAAATATTGGATTTGCCTTCCTCTGCAACTTTTCTTGCTTGGACAAGCGCTAATTTGAATGCAAACATCAATTCTGGAGGCTAAGACAGCAGAAAGTGGTACTTGAAGCATTTGATTATTATTTTTGTAGTGCATATCCTCATAGTAGTGCTTTTTTCATAGTACATATGTGGCTGGAATTATGAAACAGTTCACTACATAAATTGTGGAGAAGGGAATCATAAATGCAACTAATGTATTGCCCTGCTTAAACATAATGGGAAATCATGGACTTGTATCCAGTACTGGCCATCCACCAGCAGAGTGAAAGCTGCTGGCAGAACAGAACACCCACCCCCAAATCTGCTCTGGAGGGTTGAGAGATCCCATCCCTCCAGAGCACAGAGGCTGGGTGTTGCAGAGGGGAGAAAATGAAGGGAAGTGCCACTGTGTGAGTGGAATTCTACTTGCACAACATTGGATTTAACCCATGGTTTCCTGCTAGGTGAATTAGCTGCAGTAAACTCTCTCTCTCTTTTCCCTTCTCTTCTTTTGTGGCCAAGAGGAAACTTTCTGCTTTGGGTTTTAAACAAACTGCAGTTCTCCATTGCATCTGAATTTGGAAAGGTGGGGTTTGGTTAAACATTAAACTCTAATTAGTGAACGAACAAACCAGGATCAGAAACCATAACTTGATCCTAATGAGGAGCTGTGTTTTCTTTAAAGCTTGAAGCTAAACCTTTTGATTCCCTCTTCCCTCTGTGAAAAAGAGAAGAGGGTTGGGGGGAGAATGTATGAGCCTGAGGCATACTGTGGCTAGTAGCTGCAACACAAGACCATGGTTCCCTGTTACAACTAACTGGGGCCAGTATTATGTTTTTCTAGCTCCTCCATTTGTTCCGTTTTCTAAGTTATTTATTTATTTATTTATTTTTCCAGAGAGGCTGGAATCTGTTCTTTCAGATTATGATATTCTTTCTGTGTCCAACATCCAACAGCACTCTATAAGAAAAAGAGATCTTCAACCGGAGTCGCATGTAGAGAGACTCCTAAATTTTTCAGCATTGCATAGGTAATATTGTCATACTGATTGTCCTTAAACAAATTATTTCTGTAATGTTTTATTATTACTTTTAATCAATATGATGTTCAGTTGGCTCTTATGCTATTTTCTCAGGCCTGTTTTAATTTCAGTAGTTTGTTTCTGTTTGCAATGTTGTATTGCCTCTTGGCTAAAGAAATATATTCTGATTGTCCTTAGAGATCAGTAGTATATAGTTACCCAAAGAGAAATACGTGTACTCTCATTGTTTAATGTTTACCAATCCTTATGGGTCTGCCTTTTTTTTTTTTTTTTTTTTGAGAAAGTAGGAATGAAGTCCTAAAGTACAGGTGGATCATACAGGGGTGGGGAACCTGTTCCATACCGAGGGCCGAATTCCCTTTCAAAGAAGCTCTCAGGGGCCACATTCCAGTGGTTGGTGGGGGTGACTGAAAGCAAAAATGGTGAGGCCAAAAATACCAGCATATTGTAGCTTAAAGCTCTTACTGACAGTAAATAAGGCTTAGGAGAGCCATTGCAAACTTTTAAAATTGGGGTGGGGGAACTACATAAAACTTGGGAAATGACCAAATAATTGTGGACAAGGGGGTAGGGCAGGGGGGCAGGGCCTTTTGGGGAAATGCAGAATTGCCCAGAAAGCTTTGGCTATAGCGTGGTATAGAAATATAATAAATGAAACCTGGAGGGCCCAAATCTGGCCCTGGGCCTGCGGGTCCGCACTCTGATACAGAAGAATCAAGAATTCTTCACTTTACTTCCTCAAGTGCAGCTACCTCTCCTGCATTGCACATCTATCACTACTGTTTGACATTTTTTTTAATTGCATAATGAAAGATCCACACATTTTGCTGGTCTTTGTAGGTAAGCAAAATATGTGGCTGCCACCAGCTCTTCTCTCTCCTGCCTCTCAAAAAGTGAGGGATAGGATTTTAAATTATGTCAAGTTGAGCTTGAGAAGTGCTAATACAGAGTGTCTGAGGTCTAGAGCAGTTGTGGGGGTAAAGTACTGTCACTGCCCTCCTCCCCAGCTCTGAGACATCTTGTGGCTTCCCAACTTTGTGTCAGAAGCTGGTGCTAAATACTCTGAAATATTTGATAGAGGCTGAACTTCTGCAGCCTCTATCAAATAATGCATAATAATGCATTATTTCTTCATAAGAATACTTCATAATGCATTTTTTAGCAAATTTGCATAAGTATATTTGCATTTTATGTGTGTTGAATTAAGGAGCAAGTTCATAACAGTGAGAAGTAGCTGTTGGTAGCAGTAATGCCACATGCTTCTTTCTTTCTAAAGACTTGGTGTTCAAAACCCTTATTTCCCCAACTGTTCTTGTATATTCCAGTTCAGTGGAATTGGTTCAACCTGTAGATGTGTATTTTCTCAGTGTTCTATCCATGCTGCTGGCTTTTGTGTTACATTCTGTATTCTGCCTTCTATAGTATTACTGCCATGCCAATTTCCAACCCCAGCTAATAGAATCTTCCCTCTTTTTATGCAGCACAGGTACATTGAAACATTGCTTGTTTATATTCAGCCATAATCCCTGACACATAGGCCAAAAGCTGTATATGTTGCATTAGTGTGACACACTTCTAAAAGCCTTTTTGTTCTTGCTGGCGTTCAGTGCAGCAAAGCCTGACACTGCACAAAATGTTGTTTTCATGACATACAGATGGTTCCAGAAAGTGACAGTGTTTGCTTTATAGAAGTTTAAATTAAGAGAATTCCTTCACTGCAGAAAATAACACAAATTTGCTGCCTTTTATTCTTAGCTGTGTCCCATGATGTGTCCATTCAGCTGCTTTAACCACATAGTGGGTTGGATCCACATTCAGGCACATGTAGCAGGGCTGGCAGAAGTTGTCTCTCTCCCCCTACAGTGGCTCATCTAAGTCCCTGAAAATGCCACAAAGAAGCCTGGGGAACCCTGCTGAATAGGGTAGGCTATAGTGCAGGGAAGCTGAAGGGGAAGAAGGGGTTCCCTGAAGATTAGGTAGAGGCACCTTGCTAGCCCAACTCTCTGAGCCGGTTCATACGACACAATAGCCCATTGTGGGTTAATTTACCTGTGGGGACTGTTGTGTCATGCTGGGTGCCTGCAGGCACCTGGCTTGTCTGGCGAATCCAGGTGGCAGGGGTTGTTTGAGGATTAGACAACCCCAAATAACTCTAAAAGAAATTATGGATCATTTGATGGTTGTCTAACCCTCAGACAGCCCCTGGTGCCTGGGTTCACATGATACGGGAACCCATGGCAAGCCAGGCATCAATGAGCACCATGCAAAAATGGTGCCCACACGTGCCTGGCACAACGGAACAGCCCCCACGGGTAAATTAAGCCATGGTGGGCTGTTGTGTTATGTGAACCGGGTCTCTTTGTAGCTTTTGGGAGTCTTGAGAGGCTGCCATGGGAGGGATGTGTGTCTTCTGTCAGCCCCATTGCATGGGACTAAATGTGGATCCAACCCAGAATGTGAAACAGTAATTTGGAACACTAAGGGCACAATCCTATGCATGTTTAGACAGAGAAAAGGCCTACAACTCCCAGCATGGCTGGCTGGGGCATGCTGGGAGTTGTAGGCCTTTTCTCCATCTAAACATACATAGGATTGCGCCCTAAATTATGTATGATATATTTCTGGTTTAAGTGCAGAATCTAATCTGCCAAAGAATAACACTCATGTATTCCTACAGTTATGTATCATGAGTAGTGGATAAACCTTATTATGGAGCGGTATAGCTACTAGGAGTGAAGAGGACATTATTTCAAGGCCTTTGAAACATAAAAGAAGAAATCCAACTTTGGCTTTTGTGGAAAATACAAATTTGGTGCCTGCAGACATGTCTGTTCATTATCTCAACCTTAAATATTCATGTAAAGTTACAGAATCTCTGTTAATACTTTACTGTTACATTTTCTTGCACACGTTTCTGAGGAGGTTTGTGAATTAAATGTCCATTTATGAATAAACTGAGGGAGGGCTGTTGCAGGTGCTAATGTGAATGTGTTTTGTTAAAAAAAAAATCTGCTCCTTGTCTGATATTCAACAGGGAATCAGTAGCAAACAAACTGTATTGCATAAAGAACTGGAATCTTCCAGTTACACATTTTTCAATATATCTAAAGTGCATCTTAACGCTAAATGGAAGCAAATTCTTTTACAGGCATTTTAAATTATACTTAACTTCAACAGCGGAACACTTTTCGAAAAATTTTCAAGCGCTTGTAGTGGATGGCCAAGGCAAGGAAAAAGAGTATCATGTACAATGGCAAGAATTTTTCACAGGACATGTTGTAGGTAAGTGTACAGTACTGGGAAGAAGTACAACTCTGAAGTTCTTGCTTGCATGGGGGAAAATCTTAGTGGATTTTTGTATGATTATAAAGCATAACAGACATGTTGAATTGGATCTTGGGTTTGTGTTCTAAATTTTCATGAGAACTTCAGAAGTTGATACTAGTTCTAAGGAGGCTAATCAGTTCACTTCGAACAGTATAATAGAAATATATCAGATTCCACCAGAAAATCCTTTGGGGCATATTAACCAACCATTTTACACAGGTATAATCTCAAGCCCCACCCACTCCACATATTCAAATTACCCATACATTCTTTGCAAATTGGAGGTAATATCCAGATGTGCGTGTGTTTTAACAAAAAGAACCTTAATTTGTTTCCTGGAATGTATGGCATAGTATGAAGTACCTTCTGATTAGAAAGTAGTATCATATGCTGCAATTGATGGGCACTCCAGAGCATCAGCAAAGTTTTCTCTTTCCCCAGGTCAGAGTAATTCTAAGGTTATAGCACACATAGGTGAAGAAGACTTCACAGTGAGGATCAATGCTGACGACGAAGAATACAATATTGAGGTACATCGCATTACTAGAATCTAGATATAGCCCATATATAAACTTTATTAAAGGAAATAATACGTTCAGTCAAGTTGCTTCTTTAGCTTAATATTTCTAAGATGTTCAGAAAATAGAAATGAGATTGCTGTTGATTTTTTCTCTGTGTAAGAGTTGTTTCCATATGTGCCAAACATACATGGTTATGTGGACTGACAGAAACAGCCATGTTAAGTGGATACTTGTGTGAAATATCATATACGCAGACAACATTTGCTTTTTAGAAAATAAATGAGTCGAAATATAGAAACTTCAGTTCTAAATGACTGAAAATAAGACTATGCAAATGATCTGACAGCATCATAGATCATTTGTCACATGAATTTAGAAAGACTGTATGTACTACCACTTAGTGATAGGTAATATCATTATCTGAGTGTGGTACCCATCTAAAGTGTATGATTTCAGAGCACACTCTTGAATTACTGGCCTGGATTCAGTAAACTCTTAGTCTTTTAAGTACTTGAAATTAATCTCAAACGGTACAGGAAGAAGTCTGTGTTGATTTATTCCCTAAAGCAAAATCAGGCAGGGGAGCTAAAATCAAGAAATGGATATCCAGAATAATGTATTCAGCTGGCAAAAGTAATGCTGGGTTTCTTAAAGCCCCTTATCTAGTCTAACCTTCTGGTCTGTCATCTCTTTTTTCATACATTTACTTCAAATTTCTGGTTCTTAAAATATATAGTTGCTTCTCTTACTTGAAATTACCATGCATTGGCCTCATTTGGATCTTGGGCTCATGTGTTCCTCCTTCTCCTCTAGCGTAACTCCAAGGAGGAGATTGGAGGGTTTGGCTTCCATTTATACTAGCTGCAGTTAAAATGGTACCTGAATCAGGGAAATTGTGTCTTAGTCTTAACTATGGTTTAGAGAAACAAGCTAACATCAAACCATGCCTTATGGAGTTGGCTTATTTCCCTAAACCATAGCTAAGAGTAAGCACAATTTATCTGGGTTCAGACAGAATATTAAACTGCAGTTAGATAAAAATGGAAGTGAATGTTCCCAGTCTCCTCCTTGAGGCCATGCCTTGAGGAGAGGAGGGGAGAAGTGCATAAGCCTGAGGTTCATTCATGTAATGCTAAACCATAGTTCCATATCATTGCACTTTTGGTTAAAAAAAAAAAAATGGCAGTGGTGGGACATAATCAAGGCTTAATGTATCTTAAAAGAATGCTGCAGGTTTGGAAACAAGGGCTGAGTTTATGGAAGCGGTCATGTTGGGAGTGGGTTGGCTTTCTTCCCCAAACTGGTGCCCTCCAAATGTTTGGGACTTCAATTCCCATAAGATCCAATCAGCGTGGCCAATGGTAACGAATGCTAGGAGTTGTAGTCCAAAACATCTGGAGAGCAACAAGTTGGGGAAGCTGCTTTAGGTTCTTATTTTCAGTGACCAGTGGAGTTAAAAGTTTTTTTAATCTACCTTGCAGCTACAAGAGTCTCCAGTGGTGATACATACAACATCACTGAAAGGGATACATTCATAAAAAGAAACTATTTCTCTATACCAACCTTTACGTCTAGCTTTCCTGTTTCTTTAGGTTAGTAGATTGAGGGATTTTGATAAGCTAGTCCATTTAGACTGCTATCCTTTACGCATTTATCTTGGTGTAAGTACAGCTTACTTCTGAGTATGCATGTATAGGGTTGTGCTGTTAGTCATGTTCAGACACCTCTTTTCTACCTGTAGCCCCTGTGGAGGTTTCTCAATAATACACAAGATAGAAGACTTTTGGTCTACAGATCAGAAGACATCAAAGATTTCTCACGATTACAGTCCACAAAAGTATGTGGCTATGTTAAACTAGAAGAGGAACAGGGGCTTTTATTTGGAGGGCTGAAGGATCATAAATTAAATAAAGGTGAGTGTCCATGTACTTTTAAAATTGCACAAAAGTTATGTAATGATGCAAGATTCTACCTAATGCAGTGAGCTTTATGCACACTGAGAAGACACATTGACTGGGTTCGCATGACATGGCAACCCATCATGGTTGACAAGCCACAGTGGGTTCTTGTGCCTTGCGAATCCAGCTTGAATCGATTCCCACAGGGTGGCTTGTGTGTGAGCAGCAAGCCACCCTAACTACCCATAGCTTGTTCTTGGGGGTCACCAACATGGGTTGGTGTGTCATCTGAACCCAACATCGCCAACCCATTGTGGGTTGCGGGCATCAGGCAGTGAGCCGCTCATTAAAAGAGCGGCAAAGACTCCTGCCACTCTTGCCAAGCAATCTCGCCTATGAGCAAGTGACAGCCCCTCCAATAGTGCCCCTCCTTTTGCCTTAGTCACGGCCATGGTTGACATACAGACACTTCTTCACAGAGATCTACACACAACCCACTTTTCAGTCCCCTTCAGGCTAACTGCAGCAGCCTTTCACAGCTCCTTTGACAGTTGTCACAGGTGAAAGGGTGAGAAAAGGAGGGTTGTTTGTATTTCTCTATAAAAACAACATGCTTGGGGGCTCGGTCAAGTGGGAATTCAAAGCAGGGCATCCCCAAGGGTTGGGCAATACTTAAAATCCTGGGGATCACCCTGCTAAGGGGGTGATGTGCATCCCTTTTTCCCATCTATCAATGTCAAAGGCTGTAAAATCAGCCTATGTGCAGTCCCCTCTTGTCAGTTACCTTGGACAGGTGAAACGTACAAGGTACCAGACAAGGGGAGCCTATCAATTTTGGACAGTTGGAACTGCGTACTTGTGCAACTCCAAAAATCCAACAAAAATACTAATTAAAAAATACAGGGACAGTTGTGCACGTTAGCGGGGCCAAAAAAATAATTTAAAAATGTGGCCCCAATTTGTGCAATGCCAGGAACCATGACTGGGGTTGCAGTTTCTGCAGTGTGGGGGACTTGGCAGCAGGCAAGACAAGTTCTGCTGCCAGGTGCCTTCGGATACCTGCTGGGGCTGGCAGAAAGATGGAGGGGGAGAACAACCCACGGTGAGCCTGGTCATCTATCAGGCTCACCATGGGTTGTTCTGATGACAACCCACACTTATTTCGCAGGGTGGGTTGTCATGTCGTGCAAACTCAGCTGTTGCCTTCTTCTTGCACAATGAAGGAGGTTTATGTATGATTTATTTAAGACAGAAGTTGAAACATTAGTGTCTAACAATATTGTGAATGATTCACTGTCTTTCTTAAATTATATATAAGCCTCTTTCACTTTGCTGGAAGAAGACAACATTCTATCTCCTTGCTGTAACAAAGGAGAACATAACTAACCTTTTCCTTGTCATCTTAAGCAAAACAACCACTTCAGTAAATAAATCTTCTGCCTGCTTACTTCTTTTTGTTATAGGAAGACAGGTTTTAAAATTAGTGCTTTTATTTTTTTAAAAATCCCTACAAATAAACCAAACTTGTATTCTCTTAAAAAGTTTTATTTTCATCAAGTTAGAAAACCTACGCAAGCGACATGAGTGATGCAGTATACTCCAAAGCCCCAGACAAGAGGCACTTGGGCTTCACAGAGGTGCATTATGATGTTCTTTATGTGGCCTACATATAACGCCTAAGTTGAAGGATTACTCGGGAGATGCATATTTTTATGTCATCTGTTACTTTAATATTTCAACTTAATGGATGTTTTAATAGTGATGACTACTTAGTGTCTTGCCATGATAGAGAATGTTCCTCGGCGGAAAAGAGCTATCCCGGACCCCTTGAAGAACACCTGCAAGATGTTAGTGGTGGCAGATCACCGCTTCTTTCAGCACATGGGCCGTAGTGAGGAAAGTACTACAATTAACTACTTAGTAAGTATAACTGTATGCTGTCAGTTTGATAAAATGAGACTGCAAATCAAAAATAGTTATAGTTAAGGAGCTGATAGGATGTAACTGTTAATATTTATTGTGTGTGTGTGTGTAGAGTGCACTAATGGATCTTGTTTGGCTTAGAGTTTACTTACTATTTTGTGGTGATACTGTTGACTTGGTATCACTTGCTGTTTTCCCCCAGGATGATGATGATTATATTCGTTTTTGGACTGAAGGGCCTCCGAAACAGTGAACAGTATACTGAAATACAATAAAAAATAAGAATATAATAATCAGTCAACCAAAAGCAGTATAAAACAACAAAATCAGGGGATACACATACAGTCTCAATTAGCAAAAAAAGGCTGGGCCAAGGAGAATTCCCAAACTACACACCTCATCCTTCAGAAAGAGTGCTGCTTCATCCAGAACAGGGGAAGTAACTTCCCCATTATCAGGATGCTTTCTGTCCAAAAATGCCTTCGTCTTGTTTGGATTGAATCTCAGTTTTCTCTCAGATTTATCATATGAACAGTAATAAAAGCAGCTTTGTGATGTTTAATTGCATACATTCTGCAGTTTGGCAGCAAGTACTGTTTTTCTCATCTTTTCTGTGGAGACTTAATAGTTTTTCTGTTTATGGCATATTACAATAGTTTATTGGGCAAATTAAAACATGTATCTTATGAGACAACAGCGTTGTGTCAGCTTATATTCCTCAATGCATGCCTTTATGCATAGTCCACAGCATTCAGAATCTAATAACAAGAGGCTGGACCTGAATAACTTCTTTTCCTTTCTGTGCATAGATTGAATTAATAGACAGAGTGGATGACATCTATCGCAATACCTCATGGGATAATGCAAACTTCAAAGGATATGGCATACAGATAGATCAGGTATTTAGATAATTACTGGAGAAGGTTGTGAATCTTTGGCTGTTTGCTGGATGTTGGTATACATAGGATTAGATAATTTTATTGAATTATTTAATTGAGCCAAAAGAATGAACACATCTAGTTCATAAATGATGCAGACAAAAATAACAATATGGTGAGAAGTTTGTGAACTTTGCTATTTTTCCCCCTACTCTGCTGTCTCCATCCTCCCACTCCTAGTAGTGTGTTCATAGATCCCTATGAATAATTTATTTTTTCAACATACTGTATATATGTTGAAAATGTTTGTGTAGCTATTATGACACTTGAAGTGTCACAGATTATTTTTTCTCAAATATCAAAGGAAAGGCAAGATGCTGCAACACGAAGTAGGTTTACAATTTTCTTTGACGGGTTCAGACACTAATTTCTGAAATAATGGCATGTAATAAATCAGGGGTGCACAAATCGCAGCTCACATGAGCTTTCCCCCACCCCGCCCCCCACTTCTGCAATTCTGCCAGAAGGTTGGATCAGACAAAGGACCTTGTATCTCAAGGGTTTAATGACTGCGCTCCACCTAGTTTTTGTGCTGTGTGCATTGAGTGGAGGAACCTGGGATATGTCGTTCTTTGAATGATAGAGGTTGGCTGTGGGTTGTGTTGGAGAAAGCATCTATCATGGCGGAACTGAGCGAAGTGCTATGCTCAGGGACTGTGTCCATAAGGATGAGTGTGCTTTTTCCTTTGATACTCTGGTAAACTCTCATGTGAGGGAGCCAGGTGCTGGAGGGGACTCTTGTTGTTGCCACAGACTCCGACCACCCAGGCTTCTGGAGGGGAGAGTGAAGTGTAACCTGTGCAAGGCACCATGGGACTTGTATTCTTCCCAGGGCATATGTCCCCTTTAAGGAACCAAAGGAACACTACAAGTCCCAATAACTTCAGCAGCCCAATCGGTCTTCTGGAAAATGCTTTGCTTGTTGGGGATTGTAGTTCTGTGGGGCTGTGTCACAGGTCTGTGGAAAGCCAGGTGGGAGCTATCGTGATATCCTTGACTTCAGGATCACGTGTGTGCATGGCCTGGCTCCCCACTCCCTGTGTAGCCCTCAGCGCCAAAAAGGTTATGCACCCCTCCCCCAGGTGGTCCAGGCATGTGGCTTTGTCTTCTTGATATATGGTTTAAACTAAGCAGTAGCTCACGTGATGGTTTGGAATAGTGTTGGACAAGAATGAAGAAATCTAGTTGGTGGCTTTTTCGCTGGATACTGTAATAGATGTCGGAACAGGGCAGAGAGATTTCTGTCTGAAACGGGATATGTTCAGGGAAATTTGAGTCACAGGATTAATCGTGAGAAAAAAGCATATGCTGCCTCATTCTTCCTTATTGTCACTACTGCCCTATCCCCAAATCTTGCCTAAGACAGGAGAAATTGCTTCAGGCACTCTCAAAATATATTTTCTAAACTTGTTGGAAAGCTCTTGTCTTGGATAGTATTCACATTTTAGCACTTGATACATTTGTCTGTGTGTTCTGTTTAACACAATGGGCCTTATTAATAGTGCTGTTTAAGATTGCAGCCTCTGTGTCCAAAACTCATATTTTGTACAGGAAAAAAAAGTTAGTCAGTGAAAGCATACAAGCACATGCAAGAGAATATCAAAGTTCTGATTCTTCGCCAAGAGAAATCCAGATACAGTGTTCAAGGCAAATGTTGTGAATAATTTTGCTTGATATATATAATTACACAAGCCTGCATACACTTGATTATATTCTGAGTGGCCTTGCCATTGGATGTCCTGGCCAGCCTTCCCTTTAGAAAGTGTCTTCATCAGACATTATGTTCAGAACTTTGTGTGTATAACCAAGGATGAAAGTTGAAGCTTGGGCTAAGGTACATTCCGCACATATTACGCTGGTGTTGAGGCAACTGCATTGGCTATTTATTAGCTACTGAGCCAAGTACAAGGACTTGCTTAAGCCCTGAACAGCTTGGGACCAGGTTACAGACCTGTGCGATCATTAAGATCATCAGAGGAGGCCTTGCTGGTTAGACCGTGACTGCAGATTGCCAACATGCAGCAACCCAGAAGTGGACTTTCTCCATGGTGGTACCCACCTGGAATGCTCTCCCCACTGTTATTTGCAAAACACCATCTGTGGCGTGCTTTAGGTGCCAATGAAAGACCCATCTTTTTATCCAGGCCTTGCCTGAATGGGTGTGCTGCCTAGTTTGTTTGTTGTTATAGTGTTGTGAGTATTGGTTTTAATATTTATATGCATGTTTTATATATCTTTTTGTATTATGTATTTTAATGCATATTATGATTTATTTTAATCTTGTAAACCACTTAGATATATTTTTAAATATGATAAGCGGTATATGCATCTATTAAATAAATATGGATTTTGTTTGATGCCATGCTTAGGTACATTGAACAAAGAGAGCTCTGATTATAGCACAGACACACTACTTAAACCAGGGCTGGGCAACTTGTGGCCCTCCCGATGTTTTGAATGACCACACCCAGTATCCCTCATCATTGGCTATGCTGGCGAGGGCTGATGGGAGTTGTAGGTCAAAACATCTGGAGGACCACAAGTTGCCCACCCCTGCATTAGACCAATTACTTTAGAAACGTCCCATGAGTTGGTGCATGTGTTCAGCTATAACTTGCTGTAAGTGAGTTTGTAGAATTTTAGCTGCGTATGTATGTATGTAAGCATAAAGTGGAGCAAGGTGCCATGAACCTTTGCTAACAGAAGGCAGAATTTTCTCTTGGCTTGAAAAGTTTAACCATAGTGGTATTTCTTCTCTCTTATTCTGTAGGGTTTAAAGTTTTTTCCTTACTTTTACTGAATCATCCATATTTAATGTTTCAAACCATTTCTTTTTTTGGGGGGGTGTATATAAAGATCATAGTTCACAGCGAGCCAGAAGATGTACGTCCTGGGACGAAACACTATAACATGGCAAAAAGTCAGCCAGATGAAGAGAAGGATGCTTGGGAAGTGAAGCAGCTGTTGGAGGTAGGGTGTGTGTCCGTGTCTTATATGCTATATAAAGTTAAGCACCCAATTGACAAGATATAGATTATGTCTTTACTCAAACAAATATGTGACCATATAAATTTCAGTCATGTAGAAAGCAGCATGTGGTGAAATATGTTAGGGGCTCAATCCTATGCATATTTAGACAGAAAAAAGGCCTACAACTCCCAGGATGCCCAAGCCAGCCATGCTTGCTGAGGCATGCTGGGAGTTGTAGGCCTTTTTTTCTGTCTAAACATGCATAGGATTATGCTTTATGTAACTTAGTCTGGGTGCAGGGGTTATCTAGAAAGACAGTGTTTGTAAGGTATAAGATGCAAACAGTATCTTTAAAGAAATAAGACAGAAGAGCTTAAAAGGACACTGTCAAACTACTGAGTGGGTTCGGACGATCACAGGGGTAAAAGATGCCATTGTAACTTCTCTCCCTGCCCCTGTGTGTGCTGCATGTGTGACTGCGATTTGCATAATTACTCATGGTGCAGTGTGGGTTGCTGTGTCATCCAAACCTGTTGTGCGGTGCAGCGGAAGTGGCTTGTTACCCACCCTACAACCCGTGACTTGCAGTATGGGTTGTGGAGTGGGTGTGAAGCCACCCCCACTGTGCCATGTGCCGGGTTTGGATGACATGGCAACCTGCACTGCATCAGGGTAATTCTGGAAATCGCAATTGTTCATGCGGCATGCGCAGGGATCGGGGGAGAAGCCATAATGGCTTCTTTTACCCCTGTGATCATCCAAACACTCCAACTGTTTGCTTAACTTGTCTGGCCTACAGCTAAATTGCTGCTGATGGTGATACTTCACATCCTGTCAAGCATGCCTTAATTATTTGTACAATACTCATTACACAGAAACTGTATTAAGGTGGCACACACTTACTTCCCAGTCTTGGGTGAAAAATGAAATTTAAAAGATGATCACTGGCAAGGCATTTGACAAGGCGGGTGAACTAGGTGATCCTGGAACTAGAATCTAGTTTGTTAAATAGTCTCTAATTTATGGAACAAACATTTTCTCTAAACTCAAATGTATTTGATATATTTGTCCTACACAGCAATTCAGCTTTGATATAGCTGAGAAAGCAGCTAAAGTGTGCCTTGCTCACCTTTTTACTTACCAAGACTTTGATATGGGTACCCTTGGACTGGCTTACGTTGGATCTCAAAGGCCAAACAGCCATGGTGGCATCTGTCCGAAGGGTAACTCTTTTCCTTCTTTGGATCTGTATTTCTCTTCCAGTATGCAAATCAAAATGCCTAAAGATGAAAATAAGCATGCATCCAGTATATGTACTTCTAAGATGGGTTGATGATCTGTGAACTTACATTTGAACCAATAGGTTGCTTATGTGAGCAAGAATTCTGATTAGCATCCCTATTGCTTTTGTGGAGCTAACTTGGATACTGTAGTGCAGCCTTCCCTGACTTGGTGCCCTCCAGATGTTTTGGACTTCCATCATTCCCAGCCACACGGCCAATGGACAGGAATGCTGGGAATTGTAGCCCAACACATCTGGAGATCACCAGGTTGGAGAAGGCTGCTATAGAGAGGATATCTGAGCTGAGAACATGATGTACATTATTCAGTCCTGTGTTTAGCAGGTGCTGTTAATGATATACATCATTAACAAGAATACAAGGTAGATTTTCTGTAAAAGATCTTGAAGCTCAGAAGGCATCTTAACTTTCTCAAAATGCCTGATTTCTTGCTTCAGATATTAAGCAGATGTTAGAGTAGTTTAGGCCACTACTGCCTGCAAGGCTGACCAGTGAAGTTCACAGTAGGAGCACACATACTCTTGCACTTGTCATGCCTGCTCCTAAGGGCATTGGAATGTAAGCTGTGAAAAGCGGGGAGGGAGTGGAGAGAAAAAAAGAGTTGGATGTGATTTAAAAAAAAAAAATGGTTGGAGCTACAGGGAGGAGGAGCAGTCAGAAATGATTAAGGGAGAAACAGAAAGAGCCAAAAAGGAAAGAAGTGCAACTGAGGAGAAAGGCAAGAGAAGGCAGCAGAGTGAAGCAGAGCCATTTGAGGAGAAAGAGACGGGAAAGGAATGAAGTGGTGACGACAAAGAGAAAGGGACAGAAAGAGCAGCCCGCAGCCTGTGGGCAGTGGCGAAACTCAGCAGCAGAGCCCAGGAACAGCATTCTGAGGAGCTGTGTAAGCAACTGTCACTGTCCTAATGGATGGTTTAGGGTTAGAGTTTCCTGTATTTAGTCTGTATCTTTACATTTGGCATTTACTTCAGAATTTCACTTGAGTACAGCATTCAAGCTGTGAATATTTTTGTATATATTTATTTGACTCCTGAGTGATTGCCAATGTGCCCTTCCTCATTCAGATGATAGAACCTGGAGGCATTGTATGCTGCTCTACAAATTCAGTTCCCTCCCCTCCCACTCCCCACTGACTTGGTGGGATTGTGCCTTGAGTCTACTGAGACGGGCAGCAATGCAAGACAGGTAGTCAGGAATGTAGACCTGGCCTTTCCTGTAAACCCTCTTGCTCCTGTCCAGGTGTGCCACAAATTCCTGCTCTGAATGCCACCCATATGCCGTGAGTTAGCTACAGTTGTTAGAGAATACATTAATCAGAGATTAATCTGGCAAGCTACTGCGGGATTGCATTCTCAATTTTAGCCAATGGGCAAGGGATATTTTTCAACTCCTTTCACTTGAGAAACATAGGGTCTCAAATAAAGACTATATAACTCTATCATGCACTGCTGTAATTTCATTTTCTTCCTTATATTTTGTAGCATATTCTAATTCAGCGGCTGGAAAGGATATCTACCTCAACAGTGGTTTAACCAGCACAAAGAACTATGGCAAAACTATCCTTACCAAGGTATTGTAAGATAAATTGTGGAAAGTGTTTGCTTCCATTAACATCTTGCTGTCGGTTAATTTCAGTGCTAATCTGGCAATAGTTGGAAAGGTGGTATATTGCATCTCCTATCTCCTCTCTACTGGGCTAATTTCTTGACTGCTTGTGTTACCATATAGAGACTTCTGAGCTTTTGGGCGTCATAGTGCCCATCATAAAAGCTCTGTTCTTTGTTTGGGACTTGAAGGCATGATTGCCAATTATTTTCAGTCATAATATATTTTACTGCACCAGTATACAAACATGGCTTTGTAAAACTAGTTTTAATTTCCCTGTAAAAAATGTGTAGATCTGTCAAACGCTTTACAAATACAACCCATGTATAGTCTTAATTTGGTTTGTTTGTGCGTATATTTCTTCTGCCTAACTGCTGTTGTCAAATCTTTGAACAGGAATGGCACTAATGGCCAGTCTTGGTTCTGTATGAGAATATAAAATTATCTGATCATCTAACTTTTATAATAAGCATTTGGAGCACTATATATTAAAGCAGTTTCTCAAAGGCAGGCCTATGTTAGAGGATTTTAATTTATTAACCCCCCAAATCCCATTCCACACCAAATGGATATACTTGTGATGTGTTTTTGTTTTTATACAACAAGGAAGCTGACTTGGTTACTACTCATGAGCTGGGACACAACTTTGGAGCAGAGCACGATCCTGATGGCATGCCAGCATGTGCCCCCACTGAAGATCAGGGAGGAAAATACGTTATGTATCCAATTGCTGTGAGTGGAGATCATGAAAACAACAAGGTATACATACGTGTGTGCGTGCTCACACACATATATTGCTCCCTATATAGGTAAATTGGGTTCCTGCAGGTGGCAGCGCTAATTGAGAAAACAGAGAAAAGCACAGGCCATTTATTTTGCATTCTTCAACTGAAGATCTTCACTGTCAAACTAATGTGGGCTTTGGTTTTTTGCAAGGACTTTTGTGGTGGAGGATAAAAAGCAGAAAGGACATAGAAGTAGGGGTAATGTGGTGAGAGGAGCTGTAGAAGGACAGAGAGTAGTAGGCATTGGGGATAAGTGCTGGACGCCCACCTTAGTGTCCACTCTGGCTTCTGAGACTTCTCCAGATACACTTGTTTCCACCAGATGTATAGGCTGGGAAGCCGCTTCTTAGAAAGCAGGGGAAAAGGTAGATAGTTTTAGGAGACTGAATTCTGTGCCACATTTTGCACTTGTGTGGCATGCTAATGTATAAGCAGGATATCTACAATGCTGAATTAATGGTATTCACTCCTGCTCCCCCTCCCCCTCCTATAATGCTTTCAGATGTTTTCAGACTGCAGTAAAGTGTCCATTCTTCGGACTATTGAGACCAAGGCCCCAGAATGCTTCAAAGAGCGTAACAACAAAGTATGTGGCAACTCCAGAGTGGATGAAGGCGAAGAATGTGACCCTGGCCTCTTGCGTCTGTATGACGATCCTTGCTGCACGTCTGAATGCAAGCTAAAGCCGAATTCAACATGCAGGTGAGGTGGCCAACAAGTCTTTCATACAAAAAGAAAAGAAATGTGATTCTCGCCAAATAGCTTTTCCTTTTCCTTTCCTTTTTTGCAAGTAGAAAAAGTCATTGTTATGCCTCCATAGTGTTTCATTTTTATGATACTGTTTTGATCATGTCTAACATGAATCATGCAACATTCAGTCATAAGTCTGAAAAACAGTGCATCTATTAAAGAAACTGATCTTTCATATTTCTTTAATATATATTTCATTATTGGTTGCCAAGTGTTTTATCTTGTAGCAAGACCACTTGTGAATTAATAAAGTTATTAAATACTATGCCTCCATTATATTACAGGTGGGAGAGGCAGGAGCGTCCCCAAATAAAAAAATCTTACCTTCTTTAAGATCTGTGTATGCATGTGACAGTTCTATGCCACTCTTACTTCGGCTACTTTTATGGTTTTGTAAATGTGAATATTCAGACTTCAGCTTATTCTTTCTCCCTTCCCTCCTCCTTCTCCTCTCTCAGTGATCGGAACAGTCCCTGCTGTAAAGGATGCCAATTTGAAAGCGCACAAAAGAAGTGCCAGGAAGCTATCAATGCTACTTGTAAAGGAGAGTCCTATTGCACAGGTACATTACTATATTTTTTTTTTATTTACTTATGATTTTGTCCCAGGCCTCTCTTAAATTGAGGTATTTGCCATTTCTCAAATTTCTGTTTTTATTAGGACTGCATAACATAGCAGACAGATTTTTAACGGCGGTCCAAGAACGTTGTGTTCAAAGAGACGTCTGCTTCTGAAATAGGAACTACCTGAAAAATACGTATAGCAATTAAAGCAGGGGTGGGGAACACTTTCTGTTAAGGGCTGCATTCCCTCAGGGATAACCTGCTAAGGCCCACATGGTGGCAGTGGACAGGCCGGAGCCCAAAGTGGGTGGAATTTGCAACATTCCATAGTGTGTGCTGTCTTTGTGTTCCGCCCATCCCTCCCTATATATCTCTGTTTCAGCTCCCCAGCCGTCCATCCATCTATCCATCCATCCTTTTATCTGTGTATTTTGGCTTCTCCCTGTTCTTTTCCCTCTTTGCCAGAAATCTGAACTGATTGCTTGCAGAGGACCTCTCCTTCCACTGCTCCCCCTCCCATTTTTCTCCTCCTGTCCTCTTTCTTTCAAGCTACAGGTTCCCTACCCATGCATTAAAATGTTAACAAAAAATACTTAGACAATAGCCGCTAATTGCTGTCTATGTTTAAACATAGAGTCATTTCTTGTAGAATTTTGCGGGGATTTTTTTAAGGATATGGAGGTATACAAATCAATAAATGTATCTGTTACAAATAGTTAAGTGAAGGTGTAATCACAATGACTTCATGTGTAGAATTGTGGGGATGCGTGTTGAAATTCTGTAATAACCATCATTCTGGTGTAAAGTTGAAGTTGTTTCCTGTTGGTTTTTTTTTTGTTTTTAACTTGGTGGCCCAATTCAGTCATAACAATACCAGTCCGGTAAATGACCTGGGAACAAGCCATGTGCCCATGTGCTTCCTCCTACCCTCATGTGCCCAGCTTCAGCGAAGCTATTTTAGTTTTGTACATCATAGTTTCTTGGTCTAGACATCACAGAACACTGTTTTAAAGAGACTAAGGGCACAGTCCTATACATGGTTAGACAGAACAAAGTCCTATAACTCCCAGCTTTCTGGGGAATGCTGGGAGTTGTAGGACTTTTCCCTGTCCAAACGCGCATAGAATTATGCCCTAAGATAGTTTCACTAAAGCCAGGTATGCGAGGAGAGGAAGGGAAGAAAAAGAAAAGTAGGTCATTGTGTGGTGAGAATTCTGGTCATACATGCAACCGGGGTGGGGTGGGGGGAGTGGACAGGTTCCAAAATTGGTGGTAATCTTATTAGCAGGACTTAGCACTGTCTGGGCTATTCTTTCACTTAGCTGGTCCCTGTCTCAGCCCTTCCTTATGTTATCGATAGCAGGAAGCTTGAGGGAGACCTCCAGACTCTCTCCATGAATGAACGGTGAGAATCTCTTCCGTGCTCCTTCCAAGTCTGTTATTTCCCAAGTATGCATATACTGATGCCATCTGTTCCTAGGCAATAGTAGTGACTGTCCTCCCCCTGGGAATGCTCCAGATGACACCATCTGTGTGGATTTGGGCAAGTGCAAAGATGGGGGATGCATACCCTTCTGTGAGAGGGAGAAGAACCTGCGTTCATGTGCCTGTAATGGTGAGGACAACATTCTCTTCTGGATTTCCTCCTCCGACTCAGAGTTGGGGCTGCTCAGGCCAGGTTCACTTACTTGTCTCTGAAAAATGATCAGAGCAGGATGAGGGAGATCCACATGCAGTTTTCCTTTCCAGCCCTGTTCATTTGTTGCAGGTGGGCAAGGCCTGTAGCTCTGATATCTGGTATGAATGAGGTCAGTGCAGCAGTCAGGTAAATTTTTAGACTGAATGGATAGAGTGCCACACTTGAACAAAGTCTCAAATCTGTTCTCCCTCCCCTCAACTCAGGTAGGTAGGGATGGATGGCAGAAGCACTGTGCTTCCTTTATAGTAACCTGCCATGAATCTTTGGGCTAGAATAAATAACAGAAATTTTATTTGTTGATTTTTGTGCTTAAGGCCCATCTAAAGCATTCTAGCAACTCATCATGGGGCACCCATGAGAGCTAGATGGGAATTTACTTCTGAGTAGTGGAGTTTTGATGAAGTGGGAATGGTCTGAAGACTTTGGAACTTTTTCTGCTAGTGCAAGACATTCCTTGCCTACATTTTTACTCTTGTACCCTGTCTTCTATGTGTCAGAGCTGGTATATTCCAGTGCCACTTTTTAAATGCAATGTTTTATTTGGTGTGGCTCTCCTTGGGTTGGACTGATCAGTAGGAAAGCTTTAAATATCTGTTGTAAGTGGGACTAAGCCCTGCCTGCCTTGGATAGCTTCACCTTAACCTAAGGTTTAATGAAGTTCTTTTGCCTTTCCCAACCTAATGGTTGGGCTACCTTTGCAAGCTTTAAGTTTGCTCATGTTTGAGTAACATAAAAGGCTTGATCATAAAATAGTATTGTCTTTAGGAACAGGATAAATTCATTCAGGGGTAGGCAACCTAGTGCCCTCCAGATGGCTTGGAGTACAGCTCCCCAAACCTCCAGCCAGCATATCCAGTGGTCAGGGATTCTGGGAATTATAGTCCCAAAACATCTGCAGGGCACCAATTGCCTACCCCTGATTTAACTGGAAAGATATATGATTGAAAATGACTTTCTGCATGAAAGAAAGTCATACATTACTAGCCAAAAAACCCACACCCTCTAGCTGTGATGTTGTTGTTTTGTTTTACTTCAGAAACGGATAATTCTTGCAAGGTCTGCTGTCGGGATGAGCTTGGGAGATGCAGCCCATATGTTGATGCCAACCAGAATTTCTTATATTTGAGGAAGGGAAAGCCATGCACTGTGGGATTCTGTGACATGAATGTGAGTATATATATATGTGATTGGGGTGTGATATTTGTCTTCCACAAAGCATCCTGTTTTTCGCTGTCACTGGATATTGGCACTAAACCCTAAATGTTTGCCTCCTAAAATAGCTGACTGTTCTTTGCTGTGGGACCAAACATTCTGTTGCAGTAGTTATATAACTGCTGCCCGTTGTATATATCTGTTCTGGCTTTTTCTGTGATTTGTTCCATCTACCTGTTTTTCCCTTTCTCTTTATTTGGCTTTTTATTGGTTTGTGAGGACCTATTTTTTGTCCTTGTGATGTGTAGCAGTGGGAGAAACATTTCCTACATCCCAAGCTGCATAGCCTCTATCTAAGGAATGTATCTTACTGTAGATAGCAGCCAGGATCCAAAGAACCGCCCAGTTAGTTTCACATACCAAAAGGGACTTTAGGTTGCTTTTCTCAAACAGTCACATTTTGAACAGCTTCTGAAACTTTCCAAGGCAGTCTGAGATATGGCATGGGGGTTTACTGTTTAAAGAGAAAAAAAATTAAATTTGGATGTGTCTGAGGTAGCTCTTTGGATTGCAGTCAATGTCCTTGTTCACACATAACAAACTATGGGTTAAACAACCCACAGTTAGTTGGGGTCATGATGAAGTGAGCATGCTGCCTCCCATGCACTCGCCACTTCTGTTTTGTGTCCTGTTTATCAAACACCCCCGGAACACCCCCATTCCTGGATTGTTCGTTGTGACATGTGAACCTGGCACTCTGATCTGTTGTTGGATTAAAACTGGGTTGTTTCTCCCTCAACAACCCAGAATTCTGGGTTCGCATGTCATGCTGAACAGCCCAGGAATGGGATGTTCTTGGGTTCTTTACAAAAGCAGTTGTAAAATAGAAGTGGCAAGCGCACAGAAGGCAGTGTGCTCACTCCAGCACAGCCCCAACTAACTGGGTTGTTTAAACCCATAGTTGGTATTACATGCGAACTAGGTCAAAGTATTCCAGCCACACAGTACTTGGCACAGTACGGTCAGGCAACAGGCCCAGATGATAGCTACTCTTCCCTAAGGGAAGGGAAGTACTATTTTAAGAATGCTCTGTATTTCTGCCTCTAATTATATTTTTCCCTATAATCTGCTTTGCAACAACAGCATAGTCAATACAGATCCATCAAAAGCCCTATACATGTCTTGTTTCATATTAATAATTGCATGACATTTATGCTAAAATCATAGTATTAATAAACTCCTACATTCTGCTGCAGTTAAAGGGTCTTCTTTTATCTCTCTCTACCCTGCAAAACATGTCCCATTTTCTCCCGATAGAATGGTTGAAGTTTACATTGCATAAGGTGGCTTTCTAAGCCCAGCGTTGTGTCTTGCAGGGTAAATGTGAGAAGCGTGTGCAGGATGTGATTGAACGACTTTGGGTTTTCATTGATCAACTTAGCATCAATACATTTGGTAAGCTACACTTATTCAGCAACTTGAAATCCAGAAGTCCTGTTCTTAAGCCTCTTATTCTCCATTTAATGCCTTGATATCTTTGATTTCAGAGTATGAGTGTTGAAATGGGTGTTTCTACTGTTAGTCTTTAATATCATGAGTACTGATACTTAACGTTGACTTGTAAGGTGCGAGTGCTAGTTTTGAAGTTAAATGCAAAACTACATGTATTTTTATATCTGTAGTTGCATTAAAACAGTGCACTTCAAAAAAACCCACCCCTTCTGAATACTTTCTCCATACTGGAGAGATGCTTCTAGCCTCATAATGTAATCAAATCATGAAAGCATTGAGTGTATCAACACTTTCCTGTACTAGCCCTGACAGCCATTTTCCTGGTGGAAAGGTGGGGTATAAATTGAATAAATAAATAAAACATATTGCATCATATTTAATAGCATTGATCTGTAATACATGAAAATAGCCAATGTTGATATAGTATTTTAAGCAAATTCTGTAGATGTTTGGTTTGTTTGTTTCCTGGTTATTTCAAAGAACATCTGTGCGGAGAATAGCAAGAAATTGCATTGCTTGGATCAGACCAATATCTACCTCGTGCAGGGTTAGGCAAACTTTTTGGGCCTTGGGCACATTTAGCAATTTGAGAAACTGTCCTGGACACCACCGCAAAATGGCTGCCATGGGAGGGATGACAAAGGACAAGTAACCTGCCCAAAAGACTGAGTGCAAGGCAGAGGTGGGGTCTGACCCCTGACACATTGAACAGCTCCTTTGAACCTACAGTTTTCAGCACCAACCTAAATCTATTTCTAGATTTATAAATCTATAAATCTACAGCCAAATTTGTTAAACTTTTTTTAAAGTGGGAGGGGTAGGGCACCTTGGCGGGTGCCAAGAAGGGTGTCTGGGGGACATTGGTGCCTATGGGCACCATGTTGCCTACGCCTGGTCTAGTGTGTGTTTTCCAGCGCTGACCAGCCAGATAACTCTGGAGGTACTCTAGCAAGCCTGAAGGTGTGTGTGCCTGTTCATCCATGTCCTTCCATGGTACACAGAGGTATATTGCCCTTGAACAGAGGAGTTCCATTTTAGTTATCATGGTTAACTGTTGTTGATAGACCCTCCTCCATGAATTTGTCCAATCTTTTTTCAAAGTTTTCTACTAAGCTAATGGCAATCACCACATTTTGTCACCATGAATTCAATCATTTTATTTAAGCATTGTACAAGTGGGCCTTGCAACATAACCTTGTAGTGTGGAGTGCTGCTGTTCACTGTTCCAGTCAGCGATGCCTTCCTCCATGATATGCCATTCTATTCCCCACCGCTACCCAGTTTTTTATCTTTTCCCTCAACAGTCAGCTAGCATTCTGTGCCCACTGAGCATGCTCAGTCCTCATAGGGCTGGTTTGGGGGGTGGGATTTCCCTCCTAGGGCTATTTCTAAAGCTTTTTTTTCCATACTTATGCGCATCTTGGGGTTCCCCAAGACTGCTGCTGCCTCCCTCTTTCATGTGGGTGCTGTCATTTTGACTACATAAGATCTACACTGAGACACTAAGTTTGCTATTAGTATAGAGGGAATGATGAAGTCCTTCCTTTTTCCTCTCCAGATCATGCTGGCCATGATCAATTTCATCGGATGATTCTCTGGGCTGTTTATGGGTTAAACAACCCAGAGACCCTGTTTGCATGTCACAGTGGCACATCGTGGGTTTGAAAAACAGCCTACGAATGCTTACAAACATTCATAGATTGGAGGCAGTGTACTCATCGCTTCGCTCATCCTTGGCAATTCTTGGGCTAAATAACCCAGGAATTGCAGTGTGAGATGCAAACTGGGTCTCTGGGTTCTAGTATTATGAGAGATCTTGCGCTCACAGTCTTCATCCATGATTTTATAGTATTCAAAACAACATTGTAATTTGAAAATACATAGTGTGACTTCAGTTTAAAAATCTGTGCAATAAGTGATGTAAATATTTTCAATCTCTGGTGATAAATTGAAGCTCATAAGAGCATTATCTCAGCTGCTTATTAAACATTTATTTCATGCCAGCAGGATGTTGGGCATTGTACAAATCTAAATGTTAGATGTAATATTGCAAGTAGCAAAGGCAACTGGTCATATTCATTTGCAAAAGAAAGCAGATACTTTCTGCATGCTTAGTTAATAAGAGGGAAAGTATTCATACTCTTTGAAGACCAGGGACAACTAGCTGGTTTAAGTCAGAGAAAGGAAGTAAACTATAGAAGCCTTTCACTGAACTTCATGAAAACAAAAGAAGTAGGAAACATAATTTCTTTGTATATAACTTTGTTTTTTCTTCAGGACGGGTAAAGTAAATCCTAATGTCACATCTAGGCTTATTATCTTACTATAATTTTGGAAATGTGCATGTAATGAGGTACACAGCAGTAAAACACAAGCCCTGGCTACCCAACTTCAAATTCTAATACATTGGGAGAGAGTCCTCCTTATAGGTGGCAAATATTCTAGTGTTTAAGCATCTTGAAGATTGAATTCTTTTAACATATAGTTCAACATTGAACAAATTATGTGATCCTGTGACATCAGATGGACTAGTCACTTGAAAATGACTTGTAGAATTGGGATCTTAACTCTGTATCCGAGGATATTTTGTTTGTCTCAGACTATTAGTTTTGGGTATCTCTTCTTTTTTTAAACAGGGAAATTTTTAGCAGACAACATAGTAGGATCTGTGCTTGTATTCTCCTTACTATTTTGGATTCCTCTAAGTATTCTTGTACACTGTGTGGTAAGTTTAAACTTAAACCAAATTAAACAAATGGGTTAAATTCAAGTGTGCTGTTAAGTGCATTTGCACAGTAATAGAGATAAGGGTTTTAACTAACAAATGAAGTAAATTTATATCATTATAAACTCCAAAATATTCAGCTCATATGCAGATAAACTAACCTTGAGCTTTACACATGGCCTCTATCTTGGGTTTTTAAACATTTGATACTTGGACCTCTGAATAATGTGACACCCCCCCCCCCAAAAAAAAAATCTGGGCATGTTTTTTGTTCCTAAACGTTTGCTGCTTTTAAAGAACTTATTAAAGCTTTGCAGGTAAGTCATTTAAAACGAAGCTCTAATATCCTTATGAAAATCAAATGTTGCGTTTAATCTTGGAGATGGGGAGAACTGCATGTATACTATGCAGGGCAGTGAGGGGGAACTGGGTAGTCAGGGAGCTGGTTCATAGGATCTAACAACTGGTTTATTTGTGCAATAATTGCTTGTGTGAGTGGCTTGCAAGATGTGATTATTCCTCATTATTGAAATAGTCATGTGATCTTCTGTAAGTCCTGTCCTCCTCTATTTCACTGCTCACAGAACAGGCCACTCCACATGAGCATTTGTCCCTGTGGGTACCTGTCTAAAGTGAAACTACCCTGGCTTTGATTCTAATTTGGGCACATCTTAGAAGGTAATCAGGTAGCGGATGTGTGTGCTTTGTAAGCAGTTGCTTCTGCAGCTGACTTGTTACTTTTTGCTTTTTTAATAGGACAAGAAGCTGGATAGGCAGTATGAAGAGAACACCAAATCTCTGTTTGGTCCTAGTGTAAGTTTGCTTTGTGTAAAGGATGTCCTCAATATTGTATCTTTTTAGAAAACATAGTCCAGCAAAGGCTTATAAAGGTTTCTAAGTCTCATGTTTTGATGTCTGAAGAAATGTTACTTCCACAACTACTTGTAAACTGATCTGAAAGCTTTGCTGAGGGCTGGTCTATACATCTCTTTAAATAAATCAGCAAATCATACATTTAAGTCCTGATTTTCCTTTGTGATAATTTAATGCTTTTTCAAATGCTAATGATAGCATACCTAGATTCTGTTCCCTGTATGTTTGCTCTTTTCTAGTTTTGTTATTTATTCATGTTCAGACAGCTAGTTTCAATGATCTATCCCATATTGCTATGCCCTTTAAAAAATCCTGGAGAAATTAAACTTTAGTTGCTTCAGAGTGCTCATTTATACCCACAGCCTATAGTAAATCACTGTTCGTAAAGATAATTAACTCTCCTCTCACCATCAATGCTAGGACTGTTGGCTGCCAAAATTCTGAGACTGAAAGTAGTAGTCCATCATCAGTTTTAAATCCTGGTACTGGGGCATGTTTCCACTTAAAACACATTCTGTAGGTAAGGTAGTTTCCAGTCAGACCATCAACAAACGGCTTGGCCAGGGAGTGCAGATAACGAGAGGTCTGGGAATGAGTTTTCAATTACTGGTTGCTTGCATAGCTGTACTTACTGCTTGTCTCCTTGCAGAATGTCGAGATGCTGAGCAGCATGGATTCAGCTTCTGTCCGAATCATCAAACCCTTTCCTGTTGCGCCGTCTACAAGCCGTCATCAGCCCCTGCAGCCTGTTGTCCCAGTGCCTGTGGCAGCAGTGGCTCCGAAACTGGACCACCAAAGAATGGACACTATTCAAGAGGATCCAAGTACGGACTCTCATATGGAGGATGATGATTGTTTTGATAAGGATCCTTTTCCAAACAACAGCACAACTGCCAAGTCGTTTGAAGATCTTACGGATCATCCTGTCACGAGGAGTGAGAAAGCCTCGTCCTTCAAACTACAGCGCCAGCACAGAGTGGACAGCAAGGAAACGGAGTGCTAGTCTCCTGCTGCCTTTTGAGCTGTTGACTCTGATGTGCAAAATCATGTTGAACTAGTTGATCTAAAGCCATTTCATTCTAGAAATATCTTTTGTATGTGTATATATGTACTGAGCAATGGAAACGGGGAAGTGACCTACTGCAGATGCTGGCCATATGTATGATCTTCCTTGGTGTCAAGATGAGTGCTACTTAGAAATATACACACAAAGTAAAGTCTCCAGTATATTGTTCTTTTTGAATCTTTTCTATAGTGTTGATTTGAACATTTCCTTCTATGGCGTAGAGGCATAATCTGCCTGGCCAAGATCGTGTACTTAGTATTTTTATAATGTAGCTTGTAGTTGAGCAATACTGCTGAAAGTTTTCTTTTTTTACAATACAAAAGCCCAAAATTTAGTGACTTCAGTTCTTCTACTGGAGCTTTCAGAAGTCAAAGTGTACCATTAAAACACACAGTATTTTTTCTTTTAAAATGAAAAATGAGGTGAACATTTTGACATAGTTGAGGCTTATGAAGGGTGCAAGGGATTGAGCTAAATCTGAAGAGCAACACAGCAATGAATTACTTAAATGCAGAAATCAGATCCTGAGAATGTTTTCAGGGTAATTTGTAGTAAGGCTTTTAATTATGCAGCTTTTGACCAGCATTCAGTAGAGACCTAAGGAACCTTTTGTTCCGTTGAATTTTTTTTTTTATAGCAAGGCTTAAATGTGCATAGCACTGTGCCTGATGGTGGCCTTTATTACAAAATGAAGTGGCTAAAATGTGTATTGTTAACTTCACTCCTTCAGCTATGGGGGAGAGATAATTATTCCAGTGCGGTTAAACAAATATCTGCCAAAGTTTAAGGGATAAAAATAGATGCTGATCGAGGCTTTCATGCAATATAAATTTAGAAAGGAGACTTTGTAAAGTTTTCTTTTGGAAGTGTATAGATGTGCAGTGGCTGGAGCATCTGCATGCTTGCGCTATAACCCATTTAGCATTGCATTTGTACAACCCCAATTATTTCAATGATGCATTAATGGGAGTTGTGCTTGTTGGATTGTGTTGGTCCCTGATGCAGTGAGAGCTGAGGTACCAACAAGTTGCTGCACATAGGTACCACCCCCCCGCCAGCAGCCTGGCTTGTATGAACGGTTCTGACCCCTCTTCAGAGATCTACAAGCAGCAACACCTGTGTGCCTGTTCCTGTATGCACCCCTTCTTACCCCTTTCCTTCGGGGGTGAGGTGAGGTAGGACAAATATCCCCTCTCCCTATAATCTTGGCAGGAAGAAATCTGATCTCTGGATCAGGGCCCACAACTATAGAAATGCATGGACCATAATAAGAGTGAAAAATATAGTGTTATTTCTGCTTGGAGAGCTATTATGCCAGCTAAAAATATAAAAACAAAAAGCCTTTTTATTGGTATAAAATGTAAGTATTTAATAGCTGGATCAAATGCCAGCTAAAAATATAAAAACAAAAACCCTTAATTATGAAAGACATATTCTTTCATATCTGATGGAGATTAACCAAACCTGTGACAAATGTGCATCTTTCATGGATACTTGTTACACTAATACTTGAACTTGTGCCTTTTCGTATTTGTACCTATAGTCTGATAATTTTTAGATTTCATATGTAGTGGTAAACTTTGTGTGGGGGGTGGAAACGCCCAGTACAGTGTAATAAAATGTTTTTTATACAAGTGCTTCATTTGAAACCTATGACTTGCTCCTGATAATTGGAACTTGTACCTACTACTTTAAGGGACTGTTGGTTCAGCAGTTACTGGTATGCATAGAATTCTTTTACAGATCGGAGCGTGTACAAGTTGACTTCTTTCTGTTGTAAACATGTGATTTAAACTTAATTGTATCCTGACATGTATGCCTGTAATAATCAAGGAACTTATTGGCTATAATTATTCCACCAAGGCCATTGTATCCAATGTTAGTCCTACTTAAGAGCAGATGTATTGAAATTAATGTGACTTAAGTGAGACTAACATTGGTTGCAGCCCATTGGATACATCTCTTCCATTCTGAAAATGGCTAGATGGAAGTCTTTAATTTTAGACTAATAAATATCCTGATTAAAGCTCCTTTCTACATTATTAATGCATCTGTTTCATGGCAGCAAGTGCATGGGTGGGGCTGTAGCTCAATGTAGAGCACATCTTGGACCCTGCTCCCAGGTTCGATCTTCAGCATCTTGAAGTAGGGCTGGAAAAACTCATGCCTGAAGCCCAGGGGAGCTGCTCCCAGTCAGTGTCGACAATACTGGGCTAGATGGACCAGTGGTCCAACTCAATATAAGGCAGCGCCCTATGTTCTTACATTCCTAAATATGTAGTTGAAGCCAGTTTCTAGCAGTGCTAAAATGCAGCAACAACAAAACCTAGAGTAGAGCACTGGAGAAACAGAAAAACACTGGAGAAACACACTAAAGCTTGATTTGAAGCTAGTCTAATCTGAGATGGTCCCTCATTGCCAAAATGTTTATGAACAAGGGTTTGTGCTGTTGTGCACATTAGCCTCTTAGCCTAGAGGCTACCAGTTCTGATACCCATTACAGCGGCACATAACTACAGAACTATCATCTACTTCTCCTTTGTCTTGTGCTTTCACTACCACCGTGACTTT
Source organism: Heloderma suspectum (assembly GCF_057233095.1). Lineage (NCBI taxonomy): Eukaryota > Metazoa > Chordata > Lepidosauria > Squamata > Helodermatidae > Heloderma > Heloderma suspectum. Next base: position 274,846,016 of record NC_139458.1, read on the forward strand.
GTTTCTAGCAAGAATGCCGCAACAGTAAATAAATCAGAGGAAAGAAGGCCTGAACAAGCTACTCCAAGCTAGGTGCCAAGGACTGATAATTCTGCTGCCCTAAATCAATTGATTTGATTTAGCATATTCATTTGACTTGCATTTACTAAATATACCAGAAAAGTGTTGTTGTGTTACCTTTACATCCTATATAAATACCTCAAGATTTTTCTACTAGCCAAAAGCAGCTGAATTGAATGATTAGGGGGAAAGTCAATAAAGTACATAGGGTGGCTTAGGTGTTACAGTCACATTTAAAACTACTTGCACATTTATTTTTATTTGACTGAACATTTTAAGTCATGTCAGCAAAATAGTGTACTTTTCTGATCTTTAGATTTTAAGGGAGTTGCTGAAAACAGTTAATGTAAGCACTGTAATGGTAAATATTTTAGCATATTTTAAGAACTGTGTTAACTATATATACTTCCTAAAGAAAGTCATCTGAAAAGTGTGCTGCAAAATTTTAAGATTACATTAAAAAAATAAAACACTTGTTTTCATCCTGGCTCCAAAGGGGGGGGGGCATGGCACAGTGTCTGCCACCTGCCCCATGGTGGTGGGCTGCCTGGGCTCCCTAGGATTTGTAGGTGACATAAGTGCAATCACAGTTGCCAAGTCCTGGTGGCAGCAGCTAGTTCATCTGGGCTGGTCTCTCTCTCATGCTTACTTTGACAATTCCCCTTTATATCCACTTGCAATACGTCAGTAGCAATGAACTTCCTTTGCATTATACTCCTGCCCTATCTGTGCAGTATTCAAGATTGAATAAAGAGTTGAAGGCTTGTGCATAAGCAAATAACCAGTGTCACAACCATTTTAGTGGTATACTTGACATGTAGAATAGTTAGTGAAATGGCTTCAAATTCAATTTAGTCACAATGTGCTGGATTGTTCCTATAAGCCTAAGTGGTATGCTTATGGTTAAGTATCCCTGTTTAATATAAAAAAACTTCAATGGAAAAAAGGAAATTTTATTTTGCACGTGTATGGTTGACACAGTTGGAAGGCAAAAGGAAGAGGGGCCGACCAAGGGCAAGATAGATGGATGACATTCTGGAGGTGACGGACTCGACCTTGGGGGAGCTGGGGGTGGTGACGGCCGACAGGAAGCTCTGGCGTGGGCTGGTCCATGAAGTCAAGAAGAGTCAGAAGCGACTGAGCGAATAAACAACAAACAGTTGACACAAGAGCCACTTTTATTTTCGTAGTCATGCAGATTCCCCCAGGAGACTAGCTTCAGGGTGAAGATGATCTACATCACGCCAGTAGGGAAGCAGCACAGGGAGTGTTGATGTTCTTTGTTCCAGGAGTGCCCAAAGCTGGTTTGCTAGAAAATTATTTCCTTCCCCTGATAAATGGAGACCATCAGACAGATAGCCACAAAAGCCCTAGAAGAGAAATTTCAGAAGATGTGGTAAACTGTTCTGATGACTTTTAAGAAGGAAGTATTCCGGTCATCTACTGGCAAGCTGCAGAAACAGAACAAAATAGACTTTTGGAAACAATCTTTACTCCAACTAAATAAATGAGTTTCTTAGATTTACTCTGATACTTAGTTTTATGGGCAACAGGTCTGTTTCTGCTGTTTCCAGCAACACGTTCTGAAAACACGATCTTAAACTTCTCAGAGATCATACCTGGTTATTTTTTTGCATAAGTGTCCACAGATCAATGACATCAGTGCCACAATCTCTAGCTACTTTAACGCATGCCTTGGCATATTCCCCAGTAGTGGAGTTGAGGCGGTTTAATTTTTCACCTATTGAGAATTGGGGGGGAAAGAAACGGAATGACGACAGAACAGAATTCAGGTTATGACAAAATTAGTGGCTTGGGGCTTCATTTTTTTGGTCATTTTTGCCTGTGGGTAACATAATTATAAATCAAGGTCCAGATCCAGAGACCTTTGAATGCAACTTTGCACACCTAGGCTGCATTCCTATACCCACTTACCTGGATGTAAGCCACACTGAAGTCAATGGGACGTACTTCTGAGGTGACATGTATAGGACTGCACTGCTAAGGCTTCATCTGCTAAGTAGACTGTCGGTATGATTACCTGTTAGGATTGAGAAGCTACTTTTGGGTGAGGAGCTGGATGATCCCGTTGACTCAGGCCTTAGTGGCTCGAATGATGGGGGGGGGGCACCGTCACACCCCTTGGCGTAATTTATTCCCAGGGAACCAGTAGGGCTCATGGGATCAAGTTGGCACAGCCCATGTGAAGAGGCTAAGTAAAAATTACATTCCTATCATTTCTTAACTTATGCTCCAAAAATGCTCCAAAAATATAAAGTATATTTTCTTGGTGTGCTAAAGCATCAGCAAATCAAAACTTTTTGCCGTATTTCTATTGAACATTTAGTTTATTTGCATGGCTGTTCGGTAAACATAGAGTACGGTACATCGGCAGTCACGTTACACAACACAAAATAGGTTTGGCACTACAGTGCTCAGACGCTTGAAAACGGTTTTTTCCCTCTTAATCCAAAATGAGGGACAGACCTCTTTTACCTTTGGCAATACATTCGTTTTCCCAAGTCATTTCATGAAGAGGTGGTGGTGTCACCAAAATAATTTTATCCTCTGCAATGCCCACAGACTTTAAGTATTGTATCATACTTCTCAAATTTTCAGCATATTCATCCAGTGGAACATGTTGTTTAGGGTTCACATCTGTTCAGGGAAAAGTGTTTACATTCAGGTAAAATAGTCAATCGAATCAAAATTTATTAAGAATGTAAGAAGAGCCCTGCTGGATCAGACCAAGGGTCCATCTAGTCCAGCACTCTGTTCACACAGCGGCCGACCAGCTGTTGACCAGGAACAGTCACAGGCTGTATTATACAGTCATGGACCCATTCAGATAAAATAAGTCACATTGCCTGCCTATGCTGCATTACTCTTAACAGGGTGTGTGAGCGTGAATTCTTATCAATAAACAAACAATATTGAGCTATGGGTTCTTGAGAAGAGACAAGAAATAGGATGAATTATCATGTTAGGCAAATTGGTCTTGTTTTTATTTTTTATAAATATGTTGTAAGTGGGGAAGAATAAGGTATATGGACACAATCCCCAAGCAGTACCAAAGGAGGCCTATCTTCCCCCTTCCACCACTTATACACACAGGTGGGCAGAACTGTTGGGAAAAGGGGGAAGTCTATAAATCCTCCCATACCTCTATTCAGCCCTACCTCTCACTAAGTTACTTGCGCCGCCTGTAATTTTTCATCCTGTTCATATAGACTGGAGTCAAAAGCATCTGCAGGGTAGTTCTGAAGGACAGATGTGCAGAGCCGCAGCTAACACATGCCCATGGCCTCATCCTCCACTGGTCCCCTTGTTGTCCACACTGCACGCAGCAGTGACTCTGCAACCAATCCAGGCTGTGCAGCTCCCACAGGGCAAGAATTACCCCTTCAAGCCACAGTTAAGAGTGCCTGCTTTGTTCCACTTCCCAAGCTTCCAGGTTACTGCTCATGCACTGAACAGAGGGCACAGGAAGCTACCCACCTGGACCTCACTTACCACATCTTTGGTCACAGAAACAAGTAACAGGAAAAAGACTGATGAGTGAGGGCAACCGATTCAACTTGCCTTCTCCAAAAAAAAGCTTGCCCATACACTGAGCCCACTGTCAGAGACCCCCTGCCTCCCACCATCTGAGTTGAGGTGGGTGATGAAGGGGAAAACTGCGTTCTCAGCAGCAGCATTCCTCTTGTGGGATACTCTCCCTCAGGAGGCTTGCCTAGTGTTTACCCTAAGGTCATTTCAGCACCAGACAAAGATCTTTTTATTTTCCCAGGTCTTTCAACTCTCATTTCCATTTGTGCAGTTTCATGCTAGTTTTATCTTTCTTTTAAAAATGTCACTGTTCTTTTACTCGGGGCGGCGGGACGACACCTCTTTTGATCTGAGGGCGGGATTGTCCCCTGGACCAAGCTTGGTGGGCTGAATAACAATCAAGGGGCAGGGGCCCTCCTCAAAGCCCCTCTCCTCCTATCATGTCATCAGCACCACCCCCACTCACTTCTTTTTCCATGCAGAGAGAGGCATGGAGTAGAAAAAGACACAGAAGGCACTCAGACAGGACTTGCAGGACCCAGCAGAGTCCAGTTGCTCCTTCCCGTGCAGAAGGGACTCACTCGGCTGATGCTTGCAAGCCCCGGTCAAGTGGTGCTGGGAATCCCTAGTTTATCTCAGATGTCTGATCAGAGATAACATGGGGATTCCTCTTCCTCACAGGCTGGGAGGGTGCTCAACCCTCTGTGAGCCAGAGTGGGCCCCAGAGTGGGTCAGAAGGTGCTTTACTCTGTATTTTACTGTTTTATTTGTAAGCAGCCCTGAAAATAATCTTATTGAAAAATGGCATATAAAGCCTAAAAATAAAGCTTTAAAAAATAAAATAAAAAGGAGGGCATAGTATGACAGCATTCTCAACCCCAATCTAATGAAACATTCCAGAGCAGAGAATTTGTGGAAGGAGAAGAATATCAATATACCATACCTTTTAAAGCACCATCATTGGCTCCAAAGAAGACTGTTACTGCAACAGTATTCTTAACACTAGACTCTTTGTTGATCAGCCTCGGAAGAACAATTTTTGCCCACCTCGTGTTGTAGCCAGAGAGTCCACGATTCAGAACATCACATTTTCTAAAATAAGCACATATAGATATATAAAGGATTGCCATGGTGTAATAATTCCACATTTTGAAATGTTAAACACTGGTCAGACACCTGTTTAATAGTGCAAACCTATACATGCCTACTCAGAAGTAAGTTGCAATGAGCTCACAGGGACTTACACCCTGGTAAGTGGGTGCAGCAGCACCATCTCTCTCCCTCTCCTCTCCTAAGTAAACTACATTTCATAGTGTTTGAACAAAACAGAAGCAGCACTGCATATTTCACAGTGTGTTTCTCATACATTTTCTATTAGGCAAGAATCTCCTAAAAATTGAGGCTTCATATTTTCAGTCTATGTTCACAATAAACTTCAGAATTAAGAAGTGGAAGAAAACATATAACACATTGAGGCTTTTGACACTATGCCTCAAAGCTACGGTCTCTCTCTTTAAAAATAGATCAGTTTCAGATGACTCAAGGCTCAGTAAGACATCAGTTTAAAAATACAGGTGAAACATGGAGTTCAACATGTCTTACCTAGCTAGTCTGTGAGCAAGAGATGCTCCCCATCCATTTTCTTGGAAGGAAAACTAGAAGAGAGGGAGGCAGTGAGCACTGAATTAAAATAATTGTACAGTCACCAGTCCCATCAACTCCCCACACACACTCCCAGCATTATGGTTTCCTAGATATCATTGTACTATCATCACTCCCACAATGACCCACCAATGACCAATCATGGAAACAAATACCCCAACTGAAATGTAAGATAGTTTGGCCATTATCAAACTACATCACGGATGGATTTGTTTCCTCGGGAGGAAGACTTGTGGTTGCAAGGGGGAGTCAAGGATGTGCCGATTATGCCTTAGAACAGGGATGGGGAAATTAAATCGGGTGGGGGGCTGGATGACTACCACCACCTAGCTTTCAGCAGGCCAAATAACATCAGAGGGCCATGCCTCCTGGTGTCATTTGATCCCCAGCTGATGCACAGAATAGTAGGGTTGGAAGGGGCCTACAAGGCCATCGAGTCCAACCCCCAATGCGACGGGTGGATCCTCCCCAGCGTTGCTCTGGACCACTGTGAGGAACTGAAAGGGTGGCTAGACCCAACTAGATAAAACCTGTCACTAGGGAAGCCCACCAGAGCCTCTTCGTAATAGCAGAGGGGCCCATCAGAGGACATAAGCTATGCCGTGCAGGGCCACCCAAGACGGACAGGTCATGGCAGAGAGTTCTGACAAAATGTGGTCCACTGGAGAAGGAAATGGCAACCCACTCCAGTATTCTTGCCAAGAAAACCCCATGGAACGTATCACAAGGCTAAAAGAGATGACGCCGGAAGATGAGCCCCTCAGGTCGGAAGGTGTCCAATATGCTACTGGGGAAGAGCAGAGGGTATTTCCAATTAGCGCCAGAAAGAGTGAAGCGGCTGGGCCAAACCCGAAAGGACACTCAGCTGTGGATGTGTCTGGCGGTGAAAAGAAAATCCGATGCTGTAAAGAACAATATTGTTTAGGAACCTGGAATGTCAGATCAATGAATCAAGGTAAGCTGGAGGTGGTCAAACATGAGATGGCAAGATTGAACATCGACATCTTGGGAATCAGCGAACTAAAATGGACAGGCATGGGCGAATTTAATTCAGGTGACCATCATATCTACTATTGTGGGCAAGAATCCCTTAGAAGAAATGGAGTAGCACTCATAGTCAACAAAAGGGTGGGAAAAGCAGTACTGGGGTACAATCTTAAAAATGATAGAATGATCTCAGTACGAATCCAAGGCAAACCATTCAACATCACAGTAATTCAAGTCTATGCCCCAACCACTGAGGCCGAAGAAGCTGAGGTTGATCGGTTCTATGAAGACCTACAACACCTTCTAGAACTAACACCAAAAAAAGATGTCCTCTTCATCATAGGCGATTGGAAGGCTAAAGTAGGAAGTCAAGAAATCACCGGGATAACAGGCAGGCATGGCCTTGGTGTACAAAATGAAGCAGGACAAAAGCTAATAGAGTTTTGCCAAGAGAACATGCTGATCATAGCAAACACTCTTTTCCAACAGCACAAGAGGCGACTCTACACATGGACGTCACCAGATGGTCAATATCGAAATCAGATTGATTATGTCCTTAGCAGCCAAAGATGGAGAAGCTCCATACAGTCAGTAAAAACAAGACCTGGAGCTGACTGTGGCTCAGATCATGAGCTGCTTCTTGCAAAATTTCGGCTTAAATTGAAGAACGTCAGGAAAACCACTAAACCGTTCAGGTATGACCTAAATCATATCCCTGATGAATATACAGTGGAGGTGAGGAATAGATTTCAGGGATTAGACCTGATAGACAGAGTGCCTGAGGAACTATGGACGGAGGTCCGTAACATTGTTCAGGAGACAGCAACGAAATCCATCCCAAAGAAAAAGAAATGCAAGAAAGCAAAGTGGCTGTCTGATGAGGCTTTACAAGTAGCTCACGAAAGAAGGGAAGCGAAAAGCAAGGGAGAAAGGGGAAGATATACCCAACTGAATGCAGAGTTCCAGAGAATAGCAAGGAGAGACAAGAAGGCCTTCTTAAATGAACAATGCAAAGAAACCGAGGAAAACAACAGAATGGGAAAGACTAGAGATCTCTTCAAGAAAATTGGAGATCTCAAGGGAACGTTTTGTGCAAAGACGGGCATGATAAAGGACAAAGAAGGCAGGGACCTAACAGAAGCCGATGAGATTAAGAAGAGGTGGCAAGAATACACAGAAGAACTATACAGGAAAGATCTGAATGTCCCTGATAGCCATGATAGTGCGGTCACTGAACTTGAGACGGACATCCTCGAGAGTGAAGTCAAGTGGGCCTTAGGAAGCATTAGTAACAACAAAGCTAGTGGAGATGACAGTATTCCAGCCGAGCTATTTAAAATCCTAAAAGATGATGCTGTTAAAGTGCTGCATTCAATATGCCAACAAATCTGGAACACTCAACAGTGGCCGCAAGACTGGAAAAGGTCAGTTTACATTCCAATTCCAAAGAAGGGCAACGCCAAAGAGTGTTCAAACTACCGCACAATTGCGCTCATTTCACATGCCAGCAAGGTGATGCTCAAAATCCTACAAGCTAGGCTTCAGCAGTATGCGAACCGAGAACTACCGGAAGTACAAGCTGGGTTTCGAAGAGGCAGAGGAACTAGAGATCAAATCGCCAACATTCGCTGCATCATGGAGAAAGCAAGAGAATTCCAGAAAAACGTCTATTTCTGCTTCATTGACTACGCTAAAGCCTTTGATTGTGTGGATCACAACAAACTGTGGCAAATTCTTAAAGTGATGGGAGTACCAGACCACCTTACCTGTCTCCTGAGAAACCTGTACGAGGGCCAAGAAGCAACAGTAAGAACCAGACATGGAACAACCGATTGGTTCCAAATTGGGAAAGGAGTACGACAAGGCTGCATATTGTCACCCTGCTTATTTAACTTATATGCAGAGTACATCATGAGAAATGCCGGGTTGGATGAATCAGAGGTCGGAATTAAGATTGCTGGGAGAATTATCAACAACCTCCCATATGCAGACGATACCACCCTAATGGCAGAAAGCGAAGAGGATCTAAACAGCCTCTTGTTGAGGGTGAAAGAGGAGAGTGCAAAAGCTGGTTTGAAACTCAACATTAAAAAAACTAAGATCATGGCATCTGGCCCCATCACTTCCTGGCATATAGAAGGGGAAGAAATGGAAGCAGTGACAGATTTTACTTTCTTGGGCTCCAAGATCACCGCAGACGGTGACTGTAGCCATGAAATTAAAAGACGCTTGCTCCTTGGGAGGAAAGCTATGGCAAACCTAGACAGCATAGTAAGAAGCAGAGACATCACCTTGCCAACAAAGGTCCATCTAATCAAAGCTATGGTTTTCCCAGTAGTAATGTATGGCTGTGAGAGCTGGACTATAAGGAAGGCTGAGCGCCGAAGAATTGATGCTTTCGAACTGTGGTGCTGGAGAAGACTCTTACGAGTCCCCTGGACTGCAAGGAGGTCAAATCAGTCCATCCTAAAGGAAATCAACCCTGAGTGCTCATTGGAAGGACAGATAATGAAGCTGAAGCTCCAATATTTTGGCCACCTAATGCGAAGAGAAAACTCTCTGGAAAAGACCCTGATGCTGGGAAAGACTGAAGGCAAAAGGAGAAGGGGACGACAGAGGATGAGATGGCTAGATAGCATCACGGATGCAATGAATATGAACTTGAGCACGCTCCGGGAGAGAGCGCAGGACAGGAAGGCCTGGCGTGCTATGGTCCATGGGGTCACGAAGAGTCGGACACGACTGAACGACTGAACAACAACAACAACAACAACCATCAGAGGACACATTGCTTAGGGCCCCAGCAAACTTGGAGCCGCCTGAGGCAGCTGCCACTGTCTTAATCCAGCAATAGGAAAAAGAGGTGCCCCAGTCCGCCCAGATGGATTCATACACACAGGACTTGCCCTGACACTTCCAGATCAGGTCCCTGTTCGCCGCACTTCGCTTGCTAGACGAGGACGAGGATAACAGCGCCAGCACAAGCCAGAAGGTGCTGCCTCCCTCCCGGTCTGCACCATCTACGGAATTACTGCTCGCCACCCGTTCCTAAATAGGGGGTGGGGGCGAGTGGCAGTCATAATTACGGGGTGAGGGCGCGGGAGTGACGTCACTCCGTTTTGCGGGGGAAGGGGAGGAAGAGCAGGCGGCTGCAGCATTTGGAAGAGGCAAACCCGGCAGCAAACAGAGGGGAAGGCGGGCGAGGGGAAGGGCGGCGGGGCCTTTTGTTGGCCCAGGCGTGCCTGCGTGGGCTTCCCGGCTCTCGTGCCCACCCAGGCCCGGGGATACCTCCGTGATCGAGTCTCCGAAAAGAACCACCCGGGGCCGCAGAAGGAGCCGGCTGCACGCACCGGCCTCGGACAGAGCCATGGATCCCGTCGCGGCAGCAGCAGCAGGAGGCGGAACTCCTACGAGGGGCGGACAGGCGGTGGCTCTTTCCCCCGCACAGACAAGGAGGAAAGGCGGCCGACGGAGCGATTACAGCCCTTGCGACGTCGCTGTGCTCTGCGTGCAGGCAGTCGAGGAGCCGCGCTCGCCGTGGCCGAGGCCCGGAGGCGCAGCGCGAGCTCCTGCGAGGAGCCGCCTTCCTCTTTGGCCCCTTGGAGGCGACAGAGGGGGCATCAACGCGGAAGAGCGGCTCTCCTGCGTCGGGCCAAGGGCCCAGCCGGTGCAGCGGCCTGTTTCCCACCGTGGCCCGCCACACGCCTCTGGGGAAGTCCGCAAGCAAGGTGCAAGGGCAGTAGGACTCCCCTGCTCGCTCTCCCAAGCCTGGGGCCTCTGATACTTACTTAATTTCCATGCCGCCCAATAGCCAAAGCTCTCTGGGTGGCTCACAAAAAATTAAAACCACAAAGCGTGGCATAAAACAGTATAAAATATGAAAGCTTAAAGCCACAATGAAACACTACAGCCAGAATAAAACCTAGCAGCAATGCAGAGATTTAAAATGCAGATCTAAAACACCAAAGCTAAAAGACTAGGAAGCTAACATGCCAAAATACTGGGAGAATAAAAAGGTGTTCACCTGGCACCAGAAGGAGTATGAGGTAGGCACCAGGTGAACCGCTCTAGGGAGCTCATTCCACAGCTGGGGTGCCACAGCAGAAAAGGCCCTCTTCCTGGTGGCCACCCACCTCACTTCCTTTGGCAGGGGCTCATGGAGAAGGACCCCTGAAGATGATCATAGGGTCCAGGCAGGCACATATGGGAGGCGGCGATCCTTCAGATAACCTGGCTCCAAGCCTTTGAATGTTAATACCAGCACTTTGAATCGGGCCTGGAAATGGACTGGCAGCCAGTGCAGCTGAAAAAGTACTGGCGTAATGTGAACTTGTTGGCCAGTCCCTGTTGTTGTTGTTATTATTAAATTTATTAATCACCCATCTGGCTGGTCACCCAGCCACTCTGGGTGATGTAGAACATACAATAAAACAGTTTAAAACAATAAAATTCTACAATAAAAACATTTTCTAAAATACCCTAACCCACCCCAAATGCCTGCCTGAACAACCACGTTTTTAATGCACAACGGAAGCTCATTAAAGAGGGGGCATGACGGAGTTCCCTAGGGAGGGAGTTCCACAGAGTGGGGGCCACCACAGAAAAGGCCCTCTCCCTCGTCCCCACCAGTCTAGCTGTCCTGGCTGATGGGACAGACAGAAGGCCATCCGAGGCTGATCTTGTTAAGCGGCCTGTCTGGTGCTGCTGGAGGCGCTCCTTAAGATAGGCTGGGCCGCAACCATATAGGGTTTTAAAGGTCAAAACCAACACCTTGAATTTGGCCCGGAAAACAACTGGTAACCAGTGCAACTCCTTCAGCACTGGAGTGATGTGATCTCGCCGGCGGCTGCCTTTAATCAGGCGAGCCGCCGCGTTCTGTACCAGCTGCAGCTTCCGAACCGTCTTCAAGGGTAACCCCACGTAGAGCGCATTACAGTCGTCTAAACGAGAGGAGACCAGGGCGTGTACTACCGATGGGAGCAGATGGTTGGGAAGGAAGGGGCGCAGCCGCCGTATCAGATGGAGTTGATACAGCGCTGTCCGGCTCACAGCTGACACCTGAGCCTCCATGGACAGCTGGGAGTCCAAATGACCTCCAGGCTGCTGACCTGGTCTTTCAAGGGTAGCCGTACCCCATTCAACACCAGGTCAACATCCCCCAACCTCCTCTTGTCTCCCACCAAAAGTACCTCTGTCTTGTCAGGGTTCAGCTTCAGCTTATTCCTCCCCATCCAGCCACTCACCGTCTCCAGACATTCGGACAGGGATTCTACAGCCAACCTTGGTGAAGATTTGAACGAGAGGTAGAGCTGCATGTCATCCACATATTGATGACACTGCACCCCAAACCTCCTGATGATAGCCCCCAGCGGCTTCACATAGATGTTAAATAGCATCGGGGAGAGGATGGAACCCTGTGGCACCCCACAAGTAAGTGGCCACGGGTCCGAAACCTCCTCTCCCAGAGCTACCCTCTGGTACCTGCCGGAGAGGAAGGACCGGAACCACCGCAATACAGTGTCTCCAATGCCCAACCCCTCCAGGCGGTCCAGGAGGATACCGTGATCAATGGTATCAAAAGCCGCTGAGAGGTCGAGGAGAACAAGGAAGGAGCATTCACCCCTATCCAGAGCCCTCCTCATATCATCTACCAAGGCGACCAAGGCTGTTTCTGTCCCATGCCCAAGCCTGAAGCCCGACTGAAATGGGTCTAGATAATCAGTTTCTTCCAAGTGTGCCTTCAACTGCACCGCCACCACCCGCTCAATCATCTTGCCCCAAAATGGCAGATTTGAGACTGGGCAAAAGTTGTTCAAAACTTGAGGATCCAAGGAGGGCTTCTTTAAGAGCGGTCTTATCACTGCCTCCTTGAGGGCTGATGGCATCACTCCCTCCTCAAGGAATGGCGTTCAATACCGCCCTGATCCCCTCACCCAGTCTCTCTCTGCAGCCCATAATGAGCCAAGATGGGCAAGGATCAAGTAAGCAGGTGGTCGGCCGTACAGATGAAAGCACCTTGTCCACTTCATCAGGAGGAAGACGCTGGAACCGATCCCACAAAACCGGTTTGCCACAGGCCGCCTCTTGCTCACTAACTGTATCCACAGCGTGCAGAGTAACACACCTAATCTGATCAATTTTATCTGCAAAGTGCCTTGCCAAGGCCTCACAGGAGGCCTTAGAATGCTCCAGTGGTTCCGGAGCCACAGGACCGACCAGGCTCCGGACCACTTGCAACAGCCTCCTGGGACAGCACTCTGCAGACGCGATAGAGGCAGCATAATATTCCTTTTTTGCTGCCTTCACCGCCACGTGATAGGCTGAAGATGCAGCTAGAGCCCGTGTCTGATCGTCTTTGGAGCGAGACTTCCGCCACCAGTGCTCTAGCCGTCTCACCTCCTGTTTCAGAGCTCGTAACCGCGGATTGAACCATGGTGCAGTCCGAGCCCTGTTCAAGGGGAGAGGGCGTTTCGGAGCCACCCGATCTAATGCCCCAGTGATTGCGGCATTCCAACCACCCACCAGGGTCTTGACCAAGTGGCCGTTGGCGTGCCCCAGAGAATCCCCAAGCGCATTCAGGAATCCATTTGGATCCATAAGACGCCTGGGGCGGACCATTTTAATGGGTCCTCCACCCCTGCGGAGGGGTTGTGGAACTGAGAAGTCCAACGTCACCAGATAGTGATCTGACCATGACAAAGGGGTGGTGGGTAACAATCTTGCTGCCCTAGTTTGGACTTGCTGAAGTTTTCGAACTGTTTTCAAAGGCAGCCCCACATATAACGCATTGTCCAGATGAGAGGTTATCAGCAGAGACCCCTGATCCGACTTGGAAACTGCTTTGGGGCTTCTGAGGCAGGCCCGATTTGGCTTGGGCTGAGTCGGGGGGGGGGGGCCTGACCCACCTTGGCCTATGAAGCCAAAGCAGGATTCAGACATCCAAATCCCGCTTCACACACCCCCATCAAGCCGCCCAGCCACCCAGCCCTTGTTTCAGTGGTAAGGGGGCGCTGCCGCCAGGCGAGCTGCTGGTGAGGAAATGGCTGCCCATTGCAGCCCGCCAACTATCAACAGGCACGAGGGCAGGAGTCACCCTCCAACTGCATTCTCTCCCTTCCATTCTTTCCCTTCCTCACAACTCCTCCCTCTGCTCAAGCCTCCACGGGTTCCTTGCTTGAAATGAAATCAAGAGAATCCCTGCCAGGGATCCATGTTTTTGTGCCGTGGGTGTGCCCACAAGTGGCGGATCCATGATTTTTCTGGTTCAGTCCGCGGAGGCAGATGTGCTCTGTGATTGGATGGTGGGTTTGTGGGTCTCCTCTTTAAAAATCATGTGAAATCATGAGGATCTCATTTTAGTTTTATGGATCTTCGTTTTACCCAGTCTCCATAGCACGTGCTTTCTTCTCGGCTTCGTTCTGCCAGAGGAGAGTGAAAAGGGTTAGGGCTTCCTCTGCCATGCCTTGCAGAGACTGGGGCAGTTGCTCCCCATGGCCACAGCAGAGGCAGGATAGGACTAGAGAGGAGAGAGAAATGCCATAGAGCTTCTCTCTCAGCTCCAATCCCATCTTGCTTCTGCCGCCGCCATCATTACGCACAATGGCAGCTTGTCAGGGCAGCGGGAGGCTGCTTAATTATCAGGCGGCTCGCACACCCCAATGGATTGTCTTGTGCCCCCCTGGGTTGCGTGTACCCCACTTTGGAGACCACTGTTCTAGCCAAATAACGTTCAGACAGCCATCTCCTCTCCAGTAACACCACCTCTCTCACAATGCGCAAACGGAGGCTGACCCAAGCAAAGCTCCCTCCCTCCTCCTCCCTCTCCTCTCCCTTTCCCCCGCCTCTCTCGGTGGCCGGATCACTCTCAAATTGATACATTTGGCAACTCCATGTTCTCTCCTTCCCCCCTCCCTCCTCCTCCTCCTCCTGCCTGGCCTGCATGATCTTTCAGAAGTTGATACAGTTTGGAGACAGCCTGTCTGGGCTGCTCAGACAGCATAAGAAGAGCTCCGAATATACAAGGCAGATGAGGCTCTTTGTGAAGGAGCTGCTTTGCTTCAGGGCATCTTGGCGCTGGTCTGATTCATTTTGTATCATGACGAGGAACCTCCAAATCAGCCCGCTTCACCTTGTTATTTGGGCTTCCTACCGAGGCGGTGCACAGCCCTAGTTATCAGAGCATGGATAATTGTAGCTAGACAGATAAGGGTGTAGTCGGTATATCTGTCAAGGGCTCCTTGAAGGGCTCTCTCAGTCTAATCCAGTAGCCAAGTCCAGACACAGACAAAGGGATTCTTTTCAAAGCTTTATTCTTCTTTTACAACTTAATAACTCTACAGGTAGCAACTAGATCTGAGCAGCAGCATCCCTATGCCCTAAGTTGGAACAGTTGGTCCCCGTTTGAAAGGCAATTACTGGCAGACCCCTGAATATAAGGTCTAGGGAGAATCCCTCCCCTTTTCCCTTGGATCCTCTGGGCGCAACCGTTCTTTGAGCGCGAACCATTTGGCGCCGCTCTCTGCGTCTGCGCCGTGCATCCCCCCCAGTCTGCTATCTGTGCTGAGTCACTCCCTGGACTGCTTTCTAAACTAGGAATGTGGGTGGGAGGAATCTCCGTCAGCTGTTGGTCCTGGGAAAAAAGGAGCGTGCTCCTCTCCCGAAGGAGCAACTGTTCTTCCTCAGCATCAGAACTACTCTGGCATTCTATGGGCTCAGTGTCCATCCTGACAATATCAGACTAAGCTGATAAAAAGTGCTCCATGCCACTGAGTTCTGCTCCATGCCTCAAGTGACAGTTCTGGGCCCAAGAGCACCCCAAACTATAAACCTGATCCTTTAGGGAGAGTGCAACCCCCTCCAGAACAGGTTGAACATCACCTAGCCACACAGATGAACCACCCATTAACACTGCCTCCGTTTTGTCTGGACTGAGTTTCAGTTTATTGGCCCTCACCCAGTCCATTACCGTGCCCAGGCCCTGATTCAGAGCAGCCATTGCCTCACCTGGGTTTGATGAAGAGAGGTAGAGCTGGGTGTCATCCACATATTGATGGCACCTCAGCCCACACCTCTGGATAACCTCCCCCAGCGGTTTCATGTAGATGCTGAACAGCATAGGGGATAAAATAGAGTCCTGGGGAACTCCAGGCACAGAGCAATAACCCCCAGCACCACCTTCTGGAATCGGCCATCCAAGTAGGAGTGGAACCACTGCAGTGCAGTGCCTCCAACTCCCAACCCAGACAACCTATCCGGAAGGATACCATGGTTGATGGTATCGAAAGCTGCTGAGAGGTCCAAGAAAATCAACAGGGTTGCACGCCCCCTGTCCTTCTCCCAGCAAAGGTCATCCTGCAGGGCGACCAAGGTAGTTTCTGCTCCAAAACCAGGCCTGAAGCCTAACTGAAATGGATCTAGATAATCTGTTTCATTCAAGAGTGCCTGGAGTTGCCCTGCAATCACCTGCTCAAGCACCTTGCCCAGGAAGAGGATGTTGGCCACTGGCCTATAGTTGTTACCATCCTCCGAGTCCAGATTAGGCTTTTTCAGGAATGGCCTGATTATGCCTCTTTTAAAGATGCCAGCACCACTCCTTCTCTCAAGGAGGAATTTACAACTTCCTCGACCCAGCCAGACATCCATTCCTGATAATGGAGATAATGTATAGCCATCATGACTAGTAGCCATTGGTAGCCTTCTGAGCCCATGAAGTCTAATGCCCACCTAAACCAGTGCTGGCCATTTGCAAATCATGCAGCAGTGAGTTCAGGCTGTTGTGTGTAGAAGTACTTCCTTTTATGCATCGTGAAACTAGCGCTAACAGGTTGTATCCCATATTAGTCCTACTTACAGTAGACCCATTGAATTGAGTGGGACAAGTTAGATTTAACATTGGAGTGCACTCAAGTTCTAGCATTTTTAAATGTATGAAATTGCTTTGACTCACTGGAACTGTAATTATTGTAACTTCAATGGTTTTTACTCCTTTCTGTTTTTGTAAGCTGCTTGGAGTTCATTTTATTAAAAAAAAGCAGGTCATACGTTTCTTAAATAATTGGAAGAGAAAAATCCCCACCTGCTCCTCTCTCTGCTGTGTACTCAGCCTGCAACTTCCAGAGGCTGCAAAACCTTCATGGAGAGAACTGCCACTGCTTGCTTTTCTTTTACTAGCTGTGCTTTTAACAGCAGCCTGCCACACGGATATTGAAGAGGTAAAGCCCCTCCTTGCAAGGAGATAAGTGCTAAGGGGGGTGGGGGAGGATTCATTTCTGCATGTCAGGACATGGACCAGGTCTCGGGGGCCAAGCGGCCATAAATGGACAATACCAGTTCTTAATAATCTACCATTGTTTTGCCTGTGGGGTTGGGGGAAGCCCCCAAACCTATAACTATTTTATTACATTTTTATCCTGTTTTCCTGACTATTGTCTCCCAAAGTGTCTCAGCAATAAAAAAAAGAGGCACAGGCCCTGCCACCAGGCTTACAAACTAAAAAGACAAGACACACAAGGAGAGAGGAGAGTGGTGAAAAAAGGAAGGCAGGAGATCAGTTTTTCAAGGCCAGAACAAGGTGGTGAGCTACAAGCAGGCATTTAAATGCACATCTGGCCAGACTGACCTTTCCTTGCTGGAAGATGAGCCAAAAAGATCTATTGCATGTAAACAACACTGATGTAAGCAAGTGCTACTGTAAGTTCTCTCAGATTACCGTGACCATACACCCATGGAGCTGAGGTCCTGAATCTGTGGAATTCCACTTATCCTTACTTAGAGGCAAATTCCCTCAAAAGCAGTGGGACTTAGAAGAAAACCGTTCTGCTCAGGTTGCGCTTATACAAGTCACACATTTGAAGGGGTGTTGATTAAAAGATGGATGGCCAGAAAAATCCCATAAGAGTCTGCACAACACTCAGGATAGCATGGATATAAACGCAAAGAGAGTGGGTTGCTTTTGCCCAGCCACAGGAAATTTAAAATTTTTGACACTACAGCCGTGTTATTAGATGGCAGAGCAGGAAGGGGAGTGGGGCTGTCTTCCAGCAATAGCTAATGATCATGCCTTCCTTAAAGAATTCTTGTGTCCTCTTCAATTACCTGAGTTAATGACTGCACAGTTTTCATTCTAAAAACACTTGTGTGGATATAAGCTCCTAATTAAGTTTGGAAGTACTTCCTCCTTCCAATTTAAGGCTGAAAAGGGTCAAGAGCCAGGGTGGCTAGGACAACACAACTATCCATTATTTGGCTCCTAACTTGTTGTGTATAATTGTTTTTAGAACTACAAGAAAACACAGACCTGCTCCTAAATGTCCCAGCCAGTTCAACAGATTTTACTTCTGAATAGGTTTTGGTAAGGCTGAGAGGCTGGCGTTCTTAATTCATGTTCTCTGTTTCTATGGGAAACAAGAGAATACTAGAGCAAGCAACATTCTGCTGTGGGTGTAACCTGGGACACAAACCACTCTGGATCTAGAGAAGTATATAAATGTGTGTATGTATCGTTTTACCTATGCTCCAGGACATTCCCAATGTCCTTTTCCAACTGTGGGTCCTGGTGCTGTGTCAGAGATGGCTTCTAAAGGTTCCCTATGTTGCAAGAACAGTGTGTCAGGTGGTGTGGAGGCCTATAGGCAAAAGGTCGAGCTTCCAAAGCCCATTGAAGCTCTCCATAAGGCACTTTAGATTCTACTCATGGTAACTTCAAAGAGTTTGTATTCAGTTCATAATCAACAAAAACATGTTTGAATATATTTCAAGAAAACAATGAGTTTTTTTGTAACATGTGAGTGCTCCCAACAATATGGTTTTAGTTTACCTATGTAATATGTGGTATCACATTTCTGGCTACTAGGCCTCATTAAAGAGACCACTTTCTATAACACAACACTTCTATGTTACACATACAGAAAATAGCTATTGCAGTCTGCCTATTTGGGGACATTTATTTTTAAAAAACAATGATTACAAACTAGTATTTTTTTCCCCTATGGTTGCCAATATATACAATGATCAATCCATTTATTGTACAGGGGTGAGGGCATCATAGAGTCGCTGTGCAGCCAGCTCCACCATTTCCCGAAGCATTTCATCATCATCTTCACAGCCTGGTTCATGGTCAACAGTCTAGAAGAGAGTACAGAACAGAGAGAAACTCAGATTTTGTTTGAACCCAGATAGCTTTAAAAACTCTTTTTAAAAAGTTGTTATCACACAGGTATGTGTGCAACTAATTCCATGAGCCCAAGGGGACTTCAGCCTCGTTTTATTCTAAATCAGCTGCCTCCCTTGTGACACGGGAAACTGCTTTTGAAATTGAATGGAGTTTCAAAACTAGTTTGCAATATGAGATGTGGACCAGCAGTTTGGAAAAAAAAAAAAAGAGCAAAAAATCTCAGTGGGCCACCACAAGCATCTTCACTGACCTCCAGTTGCTTTCTTGATCTCACTCTTGCTTAGACCCACTGAAGTTAATGCCTTAAGCAAGTCCAACTGGGCACATTATTGCTGCCATAATGCCTAGAACTAAATTGTGCTCAATTCATTCTTCACCTGAATTCATAGAATCATAGGGTTGGAAAGGGCCTATAAGACCATCAAGTCCAACCCCCTGCTCAATTGTCCTAATTCAACTTAAGACCATGCAGATACCTGCAGTATGAGACTTTGGGATCAAAATATAAATCAGGAGCATCTTCACTAATCACAAATGAATCATTATTGCTTTGGACAGGAAATGACTTTACTTTGAGTTGTATCCACAGCTATCCTTCCGTGAATGGAAGGCTTCTGATCCAGAGGAGCATTTCCAACTGATGGGAATGGAGGAGGCAATCTTTGTTTATTACCGCCTTCCCCTGCAGTCCCCAGTGTCCCCCCTGAACATCTGCTTTGGAGGGTTTGGGGGGACGACCCTCCAGAACAGTGGGGGAGCTGGTGCAGGTGGCTGCAAAGGGAGGATTATTGCCAAAGATTGCCTCCCCACTTTTCACTGGCAGGAGCATTCTGAGGGGAACTCAGCTCAGGCAATTCTTCAGTGGGCGGAAAAGAACCTGGATCCAAGCCATTGTATTTTTCATGGCAGATGATCAGGCTCATCCTTGCCCTCCACCCTTCCACTGAGGTATTTAGTCTACACAAACATCTGAGGACTGGGAGGAGACTTATGTACACCTTCCCCCCCTTCCTTACATCTGCCCCCATGAACCAGAAACTGTAAGAGACAGCATCTTATGTGAAAAGACCCTGCATAGTGAGGGACAAACTTCTTGACTGCGTGCTTTATTGCATTTATTGTAAACCACCTCAGGAACGTTAGTTAATAGGCAGGGTAGAAATAAATAATACTGTAGATGCTGAATTAAATGATGCCTGAATGACTATATGATACCTATATGAGATGACTATCAAGGACCAAGTTTATCATGGCATTGTTTGTTGTAATACTGATATCCAGCACTAAGAGGCTGGATCCATTCAACATACAAGAGTCCAAGAAAACCTTTTCTTGTGTAGGATACTATCCTAAATATTGAACTGAAAGACTTCTGAAAAGATTTATTATGGTAATGGTCACCAAAATACATATTAAGTATTAGATTTTAAAAAACAACTGTCAGATGAGTTAAATATTTCTGTATATACATCACATCAGCTGTACAAAACAAAACACATCAGTATCAAATTTAGCTATAAATACCCGTGTATCCAATGAAAGATTTGCTGTTTTTCCATCCACAGTGATGCTCAGTATATTATCTTTCTTTGCACTTACACAGTCTTCTCCAAATATGTCCCTATAAATGAAGGGTTTAATTGTTACAAATGTAGAATAGGAACAAACTGATTAATATACCTAACACATATTCTGTTCAGGGAGTCTAACAGTACAATCCTATGAAAGTCTACTCAAAAACAAGTCCCACTGAGTTCGCTGGGGCTTACTCCCACATAAGCATATATAGGATTGCTGCCAAACTATGCCAACTTTTTGTTTCAAACAAATTTCTAGAGAAGAACGAAATTCAAAAATTTTTAGAACAATCTCTATACTATTAAGGGTGCAATCCTATGCATATTCAGACAAAAAACGTCCTACAATTCCCAGTATACCCCAGCCAGCATGGCTGCCTAGAGGATGGTGGAAGTTGTAAGAGGGGTTTTTAAAGGATTTTTTTTTAGGATTTAAAAATATTTGAAGAGGGTTGAGCGCCTCAGTACAACCTCTAGTCTCAATACGAGGATTTTGGCAGGCTCTCCCATGATTTCAGAAAAAAATTAATCTCATCATGCATCCAAGAGGCAAGTTTGGATGGTGTAAAAGAACAAAAGAGAATGGCAGTGGATCAAGAAGAGCGGGTACAATTCAGCTAAGCACCTTAGATCCTACTGATTAAAATTAGGGATGTCAGAGAATTCCGCCACGGATCTCGGTGAGGCCGAATGCCAGTGCATTCAGCCCCCCGAAATCTGTGGTGGAACGAAGCCCCTGCCCCCCCACCCCACGAATGGCATGTGAAACAGAGCACTTGCCTGCTGCCGTCCACGCTGACTTGTCATCATAGCTGTGATAGGCTACGTAAATAATTAGTTGCCCAGAAAATAGTTGCCCAGAAAATGCAAACGTAATTCAATGGAAAGAGTATGAGCAGAGCAGTCTTAAAGGGGTGGGGAGAACCTGTGGCAAGGAGCCACTTCGTAAGCCAGGGGTGGGCAACTTCAGATGGCTGGGGGCCACATCGACTCCTCTGGAATCCTTTGAGGGCCACAACCCACTGGCGGAAGCAGCCGTGCCACTGCCAGAAGTGGTGCTGGGGCCAGAATCCCAGCAATTCTGCTGGGAAACAAGGTACCTGGGGAGCTTCCACCTTGTTTCCCAGCAGAATCGGGCTCCCCACAGTCCACCTCCCTGGCACCCCAGAATGACCTGTTCGTGGGCCCCACCGCCATCAGAACAGGGATAGCCGTGGCTCTTCCTACAGCTGCACCAGAGAGGCCTTGACCCGCGGACCCCTCTTTCTGCCAATGGAACTTGGGATTGCTCCTGGGGCAGAGCAATCCCACCAGTGGGGGCGAGGGAGATCGGAAGGCAGAGGACTCGCCTTATCGCCATGCCAGGCTCACGCCAGGGGGGCAGAAGAAGCAGCGTTCCCCCCCCCCCCCCGCTTTTCTTTTTTCTTTACTGATACACTTTTCCTCCCTTCGATTGCAACAGGAGATAAATTCTTTGTGCCAGATGCAGGGCTGCTATGCATTTCCCCCAATTCCAGGTGTGTTTGGGGGGAATAGCCTGCAGATCCAATTTTTGCCTCTACTGACAATAAGACCTCCAGTGTCAGAGCAGCAAGGGCTACAAAGTTTTTGCAGTGGGTGGGAGGTAGTTTTCAAGTTCTGGCCTCTATCTCCGCCCTCAGAGGAGAAGATCTGAAATATCCTATAGTCCCTGGGATACCCCCCAGGGGACACAGGACTGTATCCTTAGTGTATCTTAAACAAGAGCAACTGTACTAAAATTACTAGATATGATAAGAGATTTTGTTTAATAATGCAATGCCAGAACTTACTGAAGCATAATCTCCATCTTCTTGTGATATGCATCAATCTCTTCTTTTTTAGGAATTTTATGTATCACAGCTGAAAAACAGAATTAACATTCCAATGCAATTACCATTTGGGAAAACACCTAGATCAGATCTGAATTTCATGCTATAATGCTTAAATTCATAAAAGCACATTATATTATAGACAAGTATGATGATCTGGTATACCATTGCCACTTATTTTTCTGCAATGAAGATGAATTCCCTAGAACTTTATATTCAGAACAGTTCTGATATATAAAATTCTGATTAATAACATGTTCTTTGACTGAAATGATTTAAATTAGAATAACATCCAAGTGTACTAATAAACCAATTTGCATGCACATGAAATTGACTTAATAGTAATGTTACACTACGCATGCCCCCAAATCGTCTTTCACATTAAAGACGGCAGCTTATATCATTCTGTTTACTTTAGTGCCACTGAAATTAATGGGAAGTTGTGCTTAGTGGATCACAATCTCAGGACTCTGGACTGGGCAGTACTGTAAAATTAGTCCACGTCCTTTCATAACAGCACACTATACCTGTACAAATAAAAACATAAATACCTTTATGAATTTTGGGATTGGACTGAACTTCCAGTATCACAGTCGTTACAGTGTCTGCATACATATCATTAGCAGGATTTGCTACCCACTGGGGGGGGGGGGGGAAGCAAAATAGTATTAAATTCAAAATACAGGAAAATCATCATTTAAAACCACAGTTGTTGGAATTCCATTGGAATCCATTATTTCTTCTACATTTATGAGGTCTTGCAGCTGGTTCCAAATTCTGCTGCTTGGGACCAGACTATTTAAAGGTCAGTCTTATGAGACTTCCTTGCCCCACTATATTAAACATCAGAGGCTGGGACACACAACAGAGCCTTCTTTTTGGTGGGACCAAGGTTATGGAACTCCCTCACCTAGGGAAATCCTGTAGCTTCCCTATCTTTTGGCCTTCCGGTGAGCAGGGAAGACATGCCCATTTTGCAAGGCCTTTCATGTGCTTTGTTCCAATTATTTGCTACTAATGTAGAGTCTACTGTTGCTCCAGTTTTTTAGCTCTGTTATTAAGGATACTTTATAGTATTTTACGGTATGTTGTTTTAACTACTGTAAGCCATCCTAGAGACCTTGCTACCAAAAGCCTGGATATATCTGAAAGAAAGAAAGTGTGCATTACAATGACACTATTTTTATTGTTGAGCCCAGCAAGGAAAGGATTGGGGTGGGGGTGAAATTGCACTAGAGAGAAGAGAGCACAAGACCTGTGGCCTGCTCCTGATCTCTTAATCAAAGATATCCCAGCATTATGGCTGCATTGGCCCACTGCAAAGGACTGTTTTGTATGTTACAAACATCACAGAGTGACTGATGACAACGAAGAAATTAAGAGGGGAGAAAATTGATGACCTGGAGGTTACTGCCATTTGGCTTGATATACAGCAAAATAAGATTCCCAATTTTAACTCTGTATCAAAACCACTTGCAAGATATTAAAACAATTAAACAGAAGCCTTTATTCTGTCCTTACCTCAAGCACCACCATGCCTGGCTCTTGGACCACAGTAATGTTTTTAAAAACCTTCAATGCTGGCTTATCTTGAACTTCTATTTCTTTTATGTCACCTTAAAAAAGATCAACACCGTAACAGCAAAAATAAAGCAAAATTTGCGTATAATAAACATACTCTTCACTAAATTATGGCTCAAATATTTTGTTGGAAGAGTTAAGGCTTAATCACACAATATAGCTTCCTCCTATAGAGCAGATCCAACCTTCCTGGGAACATACCTGCATGGGCACACAATGTGTGAACTAGACAACAGTAGGTGTGCTCGGCAGGAATTTTTGTTCAATTTTTGTTCAGGACAAACTCTGTGTTCTGTGTACTGGCTCTTATTGTTCATTAGACAAATGCATTGCTTTCCCCTTCTTGTACATTTATGCTATTGCATCTACCAACAATCTGTCTTGATGCATCAGCTGA
Source organism: Heloderma suspectum (assembly GCF_057233095.1). Taxonomy (NCBI): domain Eukaryota; kingdom Metazoa; phylum Chordata; class Lepidosauria; order Squamata; family Helodermatidae; genus Heloderma; species Heloderma suspectum. Next base: position 274,869,851 of record NC_139458.1, read on the forward strand.
CAAAGAAGCCTTCACAGGCTCCCACAAACCTTGATAATTATCGGACAGTTTAGAATCTCTTGTTTTTTAGTAAGGTCTTGGAGCGGCTGGTGGCTTCACAACTTCAAATTCTCTTGGGTGAAACTGATTAACTGGATCCTTTTCAATCTGAGTTCAGACCTGGTTTTTGGATGGCAACAGCCTTGGTCACCTTGGTTAATGACCTATGCCAGGAACTAGACGGGGGAGTGTGTCCCTGTTGGTTCTGCTGGAACTGTCAGTGGCATTCGATACCATCAGTCATGATATTCTTCTTGGACACTTGGCTGATACGGGACTTAGGAGTAGAACTGCAGCACAGTGCCCCCATTTGGCTAAGTGCTTCCAGAAGGCAGTGCTGGGGGACTATTGCTTGTCTTTTTGGCTGCTGGCCTATGGGGTTCCTTGGGGCTCTTTTTGTCCCCCATGCTGTTGAACATATACATAACACTTCTGGAAGAAGTCATACAGAATTTTGCAGTGGGGCCTCATCACTATGCTGATGATACCCAGCTCTCTCCCTCCTTTTCAACTGATGCCAGGGAAACTGTGGAAGTCCTGGGTGCAGTAAGGGACTGTATGTGGGCAAATAAACGGAGGCTTCATACAAACAAAACAGAGGCTCTGTTGGTCAGCAGACAGGCCAGCCAGGGATTTTGCATTTTTTATTGTACATCTCCTTGAGCATTCATTGAGTGGAGGGGTGAGCCAAAAATATTTTAAACAAATATTCTAATTGTAGCATGTATGCACAGCAAGAAACCCACAGGTAGGTGCAGACACATTTACAATCTACACATATAATTTACATGAATTCCTTCATGGAAGTGCCATCTGTACAAGAATTTGGTATGAAGCAGCCCCAGTTTACTCATTTTATCTGGAAAAGCCTGATTTAGAACAGTTATTCAAAACACTGAAATAAGACAGATAGCAGTTACTATATTAACGACCATCACGCTTGATGGGTTTACAGTTACCAAATTCTTAGGAACCACACGCACATGGTAGGTTTTATCATCTCAAGGGTATCTTTCTGCTTCACAACAATCCACCTGACTTAAAATATTATGGATAATTAAGACTTCTATCCACATTATCAAAACACAAGAAGCTCCATGTTTCCTTTGCCTACTTCCCACAGCAACCAAGGATGAAGGAAACTGTCTCCACTTCAGCCTACTCAAAGCTTGCTAACAAGAATATAAAGTAAGAAGGCAAAGTGGTGCAAGTCTACAATGATTTAACTTAGAAATATCCTGCATGTCCGATGACAGCAAGGAAGTGAACTAGAGCTGTGTTTTTCCAAACTCTTATACTTGGGAAACCCTTTCCATGCTGATCTGTCTGCCAAAGAACCCTTCTGTACTGGCCATGGAATCCCTCTGTGTTGCACAGAAATTTAGGCTCTCAGTTTGCAGTGGCCACTTGGGTATATTTGTTACAACCCATTAACTCAAAATAGTCCTAAAATGTGGCCAACTTCTTCCAGCTGCACATGGCAAGTGTCTTGCCATTATTGATCTTCCCATCAAGAAACCTCTGATGAGCTTCTGAAGTGGCTTATTTTCTTCTGTGCCCATTATCCTATGGTATATTTGTCATATCTCCTTTAATGGCTTTGCTAAGGATTTCAAAACCATGTTGCATATTACATCACCAGAGCTAGGAAAAAACTTTGAAAAAATAATTTTGGTATCTCTCTTCCATTATGTCTGTACCTGTTAGTTTTTGCAGGTGGTAATAAAGCAGACTGAAAGAGCCTGTGTATGGAACGGCTTGCGTCTGTGTTACGGTGCTCATGGCGAGATCAGTGTAATCTGTGGAAAGTGAAAAAAGAATGTTTGGTATACATACTCTGGACTATAGGTTGCTCCTCCTTTCACATAAGGGTGGTGATGCAATATCTGGCAGCTCCCCTGCAGCTCCCCCCATACTATTCACAAGGGTTTCCAAGCCCATAGGAGCAGGCTGTGGGGGGGGGGGGCACACAGGTAGGGATGTCAGAGAAATCCGCTGCGGATTCCTGAGGCCGGATTCCAAAGAATCGGGACCACTTACTTCTGCTCCAGGAGGACTGGAGGCGGAACGGTACTCTATTGCTTCTTCAAGCCAGAGCCATTCGCCTCCTCCCTGTCCCTGCCGATTGCCTTTAAAAAAAAATGTCTTTTTTTTAAAGGCAATCGGGAGGATGTGCCCATAGACTTATACACAAATAGTCATGAATCTTGCATATAAGTCTATGTGTCCATAGACTTATACGCAAGATTTATGACTCTATTTGCGTATAAGTCTATGGGCACATCCTCCCAATTGCCATTTTTTTAAAAGACATTTTTTTCAAAAGCAATTGGCAGGGACAGGGAGGAGGTGAACGGCTCTGGCTGGCAGGAGAGAAGGTAAGCGCCCCCAAGCCAGTTCCCCGCTCCCTGGAATCCGAGCGGAGCGGAACTGCTCTGGAGGATTCTGGGGGGGAGGAACGGATCGCCTCCCCCCCCCCCCGATTCCCCACCGGAACAGACAGTGGGGAATGTGTACACCCCTACACACAGGGCTGCAGTGGCAAGGGGGAGACACGAAAGCCCCATTTTGTGAAAGTGAACTGTTCACAGAAAGAAAGTAAAGATCTAAGCCAATTAAACAAGGATACAAAATTTAAACAACACAGCCTTTTCCAGACTCTTGCGCTCTTACTAAAATGTGTTTTAGTCTAAATTTACATTTATAGAAAAACCAATTCAATTTGGGTTTTTCCTCCATTTAAAAAAAATTGATATCTACATAACCACGTCTGCTTAGGAGAAGGAACACCTCTATATATGAGGTACCACTACAAATAATGGTACTCTGTAACCCCATTTACCTTCCTTTTCCCAAGCGGAATTGTACTTTCTCTACACTCTATATTGAGAAATAAGGAACTGCTTATCTACAGTGCCACAGGAAGGTCTGTCAAAACAGTATAGGACTATGTCATCTCCAAACATTTGTTTGTTAGTAATATTAGTAATTAGTAATATATCTAAGCATAGTATTACTAATTATTAGTAATTAGTAATATACTTAATCATTCTCATCTATCACTGAGCATTCACACTGTGATCTGAATATGAACACGGAACAAGGAGCAGTGATTTGGCTTAGAAAAAGGAACACTTAGATGCTCGGCTGGATATGTTATTCTTTGTCACTTTTACGTACTGGAGAGGTCACATGGAGAAAGTATGTGATAGTTGAAATTTCTTTTAACTAGTATTCCGGAAACTCGCTGTCCTTGTTCTGGTTTCTTATCTGCTAAAGAGCCCATAACCTGAGAAAAGAAGAAAAATCAAGACCTATGAGAGAAGGCATACAGGATGATGAATAGAAAGTAAACTGTGGGGAGAAAAATAGACTCCCGTTAAACAAATGAAGAGGGGATCTCTGCTCAAAGTTTGTGCGCCAAGCCATTTACTAACAGGTGAATGTACACATTACCAAGTACAAAAGTGTGCTTGTGAATTACACAGCATCCTTTGAATACACCTCCATTTTTTTCTCCCAGTGGAAAACTATTGCCTTTACAATGTACATCCCACTGACAACCCCAGACGATTGACTCTGCCCTATGATCAACCTATTGTTTGCCCTCTTCAGAATCACTACTAGTTCCAACATTCTCTCTGAATACTGGCTCTCAGTGTTCACAGACTAAGGATGTGTGTGGGGGTGGTGTGGTGTTGTATATATGTATAAGTGGAAACTAACATTTTTTGTTGCTATTGTTGCCATACAATATCCAGTAGAAAATTCTGAAACGTTCTAAGCCTTTTATTTGTATAATGAGAGCCAAAGCGGTTTGTAAGCAGAAAACACAGGAGTACCTTAACTGTCCTATGCCTCCCGCCACAGGAGGAGTACATTGTCTTCATAACAGAGGAGAAATGTATTTATTTAATTGTTTATTTATTCAGACACTGCCCAGTAATGAAGGTTCTATGGGCGTTTTTCTCTTACAAAAGGACTCTATATAACTTTGGAAGAAAAATACTTAAGACAATGACAACTTTGACAATGAGGCAAATACGTATATTTTGGTGAAGAAAATGTTAGCTTTACCTTGGCAAGCTTTTCTCCTCTGAAGTTTAGAGTCACAGCCTCAGTATTCCTAGGATTGTGCACCTCTATGTGAACTTCATCATTATCCTCGTATTCGCGTATTAGTGCAGCTTTCAGCCTGGCCATTTCATTCTGCTCACCATGCACCAGTATCTACAGGAAAAAGTCATCCTAGGTATGGGGAATGCTCTCTCAAAATATACCTCTCTGTATTCAGTGCATTGCCAGGAAAGTGGTACTTGGACTAAGAGGAGGGAAGCGGAAATAGCCCTTCTATACAGGGTATGTTCTCAACAGCTTCACATATAAGTTTCACTGTATTAAACTACATCTTCCTTGTCATCAGAGGTTAGCCTCCCTCTCTTCAGCCACCCATTTCCTTTTTCAGCTTTTAAAGGTTCTTGGTTTTATTTCTCAGCAGGATCCAGAGATCCCTATGTGAGAATGGAAAGCACTTATATGCACACAAAGGAGTGGTGGTGTCACAGGTTTCCTTGTGTACCTGGATCCTCCACAGTCCCCAACCCCAAGAAGCATCTTTTCAGTGGATGCAATGGGCTGCAGGAAAGAGTTGCACACACAGCCCTCTGGACCTCAGTCCTCATTTTTAAATAATTCCTTTGCATGACCCTTCCCTACATCTCCTCCTCTTCCCTTTTCATCCACTCAATTTTCTTCCCTCTTCTCATTTCTTCCTTTATTTTATGTGAGTTTGCATGGAATTAATTTCCATGCAAATCATTTTATCAATATGAAATCATTCAAATTTTCTTCCAGAAACAGCTTTTAAAATTAGGGGTGGGCAACCTGTAGCCCTTTAGATGTTTTGGCCTATATCTCCTATCAGCCCTCACCATTGATTATTCTGGCTAGGGCTGATGGGAGTTGTAGGCCAAATTATATGGAGGGCCATAAATTGTCCACCCGTTTAAAATAATTTTTTTGAGAAGCAACAGAATAGCGAATATAACACACTTTTAGATCATTCTGTACTTTAAAAGCTTTACATTTAACTACAGCAGTAGTCTAAAGGGGCAGCGGGGGGGGGGATTTTATGAACTTGGCAGCAAATGTGCTAAAGCACAAATTATCACAGGGAAGCAGTAATGCATCTTGAGTTTAAACTGTAATGTTTGTTCAGTTCTAGCCAGCTAAAATGGAACTTCTTAAACTGATGCTGGAATCTGACAGCTATTTATTTTATTCTTTGAGAATAACAAACATAGACACTGACCACATGGGGAGGTTTCAGTGCCCGAATAAACTCGCTGGTTTGCTGGTAATCTGTGTGAGCAGAGAAAGAAATGTAGTCCACAGACATCTTCAGTGGGAGCTTCTGTCCTGACATAGTTGTAATTTCTTCAGGTTCAGACATGATATGCTGCAACAACACCACAACATGCATCCATTCCAATAAAATCTTAATTATTTTATTCAGAATAAAAATGTTACATTATTTCCTTCAGAATAAACCTTGAATGAGCATCCTAGAAGTTTGGCATAACAATACTTTGCCCTGGATTTTACTCTACAACTTTATTACTTATTATATTTTAATCCACCCAATAACCAATATTCTCTGGGCAGTTTACAAACAGTTAAAAGATTAAAATGCCATACAAACAGTTAAAATATAAAATACAATACAAATATTTAAAAGAATAAAATACAATACAAAACAAAACAACAAACAGCACAGGAATACATAAAACAGCCATGAAAATCTAAGAAGTTTATCATTAATAGGAGCCCACCAAAATGGCCGAAGTCTAACAATTCTGAGAGAGGAGGAAGAAAAAAATGCTTATTTTTTTCCTATTCTAACTAGTTGCAACTTAATATAAGTGAGAAAGTCTATTCATAGCTGCCTTGAGAATTACTTGGTAGAAAGGTAGGTTGTTTATTTTAAAAATAGGTAAACTACTGGCTTTTGATTTAATTCCCCCATTTGATGTTGTCCAACTGTTTGTAATACAATTATCTATTCTCTTGGACAACGTACAATTGGAATGAAATTTGGTATTTGCATTCAAGACATAATTCTATGTTTCAAGGACAGTTACCAGCTCGACCAAGATGCAAATCACATTGTAGCACATAATCATCCTTGAAGATCAAGATATCAAAGGTAGGTGTTCACATTTAGGACACAATTCCATGCTTCAAAAATTCAAACACCACCTTGACTCTCACATCAATTTTCAACACAGTTATTTATTGTGGAGCAAGGTCTCTTGAGGAGTCTATGAGTATATATTAATCACAGTCATGCTACTTTGCAGTCTTCCTAATGATAAGAGCTGTTTGACAATGGAACAGAGTGCCTTGGGAGGTGGTGGGCTCTCCTTGCTGGAGGTATTTAAACAGAGGTTGGACAACCATCTATCAGGGATACTGTAGTTGCAAGATTCCTCCCCTGAGCAGGGGTTGGACTAGATGATCTCCAAGGTACCTTCCAACTCTAAAATTCTATGATTTAAGCAGATGGATGGCTGAGGCTGGGAGAGAGAGTGGCCTGCCTAATGAGTTCATGGCTGAGGTGAGAGTCAAGTTGGGGACTTCCTGGTTCACAGTTCAGTCTCTTTGCCACTGCACTATACCAGCTCTCTATCATGATTATTTTAAGTAATCTTTAAACAGTGCTATCAACTTGCTAGTCTGCAATTACACAGACACACAAGCTGTAGCCAGATTGTTGTTGTTGTTTATTCATTCTGTCGCTTCTGACTCTTCGTGACTTCATGGACCAGCCCATGCCAGAGCTTCCTGTCAGCTGTCGCCACCCCCAGCTCCCCCAAGGTCGAGTCTGTCACCTCCATTATATCATCCATCTATCTTGCCCTTGGTCGGCCCCTCTTCCTTTTGCCTGCCACTTTCCCTAACATCAGCATCTTCTCCAGGGTATCCTGTCTTCTCATTAGGTGGCCAAAGTACTTCAGTTTTGCCTTTACTATCATTCCCTCAAGTGAGCAGTCTGGCTTTATTTCTTGGAATATGGCCTGTTTGATCTTCTTGCAGTCCAAGGCACTCTCAGAATTTTCCTCCAACACCACAGTTCAAAAGCATCTATCTTCGTTCGCTCAACCTTCCTTATGGTCCAGCTCTCGCAGCCGTAGGTTACTACAGGGATAGCCAGATTAAGTGCAGTAAAATCACAAAATATTGATTCAATGGCAAAATAATTAAGCATCTTAAGCAGCCTGCCCTGTATTTTAAAGTACCATGGTAGTAAAATGATACCTCACCTTTGCAAGTGTTCCTTCCACGCAGTAACCTGCTATGATTACTCCATTTCTTTTATCGGTACACCAGCTCTCAAACAACTCTCTGGATAAACCACTCTGCATCATCCCGGGGGAAGCCATTACAACACTGGGGCCTATGTCATCAAAATGATCCATACTCTAGGTAAAGACAAAAACAGCTGCAACTATCACTTCAATTTATGAAAGCCAAAAACAAATGATTTCATCTGAATGGGTATGCCTATTCTTACAGACCAGAGGACTTGTGGTGATATTTGGCTTATAGAAGACCCTGTGGCATCAGTGAGCTCCAAATATTTTTGCAGGGCTCTAGCAACAAGATTGGATGGCACAGATACGAATCCCCACAAAATGCTTATAATTAGAACGCTCACAGCTAGTCCCAGGGAATCACAGTTTGGAGGCTGATAGTCCAGTAAGAGCTTCTGATAACAGTGACCTCAACAGGGGCCTTGTGGGTCTGCGTTCAGGAAGCAGAGCTCATGCAACATGGATATTAGAGCCACTGTTAGAGATGCTAAGTGGACTAGTAACAGCATCTCCCCTAGATAGATTCAAGGCCAATTAATACATGTGTTTCTGAGGTGGTACAGCCTCAGCTGAACAGCATGTATTTCATGTGTTTTTATCTCAGTTTGAAGTGGGAAGGCATTTCTCTGAAATTGTCTTGAGAACTGTATAACTTAACTCATCAGAGCAGGGGCAATGTGCATGCATCTCTCACCTACCATGCACACTAGAGGCTGCTCAACAGGGATGAAATGCCACATATCCTTATCCTTGGTCTGCACATGCAGTAGGAGCCCAAGACCTCGAATTCTGCAAAAGCCACAGCAATAGCCCCACCTTACTATTTCCCCTACTGTGGGGAAGGGGGAAGAGAGACTGTGCAGACACTCCTCCCACCAATCTCCTTTAAGCAGAAGCAGCAAGTCCTTGGGGGCTTATTAACAGATCAATTAGGGCAGATTTCTATAGCAAAAGGGGGTTTTGTCATTAGTTTCTACTACTGGACTGAATCATCAAGAACAAATATTCATACAATGGATATGTTTTGCCCTACTCTGTCCTACAGAACAGCAATACAATTTTCATTAGAAACATCAGCTGAATTCTTCTGAAAGATTTAGATGCTCAGTTTTAAACTAGAACTAGTTATTTATAATCATTTTATACGTTCCTGTATTAATAATGGGTCCTTTATTCACACTGACCTTCAAATTACTAATGTGTTTAAACACAAATGGGTTGTTGATGTTGATTTGCTTGCGGATTTTATCATTCATGGCATTGACATAGGTCTGATACACTGCCATACATTTCTTTGCCAGAGAGGAAGCATAGTATATCGGTATTTCATGTAGCTCAGGGTGATTTTGCCAGTATTCATCTAGATAAATACAGAAAACCCAAAGTCAGTATGTATGATCAAGAACAGTCTGAGTTCTGAAAAGCAGTGGGAAACAACATCATTTTACAATATAGGAAATATACCATAATCCTAAACCCACCTCCTTAAAAGAGGATAAATGGGACTTACACTGAAAATCTCAAGCAGTGTTTATGTATTTCTAGAATATTAATATTATAAAGTATCTTGAAAAATATTTTTACAAAAACTAAAACATGAAATGTTAAAAACTAGGAAGATAGATAAACTACTTAAGCCATGATTTTCCCTCTAAAAAGAAAAAAAAAGGACCATAACAATGCTATCCTACGCATGTCAACTCAGAAATTAAGTCCCATTGTGTTCAATGGTGCTTACTCCCAGGTAAGTGGGTACAGGACTGCAGCCTAATTACGGTATTCAATGATAGAAATCTTTAGATTAACACAACTCCTTAAATTCAGTTAAACATGTAACAAATGAATCTTCAAATGAACAATTAATTCAAGGAGTAAAATGCTGAAGGGCCCAATCCTATAAATGTTTAGACAAAAAAAAGTGCTACAAGTTCTAGCATTCCCCAGCCAGCCATGCTTCAAGATGTAGGGCTTTTTCTGTCTAAACATGCATATAGGACTGCACCCTAAAGTAATGAATTGCAGAAAAGGAGATGGAGTGAAGGGCTATCTTATCCTACCTCTTCTGTAGACATGCGGGTATCATGACTTTTCAACAATAAATAAATAACACTAAAATAAGGCAGAACTGCTGCTTATGGTAGAAGTGGCAAAACTCCCAGCTTGCCCAAAAAGTCTGAAAAGGGGCATGTCAACTACATGCTGCCATAAAATATCCTCCGTTGGACAAATATTTAATAAAAACATATAGGCTTTTATACAAAATGACAGACACCCACTTTTCCTTTTACAGGCTGAGATCCCCCCACCCCCTCAATACAGAAACACAGGCAGCACATTTAAAAATTTATTAGTGTTTTTGACAAGTTAGAAAGAAACAAGTAACGTGTAGGCACATACCTAAAATCAAAAGCAATTCTTGAGCTCTTCCCAAAGCAAACACAGGAATAAGTCCTCTACCTCCTCTGTTTACAATGTCATGTACAGTGTTACAGAATCTGGCCTCTCGCTCTTCACGTTTCTCATGGATGTGCGTACCATAGGTGGATTCCTAAGGAAAGAATGTGCACAATTAAAACAGTAATACATGCACACCTTTGATCTTCTGTTCTTTTTATTCTTCTGTAGAAAAACACTGATCAGCATGACAGTGGTATTATACTGAAACAGAGGTTGACAGCAAAGGTTAACTATTGAGATTGTGCCGCACCAATGTTATGTGAACCATGAATTGCCTGCAAAGCAACAATAACTGCTTTGAATATTAGACCATACGCAGCAGTGCTGACCAACCGCTTTGGCAACTGTATCATGAGTCAAGAGCATGAGATAGTTCAGTCCCACCATCCAGCATAAAAGGTGGTATGGTTTTGCTTCTAGTTTACTGAGCTGCTGTGCACTCAGTAGCAAAGCACTGGGGAACAGGAAGGAGCCCTATGCCTGACTATGCCACAGCCAGGCTGTGGCACCTCTGTTCACGTCTAGGAGTGCAACCACAGATTTTAAAAATGCATTCAGATCTAATGAGGGAATTTAAGTCAATATACCAGAGCTGAATTTTGGTGCACTGTGCTAATACTGTAACACAATGCTATGCAACTTTTTGTGAGGTTAATATGGACTGCGGCCATGAAAGCAAATCCTGCCCGATGAGTTTCCCCAGAAGAAGGTCTTTAAGGACACAATCCTACGCATGTTTACACAGAAAGAAGTCCTACAACTCCCAGCATTCCCCGGCCAGGGCTGGAAAAAATTATTGCTCGAAACTCTGGAGAACTGCTGCCAGTCTGCGCTGACAACACTGGGCTAGATGGACTTGGTATAAGGCAGCTTCTTATGTTCCTATATAAATCTGAAGAACACCAAGAAGAAACCACCCACCACAATAAATTCCAGAGTGTATAAAATAAAGAACCGTGAAGTTACAAAAAGCACACACACTTCCTATACTACATTCACTTACAATTATTATAAGAGAAGAATTATCATAGGAGAAGAAACTTACAATGATAAGAATATCAGGTTTAATATTGGGAATCTCAGCTGCCATCAAGTGCCTGTCTTCTTGTCTTGAGAAATCACCTGTGTATAAAAGCTTTATAAAAGAAACAATATACACTATAATTAGATGGAAAAATCCATCCTAATATACACCAAGGCAAATGATTAACAGTGTTCTATTGTTCCATCCAGAGATCTTCATGGACCAGCAAATAAGTGCTTGAGGCCTTATCACAAAATAAGCCTTATCACAAAACACGACAGCACATCATAATTCTAAACACACCACTCCAGATGGCGTGTTTAAAGATGGCGTGTTGTTAGGGCACCTAACCTTCCACTGGTAATGACAACAGCTTACACAATAGACTTTTAAATCTCAATGTGGCTGGTGTAATAGAAACAAGGCTGTGAATAAATCCCCTCAAAGCCCTCCTCCCACATACGCACACACGATGGGGCTGTTTGCACGACATAACAGTCCACCGTGAGTTATTTAACCCATGGTGAGGCTGCAGCGTCTGTGGCCTCCATTTAAATATGCAACTCTCACTCGGGAAGTTGTCATGCAAACCCAGCAAGCATGGGTCTTGCGAGAGTTAAATAACCCCTGCATAACCCATGGTCTGTTTCAACCTTCACATAACCCACACTTGCTGAGTTCACATAACAACCCCCCCCAGTGGGGGTTCCATAAGCACCTGGGCACCCGCAGACAGCGCAGCTTGTTGCAAGTTAAATAACCCACAACAAGCTGTGACATGTCATCCAAATCCAGACAACATGGCTGATCACAGGACATGACAGCCCACCGTGGGTTATTTAACTGTGGGCTATTTAACACATGGGGAGGTTGTTGTGCATGCAGCCTCCATTTTGAATATGCAATCCCCACTTGGGCATTGTCGTGTCACGCGAACCCAGCGAGCGAGGTTATGCCCAGTTATGCAAGGGCTATACAACCCTCACATAAGCCCAAGTTTTCACGCTTGCCAGGTTTGCATGACATGACAACCCAAGTGGAGCTGGGTATGCACAGTGGTGCTTGTGGGCACCGCAGCTCATTGTGGCTTTAAATAACCTATGACAAGCTGCAATGTATCATCTGATCCTGGTCAACTTCTCTGAAACCTGAAGTGGTAAACTAATACAAAGAAATGTATGGTGATATCAAGCCTGTATGTATTTCTCTAGTGTGCTGAAGTAATACCTTCACTCCAGCTATTTCAATCATAAACATGGCTGCTCCCAGAACATGGCCTGCATGGTAACACCAGAACTTGATTCCTGCCACCTCTTTTACTTCATGGAAGTTGATAGTTTCAATTTTGTCCATACTTTCTTCCAGATCTGTCTCTGTGTACAGCATGTCATCCGCTGAGATATTGCTATATTAAGAGAGTAAAGCAAATGTCATCGTATTCACCAGTATCTTAGATCACTTGAAAGTTTGTGCATGACTGAAAAACACTCAGCATAAAGTGTGCTTGAGATGACAGTACAACAGTGTGAAAGGTAAAAAGATTACATTCACAGTGTTCAAATTACTGCATTATTTCACAGTAGTTTTCTCCCACAATTTAAACAAATTAACTCACCTAACTTTAACATAATCTGACAGAAGCCATCTATAAATTGCTTTTGTAGCATGAGTCATAAAAGTTCTTCCTTTAAAACTTGTCTTTTGCAGAAACCATGGTAATGCCCCACAATGATCCAAATGGAAACTGAAACAAGGAAGTGAACATCATATGTTAAAATCAAACAACAGAACACCATGACATCTAGCTAGAGCATTTGTAGCCTTGATAAGAGGTTAAGTAAAAACAAAAATGTGAACACTGATCTCCTCAGCATCATCAGGGCTAACAGAGCTGTTACACATCCTTACTGTTTTCAAATACACGCATTAAAATGCTCAGACCAGATTGCACAAGCATTCTACACAAGTCTTGTAAATAACCCCACAAAAATTACTAGCCCACAAAAATGTTACTGCAGCTTCAGCTACAGGGCAACTCAGAAACTGAATAAATAAAATAGTGATGATGATGATATATCCTGCTTTTGGGGGGAGGGGGTGTAAGGATGGAGAGCTCTGATCCTCTTGCAGCAGCCTACTGCATTTCTATGCTTGGAGTGAAGGGGGTTTTCCTCTTCAGGCAACCCACTTAGTTTCTATGCTGGGCACAGAGGAGGGATGAAGTGTGCTTTCCCTCCTCCGCCAGTACATCCGCTCGCCTGCACACAATTCCTTGTTGCTTACAGCTGCCAGGCTAGTCCTTCAACACAAGGCTGCTCTACACTGATCCACATCTCACTTCACTTACTGACTAATCAAGAGGAGATCAATCTCAGCTGGGTCTATCAGATCAATGTAAGGAAGTGCATCCATTCCTTCTAGGCCAGGGTGGATTCCGCAATCAAGCTGAAAAACACATAAAAATCAATCAGCCAATCGAACAGCTTACCATTTATTATCTTTTATATAAGCATCTGGCTTATAGCGCATGTGTGTGCACACGCATGTGTGTGTGTGTGTGTATGTATGCATGTATAAAAATAAACTGATGCCAGCACATATGTATTATACATTGATGATTGCTCTTAATGGCATAGTAGTAGCTTTCATATTGCATGCTTAACGTTTCAAATGTTTCCAAATCTATTACATTCTTGGGGGCTACTCAAATGTTATACCTCTCACATAAAGGTGGTGGGAAAAAACCCGTGGCATTGTTAGTAGTACTCCACACATGAGCCGTAACTTTGGAAATCTCCTCATTATGTATCTACGTATGATTGCACAGAAAGTTTCCATGCCAGCTCCAGCCAAACATGTACAGCACTGGAGTGGAAATTCTCCATGAGACTGGGGGCATTTCAAAGGGAAGTTTATTTCTAACCCTATGGAACCAGCATGGGAAAATGTGGGGTGAAAATATGAAACAATTGGATCATTCTCTAAGCTGAACAGTAGAAGCCTCAAAATAGTTTTAAGCTGGAGTTCCATAAAAATCATTATGTTATTTATTACAATGTTTACATCCTGCCCTTCCATCAAAGACCCTCAGGTCAGCTTATAATACATTTTTAAATGTTAAGATAAAATATTCACAACAGGAAATTTAAAACAGTCAAAAGAAAATGTATAACCAATATGATTAGCCCAGTCAAGCACTTCTTTATTTTAAAAAGCCATGTTTTAGCTGCTCAGGGAAAAGCGAGCAATGTCATAGCCATACAAACTTCCCAGGGAGGGCTTTCCACAGTTGGGGTACTGCAGTCGAAAAAGCCCCCTCTCATATCCCAACCCACCAAATTTCAGACAGGGTGGGGGAACAATTAATGGCGCTCCAATTGTTGACAGGAGCACCAGAGCAGCATCATTATGAATGGAGGGAGACCTTAAGAGGTTTGCATTGGTGGAATGTTTTGAGGAGCTCGTGTGGAGAGTACGTGCATCTGACAAAATGTTAAGTAGCTTGCCTCTGAAGAGGCTCATTTCCGACATCCTCTGCAAGTGCAAAAAACTTCCAGGGAGGAACCAAGAGGATATACTGAAGTGTTAAAAGATGTGTGATGGAGACTTATATTTCCAGTAGAATTTATTTTATGAGTACAAAATCTTAGGCTGAAGGGCCACTAAAATCAGGGTACAACCAAATAAGCAGCTTTATATGTAATGCAAATTTTCCTTCAGGATCAATCAGCATGTTTTACTACAATCTCACAATCCTCTCCAACATATTAGGCTCCCTAGAAAACTTTATTCTAACAGGCTAAGCTATTTTAAGATAAAATTATTATTAATACTGCACACAGATGAGAAGCTGGGAATAAGCACACAACCTATTTATACAGCATGCAAACTGGAATCAAGGATATTTACAAATAACTTAGCACAATTATTACCATGATCTTCCTTCCTTTGAATTCCAGGATAATGCATGATCTTCCTACTTCCTGGCCAGCACCTCTGTGGAGAGAGTTGGGATAAGTCACAGAAACAATCAGCAATCCCCTGAATATAAAAACAATTAGCTTTAACTGCCCGAGCAAAGTGAAGTCTTTAGTTTAACTCTGTGGTCTCATTTGGACACAACACTATGATTTAGCATTATGTGTTCAAGCCTGGGCAAATCTTGGGCTGGTGAACTTCCCCCTTTTCTGGTGTAGCCATGAGATTTGTTCTCAATTAACTGTAGTTTAGTGTAACATACAAACTCTAAACTGTTATTCATCTTAGCTATGGTTTATAATTTCATAAACTACAGTGTGAAGTTAACTTGTCTCAGTAAACCACATGTAAGACTAACCAGTTTGCCCAGGTTTGGACATAAGACTAAAGTACACTTAATGAAAAACTAAAACTTTCAATCTCCTCCCCATCGCCATAATGGAGGAGAAGGGACCATGCAAGCCCAAGGTTCACCTTTGTGACGCTAAGCCATAGTTTAGCATGACATCTGAATGAGACCTGTGGTTTGGCATTGTTTGTGAGGTTAGTTTGCATTGAACTGTAAGTTTAATTGAACTTTGAGATACTGGAATGATATTTGGTAACCATGTTCAGGGCAAAATTCTGCATTTCAAGTTCAAACACCACCTTAACTCCTGCAGCCATTTCAACATGGTGGAGAAGAAAATGAAAAATAGAAGGCAATGTGTTATCATCCTTGAACACTGAGACATTGGAAGGAAAGCTGAGGTGCATGACCAGGAAGATCCCCATGACCATTTTCAAGGGGGAACAACAAGATGTAAAACACAGCAGAATACACTATCAGAATGAAGGCTGGCGAGTACATTAAAAACCCTACTCCTGTTTTCAAAGGCGAGGTTGGGGCGGGGGGACACACAAAATAGACAGTAATACAACATCTGAAGCAAGGCTTCTTGAACTATTGTTTCACTAGTTTTGTAAGTGCAAATTTGAATATAAAGGCAAACTCAGTTGCTGTAAGAGAGAGACTATGGATCATTTAAATCAACTCAACAACAATCTCTTATACCAGTCTTCCCCAATATGGTGCCATCCAGATGTTTTGAACTATAACTCCTATCATCCCTGACCACTGGACATGCTGGCTGGGGCTGATGGGAGATGTTGTCCAAAACTTCTGGAGGGCATCACGTTGGGGAAGAGAACCTTAGGGAGCAATCCTATGGGGATAGGTGGCCACCTTCAAACTCAAGAGGTGGCCACCTATCCAATGCAGAGTGGGGGAAGTGCAGAGGGAATCTTCTCTGCCACGCTCCAGCTGCCCTGCATTTGCGGCTAGATGGACGATTTCGGTTGTCTAGAGGCAGGAATTCAGAGCAGGTGGGGGACGCCGGACAATGCATAGGAAGCATCATACCAGCACTTCCACACTCCCCTCCCCCGGAACACCCCCTTTTACCCCGCTTCGCGCTGCTCGATCCACGCTGCCTACAAGGTGGCAGGGGAGGATGCAGGGAGGCAGTTTCCCGGGAACTGACCTCAGAGCGCATGCTTCGAGGTCAATTCCCGAAAACCGAATAATCCTGTGGTTGTCTAACCACTGCCTAGTGACCACAGGATTGTGCCCTTATACAATCAGTCAGATTCAAGCCAATTTGGGGAAAGTGATGTGCATGTCTTGCTCTTCAGACTGCTGGAGAAATCGCAGACATATAAGAGAGCTCCAAATATGTCTACAAACTAGCTTGCCTGCCCACACATACCCTATCCTAGTCATTTTGTCTTACACTGACAGCCTAAAAGCAAAAGAAACAACTCTTTCAGTCTACTAATTTTCCCACCTGATTGTCTGGGAGAGAGCTGTACGTGCTGTACGGGGCAACAAGGCCAGTGGCTATTCACATGCCAGATATAAAATGAGGCATTTAAAATAAACATGTATGTCCTGCTATGGTAGAGCTAAATAAGGTAGAAGTAATTACACCCATCCAGGATTACACTGAATCAGGGCTCCTTTAGACATGCACTAAGTTAATATAGATGAATGAAAAGTCACATGTTAGAAACAACTGTACGTCATGTTCAGGGCTCCTTGCTAGAAAAGTGACAGGGAAAGGATTTAGGGATGATGAAGGATTGAAGCATAAATTCCCTATGAGATGCTGTAACTAAGTGTGTAGATCAGCCTTCCACAACCGGGTGCCCTCCAGATGTTTTGAACTTCAACTCCCATCATTTCCAGCCAGCATAGGCAATGGTCAGGAATGCTGGGAGTTGTAGTCCAAACCATCTGGAGATCACCAGGTTAGGGAAGACTGGTCTAGACGAAGATGATAGGGTAATCCTGCCATGAAGTAATGATGCTCTGTCCATTTAGCTTAGCCAGCTAGACTGACAGTTACTGTGTGATTTATGGTAAGAAACCTCATCTAGTAAGAGGCCCAGCAATGACTGTAAATTACACATGCTGCTGAAGGATATGTAAGCAGATAATTAGAGAGAAAAGAAGGGCTGCTTGATTTTTAAGAAGAAATGGGTACCTTGCAGGTTTAGGTCTAGACTGAATTCCATATAATAATTTGCACATCGGTTCCCACAGAATGCCTTAAAAATGGTCTTAAGACTTCAGGCTGTTTCAAACTGAGTAATAACAGTATTCTAACAAGCTATCAATGAAAGCATACAAGCCCTACTTCCTAACATATTAAGGAAGAAAAATCTACTGGGAAAATACCCACAAGAGTGGTCCACCAGCAACTGATGAGAGGCAGTCATAGCCATTGGGTGAGGTGCCTGTGGGGGCACAAGTCTCAAGCCCAAACATAATAGGAAAACATGTGGGCAGGATCTAGCCCAGTGTCCCTTTTGTTTCCCATCACCACATTTCTGAATAGAGGCTTTGGAAATAACAACCAGCTGGATACAAGATTTTCCACTGATAAAAGCGCTCTACTCAGGGAAGGTGCTTCTGCCTGGTTTTCGGGGCTCTCCCCTTCACCCCACACCACAGCTCACCCCAGTCAGCAGGGTCTCTCGAACCTACATGTAGCATTTTCACATGGCTGGAGGGGCTGCTGTGGGAAGGAGCGAGTGGGGAAGTCCACTTCCACCAGTTGCATGCTCCTAAATCTGGTTCCAAGACCAAATATTTTGGGACAGGAATGGAGAACATGTGGCCCTCCAGATATTGTTGGACTGCAACTCCCCTTCACCCCTCATCATTGGCTATGCTGACTAGGGAGTTGCAGTTCAACATCTGGAGGCCCACACATTCCCCATCCCTGCTTTAGGATGTCTGACAGCCTGAAATGATTGTCATTCCTGTGCCATTCCACCAGATCATGAATGAAAGAAAATGTGAATATCTAGTATCAGCTTTGCCTCATGGTATCACAGGTCCTATGCATTCAGAAATAAGTTCCACTGTGTTGAACAGAGCTTACTCCCAAGAAAGAACACACAGGACTGCAGCCTTTCAGCCCAATCCTATGCTTGTTTATTCAGACAAGAGCCCCACTGATTTCAATGGAGCTCACTCTCTAGTGAAACAACAAACAGTTTTGTGCCACTTACAAAGGTACCACAAGAGTCTTTGTTGGGCTTTGCTGAAACAAATTAACAACTCTGTACCTCTAGAATTTGTCACTCTCTGGTAAGTGTGCATAGGATTGCAGCTGTGCAGCTCAACCCTTTATGCTGGCATACTCAAAAGTGAGTCCTACTATGTTCCATGAGAATTACTCCCAGGTAAGCATGCTGAGGATTATACAGTTACTTGGAAACATGGACCACTGATGCCAACAAGACTTCGTGGAATGTGCTCCCCATCTCCCACTACCGGGCTTAGTTCTTTTGGTTGAGAAAGACCACTGGAAGCTTGCAGTGTCTTTATAATATTAGCTTTATTTGCAAATATACAAATAGATCATAAGCAGGGGCAAACAGTAGGCAATTCCTACTAGGCAATGGACTAGCTTCCCTGCATGAGATCCCCAGAGAAGCCCTGCACCTCAAGGTTCCCTCAACCAACACGCTTCTCTCTCACACACACTTTGTAACACCTGACCCCCCTCCTCCAAGCCCCAATGGCTATCTCTTTCCAAACCACAGAGAGGTTCCCACTATCAAGAGACCACCATCTCCTAAACATTATCTCCCGTTGAAAACATCAGCCAACCACCCTGGACTCTTAGCAGGCAGCCTGCCTGACAATATGTTCAGGATTCCCACCGTCACAAAACTCACGCACACACCTGCATGTGCAAATATCTGTGTATACGTATATGTCAGCCTCCCACAACCTGGTGCCCGCCAGATGTGTTGGGACTGCAATTCCCAGCCAGCACAACCCGGGATCAGGAACGCTGGAGTTGCAGTTCAACACATGCTGGCTGGGAACGAGGGGAGCTGCAATCCAGCACATCTGGAGGGCGCCGCGTTGGGGAAGGTCGATATGCAAGATATCGCAAGGAGAGAGATGTTTAAACCGAGCACGCATCAGCAGGCGTCAGGCGACCCCCGCAGGGCGCGGGCGCGCGCGCAGCGAGGGCCGTTGGCCAGCGAAAGGCCGCGGCGCGCGGACGAGTCCGCCGGCGGCGTCGCAGCCACTCACAGGGGCCGAATCAGCAGCTGGTCGCTCTCCTCCGCCGGGACGAACGTTTCGGCTCTTCTCCTCGCCGACATCCCTGCGGGGAGAAGGGGGCGCCTCGCTGCGCGCGCCCGCGCACCCTCCCTCCCGACTGTCCTCTGCCGGCACCTGTACTTCGATTACGCTCCCTCCCGCTTCCGCGCCTGCCCCGGAAGGAACGCGCTCTTCCGTCACTTCCGCCTCCGCGCCTGATCGCCAGATATTGCTCAGAGCATAGACGTCAAAAAGTCCTAGAGCGGGACAAAGAACGGGAGCGCACCAATGGGCTGGCCGGGACCCGGAAGGAAAAGAGGAAGGACGGCTTTCCCGTGCTCAGTGTTGTTGTCGCTGCGTCGGGGAAGGGCCCGTGGGACGTGCAGGCGGCGAGGGCTCCGGTAGCGGTAGATACGTATTTGGCTGCAGGAAGGGGGCGAGGCCTGCGCTGCCCCTTCAGCTCTGCTGGGAGCCCGGAGGAGGGGCGCTTCTTCGTTTCTGTGGTAGAGCTCCTGGTGACCTCGCCGGCATTACCTACTTTGCCCCACCGTGGAAATGCAGTGAGGGGGAGAAGCTTCACTTGCTGGATTTTTGCCTGTGATGCTGCTGTTCAAGGCACGGAAGAAGGGACAGAAAAGGAGGGAGGCAAGCCTGTCTCTCCCGAAAAGGGTTGTGTGGAGAACAATCCGCTGGTGAAATCAGCTCGGCTTATTCGTTTCTCTCCCCCAAACTGCAGGGAGGTGAGTTCAAGAGCAATACCAATAGCGTCTGGTAGTTTTGCAAACCACCTTTGTCAGTTGATCATATCTTTAGAAGTATTCTTTAAAAGGTGGTTCTATTTGGCCACAGTTTAAGCTTGTATGTTGAACATTGTATCAATGGCTCCTAGTCATGATGGCTGTATATTGCCTCCAGTATCAATATGTCAATACCAGTTGCTGGGGAATATGAACGGGAGGGTGCTATTGTGCTCATGTCCTTCTGTGGCAGAGATGGGAAATGTGTAGGTCTCCAGATGTTGTCAGACTGCAACGCCCAGCATCCCTCACCACTGGCTATGCTGGCTGGGGCTGATGGCAGTTGCAGTTCAACAGTGTCTGGAAAGCTACAGGTTCCCCATCCCTGTGCAATGGGCAGTGGTGGCTGGTGCCCCTGGGGCTGGTGGGGCAGAGGGTGGATCACCAGAGGTGGAAAACTACAGCAGCCAGCAAGCTGTAAAAGGAAAACTGAGGCAATGGGCTTCTAGATCATGCCTACAAAATGTTTTGAAGGCATGATTCAGAAGCCCATGTGCCCCAGACCTTGCTGGCTGCTGTGGCTCTTGGTTTCTGTGTTACTCTGAGGACAGACATAACAATAACGACAACAGCATGTCTGAGGTGCATGGGTTCCTAGATCATGCCTACAAAGCAGAGCAATCATACACACACACACACACACACACACACGGCAGGGGGACACCCAAAATCAGAATTGGCCCAAGCCAACAGAACACAGATCTTAAAGAGGAAAGGGGGGAATTCACAATTGGCCTCAAGCAGCCACAAACTGCAAGCAGCTTTTTAAAAAAAGGAAAATAGTAATTAATAAACAACCACTGCCTACTCAGCAACAAGCAGATGTTTTTAAAAATGAAAAATTTCTAGCCAGAGCAATTACATATTTTTTAAAATTAAAAAAGAAAAACCACTGCCAACCAAAGTAGAATGAACAGATTTAAAAAAACATTGTTAGCTAAAGCAACCACAAGCAGAATAAACCACAAGCAGATGTTTTAAAATGAAAGAAGAAAACCATTGCGTCAAAGCAAAACAAGATGTTTTAAAATAGAAAAATCATTGCTAGCCAAAGCAACCACAAGCAAGTTTAAAAAAAAAAACAAGAAGATCTTTTTAAAAGTAAAAAAAAGAAAAACCATTGCCAGCTAAAGCAAAATGAACAGTTTAACAAAACTGTTCCAAGCAATCATAGAGATTAAGAAATAGCAATAAGAAAAGAAAGAAAAATCTTATGGACTCTGCCCTTGTTTCTTGGAAGCCTCCAAGTTTGGGCTGAAGCCGGCAGGGAAGCAGGAGTTTTGGGGCAATCCTTGCCCATCCTCTTCTGAGCTTTGCTTTTTTTTGCTAGATAGGCTTTCCAGCCTATCTAGTAAGGGAACTTCAGAGGGGGGGAGGGGGAGGATAACTCACAACCTGGCCTCTCTGGTCTCCTCCCCTCCCCACACACTGGAACACCCCCTTTCCTCCTCCAAGGTTGCTAGCATGGTTCTCTCTGTGCCAGCTGCAAGGGGGAGGGGTCTAGGGTCAGATCTCCCAAGTCCCCATTCCAAGGTTGGCGTGCTATCTTCACCCTCAGAGTGGGGAATACAAGCCATCCTATGGTCCCAGGGACCATAGGGTTGCTCTCTAAGATAGATTTAAAAAATGGATGTTCACCAAAAAATGAGAAAGTAACTGTACCTACTTTTAGATCTGTTCTGGATTGCTTTAATATGCTGGGGTGCCCATACAGTAAACACAGAAATTTTTAAATCTATCACTCATTTTCTTCTTCTGGGTGTGTGTGTGTGTGTCTGTTTCACACACAAACTTTCTCTCTCTCTCTCTCTCTCTCTTTGGTGGTGGTGAAAAGTACAAAGGTAAAATTCATCTGCTTCTCTACTCCATGAAGCATTCTCAGTCACTGCTCCGAGAAAAGGCCACTGACATGTCCTGCACCACTGCACATGCCCAGAATGATATCTTTCTAATGTAAATAGCTCTGGGCGCTTACTTTAAGGTCCATCTTCTCTGTCCTGACCTGGTGCCTTTGGGGACTAATTTATGTCCATATATAGTATCGAAGCACGCTGCCTGCCTTGCTGCCTCTCACCTTTCTTGACTGTGCACTTGTGCTGCCTGGCTGAAGGTGAAGGAGTACTGAGAGAGAGAGAGAGAGAGAGAGAGAGATCGGAAGACCTGTACACTCTGCGACCACAGAGCTAAAGATAAAAATAGGTACATTTTGGGCATGTGGCTGCAGCTTTCCTGGGCTGGAAGTTTAACAGGGTGACAGGACTCCCAAAAGATATCAGAAGAACTGATTTGGGAAGGAGTTGTGGCAGCCGACCTATGAAAGTAAAGCTGTTTTATTTTCTTTTTGTTTGACTGGTAGGCTGTGCGTTTGACTTGGATGGCGGGCGGGGGACTCCAGCAGGGTTCTGTCCTTCCTGCCCCAAATGGTTGTCTGGCTATGGGCTTCCCAGAGGCATCTGGTTGGCCACTGTGGGAACAGAGCACTGCTTTACATAAGCCAGGAATGTAGAACCTCAGACCTGGGGGGAATACGGTCCTCCGGAATTCCCTGGAAGCCCACACCCTTTCCCCCAAGTGGCTCCACCTCTGTTCCCCCAAGTGGCTCCACCTCTGTTCCCCCAAACACAGAGTCCGGAATCAGATGATCGGGAGGGGGGACGTTTCTCCCCTTGTGCATGCTTCATGTGTGCCCGTTGTTTGCATAATTACCCACGCTGCAGTGCAGGTTGGTGTGTCATCCAAACCCAGCACATGGTGCAGCATGAGTAGCTTCGTACCCACCCGCAACCCACATAAGGTTGCAGCCTCCACTGTGCCGGGTGCCATGTTTGGACGACATACTAACCTGTGCTGCAGCATGGGTAATTATGTGAAAGATGGGCATGCGGAGGATGGGGGTGAAGCCATGATGGCTTCTTTTGTCCCTGCGATCGTCCAAATACCACCAGATTGTTTGGTGGTTTCCTGGCTTTTGTGCAGTTTCCCTGCCTATCATAAAAGGCTGAAATGCCTCTTCTAAAGCTTAGTTACTGGCAGGAAGAGCTTGAAGCTACAACATGCTGGGTATTTTGGCTCTGCCCCTTTGCCTTCAGCCCCAACCACCACTGGAATGCCGCCCCTGAGATCTTCTCCAAAACGGAATACACCTCTCGAGCTGAGAATGGTTCTACACCCCTGACATAGGCTTTTGCTCTGATCCATCAGTACTGGTTCTGCAAGCACTCGTACTGTTAAAATAGGAGTGACAGAAAACTTAAATTTTTACAATAATTGGAGGAATCACAGCTGTCATTTGAAAAGATTTATGTTCAGTACTAATATTCAGACATTGTTGTTCAGTCGTTCAGTCGTGTCCGACTCTTCGTGACCCCATGGACCATAGCACGCCAGGCCTTCCTGTCCTGCGCTCTCTCCCGGAGCGTGCTCAAGTTCATATTCATTGCATCCGTGATGCTATCTAGCCATCTCATCCTCTGCCGTCCCCTTCTCCTTTTGCCTTCAGTCTTTCCTAGCATCAGGGTCTTTTCCAGGGAGTTTTCTCTTCGCATTAGGTGGCCAAAATATTGGAGCTTCAGCTTCATTATCTGTCCTTCCAATGAGCACTCAGGGTTGATTTCCTTTAGGATGGACTGATTTGACCTCCTTGCAGTCCAGGGCACTCGTAAGAGTCTTCTCCAGCACCACAGTTTGAAAGCATCAATTCTTCGGCGCTCAGCCTTCCTTATAGTCCAGCTCTCACAGCCATACATTACTACTGGGAAAACCATAGCTTTGATTAGACGGACCTTTGTCAGCAAGGTGATGTCTCTGCTTCTTAGTATGCTGTCTAGGTTGGCCATAGCTTTCCTCCCAAGGAGCAAGCGTCTTTTAATTTCATGGCTACAGTCACCGTCTGCGGTGATCTTGGAGCCCAAGAAAGTAAAATCTGTCACTGCTTCCATTTCTTCCCCTTCTATATGCCAGGAAGTGATGGGGCCAGATGCCATGATCTTAGTTTTTTTAATGTTGAGTTTCAAACCAGCTTTTGCATTCTCGTCTTTCACCCTCAACAAGAGGCTCTTGAGATCCTCTTCGCTTTCTGCCATTAGGGTGGTATCGTCTGCATATCGGAGGTTGTTGATAATTCTCCCAGCAATCTTAATTCCGACCTCTGATTCATCCAACCCGGCATTTCTCATGATGTACTCTGCATATAAGTTAAATAAGCAGGGTGACAATATGCAGCCTTGTCGTACTCCTTTCCCAATTTGGAACCAATCGGTTGTTCCATGTCTGGTTCTTACTGTTGCTTCTTGACCCTTGTACAGGTTTCTCAGGAGACAGGTAAGGTGGTCTGGTACTCCCATCACTTTAAGAATTTGCCACAGTTTGTTGTGATCCACACAATTAAAGGCTTTAGCGTAGTCAATGAAGCAGAAATAGACGTTTTTCTGGAATTCTCTTGCTTTCTCCATGATGCAGCGAATGTTGGCGATTTGATCTCTAGTTCCTCTGCCTCTTCTAAACCCAGCTTGTACTTCCGGTAGTTCTCGGTTCGCATACTGCTGAAGCCTAGCTTGTAGGATTTTGAGCATCACCTTGCTGGCATGTGAAATGAGCGCAATTGTGCGGTAGTTTGAACACTCTTTGGCGTTGCCCTTCTTTGGAATTGGAATGTAAACTGACCTTTTCCAGTCTTGTGGCCACTGTTGAATGTTCCAGATTTGTTGGCATATTGAATGCAGCACTTTAACAGCATCATCTTTTAGGATTTTAAATAGCTTGGCTGGAATACTGTCATCTCCGCTAGCTTTGTTGTTACTAATGCTTCCTAAGGCCCACTTGACTTCACTCTCGAGGATGTCCGTCTCAAGTTCAGTGACCGCACTATCATGGCTATCAGGGACATTCAGATCTTTCCCGTATAGTTCTTCTGTGTATTCTTGCCACCTCTTCTTAATCTCATCTGCTTCTGGTAGGTCCCTGCCTTCTTTGTCCTTTATCATGCCCGTCTTTGCACAAAACATTCCCTTGAGATCTCCAATTTTCTTGAAGAGATCTCTAGTCTTTCCCATTCTGTTGTTTTCCTCGATTTCTTTGCATTGTTCATTTAAGAAGGCCTTCTTGTCTCTCCTTGCTATTCTCTGGAACTCTGCATTCAGTTGGGTATATCTTCCCCTTTCTCCCTTGCTTTTCGCTTCCCTTCTTTCGTGAGCTACTTGTAAAGCCTCATCAGACAGCCACTTGGCTTTCTTGCATTTCTTTTTCTTTGGGACGGATTTCGTTGCTGCCTCCTGAACAATGTTACGGACCTCCGTCCATAGTTCCTCAGGCACTCTGTCTATCAGGTCTAATCCCTGAAATCTATTCCTCACCTCCACTGTATATTCATCAGGGATATGATTGAGGTCATACCTGAATGGTTTAGTGGTTTTCCCGACGTTCTTCAATTTAAGCCGAAATTTTGCAAGAAGCAGCTCATGATCTGAGCCACAGTCAGCTCCAGGTCTTGTTTTTACTGACTGTATGGAGCTTCTCCATCTTTGGCTGCAAAGGACATAATCAATCTGATTTCGATACTGACCATCTGGTGATGTCCATGTGTAGAGTCGCCTCTTGTGCTGTTGGAAAAGAGCGTTTGCTATGATCAGCATGTTCTCTTGGCAAAACTCTATTAGCTTTTGTCCTGCTTCATTTTGTACACCAAGGCCATGCCTGCCTGTTATCCCGGTGATTTCTTGACTTCCTACTTTAGCATTCCAATCCCCTATGATGAAGAGGACATCTTTTTTTGGTGTTAGTTCTAGAAGGTGTTGTAGGTCTTCATAGAACCGATCAACCTCAGCTTCTTCGGCCTCAGTGGTTGGGACATAGACTTGAATTACTGTGATGTTGAATGGTTTGCCTTGGATTCGTACTGAGATCATTCTATCATTTTTAAGATTGTACCCCAGTACTGCTTTTCCCACCCTTTTGTTGACTATGAGTGCTACTCCATTTCTTCTAAGGGATTCTTGCCCACAATAGTAGATATGATAGTCACCTGAATTAAATTCGCCCATGCCTGTCCATTTTAGTTCACTGATTCCCAAGATGTCGATGTTCAATCTTGCCATCTCATGTTTGACCACCTCCAGCTTACCTTGATTCATTGATCTGACATTCCAGGTTCCTAAACAATATTGTTCTTTACAGCATCGGATTTTCTTTTCACCACCAGACACATCCACAGCTGAGTGTCCTTTCGGGTTTGGCCCAGCCGCTTCACTCTTTCTGGCGCTACTTGGAAATACCCTCTGCTCTTCCCCAGTAGCATACTGGACACCTTCCGACCTGAGGGGCTCATCTTCCGGAGTCATCTCGTTTAGCCTTGTGATACATTCTATGGGGTTTTCTTGGCAAGAATACTGGAGTGGGTTGCCATTTCCTTCTCCAGTGGACCACATTTTGTCAGAACTCTCTGCCATGACCTGTCCGTCTTGGGTGGCCCTTCACGGCATAGCTTATGGCTTCATTGAGTTACGCAAGCCCCTTCGCCACAACAAGGCAGTGATCCATGAAGGGGATTCAGACATTAGGATGCCTTAAATGTTATATACTTTGTTTTTCAGTTTTATACTTGAAATTCTATGGAAGCTACATTTTTGAGACATATTTACACCAGTTACTTGGCTCTACACATTAATTTGGAGATGTGAACCTCCATGTTCATCCCATTACATATCTAAAAGGAGTTCATATACATGTATGTGTTTAGGATTGCAGCCTTAATGGTGCAGCAAGCAAGACCTTCTTTTCTCTTACAGCATCCTCTCTGATCCTATGTTGATAAAAAAATGTTCAGGAAAGTAAAAAAGCGGCATAGCAGCAGCAGTTCACAAAGCAGTGAAATCAGTACTAAAAGCAAGGTAAGATGACTTTGGTATGCTTTTGATTTTTTATTTTTTTTTAGCAAATTTAGAGAGCAATCCTATGGTCCCTGGGTGAGCATCCCAGGGACAATAGGTCAGCTCAGAAAATTTCTCTGAGGTCAGAGACAGTGTTCTGATTTAGGAAATGGGAGTTGGAAATCTGACCCCAAACCCCTCACCCTCACAGCCAGCGTGGAGAGAACCATGGCAGCTACGTCTCTGTGGTCAGAAAAGCAACCTTGGAGGAGGAGGAAAGGGGGCGTTCCAGTGGGAAGGGAGGAGACCCAAGAGGCCAGGATATGAGTTATCCTGAGCCTTGTTCAGCCTCCTTCCCTCCCCCTCTGATGCGCCCTCATCTAGCCCTGAGAAGTCCATCTAGCAAAAATCAGGACTGACGGAGGACGTGGAGGTGAAGATCACTTCTGCCGCTTCTCCTGCCCTGCTGGCTTCAACCTGACAGGGCATAGGAAACTCGAAAGTCTCCAAGTTCGGGGCTTCTGAGTGGCGAGGGCACAATTGATAGGATTGTTCCCTTAAAATATTTTCAAATCAGTTTTGGGATGTCTGTAATTAAATTCAGAGTATTGTTCACTTTTGTTATCTCATGTGTGATGTTATGAAAGTCTGGCGTCAACTTGATAGCATTCAGAAGTACTTCCTGTAGTTAAGTGGAGTTAGGGCTGAACATACTTTCAGATGGTTCGATGCCAGTAGGATATGTTCAGGTGCCTGAACAGCCAGATAGTTGACATTTCTTCAGTCAGGCTTAGAGTTCAAAATGAAAATCTTGATTCTGCTAAAGTAAACTGGCTAAATCTAAAAGTTATATTTAACTCTTACTGTCATGACTAAGTAAGATAAACTCTTACATTTAAATGCTCTCAGCATAGGTGGATCCACCGAAAATGGTGAGTGAAATACTGCTTAGTTGCTGGAGTGGGGGACAGGGAGGGATGCAATAACAACATTGCTGTTGTTATTATGTTGTTGTTAGCAATAACAACACTTTAACACTTTTAAAGTGTTGTTATTGCTAAAGAATGTTATATTGTGATGTTGTATACAGTTGCTGTGTTCAGACATAACAATAAACCATGGTTTATTGTTACAGGAATGATCCTAAGTGAGCCTTGGCCTCATGCACTTCCTCCCTCACCTCTCCTTCTACGGCATTTCTTTCGCTTTCGATTTACCACAGTTTATGGCTATCTCTGAACCAGGATAAACTGTTTTAACTATGGTTTACTGAAACAAACCAACTTCAGGCCTTCAATAACTTCATAACATTTTCAAATTTTTCCTTAACCTAGTCGGTGGACTCCAGTCTTGGAGGGCTTTCAAGATCTAGTACTGTTGCTAGTCTGGATACGGACTCTACAAAAAGTTCAGGTATGAAACTGATGATGGCCCAAAGGCATTAAATGTTAACTCTAGGATTATGTAGATGAGTGTTTAAAAGTAATTACATTTGTATCCAGCGAGCAGGCACAGAAATCTACCTTAATTATTCAAAGAAAAAATTAAGTGCAGAAAATAATCCAAAATCTGCAACCTTTATAAACTTACATATTATTACATTGGGTTAAACCCACTGTTGCACTAGTGGACATCTGCTAGCGCAAAGTTCCTTTGTCTTTCTCTACTCCCCTCTGCACTGCCCAAAAATCTGCTCTGGAGGGTTTCCCAGCCCTCTGGAGCAGATTTTAAGGGCACATGGGGAAAGAGGGGGAATCACCCTCCTCCCAGTTCATATATCATTATGTGATAAACATCTATGAATTATACATAATTATTTGCATGATTTGTCATATTTTGCATAGGGATTATGGTGGGAGAGCAATATGCTTTTGAAAGTGTACACTTTCCTGAAAACTTAGTTTGAATACATGTATAACTCTATGGGTTTTTAATATTTCAGTAAGAAAATGTATTATTTTGCTTTTGCCCTTGATTTTGATCGGGGGTGGGGGAGTTCATGATTTTATCTGTTTGATTTTATGTTTTCTTCTCTGTGTGTGATGTAAGACAATGTGAAATAATGGGTGTGTCGATGAATTTTAGATAACGGGGCTCACCATATAGCACAGAAGCTGGATCTCTGGCACATCTTTATGTGTTGTTATCCCTTTATTATACCCCACTATCTAGCCTACACTTCTTCATCCATCCAGTGAGATGCTAAACTTATTGCTACAACTCAACATGGTCATATTGTAATAAATGCACTAAATAATTTATGTTGGTATTGGATTTGGTTTTGGAACAATGATGACGAGTCAGGTGTGAACTTGGAGCCATATGCAGTGTCCAGTAGCATATGTATACATATTTGGTAGAGCAGTTGGCTCTACCAGCAGTTGGTAGAGCAGTTGGCAACTATTATAGGATCTCATAGCTGTATAGTGAAAGCCAGGGCCTGCAGGAGAAGCCACCACCACCACGGGGGAAGAGGTGCGCCTGCTGCTGCTGGGGCTGCTGCTGCTGCCGCCGCTTCCGCCGCCGCCGCCACCACCGCCACCACCACCAGGCCTTCCCTGTGGACTCCAGCCTGGCATTATTTTTAAGGGGATTTTAACTGTTTTTTTGGGGGGGGTGCATGTGTGTTTTTCTGGGGGATTTTGTTGTGTTTTTAGGGGTGGGTAGCCTGCCTGATAGGCGGGAGCGAGGGGGCATGTGTCCACCTGATGGAGGCAGTGGGGGAGAGTGTTGGGGGCCAGAAGATACCGAGGCTGAGCGGCAGGCACTGGCGGAGCGCTAGGGGCAGGCCATGCCAGGTATGGGGAACGAGGGAGAGATGTGTAGTATCTGTCCCCTGCTCCGGGCCTGTCCAGAGCCAAAGGATGGCTGGGGGAGGCGTGACCCCATCTTCTGGCCTTCGTTCGCTGCTCTGCAATGCCAGGTCTGTTATCCAGAAAACCTCCCTCATCCATGACATGATCCTGGATGAGGGTGCAGACCTGGCATGTATTACGGAGACCTGGCTGGCCGAGGCTGCTGCTCCAACCCTTGTAGCCATGTGTCCAGCCGGATTTTCATGTGCACAGCAGCCGAGGGCTGGGGATCGGGGAGGGGGAGTGGCTGTTATCTACCGAGAGTCCTTGGTCTTCACCAGACCCCCTCTCTGGGAGACCAAGGTTGCTGAGTGCATGTACTGGAGGGTGGGCCCGAAGGGCAGTCTGGGGATTCTGCTCGTGTACCGTCCACCCCGCTGCATGACTGACTCCCTGGCCGAGGTGCTGGAGGTGGTCTCTGATGTGCGTGTACAGTCCCCTAACTTATTGGTGTTGGGGGACTTCAACGTACATTCGGAGGCCATCCTCACAGGAGCACCTCGGGACTTCATGGAGACCATGGCCTCCTGGGAGCTGCACCATATTCTAACTGGGCCCACCCATGTAGCCGGTCATGCACTAGACCTTGTGTTTGTTTCTGGAGAAGTGGGGAGTGATCTGGAAGTCGGGGGTATATCCACCACCCCCTTGTCATGGTCAGATCACTATCTGGTGACGTTGGACTTCTCGGTTCCACAACCCCTCCGCAGGGGTGGAGGACCCATTAAAATGGTCTGACCCAGGCGTCTTATGGATCCAAATGGATTCCTGAATGCGCTTGGGGATTCTCTGGGGCATGCCAATGGCCACTTGGTCGAGACCCTGGTGGGTGGTTGGAATGCTGCAATCACTGGGGCATTAGATCAGGTGGCTCCGAAACGCCCTCTCCCCTTGAACAGGGCTCAGACTGCACCATGGTTCAGTCCGCGGTTACGAGCTCTGAAACAGGTGGTGAGACGGCTAGAGTGCTGGTGGCGGAAGTCTCGCTCCAAAGATGATCATACACGGGCTAGAGCTGTATCTTCAGCCTATCACGTGGCGGTGAAGGCACCAAAAAAGGAATATTATGCTGCCTCCTTCGCATCTGCAGAGTGCTGTCCCAGGAGGCTGTTGCAAGTGGTCCGGAGCCTGGTCGGTCCTGTGGCTCCGGAACCACTGGAGCATTCTAAGGCCTCCTGTGAGGCCTTGGCAAGGCACTTTGCAGATAAAATTGATCAGATTAGGTGTGTTACTCTGCACGCTGTGGATACAGTTAGTGAGCAAGAGGCGGCCTGTGGCAAACCAGTTTTCTGGGATCGGTTCCAGCTTCCTCCTCCTGATGAAGTGGACAAGGTGCTTTCATCTGTAAGGCCGACCACCTGCTTACTTGATCCTTGCCCATCTTGGCTCATTATGGGCTGCAGAGAGAGACTGGGTGAGGGGATCAGGGCGGTATTGAACGCCATTCCTTGAGGAGGGAGTGATGCCATCAGCCCTCAAGGAGGCAGTGATAAGACCGCTCTTAAAGAAGCCCTCCTTGGATCCTCAAGTTCTGAACAACTTTCGCCCAGTCTCAAATCTGCCATTTTTGGGCAAGGTGATTGAGCGGGTGGTGGCGGTGCAGTTGAAGGCACACTTGGAAGAAACTGATTATCTATACCCATTTCAGTCGGGCTTCAGGCCTGGGCATGGGACAGAAACAGCCTTGGTCGCCTTGGTAGATGATATGAGGAGGGCTCTGGATAGGGGTGAATGCTCCTTCCTTGTTCTCCTTGACCTCTCAGCGGCTTTTGATACCGTTGACCACGGTATCCTCCTGGACCGCCTGGAGGGGTTGGGCATTGGAGACACTGTATTGCGGTGGTTCCAGTCCTTCCTCTCCGGCAGGTACCAGAGGGTAGCACTCGGAGAGGAAGTTTCGGACCCGTGGCCACTTACTTGTGGGGTGCCACAGGATTCCATCCTCTCCCCGATGCTATTTAACATCTATGTGAAGCCGCTGGGGGCTATCATCAGGAGGTTTGGGGTGCAGTGTTATCAATATGTGGATGACACGCAGCTCTACCTCTCATTCAAATCTTTACCAAGGTTGGCCGTAGAATCCCTGTCCAAATGTCTGGAGAAGGTGAGTGGCTGGATGGGGAGGAATAAGCTGAAGCTGAACCCTGAGAAGACTGTGGTACTTTTGGTGGGAGACAAGAGGAGGCTGGGGGATGTTGACCTGGTGTTGAATGGGGTACGGCTACCCTTGAAAGACCAGGTCCGCAGCCTGGGGGTCATTTTGGACTCCCAGCTGTCCATGGAGGCTCAGGTGTCAGCTGTGAGCCAGACAGCGCTGTATCAACTCCATCTGATACGGCGGCTGCGCCCCTTCCTTCCCGACCATCTGCTCCCATCGGTAGTACATGCCCTTGTCTCCTCTCGTTTAGACTACTGTAATGCGCTCTACGTGGGGTTACCCTTGAAGACGGTTCGGAAACTGCAGCTGGTGCAGAACGCGGCGGCTCGCCTGATTAAAGCGAGCGAGTTCACATCACTCCAGTGCTGAAGGAGTTGCACTGGTTACCAGTTGTTTTCTGGGCCAAATTCAAGGTGTTGGTTTTGACCTTTAAAACCCTATATGGTTCCGGCCCAGCCTATCTTAAGGAGCGCCTCCAGCAGCACCAGACAGGCCGCTTAACAAGATCAGCCTCGGATGGCCTTCTGTCTGTCCCATCAGCCAGGACAGCTAGACTGGTGGGGATGAGGGAGAGGGCCTTTTCTGTGGTGGCCCCCACTCTGTGGAACTCCCTCCCTAGGGAACTCCGTCATGCCCCCTCTTTAATGAGCTTCCGTCGTGCATTAAAAACGTGGTTGTTCAGGCAGGCATTTGGGGTGGGTTAGGGTATTTTAGGAAATGTTTTTGTAGAATTTTATTGTTTTAAACTGTTTTATTGTATGTTGTACATCGCCCAGAGTGGCTGGGTGACCAGCCAGATGGGCGATTAATAAATTTAATAATAAATAAATAAAAAGCCAGCACTTTTTGCTACTAACAAAAGTTAGATAATGCACAGTAGCTATCTTGCACAGTCCGCACTTTTCTTGCTGATAAGAATGCTCTTTTCTTTGCTGTGAGAAACTTTACCTGCCAAGAAATTAATTCCGCCCCTTTCTCCTCCTTGGTAAAGGGAAGGAGGTATGTGTCCTATGACAGTCTGCAACTCAGTGAGACAAGCCCTATAAAATCCTGGGCAGATTGTCCTGTTACCTGTTCTTGTCTGAGAGGGAGAAGGTGCACCACCTGCTCAGGTAACCAGCCCCAGGACAACACCTGTTACTTCAAGGGAATCATAGTAGCTATAGCTTTGAGCTGAGGGGCATATGTAAGCTTTTCTTTTATTATCTGTATCCATTTCCATCAATAAACTGTATCATTCTTTCACAAAAGTAGACTTGAGTCATATTGATACCTTCGAATCTGGTTGGTGGGGGTCCAGAGTAGATCAGGCCCTAGGTTTAAGACAATCCTACAAAAAATCCACTGGCTGTCCACCCCACCTAAAGCTGGAAGCAAACCAATTCCCTGTGCGTCATCCCTGGCCCAAGATCCCTAAAACAGCATCAGCTCAGTCGAACTATTAAAGGTGTTTGGCCTGTTCCTCAGCCTTTATATTAACACAAGCTGATGTTGACCTAGGACTCTTCTGTCCTGTGGATCCTTCCGACATCAGCACAGAAGTTCTGAGATCATTAGGGCACAATCCGATACATATTTTTAAATAAATTTTTATTGTGACAAAACAGTGGCTGGCTGGGGCATGCTGGAAGTTGTAGGACTTTTTTTCTGTCTAAACATGCATAGGATTGCCCCTGTAGGAACTTAAGTTTGTATGCATCACAGTAATAGACAAGGTTTCACCACACTTCATTTGTATTCTACTAAATCTGAGCTTAAATATGTGAGACAGGTGACGAGGCTGCATTAGTTTTAGTGGCTAAATGTCCAAGCTCTTTGCCATCCAGTACAACAATAGAGCTAAGAGTAATTATTTAACTGTGTGTTTCTTTATAGGTCAGAGCAATAGCAATTCAGATACTTGTGCGGAATTCAGAGTGAAATATGTTGGTGCCATTGAAAAACTGAAGCTTGATGAAAGCAAGACTTTGGAAGGGCCACTGGACTTGATTAACTACATAGACGTGGCACAGGTAAAGATTCTCTTCCAATACATTATTTCTAAATGAAATGGTCAAATTAATCAGTTTGCCAAGAGATAAAACTTTTGGCTTTACAATAAGGACATAAAGAGCTGCCACTTCTTAATTGTGTTATCTACAGTCCAGATTTAGTAAGGCAGATGTATAAAAGGTTGCACAGGGGAAATATGATAGTTTTAACATTTTAGTATTAGTCTTATATTTTATTCTTGGGTTGGTTAACAGACACTTCTGCAAAAGTTGGAAATTAGTATAATAGAATTTTATCATTAACTGAACTTTGTTAGCTCCAAATTAGTAGTCATTTTCTTTGCTCTATGTTTAATTTGTCCATGTTTGCTTTTGTAATATCCTGGATATTTTCTCTGTTATATTGTGATGATGTAGACTTGTAAACAATAAAACTGAACTGAAATGCAATGGGAACATTTCACCGTGTTTTTATGAGCAACATGTGGCCCTTGGAACTGATCTTTGGCCAAACAGTTTTATCTTTAAGAAGTGGCTTCCAGTTCTGCCACTATCTGCCTGTACCGGAAGCAGGGGTGGGAGGCTGGTTGTGCAGACAACGGGGTTTGCTATTGTATTGTGATGCATGAAGTATCTGCTGCAGCATCCAAATAGGTCCAACTGACCTCAGATTGTACAGCAAGTATGCAGATAAGACTGCTTTTCCTAGATAGCAGCTGTGCAGATTTCCTGTAAGAATGTATATATAGGATATAATAGTGTGGTTGTTAATCAAAATACATCTCAAATCCTAATATGTAGCTGGTGCAAAATGCTCCAAAAAGGTTTGGACTTCAGGAGCAATCCTATGGGGATAGGCATCTGCCTCCAAACTTAGAGGCAACCACTATCCAATGCCGGGTGGGCGGAGTGCGGAGGGGGATCTTTCCCTCTACGCTCCAGCCGCCCCGCATTCTCAGCTTGATGTCCGATTTTGGCTATCTAGCTGTGGGACTTCGGAGCAGGGGTGGGGGGAGCCGGACAATACATAGGAAGTGTCCTACTGGCACTTCTGCACTCCCCATGCCTGGGAACGCCCCCTTTTGCCCCGCTGCATGCTGCTCTTCCAAGCACGGAGCCTGGGGACGATCTATGCACCTACAAGGCAGTCGGAGGGGGAGGGGAGGCAGTTTTCTGGGAACCGACCTTGGAGCATGGGCTCTGAGATCAGTTCCCCCAAACCAAACAATCCTACGGCCATCTAGCAGCCATAGGATTGCATCCTTATTTTTTTAGTTGCCCAAAAGCATTTCTTTCTGATACCTTTCAGAAGCTATTGCATGTGCAGTACCACGGATTCTGGAGTGTAAGCAAAAGTAGCAAAGGTCTAATAAAGTTTGCTTCATGAACTGTTTTACTTAAAGCCTAGCTAGCCATGTTTCTGCCAGATACTGTTTTCATCTCGCAGAACAGTCAAATTGTAAACCTAGTTCAGCATTCTAACATTCTGTGTCAGTTCTTTGCAACGGGAAATCGCAAAAATGGTAAAATTAACAGAATATGTACAAATAAAAGAGGAAGAAGGTGGAAGTAATTTTTTTCAATATTTGGAATTTTTTGAGTTTGTCAGAATTACAATTTGTGTATTAGTAATTATAAGACAAATTAAAGAATGGTGAGGTTTAAATATTAGATATATAGTTAAAATAGGATTGAATTTATGTACTGATAATTAGCATTTAGTATTCTTTTTAAAAGCACATAGAAACTCTAGTCACATTACGAATTGTATATATTAGAATATTTATGAATCCTGTAAAATGGTACTGTACTCACAATATTTACCAAGATGTATTTGTAATTTTATAATATATAATTCATTTTTTTAAAAAAAAATTGTAAGGGATTTGTTTTATCAGTTATCTTCACATGTGCATAATACCATTTTTTCTTTCCAAAGCAAGATGGAAAGCTACCCTTTGTTCCAGGAGAGGAAGAATTTATTATGGGAGTTTCCAAGTATGGTATTAAAGTCACAACCTTGGACCAGTATGTAAGTGACTGATGTTTTTAAAATATGCTATTTGTAGGATCTGTATGAATTCCAGGAGTTGTCTATGATTCCATCCTCAGCGTATTTAAAATATGGGCCAGGCAGATAACTTCCAGACGCTGATATGGTGAGACACATGTATAGTTATATGCTTGTGTAAACATAGGGAAGATACCATTGGAGATCAATTCCAGATTTCATTTCATAACTGAGCCTGTGATGAACGGTATGCAGGTGGGACCTGCAACAAAATGTTGCAGTGTGGCATGCTTCTGTTCATTGTGCCAACCAGCCATGCCTTCTTGCAGGATATTCCATTGCATGCCTCCTACTCTTTGATTTGCCATTCATTTTTTCCTAACAATCATTTATCATTTTGTGACTATTAAGTATGCTTAGTCCTCCTTTGGTTCTTTTGGTCTTTTTTTTTTTAACCATTAGTTTTCATCCCCAAAAAAGACTTCTTTGAACTTCTGCAAAGATTGGGCTATCCTGACGATGTTGGTACTGCCCACCATCATCAGGAAGGAGCCGTAGCTCAGTGATAGAAGCCATGCTTTGCATGCAGAAGGTCCCAGGTTCAATCTCTGGCATCTCCAGGTAGGGCTAGAAAAACTCCTGCCTCAAACCCTGGAGAGCCACTGCTAGTCAGTGTTGCCAAGACCCCTTCCGCATCCTGGCACTGGTCCTACCTACCACCAGCATCTGGTCTACGTGGGGCTTCCCTAAGGGAAATCCACTCCCTGGGAACAGAGTACTTCTCCACCCCTTATCCTAAACAAACAAAAATCCTACAGGGAATTGCTCTCTAGTTGTCCTTAGGACAAGGAGTTGAGTCTGCAGCATAAAAATATATGTATGCTGTACTTGGAATCCCCTGTGCAACATTGGCATTTTCTTTGGCATTGCTGTTTCAGAACTCAGGATCAGTGGATGCCTCAGTACACGGGGCAAAGCCTGCTCCAGAATGTCCCATTATTGTTCATAATAATCTGTGGGGTGCCCATGCCCCCAAAACAATAGAGGGTTCTCATTCTTTCCTGCCAGTCTACTGTACTGTGAAACTGCGCAGGCTCAGCGTGCTTTTTAAGGTTAACTCCTTTGACTACAGCAGTATTCCAGGCATCTTGAGAAATGTAAAGCTTCATCACTAGCTTCTTGATAAGGGCGATAAGCCTGCTCCGTAACCTAGGAATAGCTCTTCTGCTGTGTGCTGCTTTGGCAAATAAGGCACGGCGCAAAATAATTCCTTTAAAAAAAACTTGTGACAAGATTCTGGAAGTACTGTATTGATGAAGACCCAGTAGAGAGAACAAGTATCTGTTTTTATGACGTTCTAAAGTCACATTTGGGACTTTCAGGATGTCTTGCATAGACACGCACTCTACCTAATTGTTCGGATGGTCTGCTATGATGATGGCCTAGGGGCAGGGAAGAGTTTACTGGCTTTGAAGACAACAGATGCAAACTACGAAGAATACAGCCTTTGGATATACCAGTGTAATAGTTTGGTAAGGTTCATGCTTAATCCTTTAAAATACACCTTTCAGACACCCTAGGTTGACTAGAAGCTATTTAATATCTACTATGCCATTATATTTGTGCATTATGGCCTGTACTGGACCAAAACATAACAAAATGGATTTCTTCATTGGGCCCTATTTAAGGAAATGCTATTCCATGGGTGGCCAAGCTATAATATGAGCAGCAATCATTTGTGGCACATCTGGACTGAGCAGGATTGTCCATAAGCTCACCTATGACAAAGTCAGGCCTGTTTGTTGGTCTCCCGCTCCCGTATTTCACTCTCTGCTCTGCTAGATTAGAGGCAAAATCAAGACATGGGGAATCACACACATACACTACACTGGTACTACCTCCTATTTAAGACATTTGTGGTAAACTTGCCAAAGCGGCCTGCTACCACTATATGTACAAGTGTTAAGAGTGACACCTGGTTTTAAGCATGTAAATTGCATGTGCATTTCTTAGTTTATTGATTTAATTTATATACTGCTCTTTATAACAAATCACAGTGCAGTTTACAAATAAAAAGTAACAATAATAATGCGTTGAAACTCATAATTTGTTCCTGCCACAACCCCTGGTCTCTTGTAGTAGAAGCTGTGCTAGTAACAAACAGCAGGAGCATGTGTGAAAGTAGGTTGTGGCAGTCATGTAAGTTGAAAATAATTGTATATGCTTTTTTTTAGCACAATGATTTCCTTCTTATCAACTTGTCTGAGTTGATCCCTCAGATCCATAAGCAGTAACTAAAGCTATAGCTTCATCAAATAAAGCGAGGTGGCAAAGTAAGCTAGTAGTCACATGCAGGATGGCTATCACTAGCCCACTTAACTGCTAGTGGGTATCTGACCCACTAAGAGGAAGGGAGTCAAATGAAGCATAACAGTGAGTGCTGGCCTTAATCATAGCTTTGTAGCTGTAGTGTATTAAAATTTTAAATGTACCAGCCTAGCTTTCCAGTGTGATGGGAGTGTGTGTCCTCATGTGCTAGCAAATGATGCGTTAGTACCTTTTGGAGAAAATAATTAGCTTTAAGTGTTCTGTAGTCTCCTGTACTAACAGTTGTGATTGCTTGGGAAACAAGAAAAAAGCATTCCATTCAAATGCTGTCCCGCTACAAACAAAATAGCAATTTGATATTCTACACAGTCTATACTATTCTAAAAGTTGTCTGTACACACTTTTAATTCTAAAGTTCCAAGTCACATTCCTAGGCTGACCCTGCTGTTCCACATAAGATGCTTCAGATAATAAGCACTCTTCAATGTGAAAATTGATCACAGCAGAACATATACATCATAAGGAAAATACTGAAAATCTTGACAACGGTCCTAGAAGGTTGAATGCTCTTGCATGTTGGTGAAAACAAGTAAGAGAAGCTGTTATATTCTAAAATGCAGGAACAAGCACAAGCTATTTGTAAGGTGTTGTCAACAGCCTTTGACTCAGTTTTAACATCTGAGAAGTCCTGAATTTCTACAGCTGCCCTTCATACCAAGAGGAAGTACTACTTGCTATGACTTCAAGCAATTGGAGATGAAACATTTTGGTGCAAATGTGAACTTCAAGTTTTTAAATAACTGCTTGAAGATACTGTTTAAAGGAACAAAGTATTTTTGTAAATACAGTTTGTGTGTTTCAAGCTATGTGACCAAGAGCCCAACCAACACTTTTAATATTAAAGTCATACTTATGACTTTACAGTCATGTATAAGTTTCAGCTTGCACTTAACCTTTTGCCATTTTTGTAAATAAAGTTAATTGAAGATGTGTCTTGCTAATTACTGGCTGTACATTTTAACTAGCTTGTATTATTCTACCCAGTGTGGCGCCTGCAAGACCATGCTGAGGCGCCTGTCAAGCAATTTCCCCATGCAAGTGAATGGAGTGAGTCCTCCTTGCCAAGAAATAGCTGGAGGGGTGGGGCAAAGTGCAACCCCCACTAAGGACCCTTGGGACAACAGGCTCCTTGGTGAGGAGTGAGCTTTACCCCTCTTCCAGCCAATTTTCACCAGGGGAGCTTTTTCATTCCCTGTATGAAGTAATTCCTCATAGCCTTGTATAGGGAGTTAAGACCTGCTTTTCATTATTGGACTTAAAGTATGTATTCATACATCTATACAGGTACTCATTTTGTTCTAAAGCTACTCATTTTAGTTCAAAGATTTTTCACATTCAATTAAAAAAAAAGTCAAGATGAGGCTTAAAAGTAGTTTATTTTTCCAGTCAAGTGACTGGCTTAACAAAAGTAAAATTAATCATGCTCCAATTATAAATCACTGCATCCAGACACTAAAAATAAGAATTGATTTAGGTTATATAATGTATACAGTTGCTCTGCAACTAAACAATCAAAACCATCGCGTTCAAAATTGTACATCTCAAGTAGCATTCTGAGCTGTATTTTAAGTGTCTTATGCTCCTTTGTAAAATAGTTAACACAGTAATCTTATGTGCTTACTAGTACAATGCTGAATACCATCTCCTTTTGTCAGCCATGAAAGATTACATGGCCTGGAAATGGCAGCATCTGACTTTGAACTAAAATATCCAAAATATCTGACCTTTAATTATGAGTTAGAGCAGGGGTGGGCAACTTGTGGTGCTCTGGATATTTTGGCCTACAACTCTCTTCATCCCTCCGCACCAGCTATGCCCACTAGGGCTGATAGGAGCTGCAGGTCACAACCCCACCCCAAATTAGAGGGTCAAATAATGCCGTAGAAACATATATGAACTCTTAAAATAGAAGCCTTTGTTACAAGCCTAGTGCCATCATACTGCAGTGTGAGAAAACACTCTTATTCAAAATCTTCCAGTGACCATAATTAGGGCTTTTGCAGCACACTGGAAGACTTCCAAAATAAGATGGGGCTCCAAACATCCACTTCAGGTGCACCCAAGCACTCAGGTGTACTCAGTAAAATTTGATACTACCCCCTACCCCCTCTCCAACTGACAGACCTTCATACCATTTTAAAGTCCCCTTTGTTTCCAAAGATGTTTGGCATAAGGGCTATTTTCAAGTCCAAGCCTCTCCCGAGTGTGCATTGGAACTTGGCCATTATGAAATTTAAGTGCCAATTAAACTTCCAAAGGCTGCTTTGCACATCATCATATTTGAAAGATTCTGTGTTAAAAATACTGTACATAAGTGAACTGTGCAAAATAATGTGCCAATTTATTTTCTAGTTTACCAGGCATAGAAACATAAAAAATAGTGTCAAAGCCAAACTGAATCCATCAGCATCTGAATAAATGTAGTGGCAAACTATTCTTCTAATATACATATATATTTAGTGGGAACTTTGAATATGCAGACTTAGCTTTAAAACTTGCAACAAAACTGTCTTGAAACATTCCAGTTTGCCCTCCCCCCCAATATACATTGCAACAGCTTGTATTAAAGTGAGTTTCTAATATAAGCCAATTGATATGCACCCACACATATGACAAGTTGCCTTGAATGTACCACTTTAGCAAGGCAGTAGGAAAAGGTGAGAGACAGCATTTCCCCCCAATATAAATATACCAATTGGCCCTTTTCCCCTTTTATTTCAACCTATGCTAGCCAATATATACATAATTTCTGTGTCAGAAATTCAAAGTTCTCTTGATAAATCTAGAGATACGATAGTCACAAAACTTGTGATCAAAGCCAATGTGACCTGGACATTGATATTCTAATCCTATGCTACCAGTGCATGTTTTTGGTAGCATATGCAAAATAAAAACTGTTACAGTATCACAATATACAAACATTAAAAGGACATTGCTATGTTTTGTAATATTCTGTTATCCATTTGGAATTATGAAATCTATTCACAATTATTAACAGTGTCAGCTACCATATTTTAGAACATATTTAAGTACACAGTGTGAGTCTGCAAGCAAATATTGATTTGATTGCAGGACAGTGTATACCTTAAAACAGGGAGATTTCCGATCAATACCGTACTACATTGTCCTATCACAACAGTCTGTGTATGAACATACCACTATGTGCATTAAAAAAAAAACTAGACATCATAATTTGTGTTTTCAAAGTACTGCAAGTAAAATTTCATGAACTGTAATTCACGTCTAAGTTTATTTACCAATAGCATGTAATGGGTTTTTGTTACCTCAAAGATAACTAATGAATGAAATAAAATATGTTAAATGTATATTTAGTATAAAAAACTATGCTCTTGTATCTGCAGAATATGAAGTTAACAGATTCAGGAGCTAGAGTAAATACATCAAATTATTAAATTATTTCTTTAGTGGAATTGGTTGCCTTTCTAGACAAACCTTCTCATAAATAAATATGCAGTTATTCATTTCTTGTGGAACTGCTGCTGAGATATTGCATTTTGTCAGCATTCAAAACAGCTTGAAAAATAATATTCCTTGCTAGGGTTTATGCCCAGGATACAGCAGCGTTATCCTCTTGACTGAAGCCAGCTAGAAAAGAAATGGCATAAGCTGGATATATGACAGGCTCTTTCTACCTAGATAGGCTGGTTGCAGTTACAAAACTAAACCCTTAGATGAGTTCCTTCATGACAATTCCTGGTAAGAAAGTTACCAAATCCACCATTCCAGGTGGCTCAAGGACTTTATACTGACCAGTTTGAGTCTGAGGAAACACCTTCCTGCTACAGCAGGGATGTACAACATGTAATCAGTCCCTGTATGGCCCCCAAAACCAGCAGGACCCCACCCACTTTTCCCCACGACCTAGCTGATAAGCTGGACCACTGGAGGAAAAACACTGTTTCCTGGATTCCAAGATCACGGTTTCCCTGCTGCTGGTAGCAGCACAAAAACAGCAGTCACAGCAGCTATAGCTGTGGCGTGGGAGAGGCTTTCGCCTCCACACCCAGCGATCCCTAGACTAGATAAGGTGTGCCTAGACTATTCTAAGGCATCAGTTACATTTTTCTGACAGGCTTCAGTAGGAGGACTGTCTTGCAAGAGTCCCGTCCTATGTGGATATTTGTGCCCTGTCTGAAAAGATCATTTCTCTCCTATATGATGACTACCTGGCTGCAGTCTGTGAGGTTTTGTGTATACATACATTAGGTTGTTCACATGCACCTGGGTTATTATTGGGACATTAGATAAGGTTTTATTTCTATCACTTTCAGCCCTTTCCACTCATGCATTAAAAATTCTAATGAATACTGTGGATAAATAGCAATCAGATCTATGACTGTAGAAGCATCTCTTCCTTTTTTATGAAAAATGGCAGGAGGTGCTATTTTCCTTAGGGACATTTATTAGGGCTCTCCTAGGACATCTGTGAGCATTCACAAAGGAATCAATTGCTTCCCCCCAGAAGTCAGCAAAGCTCATCTTCTTAACTAATGGATGTGGACATGGGTGATAAGGAATCTGATAGTTAAGACTGTACATCCTCACATTTTGTACTGTACTAAGTAAAAGCAGCTGAAAGTGCCACTCCTAACATTGGGTTTTCAATGCAGCTACACTGTCCTGAGACAGGTTTCAAGACACTTAGTGCAAACAAAGGTTAGATATGCATTACAGGCACTGAAACTGGCACTGAAATGTAATACATTAGTGCAGTCAAGCCAGTAATCTCTAAGCTCAGCTGGTCTGCCCACTTTTAAAACACTTGAGCCCTGTGGTCAGAAATGACCTTGCTTGCTGAAGCGAGAAACCATGGTGCCCAGGATACTGAGAAAGCGTAAAAAGGGATTTGATGTCAACACACTTGAAACTGGGTCCACATTTTTCATGGATTTGGGATCTTACTTTTGGGGGGGCTTTCCAATTCACCAAGAAAATATTTGAGTCGATCTGTTGTTATAAAGCAAACCTCCCATGGCAAAACTGAAAAGAACTGCAGTAATAGTCAACTATGGTGTATGATGCATGAAGTATCCTGGTTACACATCCAATTACAGGCAGGGAGCCCCAATGAAATCTAGAAATAAAACATCTCTCCACCTGCAAGGAGCAGTTTAGTCAACAATAAAGTGCACAAATGATACAGGGAAAGCTCCTTTCCGGTTAGGATCTCCATCAATATGCCCAATCTGGAAAAGAGACAACATTACTAATTAGAAAAGGTTGAAGCTTGTCTGCATTCAAGGAGTGGCCACAGAAACTTGTTCTCTAGTGTACAAGTTGTAGCCACATACAATTACTCAGAAAAGATTTTCCTCAAAATAGTTTTACAACTGACACATTTCCCAAAACTTTTCTCTCCCACATCTGAAAACTAACAATTGCCACCCCTCCTTTGGAAATAAGATTAATTTGTCTTCAAAGTTTTACATATAGAATCCAAAGTCTGCTTATTTCCAATCAAATGATCCATCTTAAATAGCATAGGGAACAAGACAATAATAAGGGGTAGACATATTTTTTGTGTTCTGTTGCTCTGTTCTTAGAGACAATTTGTTTAGTTGAACATTACTCAATTATCTTTTATGGTAAGTAGAAGAAAAATTATACTTAAAGCACCCTGACTGCAGATTAAAGCTAAAGACCCAACGTGTTATTTTGGCATAGCTTCAGGCATGACCACAGAGAATGTTTGACCTTTTTTTTCTCTTTGAACAGCTGACTCGCATGCCTTAAAAACTGCTTCGGAGTTCTCTTAGTTTCAAAAACAGTTTGCCTTACGATATTGTCGGAAGGGTATTGCTGTTTGAGAAAAGCCATCCCAAGCTTCCTGTGATAGCAGAGCTAATTGTGCAACTCTTTGGATCCTGGCCTAACACAGATTCATTCACTTACTGCCTCTCCCTTGCACACGCACCTCCTCTTTGCTGCTATCTGTTTCCTGAGCAACGGGAAGGGGGGCAAGATGGCAGAGAGGTGTAAACCTCCCCACAAACTTT
This sequence comes from Heloderma suspectum, assembly GCF_057233095.1. NCBI lineage: Eukaryota > Metazoa > Chordata > Lepidosauria > Squamata > Helodermatidae > Heloderma > Heloderma suspectum. The sequence goes on from NC_139458.1 coordinate 274,914,408, forward strand.
TCCTGTTCCTGATGCTCCAGAAAAAGCCGGGCAGTAACAAAGAAGGACCCACTTAACCAGCCCAATCAGCTACACAGCGTTGGTGGAGAGGAAGAAAGTCCCGTCCTTGCTTCACCAGCCTGATCCTCTTTGGTCCTGGCTGGCAAAGGAAGAACTGAGTGCTCTGCTCTGCCAATCCAGACACAGGAAGCCATCACGAACCTCTGCTTCGAGGTGGTCAAGACACCTTGAGGAGGCAGCTCCCAGCAGAGCCACTTTCCCTTGCCCCTCACCTCTCCAGAGGCATGCCTGTTGGGCCGGAGGATCCCCACTGTTGATCTATACAGATGTGCATTCTGCAGAAAGAGAAGGACTGAAGAAAGCCATTGGTTGAAATGAGTCAGAAATAATGTCCTTCCTCGTATTTCTTTTAGTAGATACTTCTAGAGTACTTAGACCCGCAATTCAGTTCTGTTGACTGTTGCAGGTAAGTTCCTGATAATGTTTTTATAAATACACACACTGCATTACAGCCCTGGATGCGTTTTAGCTGAAAAATACTTACCCACCACTCCTGATCTTCCTCACCGTCAACTATGATGACATCACCTTCTGAGAACGTTAGCTCATCTGGATTATCGGCTACACAGTTGTAAATGGCTTTTACTCTCTTGGGCTTTGTTTTTGACTGTAATACAGAAAGGCACAAAAATAGAAGAGCCATGTGTTGAAAACATTAACCAGCTACAACAGAAATATAGTTAGTTTCAATGAGAGGACATAAGTGGTTTGTTTTTCTTTGTATGCAAAAGGTTCTGGCAGCAGAACATAGGACATGGAACATCAGGTGGCTGCCTTACACTGTCAGATCACTGGTCCATCTAGCTCAGTATTGCCTACACTGATTGGCAGCGGCTCCTCCAGAATTTCAGATGGAAGTCTTTCCCTGCTCTACCTGGAGATGCCAGGGTGTGCATCAGGGACCTTCTGCATGCAAAGCAGGGGCTCGACTACTGAACTATAGTCTTTCCTGCATTATTTTTCCCTACAAGTATGCATACATGTTTTACACTGTCTTCCAAATGTGTACATCTGGACTGACATACCCATCATGTTTTGCCATTCACAAATGACAAGATGCAAGCTTCTCCACCACAAAGTAAGTAATTAATACTTATGTAGGAAAATAACTTATTAAGCTGCCCTTACCACTTTGGCCTTCAAGCACAAGCAAAGATTACTATACATATAAACAGCACTCAGTAAGGGCATACCATCACACATCTATTTCACTGCATGTACAGGCAACCAGGTACAGCTTCCAGAGCTGTGTACACAGCAGACTAGACATGCAGCAGCAGCAAACAGAGTACGCACTTAATTCATGCAGCACTTGATCTTTTCAGAGCAGTCACAAATGTTAATGTCAAGATTCACTACATCTGTCTCTGGGAACCAAAAGGTAGTTAAGATGTTTGTCCAAAGTATATATTATCCGGCAACTACAAGAACTTCCACTTTCCAGAATATCCAATGACATTCTTTGATTACTCTATTAGACATTCTGCAAATAATGCCATTCACAGAACTGGCTAAAAATACTATTCAGAAATTCATGCAATTTTCACAATGTAATAGTTATTTATGTTATTTTTTTACCAATAATTTCACCAATATTGTTTTTACCAATAACAAAGTTCTCTGGGCAGCTTACAATATCAAGAAAATATTAAAATAGATCAACCAACTATAAAATAATACAGCATAATTCAAGCAACAGAGACTAACATCGATAAAATAAGACCCACAAGCAACACCAAAAAATCTGAATAAATTTAAAAATATTTAAGAGTTCTTAAAAGGCCTGAAAAGTGGCAGCTTTATGAAGATGGTCATCACATCCATACTATGGTGTCAAGGAATTGACATGGCAAAATTATGCTTTTTTTATTAATTAAAAGTACTTTTATTAATTAAAAGTTACAGAAATTGAGATCACTGCTTGTAAGTGATGTGTATAGCTGCTTTTGAAGCACGTAAAAGGATTTTCCTCTGAATAACTATTTAAGCTCAAAACTCACTGCATTTCACTAAACCCTGTCTCAATAAGGAATTATTTACTATGTTTTTTTGAGTAGCCTTTGCACTATTAGATGTACTACACTATGACCCCTGTTCAGATGTAATGGCACTGTCCAGTGGCAAATTGTGGGTTAATTATCCCATGAATTGTGGGTAAGGATGTTAGAGAATTCCGCCATGGACTCCAATGAGGCCAGATTCTAAAGAATCCGGTCCCTCGGAGTCCGTGGCGGAACGGATCACCCACCTCCGCCACCCTGTGAAGTTGCCCTGGAACAGATCCTACCTGCCACCGGCTGGGTCCGGTTCATCTACTGCCGTCCGCTGCCAGCCTGCGGAAGAAAATGGCATCCCTGCTCTTTGCCGTGATAGGCTACATAAATATTTACGTAGCCTATCACAGCAAAGAGAAGGGACGTAAATGGCGTTCGCTACACCAGACGCCATTTGCGTCCGCAGATTGGCAGCAGACGGAGCCGGCCGGCAGCTCCGCGGACTCTCCACGGAGTGGAGCCGGCTGGCGAGGATTCTGGGGGGGAGGGACGGATTGCCTCTCCCCCCACGGACCCCCTGCGGACTCCAGGTAAAGGGTTTCGTACATCCCTAATTGTGGGGATGCATGCTGCATGCATGTCGCTTCCTGTTTGCATTAACAATGCTGCATTGTGGCTTGTTCTTGAGTTAACCTGGGATTGTTTAACCCAAGAACAACCCCAAGTATTCCTATTTGGATGTCACGAAACAACCCCTGAATGCAGTATTTAAGGGTTGTTAATGAAAACAGGAAGCAGCTTGCATGTAGCACACATTCCCACAATTTGTGGGTTAATTAACCCATGAGTCCCAACTGGACACTACCATTACATCTGAACAAGGCCTATGTAACTGAAGCACAAAATACTGAACATCTGTATTTACAATTAAAAGGTTTAGTCCAGCATTCCTAGAAAACCAAGTATATACCCACATCTGTTCCCACATATCTTATCTCTGGCTAAAATGGCTTCAAGTCTCGAGGAGACCATATTACACCAGTTTTAAAATCTTTACACTGGCTGCCAATTTGTTTCCGAGCACAATATAAAGTGCTGGTTCTTATGTTTAAGGCCTTACATGGTCTAGGTCCAAGGTACCTTGGGGAGTGCCTTCTCCCCTACGTCCCAGACCGCCACCCAAGGTCCTCTGAGGGCTATCTGCTGCGGCTGCCTAATGTGAGATTGGCAGCCACACACAGGAGGACCTTTTCTTTGCCGCCCCCCAGTTCTGGAACGACCTGCCGGTTGAAATGCACCTGCTGACCTCGTTGAAGGTTTTTAAGCAGGCATTAAAGACTCTATTATTCCAACAGGCCTTCCCTTTTTAGAACTCTTGTTCCTTTTGCTGATTCTTGTATACTGTCTTTAAGCTGTGTTGTTTTATTGTTGGATTTTTTAAAAACTTGTTTTAGTTCAGAGTTATTTTTAGATATATGTTGTCTGTATATATTGTCAGTATGCTTTTATGTAAATGGTTTTTAAGCTTCAGATACTGTATTTTAATGTTTTAACTTTTGTGAACTGCCCAGACAGCTTTGGCTATGGGGTGGTATATAAATGTAATAAACAATAATAAATAAAGTCTCTAACTTGTGGCTCATTTCTATGATAACTTGATAAAGAAACCAAAAGGTTGAAGTGAGTTATTTAAGGCTCAATCATATGCATGGTTAGACAGAAAGAAGTCCTACAACTCCCAGCATTTCCCAGCCAGCAATGGTGGTTGGGTCATGCTGGCAGTTGTAGGACTTTTTTCTGTCTAAACTTACATAGGATTGCGCCCTTAACTTGCTTGCTTCATCTAGCTAATATCCTTTCCTACCAAAGCTTCTGCTAAGGTAATTTACTTAGATCTTTTTAGCACAATCCATTTCGCTTACTGTATATTTAGTCCCTCCCCTGCACATACACTATGTGTTGACTTTTGCTGTTACCACGTGATAGGAATCAAGTGAAACTAGGTTACTCCGAGGGGTTCAACCTAACTGACTGATAACTAAGGATTGTTGCATAGGCTAGATTTTCACAGCTTGTTCAACAACCATTGGCTGTGGTTTACAGCTACACCACACAAACAATTTTCTTGGGAGTAGTCCCAGACTTACATGTGACTTCAGTGAAGCTCTTTCAAAACAAGTGATACATAAAAGACCAGATGCTCCTTTTTTTGTTTGTTTCTCAGACTAACCTCAATATATATTCATATTCGAAGGATGGCAAGAAAGAGAAACAGTAGAACAATGGAATCTAAAGAAACTGCCCTCCCCTTTCAAAGTCATCAGAGACCACACAATGCCTTTATTCCCAGTGTGAAGAGCTACCAAATACAAACATTTAAGGGACTGAACTAGATTCTTCACTACTTACTATTTGGGACTTTCTTGGCATTGGAGCTGGAGGTTGGATTGGTGCTGACATGTTTGTTGAAGGGGCTATCTGTGGTCCTGCAATCTCAGATGAAGACTCTCCTGCTATTAAAAGAAAGAAGATTTTCAGTTACAACTGACTCTTAAAATAACAGACATTGCTCTATTTTTAGATAATATAATGCATTTATGGCTGTCCCCAAACTATCAATTATTTCTCACACCAAAAGTCCCTCAGCTGCTAGGTCAACTGGGTCAATTTCTTGGCCAGTGAAAGTGTGAGCGCCTGCCCCAAGGTAAGGGACTTAGTCATCCTCAGGGAAACGGGTATAGGATGTGGGCAGGGAGGTAACTACCAACACTTACACAGGCACAGGCGAGGCAGGAATATCCCCCGCCAGGGGAAGAGACCTGGGCCACCAGTGAGTCTGTAACTGCCTCAAGCGCTTTCTTCCAAAGTGCAGCTTTTAGCTGATCAGCACGATTACGCCGAGCCTGTTTTGAGAATGTCTGGCGTGGAGGAAAAGCTTCAACAACGTGTCCTTCACCGAGGCAGAGAGGACCCAGGGAGTGCCTGCCTTGCTCCCACAACAGAAACACTTCCTAAATGGTGCCTTGAGGGCCAAACACCCACAAGGGCAATCCCAGGATCGTGAAACACAAAATAAATCAAATAATGCAGCAGATAAAGGCAGAAATATATAAAGAGAGAGAGACAGGAAGGAAGGAAGGAAGGAAGGAAGGAAGGAAGGAAGGAAGGATAAAACCTCAGCTTTCTGACAACCTCTTGCTTTCAAATTAACTGAACACAAGAGAAGTTCCCAGATAAGGCTACGACAATGGTGGTCGAAAGAGCGCTGATGGAATAAGCGGGAACCTGCTAGGCACTTCTGCACTGGGACGGTGAGGGAAGGGTTCCCTCCAAAACTTCTTGGGTATAGAAGTTTCCCAAATCGAGGCTCTGCGCAGGCCCAGAGCCCATATATGTGATTCACAGAGACCAAGAAGAAGATCCAAGGCTATCAACGGCTACTAGTAATGACAGCTATGTATTACTTCCAGTATCAGAGGCAGTATGCCTCGGAATACCAGCTGCTAAGGAACATGAGCAGGAGGTTGCTATTGCACTCTTCTCCAGCTTACAGACTTCCCAGAGGCTTCTGGGTGGCCACCGAGGGAACAGAATGTGGACTAGATAGGCCTTTGCTCTGATTCAGCACAGCTCCTCTCATGTTCTTTTGCCTACAGTCCAACACACACTATGCAAGCTTAAGTGGTATTGAAAAGAATGGTTTTATGCCTTGTGACCTTGCAAGCAAAATCTTAAAGTCAAGGAATCAGTATTCATCTTTTTCCCATCACTCATTCTTTGTGACAGCCCAGAAAATGTTAGGGGAACTCTGGGAGTTGTAGGACTTCTTTCTGTCTAAACATGCATAGGATTGCGCGCTACATCACTGCATGCAGGTTTTACCACATACAAAATAAACATGTCAGTTGGCCCAAAGTTACTGCTAAAAAGAGCAGAAAATAAAACTATGGTTTAAAAAAAATTACCACAAGATTGCTGCAGAGATCCAGATCCCTTATTCTTGTTAGTTAAGCTGGATAACTTGTCAGTCCTGTTCAGGAGAGAAGCAAACATTACTACCCATAATCACTTCTGTAGTTTGTTACATCCCATTTATCTTTAGAAAAATAATCGGTATGCTATTAGGGGTTAATATTGCTGATGGGGCCTGTCCACTGCTCTGCTCCTTGTTTGAGAACAACTGAACTAAACGAAACACAACAAAAAAACCATTAAAAAGGGACAGTCTTAAACATAACAGAAAGTGCGAATGAGATTTTGGAAAAAGTGTAATATAATATGGACCTGACATTCAGAAACAATTTGAGTATGCAATCTCTTACTGGCCTGCAGAGCTTTAGGAAGTAAATGTCACAAATTACCCGGAAGCAGGCTTTTTCTGAGAAATTCTACTCGGAGGCTGTGGAGGGAGTGGTGGTGGTGTAGGTTTGGGCTGTGGCACAGCTGGCTGTTTTGACTGCTGGTTCAAAGCTTCAAGAACACTGGCTGTCTTTGCAACTGGAGGTGGTGCTGGAGAGAGTATATCTATAAAAATGCACATATAATAATATATTGATGATGAATGCTGGAATGCTTGAAATTACTTCTCCAAATAACACTGCTACTACAGAAGATTGTTTCCAAAATAAATTTTAAAAAATGCTGAACAATTTCTGAAGTACATTTAATCCTTCCTTTACACCAAAAACAAAGGCTCAAGACAAAGTATGGCAGGACTAAGGATGCGATCCTATACACACTTTTCTGGGATTAAGTCCTATTGAACTCAGTGGTAATACATATAGAGAATTGCACGGTGAGAGCCTGTTCATACATGACTTTGGCATGTTCTACAACCCAGGATGTAGGCTCGGGTTCATGCCTCTTTCCCGCATAAACAAAATATTTACTATGAGTCATTTGAATACATTCATGAATGTGTAGGTCCCCTCACACATTCCATCAATCCACTACAAAAATGGGATGCACTGCATGGGTATGGACTGAGTATTAAATACTGTATGCCTGTGAAGACTCACTCCCACACACCACCACACATAGAATTTGCACGCCAGAGTTATACGTGCACTGCCTCTTTGTTTGAAAGTATCTGGAATTGAACTTTCTAAGTCTGGCAGTTTTTAAACCAGGTTTCCCTAACCTGGTGCCCTCCAGATGTTTTGAACTACCACTCCCAGCTTCTTCACGATAGGCCATGCTGGCTGGGGCTGATGTTGGACTCCAAAACATCTGGAGGGCACCAAGTGGGAGAAAGCTGCTTTGAATTGTTAGTTTTTCAGATATTCCAATTTGAACTTTTCTTATGCAGGCTTTCCTCTTGGTGCCGAGTTAGGGAAACAATTACAAATACAGTGAACTTAATTCCTATTCATTAAAATACCTAAACATATATTTAAACATGCTTAGATTCCAGTATTCTTTATCAGACTGATATCTTGCCCTTCTTTCATGATGGAACTCAACCTGGAGTTCCCAGTCAGTCTCTCATCCAAGCACTGAACAGAACTTGACATGCTTAGCTTCAGCAAGGTGGCTGCTTCACGTGGCTTCAGACCACACCTTGGGACCAGCATACTAGTTCTTATGCTATCTCCAGCCAAAGAGAGTAGATTCAACACCTCTCACATTTTTATAGGTATTTGGGTACAAACTCAATATATCTATTCATATCATTTTCACAGAAGTACCACGGAAATATTTGTGATTGGTCTGCTCCTGATGACACTGAGAACGAGGTAGAAGTCAAACGCTTTCTCAGGACAGGTCCTTAAAAGCCAGTTTTTTATTTCCCACTTTCAAAACACACCTCCTATTGATTATTTTTTCCTGCAATATAAATTCAAGCAAAGCGCAAGAAGATTTTGCAGTGGAAAAATGAGCAGATTAACTCAGACACTGCTCTGAAGCATTTAATCGATTCATCCTGGTGTAACATATAGGGAAGGTTTGAAAAGTATCCTACAACAAGACAGCCCCAAACATGTTATTTAGTACACACCATTTATATTATGGGTATTATGGAACCCTGCCTATTATAGATCACAGCTAGATAACAGCCTTGTTTGAATGTAATGATAAAGTATGGTTTATTGTTACAGGAACAAACCTAGGTGAGCCTTGGTCTTGCACCACACCCCTCCTCAGGTGCAGCTGTGAGGAGATCAAAAGCATTCATGTCCATTTTTTACTTAACTGTGGTTTAAAGAAACAAGCAATCTTCAAACCTTCATTTACAAAGTTGGCTTGTTTCATTAAGGAAAAGGAAAGGTTCCTCCTGTGCAAGCACCGAGTCATTACTGACTCCTAGAGGGATGCCGCTTGTGCTGGCGTTTTCATGGCAGACTATAGCGGGGTGGTTTGCCATTGCCTTCCCCAGTTGTGACTACCTTTCCCCCAGCAAGGTGGGTACTCATTTTACCGACCTCGGAAGGATGGAAGGCTGAGTTGACCTGAGCTTCCGCTGGGACAGAACTCAGGTCGTGGGGGGACTTTCGGTTGCAATACTGCTGCCTACCACTCTGCACCACACGAGGCTCTTTTTCATTAAACCACAGTTAAAACTACCACAGTTTGTCTGGGTTTGGACATAATGCTAAATTGTGGTTAATCAAAAATGGAAACAAAAGCTTGCCATCTCCTTGCAGCCATGCCAAAGGAGAAGAGGGGAGGGGGAGCCCCCTCTTTAATGGGGAGGGGAGGGGGAGTCCCCTCTTCCATCATGCATTGAAAACATGGTTGTTCAGGCAAGCATTTGGGGTGGGTTAGGGTATTTTTAGATGATGTTTTAATGTGTAATTTTACTGTTTTAAATTGTACTGTTGTACATCGCCCAGAGTGGCCGGGTGACCAGCCAGATGGGCAATTCAGAAATTTAATAAATAAATACATAAATGCGCACAACCCTGGGACTCATTCCTGTAATGATAAACTAGTTTACGTTACACTCAAACACAGCCAAATTCTACTAAGTATTATTTAACCCAGGGGTAGGCAGCCTGGTGCCATCCAAATGTTTTGGGCCAAAATTCCCATCAGCTCAAGCCATCATGGCCAATAGTCAGGGTTTATGGAAAACATAGTCCAAAATATCTGGAGGAAACAGATCACCTATCCCTAGTTTAACCCATACATTAAAAACATAGATGAGTCTTGTGGCACCTTAAAATGGACTCCAGTCCACAAACGCTTATGCCATAATATTCGTTATTCTTTTAAGGTGCCACAAGACTGTTGTTTTTGCTGAATGAGACAGATGTGGCTAATGCTCTGGAAATTCATACATTAAAAGTTGAACTAGCAGCAAGGTAAGCATATGGTATACCTCCATGGCTGGTATGCATACTAACCTTCATAAGGAGTGGTTTAACACCACCAGGTAATTTTTTAAGTCACACTTTTAGTCCTACTTTTCATGAAAAAACAAACATACAGCCATAGTATGACTTCAGAAGTAACAATTAATAGGCCATATCAAGAATAATGTGAGATAGGGATAATTAAAATCCATAATTTTATACAATTAAAAAAAACTTTCAAAAACTGTGGGGATAGCCTGAAGTCCTTGGTAAACTCCCCTGAGAGATCCATTCCTCAGCAATGCTTTATACTCAAGCAATGAGATGGCAAAGCACCAGGCGTATTACAACTACATCCACCAGGAAGAGAGGAAGAAGCATGAGTTGTGGAATGGAATGCTGAGGCCAACCGTGATTAGATGCAGCAAAAATAAAGGAAGCCGTGGCAAAGTGCAAACATACTTGTAGATGTTCCACGCAATGGTGGAACAGGGGGGTGGACAGTTGGTGGATCTGATGAAGACCTTTGCCTGCTTATGCTTTCCATTCCTAAAGAATTTGTCTTCCACAGTGTGTTCGGTGAAGGAGTGGTCTGAACAGCACTGCCAAGAAATGAAGACTGAACTAAAAAGAAAAGAAAACACTGTATTATTATTATAATTACTGCTGGCTGTGATTTGAGAAGAAAATAGCACCTTTACTTAACTGGGCTGGCTGTGGTCCAGAGGCACTTGTACTTCAGAACTGCACAAGGATAGGGCCATTTTTAAGGCCCTGTTCACACATGCATGGTCATGGCTTGATGACTGCGACATCAAGGGATAAGCACATGCGAGTGAAGCCCCACAGATCAAACACTGGACACAAAGCTTTCATATCACTTCAGAACAATACTTTTCAATAGAGCACATCAGCATGTGATGTATCATCAAGTGTTTCCCCCAATTTTTTTTTTAAATCACCTTTTAAAACGCAGTGTTTTGCTACTGCCATATAATTTGATAAAGCAAGCTATTGGGTTGGGATAGACAGGGAAATACAGTTGCTTCCTCTTACTACAGACTGAGACTTTAAGGGTGCAATCCTATGCATGTTTAGACAGAACAAAAGTCCTACATCTCCCATGCTAGCTGGGGAATGCTGGGAATTGTAGGACTTTTTTCTGTCTAACCATGCATAGGATTGCGCCGTAAAACTCCTGATGTGGTGGCAGACAAGGCAGTGATAGGTGCTTCCACTACTTAGCTCCTGCATCCACTCATTTGCCCTTCTCCTTTAACTGCCATGGCAAGTAGGTTTCTAGATCTGTCACACAGTAGGTTAAGGAAAGAAGCAGATAACAGGATGGGGAAGTTAATGGGCAGGAGCAGCAATAGACTTAAAAGTCTTTGTCCGTCTAACTATGCTGGCTGGGGGGTTCTGGGAGTTGTCATCCAAGACATCTGGGGAGCACCAGGTTGGGGGAGGCTGGTGTAAGATACAGCAACTGAAGGAGGAGTGAAACATAACTGAATCCATGAATCTGTTCTTTTCTCATGATTGAAGAGTAAAAAGGTAAAGGTAAAGGTGTCCCCCACCAGTCGTGTCCGACTGTAGGGTGTGGTGCTCATCCCCGTTTCTAAGCCGAAGAGCCAGCACTGTCCGAAGATGCTTCCGTGGTCATGTGGCCGGCATGACTGAGCACCGAGGCGCACAGAACACTGTTACCTTTCCCGCCAAAGCGGTACCTATTTATCTACTTGCAATTTCTTGCTTTCGAACTGCTAAGTTGGCAGAAGCTGGGACTGAAGACGGGAGCTCACTCTGCCACACAGCACTCGGGTCTCGAACTGCTGACCTGCCGACCTTCTGGTCTGCAGTTCAGCGTCTTAACCACTAAGCTACCACGGCCCTGATTGAAGAGTAATTTAGCAGTAATCTGCTGATGAACAGTATTGAAATAATAGTTTTTAGAAAGCCATAATAGTAGCAAGGAAAATGGTAGTCTGTTAGTTAATGAAGTAGCAAAAACTACAACCAGGTTTACTGAGAGGAAATGTTTAGCCAAAGACCGCAAGTTATTTAAAGGTGCAATCCTATGCATGTTTAGATGGAAAAAAGTCCTATAAATCCCAGCATGTCCCAGCCAGACATGTATCTAAAATAAAATGTATCTAAAATTATTTCCTAGAAAATCCATCATTTGATTATGGTAGTTAGTCAAGAAAATCTATCAATTAAACAAGTGATTCTGCTCATTCAGGTTTTTAGATTACATTTAAATTGCATTTATTGTATCACAGATAGCCACCGTGGTCCAGTGAATAATTGTTGCATGTCCAACTTCAACATTTCAGTTTAAGTCTCAGCTTAACCTTAGACCCATCGAATAACTTTGGCAAGTAAGTGTATCATCCTCAGGTTGTCTGTGAAGTTGGGAATAACACCTCACAGGCAGTTGTGAGAATAAAAGAGGAGTGGAAATATTGATGACCATCTTGAAATGCGGGGTAACTTGTAAATAGAAATTAATAATAAAACATATCTTAGCCTGGCCCCGGAGAACCTATATCTGAAGGTGAGAGGGAGGTATTTTTACCCCCATTGTAAATTGCATATTTCACATCTAATTCCAAAGGAAGTGGTTGCACATAATAAAGCAGCCACCAAAATCAATAGGATTACACTTACATTAGCTCAAACTTATCAGTTTAGAGTAGGTTTGTTAATCATAGCCAGAAAAACCTAACTTCCACACTTAAAAATGATGGCAATGTTTGGATTACTACTGAAATTTAGATCAGGCCTTTACCTGCATATCCAGGTAGTTGAAGTAGTTTAACCAAAAAAAATTACATTCATTCATCTCTGTGAATTAGACACCTCATGTAACTTACCCTCCTGTGCCAACAACATTAATTATAATAAAACTAGTTTAGCCTTCACAATTTCGCTATTAAACCTAGCTTCTTTTCAAAACTAGTCCCTGATGTAACTGCCTGCTTATGTTCCATATATCTCTTAACCCTAACTCTGACCATTTTTTTCTTTCCTCCAACCTGAGTGTGCAAATACAAAGTGCAGATTCATCCCAAGTTACAACAGGGGAGGGAGGATACCCCAGCAATGTATAGATCTAATACCTACCTGGACAAATTAAGTGTAAAACTAAAATTTCCAAAGCAAAAGAAACCAAGCCTTTGCCATTCCACATCTTGTAAAGTATTATGGCTGTCATACCTTTTCCAATATTCCTGGGAGGCAAGGGAGGCGCATTTGTAACAGGTGCCGCAGGCTGGGTAGGAGGTGGGCTGCTACTGAGTATGGCTCCATAGGTCTCGTTCTGTAATAAGCTCGGCATAAAGCCTCTCTGTTTGTCCTTGGCTATATTGGCAGCATCTCTTGCCAAAGATGCCACATTAGGCTGAAGTTGGCTTGATCCTAGCTGATAGAAACTTACAGGTCTGTCCTCTCTTCGATTGGGACTTGGTTGCTTAAAAAAAGAAAAAGAAAAAGAATAACCAACATAGCCACGTTGGGAAGTATTTCAAGTCCCGATAAAAACTCTAATGTACGCTAAAAAGGGGGGGAAAGCACCAGAGATCTAACATATATTCGCAATAACTAAGGATGTAATCCTAAACACGTTTAATAAGGACTTAGTTAGCCGGACTGAACACAGTGGGACTAACCTCTGAATAAACATGCATAGAACTGTGCTGTAAGGCCACGTGTAGCCACTGTGATTAAATTAGTAAGCATTTCTAGCAACAGAATAGCATTGTTTTGCATTTCCTCTGGATATATTTAAAGTCACTGGTCCAGTATCAATGAAACAAGCCTGCACTTTTGTAAATGCCTGTCAGTTATAAATACAAGGAAAAGCATATGGGGGTGGGGGTGTAAAGCGGCACAACAGCAAAGCAACAAAGAGGCTCTGAATCCACTGTGGATGCGGTCGGTCTTAATGTAAAAAATATATAAAAGATAGAAGGACTAACAGCAGAGTATTCCAAAAATATATTTATGCTAAATGTTTCAGCTTCCGCCTTCATCTGTAGCTGTGTTGTTACATTGATACCAGGAATGGCAGTTTGGAATGACTGAAGGTTTCCTTAGGAGAAAAAAACAGAGGTTTGAGTGGTATAATGCTTATGAATTGTCCCCCAGTCACCTTAATCTGGAGGACAATTCATAAACATTGCACCAATCATACCTCTGTTTGTTCTCCTAAGGAACTTTCATCTCCAGGCATTCCAAACTGCCATTCCTGATATCCATTTAACAGCAGAGCTACTGATGAGGGCGGAAGCTGAAATGTTTAGCTTAAATATATTTTTGGAATACTCTGTTGTTAGTCATTCTATCTTTCTTTCTTTTATGGAGGAAAGCGACTTATGTTTTACATCAGGGCTAGGGAGACTGTAGCCCACCAGATAGTGTTGGACTACAGCTCCCATCATCCCTGATCACTGGCTATGCTGGCTTGGCCTGATAGCAGTTTGAATCCAACTACGTCTGGAGGATCATCAGTTTGCCACCCCATCTTTTGACCTTTGTCGGCCCGCTCTGGCAAAAACTTTGGCAACCTTTAACTGGTTTTGAGGAAGGTTCATTTCAGAAAAGCAGGTGTTCAAAATGTATCTCCTTTTGACTAAACTAAGGTGAAATGTTTGTGGCTTTTTAGTGACTTCTTAATGTCAATCAAATGTTTTGCAGATAAAGAACTAGAATTTTGCACAGTCTGCTATGAAGACAAGTCTAACATGTCTCAAGGCAAATACATATGCAATGGCAATGTACAACCATGTCTTCAGAGTAATACAGACATAAGTTGTGTCATTAATAACCCTTAATCTCCTTTTCGCAAGTCCCTCTAGCCTGAAAATCTATTAATAGTGAGTGAGCAGTGAAATGCCTTTTAATCTTCAGCTTCACTACTGAGCTGGGCAGCCAGCAACAGAGTTGAGGCCAAATAAAATGCACTTGTCAAAGAGAGCATGGGGTCTTACATACACACCACTTCCTGTATAAACAAGAACTTTTTATCGTGCTCCTGTTCTAGGCAGCTATGACAAAAAGGGCAGTGCGGATAGAATGGTAAGACACTGCCATTGAACCTGTCTCTTCTAAGCAATCCATAAGTCCATCATGAAGTTCTGTCTTCATCTGGAACATGCACTGATGTCACGCCAGAGCACAGATCTTTGCAAAAGTAGTGCATAACCACTAAGTTCCTTAGCAACATTTTACATAAACATAATTATGATGAAAATTACTCTTGCTGAGGGCAGAAACATTTCCTATTTTTTGATGCTGGGTTTCTGATCTTATAACTACAATGTCAGGATTGGGCCCAATAACTCTACAGAGACCGTGGGAACTGAGTCTGAGTCTGAAGGGGAGGAGTACGAAGAGCTGAGGGAGGAAACAGAGATTCAGGGATACAGCGAGGGGCCCGGCCAGGTGCAAGGGAATCAGTTGGAGGCAAGCCCACCCACAGCCTCCCCAGTGGTGCAAACACAGCAACTCCTGGGGGGAGAGGAGGTGGGGCTGTCCGATGCAAGGACCCCACACAGGGCCAAGAGGGCGGAACAACTCCAGGAAGTGAGGCGGTCCTCCAGATTAACCCATCACAAGAAGCTACTGTGGGAAGACCCTCCCTGAGGATGGGACTGGGGAAGCCTCTCAGCTTTCGTACTGCTGGCGGGCACCAGAATCGCAACAATGCCTATGCTGACTGTAGTTGTTTTGTGCATCAGGATAGCCTGGGCAGGCTCTCTAGCGTTAGGCTGCTGGTCAGATGAGGAGGTCTGAAACTTAAAGCACTGTTGAACAGATCCAGTTGCACAATAAAGGCCTCTTCACTTGCAGATCAGCTGCTTTGTTTGACTACAGACACAAACAAGAGGACCCAGCCTTTGATATTTGTTGTTGTTCAGTCGTGTCCAACTCTTCGTGACCCCATGGACCATAGCATGCCAGGCCTTCCTGTCCTGCGCTCTCTCCCGGAGCGTGCTCAAGTGCTCAAGCCTTTGATATACATAAATATATATACATTCGAGGTATTTGTAACAGCAGCTAATGTCAGATTTACTCCTGGAAGTGCTCCTATTTCAGAAATTCCTGCAGTAAAGTGCTGGGAAGCACTTTACTGCAGGAATTCCCTGCATGCAATGAACTGCAGAGTAAATTGCCACTGCCAGCAGCGTCTAAAAGCTTATATGACTAGGGTAGATAACTGCTAAATATCTGACCAATAGTTAGGGTTGGTTCAATGTTCTGTGTTTGACTGAGAAGGATGCAGACAAGCTGGAGAGGGTTCAGAGGAGGGCAACGAAGATGAACAGGGGACTGGAAACAAAGGCCTATAAGGACAGACTGAAAGAACTGGGCACGTTTAGCCTTGAGAAGAGAAAATTGAGGGGAGATATGATAGCACTCTTCAAGTACTTGAAAGGTTGTCACAGAGAGGAAGGCCAGGATCTCTTCTCGATCATCCCAGAGTGCAGGACATGGAATAATGGGCTCAAGTTACAGGAAGCCAGATTCCGGCTGAACATCAGGAAACACTTCTGACTGGTAGAGCAATACGACAATGAAACCAGTTACCTAGGGAGGTGGTGGGCTCTCTCCCACACTGGAGGCATTCAAGATGAGGCTGGACTGCTACCTGTCAGGGATGCTCTGACTTGGATTCCTGCAGGGGGTTGGACTCGATGGTCTTGTAGGTCCCTTCCAACCCTACTATTCTATGAGTATATGAAAGGCAGACTACTGTATGGAGGATTCCATCAAGGCAATAGCCTCCCCTATTCACAAAGCAATATATCTGTGTGAGTTGCAGAAACAACAAGCAACTACCAGACCTAAGCTGGCAACCCTGGAAGCAGAGTATTCACTGCTGAGCCCACGTCTTCTTGTGCTTCATCACTCAGGATCTGTTTTGCCCATTGAAATGTTGACAATACTGCTTGATCCCAATAACCCAAGAACAGATGCCTGCAGAAGGCAGAGCAATACACTGTGCTGATCTTTGTGCAGTATTGGGTGCCAAGGCTGCTTCTCTCCAGTGGCCAGAATACGAGATGACCAGAAAGGACTTACCCCTACCCTCTCTGTCATGCAGCAGTTCATTCCATAGTGTGGCAAGTATACTATGTTATTGCAGTACTACACTACAGGAGTAACCAAATACTGTCCCAAGGATCAGCATGGACCGCTAACTCCTTGATCTTTAGCAAACGTTCAGACATTTACCAAACATTTAGCAAAAGATATTCAGAAATCAGTGGGTCAGAGTTCTTCCGGACGAGGCTTGTATCTTTTACATAATTTTACAGGTGTCCTGTCATTGCCATCTTCCTCTCATAACCCTCCTATGTTTTCCTACCACTTCTTCCATCTTTTTCCTTACCAAAGAAAATCCTTATTACCAAAAGGAAAAAAAGACAGAATTGCTGCCCAATGTCTTCTAATCAGTAGTGCTAGGAGCCTTCCATCTGGAAGCAGCCTCAGTAAAAGGAAGATTTTTTTTTCCTCCAAATCATGTGATAGCAGCCCATGGCAACACACACACACAGAAGACAACAAGCGCACAGGCACGTAGCAGCAGAAGAGATGATCCAGAAGAAAGGGGAAAGAACTATTCATCTTGCTTTATATCTGTCTAATCATTTAATTGTTGTCCCAGCTCAATAGAGCCTTTTACCCCCAAAATTAAAAATCCTTAAAATAGTACAGGAAAGCCACAAGTATCTAAATGCATACCTGCAACTTTTCATCCACATCATCATCACTTTCATCCAGATCTTCATGAAGTAATCGCCATTCATACTCAACGTGAACATGAGAATTAAGCCTTCCAGTCAGGGCCTGCGTGAGCTAAGGAACCAAATAAGGCATCACGAAGCACAGTCAATGTAATGGTTTAAATTTACTTTCTTTAACCAGATCTGGAATCAAGTAGCTTTCTACTCCCCTTCCACCTCCCTTTGTTTTTTAAATGCAAAGTTATGCTGAATTTATTTTAAAGGATTGCATAGCAATTGTGATAGTGAAGTCTTGCCCACACAGCTAACAACGCACTCAGGTAAGGAACTTGTCATTACCCGCACCCATCAGATATTGATCTTCAGATAGTATACATGAGGGACACCTATGGAATTAGGAAAAGGACCCATGACTTCAGTTCTTGGTCTCTGAGCTGCACATTCAAAAGCCTGATGATATAGCCTTTCTAAGACTGTGTGAATGAATACTTCTGCAGGATATTAAGAAAATCCCTCCCTGCCTGTGGAAAAGTTGTAAAAACAACTCCTGCCCATGGAAAACTAGTACGTCAGGGAGAAATGTTCTAGGAACATACAATCATGCCAAACCCATCTGTGCTCTAACATTCCTAGGGACACCACATAGCTAGGCCCTGAGATAACCATGCTCTGACCAATTATGGAGGTAATTCCTGCAGCTTAGAAAATATACAAGACTATCCCATCGAAAACAGATGATTTTGATATAGCACCATCCTGAACTGCATACTATGGAGTTCAGAGCCCAGCAGACAGAATGAACACAGGAGGATCAGGGCTGAAATCTCATCCCAGTTATGGATTCAATGAGTGGCCTTGAACACCCAGATTAGGTTCCCTGTCCATCTCTCTACCTCAAAAACGCCTTTGTGAAGATGAACAAGATTCAATGAACAAAGCACTTTTGCAATCCAATGTTTCATCATAAAATAATGAATTTTTATAGCAATATCAGAGGACAAATGCACTGTATCATGATTCAATATTTTTGTCTAGAAAAGCAACAACTTAAACATGCATGAACCATTGCAACTGTTGTATTCAGGTATCTTTACCAGAGTACAAAAAGTAAAGCAGGCAGTGTTTTAAGGAGATCAACTAAACACATATTTATTACATATTGTCCACCATTCTTAAGAAAGTGCCACAAAAACCCCACTAGGCAGTATCCAACATGGTCAGTTCCCTTATACTGCTGACATACTGCTAGCATAAGTGACCTTTAGTGGTATACCAACAGCATAAACTGGCACAACACGTTTTCCAGGAAACTTGCACTAGAGGTATGCCAATAACCTAAGTGGACTTGCAGCGCTGGATACTGCCCGCTGTATGCTATTAAATAATCAAATAGTTCTTCACAGAAGAAGAGATTAAAAAAATTAATCCTACCAGCTCTTCACAATGCGTATGTTTTAAGCGTTTAGCTATATCAAGTGGTGTCTCCCCAGCTTCGTTAGCTATAAATCAATGGAAGGAAAATGTTACGTTATTGTTTGCAACTGAACTTGTGTTACTAAAAATGGAAGTGGCTTTCAAATCTGAAGTGAAAGAGCTGAACACTGGGCACAATCCAGCCAAGTATGTGCGTTTTAAGGACCCACCGATTTCGGCAGGAGACAATTACGCATGTGCTTAACTCATCAATGAGACTTAAAAATGTTTAACTGTGGCTGGGCTGTGCACATATTATAAGATGTGATACCTTAGCGTAGCTGAACATTTTGCCGAGATTCAACAGTCAATAGTATTAACCAGTTGGCTCCTGTGTCATGGGGTTAACTCAGTAATTTACCATATAATGATGCCTCACAGACACCAGGAAAACTCCATAAAGCAGTGGTAGCATTATAAACAACATTTTGATCATTGACTTAAAAATACACATTTCCAATACTGGCTCAATAATTTTAACTTCAAGTACTGCCTTCTCAAAAGATCTATATTACATGTGAAAGAAATGGCAAGAGTTACTGCAAACCTGTATATGTTCATAGGGAACATATGTGGAAGAAATGTAAGAGTATAAGGGCACTCTTTTACCCTTTTACCTATTTCAATGGAAGCTTTCCCTCTCAATAGCAGTTTGAGGCACTCAACATTATCCGTCAAACAGCAGTAATGCAGAGCTGTACTACCTTTACATGTCTGCTTGTCAAGGTTGCCGCTATACAGAAAGAGAAAGGTAACAGCTTTAGTATATAATATAAAGGAGTCCAGCCCACAAAACCTGCTTTATATGAGATGCTTATACAAGTATGTTTTCACCATACTTAACAAATACTTTGATTGAAATCTTGACTTCCTCAATTTGAATACTGAAACAGAAATCCAAAGAAGTTTTTTAATCTAGAATTACTCACCTATTCTGCACCAAGAAGTCAACTATGTGAAGTGAGGTTCGATCAACTGATCTCACAGCAAGATGAAGGGCAGTTTCATCTTGTTCCTGAAAGCATAACAAACACAATTATGTGTCTTCTGACTGATAGTAAACAATGAGTTTTTTTTAATCGTGGTATTTTAAAATACCATGTTTATTGTTGCTCTATGCTAAACAAATTTTTAAGAAACGTGACTGTCACTAACTTTGGCCATCAAATCAAAAGCATCATCTTGTGGGTCTTGGGAAAGAAAGAATTATCCTGAATAAGAGGGAAATTATGCTTTAGAAGGGAGCCATTTAGAAGGGAGAGGAACGGGGAAGCTGCGCTATACAGCATCCTATACTCACCCTGCCTCCTTCCTAGACTCCTTCCCACAGCTTGGAAGCACTGCAGCTAGTCAGGCAAACTTGCCCATCTAGCAAAAATGCAGGGCAGCCCGAGCACCGAGGCGACGATCACCTCCGTGCTCTGGCTGCCCTGCATTGGATACTCAGCAACCTCTGACTTTGGAGGCTGCCGCCTATCTCCGCAGGATTGCACCCTAAATTTATATTTAGGCCGCTTTTAAGGGTAAACCCTCTCAAGGCAGCAAAACCCTCTCATGACCCCCATTTAAAGAGATTGCATAAAAAATGTGCATGCAAAAGGACAGTTGGAGAAGGAAAAAATATACAGTGTTCATACACTAATGCTAGAAGATTCCAAACTAAGACTGGGGAGTTGGAGTACTTGGTGTCAAACATGAACATGGATATAAAGGGGATATTCTAAGAGAGAGTTGATTGGACATGGTTATCCCTTGATACAAACTCTAAGAAAAGCAGGGAACAAAGAGTTGAGGTGATGTTGCTCTGTATTGTCAAAGAAGCCACAGAGTCCAGAAAATTAGAAAACAGTTATCCAAATAATGTTCTGATAATTTATTAGCTAATTCATTCATTTTATCAGACTAGTTAAACACTATTAAAACATATAAAAGCAAGTATCATAGTTCTTCTGAAGAATAAATCGCTCTGGGGGTTTAGTATTGGGTTAATAGTGATTATCTTTAAAATATTACAAATTACATACAATCCCATTTCCACAAATACAGCAGTTCATGTTCACATAGTGGTTAGCAGAAGGTTTCTACACTTACATGCCCATTTGCTAGTGGAATTTTCTCTGTTAGATCCACACCATCAGCATACACTTGAACCAATCCAAAGATGTCTCTTGTTCTAACTGCTTCACAGAGGCTTTGTAGTTTAGCTACACTGTCAGAGTATTTTTTCCTTGCATATTTTCTTTCAATATATTTGGCATTAATATAATCTTTTCTTGCATTCCTGAAATGAGGTAAGAGTTGACATGAGCTATTCAGGTATTCATTTCACTAAAAATTATTATACTGGGTGCAATTCTACTAAAAAAAAAGGTTAATAAAAACTGTTTGGGTTTCATTTCTAGTATAATTTTCTTCCTCCTCTGATATGTATATGAAAGTTTTGTACTCATGATCATTTACTCGTCAACAAATAGTGCCTTGACTAGTACAAACAATGAACTGATTAATTAGTACAAAGTGAATACATAAAATTGGATCATTGTTGTAAAACCCTATTTTCTTAGGTCTTTTCAGGAAAACTTTAAACATATTTTGCAAATTAAATTAAAACTAACTATGGGATCATTCAGCTGATGTGTTCCTTCAGCTAAAAAGTGAAAAAGATATACTCTTCTGTTACTCTTTTACATTATTTAGCTTGAGGTCAATTGTTTAAA
The DNA here is from genome assembly GCF_057233095.1 of Heloderma suspectum. Classification (NCBI taxonomy): domain Eukaryota; kingdom Metazoa; phylum Chordata; class Lepidosauria; order Squamata; family Helodermatidae; genus Heloderma; species Heloderma suspectum. The sequence goes on from NC_139458.1 coordinate 274,935,698, forward strand.
TTGCTGTCATCTATGATTTAACATAGGGTCTGTTACAGACTACCGAGAATAATCAGATCAAGTATGCTCTATTCACGTACCAGTTCTTCAGGCGTTAGTCTCAATTTGTCTAGATAATTTTAAATCCAATATTTTTTCTTTGCTTTTGTCAGAATACACACACACACACACACACACACACACATCCATCCTTTCTTGTTGCATCACTTGCATTCAAATTGTTCACCGGATTATTTTTAATGCAAGTGAAGAACATGTGCTAATTGCTACTAGACTAAAATCTCATTGAGAAATAAAAATACACAGTTAAGTTCTCACCTCAGTTGACCCTTCCCCATCATTTTCTTAGAAACTAACGAACCATCTTACGTGTTTAGAAATATTTCACAAAAGGTGACAGAGAACAAAAATAGGGATTTGCGTTCTAGCAGAGAAGTAAAGTTAAAGTTTTCAGTTACCCTGCTACTGCAGTTTTCTAATAAGCAGCTGTTTCATTTATTGGGTCATGCCCAATTTTTATTTATTATTTATTTATTATTAAATTTATTAATCGCCCATCTGGCTGGTCACCCAGCCACTCTAGGCGATGTACAACATACAATAAAACAGTTTAAAACAATAAAATTCTACAATAAAAACATTTTCTAAAATACCCTAATCCACCCCAAATGCCTGCCTGAACAACCACGTTTTTAATGCACGACGGAAGCTCATTAAAGAGGGGGCATGGCGGAGTTCCCTAGGGAGGGAGTTCCACAGAGTGGGGGCCACCACAGAAAAGGCCCTCTCCCTCGTCCCCACCAGTCTAGCTGTCCTGGCTGATGGAACAGAGAGAAGCAGCCTGTCTGGTGCTGCTGGAGGCGCTCCTTAAGATAGGCTGGGCCGGAACCATATAGGGTTTTAAAGGTCAAAACCAACACCTTGAATTTGGCCCAGAAAACAACTGGTAACCAGTGCAACTCCTTCAGCACTGGAGTGATGTGATCTTGCTGGCGGCTGCCTTTAATCAGGCGAGCCGCCGCATTCTGTACCAGCTGCAGTTTCCGAACCGTCTTCAAGGGTAACCCCACGTAGAGCGCATTACAGTAGTCTAAACGAGAGGAGACCAGGGCATGTACTACCAATGGGAGCAGATGGTCAGGAAGGAAGGGGCGCAGCCGCCGTATCAGATGGAGTTGATACAGCGCTGTCCGGCTCACAGCTGACACCTGAGCCTCCATGGACAGCTGGGAGTCCAAAATGACCCCCAGGCTGCGGACCTGGTCTTTCAAGGGTAGCCGTACCCCATTCAACACCAGGTCAACATCCCCTAGCCTCCTCTTGTCTCCCACCAAAAGTACCTCGGTCATGTCAGGGTTCAGCTTCAGCTTATTCCTCCCCATCCAGCCACTCACTGTCTCCAGACATTTGGACAGGGATTCTACGGCCAACCTTGGTGAAGATTTGAACGAGAGGTAAGAGCTGCGTGTCATCCGTATATTGATGACACTGCCCCCCAAACCTCCTGATGATAGCCCCCAGCGGCTTCACATAGATGTTAAATAGCATCGGGGAGAGGATGGAACCCTGTGGCACCCCACAAGTAAGTGGCCAAGGGTCCGAAACCTCCTCTCCCAGTGCTACCCTCTGGTACCTGCCGGAGAGGAAGGACCAGAACCACCGCAATACGGTGTCTCCAATGCCCAACCCCTCCAGGCGGTCCAGGAGGATACCGTGGTCAATGGTATCAAAAGCCGCTGAGAGGTCGAGGAGAACAAGGAAGGAGCATTCACCCCTATCCTGAGCCCTCCTCATATCATCTACCAAGGCGACCAAGGCCGTTTCTGTCCCATGCCCAAGCCTGAAGCCTGACTGAAATGGGTCTAGATAATCAGTTTCTTCCAAGTGTGCCTTCAACTGCACCGCCACCACCCGCTCAATCACCTTGCCCAAAAATGGCAGATTTGAGACTGGGCGAAAGTTGTTCAGAACTTGAGGATCCAAGGAGAGCTTCTTTAAGAGCGGTCTTATCACTGCCTCCTTGAGGGCTGATGGCATCACTCCCTCCTCAAGGGAGGCGTTCACCACTGCCCTGATCCCCTCTCCCAGTCTCTCTCTGCAGCCCATAATGAGCCAAGATGGGCAAGGATCAAGTAAGCAGATGGTCGGCCGTACAGATGAAAGCACCTTGTCCATTTCATCAGGAGGAAGAAGCTGGAACCGATCCCAGAAAACTGGTTTGCCACAGGCCGCCTCTTGCTCACTAACTGTATCCACAGCGTGCAGAGTAACACACCTAATCTGATCAATTTTATCTGCAAAGTGCCTTGCCAAGGCCTCACAGGAGGCCTTAGAATGCTCCAGTGGTTCCGGAGCCACAGGACCGACCAGGCTCCGGACCACTTGCAACAGCCTCCTGGGACAGCACTCTGCAGACGCGATAGAGGCAGCATAATATTCCTTTTTTGCTGCCTTCATCGCCAAGTGATAGGCTGAAGATACAGCTCTAGCCCGTGTCTGATCGTCTTTGGAGCGAGACTTCCGCCACCGGCGCTCTAGCCGTCTCACCTCCTGTTTCAGAGCTTGTAACCGCGGACTGAACCATGGTGCAGTCTGAGCCCTGTTCAGGGGGAGAGGGCGTTTCGGAGCCACCTGATATAATGCCCCAGTGATTGCGGCATTCCAGCCACCCACCAGGGTCTCGACCGAGTGGCCGTTGGCGTGCCCCAGAGATTTCTTTCCCCTCCAGTTGTTCCTTTAAAATCAAGTGAAGGATGCTGATAAGGAAGTTTTTAAATATCACTTACATCTGTGCAAGAATATAATTTGTAAACATGTAGAGGTTGATGCTTTCCTAAAAACAGCAATCTGTCAGGTTTCCTGATCCCCCCAGCACACATGCTCAGGCAATCTGACACTGGACACCCAAATCAGTGGGAGGCAGTGGGCTCTCCCACACTGGAGGCATTCAAGATGAGGCTGGACAGCCATCTGTCAGGGATGCTCTGACTTGGATTCCTGCATTGAGCAGGGGGTTGGACTCGATGGCCTCGTAGGCCCCTTCCAACCCCACTATTCTATGATTCTGTGATTCTATGAGATTTCTTTATTGCAGGGAATTCCACGGCAAAAGCTTAATGGTGACACTCTTCAGAAATCATATAGCTGATGGTCAGTAGCTATAGGCTCTATGTAATTCCAGAACAGTCCAAAGCTAAACACTACTACCGTGACTGAGATCCTCAACAAGGCTTCTCCGTTGCCATCTCCACGGTTCTGAACACAAGGGAAGGGACTCTGGATTCCTGGGTACTCAACTCAGACAATCCTTTCACGGGCTCCAACCCCGGACATAGAAAGGGAATGACTCCTGGAATGAACCCATCAGGCAATCGGGGGATAACTCCTTGAAAGGCCTAAAAACCCACACCCATAGAAGAGTCCAGCTTTGAATCTTTTGTTGATAACTCTAGGCTGCATGGTCAAGGCCCATCAAGATCAAGGGAAGGGCATACCCACACACGTAAGGTGTTCCAGGCCACCATTTTCACAATGGCAACTCCACGCTGCATGAGTTCTGGCCGAGGGAAGTCGAAAAGTCGTAGATCAAACCCAGCCTGCCGTACACTGAGCTGACTACAAACACAGACACACAATCCACAGCAACAAGAGTTCAAGTCTATGAAAAGCCTCACAGTACTTTTCACGGCAAGGCCTTAACAATCCAAAGTTCCAGTCCATGTGCAGAGTGCCTCCAAAAGCCCAGACGATGATGGATCCAAACAGAGAAGGCTTCGGGCAATGAAGACGAGATGTTCCTAGCAAAGGCTCTTTGCCTTTGCATCAACTTAAAAGACTGTAGGATACCCCCTCCAGATCCCTTGACAGACACGGGCCTTTAGCCTTTCAGCCAGGCCCCTGTCTGAACAGGGCAGCACTGCTCAGCCCTCCAGCAGTGACACTTCACCCTGGGCGACTCTGCTGCAAACCCCACCCCACCTCTGTCAGGTTCTCCCAGACAGCTTCCAGCCTCCCTGCCTGCCCAGGCCAGACCAGCAGGTGGACAGGGAGTTGGGTGACTCCCCAGCTATTCTCTGAGAACACCGACAGAGAGAAGCTCACACAGACTCTGACATTCCAGAGGCTGAATAGGCCCAAGCCCTTCCAGGCTACTTCTAATCAAATCCTGGCTATAACCTACAAGGCCCACTGTAGTACCGAAACTGGGCCCTGACACAATCTAAGCTTATTTTGTCATTAAGCAAGGAAGTATATATATCTTATGACTATAACAAATATGGTTCCCAGATGTCCATCTGCACCTTCATAGAACTTAGCTGCTTTCACAGGACATCTTAGGGCATAACTTGCTGGCAATTTTAATCAGAATTATAGGCTCCTACAAAGAAAAAAGAATTCTAGCCACCACTCAAGCCTTGATACACCCAATGCTTTTTAGCTGATTAATGGGATCCTTTGTCTAAATCCCATTTCAATGGCAGAGTTTATGAACTCCTATTTTCTTGCTCTCCAATTGTCTCCTGCTCTAAGAGCCTATTGTCTTTTATGCCCTGACTCCAGCAGGAGGTAGTTTGTTATGACTGTATTATTAATAGATTTCTTAGATGCCTTTCTCAAAAAAGACTCAAGGTGACTGAAAACAAAATGAAAACATATAAAATTTAAAATAACTAAAAACAGTTATCCACTAAAATACTACTACCCCCAAAACAACTCAAATATCAGTGCAAACCATAAGCAATTAACCTGTGCATTAAAAAAGGCATTTGTTATTACTAGTAAACATTTTATATAGAACTCCTGAGAGTTCTATGAATTTCACATAAATCTCCGTAATCCTTACAACAACCCGTAAAGTCATATTGCAAATGGGGGTGGTCTGGGAGGCAGGGAGAACAGTAGTTTTCCTAAGGTCACCTAGTGAGTTCATAGTGAGAGTGACATCTGAACAAGGGACTGTCCAACTCGCAGCTCACCCTCTTAGCCCCTATACTATTTCAGATCTCTGCATTTTCCACATTGTGTACTTACATATCACTGCTTGGATTGGGTTTGACTAATTCATCTCCAGGCAGGCAAAATTCCATAATCTCATTGAATCCCGCATTCCCAATATTCTTGGCAAGCTATTAAGATAAATATCAACATGTCAAGCAAATAAATTCAGAAGCCACTCATTTTCGCCATTTCCCAGGACAGCAGGAACTTAAGGTGTAAAGTTAGGAGAAAAACTGAATGTTTGAATTCTGCATCTGAAATGTCCTCTTTTATAAACAAGGTTCCCTAACGTACAATAAACTCACAAGCTTTATTATGGAAATATTACAGCTTAATGTTACAATATTACATCTGCAGTTCCTTTAGAACAAGGGTGTTGAACCTCTTTCAGCCTGTGGGCCAAATTCAATTTCAGAGAAGCTCTCGAGGGCCACATTCCAGTGGTGAGCAGGGCTAAAAGCAAATGGGAGGGAGTCAAATTACCAAAAATAACAGCAAAATTTAGCTTAAAGCTTTTACTACCAGTATGTAAGCCTTAGGAGAGGCATTTCAAACTTTTAGGGTGCAATCCTATGGCCGCTAGATGCCATAGGATTGGTCAGTTTCCAGGAACCGACCTCGGAGCCTGCGCTCTGAGGTCGGTTCCCGGAGAACTACCTCCCCGCCACCTCATAAGAGGCGCGGTTCTCTCCGGGCTTGTAAGAGAAGCATGGAGCGGAGCAAAAGGGGGTGTTCTTTGGGGCGGGGAGAGGCATATGGAAGTGTCAGTATGACACTTCCTATGTGTCGTCCGGCCTTCCCCCCACCCCCGAGTGCACCCTCCAAATGAGGAAAAAACCTTACAAAAGCCAGGAAACCACCAAATGACCACCAGCCAGGGGAAAGGGTGTGTCCATCTGGGGAACCTTGGAGGGATCAGATTTGGCCCACGGGCCTGAGGTTCAACACCCCTACTTCAGAAACAACATAGTAGATTTCCTTTAACAGTATAAAAGAGACTCTTCCAAGAAATTTAAGAGGTAAAGGTTAAATCTATATAATTGCAGTAACGGGCAAAAATACACTGACGGCACACTAACTCAGCTTTTGAGCGATAGAAACATTTTTAGTTTACCAGCAATTCAGATGTTCCCAGCACATCTAATGTGAGTGACTGCATTCTGGAATAATGGACACCAAGTTCCCGATGGATTCCTGAACACTCAATGCAAGTTAAAATGCCCAGATTTGTTGAGAGCCATGTAGGATCTGAAAATCAAATAATAAAAATGAACGTAGATTACACAGGGCAGTAAAATGACAGAATTTCTTCAAGGAATATTAAACTGAGTCATACACCCAGCAATTAGATTTTGGTTTTTCAGGGTTAAGTTCTCTAGTTTCACATACACAGACGGCGAAACACGCGAACAGGGGCTGAATTTTTGCACTCTTCTTCGAAGAAGTGTTCATACCTTAATTACAACTGGTTGCTCCAGGCTACGTTAATCGCACTAAGTTCCCAAGTGCAATAAACTTAGTTGAAATGTAACTACATTTACAAAGCAATGTAAATGGAAGGCGAGACGAAGGAAATTAAGCCCACAGACCTAGCCTTTGACTGGGTTCGCACCGTGTAAAGGGAAGAAGCCATTGTATGCGCAACCGCCATTTGCATAATTCCCTGTGCTCCGGCACAGGTTGGTGTGTTGTCCAAATCCAGCACACGGCACGACGGGGGTGGCTTTGTAGGCTCCCACACACACACAATGTGTATTAGAGGTTGCAGGGTGGGCTGGCGTGTTTGGACAACACATCTGCCTGCACTGCGGGAAATTATGCAAATGGCAGTCACAGCGGTGGGAGAAGCTATGATGGCTTCTTCTCCCTACACAATCGTCCAAGCATCTCCTTTGTGCTGGATGCAAAAGGCTGTCTCCTGCAATATAGTTCACTACATACCAAGCAACAAAGTGTGTGACTTCAAATCAATATATACATAATTTAAGGAAGACTAAAATAGAACACTACTAGCCAGAGGAAAAATTACAGAATGAGAATACAAGCAGGAAAGATGGCATTATGTAGTAAAAAATTAACTCCCATCTTCCTCTAACTCAGGAGTGAACAGAAAGTAGATCTCCAGATGTTTTGGACTTAAACCCCAGCATTTCTGACCACTGGCCATGTTAGCAGGGGCTCCTGGGAGTTGAAGTCCCAAACATCTGGAGATCTACCTGCACACCCCTGCTCTAAGTCAATAGGCTCATGGTTCCTACGTGATCATTCTTCTGCCTGAACAACTATATATAAAAAAACTATAAGTGGGCCCTGCAGCACAGTGTTGCAGTGTAGAGTGGTCCTGTTCAGACAGACAGCAATGCCCTCTTCCAGCATACTCCATTCCATTACCCCTCCTTGGTCTTCCACCTCCGACATTCAGTATTCTTTCCTAAAGATTGTTTTAAAAAACTTTTCTTTTTTCAACCTTGGAATTTCCCTGGGCATGCTGATATTTCCCTCTTATTTGCCAATACCCCTATTTTGGCTACATAGCTGTCATAACTCAACATCTGATGTAACTATTAGTATATATGATGGAAAATGCAATTATTTATCGGGCAAATGTACCTTGTCTTGCTCATTCTGTTGGCCACTTGCTTGTGGGTAGTAGCAATTGCCACCTAGCAACCTGATGAAATGGTAAACCCCTAACTACTGGCTCTATTCCTGTTTGCCACCAAAGGATCCAGCACCAGTCCCAGTATTGAAAGTCAGAAATAAAACACAGTGCCATGTTGGCTGAGTGAATGCTTCTCTTTGTTTTCCTTTTGTCTTACAAAGGGAGATGCACACTGCCAGCGCTGACTTTGGGACTGGGTTCTGAGACATCATGGTAGTGATGAGTGAGCTGGGTAGGTGCAGAAGGAGCACAGGAAAGTGAACCACTCCCGGAATTATTAGTTGCAGAGTTCCATCGTGCAGCCAGTTTAAAAAATGAAAATGATCAGGGAAAGAAGCATCCTTAATAGTGTGAACGTATTAAAGCATATAAATGGTTTTAGTATATTCAACGGAGTTTTCTTGGCCTTTGGTAGCAGTGTTTCTGATTTTCATGGTTAATTAGCGTAAATGGTGTTTTATATGCTTATGATTTGTTAGCTGCTTTCAGCAGCCTAGAAAGGGGGAGGTGGGGAGGTCAAAAACTGTATAAGAGTGCAATCCTATGCATGTTTAGACAGAAAAGAAGTCCTATAACTCCCAGCATGCTCCAGCCAGCATGGACTTGTAGGACTTTTTTTTGTCTAAATATGCATAGGATTGCATCCTAAGTGAAATAAATACCACATCAACATTTCAAAGTCACCTTGAGCTCCACAATCACAGCACATGTCATTTCCAGGCATCCTCTGTACATCAGAGATTATTTCTTTAGTCAGTTCTTGGACAATGTTGTTTTCTCCTGTGTTGTCATCACCTTTGAATGCATTATTTAAAGCTTCTTCTTTACTGTTCTGTAGCACCGATATCCAGCTTGAAAAACAAAAAAAAAGTCACATCTTTTTCCATTTAAAATTGTACTGGTAATCAGACTACTCTCCTTCAGAAAGAAGTTTAAACAAAAGCAAATGAGGATTACAGTGATGAGGTTTGGCCCTCACATAATCACTGAGAGCAGGTAAAATGTTCTCAGATCAGCACTTCAAGGCTGGCTGCATGAAACTCCTGTCACAGGAAGGACTAGAGCATGGGTCAGCAACGTGGTGCCCACACGTGCACTGGTACCCGCCAAGCCCTCCCCCCGCCCCCGTGTGACCATGAGGCCCCTTGCACTCCCCACTACCCAGCTTGGCTACCCCTTTATCTCCCAACAGGCACACTTTTCCCTACCTCTGTTAAAGTCAATGAAGCAATACTGCCCCATTGACTTTATCAGAGGTGGAAAAAGAGTGCCCTGCTGAAAAATGGTTGGGAGGGGGGGAGCCCTCACCCCCACGAACTCTTGGGGCAACAAGGTCCTTGGACGTTGGTGGGCTTCCACCTCCCTCCAGCTGTTTTTTGGCAGGCAACCCTTTTCCACACCTCTATTAAAGTCAATGGAGCAATATTGCTCCACTGAATTTAACAGTGGTGGGGACAAAAGTGGAGGAAGGAGGAGAAGAAAAGTGAGAATCCAGAGACAGAGTGGCACTCCCACTATTACACACACACACTCACACACACAGGCAATTTGTGATGATGGCCAGGACACTTTTTCAAAATGTCAAATGTGCCAAAATGTTTGCTTAGTCCTGTGCTAGAGAAAGAGGGAGAGCACTCACAGCAGGGAAGTGCTACCGTGAGTGCTACTGCTACTTTATCCTCAGTATCCCCACTGTGGATAAAGGGCTGCAGAAGGTGCTTTTTGAATGCAAAGACCAGATAGCTTTCAACAGTAGGGAAGCTACCTCCTAATCAGATAGAGTTCAAAGTAAGGCTGTTGGATTAGGCCAAAATTCTCCTGCATGCATTTTTTCTATTATCAAGGGGAAATAAATGTTTTCCAGATGTCTGAAACTTGAGGGGAAGTATCCTCTATTTAGGGGAAATCCTGATTTATACTGACTGTCTTGAAAAATTTCCAGTATTTGAAACTAACCAACCTAAAGGTCATTTGCTTCTTAAACATAAAATTTCAGGGTTCTGCATTTTTCACACCGCTACCTGTAGATGAACTTGTAATTACAGAAAGTTTAGTCTTCCTAGTTTGTCTGTATGATGGCAAGAATTGAGGGACAACCTTCTCCTCACATAAGAAGCAGCTATTTTATCTACTGTTGACACCATTATCATTTGCAAGTGAAACAGCAGAGATAACAAAGAAAAAACTATTAATGCAACTTACATTTGACAGTCCTGTTCATCCTCGGCTTGGAAATGATATGTTCTGTCATCTATAAAATGATGAAATATTTCCAGTGTTAACGCAAATAAATGTGTACATAGTTCATTTCATCAGAACATTTATGATGACTTCAGTAACTCAACTATCAAATACTTGATCTCACTACTAGAATTTAAATAACTGGACAAAATATTATACATGGTTAACATTACTCATGTGCAGAAGATTCAAGGGGGATTAAGTGGTTCACAAGTAACTTAATCTACTCTGGCTTCATGTACAAGACCAAACACCATCAACAGCAAGGTTACAGCAAATGTTTTCTTTTGTGATATGCTCAGAACTAGTTGGGAATGCAGGCATTAATATGAGTTATGGAATGACATCATCAATAACTGCTGGTTGTATAACTATTTTCCATCCATCCCATGTCCCCAATACATCTGGAATGCAAGTGCTCTGGGCCAAATGGGGAAGCGTTTCCATAACAATGCAGTTATTCTCTATAATGATGACATGCATTGTAGTGGCTTCCCGGAAGCATCTGACCCGCTACTGTTGGAAACAGGATACTGAGCTAAATGGGCCTTTGGTCTGATCTAGATGTTTTTATGTTCTTATAGCATGTGTTCCTCCTGGCTTACCTCCAGCACAGTTTTTTTCTTATGGTGCTTGGCTGGACCAGTAGGTAAAGTCCCAATCCTCCACCTTCAAACCATGGCAATGCAACCGGCTGTGTGGTCTTCCCCTGATAGGCACTGCAATTTGATGGACAACCTCTATCTTTCGAAAGCTTTTTTAGTTCCTTGGACCCCAAAACCACCACCATCTGCCTTTGTTCTTTTCTTTGCTACTTATCCTTTGTAATCCTGTCTCTTCATTTCCACAGCAAAATTTGAAAGCCTCTGATTTAAATATTGCATGCCGAATAAAGAGGTAACGATGCCTCACATAGGCCTTATAATAAGTCCATACCTTTTTTATTTGGAAGGAATTTTTAAACATTTTTCCAGTGTTGGTCTTACATTAAAGTGTATCTTCCAAACAGTTAACTACATATTTGAAAGTATCACAGGATACTTCTCTAGCCTATAGCTATATCTTAAACAATTGTATCCTAAGATACAACACGTTTCCTATTGGGGATGAAATACATGTACAGTTCCCATCTACAGGGGTTCAGGGTACAAAGGACACCTGTGTTGATGTATTGGCTCAAATTTTGTGCATCTACATATTTCCTTTCTCCATAAGTCTCAAGTCCATGCAGTTTGGAGGGTGATGGATTACAGCCAGTGTGTTTGCCATGAGTCAGAACAGAAACCTGATTCATACATTACCTGAACCACTGCACTGTGTATGCGTACTGTACTATTCTAGTAACATTTGAAGAGAAGTGTTCACATGGGCAAGCCCCTGGACATGAGCGCTTCTTTTCAAATGTTGCTTCTACAGTGAAACCATCTGAGAACCTACATGAGTAGCAAAGTTAAGTTTGCAATCAATTTTATCAACTAGAATGTTTATCTTTAAAAGGAAAAAAAATGGCTTAGATCCAAAGATCGCATTTTACCTACTACACCCAAAGGAGGAGGTGGTCACTGCAGATCCCCTCCTCAACTGGAAGCCCCCTCAAAACTGTCTCAATAAGGTTAGGGGATTCTCAAGAACAAACATTTATGTGTGTGTGTATGTGAGTGTGAGTGAAAGAGAGAGAGAGAGAGGGAGGGCAGGGCTTGCAGAGGTAAGGGGAAACATCAGTTGCCTTCCACTCCCTCAGCAGGACCTTTGGATCCAAGCCTGTTATGAACTATGTAATTTGGCACAGCAATAAACCAGAAAAGATTAAGAATGTTTAACTGTAAAAACAGGTAAGGAAAGTATGCCTTACGACGTATCTGGTATAGAAACATTGTTCAGAACATAAACTGAAATAGGACTGGTTGCAACAGCACAATGTGATGATCAGCAGAGGGGAAAAAAACACATAGTACTAAATAAGCAAGGAGGATGAAGAATGTTAGAGGTGTGACAAGGGCCAGCATTTATTTTGCACTTGATCACATTCAGAAAGGGTCTTAAGCAAAAAGGCAGCCATTCTCATCTGAATCCCAAAATGTAAAATGGGCAGAGGGTGTAATAACCCGTGGATATTAGCCACATGGCGAGCAGCAGTCCATTATTTTAACTAGTGTGGTAGATTTCAGGGATCAACAGCAAAGGGGCTGACAACAAACAGAAAAGCAGACTAGAAAAATGTTTTAACTAATTCAAGGAGCAAGTGGGCTATATTAAAGGAACAGTGTTAATTTTGCAGCCAGAAGAAAATGGGGAAAGAACATCTATTTCAAAGATATTATGAAAATGGAGCTAGATGGTTAGGCATATTCAAGGTAAAGGGGGGGGGAAGAGCCCTCCATTTTTCAGCTTTCTTCAGACGGAGCTTTTATTCTGCGACTGAGACTGTTCATTCATGGAAGTTTGCAGGCTCTTTGCATGGTGCCGTGAACCTCCAGGGTGTCTCCTGCACTAAATGCCCTATGTTCCATTTTAAAATAGATCGCAGATAATAAGCTATCAAAATACCGCATTGTGTTCCGCTTCAGTTTCTTCTGTGAAAAGAGTAAAAGCCGCAAGAAGAAGAGCAAGATCAATGAAAGATAATAGAAGACTCAGATACGGGGAGAAGGAAGGGGAAAGGGGAGGGGGGAAAGGAAGCAGATGAAAAAGGGAGTCATGATCCTGCATTTAAAATGGAAGCAGAAAGCCCCGTTTTAAATACAGGATTTTAGGCTGGTGTAAAGATGCCCTTCAAGCAACTTTCAACTTTCAGTTGTTAAGTCTAAAAAAAACCCTCTGGCTAAGTTCTTTTTTATTTGTGTTCATTTGAAGCTGCGTTAACAGAAAGTGTTTACATTGTTTTAACAAAAAAAGGAATACCCCAACCCAACTGAAGAAGGCAAACTCTCCTGACCAGATATTTCATTCAGTACTTAAAAGTTGCTAAATGAGAGACAGTTATGGTCAATTTCCTACTATTACCCTGCACCAGAAGCAAGCGCAGGACAGGCTATTGCAAAGCAGATGAATGCCACATGCAGCAAGTAGAGAAGAAGAGGGGGCTCAGGAATTAATCACTGGTGTGAAAATAGGTGTAATGAATAAACATGCCCCCCTTTTTTAATCTGGGGATGTGGGGCCTGGGAGGTTCAGGAGGGTTAACTTAATTCCCAGAGCCCTCAAAGATACCCACTATGTGGGTATGCAACCTGCATTGTGACAAAAAGGGCAACTAAGTAACAGTCAGTATCTCTACAGGCCATAACTGAGGTAAGCACACAAAATAGGGTTGTGACACTCCTCTTCCAATACAAGTAGGTAAGTCTGTATTAGTAATCTGTGAAGCTTCTAACACATCAATCCATAATGTTCCCGATCTCCAAATTATGGTTTGGGGACCTTATCTGCTTGCCCTATTTCTGGTTGCCCAATAACTGTCATGCTCTGGGCAACTTACAAAACTATTCAAAAAGGTAAAGGTGTCCCCAGCCAGTCGTGTCTGACTCTAGGGTGTGGTGCTCATCCCCGTTTCGAAGCCGAAGAGCCAGCGCTGTCCGAAGACGCTTCCATGGTCATGTGGCCGGCATGACTGAACACCGAGGCGCACGGAACGCTGTTACCTTTCCCGCTGAAGCGGAACTTATTTATCTACTTGCAATTTCTTGCTTTCGAACTGCTAGGTTGGCAGGAGCTGGGACTGAAGACGGGAGCTCACTCCGTCACGCGGCACTCAGGTCTCAAACTGCTGACCTGCCGACCTTCCGGTCTGCAGTTCAGCGTCTTAACCACTAAGCCACCGCGGCCCAAAACTATTAAAACAAAACTATTAAAACAAGTCAAACCATAAAATCAACACAAATACCATTAGACAGCGTAGTACTAAAGAATCACTATAAAATAAAGAGAAGAGCTGAAAGAACATAACAGCAGTAGATAATGACAAACCTATTGAAATTCCTTGAATTGTGCTGGAGACTTGTATGCTCCCTTCTCCCCCTCCCTCTCACAAGCCAATTTCCCCTTTCCTTCCATGGTTTGTTTTGACAATATTCTAGCTACAGTTACAGCTAACCAGGATTGCCTACAACTTATGATTTGTAACAAGGTTTTGAAGTGGGCTTAGTTTGAACAAACCTCAACTATAGCTAATGCTGATACAGAGACTGTGATAAAAAAAAAATGGTCAAAGCAAACAACCGAAGGGAGGAAAGGATGCATGCATGCAAGAGGAGAAGGAGGGAGAGAAGGGAAGGAGCAAATCTAGGACATTACTCCTGATCTCCATTAGGAATAATACATCTTCACCGAATCATTATCAAAACGATCATAAATAAAGAGAGTTGGGTTTTTTCAAATGTATAGTCTACACAGCAGTTTTGTAATTTTTATTTAGTAAAGATGGCAAGTGTGTAGAAAGATTTAACAGAAAAAGAAAAACAACTAAAAACAACTAAAAACAACCAACATACTTTAATCCTAAATAACCAAATGACGGGAGGACTATCAGAATACTTGATATACATATAATCTGATAAGCGGAACTGGCAGGAGCGATTGCCTTTCCTCCTGAATGCCCTCAAAATCTGTTTCAGAGGATTGAGGGACCCCCCAGAGCAGACTTTCAAGGGTGTCGGAAGTCTAGTCATGCAAGTGGACTTCTGTTCACACAATGTTAGATTTCACCATGTTGTTTAAGATGGTAGAAATGGTACCATTTATTCTCACAAATTCAGGGCTGGATCCAAACGCAGTCATGCGTAAGAGTAAACCCACTGAAATAAGTTAAGTTAGTATTGCTAACTTAAGTCCCCATTGATTTTAACGGGTCTGCACTACATATGATGAAGTCTGGATCCAGCCTTCAGATCAGTAAAACCGAATGAATCATCAAAAAGGGAATTTGCTTTGAACAGTTTGTTAACAGCTTCTCCCAAAGAGAAAATCTGAGATACTGATTTCTAGCATCTGAAACTAGAGGGCCACTGCCAAATATATGGACATTTAGTTTAAATCAGAGTGTGAAATTCAACATATACATCCTTTCTCAAGACCCACTGCCCTTGCCCAAACTGCCCTGTCTCCCAATTTTCCTGGCCTGCCCATAACTTTCCCTGCTGTCCTTTGGCTCTCTCTGTGAGACTTAACCCTAGGCCAAAGTGACATTTCATTTCCTTCACAAAAGCTGCACTGTGTGGACTGCTCAGCCTTGCTCAACAGTGAGCATTCTTGTGACTATTTTGTGACATCTCAGCTGCCCAGGCAATGGGCAGAGGGAATTCGCTGGCAACAGCAAGTTTTTTTAACCTATTACGCATGTAAGATGTTATGCCATGAAAACAGGAAACCTACGCTCAATAAAACCCATGATGGCAAATTTTAGTTACTTATAATTACATATGCTGATTTATAATCTCTTTCACACAGTGATCCTAATCATTTTGAGATTTGGTTCTGTAAGAAGTCATATCTGAAACAACCAATTTGTAATGTTGCAACCCAATGGTGGATACAGCAACAAAAACTGAGACAAATAAACAAATAGTTTTACTGACAGACATATAGGAACGATATTTGAAATATATCCTTAAAGCAAGCTGCAATAGAAATGTATTCCAATTGTATTAGACTGAATTTTGGAATCTCGCCATTAACTCATTTCTTGAAGCAATATGGAGGTATGTATGTAGAACTAACTAATATAGAGTACCTACGGAACTGAACAACAAACCTACGTGATATGAGGTCAAAACATTTTTTCTCTTCTGGGTTTGTTTTCACTTGGCAAGTTAACAGATTGAGCTTTGCAGGAGGCCGGTTTGCCTAATTAAAGAAAAACAAAACAAAAAGGAATATCCCTTAGTAAGAATGCACAGAGAATAAAGACGTTTTCTGTTATCATTGATTTTGAAAGGAAGCATCCTCTGGCAACTAAGTACCAGTCATCCAAGGTGTGCTCGCAGAGATTACCAAAACAGGCAGGTATTCAGTTCTTTTGAAGAAGCAAATGGAAGTGGAAACAATTAGGCCTAGGGCAAATTCAGAGCAATCTAAATTGCAAGGATTGGGTCAAATTGCCACTTCCCATGTTACAGTATTAATGTATCTACTTCAGAGAGATGTGAGACTGGAATGGTGAATGGTCAAGGATGGATAAATATACTGTAGTTCTAAAATTCCATTGGAATAAGTCCTTATAAACATAGGTGCAACTCACACCAGTGCCATTTATGCCTTATGAAAGACTTGTGCAAGAAGTGTAATTTATTTATGAGCCCATTTTCCTGCTGCAACACTTGACTTAATAGCATCTAACTTACACAGAAAACACCTACTTTGGTGATAAGGTACATTTGACCAAATTAAAATAGCCTGTGCTCTTGTAATGGGCCCAACAGGATGGGAAGGAAATGTGACGGTCCAATGGTTAAAAAAAGCCATACATTTAACATTTGGCTCTCCTACTTGTTAGAGCAGATTAACAGAGCTAGAGACAAATAAATAGTTATAGCCACTGACACAACACTAAAAAATTACATATAAAGCCTGACCATGAAAACACAAGACAAAGTAATTCCAAGAGGTGCATTGTGAGGAAAGACTCATATTGCCTATTTCAATGATACACCACACACAGACAGAAGTGGCACTTTTCATTGACAGAAGAGTCAGAGACTTTCATGTGCTCAACTCTTAACAACTATGGAATAAGAAAATATTAGTAATTAATTAATTAATTAAAATATTGATAAAAATCTTAACAAAAAACAAGCCTAAAGTGGGCTATCTTCTCTTTCTGTTCTAAGGATACTTGTCATAATGACATTACGAGAACATCATGGGTTGATGTGCACTGAACCCCTACATGCAGATTCTATACATGGCAAGGTGTAGGAGCATTGAGTCTGAACCCACATCTATGTTAATATATTTACACTGGAACACAGTGTAAAGTATCGCCATGCCTTTTCTAGAAAGGAAAATGAATGCTTCTCTAGAGAAATGAATCAAACCAGAAACCTAATTGAAATAGGACAAGTATAACTGAAGAGGAAACAAACTGAATCAAAGAATCAGAGTTTTATTTTCCAGCTTAGAAACAAAAACGTTATTTGACACATTATTTATTCCTCTTTTCTGGAGATTGGGAAGCTTCCTATTTGACCCCTTAGTACATAAATCAGTTTTACTTTTACTTTTTTTAAGACAATGGTGTCTTCAAAATATATCTGCTGCCTTGTTATTTGAAAAGGAAGATGTGTAGCAATAATTGGCAGAGGCAAGAAGAATGACCAGGACTATTTTACCGCCACTGACAGCACAAAATATCCCAAAGGCTGTTTCCCCCCGCCCCTTTTTTGAAAGGCAGTGTAAATGGGAGGAGAGAGGGATATTATAAGGTGCTCCCACTCATGCTTAAGTGCTGTGTGTGTGTGTACACACACACACACACATATATACATACTGATGGCCGACTAGGAACTGAAACTGGGAACTCACAGTTTGGGTCCCAGCACAGAAACCAACTGTTGAAGTGACATATTCTGGTGACACTGAGGTGGCATATTCCATCCTGCTGTTACATATTCCTTTCCAAAGCATGGCCCAAAGTGGCTTCAGGGCCAGAAGCAAGACATATGGGACTGACAACCCTGGGGCAGGGCTTCATCTTCCTAGCCCATCCTACTTTGTCACTGATCACAGTGGGGAGGTTTACCAACCCAGATGGAAACTTGATTTAAAGCAATGATTAAGCATCTTTTTGCTTGGATGTCCCTCATGCTGGTGAGACTTAGCTCTGAGAATAACCTGGGGTCCAAATGACTTTAATATCATTGATTGTGACTCTTTCCTAGCACAATTCTCTGCTCTTATTCTGGTGCCTATCCCATGTTTCCAGGGCCAGAGTTCCCTCAAGCTTTCCGACTGAACCAAGTTATTTGCTGTGTTGCCCATATTACCTCGTACATCCAGAAAGAGAGTTTTACCAAAACTGAATCCCAAAGCCAGATTCTGTATGTGCACAAGCAGAGTATTAACCTGCATAGCCATTCAGGCACGCTCCAACCTCCATGTGACTTGTCAGCTTTCAGTCCACAGGAAGCAGTCAAGAAGTGACCTGAAGACAAAGGTGGACAACTTCAGGAGGTCTGGGGGCCATTTTTGGCCCCTGAACCCCGCCTCCCCAATGGGCCACAGTCTGCTAGGCAATAACAAATGTAAACAAAAAAGTTTAACCAAAAAATGGCATCCAGAGCACTACGGAGCACCGAAAAGGTCAAATCTACAGAGACCTAGAGGGGTCAAATCTAACATGCAAACAAGCTAGGTAGTACCTTTTTGGTGCTCTACAGTGCTCCTCCAGATGCTTTTTGTTGTTGTTAAAAAAGTAATTTGGGGGGGTAGTGGAGGGGGCAGGGGCTGCACTGGGCAGAAGCATGGACTTAACGTACTGGGAAGCTGCTACCAAAACGTTTCAAGCAGAACACACAATCTCTGAATTTCATTGAGAACTAAGAAGCCAATTAGCAAGGCTGTCCACCTAAATCTACTTTTAACCAAATCTATTTGATCTCCCCATCATTGCCCATCCAAAGTCCCTTCCTTTGGATGTTTATTGATCACATGGTGTAGCTCATTATCTATAATTCAGCTTCGGGCTATTGGCCCAATTCTGAATTGGAACTAAAGCTAAGAAGTACAAGGGTAGTCTGTTCCCACAGCATTTTTCTAACTTTTTGCAACCAACCAGGAAGTTAAGTCCTTTGGGTTCCCCTTCCTCTGCAGTCAGGTAATTATAGCCATTTTTGTTCTGTCTCTTTTCCTTTCCTCCTGAATCTGAGAGCCAGTGTGGTATAGTGACTAAGAGTGTTGGAATGGGAGTCAGGAGATCCAGGTTCTAGTCCCCACTCGGCCATGAAAGCTCACTGGGTGACTTTGGGCCGCTCACTGACTCTCAACCCAACCTACCTCACAGAGTTGTTGTTGTGAGGATAAAATGGAGAGGAGGAGGATTAGGTATGCTGCCTTGGGCTCCTTAGGAGGAAAAAAGGGAGGATATAAATGTAATAAATAAATACATAAATCTATCCTTTTCCACCCCCACATCTCATCATTGCCACCACTGAGCTTCCTTGGTCACATAGCCCTCCAATCCCCTACTTTGCTATTTTCACAGTACCGCTTTCCCCTCCTTATTTGGAAAAAACATGATTTTCCCAGTCTTCTTTTTCTCTATATTTTCAAGTTAGGACTATGAGAACTAGGATACTGGCCCATGTGCTAGGCCCTCTGCCACTCTCTTTTCTCTCTCTTTCTGTCACTCCTTTCTACCTCTCTCTCCCTTTCCCCCTCTTCCTTGCCATGAAGCTGGCTGCCATGGAAGGGACAGATCACTCTTGCCAGAGGTCTGAAGTGGTTGCACACAGAGGGCTTTTGAAACCAGACTGAGGGCCACATGAAATTAGGCCAAGGGTCGCAGGTTGCCCACCCCTGTGCCAGGCGGTGGGTATACCAACCAAGCCCTTTTCCTGTTCTCTGATGAATGTGCATGTGTGCTTTTTGAGAATAAAAATCTTTTTTTTTACGTTTTTATTTTTGGACTTTAATGAGTGTTTGAGCTAATTTCCCCAATTAAAAGTAGCTATTCCCCATTTGTAAGAGAACCATGTATACATCCACTGTGTGTACACCACACCTCTGGTTAAAGGCACCCTTAGACCAGCGTTGGGCACTGCACATGCATACAGGGGAGTTCACGTGTCTGTGTGTACGAGGACGCACAGCAACAATAGTGCTCATGTGATTATGCAAGCTTGTGTGATCAAGACACATGAGTACTCATTTGGAAATCCAGCTGAGACAATTTTTTTTAAAAAGTGAGAAAAGGAGTGCCTGAGATGAGACTGGCAAAAATACCACAGCCCTGGGAACAACTTAATTATCCCAGCATATGTGAACAGAGAAATATATAACAATACAGGAAGAAGAATATGACCATTCTCTCTAAATAAGACATAGGAATTTGGTGGCACAATGCACACCATAGAGAACTGACTGTAAAAGGTCAGAAAGAAATGACACCCCAGCAGACAGGTCTTCAAGATCCAGGCACAAGAACCCAGGGGCTAATTTGATATAGGCCCCAGTTCCAGGACATCTACAGTAATAATAAAGTGAGCACTTCTCGTCATGGTCCTTTTCCGACCACGCAGTAGCCACAGCTGCATCTGGGATTATAGGCAAGGCTTATAGGTCATGGCAAATAGCATCTGGTAGGCTTGCACCTTGGCAACTCTCCAGGTACAATAATCCCTGCAAGAGGCCCATCCCCCTCAAGGCTCTGTGAATGAAAAGAAACTGTTCAGCAACACAGCACAGAAAAAAGGTGCTTCCTTCCATTGTGAATGACTGCACCAAGATGCCAAAGAGAAGAAAGCAGTTTAAGTAGTTTCATGACCCAGAGCAAGAGGTGCTTTAGGAATGAAAGAATAAAACCATAAAAGAGCCAATCAGGCCTGTCTGGCTGAGGCCTATCCTGAAAGGCCACAAAGCTAATGGTAAGTATTTATTCAAGGAAGAAATTCAAGGCAGGTAGCAGCTGTGATTATTCTTAATATACATTAAGGTAAGGAACGCTCAAGCCTTGAAGAGGCTCCTCCAATATCTGAGGCATGTGCAGATTTTGCAAATACCAAAATTTCAGTTTCTGGTAAACATTCCTAACTGGATACAGGAAAAATGGCTACTAAAAATTATAGGCCACACAGTTGGCAAATACGGGTAGAGATCCTGAATGCCTCAAGTGACTATAGGGTAGATTATAAAGAAGTATATGGGGTTAGTTGTTATCCATGGACCACTAAATTGCTCATATTGATATGAAACTATCATTTTGTACCATGATGATCTTAATTCTTTCACATTAAAAGGCAGTCCAGGGGGCATCAGCGAATATTCATCAGCTGGTAAAACACAAGAGATTGCAGTGGTGTTTCTTTTAGTAATTATGCTTCTTGAAGGCTTGTTTTATGAAGACTTGTTATATTTTGAGACTTTTTTTCTGGCAATTTAAAATCATAAGGACAGAAAAAGACTGCACTAATTCCGGATTATAACCAATGAAGAAAACATTTCTACCGCTGTCAAAGGATGCTTATCAACCATGTGCCTAGCATATACATTCTTTCCATGCCTGCTTTAGAGATGGGGACCCCAGAAAAGCTTAGAAGGCAATAATCTAGTAATATTTACACATGTCCAAACAAACAAAAATCTTGATTGAAATTCAAACCTTAGCAGAGAAGTTCTTGGAGCACCCTTCTCACCCACCAAAAGAACACTGCATCTAGCGATCTGTCCAACTTTAAGGCAAAATGTACACATACTGACAGAAGTCAGAGTTTCAAAAACCACTACTGGTTTCCAAAGGAATTCAGACCATAACCCTAATTTACTTTCCTCTCAGCTAGGGGAATCGAATGATTCTACTTGGTGGATGGAAAGCTTATCCAAAATAATTTTACTTTCCAAATCAAATTTAAAATCCATCTAATGTTGGAAATCGAGGGCTGCCTCCAAAGTGACGATTGTTTTATTCAGGGGATGCTTTTGCAAAAGGAAAAAGCATATGAAAAATATACCCACATAGTTTCCTGCACAGAAGCTGTATAAGGCTGTAGTCCTATACCAACTTACCTGGGAGTATGTCCCGTTGAACTCACTGGGACTTACCTTCCAAGTAGATATATATAGGATTGCACTATGAGTATTGGAAATTAGTTCTGTGTGAAGCTGCTTTGAACCATCAGTGGGTCAATTCAGACATATCTTCAAACCATGGTTTGTAGGACTAGAAACAAACTGTAGTCTTATGTAGTCCCCCCACCTTTCTCACATGCACCTCTTCTTTTAGTTTCCTGTTTAGCACTAACCACAGTTAGGTCCAAATCAGCAAACTATGATTAGCACTTGCCTCCAAACTGGAATTGGAAACCATCATTTGAAGTGGGGTTTGGATGACATGCTCTATCATTTGCCAATTGAGATGTCATGGCAAGCTATGATCAGTGCTAAACCATGCTTGAGAAGGGAGGAAAAGAGGGGAAATGGAGGTGAGAATGTGAAAGCTCCCATTTCCTTCCCATTCCTCCACATTCAAACTCAGTCAATGTGAAGTAACAGCAAAATGGGAAAAACAGAGGTAACTGTCTTGAAAAAGAAAATAAATGGCTAGTTTACTACTCCGCTGATTTCAGAAACTACATCTAAGCAGAAATGTTCAAGCAAAGAGAAACAGTGTATCCTTAAAATAAACCAAATTGTAATAGTTTCTTGCTAAGATGCTTAAAAGCAGCTGAAAGGAGAAGAGGTGATTTCACTGCTTAAGATTTCCATTTTGGACCGCAAGCAGGTGGCTGAAAATCAATTATTTAAAAAATACACATTAAAAAGTAGATAAAAATATATATTAAATCAGTTATATGTGTTCATTAAATAACATGGTCTAAAATGATATCTGAACATATTATAAACATATTAACGTCTACATTCCATGACCCTCTATCATACGCATTATTGTCCGGTTTTCTGTGTGGAAAAATCAATAGTGGTAACAGGCCAAGCATTATAAACCTGACACAGTAGGTCATATATTGTATCTATGGATTGTATAAATTATGAATATTTAGAATTTTGAAAAGCATAGACATTTACTTTCCATCTGCAGATTAACAGTCTGCCCAGTAACTGCCAGCCCTTTTTTCTGGGCACTTAGTCTTCAAGTAAATGACCTTCTTAGGGTGCAATCCTATGGTCCTAGGAGGGTGCCCCAGGGACCATAGAATTGTTTGGATCCCCCCCCCCACAAAGTTGTAGACACTGCTACGACTTTGGGACTACAGGATCTAATCCCTCCACTGCCCCCTTGCAGCCACCGCAGAAAGAACTATGGTGCCTCCTTTCCAAGGTCACAAACGCGGCCTCGAAGGACCTCATAGAGAACAAAAAGGGGATGTTCCAGTGGATAGGGACAGCAGAGGAGAGGCCCAGATATGAAAAATCAAGCAAGATTTGGCCACTTTAGGCTTCTTTAGCAGTTCACTGAAGAAAATGGAAGCAAAGCAGTGGGGGGGGGGTCTGGCACCCAGAAAAATGTGGCTGGGGGGAGGTCAAAAATGGTCCCTGGACCACCCAAAGTTGCCCACCGCTGATTTTAACCAACAATTAAGCACCTTAGTTTATTTATCAGAATACACCCTGGCATCAAGATCAGATGTTATTTTGTTTCCTCAGCAATTATTTTCTGATTGCATGGCAAAAATATTCTGTCTTCTCCATGTGCTCACTGAATTAACAGCTTTCACTCTAGTTCCTACCACATTTTTTTAAAGTATACACTGAAAGGAACCTTATTCTATACAGGATGCTACAGTAACAGAATGTTTTTCAAAAACAGCAACAGTCATATAGCTTCACAACATGTTACTTAAAGACACAATTCACATGCACTGCAGCAAATTGTGTGTTATTTAACACATGATTCGCAGGGATGCATGCCGCCTGCGAGCCGCTTCCATTTTCTGTAAACAACCTTGGCCCGTTTGTAGGTTGTTGAGCATGACATAAGAACTGGGAACACTGGGTTATTTAGGGGCTAAATAACCCAGCAGGTAACCCATGGTTTGTTGTTGGGTTAACCGCTGGGTTGTTTAGCCCCTAAATGATCCATCAGTTCGGGTCTGCACGTCACGCTCACAACTTCCGATCAGGTGGATCAGTGGTTTACAAGAAGTGGCATGTGCTCAATGCGTGCACCCCGGCACCCTGGCACATTGTGGGTTAATTACCTGACGATTTGCCACTGTTACATGCAAACTGGCCTATAGTCTCCTCGCTCATCTGCCTAGAACGAGATCTCATTATTTTTATCAGCATAATAAAATATTTGATAGTTTTCATAGTCCATCATCAGGCATAATAACAAATGAGTGGGCAGGTTTCATACCAAGAGTATTTAATTCTCATAGCAATTTTGCCAAGTTTAAAAAAAAGTTACAGTAATTTCACTGAATATGCTCTGTAAAGAATCTAGCTGATTCCATATCTATAAATAAAACTGCAGCCTAATTTGGCTTTTTGCATTAGGAACAGGCTGTGTGCATAGAATACTATAAACAAATACTTACTGTACCATGGGAAATGGTAAGGAAACCATTTTTAACTGTGCACTTCCTCTTCTGCCAAACTTTTCTGATTCTGTTTTTTTTAAAAAGAGAGACAAAGTGATCTAAATTTTGGTGTAACTTGCATTGTTGCAGAAGATCCCAAGCAATTTTCTACTTTCTGTTTCTGAAATCGGCTTATACTTACCCATCACTTTTCTTGTAGAGGCTGCCATCTCTTTCAGTGCCATGCTCCTTATTTCCCTGAGGCTGATGTAAACTGTACGTTGTACTCTGACGGAGCTGAGAATCCTACAAGGATGGGGCGGTGGGGGGGGGGGGAGAAACTGGTTACAAGCACTGCGCCTCATATCATTTCAGCACAACTAGAGTGAATTCCATTGGTTTTCTCCTGATCCCATGGTCCATAACCACAGAGAATCCAAGTGAAACAGACTTGCTTAGATTGCAAAAGATGTACCCAACTTTCATTTTTCTACTCTGCAGCAAAATGGGCAGTTTAGCACAGCATCATACACTATCTGACAGTCTATGATGCTGCGCTAGCGTAAACCGACGCTTGCGCAACGTAACCACCACTTGTTAGGGCAATGGGAAAAAGCAGCAATTTGGAAGTGACATTGCACAAATGCTAGTTTATGCTAGCACAACATCATTAGTGCTGGTGCTAGGCACAGGTAGATATCACCTTTGAAATTGAGACAATATCAGCACCATCCAAAATGCCTATTCTGTAAACGTTACATTGAGACAATCCCACAGATCTGAAAAAGCCTCCTTCAAATATCAATCAAGATGCCTTGATGGAATGACTGTACAATCTGTGGTGACCCAAGATTTGCCCTACTTGTTATAGCCTCATCTATATAACAGGCTCCATAAATAACTGTAGAAAACTTCAAAGATTAATTAAAGATTAAGATTAGCTGACTTTCAGTGCACTAAGCAGAACAGTTTAGTAATTTATCAAATTACTATTATGCTACAAATTTGTTGAATATGCTTTGCAAAACAGGCTCCCACTAACTCATTTATGAACTTGATGAGAACATATGCTCTAGCAAGATACCTTTTGTTTATAAGCGGAAAGAATAGATAGTATCCTAATGAGTAAAAAGTATTACTCTGAATATTTCAAATAATAAATACTGAACAGAGACAACATTTCAAGAAAACCATATACAAATACATTTCTCACACATTCTTCATAACACAACACAAAACACAAGAGAGCCCCAAGGGACTCCTAGGATGGACAAAGCCAAACAACTGGATTTCAGCAAAGAAAATAGTTTTCAAACAAATGAGACATGCAACAGACATGCAACGCATTTGTCGCAGTGTGAAGTGCTCTGGTTCAGGACTCCAGAAACTCCATTCCATTTCTGCTCCCCTCCTGGTTTTCTGTTTTCCCCCCCATCACTCAGTAAACATTCCACGACTACTTAGCATGCTCACTCTTCCTTTGGGCTGTTGTTTGGGGGTTCCCCTCTCCTGAGAGTTTTTTTCCCTAAACCTTCTTCGTACTTCTAAAAATGCTGGGACTCCCCAAGCCTTCTGTTACCTTCCTCTTGTGTGTGGATGCTGTCATTTTAGATACATAAGTACTGGCACTTGGAGAATTGAGGTAACTATTAGTATATACAGTGATTTGGCTTGCATCCAATTCATCCACGTTAAATAACTAATATATGTTCACACAACTTGCAAAATAAAAAATAGAGGAGACAATTGGGAAAATAGATCCTTTAAGAAGAGAAGGCCAGTTACTTGAAATGCAACATAACAATCATGCAATATACTATTTATAAAAATGTTCAAAGGACTTACTCTCCTGGACTTCAGTCACAAAAGGCAAATGCATTTTAGGAAGAAAAGAAGATCATTTGCAGTGCAAAAACAGACGGTACTGGATAGATTACCAGAGGGATATAGTAACAGATTAATATACATTAAGGCCCTAGAAGTACACACGGATCTAAAACCATGCTTTTGTGTGTGCACTCAGGTTTCTATGATTGGTTACCCAAGTTACCTCAAATGAGATTCTATCCTTAAAAAAAATCCCATTGATTGTAGGAACAGTTACATTACATGCCTACATATCTACCCTTGGGTATGCTCTGGAGACCTGCATTCAAGACAGGTGCATTTGAAAGCCATTCAAAGCATGTCATTTTATATGAAACAGCAGTTAATACTACAAAACCAAATTAGACACATAGATCGAAATGCCCTACTTCCTGCTTCTGAGCACCAAGTGGTTCATCCCAGTCAGAAAAGGAAACCGTCCCCCAGGACACCTTGCCTCAGAGTCTTGTCTAGAGCTTAAAGCTAGCCTTCCCCAAGCTGGTGCCCTCCAGCTATGTTGTACTGCAACTCCCATCACCTCCAGCCAGCACACCCAACAGCAGTGCTGGCTGGGGACGATGGGAATTGTAGCCCGCCACATCTGGACAATGGGGTAGGCTACCATAAGCCAACAAAATAATATGCGTGTTCAGGGGTGTACTGTACATACTATTAGATTTTCTTTTGAGGCCCACACTGCACTAACAGTGCTGAAGAGTCCAGCTACTTTTTACTTCTGTTCAGCAGTCTTGCCTCCCCAGCAGCCTACACACAGAAGTCACCCTCATCAATGACTTACAAATAGCAACCTGAACACTTTCACACATAGAGAGGGGACAGCTAGGTTGGGAGACCCAATGGCAAAGGCTGCAAAGGCACTGAATCCCTCGCATTAGCACCAGGCCTCAACCGATCAGCTAAGAACCTGCCAAAGCAGAAATCTCTGGGCAACAACCATCAGAGACAGAAACTTCCTAGCCGCCAAGAGTTTCATGCTCCCCAGGGCCCAGTCATCAATGCAGACAACACACCTGGCAGGAAACAGTAGAGAGGCAATGGGCAGCTAGGCTCCAAGCCATATTATTGCCCATTTAAAGCTCTCCAATCCTCAGGAAGGGGTGGAGTTCAGGAGGGGTATTCAAGGCGATGTAGTACGTTAGGCCTTCAAACTCAAGAACCCATCACAATTAGCTGTCTGGTCCCAGTGATCTGTCCAAGGTATTGAAACTGCCCCTATTCTCCAGTCCATGATCACGGATTGAAGTTGCACCACTGGCTGTGTAGTAACTTTTCTCACCACCAACACAAAAAAACCTTGCTGGGCTCTTTCCTAGTCTCAACCCTTCTTTGAGCAGAGTTTGCCAGGACTGGACAATCACATATAAAACTGTTGGATCTTGGCCAATGAAAACTCATGAAGGTGTGAGACGTGAGAAGATCCTACTTCTAAAGCAAAACATAAACATTCCTTACTCAAATTAAGGATCTTTAGTTCCCACATAGGTATAACCAGAATGACTGCAAGTGGGTCATTTCTAGTATAACCAGAAAATAAACTCTTAAGGCTTTGAACACCTTAATCCAACCATTTACATTTTGCTTGATTATAAACTAATTTACTTGAAAATTCTGCATGGGTTGGCTTCCTGCTCATGATGAACTCATTGAGGGAGATATAGTGCACACAACAGTGATGGGAAAAACTAAAGCAAGACAGCTAAGAGTCACTGCACCTTCTACATGAACAAGGCTTTAGCTCAAACCAGGAACTTCACATCACTGCTGCTGTTTGTAAAGAGTATACATTAAGAGCATACACTAAGGGTGAAAGGATGGGGCTAAAGGACAATCTCCACAGAGGAAAGAGACCTCAGGAAAATCCTGCTTCAAAAAATTATCTGTGTCCCTACCCCAAACCCCAGAAACCATCAAGGACTGACAGCTGCACACAGGAACACTGGCATCAGAAAGCAGCGCTGGTGTGTATCCTCCCCTACTGGGAGTGGGGAGTTAAAATTAAAGGCAAGCACACCACTAGTTTCCCTTCAGCCTGGATCCCTAATTGCATCTGGAGAAAGAACAATCCCAAAGGAATGCCTTCTCCAGGCCCAACTTGTCTGTCCCACAGACACACACCAGATCTTTAAAACTGCAAAACAGAACGCCCCCTCACAAATTGAAGTACCGCAGCATAAACTCAGACATTCATCTGTATGTGCACCTAAGAGCAGATGTAGTCTATTTGCACTGCACTGCTCCCCATGGATTATTCACATCCAAATGCACTTCCCACAACCATGTTGGAATGGGAATTTGGACAATTTTCACATTCCACTGAAAGCAATGTGCATCCCATATAGGCCTTTGGTTCCTTATCCAGCATCTCCACATGCAAAACCTCCTTAGTCAGATCAGGTAAGGAAGCATAGAAGAAGGGTGGAAAGGGAGGTTAAAAAGAGAGAAATGTCTCTGACTTTGCCCTGCTCATCGTCTTTTTCTGGGATGGGATTTAACAACAGCAAAAACCAGGTATGAACCACACACACACAAAACAATATTTTTTTTCACAGATATACACTCACTGTATATAATTTATAATAATAAAAGATGTGCATCTATCCATCTATCTGTCCATCAGTGCAATAGCTCCAAGTCCATGAAACCTAGACACCTGAAACTTGGCATGCATACTAAAGGGACCTTAAGAGTGTACCCCTCGGGGTTCTTTTGTTTTTATAATGTATCAGTTAGGTTTAATTAAAATGTGTCCATGTGATTGAAGCCTGCAGTAATAGTTTCAGTCACTAAGGGCAGATTTCCCTATCTAGCTTTGCACTCACTGCAGAAAAGGGCAACTAAAATGATCAAGGAGCTGGAGCAGCATATAAGGGAACGTTACAACAGCTAGGATTGCTAAGCTAGAAAAAAAGGACAGTAAGGGGAGACATGACAGAGGTGTACAAAATTATGAACGGTTTAGAGAATGTGGATAGGGAGACATTTTTCTCCCTCTCTCTCCTGAAGATGATTGCTGGGACAATCAGGACAGATAAAAGGATGTACTTCTTCACACAACACATAATTAAACTATGGAATTTGCTACCACAACATGTAGTGATGGCCACCAATTTGAATGGCTTTAAAAGCCATCCAAATTCCTGGAAGAGAGGGCTATCAATGGCTACTAGTCCTGATGGCTATGTGCTACCTCCAGTATCAGAGGCAGTATGCCTGTGTACACCAGATGCTGGGGAACATGGGCAGGAAGGTGTTGTTGCACTCATGTCCTGCTTGTGGGTTCCTGGTTGACAGCTGGTTTGGCCACTGTGTGAACAGAATGCTGGACCAGATGGACCCTTGATCTGATCCAGCTGGGCTCTTCTTATGTGCTTATGAAACCACGGGAGATTAATAGGCTGAGGGACAGAGTTATACAGCAGCTCACGTCTTTGAAAAATTTTATCTCATAACCAAGAATCTGCCCTAATGACATATGTATGCATGGGTGAAAAGTGTATCTCAATATATTTTTTTTTTAAAGATTAGCAGTCTTACTTATCATATCCAGTTTTTTAAACAGACTGCTTGCTCGGTCTTGCTCTTTGTTAGATATGCTTTCAATTTCAGAAGGAGACCCAGTTCCAATATCCGTTTTGTATCCATAGCATGGATTTTTTTTTCAAATGGTATGCAGGTGTATGTTTTTTGTCTAAGCATGGCATCCACATAATTTGTTCAAAGGTGATACAGGGTCCACCACAGAGCATTTGTCCTTGAACAAATCACGTGGATTTGATGCATTCAACCAAAACTGTTTTTCACTTGTATGCATCTCTGGGAACTATTCCAAAAGCCATCACATGGATGCAAAACACGATATTTGAACTCTTCTTGAATAATTAAAAAAATCCCTGCAGCTCTAGACTCTGTACTATAATTCCTCAGTGAAAGGCAAGCAAGGAAGGGCTTGCTGAAGTTCTCTAAGAAATCTTAACAAGATCACATTAAACGTAAAACAAAGAATGCTAATTTCATCCAGTCAAATAACAGTGAAATGCTCCATTAAAATTAGAAAAGTATCACCTTACATGCTCACCTCTTTCTGATCAACCTGAAGTGCAGATTTTAAAATATCCCTAAGTTGAATCAATTGCTTTCTTTCTTCATCTTGCACTTGCTTTATCTGAAGTGGGAGACATAACCAAAGTTTGAAATAAAATCATAGAACTGTTACATGTCAGGGCACAATTTGGGCCAGTGCAGAAGTAATGCTCCTGATTGCTTAAGCATGGCAGAGGCTGGCTGCAGGATTATATATTCTACCACCCCCATCTCGTTCCTCCCTATGAGGCAATTCCTTCTGCCCTTCCCAGTTGGCCTTAGTTGCAGTTAAGTGTTATATCAACATCAACATTAATGATAGCCAGGACTTGAAACCAAGTTTGAAGTTGATTATCAAACTCTGGTCAAGAGAGAATCTAGTTTGTGCTGATCTTAAGGTCAATGCTAACGTAAGAACTGCCGCTAAGGCTGCTAGGAAAGGATCTGGGACAGCAATGTACCTGACAAGGCAGTGATTAGGTGAAGGAAGTGCATGATGAAATAGCCTATTCCTTCTCTCTTAACCAAAGCTAAGAGTTATTCCTGAACCAGTCCCTTGAGAGTGTATTGTACTTGGCCTGAAACACTGTGCAGATATAGAAAATATGAGAAAAGCAGGTGATTAAAAATAATTAGGGAGTAATTTTCATGTAACTCTGATATTCAGAAGGTAAAGAATATTAAACTCTGCAACAAATCTAAATGAATTAGGGCTACAATTCTACTGATGTTTACTTGGAAGTAACCCCTACTAAAATAATGTGTCTTGCTCCCAAGTGATGTTATGACTCGGATGCAAGTTTTCTTTGGCAAACTGCAGCTTGGGAGCAGTGGGAATCTTTGGGAAGACCTAGTGTCCCATATTGCAGAATACCAATATACAGAACACTGTAGTCCCTCCAGACCACCGCACAGACCAAATTTGTGTGGGGAGGACGATGCCCACTGGTCATGCTCCCTGACATCCGCACATTCAGACAAATTCTGAAAGGGTCTCCTGAGCATACAGCTGATTACCTAGTTCCCAACAGCATAGAAGTCCCTATCCAAGTTCTGTTGAATATACAACGGGGCTCTTTCACAGGAGGTCTGCTGAATATGCAGAGGTTAGGGGGCAAGCCAGCCAACATCTGGAATGGGCAAGCCAGTATAGTTCTTCTCCCACCGATCCCCGCATGTTCAAATGCCATCACGTGCCTGCTTCTAGGTTAGCTGGGATATCCTGTTTACCGCTACGGCCACATAAGTATGACCAACTGCCCTGTGAGACAGAACCAGGAGAGGAAGGCAGGCAGGCGAAGATACCATCACACACCTGTTCCTGGATCAGCTGAGAGATGCCCTTCTACAGGTCTCCTCCATGTTCAGAATAACTAAACATTCTCCATCACCATTTTTTGTTTGAGTTTTTTGTTTGGTTTTGAGTTCAGAATTTTAAAACTCTGTTTTCCAAATTGTCCCCCCCCCGCAATCATCCTCCCACCCCATAACTTTCCTCATGGATCTTTTGCTTTCATGATTTTAATTTTTAAAGTGTAGGGGTGTTGTTGTTGTTGCTTCATTTCATTTTTAAAAGAACTATGTGTTTTATAAGTTTTGTGAGACTTGGGTTAAAAAGCAGAATGCATATTTAATAAGTCATATGACTGACATGTGGCTACTTACTGTGTGAAGGTCTGTGGAGAGCTTCTCTATTGAGGGCTTGAGGCTTTCAACTGCTTTCAGACCATCCTGAAAGAAGCTTTGGAAGAAAAAAAACTTACTTTTTTTTTTAGGAAACTGTATTAATTTACAATGCCAGAATTTTTCTGGGCAGACAAGGCACAAAACGTTGCTCAACATATATTTATACACTCCACAATACATGGGTGGCCTACTATTGAAACACAAAAGGGGCCCCTGTGAAAAAAACTTTATCTCAAACACATTTCCTCAGGCTCCTCTGCAATCCAGAATCTAAACCCTTCCTGTAAAAGACACAGGGCAAGCAAGATTTGGTCCTCTTGGGATAAAGATGGTTGGCCTATAAATCCCATCTCTTACGGGATCTCTCTTATGGGAGTTCATCTTAAGAGAGTTTCATGACAAGATAAGATTCAAAGGGGGAAGAGGAAAGTGTAATATAAAAGGTCACCACCAATTCCCTAGGACTGTTTTTAGAGCAGTGTTCTGGATGTCAGAGGATGAAAACCAAGATTCTGCCATTTTCTCCCTGCCCCTGCACTGCTTTAGCTAATGCAGGTCTGGAGAAGTAATATGTAGTTCCATCCTCACTCACACTGCTAACCATCCAACAACAGAGCAAAGAACAACGTATAGAATGTAAAATGTCCTGGTTATTTGATCGCTGGCAATGTACTCTACTGCCGCTTTATGAACATAAATCCTTTGGTGCATGACTAGTTAAAATGAGTGAGTCAGGGCTTTCAGTGCACAGATCCTCATTGTGTATTTTTTCTGAAAAACAGAAACTCCTGTCTCTCGCTAGACACACTCTGCAAAACATGAAAGCTGGCAGAGCAGCCTGCATCGCTCCTTTTCACAATGTGATTACTAATCATGCCAAATGGCCATGTGGAAATTATGAACGAAAGATAGCTGGATGCCATGGTATTATCTCAGTCTAACGCCTCATTTCATTTCAAATAATACACCAACAAGACAATAATTGACCTTTTAAACCATTCAGGTCTGATGGATGAAAAGCAGTGAAATGTGAACAGCTGAGCCTCACAGATTTGTATATGCTTCTTCAAAAAGTGTCAGTGCTACAGTAGGTCACAGAAACTAATAAGAACAATTATTTTCAGAAAGCATGCAGTTACCAAGACATATATAAAACATACTTGCACTGTGCATGGAAATACTTGATCAGGTTTTGAAGCAGGTCCACTCCTTTTTTAATCTTGATCTCATTGACTTTCAACAGGTACTGTTAAAAAAACAACATACAAAAAAGAATAGTAATTACTGTTCGGAATGACAGTCATAGGGCTGGTGATAATTAAACCATTTAATACAGTTCAAAGGATCTTGGGAATATCAGCATTTGGGGTGAAATTGCCCAAGCTGGAGTATATGCTATTCCTTCCGTCATCAAACAGTCAAGTGACACTACAGGTCATGATACAAAGGACTAGCTCCATACAACCAAGGCTTTATTAAAGAAGCAGCTCTCCCTACCACATGGCAAACCACTTTTGAAAGCAAGGAAGGTTTCCAAACAGCTTGTGATATATAGACAGAGGCTTCCTGAGATCCTTGCACCCATAATTCCCTGGAATACTGGGAACATTTCCCAAGTATGAACAAAAGAGGCTGCAAAGCTTGAGGCTAAGATTTAAAGCCGCCTTCTCCAACCTGGCACTTTTCAGATGTATTGGACTGCAATTCCCATCATTCCCAGTCAGCATGACCATAATTATGGGGGTTGCAGTCCAATACATCTGGAGGGTACCAGGCTGGGGAAGGCTGGGCTAAAGCATACTTACTCTGAAATTAGCTCAGTTGAAATGTATGAGATTCACATCTAAGTGAATGCGTTTAGGCTTGGATTGTGAATCCTGTTACCCTCCATTAACCATGGACGTGGGTGTTTAATAGACCTAACCAAGAAGCTGCATGATTGCTGGTGTTTGCTCCTGCATTAAACAGCAAAATAAACAGTACCCTCCAAACTGCAAGCTGCAAACCAACCTGAAAACATGGCTTCAACCATAGTGCCAACCACAGTTTGCCTGAATCAAATATCCCAAACCATGATCAGAGCACCCCAGAAATGGAGAGGATTGGTATGCAAGAGGTGAAAGGACGCGGGGGGGGGGGGGGCGCAGTACATTGCTAATCTTCCAAAATGTGGTTTCAAGGGTTGTCCAAACTGAGCTACTGTTGTACAGGACCAAGGAGCAACCACATTTAAAACTAAAATTAGCGCACTGTTAACAACAAATAGAACAGTCCATAGGAAGCAAGTTCATTATAACCCTTCAGGGCATCAGTAGCTCTTTCCCAACAGCTGTTAAATGTCCCTACTTAATCAAGTAAAATGAGATTTCACCTCTCAACAATACTGCAGCAGATGGTAACTTGAATGAGCACAGAAGACAATCCTCTAAGCCGAGGTTGGGATGGTTCCATAAAGGCTTCCCCTGTTTGGTTTATCATCTACAAATAATAGGCTGTCCCGTTTGGGGCCAGTGGGCACATTTGGAATTTAAAGAGCATGTCATGAGTGCTCTCTCAAAATGAATGCCATGGGGGCGGGCACTTCCCATTGACAAAACGGCTGCCATGGTGGGCATGACCAGTCATGAAACACACATTTCCCAGAAGGTGAACTGCTGAGGCTAAAAGAAAAGTAACTTGCCCAAGAACCTAAGTATAAGGCAGAGATGGTGTATGAGTTCCAAACACAAACCACTCTTCTGAACCCAGTTTTCTATGCCAACACCTGTTTCACAAAAGGCAAATTGTGCTTGACCAAGAAGCAGAGTACAAGGTAGAGGTGAGATCTGAGCCATGAGTGCCAAATCATATATTTGCCTCCACAAAGCACAACAAAATACCCATTTCACAGAAAGCAAACTGGTGATACTCAGAGAAACACACGCAGGCAATATACACCCCAACCCCCTCCCCACAAAACACAAGACAACACACACACTAGGCAAAACCCACATCCCCCAAACACCCCAAAACACCCCAGGCAAAGCATATACCACATGCACACAACCAGGCAAAACACACATCACACCAAAAGAAACAAACTACCATACACACCACATAAAAAAACAACACAGGCAACTCACCCCGCACCCCACACACATACAGAACATAGGCAAAACACCCTGCCACTTGTTCCTCACCATGCCCTCTAGTGCCCTAGGACTCTCCCTACCACCCCGACTTATGTTTTCCTTTTTTCTCTTGGGCAAGCTTCAGAACAAAGCACAGGGCTGCAGCCATCCACCCTTTTTATTTTCTAAGTATTCCTCTGGAGCCTACATGGGGACCAGAGGCATTCTTAGAAACAAAGATGGCACCAGAGGCTGGTGCTTTGTTTTGTAACATGCCAGCCTCACGTTATTTTAAAAAGTTCTTTAAATTAAAACAAAGTTTGAAAAATCAGGAGGGGCAGAGAGCCTGGTGGGTGCCAAAGAAGATGTCTGAGGGCACACTGGTGCCTATGGGGACCCCGGGGCTATGTGATCCACTAATCTATCATTGTTACGTTTTCAAATAATTGTGCCAAAAGCAAGAAATTCCTTCCTGAAATAGGAATATCCAGGTAGTTTCAAAAATTCTAATACTTGCCACAGAAAGTGTATACAAAGATACACTTATGAGTGTTAGTGAAAAATGAAATGAGCTCCATGTCCACTCTTACCTCACACATTTGTAACTGAAAGAACCTTCTCTCTTTTTCCATCTCTTCCGCTATTTCAGCTCCACTTATTTCTGTGCGGATCATTCCATGTAATTTTGCATGTTCTTTTTTCTCTTTTTCTATTTTGGTCCTGTGTAGAAGAGAACCAAGAAAACCATGCCATCAGTCTAAACCACATTCATCAACTGGCTTTGTTTGTTTGTTTGTTTGTTTGTTTTAGAGTGGTGTTAGTAAATCTACAACCATCCAGCAAGTTTAGTGGAGCTGCCCTGCTGGGTTTAATAGGACTAACCCTGGATCAACCGGGGTGTACACTCAATTTGAAACATTCCTAACTAAAGCTGCTCCCAGATGTACTAGATCAGGGATGCTCAATTTCTGTACTGTTGTTGAGGAGGAGTTTCAATTCTCCAGACATCCCAATGGGCCAAAACAATATGACCCCCTCCCTTACGTGTGGTCCTGCTCTATGATAAAACAACATAACCTAGTAGGTTTTTACAGGTATGGAGCGCATGTACCTGTACTGGATAATATTAACTCACTGTCTTTGGGGATGGGGGAGAGGAAGGAACAAATTAATGTTCTAAAAGAAACCCATATATGAGGGATTGGTAATGGTCTGTTTCTGACATGTGCGTGAGATAGCAATATAATAAAAATGTCTACAA
The DNA here is from genome assembly GCF_057233095.1 of Heloderma suspectum. Lineage (NCBI taxonomy): Eukaryota > Metazoa > Chordata > Lepidosauria > Squamata > Helodermatidae > Heloderma > Heloderma suspectum. Next base: position 274,971,809 of record NC_139458.1, read on the forward strand.
AATAGACAATGAATTTCATTCCTTCTTTTCTTTATGAATGAATGTGAGCACTCTTTCTTTTTTTACTATACCTTCACTAAAGGTTGGGCCATTGGGAACTGGATAAAGGTACATTAGAGCCAGATGCAACCTTCCCTATGCTAGATTATAGAACTTCTTCACCAAGTTGTCACAGTCTACAAGAACAAATGGAATATTTTATTGAGTAATGGCAAGCAGTGAGAGACATTTTTTCATCAAATGATCACAAGACAGCCCAGCTGAAAACCACAATTTAAATACAAGATTTTGATTCACATAGCTCAGAGATTTGCTGGCAATGTGAAGACACAGTAGCCAATTCAGATGAAAGTTTCATGCAAGTTTCTTCATCATACAATCCATCCAGATGTATATAAAAACCAGGATGGAATATTGAAAACAAGTCCAATTGATGATATAAATTGGCCTTTAGAAAGGATAGTAAAGGAAAAAAATTGAGAGCCTCTAAGGAACTAAGAAGTCATTTGATTGCTCAGGAACTGCTTTCACGGATCAAAACTGAAAGAGAATCCAAGACCACAAATAGACCTCACATTCTAAATATTACTTGCACCTTTTAATGTTTGAAAAGAATTACACAACAGCACTGTGGCGCTCTAGTAGCCATGTAGTCCTACCAACAGACAGAATGAATGCCTTACAGACAATTTCCTTCAGACACTATCCTCAGCCTAAAAGGGTGAATATTCTTTTTTATTTTGTTGTAGAAGACAAAAAAGCCACAGAACGCTGTTATCCATCTACTCACAGGGCATGTCTGCACAGCAGCTCCCTGTAGTTTCAGTTCCACACTTTTAACACAAATCTAGAGCTAAGATCGAGGAGAAACCCCACAAAACCTTTCCAGTGTATGCACAGGGTTTTCCTGAAGAAGAATCTCAGAAGCTCCTCTTTGTGCTAGGAGCTCCCCATGCTCTGGCTTTGGTGTACACAGCTTGGAATTGCAGGAAGACATTCCTAAGGAGGCACGTGTGGCCCTAAGAACTCCATGCCAACATTGCATCCTATAGGCTGTAGCTCGGTGCTCGAGCACATGCTTTGAATGCAAAAGGTCCCAGGTTCAATCCATAACATCACCAGGAAAGAACCCCTCTGCCTGATAGCCTGGAGAGCTGCTGCCAGTCAGTGTTGATGATACTGGGCTAGACAGACAAAAGATCTGACTCAGTATAAGGCGGCTTCCTAGGTTTATTGATGTACTGATTTAATTTACAGTATTTGTATGTCGCTCCACATCCAAAGACCTCGAAGCGGTGAACAGCAGACATGATAATGAACGTTCCTATACTACAGATTGTGCAGCCCTCACTGAGTGACCTATTCCCGAGGTCACTGCATCTGCAACAGAGGTTCCCAACATGGCGCCTGCAGGAACCATAGCCCAATGGGGGCCTCCAACGGTGCCCACAAAGCTCTCCCCTCCCTGCCCTCTTCAAAAAAATTGTTTGACGAAAAACCTTGGAAAATGTTAGGGCAGTCTTTTTTCCCTGCCTTTTTAGACCCTAGCCTTGCTCTTTCTCTCCCCTCTACCCCTTTGCCTTGCTATTTCTCCATCCCTCCCAGCCTCTAGCCTTGCTATTTATCTCCACCACCACCACCGCTTTAGCTCACTTCTATCTACCCAGGCCCCCACAGCAGCCATTACATGACTAGCCATATCCACCGTGGGAGAAATTTCTGGTGGTGCCCCCAGCAGTTTCTCAAATTCCCAAATGTGCCCACGGGTCCAAAAAGTTTGGGGACTCCTGATCTACAGTACATAGGCAAGTCTGAATTCACTGCATGGCCAGAAAGTATGCATGCAATCCTCCTAACGTAGCTTATTTAACATGCACCCCACGTTTCAACTGCCACACTTCCTTAACTAGCATTCAATTACATCGCCAGCTTTACACAGCTTTCCCTGTCAGAGTTTACTTTCTTTGAATGAAGTGAACCCCCTCCCCCACCAGCCCAGAACACAGCTGTCATCCCTTCCTGTTCCTGAGCCAACTAGCACTGCAGATGCAAGCCAGAAGGCTGGAGTTTGGAGGCTTCCAAGTCTTCTTAAGCCTGCTGCCCTGGACCACCCAAAGGTCACGGCTGACATTGTCTAAGGTCTCTGTTTCAAAGTGGGTCACGGTGCAGCAGAGCACGAAACACGAACATCCAAACCTACAAGGCATAACTAGGTTACTAGGATGGGAGTGTCTTCATTTCACACTCAGATTTGTATATCGGTTCCCAGATTATTCTTTTTAAAATGAAGTCAGTGAACCACATATCCTAAAATACAAGGTGCGGTGCTGCGTTTTAAAAATTATTTGCACACAGAAATACAGCATGCTTGGAAATTACTTGGAAACAGATTCTCAAGGAGGAAGTCAGACTCAGGACACACCTGTACATAGAGCAGGAGGTTCAAGACTCTGGGATTCAGGAAGGAACTTGTTGCCCTAGGACACGGATGGGGAACAAGCGGCCATCCAGATGTTGCTGGACTGCATCTCCCATGATCCCTCACCATTGGCTATGCTGGATAGGGCTGATGGAGGTTGCAGTGCAACAACAACTGGAGGACCACAAGTTGCCCACCCTGTCCTAGGCTGCCCTCACCACAGCTCTGTGCCTGATGCTATAGACATTTTCATAGATATCTAGAATGCAAAAACATAAGAAGAGCCATGCTGGATCAAACTAAGGGTCCATGTACTCCAGCATTCGGTTCACAGAATGGCTGACTAGCTGTCGACCAGGAAATCACAAGCAGGACACGAGGGCAACAGCACCCTCCTGCTGAAGTTCCCCACCAACTGGTGTACATAGGCATACTGCCTCTGATACTGCAGGTAGCACATCGGGACTAGTAGCCATCGGGACTAGTAGCCATCGATAGCCTTCTCCTCCAGGAATTTATCTAACCCCCTTTTGAAGACATCCAAATTGGTGGCCATCACTATGCCTTGTAGTAGCGAATTCCATAGATCAACTATGCGCTGTGTGAAGAAGTACTTCTTTTTATCTGTCCCGAGTCTCCCACCAATCAGCTTCATGGGAACACCCTGGATTCTACTATTGTGAGAAAGGGAGAAAATGTCTCCCTATCCAGGGAACAAGAAAAATGTCTCCCTATTCTCTACATAATTTTATACACCTCTATCATGTCTCCTCTTACTCACCCTTTTTCCAGGCTAAACAATCCGCTGTTGTAACCTTCCCTCATAGGGGAGTTGCTCCACTCCCTTGATCATTTTAGTTCCTTTTTCTGTACTTTTTTCAGCTCTACGATATTTTTGTTTCAAGTGACCAGAACTGTACACGGCATTCTAAGTGTGGCCACACCACAAATTTGTATGAAAACAGCATGATAGTGGCAGTTTTATTCTCAATTCCTTTTCTAATTATACCTATCATGGAGTTTGCCTTTTTTACAGCAGCCGCACACTGGCTTGACATTATCTATACATTCAGACAAAGGCAAAACCATGCAGCACATACTAAAGAAGAGGATGCTGAGAAAGGCTTTTTTCTTCTTCTTCAGAGGATGTAGACCGAATGCCTTGGGCTACCTATGGTTAGCATTAACATCATCACAGATGTAACGCTAACCATAGTTAGCTCTGAAGATGAAATGCAGCAGTGGGCAGGGGGAGTGCACAAGCTTGCAAGGTGTTCCTGGTTGCTAGCCCCTAGCTAGGAGACCGGGCATTACTTCTGCACAAGCTTCTATGAAAGGGTAAATAGCTTGTTTTCTGAAAACAAGATGCCAACAGAGAAACAAGGGTGCTGAAGCTTGACAGAGATTTTCCATTGTTCCACTGGAAGAGGGAACAACATTTACCACTTTAGCCACTATCTGCTGTTGTCTAAGGCTGCTGAGCTAAAGGAGTGGATGCATTTAATTAAACCTCCATTGCTTACTGCTATTAACCTCTACAGCTGTAATTCAAGCCCTTAGGCAGAATAATAGTTAAGTGAGAGTGCAATCCTAAGGGATTGCCACTCAATAGATAAAGGGCTTCAAGATCAAGGAGCCCTCTGTCTATCCTATGTCCTGCCAGCAGAAGCCAGGGAGGATGGGAGGACAGAGGCAAAAACAGCTCTTGGCTTGTCTAGCGGACTTGGTGGGTGGGACAGGTGATGTAAAGGCATTAGGATTCTGGTGATCCTGGCCCCTCCTCCTCCCTCCCCACCAGCACATGTCCCCTTTTCTCCCTTTCTGACTTCTCTTATGAGGTTGCAGTTGCTTTCCATGGTGACTGGGAGCAGGGAGAAAGATCTACGATCAGATCGCCTCCTCTACAGTTGTAGCTTTGTCTACAGCTGCAGAGCAAGAGATCTACACTAGCACAATCTATTTTTAGCACAGAAACAATTCTTTCTCTCTTTCTGGAAACTCACTTCTTGGAAGGCGTGCACATCTACATAAACGCCATAGTCTATTTGAATTCGAACTAGAATTCAGATAGAATTCATAGTTCGAATTCTATTAACTACATCTTTATCATATGCACATTTACTACAGTCTTCCAATTCATGATACATTTCCAAAGTTGCCTCTGAGCCCCTCAGTTCTCAGTTTTGGCAACTAACTCAGAACTGCATATTCTAAAATCATACTGTAGAAACTTCAGTATTGCAAACAGGCCAAAGAACAGATGTCAGGGTCTTGTTCAACATTGATCATAAATAATTGGCATCCAATGCCTTGAAAACACAGTCGACCATGGTGTCAGGCTTTCGTGATTGGGCACAATCCAGCTTTGGAAATATTAGAAGCTGCCTTAGACTAAGTCAAACCCTTGGTCCATCTAGCTCAGTATTTTCTACACTGAATGGCAGTGGCTGTCTGGGTCCTCAGACCAGGACATTTCCAAGCCCTATCAAGAAATGCCAGGGACTGAACCTGAGACCTTGGCATGCAAAGCATGTGCTCTCTACTGACCTAAAGCCCATTCCTAAAAAACTTTAGCCCTATGCAGGCATTAAGCCTGATCACGTGAGGCCTAAAGGTGGAGAGGGAATGTGGGTCTGCACCCACGAGCCTCGCCCTCAATGTCCCCATTCCCCTCAGGTTTCTGAATCGTGTAGAGGCTTCCCGCCAAAGCAAGCAGAAGTCCACTTCAGGCCTCCCTGCTCAATGGGGGAATTGTGGGGATGTGCACACCTATGCCCCCTCCCCACTTTTAGCTCTCTAGTGAGCAGGCCAAACACCTTCGTAGGGTTACCCTGCCTGCTGCAAGTGAGAATGGTTTTGTTTTTGTCACAGGCATTTCTTCTGTGTATGTTGTCTCTGCATACCATGCTGTTAATGTTTAAGCATATAAAGGAAGGTGTGGGAGAACAAAAGCAGAACAAAAGCTCAAATCTTCACCCCAACCAGATCCAGCCACAGGCCCAAAGTTAATGAATGGCACTTTCATCATAAAGTTTGAGGCCTTTCCACAAGCAGCTTTTCCCTTAATGCTATGCTTGAGCTATCACAGATCCAGCACCAATCGTACTGTATTGCATCCCCAAGTAATAGAAAGTGGAGGCAATCTTCCTGCAGGTGGGAAGGTTGCTTTTGGCTGGTTTTGGCTGATTTCTTTTAAGCAGATGTGCACTGCAGTGAGGAGAGCACAGATTTAAAAAAATACAGCAACGTTTCCACAAAATGGTGAGAATATTGCTACAGGAAGAGAATGTAGTCTCCTTTAAAGGCCTTTGATGGGAAATGAAGATCTTGAACTCTGGTCCAGAAAAGCAATTATTTCAAAATAAGTTTAAAGCCTATCTAAAAAAGCTTACCAATTAGGACTTCTGATTTACAGAAAACGGTGAAAGGGAGCATGAAAATTCTTGAAAAGAAAAGATTATAAAATAGGCCAGAATAGAAGAAGTAGAGGGTAAAAGAGGAGTTAAAAGATAGAGGAGCCTAGGCCAGCCTTCCCCAACTTTATGCCTTCTAGATGTTTTGGGCTACTATTCCCATAGTCCCTGACCATTAGCCATGTTGACTAATGGGCCTGATGGAAGCTGTAGTCAAAACTTCTGGAGGGCACTTGTTCGGGGAAGGCTGGCCTAGGCTTCCTCTATCCTCCCAATCCTCCTTTATCCTCTGCTTCTTCTATTCTTACAACATTAAATTAAAGTTGGCTGTCTGTCTGGTATTCATATCACAAGGGAGTAATCTTTGCTATCGCACTAGTCTTTTCTCTATAAGGACATTTACCTTTATAGCAATAGATTTATAAAATACTGCATTCCCAACTAAATTGTCAGCATTGTGCACAAACAGGTTTATACAATGAGGGAATCTAAAGAGGGATTTCCAGTGGTTGCTCCACTCTTATGGAATTTCCTTCCTCTCAGCACATGCCAAAGATAGAACACTTTCTAGAAGACCTATTCTAGAATACATCAAGACCTATTTGGATTTTAAAAGATAGGATTTAGGCTGCTCCTGTGCTACAGCCTTTGTTATATTACATATTCCTTTGAATGAGGAATTGTGAAAAACCAAGATATAGTGTTGGATGCAGATTTGCACTTGTGGAAGAGCTGTAGCAATGGTGCAGTTCCATGAAAACATTGAAGAAGCAATACCATAACATGCACAGATTGAAATCTGGCCTTAAAGAGTACACAGTATGTTGCGCAACATTGCGCAAAAGCTTAGCACTTGGGGAACCAAGTCTGCTGGATCAGGATTTTAGCATTAGCAGAACAATGCTGCGCAACAGGGGAAAAGATTGCTCAGCTTGCACAACGTGCCTTCCGCTTGCATAGGACAAAATCTTGATCCAACCCAACATGCTAGTGTTTTAAAGACAGGAGTGTATTCATAATTATTTTTATACAAAATGCTAAGTGGATTACATATATGTTTTCTAATTGCTCCTGAGGAAGAGTTTCCTGACTCAAAATGCATTTGGACTTAATGAATAAACAGATTCCGGCACACCTTAGAGGATTCCTAATTTTTCATTTCCTGTACTGGTGGTGGTGCCATCCTCTTTTTTAAGCCAGTGCTAATCCCCCAAAATAGCAGTTTACATAATTGCTAGCAAGAGTGCCTGAGCAGGAAATGGATATATTCATAAACCCAATGTATGCAAATATAAAGAGCCAACCAAGTGTTATTCCCCAGTCCACAGAACATTTAAACTAATGGTTAAGCCCTAAATGACGTTACAGCAAGTGATAATCAACAGAGGCTATTAAGTCAGACTGCATTACGTATGTCTGCAGCACCCCATGATGGCTTGCATGTGTGAAACAGCCACAACAATTCAAACAACATAGACAGAGCTTTCATGTATGCCTCACTTCATGGACCATACACTTTTCAACTGAGGCAGTTCACACATTCAGCTACAAACCATTAAGTGATTCCCCCGCCCTCCCATTCCAGAGGTGAATTAGCCTCAGATAGCTAAAGGGGAACCACATTGTCATAAATCGTTCATGGATCATAAACATAGGTCGAAATCCTATGCAATCCTGAATTTAGTGAACTCAGACCCAAAGAACTTCCTAATTTTTTATTCTAGAGTAAGTGCAGGTCCCCCAATCTGGATTGGGACCCTAGCAGGACAGGAAGTGGGGGCTTTAACCCTCCTCCTCCGGTTTGGTCCTGATCTGAATCAAGCAAATGGAGCACTATTTGGCCATATATATATTGCATGTGCGGGGAGGGGGATCCAGATTGCGACTGCAGAAGGGGGGAAGGGATACCCCCCCCCCATGCTAGGACCCTGATTTGGATCGGGGGCCCTGTACTTATCCTAGAGTAAAAAAGAACTCGATGGCCTTGAAGGCCCCTTCCAACCCTACTATTCTATGATTCTATGAACATAGTTGCTAGTTACATATTTAAATAAATGTGTGCTTTGGCCTTCAGTGGCCCTTTCTTCTGAATAAATGGGCATAGGAGGGAGCTATTAGTAACAAATCCTAATTTCTTCCTGCATAATAGTGAGGAAATACATACACTTTTGTTTCATAGTCTTTCCATGCTTTATCAAAAGGTTTCTTCAGATCCTGCAAAAATGCAATGAGAAAGACATTAAATAGGTGGGTAACCATTTGTTATGAGACTTTCCTTCTAATCACCCAAACCAGATGCTGATGAACTGTTTTTGCAGTCAGGAACATCCTGTCACCCTTTAAACACAATCTAGCTTTAACCAGCTTTCTAGGCTTTTATGATGTACTTTAATGGAAGTTTAAACATTTGGAAGTCCAATATATACCCTTCATTGACTGCTATGGGAGCAAAGCTCAACACACTGGGCAAAGCCTATGTTTAACACCAATATGAACTCCAAATACCTCCAATTACTTTAGAGTTAACCAGGGGCCTGTTCATACATAAGAGCTGCTTCTTTCTCCATATAATTATCTTATGTATGAGACTGAAACAGACCAGGTCTGCACAATCTGGAACCCACCAAACCAAATGCAAAGGATGGCAACCCACCAGGGGGCTGATAAACTTCCAGGTTTTACTTCTTTCTGCTTGGATCTTCAAAGGAGGGGGATCAATGAGCACCTGGCAAGCCACAGAACAAGGCTGGTGGGCTGCTTTTGGCATGCTGGGCCATACTTTGTACAGGCCTATCTGAGAAACCTTTACTGTGAACCAGATTGCATAAAGATTCAGTAGACAGAGGCCAGCAGCTTAGCATGTTTGCAGTGGCCTGGAAAAGGGCTCAATTCACCCTGGTATTTCTCCACATATATGGAAAAAAATGGGGTAGGGCTAACTTGCCAGCTCACATGTATGAACCAAATTAAAATCTAACAATTTGAACTATTAAGAATAAAATATTATTGTGGAATTATCTAACAGTAATTATCAGCTAAATTAGCTCAGCTTATTTGCATTTTCTAAATACTAAAACAGGCACACCACCACTGAACAGGTCAATTTGTGAAACATTACACTAAGTTTAATGAAGTATTCATAATCCACCTAGGAAACATTTGCTATTGGGCAGATTAAAAATATAATCATCACCATCCTCATCACCACCACCACCACCATCACAACCCTGTACAGTGAGAACATTCCAGTGTCTGTAAAGAAAAACTTTAATATTCAAACACCACCACCACCACCACTTTTTAATGCTTTTCCTGAATATACTTTGGATTGTTTTCATAGCTGCTCCCTAACCGCACTGAAAATATGTGAACTTCTTCTGTTCTTAGTCGCTTTACTGACTAATTCTAAGCAACTTGCCAGAAAAAGAATGTTTCAAATTTACACTCGCTCTCTCTCTCTTTAAATTAACACTTTTATTTTGGTATATAAAATGCACACAAAATACACAATTTTTCAGCCTCACTAATGTTTCAAAACAAGCCAAAATAGACACAAATTCCTCCTTCACCCAGAGTCCACCCCCAAATCTTTCCTCCCCCCCTCCATAGGCCCACCCATCCTATGCCCTGCCAGCGGGAACACCAAATCCAAGGACATTTAGAATAATAACCAGTGACATCATAACAGAAATACACTTACAGAAAGAAAAGGACGCAAGAGAGGGAGGATGAGGAGAAGAAGAAAAAGAAAAAAAAAGAAAAAAAGGAAATAAGCAAACAAAAACACCCCAAACTATACAAACATGAAATCTATGCAACTATACAAATGATAGCACCAAAACTACTGACAGGCTTCTTTCAGCAGTACATAGAACCATTTTATTCTCTGTATGTTAAAAAAAAAAAACAGGTTGAAAATTGTAACATGTATTGTGTCAAGCTGTTTTCCATTACCAAATTATTTTTATAGCTGGCTAACAAAACTCTCATCTCTATCATGAATGTTTCAATATACAGTTTTTATCCTATTCACAGAAAATGAGAAGTGTCAAGACATACAGTTCAATCTTGGGGCCAGTTGGGGTGTTTGTAGGGCTCCAGGAAAATTCTCAAACCAGGTCCTCCAACCTCTTGTGCTAGTTCCTCAGTCACTAGGCCCTGTGCATCAAGGCTGCAGTACTGGCCTGAGTGCCTTTAGCTGACTTCACAAGGCAATGGAGGTACACTAGGCCCTATAAATCCTTTCTTTCCAAGTATGCTCCTCAGACTGAGCAATTCGTTGCTTGAGGAGTGTCACCTTCTTAGCTCCTGCCTGTCCATGACAATGTCCCCCTGCCACCAGCCCAGATGACTAGCACCTTACCTGTGCCTTACAGTTAAGCCCATGGACCGACAGTGTTATTTTGCTCCCAGAATTCTCTGAGGAGAAAACTGGGTGCAGGCCTTGAGCTCACAGGCATCCTCCACTGTTCTCTTCTTCTCCCTTCACTTAGGGGAAGGGTCATGGCTCAGTGACAGAGCGCATGCGCTGCATGCAGAAAATCACAAGTTCAATCCCTGGCATCTCCAGGTGGGGCGAGGAAAGAATCCTGCCTGAAACCCTGGAGAGCCGCTGCCAGTCAGTGTTGACAATACTGGGCTAGATGGGCCAGTGGTCTGACTCAGTATAAGGCAGCTTCCCATGTTTCTATGAGGGGGGAAACAACTAAACTGGGAGATTGCGAGGTTATTTGTACACTGAAACTTCTATGACCTGGTCATTAAGCTCTCTTTGCAGAGACTAAGGGAGCATGGGGTAGAGTGTAGGAATCCAAGGCCGCCTTCCTGATCTCTCCCAAAGGAGAATTCTGGGCAGAAAATAGCATCGAAACAGGCACTTTGTGCACGTTAATTCATGACAGGCCAAACATAAACATAATCTGTCTACCCAGAGAGAGCATCTTTGCAAAGTGATGCACATGTTTTAAATAGGCAATAAATCTTGAAAACAACATAATCATTGTTTCATGGTCACTCATAAGCATCTCTAGAGCTATATTTTATTTCAGCTCTTTAAAGTACATGTTGTATTTCATCAATTAATTCATTTATTATATTTGTAAACTGCCCAATAGCTAAAGCTCTCTGGGTGGTTCACAATGTGATAGAACACAATATAACCTTTTTTTGAATCAAAAAATGATTCCAGGGACTTTTGCATTTGCAAAGTGATCATAATAATAATGATGATGTATCAGGGCTCCCATCTGCCAGGATGCCCAAATTCCTAACATGCATAGAGCATGTATCAGATACTCAACACCTGCAACTAGCACCCCCCCCCCCCAAAATCACCATATCTAATGTTAAATATATTCTGTACATGAGGGAGAAGACTGGTGGTAATGGGTGCTGGTAGAGCATGCTTTTCTCAAACTGAAACTAAAATGCACTTATGATAACAAGAACCACAAAAAAACATATATTTGAAATATATGTGTATGCAACATACCCCTTTCACTCCTTTTAGATCTCCCTTCAGCAAACTGTCCAGTGGGAACGTGATTATATTGTTCATGTTCTGGATCTACAATAAAAATTGCAATGCTTTTAAAACATTTTCATACTCAGGATTAACATCCATTCTTTTATCAGGTAGATCTAGAAGCATTTGAACAGCAAAGAGTGAACAAGTCAAGATATAGCATTATGAGTACATAACGTTATTGCCATTATGAAACGTAACAAATGAGGCAGGGCCTCAGTATACACTGATTCCCTGGGAGGACTTCATTTGCCCCCAAACCCTGGAGTTTGGTCCCCAAGAGGTGCAAGATATCAGTTTCCACTTTTACAGAAAGCAAAAAGATAAAGAGGGATGCCCTTCCTAGTTGTTTGCGAGCAGTTGGGAATGCATTCTTTCATTATTATTATTAAGGCACAGTGCTCAAGGTGTGGCTGTGTTGTTTTGCCATCATGTTAAATTTTAACTTAGTACAAATAAGGTAACAGGCATGCTGGTGGAGCAAGATATACACATGCTATCCAAACTACAGATCCATACCTAGAACAGTAGTTCATATTAATCAATGAAAACAAAACTGCTTTAAAAAATAGAAGTAACAGAACATGTATTTGTATAAACTAAGTCTGAACCAAATGTTCTCCCATTTTGCTTTTCACTTTGACAGCCGCAATTTAAAAAGGGACCTTTCCCAAAGATCTTAATACTCCCTTTTTGTGGCTGTTTATACCCACTGTTTCTCTCTGTGAAATCCCACCCCCCAAACTTCATTGCTTGAGTGATCCCAAACAATTGGCTATATATATATATATATATATATATATATATATAGTTGTATATATATGATGACATCACAGTACTGTGTAACCAATCAGATTTGACTATGTGCTCATGACACTAATGGGAAAATGAAACCCACTGGTCATGTGGGTAATCCTAGCCAATCAGGGATCTCTCTATCAATCAAACAATCTTACAGCCCTTTCAAGGAGACCTTAACAATCAAACACTGAAGGGGGTGGGTACCTTTCAACTTTGACCACAATTCCTGTGAAATGGCCCCTCCTTTGACTCAGCCCTAGTATAAATGATTCAAAGAACGCAAGACATTTTAACTAGACCATCTTTCCTAACAGATTTTGACCTAAGTTTGGGTATTAGCCCCAGGAGCGTAGCCAAGTCATTTGTAGTGTTAGAGGGGCCTAGAGATCCATAATGCTTGCTTAAGCTCATTACTGGTACAATTCCCATGCTAGTAAGCCTCTGAGCATGTGCAGATGAGTCAAAAGGCCAATAACAGCCTTCTCAGTGCATTCCTTACTAATGAGGAGAATGTCTTATCTCTGATGTGCCTAGGAAGCAAAGTCTGTTTACAGGTGGCTGTGCCTGAGAACCAAACACTTCTAGCCTATTCTGGGAATGAACGCTAGGGGTGCTTGCTAGTGTCGTGCTGCCTCATGGCTAACATGTAGTGTATAAGACCCATTGTACCCAGTGGCTTGGGGTTCAGAGAAGCTGTCTGATCCAACCATGGGGTATGCCTGTGTGCTGTAAATTACTCAATAAAGTCTTCTTGTAAGCAAACCTTTGAGTCTGATTTATCACTATCTTGGCACTTCTAACCTAAGAGTTCAATGCCCACGGCCGGGGCGACACGCTTTGCCAGGTCTGAAGTACTGAATTGTACACAGCAACCAGGAAAAGCTACTGATTATAGAATCAACATTACATCACACCTCTGCAAATCTTTGAACAGCAATGTCAAGAGGCTTTTCAGGAAATCCAGTCCAGATTGCCTAAGTGAGAAGTATATTATTGCATAAAAAGTAAAAAAAAGTAAAGGTGTCCCCAATCAGTCGTGTCCGACTCTAGGGTGTGGTGCTCATCTCCATTTCTAAGCTGAAGAGCCAGCGCTGTCCGAAGACGCTTCCATGGTCATGTGGCCGGCATGACTGAACACCGAGGTGCACGGAACTCTGTTACCTTTCCCGCCAAAGCGGTACCTATTTATCTACTTGCAATTTCTTGCTTTCGAACTACTAGGTTGGCAGAAGCTGGGACTGAAGACGGGAGCTCACTCCATCATGCAACACTCAGGTCTCGAACTGCTGTCCTGCCGACCTTCCGGTTTGCATTTCAGCGTCTTAACCACTAAGCCACCGCGGCCCTATATTATTGCATAAGTAGTCTCAATAAGATGCTTTTAAGCAGCAAAATGGATTGATAATAGGGAACAACAACTAGAAGGCCCAGAGCCTCAGCTGACCTCCCAAAGTACCACCAACTGCCCTCCTCAAGTTGCCAACCTAGATGATAAAGGGAGTGGTGGAGCTGGCAAAGATCATGATAACCATCCACTCTGGAGGGTATAGGACCCCCAGCCTACTCCTCCTTCTCCTCCTCAAAGTAGCCCTACTGTAAAAGTAGGTACTGGCCTGATACAGGCCACAGATGCTGTTCCAGCCAATCATCCAATAAAAGAAACCAAGCAGCTGGACGTTATATTTCTCTTATGGGGATAGCTTGTCCATTGGACCAAAGGCATTAAAATTTGGCCCAGATGCTGATCATCCAGAAAAACTGGCCCTTCCACTAAAATTATACCCATCCACTAAAGACTGCTGCTAATACTCTCAAGCAAACACTTCTAACTGCTGCCCCCAAATTGCAGTGCTGCCCTTTTTTTGGTCAAGTCTTGCAGGGGCCGGGAACAAAGTCAAGTAGTACAGTTGTCAAGACAACAATCACACAGTTACTTCTCCCTTCCTCCCTCCGAAAGGAAAAAGAGTAGGCCAAGAGGCACCTGAGGGAGTAGAAGATGCAGAACCTTGAGTAGTGGGTAGATTGGGGAACAAAGCAGAACTGTTACTCGTTCCCACCTTCAAAAAAGCAAGGGTGCCCTAATACTTAGGAGTGGTCCTGCTTTCACATTAAATGTTTCAAACTGCTTTGTCCTACTGAATTCTGTAAAATTCTAACACAACTGTTCAATCATTATAAGTGTTGCCAAATTACTTCCCCCACTCTTGGACCTGTGCCTTCAGCAGCAAGCTGGCATGCAGAAATGAAGAAAGCGAAGTTTCCCCCAGTGTGGAGATTCAGTAACTGGAAAAGCTTCACTTGCTTACATTCTGTATATCAAGCTGCTATTAAAGGCAGGGAAGAATTAAATCTGCAATATATACTAAATCTCATAGAAAACCTTGAATATCGGTTCCCTGTTCTGCAAATAGGGAATCTTTCCTTGAGGAAGATAAAAGAGAGAATGAATCTCCCAGGCAGACTTGCAACCTGATAACAACCATGTTTGCTAAGAAGTAAGTCCCACAATTCAATGCTTCGTCTACTAATACAATATTAGCAACTTTCTTTAAGTTAAAAAAGAAATGCTATTTCTAGCCTCTTTGGCTACCAGTTTCCATCTAGCAGCTTTCAACAAGGTAAGTAGGCCTACTAGAAGCAAATACTTGCAAAGAGAAACCAAACTCTGAACAGCTTTCCGCTAAATCTGAATTACCATACTTGGGTAACACCACTGTTGTATTAAACTTTGACCACGATTTAGTTGACTGCAAGATGTAGAATATGAATATAGGCAATAGCGGCCACATTTCCCCTATTAGATTTTTCACCCCAACTACAAAACAAATACTTCAATTGTATATGGAAGCCGATGAGTTCAATGATGAATTTAAAATCAAAGTGGCTGATTCATCCAACTCATGTACACTAGCCTGCTCTGCCCTAATAAGTATTCTGTCATTGATTTTGCACCCACAGGCAAGAACAGCTATGAACATTTTTACTGCTCTAACCCCTGATGTATATAGAAGCCTAGTTTTAACATCTGCCATTACATTCCATGAAACAGCAGGGTTTATACGAGGCTTCTTGTACTGATTATGCAAACCAAAGCGGTTTTGGCATCCTCACAAAATTAGAACCTTACTATTCCTCTAAAAGCTCCCACACTCAGCTGCTGCCCCTGACCTTCGTATGTCTAGTCTAGTGGCTACATTCATCTACACACGTCTTGCTTTTGGGGACATGGCTGCTGCTGTCAGAACTGCATAAACATACCCCGAGGAGTGAAAAACTGAGGTGGTAACCCTGTTCTGGGGAGAACCACTTTAGACTACAAATGGGTGGAGGACCCTTCTCCTGAAACACTGATTTTCTATCTGAACTATTTTTATATATGAAGTACTCAGTAATAAGAGCATACGAAGAGCCCTGCTGGATCAGCCCAAGGGTCCATCTAGTCCAGCATTCTGTTCACACAGTGGCCAGCCAGCTGTCAACGGGAGACCCACAAGCAAGACATGAGGACAACAGCACCCTCTTGCCCATGTTCCCCAGCAACTGGTGTACATAGCTATACTGCCTTTGATCCCTGACCTGCAATCTGATATGCTCAGAAACTGAGCATATCAGCATATCAGAAACTGAGCTCAGAAACCAGCTCAGACACTGGTTTATCATCTTAGCGAGAAATAAGTAATCCTCTTAGCAAGAACATCTAACAAATCTATTATTACTTTGAGATGGTTTCTTTATTCCGAAAATAACTAAAGACTAAAGATATATATAAGGATATATATTTAAAATTGATTAACTGCAGCTTTTTCTGTGTCTTTTTTTTTAATTCACAAATTTCAGTCGATGAACCCTGTACCAGTCTGCGATCCCTCTTTGCTTAATGAGCTGTCTTCTCTATAATTATATATGCGCCACGGAAATGAAGATGTTGAAACAGGTGTCGAAGCAACACAGACTACAGCAGCACAAAGCCAATTAGCATCTGCAGGCAGTACTAGCAATTCAATCTAATACTCCTGTCAAGAAGGGAAGCTGAACCTAATGAGTGTGTGAGAAAGAAAAATACTAACACCAAAGCAAACTATTTTCTTAAGAATCAATGCAAAAGTAAATCAGGCCTTTTAAAAGTGGTTTTTCTACTGCTACATTTTCAAGCCACCATTCAAGGAGCACTCACATATCCACAGACATCTACCCTGCAACCCACTTTGCTGAAGCTAAGGGTCAAGTCAGGGCCTGGATGAGAGGTTGCCTGGGAACCTCATGTATATTGCCTTAAATTCTATGTTGGAAGAAAGGCAGGATATAAATGCTTCAGATACATATATGAGTTACCATCCCAAGAAAGTTAGTTGTGACAAGAAATTTTCCACTGATCTCAGCTGGGGCCATAGGATTGTATCCGATGGTTGCTTTGCACTAGCAAAAAGTAGTTCATGCAGAGTGGGGCAGCCAATTCTCATTTTCACCAACCCCCACAACCTACTGCAGCCCCATACGTCTACAGAAAAGCAGCTTTAGAGTGTCAGACAACCCTCCAGAACACAAGGGGATATGGCACAGGGAGCTGCCATAGATAGGGGAGAGTGGCCAAAATTGGATGCTCCACCTTGCACGAACATAAGCTTTCCACTAGTGCAAGGCCACCATTGATATGACCCATAGTTTGCAGCATTGAAATCCTCTCTCTGTTCTTCCCTTTGCCTTTTATTTTTCTGTCACTCTGCAATCCACCTTCCAGTGAGGTAGCTCAAAGTGCCCAATTGCACTGAAAAATTTCCCTTCCCAAGACATCTTTCCAGAACTGCGCTTTGGCTTCCTTCGAAAGGTGCATTGGAGGTTTCACATCATGGCTCTGTCAAAATCAACAAACCGAAATACAATGTCATTGTAAGCATGTATTGAAGGGGAAAGGAAAAGAAGCATACCTTTTTACCTCACTTTGGCCCCCTTCACACACATACAGCCATGTGGGAAGCCACGTGCTTCCCCAAAGTGCTATCACACCTTGCATTATGTGAGTGAATACTACAATGATGTGGGCAGGGCCACTCAAGTGGAAAACACCATCAGATCAATTCCACCCACTGGATTGTAGTATTTTTATACAGATGGCACCACAGAGAAATAGCTCCTATGTGATACAGTGTGCATGTGAAGGGACCAACATGGTGTGAGCATGACAGGATGGTTGAAGAGCTATTAATTGGTATCAAGTAAACTTGTCTGTATGTCCATACAAAGACAAAGCACCCTAGAATTAACTGAGGCTGTCATCATGCACTTGTCCTCAGTAAAGCTGGAGGGAGTTGATACTACTGTATTCAAAGATCAGTGCCAAATAAATGAACAGAAGCTTTGGTAAGGAACTGCCTATGCATTGCCAAGGAACGTGTTTAATTACTTTTTCTGGAAAGTGCTTCATGTATCAATATCAAAGCAAACAATGAAATGGGTTTCACAAAGACCTTTTCTAATTCAAAGAAAGAGCTGGGAAATGTTATAGCCCAATACCCAGAACACAAAAGTTAGCTCTTACAAAAAAGGGGAAGCCACAATGTATCTGTTTTCAAATTGATAACACACACACACACACACACACACACACACACACACACGGCTTTATACTAGACTGTATTTAAAACTTTTTCATGCACAGAAACTAAAACAAACATGTTCTAAAAACAATAAAAAGGTTTTCACAAAAAAAGCCTTGCATCTGAGTTTGTAAAAGGAGTAAAAACTAGGAGTCATATTTAAGTTTAAGTTGCAGGAATTCAGAATCAGTTTAAGAGTTTTGTAACACCACCACAACCCTATGTTCAATAGAGGTTATTCCCAGGCTGTATGTGTACAGAACTGCAGTCCAATTATTACAAAAGAGCAACAAAAGAAATCAGTTGCACAGGAGAAATACAGGAAAGTGCAGAAAAAGGTTTATTTTAAGAAAATAAAAAAGAAGGGGGAAAAATATTAAAGTCTGTTCTTATACCAATCCTTGTGATACATTTAATTTTGTAATATGCTAAAAAGTCAATAAGCAATATTTTTTAAACCTAGATACCCTTAAAGTTCCTGCAAAGAGCAAAGGGCTGGTTCACCCACTGTACCCACTGCCATATGTTTGCTGAATACGTGACAATCCACAGCACAGCACAAGAACTGATTCCATTGCAGTTAACTGCATTTCAGATGATGCCAACTTTTTCTGTGGTGTTTGAGCTGTAACGGTCGTTCCACTCATGCAGACATGGATGCTGCAACCATCTGACCATAAGCGGACATCTTACGGCCATAGCCAGACCCTAAAGGGGTATGAAGGCAAATACGCTCTCAAAGTAGGATCTACTTGCCAATGTGCTGCTACAAGGTGAAGGGATGTTAGGATGGCACTACAGGCAGATATGCTGCACATACCCACATTCAGATGTTGCTGGGAAAAACGTTTTTCAGCCTTTTTGCAATTCAGAAAATTAGAGAGGAACACATGGGGGGGGGGGATTGCCTTCCTAGACACTACATACTATTTAATTGCTGTAATACTGGAAAGGGGTGGGGAGTTCTGAGCGGCACAGCTAATGCCCTTTTGATGTACCCCGTTCCACCTTCAGTACAAACACTACCGACACAGTTCAAGGAAGCTGTACTGTGATGCAATGCAGACTCAGGTCAAAATGGCTCACTCTCTCCCCCACTTCCATTCCCAATCCCCATGAGAGGGTTCACTTGCAGGACAGCAATTAATGTTATAAAGGATTTAGAAAGAAATCAGTTATAAGAGGCTGGAAGTCTCTCCTTGAGAGAGCTAGGTAACAAAGTTGTCTTTACAACCACTTACAATATTTACTGCATGGACACATTAAACATTCCCCCACAGTAATCAGATTTCAACTCTTGACGTTAAAATTTCCAACTTAAAGCTCTGTTAGCTAAGCTTCAGAAACAGCTATTCAGTTTTTTAAAGATACACTGTCAAAAAATATTCTAATACATATCCTCAGATGCCACTGGAGGGTTACTGTAAAATTAGTAGGGCAGCCAAGCTTAGCGTCTCTCAAAGTCCTGGACTTTGTATAGGATCAGTTATTGCTGATAGAATTTATTTCAGTTGAAAGCTAAAGCTGCACCATTCAATTTCAATTCTGTATAATATACTTTTGGGGAAGACTAAATTATTTCCTACCAAGTTTTTGAAGAGTGCCGTCAACTCCTTTGTAAATACAGCAAATTTTAAAAACGCAGTTCCTAAATCTGGATCATCCCTACAGACGCAGTTTCCTCCAAATTTCTCCAAAGCTTGAGTGTACTGTTCTTCATTTTCCACATGAGCTTCAAAGAGAAAAATTCTATGTTAATTCCAATAACTAGCAATAGAGTCCCCACTGAAGTAAAAGGCGCTCCTCCTTACAATTATTTTACAAGTGCAATTGAATACATTCATTTAAAAAATTATATATTTAAAACAATTTCAAACATTCAAAGGTATATGCTATATGAAGAGTGAGCATCTTGTGGTTCCCCCAGATGTTCTTGGCCGACAACTCCCATCATTCCTCATCACTGGCTATGCTGATGGGACTGGCTATGCTGATGCAACTGATGGGAGTTGCAGTCCAACAACAACTGGAGGACCACAACTTGCCTACCACTGTGCTAAACAGTGAACAATGCATAATAGAGAAAAGGAAGACAATAATCTTATCTGAAACAGAGAAAAATAAGAGCATTAAGATATCATAATATGCATGAATAACCTAAATAGGTTTCAACTGAACAACTCACTATATGTGTGTGTGTGTGTATGTGTGTGTATGCGTGTGCGCACACCCAACCACTATTCCTTAGCTTCTTGTAAATCTAATAGTTTAATTTTAAACAATCTTCCTCTCAATTACTTTCACATTTACAAATTAAACAAATACTGGTTACTTTACAATTACTAGATTACACATTTCCAAAAGCTTTTAAAAAATTGGTTGATTATATACTTTTCAGAACAAGATGAGTGCCTTGGTTCAGTTTAAAAAAAAAAAATACAGGTCTGGGAAATGCTCCTCTCTTCACGAATATATCCAGCACTCTCCCACCCTCATACCCTATCAACAAAAGCTTCCCCATTCATTTCAATGGGAACTGTCACTTCACACCAAAATGAACAAAGAAGCTTGCATGCATAAGTACTTCAATGTGCATTCCAGGCATATTGTTCAGGGTCAAGAGCATCAAGACAGACGTTACATGACAAAGGTAAATAAGTATAGAACATACCAAAGAGATAAAATACAGAAAAAGAAACACAAACCACACAAGGATATAAGTAATGCCAGCCTCAAAACAGTTAGAATCCTTGGAGACACATTACACTATACAGTGGTATACTTCCATAATCCTAAGGAAGTTAACTTTTTCTGAGGAAATGGCCGCCAAAAATACATATAACAATTTGTTACTCACTCTATAATTGTCTTACAATTAACAAACACCCCATACAAGACATTGCTGGGTTTATTCATGTTCTCATTTCATTGGTGTGCAAGTATGTTAAAGTAGCATTCTTCTTGCTAAACCTATTTATCTAGTGTGCTTAACCAGGCTGTTTTTATTTTGGAGAAAAAGCAGCAGTGGGGCCCTGATCTGGAATGTGCTTCAGATCTGGATTGGGCCCCATGCCAGTTTTCTCCTGATAATCACCCTCTACCTGGCTGCTATTTCCACCCAAATCTGCTATCCCCCCCCCCCAATAAATGCTGTCAGGTTAAACAACACTTGTTGAAACATATCACATGTAGTTTGGCCCCAAGAAGATCAATTCGATTTATACAGGCTCAATCCAGATAATCCTTGCGATGATCAAGAACATGCCATTGGCTCATGTACCGATTACCTCGTCTGCCCATCTCACAAGCCAGTTCCCACATCCAATATCTGGTTTCTTCTAACCTGGATTTGCCACAGCGTCCAAGCTGAGGAAAACTATGGTTAGCGCTTGCTTCCAAACCATGATTCAAAACCATGGTTTGAAGTAGATTCCAAAGGAGAGTTTGGAGATAATCCTGGTTAGGCCTAACTATAACTTGACATCATAGAAAACTCTGGTAAGAAGAAACCTAGAAATGGATAAGAGAATTGACACAGAAGATAGAAGGAGGGAGTGCACAAACCCATGGCATGTCCCTGACCATCCAAAACCATGGCTTGGCGGACTGAAATATCAGGACTGCACAGACTTGTCCTGTTCTCCTGGATGGGTTTCAGTTGGTACAGCTCAAAGACGTTAACAAAGTCCTTGGGCAGGTTCGTGCAACCACTTCCATACTGGATCCTTTCCCCTCTTGGCTGATAAAAACCAGTAGGGAAGGAACAGCTGGCTGGGCCAGGGAGGTGATTAACGCCTCCTTGCGAGAGGCAGTGGTTCCGGGCCACCTCAAAGAGGCAGTAGTGAGACCACTCCTAAAGAAATCCTTCCTGGACCCAGAAAATCTTAGTAATTTTAGGCCAGTGCCAAATGTTCCTTTCCTGGGCAAGGTTCTTGAGTGGGTGGTTACCAACCATCTCCAGACACTCTTGGATGAGACCAATTATCTAGATCCATTTCAGTTGGGGTTCAGGCCAGGTTTTGGCACGGAAACAGCCTTGGTCGCCCTGTATGATGACCTATGTCAGGAGAGAGACAGGAGGAGTGTGACCTTGTTGATTCTCCTTGATCTCTCAGCAGCTTTCGATACCATTGACCATGGTATCCTTCTGGAATGATTGACCTGGGAGCGGGAGGCACTGCATTGCAGTGATTTTGCTCCTACTTGGATGTTCGGCTCCAGAAGGTGGTGCTTAGGGAATATTGCTTGGCCCTGTGGATTCTCCAGTATGGGGTTCCACAGAGGTCAGTTCTGTCCCCCATTCTATTTAACATCTACATGAAACCGTTGAGTACAGCCGTCTGGAGTTTTGGAGTATGTTGTCATCAGTATGTTGATGACACACAGCTCTATTTCTCCTTTTCATCTTCTTCAGGTGAGGCTGTGGATGTGCTGAATCAGTGACTGGCTGCGACAATGGACTGGATGAGGGCTAATAAACTGAAGCTCAGTCCAGACAAGACTGAGATGCTGTTGGTGGGTGGTTCTTCTGACTGGATGGAGGGTGCTCAACCTGTTCTCCCCCTGAAGGAGCAGGTTGCACTCCCCCGAAGAAGCAGGTTCATGGCTTGGGGGTTCTCCTTGAGCCATCTTTGTCACTTAAGGTTCAGGTGGCCTCAGTGGCATGGAGTGCCTTTTACCAACTTCGGTTGGTGGCCCAGCTACGCCCCTATCTGGACAGGGATAACCTGGCTTCAGTTGTCTATGCTCTGATAATCTCTAAATTAGATTACTGCAATGCACTCTACGTGGGGCTGCCTTTGAAGATGGCTCAGAAGCTGCAGCTCATGCAAAATGCGGCAGCCAGAGTGATAACGTGGACCAGAAGGTCTGAACATATAAGACCGACTCTGGCCCATTTGCACTGGCTGCCTGTATGTTTCCAAGCCCGATTCAAGGTGCTGGTTTTAACCTAAAAAGCCTTGGGACCACAATACCTGATGGAGCACCTCTCCCGACATGAACCTAACCGCATACTATGCTCAACATCTAAGGCCCTCCTCCGGCTGCCTACACCGAGGGAAGCTCGTAAGACAGCAACAAGGGAGAGGGCCTTCTCGGTGGTGGCCCCCAAATTCTGGAATGATCTCCCCGACGAGGCCCACCTGGTGCCAACATTGTCATCTTTTCAGTGCCAGGTTAAGACCTTTCTCTTCTCCCAGGCATTCGGCAGCATATGGTAAGTTTTAATCGATCCTGGAATCTCTTATGGTTATGGTTGTTTGCTTTTGAGATTGTTTGTTTGAAGTTGTTTTAGATATGTGTTTCTTTTGTGTATATTGTCTGTTCATGTGTTTTTTTATGTAAATGGTTGTTAATCTCTGTATGTTGTATTTTTAATGTTTTTAATCTTTGTAAGCCGCCCAGAGAGTGTCAGCTATTGGGCGGTATAGAAATGTGAAGAAGGAGGAGGAGGAGGAGGAGGAGGATCTGAACTGGACCACAGGCTCAGGCCACCGGCATGTCTAGGTCAATGCTTTCTACTCTCTCTAGAAGAGGCTTCCCAAGGTGTCTGGCATTGCTGCTCGCTGCTGCCCTTTAACTTGAGGGTGGACTACCTGTTAGGTCAGAAAATATGGGTTCCCAAACCCATATTTGCCAAGACAATGTAAGGGTGAGAGAAAGGGGTGCTTAACCTTTCCCATGCCTGCAGACTCTCTCTTCAAGTACCCCTTGGCCACTTTTCCTCACTCGGACTTATTGCTGGGTTCGAGGCTGGAAGGGACATTTGCACAGGAGAATCAAGGGCTAGGGGAAGGGGGAAGCTTCCTTCTTCCATCTGCTAATACATCCCGACCCACACAAACACCCCCTCTATTCACACATCCACATTAGGATCACAAGGCAAATGAGGAGTTGCCAACCTTATGTTTGCCTCATAGTACAGTGTTTCTTAAACCTTTTGAACTTGGAACCCCATTCTAAGCTTAGCTTGCTCTAGCCTCTGATCCCCCAGCCCAGCAGCAGCCACCTCTTCAGCAGGGAAGCCTGAAGAAACCTTGCACATAACTATACATATGCTGCATGTGTAAGGATGTGTGGACTGGGGCACTCATATGTCGATAGCATTAGAAGAAGACTGGAACAGGGCTTCTTAAGATTCCTTTGCTAAACCAGCCATCCAGGGGAGGGGACAGGATGGGGAGCCACTGCTCTGGCCAAAAGCCCCCACTACTGGCACAGGACATTAGGTGGCTCCCATGTTAAGCCTGGGAGAACAATGCCGCCCGGCTCTGCTTGCTGCAGGATATTCTCCTGCTTTGGAACTGTGCAGAACCCCTCCTTCGTAGTTCTGGCCTCAGATGCAAAGAACTGACCCTGAGACCTTCTGGAGGCAAAGCACGTGCTCCGCTACTGGGCTATGACACTGTGCTAACTACCCAGGCTTGGCACACCGATCAATTGACCAGTCAAATACTGCCAAGTGGCTGCCTATTATTTGACCACAATCAAGATACTGCCAAATATTCCCTAAGGCCAAGAATGCCACTCTGCTGGCAGAAGCTTACCTTTTAGATTTCACTGTGGTGTCACTTGTTGGCAAGAGCAAGGACTTCTTGCCCCCTAGTCCTGCAGCATCCCAGGGCAAACCTAACCATATAGCAGAGATTTTCCTACTGGCCACCTGGTATGAGAGCCAGAATCTCCAACCAGGAACAAAAAGCTTATAGAAACTAATGATGACATTATAATAATTCTTTACCATTTTTTAAAAAAGTTTGTTTCATTGTTCTTCTTTCACTGTATCAGTTAATAGATTTGTTGTTATTGTAATTATTGTTGATGATGCCAGTCTCTTTTTTTTGTTGTTCTAATAAAGTTATTACTTTAAAAGTGCTTGATGATTTTTGGGAAGTATTTGACCAGTATTTGACTAGCCAAATATCTGAATCTTTTTTGACCAGCCAAATGCCCAACCCTAGTTCTATCCTGCAGCTACAGCAAGTGTAGCACTTCCCCTGTGGGCTTCAGGAACCCCAGCATCAATTGAATGGGGTTCCCCAGCATCATTTGAATCCCAGCATCACCTTCATATGGGTCACCAGGCTGTGGTACTGCACTCAGAAGGTAGAAGGAACTATATGGAAGGATAATTTCTAAGTTAGAATAAAAAAAATAATTCTATTAATTAATTCCCTAAGTTTGGGAAGTTCACAAAACATTGGCTCAACTTTATGCCTGTGATGCAAAATTATTGCCTACAAATGTATCTGCAAAAGTCCAATACACATATAACATTAGCTCCTGGCAAACCATGGTTTCCAAATTGGAACCCAGCCTTGTGACCACACCCTGTCCTGGTTCATGCATACTGCTTAATGATGGCTTAGTGTTACATTAATGAGGCACTCTACCTCCCCTCTCCTCCTCCAGGACAGCCATGAGCTGAAGATTAGAAGCTTTTGCTTCAGTTTTCAATTAACTGCTGTTTTCAATTATCCAACCTTAAACTGTGGGTAATCTTAACTATGGTTTAGGGCAGCAAGCCAAGTTCATAAACCACAGTTTGAAGCTGCTTGTTTCCCTAAACCAAAGTTGAGATTAACTACAGTTTGTCTGGGTTTGGACATAACACTGAACTGTGATTAGTTAAAAACGCAAGCGAAAACGTCCAGTTTACCTCCTTGCAGCTGTGCTGGAGAAGGAGAGGGGATGGGGCAGCTGACAAACCCAAGGTTCATTCATTTAACACAAAACCATACTTTAGTGTTACATCTGAGCAAAGCCACTCCCCCTCCCTCCAGAGCCATTTCTCTCTTCCTTCCTGGTGTTAACCACATGTGTACCAGCGCAGAAACATCAGTTGCAAACCCACATCAAACCATATTTTTCAATATCTGGTTTATGAGAGAAACTTGGATTCTGTTAAGCATATCTCATGTCAGTTCATACGCAACAAGAAACCATCATTAACACTGGGAAGAGATAATGCTTTAGAACAGCGGTCCCCAACCTTTTTAGCGCCAGGGACCAGTCCAATTTTTCCACGCACCAGGGATGGGGTTTCCATTGGCGAACTTCCGGCCACTGGGACGCAAATGGTGTCCGCTTCGTGGATGCCATTTGCATCCCTATTCTTTGCAGTAATTGGCTACGTAAAGATTTACATAGCCTATTACTTGTAGAACAGGGACGCAAATGGCGTCTGCATAGTGGACGCGATTTGCGTCCCAGCGGCCGGAAGTCCGCCAGCGGCCAGAGCCGGCGAGAATTCCAGGGGGGGGGGAGACGGATTGCCTCCCCCCCCCGCGGACCCAAGGTGAGGGGGTTTCGCACACCCCTGCGGCCCGGTTGGTGACAGGCCATGGACCAGTACCGGTCCATGGCCCGGCCGTTGGAGACCCCTGCTTTAGAAAGAGGAAGGGGGAGCAAGTGCTCATTCACAAGCTCCCAGTTCACCAACTAGGATGGGGGAGATATGAGAGAGTCAGCCTTATAATTGCACCAGGCATAATAATGCGTATAACACTTTCTCATATATTTCCAATAAATGCTCAAGAATGCTTCAATATTCAAATACATGGTTTATATAGAAATGCTTCTATATTACAATACATGGTTTTTAGCAATACAGGCCATCAGTAAGTAGACAATACATACCCAAACCAGAAATATTTATGGCTTTTACAGATTTCTTCATTTTATAAAGAACAGTTCGGTCAACATCCAGTGCCTAAAAATGAAACAAGAGTGCTCAGGTCATATTTAATATTTATAAATCGTAAGTAAGCTCATTTAAACTGATAAAAGGAAAACATGAAAAAAATCTACAAAATGATATATTGGGCAACAGTATTTGTTTTTAAATAAAATATAGACTTTTCATTAGAGGATCTCTACATTAGTTTCTATTCTCTTCAGGAAAAAAGAATTTTTATACAGTAACCTGAGTGCTGTCACCCCCACAGCAGATATTTAAAAATTCTTAATGTTGGATTAATAGCCCCAACATCAACAGTACCATTGGTATTCCTACAATACTGAACCTAATGCTGACATTTCCAGTAAAACCTGGATTTCCATGCTGCTGATGTAGCAAATCAGGCCACTGTATTAAGAGCGGCATTAACAACAGACTTTGATTTGGCCTTGTACAGTTGTTTACTTTTTTTATTAGCATACCTGACCATATTAACTTGCTGCCTGCTGTGATCCAGCTAGGCAGACACATCGTTCAACCATGCCCTGTTTTTCAACAAGGCATTGAAATTATATTCATGAGCTTCCAAGAGCATCATAAACACACTCTCAAGGAAATGAAAAGATGCTGTAATGATATTGCCTCTAAGCATGAATAGTAATATAAGAGAAGCCTACAACAGCTGTAGAGAGCAAAGCAAAAGCACATTCTAATTGTAAGAAGCAAATGAGCAGTCAAATCAGTATTTTAATTATTAAAACAGAGACAATTTTTAATCTGGTCTGGAAAGCTGGCAACCTATATCCACAACACACCACAAACCATCCCAGTGTTGTGTCCACAGAGGTTGTTTTGTATGTGACAGGGAACTCCCTCCAAGTGAGATGAAGTGTCTTTTAAAGTAACCAATATCTGCAGCTTAGGCACTTGGTTTTCTTCATCCCCTACTCAAAGTAATCTTTGAAAAGCTGAGTTGCTTGGTGAAATATATTTTATATATTATTAGTGAACCCCGTAACTGCTATCTTGTGTGACTTCAAATCTTTAAATATAAACCTTATCTCAAAAAGAAAATGCTTGCAACAATATGACTGTTTTGACTACACCTCAAAAAACCACCACACATAGTGACTGTGTACATTCACACTATTATCACAAAACTCAAAATATGGTGGAAAATATCGTAATTGTGCACTTGCTCAATTGCACAGGATTCAATATAAAAACAACCCAGCAATGACACTCTACATATACTCTCATACATTGACAATATAGAACATCCTTGTAACTACGTGTCAAACTGCCATGAGTGACAATACTATACATGTTTTGTTCTTCCCAGGATGCATTACACATTTAAATCATGCTGAATCCCTGCTGGGTCTGTATTTCTGTATACTGAATAATTAACTCATTACAAAACAAAATGAAGCCATGTTTACAAGGCAACTTTGTAAAATATGCTCTGAATTTCCCTTTGTGTGTTTTCAACTTTAAAAAACAAATTAAAACAATTAAATGAAGACCCAGGATAGGTTTTTTTGTAGTGATTTCAGTGGAATACTTTCTTTTGTGGCACTGGGGTAATTGAGTAGTGAATAAGGCTTTTAAATGTCTTAATGGGGCTTGCTTTTTGTGTTTCTCTGGTCTTGTGTGAAGAGCATTCCCCTTTAGTACTTCCTGTGGCCTTGTCTCCCCTTCAGCACCTGCAAATCAATTTCAGGAAAGCTCATGCATTTCATCCTCAGGTTTACTTCTGAAAGCATATGGATGCTTTTTTTTTCCTCTAACAAAAGTATGCCAAAATGCTTTCAGTTTCCATCTCCTTCACTATTCTCTTACTGTCTTTTTTGCTCTCTAGCAAGCATCAGGAACAATGATACTTAAAATGGCTTCTGACATTACCCCTTCTGGAACAGTCATGTTCACTAATGTACCATGCCCCACCAGGTCTTTTAAACTGGAAGGAAAATAGCTACATACCTGGATAGCATCTGATGAAGTGAACAGCAGTCCATGAAAGCTTAGGCCATAATGCATTTGTTAGTTTTAAGATGCCACAATATTCTTCGTTGTTTTTTTGCTACCACAGACTAACACAGCTACCTGGCATCTTTCCCATTGATTTTTGCTATTCTGAATGCTCAAATATCAGATCACGCTTTACTGCTTGTTACAGCATCTGGGTTGTTTTATCATAACACAATTATGTCATTGACAGTTGACAGGTCGGTGGGGAAAGTGTACCAGATCGTCACTTAGCAAGGTGATCCCCAGAGTTTTAAGTGTTGCACTGACCCTTGGGGGTCTCCCCTTCCATTGCACTTCCCCAACTCTCCAGCAAGTGGTTTTAAGGGTGATCTAAAGTCCACCCCTTTTCATGACTCCTGTGTTACTGTGACTGGGAGCTACAAAAAGAGGGTGGACCCTAGATCACCCTTAAAACGACCTGCTGGAGAATTGGGGAGGTATGCAGTGCAAGGGGGGACCCCAAGGGTCAGTTCCACACTTCAAAACGTGAGGATAACTTTGCTAAGGAGCCAATCCAGTCCCCTTACCCACCCCAACCTGTCAAATTTCAACAGCTGTCAAATTAGCCTATATGCATTCCCTTCTTGTCAATTACCTTGTCTGTTTCCTAGTACACTATTGCCTTGGACAGCTGAAAGGTACAAGGCAATAGACAAGGCAATAAGTGCACACTTTTGCAACTGCAAAAAATCAGGGAAAAATAATAATAAAAATAATGAAATTCCAGGGGCTGAATGAATACACACACACGGCTCCATTTGCTCAAATGGTGGGCCCCTGTTTTTGTTTTTTTAGGGGGTGGTGAACAAGTGACTGCCTCTCCAAAGTGCCATTTGGGCATTGTTGCAGGGGCAGTCACTGGCAAGGGAGGCTTGAGGCGGCATAGGCGGGCACAACTGCCAAGGGTGGCAGGGGGGTTTGCTGCTCTAGCCAAGCGGCTCAGTCACTGCTTCCTGCAACCTATGATGGGTTGGCTGTCCCAGGTTCAGATGACACGTCAACCCATCATAGGTAGAACAACTTCTAGAACAAGCCATGGGTTGTCAGGGTGGCTTGCTGCCCACAAACAAGCCACCCTGTGGGAAGCAGTGTGGGTTCAGATGACATGTGTCACCCACAATGGGTTGTTGTGTCGTGCAACCCCAGTGTGTGTGTCTTTAAGACAGCATATTGTTTAATATAGCAGGTGATTAACACAGACGCAATCGTTCTTAAATTAGTGGTTTAAAACAAGCAAGGTTAAATCCAGTGCAATGATCAGTGGTGGACAAACTTTCTTGGCTTGATTTGGAATTGGGCACAGCAAACCAACCTATTCCACAGGCCCCCCACCCCCAATCAGCATCCCAGGTGCCTGGAACCTGGAAAAGGTAGTTTTCCAGAGCAGCTGAGTCCTTAGTATGGATATCAAATGCCTTGGAAACTAAATATCCCAGGGCTTCCTGAAGCTAAGACACTGCTGAGCATGCTCACAACAGCAACCCAGACACAAGGAGTCACATACTGGGACATGAAGGGATATCAGACATCCTGAAAATTACTGATGACTTAAGGGTCCCGGAAAACCTCATTTTCCTGATTCCCTGTTACTCAGAATGTTGCTGTTGTAGCATTCAAGGCACCAGAAGAGACAGAGGTGCTTGGTTACATGCTGAGCTGCAAAAGAACGTCTGGGGAAAATGTAATGTAATCTAGCCAAGCACTATGAGCTAGATGAATTCCAAATCCAAGCCAGTAAGTTTGAACTTTGGTACCATCACTATTTACATTGCACAAAAAGGAGTATTCATCATCTGACTCAAAGTCCCAATAAGTATAAAATGTTCTACCAACACCTGATGAAGGAAAGATTAATAGTATGTGGCACTGTGGACTATCCATCCATGACTAAGATGCTTCTCAGAATTTGTCCCTTAGATTTTTCCACCCTCTGTTTATGAGTAAAATTTTAACTCTTCAAAATCTTTAAATTTCCTAGGTGGGTTACAAGTTTGTTATACTGAACAGTCACTTTATTTTCTTTTTTTAATATAAGAAATGTAAAAGTT
Source organism: Heloderma suspectum (assembly GCF_057233095.1). Classification (NCBI taxonomy): domain Eukaryota; kingdom Metazoa; phylum Chordata; class Lepidosauria; order Squamata; family Helodermatidae; genus Heloderma; species Heloderma suspectum. The sequence continues at coordinate 275,002,319 of NC_139458.1, forward strand.
TCTCCATTCTGAGAGTACACTCTTTAAAAACATATACTCACAAGGAAAATTGCTCCCCTGAGCTTTTCTCTCCTCTTGTCATGCAGTGTATAACTTACACCCCAGAAAAACAGACCACGACAATGAATCACAACATTGTACTATTTCTTTCAATGATTAATTTGACACAATTTTTACAACGGCCAAAGTAACCATTTGTGCTGCATATTCGGGGCTTTACATCTGTGAGACATTTCAGAAAATCCAGAAACTAAGCTTTACAGATTGGCACAGGTACAGCCATTTATTTTTAGCTGCCAATTAAGTGACAACATTTCAGGTTGATGGTGCTCCTGTAAGCAGTTCTGGTTAATTAGCCATAATTAGAAGTTATAGTCTCCACAGCAACCTTAGCACTGGCACACACTACAAATATATTTTAAGTTATAAATTGAGCAGGGTATTCCAAGTGTAAAGGCCTTGAAACTCTTAACTGAGAAGGAGTAAGCGTAACTTAAAAACTATGAACTGATCATTTCAGACAGAGATTTAGGCTGCAATGCTATACACACTTGTCTGGAAATAATTCCCATTGAACTCAATAGGACTTACTTCTGAGTAGATGTGTGTAAGACTGCAATATCAGTTATTTTGAATATGCCAAATTCATTCTTCACCTCTCAGCTTCTTAGTCCATAGCATTCTTATTCCCCTGTATACACATTTCCTGGATTTGGCCCCCACAGTATGTTTTTCTCCACTTTGTCTCCCCAGATCGCAGTCTCACTGCAGTACAAATCCTTTCTTATTCCTAGTATCCATGATAGTTTTTTTCCTCTGCCAATTCCTGTAGCAGCTGTGCTCCCCATCAACACTCTAAGGAGCAATGTAGGTGACCACAGTAATCTGGTTGCCATTTCCACATGGTCAGGCCACAAGCTAAAGCAGTAACATCTGTAACCAGAATCATGTAATTATCTCTTGCCACTCAGGGATGGACAGTGCTGGGGGGGGGGGGGGGATCTGCCTGACCTGCAAGATTCCTAGTTACAAACTTTGTTGCTGGGACCTGACACACAGAAGTAGCAATCACACCAGAGCAGAGCAGACTTGAGACTGACCCTCTTTCTTCAGTAAGTCAAACATTCATAAACAGTGTAGCATCATGGCAGTTCAGCAGTGGTATAAGTTGTGGTGGAAGCTTGCAAGCTGCAGGCAGGCAGTTTTTAGCCAATCTTAACAGTGTTTTGGTGCAATACTACAGCACCACGTATTCACTAATAGTGCAATCCTATACATGTCCACTCAGAAGTAAGCCCAATTGAGTTCAATGGGACTTACTCCCATGTAAGTGAGCACAGGATTGCAGCCTAAGGGCGCAATCCTATGCGTATTTAGATAGAAAAGTCATACAACTCCCAGCATTCCGCAGCCAGCCATGGTTTAAAAAAAAAAAAACTGGGCCTGACCTTTCCCCTACAAATCCTGTTTGCTAACTATTTGAAATATATTGACTGGAAAGGTCTGAGCTCACACATATGAGTCATGTCAGCAAACTGCCTATTCAAGACTATGTCTAGCCACACAGAAGCGATGCTAAGTAGTTAAAGGGGATGAATAAGCAAAACGAAGCCACCAAACTGCAGCCCTGGCTCAACAGGCTACAATGAGAAAGGAAGGTGAAAATCATACAACACCACATACGTGAGCTGCCAAATCATTAACAAACAGAACACTGCTCCAACAAATATATTTTTATAAAGTACTTCCTTACCTACTCAGTACCCCATTGGCTTGTTGCTGAAAGCTTCCCGGGGGGATCTTCATGACAACGGAATGAGAAGCACGTTGGAGTATTATCTGAATTTTCATGGAATCGGGTTTGGGAATGAGAAGCACGTTGGAGTATTATCTGAATTTTCATGGAATCGGGTTTGGTTCATCAGGGACACACAAAGCAAGATGAGCCAAGTGTACCATACCTTTAAAATCCGGTTTTCAGGGGGTCACACAGCACTTGAAAGAACCATACTTCCAGGTTGGGTGGGAGGAATAGAACTGAATATCAACCAGGCAGGGGCTGCTCAACCAATGAGAGAAGCTTGTTTCCCGGACCATGTCTAGGCTCCCCTCTGCTGCTACATTATTGTGAATGGAGAGTAACCAATTCAGAATTCTGTAGAAACAACCCAATTATCCACTATAGTATCTAAAGGCTCCCTATAAGGGCATCCCACAACCCCAATTTCACCCCATTCCAGCAAACTTTCATGGAGTTATTGCTTCCACCACATTTTTTCCAATGTGCGTGCTTTTGCCCAGAGAAGCCAAAATCCCCGACTGTCCAGTGCAGCAACTGAAGGCTCCCTATGAGAGCATGCCACCCACCCCAATTTTGCCTCATTTTAGCACACTCTCATGGAGTTATTGCTTCCACCCCATTTTCCCCAATGTGTGTACTTTTGCCTAAAGAAGCCAAAATCCCCCATTCTTGAGTGCAGCATCTGAAGGCTCTCCCTAAGAACATCCCACCCACCCCCAATTTTGTCCCATTCCAGCAAACTGTGGTGGGGTTATAGCTTCCACCACCACCCCTTTCCCCTTCTCTGGGCACTTTCTCCATGCTCACAATGACAGGATCCCTTGATCCTGAGGCCTCGCCTGATTGCCATTCTGATAAAGCTGTTATGAATCAGAGAAGCGACTTTTCACAACATCGGGGAAGCAGGGCGATTCTGAAGGCTCAAAAGAGTGCTCTGGGGGTTTGATGTGATGGAAAGGCAGGGATTGCTTTAGTTACCTGGGTTACCAAGGACAGGGCCAGGTGAAAGACACACCCCTAGAACACCCTAATCATACTGAATGTAAAGCAGAGGGATAGGCACATGGCAGCTGAACCACAGAGAAGCCAAATTAAAGAAAAACAATGGTGTAAAAGTACTCTGCAAAAATGGGGCTTCCCCACAGGTAAACTCCAAGATGGCTACAGAGTGGCCACGACATCATGTGTCCCTAATGACTTTAAGCCACAGCAACATTGGAGAAAACCTCCCATGTAGACGGGTCACCAGTTCAAATGCCCCCACCCACCCAACATATAACTCAGTCACCCAGCAAGTAATCACAGATGTACACACAATTTCCCCCTTCTCCATTCAATGCAGATGTTGGGGAAGTTAAGCTGAGGGGCCTCCCCTTTACACTACGCAAGCCCTGAAATTCATTTGAATATATAAACTCCCTTGGGTGATGCATCAGAACAGAAACAAAAAAGGCTAAATAGTCACCACTTTACCGCCTGTCCTCAAGAAGGCCACATGTAAATGAAGTTACTTTTCCTACATCAATGTCTTTCTCCAAAATATAGGCCTGATGCTATCAATGCTACTAAAATGCTTAAAATAATTGATATCCTAGCAATGTTGCCTTATGTACTCAGACCTGCCATTTTACTTTGCAAATTTATCTAAAATCTGAACCCAATCATTTAAGAATCAAATGGGAATCAGAAGTCTAGTTGTTGTATCTAGTTGTATCCAATCTGGAAGGCTGAATTCCAAACCAATTAAGAGAGCAATCCTAAGCTCTCTGACAAAGAGCTCTGAGCTCTAATATAGGAGCCTGTGATCTATTCTAAGCCCTGCCCTGCCAGGCTCTTGCCAGCAGGGCAGAAGAGAGCAGGCAGCCGTCCCCTTGGCTCCATCCCCTCTCAGCCGGGATGTAGGGGGTAGGAATTCCCTCCCACTATAGGCAATGGGAGGGGATTCATTTAGACCAGGAGCAGGCAACCTTTTTGAGCTGTGGGTACATTTGGCAATTTGAGAACATCTCCTGGGCACCACCACAAAATGGCTGCCATGAGAGACAAGGCAAAGGACAAGTAACCTGCCTAAAAGACTAAAGCAGACATGAGGTCTGAGCCCCAACACACTAAACTACTCATTTTACCCCACAGTTTTCAGCACCAACAGAAATCCACTTCATAGCAATCCACCTGCCAGTGAAAAAATGTATAATTTGTTTTTTTAAAAGTGAGAGGAGTAGGGCACCTTGGCAGGTGCCAAGAAAAGTTTCTGTGGATGCATTGGTGCCCATGAGCACCACATTGCCTACCCCTGATTTAGACCACCTCCACGGCTGGTCCTCCAGCAAGGAGACCGTTACCTTGTGTACCATCGGAAGATGGGTCTTCCAAGTCGGAAAATGGTCAAAATGCTACTGGGGAGGAACAAGTTCAACTAGCCCCAGATGTGATGACGCAGCTAGCTCAAAGCTGAAAGATGGCTAGCGGTCGATGGTGCTGGTGGTGAACGATGAATCTGATGTTCTAAAGATCAACACACCATAGGAACCTGGAATGTAAGATCTATGAGCCAGGGCAAATTGGATGTTCTTATTGGGGAGATGTCAAGATTAAATGTAGACATTTTGGGTGTCAGTGAACTGAAATGGACTGGAATGGGCCACTTCCCATCAGATGACCACCAGATCTACTACTGTGGACAAGACCACAGAAGAAATGGAGTAGCCTTCATAATTAATAATAAAGTGGCTAAAGCAGTGCTTGGATACAATCCAAAAAATGACAGAATGATCTCAATTCGAATTCAGGGTAAGCCATTTAACATCACAGTGATCCAAATATATGCCCCAACCACAGATGCTGAAGGAGCAAAAGTAGATCAGTTCTATGAGGATCTGCAGCACCTACTGGATAATACGCCAAAACGAGATGTTATTTTCATTACAGGAGACTGGAATGCTAAGGTGGGTAGTCAAACGACACCTGGAATGACAGGCAAGCATGGTCTGGGAGAACAAAATGAAGCAGGACATAGGCTGATAGAATTTTGCCAAGACAACTCACTGTGCATAATAAACACTCTCTTCCAACAACCTAAGAGACGACTTTATACATGGACTTCACCAGATGGTCGACATCGAAATCAGATTGACTATATCCTTTGTAGCCAAAGGTGGCGGACATCTATGCAGTCAGTAAAAACAAGACCTGGAGCTGACTGTAGTTCAGATCACGAACTTCTTATTGCACAATTTAGAATCAGACTAAAGAAAATAGGGAAGACCTACAGATCAGTTAGATATGAGCTCACTAATATTCCTAATGAATATGGAGTGGAGGTGAAGAACAGATTTAAGGCTAGATTTAGAAGATAGGGTCCCGGAAGAACTATGGACAGAAGTTCACAACATTGTTCAGGACGCGGCAACAAAAAATGTCCCAAAGGAAAAGAAAACCAAGAAGGCAAGATGGCTGTCTGCTGAGACACTGGAAGTAGCCCAAGAAAGAAGGAAAGCAAAAGGCAACAGTGATAGGGAGAGATATGCCCAATTAAATGCAAAATTCCAGAGGTTAGCCAGAAGAGATAAGGAATTATTTTTAAACAAGCAATGCGTGGAAGCAGACGAAGATAATAGAATAGGAAGGACAAGAGACCTCATCCAGAAAATTAGAAACATCGGAGGTAAATTCCAGGCAAAAATGGGTGTGATCAAAAACAAAGATGGCAAGGACCTAACAGAAGCAGAAGAGATCAAGAAAAGGTGGCAAGAATATATGGAAGATCTGTATAGGAAGGATAATAATATCAGGGATAGATTTAACGGTGTGGTCAGTGAGCTAGAGCCAGACATCCTGAAGAGCGAGGTTGAATGGGCCTTAAGAAGCATTGCTAATAACAAGGCAGCAGGAGATGACGGTATCCCAGCCAAACTGTTTAAAATCTTGCAAGATGAGGCTGTCAAGGTGATGCATGCCATATGCCAGCAAATTTGGAAAACACAAGAATGGCCAACAGATTAGAAAAAATCAACTTATATCCCCATACCAAAAAAGGGAAGCACCAAAGAATGTTCAAACTATCGAAAAGTGGCACTTATTTCACATGCCAGTAAGGTAACGCTTAAGATCTTGCAAGGTAGACTCCAGCAATTCATGGAACGAGAATTGCCAGATATACAAGCTGGGTTTAGAAAAGGCAGAAGAACTAGAGACCAAATTGCCAATATCCGCTTGATAATGGAGAAAGCCAGGGAGTTTAAAAAAAAAATCTATTTCTGTTTTATTGACTATTCTAAAGCCTTTGACTGTGTGGATCATAACAAATGGTGGCAAGTTCTTGGTGGTATGGGGATACCAAGTCATCTTGTCTGCCTCCTGAGGAATCTGTATAACGACCAAGTAGCAACAGTAAGAACAGACCACGGAACAACGGACTGGTTTAAGATTGGGAAAGGAGTACAGCAGGGTTGTATACTCTCACCCTACCTATTCAACCTGTACGCAGAACACATCATGCAACGTGCTGGGCTTGATGAAGCCAAGTCTGGAGTTAAAATTGCTGGAAGAAACATTAACAATCTCAGATATGCAGATGATACCACTTTGATGGCTGAAAGCGAGGAGGAGCTGAGGAACCTTATGACGAAGGAGAAAGAAGGAAGTGCAAAAGCTGGGTTGCAGTTAAACCTCAAAAAAACCAAGATGATGGCAACCAGCTTGATTGATAACTGGCAAATAGAGGGGGAAAACGTGGAGGCAGTAACAGACTTTGTCTTTCTAGGCGCAAAGATTACTGCAGACGCTGACTGCAGCCAGGAAATCAGAAGATGTTTACTTCTTGGGAGGAGAGCAATGACAAATCTTGATAAACTAGTGAAGAGCAGAGATATCACACTGACAACAAAGGTCCGTATAGTTAAAGCAATGGTATTCCCTGGAGTAACTTATGGCTGCAAGAGCTGGACCATAAGGAAGGCTGAGCGAAGGAAGATAGATGCTTTTGAACTGTGGTGTTGGAGGAAAATTCTGAGAGTGCCTCGGACTGCAGGAAGATCAAACCAGTCCATACTCCAGGAAATAAAGCCAGACTGCTCACTTGAGGGAAGGATATTAAAGGCAAAACTGAAGTACTTTGGCCACATAATGAGAAGACAGGATACCCTGGAAAAGATGCTGATGCTAGGGAGAGTGGAAGGCAAAAGGAAGAGGGGCCGACCAAGGGCAAGACGGATGGATGACATTCTGGAGGTGACGGACTCAACCTTGGGGGAGCTGGGGGTGGTGACGGCCGACAGAAGGCTCTGGCGTGGGCTGGTCCATGAGGTCACGAAGAGTCGGAAGCGACTGAACGAATAAACAACAACACAGCTGGTCTATATGTGCCCCCATGTTGGGGGTATCGTTGGGGCCTAGGAGGGTTGTGGATCCTTGGATCCATAACCATTCCCTCTCCACACAATGGCACATCCCCAACATACCTCTCCCCACCCTCCATCCTAAGTTTGGAGTTCTGACCTTGGGGAGGAAGCCAGTGCAGGAGTTTCTTCCTTGGCTCAGATGGGGTTCTGTGCTTTGATCTCCCCCTCTGAGGATGGACCCCTCTCTCTGCCCTTGGAAGGGAATATACACCATATCCTATGGCTCCCAGGACACCCTCCCAAATACCAGAGGATTGCTTTCTCAAACAGCTTTTTCAATTTACAATTTCTATTCATTGAACAGGAAATCATGCTTCGTACGCTCTTCCAATCAGGTATTTAGGGGAATGATAGTTCCTAGAGATGTTGCAACTTAAAGGCAAATATGTTCTGGAACTGTTTACTCAGAATCACTTTTTAGAATGATATTACTGACTGAACTATTTGGATTCTTCATTTAAAACTGAAATTCATGTTTAGTCATTTCATCTTAAGTTATATCTTGGCCATATGGATCACTAGAGCTTCATTAGTTGCTGCACACATTTTTTTTACAGCACTGAAGCTGAAAAACTTAACACAATGTAGAGACCATGTTTTGTTTTGTTGCTCATGCAAAGCTCCTCCACTTGACTTTGGGTAATTCTCTCCTTCCACTACAGCTCCCTCATCCCACCCCATACTGCTCAGAAAGGTCCCTGACCTTCCAGAAAGATTTTCGGGGGAGAAGAGGGAAAACATAGTTGTGTGAGCAATCCTCCACTCACAAACCCTCGGATCTAACCCTATTATGTATTATTGTAACTACTTTGTAAACCTAACAAACGCTTGATGACAAAAAAGCTATTTAAACAAACGCTTAGCGTGCTTCAAACCCTTTCCCACTCTCACTGAAAAAGAAGCTACAGTGATGAGTAAAGAGTATGTACTCATACAAACTGTTTGTTCAAGTGAATAATACTAGCATAGAGTCAACTCCACCCTTTCCAAATGTGCCTTTCTATGACTGACCCTTCTAGAAACCACACTGGAGAAGAATACGCACTGCCATATGACATCACTGAAAGGGGTTGATCCTCTTTACGGGGCAAAAGTGGGGGATGTATTTCTGCACCTACCGAAGGAGAGTGAGGACAGTATAGAAGAAAGGCACACCTGGACATCTGGGCTAGATTTAACATATTTTTGGTGAGTCTTCTGTTTGCAGTGCAGCATTTACCTCAGGAATAAGTTGAGCCATAAAAGGGTGGGGGGAAAACAAGCTCCCAATCTCAGTCCCATAGCTTATTTTAAGCATCCATTGCTTAGACATGCCTGTATATGCAGAATGCCTTTCGCTCACCAGTGAATAACCACCATCAAGCTCCTGTCCTCACCTTCCTCAATTATCTTAGGGCTAAAGGACTGAGACATAATATCCAATTCCAAGAACCTCTCACTACAGAAATAAGTCTTTGAAAGGAGAAGCTAAAGAAAACTGAGCCAATATATGAATAAGTCCTACTCTTGATGCCAAGACTGCACACAGGTGAAAAGAGTATGTGCAGAGTACCTTTTCTCCACTACACAGAAATGACACAGACCAACTGGTCTGACATCAGGGAAGAAATGTTCAGGTTACAGGGCGTGATGTAGGCAAATGGCATTCTGGCATCTCTCATTTTAGTAATTAATCTACCGGTTAATAACTGCTCATTATACCTTCCCATCCTAGCATACATGTCATCTCAGACTTATGCCCTAGCATCTTTCATGAAAAGGATACTTGAGTTAAAAATGACAAAGTATGTTATTATAGTATGGTTATAAACAAATTACTTCTCCCTGGATAGCTGATGTTATAGCATGTTACAGATGTTTTAATATTTGTTTATAGAATTCATACTTTTCCTTTTGCCAGGATGGCCTCAAGGCAGCTCACAATATAAAATGCTGGAATATAATAAAATACAATGGGGTACATCCAATGTTACATGGCCGGATTTCTGCTCATACAATGGCACTTTCTTTTCCCCTCCTACGCTCTGCAGCCTCCCCAGTCTGCACCGGAGGGGTCCCCCAACCCTCTGGAGTAATTTTGGAACACATGCCCAAGGGGGAGGGGGCTGCAGGGGGAAGGAAAATTCAATCCTCCAGTGGTATCCAGTCCACAAGCAAAAGGACACCACTGGACAGAACCCAATATATAAGCTTCACAAATCCCAAAAGCATATTTCCACATTTAAGGCTGCAATCTTATATCAACTTATACTTAGTTCAATGGGGGAGTAAGCCGCATTGAACTCAATGGGGTTTATTTCTGAGTAGACATGTATAGGTTTGCACTGTTAGTGTCTTACATGTATACTTTGTGCGGTCTCATAGTTGTTAATTTTTTCCGACTTTAAACATTAAGAAATCACCAACAAAATGTGAGACTTAGTTTGCTAGAAAGGCAAACATTTTATAGACAGAATGGGCACAGCTGGGTGATATACTCTAGTACCACATTCATATCTGCCCTGGCTCTGTTTTCCTTCTACTTTCCTCCTTATTAACTGAAAACCAAGCTCTTCTCAATTACTACTATTGAGAAGGAATTCAGAATGAGACCTTCCCGCTTCTATATTATTCTCAACCCTTCAACTGTTCAGAGGCCCAATGCAGCACAATCCTAGGCATGTCTACTCAGAAGTAAGTCCCACTTGAGTTCAAAGGGATTTCCTCTCAGGTAAGTGTGAATAGGATTGTAGCCTTTAGTTCCCTACCATGTAGCTAGGTGCATGATACATTGTTACTGCCACTAACGGTTGTGGCTTTATGTTTTCGAAGAAGCGCAAACTTTTTTAGTCAGATAACGCTACATTTGATAGACATGACCCCTCCGTTTCAAACACAATACAGTCAGTGTTCATGCTAGTGTTTAAGGCAGGGGTGGGCAACTTATGCTCTTCCAGATGTTTTGGCCTACAACTCTCATTGGCTCTGCTGGCTAGGCATGATGTAGGCCAAAACAAAACATCTGGAGGGCCACAAGTTGCCCATCCCTGATCTAAGCCCTAGAATGAACACTGGAGCACTTGGCACTTAAAAATCTAATTCAATTTAAATTAATCCTTTGAGTAATTCAAGTCAGACTTATATTTGGGTTTTGCTATTTTACAATGCTCTGCACTGACTTACCATACCCTCCCTTTCCAGTTTATCCTTAGCCCCTCTATTTCCACAAAGTATCAGGTTATGGGCCTGCTCCTGAGGCACACAGATGAGGGCCACATCAAATGAGGCCAGAAAATCACTAGAACCATGGCAACTTGTACTTCTGTGAAATACATTGCTTATAATGTGCCATCACCTGAACATATCATGTAATGTTGATGCTGAAATAACTGAGGCTACAGGCAGTCAGGCTATAATTGTTATACCAGCCTTACCCATCCTCAACCTTTTCCCCTGTCAACATCATGTCCACCTTTCCAGTTCGCAATTATGTGGGATTTTTCCCAACTGTTTCTGAGCTGTAACAATCATTACTGCTATTTCCCATTTTATATGGAATTCTCTACCACAAGATGTAGCAATAGCCACCAATTTGGATGGCTTTAAAAGGGAATTAGACAAATTCATGGAGGACAGGGCTATCAATGGCTACTAGCCGTGATGGCTATATGCCACCTCCAGTATCAGAGACAGTATGCCCATATACACCAATTGCTGAGGAACAGGAGCAGGAAGGTGCTACTGCACGCATGTCCTACTTGTGGGTTTCCCACAGGCATCTGGTTGGCCACTGCGTGAACAGAATGCTGGACCAGATGGGCCTCTGAACTGATCCAACATGGGTCTTCTGATGTTCTTATATAAGTAGAGTTGAAGCCCAAGGACACCATTTCGAATTAAATAGGAGACAGCATCATTCAACCCCTTGGTATGGAAGCTAGAGGCTCAGGCCCTTCTGAGGAATCATCACATCTGGTCTGAAACAATGTGGAAGAAGAGGAGGAGCCCAACCACAACCTAATCGAAATAGTGAGGGCCCCAAATACAGGACTGAAAATAAGTCAAGAGCTAAATCACTAATCTTCATGCAGCCGCTCACCAGTAAGTGTTGGCATTTTATAAACAAACAAATATAAATCAACCACAGCATGCTACAGACTACACACTGCTGGCTTTGGGAGCAAAGTTTTAATGGAAACAGCCTTAAGCACCTGGGACAAATTCATAAATAGCTTGTCCACATAGATTCTTTCTAGTCATCAATCTTCAGCCTTCATATTTCACTGGCTTCCTGCTCTCTCCTGCTTGTTAGCAATGACCTCTGAAACCCAGTATGGTCTAAGATTAAGATATGAAAGTCCATCCCTTCAATACTATTTTGAGATAAAGGACAAACAAGGTTAACAGACTACCCACCTTCTACTAGCAGGTCTTTATTGCTTTAGAACACATGAATTCTGACAGAGCAAGGAAGCAGAACGTGGAAAGGTTTTGGGGCGGGGAGAATGCCACACATGTGCAATATACTTTTCATATTCAGCATTTGACTCAGTGTTTGGGTTTGGAATTACTGATGATTGATTACATGCTTATAGCAGCGTCAGCACTAGGCACTTCTCAAGTCAAGAATACTTGCACTGATGGCTTTATTAGGCTTTAGAATTAATTCAACACTATGGAAAATTGATAGAAACCCACTACAGAACAAAATCAACAAATTGTCCATATTCATAATTTGCGTCTTTGTCCAATTTTGTCCAGGTTCAGTATTTATACATCATAATCTAAACATGCACCTGTTCTCAGGCTGTACTACCAGTAATTGCACCATATCTTAGAACAGCTCTTGCTTCCAGGGGTTTTTTGAGAACACTCAGAAGCACTGTAGTTTAGTATACTATTTTATTTGATTATATGATGCAGCTGATCATTTAGGCTATACACAGCATAAATAACTTGGGCAATATTTGGACTACTTACATTACTTGTGCGAAAGGGTAGTTGCACAGAGGCATAGCCCTCCTTGATTTCTCGTGGGTGAAACAGAAATAAAGGTAGCCCATCTTCACATTAGAATCCTCCATGCACATAATTAGTAATAGTGTGCAATCTGGGTTCCCAACCGTTTGGAAGAACCTAAGTGTATATAGCTGTACATGCGTAGAAGCCACTTTGAACTCATGGAGGGCAGAAGCAGGCCCGACATATGCAATTCCATTTCCTCCTCCACATGGACAGTATACACATGGCAAGAACAAGGAAGCTGCTTATGGTTCTATGGACACCAAGGCTCAAACAAGCAGATCTGTGTACAAATGTATAATGCACAGGTGGGCTCCAAATTTTAAAGGCAAAAGGGAATACAGAACTCTCTCCCCATATGCCGCTTACCTCCCTGCAGCCCACTCATCCACCCAGGCACTTTTCTTCCAGCTGGGTTCAATTTCAGCCTCAGAACCCAGATGAGGGAAAAGCAACATCAGGATACTGACTGCAAGGAGGTAAATCACAGGTAACATGAAGGTAGGGATGTACAAGAATGTCATTCCTGTTCACAAATCATGTGACCATGTCCCATTTGCAACCCCAAACATGAACGCAAGCAGGAAGGAAATTCTCAGAAAATTTTCAGCAATTTCTTGAACTTGCATTCAGGTTCAAATATGCACATTTGCACAAATCCCCCCCCCCCGCCCCAAATCCGCATTTCTACACTTTAACCTATGGGGGAAATGTGCATTTTCAGTTGAGAAATTCACATTTTCAATCAGGAAATTGCACATGTTTAAAAATGTGTTTTTCACATGGGAAAAAATGCACTTTTATAAATGCATCTTTCCTAATTGAAAAAAAAAGACATTAGTGTTAAGGAATGCAGATGAGGCGAAACAAACTTCGAGGAAGAATTTGGAGAACCTCAATGAGCTCAAGCGTTGCATGTTCACTTAGAGGAGGACTCTACACTCATTTTTGCACCCCTTTTCCTCTTAAAATCAGGCCCACACACAAACACACACACATACTTTATACCTGTTTGAGGAGGGGCAGACCCAGGTTTAAATACACATGCAGCTTGAACCTTACTCAAAGATTATATGTAAAAAATAAATATGTAGCACTTGCTTCTCCGTGAGTGTGTTTTAAAACTGGAGTAGGGAGCAGTGTGCTAAAGATTTGGCCTTACTTTTTAATTTCTATATCAGATCACTCAGCAGCACATTTGGAAAAAGAAAAAAGAATTTGTAAAATAGATCCCAGAATCATACAACAGTGGGGTTGGAAGGGGCCTACAAGACCATCAAGTCCAACCCCCTGCTCAATGCAGGAATCCAAGTCAAAGCATCCCTGACAGATGCTTTGACAGAAGCCCAGCTTCATCTTCAACACCTCCAGTGTGGGACAGCCCACTACCTCCCTAGAATGGAAGATTTGTTTCAGTTATAATGAGCAACTAGTGAAAGGATATGGAATATCGCATTGAACTGACTACATTAAAAAAAAAAGAAGAATCTCGCTTGAAAGGAGATGAAGTGACTATCTTTACTACTGGAACATTCTCTTCCATTAATAATTGAATAATTTCCATTAAGGTCAATCCTATATAAATAGAAGAGGTGGGAAAACTCCACTTTCTATTGTATTATGTGCAACAGGCTTCAAAATGAAATGAAATAAAATAAAAACCTGGCAATATCCAATAATATAATGCAAGTCAGGGAACAGGGACCAAAAGAGGGATGAATGCATGGAAAGGAAATTTCCACTCCTCTGCTTTTGTTCAAATAGTAATCCTGTCTGACTGATACGGATTAAAATGATTAGTGAATGTATGTTGCTTCCTAAATGGCTTTCCTCAAAATAGATTTCACTAGAGCTGTATTATTATTTTTTTAAGAAAGAAAGTTTTCACTGAAAATGAATCGCAGCAAACAATGCACGCTAGAAGTTCACTTTGCTTTCATGCTCCCTTATTTCCCTCTATGTGTCTTTTAAAATATATAACAAAAGCTTTTCAGGAATGCACAACTAATTTGTTCCACTATAATCTCCTCAGCTGTTTTGAGGTAGTCGCATACATACTTAACATAATGCCTAGACAAAATTATAGACTTCCAGCTGAAAAAAAAAATACAGTGATAATCTACTCTTTACTCTGGTGTAAAAAAAATGGGGGTCCACACAGCAGGTGGTTTTATACAGCACACTGCAATTCCTAGACAATGCTGAGGATTAACAAACCAAGTCACAGCCTACGCTCTAATTTCTGGCTTTTGTTGGTTTAAAGTCAGATGCTAACATTGAGGATGCAGCTGCAGGAATTGACATTAAATAAACATGACTGCCAAGAAGAACAGCTGTAACATTTGCACAAATGCACTATATTCCATTACAAATTCTTAGGAAAACTTTTGAATTGTTACCCAATCATTAAAAACCTTTAAGGGAAAAATTCACTGGAGGACCAAGCCTATTAAAATAGTGAAGAATATACCCTCCACTATACTACAGTAATACACTCCCCTCAGCTGCTCTCCACCTTGTAGACTTCCCAAGGCAATTCCTACCCACAGCTTATGAATTCTTAACACAGCTTCCCAGCCAAATGAATGAACTCTGCTGTTTAATAATGACATCATACTCAATAAATAGATGTGCATCCTCTTGTCCATATTGCCTTGCTGACATAGAACAGCCATCCTAATGAATCCCTCTGGATTAAGTCCTGGGTCATCATCAGCATACTTGGCGTCACCAACAATGTGTTTTGCTAGGGCATTAATTTCAGACAGGTTGGAATGGTGCATAGGATAAAATCAGTGGGAAGGATGGTACAGCCATTTATTGATTTTGTTACCTGGGGGCTAATTCCTTATCAAAACATAAAGAAGGGGCTGTATCTCTGCAAGCCAAAAGCAGCTGGCAAGGCAGACACATCATTACAGAAGAAGGATCTAAACCTGCAGAAAGCCCCACCACCACCACCACCACCCACTCTCAAGCTTAGCTGAGTTGTAGATCAGAAACCATTTTAGCACAATAGCAGCATCTTCATACTATAGAACTAAAGCCAGAAATTTTTTTATTGGGACTAACAGCTAAACATCTAAAAGAGAAGGGGAGAACCCTCGTTCTCTACATGACAACGACTGCAAGGTTATTGTATGCACAAAAGTGGAAGAATGAAACAATACCAATTGTGAGCGAGTGGATCATGAAAATGATGGAATTGGCAGATAGGCAAAACTTACTATTATATTTAAAGAAGGGTCAACAACTAAATTTATGTTAGATTGGAAACCTTTTATAGAATTTGTACAAGAAATAGAGAAAAATTATATCTATGTATGTGGATTTTGAACTTTCAGATGGTTGATTTTCTTTTTTCTGTTGTTGTTAAAATTAGGAGAAAGGAGATAATGTCTGTGAACTCAATGTATGATATACAACTAAGACAAGAACTAGAGAATAATAATAATAATAATAATAATAAGCATTTGTTGTGTAAGGGGAGCCAAAGGTAGATATCTTACAATCTTAAGAGATATTGTAGCGTATCTCTAAAATACATTAAATATTGGGGGGGGGGGGAATAGCAGCATCTTCATCACCAATCCAGCTTGGGAAACCAACATTAAATAATGTATTCCAAATTATTTATGAATATGGTAGCTACATTTAAAGGCAGTATAAAATTTCTTTTTGAGTATAATTATGATGTTGTTCAATATGAAAGGACACATTACTATACCAAGCCACATTTCACCTTGCAAGGCTGCCCTGTGCTACTCTAAATGTGGCCCTGATTAGTTCATACATCGCTCCCTTCATTAGATGACATGTTGTGCTCTCTCTGCCTTGAGACACGCGACCCCACATATATCATCCAGCAATTAATACAGCTTACAGTTCTGTACTTGCCACAGGGTTAAGCAACAGGAATGCAACTGACCTCAGAGAGCTTGTACCCACCTGTACAGGCCAATGCTGCCCCTAACACTATATAAGCAAAATTAATTATAACCTTTAAAAGAAAAAAGAAATTAGAAGAAAATATTTACGTTTACAACCCTATCCTATTATATTTTTTCCTAGTGCTAGACCTCAGTTCTTTTGTGTTACCTTCCCAGGGAGCAAATCTAAGCACATCTTTAAGACTTTGCACAATCAGTGTAGCGAGGGACTCCAGGTCAACCTGCGCCTTGAGGTAAAAACTGTTCCCAAGAAGCATCATCACACAGATGGCTAAAATCAAAAGGTAAATCTAATCACACTTGGCCTATGCTATACAGCCTTCCAGGAGCTTCAATCTATGCCTAGTGCTCATACAAATGATAAAATTGCCCCACAGTGAACTCTCGCCCCAGGTTTGAATGATCATCTGTATCACCCTGCCAAGTGAAAAAAAGGGGTTTTCTGCATATCGGCACAGATGTAAAAAAAACTGTGATGGACAATGCATAGTAAAATGGTATGAGCTCATGGGGTTGTATCCAACTGTGTCCATCCACCAGCAGGACAGACACCACTGGTGGAATGGATTCCCCATCCCCCATGCAGTACTCACATGCTCCCCAAAACCTGTCAAGAGGGTTGGGGACCCATCAGAGAAGACTGGAGGGAGGGCAACAGGAAATCCCATTGCATGAGCATGAGTCATAGAATCATAGAATAGTAGGGTTGGAAGGGGCCTATTACAGCATCAAGTCCAACCCCCTACTCAATGCTGGAATCCAAGTCAAAGCATCCCTGACAGGTGGCTGTCCAGCCTCATCTTGAATGCCTCCAGTGTGAGAGAGCTCACCACTGCCCTAGGTAATTGGTTCCATTGTCGTATTGCCCTCACAGTCAGGAAGTTTTTCCTGATGTTCAGCTGGAATCTGGCTTCCTGTAACTTGAGCCCATTATTCCATGTCCTGCATTCTGGGATGATCGAGAAGAGATCCTGGCCTTCTTCTCTGTGACAACCTTTCAAGTACTTGAAGAGTGCTATCATATCTCCCCTCAGTCTTCTCTTCTCAAGGCTAAACATGCCCAGTTCTTTCAGTCTCTCTTCATAGGGCTTTGTTTCCAGTCCCCTGATCATCTTTGTTGCCCTCCTCTGAACCCTCTCCAGCTTGTCTGCATCCTTCTTAAAGTGTGGTGCCCAGAACTGGACACGGTACTCCAGATGAGGCCTAACCAGTGCTGAGTAGAGGGGAACTAGTACTTCACAGGATTTGGAAGCTATGCTTCTATTACTGCACCCCAAAAGAGCATTTGCCTTTTTTGCAGCCACATCATGTTGTTGGCTCATATTCAGCTTGTGATCTACAACACTTGTAGTGTTGTCAAGTCAAGTATCCCCTATCTTGTAGCTGTGCATTTGGTTTCTTTTTCCTAGGTGCAGAACTTGGCATTTATCCCTATTAAATGTCATTCTGTTGTTTTCTGCTCAGCGCTCCAGTCTATCAAGATCACTTTGAATTTTGTTTCTGTCTTCCAAGGTATTAGCTATCCTGCCCAATTTTGTGTCATCTGCAAATTGGATCAGCATTCCCTGCACCTCCTCCTCCAAGTCCGACCACCGTGTTCCTTTTATTCTTTGCTCCATTTATTTTAACCCAGATGCTCTCGATGGGGCTACCAAGCTCATCCTCCTGTATTTCTGTGCAGAGATATGTATTTTTAACATATAGTGCAACCCCACCTCCCTTTCTGTTCCTCCCGTTCTTTATGAACAAGTTATATCCTTCAACTGCTGTATTCCAGACATGAGAGTCATCCCACCAAGTCTCAGTTACACCTATCAAGTCATGTCTGTTCATACAACGCTGGATGGAACCCATGGTGTGGTCATAAATACAAACTGCCATAGGCTGGATTTGGCTTTTAGGCTTGCCACTACTAACCCGCATTTAGAGTTGTTTATGCTGAACATATATGAATCCAATGAGTGTCATTGTACAATACAGTCAGCTCAGCGCAAGCTTGAACAGCTAGAAATTAGAAGAGGCCTGGCTTTTTCTGTGGCAGCCATGCATCAAAAGAGTCTCATGAGACAAGCTCCTTCTTAAGCGAAAAAAGGACAACTTTTAGGACAATTAGTATGGAGGGGCTAAGACAAGAGAGATCACTACTCCACCTTCTGTCTTTTCTCTATGATTAGCACAATTTGGAAGCAAAGCTAGTTTCTTCAATTAACTCACTTTCTAATTAGCCAGAGTACCTTGCACTTTTAGTCCCTTTAGGGTGCAATCCTATGCATGTTTAGACAGAGAAAAGGCCTACAACTCCCAGCATTCCCCAGCCAAACATGCATAGGATTGCACCCTTAAAGTGCTAAATACTGCTGTTGAATCCACCTCACAGCACCCATCACCACTAACAAAACAAAAACACTGTCCTAAGATTCTTCTGGTGCTCTTTTCCCCACCAGAATTGCTAACTGAAAGAACAGACCCGCCTATGTGTATACTTACTGTAATGATTTCTACAGAAACCAATGGAAGAGGACTGTAACTCCTAAGCAGAAGCAGCAATAGGAAAAGAACCAATTACATAATTATATTTATATAAAAAGAGAAAACTGATGAGTGAAGAATGTTATCTCTTCATAAAATTCAAGAACAACATCTGTACTTTTATGCCTGACTCTCTTTATACATTTTCTAGTGCTGCACCACTTTGTCATTGACACTGTTCAGTCTGATTGAAGGTCATTGTTTTTCTTTGAATTTGTAACTCCGAATTTTTAAATAAAAAACACAGTTAAAAAATAAAGTCTGCAAGAGTTCACAAAATGCTATCACTTATATTGAAAATGGTCCCAATACCGTTATAGCTTTTCATAAGTAACAGTTCTAACTCTTTAATAACAAAAATGTGGTTTTACTTAAGGCTTCTACAGCTGTATCTAGGAATATGGCCAAACTTTAATAAGAGGAAATGCTAAGAGGGAGGGAGGGAGGAAAAAAGACAAAGAAAACAGCAACTCATTTACATCTTTAGATCTTAATTACATAAATATTTTATGAACTTAGGAAATACCCATTAAAAGAAACATTTCATCATATCACCAAATTCCTTGTTTTGTTGTTATTTCAAAAAACTAGGCATCAAATGTTTAAGGGCTTGTACTTAAGATTTAATCTGAAGACCCTGTTGGTGTCTGGAAGGAAAAAGTTCCCCTTACTGAGGTTGTCTTCCAGCATAATTTTGAGATATGTTTCAAGACCAAGACACACATTCAACTAACTAGCTTACAGAATTTTTCCATACACACATCTGAAAAGCAAAACAATGCATTCATTTAACCACTTTAAAATCCAGCGCTTAAAGAAAGAAATTCAGATTTCCAGCCACATACCCAGTGCAGAGTTGGAAAAAAATATTCTGATAAACCAACCTAGCTACTTTACAGCTGCTCCACATTTACACACATCCCAAAACAGTTTTCAAGATGCCCATTTGTAAAATGTAATGCCGAAAGTGACCCTGGGATGTCTTACAGGGTTGACCGGGCCTAAAATGCTAAGAATGTTTCTCTCTTTAGGAAGCTTGATCAACAGGTTTTTCTTTTGCATTCAGTGTCTTAACTGATCACCTCATCTAGGATCAGAAAGGAATCTCTTCCAGGTCAAATACATTGCTACCTGTAGAAAACTTGCTTGAACTATCTGGGTTTATTTTTTTAAATGTGTTATTTTAACTGCAGGGAACTCTGCCATGGTACATCTCAATCATTCTTGCACTCCCGTTCACAGCTGCAACATAATCTGAACGATATGAAGCTAATCAATGAGGAGTGTTCAGTATAGGGGATCATGTTTTGGGTTTAAGCAGACTGGACTAAATATGACCACTTCCATATATATATAATTTTTCATAAATTACAGATTTGTTTGTTTTTAGTTAGAACCCATTTCAGAAAAAGTAAACACAATTTCAAAGCAGTGATATTTGTTGTATATCCCAGAAACACATTCCGCTTGTTTAGGTTTTGTTAGAAGTGAGTGTGTGGAACTCACAACAGACATAGCAAGCTTACAAGTATTAATATTTTCTAAGAAGCTACATTACCTATATTGAACATACACATATGAAACTGAATATGCAATATATTGCAATACACACACACGCGCGCACACACACAGGATGGGATGGTCCAGGGAGATGGTCTTTTGCATGCCAACTAATTTGGTGTATACTCCAAAACAATGTCCAAATTCAGTATATTCACAGACATTGTGCGTATATCATCTTGTATTTATTTATTTTTATAACCTGCACTTCCTTACCAGGAGACCAAGGCAACTAACAACCCATATAAAAACAATGCAACATATGGACACTGTTCAAGTCAAAACTCTAAAAAAACAAATACACAATAACATACAATAAAACCATCACTATAATAGCAGAAAATAAATAAAACACTTGCCTGTACCTCAAAGGTTTGTACAAATAAATACAACTTTAACTGGCACATTAATGACAACTGTGAGGGGACAGCCAAATCTCTACTATGAGTTCCACAGTCAGAGTGCCACCACCAAGAAGGCTCTGCTACGTGTGGTAGCCCCATGAGCCACATTCCTCAAGGACACCACAAGCAAAGCCTCTCCAGTCGATCCTAAATCCCTGGTTGGCCAGGACTGGGGATGTAGTCATGTTGTAGTAATGTTAGTAATGTTCCAGGAACAGGTTTTTATTAATTCCTTGAATGCTTTAATTGTAGTAAACCAAGAAAGCAGCATAAAAATACTTTTTGGCTTAATGTTTTCTGTGTGTGAGCACACCATAACAGCCAAATAAACAAGGGAAACTGCTTCAACAACTTTACAAATGAGGCATATCTGGAGCTTTAATAATCCAAAGGCTTTAATATGGGACTCATCACAAAATCAGATTAAATCTATTTCACGGGGTTCTTCAGTGTCCATTATTATGAGAAACCCTCTGAACCTACAGACGGAACACTCCTTCACCATCCCCCACCTTGAAAAATAGACCTTCAGTCTGCAGACGCATTACCTAAACAGGTTTCCATTATTTTAGTGACTCGTCATTTGCTGTAGCCTAGTTACTATTTTACTTGATGCAAGCGATCTTGCTGGCATTTTTTCCATATAATGTATATGAAGTTTACAAAATCACCAAGTAAAGATATATGTTCTAAAAGCCTCCACAAAATATGCCCAGGAAGAACTGTGTATGATCAAGCTGATATAACTTCTATCAAACTGTTGTCTCCTTTTCTTACTCAGGAAAGTGATGGCTTATTTTTGGTGACAGCATCATCTGCAGACTTGAAAAACCAGGCAGGCTACTAAATGTGGGTTAGCACTAAAGGCTGTGAACTGTAATGGTGCAGGAGATCGGGCAAAGATTTACACTTTGAAAACAGTACCTATTTAAGCACTTGATTTTGGAATAAAATGTGCTCAGTTTCATTAAGCCATTTCAGAATCTCAGCATGACCAATTCAGAACTGCTGATAGTTCGCCAACTTTACTGAAAAAATTAATACTAGCAGAGGAACAAAGATACTGCCAACACTGCCTTAATTAATGCAGCTTTGCATCATTCTACTCACTCTTAGTGAACAATTCTTGACAGAGGAATAAAATATTTGTTTTATTAGCATCATCCTTCACTACACAGCATGATGCAAGAGACTGAAATATATGACAATTCACTGTTTCTCTAACAAAAATAGCTATCCAGTATCCCAAGCCTAGTGAATAGTTGAGATAATAAGGCATACTCATTGCACTGCTTTGGGATCAGCTTGCAACCCTTTATGTGTGACCTGCCACAAACAGCTGGCAGACAGATTAAGTAAGAAGCAAGCATGTTTAAGTTTTTTATTTAAATAGTCTGCTCTCCTAACTATAAGGACAACAAGCTTTCAGCATCCTTTTTAGCGCAATCCCTCAACACTTGAAAACTGAAAAGTTATCACCACACCAGAATTGTGAATGACGCTCATTCACAAATCAGGATGTTCTGGTGTCTGACTCATGAGATTAAAAAAAGAAATCTCATGATTGTAAACTACAAAATGACCATCTGAATGCACTCTTTATTTGCCTCTTAGTCTTCCCGGCCTTTGTGGCTCAAGCCATGAAGGACTGTCACTGGAATAGGTATTAATATTAACATTAAATCAAATAACCAATACCCACAATTTTTTTATATTTTGATTTTGAATATTGGACATTCAACTAAAACCAACATTACAAGAGAGAGCATAAGTTTCCCGTCCTCTCCTCCCCCCTGCAGCCCTTCACACACACCCCAAATTTGCTCCGGAGGATTTCCCAGCTCTCCTGTTATGAAGTCAGTAAATGCGCCAAGTGGTATTATCCTCTTTAATCTTGTCTGAGTGTGGATCTCTTGGGTGGGAATTACCTTCATAGCCATAGACGCTCTATTGGCCAATGTTAAAAGGTCCCTTTCAGTGAATGTGTGTCTTGTGAGAACCTGCACATTTTTGTACACGTGACCAGATGGGAACACATTTAGTAACACTCCAGAACAGATTTTGAGGGTGTATGGAGAGTTGCAGGGGATGAAAAAGTCTATCTGCTAGCAGTGTCCACTGGTGGAAAGGCCCACTGAATACAATCCTTTGTTCTGAAATGTGCACCTTGAATTGTGGTGGCATATACAAGAGCAGCTCTCTGAACTAGGTTTTTTATCCAGTGTGTGTGACTGACAGAGAGCTGTTCTCCATGCACTATAAACACTTTTAAAATTAAAAATACAGTTAAGTCATTCTCACAAAACCTCAAGACACAGGACCCATATAACAGGATTATTTATGCAGTTGGTGCATGGGGGGTTCTGTCTAAGAGTAGAAGGATGGGGAAAATTGTCTTTGGATTTCTTCCAGTCTTGAGATTCAAAGGCCACAAGAAAAATCCATAGAATCAAAAGAACCATTTCATCATCGTTTTAGACTGTAATTAGGCAATTCCAAGACCAAAGGCCCCATTGGCCTCTCCGAAGCCTTTCCCCATCACATGGTAACTCACTTCCAGACCAGTTAACCTTCATGAAAGAGATGGGAGGGAAACTCTTGTGTGCGTGGGGGGGGGGGGGATGCTTCCTTCAAGCCATATGTTGCTAACCAGTTTTACAGAACAATCCTATGCATGTGCCCAATGGGCTTGTAGCTGTGGCCACCAAAAGCCCTGACTTTTCAAGCAGCAGATCATTGGAAGAAACCCCACATTCCAGGTCTCATTTTTCGAAAGACTGCTTTGTTTTTCTCAAGATTCTAAAAGCATACACAGTGAAAAATTTAAAGAAGGATAATTAGGCTACAGCAATGCAAGATCTAATTTGTGTGTAGGGAGGAAATTACTTCAACAGCAAAATAGTAATTCTTCAAATCTGGACAAGCTTGTTTGGGTACAACAGTGTATGTGTTTTTTTAAGGGGCAGATGGAACCATCCGAATCCACCATAACAAAGCGGAATAAAAGACAGACTGGACACACCAGTTTACAATACAAATTAATGAACACTGTTATGAAGCAGGCCCAGTGAGGCCAGTATTCAAATAAAAATGCAAAGTAACTTTAGAGCTTACATGGGTCAATGACATGCATTCAAACCATATTTGGACATATCTCAAAATTTATTCTCATAGAGAGGGAAGCAAGATTGTATTGATCCAGGCAGTAGTCCCCTTTTTATTAGGCAGAGAGGATTTTGCAACCAGCGTTGGAATCTTTAGATAGTTCACATATCAGGTATTATTTTTTATAAATCTTGATGAAGAGACACAAAGGTTCCCAAAAGTGTTTAATATCTTCTATGCCACAACAAAGTAGATATACTTTTCGTGAGGGGGTGGTGATGAACAAAAGCAGAGTTCTTACCCAATGCTAAATCCCTTCGCCTTTAAAAACACTGTGCACACTGGGAAACATGCACCTTTCACTTCTTTTGTCTGAATGGAAGAACACTTAAAAAAAACAACATGTGCCAGGGGCTGCCTCACAACTTACTAAGAACAAGAGGGGGGAAATCTGTGGCATCAGCCAAAGGGGAGTCTCAAGTGAGCAGATGCTTTAGTAAAAGAAGCCCAAGCCCCAGTATTAGTGGTCAGGGACCTAACCCCTTTGTTTTGGAAACAGAATGCATTTCAATTCCTAGAAGGAAGGCGCAGGACGGAAAACGCCATGGCTCTCAAAGATCATGAGGTGCTTAAAGAGAGGATGGAGGTGAAAACTTCTTATAGGTGTAACACAAATATAGTCTCATGTGAATCTGCAATATTTACTTTGTTGTATCCCCATGTCCCCCTCAATCTCCCAGGTGGAAGGTAAACACACCTCCAGAGTGTACAGTCTGATCCTATGCATGTTTACTCAGTTTTAAACCAGACTAAATTCCATGGGGCTTCCTCTCTAATAAGCAAGGCACACGATGGCAGGTTTGGGAGAAATCCCCACTGAATGAAGTGGGACTTAGTTCTGAGTAAAAATGTTTAGGATCAGGCTATACAGATCCTAAACCCCATCATTCGGCTGTATCTAGAACACAAGATCTATTCTGGAGAAGAGAAAGATTCACACACACACACATACATACATACATATATATATATATATATATATGGTCAGCCCCCACCCATACCAAAAAAGATGCCATCTTCTGGGTATCGAGAACTGTTGAGGGGGCTCAAATATCTTTGTGCCAGGAAAATAAAGCAAGCTTAGAGGGGAAGGCAGCACAGAATGGTTGGCGAGAGATGTGCCAAATACAGGTGGATATATGCCACTACCTTAAGGTCCGAGGGAACCCAAAGCCTTTGTGGCAGAAGGGTGGTTTTTTAATTGTTGTTGTTGTTATTGTTATTATTATTCGATAGGAAAGAGGCGCTAGAGAGGGATTCCGTGTTCCGGGGGGGGGGGGGAAGGCGGGCAAAAGCAAGGGAAGCTGGAGAAAGGGGAGACGGCTATCCTATGCTTGCTTCTCTCACACAGGGCACAATCCCCACGGCATCAAGGCGGCCGAGTCGGGCACGACGCCCCCTTTGTGCCAGAAGGACGCAGGTCTGAGGAGAGGAGAGGAAAGGGAATGGGGGAGCGCGGGCATGGCTCGTGGCTCCATTCTTCCCCCTTCCAGGCAAGCAGCCTTCCACTTTCTAAGAGGCAGGAAAACACTCACGCCACGCCACGCCACGCCAGGCTGCCGAAAGGGGCCAGCGCTGGCTCTGCCGGGGAAGGACGCCCTTCTGCAGGCCGGGCGGCGGAGGGGCTGGGCTGGGCTGGGCTCTGCCCCCTTTCGGTGTTCGGGCGCTCACCTCCTCGATGGCCGCCACGGTGTTCCGGCACTGCACCATCCGGGTGGTGAAGTTGGAGGCGGTGGGCGACTTGTAATCCTCATTGGTCTCGGACACGAATTCCGACACGGAGATCTGGTCCGGCATGGCGGGGAGGGAGGGAAGGAAGGAAAGGGAAGGAAGGGACGGGGCAGGAGAGCGGCGGGGCGGGCGGGCGGCTCCAGCAGAGGAGGGGACGGGGGAAAGGGATTGGGAAGGAGGAGAGAGAGGCAGGCAGGCGGGCAGGCGGGCTGGGAGCCTCCCCGCCTCACATAGCTCGGCAACCAGCAGCTGCTGCAGCGCTTTCTCCTTGCAACCAAGGAAGCAGCTAGCTGGCAAAGCGTCAAGGGGGATATTATGGGAGAGAGAGACACACGCAAGGAAGTGCCCTAGTTTTGGGAGGTGGATGGGGGGGGCGGGGAGAAGCAGACATACAGCCGTGCGCTCTAAACACGCACAAGGAGGCGGGGGGGGGGGCAGACCAGACAAACACTCCTCCCACAATAACGCACTACGGGAGAACCCAGCGCAACGCGCGCCCAGCTCCGCGCCAAAGGAGGCCGAGGGACAAGACACACCTCCCCGGACGCGGCGGGGGATGGAGAAAGGAGGGCAGATGTGCTCACCTCTCCGTGATCGTATCTGAGGGGGAGGGGAAAATGGGGCCAAGGCGTGTAGAGACGCAGCCGCTCGCTCGCCCGCCCTCCCCGCGCGCGCGCGCACAGACTCTGTGTGTGTGTGTGTGTGTGTGTATGTGTATACACACACACCACCAGGGGAGATCCGTTCAGGTCGTCCTTCTGCAAATGCTGTTTCACACAGCATATTTTAATTTATTTTTTAATTTATTTTCACTACATTTCTACCCCAGGCTTTCCCCAGGGAGATCAGGGTTCAGGGCAGCACACAGGGTTTTCTCCCACCCACCTATTTTATTCTCACAACAGTCCTGTGAGGTAGGTGAGGCTGAGGGATAGTGACTGACTCAAGGTCATTCAGTGAGCTTCATGTCTGAGCAGGGATTTGAACATGGCTCACCTGGGTCCCAGTCTGACCGGGTACACAAAAAACATTCGAGAGGTACCTGTAAGCGTGGTGATTGGCCTGACATATGCGTAGACATAACTTGGTTACTGTACAGTTGAGACTAGTTCATGCATGCATCTTCAATCCGTTGAGAGCTGTAACTTCAGGTGACGGGTTGTATATGTGAATGGGCAGTTACGGATATAGCACCATAGATAAAATGTTTCTCAGCGTAGTCAGTTCACATATACAGTTGAGATACAGGGAAATCAAATGATGTACATGAATGTGTGAATGTCACATCCCTGTACAGGTTGCTAGTTATTAAGCTTTGATTCGGGTTGACTTACTTTGCCTTTTAAAATTATTTTCCATTATCTCTTATTGTGCTGTACTTTTGAAAAACTAAATAAACATGACATTTTAAAAACAATCAATGTCTGAACCAGGCCTTGATGAATGTGTGAAAATACTCCATCGAAATAGTATTTATTTGTTCGTTTGATTTGTACCCCGCCTTTCTACCAAGAAAAGGACACTCAAGGTGGCTGTTGTGTTTGAGGTGATAAGAAAAGTTTTGTTAGAGTTGTATCTGTGATGGCTCATTCACACAATTAACTGAGCCACCACTTGATGTTGCCATCAGTAAGTGATGAATCAGACATATTTACCTGGCAAATACACATTTCTTTTTGTATGTGTCATACATTTACATGTACTGGCAAAACTGCCTCATGAAGCCATTAAGTCTGTGAAGCAGTTTGAGTTCCAAGTCAAAGATTCTTGACCTAAGAAGATGCAAATATCACCAAAATAGAAAAACATTTCCCAGAAGGTATCTCCCAAAAAGTGAGGAAGCTGCCTTATACTGTGTCAGACCATTGGCCCATCTAGTGTAATATTGTTTACAGCTACACTGGCTGTCAACAGCTCTCTGGGATTTCAGACAGGAGTCTTTCGCAGCCTTACCTGTAGATACCAGGGATTGAACTGGAACCTTTAGCATGCCAAACAAGTGTTCTGCCTCTGAGTTCTCCCAGATTTTATTTTTTAATTTAATTTTATTTGTTATTTATTTTATTTATCTATTTAGAGAGATAAATATCCTGTGGCCCCTAGACAGTGTCTGGGGGGTGGGTGGGATAGGATAGTTCGGGTTCCTGGATCCGAGGTTGGAGTCAGCGCTCCAACCTCGGACCCAGGAGTCCGAGCCCCCTGCCCCCTCCCTCCAGCCAGTGTGGAGAGAATCACCCTCGCTGCCTCTCTGAGGTCACAAAAGTGACCTTGGAGGGAAGGTAAAAAGGGCATTCCCATGGGCAGGGGAGGGAAGGAGGCAGGGGAGGCCAGCTTATAAGGAATCCTCCCCCCGCCCCAGCCTCCTTCCCTCCCCCCTCCCCAAGCTTCAGCTAGACTGGCGAAAAAGGCCAGCTAGTTGAAATGCTGAGCAGGAGGAGAGCAGAGGCAAAGATCACCTCCGCCGCTCCTCCTGCTCTATATTGAATGGCTGCAGGCCTCCAAATTCGGAGGGCTTATGGCCATCCCCATAGGGTTGTGCCCTTATAAGATTTATATACCGCCCTTCAGCAGAGCTTCCAGGGTGGTTTACAAAAACAAGATGAAATTCATAAATATAATAACAAAACTACATTAAAAAACCTGGGAAATAAACCACCTCTGCCTTGTACTGAAAGGATAGCAGCCTGATGCAGGACTTCATGAGGAGGGAATTCAGCTTTAAACTGAATCCTGCAGGGAAGGGAGATGTAAAGTTGGGGGTAACAATGGATGAAGGCTCATGTACCACAACAGAGAGAACAGCTCTAATATCGCCCAATAATAGTCTTCACAAAAATGTAGGAAGAAAGCCAGACTATGAAGCACATGGTCTTCGATGTCTATATACTAATGCCCAGCGTACCGGAAACAGAACGAACTTGAACTCTTAATACGGGAGGGAAATTATGACTTGTTAGGTGTAACTGAGACTTGGTGGGATGACTTTCATGACTGGAATACAGCAATTGAAGGTTATAACTTGTTCATAAAGAACGGGAGGAACAGAAAGGGAGGTGGGGTTGCACTATATGTTAAAAATACATATCTCTGCACAGAAATACAGGAGGATGAGCTTGGTAGCCCCATTGAGAGCATCTGGGTTAAAATAAATGGAACAAAGAATAAAAGGAACATGGTGGTCGGAGTCTACTACCAGCCATTCTATCAAGGAGAAGACGAGGATGAAACTTTTGAAAAGCAAATAGCCGATGTTTCAAGGAACCATGACGTAGAAGTAATGGGGGACTTCAATTTCCCCGATATTTGTTGGGAGACAATTCTGCAAAACATGGCCCCTCCAAGAAATTCCTGACATGTGTTGCGGAGAACTTCCTCCTACAGAAAGTAGAGGAAGGAACTAGAGGATTGGCTATCCTTGATTTGATCCTTACCAACAGAGATGACTTAGTGGATAAAGTAGCAGTTACAGGAAGTCTGGGGGAAAGCGACCATGTTATACTTGAGTTCTTGGTTCTAAAGGAAGCAAAAGCCGAGTGCAGCCAAACGCGTACCCTGGATTTGAGCAAAGCTGATTTTAATAAACTCAGAACAATGATAAAAGGTCCCATGGCAAGTGACTCTAATGAGAAAAGGAGTCCAAGATGGGTGGGAGTTTTTTAAAAAGGACATTGTCAAGGCACAATTACAAACAATTCCAACAAGAAGAAAAGGTGGAAGACAACAGAAGAAGCCAATGTGGCTTCACAAAATGCTTAGAGGTGACCTGAAAACAAAGAAGCACACATATAGGAAGTGGAAGGAAGGCCAAGCAACAAAGGAAGAGTACAGGCAGGTAGCACAGAATTGCAGGGATGGCGTCAGGAAAGCTAAAGCTGGGAATGAGCTGAAGTTAGCGAGGGATGTCAAAAGCAACAAAAAGGCTTTCTTCAGATCCATGCATAGTAAAAGACAGAGGAAAGAAATGGTGGTTCAGCTATTAAATAAGGATGGCAAAATGATAACAGATGACAAAGAAAAGGCAGAAGTGCTCAGTTCCTACTTTGGCTCAGTCTTCTCCCGAAAGAGGGTCTAGGAGCACCCTGGCAAAGGCAAAGTACAGGCTGAAGGGGCAGGATTGCAGCTTGAGATGGATAGGCATGTGGTCAAGGAACACCTAATTAGTTTAAATGAGTTCAAATGTCCGGGGCCAGATGAACTGCATCCTAGAGTAATAAAGGAACTGGCAGAAGAGCTCTCAGAACCACTATCTATTATCTTTGAGAAATCATGGAGGACGGGGGAAGTGCCAGATGACTGGAGGAGGACTAATGTCCCTATCTTCAAAAAGGGTAAAAAGGAAGAACCTGGGAACTACAGGCCAGTCAGTCTGACATCAATCCCTGGGAAAACTCTGGAGCAGATGATAAAGCAATCCATCTGTAAGCACCGTGAAAACAATGCAGTGATTACTTGAAGTCAACATGGATTTGTCAAGAACAAATCCCGCCAGACTAATCTGATCTCATTTTTTGATCAGGTCACCTCCCTTGTGGACTGTGGGAATGCTGTGGACATAATATACCTTGACTTCAGCAAAGCGTTCGACAAAGTACCCCACGATATCCTGATGAGCAAACTAGCTCAAAGTGGGCTAGATGAAACAACAATCAGGTGGATCCACAGTTGGCTACAGAATCGGACTCAAAGAGTGCGTATCAATGGGATCTTCTCAAACTGGGGAGAGGTATCGAGCGGGGTACCACAGGGCTCAGTCCTGGGCCCAGTGCTCTTCAACATTTTTATTAATGACTTGGAGGAGGAGGTGCAGGGAATGCTGATCAAATTTGCAGATGACACAAAATTGGGCGGGATAGCTAAAACCTTGGAAGACAGAAACAAAATTCAAAGTGATCTTGATAGACTGGAGCACTGAGCAGAAAACAACAGAATGACATTTAATAGGGATAATTGCCAAGTTCTGCGCCTAGGAAAAAGAAACCAAATGCACAGTTACAAGATGGGGGATACGTGGCTCAACCACACTACAAGCGAGAAGGATCTTGGAATTGTTGTAGATCACAAGCTGAATATGAGCCAACAACGTGATGTGGCTGCAAAAAAGGCAAATGCTATTTTGGGGTGCATTAATGGAAGCATAGCTTCCAAATCCTGTGAAGTACTAGTTCCCCTCTACTCAGCACTGGTTA
Source organism: Heloderma suspectum (assembly GCF_057233095.1). Taxonomy (NCBI): domain Eukaryota; kingdom Metazoa; phylum Chordata; class Lepidosauria; order Squamata; family Helodermatidae; genus Heloderma; species Heloderma suspectum. Next base: position 275,033,045 of record NC_139458.1, read on the forward strand.
GGCCTCATCTGGAGTACTGTGTCCAGTTCTGGGCACCGCTCTTTCAGAAGGATGCAGACAAGCTGGAGAGGGTTCAGAGGAGGGCAACAAAGATGATCAGGGGACTGGAAACAAAGCCCTATGAAGAGAGACTGAAAGAACTGGGCATGTTTAGCCTTGAGGAGAGAAGACTGAGCGGAGATCTGATAGAACTCTTCAAGTACTTGAAAGGTTACAGAGGAGGAAGGCCAGTATCTCACCTTGATCATCTCAGGCTGCAGGACACGGCATAATGGGCTCAAGTGACAGGAAGCCAGATTCCGGCTGAACATCAGGAAAAACTTCCTGACTGTGAAGCAATATGACAATGGAACCAATTCCCTAGGGTGGTAGTGGGCTCTCCCACACTGGAGGCATTCAAGATGAGGCTGGAAAGCCACCTGTCAGGGATGCTCTGACTTGGATTCCTGCACTGAGCAGGGGGTTGGACTCGATGTTCTTATAGGCCCCTTCCAACCCTACTATTCTATGATTCTATGAAATAGGATGCTCCCACTGAAAACTCTCCTTACCACCCACCTTACTTCAGAGGGTAGGGGGTCCCTGGTATTGCTGGACTATGGAATGTGGAATTTTCCCGTATATGGACCAACACGGCTTACTTCATTTTATGTGCAATTTATGTTGTACATTTACAAATACTACTCTTCAGCCAGACAGTTTGTGGTTTACAGTGGAATGAATTAAGAATTCGTAATAAACTAAGCATTGATGCCAACTTAATTGGGGGTGGGGAGAGGGGAGTACTATTTTTTGGACTACTATTATTTGGGCCAATTTCTCTTGTGGCAACCCCTATGATCTTTTAAAAATTTTCATCACTTTCTTACGAAAAAAATCAGGAAGGGAAGTGCTAATCACTGACAAGAAAAGGTGCATAGTACACTAGTTCCCGATGCTATTTCCAGTGAAAGATCCACCTTTGACAATAATTGGGACCTGCTGTATTCAGAATGGCTGTCCTGAGAAATAACCTCTCTTACTGTGCATGTATGAAGCATTTCTACCACATGACTGGAATAAAAAGTGTCCACCCATGGTCCGTGCCATTCATACCATACTATGCTGTACTATACTAACAGCTGACTTCCCAGGAAAGCAGCTAGCTCTTTTGGGTTAAGCAATGCTGACTCATACACAGTGACTCAAGTATGTAGTATATACTGAAAAGAAGGAGATGAGATAAGCTTGGGGGAGCACTCCACTCCTGGCTAGGGTGGCCATGAGTCCTACTTTACAGAGGACAATCCTCCATTTGAAGGGCTGTCCAGTCCAAGGGCATCTCTACACCAGCCTAAAATCCTGCATTTAAAACGGAGCTTTCTGCTTCAGTTTTAAATGCAGGATCACGACTCCCTTTTTCATGTGCTTCCTTTCCCCTCTCCCCTTTCCCCCTCCTTCTCCGCGTATCTGAGTCTTCCATTATCTTTCATTGATCTCGCTCCTCTGCTTGCCGCTTTTACTCTTTTCAGGGAGGAAACTGAAGCAGAACACAGCAGGGTAATTTGATAGCTCATTATCTGCGATCTATTTAAAAATGGAACAAAGGGCATTTAGTGCAGGAGACACCTGGGATGATCACTATGTCATGTAAAGAGCCTACAAACTTCGGTGAAGGAGCAATCTCAATCACAGGATAAAAGCCTGGTGTGAAGGAGCCCCAAGTCTGGTTTAATGACAAAGAACCATCAGAAGAGATGTCAGGAGCCTTGAAGTTGCCCATCATACAGGTCCTGGACAGCAAACTGAGCACACAGGTCACCTGGTCACAGTCTTCCCCACCATGGTGAGATGTATTTCTATTTTAATGATAGTCATTATTTCTAAATTTGCATCTATACATAAAAATTAGCAAATGCAATTTGTATGCAAATCTGTGACCTCTTCTCTCCTCTTTTTTGGCAATGTGTAAATGACCGCCCTACTCCAAGCAGTCTGTTTAAAAATAAATAAATAAATCCAGCTCTACAATGAGGTGTTAGCTCCTCTGCTTTTAGTTTATGAGGGGAGGCCATGTGGGAACAACACCCTTCTGTAGGGCCAGCCATACAGCCAGGAGAGGAGAACTGCTTCAGGCAGCGCTATGAGGGGTGGGGATAGATGAAGATAGGAATTGGTCTCTGAATAGCGCAGCAAGATCTTTTGACGTGTTGGCCCTACCAGGATGGGTGGTGACATTTGGGCTCTACTTCAGGCAGCAAAATGTCTTGGGCCGGCACTGCCCTTGGACCAGACACCTGGAAGGTAGGGGCATGTGTGAAGGAGATGACTATACAAACTAAATGGCCATCCCAGACATCCTGTCTTGCAGAAGCTTCTGGGGCATGCTGTCACTTCATTAGGAATGGGTGAGAATTTAGTTTGGAGGAAAAGCTATCAATGGCTACTAGTCTTGATGGCTATGTGCTACTTCCAGTACCAGAGGGAGTGAGCCTATGTATACCAGTTGCTGGGGAACATGGGTGAGAGGGTGCTCTTGCACTCATGCCCTCTTTGTAGGTTCCTGGTCGACAGCTGTTTGGCCACTGTGTGAACTGAATGCTGGACTAGACGGACTCTTGGTCTGATCCAGCATGGTTCTTCTTAAGTTCTTATGTTCTTAATTCAGTTTTGATAAGAATTTAACAAAATTCACAACGTTTTCCATATTTGGGACAAAAATAACTTGAGATTTTAAAAAAAAACATGGAATGGGGGAAACCAAAACTGATAGATTCGTCCATCCAAGTCCAGGACTTTGAATGCTTTGCTCTTAAAAGTCCAGGTTTGAATCCTTGTTTATTCAGCCATATCAGTACTGAATTACAGTTGCCAGCTCTTTTTTCCAAGTGGCTCTCCATCTTTAACAAGTACATGGCAGGCAGGTACATCATGGTCCCCTTCATGCTGGGAATAGCTGTACTGATTGAATTTGGCTGGTGCAGATGGGTGAGAACTTCATTTCAGTTAATTTTTTTTAATAATAATTTAGCAAAATTTGCAGAGTTCAAATTCGGGAGAGAAAATTTGAGATTCAAAAAATTCAATGCAGGAGGAAGAAAAACCGTCAGATTCACCCATCCCTACCCTTCACACAGAGCACCACCAAGTCAAAAGCCACAGCTCACTCAGTGCTTGCAAGTCTCAGGCTGGCACTGGTCTTCTGAAGAGTAGGGCTGTGTCAGTCCTTAAATCCCTCAGTAGGATCCTGCCCAACTCCATGTCAGAGCAGAGTAATCATGCCATGCAACTGGTTGCAAAACTAAGGTAATTAATTGAGTTTGAAAAACACTGCAATTATTGTAAACATAATCTGGTAATTTCTACCCCTGGAGCTTATTCCTTAAGGTGCAGTTCTATTGCTTGCACCCTTGATGATTGGAAGCGCCTGTACTTGGAGGCTTCTGATCATCCAGTGCAGGGCAGGAGGAGCAGTGAAGGCAACCTTCGCCTCCCTGTCTTCCTGCCCTGCATTTTTCGCTAGACAGGCTTTTTAGAGAAGGAGGGAAGGAAGCTGGCAGAGGCTTGGGATAGCTTGCCTCCTGGCCTCTCTGGTCTCCTCCCCTCCCCACTCACCAGAATGCTCCCCTTTCCCCCTGTCCGAGGGTGCTTTTCCAACCTCAGAGGCAAACCAGCACGGTTCTTTCCATGCTGACGGGGAGGGGGCAGATCTCCGACTCCCCCTTCCAAGGTCGGAGTGCTGTCACTGACCATGGAGGGGGAAATCCCCAGTATCCTATGCCCCCTCAGACAATGTCTAGGAGCTATAGGATTGCTCCCTCCATGTATTTACTTAGTTAGACATGCTCTACCACAGTCTGTAACTATCTTTAGCTTTGTCCTTCCAGAGGATGATAACGCAAATGGGGACAAAGGTTCTGGTGCAAGAACATTAGACCATCCATTGAGCTTCTCAGACTGACCACAGTAAATGTATTACTTTGACATCTGGTAGATCTCCTTTTCATTGTCAGCAATAATGGAATTTTAAAAGAGAAATCCATTTTAAGAGTTGTTTTCCCTGTTTACTCAATGTTAATCAGGCAACTCATTCATCATGGCCATTCACTGAAAGAGCTGAGGCACAGGATGATAAATAAATAAGCTGCTGTTAGTCTCCCTTTTCTGATTTGCCAGGTTTAATGATCATGTGAGATCACTACTTTCTAATATCAGTACCAATTTTCTGAGATATTTGCACATCCATCACATCAGATGAGCCAGTAATAAAACAAAGATACACAGAATAAATGAGACTGTCATTGCTAACTTGTTACCACTGTTAATAATAATAATAATAATAATAATTATTATTATTATTATTATTATTAGAAGTATTTTTATGTTGCTCCTCAACCAAAAAGGCTCCCAGAGCAGCTTACAATACAGTCAATTAAACAAGACAGTCGCTGCCCACAGGCTTACAATCTAGAAAGACATGACACACAAGAAAAAAGAAATAGGGCGGGAAGGGGGGCGGGAATTAATTATTTTAGCAGGGCTGGTGGAATAGCTGTGTTGCTCACTCTCAGCAGGGCTCCTGGAATAGCTACTGGTGGTGACAGTTGCACGAGGAGTAACCTTCATGAGGAAGCAATTCAGAAGGCTGTAATACATTAAGGGTGCAATTCTTTGCATGCTTAGACAGAGAAAAGGCCTACAGCTCCCAGCATGCCTCAGACAGCATGACTTTTCTCTGTCTAAACATGCATAGGATTGTGCCCTTAGGGCATAATCCTATGTATGTTTAGACAGAAAAAGTCCTATAACTTCCATGCTGGCTGGGGTGTGCTGGGAGTGTAGGGCCTTTTTCTGTCTAAACATGCAAAGGATTGCACCCTAAGGCTGCAGTCCCATACCAGCTTACCTGGGAATGAGCCTAATTAAACTCTGTGGGACTTAGAGCTTTTCTTCATGAGGCACTTATTGTGGGTTCATCATTCCCTACTCACAGTTGTTTACGGGTTCATTAGATGCCGTTGTGACCCTCCAATTTCTCTTCTGGGTCTAAAGAGCACTTTTGGCGAGTTTTTTTAGAGCATGGAAAATGTGGTATTATCTGTAAAAAGCAAAAGAAAATGCTTTTTTCACTTGTGTATTTGTGCTATTCCACTCTACCACAGTGGGATGTAAAGGTTATGTAGTGGAAAAGAAGGAAAGGAAAAGCTCTTGCTGTAGTGCTTGGATTGCAGTTCTGTGACAAAACCAAAAGTAGATACAGTGCATTAACAGCATAGTGCAGAAAAGCTGTTACTTGTGAGTAGACATGCATAGGATAGTGCTAAAAGGGTACTTCCAGACAAAAGGCTCCTAGCACTACAAATCGAAAGGCAATATGCTGTCTTTTCCTCCTTAACAGTTTGCGTTTTTTTCTGGTAAAAAAAAAAGATGAAAGAAGTGCTGAGAAAACAAGATGATTACAAACTGAAGCTGATGGCATCTGGCCCTCCTGAAAAAAAAATACTGGGAATGAGGCAGGATGATTGCACAATAAATGCCTGGTCTGGAAGCACCCTAAGCCTCTAGTGGGTAAAGGCACTTTAGATTTCTTTCTGCATCTAATTGCTATTAAGTGCACTACTTACATGTTATATTTCATGTTAGCAACCTGGATTTTCTTGCCCAGTCGGGTATTTACAGGAATATTGTGCACCTAATTAAAGGTTCTACCTACCTCCATCAAAGCCATTTGATCCAAGGGAATGCAACCAGCAGGTGGTTCACATGAAATCTCATTAGCCTCATTGATTGCCTTCAGCATTTTTGAGAGATAATGTTTTACTTATGCAAATAGGGTTGGCCTCTTTCATAGCTAATTACTATATGGCATAACAGAGACTACTAAACATTAAACTCAGAGCTTAATACAGTATACATGGTTTAAGTAAGATCAGCCAAGAAAGCCATTAATTATACTAAATAATTTTTTTGTGGCAGTAATTGTGTACTTTAATTTAGTTAATAATTATTTGACAGGGACTTTGCTGCCTGATGACCACATTTCCCCCATTTGTGTTTAGCTGAGAATCTAGGTACATTTTTTTTTACATAGGATTTGAATCAGTATCAATAGTCAGATGTACCTTTTTATACATTGCCATTTGCATTTGGATTTCACTATGCTGCAGCTGGAAATTCATACGATAGTTTGAGGAAGCAGGAGATGATGTGCTTATGTATCCCTGGCTTCTCCTGCTCATTTCTTCACTGCTCCTTTCATCTGCCCTTCTTCCTCCCTGTAGTGAGCAGGATTCCAGGTATGCAGCACAGCAGGTGGGGCAGAGCATGGACAAAAGGACTGGGGGGAAGAAATGGGCAGCAGGAACTGCACCGCCCATTTAATCAGTCGTTTAAATGAATCAGAATGTATCTTCATATAGCACCCTTGCCAATGCTACCTGTATTGACTTATTCTTACAACTTTGTGAAGAGTTTGAATATGTACTTCCCATACAGTCTGCAAGAAGAAGTTGGGTTGGATCCAGATTTACGCTGGATCAACTGTGCTGGTGAACTTCCCTACCCCCTCCTTCCCATGGTAGGTAGCCCCTCCAACCTCCTGAAAATGCTATACAGAGTCAGGAAACCCTGCTGAATGGGGTTACCTTTGATGTGGGGGACCCTCCCCCCATCAGGCAGAAACTCCTCTTGCAGAAGGCAGATCCTGGATCGAACCCACTCAGTTTTAACAAGAGCAGCACCCAAAACTGAACCTTGTGCTAATTCCCTAGCAACCCTGGTTTCCAGAATCTGTGCAGAGTTCAGCACTTCCTGAGTGGCCAGTTTGCAAGTCAGCTGGCTTTTCTTGCACCTCAGTCCAGCTGCTGAAAATGGGTTGAGTAGTGAGGAAGAAATATGGGTTCAGGTGCTGCAAGATGAGTCAGCAGCCTGGCTACTGCAGCATGTCCTGCTCTCTGCAGTCATGACTCTGCTTTCTCATCCATTCAGCCCACATTCTCAACACATCAGTTTGGATGCATGACTAAAAATGGTGTAGGACGGGGGTGGACTGAAAGTAGATCTCCAGATGTTTTGGACTTCAACTCCCAGCATTCCTGACCATTGGCCATGCTGGCAGTTGAAGTCCAAAATATCTGGAGATCTCCCTTTTCCCCAGCCCTGGTGTAGGACAGTGCTTAACTCTGTCATGCTGAGGACCAGTGTTTGTTCTTTGCAACCTCTACATTTTCTGACCTCAGCTTCCACCTGGAAAACACTCGAGAGTGATCAGAATTCCAAGTCAACTGCTGCATTTCACCATTGTGTTCATGATTAAATGGGAACCAACCAAAGCCACAACGAGGGAAGGCAGTTTGGTGTTTCCAGTTCAGCTGCTTGCACTGCTGGAGAGGCAGACGGCTTCTCAGTTTAGCTTTGAAAATGTAAGCTGCAGCACATGGTGGAAACTTTAAAGGACATTCATCAACATTTATTTCTATTATGTTCATGATGATCTAGGTAGACATGAGAGTACAATAAACACCGCTGGTAGTGCTCACACCACAGTTTTAGGAACCACAGGGGCAGCAGAGTACATGAAAAGGGAGGTGGGGTGGAGGGAAGTGGGAAAACTAGGTCTGGTCATGTTTACTCAAAAGGATTTAATGGATTAGTATGTATGTATTTATAGACCACCTTTTATCTATGATTTCAAGGCAATTTACAAAAATTAAAACAAGTAAAGCCACCATGTGCGGTACAAACAAAACAAACAGCCGAATGGGATAATATAACTGAATGACACTTCTATACGTATATAAACGTCTATACAGATAATTTGTGACACAAATTGAACATAATCTTTTGTGATACTCTTCAGTCAGCACACACAAGGGCGCAACCCTATGCTGGCTGGGGAATGCTGGTTGTTGTAGGACTTTCTTCTGTCTGAACATGCAAAGGGTTGCACTCTAAGTATTGCAAGCCTGACAGCGACCTAGCTAGATCAAAGCTAGGATCCATCTAATTTGTGGGTTTGTTTCTAATAGTAGCCAACCAGCCCCTCTAGAATCTCTCAACGCAGGGGTGCACAATCTTTTTGGCCTTGAGGGCCACATGTGATGCTGGGTCAGGGGCTGCACTCACACACACACACACACACACCAATGATCCTGATACAAATCGTTCTTTCCTTGCTGGTAACAGCAGTGGGGAAAGAGCCATCTGTATGAGGATTGCTGCGGGAGGGAGCCTAGAGTCTTCTCTCCAATCCCTCCTCCATCAATCCCAGAGATCCTGACACAGATTATTTATTTATTTTATGTACAATATTTATATACCACTCTGCATCAAAGATTTTGGAGCGGTGAACAGCAAGATAAAAATAAAATCCCATAATTAAAACAATTAAAACATTTTAAAAGAACAGACTCTGAACATAATATTTATTTATTTATCGCTGCTGCCACCAGTGAGGAAAGAGCGAAGGCTAGCAATTGGTGGTAGGGATAATGCCAGTGGCCACTGTAACTACAATAGTACAATCAGTGGGAAATTGGATGGGGGAATTCATGGAGGGAGGAGACAGAGGATGCTGAGGGATCACAGTTAAAGCCTTGGGGGCACATCTGTTCCCCAGGCTGTGGTTGTGCAGCCCTGTCTTAAGAAGAACATGAAGCAATGGTGGCCATCTCCTGTTCCCATCATGTGGTATTTCAGAATGCTTCAGAGCAGACTTCTCCAACTCGGCTGGGAATTGTGGGAGTTGCTTCCACACAGGAAATAAAAGGAACCAAGGTGCCCTAAAATCTTCTTTAAAATTAGTATTCCTTGCTTGCTTCACTTGCTGAGTGAGTTTGCATATAATCACAGCCTCACACATTTTAACGACCAATTACTGTTTAATTGCTTGCATTGGAGACTTCCACCATTGTTTTTGCTCTTGCTCCAGGTGAAGAAAAAATATTACATGTAGCGTAAATGATAGGGATGTGCAACATGCCGGTTTTGGAAATTTGCAAGGACACCCAGGCACAACATGGTTATGGCCAGAAATAGTAGGCAGAAAGTTTGGACAATTCCCATCCCACGTAAATTTTTGAACCTTTGAATCAGCCTTGGGTATTCCAGATTATGAAAACAAACTCTGAGGCAACTTGGAAATCTGCCATATGCATTTTTTTTTTTAAAGCAGCTGGATTCTAAGGGGAGGACTAAACAACAACCAAAAATTCAAATAGGCCACCGGATAACAGTAATAAAAACAGGAACTCCTGCTAAAGATTGAGGCAGCTGTGGAACTAATTAGTAGTGATGCTGAAATCCTTTGCAAAAATACATTACTATTAGGTATGATCCTGTAAAGGCTTACAAATGGAATCTAAAAGTATCTAAATAAAAGTAATCATGTTCACAAACCATTGCGGTATATGTGTTTTAAAAGATCCATGTGTGAATATCCCAAGACACAGTAGTTAGTTAGCTCTGGTGACTCCTGGGTTCTATATACTGAAGCTACTGAAACAGCTACGGAAATTATCATTAGGAGCTGCATGTGTTATTGACTATTAGGATGCTAAATCCAGCACTTTGTTATCATGTTACTGAAGAACTAGATTGAGTGAGTTATAAAATGGGTGGGTTCCTGGAAATAAGCAAGCAAATGCCATTTCAGAGCCACAATTATGTTACTAATGGTTGAGGTGATTAAAAGAGAATGTTGTCAGAAATTAAGGAGTAAACGGGGGTGGGGGTGTGAGGCAGGGGTTGCCAGAGAGGACATCCTTATTTCCATTCTTTACCACTTTTGATAAAGGAATTGTATGGTTGGTATTGTTCTCCATAAACTCCACGTTACACACTACACACTGAACTACATGCTATGTTAAATGTATAGCATGTAGCTGATCCCATCTTTAAAACAAAAAACCTGTAGTGTAATGTCAGGACCTCGACATGTGGGTGGGGATAGAGGGTTTACATTCCACATAGTAATATTTTTCTGCTTTGACAGTTGTAGCAATTAATAATACATGTGGTAATAAGCCATGTTGTATACATGGTAGCCTGTGGGTAGGGATTAATCAGTTTTGTTAAATATATTCCATCTGTGTTTCATGGATTCTCAGGCGTTTGTCATTCTGACATCTGCTCATTGACAGAATCGGATGTATTTAGCCAGAATGGCTTTCTACATGCAAATTAGCACTAATGCACATTAGTGCAAATTCCCCCCAAAAGTGAAAAACTGGTCCACAAGTCCCCAGAATCCGTGTGATTTGTAAAAAGCTGGTCTTCTGCAGAATCCGCCGGTCAGATTCATAGAAATCTAAACTAATTTGAATCCATTGTGGATTTCTCTGACATCCCTACCTGTGGGTACCAAACTCTTGACGAGGGCCACTATTGCACATGGCTGCTGAGGTGGGTGCTTTCGTGCTTCCCAGGATACATGCAAATATGATGCTATTCCTTACCAGCGGTAATGAGATATCATTTTTGAACGTAGCATTGCTTTCCACAGCACTACAGTAATTCTGACAGCTGCTTATATAACGACCATAGTATTTTGCCACTTCTAAAAGATGGTATTCTAACAGTGTTATAACTACTGTTATAAATAATTTTCTGTGTGTGTCCTGCAACATCCTTCAAAAGTAGCATCAGCAAAGGCAGGCTAATGTCTCTACCATTGTTAAGCCAAAGAAATCTACAGTTATGTTCTTCTGTTCAGTATAACTGGTGAAACATTCCAGTGCCATAATCCAAATGATACAACAACACCCATGGCCCTTTTAACTGCAAGTTCCTCCAATTCATTTCTCTTCCACCCACCCTGCTTTCTGATAATTGTTTTTAGAGCTCCTTCTGGCTATTCCAGGGAGAAATCATTGTAATTGTTCCTTCGGGCCTGTTTTTTCCTTCTGGTTTCCTAATGAACAATTTCAGAATGGTAGCCATCTTAGTCTGTTACAGCAAAAAGAAGAAGGAGCCCTGTGGCATGTTCAAGATTAACAGATTTGGGGCGCAATCCTATGGAGATACTTGTCAGCCTCCGAGCTTGGAGGCTGATGACTATCCAAAGCATGGAGACCGGAACACCGAGGCAATCCTCACCTCTGTGCTCCAGCCACACTGCATTTTTGGCTAGACAGGCAATTTTGCCTGTCTAGCTGGAGAGCTTCGGAGTGGGAGTGGGGGAGGCCACGCAGCACATAGGAAGCTGCATAACGTGGCTTCCACAGTCTCCTCCCCACCGCTGGGACTGCCCCCTTTTCCCTGTCTCCATGCTCCATTTCTGAGAGCGGAGACATAGCCAGCGCAGAGAGAACTGCACCGGCTACAGGGGGGAGGGGGGAGCACTGTTTCTGGGAACTGAGGTCAGGTCCATCGCTCTGAAACCAGTAAGGTTTCTGTTCATAGTTCCTGCTTTGGGTCTGAGGGCTCAGAAGATAGAAACAAGAGAGAGGACCTTCTCAGTGGTAGCCTCCTCAATTATAAAATGATCTCCCTGATGAGGCCCACCTAGTGCCAACAGTGTTATCTTTTCAGCTCCAGGTTGAGGCCTTTCTCTTTTCTCAGGCATTTGACAGCATATGATAAGTTTAATTAGGTCCAGGATTAGTCTTATGGTCATGGTTGCTTGTTTAAAGTTGTTTTAGATATATATTGTCTATGTATCTACTGTCTGTTTGTGTATTTTTATGTAAATGGTTTTTAAACTTTGTATACCGTATTTTTAATGATTTTTAATCTTTGTAAACTGCCCAGAGAGTTTTGGCTATGGAGCAGTATAGTAATGTAGATGATGATGACGATGACGACATTACCTTAAATCTGTGTCTAGCAGCTATGTCTTTTTTACCCATTTCTACTCTAGAGTAGGTACAGGGACCCCAATCCTGATCTTAAAACTCTCCTTACCCCACGCTAGGGTTGCAATCCAGATCAGGAGCCCTAAATCTACTCTACAGTAAAAATGAAAAAAACACATGGCTGCTAGAAACAGATTTAAAGTAATGTCTGTTCTGGCCCGAAATCAGGACATGCAGCAGAATTAATTGGGGATGAGGTGGCAGAATTCTGAGGAGGTGGATTACAGACTCTTGATGGGGCATACCACTTTTGAATGCTTAAAAGCTCCCTCAAAATAGAAAGCTAGCTAGTGAAGGAAAAGGTTCCAGACCAGCCCCTTGCCCGCTATGCTGATTTTCTGGTTGCAGGAAGCTATTCACATAGGGGGGCATTTAAAATGTTATTACCTATCTGCAGTATAAAGTGGTTTAGTCCATTCTACCACATCAGCATTTTACCACTTTTTCTGCTGTGGATGTATACCAGATTGCTATATACACTAGCTCTCATCTCCTCAGAATTCAGTAATACATTTTCCATTCCCTTGAGTGGGAAAAAGGGGGAAAGGAGGTTTATTGAAAAAGTGTGTTTTTTTGTATTATTTTTTAAAAGTAAATTGATTTACATGATACATTTTTGTTTTTTAACGTGGAGCTGCCACAATATGCTTTGCATGCCATTCTAATATTTAAAGATAGTTTTAACATTGTACATAAAATAAGACATCTGTCCAAGTGCCAGGAAGTTGAAGATAATTGGTGAAATATTGTGAATTGGTGAAGGGATAAAAGAGAGAAACAAGTTAGAGCAAGTCAATTACTGGATCAAGCACATCCCAAGGGAATAACTTTTACCTTTTATTTTCTCAAGGTATTTGTTTATATTTTAATGTAACAGTAGATGTGTTAAAGTTTACATGACTGGACTTGAAGCAAGTATTAGCTACTTCCGCCGTTATACCTTTGGAGTCCGAAGCTCAAATTCTTTAAGGATGAACGGCTGCACTTAACTGTAAGTGTCACTGGAATCAGTGGGATTTACTTCTGAGTAGGCACATATAGAATTGCAGTGTAAAGGATGGTACAAAAATAATAATGAAACACAGCCATAACTGTTAAAGTTTCTGGCATACTTAAGCCCATTCTATATAGAGATCTCTGTGTGTTGCTAATGTGTACCCTGCTCTACATCTTGATGCAAAGCCCAGGCCATATTGTAATTAATGCCAATCTGAGCCACTTTGAACTGGATGGATGCATCTCTTGATGTAAATGGTTGTGATGTACATCTACCTTGGGGGCTCCAGTGATTTCACATGCCTACTTGTTTGAAACTACAGCTGCAATGGTGCCACGGTTTATAAGGGTGCTTCCAGACAGCAGGCCCCTAGTGCTACTAGTTAGACAGCACTGTGTACCAGTTCCATCTTTTTCTCCTTAGTGGATTGTCTGTGTTAAGGAAAGAGATGAAAGAGATGGTGGCAGGAAAGTACTGGGGAGCTACGAGTGGAAGACAACAACGTCTGAACCCCGCATCAAATTCCGTGAACGAGGCAGGGCGATGACACCATCAAAGCACCGGGAAGCACCCTGAGCTGCGATACCTATAAGCAACATTAAGGGTGCAATCCTATACTTCAGTCTTATTGGCTGAAGGACAACAGGATATGGTGGAATCACAAAATGCCTGTACTACACAGAATATGCTGCTAAAACAAAAAATACACCAGTGGAACAGCTCAAATACTCAAGCAAAGCACTCCACAGGTGCAGCTGTCCCACTGGCAAAAAATACACTGGTGGAATAGATAGAACACAACAGAGTTCGTGGGAGGGGAGGAGCACACTTATACCGTATCCTATGTTCACTCCTACTCACTGAGTTCAATGGGAGGGGGGGGAAATGGAAAAATATCCACCCCCACCCCCATCACCAAGAGACAGTATAGGAAACGGTGCCACTCAGCACCCAGTCACAGCACCCCGCCATTTCCACCAGTTTATAAACCCCGCACAGGAAGGCCATGACGCAGCTGATAGGACATGTGGCATGGGACTCTATCTCTTTAGCCCCATAGCACACACACTTAGAGATCACAAGGGGGAACCCTGGTGATGGGAAATGGAGATAGATGGCACTTTGCACGACAAGGGAGCATTTTGCACAAAAAAAGCCTGGCCTCAGAACACTCCGGGGAACCCGAGCACCTTCCTAACCCTTCCCTTGCTAGTACCCTAACAGGTACCTTGGGACTCTGGACAGAAACACCAACACTGAACTCCACTCCAACAACTGGGGGTCCCAAGAAAGGAATACCGTGCCAAAAAATTAGGGTGGCCATATGTCCTCTTTTACAGAAGACAGGGCTGTTTTCTATGTTGAAGGCATCCTCTGTTAGACGGGCTTCCCTGTCCAAGACCTGTTTTAAGAAAATGAACCATCTGAAGGAACAACTGGGTCTCGAAGTTGCCCAACAACAGCACCTGGACAACGGACTGAGCAAAGCACACAGGTCACCCAGCCAGCCTTTCCCACTTTTGGGAGATGTACTGCATTTAAATTATCATAATTATTTCTACATTTGCATCAGTACATATAAATGAGCATATGCAACCCTTACGCAAATCGGTGTCCTCTTTTGTGTTGATGTATTTCCTCTTCTTTGGCAATTCATAAGTGGCCACCCTACACAAACTTCCACTCCCATGTCTTCCCCCTTCTTTTGCCAGATTTGAATCCTGTGTCTGTCTGAACTGTATTGTTCTAACATTCTTCCCCCCAAAGTGGGGTGCAGTGTCGTGCACACAGGGGAAGCACTCGCCCCCGCGTGCAGGGGAGCTCTCTGTTGGCAAAGGCCAGGCCCTCCACTCTAGCCACGGCCTCTCCTGGCTAAACACTCACCAGGACTTTGGCTTTGTGGGATCATAGCCTGGGTCCATGCAGCTGCTCTGGGGAAATTGAAAACACCTTGCTTCCAGAGAGGGCAGGTATATATCTGCAGCCACCACAGGTCCTCCAGAAGCAGCAGGAACAGCCAGAGCATGGGGTGGGGAAGGAGGAAGAGAATAAACATCAACACCATCTACCCCATCTCTGTTGGAGCATTTCAGAAATGGACCAAGAATGATATAGTGGGACACGGGAGAGATCATTTGCTGCCCGCTGTAAGAAATCTGGTTTCCATTTCCTGCATTTGGCACTTTTGAGGGACCATTTGCAGGTTATATTATTAATTAATACCTGATTGCATTGGAAAGTTTTAGCATCTCTGACTCTGACTTATGCATTATTGAGGCATAATATCTGTTGATATTGCATCTCAGTGATTGATATTGCCTATTTTGTCATGATTTTAAACTGTTATCATTAATGAAATGCATGGTTTGTTTGGGTTGTTTGTATTCTGTTTTGAAATCAATTAGTCCTAAATTGTTTATTACAATAATGTGTTGATATGCATCCCTGTTTCGTATTGCTCTTCTTGTGTTGTGAGATGCTTTGGGCACAATTTATGCGGGAAAGCGGCACACAGATTTAAGTAATGATGATCCAGCTGTTCTGCGCACACACAGAGTTCCACTGCAACCCCAAGGGTGATTATGAGCGTAGCCATTGCAGTCTCCTGGCAGGAGCGGAGGCAGAACGCTCAGGTGGCATTGCTCCTTCTTCTCTCTCATTGGCCCATGCAGCGCCCCTGCTGATTGGCTCAGCCGTGCCTGCATGTGTGAACCCCTCCCCTATTTCTTAGTGTGGGGTTGTATCCTGGATTCCAGCATGTAAAATAGTTACATTACTTCCAGCATGTAAAACATAAACTGATCCTCATACAGCCCCCGTGTTCCTGCTGTCTGCGACTGGGCCTTGGGTCGAGAGGCAGGGAGAGAGACAAATGCCCCATGATGTGTCTGACTGAGATCTGCCGCTGCAGCTGAGT
Source organism: Heloderma suspectum (assembly GCF_057233095.1). Lineage (NCBI taxonomy): Eukaryota > Metazoa > Chordata > Lepidosauria > Squamata > Helodermatidae > Heloderma > Heloderma suspectum. Next base: position 275,048,790 of record NC_139458.1, read on the forward strand.
GGTTACAGAAGTGTTCTAGGAGTTTGAAGTACAGCTCTGAGTCTTGGAGAGTGTCCTCTTTTTTGTCTCTGATATGACTGTTTTTGGCCAGATGGGCAAAAAGTCAGTCAGTCATTTATATTTATTTATTATATTTATACCTTGCTTTTTTTTTCCTCTTGCAAGGAACCAAAGGCAGCTTGCATGGTCCTCCTCCTCTCCATTTTATCCTCACAACAACCCCGTGAGGTAGGTGAGGCTGAGAGTCAGTGACTGGCCCAAAGTCACCCAGTGAGCTTCCATGGCTGGGTGGAGACTAGAACCCAGATATCCCACATCCTAGTCCAACACTAGTAACCACTACAACACACTGGCTATCTCCCCACCCACCACCCCCTAGTGGGGCTCAAATCCCCATCCCTCAGACTTCCCAGCCCTCTGCACTATGCAGTGAGTCATGCAGTGACTGTCACACTGACAGTCATATGCTGTCAGTGTGTGTCTATGGCTGCCCTTGCCTATAGGTGTGCCCTGGCCCGTCCCTTTAGCTGCTTGGCAAAAGACACTTTCCCTCCTTCAGTGGGACTTGAATCCTTGTCCCAGGAGGGCTGTGTGTGCTCTCTGCAGGCTTCTTGCCCAGGGAGCAATGTGGCTGCTGTGTTGTGTGGGCTCGCCTTTCTTCCTGCTGTGTATTGTGCTCCAAAATGGTGCTTGTGAGCAGCATCAGGGAACTTTAAATTCTGCCTATATGGATGCCTGTAGAATGGCAGTAGTGGAGACACCATTGCCTGTGCCCCTGTGAACCATGGATTGGGGGCACTGTGGGACCATTGTGTCTGTGGTGATGGGTGGGCGCTAGGGGGCATGACCTGAGTGCATTGGCTCCCTCCATGTGTGGATGGCATGCTGACATCGTTGCTAGCACAGCCCCTGATTGCGGAGTTTTTAACAGTGGCCCGCTTTGCACAATCATAGGGTCGTTAACAAGCCACTATGGCTTGTTAGCCGCCCTGCGTGTGCTGGTCACATACTGGCTGGATTTGCATAATTACCCTCACCGACGCAGCTTCTCGAGTCATCCAAACCCAGAGAGGATGGTTTGTTGGGGTGAGTAACCACCCAGAACCCATGGGCTGTTGTAGGGTTGTGGGATATTTTGTTATCCACCCCCAACAAGTCACCCTCACCAGGTTGGGACAACATGAGAAGCCACACTTGTGAGGGTAATTGCGCAAATCCATCCAGCAGGTGACTGGCACACGCATGGTGTTTAACTAAGCCACAGTGGCTTGTTAACCACCTTGCGATCACAGTGTTTCCATTGACACTGAGGGCTTGACTGCCATTTTTGTGCTGTTTGGGGATTTTCTGAGTGGCGTGTCTTCCCCTTTTTGGCTGTGTGTGGATTATTTACAGCAGCCATTCTTCTGGTGTAGCTGTGGTGTAATCTGAATATATAGGATTGCTCTGCCTGTTAAAGAAATTCATCTCTGATTAGATATTCTGTCATGCTCCTGTAAAGTAATCCAATATCTTCAGTGATCGGTTGTATGTAAAACCAATTACTCTAATGTCTCTAATGTCTAAATGGTATTGTTGAGCGAGCTCTTCTGCTGCACTCCAAAGCATTCATTATTTCCATGAAATTGTCTAGTTACTATTTAAAGTCATTGCACTTCTGTTCCAAGAGTGTTTTCCTCATAGGCTCACATTAACATTCATGCATCCCCAAGCCAGATTTCTGAATGACTTTTAAGATGAAATGAATAACTAGACTGAACTCCGCGGCCTTTTCTTTGGTTTCACAAGCAGACAACATACTGGCGCGCGAGCATTCCTTGAGCAGAAATCTTCCAGACGCCCAGTGCAGTCAGAGATCAGGAGGAAACAAGTGGCATCCATGACAAGAACGCCCAGAGGGCAAGAAGACATCGTTCATTAAGTACTAGTGAATGGACCTGGCTTCACCCGGATTGGAACAGTCCTTAGCGTAATACAGCAAAGCCTTCAAGCAAATTTACACGGCTGTTGGAGTTAGACACCTTGTGCTTACCCTGTCTGAGTCAGGGCCGGCCCACCCACAAAGCAGGGTAAGGCGCACAGATCATGCGGAGGAGTAGTGAATTGCGCCACTCCCCCCTGCCCCCTACCAAGAGAGCCACTGCCAGTGTCCCGCTGCCTCCAGCCTGCTTCAAGAGCCACATAGCTGGAATATGTTGCTGTAGGGAGATCCTGTGAGATCCTACTCACAAGATCTGGGCAGCTGCTTCTTCTGGCTGCACAGCTCTGTACAGAGCTGATGTAGCAGTGGCAAAAGTAAGGGGGCACAGGGTGCAGGAAGAGGGGCAGGGGAAGAGGGGTGCAATGCAGGGGGCACAGTGTGGTGGGGTCAGGGTCAGAGGAAGAGGTGTGATGTGTCAGTGGCACGTGCTCTTTTCCACTTCAGGTGGCAAGGAGATTGCGCTGGGGCTGGTCTGAATCTAGGCATGCCTGCTGGCACCCCTACGCATGGCTCCTGCCATGGTGCACCCCTATAGCCCCTAAGAGAGTGGTCCAGTCTCTCCATTCACTGGGGGGGGAGGCTGCCCCACAGCAGGGGGGAGGGGCAGGCATATAACTTTATCCCTCAGCCTGTTAATCTCCCAAACTGTATCAACTGCAAAGCTATGCTCTGGTAGGGAAATCTGCCCCTAGTGACTGAAAGTGTTACGGCAGGCTTCACCCACATTTAAATTAATTACACTTAATTAGGGTGCAATCCTATGCAAGTTTAGGCAGAAAAACATCCTAAAACTCCCAGCATCCCCAGCTGGCTGGATAATGCTGGGCGTTCTAGGATGCTTTTCTGTCTAAACATACATAGGCTTGCACCCTTAATGTGTTTTAAAAACAAAATAACCCTGAAGTGCACAGCCCTAGAGCTCTCTTAGTATGCATGCCATGTTTCAGGAGTCTAGGTTTCAGGGTCTTCGCACAGACAGACACACACACATGTTAACACAACATGTTAACACACACTCAGTAGGGTCGGTTGTTGCTGAACTGTGCGTTCTTAGCTGAACTGTTGGTTAGTGTGTTATCTGAACCCAGGACATTTTCCATAGGGTCATTTGTTAACCATGCAGTGTGGCTTATTTTTCTTGAACAAGCCACTTTGAAAACCCATGGTTTGTTGCTGGGTTGTTCAGGATGGTTAACAAGCCACCCTGCAGAAAATGTCCTGCATTCAGACAACATGCTAACCCATGGGTCAACAACAACCCACATTCAACCACTGAGTGTAGGTTAGCATGTTGTGCAAACCCAGTCATCATGTTTTATTCTTATAGATACCTCAATGGCTGGCTCTGATTCTAAGGCAGGCCTACACAGCCCAGGACTGGCTGAGCTCAATCCATCCCAGCAGTCCTGCTTTGTGGCCTGAGAGGTGCTTCACCATTCAACTATTTTTGAAAACCAGGGCAGGCAGAAAAAATAGGGGATTGTATCCAGTGACAACTTTGCACTAACATGAAGTGCTTCTGCTTAAACAAGGCACCTGATTTTCTTCAGTCCCTGAATCTGCTGCGCCATAACCCATATTATTCAGGATTTGGGTCCCCTGGGTCTCAGGATTGGGGGCATGGGGAGCTGAAGTGGGTAAAGGGAGTCAGTGAAAATTGGGCGTCCCATCTTGCATGAGCAAGAATGACCATAGCTCAGTGGTAGAGCAGCTGGTTTGCATGCAGAAGATTCCAGGTTCAATCCCCGGCATCTCCAGGTAGAGCTGGGAAAACTTCTGCCTAAAACCCTGGAGAGCTATGGCCAGTCAGTGTCAGCAGTACTGGGCTGGATGGACCAATGATCTGACTCAGCATAAAACAGCTCTCCAAAGTGCAAAGCTAACACTGCATATAACCCAAGGTTTATTAAGCCTCACTGTACACAGCTGATGGGCAGTGTTTCTGGCCTGCTCCAGGTCTGAGGGGGTCTTAGGCAAAGTGCTTTCTGGTAGGCCCTCTTCCTCTGGTGGGCTTTCCTGGCCCTGGCAGCACCAATGGCAAGCAGCAGCAGCCCTGCAATTAGTGCCAGGCAACTTTAGGCTACCATTTTAACTTCCCAGAATGCATTGCAGTAATGCTATGAGAGGGACATTGTGGGGAGTTGAAAAAGGTGGCTTCAAGCTGCACAAAGTCGGGAATCCAGGCAATGGGGCTGGCTCCAGGTTTGAGGGGGCAGGCATCAGTGCAGCGGTGGTCCCTGATTGGGTGCTATGGCCTGGCAGCTGCCTGAGCATACTGTATGCTGCTGACGCTGGCCATTTTCAGCACCATGGATGACAAGTGGTGTAGGCCTGTTCCAAGGCGTGTATGGAAACCCACGCTGTACATCTATTTTGCCTGCTTCCCAGTCTGCTTCTTGGGCGTGCATGTTATATCCACTGTAGTCTCTTTCTATATATTCCATCTATATCTGCATAGAACTAGAAGCAAGAGAAGTAGTAGGCTTGCAGTGTGATGTCCTGAGAATCTCATTCAGTAGGGTGGCCACTTGTACTGAGGAGAGTTGTCTCTTTAAAGGGCTGGCAGAGGACAATCTTCTGTTTGAATGTGTTCTCCATTTGATGTGCTGTCCAGTCCAAGTCTGGTTTAAAGTCAAAGAACCATAAGGGGGAGAGCAGGGGCCTTGCAGTTGTCCATCCACAGCCAGCGCCAGGACAGCAAACTGACCAGGCATACAAGTCACCTAGGGCCAAAACAGACATTGGCCCAGTTCTCACATCACAGCCATTTCCTAGGTTGTTTAACCCAAGAATTGGCAGGGGCACACGGGAGCAAGCAAGTGTGCTGCTCATCACTTCCATTTTCAATTAACAACCCAGGAATGCCCCATTCCTGGGTTGTTTCGTGAAGTCTGAACCTGGAAACTCTATGTAAGAGTTAACCCAAGAAGAAACCGTGGGCTCTTACATGCCCCCACCATTTTCTGGGTTAAACCCAGGAATTGGCCGTGACGTGTGAACCGGATCATTACTTTAAATGTGTCTTTAGCAGCTACATTTTTATCATTTGTACTTTAAAGTACGTGCAGAGGCCCCAGTGTAGAGGGATGGGCCTTTTAAGATGCAGATCAGGAGCCCTGTACCCTCTGTAGAGTAAAAATGAAAAGACGACATCGTTTCTAGATACACATTTACAGTAATGTCTGTTTTGGCACTTAGTGAGAAATGCATCTTACTATGGCAAGATGTATTTCTATTTAAATTATAGCAGCTTATTTCTAACTTTGCATCTATAGATATCAATTGACATACGCAAATTGGTGTCCTCTTTTGTCCTTTTCTTTTGGCGATGTATAAACGGGTACCGTAGTTGTCACAAATTGCTTTGATGGAATGATTTCTTTGGGGAGAAGGTGGGGAAACAAATAGTAATACTAGGAGGTAAACATGGATTTGGTAGTGAAACCAGGTGGGAAACCAGTTCTCTTTGAAATGTCCTCTCGTCCTTAGCTTGTACAAAGGACTCATTCCAAGGCTTCGTGATCATCGGGTTCCATCACTCCTACCAAGCCAATAAAAACTGATTAAAATAGATTCAGAGAAAATGAAGTTATTATTGACTGAGTGATGCAGGAATGGTTGAACACCATAACAAACCAAGCGGGAATGGAAACTGAACTGCCTCATAGTGTTCCTTATGCCAGCCTTTTAGGAAATCCAGATTTCGACTGTGAACTCCATTTTCAACTGCCTAAAAGTCCTGTGTGCTGTGGCACATAGAGGAAAGCGGACACTGCATTTGGAAAATAGAAGATGCAATGAGAGAGAGGGAGACAAAAATGTGTGCCGATTTTCTGGTTTGAAACAAGAAGGGTAAATCTCCATGTCTAAGTCAGGACAGCAATTACCAGAAAAGCATCCAGTCCCCCAAGAGACTCTGGTTTATTTATCATTTAGTTCCATCTCTGAATTAAGTCAGTTTATGCTTCTTGACATTTAGCAGTGGAAAATGAACAATATGAACATTTTCAGCCTTTCTCCTCTCTGGGGACAAAGCTTTGCCTGACTCATGGTCTGTTGCAGCTGCAGTAACTTTGGCAGAGTTGTCTGAGAAGTAGCCCTGGCCCTCCAAACCATGCATTTTAGATAGGAACACACCAGATGAACATTGAGATGTCAATAGAACATAAAACTGGCATGGGGGTGGGGGTGGGGATTTAAAGTTAAAAGTGTTTTCCAAAAATATATAACTTCTAGGGCAGCTTTCCTCAGGCTGGGTCCCTTCAGATGCTTTGGCCTATAATTCCCAGCATCCCTGACCATTGGCCTTACTGGGGTTGGGGGCTGATGGGAGCTGTACATCAAAGCATCTGGAGGGGCCTAGGTTAGAGAAGGTTGTCTTAGAGCAGGGGTGTCAAACCTTTTTCAACATGAGGGCGAAATTAAGTTTTGAAGAACTTCTCAGAGTCTGCATTTCAGTGGTGGGCGGGGCCAAGGGGGAAAGGGTGGGGCCAAAAAAAATCAAACACACCACACACACACACACGGCATATTTTAGCTTCAAGCTCTTACTGCTCTTAGTTAAATTAACTAAGCTTTAGGAGAGTGATTTCAACCTTTTAGAATGGGAAAGAAAACGTGAAAAAGCTGGGAAACCAACAAATGATTGGCAGTCAAAGGGAAAGGAGTGTGGCCTGGAAAAGGGGTATGGCCATCTGGGGAACTCTGAAAGGCTGGATTGGGATCCCAGGAGGGCTGGATTTGGCACTCAGGCCTGAGGTTCCCCACCCCATTCTTAGGGTATGGTATGTGGCAGGAGTGGGATACAGAGTTTTAATATTCAGGAAGATGGCATTTCCATTCAAATGAGCATCATAATTGGAAAAGATTCAGCTAGTGTTGCAGTCCCATTGGCTTCAGTGAGAAAAAAAATTGCCCATGTTTGGGGTACTTTAAAAAATGTGCAGGTACCCCAATTTGGATTGGGATCATAGTGCTAATGGAGGGGGATCTTTCCCCTTTCCCTATGTTGCCTGTTTCCCTAATACAAATGCCCCCCCTCCCCTGGCCTCATGAAGCCAACATAAAGATATAATATTAGTAATGCCTGTATAATATTTTTTATTTTGTAGCCCATTTTCCTCCCAAGGAGCTCACAATTGCATTTCACCCATCAAGCTACCTTGTAAAGAATATAAGGCCAAGAAGCAGTGACTTGCCCACAGACAGGCAGTGAGCTTCTTAGGCTGAATCTACACATAGCAGTTACACCGTTATCATAACTATTGGTGCCCATCGTTGTCATGTGTACGGTTATGAGAACGGTATAACAGCTGTTAGTTTATTAGTTACAGTCCAACCCCATGCATTTCTCCTCCCACTGAATTTGGTGGCTCACTTGCTTCATCTCCAGTTTTGAAGGGACCCAGAGAAGAACCTCTGAGTATTCACACCTCTTGGAACCGAATGCTGAACTGAACACAATTTGCAATTGGAAATCTGTATATTTCTGGGCTTGCGATGCATTGCACAAAAGAAAAAAAAATGCATTCGACAACATGCACACATTTGAAAAATGTGCAAAAAATACTGCATACATTTCTAAAATGTGCAAAACATACTTCAGTCAATGGTGACATGCATACAGAAATGCATACAATTGAAAAATGTGCACAAAAATATGTATGGATTTCTGTGCAGGGGAGGGGGGACTCATACAGAATCAGGATGTGATGAGCTTGGTCGTGGAAAACCAAGAACCTTGATAAGACTGAGATCCACAGAACCACCCATCCCTAGGATGAGGTGGCCCTGGAGTATCTGGGAGCACCTGTTCTGCGACTGCTAATGCACCAGTAAAAGCTATTGAAAGGGGTAAGGATGGGAGCAGCCAGCAGGTCAATGTGTCAGGGTGGACACTGAGCCCATAGAATCCCAGAGTAGTTCTGATTCTGAGGAACAGCAGTCGCTCCCAGGGCCAACAGCTGGCAGAGATTCCTCCCACCGGCATTCCTGGCATAGATAGCAGTCCCGGGAGTGAGAGAGCGTGGGAAGAAGACTTGCTGGATGCGCGACGCCGACACAGGGAGCGGCGCCAAATGGAGGGTGCGGAAAGGAGGCGTAGTGCCCGGTTGGCGTGCAAACAACAGTTGCGCCCAGAGGATCCAAGGGAAAAGGGGAGGGACTCTCCCTAGCCCATAAGTTCAGGGTCTGCCAGTGATTCTCCTTCAAATGGGGACCAACTGTTCCCACTTAGGGCATAGGTACTCTGCTGCTCATAGCTAGTTGCTAACAGTAGAGTTGTTAAGTTGTAAAAGAGGAATAAAGCTTTGAAAAGAATCCCTTTGTGTCTGGACTTGGCTACTGGATTAGACTGAAAGAGGCCGCCAAGGAGCCCTTGACACAATGCAGGTGTATGTTAGAGGTGGCAGTCGCTTGTCCATCTCAAACAGTGCAATGTCTTGCATCAGCCCTCTGTTCATCTGGCCTCCTAAACAGTGCCTGTGTGCATGCAAGCTGTACATGCATCAGTTCTGTCAGGGTGGTTTGCAGCCTGTGTTTTTGCAGGCCACGGATTGTTCATGCAGAGCCGATCACACATAGCTCGTGCAAAGATTTAGATTAATGTATATGGAGGAATAGGGCTGGTGGGCGCAATCCCAGTCTCCTCTCTCTCTCTCTCTCTCTGCATCTCTACACCAGCCTAAAATTCTGCATTTAAAATGGGGCTTTCTGCTTTCGTTTTAAATGCAGGATTGCAACAACTCCCTTTTTCATGTGCATCCTTCCCCCCCCTTCCCCCTCCTCCTCCCCGTATCCGAGTCTTCCATTATCTTTCATTGATCTCGCTCCTCTTCTTGCCGCTTTTCACAAAGGGAAGTCAAGCGGAACACAACTTGATCATTATCTGCGATCTATTTAAAAATGGAACAAAGGGCATTTAGTGCAGGAGACACCTTGGAGGATCACGGTGTCATGTGAAGAGACCGCAAACTTCCATGAAAGAGACATCTCAAACGCAGGATAAAAGCTCAGTGTGAAGAAAGCCTCTCTCTCTCTCTCTCTCTCTCACACACACACACACACACACACGTATGCACACACAATCCATGAGTTGTGTATACACAGATATGTTGCTTGAAAGGGCTTCCGTCTTCAGGGCTACCATCACATCCCACCATCACTGTTTTTCAACAGCTCTGTAACTGCAAGTGTGCTAGTAAAAATAGCCACTATATCTAATGGGAACATTACACAGGCAATCAAAGACTTGCACATGAAAAGCTGCCTTTAATCCTGTCTGCCACACAGAGCTCTTTGGTAGGGTACTGGCACCTTAGGAAAAGCTGTTTGGCCTCTCTACCTTGGTATCATCACCTCTTACATTGGATTAATCATGCTGACCCTTCTCACCCCAAGTGATGTGGGATTAGTACTCTTGCAGAAAAGCTCCCTAACTGCTTACTTCATATTTATCCAACCATACTGCTGTTAGTCCTGCTAACAGGTTGGCTGGGGCCTAAAACATATTCTGTTTTATTTATCAGTTATTAAAACTGTCTCCTAACTGGATACTTTGATTCACACTTCAAGGAAGCCACTTTTAACACGTATATCCTAGAAGCTGGGTATATAGAAAAAGACCTTTTCCAAGACGACATTTTTATTCTGCAGTTGCCCTGTCTCATTCATGGAATGTTACAGGGTGGCCCAGATGACATCCTCTTCCGTTTCTAACCCTCCCATGTTGTGTAGCTATTTTGAAGCTACTCCTAGGGTCTACAGTGTGGTGCCTGTGGACAGTTCTTTAGGCACCTGCCAGGCTCCCTATCCTTCCATAATTTTGTAATTAATTATTTTTTAACTGGGAGGCTGACATACTGCAAAACAAAGTGCTGCCCTTTAGCACCATCTTTATTCAGATTCAAAAGGGTAATTTTGCGTTTTGGAGCTCAGTCCTCATCTCTGCCTTGTACATAGGTCCTTGGGCAAGTTACTTTTCTTTTAATCTCACCAGTTTTGCCTTCTGGGAAATTAGTGTTTTGTTACCGGCCATGCCTGCAATGGCAGCCATTTATGAATGGGCAAGCCCACCCCCATGGCAGCCAGTTAGTGAGAGCACTCATGACACTCCCTCAAAATTCCAAATGTGCCTGATGAACCAAAAAAGTTGGGGACCCCTGAAACAGATTTCCTGTGAAAATAAAAAAGATGTGATATGAAAGAAGTGGTGGGGAAACAAGATGGAATAGCTGCAGAATGCCTTTGGATTGGTAGTCATTCATCTGAAAGCAAATCTTGAAGCTCTGCAATCAAAAAAGATAGCATAGCCCTGATTTGTTTGTACAGGTGACCTAATCGTTTGTCTCTCTCTACCATTATAGTTTGACTTCTGATGATGTGAACTCTTGGAAGCAAAATGTGACTGTCTGATTATAAATACTCTGGGCAGTATCCAATTTGCTCATGTGCTAGCAATGCCCACAGCTAGTTCAATAGGAAGCCAATGGATCCTGCAGCGATCAGAAATGAGTGGAAATGCTTGTTTCCGTATTGGAGAAGGTCAGCAGAGGTTGCAGAAGGAAGCTCCACTGATCTGTCCTGTTCTGGAAATGAGTGTTTCTGTTCATTTCCAGGGTTGCTGGCATAAGTGCTAGTTCCTGATGCACCTGTGGTGTGTCCCTGTAGCTCAACAAAAACAGTGGGAGCACAGCAGCAACATTGGATACTTCCCTCTGTGATCTCCTTGAATTAATTCCTCTACATGAAGCACTGCTTCGTTAGAAGACATCATTCAGAACTGGAAGGCCTAGAACACACAGAAAATTTTAAGGGGCTGTAGGGTATCCGACTTTTTATTTTACTAGCATTTCTTCTGCATGTTTAAACTGGCATTTCTTCTGAGGGCGGGGGCAGGGAGAGAGATTCCTGCTCTTGTGCCTCCTTACTTGAAAGAAAATTGAAAGAAACTTCCACTCAGTTCAATAGCCTTTAGTCCCATAATGCATAAAAGGTAAAGGTAAAGGTAAAGGTGTCCCCAACCAGTCGTGTCCGACTCTAGGGTGCGGTGCTCATCCCCGTTTCTAAGCCGAAGAGCCAGCGCTGTCCGAAGATGCTTCCGTGGTCATGTGGCCGGCATGACTGAACACCGAGGTGCACGGAACGCTGTTCCCTTTCCCGCCGAGGCGGTACCTATTTATCTACTTGCAATTTCTTGCTTTCGAACTGCTAGGTTGGCAGAAGCTGGGACTGAAGACGGGAGCTCACTCCGTCACGCGGCACTCGGGTCTCGAACTGCTGACCTGCCGACCTTCCAGTCTGCAGTTCAGCATCTTAACCACTAATGCATAGGACTGCAATTTAAATGTGCGTTCGTTTCTGCAGAAATGATGTACTAAAGCTCTCCATGCTAGGAAAAAAACCTCCTGCTTTATATACTGTATGTCAGGCCGCTGTTAAAAGCACAGGCATGGGGCCACTGGGGAAAAAAGATAGTGATCCTAAGATGCAGAGAAGTGAGATGGTTTCAGCAAACATCAGCTAATAGGCAGTAAAGTTCCCTCATGCAGAAGGTCATCTAATATTATTTGGCTTTAGGGATTCCAAGGGATGTGTTTGGAATTAGATTAACTAGGACTAAACACATAGTTTGGCTTCATGCTGCTGTACCTGCTGTTATCCTCTCTTACTACAAAGTGCATGTCCTGCCCTTCTTTCCCCTTATAATTCTGACTGAGATTACCCAAGGTAACCTATTCATCAGATTTGCATATAAAGTATTCACAGTACCTGTGATCACTAGGTGACTTGTGTGCCCATTTAGCCTGCTGGCCTACTGCTACAAACTGTTCATGGGCCACTTCAAGTCCCTTCCTGTTCTCCCTTCTTAGGGTTCTCAAGTTTTAAAGTGGACAGCCCTTCAAACAGAGGACTCACAGCCCTTCAAAATGGTGGACTGTCTTCTGTAAAGTAGGACACATGGCCACCCTAGTCTCTGAAAGTGCATGCAGGTCATTTTGGGCACAATTAATGGATGACTGGGGCATGCTGGGAATTGTAGGACTTTTCTCTGAACATTTCTACACCAGCCTAAAATCCCACAACTTTACCGGGCTTTCTGCTTCCGATTTAAATGCAGGATCATGACGGGCTCCCTTTACGTATACTTCCCTCCCCTTGCCTTTCCCCCTTATCTGCATTGTTCTATATGTTTCATTATAAAGCCATTAGATGGAGCTGTGATCTAGCTCCTCTTATTGCGGGATTTCCTCTTTTCAGGAGGGAACTCAATGCTCTGTAATTTGATAGCTCATTCTCTCCGATCTTTTAAAAAATGGGATAAAGGTCATTTAGTGTGGGAGACACCCTGGAGGTTGACAATGTCATGTCAAGGGCCCACAAGCGTCTGTGAGTAACCCATCTCAACAGCAGGATAAAAGCCCCGTGTGAGAAGCCCAAAGGCTGTTTCCAGCTGGATGGCTGCTAGTGCTCATATTCATTGCTCTTCCGCTGTAAGCTACAAGCAGAGTTTCATTATTACAAGTTTCCACGCTACTGGTGATTTTGCGCCTTTTCTGTATGTTCATCCTGCTATATTCCATCCGCACTGGTGGGTGAGATATAGCTGCTGTGGGTGGGGAAACAAAGGTTCAGTTCACCTGAGTGCCCATTTGGAAAAAAAAAAACCACAATTGATCCTCCCCAGAATACTTTGAAAAATTATTCATTTAGTGCTAAGCGCTTATTAATTTAGGATGCAATCCTGCTGGATTGCTGCCTGCTGGACGGAAGCCTCTGGACTCGGAGGCTTTAGAGAATCCTCTGCCCCGCTGGCTGGCTGCCAACGAAGCAGGAGGAGTGACAGAGGCCATTTTTGCCTCTCCAGCCTTCTTTACAGTGTTTTCCATTAGACGGACCCCTGAGCCTATCTAATGGAGTCATGCTGCCGGGGGCATGGGCAGAGCTCAAGAGGCCTTTGGATCCAGCAGATCCTCATCCTCTCCTCCCTTCCCCTCCTCGACTACCGGCATGCCCCCTATGTACCCTCCCTGACCCTCTCTGAGATCACTGCAGCAGCTGTGAGAGGTGGGGGAGTGAAAATCCCCATCTGGATTTCCCCTCCCAATGTTGTCACAGCGTCTATGGCCTTGGGAGGCAAACATCACTATAACCTCTGGTCCCTGGGATGCTCTCCCGTAAGATGGCTCTGCCCAGCATGATTGCCCATTACTCCCCAAGAAATGTCCAAAAATAAAGTGTTTAACATTTCTTTTGGACTGGAAGTCTTTAGGGAAAAACATGTTGCTAAAATCCTCATATAGTGATATTTTGCTATATTATTATTATTATTAAAATTATAATCTGAAAAGCAGTTTCAACAGATAGATGATGGCATCATGTGGACCCGCCCTGAAAAATGAGTGAACAAGGCATGGTGATTCCAAACTAAATGCCTGGTGTGGAAGCACACCAAAAAAAATTGTGGCAGTTCCCACATGTTTCTGAAAAGATAAAGCCTAGCTGTTACTTGGATTGTGTGTTGTTTTTCTTTAGGGTGATATCTCTGCATGAGGAGAAGGCACAAAGTATCTTTCTCTTTCTCTCCTCCTCCCTGCAGCCTCCTCTACCCCCTCCCAAAATCTCTCTAGAAGATCAGAGGTACCTACCAAATGTGGGGTATGTCTTAAGGGCCTGCAGTGCATGTGTGTGTATGGGGGGGGGGGTGGATTGCTGAAATTGGGATCTGGGTGTAAAGGGTGCAAAATCCTCCATCCAATGGGGGGGGTGTCCCCCTCCTACTGCTTCCCCATAAGACACAGGCCACAAGTTTGGTAGATTCCCCTGGAGAGGCTTTGGGGGGTGTACCTGCGAGATGAGAGGAAGGGAAATATCTATTGTGTGAGCTTGCCTTCTACTCATGCAACATTGTAAATTACCTTTAATTTTATATTAATAAAAACTTATCTAATTTGATTGTCTTTACTAGAAATCGTAAGGGACTCCAGCTCCCATGGCACGATGACTGGCTTTCCTCCCCTGAAATATTATTACTGACGTATTTCTTTCAAACATACCTGTGGTGCGTATGTGCCATTTTCAAGCACAGCATAGCTTGATTTGTGTGGAAAGGAACAGAAATTACCTGGAATACTGGAAAAACTTGTTCTCTGTCAGCAGTTTGCATGGTTAGAAACCACAGCAAATATCTCACATAACTTATTTTGGAAGGGAGCTTGACATTATGCTTCAAATTATGTAGAGAAATGTTCTATTTGAAGATAGCTCAGATAACACTGGGGAATTCTGATATGTATAAAGGAGAGAAAGAGTGGTAGTTAAATTTCCCCCTTTGAGCAGAACTCTTCAGTTCTAACATAACACCAGTCATGAGAAAGAGGAAGAATGGCTACGCTTGAGCCAGATGATAGACATGATTAATTTTACAGCAGGGTGATGTGGTTTTAGCCAACACTCTTGGGAAATCCAAGTGGTTTCACAAATACAGTCTTCAGACCATTAATTAATTATTATTGAAAACTCTTTAAACCAAACCCTTTGTATTGACAAATGCATAAATCCTTCAGGTAGCAAAGATGAAGATGTACAGCTGTGGTTTTGGTCTTTAAAGGAATTCCACATTGTAAGAAGAATTCGAAAATGGTAGGGTTAACCTTGGGTACTCATTTGTTAATACTTTTTAGCAATTTGCTGTAATCATAACACTGGAGTTCCTGAAATGAATGAAACAAACAAAAAAAACAGACTGGGGGGGGGGGGCATCTTCACGACAACAGAATGAGAAGTGGGTTGAAGTATTATCTGGATTTTCATGGAATCAGCTTTGGTCCGTCAGGGACACACAAGGCAAGATAAGCCAAGTGTAACATATCTTTAAAATCCAGTTTTTAGGGGTCTCACAGCACTTGAAAGGAAGATACTTCCAGGTGTGTGTGTGTGTGTGTGGGGGGGGGGGGGTAGAACTAAATGTCATCAGCCAGCAGGGGCTGCTTAACCAATGAGAGAGCCTTGTTTCCTGGCCCATGTCCAGACTCCCTGCTGCTATTACATTATTATGAATAGAGAGTAACTAATTCACAATTCTCTAGAAGCAACCCAGTACAGCATCTGAAGGCACCCCATGAAAGCATTCCACCATCCCAAATTTGCCCCATTCCAGCAAACTGTCACAGAGTTATTGCTCCCACCCCATTTTTCCCAGTGTATGCAGATTTCTGTGAAGACGCCAAATCCCCAGTTTTCCAGTGCAGCATCTGAAGGTTCCCCCTGAGAGCAGCCCACTCACTCCCAATTTTGCCCCATTTCAGTGAACTGTGATGGAGTTATTCTTCTCCCTCCCTTTCCCTAATGTGCACACTTTTGCCTGAAGAAGCGAAAATCCCCAATTCTTGAGTGCAGCATCTGAAGGCTCTCCCTGAGAGTACCCCCCCCCACACACAATTTTGCCCTATTCCAGCAAACTGTGATGGAGTTATTCTTCTCCCTCCCTTTCCCTAATGTGCACACTTTTGCCTGAAGAAGCGAAAATCCCCAATTCTTGAGTGCAGCATCTGAAGGCTCTCCCTGAGAGTTCCCCCCCCCCACACACACAATTTTGCCCTATTCCAGCGAACTGTTGTGGAGTTATAGCTTCTAGACACACCCCTTTCCTCTTCTCTGGTCACTTTCTCCCTGCTCATGGTGACAAGGCTCCCTTGATCCTGAGACCGTGCCAGATCATTAGTGTGATAACACTCTTATGCATTAGAGAAGTGACTTTACAGAACATTGGGGAAGCGATTTAACACAACGTCAGGGAAGCGAATTAAGGCAAACATCAGAGAAGTGCATAATCACTGAGGCTAATTACGCCCACTGGGAAAAGGAAGTGCAGGGCGATTCTGAAGGCTCAAAAGAGTGCTCTGGGAGTTTGATGTGATGGAAAGGCAGGCAAGTTACTTTAGTTACCTAGGTTACTGAGGGCAGGGCCAGTGAAAGACACACCCCTAGGAACGCCCCAATCATACTGAATTTAAAGCAGAGGGATGGACACAGAGCAACTGAACTGCAGGGGAGCTGAATTAAAGAAATAACAATGGAGTAAAAATACTCTGCAAAAATGTGGCTTCCCCAGAGGTAAACGCTGGGGTGGCTGTAGAGTGGCCACGATGTCATGTGTCCCTCACAACTTTAAGCCACAGCAGCATCAGAGAAAACCTCCCATGTAGATGGGCCCCAGGAAATGCAGGCTAGTTTTCCTTGAAAGATTACCAAATGCATATCACAGAGAAAAACAAATAGATTATTTTGTCTATACTTTTTCTGCAGCTGAATTAAACCAGTTAATCTGCATTCTATTCCACGTGTGGACATTCATTTCAGATTAAAAATTGTTTACTAGATTACACATTGCAACAAGGTTAAATAAATATGCCACAATCCACTCTCAAGGATAAATAACAGACCATATGAGGGACTTAATGTAGATTTACTGGTGTGTATTAAATCCACATCCCTAGTTAATCTGCAATAACTTTTCTTACTACACTGAGAGGCTCAACATATACCACCATTAATCTGCCTCCCAGGTTTTTCAATTTGTTTTTCTTCAGCACTTCTTCACATCCAATTTCTGAGTGGATCCTTTAAGGCAGGGGTGGGGAACATGTGGCCCTCCATATGTTGTTGGACTCCAACTCCCATCAGCCCCACCCAGTGTGACAAATGGTCAGGGAGTATGGGGATTGTAGTCAAGCAACATTTCCCATGACTTGTTGGGTTAACCACTGGGTTGTTTAGCTCCTAAACAACTCAGCAGTCTGTGTTCACACATCACATTCAACAACCCCTGAGTGGGCCACTTGTGGGTTGTTAATTAAAAGCAGAAGTGGTGGGCACATTGTAGACAGCACACCCACTCTCTCTCATATACAACATCCCGTGGGTTGTTTAAACCATGGGCTATCGTTACATGCAAACTACCTCACAGTGTTGAGTTGATAGGATGCCTGGTTCCAAATCATAGGTCGCATGATGGGAAAGGACCACAAAGCAGCTTCCTATATTCTATGCTCAAGCCTTCTTCACATGTGTTCCCATCCAGCAATGTGGGAGCTACTTCCACCTCATGCAATCCCATGCAGCAGGGGCACACAATAATGAGGTTGGACTCGATGGTTTTTTAGGCCCCTTCCAACCCTACTATTCTATGATTCTATGACCACGTGGATAGGGCTGATCATGTGGCTCTGTCACCTGTTTGCTGGGGGCAGTTCCGCTTCGTAGGCCTCCATTTGGGTACATGGTTGCCAAACCACCACACTAAGGCTCATATGGTTTCCACAACAGCCAACTTTGTCTTCCCAAGATGAAGTGAGTATGGAATCATTTTCCTCCAAAAACAACAACAACATGGCAGCCTTTAAAGTATGATTATTTTGAATCAGATGGCTGCCATTGCCTGACTGGCAGATCAACAGCTCTGAGCAAAATATTTATCCTGCTGAGAGCAAGGACTGGTGGACCTACATGGACCCACAATGGGAGTTAGGTCAGGGCAGCTGTGTGCATTTGTCCCAGCTGAGTCCCTGGTTACAGCTCAGATGTAACACTTAGTGCAGTTTGGCACTGCAAGGCATCTCGCACCCTGGGTCTTCTTTGCGCACGAGATGCTGCTACACAGAGTGAATGGGGGGTCCACACAAACCATAATCTAGCAGTCCCAAATTGTGTTCAGCTTCATGTTCATTTATTCTTCTGAGTAAAGCCTGGCCTGTTTGTCCTATGTAGAATGGAGTGGGGCATTGCTGGCAAACAGTGGCATTTATCACACTGGAAGATGAGCAAGTGTATGAAGCCCTGATGTTGTGGATGACATTATTAGGTCTTGTAACACTGTTGCCAGAGTAGGCATGGGACTAGAGTTGGCATCTGGGTCTGTCACAGGATCTGGTTCCTGTGTCTATGACTGCAGGTTACAAGTTCTGTTATGAGGACCCTATCACCCAAGGCCTGTGAGAGGGAAGTGTCATTGTCCAGGATGGGCTATAGATCACTATTGATATGTTTGAGTGGTTTAACAGGGAACTGTAGGTGATAACAAGTGACGTTCTGCTGTTTTCTCTTCTGGGTCTGTCCTGTAGTAGATTCTTTCTGGGTACCAGTCTAGCCCTGTTGATCTGGCATTTTGCAGACTACATTACCCCACCCAACTAATTAAAAAAACAGATCAACAGCACCAGACTGGTACTCAGGAATTACTGATACATTAGTTATTTGCCAGTCTTTCATTTTTGATTTCTGGTCTTTGATCGGACCACTGTGCACATGCAGTTTACTGCAGTGTTTAGCTCACATCTTTTTTCGTTACTGGTTACCGATGCACACCAGCGCACACATGCACATTGATTAAATCATGCATAGGCAACCCAGTTCCCCATTTAGATGTTTTTGACTACAACTCCCATCAGCCCTGACCACCGCCCATGCTGGTTGGGGCTAAGGAGAGTTGTAGTCCAAGCCATCTGGAAGATCATAATGCAAAAACAAATCTTGATGCAATCACTTGATCACGTCTAGATTCCTTTTTGCACTGGGACTGAATCAATGTGCATGTGTGCTGATGCGCTTTGGTAAATGGTAAGAAAAAAAAAGATGTGGACTGAGATGCATTGTGGCAAACTGTGTATACACCAATCCTGAATTAATTTTAGGAATTCTCTAAGTCAGACCAGAAGGCAGGGGGATCCAAATGCTGGACATAGCAAACCCACAGAAAAATTATGGATTGCAGCTGGGGAAATCTGCTCTTCCCTGCCTATCATTGATGTGATACTGTTGAGTATATATATAATCACGTGCTATTTCCCCATTGCTATACTCACTCAATGTATACTGTAAAAGCTATGCAGATGTTATACAGCAGTGCCTCTTGGTGGTAGAAACAAATCTTGCATCTTTTATTCCTGCAGGACTTATTTTGGCGTTTCTTCTTCATGGGTTCTAAAACCAGCTGCACAAGATATAAACTGTAGAATAGTATATGATTTAGCTTTAAAATAGTAGCAAATTGCTAAGATATGGAACTAGAATATGCGAAAACAGAAGCAAGTATGTGGGTATTTCACATTCCTACTTTGTACTTTGTTCCCAGTCTACATGTAGAGCATTTTCAGAAGTGATGGCAAGAATACTTATGTATTTGCTAACTACATGACGATTTTTTTTCTTCAGAGAACCCAAGGTTGCATACATGGTTCCCCAGCCTTTTATCCTCAAAACAACCCTATGCGGTAGTCTAGAGTGAGAGATTGTGACTGGCCCAAGTCACCCAATGAGCATCATGGCTAAGTGGGGATTTGAGCTTAACATCTCCCCAGCTGTAACATGACACTCTAACCACTACACTTCACTAATTAGATTATACATAGCTTGGCCTTTCTTGCTGTGCTCAGGTTACATGAGCCTTCTTTCATAGGATGTGTCCTTTCTCACTTGCTACCCCATATGCTTGGAACCGCCTTCCATGACACCAGCATGAATCGATCTCGCTGACATCTTTCACATCTTAAAACCCATCTTTTTCATGGAGCCTTTGGCACAAATGCCTAGTAGTTATGCCCTATTGTTATTTAGCTTGTGTCCAAGCCTGAGCATGTAAAACTGAAACAATCACACACTATTTCCCTGTTTATCCTTGTGTCCACATCCCTCTCCTTTCTCTGAAATGTTTCCCATTTCAAGAATTTTGACTATCAGCCCCTTGGAGCAGGGACTTTCCTTTTGTACTCATGCACGCCGATTGTTCCTCCCTTGCTACTAGCAGTAGCAAGGGAGGGACTAACCTGTGTGTTTGGGGTTCTACAACTTTCAAACTTTTTGAAGCACAAGTTTGTTCTGTCCCATTTCCACATCAGTTGGAGAACTTTGGGGTAAAACGTCTGCATGAAAATTCATACACACTTTTGTCTGCCTTACTGCTAATGTGTGCACTTCTGTATGCACTTCTCCTAATGCATAGATTTTTGTATAGTTCTAATGCATGCATTTTTGTATACATTTTTATATGCATTTTTGTACACATTTTCCTCTAATGTATTTTTTGATTGGAGAAGTGCATCACAAAATTTGGCTTATTTGGAAAATTTGATCATTGAGTTCCGGTTTGTGTATAAGCTCAGGAAGTGTGAATTAGGTTAGTTCATATTAAAATGTGAACCAAATGAATTTATCCTCAGTGTCATTATTCCCTTGGGGAATTCCCACAGGAAGAGCCTGAATTTCAGAGCCAGATGTCCCCAGAAAACAGGTTACCACAGAGGACCCCAGAACTACCTAAGATGCCCTGGGCCCTCAGGGGTGATGCCTTGCATTAAAAGCAAAGAAAACATTTATTGGAAGGGACCCGGATGAATAAAATAAGAATATAGCATCTCTACAGGATTATTTATTTATTTATTACATTTCTATACTGCCCCATAGCCGAAGCTCTCTGGGAGGTTCACAAAAATTAAAACCTCAAGGTACAGTGTAAAACAATATAAAAGCTTAAAACTACAATATAAAAGTACAACCAGAATAAAACCTAGCAGCAATGCAGAGATTTAAAATATTGATTTAAAACAGCAGAGCTAAAAGACAAAAATGCTAAAATGCTGGGAAAATAAAAAGGTCTTCACCTGTTGCTGAAAGAGTACCATGTGGATCCAGGTGAACCTCTCTAGGGAGCTCATTCCACAGCCAGGGTGCCACAGCAGAAAAGGCCCTTTTCCTGGTAGCCACCTGCCTCACTTCCTTTGGC
This sequence comes from Heloderma suspectum, assembly GCF_057233095.1. Taxonomy (NCBI): domain Eukaryota; kingdom Metazoa; phylum Chordata; class Lepidosauria; order Squamata; family Helodermatidae; genus Heloderma; species Heloderma suspectum. Next base: position 275,069,546 of record NC_139458.1, read on the forward strand.
AGGGGCTCCCTGAGGATTATGACAATGGGCATCACTTTCTATTCTCTGTTGTTTTGCAAGAGCAGTCCCTTGTGCATTCTATATTTCCTGAGCATGAGCACTTCTTGTCAAAAGCCCACAGCTCTGTCTGGCCCTATCGTTAGGCTTTAGATAAGGCAATCTCCTCCAAACTGGTGCCCTCCAGATGCGTTGTACTTCAACTCACATCATTCCTAACGAGCATGGTCATGCTGGTTTGGGATGATGGGATTTATAGTCCCAACACATCTGGAGGGATACGAGGTTGGGGAAGGCTGATGTAAGGCGTTCCTACAGAAGTAACTGTTTTTACTTCCTGCCAGTTCTTTCCAGCAATTGTCAACATCAAGGAATTCCCTGCATGCAAACACACACACAATTTTCTGAAGTAGGAATTCATCTCTTTTTACTTCCAAACGCAGTAACAGTTCAGTCTTTTTAATTGCTGTATAGAATTTTATAGTCACCTTATATCTCCAGATTTTTATGTATTTATTTAAAATTCTTTTTACCTGCTTTAAGGGTAAAACCCTCTCATTCATGATATGAATAAACGATGAAGCTTATCAGCCGAAGGACTGGAATGACTGGGCACATGACAAGTGGCTGTAATGGTGGGCAGTCAGGAAGGATGTAAAATATAGTTAATTTTAATTCAAACTTAAATTAAAACAAACTAATGAAATGGTCATGATCATGATTGCTTTAAAAAAAATTACTATGTGCCATATAGCCTAAGTCCACCTTTGTCCTGACCTTTGTCAGGAGAAAGAGTCTCATCCCCCTGAAAATTCAGACACCCTCTCCCACTTTAAATTCCTAGGGAAAACAGTAGTCAACATACTATGTGCTCTATCCTTTTTTTTCTTTTTATATTAAGGGTGATGTAAAATATTATTGTGCGTGCATATGTTTTATTATATGTTCTTTATTTATTTTTCTTCTCCCTTTTTTGTGGTCCCACTTTTTTGGTGTATTATTTTTGTATTTGCAGATACATTTAAAAGATCCTATGACTTTGAGCCTTTCACTTCAGAAATTAGACTGCTCAAGAACATACCATGATTTTAAAGCAGCTCTGGCAACGCCTGAAAAGGGGAGACTCTGAAAGCCAGGCTGCCAGGGTAGTGAAAATAAAATGAGATAAGCCCCACGCCCACCCCCCATGTACACCCTCCAGAGCTTCTTGGAGGAAGAGTGGGATACAAATGTAACTGATGATAACTGATGAATGGATGGTTTGAAATTTTTAGTTCCTATGATTGTTAGCTGCTTTGAGCACCATTTTTTGGGTGAAAAGGCAAGGTACAAATAAACTCTAATAAATACATAATGTAATGAATGGATTCTCAAACTGCTTTCAGAGAATGTTTTTATTGCGCAATCAACCTGCCAGATTCACAGAATTTTACAGGGAATCTGGATGACTGGATTCCCTGTAAATAGAAGTTGACATCTTCCATTTACAGCCCTCCTGTGAATTCCCACTGTTCCTTCCATCTTTTTTTTTTTTAACCACAGAAAAATCGCTGCTGAAAGTCCATTATTGGTAGTGCTAGGATCCATCTGTCTGAAAATGCCCCAGATAAAAGAAGCTACAGATAAGGATTGGAAGAGCATACACACCTACACACACACAGACACACACACTTTTATAAGCTAGAGAGCATTTTACATAAAGGAAGCTCTCAATAGGTTAGGAGAATATTTAGCTCTTCTATCTACCCTTTCCCCTCCCTCCCTATTTCTGTCACTTGTGGAATGAATAGCTCAAAAGAAAAATGAGCTGCTCTGAAAGGAAGTGCAAAAAATGGAATCCATACAAAACAGAAAGTGCTGACTGGAACAACTTCTTTTTTTATCCGGGTCATGATGATTGCATAGCTACTGAAAACTCAGGTCAGCAAGTATTTTTTTCTTTTTCTGTGAAATATTTTTCTCCAGCAATATTTTCTTATGAGAACAAACCAGAGGTTCTGCCTCATCATCAGAAGATTATCTTATGTGTAACCCTTACAAAAAACTAGAAAGCATCAAGGTATGTAGGTTTTTTTTTTTTAATGGACTCTTGACAGGGGGTGGAGCAATTTAAGAAAGCACTCATTCCCCACGCACACACAAAGCCCCCTAACCTCCAAAAGAGAAAGACAGAGCCTGGGACACTCCATAGTGTACTCCACATCCATGGTAAAGCAGACCATCAACATTGTTCAAAACTCAGAAATCAAGCCCAAACAGTAATTTAGCATTCCTACTCCTAATGATGTTGCTATCTTTGGCTTGAATCCAAAGAACTGCAGGCTTTCCTGCCTCCTTCCTGCTACAGCCTTGTAGCATCCCCACCCACCCCGCTCCCCCCACAGAGCCACTCACCCTGGAATGGTATGGAATACAGTGCAGAGGGGTGCAGCTGGGGTGCAGGAGGAATCAGTGAGGATCAACAAACCCCCCTCCTACAAAGGGAAGTGGCTGTCACTCATACAAAAGGCCTTTAGAATCCAAGCTTATAAACATAATAAAGCATGTGAAAAGTACCTTTATAGCTCATTTCCTACAGAGAAAGGGACTGAAAGCCCTAGGGTAGGTCTCTTTAGCAGTTTAATCTCTGACATGTGGTTAATTTAATTTTTGTGAACCGCCCAGAGAGCTTCGGCTATTGGGCGGTATAGAAATAAATAAATAAATAAATAAATAAATAGTTTCCACAAGCAGAGAAATCATGTGGTACAGGCTTCATGGGACTGTACCATTTCGGACAACCGGTGGGGATTGCATATTTGAGTGCTCCCTCTGGTAAAAAGACAACACCAACAAAAATAAAAATCCATCTTCTGTGCAGGTGGAAAGTAGTAAATGCACTAGGTTAGTACCTTTTTTCTGGACACAATAGCTTTCTGAATGAAGGATGGTTCTTAAGTGGAAGAGTATTCAAACAAGTGATTCCTTTCACCTGCATCTTTGAAATGGTACAGGACTCCTGTGTAGATTAGTAATTGTTCAGTTTGTTCTATCCACTTCAGTGCAAGGTGCTAATAAGACAGCTATCATGACCTAACCCCTGTGTACACTACAAACCTTTATCAGTTTTATCCCACTTTAACTGTTATGGCTTGATGCTCCAAAGATCCTGGGAACAGCAGTTTAGTGAGGGCACTGCTGAGAATTCTCCACTGGAGACACGTAGTCTCATCTCCGCCACAGAACTACAATTGCTGTGAGATATATCCAGTGGTCAAATTCACAGAAGGCACTTTCATGCTTTTCCCCAGTGGGATGGAAACTATGATTGCTCTGTAGATTAGCGTTACATGGCAGGGTGCAGATGTTTGCTTCAGTGTGCCCTTTTCAGCAGCAGAGCCTATAGCAATATAGTCATCAGTTGTGCTGAATTCTTCACTCTGTCTTCTGAAACAAGCTCTCTCCTAGTGCTTCTGAAGACATGCTCTGAGAGTTCTGTTCAGATAGAACACTTTCAGGAATTGTAAACCTGGGAAAGGTGACCTTAGGCAGTATCTCTGAGGCCCATTTTGTAGTGTGAGGGGTAGGTTTTGTCCTGACCACTAGTTGGGAGTCCATGATGCCTGCTGAGGATGGCTTGTCCAGGCAAGCACCAGGTAAGGTCAGGTTGCAGTTGCAGGATTGTGGAAAACTCTGATCAGACTACTTACTCCAATAAGGTCTGGCGTTTAACTGAGGGTATTTATCCATCTTGGATCAAATTATCCTTCCCAGGGTCCGCCCCCTTCTTCAAGAGTGGAGAGCCTCAAAGAGATAGTCTTCTAGCTGAGAGCTTAGCACTCCATTGCCTCTCAATCATCTCTTGCCATATGTGTTGCCTCTGCTAGTGAGCAGGCACTGGGGAATCTGAGGCCCCAGGTAGAAAGGGGGCAAGTTCTTCATAGGAATCTCTCTCGGGGTGATGTGAAGGGCTGTAGGTCAAAAGGCTCCTACCTGACTAGATCCAGCTCTGGATGGTGTCAGGGCCTTGGTCTGGGTTCAGTATCTCCTCCACAGCTTTGCACCACTAGTCCTTCTGACCCAGCTTGCTCCTCCTCCTCCATGTTAGAGTCTTGTCTCCTGCTCAGGCTCAGTGTCATGAGAGCTTTTATCATTGTCGGAATGGTTTATGCAACATATTCTTATCCTGTTCCTCACCATGCCAGCACAGCCTTAAAGATAATAATTTATGCTTTGACATCACTATGACACAACCAGAGCTGTAGCATGATTTAACCTGCACTCCCAAGGTATCCAAAGAGGCACCCAGGTCGTGGTGGAGCTGGAAGTGTTGTTGAACAGATTGGAAGCAGTGGCCACGTACAATAATTCAAAGCATCAAACATAGCACAAGTTGGACACAGTCACATTTGCCTTAAAGTGCTGCATTCAATATGCCAACAAATTTGGCACACTCAACAATGGCCGCAAGACTGGAAAAGGTCAGTTTACATTCCAATTCCAAAGAAGGGCAACGCCAAAGAGTGTTCAAACTACTGCACAATTGCGCTCATTTCACATGCCAGCAAGGTGATGCTCAAAATCCTACAAGCTAGGCTTCAGCAGTATGCAAACCGAGAACTACCGGAAGTACAAGCTGGCTTTCGAAGAGGCAGAGGAACTAGAGATCAAATCGCCAATATTCGCTGCATCATGGAGAAAGCAAGAGAATTCCAGAAAAACGTCTATTTCTGCTTCATTGACTACACTAAAGCCTTTGATTGTGTGGATCACAACAAACTGTGGCAAATTCTTAAAGTGATGGGAGTACCAGACCACCTTACCTGTCTCCTGAGAAACCTGTATGAGGGTCAAGAAGCAACAGTAAGAACCAGACATGGAACAACTGAGTGGTTCAAAATTGGGAAAGGAGTACGACAAGGCTGCATATTGTCACCCTGCTTATTTAACTTATATGCAGAGTACATCATGAGAAATGCTGGGTTGGATGAATCAGAGGTCAGAATTAAGATTGCTGGGAGAATTATCAACAACCTCCGATATGCAGACGATACCACCCTAATGGCAGAAAGCGAAGAGGATCTAAAGAGCCTCTTGTTGAGGGTGAAAGACGAGAGTGCAAAAGCTGGTTTGAAACTCAACATTAAAAAAACTAAGATCATGGCATCTGGCCCCATCACTTCCTGGCATATAGAAGGGGAAGAAATGGAAGCAGTGACAGATTTTACTTTCTTGGGCTCCAAGATCACCGCAGACGGTGACTGTAGCCATGAAATTAAAAGACGCTTGCTCCTTGGGAGGAAAGCTATGGCAAACCTAGACAGCATAATAAAAAGCAGAGACATCACCTTGCCGACAAAGGTCCGTCTAATCAAAGCTATGGTTTTCCCAGTAGCAACGTATGGCTGTGAGAGCTGGACTATAAGGAAGGCTGAGCGCCAAAGAATTGATGCTTTTGAACTGTGGTGCTGGAGAAGACACTTACGAGTCCCCTGGACTGCAAGGAGGTCAAATCAGTCCATCCTAAAGGAAATCAACCCTGAGTGCTCATTGGAAGGACAGATACTGAAGCTGAAGCTCAAATATTTTGGCCACCTAATGCGAAGAGAAAACTCTCTGGAAAAGACCCTGATGCTGGGAAAGACTGAAGGCAAAAGGAGAAGGGGATGGCAGAGGATGAGATGGCTAGATAGCATTACCAATGCAATGAATATGAACTTGAGCACGCTCCGGGAGAGAGCGCAGGACAGGAAGGCCTGGCATGCTATGGTCCATGGGGTCACGAAGAATCGGACACGACTGAACGACTGAACAACAACAAGCAAGGAACAGCACTGGGGAAAGATATCAGAGTAGCCTAAGCTCCAGGTAAGGCAGTTGGTCCCCGTTTGAAGGGGAACCACGGGAAGACCCTGAACTTATGGGCCATGGAGAGATCCTCCCTCTTTCCCTTCGGTCCGCGGGACGTGACCGTTGTTTGAGTGCCAAACGAGCGGAACGCCTCCTTTCGGCGCCCTCCATCTGTCGTCGCTCCCTGCGTCTACGCTGAGCGTCCAACAAGCCCCCCTCCAGCACTCTCTCCCTGCCAGGGTCACTATCCCAGGAATGCCGGCAGGAGGAATCTCTGCCAGCTGCTGTGCTTGTGAGAGATGAGCAAGCTCCTCTCCCACGGATTGCTGTTCCTCCTCAGAATCAGAACTGCTCTGGGGCTCTATTGGCTCAGTTTCCATCCTGACAGCAAAATACATACATATATACATACATACATCAAAAGTAGGAAACCCACTAGGGAGGCAGTTGGAGCATTGGATAACAAGGGAGTTTAAAATGTGCTAGAGGAGGAGAAGGAGACTTCAGATAAGCAGAATGAATTATTTTCATCTGTCTTCACTGTGGAAAATGTAGGGCAGGTATCCATGCCTATAGTGAATTGCCAAGAAGGGTTTCTGAAGAAGTGAGGCACATAGTGGTGACAAGAGATAGAATTCTAGGCATTATCGACAAATCACCAGGTCTGGATGATATTCACCAGAGAATTTTTAAAGAATTCAAATGTGAAATGGCTGATCTTTAAAAAACAAACACCCCCAAAAGTAACTTGTCCCTAAGATTGGCTTCTGTAGTGAAGACTGGAAAGTGGTAAATTAAGCATCAATATTTAAAGACATTATCCAGCAGAGACTGAGGAAATTATAGGCCAGCAGTAGTGCCATTACTTATAGAATTTGAGGCCAAAGTCCAGGCCCCCTTCTCACCTTTAACTGGGGTGCCGCCCTGCTTCTACCTACCACTGCCTCCACTCACCTGTTATTGCATCTGCTCAGGCTCAGATCAATCACTCCCTGCCTGGCTTTTTTGCAGCAAGAAGTTTGTGGAATGTGCCTACTGAGGGTGTTTGAGCTGAGCGGCTACGTTTGGAAGTGATTGATCTCCCCACCCCCAATAATGTCCACATCCCGCCTCAGAGTCCTCACTGGGTGGCCATCCCTTTCAGGGTGCAAACAATCCATCCTGTTGTTGTGTGGCCAGCCGCCTCATAACACGTGTTAGACCGTTGTTGTTTTATTAACACATCCAAGCTTGCGGCAAGAGAAACCTTAGCAAAGTGAAACAAACAAAGAATTTAAAGAAAAATGTGAGTTTGGCTTGGAGAGATGGGGTGAGGAAGAGGAGTTTGCAAAAGAGAAAATTGGGAAAGTTGCCATTTGGGAGTGGATCAAGCGAGAATAGAAAGAAGGAGTGGAGAAAGAAAGCTTGTGTTGGCAGAACTCCGCTTTAACATTATGTTGATATGTGAAGTCATAAGGTAAGCTTGTACAGAATGTCGTTCTTCAACCCCACATAACTGCAATTCAGTATTAAATAAATAATGCCATCATCACCACCACTCAACCAGCCATTTTTCCAATTGATGTACATGGGTACACATGGTCTTATGTATGGTCCTCCTCTTCTCCATTTTATCCTCACACCAGCCCTGTAAGGCAGGTTACAGTGACAGTCAGTGAGCTTCAAGGCAGAGTGGGGACCAGAACCTGAGCCCAATCCACTACACCACACTGGCTTTCTTTTAAGTCAGTAACAGTGCAATCCTATGCATGTCTGCTCAGAAGTTAAGTCCCACTGAGTTCAGTACTGCAGCCTAAATATCCTTTTAGAACTCTTTGAGAGTGTCAGCAAAAATTTGGATAGGGATGATGCAGTAGACACTGTTAATTAAGGGAGCACCATTTTTGGAAGAAAGGTTTGTTCGAAATTAAATAAATTAATGGATACTGTGTGGCTTGTGAGTCATTTGCACAGAAGCAATGCATTACAGCCTTCACCCCCTACAAACATTACACAAAACTGTTCCATTCATATTGTATATAATTGTACAAAAACAACGTATGTGATATTACAGGGGGCGGCAACCATGTCCCCTGTCTGTGGCCCCAATTTTATTTTTTAAATATATTTTTTAAGGCATCTGGAGTGGCTACGGAGTACTGAAAGGGTCCAAATTAGCTTGTTTTGTTTTGTGCTCTGTAGTAGCTATGGAGCACTAAAAGTGTGAAAAAAGCTAAAAATTGCCATTCCAGATGCCATCCCCCCCATATATATTTTTTACAATCGGGGGGAGTGGGGGCTGCATGGGGCCCTGCTATATGACATAGGGAAGTCATTTCTAAATCCCTAAGCCAATGATGGTGATATTAATGAAAACACCAATGGAATGACATCCGAGTCTCTCTCATAGAAAAGATACTGTGAAAGTATTGATAGGGTATCAACAGTTACTAGCATAACATAACACTGGGAAACAAATCTTGAAGTCGTACTTACTTATTTTGCTTATTTACTAAATAGAAGTAACTTAATGATACTCAAGACTGAGACCAATTTAAAAACAACAGATAATTACATAATCAAGGCCATTAGCCCTATAAAGAAATACTAGCTCATCAGCTCCAGGCCTAATATAATTTCACAATGTGCACTAATACCTTTACTGCTGCCCTTAACTAATGTGCTCAAAGTTACTTTCTGTGACAGTTGCTGTATTGCCTGGCAACACAATCCCTCAGCTACACAAACAACTTACCATGAAATATTTATTTTACAGAAAGTGTTTAGAAAATTGGCAGGACGTGTTACAACTAATGACCACCACCTCTGCCCAAGCTTTATATGTTATCAATCAATCAATCAATCAATCAATCAAAAGATCTTTGTCTAGTAGAAACTATCATGTTGAATGAAGTGCTGGAAACAAGCCAATAAGTTTGTAGACATAATTAAACCAATCCCTTGACAATAATTATGTCCCATGTACTTCACATCCACACAGTTCATAATATAATCCTGATTGTAAAAATGGTCCACCACCACAAGAACATTTTGGCTGAACTGGGCTTGAATAGGAAAATTAGTTTCAGGTTTGGCCCAAATATATTTGCACAATGTGTGATGCTAGGAAGACATGTCCATAAACTGTTGAGGCATTGCACATTGTGATGGTGTGACATGCACTGTGAAAAGCTTTCTTGGTGGAACAGTTATTGCAGTGTAGCCTTTTACAATATGACATGAGTGGTCCAGTGGGCCTCTGAAATGTTTAGCCTAACGATAAAATAAATAGTTATCTAGCCCAAATGGCACTGAAGAAAAGTCAGAAAACACGCTGATGGTATCTCTTCGAAGGAGTCCTGTAGTGTGCAAGGCTCAATGCTCTGCGTAAATCAATTTAATTCTAATAGATGAAGCTTATAAATCTTGTCCCTTTTCTACAGTCTGGTGACAATTTCTTACATTGCCTTGTATCATCCCAGCCATGTTAGCAAATTCTGCCACTGCAATCCTATACAAGTCTACTCAGAAGTAAGTCCCATTGGGTTCAATTGGATTTACTCCCATGTAAGTAGATTGCAGCCTAAATTCTGTGCAATGGCAAATATTTTTTTTTTGCTCTTTCTTATTCTCATGAAATTTTATTTTATTTTGAAATAACAAAAAGAACATACATAATGATATAACAGTCACTAAAGAAACAACCCCCCCACTAGTTATAATATTTAGTCTATCACCAAGCTTGAGTACAGCCTGAGTAAAACAGCCTAAGTAAAAGCTCACTACCTAATGAAATAATGAAAATATAAGTTACATAGCATATAAAAGGTGTGTGTGTTATTCTGTGTGTGTATTAGTACAAAAAAAAAAAAGTAAGCAGCTGTACTTGGTAAATATTACAATATGCATTGTGTACATTATCACATATAATTTCATGCATAATGTACAGGCCAACCTCCATGTTAACATACAGTTCTGTGGCTCCCTTCTACTTTGCAAAGCACCCTCCTGTGGCGAAGCTCTGTGTGAGCTGGAGGAAGGAGATACTCAACTATTCCTGTCATCCAGTTTTAATTTCTTGGCTTTGCAGATCCATGACTATGATGTGCAAACACTCTATCTAGAGAGTGCTTTGGAAAGGAGAAGGAAATACTGAAGTAAAGTTACACAGGACTGTAGGATAAGATGTACTCTGGTTCTTATTCAGAGGACAGAACTGGGTTTTCTCAAAGATTCCAAGCACTCTTTCTCATTACAGATGTTGTATAGGATGAGAGTTGTATGGGAAATCATGAATCTAGGGGATACACATTTAAGCAGTCACAAGGTAATGTGAATGTGTTGGACACATTAGGCTCAGATGGTTGAGGAACTTTGAGGGAGATGAAGAGGGAGTGACTGAGAATACCCAACTCTGATGTTTCTTGTAAGCAATAAGCAAGGTGTATATTTAGCACATAAAGCAGAATTAATGTGTTGTCAGTGGGCTGCTGCTTCATTTTAACGTTCCTTTCCAGGCTTTGTGTAATCTATTAGAAAAACAGTCACAAGAACTTAAAAGTCCTATTAGTATGTCAACTCAAATCCATAATTCTGGCTGATTGGTTAATTTTAGTTACTACTAGAAGATGAAATTATTATCTTAATATAAGATGGAAAGAGGTTAACATATCTGAATGCCCAAATGATCTGTGTTTAGTACTATGTGCCTGTCTTTCAGTGTTATGTCACTAATATCCTCTGGTTATTTGATAAATCACACATTAACATTTTTACTCCTAGAAGTGGAATAAATGGAATAAATGTACTGGAAATTAGGAGGTCTTCTCTCTTTCCTTTATTAGTGTCACGACTGAACAGGCCTTATATATACTTAAGTTAAGCACGTGAGCAGTGATGCTATACAAAATAATTATTTCTTCTATAATAAATCTTTATGATATAACAACTATTAAGGATGTGATATGTGCTCCTTGACCAAGCTGTAGCCTTAAAGACACCCCTGCCCCTGATCCCCTAGAAATCCATGTCATTATATATTTAATACTCTCCAATTGTCCATATTTATTTACCAAATACCGTCCTGATTTTCTGAACCTTCAGCCAGAGAGATGAGTGAACTGGGGTGTCCTACATTCTCTTTAGTCCTAGGAGTAGTTCTAGGGCCAGTGGGACCATTCAAGTTTCTCTCTCTCTCTCTCTCTCTCTCACACACACACACACACACACACACATTTGTCTACCTTTTCAAATTCAATTCACAGTGGCTTACAATAAAAAAATAACATTACAATTAAAATAAATAAAAACAGAAACATTTCAACATTAAGCAGACTAGTCAGTAGCAGATGATCAAATTTTATTTATTTACAACATGCATATACTGTTCCACATCTAGACAGATACTGGAGCACCGAACAATAAAAGATAAAAATAATAAAACTCCATATATATATATATATATATATATATGTATGTGTGTGTGTGTGTGTGTGTGTGTGTATGTACGTACGTACAGTCAGAGCCAGAAATATTGGAACAAGGATAACTGTTTTGGCAGTTGGTCTCTGTACACCACCACATTGAAGTTGAAAGGAAACACAACCAGATGGGAGCGAAGTCAGGACTTTCAGCTGTAATTCAAGGGGTTTGACAAAAGTGAGGCACTAACCATTCAGGAAGGACAGCCAGTGGCATACACCCCCCCCCCCCATCGTTGGTGGCTCATAAGTAATGGAACAAACCAACATAATTTCAAACTTAAGGATCGCCTTTAATACCTGGATGAAAACCCTCTGCAGTCAATGACTGCCTGAAGTCTGGAACCCATGGACATGACCAAATGCTGAGATTCCTCCCCTGAGGTGCTTTGCTAGGCCTTTACGGCAGCTGCCTTCAGCTGCTGCTTGTTTGTGGGTCTTTCTGCCTTCAGTCTTGTCTTCAGTAAGTGAGAAGCATGCTCTATTGGGTTGAGATCAGGTGACTGACTTGGCCATTGAAGAACATCCCACTTCTTTGCCTTGAGAAACTCTTGGGTAGCTTTTGCTGTATGTTTTGGGTCATTATCCATCTGCAGTATGAAGCGGTGTCCTATCAGTTTGGCAGCATTTGGCTGAATATGAGGAGAAAGTATAGCCCTATAAACTTCAGAATTCATCCTGCTGCTTTTATCAGCAGTCAGGTCATCAATAAACACCAGTGACCTGGCTCCATTGGCAGCCATACATGCCCATGCCATAACACTGCCTCCACCATGTTTGACAGATGATGTGGTATGTTTTGGATCATGAGCTGTTCCTTTCCTTCTCCATACTTTTCTCTTCCCATCATTCTGGTACAAGTTAATCTTGGTTTCATCAGTCCAAAGAATCTTATTCCAGAACTGGGCAGGCTTTTTTAGGTGTTTGTTGGCAAAGGCTAATCTGGCCTTTCTGTTCTTGAGCATTCCCAGTGGTTTGCACCTTGATGTGAAGCCTCTGTATTTACATTCATAAAGCCGTCTCTTGACTGTAGATGTTGACAATGACATGCCTACCTCCTCAAGAGCATTCTTGACCTGACTAGATGTTGTGAAAGGGTTCCTCTTCACCATGAGCAGAATTCTGCGGCCAGTCATCCACTTTAGTTGTCTTCCGTGGTCTTCCAGGCCTATTGCTGTTGCTGAGCTTGCCAGTTAATTCCTTCTTTTTCAGGATGTTCCAAACTGTTGTGTTGGCCACTCCCAATGTTTTTGCTATCTCTCTGATGGGTTTATTTTGTTTCCTCAGCTTAATGATGGCCTCCTTCACTCGCATGGACACCTCTTTGGACCTCATGTTGGGAGTTCCAGTGAACAGCTACCAAATGCAGATGTAACACTCAGAACCACCTCCAGGCCTTTTATCTGCTTGACTGGTCATGGGGTACCCAGGAAACAGGCCACACCTGGCCATGCAGCTGCTTGTCAGCCATTTGTTCCATTACTTATGAGCCACCAACGATGGGTGTATGTGTATGTCACTGGCTGTCCTTCCTGAATGGTTAGTGCCCCACTTTTGTCAAACCCCTTGAATTACAGCTGGAAGTTCTGAGTTCACTCCCATCTGGATGTGTTTCCTTTCAACTTCAATGTGGTGGTGTACAGAGGCCAACTGCCAAAACAGTTATCCTTGTTCCAATATTTCTGGCCCTGACTGTGTGTATGTATATATTTAAAAACAGTATACTGATAAAAATTGTGGCTGGTTAGTCAAGGAAATAAAATATTTCTTCTAGAAATAAAGATGTTTTCAGGATGCTTGGGAAACAACACAGTGTTGGCACCTGCCTGATCTCCAGAGGCAGGGAGTTCCATAGGAAGGGGGCCACCACACTTAAGGTTATTTTCCAGGTGGACTCTGATAGGGCCATAAGTCCATGCAGAACCACCAGGAACATGCCCTCATGTCAGTGACCAGGTGGGTTAATAAGGGAGAAGGGCTTTCAAGTTCCCTGGACCCAAGTTGTTTAGGGCTTTATACAGTAGTACCAATCCTTAAACCTGGCCTAGTAGTGCAGTTCCCTCAGCAAGGGAGTTGTGTGCTGAAAAGGGGCAGCTCCCAACAGCAGCCAAGCTGTTGCATTCTGCACTAGCTCCAGCTTCTGGAGCAGCCCTAAGGGCAGCCCCGCATAGAGCGCATTGCAGTAATCCAGTCTTGAGCTTACTAGCGCCTGTACCACTGTGGCCATGCTATCCCTGTCCAGGAGAGGCTGTAACTGGCAAACTAGCTGAAGCTGGTAAAATGCACTCCAAGCCACCATAGCCACTTGGGCCTTCAGCGACAGTGATGGATCCAGGAGTACCCCAGGCTATGAATTTTATCTTTCAGAGGTCAAGAAAGATGACTTCTTCAACTCCATCCAGAACAGGCAATGAGCCTATCTCCCGGACTTGGGAAACACTTACCCACAGGGCTTACGTCTTGCCAGGATTCTGCTTCTGGTTTTTGGCCCTCATCCAGTCCATTACTGAGTCTAGACTGAGTCTAGGCACTGATACAAGACTGGTGCAGCCTCACCTGATTCAGATAACACAGGGAGATAGAGCTGCATGTCCTCAGCATACTGATGGAACTTGGCTCCAAATCCCCTAATGACTGGTCCCTGCAGGTTCATACAGATGTTGAACAATATTGGGGACAAGATGGTACTCTGTGGAACACCATAGCTCAGTTGCCAAGGGGCTGAGGAATGGTAATCCAATATTCTCTGAAACTGGCCTTGTACGTAAGACTGGAAGCACTGCAACATAGTGCCTCCAATGCCCATCCCTCAGAGTTGATACCATGGCAGATTATATCAAAAGCCAATGAGAGACAGAGCAAAGTTAACAGGGTTGCACTCCTCCTATCCCTCTCTTGGTAAAGGTCATCCATCTGGGTGACCAAGGTTAAATCGGCCCCATAAGCAGGTCGAAACCCAGACTGGAATGGGTCTATATGATCAGCATCCTCCAGGAGTGCCTGCAGTTGTTCTGCCACAGCCCTCTCAAGTACCTTCTGTAAGAAAGGCAAACGATGCCATTTGCCTTACTTAGGGAAGGTACTTGAGAAGTAGAAGTACCTTTTCGGTAGAAGTACCTTCTTAGGGAAGGTACTTGAGAGTTAGAAGTCTAGATGAAAGAGGTACGTTTTGGCCCATTTCCAGAAGGGACTGACTTCCAAAAGCAGGTTAAAGCCTACCTACCTTCCCTCTTCTCCCTTCCCTGTGCATGAAGGGTATGTGTTGCACAGGGGTCTCCCTGCTTTTTGGGCTCATGGACACATTTGGAAATTTGAGAAACTGTTGTGGGCACAACCACAAAATGGCTGCCACGGGAGGTGTTGCTAGTCATAAAATGACTGCTGTGGTGGCGTGACTAGGACAGGTAGTTTGCTAAAAACAAAACAAAACTTGAGTACAGAGCCTAGGGCGGATTTAAACCCCAAATGCCAAACCATATATTTTACCCCCAAAGCACAACAAAGTATCAATTTCACAGAAGGAAAACTGAGAAACTAAGCTGATTAGGCAGTCAGAGACAAGTACCTGTTGAACTTCTGTCTACCATGGAGCTTCTAAAGGCATGGAAGTTATGTGGTGGCCACCCTACCATGCACATGTGTTTTCAAGCAGACCCATGAGTTATGTACAGGGCCACTGCTAAGGAATAAGCGTGCAATGGCATTTGAGCAACACTTTCCTTATTAGCACCCCCTTTGCTAAAGGGGGACTATGAAAACACTTCCCCTCATACTTGACTCCTGCCACTCTGCAGAAGCAAACAGATTATAAGATGCTAATAAGACACATTTCTCAGAGAGATGCGAATTACTCATTTCCTAGTAGTCTTGCTGACATCTGTTTTGAAGATAATCTAGCAAGTTAAAAAAAAGAGTGGACCTGTGCCTGAGGAGGCTGCCCAGGTTGCAGCCTGGAGATGGACACAAAAGACTGAAGTTCCCCAACGAAGTGGGAGTCTCAGCATCTGCAGCTTCTCCTCAGCGGTAGCGGGAAGGGGCATTCTCCTTTCCCCTCTGCTGCATTTTCCATCCCAGATCACCCTCCCCCATCCCACCCCAGCTGCTGTTTGTCCCAAGTGGGTGGGGAATACAAGTATGACAACCCCATTCTTAGAGAGCAATGTGAATGGCTCTATTTGCCACTTAGAATAAAATGGCTAAGAGTGTCACTAAAAACATATGTACAGGCACAGGCAGGTACTAGAAAGACTATCTGAATGATTAAACAATCTGAATGATGAATGACTATCTGAAATGAATGATTAAACTGAAATGCCAGTCAAAGGAATGACCATTCATTCGATCGGCATTTCAGTTTCATAATTTCTTTCAAAATTGGGGTGGGGGGAACACCAGTGTTAACTTTGAACACATACTTTTCTCAGCCTGTACAAACACAATCCATCCCTTTCCTAGCTTCACAAAAACAATCGGATGGGAAAGGTTAGCGCAATCACAGTCTGCCTCGCCTTAAGCCTTCTAACCATTCTGAGTATTCCGCCTTGGCAGCTGCTTAGACCGCACCCAGATTTATTTATTTTAACTGTCAGACTGAGTTTTTATATTTCTGGTATCACTGGGCATAGTCCCTAAATCAACACTGTGACCATGGCTAAGCCAACAGAGCAATATTATGCATAGCAAATCTCACCAGGTGAAACATATTTTTTCCCATGTCATTGGTTTTGTAAATACTTCCATGGCACACGTTGATCACCATGAAAATCCCTAGGCATTGCTAAATTGGGCGGTCTCCACTTAATCTAAAAATGCTCCTCTTTTAATGTCTTTTCTTCTCACGCCTCTTTTGTCTCAGTATGCTGATCTTCCATGAAAATCCCTAGGCATTGCTAAATTGGGCGGTCTCCACTTAATCTAAAAATGCTCCTCTTTTAATGTCTTTTCTTCTCACGCCTCTTTTGTCTCAGTATGCTGATCTTCCAAGATTCACAGCCTAGGCCACAAAGACCACAGCAGCTCCCTGTAAGTGCCCCAACCTACCAAATCAAACTGCAGTCTTATAAGTAAGTAAGCTTACTGACTTATAAATAGACAAGTTGGCTAGGAGGTATCCAGGGGTCTGCCCTCATGGGGAATTTGCTGCAAAGTGGGAGAATTTCGAAGTCGTTGGTGGCAGATGATGTTGTGGCCAATCTGCTGCCACCCCGGAGATTTCCAGTGGAAAAGCCGGATTTTCTGAGACTTCTACTCTGTTTTGTTTTTTTTAATTTGGGTTCTCTGTGCTTCTGGTGCTCCGTGCCCCTATCCTCAGCATTTACTTTGGAATGATAGTCCTGCCCAGGGATGTGTCTTTCACCTGGCCATGACCTCACTGAGCCTTCCCAGCCTTCAGAATCATCCTGCACTCCCATTTTGCCAGCAATTAGCCTCCGTGATGATGTGCTTCTCTGATGTTTGCATTACTTTGCTTCTCCATTGTTGTGTTAAATCACATCTCCGATATTATATAAAGTCACTTCTTTGATGTTATGCAAAGTCGCTTCTCCGATCTGCAGCGGTCTCTGGAGCCTGTAATTGCAAGCAGGGAGAAAGGGCCCAGAGAAGGAGAAAGGCGTGCATGCACATGTGTGTGTCTAAGCAATAACTCTGTAATAGTTTGCGAGAATGGGGAGAAATTGGGGGTATGCTCTCAGGGGGATCCTTCATATACTGCACTCGAGAACCAGGAATTTTGGCTTTTCAAGACAAAAGTGCGCACATGGGGATAAATGGGGTGGGAACAATAACTCCATGGCAGATTGCTAGAATGTGGCGAAACTGGGGGTGGGGTGGGATGCTCTCAAGGGAGCCTTCAGATGCTGCACTTGAGGACTGGGGAGTTTGCTTCCTTCAGGGAAATCTGCACACATGGGGGGAAAATTAGTTGCTCTCCATTCATAATAATGTAGTAGCAGGGGGGAGCCTGGACATGGGCTGGGAAACAAGCCTCCCTCATTGGTTGAGCTACCCATGCCAATTTGATGATGTTCAGTTCTACTCCTCCCTGCCGATCCAGGAGCATGTTCCTTTCAAGTGCTGTGTGACCCTTGAAAAATGGATTTTAAAGCTATGGTACACTCATCTTATCTTGCTTCATTTGGCCCCGACAGACCAAAGCAGATTCCATGAAAACTCAAATAATACACAACGCAGTTCTTATTCCGTTGTCACAGAAATCCCCCCTCCGTGAGTCCTCCCCTTCCCATCCAGTCACTGGCTGTCATTAACAGCATAGAAATTCAAGGTGTGATGACTGTGATCTTCATAAACATTATGGAGGAAAGGGAGAAAACTAGATTAAGGGGATACAGTTTTGATTAAAGTCTTGTCTCGTCCATAACACTTAGATTTATCTTTTTTCACTCTTAAGTTGAAAAAATAAGAGATTCAGGTTGCAATCCAATACCCACTTATGTGGGAGTAAGTCCCATTGAACTCAGTGGGGTTTATTTCTGAGTAGACATGTTGTTATAGGATTGCACTGTTGGATGAGTATTTTTTTAAATTAACTTCTAGGCCAGAGCCTCTCAGCTTGCCACTTGAAACAATAGCCTGGGTTGCTTATTGCGAGCAGTTTTACTCCTAAGTACTCCAAACCATTGTTTCAAGTGGTATGTTTGCTGGGAGCAATGTTACTCCCACAATGTCTTTCTACATGTTGACGAATATTACTTCTTTAATGAAATACTCCTAATGAGGGGCCTCTCCTCACAGAGGCAACTGACAGATGTCTGTTCATGACAATGAGATTTTCAGCCTCCCACAGGTCCTTAGATACTGTTCCTCATTAAAAAGAAAGAAAGAAAAGAGACAGGGTCTGAAGGACCTGAGGGATACAGAGTTAACACCACTTTTTTGTTACAGCAGGTATTTAATATAGCCTAGGTGGTTATGAAGAAATTCTGAGTTTGCTGGTAATAAATAAACTAGAAAAATGGCCAAAGGATCAGTAACACAAAGATGATTCAAACGGTAAAGAGAGAGAGAGACAGAAAGCGGCTACATTTGGATGATCACAGCAAGGAAATAAGCCATTGTGGCCGCTCCCCCTGCCCCTGTGCATGCTGCATGGCCAACTGCCATTTGCATTATTCTCCACGCTGCAGCATGGGTTGGCGTGTCATCCAAACCTGGCATGAGGTGCGGGGGATCATACCCACCCTACAACCTCTACTGCATGTTGGGGGTTGTAGGGTGGGTACAATGCTGCCCTGCCGGATTCAGACAACACACCAACCTGTGCTGCAGCGTGGGGAATAATGCAAATAGCTGTCGCGTGCACGACATGTGTGTGCGCGTGTGTGTGCGGGGAGGGGGGGACCAACCATGATGGCTTATTCCCCTGCTCTGGTCGTCCAAACCCAGTCAGAGAAACAAACAGCAGGGGCGTAATTTGTGTATTATGAAATGCAACACATACATTTGATTTATTTGCAGTATTTTTACTCTGCTGTTCAGCCAATAAAAGGCTTCCAGAGCGGTTTACAAAGAATAATAGTGAGATAGTCCCTGCCCTCAAACTTTTCTGTACCAGACCTTTCTCCAAAAAGATGGATTCCAGGGTGTTATACATAAAACTTAACTGTCAATGCAATACTAAAACCAGAATATAAATTAAGCATCATTGCCAACAAAACTGAGAGACCATAAAAAGGAAGCCATCCATCCAGTGAAAACCAATCGGTTAATACAATCAGTTCAAAATATCTGGGCAGATAAAAATGTCTTGATCTGCTGCCGAAAAGCATCAGTGTCCATGCCAGTTGTACCTCCCGCTGGAGAGCATTCCCAGAGATGGGGCGCCACCACAGAAAGGGCCTCTCCTTCATGGATGAATAATGCAGTTCTCCTACAGATGGAACTCAGAGAAGGGCTTCATATGATTATTTTAATGCACAGATAGGTTGGTATGGGAGGAGGCACTTTGGGTCTCAAGGGCTTTAAAGTGAAGCACCAGCACCTTGAATTGGGCTCAGAAGCTGCCCCCCGCAATTGGTGTAGTATGGCCCCGCATACACAAACCACTCAGAATTCTATCAGCTGAATTTGCACTAGTTGAAGCTCCCAAGCCATCTTCAGGGGAATTCCGATGCATAATGCTTTACAGTAATCTAACCTGGCTGGAAGTCCCTGTAGCATGAATCACTGTAGTTATCTGTATTCAAGAAAGGCCTCAACTAGCAAACTGCATGCATCTGTTATAAAGCACTTTGAGCCACCAAGGCCACCTGGGTCTTTACTGATAATGTTGAAGGAAGGAAAACTCGCAAGCTGCACACCTGCTCCTTCAGGGGGAGTGAACCCCACACAGAACAGGCCACAGACCGTTTTTTCAGACCCAGGAACCACCTACTCACACTGCTGCCAACTTGTCAGAATTCAGCTTCAGTTTATTGGCCTTCATTCAGCCCATTGCTGAGTTCAGACAGCAATTCAATATTTCCACAGCCTCACCTGAATCAGATGATGAAAAGAAACAGAGCTGACATCTCAACCCCAACTCTCAGATGACCTTACCAGCAGCTTCATATAGATGCTAAAGAACATGGTAGATAGGATGGAGCCTTATGGGCCTTTGCAATACATACGATCTTTAGAGCCCAGCAAGGATTTCTTAAGCAATCATCTCACAGCCTCCTTCTCCTTCACTTCCTCTCTCAATGAGGCATAATAACCTCTGATATAAAGTGATGCTTTATGATGACATCTTTATTATCTGGATTCATGGACTTCAATTCCTTTCATCCCACCATCAACTTGAGCCTAGACCAGTCCACACAATATGTTCACTTTCAGGACACTACTGGCATTTATACACCATCTTATATCCCGCTGCAGCACATACTTACATGCTTCCACCCAGAACACACCACAAAACCCACGGTCCTCAGCCAAGCCCTATGATACCACCATATCTGTTCAGACTTGTCAGACAGAGACTCACAGCTTGCAGATTTACATCAGGCTTTCCTCAGACTACAATACCCACCCCAAAAAATGAAAGAAACTACAACAGATCAACAGATAGACAGGAATAATCTACTACAAGACAGATCCAGGACAACAGAACACTACTTGTCACTTATAGTTCCCAGGTAAAACCACTCAAATGTATCATCAGTGATCTACAGCCCATCCTAAACAATAACATTTTCCTTTCACAGGCTTTGGGTGGTAAGTCTGTACTTGCTTACAGACAGGTCCTCACCAGTGACAATGGAATTCATAACAAACAGACAGAGAAACCAGGCCCTGTGGCAGACCCAGATGCCTGCTCTGTATTGTCTATTACAGGACCTAATGTGATCTACAACATCAGGGGTTCATAATCTATTCTTCTTCCAGTGCCACCATTTGCCACCAGCATCCTTCTGCATTTTACATAGGACAAACAGCTCAGTCTCTGCACAACAGAATAAATGGATATGAAACTCAACACCAGAAATGGCAATATTAAAAAAACAGTGGGGGTAAGCCTCCTGGAACATTCTGTCACAGACTGGCCATTATTGCGAAAAATAATCAATGGTGAGAAATAGATCTACACCTTTTCATCATGATACAAAGACAGATTGACATTGATCATATGAGGCTGATCAGGGGAATGATAATAACCTTGGAAAGCTTCAAAGGGATAGGGAAATCGATGTTCACAGCTCTAAAAACAGCTTGCCGTCTTCCTTGTGGAAGAAAAAAACCAGTGCAGCATTCTCATTTTTATTGTCTTTGCAAACAAGTTCTAGCAATCAACCTGATAGAATATCTGCTAACCAACCATTCCTTCGTTACTGATAGAATATTATGACTGCTGGCCAACCATTCCTTCGTTAAGCAGATTGCTTGCAGCTCAGAATGGTCAACTGAGGACAGCTAATTGTTAAGTGATGGTCTCCCGATAGCTGGAGATATGTCTTGCAAGGAGACAGCCATGCGGAAAACTTGGGATATTGTGGTGCATGCATGCACACACACATACACATGCACTCAAACAAACACACACACACATACACACACACCAGTGAAGGAAAGGGAGCAGATGTATAATGTGTATGAGGAAATACAATTTTGCTGTTTGGAACAGAGGTAGAAGCAAAGGTAAAAGCAGACAGAGTGGTTGGTGAGAGAGCTTCCTTATATGTCTAACAACTGCGAAAGAAAACAGGAAAACAGGGATGAGGAACCTGTACCTCAGATGACTCCACCCTCAAGATGACTCCAACCCCCATAAGCCCCAGCCAACATGGGCAGTGGTTAGGGATGATGGGGGTTGTAGTCTAGCAGAATCTGAAGAGCCACAAGTTGCCCACCACTGTAGGTAGCTATAGACCCTGATGTGGCTAGCATTAAGAATGATCACAATTGTGGCAATATATGCAGAAATGAATTCTTTCATTCAGTGCCATTAATATGAAAAGAACTGCTGTGAAACATGGCTAGTCAATGGGACAGTAAGGTGAACAGACACATGACTAATCCATTATCTCCTTTCAAATGATATTTTACATTTGGGCTATCATTTTAAAATCTCATATGCTTGGAAATATGCCAATCTTCAGGCACTTTAGAGATATGGTATCTTTGCTAGGAGAAGCTGCTGCCACCCATTTCAACTGGAAGTCAACATCTCTGTGAGTCATAACTGAATGCACTATTGAGAACGCTTCTCATTTATAACATTGTTCAGAGAAGCACCATTTTAAAGCCAGATAAAATAAAATTATGGACTGTATTAAGGTAAGGCCAAGGTCTGATCTTGCATACACTGGGCTGAGTAATGCATGTAACTGGGTGAATTAAAATTTAATATAGTGCATACAGCTCTGTGTTCTGCAGATAATTTTAGCAATGGCTTATGAAAGCAAAAGCAAACCACCTAATCTGCCTTTTATGCATCATGCCTATTTATGTACCACAGCCCAGTCTTCCCCAACTTGGTCCTCAACAGACGGGGGTAGGGGTTATGGGAGTTGCAGTCCAACACATCAGATTGGGCACCAGATTGGGAAAGGCTGAAATGGCCTTTACTTCCTTACAGATTGAGTTTTCTTTCAAACACGTCAAGTGTATAAGGTGTAGTTTCTGTAGTCACAATGCCAAATTGACAGGAGAAACTGGATGTGTTGCCAGTGGGGCAGAGTGGATATACAGCTGGACTTGTCCCTCAGCAATAAACCTTCAGGTCAGTTGCTATATCTCAACATAACATACCTCACAAGTTGTGAGGACAAAATAAAAAACACACCCATATATGCCGCTCCAGACTTCTTAGATAAAAGGCAGGATACCAATGTCTAGAATATGAGAATTAAATCCCCAGGAGTCCTTAAAAATGAAGCTACAGTAGCCCTATCCTTCCACTCCCAGTAATTATCTTATGGTGCAATCGTACGCATGTTTAGACAGAAAAAAGGCCTACAACTACCAGCATGCCCCAGCCAGCATGGCCACCCTTGTATCCCTCATGTCATTGCCTGCAATATCAATGCACAGAAAACCAAAAGGATTCTCCCCCCCCCAACCCCCCACGGTATATAAATGCATCCTATGTAATTAAAAGCATAGTCTATATAGCTGGAACTACATCATTTAGAGCCAGTGTGGTGTAGTGGCTAGAGTGTTGGACTGGGAGCCAGGAGATCTGGGTTCTAGTACCCACTCGGCCATGGAAGCTCACTGGGTGACTTTGGGCCAGTCACAGACTCTCAGCCCAACCTACCTCACAGGGTTGTTGTTGTTGTGAGGCTAAAATGGAGAGGAGAAGGATTATGTACACCACCTTTGGCTCCTTGAGGAGGAAAAAAGGCAGGATATAAATGTAATAAATAAATAAATAGATAATTTATACATTGGTGGATATTGCCATAGCTCTGTCTTCCATGGACTCCTTAAAATTGTCACATGATTTATATGAATAACTGCAGGGAACACTCTGTCCCTGTATGAAGAGACCTGGCCAGTGTGTGGTATTTAAATAAGCCACTTTTGCCTGAAGAGGAATAATGACCTTCATATATTCCCTTTTGCTTCCTCTGCCTGCACTGGCATTACTGTTTTTGGGAAGACTTCTTGGCTGTGCTGTGGTGCCTTGTTTTCCTTTGGACAGCCTAGGTTTCTCAATTCTCCTCATCGGGTGCAAACTGGGCCAGAGATTAGGCTGCAAGCCAGGTAACAGTGGGGAAAAGTAGAGGCTTGCCATGGCATGACATGCCTTTCATGGCTGCTGCCCTTATTAGAAATCCTTGTATCATTTAGTACAACAGGATTTGAAGTGATGGGTTGTTTGTAAAAGAAAGAACAGAAAAGGCACTATATAAAGCGATCTGTTGGTCTCACTGAATAATTGTGTGAGCGCCATCACATTTGGCTGGGTTCAATGACTTCTTGTCATGGAGGTATGAATTGCTTCCCACTCAAGCTAATTTAAAATGTTTTCCACAGATAATAAGCTTAAGAACTGAATTGTTAGCTTTAAGATCTGTGTCAAGGGTGGTTTTATAGTTTGCAGAAAAGTAAGCAGTTCCAGGCGATTATTTTTGTGTAGGTTTGATATAACTAACTCTTTAGTTCAGAATAAAATATATCTAGAATCCATGCACAGCATGTGTGTGTGTGTGTATAAGCTTCATACTAAAAATAATAATTCAGAGGTCAAAATTGACTTACTCACGCATGCCATCATTTATAGAAGGGCCATTTGTAATAAATAAAATGAAAGAAAAAGGAATCCAGACAATTCATTTGCAGGTGTGGTGGTCTATTGCTTTTCCATACATTGTATTGGCTGTATCCAATGTTAACCCTACTTAAAGTAGACCAGTGAAATGAATGGGACTTAAGTTAGATGAACATTGGGTACAACCCTATACATCTGCTAGCAAAATAGCCAGCAAGCACATCTTTGACTTTTTGAACCAGAGCTTTTGCTGTGTCCTTCAAAACAATAAATATGGACTCCAAATATTGCCCAGACATAGGCAAAATCCTGCCTCTGCCCAGTAAATGCAGAGGCCAAGGTTCAGCATCCACCCACGCCAGAGTACACTGCTCACATTTGCCTCCATCCATCCATGGCTTCAGAGCATAGCTGTGCCACACCCTGTCTAGCCTGATACAGCAAGGCTCTTGCACCCCACCCAAGCATCCAGCAGACCTGAGCGCTCTTCTGCATGTTGCTTCTACCTTGCATGGAGAAGATATATAGCTTCATCCTGACAGTCTTAATTGTTGGGCTATGATCTATGGGGGAGGGGGCACTAACAGTCCACATCATTGATAGGCCTTCCCATCTGTGCTCCAGGGTACCCATCTTACACTTAGAGGGGCCCACAGAATGATGGGTGAGCATGTGATTAGAACAACAGATTAATTGCACCCCAGTTGATTGTTAGATTTGGACGAGGAAAATCTGCTTTCAGACTCTAGATGTATGTGTGGTCCATCCACACTGCACACTCAAGTGGAGTTGCTGTGAGAGGAGGAAGACATTTCTTGCATCTAATGGCTCTCCTTAGCTGGGCAGATCTTCCCTTTCACCAGAGATCTGTCAGTCTAACATTAAGTGGTCAGCTTTCTGTTGTGCTTAGCTTAGGGAACAGTGCCAATCCAAATACATTTTGCTGCCTGAAGCAGAGCACTAAATGACACCTCCCCGCCCTTGCTAAGGCAGATCATTTTAAAAGTCTCACTGCACAGTTCATAGATCAGTCCTTGCCTTCATCTATCCTCCTAAAGCCACCATCTGAAGTGGCCTTTTCCACCTTGCTGTATGGTAGGGCTGGCCCTGTTAGGGTGGGACCCAATGCAGAAATCCCTTTTACCTTCAGTATGGAGAAATGCAGAAACTAGCCCTTGCAACTCTATGGAGAAGGCCAAACAATGCACAGTGCTAGGAGAAGTGTCATCTTTATTTCCTTCAAAATATATTTCCCTACCACCCCTCTTCCTAGAGGACAATGGCAGTTTTAATTTCCTCTTCCTTTTTAAAATTAGGCATTGCCTATTTGCCTGTAGTTTTATAAAATCAAAAGCCCAGCTTGCATCCTGTTTGTTTTTAATTATGCCCCTGAGGTAGAACTCTTTTCCCAAGGATCTGGATTCTTTAAAGTACATCCTAAAAACATAGCGTTTGCAAAAGATGACTTGTGGAATGTGTGTTTTAAAATGCATTTAGACGTCTTTTAAAACAAGTGATGGCACTTTAGGGAGGCCCAAACTCTGAATGCATAATCAAATAAAGGAAGGCCAAATGTTGAACAAGCCTTTTCACGTAGTGAACAAAAAAAAATTGTATCATGCCCAAACTCTATCTAGTTAATATTTGGAAAACTATTCTGAAGATAAAACACAATGGGGATTACTGAAAAGCACTGTTATTTCCCCCCCTTAGTTGTAACATGAGTGCTGCTATGAAATCACTGTGGGCTGATTCAGCATTCTGTATATTGATATTCAAAAAATGAACACTTGCAAAAGGAATCAAGGAAAGCGCTAGCCACATTTGAATATTATCCTAATGCTGGTACGTGGGCATACTGCTAAGTGTGGAAGCAATAATTCACCATATCATTTGGAACATCTTTCAGGAAATGCCTTATTGAAGACTCTGAAATAGGCTCTGAATCATTAACATTTACTGCTGTCTCCTTCTTCCACATTGAAACAAACCATGAAGCCAGCTAGAATTGTGTTTTCACAGGAGACACTCAATTTGTGTGCCATGTGTGAATGGCATTACTATGAAATAGACATCTAATGTTCACTCTAGCTGATGGATCAATTGACACACAAACCAATTCAAGGCTTGGTGTGCATGTGAGACCAAAACTCTTGAATTCTGGTAAATAAATATATCAGCTCCTCTGGGGGTAAAAAACAATCAAGAAAAAAGAGGCTTCTAGTAAACCCTGAGTGACCACTGGACTGGTGCCAATGGGTTTTTTTTCTCAGCTTAATTGGCATTCAGATGATAATTGTCAAGGGGGATTGTAGCATGAGAGGGAAGGGTTAACTTTTTCAATCCAACATGCTGCAATCCTCCCCTCCCCCCACAGCCCCACTCTTCCCATGCATGGCAATTAAGCTTAGAAAATTTGTTTTCTATTGGTTTGAGAAGTTCTGGGACAGGGTGCAAATTAACTGAAGACTTTATTTGATTTGGATGAGAAATTGTCTGGCTTGGTCTCCAGTCAAATTTAAATAAATTGTTGTAATTCCTTCTAAATTTGCGCATATAAAGGATCATATGCAGATTTGTGTCCTGGGCCCCAGATCTTTTAGGAGCCTAGCAACATCCGTCACGGGATCTAAAAGTCTTAATATAAATCAATAAATTAGTTGTTTCTTCCAGAAGGTACCAGCCCATCACAACCTGCACCTATTGCATGATGTCTGGAAGCCCTCACCCACAGATGTGCACAAGCCCTGTAGGGTGGTGTAGTACTGCTTGCTCTCCAGGATGGTGGCAAGCACCAGGTAAGAAGCAAGAGCAGCGTCATGCAACCACAAGCACATGGATTCAATCTGTGTCACTGCAATATGCCCCCAGAAAGTAATTGCGAGAGGCTGGGTGGGCTGCGGACATTAAGTCCAAGGGCGAATGGCGGTTTGACATCCACAGGACTGGCCTCTCTGGTCTGCTGGGCCCTCTCACCTTCATCTCCCCCATCTCCTTCGATTCCCTCTCAGAGCCAGTTTTGATCTGGACGTGGGTGATCAGCATTTGATTCCTGCACCTCCTTGGCCTCCTTTAGCCCATCATCCATCTTCTCCATGTCAAGGACCTCCTTCCGTCCAAGGACCAGCTCCCTGGGCAAAAGCATTAGGGTGGGTGTGGAAACTCCTGATTGGGCAGCTCTTTAGATGATGCCATTACTCTCCAGGGTGTCCCCTGCCATTTCCTCCAGTCTATCTCATGTTTTCCCCAAACGCAAAAATGTGGTATTCTTTCCAGCCCACAGAACAGGAGCTCCATGGCCTCCCTGTGAAATTCTCCAATAGCGGAAGAAACCGCTGTGTCTGCCTGCTGTGGGTGCTTGTTTTCAGTTGTTGGGGGCATGGTCAGTATGAAATTTGACAGAAGTGAGGGCAAGAATCACCTGCTGATTGCGTTGGCTGCCTCCACATTTCTCAATTGGAGAAGAGTGTAAAATTCCTCCCTGCAATGGAGACACATCTGATCCCCCACCCTACCAAGCTCAGAAGCAACGTTCTCTGTTGTTTGAGAGCACCCTATTAAGTTCAATGGGGCTTACTCTCAAGTAAGTGTGCTGAGGGTTGCAGACTTACAGCACGATCTTACATTTTATGTCTACTCAGAAATAAGTCTGAGGTTTACTGTGGGCTGCAAGAAAACAGTACAGCAGAAGTTAAGCTACAAAAACAAGACTCCCCCCAGCTCCTTCGCACACATGCCAAGGAGGGAGGAAGGCACTCCCTCAGTTCAAACCACATGGCTGCTGCGTAAAGAAGCCCTTCCTAATCCCGCAAAGAAAGCAGGAAGCTCCGGAAAGGATGTGGGTTTTTGTGGGTTTTTTGCTTAATGCAGAAACACCCAAAGTGGCTAAGTGACATCACTTTGAAGCCACAACAGATGACCATGTTGTGAAGGAAATTAATATCTATCTATCCATTGGGATTATAGACATTTGGCTTTGCAAAGGCTCCCCCATGAAATATGCAGCTCTTTTTGTATTTGTTCAGAAGGAAGTCCAAGGGAGTTCCATAGGGCTCATTCCAAATAAGCACAAAAAAAGGTATTATACATACTACAGTTGCTTCTGGGTTTTTCCTCTAATGGGCTGATAAAGTTATCTGAACTTTTTCCTCTGGTTCTGAGAAGTGAACTCATGTCTTGCTTTTTCTCGCTTTATTATTCTATTCTAGCTAAATAAACTTTTTCTTCACCCATTGGTGTGTTCATTGCCTCTGAATATCCAGAAAGAACAGTTGTCCGTTGACAAAGCAATTGGCAAAACAACCTAACAGAGAATCTCTTATCTGCAGGGGTGACTAATGGAATGCCTGAAATCCTCACAGCAATTTTCTTGAAAACGTACAAAAGTGAATGTTCGAATTGTTTTAAAGATACTCTGGCCAATAGACAAAGACTGCAGGTAGTTGTCCATTGGGGGAAAAATACAAAGCAGCAGTAATAGAATATCCTTTGCTTGGTTACTTGGGAGTATGTCACACTGAACTCTCTGGGCCTTCCTTCCAAATAAACATGCAAAAGAACGGGATGCGCGTCCCCCTTCCATCTTGAGACTGTTGCTAACTTTAGTCGGGGGCTTTTTTTTTTATCACGCCCTCCGACATGGTTTCTCTCTCCGACCGCTCCCCCACCCCCACGTTTGTTTTCCTAAACATACGACCTGACTCGAGTAAAAGTTCTGATGAATCCGAGAACCCTTGCTCGCTACTTTGTGATTTTTAAGTTGATTCCACTAATAATAAAAGTATTGTGCTACTCTTGCTTTTGGATCATGACCTTTAAAGAAGGTACATTCACTATTACCGATAGTCTTTGGAAGCTCACATTCGTAGGAAAGATGCTCTGGCAAAAAGACACGGATGGGCATGGGCGCACAGAGCTAGCGCCGGATTGAAACCAGCCAGCCCGTCTAGCAATAACGAGGCACGCCGCCCCTCCAGACGTCTCGGACTACGAAGCCCATCATCCCCACCCATTGCCCATTCCGGCTGGGGCTGATGGGAGTTGTTGCTGAAAACATCTGGAGGGCGCCAGGTTTGGGAAGCCTGCTTGAAACCAGTCACTCCCTCTTTTCTTTCTCGCACGCCTCGCTCTTTGCAAGGCAGTCTCTCTCTCTCCGCTTCCCTTCCAGGGACTCCGTTTCTACTGTCTCCGCGTTATCAGCGAGGGCACCCGCGCTCAGTTCAGACACTCCTCCCGTGGTCCCCCAATACGCGAGCGCAGGCAGCGCTCCCATCTCAGCCCAGGAGTCCCCTCGTCTCCCGAAAGTGGTTGAGGGAGGGGCACCATCTTTCCCGGCCGACCAAACCTCGCTCTCCTCCTCAGCAGCAGCCCGCGGGGAGCTGCCTGGTTCGGCCTCGGCTGAACGGCAATTGGATCCGTTCCCCCCTTTGTCCTGTCACTCAACCCCGGAGTCGCGTCAGGATTGAACACCGGCGCTGCCACTTATCGGCCGCCTCGTCTCGCCTCGGTCAGACCGCGATTGGGCCCTCCCCCCCCGTCACTCAGGGCCGGCGCTACGTCGGGATTGGGCGGTGGCGCCGTCGCTTTCGCGTCCGAGTTCTGCTGCCCCCTTGTTGTCACGACGCCACTCAGGGCCGGGGCTTCTTCGCGCTGCCTTCGCCGCCGCCGCTGCTGATGTTCTGAGGGAGAGAAGGGAGGGGAGCGGTGGCGGCGGCCGCCCCTGCTGCTGCCGGTGGTGCTTCTCCAGTTTCCTCTCGCCCCCTTTCCCCTCCTCTCGGGCCGGCCCCAGAGTTGGGGGGAAGCGCCTTCTTCGCCATGGCCACCAGCACCACCGGCTCCACGCTGCTGCAGCCTCTCAGCAACGCCGTTCGGCTTCCCATAGACCAGGTGAGGCTCCCAGGCGCCGGCGGCAGGAGCAGCATTGGCAGGGGCAGCAAATAGCAGCCGCCCTTCGGGAAGAGAGCGAATGATTTTTTTTTAAAGGACGTAGCCCCCCATCTTATCCCACCCCATCCCCCTCTCTGCCTCAGCATTCTTGCATTCCGCTTTGGCTTCCACCTTCTCACAACCCCACCCCACCCCACCCCACCCCACGTTACACACTCGGAAGTAACAGATTTTTTTTTTTTTTAATCATTATATATATCCGTGCATCGCTTTCTCTTTCTGTGCTGTGATAGGCACAAAAGGTCTGGAAGGATGTGTGTGTGTGTGTGTGTGTGTGTTGATGAAAGGGAGGTTATGAATTTGCGCACCCACCCTTTTGCATGTGCCATCATATTCTTAGGGTGTGTAGGTGTGGTTGGTTGCCTACCGTTCAGCCCTTTAAAAAAGAAAAGACAAAGCCGCTAGGTAGGCAAAAATCTCTGTGGTAATCCTTTTTTTGTTTTGTTTTGTCCAAGTGTGGATTTCGCTGCCTCAAGGTGTTATTGCGATTCTTTGTTTTTTAAAAAAATGTTTCGGCTACAGGTGCCTTCAGAAGAGTGAGAAACGCTTTAATTGGTATGAACTGTTACATTAGAAGCATGATCAATATGTATGTTATATGTAACTAAGAATTTTCTGAAAGTACTGTAGTTAAATACCTACAGTATTTAACATACAGTGTTGGTGCTGTATGAATGGCAAGTATTTATTTTGCATCTCTGAATACATACAATGCATTGTGATACTTACACAGAAGCAATACAGCATGCACTACTGTCTATATTGTTTCTTGCCAGAAAAGCTGAACCAATACTAGATGACTGTAAAGTTCATATATGTTGCAAATTATCTGTACAGGAGGAAAGTGCATGTTGCCAGTGAGAGAACTGAGGCACACAAATCAAATTACTAACCTGGTACATCTGTTTAGCTCCCCCCCCCCCCATGCAGGAGTATGATTCTTAATCTGCAGGCTGCCCAGTGAACACCTTTACTTATATCTATTCATTTTAAGGGCTTTTTCAAGGTACTACATTTCATTACATAGTGAGTAGATGATGGCTGTGAAAATCTTCTCATTTTTATACGTGTTATACGGTTTTTAAAAAATCACTTCAGGCAGGCTGCAAGGATGTGCTTTTGTTCAGGCAAAGTATGTGGAAAATTACCCCCCATGCTGTGGCTAAGTTAATAACAGGCTCTACCAATACAAAAAAAAAACTTTAAAGAAAATCATTGATGACACTTACTGAAAAGTAGAAGGAATAAGTAGTAGTTTAGGGACATGGACAACTTTCTGTAATAGCTTCTGAGCATAGTTGAATAATTTCTGAGTTTAAGCTATATCAATGCGACTGCAAAAAAAAATTGATGAAATGAGACTGAATCTATTATATATACAACTACCACTTCATTGAGAGGAGCTTGGATGGATCATATCTTAGCATTTGAATACTGATATTTTGATGCTATGGGCTCCCCAATATGTGACACTATGATTCTGTCCTATGCATGAATTGAGTTTATGCTGACAACCAATCAGAGTTGAGGACCTTAAAGGCCCATGTATTTAATTGGAAGCTAATTTTCTACTGAAATCAATGGGACCAAAAATCTTTACCTTTCACTGGAGTGAATTAAGCAGGTGCTTAATGCTCCTATTGAAATGGGACTCATTTTAAACTTAGTGGGTGCAATCCAGCCCAAGTTAAACTCTGCTGAGTTTAACTTGAGCCAGGTTGCACCCACTAGGTTTAAGATACTTTCTTGTTGTTCTTGTTGTTGTTGTTGCTGCTGCTATTAGCACTGGTATTTAAGCAGTTGAGTATATCTTGTGAGAACTACTTTACACTTTATGAAGCATGCCAGTGCTTCATGGACAAAGTGCTCCATGGGAATATGCACCATGGAATACTAGTATTACACTAGTGTTTCCTGTAGTGAGGCAGAATCTTAGTTGCCAGCCCTTTTCTAACATTTGTTCACTGAATGTTTAAGGGCATGACTGTATTTATATTTCTCACATTGGCCTGGTATACCCTACAGCAAACACCTATAGCCACTATGATTGCCATGTAGTTGTGTAAAGCTGCTCAGAGTATGGTGTCTGAAAGACCCCCAGCTGCAGGGAATACTGACTTTATAACTGTAAGATGTGTTACAAAAATACCTCAGTACAAAAAGTGTGGGGCATTTAAATTATATTGGTTTATCAAGATATTTTGTGGGTATTTGTGTCAAGGATTGTTGGCATGACATCTGTAATTCTGTGGTAAGCACATGCAAGCGTTTTAAAACTTTTATTACTTGGAGTACTAGAGTTGACAAGTGGGTGAAACCATTTCGTTCTTCTAATGCTGAGTGGAATACAGTATGGATTGAAAACTATCTAAATTAGAAAGCTTTATTTATTGTCAGGGTACACTGAAAAGGAAATTGTTAGAGAAGACTACCAAATCCTGGGCTGAATGCCGCAATTTGTCTATACCAAAAACAGCAACAACAGCACAAGAAGTGGCTGTAAGTGGAAGTTTACGAGGGCTCATTTTGGCATCTTTAAGTATTGCATCCTGAAGGTTCTTGGGACAGGTCACTCCTCCCCTATCCTGCATGCCTGGGCATTTTCATGTCCTCCTTGGGTCCCTTTCATTTCCCTTCATTCCTTTGGTTCATCAAGGCCCCTTTGCCTCTATCTGTGACTATCTTCTAGAGTCTGCTTTGCCATGTAGTTCTCCTGTACTTGTTTGTTTCTCAGTAAGCCTTGGGTTCTTGTAGGTGAGTAATAGCAACGCCATGCTTTGCACTCTTGACCCAGGGCCCTCATGACTTGTGATTTCTTCATCCCCTGTGTCTGTTGCATGCAGGTCCTTGCTCCATTGTAGCTTTAATTTTTCCATTCTTCCGTTGCCCCCTGCTATTCCTGAGCAGAAGCAGCAGTAGCAAATGCCTCAAGGCAGTGATTGAAAGGGCCAATAATTTTGTGGCAACAGAAGATAACACCCCCTTCAACTGCTGACTTAAGTAGGTGCCAATAATTCCCTAGTGTTCCAGCCAGTTATGAGTTGCAAATTAAGAAGGGGTTTGTATTATACTTTTCTATATGCCTGTTGATTTAAAAATTGCTTAAAGTGAGGCTTGAAGGGTGGGTTTTGTTTGTTTGGGTGCCGTAGCTACATGGAGAACCAGTGTATAATGCATGAAATGGCCTGCAGCAATGCACAGAGGGTAGCTAGGTATTTATTTATTTATTTAATTTATTTCATTTCTATACCGCCCAATA
Organism: Heloderma suspectum; assembly: GCF_057233095.1. Classification (NCBI taxonomy): domain Eukaryota; kingdom Metazoa; phylum Chordata; class Lepidosauria; order Squamata; family Helodermatidae; genus Heloderma; species Heloderma suspectum. The sequence continues at coordinate 275,102,748 of NC_139458.1, forward strand.
GCCGAAGCTCTCTGGGCGGTTCACAAAAACTAAAACCAAACAACATTTGGTTTATTTGTGAATGAGAGTTGGGTGTGGCTGAGAAAAATGAGCAATGGAGTCTTACATTATGGTTAGTGAGAAATGTCCTTTTGGTAATATAATGTCCACTTCTTGTGCTAATCAAAAAGAAACACTTTGGTGCCTGATATACAGTGAAGTAACTCTTCCTCTCTGAATGGTGTAAAAGAAGCTCTGGCTCATTTTTGGATAAGGCACACTCCCTCCTTCCCTCTCTCTTGCAGATTCATTTTCAGTTTGCAGGTTAGTGCTAATCGTAGTTTGCCATTATGTCCAAATTGGGAAACCATGGTTAGCACTTCTCCTTTCAAATATAGTCTGAAGCCATGGTTTGGAGGATAAGTGCTAGCCATGGTTTGCCAATTTGGGTGTCACATGGCAAACTATGCTTAGCACCAAATTGTAATCTGAAAATGAACCTGGAAGAGAGAGGGAAGAAGAAGGGAGCAGCCAGTGTTTGAACTTAACCAGAGTTTCTGCAAGTAGTCCTGCATGAGAGGGTGGAGGAAGTCCACAAGCCTATGATTCATTTCTGAGCCAAACAGTGTTTTGGAGGACCATCTGGACTAAGCTTCTGTGTTTATGTGGTCTATCCAGGACTGTAGCCATAGGTGGAAGGTTGTAGAGGCCTTTCCCCTTCCCTAAATTTTTGGCTTTTCATTCAAAAGTAAATCAGTAGTCCTTTTGCTTATGGAGCTAAAAGAAAAAAAACTGTCATTTCACATGATTTCTTGGAGAGATGTAAACCTGCTCCTGCTTTTCAGCATTCTAGCCAATGAGTTCAAAAGGCACTGGGTTGACTGACATGCACTTGCCATTTCTTTTTTCAGTATCATTACAATTAAATGTTTTTTAAATATTTAACTAGGTTTTTGGTGCGTTGTTACGATGTTCCCATAGTGTACCCTTGGGTCTTCCCTATGTCATTTCTTACTTCAGACTTCAGAGTTTAGAATACTATGGTTGGTGGAAACAACAAAAATATTGCAGGGAGACTTGGTTAGATGGTACTCTGCTACTGCTTGAGGCTACATTCAAGAGCTGTCTGAGCAGCTCATGTTTCAAATGAGTTCAAATGGCTTATTGTGTGTTAAGAATTGAGAAACCTTCCACCTAGTCTTCAGGGAATGTGAATTTTCATTCCCTGTCATGTCTTTATCCTAGGTAGATCTTCCCTACTTGCTCCAAGGGCCTGTAGACCCCTTGTTTTGCCCTTGTTAAGTCTGACACTGGTGACTGAGGAAGACAAGTCTCTTCTAGCATTCCTGCTTTTCTGTTGCCATAGAAATGGGCAGCTGTGATAGACAAGAGGTGTTGAACAGCCTCTAGGTTAGTGGCGGGGGAAAGCTGCCATGGTAGATTCAAGAGACCAGGAAAAAGTAGAAAACAATCTAAATCTTCTGTCCCATCGTCAGAGCAAATTGTTCTGAACTCTGTGTGTGGAGACATGAGAGAGGTTCTAAGCTGGGAGTTTTAAGCAGCTGGGAAACTCAGCATGGGAAAAATCAGGTGTAACAGGGTCACTGGGTGGGCCATTGTCTGTAGGGAATGAATAGATTCTGTATAACTGAAGGATTGAGACTTTACTGTTTGTACTGAAATGGCTAGAAAATAAATACCTAGGTTCATAAATGTATATGTGGTCTGCCTCCAAGAAGGGGACAGCTTCATAGTGCAGGTTTCACTGTGTTTTGAAAGCATCTCAGATTGCTAATATCATATATTCAAGATGTAGACCACATTGTGAACAGGGCATTCTTACAGATTTATTTATTACTTTTTTTTTACCAGCCAATAGCCGAAGCTCTCTGGACGACTCACAACAGTTAAAACCATAAAATCCAACACTGTAAAACATAATATAAAAGTTTAAAAATACGGTATAAAACCAAAAGAAAAAGAAAAACCAAAATAAAACCTAGCAGCAGTGCTGAGGTTTAAAATACAGTAATAGATTTAAAACAGAAGCTAAAAGACTAAAATGCCTGGGAAAATAAGGTCTTCACCTGGCGTTGGAAATAACACAGGCACCAGATGAGCCTCTCTGGGAAGCTCATTCCACAGCTGGGGTGCCACAACAGAAAAGGTCCTCTTCTTAGTACTGCATTGAACACATCTGATCGGCATCTACTGATGATTTACTTATGCAAGGGAAAATTCTACTATTTTATGGCTGTGACCATATAGCATGTTACCCTAGCATTGAATTAGAGCATTATCCTTAAACCAGAAAAAAGGGGGAAGGGAAATGTAGTGCAAGGAAGCTGTTCTAGCTATGGTAATTTTGCTCTACAGTTATTGTTTGCACTGTCACTTGTTTACAGTAACACAATCCCCGCTAAATAAATAAATAAATAAACAAATAAATAGTGTTAGGGTGCCATGCTCACTGAATCAGCATGCCTGATGCTCCAGAAACTCTACATTTGAAAGTACCTGTCATGAATGGAGGACGTTCTGGTTTAGATAAACCTAACTTAGGGACAACCTAGGAGTTCAAAAGCAAGAAATTGCAAGTAGATAAATAGGTACCGCTTCGGCGGGAAAGGTAACAGTGTTCCGTGCACCTCGGTGTTCAGTCATGCCGGCCACATGACCACGGAAGCGTCTTCGGACAGCGCTGGCTTTTCGGCTTAGAAATGGAGATGAGCACCACACCCTAGAGTCGGACACGACTGGTTGGGGACACCTTTACCTTTTAACTTAGGGACACTGAAAAGTCTGACAATTGTCTCTTGAACTCCGTTGAGAGAATATATTGTGAACACAAGCTTGAGAAGATCCAGCTGTCTTGTCCTTCCAAGATGGGTGCTTTGGTGGAGTTTGTAACAGCAGTGTAATTACCAATACATGTGCCTGCATATTGGGCCAGGTAAACCTCTCATTGCTTGGCTGGGCAGCAACTATTTTTCAGGTAATTACTAATGCTCTCACTTAGGGCCAAACCATACCATGTTCTCAGAATTATCGTGGATAGTGGTGGGGAAAGACTGGAGCAAAGATGATGGTGGAACAAAGTGGGGTGAATATACACACCATTAGTAGTGTGCTCCCTCTTTTAAATTACTACCTTCAGCTTCCTGAAAAAGCTGGTTTCTTCAAAGCTGGTTTCTTCAGATTTTGACACCTCTTTCGTTGTCACGACTTCAGTGTATTTTGTGTTATAGCCAGTTGGGTTGTGGGATAGAGTCAGTGGCTGTATTCAGATTATTACATCTTGACTTAATAAGATGAGATATGTACGAGCTTTTTGCCCACACATCCCTTTTGCCCCTCCCTTTGTAGTGTGTCTTGGTAAGCCAGCAAGTCTCTAATTAACTGTAGTGTCCTATTTTGTCTGGACTGGGCTAGGAACATAGAAATTGTAAAGTTCAAAAGTAGTGATACAGGTTTCTGGAAAGTTTTGGATTTTAGGCTAATTTGCATCAGAAAAAATTCAGTTTGCATTGGAAATTTTTTTTTTTAGAATACTTTTTATTTATTTTTGTCTTTATAGATGAAATAAACAATACCAACAACCTGATCAATAACTACAATTTCCTACCAGTACAATATTCTTAGGAGGACACAATAATACTGAAAAGAAGGAGAAAGGGAAAAAAAAGAAAAGAAAAATAAAATCCCCCCCTTCTTTTCTAAAGGGTTAAATTTAAACTCCAATACACATGGGCTTCAGATGCCATTCTAATTTAGAAACTATACCTATAACATTAGCAATATACAATTTCAATTTAATAATCAACCTTACATTTCAATATCATATTGTCAGTCTTATAGCAAGGAAGCAGGCCTACAATTAATTCCCAGCAACCATATATTGCCCTTAAGTTAAAATATAATAATAAAGCTTAACAGTTTAACCAACCATCATTGGAAAATTTTCCGATGTCCTAACGAGTGATCTAACTTAGGCATTATTATGACTCTTGAGAGTAACCAAATGCACTAAAATTTTATACAAACACTTCTACCTTCCGCAAGAAAAGAAATGAAACTGCGCTCTGGTGTCTGTGTGTTGCTGAAAGTGAAATAAAAATTAATCACAGTTTTAGTTTTGCATTTGCTTTTACTTGCAGTCTGAGACTAAATCAGAATTTAGCTTTGGTTTTCCTGCACAGCCAATCAGGTGAATTCAATTCATAGCTTGATTTTTAGTGGGGATTTTGTTTATTTATCTATGTATTTACTTAGGGTGCAATCCTGTGGCCGCTAGACAGTGTCTAGAGAGCCATAGCATTTTTTAGTCTTTGGGAGCCAAGTTTGGAGCCAGCACTTTGAGCTTGGTTCCCAGAAGTCCGACTCCCCTTCCCTGGCTCCTCGTGGGACATGTGGTTTGTCCCTGGCTCCACGCTTGGAAGAGGAGTGCAGAGTGGCCAAAAAGGGGGTGTTCCTGGGGGCAGGGAGGGGACCGCGGAAGCGCCAGTATGATGTTTCCTATGCGCTGTCTGCCTTTTAAAGCACACTTTTATTGAATAGGATATTTCCTTAGAAGGGGGAAACTGAATTGTCTGATATTTTGTTTTCTGCACGAAGAAGGTATGAAATACTAAATTGGAGGAATATCAAAAATGAGGAATCATTAAACTGTGTAACTGCTAACACCAGGTAGGACAGTGATATGGAGCGGAAAATTTTTGGTGTTTTGTTTTTCTGTAAAATGTCTCCATTTCATAAATTCATTAATAAACATGAATGTATGCCAATTGCAAATACAATATTAGGTAAGCTTGTCAGTTTCAAAGTTGTAATTAATGTTTTTCAGATTATTATCCCTAGCAAGCATGTGAGAGACTACATATATGTCACTGAAGTACATATAATGTCTCAAGTTGAAATGGAACTAATAAGTAGAGTCAATGAAACTGAAGGTGCCCCAATAACCTTAACGGAAGAGAGTTGAAATATGTTGAAATAGATGAGTGGTGGTCAGCATATCATGCACAGTTCTTTGGATTGCTAAAATTAATTAGTGTATCAACAGTTTTCAGTATGTTTACTTTTTTCTTAAATGTAAATAATGCAAGGGAAGTACAAGCTGTTGTCGTTAAATTTTTACAAGTACCGCAATAACAAGATCTACATAATATAACATTTAAATCACACTAGATGTGCTTTAATTTTTTCTCTCAGTTATTTCATATCAAATATGTATGGTGTATTGGGACAAAAAATTAGCATAGACTGGGTTCGAATGACACGATAACCCACTATGGGTTAAAGAAGCCACCATATCTTATTTAACTCATTGTTGGTTATCGTGTTGAGGGGCAACCACATCCAAACAAGTACAGCCTTCCCTAATACTGCGCTACAATTACAAAATGACAGCTTTCCCTGAGTACAATGACAGCCTTGTGCTACCCCGCTACAGCGAAGTTACACCGTGACAGGCTTCCCTGATCGCTACTTTGAAACTATGCAATTTGGGAAATAGGGAAAAATAGGGGAATAAGGAAAGAACTGCTTAATTTTCCAAGAAGAAGCACAGTTCTGCAGTAATCCACTATAGCATCTGGAGGCTCCCCATGAGGGCATCCTGCCTGTGTAGTTCTGCTGCATTCCAGCAAACTGTCAGGGAGTTATAGCCCCCCCCTTCTCTGGTCAGTTTTCCATGACGAAACAAAATTGGGGGGGAAGTATGCACAATTTCACTTTTGCACAATTTTGCTTTAGTGCTATAGTGAACAGAAGCGGCTCTGCCAGCAGTGTCTGGGTGTATGTGTGTGTATGTGTGTGAGAAATGTGCAACTCCATTTTATTGTCGTCGATTTTGGACAATAAAGGCATCTGTGCCAGCAATGTCTGCGGGGGGAAATGTGCAACTGAGGGCTTTGTCCCGATCCTGCAACCCCCCAAGGATTTATGTAGGCTACCCCCTTTTTGTTGCACCCAGGATTTTCCCTCCTCTGGGGTAATTGCATAGGGTTTGATGGTGCATCAGGTGCCTTCCAACTCGGAGAGGCTGTGTGTGACGACTAGTCCCGATCCTGCAAGCCTCCAAGGTTTTATAGCTGCCATCCCCTTTTTGGTGCACATGGGATTTCTTCTTCTTTGTGAGTAATCATGCAAGGTTTTTATGGTGCATTTGGTGCCTCCCAACTAGGGGAGACTGTGTATGAAGTTTGGTCCTGATCCTGCAAACTTCCAGTGCCTTAGAGCCACCCCGCTTTGTTGGGGTGATGCTGGAAGTGCTGAATTAAGCCCCTGTACTTCACCCCACACCTCTCCTCTCTCATTGGGATATTGTGGAAAGTTAAAACAGGCTGCTTGCTGCAATGTTATCAATGGGTGAAACAGTGCCACTACTCAGGCAGGAGGACTGCAGTGGGATGGGCGGGGGGGTGACTCAGATTACGCACAGTAGCTTAATAAACTATTTAAGTTGTTTATTAACCCAGTCGTGTGGCGGGACATCATGGACTATTTCAAAAATAAACTACTGTGAGTAGTTCATTAAGCCACCATGGCTTAAAGTGATGTCCGAACACAGCCATAGGGTACTTTTTATCTTTGTTGTTTACTAAATATATGTAAAATATGCTAAATTAGATCTCTCCAGGGCATCTGAATTTTTTCCAGTGCAAACTGAAAAATTTCCTACGCAAATGACCCTATCCAAATTAACTTGATTTGTCTTGGAATTCCCCCCCCCCCGAAATACCCAATTCAAATTTTTCCAGAAAACCCACATCACTGAGGTAGGGTGCAACAAAGCATTCCAGAGTAAATGGCAGATAGTAGCAAATGCCTTTTTATTAGGATATAAGGCTATTCTGGTATAGGTATGTAAGGAGTAAGGTTCAGGTTTGAAACAGATGTAATGGCTAACTATGGCTTTGAATTGATGTTCAAGAGTGGCTGCTCTTAACTAGGGTTGATAACAGTCTTCTGCAGTGCTAAAAACTGGCTGTCCATAGTGGCAACTGGAATGTCATCACATCTTTTGTAAGGAAGGGAAATATTTTTGAAAATGTAGCTCTCCATTTTAATCAGAAAGCCCCATCCAAAAGTATCATGATGTGAATAATGCAAGGTACTGTAAGTGAACTGACTTAGTTCTTAGCTCATTCCAGGCTTCATTTTCAAAATATTGCTTTAAAAAAGTCTTTAAAACTAAATAAGCACAGAAAGAAGTAATCAATTGTGTGTTTAATTTTAGTTTCCTTTTAAAACATTTGCATCATATATGTATGATCTCCTCTCTGTCAAATATCCATGCCATCCTTGTTTGAAGGCAAACTATAGCTTTGCAGAACTTGGGCAAAATGACAAACCATGGATTTCAGAGAATCAGGAAGTAAGCGCAGAAATTGTGACTCAGGAAGCGGAAGACAGAACCCATGCTGAGGCACCAGACTTCTTGGATTTGTAATGTCAAACCTTGGTTTGCTGTTATATCTGAACTGACACTAGGGTTTTATGAAAAGGGGGACTGCTTCATAAAGTATTATTTTGTACTCATGTCTTGATAATTGAGTATGAAATGCAGGTTTATTGCAATGCAGTATGTATGAAAAGTGCATGTGTATAATTCTTACCTTTCCCTTCAAAATTTGAATAATTGGGGACCTGATTGTGTTCTAATTGCCTCTTGTTTGAGGGGGGAAATCCACAAATACGCATCTTTGCATAACTGGCATGTACTTTGCACTCTGGTTTAATTATTTTTTTAAATTTTTGAGTAAGAAATATATTATGAGAAAACATTCTGAGAAGTTTGGAGGGCAGATGCAAATGAAGAATGCAGACACAGAGAACACGCGTCAGTGTTATGCATTTGTTTACTTTTTTCCATATAGCTTGTGAAATCCAGTGCTGGTTATATATAGTTACCAACCAAAACCAGCATCTGGTTTCTAGATGCTTTACCCAAATGATACAAGTGCTGGTTAGTAAAAACAAACAAACACAAAACAACTTGAGGACTGGCTGTTTGGTTTAAGGGATCATATTTTTCATGGTCATATACTCCACATTATTGTATAACGAACACAGAAGACAGTTATGTGACCAAGTAAGTAACCCCACTGAAGTAATTTAAAATACAAATTTTCTTATCTTGCTGAACTGAGGCATCTCATTTGCACAGCTGTGTATAGGTAGCTTGAAAGAGAGAACACCCTTTGGCTCATGTTTCTAGGATGAGAAAAATTCTATGCACCTGGTTATCTTGGTGCTTAAACATTTGATACTTTCCTTTAGCAATTTAGAAATGTGTTTTTCACTCTTGTCTACTTCAGTGACTTTTATTCATATTTGTAACAAATTGTACTAGTGTATGGTGTGTAGCAAGGGGAAGAGTGAATTTGGAACTTATGGCAAATTTTGAAATGTAGGCAGAAACATGGGTATTTTTTAATGGTGGAAAATTTGTGTATAGATGAATCTGTTGGATTTCAATCTGGCATTAACTAGGTATTCAGGAAATGAATATTTAACCTAGAAACAGGCATAAAGAACATTCACTTTTTCAGGACTGTGAAGCTCTGCTGGCTTGTAATAAATTTAGCTAGTGCAATTTTACACGTTCCATAAACCGGGACAATTCACTGGACATGGCTGTCGCACTCCATCTAACTTGTTGGTTGACTTTGCAAGAAGGGGCTTACTCTGCTGAGGAACTTAGGCATGGTAGAGCTTCAAGAGTTGTGTAGGACTAGAACTACATTTCAGGTGGAGGAGCAGGATGCCAAAGCGATTTGTGGTGCAGGGTGGGGGAATTCATCATGGTCCAAAGCACACTCCTGGGCACTGATAATTTATCTTAAGAGCATTTGTCATCATGTTTATTTTTTAACCTAACAGTAACTATAGTTGTGTTATCAACACAAGTCAAACAGGCACTTTTGAAGAAAAGAGTTTTGGCACGTATACCTTGTGGATAGGCTCATTTAATTTCTTATAACAAAAGTCACTCCATGTACAACTAGCAAGCCAGACAGAGATATAGGTGTCCAGAGGAAAAATTACATGTTGTCCAAACTTCTGGGGTGTGTTGGGGAACAGATAAGAATAGCGCTCTTGCGTTCATCCAGTCCTTTAAAACTTGCATAAATTTATCATAATTTACTGTGTCACCAGGTGTAAATGGTCTGACTTGAAGAAAATGGATATGTATATTGGCAGATGTTCTGAGCCCCTGTATATAATTTACGGAATTACAGAATTTCAGAGTCAGAGGAAGAAAACAACATGATTTTGTTCATTGTAAAGTGGATATCAGAGCTACTCCCAGACCACTCTTCTGCAAGAAACACACCAGAAGCATAGATGTGGTAGATTACTCCTGAACCACAGGTTCGGTCAGCAATTCACAGCCCTGGGCCCCTGTAAATCCAGAGGGGTAGCTATTGTTCTCTCCAACTCCTTAAATTTCCAGTGTAAAGGGGAGACCCAAGGGGTAGGTATTTGTTTGTTAAAGGTTACTATAGGAACAGAACCCTCATGATTGAGTCAATATACACATTGAACTCAGGACAGCTGACATTCGTTGAAGATACTTTTATCAACTTAAATGACTTTAAAGAGGGAGAGGTAGTCATAGGTGGAGAACTGAACTGAATATGGGATGAGAAAATAGATAGACAAAGGGAAAGAATGACATATTCTATGGCCGTCTAGCCACTGTCTAGCGGCCATAGGATTGCTCCCTTAGTTTGGTATGTTTGATGAAGTATTATATTCTCAAAACTGGATAGTGGTCTAGTAGCTTGTTCCATTATTGTTTTATTTCTGATAACATTTCCCAATTGGTACCAGCAGTACCAGCTAATATGCGTGTTTTGCAACTCTTCTTTACAATATTTTCATTCTGTTGGTCTTGAATTGATATAAAAGTCCAATACATAGTAAAAACCTTGTTCTGAATACTCTTTCACATTAATGTTATTTATTTTGAAATCTGAATGACAGGATACCAGTATTAGTGGTGATATTTTTGGAAATAGCTTTTCTTTTCTGTTTTTTATTATTGAAAGCAATCCAGTTAATGTGGATGTGTTTGGAAGTTCACATTTCTGTAATTCTTTTTTAATTAACAGATTAGTATTCAAATTTTTGATGTTCAGCCAATTACTTTCTATTTGTATCCAATGTTTTTCCTGCCTTATCTGCCCTAATATTGAAAGTGCATGGCTAAGTTGAAATGCCTCATAATATAAAGTTAGGGTAGGAACACCGCATCCGCCATTCGTACTTTGCCTGTATCTCAAGTTCTTTGCTATTCTGGGTCGCTTCGAGTTATACTGTATATAAAATATTCCAATTTACTTTGCTGTTGTTTTAGCACTGTTTTAGGGACTTCAATAGGTAAAGTATAAAATAAATATGTAAGTTTGGGCATAATAATAATTTTTGTTGCTGAAATTTGACTAGAACGTGATAAATTTAATTTATTCAATATTTTAATTTTCTGTTCAGTGTCAGTCCAAATTTTCCCATAATTAATGACAAATAATTTATTATGATTTTTGTTATATTCCAAAATATCTGAAATGATTATTTGCTAGAAGGTTCCAAGCTGTTGGGAGATTAAAAGTTGACTTTGGGGGGATCTGTTTAGATTCATGAATTCTGATTTATTATAATTAATTTGTAAGCCTTCTAAATTTTTAAAGTTACCTGATTCATTCTGTAAGAATAGGGTAGCTATTATTGGATCTTGTAGGGTTACTGGCATATCATCTGCATAAAGATTGATTAGGTGTTCTATTTTTTCTATTGTGATTCCTTTTATATTATTATTTCTTAAATAGTTAGCTAAACATTCTATAACAAGAGTAAATAAATTTGGGGAAAGGGAGCAACCGTGTTTAGTTCCGCTGCCTATTTCAAAGTATTCTGAGTCTGAGTTATTTATTTTTATACAGGCACATGATGGAGAATATATGACACCAGTTTGGGACCAAATTTATAAAATTCCAGTGCATTTCTTAAAAAATTCCAATTAACACTGTCAAAAGTTTTATATATATCCAGTGCCACCAGAGCCATAGGTACTTCGTTTTGTTTACAATAACACATCAAGCTAAAAACCCTTCTAACTGGATCAGAAATATGCCTGTTTGGTATAATACCAAATTGATTTGCATTTATTAATTTTTCTATATAATTTTTAATTCTATTATTCAACACCGAGGCAAAGATTTTATAATATGTGTTTAATAAGGAGATTGGCTGATGAGAATTGGGTTTTAATGGGTCTTTCCCTGGTTTGAGTAAGAGTACTATGCATGACTTTTTCCACGTTTCTGGCAGTGGCGCTCCTTCCAGAATTTCATTAAATAATTCATGTAATTATGGGATTAAAGTGTCTTTAAATTGTTTGAAAAATTCAGCAGTATATCCATCTACACCTGGTGATTTCTGTGTTTTTAGGTTTGAGATGACATCTTTTATTGCATCAACTGAGATTCTTTCCTCCAGCATTAAACTACCTTGTAAAGTCATTTGGTTTACTTTAGCTTTTTTCTGATATCTTTCTAACTTCGTCTGATCTATATTCATAGTTTTATAAATGTTTTTAATTTTTTTTAACAAACTCTCCTTTTATTTTGAGTAAATCAAATATTCTGTCACCTTCTGAATTCCTTTTGGCTACAATTTTCTTCATTCTATGATTTCTGACCATATTGGCTAATAATTTGGACCCTTTCCCATTGCCACAGCTGTAATTGACATTCAGCTTTGGCCAAAGAGACTCCATTTTAAGTTCGTGGCCATAATAAGATTAAGGCAAGAATACAATACAAGAATACTTACTGAAGGCTTAACTTAATGCAGGAGGTGAAGAATAACAGGATGTAGTTTGTGGGTTTCTCTAGCTTCCTCTAGAACTTGCGGTTAAGCTAGCATTTTCCTGTCAGTTGCCGTAACCTTATGAATTTACGTCCAGGTTTAAGCAAAAAGGTGTAACACATGGATTGTTTTGTATGAGAAACCACAATGATGAATAGCAAATACAGGAGGGGGGAGCACGGAGGAATGTGGTTGAGCGTACATTGTTTATCACCTATATCAGAAGGCTGGAAATTCTGTTCTAGGTCACTCAGATGTCTGAGATGAACCACTGCGGTGATTCAATAATCCATCCTGAATAAAGCTTTTTGCGAATGCTGACTGTGTTAGCGTGGTTCTTGAAATTCCAGCTAAGCCGCTGACCATGACAGCATCAAATTCATAATATTTTTGTTTAAGGTATATCACGTTTATCATGGTCTTATTTATATCTAATTTATCGAATTCTTTGCATTTTTCCTCTATTTCTTTCCTAATTTTGATTGATCCATACTTTGATTGATCCATGTCTGTATCAGTTAGTAAGTTTTCGAATGTCTAAATTCAAGCTTGCTGTTCGCATTCTTCTTTGTTTTCTTATTCTATTTAATTATTGTATACATATTCCATCGATTACAACTTTTAGTGTTTCCCATCTGAGTATGGAGGAAATACCTTCCAATGTGTTCACTTTTATATACAGTTCTAATTTTTCCTGTATTTTTTCCTACTTGATTCAGTTGCTATAATAAGGTTAGATGGAGTTTCCATGTCAATAAAAGTATCTCTTTAGACTCCTCAGTTAATTGTACATTTAGTGTAGCATGATCTGTGGCCTTAATTATATTAATTGTAATGATATTCGCATTAGATAATTCTTCTGATATTAGGATAGCATCAATTCTTGAGTAAGTATCTGTCAGGAGCGCCCTAGCTGCCTCTTGCAGTCCCTTCCAATAGCCAACTCAGGACACAGACGACGAGGATTCTTTCCAAGGCTTTATTCCTTTATGACTCTTTCAGATACTAATCACTAGTGACTAAGCAAGGAACAGCACTGGGGAAAGATATCAGAGTAGCCTAAGCTCCAGGTAAGGCAGTTGGTCCCTGTTTGAAAGGGAACCACGGGAAGACCCTGAACTTATGGGCCATGGAGAGATCCTCCCTCTTTCCCTTCGGTCCGCGGGACGTGACCGTTGTTTGAGTGCCAAACGAGCGGAACGCCTCCTTTCGGCGCCCTCCATCTGTCGTCGCTCCCTGCGTCTGCACTGAGCGTCCAGCAAGCCCCCCTCCAGCGCTCTCTCACTGCAAGGGTCACTATCTATCCCAGGAATGCCGGCAGGAGGAATCTCTGCCAGCTGCTGTGCTTGTGAGAGATGAGCGAGCTCCTCTCCCACGGATTGCTGTTCTTCCTCAGAATCAGAACTGCTCTGGGGCTCTATGGACTCAGTTTCCACCCTGACAGTATCATGCACTTTTGAGTAAGAAGTATAACTATAATCATTTGGATTACATTCTCCCCATACTTCCCTTAGCCTGTGGTTCTGAAATATCTTGAAAGCTTTCTTTGCATTTTCTTGTTGTACAGATTGTCTTGATGAATTTAGTGTACCTTTTTCCTTATTCTCCAGTTTTCTGGGATCCACCCTTTGGAGATTCCAGTTCACCCCCCCCTTACTATAGTTGTTACAATAGAAAACTTTCTCAGCTTATTAAGTGTGTTGTTTATAAAGTTAAGTTGCCCTGCATTTGGGGCATATATTGAAGCTGAAGTATATATTCTATTTTGCTTCAATTTCCCTTTTATGAAGATATAGCAACCTCTAATGTCTCCTTGAATTTTTTGTAATTGAAAATCAGGAGCAACTCAGGTGGTCAGGGAGGTGCCACCATAACTATGGTCATGGGTGGGGGGAGGTATGGCATTGGGGGATTAACAGGCCAGCTGAGAAGAAGAGGGGCTTATTTCTATCCCCTCTTCTGGTTCTTCCCCCAACCTGATGGTTCCTGGCGGCCTTACCAGTTTGCCCTTGGGTCTGGTGGTGCTGCTGCTGAATGCCAGGTCGGTCCAAAATAAAATCTCCCTCATACATGATATGATTGTGGATGAAGGGGCTGACCTGGTATGTATTACTGAGACCTGGGTGGGGGAACTGGGAGAGGTCACTCTCTCCCACTTGTGCCCTCCTGGGTACTCAGTGCAGCACCAACACCGACTCGAGGGTTGGGGAGCGGGGGTTGCCGTGGTCTATAGAAATTCAATCTCCCTCTCTAGGCTTCCTGCTCATTTGAGTGCAGATCTTGAGTGCTTGTACCTTGTGTTGGGTACCCGGGACAGATTAGGGATTCTGTTGGTGTACCGCCCACCCCGCTGCCCATCAGACTCCCTGCCTGAGCTGACGGAGGTGGTCTCAGACTTGGTGTTGAGGACCCCTGAACTTCCATGCCGAGGCTGCTGTATCCAGGGCAGCTCAGGACTTCATGGCCGCCATGACAACCATGGGGCTGTCCCAACATGTCATCGGCCCAATGCATGTAAAAGGACACATGCTTCACCTGGTTTTCTCGACTGGGCAGTGGTGATCTGAAAGTGGAGGAATTAACATCTGTCCCTTTGTCATGGTCAGATCACTTCCTGTTGAGGTTTAGACTCTTGGCAACCTTCCCCCTCTGCAAGGGTGGGGGACCTATTAAAATGGTCCACCCCCGGAGGCTAATGGATTCCGATGGATTCCAGAGAGCTCTGGGGGATTTTCCTGCTGGTATGGCTGGTGCTCCTGTCAAAGCTCAGGCCGCTCTGTGGAATGCAGAGATGACTCGGGCAGTTGACACGATCGTGCCCAAGCGCCTTTTCCCTCTGAGCAGAGCCTGGCCAGCTCCTTGGTATACACCTGAGCTGAGGGCAATGAAGCAAGAGGGGAGACGGCTAGAACGCAGGTGGAGGAAAACTCGTGCTGAGTCTGACCAAGCACAGGTAAGAGCTCACTATCGAGCCTACTCTGTGGCGGTGAGGATGGCAAAGAGACAGTTCTTTTCCACCAGCATTGCATCTTCTCAGTGTCGTCCAGCAGAGCTTTTCTGAGTGGTTCGCCCTGTTACATTCTGGGCCAGGGAGAGAGACAGTGGAACCCTCGGTGGCATGCTGTGACGAATTTGCAAGGCACTTTGAAGATAAAGTCGCTCAGATTCGTCATGAATTGGACACCACGATTAATGCAGTTCCATTGGTAGAGGCGTTCAGAGCACTGTCTGGTCCAGTTCTATTGGATGAGTTTCAGTTATTGAGGCCTGAGGATGCGGACAAGGTGCTTGGCCAAGTCCGATCGACCATTTCTGTGCTTGACCCTTGCCCTTCATGGCTTATTAAATCAAACAAGGAGGGGATGCCCAGCTGTGTCCAGGAGGTTGTAAATTCCTCCTTGAGAGAGGGAGTGGTGCCAGCCGCTTTAAAAGAGGCGGTAATGGGACCACTCCTAAAAAAAGCCTAACCTGTACCTGGAGGATGTTAACAATTATAGGCCAGTGGCCAACATCCCCTTTCTGGGCAAGGTGCTTGAGTGGGTGGTTGCAGGACAGCTTCAGGCACCATTGAATGAAACAGATTATCTAGATCCATTTCAGTTGGGCTTCAGGCCTGGTTTTGGAATGGAAACTGCCTTGATTGCCCTGTGGGATGACCTCTGCTGGGAGAGGGACAGGGGGAGTGCGACCCTGTTGATTCTCCTGGACCTCTCAGTGGCTTTCGATACCATCGACCATGGTATCCTTCTGGATAGGTTGTCTGGGTTGGGAGCTGGAGGCACTGCACTGTAGTGGTTCCGTTCCTACTTGGATGGCCGATTCCAGAAGGTGGAATTATTATTGCTCTGTGCCATGGCAATTGTGCCATGGGGTTTCACAGGGCTCTGTTTTATCCCCCATGCTGTTTAACATCTACATGAAACCGCTGGGGGAGGTTATCTGGAGGTGTGGGCTGAGGTGTCATCAATATGGCTATGACATCCAGCTCTACCTCTCTTTTTCATCTAACCCAGGTGAGGCAGTGGCTGTTCTGAATCAGGGCGTGGGCACGGTAATGGACTGGGTGAGGGCCAATAAACTGAAACTCAATCCAGACAAGACGGAGGTCCTGTTAGTGGGTGGTTCGTCTGCCCAGCTAGGTGATATTCAACCTGTTCTGGAGGGGGTTGCACTCTGCCCAAAGGATCACGTTTGTAGTTTGGGGGTGCTCTTGGATCCAGAACTGTCACTTGAGGCACAGGTGAACTCGGTGGCACGGAGCACTTTTTATCAGCTTAGGCTGGTATACCAACTACGCCCTTATCTGGACAGAGATAGCCTAGCTACAGTTATCCATGCTGTGATAACTTCTCGTCTGCATTACTGCAATGCTTTATACATGGGGCTGCCTTTGAAAACGGTCCAGAAACTTCAGCTGATCCAAAATAGCTAGATTAACAGGGACTGGCCAGCGAGCTCACATTACGCCAATACTTTTCCAGCTGCACTGGCTGCCAGTCCATTTCTGAGCCCGATTCAAAGTGCTAGTATTAACATTTAAAGCCCTTAATGGCTTGGGGCCAGGTTATCTGAAGGATCTCCTCCTCCCATATGTGCCTGCCCAGACCTTAAGATCATCCTCAGCGGCCCTTCTCCATGAGCTCCTGCCAAAGGAAGTGAGGCGGGTGGCTACTAGGAGGAGGGCTTTTTCTGTTGTGGCACCCCAGCTGTGGAATGAGCTCCCTAGTGAGGTTTGCCTGGCACCTACACTGTATTCGTTTTGGTGCCAGATGAAGACCTTTTTATTTTCCCAGGCATTTTAGCTTTCTAGACTTTTAGCTTTGCTGTTTTAAATCTGTATTTTAAATTCCTGCACTGCTGCTAGGTTTTATTATGGTTGTATTGTTATATTGTGGTTTTAATGTTCTATATATCTTCTATTGTTTTATTGTGTGCTGTTTGGTTTTAATTTTTGTGAACCGCCCAGAGAGCTTCAGCTATTGGGCGGTATAGAAATGAAATAAAAAAATAAAAAAAATAAAATCAATATCAGATTGGACTAAAATGGTTATGCCCAGTGCTTTATTAGTTCCTGTTGCATAGAATTGTTTACCCCAATTTTATGTAGGCATGAAAGTGTCTAAGAGTTATTTTATGTGTTTCTTGTAAGAAAATAATATTAGCATTGGTCTCTTTTAGTAATGTCTGTAATCTATTTTGCTTTATTATTGTCCCTCCTCCTTTGATACTCAAGGTACTTATTTTTAACTTATAATATTGTTTATATTTCTAGTACTCATATATATTTGACCATATATATTTGACCATCAAATACAGAGTCTTTCGCAGCTTAAACAGCAAAACTACTGGAACCTTGAGAGAACAATCCCACACCTCCCCCTCCCCCACCTTCCTTGATCCTTCTACAGCATATCCCCAATGTGCTGCTAGACCCCTTACGAATAACCCCCTGTTTTAACACAGGAGAGTTCTTCCTGGGTGATCATATCTCACCCAGGTTTTCTCTTTTTTAAGCTTTCCTAATATGATCTTACAGTGAGCAAAATATATAATGCTGTTAGATATTAGCAATGGTTATACCTGAGTCTGTCATGAGACATCCTCAACTTTGAAAGTGTAAACTTTCACAACAAATGACTTTTCTCTTTCTCATTTAAACTTAATTGGATTTCTGTGTATGATGATACTTACAGTCTCTCTGCTAGTACACAGTCCTCTTAGACTTTTTTAGGAGTTTATGTCTTCTTATCCTGAATTATTCTTTGTGGTCTCGCTGGTAGTAACTCCTCTCCTCTATCAGGTTCTGTTGGTTTTCTTCTCAGAGTTTTTTTTGCCTTTGAACTAACTCCCATTTCTCCTGTTCCATACTCGTGCCTCTTCCTTTCAGGATTCTTTCTGATGCAAGTTCTATAGGTAAGTCTATTTTCAGACCTTTGAATGTCTCAGCCACTTTTTTTACAGGTTGCCACATAATGGCTGCCCTTATGATTAATTGTAATGCTGAAAGGAAAGCTCCACTGGTAGCGAATATTGGCTTCTTGTAGCTGTCTCGTAAATGGGCGAAACTCCTGTCACTTTTTTTAAAGTTTCTGGAGCAAGGTCTGGCAAGATTAAGACAGGCTTTTTGTTAAATTGCATATCTTTTGTGCAGATGTTATCTTTTGCATAAATTCTTCCTTCTTTGTGTATCTTGCAAAGCAGATTATTATGTCACGAGGTCTGTCAGCATTTACACTTGTTGGTGTCAGTGCTCTGTATGCTCTTTCAAATTCTTTTATTTGAAAGTCTGGTATTAATGATGACATCTATTGTGCTAAAAAGGATTTTACTTCCCCAGTTTCTGCTGATTCTATCAGTACTCATATTCTCACATTAATACATCTGCTCTGATTTTCTGCTTGTTCTAATTTCATTTTAATATGAATATTTTCTTGTTGTAATTCAGTTTTATTCTTTGTTGCAGCTGCAAGGTTAAATGCTTCTGAGACTGTACTTTTAACTGCCTCTACTCTAGCACTAGCGTCTTCCAATTTTTGTTCCAAAATATCTTCCCAGTTTTCTAACATTTCTTCTTTAAATTTGGTGAATTGGGAAGCCAGTTCAGCTCTCCACTCTAGCGATTCCCCCGCTGGGGATCTGTTTGTAGTTTTCTGGTGGCCGGGAGCCATCTTGCAAGGTTGTTTTATTTCTTCTTCTGGTAGGCCTGCTTCTTTAACTTCAGTTTTAAAGAAGTCCAGTAATGTTTTTCTTCTAAGTTCCCCTGTACTTGCCAGTTTGCTGTTTAAGCCTTGTATTTGTGATAAGTTTTTTTTAGTCATTTTCGTGTGTATTATTGAGGAGATCACACAACCCACATCTTTCTTCTTGCTCACATGCTCCCTCCCCCTTCAGTCTGTTTTTGCAAGGGGTTGTCAACAAAAAAAATGCTCTCTTCATAGAAACAACTGTAATATCTTAAAAGAGAAGCTTTTAAAACATAAAGGAAAGTCTCTCAAAGTGTAGCCACCTTTTCTGGCCCATGATGGTCAGACATTCAGAATTAGAATTGGAACCTGCATATGCAATTCTGGACCTCTTAGAGATTCAACTTTCTCCTTCCTTGTAATTAAAAAAAACCCCTCCCATCTTTTAAGTCCTTGAGCTGCATCCTGTTGCAGTTCCTCCATCTAAAGTTTTTCTGGTGACCCTATACCAGCATTCTATGACTGGTAGAGGGGAGAGCGTCTGTAGCTTTTGGTAATCATGGACTTTCATAGAAAGCCTAGTGGAGTGGCAACAGCATGCAACCCTCACTGATTTTTATAGCTCCATATGCCTGCTCACTAGTTCCTTTCTGTTTCTGCCAACACATCCAAGTAGTCTTGGATAGGCGCTGCAAATTGTGTTACTGTCACAGATGGACCATATAGATCTGAATGAGGCCATCTTGTGATTCTTACATGAATTTGCATAAGCCTATGTCTTGTAAGTAAAGTTGAATGTAGGGGGTTGCTAATGCAGTGCCACAGTAATCCCTTTTCTGGTAAAGCCCAGCACTGAGGTAAGGTGGTGGATTGGGATGAGATGAGGGTAGAATATGTATCACCGCAAATACTAAGTGATCTCCTTTATTTTGTCTGCTTTACATGTTTTTTGCATCATGGAGGGGAGGAACTTTAACATCACAGTAAATTATAGAGGCATGTCTATCCAACTTATATTAATAGAAAGAGCAGTCTGAAAATGCATGTGATAATTGACTCAAGTAAACTGCATCCCTGTCGGTATTGGGATGCTGTGTGTATTAAGGTTGCAAGAAATATGGAGCAGGGTCCAAATTGAGGCAAATTATCTTCCACTTGCTCGTGGGGACTTTTAGCTCTTCCCTTCCAATAGCAGCTCCCTCAAGGTCAGGAAGTCCTGGATTAGCACTCCATAAGGGGATGTTTCCAGAATGGAGTATTTCCCTCCCGTGTGTATGTCTTCTACTCACACACAGAGTGAAGGTGGGTGATTGGATCACAGCCTTAGTTTACAAGGACAGATAAATAATCATATCCTGTATATTAAAAAAGGTGTTTAACGCTGAAACTGGTCTTATATTAAACAGTCAGTGTTCAGAAGAGATGGTCAAAGTGTGTCTGTATAATTGCATCACTATATTGATGAACTGACTACAAAAGTTCAGTGTGCCTGTAAGAATGCTTTCTTCAAGCAAAAATTATAAATTGATGGCTCTGGAATACTACAGTACTTATTTCATACATTTTGACAATAGCGCCTAAAAAAGTTTTGCACAAGAATCAGAACGTCTACCCAATCTATTATGTTAATCCAATGCCTCAAGACCGCATATCAGCACAGAAAATCTCTGGACCTCAAAGTTTTTATGGGATTATAGTGTAGGGACAGGATATTGATGAAAATATGGCTTTATCTACACATGGAGATTGTTTTCTTAAAGGACGGCAACATGAGTTTCTCCTCCTCCTATTGAAGAAGCAGTTTATTAAAAATAGGAATGAAAAGGTGTGTTACATCTGTTTACTACTGCTTTGGGGGGCAGGAGGGGAGCTACTGTGCTCTTTCCTAAATCATTGTGTTTTTATTTGATGAATTTTAATATTTTAACTATAACTTTGTTATTGTATTTGTATTTTATTGTTCATCGCCTTGAGTACTAATTTTAGTGGAAAGATGCGATATAAGGCTAGTAAGTAAATGTCAGGAGTCCACAAATTGTGCTTGGTGTTGGTAGCCAGTCATTTTGCCATGGATCCTGTCCCTACCAGAACTGGGAAGGGCAGCGCGAGAGGCACATTCGCAGCTCTGATTTCGTGCCGCCTCTGAAGCGCAGCACAGTGACAATCACATTTCTGCACACTTGGTAAATGGATATGGGGAAAATGTTTGTGTCTCCTTACATATGGGAAATATCCTATTGGGTGTATCCAGTGCTGCCCATGCGCCAGCAGGAACCACCAGTAGCACAATGGCAAACTAACACTTTCTAAAGCATCCCTGAAAACAAGCTGAAATGCTAGTTTCCAGAACAGGGCAGGTCAGCAGAGCTTTCAGAAGGGAGCTCCGCTGACCAGCCCCATTCCGTAAACGAGCATTTCAGCTTGTTTTCAGGGTTGCTTTAGGAAGTGCTCACTTCCTGTTGCGCTAATAGTGGTTCCCACAGAGGCACAGTGGCAGTATTGGGTAGTGCCCATTGAGTTTTAATTCATGCATGTGACATCTTGCATACTTGCTGGCATAACTGTATGCTATGTGCGCATCCTAAACCTATGTAGCAACTTGGTTAGTTAAAAAAACTGGACTTCACAGAGTTCCTAAATGCATAGAGACCTGTATAGTTTAAAAGAGTCAGCAGATTATAGCAGGCATTAACTAACAAAAGTAGGCCCCTTGATGGGGGTGGGGGCAGGGGCTTCTAGAGTGAGCCTCTCACATGCTTTTAATTGGTATCAGGCAAGTGCAGTTCCATATCTTAACAACTGTGCATACGCCTGGTTACCTGACCCTTTTCTCATAAAAAGTAGTGTCTTATCTCACCCATGAACTGGGAGGATTTCACTCCTAAGCAGGTGTCAGGGTGGAAACTGAGCCCATAGAGCCCCAGAGCAGTTCTGATTCTGAGGAAGAACAGCAATCTGGGGGAGAGGAGCTCGCTCATTTCTCACAAGCACAGCAGCTGGCAGAGATTCCTCCTGCCAGCATTCCTGGGATAGATAGTGACCCTGGCAGTGAGAGAGCACTGGAGGGGGGCTTGTTGGACGCTCGGCGCAGACGCAGGGAGTGATGACAGATGGAGGGCGCTGAAAGGAGGTGTTCTGCTTGTTTGGTGCTCAAACAACGGTCGCGTCCTGAGGACCCAAGGGAAAGAGGGAGGATCTCTCCATAGCCCATAAGTTCAGGGTCTTCCCGTGGTTCCTCTTCAAACGGGGACCAACTGCCTTACCTGGAGCTTAGGCTACTCTGCTATCTTTCCCCAGTGCTGTTCCTTGCTTAGTCGCTAGTGATTAGTATCTGAAAGAGTCATAAAGTTATAAGGAATAAAGCCTTGGAAAGAATCCTCGTCGTCTGTGTCCTGAGTTGGCTATTGGAGGGGACTGCAAGAGGCAGCTAGGGCGCTCCTGACAGCAGGAATGGTAGAGGCTCTGTCTTAAGAAAGGCAGTTAGGTTCCTAGGCCAAAATGCTTCGAGCACCTTTTGGAAGGGACCCCCCCTCCCCCACTTCTTCTGAGAGGGGGAAAAGGTGGCCTGTTGACTACTGAGCTTGGAGAGAGAGAAACCTATAAAATCAAGCAGGCTGGTGTTGGTTTACGGTCTTGCTTCAAGGGGCAGTGTGTGCGCGACCAGCTTGGAGAAACTTGTGACATGAGGAATGGCCTTTCATACTCTGTTTCGTACTTTAAATTAAAATTAATGCGTTTTTAAAAACCAAATAACCCTGAGGTGCACACCCCTTGAGTCCTGTTAGCATGCACACCAAGTTTCAGGTGTCTAGGTTTCATGGTCTTGGCTCTATGATGCTGACAGACAGTCAGACATCCTCTTTTATTCTCCTAATAATATATGGACAGGATGGTGAACCTATGACCCTCCAGGTGTTGTTGAACTCACACTCCCATCAGACCTGGCCAGCATAGCCAGTGGTCTAGAATCATTGCAGTTGTAGCCCATTTAGCTCCCACTCATGGTCTTCTGACAAGAGGGAAATACCTGTTTCTCTAGACAGGGCTTTGGACTGTTAAGCAGATTTTATTTATCATTTGCTGCTGCTGTTTATATGGCTATTGATTCTCTGTGTTTACCTGCTTGTTTTGTATTTTCTTGGATAGTTTTATGTTGTGTTTTATCTTATTTGCTGTTAGCGTCCCTCAGCAGCATTGTATGGAAAGGCAGGATATAAATTAAAACAATTATATTAAAGAGCCAGGCAGAGTGATTAAAAACCAGTAGTACTGTATCAGGTTGAAAATGGCTTAGATGGCATGCTTAGATCTTTATCTAGTACAAAAAGGATGCAAATTTGGAGACAGACAATTGTTCCTGGGGAGGGCACATTCCACATGCAAAGCACCATACTTGAGAAGGCCCTTTCTTGGGTCACCAGGAGGCAGAGGACTTGGACCTACGATAATGATGGTATTCAGTCAGGTTCATGTGGGAGAAGTGGATGCCTTCCCATGGATGGAACCATTCTCCTTTGCATTGTGACAGGGATGGTATTCAGTGTCAATGTGGAGGTACAGGTCTGAATCATGATCTTATCAATTGCCTGTTCCTGCATTAGATATAATAGGAAGGAATTTTATCTTACCAAAAGTGGTGTTGTCTCAATCTGTGCTCATTGTACAGCACAAATTATTTATCTACCTAGATACAGCTATAACAAAATTGGGTCAAGTTCTGAATTAATATGCCCTCCTATACAGAAGGAGTTTGGCGCATGGTGGGAAAAACACCTGGTATGTGCATTGGGTGAGACTTTGAAAGTTATAGAAACAAACACCAAAATTCTGTACATATCATATGGAAAAATGACATAGGATTGAGATGAAGGCTTTAAAAATATCTAGTATTACATGTGTGTTAAAATTCCCCATTGAAATGAGCTGGCTTTGCCATTCCTTTTTTTTTTTTTTTCATTTGTGACTGTGCATTATTCTTGTGCCTTGGTGTAAGAAATACAATCATACTTAGCTTTTGTAAGCAGTTAGCTTTCTATATACTTCTCATACCATCTTCAGAGTACAGAGTTTGAATTTTGATGTCTTGTGTGTGTCCCATGGGGATGCAAGGGCAGAACTGTCAACATATCTGGGCTCAGTGGGATGTTACTAATTAGAGAAGTTTTAGTTGAACAGCACTTGTTCTTGGAAACTGCTAGAATAGCTTTCTCACCTTTTTATTAGACAAAATGGCTTTTGCAAGTAAATTACAAAACTGTGTAAAGCTACATTTAAATCTGAGTTGGAAAGTGTCAGACAAGAGTCAGGTTCAATATTTACAGCAGCCCATATTCTTGTTTCTACAAGTGATACAGAAATAATTTGATTATGTCTGTATTTTCATGCCATGTATTTCTAAAAAAGAGAAGATGTTTGGTTATTTTTGTATAACATCCTGTTGCCATATTCCTAATAGTGTAGTCATGCTAGGTGAATTGCAGGTTCTTCCCTGCTGTATTTTCCAGTCTGATTTTATGTGTTGATAGGTCTAGGAGGTAGAGACCTCATGGGCTTGCGAGTCCATGTCACTGTTGTATTAGTAATTAATGGTACTGGGGCTGATGTAACCACCCCTCTTTTTTCATTGGCACTTTGTCAGTGAGAGCCAGTGTGGTGTAGTGGTTAAAGTGTCAGAATAGGATTGGGTAGACCCAGTTTCAAATTTTAACTCAGTTGTGAAACTCACTGGGTAACTTTGGGCCAGTCACTACCTCACAGAGCGGCTATGAGAACTAAAATAATGCAGGGTATAGTTAAATATTGCTTTAAATACTGCTTGTAGAAAAAGCAGCTGTTTGCAGCTAGATTGGCTGGTGGGCCTGGGCAAGCGACCAAGTTGTTTCACCTTTGCTTACTTACCACAGCTAACATATTAATAAATAACAAAAATATAGAGTTTATAGGTTTTTCCTAGGTGGGCTGCAGAGACTGTAGGAAACACATAGGCAGTCTAGCCAGTGTGTTCTTGGCAATTTCCATTCTGTCCTGAAGTATTAAGCTGAGCTTATAAAAGCATAGGTTAGTGATGAGCCAGTAGGCAGTTTCTTGCGGGTAGCATTTTGCCTGTAAATCACTACTTTCCGATCTCTGCTTTAAAGCCAAGTTGGGAACCCTGCCCTGGGCCCCTGAACGATGGACAAATCTCTGCTTTGTCCTTAAACTGTGGTGGTATTGTTTTCTTTTTTAACTTGGAGACACTTTCTAGAACAAAATTTGTGAAATCAAGGACTGACTAAACCCTTTTCTTGTCAAACCAGTTACAGTTCTATCTTTTTAATCATGCATTTCAGGGGAAGGGAAACTCCTCAGAAACTGAGAGATTTTCCAGTTAGAGATCTTGGGCACTGTTTGAACTATGTTATATCCCATTAATTTAAATGAGAAAATTAAGCTTGCACTTAACTGTGTCCTCCTGAAATGAATGGGACTTAAAAGAGTGCTCAACTTTGACTGGATTGCAGTGTGTGTATGTGAGTGTGTGTGTGTGAGAGAGAGAGAGAGAGAGAGAGAGATTTATATTCATTCTTAAAGCACGTTTGGACTTGAGTAATTGAAGGACCTCCTTTCTTATGAACCTACCTTCTCAGAGGCATTTTTCTGCCCCCCCCCATCCCAAGAAGTGAGGAAGGTGGTGACTGGGAATAGAGCTTTTTGTGTTAGGTGCCCCAGTTACTGAAAGCTCTCCCTGAGGGTTTTCTAGTTTGGGATGAAAACCTTTTATTTGCCCAAGTTTAATTTTTAGTCCGTTTTTAAGCTGTGAGCATTTGTTGTCTGCTGGTTTTAATAGTTTGGTTTGGTTTTAGTATTATAACTGTATTTAAAATGTTGCAAGCTGCTCTGAAAGTATTTTGTTGGAAGAATAGGGATCAAGAAATTAAGACAGATAAATATTGAATTTGTAATCTGCAGGATTTCTTCATTTTGTGTGGCTATTTGTGATTGGTTTTTTTTAAAGCTAGTGTAGTGGTGAAGAAAATGGCATCCCCATCAAGAGTGTCTTGCCCAGGCATAACTCACTATTTTGTAGGTTGGGACCATCATGTCGTGAGTTGCCCATCCATAATCCAGCATTTGCTGGTGAAGAAATTAATGATGTGATGGCCCTAATTAACATCATGGAAATATATGCTGTATTTCCAAAACTAGATGCCAAAACTAACTGTTTTGGGCAAATGTAACTTAATAGACCTTGTCAGAGAGAGAGGTGCTAGGGAGAGAAGTAAAGAGTAAGATAAATGGGGAAAACTCTTAGAAAGAGCGGTGATCAACTGTTCTCACCAAAAATGCTCTTTGGCAGTTCTGGTTCCTGACTGATCTTATGCTCCTGTTAAATTGTATTGCTTCTGATTGCAATATGTGGTATGCGTAATGGAATCATGCAATTTGTGGCTCTTCTGAAGATTTTCTTCCTCAATTTGTTTAATGTGAATTCTTCATTGATTAGATGAATTAGGAAAAACCTTTTTTCTATAGAAGAAATGAGAAAAAGTAAAACTAATAAAACCTTTCTAAAAAGGTACATAACTATCTAAAGAAAATATACAGTCAGGGCCAGAAATATTGGAACAAGGATAACTGTTTTGGCAGTTGGCCTCTGTACACCACCACATTGAAGTTGAAAGGAAACACACCCAGGTGGGAGTGAAGTCATGACTTTCAGCTTTGATTCAAGGGGTTTGACAAAACTGGGGTACTAACCACTCAGGAAGCACAGCCAGTGGCATACACCCCGCCCCCATCGTTGGTGGCTCATAAGTAATGGAACAAACCAACATCATTTCAAACTTAAGGATCGCCTTTAATACCTGGATGAAAAACCTCTGCAGTCAATGACTGCCTGAAGTCTGGAACCCATGGACATGACCAAATGCTGAGTTTCCTCCCTCGAGAGGCTTTGCCAGACCTTTACTGCAGCTGCCTTCAGTGGCTGCTTGTTTGTGGGTCTTTCTGTCTTCAGTCTTGTCCTCAGTAAGTGAGAAGCATGCTCTGTTGGGTTGAGATCAGGTGACTGACTTGGCCATTGAAGAACATCCCACTTCTTTGCCTTGAGAAACTTTTGGGTAGCTTTTGCTGTATGTTTTGGGTCATTATCCATCTGCAATATGAAGTGACGTCCTATCAGTTTGGCAGCATTCGGCTGAATCTGAGCAGAAAGTATAGCTCTATACACTTCAGAATTCATCCTGCTGCTTTTATTAGCAGTCAGGTCATCAAGAAACACCAGAGACCCGGTTCCATTGGCAGCCATACATGCCCATGCCATAACACTGCCTCCACCATGTTTGACAGATGATGTGGCATGCTTTGGATCATGAGCTGTTCCTTCTCCATACTTTTCTCCTCCCATCATTCTGGTACAAGTTAATCTTGGTTTCATCAGACCAAAGAATCTTATTCCAGAACTGGGCAGGCTTTTTTAGGTGTTTGTTGGCAAAGGCTAATCTGGCCTGTCTGTTCTTGAGTGTTACCGGTGGTTTGCTCCTTGCTGTGAAGCCTCTGTATTTACATTCATAAAGCCATCTCTTGACTGTCAATGTTGATAATGACATGCCTACCTCCTCAAGAGCATTCTTGACCCGACTAGATGTTGTGAAAGGGTTCCTCTTCACCATGAGCAGAATTCTGCGGTCATCCACTTTAGTTGTCTTCCGTGGTCTTCCAGGCCTTTTGCTGTTGCTGAGCTTGCCAGTTAATTCCTTCTTTTTCAGGATGTTCCAAACTGTTGTGTTGGCCACTCCCACTGTTTTTGCTATCTCTTTGATGGGTTTATTTTGTTTCCTCAGCCTAATGATGGCCTCCTTCACTCACATGGACACCTCTTTGGACCTCATGTTGAGGGTTCCAGTGAGTAGCTACCAAATGCAGATGTAACACTCAGAACCACCTCCAGGCCTTTTATCTGCTTGACTGGTCATGGGGTACCCAGGAAACAGGCCACACCTGGCCATGCAGCTGCTTGTCAGCCATTTGTTCCATTACTTATGAGCCACCTACGACGGGGGTGTGTGTATGCCACTGGCTGTCCTTCCTGAATGGTTAGTGCCCCACTTTTGTCAAACCCCTTGAATTACAGCTGAAAGACCTGACTTCGCTCCCATCTGGGTGTGTTTCCTTTCAACTTCAATGTAGTGGTGTACAGAGGCCAACTGCCAAAACAGTTATCCTTGTTCCAATATTTCTGGCCCTGACTGTAGTTAGTTCTTAGAATTGTAGCACCCCCTGTGTTCTTATTCTAAGTTATGGGCTTAAGTCCGCTTGAATAAAATAGTTATTATCTTGTTCACCAAATGATACTGGTCTCTTAGAAGGTTTATGTGTTGTATGTTACCTCTGGGACTATTTGACTTTCTATGCCTGCTTGCCTGTCCTGGATGGTGATATGTTACTAAGAAGAGATTGTTCCACTTGCTTTCTGGGTAAGAAAGCTCTAGAGCAGCCTTCCCCAACCAGGCAACCTCCAGTTACGTTGGACTACAATTCTCTTCAATTTGACCTTATGGAAGGGGATGGTGGGCATTGTAGTCTAACATATCTGGTGGGCACCCAGTTGGGGAAAGCTGCTGTAGAGAATCGCCAGGGGAAGCGAGTACAGTAATTGTATGTAGCTGCAAATGAACTTTAGAGTCTGGGAACAATTGGTCCCTTTTTTTTGTAGTAATGTATTTAAAACAATAATAATACTTTTGTCTGGTGCAGCAATAATGCTAAAAAAATGATTAAAGATGCCATTGTTTACATTTTAAATTTGTGAATGCAGGTTTAACATAGCCTTTATGAATATTTCTTCACTTTCATGTATGGATAAACATTATCAGCAGCATGATGGGTGAGATGGCGATTTTTAATTGCAGTATAATCCAGTATACTGTATTCTTCACAGATCTAGGATTTATGCTGAGTACAAGCATGGAGGAATTTGGATTGTTAATTTTAATACAATGTTTACTCTTAAGGGTTTGCCAGGTCTGTGGTCAATTCCAGTGTCTTTGAATAGTAGCTTCTGTTACTGCACTTAGGTTGAACCAATGCCAGCATCAAATGACTTTCAAACTTTGCCAGTACAGTTTTAATATAGCTTCCTTGGAAAGTGTCTGGAGTTGCCTTTTAAGCAGTTTGGCTGCTGCAGAATCTAGACATATTGTTGGTGGTGCTACAAGACATCAACCAAATGAAATACTGTTGGGAAGTTGAACCATTTTTCATCAGTTTCTGCAACTAGGCCAAATGAGGGAAATGGTTTGGGTACAGCGATTCTTGGGAAGATTCCTTTCATTACAGAAATGTCACAGGGCTTGGATACCTGTGCACAGTTACTGCAGTGCTGTGCCAAAGCAGACTGTCAGGTTCTACCTTGACTCTACTGAGAATTACAGCCTGGCTTGATCTACTTAGTCTTTAAACAAACAGCTAAAAGGAGGAGGAAAAACCCAAATTACTTCATGCTCTCTTCAGAGATGGGCTTTTAACCTTTCGTCAAAGCATGACATTAATGTCACCTTGTGTAGGATAGAATTGAATTGCGTTTGTCTCTGCCCACTCATACTTGGGAGTTTTTCTTTCTTCCTTTTTTTCCTTCTTTTTTGCCATTATATGTGGCAGTACCAATGGCTCATTCCTGAGATGCCTGACTCCACAATGGAACGTTCTCTTTCACATATGACAGTATGTATTAGCTTCTTATTTGCCTCCCTCACTCTGTGCTCTTGATTGATTGGCTTTTCCTCTTCATTTCCCAAAGTACTTGGAAATGAATTTGCTGCAATAGTAGGAAGATGTATGCAAAGTTATACAGAGCACACATTATGTTACTTTTTCTGTGTGTGTGTGCATATGTGGGGGGGGGGTAGTGGGGATGTTGATATGAGAGAAATTCAAGAGTTGATCCCCAAAAATTCATTACATCTTTCTTCTGGGAAGAGATCTGAGAAAGAGTAACATCTGCCTTGTGGTTGGTAACTGCACATTATCCAGGCAACACAGGCTCCCAAACCCATTTTTGCTGAAGTAATGTGAATAAGCAGGATATGGTGGGTTATTTGCAGGGGAGAATCAGTGGGAAGGAGGAGGTGCTTGACCCTTACCATTGCATAATAATTTCTTCCTCTGTCCTCCCCCTAGGCTGTTTTTCTCCTTGGCCAGGGTTTCTAGTTTTCTAGAACCTGGCTGAAGAAAAATTGTGTCAGAGGGTTGTCAAACAAGGGACAGATTAAGCACTCCCCTTATTTATGCGTACTGAATGCCCCCACTCTATGTCTGACCTAGCATTTTATCAGGCAAAGATAAATTTGGGGACATTCAGTTCATCCCTGAAACATCACTGGATACATTGGTTCTCTGAATTTAGTGCTCCTCGGTCTTTTGTCTGTGGTCTGTCATCTCTGCATCCTTGCTGCATCCACATGCTGCCCAACACAATTTATATGTAGATAACGTTTAAACTTCAATTCTACCTTGAACCATTGACTGGGTTCACACAACATGACAACCCATACTCAAGGTTGAGAATGCATTGAGTGTGGTTTGTCATTGAACAGTGGGTTGTTGTGTTGTGTGAACCTAGCCATGCTAACACACCATGTTTTTTTAACTACAAACAACTCACAGTTCACAACCTAATAACAAAGCATAGGTTCTCTTTGTGGGTTGTTCATGATTAACAAACCATAGTTTGTTACCACAGCTGGCTTCACACAACAACCATTCAGCAACAACCCACAGTTCAACAACAATTCACGTTCAACCCATACTCAACCTTCAGTATGGATTATTGGGTTGTGTGAAACCAGCCATTGTGACTGATGAAAGCTGCATGAAAGTTGTCTATTGTTTTGTTTAAAATCTTTTCTAGAATAAAAAATCTCAAAACGGTTCCACAAATCACTATCTGGACACAGAATCAATCCCAAAAAGCAAGATATGAACACAGTGCTTAAAAATGTCATCTTCTGGTACATGACTACCTCCTCCTGAATTCCAAAATTTGGGTTAAGTTACCCCAAATCTAGAGCCTCGTGTGGTGCAGAGTGGTAGGCAGCAGTATTGCAACCGAAACTATCCCCACGACCTGAGTTCGATCCCAGCGGAAGCTGGGTCCCAGGTAGCCGGCTCAGGTCGACTCAGCCTTCTATCCTTCCGAGATTGGTAAAATGAGTACCCAGCTTGCTGGGGGAAAGGTAGTCAGGACTGGCGAAGGCAATGGCAAACCTCCCCGCTACAGTCTGCCATGAAAGCGCCAGAGGAAGCGGCGTCCCTTTAGGGGTCAGCAATGACTCGGTGCTTGCACAGGAGGAACCTTTCCTTCCTTTCCTTACCCCAAATCTGCAAAAGGATATTCCCAGAACTCTAAAATGTCCCTTCCAGATTTTCCAGTGCATAATATCTATCCAGTTCCTTTTGAGAATATCATAGTTTTTTTCTCTTATCTATAACTTAAATACATCCATATGTCTTTTATATTAGTTTCTTTTTGTCCATAATGGTACTTCTGGTTTTCCTGTGCTGCAGGGAGCTGTAGGATAACTATTCCAAGCACTCTGGCATCTCTAGGTAAAGCTGGGAAAGTCCCCTTATCTAGAACTGTGGAAAGCCACTGCCAGGCAGTGTAGACAACACTGAGCTAGATTGACCAATGGCATGCTCCTACCAAGTTTGAATGGTCCGGTTCTGATCTCCAGTTTGTAGTCTGAATAACTGCTTATTCAGATTTTGATAATGTATAAAGTTATTTAAAATTATTCATTTTAAATCCTTTGTTACGTAGTTTTCTCCCTTGTAATAATTTTAATTTTGAGTTAGCAAGTCCTATTCTTTAAAGCTCATTAGAGTCAATATTTGTTTATTACTCAGTACAGATTACCAGTGCCACATACTTTTTTTTTATAACTTCTGTTCTATGTTCAAGGCTGGTTCACACCATGGTTTTTATCATCTTGGTGGACATAGCACATTCTGCTCGCTGGGACCTCACCTTCTCCAGGCCCAGTGAAGCCTTAATCTTGAAGGAGGGACTTTCTACATACTCAGACTGGCACATGTCTATCCAAATGTCCAGCTCCCACTGTCCCTGTTGATGTGCCTCCAGGCTCTGCATTTTCCTTTCTATTTTGAGTAAGGAGGAGTAGGAGCTGCTTGGGAGGAGGTGCCATCTACACAATTGTATAAGGGCTGGTTGTTTGACATCAAGTACTATGCCAGGCTTCTAACAAAGGGACTGAAAACTGTTCAATTAGCTGCAGCCACCAAGGATCCCAAGTCTTTTCTAAATGTTTGGCTCAAGAGGTCAGATATTCTCTCAGCCTAAGGGGCCAAAGGCAACCTTTTCCGAGGTCTTGAACAGGAGGTGGGATCAACTATTATTTGCCCAGTATATTATGCTGGAAGATCCCATTAGAAGATACCTTGGTAGCCCTTACCTCTAATGTATTTCTTGCAGCTAAGGGTCTTTGTACTTAGTGACAGGAGGGTAGAGAAAGCCCTCTGTAAAGGTTTTGAGGAGTCAGCAGTCCTTCTCGAAGACTACGTTACTATCTGTTTTTTCTGGGTAGTTCTCATGTAGGCTAACTACTTTTATAAATTCAAGTGCATGAAGTATAGACTCTGCAAGGTCTTCAGCGGTTGTACTCCTTGGAAATTCTTCCCTAGACAAAGCCTAGACTATGGTATCTGTGGTTGTTTCTAGATGGAACATCTTCCTGTGGGCATAAGATGTTAATCCAAACTCCTGTACTAGACCAGCTAATAAAGCATCATCCAGAGAGATTACTTGGCCATCAATTGGATGATATCCTCATTGAGACCAGAGGCAGAAAAAAACTTCTTCCAGTGGCATGGGGATCATGCAGCTCAGTCAAACTCACCACTCCTTTTTTCCATGCAAACCAATTACTCTGGGTTGAGGATTCCAAGTCCAAGTGGAATAGCAACAAATTAACTTCTCACTCTCATGGTTCCTCTTTGAGACCACATACCTTAGCTTGCATATCTTTCAGAAGAAGCAAGCAGTCCAATGCTACACATGACATTAAACTGACCAGGTCTTCCCTTACTGTTGTTCTCTTACCATTGTGGCTTTGAGTTTACTTCACCAACACCTGGCATCAAGTGACCACAGATGCGTACATCTAACAGGCTTTCTGGAGTCTATTCAGTCCTCTTAACAGCCCCCCCCCCCCCCCGGTGTCATTTTGGATTTTAAGAGTTTGAATAAGTGCATAAAAAAGAAGCTTCAGGTGGAAATGTTTTCCTCCATTTTAATGGCCATTTGGAACATGCTAACATCATTAAGTTTACACAAGCACACTTCTGTGTTTCCTTCTATTACCCCTTTCCACCCAGTTATCAGTTTTTTCTCTCTCTATAGGTCAACATTCTGTGCCACTGAGTTATTACTGGACTTGTTCTCCCCCCTCCCCCCTTTTAGGATTTTTTCTTAAGAATTTTTTGTACCCCTGCAAAATTTGGGGTTACCCTGAGTTTGCTGGTACCTCCCTCTTGTGAGTGGGTGTTACGGTTTTGGTGCATTCAGGTAAGGATGGGAAAACCTGAATCAGTATTAGAAGGGAGGAGAAGGAAGATAACTCTGCCGGGAGAGTTATCTTTATCTCCTAATGCCAAGAATGCAGCAAGGTCTCACTAATTGATTCTATTTCAGAGATCCTTGAGTTTTTTTTTAAATTGGGGCTTCTGAAGTGCCTTGGCAGCAGTACCCTGAGACACCAGGTGTCTGCTTTGGTATCTGTTCTGAAATTCTGAACAAGAAAGCAATCTCAGCAATGTGTGCATACCTAGCAGCTTTTAAAAGGTGCAGCTATTATTAAACTAGAGCTTTAACACTATTCTGTCAGTACAGGTAGCAGCTCCTTATGTTCCTCTGGCATCTATTCCATTGGAAAAAAGCTTACCTTGAAGACTCCCTCCTGGTGGTCATAATACTTGCCCATAGGGCTTCCAAGTTGGAGCTACAAACACAAACCTTTGCAGTTTCTACTGTGACAAGGTAAACTTGCATCCCAACCCTACTTGAAAATGTAAGGTGAACACTATTTTCTGTAGGTCTCAGGAAGTGGTTCTCTAATGTTTCTGTCCTAATCCTTTCCACCCCAGGAAAAAGGAATCGCACAGATCACATGTATGCAGGGCTCTAACTTTTTACTTGGGATGCAGTGCTTTGGGCAACGGGACAACCTGTTCCTTTGAATCTGATTTAACAAAAGAAATTGGCTGTTCACATATCTATTTAATTATAAAATGTTTAGCTGGCTGTTCTCACAGAGACTCAAAACAGCTCACAATGAATTACGCATCATAGGGTACTTTCTTTTATAAGGGTTTATTTCTTCATATGCTGATACTAAGTAGGGTGATACTTTTTCCATGATTCTAAGGGCCAATTCGCATGTTTACCATTCAGTGACATTGTACACATGGTAGGACAGAGGGCCCCTGTGCATGTTCATGCTGTACGTATAATGTAATTATATGATATTATGTAATAATGTGCGTAGTGTGCCATCTACACAACTCTGTATGTATATGCTTTATTCCTTCCATTTTTGTCTGAGGTAGAAGGATTGTGAAAATAAAGGTATTCATTCATTCATTCATTCATTCATTCCATTTCTATACCATTCAGTAGCCAAAGCTCTCTCGGCAGTTCACAAAAATTAAAACCACAGAGTGCAGCATAAAACAATATAAAATATGAAAGCTTAAAACCACAATATAACAGTACAGCCGGAATAAAACCTAGCAGCAATGCAGAGATTTAAAATACAGATTTAAAACACCAGAGCTAAAAGATTAGGAAGCTAAAATGCTAAAATACTGAGAGAATAAAAACATCTTCACCTGATGCGGGAAGGTGTATAACGTAGGCGCCAGGCAAACCTCTCCGGGGAGCTCATTCCACAGCTGGGGTGGCACAGCAGAAAAGGCTCTCCTCCTGGTAGTCACCCTCTTCACTTCCTTTGGCGGGGTCTCCTGGAGAAGGACCCCCTGAAGATGACCTTGGGGCCAGGCAGGCACATATGGGAGGAGGTGATCCTTCAGATAAGCTGGCCCCAAGCTGTTTAGGGCTTTGAATGTTAATGCTAGCAGTTTGAATCAGGACTGGAAATGGACTGGCAGCCAGTGAAGCTGGAAAAGTACTGGCATAATGTGATCTTGTTGGCCAGTCCCTGTTAACCGTCTTGCCACCCTATTTTGGACTAGTTGAAGTTTCCGGACCGTTTTCAAAGGCAGCCCCGTGTATAACACATTGCAGTAATCCAGACGAGAGGTTATCAGAGCATGGATCACTGTAGCTAGGCTATCTCTGTCCAGATAAGGGCGTAGTTGGTGTTTCAGCCTAAGCTGATAAAAAGTACTCCATGCCACTGAGTTCACCTGTGCCTCAAGGGATAGGTTTGGGTCCAAGAGCACCATTATGCATATGGTTATAGATAAACATCTCACGTTATACATTGCACTGTGTACACATGGAAATGTCATGTGCGAACCTGCAGCTTTATCATTTGTACTGCATTTACCACTGGTAAATGTGTGAATAAAGCCTAATTTAATATTTGTACGTGTGAGAGATTGATGCATATATCTTTGCATCTTGGTTGAGTGATGCTGATGGGGCTGAATCCCAGGCAATAAGGTTCTCTGACTGGTGCACAAAGCTGGTCTTTATGTTGTTTTCTCAACAGCAGCTTTCATTTATATGGTATGCATACATGGCATAAATAGCTTTGAGAAGCTCACATTGCATATGTCAATGCATGCACTTAAAAGGACTTGTTGGATCAGGGCTGTGGTTTTCTATACCTGTTGTCTATACGGTGTACTTTGCACATACACTTTAGATTTATTTTGTTATGAAAATATTACATGTGTTTCAGGTTTCAAATGTATCTGATCATAAATATCTAATTATTTTTCAGATGAAAACAGGTGACTGCTAGTTATTGTTACCACGTTTTGTAAATAGCTCTTTTCATTTGTGAAGTGGTTTGATGATGCTGATGACTTCTTGTTTGCTGTGACGGAGTCCCTTTCTTCCTGTTTTCAAAAATACGTTTGCTCTTTGTTTTGCTTACTAACAATGCTATATATGGGGTATGCAAATCTCTTATTGGAATGGATTATAACAATTATCTTGCGTTCCCCAGGTTTGGGCTTCTGTATATAATTTACATGTCTTGTCAATATCCTTGAAATCGATTCACTTATGTTGGATCATCATCCAGTAGTAGCTATAGGAAATGTTCCTGGAGCATGAATGGGTTTATGATGAAATGATGATTATGCATAGTACCAGCTTTCCAAATGATTCATATGGCTCTCAAGATTGGCTTTTAAAGACTTGGTTGCCTCATTGCTATGCAAACAGAGATAACCAATGGCTTTCTCTTTTCTCTGCAGGTCAACTTTGTAGTGTGCCAACTGTTTGCCTTGCTTGCTGCTGTTTGGTTTCGAACTTACCTTCATTCAAGCAAAACTAGCCCATTTATAAGGCATGTTGTTGCCACACTTTTGGGTCTTTATCTTGCACTTTTTTGTTTTGGATGGTAAGTAACTTTCATATCATGTTTTACCATAATATCATAGGTATCTGGTTCTCCTTGACATGCTGATTTTTCATCTACAGGGAATTGCGGGAGAGATTCAGCCATGTGATCCTGCATCCAGAAAAGCTGTGTCACATCTGAACATTTGGTCTCTCTGTGCTCTACTTTCTAGTGCAGAGTCAAGTAGAGAATAAGGTGCAGAAGGTTACCTGAGCAAGAAAGAATGACATTTAAAGAAGCAGTAAAACAGACAGCCATACTGAATGACATCCTCTGCTAAAGACAAAGGGTAGTGTCCAGTGGTGCTGTGACGTTTTTGGGTGTCCAGTACTCCCTCTAGAACAGGAGACAAACAACCAGCCCAGTCCCCCCTTATTTCCTCTGGTCATGTATCACCCGGATAACCTAGGCCACATGGGGGAGATGGACGGACAACCACAAGTTTGACTGGGAATCAACCTCAAAGCTTTAAAATACCAAACAGCATTTATTGCAAACAAAAAAAAAGATTCACTAAAAGCGAAAGGGAAAACAAAGCAAGGACGAAAAGAAAACATACCAACTTACTGACCTAACTCTGGCACAGACAGTGGCCACATAGGGCTCCCAGCTCTGAGGCTTATCTGGAGAGGCAGCTCTGATTCCAAGCAAATCCCATCTATATAACCTAATCCAGGGAAAAGCAAAGCACTTAACCCTAATTAACAGAAAGCCTATAAGCACATGGCACCAAATTACCCCCTCATGAATACAGCTGGATGGATATTACTTAAGAGTGGGTTCAGTTATTCCCCTTTAACAGCCAAGATATGGCTCAAGGCTTAAATCCATCCAGGACCCTGATACAAAATAACTGTCTTGGCTGGTATAAACAGATGCTGAAAACTAACTCAGCATCACAGGTTTGCTGCCATGTTGTGCTAGAGTAAACCAGTGCTTGTGCAATGTAACTAGTACAACAGGAAAAAGTGGCCATTTGCTGCTGAAATTGAAGCACAGAGTCAAAATGTTCGCATGTGGTACAGCTCTTCTAGATGCAGGATTAGCTGGTTGACTCCCTGCAATTCCCTGTAGATGGAAAGCTAGCATGTCAAGGAGAATCAGGTACCCAGATCTTGTAAGTCTTATATCCTTTGGCACTTATAATTTGTTTCTAATGTAACCAATACTCCCCAGAATGCCTGAATAAGCAAGTGCTCTAACAATTTAACTGTTATTTTTCCAGCCCATGTAGCACTTGGTTTGTTTTACAAAGCGAAAACATAAAACAATGTATGTGTATGACTGAGCCATTAGGTATACAGAGGACTGGTTTGGACAGCACAGTAAACCAGGGTTCCATGGGAACCCTGGCTTGCTATTTATGAGCAGCATGCGAGAGCAGCTCAACAAACCATATACCTCCTGTCAATCGTTTGTTTTGTGTGATGTGTGAACCTGGAACTCTGGCTTGTCTCTCCACCAACAAGCCAGAGAAATAACTCTAGTTTGTTTTTGGGTTCCGCAGAATCCTGGTACAGCATTATGTGTAAGCTGGGCCATAAAGTATAGATAGTGTTTATTACCCAAACCATCTTAAGCTGTGTACAAATAGTGATTTCTGTGGAGAGAAAGGGGAGAAGCTGCCCTTTTAATGGCTACCGTGGCTCTAACTCTGATTTAGTATCCGCAGCTTGATAAATGAGTGAACAGAATGGAGGAGGTATGGCTTCTGCTTCCATGCAGATAGCTTCTAGTCTGAACAATTTTGCTCCTAAGGCAAATTGTGCAATTCTTTCTTTTAAAATGGACACAAGTGTAAATGTGAATATGCACTCATCCTTTCATGTATTTTTTGTAATCTTTCAAAACTGAATTAGGTGCTGGTACGAGGAAGTATAGATGCCTGCAAAAAGTTGAACAAAACATATGAATGTTTACTGCATCAGTGCTGGTTGGGTTTCAAGATTTGTTTCAGCTTTTCCAGGATACAGTGTGAAGTACTCCAAAACAGATATGAACAGGGGCATGACAGGACACACACAATGAACATGGGTACTGTGAGGAAGGACAGGTCTACAGTAATGTCCAAGTTTCTGGAAAGCTATTGCCTGTAGACAGCTTTAGTCAAAATGTAATGAGTGAAGATAATTGTGTGTGGTTTTGGATGAGTTAATCAGGATAAAATAGACATTCCTCTCTGCTATTTGTTTCAAATTGAAACGAATAGACTAATAAAACATTATAACACTTTTTCTCCCTTAGGTATGCCTTACATTTTGTTATACAAAGTGGAATTTCCTACTATATCATGATCATTATAGGAGTGGAAAATATGCACAAGTGAGTATTGAAACATTTGTACATCCCCTAAGTGAAATATAAAGGGAGATGTAATGAGCAAGTGGGTGAAGCTTAGAAGAACAATTTGTATGTTATATGAAGGCAAGCAGTTCTTTCCTTGCACATTTTACATCTTTTATATTGAGCGTAATAAATTGTTTTGTTAGTTTTTAGTGTCTAGATGCCCCTGAAGAGACCTTGTTTATGTAGAAAAACACTGTTCTTCTTGTCCTCTATTCAAAGTGCCAAAAGCTTGTCATACCTACTGTTTACAAAAAGAAGCCTATGGTAGGGAGTGGCTGGAATGCTGCAGTTCTCAGTACATAACAGTTAACATGTTTCTACTGCTTCATAAATCATCTGACTTGCACATTTGTAATACATTTTCGTGCAAACTTCTGTGACAAGTGAGAGTGTAAAGAAAATCGTGTTCCGTTTCCCTTTTTTAAATGAATAAAAAATGCATGACACTGTTTTATCCTTGGATAAGCATAGCTTGCATGCTTTGATTTAGTTGGGTTAGTTTTATCTAGTCCCTTCATTGTTGTCTAGGGAATGTATGGGTGCTGCACAGTAGTCTCTCCTGTCCTCTTGTTCTGATGCACTGTAATATGTATTGTCATAGGTGGTATACATTTATTATGAGCCTTATGCAGTAGAAATATTTATATGGAGGGTCTTAACTCAATGCAATTTGTAACAGTGCTCTCAATTATTTGTAACAATGCCCGGCCAAAGGCTGTTTCCTGCTAGTCTGTCCCTGCCTTACAATTAGAGGTGGATGAATTCGTTAGTTTCACTTTCTCCACACTTGAATGTTTAAAATCTCAAGTTCTTTGCTTCCCATGTATAAAGACATTTGAGAATAAAAAAAACTGAATGAAATTCTCACCCATCCCTGCTTACATCTCACAGTTTTAGGTGTATTTAAGTGTGAGTTCGATACACATATGTCATTGTTATACATAAAAATACACTAGTCAAGGAGCTGGGATTGGTTGCAGCTCCCTGTTGAAAATACTTGCCTGGTGAAGTTGGGGTTGTTGTCATATAATATGTGAAACAGACACATCAGTTTTATACAACTAGATTGGAAAAATATATTCTTCTCTCTTCTTAGTAGCTAGGTTTTCCTTTGTGGAATTTTTTTAAAATAAAAGTCATTCTTGGTTTTTAGATAAAGATGATATGAAAGAGTAAAATAAATACACATTTAGTTTCAGATAGAGTGTTCATAACTGATTCCCTCAACTACAGTCAGTCCTAAGGAGAATCAGTCCAAGCAATTAAAACAAAGTATAAGTGATATGGATATTGGGTTGGATGCAGACTTAAAGAAGGCCCATTGAAATCAATGGGAATGAAGTTAGTCATGATTCAAGTGGGACTACTCAAATATGACTAAGTCTGGATCCAATCCATTGAATTAAGAGGGCTTTTTTTTAAAGT
This sequence comes from Heloderma suspectum, assembly GCF_057233095.1. Taxonomy (NCBI): domain Eukaryota; kingdom Metazoa; phylum Chordata; class Lepidosauria; order Squamata; family Helodermatidae; genus Heloderma; species Heloderma suspectum. The sequence goes on from NC_139458.1 coordinate 275,142,649, forward strand.
TAAGACAGTGCAAATGTCAGGATGATGTGGCTAAATATTCTTGATATGCCACATTTTTAGCACATATAGTCTAATTGCCAGTTTGAACCTCAGTTTAGCATGTTTTTGCATATAATCTTGACAACTGGAATAAGCAGGACAACACTGTGGATAGTTCAGCAAAATATACCAGGGCTTTATATACTGGTAGTGTGATCCTGTGCTGCTCTTGCAAAGGCTTGTGCTTCTGCAACACCTGGGCAAGGGAGTAGGGAGGGCCATGGAGATTGGCTGTACTTGTCTTTAAAAGCCCCTGACAACCCACTTCAACAGGATTTGCTGAAGCAAAACCACAAAGTGGTACTGGAGAGGGCTGGGTTTCTTCAGCCTTTGGGTTACGGCATAAGTCTTGCAGTATAGGTATATGGGGCCACGGTGGCTTAGTGGATAAGATGCTGTACTGCAGACTGGAAGGTCGGCAGGTCAGCGGTTCGAGGCCCGAGTGCTGCATGACGGAGTGAGCTCCCGTCTTCAGTCCCAGCTTCTGCCAACCTAGCAGTTCGAAAGCAAGAAATTGCAAGTAGATAAATAGGTACCGCCTCGGCGGGAAAGGTAACAGTGTTCCGTGCACCTCGGTGTTCATTCATGCCGGCCACATGACCATGGAAGCGTCTTCGGACAGCGCTGGCTCTTCAGCTTAGAAACGGGGATGAGCACCGCACCCTAGAGTCGGACACGACTGGTTGGGGACACCTTTACCTTTTTATAGGTATGGTATTTACTTGGGTGACTTTTTGTACCTTGGGAAAACTCAGCCTAGTCTAAAGCCTACATTTAGTTGCTTTGCAGTGCCGCTGCTTTGCAAAATGCTGTAGTAGATTGCATATTGTTAAATGTCTCATTGCTGAACAGACACCCAAAGAAAGAGGTTTGGGCTAGCATGAAGAAAATAACGACACTAACTGTGCTGTGAGCTGCTGGACGTAGAAAATCTAGGATGTGATTGGAGTGAGCTTGTGCCTGCAGTGAAATAAAGCAGCGTCTGCACAGCAGCTATAACATGTAGATTCATCCTTAATAAAAGGTTTAAAACTTAAGCATCTTCTATGTATGTTGCACGGCACTGGCATCCAAGTGCAGTTGCTTTTTTGTTCTGGAATGAACTTCCATCAAAGGTTCATCAGGCCTTTTTTCCCAAGCCTACAGGAGAAATTTGAAGGCCCACCTGTTGCCTTTTTCTTGAATTATATTTTTGATGTGCAGGTTTTATTTGTAATTGCTGTTTTTGTTTATTTTCCCTGTAATAATTCATAGTTTTATTATGTATGCTGCCTTGTTTTTTGGGTGGTTGTGGTGGTTCTATCCTTAAAGACAACCTAAAAATACTTTAACTAAAAAAATATATTCAGGATAATCCTGGCAAATGTTTCTCTTTTCTGCCCAGCTAGTAATATAGGAAAGGGTGTAACACAACTGAGGTACTTTGTTGTGAAAATGTATAGCTTTATTTTAGAATTAATATTTATTTGACATGAATTCCTTACATTAAAACAAATTTCAAAGCAATATACAAAAATACAGTATAAGATCATATTTATATATTCTCGGCAGTATCCAATACCACCCATATGCTAGCATGACCTACCACTAGCACAATGGGAACCTAATGGTTCCTGACGCAATAGGAAATGAGCAGAAATGCTCATTTGTGGAATGGCGCAGGTCAGCGGAGCTTGCAAAGGGGAGCTCTGCTGACATGTCCCATTCTAGAAACTACAATTTCCACTAGTTTCCAGGGTTCCTTTAGGAAGTGTAAATTCCTGTTGCACGCGCTGTGGATCCTGTGGGTGCAGCAGAACCAGCAGAGGTGCAGCAGTAGTACTGGATACTGCTCTGTATATTACTATTCTATATGGAAAACGCTATTACCTTCCTGAGAATGCTTGTTGGAAAAAGTATGTTTTCAATAGGTGCCAAAAACCCAGAAGGGTTGGCACCTGTCTCATTTGTACTGGTAGGGAGTTCCAGAGAGTGGGCACTACAATACTAAAGGCCCTATTCTGAAGCATCATGGACCGGACCTCCAAAATCTTGGGCACCACCAAGAGGATAGTAGTAACTGAAAGAGCACTCTTCTTTGCATAAGTAGGACTCCTCCTTCCTTTTTAAGCGCCTCTCTCTCTCTTTCACCGCCTCTCTCTCTCTTTCACCATCATGATTTTTGAAAAATGGAAGTTGACAAGACTGATACTGCTCTAAGCAGGAGGGTTAAGAACCATTTCACCAATAAGCTATGAATGGATTGAAATTACTGACTCCCATCATTAAGTTATATTTTAAAAGATGATCTCTTAATGAGATTCATGCTCAACTGAATCTGACAAAGGGCCCAACCCATGTCTAGCTTTCTCATTCAGGTTTGCTGAATGTGAATCGGATGTGATGTGCCGAGCCCAGATATGTAAATGGGCGATTGGGGTGGGGGGACGCATACATTGAGGTAGGAGGAAAATGGCTTTGTGATAGCCATCTTTCCCCTATTTAAAAAAAAAGTGCCTAGAGCAATGGCTGCAGAATGGTTAAAGACACACATTTTTGTAATGTGAGAGTAGTTGAGATGTAAGCCTGATGCAAATGACTGGCAGTTTTTTTTGAAGTCCACTTCCTGCAGATTTGACACTCTTCAGTCCATTCTTGATTTGTAAAAATAACCTACCTTTGGCCAGTTTCTGACAATGTTTACATACTTTGAAAACGTAAAGGAAAAATAGTATTTGATTGCAAAAGTAAATATGGTGGTTGCCTTAGGCATATTCAAGACTGCTATAGCACCTATGCCAAAAGATAAGCAACAGCTTCCTTCTTGTTCTTATTCAGAAACTCAGAGTCTGGGTTCAGATGATCAGGAAGGGAAACAATGCAGTGTCAGTTGTTTCACCTGCGCGCGCTGGTCATGCGACTGGCATTACCTTAATTAGCTGTGCCGTGTCGCAGGTTGCCATGTCACCTGAACATGGTGCGCGGCACAGGCATAGTACATTTTCACCCACCCAACAACCTATAGCTTGCAGTATGGGTTGTAGGGTGGTGAAAATGCATTATACCCGTGCTGTGTGCCGGGTTTGGACAACATGGCAATCTGTGACACAGTGTGGGTAATGCCGGTCGTGCGACCAGCGCACGTGGAGGAAACAACTGATGCTGCGTTGATTCTCCCGCCATTGTCTGAACAACCCGAAAGTGTAGTGTGGATTTTCTGTGCCTCTGAGGAAAGCTGTTGGTACTTTAGGGCCTTTTCTTACAGTTTTTTTTTTTTTGTTAAATTGATAGCAACCAAACAAAGTAGAAAACAATGCAGTGGTATTCACTTATGCCAGCCCATCTAGTACCAGTGGTGGGACATAGTCTTGTCATAGATTGGTGACGACAACATTACTGAAGGGGGTTATTTATACTGGAGTTTGCCTTTCTTAAAAAAAAGAAAAGAAAAGAAAGCAAGGTGTACACTTCAACACTGGAAAGGAGAAATGCATTGTCCTTGAAGAACTTCTAAAGAAAGACAAAAGAACATTGTTAACAAAATCATGGGGCATTGCTGCAAGAGAATGGGATGTTTTACTTGTTGCCCACTTTTTATTGTTGCTCACATTTGGAAGAATACTCCCACTCCATAAGTTCATAAAATGGCAGCTGTGTGATTGTGTTTGTTGTTGTTGTTCAGTCGTTCGGTCGTGTCCGACTCTTCGTGACCCCATGGACCATAGCACGCCAGGCCTTCCTGTCCTGCGCTCTCTCCCGGAGCGTGCTCAAGTTCATATTCATTGCATTGGTAATGCTATCTAGCCATCTCATCCTCTGCCATCCCCTTCTCCTTTTGCCTTCAGTCTTTCCCAGCATCAGGGTCTTTTCCAGAGAGTTTTCTCTTCGCATTAGGTGGCCAAAATATTTGAGCTTCAGCTTCAGTATCTGTCCTTCCAATGAGCACTCAGGGTTGATTTCCTTTAGTATGGACTGATTTGACCTCCTTGCAGTCCAGGGGACTTGTAAGAGTCTTCTCCAGCACCACAGTTCGAAAGCATCAATTCTTTGGCGCGCAGCTTTCCTTATAGTCCAGCTCTCACAGCCATACATTACTACTGGGAAAACCATAGCTTTGATTAGACGGACCTTTGTCGGCAAGGTGATGTCTCTGCTTCTTACTATGCTGTCTAGGTTGGCCATAGCTTTCCTCCCAAGGAGCAAGCGTCTTTTAATTTCATGGCTACAGTCACCGTCTGCGGTGATCTTGGAGCCCAAGAAAGTAAAATCTGTCACTGCTTCCATTTCTTCCCCTTCTATATGCCAGGAAGTGATGGGGCCACGTGCCATGATCTTAGTTTTTTTAATGTTGAGTTTCAAACCACCTTTTGCACTCTCCTCTTTCACCCTCAACAAGAGGCTCTTGAGATCCTCTTCACTTTCTGCCATTAGGGTGGTATCATCTGCATATTGGAGGTTGTTGATAATTCTCCCAGCAATCTTAATTCCGACCTCTGATTCATCCAGCCCCGCATTTCTCATGATGTACTGTGCATATAAGTTAAATAAGCAGGGTGACAATATGCAGCCTTGTCGTACTCCTTTCCCAATTTTGAACCAATCGGTTGTTCCATGTCTGGTTCTTACTGTTGCTTCTTGACCCTCGTACAGGTTTCTCAGGAGACAGGTAAGGTGGTCTGGTACTCCCATCACTTTAAGAATTTGCCACAGTTTGTTGTGATCCACACAATCAAAGGCTTGAGCGTAGTCAATGAAGCAGAAATAGACGTTTTTCTGGAATTCTCTTGCTTTCTCCATGATGCAGCGAATGTTGGCGATTTGATCTCTAGTTCCTCTGCCTCTTCGAAACCCAGCTTGTACTTCCAGTAATTCTCGGTTCGCATACTGCTGAAGCCTAGCTTGTAGGATTTTGAGCATCACCTTGCTGGCATGTGAAATGAGCGCAATTGTGCAGTAGTTTGAACACTCTTTGGCGTTGCCCTTCTTTGGAATTGGAATGTAAACTGACCTTTTCCAGTCTTGCGGCCATTGTTGAGTGTGCCAAATTTGTTGGCATATTGAATGCAGCACTTTAACAGCATCATCTTTTAGGATTTTAAATAGCTCAGCTGGAATACTGTCATCTCCACTAGCTTTGTTGTTAGTAATGCTTCCTAAGGCCCACTTGACTTCACTTTCTAGGATGTCCGGCTCAAGTTCAGTGACCGCACTATCATGGTTATCAGGGACATTAAGATCTTTCCTGTATAGTTCTTCTGTGTATTCTTTCCACCTCTTCTTAATCTCATCTGCTTCTGTTAGGTCCTGCCTTCTTTGTCCTTTATCATGCCAGTCTTTGCACAAAACGTTCCCTTGAGATCTCCAATTTTCTTGAAGAGATCTCTAGTCTTTCCCATTCTGTTGTTTTCCTCGATTTCTTTGCATTGTTCATTTAAGAAGGCCTTCTTGTCTCTCCTTGCTATTCTCTGGAACTCTGCATTCAGTTGGATATATCTTCCCCTTTCTCCCTTGCTTTTCGCTTCCCTTCTTTCCTCAGCTACTTGTAAAGCCTCCTCAGACAGCCACTTTGCTTTCTTGCATTTCTTTTTCTTTGGGATGGATTTCGTTGCTGCCTCCTGAACAGTGTTATGGACCTCCGTCCATAGTTCCTCAGGCACTCTGTCTATCAGGTCTAATCCCTGAAATCTATTTCTCACCTCCACTGTGTATTCATCAGGGATATGATTTAGGTCATACCTGAACGGTTTAGTGGTTTTCCCGACGTTCTTCAATTTAAGCTGAAATTTTGCAACAAGAAGCTCATGATCTGAGCCACAGTCAGCTCCAGGTCTTGTTTTTACTGACTGTATAGAGCTTCTCCATCTTTGGCTGCAAAGGACATAATCAATCTGATTTCGATATTGACCATCTGGTGATGTCCATGTGTAGAGTCGTCTCTTGTGCTGTTGGAAAAGAGTGTTTTGCTATGATCAGCGTGTTCTCTTGGCAAAACTCTATTAGCTTTTGTCCGGCTTCATTTTGTACACCAAGGCCATGCCTGCCTGTTATCCCAGTGATTTCTTGACTTCCTACTTTAGCATTCCAATCCCCTATGATGAAGAGGACATCTTTTTTTGGTGTTAGTTCTAGAAGGTGTTGTAGGTCTTCATAGAACCGATCAACCTCAGCTTCTTCGGCCTCAGTGGTTGGGGCATAGACTTGAATTACTGTGATGTTGAATGGTTTGCCTTGGATTCGTACTGAGATCATTCTGTCGTTTTTAAGATTGTACCCCAGTACTGCTTTTCCCACCCTTTTGTTGACTATGAGTGCTACTCCATTTCTTCTAAGGGATTCTTGCCCACAGTAGTAGATATGATGGTCACCTGAATTAAATTCGCCCATGCCTGTCCATTTTAGTTCGCTGATTCCCAAGATGTCGATGTTCAATCTTGCCATCTCATGTTTGACCACCTCCAACTTACCTTGATTCAATGATCTGACATTCCAGGTTCCTAAACAATATTGTTCTTTACAGCATCGGACATTATTAATAAACTCATAAGTGGTTTCCAGTCGGTGTCTGTGACACACTCTTGCAAGCACGTTTTACGTAACACTTCTTATCACAGTTGATGGCATTAGCTTACAGTGGAGTGGGTGAGAAATGATTGCAGAACATGATTCCGTGCAACAAAAGCACTACTTGGAGAGAGAATGTTTGGATCCCCTGCATCAAATGAGTAACACAAGCACATTTATGGTACCATAAACAATCTGGAATGCCTTTTATTTTCATTCAGTTAATTAACAAGTATTACCTGGCTTAGCAAGAGCTCAGTTGGGGAAGATGAACAAATTCAGTTGTGACCAATCCTATTTCCTCTTGGGAAGGCAAATAAGCAATAACAAGGAATTGTTTCTGAGTGGGAAGACTTGAACTAATGGGTAATTATTGTGGGTTTCTCAAAAGAGCAGTGTGAGGAATGCCTTTTTCTACTGTAGTCCAACAAAGGTTCTGTTTATATAGGGTTTACTAATGCGTCCTCTTAAAAACATTGGGTTGGACTCAGACTTGGTCATAATTAAGGGTAGACCCATTGAAGTCAGTTGGACTTAAGTTAGCCCTAATTTCAGTGAGTCTGCTCTAAGTAGAACTACTAAGTCAGGACACAACTCATAGTAAAGCTGTTCATGAAATACTTTTAAATATATGTTGTTGCTCTTGGCTTCCCAAATTTTGTGTGTCACTTTCCTATTTTTGAATGATTGCTTCTTGTGTAGAACATATGCACTCTGTGGAAAATTAGATGCCCAAACTAAAAATACAGATTTTTCTCTGTCTTACAAAGAGATCACATACATAATTTGCTGGACCAGGTAGGTCCAATGTCTGTCAGGAAGATTTTTGTTTGAATATGCTGATAATATTATATTATTGAACATCACTGACCATGGTAATTTACACTCTACCCTAGTCACACACATTCTTTTTGTATAATTGCCTTCTCTTCAGCTGTCTTGTCAATCTGGTTTCAGATTAAAAAAATATTTGACAAGGCTGAGCAGGTTCTCAATTTCTATATTAAACTATTGTTCTCTTTGACCTTTACCCAGCACCAACATCATTTGAGGAGCTGCTTCTTTTTGAAAAAGTAGTAGAATATGTAAACAATGACATGATGATTTCATTTTCTTTACCAGTTTCCAAAAAGAACTGTGCTGCTTTTTAAATATTGCAACAGTCCTTGGGTGATAAGTAGGGGTTGTAGCTGAAATTCGCAAATGTGTAAATGCTGTGCAGAAAAATTAGATGTAGTCCGAACTAGAATGGCAACTCAGTGTTATGAGGGAATCCTGTGAGTTTCCAAACCTGTGTTTCTCTCGCAACATTAAATGTGTGTGTGGGTGGGTGGGTGGTGTGGAGAACAACCCTAAAACAGGCTATGGGTTCTGGGTGGCTTGTTAATCCTGCCAACAACCTACCCTCGCTGGGTTTGCATGTAATGACAAGCCATGGCTTTAATTTTCAAAATGCAAACAGCAAGTCCCATGGGGAAATTTACCCATAGTGGCTTGCCATTATATGCAAACCAGGACAACTTTTAGTTGGGCCCAAAGGAAGCATTGGAGTGAGTTGCTTGTGAAGCTGTGAGCTATAATGAGCTTCTGCTGAACACACTTCATAGACAACATGTGGTGAAGCTAATCTATTCTGACCATTCTTTTAGAATGGCAACATTCTAATCCAGTATACCACGTCATTATTAAATATTGGAGATATCTCTTTCTGTTGGACAGATGCAGTTTTTTAAAGCTTTGCAAAATTTCTGACATCATGTGCGTAGTAAATCTCTAATGAGCAATGGGTTCTCATTCATTTCAGTATGGGGGGGACAGCTCATACCTAGATATGAATAGGAAGCCCTTCTCATGTGGAAGCTCCATATGCAGATCCAAGCTCTTGCCAATCAGAACTATTACATTTACCCATGCACTGATATCAGGTTTCCTTTAGCCCCCACTTTACTTCAACACGAAAACAAACACAGAGGAGAGGCTTCAGTCTACAGCTTTTAATCCCACTTCACAGGGTCATACAGATGCAAATTCTCAGTGACTCTCAGTCTACAAAGGAATGCCTTCAGGGGATTCAAAAGGTAGTTACGAGAGTTGCCGCCCATTTGAAGAGGGAGGTGGTCTCACTAGCCTAACTTAAGCAGGGGAGGTCCCTCTCTCTCATGAGGCCTCCAAGTGCAGCTTTTCACGCAAGGCCAATTGGGTAGACCGTCTAAGTTCCAGCCCCGCCTTCTCTCGCTCTCCTCTGCTCTGCACCTGCGTCTCGCGTCTATTAGGTCAGACTCCCCAAACTCCGCCTCTTCCTGTTTACTGCCTATCATGGGTGTGTGTGTGAAGAGGGACACACATCCTCAGCCAGCTGGATGTTTGTAACCTGAGAAGCTGGCCTAGTCATGTCTGGACTAGCCTGGGAAAACACCTCCCTCATGTCTGGTGGTTCTCCTTCAGAATCTGAACTTCTATCCCACTCCCTGCACTTAGAAACACCCTTGACATCAGAATATTTCTCCCCTGCACCTTTTGAAGTAATACTGGCTATTGATTCCAAGTCCGATTCTTTCTTTTGCAGCTTCTGTTGCTTTCTGATATTACTACTATTTTACTTCAGTGTCTCGCCTACAAATTCTGCAAAAGATTTTGTGGACTGTAGTCAGCAATATCCATCCTGTTAACAGCTTTCAGTTTTTTTAGTTTAATAATAATTGCTTAAATTTGGCAAGGGTTTATACTTCGGGCTGCTTAATAAGGTGTGGCAGCTGTGATGATGGAGCCAAGAAACTCATCCATGTGGCGGTGGCACCAAACAGGGCTGTAACTTTGAAACCTGTTTGTTCATGTGCTGTGTATCCACAGCACCACTTGCCATGTGGTCCTTTGGTGGGGTCTTGTTACTAGTGCCTGACAGAAATGTGTTGCTAGCATGGAGACAATAATAAAGTATATTTCATCCAGTAAGCTGTTCACATGTCTTCTTATGAACTCTCCTGCCAACATGAGAGGTTTTTTTGGGTTGTTGTTCAGTCATTAAGTCGTGTCCGACTCTTCGTGACCCCATGGACCATAGCATGCCAGGCCTTCCTGTCCTCCGCTCTCTCCCGGAGCATGCTCAAGTTCATATTCATTGCATCGGTGATGCTATCTAGCCATCTCATCCTCTGCCGTCCCCTTCTCCTTTTGCCTTCAATCTTTCCCAGCATCAGGGTCTTTTCCAGTGAGTTTTCTCTTTGCATTCGGTGGCCAAAATATTTGAGCTTCAGTTTCAGCATCTGTCCTTCCAATGAGCAGTCAGGGTTGAATTCCTTTAGGATTGACTGATTTGACCTCCACGTGACTAATGTATGAAGCAGTCTTGATAGTCAGCATGGCTCATGCCAGGAGGGATTTGGTCTGTAATGCTATTGTAGATTTGAAGAGGGGAGCTTCACCTCCTTATAAAGTTGTAGCCATTTATGGACAATACAGTGAACCCTCTCATATTATATATTGGTGAAGAGAACAAGGATACAATTAACTGATAAAGACTAATAGTGCTTAATGACAGGGGCTGTAATTCAGATTGCTGCTTAGGCACTCACAAGGCGCTAGTGCTAGACTAGTAGAATATGTCCTTTTATGATGCTTGTTCCCTATCACACATGGCTTTTGAAATTCCCCTCTGTTTTCAAGAACAGTTTGGCATGATGCATCAGGGGGTTTGGTTTTTAAGAAAAAACAAGTTCAGAGTCCCCATGGGTTCATGGAACTTGTTCCATTGTTCTTCTGAAAAGAAACCTTGGCCAGAATCCAGTCAGCTTCTTGTAGACTTTTAAAAAAATCTACTTTGGAATACACTTACATTTGTTGATGCTTATGGGCAAGTTAGTTTGGCTAAAGCTTTGTTGAAATCATAAATGCTATATGTATCACTATACTGCTTAAGTACAGTGCTTTGTTTTCAATCAAGCAAATGAAAATTTCATTGTGAGAGCATGAGCTTTTTGTGGTCTCTCTCTCTCTATTCAGTTTTCATTGAAAGCAGCAACTGTATCTTTACTGATGCTTCTATGAGGCTTCTTACTGCACCTGTCGTGCTGCCAAGTGATTTGACTAGAAACAAATGAGCTCTGAGTCATGGTAGTACTTCTGTATGCTTTATTATCTCAATAAACCATTTCTGTCAAATAAATTAGACACCACTACAAAACAGAGGCAGAATCAGATGCATTTAAGGGGGAAATGTCAGTGGAAATGTACGTTTCTTTTCACCCCCTCGTGGCATACAAGGTTGCTTACAAGATGAAACTAGGAGTCATTAGTGAAGGGCACACTGTAAATGAACAGACATGGTTGTTATTTGGGATGTTGGTGTATTAGCTTTGAACACTCTTTCGATGAAAAGACTTGACTTGGAGTGTTTCTAGTTTCAGCTAATATTTGCTGAAGTGGGTGTTGTACATAGTTCTTAAAATGAGCTTTTGTAGAGTGAATTGTATTAGGGACGAGTTTAACGTGACTGATATGAGTCACCCAGTAAATATAATTGCTACAAATATGTCAGCAGAGTTCAGTAACTATGCTGTGAATCTCCAAGGGACCTAGACTAGGGAAGAAAGGACAAAAGAATTGGTATAAGAATGTGTAGTGTAAAATAAGAATGTGAAATTCAGTGAATATATTTTATCCTCCTGAAAATGATTCAGTCCTAAAAATTGCCCCATTGTTCAGTGTAGGTCAGCTTAGTGCTTGCCTGTTGGGATGTTTTACATTTTGAGACTGATTTTTTTTATTCCTTGACAGATTAATTGGTTATGTTCAAGACTGTTCATTAGCTTGCCTTTTAATCAGCTGTCAGCCCAAGTTCGACTTATCGGGAGTGTTGAGATGAACTGTGATTTCCTGGATTAGGCTGGCGGAGGTTCAAAATACCTAGAGTCAGCTGTAGTTGTCATACACTGGCATTAGAGCTGTTATTGCTGCTGTGTCATGTGCAACAGAGTACTGTATTTCAAGGGCATTGAGAACATTTTAGTGAAACAAGCATAGATCTGAATTGTGGTTTAAGTAATGTTAGACTACACTGATTTCTTTTTTTAAGCAATAGTTTTAAGAGCCGTGGCAATTTGATGTAGAAGATAATTTCATTTCAGTGACATTGAGATCACTTTTTCATTTCGCAAACTCATACTTTGAGTTTTGAGTTGGTTATGATATGTTGTAGATCTTTCTGAATTGATGTTGGTTTCAACTTCAAATTATTTTTTAAATAAATCTTGTAGTAAGTGTGTGTTGCTTTTTCTGATACATTTGAACTCTGGTTCCAATACCAGATACAAAATATATTGGTGCCTTGTATTATGATAATGGTGTATTTTGTACTTCGGTTCTGATATCACAATGCAAAATACATGATCATCATGTCAATTATGCATGGCTGCATATGTTCAGTTAACTGTTTTTCTTTTTTTTTTATATTTGCAGGTGGAAACTAGGAAAGCTTAAGGTCTCACAGTTGTTAGCATTTTGAAAGAAAAAGTAGTAAATTACAGATTCATGCACATTTAATAACTGACACAATACTTGGATATACAACATCTATTAAGAAGTAGGGGCAGTATGATATTGTGCTAGTTTTGGAAGATCCAAACAAACATTTGGAAAGGTTTTAAAACTTCTCATAGAATTTGGTCAAATGTCAGGTTATAAAATCAATTTAGCTAAATTGGAATGGTTAGGATTTAATTTACAAGGCTGAGTAAAAATGAAATTGCATGGAAATATTCAGTTCCTGGGAGGGGAACCCCTATTCAGTATCTTGGGATTTGGATTACTCATGTGCTGGAAGAGGTAACATCAGTGAATCACACTAAATTATTAAAAGAAATTACATTAGAACTAATAAGATGGACTAATAATAACATTAAACTCATCTCTGGTATTGCAGTAAGGAAGACTTAGATATTACTAAAATAAGCCCATATATTAGTAATTTATTTTCAGTTTGGCCAAAGTTTAAGAGCAGGCTAATTCCAGGTCTATCACCCTTCCCTCCAATAGGTCACTGGAAATAATGAATGGAATTTATAAAAAGATGGTTAAAATGGAATCATCTAAGAATCAGCATCAGGTAAAGTGGGAAAAAGCCTGTCTAGGACAGTATTAGCAGGAATATGGAAATGAGTATGGATTAAGGTACCTAAAATCACCTCCAAGGTATCCAGCCGCCTGAGGTGAGAACACACACTGCTGCTGCTGGCCTGCTGATCCACCTGTCCACCTGCTGGCCAGCCACTGCCTCACACCCCTTCCTGGTTGTGGGGCTCTTGTGAGAGCTTGCCCCAAATCTCGCGATGCTCGCCCCAAATCTCGTGAGAGCTCACCCTGAATTCTCACAAGATCTGCAGCTTCTGTAAGGGGAAGTGGAGGGGGTGGCACATAATGGGGGTGGGGCGAGCAGCCATTGCTGTTCCAGAGAGCCCCGCTAGCTGTTCTGTCACTGTGGCAAATTCCATGGTGGGAAAGCAGCTGGCAGGGCTCTCCAGAGCACCTGATGGAGGTGGAAAGGCAGTGGGTTCTCCTGGCAGGGGCGGGGGAAATGACACAACTTGGCCCTCATCCCATTCTGCCGCCTGATGGGGGTGCATTAGTCTGCACAATGGTAGGGCCGGCCCTGCCTAAAACAGCATTATGTTCGAATCTTAAGGAGGGGTTTTTCAAGATGATTTGTAGGTAGTACTTGACTTCTCTGAGACTGTTGGAGATGTGGCTTATTGAAAGCAGATATGATTCATAGCTTTTGGTCATGTTTAAAAATCAGAAGTTATTGGATATTAATCCTGAAAGAAATTAAAGCTATGACAGGATATGGCATACCATCAGACTCACTGGTAGTTATATTCTGTTATATTAAGGGCTGGAGGAGGATGTTGAAAGGGTTGCGCATATGTTAACAGCAGCTCGCATCACTGTTGCTTCTATCTGGAAGAAAAGTAGCTCTCCATCACTTGATAAGTCGATTAACAGATTATGGGACATGGTATATGTGTGCGCGTGTATGTGTACGTATGTATGTATAACATTTCTATACCGCCCAATAGCCAAATCTCTCTGGGCAGCTCACAAAGATTAAAACCACAAGTACAGCATAAGAACATAAGAAGACCCTTGGATCAGAGCAAGGGTCCATCTAGTCCAGCATTCTGTTCACACAGTGGCTGACCATCTGTTCACACAGTGGAACCCACAAGCAGGACATGAGCGCAACAGCTCCCTCCCACCCATGTTCCACAGCAACTAGTGTACATAGGCTCACTGCCTCTGGTACTGGAAGCAGCACATAGCCATCAGGACTAGTAGCCATTGATAGCCTTTTCCTCCAGGGATTTTTCTAACCCCCTTTTAAAGCCATCCCAATTGGTGGCCATCACTACATCCTGTGGTAGTGAGTTCCATACTTTAATTATGCGCTATGTGAAGAAGTACTTCCTTTTATCTGTCCTGAATCTCCCACCAATCAGCTTCATAGGATGACCCCAGGTTCTAGTATTTAGAGAGAGGGAGAAAAATGTCTCCCTATCCACATTCTCCACACCAGGCATAGTTTTGTAGACTTTTTTTATTATTATTTTCATTTCTATACCGCCCAATAGCTGAAGCTCTCTGGGCGGTTCACAAAAATTAAAACCAAACAACACACAATAAAACAATTTAAAATATATAGAACACTAAACCACAATATAACAATACAACCACAATAAAACCTAGCAGCAGTGCAGGAGTTGAAAATACAGATTTAAAACAGCAAAGCTAAAAGTTTAGAAAGCTAAAATGCTAAAATGCCTGAGAAAATAAAAAGGTCTTCACCTGGCGCTGAAAGGAATACAATGTAGGTGCCAGGCGAACCTCACTAGGGAGCTCATTCCAGAGCTGGGGTGCCACAGCAGAAAAAGCCCTCCTCCTAGTAGCCACCCGCCTCACTTCCTTTGGCAGGGCCTCACTGATGATGATCTTAAGGTCCGGGCAGGCACATAAGGGAGGAGGCGATCCTTCAGATAACCTGGCTTCTATCATGTCTCCTCTTACCCTCCTTTTTTCCAAGCTTAACAATCCCAGTTGTTGTAACTTTCTCTCATAGGGGAGATGCTTCAGCCTCTTCATCATTTTAGTTGCTCTTCTCTGCACTTTTTCCAGCTCTACAATATCCTTTTTAGGTGTGGTGACCAGAACTGTACGCAGTATTCAAGTGTGGTTGCACCATAGATTTGTATAGGGGCAGTATGATACTGGCAGTTTTATTCTCAGTTCATTTTCTAATTATGCCTGACATGAAGTTTGCCTTTTTTACAGCGGCCTCACACTGGGTTGACATATTCATTGAGCTGTCCACCACAACCTCAAGATCTCTTTCTTGGTCAATCACTGCTAGATCAGATCCCATTAGGTTGTACGTGAAGTTGGGATTTTTTTGCCCCAACGTGCATCACTTTACACTTGCTTACATTGAGCTGCATTTGCCACTTAGATGCCCATTCTCCCAGTTTGAAGAGATCATTTTGGAGCTCTTCACAATCCCTTTTTATTTTAACTGCTCTAAATAATTTGGTGTCATCGGCAAACTTGGCCACTTCACTGCTCACTCCTAATTCCAGATCATTTATGAACAGGTTGAAAAGCATTGGTCCTAATACAGATCCCTGTGGGACCACACTATTTACTTCCCTCCATTGGGAAAATTTACCATTTATTCCTACTCTCTGCTTTCTGATCTTTAACCAGAAGATAAGATTCTTTAACCATAAGATAAGAAAAGATTTCATCTTTTCATAAGATGAAAGACTCTTATGATCCATAAGAGGACCTGTCCTCTTATTCCATGACTGCTAAGTTTGCTCAGGAGTCTTTCATGAGGAACTCTGTCAAAAGCCTTTTGGAAGTCCAAGTAAACAATGTCTACCAGATCACTCCTGTCTACATGTTTATTGACATTCTCAAAGAACTTTAGAAGGTTAGTGAGACAGGACTTACCTTTGCGGAAGCTGTGTTGATTCTTTTTCAGTAGGGCTTGTCCTTCTATGTGTTTACTAATTTTATTTTTAATAATGCCTTCAACCAGTTTACCTGGAACAGATGTTAAGCTAACCGGCCTGTAATTTCCTGGATCTCTTCTGGATCCGTTTTTGAAAATTGGTTACATGGGCCATCTTCCAGTCCTCTGGTATAGAGGCTGATCTTAGGGACATGTTGCATATTTTGGTTAGAAGATCAGCAATTTCATATTTGAGTTCTTTGAGAACTCTGGGGTGGATACCATCTGGGCCTGGTGATTTATTTGCTTTCAATTTATCAATGAGGTTGAGAACTTCATTTTTTGTCGCCACTATTTGTCTCAGTTCCTCAGACTCCCTTCCTGAAAACATCAGTTTAGGCACAGGTATCTATCCTGTATCTTCTGCAATGAAGATGGATGAAAAGAATTCATTCAGCTTCTCTGCAATCTCCTTGTCCTCCTTCAGTACTCCTTTAACTACATCATCATCCAATGGTCCAACTGCCTCCCGAGATGGCTTTTTGCATGTGATATATTTAAAGAATTCTTTATTGTTGGCCTTGATATTGTTAGCAATATGCTCTTCACACTTTTTTTTTTTTTTTTGCATCTCTTATTGTCTGCTTGCATCGCCTTTGTGCAAGGTTGTGCTCTGTTTTGTTTTCCTCACTTGGGAAAGACTTACATTTTCTGAAGAAAGCTCTCCTAACACTGCTCATTAACCATGCTGGTGACCTCTTGGACTTGGTGCTACCTTTCCCAACCTGTGATATACATTTTAGCTGGGCTTCTATTATCGTGGTTTTGAGCAATCTCCAAGCATTTTGAAGGGATTTAATCCTCTTGACTCCACCTTTTAACTTCCTTTTCACCAGTTTCCTCATTTTAGAGAAGTTTCCTCTTCTGAAGTCAAATGTGACTGTGTTGGACTTCCTGGGCAATTTTCCACTTTAATAAATATATATTAAATCTGATAGCACTGTGGTCACTGTTTCCAATTGGTTCAACAACATTTACATCTCGTACTAGGTCCTGGGTGACACCACTTAGGATTAAATCCATGGTTGCCTCCCCTCTGGTTGGTTCTATGACCAACTGTTGTAGGGCACAATCGTTTACGGCATTGAGAAATTTAACCTCTTTGTCATGACTGCAACATGCCTTTATCCAGTCAATGTGGGGGGTAATTGAAGTCACCCATTATTACAACACCTCCTTGTTTGGAGGCCTCCCTGATTTCGTTTTCCATCTCAAGGTTACTCTGAGCAGTCTGTTCTGGGGGATGATAGGACGTTCCTAGCACTAAATTAGTTTTGGAGCCTGGTATCGTCACCCACAGCGCTTCTGTGGAAGAGCCTACCCCTGTTAGGTGTTCTAGACTGCTCAACACTATGCCATCTTTGACGTACAGGGCAACACCTCCCCCAGTATGCCCTTTCCTGTCCTTCCTATAGAGTTGAAATCCAGAGATGACTGTATCCCACTGGTTCTCTCTGTTCCTCCAGGTTTCTGTAATGCTCACTATATCCAGGTTTTCTTTTAAAACCAAGCACTCCAACTCTCTCATTTTGGCTCAGAGGCTTTTTGCATTTGCATAGAAACACCTATACACGGTGTCCCTCCCCAGATGCCTCTGGCATGTGCATCTTTTGCTATTGGACTTTGGCCCCTTTGATTGGCTATTACATTCTGCCATGTATTCCTGACCTATTTCCTCCCCTTCTACATTTGGGCAATCAAAAACATTTTCATCTTCATCCCTTTGGGATGATTTAACCCGAATCGGATGCTTCCCAGCTCTTGTCCACTTTCCCCCAGAAAGCTGCTCTGCCACCCTTTTTATGTTTAGCGCCAGTAATCTGGTTCCATTTTGGTTCAAGTGGAGTCAGTCCCTCTTGTACAGGCCCGGCTTGTCCCAAATTTCCCCCCAGTTCCTAACAAATCTGAAGCCCTCCTCCTTGCACCAACATCTCATGCATGCATTGAGACTTCTCAGCTTCGCCTGTCTAGCTGGCCCTGTGTGTAGAACAGGTAGCATTTCAGAGAAAGCTACCTTGATGGTCCTGGATTTCAACCTCCTACCTAGCAACCTAAATTTGGCTTCCACGACATCGCAACTACATTTTCCCACATCATTGGTATCAACATGGACCACATCCACTGACTCTACCCCAGCACTATCTACTAGGCTATCTAGACGGTGCATGATATCTGCAGCCTTTGCACCAGGCGGGCAATTCACTACATGCCCATCACAAACCCATCAAATCTCATACTACCACAGGCCCCCCTCCCCTCAGAGGCACATCCTCGGTGCGAGAAGATATTCGTTTATCTTCTGAGGAATGGGTCCCTTCTAAGGGATCATTTCCATCTTCCTCAGAAAGACCCGCATTCTGCGCCCTCCTTCCCCAAGACCCGCATTCTCTTTTACAGTAGAGGAGCTGTCACCCTGGGAGTGGGACAGAGCTTATAGGTGCCTGAAGAGCTCATCCACCAACCTCTCTGCCTCTCTGAGCTTCTCTAGGTCAGCAACCTTGGCCTCAAGGGAATGAACTTGTTCCCTAAGAGCCAGGAGCTCATTATACCAAGCACATACCCATGACTTCTGCCCAGCAGGCAGATAGTCGTACATGTGACACTCAGCATAAAAACAATATAAAATATAAAAGCATTAAAACTATAGTATAAAAGTACAACCACCAAATTAACTAACATATTTAGAGCTAAGGAAGGGAGACAACAGGAAAACAAGTTCATAGAAAAATGGAGTCTATTTCCTTTTGGAATAACAAGGTCCAGGATAATATTAAGCCATAATGCTGGGTATGATTTATTGTTGTTTAAATACTGTATTTATAAGGTTTATATTTGATTTATTTATATAATATTACTATTCTAGATATGTTCTCACAGTATTAATATTTATCTGTTTATATTTTGAATGAGCACACTCCGGGAGAGAGTGCAGGACAGGAAGGCCTGGCGTGCTATGGTCCATGGGGTCACGAAGAGTCGGACACGACTGAACGACTGAACAACAACAACAACAACAATTTTGAATGAGTTATAGATTGACTGGAGTTGTAGAAGGATTTTGATAAACTATTGTAATTATTTGAAGAAATAAAGAAAAAAGAGGGAGGAGGAAAAAGAAAGAAGCAGGGCAGTATCCAATGCTGGCAAAGCACCATCTCTAAACATGTTGTGGCAGTGGGAATGACCACTGTGGGAATGAAGTATCATTTGCTAGCTACCCAAAAAACTACCCGAAACTACTGTGTTGAATGGGACAGGTCAGTAGAGCTCCCTTCCACAACCTCCGCTGACATGTCCTATTCTTGACGCAGTAGTTTTGGGTAGTTTCTGGTTGCGCTAGCAAGGACTACTGTCCTGTTGTGCAAGTGGTCATTCCTGCTAGTGCAGTGGTGGTATTGGATACTGCCCCAGATGTGAGAGCTGTGTGTCTGATTATGAATGCATTTGGCGGCATTTGTAATGGAAGTTGTTTCAGAGTCAGTACAGTGCGATCCTATATGTGTCTCCTCAGAATTAAGTTCTAAGATTAGAGGGGCTTACATCCAGTGTATAGGATTACAGCCCAAGTGAGTGAAAGTTTTCTGACCAGCAGTATGCCCCAAACATTCCCTTGATTAGTTCTCTGTTTCTTGGAGGATGAGGTCCATACTAAGTAAGTGCCAGAGAGAGGAAAGTCATCAAATCTGTGTTAATATGAGGCTTTTAAGCCTGCTCCATGAATTAGGTTTGTGTGGCTGCAGTATTGTGACCTTCTGATATGCTGTACACCAGTAGAGAAGCTCCAATAAGAACTGCTGTGCTGGCAACTAAGGGTAGCTCTGCATACTCACAGGAGTTTCTGCATGCTGGATCATGGTACATGTGCTTTTGTCTCTGACTCTAGGGGAAAAAATAAATAATTTAGATTGTATTATGCTCTAGAATGTAATGTGTCAGCATACAGTAAAGCATGGGGGGAGGTATAGATGTAAAAGTATTTGCTCAGCAGTGTTGTCTTATGTTCTTTGATGTTAGTTTTCATGTCTAATTGCAATAGCTATTCATATCAAAGTCTTTTTATGACTTCAAAGGATTAGTTTAACCTTGCAACCCATTTTGATAGGTAGGCATGGTATACTTTAGGTGTGATAAATTGTCTGAATTAATATGAAAACTAATTGCTGCTTGGCATTTCCAGACAGTTCTTGTACTAGCAGGATTTGGTTATTTTTTTTAGTAGATCTTTACTAAGACATTTCATTAATCCATGCTGTTAAGATGAGAGTCAAGTAGTAGCATGCCCATGTTGACTGTGTGTGAGGGAACTTTAGCTTTGCCTTGCTTTGTTCATCAGTATTTGAATTTTTAAATGTGGCAACCACACTGAGATACCTATTGGATTAGAGAACATTTGTATCACCTTGCGATGTCCACTCATCAAGCATAAGGTTTTTTTAGGGTATGCATAAGATGCTCGTAAGTATACGCTTAAGAATAATTGTGAACAACTGTGGAACAATTAATGCTTGAAAGCATGTGCATTTATATGCATATACTCAGAAGTCTGTGGCTCCCTGTTGAATGTGCTTTTCACAGGGTGAATCAGGGGTAGCCACTATTTCATAGTGCCTCCAGTGCCACTGTTTTGAAAGGCTAAGAAACGTGTCTCCTTACAAAACAAATTCAAAGTCTAAATAAAATATGTCTATCCAATATAACTATATAATAATGGCTTGCATACGAATGTTTTCCTAAATCATACAAAAATCATACAATGTTTAGTTATTGATCTACTCTATATGGTGGCCATCCTCTTTATTTTGTACTTGCTACAGGTCCTCAGGAGAGTAATCTGGGTTATACTGTAGTTTCATTTGCTAGTTGTGTTAAAAAGAATTTACCAAGCAGTGCACTTCTACGAGCAGGAAGAGCAGACCATGTCTTAGTAGGGATGTACGAATTGTGTACCTTCCGTGCTGCTTGACTTCCGCAGTTTGCGGCCAGTACTCCATTCCGCCGTTCACAAGCCCCCGGAATTCTCCTCTTTTTGTTCCGCTTCAAAAATTATGAAGATAAATTGTTACCGACAACCGTAATTCCGGTGCCCAGCCATCTCCGTAAGTCTGCATAACTTCGGTAAGAATTGCTATTTTTCATAAATATTTACATATTTTTTTAAAAATTGAAATCCTCTGTCTCCATTTACTGTCAGCCAAAACACTTCCTCTTCCGAGGGGCTTCCCAAAAGAAGGCTGTCTTAGGTGTGCCTGAGCGATAAACTATTTGTTTAAAGCAACCCTGTTTTAAAGAAAGAATTTTTTTTTTTAAATGAACATGCTGCTCCAGGGCTATTTATCACTAGTTTATCGCTCAGGCACACCTAAGACAGCCTTCTTTTGGGAAGCCCTGAGGAAGAGGAAGTGTTTTGGCTGGAAGTAAACAGAGATGGAGGATTTCAATTTAAAAAGACCACCCACAAACAAGGCGGTGAGCACAATTCATTAAAAAAAAAACCTTACGTATTTATTATCGGAATATACTACACTGTGTTTTTATTTATGAAAATTTTGCGATCCTTTGCAGACGACGAAAAAAAAGCTGCATGACTGCTGGCTCCGCAGGACTTCATGGTGCCGTTCCGCAGAGGATTTCGTGGCACAGACTAAAGGGAATTCGATCCCATTTCAGTCCATGGCGGAATTCTGTGACATCCCTATGCCTTAGTACCTTGGCTGCTTTCAGTTAAGGATGAGTTCTCTAAATTCATGCATAATTACTTATGGTGCCAAATTAGTACTTGCCTGGCTCAGAATATGAATTTGTCTGCCTTATCATGCTTAGTTGTATTATGAATGCAACATAAAGTCAGAAATTCTTCTTCAGCTTGATATGTTAAATGAGGTTCTGTACAGGCATAATCAGTGTCCAGCAGACCGGATACCCAATGTCAGTAGCTTTGTAGGTTGCATGCACAAAGCTTCTTTAATATTAGTCTTTTACTCAGTGAAAGATTTGATGGTTGTGAACTATGTGACGGACAATTTTATCAAATAGCCTATTCTTTTGGGTTTATATCTCTTCTCTATTTGAGTCAATTCTCTCTGTATTTTTTTTCTTGCGTTTTTCTTGCAAATATTTTCGATGGCTGTTGTCCTCTATCCAGATCCGAAACCCATTCTTGTTCTTGGGTGTTTCTCTTGTGGGGTGGCTGTTTGAATTTTCAAGGAGGTCTCCATCATGACTGATGCAGTGTGACAGATCTGCACAGGACAGGTTATATCATAGTACTATTCCCAGGGGGCAGTCTAATAATGTGCATGCGTATAGGGCCATCAGCATGTGCCAGCACTGCAAGCAAGATGAGAGCCAGTGATGTGGACTAATTTGCATAACGTCATTTGCATAAATCACTAGAAAGTATGTAATTTAGCTTGTTTACTAAATACAAGTAAAATAAAGTTAAAAAAGGTACCCCATATTAATCTTTTGTCTCGATACACCACAAGTATGTGACCTGAAATATTCGAGGGAAAAAAATTAAAGCATGCTTAATGTGATTTAAATGTAATATTATATAGACATTTTTGTTGGAATACTTGTAAAAATTTAAATATATGCTTAATGCTTGCAAATAGCAGGCCCATGCCGAATTAAACAGGGAGGAAGTTTACCCATCACTGTGCCTAACAACTTCTAAATTTTCATATTAAATATACTTGGCGAGTGCTCAATTTGGGCATGTTCAGATGTTCCCATTCTTCAATTGTGGTGAGATTAGGAGTGATCTTAAAACTCATGCACTTCCTTCCCTACTTATGCCTCCCTACCCTCATCGTACATGCAAGATAATGTTCAATCTGGGAAATCCTGTGATTAATTAAACACAGGATATCTCTTATGCTTTTAGCCTCATAAATTATGTAATCCTGAAGGCTGCTCTCAACATGGGTGTGTGTGTGTGTGTGTGTGTGTGTATGTTTAAAAGAGACAGAGACCTGGTTCACGTGACAAGGCGCAATGAGCCATGTTGCCTGGGGGCACCACTTTGCATATCCAACCTGTGCTCACAGGTTGTTGTGTTGTGCAAACCTGGTGAGTGTGGGTTACACAAGGGTTAAACAACCCTTCCATAACCCATGGTCTGTTCTAGGGTTAAGTAACTCACAGTGGGCTGGTGTGTCATGTGAACCAGCCCAGACAGTGTGCATGCTAATATTGAAACACACTGGAAAATAAAAGGGTAGGGCAATGTTGACTAATTTCTCTGTAGAAAACTTTGTGCTGTAGATTTTTCTTGACGATGTTGTACTGGTATTACAGCCACAATCATTACTGTATCTCATTCCCTTTTTCCCCTATAAGGAATAGCTGTTTTTAGGTTTTAGATGGTTGTTCTTCCAGTTAGCTGTCCGTGACCAGTGAATCAAGGTATAATTTACCTGTTTTGTTCATAGACCTAATATAGTCTGCATTCTGTCATGTTTCCAGTTGAATCCTTTCAAAAAGCTTGTGTTTCTGGAAAGACAAGAATAGAACATTGTAAAGGAATTCCAGGTAACATTTTGCATGCAAACAGGGACCCTTTTAAAGCTGCAATAAACGTGAGTTCCAATATTTGGCTTTACTAAAATAAAAAACATTTATGTTGCTTGGGGAAAATCAGTTAATGACTTTGGCAGTTCTCTTTCGCCTATAATAGTTTTGGGGATTAATTGCTGTATGTTTATGTAATACCTCGAAAGAGAATCTGTAAACAATTGCTCACTAAGACTCTTACCCAGACTCAAAGCTAAACTATAGTGTTAATGTGCATGTATAGCAGTGAACACACAGCTTACCTTGACCTTGCACACATCCTGTCCTCTCTTCTCCTCTGACTCAGCTGCAAGGAGAAGCTTCTGTTTTTAAACTAACCAAAGTTCTTTGTTGCATCTAAACTTGAGGAACTCTGGTTAGTTAAAGTTTAACAGGATCATAAATCACATGATGACTCTGGCTTCTGACAAAGTATAATTTAAACTAACCAGAGTTCCCCCCGGCTTGGAAGTAACTAGGAACACTAGTACGTTTAAAAGCAGGTGGATGCTTTGAGAGGAGGAGAGGGGAGGCTCATGAGCCCAAGGTTCTCTGTTGCTCATGCACATAACTGGGTCTTAAGATTGGCTTTGGCCCTGCCCACTGCCCATATGCAACCCACCCCTTGCTCTGCCCCAACAGATTACCCTCAAGGGAATGTGCCTTTTGAGAGAAAAAAAGTTTCCCCATCCCTGCTTTCCTCTATATAGTTCCATTATTGACATCGAAACTAGTTACCTTTAGAGGACTTCAGGGCTCAGATGCTCAGGTCTTAAAAAGATCAGACATGCACCAATCCATGACAAAACCAAGAGGAAATGATCCAAGATTCTATATGAAGATTGGCTTAATTCTTAGAAATGGCCCAACAGCTTTTCAGCTTTTCATTTTTTTTCCCAAAGTGTATTTCTTTTTCTTTTGCAACTTTTCCAGAGAGAGTATGTTCTTTTTCTCTCTTTCCTCTTCTTCTCCACCTACCTCTTTCCCAATTACTTTCTGTATCTGTGGGAAAGTGAGAAGCTAGTCTGTTTGTGAAAAGTCACGAAAGGAAAATGCCCTTGGAAAAATTGCTGTGAAGCTTAAAACTCGTCAGATGGTGTCTGAGAATAAAACCAATTTTCTACATGACACCTGAGGGTTTGTCCACTTCGTTGTATTTGTGTGGGGCTGTGGGTTTTTTGGAGATGAACCATGTTTTTTCCCCATGTAAAAGTACAAAACTTAAAAATATTTGGAGATATAACTTTGAAGTGGTCCAAAAATGCACACCTTCCCTGAAAGCTAGCATAGCATCTAGCATAGGAGGTCAATGATGATAGAGCATAATGTCAAGAGCATATACTTGGCTCTTGCTTTCTCCTTTGAGATTACAAAAGTAAGAAGCACTTCACCATCAGTGACTCAAGGCTGCTTCACACTACGCATCTCCTACAAGAATATTACTTCCATTTGAGGATACAGTATGGGCACCTCGTGTGTGTATGTGTGTTTGTGTGTGTGTACGTATACACATATATATACACACACACACATGCTGCCAGTAGCCATCATAAAGTGTAATGTGTTATATTTGGTTAATGTCGACTATAGAAGTTTCTTACTTGTTGTAGATTTAGCAAAATCCCGATCTTTGCTTTAGTTAAAGAACTATTGAAAGTAGCTTCACGTTATCAACAGCTGTATTTAGAGATGGTGTTAGCAGCTAAGCTTTCTCTTTCCTGCTATAAGGCCAGTGATCCAGTCACCTGCTTCCTTGAATGCTATGTAAGCATTAAAAATATGACCCAGCTGTTCTAGGTGTTGTCAGCTTGGGGCCAAATTGTCTACTGACATTTGAAACAGATTGATATGAATGTTGAGATCAGACTGGGATGGGATGAAGGATTCTTCATATACATAAACATTAATAAGTATCTGATCCCCGTTAGTGAAAGGCTCCAAAACCACTTAACTGTTCAGCACCAACTCATGACCCGGTTCGCACGTAATGACTAACTATGGGTTCAGTAACCCACAGTTAGTTGGGGGCTATGCAGGAGTGCGTGAGCTTGTAGCATCCTGGCTGCTTTTGTAAAGAAACCAGGAACTCCCCTGTTCTTCGGTTGGTTGTTCTTTGTGATGTGCAAACTTGGAACCTATGCTGGGTTAAAACTCTGTTTTTTTTTTTAGCAAAGCCAGTGAAAAGTGGAAGCAGCAAGTGCTCAGGGGTCAGGGTGCTATTTTGTCCCCTGCATAACTGTGGGTTGTTTAACCCACAGTTAGTCATTACGTGCGTACTGACTCACTGACTTTTGAAAGCCCACAGACTCCAGACTACTTAATTTTAGCAATACTGACTCGTGTGTCAGGAGCCCCCTAGCTGCCTCTTTAAGTCCCCTCCAATAGCCAACTCACGACACAGACAAGAGGGATTCTTTCCAAGGCTTTATTCCTTTACAACTTAATGACTCTTTCAGATGCTAATCACCAGCCACTAAGCAAGGAAATGCACTGGGGTAGTTAGCAGAGTAGCCTAAACTCTGGATAAGGCAACTGGTCCCTGTTTGAAGGGGAAGAGCAGGAAAACTCTGAACTTATGGGCTATGGAGAGGTCCTCCCTCTTACCCGGGGATCCTTGAGATGCCACCGTTGTTTTACCGCCTCTCTGCGCCCTCCATCAGGTGCTGCTCCCTCCATCTCCGCTGAGCGTCCAGCAAGATCCCATCCCCCGCTCTCTTACTGCTAGGGTCACTATCTCTCTCAGGAGTGCAGGCAGGAGGAATCTCTCCCTGCCGCTGTGCCTGTGAGAGATGAGTGAGCTCCTCTCCCACAGGTGGTTGGTCCTCCTCAGAATCAGAACTACTCTGGGGCTCTATGGGCTCAGTATCCACCCTGACATCATGGACATCAGATCTGAAATTCTCGAATGCCTCACAGTTTCCCTTTACCTACTCAGTTTGCTTGGCACTCTACTGCTCAACAAAAAGGAGGTGGCAGCACCAATCTAAGAAACAAAGGAAGAGAGCTCCTCAAAAAACAATGCTGTTTGTTATGGCTTAATCAAGAGAAGAACTCTTCTTCTGGGGCAACTGTATATATTGCTTATAGAGAGCTGCATGTAACAGTCATATTCTGTATGCCGAAATAACTTTAAAAAACAGATAACGGAGAACTAAGGGTCCATACTGCCCAGGGACAGTTCTGGGGGCCATACCGCCCATGCCTAATTGTGACTAGTATTGCATTGTGTTCTCCAGAGTGAAGATTCTCAGCAAGGGGCTTTCAGAGATCACAAAAGCTTACTCCCCTCTCCAACCTGTTTGCAACTTCTCAAAAGCTGCCTTGGTGACATTGCTTACTTTTTTCTTTTTTTTAAATCTTTTTGCTGCTGGCTATGTGCTCCTAGCCAATGAGAAAGCACATAGCCAACATAATGACTTCACTCAGGGCAAATGAGGCCTTCACATTGTTCTCACTTTGAATGGTGAGGGGGAAACAGGAAAATGGCCTGCTGTAAAGGCAACCATGCCATTGCTCCCTTTCTTGCCACATAGTGCTGGCAGGCAATGAATTTCTAAGGAGAGAGGCGCATGGAAGAGGTTTCTGTGCAACTGTCACTTACTTCCTCAGGAACTGCATCTTAAATGGGATGCACTTCTGAATGCAGATGTTATCCACCCATACTGCATTGCTTTCAGTGGGATGCACATCCGAGAAATAATATAGATATGGATGAGTATCCACAATGCACTTCTCATTGAAAACAACATAGTGTGGTGGATAGATGGCATCTTTATTCAAATGAGCATTTCTGTATACATTTGATTTTAAGCTGCAGCTTCTGATCCAGTAAGTCAGCCTTCCCCAATCTCGTGCCCTCCAGATGCTTTCAACTTCAACTCCCATCAGGCCCAGCCAGCATGGCCAATGGTTAGGAATGCTAGGAGATGTCATCCAGAACATCTGTAGTCTAAGGCACCAGGTTGTGGAAGGCTGCAGTAAGTGATAGGAGCACAGAAGCCTGTTTCTACACATTGATCTCCTTAGTTGGATCAGGGTGCTGACTTGCCATGCAGTGCTGGTGTTTTGTTTTCTACAACTGCAAGATAGGGAGCATCAGCCCAGTTGTTTTGGAAACAGGCCCATGTGTCCTTCTTTCCCTTCCCCCCAAATTTCCTGTTCTTTCTCCCTGTGAAGTCACTGAAAAAGGAGAGGTGCTTGTTGAGAACATGAATGTTCACAAATTCCCACCTCCATGCAAATTTTGGCTCAGTCCTTATTGTAATGTCAGAGCAGCTAAACATCTGCTTTGTTTAAACAGAGCTAAACAGGCCATAATGCGTTTGCCAGAAGCAGTATCTTATTTGTCACTAGTGCTGTCAGAAGCCACCTATAGTGCAATGGCATGGTGTTTGCTGGCAGAACAAGTTTTCCAGGGAAATCCATCACACCAGAAAATGCTATTGGTGTTGTGCCTGAGGTAACTTGTGCTAGCACAATTTAATTTACGTTAGTACTAGTGCCGAATTGGATACTACTCACAGAAAATTAGTCACTGTTATAAAATGTGTTGCAGCAGACTGAAAACATATTAAAAGATCTTGTGTGAAAATGCAATCCATTGTATTGCTGATTCCTTTATGAATGCATAGTAATGCCAATTAACTTCCACTGTAATTAGATTCATGACACACTACTGCAGGAAAGGAGAATCTGGAGGAGGAGTGTGATTATTCTGCATAACTTGTGAGTGGGCAGATTCCCTTTTGATTCTGGCTGTATGAGATACAAAAGAGACATGGGGACATGAGAAAATCCAAACTGAAGTGGCTGAAAGGGCACTTTAAGGACTCACTGTGATTGCTTTATTTTTTTCATTGTAGAGAAGAAAATATTCATTATAGGGAGAGAATATGCATTTTTAAAAAGTTTTTTCAGAAAATGTTGGCACAGTCCTGTGATAGGCAAAAATAGTGAAGTTCCTTGTTATCCCTTAACTGAATAGCAGTAATAATAATGGGGTTATCTCCATTGTTGATGTCTTGTTTTACTAGAATGCACAGAGAGGTTTAGGGTTCTAAAGGGAATAAAGCCTTGGTAACTATACAATACTACAGAAGTGAACACCTGTAGAGCACATGTGGGCATCCTGCATGCAGCCCTCAGTTCTTCCCTGCAGCCTGACGATGCTCCCCCGATTCACTCCTGTTGGTGCTGCTGCTTCTGGTTATTCCCTCCACCCAACATACACTGCCACCACCGAAAGCATTACTGCTGCCCATTGCCTGTTTCCTGAGATGCTGCTGCACTCATAATCAGTGCCTCCAAAATCAATGCCCACCCCCATCCCAGTTTCCCCCTGCTGCTTGCTGCTTGCTTGCACTGGACCTAGCCATACGTGCAATATGATATTAAATATGTAGCATGCAACTGGACCCTCTTTTGTTTTTACGTACAGGTAAGTGTGCGAGCCCCTGGATTGGGATCATCATGTATGGGTATTTTATTTATTGATTTATTTGGCTTGTACCTTGCCTTTCTACCAATAATGACACTGAAGGCAGCAGGGGAGGTTTAAAGCTTCCCCTTCAGCCGCTTGTTTATTTAACACCCCCCCCCACCGAAGCTAAAAGAAAAAGCTTTCATTGGTGCAAATAAAGACTTTTTTTCTTTGTTAGCCCCTGTGCATGTTGTGTGTGTGCGAGGGTAGGTGGGCAGAGTTTTGAAAACAAGCGGCAGTGGAGGGAAGGTTTAAACCTTTCCTACCTGTGCTTGGTCCTGATCTGGATTGGGAGCCCTCATGCTTACTTATATGTAAAAAACAAAGAGAAGGGGAGCATGGCAGGGGGAGGGGAGAATTACCTTTCGTGTGTGTGTGTGTGTGTGTGTGAGAATGAATGAGTGTGTGTGTGTGTGTGTGTACAGTTTGAGTGTATTGGGTGGAGGGAGTAGGGGGGATGCCAGCCTCTGCCCCATCAATCAGCCCTGGTTACAGCCACAGGCATGAAGCCCCCACCCACTCTTGGGGACCAAAAACTTTCCCAGCCCTGCTCTAGATGATAAGCCAACTTCAAGAGCTGATGTGGTCTGGTGACATGAGAGATGAGCTTAGATAGTGGAAGAAAAGGATCTCTTCTCGATCATCCCAGAGTGCAGGACATGGAACAATGGGCTCAAGTTACAGGAAGTCAGATTCCGGATGAACATCAGGAAAAACGTCCTGACTGTTAGAGCACTATGACAATGGAACCAATTACCTAGGGAGGTGGTGGTCTCTCCCACACTGGAGGCATTCAAGATGAGGCTGGACAGCCATCTGTCAAGGATGCTCTGACTTGGATTCCTGTGTTGAGCAAGGGTTGGACTCAATGGTCTTGTAGGCCCCTTCCAACCCTACTATTCTATGATTCTATGATAAGAGCAGGAAATGTCATTAATCAAGGATTTGTTTTTGGCAGGTCATGGCCTGTTACCCCTGGTTGCCTTTCTGTAAAATTGGAATAATTATTACAACGCAGTTGAGCGAACACAATAAAGCTTGTAAAACACTTCTCAGTTGCTGTCCTTTATAAATAACTCATAGTAGCAGTAGGTAGCATTTAATCAATTGATGCAGTCTCTGCCCAGGGCAGAAATTGACAACCAACAAACTAACATTAAAAACAATCTGATTAGCCATGATGTGTCTCTCTGTGTGTATAGTGTATTTTATGTATACTCCTTCAAACTATGCCTTTCCAAACAAGGTAAAGTTAAAGCTGAAGAGACTGCCCTAATGCAAATTTTATAGTTGTTACTCTATATACATTTTTTAGATGCAGGGTTATAATGCTCGCCCCTCAGTACTGGAAATGGGAAAAATGGTCCCTTAATAAAGTTAAGCCACTTGGTGTTTGCTTGGCAAAGTCCATATCTTTTTATTGTAGCTCTGTTTATAGCAGTCATAAATAGCTTTTCAATTAAAAAGCATTCAAGGTATTGTACCAAATATCATTATATATCAAAACAGACAATTCAAAACCCAGCGATGAAAGAAATTGGGAATTAAGGAATATTTACTGAAAAAATAGAGCAGTAAGACAGTGATAAAATCGTATGGAAACATCAAGCTAGACTTTTAGTTGAGCAGCCTACAATCCACAAACCAGTAGAAGCCTCTTATTTAGTGACCCTCACGAGGATTTTGGTATACCATGGTCTGTGGTTGAGCATTTCCCTTAGCTGTAACCCCTTTTCACCGATTTTCCAAACATGCTGTGTAAAAGGGATGTCAGAATGATAGTGGATATGCCTATTAATGTGGACTTCAGGGAAAGATTTTATTAAAGCCCTGGCTGCCTAAAGAAGCGGTCTCCCACTGGTGTAGTGAAATGCCGTTTCATGCTTATCCGTTAGATGAGCGTGATTACAGGAAAGATAACAAACCTGTAACTTTTATGAAGCTGCTTTTCTGCTGCAGACTTTTCTTTGAATGAAAGGATTAATGTGGAACTAATTGAAGACAGGAAATGTCTCTCTGCTTGGTAGAGCATGCTCCATTTCTGATCTTTCAAAGGTGGGGAGAATAATTTTGTATGTATAATGGTTTTTCTCTGAGTCTTGAATTTGGATAATATATTCCTATACATTTTATGAGGCCAGTAAATCCAAATAGTATTAATACTACTAGTAAATACTTGAATGTTCATCTTAGATTTTGTAGGAATTGAAAACTGTTCTGCAATGTGGAATGAGTTAGTAATCCGAACTGCACAGAATTTCCTACTTGTTTGGAAATATGCATGGTGTGCACTCATGGGAGGCATCTCCCTGGCTGAAGATGTATTAAGCTGTTAAAAACTGTATGTGCTTTTTTTTTTTGCTCCTGACTGTGCTCCTGTGGTGTGACTTTAGTATGAACTAGTTTGCTGCTGTGCATTGATATTTAATTTCACTTATTTTGTTTCAGTTTATATGTAGTGCCTGCTTTGTACAGTAAGGTTGTGTATCATTGATCCTTTGTAGTAAGAAGTGAAGCTGAGCAGAGTGAAGATGTATTTGCAAGTGATCCCTTCTTCTGTTACTTCTGGCTGGGAAAGCCATAGGAATTCAATCCAAATATTTGAGGAGTCAGTTCACTCTGTTTAGCCCTGCTCTCCCTCTGAGATTAGAACTGCTTTCAAATCTTCCAACAGTAAGCAAATGTGATTATCGTTTAATACAGAACAATCTTGGGGTGGGGGTGGGGGAAGAACCTTCATGTTGTTGGAGACTTGCAGTGATGGTTTCAACAATATCCTCACAGTAAAGTATGAACCATCTTAAATGGTATTTGAGCATAAATCTGTAAATCTGATCTTTATAAGAATTAAATGATTATGATTTTCTTATGATTCCCTTATGGATTTTCTTGAAAGATATTTTTGAACATAGCATCCTTTTTTGCTTTGATATGAGAGGCCGCAAAATACTGTTGTCTCTCCCAGAAAGGAAAAAATAACAACTTTCCATTTCTATCTATTTAATAAAAGGATTTTAATACTGCCTTTTGGCTCTAACAAAGGCTCCCTACACAGTTTACATAACAACAAACAAAACACCATTAAATAACAAATTAAAACTAAGGCTTTACCAAAAGGAGCAGAGCTAACACCTTCAAGCATATAATAAAAATCATTAAAAGCCAAGCAAAATAAGAATCCTTTCTGTGCCCGCCTAAACACCATCAGGGATGGGGCTTGTGTTACCTCCTTTGGGAGGGAATTCTGAAACTGGGGTGCTCATTGATATGTTTCATGATATGAATTTTTTTCCATCCCCCCTTTTTGTTTGTTTGTTGTTACCATTGTGTTGAAATAAAAAGATCCCCCCCCGGGGAGGGGGGAGATGCTGCCAGAACAAAGGCCCTTTATGCATTCCTACCAAATGAATATCTGTGGTTGGTGGGATATATAACAGGATCAACTTCAATGTTCTGAACCTATGGGCAAGTTCATATAGGAGGAGGAGGCAGTCTTTCAGATAACCTGGCCCTAATTTAGGGCTTTATAGCTAAGCACCATCATGTTGAATTGGGCTCAGAAATGAATCTGAAGCGGTGCAGTTGACAAAGACCAGTGTAATGTGTTCTAAAAAGTGTACAGCAGAAAGCAATCTGGCATTCTGCACCAGCTGCGATTTCTGAGCCATTTTTGAGGACAGCCTCACACAGAGTGTGTTACAGTAATCTAATTGGGATGGTGCTATTGTGCCCTTGTCCTGCTTGTGGGCTTCCCATAGGCATCTAGTTGGCCACTGTGGGAACAGAGTGCTGGACTAGGTCAGCTTTTGGTCTGAGCCTGCATGGCTGTCTTTATGTGATCAAAGCATGTATCACTGTCTCCAGATCAGCCTTCTCTAGGAAAGGGTGTAGCTGGCGCACCAGCTGAAAGTTGGCAAAGGCACTCCTGGTCAGAGCAGCAACCTGAGCGTCCAGGAGTAATGCCAGATCCAGGAACACTCCCAAACTTATATTATAGATCATCCACTAACCAACGGTACTTCTTTATTGTCTGGATTGAGCTTCAACTTGTTACCTGCATTCAGTCCTTTACTGCATCCAGGCAATGGTTTGGAACTTCCACAGCCTTCTTGGCATTTGGGGGGGGGGGGCGGTATGTGCACTGGGTATCATCTACATACTGATGAGCTCTAACCCACAACTCCAGATCACTGTTTCCCGTGGCTTCATGTAGATATTCAATAATATAGGGAATATAGTATAGCTCTGAGGCACTCCATAGGAAAAGGGCCAAGGGACTGAACAATAATCCTGCAGCACTGCCTTCTGTGACTGCTTGTTCGGATAGGACCAGAACCACTGGAAAATGGCACCACCAAGTTCCACACCATTTAAACATACCAGAAGTATACTACAGTTGATGGTATCAGTCAGTAACTGATGGTAACAGTCAGGAAAAACTTCCTGACTGTTAGAGCAATACGACAATGGAACCATTTACCTAAGGAGGTGGTGGGCTCTCCCACACTGGAGGCGTTCAAGATGAGGCTGGACAGCCATCTGTCAGGGATGCTCTGACTTGGATCCTGTATTGAGAAGGGGGTTGGACTCGATGGCCTTGTAGACCCCTTCCAACCTACTATTCTATGATTCTATGTATCGAGTGCTGCTGAAAGGTCCAGCAGAAACAGTAGGGACATCTAGTTGCCATTGTAGGTCATATACCAAGACTTTTTCTGTCCCACAATGACGCCTGAATCCAGATTGGAAAGGAGCAAAATACTCAGCTTCATCTAAGAAAGTCTGGAGCTGAGTAGCCACCACTTCTGATCACAGTAGCAACCTGAGCGTCCAGGGGTATGGTCCAGGACCATACTCAAAGAAAATAAGAATAAAAATAAAGAAAAGAAAATTGCTTGATTATCTTTGGATTATTTCTGAAGCATTTTGTATTACTACTACCCATCTTTGCCAGCCCCTCTTCTCTGGCAGCTTTTATTAACCAGGATGAACATGCGTCTAACAAGCAGATCATATACCTAATCCCTGAAAGCAACTTCTCCACATCCTCATGCTGAACAAGCTGAAACTAATCCATCAGAATTGGACAGGAGGTGCCTCAGTCACCCCACAGTTACTTCCCTTTATATGGAATCCAAGTCAGAATGAATACAAGTGATTTTATCACCAAACTATTTCGCAACATAGCAACATGGTGCTATTGCACTCATGTCCTGCTTTTGAGTTTCCTGTGGGCAGCTGGTTGGCCACAGTGTGAACAGATGCTAGATGGACCCTTGGTCCTTGGTCTGATCCAGCATGGCTCTTATGTTCTTAGGTTTGGACTCAATTATAGGATACAGGTAGGGATGTACGGACTGTGTAAAATCTGCTTCGTCTGTGTTTTGTGGATTTTCAGGTGCCTTTTGTTCCATTGTCCGCCCACAGACAGATGCGAATATTTCTTTTCTTCATGTGGAAAAATGCACAAATAGTTATATAAGTATTTATGTAATTTACCTTAGTATGCAATACTTGGCGCATTGTCCTCCATTCCATTCAACGTTTCCTCAGCAGAAGCTTATGTATTTTCCTATGAATTTATATGCATAAATTTTGGGAAAGTGAACAAAATAATCCGGAAGTCCACGGACACCGTGCAGCCTGAGCGGGTCGCTCTGCAGCGGATTCTGCAGGTCAGATTCTTAGAAATCCGAGCTCATTTTAGTCTGTCTCGAATTTATCCAGCATCCCTAGGTACACGTAAGGATCACAAAGGAGACAATATGTTTGGGTGTGCTTAGGTTGAGATTAAACAAAAGATTCATTAGTTGTCTTCTGTAGGAAACAGAAGCCTTCTTTAGACTCTTAGGTTCCATGACTGAATTGGGGTTGGCTAGTTAGGTATTACAAAGCCATGTTTCTCTGGTGGTGCCTTAACTTAATAGTCCATCTGGAGGAGAAGATGCTTCAGGATTGGAGTATATTCTTGCCAGGGCTTTAGATGGGCCAATTCAAGTTACCTTTCAAGTGGGGTCACTATGGTGATGATCTGAAAGTCAAGAAGGTATTTGTGTGTGTCTGGACTTTGCCTCCTTTGTATACTCACATGTAGTCAACTCCTGTTTAAACCAATTACAATAGAAGACATATAGATCATGAACTTTAATTTCATCAGATGCTACTAGCCCACACATTATAATAAGGAATTGTTTGCTCCCAACTGCTTACATGCCTCTTTCTCAAAACAGCCTCCTACCCACTCCTTTAAGTAGAAAGAGCGCTGAAGGAAGGTGGCTGTTCATACTGGTGTAATGTTGGGATGTGGTTTGTGTAAAGAGGACATGGAATGGAGAGAGGAGAGGAGAGGAGAAGAAGACAGTTGGTGGCCTGGGGGAAGAGGAGGAGAAAAGAGAAGAAAGGATGGAGAAACCAGCAGCATGGTGGCAAAGGAGACAGTCTGCAGCTCAGTGAATAGTGCGCCTACAGAGTGCACACACAGGGACAGGCAACCAAGGACTAGTGAACTGGGATAAGTGACAATAACACTGCTCTTCACAGCGAACTGTGGCTTGAAATCGGAGTTGAACAGATTTGGTTCATAGTTCTGTTCATTATTTTCTTAGAGTTATAATTCACCAAACATTCTTAAGTTAAGTAGATATTTTTAAATATTGATTTGTTTGTCTTTGCAACCTGCATCTCCTCATCCTAGCTATAAAAACCACCACCACCCTGAAGCATCACACTGGCATGACACCTGGCAGTGGGGTGAAGGTGGGGGAGGAGAGGCTGTATTCTACTTTCTGTTCTTTCTGACTTATCCACAAATGTATTTGCTGAAAGAGGTTTTTGCCATTTCCTTGAATATGCATCTATTTGAATTATCAGTAAAATTGCATTATTTTCTAAAGAATGAAAATTAGCTAAGAAACTAAAGTAAAATAGTAAATAGGCATTTGTCTGTGTCTGGGAGGATAAGAGATGGCCTAATGCTTGCATGTAACAGTAGCCTTCACCCACATAAAGAGATTCTGGAAAACTGTCAGATGAGCAGCCCTCTGTGTCAGTGGTAGGAATGGCTCTCGTGTACTGCTGTGGGGTGGTTAGGATTTGAAGGAGAACTTGCTTCCAGAGTCATTAGGGACTGAAGAGAAGAGTCCTGTTTTGTTACGTTTTTTGAGGAGAAAGGCTGGAAACAAGGAGGAAAGCACCTCTAAGTGATTTGGCTTGATGGCTGATGAAGACAATAAACCATCTACTTGTATTACAGTTCTGTTGCATTCTTACTTTGCTTCCCCCATGTTTCCAGGTGAAACGCCCAGTTTCAGGATTATACCTGACTTAACTCAAGCTTGAAGGTTTCTTCTGGAAGCTCTGCTGAAGGGCAGGGTGTGTGCCTGCATGTGTATGTGTGCCTTTCTTTTTATTCCTAAACACCATTCTGTTCTTGCAAAATATAGATACCCTATATCTCTTCTTTTGTAACAATAAATGCTAATTTTGAAAATTATTACTGTTTATACCACATAGCTGGTATGGGTTGGATGGGAAGAGGAGGGGAAACCGTCTGTATGTGTGCATATACATCTGTATGCACACATAGGAAAAGTTAGGACACTAAGAATCCAGGCAGGTGAAACCTAGTCATTTGCTTAGAGGGACAGGTGGTAAGGGCTCCTGTGAATTTGCACATTTGTATAAATTTTAATATAGCCACAGCTCTCTCAGAAAATAAATCTTATACTCTTTTCTTTTTCTTGTTTCTGTTTAACTCCCAAATATGTTTCTGGGCCTCATGGGAATGTCTCGAATTTATGGCTACTCAGGAATAACTATGCATGCTTTTCCTTTATTGCTGAAATCATTTACTATAAACAAGAATTTTAATTAATGCGGCTTATTAATAACTGTTAAAAGCAAGCAGATGCTCAGTGCTGTGATCATGGATTTTTACATAAAATGCACACTTCCATATTCATCGCTACAGCAGATTCTTCTGTTAAAAGAGAATACTAATGACTAAGTAAAGTTTGTGCATCAGATTATTATGCATATTAATGTATTTGAATTAATTATCTGTAGTGCTAATTATTTTAAATGTCATCTTCCATTTATAATTTTCAGTGTCTTTTCTTAAGTGAATTTCCGTCACCAGAATGTTGCTTTCTGTATTACTTGATGAAATGACCTGAGGGTCAGAGGTCTGTTGAAGGGGCATAGTAATTTATTGTCCCACAGCACAGCTATGGAAAACTGTTTGCTTTCCCTCCACTCTCAAATTCCATCTATAATTGTGAATACTAGATTTCATTGACAATTTTTTGTGTAGTTAGGTAATGAACCATTTCTCTTAAAACAGCTGAAGCTACTTTTGTCTGAAATAAATTATATTTAATACCTAATGGTTTGGTTAGCATACTTGAATTTTGAGGATGAAAACAGCCATGCATCCAGCTATAAGGCAGCCTTGTAAATAAGCCTACAAAAGTGACTAGCCTGCTGGGGGTGGCAGAACAGGGAAAGGACTGCATTTATATGCTGGAGCAGGAAGCCTGCTTGGTCTCTATGCTGGACATAGAGAAGGACTGGAGCACTCTGTGTAGTTAGTATCTAACACCCCAAAGACTTTGATTTTGTTAATCAAAACCAATGTTAGATGCTGGAAATGTGGGTTGTAGGATGCAGTGTTCCAGTAAGTTCTTTTATACAAAATGGAATTTGTAAAGTATTGGAATAGATTTATTGGATATCTGGTCTTTTTCAGTACTTACCTGTTCTTGTTATTAAAACAGAATTAAAATTTATTCTTGCTTTGAGTATGTGTCTAGCATCTCTCACCAAAGTTGAAAAAAAAAAAATCTTTGATTTTAAATAAAAGGCAGTTCTAGTCTTCATCATCGAAGAGAAAACTTGAAATGACTGTATCCAGATGATCATATCTTGGCTTAATAAGCTGAGATATGAATGAGCCTTTTGCCCATCTATATAGCCCCTTCACTCCTCCTTTCATGGTGTAAGCATGAAAGCTCTTGTTATACTTTCCTGTTTCATCCAGACTGGAAAACTGTAATTACCAGGTTTGGAACAAGCCAGGTTATTATGGGCGCAATCCTATTGGATCAACGCTCGCTAGACATCCATCCTAAGCTCTGCCAGCAAGAGCCAAGCAGGGCAGGAGGAACAACAGCGACTTTTTCACCTCCAGTTTCTCCCAAACTGCTTTGAGCGTTACACAGGCCGCAGAGCCCATCTTACCTTGCTGGGGGTGGGGATGGGAGCTCAGAGGCCTGTAGATCTGGTGGATCCACAGCCTCTTCTCTCTCTGCCTTTCTCACTTTAGTTCTTACAAGTACTAAAAATATGATGACTACCCACTAGCAATAAAGCCCGCACACATCCAGAATTATCCACATTGCACTTGCCAAGAATGTTAAAGACTCTGAAAAATCACTAGTGTCATTCAGAACACTTGGCCTAATGTAAGTGAACACTGAACAATCTCCCAGTATTTATTAAAGTACTGCCTGACAATAGCACTACATTTTTATGTTGCTCAAAGTATTTCACAATAAATATTTAAGCTGAATTGGCATGCAAAGTTTAACTGATGAAAAGAAGCTAGTATAAATTAATTGCACATAAAAGAACTGTGGTAATGCAAATCTAAAGGTTAAAGTAAGATGAAGAAAAGCAATTGTGTAGTATTTTGTTCCTACACCGGTACATATGTTTTCCTTTGTAAATTTTGCCAGGGAAGAAGTGATTGGAAAATGATGGAAATTTGCAGAGGTGGAGCACATTTAGCCTATATTTTGTAGTAGCAAACACACACCACCACCACCCTGGCCTCAAATACACTAAGGGTGCAATCCAACTGGGATAGGCGGCTGCCTCTGAACTCGGAGGCGACCACCTATCCAATGCAGGGCAGGAGAAGTGCAGAGGGGATCGTCCCCTCCGTGCTTCAGCCACTGTGCATTTGCGGCCAGACAGCTGATTTCAGCTGTCTAGCTGCGGGAAGGCAGAGCGGGGGAAGCAGCTGCCTGACAATACTTAGGATGTGTCGTACCGGCATTTTTGCCTTCCCTGCCCTGAAACGCCCCCTGGAATGCCCCGTTTTCACCGCTCCACGCTCCGCTTCTGAGCATGGGGCCGTTCTGAGCTGCCTGCGAGGCAGCGTGGGAGAGGGGGAAGGTTGGTTCTCAGGGAACCGACCTCGAAGCGTGGGCTCTGAGGTTGGTTCCGAGAAACCGACGTATCCTATGGCCATCTAGCTGCTGACTAGTGGCCATAGGATTGCTCCCAAATTACTGCTGTAATTACTCAGTCAACAAATGTAAACACAAAACAAAAAAAGCCTGTTCCATGGAACTGTTAGTGATGCAAAATGAGAGTAGTGTCAGTTTAAAAAAAAGATTATGCAGCATATTATGAATTTTGATGGTGGGCAACTCATGTCCTTGGCAGAGCAGTCACTAAAAAAACCAAAATGGTGTACCATGATTCATTTACACTACACATTTTCTAGGAGGAAAGACAGAGGTGGCAAGATCAGTTATCTCCTTCCAATCAACTATAAAGGTTCTTTCTACTATATGTCAGGATTGATTTACTCAGAAGGTTCTGCAAATTTCATCAAATTCTGCCAAATAATAATAATGTTAAGCAGTTTATTAATTGTCCCATTATAGTTATTGGGGAAAACGAAAGGAAGGCTCATCTGAAACAAATTGGGTCTTTTCTAAAACAAAATGGCATCCTTACTGAAGTGAGTTCCAAAATGTTGTTTTTTTCTTTGTACACCCCTGCTACAGACTGAGAGCGGGGACAGCTTTCCCTACTGGTGGATCCCCTTCTTTACAAGGGTTTCCCCCAAACAGAATTACTGATAGGTAGCCAGCCACCAGTCAGGATAAACCTCCTGAAACATCCTTGTCTGTCCTGCTGGTTTGGGAGTTCTAAATCCTTCCCCCTTCAGTCCAGCTCTAGAAAAAAATAAAAAACAAAGGTGCTTTGGATTTCCTTGAGCAAAGGTTAGAAACACGGAACTTAACAAAATGGTGTTCAAGCCCTGAGAACACAGGCAGTAGATGTGTAACTGTGTGATCCTTCCCATGGGGGAGAGTTTTTAGTGAGAAATTCCTTTTGAATGCAGCATAGCCAAATGTCCAAATATAAAAAGGATTTTATTCGGAGAAGGAAAAAAAGTGAAAAAACCAGGGAAGGAAACAATCCCTGTCTCACTCACATACACACATACACACATGCGTGTGCGCACCCCCATCAAACACTCAGTCTAACTTAGCTAGTTACATGTTACCTACTTGAGTAGAGTCTTGGGTTCCACAGTGTATGAAGAGTTCATTGCAGAGAGGATGGTCTGAGAGAGAGCATATTCATCTCTGATTAGATGTTATATGGAAGGCTCATGAGGAATGAGCAACTCTTACTTTTACGGAAATCTGACTTGTAAAAGCCAGCCTCTTAGCGGGGATTGATTCTTGTTAAATAATGTGGTATCTTTCATTTCTGATATCAGTGGTCTAGCCTGAAAATCAGAAAATCACCTAGCAGCTGAACGCTTCTTAACAACCCTGCACTTGAATTACAAAAGAGCTGGCCAGTTTGAACAAGTTAGCCTATTATACCAAAAAGCTTATTGGAGAACAAAAATGTGAAATAAGCCTATTCAGGTGTCCCAGCATGGTGCCAGCTTAACAGATGCTCTAGGAGGCATTGTTGAGCTAATCAGAATATCTGGGGTTTGTCATAACCTCTAAATAGTTTTGTCCCAGTAAATATGGGGATGTAGTTAGAATTTGGATTTTTGCTGGGCAAGGGCATAGTCCCTTGATTTGTCTTGTCATTCTGTTATGTGATTCTTTGTTGCTGGTGAGTAACCATTTAGATTTGTGGGGGTGGGGAATGTCTGTATGCAAGGATAGGTCTACCAACCTGAGGCCCCTGACAGAAGTATAATTGTCCAGGGTGGGCTATAGGGCACTGGTGATACATTGGAGTGGTTTTAGCTGAGAGCTGTAGGTGACTAGTTTTGTTCTGTTGCTTTCTCTTCTGGGCCTGTCCTAAAGAATCCCTTTCTCTTCTGGGCCTGTCCTATTCTGTCATTATAAAGTGCCACATAAAGATGTGAATATACTTACTTGAACAATGGAGGTCACATGTTACATGGTCATAAAACAGCCATATTGTAAGAAAATAATATGTTATGTGGTTAATGTGCTTACTTGCAAAAATGGTAGTACTACCAGCTTTGCACTGTGGATAGTGTTAATTTGCTATGAATGAACAGTGACAATTGTTTCACTCATATCATGAGCTTCTTTCCCTGCTAAGATAATTGCAGAGTTTCATTAAAGAAAGATGTTGCAACCTAATTATAGCTTGTAGTTAGTTTTGCACAAAGTGTGTTTTGCTATTTAAAATTCTTCTCAGGATAATTGAAGATTTAAATCAGAAGAACTTACAGTATAAGGAGCCATAGTAAACACATAGTATGTATGACATTGTTTTTTTAAGTAGTAGCAGACACCTAAAATATTGATGGGTGAAGTATTCAGAAAGGGCCTATTTCAGTTGCTTTAATTTGCATGGTGCCTTCTGGGTGACCTAAACTTGATTTCAAAACAGGCCCCATTGAACTCTTGATGATGTCAGCAGAAACACATGGAAACTAGAGGCCTCACTACTGTTCCTCAGGAGATAACTTGTTTCCCTTTCCCCAACATACTGAGGTAAGGGGAAATGGGGAGAGCTCCAGGCATCAGTATTAATAGGAGCAGCAGGTGTAGTATGGTAGGTATTGTCATGATTAGGCTTGGCGTTGTCTCTCTGCTGGAAACCATGGCATATGTAGTTCCTAGCATTTCTAGACACTGCTGCCCATGCTCACAGTATCATATAGACTCTAAACCTTGCAACCCTACTATTAATGATATCTGGAGCTCACCTGGCTACTTAAGTTTGAGCAGCATGGCTGCTGTTCCTGTGTGGCCAGCATGTTTTGAGAGCATGAGTGGGTTTGTCTGTTGGATGGTTGGAAAGGGGGCAGATTTTCTCTGATTAATTTATTGCTGAGTTGCCTCAACCAAAGGGGATTTGCTAGAGTTCCAGTTGGGTATCCTCCTTGCCCGCCATGAATAGTGACCATAGCAGTGGGGTGGAGAGTCTGGCTGGATTGTGGGCTACTCCCCCCCTCTGGCGGTGCCACTGGGGAAGTGGAGCAGACTTGAAAAGGCTGAAGGATAGTCTATGCAGTCCAAAATATTGAAATACCTGTGGGAAATGACATCAACTGTTGGCACAGTATCATAACATCATATAAATGTTACAAAATGTATACAGATATT
Organism: Heloderma suspectum; assembly: GCF_057233095.1. Classification (NCBI taxonomy): domain Eukaryota; kingdom Metazoa; phylum Chordata; class Lepidosauria; order Squamata; family Helodermatidae; genus Heloderma; species Heloderma suspectum. The sequence continues at coordinate 275,184,668 of NC_139458.1, forward strand.
TCAGTGGGAAATGTTTAAAATGCTCAGAGGAGAAGGGAGGCTATGAAAAATTAAGTGGTTTATTATGACTGCTTGTACAACAACCACAAGAGTATGGATGGTTACAAACATTAAAGGATATTGCTGTAATGTAAAACTAACTATCTCTACTTGTGTTTAAAAAAAAAGACAAAAAGAAATTAGTAGCTTCAGAACAATAAGGACTCCTTTTTATTTACTACTGGAGGATGTTAAATGGAATTAAAGTTCACGAAGAAGCTTCTTTTAATTAGCTATGATTAATATATCTGTAACACTTTTATGTGTTGTTTTGTTTTATAACAATATCAAATGTGCAGCTTGAATTGATGTACGTTTACTTGGAAGTAAGGCCTACTGGGGCTTATTTCTCAATTTGTTGTTATTCAGTCGTGTTCGACTCTTCGTGACCCCATGGACCATAGTACGCCAGGCCTTCCTGCCCTGCGCTCTCTCCCGGAGCGTGCTCGAGTCCATATTCATTGCATCATATCTATCTAGCCATCTCATCCTGTTTCTCAGTTAAGGACTGTAAATTAAGCAATTGGGCTGTACAGTCGTAATCCTAAAACTACTTATTTGGAAATAAGACCATAGGTTAAGATATGGAGGGTCCTTAGTGTGCAGAAGGTACTTCAGATAACACAGGGTAGCTCCTGTCCCTGCAATTTCCACATTCCATGCCATTCCACAGGGCCCCTGTGGCACTGAGGAGTAGCTTTACAGGGAGCTTAGGGCTGCTGCAGTGGGAAAACCCCACTGCGCAAATAGAGCTTTGGGCCTGTGCATCTATTGATCTAACCCATGCATAGTACCTATAAAATATAAAAACAGGATAATAATGTAGATGTGTGCAGGCTTTGTAATGTATAGAAAAATAGTGAAGAGAACTGGCATGGTTTACTTTGATTTTTTATTTATTTCAACATTTTTATATTGCTTCCCTGCAAAGTGGCTTAAATTTTTAAAAAGCCCCCCCAAAACCCCACATCACAGTAAAATCACATATTAGACAAAGCGGCCACAGAAAACTTAAATCCTCATTTTAAAAGAAATGGACTAAACAGGAAGGTTTGGGAAAGAGAGCAATGTTATTACTCTTTTGAGAAGTGGTCCCAAATTATTGAGACTATTGCTGAAAAACCCCGATGCCTGACCACCACTGCCCAAACCACTCACATAAAAGAAGTAGATGGCAGGGGCAATTGATAGGACAGCAGTGAGTAGATTTATGTGGCTCAAGACATATAAGGGGGGGGGGATTGGACTTGATGGTCTTGTAGGCCACTTCTAACCCCATGATTCTATGAAGGGTCCCAGGCCATGCAAGACTTAAAAAAATTAAAAACAATTCATTCAAGTTTGTATCAGTCTGTTGGACTGTGGGATAGGTAATTTAATGATTTTTTATTCTCTTTCAGATATTGTTTTGTTTTTGCGTTGGGATACCTCACAGTGTGCCAAATTTCTAGAGTCTATATCTTTGACTATGGGCAATATTCTGCTGATTTTTCTGGGTAAGAATAAACCTTTCCTGTACCCCAATTATTTTTGTGGAGATTATATACTGGAGATAAATACAGAGTTAAATATACATTTCCTAGAACTGTGTAAATGTCTGCATAATTCAGAAATTCTTTAATCACATTCGGTGACCTCGATAGATCCTTACCTGTTTATCTGTTATGGGAGAAGAATGTCAAGTAATCCTCTTCAGGCGTGGCTTATATTGGGAGTCTTATTTGGGCAAGCCTGTTTTCCCCCATTCTAAAAGGTTCAAATGCCCCTCCTAAGGCTTAGTTACTGCCAGTAAGAGCTTCAAGCTACAATATGTTGGGATTTTTGTATTCTTTGTTCCATCCCTTTTGCCTTTGGCTCCACCCTCTTTGCTTTGACCCCATCCACCACTGGAATGTGGCCCCTGAGAGCTTCTCTAAATTTGAATTCAGCTATAGGGCTGGAGGGGTTTCCCTAGGTGCTTCATAGCTCCTTTCAGAATGCAACTAGTTTTGGCATGGAGATCTGTGAAAAGGATTTCCTACAGCTTTTAAAAAATGCATAGTATCAGCAGGAGGAGGGGAGAGAGAATTCAGATCAGGACTGCTGATTCCACCCCCCCACCCCACCCCCGTACCATTTTCCTGATGAAAAACTTCTGTTTTGCCCCCAGCGAGGCAAAACATGGAAGCCACCTCTCCACTTTAAACAATGTACCTGCAGTGATGTGAAATAAAAAAACATTCCCAAACTGCCTTTGTTGTAGCTAACCTTTGTACTTCTCACAAGCTAATCAACAGTTTAAATGTATGTTCTCACCTGCTCTTGTCATGCTGCTCTTTTCAAGCAATTTATCTGACATGCTCCTTTGTCTTCTTTCTCCTCTCCTTGAGGCAGTGCTGTGATGGCAGTTGGGGGAGGGGGCACCCACCTCATCTTGAATATTTTATCTGTTTCTAACACGGTGTTCCTCTGGGATAGCTTCACAGCCCTCCTCGAGATAGGTTTTTAAAAAAAATGTCTCTGTGTTTACAAATTAATTTTCTCCATACCTGGGGAGGTATACTGACTACGCAGACACCCCTGCTTTGTTTGTTGGTTGCCATGTCTGACTGCCATGCTTTGTAGCACAGGACCACCATTTACCAGTAGATGGAGTGATTTATATTGTGAAAATGTGTTTTTATTTTTCAGCTCTGAATTGTGTATTCAGGGGATGGCATTCTCCTGGGGACTGATGAATATTTGTTATATTGCTTTCTTTGCTATTATCATTACCCATGTGTCTTAAGAGGAGCAAACAATGTCTTCACTATGATGCTGGAGAACTAATATACTCCCTACAGGCTGGTTGCACAGAGACACTAATTACTTTTTATTGCTTTTAAAATAAGTTCAATTTTTCAAAGTCAGCTATATTCTAATATTTATGGAACAAATACGTGGTTGAATGAATGGGTTTGACAAGCCGAAACAACACCATTCTGTGTTTCAGTGGTCCCTGTTTACCAGGGACAATCCTGATTTTTCTGTTACCTCTCCCTGGTAAACAATGGTATCTATTTGCCTTTGGAGATTTTGGGAGTGCCTTTACAAAAACAGTTGCTAGACTTGGCATTTTTCAGGTTTCAGTCTCTTCCCCCAGATCTCTAAAACACCTGTATGTGTTGGGGGATGTGTGTGTGACTGTCATGAGGAATCATGCAACTTGGCTTTAGAGCATATGTACGTAAATAAACACATAAATATGAACAGCATGAGGCTGTTCAGATGTAATGAGAGCAAGCATGCATGAACCTTGAACTCATGTGTGCCCTCCTTCTGTTTCCCCTTCTGTGTATGAGGAAAAGAGATTGGAAGCGTCCATTCCTGGTTTGTGGCAAACCATAGTTTGCCATTTTGCCGAAACTCAAATTTTGTTCACAAACCCGGATTGGAAATCACAGTTTGATCCTGGTTTATCATAAAACCTTGTTTACCAGTTTAAATGAAGAGGCAAACTAAAGCTTCTAATCACTTCCTGTTGTGGGAGGAGAGAGCATGTGAGCTCAAGGCTGCTTATATTCTGAACAGTCTCTTAGGAGCCATTTATTTTATTACATTTTTATCCCACCCTGCCTCCAGAGTCTCCCTACTTCAGTACGTGCAGCAAACCCTATGAAGTGAGTTAGGCTCAAAGTGAGCGAGTGAGTGACTGGCCCAGTTGATTTGCATAGTGTGGATTTAATCTAGTCACTATACCGCAATTTAGTACACAACTTGCCATTTCTTATCCACAGCTGGTTAGAAGAAAAGGCCATATTTATTACTTTATCATTCTCTATTATAGAAATATGTCAGAACTAATATGCCCTCCAGAAACATCTCTTTGCCTATTTAAAATTGTCCCCCACTGCTTAATCAATTAAAGTTTTTGTTGATTGCTTTCCCACTGAAACAGACTGAAGCTTGAAGTTCTGAATTTGCTAATAGTAGTAGTAGTAGTAGTAATAGTTTATATCCCACTCTTGTACCAGATGTGCCTAGAAATAAGCATGTAGCATAATCATAAAACCATACAATATATTCAAACAAGTACAAGCACAATGGCCAATTTCTAAAAACAGTACTAAAGAACATATAATATAACCAATATTTTAAACAAATGTTTAAACAAAACAACATTGTTTAAACAAAACAAATGGCTAACAGCATCAAGGTTAAAAAGATGTTACATGTTAAAACTGAAAGCAATTACACTAGGTGTTACACATTAACATCTTATCAGTGTCTTTAAATTTCTCCACAAAGTGGGAGTCCGATAGGTTTCAGTCAGGAGATCTGTCAAGCATACTTGTCAACTATCTCAGGATGGTAACAGAGAATAAGGCCTATGACATTGATCTGAATTCCTGGGCAGGCTTAATATAACATTGTAAAAATAGATAGTTGGTTTCATGTCAGTGACAACACTACTGTCTTCCTTTTCTTACAGAGTCCCCTGAGTCAATCTATGAAAAGTTCTTCTAGTGGCAACAGAAATTAGTGGCAGCGAAATACCCTATCACATTCAATCTCTTCTTCCCATAGGAAAGCAGTATTTTTATGAATGTGATGTGATTTCCTTGCTTTGAAGTGTTTTCTTTTACTTTCACTTTGTTACAGCCCAATGATGATAATTACACAGAAAATTACAAGCTTGGCATATGAAATTCATGATGGTAAGATTTGGGGCTGGGGGAGGGTGCCCCAAATCCTCCATGTTTAATGCCTTCCCTTGTAGTCCGAAACATACGTGGTCATATTTATTTTTACTAGTCATTTAAAAGGAATTGGGGAGGAGGAATTGTACAGATATGTTTACCTGTCTATGTGTAGAACATTATGAGGTAGCTAACATATATGAGAGTCTGAACAATCATTGAAGGTTATTCTTTGTTCTCTGTCCATACCCTGAGAATCATTCAGGATAGGTGACGGATCCCTGCTTATAAAGTCAAATTGAACCCATGAAGTATAGGATAGCTGAGTCGTATTAACAAAACAGATTAATTGTGATGACTTAATGGACAGAATACTGCTTTAGTTTTGCTGTTCTGTGCCTTGTTGAACAGGTAAGCAAAACCGAAGCAGTATTTTTATAAAATTTTTGTATGTGCCAATCTTGTGGAACCTGAAGTTGTAAAGATTCCAGCAGTCTAGATATGCTAAACTATAGTTGTCATGCCTGATCAGTTTAGAAAGCAAGGCTTTAAAAAGGAGGATATTGTGAGACCAGGAAACATACCTGATTAATTTGCAAATTAATAGGGAACTAATGTCTATATTAAGATGCAATGCCAAACCATGGTTTACTGTTATGAGAATAAGCTTTGGCAGACATCAGCCTCATGTGTAACCCTCTCCTTCTCTGGGGAGTTTTAGATTAATCACAGTTTGATGTGGCATCCAAACTGTAATATATGGTTAATCTTAATTATGGTTAGTTGAAACAAGCCAGATTTGTAAATGATGGTTTGAAGTTGGCGTATTTCAATTAACCATAGTTAAGGTTAAGCCACAGTTTGTCTTGGTTTGGATGACATGGAAAGCTGTGATTTTTCCTCTTCACAACCATGCCTGAAGAGGAGGGGGAAGTATCTGAGCCCAAGGCCTGCTGCAGCTTGTTCTCAGAACTGTGATTTAGCATTACATCAGAACCAGCCCAATGTGCTTTACTCTATGTCTTTCCCCCATCCACAGGAATGTTTCGAAAGGCAGAAGAACTGACGCCATCACAGCGATGCTTAGCTGTGAGGTAAGCTTTTCTCTGTTTCAGTGTAAACTGCCACGTGGTCCCTTAGGTTCCATCTGCACTCTGTTAGCAGGAGACAGAGATGAGGAGAACCCTTAAATTGAGTTGCTTTCCACCCATTTGTGTATAATAGAATTAAAGCCATCTTGGAATTTTGGTCAAACCTATCATTAGGGTATAAATATAATTTAAGCAAATAACTTTAGATATGGTGTGCTGTTAAGACACATACAACTCATTGTGCATTTGATATTGTTAGTGGCTCCCAGTCCCTAATTTTATTTAGGCACATTTCTTGTGGAGTATTGATGAATTTCACTTGCATCTTGGTTTTTTTTACCCCTAAACAAGAAATTAGACCTCTTAGTCAAACCCTTGTACCACCATATTGTGAACGGCATCCTTTAAGCCCACATTGATTTGTGGACAAGTGCTGGTAGCTTGGCAGCCGACATATAGGCTTCATGCAGACAACCGGTGAGCACAAGGATTTTTGAATCCCAGACCTCTTACCTTTCTCTCTCACTACAGTTAAAAATGAAGCAGTAATGTCAGTTAGACATTCAATTTACGCTAGAATATAATCACTGTGTGGTATTAGTATTATTCTTATAGTAGAGTTCTCTTTTAAAACTTAAGTAAAATCTCACCAGTTGCTTGTCTTTGAATTACAGACGCATGCCAAGTCTACTGGAGTATTTAAGTTACAACTGTAATTTCATGGGTATCCTGGCAGGCCCATTATGCTCTTATAAAGACTATATTACTTTCATTGAAGGCAGATCATACCAACTGACACAGTCTGAAGCAAATGGGAAAGAAGAGATAAAATATGAACAAACAGATCCCTCTCCAAATGTAAGACCTATAACTTTTGCAGTGCTGCTGTTCTATTATCATTGCATGAAAAGCCTGGTTTGCATTACTTTTTTTTTTACAGGCATAACACTCAAGCTGTATCTGGACCATGAATGATGATATTTATGAATGGTACAGTTCTATCTCCAAAAAGAACATACTATGTTTTATCTAAAAGGTAGATATTCTCCATAGATGCTCACTTCTGGACCTTCTGGACTGCGAAAGGCCTGGGATTGGTATTTCTATAGTCCCACCCAGGGCCACCAAGATTGTCAATATACAATAAATATACTTCATTTCCTTTTTAAAAAAAATCTACGATTTAAATTCCTTAAAATAAACACCTTGATTTCATTATTTATTTTGGTAGTAGCCTGGCTAATATATCTTAGATGTGCGATTGACCCACAACTGAGACCTTAAACAAGAACCAAGAGAATAGCTTTATTACAGGTATTAATGTGTACACATGGGATTAATTTAAAGATTGCAGGATAATGTATTGAGAGCTGATAATTCAGATGTTCTGCCTTGTGTGTACTTGGTTTAGTTACTAAGGAATATAGAAGTCAGCTTTTAATTAACCACATTTTTAAATCAAGGGTGTGTCCTCTATCTTGGTAGCCTCCACCCCAGCCAGCATTCACAGAACAGCGTTAGTTTCTGGACTGAAGTCTTCTCTCGGGTCCAGCCCTTATTCTCCATCTCCTCTGGCCTGATGGATGTTCAGCCTCAATAAGGACTTTGTTCTGAAGAGAAGAATTCACCTGGGTTAGGATCACCACACTGAAGACTCTGGCATTAGATTCCCAGCTGCCTGCTTGCTGCTTCCTTTAGCACAACCCTTTTGAAAGTCTCTGTCACCAGCTACTGTTTTCTGGTCTTTCTCCTTCCAGGCTCTCTTAGGGCTTTGAGTCTTCTTCCCAAGACAAGCTTTATTCTTTTCAGCTTTCCCTTTTCTTCTGCCTGTTCTTTTTTCTTCCTTCAGCCTTCTGTCGTGGTATCTTGGGGCCTTCTCTATCCAGTTCCAGCTCCTTGACTGAGTCCTGACAGTGCTGTATCTTGCCTATTTATTCTCTGTTGACTACAGCCTTTGGCCACTAACATGTGGCCAACTTGCAGCCCCCCCTCTTCTTCCATGGGTCTTTCCCAAGGACCAATATAAGTTATTTTAATGTGAACACCAGTCAGCTTAGTCCCATCTAATGCCTCTGATCAGTATAAATAATAGTGCTCCTAACTGCCAAAGATGCTGGGCCTCTTTAGCAACTATATAACCAAGGCCTCTGTTACCAGTCAAGCCCTCATACACTACCATTTACAGAGGTTTGAGGCCTTATCAAATGCACTTTTAACTCAGTCTTCATTTCAAGCTATGGCATTTAACCATAGTACAAAATGTATAACAAATCATAACACTAGATAACTGTCCTTTTATATTAAGTAATAATAAATAATGAAATGTTTATCTATATGAAGCAATTATTAATAGATTTGGAAGCAGGTAAATATCCCTTCAGAGGAAATACTTAATGTTCTTTTTTGGTGCATCAAGTACAAATGAGTTGCTTTTTGGAGTGGGGTAGAAGGTGAAGAACAAGAATGAATAGAAAAACTACGTATTATTTGTTTTATGTAAGAACCTGAAATATTACAGTACGATGGCTTGGATCCAAAGAATCATGGGCAGAGTTCTACCCATGCAATGCGCTTTTCCTTGTCCCCTTCTGATGCAGGCGCTTGTGGTGGTTGGATCTAACCCTAAGTTTCTGCTGCCTTGAGGAAATTCTGTAGTTTGAAAGGTGATTTATAATTCTCTTAAGTAAAAGAAAACAAATAGGAGGATAACATGCAACACATTGTAGCTTTATGAAAGGCAAGATCTTCAACCTTACATCGCTGTTCCCAGTCTTAAAAAGCAACCCTATACATATTTACTCCAAAGTAAGTCTCATTATCTTCAATGGGGCTTACTCCCAGGCAAGTGTGCATACAGTTGCAGCCTTAATGTTCCTTTCATTGGAAATCAAATCTACATTTTATTTTGGTTCAGAGAAAGATGACTGTAGATCCATGTAATAATTTTATAGAGCAGTGAAACATCCCCCCCCCTCCATTTCTGTATGATTTGCTTAGCTGTTCAATAAAAGGTTCTCCCTGGTGAATGTACTTTTGCGCATTCACCCAAAAAAACAGCTTGGTTAGCCAGAATGCTTATTGGGAATGTGCAGAATCTCATGTTACTTTCTGAGCCAGAGAAGATCTCAGAGAAGGACACTATTCATAATATATCCAAGCATTATAAGCTGGACAAAATATTTCGAACCAGATAATTGCAAGCTTCAGCATTATCAGTAGTACTGACCTACTGTGCTGTGTACACACATCTCTTACAATCAGACATTACTAAGAGATGAAGAATAAACAACAAAATTCTGATTTTCAAAACTATGGACTATCCACCTAACAGACCTGCAGAGCAATCCTGTAATATTTACTGAGACGTGACTCCCACTGTGTTCAATGGAGCTTACTCCCCATTAAGTGTGCATAGTATTTCAGCCTTAAAGCACTAACACTTAGTGTTGTCACTTTATGTGTGGCTTTTTAAAATAAGATGAGAACCGTGTAGCTGGCTTACTCTCCAGATTAGTTGAAGCTTGAATGCTGTGCTCTGTAGAATTTCATTTCCCCCTATAAATCCAAAGGGTTTTTGTGATAAAACATAAAGGAATGACTCTACTAATATGATGGGGTTTTTTTTGTTTTTTGTTTTTACCAATATGCCATTTGCTTCTTTATTGGCTATATCAGTTGATTGATCAAGGCATGGAAACAGTTTCCCTCTTTTTAAAACATGAGTTTGCCGTGTTCTTCTCCTTCTCTGTCCTGATAATGGTTAGTACTGCAAAATGCATGATATAACATCACTGCGATGCAAATTTCCCCATTCCTGCGGCAACAGATAAGGGTGTGGGCAAATTTGTGTGACCCCATATTACATGTTTTGCATTACTAAACCTTATAACAGCCTTCCCAACCTTTTGCCTTCCAGACGTGTTGGACCACAGCTCCCATCATCCCAAGCCAGGAGGGCTGTGCTGGCTGGGGTCAATGGGAGTTGTAGCACAACACATTTGGAGGGTGGCAGATTGGGGAAAGTTGCCTTTTAGAGAATGGAGGAAGAGATGGGTCTGCTGTTTTACGTAATGTAAAGTTTCAGTCTTGCGCTTTTTTGCCTACAGTTGGAGCTTGTCTTTCTGTTCCCTTGTCAGGACAGCAAATGCACACATTAAGAATGTAACTACTTGACACTTGAATTTAAAAACACAGATGGTATGGTCCATATACAGAACATATGGAAAATGGTAGAGACTGAAAGGAAACTTTGTTTAAAACATAAAAGTGCGCTAAATAGCTGGTGTATATGCTTATATAGACTAGTGGATGGATTTTGCCCTGTTTCTTGATTCAGAATGGACCAGGCTTTTTGAGGTTTGAAAAGGCCAAAAAGGTTTGTCTCATCTGAAAGTCTTCCTCGTTCTTTTCTTACATGTTCCCAAACTTGGAAGTTACATGGGAGTAGGGCGAACAGCAGTAAAGAAGGCTTGCAAGAATAAAGTTTGCAGTGAAGGCTACTGCTCGTGCTCAAACCTTCCATTGTCCAGGGCAAGTCTGAGGACTGTAGCCATTCTTAGTTTGCTTGAATGAGGAGGAATAAAGAACTATATTTCTCATAGTCTGCAGTACAGGCTCTGAACATGCTCAGAAATCTTCAGTCCAGAATGAGTAACTACTTAGAAGAAGCAGCCATTTGCTTAACTCTGAGAACTTCTGAATTTCTCTTGATCTATGTATAAACATTAACAAATGACATTTCCCAGAATTCATATCTGCCAGAATGAAGCTGTTTCTGCCTCCCTCCCCCACATCACATCTTGGCAAATTTATGAAAGTATGGTGCCAGGCATTATGAGTTCAACTCATAATAGGTAAGGGATTTCTGAACATCAGGAGTTCATCTCCAACCCCCACCTTCCCACAAATTAGAAATTATTCTCTATTCCTGTTATACACATATAGCTGACAAAAAGATGGTCTTACGCCTTTACTATATAAACTTGCTAGAAAGCTCTCAAGTGTCTGACTTTCAGGAGCGCCCTAGCGGCCTCTTTCAGTACACTCCAGTAGCCAACTCAAGACACAGACGAAAGGATTCTTTTCAAGGCTTTAATCCTTTTACAACTTAATGACTCTTTCAGATGCTAATCACCAGCGACTAAGCAATGAACAGCAGAGTAGCCTATGCTCCGGGGAATGGGGAAATGCTTCCCCATTTGAAGGAGAATTACTTGAAGACCCTGAACTTATGGGCTAGGGAGAGATCCTCCCTCTTTCCCTTGGGTCCACGGGACGCGGCCGTTGCTTGCGCGCCAAATGGGCGCTACGCCTCCTTTCCGCGCCCTCCATTGCTCGTCGCTGTCTGTGTTGAGTGTCTAGCAAGCCCCTCTCCCGCACTCTCTCACTGCCAGGGTCACTATCTATCTCAGGAATGCTGGCAGGAGGAATCTCTGCCAGCTGCTGTGCCTGTGAGGGAAGAGCTGGTTCCTCTCCCACGGATTGCTGATCCTCCTCAGAATCAGAACTGCTCTGGGGTTCTATCAGTTTAGTTTCCACCCTGACATCATCCCTGCTCCCATGAGGCCCCCCCTTGTGCTCCTCCCCTGGGGTCCTGGGTTTGTGGGGGTACAGCTGGTGGAAGCGCCTCAGCAGCAACAGAGCATGCACATTTTCCATGAGTTCCCAGGTTCGCTCATCTGGCCCGTACCCCTTCCAGTCCACTAGATATTGCAGGCGGCCGCGAGAAAGGCAGGAGTCCAGAATCTCCGTGACCTCAAACTCCCCCTCCACCAGCACTGGTGGCAGGGTGGGGGGAACCGACCGAGCGATGAGGGTTGCCAGAAACCAGGGGGGACAGCAAGGACCGATGAAAAACAGGATGGATCTTCATGGAGGGGGGGAGAACCAGGCGAAAAGCAGCAGGGTTAATCTGGGCCGTAATCTGGAAAGGCCCCGTGAGGCGAGGCACAAGCTTCCTTGCGGGCGAGTGAGAGGGGAGGTATTGGGTGGACAACCAAACCCAGTCCCCCAGTTGCAGAGACAGACCCGGCTGGCACCGCCAGTCTGCAGAGGCCTTGTAGGCTGTCTTGGCTTGCTTGAGGGAGTCCCGGAAGAGGTGGTGTACCGCTCGCAACTCCTCTAAAAGGTCATGGGCTGCTGGAACCGAAGAGGGAGCTAAGGTGGACGGGAAAGCCTTGGGGTGGTAACCAAAATTGGCAAAAAATAAGAGTTTGGTAGGTGGAAGCATGGCAGACATTGTTATAAGCATATTCTGCAAGAGGCAGCAAGGAAAACCAGTCATCTTGCTGGTAATTGACAGAACAGTGCAAATATTGTTCCAGAGTCACATTGGTGCGCTCGGTCTGACCATCTGTCTGTGGATGGTGGGTGGGTGGAGGAAAGACGGAGCGTCACATGGAGAAGCCCAAGTAGCTCCCTCCAGAAATGGGCAGTGAATTGGGCCCCCCTATCCAAAATGAGACCCTCGGACCATCCGTGGAGCCGGAAAACATGCGCCAAAAATAGCTCCGCCGTGTCCCTGGCTGTGGGCAACCCAGAGCAGGGGATGAAATGGGCCATCTTGGAAAACAAATCCCCCACCACCAGAATGGTGGTCTTACGGTGTGAGGGAGTCAAGTCAGTGATGAAGTAAAGGGAGAGCAGTTTCCAAGGTCCTGAGGGGGTAGGCAGGGGGTGAAGCAAGCCTGTGGGCTTCCCGGAGGGGGCCTTCGCCTGCTGGCAGGTTGGGCAGGAGGCAACATAGGTCTTGACGTCCCAACACAAATGAGGCCACCAAAAATCTTGCATCACTCCATGCAGGGTCTTGGCGAAGCCAAAATGCTCAGCGGTGGGGGAGTCATGGCACTGATGGAGGACCCTCTCGCGGAGGGGTCTAGAAGGCACATAGACCTGACCGGAATGGTAAAGCAGGCCACCTCGCAAAGAGAAGGGGGTAGAGTGGGGGGGGGGCAGAGGCTAGCCACAATTCCTCCACTTTTGTGCAAACAAAAAGCATCCTGAGCCTGTTCAGAGTGAAGGTGCTCCTCCCAAGAGTGAGGCACTGCAGCTGCCGCCAGGCTCTGGGGGGGAAGAATCAGAGGGGGGGGATTTCCCTCACCCCCTGGCTGAAGGTCCGGCTTACGAGAAAGAGCATCTGCTTGTAGGTTGTCAGAGGCCTTCACATGGCAAACCTTAAGGTGGAACCGGGGGAAAAAAAGCGACCACCTAATCTGCCTCTGGTTTAAGGCACGGGCTGTCTGAAGATGTTCCAGGTTGCGACGGTCGGTTCTAACTTCAACTGGGTGCTGTACCCCCTCCAGCAGATGACGCCAGGTCTCCAAAGCGGACTTGATGGCCAACAGTTCCTTCTCCCAGATGGTATATTTCCTCTCAGACATGTTCAGCTTCCTGGAGTGGTAGGGTCAGGGTTGCAACCTGCCGCCCGCCCGATCTGGCTGAAAAAGCACCGCCCCCACCGCAAAGTCAGAGGCATCAGTTTGCACCACAAAGGCTTCCTCGGGTCGGGATGTAACAGGATCGGCTCAGAACTAAAAAGCTTCTTAAGTTCCTCGAAAGCCTGTTGGGCAGATGCCGTCCAATGAAAAGGAGATTTCCTGTCCTTAAGGAGGTCTGTGAGAGGAGATGTCAGCCGAGCAAAGCTGGGCAGGAACTTTCTATAGAAATAACAAACCCCAGAAAACGTTGCAAGTCCTTCTTGGTGGATGGAGCCTGCCAGGAGAGGTTAGCCATCCATTCTTGGTGGATGGAGCCTGCCAGGAGAGGGTAGGACCTTTGCAGGATCCATCCTGATACCGTCAGCTGAGATAATGTAGCCAAGATAGTCCGAAGAGGTTAGGTCAAACGCACATTTCTCCAGCTTGGCATACAGATGGTTCTCACGGAGGCGCTGGAGGACGGCAGAGACATGGTGCTGATGGGCGTTGGGGGTCCTCAAAAAATATAAGTAAATCATTGAGATACACAGTGAGGAAAGAGTCCAAATAGTCCCGGAAGATGGCATTCATAAAACGCGAAAACGTGGGGGGGGGGGGCGCAGGCGAGCCCAAACGGCATCACTAGGTATTCATACGCTCCGTACCGGGTGCCGAAACAGGTCTTCCACTCATCCCCCTCCTGGATGTGAATCAGATTGTAGGCGCCACGCAGGTCCAACTTTGTGAAAATATTGGCTCACCGCAGGCGCTCCAGCAGCTCAGGGATCAGGGGGAGGGGGTACTTGTCAGGGATCGAGACAGAATTGAGGGCTCTGTAGTTGTGCACCAGGCGGAGTTCTCCAGATTTCTTGGTCACAAAGATGGTAGGGGCGCAGGCGGGGGAGGAGGAAGGGCAAATGAAGTCATGTCTGAGGTTTGTGTCCAAAAACTCCCGCAGAGCTCGAAGTTCCAGCTCCGACATTGAATACAGTCAGCCAGCGGGGATGGTCGCCCCCGGAATGAGGTTAATGGCACAGTCAAATGGGTGGTGGTGGTGGGGAGCTGGTTGGCCTCCTTCTTATCGAAAACATCCTGAAAAGCTGCATACTTCTCTGGGAGGATCACGTAGCTGAAGAACTGCCAGAAGCAGACGAGGAGGGGGAGGAAAGGATTAAGGCCTGGACTGGGACTGGCGCCTCGATCGGGAGGCAATACTCCCGGCAGTAGGGAGACGCAAACTCCACTTGCTGAAGGTCCCAAGAAATCTGAGGATTATGCTTAGAGAGCCAGGAAACACCCAGCATGACTGGGTATTGGGGAACCTTGGCCAAGTGAAACTGAATCTGCTCAACTTGGGACTGGGCGCGCAGAGTGAGCAGAGCTGTAATCCGGATCACCATGCTTGACGAAAGAGGCCACCCATCGATGGTCTCCACTGCCAAGGGGGCAGGAAGAGGCAGGGTAGGAATCTTATGGAACAGGGCGAAGGTTTCATCCATGAAACTGGTCGTAGCCCCCGAGTCCACTAAAGCCAGGGCCTCCACCCCACCCCACTGGGAGGAGCAGAGGTGAACATGCAATAGCAGATGGGAGGGTTGGGGGGTTGCGGAAGGCACCCACCGGGTGTGGAACCGACCCCCACACTGGAGACCTCCAACAGGCTTGGGGGGCAGCCTAGTCAGGCCTGGGGGCGAGGAGGAGGAGGAGGAGAAGGAAGGAGAGGAGGGGGAGGCAGAGGAGCTGTGGGTCTAGCGCGGCAGGTTTTGGCGAAATGTCCCAGCTTTCCACACCGAAAGCATCGGCGCTCAGTGCGCCGCTGCTTTAGTTCCTCCGGTGACAGTGGGGCTTGGGTAGCTCCCAGCTGCATCGGGGTCTCCTCCGCCCCCACTGCAGGGGTGTGGGGTGTGGGAGGGGGCAGGAAACAGGGGGGAATGGGAGGAGGGAAATCTCGGCCCCCGGCACCCTGTTGGGTCTGCCGGCACCCCTCCAGCCGACTATCTATCTGGAGGCAGGTCTGGATGAGGTCCTCCAAAGTAGGTGGGCTAGGCGTGCACGCCAACTCATCCAAGATCTCGTTATTCAAACCATCGAAAAACTGAGCCACCAGCGCGGCATCATTCCACTGTAAATCCTGCATCAGCAAGCGAAAAGTTGTTGCATAGCTGGAAACTGAGTCCTTGCCCTGCCTGAGGCGGCGAATCTCCCGAGAAGCCGTCTGCATGCGCAGGGGGTCACTGAAAAATCTGGCCATCGCTGTCATGAAACCTTGATAGTCCCCGAGCAGGGGGTCATTAGCGAGAAGAAGTCCCGAAGCCCATTTAGCTGCCACGCCTGAAAATAGGTTAATGATGAAGCCCACATGAATCTGTTCCGTCAGGAAATCCTCAGGTCGAAGGCACATGTACAGCTCCGATTGGGCCCGGAAAATCTGAAAAAGTCCTTTCTCCCCAGAAAACTTCTCTGGCAAAGCCACTGGGCATTTGCGGCGGGGGGGAATTGGAGGTGGTGGGGGTTGAACCGCAGCTTGTAGATTCTGTACGGCAGTCGTCAGTTGAGCCACTTGATCACGGAGAATCTGGTTCTCTTGCACCAGAGCTTGCACCGCCGGGTCCCTGGCACCTTCCATTCGGCATTAGGAGAAGAGAGAGGAAAAAAAAGAGGAACAGAGACCAAGCTGTCAGGAGCTCCCTAGCGGCTTCTTTCAGTACGTTCCAATAGCCAACTCAAGACACAGACGAAAGGATTCTTTTCAAGGCATTAATCCTTTTACAACTTAATGACTCTTTCAGATGCTAATCACCAGCGACTAAGCAATGAACAGCAGAGTAGCCTATGCTCCGGGTAGGCAGTTGGTCCCCGTTTGAAGGAGAATTACTTGAAGACCCTGAACTTATGGGCTAGGGAGAGAGCCTCCCTCTTTCTCTTGGGTCCATGGGACGCGGCCATTGCTTGCGCGCCAAATGGGTGCTACGCCTAGGGATGTACGAAAGTCCCCTTACCTGGCTCCGCCGGGTTCCGCTGGGGGGGAGGCGCTCCATCTCTCCCCCCGGAATCCTGGCCAGCTGGCTCCGCTCTGCGGGGATTCCGCAGAGCCGCCGGCCGGCTCTGCCAGCAGCCGGACATCCAGCTGCTGGCTAGCAGGGACGCCAATGGCGGTGGCCATAGAAGCCGCCGTTTGCGTCCCTGTAGTCAGCCGTGATAGGCTATGTAAGCCTTTATGTAGCCTATCACGTCTGGCTTAAAACAAACAAACAAACAAACATGCATATGCAAATGGCGGCGGCTATGGCCGCCGCCATTTGCATTCCTTATTTTTGCGTTCCCCTTATTTTTGCCGTCTTAGTCTACGTAAATATTTACGTAGACTAAGACGGGCAAAAATAAGGAACGCAAATGGCGGTGGCTGTAGCCACCGCCATTTGCGTACGCTTTTTTTTAAAAAGCCAGACGTGATAGGCTACGTAAGTCTTTACGTAGCCTATCACATCTTGTAAAAAAAACAAAAACAAAACACCTCCAGACTGCAAATGGCGGCGGGGGCAGCTGGTCGGAAGACCAGCTGCCGCTGCTGGAGCCGCCGCCCGGAAGATCCGCCCCAGGTAAGTCTTGTCCCGGGGGGGATCCGCGGGGGGGGGTGGCAGGCTGTTCCGCCAGATTTCAGGGTGCCGAATGCACTGGCATTCGGCCTCTCCAAGATCCGTGGCGGAATTCTCTGCCATCCCTAGCTACGCCTCCTTTCCGCGCCCTCCATCGCTCATCGCTCCCTGCGTCTGCGTGGAGAGTCTAGCAAGCCACCCTCCCGCACTCTCTCCCTGCCAGGGTCACTATCTATCCCAGGAATGCTGGCAGGAGGAATCTCTGCCAGCTGCTGTGCCTGTGAGGGATGAGCTGGCTCCTCTCCCACGGTTTGCTGATCCTCCTCCGAATCAGAACTGCTCTGGGGTTCTATTGGCTCAGTTCCCACCCTGACACTGACAAGCACAAGGTTGGTTTATAAGTGAGAATCTATTAACACTATCTTCAAAATATCAACTAATCAGTCATCCACAGGTAAGCTTTCTTGTATTGCTCATATGCTTGACATTTTTGTTTTGTTATTTATGCTATGTTATCTTTCTGACATTACTTTTAAGAGAACCTGAGTATGCTCTTGAATTGATACTTTACACTTCCCAACTGGTGTTAGAGAAATCTGGCTGCATTTTATTACACCAGTGAATATTGTGTGCTTCTTGAGAAATAATGTAAACGGTGTAATTCTTTCTTTTCCCTGCATTTGTTGTATCAAGTTGCTACTTCAACTTGCTTTCTTACATTAAGAGTTGCACTTCTGCCTTGTCATCTTGCTGAAATGCTTATTTAAGAGCATTTTTTTTTTGGCTGGATTCTCATAATGAATTGAAAAACAAAAGAATAATGCAACATTAGATTAAGTTTAACTTTCACAGGTAATGAGGATCAGCAAATGTGAAGCTCTAGATGAAAGAACTATGTTCTGCCTAATCTAATAAGCTTCCTTTCTTGTTTGAATTTCATTTCTGTATCATAAAATTAATGACAGCCCCTTCTTCTGTTAACTTTATTAGGCGCATGATATGAGCTTAATATAACAGTTTCTACTGTGCTAACTGCATGTTAACTGAATCTAGTCAACATTCTCTAGTGATTTATTTCATATCTCCCTCCTATTATGCCTTTTTACAAGCTATCATTTGTTGGTGCTCAAAGTGGTGTCAACTGTCTGAAATTAATATCTATCTTCGTAAGTTTGTTTTTCTTATAGCTATAAGCTACCCTTATATTCCCATGTTCCTGTGGAACAAATCCCCCTTGCTTCTGGCTTCTTAGAAATATTTTTAGCTGTTGACCCCCCTCCCCCCAGTTAATTGCCTCCAGTGTATGCATAACTTGATGTGCACCAGTCCCATATGTCATAAGCTTTATTTCAGTCAGAAAGCTTTACTGCACTAACTATAGTTGGTGAAGCTGCCAAGCAAGCATCAAAATGAACTCACTCTAACGGCTGTCTTAAAATAAACTTTTAATCACTTAGGTCATGATTCCAAATTTATTGAGATCAGTCACTATCTTTCCATTGATTTCAGTAGGATGTTGAATTTTATGCA
The DNA here is from genome assembly GCF_057233095.1 of Heloderma suspectum. NCBI lineage: Eukaryota > Metazoa > Chordata > Lepidosauria > Squamata > Helodermatidae > Heloderma > Heloderma suspectum. The sequence continues at coordinate 275,202,997 of NC_139458.1, forward strand.
TCAGATATAAGTACTAATTTAATAATTTCTATACCTAGTAATTCTATAAAACAATATTTTATAGCGTACAGTTATGCAGAGCTAGTGTGGCAAAGTGGAGAGTTGGTATGGTATAGTATAATTGCTTCAGCAGGGTTGCTGTACCATGTGTCTTCAGACCACGGCCTAGGGGCAGAGACTTTAGATGTGAAGATAGTGACCTGGTTTGCACAGTGGCAACAACCCTTGGTTAACAAACTGTGGGTTGTTGAAAATACGGTGGGAGCGTGCATGCGTGGTGGTTCCTTCACGCACATCCGATTCTGCTATGATAAACAAGCCAAGGACACCGTGTCACTGGGTTGTTCACATGATGTCTGAATGCAGAACTCTGGGTTGTTGGGGAATGAACAACCTAGAGTTTGAATCCAGGTGGAAGACTGTAGGGCTTATAGCAGCTTTCTAAAAATGCTTGAAACCAAAAAAAAAAAAAAAGTTAGAAATTGTAATTTAGAACCTGTAAACAATTGTAAATGTGATTTAAAATGGACCAAAACAGGCATATTTTATTAATCATCAATTATATTAATAAATATAAATTAATAATTATCCTTAAAAAGTAGGGAAATGGGATTTAATATTTAGCTAACATAGTGCTTTATGAAAGTGTTTCTGGCTGGATATGGCAAAATTAGTTAATAGTTTTTAAAAAGAAATACCCTCATCATTGATATAGCCAACAGCATTTCAGCACTTAGGACTTCAGTGGTACAACATAATGAATTTAAATAAAATCTTGTAGGATGGATTTAGGGACAGTTTTCCCCTAGCACCCTCAGGGAGTGAACATTAGACTTTACAAGATGTCTGTGTGCTTTCCAGAGAGCAGACTTAACATTATTGATCATCTAAGTCATATTTGCCCTGCCGCAGTTACTTTCTTGAAGCAATATTTGTTGTGAAACATAGTAGGAATAGTGATAGATTAAGCAGTTTGTGAATTGATGGCTTTAATAAACCTGAGCCAAATGAAGTTTGTTAAAATCTGGATCTCTGGCAGCCTGCTGCCTCTTGCTCGGGTGAAAGAAAGGGACTCAATTAAGCATTTTGCTGTTCTTTCTCTTAGCAATTGATAAACAGGGGAACTGGGAACAGAGAGCAGTGGAAGGAATACAGGTTGGAAAAGGAGGTGAAATCGCAAAGCATAAGGAACACTGCCGAACAGTAAAGAACATGCTACAGTTTTCTCTTCCATCAGTGGCTAGGTAACTTTCTAGAAGAGGCAATAGTATACCTACTATATGAAATGAGAAGTTGAGAGTATGATAATACTGCACTGGTATCTTTTTTTTTCTTCTGTAATGTTAGACGTGGTTCAGGTAGTAGGATTTGTAATAAAAAAAGCGACTATTACCCTTCCACGGTCTTTTAAAATAGCCCTTGAAAATATAAAGAATGTATAATGGTCTGTTGAAGGTAGCACTCCAACAGTAGTCTTAATATATGTCAAGGAGCTTTGGAGTAGATGAGGACTTACAAAATAGCTAGCTACACTAAAGGTGTTTAAGTTGTCATCCTCTGTATGCTTGGGAGTAAGCCCAATTGAAGTCAGTGGGATTTATTTTTGAGTAGACATGTATAGGCTTGTACTGTTCATTTGTTGGTAGGTGTGCTGGAGAAATATTGAAAAGCCTTGTAGGTTAGCAAAATTACAATATTTATCCAGGTGTGCAAAGATCCCAGAGAATTGGCATTCAGTAGAGTAATAGGTGGTTTGGTTTAAACCGTGAATGGAAAATCAGCAACAGAACTCTTAAGGTGGTATCCAAATGTAATCCCACCAATTTTGGTGGCAAATCGCATCTTTTTCCCATTGCCCTAGTGAGTGCTAGTTACATTGCACAAGTGTTGGTTACGCTAGTACATCATTGGCGCTAGTGTACAGTTGGATACTACCCTTAAACTATATGTGCTGTCAACCCCTCCCCCCATATTTGCGCTGAAAGTGGGCCTGTGTGTGTGTGTGTGGGGGGGGGAGAAATTTACTAAAGTTGAGAGGTGAAACGTCATTTCTACTTCTCAAATGTCATATAAGAGGTTTTACCTCTTATAATCCCAAATGAGTTGTCAGAGTAGTCTGAGAGCAAGTTCACATTGTAAAATTCCTCCACACAATTGTGTCATGCAAGTATATGGCCATGTAGAGAAAAGACCGTATGAACTAGGCTGTACATATGGAGAGCCAGGAGTCATCTTCATGGCTGCACTTCTCCCAGCAACCACAAAGAAGACTACTTGTTTTCTGTGTATGCAACCCAGTTCACCTAAGCCTTTTTTCTGTCTGTGTATAGACAGATGGAGAGAGTAATTTCTGAAAGTCTGAGCTTACTCTACAAGCTCTCCATATGTAAGAGATTTCTACCTATGTAGAGCCTTTTAAAAGGTGATAGGCAAGTGAAAGGGTAAAGAAATTAATCTCAGGATGTTCATTACATGACCGTGTGCTTCCTGATAGACTGTATCCTAAAAAGGTTTAAAGAGCAGAGCCACCTGCATTAAACCCCCTGCTCTCTGCTGTAATCAACAAAACACAACTTAGAAAATATGGCAATTGCAAAGTGGAGGAACCAGCCCCTATAAAACATTAGATTTACTTTCTATTTCCTGGTCAGCTGGGGATAGTAAATCTGTGCCTTTATGAAGAAGGTTGGTGAAGAAATCACACTGGCTATGTTAGCACATAATTCTAAACCATAGTTCAGTGCTACGTGCATGAGCAGCAGCAGTGCGCTGCCTTGTCCTCTCTCCTCTGACCACAGAAACAAAAAAGATTGGAAGCTTTCGCTTTTGTGCTCAACTAATTAATGATGATTATTCATTATGTTCAAACCCAGGGAAGCTGTGATTACTGTTAACTATGCTTTAAGGAAGCAAGCCAACTTCAAACCATGGTTAATTATCCTGGTTTATATTCCTAATCCATAATTTACTTTGACTACAGATCTTAGTTAAGACATAATGAGAGCCAGTGTGGTGTAGTGGCTAGAGTGCTGGACTGGAAGTCAGGAGATCCAGATTCTAGTCTTGCTTGGCCATGGAAGCTCACTGGATGACTTTGAGCCAGTCACAGACTCTCAGCCCAACCTACCTCACAGGGTTGTTGTTGTGAGGATAAAATGGAAGAGGAAGAGGATTATGTATGCCGCCTTGAGTTCCTTGGAGGAAAAAAGGCAGGATATAAATGTAATAATAATAATTTGTAACTGTGGATAGTTGAAAATGGAAGTGAAAGTATCTGATCTCCTTGTGGTTTAGTACTGCATTCAATCTAGGCCACTGTCTTCTGGATTTACCCTTTTACCAGGAATGAACGTTATCTTGGCAGGGAGCTTCAGCTTGGGCTGCTTAAGGTACAGTAGAGGAAAAGAGAGGATTATCTCTCTAAGTGTAGGGTCTCTTCTTGAGTTGTGTTGGGATCTTATGGGCTTTCAGTGGTGGTATATGAATTAACGTCGCAGTATATTTGTGAGCGCACAGCCTATTGTCCCATCTTCTGTTGGCCACTGGTCAGTCTAATTGGTGCTTTTAAACTCTAGCTGCTTGGCATGTTCAGAGAAGTGGTAAAAGTGGATGTCCATTTGACATATTTCTGGTGAACTCACATAACTGATTATGAAGAAGATGTGAAAGTCCCCTTTACACATTACCTTACAGCACGAAAAGTGGACATTTGAGTTACTCCACTTATTGCTGCTTTTCTGAGTGTCAAGTCATGTGGCATGCACACTTTCCCCCCCATCCCCTACAGTTTTATGCGTTTTTAATTGCTATTAGAAAAGTAGACAGCCCATGTTTAGCCTTCAATGTATATTTTATTATTTTAAGCAAGCAAAAGCAATAATGTACTTTTTCTGTCCCAAGCTAATATGGGCCAAAAGAATTCATATGTTAAATGAAGAAACTATAAATCATCCATCCTATGTGCAAGTTTTATTTTTAAAAGATGCTCACAAAGTTTTACATCTTGCACGTTTCAGATAGCTGTGGCGCAGAAACTCGTAGTGTGTGGACTATCCTTATTATTTCATATGACTGTTAGCAAAACTTTGCCTGTAGAATACAACATTGATGATCATTTCAGAGCAACAGCATCCTTGCCTACAAGAGTTATCTACCTGTACCTGTCTCTTATGGCTGCCAGACCCAAATACTATTTTGCATGGACTTTGGGTAAGTAGTCGTGGAAGAATATTCCTGTACAAGCTGTATAATGTTGTATAGTTTAAAGAATATATTTGAGACAGTGCCCTCCTGTGGGTTGAAAAGGAATTATGTTCAAAGCGATTCTTTTGCAAAGCACCATGAGAATTTTTATAAAAAATATTTTATAAACCATAAATGAAATTATTTACTAGGTGCTAGCAATGTATTTTAACAGGATTTAAGCATACAAATGTTACATGCCACCTACATAGCTTGGTGGTTAAGTAATAGCTCTTAGAATACATTGCTCTTAATAAAATGATAGCATTATTGCTTTATTTTGATTCTGTTCATTTGAGCTTGAATAGAGACAATGGCTTTCTGTCCCACTGCTGGTGTTAATATGATCATTTCAGAATTGCTATCATCAATTATTGTGTGTTGTGAATGGTCACTGTGCTTCTTTTGCATACATTTAAACTTTAATTGTGCTTTTATATGTCATTGCCATTTAACCCCAGTGTTTACCCATGTCTGTATTAAGGTTAACATTTCATGCATCTTAGTCTTGAAGGTGCCACAAGGCTTCATTATTTTTTCTTTATTTAAATATACCTAGACATTCTGTGTAATTGGACTAATCATTTTAACTTATAATTCTGGTACCCTGCATTCTATGTGCATTTAAATAATCAGTATCTCTGCATGGCTCACTATACAACCTATTTTTAAACAGTTTGGGGAGGGAGAATGAGTTGAAAGCTGTAATTGATAATCAGATAACTGCAAAACAATTTGTTTTCCCAATTTGTTCTGACCCAGCAAGGCAATTATGTTATGTTAACTTTGTATTCATAGTTTCCTAGAAGACAGCAGTAGATCATCTCTGTAATTCTGAAGCGAAAGGGTTCTTTGTACTCATGACAAAAATAAAAAAGGGGGAAAATGCTTTGCTTTTGAGTGTTGTATATTCTGACACAAGGGCCAGTAGGGGTCAGAAGAATCACAAAGATTTAGTATGCAGTTCATGGCTAAAATAGTTGTGTGGGATATGTTGTCTCTATAGTTACAGAAAGTGTGCTGCATTTATGGTGGCAAAAGACATAAAGTGACAAAACTGAAAATTGGTGCTACTATCTTTCCGCTGGATGTCCCTTGTGGTTAGCCATTTAAAACAAACAAAAGAAATATAATGAGCAAAATCTTCTCTCTTTTACCCTGTCATGTGAAATATAAGGTTAATATTTTCACGTATCAGTCTTGAACGCTTCTAAAATGAAGCAAATACATCTGCAGTGTCTTGCATAATGCATTTGAAATATTAAGTATCGCCACAGTCTGTACTGTACCAAGAAGTTCATGCTTCTATCAACAAGGTGTACATGAAGTCAGAACAGCAGTCTTTCCTAGCTTCAGATTCAGAGAGAGAATCCTCTATTGTTTTTCTGCTTCCACATGAATGAATGATACTTATTTTATTGTAACTTGAGACAAAAGTTTTGGATGTCTTGCACTGCAGAACTACCTGGAAGACCAGACTTTTGAGGGTATTAGGTTTTTATCTAGAATTGCGATGACAGTTAAACATTTCACGTTTAACTGTGGAAAAAAAAAAGCTAAAATGAAAAGCGCTTTTAATCTGATGTATATAACGTAGTATATAACTTACAGCTGATTTCCTTGTTTCTTTGCAGCAGATGCAATTAATAATGCAGCTGGGTTTGGATTTAGAGGCTATGATAAAAATGGAGTCTCACATTGGGATTCAGTTTCAAATCTAAGAATTCTGCATATAGAGGTTGGTACATGGATCTTCTGCAAATATTCATGGAGAATGTTGAATTCTGGAATGTCGCATTTGTGTCAGGCTTACCTTGGTATAATATCTGTTATAGTTATGAGATGAGTATAATATGGGACAGGGTGGCAGAATCGCAGTTGCCATTGGTGCATTAAAAATCAGGCCCGGAGATTGGCATTCTAGTTACTACAGTGATTACCAAAGGGCTAGTGACCATTTCTCCTGGCCACCCACATCTTCCTCTTCCTGCTCTCCACTGCTTCTTTTTCTTCGCCTCCATGCAGAAGTGGGGAGACTTTCATTCTCTCTGTCTGAGATGGGAAGAAGCTCCATTGCTTCTTCCTGTTCCATGTACCCCCTGTGAAGAAAGAGCATTGCTAATGTTCCCCTTTTATGTTGTGGATGGGGCTGATCCTTCAATTTGCATGAAGCACCCAGAAGCTGAGTGCGGGGATGATGTCGCTTCCTCTGCTCTGAGGTACCTGTGCAAGGTGAAAATGTCAGCCCTTGTCACCATTGCCAGATTATCAATTTAGACTGCTCATGTCAAAGCTTCAAAATTTGTATTTTTGAACAGACCTGTTGTACAGGTTCAGGAGTGAAAGGGGGAGAAGTTATGACTTTCCCGGTGGCTCGCCCCCTTCTCTTTCTCTCTTGACAGCACCATAAGCCACTTCCTTGCGGTAAAGCTCTTAAAGGAATATAGCTACGACTTTCCTCATCAGCTTCTCATCTCGCCTCAGGGAGCAGTGATTGCAGGCATTTCTACTGTTTGTCACAACTAAGTGAATATGAAGGAATACAACGTTACCCCTACTCTACTGCAAAACCTTTAATCTTTTAAATTCCACTTGACCAGCAGCAATCTTAAGAGGGAAACAGCCTATATTTACCTAGATAAACAGAGGGAAGGAAGCCCTGTCATGGCTGTAGTTGCACTAGATTGCTTTGCTGCTGTGGCAGGAGGAGGGAACGCACAGCAACCTCCCCCGTGAGTCATAAGCTGTTTCTGACATAGTCGGAGGGGGGGGTTACACCTTGAGTAATGCAATCCCCAAAGGCTGCTCATCTGTGTGTGGTGATACCAGTCATGCTTTGAGCTATGGTCTGCCAGCCAGTGTTGTGTGTGGCATGTAATGGTGATTAGCAGCTGCAGAATTTTGAATAGCACAACCAAGATAGTTCAAAATAGATTGCATACTTTCTTTCCCCCACCCCCTTTGATCCCTTTTATTGTTTGCCTATCACTTGTTGTTGTTGTTGTTGTTGTTGTTCAGTCCTTAAGTCGTGCCCGACTCTTCGTGACCCCATGGACCATAGCACGCCAGGCCTTCCTGTCCTCCGCTCTCTCCCGGAGTGTGCTCAAGTTCATATTCATTGCATTGGTGAATCTATCTAGCCATCTCATCCTCTGCCATCCCCTTCTCCTTTTGCCTTCAATCTTTCCCAGCATCAGGGTCTTTTCCAGTGACTTTTCTCTTCGCATTCGGTGGCCAGAATATTTGAGCTTCAGCTTCAGTATCTGTCCTTCCAATGAGCAGTCAGGGTTGATTTCCTTTAGGATGGACTGATTTGACCTCCTTGCAGTCCAGGGGACTCGTAAGAGTCTTCTCCAGCACCACAGTTCGAAAGCATCAATTCTTCGGCGCTCAGCCTTCCTTATAGTCCAGCTCTCACAGCCATACATTGCTACTGGGAAAACCATAGCTTTGATTATACGGACCTTTGTTGGCATTGCCTATCACTACAGAATACATAATGATATGATCTCTTTTACTCCATAAAAACTGCATAGGGATTGCCTCTGTTTTACTGAAATAAAAGAATGATGTGTTACTTTTACAGTTTTCAACAAGTTTCAAGATGTTTCTTGATAACTGGAATATCCAGACAGCTCTTTGGCTCAAAAGGTACTATTTTTGACATCCCCTTTTTCTTATCAGCCTTCCCCAAGGGTCTTTGGTAGAATAGTTGTGCCTGGTGATATGAGGGTCTGTGCTGTTTCCACTCTATTAGGTTATCTATCATGCCCCCCTCTCTGCTCATAGTAAGATCACTATTGCCATAGAGTGCAAGGCTGGTACACTTTAGTAGCCGCTTTTGAGTCCAGTCTCCTTGGGGCCCACTTTCATAAAGTAACCTATTTTCACGATGGTGGAGTATTGTTGTGAAGGGAGGAAGGGGGATACCCTAACTCCCAGCAGTGCAGGCAGACACAAAAGGTTGTTCAAACTGAACACCAACCCATCTAGGTAGGCTGCCACTACCCCTTACATCTAACGGGCCTGAGCCAGGGGACTCTCAGACCATATAGGACACTCCTAAGTCTTCTGAAACAAGGGCCCAAACCAGCACCCTCTATTTCAAAGCCCCAGGCCAGGAACCTTTAACAGCAATAACCAAGAGGAAAGCTCTGGACTTAGTACCGAGGCCAACTGGAGTAAAGCACACACATTCAAATATGATAGGTGGTAGGTTTATTTACAAAAAGGGAAAGGGAATAACATACAGAAGAAGCAGAGCAATGTTTAGAAACAATACATACAGGGCAAAACAACAAAACTGACTAAACCTGTCTATATATACCAGCGGCACTGGTCTTCAGTAGAACAGGAACTCTGAAAGCGAACTCTCCAAAGCAAACATTGGGCAGGGCAAAACCAAAGTAAGTGAAGACACAGGCATCCCGCCCCTGCCCCCCCTTGGATCCCTATTAGTCAATCATGAGCTAGCTGGAAACAATCTTCCTGGGGCGGGGGGCACAGAAAGTTCTTACCAACACTTGGCTGGACCCGTTCAGCCCAATTAGCAAGGCTTTTGCTTTACCTTGAAGCCAGGGATGGCACAAGATGACACACTCAGGTAGCCTAACGAATATATGCAGGCTCAGCCTTACAGAATAGAATTGTACAGGCTGCTAAAACACAGAAGAAACAGATTTCTTGACAAATGTAATGTCTTTCCCAAGGTGCTAATTGCCCCAGACACACTGTTTTGCAGGCTCTGAATGCAGGAGACAACGGATGGCCTGAGACTTACAGGTTTGGATCCTAAGATAAGTTTTGACTTAATGATGTTCACAGAAAGAAAGTTTCCCATCCCCTCCTCCACCCTGCTGCCCCAAAAAGCTTCCTTTGAGGTTTGAAGAGCCCTCCTGAACAATGTGGGATAGTGCCCAGGGGGCTGATGGGGGAGGGGAGAATTTCCAAAATTGGATTGAGCTATGTCCAATTTTGTGGTGAAATTTTCCAGTGTTCTGCACCCTATCCCACATTGTTGAAGGAGGGGGCAAGGGCTGGCCTTCCATGGAGGCTTTGGGGAGTGGTGCAGGTGCCTGGAGTGGGGGAAGGGAAACTGCTTCTGTGAACTTCCTTAAGTTAACTTCCCTTAAGATCCAAGCCATTGTGTTGTGGTGGTAGAAGATGGATTGCGCTGAAGGAGAATAGTTCCTTGCAGTGGGGAAGGAGACTTCTTGAAGATCATTTAGGGACCATCTTTAAGTTTCTTGTTCATTAGGGGGCAAGTTTGGTTCCCAGTTTAGTCTGGTACTAGGGCTATACCTTCTTCTAAGCAGATTCCCAATCAACCTCATGTGAGGTCAGCAGCGATGTCTTGGATCATTTACACCAGAAAGCTGTGGAGGAGATTCAGTATCTCAAATTAACATTTAACTTATAGAAAAGTAATACATTAATGACCTTTTCTGTAGCCAGAATTAGCTACCAGCTTGGACTGGGCAGTCAGTTTCTCAAAGAGTATGTGCCAGTGTGTGGTGTGATTCATGGAGGGACTCCTCTCTATACTGTTTGAAACTTTCAGTGATTAAAAAAAAAGTTATTTCTGGTGGGCCATATTTTTGCTGAACTTCACTTCATCCTTTCCCTCATATATCATGCATTTCCTCTTTGAATTTTTAGAGTATGCTATGAACGAGCCTCCTTCAGTCCAACAATACAAACCTTTATCTTGTCAGCCATTTGGCATGGGGTGTATCCTGGATATTATTTAACGTTCTTAACAGGGGTACTGATGACACTTGCAGCACGAACTGTAAGTACCACTGAATCGGTTCTCTTAACAGTTGAGTCATTCTGTGAATTCAAAGCTGCTGTTCTTTTTATACTACCCCCCCCCCTTAAATTGGTATTTTGTAAGAGGGAGTCTGCCTTTTCAAAATCATCTAGTAAATTTCTGACAAAATTAACCAAATCACCAATTTCTAACTTCACCTTATAAGTGAAATAACTGCGTGCTGGTTCCCTAAACCTTCCACACTTGAACTGAGAAAATGGGAAGATATTACTTAGCTTGCATCACTATGGAGGAAAAGCATATCAATGAAGAAGGGATGGCCCAAGCTCTTTTAGCGCTTGAAGCAGGAGTTCCAAATGGCTGCCTTACTTTACCTAACAATAAAACTGGCCCTGGGACTAATGTTTCAAACTGAAATTTTGACTCAGGTCTGCTAGGATAGAATGTATGTCTCTGTTAGCAACTGAGGACCAAACTAGACATAACCTTGCATGCATGTCTGCATTTAACATCTTTTCTTCTTTTTTTACTTTCAAAATAACACCTGTGTGGGTGGCTGGGGCAGGTAAGCAGGATTGAGATTGTAGTACACAGTGAAGGGAGTACTCCCCCTACTCCACACACACATTATGGTTCCAGTAAAATTAAAAATTCTCTCAAGCTGCTATTTCCTTTGGGAGTGAACACATTTAATATTACAACTTATTTAGCCCTGAAATGTAATGGGCAGCCTAGTCAGGATTAGATTGTTTGGATAAAATGAGTCCTGAAAGTGCTAGGAACAAGAGCTTTGGGAAAGGCACGTCTTTGTCTTCCTGAAGCAATCAGAAGTATTAAAGTAGTTAAGAACATAAGAAGAGCCATGCTGGAACAGACTACAGGTGTATCTAGTCCAGCATTCTGTTCACACAGTGGCCAACCAGCTGCCTGTAGGAGACCCACAAGTAGGACATGAATGCTCATGTTCCCTGGCAACTGGAGTTGAAAGAGCATTGCCTTAGAGATAGTGAGTTGCTTTATAAGAGCAATCCTTCCATAAGGTTAAACCAGACAAGGTCAATGCTGGAGAAGCCCACAGAAAGCTGGGATCAGATGCAGGAAGCAGGGAGATTGAGGAGGCAGCACAGATTGATGTAAAAGGATAGGGAACTTTAGAGGTCTGTGTCAGGCAGGAGAGAGGAAGTTGGAGAAGCAGACAGCAAGTGCACAGTTGTTACCTGTTCAGGTAGGGGCAAAGAACTGATTTGGGAATTGTTATACCAGCTGGGGTTTTCAAGGGCCAGAAGGAAGTTTTTAAATCAATGTGATTTAAATGTAATATTATGTAGACATTTTTATGACAGTAGTAGTAAAAATGTAAAGACTCTCCTTTAAAGTCTAAAATGTGCACTTTCCTTAAATTTAAACAATATACTAGCTGTTCTGCAAAGATGTTCCAGGTTCTCTTACTCCTTGTTCCACTTTTTTTTGTTTAGATTAGAAAGAACATGAGACACTACTTTACTGACTCTCCAGCCATTAAATTATGTTACGATATCATGACATGGATGACGACTCAAGTAGCAATAAGCTATACAGTAGTACCATTTGTACTTCTTTCAGTAAAACCATCTTACATGTTTTATAGGTAAGTTGACGCTTTGTGTATTTTTCAAAACAAAATTTAAGTGGTAAGTTAATTATGCATCATTGCTGACAGTTGAACAAACATAATCTAGTCTTTGATTCCATGTGCATAGAATTTAATGTGATATTTGGTGCCTGGTGGAGAACCAAGCATCTGTCATGAATTCTCAGATTTCATATAAAACAAAATCAGGAACAAACTTCTGGCTTTTAGGGGATAATGGAGATATGGTACAAAACATGCAGGCAACACCTGAAGAGGGCCTGTAGTGGTCATGGAGAGGGGTTTCCATGCCCTGCATAATTACATGCACTTTACTTATGACCTCCAGTCACTTTCCTTTAATCCATATTATCCATTGTTTTTACACATATCTGCTACATGGCACATTTAAGTTAACCTCAGTCTGTGTATCAGAACCATTTTTATGGCCCAGAAACACAGGTGGAGGGTGGGCAGGGGGAGAAAGTATAAAAAGAATTACATTTAATAGAGAAAGATTTTACAAAAATGTACACAATTAAGAAAGCTGAAGAGCTTGTTTACAACATGCTACTTAAATAATGATGCTGACTATTGGCCATGCTGGCTTGGGCTGGCTGATGGCACTTGAAGTCCAACACATCTGGAGGGCACCTGGTTGGGGAAAGCTTCCCTAGAGTGTGACCTAATTTAAGTAAACAACAAAGCTAAAAAAAATACTACCTGGTATTTTTTTTGAGGAAAAAAATTAAAGCACACCTGATATGATTTAAATGTTACATTATGCAGATCTTTCTATTAGAATACTGATAGAAATGTAAAGACAACAGCAGCATGTGTTTCGCTTACATTTAAAGAAAAAAAACAAAGGTACTGAAAACTGTTGACAAACTAATACATTTTAGCAACAAAGAACTGTGCATGATATGCTGACAACCACACATCTACAACTTTGAAAATGCCAAGCTTGCTTAATACTGTATTTGCGATTGGCATCTATTTCATCCGAAATCCTCCCCCGCAATGACAGAATAGTTGAAGGGAATTGAAGAGGGAAGGGCAAAGGCATAAATAGTCTGACTTGATATAATGCAGTTTCAGATCTTCAAATTCATGCCATTCCACTCTGCTCTTTATATCAAAACCTGCACAGACTGTGATGCCAGTGTCTCCTTCTCACCTCACTGCGCTTCTCCGTCCTTGCACCTTTGAAGCGACTAAGCTTTTTCAGTACCAGAGTATTTTTAGGAGATGGGTGAGGGCAGGTAGACACATATCATTCACTCTCTTTGGGACAAAAGCCTTAGTTTGAACGATCAAAATAAGGCCGTTTGACCACCTTGATATGTAAAAATACAGAAGCATACTTGAACATGATGTGTAGGCCTTCCTACAGGTAGGTGGATGCTAAAGCATTATCATATAATGACCAGAGATCAATTTGACTGAATATCTTTATTTTGATTTATTACTTAGCTCCTGGTACTTCTGCCTTCACATTGCCTGCATTTTAGTGTTGTTGATATTTCCAATGGAAAGAACTCGAAAAGGAAATAAAGAGCAAGAAAGCATCCAGCCCTCTTGGTCCAAAAAGCAAGCAGAAGAAGACAAAAATACTATGGGACATAACAGTTACTCTACAGCAAATAGTTTCAATCAAAAAAGAGAAATCACCTGCAGAAATACAGCAGTGAAACAATGATTAGAGATGCTACGGTGGATATATTTTATATTTTCAAAACCCATTTATAGCACCTTTTAAAGGGGTTTGTATTTGTCTGAAAAGATGGTTAGTAAGAAAAGAATACTATATAGGGAATATTGAATACACTAGTAAGAATGGAAACAAAGCAAATTAACCTCTCCCATGCCATGTTCCTGTGGATCACGCCTTATATGAAAATATTACCATTATTTCAATGGGCACTCAGGACTTACAGCATATGTCCATCGGGTCATCGGTGTGCCCCTTTGCTGAATGTACGTTGTGTATCCCAAGGCACTGATGGGTGGTGGTGGGGGGAACAATTGTTTCAGTCCTGAGTATCAGAAGGAAAATAACTTTAACAAGCAAATGCCTTGCCTTAAACCCCCCTATCTACTGAAATAACATTTCTAACTGATATTTTCATGTTTAACATAATGTGGGAAGCATAGTTAAAATACAGGCTTTTGGGTGCTGAAGGGAAAAGTAGAGAAATGAAAACAGAAAGTCATAATGTCTGAATCGATAAGAAGGAATTGCAATAAGCATCTCAGTATTTGGAGGTTTTTCTTAGAATATCAATTTCTTATAGTACAGGAATGCAAACATTGCCAATGCCAAATTATAGCTGAGTTTTCTGAAACGTTGTTACAAGAGAGCCCTCTGGAAACTTTTTAAAACTCAAATGTCACCCTTTCCAGGGCTAAATGCTCTAGTTTAAGTTTATTTTGCTTTTTCAGTATACATGAGCTTTGTAGCTAAACACAAAATGGCAGCCATCATAAGACACTCCTGGAGTTCCTGTTAAAGCTGCAACCTTCCAGTAAAATCCCTCCATGTTATCATGTACAAATTATTTTCCAAAGAGTGATCTTAAGATAAGTCACTTGGAAATTTTGTCAGAGCTGTAAAGAATTAGTGTGAGAAGGTGCTTATGATATAAGTATAGTCAGATTATCTTATAGTTATAATTCAGTTTATATTAAACAAAAGATGAAATTGTTAAATAGGTATTATCTAGCTCACCTTTGACATTATATACCCTGTAACACTGGAAAGCCTGTGGTTTAGGAAATCCATAAACCAGAATTTCATACATGGAGATCATATTATACCTTTGGATAAAATATTTCCAACCCTACTGTTTTCTCATAATTTTATTTTTTAACATATATCATGGGAATTGATAAATATTAATCACTTTTTGGTGAACATTAACAACTGTTAAAGAAATGAATTACTAAAGGGCTATAGTTTTCTTTGCTTATTTGCATACCATTTTGTTGTTGCTATTTTAGTAAATGTAAACCATTTAATATTTTAAAATATAAAGAAAATGCCATAGCAAAAATAATAAAAATTGGGATTGGATTACTATTAAAATCAGCCAAATCTTCTTCCCAATAATGTTAATAACTTAAGCTTTAGTTCATAGGTGACTTAATATTTTAAATGAGCACAGAAAAGTGAAATTAGCTCTTTGCTGCTGTCAGGGACATAGAAAACAAGTGATAATAGAAATTTCAAGGTATCTTAAATTCTATCTTCACAAGAGTTACCCTTGAATCCAAGTAAGAAATGGGATAAATTTCCATGTTTTCCATGGTCTGCCTCCCTGATATCTGCAGCTAGCCAGAGACAGGTGCCTTCTGCCTGAGGGAACTAATGCATGTTAATACTCTCACTGTTAGAAATGCAGAATGGAATGTTTATTTGGAGAGCCCGTAACTGTACACATTGGAAAGGCCTTCTATACTGACCATGTCATTGAAATGAATATTAGCATTAGAAGAATTAGGCTTCCTGAAGTATCTGCTGAAATGATGGAAACATACAAGCTCTATTTGGTCATTATAGAAGGTGGTGAGCAGGACTGCACCTCGAGCTGCTCTCTCTGGTGTCCACTCATACAGTGGGAATGTCTGCAGAGAGGTTGCCTTTACATGCTCCTGTGCTATCGGTTCCAGGTCATGTAGAGGCCTCCGCATGTACAGTGGTATGCATGAAGGCACCCTCTCTGCAGACATTTTCACTGTATATCCGGATGCCAGGGGGAGGGGCTACTCTGCGCATGTGAAAACGGAGACAGAGCAACTCACCACAGCCATGTCCATGTGTTTCTATAACCATTTCCTGTATATTGCTGGAAACCCTGGGGGTTGATACAAGCTGCGCAGAGGTGTGTGCATGAGTGTGTGCACATACCAGAGTATCTCTTTCAGTAAAGGTAGGACAATCTAGTCCCAGGAACAGGAGTCCGTTTTGCCCCAGCCATAATAGTGTCCAAGTGGAGTGCTTTACTTTCTTCAATAGGAATAAATGGCAGCTGTTACTCAGACACCCAGAGGAATGGGAGTTAAACCCCCCATCCTACTCTGCATGACCTCAGAATCTGGGATGTGGGAAGCCCACTCTGCAACTGAAAATGGCAGCCCATTTTCTTTTCCCTATAGAGCTCAGAGGGAACTACTAAAGTAGGCCTGCCTCTTCTGCATAGCCCACTTTGACTTCTGTTTCTATATGTCTGTCCAAAGACCAGTCTGGAAGGAGAAATGTAGAGTTTCAGTCCATTCCTCAATATCGTCCCCACCACACACACTCCCCAAGTTGAGAAGACGGTCTAAATTTCTCCTGATGCCAGCAGTTACAATGGCAATGGCTTCAGATAGTCAGAGAGCACAGAGTAAAATATTCTTCCACCCATCTCCTGCCCACCTCACCATCACTGAGGTGAAGAAGGTCAGGCCTGCTTTTCCAAACCAACCATGATTCCCAGGACCTAAGAAGAAAGTATGGGATGCTTCCTCTCTCCCCACTAAGCCAAAAGCTGCATTTGGGATGGGCAGTAGTGGCAAGGAAGGTTCCCGTAAGATCCACGATTGTCTTCTCCCCTTCCTATTCATGTAATATTGTGTTACTATTTGGATTCTTGTGTGAATGTTATAGTTGCATAATATATACATTGATAGGCACTTGCAAAGAATATAGTTTTCACATTCACTTTCAGATTATAAATTGTGATCATAAAATACTTTGGTAAATTCTGTCCTCTGATGCAAACGATTTGGCTTGGTGATCAGGGCTGCACTTCTATGCACACTTACATGGAAGTAAATCTGTTACATACAGTGGGACTTATTTCTGAGTAAACATGCATAGGGTTGTGCTGTAAATATATAATTAAGTTTCTCCTTCATAATTTCTTGTCCTACTCTGGATGAAACATTCTGCACAAATATAAGAATTGAATTATATGTTTTCCTATATTTAAATATGAGTAGCCCTCCAGTTCCTCTAACTGTAAATGAAATACATGCTCTTTATAAAGGGCATCAATCCAGCTAAACTTAGTTGAGACTCAATTTAATTGAAAGCAATGGGCCTAAAAGCTAGTCGGGATGCATGAGACTAACTTGTTCCATTCATTTCAGTGAGATGCTCTTGACTAACTTCAGTTGGATTGGGGCCAAGAAATAGAAAAAAGAGTTCCTTTCTATTCCAAAGTGTTTTATCTCAAAATAGTGACTTCAGGCCCAAGGAAATAATTTCAAAATGTCATTACTCCATATCAGTCTATGTGATGTTTAATTTCTGATTGCCACTTCATAAATTAGGGAAGAATTTTGTTTAATTTGTGTTCCACATGTCTCTCTTGGCTATACATGATTTACTATTCTTTGTCACTCCCTCTTTTAAAAATAAGGTGATTATACACGTTTGTATCTTGAAGACAATTCTGGTTGCTTAGAATGAACACAAACTTGACATGCCTCATAGTAATAACCCTTGGCTCTTAAAGGAATTTGCAAATATAGCAATTCTGTGTTTAGGCACAGACTAGAGTTTTAGTTTAAAAAGTGGGACCTCTTAAGCCTGGTATCATGTAGAAATTTAACTTTTAAAAGCTGTTTGAAAAGTATCCGTAACTTTCGCAAATGACATTTCTATTGCCCGTTATTTGAGACCAGTCTTCTAAAAGTCTTGAGCACAATCCTATCTCGGAAGTGGTTCCTTAATAACAAATTTGGTAGGCTAGGATCCAAAGGACCACATGCTGCCCCTTCCCACTGTTTCCCCTTGTACCCGTCTCCAAAAAAACAGTGCTCCTGGGGTTGAGAGACCCCTGGAAAGGCACAGGAAGCTACCTTATATCAGGTCAGACTAACCCGGTATCGTCTACTCTGACAGTGGCTTTCTGGGGTCTCAGGTCAGGGTCTTTCACCACCTTTTTCCTGATCGTTTCCACAGGAGACACCAGGGATTAAACCTGTAGCTTTCTAAACATGAAAAACATGTGCTCTGCCACAGAGCTACAGTCCCTCCCTCAGTCAGTGGCACAAGGAGTGGTGGCGGCACAGGAAAACCTGAACACCCTCACTCCCCCTCGAGAAGTGCTTTTCTGAATGTGCATGGGGGTCTTTGGACCCTGGCTTTTGTTGTTAAAGCAACACAGGACCCGCAGTTGTTTTTTTTGCTAGAGTAGACTTACATGGCTACTTTGCTGGATTCCTGTCCCAGTTACTCATGCATAAGTGCCATTGAAGTGGGATTACTCATGTATAACTGGTGGCAGGACTGCTTCTGTGTCGCATGGCTGAAGTTCTCATCTCTTAGATTCTGCCAGGCTGTGACATCAGACCTTCTGTTTCGTGGGATGGAGCTAACAGTATGGGTATGCTGCTAGACTGTTACCCAGCCTGTTTGGCATGAGCAGTAGCAACACTCACTTGCTTACAGTAGACATGTACTTAGGGAGATAACTGACCCCAATATAGAAAGCTCTCTGACCCATTGTCTTAAAATAGCATCAAAATAAACATTTCGTTTCCCATGTTATTAATTGACCCAGGTAGCTTTTGTCCTTCTCTTTGCTAGGGTTGTATAAAACTTTTAAAAGTCAGAGTGTGGCTTTACACCTCAAAGCTTGACATTAACCAAACACATGTACTTCTACAAATTAATATTTGCCCATCCTTGCTTTATTATCACTAATTTTGGATTAAATGTGCAGCTTACAAAATACACTACAAATGTCTGCCCATGCACTGTTGACTCGTACATAAGGGCAGCCTCCTGTGCAAGTGGAAAAGTAGCATCAGATTTCCTTTTGCAAGGCAGAGTTAGTAAATTGCAGTTGAGATTTTTGTACTATCAGAGATGAACAGCTGGTTTAAAAACTCCCAGTACAGTGGTCTGTATCCAATGTTATGTGAGCAGAGGTCTGGTCAAACAATTGGACTTCTCACTCCTCCTCCCACAGCACCCTCCTGTGCCCCCCGAAAAGCCTTTCATTGGGGGTAGGGGACCTGGGATTTGGTATGGGAGGATGAATCATTTGTGGAAATTGCCCCTTTTTTATTTTAGGAGATCTCTTCCAGCTACTACAACCTCCCCCGTGCCTAATTCCAAGCCCTTCCTGACAGTCCCCTAATCCCCAGGAAAAGCTTTTTAGAGGGTTGCAGTGGGGAAGAGTGGGTGGGAATGCCCTGTTGTACAAGTAGATAATCATTTGCATGCTGTTGGATACGCCTAGTGATTATTTTATCCTCATATGTGACTTCAGTCCTGGACCCACTTGAAAATACTGGAAGCTCTTTTTACCATTTGACCTTAACAGGAGTTCAACTTTACTGTCATGCCAGGATAAAAAAATGGTCCTTTTACTTTTGGCACTTAAATCAGGTGAGCCCCCAGGTTCATTGTTTGGTTTACTGTAGCTACTACAGACACTTCAGTCATCTTGGCTGTTGGATTTCCACTGCCCTTAAATGTGAAATGTGCTGCTTCCATGGCAGAGGTCTCGAAACATTGGTCAGCTGTGCATATCAAAGGTACGTTAGCACTTAGGACAAAAGGCTTTATAAAAGGAGCATTTCCCTACACTTTTAATTTTTTTTGCCTTGTATGTGTGTTGTCAGGTTCTTAACTCTAATGAATCACTTCATACCTTTTTTCATGTTCATTGATTTTGACTATATCTATGAAGTCTTTGGATGTGTCTTAACAGTGACAAAAAGTATCATACAGAAACAGTAGTATTTAGATAGTTATTCTTGAAACCAGACCTCAAGCATATTCTAGCTCAGTTAGAGAGAACTTTCTATAGGTATTGAATGGCAACTAGTACTCCAATTCAGGATGGATCCACATGATTATTAAAAATAATATAAAATTTATTCAATATAAGACTATAAATACGGAATTTAGTTATTTCCTGCCTGGGTACACATTGAAGGAGCCTTTTCTTAGCTCAATGCAGAAATGGTTATGTTCCCTTCCCTCTCAAAATATCTGCTTTTTGAAATGAGAACATGCTTCAAAAGTGGATAGTTGCAGTATTTCCTCAACTTGCCTTCCCTGATTCAGAATATAAAGACATTGTCCATGAACTTTGTTTTTATTATTCCAATATATATATATATATATTTTTAAAAAATGGTTATTTTTCAACAGATCCATAAAATTAGGTCTTGGTGTATGGTAATTTTCAATACCACTGTGTTAGTTTACACTGTGATGTGATATTTTAATAATGACTTATTTCTAGTTTTGTCTCAGAGATGCTACACAGAGGTAGCATACTGCTATGTTTTAAAGGTGTTTTTAACTTGCCTATAAATGTTTTTTCTAATTTGTGTCTTTCAAATCTGATTAAACAGTAGTTTAAAAAAGGGGTCTGGAGTTGCTCTTCTCCATCTGTTTCATAGCTGTTCATGCAATGTAATGCATTAAAAAGCCATAACATTCAAATGATGAGATGAATAACTGGAAACAAAAGAATAAATCTTTTAAAGTTAATATTTCCACAATGGACAAAGCTACACTTTAGTTAGTGAACATTTTTCAGAGAAGGAAATGTTTTTGAGACAAACCACTTGCGTGATAATTTAATCCAAAAATAATTTTATAGATCAAATTTGGGACTTTAACAGATTCAAGCCAAGCTGTAGCCAATTCAGACATCATTTTTGCAGATGTAAGTATTATTCCCATTTTCCCATAGCTGTAAACAGAGAAAATATATTATGAAAACAGGTAGCATATGGGTCTGACAGATGGTTCTTTCCTAGTGGAGAATCGCTCTGTCCAGGAAGTTGGAAATACCACTCTCCATAGCATGTGGTATCCCTGTTTCTTCATAATGCAAGTGGGTGGGGTTAGCCTGGCCTTCCCAAATGCGGGGCCTGCCAGATATTTTTGATTACATCTCCCATCAGCCCCAACTAGCATGGCCAATGGTGATGAATGATGGGAGTTGTAGTCCAAACATTTGCAGGGCACAAGGGGCGGAATCCAGTGGGGTGCTTATACTCCCTCCGATTTCTTCTGTCCCGCTGATTCCATTCCGTAAGCGGTGGGTCCTGCCAATTCCACTGCACAAGCGGGACCCACAAGGGAGATTTAGTGCTTCATAGGGGAAGCCCTGAAACGAGCAGAAACGCTTGTTCCTGGAAGGAGGCAGGGTGGCAGAACTCTGTCAACCTACCTCTTTCCAGGAACACGCATTTCTGCTCGTTTTAGGATGCCCTGGAAGCACCAAATTGCTATTACGCAAGTGGTGGGAGCAGCTTGCACAACGGAGTTGGCGGGGTGTTAGAGACTTGGCAGGGGCGTAAGCACCCTGTTGGATTCTGCCTCTGGTTGGCAAAGGCCTGGGGATAGCATTTTTAAAGAAAAACAAGAAGCTGCACAATTGATATGGTGCCTAACACATTTTTAATTTTATTAATGCTTGACTCTGCTTAGGTGAGCTGAACTGAAATGTAGTCCCAAGCAGTTTTCCCTCAAGATGCATTAAACATTTCTCTCGATACAAAGAGTTTCTCCAAAATGCATCGGGAAGCATCTCTTATCAGGCCCAACATCAGGAGTTAGTACCATTGGGGTTGATGGCCCGAACCCTCTGGGAGGTCCACCACCTTTTCTCCCCTCCCCTTATGTTGAGGCA
The DNA here is from genome assembly GCF_057233095.1 of Heloderma suspectum. NCBI lineage: Eukaryota > Metazoa > Chordata > Lepidosauria > Squamata > Helodermatidae > Heloderma > Heloderma suspectum. The sequence continues at coordinate 275,224,274 of NC_139458.1, forward strand.
ACAGGCACACCACCACCAGCAGCAAAAACAAAACATCCCTGATCAACTAAATGACAAGTGATGTTACACTGGGGCCCCAGAGATGTGGGAAATGTAAATGGCAGCCTGTAGCAGCAACACTTACTGCCTACGAATACTGGCTTTTTTTGCTGCTGTTGTCATGATCCTTCTCCCTCAAGGAGAGGAGGCCAGTAGACCTGTTGGCAGCCTGGGAAAGAGGCTTCAAATCACTGGCTCCCTTCCAGGGAGGCACTTTGCTACTGAGGATCTCACCCAGGGAACTCTGGAGGGTGCCACCAAACCTGGTGCTGGCCTTGGTCTCTGTTGTGCAGCTGTCTTTTTGTTGTATTTTTCTACAGCTACCATTGAACTTCCTATTTGTGACAGCACTTCTTTCCACTGCTGGAATGCTGGGCATAAGCACTGGACAGAAAGAGCAAGAAAATCTCCAAGAAAAAGGCCTTAAATAAGAAATGAATTTGGAAAAAATAAAACATTTCAAGGGTGGGGGGATCGTTGTGGGATGCACATCTTGCAGTGAAGTTATGCTTTGAGCATCAAGCATACCTAATCAGCTCTCCAAAGCAAAACAGATGCATACATAGCTGCCTCACTGGGGTGGGGGGGAGGAGGGAGTTCTTGGTTGTGCACATAGAGGCTTTAGTGCTACTACATCAGGGAGATCATATTTTAAATTTGTGTAAGAGAGAGACGGAGGGGGGAGCATTCCCAGTTAGGTCTACATTCAGAGATGGGTGAGCTTCCCCTTCTCTCCCCCAGATCACATCTTTACTAGATTTCTTAGGAAAAAAATTGAGATCATCCCAACTTTTTCCCCAAGAGATTGGAAGGACCAAGTCCAAGGGATTCTCAACTTACCCCTCCTTCCTAAACTTTACCCTGGCAAAGAGGGAGGGCTGGGATTAATGGCCTCAGCAGACACTTCATTCTTGAGGCCTGGATGCTCCTAACCTATTCTTGAAATGCTCAAAAGTGTCCAGTGAATGCCTCATAGCTCAATCCATTAAAAAAAGATTGGGAACTTCATTCCCCAGGCAGCAAGAAACAGTACTGAGTATGTCCCTAAGAATCTAGGAGCACTCGGACCTTAACAATAATGCTGCAGCTGCTGGAGTTTCCATGCCAGCTCTGCCTGTCACTGAGCCCCCTCATCAGGGTTAGTTTGGGGGAAGGGACCAGTGGCGGCAGGGGGTGTTGGCTGGTAGCAACAGGTTCCGGCACTAGAGGAAGCTATGATGAGCCAGACCCAAATTTTGGAAGGACTCGGGCTCTGCTCATAATAGCTTCTCCCTGTTCCACATTACAGTGCCATAATTAGTTCTGATGCCTGCTAAATGTCGAGTGCAGCGACATGGAAACTAGGTTGGACAGGGACAAGGGTGGCAAAAGAGGAAGTCGAGAGTGTTGGATTAAGCAGCACACTCCAAGAAATGACTCAAATTCTAACCAAGAGTCTTCTGTTCTCTGTTAAGGTGCACCTTGTGGAGAGTCACTCAAAGCTGCACAATGGAGAAAGAAGGGGCTTTAATGTTTGCCCTTCCCATTAGGCAGCCCATTGATTCCTTCTATAAATACTTGGCCTGTCTATAAATACTTCCAGGCCAAGCCTGGGCAACAGCCAACCTCTGTTTTTGCTCAGGTTGCTCTGCAGCCTTGCTCCAAGTATTCCTTCCTGTTAGCCTGTCTGTTCCTTCATTGTCTCACTTTCTACTACTCCCCTTCCAGATTCCTCATCAGTTTGCCTGCTCTGCTGCCTGCCTCCACCTTTTTTCAGTTGCATTCTATAGCTCTCGGATCCAGTCCCAGCTTGAATTGGACCCAGCCTGTATTGCATTGATCTCCCTGGGTAACTGTCCAAGATCCTTCCAATTCTAGTAGGATGTGCAGTTCATGTCCCACATACTATTGGGACCATATTTGCTACCATATTTGCAGTTCAGTTCCATTAACTGATTAATAATCAATTTCTGCCAGTCACTGTCAGAGGCTGCTTCCAGATGAGGCTTTTAAAGTGCATTTAAAAACATCATTCACACAATATTATGAGCGGTCCAGATGACGTCATCTCTTGTGTTTTCTGGAAATATGCTTCTTCTGTCTTTTAATGCAGGAAATCTGTTAAAAGATGGAATAGCTGCATAATGCCTTTTGACAATTAGCTCTAGGACCCCTCCATCTGGAAGCATCCAAAATCAGTTTCATGTTTGTAACTTTTCCTTGAACTTTTTAAAAATGTTGTTTTGACCAAAAACAGTCAAGCTCAGGCAATTTACTACATGCTAGTAGTATTTATGTGGTCTATAAAATTAAGAGTGGAATGCTATGCAACTTTAGACAGAAGAAAGTTCTACAGCTCCCAGCCATGGGGCATGCTGGGAGTTGAAGGACTTTTTCCTGTCTAAAAGATGCATAGGATTGTGCCCTGAATGTCCCGTGACAAATTGTGTTGGCCAAGCCAGCACAGCCTTGAAAGGCTGTATAAGAGAACGTTTAAGCAACATCTCCAACTCAAGATCAGGTGCTCCTCTTGTGATTTCCTAAAATAACCTGCTTTATTCAAGACTTTTTCATTCTGCATTATAGAGACGATTAATAACCCTAAGGTTACAATGCTATTGAGAAGAGAAATGCATACTTAGTTTACAAGTTTAGCTCCTCTTGACTTGGATTAAGATTTGCATTTTCTCCCATTGCTTTAAGTTTCTTCCCTTGGACAATGTTATGTTTCTGGTTAGTCTTTATAGACATTCATTGTTTGGCATATTGTGCTTCAAACATATTCTTTGGGTGTGTGTGTGTGTGTGTGTGTGTGTATACAGTCAGGGCCAAAAATATTGGAACAAGGATAACTGTTTTGGCAGTTGGCCTCTGTACACCACCACACTGAAGTTGAAAGGAAACACCCAGATGGGAGCGAAGTCAGGACTTTCAGCTGCAATTCAAGGGGTTTGACAAAAGTGGGGCATTAACCATTCAGGAAGTACAGCCAGTGGCATACCCCCCCCCCCCATCGTTGGTGGCTCATAAGTAATGGAACGAATGGCTGACAAGCAGCTGCATGGCCAGGTGTGGCCTGTTTCCTGGGTACCCCATGACCAATCAAGCAGATAAAAGGACTGGAGGTGGTTCTGAGTCTTACATTTGCATTTGGTAGCTGTTCACTGGAACTCCCAACATGAGGTCCAAAGAGGTGTCCATGTGAGTGAAGGAGGCCATCATTAGGCTGAGGAAACAAACCCATCAGAGAGATAGCAGAAACAGTGAGAGTGGCCAATACAACAGTTTGGAACATCCTGAAAAAGAAGGAATCAACTGGCAAGCTCAGCAACAGCAGAAGGCCTGGAAGACCACGGAAGACAACTAAAGTGGATGACCACAGAATTCTGCTCATGGTGAAGAGGAACCTTTTCACAACTTCTAGCCAGGTCAAGAACGCTCTTGCGGAGGTAGGCATGTCATTGTCAACATCTACAGTCAAGAGACAGCTTTATGAATGTAAATACAGAGGCTTCACAACAAGGTGCAAACCACTGGTAACGCTCAAGAACAGAAAGGCCAGATTAGCCTTTGCCGGCAAACACCTAAAAAAAGCCTGCCCAGTTCTGGAATAAAATTCTTTGGACTGATGAAACCAAGAGTAACTTGTACCAGAATGATGGGAAGAGAAAAGTATGGAGAAGGAAAGGAACAGCTCATGATCCAAAGCATGCCACATCATCTGGTGGAGGCATTGTTATGGCATGGGCATGTATGGCTGCCAATGGAGCCAGGTCACTGGTGTTTATGATGACCTGACTGCTGATAAAAGCAGCAGGATGAATTCTGAAGTGTATAGGGCTATACTTTCTGCTCAGATTCAGCCAAATGCTGCCAAACTGATGGGACGCTGCTTCATATTGCAGATGGATAATGACCCAAAACATACAGCAAAACATACAGCAAAACATACAGCAAAAGCTACCCAGGAGTTTCTGAAGGCAAAGAAGTGGGATGTTCTTCGATGGCCAAGTCAGTCACCTGATCTCAACCCAATAGAGCATGCTTCTCACTTACTGAAGACAAGACTGAAGGCAAAAAGACCCACAAACAAGCAGCAGCTGAAGGCAGCTGCAGTAAAGGCCTGGCAAAGCATCTTGAGGGAGGAAACTCAGCATTTGGTCATGTCCATGGGTTCCAGACTTCAGGCAGTCATTGACCGCACAGGATTTTCATCCAGGTATTAAAAGTGATCCTTAAGTCTGAAATGATGTTGGTTTGTTCTATTACACCAACGATGGGTGTGTGTGTATGCCACTGGCTGTCCTTCTTGAATGGTTAGTGCCCCACTTTTGTCAAACCCCTTGAATTACAGCTGAAAGTCCCGACTTCGCTCCCATCTGGGTGTGTGTCCTTTCAACTTCGATGTGGTGGTGTGCAGAGGCCAACTGCCAAAACAGTTAAACTTGTTCCAATATTTCTGGCCCTGACTGTGTGTGTGTGTGTGTATTCCGATGGTGACTAGAAATGCAACTAAAGGGATAATTTCCCAACAACATTGCACAGATGTTATTTTATTTGCCTTAGGCGGCTTTAAAATCTTTTTTGTTGTTATTTATTTATATTGAGGGTGTTTGCATATATTTTAGGTTTTATAAAAGAATTAAATTTTTAAATATATTAGTTATCCCATTCTTAGTGATTTTAAAGCTTTGTTTTATTCTAGTATATTAAATTAACTATCTTATATGACATTACACAAATGTTCATTATTTTCTTCTTCAGGAGGACTACAAATAAAGTGCACTTTTAAATGCATTGGGCCAAAACGAAACCCTTCATTTTATGCACCTTTGAGATTTCACTGCTCTCCCCTGCATAAAAATATGAAGAATTATTCAGTCCCAATGCAACTGCTGTGGACTATCCCCACTTTCCTTGTGTGGAGGCGGTAAACCCGCTGAGTTCAACGTTCAGTTCAGCATTTGCATATTGCATGTTTTCAGCGTTAAAAAACAACAACAGGGGAGCAATCCTATGGGTGCTAGTCAGCTGCTAGATGGCCATAGGATAGGTCAGTTCCCAGGAACCAGCCTCGGAGCCCATGCTCCGAGGTTGGTTCCCTGAGAACTGACCTCCACCCCTCCCACGCTGCCTCCTAGGGAGCGTGGAACAGCCCCGCACTCCGTGCTCTGAAGAAGAGTGTGGGGCGGCAAAAACAGAGCATTCCTGGGGGCGTGCTGGGGCAGGGAAGTCGGAAATGCCTGTACAACACATCCTATGTGTCATCTAGCTGCCACTTCCCATGCTCCAAGGCCCCACAGCTAGACAGCCGAAATCAGCTGTCTAGCCATAAATGCAGGGCAGCTGAAGCGTGGAGGGGACGATCCCCTCCGCTTTTCTCCTGCCCTGCATTGGATAGGCAGTCGCCTCTGAGTTCCGAGGTGGCCGCCTACCCCAATAGGATTGCTCCCTAAGACGGGGTATTTTTTTGGTGGCCATTGTGACTAATAGTTTGAATAGGATCATAGGCCTTTTTTAAAAAGCTGCTTTTCAGAACTAGAAAGCTCTTTCAAATTGGCTTACTATCAGAACGTTATACACAATACATGAAGGGCGTAATCCTTAGGCATGTTTAGACAGAAAAAAGAATGGGAGTTGTAGGACTTTTTTCTGTCTAAACATGCATAGAATTGTGTCCTAAGGCATTCAATTATTAAAACTTTATTACATTTTTAATTATTAATTATTAAAAAGGGTTGTATCCACTGATGTCTTTCCACCAGCAAAACAGAGTGCTGGCAGACTGAATTCCTCCTCTTCCCTGCAGCATCTTGCATGCGCCTCAAGTGTGCTCCAGAAAATTGGGGGGCCCTCTGGAGCAGATCAGGGCGCATCCATGGGGGTGGGCTACCAGGTGGTGGGAGGAGGGGAAGTGAAACTCCGATTGCGCAAGCCAAAACTAGCACCTTAAGGTCGACTCAGACGCAAATAAGGAGCCAGTGCAACTGATATTATATTGGACTGTCATGCTCAGAATGCTCAGTGCCCACAAGCATCCAGGCAGCCACATTATGTACCAGCTGAAGCTTCAGAACCACCTTCACAGGTAGCCCTACATAGAGTGCATTACAATACTCTAGCCTGGATGTGACTAGGACATAAATAACGGAGGCAAAATTCACCACTCCTAGATAGGGTCACAGTTGGCGCATCAGCATGATCTGATGAAAGGCACTTTTAGTCACTCCCACCCCGTGTTTCCACAGATAACGCTGAGTCCAGGAGCACTCCCAAGTGGTGAACATTGTCCTTCAGGGGGAGTGCAAGAACTAGTTGAACACCTCCATCCAGGTTAATCAGTTTCCCCACCCACAGTTCTGCATCTTATTTGTATTAAGTTTCAGCTTATTCACTGTCAAGAACAGCAGACAGGTTACCAGTTTCCCCTCTAGTTGCCTCAGCCATCGGGCTAGGCCTAGGTAGCATGTAATGCTGTAACTGCCTGGAAATGTGCTATCTTGAGGCAGCTCCCGTGCTCAAGGCCATGCCTAGGCTGTGCTAATCTGGATGAATGATTGCAGCTGGGCTTTGGTGAGAAAATGCAACTCCCGGGGGGGGGGGGAAGACCCCATTGGCACTGGCCCAGGACTGGCTGCCCGAGATCTGAGTTGCCAGAGCCCGAGAGATAAAAGGGCTGATGGAGGATGGCTTAGCGGTCTCCCATCTTCGTGAGTCAAGTTGCCGTGAGCTGGTGCATTCTTGAACCCTGAGACCCTATCCGGGGGGACCCTTCCTTCAGTAATGTATAGGATAGGTCAGTTCATGTTTTATCATTTTGCTTGGGCTATCAAAGTTTCTCTGTATCTTCTTGTATAATTTTAATTTTCTTTCCCTTCCCCCCTTCCTTCATTCTAATAAACTACTTATCTACTTCTAGAGACGAGTGTGTTTCCTCCTGGGCAAACCTCAGTGCTACGTTCAGTGCCTCTTGGCTGAATAACTGGCTACTGTGTAACATTTGGGCTTGGGGGCTAAAACAGAGGGTGTCAGCTTGAGCCCTTGTTTTAGTGGACCCCAAGCTGACCTAAAGGTCTCAGAGTCCCCTGACTCGGGCTGGATTAAAGGAATCAGTGTCAGGGTGGACACTGAGCCCATAGAATCCCAGAGCAGTTCTGATTCTGAGGAAGAGCAGTTGCTCCTGGGAGAGGAGCACGCTCCTTTTTCCCAGGGCCAACAGCTGATGGAGATTCCTCCCACCAGCATTCTTAGCTTAGATTGCAGTCCTGGGAGTGACAGAGCGCGGGAAGCAGACTTGATGGACGCGCGACGCTGACGCAGAGAGCGGCGCCAAATGGAGGGCGCAGAAAGGAGGTGTAGTGCCCGGTTGGCGCGCAAACAACGGCTGTGCCCAGAGGATCCAAGGGAAAAGGGGAGGGACTCTCCCTAGTCCTTAAGCTCAGGGGTCTGCCAGTAATTCCCTTTCAAACGGGGACCAACTGTTCCAACTTAGGGCATAGGTATTCTGCTGCTCATATCTAGTTGCTAATGGTAGAGTTGTTAAGTTGTAAAAGAGGAATAAAGCTTTGAAAAGAATCCCTTTGTCTGTGTCTGGACTTGGCTACTGGATTAGACTGAGAGAGGTCTCCAAGGAGCCCTTGACAATCAGGAGTGGTGGCAGCCTATTGACTTTTGGAAGTCCCTGCCTACCTTTCAGGGAGTTTGGAATAACTCCCATTCTCTGTTCATATTCACCCTCATCCATTCCAAAATTGCTTGCAAACAACACCTGTCAGAAGTTCCACAGTCCTCCCAGGGATAAGTAGGTGGAAACAAGAGGTAGAACAGTGTGTCATCTACTTGCTGGGAAACAAGAGGTAGAACAGTGTGTCATCTACATGCTGGGAAACAAGTAGAACAGGGTGTCATCTACTTGCTGATCACACTTTAGCCCAGACCTCCAGTTGACTTCCTCCGGTGGCTTCATTAAGATGTTCAGAAGCATAGGGGACAAGATGACATCCTGTGGTGTCCCTAAAGCAAGCCAAAGGCCATGAGGTGGAATAGAAGTCACCTAGGACTACTGGCTGAGTTTTCTCCCCTCCCCCCAAAGGATCAGAACCACCATAACACTCTGCCCCTCAGCTCCAATCCAGTCAGATGACCCAGAAGGATACCTTGATGGATACTATTGAAGGATCCAAGCTAGACTGAAATAGAACTAAATAATCAGTATTATCCAAACTGCCTGGATTTGAAATGCCACCACCCCCTTCCGAACCTTGCTTAAGAATAAACAACAAAGAGTCTTGTGACACCTTAAAAACTAAAATTTATTCTGACATAATCTTTCATGGACACTATCCACTTCATCATCTGGGCATCATCACTGTGCAACCTCAGGATGTGGACAAGCTGAAACATATGCAAAATAATCTGCTGACAAGCTACATCTATCTCTGACTCTGTTCAAATTGTAGTGTCTTAGTATGAATGCAAGCTATTTTATCTGCAAAGTGCCATGCAAACTGTGCACAGCAGGCTTTCAAGGGCTCTGTCAGCTGATCCTTGGCTGGAATCTGCATGCAAAAGACCCCATGCTACTTGAAAAAGCACTGTTGGCGGGCATACAGCAAGTGCAGTGGTGACGGTGAAGTAAGATTTCTTGGCTGCTATCACTGCCAGAGTAAGCCGTATAAGGGTTTCTTAACTATAATGGACTGTATGGGTGGGAGTTAGACCTTACTTAAGAGCAGAACACTTAATATAGGTTAGGGAGAAGGAAGGAGAGGTTAGAGGCCTGTGGGTGGAAGTAATAGGTCAGTTCTTCTGTGGGCCAAATTGAAATCTAAGCCAGAGAAGTGTGTGTGTGTGTGTGTGGGGGGGGGCGGCGTAAAGTTTCCCTCACTTTTGAGGTGAGCACTGTGAGTCACCAATGTTTGTATTCCAAGCTAAGGAATTATGGAGCTTGACAACACTGCTACTGCCATCTCCACAGCGCAGCCACAGCCAGGTAAGCAAGTGTGAGTGGGAAGAAAAAGCAACCCATTGCTTTTCCTAGCTCTTCTCTGTCCTAGATGGCACTACAGATGCAGCAAATTCACATCCAAACCAGGGAATTATGACGTTCAGTTGCATCAGTGCTCTTATATTTCAGTGGCACCTGGAATGCTGCTATGGTCACAGAGGGGGAGAGAGGGTGCCTTCTTTGCCTCAAATGGTGATGCAAGCCAGAGAAGAACTATACATGAAGCGGCCAGTAGTCTGAAAAAGCTCATGGTCTTAAAATTGGTAAAGTACTCCTAAGACCTTGTCTTTTCTTTTTAATAAACGAGAGACTAGCATGCCTTTAAACTTGGAATCAAAAGAAGAAAAGGGAATTTTGAAACAATAGTGTTTTCACAAAACATGGCACTTTGGAAATTTCACGAAATGGGAAGACACACATATGTTCCTAGAACTTTGACAAATAGGATTACAGACGGAAAGAGGATGAGCAAGTTCGTGTGACTTTTCCTAGCACGTATTACAAAATGAGACTGACTGCAATGCTTACTTCTAAAATGCAGAAACTAAATCAACATTGCTAAATTGTCATAGCGGCTCACACATTTTTGGAATTTTGGACTGAAAAACTGGGACTCATCATTGGTTTCCTTGGCTTTTCTTGTACTGGGTTTAAAGGCAATGGCAGAAAGCTTGAATAGCTGAGTTTATTCCCTGTCAGTCTTCACAAATGATGCACTATGTAAGAGATATGAGATCTGGAGGGAATTCATTGATGGACCAATACATACAGTATGAACTGTCCCATATATCTCTAGCATGATTCAACCAAGTTAAGCACTTTAATGTTTCATGTATTTCAGTGGGAAGAAACGGATGCTAATTCTCTTATTGAAAGTAATAGAATTTAACAGGGACTCAGCTGAGCTGCATCAGATTCTGTTTGTAATTTACTTTGCTTATGCCAAGAAGTGGTTCCTATATACATTTTTGGGACAAGCGTCTTTGTGTTGAATGTTCCTGTTTCACACATACTGAAACAAATTTGATGGATATTATTAATCTGGAGAGAGAAAACCTGTATACGGCTGAAACCAGATGTCAGGGCAAGGGTGGGCAATGTGTGGCCCTCCAGATGTTTTGCCTGAAAGTCCCATCAGTCCTAGCCAGCACAGCCATGGGTGAAGGATCCCAGGAGTTGTAGGCCAAAACATCTGGAGGGCCACAAGTTGCCCACCTGTGTTAGGGAGATGGAGTGTCTTCTGTGGCACGGAGCACTTATCATCTTAGGCTGGCATTCCAGCTACAACCCCACTTGAATAGAGATAGCCTGGCTTTGGTGATCCATGCCCCGGTAACCTGCTGTTTAGGTTACTGCAATGTGTTGTGCATGGGGCTGCCCTTGAAGACTATCCAGAAACTGATTGGGCTAGGGTACTGAATGGAAGTGGGCATTATGATAATATTATGCCAGTATTATATCATCTTCACTGGCTCCTGTTTGCTTCCGGACCCAATTAAAAGTGCTGGTGTTATTCCACAATGCCCTTCACAGCTTGGGTCCAGAGTATCTGAAGGAGCAGTTCATCCTACATATTCCTACCTGAGATAATCATCAGAGGCCCTGCTCCAAGAGCCCTCACATGCTGAGGCATGGCAGGTGGGCACTCAGGAGCAGGCCTTTTCAACAGTAGTCCACTAGTTATGGAGTACCCCCACCAAAGGAGACTGCCTGCTGCTTACTTTGTTATCTTTCAGTGCCAGGAAAATACCTTTTCTGTTCTCTCAGGCCTTTTAATCCTCTTTTATTTACATATTTATATATTTCTTCCATTTATACCCTGCCTTTCTGCCAAAAAAGGGTATTCTGAGAGCAATTAGCTATAGAGCGACTAATAAATCTTAGAAATAAATAAAAGATATAATTGCCTTGTTCGACTATTCTATCTCAGTCTCTAGTCTTCCCTGCCTTTATGGGAGCAGTAGAAGTACTAGGCACATCTTATATTATTGAAATAAGCGAGCTTTAGAGTGCCTAACAACGTTGGATTTAGCTGTGACAAATCAGTTACAAGCTAGGGCCTCAAGAAGACTTTGTAGGTAGCTTGTGTTAATCAGTACTAGTATAAATTCCTTCAGATCTCACCTTTCTTACTATTTTCAGAAGTGCATCATTTTGTGAAGTCTGAATGACAGGCCTTAAAGAATCTGTTCATGTCAGCTGTCCAAGCTTTCTGTTTGCATTAATCCCAAAACAAGAAAATCTCAGCTAAGCATTTATTAGTCTCACATATTTTCAGCCTATTGTTGGAAAACAGCCTATAAAATTAGTGTTTTAGCTACTAGGTCTCTATGACAACTTGGCAATGCCAATTTAGAAGTCAGTCTCATTTTGTAGTTAAGCGCTACAAAAGTCACACGATTCTAGTGCCCCCCCCGGAAGCCGAGGGAGGGGGGTGCTATTCTTTTGTATTTGGTTGTTTCCAGATTGGAAGTCCTCTGTTTTGTGACATTTCCAGAATGGTCTGGAAACAAACTGGACATTACATACACATGTGTGTAAAATTATCGCAGTGCCCTTTTGAGGAAAGGAAAATCCTGCTTCTTATGGGACAACTGGAATTGGAACAGCCCGTTTATTTCTTTCCCTGTGCCTAATCTATTCCAAAAGCTTTCCTTCAGTTTGCATTGCATGTCTGTTACTATGTAATATGTGCAGTGGTTCCACGAGACAATATTTACAAGGAGTGTACAGCTAGTCTTTCAGATAGCTCACAGGCACTGTTATTAGAGCTGTATATGCTCATTTAGCCCTGCAACCAAGCTCTTCCCTCAGCTTCTGACAATAGCAATTAACCTTACCCATCTCTTAACTTGTTTATAAAGCAGGACACACCCTTCTGTACTTCCTTTGTAATGTTCAGGTGCTGGATTACTAGCTTTGAAGGGGAGGGCAGGGCAGGGCCAGTTGACCAGAATAATTTTTTTAAACTGGCTAACCATAACCACTTTTACAAGGAAACAAGTGCCCCATTCAGAGGTGGATCCAACCCATTTGATTTCCAAGGACTTAGGCATTCCTAAAACTGCAATTCCATGCAAACTGTTAGGAGTAAATCTCGATGAACACAATAGGGCCTACTTCATAGGCTTTTATTTTCACTGTAACTATACTTACAGGCAGATTCAGAGTGCATCTACCAAGAAGTAAGCCTCACTGAACTCTGTGAAACTTTGGCTGCAATCCTAAGCATACTTGTTGTTGTTGTTCAGTCGTTAAGTCGTGTCTGACTCTTCGTGACTCCATGGACCATAGCACACCAGGCCTTCCTGTCCTCCGCTCTCTCCCGGAGCGTACTCAAGTTCATATTCATTGCATCGGTGATGCTATCTAGCCATCTCATCCTCTGCCGTCCCCTTCTTTTGCCTTCAATCTTTCCCAGCATCAGGGTCTTTTCCACTGACTTTTCTCTTCACATTCGGTGGCCAAAATATTTGAGCTTCAGCTTCAGTATCTGTCCTTCCAATGAGCACTCAGGGTTGATTTCCTTGAGGATGGACTGATTTGACCTCCTTGCAGTCCAGGGGACTCGTAAGAGTCTTCTCCAGCACCACAGTTCGAAAGCATCGATTCTTCGGCGCTCAGCCTTAGTTATAGTCCAGCTCTCACAGCCATACATTGCTACTGGGGAAACCATAGCTTTGATTAGACGGACCTTTGTCGGCAAGGTGATGTCTCTGCTTCTTACTATGCTGCCTAGGTTTGCCATAGCTTTCCTCCCAAGGAGAAAGCATCTTTTAATTTCATGGCTACAGTCACCGTCTGCGGTGATCTTGGAGCCCAAGAAAATAAAATCTGTCACTGCTTCCATTTTTTCCCCTTCTATATGCCAGGAAGTGATGGGGCCAGATGCCATGATCTTAGTTTTTTTAATGTTCAGTTTCAAACCAGCTTTTGCACTCTCGTCTTTCACCCTCAACAAGAGGCTCTTGAGATCCTCTTCGCTTTCTGCTATTAGGGTGGTATCATCTGCATATCTGAGGTTGTTGATAATTCTCCCGGCAATCTTAATTCTGACCTGTGATTCATCCAACCCGGCGTTTCTCATGATGTACTCTGCATATAAGTTAAATAAGCAGGGTGACAATATGCAGCCTTGTCATACTCCTTTCCCATTTTTGAACCAATCGGTTGTTCCATGTCCGGTTCTTACTGTTGCTTCTTGACCCTCATACAGGTTTCTCAGGAGACAGGTAAGGTGGTCTGGTACTCCCATCTCTTTAAGAATTTGCCACAGTTTGTTGTGATCCACACAATCAAAGGCTTTAGCGTAGTCAATGAAGCAGAAATAGACATTTTTCTGGAATTCTCTTGCTTTCTCCATGATGCAGCGAATGTTGGCGATTTGATCTCTAGTTCCTCTGCCTCTTCGGAACCCAGCTTGTACTTCCGGTAATTCTCGGTTCACATACTGCTGAAGCCTAGCTTGTAGGATTTTGAGCATCACCTTGCTGGCATGTGAAATGAGCGCAATTGTACGGTAGTTTGAACACTCTTTGGCATTGCCCTTCTTTGGAATTGGAATGTAAACTGACCTTTTCCAGTCTTGTGGCCACTGTTGAGCATTCCAAATTTGTTGGCATATTGAGTGCAGCACTTTAACAGCATCATCTTTTAGGATTTTAAATAGCTCAGCTGGAATACTGTCATCTCCGCTAGCTTTGTTGTTAGCAATGCTTCCTAAGGCCCACTTGAGTTCACTCTCGAGGATGTCCAGCTCAAGTTCAGTGACCGCACTATCATGGCTATCAGGGACATTCAGATCTTTCCTGTATAGTTCTTCTGTGTATTCTTGCCACCTCTTCTTAATCTCATCTGCTTCTGTTAGGTCCCTGCCTTCTTTGTCCTTTATCATGCCCGTCTCTGCACAAAACGTTCCCTTGAGATCTCCAATTTTCTTGAAGAGATCTCTAGTCTTTCCCATTCTGTTGTTTTCCTCGATTTCTTTGCATTGTTCATTTAAGAAGGCCTTCTTGTCTCTCCTTGCTATTCTCTGGAACTCTGCATTCAGTTGGATATATCTTCCCCTTTCTCCCTTCCTTTTCGCTTCCCTTCTTTCCTCAGCTACTTGTAAAGCCTCCTCAGACAGCCACTTGGCTTTCTTGCATTTCTATTTCTTTGGGATGGATTTCGTTGCTGCCTCCTGAACAATGTTACGGACCTCCGTCCATAGTTCCTCAGGCACTCTGTCTATCAGGTCTAATCCCTTAAATCTATTCTTCACCTCCACTGTATATTCATAAGGGATATGATTTAGGTCATACCTGAATGGTGTAGTGGTTTTCCCTACGTTCTTCAATTTAAGCCAAAATTTTGCAAGAAGCAGCTCATGATCTGAGCCGCAGTCAGCTCCAGGTCTTGTTTTTACTGACTGTATAGAGCTTCTCCATCTTTGGCTGCAAAGGACATAATCAATCTGGTTTCGATATTGACCATCTGGTGATGTCCATGTGTAGAGTCGCCTCTTGTGCTGTTGGAAAAGAGTGTTTGCTATGATCAGCGTGTTCTCTTGGCAAAACTCGATTAGCCTTTGTCCTGCTTCATTTTGTATACCAAGGCCATGCTTGCCTGTTATCCTGGTGATTTCTTGACTTCCTACTTTAGCATTCCAATCCCCTATGATGAAAAGGACATCTTTTTTTGGTGTTAGTTCTAGAAGGTGTTGTAGGTCTTCATAGAACCGATCAACCTCAGCTTCTTCGGCCTCAGTGGTTGGGGCACAGACTTGAATTACTGTGATGTTGAATGGTTTGCCTTGGATTCGTACCGAGATCATTCTATCATTTTTGAGATTGTACCCCAGTACTGTTTTTCCCACCCTTTTATTGACTGTGAGTGCTACTCCATTTCTTCTAAGGGATTCTTGCCCACAGTAGTAGATATAATGGTCACCTGAATTAAATTCGCCCATGCTTGTCCATTTTAGTTTGCTGATTCCCAAGATGTCGATGTTCAATCTTTCCATCTCATGTTTGACCACCTCCAGCTTACCTTGATTCATTGATCTTACATTCCAGGTTCCTATACAATATTGTTCTTTACAGCATCGGACTTTCTTTTCACCACCAGACACATCCACAGCTGAGTGTCCTTTTCGCTTTGGCCCAGCCGCTTCACTCTTTCTGGCGCTACTTGGAAATTCCCTCTGCTATTCCCTAGTAGTATATTGGACACCTTCTGACCTGAGGGGCTCATCTTCCGGCGTCAGCCTTGTGATACGTTCCATGGGGTTTTCTTGGCAAGAACACTGGAGTGGGTTGCCATTTCCTCCTCCAGTGGACCACATTTTGTCAGAACTCTCCGCCATGACCTGTCCGTCTTGGGTGGCCCTGCACGGCATAGCTTATGGCTTCACTGAGTTACGCAAGCCCCTTCGCCACAACAAGGCAGTGATCCATGAAGGGGGGTAAGCACACTTACTTAGGAATAAATCACTCTGAACATAATGGGACTCGCTTTATTTATCAAAGGCCATCTATCTGCCACTCCCCTCCCCTCATTAAAAACAATAAAAACTGTTATGTTCACCCTACTTCTCTGAGCAATGAGAATCCTGACCCTTACAATAGAATAAGATGAAAACAAGTGCAAATACAAAACCCATACAAACAACCTACACAGTAAAACTGCCAGTTTTTAAAAAGTATATAAAAGGTAGTTTAAAAGCCTTGGAGAATAGAACAGTTCTTGCTTGTCACCAAAGAGACTATGGAATAGGCACCTGATATGCTGCTTTGGGGAGAGTCCCACATCCAGAGCACCACAGCTGAAAAAGCCCTTTTCTTGGTCACCACCTTCCTTCTCCTCTGATGCCAGGAGTACCCAGACAAGGGCCTCAGTAGAACTCACATCTGGGCAGGTTGACATGGAAGTAGGTGGTTCTTAATATGTCTGTGTCCTAAGCCCTGCAGGGGTCAAAAAACCACAAGCTTCAATGTGGCTTGGAAATGAGCTTGCAGACACTGAATCTCTTCTCGAACTGGGAACATAGGTTGTCCATGAGCTGTCCCAGTTAGAAACTTGGTAGGTGCATTTTGAACCAGCTGATTTCCCGACTACTGTCTTCTAGGGTAGCCCCATGTACAATGTATTACAGTACTCTGAATGGGGGGGAGTTATCAGAGGATGGATTGCTGTAGGTAGACTATCCCTATCCAGGATTGTCCTCACATCTGCTGTATCAGCTTAAGGTGCTAAATTTGGTGGCTTGTTCCATTAATTGCATCTAGTTATGTATGACTGGTGAGTATGGTTGATTTGTCTCACTTGGAAGTTGGTGCTCTGGGCCATTTTTTGGATTATATTGCTCAGAACAGGTCCTGGAACTGTTTCTCTGAACGTTTTTGTGACTCGTCGTATCAATCCCATCTAGTCATGTGTGACTTGTGAATTTGTTTGGTTTGGCTTGCTTGGAAATTGGTGTTCTGGGCTATTCCATTCTGTTCTGATTGGCAGGGGTTATACAAGTATATTAGAAGGGTTTCAGTTCTTAAATATTGTTCTCAAATGTCTCCAGCACATTCTACTGTTTCTTGCAACAGTTTTCTTTTTAAATAAGAAAAAGTATAGGGCCAGTTCTGTTCCGGCATTTACACTGTCTGGATCGCAGGGTGACTTGGTCAGGATTTCTGACTCCCCATCATTTAACAGCGGCAGCAGCAGCAGCAAAATGGCTCCTCGCCTGCCCTAATTTGTACTGCTGAAATGAAGAAAGCTTGGTGTAACCAGGAATAGATGTTTGTGTGGAAGGACTGTGAGCTTAATTAAGTTCTGGTACACAAAACATTTCTGGGGCTCAGATTTCTTTAGCGTGCAATCCTAGGTTTAGACAGAAAAAAATCCCACAACTCCCAGCATTCCCCAGCCAGCATGGCAGAGGAGTGTGCCCTTAACTATAAGCCCTTTTGTGCAACAGATGGATCTCGGGGCTCTAGTAAAAAAAAAACAACAAACCAGCCCCCACAAGCCTGAAGTCTGCCCCCCTCTGCATTAAGGCTTCCTTCGGAGGATCGGGCTACCAACGCTATGCGTCTTGACTCCAAATCCTATGCATCTTTGCATCGAGGCGAATCACAGTTCCTTCCTTGAGAGCGAGCTCCACTGAAGCGAACGGCACTTACTTCTGAATACACATGCATGGCATTGCACTTCGTCCCAAGTAAGCGTGCGTATACGGTTGCATCCCGCAATAGCCACAGGCTGGACCGCTCGCCCTTCCTCTTCGTTTGGCCCCGCTGTTTTTACCTGCGGCCCTCTTCTACACCCATACAATATCCACCCTCAGACTGAGCGCATCGATTCACCCATCGGATGCAGCGGATATATGACAGTTATGCCCCGATAAATCTGAAGGCGCCACCAGAACCGGCTATTGTTGTTTGGTGCCGCGACAGACCGAGAGGGCTGGGAGGCACGCGGCGGACCGCGACACACGCCCCCTTTGTTCTGCGCCCGCACAGCCGGCCGCGGCCAGAGGAGCGACTCCAGTGCTCTTGCACGTTAAGAACGCCCCCCGCGGGCTCCAGCCCGGGCCCAGCAAGGTTCACGTGACCGCGCCGGCAAAGCCGGCGACGAAGCGAGGGAGGCGGAGAAGGCAAGATGGCCGCCGCCTGCTGCAGGGGGGAGCCACTCGCCGCATAACACCCAGGCGCTCGTCCTGCGCCGCCGCCGCCGCCGCCGCCGCCTGTTTCGGAGGCTCCCCTTCAGTTCCTGCCGGTGAGGGGAAAGGGGCAAGCAACGTGGAGCGGGTGAGGGGCTTGGCGAGGGTGGTGGTCGGGTGAGCTGTCAAACAAAGGGAGTGGAGCCGCCCAGCCTCCTTAATGCTTCCCGGTTCTTTTTGCCTCCCGTTCCGCAGAGCACAGCTAGGCGCAGGAATGGGTTAGAGCGCAGATAACTGTGGGGTTGAGATGGCTGCGGGGTGGTCGGGGACGGGGTCCAATTCTGTTGCCTCGCGTATTTGGCTGTGCTGCCTCTGTTCCTTCCGTCAAGCCTTTACGGTAAGGTGTTGCAGGGTGTCCTCGGCCCCCTCCTCCCCGCGATCACATTTCCTAACGTGTGAATGCTTTGGATTTGCAATTGGCTATGTATCGCCCGCTTTTGTCACGTAAATTTAGGGCGTTTCCACGTGAGGCTTTTATTGTGCAGTTGCCCTGGCTCACTAATGGAATTTTACGTGGGGTGTGCGCGCGTGCGCGCGCCCAGATGTTGTTCTCCATTTGGATCTCTCCGGTGTTTTTCTACCACTTCTTCTGCCTTTTTTTCTGTCTACAAAATACCCATCAAGGAGGAAAAGAAAGAATAGCTGCACAATGCTGAGTTGTCTGTCTGGAAGTACCCTTAGTCTGTAGTTGTCGTGGTGGTAAGAAATTCTAGTAAGCGAGTATAGGCTGCAATCCTATGCTCGCTTACTGAATTTAATGGGGCTTGCCTCTGAGTAGACATGTATAGTTTAGACTGTCAGGGCCAAGGTGTGTGTGTGTACACACACACACACACACACATCTTGTGGCACATGAAAATCTAATAAGTGCAATCCTATGCATGTCTACTCAGTAGTATGCCCCACTGTATAGGATTGCAGCCTTATTGTGGTATAAAAATCCACTATGCCGCAATAGATCTGTTGGTTTTTAAGGTGTCACAGATCTTTTTGGTGGGAAGAGTAATTTGGTTTTCCCCTCAGAAAAACAGGCAAGTCTATGATACCATGGACTATTGAAATCCAGTCTTATGTCTTAAAGACCAACAGATTAACAGTACAATCACATGCGAATTCCCAGGTAAGTGTGTATAGAATTATAGCCTTATTGTAGCATAATCATTCATGGATTAGAGTCCGCTTTATCAAATTCCAGTGCAATGTGTGAAGAACATCTTGGCACATTATCAAAGGAGCTACTAGCATAGTTCTCTGTTCGCTGTTGATGTTTGTCTACCATTAGTAGTGTGCAAGGTGCTGTACAGAATAAAATACCCAGTGGATTTGCAGTTTAATGCAAGAACAAAAGTGTATGGAGAATGGTTAGAAGCACTGTAGGTCTTACAATGGGGGAAAATAGGCCTGCTATTAAAGTGCTTAATATTATTCCATCTTGTATTTTACCTCTTTTAAACACGCACACACACACATACAGTGTGAAGGATTTTACTTTTGGACCATGAAAAGGTATACTGCTCAGATCGCTCTGTGGAGTGCTGAGATGACTTGGGCAGTTGACATGATCACTCCCTGAGCAGAGCCTGGCCAGCTCCTTGGTATACACCTGATCTGAGGGCAATGAAGCAAGAGGGAGGACTGCTAGAACACAGGTGGAGGAAAGCTCATGCCAAGTCTGACTGAACACAGGTTAGAGCTCATTACTACTCTGTGGCAGTGATGGTGGCAAAAAGGAAGTTATTTTCCACCACCATTGCATCCTCTCAGTGTTATCCAGATGAGCTTTTCTGAGTGGTTCATGGCCTGCTACAATCTGGGCCCGGGAGGGAAATGGTGGAACTCTTGGTAGCATGCTGTGACAAGTTTGCATGGCACTTTGAAGATAAAGTTGCTCAAATTCGTGACGAATTGGACACCACCATTAACGCAGTTCCATTAGCAGAGGTGCCCAGAGCACTGTCTGGATCAGTTTTACTGCATGAGTTTCAGTTGTTGAACCCTGAGCATGCAGACAAGGTGCTTGGCCAAGTCTGGTCAACCACCTGTGTGCTTCACCTTGCCTGTCATGGCTTATTACATCTAATAGGGAGGGCTGAGTCCAAGAGGTTGTAAGTTCCTCCTTGAGAGAGGGAGGAGTGCTGGCCTCTTTAGGGAAGGTGGTAATTAGACCACTCCTGAAAAACCTAACCTGGACTGGATAATTTTAACAACTATAGGCCAGTAGCCAACATCCCCTTTCTGGGCAAGGTGCTTGAGCAGGTGGTTGCCAGTCAGCTCCAGGCACTCTTGAATGAAGCTGGCTATCTAGACCCATTTCAACAGGGCTTCTTGCCTTGGTCGCCCCTGTGGGATGACCTTTGCCAAGAGAAGGACAGGAGAAATGCAACCATGTTGATTCTCTTGGAATTCTTGGCAGCATTCGATACCACTGACCATGGTATCCTTCTGGATAGGTTGTCTGGGTTGCAGTGGTTCTACTCCTTGGATGGCTGTTTCAGAAGGTGGTGCTTGGGGGATTATTTCTCTCTGCCTTGGCACCTAATAATATAGGCTTTGCCCATAGTATTTAAAGTAGTATTAATTTAAAAAGATCCAATTATTATTTTTTTATTTGACCATGTAAGCATGTATGTAGGCTCTTCTGAGATGAAACATATTCAGTGTTTTATAATGTCCCTGTGACAATGTATCATTATGCTGTGGGTATTTTTGGTGGCCTTGTTTTCTTTTTCACTTATTTTTACAAACATAAATGTATGCTTTGCATGTTAGTTGTATAATAAGAAATTGTTGTCTTATAAATGCATAGTGTTCTTATTAATGGCACCTGGTGTGTACACTAGGTCTTGCTCTAGTCTTTCAGACAAGGAGTGATATAAATTCTGAGCTTTTTATTCTTAGGAAGGGTGCATGGCTCAATTGTAGAGAAGATCCCAGGTTCAGTCCTTGCATTTGCAGTTATGGATCTCAGATAGTAGCATTGGGAGAGAGACCTGGAGCCAGCTGAAGTTGATTGCCCTGGGGCAGATACGTATACCAATGGTGTGACTTGGTAGATGATCCAGTAGTGTAGAAATGAATGTGGGGGAGGGGGATTGTACCTGCTGGCCCACCCCATCCTCCACACCTGTGTTCTGGATGGCTCATTACCCATGCCAACAAGCCACCCTGACACAAGTTGTGCTACCGAGGATATTATGCTAATCCCCCTGGCATGCAACAGGCATGTGCAGAGGGAGAAAAGCCACCGTGGCTTATTTCCCCCTCTGGGATAATTCAAACCTAGTCATTGATTGAAGAGCAGGAGCCCATGCATATTGGCTTTGAATGCATAATTTCTATTATTATTATTATTAAACATTTCCACACCAACCAATAACCAAAGCTCCCTGGGTGGTTCATGAAGCTATAGGTGCCAGGCGAGCCATTCTGGGAAGGGCATTCTACAACCAGCGTGCCACCACTGAAAAGGCCCTTTCCCTAGTAGCCACCTACCTCGCCTCATTTTGGGAGGACACCTGGCTCAATATGTGGCATCCCTCCATGTGTTCCTTTCTACACTGTTTGACCAACTGCCAGGGATTACAAAGGCAGCTTGATGTGTTTGTACTATCACATTAGATAGTTTGAACATTTTTTTCTAGCACAAATATGGATTAATTGTTGACCTTAGCCCTATAATTCTAGGTCTTTTCAGATAAGCTTCCTACTTTGAAGGGGCTTGCTTTGTTTCTGAATTCCTTTTTATTTATTTCTTCACTGCATTTTGAGCTTGCTGTTCTTGAAGACTGATAACAAGGCAGGTACCATCAGGTTGCAGAAAAGACTGACAGATACATGGTAGATAGAGAGGAAAGAATGTAATAAAATACCATGGTTGAAGTAAGACAGGGCTCACTGGGATTTCTTGTCTGGTATATTGAAATGCTGTCAGCCTGGTATATTGAAAGGCTTGTTGTTGTTGCTGTTCAGTCGTTCAGTCGTGTCCGACTCTTCGTGACCCCATGGACCATAGCACGCCAGGCCTTCCTGTCCTGCGCTCTCTCCCGGAGCGTGCTCAAGTTCATATTCATTGCATCCGTGATGCTATCTAGCCATCTCATCCTCTGCCGTCCCCTTCTCCTTTTGCCTTCAGTCTTTCCCAGCATCAGGGTATTTTCCAGGGAGTTTTCTCTTCGCATTAGGTGGCCAAAATATTGGAGCTTCAGCTTCATTATCTGTCCTTCCAATGAGCACTCAGGGTTGATTTCCTTTAGGATGGACTGATTTGACCTCCTTGCAGTCCAGGGGACTCGTAAGAGTCTTCTCCAGCACCACAGTTCGAAAGCATCAATTCTTCGGCGCTCAGCCTTCCTTATAGTCCAGCTCTCACAGCCATACATTACTACTGGGAAAACCATAGCTTTGATTAGACGGACCTTTGTTCGCAAGGTGATGTCTCTGCTTCTTACTATGCTGTCTAGGTTTGCCATAGCTTTCCTCCCAAGGAGCAAGCGTCTTTTAATTTCATGGCTACAGTCACCGTCTGCGGTGATCTTGGAGCCCAAGAAAGTAAAATCTGTCACTGCTTCCATTTCTTCCCCTTCTATATGCCAGGAAGTGATAGGGCCAGATGCCATGATCTTCGTTTTTTTAATGTTGAGTTTCAAACCAGCTTTTGCACTCTCGTCTTTCACCCTCAACAAGAGGCTCTTGAGATCCTCTTCGCTTTCTGCCATTAGGGTGGTATCGTCTGCATATCGGAGGTTGTTGATAATTCTCCCGGCAATCTTAATTCCGACCTCTAATTCATCCAACCCGGCATTTCTCATGATGTACTCTGCATATAAGTTAAATAAGCAGGGTGACAATATGCAGCCTTGTCGTACTCCTTTCCCATTTTTGAACCAATCGGTTGTTCCATGTCTGGTTCTTACTGTTGCTTCTTGACCCTTGTACGGGTTTCTCAGGAGACAGGTAAGGTGGTCTGGTACTCCCATCACTTTGAGAATTTGCCACAGTTTGTTGTGATCCACACAATCAAAGGCTTTAGCGTAGTCAATGAAGCAGAAATAGACGTTTTTCTGGAATTCTCTTGCTTTCTCCATGATACAGCGAATGTTGGCAATTTGATCTCTAGTTCCTCTGCCTCTTCTAAACCCAGCTTGTACTTCCGGTAGTTCTCGGTTCGCATACTGCTGAAGCCTAGCTTGTAGGATTTTGAGCATCACCTTGCTGGCATGTGAAATGAGTGCAATTGTGCGGTAGTTTGAACACTCTTTGGCGTTGCCCTTCTTTGGAATTGGAATGTAAACTGACCTTTTCCAGTCTTGTGGCCACTGTTGAGTGTTCCAGATTTGTTGGCATATTGAATGCAGCACTTTAACAGCATCATCTTTTAGGATTTTAAATAGCTCGGCTGGAATACTGTCATCTCCGCTAGCTTTGTTGTTACTAATGCTTCCTAAGGCCCACTTGACTTCACTCTCTAGGATGTCCAGCTCAAGTTCAGTGACCGCACTATCGTGGCTATCAGGGACATTCAGATCTTTCCTGTATAGTTCTTCTGTGTATTCTTGCCACCTCTTCTTAATCTCATCTGCTTCTGTTAGGTCCCTGCCTTCTTTGTCCTTTATCATGCCCGTCTTTGCACAAAACATTCCCTTGAGATCTCCAATTTTCTTGAAGAGATCTCTAGTCTTTCCCATTCTGTTGTTTTCCTCGATTTCTTTGCATTGTTCATTTAAGAAGGCCTTCTTGTCTCTCCTTGCTATTCTCTGGAACTCTGCATTCAGTTGGGTATATCTTCCCCTTTCTCCCTTGCTTTTCGCTTCCCTTCTTTCGTGAGCTACTTGTAAAGCCTCATCAGACAGCCACTTTGCTTTCTTGCATTTCTTTTTCTAAAGGCATTTTCATAGGTAACACTAAGGCTACATATGAACATCTCGGGTACATATGTTTAGAAATATGCTGCACAGAGTACACTTTGCTTTTTGAATATAAGTGGTGCTAATGTGGGAGAGGAATTAACTGAAAAAACTCATTAAGGGAGCAATCCTGTGACCACTAGTCAGCAGCTAGACGGCCATACAATATGTGGTTTTCCGGGAACCATCCTCAGAGCCTACACCCGGGATCAGTTCCCGGAGAACCAACATTCCCCCCTTGCGCTCAGCCTTGCGCTCTGCGCTCAGCACAAAGCAGCCCAAACAGGGTGTTCCGGGGGGCATTCCAGGGCAGGGAAGGCGGAAATGCTGGTATGACACATCCTATGTGTCGTCCGGCAGCCTCCTCCCCCACTCCACCTTCCCATGGCTAGACAGCCAAAGTCAGCTGTCTAGCTGCAAATGCAGGGCAGGAGAAGTGTGGAGGAAATGATCCCCTCCACGCTTCTGCCCTGCACTGGATAGGCGGTCACCTCTGAGTTCAGAGGCAGCCGTCTATCCCCATAGGATTGCACCCTAAGGAGGTTTTGACTGCAAGTTTTGCATTCATGATGGGGGCTGGGGGGACTGATCTTAAAATGCAGCTGATCTAAGCCTCTCATGTTAATTCTACCTAACACTGGCAAAAGCAGCCCTGGGTAGGACTCTTATCAGATTTTGCCTTGATTTTGTGTCATCAGGCCATGATAGGAAAATCATGAGCTTTGTTCTGGCCAAAAGCAGAAGCAGAAAGCAGAAGCCAAAAGCTAACTATAGCACTCCCTTTAAAGTATGAAACATGACACACACTGATCCGTCATCCAACAAGTCCTAAGGCAGCATGTATACCACCCCATCCCCAGTTTCATTCTGAGCCCTGCTAAATTGACTGTACTGAAGCTTTTAGGATGGCATAAGTCAGGGATGGCTTGAGCCACATTCTCTTGGGAGTAATCTGTCAGGCACATGCTAGTGGTGGGCAGGGCTGAAGCTGGTGGCAGGGCTCAGTGCTGAAAGTGGGCAGGGCTTCTTTCTCTCTCTCTCTCTCTCTCCCCCCCCCCCATCCTTTCTCTCTCATTCTCCTTGCCCAGTGAACTACTGGCAAAGGGATAGATCGCTGTTGCCAAAAGCCTGAACTGATTGCTTGCGAATAGCTTTTGAAATTAGCCTGAGGGCTGTATGTAGCCATGTACTGTAGAGCAGGGATGGGGATGTTGTTGGATTGCAACTCCCATCATCTCTCACCATTGGGTATGCTGGCTAGGGCTGTTGGGAATTGCAGTCCAACAAAATTGTAATCCAACAACATCTGGTGGATCACACATTCCCACATGCCTGCTGTAGAGAGATGAGTGGAAATGAGGTAGCCACCAGGCCTTTCTGGTGTTCTCTTTCCCTGCCGTTGAGCTAGCCATGTTTTCAGTTGTGCTGTTGAGTTCAGGGAATAGCTCTTGCTAGAGTATCTCTTGGGTGTCTGGAAGTGCTGATGTCTCAGTTGCCTACCTGGGTTGAATGCGGGTCACCCTACTTTGCAGCACTGAACGTTAAAAACTTTTTCAGTATTCTTGTGTTCAGTACAGAGATGATGGGTCTTATGTGTCCTCAGCTAGTCCTTTGCTGACTTATAAGTGACCAATTGGGTAGTGTTATATTATATGATATAGCTTTCCCCTTAGGTTGGCAGTGTAAAGCTGTGTGGCTTAGCATCCAGGGACTGTCACAGAAGGCTATGAGTAATGATGATGTGGTGGGAGAGTTTATGACCCATCGACCAAAAACTGGGTTTACATGCTGCTGTAAAATTACAGCTGGGATCAAAAGAATCTGTTTTCCAAGCAACAGAGCAGTGCTTAAGCGTTGGTCTACTGCAGCCTTCCCTAACCTGGTGCCCTCCAGATGTTTTGGGCTACAACTCCCAGTATTCCTGACCATCGCCCATGCTGGCTGAGGTTGGTAGGCGTTGACATCCAAAACATCTGGAGGGTGCCAGGTTGAGGAAAGCTGGCCTTTCACTTCTGATTCCTCTCTATACGCCCCATTAAAAGTTCTCTCTTAAGAAATGCGCATATGAAAGATAACAAGGTGTCAAATGTTTTTGCCATATGTTTACAGTGGGCATTCATTACATGCTATGGAAGTGAAAGCAGCCTTCAAAGTCATTATTTAGTGCATGCTTACTCACCTGCTTCTTTCTCTTTTGCCCATTTCCACCCAAATATTGCCAGCTGCCTCTGCCTCCTTCCTGCCACTCTTCTGAAGGTCATTAGGATACCTCTTCTTGTTGTTGTTCAGTCGTTCAGTCATGTCCGACTCTTCATGATCCCGTGGACCATAGCACGCCAGGCCTTCCTGTCCTGCGCTCTCTCCCGGAGTGTGCTCAAGTCCATATTCATTGCATTGGTGATGCTATCTAGCCATCTCATCCTCTGCCATCCCCTTCTCCTTTTGCCTTCAATCTTTCCCAGCATCAGGGTCTTTTCCAGTGACTTTTCTCTTCGCATTCGGTGGCCAAAATATTTGAGCTTCAGCTTCAGTGTCTGTCCTTCCAATGAGCAGTCAGGGTTGATTTCCTTTAGGATGGACTGATTTGACCTCCTTGCAGTCCAGGGGACTCGTAAGAGTCTTCTCCAGCACCACAGGTCGAAAGCATCAATTCTTCGGCGCTCAGCCTTCCTTACAGTCCAGCTCTCACAGCCATACGTTACTACTGGGAAAACCATAGCTTTGATTAGACGGACCTTTGTCGGCAAGGTGATGTCTCTGCTTCTTACTATGCTGTCTAGGTTTGCCATAGCTTTCCTCCCAAGGAGCAAGCGTCTTTTAATTTCATGGCTACAGTCACCGTCTGCGGTGATCTTGGAGCCCAAGAAAATAAAATCTGTCACTGCTTCCATTTCTTCCCCTTCCATATGCCAGGAAGTGATGGGGCCAGGTGCCATGATCTTCGTTTTTTTAATGTTGAGTTTCAAACCAGCTTTTGCACTCTCCTCTTTCACCCTCAACAAGAGGCTCTTTAGATCCTCTTCACTTTCTGCCATTAGGGTGGTATCATCTGCGTATCTGAGGTTGTTGATAATTCTCCCGGCGACCTTAATTCCGACCTGTGATTCATCCAACCTGACGTTTCTCATGATGTACTCTACATATAAGTTAAATAAGCAGGGTGACAATATGCAGCCTTGTCGTACTCCTTTCCCAATTTTAAACCAATCGGTTGTTCCATGTCCGGTTCTTACTGTTGCTTCTTGACCCTCGTACAGGTTTCTCAGGAGACAGGTAAGGTGGTCTGGTACCCCCATCTCTTTAAGAATTTGCCACAGTTTGTTGTGATCCACACAATCAAAGGCTTTAGCGTAGTCAATGAAGCAGAAATAGACGTTTTTCTGGAATTCTCTTGCTTTCTCCATGATGCAGCGAATGTTGGCGATTTGATCTCTAGTTCCTCTGCCTCTTTGAAACCCAGCTTGTACTTCCAGTAGTTCTCGGTTCGCATACTGCTGAAGCCTAGCTTGTAGGATTTTGAGCATCACCTTGCTGGCATGTGAAATGAGCGCAATTGTGCGGTAGTTTGAACACTCTTTGGCATTGCCCTTCTTTGGAATTGGAATGTAAACTGACCTTTTCCAGTCTTGTGGCCACTGTTGAGCATTCCAAATTTGTTGGCATATTGAGTGCAGCACTTTAACAGCATCATCTTTTAGGATTTTAAATAGCTCAGCTGGAATACTGTCACCTCCGCTAGCTTTGTTGTTAGCAATGCTTCCTAAGGCCCATTTGAGTTCACTCTCGAGGATGTCCAGCTCAAGTTCAGTGACCGCACTATCACAGCTATCAGGGACATTCAGATCTTTCCTGTATAGTTCTTCTGTGTATTCTTGCCACCTCTTCTTAATCTCATCTGCTTCTGTTAGGTCCCTGCCTTCTTTGTCCTTTATCATGCCCGTCTCTGCACAAAACGTTCCCTTGAGATTTCCAATTTTCTTGAAGAGATCTCTAGTCTTTCCCATTCTGTTGTTTTCCTCGATTTCTTTGCATTGTTCATTTAAGAAGGCCTTCTTGTCTCTCCTTGCTATTCTCTGGAACTCTGCATTCAGTTGGGTATATCTTCCCCTTTCTCCCTTGCTTTTCGCTTCCCTTCTTTCGTGAGCTACTTGTAAAGCCTCCTCAGACAGCCACTTGGCTTTCTTGCATTTCTATTTCTTTGGGATGGATTGAGTTGCTGCCTCCTGAACAATGTTACGGACCTCCGTCCATAGTTCCTCCGGCACTCTGTCTATCAGGTCTAATCCCTTAAATCTATTCTTCACCTCCACTGTGTATTCATAAGGGATATGATTGAGGTCATACCTGAATGGTGTAGTGGTTTTCCCTACGTTCTTCAATTTAAGCCAAAATTTTGCAAGAAGCAGCTCATGATCTGAGCCGCAGTCAGCTCCAGGTCTTGTTTTTACTGACTGTATAGAGCTTCTCCATCTTTGGCTGCAAAGGACATAATCAATCTGGTTTCGATATTGACCATCTGGTGATGTCCATGTGTAGAGTCGCCTCTTGTGCTGTTGGAAAAGAGTGTTTGCTATGATCAGCATGTTCTCTTGGCAAAACTCGATTAGCCTTTGTCCAGCTTCATTTTGTACACCAAGGCCATGCTTGCCTGTTATCCTGGTGATTTCTTGACTTCCTACTTTAGCATTCCAATTCCCTATGATGAAGAGGACATCTTTTTTTGGTGTTAGTTCTAGAAGGTGTTGTAGGTCTTCATAGAACCGATCAACCTCAGCTTCTTCGGCCTCAGTGGTTGGGGCATAGACTTGAATTACTGTGATGTTGAATGGTTTGCCTTGGATTCGTACTGAGATCATTCTATCGTTTTTAAGATTGTATCCCAGTACTGCTTTTCCCACCCTGTTGTTGACTATGAGTGCTACTCCATTTCTTCTAAGGGATTCTTGCCCACAGTAGTAGATATGATGGTCACCTGAATTAAATTCGCCCATGCTTGTCCATTTTAGTTTGCTGATTCCCAAGATATCAATGTTCAATCTTTCCATCTCATGTTTGACCACCTCCAGCTTACCTTGATTCATTGATCTTACATTCCAGGTTCCTAAACAATACTGTTCTTTCCAGTATCGGATTTTCTTGTCACCACCAGACACATCCACAGCTGAATGTCCTTTCAGCTTTGGCCCAGCCGCTTCACTCTTTCTGGCACTACTCTTCCCCAGTAGTATATTGGACACCTTCCGACCTGAGGGGCTCATCTTCCAGTGTCATATCTTTTAGCCTTGTGATATGTTCCATGGGGTTTTCTTGGCAAGATTACTGGAGTGGGTTGCCATTTCCTTCTCCAGTGGACCACATTTTGTCAGAACTCTCTGCCATGACCTGTCTGTCTTGGGTGGCCCTGCACGGCATAGCTTATGACTTCACTGAGTTACGCAAGCCTGAGTTACTATGCTATGCTAACTGCATGTGGGAGTGTAATATACATGCATCTCTGGTAATGTCATCCTATTCAGGTGTTCTCACTTGTCTTTAAAAGCCTTGGAAAGCATCTGGGATAGCCTCAGAGTGGTGGGAAGCAGGAAGATAGATGGTGTCAGGCTGGAGGAAAGATTGTGGTTTCCCATCTTGCCTGTGATGAAGTGGTACTTTCCCTGGGTGACCAGATGAGTGGCAAACTGCATGGCTGATTGAGGTATTAATTCTGTGGTGTTTTACTGACTAACTTCAGTTGTCCAGTGTAATCATAAGTAGTAAATTCAACAGGACTGAGATCATGTTTGACCAATGTTAATTCACTGAGACTGAATGTGAATGCTGATGCAGGATAACATGTAATAGGATATTTTTTTGCTCCTTAAGATGTTGGAGGCCAGTGGGAGAGTTAGAGTACACAGAGGCTCAAAGCTTTATGACTGAAGAATTGTAAGGCCATCTCTTGGGCTTAGGCTGACCAGAGCAGTAGGGCTTATCTGTATTAAACAGGAAACACAAGGTTTATAAACACCAGTTTGCCTGCAATGCTGTCTCAGCAGCTGGACTTTCTGCCCTTCAGGCTTCTTTTTTGTTCACTCTTACTGCATTGCCTTAGAATCACCCGTTATGCAGTGCCGAACACATTTACTAGTGCATGTACGTGCAATGCAGTGTTGTCAACTTTGGTTCATTGTGTATGTATCTATGTTACACGTGTAGTGGAAAAACACACAATTGTGTATACAAATCACTGTTATACCTATATACTTTTTTTTGTTTTTTTTTACGAATTTGATGTCATTCAGTGACTAAGGAGGCTAAGTTGTGCATATTTCTCCCTGAAAACATTTCCATCTTGATGTTGGTTACTACACCTCAGGTCTGTGTTCCATTCTTTAGTAACTTGGTATAGCAGCTATATAGATACCAAAGCTACTTCAAGGAATGAGGGGGCTGCATGTTGGTTGTAGTGTGCATTAGTGCAACTGTATTTCATATTTTAGTTCTTACTCACCTTCCAAAAGGGCTGACCATCCTGTTGTGTTCTGGAGGTTGTGTATTTTAGGAAGTATATTATCAAGAGAGAGCTGTTTGTTTTGGGTTTCTTTCTTCTTTTTTTGCAACACAGATGTGCCTTCCTTTGGTTCCTCTTTTCCTCATTATCTTGAAACTATGAAAATTGCAAACAAAATTGTGCAACCCTGGTAAAAGAGAGGCTGATTTTCATATGGATTAGCTTTTTGAAAAGGACTATCTATCCTAACAGATTGTTGAAGCAAATATTTTTATATTACTGCATTATCAGTTACTTTGCAGTTTCTGAGGTTTACATGGAAGCTGTGGACTAAAGCAAGTCACATTAAAGAGAATTCTCTACTGACACAGCAACTAAGTTATCAAATAGGGGTTTGAAATGTGCAGAATGTATTCATAGTGTAGCAATGGATTTTCACTTTTAAACATAATGTGTGTTAGAAGCATGAATGCTTCCAGTAGGTAGCTGCTTGCTCAAAGGCTTATTGAGAAGGTAGCAGTACTCTTAAAAGGCTGCAAATGCCAGATTTTACTGGTCACTCCAGATGTAATTTTTGTTTATCCTTAAAACTATTGTGTAAAAATTTGCATAGTGCCAGGCCGCAGGTGGCGGGACATAAATTGGGAGCCTGCCCTAGATGTGGGATTTACTTACGGCACTGGTGCTGCTCTTCTCAAAATTTCTATACACACTGGATAACTGAGAGTTTAGGCCCAAACAGAGGTGCTGGGGAGTGTGTGTGTGTGTTTTAAATTATTATTTCATATTATATATTAATTGTGGAACATAATTTCATTTCACAAAACATGGATACCAAGTCAAATTAAATTTAAATATGAAGGGTTACTGGAACCAAATAATTGTTAATATAAATTATAGCTTGTTTCCAGCATGTTACTAATTTCCTATATTTATTATCATGTCTCTGATATGAGAGCCTCGTGTGGCGCAGAGTGGTAGGCGGCAGTAATGCAACCGAAACTCTCCCCGCGACCTGAGTTCGATCCCAGCGGAAGCTGGTTTTCAGGTAGCTGGCTCAGGTCAACTCAGCCCTCCATCCTTCTGAGTTCGGTAAAATGAGTACCCAGCTTGTTGGGGGGAAAGGTAGTTAGGACTGGGGAAGGCAATGGCAAACCACCCCACTATACAGTCTGCCAGGAAAACACCGAGGAAAAACGGTGTCCCTCTAGGTCAGTAATGACTCGGTGCTTGCACAAGAGGAACCTTTCCTTTCCTCTGATATGCTGTCAATTCTACCACACAAATTACCTCCGTAACTCTATGTACAGCCATTCTTTCTCTCCATTTTGGTCTCTCCATTTTGGTCTGTCTGTTTTGTAACGGATTTTCAATCACTGTATAGTCACTCTTCTCCTCAGTATGAAAACTTGATAGCACATTAGTGACACATTAAAACTGACTGTCTTGTTAACACAGATAACTGCCATTGTTGGAACTTGACCTTTTACTCAAAGATGGCAAGTCTGATGTCTCAGAGTTTGGTGACATATGTGGAAGAAGAAAATGTTCCTGCTTTGAAGGCATTTCTTGAGAAGTGCAAAGATGTGGATGAGAGGAATGAGGTAAGATAAATTCACAAGAATTCTTTTAAAAATATTATATGGCTTTTAAAATAACCAACAAATAGATTTTTACTAAATTTCAGGAAATCATGCTGCCTGGTAGTTGTCAACTGCAACATCAGGTGGTGACTTGCGTATACAAAACAGTCACTACAGACTGAGCGCCACAGCTCATCTTGAACATAGTCCTTTTAAATGGAGACAATTCACATACTCAGTTAAGACCTGGATCGCACTTCATCAACAAACCATGGGCTTTCGAAAATGTAGAAAGAGAGCGTGTATGCTGGTTTCCATGCTTCCATGCTTCCACCTGCTCCTGCTGTGTTAAACAACCCATGGACACCATGTCCCTGGGTTGTTTATCATGATGTCAAAATCCAGAACTCTGGGTTGTTGGGGGATAAACCACCCAGAGTTTGAGCCCATGGTAAACCAGGACCAGGAACCGGTGCTCACTCCCACTTATTCATGGTTATGCATGGTTTAAACAACCCATGGGTAGTTATGATGTGTGAACCAGGTCTAAGGCCTGGTTCACATGTAACAACCGAGAATATGTGTTGAGTATGGATTGTTGTTGAATCATGGGTTGTTGTCATGTGTGAACCCTGTACTATACTTTAACTGTGGGTTGTTACCACGAACAACCCAGGAAGAGAACCCATGGTTTGTTGTTGGGTTGTCAGTTCTGGGTTGTTCATGGTCAACAACGCATAGTTAAACCATAGTGCAGGATTCTAACATAATGACAACCCATGAACCAACGACCCATATTCAGCCCATACAGGTCTAAGTGTCACTGAGTGGAAAGATATCAAATTATGTCTAAGGATTGGTCAGTAATCTCTCAGGCACACATTTTTGTAGACATAGACTTTAAAAATGTATTAGATCATAATTCTGAAGGGCATTCTTCTACCATGGGTACAGCAAAAAACAACCACATTTTCTTAAGACCAAGCAAGTATAATCTTTTTTAGATGATATTTCCAGTGCAATATAGCTGAAGAAGAAGAAGGGAACTAGTAAAATAAACTCATTCAATAGCAGTGAATAATGACTCTTCGCTTTCCTAAATCTGTTTGACTTGTATCCTTCTAATAGTATGTTTAGGAGATGTGCTATTATGTCTATTTGTTACTTTAAAACTCTACAGCAGGGGTGGGCAGAAAGTAGATCTGCACATGTTTTGGACTTAAACTCTCATCATTCCTGACAATTGGCCTTGCTGGCAGTGGCTTCTGGGAGTTGAAGTCCAAAACATCTGGAGATCTACCTTCTGTCCATGCCTGCTCCACAGTATAGAGTCTTCATTTTTTATATGCTATGGTAGAACAAACCATACATAACATGATCAATGGTGTATAGCATTCTATTACAGGAATCAGTATAGATGCACTTAAGAATTCATTAGTTTTTTTTAATGTACATGCATTTTTCATATATTTGCAGAATAGTCAAACTCCATTAATGATAGCTGCAGAGCAAGGAAATTTAGAAATTGTCCAGGAATTGATAAAGAAAGGTGCCAACTGCAACTTGGAAGATTCAGTAAGTACCGAGAGGATAATCCAGTGCTGTACCTTCCCCCTCCTCCTGTGCACACTGTTCTGCACACACAATTCCCCTACTGCTAATCCCCCGTCCTCTATCAGCCCATGTCCTGCATTTAGAGAGCTGAGAGCACAAAAAGTATAGGCAGGATTGTATTGTGCATCTCTTCTGTCCCATCCAATCATTAATTAATAATGGTATGTGGTATAAGGTCTGTGAGTTACTCTTTTTGAAAAAGGTTTCATTACTTCAAGGGAGTACTTCAGTTACTTCAGCTGGCATGATTTATTGGGTTTTTTATATGGAGGGCTCCTAGCACTACCAATTAGAAGGTATTGTGCAGCTATTCTGTTTTTTTTTCCTCCGTATTGGATTTTCTACAATAAGAAAAAAGACAGAAGAAGTGGTGGGAGAACATGGGAGGGCTGCAAATGGAAAACATTGTTGTCTGGACACCGCCTGTCCCTCCCACCCCAATTCTATGAATGAAGCAGGGCGATGATGTGATAAAAGTTTCATTTGGATGCATTCTTGGTATGCAAGCTGCTTTTCATTAGCCATTGGACAGTTACATTTTCTTAATGGCCTTTTCTCATTTTAGGATAACTGGACAGCTCTTATCTCAGCAGCTAAAGAGGGGCATGTTGCCATCGTGTCGGAGCTACTTAACTGCAATGTGAACATGGAACATCGAGACATGGTATGTTACAATATTTTTGGCTTTTAAAATTGTAAGGACAGATATTGCATGCCCTTTTCCCTTTAAGCTGTGAAACTGTGAAGATGAAGCAGTGTGATTTTCAAGATGGTTCCCTACAATTGTAGGACTTTCATCCTTTCGAAGTTTCATCAAAAGTTGAGCCTGCTTTGGAAGCTTTGTGAGAAGTTTTTGTTTTGTTTTTTTCCCTTGGAGAGTAGCTTTTTTTGAACATGT
Source organism: Heloderma suspectum (assembly GCF_057233095.1). Lineage (NCBI taxonomy): Eukaryota > Metazoa > Chordata > Lepidosauria > Squamata > Helodermatidae > Heloderma > Heloderma suspectum. The sequence continues at coordinate 275,258,485 of NC_139458.1, forward strand.
TGCAATTGCTCTTTGAAGTTCCTTTTCTCCAGAATGGCCACTTTAAGAAATTTTACAGAGTGTCCTAGGAAGCTGATATGTTCCCCCCAACTGGTTTTGTAATATTGACATCTGATGCAGATTTGTGTCCATTTACTCTTTTGCATAGAATCTGGTCTATTTGTGCTATGTAGAAGGCATTGCTGGCAGATAAAAATTGGAAGATGAGCCCCTGATGTATGAACCCCTGATGTTGTGGATGACTTTATTGGGTCTTGTAATAGTGTTGCCAGAGTAAACATGGGGACCTAGGTCTCCACAGGGTCTGGTTCCTGTGTCTATATCTTTGTTATGTGATCTATTGTTGCTGATGAGTAGTTGTTTTAGGTTGGGTTGCTATTTGTAAGCAAGTACAGGTGTGCCATCCAGAGCCTGAGAGAGGGAAATGTTGTTGTCCAGGATGGGCTATAGATCACTGATGATACGTTTGAGTTTTAGTGGGTGAGCTATAAGTAACAAGTGGTGTTCTGCTGTTTTCTCTTCTAGCTCTGCCCTGTAATAGATTATTCCTGGGTACCAGTTTGGCCCTGTTGATCTGGCTTTTTTCACTCTGTTGAGTGGGTATTAAAATCTGAGAAATGCCTGATGTAACTCCTTAAGCTTTGAGTCTCTGTCCAATGATATTGAACAGATGTGGTTGTATTGTAGTGCTTGGCTGTAGACAATGGATTTTGTGCTGTTTCTGGGTGGAATCCTGAAGGATGTAACTATATGTAGCAATCAGTAGGTTTCTAATATAAGGTATTGCTTATATGTCCATTATGTAGCTGCACAGTAGTGTCCAGAAAGTACATCTGTTACATGAAGTGGTCTAGGATCAGGTTCATGATGTAGTAAAAGATATTTAAGTCTTGGCGGAACTTTGCCAGGGGCTCCTGTCCATGACTCCAGATGATGAAGATGCCATCGCTCTATCTCAGGCGTGGGAGAGGCTTTGGGGGACAGGTGTCAAGATAGGGTTGTTGTAAGTCAGCCATGAAGATGTTGGCATACTGTGGGGCCATGTGAGTACCTGTGGCAATACCATTGTCTGAAGATATGTATTCCCCAAAGCTAAAGTAATTGTGGATAATTTCAACGTGGCAGAGTTTAGTGGCTAGCTATGATATTCCTGATGTCTTGTAGTCCATTTTTGTGAGGGATGTTGGTGTAAAGGCCTCAACATACATGATAGCTAGGATGCTATTTCTGAGAGATTGTCAATGTATTGTAGCTTCCTCAGGATGTCAGTAGTATCCCATAAGTAACTGGAAGTAGTGGTGGCATATGGTATGAGAAGGGAGTCCATATACCAAGACATCTCAACTGTGATAGTACTGATACCTGAAACAATGGGCACCTGCAGTTGCCTGGTTTGTGAATTTTGACTAGTAGATAGAAGAAGTCTGGTCATGGCTCCTGAGGTGTATCCATGTAGATTTGGTCTTACACATCTGTAGAATCAATGTTGTAGTTTCTTCTAGTATTCCTCAAGGATCTGAAGATATGATCCTGTAAAATGTGATGTTGGAGAGTTGCCTCCCATCCTCCTGTATGTATCCAACCTGTTCATGATGATGACAGTTTCTCCTTTGTCAGCCTCTTTAATTACAATGTCAGTATAGTTTCTGAGGTTATGTGTAGCATAACATTCTGCACAACTAATATTGTGTGGTAAACAATGCTGTTTGCTAATTATCTCAGCTTGGGTGCAGCGGTGCATGCACTATGTAAAGTTCTAATTCAGTGTTAAAATAAATTGACACAAATCTGACATCAGAAATGGCAGTACCCAAAAACCAGCGGGGGAACACCTCAACCTCCCTGGATCCTCTGTCACTGACCTTAAGGTAGCCATTCTTGAACAAAGGAGCTTGAAAGATAGATTTCATCACAAAACAGCTGAGCTACAATTCATGAAGAGGTTCAATTATATCTCCTGTGGCTTGAATAGGGACAAATGTTTTTGTTTTAATCATGCTACATGTGTTAATTAACTCTCTGCTGCAAGGTTATCTGTGTTACCACTCAACAACTGTTTTGTGAAAGGCCATAGTAATACTAGTAACTGTACTTTTTGCATTTCCTTTTCCTCAATGCTTACGCCCCCCTCCCGGGTAACTTCAAAACATCTAGTAAAATGGACTCGTTGCAAGACACTGGGGCTGTTTGCACAAACATGACAGCCCACTGTGAGTTATTTAACCCACAGTGAGGATACAATGTGTGCAGCCACCATCTGGAATATGCAACCCCTCCTTGGGTGTTGTTGTGTTGTGCAAAACCAGCAGGTGTGGGTTATGCAAGGGTTAAACAACCCTTGTGTAACTTATGGTCTGTTTTTGGGTTATGCAAGGGTTTTTTAACCCTCACATAACCCATGTTCACTAGGTTCATATGACCTGACAATCCCTGAGAAGGGGTTGTGTTTGCAACCTGGTGCCCGCAGGTGCTGCGGTTTGTCTTTGATATAATAATTTTATTTTTTATAAAAAGAAAACAACAACATAAACATGCAATACACATACACAAAAATATCTCTTAAGATTGTAAGATATCTACCTTTGGCTCCCCTTACACAACAAATGCTGTTATTATTCTCTACTTCTTCTTTTAGTTGTATATCATACATTGAGTTCACAGACATTATCTCATTTTTCTCCTAATTTTTAACAACAACAACAACAACAAAAGGAGAACTAACCATCTCAAAGTTCAAAATCCACATACATAAATATTTTTCTCTATTGCTTGTACAAATTCTATAAAAGGTTTCCAATCTAACATAAATTTAGTTGTTGATCCTTCTTTAATTATAATAGTAAGTTTTGCCATCTCTGCCAGTTCCATCATTTTCATGATCCACTTGCTCACAGTTGGTATTGTTTCATTTTTCCACTTATGTGCATACAAGAAAGGTGCTGCAGTGTGTCATGAATTCAGTAACCCATGATGAGCCACAGCATGTCATCTGAACCCTGTGTCTTTGTTGTGTTTGCTGCAACAGACTTAACGTGGCTACCTCTCTGGAAATTAATAAATGTTTGCATCCTGAGAACTGAGTCTGTCATTATGCAGTAAAATTTTTTATTTAAATATGTTTAAGTAGATCTTAGAACTGTCTCTACAATGATTTCCTGTGTTTTGCTGTTAGGGTGGATGGACAGCTCTTATGTGGGCATGCTACAAAGGCTGTACTGAAGTCGCTGAGCTGCTTCTTGAACGAGGAGCAAATCCAAACATCACTGGACTAGTGAGTTGTTTCTTTATTTTCTTTTTGCATTGGGGACAGCAGAAAAATAATTTTGCACTTAATTTACCTTAAGTGGCTTGTTGTTTGGATTGCTGTTGTGTGAAGGGAAAGTGATTTAAAAGTTCTCCTTCTGGCTTTTGGACTAGGACTAGTCACTGATAATTTGTGTAAAATTAATGTTTCTGCATGGAGAACTTTTAAATCACAAGAGATAATAAAAAATACAAATATGAGTGTGGTTGCAAGCAGATGTAAATTAAGAATAATGACCCTGATTCAGTTCTAGTCATACATATCTAGCTGTGTGCAACAAGTGGTCCAGGATGGTGAAGTGTATCTCCAGCCACATCAGAACATAGATCCAGCTAGTCTCTGATGCCTTAATTAGCATTATAAGGCAAATGAGTATTGGCTGTGCTTGTGGAAGCCTGCTTCAAGGCATGAATCTTCTTGTTCCATAGAAGCAGTTAGGTATATATCAAAGTCATGATTGAAAAAGTTCATAATGATTTCTTTCTGCTGAAAGAGGAGAATTTTATTATGTTTTCAGTGTATTGCTACGTTTTCTTAAGCTATAATGATTCAGATGTATAGAGTGTTACAGTATAGAATTACCATTATTGTCAGAACCTTGCATATAAAAAACCTTGCATATAAAATCAGACACCTTGAATCTTGGGTTCTGTAATTGTATGTTCCTTCTGTTGCTATCCTGATTAAATGAACTGGAGTCGCCTGGTGAGGAGAGATTTTCGGCTTAGTTTTGGCTTAGTTTTGTGCCTTTTGTTGTGTTTTTTCTCTAGCATTCTCGAATAATTAATGCTTGAAAAGAGATATATACACATGCTTTTATTCTTATAACTTTTTAAACTTTTTAACTAAGCAATACAGCGTCTATCCAGTAATTTGGGCTGCAGGGCGGGGCCACTCTCGTATAGTACAACTCCTACTGCAGTATGGAGCCAAAGTCAACTGCTCTGACAAGGTAGGCTGACAACTGTTTTCTTTAACTGTTTTCTTTGCACTTACTTCTGAGTAAACGTGCATAGAATTGCACTAAGAATGTTATGAGACTTAATTAAGGGCGCAGTCCTATGGCCCTAGTCAGCAGCTAGACGGCCATAGGATAGGTTGGTTTACGGGAATGGACACCCCCCCCTGTGCCGCCTCATACCCAGCATGGGTTGGCCCTGTGCTCTGCACTTGTAAGAGCAGTGCGGAGTGGCAAAAATGGGTGTTTCCGGCGGTGGGGATGTCGGAAATGTCGGTATGACACATCCTACGACACATCCTATGTGTCGTCTGACTGCCGCTGCCCACACTCTGAGGTCCCACAGCTAGATGGCTGAAACTGTCTAGCCACAAAAGCAGGGTGGGGGGAGTGAGGAGGAGATCCGCTCCTCACCACTCCTCCCACCCTGCACTGGATAGGTGGTCGCCCCCGGGCTCGGAGGCAACTGTCGATCCAGGTAGGATTGCTCCCTAACTTGGTATTTTATTCTTTTATCTTGTTCACCGCTCCAAAATCTTCTGATATGGAGCAGTATATAAATATTGTAAATAAACAAAATAAATCCTAAGCTCTGTTATTTCACTAACTGGGTTACAAGTGAAATTTAAGTTAATATTGATATGGTTTTTTTAAATGTTCTAACTAAAAACTGCTCTGGCTGCACCCCTATGTGCATTTCACTAAACCTAAGTCCCAATGAAGACAGTGGCATTGACATCTGAGTACACATGTGTAGGATTGTACTGCATATTTCTGTTGTTCTCAGAATCATTTTATGTTTATGGGTTGAAGTTATTGTGTTTTACTGTAGCAGAGAAACTGTTGTGCTAAACATGACATTTCTATTTACAGGCTTTAATTTAAAGTATATTGGAACGTGTTTACTCTGAGCAATCAAATAGTCCCAAGAGCTCATGGTCTGTGTATTGCCAAATCTTACGACAGCACATAAGCCATTATTAGACTGGCACCATTGGTTTAAGGTCTTTCTCACATTACCCTAAAGACTGGCACGTGCTGACCTCTACACATGCTACATTATCTTCCATGATGTCCCTACCCTTTCTTGAATCATGTATGATTCTTGAATGAGCTGTGTTTTACCTTCCTCTGGACCCATATACATTCTGGAGCCTTACCATGCATATATTCTGCTCTTCTCTTACCTTTTGTCTGTTTCCATATGCCGCTTTGGGAATGGTGTCAGATTTGTAACTCTGTTGACTTCCATTTCAAATTCCTGTGTCAGTGAGCTCTTCTGGCATGTTTTGTGTTATGCCAAGATATCATTTCAAATCTTTCTCATAAAATTCTACTCTTACTAACCAGAACTCCCCCTCCCCTTTCCTCCCCCCAGCAAGATGGGTCTTTATTCCGTCTTTGATATGCGGATTTGACATCTTTAACTGAAGCAGGTATTCAGTTTTTGAAACAAAGCTGGAATGTAAAATACATTTTCTTTCTCCAGTATGGTACTACGCCATTGATCTGGGCAGCAAGAAAGGGTCATCTGGAATGTGTGAAGTATTTGTTGCATATGGGAGCAGATGTTGATCAGGAAGGAGCTGTGAGTACTTCAAAAAAAATTAATTTTGTTAGTCTAAATATGTTTTGAATAGAAAGTAGTAGATGGCATTGGATGAGGGGGATTATGGTGTCCTCTCCCTTAGCTGTCACCTATCAGCAGCCCTTCCATCTGGCTGCAGCACAGTGAGAGAGGGAAGAAGTGCCATTCAATCAAAAAACCAACTTCTTTTGGCTCCTCCTTTCCCTGAACTGTTTTCATCCCAGCTGGTCATTATAAGACCTCTGTAATAGTGCTGTGCTGAAAATTTCTCCCACATTTATTTCGACCATTCTCATTCAGTTTGATAGGAAAAAAAATGCTTTTGAGAAGAAATTCAATGCGGAAGAAAATTTTGGAAAAAATTTTCATGGGTTGGGTTCAGGTTACTTGAGCTTACCTTACTTAAGAGTTGGCTGAGGAGTGTGTGCAGGTGTTCTGTCTTTCATAGTACAATAATTTCTCTGGCAGCCTGTAGCCTCCTCGGCTTCCCCCACTCCAATTAAAGCCCAGGGGAAAACACCATGAGCTAAGTCCTCTCATGGGGCTTTTTCAGATCAGGAAGCACAGGAAGGCTGCAGAGCAATGGAGAGATGTATAATAGAAAGAACACACACACACACCACCCTCCTAATCATGTCTGGGAGAGAGTAACGTTCTTGGTTGCAGCTACTGGTTAGATGGACTATTGAGAGGTGTCGTCTTGCACATAGTGTGGAATTTCTTCCAAATGTAAGATTTCTTTTGATTAAAAAAGTAATAATGTGTTTGAAATGGAAGTAAAAATGTGAACTTTGGAGGAAATTTTCCTATACCTACTTCTTAGACTAATAATAATATCTTGTGTGTTATGTTACTTTTCCTCCCTGCACAGAATTCTATGACTGCACTTATTGTAGCAGTAAAAGGCGGTTTTACGGATTCAGTCAAAGAAATCCTGAAAAGAAATCCAAATGTAAACTTAACGGATAAAGATGGAAACACAGCCTTGATGATTGCTTCAAAGGAGGGGCACACAGAAATTGTGCAGGACCTCCTTGATGCAGGAACTTATGTGAATATTCCTGATAGGGTAAGTATGTGTTTTGATAATGTATACATGTACACACACTCACTGTGGTTCTTTTTTTTGCCTATAGCAAAATATAAAAAGCTATTTTGAGCATACCTTAAATGTGCACTTTGATTCTGAAATGGGGAAAAAACTTGACTGTTCTGTTCTATTTTCAGAGTGGAGATACTGTGCTGATTGGGGCTGTCAGAGGTGGTCATGTTGAAATTGTGAGAGCTCTGCTTCATAAGTATGCAGATATAGACATTAGAGGTCAAGTAAGTAATTCTGTGTTAAGTATTAAACAGTAAGTTTTTGAGAATATCAGTGTTATGTGTTTTCAGAAGCATCCCTTGGAGAGAAGAAGCATATTTCTAGATGGAGATGGCATCCTGAAAAACACAGGGTGAAATACAATTGTGTCTCTGCTGACAGAATAGCATATGCTAGGGAATTGGGTTCCTCCTCCTCCTTAAAGCCCCCCTAAATCTGCTTCAGAGGTCTGGGGGGCCTTCCAGAGTGGATGTTGTGGGCACACAAGGGGGCTGCAGAGGAGAGGAGGGAACAGGCCTGTTGCACAAGTGGGCTTATGCATCTTTGATATGATCTGATAGTTGTTGTTGTTGTTGTTGTTATTATTACATTTCTATACCATACCATAGCCAAAGCTCTCTGGGCAGTTTACGAAGGTTAAAACATTAAAAATACAATATGCAAATTTTAAAATATAAAAACAGACAGACAGTATACACAATGACAACATATATCTAAAAGCAACTTTGATTAATAAACCAAATCATAAACCAATCCAGGATCAATTAAAACTCATCACATGCTGCCAAATGCCAGGGAAAAGAGAAAAGTCTTGACCTGGTGCTGAAAAGATAAAATGTTGGCGCCAGGTGCACCTCATCGGAGAGATCATTCCACAATTGAATGATCAGGGCCACCACTGAGAAGGCCCTCTCCCTTGTTGCTGTCTTCTGAGCCTCCATTGGAGTAGGCACCCAGAGGAGGACCTTAGATGTTGAGCATAGTGTATGGGTATGTTTGAGCCAGGAGAGGCACTCTATCAGGTATTGCAGTCCTGAACCATGTAAGGCTTTATAGGTTAAAACCAGCACCTTGAATTGGGCTCAGAAACATATAGGCAACCAATGCAAGCGGGACAGAGTCGGTCTTGTATATGTGGACCTTCTTGTCCCCATTATCGATCTGGCCACCGCATTTTGCACAAGCTGCAGCTTCTGAACCGTTTTCAAAGGCATCCCATGTAGAGCACATTGCAGTAATCTAAGTTTAAGGTTACCTCCAAGATCCCTACTCTGTCCTACTGTTTTTGGCCACTAAAGTACTCACCAGCCTTAGCTTCATTAACTAGTGGGTCTAATCCAGTGAGCAGTGAAGCAGCTGCCTACTATTTTTAGGTATACTGGTTAACCTAAATTCTATAGTTGCTTTGTGGAAGGCAGGTGAAGGTGGGGTTTAAAAGCTTGTGAAATGGCAAATGATCAGTATAGCTTCTGACGGTGATGGCTAACAATCTGTCAGTGGATCAGGGCGCCAACTGATGTCAACTGTGGGAATGGACTGTAAATTACAGTATTTCAGCTTTACATTGAAGGTAAACAAAACAATATTTCTTAAACTGCATAGCAAGATGTTTTTTGATGTGGCAGTTGAGACGTGATGTAGTACAGACAGTACCGCGGATGGTATGATGCTTGGCTACTTCTGTGGTATATACATGCCAATGCATACAAACAACAACCAAAAAACCTTCTAAGTATTAGTCTCAATTCCTTGGTGAACACCAATTATGTAATTTACATCACATTTCTCTAAGATTCGATGAATGTCACCTGCCTTAAAGTAGTTTCTTTTTTCCATTCCCACTTTTGTCACTTTGCTTTATAGGATTAATACAACCCATATCATACATGGTTTATGAAGTTAATCCAACTGACTTTAAAGTGCTAATCAAAGATGTTGTGTATTTCTTTGTAGGATAATAAAACTGCTTTATATTGGGCTGTTGAGAAAGGAAATGCTACGATGGTAAGAGATATCTTACAGTGCAATCCAGACACTGAAACATGTACAAAGGTAAATATAGCATTAATGGTTTTGATCCTAGAGATAGCAAGTTGCATGGTTCATCTTGTAAATAATGCTTTTTAACACTTCCATGTATTGTTGAATAAAGCAGTATGGTTAAAAATGTTGTCTTTAGGTGAGGACAGTGTACTTCAGTGTAATTTGAGTTCAGAATTGCTTTTCAGTGCTACAGATTTCTGTCTAAAAGTATGGTTAGAGAGCCTGTGAGCACATTTTGTAATGTGTTACCAGCTGCTCCCCATCACTTTTCTCAAATAGTAATTCAGTATATTAAACTGAAATGCATTTAGAACAGAGACTGCATGCACTCAAGCTTTACAAAACAAAGCCATTTTTCCTTCTGAAAAGATATCCCATACAAAAGCAACATATTTACTTGGCGTTAGTCAGGTGTTACCACTGCCTGCAGTGTTTATACTCTTAACAATCATTAAAACAGAAGTCCTACAAGGGTAATAATAGCTGCCTTGAGCACTATTTAGTAGAAAGATGGGATATAAATAAAATTGAAAGTGTGGTGGAAATACTGCTCCTTAAGCACACTAGTTTCCAGTACAATTCTTCTATCATGGGTACAGCAAACACAATATTTTTTTAAGGCGAATGAAGTGTCATCTTTTTGGATGTTACTTCCAGTGGAATATAATTGAAGAACAAGATGGCAATTGGTAAAATAAACTTATTGAACAGCAATAAATAACGACTTTTCATTACGAAGTAAACATACAGTCCTATGCATGTTGACTTAAAAGCAATTCTCACTGTGTTCAGTGGGGCTTACTCTCTAGTAGTTTAGTCTAGGATTGCAGCCTGAGAGTTGTATCCAATAGCGGCCTTCCACTGACAGAAGGCAGTTCTGTCAGTGGAACCAGGGGGGGGGGGGGATTCTCTTCCCCCTTCCCCTGCAGCCCCCCCCCCCGCCTATCCTCAAATCTGTGCTGGAGGGCTTGGAAACACTCCAGAGCGGATTGGGGGGGGGGAGGGAAGGAAGGAAGGAAGGAAAAATTCCAATTTAACGCTAAATGTTTTAAGGGATAACTGAACTCCACTCTGCGATATTGCGTACATGCCCTATAGAGAAACAGCCTCTTAGGCTACCAGATCTGATCCAAGGTTAAACAAAAACTTAAGTGATTAATATTGTAATTCCCCTCCCCTCACTTTAAGATGGAAGAGCGGGTTTAGAATTTTTACAGCCAAATATGATACTGTTCCAAAAGTTTTGTGTCTACCTTTTCCTGAGGTGTATACTAATATTTTTATGTTTTTGTTTTTAGGATGGAGAAACACCTCTTATAAAGGCCACTAAGATGAGAAATATTGAAATAGTTGAGCTTCTCCTTGATAAAGGAGCAAAGGTTTCTGCTGTAGACAAGGTAAAATGTAGTTGATAATTGTATCAAAGGGCAGTTGAAAATTATGTTGAGGTAGGGAGCTGACTTGCTTTTTGTGAGGGGCAAAACCTGTTGGAGTGATATTCAGTAAAATAATTGGTTATCTGGACTTCTTTTTTAGAAACAAAATTAGCCAAATGTGGAGATAAGTTATTAATTAATACTAAGTTGTATTATAGCGTGTATGGAGATGAGAGATGTCAGTGAAGGGAACTTATCATTTCAACTTCTGAATATGTGAACTACTTTATAGTAACATCTTTTGTTTCCACATACTTGCCCATTGTTTTTATGACAATTGTTACAGAAAGGAGATACTCCACTCCATATTGCTATTCGTGGGAGAAGCCGCAGGCTTGCAGAACTGCTTTTAAGAAATCCTAAAGATGGCAGGCTGCTTTACAGGCCCAATAAAGCTGGAGAGACACCTTACAACATTGACTGTAGCCATCAGAAAAGCATTTTAACTCAAATATTTGGAGCTAGTAAGTATTGGCCATTTTCTTCTTAATACACTAACCAGATATTCTCAGGAGTATGACCTCGTGCCCTCCAGATGCTTTGGACATGAACTCCCATCAGCCAAGCCAGCATAGCCATTGGCCAGGAATGCTAGGAGTTGTAGCCCAAAATGTCTGGAGGGTACCAGGTTGGGGAAGGCTCTGCTGAACTATGGTTTATTTTTATTTGTTTGTTTGTTTACAATATTTATATGTTGTCGTTCAGTCGTGTCTGACTCTTCGTGACTCCATGGACCATAACACGCCAGGCCTTCCTGTCCTGCGCTCTCTCCCGGAGTGTGCTCAAGTTCATATTCATTGCATCGGTGATGCTCTCTAGCCATGTTGTCCACATTTCGGAGCAGCGGACAACAAAGATAATAGAATAAAACAGCAGGTTAAAACAGTTAAAGCATTTTTTAAAAACACAAATTCCAGTAAGGTCGAATTTAATAAACTGCGGCTGGTCACGCAAGCAAGGCCTCTCAAAGTAACTATGTCTTCAGGAGGTACGGGAAGGAACTCAACACTGGTGCCTGCCTGACCTCCAAAGGCAGGGAATTCCACAGGAAGGGGGCCACCACACTGAATGTCCCTTTCCTGGTGGACTCCAGCCGGGCCATGGGTCCATGTGGAACCACCAGGAACATGCCCTGAGATGGCCTCAGTGACTGGGCAGGTTGGTAAAGAAGGTGGCGCTCTCTCAGGTGTCCTGGTCCCAAGTTGTTTAGGGCTTTGTACACTAGTACTAATACCTTAAACCTGGCCTGGTAGCAAATAGGCAGCCAGTGCAGTTCCCTCAGCAAAGGAGTTGCATGCTGAAAAGGGGCAGCTCCCAACAACAGCTCAGTTGCTGCATTCTGCACTAGCTCCAGCTTCTGGACCAGCCTTAAGGGAAGCCCCATATAGAGCGCATTGCAGTAATCCAGTCTTGAGGTTACTAATGCCTGTACCACCGTGGTCAAGCTATCCCTGTCCAGGAGAGGCTGTAGCTGGTGAACCAGCCGAAGCTGGTAAAAGGCACTCCGAGCTGCTGTGGCCACATGGGCCTCCAGTGACAATGATGGATCTAGGAGTACCCCCAGACTACGAACCTGATCTTTCAGAGAGAGTGCAACCCCATCCAGAACAGGCAATGAGTCTATCTCCCGGTCTTGGGAACCACTCACCTAGAGGGCTTCCATCTTGCAGGATTTAGCTTCAGTGTATTGGCCCTCATCCAGCCCATTACTGAGTCTAGGCACTGATTCAGGACTTGCACAGCCTCTCCTGATTCAGATGTCACAGGGAGATAGAGCTGCATGCCACCAGCATAATGATGGCATTTCACTCCAAATCCCCTAATGACCGCTCCGCGGGACTCCATAGGTCAGTTGCCAAGGGGCCGAAGAAAACAGGCCCTGTAAGTTGGACCGGAATCACTGTAGCACAGTGCCCTCAATACCCATCCCATGGAGTCGATCCAGGAGGATACCATGATCAATGGTATCAAAAGCTTATGAGAGATTGACCAGAATTAACAGGGTTGCACTCTTCCTGTCCCTCTCTCAATAAAGGTCATCCATCAGGGTGACCAAGGCCGATTCAGTCCCATAACCAGATCGAAACCCAGTCTGGAATGGGTCTAGGTAATCAGTATCCTCCAAGAGTGCCTGCAGTTGCTGTGCCACGACTCTCAAGTACTTTCCCTAGAAAAGGGGTATTTGTGACTGGGCGGTAGTTGTTTAATACCATTGGGTCCAGAGTGGGCTTCTTCAGGAGTGGTCGCACCACTGGCTCCTTAAGGACAGCAGGGACCCCCACTTCCTGAAGAGAAGCATTTAGAGTCATGAGCAGGTCTAGCCTCCTCCCAGGCTTGCACAATCTACCTCTCCTTTCCTTCTGCGTGGCTGAGAGGGGGAGTCTGGAAGCTGTTGCTTCCACTTTCAGTTCACCACAGCTTGCTGTGTCTGGACCTGGACCTGTGGTTAACATGTGCTATGCTTTATGTGAATGCATGAACTACAATTTGAAGTTGGCTTGTTTGAAATGAATTATAGTTAACGTTAAACATGATTTGTTGACTTGGAGAATACAACAAACCACAGTTAATGAAGCAGTTAAGCTTCTGAACTCGTTTGGGTGGGTGGGGGAGCGTGCAAGCTAGACTCATTCACATCTTGCTAAACCAATGTGAAATCATAGTAATAATTTTATGTTTTATTTGGGTTTTGGTTAGGTATATGGGCTCTGTGGTGTTTTCTTTTTTAGAATCTGCATATGTGCTTTAACTTTCTTAGATCAGCTTCTTACTTGTTACCATACCACAGCTTATGAATAGTTAGATCAGGAAGAATGTGTATGCAAAAATGAATTAATAAAACATTGGTGAATTCTAGCCATGGTGCAAGTGCTGTACGTTACTGAGATGGTCATTGTCCAGTGAGCTCTAAAAAGAATTTGATAAAGGAGTACCTAGCCTGGAAACCAATGGAGGATTAATTAGTAGCAAGCCGCACAGAGTATCTGTTCTATACTGACTGTTAGTTTTGGGGGGGGGGGGTGTTTGCTGCTGCTTTTTTAACTTGTTAATGTATTTAAATAGTTTTTAATGCTTTTTAATGTTGTACATTGTTTTGAGTGACTCCTTTTTTTCAGGGAAAAAGCAGGGTAACATTTTCTTAGATAAATAAAAATAAACAAGTATTGGGGTTAGAGGAAAAGAAGGCCAAGAAAGGCTTTGTGGAAAAGTTTGTTTTGAGGATAGCAGGATGGCTTAGCAGAGAGGGAGATGCTTTCCTGTTCTTAGGGAGTAGGAAATAAAGATGTTAATAACACTTGTCCTTATACAGAATAGAGGATATCAAGAGTTCATGGTATATTTCCAAATTACTTTAATGGGCTCTGTTATGAGCATCAAAATATATAGATATGTAACACATTTATTCCATGAAGCCTCTTTGGCATTGCAGGACATTTATCTCCAACTGAATCTGATGGAGATATGCTGGGTTATGACCTTTATAGCAGTGCGCTAGCTGATATTCTTAGTGAACCAACTATGCAGCCACCCATCTGTGTTGGATTATATGCCCAGTGGGGAAGTGGGAAATCTTTTCTGCTCAAGAAACTTGAAGGTAAATGTTTAATTCAAATACTTATTGTCATCTGATTTAGCTGTATACTTTATAGAATATTATTTAATTGTTTTCTGCCTCTGAAGATGAATCTTGTCCTTTATCCCAATGGTCTCCAAACTTTTTTGATGCACACCCCTATCAGTAAAAAAGTTTTGAGCACCCCCCCCCCAAATATATGTTTATTTATAAATGATGTACATGTATTACTGTATTAATATATTATGTACATTATAAAACATACACAAAAATAAAAATTTTAAAAATATGAGATAAAGATGAAATAAACAATATTTAAAAAATAATTTATTTTATTTATTAATGGTATAAACCCCCTTTTTGCTCTCATTAAAAATATTATTATTATTAGTGAGAGCAATGTGATTGAATATGCTTCATTATTTTTGAAAATCTTGGTTTAACACTTGGTGATACAGCAAATCGAAGGTCTGGTTCCAAGTTCAGTTTATTTTGATACTTGGTTTTAATGGCTGTCATAGCTGAAAAAGACACCTCACAAAGATATGTAGAGCCAAATAGAAGAAGTGCACTGTTGGCTGCGCTTACTAAATGATACTCATTTTTCAATCCAATCCACCAATTATGCAAAGGTTTTTTGTTGAAATTCAGCTAGTAAACGTCCATCTTCCCTGACGTCAATCATTTGTTCTTGCAAACTAATTGGAAGGTGTCGCATTTTTATATTTTTAACAAAGGGGTTCAAAACCCACTGAAACTCTTAGTTTGGAAGATTTTTAAACAGGTTACAAAATTCCATTTCCAAGTTTTTTAAGTGTGCAGATATGAGAGTTTTTATAGGTGACACCCTTACATCGTTTCGGCAACAAAATCACATACCGATGGAAACATTTCCAAACATCTGTTTTCACAATGCTCTCTCCATATCATAAGTTTTCCCCCCGAGAAGCAGTTACTTTCTCACTCATTGTTAAAACATCACCTTTACCTTGAAGGGGCAGATTAAGTGTGTTTATTTTTCTAAAAATATCTGCTAGGTAGCATACTACCGACAGCCACTTGTCATCACAGAAAAGGACAGCAAATTTGGAACACGTTTGCTCTCCTTCGGCAGGATGGCAGCTGCTCTGGTGCAAGGCTCCTCTGCCTTGCCTGGCAGAATGTGCCAGGGCCCAGCTTCAGTACTGCAGTGGGCCTTGTAGGTTATAGCCAGGATTTGATTAGAAGTAGCCTGGAAGGGCTTGGGCCTATTCAGGTTCTGGAATTACATAGAGCCTATAGCTACTGACCATCAGCTATACGATTTCTGAAGAGTGTAACCATTAAGCTTTTGCCGTGGGATTCCTTGCAATAAAGAAATCTCGCTGATTTGGGTGTCCAGTGACAGATTGCCTGAGCATGTGTGCTGTGGGGATCAGGAAACCTGACAGAACCTGGTGCAGTTGCTCTCAGTGGCCATGGCAGGATAGGACTGGAGCAGAAAGAGAAATGCCCTGGAGCTTCCCTTTCAGCTCCTGTCCCATCCTGCTGCCTCTGCTGCCACCATCATTGCACAAAATGGCACTTGTCAGGCAGAAGGAGGCTGCTTGATTATCATGCGGCTCGTGCACCCCAATGGATCGTATTGCAAACACCCTGGGGTGAATGCACCCCACTTTGGAGACCACTGCTTTATCCTACTGTTCATTTGATTCAGAATAGAAGGTACGTTCGATTCAGACCATAAGAGTTTCAGACAATCAGTGAATATTTTTCCCCTTGATTTTGAATGCCTTTATATGTCATTTGTCGTTCAGTCGTTAAGTCGTGTCCGACTCTTCATGACCCCATGGACCATAGCACGCCAGGCCTTCCTGTCCTGCGCTCTCTCCCGGAGCGTGCTCAAGTTCATATTCATTGCATCGGTGATGCTGTCTAGCCATCTTATCCTCTGCTGTCCCCTTCTCCTTTTGCCTTCAGTCTTTCCCAGCATCAGGGTCTTTTCCAGTGACTTTTCTCTTCGCATTAGGTGGCCAAAATATTGGAGCTTCAGCTTCAGTATCTGTCCTTCCAATGAGCAGTCAGGGTTGATTTCCTTTAGGATGGACTGATTTGACCTCCTTGCAGTCCAGGGCACTCGTAAGAGTCTTCTCCAGCACCACAGTTCGAAAGCATCAATTCTTCGGCGCTCAGCCTTCCTTATAGTCCAGCTCTCACAGCCATACATTACTACTGGGAAAACCATAGCTTTGATTAGACGGACCTTTGTCGGCAAGGTGATGTCTCTGCTTCTTACTATGCTGTCTAGGTTGGCCATAGCTTTCCTCCCAAGGAGCAAGCGTCTTTTAATTTCATGGCTACAGTCACCGTCTGCGGTGATCTTGGAGCCCAAGAAAGTAAAATCTGTCACTGCTTCCATTTCTTCCCCTTCTATATGCCAGGAAGTGATGGGGCCAGATGCCATGATCTTCGTTTTTTTAATGTTGAGTTTCAAACCAGCTTTTGCACTCTCGTCTTTCACCCTCAACAAGAGGCTCTTGAGATCCTCTTCGCTTTCTGCCATTAGGGTGGTATCGTCTGCATATCGGAGGTTGTTGATAATTCTCCCGGCAATCTTAATTCCGACCTCTGATTCATCCAGCCCGGCATTTCTCATGATGTACTCTGCATATAAGTTAAATAAGCAGGGTGACAATATGCAGCCTTGTCGTACTCCTTTCCCAATTTTGAACCAATCGGTTGTTCCATCTCTGGTTCTTACTGTTGCTTCTTGACCCTCGTACAGGTTTCTCAGGAGACAGGTAAGGTGGTCTGGTACTCCCATCACTTTAAGAATTTGCCACAGTTTGTTGTGATCCACACAATCAAAGGCTTTAGCATAGTCAATGAAGCAGAAATAGACGTTTTTCTGGAATTCTCTTGCTTTCTCCATGATGCAGCGAATGTTGGCGATTTGATCTCTAGTTCCTCTGCCTCTTCGAAACCCAGCTTGTACTTCCGGTAGTTCTCGGTTCGCATACTGCTGAAGCCTAGCTTGTAGGATTTTGAGCATCACCTTGCTGGCATGTGAAATGAGTGCAATTGTGCAGTAGTTTGAACACTCTTTGGCGTTGCCCTTCTTTGGAATTGGAATGTAAACTGACCTTTTCCAGTCTTGTGGCCACTGTTGAGTGTTCCAGATTTGTTGGCATATTGAGTGCAGCACTTTAACAGCATCATCTTTTAGGATCTTAAATAGCTCAGCTGGAATACTGTCATCTCCGCTAGCTTTGTTGTTACTAATGCTTCCTAAGGCCCACTTGACTTCACTCTCTAGGATGTCCGGCTCAAGTTCAGTGACCGCACTATCGTGGCTATCAGGGACATTCAGATCTTTCCTGTATAGTTCTTCTGTGTATTCTTGCCACCTCTTCTTAATCTCATCTGCTTCTGTTAGGTCCCTGCCTTCTTTGTCCTTTATCATGCCCGTCTTTGCACAAAACGTTCCCTTGAGATCTCCAATTTTCTTGAAGAGATCTCTAGTCTTTCCCATTCTATTGTTTTCCTCGATTTCTTTGCATTGTTCATTTAAGAAGGCCTTCTTGTCTCTCCTTGCTATTCTCTGGAACTCTGCATTCAGTTGGGTATATCTTCCCCTTTCTCCCTTGCTTTTCGCTTCCCTTCTTTCCTCAGCTACTTGTAAAGCCTCATCAGACAGCCACTTGGCTTTCTTGCATTTCTTTTTCTTTGGGACGGATTTCGTTGCTGCCTCCTGAACAATGTTACGGACCTCCGTCCATAGTTCCTCAGGCACTCTGTCTATCAGGTCTAATCCCTGAAATCTATTCCTCACCTCCACTGTATATTCATCAGGGATATGATTTAGGTCATACCTGAACGGTTTAGTGGTTTTCCCTATGTTCTTCAATTTAAGCCGAAATTTTGCAAGAAGCAGCTCATGATCTGAGCCACAGTCAGCTCCAGGTCTTGTTTTTACTGACTGTATGGAGCTTCTCCATCTTTGGCTGCAAAGGACATAATCAATCTGATTTCGATATTGACCATCTGGTGATGTCCATGTGTAGAGTCGCCTCTTGTGCTGTTGGAAAAGAGTGTTTGCTATGATCAGCATGTTCTCTTGGCAAAACTCTATTAGCTTTTGTCCTGCTTCATTTTGTACACCAAGGCCATGCCTGCCTGTTATCCCGGTGATTTCTTGACTTCCTACTTTAGCATTCCAATCCCCTATGATGAAGAGGACATCTTTTTTTGGTGTTAGTTCTAGAAGGTGTTGTAGGTCTTCATAGAACCGATCAACCTCAGCTTCTTTGGCCTCAGTGGTTGGGGCATAGACTTGAATTACTGTGATGTTGAATGGTTTGCCTTGGATTCGTACTGAGATCATTCTATCATTTTTAAGATTGTACCCCAGTACTGCTTTTCCCACCCTTTTGTTGACTATGAGTGCTACTCCATTTCTTCTAAGGGATTCTTGCCCACAATACTAGATATGATGGTCACCTGAATTAAATTCGCCCATGCCTGTCCATTTGAGTTCGCTGATTCCCAAGATGTCGATGTTCAATCTTGCCATCTCATGTTTGACCACCTCCAGCTTACCTTGATTCATTGATCTGACATTCCAGGTTCCTAAACAATATTGTTCTTTACAGCATCGGATTTTCTTTTCACCGCCAGACACATCCACAGCTGAGTGTCCTTTTGGGTTTGGCCCAGCCGCTTCACTCTTTCTGGCACTACTTGGAAATACCCTCTGCTCTTCCCCAGTAGCATATTGGACACCTTCCGACCTGAGGGGCTCATCTTCCGGCGTCATATCTTTTAGCCTTGTGATACGTTCCATGGGGTTTTCTTGGCAAGAATACTGGAGTGGGTTGCCATTTCCTTCTCCAGTGGACCACATTTTGTCAGAACTCTCTGCCATGACCTGTCCGTCTTGGGTGGCCCTGCACGGCATAGCTTGTGGCTTCACTGAGTTACGCAAGCCCCTTCGCCACAACAAGGCAGTGATCCATGAAGGGGATGAATTTGTCTAATCCCCCTTAAAGCTGTTGAAGCTGGTAGCCATTACTATTTCTTTTGGAAACAAATTGTGGAAGCAAATATCTACGTGCTGTGTGAACAACTCTGTCTTCTTGTCTCTTCTGAATCTTGCACTATTCAGCTTCATTAGATGACCCCAAGTTCTGGTATTGTCCACTTTCTCCACACCATACATAACTTTATACATCTCTATCATGTATAAAGATAAAAAGCCCCAAACATTGTAACCTTTCCTCCTGAGCCATTGAACATATTGGCTGCCCTTTTCTTCACCTTTTCCAGCTCTACAATATCCTTTTTGAGGTGCAGTGACCAAAACTGTATACTGTATTTCAAGTGTGGTCACATCATAGATTTGTATAAAGGTATTATGATATTGGCAGTTCTATTTTCAGTTCCTTTCCTAATGGTCCCCAACATGGAATTGCCTTTTTCACAGCCATTGTATGCTGACTGGGTCCAGAGAGCTTTGGCTACGAGGCGGTACAGAAATAGAATAACGGAATAATAAATGAATGGGTCGACATTTTCACTGAACTATCCACCACAATCCCAGGATTTCTTTTCTGGACAGTGGCTTCCAATTTAGACACCAGTGCATATCTGAAGTTCCATTTTTTTTTTACCTCAGGGTGCAATCACTTTACACCTTGACAACATTTGCCATTTTAATACCCATTCTCCTAGTTAGGGGAGATCCTTTGGGAGCTCTCTGCTGACCCTTTTTGTTTTGACCACCCTAGATAATTTGATGTCATGAGCAGCCTCTTGTGCCCCCCCTCAAACCTAGTCCAAAGGGTTTGGGGTGGCCTTTCTCCTCACCCCCTTTATGAACAAGATTTATTTATTTATTACATTCCTATATTGCCCAATAGCTAAAGTTAAGAAAACATTAGTCCCAATACAGCTCCTCGAAGGGCCTCCATTGCAAGAACTAACCATTTATTCTTTCTGTTTTCTGTTTAACCAGTTACCGAACCATAAAAGGACCTCTCCTCTTATCCCATGACTACCAAGTTTGTGTAGGAGTCTTTGTTAAGGGGCTTTATCAAAAGCCTTTTGAAAGTCAAAGTAAACAATGTCTACTGGATTATCTCTGTTATGAAACAACCATACAGAGAACTGGTTTTGGGATTTTCTGTTGACCAAGTTTCTCTTTCTTATTTTTTAGATGAAATGAAAACTTTTGCTGGACAGCAGATTGAACCGTTGTTCCAGTTTTCCTGGCTTATTGTGTTCCTTTCGCTTTTGTTGTGTGGAGGCCTTGGTTTATTGCTTGCATTCACTGTAGATGCAAAACTTGGAATAGCAGTGGCGCTGAGTTTACTGGCACTACTATATGTATTGTTTAGTAAGTCTTGTTTTAAGTTAGATCACTTTTGGTGTTTGCAGAATTAACTTGAAGTATAATCTACAAAATGAAACAAGTTGGGACTAGTTGAAATAATTATGAAACATGTAGGATTGAAGTTCAGGAAGGATTTCAGATCCAATGGGGAGTCGTGCTTTGTGTGTGTGTGGGAGGGAGCCCATTTTTGCCAATGCCCCTGCAGCCTCCTGTGCCCCCCGCCAAAAAAAACTAATCCGAAGAGTTTGGGAGACCCTCTGGAACTGTGCAAGAGGGCACTGGGGACTGCAGGGGGAAAGAGGAATCGCTGAGAGTTACCCCCGTTTCCTCAAAGCATCCCATGAGTGGAACTATACCTATGGAAATTCTGGATTGCACTCAGAAATTTAGAACACTAGTGATATATTAAAATACGATATCTCAAATGTGGAAGATAGTAAAAATATTTGCAATATGCAACCCTCACTCAGAGTTGTTACATTGTGAGAACCCAGCAAGCATGGCTTATGTGAGGGTTGTTTAACTTTCACATAACCTATGCTTGCTGGGTTCGCACAACAACCCCCAAGTGGGGGTTGCATATTCAAAATGGCAGCCACACACATCCCATTGTGCCACAGCCTCACCATGGGTTAAATAACGCACCGTGGGCTGTCGTTGCATCATGTGAACTTCCCCCCATTGTGTTCCATTAATAAGGTTATTGCTTAATGCTCGATGGCACTTTCAATGGCAGTGATGTAGAGGGGTACACAATGCATGTGTGCTAGGATTTCCATATTCCCACAAGGTCCCCTCAAATTGCCCTTCTGTGAAGTAAAATATTACTTTGGGATATAGTTTGGTATAAATTCTGGGAGAATTTAATAAGTAGGGTGGGATCTGTTAGGTATGTATATTAGAATTGCTCACTGCTTCCATAATGCTTTATCCAGAAAGATGGCACTGGAACTAAATTAAGATTTTTAAATGATGATGTTCATATATAGCAATGACACCAGTTAAAATGTGCTTGGTGTCAATGGCTTTTTATGTGTTACTTTTTCCTTTTAAATATTATATAACTGCTGTTAACATTAGGGTATTTGTAAAACATCTTTTCCAGCTGTGATATACTTTGGTAGCCGAAGAGAAGGCGAGAACTGGAACTGGGCATGGGTGTTGAGTACAAGGTTGGCAAGACACATTGGCTACATGGAGTTGCTTCTTAAACTCATGTTTGTGAACCCACCTGAGCTGCCAGAGCAAACGACTAAAGCCTTACCTGTCAGGTTAGAATGGTTTAACACATTGTTCTTCCCTTGAAAATAATGTCAGAGCTTTTTTATTTATTAAAAGAGCCAATAAACACACCCAGACTGAATTTGAGATACTGGGCTATGATGTTTATTGTTGTTGTTGTTCAGTCGTGAAGTTGTGTCCGACTCTTCGTGACCCCATGGACCATAGCACGCCAGGCCTTCCTGTCCTCCGCTCTCTCCCGGAGTGTGCTCAAGTTACGATGATTATTACAGTGTACTAACTGATATTCTTCTAATACTGGCTGCACAGCCACACATCTGTGTGGGATTGCACAGCCAAGCAGGAAATCTGTTCTCTTCAACTTTCTGTTTTACTACAATTTCTTGGAACTGAATTTGAAAATCTTTAGGTGGCTGTACTGTGAAAACATTGTTTTTCATCCTGTGTATATCCACCTGTATCTGGATTTGTTAATTTATAACTGGGTTAGTCTCTTAGGATAATTACCCAGCAACAAGTTATATAGAGAAAATTTTCACAGAATTTTACAGGGTGTCCAGATGACATCATCAGCATCCACTTGTAAACCTCCCATGTTTTCCCACTGCCTTTTCCATCTTTTTTCTTTCTGTGTAAAAACATTTAAGAAAGGGATGGAATAGCTGCACAATGTCTTCTGATTGTTAGTGCTAGGACCCTTCCATCTGGAAGCATCCTGGTACCAGTAAAGAAGTGTGTTTTCTAATATAGCTTCCAAAGCTTTACTAGAGTTCCTCTAAGGCTGTCCTGCACAGTGTGACATGCCTTTGCCACTTAGTCTTTCACTTACCTGGAATCCTCATTAAACACTTGTTGGAATAATTGCTATATTGCATTTTTAAGAGTTTATAGAGTTACAAAGTCTTTTTTTTTTTAAGTAGGGGCAAGTAGTAAATAAAAAACGATTGTGAGTGGAAGAATACTATATTAATAGCAGCTCAGCAGTTTAGCCATGTGTATCTTAATGACAGGAACTTAATGACCGAGGTACTTTTGGTGGGAGACAAGAGGAGGCTGGGGGATGTTGACCTGGTGTTGAATGGGGTATGGCTACCCTTGAAAGACCAGGTCCGCAGCCTGGGGGTCATTTTGGACTCCCAGCTGTCCATGGAGGCTCAGGTGTCAGCTGTGAGCCAGACAGCGCTGTATCAACTCCATCTGATACGGCGGCTGCGCCCCTTCCTTCCCAACCATCTGCTCCCATCGGTAGTACATGCCCTGGTCTCCTCTCGTTTAGACTACCGTAATGCGCTCTACGTGGGGTTACCCTTGAAGACGGTTCGGAAACTGCAGCTGGTACAGAACGCGGCGGCTCGCCTGATTAAAGGCAGCCGCCGGCGAGATCACATCACTCCAGTGCTGAAGGAGTTGCACTGGTTACCAGTTGTTTTCCGGGCCAAATTCAAGGTGTTGGTTTTGACCTTTAAAACCCTATATGGTTCCGGCCCAGCCTATCTTAAGGAGCGCCTCCAGCAGCACCAGACAGGCCGCTTAACAAGATCAGCCTCGGATAGCCTTCTCTCTGTCCCATCAGCCAGGACAGCTAGACTGGTGGGGACGAGGGAGAGGGCCTTTTCTGTGGTGGCCCCCACTCTGTGGAACTCCCTCCCTAGGGAACTCCGTCATGCCCCCTCTTTAATGAGCTTCCGTCGTGCATTAAAAACGCTGTTTTTCAGGCAGGCGTTTGGGGTGGGTTAGGGTATTTTAGAAAATGTTTTTATTGTAGAATTTTATTGTTTTAAACTGTTTTATTGTACGTTGTACATCGCCCAGAGTGGCTGGGTGACCAGCCAGATGGGCGATTAATAAATTTAATAATAAATAAAAAAAAAAGGAAACACTTCTTCCTACCAGCCAAGAATGATCTAAAGCTGTTCGTTACATGTTTGTCTCCAGATTTTTATTTACAGATTACAATAGACTGTCCAGTGTAGGTGGAGAAACGTCTATGGCTGAGATGATTGCCACACTCTCGGATGCCTGTGAGAGAGAATTTGGTTTCTTAGCAACACGTCTTTTTCGAGTATTCAAGACTGAAGATACTCAAGGTATTTTTTCACTGAATTGCTGGATTTTTTAAAATATTTTTTTCTGAGGTTACCACAGAAATGGTTCTTTTTTATGAATACATTTTCCCTTAAGCATTCAGACAAATATAGTAATCTATTTTTTCTAAATGTGGTGTTTCTGCTCAAGTTAGAAAAGTGAACTGCAAAACTCCAACATACATATATTGGTCTTCTGCCAATATTAGGTAGGAAGTTGCATTAAAAGTAGATAATTAAAAGGAGATAATCAAAAGTTTGCATAACTGTATGAAACCATATGACCACTTCATTACTGTACCTGTTGACTTGTGTTACCTTAGAAAGTCTACAGAGAAATATGCACCAGAGTAGCTTTCTTAGGAGGATGTAATTTGGGATCTGAGCTTTGGTAGCATCCCAATATTAACTCAGCTACATTGTCACCAATCTACTAAAGCAATAATCACTCCAGTTTTCCTGTAGCTGCTTACATATTAATTGTGTTGGTTTATTTGCTTCCAAGCTAACTAGTCTGCAGTTCCCTGGACCTGCCTGTCTTAAAAGAAAAGAACTACATTTGCTGTTTCAATCTTAACGTATAACTATTCCCCATGTGGAGTTATATATAACAGCTAGGGTTTATAAGATATGCCCAGTTGGCTTCTTCCAAATCCATAGGAGAAAGTGATTAGGCATCATGTTAATTAGTATCTTTGGAGTATAGTATGACATGTCCTTTAGTTGTCCTGACGTATGTTGTTGAAACTCATCTCAGTCTTAAAGTAGCAGACTGTTAGATTTGGTAGTTGCACTTGAGTGTCCTACTGAATTTAGAAATGCACTTACCCATTGCTGGTTTGTTTCCTAGGTAAAAAGAGATGGAAGAAAACTTGTTGTCTCCCATCTTTTGTCATCTTCCTCTTCATTCTGAGCTGCATTGTTGCTGGGATCACTCTTATAGCTTATTTTAAAGTGAATCCTGAAAACATGACCGTGAATGCTGTTCTGATATCATTTCTATGTGTTGTGGGTTTGGGCTTCATCTTGAACTGTCGCACATGGTGGCGTGTGATGGACTCGGTTTTGAATTCACAGAGGAAACGGCTTCATAGTGCTGCTTCAAAGCTACACAAACTGAAGAGTGAGGGATTTATGAAAGTAAGAATTAACACTTTGTCACAACAAAAATATATCAATTGTGAGTTGGGTGGTGCCTGTTCAACTTGTAATTAAAGAGTAATTAGTCATAAGAACAGAGTACTCATTAATTATATTATTGAACATTTCTATCTTGTTTTTCGGTAAATACATATTTGATCCCTACTAAATCTAAAGAATACATTTTTAGTTATAATTGCACAGGAGTGTTCCAAATAGTGAAAGTTATGTCATTTAAATGAGCTTTATGTTTGAAAAATGTTTTCTTTATCAACATGATGGTGGTAATAACACTATCCTTTTAAAATTATTTTAATCTTGATAGGTTCTTAAATGTGAAGTGGAACTGATGGCAAAGATGGCGAAAACCATTGATAGTTTTACGCAGAATCAAACTAGACTTGTGGTAATTATTGATGGATTGGATGCATGTGAACAGGACAAAGTTTTACAGATGCTTGACACAGTAAGTAACACCATTTTTACTGTTTTACTTATTACCTTTTAAATATATTGAAATCAGTACAGTGTGTGGAAATTATATTTGTTTTATACAGAGAAATTTGGCTCCAGTCCAGGTAAAGTTAGTTGTGACTAAATCCTATTGACAGCAATGGAACAAATTAGTTCAACTACTTAAATTCATCACTTTCAATGGGTCTTGCAGTGCAAACCTATGCATGTTCTCTTGGAAATGTCCCACTGGGTTCAAATCAAATCAAGGTGTCTTACTCCCAAATAAAGGTTCACAGAACTGTAATCTATTAGTCATGATTACCTTCTTTTTAAAGAGATTACATGAATATGGCTAAAATATAAATAAATTGGCCAAGTAAATCCTGCAGTTGAAGAGTGGCATATTGCTTCATTTTCTGGTCTTTTTTGACCTAACTGAAAAAGGCAATGGATCCAGAGAGTCCCTTGCTTGAATGGAAAGTGCTTTCATAAGGAACTCCTTCCCTTGATGTCTGCCAATTCTCACTCTCTGCAGCAGCTCCCTATGTCACGTCCCAAGCCATTTTGGATGGTCCCTTTTACACACACACACACACACACACACACACAGCTGCCACCTCCATTTTGCCTCCAGTCTACTGAACTGGGGGCAGGGAGCAGCACATCACAGAAATGGCAGGCAGGAGTGCAGAGCTGAGTGTATCCCCTAGTCTGGCCCATTGGCTCCTCAGTGCCACGGTCTTTTCACCTTGAGCTACTTGTGGTGGTATCCTTATAGTTTTTAATGATATAATTGATGTTTCTTTTCACAGGTTCGAGTCCTATTTTCAAAAGGCCCATTTATTGCCATTTTTGCTAGTGACCCGCACATCATTATAAAGGCAATTAATCAGAATCTGAACAGTGTGCTACGGGACTCAAATATAAATGGACATGATTACATGAGAAATATAGTCCACTTACCAGTCTTTCTTAATAGTCGTGGACTCAGCAGTGCTAAAAAGATGATGGTAGCTGCAACCACAAATGGAGATGTTCCATACTCAGATAGTTCAGGTATAGTAGCAGAGTTATAAATAAGCAATCCGCTAATACCATTTTATTAGTATTAGATGGAATAAATATTTGCAAGATTATTTATATATTACTATTGTTTATATATTACTATTTAATAGTAGAAATTATCTGTTGTGTTGTAAAAGAAAACACATCTTAACATGAAATTTTTTCTCAGGATTCCATGAAGAAGTTGATCGAAGAGTTTCACAAAATAGCCTGGGAGACGTGACAAAGCTTGGAAGCAAAACAGCACTCAACAGACGAGTAAGAAACAGCCAGTTTGAAATCTTTCAGAGTTTAACTAATTCATGGAAATGTCTTCGGATATTCTAGCAAACAGCCATTAGGTCAGGTACTTAGTTGGCTTCCTTAGACCCAATGCAGATATGATCAAATCCTTGGCATCCATGTAGAAAATAATGTCTAACTTTTGTGACTGCGTTGACAGCTTCTGCTTCCTGGCGGTAAAAAATGGGGCCCCATTTTCATGTAAATTGCAGCTAGAAATTAGTGCTTGGGAGCTTAGTCCATGTTTAGAGACCATGTTTATCTCTTGTATATATTTCTATTCTACCATTTTTTTAAGACAAGCCCTTAGAAGGTGGCTTACAGTAAAAATGTTAAAAAGAAACAAATATAATAAATACAACAACCTAGTAAAAACAAATATGGGGCCAGCAATAAGATCAATAAAAAGCTTGGAGGAAAGAAGAAGAAGTCTTTAAGAATCTCTTAAAAGCCACAAGAAAGGGAGCCATGCAGTTCCACATCCATGGGGATGCTTCTCATCGAAGATTTTTCAGCATATGCTAAGCTATTTTGGCTTTAAGATAATCCCTACCAGATCCAGTTCTTAGGAAAGCTGTGGCAAGCATTATACCTTTTGGGTCTCTTTAGGGTGTGTTGTGGAATGCTTGTTGCATTTATTCATTCCATCCTGTTACCTTGGCAGAGCTGTAGAAGCACACTGAGAACAATGATTTGCATTATTTCTGTAATAGAATTCTTTTTTGATATCTCTATTATGTTCAAAAGGTCTTACAGAAGTTTAAGTGCCTTTCTGATGTTCCTTCTCACACTGAGACCCTTATGCTCCATAGGAACGTACACCATTATGTCAGAAACACAAGTTAGTCTGTCTTTTGCAAGTTCCACATCTCTCAAACATTTGCATCTGCCCTGAGAGTATTGGGTTAGATCCAGAATCTGCTCCTGTGGATGGATTGGCTCCTTTCATCAGCAGGAGGCTTCTGATCCAGGAGAAGAATCTTGATGGTGGCATGAAGGAGGCAGCAATCTTCAACAATCCCCCCACCCCCGTCCCCCATGCCATCTCAAACCTGCTTCAGAGGATTGGGAGACGCTCCAGAATAGTGGCAGAGATGTCCCTGGGGGATGCAAGGGAAGGGGAATCAGTGAAGATTCCCCCCCCCTCGCTTTTTGCCAGAAGGGGGTTGGAGTCAATGGTCTTATAGGCCCCTTCCAACCCTACTATTCTATGAGTATTGTGAGCAGGACTTTGCTCAGGGAGTGGTCCCACCGGTAGGAAAGAAGCTGGATCCAACCCATTATGCGTAATATCAAAATAGTATATTGTAAAAAGCAACAATCTTTTAGAAGAGCTACTGAAATAAAACTTATTGCAAGAAATACTTAATATTTTCTCCTGGTGAGAAAGGTAGGTCTTAGAGTTTTAAAGTAATTTAGTCTGCTGCCCTGAGTGCATCAATAAAATATCTTTCCTTTTCAGCAGACTATATCGAGAAAATAATCATATATACATATACATACATATATAAAAATACCTGGTTTTGTTTTTATTATTAGGATACTTACAGAAGAAGACAAATCCAGCGTACCATTACACGTCAAATGTCTTTTGATCTGACCAAGCTACTGGTTACGGAAGATTGGTTCAGTGATATTAGCCCACAGACTATGAGGCGACTGCTCAATATTGTTTCTGTGACAGGTATGTTTGCTTATCATACTTTGTTTATCAAAGTCAGGCATTTAATATTCACGGTCTTTATGCTGTATGTAGAGTGCTGTCTGGGTATCGTAATCCACTAGGTGCTTTCAAAAGCTATACAAAGATCTTGGAAAGAAAAAAGGGGGAAATTGTTTACACCATTCATTGCGAATGAACCTTGAGCTTGCTCTTAACCTTCCAAGCTGAGCCACAGAACTGAGAAACAGCAAGTGATTTACATTTATATTACATTATTCAGAAAGTATTCTCATGATAACTTATAACCACAACTAAGTCAAACTATTCAGAGAAAACTTGGGTGCTGTCGAGCAAGCTGCCATATGTATTCCAGCGTTACATGTGGTATAAAGTGTTTTCATGTTTATGGTTAGTGATTTCTCTCTCTCTGGCATAATGGCTTCTTAGTTCAGTTAAAAGCTGTATACCTTCCTTCATGTAATGGTGTTGGCTGAAAAAGAACAAAATGATGGCACATTTTTAATTTGTTTTGAAAAACTGCCTCT
Organism: Heloderma suspectum; assembly: GCF_057233095.1. NCBI lineage: Eukaryota > Metazoa > Chordata > Lepidosauria > Squamata > Helodermatidae > Heloderma > Heloderma suspectum. The sequence goes on from NC_139458.1 coordinate 275,287,337, forward strand.
TGTATTATCATAGAAATAAACTGAAGCCCACCCCTGATGGTTGGATCCAGACTTGCCCTTCCTGAAATGGAAGGATTTGAATCAAGTGGAATCTCCCATTGGAGAGGGGGATGGGGGTGATTTTCTTTATGTGAGGTGTGAAGATGCATCCAAAAGGATGGGTTATCTCCTTGGCTCTGCCCTGGAAGGTAAGGGTCATATGAATGTGATTTTAGAGTGTTGCTTCCTTCGGCTCCACCCCCCAGTTCCTGCCCAAAGGCAGTTCCTTCCCTGCCTTTGCCCAGGACAGTTCCCTCTCCTTGAGTTTCCACTCCTTGAACTTCCTGAACTATTCTAGATTCTTTCCTCTTTATTTTTCTTCCTTTCAGGACTTTTCTCTGTATTCCTGTATTTTTTTAAAATCCTTTTTCCTCTTACCTTTCCTCCTTTGTCCTGATGTCTCTGATAGGAAGGGAGCTTCTTTAAGAGGATGCATATCAGAATTGTTAAGGTTCCTTGTGCTTGACAGCGCACCTCCTCGAAGAACTTGCTTATGACGCACGAGCCTGACACCCATCCCCCATGCCTGTGGCCATGTCTCCCAAGCCCTGTGATTTCCCTACTGCATCTGGGCAGGGCAGACTCCAGCAGCAACCTCACAAGACTGAGGATCTCTCATCTAGTTCCAAGGAAGTGGCAACGGAGCTTGACCAATGTTGCAGTCTTATGGAACCTGCTGAGCACATTAAAGATCCCAGTGAAGGCCCCGGTGCCAGAATCATCAACATAGAAGATGCTGTGGCCAGTGTGCAAGGTTTGGGACCTGCTCAGAGGGGAGGCCAGAGCAGTGCTAAGGTGTAGGCAGCCATATTGGATGGTAGATTTTTTCCATGCCAAAATGATGTGGCACCATCTTTGGCCTTCCAGGCCTACCCAGGCCCTCAACAGCCTCTTAAATATCAGAGTGGATTTCCTCCTGGACAAGCATTCCCCCTGCCCCTCCTTCTCTCTCTAATGAAGATCAGTTTATTCAGAAAATAAGAACTATGATGGTTAGTGAACTTCCTGACCAGATCCAGGGTAAGCAATTTCCAGGTAAATCCTGGGTGGATTCCATATCCCTGTCTGCAGACAGGATCTCCAAACTAATCCAAGAATCTAGATCCCTGCACTACCTCAAGGGAGCAGACCTCATGACCTTAGCACATTGTCTCAACTGAACTCATTATCCCCTGCATCCAAGCTCTCCCATGGGCAAGGTTACACTCCATCCACTACGCTGGCTCCTTCTCTCCTACCAGCATGACATTGCCTGCAAGCACGACAGGTTAGTTCCCATTCATCCAGATGTAAAAACAGCCCTCATTTGATGGAGGAAACACTCCAGTCTTCAAAGAGGAATCTCCCTCAGGTATCCACCTGGATTAATCCTGACAATTCCAGCCTGACAGGATGGGGGCCCACTGCCAGCATCAGGTAGTGCAGGGCATATACTCTGCAGGGTCACCATGTTTTATTGTGCACAATGTATCAACAAAAATGGACAGTCGGGGAGGGGCCAGATCCAAATCACTTCAAAAGGAAGCAAACCTCCTGCTGGTGTGGGTGGAGCACTCCATTCCTCAGCCCAACACATCCAAAGATGCTGAATATGACAGCAGACTACCTACCTGCCTCAGCTGGAAATACGTCAACCCATGCAAATGACCATTGAACTCCCAACTTTTTCTGCAAATTCAGCATCAGTCAACAGACCTTTGAGCCCCTATGTACAGTGTCCCTTAGACTCCTTTCAATTAATGTGGCCTTCCTAGTGGCCGTTACATCAGCCAGGAGGGTTTCAGAGCTAGGGGCCCTCTTAGTGTGAAATCACCTCTGCTTTTCCAACAACCATGCCATGATCCTTAGACTCAATCCATCTTTCTAAATACATTCTATATTTCATCACTTCCAGGAACTGGTTCTTCCCTCCTTCTGCCCAAATCCTTCTCATCTGTCTGAGGAGTTAAGGCACAAATTGGACTTTCACAGAGCCTTGAAGATCTACATTTGCACGGCCAGGGGTTTCCACCTCACTGATTCCATGTTTGTGTCCTTTCATCCAGCGTCTTTTGGGGAAAAGGTCTCTAGGACCACCATAGCACGTTAGATTAAGGCATGCATCAACTTTGCCTACAACAGACAGCACATACCTAGGCCTCTATACCTCACTGCACATTCCATCAGTGCAGTCGCAATCTCTGCTGGTTTCTTCACAAATGCTCCTCCATCTGAGATCTATAGAGGAGCTACCTGGCCAACTCCTAACACATTTACTTGTCACTATAAATTGGACCCCTTTGCCTCTGTGGAGGTCACCTTAGGCTGGAGGGTGCTGCAGCGGGTGGTATCTCCACCTTAAGATCAGCCATAAACCCTACTATAAAATTCTCAGCTGGGGTGCATCCCATTCTTTTGGACACCTCACATCATACAGAAAATGAGATGTTGGAGACTCACCATGAAGGTCCATTCTGGTATGGTGTGACCAAGGTGTCTAACCCCACCCTTTCTGGGTGGCTGACAGGATGACTGCTTACATGCACCATAGGTTAGGTTGATCTCCACCTGTGATCTAGCTTCTCGGAAAGAACTCTTGTCCCTATATGTTTTTTGGTGTATATTTTCCATGCTAACTGCTTCACTGCTAGACTCCTGTTTTTTGCTTGGCTGTGGACAGAGCTGGGTGCAGAGCCAAAGGAAGCAACACTCTTAAAAAAAACACAATCACGTGATCCCTGCCTACTTTTAGACGCTTCTGTCACATGATACCAGAATGGACCTTCAGAGTGACTATCCAATATCCCATTTTTGCTAATTTCTTCCTTCCCCCTGAAGCCCCCATTGTTTTGGAAGGTTCCCCAACCTTCCAGAGCACGTTTTAGGGGGCACAGGAGGAAGGGAGAATCTGAAAAAATGCTCCTTTAATAATTCAGTGCCACTTTAATAATTCAGTGCCACTTTAATAATCCGATGCCACTTTAATAATTCTTCTTTACAGGGTGGCTTGCTATAGCCTTCAGAGGTGTAAGTTATCATTTGGAAATTATTTAACATCTTGGGCAGAATCCAGTGGTGCCATTGCATGCGCGGCCAGCCCTGCTGTTTGCAGTCCTTGCGTGGTCCCTACCACTTGCAGAACAGTGATGTACCACTTCCGGGGGCAATCCCTGAAATGAGCCAGTACGCTCCACCGACCTGCCCCTTCCAGAAATGAACGTTTTCACTAATTTCGGGGCTCGTCCTTGGAAGCGCTATGTCACCGTTATGCAAGTGGTAGGGGCTGTGCGTGGACCAGAAATGGCAGGGCTGGCCACACGCGCAAGTGTCCCATTGTATCCTTCCCCTGGAGAAATGCTAGTTACGGAACTTAACTCTTGTTACATATTACATGCATTTATCTTTATTTTGTGGAGATGTGAAATATTGCTGTACATTGTTTTAAAAAGTATTTGTTTACTTGCACGAAAAGGTTCAGACATGCTCACTATTTTGTAACATTTTAGTTGGTCCTATCAGAGATACTACTGGACTGTGGATTTTGAAATTTACCTCAACAGCCTTTCATATTTTATAGGACGTTTACTGAGAGCTAATCAGATCACCTTTAACTGGGATAGGCTGGCTAGCTGGATCAATTTGACAGAGCAGTGGCCATACAGGACATCTTGGCTCATATTATATTTGGAAGAAACAGAAGGTGTTCCAGATCAGTTAACTTTAAAAACCATATATGAGAGGTAAGTATGATTTTGATTATGGGAAACATTTGTTGGTGATATTAAAAAGCATTTAACAACAAATGCATTATGTGATACAATCTGAAATTCATTGGTGTTATCCAAGTAATTCCCCCTCCCACGCAGAATGGCTTTCAACAACAGAACAGGGATGGGGTGATTACCCCTTCCCCTATCCCCCCCCCCCCCCCCGTGCACCTTCAAAATGTGCTGTGGAGGGAGCAGGACCACAGAGATTGCAGTGGGAAGGAGAAAAGGCATGAGCCAAAGTCTGCTTGCGCAATATTCGGTTTCATCACCACCACCCTCCACAATAAATATGAATAGTTATTTTGAGGTTAGACTACTTAAGGATGAGCAAACATCTAAAAGCTGTGCTGTATCAGGTGAGTACTTCAAATTTTTGCGAAGTAAGCAGTAAATGTATATGTGTGGTATGCTATAACTATTTTTGATTACTGCAACTTGAGTGATTATTGTTAATTATACCAAGTGATGACGCCCCATGACTTGTTAACAGCATTGGGTATAATTACATTTATGGTGGGTGAGTAAGGCACTGTACAATTTGACATCTGTGAATATGTGAGCATTTCTGAATTGTAGTCTGTGACATCATATTTGCCCCTCACTGTATCCCTGCTGCTTTTCCAGTATGGCACAATCTAATGGTATTCACTCAAGGGATTTCAGATCCTCTTCAGAATATAAATTTAAGGGATACTAATAAACTGGTGTAGGGTACTGGCCAAGAGACTGAGCCACAAATCATGAAGTCCCTGTTCCAAATATTGTATCTGTCATGAAGTCACTTGGTAGCCTTAGGCAAACTTCTCTCTTCATTTGCAATAATACTGACTTATAGGATTGGTGTAAAGATTATAATAAGATAATATACAGTCAGGGCCAGAAATATTGGAACAAGGATAACTGTTTTGGCAGTTGGCCTCTGTACACCGCCACATTGAAGTTGAAAGGGAACACACCCAGATGGGAGCAAAGTCAGGACTTTCAGCTGTAATTCAAGGGGTTTGGCAAAAGTGGGGCATTAACCATTCAGGAAGTACAGTCAGTGGCATACCCCCCCCCCATCGTTGGTGGCTCATAAGTAATGGAACGAATGGCTGACAAGCAGCTGCATGGCCAGGTGTGGCCTGTTTCCTGGGTACCCCATGACCAGTCAAGCACATAAAAGGCCTGGAGGTGGTTCTGAGTCTTACATTTGCATTTGGTAGCTGTTCACTGGAACTCCCAACATGAGGCCCAAAGAGGTGTCCATGTGAGTGAAAGAGGCCATCATTAGGCTGAGGAAACAAAATAAACCCATCAGAGAGATAGCAAAAACATTGGGAGTGGCCAACACAACAGTTTGGAACATCCTGAAAAAGAAGGAATTAATTGGCAAGCTCAGCAACAGCAGAAGACCTGGAAGACCACGGAAGACAACTAAAATGGATGACCGCAGAATTCTGCTCATGGTGAAGAGGACCCCTTTCACAACATCTAGCCAGGTCAAGAACGCTCTTGAGGAGGTAAGCATGTCATTGTCAACATCTACAGTCAAGAGACGGCTTTATGAATGTAAATACAGAGGCTTCAGAACAAGGTGCAAACCACTGGTAACGCTCAAGAACAGAAAGGCCAGATTAGCTTTTGCCAGCAAACACCTAAAAAAGCCTGCCCAGTTCTGGAACAAGATTCTTTGGACTGATGAAACCAAGATTAACTTGTACCAGAATGATGGGTAGAGAAAAGTATGGAGAAGGAAAGGAACAGCTCATGATCCAAAGCATACCACATCTTCTGTCAAACTGTCAGGGTGGAAACTGAGCCCAGAGAGCCCCAGAGCAGCACCTGGCAGAGATTCCTCCTGCCGGCATTCCAGAGATAGTTAGTGACCTGGGTAGTGAGGGAGTGCGGGAGGGGGGCTTCTTAGATGCTTGACGCAGATGCAAAGAGCGACGAGCGATGGAGGGCGTGGAAAGGAGGCGTAGCACCCGTTTGGTGCACAAGCAACGGCCGCCTCCCATGGACCCAAGGGAAAGGGAGGATCTCTCCCTAGCCCATAAGTTCTGGGTCTTCAAGTGACTCTCTTTCAAACGGAAATCAACTGCCTGCCTGAAGCTTAGGCCACGCTACTGTTCCTTGCTTTAGCCGCTGGTGATTAGCATCTGAAAGAGTCATTAAGCTGTAATGGGATTAAAGCTTTGAAAAGAATTCCCTTTCGTCTGTGTCTTGAGTTGGCTATTGGAATCTACTGAGAGAGGCCGCCAAGGCGTTCCTGACACAAACATGGTGGAGGCAGTGTTATGGCATGGGCATGTATGGCTGCCAATGGAACTGGGTCACTGGTGTTTATTGATGACCTGACTGCTGATAAAAGTGGCAGGATGAATTCTGAAGTGTATAGGGCTATACTTTCTGCTAAGATTCAGCCAAATGCTGCCAAACTGATAGGACGCTGCTTCATATTGCAGATGGATAATGACCCAAAACTTACAGCAAAAGCTACCCAGGAGTTTCTGAAGGCAAAGAAGTGGGATGTTCTTCAATGGCCAAGTCAGTCACCTGATCTCCACCCAATAGAGCATGCTTCTCACTTACTGAAGACAAGACTGAAGGCAGAAAGACCCACAAACAAGCAGCAGCTGAAGGCAGCTGCAGTAAAGGCCTGGCAAAGCATCTTGAGGGAGGAAACTCAGCATTTGGTCATGTCCATGGGTTCCAGACTACAGGCAGTCATTGACTGCAAAGGATTTTCATCCAGGTATTAAAGGCGATCCTTAAGTTTGAAATGATGTTGGTTTGTTCCATTATTTATGAGCCACCAATGATGGGGTGTGTGTATGCCACTGGCTGTCCTTCCTGAATGGTTAGTGCCCCACTTTTGCCAAACCCCTTGAATTACAGCTGGAAGTCCTGATTTCGCTTCCATCTGGGTGTGTTTCCTTTCAACTTCAATGTGGCGGTGTACCAAGGCCAAGTGCCAAAACAGTTATCCTTGTTCCAATATTTCTGGCCCTGACTGTATATGAAGTGTTTTGAATGCTTGAAAGCACTATACAAATATTAAGTAATAAACATGTTTACTGCCATCTGCAGCCTTGTGTTCCTTTTTGGATACATTTTGATACATCTAAGAATTAAAACAGATCTCCAAATTGGCATGAAAGCCAAATTACAACCCCCAAATACAACATAACAAAAACATAATATAAAATCTTTAACATATACAATTTAAAAACAATTTAAATCAGATAAAAAACAGTCATGATACTGGGACCTGATAAAAAGAACTGACAGTAAAAAACCCATCAGATACCTGGGAGCAGAAGAAAGTCTTAGCCTGGTGCCAAAGAGATGACAATGTTGGCTCTGGGCAGACCACAGTGGAGAGGGCATTACACAGTTGGGATCTAACACCGAGAGGGTGCTCTCCCTTGTTGCCATTGGAGGAGGCACTTGGAGGAGGGCCTCAGATGCTGATTGTAGTGTCTGGATAGATTCATATCAGGACAATATTAGAATCTGAATTTGCAGGATCCCCCTGTGTAAAAAGCTGATCAGACTCCCTTGGATGACGAGATTCCTGGCAGCCTTTATATGTATAAGAACCTATGTAAATGGAACTTTGATATGATATACTCCATCTCTTTGATATTGTGAGGTACATGGGGTGGTGCAAGGCAAATAAAAGAAAATGTGTGCTTTTACAGGGTTAAACAATATAATGTGGATATATCCAAATAAAATCAGAAGATACTACAGTGGAACTAGCACCTCATAAGTTAGGCAATAATTTTCATGCTAAGATGACGGAAATAGGACATAGGATGAACAGTGAAAATATTTGTAACATTTTTGGGTGTGACCACATGAAAATCAACTGGCACAGGAGTATCCTGTGACTCCTGAGAATCTGCAATCCTCTGCATACCAGTGGAACTGTAACTCTCTACAAGCGTATGCAAGTGAAACTGTTCACATGGGAATAGAGTAGTGGATGGAAGGTAGCTGCGTGTTCCTAAATGGTGGTAGTGATGAGATCATTTTGACTGATGTGCTTGCATAAAATTGGCAACAAGATCTAACTTCAGTGCAAGTGTTTTATTTATGTTTTTTCCCCAAAAGTATTAATAATGTAGAAAATATTCAAAATATACAAGTTTATGCAATTCATACACTGTCCCAATATCTCCAAGAAAGCCCTGAACTTCAGTTCTTCCATAAAGTCAGTGTCTGCTGCACATATCCAATACCTAGTCTGAGTGAGAAATGTTAACTTTACAGATAATATATATCACCTAAACACAATCCTATACCGGGCATTCTGCAGAATATAACACAGAGGTTGGCAACTTGCAGCCTTTAGCCTAATTCCAAAAGCCGTCTGCATGTGATCAGTTCTGACTTCTGGCAAGAGTGATCTGTCCCTTTCTTGGCAGCCTGCTGTGTGGGAAGGAAGGAGAGAGAAAAGGGGGTGGCAGAAAGAGAAAAGTAGTTACCTCCCACTTTTGGTTCAGTTCCTGCCCACTGCTAGCTTTAGCCCCACTTACCACTGACATGTGGCCCCCAACAGCTTACCCATGAAGAAATGTGTCCCTCAACAGAAAAAATGTTGCCCACCTGCTGGTAAAACATGAAAATTATCCAGACCTCCTGCTGCTATTAGCTCCAGGAAAAACTGTCATTGGCTCCAGTTTATTCTGGGCCTAATAAAGCCTCATAAATAAGCCGAAAAAAATTACTAGTCTGTCAAAAAAAAAAAAAAAGGTGTGTGTTAATGCTTGAGAGTGGCAAAGGAGGACAAAGAGCTCCTTTCCTCCTGCAGCAGCCCCATTTCTCGGCTGGGTTCTGAGGAGGGACAGAGCACTCCATCTCTTCTTCACCAGTCCTTTCACTTGCCTGCATGGAATTCCTGCATACAATTCCTTGTTGCCAATGGCTGTCAGGCTATTGCTTAAATGTAAGCCTGGAATATCAGCTAGTATGTGCGTGAGATGTTGGTTGGGCCATGGTGGAGGAGGATAGGGTTAAACTCTCCTCCCTGCATGCTGTGACCCCAGTGAAAATTGCCTCCCCTGCATCTGCTATTAATTTAAACAAAACAAAACTGACAGGCTTCCTAAGAACATAAGAAGCTGGCTGGATCAGACCAAAAGTCCATCCAGTCCAGCATTCTGTTCATACAGCAGCCAACCAGCTGATGCCCAGGAACCCACAAGCAGTACATGAGTGCAACAGCACCCTTCAACCCATGTTCCCCAGCAATTGGTGTACACAGGCCCACTGCCTCTGGTACTAGAGGTAGCACACAGCCGTCAGGACCAGTAGCCATTGATAGCCTTCTCCAGGAATTTGTGTAACCCCCTTTTAAAGCCATCCAAATTGGTGGCTATCACTACATCCTGTGGTAGCGAATTCCATAGTTTAACTATGCGCTGTGTGAAGAAGTACTTCCCTTTATCTGTCCTGAATCTCCCACCAGTCAGCTTTATGGGATGACCCCGGGTTCTAGTATTTTGAGAGAGGGAAAAAAATGTCTCCCTATCCACATTCTCCACACCATGCATAATTTTGTACACCTCTATCATGTCTCCCCTTACTCTCCTTTTTTTCCAAACTAAACAATCCCAGCTGTTGTAACCTTCTGTCGTAGGGGAGATTCTCCAGCCCCTTGATCGTTTTAGTTGCCCTTTTCTGCGCTTTTCCAGCTCTACAATATCTTTTTTTAGGTATGGTGACCGGGGGCCTAATGGCACATCGCCTCACATGTAATTTGTCCCTTATCGGACAAAACCTGAAAAAGTGGCCTGTTACAGTCTGTACAAAATGTCTTATTTGAAGATATTGATAACTTGGCAGACTGTAACTTAGCTATAATCTTGTGATATCTATAGTTGTTTTTCCCAAACATCTATAGAAGTCTTATGCATTCCTGGGATTAAAATTAAAATTTCTTGTTAACAGGTTCAAAAGATGAGGCTGATGGGATATGGTCTTGTATCTTTCCCATTTATAATTGATCAGGAGTTGCTGTCTGCCCAGTACTTCCTTCCTATTTCACTTATTGAACGTCTGAATAGGCTTAAACTAGTGATCTGTAGGGCTGTACTAATTAAGCAGTAGCTCCTTTCGATTCTTATTAGGATTGGTTGATCGCCACCTAGAGAGAGTCTGCTTCTGTTTCTAACAATTCTGCAACTGCAGATGAGGCTGTAGCTGAGGTTTCTGCTTGCTTGCTTCAGCATGTGTAAGGAGAGAGTTGGCAATAGGACTGAGAGAAGAGCAGACAGCTACAGGACAGCTACAAAGCTGTAAAGACAGGGTCTCCAGGTTGTGATATGACAGTCTTTGTCCTTCTAATGCAGTAGTATTAACCTGCATTGCTGAGACCAGTTTAGCTGACTTGAGGGGAACTGTTGGAGTACATTAGCAAGCATAATGCTATATATGTCTATTCAGAAGCAAGCAGCACTGAGTTCCATAAAACGTACTCTCCAGTAAGTGTGTAGGTCAGGAAGCAACCTGTCTATCTTTACTAACTATCTTTGTTCTGCCAGTAGATGGCACTAACAACTGATTACCTTGGTGAAGAAGTCTGCCATGCAGTATTGTAACGTTAAACATGAATGTATATGAGTCCATGCTTTGTAGGTTGTCTATTGTTTGTTTCATTTACAGCTTTGTCACTTTTAGATATTGAAGTAGGTGAGGGATTCTTTTATGGCTTGCAGGTTATGAATGATTAGTACTGATACAACTGCTGGAGAGAGGCTGCTCTTACAACACCGAGGCCCAGTGCTGACACAGTCCTGTTATGTAGCAAACCATGGTTTGCAATTCAGAAGCAAAATGCTAGCCAAGTTCATTCATAACCATGGTTCGTGAAACCACTTCAGATTATGGTTTCAGCCCTTGGCTGACAAGGGAACCATGATATGCATTGGGTTCAAATAGCAACAGAGGATGTGTGTTTTTTGTTTTTGTTTTTGTTTTAAGGTTACAGAGTTTATTCTGTTTTTCTGGGCTTCTTTTGCTTTTGTTGTACACCGATCTTTCATGAAGACTTAGAGCATAGATGTTTATCTGTCTACCTCTAACGAACATTAACGTGATATAAGTTTTGAACACTGGAAGCAACTGCGGTTTTAATTTAATTGATTGTTACTTTATTTACTATATTTATATCCCACTTTTCCTCCAAGAAGCTCCCTATGAAAAGTGCAGAACTCCCTGGTGATTTTTTTTCTCCCAGGAAGGGCTCGAAACCACATGAAAAATTATCCTCGCCAACACCGTTCAGGTGATGGCAGTCCTATTCAGAGTGAAGCAGGAAGTATTGTCAATTTTGTTTGCCCTCAGTGACATCATGTAGCTGGATCAGGCTGTGGAATGTTACTATTGCTGGTGTCTAAATTTCACCTGCAGTGAATCAGGCTGAGCAAGGTGAGCAATGCGTGGACTTTAGGGAACATTTTGGAGGCCCTGAAAGCACTGCTCTCATGGTGAAAAGAATTTGCACGAATACATTTGGTGCAGCCCTTAGTTGTTGCTCTGTGAATGGAGTATTTAAGTTCTGAGAAGACATGCTTTAGCTTCCTAGAATATTTCTGGCCTATGAATTGGTTTTTCTGCTGCTGTTTTAAAATTGTTGTGGCTGTTTTTAAAATAGTTGTCTTATATTTGATTATTTTATATAGCTACCTTGTGATGGGTATGCCCTGAAAGGCAGAATAAAAATACTTGTATAAAAAAGTAAATCAGAATTTACCAGTTCTAATGACAATATTCAGTGTACATCTTGTTCCATTAAACAGCTTTTGAATTGGGATAAATAATTTAAAAAATTACAGCTTTTCTTCAGAAATGGTATATATTTCTGTCCCACTGGTTTGTTACTGTGGTTTCAGAATGTATGTACAGTGCTGTGCTAATAAGAAAGAGTATAAATGATATATAATTTATTTTTTGAAATTTGTGTTTATAAAAAATCAGAATAAGAAATCTTTAGCACTAGTAGTAAAGTTAATTTTTTTCCTATAAAAAGCCTCATTTATTTTTATAGCAATTTGATGACACATCTGCTTGCTTTATTCAGCTGGAAAAAAGAAAATGTTGGTTCTTGGTGTTTGGTAAAGTTGCTTTTGTTAAATTATTTTCTAAATCGTTCAACTTTTAACAAATGACATTTGATACTAACACTGGAAAGCAATTTCAGCTAATTAAGTAGATCCTTCTATAAACCATTGGAACATTAAGATGACAAACTGTTCATTCAGGATTATTTTAATTGGGACAATTATTGTAATTTTGTTGCAATTATGCGTTGAGCTAAAAGCCTTTGTCTAAATCATTTGAGATTTTTTTTGTTAACATATACATAACAGTGAGGAAAGAGTGAAATGAAAACTCAGGCATTTTCTGTCTATTTTCCAGTACCACATTTAGACAGATAGTAATTACTCATTCTATATAAACTGTATTTGAGATTTTTAGTTGTGCCTTGTAAAAATGAGAACATTTGAACAAGGTAATTTTTTAAAAGGGTCCTCTCCAGTAGGTGGTGGTGGTTTTCTATTTTAGAGCATTTAACCAATTTTGTCTTTAAAAAGCTGTATAGAAACTTCTGATGTAGTAGTTTTCCTGTCTCTTTCATTTAAACAGTATGGGCACAATCCAGACCAAGTTATACATTTTGATTTCAGTGGGGGAAAGTGTGACCTTGAGTGAGTGTTGCATGGATACAACACATGGTGTTCCAAACAATGATCTTGGAAGTACTTCAGACTTTTTATCTTGGGTTGCATCCTATGATGACTTTGACTTTGTGGAAAGTGCTTCTATTCATGCAAGTTGGGATGCTTTCCGCCTTTTTCCATAATCTACTGCAGCCCCCTGCATTGTATCCCATTCTGTTCAAGAAGGTCTGGAGCAATTATCTAAGTGGGTAGAGGGATCAGCAAAAATCAGGTGCCCTGACTTGCACAACCAGAAACATTTCCTACTAAGGCAAAGCCACCTTGCCTTTTTACTAAATATAAAATCATTGCATTTTATATATTGTTTCAGTTTATACTCTGCCCTACACTAAAGACTCACAGCAGCTTTTATTAAATGTAACATCCCTCCCTCCTCTAGCTTAACCTACCCCTTTCTCCCCCCCACCCGCCACAAGATATCTCTTCTGGTTCCTTGACAGTTTACAACACCCCCCCCCCCGGTAAAAATATAGTTCCATCTTGTGTTCCCCTTCCCTTCTGTCCCACTCAAATTAGCAATGCCACACTTGCCTATCCAGATGCAACTCAAACAACCCAACTTCTCCTCTTTATTCCCACAAGCACATCCCTTCCCATTTATGTTAGATCAATATTGTTTCCTTTTACCTGCTATCCCTCTCCTTGTCTCCTTAAATCAATTCATCAGGAAAAGGAGCAAGGCACTGCCTATTCTCAAACTGTAACATGGCAGTGTACACAAGTATGATCGAAGGGCATGCATGGAAGATATTATATTGCTCCTTGTTGATGCTCAATCTAACCATTTGTACCCACTGACCCCCCAAACCCCTGTGACAATCTGTTGCTGTTTTTTAAACGTGATTTCCAGTTTCATCTGCTGTAGAGGCCCCTATAGGAATTATCTGCGGTGTCTGGATTCTAGCACAACTCAGACATTGCTATTTGGATGTGCATTGTTTCTGTTAGTAAATTCCTTCTTGTGTTCATGGCATTCTCCTCTTCAGATTGCCTTAAAATACACCCAATTATCTATTTTCCACCAATTACTTCATTTGACTGCTGGAAATAATATGCATATATTTAGGATACCATTTTATTCTTTCCTCTTTTTACATTCTTGGTGTTCTGAAACATGGTGTGGCGTGACATTTTTGAATAATGACATTCTTGATATTTTGCAGGTATTTCTTTGTTAACTTTCATATCTAATTTGCTTGATGTCTGATGCCACTTTTAAACAAGTTGCACCAGTTGAATTTCTAAAATTTAATTGAAGACTAGTAGACCACACTTTCCAAACAACAAAAGCATGAACCCATTACTTTTCTCCTCATCTCTTCGTTGTAATATCGTACCCTTAATCTCAGAGTTGTACTTTTTCTTGGACTTCCCCAGTGATAACATTCTGCCTGCCTTCTTGTCTGTTGCATAGTAACGTTCTTAATCTAGCTGGGCTTTTAATCCCGTTCTACTATATCCCCATTGTTCCCAGCATTTGATTTTTCTACTCTAGCCATTTCCAGGGTATGTGTAGGTAGATAAAAGGTTCAGTATCATTTCCAGATGGTGCCTCTTCAAACCATCATGGAAGCTCTGCAGCAGAAGAACTTCCTACCACCATTTGACCTCACCCAAATTTACCTGCACTTCCACATCTGAGTTTGCCACAACAGGTTCTTCCAGTTTGCCACTGTGAGCAGCAGTTTCAGTTCTGAGATCTTCTCGTTGACCTGTAATCTGTATCAGAGATATTCAAGTTTTCTTTGGATAGGAGGATCAGTCAGTGCATTCTTTGGGATACAAGTGTTCAGGTCAGACTCTGCCCCAGGGTTTTGCTGCACATTCTATCAGATGGGAAGTCTCTATCGTTGTACGTTCCACTGTTACTCTGTTAGAGGATACCTGTGGAGGAGCTACTTGGGCCTCTACATGTCCCCTCATTAGGCACTACAAACTAGATCAGTTTGGGATGCCTTTAAATGAAATAGGTTCTCTGAATAATGGTTTATGTGCCATTCTGTCTGGAATATACAGCACCGCTTTTGAACATCCTGATCCAGGATCTGCTGAAAAGAGAAAAGTTGATACTTTCCCCGAGCATTCATTTTTCTTGGACGGATGTTGCCCCACCCTTTGAGGAATGTTCACCAAAAATAGAGCCACATCTCTAATGTAGAGCAGACTCTTCAGGATAACTGTTAGGCTTAGCTTGCTGGCTGGCTGGGAGATGCTGGGAGGTATAGGCCAACACATCTGGAGAGCACCAGGTTGGGGAAGGCTGTTCTAATCTATCCTCCAGTCATATTGGCAGTTCCTCCACGGCTGCATTTCACCAAAGAAGAAAACACTGAAAGGTTCAGTATGGTCTTTTTGCAATGTCACACAGTGTTGTTTATGCTGTGTATTCAACCAGGAATAACTCTCCTGGCCAGTACCCCATTTATACAGGCAAGCAGATCTAAAATTCACTACCAAAGTTGTTGTTCTTGACTTTTTGCTGGGATTGTGCTGTTATAGTAACTACATGATTATGGCAAGATTTAAAACTAAATGCAACATCAAATGCACAAACACATTCAGTATGCCTTTTCTATTTTTAAAATAAGAGTTGCAGGGTGGGGCAATTAGGATGGGTATTATGGTGAGGGGGCGGATTAACCCTTTTTCCCCACACTGTGGTCTCGAGGAAAATCTCCCCCCCTCCCCGAAGTTGCTATTCCCCACCGCTCTGACCTAAATTTAAAGGAAGGTTATAATGTGACATCTCTATTTGGTTTTTATGAAAGGGAATTTGGATCCCATAATTGCCACTGAATACATTTACAATACAAATGTCAATAGCTATACAAATCCTGGGACAGATATTCATTTTGTGGATTGGGTCTGGACTAAGACCTTCATTCATAATTTACACTGCCAGCCTAATGTAAAGACAAGTGTGTAAGAAGGCGACCAATATCTGTACTTGTTGAGTGTTTTATGAAATTCCATTCCATGCTACTGTCTTAGGCTCAGTCTTCTTCAAAATTGAAATTTCGTTAATTAGATTTTTATCCCAGCCTTCCTCAAAGGAACTTCAGAGTGGCATGCATGGTTCCTTCCCTCTCCCACTTTTTATCCTCATCACAGCTCTGTGAGGTTCTAGTATGACATGCTGACCACTAACCCACCGTGGCCCTGGTGTTGCTTCTTGTAAGTGTCATGGTAATTCTTGCTGCCTCCAGCTTCAAAGCTTTCATTATTGGCAGTGGATATTCTAAAAGAAAAATACTGTTGCCTCCATCATCAGGCTTAGTTTTTGAATTGACTTAGATTTTAAGGGCATGTAACTTTGCAGATACTTTTGTGTCTGAATGTTTTACATTTTTTTATCTGAGGAGCACAGGCACGTAGTTTTGTGGCCCTTTGCCAGAAGATTATAATTTACATAAATATCTTTCAACATAACATTTTAATGTATTGAGCTCAGAAGGTTAGAATAGAGATTTCAATCTATAAACCAGCAGTAGGCTATTGGCTTCTGAACAGGAGCATTGTTCATCATATGCAGAACACTATTCACATTCAGACTTAAGCAGAGCTGGCATTAAAATTCAGCTAATTTGCTTCATGTGACTTCTCAGCTGTGGTTTTTCATTTAAGTCTTCAGCTCCTTTTCTTTTTGGAGTCTTGTTTTGCAAAAATCAGATGGCTGGAAAACTTTTTAACTCTTTGTTCTCTGTCTTTATTTGTAGTCCTCTCAGGCATGCATTGCACAGATTGAACATGTGAAAATTCACAGTTAGTTTATAGGTTCAGTTTGTGGATGATTTGAGGAAGAGCTTGGTTAGGTATATGTTTTTAAATCCAGTTCATTAGTAACTTCATCCAAGATAAATGGGAAATTTGACTCTGGGTGTGTGATCCTTAGCCAGCCTTAAAATAAATACTTGATAAACCTGTCGACTAATACTTTATCATCTGGATTTCCTTTTGGTTTTTTTAGAATTTCAAAGAATATTCCCACAACTAAAGACGTTGAACCCCTACTTGAAATTGATGGGGATATTCGAAACTTTGAAGTATTTTTGTCTTCACGAACTCCGGTCCTTATAGCGCGTGACGTAAAAACCTTTTTACCGTGCACAGTAAACCTTGATCCAAAGCTCCGAGAAATTATTGCAGGTAAACGAATTGCCAATTAACTGCACAATAGGAAAGCTTATAATACTACTATAATGCTTTTGTCTATGTAAGGTATACTTGTATTGTTATCAAAACCGAGGAGTGCACAAAGACAATCATCGAAACACATCAAAGCAAATCAAATATGTGGTCACTTACAAGTATGTTGTATCTTGTAACAAGTTCAAGTAACTAATAAAGTTAGTTGCTAATTCTTTAGAAAATATTACTACAATATTCACCTTTTCTACTTTATATCTAATGTGTTGTTTTGGCAAGGACTGCATATTATTGTAGTTTATTGTCCTGCTTGTTAGTAGTTGAAACATTGTTTAGCTTCTTGTATTTAGTGTATAAAATCCTAGCTGCACTGATAATGCAGGATATTTTTTTTCACAAAGAAATTTAAAGATACTTATGAGGTGTTTCCCATGTTAAAATTCCTGTTGGGAATAGCCCTGTGAGTCAGAATATAGATGTGATCTACATTGCAGAATAACTGGATTTAAGATACTTGTGGGTAATCTAAAGCATCTTCGGAACAATAAAAACAAAAATTCTTAAATCTATAAAATATTTATATGAGTTGCTTTTCTTTAGAAATGTACATGTTCTCCTCTTACAAAGGAGCACTCCTATACTGTGAATATGGCATTAGGGAGTGCTTGCAGCACTTGTCTAGTCTTGTACTCTTCGCAGTGAAAGAGACCTTTCCACTTTTGCATGCTCATTCTATGTTTTCGCTGCCAGAGAGGAGCAGGAACTTGCTACTGTAATTGTTCCTTCCTTGTTCTTTCGGAAAGCTGCTTTCTCCCTATCAACTGCTCAGGAGTCACATAGGGATTTTTACATACTTTTTGCCATGTTAAAAAGTATTTTGGAGAATATTCTTGCAAGTTGGAATATAGATATAATTGATGGTGCAGGATAACTTATTGGGTTATAGGGTTTCCTTTACAAGTTCTTGCTCTCTTTGTCCTTAACTTACAGGCAGTTAGAAAATCACCTTGAAAAGATGTCCCAATAGAACATGCCTCCTGAGTCTGTGGAAGATTCTATCTTTTTGAAAGACAATTCTGCATGAAGTTAAGTCCTCTAGAATCAGAGGGAGAGGAATAAACTTGAAGGTCTGGAGAGAGGAGGCATTTTCCCCAATTGCTCTTCTGTCATGGCGTGCCTCTCCCTCAGAGCTACTTTCATTTTGCACTACCAAACATATCTATATTCCGACTTGCAGGAGAATTCTCAACAAGAAATTGTAACATGGGGAAAAGTATAGTAATGGTAGTCAGTTTTCTCTGTGGAGAGGCAGAGGGGACAGATGAAAGGAAGGAGAGTGGCACATGCTCTCCAAAAGTAGTAAGATCACTCTCCCTCCTTCCCTGCTTCTTCCTCCATCCACAGGAGGTCCAGTTCTTCCAAAGGGTCATTCTGTGCCCCAACTCTTCCTTTATTTCCAAGATTAATCCCTCCTTTCACAAGTTTTAAGCATTCTTCCCTTTCTGCCCTTGACTTGCGTGTTCCCAGAAGGCGGTGCAGCACACCCTACTTATTTGCAGGGTGCTAAAGTGTAAGCACAGGGCTTTGTTTCTTTTCCACTACCAAAGTAGAGGGACAGATGCCTGTTATGAATATAGCCAGGTGATTGAGGAAATGCATGTCCACAATCTCTTGCTTTTCAAGAGTCCCTGCCCCAGAAGAAATTAAGACCATTTGGTGAGAGAGGCAGCTGCTTTTGCTGCCTTTTGGGAAAAGAGCCACCCTAGAGAAGATTTATAGGATGGTAGTCTGCACATCCATCCATTTACTAGGCATTTCATGAGACTCCTTCTAGTCCCTTATTAAGTCAAGATACGATCGCCCGGATGCAGCCATTATATTCAAACTCAATTTGGGTTCTGCAGAGCATCTTCCTCTCTTCAAGAGTTTAGGATTGAGTAGGGTGGCTATGGGTTGCTCTCTCTGGTATGTACTGTTCCTTTGTATCCTAATGCAGAATGTTTCCTACACACACAGAGAGAGAGAGAATAAATATTTTGAATTTGTAAATTGTTCTTGTCTCTAGAGACAAAAAGATTCTGGCCCACTATGTCCTAAACTCTTGGCTGCTGTGTCAGGGTAATTGGAAATCTGTTCTTACTGTTTTCATTGCTTCCTATAGCGGCAGCATTGCCCATTTGGTGGAGGATATCTTTTTCTTGGTTCTCTGTTTTGAGGTTCTGCATTTTCATTGCTGTAGTATAGCCCTTGCTGTCACCAGACTTTCAAGTTTTTGTTTCTCCCTACCTGGTTCTGAGAGAGGGACTGATCCTAATGTTCAATGCCCCTTCCATCTCTAGAGAGAACAACAATTTACCAGGAAGCTCCAAATTTGTCTTGTTGTTTTTTTTTTTAAATGCGAGAAACTCAATTCAGATCTTAACATGTATTTTTGCACTCTTGTAGTTGTCACATTGTAGTTTGTAAGTGGTATCAGCCATATCACTTGATTATATTTGTACATCAAACATTTCAGATGTTCGTGCTGCAAGAGACCAAATTAACATTGGAGCAATCCCATATCCTACATTGCCTTTACAAGATGCAGCTCCCAGAGCATCATCAGTGTTTAGTCAGCCCTCATCAGCCTGCTCTTCAACACACTCCTTCAATGGGCCTTTCAGTGCGGGAGTTGTATCGCCACAACCTCACAGCAGTTACTACAGTGGAATGACAGGACCTCAGCATCCATTCTATAATAGAGTAAGAAAGAGAGCAACTGTCTTACATTTATATGAGATTGTATTTTGTTCAGATCTCATAAATGCTTGGTTAAAAACACATCAGTGGTAGAAAACAGACAAAAATCCTAGTTAGCCTTCTTGATTTTAAGTGCATGACAAACCTCAACTATGGCGCAAGGTTTAAAGAAAATAAGTAGCTATGAACCTTTGCATAATTGCAGGAGGCATACAAATGAATGAAAGACTAGGATCCATGGATTTAGTCATGCATGGAAGAGAGGCTGTTTATCTGTAGAGGCAATCATGGGTTTAAGTGATTATTCTTAGAATGTTCATGCAGAATCCTGTGATAGGTGTGGATTCATGGCATATGTTGAGCCAGCCTTCTCAATGTATCATCTTGTCGCTGACACTATGTATTAAAAGTCTCTGAAAAGTGGGTTGAATCTGGTGGTGTTTTGCAATCTGGACACCTGTTGAACAATTTAACAGCCCAGTCTGAACAATTATAACTTGGCTTAATAAGCCAAGCCTTTTTACGTGCCTTTTGACTATGCACGCTGCCCCTTTACTTCTCCCATTATGGTTGAGAAGTCAAACCAGGAAGCCTCTAACCATTGTTTCCTGTATTCTTCTGGACAGGAAAACTATGGTTGCCAAGTTCAGAACAAGCCAGGATATTAAACCAACTTCAGACGGTGGTTTAACATCTTGGCTTGTTCCAAAACTGGTAGCCATAGTTTCCCGATTCAGATGAAACAGGAAACTATGGTTAATTAGAGGTTTCTTGGTTTGACTACTCACTCCATAATGGGAGGAGCAAAGGGGCTATGTGAGTAGGCAAAAGCGTTGCTCATATCTCAGCTTATTAAGCCAAGATACGATCGCCCGGATGCAGCCATTATATTCAAACTCAATTTTAAAAATGGCATTAAATCAGCTTGTGGTGACTGCGACATAAAAGGGGATAAAGGGTGCAAACATGTACCCACTTACTTGGGAGTAAGTCCCATTGAACTCAAATTATTATTAGTATTTATTATTAGTAGTATTTATTAAATTTCTTAATCGCCCATCTGGCCGGTCACCCAGCCACTTTGGGCGATGTACAATGGTAGAATTTAAAACATTAAAATTATACATTAAAACATTATTTAAAAATACCCTAACCCACCCCAAATGCCTGCCTGAATAACCAAGTTTTCAGTGCGAGGCGGAAGCTCATTAAAGAGGGGGCATGGCGGAGTTCCCTAGGGAGGGAGTTCCACAGAGTGGGAGCCACCACAGAGAATGCCCTCTCCCTCGTTCTCACCAGCCTAGCTGTCCTGGCTGATGGGACAGAGAGAAGGCCATCCGAGGGTGATTTATTACTTCTGGGTTGATATGTATAGGATTATGCTGCAAGTGCTGATTTTGGACCATGAGATCTAGACTTAAGTACTTGCTTAGTTATCAGTTTTCAAGGTGGCTTTGATCAATTCACACTCTTTCATGCTTAGTTCTTTAAAGGGAATATTAATGGTACACATCACAGGATTGTTAAAATGTGTATCTGATGAAGGTTGAGAAGCAGTCTGAATTCTAAAAGTGGTGTAAAATTGAATAACATGAATTCTCATGAATTCACTCTTTGTAAGAGGGTCCTGTGGAACAATTCCCAGACACTTAAACCATGGTGTCTCAGTCACAGTTACTCTTATGGGATTATTCTGCTATTAGAATGGAATAACCTGACATGCATTAATGTGGCTGTTTTGGCAGTTTTTCTAAACTGTATTATTTAGTAGCTCTCCAATGAAGTTGTGTAAATGTTATAACTCATTACAAAAATGTTTTATTACCCTAATGTTTGTCTCTCATTGAACTAAATTGGAAATCTCCCATTGGCTCCAAATGCGGTAGGTAACTACCTAACAATTTCATCTTTAGATCATTTCAAAATAGACTGTTTAAATTGCCTCAAGAAGCAAAGTGTTTTATGACTTTTATGTTTTACATGTTTAAATAGTATTTGTTGAATTAAGTTTTCTTTTGATTTTTGTAATGGTCCCTTTTTGTTACATGTTTCTTTCCATAGCCATTCTTTGCCCCATATGTTTACATGCCAAGGTATTACCCTGGTAGTTCTCATCTCACCTCACGTCCATCACTAAAATCGAGTTTGTCCAGGGAACAGAGCAGTGGTCTAGTAAGTATATCAAAAAGTAAATGAACATACTAACTTAAGATTAGTCAGTAATACAAAGCAGATGTATTTAATGTTGGCACATAAATGTGTAAACTATTTCTTCTTAAATATCTTTTACAAAAATTCAAGAGAAGGCTAGCCAAGGTTGTAAAATGTACCTTGTTCCAACTTTTAAACACTTTTGTATATATAGAATTAATATTTATGAAGTTTCTATCTAGTATTAAGAGTCTTAAAGAATACTGTTAGAGTGAAAATATAGAAGTCCTGTTACAGTAAGTCATAGGTGTAGTAAACATCTTCATGTGAATTTAGGTTTTATTTGCCATAATAAAATTATTAACTTTGATGAATTTACAGACTTAAGATACAGTTTACCTCTTTTAATAGTTTAAGAACATTTGTAACCATAAAGACAAAAAATGGCTAATTAGACATTTTTATATTTACATGCAGATGTAAAACAAAATATATTTTATTTTTAGTTTGTGTCAGTTAGAATTCTAATTTTCCATCACCATAGAAATTGAGCTTTAGAAACATTTATGTAATCGTGCCATAGTTCTATAAATTTAAAATCTCTTAACAGGAACTCATATTGTACTGACTGCTGATCAGAGGGAAATAGGCAGTATTAAAAAAAAAACCTTGATTAGTTCTAGGATATGGATGCCTTTAGGGCAAAGCTCATTTTAGTTCTAGCCCCAAATAATGCCTTGTGCTCACATGCTTCCTGCTCTTCCCCCTCATTTTTGGTTTGTGGGCAAATTATGGTTTGTACAAACCATGGTTTGTCTAGTTCAGATGTAATGGCAAGCTATGGTTTGCCGCTAACCATAAGTTCTGCAGGGAATCAGAGCCTGCAAAGAGAAGAGGGAGGGGAGGAGGGAGCACACGAGTTTAATGTGCATTCCTGACAGAGTAGCAGTGCAAGTTTGCTTGACAGGACAGGAAAGAAGCCATAGTGGGCCACATATAGCTCTTGCAAGTCTTACATTCCCTATCCCTGATTTTAAAACAAAGTTGTTAATAGAATGATTCATTCTTTGATACCTTTCCATCCATTGTTCCTTCATATTTTTGTTGCATGCTTAACAATTTTGTCCAAATCGTAATAATTTGTTGTTGTTGTTAGGATATTATCAAGGAGGATGCTGCTGAGTGGCTTCCTTCACCCACAGACCCCTCAATGGTAAATGAGTAGTCATGTGGTGTGGAACGTTAGCATCTCATTGCTTCTTCAACAGTAATGAGTCTGCTTTAATTGTAACTGCAGTTCACTAACAGTGCATCACTGGCTTGATGAGCGATTAGAATAGATGAAGACTAATAAGCATAGTGTGTGAATGAATGAATACAACAGCTAATATTTTATTTAAATATACTGTGGTATTTGCCTTTCCCTTGCTTCCCTTCAATAGTTTGTGGAGTACAGTGTTTTTAGTGGAGTACAGTGTGTTCCATCTTCATTAGCAGTATTGTTCTGGCTAGTAAAAGGAACTTATTAGCCATTCACTTTTGTAGTAGTGAGTAGTTGATGTATTCTGTAAATATTTTAGCCAAATAATCTACCCTTATCCTTTCTCAGCTACATCAGGGCATAAGGCTGCTGCAGTTGACAAGGCATAAGCTAGTCAAGGGGCAGTTGTAAGGATGGAAGGTCATGAGCCTAAGGGATAAGTTAAATGTATATATTATAGACACTCCTGACATAGAAATGTCTTCATAGCTTACACTAATCTTATTTCCCAGATTCCAAATCTATTTTAAAATTACAATTTGAAATCAGGTGCTGTGCAGCTGTTTTTAGCCATGTCTTAGGAATGACCTTTGGATTGTAAAGATGGATGACAACCCTTCTTTTAATGGCTTTAACCTGTTTTCTGCAGCAGCTCTTACTTGTATGATTTTGGTTTTGTGTTCATATTCTAAATACTCACGCAGGAAAAACAAAGTGTCTCTCCCCTCCCTCCCTCCCTCCCTCCCTCCCTCCCAATACTTTAGAGGAAAGTGTCAAAGATTCCATCCATCTCCTGCTGCGCCTCCTCCACGTTGTTCACTGCTCATGGCAGTGCAGATTATATGTCTGTGTAGTGGTCACTAGCAATGAATATATTTCAATAGCATCTCTTAGCCTACTTTGTCTCCCTGCATGCTTGCTGTTCAGTTAACAGCAAATAGTTGTCAACACCCCCACCCCCCTCACTGCAAGTCATGGGCCATGACTGGTGCTGCTCTTGGGCACAGCTGCCCTTCCAGGGCTCTGCATGGGAGGAGCAAGTACATGGCCTAACAATAACACGGGCAAAGTTGGAATGATCATATGATACGATTTGGGAATCCGCTATAGCTGTGCGCAGATGGCCTCTCAGAATTCTCCACCCTATTTGTGGGCAGAGAAATTTGGGAGATAATTTCATTGCATTTCTCCAGGGGAAGGAGAAATTCTCAACAGTTTCTCACAGGTAGGGTTTGTAGCACAGCTTCTTTCTTTTTTTGGCAAGGATTTTTTGGATTTTGGGGTTTTTCATGCAGCAACAGCAGCAACTGTGTTGGCAGGCTGGCCCCCATTTTGCATCCACCACAATGCATGTGTGAGGATGGGGGGCAGTGTTGTGTCAAGCTCCAGGGATGAGGTGGAGTTAGTGCTTTGCCAAAATCTGTCCTCCAATTTCCAGAAAGCATTCTTCTGCCATGAAAGGGGCTTTCATTGTTCTGCCTCATTCTCAGGACAGTCTATAATTTATGTTGAATTTTTTGTGTGGTGTTTTTGAGCTTACCTAATCACAGCTAACCTCTCAGGATGCCTGCACTGCTTGATCTGAAAAATCCCTAAGGGAGAAATTAGGTTATGATGCCTTCCACTGGGCTTCAGTTGAAGTGTAGGGAGCTGAGGAGGCTACAGACTGCCAAAGAGATGATTGTACAATGAAAAACAGGACACTTGTGCTCATTCCTCGGCCACCTCCTTAGTAAGGTAAGCCCAAGAAACTCAATCCCAAAGAATTTCTCCGAAATTTCTTCAGTATTGAATTTCTTCTCGAAAGAAATTTCTCTTCTATCAAATTGAAAGAAAATGGTCGAAAAAATGTGGGAGAAATTTTCAGCACAGCTCTAGAATCTACCCTAACATGATTCTCAAGTAGAAAGGGAACCTACTCAAAGGTCATGCTGAGAGAACATTGCACCTAGAAGCATTAAGATAAACAGACGAAAAAATAATGTGATTTGTGTGAGCAGCAGAATACAACCTGATTCTCCACTGTTGAATCTGTTGTAAGACGGTAGTTTATTTTCCATGCATAGTGGATTTACTTTTTAAAACAGCTGTATAATGCATGAACTGTTATCTTGCACCTTTTCTGTTTATGATGAGTGAATTCTAATTAATTAAAAGGTGCCTACCTGATCATTTCGCATGGTTTTTATTATGTCCTAGTGATTATTTGCAAAAATACGAATCACCGCCATTTGAGGGTGGTATTGAAACTAAATTGTTCTAAGGTTTCAGAATGGTATCAACTGGTTTTTGAATGTATATACAGAGTAGATATAAAAACAGTATTAAAATGTTTGGTTCACCAAAATTCCAGGTTTTGGAAATTCCTCCAGTCTGACTACCATAAATATTAGGGCCTTGAGTTGGTTGCAAAATCTTTAGAGTTTTCATGTGTTTGTACCAGTTTAACTGGAGTATATCAGTTTTATTAAATATGATACCCTGATAAGTCTGTAGGTGGAAGCAAAGCATTAACAAATCATGCTAGAACCAGTTGACAATATGTAAAAGTGAGGCATTTAGTTTTCATTAAAAATTGAGCCTTTTCCTGTCAAAGCATGGTATGGGCATGGGTTTTTTTTCCTAATGGCACTGTGCATGTAATAAACATAAATCCTGTTAAGGGTCCTGCAGAAATTTTTCTTTAACATAATGGGCTAAGTTGTACTGAAACATTGCTTTCAATGGGACTTTTGCTGGATTGTAATGAGTGAATGGGATCAATTTGTTGTCCTTATGGCCCTGAACTGCACATGCAACCGGGTCTCTTGTTGTCAGCTGAAAAGGCAAGGAACCTTCCATACAAACCATTCCAGCAATGGAAAATAATGGGAAAGGCATAGCTGCGCTTGAACCGAGAATTTCCTCAATTGCCGTCCCATGTTTGCAATGTGAAGTCAGGCCAAATTAAATGTACCGTTAATATTAAATGTTGAATCTTTCTGGAAGCGATGAGTTTTCATTAAAAATTGAAAAATCTTCTATATCCTAATGTATAGTTTCTAAATGAATTTTACTTTTATTTCAAGGCAAAAGTGTAACAAGCTGCTAAATTGTACAAACAGTAATAATACACTGTACATGGCTCAAATCCAAAGAGTTGCTTTAACTACACATAAGAATATGGGCCAGTCCAGTGGGATTTTCACTTTTTTTGAGTGGCAGTTCACCCATTGCTATGTCACAAACTGCTTTTGAAAACCCCCAAACAGCTTGTCATTTAGCACAGGGGCTTTGGGAGAAACACAAGTTCAAAATTCCCTTGGGTATGTAGAAGTAGCTTCATAGTTCTTTGGATCATAGCCAGTGTATTTTAATTGGGAGGTGTTCTATTTTTCAGCAGTTGTGATCCTCCCTCACTTTAAAGGGAATATTTGAATAACTTTACTAGCTCATTGTAAATATCCATTTTCTCATGTTTCATGTTAAGCTGTGTCATCTCTTTTGTCCTTTTTCCTAAAGCAGTGTAAAACTGGGTTAAACAGACAGAGACAGGTACAGCAACTTTCTGCAAACTGTTCACTTATTTTTATATTATCATTATATAATGTCCATACTAGCACTTCATGCTGGCTGTCTATACACTAATGCACTTTACCAGCCTTGAGGATTGCTTTAACATCCTGCTTTTTAGATTTTGCATGGCAAATACTTAATAGAATAATGTTCTCTCAGAGTTTTTGAAAAACACTACAACTGGGAAAAAGTTTTAAGTTTTAAGTATAATCGTAATTCACATATGTTATAACAAACATCACTAAAAGCACTTGCACTGCTTATTATTTAGACACTGCTTTTTATTATAAAGAGTATTCTGGATTAAATTGAATTATAATGTTCATGCCTTGACATTAATAAGCTACGTATTTTCTCATAATTTTTATGAAGAAAAAAATCTTCTCTAAATTAGCTTACATTGCATGCTGAAACTACTCTTTGTCAGTGAAATACAGCATTATGTTTTGTATTTTAGCACTTTTTTACTTTTCTCACTCTTATGTGGTCATTGTACAGTTGGAATCACAACTGAATACTTAACATGTTTGGAAAACCTAGTAGAGGTATAATATAGAATTTAATTCATATAGATAAAACTATCAAGAACTAATGCATCTAGGCTTTATTATATGTAATCTTTGAATTAATTGTGTGGGATTTTAGCTATAATTACTCTGGTTCACTTTTCGCAGAATGTTTTTATTCATTCATTATCTATATGCCTTATAAAAACGGTGATTTCTGTGAAGAAAATGTTGTGCTCATCAGAATCCACTTGTGGATTGTGGAGGTGGGTTAAAGAGGGAAACCCAGACTGCTTGCTACTGCTACACATTAATAAAAAATAAATAAATATTTAGCAAGAAAGGTGGAAGGCCTGATTGTTATTGTCCATGCAGCTATAATCTGTGTATGTACAAATGTCTTTCCCGCTCAGTACATGGGGGAAAGGTTTTTTACCCTCTTGGAGCAGAATTTTATATGTATGCAAACTATGGCTGCATGCACACTGCATTTGTACATGAGGCTTTTATTGTGTGCTTGCGATTGGTCATTCATGTTTTTTTGCTGGTCCTTTACACAATGTCGTCAACCTACAGGGCCCCTCCCATCCTTTCTGGCCATTATAACGGCTTAATTCTCTATAGGGAAAATGTAATAAGAGAATTCAAAACATGATAAATTTCTGGTGAATTTCCAGAATCTTGCTATATTGCAGGATATAGCCACCCATCTAGTGGCTGTATAATGAAACTCATAGAACTTGCCCAGAAAGAAAACTCCTGGATGAAACCATGTGAAATGGAGCAGATCTCAATCCTGCCAGGAATCCGGAAGCAGAAGTCCCAGTTAAAGATGCAGGATTTTAGCCTTCTGTAGAAATAGTCTCCAAACAATGTACACACTTCTCCTTGCAGAGTATGAGTATGAATAGTTTGTAAGAAATGTATGGAGTCATTGACCATTCAGATAATTTAAAGAAAAAAATACTTTGTCAATATTGTATTGATTGGCAAAGTGTGTTAACCATGAAGCCAATCTTTTAAATACATATTTTTAAAACTTGTCCAGGGGATTTTAACATCTTTTAAAAATTACACTTATCTCTTAATTGATTTATTTTTATTCCATGCAATATTTCATATGTCCTTTTGGAATTGAAGTGATGAATTCAGGATCTTTTAGAAGTAAATTTTGAAATGGTATCCTATTATATAGATTATACAGAAGTGAACTAAATGGGCCAGACATTCTCCTTTTTTATACACATGAGGCGTACTGAGAAACGTGGCTTTCATTTTATGAGAGACCAAACATTTTTGGTAGTGGGCTTGGCTTGAACATTGACGGAAGCCTTTTCAGGACCCAAGTAGGTAGACAGTTCTTCTCCTAATTTTTTTTTTTTTTTTTTGCTTTTTAAAAATTTCTTACTTGCCTCAGGCAGAGTTGCAGTCTGTTTTGTTTCCAGACTTTTTCTGGATGCCATCGTCGTTGCCATAATTTGGCTTTCAATGACTTTGTTGAAATTTGCTACCTATTCCTGGAAGTCAGCTGAGTGTAAAAGCCCCAGAAAGGCATTTTATGTCTTGTTGCTGCTGTTTCAGAGAGGGTAAGGGGAAAACTGCCAAACTAACATAGCATTACTGTTCCTCCTTGAAGGAATTCAGTGTTCTGGGTATTGCAGTGCTAAAAGATTCTCAAGAAGAAATCATGGCATGCAATTACATCCCTTCCTGCAAATATTTTTGGGGTGGTTGTGGCACCAGAAATTCCTAATACTATGTCCCAGTCCTGGACTTTGTTTATGAATCTGTTTATAAGTCAGTGAGTGTTCCCAGTCTTCTGAAGTACAGCAAACGGGATTTCAGGGTTTCTCAGAGCAGTGGGATGTTTTTGAGTTGAGTGAGGGTGTTACTGTCTTTCTAAGGGCTTCATTTTGAGAGACAGACATGCAGTTTTAAAGACATGTTCCCATAGTACCAGGGAACCTTAGCCTATTGTGGCTTTTAATTTGAATGTGTATTGAATGTGTATTTTTCCCCTCACACATTACATGCATAAGTTGGATACAAATGAAGAGCTCTTACATGGCACTATCACTGTGTTGGATACTTCCACAAGATTAACTGTCTAAAATATGGGTGACACCTTTTTGTTTCCTCCTTTATTGGCTCAGGCAAATGTCAGAACTTGCAGATATTAGTTAAGATCTGATTCAAGGTTACTATATTGGATCTTACTTCACCAGACTTAGCAGCTCACTGTCATTATGCTCCCAATGTGCCAGGAACCCTAGTGACAAGTGTATGATGATATTTTGGGTATTTTCCATGGTTCTTTTCTGCTTGGACTTCTTGCCTTGCCCACTAGACCCTGCTCTGACTAAAGAATTGGGCACTGAAAATGTTTGCAAAGAATAAATATATTGCAGAGGTCAGCAAGGTTTCCTTGGTCTTTATGGCAGAAATTATTTGTTTCATTTTAAAGATCTACAAACAACTTGAGGAAATCTCTAAAGGAAGCCCTTGCTTATAATAATATACCATGGCGATGTGGGGTTCTTTGTTTTTAAAAACTATTTAATAAACTGGAATATTACTCTGGAAAGGATGATGCTTCATCCAGTGGGGCACCTGATGATATGCCAATATTGTAATTCCTCTCAGTGGTGACTCATATACATGTTAAGCTTTGTTTGCTTTTCTTTGCACATTGTGCAGTGGTCATCATGAGCATTTGATATATTGCATGCATGTACTTCTCGCTTGCATAGGGAACAGTCCCAGGCTCGGGAGCATCCCATGTGCCTTTGAGCTCAATGACTGTCGATGCTGTGTGTGAGAAACTGAAACAGATAGAAGGATTAGACCAGACTATGCTGGCTCAGTACTCTGCAACTATAAAGAAGGTGAGTTTCTGTATGTAGAAATTGCATTACTGGTCTCTAGTTTGTAAGAGATATTTACCTTGCAGGAAAGAATATATTGAAGATTATGCCCAAATAATTATATCAAATATGCAAAATGTATATTAAACACAGCTTTTTGTTCCATTGACCAAATGTCATAAATAAATTAAATATACATCTAACTTATGGGCATAAGTAAGACTGATAGATTTTATTTTGTAGGACTAAGCCAAATGAGATGGGAGGATATTAAGGATCTAGGAAGAGAGATGACTTTCCCTATTGGTAGACCTATTCTTGATAAGGGTTAAAAAAAAGAATTACAGTAGGTTGTCACCAGTCACACTGAACCTCCTGCCATACCCTAGTGTGTCCAGCTGCTTGGGGAGTCCTAAGCCCTTCTGCAAAGTACCCATTCCTTCAGCCCAGCTCTAGGAAAAAATAAAGAGAAAGGCATTCTGGATTTTCTTGCCCAAAGCCCAGAAACACAGAACTTAACAAAAATGTTGTAGCCTTGCAACCATTCAATCTTGCCTGTGAGAAATTTTCTTTTGAAATGAATACAGTCAAATATCCAGATATAAAAAGTTTACTTGGGAAAAGGGGAAGACAAGAACAACAAGGGAAGGCAACAAACGCATATGAACACAGAATTCCAAACAAAATCAGTGAAATCAAACTAACTTAGCTAGTTACATTTTGCCTGCTTGAATAGAATCTTGGGTCAGAGTATATGCAGAATTCATTGCACAGAGGATAGTCTGAGAGAAAGCATCTTTGGCCTCCTGATTAGATGTTAGGAATACAGGAAGTGAGAGAGAACTCTCACTTTTATGGGAATATAACTTCAGTCAAAGCTCCTCCCTTAACAGAGACTGAGTGTTGTTGTTGTTTTTAAAATCCAATAGTGAGATGCTCTCCATTTCTGACGCCAGTGGTCTAGCCAGCAAATCAGAAAATTTCTTAGTGGCTGGAGTCACCATTTTTATGACCCTAAATGTTCATCTCAAAAGATACAGTTGGTTCCAATCTGGTAGACTATTATATATAAAAAAGCTTAACATGCAGATGGATGTTGGAGAACAAAAGGTGAGATTTGGCCTGTTCAAGTGACCTGGCATGGTGTCAACTTATCAGATGCTTCAGTGAACACTGTTGAGCTAAATCACAACGTAGGGGTTTGTCACAGGGTGCTGGGATCTGTATTGTATCAACATTCCTCCCATGTCCCTTTCTGGGAGACTTTTGTTTTGCAAGGGGCACAGTAGGGAAGGTGCTTCAACACATTCATTCCCCTCCCCGCCCTCCGCCCCCACCCCCAGTACTGCCCAAAAACCTGGTTTGGTTTTTCTTTCAAGTAAAGTTGAGTCTTTGATCTTATCTTTTCAAAAGCCCTGTAACATGCTGTTGAAGTACCAGTTCTCTTCTTGTGAGGAATATCTCTCACATTTGATCCTCTCTTCCTTCCTTGGGCCAGAGTTGCTGGTGTTGGCTTTGACTTATTGTTATCTGTTTCATCTACCTAAAGCTATACTAGGAAATATTTCACTGCCTTCCAAACATGCATTCTAGTGACTCCTGGCACTGGAACAGCAGTAACAAGATTGTAAAAGTACAAGATCTTTTGGCTCTCTCCTAGAATCACCGTATTCCTCCTTCTCCTTTGCCTCTCGCTTCCAATCAGGATATCCTCAGATATCTCCAGTTCTTATACAACCCTGTTAGTGGGTTGCCAGATGTCATATTTTATTTAAGGAAGACTTCTTATTTTTAAGGCCACTGCAGATATCATGAAGAATGTTCATTTTGCATGCACACACAAAACCTGCATATGAAAACATCTTGGCTTCATCCCTAAGACTAAATACTCATTAAAGAATATTTAAGAACATAAGAGCCATGCTGGATCAGACCAAGGGTCCATCTAGTCCAGCATTCTGTTCACACAGTGGCCAACCAGCTGTCGATTGGGAACCCACAAGCAGGGCATGAGTGCAACAGCACACCCCCACCCCCATATTCTCCAGCAACTGGTGTACATAGGCTCACTGCCTCTGGTACTGGAAGCAGCACATAGCCATCAGGACTAGTAGCCATTGATAGCCTTTTCCTCCAGGGATTTTTCTAACCTCCTTTTAAAGCCATCCAAATTGGTGGCCATCACTACATCCTGTGGTATCGAATTCCATAGTTTAACTATGCACTGTGTGAAGAAGTACTTCCTTTTGCCTGTCCTGAATCTCCCACCAATCAGTTTCATAAGATGACCCCAGATTCTAGTATTTTGAGAGAGGGAGAAAAATGTCTCCCTATCCACATTCTCCACACCATGCATAATTTTGAAGACCTCTCTCACGTCTCCCCTTACCCTCCTTTTTTCCAAGCTAAACAATTCCAGCTGTTGTAACCTTCTCTCATAGGGGAGATGCTCCAGCCCCTTGAGCATTTCAGTTGCCGTTTTCTGCACTTTTTCCAGCTCTACAGTATCTTTTTTAGGTGTGGTGACCAGAACTGGACACAGTATTCCCAGTGTGGCCGCACCATAGATTTGCATAGGGGCAGTATGATATCGGCAATTTTATTCTCAGTTCCTTTTCTAATTACGCCTAACATGGAGTTTGCCTTTTTTTACAGAAGCTACATGCTGGGTTGACATCTTCATTGAGCTGTCCACCACAACCCCAAGAGCTCTTTCCTGCATGCATTTAAGAGCAATTGCTACAGAGCATTGTGGGATCTTGTCATTGGAGGCCTTTAGTTATGGTTTTGCACAAGATGACCTGACTGGTCTCTTATTACTTTGATTTTCTTGAAGTTTTAAACATTGTATCCCTACTCATCTATATATAATGTCTCCAAGCTTCTCTGTGTCTTGTGTCTCTCAGTCATAACAAGCCTGTACCCATTCACATAATGTCTAAATTGCTAAACTATTGAAAAATTCCAGCTCACCATGTAACTTCACAAGTACCCACTTCATGTGACCCAAAATTTTCTTCTTGGCTGTCTGTCAGCTTTCCAACAATCCAATATTGACAAGACAATTTCCAAAAGGGAAGAATGGAAAAATACCTAAAGATTTGTTGGAAGTGATTGACGTTTCTTTTACTCGTTTTAATTTCTTGCCACTAAAACAGAAAAACTGACTAGCTTGTCAGAAAATATGGGGGCCCATAACCCTCCCCCCTTTTGAGTAACTCAGAAATTACCCAAGGTTTTCGGGAGGGGAGGGGAGATCAGAAAAACAGAGTTTTTTTCCAAACCAAACCCAGTACTCAAAGAAATTATCCCCTCTGCTTGCAGCATTTTTCTCTCTGATCTAATACAATTTAATGGAGTGAAGCCAATCCATGAGATTATATTGGGGTGTGAGAAAGTGCTGCAGGGGCAGGGCCTTTTCAGTTGCCACACCACCCTTATAGAATACCCTTATTAGTGGTTTTTTAATGTTATTGTTAATGATGTTAAAAAAAACATTTTTATGGACTTGTTTATGTCTTTGTGTGGCTTCCTTTTAATATAATCACTAGTCTTACATATTTATATCTCCAAATTCTTAATTATGTAGCATTAAGCATTTTCAGTTCTTTTTCATTAGGCATTTTATAAAAAGACATCTTAAATTGCTTTGAGAGAGGCTGAGTTAGCAATTTCTCAGTAGCCTTCCCAGCAATTCCAGTGAAGCTAAAATTGGCTATTTTCTAAAAAATATGTCACCCTCTGAAGGAGTACTTCACAGTATTCAGTAGTAACCTGAGAGCAGGGGTACAGAACCTTTTTGGCCCTGAGGGCCACATGTTATGCTGACTTGGTGACTGGATGTCACATGCACACCACAACAGTCATGTTAGAAATTGCTCTTTCCTCGCTGCTAGCAGCGATGGGAAAAGTACAATCTGTGTGAGAATCTCTGGGGGAGGGAGTGGAGAGTACAGGTGGTAGGAAAATTGGCAGCAGGAGGATTTGACAGTGGCTGTGTGGGGTGTCAGGACACCATGAGGGGACGCAGTGAAGACCTTGGGGTATGCAAGTTGTGCACCCCTGCCTGACAGGTTCAGGTGGCATCAGTGGCTAGGAGTGCCTTTTCTCAATTCAGCTGGTTCACCACCTGCGACTGTATCTGGGGATGGCATTCTTGGCTTCGGTTATCTATGCACTGGTTACATCCAGACTAGATTATTGCCGTTCTCTCACATGATTATTTAAAGGATGGCAATAATCTGTGACTTGGTTATTTAAAGGATCACCTTACCAGTATGAGCCTACCCAGCTAAGATTGTCATCTCACACTGCTCTGCCTCCCTCTTAAATCAGACATCATCCATATCACAGACAGCCTTTTCTGGAGCGTCACCACAATGAAAAAAATTCCCTCCCTGGGAAAACTGGCCCGTGCCCTCTCTGCATACTTCTAAGCATACTTTGAAAACTCTTTTATTCAGAAAGGCCTTCTATGAGTATTTTATTTTTGACACTTTTAGAAAATAATCCTTCTAGCTGTACTGTTTATTTATTGCTGTTTATATTTTTAATATGTGTCTGTGTGTATGCGTGTGTGCGCACATATGCACACACACACATATATGAAATATGATGAAGCTAATTTCTATTCTGACAACACAAATGTACAATTTTAATGGTTTTCCCCCTTCATTTTATGCCATAATGGAAATTATAAGTTTGTATGTTTTATTATAGGCTTTAACATTTCTTTCTTTAGTTTTCAAACTGATACAGTTACACAGTCTCTGTAATATTAAATACATACCTGCATGTGACATTCCATTTAAATTTTTTAGCCTTTAAAATATTTAAAGGTGGTAATGAAACAATTAACTATTTTGTATTTGTAACATTTACTTAGGCAAACATAAACGGTCGTGTTTTAGCACAGTGCAATATTGATGAACTGAAGCGAGAGATGAACATGAACTTTGGTGACTGGCATCTCTTCAGGAGTGCAGTAAGACCATTTTAAATCATATGTACAAATACAAATGCCTTCATAGTGGTTATGCAACCCAATGCTATGCATGTTTAATTGAAAGTAAGTCCCGCTGTGTTTAGGAGAGTTTAGTACCAGGTATTCACATGCAGCTTTAGCCTAGTTCAGTTTGCCTTACTTTGTTCTTTAAGGCCTTGTTTCTACTAAGAATATATAACATTTTATCTAGCATAGCATTTTATATAAAGTGGCAGCATTGTGCCTGGAATTGTTGCTTTCCACAAGATTTGGGGCCTTGAACAGTTGCCTGTTTCAGTCCTGTCAATATATGCATTAAAAAACTGAGGGCAGTATCCAATGGGGTGCTGAGCTCCCACTGATTCCATTATGCCTCCGCTGATTTTGTTCCACAAACGAGACCCACCACTTGCGCAACAGAGATTTATCGCTTCTGTAAACAACCAGAAATGAGTGGAACCTCTCATCTCTGGAACGGGGTAGGTCCCTTACAGGAGCTCCGCCTATCTGCCCTGATCCAGAAACTACCGTTTCCTTTTATTTGGGGGTTTCCTGTAGGAAATGTTAAATCTCTATTGTGCAAACAGTGGGTCCTGCTGGTGCAATAGAATTGGTGGGAGGGGCCACTTGTACAATGGCCTGATTGGATACTGCCCTGAATATTTATGGGAGGAGGAAAAGGGCATGTGGTAAAGTAATGTTCACATATCAGTTGTATTAGGAGAAGACAGTCAACTCTTTGGTAAGTTATGTGATTATTTAAAAACTGCTTTGAGGTATAAAAAAACGTTGAGGCCAAGTACTTGTCTAAACACATGTGTTTAAATTAGCTTCTTTGTTGAAATATGTATGCTTACAGGGGATTTTGTCTCCCCAGCACCAGCACTACCTATGGGGAAACTGCTTTTTCCTTGGGCAATCCCACCTATGGGATTCTTATTTATAGCAAATGCCTATAGTTCAGGGTCTAAGGAACTCTGTGCCACTATAACTCAGAGTTCCACAAGCTGACCCTTTCCCACTGCCACCAGTTCTGTTAGAATACTTTAAAACCTCCTAGTAGCTGGTATAACAGGCTTAGGTGTGAGATGGGCACCGAGACAAGATGAACTATTAAACAAGTAATTGATTAAAGGGATATTTTACACATAAGGGAATACTAATATTTACTTTGGGGGTTTCATAAGATTGCTTTGTGATCATTCTTAAGGACTTAAGAAACACTGTTGCTGCTACATGCCTCTAATGACTTCTTTTACCTCAGGCCATATTCCCTAAACCTCCGTCCTAGCCAAATACGCTTATAACCAGGTTCAGTTTCTGGGTACAGTCTTCCTGTGACACTAAATCTCCTCCTGTATTTGTGGCTGCTTGGACAGTTTATCTAGTGTTTTGCTGCTTGCTTGTATGGCCTTCTTCTGGCAAGGTTTTAGGCAGCCTCCTGCTCCCTACATCTGAGCTACACCAGCCACATATGGTTATCCCACAGAGAAGGAATAGCATCCAGGCCTTAGCTATTCACTTCCCCTCAGTTTTGTGCTAGTCCATCTAAAACACCACACATCAACCAGCAGACCTTTTCCCTCATTCTCCACAGACTAAGTAACTGTTGACCCCTTAACTGTCTTCCCAACCACTCTTTTCCACCTATCTAGAATCCCCGGCCAATCAGAATCAATTTTACCTGATCCAGGCTCCATCTAACAATATTCGAAGTGATTGTGTCTCTCTCCCCATTTAGAACATCACTAAGTAACTACTGTACAGGCTTTTGATGGTAACAAACAAGGCCTCAGGCCCACTCAGATACATTGTAGCCTCACCACACAAAGTAAACATAGCATACCTACAGCTGTTATTTATATACAGGGCATTTCTGTGCATATACACAGCTCTCTCCACATTTGTCTGGGTGTGCACTGGCACTCATTCCACATTTTCCCTTCTGATGCTGCTCATTCTGCTGCAGTAGAAGCTCCTTCATTGGGTCTCCCAACTTTCCAGGGTGGCTTTTCAACAGTTACAAGGGGCTGGGTGAGGGGCTTTATAAATCCTGTTCTTGTCACAGAGGCTGTGTTTCACAGATCTTTGAATCCTAACCAGGAGACTTAATAATATAAATAAATTTGCACAATTTTATTGGCTGATTTTCCATAGATTTTATCCAGCATTTAACAATTTCAACCAGATTATCTTTTAATAGATGTTCATGCTCTCCTAGCTGCATCCTCATAGCTGTACTTTCTGTATTAGGTACTTGAAATGAGAAATGCAGAAAGTCAGGCTGTCCATGAAGATTCTCGGGTAGTGAGTGAACATGCCAGTGCACTTCCTCATAATGATCTTGCTCGTCGTCCTGCACTGAATAGTGAATTGCCTCATACTGAACTTACTGGTCTTCCGGGTCAAGCTCCCTATACTCTCAATTTTAGCTTTGAAGAACTGAACACTATTGGTCTAGAAGAAGCCGCTCCGCGTCATAGTAACCTAAGTTGGCAGGTAATCTCTCTTCAAAGTAGCCTTTATTTCAGTCCAATCTCTTTGTGTTAACAGTAGTAATTTTTACGAATGTACGCCACCATTTTAAGGAGCAAAAGCCTATATTTGTTTCACATCAACAGGCACATTGATGGAATGTAGATTAATATATAGGAAGAGGAAAGGTCACATTTTATGTTCATTTCTAGTTCAGCATCCCTAAGTGCCTTTTCAAGACGTGTAGCCATATGGCCCATTCCAGCTCCATATACGCTAGACATATAC
The DNA here is from genome assembly GCF_057233095.1 of Heloderma suspectum. Taxonomy (NCBI): domain Eukaryota; kingdom Metazoa; phylum Chordata; class Lepidosauria; order Squamata; family Helodermatidae; genus Heloderma; species Heloderma suspectum. The sequence goes on from NC_139458.1 coordinate 275,324,826, forward strand.
AGAATTCTCCCCAACTGGAAGTGATTCTTACTTTTACTTTGATAGAGGGGCAGCTCTGGATTTATACAGAAGTGTGTGTGTGTGTGGGGGGGTGCTCACGGAAAAGCATGGGGAAACCTGCTCATGCAACACTCTAGAATGGGACAAAAATGTGTTGCCTTAGGGATGTCTGTGTTTCTGCATATGTGGCAGGAATCATATGTATTCTCCTTTTTATTCTGTGCATCTGATAAATGAGGTACTTGAAATGAGAAATGTAGAAATTCAAGCTGTCCATGAAAACATTCATACGGTAGGTGGTCATGCTGGTTTGATTCCTCAAAAGATCTTGCTCAATATTCTCTGCTTGGGTAATAGCTGGCATTAATAGCTGCCTAGCATTGAATATTCCCATCATATGCAAGTTGTGTGTTCTGCCACTGAGCTATTTGCCCTCTCCAGTTATGAATGGTCCAAATGTGATGCAACTCCATTCACATCCAATGCTGTCACAGTGCTAGCACTAATGACATTGAGTTTCAGGGGCAAATAACTGCTTTTCCCTTTTGCCTAGCAAGCTGTAATAAGATTTTACTAGTGTTGGTTTGTGCTAGCGCAAGGTAATTCATGCTAGTGCCATGATAGCATTGGATACTACCCCATGTTCTCAGATTTAATTGGTTATAGCTAACCTCTGTAGATCTGAAGAAATTGTATATGAACAAAGCTTTAACTTGTACTTAAAATGAGCATTAAATGTTTGTAACTATCCTTTCCACTTTCAAAGGGCTCAAGTATACCCAGAAAATTTTGTATCGATGTGTTTTCTTTCTTTCTGTACAGTCACAAGCTCGCCGAACTCCAAGTCTTTCAAGCCTCAATTCTCAAGATTCTAGTATTGAAATTTCAAAGCTTACTGATAAGGTACAAGCAGAGTATAGAGATGCATATAGAGAATATATTGCTCAAATGTCACAATTAGAAGGTGGTGCGAGTTCTAGTACTGTGAGTGGTAGATCTTCCCCACATAGCTCAGCAGCCTTCTATATGGGCCAGAGCACATCCACAGGCTCTCTTCAATCCAGTATGGAACAAGATAAGGGGAAGGATGCTGAACAGAAACAAGATGATGGAAGAAAGTCCTTCTTGATTAAACGGAATGATGTTGCAGACTATAGTACTTCAGGCGTGTCTACTAATGATGCATCTCCATTGGATCCCATTACTGAAGAAGATGAAAAATCAGATCAGTCTGGATCCAAGCTTCTTCCAGGGAAGAAATCTTCAGAAAGAACCAGCATTTTCCAAGCTGCAGATCTAAAGCTAAAGGGAGTAGCTCTGCGCTATCAGAAACTTCCAAGTGATGAAGATGAGTCTGGAACAGAAGAATCTGATAATACTCCCCTCCTCAAGGAAGGAAAAGACAGGAAAATAGAAGGGAAAACAGAGAAGCATCCAAAATCTCCAGAACATGGATCTGAGCCCATTAGAACCTTGATTAAAGCAAAGGAGTACTTGACAGATGCTCTTCTAGACAAAAAGGATTCCTCTGACTCTGGGGTAAGGTCCAATGAAAGTTCTCCAAACCACTCTCTCCATAATGATGGAGATGAGTCCCAGCTTGAAAAAGCAAATCTCATTGAGCTGGAAGATGATGGCCGCAGTGGGAAAAGGGGAATTCCCCATAGCTTGAGTGGCCTTCAAGATCCCACCATGGCACGTATGTCAATTTGCTCAGAAGATAAGAAAAGCCCTTCAGACAGCAGCTTAATAGCAAGCAGTCCTGAGGAGAACTGGCCAGCGTGCCAGAAAGTCTACAATTTAAACCGAACACCGAGCACAGTCACCCTGAATAATAATAGTGCACCAACCAACAGAGCCAATCAAAATTTTGAGGAGATTGAAAGTATCAGAGAGCCTTCTCAGATCATTTTGCACCCTGGAGCAAGTTCTAATTCTGTTGCAGTTCAGAATGATAACATCAAAGGTGTGGCCCACAAGCGTAGCCAACGTTCAAGTTATGCCAGGCTTTCAAAAGATGCTTCTGAGCTCCTTACGGTTACTGGCTCAGATGCTGCAGGCTTTGGAGAAGAGAGAGAGAGTATTCTGTAAAAGAGAGCCAAGTGAAATTATAGCCTGCCTGAACGAAAATGTGTTATTATTGTTTTACACACGCTCCCTCTTTTGTTAGTTTCTGATTTGGTATATACATTTTTGTTAGTCTTTCCTTACCATGACTTGGTTCCCTGTCCTCTGTTCACTTGCCTGTTATCATGGAACATTTAAGGGCACACCTAGCCAAAATTAAGCATAAATTCCTTGGTCTGCATGTTGAAAAGGGAAATACTTTTGCTGTTGAGATGATCTCACTGAGACAAAAATGAATAGCTTCCTATTTATTTAAAACAATTAATTGGGAAAGCAGGGCAGGGAGTGAGGAAGGAATGTATCATGTCAAGTGAAGCAAACAGCTCCAGTGTTACAGACCTGATATCCACAGAAACAGCAATTTACATTTTCTAGTTCTGTCTGTGTCACTTTTAAAAGTATTGATGGTTTAAATACTGATAGAGAATTGTCAAGATATAACTCTTACTCATTGCTTTTACATAATATGGTCCTTGGAATGTCAAATGTGTGACTATATGGACAAGTTTAAAAAGGATTACTGCATGTTGAAGAGTTAGTTGTGGCTGATATTTGGGTATAATTGACTGAATCTGCTGTTAATTTTAGATAGTGACTACAGTAGTATTGAAATGATTCCACAAAGTAGCTGTGACCATGGTGCTATATGAAGCTATTTTTGGAGCACAGTTTGGATGTAGTCTTTTGAATTTATTATTAATATTTATAGTTTTAAAAAATAATGGCCTTTGATTAATAGGTTGTATCTGATTGTGGAAAGCAAGAGGAACTGGAGGTTGTCATTACCTCAGTAGTAAGTAAAAATCTAATGTTTGGCATCGTGTAACAAAACAGCACATAATCGTGTCCTTTCTGTTTTTAGTATTGTGTTTGTAACATCAGTAATTTGTACTGCAAATGAAATATGCATGGTTTTGAATATGATTGGTGAATTATATGTATTCCACTAAGTACAGAGAAGATAATAAAATAACAAGCATGCTGCTCTTGTGTCAGATGTTTTCCTTATTTACTTTTAATGGTTGCGTCCATTGATTGGAAGCATTGAAGGCAACTGTGTTCTAAAGCAAATTATTAGCTGGAGAAGTATGAAGCCCCTACATCTCTACTTAGTCAGGGTTGGGTGCTCTGTGAAGAGCAAGAATTCTCCGGCTTTTGTAGAGTGCTTTCCTTTGGTTGATCTAACTGCCTGATTGAAATCCTGTCCAACAGCTCTGCTGTATATAGATGTTTCTTCAATGACAGCCTGTGCCGTTTCTTTGAATGTGTATGAGAAATCTGTGCATGCAATGTGAGTTTACACAAAAGGCCCTCTGTTAATGGAAAGCTTCCATTGGACGAAAAGGGAAGTTCACAATTTTTAACAACAATCCCTCCAGCAGCCCCCAGAATTATTAACTCTGAGGTGGGGGGAGGTCTGCCAGGAAAAATTGCGCCCCTCCCCAATCCACTGGTGAAAATCTTCCACTGGCAGAGGGAAACTAGTTGGATTCCATCTGGAGCTTTTCCTTTCTTAGTGGGACAAGTATGACTATGGAACTCAGTGTATATATCAGAGCCTTTCACAGATCTGTATCAGGGAGCCCACATGGAAGAAAGATCCAATGATTTCAGTGGAACTTGTTTCAACATAAAAGCAACACTCCAACAAAGAGTTGGGCATGATTTTAAATCATTTCATTACAATAATTGGATTGTGTTGTGCACACACTAATTTTGTGATGTGTGGCGTGCCCGACAATCATCTAATGCTATATATAAAAGCTGATGTAGTTTTTTTTCAAAATAACTGTAGTTTATTGAGTTGAGTACATTTTTATTGAAAGTCTTCATTGGTATTTACAGGCTGGACATTTACAAAAATAGAGAGGGGATCGATATTCCCATAATGAGAATGGGGAAAATTGAGGAAGATAATGACTGAAGAGAGAAAGATTCCAAAAACACAGGAGAAAGGAAGCCAGGTCTGAGTTAGCAGATAATGAATATTTTAAAATTGCTTGTTTGCCAATGTATACTAAACGATGAACGTAATATGTAAAATATTATTCTGTAAAAATTAAACATTACATTTCCTATTTCTGGAACTCCCTTCATAAAGCCATTTGGATACTAAGTTATATATTATTGCCCAAGCCTACAGTATACTTTGAAACTAGTTGTTGGAGACCTCCATGAGAGCTTTTAAAAAACATTGCAGTCCTATACTTGTCTACTAAGAAGCAAGTCCCATTCAAAGCCTTAGCTAACAATTTGAAGGTGACTATCCCTAAGCATATTTTTTGTAAATAATAATAATATCTGTATCACTTTTATGGTAATTTGGGACATCACAGGAAACCACTGTTTCTTGCTACATTAAAAAAGTGGTAGTGAACCCTGGGCTCACATGCTTCCCTCTTTTCCTCTGAAATGCACCAGAAGGGAAGATTGGAGGCATCTATGTTAAACAAGCTGCAATTCCCAGTTATATCTGAACTCAGGGAACTATTTGTTTGTTTAAACTGATACTGTTTTTTTTAACTAACCAGAGTTTAAACAAACCTCAGTTTCCCCAACCTCAGTTTGGATGTAACAAGAAACTGTGGTTTTGTTTAAAACTGGAAACAGGTGCTTCCCATTTTCTTTCTCTAGTATGGAGCAGAAGGGGGAGTGCACAAGCCAGAGGCTCGCCAGAGCTTGTTTACATAAGAGAAAACCATAGTTTCCCATTATGTCTGAACCAATAGCATGCTTAAATAGTTTTACGATGTTTATCCCTACATGTTGCATATCAAGTAAATTCTCCAGGGTAAGACTAATTTTTCCTGCTCAATTGAGTTCTCCTTGACTTCCCAATTCTTTGCCTTCGTTTGTAATATCCCTCTTCAGGAATGTCGCAAATTAACATTCAGGGGGTTGTAATTTATAATAAAAAGAGAACCACTTAGAATTTGCAAATGTTAGACTTCTGAAGACTTGGGACTGTGTCTGAGTTGAGCACAGCTTAAATGTTTGAATTATGTCTCAATCAAACTCGTGTGTGTTATGCTCATATCACTTCTGAGGCAGTATATGCATACTATAGATAGAAGGCTTTGCCACTGGAAAATAAGTCTTGCCCAAGGATATGGAAGAAGCTTCTTGAAAAATCTGTTCTCTGAATCTCAGCTAGATGCCCTGTGTTTAAATAGAAGGATTTCTATGATTTCACGCAATCCTTACAATTTTTGTTGATCACAGCACTGATGTGGGCAAAATCTCAAAGATAGGTGGAATATATGGAATAATCGTGTGATTCATAAGTATTAAGCATGAAAAAAGATGGCCTTTAGAATTTTAGGAAGGAACAAAGCCAGTATCTGTCGGCCAGACAGAAGCTTCATTTCTCCCAAATGCTCTTTGGATGGATTCTAGTTAAATCTCTCCAGGTTTGACCCCTATCAGTTACTTCCCTCTCTGCCTTAGCCAGGAAAGATGGTCTTAGGGTTTCTCCCATTGCAGCTGCTTCTCTTAACTCAGGGTGAAGAGGAATCAAAATTCTTCTTTTGACACTGGAGTTCCGCTGTTCATTCAGCGCTGTGTGTGTGTGCACGTGCTTAGAGATGGCAAGATTTATTTGTCCCTTTCAGTGGGACCCCTCTCCCACTTTGGCTTGAGCTCAGAAGCATAAATATACTGGCAATAGATATTCCTTCTTTACCAGCTCTGGAGGCACCCATCTGCCCAAGTTGAGCACAGAATGAAGGAAAATGGCTTTCCTCTACACAGCAGCTGTGACCAATCCCCTCCCAATCGGCATAGAAGAAAACTCAGGTTGAATAATCTGATTCTTCTTTCCCATCCAATTCATGGGCATCTGCTGTGTCCATACAGATAAACAGGCCAACGGCCAAATGTATGAATGTGGGGCCTTTTTGCTGGTGACAGTTCAAGGGTTTCTTGTTGCTTACCTCTTTAAAATGCCTGGGGCAAAGGATCAGTCCTTTGTTAAGATGTTGTGGGAGTGGGGTAGTAGAGCACACAAAGACTGGGAACCTTGATGCAGGGCTTTAGCAGCAGGCCTTCCCTGGTCAAATACTCAAAAGATTGATACCACCGTAACCTCAAAAAAGACTTGGGAGCCATAGCCATTCTAAGATTCAGAGCCAAAGACGTTTGTCGATATATGGTTATTGCAGAGCTTGCTGCTGCTTAAAAAATCCTTCCCTATCCCTTTAAGTGTCGGAAAGATCACTAAAAAGAGATGTCTTCATTCTACACATGCTCTCTCTCTCTCTCTCTCTCTCTCTTATTCTCCCTCTTTGTTGGGGTTATATCTGGTCCAGAGAAGCTTTACATTTTCCAGATTTAAATGGGAATTTCTGCCTTGATAAAATAACTGGGCAGGCCAGGAAACTTTCCCTCAAAGTTGGCAGAAGACATTTTGCTGTCTGAACATTGACAATTCCTGCTTCATACCTGCCACTACTTCCTTCTTCCCCAAACATTGCCCCATCTATGTGGGAACTTGTGTTATCCAGTGTGCGGTTGCTTTCTTCAAGAAGGAGGGAGAATACTGAGGGAAGTCTGCAGCTTGAAAGGCCAATGGAAATAGACCTGCAGCCTCAAACACATCTGCTTTGAAAAAGTTGTGACAATAGTTGACCTGAATTACCATTACCCTAAATTGTGCTAATTGCTGGCAAATGCTCCTATGTACACGAGTAAACAAAGGAAGGGTTTGTACTGATCCAGAACACACAGGATTGTGCTGGCAAAATTCTGTAATTTCAAACATGTATTGTGCTCCTCATAGGGCTGCCCCTGATGGCAGTTTGGAAGCTTTGAATGCCGCCACCCTCCTATTGATTGTGCAGAGAGCAAGCAGGAGCATATCACAGTTTACTAGAATCTATACTGGCTTCCTATTATTGTACAGTATCAATTCAAAGTCTTGATTATATCCTATAATGGCACAGAGAGCCCTAGGTCCCAGATACCAAATACACTGCTTACATTCCTTTCTCCCACTGCAGTCTCTTAAGCTTGTTTAGCGAGCAGCCTTAGTGCCTCAAGTTGAGACTGCAATGGGACATTTAGAGCTTTTCTACATGAGGCTGTTAATTGCTGTATCTACTTCTGTTTTTGTCGCAGAATTGTGATCTAAACCCTACATAAAGAGCTTTTCCTTTCCTGTTTTTCCACTACATAACCTGTGGTGCTGTGCTATAGTGGAATATCGCAATTACACAAGTAGGAAAATGCCTTTTCTTTCACTTCAAGAAATAATAACCCATTTTCCCCACTCTAAAAACAACAATGGGAAAGTGCTGTTTAAAAACAGAAGGGAAACTGGAGGATCATGACGTCGTCTAAAGAACCAGTAAACAACCTTGAGGAACCGTAAGTTTTAGAGCAATGTATTGCAAATTGACAAGAACTGGAGCCATATGGCATCATCACCACTGTTCTTTAAGAACTCATGTAGGATTGCTGAACTTTTAACAAAAAGATGCAACTTAACATAAGGCTAAGCTAGCCAATGTAACACCAGTTTTTAAACATGGATCCAGGAAATTACAGATCTCTGGGCAGTATCCAGTGCTGCCTGTGCACCAGTGGGACCCATTGTCAGTGCAACCAGAAACAATCCAAAACTGGGAAGCAAGCATGCTGCAAAGTGAAGTCCGTCTCTCCAGCACCGCACCATTTTTATTTCCAAGGATGCTTCTGGGCCCCATGTGGGCCCAGAGGCATCCTTAGAAAATAATGGTGGATGGCTGCAGCCCAGCACTTTGTTCTGAAGCATGCCCAGCTGCCCAGAAAAGTAGAAAATGTCTGATGGTGGATGGTAGGGAGTATACTATGGGGCTAAAGGGGTGTGTATTTTGCCTGGGTGTTTTGCAGTGTGTGTGTTAGTGTATTCAGTATGTGTGGGTTTTGCCTGCTTTGTGTGTATAGGGTGTGTGTGTGTGTGTGTTTGCGGAAAAGGGGTGGGGGGAGAGGAATGGCATGGCCATCTGGGGAACACTGGAGGGCTGGATTTGGCCCCCAGGCCTGAGGTTTCACACTTCTGCTGCAGAGAGATTAAAAAGAAGATGGTCCCTGCCAGCAGACTCACAATCTTAACCAATATGATTAAAAAGGGGAAAGAATGGGAAGAGAAAACACAAGCCAATTTGGGTACCAGTTCTTAGAAGTTATGAAAGTTACATAATCGTCTAGTGTCCAGCTGGAACGGCTGCTGTTGGTTGCTCTTACGTTGTAGGTTATAGTTCATGGAGGACTTGAATTAGAAGATGTCCCTTATGCCTGTGCAATCACTGCCCCCATATTTCTACATGTCATGGTTCTATGGCATATGAGGCATGCTCTTTATTTCATCTGTTAAAAGGAGGATCTCCGTTCCTTTTTGCTTTTTAATGTTAATTTGCTGAACACTTATAAAATCACAAACTGGGTTTGTGTGTGTGTGTCCTTAATAATTAAATTCAAATTTCCAAATTTACTGAATTTGAGGACTTCAGTCAATTCCTCTTTGAAATAAAACATCACAGTATTAGTAGTCTATTTTGTAAAGACAATAGGCCAATTTTTAAAATAGAACATGTCTTCTGTGCATAGGCCAGAAGGTGGCACTCACTCCCTACAGAGAGTTAAGAGAGGATCAAAAGTGTTTGGAATGAATGGAATGCAACTCAAAAATAGGAATATTAAATATGCATTTCTTCACAGTTATACATCAGAGTGCAGGTCTCTTATCTACCCAACAGTTGATATAAGAATCCTTGCAATGACGAGGTGGGTTTTCTTATGCCTTCTGATGGGCTTTGGCAAGTTCTTAGGAACCCAAAACTTGTGACTGGATAGTTCCCTTAATTTTTTTTTGGCACTTTGCAATTTGAACTTGACACTCAAGTTTATGGATGCAGTCTATGAGACTGGCTTATACTGCATGAATGTTGTCATAGAGGAATATTATTTCCAGCTAACCTTAGCCTACATCACTTCCAAATCTGTCTTTACCTCTACATTGCCTTCATTGTTGAGTCTGTAAATATGAATGGTGGTGGTCCCAGCGACTTTAGGAGATTATACTCTAATTAAAATTATTGGCTCTTTGTTCCTTCTGAAACTTGTGCAAAGCAGGTTCTCACAGTTGCTTAATAAAGTTTAGTTAATCCTGATTGCCATCCATTTTGTTCACAACAAGACAAAATTGTTAGGTGGAATTTTTCCCACTCTTCCAAAAGGCTTTTAAATTGTGAAATCATTTGTTTAATCTAAGAGAGCCCTACTGGATTAGACCTAAGGCCTATGTAGCCCAGCATCCTGTTTCCCTCAGTGGCCACTCAGGTGCCTATGGGAAGCTGACAAGCAGGACGTGAAGGCAATGGCAGCCTCCTGCTCACGGTCACCAGGAACTGGTATTGAGAGAGAGGCATGGTGCCTCAGGTCCTGGAGTCTTGTAGACATTGACAGCCTTATCCTCCATGAATTTCTTTAATCCTCCTTTAAATCTAAATCGGTGGCCATCACCACATCTTGTGGAAGTGAATTCTATCATTTAATTATGCGGTACACAATACACCAATCTGTATTGTGACAATGATCTCAGTGATCATGACAATACTGTCCTGCTTAATTGATTCTCAAGTATGCCTAATATGGCATCAAATACCTGCTTGGTAAGAAAAACACACACACATCTTCATGCTTCCATGCTTCTGCCATCTTGTTTATAAGAGCAAAAGTGTGATTATGTTGAATATAGTTAAATGTTAAGCACTTTTCATAATCTTGCCTTGAGTTCTGTCTATAGTGGTGACTGAGAGTAAACCCACAGATTAACTAATCTGAAAAAATATTGAGTTAATGGTGCCCTAAAGTCACTTCCATCTAAATTCTGGTTCTGATCCATGGTGGTGATTACAACAACAGAACAGGAATAATCTGAAGTAAAAAATAAAAATGCAGGTCTGAGAATATGCCCCTGTGTTTATATAACACTTGTACCTTCTGTGAAATGTTGGATGACACTGCAGTGTGTTTTAGTGTGACAATCTTGAATAATGCAAGTACACAACAGAAGTAAATGTAAAGTCTCAATTTCTATTGAAAATGCTGTGAAATTGTTTAACGGATGGATTGTTTAACTAATGAAGTCCAGAAGATAAAAAAGGTGTACATAGAAAATTTTAAGTGACAGCTGTTACAGTTAAATGGGGTATGAGGCAGAGAGAGTTTGGGTGTTTACAAGTCTAGATTTCATGTTAATTCTCTTCAGTTCCTTCGCCTGCCCTATGATAACACTAGAAGTGAGAAACCAGTGAATTCAAATAACTATATTCACTGAAACACTAAATTGCATTTAGGATGTGTTATGAGTAAACCAAAAGTATTCAAAACTGAAGTTGTAAACAATTGCTAAAAGTTTTCCATGTTTTTGTTATAATTTTCCCTTTATTAATGAGTCAGCCATTGATGGTCTTAAAAGACAGTGTTCTGCCTATGTTAATAAATTTGCATATTAGATGCAACACCACAACTGCTTTCAAAGAAAAGGGAAGCAAGATAACAACTATGAGTCGCTATTTGGGTTGCTCTGCTGAACTGCCAAAATACTGTGTAAGGGAATGTTTGCATATTAAATAGTCTCCTGATACGTATTTTACACTTGAAAAGTTCACCAATGTGAATAAACTTGTAAGGTTCTGCTAGTGAAAGTACTTTTGCTGTTTAGGGAAGAGTGGAATTTTGTCCATGAAAGGTACAGCACATCTGCTGTACATTGAAGGCTTGAGGTCCTCACTCATCTGATAGAAATAGTGGTGAAGCGTAAGAGGGACAGTGGCTGAGCTTTCTCTTCCCGCTTAGATTGCTCTGATCCCTTCTGAGACAGCTGTGTTGCTCACTGGTCAGGGCACCTTCTGTTTTCAACAACAGATCAGAGCTGGCTTTTCCTCCCGTCTCTGCGGATGGAGTTGATGTCAAGGGCGAGGAAAGACAGCTGCAGCAGACTGTGTGGCGCCACCCACACACCTGTTCTCTTTGGTGAAAAGTGCTACAGGCCTCAGGTGAGGCTTCTGTATTTCAGTGTAAGAGTCCCCAGCACACAGAAATCCCAGCCTCACCCCCAGGTGCCCAGTAACACGTTCCTCAGAGCGACTTCTTTCCTAAAACCTTGCAATGGTTTTTCACAGCCTGCCGCAGATGCTTCTACTGAACACATTTGCGTTTTGGCTACAGTGGGAAATTAAGACAGTGTGCTAAGAACTGTAGGGGAACTGAACACATCCCATTAGCTTACAAGCGTAGTGTGACTGCTGCCAAGAGTACCTCTGAATGAGAAAGCTGGGGTTACAGACAGGACAAGATTATGGGGGCATAATCAGGGGGTGGAGGTAGAGAGATCCGACAGAATATGGGCTGCAATCCTGCACATACTTATCTGCTTAAAGTCTATGAAATGTAATGGGATTTAGACATCCTCACTGTACACAGGATTGCAGCCTTAAAATGCAACTTAATTCTTTTTAGAGGGAGAGGGGTGATGCTTTAAGAGCAGCCAAGGTTTAATCAATAACATGAGGGTGCCTTTCATTTCTCAACAGCTTAGTCATATAGGGAAGCTGCTGCTGCTGCTGCAACTGATTAACTAATACCCTTTTCCTTGAAATATTGCATGGATTCATGTAAACTTCAAGTTTAGTTACTTTACTTCATCAGCTTTTGCATTAAGAGGATTTTAACAGGAACTGAGCAGTTGGGGAAGTTAACAGCCATCTGCAAATCTTAGTTTATACACAATTATCAAAAAAGAGCAAGTTTACCAGAGTTTGGAGTAGTTGCTTTGAGAAGTACACATAAAGCCAATCAACACAAACGTAAGAGAAAATAGCTGAGTTTGATTTTGCCAAAGCTCAACATCCTCCTCAAGGTAATGAACAACTTAAAACAGTTCCTCCTCTGTGCTTTCACAAGCAGATTGATCAGCCATTTGACTTTTTTTTAGCAACTTACAAGAGGATTCATTTTGGGGCATTTCCATTATGTATGTTCTACATATATTTTAATTGGCATTTAGTGAAAAATTATCTTTGTTTTAATTGATCAAAGCCAGAAAACTGAATAAAGCAAGCAAACTGTTCAATAAACACACGATTTATTTTGATTTTGTATAAAAAGGTTAAGTTTACAACTAAACTTTTATAAAAAGTTCAGCGTGATTACGTACATCATTACACTTTCTGCAGAAATGTACATTTCTGCTACTATACAAGAAAACTCTAATTACAGAGTTCAAAGTTTCATTCCCATATATATAAATATATACACAGCATTCAGTCCTACATTTATGTCAAAAGAGGATAATTTTTGACAAAGACTTCACTGAAAAACTGAATACTAAATCCTTCTAGTACTCACGCTCCACCTTTTGGAGGTAAAAAAAAGGCAAAGTCTGCTTTAATATGGGCAATTCCTTAAGAGTTTTTTTACATTTCATTTCGTTCCCCGTTGTGGGAATAGTATATAAATGAAGCCTTCCAACTAGGGAAAGGGCATTTTAAAAGTCTCTTCATAAATAATTAAGATTAGTCCATGGTGTAGAACAGGGGAAGTGGTGTCCACATTTTTTCTTAGAAGTGTTCATTTAATTGGATATGAATTCCCCCTCCAGATACCGCTGAAAGTCAGATTCAGCAGCTTGCAAAAAAAGAAAAAAGAAAAAGCTGTCTCTTCTTGTGCAAAAAAAAAAAAAAGTCAGCAAACACCTGCAAAAGATTGAAGAGAGGCATATTTAGAAGAATGCTAACAGGGCAGAGATCCGGACAGACTGGCGCCAGAGAGGAAGCCACAGTTTGAACATTTAACCAAACACTCAAAGATTGGGCAAACCCTGGCGTCCAGATGCAGCATGCGCGCGCAAATGTGCTTTTTCTCTCTCACTCACACACTCTCTGAAATAAATATGCCAGGACATGGGGGGAACTGGCAGAAAACCCAATTCCCTATACATACAATCTGTATTTGAATCTCTGCAGTGATAAGACACTGAAGCAATTGTTTAGTTACAAGTTGTTTAACTGGTCCCAGGATCAATCCTGTTTCCAGAACATCAGTTTCACTGCCCCTGTACATTAAACTTTTCAAAGGCTGTCCCTGAATATCCAACAAACATTTGAGTAAACAATGTGCTACATACACAGAAGTCAACATGTATTGTGTAGTTTAATTGTCACTTAACTAAATCCTCAGTATGGTGCAATTTTTAGGCAATTCTCGGTATGTTTTCTGAACACCAGTCAGACACCGTCCACCCCCAATACACCTTCCACACCACCAACTGGGAGACTTGGATCATACATATACTCTTAAAAATTCAGGAACTGAGCACTTACCGATTCATTTAGCCACAAAGTGCTTTGCTGTCATTTGACATTAACTCTGAAGGGAATTCAGCTGCCTGCAATGGGGGAAGGAGGGAGAAGAGAGTGTGGTGTTAAGATGCTTAACAGTTCAAGGAGGCATATGAAGTACTTCAGATTACGAGGTCAATGAGCATGACCAACAAGAATTACCATTTGCCACAATGGATGACATTAAAATGGATACGGAACCAAAACTACATCATGCGTTTTCCTTTTCCCCCAGTCACCACCTTTAAAAACACACACCAACAAAAACTACGCAGCTTCGGATCAACAGTACTGCCGTTGATCAAGCCCTACTTAAGATACGATACAAGGAAATAGCCAGTCAGGAGTCCATCAAGGAGAAGGCTGCCCTTACCTGTAACGACAAGATACTGATGTCTGTGTTTAAGGTGGTCAGGGGGGTTCTGGAGGAAGGATTTTGTCCCGGTCTCTGGTGATGGAGGCTGACAATGCTGGGATGCGTGTCGAGAGCGATCTGCAGGTCCAGGATGTAGTCAATAACGTGCTGCAGGATTTCCATCTTGCTGACTTTCTTGTTCTGAGGGATGCTAGGCACCAGCTCCTTCAGTTTAGAGTAGCAGTCGTTCATGTTGTACAGCAAACTCATAGGGTCATCCACCGGGGTTTTGCTCCGGGATATTCCCAGGCTGTGTTCCGAAAGGCTGCTTTTCCTGACGGATCGCACAGGACTGAATGCTTTCATGCTGGAAGGAGGGTGAAGAGCCGGGCACACAAAACACACTCGGTACACGGCTTGGGGAAATCTTGCTGGCTCGCCTTTCTTTTTCTTTCTGCCTCACTTCCTCCTGTCGCTTCCTCTCTGCGGCTGCCCGGTCTGCCGTCAGAATGCAGGCGAAGTCGCCTGTTCTTGCTTTTATACTGCACGTCCTGCAGCTGACAAATCCAGGCTGTGCGCGCTGCTATTGGAGGCCCTGAATATGTCCGTCAGGCGCGGAGGCACTTCTCACTGGTACAAACAGAGCCTGAGACAGGGCCCGGGCCTTCCGCGTTCTGAGCCAATCTGGGGAAAGGGGGGGGCGTGTTCCAGGCACAGCTGCGGGTAGTAAATAGACAGTACAGGGAGTACAGTACAATTGCAAAAGGACTTTGGGAGAGAAAAGAAGCGAAGCGGCTCTTGTTTTATTTTTTTGCATCTTTATCCCGAAGAGCCAGATCAGATCATAACAGGCTGGCTTTCTTCCAAGGCGCAGACCCCCAGCCAATGGTATACTGATTCGTTTGCCCCACCCCACCCCACCCATCTTGCCCTAGAGAATGATGGCAGCATACGGAAGAAATAAAAAAGGGTGGTTTTAGATGCATTGTGTATCAAAAGGAAGGGGAGAAACAGAAGAAAGCACTGTAAGCGAAGTGACAGCAACTCCCCCCTCTTGTCTGCTGGCATATTGTGTTGTTGCAACTAAGTCCGATTGTCCTAAGACTTGCAGTCACGGCGCACTTTGAAGCAGTGGGGTTGACAACTGCTCCAGGTTAAAGAATTGCAGTCGAAGTTCTAACAAAGGGAGAGAGGTTTTGAGCAGTTTTAATGTTATACTTATCAGAACCGTTGATTCTTTTATATATACCGATTTTTGCCAAAAGACAACACAGGATACTGGAAACAGAGGCACTGCAGAAGGGGTAACTGTAATTCAGTCAAGCACATCTGTCAAGCAGGCAAGATCAAATGGAAGGCTTCTCTCTCTGCCAGCAGCTTAGTACTTGAATCCAGAAGTTTTCAAGATGATGCAGTAATTTAGTTTCGCAAGTGCGCTAACTGAACAGTGGTATTAATTGCAGAATCATTAGGCTAATGTGCATATAGAACACCCATATATATCTATTGGCCACGAAGGCTCCTGTTCTGTTCCTTCAGTGCATATAGGGCAATTAATTAGACATAAATGAATCCTGGTGACAAATATGAATGCTTGCTGTGTTTGTATCTGTGCAGCTTTGCTGAAGATACCGATCTTTGCAGCCAGTGCTGCCAGAAATATTTCAAATATGAAATGTAAGTTGCTCTTTCACCGCTATTATATTCTCATAAGAGATTCTGCCAGTGAAGAGAACAAATCACTGTACCACTCCATTGGGATCATTATATTTAACAGACATGAAAGTTCACTCAATCTACTAGTTCTTAATATTAGGTCTGGGAGTGGGCGTTGTTGTTGTTGTTTTGCAGTATCTGTGCTGCCCAAAATGCATTTCACTATGACTATACTCCTAGTACTGGCTTTGAGGAAGATACCCATGTATAGGTAGGAATGGAGGGCCCAGGAAGATATCCCTCCCTTGTCCTTAGTGTTCTCTGGATTGGAGTCTGGCCTTCACCTTTTGGTGTGTCTGAGAGAGTCCAAGCCTCTTCATGGGCTACAGTTGCTTGTAGCTGCTTCCCTTAACTTCATCATTTCCACCCAAATGTTGGCGCTTGTGCCCTTGTTATAAACTCGTTAAAAATCCTTGCCAATAGCCAGGTTTAGCTCTTAAAATAGCAGTTTAAGGAGAATGTACAGAAAATGTTTTGGCTGATAAATTCTAACATGCGCACACATGTGTGCATGCAGAATCTACCCCGATCAACAGTTCGCAAGAGGATGTCACGCTACCCTCCCAAATTCTTGTCTTTTGACCTAGTTCATACATTGGTGGCAGCAACCCTTGGATAGTGAAGACAGGTGGGTGCTGCTCCTCTCCCCAATGTTTCCAAACTGTGTGAACTGGGGCTCCACAATGACACTCCCTCAAGGAAAGAAAATGCACAAATGTGGACTCCGTGTGAATGCGTATAATTGTGGGAGTTGCTAGCTTGCAGGTTCTTGGGAGGGAAGGTGGAGGATGGTGTGGCAACTGCCCTCACCAGTGTATGAACCTTGGCCAACTCTGTCTCTCTCATCCATCTCTTTCCCCATTCTCCCTGCTCCCCGATGCATGCAGTTTCATGGTGGGTTTCAGTGCCACAATACAAGATTATATTTCTTTTCCTACTTGATGCACTTACAGGAAAAGCTCTAACTCTGTGATAAGAGCATATGCTTGGCAGGCAACAGGTCCCAGGTTCAGCTCCTGACATCTCCCAGTAGGGGCTCGGAATGACTCATCTGAAACCATGCAGAGCTCCTGAGTCCTGCCACTCGGTGTAGACAATACTGATCTCAATGGGCCAATGGTCTGACTAGGTACAAGGCAGCTTCCTATGGACTTAAAAGAAATATTTTCTCATGTAGTTGAAGACTTGCTAAAAGAAAGATGACGTAAGTCTGTAATCCTATGCATATTACAGGGGAGTAAATTTCATTGAACACAGTTCTGATTAACCAAACACAGAAGTGCACTGCTTAGCTGCAATCCAAGTGAAGTCTACGAGACATGCAGCATGATCCGAAGTGTGTTTACTCAGAAGTAAATGTCACTGAGTTTAGTGGGACTTGCTCTCTAGTAAGCATGCTTCAGAAGGCAGCCTTAAGCAACATGTGTGCAGAATCGCAGCTGAACCTTTGCTAAAAGGATGTTCTTGAGATGATTATTTTTATTAAGTGCCTACAATAACTAATACAAAATTAAAAATACACAAGGTCTTACCCACAGACTTAAAACCGAGTATTTTCATATAATCAACAGACTAGTTAGCTGGTGTTTGAGGGGTCTTCTGATATATTTATTTTTCTGATCAAGTATTGTTTTTAATTGTTATATATTTGTTATATATATATATTTGTTATATACAACTGATGTTTTTTCTGACTAAGTCTTTATTGTTTTTAATTTGGATTAGGCTGTATGCAAATTTACCAGAATTTATCACTGCAATTTATTATTGTATGTCTGGGGTGGGGGTGGGTCTCGAATCGGAAACACAGCAACCCATAGCTAGTGTGCATGCTGGCCGGATATATTACAATTGTTTCAAAATATGAAGGGTAGCAGTTTTAAAGGAAAACAGATAGCATTGTTAAAGCAATAATCATATTTGGCACATGGGCATTTATTAAATACTTTGGACATGAGCCAGCCAAAGTTTCAGGTTTATTTCAAGGCTTAAATCTCTCCTACTGAAACCAGTGCTACAGAACAGCTTTATTGTGGATAAAGCTTGTATGGTTTACAATGTTACCATACAATGTTACCATACAATACAATGGATTGTATCCTTTGATTAAAAAAAGTTCTTTATTGTTTCCCCATCCAATATCAAATCTACACAGTTACTATTATATTAAGCTTGGTAAGCAATGTATTATCATAAATACTTTTAAATTGTTGCTGTGCTGAAGGTTAACAATGGCCCTAGTTGAATAGTACTTTTTGATACTAGCAGTAATACTCACACATTTTGAGCATTATGCAAAGTTAAATATTTTGGAGTCCCATTGATTTTAACAAGGAAGATTGGAATGCTGTAGGAATCCTGTAGACACTCACCTGGGAATAAACCCCATTGAACCCAATGGGTTTTACTTCTGAATAAACATGCATAGGATTGCACTGTATAATACATACTTAGCTTTTCACTGAAATCAAGGGATTCCAGAGTGCTTAACTCTGACTGGACTATGCCTCTCCTCTAGCATTTTCTTTTCACTTTTAAATAGCTTTATTCTTCTATATCCTCTTTGATTGAGAAGACATGTTTGTGCGTTAGTGGTTTCTAAGCGGTGTCTTCCAAAAACTCTAGTTGTATGAATTTGTGGAAGCACCCCCTTTTACCATGTAGGATAAATTCACATGGCCATTTGGCAGCATTTTTCAAAAATAAATGGTCCCCCACCTCCAATTTGTTTTAGTTTGCAGTGTCTTTTGTTTTAGTTTGCAGTACGTAGTTACGTGACTAGCTTTACCATGAATCCAGATATAGGCATCAGCAGTGCAAGTTCATATTGTATATTACAGCCTTCAGATATAAGGTATACAACCTGTGCCCCCCCAGCCTTTATGGTGGTCTCCCAAGGGTACCCTGCCCCCCCCCCGCAAATTCCCTGCCACCTGTACTCCTCATTTCATTCTCCAGAGATCCAAATGTAGATTGCTGGAATGTATATGCGTCCATGTATATGCATGCACACGCATGCAGTCCCCAACCCAGCATCACATGCAGCCCTTCGGGCTGAAAAGGCTTGTGCCCCTGGTGTAGTAGTGCAGTCCTATGCGTGCTTACTCAGAAGTGAAATTCTACTGTATTCAGTGGGACTTACTCTCATGTAATTGCACATAAGATTGCAACCTACATTTGAAGTAGATTGTATAGCTTTGGAAACCTCATAATCGGCACTCCACTGAATTTTAAGGCTTGAGTGTTTCTGCTATTGCCTGGGCAAGATTTTGCATTTTTCTATGGGATTGTCAGTTGGTGAGAGTGGCTGGGGGAGAGAAATAACCTCCCCTTCTTTGATGGCTCTAGAGTCCAAGGATGGGTAGAATTATGTATCTTTTGTTAGGTCCTGGTTTTGTACCAGCCCCAAGTGTTCAGACACATAAAAAGAAGCCTGTTTAACATCTGGTGCAAAGACGCCTAGTCCAGTCCTTGAGTCAAGAGCAGTACATACCTCTCTTCCTTTCCCACCCAAGCACCACAGGAGCAGAGATGAGCACCTTCTCAGCAACTCTAAGGTCATACATGGGCACAACCTCTTATTTTGTTACAGGTGCTAAGCCAGAGTGCTTGAGCAAAGCTGCAGGGTCCTCTTTGATCAAGCGGCAAAGGCTAGTGCAATGTACGGCTGGTACGCAATCAATACCTACAGTCCCCCTTTAACAGACCAGAGATGTTTCTTACTCCTTCCACCCTTGCTGCTACAGGGAGGTGGGGGGGGGGAGGAAGGGGTGTACACAGGTATACATTACCAAAGCCTTGTGCCCTCCAGATGCGCTGGACTACAACCCCCATCATTCCCAGCCAGGATGGGAATGATGAGAGTTGCAGTTCCACGCATCTGGAGGGCACCCGCTTGAAAAGGGCTGCAATCCCTGGAGGGGAGGAAAGCCTTCTTCTGCGCTCTCCACTCACCCCTGGACAAGGCAGGGGAGGGCGTATGAGGTGTGCGTGTAAAGAACCCCCTGTGCATCTCGCTCGCTTGGGCACATACACAGCAAGGGGAGGGAAATGGAACCACGCGGCGTTCTCTCCCCGCCGTCTCCTTTGCGTTCCCCTCCCGCAGTAAGTGGGCAATAGCGCCCGCCTCACACTCACACACACCCTTCCTCCACGCAGCCCGGCTCCTGCGCCTGGCCGGCCCGGGCAGCGCTCCCCTGAGCCCGGGAGAGGGCAGCGGCGGCGGCAGGCCTCTGCCCCTTCCCAGCTCAAGGCCGCCCCCGCCGCCGCCTCCCCCCTTCCAGAGGCCGGGCCCGACTCCGCGGCGCCAGCCCCGCGACGTCACGCCCCGCGGCCTTCCCTCCCTCCCGGTCCAGGCCGGCGGCGCCTCTCAGGCGGCTGCCATGGAGACCGGGCCTCGGCCCGGGCTGTGGGAGGCTGCTGCGGGGCTCAGCCCAGCTTGGCGGCGGCTCCTCTTTCTCACCCGCCGCACCTGCAGCGGAGCGAGCGAGCTCTTGCAGCCGGGGGCGGGCGGGGGCGCGGAAGCGCGTGCAGGATTCTCCCTCCCCTCCCGCGCCGGTCTCCAAGAGCGCGGAGGAGGAAATTCTGGGCGCTGTGTGCAATGACCTCAGCGAGAGCCCTTGTCTGCAGCCGAGAGATTTACCTGCCCCGTGATGACCCCTGGCGCCCAAACATTCCCACGTATGAATGGTGCCATCGTGGCCGTCTCTGTGGCGCAGGCAAAAAAAAAATACATAGGCGTGTACGTCTGTGTGCATCGTGCGCAAGAATAGCGGACACCTATTTCTTGGAAGGGGCGGGGGGAGGCTTGCGAACGTCTTGGGGGGCGCTAAAGGCAAGACTACAAGAGAGTAACTGGCTATTGATGGATGTAATTTTAAGAGTGCAACAAGTGGTGTTTCTGGTTCTCTAGGAATACATTATCTACTAATTCAAGCTGCTGCTTTATGAGTCTCTCTCATACACACACACAGTGAAAAATAAATGTCTTAGGCTAAAGTTCTATACCAGTTTACGTGGGTGTAAGCCCCACTGAACTTAGTGGGACTTACTTCCGAGTAGGCATGTATAGGATTAGTTAACCTGAAAAAAGAGCCAAAAGATGGGGATGAACCACGCATTTAAAAAAAAATGATAAAAACACACACACAACCACCCCTTTTTTATATTAATCACCTTGCAGTCCCATTGATGTAACAGAAAGACTACAAGAACGTAATGCAAAAGTCCCACTGTTATAAACTATGGCGCAAATGAACTTTATCCCTGGAAAATTCCACGTATCTCTGCTTAGATCTACTAACAGTGCAATCCCACACCGGTCTACTCAGAAGAGTTCAATGGGACTTACTCCCGTGTAAGTGGGATTGCAGCCTTCGTATGTTCGGACACTGAGGCTTGCAATGCGCCAGGACGAACTCTCCGGCTAAATAATCCAGTGACTTTCAACTGCTTGTTTCTTTTCTTTTTTTGTATCCCGTTGCCAATCTGTTCGAAGAAAAAAAGTTTTTAGAAAGCGAGAGGAGGAGGGAACGAGGGTGGGGGGGCGCGGGGGAGAGGAAGAATGAAAACACGCGAATTATTGTTACAGAAATCTGTGAAGTGAACTGATCTCGAACAGCGTTTTCTACTTTCGCCAATGATTTCCCTGTTACTTTTGTTCCGGTCCCAAAATTAGAGCGAGCGAGAGAAAGAAATTAACTAGGGAGAGATAAGGTCTGGAAAACAATCTGGAATTGCCAGTGTTGGTGGGAGCTCTGCAGGGCTGGCGTCAGGAAGTCTGCGCCGCCTTGTATTACTGTTGATCCAGCCTTGTGCAGCTGCACTCCGTACAATTAGCTTGCAGAAACAATCCTGCTGTAGGCAGCGCCTTTCCCCTTCAAAGCGCTTTTCTGTACTGACCTCCCCCCTTCCACACACACAACATCACGGTGCTGGAAATCAAGTCACAAGCCGATCACTGTTTGGGAAACATCATCTGTGGGAATTCATTAACCCCCCCATCCCAGGGATGCAACAAGAGATTGTTTGTCCAGAACTAAACTTACAGCTTAATATTACGATGTAACCCATACAGAAAGAAAGGAAGGAAAAAAGCCGGGCCCCATAACAAGAAACACATTGTGCTCTCGTCTTTAAATAAATAAATAAATAAAAAAGGGCAGGGCGCAGCGTAGTGGAAAGCGGGCGTATCCAGCTCCGAGAACTTCGCCATCTTCAAGATGATTGGATTTTTTTTTTCTTTTAAAGGGTGGTGGCGGCGATCGTCACGGGACACTCTCAAGCTGCAGATCCTGCAGTTTGATAATCCTCCCTTTTGATTACCGTCCCGAGTGATATTTCTGCTTTTTGATTATCATCTTACTAGATGTACGACTTTGCAAGCTCGTTTACCCCCCCCCCCCAAGTTTGAACTCTCGGATGCTGCTGACTCATTTCCTCCTTTCTCTCCCCCCCCCCCGGTTTCTTTCGCACTGTGCACCCCTCGGCTCACTCAAGATGCTTAGGGCTGATTGTGTCTAGAAGACGGGCGAAAGAAAGACGAGCCGGACCGCGCAAAGGACAGCAGCTCCTTCTGAAGGCGTCTCCTTTCTGCTTGCCTCTTCGCTCGCTCAAGCGCCATCCCGAAGCCATGAACCACCACCCCAGTTTCCTCTCGGTCTCTCGACCTGCCCGCCTCGGCGTCGGGTTTTGCAGAACACCAGGCGCCGCTGTTGCGAACTCTCTGCTGCCACACGCCTGTCGCGTGCGGCTATGCGTAAACTTTGCCGGTGGCTCCAGTTTCTAGGGTGGGGAGGGGAGGCGGCACAGGCGTGGCTTCCCCAGCGCGAAGCAGCTGCAGCAGCCGTCGTCCGAGCTCAAGCCAGGATGTGGGTGAGAAGAGCCATATGTGGAGTGTGAAGGCGTGAAAGGGAAACCCTTGGGATTATTAAAACAAAAACAAACCAACAAAACCCTAGAGGAGCAGAGGGAGTAGCAAGTAGCAGCCGGAGAAAGCAAGGGCCTCGGGTCTGTTCTTTTTTAAAGCGTTGGCTACCATACAACAGCAGGGTTCAAATCGAGATATTTTGTTATTGTTGCAAATACGTTCTCAGATGAGCCTTTGTTCCCAAGAACTTGAGTTCTAGAATGTCTCCCCCTCCACCCCATTAATGCATGATAGATGCTCCTTATTTCAAAACATACTAGCTAGAAACTACTGCTAATACTTCACAAAAACTCTTAAAAATGGACATGGATACTTAAAAAATGTCCTTATTTTTGAAACGCTGGTGGTGCTTGCTCATTATATGTATATTATACGCTTTTCAGCCCAGATTGGCTCCCAGAGCAATTTACAATTAAAAGTTCTGCAAAGGTGCAATACAATTAGGGATATGTTGGGGTGTGTGTGTGTGTGTGTGTGTGTTTGGCGGGGAGTTTGTTCCGGTCCCTGGCAGTTGGTGACACAGTCCATTTCCAAGCCCGGAAGGAGGAGGCAGAAGCAGCTGCAGATGGACTCGGGGCCTGAGTGATGGTAAAGACGCCCCCCCCCCCCCAGCAGCCCTTTCCTTGGGATGACAATCCATAAACACCGCTGCACAGAATTTTGTTTCTGGCTTTGTTTGCAGCAGTCTGCCCTGAGGGCTGTTTGATATTTTAAACCTCTTCTGACGTGACACAGCACAGAATGCACACCAGCAGTGAGTGACCCAGGATGTGAAAGAGGGTGGCCGTGTGTCCTCTTTTACAGAGGACAGTCCTGTATTTGAAGTGCTGCCAGAGGATTGTCCCCTATTTTGAAGGCATCCTCAGTTTGAAGGGCTGCCCAGCCCAAGTCCATTTTAAAGAACCACCAGAAGGAATTGCTGGGCCTCGAAGTTGCCCATCCACAGCACCTGACTGAGCAAGGCGCAAAAGGCACCTGGTCACAGTCTTCTACACTGAGATGTACTGTATTTCTATTTAAGGGTGCAATCCTATGCATGTTTAGACAGAGAAAAAGCCTAAAGTTATATTAGCATATCCTGTGCAAATTTGCATCGTCTTTTGCTCTCTTTTTTGGTGATGCGTTCCCTCTTTTTTGACAATGCATAAGTAGCCACCCTGGATATATGTCTCCAAACGGCGGTGGACAGGCATCAGGGAGCTGCAACCAGTCGGGTGTCACTTGTGCAGGTTTGCTGAATGGACTCCAATATTTAGGGTCATGCCTATCCCATGCACGCTTTATGACCGATTCTTCCCCATTCGGGTGCAATGCTTGCGCGTGGAGGGATCCGCATAGGGCTCAAAAGGCAGCACAACAAATGACAAGGGCAGCCTTTCCCACATCTCTGTCTCTTGCTTCCCATCTGCTGTGTCAAGTTATGTGAGTTCTGGAGCTCATGTGATTTGACTGAGCAGAGAAGGAGGGGCCATAGAAGGTCCACACCATTTCTCAGACCATTCAGACAGGCTGTCAGCATGTATGCTGGGGATAGAGAGCGGGTTGGGATTCTCATTGTGTTTTAAGTGTTGTACCATATTTGTTGAATACCCGTGTACCTGCAGTTCTGTATAAAATATGAAGTGGCTCATTATTGTGGATAAATCAAGGGTGCTTCTAAACAAATGTAATTTGTGAAATGTGTCCCTGTTTCTCCATCCCTCAAGGATTGCGTAGGTACTGCAGTCCCCATCTAGAAGGTATCATGTTGGCAGGAGAAACCGTCCACGTCACTTTTCATTGAAACTGCTTCCCTCCTTTCTACTTTTTGCTTTTATGGAGCCTTGTCACGTGTTACATGCATGAAGGGGCACCATCCAATTAAAGGGGCAGTGGGGCTGTGCTGCCATCCCTGCCCCTGAATTCATGCAGTTCCCTGGTCCCCTGACAGTCACACACTGAGCACGAACATCTGCAAAGGGAAAGCCTATGTATGTAGACCAGTATTCCAGCTCCAGGGGAAGCCTGTGCATATGGAACAGTGTTCAAGCTGCCATGGAAGCCTGTGCATGTAGGCTTTCCTCCTGCAGATGTCCATGCTCAGTGTTTGGACTGGGGGGGGGCATGGATGGGGAGTAATGTGACTTTATGAGTGGGACCAGAGATGTGTCCCTGCTGCCCCCTTAATCACATGGAGCCCGTTCAGCCATAGTGAAGGGAAGTGAAGAGCCAGGCTTATCTAAGCAGGATGAGGAGGCCACCTCAGGCAATAGGTTAGGGAAACCATTTAAGAATGGCAAATTGCCAGTTATCCAATACATAAACATTTTGTTGTGTTCTTGTGTATGTGTTCAGTGTACTGTTTGGCTTTTCTGTCCTGGCACCAAGATTTCTTGGGCTGGTCCAGAACAAACTAACGTTCAGACCTGGGGTGCTTCTGGACAAACAGTTACTAGCACTGCCAGTCAAAAGGCATTGTGCAACTATTACACCTTTTCCTCCTTAACTGATTTTTTTTTTTTGCAGAAACAAAAAAGATCAAAGACGCAGTGGGAAAACATGGGGAGTTACCAATGGAAGATAACATTGTCTGGACCTCCCATAAAATTCTGTTAATGAGGCTGAGCAATGACACGATAAGAGCCTTGTCTGGAAGCAACCCTGTAAGTGCAACCATAATTGTTCTTGAGTCCATATGCACTGCTTTTTAAATTTTTGACTTTAACTTTGGTTCATGAGCCTTGTCCTCAGGAGCAAGAAACTTCAGTTTAAGAAATCCTTAGAATTTAACAACTCTTCCGTTATCCCCACAGCAAGAAGCAGAGGAACAGAAGTACATTCTCTCTCCCCGCCCTTTTTTCTTTCTTTTAGGACGTCATAAGATATGGTAACTTTTGATACTTGGAATAGATTAATTTATATCTCCCCCACCCCACAATCCCAGAAAGAAAAGTATTTCCTAGAAGCAGAAATACTCTTTTCAATTAAATAGTTCCATAACATTTGTGTGAAGTGTTTTTGTCCAGCATGTGGAGACATCCTCTACTGCAAGAAGAGAAGTTACCTCCATATTATAATTTGGCCCATGAAAATTGGATTTTTATACTTATATATTTATGTTTACTTGGATTCTTAGAGTGCCCCCTGTCAACTTGCCTAGTTGTTATGAAGAAAATAAACTAAGGAGTTTGTTATAAAATTGCTTGCAGTTCCATAGTTGGTGGAATTACAGGTCAAGCTAACTTCAAAAGAATACCTATTGACATTTTCTTTTGAAAAAGCTTCTTACTATCCTACTCATCACAGCCTCATGACGGATTTCAAGGGGCAGGACCCCAGTGTATAAGGACCATTGAATGCAATTTTAATTTCATTGGAGGGCTTTGGGGTGGTGAGTGGGAAATTGGATTAGCAAGGAGATCTTGAAAATGTGTTCCAGGTAGCTATTTGAGCTGTGGGGAATCAACATTTGTTACTGAGTGGCAATGTTGTTGCAGGAAGGGGGTTAATGTGGATTTGTATAAAATGCCATGCATTTTTATGATACTGTAGTAATAATAATGGCTTAAGGTTTTAGAGAAAGTTTGAGATCTCCAGATTAGGTATGAGCTAATTTGCTGTGAATTTGGAAGCCTACTGTATTGGTATTACCTTGCTCTCCATTTTGACCCACCAAGTCAGGAACAGAGAGTAACATAAAACAGATGCTTTCAGCAGGGTGACTTAACTGACACTACTATTACTGGTATTAGGGGAGTATTCATGGTCCTTATTATCGGTCATTTTTCAAATATGTTGCAGGACCCAGCTGTTGCCCGCAGTGATCCCATGTAATTTCTACTATCCTAGCTCATGGTAACATACTTGCATGGTTCAGGGGTTCAGTTTTTCCAGGAGGTTTAAAACTCAGAATACAAATTTGAAATAATTCCTTGTTTAGAGATGTGGAAATAACTGGATTATTTGCAGAAATGTCACAGTGCAGCCATCATATTTATTATGTTTGCAGTTAGCCCTTCCAGATCAGGTTAATAGGAGTAGAAATCAATTCAGGATGTAGAATACTGCTATTGGCAATATTTTTTATTTTTTAAAAAACTTTATGCATAATAGTTGCAAAAATAAAAAATAAAACCATCTATACTCGGCATCCAGATGCTATCTTAGGCTGGAGACATATGATAGTTTTTTCAAGAAAGGTGAAGGGGATTTGAAAGAGAGACTAATGCTCGTGATGTTGTCCTACTTTCCCCTCTGGTAAAACCTCTTTGACCAGAGGCAACCATGGGACAAACAAAATATATGTGTACTTCACCATGACAACCATTGCCTTTCTCAAACTACTTTCAACTAGGATTAAATTAAATTCGCTTTAATCAATGTAATTAATGAATTAAATCTGCATCAGTTTCAAAACATAGGGATTGCGGTGGTAGTGGAGTGGACGGAGTGCCTGTGTGTTATGTGTTTGTACCAGGCCCAGAGAAATAATGCTGAGGCACTGCTTGTGAGAAGATGGACTAGCCACAAAACCCATAAACAAATGCAGATAAATTCAAATATATATTTGGTGGTTAATTAAAAACAAACAAACAAACACCAACATGACAGTTAGTATTATTACTGTTCACAGTGATGCTGTTCACACACTCCAGAATTTAGCAGATAAGTTCATAAATGTTAAGCTTCAAACAACATATGATTGCCCAGCACAATCTATTATAGTTATGCACTCAAATGTTTCTGGGGTCATATGCTGCTACGTTCTGTGCTCATGTAGCAGAGTTTCATATTGGTGTTTTGTTGTTTTTGCTTTTATGCTGTAAACCATCTTGAACCTTTTAGGAAAGGTAGGAGAGTATAATTTTTAATTTAATTAAAAAATTAAATTATGAAGATATCAGTTGGTTCTGATGCATCTACTCAGTGCTCAGGTTGATTTTTGATTTCCTATGTGGGTAAATTTCAAAAGGAAATAAATGACAAATCTTTTCAAATCCAGTTTCAGTTAGGCCCTGATGACATGCTGGACTCTGAGCTGCTCCTGTGGCTTTCCTCAGCTGACAGGATTTGGCCATTCTCGAAGAGTTGATAGTATAAACAGAGTAGGACATCAAAGTTGATTAATTCCCTACTAAACAAGTGAGGTCATACTGAACACGGTTGGGTCAGACGAGTCAGAAGACACCAATGTTCCAGAATATTCCTAGCAGCTTCCAGGATGTCTCTCTGTCTGTCTGTCTGTCTGTCTATCTGTCTATCATTCATTCATTCATATGCTACCTTTGACATAAATCGCCTCAAGACAGCTCACAAGCAAATAATAATAAAAACGATAAAAGTGCCATATCAAAATTAAATACTGCAAACCAAAAACTAAATACCAAATACCTAAACTCACAAAATAAAAGCAGCAAAACCTTCAGTATCAAACAACTCAGTGTCAAACAATTCAGACCCACAACATTTGGAGACTTCCTGCCTCCTTTTGCTCCTTTGTAGTTCAACTTCCAGTAGCATCTTAATACCATCAATGCATGAAGTTTGCATGGCAACTGCTCCTGACATTCGACACTCCCTTCCTGAGAAGTTTTACCAAAGCCTCAGCACCTTCTGAATACAGAATAAAACTTCATTTTTGTGTTTTTATTTTTAATTTTAAAATCACCTTTTATTTTTAGTTTAAAGAGAACCTCCCGTCCCCGCAAATTAACTTGAAGTGACACTCTCTCCATCAGATGGGCTGAAATTCCATAGAGATATGGAAGAAGAGGTGAGAATTCTATGGGACTGGAGTTCCTCCACTTTCCTTAGGCAATAGCTTTATTGCCCAATTTGTGTATATCACTGTATTAATATCACCTAACTTTTGACCAGGGAAGGCAGTATGAGCAGGCATGCACAATGAAGGAATGTGGCAAATGGTGTAGCAAGACCCCAATAAGGGGATGGTGGAAATGTTTCTACACCCATTTTCTTAATTGAGGAAATTTGTTTCTCTCAAAATAGATGTTCTCCTTCATCAAACCATGCCTCCAAAGTTTCCCAGAAGTAAAGGCAGTGCAAGTTAGATGTGTGATAAAAGTGGTTTCAATCAGTACTCAGTTACAGCAGAAAATTTGAAATCTAGTGCAGATGAGGCCAAAACAAAAAATGTGTGTGTGGTAAATGAATGTGTGCAGGTCTATATTCAGAGAAGTTGTGAACTGAACTGTAATAAGTGAACAGGGCCTTAGGCTGCGTAAAGAGTGGGCTAACCTTTTTCTTTGTCTCAGTGCTAATGTATCATGAGTCTAGCATTAGCAGATAAATAAGAATGTTATTCACACGAACATTTATAAGTAGCTTGGGAACTCTGTCAAATCCAGCTCTTTCACTGATCTAGAGAGGCTGTTGCATTTAATAAGTCTCAAACATACTTTCCTGTTATGTGAATGTCTAGCTTTTTAAAAGATCTGCATGTGAGGGTCAGGCGGCGTCAAGGAGACAAAGGCTGTGAAAAGGAAATTGATTGGAAATGCACCTCACACATAAAAATAATGCACTAGACTAAACAGGAAAAAACTAATATTACCCTCTTGCGATTTTATCTGCAGATATCAGCCTCCCCCAACCTGGTGCCTTCCAGATGTCTTGGACTACAACTCCCAGCATTCCTGACCATTGGCCATGCTGGATGGGGCTGATAGAAGTTGGAGTCCAAAATATCTGGAGGGCACCAGGTTGGGGAAGGCTGCTTTAATGGCTGTTGGGATTCTTTACAAATGAACCACACTGTACCAGTTCTTAAGCTACAATGTACTTGGACCAGTTCATGTTTTGAGGATAGCTGCTAACGGCTTTCAACAGTAAGGGAATTATTGGTCCCAGTCCCTGGAAACTAGTGGTGTTGTATGAAAGAGCTGTATTGCTCTTTATCAAGGTGGCTATGACATTCAGTCTGACCATTATATATCAACACAGATTGTGCTAGCCCATTGAAACACAAAGATGCTGGCTTGGCTTATTCTTATGGATGTGGGTGAGTCCACAGGAGTCTTCCTTCAGAAGGCTGGTTCACCCATTCTAAATGTGGCAGTCACCTGACAATGGTGCGGTATGGCTTTATCCTTGGGGGTTTCACACATCCCCTGATTTCTTAAAGGCAATGTGGTATGTTTGGCTCTACACACGATCACTGAATGTGGTGTGAGTTATAGCAGCTGCTGTAATTGGTCACATTACAGTCTCCATGCGATAAACAGGCACATAGAATAGAAACTTTCTGGAATAGAGCACGTGTGCCTGTATCCAGTATCGGCTGCAGGTTTTGGGGTCTTCAGGCAAGGGGCATTCCTTTGTAGCCCCATCTCCTGTTCATCACTGTTGTTCCTGCCCTTTCATTTACTCAGAGCACCTGGGCTCAGTCTGCACCACTGCAGGGCCAAGAGGGAGGGAGCAGAGGCGGCGGCTGCTTTCCCCTGTTGCTGCTCACTCATTTGGAGAGGGCAGGAGAACAAGCTGAGACGCAGAGGAGGACAGAGTAGCAGGGTCAGGAGGCCCGTGTGTGTGAGAGAGAGAGAGAGGTGTGAGGTGTGTGTGTGTGTGTGTGTGTGAGAGAGAGAAAGGAGTGAGATGTGTGTTTGTGTGTGTGTGAGAGAGAGGAGTGAGATGTGTGTGTGTGTGTGTGTGTGTGTGAGAGAGAGAGGTGTCAGATGTGTGTGTGTGTGTGTGAGAGAGAGGTGTGAGGTGTGTGTGTGTGTGTGTGAGAGAGAGAGGTGTGAGATGTGTGTTTGTGTGTGTGTGTGAGAGAGGAGTGGGATGTGTGTGTGTGTGTGAGAGAGAGAGAGAGAGAGGTGTGAGGTGTGTGTGTGTGTGTGTGAGAGAGAGGTGTGTGTGTGTGTGTGAGAGAGAGAGAGGAGTGAGACGTGTGTGTGTGTGAGAGAGAGGTGTGAGGTGTGTGTGTGTGTGAGAGAGAGAGAGGAGTGAGGTGTGTGTGTGTGAGAGAGAGAGAGAGAGAGGAGTGAGATGTGTGTGTGTGAGAGAGAGAGAGAGGTGTGAGATGTGTGTTTGTGTGTGTGAGAGAGAGAGGAGTGAGATTGTGTGTGTGTGTGAGAGAGAGAGAGAGAGGGAGGTGTGAGATGTGTGTTTGTGTGTGTGAGAGAGAGAGGAGTGAGATGTGTGTGTGTGTGTGTGTGTGTGTGAGAGAGAGAGAGGGGTGTGTGTGTGTGATGGCCATTGTCAAATTAGAAAGACTGAAGTACTTCATTGGTATGAACCTAGTTCTGAATTTGGAGCTTTTGAAAGAAACTAGCTGCCATGTCCATTAGGAATTGCATGAATAACAATGCACGAATAACAATAATTAACAATTATCATCTCTATAAAGTGTCTTTCTGGTAAAAATCAGCTGCATACAAATCGTGGCACTGTAAGGCCAGCTAGGAAATTCAGTGAGCTTAGTACTGTGTCATCATTCTTCACCTATCTATGTATCTATCTATCTTACAACCTATGGCTAAGTAGAGTTCACAAGCCCCTGCCTTGCATTCCAAGAATGTATAAAACAATGCTGTAGACCTGGGATCCTTACCAGTCTTCAATCATGATTTTCTTGTCACGAACGAATGAGGATTCTGAGGTTCATTGCTAATGAGGTACCTTACTCTAGGAATGTGTTCCATTGATGCTTATCTGAACTGACTCTTCTGTCATGAACATCGCAACTAGACATGAGGTAGAAAAAACGGGGGCCAGATTTACCAGATTCTTCGATTTAATTTTAAACTGGTAAAGCAGTGTTGCTGACACCTTTATTGCACTAAGGGTCTGCACATACTTGCTATATTCTTTCAAGTTTAGTTAAAGCAGGATAAATATGTGTACTAATAAAGAACTAACATGCCTGAAGTGTGATCCCTTTCTTTCTCCCTCTCTCTTTAATAGGCTTGACAGCTACACTGTGTAGTATGATTCATACTCTTTGGGACAGAGTGCCTTGCACAGCTTTTAAACAAGTTCTTTTGACTTTGATATCCAAGTGTACTGTACATTTTAAAGAATCTGCAAACACAGGATCACATGGGACAGGCCAGTTCTTTGTGACCCAGCAGTTATCATCTTAATGTTCAGGTGGTGCAATTACATCATGGGAAGTACACTTTTCTGAGTAATCTACTGTGCAAGATCCATCTGTCGACCACACCTGTGTGTGTGTGTGTGTGTGTGTCTTTTCATGAAAACGAGAGCATTTCCTCCCAACTTCTTACTAGCTTTGTAAAAAAAGAGTCGTCTGTGCTCCTTAATCCTTCCTTGCTCATCAGAAATGTATAGATAGCTACAAATTAGGACACTTTGCTGTCACTTGGGCACCACCTAAACACTTCCCTGTGTTTTCCAAGGATTTTTTAAAAATTGCTAACTTCACTTTATAACTCCCTTAAGCTGCTGTGAATTTTTATTGATTGGAGTTTTATCTTGCACTGTTGCTGTTTTTATTGTTTCAGATCCTTTTGTAATTTTTTTTTATTTTTAGTCTTTATTAAGCAGTCCTGGGAGTGCTGATTTGTCATTGGAAGGTAGGATATAAATTTCAGAAATTAAAAAAATAAAAATAAACATTGGACAGAGAACTTCCAGTCTTCAAAAGAAATTTAATTGCATTGTCCTCACCAAGGTAGCCGATAGATATCAGAATGTTGTTACTCGGTGCCAAAAAGTGTTGAAAAAACTTTTCTATTCTAATTAATAAAATGCATACACATTTGCTTGCTTTAAATTTTCATAATATGTGTGGATTGTTCTGAATCTATTTGATGTTTTGCAATAAAATCATCATCATCTTGATATTGCAGGTAGGATGAGAGAGATAGGCAAGTGGGAATAGAGAACATGGGAGGAAAGACTCTGGGGTAGATTCACACAACCATATTTCCTAACAGTGGTTAACTTCTGCCGTTTCCAAGTGGGTGTAACTTGGAATCAAGTAGAACTAGAGTGTCAAAAGAGATCCATCATTGTTTACAGTCTGGTTTTCAAATCTTGTGTACAGTGTAAGGGCTGCTGAGTCCAAAGGTTGTTGGAGCTCTTCAGACAACTTAGTTCTTCTGAAATCCCAGATGCTGTTTGCACATTTTCAGACTTCCCCCTCAAATCATTAACATTAGGAGTATCTTTGCTTTATGTG
Organism: Heloderma suspectum; assembly: GCF_057233095.1. Classification (NCBI taxonomy): domain Eukaryota; kingdom Metazoa; phylum Chordata; class Lepidosauria; order Squamata; family Helodermatidae; genus Heloderma; species Heloderma suspectum. The sequence continues at coordinate 275,357,477 of NC_139458.1, forward strand.
TGTGTGTTTGTGAGAGGCAAATAATGAAAACTAAAATCCTAGTTCTGTATCCGATAGCACAGGAGTTAGCAATCTTTTGGGGCCATGGTCACATTTGGCAATCTGAGAAACTACTGGGCACCATTACAAAATGGCTACCATGGGAAGTGTGGCAAAGGGCAAGTAACTAACCCAAAAGCCTGGATACAAGGCAGAGGTGGGGTCTTAGCCCCAACACACTAAACAATTCCTTCAAACCCGCAGTTTTCAGCACCAACAGAAACGTACTTCACAGCAATCAAAGCTGCCAATAAGAAGATGTGTTCTTTTGTCTTTTTAAGTGGGATGGGTAGGGCACCTTGACAGGCACCAAGAAAGGTGTCTTGGGGGCACATTGGTGTCCATGGGCTCCACGTTGCCTACCCTTGCAATAGCTAGTTGTATGGTAAGGCCAATCACTGAATCAGGTCCGGCCCTACCATTAGACAGAATGAGGTGGCTGTCTCAGGTGGCAGATACAGGGGAGCAGGCAGTAGCAGGAAGATTTTGGAGGACAAAGTTATGTAAATCATGGCCTATCCTGTAGTCCTTAAAGTAACCTACTGCCCTCAGGTGTGGAGGGCGCTGTCCCATCACTAGTATTTGAAATAAAATTCAACTCTGGCCAGCTTCTGTCCATGGAAAGTGTAGGGCACCATCTTGCCCTTCACCTCAGGCAGCAAAATGTGTTGAGCTGGCCTTATACCGAACTGTGTTTCTGTGTTGTATTGAGATTCTGGCCATGATCCCACTTGTGCTGAATAGCAGAAGAAAAACATCCTTGGCTCCCACCCAGAGATACATGTGCACAGCAATAGACTGCTCATGCACTTATGAACATTTGGGACCACTGTATGCAACCTTGGGTATTGTGCGGAGAGATCCAGCACTGTAAGTCATATGCACATAGTTTTGAATGTGTGGCTTTCGACTATGCAGCTACTAATCCAACAGGCAAAGTGAATGGAAATATGCTTCCATAGGCCAAACGCTATTGCTAGATGAAGGTTGATGTGTGTGTGTGTGTGTGTGTGTCTGTTTTGCGGATTGTGTATTATGTATTATGAAAGCATGTATTTCCCTTAACCTTGATCACTCTGTGTTAAATAGTGCATTTTATGTTGTTGTTGTTGTTGTTCAGTCGTTAAGTCATGTCCGACTCTTCGTGACCCCATGGACCATAGCACGCCAGGCCTTCCTGTCCTCCGCTCTCTCCTGGAGTGTGCTCAAATCTCCCGGAGTGTGCTCAAAGCATTTTATGTACTGGTGATGAAAAAAAAGCATTTTATTTATTAGCAATTATAATACAAACGAAGCAGTTCATCATTAAACTATTCAACACCTTTGCTTTTTGTGTTGAAAGTAAATTCAAAGTGCTTCTCAACAAAGGCTAAACCTGATGTGCAAGTATGACATTTATATAAGCTTGTGGGCACAAATGAAGGAAAGGGGGCATCATCCATTCTAGGAAGGGTAACATGCATTTTAATTGTTGCAGTTTCTTGGCTTGTATAGGAGTCCTGTTAAGCGTGCTTAAAACTCAATTGTGTAATAAAATGTATTGCTCACCCACTCAAAGGCAAAAACCCAATTCGCAGATGTTGGAATGGTTTGAGACAATTTTGGGGACTGAATAGGGTGAAAAGGCTGGGTTTGTTAGAGAGTGGAATACCTATGGAGGTCTTTTCTGTGAGCAATACCATGACTTCATTACCATGTCAATTCTGGGAAAGGCCTCTGATTTAACACAGCAGTTGGCTGAATCCATATGGAGCTGATGAACCTCTGGATGAATAGTGAATGGAAAAACTGCTGGAATCTGCTTTCAGCTTTTTGTTCCCAGGATGACCAGTGTAAAAGACCTAAGAGCTGTACAGCACAGATGGCATAAAAGAGAAATAAATCTGCAAGCTTTAAATTTAGTCTTTTGTCCTGCATTGGTTTTGTGTGTGTGTGTGTGTGTGTAAGTAAACTGAAATACATATTCCAATACCCTCATGTCCCTCTCCCCCAATTCTGGGTTGATCCAGACAACCATTTTACCATACATTTTTTTAGCTGGTGTGACTAAAATTTGTCTTCCAGCTAGGTACATTGAATTAGATGACTGACTTAACCACATTGCATGCACATCATAGTAAGTTACCTCTTGATAAAAATGGTCAGCTGTACCAATCCTCTGTTTGCTTGATCACAGTTACCCGCCACTTATGGAAAAAGAGGCAACCAGTGTTAAACAAACGAACAAACACCAACAGCACCCCCTACGCAGCGACAAACGGTTTCTAAAAATGCATGTTGTCCACCGATGGACAGAACAGGCATTACATTGTGATAGTAAAAAAAGCTGGAGAGCAGAGATCTGGAATGCCTTCAATTCGCCCTATGTGGTGGGAATATGCAGATGTTCCCATTGACACAGTCATGTATGTCCACTAGGGTTACATGCTTTAAGAGTTTGACACATCATTGCAAGTGCCAATACAGTAAATCAAAAGGCTCTCTGGCATTATCTGGTTTCCTTTCTGGCTTGGAAAGTTAGAACAGATGTCACCAGAGACAACAACAAAATGGATTTTACCCACTGAGAGGAGCTTTTCTTGCGCTGTTAATGGGAAGCTCCTTGAAATGCTAATGGGCACAGTTTGTGTTGCTGGGGGTTTCCATACAGAGGGGGAAACGGCTCTGATCCCTAAAAGAAAGGGAAAAAAGAGAAACCTTTTGTTATGAATTAAGGAAATCTGCTTCTTCCACAGCAAAGCGCATTAAATGGTGTGAGGCTCTTGGCAGTACAGAGATCTCTGTAGTAGTAATCTCCTGTACCCAAACAATGTAATAAAAACTGCTGACGATTTTGGCAGGAAATGACATGCATCACAAAGTCGTTCAATTGAATTTGCATAGATGTTTTACCTTCCCCTCTCATTGCAGTAAAGATATGTATAGTGGAAAATCACATGGTGGGTTCCTCCATCCTCCCCCTTCTCAGTATTCCAATTCTTTGCAATCTTGTTTCTTTCCTTTCAGTGATCTGAGAATTCAAGATTGGAAAAGCACAGTCTACAGGCCAGGTACTTCCATATTTCAGTCAAGATGAATGGAGTAGGAGTCTCTTCGATTTTATTGATAAAACCCGCTTAAGACATTGCACTTGCTTAGTATATGCGAACACAAGCTCTTGTTCAGTGCTTGTGTGTTCTCTCAGACATCAAAGCATGATCCTGAGAAGCTTGAAACATCAATGGGTGTTTTGTTACGAACTTCAAAGAGAGCAAGTTTGGTTCCTTTGCTTAATGTGCGAAGCAGAGCACCTTGCGTATTATTCCACAAATTTTTACAATAAGCTAATTTCAGTTGGAAAATACTTGCTTTGGCAGAAGTATTTCTAAAGTTACAGGAAAGAAATTGAGGAAAATGAAACCAAGTCCACACTGTGTTTAAGTTAGATTGATTCCCCTCAAAAGAATTTTAATGGTGTCCATCATACGTCCTACTCACACATTCACACTGGATCCACATGGAGGAGTGGGATCACGGCCTCAAGTCATGACCTACACATGTTCATTTGAAAGTTGGAACTGACCCTATGCTCATACAAACTTTATGTGCATGGGCTCCGTCTGTACAAATGGGAACTTCACAAAAAAACTTTACCAAAAAACCCTTAGGATTGCAAACTAGAGCAATTACTGTGAGGCAGGAAACTTTGCCTGTGGATGGGAATTTTTATCTTCAGGAAGTTCAGTAAATGATGGACTGTTGATTTCCATGATGTCAGAGAGCTGATATCACACTCCCAAATCCAAATAGTTTCTGAAACAAATTGCCCAGTTCTGTTAATTGTTGCTCTGACTTCTAGATTAGGAGACCATTTCCTCCAGTGCCAGTGCCATACTATGTTATGACAATTGGCTGCTGCTGAGAGAAGACTAGACTTGGCGCTATCAGTTGCCCCTTGGATCCAAGATGGTTACAGGGCCACAGGAAGTGGGCAAGTTCAGGTATGGCTGCTGTAAGGCCTTTCAATTCCAACAGTATTAGGTAAGTTGCGCATAACCAAAGTGCAATTTAAGAGATTTTGCCTCAATAATACGACTCTTTCTGGTACTACATGGCTCCCTAATATGTCCAAAAAAACCCCACCTGTTAATTCTAGTTGCATGTCTCTACATAGTTTGCAGAAAAGAAAATCAGAGTGACTGTTCACCTAGTCTGGTGGAATACATTGGTAATACCTCAGTGTATATATGAGCCCAAAGGATATGATCTAAACCTATAATATTTACTGCAAGAAGACCTAAATGTTGTTCATTGTTTTCATTCATAATATGGAGTAAGCACATAAGACAGATTGATATGCAAATTATTATGACCACTATGAGGAGAAACATACACCGAGATTTTAATTTCCCCCCTTAATATTGTTGCCCATATAGAAAGCCAGGTGTGCTTCTCTGGACCCCAGGCAGGATCTATAGTGGGCTCTCTGGGCCCCCTTGATGCATCCAAGAGTGGGCCTCTTATTTTATGCCAGTGGTGTGGTAGCAGCTACGGTGCTGTTCTTTCCCATACTAAGAGAAACCCTGGGCCATGTGAGAGGAACCCATGTGGCAGCTCCTTTCCTACACCATCAGTGCTTCAGTTTCTGGATGCTAGCATGGGGAGGATCTGCAGCAGCATGGGCTGGTCCCACATGGTCTGGGGCTTCTCACATTAGCTTAGGGTGGCCATGTGTCCTACTTTACAGAAGAGAGTCCTCTATTTCAAGGGCTGTCAGAGGACAGTCCTGTCTTTGAAAGCATCCTCTGTTTTAAGGGCTCTCCAGTCCAAGTCTGATTTAAAGACAAAGAATCCTAAGGAGCAGGGAGGGGCCTTGAAGTGCCCACCAGCAGTGAGCATCTGGACAGCAGACTGACCAGGCAGGCACACAGCACACCTGGTCACAGTCCACTATCATGAAATATATTGTCCTATTACTGTAATTCTTTCTAAATTTGCATCTATGCATATAAATCAGCTTATGCACATTTTATGCATGTATTTTTGAGTGATGCATGTCCTCTTTTTGGGAGATGTGTGAGCGGCCACCCTAAATTAACCTAACAACATGGGAAGAAGCAGCACTAACATTGTAACCTATGATCTGACACCACCATTTGTGTCTGCCGTGCAGGGAGGAGGTCCTGGAGGTGACATGCTTTGCTATAGTTCTGACTACTTCTCTGTACTTCGGCGGGTACGTGATCCATGTTGAAGGGATGCATCTGTGCAAGATGCTCCAGACAATAAAGCTCTAGCACAGAGGTGGGCAATGTATCCCTTCGCCTTCCTATGTGTGGCCCCCCAACACCTCCCATAACCTTGTGCCACCTGAGGAGAAAGTCAGTGGGACTTTCACTTCTGACATGTCTAGAAGTAAAGGGCTCCCTTCACTTCTAGACATGTCCAATGTCTAGAAGTGTCTCCATTCCATGTCCAGTGAAGTGCTCCACTGTTGATGGAGCCCTTCACTCCACTGGGAATTTGGAAATGGAGGTGCTTTTGCTGTTGCCGTTATGGTTAATTTTCCTATATTTTTATTATTTAAGTCGACACTTATTTTAGCAGGGAGAGAACAGCATTGATCAATGTGCTGGGGGAATTGCAAGGAGAGGGGAAGTTAAAACTTATTGCTCTCCCATGTTCCTGATACAGATATTCAACCCAATGTGCTATTAAGCTTAAGAAAAAGCTTAATGGCAGTGCAGGATGGGGGATCTTCATCTGTATTGTGTGTGTTGGGGTGGGGAGTGAGCAAATGAGGGGAAGTGAGTGTGTGTGAGGGAGGACACAGAGAGAGAGTGGGCGAGTTCGCATGACAAAAAAGGTAAAGATGTCCCCAACCAGTCGTGTCCGACTCTGGGGTGCGGTGCTCATCTCCATTTCTAAGCCGAAGAGCCAGCGCTGTCCGAAGACTCTTCCGTGGTCATGTGGCTGGCATGACTGAACACCGAGGTGCACGGAACGCTGTTACCTTTCCCACTGAAGCAGTACCTATTTATCTACTTGCAATTTCTTGCTTTCGAACTGCTAGGTTGGCAGAAGCTGGGACTGAAGACAGGAGCTCACTCCATCATACAGCACTTGGGTCTCGAACTGCTGTCCTGCCGACCTTCCGGTCCGCAGTTCAGTGTCTTAACCACTAAGCCACTGCGGCTGTTGCCCATTTGGCCTGTTGCATGACAACCACAGCCCATATCTAAGCCAAGGTGGGTTGCAGTGCATGCTGGTGCCCATTTTGAATATTCAAGCTGCAGCGTGCAGATGTTAGATTGGAAACCTTTTATAGAATTTGTACAAGAAATAGAGAAAAACGATATCTATGTATGTGGATTTTGAACTTTGAGATGATTGATTCTCTTTTTTCTGTTGTTAAAATTAGGAGAAAGGAGATAACGTCTGTGAACTCAATGTATGATATACAACTAAGATAAGAACTAGAGAATAATAAGCATTTGGTGTGTAAGGGGAGCCAAAGGTAGATAACTTACAATCTTAAGAGATGTTTTAGTGTATGTGTATTGTGTGTTTATGTTGTTGTTGTGTTGTGTTTTTCTTTTTCTTTTAAAAAATAATAATAAAAAAAGCTGTGGCGGGCAAGTGCTGCAGCTTATCATGTCACGGGAACATAGCAAGGGTGGGTTGTTGGCATGGTTAACAAACCACCATGCAGACTGAAGGATGGGACTGCCCCCCTCCCCCGGTGCCTGAGTAAAAAAGCACTGCAAGTGGAACAATTTTAAAAACATTTAATTGAAGCCCAATGCGTTTCAGGTTTTAAAACCCCTTTTTCAAGGACACTCTACGACAAAAACAAAAGGGAAAAAAGCACGCATTAACATATTCCGCACTCATCTATACCTTATCTGACATGATTTATAATCAAACAAAGCAGTGCAAACACAGAATGCGGAAAGGACAACTAATAATAAATAATATTGACATATTTACTCAGTGCTTTTTTACTCAGGTACCTGAGCAGTCCCCTCCTTCAGTCTGCACGGTGTTCTGGTGCCTTCCCTCCTTGTTTGCGTGGTTAACAAATGACCCAGAACCCATGGGCTGTTTTAGGGTTGTGGGTGGTTTGTTAACCTTGCCAACAACCCACCTTTGCCGGGTTCAGATGTCACAACAAGCCACAGTTGCACCTTGAATATTTAAAAGTCAGCTGGCATGTGCTACAAGCCACCGTGGCTTCAATAAGCCTCAGTGGGCTGTGGTGATTGTGCAAGCTGGGTCAGTGTGTGTGTGAGGTGGGGTCAGCGGGGGAACTTGGCCCTGCTCATGTGCTACCTGACAGATCAGCCCTGAGGGAATGGAGCTCTTGGTGATAAAAATGTTGCCCACCCCTGCTCCAGCATGAGAACCTCACTTCTCACCCAAGAGAGCATGCCTACACATTAATGCACCTTGCATATCCTGCTATAACTAAACCATTCTGTTATATAAACATTGTCATACAGGAAATTGTTCATATGTTGTGCATGCTTACAAAATTTAAAGAATATTAATTTTAGCAGGCACAGATATGTGTGTACAATGCGGTGAGTGCCACGTTAGTAGCATCTTCCATTGAGGTGGCCCATTGAAGGGTGTGCACTGCATTTCCAGGTTACCTTGTCCGTGGTGAGTAGAAGGCCTCATCTTTTTGATGGCCAGCATTGCCAAGGAAAAGGAACCACCAGATCCATGCAGTGCAGACCCTGCAACACCATGCCAGCAGGGAGGCCTCCAATAAGGCCACTCTCAGGGCTCATGCCTGACTAGGCCACTGCAACCCTGGCAAAGTCTGCTGGATGCAACGTGCCCCCGCCCCTCCACACCAGTCACTGCTCAGTGATGGCAACAGCAGCAGGCCCTTCTCCTGCTCAGCTATGTCCTGTGAGCATACTGAGGGCGTAGGCCAGCCTTCCGACCAGAGGTTTTGGACTTCAATTCCCATCAGCATGGCCAAAGGTCAGGAATGCTGAGAGTTGTAGTCTTAAACATCTGGAGGGCACAAGGCATGATATGGCCAATGGAAATGAATTGTAAGCTTGCGTCTTTGTTATAAGCCTGAAGATACAATATTGAAATTGATTACTTATGCTGTTATTGACTGTAAGATTGGTATACTTTTTAAGTAGAGTGATATTTGAAATTTATGTGTAATGTAGTTTAAATTTAAGGGTGTTATGTAAACTTCTGTTTACATTTTGCTTCCCCCCCTCTGTTTTTGTGTTTTTTCTTCTTTTTTCTGTTTCCTTCCCCTTTGCCCTCCTCTCTCCTTTTTATGTTACCTCCTTTATTTCTCTCTTTTTTTCTCTATTTCATTATTGATGGGTCCTCTTAAGAATACTGTAATGTTGGAAGCTGTAGAAGGTGATTATGTTGTTGGTGTTCTTTGGTTCATTTATAAAGATAAAAGTAGAATAAAAAGTATTAGGGGGAAAAAAACATCTGGAGGGCACCAGCTTGGGGGAGCCTGGTGGAGGAGGTGGACAGAACAACGAAGTATGGTAGTTAAGCGTCCTCAAAATGCTTAGCACATTGGCTTGGATGGCCATTGGATCCTCCTCCTTCAGGCCCTTGCACAAACAAATGTTCCCGGGGTTTGCTATCAGTCTCCCATGTGCAGTTGATTATTAAAAAAGAAAAAAGAAAACACACACACGAAGTACCTCAGTTCAAGAAGTTGATAGCAGCTGTGGTTAAATTTTCTAAGAAGATCATGCGGAGGTGTTTCGACAGAAGGGAAAGAATGGCTTCTTGCGCATTCTTTATTAGGAAGTGGTAAGTATATTTGTCTCAGTGTAAACCGTACCTATTTCTGGAAATGGTAGTTTTAATACTTTTTCCTCTAGAATGTAGAATGCTTTTTTCTGTAGAAAAATTCTCAGATGCACTGATACTATTTTTTAAAATCTGTTCCAGACTTGGTTCCCCCTTCATCCTTTTTGCCCGTTTTTTGAGGACAGAAATGACCACCTAGCTGACTTTTAAACTTTTGACCAGGTGTGTCAGTAATGTTTCCCCCAGTGTTCACAGAGGGATACTGTTGCTTATTTGGTGCAATGTAGGCCTCTCTAAACTTTGGGAAGTGGTCTGTAAATGGTCAATGAGTATCAGATCTTAGACCATTTTCCTTCCTTATGTTCCTTGGCGGTCCCTAAGATTAACTGAGGGCATTCATGCACCAAATTTGCAAAAGCAAGGATGCCCAGAAAGGTGTTTTTTTGGACAGCCTTACACTTATAGAACACCTTTTCTTTTTGTCACATGTTACCCATGCCAAGCCTTTGGGACAGGTCAGGGTGTTTTAAAGTACCCTGACATTTTAAAGTAATGTCAACTTTTTGGCTGGTCCTGCTCTTTAGCTTTTAGAAAACACTTTGATGTATATAAATTCAGTAGGTGATGAAACTTCTCCTGCCACTTAATCTCCATGCTAGGAAAGACTTTACCTACTAAATATCTGTTTGTCAGGTTGCTCTTAAAGTTACAGAAACAGTGAGTGGGCCAGCAAAAATGTTGGCAACTGTAGTTTAAACAAATAAATAAGATGAAGGGGGAGTGCATACACTTCATTCTTTCAGCCAAAGCCCTGCTCTGCAAAGTATGGAATGTATTTGTTGTTGTTTTTTACAAATAAGCTTAAGCTGGGGCCACATAGTAGAGAACCATAGCCAGAATTCTAGCTCAGAAGGGCTACTCAGATACACTGCAAATCCTACTATAGTTTCCTAATAAAAAGTTGTTTAATTCACTTGGGCAATGTGTGAAATCCATTAATAGTTGAATTACAAAGAGGCTAGCAGCTGGCTCTTCTCACAGCCTGCCAGCTTTCCTCAGTGGGTTCAGGTAAATCCATGTTCTACCACCATTGAAGGCAGAGAAGGCCAAGTGGCTGAACTAGAAGGAGCTTAATAAATAATCTAGTCTGACCCCTGCTTTAAGGCATACTATATCCAAAGCACAGCTACCTCTGTCAGTCATAACATTTTCTGAATTTATTGAGCTCTTTGCCATACAGAGATACAACACTCCCCAACCTCCATATAGAGCATCTCTACACCAGCCTAAAGTCCCACATTTAAAATGGGGCTTTCTGCTTCCATTTTAAATGCAAGATCACGATGGACTCCCTTTACACACACTTCTTCACCCCCCTTCCCCCTTCTTTCCCCCCTTCTCTGAGTCTTCAATATATTTCATTATGCAGCCGCTAGATGGCGCTGTGGCCTAGCTCCTCTTATTGCAGCTTTTCCTCTTTTTAGGGAGGGAACTCAAGGGGAACTCAAGCATGGTAATTTGAGAGCTCATTATTTCCGCTCTTTCTGAAAATGGAATAAAGGCCATTTAGTGCGGGAGACACCCTGGAAGTTGATGAAGTCACCTAAAGGGCCTGTAAATTTCCATGAGTAACCAATCTCAGTAGCAGGATAAATGTTCTGTGCGAAGAACTCCACAGAATTTGTATCTCAACTTCCTTACAAGTTTTCAAGAATAGATTAAATATACCTCTTACTTAATCTATTCTTGAAAACTTGTAAGGAAGTTGAATTACAAACTCTGTATGGAGATAGAGGGCTGCTGTAGCTTTGTATGGCAAAGAGCTCAATAAACTCCAAAAACGTAAAAGAGGAGCAGACTCTTCCATAAAATTGCTGTGAGTGGTAATTTGGTACTATCATCCCCACACTCACCAAAATGTGAGGGAGAACTTCAGACAGAGTAAGAAATCAGGGAGCAGGTGTCTCTTCTAAAGAATGTTCCCGTTGTATTGTTAATGGCTTTTATTCTATTTCTGCTCCTAGTTGTTATTACTTTGCTAATAATAACACCCTTTGGGCTTCCATATGTGTGAGAGCACTCCATCTCTTCGCTAACTATTTGACTTTTGGTGAGAAGGAGGAGTGTGTCCCCAACCAGTCGTGTCCGACTCTAGGGTGCGGTGCTCATCCCCGTTTCTAAGCCGAAGAGCCAGCGCTGTCCAAAGACGCTTCCGTGGTCTTGTGGCCAGCATGACTGAACACCGAGGTGCATGGAACGCTGTTCCCTTTCCTGCCGAGGCGGTACCTATTTATCTACTTGCAATTTCTTGCTTTCGAACTGCTAGGTTGGCAGAAGTTGGGATTGAAGACGGGAGCTCACTCCGTCACGCGGCACTTGGGTCTCGAACTGCTGACCTTCCAGTCTGCGGTTCAGCGTCTTAACCACTAAGCCACTGTGGCCCTTAATAATAACACCCTTTGGGCTTCCATATGTGTGAGAGCACTCCATCTCTTCGCTAACTATTTGACTTTTGGTGAGAAGGAGGAGTGTGTGTGTGTGTGTTTTGGAGTAAAGGGGTGAAGGATATCCATGTGATATGCTTTGGTGAATCCAACTAGGTTGGATTGGTGGGCACTATTTTGGATATTTGCTGATGTTCTTTGTTCAGTGTACTACTATTGTTTTTGTTGTTGTTTCTGCTGGTAAACTGTGTTGTGGTTTTAAAATGCTGTGTTCTGTGTATTTTGTTGTTGCTAGTTTTAAAGACTGATATTGATATTGTGTCAGTTTTAGTTAAATTGTGTACATTGCAATGCATTTGAAATGTTATAACATGTATCAGCTTCGTGACTGATGCTGCTGCTTATCTTGCAATGAATATGTAATGTACACGCTAGATAATTCTGATAATATTTTGATATGCATTTAGTTCTGGAACTTTTTGAGAATTCCCAAAGACATAGGGATAGGGGTGATCCATTAAATATTTTATAACAGGACTTTCAAAATGTTTTTGACTATGTTCCTCACCAAAGGTTCCTGAGAAAATAAAGTGTGCATTGCACTAATATATGCATTAAGCACACCTTTTTAAAAAGTGTGCTTAATGCTACTTTCCTTTGAAAGAAAAACAGTCAGATGGGTTTGCAATGTGTCACTGTGCTTCGGATCCAGATTGGTTTCCTGATTTCCTGAAGGAAATCGATTTCCCCTCCCAGACTATATTTGCTCCAGAAGGTGCAAACAGCATCTTTGGAGGCAAATAGCAGCCAATGAGAGGAGTGTGTGTGTGTGTGTGTGTGTGTAAGACAGGTGCAAGGGCTTGATCCAGTGTAGTGCCAGATCAGAACCCCACATGGTTCCTTTCCTTTCAGAAACAAAAGTCAAAACCTGTTGAGGTCCACATCCCAGCAGTGGGACAGGCCAGAGCCAAATGTGGACAGAGTTATGGACCTGACTCTTACTGTTGTTAAGTACACAACAGGGGAAAAAAAGACATTTGTATCCAGGCATACTCCTTCCCTAACTTTTGCAAAGTTCCCCTCTGTCAGCTTTGTAACTGGGAGACAGAGAGGAACAAAGTAAATAATATCAATAACACAGAAGGGGTGTGGCCAGGCCTGGAGCTCTGCATTTAGCCTGTGGGCTGGCGGTTCCCCATCCTTGTATTTAACACATAGGAGCCCTGTCCTCTTTTGGAACTGCTCACTCTAGAGAGAAAAGAACCAGGCAACAGAAGAAAGAGTAAGGAGCACACAGCCAGGCAACAGACCACCCAACTGCCAGCAGTCAGAGTGGAGTAGATTAGAAACAGCCCTAGTGTACTTGTATTTTATTATATTTTTAAAACCATGTTATTAGAGAGCCCAGTGTGTGGTGGTTAGAGTGATGGGCTAGGATTTGAGTGACCCAGTTTCAAATTCCCACTAAGCCATGAAGCTCGCTAGGTGCTTCTGGGCCAATCAATATGGGCCTGTTCACATGTCATGCTAACCCATGGTATGTCACAAGCTACGCAGAGTAGGTTGTTTGGCAAATGCTCTGACAAACCAGCTACACAGCATAGTTTATTTCTCGCCCCTCACCCCTCTTCCCCTTGTAGTCCTCCCACCCGGCTGGGCAGATATCCCAGCTTCCTTTGTGGTGGAAGCCATATCCCTGCATCCCTCCTGCTGCCACTACATCAGCAGCCTGTCTCCAATTGGTCCTCTTTGTGCTAGGGGTGTCTTCTTCTGCCTCTTCTGGCTCCACCTCTTCTGAACCTGGTGTCGATCCTTACCAGCTGCCCTGCACCCACCCTACTACCCCACCCTGCGTTGCCCTGCTTTCCAAGGCCTTCCTTCCCGCTGCTACCCCCTCCTTCCCACCCGCCACCCTGATTTCCAGACCTTTGCTGGGTCGCCTTTCTCTGCCTGTATGCAACAAAAAGGGGAGGGGGCCTCCAGCTCCTTGAAAGTTTGCAGAAATGGGATGAAATTTAATATCAAGGTTACCCCAGTGTTTTTGGCTGCTCTTGCTGAGTGGCTTTGTAGGCAAAGGCCATAAGCCATGCTGGCGTGCCAGACATGCTAACCCACCGTAGGTAAAATGACCTCTAATACAGACCGTGGGTTCTCAGGGTGGGTTGTTTGGAGGAAACAACCCACTGTGGTGTGGGGGGTGGAAACAGTGCACAGATGACACGCTAACCCATCATAGATTGCTCCAGAAAACAAACCCTAGTTGGCTGGTGTGTCATGCAAACCCAATCTATCTCTCAGACTAGCCTACCTCTCAGGGGTGCTGAGAGGGTAAAATGTGGGGTGGGGGAATCATATACACTATAGGAAAAGCGAGATTTCCTAAATAAATATCTAATTTTATGTAAGCCATTTTAGGAATCCTTCTGGATCAAATGGCAGGATAGCAATCAAAGGAATAAATAATATGGACACGTGTAAGTAAAAAAAATTAAAAGCAAGTCCCACATTGTCATTTGAGGGCCCGGAAAGACTCTTCCTTCAATTGACCTCTGATTGTTCCCTCAGACTGTAAACTTTACAGGGGCTCAGTCTGTATTCAAATGCAAACGCTGAGGGAGAAGGAGGATTATTTAAATGATTTCCCCACAAACTTTGAAACTTCCATCATTCTCCCCCCCACCCCCTTCTTCAATCCTCTGCTGTCAGGTAGCGCTCCTCAAGTTGCTAAGATTCCAACACCTAAGATGGCCTCATAAACCCCGCGGACATGGAGCTGCTGGAGAACAGATTGGATTGGTAAAAATAAGTGTGTGTGTTCTCACAGAACCTGAGAAAATAGCACCTTTACTTTGTAAAAAAAAAAAAAAATCTGTTTGTGCCACTCTAGTAATCACTCCATAACTGGTGGGATAGCAGAACATATGTCCCTGAAGTAGCAGAATATAGAAGTCTTCTGTACCTCTGCTCTTTGAGAAGGGTGGGGGTGGAAGAAAAGAGAGAAATACCTTCATAGTGTGTCTTCTTTAAAATCGGCACCAAAGGGTTCCTTCCTTAGAAAATTCAGCTGAGATGTAAATTGCTCAAGAAAGCTACATGACATGTTGTTTTTAAAAGGGTAAAATGAACGCTATTTTGAAATGTCTACTTGACATATGGTCCAGCTATCCCTCCTTACCAAGAACAGCTCTTTTATTTCCAGTTCGTGTTTGTGGTAAAACACTGTGCTTTGGGGCGAGATGTTCAGGGTGTTTAAAAAAAAAAATAAATTCTAAGTGTGCACGCATATGCACTCAAGCTAATTAAGTTTTTAACTTCATTTTACTGCCTCTCTTGTCAGGACAGTTTGTAGAACTAGTTTTCCCTGGATTCTCTGAGGAAAAGGAATGACTACTAAATAATCCTGAGCCAAACCTTTCCAGAATTTGGGGGGAGATACCCCGCCCCTGGATTGTAATAATCAGGTGTGGGCTAACTCCAATAAATTTAGGGGTGGGGCAGGAGGGGCTTACAATTCCAAACTTGTCTCTTCCTTTTTTTCTTAAAACACAAAAAACTCTTTCCAGACACTTGAAGCAGTGGCAAAACTATGCCTGAGCAACCCAGCCCTGTCTTCAAAATGCCCCAGTGGTAGGAATGCAACTTTATGGCCTAGTATTACTCCCATTAGGGCATTTTGAGAGTAGAACAGAATGCCACTGGGCTACTTGAGCAGTGGCAAAGCGTTCTGCGTGGTAGGGACAGGCCCAGCCCAAGGCAGGTTGCTGCCTGAAGCGAGCACCCACCACCACTGCCCCACTTCTTGTTCTTCTGGTGGTGGCTGTTGCACTGCCCCTGATCTGCTCGGTGACCAGCTAGCCCAGCAGGCCGCGCCCACCCCCATTTTGGGGCATGTTAGTGCACGCACCCACCTCGCCGCCACTCCCGCCCATCGGCTGCTTTCACCTTGTGGAGCAGCTGCGAGGCACCTGCAAGAGGTCAGCCGAAGTATCATGAGTGTTCTGGGACCTCTTGCGATACTTCGGCCGACCTCTCGCAGGCGCCACACAGCTGCTGGACAGGGTGGAAGCTGCTGATGGGTGGGAGTGGCAGCCAGGTGGGTGCGTGTACATATGTGCCAAAAAAAGGAGGCGGGTGGGTACAGCTAGCTGGATTGGCTGGCCAGCCATGCAGGCGGCCCTTTGGAGGGGGAGAGCAGTGCAATTCTTCACTTCTCCCATATTCTGCTGCCTGATGTGCCCATATCAGGCTGCTTCATGGTATGGCAGGCCCTGGGGGTGGGGGTGGAGGGGGTGGAGGGGTAAGGGAAAAAGAAAGAGAGAAACCCTCAGTCACCTCATTTGGAATGGTAAACTTTCTGCCCCAGAAAATTGTAAGAATTTGCCCCTGAAATCCCCGGAAAGTTGCTGAATATTGCTCCCCTAGTTTCATGGGGGGAAAATGGCCCCACCAAAGTAGAGAAGGATATTCAGCCCAACTTTACTGTTAACCCTGTTAGGGCTGTGGCATAGAGGTGCCACCTGTGATTATTTCAGTCTCTTCAAAATGCTCCATGACTTCAACAGGCATGCACTCCCCAGACATGTTTGCCTAGCACCCTGTTTAACATCTTAGTGCACAATCCTATGCATGTTGAGACAGAAAAAGTCTAAAACTCCCAGCATGCCCCAGCCAGCATGGCCGGCTGGGGCATGCTGGGAGTTTTAGACTTTTTCTGTGTACACATGCATGGGATTGTGCCCTTAATGAAGTGAAAACTGTGTTAGTTACAAAAGTGGTAACTGTGCCAGGTAAAAACGATGTTAGCTACCATAGGTTTTAATTCTGAATGGCTTTTGACTTTCATCTGTTATGTTGCTGGTTTTCTGAATTGTATTTTTGCTAGGGATGTCTGCTGCTGGGAAATTTGGTTCTTTTTTGGCTCGACTGAGTTCTACAGTATGTACAGTCACTTTCCCATCAGTGAGTTGAGCTCCGAGCTGTTCTCTGAACTCCGGGAACTTTTCTGTGCAGTTTTTTTTGGAAGGTTCTATGATTTGCACAAATTTGCAAAAATGGCAGAGCAGAGCAAGCTGCTCCAGCTGGTCCAGGGACTACAGAAGCAGGCAAGCTCCCAGAGAGCGAGCGAACAGGGGGAGCAAACAGGAGTTGGCCAGGGGAGGTCAAGGGGGAGGCCCCTAACATTTTTTTAAATTATTTTTATTTTTTATTTTAACTAACTTTTTTCTATTTATTTGTCTTGTAACACACACTTTCACACCAGTGGGACTCTGCTTTTAACCTCTACTGAGTAGAGGAGCAGGCACAGGCTAGTCTAGAACAATCACAAAGCTAGACACAAAAAGGGAAAAGAGGCTATGGAAGGACAAGACTCTCCAGTGGTGGTGACCTGCAAGGTGTGTGCAATGTTTGTTTTCTTGCCTGAGAACAACATGGCCTACACCTGCAACAAGTGCAAGTTGATCACGCTGCTGGAGGAAAAAGTAAGTGGACTGGAGCGGCGACTGTCGACCCTCCGGGGAATAAGAGAACACGAAGAGTTCTTGGACAGAATGGGGGAACTACAGCAGCAAAGGGCAGACCAGAAGCTTGAAGAGCAACAGCAAGATGAGGCAGCGGGAAATGCTGGGGTGAGGAAAAATGGAATAGAAGATACTCCTTGGAAAAGGGTGACAGTTAGGAGAAGAAGAACTAGATGCCACTCTGCACCAGTGGAAGCAGGGGAGCTGTGGAACCGATTCCAGGTACTTGCGGATGAGACTGGAGGACAGCCTGCAGAGGAAGAATCACAGGGGAACCTGCATGAGAGTGAGCAAGAGGCTAAAGGTCAGTCAAACAGAGGCGATGAAACCCAGGCCTACAAGAAGAAGAAGAGAAGAGTGGTAGTAGTGGGAGACTCCTTGCTGTGTGGGATCGAGACCCAAGTATGTCACGAAGACCCATGGACTCGCCAGGTACGTTGTCTCCCGGGAGGACAGATTAGAGACGTGACTGAAAGGTTGCCTGCACTCATAAAGCCCACTGACAGGTATCCCTTTCTTCTCATCCATGTGGGAACAAATGATACCGCCAAGCGGAGCTACGAAGAGATCACGTCAGACTTTGAAGCTTTGGGAAGGAAACTCAAGA
The DNA here is from genome assembly GCF_057233095.1 of Heloderma suspectum. Taxonomy (NCBI): domain Eukaryota; kingdom Metazoa; phylum Chordata; class Lepidosauria; order Squamata; family Helodermatidae; genus Heloderma; species Heloderma suspectum. The sequence goes on from NC_139458.1 coordinate 275,374,876, forward strand.
ACTTTGGGGCCCAGATAGTTTCCCATCCATCCTTCCAGTAGTTAGAAGAGGGATAGAAAGGGAACGAAAATACCCCAGGTGAATGACTGGCTATGAAGGTGGTGCCGACGTGAGAGATTTCGATTCTCCGACCACGGGCTATACTTCCTGGAAGATGGGCTGTTGGCTAGGGATGGGTTGCACCTAACAAAGGATGGGAAGAATGTGTTTGGCCACAGCATGAAGAACTTCATCAGGAGGGCTTTAAACTGAATCCTACGGGGAAGGGAGATGTAATGTTGGGGGTAACAATAGACATAGGCGCATGCACTGCAATGGAGAGAACAGCTCTGATAGCGCCCAATAATAGTCTTCAGAAACATGTAGGAAGAAAGCCAGACTATGAAGCACATGGTCTTCGATGTCTATATACTAATGCCCAGAGTATGGGAAACAAACAGAACGAACTTGAACTCTTAATACAAGAAGGAAATTATGACCTGATAGGTATAACTGAGACTTGGTGGGATGACTCTCATGTCTGGAATACAGCAATTGAAGGATATAACTTGTTCAAAAAGAACAGGAGGAACAGAAAGGGAGGTGGGGTTGCACTGTATGTGAAAAATACATATCTCTGCACGGAAATACAGGAGGATGAGCTTGGTAGCCCCATCGAGAGCATCTGGGTTGAAATAAATGGAGCAAAGAATAAAAGGAACCTGGTGGTCAGAGTCTACTACCGGCCACCCAATCAAGGAGAAGACAAGGATGAAACTTTTGAAAAGCAAATAGCCAATTTTTTAAGGAAGCATGATGTAGTAGTAATGGGGGACTTCAATTTCCCCGATATTTGTTGGGAGACAAATTCTGCAAAACATGGCCCCTCCAGGAAATTCCTGACTTGTGTGGCGGATAACTTCCTCCTACAGAAAGTAGAGGAAGGAACTAGAGGATCAGCTATCCTTGACTTGATCCTAACCAACAGAGATGACTTAGTGGATAAAGTAGCAGTTACAGGAACTCTGCGGGAAAGCGACCATGTTGTACTTGAGTTCTTGGTTCTAAGGGAAGGAAAAGCCGAGTGTAGTCAAACGCGTACCCTGGATTTTAGGAAAGCTGATTTTCATAAACTCAGAACAATGATCAGTAAGGTCCCATGGCAAGCGATGCTAGCAAGAAAAGGAGTCCAAGATGGGTGGGAGCTTTTAAAAAAGGAAATTCTCAAGGCACAATCACAAGCAATTCCAACAAGAAGAAAAGGTGGAAGACAACAGAAGAAGCCAATGTGGCTTCACAAAAAGCTTAGGGATGACCTGAAAACAAAAAAGGACACATATAGGAAGTGGAAAGAAGGCCAAGTAACAAAGGAAGAGTACTGGCAGATAGCACAGAATTGCAGGGATGACGTCAGGAAGGCTAAAGCTGAGAATGAGCTGAGGTTAGCAAGGGATGTTAAAAACAACAAAAAGGCTTTCTTCAGCTACGTGCATAGTAAAAGGCAGAGGAAAGAAATGGTGGTTCAGCTATTAAATAAGGATGGCAAAATGATAACAGATGACAAAGAAAAGGCAGATGTGCTCAATTCCTACTTTGGCTCAGTCTTCTCCCAAAAGAGGGTCTATGACCCCCCTGGCAAAGGTGAAGTACAGGCTGAAGGGGCAGGATTGCAGCTTGAGATCGACAGGCATATGGTCAAGGAACACCCCATTACTTTGAATGAGTTCAAATCTCCAGGGCCAGATAAACTGCATCCTAGAGTCATAAAGGAACTGGCAGAAGAACTCTCAGAACCGCTGTCTATTCTCTTTGAGAAATCATGGAGGATGGGGGAAGTGCCAGATGACTGGAGGAGGGCTAACGTTGTCCCTATCTTCAAAAAGGGTAAAAAGGAGGAACCTGGGAACTACAGACCAGTCAGTCTGACATCAATCCCTGGGAAAATTCTGGAGCAGATCATAAAGCAATCCATCTGGAAGCACCTTGACAACAATGCCGTGATTACTCGAAGCCAAAATGGATTTGTCAAAAACAAGTCCTGCCAGACAAATCTGATCTCATTTTTTGATCAAGTAACCTCCCTTGTAGACCGTGGGAATGCTGTAGACATCATATACCTCGACTTCAGCAAAGCTTTCGACAAAGTGCCCCATGATATCCTGATGAGCAAACTAGCTCAAAGCGGGCTAGATGAAACAACGATCCGGTGGATCCACAGTTGGCTACAGAATCGGACTCAAAGAGTGCTTATCAATGGGACCTTCTCAAACCGGGGAGAGGTAACGAGTGGGGTACCGCAGGGCTCAGTCCTGGGCCCAGTGCTCTTCAACATTTTTATTAATGACTTGGAGGAGGAGGTGCAGGGAATGCTGATCAAATTTGCAGATGACACAAAATTGGGAGGTATAACTAATACTTTGGAAGACAGAAACAAAATTCAAAGTGATCTGGATAGACTGGAACGCTGGGCAGAAAACAACAGAATGACATTTAATAGGGACAAATGCCAAGTTCTGCACCTAGGAAAAAGAAACCAAATGCACAGTTACAAGATGGGGAAGGTTGTCACAGAGAAGAAGGCCAGGATCTCTTCTTGATCATCCCAGAGTGCAGGACACGGAATAATGGGCTCAAGTTACAGGAAGCCAGATTCCGGCTGAACATCAGGAAAAACTTCCTGACTGTAAGAGCAATACGACAATGGAACCAATTACCTGGGGAGGTGGTGGGCTCTCCCACACTGGAGGCCTTCAAGATGAGGCTGGATAGCCATTTGTCAGGGATGCTCTGACTTGGATTCCTGCCTTGAGCAGGGGGTTGGACTCGATGGCCTTGTAGGCCCCTTCCAACCCTACTATTCTATGATTCTATAATTTCTTAGCAATCTGTGCATATTATGGCCAAATTTGCACAAATTTGGCTGTAATTAGCACAAATTGCCAGAACTCTGCATAAATTGGAGGGCGGCCCTGTGCAAAATTCCTGGAAAATCTGCAAACTGGCCTGACTTGCTGCAGATCAAGTCAGGCTCTGCAATGGGACCTGAAACAAAGTTTGGGGGACTGACCCTAGGAAAACTTGTTGAACTCCACCCCCCAAACAGATTTCGCTGACATCCCTAATTTTACTATGCTTTTAGTGTGCCTTTGTACTTTTTTTTTTTAAGCTTTTATGTAAGCTGCCTCTCAGAATACATCAATCCAATGTAAAAGTGGGGGTATACATCTTTTAAATAAATAATAACTTATAGCAGTAGGAAAATTGGGATCCTGCTTTGGAACAAGCCCAGCCCCAGCTGACATCAGGGTGAATTTTAAAAAGTGTATCAGTGGAATTTCTTTGAATGGTTGAGGGCTGGATTGTTTTGCCATTGTTAGCAAATGCAGAGCTGAGCTGTTCTGCAAGCAAGGACACGGTGACAGCACAACGAAGTCAAAGTATTTTGCTTACTTACCATTCTAAAATTGTCTCAGTAAAATGTTTACAAGAATGGGGAGCAGCTCCTTTTGTGCTCACCTTTTGGACGCTGCACTGAAATAGTAAATATTAGGTAACTGAGAATTTACGGGGAGATCCTACGGCAGACAATAGATGGGGTAAGATTGTTGACCCACAAGAGAGTAGGGAGTGGTTGGGAAAAGCAAAGCTGTTAATTCAGTAGGAATTGAGGGTGATTAAAGGGATCGTAAACAGGACCATAAAAAAATGTATGTAGGTTGGCCTTGAAGCACCAATGCCATTTGATATGGAAGGAGGAGCGAAAGAGGGGAGGAAGGCAAGGCAGCTAACTGTGGGTACAGTCAGCGTTTGGGGGCAGGTTTTAGAGATTAGTACTTTTCAATTGCATTGAGAGAGTTATCCTCAAACCACGCTGGAAATAAAGGACACAGTGAGCTAGTTCAGGTTATATTTCACTTTAATAAACTGAGATATGAACGACCCTTTTGTGCAGATATGCAGACCCTTTCTGTGAGCCACGCTTAAGCCAGGAAGCCTCTAAATTTTGTTTCCTGTTTTGTCCAAACCGGGAAACTATGGTTAATTAGGAGACTTTCTGGTTTAATTGCAGTTTCTGTGAAAGGACAGGTGAAAGGGTTGTGTGCAGGGGCAAATAGTTTGTTCATATTTTGGAATGTTAAGCTGAAATACAATAATCCAAAACCATTAAGTTTTTTGCTACACTATGTCTCAGTAGCCTTAACCTCACAGGCATTAGTATAGTAGAGGCCCGCGTAAACTGTGACAAATCAAGTGAAATACAGCCATATATGGTGGGCTAAGAGAGAGTTGATCAGCTTTCTTTTTTCTTTTTACTGTTAGGACTGTAAAAACAAGGGGGAAGGTCTGTCAAGTACTTGGCAGGCCGTAACAAATGACTAGTGGGCTGTGTTCCATGTGACGAGGGATCACGTGCTCAGCAGACTTGGTACAGTGCCTTTTGCAAAAGATGTAACAGCTTTCCAGAATGAAAGCTGGAGTTCTCTAACCTCTGATTCAAGAACCTTGGTGAAGAACATTAAGATTGATTTGAGGACTGGCATAGGTATGTGGCTGCTGGTGTGCAAGTGATGATTGGCTCTAAGGAAGTTTGCTCCTAACCAAAGAGGTTCAGTAAGAAGGACCCCTGGACTGATAGTTTTGTGTTCTAGACTAAGGAAGGGAGCCTGTTGACAGGTATGGGTTCATCATCACCCTAATCCAGGAAGTTTTGTTCAGGGCTCGTTTTCACTGAGGTAGTAATCATTTTCTGGGTTGAATGCAGGGGCTCACATGACTGAATATTCCTCCTTACAAACAAAATCCCTCCAGGTAGAAAACTAAACATTGGGGAGAAGAGTTCTAGCCTAGCCTTTCCCCTAGAAACATCTAGTCTTCTATGTGCAGAGAGTTTCTTAGAATGGAGGAGCATTCAGTCATATGAGCCCCACCTTCAATCTGACATGGTACAACCCAGGTTTAGCACCACAGTGAGAACTAGCTCATTTGTAAGCCGCCTTCTCTGCATGTTGTCAGTGGAGATGGGCATCTGGATGTACATCCCCATCTCCAGTCTGATGTTCATCTATTGAAATGGCTGGATGAGTCTTTTACTTTTAATGTGAACGGAACATGCTTTCCCCAGCCTGGTGCCTTCCAGATGTTTTGGACTATAACTCCTAGCATTCCATATCATTGGTCCTGCTGGCTGGGGCTAATGGGAATTGAAGTCCAAAACATCTGTAGGGATGATCCACATCTACATCAGGGGCCATCAGTTGTAATGTGTGACCTCCTCATGTCTAAGACGTAGGCAGGTTAGCTAAACTCTTAATTGTTGTCTACCCATGGAAAGTAAAACGGGAGGCTGCTTTCGGCTTCATCCTTTAACTCCAAGGATTGCCCTAAGTGTCTTATGTCATGATGCTGATTCCACAACAGATTCGAGCACCTATGCTTTGAAATAGCTAAAAGAGAGTCTTGCTTGGCCATTATGACTTGTTAGCAAGGTTACTTTTAACAGTCGTCTAACTTAGAGCATCTCTACACCAGCCTAAAATCCCGTATTTAAAATGGGGCTTTCTGCTTCTGTTTTAAATGCAGGATCACAGCGGACTCCCTTTACATGAGCTTCCTTTCCTCCCCCCGTTTTCCCTCTCCTTTCCCCCCTTATCTGAGTCTTCCATATCTTTCATTACACAGCCGCTAGATGGCGCTGTGGTCTAGCTCCTCTTATTGCGAGTTTTCCTCTTTTCACGAGGCAACTCAAGCTGAACTCAAACCCTCTAATTTGATAGCTCATTATCTCTGATCTCTTAAAAAATGGAATAAAGGTCATTTAGTGTGGGAGATGCCTTGGAGGTTGATGACATCATCTAAAGGGCCTGCAAACTTCCTTGAGTAACCAATCTCAATAGCAGGATAAAAGCTCCATGAGAAGAAGAAGCCCTTAGACATAACATGTTATTTTACTATGAGTCCTCCTCCCCGCCTTAACCATGTAAGGGGATAATCCCCTTTAAGGATTACATTTGAATATCATAGTTAAAGATTAGCTGCAAAGTAGGATGTGAAACCAAGGTTTGAAGGGTTTTGCAAACTATGGTTACATTAATCACAACTAAGTAATATTTCTGCTCTGAGCAAACTACATTGGAGGCTTTCCGTGCCACTTCAGCTACTCTGCCTACAAGATGCCGTGCCACTTCAGCTACTCTGCCTACAAGATGCCAAGCAGATCTTGTTGTCTCCCAATATATATCCTCTATGTGCAGGGCTTAGTTTAGCAAGTTAGGCTATGGTTACACTGTATGTCAGGGATCTTAACCTCAGGATAAATGCAACTGTGGCTAAGCACTGACTGTGTTTGCACATCGTGCTAAACCATGGTTTAGTGTGGGGGTGAACAACTTTGGTGGTCTGGGGGCCATTTGGGGGGCCACACCCCTTAGAAACAAGCTTAATTTGAGTGATTTAGCCTTCTGTAAACTTCAGCAAAGGAGATCGTTACCTTGTTGTGGTGCTGGAGCTTGAGCACCTCAATGACGTCATGAGCTAAACCGTGAAGGGACACCCAAGACGGGAAGGGACACTACAACCTTCTGTAGTGGTTTGCTGTTGAAACCACAGATCTATTTTGCTGCTGCAAATTTTGGCACGGGCGGCAGGAGTCGCATGCAGCCTGCAGACAGCATGTTGCCCACCCCTGGTTTACTGTAAAGTGCACAAGCAGGAAGGAGCCACAGCGAGCGTCAGGCTTGCTCCAGAAGCAAGCGCTTCTTCTCCCCTCTCCTCCGCCCATGTGGCCAGGAGGAGGACTTTCAGTTTTACTGAAGCCTTGGCTTCTGGAAAGCTACTGCCAGTCAGTGTAAGCAGTACTGAGCTAAGTGGACCAGTGGTCTTGCCATGCATGATCCTTCCTAATGTGACTTCATATGCCATTAACTCTGGCTGCATTGCACCCATTATTAATAATTTAGGCTTCCGAGTATTTTCTTCAAATGTCACTTTTATGGTGGTTCACCTAATTGACATTAATGCAAATAATGTGCAGAGACTTCTGTAAAATGTCTCCGAGTAGCTGCAAAGAGAATAGCTCCACATGTGGTTATGATTATAGGAGTATTTAAATGTTTATGGTAGCAGCTTGTAGATGTCAAATGAAATCAATATGCAGAAGGTATTTTAAAAAATTGAAACATATCATTTTTCTTTTGTAAAACAATTTCATACAAAAATGAATAGGACATCGTGCTTGGCCATTAAGATTGTGTGGGGGTGGGGGTGGGGGAAGAAAGAAAAATAGAATTGCCTGTCCACCATTTCAACTCTTCCTTTTTTGGGGATACGTTTATGTGAAATCGGTTCACTATTTTCACAGTTGCATCATTGGTGCTTCTGTACTGCCATTGATGTTAAGTGTGGGAGCCGAGAGGTATGTTTATGAAAGCTCAAATGAGATGGCAAAGCCTGTCCATTTGCAATTTCAATATACGGTGAGTAGAATTTAAAAGCATATATCCTATTAGAGATTGAGGTGACATTGATCCCCAACTTTAGTGTTATCCCAAACCTGCAGCAGAAGAGGATTGGGCTGGAAAGATCAAGACAATGTGTGTGGGTTTAGGGAGACTCAGTTGTGGCGAGCACCATCTGCGAGACTGTAGAACAGACTCCCCTGCAGGCTGGTGGCTGTGTTGAATGGGTTTTACTGTTCATGTGGCATGGAGGTTAAGCGGGTGTCAGACTGCTCCATAACCCCGGCAGAGCCTACTGGTACTGACCTGTGCCCTGGCCATCTTGCACTGGGTCGCTTCAAGCCGCCATTTTAAATTTCCCACAATACTCTGGAGTGCCTGATGCCTTGTGGGAACTTTAAAACGATGGTTGTCTGCCCTGTGTTGGGAACACCAACGTAGGAGTGGGACATGCATGGCACTTTGCTGAAGGCCTCTTGAAACCTGGAACCAGCCTTAGCTTAAAATTTCCATGCTTTTTGGTGGATTTATGAGTGCCTTAACACTTCTCTTAAATAGAAGTGTTTTTAACAAATCCTATAATTAGGTCTCCGTTAGGATATCAAGACCTTTGTTCATCATATTTACCTGAGTGGTCACATACCATTGTCTCTCTGCACTCTCAGATAAAGTCCTTACTAAATCTGATGCTGTTGGAGGGTGGGCTTTGGTTTTGTTGTCTGTCTAACCTTTGTGAAGCTTTCACATTCCTTCAGATATCAAGCTGATAAAAGCTTGAGTGAACAATGCAGAAAGTAAAGCGAGGCTGCTTGAATCCAGGAGACAAATCTGACCCAAATATTTGCTTTTCACGATGTTCTTCTGAGAGCTAAAGGTCAGCAGTGAAAAATTACTTGGACTATTGAGAGGAAAGGTGATTAGGGGCCTCCATGATTCACCTTGTTTTCCTTCTCTTTCTGCTTCACATTTCCTTTTTGACCTTGTGAGAGCCAGTAAGGATCAATTTACATATTTTGAAAAAACATCTGGCAGAGGTGACAAACTGCTTTTCAGCTCTGGGGCTGAATTCCAATTTGGGAAGGGTCTTGGCTGCAATCCAGCAATGGGAGGGGCCAAGGACATGGGGTGGGCCAAGGACAGGGAAAGCAAAGTGGGCAGGACCAGATGTAATGCTTAACAATTTGGACATTTTCCCATGAAGCATACAAAATACAGTTCAATTCTGTGCAAGTTGCTAAGGAGTGCAACAGCTCTCATGCCTGCAAAAACACACACCTCAATTGTTTGTAGGGTCTTTAAAGGTTAATTGTCCTTAAGCAGCCTCTTATTTCTGATTGTTGATCAGAACTAACCGCAAAAGAACCTTGCAGGCTGGATGGGGAACCCTCTATGCCCTGCAGGTTCCCCATACATGGCGTATGGTATAGCCTTCCTGCCCCTATAGCCACTTTAGAATGCAGATGGGAGATTGAATAGTCCTCCAAGTTAAAAAAAGAAATATAAACCTCTCCTAATGGAAAGTTGACATGCGTTAGGCTGGCTCTAGGTTTGAGGTGGTCCTGAGCAAAGTGATCCCTGGTGGGACCCCTCTGTCAGGTTGCCCTGGCAGGATGAACTGGTGATGGTGGTATGTCAGCATTCCAAATGGTCTAGCTACCATTTTAATCTCCCACAATGCCCCAAAGCAAATCTACGCCAGGGCCATTGTAGGAAGTTAAAATGGTCCCTTGAGCCAGCTGCTTGGTACTGCTCAGAGTGCAAGGCCAGGAAGAAAAATCGAAGTGTGAGTCCTAGGCATCAGTGGTGGCCCTTCCAGGGTATTGGGGCCCTGGATGCCGTGTGGTGCCAACAGTGGCCCTGACACAGGTTCAGAATGCAGGTAGGGGATTGTATGCTGAAGGTGTCCCCATGGAAATCTTCCCTGAACATAGAAAAGTCTTATGGAAGGGAGGAGGGCGGACTAGTAGCTAGTTGTGTGACCTGTTAGGTTTCCCTGAGCACTTGAGGAGACAGCTTTTTACTAGTCCTTTCACCGAGTCCGTAGACGGGCTCCTAATTTCTTGTTTCCTTGCTCCAACGTGGCCTGGTAAGATTAAAAAAAAATACACAAGTCTGCACCCCCCCCCATTACTTATTTAATCATAAAAAATGAGCATACTTTAGAGCAAGGGTGAAGAACCCTGTGGCCTTCTGGATGTAGTTGGACTCCCAAACTCCCATCAGCCCCAGCCAGCATGGCCAATGATGGGAGCTGTACTCTAGCAACATCTGATAGGCAATAAGTTTATTTATTTATTTCATTTCATTTCTATACTGCCCAATAGCTGAAGCTCTCTGGGCGGTTCACAAAAATTAAAACCAAAAAGCACACAGTAAAACAATATAAAATATAAAAGCATTAAAACCACAATATAACAATACAACCAGAATAAAACCTAGCATCAATGCAGAGATTTAAAATACAGATTTTAAACAGCAAAGCTAAAAGACTAGAATGCTAAAATGCCTGGGAAAATAAAAAGGTCTCCACCTGGTGCCGGAAGGAATACAATGTAGGTGCCAGGCAAACCTCACTAGAGAGCTCATTCCACAGCCGGGGTGCCACAGCAGAAAAGGCCCTCTTCCTAGTAGCCACCTGCCTCACTTCCTCTGGCAGGGGCTCATGGAGAAGGACTGCTGAGGATGATCTTAAGGTCCGGGGAGGCACGTATGGGAGAAGCCGATCCTTCAGATAAGCTGGCCCCAAGCCATTAGGGGCTTTGAATGTTAATGCCAGCACTTTGAATTGGGTCTGGAAATGGACTGGTGGCCAGTGCAGCTGGAAAAGTACTGGCGTAATATGAACTCATTGGCCAGTCCCTGTTAACAATCTTGCTGCCCTATTTTGGACTAGCTGAAGTTTCCAGACCATTTTCAAAGGCAGGCCCACGTATAACGCATTGCAGTAATCCAGGCGAGAAGTTATCAGAGCATGGATAACTGTAGCTAGGCTATCTCTATCCAAATAAGGGCACAGTTGGTATACCAGCCTAAACTGATAAAAAGTGTTCCATGCCACTGAGTTCACCTGTGCCTCAAGTGACAGTTCTGGATCCAAGAGCACCCCCAAACTACGAACCTGATCCTTTAGGGGGAGTGCAACCCCTTCCAAAATAGGTTGAATATCACCTAGCTGGACAGACGAACCACCCACTAACAGTACCTCCGTCTTGTCTGGATTGAGTTTCAGTTTATTGGCCCTCACCCAGTCCATTACCATGCCCAGGCATTGATTCAGAACAGCTACTGCCTTACCTGGGTTTGATGAGAAAGAGAGGTAGAGCTGGGTGTCATCCACATATTGATGGCACCTCAGCCCACACCTCCAGATAACCTCCCCCAGCAGTTTCATGTAGATGTTAAACAGCATGTGGGATAAAATAGGGCCCTGTGGAACCCCATGGCACAATTGCCATGGCGCAGAGCAATAATCCCCCAGCACCACCTTCTGGAATCGGCCATCCAAGTAGGAGCGGAACCACTGCAGTGCAGTGCCCCCAGCTCCCAACCCAGACAACCTATCCAGAAGGATACCATGGTCAATGGTATCGAAAGCTGCTGAGAGGTCCAGGAGAAACAACAGGGTCGCGCTCCCCCTGCCCCTCTCCTGGCAGAGGTCATCCCACAGGGTGACCAAGGTATTTTCCAGTGCTCCAAAACCAGGCCTGAAGCCCGATTGAAATGGATCTAGATAATCTGTTTTGTTCAACAGTGCCTGGAGCTGTCCTGCAACCACCTGCTCAAGCACCTTGCCCAGGAAGGGGATGTTTGCCACTGGCCTATAATTGTTAACATCCTCCAGGTCCAGGTTAGGCTTCTTCAGGAGTGGTCTGATTACCGCCCCTTTTAAAGCAGCCGGCACCACTCCCTCTTTCAAGGAGGAATATACAACCTCCTGGACCCAGCCAGACATCCCCTCCTTCTTTGATGTAATAAGCCATGAAGGCAAAGGTCATGCACACAAGTGGTCGATCAGACTTGGCGAAGCACATTGTCTGCATCCTCAGGCCTCAATAACTGAAACTCATCCAATAAAACTGGACCAGACAGTGCTCCGAATGCCTCTACCAGTGGAACTGCATTAATTGTGGTGTCCAATTCATGACAAATCTGAGTGACTTTATCTTCAAAGTGCTGTGCAAACTCATCACAGCGTGCAACCAAGGGTTCCAAATTCTCTCTCCCTGACCCAGAATGTAACAGGCCATGAACCACTTGGAAAAGCTCCACTGGACGACACTGAAAAGATGGAATGTTGGTGGAAAAGAACTGTCTCTTTGCCATCCTCACCATCACAGAGTAGGCTTGATAATGAGCTCTAACCTGTGTTCGGTCAGACTCAGCATGAGTTTTCCTCCACCTCTGTTCTAGCCATCTTGCTTCATTGCCTTCAGCTCGGGTGTATACCCCTCCTTTAGAGCTTGTGCCTCTTTCAGTTTAATGCAGCCTTCCCCCACCTGGAGCCCTTGGCCATGCTGGCTGGGGATGATGGGAGTTATAATCCAATGCATCTGGATGGCACCTGGTTGGGGAAGGCTGAATGGACTGGATAGAATAATTTAAGTTGCTGTGGTTTGAACTAGTTGGTGGTGAATTATATTCACTGGTATATTGAAGTCCACCCCAAAGTGTATCTAGAAATCTTCACATAGCTGGTAAAAGTCCTTAGCTGCCATCTCTACTCACAATGAATTCAGAAGGTTAATGATGAGTCTTTCTTAACCCGGTGCCCTCCAGATGTGTTGGACTGCAACTCCCATCATCCTTCAGCCAGTATGTACTGTTGAATAGATAAATAACATACAATTTGAAATGGATGCAATTGGACTGGCCTTCAGTGACGCTTTTCCAGTTCAGAAGACTTGGGAGCACTGTATTACATTAATAGCGTCTCACTGCATTTATTTAACTAAGCCAGCTGAAGATCTTTACCAGCTGTGAAGAGTCCTGGAATGTGGAAGCTCAGTATGTTATTTTGAGTGGCATTGATTTTGAACATGCAGTGGGCAAGTGAAGCGGTCTTTTGTCCTTTTAGGATCTTATTTGGAATAATATCATGTGTTTTATGTGTGTGAAAGGGTACTAATATATGTTTAAACTGTTTTTTTTAAAGGGAACACGTAAGTTTCCATCCCTCATACTACAGAGGAGAAATGGAAAATGTTATTGTAGTGCTGGACAGTGGGGTTGTGGGTAGGGGACATCAAGGACATGACTTGAAACTTATGGCTGTGTAATTAGGTCTGGATGCTCAGTGCGGCAGCAGATCCCCTCCTCCTTCTGGCCCACTGCAAGGCAAAGCTCCTTTGAAACTTGTCTCACTTTCGCTAGTAGTTTGTGATATGAGGTTCTGCTCTTATTTGTTTTAAATAAGTCCCTTTGTGTAAGCCCGAATATACCCAAGTAGTCGTCTGGATTGTGGTCCATGTCTATTTGTTCTGACTTTTGCTAATAGCCTTTCTTTCCCTTGACTTGGAACACCAATAGCTGTTTTTGTTCTGTCTTACTTGAACTTCAGCTACATGGGGATTTTTTCCCCCTTGGCTTCAGGATTCTCATGAGACTTCCTGTTTTGGAATGTGGACATTATCACAACAGTAAACGTTGCTGCTGTTAAAAACCAAGGGTGTTGCTGCATTTATTGCTTAGTACGTAGCATAAATCTTTAAAGGGCTGCAAATAGTATTTAATTTGGATTAAATAATATTTAAGAGAACTGGGCTCTGCTAGCCTGTTTTGGTAGTGGCATCTTATTTTTCAATTAGCCATATTCATTTCAGTGAAGCAATGAATAAAGAACTGCCCTGAAAACATTAGGAGTCAATCTCATTTCAGATTAAAATTATGCATTCACTGAATGTGTGTAGAGTAGGACTGCGTCTGATCTCTGCACATTCAGCTGAACATAGGCTCTGAAACAGCATGTACATGGCTGTGTATGCAGCTGAGGACCCTGATTTAACCTTTATTTAGATCTTCCATGGAAGATCTGCCCCTCCTTTCCTGCATTCAGCAACCATGTGAAATGGGCTTTGGATCTGGTCTGGACTGTGTAATTTTGAAAGTATGTGGTAACAATGACATGCATAGTCAGAATTAATTGTTTCACTTCTTCATTGATATCATTGTTAAAACTATTAAAGCACCCTTCCCCAATCTGATGCCCTCCAAATGTTTTGGACTTCATCTCCCATCAGTCAACATGGCCTCTGGTCAGGAGTTGTAGCTCAAAACATCTGGATGGCAACAGGTTGGGGAAGGCTATATTAAAGGAACAATATATTTTTAAAAACAAAACAAAAACCCTTTACTTTAATGGCTTGGAGTTAGATTGGAATCAAATTGCTTAGTGGAAAATATGACAGTGTCAAAAAACCGTGGTCAAATGATGTTGATGTGAAGCAAACTTGGACAGTTGCTTGTGTTGCTGTTGTTGTCTTTTCTTGTGATGTTTAATGCTCTCTGTCAGCATTTTTCTTAGAGAAATTGATTTGAAATACCTGAGATAATCTATCCACAGGATTATGATATAAGGATACGTCCAAATATCCAGAGATGTCTAAACCATTGTGGTGCCTGATTTTCTGGCATTGTGGTGCCAGAAAATCAAAATGGCACCCCCATGGTGTCAAAAAATTAATAATAAACTGCAACCCTATTCACACTTACTCAGAAGTAAGCCCTACTGGACACAGAGGGGCTTTCTTCCAAGTAAACTTGCATGGGAATATACTGTTAGTTTAATCGACAATTTGCTGTCCTTTAACTATACACCAGCAGTCACTGCCTGAGAGAGGCTGGACACTTCACCCTGCGTAATGGGCTGGCCCTGTAAATATCACATATTGTTTTTGTGCCAAAGGATCAGTAAAATACCCTAAATGCCAGTTCATTAAGAGCCATGCTAGATCAGGCTGAAGGTGTATGTTGTTCTGCATTCTTTTCCCATAGTGTCCAACCAGATGCCTCTGGGAAGCCGATAAGCAGAACATGAATGTAATAGCACCTTCCTTGTGTTCCCCAGTGTCTGGCATTTAGAGGCCTACTGCCTCTGATGCTGGAGGTAATATGCATCCATCATAACTAGTAGCCACTGATCCTTATCCTCCATGAATCTGTCTAATCCCCTTTTTAAAGGTGTCTAAGTTGGTGGCCATCACTACAACGTCTGGTAGTCATATTCACTACCACACACACAGACGCTGAGCAGAATGAGGTGATATAGTCCTGATGCGGTTGAGTGGACTGTACCAGTTATTCCTTAATTATTTCTTCAGTTCTATTCTGTCTTTTGATCCAGAAGGATCCCAAGTGCTTAGAGAAAATTAAAAAACCAGTTGCGTTGAGATGGCCTCTACACTCTCCAACATATGGCATTGCTCTGGGGTAACACATCTCTCTATACGCACAGACGCATGTGCACACATGCACACACACACAACCTAGTTCTTCGTAAGATATTTGGCTGTTCTGCTCACCTTTTGTTCCAGCTTATCCCCCCAACTGCTGGTAACTGGGTGTTCCATGGTGAGGTTATGCAGTTCTTACTCCCTTATCATCATTACGAGGCATTTCCACTATCCAAGGGCAGACAAGGAGGAGTCAGGTGCAGCAACTGTATCTTAGGTGTGCTACTGCATGATGGCAGTTGGATGGTTGATTGCATGGCTGTGTTTTCTTTCCTTCCTTTGCTCCAGGACTGCAGATCTTTTCACAGCCCAAGGCAGTGAAGGAGGAGCTGTATCTTCTCAAGTGAGATGCTGAACAATGGCAGTTATGACCCCCTTGTTCGGTCACAAGTTTGAATGCTTATCTATCTATCTATCTATCTATCCATCCATCCATCCATCCATCCATCCATCCATCCTATTTTGTTGTTGTTGTTGTTGTTGTTGTTGTTCAGTCGTTAAGTCATGCCCGACTCTTCGTGACCCCGTGGACCATAGCACGCCAGGCCTTCCTGTCCTCCACTCTCTCCCGGAGTGTGCTCAAGTTCATATTCATTGCATCGGTGCTGCCCTTATGATTTGATTGAAGGGCAGGGTATAAATCTTAATAATAACTTCTTCCTGTTTTTCAGACACCTACCACAAGACCCTACCATAAGACACAGTGATGGCCACCAATTTGGATGGCTTTAAAAGGGGTTAAAATTCCTTGAAGAGAGAGCTATCAATAGCTACTAGTCTTGATGGCTATGTGCTACCTCCACATAGGGCAGTATGCCTACGTTCACCTGTTGCTGGGGAACATGGGCAGGAGGGTGCTGTTGCACTCATGTCCTGCTTGTGGTTTCCTGGTCGACAGCTAGTTGGCCAATGTGTGAACAGAATGCTGGACTAGATGGACCCTTGGTCTGATCCAGCATGGCTCTTATGTTCTTAGGTCTTCCTTGGAGCCATCGTCATATAAATGATGATGATGATAAACACAGACTCTGCCCTCAGGCTTCACAAACTAAAAAGACAAGATACACAAGGAAAGGAGAGTAGCAAGGAAAGTTAGAGGACAGAGATCTGTTTTTTAATGCCAGAACGAAGTGGTGAGCTGAAAGCTGCGATTTCTATCCAGTTGGGGCAAGCTGATCTTCTCTTACTGGTGTTCTTGCCTGGACAGAAGTGGCTCAGCTACCTGACAGCTGTTGGCATTCTGGCCGGTGGCAGATGCCAGAGTGTCCTTCCCCTGAATCTGCAGTCCCAGAGTAACTGGCAGTTGGATCTGTGTACTTTTTCACAGGGAGAAGAAAACAGGTTCCTTGTAGCTGCTTGCTCTGCTCAATAGGTGGAAAGGTTGTTTCCCCTTTGCCATGTGTCCTACCTGTGAGTGGCCCTGTTCTTGCTACTGGCCAAAGTCAGAGTGTCCTTCCCCTCTTCCACAGTCTCAGAGCAAGTTGTGGGGGGAGGTTTTCTTCTTCTTTTAACACATGGGGCTTCCTGCAGTCTTGATGTGGTGCACCTCAGGATTCTTCTGTCCCCTTCTATAATACGTAGACCTTGCCGTGAAAGACTGAAAACCAAGATGCTTTAAAGGCCATTTGCCAGTGGTGGCTATGGGAAGGCCTAAACAATTGTGGTTAAGTCCCATGGATATTTCCTGAGACGCATGTTGCAATGCAACCTGATGGCAAAATAATGAACCTTCTGTGCAGCCGTCACTTCATCTTGTCTTGGTTGCCACATAAATTATTCTGAGCTCATTGTCCCACATCCCTCTTCCCATATGCTGTCCCTTGAATGTGAAGATGAGTAGGCATTAGAAGTGGGAGGCATCACAATGGGAGAAAGACACTGTACAGGGAAATAGCGGCTCATGATCCAAGATGACAGGTGCCATCCAGCTTATAAGCAGTTCAGTAGGACATTCTGTATGATTCCTTTGCACCTGTACTCAACGTTTTCCTATTGCTTCATTTATTGAGTTATCACCTTTTCCTGCTTCTGGATCAATACGACTGAAACATCTTAAATTATTGTTTGTCTCTAGCAAAGGCAGCTGCTTTTGGACCAAGCTCATGCTCATGTTCCCTCCTGTGGAATGGAAAACTGGGAGTATTTGTGCACAGTCTCAGCATTGTGTGTGTGTGACCTGGCAATGGATTTCATACTGTGCAAAACAGGGCAAGTATGGAACTTATTACTCTGTAACATTTTAACTGTACTTTCAGGTCTCCAGTGTTATCTAGCAAAACATGAATGGTAACAGCTTGTCATTGTTGTTTTCTTTTTTTCACCCACACTTCCCCCCCTCCCCTTTTTAAAAGAAAAGGAAAGAGCATTCTTCAACACTGGTATTGTTAGTTTCCCTGAATGAGGTGATGACACGGGCACTAACCAATAGGTGTCCACCACAGCTTCCTTTTCCCTGGTTTAAACTGAACAACACTGAAAACTTGCTGAACTGTTTTCCCTCCCACTTTTTTTTCTCATTACTCATCTCAGGAGTGGAAAACATATGCGGCATTTTGGGGGCAGTAAAGGTGCTTTCAATTCACCTCTGCTACTCTTCTAATGTTAAGTCTGTTCTAACTCTAGGATACCATAAAGACAGATGGTCCTCCAGGTAGAGCACCAGGTGGGGAAGGCTATTGTATACAGATGTATATGTGTACATCAGATCACCCCTTTCCATTTACATAAATAAATGGGACAACGCTTGTGGGCAGGTTAATTCCTTGTCCACATTAGAAGCTTCACACTAAATTGTTGGATTGGACACTAGACCAGAGGCAGGCACTTTTGGGGGCCATGGGCCCCCAAAGGGGCACTTTTTTGGTGGTGGGTATATTTGTCCATTTGAGAAACTGTTCTCGGCACCACCACAAAATGAGTCCCATGGGAGGCATGGGTAGTTACCAAAAAAACACAACAACCTGCCCAAAAGGCAGAGGTAGAGTCTCAGCCTCAACAGATGTAAAAACAACTTTGAACCCATAGTTTTCAGCACAAACAGAAACCTATTTCACAGCAAACCCAGACGCTGGTAAGAAAATGTGTTAATTTTTTTTAAAAGAAAAAAGAAAGAGAGGGTAGGCACCTTGGTGGGTGCCAAAAAAGGTTTTCTATGGGCACTACATTGTCTACACCTGCACTAGACTATAAGGTTTCCTCCCCCCTGCCCCCCGCACCACCACTGAGCTGTGAATATTTTGCATTTTCCAAAGCATTTTTTCACACCAATATTAGAGGTTTACAATTCAAGTGGATGAAAGTCTTCATCTGTCAGCAGAAGTGTGTGTCCATCTCTTGGGTAAAATAGAGGGAGTTTAGGAACAGAGGAATGTAATTTATTACCAGTGTTTGGAACCTAGCCAACATCCTGAGATTAAAATCACTAATCTCACAAAGGGTGCCTTGGGATTAAAATCACTAATCTCACAAAGGGTGCCTTGGGATTAAAATCACTAATCTCACAAAGGGTGCCTTGGGATTAAAATCACTAATCTCACAAAGGGTGCCTTGGGATTAAAATCACTAATCTCACAAAGGGTGCCTTGGGATTAAAATCACTAATAGCACAAAGGGTGTTTTGGGATTAAAATCACTAATTTTACAAAGGGTGCTTTGGGATTAAAATCACTAATCTCACAAACAGTGCCTTGGGATTTTTAAATGACTGCAAATGATCAGCTCATCAACTTTTGTATCTTAAAATTCTCCACTGCATTGTGCACTGTTCCAACAACAATTTGATTGCTATTCAGGTAGTTATGGCGGTGTCCTCTTCTCCTCTTTAATTAGATAAAACTCTCATTCTGATTTCCTGTCGAGGTGTTTTATAATATATATTGTTTACCTGTTGCTTCTGTCTGAGAGTCTTTTATCGGTGTGCTCTCAGCTTGCATCAAGACAAACAGGCAGGTCACTCGATCCTATGATCTCCCTATGCCAGCAGTGTTAGTTGGTGACTATTCCACCAGGTCTAACTCCAGCTTAACGTAGTCATGATCCCAGCAGCAAAGTTAAAAGCACAAGAATAGCTATAGAAATAAGAGAAAATAGAGTGACACCAGCAAAACATTCCCACAGTGTCCCTGCAAATTCCACGGCCATCCATCAATTAGATGCTGCTTACCAATATTGTCTCCCCATGCCATGCATGGAAAGCCATGCACGGAAACCCCAATAAAGACATGGTGATAACATGATCAACATGGTGATGTCACCTTATACAGTCCTAACACCCTCTCGCACAAAATGCATAAGCATGCTTCCAGGGCCCCATCTACATGGAGATGCTTTATGAGGCGATTCTGTGTATATTCAGATTTTTAAGAAATTGATTTTGCTTCTTGAGCAGCACACGCAGCCAGTAAAGCAGTGTATTCATTAAAAGAAAACCTGCTTTCACTGGGCAAATGGCACCTGAAACTGCATTGGGGTCGGGTGGGCGAGTCCTGCGAGTAGAACTGAATGTCATCAACTGCGTAGGTGCTGGGCAGCGAATGAGTGGAGGCTTGCTTCCTGCCCCTCTCCCCGCTCCTGTGCTCAGTGAAGTACAGTGGAAGAGAACGAGTTATTTCCGAGTAGACAGGTGTAGCCAAGACCTCTCCTCGTGTCCAACCTTTCTCGGTAGGAATAAGGGTCATTTGGGGGTGATCACTGTTTAAAGTCGTTACATTCCTGTGTACCTTCACTGTTCCGTAAGACTGAAAATTTAAAACAACAGGCAAAGGAAGTCTCCTGATCCCTCTCTCTACTCCTGTACTCAGTAAAGTGCAATGGAAGAGAATGAGTTACTTCTGATAGACATGTCTAGTCCACCCTTTCATGACACAACTTCCCCTTCCGCCTATCAGTGCTGTTTCCCCAGCCCACCCCGAAGCCAACTGAGGTTACACAGACAGCCAAACAGCAGTGAGGTGCTGCAACAGGAAAATCCAATGCAAAATGACTTTGCAAAGACACAGCTTTTCGGGCAGAAAAATGCACAGCTGATGCAGAATAACATCATCTGCCATGATTGTGTGTGAGGCACAGTAGAAGTGGAGTAAACGCCCCATGTAGATGGGTCTCAGGAATTGTTCACAGATCCTCTCTTATCACAGCCTATTGTGGGCCCATAGATTTTGATTGTGGTGCCAGCCTTTTTGTTCTCATAGAATCCCTGTGCTTTTTTAGTTCTGCAAAATCACCACTCATCTGAAACAGGGAGATTTAGAAGCGATCCTGTCCCTGTCTAGCAAGAAGAACTTAGAGAGGATTGCACTGCTAGAACATTTAATGGGGGTAAAATGTCCTAGAAATACAGTACATGGCTGAAGAGTTTGTCTGTCTCCAAATCTCTGTCTCTCTCTGTGTGTGCAATTCTAGCAAATCAAAAAGTAAAATATTTTTCTCTTCCCGAAATATGGGAGAATCTCCTTGCTTTTATTTTAAAAAGCATAACATTGTTAGCAGACCCATGAAGGAAGAAAGAGAGAGAGAGAAAGAAAGAAAGAAAAGAAGAATATTATGGTTCCTTGTTTGTCGGTTAACCTTCACTGAAGAATTGATCTATGGGAATTTCTCACAGTGTAACATACTGTATCCAATTCCATAGTTATTACTGTAAACCTATTAGTGCCACCTGGGTTTGCATATCTGCAGTGCTGTCCAAGTGAAGACAGATTAGCTCTATCACATGTTATGCCAGAGGGACAGCCTCATGGAGAGCCTGCCCACGGGGAGAGTGGTGGGGTGGTGGTGGTGGAGGGAAGACTCAGACCTTTAATGAGAACACCATGCTTTATAATAGCATTAGGTGGCCTAGAGATTTTCTGTCAAGTCATTTTGAATTAAACTGGGAACTTTGCAGGATTCAGCTACTATGATTTGTGTGTGTGTGTGTGCCCTCCTTGTATATTGTGTGTGCTCTCTGTATAGTGTTAATGTTAAATCAGTTCTCATGCTGAGATCAACACAATGCGTGTGTTGAGTGTTTCCATTATATTTTTCACAATGAGTGTTTCCATTATATTTTTCATTTTTAAAAAAATGGAGGGAAAATCACCAGAAAATAACATCTCCCAGTATGACATTAGTTTGATCTTATCATATGGAGGCTGAACTGGTATTTTCTCTTAAAAACAAATCAAAGATGATGATTAACTATTACGGTGGCACTAGGGGCAGGTATAGTCTATCCTATGTTATGTTTACATGAGTGGAATACTACTGCTTGATCAAGGATTGCTCCCTATTGATACAACTTGGTTTAATGATGCTGAACTTGATCCATGCATTGTAATCAGTATCAGCATCATTACGTGAAGGTTGTAATTATAAAACTGCTATGGCATAGCATGTTATAAAGAAGATATAACATGTGCAGTCCAATCCTATACACCTAGTCTAGCCCATGGAGGTTCCCCATCTGGCCAGTGGAGCTCACTTAGGTTCCTCCAAATAACAGCAGAGGAATCCCTGCTGTTATTTCTGATCACAGATTGGAGATAACAGTGGGTATCTGAGTTCAGGCACTGCTTGCAACGCCAAGCAGCGTGTGAAGCCAGCAACTTGGCTGGCACTTGGAGGAACTGCTCCTCCAAGGGCTAGCTGAATTTGTTTACACAGCACCCCATTTGGATGGCACACAGTGCACAAAGACGGCACCCATCTGAGCCGGCGCCTCCAAGAGTGGCTCCTCCCAGCCCTGGCTGAGTGAGTCTTCACACACTGCATGCTGCACACCACCCAATTTGGGA
The DNA here is from genome assembly GCF_057233095.1 of Heloderma suspectum. Lineage (NCBI taxonomy): Eukaryota > Metazoa > Chordata > Lepidosauria > Squamata > Helodermatidae > Heloderma > Heloderma suspectum. The sequence continues at coordinate 275,396,530 of NC_139458.1, forward strand.
TGGCGCACCACATGCAAAGGAAGCACCTGCCTCAGCCAGCACCTGGAGGAGATGCTCTAAGCGCCGGCCAAGTCTCTTTCCCCATTAATCTTTCTGCATGGAGAAACGCAAAATGGTTGAGGTTGACGATGTCGGGGGGGGGGTGCTTCATGGTGTGTCATCTAGCCATCCTCGTTGCTCCGGTGGGGGTGGCAGTTTGGCCCCAGGCCAAAATAGATTCCCTACCCCTGCTATACATGCTTACTTGGAAGTAAACTTTGCTGAGTTTTAGTCCAAATAAATGTGCATATGATTGCAGCTATAAAACAAAAGCATACACAGTTTCATAATATCTGTGTGATGGCTTCAGGTGGTAATTTATGTTACACAACTGACACTAATACTTGGCAGGTATTGGAACCTTTCTTACCAGGGCCCCTGTGAATTTAACAGGTGTGATATAGGCAGAAATTCACCAGATGCAGCTTTCCCCGTACTTTATCTTCATGCTGGAAAAAACTCTTGTAGTATTTCCTGCCTGCCATGCTGTTTTTAAGGACTCAAGAGCCTTGTCAAGAAAAACCGGTGGCAACTCTGTTACCAGAAATGAATTCAACCAACTGAGGTAGTCATATGAAGAGAAGTATGTGCATAAACAGCACTGTTATAAGAGGTATATGTTGAGATGGCATAACTAGGGAATTGTGTAAACATTGCCCTTTAGAATTATCAGGTATTTTGGTTATTTGGAAAGTCCTCCAGAACACCACCATAGGCAACTGGATAATTAACACTTTATTTTAATTTAAAGAACAGCAGCAATATTACCAGCTTACATTCTTTAATTTACTTCAGGGGAATGATGTTAGGCTAGATCATTAATGGCCTACTCTTTGCTTTTCATGCAACGTCCAAATTGGCCTTAGGCATTTATTTCCCAGATTATACTATGGTTGCCCCTAACAACACCGAGGCCTAGGATTCCAAGTCCTCTCCAGGTGGTATTATAACCAGCGCTGATACAGGGCTAAGAACGGCACTAAAAGAAAGGTGTGGACTAGTTATCAATCTCAGTGTTCTAACCCAGCCTTCCTCAACCTGGTGCCCTCCAGATGTTTTGGACTACAACTCCCAGTATTCCTGATCATGAGCCATGATGGCTGTGGCTGATGGGAGTTGAAGGCCAGCACATCTGGAGGGCACCAGGTTGGGTTAGAACATTCAAACTGATAACTAGCCCACACCTTTCTTCTAGTGCTGTTCTAATGCTACCACTAGTCCAGTGCAAATAGTATGATAGCTTTAACCCCATTTAATTCAGCTCAAGGTGAAAAGATTTGCCCTCCAGCACTAAAGAGGGTGAATACAGAGGCTTTGGATAACTGATTAAAAATAATGGAAGAGTCTGAAGGTTTATAAAATGAGAAGGCATTGCTGTGGGTTCAGGAAGTAGTGGTTGTTTAAGTGTCCAGTGTGTGAGCACTAATCCTGTAAAGAAATAAATAAAAATAATGACATAGAAACTTTAAAAGTTTACAAAATGAAATTGGGATAGGGGAACCATATCAGATGTCACTGATATTGTCCAGTTGGGCACCACCATCCCTGCCCCCCACACTCCAAATTTCAATGAATGTGTGGGGCTGAGTAGGGGGAGAGAAATGCATTTTCCCAGAGACAAATTATTGCTCTTGGAGGATTAAATGTGCTCCCAGATGAGTCTTTTATTGCACCATCATCATCATGGAATGTTATGGCAGGTCCAGATGCTGTTGTCTTCCATTTGTAACCTTCCAGTGTTTTCCCACTGCTTCTTTGGTTTTTGTTTCTTAGCACAGAAAACTCATTAAGGAGGAAAAGATGGAATAGCTACACAGTGCCTTCTTAGGGCTTCTTCACAGTGAGCTTTTATCCTGCGATTGAGATTACTCCTTCACAGAAGTTTGCGGGCTCTTTACATGATATTCAAGGTGTCTCCTGCACTAAATGCCCTTTGTTCTGTTTTTAATTTGATCCCAGATAATGAGCTAACAAATTACTCCATTGTGTTCCGCTTCAGTTTCCTCTGTGAAAACAGGAAAAGTGGCAAGAAGAGGGGCGAGATCAGTGAAAGATAATGGAAGACTCAGATGAGGGGAGAAGGAGGGGGAAGGGGGTGGGGGAAAAGGAAGCACGTGAAAAGGGGAGTCATTGTGGTCCTGCATTTAAAACGGAATCAGAAAACCCTGTTTTAAATGCAGGATTTTAGGCTGGTGTAGAGGTGCCCTTAGTAGCATTAGGAGTCCTCCATCTGGAATCACAACGAGAATATATTGTGTAGAAGCACTACCGCAAGGACTTGCAGCAACAAACAATTTGCATCTATTATGTGGGGGGGGGGAGTATGGAAGGGACCATAGAATTCCGTGTCCCCCTCTCCTCTCTGTTTCTTTTCTTGGCCAGGTGCTGCTCTTGTACATTCACCGGCGCCACAGAAATGGGAGGATTGCTCTGTAAGTCCAAATACAGGCATAAACATACCATTTCGCTTTTACATTTACTTTCCCTCACTCTGTGGAAAAAGATGCTCTCGGTCTCGGTCTTCCTGCAGAATCCTAAGAAGCAGCTAACCCATCCACCCATCTGACTGCTGAGAGTGGGGAAGGGGGCTCTTAATGAAGTATTTGCCACTTGTTCCCTCACCTTCTATGAAAAATGTGTCAGGAGGAGCCTGTGAAAGAAGTACCACAATATGCTCCTGTTCAGAGTATGAACAGGAGGTAAGTAACAGTATTTAATGATGATACCTGCACAAGTGAAATTGTCCATGTGTGTGCAGGACAGAGGCTATAGGTAATATAAATATGGAAATATGAAATATGAAGTCTAACCCAGTTTTAATCTTCCTTTTTTTTTTTTTTTTACTACTGCACCGATGGCCTTTTTTTTTTTAATACCAAGGTGGGGGTGAGAGGAATGAAGTGGGAGAACCATTAACAAAGCACTAAAAGCACTCACAGATGGAGAAACTGTCTTCGGCTTTGTCTTACTCTCTGGAAATCTAAATTTGCTTGTTGACGTTAAGATGAGAAAAGCACGTGTCAAAGTGCACATTTCAAAAATAACTATTTGCTATGTGCACAGGAGACAATGGATATCCAGAAAACCTGATGTCTTTTATTATAGGGGCGGGAACTGTAACTACTTGCCTGTGGGGTTCAGCTGGGCTAAGCTTTCGCTGCTTTGCATTTTGTGAGGCTATGCACACCTGTGCAAAGGAACTGTAGCATGTTACTGAAACTGAATTATTTTGATTTGCATTTTTAATCTTTGTGTGTGTGTGTGTGTGTGTGTGTGTTAGCTAAATGTCTGAAGCAAGAAAAATGAGTATCTGTGCCTAAAGTTATAGAGTTGCTATATTGAGACCTGAATGGCTGTTCTTTGCTATTCTTTTCCCATAGTCCAGTGAGAAGCCCTGTCTGAATGTCATAATTTCTCAGAAGGAGGATTGGCATGGGTGGTTATGTTATTGTATGAAGGAACCATGGTAGTCCGTTAGGAAGTGGGATTTTTTTAAAGACAGCCCTGGATACCTGGTTCAGCTCCTGGTTCTTCTACAACCTCAGTCAAGACCTCTCTGGTTTCAGGGCAAGCTCCCTGGTCTCTCTCAGTGTCCCTCCCAGAGGGAGCTCTGTAAACTGGGAATGCTCTACCCCAGTGTGAGTTGCCCACCTAGAGCAGCTGAGAAGATAAATAGTCCATTTCTGCAGACATGCAGCATGATTCTAAGCAAGGTTAATCTGAAATAAATCCCAGTGAGTTAAAAGAGATTTACTTCCTAGCAAGTTTGTTTAGGATTGAAAGCCTAAAGTGCTATATAAAGATGTGTTAATTTGCAGCCCTCCTGATTATTTCCTCTCTCTCTTTTTCTATGTCTCAATGCAGGTGTACTGAAATAATGAGACTGAGTTATGGTTCCACCAGTCACCTTTTTCATTATCCTCCCTTGGACAAGGCATTGCTGCTACCTCAACATAGAGACAAATCTAGAACTCATGTTGCAAGCATTACACATCAAAGTTAGGCTACCCTGCTGTTTTGTAGCTCCCTAAAGACAATATACATTGCGTAATGGTAAACTGACTACTTCTCTTCCCCTCTTGTAGTGGTAGTTAACTATTCCCTGATATTTAGCAATAACTGAGGATGAACCACAGAGTGCCAATGGGCTAAATGAATTCTCTAATGTCAGCATTGTGGCTAGAAACCCACACTCCACAGGATGTTTGGTTTGGAGAGAAAGTTCAGACTGAATTATTTTCCAAAATCAGGCATGAGGTCACTGCTTGCTTCCATGGTGGCAAGGGAGAAGCGAAGTTCTCCTGTGCCCTTTTCCCTCTTGATTTCTTGAACTCCCACATTGGTTGTGTAAAGTCAAAACTGTGCCAAGGACAGTTGCAGACAAGTCCTTGAGCACCTCACTGCTGTGTAACCTTTTTATAGCTCATATCATATGACTTGGGCCACCCAGTATACTATACTGTGCCCTGTTTCCCAGCATAATTGGCAGGCGGTGGCAGCAGCAGTGTGTGTGAGCGGAAAACCGTGGGGGAGGGGCGCCTGTGGTGGGCTGCATAGGCAGCCTCTAAGGCCCATATGCAGGCTGCGGGTTGCCCACCCCTGTAATATAGAGACAAACCCAGGAACCACATCCTGCAACAAACCCAGATGCCAACTCTTTCTCCCATATTCACTCAGGCACCACTATTACACAACCTAATAACCACAGAAGGGATTTATTAGGAGCAATCAAAATGCCATGAAATGGTGAGCAAGCTGTCAAATTCTCCAGAATGCTTATTCAGGCAGGTTGCAAGACAGGAGTCTGGCAGTTGGAGGAGAGCTAAAAAGTTGGGCATAATGGTGAACCCTCAAAGTCTGCACTCTGCAACAGTCTTAAGATGGAGTGCAGTGTTAGGCAGACTTGATTCAGTCTCCCCCAATTTGGTGCCTTCCAGATGCAAACTACAGCTCCCATCATTCTCAGCCAACGCAGATAATTGCTGGAAGGCACCAGGCTGGGAAAGATGGATCCTGCTGGGGGCAAAACAGATGTCAGGTTGCACGAGGGCTTCTGGGACAAAGAAACTCTTCTGAGGAATGTCATACCATAATTAGCAGTCAAGGGAGGCATAATGGCTTACAGTCAAACTTAATATAATCTGTAGATATGCTCCATTAAAAAAAAAAAAAAACTAGAGGGGGAAATGGTAGCCTTTTGTCTTGTGCCATTTTCCCAAGATTTCTTGGAAATATAGTTGCTGTACAATTATGTCCATGGGGCAAACAGCAGCTGGGCAGAGGGCTTTTTTTGTTGGGAAAATGGTACAGGGGAAGAAGTTAACCTCCTCCTTCCCAGCACCACCTTAACCCCCCCCTTTGCCCTGCAGCTGCTGCTATTGTTTGTTTGTTTATTTATTTTTTAAGCTGTGAGAGATCTGGGGTCATAGCTCTCTCTGTTCACCTAGCTATGTTCCTTGCTAAAAAAAAAAAAACAAAACTCTTCTGGGTTACTACAGTATGGTGGTGCTGGGTTTCGAACTGATAGCACGGTGGGACTCTCATACTGTGCGTGACTCAAAGGCTTATTCAGAGCTGGCACAGAAGATGACAGCAATTTGAATCTCTCTCAGTTTCTTCTACACTCTTTCAAAAGTTCCCTTTTGAGCTCCAGGAGGCCAAGAATTCTGCTGCTGCCTACCAGTGCAGTGCATGTGGCTCTAGCGCTGGGATGTTGGAATCCCAGATTCATATCCCCAGTCAGCAATATAGATGATCTTGGGAGGAGTCATTATCATTCAGCCATACCCACCTCACAGGATTGTTGAGGGAATAAGAGTAGCTTGGAGCACCCTGGTGGAAGAGTGGGATAAAAAACTCATAAATAATTTTATACGTTGGACTGAGAGTCTGGGAGAAGTTGGTTTAATGATTCCAGGAACTATATTTTCTGTTTGTGTTGGGCCTTTCACCAAGAGACATGGCAGAAACAGCTTCAGTTACTTGTGTGCATAATTTTGAGAAGCATTTCATCTGTCTCAAGCAAATGATGACTGGCATCAGTGGACAATATGGTGGAGGTCCACATGTGTAGAGAAGGGCCTGCAAGGTTCCTCTTCTAAAGACCACCTTTCTGCTACCTGATGACATGTTTATTTATTTTTATTTATTAATTAAATTTATTAATCGCCCATCTGGCTGGTCACCCAGCCACTCTGGGCAATGTACAATAATAGAAACAGTTTAAAACAATAACATTCTACATTAAAAACATCATATTTCTAAAAATACTCTAACCCACCCCAAATGCCTGCCTGAACAACCACATTTTTAATGCATGGCGGAAGCTCATTAATGAGGGGACATGGCGGGGTTCCCCAGGGAGGGAGCTCCACAGAGTGGGGGCCACCACAGAGAAGGACCTCTCCCTTGTCCTCACCAGTCTAGCTGTCCTGGCTGATGGGACAGAGAGAAGGCCATCCGAGGCTGATCTTGTTAAGCGGCCTGTCTGGTGTTGCTGGAGGCGCTCCTTAAGAAAGGCTGGGCCAGAACTATGTAGGGTTTTAAAGGTCAAAACCAACACCTTGAATTTGGCCTGGAAAACAACTGGTAACCCGTGCAACTCCTTCAGCCCTGGAGTGATGTGATCTCGCTGGCGGCTGCCTTTAATCAGGTGAGCTGCTGCATTCTGCACCAGCTGCAGCTTCCGAACCTTCTTCAAGGGTAACCCCACATAGAGTGCATTACAGTAGTCTAAACAAGAGGAGACCAGGGCATGTACTACCGATGGGAGCAGATGGTTGGGAAGGTAGGGGCGCAGCCGCCGTATCAGATGGAGTTGGTACAGTGCTGTCTGGCTCACAACTGACACCTGAGCCTCCACAGAGAGCTGGGAGTCTAAAATGACCCCCAGGCTGCGGACCTGATCTTTCAAGGGTAGCCGTATCCCATTCAACACCAGGTCAACATCCCCCAACCTCCTCTTGTCTCCCACCAAAAGTACCTCGGTCATGTCAGGGTTCAGCTTCAGCTTATTCCTCCCCATCCAGCCACTCACCTTCTCCAGACATTTGGACAGGGGTTCTACGGCCAACCTTGGTGAAGATTTGAACAAGATAAAGCTGCGTGTCATCCGCATATTGATGACACCACACCCCAAACCTCCTGATGATAGGCCCCAGCGGCTTCACATCGATGTTAAATAGCATCGGGGAGAGGATGGAACCCTGTGACACCCCACAAGTGAGCGGCCATGGGTCCGAAACCTCCTCTCCCAGTGCTACCCTCTGGTACCTGCTGGAGAGGAAGGACCAGAACCACCGTAATATGGTGTCTCCAATGCTCAACCCCTCCAGGTGGTTCAGGAGGATACCATAGTCAACAGTATCAAAAGCCGCTGAGAGGTCGAGGACAACAAGGAAGGAGCATTCGCCCCTATCCAGAGCCCTCCTCATATCATCCACCAAGGCGACCAAGGCTGTTTCTGTCCCATGCCCAGGCCTGAAGCCAGACTGAAATGGATCTAGATAATCGGCTTCTTCCAAGTGTGCCTTCAACTGCATCGCCACCACCCGCTCAATCACCTTGGCCAAAAATGGCAGATTCGAAACTGGGCGAAAGTTGTTCAAAACTTGGGGATCCAAGGAGGGCTTCTTTAAGATGGTCTTATCACTGCCTCCTTGAGGGCTGATGGCATCATTCCCTCCTCAAGGGAGGCGTTCACCACCACCCTGATCCCCTCACCCAGCCTCTCTGTGCAGCTCATAATGAGCCAAGATGGGCAAGGATCAAGTAAGCAGGTGGTCGGCCTTACAGATGAAAGCACCTTGTCCACTTCATCAGAAGGAAGAAGCTGGAACCGATCCCACAAAACCGGTTTGCCATAGACTGCCTCTTGCTTGCTAACTGCACAGCACATGGAATAACACTCCTAATCCGATCAATTTTATCCACAAAGTGCCTTGCCAAGGCCTCACAGGAGGTCTTAGAATGCTCCAGCAGCCAGTTCTGGAGCAACTGCACCGACCAGGCTCCAGACCACTTGGAGCAGCCTCCTGGGACAGCACTCTGCAGACGCGATAGAGGAGCATAATATTCCTTTTTTGCTGCCTTCACCACCATGTGAGAGGCTGAAGATACAGCCCTAGCTTGTGTCCGATCGTCTTCGGAGTGAGACTTTCACCACCGGCGCTCTAGCTGTCTCATCTCCTGTTGCAGGGCTTGTAACCGCGGATTGAACCATGGTACAGTCCGAGCCCTGTTCAGGGGGAGAGGGCATTTTGGAGCCATGCGATCTAATGTCCCAGTGATTGCGGCATTCCAGCCACCCACCAGGGTCTCGACTGAGGGGCCATTGGCATGCTCCAGAGAATCCCCAAGCGCGTTCAGGAATCCATTCGGATCCATAAGTTGCCTGGGGCGGAGCATTTTAATGCGTCCTCCACCCCTGCGGAAAGGTTGTGGAACCAAAAGGTCCAACGTCACCAGATAGTGATCTGGCCATGACAAGGGGGTGGTGGATATACCCCCGACTTCCAGATCACTCCCCGCTTCTCCAGAAACAAACACAAGGTCTAGCACATGACCGGCTACATGGGTGGGCCCAGTCGGAACAGGGTGCAGCTCCTAGGAAGCCATGGTCTCCATGAAGTCCCGAGGGGCCCCCGTGAGGACGGCCTCTGAATGTACATTGAAGTCCCCCCCAATGTTCCCAAACATCAGGGAAAGTTTGGAAATAGTCTCTGACATAGCAGGAGATGGTGTGGAGGAGAGAAAGCCATTGTGAATGCTGAAGCACTGCATATACTGTACTTGAAGGGCTCTCTGCATCCTAGTCTATGCGTTTGACGTTTGACATGTGACAGGAGCGGGCAACACAAGGCTTATGGGCCGCATGCATCCCCGCCACCTCCACACCCTGGAAACAAAATTTAGGGCTCTGTGGCTGCTGCAGAGCCATAAAAGGGTAAAATTTAGCTTGCAAACAAGCTAACTTTGACATTCTTGGCAGTCCATAGTGCTCCGGATGCCATTTTTTTGTATTTAAAAAAAATAATTTTTAGCCAGCAGGGCGAGGGGGGAGGTCTAGGGGGCAAACATGGGCTCTTGGACCTCCCAAAGCTGCCCACCCTGACCTATAATAATACACTTTACCTGTTTTTGTTTTAATTTTCATAAACAGTATATTAACTAAATTAATTAAATGAATGATTTAATTAATGAATGAATCTCCAAGGTTACAGTCAAATTACCCTTCAGGTCTGCTGGCACATGGTGTCCTTTAGGCCAGTGTGTCCATTTTCAGCTACATCAGAAATCATAGAATCATAGAATAGGAGGGTTGGAAGGGGTCTGTAAGACCATTGAGTCCAACCCCCTGCTCAATGCCAGAATGGCTGCTATGGGAAGGTGAAAGGGTGAGCAGGAATTACTACAGCACTAAGCTGTAGTAAAACCCTTTGCGTTCAACAGCTCATTTGTATTGCCTAAAAGCTTCTGAGGAAGTAGATGACCATGCCTTCTTCTCTCTTTACCTATTCCCTGGGCACCTCCACACTGGAATTCTTGGGCCAAAACAGATACTATTTTAAATGTCTGTCTAGCAGCTATATCTTTCCCACACCCATTTTACCTCAAGAGCAGGCACAGGGGCCCTGATCCAGATTGGCATCCTAGTGTAGGGGTTAGGGGGGCTTTTATGATCTGGGTCAGACCCCTGCACTACTCCAGAGTAAAAATGAAAAGAAGGCAGAGCTGCTAGACCAGGCTTCCCCAAGGCCCTCCAGATGTTTTAGACTACAACTCCCAAGATTCCTGATCAATAGCCATGCTGGCTTGGACTGATGGGAGCTGAAGTCCAAAAGATCTGGAGGGACCCGGGTTGGAGAAGGTTGTGATAGGCACACATTTAAAGTAATGTCTGTTTTGGCCCTCAGCTGAATTGCTGAAGGATGTGGGGTTAATCCTCCTGCCATATCCGTTCTGAAGGCTTCGAGGACTGAACCATAACAAGTTAAATTTACTAACATCCTTTCTTTGGGGTGTTTTTTTTCTCTGTCTTGTACAATTATTTCCTCCCACGTAACAACTGAGCTAAAAACATATAAAGGCAAGCTTCATTACTTAGATAACACCATATGCCAAGACAACTGGACAAAGCCCGATACATTTGCTTTGCAGAAAGATTTTAAAAGTTACATTAAGGTATTAAACTTTTAGCTTTTTTCCTGGATCGTTTAAAAACAACAACCCAGCAACTTTCCCTGTTGCACTAATGCATTTCTCTTATTTTTTGATCAGCCCATTTATACTGTTTAGCAGGGTAGAAAGCTTTTGCTTGGTTTGGGGTTTTCTTTTTGAAAATAGCCAATTGGATAATTAAGTATTAGATGTGAAAGGGCACTTTAAGACTAGTTGCTGTTTTGGCTTGAATTTGTATTGTGTTTCATCAACTGCAGCAAGTAATCTGTTATCATGGCGTTCTCTTCTAAGCCCTATTATCAAGCCCACAGATTCCTACACATGACTAGTCCTCGGCAGTGAACAAAAATGGCATCTAAATCCCGAATGACACTCTTAAGCACTTGGCAGCAGAAGGGCTCTTCTGAGGAAGATTAAGTTAATGGAAGCATTTGGGTAACATCTGCATGGCTCCATCCTAGTAAGGCAAACTCACACTGCAGCAACACGTGATGAAGGATTTCTCTGATGATCACTTAAGGAACTGGCTGACTCCAAGATGTGACTGGCTGATTTTATGCATATGTACCTCCCTCCTGGAAGTGAAATGTGTATCTCTGTTTTCCTCTCTCCCTTTTTCCCTCCCTCTGAGAAAGAGAGAGAGAGAGAGAGAGATTCCACACAGAGATGCAGAACTATCTGATAGTTACAAACTATCTGGGTAATATAATCTGTGCATTGTATAGGGAGGGAGAGAATTCAGTTGAAACTGTATCATATGTTACAACTTTATATTATTGTTATTTAGCTCAAAAAGGGCTCTCAGAGCAGCTTGCAAAGATTAATAATAAGACAGTCCCTGCCCTCAGGCTTGTAATCTAAAAGTCATGACACAAAAGGAAAAAGGACTGAAAGGGAGAAGGAAAAAAGGAAAAAAGAAAATCCAGTTTTTAGTTACAAAGCCTGATGGAATGGCTGCTGACAAATGACAGTTGATCGAGGCGGGGAGGAGCCTGATGGAGGTGGCCTTGCAGCAGAGCTTATGGTAGACTGGCTTCCCTTCTGTTCCTCGCCTTCTTTAAAACCCATAGCCCACTTTTCTATTGCTGAGTTGTTCACAGTTAGAAAACAAGCTGCACAAAACAGCAATACAGCAAAATATAAGTATCGGAAGCAGACACACTTTTATTTAGACCTACGAAATGAATGTATGCAGTTGCCCTGGTCCAGCAAGAATGATCTGGGTGTAGACTGCAGAACTGTATTCCTGCATATTAGTCCTATTTTGGGGTGGGATGCTACGTGTGTGAAAGAGAGCTGCTTGGGGGCGGGGGTCAAAGCAACCCTATGTTCAGTACCTGGAGCGGCTTGTGTGGTGTCTATTACTGTAGCAGGGTGGAGTAAATGGTAGGCACACTGGTGCCCTCCAGATGTTTTGGACTACAATTCCCATTACACATGCTGGTTGGGGCTGATGGGAGTTGAGGTCCAAAACATCTGGAAGGCACCTGGTTTGACAGACAGCTCTGTTTCTTTCTTTTCCAATGGTATAGACTAACCTTTTTACCCTGCTGCTGTTTGCAAGGACTCTCTGTAGTCGTAATTAGGTAAAGTTGGTCATGAGTGTGAAAACTCACCTTAGAGGAAGTCCCATCGAACACAGCAGGACTTGTTTTGGAGAAAACATATACAGGAGTGTGCTATAAGTCATATCGAAACCAATGGGACTCAAGTTAGTAACAATTAACTAAGGTTGTAAAGTCCCCAATGCTTTTGTCAGGACGTGTTCATGATGAAAGTTTTGCAAGGTTGGGGCTGCTTATTGTAAATAAAGAAAAATGGTCCTGACAGATGGTCTACATGTAGATGTGGCAGAGCACACAATAAGAATCTGATTAGTTAATAAAAAGATAAAAGGGAAAACTGATTTTAACTTAATACAAAACTTCTTTTTCAGGATTGAACTTTCTCTGGAGATCTCACATACTCAATTTGGGCGGGGGGATACATTAATGTAATTCTGCCCCAGATTAATGCACAGGCTTTTCACCTTGGCTGACTTGGCTTCAAATATGATTCTTGTGCCAGGACAGGGAAAAGTTCATCAGGCTTTTCTTTCGCCTTAAAAATACATAAGAGAAATTTGGGACTCCAGTCTAAAGACAAGCTTAAGTATGTGTGAACAGGAGATGTTAAGCTTAGAGTCAATTTGCAACATATTTGGGGGAAGGCGTGAATTAAATGCTAGTTGAATCTGGTAGAAAACATGCCTGTCTTTGGCCTGCTGTGTCCCCAACTCCAGTCTGTGGTGTACTCATCAAAGTGTTGGACTGAGACTCAGCAAATCTGGGTTCTAGCCCCCTTTCAGCCATGAAGCGCCCTTGGTGAGTTTGGGCCAGTTACTGGCTCTCAGCCTCATCTACTGCACAGCGTTATTGTGAGGATAAAATGAAGAGCAGGGGGACCATGTAAACTACCCTGGGTTCCTTGCAAGTGGGAAAAAGCTGGGAAAATAATAACAACAACAAAAATCTGAAGGAGAAGCAGATTGAATTATTGGATGATGTTAATACAGGTTCTCCTGTGCCACATTGCTCCCGCTTGTAGATCTACCGGTTTTGTCTACTTCAAGCAAAGTGGGAGCAGTAAAAGAGATGAGATGTGCCTTGTACGCAGCCCCTCTTGGAACGGACTTAGGAATATGCACATGTGTGCATGTGTGTTTTCTACTTAGAAAAGGAATGAGCTGCAGTGCCTCAGGATAATTTGCTCATTCCAGCACAAATTCATTTTATTCATTTCATTTATGAGTTGCCCCATAACCTCAGTTCTCTGGGAGGGAAATAATTAAGGTAATTTAAAAACATAAATCGGATACCATACAATCAAATGGCAGCACCAACAATCCCAAAAACAAAATAGTCATGTCAGAGGAGGGAAATAACATAATTTCAGCCAGAGTCATGTAATCTACTCGCAACAGAGAGCCAAAAGCAACCACCTAGGGCTAAAGCCCCCTACTAACAAACATGACAGGCAGACATTAAAATACTAATAAAAATATTCTAATGGCAAAAAGGACTGGGTTTTTTAAAAAAGTCCTTGCCTGGCACTGAAAAGACATTAACATGGCCTCCAGGGAGCCTCTCTATCAAGGGCATTTCACAATAGGGTAGGGCGGGATCCGCTGAAAAGGCCCACGTGATGATTTTACTGATTTTTCCACGTGCCCATGATCAGGACCAGCTTAGCTTACATTTTTTTTCCATAGCATTTTCTGGCAGGAGTTCCCAACAGGTGAACTGATGCACTGACTACTTTATTCATTAGCTTCTGTAAGCTTTTGCTGCTGAGGAAAATCACAGTTAGTGCATAAATCAGTTTGGGGCCTCAGGATGGTGGCAATTAAAGAAGTGGCTGTATCTGCCTTCAGATGGTGAATGTCCTAGGCATGAGGCACAGGGGAAGTAGACTTCAACATGAGACTCACAGTCTACTCTGGGTCACATCAGGACTTTGGATAGCGCACTGCAAATGTGCTGGCTGGAGTACTCTCTCACCAGAAGATGTTGTCTCAGCAGAGGACTGCAGTCCACCGAATCCACCGAGGCCTTAAGAGGGCTGGCAGAGCCTGGTCATTCAGTGGCTCCACCCTTGCCAAATGCCGACTTCTGTTCTTAAAGGGCTGTTTCTGCCATCTCATGCTTCCGTGTGGCTGCGGAACAGGAGAAACTGCAGGGGTGTCATCTCACAGTCAGATTTTGATGGGAGAGCTTAGGGATGTTTGTTGCTGGGAAATCTGCCTCTTCTGGGGCTCGCTGGAGTTCCGCAGCATGCCCCATTCGGCTTCCATTTGCAAGCCGAGACATAGCTTTCCCCTGACTTCTAATGCATTTGTGTGTGTGTCAGCTGTGATTTGTGCAAATCAAACACAAAAAGTCTGCTAGCTGGCCTGACTTGCTTCAGAACAAGTTGCGGCCACCTAGCAGAAGACGAACCAAAATCTGGGGGCCGAGCTGATAAAAGCTTGTTGAGCTCCACCCCCAGATGGATTCCTCCGACATCCCTAGGGCAGCTACATCCTCAGGCTGGGAAGGCATTGAAGGGAGTGCCAAGAGCTCCCCTTGAAGTAAACCCATCTGCATCAGAGTTGTCCTTGGGGTAATAAGGAGGAATCAGGCTCAGAACTAGGGGAGACACGACAGTGTCCTTGCACTCATCCCCTCAGGTCCCCTTTCCTGCATAGCCCAGTACTGGAGCAAAAGGAGCACCATCCCTCATACGTCAGCCTGGCTGAGGTGAAGGGATCCAGCACATATGTGCACACCTGCACATGCATGCACGCCCCTACATCAAACACAACCAGAAAAGGGGAAGGGGATCCTAAGGCACCTGCACATGCATGCACGCCCCTACATCAAACACAACCAGAAAAGGGGAAGGGGATCCTAAGGCACCTGCACATGCATGCACGCCCCTACATCAAACACAACCAGAAAAGGGGAAGGGGATCCTAAGGCACCTGCACATGCATGCACGCCCCTACATCAAACACAACCAGAAAAGGGGAAGGGGATCCTAAGGCACCTGCACATGCATGCACGCCCCTACATCAAACACAACCAGAAAAGGGGAAGGGGATCCTAAGGCACCTGCACATGCATGCACGCCCCTACATCAAACACAACCAGAAAAGGGGAAGGGGATCCTAAGGCACCTGCACATGCATGCACGCCCCTACATCAAACACAACCAGAAAAGGGGAAGGGGATCCTAAGGCACCTGCACATGCATGCACGCCCCTACATCAAACACAACCAGAAAAGGGGAAGGGGATCCTAAGGCACACTTATTTATCCTGCCCCACTGAAAATGTATGCATTTTGAACAACATACATAAGCTAACCACATATTACTCTGGATCCTATGCCAGGTAGTGTAATCAGCCAGTATTTGTCTTTACAACCAGGTGGGCAGGGGCACTTTTGTAGCATAAGTTGGGTGGTCACATGGCCTGGCAGATGTCGTCGCAATCAGGGTGTGGTCATGGAAGCAGACACACTTATCAAGGGAAGGCTTGTTTGAATGCTTTGAATTACTGTAGAAATGGCACTTGAATCTCTGCTGGCTTTCTCAGCCATTCTGCAAATTAAAATGTATTATTTATTATTTCATTATTTCATTTCTATACCGCCCAATAGCCAAAGCTCTCTAGGCAGTTTACAAAAATTAAAACCACAGAGTGAAGCATAAAACAATATAAAATATGAAAGCTTAAAACCACATTACAACAGTACAAAAAGAATAAAACCCAGCAGCAATGCAGAGATTTAAAATACAGATTTAAAACACCAGAGCTAAAAGATTAGGAAGCTAAAATACTGATAGAATAAAAAGGTCTTCACCTGGTGCCGGAAGGAGTACAACATAGGTGCCAGGCGAACCTCTCTAGGGAGCTCTATTCACAGTCGGGTTGCCACAGCAGAAAAGGCCCTCTTCCTGGTAGCCACCTGCCTCATATCCTTTGCGGGGGCGGTGGGCTCCAGGAGAAGGACCTCTGAGGATGATCTTAGGGTCTGGGCAGGCACATATGGGAGGAGGCGATCCTTCAGATAACCTGGCCGCAAGCCGTTTAGGGCTTTGAATGTTAATGCCAACCCTTTGAATCTGGCCCGGAAATGGACTGGCAGCCAGCGCAGCTGGAAAAGTACTGGCATAATGTCATCTCGTTGGCCAGTCCCTGTTAACTGTCTTGCTGCCCTAGTTTGGACTAGCTGAAGTTTCTGGACCGTTTTCAAAGGCAGCCCCACTTATAATGGATTGCAGTAATCCAGACGAGAGGTTATCAGAGCATGGATCACTGTAGCTAGGCTATCTCTGTCCAGATAAGGGCGTAGTTGGTGTATCAGCCTAAGCTAAAAGATGGCAAAGAGCCTACTGCAGCCTATATTGTATGGTTTGGTGATATGGTAGCATATGTTAGTCTGTGACAAGATTCTAATCACGTATTGGGCAGAGCGGGCCTCATACTTTGTCTGCATGTATGCAACCATCTTCCACAGCCTTAGAAAGTATTAGAAAGTTAACACTGTCAAAAGTTCTGTGACTTTAGGCCCATCAGCCCAATGATGATACAATGCAGTGCTGTTTTTGGTTGTTTACTTGTGCATGCAGCCTGTATGTTGCATCGCTTCACTGTTTCATGTTTAGAATGACCTGGGACAATGTGCCAGGAAAGATCCTCTTCTAGGGGTATGCTGTCAAAATGTTGCTTCTCCACTTTGAATTATCCATCCATTCCCTAACTTCTACAGATGGTTCAGCCCTTTAAGGAAGACATAAATATTTCTGATGTCTTATTAAGCTCAGGCCACTTTGATTATCTAGCCTCAACTGACTGCTTCACTGCCAGGGCTGGTGGTAGCAGCAATAATGATCCACCTATATACAGCATGTAGTAGATCAGGGGTTTCAGGCACAATTCTGTTTTAGCTGTGACTTTGCAATACTAAGCTGACAGTTTTATAAGATCCTCTCCTGCTCAATTTTAAGAAAATCAGTTAGTAATTTTGTTTAACACTGGCATTTGACAATTCAAAAGCATTTTAGGAAACTGAAACATTTCCCAAGGTTTAGTCTTTTCACTATGGGTATTGTTTTTTTTTAAATGTGTTTAAACAAAAGGTGCTGAAATATCCAAGAAACCATGTATGCTCTTACATGCTCATACTTGGAGAACAGCCTTGGCTTTATGTGGCTCTCCTTTGGGTGTGAATTCCAAATACAGGGCAGGGACTTTTATTTTCCACTTCCAAACCTGTTTGTTCTTATATGAAAGGAGCTATCACATTCCTTGCACTCCGTATAGTTCACACAATATGTGCAGAGTACTTAAGTGGAGGTGATGGGGTGTCCTGTGCTCCCAGATCCCTGATGTTCAGTGGTAATTCAGCAGCGAGAAAAAACTCACTCCTTTCCTTTAAAATAAGGCATGCAGGGAGTGCGTACCTTATTTTCATGCAATATCACATTCCTGAAACACCTGGGGCAGCATGATTTTGCATTTTTAAAAGGTACATGCTCCCCACATGCCTTATTTTAAAGGGAAAATGCAGCAGTTTTTCTCAGAGGTGTAGTGACAGCAATTTGTGGTGGAGATCCCCCACCCAAAAGGATGAAGGGGCCTCAGGCGGCCTGTGTCCCACCATGTTGCCACCCCTGCTCTGTATCCTACTGAATTTTTACGTAGTCCACCATATAAAATCAATCTCCCACTTTGCTCATGTAGGAACTACCTTGTTTTTCATGTTTGCCTTATAAGGGACCTCCTTTGAGCAAGTTTTGGGGCATTCTGAGATCTTTTGCACTGGCCACAGACTAGCTTAATTCATCTGCAAAGAACTTCCTAAATAATGTTTTTAAGGGCGCAATCCTATCCAGATAGGCGGCCGCCTTCGAACTTGGAGGCGACTGCCTATCCAATGCAGGGCAGGAGTGGTGCGGAGGGGATCATTACCTCCATGCTTCTCCTGCCCTGCATTTTTGGCTGGACAGCTGATTATGGCTGTCTAGCTGCAGGAGGGCAGAGTGGGGGAGGAGGCTGCTGTACGACACATTGGATGTGTCGTACAGGCATTTCCGCCCTCCCTGTCCCAGAACGCCCCTTTACGGCCACTCCGTGCTCCTCTTGCAACCCTAACCCTAACCCTAACCCTAACCCTTGGAGGCAGTGTGGAAGTGGGGGGAGGTCGGTTCTCCGGGAACCAACCTCAGAACGTGGGCTCCAAGGTCAGTTCCTGGAAAACAAGATATCCTATGGCCATCTAGCCACTGTCTAGCGGTCATAGGATTGCTCCCTCTGACTCTCAATTAATAGCCCTGTTCAAGCATTTGCCTGAATGCAGGCTGGCTAAAAGTGGCTAAAAGGCTGGCTGAATAGAGCAGGGGTGTGCAGACAAGCCCTGCCATCAATATCCCTAGAGACCTTCATGTGTTCATGTGCTCTGAAAATGTTTTCTAGGAGTGCTCAGCGGCACCTACTTAGAAGCCTCGACACAATTGGGAACCCCAATATGGCAGCGCTCCAGATCATACAGAGCCAAATGTGGTCAGGAATCCTTTTCAGACCTTTCCACTTCTTTAGAGAAGGCCGCAGGCCCAGAAATATTGGGGGCAGGGCTTGTGTGCACACCCTTGTCCCCAACACATCTTTAGCCAGCCCATATTCTGGCAAATGTAACTGGAGATGGAGCTTAAAGTGAGCACTTTCCATCTTTTTCTCCTCCCGTCTTTCAATTAACAACCAGCCCGAAGAAGTATTCTGTGAATCTTGAAATCTAGATCAATACTCGGGCTGTGTTTCCACCAGCGATTTACTCCACCCTGCCTGCGCCA
This sequence comes from Heloderma suspectum, assembly GCF_057233095.1. NCBI lineage: Eukaryota > Metazoa > Chordata > Lepidosauria > Squamata > Helodermatidae > Heloderma > Heloderma suspectum. The sequence goes on from NC_139458.1 coordinate 275,415,121, forward strand.
TGGGGTCTCTGTGGTTCCATGACGTCGTGGCCATTCAGCCCCAGTGTCACATTTTATCACTGAAAAACCTCTTCTTCTGAGACTGCTTATAGTCCGACTATTCCCGGTTATGGCAGCTCCATTACTGACCTGTTTCCACAGTTGCACTGGGTTCGCTGTCTTAGCCCTGCCCATGTGTAGCCCAGCCTTTATGGGTGTGTCGCTCTGAACTCAGTGGCCCAGCCCTTTCCCTCCCTGTTTTCTGGAAGTTTCATTGCCATTTTGTAGTAGGATGGTGAGGGAGCAAGTTTTAAAACATCATTGAAAACAAGCACTAGAACACAGCCCATGACCCCAGTCAAGGGGTGTTTTCTCCCATTGTGCTGAATGAGGCTTGCCCTCTCAATGACCACAGAAAGACAGAGAAGCCCCTCAGTTGACAGGGCACATATCAAAGCCCTTGATTTCAGTTCTTGAAATGCAATTAAGCGTGATCTTGATGCTTCGGTCCATTGCCCTAGGACATAACTCCTTCGCAGCTTCCAGACAGAGATCCTGTGTGTTAAAATGGGGGTTGGTTTCTGTCTCTTTCCCACAACTAACCCATTAGTGTCTCCTCAGAAATAACTCCCATTGCTGTGGATGAGGCTGAGATTCCCCCTCAATTGAAATGGCACACATTAAAGCCCAACTGCTTAAATGTGTTTAAGCACCAAGCAAGGCTCCAATGAATTGCCTTAGGACAAAAGTACTTAGCAGCTTTGTTATAACTATCCTACAGGTTACAATGGGGGCTGGATTCTGTCTTTGTCTGTACTACTCTTTTTTCCACAACAAACCCATTAGTGTCTCCTCAGAATTAACTCCCTTTGTGCTGAATGAGGCTTGCCTTTGAATGCCTACATCAGAACTTACAGAGATTCCCCCTCAATTGAAATGGCACACTTTTAAGCCCAATTCCTTAAATGCGATTAAGTGAGATCTCCAGGCTTTGATCCATTGCCTTAGGACGTAACTCCTTCACAGCTTCCATATAGATATCCTGTGTGATAAAATGGGGGCTGGTTTCGCTCTCTTTCCCACAACAAACCCATTACTGTCTCATCAGAAGTAACTCCCATTGTGGTCAGTGAAGTCCTCTGGGGTAAAATGGGGGCTAGTTTCCCTCTTTGTGTTCTCCCTCCCCTCTTTCCCAGCACAAGCATATGTATGTCAAGGAGGCGACTTGCCAGAGCTGGAAAGTTCAGTGGGGCAGAGGGGGCAAAGAAGGGGGGAATTGGAAACAGGAAAACAGATGGGGTAAGCAGTCCCAACCCACTCCAAAAAAGCTCCACCCAGCCATCAAGAGAATAACGTGATTAGGGCTCCATGGAAACAGCGCAGCCTGCCAAGGTACAATGATGATAGACTGGGTCCTTTTGGGACATGGAAACATGCGAGGGAGAAAAAGTGCTTGGGGAAACAGCGCAACAAAGTTGGAAAAGAAGGGAAGGCAATAGTGTGGAAACACTGCCTTGGTGGCTTTCAGTTGGCCCTAATAAAGCTAAGTATTATGCAGCAATCCTGAGCCACTTTCCATCCCTGAAACTTTTGTATCCTTGTGATTTTCACATTGAATCTTCTGGGGGAACAATAAACCCCCTTTGGGCAAGATTCCTTTCTTTCTGCGTTACATTTATATCCCATCTTTTCTTCCAAGGAGTCCAAGGCAGTGTGCATGATCCTCCTCCTCTCCTTTTCATCCTCACAACACCTATGCAAGTCAGTGACTGCCTCAAAGTCACCCAGTGAGCATCATGGCTGAGTGGCAACTTGAACACGGGTTTCCCTAGTCCCAGTTCAACACTCGAACCAGTACAGCACACTGGCTCTCAAGTTCTTCCAGTTAAGTCATTTGGGATGATTTACTTCAGATCCTAAGTGTCTGGGAAGAGCTATGCAACAGGCTGGAAGGTTATTGTCAGCTGCCATCTATGAGAAAGATTCCATTCCTAAGTTTGTTTCAATGAAGTATTGAAACAAGATATAATTTGGAGATCTTGACTACCACCACCACCACCACCACCACTCTACTATACTTTCATCTCAAAATCAGCTTTACTGTTGTATATGTTCAGCCTTTATAATGATTTTTGGTTACTTGGTTTTCTCATGTCTCATTGTTGTAACATATTGCATTGCCATTTTCTATTAGTAATATCCTCTCCTTTGTGTATGTGCCAATTGTAATCATGACATAAACACATTAGTGGAGAGAGCTGCTGTAACATAATGGCTAAGCATTTGTTTGTTTGTTTATTTATTTATTTTATTACATTTATATCCCACCTTTCTTCCACTGTGGAACTCAAGGTGGCTGCATGTGGTTCCCAGGTGGTCTCCCCTCCAAGCACTGACCACACCCAGACCTGCTTAGCTTCAACAAGGTGGCTGCCTCATGTGCCTTCGGACCATGCCCTGGAAGATCTCCATCCAAATCGTCATTGAATGGCTTAAGCAAGCCATTATCTCTCACTCTCTGTCCCACAGCATGAAATTGGGTTAATGATACAGGGCAACCTTACTGGGTTGTAAAGCAGGAGTCCTTAACCTTTGTAGATTGGTGGGCACATCTGGAATTTTCAGAGAATGTTGTGGGCACTCTTACAAAATAGCTGCCATGGTGGCATGACTGGTCATGAAACTTTCATTTCCCAGAAGGCAAACTGGCGAGACAAGAACCTAAGTACAAGGCAGAGGTGGGGGATGAGCCTCAAATGCCAAATCACATATTTGCCCCCACAAAACACAAAATATCACTTTCACAGAAGGCAAACTGGTGATGCTCAGAGAAACACAAGAATGCACACACAAATTAGAGAAAGCATACCCACAGCACAGGCAAAATACCACCTCTCTATCCTTCCAGGATGTTCCCTGCCATGCCTTCTAGCCACCTAAGACACTCCCTACCACTCCCAGGTCACCTTTTTGTTTTTTCTGAGTGGCTGGCATGCTTCCAAATGCAGCACTGGGCTGCAGCTCCCTGCCATTTCTATTTCCTAAGAATGCCTTTGGGGCCCATGTGGGGCCCAGAAGCATTCTTGGATATAAAGGTGGCCCTTTGCCTTGCAGCATACCTGCCTCCCTATTAACCTTTTAAACAAATCTTAAAAAGTAAAAATCGAGAGGGGCAGGGAACCTGGTGGGGGCCAAGTGAGGTGTCTGTGGGCACATTGGTGTCCACAGGCACCACGTTGGAGACCCCCATTATAAGGAGTATTGCAACAGTGCCTGAGAGTCATTTTAACTGCTTAGGGAAAATGTGTTGTAAATGCTAAGAATTATTATTATTAACATTAAATCCACAGTTGCCAAGGATGGGAAGTGGGATGAACTCAACCACCTGGAGAGGAAGTATGTTTATGTTTACACGTGGAAGAGGTGCTGGTATGTTTGTGTTCTATAAGGAAACCACCAAATGACCCGTGGCTGGGGGAAAGGGGGGGGCTAAGGTGAAGAGGTGTAGCCATCTGGGGAACCCTGGAGGGCCAGATTTGGCCCCCTGGCCTGAGGTTCTGCACCTTGGGATAAAACGTTAACTGGTACAGGCAAAATGCTCTGCACATCTGAGAGTTTGTAGGACACTATTCTGCAAGTGGTAGGAAGACGGTGCATTGCACTATGCCTGTGAATAGCATGCTTTATTGGAATAGGATGTGGTGGTGGGGCTGGCTGAGTCTTTGCTCAACCTATTTCTGCATGTTACCTCAGCATGCAGGAGCAGTGAGTAAAACACTAAGGGCTAGACTCAGCATTTGATCCTTGTTGAAAGTTTTGCATAGCTTGATATCAAATCATATTTTCCATACAATTTGCAAAGAATTTGCTGGGGAAAAAATGTGGTGTGAATTAATGGGTTTTGTTTTCCAGCTTCAAGAAGGCAAAACACAGCTGGAATTGTTTCTTTAGAATGTTCTTTCTCTTCAGGACTCATTTAACTGGTTTAATTATAAAGCAACAATTAACAAAAGACATCAAATACAATAGTCCCCAACATTCTCTTTGTGTAGTCTACTGGTCCCAGATGGATTTTTAAAAAAGAAATATTGTTTTATGCTCCCTTGTCCCGGAAGTCGAGGGCAGACTTGTCAAGGTAAATTTAGAGCACTGGAGAGGTATGGTGTATCTGACAGATTGCGCGGGCATTATGGAGGAGTGTGCATGGACCAGAAGCAAGTGCACAAGCCAGGGGTTTTAGTCCCAGCACAACATCACTCCTGTTTCCTAAAAACTGTATGAGCTGGATGCAAGCCAAATCCATACTGTGTCTATTTACTAGCTTTCTGTGCACAATATGCTCCAGGGGTAGGCAACTTTTTTGGGTTTGGGCACATTTGCCAATCTGAGAAACTGTCCTGGGCACCACCACAAAATGGCTGCCATGGGAGACATGGCGAAGGACAAGTAACCTGTCCAAAAGACTGAGGATAAGACAGAGGTGGGGTCTGAGTCCCAACACACGAAACAACTCTTTTTTCAGCACCAACAGAAGCCCATTTCACAGCAATCCCAGATGCTTCTAAGAAAATGTGTTAATTCTTTTTAAAAAGTGGGAAGGGTAGGGCACCTTGGCGGGTGCCAAGTGTCCAGGGGTGCATTGGCTATACTTTGCTATACTCAATCTAGGAAAACCAGTTCCAGACCTTACTGGGGGATGTGGCTTGTATTCCAGTGCTTTGGAAGGGCCAAAGGCCCATGAATGTCCATCGCCTCCTATCCATAACTGGGCAGGCCAAGACTAGGGTCAGATGCATGTCTGCACCTAGTTTAGCACAGCACAGCATTTTCATGAGCAGCAATGTCCTTATGAGAGTTTCTTTCTTCCTTTCTTATGTGCAAACTGTTAGTCAACCCTGAGCCATGAGCAACCACATCAGAATCCAGACCCTGAGCAAGAAATGCATCAGGCAGAAAGTACTGCTCTGTTGACCTGGGAAGGACCAAAGGCCAAGCTCTAAATATTTATACTGGGAGTGGCCAATCTAGACACTTCATACTGCCTAGAAATGGCAGGAATCTCTAGTCCGGAGGTTGTAACTTGAGGCCCTCCAGACATTTTGGCCTACAGCTGCCCTCACCGTTGGCTCTGCTGGCCAGGGATAATGGGAATTGTATGCCAAACCATCTGGAAAAACATCTGGAGCGCTCCAAGGTGCCTGACCTTGCTCTTTTCCATTTTGTGGCCAAAGAGGCTCTGTAGCTTGAGCATGTACAGACCTGGGTAGCTCGCTAGGCGACATCTGAGGCTTGGGGCGAAATTACACCTTATGTGAGAGAACCATGAGTAGATCCACCAATGTAATTTGCTTCTTCTAACATATTTGGATTGTGGCTCTAGCGTGGGGTTGATCTAACCATTTCCCCAGTCCATGCTGCAGCTCGAATCTAAATCACCCCCAGAGCTGCTATTAGCCACAGAGGAGAAAAAGTATCAGCACAACGGATACCTCTATGTTTTCACCCCCTAGCTAATAGCAACTGGGCAGGGGGAAAAACTGGGTCAGGCCTGTGGTACAGAGTGGGAAATGGTTAGATCTGGCTCCCACTCCTTATGCCATGGGTCTGATCCAAATCACACACACCCCAGCAGCTGCTTTTAGAAGATGAAAATTGCACTGGGAGATCCAGTCAAGAGTTCTCTCACGTAACATCTAGTTGGACCCTTAGGTCGTGAGATTCCCACTTCAAACCCCAGAGAGCCTGACACAAGCTTCTGTGTTCTAGAGCAGAGGATTTTAAATCTTACTAGCACTAAGAGCTGGTCCTGGAGCCTTAATTTTGTGGGAGTCAGTCACAAAAGAGTGCTCCTGTGGGTCACTGCATACAACATTATTTGTATGTGAGATGGGGCATGATATCTGATGACAAGATATGAGCTGTGTTACACACTAGCTGTAACCACGTGTCTATTTTCCCCCACTTAGCCTTTTAAAAATATGTGCATGTGGAGGCCTGATATGTCCTCAATCAATGCTCATGTGTAGTGTAAATAGTGAAGTGGCATGCAATTCCCACATGTGCAATTCAGATATGATACATGGTAGGTGTATTCTGTACTCTGGCATCATATTGGGGTACAAAAAAACTATCATGGCATGGCAATTGGCTGTGTTGGCTGGGGATCATGGGAGTTGAAGTCCAATGCATCTGGAGGGCGACCTGCTATGGAAGCTCACTGGGTGACTTTGGGCCAGTCACAGACTCTCAGCCCAACCTACCTCACAGGGTTGTTGTTGTGAGGATACAACGGTGAGGAGGAGGATAATGTAAGCCGCCTTGAGTTCCTTGCGAGAGGGAGAAAGGCGGGGTATAAATGCAATAAATAAATAAATAAATAGACAAACCAAAGGATGACATCAACAGCAGAGAACCCACTTGTTGTTGTTGTTAATTGTTGATACTCTATGTAATAAAAAGAGCAAACAGCAACGAAGAAATAAGAGCAAAGGGGTTTCTTATTACTTGGGCAGAGAACTGGAATGTAAGGCACAAAAACGGAGTTCTCTGCAGTTTCACAGATTTCTGGTGCAACCTTAAAATCAGTTTGATTCTCTGCCGCAGCTTCTCCTGGATAAATTTGGAATACTAGTGATTTTTAGTGTGAGGATTAATATACTAATGTTTATGAGATGAGTGGGCATTTGGAAATGGGGAATGAAGGAATGGGGAGAAGTGGGGTGGGGGTGGAGAAAAATGATAGATGAATGTTGGTTTTCTTGCAAGCGATGAAGGAGATTGAAGTGACGTCTGAAATTGTGAAGTGGTGTTTTGGGCTTTGAAGTACAGTCAGCTCTCTTCCTTGTCCATGAAGAAGAAAACAAAGATCATCGTGGGTGGGTAGGACAGCTGTCCATGTGAATAAGACAGAGACTTTCTAAGATGATACAGCGTCTAAATATCAAGTTGTTTTCTGTGCAATTTCAAGCCCACTTGAATGCTCTGAAGTTCACTTGTGAGTAAAAATCTTCCATGCCACTTGAAGATGGGATGACTGATAAATCATAGTTTAGCTTGGCAATCCCATGATTTCCCCCCAGTTTAGAACCCTGCAGGTTAAACATGGTCCTATGAACCATCTAGATTTTCTGGCTCTTCCATATGTATCTGGACAAAGTATAATTGTCAGCTCTGAAAAGCATTCTTGCCATTGATTTTTCTCAGTAGTATCCATGGTCAACAGCTTGCTTTTTCAGGGTCACTTAAAGTTCAAGGCAAAACCATGTGGTCTGGTTGGCTGCCAAAGCCAATATCCTCTCGCTGAGTTCAGTATGATGGTGGCTTCACACTGACGTACTATACACTGCACCTGACATTTGGTGGCAATTAGGTAAAGTCGGCTGGTGCATGCCCCATGCAGGAATTGCTGCATTGCAGAACTCGGCATATGATTGGCTTCAGCTGATTAATCTTCCCCCCTCTTATCGATAGCATTTTCTAGTCCTGTGAAGAAAACAAAGTGTTTGGACAACAGGAACCTCAAATACTCAAAAACCAGAACATCTGTAAGCAATGATCTCAAAGTGTTACGAGTTGCCCAGACATGAACTGTGTTACCAGAGATCAGGTAATTCATTTAAACATTATAAATCCTAGCACGTCTTCAGAGATTTGCTTCCTCAGACAGCTATAAAACCAGGGAGCATGCTTCTCTGTCTTGAAAGGAGTTCAAAACAGTGATCATCTGGTTAAACATGGGGCTTCTGATACTGATTTCATGGTACTTCGAAATCAACTGATAATCAAGATGGAGGAAGTGCTCCGTTAGTCCTGGGTGGTGGTTTCCATGAAAAAGCTGCTTCATGTCCATTGAAGATGAAGTCATTTTGGAAATCTCCGAAATGTACATAGCACTCTTTGTTGTCATATTTCTTTCCCACCCTGCCCCAAAGGAAGGCTTCAGTGCTCATTTTATCCTCACAACAACCTCAGGTGAGAGGAACACAAGCTGCCCAGTGAGTTGCAGACCCAAGTCTGGCTCCAGGTTTGAGGGGACCCTGGGCAATACGCCTACTGTGGCCCCTCCCAGCTGGCTTCCCCGCCCACCAGGCTGGCTCCCCCCTGTGGTGTCATGGCGCATTTTGAAATGCAGGTGCTCATCTTGACAGGCCCCATAGCCCCCCTCCCCCAAGGAGAGTCCCCAAATGCAGGCAACTGTATTTGGTCCATATCAAGAAACCAGTGCCAACAGTGTTCATCTCCACCAAGTGCAGGTCTTTTGTGAAGCTAAGGGGTCTTCATTGCCCATTCAAGACCAAGCCACACCCCCGGAACAGGGAACAATATTATTTGTTACATTTCTATACTGCCCAATAGCCAAAGCACAAGAGCCGATGCAGTGTTCCTGGGGAAATTCCTTCCCCTCCCCAGCGACGGTGACGATTGACAGATAAGCTCAGAGGGGACTGAGGAGTGGCAGATGACACCAGCATCCTTGCACCTAAAAGAAGCGCCAGTGCTGTGTCCCCCTGAGCCCTGGCTCCACTACACCACCGCCCCCCTCCTGCAAGGGAACAGGTGGGTGCAGAGGAGGAGTACTGTTGTCTGCGCTTCTCTGAGCTCTGCCAAGGCACCTTTCATTGTCTTTGCTTTCCCAGCAGTCCACTGAGCACTGGGAAAGATTAAAAAAACAAAAGCAACATGGGACCAGCCAGGGAACGCACAGTAGCCCTGGAAGCGTGGGCTTTTCTTCTCTTGCTGGCTGCTGGCCACTTCTCCGCCATTCCTGCCTGTTCAGAGGAGTGGAGGTGGCGGCTCCTCCAAGCTGCCACCTGTGCTGCTGAGGGAGGGCAGAAGTGGTGGCTGCCAGGGCCTGTGCTACAGCCTGGCTCCCCAGCGTGCGTCTTCTGTTGCCACCTGCCCAGAGCAGGCCAAGTGGAGGCACTGTTCCTCCGGCGCTGGCCTGGCTGGACAGAGCACTGCTGCTGCGCTGCCATCTCCTTCCTTCTCCTCCATGCCTCCGGGCCCTGCTGCTAACCTACAGCACCTGTCACTGTTTCACCCAGCAGGGCTGACCTCACTGTTAGGCAGAGAGAGGTGCTCACCTCAGGCAGCAGATGTTGGGAGGCGGCAGCAAAGAGTTGGAGAAGACAGCTGTGGGCAACGCAGCTTGCTGTGCGCCCCCTAAGGGACCCCTAAGTGTGCCCCCCTAAGTGCGCCCCCCCTAAGTGTGCCCCCCCAAGCACCCCACTGCTGCCTTCAAGTGGGGTGGAGGGTGCTGTCCCGTTGCCAATATTGTAGAAAGGTTCAGCTGCCAGTCCAGTTGGTGCTCTACCTGGAGTGGGAGGGGCACCATCATGTCCTTCACCTCAGGCAGCAAAATGTCTTGGACTGGCCCTGTGGCCCAGCGCTTTGGTACAATGCTAGGTGATGAGAAGAATAAAAAGAGGTCTTTTAAAAAATTAAATGCTAGTGGGCCCTTGCATTTGCCCACCATGCCAAGTGTGGATGCTGGGCTTGTGCTTATCATAGCCCAATGCTCCCCACATTCCAGGAGGCAGCTTAACTAAGGGTGCAATCCCATGCCTGTATAGACGGAAAAAGGCCCTACAACTCCCAGCATCCCCTAGCCAGCATGCTGGCTGGGGGCTGCTGGGAGTTGTAGGGCTTTTTCTGTCTATACAGGCATGGGATTGCACCCTAGGCTATTTTTATGCTGTCTAGAAGTGACTATAGAGAGAGGCACCATATACACAGAAGTCTTGTCCCCACATCAGAACAGAACCCATTAGGACCTCTGTGCCCTCCTGCTTCTGTGGAGCCTAACCAGTTGAGTAGATGGGAGAACCAGCTTCCTTTTGATCTGCCACAAGAAAGGAACCCAACAATCTGGGACATCAGTTCGGCATATTTCCACTCTCCTCCGTCCTCTACTTTCCCATCATCACCAGAACATGTGACTTATAGCACTGATAGAAGTCACTGATGTGACTTACAGCACATCGACCGTGTATTCATTAGCTGGTGGCTCCAGCAACAGGAAGGAATGGATGGAGGAGCATGAGAGAAAGAAGGCGGCGAAGGAGGCAGCTCAGTCTTCCCAGCGGTACTGGAGGCGCCCAGGTGGCTGGCTTCAATTAATCAGAACTCCATCTTCCATTGTGATTAAAAATAATAATCAGTTAATTAATTCCTCCAGACCTTCCTTGCTTTTAATTTTCATCATGGTTAACCCAATCTCATGTTTCTCTGGGGGCCATGAGTCATAATTTCTGGATGTCTTGGATAATTGGCAATATCGGAACTGGATTAGCGGTGGCACTGGCTGGGCGCACTAGCCGCCCTCGCACAGGCTATACAGTCCCTTCTTCCCTAGACCTGGAACACCTTCAGATAATTCTGCACACTGTCTATGAAGAGTGGCTTGTGCCAATTTCCCCTTTTCCCCCGGATAAGGCACATTTTCCCCTTGTGCTTACCTATTACGTGCTGCTGCTGTTTCTTCTATTACTAAGAAACACTTATTTAATTTAATGCTAACAGCATAGCAGGTGCTGCATAGTCTGTGGCGCACGGGTGGGCAACTTGTGGCCTACAACTCCCATCAGCCTTAGCCTGCAGAACCAATGGCAAGGAATCATGGGTGTTGTAGGCCAAAACATCTGGAGGGCCACAACAGATTTGCAAGATTGGGATGGAAGTGCTAGACCGGGGTGCAGAACTACTTTTAGGTGTGGGGCTGGATGACACCCCAGCCAGTCGTCTGCAGGCCGCACGATGTCCCTGATGTCATTCATTCCCTGGCCCAAAGTCCAGGGAGATCTGCCATCTGGCACTTGGGCCAGGGACCAGGCTTTGCTGCGCTTAGGCTTTCCCAGCTAGGGAAGCCCCACGCACAGTGACGCTGAGCTGTAGTAGCCTCCTCTGATTGTGCCTCTGATGGCGACTGTCTTCATGAGCGATTTGGTGCAAAGTTACAGCAGTCTGAGTTCCTTTGCGACAGATGACATCTTCACCAATCCTCTGCCAACCAGCCACTTCCCTCTTGAAAAGCCGCATTTTCTGAAACTCCTTGTACTCCGACTTTTTTTTAACTGAAAGCGGCTCTCTGGAAGTTTTGCCACTGTGTGCCATGTGCCCCCCCCACATTAAATCCTGGGCATGCCTCTGTGATCTGGCAGTGATGTGGTCAAGGGGGTGGGGTGCCCCATTCCCTCTTGTTTCCGCAATGGAAGTAGTTTTTCCCATTGAGAAAATCCCCAGGAACGCAGCAGCGACCCCTCACATTACCACAGCAGTGGGGACACTCATTCACCTTAGGTGTCTTGCTTTTAATCTTTAACATATGCCGCCCTTCTGTGCATGTTTACTCAGAAGTAAGAAATAAATCTCCCTCCCCTGCAGTGCAAGGGTTAAAGGCTAACCTTAGTAACTTGCCCTAAAGCGCTCTTTCCTTCTCCTATGCTCTCTTAAATTGCTATTGTGATGCTGTGCTTCTTTAATGTTCTGTAGTTTCTCTGAAGTAAAGTTGTTTGTTGTTGTATAAAGTCCTTTCTCCGCTTTCGCAGTAATGATCTTTAAGGTTTATTGGAACTTCTCATTGTGATCAGGGAGAAGGAGAAAGGGCGGGGGAGGGGGTTTGGAAGCAATAGGCAAAAGTGCACACATGGGGAAAAATGGGGTTGGAGCAATAACTCCGGAGCAGACTGCTGGGATGCAACGAAATTGGGGTGGGGTGGGGAGCTCTCAGGGGTCTTCAGATGCTGCACTGGAGAACTGGGGATTTTTGGTTTCTTTAGGGAAATCTGAACATGGGGAAAATTAGTTGCTCTCCATTCATAATGTAGTAGCAGCAGGGAGCCTGGGCAGGAATGGGAAACAAACAAGCCTTTCTCATTGGTTGAGCAGCCTCTGACAGTTAGATGATGTTCAGTTTTACTCCCCACACCCCACCCAGAAGTATGTTCCTTTCAAGCGCTGAAAACCAGATTTTAAAGGTATGGTACACTCAGCTTATCTTTCTTCGTGTGTCCCTGATGGACCAAAGCCGAGTCTATGAAAATCCGGATAATACTCCAAATCACTTCTCATTCCATTGTTGTGAAGATCCCCTCTAGCTCAGCTCTACCATATCTTCATATGTCCACCACCTTCCTGGGAGAAAGAGGGAAGGCATGTGAAGGAGTGCTTCCCTGCTTCTCTGACAGGGGAGCAAAGGGGACTCAGCCACTTCACGCCCCCGCCTCCTTCCCCCATTGCAGAAAGGAGGCAGGACATGTGAAGAAGGGAACTCACCAGTGTGCAGAGAAAGGCTGCTTTCCCAGGCACAGGTGGGTCCCAGCATCCACTGCCCCTCATCCCTCTGTTGCTATTTCCGATCTGAGATTGGAGAGAACAGTGAGGACTCTGCTGCTGGCAGGGCATCCCCATAGTTATCTCAAATCTCAGATCAGAGATAGCAGTGAGGGGATGTCCTCCAAGGGGATTCCTCCAGGGGCAGGGCTTGGAGCCTAAGCCCTGCCCCTGGAGGAATCCCAAGAGGCTGTGCAGGCTCATTTAGGCCCACGGGCCGGAGGTTCTACATACCTGTGTTAGGAGGAGACAATGCTGGTAAAAATAGATTTATAGAATGGAAAGAATGAGGCTGGGAGGATGAAATAAGAGATGTGATCGAGGCAGAGATATGGAGTGTTACAACAACAGTAAGGACTAGAAACATAGGGCTGATACAGAACGTGAAAGGGAACCAATGTAAAGACTGAAGGTGAACAGTGATATGATTAGGCAAGAGAGGAAAAAAGTAAACAGATGAGATTTCAACAGACTTTAGGGAGGACAGATATGGCAGGAGAGAAAACCAATGAGGTAGACGTTACTGTAGCCTGGACCAGGGGTAATCATAACGTGTGTGTGTGTTTCTACCAGCGATTTACTCCAATCTGGCAGTGTGTTGAGGTCGTTAGGGATATATGACATCGTGACCATCCAGCAGCCACCCCAGAGCTTATCAGGGAAAAATTGGATTTCCTGCGACTGCTTAAAGTCTGATTCTTTTCCTCAAGTCGGGTTCTCCCTGGTATACTTTCTGTGTGCCCCAATTCCCACATTTACCTTGAGTATGCTAGCCCTGCCCAGGGGTGTGCCTTTCACCATGACCCTGGTCAAGGGGTGTTTCCTGTGTGTTTCCCGTCCCTGCACAAACCCATTAGTGTCTCCTCAGAAGTAACTCCCATTGTGAAGAATGATGCTTGCTGTCTGAATGCCCACATCAGAAGTTACAGAGATCCCCCTCAATTGACATGGCACAGTTTAAAGCCCAATTCCCTAAGTGTAGTAAAGCGCGATCTCAAGGTTCTGATTCTCCTTTGTCCGTTTTTTTTGGAAGTAACTACTTTGACCCTTTGTTATAGAGATCCTGTGGGTTAAAATGGGGGCTGGTTTCTCATCTTTGTGTTCTCCCCCCACCTCTTTCCCAGCACAAGCATATGTGTGTCTACTCGGAAGTCACTCCCATTGTGCTCAGTGAGGCTTGCTCTTGAAATGCAGGTGCATCTGGAATTTGGGGGGAAAGGAAAAAGGGAGGGAGGGGGGAAGCCTCTCTTATTGGTTGAGCAGCCCCTGCCAGTCAGATGATGATGTTCACTCCAACCCTCACCTCCACTAGGAAGTATGTTCTGTGAAGTGATTTTTACTGGTGCGGAGAACCTGCTCATGGAGCCCTGCATGGACCAAAGTGCAGCAAAGCTGATTCCTTTAAAAAAATCTGGTACATCCTCCAAAAGGATGGGTCCTGAAAATATTTAAAAGGAACAAGTTCCAGGATTTGGTATTCACTTAAGAGTCAAACTACATGTGATGCTTGGTTGTATGAATATTGTCTTTGGTTTTTTTTTTTTGGTTTTTTTTAAAGAAATCCAAAATACCAGAACAGTTACACATATTTTTCCCCATGGGCTACAAAACATTGGAGGCAGAAATTTTGATAAAGAAAATGGCCAAAGGGAAAGATATAAGTGGCCCCACATAGTTTCTGTAAAGTGCCACATCTTTGTGGAAAACATTCATGCAATGGAGCATCACATGTAATTTGACTCTTAGGGATAACTCAAAGCTTTTGTATGAACAATTGTTCCTGCAGAGTAATGGGTGCGACATATTTATTTATTTGCTTGTTTTATTTATATCCTGTCTTTGCTTCAAGAAGCTCAAGGCAGTATAAATGGCTCTCCCACACCTTTATCCTCGCAACAACCTGTGATGTAGTTTAGGCTCAGGCAGAGTGACTGACCCAAGGTCAACCAGTAAACTTTATGGTTGAGTGGGAATTTGGACCTGGGCCAACCCAGTCCCCAGTCTGACACTGTAACTCGGCCTTCCCTGACCCGGTGCTCTCCAGGTGTTTTGGACTACTGACAATTGGCAAGGCTGGCTGGGACTGATGGAAATCAAAGTCCAAGACATCTGGAGGACACCAGGGGGGTGTCTCCATGAGTGATTTACTCCAAGCTGGCTGCATTTGGAGGACGGTAGGGATACATGCCATCGTGGCCATCCTGTGATAGCTCAGTTGCATGATAGAGCACTTGCATGATAGAGCTAATGTGTGATAGAGGCATAGAGAGATGAAAGAAATCGACCATCCAGAAAGGAAGAAATTCAAAAAAGCACACCTACAGAGGTGTTTTCAATGTCACTAGGTCACTATCATGCATTTGTCTAGCAACAGCTATGCCCCCATCTCTCACTATGTCACTATCACGCATTAGCGCTGTTGTGCGAGAATGACAAAGTGAGATAGTGGTTTTCGAGGGGGAGAAATAAAAAACAATTGGCGGAATCAGGCATAGCTTGGGGAAGGGGTCTCCTCAAAAGTAATTTCCATTGTGGTCAATGTGGCTAAGCTTCTATCCATCGCTTTATGGGAGTATCAGAGGAAGGAAAAAGGAGAGCCTGGATGGGGGGCGTGGAAGGGAGGCTTTCTTAGTGGTTGAGCAGCTCCTGCCAGTCTGATGATGTTTACTTCAATCCCCCTGCCCCACCTGGAAGTATGTTCTGTAAAGTGACTTATACTGGAGTGGTGCATTCGCTCGTGGAGCCCTGCACAGACTAAAGCACACCAAAGCCGATTCCTTGAAAAAATTGGGGTAAGCCTCCCTTCACTTCTCCTTCTGTTGTCATGGAGACAGGGGCCAGGTTGGGAAAGGCTGCTCTAATCATTCCATCACGTTGGTACTCCCCCTTGCCACTGGACTTCCTCCTTACGGCTACCATGGCACTAGCCCTGATCAAGCAACGGTAGCTGGATAACTGCACAAGCATAATTGAGGGAAGAAAGGGGTGTTTGGTTGTGTGTGTGGGAAAACGATGTTCTTCACTTTGTTTTCCTGTTTCCCAACTAGTTCCAAGAAGTCAGTGGAGTGGTGGCATTAACTAGATGAGAACATAAGTGGCTTCTGTTCTAGTCAATTTCACTCCAAAGAAGGAATCAAGAAATGTGTTTGAAGGGCTGGATGCTGCTTCAAAGGAGAGGAAGTCTTGATGGGAAAGGCTACATGTGTGAATATGTAAATTAGTGCTCCCCCCTTTTCATGTACTTAAAAGTAACACATTTAAAAAATAACAACAAGCATGGGAGGGGGAGTATTTACTTGTGAATGTCACTGTCCGAAAGGTGCCCATGAGAGTTACACCAATATGCATTCACACTTATAGCAGCAGCTAAGAGCTAGTTTAGGATTTCCCCAGGTACTGCTTGAAGTACTTACATAAACCTGCAAGCCAGTTTGACCAGAGGACATGAAGGGACTGACAAAAGAAACACGTGTGACACAATACGTGACAACTCTGACCAAGTTGCCCCTGGCTCTCTGGAAAGTGATGGTCTTCTGTATGCAGCCAAAGATGACCCCAGGGCAATGGTGGTATCTCCAGCAGAGGCAGAGAAATACGGTAGGAGGCAGAGCTTGAGCTCTGAGCAGAAGTATCGGAAGTTGTTTCTTGAATGTGTTCCACTTGAAATACTGGCAGGACAGCCAAGAAACAATTCTAGTGAGACAGAGATATTGAAGGGAAGATGAAAACTCATATAGCCAGGAGCAAGCTTCTAGTTTAGATCTGTCCCTGTTTTCCACATGCAGGTAGGTGTGGGTGTGTTTCTGTTTGTTTTTTAGGTAGAGGGGGATCCCAGTGTGTAATAACCCACTACCTGCAGTCTAAAGTGGTACAGCCCCACCACAGATGTGCCATGTGATCTGCTCCTACACATTCCGGCACTCCAACCTGGATGTCACTACTGCTTGGGCAATTCCAGATACAGCCGCTGTTGGTGTACCAGGCTAAGCTGGTAAGAGTCGCTCCAGGGCACCACTACCATCTGAGCTTCCCCAGTTAGCACTTAGTCTAGGAGGGCTCCTAAACCAGGGATAGGCACAATGACACATGCATGCACCAGTGCATCCTCGGACACCTTTCTTGGTGCCCACCATGTTGCTCTACCACTCCCACTTTTAATTTTTATTATTTCTAAATAACGAAGTTCCTTACTGGCAGCTGGGATTGCTTCAAAGCAAAGTGAGGACCTCTGGCTGCTCCCATCTTCTTTCCCCAGGAATGCCTCTGGGCCACACGTGGGGCTCAGAGACATTTTTAGGAAATGAAGATGGCAGGTGGCTGCAGGCCAGTGCTTCCATCTGCAGCGTGCCCGTTTTGTGTTGGTGCCCACACCACAAATGTGCCCACAGGCCCCAAAGGTTGCCCACCTTTGTCCTAAATTGAATACTTGGTCCTTCAGGTGCATGCAGCCCCTATCAGCTCCTTTCTATCAGCTCCAAGTCATGCTACAGCCCATCTGAATGGAAACCTTGTCCATTGCCCTCTGCCTCTTGCTGCTTCCGTTATACAATTCTCTTATACACAGCCATTATAAGCTAAAGAAATTATGGATCCAAAACTGCCCCCCACCCCTCACCCCATCTGCCCCATCTGCCCCATCTAGCGGTCTGCATCTGTAGCTGCTGACTCTTCAGCATCAGTATTATGTGCAGTTGTGCTGGCTGTCATATTGTATTTTTTAAAAATTTCACACACTACATTGGGAGGAAACCAGATTTATTTTGTGTTCTGCTGTACAAAATAAAATCTGTACCCTTAAATTTTTTTTAGTGAAGGATATGGATATGAACGGATGGATATTGCAAGTGTTCATAAAGGGTGATATGAGGAAAAATCCAAAAGAGGACTGGGACGTGAGCTCATTATGATCGTGGTATGTGCTGGCATCTAACTCCAGCCAAAACAAAGAGTAATTAGAACCGCAGAAATGACTTGGAATTGCCCCACCCACTCCAAATAGTGGCATAATTAACAACCTTTTCTCTTGTTGCTGCCTTTGGACATGATTTGGGGATGTAAAAAGGAAATCATGATGTGTTTCATTTATACTCTGTAAGAAAAATCTATTCCTATTCCCAAAGACGGAACTTCTCTCTGCAGGTGTCCATGAAAGACATTTTCCTCTTTTGTCATGAGACTCTTGAAGGGGAATTCAACAGAGTTCTGTACTTCCTCAAACTGTATTAAGTACCGCTCAAAAGATAGCAGTGGGAGGGGTTGCTGCGCTGAGCAATCCCTATGTCTAGTTTAAAATATACTGGAGGAAAGACAAATAAACACCTTTATACAAGCGACTGTAATTCTGAAGTCGGGAAGCATCTGTTGATTTACACTTGTAGAGGAATGGTGTGTTTTGTTGGTTTAGCGAATATACAAGGAGCCGCTGTGACACAAAGATCTAAAGCAGGAGCTTTGCACATATTAATCAAGTGGGCAGGCAGGATAATTTGAATAAACCAAGTGATTTGTCAATAAGTTTGGAGAATTTGATCCTCCATTAAGTGAAGAGACAATCCTCACAGCACAGTTCCCATTCTCCCTGATTCCATTAAGTCAGGGCCAACCAGACATCATGCAGGATATCTGTGATCACATCTCTCTGTTTTGCCTTTTCAGTTTGGTTTTCTTTCCCCTTCAAAGCAACCAGACTGGTGAAGCTGTCAGTGAGTCCAATATTGATTGGGCCTGTGGTGCTGTGGGAGGGGGGAGGGTGACCATTCCCTCTGTGCCCTTTGCCTTATTTACCCTCCCGCCCCACTGATATTAGCCACCCTGGGGGAGTCATATAGGAGGCTATTTTTTCCTCAGCTTTGTATGTGTGTTTCAGATCAGGAGAATGGCAAGGGAGGCGAGGGTTAAGCCCCCTCCACCATCACCAGTGCTTGGCTCAAAATCAGAGTCCCCGGTGGCTACTTTAAAGAATGCATACAGTAGGGCTGGCCCTACTATTAGGCATAGTGAGGCAATAGATGCTGGGAGGTGGCAGCAAGGAGAAGAGAGCTCAGCTATGTGCTATGTGGTCTGCCCTGTGCCCCCCTAAGCTAGCCTGCTGCTTTCAGGTGCAGCGAAGGGTGCTGACTCATAGCTGGGGTCGAAGAAAGAGTCAACTGCCAGTCCGCTCAGCTTTTGAACATGGAAGTGGAGGGGGCACCTTCTTGTTCTTTACCTCAGGCAGCAAAATGTCTTGGGCTGGCCCCGACACATGCACACACACACACAGGAGATCTGATCACAGATCTCCGCCTTATGTCTGTATGGTCCTTAATTCACCAAGCAGCATCACAGGGGTACTTCCAGATCAAAGCCTCCTAGCGCTAATGGTGAAAAGGCATTGTGCGGCTATTCCTTCTTTTCTTCCTTTACATATTGTTTTTCTGGTAAGGAAAAGGACAGGAAAAGTGATGGGAAAACATGGCAGGGCAACAAATGGAAGACATCATTGTCTGGATCCCCCTGTAAAATTCTGCAGGATGACTGTACAATATAGACCTTGTCCGGAAGCATGCATAGCCTTAAGAGCACCTCTACACCAGTCTAAAATCCCATATTTAAAATGGGACTTTCTGCTTCCATTTTAAATGCAGGATCACAACGGACTCCCTTTACACACACTTCCTTTCCACCCATTTTCCCCTCCTTTCCCCCCTTATCTGAGTCTTCATTATGTTTCATTATACAGCCACTAGATGGAGCTGTGGTCTAGCTCCTCTTATTGCAGTTTTTCCTCTTTTCAGGAGGGAACTGAAGTGGAACTCAAGCGCTGCAATTTGAGAGCTCATTATCTCTGGTCTTTAAAAAAACAGAATAAAGGTCATTTAGTGCGGGAGACGCCCTGGAGGTTGACGACATCATCTAAAGAGCCCACAAACTTCATGAGTAACCAATCTCAATAGCAGGATAAAAGCTCCATGTGAAGAACTCCATCAATAAACTCTACGGAAGAACCTTATGGAAATAGCTTTCATTGATCCAATGTAATAGAAGAACTGTAAGTCTGAAGAACTGTAAGTCTGCGTACCTTCCATTCAGGTTTAGTAAATGTCATTATGTCATATTGGTATGTGATGGATTTAAGGACAGTTTCTGGTTGATAGGAGACAGTGACTGCAATTTGTTTGAGCTTTGTGCTTTAACACTGGTTTAAAGCACTGGTAGCCAACCTATTTGGCAAGTGGGCTGCAAGTCAATCCAAAGTATTGCCACTCTAGTGAGTACTACAATACACATGTCACCCCAGCCCATGGCTTGCTGTGGCTTTGCTCCATGTCTACAGAGTTGGGAGAAGGCAGCAGCATAGTGCTGCAGAGGCAGGCAGTTTAGAAACAAGTACATGTTTCCAAAAAATGTCTGATGATAAGGAGTGCAATGATCCTTGCGAGAACCCATTTGCAAGGCACTGGTTCACTTCTAGCCTTTCAATATTTATCAGTATTGTTATGAGATGGGGGTTGAGCTGGATGACCTCTTGTGAGCCATTCCAACTTGGCGGTTCTTGAATCGCCCTGAAACCTACATCGTCTGGTAGGGCACATTCTCTTTTTTAAAGGTAAACTAAGATGATAGGTTTCCAAAAGGACTAACTGTTGGTGGGCTGTCTTCCTTGGAATGACAAAGAAATGGTCAAGGACTCCTTTTGGAAGGGGCATCTCTTTCTTCTCCCACCTTCCTCCTCCCCTGGCTGGAGATGTATCATGGCTGGACCATTGATGTATCATTTGGCTGGAGATGATACATAATGCATGCATGCATGCATGCATTCATTCCATTCATTCATTTCATTTTATTTCTATACCACCCAATAGCCAAAGCTCTCTGGGCAGCTCACAAAAATTAAAGCCCTAAAATGCAACATGATAAAACATAATATAAAACTTTTAACATACAAAATTTTTAAACAGTTTGAAATGGCTAAAAACTGCAAGCAATAAACAACCAGGACCCGATAAAACAAGTAACATTAAAAAGCTGCATCATTTGCTGTCAAGTGCCTGGGAGTAGAGGAAAGGCTTAACTTGGTACTGAAAAGATGGCAATGCTGGTGCTAGGTGGACTTCTCTGGGGAAAGCATTCCACAGTTTGGGCAGGGGAGGCACCACCAAGAAAGCCCTACCTCTTGTTGCCATCCTTCAAACCTTCCTGGAACCTTCAAGCTGTGTGTGTGGGAAGAAATGGCAGTCAGAAAGAAAAGGGTCAGAGATAGAACTGAGATTGCCTATCTGAGTGTGAAGCTGTGCCTCATCTCCCATGCGCAACCTGCCTGTTTTGTAAATAAACGCAAATATTACAAAATGCCATAAGCCTCTTGTGACCTTCTTCCAATGAAGACCAAACCCAGGTAAGCAGTGCACTCCTAAAATGTCCCACCGCTTGGAGAATTGGGGTGAATTGAGTATTCTGTTTTTTATTTGTCCATTCATCTGTCAGGATTCAGAAAGAGCATTTTATAGATATGAGGACACATTCTGAACAAGTAACTTGTTCTGCTCTGCTCAGGCTATTTGCTTAGGACTGATCTCTCTCGCTCTGTGTGTGTGTGTGTGTTTAAATCAGATGGTAGCATCCCTTTTAGACCATACTGGAATTAGGGAGGTGAATATTTGAAATAGGGGTGAGCAAATCTGTCAAGTCCATTTCCAATCACTTTGTTGGATTTCCACAGGTAAAGAAATTCTGTCCCATTTCTGGCTCAATTTATGAACTGTTTAACAAGAAATCTGCATGGGAATATATGTATTTTTGAACAGAATTTCCCAAATGTATGCATTCTTCATGCACATTTCTAGAAATGTATGCAGTCCCCCCCCCCAAATAGGGTCAAGCAATTTTGTGTGCAGTTTCCCTAATGTGTACATTTAGTGTACACTTTTTGTTCATATAGGCACCTTGTGTGCATATTTTTAAATTGCCGAACATGACCCCAACATTTGGGAAAGTGCGGATTCTGGAGCTTTGGTGTGGGGAGTATGAAATAACTATGTTCAGATCAAAATGGGAACTCACTGATATTCTCACCCATCCCTAGTTTAAACTCTAGGCTGAACATTCCGGCTGAACATCAGGATGTTCAGCCAGATGATGTTTCCGGCTGAACATCAGGAAAAACTTCCTGACTGTAAGAGCAATACGACAATGGAACCAATTACCTGGGGAGGTGGTGGGCTCTCCCACACTGGAGGCCTTCAAGACGAGGTTGGACAGCCATCTGTCAGGGATGCTCTGACTTGGATTCCTGCATTGAGCAGGGGGTTGGACTTGATGGCCTTGTAGGCCCCTTCCAACCCTACTATTCTATGATTCTATGATTCTCTCCCCATGTTACAAACAAACAAACCTATCTCAGTGCACATAGAACACTATCCCAGCAGGTGAAGGTTAGTCTAGATTTCTTCTGCTTGTTATGTAGGTATTCCAGAGGCAGATCCCTGTCTGAACTGTGAAGTGGTACAGTCCAGGTTGGGTGGTACCATGTGATATTTCTGAACATGTTGTTTGTTCCATAGCACTAAAGCAATAAAGGCCTTAAGGATGCCATGTGCATAACTTGAAACTAATATTCTTTCTAACATTCACCTAGGATTATGGAAACGAACAACCTCACTGATTTAAAAGAGACTGTTTCTTGCTTTGAGAAAGGCACATTCTTTTCTTTTTAAACCTTGCCAATTTGTAATTCATGTTATTCTCAATGAATCATTTGATTGACACGAGTCTACAAATATTGTTATATACATATGCTTCATGTAGGCATATATCCCATACTATAAGAGAGATGGATTTATTTAATGCAAACATAAATTGAGTGGGGGTGGGGAAAAAGATATTTTATTGAATGTGGTAAATGTTTTTTCTAGGGGAGAGGAAGGAGGGGGAAAGAACCCAGAGGAAAATAAAGCACATTAGTTTGCCAGAACACAGAAAACATTGTTCAAGGACAGTTTATCCTTGCAGCAAATATGCCTTCTTCACCATCTCTGTAATGCTTGCAAGTGTGCTTGCAAATCATTTCAGAATACCTACTTTGCTTTTGCCATTTAATTATAATTTGTTTTGGCTGCTGGTGTTCAAGCTGCATTCCTAGCAAATGGCACGGAGTGCTTTCCCATTATTTCCATTATGTTTCTCAGCAGAATGTGGCTCTCTTGCCCTTGGTGTCCTGCTTTCGCACTAAGCTGCAAGGGAATACTGAAGGTCTGACATTGAACTGGAACTTTGCGTGCCACAGTCACGGATTCCAGAGCCGGAGGCCGCTTTTGGTCGAACAGAAAGACCGGGAACATTGGCACTTTTCACAAAGTGCGTCACTCTCAGAAAACCTGCAGCTTGCCTCAGCTCATATCTTAAGGCAGCCTTCCCCAACTTGGTGCCCTCCAGATGTGTTGGACTACAAGTCCCATCATACCCATCCAATCCAACCGGAGGGTGCCAGGTTGCCTTAATGGCCACACTGGCTTAGGTTGATGGGAGTTGCAGTCCAGTCCTTCTATTGGCTGCCCATTTAGAAAAGACCGCTTTCTGGTATTTCCTGGGTACCTTAACGCTGCTTTGATGGAACTAACTGACATTTTGGTCAGGAGGAGGTATTTTCATCTGCCTTGAATTAATGTGGTGTTTATGGCATATATAACGTTCACATAATAAGCTAGTGCTGTGCACTGGAAGGGCTTTTCTTTCATCCCATTGCATAATAGCAATACAAACGTATTGTCCATAAAATTATAAAGGCCTGAGATTGGCTTTATAATACCAGCCGGTGTGGCGGTGGGAAATGTGGCTGGGTATTACTATAGAAAAAGTTTAAAGCTTTTATTATATGAATGGGGAATAATATAATTGCTATACAAAATAATCACTTTCTGGGGATAACCTTTAGTTTAATACGTTCTCCCTAGGAAGGGTTTGTATAAGGCCATGTTTTATGGCTTTAGTCCCCCACCTTTTAACAGTTATAGCTATAACCGCACAGCTATATGAGGTTATTTGCTTGTCTGCACTTATTTCTAACCTGACCATAAACTTGTAACAAGAATCAAATATTTCCCACTGCATCTTACAGAGATTTACTTTTGAGGATAGTCTTTGTTTATTTATTTAAGGTGTGTGTGCTTTCTTGCAAGCTCTGCCTATGGCATGTGAAGCAGCATATAGTTAAAATATTAAAGGCACAATTGTGAAGCAGCATATAGTTAAAAGATTAAGGGCACAATCCTATGCATGTTTAGACAGAAAGAAGTCCTACAACTCCCAGCATTCTTCTACCAGCCAGAGGGATTGTGCCCTAAAACAATGAAATGCCAGAGCAATACATATAAGACAACAACTACATTTAAAAACAGAGCAAAACAATAAACTCCCAGGCTGTCTAGTTCTGTAGTGGGTTTGATAATACACTCTCCAGCTGACTATTGGGTAGTATCCAATGTTAGTCCTACATAGAGTAAACCCACTGAAATGAATGGGACTTCAGTTAGTTGTGACCCATTGTTCACTCTTGATATCTGGTATCGCAGCATCTATGTCAAAACCTGACGGGGTTTTCAAACATTAGCATTTTGGTGCTGATGGGATACAGTTGCTAACAAGGGTTTTTCACCAAGTATTGCTATTCTCTCACTCTCGTGTGTGCGCACTCTCTCTCTCTCCTGTAGCCCCATAATCCTTCCCTCCACTTATTCATTCTTCCTGCTTAAGGCCTCCTCGAAACAGATGTAATGGCTTCCTCTTGGGAGAGACGCAGTAGGTTTGGGAGTTCCCTCATGGCTCTTTCCTCTTAATAGCTGATCCTGAGTCAGCACTGTATGTGTGGCTGGCTGAAGCAAAGTGAGATCTGAACAACTCCCATTCCTTCAAAAAACAAGCAGCATAGGGGAAAACTGTACAGTTTAACATATGCAAGACCTCTAATCTCTTTAGTGCTGTAGTTTCCCCAAATGTAATGCATGCTGGTGCTTAATATCCCCAGATCTCACAATTCTAGGCCTATCTGATGAGTCTCAGGGCTGGGCCATGCACAGCAGTCTGGAATATGGATGGGGGAAAATTTTTGTTTGGTCTGCATTTTTAAGTGAACTGATATCCTGCACTAATATGCGGATTGGAATAGCTATCCTTCGGCTTACATAGTTCTCCAAATTTTGCAATGCAGGCCTCTGCTCAAGAATTGCATACAAAAATGCGTCTGTTAGGGAAAGGTGCATGCAAAAATGTGGAGATCTGGGTTCTAGTCCCCACTCGGCCATGGAAGCTCACTGGATGACTTTGGGCCAGTCACTGACTGTCAGCCCCACCCACCTCACAGGGTTGTTGTTGTGAGGATAAAATGGAGGAGGACTATGTACTCCACCTTGGGTTCCTTAAGGAGGAAAAAAGGTGGGATAGAAATGTAATAAATAAATAAATAAAAATTATGGACAAAAATGAATGTGATTTTTTGCGGGTTATTTTTTAAATTGCTGTAGAAATTGGACAGAACTGACATGAACCAGAGATAGCGTGATTCATCCATTCCTAGTCTGGCACAATTTAGGACCGGGAACTAGGAGTCAGGACTGAAGAGCATTCAGGATCAGAGGGAAAGCCAGGAGTCAGGACCAAAGAGTGAGACCAATAATAGAAGACATTCCAGAGTTCAGGTAGACCTTGTTCCACAACTGAAGCTCCATGAAGAGAGGAAGCCCTCTTATACTCCATACTGCCCAGGAGAAGCCAATAGCCAGCTTGGGTAAAGTCAGTCCGGAAGGTTCTTCACTGAGAAGCTGTAGCGATGTATGACAGCTTTTTGAAGGCAGGATGTCTTGATGTCTTCTATCAAGGTATGGGTCTCTCAGTGGAGCTAGACAATTACTCTATTCAGATGTAATGGTGGCATCTGGTGGCAATTCGTGGGTTAAATAATTAACACACAAATTGCAGGAACATGCACTGCTTCCGGTTTCCTGGAACAACCTATGAATGCAGCATTTGTACGTTGTTCCCATGTTATCCGAACAGGAGCACTTGGGGTTGTTCATGGGTTAAACAACCCGAAATTAAACCATGAGTTAACTTGGGTTTGTTCAACCCAACAAACAACTCCAAGTGCCCTAGTTTAGACGTTATGGAAACAACCTACGAGTGCTGTATTCGTAGGTTGTTTGAGGAAACCAGAAGTGGCTTATGCATCCCTTGCACATGGTGTGCATCCCTGCAATTTGTGAGTTCATTAACCCATGAACTGCTGCTAGATGCCACCATTAGATCCAAACAGGGCCATTATCAGAGGCATGGATCTGCTGCCACTCCCCATCTCTGTCCCACCTCTTCCTTGTAACACCTAGTTTGCATACTGTGATGTGGTTGGGCTATGCACATTGCTCCCACTCCTGATGCCAACAACCAATGATACAAGGAAGTGAAGCAATGTGCAACACAGTGACATCACCACACCACACATTGTGTAAACCAGACTTTACGAAGAAATGGGTGTGGGGGGAACAAGATATGGAATTGCAGTGGCTCCCTGCCTCTCTAGTTCCGTTAGTGTTTCCTGCATCAAGCTCGTAACTTTTTTGACTAAGCCCAGCTGTCACTCTTGTCTCATATGTCAGCAGATTCACATCCTGTCATATATAATGGAACGTTGAGTGAAGCCGTTTTTCAGAAGCAGGAGTAAAGTCTTTTCTTCTAGGACTGAATACTTGTATTAATGCAGGTGACATTTACCACCTCAGGATTATTTGGCAACTGCTGAAATACTCAACTGTTGAGTATATAGCTGATGCAAACCTGTCATCCACTTTGCTCCTTCAATTGCCTACATTTTTATTGGCCTAACACATGAGAGAGACCCAACATATTTCCAGGTGACCAAGCTGCAAGATTAGAGCAAATAAAGAAAAGATGATTCTTTTCACTTTGCTTAATCCCTTTATCTTGGGCTGGGTTACTTCCTATGTGGATGTGGCTCCTGGCATTCTGCCCCACAATGTAGACATTGCTTTCAGGAGAAAAATGAACCCCTGCCGGATGAGCTGTGGCACTTGGATGGATAACATTTGTCCTCCTGAAGTGACAGATGATTTGCATTGCTCCAAGACAGGAAGCACTCTTGCATAATGCTGAGGCAACCTTTTCCCCAGCCTTTGTATTTCCAACGAAAAGTGAAATTTAACTTTTTCATTGATATCCTTTATGGTGGAAAGAAGGCCCACATTGTATGAAGGAGAAAGAAGGAGCATAGTATGCAATATTTAAGACCGTTCCTACTAGGGCAGATCTACCTGGGTTTTATGCCAGTTTAACTGCCATGGCTTCCCCCAAAGAATGCTGGGAACTGTAGTTTGGTGAGGTGCTGTTATTTTGGTGGGAATATTCTGTTACAGATCCCTGCTACCACCAGACCAAAGGTCCCTTCAGAGAGGAAAGGACTAATAAACCAGTTTCTGTTTGTAGTGTAGTCATGCTGTTCTAACAATTCACACTGGTTTAATTGTGAGCTCTGAAGAAACAAATAAATAAGTAGCTAACCCCAAGTCCATATGACAGAAAAAAGTATTTCTTATGGTATCAACACAGGGCAATGAGTTATTTCAGGAGACAGATACGTGCATGCAGAGCATCCAATCTGGGAATGGACAAATATGTC
This sequence comes from Heloderma suspectum, assembly GCF_057233095.1. NCBI lineage: Eukaryota > Metazoa > Chordata > Lepidosauria > Squamata > Helodermatidae > Heloderma > Heloderma suspectum. Next base: position 275,442,089 of record NC_139458.1, read on the forward strand.
AATTTTAGTTTCAGTTTCTCACATTTCCAGTCTTAAATTTGGTTCATCCCAAACTGTACGATTTTTTCTTTTTACATTTGCATGAACATTTGTATGCATTTATGTGCACATTTTTCTTAATACATGCATTTTTTGTATGCAATTTTGCCTACTATACACAAGCAAGCAATTATCCTTATTTAATGCATATTCAAATGCTACTTCTACTAATATACACATTTTTGTGTGCAATGTTCCCTAATACACACATTTTTTTGTTGGAGAACTCCAGTGCAAAATCCAGTCAAATGCAAATTTTGAAGGATAAAAACATATTGGTTCGAAAGTTCAAAATGAGGCAAGTTTGCATTAAAATGTGAAATGAACGAATTTCTCCCAATCCCTAATCCAACCTCTGACATCCACATGGACAGGAATAAATGCTACATCCACACAGCTGATGAGAATGACTGTGGGGCCGGTCTGGATTCTTGGTGGCCACTTTCCTGTTGTCAGCCAAAGGGTGCCTCAGAATCACAAGCCCTTTGTTTTCTCAGAGCCAGTTCACTTGCTTCTGGCTGGGCTTGGTCATTACACTGTGATTGTCAACTGTATGTGGTGTGGTAAATGGCACCCTTCAGGAATAGTTTAGGTTTCCATTAACTTCACTGATGTCATGCTGGCTTTGAAGGGTACCCTAGGAGTAGGGAGGGGAGGGGAGGGGAGCAGGGCTGGAGGGGGAGCTTTCTTTTCCCACAACTAAGTCAAAAAGGGCAGATTTAGCCCCACATTTTACGCAAACCCTTTGAAATATCAGAACAAGTAACAGGATTTTTGGAATCAGTGGTGTACCATTAAGGGAATGGGGGAGGAATGATAGAAACATCTGCCTTGTGAAAGTATTGGAGGCAGTCGTTTTCACCCAAATCAACCTAACCCAATCTGGTGTCCTCAAACTGCAACTCCTATTAGTCTCAGCCGGTATGGCCAATGGTCAGGGATAATGGAAGTTGTTGTTCTAAACATCTGGAGGGCACCAGGTTGGGGAGGGCTGATTGCTAGATCACAAACATAATCTGTTAAGATGTTTGCAGAATGAAATGGAAGGGGTTAGCCCCATGATTTGTTTGGACTGCCAAGGCCAAGTCTTAGAACAGGGGGGCAGAAACTCAGGCGCGGAAGCCAAATCTGGCCTCCATGGTTCTCCAGATGGCCATGCCCCCTTCCCCTGGCCCCACCCTTTCCCCCCAACCACTGGTCCTCTGGTGGTTTCCCGGCTCTTGCACAGTTTTATCCCATTCTCAAGGGTCGAATTGCCTCTCCCAAGTTACTGGCAGGAAGAGCTGTCAATATGCTGTTATTTTTGGCTCTGCCCCTTTGCCCTCGGCACCACCCACCACGGGAATAGAGCCCCCAAAAGCTTCTCTGAAATGGAATTTTGCCCATGGGGTTCTGCACCCCAGCCCCAGAGCCAGTGAACTCAGAAAAAAGGGGAGTGACACTGAGCAGGTGTACTTCCCCCGCCATCTCCTGACAGGCTACCGACAAATATTCTAACTACTAAAAAAGATGTAACTTCTCTCGCCAAAACATCTCATACCATATCTGAGATTGCCAAGAGAAGGTTTATGGAAGATTCACACACATCACTTCTGAAACTCTAAGCTCTACTGGGCAATGTAAAAACACCAGGTGCGTAGCTGGAGGATAGAATTTCCATTGACTTTACCTGGGGCTTTCTTTTTGTTGTAACTGCTGACGTCATATGTAGGTAGAAGGTTCTTTCCAAACCACATTCACCGAAGGAGTCTGTGTGTGTGTGTAAGACAGCAAGAGAGAAATGAGAGTGAGACTGCCAGAGCACGGCATGTTGTAATACTCCTAGACAAACTGCAACTGAAAATGTGATCTTATTAAGAAAATCTCTGCTTGCAGGTGTGTTTCACAGTCAACTCATTCAGCTAGTGGGAGAGCTGAATAAGCCATTTCTGCTGTGACATGTGCAAATGGTGCTTCAGCTGTTTGCCCCCAGCAATGACTTTTGTTATTCACTTGCCCTTGTTAATCTTTAACCTAGAATTCTGTGTGTAAGGACCAATGGCAATAAAAACAAACTAGTTATCTCAGCCCCACCCACAGGGGCTGTGGCTGTATTTTCTAGAAAATACTGATGCATGTCCCTGGGATTGTCCTACACTCTAGTTTGGGCTGTGTCAGGACATCCTGATACTCTTCTGATTCCCTCAAAGGGTATGACATCACTGTCCCTATTTTGGCAGGTAGAGGATGGGAGATTGGTGGTGCATGGGGCCTACTCACTGTGAGAGGTACAGAGTGGTGGATGCATCCAAGGCACACTTCAGCCCAGCTCACGGTACATGAGTGCATCCTGGCGTACAGTTGGGGAATCATGATATATTGAGAAATGAGAGCTCCTCATTTCTCAGGTGGTAAGAATTCTAAGGGTAGCACTACTGGGTTTTGATTATTTTGGATATGAGAGCACTGGAAATGTATAGTTTCTTTGTTATATGTTTCAGCTAGGCTGGTGAGGACGAGGGTCAGCTAGGCTGGTCAGGATGAGGGAGAGGGCCTTCTCTGTGGTGGCCCCCACTCTGTGGAACTCCCTCCCTAGGGAACTCTGCCATGCCCCCTCTTTAATGAGCTTCCGCCGCACATTAAAAACGTGGTTGTTCAGGCAGGCATTTGGGGTGGGTTAGGGTATTTTTAATGATTTTTTTAATGTAGAATTTTATTGTTTTAACTGTTTTGTTGTTGTACATCGCCCAGAGTGGCTGGGTGACCAGCCAGATGGGCGATTAATAAATTTAATACATAATAATAATAATTTTATTTACAGTAGCAGACCATAGTGGAAACAAATCAATTCCTGCAACAGGCAGCAAAATGGCTGATCCTGCATCAGATTTCCAAAGCAACAGGATACATCTATGGACTCCCCTACTTGCTTCCAAAACACCTGAACTCACAGCTCTTTCTTTTTCTTTCTCTCTGCCCCTAAACTCAAATGGCTATAAGCGGTTTCTCTGCTCCTCCCACTAGCTGAAGCGGGAGATTCAAAGAACCATTCCAAAGGCAGAGTTGCGTGACTGCCAGCCACCAACGTACATTAATCTTATTTTGACAAGCCATTAGTTGGTTAGGCAACATCATAGGATTTATAGTAATCAAGACAGCCAAACTCCCAACATTTCCCTTTAAAGGGCAAACTAGCTGCCTGTGTCTGTGAAGCATGTGCGTGTTCTTTTACCTATAAAGGTGGGGGTGAAGGGCTCTACTTTTTATATTAAAATAAGCATGCAGGGGAAAAGTGAAACCTGCCCCTTCCCAACCTTACCTTGCCATATGTGGGTGCTTGAAGTCTTTTCCTCACAACCCAGCTCCAATACTGGAAGTAAGCTGGGATGGGGGCAAATGGTTCAAAGCAATCAAGTGTAGCAATTTAAGGCAGGGAAAGAGGAGCAGGTTTCTCCCTTCCCCATGTGCTCACTGTAATTACAAAAAAGTAGACCCCTTCACCACCACTTTACAGGTAAATGGACAAGTGTACGTTGACTTAGACACAGATGTCTAATTCGACCCTCACAAGAAGTTTAGTTCCCAGACAAATCTTAGATAGCCTACTGCTCACCCTGGAAAAGATGTTAACTGGACAGGTTAACAAATTTTAAAAACATACAAGGTGATTCATGGTTTCCTAATTACATATTTACCAAGTTATTTATCTGAATGAGCAGTCTGCATTCCCATCAACAGTGCTTGCTGCGTGGGAGAAAAAGAGCTACTGAAATTGCCTGGGAAGTGGCAGTGTGTAGAGATGGGTGAAAAATTTGCTGCATCAAGTTTTTTATATGAATTTTCCAAATTCCTACCTCCTGAGCCAACAAGCGAGCCAAGACTGAGTTGCATGCCAAAAGCTGCACTTTTCTGAGCATGGCAATGACATTTGTCAGTGCACAAAAATAAACACATTAGTGGAAAGTGCGTATACAATACATACATTAGAGGAAAGGAGCACACAAAATCCCTTCACATCAATGGAAAAGTATTGGAAAAAGCATATATTTGAAAAATGTGCACAGAAAAGCATGCATTTGGAAAAATGTGCACAAAAACTGTGAATCTCCATGCGGGTTTTAAAAAAACCCACTTCACAAATTTATGCAGAAATGGGACAGAATGTGTTTGAGCCTGAAAATCCACCACTCTCAATGAGAATGAGATTGACAGATCCATCCATCCCTAGTGGTATGTCATGACATGCTATCACTTCCTGGGTAATTATACAACCCCCCCCCCCGATGGCATCTCCCATGTACTGATGGGGGCAGCCATCTTTTTCCCCCTGTACAATGCCAATGTGAGGCTAGGGGGGATATTGTATGGAGGGAAAAATGGCTTCCCCCATTGAGGGCAGCCATCTTTTCTTTTGGTACAATTATTTAGGAAAGGACAGCACGTTATAATGTTCTGCCACTTCCTGGAGCATTTTCACAAGCATATCCAAAACATGTGGCAGGTCCCATGCTTTGTAGCAGTTCCAAGCAGCTTTAACATGTGTAAAATAAATAAAGGAAGGAAAGAAAGGGCAATCCTTGGGTCACCTCATAGACCTATAGGTGTTTGAACAGTATTGTGGAAGCGTCTATTGAAATGCGGACTATTCAGTATTCCTCTGTTCCATTCTGAGCAATGGTCTGGGAAGTTGGGTGAATTGGGAACATTTGTTCCAAAATCAAAGTGAATGAAATTCTCAGCCATTCGTTGCACTTCTTTGCATTGCCTGGAGTCTTTTGGTTTCTGTCTTTGCTGAGAATTAGTTTCTGACATATGAGGAGGAGCTGTAGTGAATCCTCTGAGAGTTTGAGGTAGCTGTTGCTACCTCAAGGCACCCTGGAATTGCTACTGACTTAGTCAAACCTGAGATAGCCTTAAGTTCCAAATCATGAGATTTTATTTTCTATACTGTCATTCTCCTTCTGGTTGTAGAGTCTGATAGCTGTATTATTTTTCTCCAAAGCATCAAAGGCTATAACCTTTTATTAAAAAAAGAAAAGAATACTGAGATGCTGACGTCAAGGAAGAAGTTAGTGGCAGGAAAATAAAGTTCCCTTTGACATACCACATCAGAATGGAAGGATGTTTAGGCTTCATGACAACATGCAATAAGGTGCCCTAGTTCTGTACTGAGGTCAGTATCCTGCCCAATTTTATTTTCATGAGAAGTTCTACAGAGACGAGTTGGATTTTTATTTATTATTTATTAATGTGTTATATTTATATCCTGCCTTTCCTTGAAGGAGCCCATGGCAGCATACATGATCCTCCGGCTGTCCATTGTTTCCCCACAACAACCCTGTGAGGTAGGTTAGGCTGTAAGTCAGTGACTGGCCCTAAGTCACCCAGTGAGCTTCATGGCCAAGTGGGGGCTAGAACTTGAGTCCAGCACTCTAACTATTACACCACACTGTCTCTCAGGTTCTAGTAATTTGTTCAGCAGTTTACACTGTCCTAGACTATAGCTAGAAGAGCACCAGAATATGGTCTGAAGGCACACAATGCAGTTCTGACCCTGTTAATCTGCTTGAGTGGGAGCCTGGGAACCATGTTTAAGCTCCATAGAGGAAAAAAGGGTCTAAGTGTAAGAAGTACATTGACAGCACAATCATATGCATGTTTGCTTGGGAATAAGTCCCATTGAGTTCAATGGGGCTTATTCTTGGGTAAGTGGACATAGGATTGCAGCTTAAAATGTGCTAGAAAATGGTGGTGCTTTGCTAAGTAGAACTCTACCTTTCTTTTTTCTATCTAATCATATGACTTTATTATTATACTCTGAGATCTTCTGTGTGATTTGCTGTTCAGCTGAGATGATACCCTGAATTTTAAACTGAAATTTTATTTTTGGTAATATGTACTTGCCCCCCAAAAGCACAGTTCAAACACAGCATCTGAGTTTCTGCAAGGTCCTGACTTTCTTTTCGTAGTCATTAGGAGGGGGAAAGAAGGAATGTGAGATTGTTGCTTGTAGATATTTACACTTTGGCTCTGTGTTAATGAGCCTTCACAAAATACAGCAAGATATAGTATTCATGCATGTCTCTATTAGGGTTGGTTAGCACCTCTTCAGGCAGGTAGCTTCTCCAGCTGTTGCTATGTGCTAATGTGTTTGAATGTATACTAGTTTTAAAGCAGCTGACCATTATTCTCCAAGTTGTGCTTCGCAACCCTGGCCTCTAAAGCAGGGCTAGGAACTCTGTGGCCCTCCAGATGTTATATATATGTTGCCTCTCTCTCTCTCTCTCTCTGTGTGTTTATGTTGCATGCAAAAATGGTTTTATATTATGTTCCAATATTGTATTTTTATGGCTTTTAATCTTTGTAAACTGCCTGGAGAGCTTTGGCTATGGGGCGGCATAGAAATGTAATAAATGAAATGAACTCGTATTGGCTTTGGCCAGCATGGCCAATGGTCAGGAATGATAGCAGTTGTAGATCAACAACATCTGGAGAGATGCAGGTTCCCCGCCCCTGCTCTAAAGAGATCACATAAGACAGGGGTGCACAACCTGTGGCCCCAAGGCCTTCACTGCCCGCCTGGGTGCTCTGATCCCACTGCCAAAGTTCCTCCCTGGTGCCTTTACACTCCCTCCCCCAGTGATCCTCATACATATTGCTCTTTTCAGAATTGTTGTGAGAGGGGTGGGGAGAAGGCTCTTCACTCCCTCCCCTAGAGATCCTCCTACACACTGCTCTTTCCCTACCGTTGCTAGCATGGAGGAAAGAGTAGGGATGGGTGAGAATTTTGTTTCAGTTCAGTTTTGGTAAGAATCTACCACAATTCAGAAAGTTCTCCATATTGGGGACAAAAAACTGTAGCTTTAAAAAAGAAATAGAATGTGGGAGAAACCAAAACAGACAGATTTGTCTATTCAGGCCCAGGGATTTGAGTGCTTAGCTCTTAAAAGTCTGGCTTTGAATCCCTGTTTATTCAACCATGTTTGCAGTGCTGAATTAGGGTTGCCTAACTTTGCGAAACTGACAGGTTTGCTCATCCTTAGTCAAAAGTGATCTGTATCAGGATTGCTGGTGTATGTGGACTGGGCAGCCCTTCAAATAGAGAATGCCTTTGAACAGAGGACTGCCCTACACTTGGCCACCCTGGCAGAGTTGTACAGGCTTGAATTATAGACCTAGACTTTATTCTGTAAGCCACATAGAGAACTTTTGTTATATGGAGCCTGTAAATGCTGAAAATAATAAGTTCACCCTGCCCTAAACAAAAAGAAAAAAAAGATCCACGGATTCTCTTTGCTGTTGTCCAGATAAATTATGTGAAAGTTTAATCATGTCTGTAATGACTTCCTGTGATGTGGTTAATTGATTCATTGGCATGTAAAACAGAAGGGAAAAAAACCTTTTCTTAAAAAAAAATCTAGATATTTATATCCTACATGTCAAGGCTCAAGCCTTCCAAAAGTGGCTCAAGCAATACAAATATAATTAAAAACAACAATAACAATTCGATAAAACTAAGATAAACACAAAACTAAATTAAAAGTAGCAAAAAGAATCCACAGAGCCGGTAGAAGTGGTGCTTTCTGGCACGGTGCTTTACTCTTACCAGGGCTCTGATTCTGCTAGTATGTATGAGGCCTCTGGTACTTCCCTTTGGCATCTGCCTACAAGGGCTAGTTTATTCTCATGTGTAGATGGTGAGAGGGTAGGTAGTTAGGTAGATTAATACACTAGAGGTTTTATGGTGCAGCAGCAACTGGATCATATTGTACCGAACACCAGAGCAGTCTGGGGTGACTTCAGGGAGAAAATCCAGGCCGTGATGGTCCCCCTCTACTTTCCTTAATGAAGTTTCTTTTCTGTTAAGTAAGAGTATGGCTGGAAACCCAAGCAACTCTGTTTCCCAACAGCAAACATGCTGCCAGGATAAAAGATCAACATCATAATTGGTGTGGTCTGCTTCCCCGAAACCACTGGAATGGGGCAAAATGTCACACGCATATGCAGAAGGTCATAAGAGGGCAGCAATGTGACAATGCCTTACAGCTTAGTCCAATGCATACTTGCTCAGAAGAAAGGACCACTCATCTAAATTGCGCTTACTCCCAGGGAAATTTGCTTAGGACTGAAGCCTTACAGTGTAATCCTATGCCATGTTTACTTAGAAATAAATCCCACTGTATTCAACTGGATTTACTCCCAGGTAAATGTTTATACAATTGCAGCTTTAGTTTATTATTATATTTTACTTCCACAAGGATAGATGCCATTTGGATTTTCTGCTGCAGGCATCAAAGTGCCTTGCATTGTCTCTGTGAGCTAGCGTCGGGAATGTTTATGCTTGATCTTAGCCACCAGAGTCTGAGAAGCCAACATAGCATCAGTTACCCTTGGACATATCTTAAATGAAAATTGTTTATCACAGTGAATTTTGCTGAGAAAAATTTCACTCTGATATGTGGGCTGGAGAGAGGCAATTATGGCAGTCTCTGTAACCTGAGGTTGTAACCTGCCCCCCTCCAGAAAATATTGGGTTTCTGCCTACCCATCTATGTGGAAAATGTATCCTATAAAATTTAACAAATGGATTCCAAATCCTGTAAGCACAGATAGGTTGGAATTGGAAAAGCTCTGTTAGGTCATTTGGATAAGTTCTCTTACAAAAAAAGACATTTTCCTCTGTTTTGTCTACTTCTAATCATTTCAAGGGCCTTTACTTCTTTAAAATGTTAACTGCAAGTGATCTCACAACCCTGGTTTTAAGAGGCCCATCCAGCTCCTATGAGATTCGACAGAAATCCTTCTTTTACTTTAATCTAAGTTGGATCAGGCCCCTTCCCTGAAACTCAGAAATAGCGTTAGGTCATATGAACTAAAGTGGATCCGGCACACTCTTGCAGCAGATTAACATATAGTTTGTGTCTTGAATGTGGATTAGGATGGAGGAGACATCCCATTTTCTATCTCAAAAGTAAAATAAAATAAATAATGAGTCTGAATGTAGTTAGGACACAGGGATGATCTGCAAACAAATAGCAGGAGAATAAGAAAGGGTTTTGCTTTACTCATGCTGGTGCTGCAGCTTTGTGTTCTGGTCAGGACTGGGGAAATAACAGTGGGCAGAAATGCATGGACAGGGCACTACGAAGACCAAGAGAATGCCATCACCTTCATGCCCTTCTCATGAGCACCTGCAGGAAACTGGCTGGCCAAAAGAGAATACAAGGCAATTCTATATTTTCTAATTGATGTTTTTCAAAGGGACAATTCATTGGGCGGAGAACACACACTACAGCCACTTGTTCCACTGAAGTGAGAACATCTTTGGGAATCTAGAGGTCAATAATGGATGTCCTCACTCTGTGGCAACACGTTAGTCATGGGAATTCCATTCATATTGCTCTGGGCAGGGAGCTCATTGAAGTATCTGAACATATTTGGTACAAGGTCAATAATCATCAACTCAGAAAGCGGACGTTGCACTCCCACCGTTTTGTCGCTTAACTAGGCAGTGAGGTGGAACATGGCCCTTTTCGTTTAACATAATAACATTTAGACATAACATTTCCAATGGTAGAACTTTTTAGATCTGCAAGTCTTGGGAGGCTGGAGAGCATTTGAATTCCTTAATGGAAAGATTTTCATGAAGGTTTCTTAAATGCTTCAATAATAAACAAATTCATAACCATGACACCATGCGCTCAGCAAAGAAGCAGAATTATGACTTTGAACAAATGCCTCCCCACCCCCTACACCTTTTCAGAAAAAGAAATACCCACAGGAAATTGAAGTGATGTCATACCCAGCGCTCCTCATCGTCTAGCCCCACCCTCTTGAGTATCACGGCACCAAGCCCAGTGCACACATTACACTTAACACAGGAAGACTGCTGAAAAAAACAGCCTCCTCATGATAGGTGTAGTTTACCATGTGGAATGTGTCCATCACATGGAGAGACATTCTATGTGAAAACCCTGGGTGAGAGTAAATGTGTACTGTTTTGAAGGGTTTAAAAGGATATGTGAAGAAATGGGTTAGGGACTGATTGTAACTTGCTGTGCCTCCATGAGAAAGGAGCAGCCCAGGATAGTACATGGCGGCAGGGCTGGTGTTGAGGTTAGCCATAGTTGGGCACCTGATGAGGTCACTGCCAGGGCCTTGTAGCTTATAGCCAGGATTTGATTAGAAGTAGCCTGGAAGGGCTTGGGCCTATTCAGCCTCTAGAATGTCGAGTCTGTGTGAGCTTCTCTCTGTCGGTGTTCTCAGAGCAGAGCCGGGGAGTCACCCAACTCCCTGTCTACCTGCTGGTCTGGCCTGGGCAGGCAGGGAGGATGGAAACTGTACGGGAGAACCTGACAGAGGTGGGGTTTGCAGAAGGGTCGCCCAGGGTGAAGTGTCACTGCTGGAGGGCTGAGCAGTGTCGCCCTGTTCAGACAGGGGCCTTGCTGAAAGGCTAAAGGCCCGTGTCTGTCAAGGGATCTGGAGGGGGTGTCCCACAGTCACGCCTTCCCTTTTAAGCTGATGCAAAGGCAAAGAGCCTTTGCTAGGAACAACTCATCTTCATTGCCCAGAGCCTTCTCTGTTTGGATCCATCATTGTTTGGGCTTTTTGAGGCACTCTGCACATAGACTGAAACTCTGGATTGTTAAGGGCTAGCCATGAAAAGGACTGTGAGGCTTTTCATAGACTTGAACTCTAGTTTGTTGTGGATTGTGTGTATGTGTTTGTAGTCAGCTCAGTGTATGGCAGGCTGGCTTTGATCTACGACTTTTGGACTTCCCTCTGCCAGAACTCATGCAGCGTGGAGTTGCCATTGTGAAAGCGGTGGCCTGGAACTCCTTGCATGTGTGGGTATGCCCTTCCCTTGATCTTGATGGGCCTTGACCATGCAGCCTGGAGTTATCAACAAAAGGTTTCAAGTTGGTCTAACTCTTTATGGGTGTGGTTTTGTTTTGGCCTTTTCAAGAAGTTATCCCCTGATTACCTGATCAGTTCATTCCAGGAATCATTCCCTTTCCATGTCTGGGGTTGGAACCCTGTGTAAGGATTGCCTGGGTTAGGAATGCCAGGAATCCAGAGTCTCTTCCGTTGTGTTCAGAACTGTGGAGATGGCAACGGAGAAACCACATTGATGAGGATCTCAGTCATGGTAGTAGTGTTAAGCTTTGGACTGTTATGGAATTACATACAGCCTGTAGGTATTGACCATCAGCTATATGATTTCTGAAGTGTGTCACCATTAAGCTGTTGCCATGGGATTTCCTGCAATAAAGAAATCTCACTGATTTGGGTGTCCAGTGTCAGATTGCCAGAGTGTGTGAACAGGGGAGATCAGGAAGCCTGACAGTCACACACCTCAGCAGGGCCCACTGCCAAGAACTCTCTGGATTTTCTCCTCTTCCCCATTGCAACCTGCTTGTTCACTTGCCTCTCGCTCTGGCCCCGACAATGGTTGTGGTGAGAAGAAGGGGCAGCAGATGCCACTGCCTTCTTGCTCACTAGCTCTTGGCTTGTTAAGCAAGCACATGATAGTGATAATGAGAAAGAGGATAAGCAGCAAGAGTGGCCGGGGACAATGGTGACAAGAAGGCAGACTTACTGAAGAAGGGGGCCCATTGAGGTTGCCTTGCCCAAGACCCCTCAAAAAACTAGAGCTGGCTCTACATGGCAGATGCAAGCTGGGACAGCTTAGTGGCTTAAAGTGAGGTGGAGTGGGAGAAATATAGATTAGTACTGAAGGTTATGTGTTTAAATATTTGAAATATTGCTTGTAGTACTGCATTCTAATTTTGGGGTGAAAAGATTACACAAAAATTTAATTTTGTTTTCCTAACATCTATGGGCGCTCTGATACTGGAACATGCCAGCCACCCCGCTCCCCCGCCCCTGGTTTTCCCCATGCACATTTTCAGGTTGCAGTCCTACGCACACCTTTTTGGGAGGCAGACCCATTAAGAATAAACACATATGGGGACTGGCTTCTGAATAAACACGTATAAAGATTGGCTATCAATGTGGAGCAAGTTTGTAGAGGTGCCTGTGAGAGTCTGCTCTTAGTTTGTCCTTCTTCCAACCACAGTTTAGCATCCTTCACCCACTGCTTGCTTGGCCTTCTGATATACTGAAAGTAGATGGTTATTCCTTGCCTGTCACCACCACTTTTGCTCTAGTGTAGCCACCAGCGTGTGTAATGTTAGATGTATAACATCAGAATGGAACCGTCGTTCCCGATATGTAAAATGTGTGTCTTGCAAATGAAAGGAATCCTTCTTAGCTTATGGTCTGATTCTAAATGTGTTTACTTGGAAGTAAATCCCACTAAATTCAGTGGGGTTTATTACCTAGCGACTAGGCTTAGTACTGCAAGGTTGGTTATTAATTCACAAACAACAACAACACTGGCTTCTGACAGCTAATGCTGGTATGCTAATACTCCATGTGTTTCAAGGAGAGCCCAAAGTCCCTTTTTAGGTGGCTTCAGGAGGAGAAGTGACAGAGAGCCTGCTTAACCCTTTCCTTGAACAATTGTTTTCTCACTCCATAGCACCCTTCCCAAATCACTCCCTGCCCCCCAATGGTGTTTCGAATATGTAACACATGTTTGAAACCCCATGGATTTCAAAAGCCACTTGTATGTGTGTGTGTCTTGGAATGGTGGAAATGGGCAGCATTTCCACCATTCCAAGTTTAAGTGCCCCCTTTTCCCCACCCCATTTCTTCCCTCACAATCACCTGCTCCCCAAGTGGCCTTTTCAACCTAAAAAATGCCCATTAGGCTACAGCTGCATTGCATATCATGGGTAGTTTGGCCCTGTGTGCATGAACAACACTGTGTGCATGAACAATAACATTGACATTACCGACACACTGGACAATGTGAGGCTGAAAGCAAGGCGATAGCTTTAAGGGGAGCTGAAAATGGTGTGAGCGAGGCTGTGCTTCCCACAATGTATGCACCCTGGCTTTTGTCTCATCATGAAAGCCAACAGGTTTTGCAGGTTTTTGTAATGGGCAGGTTTTGCAGGTTTTTGAAACTATTCAAATATCAATGGTGAAAGGGAGGTGATCATATACACCATGAGTCATGATTCCTCTTTCAAACTGCTTCTAACTCTGGGTGTGGCAGCAGGAACGCTTGGGCCTGGTCCTCCTTTCTGCATACCTGTTGTATGTTGCCAGACACCTCTGTAGGAAGGAAAACTCAGATGCTTGCCCTATATTGGAGTCTGAATTGTTCTTATTTTACAACAATTCCCAGGATTCTTTGTGGGAAGCTGTGCCATACTCCCATCCTATCTTCCAACCCCAGCTACGAGGCAGTAGTGAATTTGGATGTACCCCAGCTATTGCCTCTGTCTCTGTCTCTGAGTTGATTGACCTTGACCCCAGGGCACAAACCTGACCTGGGGCTGAGGCCGAGTCGGTACCATGGTTTTGCAGTTGCTTTTGTAACCGCTCCAGTTGACCCGATTGTGACAAAAGCCCTTGGGGTGGAATCCTAGCCTGAGTCAGAGTCAAAATCAGATCGCCTCATACTCTCGCTGACTGCAGAGGCTGGCCAAACATTGCATGCTTTAGTTTTCCACCCAAAGCCTTTGCAACATAGCAGCCGCAGCAGCACAGTTCTTCATGTGACAGGCATTTGCACATTTCCCCATTCAGCTGATTGTGGGCGCTATTCTATTTTAAACTCACATAGAAGTATGATTTTAGGCCCATCTGCTACCGGCCCTAACCCAGATGATACAGAGCCTGCCCACAGCATCCTTTCCTCCTTCAGACAGTTCCAGGAACAAGCAGTGAGTCAGCTGCGCAGCTGAGCTCGTATTTAGCTAACCCGGCTGTGTCCTGCCTGTACGGGTGCAGGAGGCAGCTAGCTCCGCAACAGCCGTGCTCCAGGTGTGAAGCATTGTCATTTTTCATGATCGAAACAGGACCTTGCTTGGAAGGAGATGACTTGGGCAAAAGTCACAGCCGTGCACCAACTGTTCTGGTCGCAGGGAATGTTGTGAAATCAAAACGGCTTGGCAGCAGCTTGCAGATTTACTTTTTCTTTTTCTTTTTTTAACTCAGGGTCATAGGGCTTCTCTTTAAGTGAAAAACAAATTACTGCTATGGGGAGAACCATGTTCTTCTTCAAGAACATTTTTTTTTTTGGACAGGATAGACATTTGTATCTTCTTGATTTGGCTGGGAGCACCCCCTGCCGAAAGGGTGCTATAGGCCAGCGTCTTCAGTCCACCGCCTCTGTTATCTTGTTAATATAATACTGACCACTGTTTCATCTGAAGAGCCATCGGCGGTGTACTGGAAAGACTTTTCACCAGAGTGACCTGGGTTCAAATCCCTGCTCAGCCTCGAAGTTCACTAGGCGCCATCTGGCCAGTCATTATCTCTCAGCCTAGCTTAACCTCACAGGATTGCTGTGTAGATAAAATGGAATAAATGCCATCTATGTTGCCCTTGGTTCCTAGAGGAAGGGTGGGATAAAAATGTGATACAGCTTACTTCCCAGCCTCCCTAGGATATGTGTACACTAGAGACTTTTAAATTTCTTCTCTCCAGGGAACCCTGGAAATTGAAATTGTAGTTCTGTGAAGCAGGTGAGGGATCTCTAACTGAGAATTTTTGGCACCCTCACCAGGCTACAAGTCCCAGGATTCCTTGTGGGAAGGCTTGACAGTTAAAGCGGCATAAAAAGTAATGCAACTTGGTAGGGTGGATAGGACCTCTGAACTGCAGAGGGAACCAATTTTCAACATATGCAGTGCTTTAAATCAGCACGGTGACAACACGAAGGTTGATTACCAAGGTTTATACATGCAATTGGTCTGTCAATATTCACCCTTTTCATTCTCCAATCCTTGAATGGTCTTGCCAGCATTTTTTTTTTTGCAGTGAGATATTTGCCATATTATTCATGACCAGAATGGAACCAGTTCTCTACATCTGTCTACCTTCACTCCTCCCGAAATCCTAGGCCACATCTATATGGCATCGCTTTGACGCCCCACCCCGTCACAACTGTGCAGTGATTCGGCTTTGAGTCAGCATGCCCTGCGATACAGTCGCGATGTACTGCATGCTTCCCTTACAGACTCGCTGTGCCCTCTTTTTTTTGGCCATTTTACTGAAATGCGCAGCTGTGCAGTCCCGTGAGTGTGGGGGTGCAAGACTTCAGTGGCTGGTTTGTATCTGAGGGGCTCTGCTGTGTCTTTCCTTCCCCTTTAATGTAAAAAGTGAGTGTTTTGTGCTCCTTCATTTCCGCACCATCAGTTTGTCAGTTCCCCAGCCCGAGACTCTCGCGATGCTTCGCACTCACAAGCGTGAGTGCCCGGCCATCACTCTGAAATGGTGGCTGGAGCGATGGTGGTCCTTCCCCAAGACCGCCCCCCCCCCGGCCCTTGGGTACTCAGTCCACAACCGTTGCAAAGATATGAAGCTGCAAAACTGTGCGGAAGTGTTATTAAATAGATGAAAACACCCCTCTGTGCTTC
Source organism: Heloderma suspectum (assembly GCF_057233095.1). Taxonomy (NCBI): domain Eukaryota; kingdom Metazoa; phylum Chordata; class Lepidosauria; order Squamata; family Helodermatidae; genus Heloderma; species Heloderma suspectum. Next base: position 275,457,604 of record NC_139458.1, read on the forward strand.
TGTAACTGTGCAGCTGCAAAGGGATGGGGGAGGAAAGGGGCATCACAGAATGACGCAGGCACTACGCACGCCTACAACATGCCCACTGTAAGATGCAAAGTCAGTTCAGGGAATAAACAGATGGCCTGCAACTGCAGGGGAACCCGTAGCAATCCCCCCAAATTGCAGTAAAACGACTCCTTGGAATTCCACTTTTCCTGGGCAAAAACCACAGATGGCATCTATCACGAGGGACCTCGACTCTCACCCACCGCAGAGTAAAAGCCCGGTGTAGATGGGGCCCTAGGATGTGTTCAGACAGAGGCAAGCTGCTTTTGGTATTCTTGAAGCAGAAGTACATGTGTTATTTCACTACCAATCATACATTCTTCTATGTACAGGAAGTACATTTGCCATTTTTTCCAGTCAAGGAAAAGATGAAGTTCAATAGAGTCAACAACTGACCTGCAGACATCTAGCTAGGTTTTTAACCTCTGGCCCAGTTGGCAGACTAGTGTGTGTGTGTGTGTGTGTGTGTGTGTAAAAAAGCCTGAAATTTAGTCAGGTTGCAACGCTATTATTTTTTAAATAAAGAAATACTTTATGTATAGTAAAGCCAGCAGCATCACTATCACTTGGTGCACATACTTAAATCTGTGCAGCCAACATATACGCGTGGGGTCTCCAACATGGTGATCATAGGCACCAATGTGCCCACAGACAACTGTTTTGGTGCCCGCCAGGCTCCCTGCCCCTCCTGATCTTTATTTTATTTCTTAAGTGATTTTTAATTATTATTTTTTTAACTGGGAGGCTGCCATTCTGCAAAGCAAGCTGATGCCCTCCAGCACCATCTGTATTTGGCTTCAAAAGTGTCATTTTGTGTTTTGGAGCTCAGAGCCTACCTCTGCCTTATATTCAGGTTTTTGTGGTTTTTACGTTTCGTTTTAGTCTCAGCAATTTGTCTTCTGGGTAATGAGAGTTTTGTGACTGGCCACGCCCATCATGGCAGCCATTTTATGAATGGGCACAATCCCCCATGGTAGCCATTTTGTGATAGTGCCCACAGAACTCCCTCAAAATCCCAAATGTGCCCACTAACCCCCCCAAAAGTTGGGGACCCCTGATATATTCAGTTCTGCCCCAGTGCTGCCGCCTCACGTTCCTTGTCTTTTGATGGCCGTTGACAGAGATTTTAAGCAGGGTCCCACTGCCTTTGTCTGTCTGTCTGCCTGTCATCTTTCTATATAAAGACATTATGTTTGATAGCTGCTCTAGGAAGTAGAGACCACTGTGAATGAGGGGGAAGGGGACCCAACAGTCTTACCAGCAGACATTGTGAGGCAACAGTGGAAGCATGGGGCTGCTATTTCAGTGCCATAAAGGTCAGCAGCTCCTGAACTGCAGCAGCATTGAGCGAAGACTGCTGATGGTAAAGCCTGCACCCCTGCTGAGGGCTGGCATACTCCCACCTCACAGTGTCACCTTGCGGCGCCCACTGAGTCGGATGTCAATTCTCCCTCCCACTTGGTTACCACTCAGTGGCAGCCTTCCCAGTGCACCATCTTCCCAGCAGCCACTGAAGAAAAGTAACTGTTTGACTGAATCATGATAGAAGTAACTGCATGCTCCAGGGTTATGTGCTCCTGCAAAACAACTGCAGCAACGCTGCAGCGGTGAGTGTATTTTTGAGGGAGAAGGGCCTCTCCTAATCAGTCCAGGGGCTCCTTCCTACCACAGAAGGAGATATCCAAATCTCTTCCCAGTGGGTGTTTGGCAAAGCTTTGGGACATCTCGATATTGATATGGGCAGCTTCTGCAGCCCCTCGGAGAAAGCTTTTGGGACTTCTTCACTTCACAGGAGCCTGAGAATGCTGTTGTCCGCATTTCATTGGAAACAGCAAAAACCAAGGCCTCTGTGGGTCAGCCAGAGTACAAATGCTGTTCTTACCCTGCAGCACTCTGGCCGAGTCTGATACACAGCAAACCCAGATCAACTAGTTTGTGCTGAAAGTTCAGTGCAATAACTCAGAGAGCAGTTTACAAACCAATTCTTAGCACTGCTGGACTTCAGCAAGCCCTTGTAAAGGGATCCTGTGAGAAGAGATCTTTCTCCTGGATTACACCTGGTGTTGCCTGTGATGTTTGCTACCGAACAGGTTAAAGATCTGTTAAGGGTATTTCTCCCTTAAAGGGCAAAGCCCATCAGTGCAGTTGGGCCAGACTTCAGGCTTGCAAGATTCCCCCCCGCCCCCGGGCAATGAGATCCACCAACCACAGCCTAGTGGAAAAGATATACACTTAGAGCCAAAACATTTGTGAAATGTGTCTAGCAGCTATGTCCTTTTTCATTTTTACTCTATAATAGATACAGGTACCCCAATAAAGCTCCCCTACCCCCTTGCTAGGATCCTGATCCAGTAGCTGCTAGACACACATTTAATATGATGTCTGTTCTGGCCCTCAGAATTAAAGAATCCTGAGCCCAGGGAATTTGTTTTGAGTACCTGAACTGAATGGGGTTCAGATTCATTTCAAACAAACATCCAAGCTCTCTTTCTGGAATTAGCATTCCAGTAATTGGTTACCCAAAGCATTCTTTATTTCAGCAGTATATTTTAGGGTGCCATCATTCTGCTGCTGTTATTGTAAAACAATTGGGAGCAAAAAAATCCTTACCAATCTATTGGAAATCACTCCAGGATCTATCAGGAGATTCAGATCTACCTTCTGCCCATTCCTGCATTAGTGTGTTGTAGATACTATAGTATCCCAGCAGGTTGGCATAAAATATTTGCATTTGAAATGACATTAAAGGTCCAAGGTCCGAGGTCCTTCCGTGCTCCTACAGTAGTCAATAATATGTGTTGCTGCCATTGAGTTCGAAGGGAACTAAGTGGCTTTTAATACAGGGAAAACTCTCACCAGCCGTCATGGGAGTTCCTTCTGTGTAAAGTGTCTGAGAACAATGATGTATGGCAATAAGGTGCAGGGCCGGCCTTACCATTAGGGTGCAATCCTATGCATGTTTAGTCAGAGAAAAGTCCTACAACTCCCAGCATTCCCCAGACAGCATGGCTGTCTGGGGAATGCTGGGAGTTGTAGGCCTTTTTTCTGTCTAAACATGCATAGGATTGCACCCATAGGCAGTGAGGGTTTCATGACCCCCTTGGGCATAGTTTTGGGTATCATGAAAGGACAGAAAATTGTTGGTTACTTAATATATTATTATAGTAGAATGTTGTTGTTGTCGTCGTTGTCTTTTTACTGCCAGGGACAGGGAGAGACACTTATGGTATCTTCTGCTTCAGGTGCCAAAATAACTTGATTGGCTTCGGGTACTATGTATCTTGATTTAGGCTGGGGGGTTGGTGCCATTTCCTGCTCTGCCTCAGGCAGCAAAATGCCTTGGGCCAGTCTTGGCATGGTGCTTATAAATACAAGCTGCACCCTAGACGTTGTTCCTTTTAGGCTGTGTTGGAAACTGCTAGGCCTTTGCCCCGGAGAATTGTTTTGGGGTAAATGGCCTGTTAGGGATTCCAATGGGGATTCCAACAAGCATTTCAAGCCAGGCTTCTGGTTTGCTCTCACATGACACTGAATTTGCTACAGTCCTCTTGTGACAGACTGCCTTTATCCTCCTTAGCAGAAACATCCGCAGCTGTACCACAGCAAGCGCCGGGCTTCTGGGAGTTACTTCATCACAGCTTGACAGCTGTGTCCCCTGACCATTATCTGGTGGCTGCATACTTCAACAGCAGGGTGAATGTACTGCATGCTCTCTGCAACGAAGCAGCCTGACAGTGCTGCTTCCTCTCCCAGAGTATATCTTCTACTGCTACTCGGCGTCCTACAGTTTATCTGTGGTCAGCTTGCTTACCCATTTCCTGCCAGCTGCTACTGGTCTTTCAGTCACATCGCATAGGCATGCAGGCATCAAGACTCTGACTGCACCATTTATTCACTGGGACACTGTCTAGGCACAGGATTTCCTACTGTTGAGAAGCATAGCACTGGCCATCACTGGTTTTTCCTGCATAAATAAGGCCAAGGGAACTGGGCTTCTTTTTTCCTTCATTCATCTTGTTTTTTCTTTAATTAAATTTCTTCACAAGATCAACATGATGCAAGACCGTAGTATCACTGGTTTTTTGTAAGCATCAGCTCTCGTAGCATATTCCACCCCCACCTTCAGGCTCCCATATTCTGCTGGCCTTTTTCATGAGATGAATTTCAGGTTTTTTACTGGTCTGTATTAGGAGATTTATTTTATTTATTTTATTTAAAATATTTCTTGGCTGCCTTTCAGGGCAGAAGCCTTCCCAAAGCGGTTTACAACAATAAAATACATAAAAACAGTGAAAATATTAAAAGTGATAAAAACATAAAAACAATAAAAGCCAACAATAAAAGCCCACAATAAAACCAGGAACAACATTAACAGCAAAAATAGCAGTCATATCAAGAGAAGGCCAAGGTAAAATAATATGTTTTCAAGGCCTTCTTAAAGTCTGCAATGACAGAACATAGCGGACCTCCGATGGCAGCTTGTTCCAAAGGTGTGGGGCCACTGCAGAGAAGGCCCTCTCTGGTGTGATCATATGAGATGATATGGTCTGCGTTACTTGGGGCGTTGAAGTGGGATTCAAGATGTTCAGATCCAATTCCTTACACTGCAAGAGACAAATATGGGCAGTATCCAAGTTGGCAGTAGGACTAACATAAATTACAGTAAGTGACCTCTAGCACATCTCCAGTAGCAACTCCTCAGAAAACCTATTGCACCAGCAAGCACTATTGATGTTGCGGTAGAGGTCATTTACTCTGGCACAATGTAATTTATGTTAGTATTTGTGTCGACTTGGATACTGCCCTATGTCCCTAGGTTTCTGATTCAATTAAGTATCTAGGTTTTGGAATGCTAATTACAGAAAGGGAGTATACAAGTTGTTCTTTAAAATAAGTAAATAAAAATATCCACCTATTCATTTAGGGGACAAACTAGATTTGAGGGGGGCCATCATTCACATGTCCTCCCATGCCAATACAAGGTGTGTGGTGGTGGTGCATCTTGCTTTAAGAAGTAGAAGCAATGTGTGGGATAGGGAAGCTGCATGCTCTCCCCCTACCCCTTTCCCTTAGTGAACCTGTCTTATACTGAGTGTGAATATTGGCCCACCAGGCTCAGTATTGCCTACACCAGCCTTCCCCAACCTGATGCCTCCAGATGTTTTGGACTTCAACTCCCATATCCTCAGACAATATGGCCAATGGTCAGGACTGCTGGGAGTTGTAGTTCAAAATGTCTGGAGGGCACCAGGTTGGGGAAGCAGGGCTGGCTCTACCATTAGGCAGAGTGAGACAGTCACTCCAGGTGGTAGATTCTGGGAGGCGGCAGCAAGGTGACTGAGGAGAGAGGTGTGTGCCACATGCCCTGCCCCCTAAATTAGCCTGCTGTGTTCAGGTGCAGTGGAGGATGCTGTCCCATTCCCAGGATTGAAGTAAGATTCATCTGCTGGTCCAGTCTGCTTTTGTACATGGAATGGTAAGGGGCGCCATCTTGTTCTTTGCCTGAGGCAGCAAAATGGAGAAGGCCTACTCTGACTACCAGAGGCCTTCCAGTGTTTCAGACAGGACTGTTTCCCAATCCTACCTGGATATACCAAGGACTGAACCTTGGACCTTTCATATGCAAAGCAGGTGCTCTATCATGGATGATGGTGCTTTACCATCCCACAGTTGCTGTTTTCTCTTCTCCCTGGCAGCTGGGGAGATGGTGCACGTGGAAGTGGACAGCTCCTAGATCCAGTGTGGTGTGGTGGTGGCAAAGCTCAGGTTCCTATCTCTGCACCATAGGTTTGCAAAGTGGCTAGAAATCCTGGGCTAGCACGCTGCTGTGCTTTAAAATCAGCTTGATGTGTGCAGAAGTCAGCAGGTGTCATTTTCACAGCTTAGGATGTCTGTGGTCAAACACCTGTTAAGATCATGGCATAGGGTCTGGTAGAAAAAAAGTTGGCAACATTTACTGCTCAGCTGCAGTGGTATAGTGGTCAATTTTGAAGTGCAGGTGCTCATCACGGCAGTCTGTATCACCACACCCTCAAAGCGAATCCAAAGCTGTACTGATCCATCTCAACAAACCAGTTCTAGCAGTTTTTATCTCTTCCAGGAGTCAGTCTTTTGTAAAACTAATGGTCTTAACTGGCCATTCATTTCATTTATTATATTTCTATACTGCCCCATAGCCAAAGCTGTCTGGGCAGTTCACAAAAATTAAAACCCATTAAAATACATTACACAAAGTACAAAAAAGCATTTGCGTAAAAACATATGGACAGATAACAAACACACAGACAACGTACATCTAAAAATGATTTTTCAAACCATCAGCCAAAGACACTCCAAGACATAATTAAAACTCATTATATGCTGCCAAATACTTGGGAGAAGAGGGCAGTTTTTACCTGGCACTGAAAATATGACAGTGTTGCTACTAGGCAGGCCTCAATTTCTTTCTTTCTTTCTTTCTTTCTTTCTTTCTTTCTTTCTTTCTTTCTTTCTTTCTTTCTATACCACCCAATAGCTGACGTTCTCTGGGTGGTTCACAAAAATTAAAACCAAACGGCACACAAAATAACAATATAAAATATATAGAACATTAAAACCACAATATAACAATACAACCACAGTAAAACCTAGCAGTGATGCAGAGATTTAAAATACAGATTTAAAACAGCAAAGCTAAAAGTCTAGAAAGCTAAAATGCCTGGGAAAATAAAAAGGTCTTCACCTGGTGCCAGAAGGAATACAGTGTAGGTGTCAGGCAAACCTCACTAGGGATCTCATTCCACAGCCGGGGTGCCACAACAGAAAAAGCCCTCCTCCTAGTAGCCACCCACCTCACTTCCTTTGGCAGGGGCTCACGGAAAAGGGCCCCTGAGGATGATCTTAAGGTCTGGGCAGGCACATATGGGAGGAGGCGATCCTTCAGGTAACCTGGCCCCAAGCCGTTAAGGGCTTTAAATGTTAATACCAGCACTTTGAATCGGGCTTGGAAATGGACTGGCAGCCAGTGCAACTGAAAAAGTACTGGCGTAATATGAGCTCGCTGGCCAGTCCCTGTTAATCTTGCTGCCCTATTTTGGATCAGCTGAAGTTTCCAGACCATTTTCAAAGGCAGCCCCATGTATAACACATTGCAGTAATCCAGACGAGAAGTTATCAGAGCATGGATAACTGTAGCTAGGCTATCTCTGCCCAGATAAGGGCGTAGTTGGTATACCAGCCTGAGCTGATAAAAAGTGCTCCATGCCACTGAGATCACCTGTGCCTCAAGTGACAGTTCTGGATCCAAGAGCACCTCCAAACTATGAACGTGATCCTTTAGGGGGAGTGCAACCCCTTCCAGAACAGGTTGAATGTCACCTAGCCGGACAGACGAACCACCCACTAACAGTACCTCCGTCTTGTCTGGATTGAGTTTCAGTTTATTGGCCCTCATCCAGTCTATTACCATGCCCAGGCCCTGATTCAGAGCAGCCACTGCCTCACCTGGGTTTGATGAGAAAGAGAGGTAGAGCTGGGTGTCATCTGCATATTGATGCCACCTCAGCCCACACCTCCGGATAACCTCCCCCAGCAGTTTCATGTAGATGTTAAACAGCATGGGGGATAAAACAGAGCCCTGGGGAACCCCATGGCACAATTGCCGTGGCACAGAGCAATAATCCCGCTATACCACCTTCTGGAATCGGCCATCCAAGTAGAGCGGAACCACTGCAGTGCAGTGCCTCCAACTCCTAACCCAGACAACCTATCCAGAAGGATACCATGGTCGATGGTATTGAAAGCCGCTGAGAGGTCCAGGAGAATCAACAGGGTCGCACTCCCCCTGTCTCTCTCCCAGCAGAGGTCATCCCACAGGGCAGCCAAGGCAGTCTCCTTTTCAAAACCAGGCCTGAAGCCCAATGGAAATGGATCTAGATAATCCATTTCATTCAACAGTGCCTGGAGCTGTCCTGCCACCACCCACTCAAGCACCTTGCCCAGGAAGGGGATGTTTGCCACTGGCCTATAATTGTTAACATCCTCCAGATCCAGGTTAGGCTTTTTTAGGAGTGGTCTGATTACCACCTCTTTTAAAGCAGCTGGCGCCACTCCCTCTCTCAAGGAGGAATGTACAGCCTCCTGGACCCAGCTAGACATTCCCTCCTTGTTTGATTTAATAAGCCATGAAGGGCAAGGGTCAAGCACAGAAATGGTCGATCGGACTTGGCCAAGAACCTTGTCCACATCCTCAGGCCTCCATAACTGAAACTCATCCAATAAAACTGGACCAGACAGTGCTCTGAACACTTCTACCAATGGAACTGCATTAATCGTGGTGTCCAATACATGATGAATCTGAGTGACTTTATCTTCAAAGTGCCTTGCAAACTCATCACAGCGTGCCACTGAGGGTTCCACCATCTCTCTCCCTGGCCCAGACTGTAACAGGCTGCGAACCACTCAGAAAAGCTCTGCTGGACAACACTGAGAAGATGCAATGCTGGTGCAAAAGAACTGTCTCTTTGCCACCCTCACCGCCACAGAGTAGGCTTGATAGTGAGCTCTTACCTGTGTTTGGTCAGACTCAGCACGACTTTTCCTCCACCTGCGTTCTAGCCATCTCCCCTCTTGCTTCACTGCCCTCAGCTCAGGTGTATACCAAGGAGCTGGCCGGGCTCTGCTCAGAGGGAGAGGGCGCTTCAATGTGATCATTTCAACCGCCTGAGTCATCTCTGCATTCCACAGAGAATGTGGAAAGGTCTTTGACAGGAGCACCAGCCATACCAGCAGGAAAATCCCCCAGAGCCGTCTGGAATCCATCGGAATCCATTAGTCTCAGGGGGGCGGACCATTTTAATAGGTCCTCCACCCTTGCAGAGGGAGAAGGCTGCCAAGAGTCTAAACCTCAACAGGAAGTGATCTGACCATGACAAAGGGACAGATGTTAATTCCTCCACTTTCAGATCACCATCCTCCTGCCCAGTCGAGAAAACCAGATCAAGCGTGTGTCCTTTTATATGCGTTGGGCTGATGACATGTTGGGACAGCCCCATGGTTGTCATGGTGGCCATGAAGTCCTGTGCCACCCCGGATACAGCAGCCTTGGCATGGAAGTTGAGATCCCCCAGGACAATCATCCTAGGGGTCCTCATTGGGAAGATCATTCTATAATGGGGGAGGCACCACTGAGAAGGCCCTGTCTTTTGTTGCTGCCCTCCGAGCCTCCTGTGGAGGAGGCGCCCAGAGGAGGGCCTTGGATGCTAACCATAGTGTATGCTCCAAATATGCTCATTCAAGACCAAATCAGTCCAAAATACTTTGCTATACAAAAGGGAATTTTATATTTACAACAGTGAATTACAACATTAATTTCCCTCAGCTACTGTGAGGACAACAGCCAAGCTGAGAGGGAACAGAGAAGTCTGAGCAGGGTGGCAGATGATTTCAGTGTCCCTGTTAAAAAAAAGAGCGCTGGTGCTGCATCCCTGTGAGCCCTGACTCCGCTACACCACTGCTCAACTCTACAGAGCACAGGGCGGGGTTGGGCATGTCATGATCTCTCAGGCTGTGATACAGTCCTAGCAGGGAAATGGGGGTAAGCTTCACCTCTTGAAATTCTGCCTTTAACAGGCACCTGTTAAATGAACAGAAGCTCTGCCAGGGAAAATGTGGCAATCCTTCCAGGGCTGGGTATGCACTGGGTCTAGGCAACCATTAATTGGCCTATGTAATAAACTGGGCAAAGTTATTTATAGAGTTGTGGCTACAGCTGCGAGAATACCATAAGCCTGGCATGCTGCTATTCCCTCTTCTTTAGTAATATACTTTGATTTGCTGTAGTTCATTCCCCTCAGCAGTCTGCTTTTTATAGATAACATAAAGCACTTGCCAGAGTGGTAGATAACTGAACGTACGAAGCATGACATTTTCCTAGATATATAGTGCACTACATGAACACTTTCCTATCAGAACCCAGAAACTGGAGTTGAGTAAGGACAAATAACTTGCACGGGTCCTAAGGGAGACAGCCAATGACGCTTTCCACTGCAGTGAAAGAATTTCGGTGGTGTTTGCCATATATGCTTAACAACTGCTAGTCAGAACAAGCCTAATGGGCTAGCAATACACAGGCCCAGTTTGCACTACATGAGGGTGGTTAATAAGCCATGGTGGCTTGTTAACCATCCTTGCGCATGCCAGTTCATTTCACTATTTACCCTCATTGGGCATGGCTTGTCATCCCATGTGTGATCCTGGTAAGGGTGGCTGGCTGGGGCGGCTAACAAACCACGCAGCAACCCTACAACAGAGCGTGGGTTCTGGATGGTTTCTTAACTACACCAGCCACCCACCCTCACCGGGTTCACATGTAATGACAAGCCACTCCCAGCGAGGGTAATTAGGGAAATGAACAGGGCCACAACTGGCACATGGGTGTGGTTAACAAGCCACCATGGCTTATTAAACACCCACGTGTCATGCAAACCCAGTCTCACAGTTGTTAGTAGAGGCACATAGTTTTTTAGAACAGTGTGTAGGATTTACTTTTTAAGGAGGTGGGGGAGAAAAGAGACTACATTCCCTAAATGGTGCCCCTGGACATTGTACCCCATTCTCTGGGTTCATACAGAATTAGGAGGGACCATAAGACCACCTAGACTTACTCCCTGCTCCCATGCAGGAATGATCCTGCACCTCCATCCCTTTATAGATCAACTTCTAACTATAATTCTATGGATAGTATCCAATGGTGTAATTCTGCAAATTCAAATAGCCGCTGAATATTTCCATTGTGCAAGCGGTTGTGCAATGTGCTTGCACAAACATACCCTTAGTTGGATTCTCTTGTGCATATTTCAAAACCTAGTTTCCACTAGCACATCATTTGCGCTGACAGAATGACATAGTTGGATATTGCCCTAAGTTATTTATTTTTTCAAAGGCATCTTGATAGTCATGCCCCACGCCCCTTCAGAGAGATCTCAAGACATGTCATATTGGCCCATGTGCCTGTCTTCCTCTTCCTTTGATCCATTTGCTCCAGCTTTGAAAATCTCAAACCATGGGGTTTACTGGATTGCAGGGGTAGGCAACCTGGTGCCTTCCAGATGTTCTGGACAACAACTCCCACCAGCCCCAGACAGCATGGCCAATGGGCAAGGATTATGGATGTTGTAGTCCAAAACATCTAGAGAGCATCAGGTTGCTAACCTTGCTGGATTGCAATCCAGAAATCTTCCTTTCCTTTTAAATATTCCAAGGCAACTGAAGAGGATCCTGTTAGCGCAATACAGCAATGGAACCAATTACCTAGGGAGGTGGTGGGCTCTCCCACACTGGAGGCATTCAAGATGAAGCTGGACAGCCATCTGTCAGGGATGCTCTGACTTGGATTCCTGCACTGAGCAGGAGATTGGACTCGATGGTCTTAAAGGCCTCTTTCAACCCTACTATTCTATGATTCTGTGATCCAACCAGATGCCTACACTGCTGCAGCTATGCCTTTAAGAGCAATATGATATGCAGGTAATGATTGTTCATCTCTGTGCTATGAAAACCTACACCTGCTGGTTTCTGCCCATCAAGTGTGTGTGCGTGTGTGCGCGCGCATGCGCGCGCTTGCAAAATCAAAGCAGGGCATTTCTTTCTGGTCAGTCATCAACCTCACCTCCAAGTGACATGCCTCCACCAGTTCCCTCCTTTGTGGCCTGTTGTTGATGGAAATGACAGTCCTAATTGCTTCTAGGAGGAAAGGGGAGGCAGGTGGACAAAGGGGCAGAAGGAGCAGTAGGTGTGAAATGCAGTGGCTACACATTCATCTGCTATCTTGTTACATTTTAAGGGACAGGCAGGATCTTGAGGTTATGACAAAAAAGGCCATGGCAGTGCTTGCCTTAGAACATTTGGCTGCAAAACATAGCCCATTTACTTCAGAAGAGTGCTATTGAACTTTTCTGAAATAAGTGACTTTGGACCCCCGTCTCCCACTGTGACGTTCTTTTTGAAGATCACATTGCCCTGCATTCTATGCATGTCTGTAACAGAACTTAACCTACACTAATAATTGGAATCCCAGTTAATAGGTGATTAAAATTATCCAGTAGTGAAGTCACATCATTGTGAGAGCCTGGATGAGTCTCTGGTGGTTTGGTCTTCCATGTCATTTCTTATCCTTTCTTAGAGCTCCCACTTCAGAGTATTAATTTAAAACATAATTACATATAATAAAATAACAATAAAAAGAATAATACAACATACAATATTTGTTTGTCTTATTGTATGCTGTTTCTTTGTGTTTATTGGTTTGATGTTATTGTATTTATTGTGATTTTATTAATTTGTAACACTTCTAAACTGCTTATTTTTTTAAAGCACCTAAGCAGTTCACAGTCAATTTTTAAGTTGTGTTTATTATGTTTTAACATGTATATCGTACACTGGCTAGAGAAATCTATTTTATTTGGTGTTTAATAAAATAAATAAATAAATAAATAAAACCACAAGACATAATGATATAGCCTAAAATATAATATAGATGCAAAAACTAAAACTGTCATCAGGTACAAGAGTTAAAACCACTGATTACTTAGAAATGACTTATAATGAAACTTCCAAGTGGGAGTGCTTAGGAAGGATCACAGGCATAAATTATTCAAGGGACAGAAGTCTGTGGCTTCAGGTGGAAAATTGCTACATGATCAAAAGAAGGAGGACATTGCTAGAATTGGTCAGTGCTGTGATGTGGATCTATAATGTACATTGTACGGTAGCGGCTGCTTTCTAGCAGAGCTCCTGTGCCCTTAACAGGTGCATGGCCAGGCACAAATCCAACAGGTAAAGCTTCTCCCGTGATTGCATCTCCATGCAGCAAAAGGATGAATTTCAGCCTGTCTGCCAATTGTTAAAAGCATAAAAAAAAACAACAACATGTGGCAGCACTATGCTCAGCATACAAATATTGGAAACATTTGACTAAAAATGGCAATGATGTATTGACAAGCATTTCTTGAATGTATCCACTGACTGTATCTGAGATTTTTATCAACTCCTGCTCACACATGCACAGCTCTGACAGGGTTGTGTGGATGACTAAATCCAACCTAATGCTTGACCTAGAGGGTCTCACATGATTGCTTTTAAAACTCTGGCCATGAACTTTGAATGTTATGTTAGAAATTGCCAGAAAATATAACTTACATCAATGCCTCCAGGAAGAAAAAAGTATACTGTAGGCTTTGATTTAATTCTCTGTGTAATATATTATTTGTTTGAGGTACTAGGCATGCAGTTATTACTGTGTGTGTGTGTGTGTGTGTTTAGGAAGTGTAGCATAACTCTGCTATATAGTTTGCATATATATGTATATAGAGCAATATTGTTCTAAGAACTTTGGTTGAAACTAAGCTAAATCTTCCCCTGGAGGATTCTGAAGCAGAGTCGCAAAAGCCACAGTGAGGAAGTAGTGGGAAGCGCAAAAGGCATTATGGGACAGATATAGAAAATGAAATGAACTTACGGTCATGGAGAATAATTTTAACAATACACAGCGCTAAATTCAAGGCGGGTTGACTGCTTGTTGACTCTGCGAGACCCAAAGATTATGCAGGACATTGTGTACATCTCAAAAGTTAATCTTGCAGCATTAATTGGCATTAGGTTCTTGTTAAAACTAGAAGGAAACTGTGTTCTAAACACCATTAGTATGGTCAGCTGCTGAGAAAGGCAAAAAGCCTGTTTAGCTAGAACATCCAATGGTCATATGAGATGTCTTCATTCAGCACAGTTTTTCAGGTTTTTCCATTTCATTCCTAGTTTCCAACTTCCAGTCTCAGTAGGTCAACACTGCAAAGTCTGGACAAATTTGCCACACAAGGCAAGCAAATCAAACTCAAGCAAATGTCCATACTTTGTATAATTTGGAACAAAAGATAATTGTGGATTGTACTTTGTGGCTAGGTAAAAAACGGCTATCTCAGGTTCTCTGATTTCTTGCTGGAATTTCCTCACTCCCAGCTGCACATCTTACCATGGATCACAGCTCTTAAAAAAATCTCCTTCTTTGCTTATAAAAACAAATATTTCATAATATTTATTTCATAAAATATGATATTTCAAACTGCTTGTCACTATCTGTCCCTAAATATATTGCAGCTCCAAGTTAGGGAAATCCTTGGAGTCATTTAGGCATGTATGGATTTTGTTAAATCCATTCCATCTGTGTTTTGCGGACTGTCAGGCATCTTTCGTTCTGTCGTCCGCTCATTGACGGAATCAGATTTTTTTTTTAGGGATGTACAAGAATTTTGTTCCACTTGAGGAACATTAGTGTTTATCTGCATTAGCACAAGTGCACTACTGCTAATGTGCACTTGCACTAATGCACATTAGCACAGGTGAGCGTTTATGCAAATCCCCCTCCAAAAGTTAAAACTCTGTCCACAACTCCATATGGCTCAGAAAAAGCTGGTCTGCTGTGGAAGCCACAGGTTGGATTCACAGAAATCCAAACTCATTTGAATCTGTTGTGAATTTCTCCATCATCCCTAGAGTCCTTATTTGGGTGTGTGTTCTCTAGAGAAGGTCTTATTAGCATGGTTCTTTACTAAAAAGGTCATCCCAGCCCCCTGCCTCTGAGGGCCAGCATCTATATTCACCTTGATCATCTCCACACCAGTAATATTTCTGACAATTAATTAATTACATTTCTATACTTTCCAATATCCAAAGCTTATAACTTTCTTGGGTATACTCTTCTTCTTGCAGAAGTTCAGCACTGTAAAGCATCTTACCAAAAAAGGAATTTTACTGGTCAAATAAGAAAGAGAAGGAGCATTAAATACAGGCATCTTAAAAGAAAACAAAAAGTTAATCATAACTTCTCTACTGTAATGAAAGTACATCAAAGCATGCTGAAGCCAGCTCTAAAACTTTAAAATATACTAGGAGCTGCATCTGTTGTCTCATACCCTTCCAAGAGGGCCTGGGTGAATCGGTGTATCAATACTCTGGACAACATCTTCCTTCCAATGATTTCTCAGTGATTTCTGAGTTCTTCCCCACCCAACAGGGAAACAGCACCTTATTTTAAATTAAAAGGCCTTGAGTGTGGATTTTGGTCAATGACCACCATTTTGTAAAACTTTAAAAACATTATTTTGTTTCCTGAGGATTGTACTTCCCTCCCTTTATTTATTATTTACATTCTACCTCCCAAGACTGAATCTTTAGTACTGTAGAGCAAATCCTTCAGTGGCATATATAAATATCTCTCTTCCCACCCCCATCCCCACATTTTACAATTCCCTGTAGCAAGGGTATCCCCTCAATCTATTATGTGGCAATAGGGTGTTGTGTTACTCAGCTACTGGCACTGGACTGGGGCTACTGAAAGCATAGTTCAAAGGGAAACATGCACTTAATATACTTGGGACCAAGATACTTGAATGACCACCTTTCCTCACTCAAACTGGCCTGTCCACTGTGTTTCTCATTGGATGCCTTATCCTGTTGACATCAGAGAACCAGTTGGCTGTGACATGGGTAGCTGTGCCCAGCTTGTGAGAATTTCTCTCCTGGGAGTTTTTGATTGGCCCTCTCTTTAATGGCACTTAGATAAGTTACTGAAGGGTGCAATCAGCTGGAGGATGCTGGGAGTTGTAGGACTTCTTTCTGTCTAAACCTGCACAGCATTGCACCCTAAACAAATAATAAATAAATAAGATCATTTTGTTTGGTTGTGTCTTTGGTTAGTCCTCTCTCCACCGCAGTTTAGGATTATGCTCTATTTTGTGACATTTTTGTTCTGTTCTCATTTTACTTTCTTTTATTTTATGATTGAGTGCATAATGCAGGTAGTTCTTTTTTTAAAAGCTTATCTTGTGAACTGCCTTCAGGGTTTTTGGACTGAATGGCTAGAAATATTTTAAATAAACAGATACACTTCGAGAGTGCCGTAAGCAGGTTTTTTTTTTTAATGTTTCACGCACAAAATTTAAGGGAGCTGGAAACATGGGAAGCGAAACTGGCGAGAAGATTTATAAGCATAAATATAGAGTGAAGCTTTTCTCCTGTGCAGATGCTGACAGAATTATTTTGGTGGTTAGTTCTGAAAATTCAGTTCTGTTGTATAATAGCGAGGAAAAGTCAAGCCTGAGATTGCGGCAATGGCTTTGCATTACACATCGAATTCCTGAGATTTGATGAGGCTACAGGGCTGTGAACAGGCAGACTTGTATAGTACATAGGAATGGAGGAAGCATAGAAGTAGAGATGTTGCTATATTGACCAGTACTCAGGCTTGATTACAGTTGGGTAACGATGAGCTGAAAGCATTCAGATAAACCAATTTAAAGTGTAATTATGAAGGGTTTAAGATATAGTATATGTAATTATTTTCTCTTGCTCAATGATTTGTTCTCCAGACTACAGTAGGAGGAAGAAGGAAAACTGGAAAAGAATGGAAATCAATAGACCATGTGAAGAGTGTTTTCTGAAAGACAGAATCCTTTTGTATCCCCACCCTAAAACGTAGAGTTGTCAAAAGAATGTAGAGTAACACTTTCTCTTCCCTGCCAAATATATTTGCGCATAAAGCAAGGGAGGGAAATGTAGCAGAATACTAAAGGGACAAAATATGGCAACTGATTGTATGTGAGGAACTGCAGACCTTATATTTCAATCCTACATAAAATTGACCAGATTGGGGAAGATAAAATATAAACACCTAGGTGTCTTTTTCTGACAGGTGGAAGAACCTGCGTTGGAGGCACAGAAGAGTCATGAGGAGACAGCAGGAGGCACTAGAAAGGGGCATTGTACACCTCAACTAGGAAATAAGAGGCAAAGCCCCAGTTCAGACAATCACTCAGAACATACCCGTTCCCTACTCCCTTCCAGGTGCGTAACACTGAAACCAGGAAGTCTCCTATTAAACATAATTTCTTGTTTTGTCTGAACTGGGAAACTATGGCTATGAGGTTTAGAAAAAGCCAGGTTCTTAAACCAGTGTTTGAAGTTGGTTTAAGATCCTGCTAACCATAGGGTCCCTGTCTGGACAAACTGGGAAACTGTTGTTAATTGGACACTTCCTGTCATAATTGTTGCATGACACAAAGGGAGGGGGGAGGTATGTCCAAGGAAAAGGCTTGTGCGTATCTTGGCTTCTTAAGCCGAGATACAATTGTGCAAATGTGGCCAGCAGATTTGAGTTTCCCCTAGGGTTCTTTAGCTGCATATGGGAGAAAGTATTTGTATTACTAGGAAATAGGAGGCAAAGCCCCAGTTCAGACAAAACAAGAACAAACAAAACAAGAATTGAGCAGGGGGTTGGACTTGATGCCCTTGTAGGCCCCTTCCAACCCTACTATTCTATGATTCTACTCCACTGACTATGAGCATTGAAAATGGCCTTTTCCTAGGCCTGTACTGAATGGACACAAATTCTGGAGTTGTACATCCCATGTTTGCAAAACTGAGAGCTGGTTCACACATGCAAGTTTGGTATAGGATTGCATCTATGAGAAATCAAGTAATATACATACATGTGTGAGCCAGTGCATTGAGATGGCTGAGAACATATGTTGAAGAAAGCACCGGCCCAAGACATTTTGCTGCTTGAGGCAAAGGACAAGATGGTACCTCCCCTCCAGTCCATGTACAGAAACGGAAAGGAACTGCAATTATACCTTTAACATTGCCAATGACATAGCATCCTCAACTACACATGAGGGCAGCAGGCTTGTTTTGGGACTAAAGGATATCTCATGTGGCACACATAGCTCTGTCTTTCAAGAAAGGAGAATGGCTGGGGGACTGCTACTGCTGCCCCCGAGTCTGCTGCCTGAGGCAGTTGCCTCATTCTGTCTAACAGTAGGGCTGGCCCTTGCTGAACAGAACTGGGTCATCCCCTGCACACTCCAGGCCCTCAAAAAAACAGGTTGGTGGTTTGGGCATTTCCTGTCTTTGAAAACTGGTGAAACAAATAATAAATATCAAGTAATTGAGAGTGGAACATCTTAAGTGCTGCTCTGCTAACTTTCCACCCATTATTAGAGAGTCAGTGGCTATTATTGTAAAATAACCAAGGGAAATGCAACAGGGGGTGCTACCTCTTCCTAGTACAAAGTGGGAGTGCCAAGTGCTGATAATATTTTCCCCCACTGACCCATATTCCTGGCTCTTCTCCAGGCACAAGGCCAGTGCTGCTGGAAATGGAGGTGATTAATCAGTTCAGCTGTGAGCAGGGAACACCATACAGAAGCACAGTTAATGCACCTGTTATTTCAATAACCAGAGCTTTAGCTGTTCCACTTTAAAGACTAATGAAGCAAACAATGATATGACACAGATGTAGGCAGCAAAAATATGACAGGGAAAAGCAATTAACCTCTGTACTAATGAAGTCTTTGCAACATTAATACAATATTTTTTCTATACTGTAGTAGCTCAGTCTTACAAATACCTTGGGAGCAAAGGCAGTATAACTCCAAACTGCTTATTCTCCTTCCTACAGTGCCAGCCTGCTCCAGCAGCCTCACTTGTTACCTTCCAAACTACTTGGTGCAATTGCCTCTGCTAGATCTTTGGCCCCTCTACTAGCTAATTGGATGAGAAATGCTCTGTTGGAGTTCACTCAGCGATCATGTGAAGACACCCTAGGTGACTGAGCACATGCAGGGATATGCGAAGGCATCACTTAATTATAGGTTTCCCTGGTCACAACCCAATTCCATATACCTTTTGAATTTACCTCTAAATTCAGAGAGGAGGCAGCCACAGATTTGTCTCTCTGTTGCTTCCCCTTTCCTTTTGGCTACCTCTCACCCACTTGCTGTAGTGAGCAATTTGGCTAGTATGCTACACTGCAGGTAGGGGAGATGGGGAATGAAATGGCTGGAGGGGAAAATGGCTGGATGAAGCAACATTGGCCCTGTCTCCTGATTTAGAGGCACCCTTAAAAGGCCAAGGGCAATCTATGTTGTGACTATTGAACTACTTCTCAGATTATATTAAGGAGGCTGGTGGCTCCATTTTGGTGGGGTGTGAAGCCATTCTGAGTTTCAGTCAGAACTAGCCAGAACTCTAAAGAAGCCATCCAACATCCTGAACCTTATCCCCCAGATAGGTTCAGCACCTTGACTAGCTCCTTTAGAGTTCTGGCTGGTTCTGACTGAAATTTGGAGTGGATTCACAGCCCCACCAAAATCAGAGCCACCAGCCTTCACTGATAAAAAGACAAAAGAAGAACCCTGCTGGATCAGACCAAAGGCCTATATAGTCCAACAGCCTGTTTCGTACAGTGGTCAACCAGATGCCCCAACGGGAAGTCCTCAAGCAGGACATAAGGGCAATAGCCCAGTCCTGCTGTTGTTCCCAACAACTGGTAAATCCAAAGCATATTGCCTTTGAACATGGAGGTAGTCTATATAGCCATCATGACTAGTAGCCATTGATCGTCTAATCCAGAGGTTGGCAACTTGTGGCCCTCAAGATGATTTGGCCTACAACTGCCATCGTCCCTTACCATTGGCTGGTGAAGACTGATGGCAGTTGTAGGCCAAGGCATCTGGAGGGCCACAAGTTGCCCGCCCCAGTCTAATCCATGGATTTGTCTAATCCCCTTTTAAAGGTATCTAAGATGGTGGCCATCAACACTTCCTATGATAGACAATTCCAGAGTTTAACTATATCTGAGGTGTTCCTGTTGTTTATATATGTATATATTATGGGGAGGGGGTTCTATTTTCTTTCTCAGAAAAAAATGCTGAGTAGCTGAATAGTTAAGTTAACCTATAGTTGGTTAACATTAATTACCATAACTGAAGCTGCTATTTGCCGGAGGAAGGAAGCTTCCAGTCACACTAATTGCAGCACCCTCCACAATGTGTGTGCAGGGAAGGCAGATTATCCCTGGAACCACTACAGAGAGGAAGGGTTAAGCCCTCTTCCCTGTGGGCCACAGCCCTGATCCTGACAAGTCCCTCTTTGTGGTTTTCTTTCTTTCTTTCTTTCTTTCTTTCTTTCTTTCTTTCCTTCAAAAACAAACAAGGCATATGAAATGTGATTAGACATTTCTGGTATCATCTAGTTTGGTCCAAGATTTGTGGCAGGGATGACTCTTTATCTTGCATCTCATGCAGCCATTTTAACCAGTGAAAAGTAGAATAAAATAAAATTTTGGACAGGTAGCACACCCAAGTAGCTGTATTACATTCATACATATAGTTTACATCTCGCATAAGCCAAACACTTCATACTCCTTTCCTCATTGGTCCTCATAATAATCACACAGAGGAGGTGATCTTTATTCCATTTCACAAATGGAGACCTCAGGTTGACAGAAAGCAATTTTGGTCTAAGCCACTAGGGAAGGAAACTCAAGAACTTTGAGGGCCCAGATAGTTTTCTCATCCATCCTTCCAGTAGTTGGAAGAGGGACAGAAAGGGAAAGAAAAATACCCCAGGTGAATGATTGGCTATGAAGGTGGTGGCGGAGTGAGAGATTTGGATTCTGGGACCATGGGCTATACTTCCTGGAAGATGGACTGTTGGCAAGGGATGGGTTACATCTCACAAAGGCTGGGAAGAATGTGTTTGGCCACAGCATTAATAACTTCATCAAGAGGGCTTTAAACTGAATCCTACAGGGGAGGGAGACGTAAAGTTGGGGGTAACAATGGACGAAGGCTCATGCACAGCAACGGAGAGAACAGCTCTAATAGCGCCCAATAATAGTCTTCAGAAACATGTAGGAAGAAAGCCAGACCATGAAGCACATGGTCTTGGATGTCTATATCCCAATGCCCAGAGTATGGGAAACAAATAGAACGAACTTGAACTCTTAATGCAGGAGGGAAATTATGACTTGATAGGTGTAACTGAGACTTGGTGGGATGACTCTCATGACTGGAATGCAGCAATTGAAGGATATAACTTGTTCAAAAAGAACTGGAGGAACAGAAAGGGAGGTGGGGTTGCACTATATGTTAAAAATACTTATCTCTGCACAGAAATACAGGAGGATGAGCTTGATAGCCCCATTGAGAGCATCTGGGTTAAAATAAATGGAGCAAAGAACAAAAGGAACATGGTGGTCGGAGTCTACTACCAGCCACCCAATCAAGGAGAAGACGAGTATGAAACTTTTGAAAAGCAAATAGCCAATGTTTCAAGGAACCATGATGTAGTAGTAATGAGGGACTTCAATTCCCCCGATATTTGTTGGGAGACCAATTCTGCAAAACATGGCCCCTCCAGGAAATTCCTGACTTGTGTGGTGGATAACTTCCTCCTACAGAAAGTAGAGGAAGGAAGTAGAGGATCGGCTATCCTTGACTTGATCCTAACCAACAGAGATGACTTATTGGATAAAGTAGCCGTTACAGGAACTCTGGGGGAAAGCGACCATGTTATACTTAAGTTCTTGGTTCTAAGGGAAGCAAAAGCCGAGTGTAGCCAAACGCGTACCCTGGATTTTAGGAAAGCCCATTTTAATAAACTCAGAACAATAAGTAAGGTCCCATGGCAAGAGACTCTAATGAGAAAAGGAGTCCAAGGTGGATGAGAATTTTTTAAAAAGGAAATTCTCAAGGCACAATTACAAACAATTCCAACAAGGAAAAAAGGTGGAAGACAACAGAAGAAGCCAATCTGGCTTCACAAAAAGCTTAGAGATGACCTGAAAACAAAAAAAAGTACACATATAGGAAGTGGAAGGAAGGACAAGCTACAAAGGAAGAGTACAGGCAGGTAGCACAGAATTGCAGGGATGGCGTCAGGAAGGCTAAAGCTGAGAATGAGCTGAGGTTAGTGAGGGATGCTAAAAGCAACAAAAAAGCTTTCTTCAGCTACCTACATAGTAAAAGACAGAGGAAAGAAATGGTGGTTCAGCTATTAAATAAGGATGGCAAAATGATAACAGATGACAAAGAAAAGGCAGAAGTGCTCAATTCCTACTTTGACTCAGTCTTCTCCCAAAAGAGGGTCTATGACCCCCACAGCAAAGGCAAAGTACAGGCTGAAGGGGGAGGATTGCAGCTTGAGATCGATGGTCAAGGAACACCTAATTACTTTGAATGAGTTCAAATCTCCGGGGCCAGATGAACTGCACACTAGAGTAATAAAGGAACTGGCAGAAGAATTCTCAGAACCACTGTCTATTATCTTTGAAAAATCATGGAGGATGGGTGAAGTGCCAGATGATTGGACGAGGGCTAATGTTGTCCCTATCTTCAAAAAAGGTAAAAAGGAGGAACCTGGGAACTACAGATCAGTCAGTCTGACATCAATCCCTGGGAAAATTCTGGAGCAGATTATAAAGCAATTCATCTGTAAGCACCTTGAACACAATGCAGTGATCACTTGAAGCCAACATGGATTTGTCAAGAACTAATCCTGCCAGACGAATCTGATCTCATTTTTTGATCAGGTCACCTGCCTTGTGGACTGTGGGAATGCTGTGGACATAATATACCTCGACTTCAGCAAAGCTTTCGACACTTCCAACACAGTGGGATACTTGCATTTATGATATGCCTGTTGTGCAACAATTCCCTGTCCCTCTGGCCCCCTCACCACAAAATGTCTGTCTTTGGGCCAGCACTTTGAATGTCACTTTAGGCTAAATGTCTGTAGCAACTTTCATCTGAACTCCCAGAGAGGGGTGAATTTAGAAATTAGCCTGACCTGACTGGGTCTGCATTTGCTTATCTGTTGTGAAGAAGTAAGGGTATAGTATCAAACACCACCATTTGCACATAATGATAAGCCAGGATTCCTGGCTTATCCTGGCTTGCTGTGAACAAGGAACACATTGGGGAACTCAACCCATGTGCTCCTGCTTTGCTTTTCTCTATGTGAAAGTGGGTAAAGCTAACCAGAAAAAGAGAGCTTATCCTGACATCTCAACCTGGGATCCTGATTTGTTGCTCCCAAACAAGCCAGGATTCGTAAACCACCAGCAAATCAGGGTTTGTTGTTGGCTTACAAATCCTGACTTGTTTCGGAGCAACAAACCAGGATCAGACATCATGATGAGCCACCCCTTCCTGGTTAGTTTTACCCACTCATGCAAAGGGGGAACTGATCAGGCTGCATACATCGGCATGCTGCTCATTCACAGTAAGCCATGGGTATTGAACCACAGGCCTGTGGGCCAAATCTGGCCTGGCTGGGGTCTCTATCTGGCTTTCTGGAATTCCCCAACTGGCCACATGCCCCTTTCCCCTGACCACCAATGTTGTGGTGGTTTCCTGGCTTTTGCAGTTTTTTTCCCATGCTAAAAGGTTGAAATGCCTCTCCTAAGGCTTATTTACTGGGAGTAAGAGCTCTGAGGTAAAATATGCTCGTATTTTTTGTGTTTTGGTCCGAGAACGTTTCCAAAACTGAATTCGGCTCTTGGACTGAAAGAGGTCTGAAACCCCTGCAGTAAGCCAAGGGAATCCAGGAATCCTGGCTTACTATAATGTACAAATGCGGCCACTGTCATTGATGTGGCATTAAGTCTTCAAGCTGTTTTTCCTTTTGAACCAAGGAGGGCTGTTGCCCAAAGCATGGGTACCTCAATGCTCCATGTGTTTTCGTCAGTCACATCTTTTATGCTGTGGTAAATCACCAGTCTAGTCGATCACACTCTCAGTCGTGTTAATGTGACTGAATTAATGCAAGGATTTGTGGTGTGCATCAGCTGACATTTGCTGAGCCTTCACCAAAGTGTCTCCTGTTTGAAATCCCACTCAAAATGTGGAGTGCTTACTGAATCAATAGCAGGATTCCATAACCAATGAATGAATTTCCTAATACAAAGTGACAGAAAGGTACAAGGTAGATGTGCCTTTAAAACAAAGCAAAACAGTGAGTTGGCTCCCAAAGCTTTGTGCTTGTTGAGCAGGGAATCAAACTGATTGATGGTCTTATTGTTTTCAGCACTTAAAAAAAAAAATCTTCACATTGGTTATTTTTAAAATTTTTGTGTTAGGCAGGTTAGTGGTTTGGAAAATGTGTTTGGCAGTCTGTTAATTAAAGAGTGAAATTGAAATATAAAATGATTATTTTTGCACTCCTCATTTGTGGGATTTCAAAGTTCTTTTGCAAGCATTAATTAAGCCTCGTAACATCCCACAGAGGTAGGTAAGTTAAGTGTTGTTATCTCCCCTCTGCAGGTGCGGTGGGGGCCTGGAAAATGAACTGCTCTGGGCCTGAGCCTGTAAATTGCACGAATGAAGAGTTAAATGTTCAGCAGTCACAGGAAATGATAGGAGGAAGTCATTGCTGGGGCAGTTGATTTTGGACAGGGGAGGCTCACAATCAGAATACTTCTCAGATATGCTACTCACTGGCAAGTCATTATCTCTCAACCTAAATTGCTTCAGAAGGGGACTTTGAAGATAAAATGAGACAAGAGTGTCAGTAACCAGTGTGGCATAGTGGTTAGCATGTTTGACTGGGACTCAGGAGATCCAGGTTCTAGTCTTCACTCGGCCATGATGAAGCTCACTGGGTGGCTTTGTACCAGTTACTAACTCTTGGTCTAACCTTCCTCCCAGGGTTATAGAGGGGGTAAAATTGAGAGGAGGAGGACCATGTAAGCTGTCCTGGGTTTCTTGCAAGAAGAAAAAAGGTGGGATATAAATGTAATAAACAAACAAACAAACAGACAGACAGAGGAACTCAGAACCCGAGAGTGCCCTGAAGGGTAGCATAGCAAGGGGAATTCTATCAGGTATAGCTTTCCTGGTCACCGCAGCAGCACTATGACCGGTGGAGAATGGGGGACACACACATCATGCAACTGGTAGAATTCTCCCTTTATGTAACTTAAAAAAAAACAGATTGTAACCCAGTCTCTGGTGTAGGATGAGAAAGCAGCCTAAATAAACAGGCCACAGAACTGGCTCCTGCAAAGTTCCTCAGGACTTAGAGCAGCTCCATCTCTTTAGGAACTTATGTGTGGCCCTCTAATTATTTCTAGGGATGTACGAAAGTCACTTACCTGTTCGCGGATTAAGCTGATGCTGGGGGGGAGGCGCTCCGTCCCTCCCCCCGAAATTCTGGCCGGGGGGGTGCTCCATCCCTCCCCCCCCCCCGAATCCTGGCCGGCCGGCTCTGCTCCGCAGGGATTCTGTGGAGCCGCCGGCCGGCTCCGCCAGCGGCCGGACATCCGGCCGCTGGCTAGCAGGGACGCAAATGGTGGCGGCTGTAGCTGCCGCTGTTTGCGTCCCTGCAGTCAGCCGTGATAGGCTACCTAAATGTTTACGTAGCCTATCATGGCTGATTAAAAAAACAAAAACAAAATGCGTGTACGCAAATGGTGGCGCCCATGGCCGCTGCCATTTGCGTTCCTTATTTTGGCACATCTTAGTCTACGTAAACGTTTATGTAGACTACGGCGAAAATAAGGGGAATGCAAATAGTGTAGACGCTATGCTATTTGCGTTCCCCTTATTTTTGCCGTAGTCTACGTAAATGTTTATGTAGACTAAGACGTGCCAAAATAAGGAACGCAAATGGCGGCGCCCATGGGCACCGCCATTTGCGTACGCGCGTTTGTTTTTTTTTAATCAGCCGTGATAGGCTACGTAAACATTTACATAGCCTATCACGGTGTTTTTTAAAATTTAGCCGTGATAGGCTACGTAAATCTTTATGTAGCCTATCACGTTTTTTTTTAAAACTTGGAAATGGCGGCGGCGGCAGCCGGTCAGAAGACCGGCTGCCGCAGCCGCCACCACTGAACCGCTGCCGGAGCCGCTGCCAGAGCCGCCTCTGCCAGGAAGATCCGCCCCAGGTAAGTCCTGTCCCAGAGGGACGGGGGGGCAGGGGGCTGTTTCGCCACCAATTTCGGGGGGCCGAATGTGCTGGCATTCGGCCTCCCCGAGATCCATGGCGGTACATCCCTAATTATTTCAGTAAGAATTTCCTGAAGAGGGAAATGGACCCAAATGTGCTTCCTCACATCTCTTCTGCACAAAATCATCTCTTCCCTAACAACCTTCTATTGAACTTCAGTTATTGGGTGGTCTAAAAATGTAACAAATACATATATATAATACCAGGTTCCTGTGCATTTATAGCAGGGGTGGGCAACTTCACATGTTTTGGCCTACATCTCTCAGCCCTAACCAGCATAGCCAGTGGTGAGGAATCATGGGAGTTGTAGGCTACAATATCTGGGGGGGGGGGGGGTTACAAGTTGCCCACCCCTTGATTAATGGACTTCATAGGCTGAGAGAGTCTATAAACACTTTTGGAAACCACAGTATGTCTTGCCATTGGCTAAGATCCAGAGACAGGACATGTACATGCTTGTGAGAACTGAACATGCAGCTGGAGCTTATTTGCCATTTTTGCTGCAGCAGTTGCCACTGCTGAAGGGACAAGCAGCTAGACCTTCTGGGAGCAAGAGCAGCAAGCAAAGCTCCAGATGTGCACATAGGATGATACTCTCCCACGCATGCCTATCTCTTCCTGGGATGTGAACAGTGCAATCCTATGTATGTTAATTCAGAACTAGGTTCCACTACAAACAGCCCAATTTGGCTCAGACTAATTCAGAGTCTGCCTGCTTTGACTGAGCTTGAAATCCTGATCTTGGTTTGGAAATCCACATCTTCATGCTTTCCATTGATTATCATTGGAAATCAACAAAGGACTATAACCTTTTTCTTTCTGTCAGAATTTTAGAAGGTTAGGTGCAGGATGAATGAAAAGAAGTTGAAAGACTTTTGTTTTCTGCTCAATTTGCACAAAAGTCACAGAAAATGCAATAGGACAGGGGTCGGTGATGTATGTGGAGCATACAATGGTTGAGGCAGAAGGACTTGAACATCCAGCATTTTCCAAGGAAGTGCCCAATGCAACACTCTCCCAGGTCCCACAGACTCCACCAAAACGCTTCTAATGTTTCTGCTTCTGGGAACAAAAATTTGCAAAGTGCGCTGAACACTGGATTAGTCTTGCAATATATTGCTTGAACATCCCTCCTCCAAGGCACAGGGACCAGAGAGCTCTGCTAAAACCATTCACAGAGATTAGAAGCTAGCTAGCTTAGAGGCTACCAACTTCAAATTGACACCCCCTCCTTCTTTCTCTTCCCCCATTCCCCACCTTGGTGTTTTCCTTATATGGACAGGTTAGGGAGAAATGTATCTGTTTTTGGAGAAACCCTGTTTGTGTCTCTGTATGCCTTCAAATCCTGCATCTTTTGGAGCTTTCAGATTTGGATTTGGTCCGCTTCAGAGGAGCCCCATTTGAGTCAGACATCTTCTGAATCTATCCAAATCAGCCCGATTTGGTTTGGGTTGTGGCCAAATCTGAAGCACAGCCTTATTATGCTGGGACAAAGGAGCATTATTTAATGGAAAAAATAAAGGGGAAAAATCTTGGCAATTTCAAAGGGGCAATTCTCCTTTTCCCTCTCTTGCACCCACAAAAGAGAAGACACACACACAGGAGAAACCTGGCCACATTTACACAGGAGGGTCATATTGCTGGCACCCAAAAGTGTATTCTAATTAAACAACAAGGACAAAAAAAAAATCCTTTGTGACCAGCTGACACCTATTTATAGCAAATAACTATTCACAGCTAAAGGTGGATACCTCAGTCTCTCTTCATTCTCCCCCCAATAATATTGATTGATTGATTGATTATTTGTGGTATTTCTATACTGTCTTTATGAAGTCAACTAAAGCAGTTTACAAAAAATGCTGACAGGCCTTTAGCGGTGTGTGTGTGTGTATTTAAATTAAAGGCAAGCTACAATCCCTGCAGGCTCTTGTGTGTATACCAGGCACCCTCATTATAGAAATGTTGATATTAAAAATGGGACAAAGATGCCATTTTTGTACACAAGGACTCTAGAATATGATCAGTTCCATGCAGGTGTATGTGCGTACTGCATATATAGTTGTTGATACCTATACAGAAAACACATTGCAGCATTTTCATTGCCTTCCCTATAAAACTGCTATTAAGAAAGAAAATGGAAAGAGTTAAAGGAAATTATGAGAGGCCCAGGGCTCATCTACACCAGCCTTTTACTCTGGTTCTGCTCGGTTCCCAAGTTAATAATCTCAGATGACGCATGCCCCTCCCTGTAGCTAATGCGGCATTTCTTGCCCTAAATCCGTTTTTTAAAACTCTTGTTTGTGGTGGGTTTTCCAGGCTCAGCGGCTTCAGTGCAGTTTGGGAGTCCATGTGACCTCAGCTAGCTTCAGCGCAGGCTGGTGGAAGTGGCGCTGATTTGTGGAAGGGAAGAGCTGCATGGGGGGGGGGGGGCTTGTCTACCCAGAAGTAACTCATTACCTTGGAGATGGGGTCCGCCCTGCTGCTTTGAAAGGATGCTGTTTCAACCCTGCACTCAGTCACTGTTTCAGCTCTGCGCTCTCTGAGTGGGGAGGGGAGCTTAACTACTAGGCTGTTATGTATGGAAGTACAAAGGTACGCAGAGCCTTACTGATTTTGAAAGCTTCAGTGAGCATGGCTGGGGGAGGGGAGAGGATGGACACCAAGCCTCCTCACTTCCCTGCACCTACCCCATTGATGGCATTTAGTTCTACCTGTTTGCCCCATGAAAAAAGATTTTTAAAAAGTGTATACACGACAGTACTGGTTACCATTTGCCCCGGGAGAAGCTAACCTGATTTCATGAAAATTCGTATTTAAATGGAACTGCCTCAAATCCGTTTCCATGTAGATTGGCTCCCAGTCTCCCCCCCCCCCGTCTGACTCTCGATATCTCTGAGTGTGTGTGTGTCAGGGAGATTCATTTGGACCTCTGATAATTTGGGTATGAGAATGGATATGTTCATTGCTCATTCAGATAGGGAGTGATATACATTCATTGATAGAGCAGAACAGAACCATGATTTTTATTCTTCCATTTTGCATATGGCAAATACGTCATTTCAGTAATTCTTGCATGAAATGCCATAGCGATATCTTGGTGGAAGCTACATCTGTAATTCCCATATGCAGGGGCTGTTTTTGTTATGGAAGGAAGAGCTCTTTTGTTCTACCTTTGGCTGTGCATCCATTTGTCTCTGTCTCTAGAGGTTAATGACATAGTTTCTGATGAATTTGTCTAGACGGGAGCCTTGCATGGGGTTTTCTGTTTGCGCATGGGAAACTCAGCTTTTCTCTTTTTACCGGGTGTGGGCTCTTCTGGTGTCTTTTTGCTACTGCCTGTGATCTTCTGTTTATAGTGTTCAAATGCTTGTTAAAAACTCACCCCTTCACTTAGTCAAACTGATTTCCATTTCCTGCTTTCCCCCATGTCTTCCCTTCCCTTGTGGCCTGCAGGGCAATCCTGTGCTGTTTAATTTATGGCTATCAGTCATGATGGTTTTAGCTTCCAGGTTCAGTGGCAGTATGCTTTGGAATTACCAGCTGCTGGGAACAGGGGGCAGTATCCAATACCGCTGCTGTGCTTCCGCCATTTCTATTGCGCTAGTGGAATCCACTGCTTGTGTAAAAGGAACTAATGCTTCAAACATTAATCCCAGAAACAAGCGGAAATGCTCATTTCTGGAACAGTACAGGTCAGCGGAGCTCCCTTCTGTTCTGGAAACTATCATTTTGCTCATTCCTGATCACTGCAGGATCCTCCAGCTTCCCATTGTGCTAGTGGTGTGTTCCTCTAGCATGCAGGCAGCACTGGAGACTGCCCAATAGCAGGAGTGGGCTATTTCCCTCATGTTCTGCTGGCAGGCTTCCCCATGGCATCTCGTTAGCCTGCTGTGTGAAACAGGCTGCTGGACTAGTTAGGTCTTTGGTCTGAACCATCATCATAATCATCTTGCAGGGGATTTCACAGGTTACCTATTCTAGCTCTATACAACCAGCTCTATGCCATGCTTATCCAGCACATCTTATGAAACTGCTCATGAAGGAAGTTGCACAACTGTGGAGACAATGTGGTCTATTGCCCAAATGTTTTTACTGTTAAGAAGCTATCTTGCTGAAAAACGTACCCCTAGAACAGCAATCACTGCGGCTTGTGCTGTTGGAGCAGTGAGTATGCGGAGGGCCAGTGAGAGAGACCCAGAAAACTCTTCCTCAATTGCTCCGTGGCTCCAGTGGGCCTGCATTGTAAAAGGGCTAGAAACAGTCCTGTTCCTTCCTCTTCACTGTTGCTGTTCCCATACTATGGGCTGATGGGTGCCGAATATATGAAGCTGCCTTAAACTGAGTCAGAGGCTGGGTTCATCTGTGTTCAAATCTGACAGGCAGCAGTGCTCCGCTCAGTCTTGCAGGGATCTTTCCCAGGCCTTCTACTTGAGATCCTTTCAACAAGAAAACCTGGGCTTGGACTTTATGCATATGAAGCACGTGCTGTACTCCTGAGCTATGGTCTGTCTCCATATCTTGAAGCTCCTCCTCCATGTTGTGTTGGAATGCAGGCCGGATACAATTTTTGTATCTGGGCTATTATACACATGGGAACAGTAGCACCACTGGACTGCTTCCAAAAACTCGTTTAATTATTATTATAATTCACTGGGAAAGCCTATGGCATAAACACTTGGAATGGAGGTGCTGGTGGGGAAACAAGTACAATTTAACTGAACATTGTTGTTGGTCCATCTAGACCGAGGATTGTTCTGGCCCCGAGGAGATCAGATAGGTCCAACTGATTGTGTAGTGAAACTGTTTCTTCCAATTCACTCACAGCTTGTGATGGGCCTTCTGGCTTGCCTCTTCAAGAGATAGTACCCAGCATGGTGAACACTCAGTTTGTGGCATTACACCAGATGGTGTCCTCCAGTGCTTCTGTACTGGTTGCATTTACTGGTGTGTGCCATGTGAGGCAAACTAGAGCCCCTTTCACACATTACTCATATAAAGAGGTAAAGTGGGTAGAAAGGGGCTTTGGGGTGTACCTTTGGCCCTGTCCCTGACAATGCATAGATCCCTGTTACTGCTTTCCCCATGGGATTATGGTTTAATGTGCCTGAATAAGCCAGGATTTGTAAATCAACAACTAATTCTGGCTGAAAGCTAGCTTACGATCCTGGTTTGTTCAGACACAACAAACTAAAATCCCAGGTATGGATATCATGAGAAGCTACCCTCTTCCTGGTTAGTTTATCTGCTTCTGCAAATGGAGGAGTGAATGCTAGCTATGTGTACCACCTTGCTGCTTGTTCACATCCTGCTTTATTAAGTCCTAATTTTTGGCTTAAATTGATGTGCGAATGTGACCACAGTCAAGAAGAGCTCTGGGCAATCTGTCCATTAATGCAGGGAATGAGATCCTTTGGGGTAAGAGGTGGCCATGTATATGCCATGCCTTCCTGGATAACTCTTATAAAAGAGCTTAGTGCTGTTCTGTTTGTGTGTGAACATAGGTCAGCGGCATTATTTGAGATTTGTGTGTGTGAACTGAGAGAGGGAGAGAGAAGCTGAGTGATCCATAGCATGAGTTTAGATATATTCAAGATTGAATTGCAAAAAGCAGTGTATTATAACAATATTTGTTGTGGTTGTGTGTGGTAACAAAGACAAACCTAGAAGCTGCAGCAGTGAAAGCATCTGGGGGAAGGGAGAGGGACATTTGAATTGAAAAGATATTGGTAGGGGAACAGTTAAGTACTCTTCTTCTGTCTTTCTCCAATGCCTATTGTCCTGTCCTGAAAGTGTTTTGCAAGGCTACTTTGGGCTAAACTAGATGTGATATTAAATGTGTCTTTGCACTGAGTGTGTGTGTGTGTATAAATATAAATATTCAAATAGCAGCTTGTAAGGGGGCATGGGCTGATAACAGGGATGGGTGAGATATTTGTTGGGTTTACATTTTAATGTGAGATTACCCAATTTGTACCTCCCAGAACCGAATGTGGACCAGAATGCAATTTGCGGCTGGACATCCATATATTTCCGAGCTCGTGAAGCATTCAGGAAACAAGAAGAAGAAGAACAAAAAACCCATTTGAAAAATGTGCAAAGAAAAATGCATATATTTCCAAAACATGCACAAACATGCTTTAGTCAATGGGTGCATGTGTACAAAAATGCGCACGTTTGAAAAATGCACACAAAAGTAAGTGTGGATTTCTGTGCTGAAACTAAAAATAAATAAAGCTCGAACGGAACTGGGATGGAACAATATTGGTGGTGGAAAAACAAGATGGAGCTCGACAGATTCACCCATGATCATTAGGATTTCAGTAGACAGGGAAGGGGGATTTAACTCTTTCCTTTCCTGTTGCAGTTCCAAGGCTGTTATTTGCATTGGAAGGAAATTCCCTACTGCTTTCTCAAACATGTCTTATATTTCTAAGCGGAGCCATCCACATACTTCTCCTGCTCCATCTCCAAGTAAGCAGGTCTGTTAGGATTTCCTCCTTTGTGAACACTGCCTGGGAAGGAGAATCTATCTGATTCAGAGTATCTGTCTGCAATCATGGCACTTCTAATGACACTTTTGAGTTTCTTCTCACAATCTGGCATCTATTTTGTGAGTCTGGCCTGAAAGCCTTTTACTATTGTCCATAGAGAATATTGATTCCTCCCACTATGAATGAAGGGGAAAGGAAAAATAGGCTGTAACAGATCTTTCATTCTTGCATATGAATAATACGGAACAATAAGTGCTGTATATGGAAATCATCTTTCTTATGAAAACACTTGCACCAAGAGGGCTATAAATATAACAATGTACTACAGGTGCTTCAGAATGCTCTGATGCCAAGCGTGTGTGCGTGTGCAAGGTGTCCTTGCTTTTCTTTCAAAGAGAAACCATATCTTTTCCCTTTGAAAAATCTAAAAATACTGATAACTAATTATTCTGAATACATAAGTGCAGTTGGCTCAAAATATTTTTTGTGGCTTGATCAGATGAATCCAAATGATCCCAGTTAATATTTCAGTCTCTGGGGTTTTTAAAAGACCACCACTAATGTTGTTCCAGATGGCCTCTCCACTAGCGGATCAGAATATCTCTTTGTGCTTTGCTTGCCTTCAGGAAGACATAAGGCCTTTCCAGACAATTAAAAATAAGCCTTATTTGTATGCTGTATCAACTGGCTGGCACAGTACTCTGATTTATAGCATGCCTTGGCTTGTTGCTACTAGGTCGCCACCATCTCCACCTGACTGGATGTTGTTTGGGCCCCCTGCTAACCATGGGGCCTGAGATATGTACCCCATGGTCCAGTCGTAGTGGCATCAATGTTCCATGCTGTAGCAGATCAGTAGGAGGAGCTTGGCCTTTAAAGAATGGTCTTTCTTTTTTTTTTTTTTTACAAGTGGAAGATGTTAGCGTCACCTTGACCCCCCCCCCCAGCAAAATTCTGTGAACAAGGCAGGATGATAGTGCGATGAAGGTCTCATTTCGAATCAACCACTATTCCATCCAGGTTACGTGGCGTGCCTGCTATGACATTAAGGGGCAGCGGAGGGGCGGGGAGGATATGTATTTTATCATTCTGTGCTTTTTTAATAGCATAATTTTAATCTTTTTATCCTTTTACTGTGTTATCTCTTGTGTTCACCATTCCAAAATCTGTTCTAGATATGGAAAGGTATACAAATATTGTAAATAAATAAGTAAGTAAATAAGTAAGTAAGTAAGTCAATGTTTTGCTTGCTTTCCCATTCCTCTCAGTTCCCTCCCTCCAATATTGTGAATATTGTGAATATAGGCAAAGAGACACCTGAATTGGACCTCTCCTGCTTTGTCTATCTCACTCTGTAAGGCAGGACTTTCATGGTAACCACTCGCTGAGTAACCAATACGCTGCCATGGAAGCGGAGTATATTGATGAG
Organism: Heloderma suspectum; assembly: GCF_057233095.1. Classification (NCBI taxonomy): domain Eukaryota; kingdom Metazoa; phylum Chordata; class Lepidosauria; order Squamata; family Helodermatidae; genus Heloderma; species Heloderma suspectum. The sequence continues at coordinate 275,491,396 of NC_139458.1, forward strand.
TGAGGAATCGACTCTGCACCTGTTTAAGCACCAGAACAAAAAGCACAGGAGGTACTTAGCAAATGAGGGGCACACCTGTGTGTGTTTGTTTGTATTGTGTGCGTGTGTGCGTATATTAATAAAGCCTCTTATATTTAATCATGTGCTATAAGTCATTTTAGAACTGTCAGGCTGTTTTTCAGCTTCTTGTCACCGTTGCCTGATGCATTTAATTAGCCACGTCCTCCAGCTGACAAATATCAGCTGCTCCTAACTAAAAGATGGCTTTCCCCTTAAGTAGATCCCTCTGGCAAAGTGAAATACTAATTATCCTCCTCTCCCCACTTTATTCCACGATTATTCATGGGGACAAATGTCACCACAGGATGGGATCCATATAAGTCACTGTCATAAAATACTCAAAGTGGCGTTTTGGAAACCAAACTGCTTTGTATCGAACTGTCGCGAGGCAAAGAAATAGGGCTGCATTGCAGTTTACGTGGCAGTCATTTTGAATCATGTTTACGGTGATACTTCTGATTCTGAATGGGCAAAGTGCAGACGTGAGCCCTTAAAGGCACGGTGGTCACATGGTGGGCAGCTAGAGCTAATCTGGTCTCCTGTAGCTTGGGATGGATGAGAATTTCATTTCGGTTAGTTTCTGACTTGAATTTGCTCTGTTCACTTTTCAAATGCGAACTTGAACGTGAATGCTTTTTTCAGGAAAAGCACACTTTTTCCTGAACTTGCCTTTGTGTTTGAAAAATGTGCATTTTTCACTTTAAAAAAATGCACACTTTCCCCCTTCAAATGAAAAGAAAACAGATTGCAATCGAGCACAGGAGCAAGGCGCTCCGAGCTTCAAGGAGGAGTTTGGAGAATCTCTCGAACATTGCTTATTTGCTTATTTGCCTATGGCCTCAAGTAGAGATGCCTGCCTGCCCCTCACACCGTACAGGCTCACCATGGGAAACCATTTGTGGCTGTGGTGAAGGAAACATGATTGTGATACAGATGTGAAGCAGCTCATAGTCATGGAGTTGCTACGGGGTGTAACTTTTTAAGATTAAAAGTATCCCATAGTCTGGGAGCTGCCAGTAGGAAATGTTGCTATTAAGAAAATGCTGTGAATTACATCTTCATTTATTATAACTGCAAATCTGTTGGATTGTAACTGTAATGTAGAATTTGGACTTTGCCCCAGAATAGTTAGGGTTGTAGAGCAGGGGTGGGGAACCTTAGGCCTGTGGGCTCAATCCATCCCTCTGGAGTTCCCCAGATGGCCACACCCCTGCCCCTTTTGCCCTGAGTGCTGATTGTTTGGCAGTTTCCTGGCTTTTGCACAGTTTATCCCCATTCTAAAAGGATTACATTCCTCTTCTAAGGTTTGGTTACTGGCAGTAAGCTAAAATATGCTGGTATTTTTGGCTCCACCCCCTTTGGCCTGCCCCTTTTACCTCAGCTCACCATAGCAATGCGCCCCTGAGAGCTTCTCAGAAATTGAATTTGGCCCTTGGGCTGCAAGAGGTTCAACAGCCCTGTTGTCAAGGAAAGGGGTATGCATGGGGAACATGGTAGACAATAGGTGCATGGAAAGAGAGAACCAAATTAGTTGTGATATAAGGCACATGATTAGCTCTTGCATGCTTTTTAAAAAAACTAAGTAGCAGCCATAGGGAGTGGGGGGGCGACCCTTTGCTCCCCCCCCAATTCCGATCCATGTAGGAGTTAATATATTTTGATTAAGATTGAGGAAAACAATTGGTGTACAAATAGTAAACCAGAGGACCATCCATAATAGGCACATTGGCTTTCTGTAACTTTTTGCTGTTGAAATTGACTTATACAGCCCCATACCCATGTTGCCATAAAGAATTAGCATTTATATGATCTTCTAATTAAGCATGCTTTTTGGATGTGTCCCTAGCCACTTGGATGAATAAAACTATAATACTAATGATTGCAGCATTCGTTCTAATATTTCTCTGGGGACTCATCTATGTCCATTATTTTGGGCTGCAGTTATAACACTGGTGATATGCCACCAGCTCCTATTGAGACTGTTCACGTGACTGAACACCACAGTAATTGTTTTCAGTAGCATGGTGCTGGAGAGAATCCAGCAGCTGTGACCCAAAAGTATGGCTGTGTGTCTGGCAGAGTTGTATGCTTTCCCTTCAAAAGTGGCCTATAAATCTTTTAAGTAAAAGAATGTATGCATGATCAATAAAGGAAGACATAAATCCCATCAGCCTGTTCCCCTCTACTGCTGACAGGATCATGTTTTTGTTTTTAAGGCATCTTATGATGTTAATTTATACTATGTATTGTGCAGCATGATCCCATCGCATGATCCTAGGAAGGGTAGTGATAGATTTTTAAAAATTGTTATAAAATATCCACATATCAAACAGTGAAAGCATAACAAATGCTAACAAGTTTCCTGTCCGTACCATCTGTATCTAGCCAAGTATTATAACACTTCTGAAAGATATTCTGGCTTGGCCTTTGGTGAGTACTTAGGAGTTCTAATGATGTTAGGGACCATATGTTTTGGCAGTGTCCAGCAGTTGCTTCTTTTTGGGAGGAGGCTGTTAATTTTGTACTGGATCAGTCTTTAATATTCACTGATATACACGCTCTTTTAAATTATCTCTCTGCTTCCTGGAAATTAACGAATAGTCAGTGTAAATGGATTCTCTGTACCCGTTTGACAGCCAAAGGACTGATTTTACAACACTGGAAGGATAAACACTCACCTCCTATGCAATGGATTGAGGATCTCACAACGCTTTCAATATTTGAATGGGTGGTGTCTAGGTGCCACCTTTGAAAGGATACTTATTTGGATATTTTGTCCTGTTTTGTTGGAACTTACGTATAATTGCTGGAAAGTTGTATTTTCATATATATATATGTGCATGCCATATGTATTCATTGATATGGATATATACAAGTGCGTGTGTGTGTATCTTTTTCTTCTTCATTCTCTTTTGTTGTAATTTCACAATAATAGAAAAATTAGTCTAAGGAAGTTAGGGATCTATAGTGAAATTACAGATTAAATTCCTCAGTTTTGAGAAAGCCACCATGAATGGTCTCCCTGCCTGATTTGGCACTCAGATAATATTTTTTCGTTATTTAAGATACTTGTATCCTTCCTTCTCAAATCATATGAATGCTCGAGGAAGCTAACATCAATAATTAAAGAACAATTGGGTTATAATTTCTTTTTTTTAAAAAACCAACACAAAACCCATGCAGTCAATAAAAGAAATACAAGCAAGAGGAAGCCCGCCAGAGTTATATTATACTATATTAATTTATTTAACTATATTTATGAATCACTTATATTAAAATAAATTTCTAAGTGATGTACAAAAACACAGTATAATATAATAAATACATACTGTATATTATTACTGTACACAGAAGATAAGTTTATCCTCCTGGAAATGTTTTGTTGGAAAAGGTATGTTTTCCATAGGCACCAAAAACCCAGAAGGGTTTGTGCCTGTCTAATTTGTAGTAGTAGAGAGTTCCAGAGAGTGGTCACTACAGTACTAAAGGCCTATTCTAAGCCATCATGGACTGGACCTCTGAAATCTGAGGGTATCTCCTGATGAGCGCAGCATCCGAAAAGGCAGGTAGAACAGGCCATCTCTTAAGTATTTTGAAATATTCAGCAGGCCTTTAATGTAACTGAATAAGGAAGTCTTCAGCTGCTGATGGAACACCAATATGGGGGGGGGGCAGTGGATCTCCCAGGGCAAGAGAGGGGGTTCCACATTTTGGGTGCTGCAATGGAAAAGGCTCTTTCATGTGTTCTTCCCAGCCATGCCTCAGCTGGAGGTGAGATGGACATAAGGACCTCCCCAATTTGATGGCTGTGACAAAGGAGAATGAATGTATGGGAGGTGGTGGCCCTTTAGGTTCCTGGTCTCCCAGTTCATTTATCCTGGTCCTTTATCCCAGCCTGGTACTAAGCCCCCAAAGGTCACTAGTTTGAAAACTACTACTACTACTACTGGCAATAATTACGAGCCTTTTTATTCATAAAAGGGGCCACTCTTTTTAAAAGCAGGCTAATGAAATAAAACACATTGTAGGCTAGAAGCACAGCAAGCTGACAAAGGATGCCAGTTACTGGGGAACATGAGTGGGAGGCCAGTACTGTTGCCGTTATGTCCTACTTGTGAGCTTCCCATAGGCATCGGTTGGTCACTGTGGGAACAGAACACTGGATTAGTAGGCCTTTGGTCTGATCCAGTACAGCTCTTCTTATGTTCACCCTTTAACCTGCCTATTGCACACACTCAGCTGTGCAACATTCCTGGTCACTAAAGGCCACCAGTAGCCCCTAAGGCAGATACATGACTATTTTTTCCTACGACCAGGTCCTTGATGCTTTGAGGGCCATTTCCCACTTTACACCTGGGCTGGGCAACTTGTGGCCGTCCAGATGTTTTGGCCTACAATTCCCATCGTCCCTCACCATTGGCTATGCTGACTAAGGCTGATGGAGTTGTAGGCTAAGACATCCGGAGGGCCACACGTTTCTCATCATGCTTTACCCAGAATTTTCTGGGTATCCCAGAATTTTCCTCCAATTGTACCCTTTTGTATGGCACCCTAGGGCACTCTAGCCAGTTTGGGCTTCCTCTATGTTGCATGTGTTTCCAAATGAGTTTGTCTGAGTTACACATTACATTTGGCTAATGTCTGTCGTGAGTAAGTTTCATTGAAACCAATAGAACAGGGATGGGCAACCCTAGGCCTGGGGGCCGAATCTGGCCCTCTTGGGACCCCAGTCTGGCCCTCGAAGGTTCCCCAGATGGCCACGCCCCTTCCCTTTGCCCCACCCCTTCCTACCAACCACCAGCTGTTGTGTAGTTTATTCACCATTCTAAAAAAATGAAATGTCCTTCCTAAGTCTTAGGTATTGGTGGTAAGGCTTTACACTAAAATATGCTGGCATTTTTTTTGTATTTTGGCTCCACCCTTCTTGCCTTTGGCCCCACCCACCACTGGAATGTGGCCCCCAAGAACTTCTCCAAAGTGGAATTTGGCCCTCAGGCTGAAACAGGTTCCCCACCCCTGCAATAGAACAAGTAAGGGCCAAACTAAATGTGATCCCAGAGTTGTGTGAATGCATCTTCCAATGATGCATCTTCCAATCTTTTTCTAAAAGCAGCCACCACAGTGGGTGGAGGTGAGGATTTAGCTTTGGTCAGTGGTGCTGGGCACCTTTCACTGCCATGCTATGGCCCTGATCGTAATCCTTCCCTTGACAGTGCTATTAGCCACAGAGCGAAAAATGATAGGCACGCTATGAATGCTTGTATTATATTTTCTACTATGCAGCTAATAGCAGCTTCAAGAGAGCAATTTTGATCAGGGCCACAATGTAGCAGGAGAGCGTTAGAGCTCCTCCTCCCATGCTATAGCCCCAATCCAATTTGTCCTCCCACCCTGCAACACATACAAACAGTTGCTTTTTGTGAAAGAAAAAGACATTGGCAGATGCATGGAGGCATCTCCTGTGTCACATTTAGCATAACCTTAAGTTGTGGCTAACTTAAGTCGCATTGATTTTGATAGGATTTAGTCATTACTAACTTTAGCTAGATGACTACCAATGCATAAAACAGTCTCAATGTATTTGTCTATGTGATACACATTTGTTGCACTCAACTTTACCTTTTAGGTGGTGGTGCTTCAAAATCTGTATGTACACCAGAGATGCGAAGCAAAAAGTAGCCCGTGGTCAATATTAGAAATCCTACTGGGACTGGACGGTGGGGGTGGGGAGGTGATCTCTTAGATGTGTTGGTCCTGAGCTATAACTAGTTCTTTGAATTGTCCCATGGTTGACCCTTTCTTGAATTCCCTCATAACCCAGCTGGTGGGTCTCGATTCACATTTTGAGTAACATTTATGTAAGTTGCCAGAGATAAAAAAGACACACAAACTGCATGCATATTCTCTTTTGGCTCATATATATATATATATATATAGAGAGAGAGAGAGAGATGTGTGTGTGTGTGCGCGCGCGCGCGCGCATCACCATGGCATGCTCATCATAATGAGGGTTACCGAAAATTTTCAAAATAAAATCAATCCATTTTCTTATGAACGCTGTGGTTGCGAACTGTGCATGACTCAAGACTGGATACCTGCCATATGATTACATCAATGCTATATTACATAGGCTTGAATCGTGCTGTGTGTCCTGCACGTATAAAACTAACGAGGAGCAGAGTGACATCATTTGACATGGGATCAACATCTCTTCCTGCTTCCCTCTTCAAGGCAGATACCTGCTTCCAATTCAAAGAGAGAGGGAGACTCTCTGATTGAAACTTACTGAGGTGAACAGAATCAGTGCGAGCACGAAAGCTTCCAAACTGGCATATGCAGTGGGTATCCAATCATTCTAATTATTTCCAAGTAATTTAGCATATCTCTAATTATAATATGAGGTCATCTTAATTAGAATGACATAAAATAATGTTTAATTAGACACAATCCCCTCTTTCAGAGACTCATCATGGATTCCAATGGAAAACCTTTGGCTCCTCTTGTGGGGAGCTTTTTATTCTTGATTTACCATTTTTGGGGGTAATTAATTTCTTTTTGAACAAACAAGGCAAATCAAGCCATTTGAATCTAATTAATGTTTCTTCCTTGCCTTGTCATTCTCTCCCTGCTCCTCCCCCCTTTTATGTCTAGGTTGTTCTAATATATTCATGTTTGTTTGCATAACGGCCTCTAGTTCAAGGCTGCCAGGAGACCATCATGGCTACAGTGGTGGGAGCTCTGGGGAGGAAGTAGCTGCTGGTGTTTCAATCTGCCCTTTAGATTTCTCTGCTGTAGGTCTTTAAAAGGTAGTAGTGCTACCGGTTCTTTTTTTGCTACGTTCCAGAATTATTGCTGGCAAAACTATAATGATAAAGACAATTTATTATTAATATTTCTTTGGCCTCTTTTTTTTACCGATCATCGCACTCACATACAAGAAGAGCTTCTGTTCCATTCCTGATGTTTGTTGTACATGCCCAAATTCTTGGGCATCTCCTGTGTGCCACAAAACACCATACATGTACTTAACCTTTACGAGCCATGGTAGCAGTCATGTGGATGGACATTCTGCATACAGTTATAGACTTAGCGTGGGAGGGTGAGGATTGTACCCTTGGCCCTGCTCGATCTTACATGTTTTGGAGATGATTTCTGCACAGGGGACTTAGATGGATACATGCCAACAGGCACAAACTCTGTATGCACAATTCTTACTCTTGAAAAATTAAAGGTACGGATAACAAATTTCACATGCAGAACCTATGTGTCTTGGCCTGCGTATGCATATAGGCCCCCTATGCAGAGATCACCTCCAACATGTGGACCAAATTAAGTGAGGGGACAGGGCTACAAATGTGATCCTTACTGCCCCATGTGCCCTGCTGTACATGGAATGACCATCTGCATAGAGCTAGTCTTTGCGGCTGCATGTCCATCAGGGCCAGCCCAAGACATTTTGCTGTCTGAGGCAAAGGTAAAAAAAAAAATGGCACCTATTATTCCACATGCAGAAGCTGATCAGAATGCCAGTTGACTCTTACTTCAACAGTGGGGATGAGACAGTGCCCTCCACCACACCGGAGGATAACAAGCCAGCTTAGGGGGTGCAGACCAGGTCACATAACACAGATAGTTCAGTCTTCCAACATTTCACTGCTGCCACCTAGTATCTGCTGCCTGAGGTGGCTGACTCACCCTGTCTAATGGTAGGACTGCCCCTGGTGTAGGTAGAAAAGCAAGGTGGGTGGAGCATACTTTATTTGAAATTTGAGGCCTTACCAATGGATGTGGGAGTTGTTTGCCTTCAACATTTTTTGGCATTACACCAATTTGAGACTAAGTGGCTTCATGCTTACATCCTTAGTCCCAATTTTGGAAGTAACACAAGAGAAGAGTTTAGATTCATTGAGACTCAGAGGGTGAAAATGGATAAATTTGTGGATTCTGTATACAGCTGTCATTTCTTCCCTGTGCTATGGCCAGCAGTTTCTTAGAATGTAGAATGCCATTTACAAAATGGTTTTAGCATTCCAAAAATGAGTGGCACAAAACATGTGAAGTGTAATGATATGTTTTGCAGAGTGGTAGGGATTACATAATTGACTCTAATTACGATGGAATTAAATTTATTTTGTGCTTTGCACATTCAGTCAGCTTCTCAATTCAAGGTTTCTGTGAGCTCCACATATATGTCTACTTGGAATTACCCAGAGAAAATGAAAATCCAAAAATGGAATTTTACTAAGACTGAAATATATTTTGCCAACAAGATAAATCAGCACTACGCAGCACACACTCCACTTAAGCAGCTGAGTCTGTGAAGCACGGACAGTATAAGTAGGATAACATGGGATGTAAAATATTCAGATTATCCAAAAAGGGCTTGTTGTACACAAGACAGAATATGTGGAGGAGAATGATAGATCACCATATGTACATACATCTAGTGCAGGGGTGCACAACCTGTGGCCCAGATGCAGCCCCCGGTTGCGTGTTGTGCGGCCCCATACTTCCCTCGCCGCTGCGAGCATGGCCACTTATGCATTACCAAAAAAAAGAGGAATTGCATCACCAAAAAGGACGACAAAAGAGGACACCAATCTGCATGATATTAGGATATGCAAGGCTATATGCATGCATTCAAATTTAGAAATAATAACTACATGAAATAGAAATACAATACATCTCATCATAGTTGGGAAGACCATAATCAGCTGTCCCATGTGCCTGTTCAGTCTGCTGTGCAGGTGCTGACTGTTGACAAACCCACCTGCTCTCCCTCTTTATCCAACCTCTGTACGCCCAAGGGCTGAATTCCATTTCAGAGAAGCCCTCAGGAGCCACGTCCCAGGGTGGATGGGCCAAAGGGGAGGGGGGAGTGGGAAGGCCAAAGTACCCCAAATACTGGCACATTTTAGCTCAAAGCTCTTAATTCCCATCACTAAGGCTCAGGAGAGGCATCTCAACCTTTTAGCATGGAGAAAAACGTGCAAAACCTGAGAAACCATGGTCGGGTGAGAGGGGGTGTGACCAGAACGGGACCCCAGATGGGTTGGATTTAACCCTCGGCCCTGAAGCTCAACACCCCTGCTCAACAGCATGCAGAATAATCGGTCCATGAATTGCAATGTGCTTTTGTTTTCCCTTTTTTCCAGGGACTATGGAAGCTAGATCAAGAAGGAAAGGAGACACCTGCCACACCATCCATATTCTTGCTAGCTGAGACACTGCTAAGTGGCAGCATTCGTTCTTTCCGGAGATGATTCAGGCTCTGAAGACTTCTGGTAGGGATGACACAAACGCAAGCGACTGGCTGGAAGCAGAGCTAATGAGCAGTGTCACTCATGTAGTGCTGGTTTGACAGCAGATGCACATCTTGGTAACGAAGTATTTGCCTGTGTTATGTAATTTTATGCAAGAGCATGTGAATCACTTACCCATTGCAATCCTTGGGAATGTTTATGACATCTACCCAGCAAAACAGGAGGGCAGCACCCAGGCAATGGGGAGCAGAAGAAAAGACAGGAACTGTAATGCACTTTGGGCATCTACTTTTCATTAGGGGGAAAGACAATTTTAAAAAGCTCCAAAAACATGGATGTGTATTACCATAAAAAGTCTCTGCAGATTTACTCAGCCATGTTTTTGGAGACTCCTATTTGAAATGCACTGGGATTCCTGTTACCTGAACAAACCCTATTTATTGACACCTATTGATACTAGAGATGTAACATTTCTGGAAATTTTGAAGCCATGGGAAAAATTTTTTCCCCATTTTTCCCATGGAAAAATTGAAATTTTGGGAAAAATAGAAAAATAAGCAATACTTTTTTTTTAAGCACTCTTTACAGATCTAAAGTCACTTTGTTGCTTTAGGACAGCCTTCCCAACCTGGTGCCTTCCAGATATTTTGGTCTGCAGCTCCCATCAGCCTCAGGCAGCATGGCCAATGGTCAGGAATGCCGGGCATTGTAGTCCAAAACATCCGGAAAGCACCAGGTTGGGGAAGGCTGCTTTAGGAACACAAAGCAGCCTTTATGTTCCTAAAGTTATATTATGTATAACTTGGTTTGCTCATAAAATTATCATTATATTTTAAAACTTTTAAAAGTGAACTACAAAAATAATTTGTAATTATTGTCTGAATAAACGATGCTTTTAAATTTAATATAGCAAGCATGATAATGTTATGAGCAAACATAACATATTTTAGGTTCCTATTTTATGTGTGACCAGGGGGAACTTCAGCATGTGGTCCCTGAAACATCAGAATCATCCAAGAAGCCAGAAATGGGAAGAACTGCAGGCAAAGGAAGACTGGTGTACAGCATCTGTTCCTGTTTGTGAGGGAGTTTAGGGAACTTCCTAAACCTGTTTATTCTGGTGGCAGCAGTTAATGATTTTATAGCTGAGACAGCATTCCCTAGCAGTGAAGTCTAGTTGAGAACTTTATTAAAAACTGTGGCAGGGAGTTATATAGACCCGAGCTTCAAAGGTAATTAAAAAAAAGAAAGAAACATAGGCGGGATAACCCAGATGCTGTTCCGTCATATCTTGTGGTTGCGGTGGGATAACTTACAGTGATTTTTTCATATATGGGTTTCAGATTAGAACTACATTAATTAACTGCTACAGCATCTAACCAGAACGAGGCCAGAAACACAGGACTCTGTAGAACAAAACCCAAACTGTCAAGGATGCTCATTTTCTTCCATATTATGATACGGCAACTCTACTCACACTCTACTCACATGTTAGGAAACAGAGCATGACTTGGAGAATCCCCAAATGTATACCTGTAAATTATACATTAGATCAATAATTTTAATAAGGGCTGGACGAAATAACTGTGCTGGGAATATTACAGAGAAGATTAAAAAAACTTTTCCTCATGGCTTCATTATTTCTGGAAATTTTAGATCTCCAGTCTTTCTATAAAAGTCTTCTTATTACATAGTTTTTAGAAATCACTTGGGGGAATAAAAGCTGAGTAACAAGATATAAACACCTCATCTTAAATTCTCAAATAATATATTTCATAATCCAAAGCTGTTCAATTTTTCCATTTTTTTTTTTGAAAAAAACAAAAATGGTCCTTGGGAAAAAACGGGGGGGGGGGTTCCCCCAATTTTTCCTTTTTTTCCTGGGCCTTTACATCTCTAATTGATACCCAAACTTTATCCAGGCTAGGGAGATACATAAATGTGTTTAAGTAATTCCCTTACTTTAATTAAGAAATATTACTTAAACATTCTAATGAGCGAAATAATATTTCATAATTACATTATTTAAAATAAGCATGAAATAATTAGCCGATTCTTTAATCAATTAACTCATCACTCAGAATGCAAGTGAACTTCACTGAGTAAATAGAATAGAGAGGACGTGGAATGCAAAATGCATCTAGCCCTCGATTCTGAATGGGCTTACAGACATAAACAATCCTGCGTGTGAAGTCAAGTGTAATCTCTACAGGTCAACATTTCAAACCGAGCTGAAAATTAAAGATGTTTTCAAATGTAGGGGTTTGTTTCCTTTGACGCCTGCTGTGTACTTCACTTATTCTCGATCAGCTTTCTATGGGAAGCTGCTTACACCACAAAAATGGAATCCAGTCAAGAATGAATAAGAATACTGCTTATATCTGACTCCTTTAAATGAGGCAAACTGTGGTCCTTGCCGTATGTCTGGTCTGAGGTGACTGCATTCTGCTTGGAGCTGAAGAGGGTCAGAAATATCTATTACCTGTTACTAAGGGCCAAACTAGACATTTGCTTGATTCATAGCACGTAACTACATATCAATTTTCCTTATAAATGATTACAATAGGCGGATCTTGGAATACAGTGCATGGCGAGGGGAAGTTTATTTCTTACATTCCCAGTCTGACCAGTTTGACACCCCACCCCCACAACATGGCTAGAACACTTGGATAAAAAGACCCCATTGGCACCAGGTGGGAGTTTTTATCTGACATCCAAACTAAATGTTCTAATCATGCGTAGTGTAGCTATGCTTGATCATTCTACTTACTCCTGTGTAAGTTCACGTGGACCCAATTTGGATTGAGATGACAGTGCTCTGGGAGAGGGGTTAAACTTTTCCCCCCCATTCCCCCGCCCCATTTTTTTGCTCTCCCTATAGCAGAGGTCCCCAACCTTTTTGGACCCATGGGCACATTTTTCGTGGGCACCACCACAAAATGCCTAATCAGTGGATCGCTGCTTTGGCATCTTCCTGTTGCGTCTATGGATCTTAGGCTGTGTCTTATTCAGTGAAAACCTTTGTTTTGTGTCTATTGGAGACTGCAACATCTCTTTAATGAGGGATTGCCTGATTCAGCTATTTGCTGGCAGCGTAATGTGGCTAATCCTTCTTTCAAACATGTTTTGGAAATGTCCAGTTCTTTGTGTGTGTGTGTGTGTGGTGGTGGTGGTGGTGGGGTTACACAGATAAATATTGTACTGCAACAGTCTTTAATATCCACTGATGTACATGCTCTTTTAAATTACTTACCTGCTTCCTGGAAATTAAAGAATGGTCAGCATAAATGGATAGTCTGCGCCCTTTTGACAGCTAAAAGACTGAGATTACCACAGTGGAAGGATGAGCACTCACCTCCTCTCATACAATGGAATGAGGACTGTATAATATTTGTCAGTATTTGAACAGGTGGTATATATATGCCACCTTCAAATGGATACCTATTTGGATATTTGATTTGCTTTTGTTGTCACCTGTGTATAATTGCTAGAAAGTTGTATGCATTTCATATAAATCCATGAAACCAACAGATATTAAAAAATGGAAAAAAATTTTTTTGCGGGGCCCTATGAGCCCCACGTTGGGAACACCTTCATAAGTGCCATTGGGTACCACACTGGGGACCCATACTGGCCCCTCAGGGTAGTGGTAAAAAGAAGAAGATAAAAAGCATTTGTTGTTTCCAGAAGGAGTTGAATTGGTCCTGCCCAATAACATTGATTGAAAACAGAGGAACCACAATGCACTTTGAGCAGATGTTTTTGACTAGGGTGAGCACTGATTTTAAAAGGCTCCAAAAACATGGATGTGCATTACCATAAAATGCCTCTGCAAATTTACTCAGCTATGTTTTTGAAGACTCCCATTTGAAATGCTGTTGGACTCCTGTTTATCTGAACAAATCCTATTTATTGACACCTATGGATACCCAACCTATATTCAAGCTATGGAGATAGAAAAATGTGCTTAAGGGCGCAATCCTATCAGGGTAGGTGGCCGCCTCTGAACTCAGAGGTGACCGCCTATCCAATACAGGGCAGAAGAAGCATGGAGGGGATTGTCCCCTCCACACTACAGCTGCCCGGCGTTACGGTTGGACAGCTGATTTTGGCTGTCTAGCCTTGGGGCCTCGGAGCATGGGAAGCGGCAGCCAGACGACGCGTAGGATGTGTCATACCGGCATTTCTGACTTCCCTGCTGTGACACGCCCCCAGGAATGCCCCGTTTTTGCTGCTCCACGCTCCTCTTCCAAGGAGGGGAGGGGGAGGTTGGTTCTCAGGGAAGCATCCTTGGAGTGTGGGCTCCGAGGTCAGTTCCCGGGAACCAATCTACCCTATGGCCATCTAGCCGCTGACTAGCGGCCATAGGATTGCGCCCTAAGTAATTCACAGTAAATATATATGTAAAAGAGACAGCTTGTATATATGTTTATCTGTGTGAGTGCATTTCCACAAGGTAAGACTGAACTGGGGCATTGGGGGAACCACTGAGTCATGGGCCCTCCACAGGGAGCGAATGGGCCCTTGTTGTCATTTGTCATTGACAGAAAAAGTAAATCCAAGTGCCTACAGATAACACTGCATCTTAGGTTAAGCACACTTTTTAAAATGTGTGCTTGATGCTGCTCCTTTATTACGAAGGAAAAGCAGCCCTTCAGCCCTTCAGTCAGCATTAACAGTAAATAGCAATCTCTCTTCCCTGCTCCTGCACCACAGCAGTGACTGGAAAAGAGTGGAGGGGAAAGGATCTCCAGCCAGGAAGCCCCCTGAAACCTCCCCCGCCCCCATAGCACCTCTTTGTCTGAGTTTATCCACTTCTGCCCCCTCCATAAGAGGCACAGTGGGGTGGCGGTGGCCGTGGTGATTCAGGGGCTTTCCTGTCTAGGGGTCCCTCCCACTACCACCATTTTACAGACAGCGCTGCAGGTTAAGCACGCTCAACTTAATATGAAATTTGACTTTTAAGTAATATAAGCACATACGGCTTGCCAGTTAGTCTGAGACTGCAAAAGTTGCTAAATTTATATATTTTAACTCTTTTGGTCTTTTTCTGGCATAACTATAGTTGCTGTTGTGATTGCATTTGGAACAAGAGATCAGAGAGCCCATTGGCAAGGAGATTTAGAAAGAAGAATAAAACACTGTTGTTTTTTAAAGAGCAGTGTGGGTCCCCCCACCCTGCCTTCTCCTTGGCATTCAAAAAACAAAATTGGGACAGATGGCAGAAACAGACTCAAATTTCCCATGGGATGAGGAAGAATTGCTACTGAAGATCAGGATCAAACCAAACAGGTGACTCTGAAATCAAAGTAACTGAAAACTAAATTTGCGATGGTCTGATAGAAATACAGGACAAGGTAAGAAGCGTTTCACCATTTTGAATGGTTGTACACAAAATAAATGGAAGGAAGGAACTAAGGTGACTGAAGAAAGACAGAAATGGTTTTGATAAGAACCAAACAGAAGTGAAACTCATCTCACAGTATGCGAAACCTTTTGTTTTGACAGAGGCATACATTTACCAAATTCTGTAACTATGGTTTACATGAGGAAGGAGAAACTGGATAATTCTGAAGTGCTCCTAAGATTGGTTCTGTTAGCTTGTTCTATGGTGAACTCATCACATCTCTAACTGAGCACCCTTTCACATAGTGTACAGATGCAAACCTGGGTTTACCATTGACTATACACACTCAGTAGGGAGCTGCAGTCAGTCAGAACTCCCTGACAAGTGTACATGTGTATGATACATATATTTGCCAATATGTGTTTGTCGCATTCATATTTTAGAGGCGCAGTGAAAATATTTTAGATAAGAAGTGTAATGTCTGAATTGACCCTGTGTACAGTATGGTAGCTGAGGATCACTGCCTTATAATGGTGTTATTTGCCAGTTCCTCTTACACTGAAGGTCTATAGAACAATGTTCATCTGGCTATCAGTACTGGTATGATGTCTGTCCCCATTACTTTCTTACAAAAGGCATCCTCATAACAGACAACTGATAATGGTTATGGATAAACGTATAAAGAGACGTCTTTTCTTTTACAGTAGGAGTGACAAGAGGATCACAATTTGGCCAACGATAAGGGATTTAAAACAGCAGCTAGGAACATGTGGTCCTCCGGATGTTGTTGGACTACAACTCCCATCATCCCTTACTATTGGCTATGCTGATTAGGGCTGATGGGAGCAAGCTGGTAATTCCATGCACACTTCCCTGGGAGTGAATCCCATTGAATACAATGGTATCTACTTCCAAGTGGACCTGCATTGGATTGAGCTGTTAATTCTATTAATTAGAGAGCCAGGGCCTGCAGGAGAGGCCACCACCACCGGGGAAGAGGTGGGCCTGCTGCTGCTGGGCCTCCTGTTGCTGGGCCTGCTGCTGCCGCCACCGCCGCCGCTGCCGCTGCCACCACCACCAGGCCTTCCCTGGAGACTTCTGCCTGGCAGACCGCCAGTCCCTGCAGGACCAGGCCCCCAGGTACCGAGCCAGCTGTGCTGCTCTACCTGCCCTCCCTGGAGGGGCTACATAAGCTGGCTGGCTGAGGTGGCCTGGGAGAGCCAGGGCCTGCAGGAGAGGCCACGACCACCACCACTGGGGAAGAGGCACGCCTGCTGCTGCTGGGCCTGTGGCGGCGGCGGCGGCTGCTGCTGCCACCACCACCACCACCACCACCACCACCACCTGGCCTTCCCTGTGGACTCCGGCCTGGCATTATTTTTAAGGGGATTTTTAATTGTTGTGTGTGTGTTTTCTTTTTCCTGGGGGATTTTGTTGTGGTTTTAGAGCTGGGTAGCCTGCCTGATAGGCAGGAGCGAGGGGGCATGTGTCCACCTGATGGAGGCAGTGGGGGGAGTGTTGGGGGCCAGAAGATACCGAGGCTGGCAGGCGCTGGCAGAGCGCTAGGGGCAGGCCATGTCAGGTAAGGGGAACAAGGGAGAGATGTGTAGTATCTGTCCCCTGCTCCGGGCCTGTCCAGAGCCAAAGGATGGCTGGGGGAGGCGTGACCCCATCTTCTGGCCTTCGTTTGCTGCTCTGCAATGCCAGGTCTGTTGCCCAGAAAACCTCCCTCATCCATGACATGATATTGGATGAGGGTGCAGACCTGGCATGTATTACGGAGACCTGACTGGCCGAGGCTGCTGCTCCAACCCTTGCAGCCATGTGTCCAGCTGGATTTTCGTATGCACAGCAGCCGAGGGCTGGGGATCGGGGAGGGGGAGTGGCTGTTATCTACCGAGAGTCCTTGGTCTTCACCAGACCCCCTCTCCGGGAGACCAAGGTTGCTGAGTGCATGTACTGGAGGTTGGGCCCGAAGGGCAGTCTGGGGATTCTGCTTGTGTACTGTCCACCCCGCTGCACGACTGACTCCCTGGCCGAGGTGCTGGAGGTGGTCACTGATGTGCGTGTACAGTCCCCTAACTTACTGGTGTTGGGGGACTTCAACGTACATTCGGAGGCCATCCTCACAGGAGCACCTCGGGACTTCATGGAGACCATAGCCTCCTGGGAGCTGCACCATATTCTAACTGGGCCCACCCATGTAGCTGGTCATGCACTAGACCTTGTGTTTTTTTCTGGAGAAGCGGGGAGTGATCTGGAAGTCGGGGGTATATCCACCACCCCCTTGTCATGGTCAGATCACTATCTGGTGACGTTGGACTTCTCGGTTCCACAACCCCTCCGCAGGGGTGGACCATTAAAATGGTCCGCCCCAGGCGTCTTATGGATCCAAATGGATTCCTGAATGCGCTTAGGGATTCTCTGGGGCATGCCAACGGCCACTCGGTCGAGCCCTTGGTGGGTGGCTGGAATGCCGCAATCACTGGGGCATTAGATCAGGTGGCTCCGAAACACCCTCTCCCCCTGAACAGGGCTCGGACTGCACCATGGTTCAATCTGCGGTTACGAGCTCTGAAACAGGAGGTGAGACGGCTAGAGCGCTGGTGGCGGAAGTCTCGCTCCAAAGACGATCAGGCACGGGCTAGAGCTGTATCTTCAGCCTATCACGTGGCGGTGAAGGCAGCAAAAAAGGAATATTATGCTGCCTCCATCACGTCTGCAGAGTGCTGCCCCAGGAGGCTGTTCCAAGTGGTCCGGAGCCTGGTCGGTCCTGTGGCTCCGGAACCACTGGAGCATTCTAAGGCCTCCTGTGAGGCCTTGGCAAGGCACTTTGCAGATAAAATTGATCAGATTAGGTGTGTTACTCTGCACACTGTGGATACAGTTAGTGAGCAAGAGGCGGCCTGTGGCAAACCGGTTCTGTGGGATCGGTTCCAGCTTCTTCCTCCTGATGAAGTGGACAAGGTGCTTTCATCGGTACGGCCGACCACCTGCTTACTTGATCCTTGCCCATCTTGGCTCATTATGAGCTGCAGAGAGAGACTGGGTGAGGGGATCAGGGCGGTGGTGAACGCCT
This sequence comes from Heloderma suspectum, assembly GCF_057233095.1. Classification (NCBI taxonomy): domain Eukaryota; kingdom Metazoa; phylum Chordata; class Lepidosauria; order Squamata; family Helodermatidae; genus Heloderma; species Heloderma suspectum. The sequence continues at coordinate 275,509,145 of NC_139458.1, forward strand.
CCCTTGAGGAGGGAGTGATGCCATCAGCCCTCAAGGAGGCAGTGATAAGACTGCTCTTAAAGAAGCCCTCCTTGGATCCTCAAGTTTTGAACAACTTTCGCCCAGTCTCAAATCTGCCATTTTGGGGCAAGGTGATTGAGTGGGTGGTGGCGGTGCAGTTGAAGGCACACTTGGAAGAAACTGATTATCTAGGCCCATTTCAGTCGGGCTTCAAGCCTGGGCATGGGACAGAAACGGCCTTGGTCGCCTTGGTAGATGATATGAGGAGGGCTCTGGATAGGGGTGAATGCTCCTTCCTTGTTCTCCTCGACCTCTCAGCGGCTTTCGATAACATTGACCACGGTATCCTCCTGGACCGCCTGGAGGGGTTGGCATTGGGGACACCGTATTGCGGTGGTTCCAGTCCTTCCTCTCCGGCAGGTACCAGAGGGTAGCACTGGGAGAGGAGGTTTCGGACCCGTGGCCACTTACTTGTGGGGTGCCACAGGGTTCCATCCTCTCCCCGATGCTATTGAACATCTATGTGAAGCCGCTGGGGGCTATCATCAGGAGGTTTGGGGTGCAGTGTCATCAATATGCAGATGACACGCAGCTCTACCTCTCGTTTAAATCTTCACCAAGGTTGGCCGTAGAATCCCTGTCCAAATGTCTGGAGACGGTGAGTGGCTGGATGGGGAGGAATAGGCTGAAGCTGAACCCTGACAAGACCGAGGTACTTTTGGTGGGAGACAAGAGGAGGCTGGGGGATGTTGACCTGGTGTTGAATGGGGTACGGCTACCCTTGAAAGACCAGGTCCGCAGCCTGGGGGTCATTTTGGACTCCCAGCTGTCCATGGAGGCTCAGGTGTCAGCTGTGAGCCGGACAGCGCTGTATCAACTCCATCTGATACGGCGGCTGCGCCCCTTCCTTCCCAACCATCTGCTCCCATCGGTAGTACATGCCCTGGTCTCCTCTCGTTTAGACTACCGTAATGCGCTCTACGTGGGGTTACCCTTGAAGACGGTTCGGAAACTGCAGCTGGTACAGAACGCGGCGGCTCGCCTGATTAAAGGCAGCCGCCGGCGAGATCACATCACTCCAGTGCTGAAGGAGTTGCACTGGTTACCAGTTGTTTTCCGGGCCAAATTCAAGGTGTTGGTTTTGACCTTTAAAACCCTATATGGTTCTGGCCCAGCCTATCTTAAGGAGCGCCTCCAGCAACACCAGACAGGCCGCTTAACAAGACCAGCCTCGGATGGCCTTCTCTCTGTCCCATCAGCCAGGACAGCTAGACTGGTGGGGACGAGGGAGAGGGCCTTTTCTGTGGTGGCCCCCACTCTGTGGAACTCCCTCCCTAGGGAACTCCGTCATGCCCCCTCTTTAATGAGCTTCCGTCGTGCATTAAGAACGTTGTTGTTCAGGCAGGCATTTGGGGTGGGTTAGGGTATTTTAGAAAATGTTTTTCTTGTAGAATTTTATTGTTTTAAACTGTTTTTATTGTATGTTGTACATCGCCCAGAGTGGCTGGGTGACCTGCCAGATGGGCGATTAATAAATTTAATAATAAATAAATAATTGTCAAGGGAGTAAAAATGTGCTCTCAGATATCTCTTACTGAAATAAGTGATATTCTAAAGTGCTTAAATTTGCCTAGATCATGCCTTTACCAATTTAATATTTACTTTAATATGAAATGTTGCTTATTTCGCAGAGAGAACTTTAAACAAATATTTTATTCCTTCAACAAAATTAAAGTTTACTAATTTTAATGTTAAGGCTGACTAACGTTTCCTTGAGGGAGTTTTAAAAAAGAAGTTTACAGTGGTTTCATCCATGGTCCCCATATGTAAAAAGCACTCTCAGAGCTGCATAGGCAGCCCAGGAGGAGGGGACTTGCGGTGTGAACCCCCTCTCCAGCAGTTCCCTCCATTGTGGGATTTGCGTCGTTACTTGAAGAAAACGCACTTTTCACATACAATAATAACTAAATAATAAACTGGAAATTAAAATAAGGCTGCAATCCTAAGCAGTGGAGGCTGGTGGCTCTGATTTTTGTGGGGCTATGAATCCATTCTGGGTTTCAGTCAGAACCAGCCAGAACTCTAAAGGAGCTACCCAAGGTGTCAAACACTACCCCCAAAATAGGTGCAGCACCTTGGATAGCTCAGGACATAAAACAAATATGTATTTTGCAAGATCAAAATAAGAATAGTTGGGTGAGATGTCAGGCATGATGAAGATGGCTGTATTTGTGCCTAGAATCTAGAGGATAGTCTTGAAAATGTTGCTGCCCTTGTTTAAATGTTGTTCCTGTGACACTGCCAGATTTTGGATGGCCCTGAATAATAAACATACCACATAGCTTCTAAGTGAAGAGATTCTCACTGTTTGCATTGTGCATCTTTGGTAGTTTGAAACTTGCATTCTTTTATTTGACAAGTATAAACTGGCACGTTTTTCTCCCTTCTGTTCATCATGCCGTCATTTTATTTTATAATACTGGTATCCTGGCTTCTTTGTAGGAAGTGCTGATGCAATATAATGGATGAATGCGTCATTGCATAGTGGGGTAAGCCGTTTTTTTCCTAGTGTTGGGCCAAAGTATTCAGCACAGCCTTGTCTGCAGTGTATGTGTGTGTGGTAGTGGTGGTGCTGGCATGGAGTCACACCATCTTTTGGTGGCAGTGTACTTATATTTCAATGTAAAGTGATCAAAGCTTTTTTTGCTGTTTTCTTTTTTAACTATGGAAAGCGAAAGCCAAGCCATAACTTGAACATAAAAGCATAAGAGCCATGCTGGATCAGATCAAGGATCTATTCTATCCAGCATTCTGTTCACACAGTGGCCAGCCAGCTGTCGACCAGGAAACCACAAGCAGGACCCAAGTGCAACAGCACCCTCCCGCCCATGTTCCCCAGCAACTGGGGTACATAAGCATGCTGCCTCTGGTACTGGAGGTAGCATATAGCCATCAGAATAGTAGCCATTGATAGTCTTCTGCTCCAGGAATTTGTCTGATCTGCTTTTATTTATTCATTTATTATATAGCTTTATATACCGCTTTCCTGTGGGATCTCAAAGTAGTTTACAGAAATGCTAAAAACATAAAATATAGGAATAAAAACACAGTAAAATAATCACTAGTCAACTATCACCATGCTGGCGGGGTCGCACTTCAGGGAACGCCTGCATGAAGAGGTGGGCCATGAGCAGACACCTAAAGATCAAGACTGAAGACACCTGCCTCATGTCGATGGGTAGCGTGTTCCAGAGGGTGGGTGCTGCAACACTACATGCTCTACTGCAGGCACTCGTGAGGGAAACCTTGGGAGCGTATGGCACTGTCAAATGTATTCCTCCTGAGGACAGCAAGGACTGGGCAGGAACATAGGGGGTGAGGTGATCCCTAGGGTAACCTGGTCCTAAGTTGTTCAGAGCATTATATGTTAACAACAAAACCTTAAACATGTCCCTGTAGCTTCTTGGCAGCCAGTGCAGTTCTTTTGACAGAGGTCTAACATGCTGCTGAAAAGAGGCCCCTGTTGGTAGCCTCACAGATGCATTCTGCATCAGCTGCAGCTTCCAAACCGGGCCCACACAGAGCATGCTACAATAATCTTATTTTGTGGTTACCAATGCCTGAACCACTGTGGCCAAGCTTTCATAGTCCAGGAATGGCCATAGTGGGTGAACCAGTCGGAGCTGGTAAAAGCCACTCCTAGCCACTGAGGCCAGCTGAACCTCCAGTGGCAAAGTTGGATCTAGGAGCACCCCCGAGCTGTGCACCTGTTCCTTCAGGGGCAGTGAACCCTATCCAGGACAGGCAACTGACCTATTTCCCAGTGACCCATCTACCCACAGCACTTCAGCAAGATCATCCAACAGGGAATCCAAGGCTGATTTGGTCTTTTAGAGCCGTCAATATTGATGGCCAGCACTACATCTTGTGGAAGTGAATCCCATAGTTTAACGATGTGCTGTGTGAAGAAGTTCTTCCTTTCATCTGTCCTGAATCTTCCACCAATCAGCTTCATAGGATGACCCCAACTCCTAATATTATGAGTCAGGGAGAAAAATGTTTCCCTATCCACTTTCTCCACACTATGCATAATTAGGAATGGCGCGAGCGTCTGGTTGGGGCTCGAAGCTTGGTGATTTCTTGCCAGTTTGGCCCTCTGGAGCCGGTCCACGGACTGCTGTGCTTGCCCAACTCAAAATGGCAGCTTGGCCTTATCCATGAAGGCTGATTTTACATAAATGGCAGCTTATGTAAAATCATATGTAAAGAAGCCATTTATGCAACATTACAGGCATAAATGGCCCATGTACACCTGTAATGTTGCATAAATGGCCTATGAAAAAGGCCAGGCTGCCATTTTTACACAAAATGGCAGCTCACCAAGGGAGCAGGTGTCTGCACACTGAGCATCTGTGGACCACCTGGCAGTTTGCTGTGTGCAGTGAGGAGGGTCTGGTGGCTGGTGGGGGTTCAGTGAGCAGTGAGTAGGGTGATCTATGGTGAATTTGCCAGTAATGCATAATTTTGTACCCCTCTGTCATGTCTCCTCTTACTTGTCTTTTTTGTAAGCTAACTTGGTTGGAGGCTTGGTTGCACTCAGCATCCCAGGTGTCATTCCATTTGAACATGTGACCAGATGAAATGATGGTGTAGTGTTCTCCCCAGCAGCATTCTTAGGGGGGAAAGATGGCTGCCCCATGGGAGCTTTGACAGTCACCTATTCTCCCCAAAGTTGCCATATTCTACCATCCACCTTCATAGGGAACTAATGATCCCACAAAGCTGGTGAGGAGGGGAACTCCACCCAAACTTAATTTTTTTCTACACTGTTACATGGATGAAGAGCAAAATAGTACTATTCCCCTGCCCACAGAACCCTCCACCATGCAAAAATATGGTAAGATATATGTCTTCCAGGCCTTCTACGAGAAATTTTAACTGCTGCTTGTTTTATTATTAACAAGCAGCAGTTAAAAATTGAGGGGAGGGGTCATAGCTCAGTGGATGGGTCCCTGCTTTTCATGACACAGTCCTAGGTTCAACCCACGGCTTCTCCAGGTAGGGTTAGGAAAGAACCCTTCCTGAAACCCTGCCAGTCGGTGTTGGCAATACTGGGCTAGATGGACCAATGGTAAGATTCAGTGTGAGGCAGCTTCCGGTGTTCCTCTGAGTGCTTTCAATCAGGGGTGATCAGGTATGTTTAGTGCTACATTTGAAAATGTTTTTTCCTCAGTTGCTGGGATATTTCTCTCCTTTAAAATTATTTAAAATTATTCCTGCTTCTTTTAAAACCTTTAAAAAATATTTTGATGTGCTTTATCGTTGGTTTGTTGTATTTGATTTTATCATGTATGTTGCCCTGGGAGCTTTGGCTATAGGGTGACTCATCAATTGAATAAAGAATAATAAAAGAATAATAAAATATTGAGAAGTGTGCCCTCAAATGCATAGGAACTTAGGAAGCTGACTTAGACTGACTCAGAGCTTTTCTACACAAGGCATTTGTTGTGCACTTGTCATTCCTTAGTCATGGTTGATTATGGGTTCATTAGATGATGTTACGACTAACCACCTTCGCTGCTTTTTGTAAACAGCACTTTCCGTGAGATTTTTTTAGAACAGGGGAAATCGAGTACTATTTCTGATGGTGAAAAAAAGTGTAATTTCCTCTTGTATATTTGTGCTATCCCACTATACCACAGTGCCATCTAGAGGTTATGTAGCAGAAAAGCAGGAAAGACAAAGCTCGGCATGTAGTGCTCGGATCTCAGTTCTGTGGTGAAACTGAAAGTAGATGCAGCAGATTAACAGCTGATTAACAGCATCATGTAGAAAAGCCCTCAGACCAGCGGTCTGTCTAGCTTAATATTGTCTATACTGACCAGCAGAAGTTCTCCAGAGTGTCAGGCAAAGTTCTTTCCTAGCCCTACCTGGAGATGCAAGGGGGTTGGCCCAGGACCTTTTGTATGCAAACCATGTGCTCTACCACTGGGTTGCAGCCATGCCTAATGCATGTTTGAGCTGATGGTGGGTCCTGGTTGTGAAACTCCTGGCCCCCTAATCTATCCCCAGTAATGCCAATTAAGCTCATTCGGTTAACTACAGTAAGTTTAGTGCCAGCTGTGAACTGAGCTGCAAGGCTGAGCAAGGAAAGTTCTTACAGTCATTTTGTCTGTGGAAAATTTGAGAGGCCCTGTGATTTGGGGCCCATTCCAGAAAATGCGATGTAAATAGCAACACAGAAAGTCCTGCATGCAGCAGGCAGTCGGCTGGATTACATGCTGCGCTTGAAAGAGCGGCCAGCCTCAGTCGTGCATCTATGTGTATTGTCTACCACAGACAAGTGAAACCCAATTAGAAGAATTCTGTTTCAGGATCATTTCCAAATCTTGAGCAAAGGATTTCCTAGAACAAGCTATTCACATTTCAGCAGGCTCCCATTGTGCACCAATCATGTACAGCAGTGTCAATTCTCCAAGATCTGGTCCTTACATATACCCCAAACGGAACCATGCATGTACAAGAGGGAGGTATCAGCAGGCTCAGGGGACCACCAGAGTGAGCATAAATGCAATTCTTTTAAAGAAAAAAAACCCTAAGAGGGACCCCCCCTCAAAAAATCCCACCCAATGAGGACTGAGCATGCTCAGTAGCCACAGAATATGGACTTACGTTGGAGGAAAACACTGGAAAACTAGAGAGGGAAAGGAACATGGAACGGAGCATCCCGAAGAGGAACACTCCAGTTTGTAGGTCCTGTTTGTACATTAAATATTATGTATCACTTTCAGAAATGAAGATCCTAGATGTTTTTGTTCAACTCTGTTTCGCTTGCCGCTGTATTGCATCAAGGATTTTTTTTTTTTTAAATCCCAAGAATTACAGAGATTTTGGGAGATGAAATGGGATGATGTGAATTCATAAAACAGTCAGCACAGATATTGCAAGAATACACAGTCCCCATTCATGCAAGTGAATGACTCATAACTGGGTTCATCCAAAGGAGGGCAGGGTTTTAAATGGCTGCCAACATTGTGTGATCAGGATTTGGAAGTCAGGGAGCCACAATGTTCGAATAGAGCAGCCTTCCCCAGCCTGGTGCCCTACAGACATTTTGGACTTTAGCTACCATCAGCCCCAGCCATTGCAACCAATGGTCAGGAATGCTGGGAGTTGTAGTCCAAACAGCTGGAATACACCAGGTTGGGGAAGGCTGCAATAGAAATGTCGCTGTTTTTTGTTTTGTTTGGGATCCAAATTTAAGCTGTGGGAAGTTAAGCCCATTTAAAATCAAGGACTTAACAGTGCTTAATGTTGGTTGGATCACACCCTTTAGATGGGGTTCTTATTGTGAGCTGTATTAGTCTTAGCTGACTTTGAAAAGGCAATACCACTGACAAAAGGGGCAGCAGGATGCCATCATGGGATGAGTTTTTGGCATGGTGATCACTAGTTCGTGTGTTCTTCCTAGTCGCTATGGCATGGAAAGGTTGTAGCTCACCACCTCTGGGAACGTCTTTGAAATGCAGGATAAGCTGATAATAAACAGTAGTCTCCTCACGAGGCGAGGATCATGACTTCCATGGTTCTGATGGGGTATAAGCCTGTTGACACTCTAGGTTACACCCTGATAATATCAGACATGGTGTATGTAAAATGAGGGCGGGGGGAGTCTGGCAAAAGAGAGGGTGAGGGTGAGTCAAAAGGACTCATTTTTGCCAGGCTGTTGATCCATGCAGTGCTTCTGATTGTCTCAGGTGTGCCTGTGCCTGTGTGTGCGTGTGTGTTGCCTCCCCCTTCCCTTGTATGGGGTTGTACCCTGGATTCAGACCGGGGATCTCCAGCATGTAACACTTAAGCTGTTCCACCAGGTCAGGACTCCTCCTGTAACACCTGTGTTCCTGGCATCTATGACTGGGTGTTAGGGATGGGAAGACAAACTGCCCAAAATGTACGAAATGACTCTCTGCTCCTGTGGCTGAGTGGTTATGGGACTCAGATGTGCCATGGGTTTGAGTCCTGGACATTTTGTGTGCGCAAAACATGAGTGGAGCCATGTTTTTCCCCCTTTCCCCCTGGTAGGGCTGGAACTCCTGCTTCCCAGCCCCCTGCCCTAGGCAGTGAGCTACTGGAGACTGCTGATCTTAGTGCGGGGCTGGCTGCCCTGCTCCTCCCCTTGGCCGCTTCACCAGTTTTTCCCCCTTTCCCTCCTTGAGTGGCTCTTGAATCCTTGTCCCAGGAGGGCTCGTTTACTCTTTGCGGGCCACCTGTAGGTGCTGTGTTGTGTGGGGTGCCCTTCCTCCCTGTTGTGTGTGTGTTGTGCTCATCAAAGATTCATTGTGAGCAGCTTAAGGGGATTCGAACCCCTGACCATAGGGATGCTGGTAAACTGGCAGTATCACAATCACTCATAGAATCGGAAGGGGCCTGCAAGACCATCGAGTCCAACCCCCTGCTCAGTGCAGGAAGCCTGACTCCCAGGCGGTCTCCCATCCAAGTACTAACCAGGGCTGACCCTGCTTAGCTTCCGAGATCAGACAAGATCAGGCACATCCAGCCCTTTGCTTGGGGTTGTTGCTGGCTGGGCAATGGGGCTCACTTGGGGTATATGTGTGTGCACTGGTGGCATGTTCCCTTCATTGTAAGTTCATTAGCTGCCTGCATGTGTGGGTGGTATTTGGGTGGTGGCAGCATTGGTGGGTTTCCAGTGATGCTGGGAATGTATCTGTTGTTTCAAAGCTGGTGGATTACACCCCACAGAACCAGCCTCTGCTTTCTAAACAAAACCTCCAAGGTTTATTTAAACAAAGGTCCCACCACAGAACTCTCTCAGGCTGTGGCCTCCCTCTCCTCAGGCCAGAAGCCGTGGGTGTTGCCCTCACTACTTCCTGGCTCCTCCCAGGAAGCACACCCCATCCAGGCCGAATCCAGCAGTTCTTTCATATTGTTACAACTGTCATTTCTCTGTCATTTTTGTATTTTATGGTTGTGTTTATTCCCCTCCTCTCCTGGGCTTAGCATATAGTGGCTAAGTTGGCGATTCCTCTGGCCTAGTGGCAACATATCTCCAGTCCTGGCATAATGTGAGAATAGGATTGCTTTGCTCCATGATCAGATATGTTATGTTTTGAGTTAGAGGCCAAGGGTTCCACCCTGTTTTGAATACGTACCGGCAGAAGACTGAATGCGCATCTATAAAAATGCAATCTGTGCATGTGATAAAGCATTTACCACTATGAACGTCGCACAAGCACACACACACTGTGGAGGTAGCTGGCAGTCAGTCCCCATAATGATAAACATGTGTTTTCTCTATGTCATTTGTGAAGTAGTACTTGTTAAATGTACTGCAATTTCCATGGTTATCCACTGGAAAATAAAGTTTAAAAACAGTAACAATTTCCAGAGGGGTAGCTGTGTCACTCTATTGCACCAAAAACAACAAAGAGTCTTGTGGCACCTTAAAGACTAACAAACATTTTCTGGCAGAGGCTTTTTGTGGACTGGAGCCCACTTCATCAGATCCATGGATCTTAGTCTTTAAGGTGCCACAAGACTCTTTGTTGTTTTAAAAAATAGTGAACAATTTGTTTATTTTTTTTGGCCAATAATGCATATGTCACTGTACACTTATATTTATTTATTGCCAAGGTGTTCAGTATGACACTGTAGGTGGCTGAAGGGGAAAAAAGGCTCAGGTTGGTTCAGTACTGCCTTCTTGCAAGTTTTAATGTATCTAATGTCTGGAGAGCAGATGACCCAGTGTACACTGGGTCAGTGTGCACTGGGTCATAAGGCAAAGGAAGAACTGAACCTTGGGCTCGGAGTTCTTTAAAGTTCATTCCAGCCCTTGCCAATGAGATCGCCTTGGAATCATCTGAAGTCAAAGTCTAGTGAAGTCAATGAGATTATTAATATTAGCTAAGATTAGTTTCCTGAGTAGCAGTTTGTGGGATCAGATCCTAAATTTACCTCTAATCTGCTTTTGCAGAAAGATGTACTTGATCATCTAGTAAGTAACCTCCTGAGCTCTTAGGATCTTTTATTACTATGCGTTTAGTAGCTATTGTGTTAGTCCCAAGCATTCAAGAAATAAATAGGTACGTTATGTCTATGAAGTGTTGCAAACCTCAAGTTTGAATAAAGTGCCAGTTACTTAGGGATAATAAATAGGAACTAAATTTACATTTCCCCCTTTTTTTGTTGTTGTTGAAAGCAATTTGCATGTTATGCTGCTGGATCCTAAAGTGAAAGGAAATGTGTTTGACGCTAAAATTGGCTTCGTGGCTCCAGTTTCCTCAGCTCTGCACCACCTGCCTCTAATCAAACTGTCCAATTACTGGAAACAATTGTTTTCTTGCCTTCTGGGAAGTAAAGACATTCCACCAGTAAAATACTGCTTTGCAAAATGTTGCTATTTTAACCAAGTCGTTTTCATAACTTTTTCAAAATAAGAATATTTGAAGATAAGATGCAGCTAGGAATTTGATTAGAACCCTGCAGGATCAACCGCATGGCTATCCGAGATTGCACTGAGAATCCTGGGACCATTACTAACAACTACAAAAATAGCCAAGAGCATCCTGTTTAAAACCAGAGCAAAGCATCAGGAGTGATCTGCGTGTAAAAGCAAGATCAGAATGAGGCTCCAATTAGTCAATATGCTAATAGGGTTGATTAATATAGAAGGCAAAGTTTTCTGCTGCCTTTGCATGGAAGGATAAAAAGGGGCTGTCTTTGTATTGCATTGCAGTGGAAATTTTGCTCAAAATGTGTTAAGTGCTACAGGTGAAATTGGATAAGCTGGCCCAGCTTAGGTTTCTGTCTATGGGTCCATCAAAAAGATCCCACACTTTGGTCCTCTTGCATGGTGATATTAAAAACCCATCTGACGTGGATTGTACTGTGGAGATAGATTAATGCCATCTACAATGCCATTGCCATTGGCATTGTAGATGCCATTAATCTATCCCCACAGTACAATCCACGTCAGATGGGTTTTTAATATCACCATGCAAGAGGACCAAAGTGTGGGATCTTTTCGATGGACCCATAGACAGAAACCTGAGCTGGGCCAGCTTAATTTCATCATGTGGCCTAGAAATGCCAGTTTCTAGGCCACATGATGGTAGAGACAAACTTGAAAAAGGTGTTAGAAGATATACAGTGAGAAAGAGGTCAGGGCTCAGGTGAGCTTGAGCACTTGCAATTTCCCCCCTAAGAGTTTAAGCACTGTCCATGTGCAGTGAACATAGGATGACAAACACACTTGGCCAATTCATATGGCAAGTTAACAAACAATTTATATGTGTCCATTGTGTGTCAGGTTTCCTTGCAGTGACAGCTGCTATCTCCACATTGCCACTCATGCTGAATACCTCATCTTGATCACTGCACAATGACAGCTTCAAATAATGAGGCTATCACATCATAACCGTGATCAACATATGAATAACATGATAGTAGCACGAAGAGAGAGGGAATGAAGGAGATCCAAAGATAGTGGAACTGAAAAGACAGCAACCATAGAGACAAACGAAAGGGACAAACGAAACTGAAACATGAAGCATTTATTAACAGATTAGAAAATCAACCATGAATTTACAGAAAAGAAAAACTGGAGAGAAAGATCAAGATGTCCACATAGTACTCACTTTCAAGATTATGGACATAATCTAGAAAAAGCAAAGGAGGCCCGGTGTCAGGGGTCGGCATGGGTGGGCAGCTGCCGAGGGCCCAGAGGTTCAAAAGGGCCGAGCCCTGCCCATGCCGCAGCTGCTGCCATGGCCAGACTGCTGCTACAGGAGCAGTGGGTCCTCCTTCTCTTCGAGTCCTCCTTGCCCAGCCAGCCCCACTGGAAAAAGGAAGTGTAGTGGCAGCCGGCTGAACAAGCCTGAAGGGCTCACGCCACTCCATGTCAAAATCAAATGTTTTTTTACCTCACACTTTGAGTTGCAGTGATCTGAACCAATTAAACATTACCTTTGGGAGGGGGGATGGCCAATGAGGGCACAGGAGCCGTGAAATGACCACTGCTTTGCTGCTGCTGCGCCCGCATTAGGTGTCCCCTGCCAAAGGCAGCATCTGTAAGTTCAGATTGCTGCTACTCAAAATGTAAGGTAACAAAAAGTTTTATTTTGAAATGGAGTGCCACAGGCCCTGCAAACTTACTCGGCTGACTACCGCTGTGCTTTCTTTCACCACCTGGAGGAGGAGGAGTAGGAGTAGGAGGAGGAACCCTGTCACTGCCAGGTTAAAAAAACAAAAGGAGGGAAGGAGGAAAAGCTGATTGGGGGCAGTGGAGGCTCAGGTAGTGGGTAAATGGAGGGCCCATCAGCAGCACTTTGCCAAGGGACACCGGGAGGCTGGTACTGGCCCGGAAGCTAAGCATTTGCTTTAATGAGACACACAATCTGATCCTTAAAAAGAAAAAAGTACGCCTGTGTGTGGCATAAGATCACTGCATAGTGAATTTGCACCTTTTGTAGTGGATGCAATCCAGGGTAGCATTACTGGGGGCAGTACACAGCACCAGCTTGCTTGGATTATGGGGGTGGGGGAGAGCCCCTGCCCCCTTACCTTTGGTGTTGACTCCGTTAGTGACCGTTTTCGGAGGGCTGAATGATCTGGCTAGAATTGGGAGGATCCAAGTGGCGGGGCCTCTGGATTTCATTCAGCCTCCATCAACAGAAAAAAAATATTGTTCTGAGCTGGTATTGGTGTCAAATGTACCTCAAGACACCCTAATAAAGGCAGAGGATCAGTGCTTAACTGTACAAGGATGAATGGAAGCTGAAGCTGGTTGCAATAAAAGAAATGGTGCAGATGAGGTGAAAAGGTGCAGCTCAGGCCAGCCGCAGAGAACCAGGCCAGGGGGAGGCTTGTTTCTACTGAGGAAGAACTGGTGCAAGCGGGATTAGAAGGTCTTCCTAGGACCAGCCAATCAAGGCATGATGGAAGATAGTAATATTTGGTCAGTTGCTACAGCTATATAGAGAGAAAACTGAAACAATTCTAAGACTAAGGGGCAATATGACTGATGACACAATGCCCACTTGGGGTGGTGCAGTAACAGCTGCACAAGTACAGCAGTGCAATTACCATGAGCCGTGAATTACCAGTAATTCCTCTGTTGTCTTTGAATGCATGTTTTTAGCCTGGGAAGATAAAATAGTATTATTAGATATTTCTGTATATTTTTTTATCTTCACCAGTTGGCCTATCCCAGTAGTTTTATCACTATTTAGTTCAGGTTTGGGCTGCATTTACTGTTTGGTCTTACCAGTCGTTCATTCGTTTGTTTGTTTGTTCATTCATTTTGTTTCATTCCATTCCATTTCTATACCACCCAATAGCCGAAGCGCTCTGGGCGGTTCACAAAACAACAGCAACAACAAATCAGCAGGGGTTTGGACTACATGTCTTTGAGTTTCCTTCCACCTCTGTGATTCTGTTATCCTAAATCTCACGGACCTTGTGAGTATAGCACCCTCTGCCTGAGCAGCCCATGCACAATCACCACATTTTACAACTGCATGAGTAGGAGAGACAAAATGGTTATATGAAGCATTTATGTCATTGCCTTGACCACAGAGTCAACCCCTGCTCCTCCTCTTGGCTGGCATGGTGTTGTGGAAGACTGTTTATGTTTTTCTTTCAGTGCCGGTGTAGTGTGTGGGCCCCCATCTGGAACCTCTACCTTTTCTTCTGTAATTTGAGCACTGTACAAATAACTGCTATGCTGGTTGGGAACCATCAATGCAAGGAACACATGGGCATCTTAGGAACATGATGGAAGAAAGGCAGAGTTTAGTCAAAATTCTCTGCCTACGCAGTCCTGTCTTCACTGAAAGCAAAACGTAATGCCATATAAAGGTGGTGTAAAGAAAAACACTCCCATTGGAATCAATGGAGAGCCCAAGATGATAGACCTCTACCTCCTCCCCTTCCATGGCCCTGCCCAATTGAAGGATGGGAGCCTATTTAACTTAGTAGGCAATCATGGCACACCATCAGGAGTATATAAACCTCAGCAAAGGAATACAGCTCATATATCCGGATGCTTGGCATGGGGTAACATCATTCTGCCCTCACGTCTAGAGAACTGGGAGCACACAAGAGGGAACTAGATGGTGGAGAACACTGGTGAAAGGGAGCCCTTTACACAATCAGGTAATGGAGAAGGCTAACAGGCTGTATCCCTCATAGTGCTGTGCTGAAAATTTCTCCCACATTTTTTTCAATCATTCTCAATTTGATAAAAAAGAAATTGTGTTCGAAAAGAAATTCAAAGGAGGAGAAGTGTTGGAGAAATTCTCATAGGTTGGGTTTGGGGTTCTTGTGCTTACTTTACTTGTGAGGTGGCTGAGGAGCGTGTGTGAGTGTCCTGTCTGTCATGTACAATAATCTCTGTGGCAGCTTGTAGCCTCCTCGGCTTCCTGCGCTTCCGTTAAAGCTATAATGAGGAAGACATCATGAGGCAATTCCTCCCATGGGGCTTTTTCAGTTCAGAAAGTGCAGGCGGCCTGGGATGCTGCAGAGCAATGGAAAGATGTATAATAATAATAATAATAATAATAATAATAATAATAATAATAATAAAAACCCACACACATACAGCAACCTTGGCCACCTCACAGTGATTAGGTAAGCTAGGGATGTCAGAGAATTCCGCCACGGATCTCAGTGAGGCCGAATGCCAGTGCATTCGGCCCCCCGAACTCCGTGGCAGAACGGTCTGCCACCCCCCACGCCCCCACGGATCCCCCCCGGGACGAGACTTACCTGGGGCAGATCTTCTGACCGGCTGCCGCCGCCGCCATTTGCAGTCTTGTAAAAAAAACACACAAAAAACGACGTGATAGGCTACGTAAAGATTTATGTAGCCTATCGTGGCTGTTTTTTTTTTTAAAAAAACAGCAACAACGTGATAGGCTACGTAAAGATTTACGTAGCCTATCATGGCTGGGTTTAAAAAAAAAAAAGACGTGATAGGCTACATAAAGA
Source organism: Heloderma suspectum (assembly GCF_057233095.1). Lineage (NCBI taxonomy): Eukaryota > Metazoa > Chordata > Lepidosauria > Squamata > Helodermatidae > Heloderma > Heloderma suspectum. The sequence goes on from NC_139458.1 coordinate 275,524,151, forward strand.
TTTACGTAGACTAAGACGGCGAAAATAAGGGGAACGCAAATAGCGTAGCGGAAGCTATTTGCGTTCCCCCTTATTTTCGCTGTCTTAGTCTATGTAAATATTTACATAGACTAAGACAGCCAAAAATAAGGAACACAAATGGCAGCGGCCGTAGCCGCCACCATTTGCGTACGCGCATTTATTTATTTTTTTTAAAGCCAGACATGATAGGATACATAAGTCTTTACGTAGCCTATCACGGCTGACTACAGGGATGCAAACGGCGGCAGCTATGGCCGCTGCCATTTGTGTCCCTGCTAGCCAGCGGCTGGATGTCCGGCTGCTGGCGGAGCCGGCCGGCAGCTCCGCGGAATCCCCCCGGAACGGAGCCGGCCGGCCAGGATTCCGGGGGGGAGGTGCTGGGCACCTCCCCCCCTGGTGAGGATTCCAGGGGGAGGGACGGAGCGCCTCCCCTCCCAGTGGAACCCGGTGGAGCCAGGTAAGGGGGATTTCATGCATCCCTAAGGTAATCTCAAAAATACCACCAAAAGAAATCCAAAATTCTCCCTCAAAAAAGTGGAAGTCTCAACACAGTTGATGCTGTTGCCACCTACAGAAGCAGTGCAGTAAACCAAAAGCCCTCAGGAAAAAAAGAAAGAACCTGTCCTACAACCCCTGCCAATAGTGAGCCCTATCTGTCAGAAACTGTTGGAGAATTTCTCCTCCCATAGGAGAAATTAGTTGAAATTGTCCCCCCAGTTTCTCTGCCCACAAATAGGCTGGAGAATTTTGAGAGGCCATTTGTGCACAGCTCTAATCCTGCACACAAATGCCAATGTAAAGGGTTGTGTGAAGTGTGTTCTACGCATGTTGATTCCACAGAAGACTCAACCCTTCCTTTGGAGCCCCAGTTGCTTATAAGTTCTACATGCCAGCCTTGTAACCACTAGGATGTGGAGTGGGCTGACTGTTGTGACTGAAATGATGATTGTTTCTTCCTTCTCTGGTCCTGGAGCCCTTGGCCCTATGTGTAGCTGCCCTGTGTGGTAAGACAGTGAGCTGTGGTTTGCAGCATCTCCCTGGGCAGTGAAGTAATCACAGAACTAGCCCTGCCATCCATTGGGCCCTTTCAGACAGGAAGCTCTATAGAAGGCCTTCGTGGCTGGTGTATTTTGGGTGTTCCTTGGCACTCCTGGCTTCATTGCTCAGCTCTGATTGCAGGGTTAGGCCCTCAGCTGTGACTCACTGGCATGACTCCTGTCCCTGTCTCTCCTCTGGTTGCTGCCTATCGCTCAGTCCTGATAGGGAAAGCCCTAGAAATTTATGGTGGCAGGTGCCAGTTGCTGCTTGGGTTACAGGAGGCTCTGTGGGCTGTTCCTGGTAGTGTATTGTGTGTATGTATGTAGGATAGGTTGTATTATGCCATTGTTGTGTTGCAGCTATTACCACACGTTGAATGGTGCCTCCTATGCATGGCTAATATAGGGATATAATTGATGAGTATCACTGCGACTGGTGGGTGGTGGCATTGTTTCCCGGGATTTTGTTTGAGTGGATGCTGACGTTGCTATGCTGGCTCTTGTTTCTACTGCAGTTACTATGCTTTCTTCTTTGCTGCTGGGAACACATAGGATTGCGACTAAGCTACAGGTCAGATATTGCTTTGGTGGAACTGTCACTAGCCAAGGGAGCATATAGCATCAACTTGCCCAACACACATACATTTCTCTGGACTGGTCTTTGCCTTATTTGAAACATGTTCTCTCTCTCTCTCTCTTTAAAATAATAAATAAAATAAAACTGAAAATGAAACAACTAGTGCTGCTTTAAAAAATACCAGGAAAGTATGAACGGTGTGTGTAAGGAAGACACACACCCTCATTAGCTATGCTAGAAATTGCAGTGGACCGTGCTGAACTTGAATCACAAAAGAAGCACTGGGCTCACACAAAAGCAACGTGTGCATTGTATTCCATAAGGTTTTATCTTTATCCCTTCACTATTCCGCCCCCACAGATCCATCCTTTGTAAAATCTAAAATGGTGCTGAAACAATACCAGGGATTGGTGTGTTTGTGTGTGTTTGTTGACATGTACTATTTAACAACTTTTGTTTATCCCTTGAAAGAGGGAAGTGGGGAGATAGAGGCTTCCCCTCTCCATATTTCTGAGCTTGCTTTAGTTACACTTGAATGACTAGTATTTAAAAAAAAAGGGGGGGGGAGTGCTTTTATCTCTGGGCAACGATTGAACAGTTCACATATAATAAGGCTATATAAAATTAAAAAATAAAGAAAGCAGCAGTGACAACAACAAGGGCAGACGGGAGATAGATAAAGAATAGTTTCAATTTAAAAAGCTGAGCGCCGAAGAATTGATGCTTTCGAACTGTGGTGCTGGAGAAGACTCTTACGAGTCCCCTGGACTGCAAGGAGGTCCAGTCAGTCCATCCTAAAGGAAATTAACCCTGAGTGCTCATTGGAAGGATAGATAATGAAGCTGAAGCTCAAATATTTTGGCCACCTAATGCGAAGAGAAAACTCCCTGGAAAAGACCCTGATGCTGGGAAAGACTGAAGGCAAAAGGAGAAGGGGACGGCAGAGGATGAGATGGCTAGATAGCATCACGGATGCAATGAATATGAACTTGAGCACGCTCCGGGAGAGAGCGCAGGACAGGAAGGCCTGGCGTGCTATGGTCCATGGGGTCACGAAGAGTCGGACATGACTGAACGACTGAACAACAACAACAACAACAACAACAACAACAATGCAAGCTGAGGGCAGTATCCAGTGCTGCTCTGGCATTAGCCGAAATGACCGCCAGCGCAACGGCAAGCTAGCCGCAACCAGAAACTAGCCCTTCCAGAATGGAACAACTCAGCAAAGCTCACAGAAGGGAACTCTGCTGACTGACTTGCCACATTTTGGGAGTGATAGTTTGAGCTAGTTTCTGAGGTTATGTTATGAAGCGCTTTCTCCCCGTTGCACTACTGGCTATTCCTCTTAGCACAATGTGATTGGTGCTGGCAATCTGCCAGCGTTGGATACTGCCCTGAGAGAGAGACTGAAGTGATAGAATTCTGGTCTGTCCCACTTTGGACTGCAAGAAGGAAGGTTTGTGATTTTTAATGCTCCCCCATGTAAGAAATTCCCTTCATGTGGTAAGCTAGCACATGAGAGAAAGTTTTAGCATAGCCACTCTCTGATGTGCTAGTTTATAACATGCAAGATGTCTTTTAGATCCAGGGCAGAATGTGAAAAAAATGACCCCCCCCCCCTCTTATCTACAGTCTGAAGTAGTACAGTTGAGAGTTCTGCTTTCCCAGTCTATCACTTCATTCTGTGTAATGTGCCACATCAACTCTGGTTTCTAAACAAGAACAACTAAGCATCTCTTACAAAAGAAAATATAGTGGAGATGCTTTATATATAAACTTACTGGGGCAGGAGACAAGGGAGGAATTATGCCTGGAGTTTGTTTCCACATTGACGTCAATATACTCCAAAAGATATAACACCATGAAGACCTGTATTGTGCACTGATAACTGGATACACTGTAAAAGGCATTAAAATGAGACTAATTAATGTTACCCAGATATCTCAAGGAAACTCAGCATGGTTCTCTTGTGTGGCGTTAAGACAGCGGAGCACACAAAGAAAAGAGAGAACCCAAACAGGAGGCTAAACCACAGGGACTCTCCAGTACTTGACAATTAGTGTAGGAGAACTAGAGGAGGCGTTGTGATCTCCTGCGTTTGGCTCTGATGGATTTCTGCCAGATGTAGGGTTTTTGTGAGTTATTCCTAGATTGGGGTAGAAGTTTAATCTAAGGAGCCTTTGCGGGGGGGGGGGGGGAGAGAGAGAGAGAGAGAGAGAGAGATGGGTAGAAACCTTAGAGAGATTTCTGTGGCTAGCTGGATGAGTGGACATATGGATGGTATATCTGAGCTGATAAGATTGAGATGTCGGTAGCTAATGCTCTTCGGGAACCTTGGTTAGGAAATGGGATGTAATTAACAACAGGAAAAAATTAAATAAATCTGTCCGGAATGTTTGATGCAATTTAGGGCGGAATCCCAGAATGCACTCCCACACATGTACATATGCCAGCTGTTTTATCCTGAGACATGTGATATAATAGAGTGTTGCCTCCAGGTCCAACTGAGAAGGCTTTCTGGATCAAAGGGCTTGGCTTTCAGCTGGATCAAAGTCATGCCCCCCCCCCTCTTTTGAGAGAACCACTAGTCCTGAGTAGGGCCACCCCAAGACATTGCTGCCCAAGGCAAAGAACAAAATGGCCCCTGCTTCTCATTCCATGTATAGAAGCCAGCTGGACTAACATTTGAGTCTTACTTCAATACTGGCTATATGGTAGTATCCTCCACTATACCTGAGGCAGCAGGTTAGTTTGGTGGGGGCGGGGCTTGGCAGGACAGGTTGTGTGGCATACACAGCTCTGTCCTCCAACAGAAGGGAACAGCCAGGGAAGGGAAACTGAGAGACTGTCCCTGCTGCCCCCCAGCATCTGCTGCCTGAAGCAATCTCTTCTCTCTGCCTATTGGCAGGGCTGGCCCTGGCCCTGAGTAGGCATAACTAGATTACGCACCCTGTGTGAGGCATGAAATAGAAAAAAATATATTCTGGAAAAAGGCCATTCAATAATCATCAACTAAATTCAGGCCTGCACAATTGGTGGTCCTGAATCATAGCCTACTAGGTATGTATAATTCCAGCTCCCCTCCACCCTCCCTCCATGATTTTGCAGACCCAGGCAGGCAGCATAAACAGAAGGTTTATATTTTATATCAGACAACTTATTTAGTAATTGCAAGAAGTAGCAGAAGCTAGCATAGTCTCACAGGGAAATACAGAAAGTTGGTGTCGGTAATCACTGAGAGAATGTATAGAAGTTGTTCAATAAACTTTACATAGACAAACAGGACAGAGAGAGAAAGAAAGACAGAGCAAGTGAGAGCGAGAGCAAACAGAACTGGTATGAACTTTATTAAGTGGGTTCTTTGTGGTAACATGCAGGAAGTGAAACCGTTTTCAGGTTGAAAGTATTTCTTAATCATGTCATGCACCAGCAATCTTTAAAGTTTAGGGTTGTTGTCCCTCCCCCACCCTCCCTGCCTTCTCATTTAAGTGAGATAAAGTTCAGACACAAGGGGAGATGAAGAAATTTCCCCTGGAATCCACAAGCTTCTACTTTCCCTCCCTCCGGCTCAAATTCATAATGAAAGTTTCAAACAAACACAGTGTCTCTAATCAATTTGTTACTGGGTAGTTTTGTGAGATTGTCATGATCACATCTGTGTGCTGCAAACCAATGGGGTTTTTCCTTCCTCCACCTTCCGGTAACACACATCTGGCTGTCAATCCCTGTCTAGATTGCTCATAGGCAATACCCTATGAGGGTCTTCTGATGCCCTCACACTCTTTGAATCGTATGAGAGCAGGGACAAACATACTAACTCTGTCCCCTCCGTCACCCTCCACAAGTTCTATGAGGAATGTCTCCAGGAGATAGCTTACTCCACTTGCGTAGGCTCCTTGCATGACTTAGAAACCGGATCTTCCAGATTCTAAATCACGGGAAAACCTATACAGGAGGGGTGGACAACTTGTGGTCCTCCAGATGTTTTGTCCCACAGCTCCCATGATACCTTACCATTGCTGTGCAGGCTAGGGCTGATGGGAGTTGTAGGCCAAAACATCTGTAGACCTAGAGGCAGTGCAAATATTTACCACTAGGATCTTAAAGTAGGTTAAGCCGGCTCAGTGTCTATGAGGTATTTATTTCCTTTTGTAGTGCCATGTCATGTCCCCATCATATAAATCTATTCCCTTAAATTGGTGTGAATGTTTTCTGCTTGGTTATAACATGCTTGGAAATGTGGGTCATAAACATCTCACTCAAATTTATTTGCTTTTCTCCTTCCTTATTAATGTGGTGGTGGGTGGGGATCTCCTTACGTTTTCTCAAGCTATGTCATATTATATTTCCAGAGAAAAGCTGCCTTTTGGGTTTCTTCAAAAGGCAAGGGTTTTTTTTTCTTTTTCTTTTAGCCCCAAGATCAGAAAGAAGACGATTATGGCACTTTCAAGTAAACAGCAACATGGTGTCCCAATGCCTCAGGGGAGGTTTTGACTGGGGATTGTGCCATAGATAGCGATGCATTTGCACTAGTTAGCTTAACCTACATAGGGCTGGCTCTCCCTTTAGTGAATTCAATAAGAGACAGAGGCCCTCTTGCTTCACACTTAAGAGCATGACTGACAATGCTGGATCTTTGTTTTCAATGCAGACTCATACTGTGAGAACAAGCAGAGGAATTGCCCAGCTGGGGACTGGGCCCATGCTGAGAGGAGGTTTATCCTGACATAGGGATGTATGAAAAATTCATCTCAGTTCATTTTTGATCAGGATTTACCCAGTTTGCACATTCTGGACCTAGCATGGACTTGGATGCAATCTGCAGTCAACGTTCGTACATTTCTGAGCTTGCAGTGTGATTCGTGGAGCCCCCAAAACGTGTACATTTGAAAGACGCTTATGAAAAATGTGTACTTTTGAAAAATGCACATAAATGCACTTTAAACAATGGGAGAAATGTGCACAATTGATGCATATATTTTTTTGGGGAAAAGTCCCTGCATATTCAACCATGTTAGTGCTGAACTAGGGTTAAATATCCCCAGTCAATATTCTGCTAACACCACATTGGCTCTAGTTTAACCTGCTATCAAAAGGCAGGACTAACCATTCATGCTCATGGCTCAGCCTATGCCATCTGCACTGAGGGTGCTGCCAACAGCAGGAGCTTTCTATCATCTGTCTATCATAGGGATGGGTAAGAATTTAGTTTTAGTTTGGAGAATTTGCCAAGTTCTCCATATTCTAGACAAAAATAACTCGAAATTACAACAGTTCAAATGTGGGAGAAACAAAACCGACAGATTTGTCCATTCAGTTCCAGGGCTTTGAGTGCTTAGTTCTCAAAAGTCTGAGTTTGAATCCCTGCATATTCAACCATGTTAGTACTGAATTAAGGCTGCCAGCTCTTTTTCTGACAGGCTCCTCATCTTTAACAGCTACCTGGCAGGCAGGTACATCATGGTTCTTTCTATGCTGGGAATAGCTGTACTGACTGAATTATACCTATTGAATTTAGCTGGTGCAGATGGGTGAGAATTTCAGTTCATTTCATTTTTGATAAGAATTTACCAAAATTTGCAATGTTCTTCACATTCACGAGAGAAAGAACTTGAGTTTTTAAATATTCAGTTCCAGGGAAAGCAAAACTGATAGATTTGTCCATCCCCTATCATCCGTCCGTCCATCCATCCATCCATTCATCATCTATCATCTTTCTGTCAGTAACTTTTTAAATTATTCCCTTTGGCTTCCATGGAGCCAAAGGGAATAATAAAACTAGGGGAGGGTAAGATGGCACCCCAAATACTAACATTATCCAAACTGTTTTCAGTTTTGTGTCAAGATAACAATACTATTAATATTTAAACATTTTTTGCAACCATTTTCCTTTCTGCTCTGTAATTAACACTAGTAAAAGGTTTGATTAGGTACATTATGAGCTTGTTGTAATATGAGCACACGAACGGAGTAATAAGATGATGTGTATGTATGATGTGGTGCTCAGTTTACTGCTGGTAGATTTTTTTAAATAAAAATCAACTGCTTGAACAAAAAAGGTTGTGATATACTAAAATGAAAATATATGATTATTCTTTTGGTGTGGGGAAACTAGGGGAGGGTATACTTATGCAAAACCCTGTATAATTTTATATTAGATACTTTATATTAGTTACTAACTGTAACTTATATTAACTTCTGAGTAGACACGTATGGGATTCTGCTTTGGGGATTCTGAAAACAAACACCACACCATAATGCTACAGATAAGAGAATACCATTCACTACTGCATAGTTTGTGATTCAGAACCCTGTAAATCTTTCGGCTGATTTACACTTCCATGTTCACCATATGCTGTAACATCTAGTGAAGAATTAGACATGTGAATGAGCCATCAATGATCTAAGGCAGAACGTTTATATCCTCTTGAACACAGTTCTTTTTGGTGGAGTTTGTTCACACCATAAGCAGTGAGGCAAGAGGTGAAGAGAAATCAAGTGATTTATATGCATGGGTGAACCAGCCCTTTTAAAAAACAACATGGTGAATATCTGCTTTTTTAAAAATTACAGATCAGGGGAGTCTGCTCATTGAGGGGATCAGACGTCTTTACTTTCTTAACTACAGCCTTTTGCCTAGGGATGTTGGAGAAATCTGCAGTGGAATCAAATGAGTTCCAATGTCTGTGAATCTGACCCACAGATTCCACAGCAGACTGGCTTTTCCTGAGTTGCATGGATTCCATGGATTTGCGGACCAGTTTTTGTTCTTTATGGAATTTTACACAAATACAGTCATAGAAAAATATGTAAAATAAAAAATACCACCCCTAAATGGGCATTTCCCTTATAGGCTAAAGCATGAAAATGTACATTTTGGGAGGATTTGCACATTTTGGGGAGGAGTTGCACATTTTCACAAATGCAAATTTGTGCAAATGCAAATTCACACAAATTTGGGAAATTTTGCCAATGCCAATGCGTGGCCAACAGAAGGCCTGAGGATGCGGACAAGGTGCTTGGCCAAGTCCGATCGACCACTTGTGTGCTTGACCCTTGCCCTTCATGGCTTATTAAATCAAACAAGGAGGGGTTGTCCGGCTGGGTCCAGGAGGTTGTAAATTCCTCCTTGAGAGAGGGAGTGGTGCCTGCTGCTTTAAAAGAGGCAGTAATTAGACCACTCCTGAAAAAGCCTAACCTGGACCCAGAGGATGTTAACAATTATAGGCCAGTGGCCAACATCCCCTTCCTGGGCAAGGTGCTTGAGCGGGTGGTTGTAGGACAGCTCCAGGCACTCTTGAATGAAACGGATTATCTAGATCCATTTCAATCGGGCTTCAGGCCTGGTTTTGGAACGGAAACGGCCTTGGTCGCCCTGTGGGATGACCTCTGCCGGGAGAGGGACAGGGGGAGTGCGACCCTGTTGATTCTCCTGGACCTCTCAGTGGCTTTCGATACCATCGACCATGGTATCCTTCTGGATAGGTTGTCTGGGTTGGGAGTTGGAGGCACTGCACTACAGTGGTTCCGCTCCTACTTGGATGGCCGATTCCAGAAGGTGGTGCTGGGGGATTATTGCTCTGTGCCATGGCAATTGTGCCATGGGGTTCCACAGGGCTCTATTCTATCCCCCATGCTGTTTAACATCTACATGAAACCGCTGGGGGAGATTATCCAGAGGTGTGGGCTGAGGTGCCATCAATATGCGGATGACACCCAGCTCTACCTCTCTTTCTCATCAAACCCAGGTAAGGCAGTGGCTGTTCTGAACCATTGCCTGGGCACGGTAATGGACTGGATGAGGGCTAATAAACTGAAACTCAATCCAGACAAGACGGAGGTACTGTTAGTGGGTGGTTCGTCTGCCCGGCTAGGTGATATTCAACCTGTTCTGGAGGGGGTTGCACTCCCCCTAAAGGATCAGGTTCGTAGTTTGGGGGTGCTCTTGGATCCAGAACTGTCACTTGAGGCACAGGTGAACTCAGTGGCACGGAGCACTTTTTATCAGCTTAGGCTGGTATACCAACTACGCCCTTATCTGGACAGAGATAGCCTAGCTACAGTGATCCATGCTCTGATAACTTCTCATCTGGATTACTGCAATGCGTTATATGTGGGGCTGCCTTTGAAAACGGTCCGGAAACTTCAGCTGGTCCAAAATAGGGCAGCAAGATTGTTAACAGGGACTGGCCTGCGAGCTCATATTACGCCAGTACTTTTCCAGCTGCACTGGCTGCCAGTCCGTTTCCGGGCCCGATTCAAAGTGCTGGTGTTAACATTCAAAGCCCTTAACGGCTTGGGGCCAGGTTACCTGAAGGATCGCCTCCTCCCATATGTGCCTGCCCGGACCTTAAGATCATCATCAGTGGCCCTTCTCCGTGAGCCCCTGCCGAAGGAAGTGAGGCGGGTGGCTACTAGGAGGAGGGCTTTTTCTGTTGTGGCACCCCGGCTCTGGAATGAGCTCCCTAGTGAGGTTCGCCTGGCGCCTACATTGTACTCCTTTCGGCGCCAGGTGAAGACCTTTTTATTTTCCCAGGCATTTTAGCTTTCTAAATTTTTATCTTTGCTGTTTTAAATCTGTATTTTAAACTCCTGTACTGCTGCTAGGTTTTATTGTGGTTGTATTGTTATATTGTGGTTTTAATGTTCTATATATTTTAAATTGTTTTATTGTGTTGTTTGGTTTTAGTTTTTGTGAACCGCCCAGAGAGCTTCGGCTATTGGGCGGTATAGAAATAAATAAATAAATAAATAAATAAATAAAAATAAACAGAATGAAAGGCATCTGACAATCTATGAAACACAGATGAAATGGATTTTACAAAATCCATACATCCCTACTTTCCCCTCTTGCTCAACACATATAAACTTCTAGATTGACAGCTGCAGATTATCCATAGCAACAGCATAATCTGGGTGCAATTCATGTAGGAAAGCTGGTCACATTCAGCCATACCGCAACATCTGCATTGCCCCATAGTCAACCCCCTATGGAAGCCTGTGGACAAGATTATTTTCTCTGCACTCTCAAACTTGTTCTCTCTGTCTCTCTTTCTCTCCACTCCCCTCCGTCTTGTTTTAGTACATACTTGTCATCCAACAAAACTAGGTTTAAACCATTTATCGCATGTATACATTTTTATTCCCAATATAATCGCCCCAGCTTCATCTCCTTGTTCTGTTCTATTCTTTTCTGTTCTGTTCTGTTCAGTTCCAAATCACTTCTAAAAGTTCTCAAATGATTCCTTAAATGAGCCTTTTACACATCCAACCTCTGCCATTCATACCTTCATACACACAATGAAGAGGTAACCGATTAAGTAGGAATGCCCAAATTGGAGGGGTGGGGTGAAAGGAAAAAGGAAGTGTGTGTGTGTGTGGGCAGGGGGAAGGATAGAAGAGACTGCCCACCCTCTTGTCATTATCTTGTCAATGGGCAGACTTTAGGCTTGAGGGATCTACTTAAAGTCCACCAACCAGAGCTAGTTGCAAAACAGAGCTGCAGGAGAGAAGGCATACGCTAAAAATTAAGGAGAGGATGCTTCTGAGTACATGCTTAGCCCAAGACAAAAAGCCACTCCTGGTTTCCCTGGGGGTTATGGGAGTTGTAGTCCAACACATGTGGAGACAACCAGGTTGGGGAAGGTAGATCTAACCCTTGATAGTTTTCATTCCCAACAGAACTTAGCCTGTCCATGCAGTGCATTTCCTATTCATCTAATTTAAGACCCATCTCTCCCTTTTGTCTCCTCCCTTCTCCCTTTAATTTTGGGATGGAAAACTCTTTGGGGCAGGGAGCTGCTTTCCTTGCTTCAGTTTCTCTGAAAAGTGCCATGTTGTCACAAAAATCAATATCAAGAAACGAACTATAAAACACAAAATGTATTTGGACCATTGTGTATATCTATAAGAAGGTTTGTGATGCTCCTGTGACTCATGAATGTTCTGTACATTGCTGCTGTTCTTCTTACAAACTCTTATTGTTATTATTTATTCATTTGGGTTTTTAAGATTGTTTTAAATATTACTAATTTTGTCTGTTTACTGTCTTGAGTTCCCTCTTAGGGAAATAGGGATACATGGTTTTAAAAGAAAATAAAAAATATCCCATCGTTCATTTTTCTTCATTGCATTTGCAAAGGAAAAAAAATCCCACAACCAGTGGGAAAGCCCTTGTAGCTAGAGGTGCTCTACACAGGTGGAACAGAATCCTTGCACCTGAAAGTAGGGAAATCTGGCCCTTTGGGGGCTTGCCAGACTTCCAGGGCACCCCAACTCATCTTGCTTTTGCGAGCCACACTGCATGGTTTCCCTGAATTCTGAGCACTTTTTATGTATTTTTTTTTTGTCTTGGCTGTAATTTGTCGCACAGATTATGGCCACAAATTGTGCAAATTTGTGTAATTTACACAAATTACACCCGCAATTTGTGCAAATTGCAGCTGTAATTTACGTGAATTCAAAAACACAAAAATTTGCCAGCTGGCCCAACTCGCTGTAGGCTAGTGAGAGCAGAACAGAGTCTGGGTGCTGAGCCAGTGAAAGCTCACCGAGTTCCACCCCCAACTGGATTCCTCTGACATCCCTACCTGCAAGGCATCACTGGATGAAGGCAAAGGTGTGCACTAACCCCCAAAGCCCCTGGGCAGAGGCAAGAAAGCAGGTTTGAAATCTTTGAGGAGGACAGGAGAGGAAGACAGTGGTTTTCTGCAGCTTGGGATGGGGGAGTGGACATGAGCATTTCAGAGTTGCTAACTATAAGGGCAGTGGCTGATTAAGGAGACTGTTGTTTAAAAGCTGCTGTAATCAATTGGGTGTATCTCTGCAGGAAAGGTCTTGCATAGTAGGGGAGAAAGAAATACAGCAGGGAGACCTTCTCACAGGTGGAAGCCAAGTGTTCAAAGAAAAGATCTTTCAGCACCTGCTCTCCTTATCTAACCTTTGCTAGTTGGCATTAAGAGGTTCCTTCAGCTGCAATCTACACTGCTTCTTGAAGAAGCCGATTGTGAGAAGGATCTTTGATACACAATAAATGGGCAATCAGCCCGAAGGATTTATGGCACTGAATGCCTTAAAAAAAATTAAGTGGCAGACTCTCTCTCTCTTTCTCACTCTCTGTCTCTCTCAATATTATTTTGGGGATATGTTAACGTAGGAAAGTTGATAGGTATGACTAGGTTGGACAGTTTCTCTGATCAACTGTTTTTGGACTAAGCCCAGGAGACCTGTGTTAGCTAAGGCGAGGCGAAGCCCAACACAAACGAGAACTCTGGGGATTTCTTTCTCTTGCTTCATTGGTTTGAGTAGCTTGCTGAGCAATATCCGAGGGTGACACATTGCAAGCGGTCACAGGGGTCTGGAGCACAGCCAGCTGCAGTGTTAGGAAGCATGCTTACTAATGAGTCGCACTGGCTCTTTCTCTCGTGGCCCAGTTCAGGTAGTGAAACTGACATGTTTCGACATGTTTGGGCATGTGAGTTCCGGTGGAGGCCTGTTTCCCCACCCCAGCTGAGAAACAGAGAGAGGAACCCATGGAGAACAATACAAATAACAAAGAGCTCTGTCTGTGCCCAACGCCACTTGCAGGTGTGGAAAGACTCCCAGAAGCGTGGGTGTGTGTTGCGATAAGCAAACAGCCCCAATGGCCTTCTGCATACTCTTTTGCTTGGGGTGGTTGCTCACACTGAGGTAATTCTTTCTAGGTTGTGTGCATGTCAAGCACTGACACCTGAAGGCTTGGGTTTTGTTGTTGTTGCTGCATCTATGAGTGAAATGACAATTCAAACCTAACTCAGGGTGTTTTCTCTGAAAAGGAGTTTGGGAGAGGGACCAAAAGTTTGCTTGTTTTTGTCTTGTTTCTTTTACAAAGAAAAGAAGCCATGGGAATCCAGTCTCCTCCCTCGCATGCAGGTGCAACAGGGATGGTTCGCGATACAGAAAAGAGGAAACTCCTTGTTGACACAGGTGATTAGTGCTAAGTGGCCAAAATTGATAGAATAATATTAGTACAGAGAGCACAGATCTCCAGCTGCCAAGTTCAGCCTACCACAGTGAGGCTGCTTTCTTCTAACCTTCACAAGAAGGTGATTTTACAGCTCCCTCCCTAGCCCCCCAAGGGAGATTCTTGAAACTAATTTCCTTATTCCCTGTTAATGCTCCACTTCTGAGTGCAAGCTGCTGTACAGTGCAATGAGAGAGAGAGAGAGAGAGAGAGAGAACAGATCTAAAGGTTTTACGGTATGATCACTTGTAAGATGGATCACTAGGGCCCCCCTTGCACTGGATGGATGTGAAGACCACTTGTAAGACCCACTTTTACACATCCTTAGAGCAATGTCATTGCCACCACCTCCTCTATGCCAGAAAGTTGTTTCCTAAAGCTCCTGGAGTGTGTGTGTGTGTGTGTGTGGGAAGCTTCCACTCTCATGAATCAACTGTAGAGCATCTTTACACAGCACACCTGCTAAAGGTTCAGCTATTGCTTGCATGTTATGGAAACACACCCCATGGGGTGGCCATTTTTCAACTTTCCAGGAGCACTGTGGGACTAACCGTTTATTTATTTAGAAGTATTTTTAGTCCACCTTTCCATTACAGTCATGCTCAAGGCAACTCTCAATCTGATCAACATATGAAAACAATAATGAAATACAAAATAATCTACAGTAACAGAAGGAAAAAGTGACAGAAAAAAAACTTCAACAGATGTGTCAGGGAAATTGAAATTAACAGCTCAGCCGGCCAAATGCCTGTCGGAAGATAAATGCCTTTGCCCTGTGGTTGAAGGTCAGTGAAAATGGAGCAAGAAATGGGTCTCCCTTAGCAGGGAGTTCCAAAGTCTAGTCTCTGCCCCATGTCCCAACCATCCCTCTCCCAGCTATTGTGATACTGATCTGTATGCAGATCACTTGGGGGAGAAAGTAGAGGGTCTTTTCCACCCCACTCCCCCAGTGATCCTGATACAGATTGCGAGCAGCAGTGAGGAAAGAGCAATCTGTATCAGGATCACTGAGGGAGGGAATTTGGTGGTAGTGACAGTGGGGCAAATGGATCAAGGCACTCACAGAGGTCCTGCAGTTAAGACCTTTGGAGGTGGGTGGGTTGTGCACTCCTGCTCTACATAAATGTAAAGGTAAATCACCATGGGGTGTATGTAGCCAGTTGTTGTTAACATCCTGGTGAACAGAGATGAAAATTTTACCTCTCCCAGGCCCGGTGTCAGGGATCGGCATAGGCAGGCAGTTGCCGGGGGCCCAGAGGCTCAGAAGGACCCATTCCTGCCCCTGAGTCTGCTGCAGCTGCCGCCACCTCCTTGCCCACCTGGCTGGACCCGCTAGCAAAAGGAAGCATCATGGTCAAGCCTGTGGCACTCCATATTAAAATAATATTTTTTAAAATTTATATTTTGAGTAGCAGCGATCTGAACCAATCAGTTGCTGCCTTTGCGAGGACATAGTCAATGAGGGCACAGGGTAGTCTTCATCACTCCTGTGCCCTCATTGATCATGTACCCCCCCACACAGGTAGCATCTGATTGGTTCAGGTCACTGGTATTCAAAACGTAACTTGAACTTGTTTTTTTTTTTTTAAACCATGCACCTCGGGGCCTTTCAGGCTTGGCCAGCTGGGGGCATGCTGCTTTGCCAGTGGGGTTGGCCAGGTGAGGAGGAGGAGCAGGAGGAACTTCTGTCCCCAGGCAGGTGGGCACTTCAGCTGGTAGATCTGGTTTTGAGGGAAGGGGGCAGTGGGCTTTGGTGGATGTGGGCTTCAGGAATGGAGGGTGGGTAGGAAGCTTTGGGGTGGGGGAACAGGCTTTGGTGGCAGGCAGGTGGGGGCTTGGCTGGGCAAGGGGCTTGGGGGGGCTCTGCCTTGGCAGTGGGGAGCAGGCAGGGGCACCTTGGTGGAGGGTGCGTAGCTTGGCGGGGTGGGCAAGCCTCGGTGGCAGGCAGGCAGCTAGGGGGATCATCGGCAGCAGTATGTTGAGGGCCCACTGGAATCTAGTGCTAGCCCTGGCCTCTCCCCTAGATTTCAGATCAGGTGTGGTTGTATCATAAAATTCTCCTCACTAGTGGGCAGTGCCCTACAGGGCCAAGCTAAACATGATGGTTGCCAAGTAAAATGGCAGCAGTACGTTAAGCTTCCCATTCCCAAGGCAACAGTTAATACAGGGGCTTAGAACCTTAGGTCTCGGGGGCCAAATCCAGCCTACCTGGGGTCCCCGTCTGACACTCCAGGGTTCCACAGATGGCCACATCCCCTTCCCCAGGCCCACCTTCTTTCCCCACCACCAGTCATTTGGTGGCTTCCTGGCTTTAGTGCAGTTTTTCTGCATTCTAAAAGGCTGAAATGTCTCTCCTAGGGCTTAGCTATTGGCAGTAAGAGATTGAAACGAAAAATATGCTACATTTTTGGCCCCACCCCATTTGCCTTAGGCTCCACCCACCACTGCTGCCCCTGAGAAATGGAATTCAGCCCTTGGGTTGAAAGAGGTTCAGCACCCCTTATTTAGTAAAATTTACTTGTGTGCTGATGACCTCACTATGTTCCACACCTCCTGCACTTGGCAGTCGAAGATAGGGGAGTAGAGCGCGAGGGCAGATTAAACATTGTGACATCAAGTCACAGATAAGTTCCACTAGACATTATGGATGTAGAGAAGGGCAGTAAAATGCCTACTACTTGCTCTTTTCTGTAGCGCTCATGTGTCTAGCACAAATGTCTGTTTTGGGGCGAATAAAGATGACCATCTTCCAAGCAGTAAATTTCCATGGTAGGCCTATAACCACTTGGTAAGGCAATCATCTTCTAAGTGATGATGCAATGTATTTGGTAATGACCACCTGAAACCTCTTTTCAATGCAACCCAAAATTCAAGTTTGGATGCTGAGAAGTAAAGATGTAAAAATGGTCTGTATCCACAGGGATATATAACACACCATTTGGGGTGGGGGGAACCCATGAAGATTCCTATGATGACATCTGGTTGGTTCAGTAATATGAGCGCACCTTAGGCAATGCATGGATGATAAGGCTATCAATGGCTAGCCGTCATGGTGGCTATAACCTCCAGGATCAGAGGCAGGATGCCTCTGTATGCCATTTCCTGGGGAACGTAAGCAGGAGGGTGCTATTCCATATATGTCCTTCTGTGGGCTTCTCATGGATGTCTGGTTGGCCAGTGTGAGAAACAGGATGCTGGACTTGATCCAGCTTGGCTCTTGTACTTATGTAATGTTAAAAATCCCAGAGTGGCAGCCGTGGTAGTCGGTTGTCACACAAATGACACATCATCTTATGGCACCTCAAAGTCATTTATTCTGGTTTATTCTGGTATTTATTCTGGTATTACTCATTTATTCTGGCATCAGCTTTTGTGGACAAGGGTCCCCTTTGTCAGATGTATCACATGTTGTTCTCATTTGGCAGATCTATATGTGGGTACAGGAAAACAAGTTTGTAAACAGTGGGACCAAAAGTCCATGAAATGCAAGGCATAGCAATACATCTGGCACATTTCCATGCAAAGCTGAAATGTATACAGATAAGAACAGTATGACCTAGTTTGACCTTGCTATTTACAGACTTCCCCCTCCCTGCTCTGTACCCATGTATATACCTGCCAATTTAATGCACCTGTTGAAGTGGACTGTACTCTCATGAAGAGCTCTTGCCACAATAAACTGGTTAGTGTTTAAGGTGCCACAGGACTCTTGGTTGTATGTGATATTGCCCATGCTGCATCAATTAATGATCTGTGTCATGATCCTTGGTTTGCAATTGTGAACTTTTGACTAAGATATGTCACCTTTCTTTAATTACATGGTCAGGTTGATAAATACACTTTGTAGGCCAAGGGTGCACACCTGAGCCCAATGGCTGTATCAGGTGTCTGCTGGGTTGCCAGGGGCTGCACATCTGGATACATAAACACGTACATGCTTGCACACATACATGCTCATGCACACGTACACTTACTCATACCCCCGATGTATACTCGTTCACATCTCCCCACCCTACGTACACAGACACTCTCCCCACTCTCACATAGTCGCACATTCCCCACCCTGCCCAAGAGAGCTTTACCTTGCTAGCACTAAGAAGGGAAACAGTTTTCTTATCTTCAATCTCCCAGGAGAACTCAGAGATAATCCCAGGCTTTCCCTAGTTAGCACTAGCAGGAGAGATCAGAGATAAAGGGCTTCCCTCGCTAGCACTGGAAAGGGAAATCCCAGGCTTTCCGTAGTTAGCGCTAGCACCAACACAAGAAACCGTTTCTCTCACTTATCTCTCAGGAGAGGCCAGAGATAAGGGAAGGGTTTTCCTTGCTAGTGTAACAAGAGAAACTGGGTCCCCATGGCTTTATGGGCTGCACTGGAAGTGGCCACAGGCCACATGTGTCCTGAGCACCATGCATCCTACCGTAGGGCTTTCACTGAAATGAATGGTGAATTTTACACTTATTAGGGTCGAACTACATGTCATGGAACTGCATCTGTTTTTTAATTTATTTAACGACAGGTGTGCCCTACCCCCAATATCAACTTTCCTCAGGACCATAGTGTGTGTGCAGGTTTAACCCTTTACTCCTCAGCTACAATCCCAATGAAAATTGCCCTGCACGCGTACACACACAAGGCTTTGTGGCACTGAAAAAAGCTCCTCTACCTCAGACTCTGGTAGCATGGCTCCTGAAGTTAAGAAAACACTCTTCAACTTCCACTGGTATAATTAGATAGAAAAAACAGACTCATACATTAGATTGGCCTCTCACGCAAGGCAGGCATATCAAAAGTTGTGACATACTGGTAGCATTATAATTTTTTTTTTTTGCTTTAAATCTCAGTCTGAAGGCAAAAGCAATTAAAAATAAATAGTACCTGGTCAGGCAGGGGGCAGCCTTCATGGAATGATCAAAAGTCCTTGAATTACACGCCGTTAAACAAAACATTGGACAAAAATAGGGAATTGGCACTGCTCTATCGCTCCATAATATTAAGAAACACAAGTATATGGGGACATAGCCAGCCTTTTTTCAAGCTGCCTGAGGATAGTACCATAGTTCAGTGGCAGAGCACCTGCTTTGCATGTAGAAGGTCCAAGGTTCAATGATTGGCATCTCCAGGTAGGGCTGGGAAAGACTCCTGCCTGAAAGCTCCGGAGAGCCATTGTTAGTCACTGTAAACCATGCTGAGCTAGATGGACCAATGGTGTGACGTGATATGAGGTAACTTCCTGTGTTCCCATCATGTTGCTCAAATTATGCTAATTGCAAAGAGGGTGAAGGCAAATTAGCGCTGGCCATCTTGGCCCATCCATCCACTGGCCACCTCGGTCACAATCCTACAGAACCCATAAGATGCCGAGGTGTCCTCCAGGATGCCCAGTGGGTGCTCCCACAGCAAACAACATCGATGTTTTATCAGGAGTTCTTGTATGGCACCTGACCTGAGCCATTAATTTCACTGGAGGGAGCAAATATGCCTGAACAAGGAATGTGCACATGGATTCATTAAAAGAAATGGGGAATACCATGCAGGCAGGACAGAATGGGGTTGTATTGTATACAGCAGATGTTACACACCAATAAAAAAGTGGCTGGATGAGCGCAGCTGTCTGGATTCAATTTCTTTGAAGGTAGGTCTGGTTCTGCATTACTGGTCTATACACACCTGTTAGTATTCAAGTAGCATCCTTGTTGCATGGAACACTACTAATACACTGCTGATCGAAATGACTCATAATTCAGTCTTCCTTGGGAAAGATGGTTATCATAGGTTCCCCTTCTCTTCCCCCATACAGCAAAGTCTCTTGAGCTTTGAATCATTCGTTCTCTTTTGTGGTTGATATAAATGTCCCCTGGGGTGGGTGAGTTATTGTTTTCATGGGAATTTTTCATGATAAATATCATCAAGGAACTTTTTAACAGTGAGGCTGTTCTGACAGAAAAAGTTAATAGAATGGTATTTCTCCTTGTAGACTGATTTTTCTCAGAGAGGATGAGGGGCACACTGGGACATTTAGCAGTCCATAAATATAGACAGTAAATGAGAATCGGAAAAAAATCCCAGCTTTAATCTAGAGAATAACTAAGCAGTGACTAGCCTACAACAGATTCTTTTTTCTAGTCT
This sequence comes from Heloderma suspectum, assembly GCF_057233095.1. Lineage (NCBI taxonomy): Eukaryota > Metazoa > Chordata > Lepidosauria > Squamata > Helodermatidae > Heloderma > Heloderma suspectum. The sequence goes on from NC_139458.1 coordinate 275,543,917, forward strand.
CACAGGCCACTGGAGTTTATCATCAAATGGCTGTTTCCTTAACATTTTTAACAGGTATTCACACCAATGCAGCAAGGGATGTCCATGTGAGAAAGCAGGTTTCCACATGCAGAACTGATGAAACGTACATTCCTGTCCACATTGCAATGCTCATCTGTTTCCCACCAAACATTTACTTCTCCTCCTCCTCCTTCTCCATCATTATCACCACCACCACCTATATACTACCTTATTTGCTAAAAAGCCATCAAGGTGTTGTACAGCAATTTCAAACAATGGAATCTTAACACAATAAAAACAAGAACATTAAAAACAGTAAACAAAAACAGCAACATTATTTACAAGATTAAGTTAAAAAGATATGTCTTGACACCCTTTCCAAAGGCCAAGAGAGTGGGGAGCCAATTGTAGTTCCTGAGGGACCCCATTCCACAGTTTAGGAGCAACACAGGGAAGCCTCTTCCACAAGTGCGGACAAATGGGCTTCTGAGGGTAATGGTGCCCTCAAGAGAGCTTCTCCTGTAGATCTTAATAACTGGGCAGGTTCATAACAAGACAGGTGGCCCCTTAAACATGGTGTGGATATGACCACGTGCCTCTATGCAGAACCAATACTGCACATTAGTAGAGATGGATTGGGCAACTGTCTCTACATTATCAACAAGGTTGTGGTCTTTTATTCTTAGTTGAGTTAGTTAAAGAATAAAAAAGTATCTTGATAGTCACTAACATTAAATCTGAGTAAAGCCACTATTCTGCAATGGTGTGCTTTCAGTGCCATTTTCCTGTGGATTAACTGCTACTTTGTATGTTTAACCACATATTTTAATTGAAGATAATTGAAAGAGGGTTCCCCCCACCTTCCATCCTTACAATGCATCTTTATGAGAGCCATCTCACACTTGTTTGTGTGAACTTATAAATATGGATTAAAATCACAGCTATGAAATTGTTTTTTGGATGGGTGAATGAATGTTCCCCCACTTGCTTTGACTGCGTGAACAAAGCACGAGTGTGAACCTATGCAGTCTTGCAAACTAGACCATTAAATCAGTTCTTCTCAGTTTTTATCACTGCCCTGTACCTTGCCAGGTTTAACCTTCATTTGAAACAAACAAGGGATTTGATCCTACATGGATATGATGGGAGAGCCGCAGAAACCCCATAAGAGTAGGAAAATAATAAGATGAGTACCCTGGAGAATCATTAACTGATCTGGGCTGTTTTGTGTTTTAAGAGTTGAATCCGAGTTATTGAATTTGACGTGTCTATGATAGATTTTGACAGTTTAATACTTAGTCAGAATCATGGTACAATCATTTGGATTACTGGTACCAGGCTAATTGGGGGGGGGGGCCCTCCCAGAAACTTACTTGTTGAAACAGCTGTATGTGACTTTAGCCCAACAGGATTTCAAGACTGCTGGGGACTCAGTGTAAGCATCAAAGCCTGCTGCTAGAATTCTAGGGATGTTGTGCTAATGGAACCACTAACCAGGGGCAGCAGATTTTCAAGATAACGCAGAAGGAATTAATGGATTCCTCCAGTCAAATTCCTCCAGAGACTGGAATACCCATGTCCAAAGCAACTGTGGCAAATGGCAATGAAAGCATCATCTTTAAAAAGCCTTCCCTGACAGATCATACTCAACTTCCCTAGCAACTTGATCTCTTGTCTGACTTTTCTTACAGTTAAGACATTTCATCTAACATTTCAACTTAAAATTCATGCTGTTGCAATTTTAACTCAATACCTTTTCTCCTTCCTGCCTGTGCAGGGGAAAACTATTTATTCCTCTTCTGTAGCAACCTCTGAAACAGAGGAAAGCTGCAATCATGTTCCTGCTCATCTTCCTTACAACAGCAATTTGTTGTTCAGTCGTTAAGTCGTGTCCAACTCTTCGTGACCCCATGGACCATAGCATGCCAGGCCTTCCTGTCCTCCGCTCTTTCTCAGAGCGTGCTCAAGTTCATATTCATTGCATCGGTGATGCTATCTAGCCATCTCATCCTCTGCTGTCCCCTTCTCCTTTTGCCTTCAATCTTTCCCAGCATCAGGGTCTTTTCCAGGGAGTTTTCTCTTTGCATTAAGTGGCCAAAATATTTGAGCTTCAGCTTCAGTATCTGTCCTTCCAATGAGCACTCAGGGTTGATTTCCTTTAGGATTGACTGATCTGACCTCCTTGCAGTCCAGGGGACTTGTAAGAGTCTTCTCCAGCACCACAGTTCGAATGCATCAATTCTTCGGCGCTCAACCTTCCTTATAGTCCAGCTCTCATAGCCATGCTACTGGGAAAACCATAGCTTTGATTATACAAACCTTCGTCGGCAAGGTGATGTCTCTGCTTCTTACTATGCTGTCTAGGTTTGCCATAGCTTTCCTCCCAAGGAGCAAGCGTCTTTTAATTTCATGGCTACAGTCACCGTCTGCGGTGATCTTGGAGCCCAAGAAAATAAAATCTATCACTGCTTCCATTTCTTCCCCTTCTATATGCCAGGAAGTGATGGGCCAGATGCCATGATCTTAGTTTTTTTAATGCTGAGTTCCAAACCAGCTTTTGCACTCTCCACTTCCACCCTCAAAAGAGGCTCTTTAGATCCTCTTCGCTTTCTGCCATTAGGGTGGTATCGTCTGCATATCTGAGGTTGTTGATAATTCTCCCGGCAATCTTAATTCCGACCTGTGATTCATCCAACCTGGCGTTTCTCATGATGTACTCTGCATATAAGTTAAATAAGCAGGGTGACAATATACAGCCTTGTCATACTCCTTTCCCAATTTTGAACCAATTGCTTGTTCCATGTCTGGTTCTTACTGTTGCTTCTTGACCCTCGTACAGGTTTGTCAGGAGACAGGTAAGGTGGTCTGGTACTCCCATCACTTTAAGAATTTGCCAGAGTTTGTTGTGATCCACACAATCAAAGGCTTTAGCATAGTCAATGACACAGAAATAGATGCTTTTCTGGAATTCTCTTGCTTTCTCCATGATCCAGTGAATGTTGGTGATTTGATCTCTAGTTCCTCTGCCTCTTGGAAACTCAGCTTGTACTTCTGATAGTTCTCAGTACACATACTGCTGAAGCCTAGCTTGTAGGATTTTGAGCATAACCTTGCTGGCATGTGAAATGAGCACAATTGTACGGTAGTTTGAACACTCTTTGGCATTGCCCTTCTTTGGAATTGGAATGTAAACTGACCTCTTCCAGTCTTGTGGCCACTGTTGAGTGTTCCAAATTTGTTGGCATATTGAGTGCAGCACTTTAACAGCATCATCTTTTAGGATCTTAAATAACTCAGCTGGAATACTGTCATCTCTGCTAGCTTTGTTGTTAGTAATGCTTCCTAAGGCCCACTTGACTTCACTTTCTAGGATGCCTGGCTCAAGTTCAGTGACCGCGCTATCATGGCTATCAGGGACATTCAGATCTTTTCTGTATAGCTCTTCTGTGTATTCTTTGCACCTCTTCTTAATCTCATCTGCTTCTGTTAGGTCCCTGCCTTCTTAGTCCTTTATCATGCCCGTCTTTGCACAAAACGTTCCCTTGAGATCTCCGACTTTCTTGAAGAGATCTCTAGTCTTTCCCATTCTGTTGTTTTCCTCGATTTCTTTGCATTGTTCATTTAAGAAGGCCTTCTTGTCTCTCCTTGCTATTCTCTGGAACTCTGCATTCAGTTGGATATATCTTCCCCTTTCTCCCTTGCTTTTCGCTTCCCTTCTTTCCTCAGCTACTTGTAAAGCCTCATCAGACAGCCACTTTGCTTTCTTGCATTTCTTTTTCTTTGGGATTGATTGAGTTGCTGCCTCCTGAACAATGTTACGGACCTCCGTCCACAGTTCCTCAGGCACTCCATCTATCAGGTCTAATCCCTTAAATCTATTCCTCACCTCCACTGTATATTCATAAGGTATATGATTGAGGTCATACCTGAATGCTTTAGTGGTTTTCCCTACGTTCTTCAATTTAAGCTGAAACAAAGCAATAGCAGCATTATATTGTTGCCTTGTATTCTAATTGGCAGTCAATTGTGATAGCCCTTAGATTCTTTTAAAGTGTGCCACTTCTAAGACTGTGTCAGCAATTTGATACTTCACTTACAATATTATATACATTAAAAAAATTCTCATAGACCTGTTCCCACCTTTCTTACCTTTCACTATACTGAATGTATAGAGGAGAGCAGGATTGTGCTAATTGGCCCTACGTCCCAAACGTCACATGTTCAGCAGAAGGTAAGGATGGGGGTCTACATACTACAGCTATACATGCGTAGACTCTATAGGCGCAATTGGGAGCCCTTATTGCATAGGAGTCTCAGTTGGATGGAAGGGCCTACTAACGTGCAGCTTCATTCTTACTTTCTGCTCAGCACAGAGCTCAGGAGCTGTGACAGAGGATGCACAGAGATCAGAATCCTGCTCTAAGCGTTTGGTCACCCTGGATTTGAATATGATTGTTCTTTGCCTACATTTTAGTGCATTCCAATCACTATCTTGGCTTAGTGGTAAGGTGGGTTCCAATGTTTAAATAATGTATTTTCTTCAAAATCAGACATAGTATAGGTTCATATACACATATACATCATTTGATCTTTCGTCACCAACTTGCTCAATGCCAGCTTTATGTGTGACATATTCACATTGAAATGTTCGGACTGTGTCAATTACAGTGTAATCTTAAGCATGTTTACTCAGAAGTAACCTCCTCTGAGTTTAATGGGATGTATTCTTCAGTTATTGTGTTTAGGGTTGCAGTCTGAATGTGCATTCACACATGTGAACTGCCACCGGAAGCAACTGTCAACTCGTGACGAACATACCTGTGAGAACGATCTTGGAGAGCAGAATATCTGCTACAGTATTAGGCACTTAAAAGTTTAATCAACAACAATCATAACATCAGTTTAAGTAAACTAAGCAAAGTCTTTCCTGGGCTTAGGAAGGGCTTGGGAACTTTGCAAGGAATTTAAAAATGACAGTCATCAGAAGTCTGAGTCTTCAGCTGATCGGTTGTATTCCACCCCACCCCTCACAACAGTGTCTTTTGCCGGATTGCCTACAGCAAATAAAAATCTCTTGCCAGGGGACCAGGTAGGGAAACTCCATTTTTTGTTGTTGTATTGCTTTGTTTTAGGTCACAAATGACTCATCTTTTTTTGCTCTTCCATGGTCTTGCTCTTAATGTACAAAACATGCAAGTGGACATCTGCTTGTGCAACAGGACTTCCCCTTACTCTCCCCTGCAGCCCACTACACACACCCTGTGCTTCAGAGGGTCTCAGAGTGCCTTAGAACAGATTTGGGGGGCATGCAGGGGTCTGCAGGGAGGAGGGGGAATCTGTTCTGCCAGTGGTTTCTGGTGGATGAACAGGATTAGACACAACCCATAATGTGTTGGCTGAAAACAGCACACCACTTGGGGAACACCACCGAGAAGCCATCACTTTTCATTGCTCTGAATGTCAAGCTCAAACCAAGCATTAAATCTTGTAAACAATGATAAGACAAAGACATCTCTCCCTCTTGCTGTTTTTATGGCAGTATTGTCAGGCTACAATTTACTGTCTGCATTGTTACACAAAGCAAGTTTCTCAAGGCAGTTTAATAACATAAATTAATCTAGGCCTGTTTCAAAAATTGTGTGAGTTAAATTTCAGTGTTATTTTTAAGGCGTCTCTCCCACCCCCTTTCTGTTTTAATTTGGCCTGAATTTTTTAATACATGGAATTCATTGTGTTGTATTTAGGTGTTTCCTGAAGTTTGTTACTTCCTTAACTGTCAGTTCTTCCTTAGAGTATTGGAACTACTCAGAGAGAAACAACTAGAACTAGGGTTGATACACTGTGTCCTGGAGAGCTTCAAGCCTCTTACTTATGCATGAAGTAGAGAGGAGACCTCACAAGTTCATGAACAATGTGCCCAATGAATTTCAAGTTGTGAGATTCTGTTTTAGCTCTTTAAGACTGAGTCAGTTGCCTCCAAAAGAAGAGTCTCACAAGACAAAATGCACTGGGCCTCAACATATTTGTGACCTTCAAGATATTGTATCTCCTTTATTCCTCATATTACGCCAGTACTTTTCCAGCTGCACTGGCTGCCAGTCCATTTCCGGGCCCGATTCAAAGTGCTGGTGTTAACATTCAAAGCCCTTAACGGCTTGGGGCCAGGTTACCTGAAGGATCGCCTCCTCCCATATGTGCCTGCCCGGACCTTAAGATCATCATCAGCGGCCCTTCTCCGTGAGCCCCTGCCAAAGGAAGTGAGGCGGGTGGCTACTAGGAGGAGGGCTTTTTCTGTTGTGGCACCCCGGCTCTGGAATGAGCTCCCTAGTGAGGTTCGCCTGGCGCCTACATTGTACTCTTTTCGGCGCCAGGTGAAGACCTTTTTATTTTCCCAGGCATTTTAGCTTTCTAAATTTTTATCTTTGCTGTTTTAAATCTGTATTTTAAACTCCTGTACTGCTGCTAGGTTTTATTGTGGTTGTATTGTTATATTGTGGTTTTAATGTTCTATATATTTTAAATTGTTTTATTGTGTGTTGTTTGGTTTTAGTTTTTGTGAACCGCCCAGAGAGCTTCGGCTATTGGGCGGTATAGAAATGAAATAAATAAATAAATAAATAAATATTCCTGGGCTGATGCATTTCCTTCTTTTCTTCTCCATTATTATTTAGGAGTTATAAGAACATCATGTCTCATCTCCCACCAACCAGCAATCAAGAGTGGTGATCTTGGTGTGTGAGAAGATCTGAGGAGATTCAAGAATTCTGTTTGCTTTGTGGAAATGCTGAGCCTCTGCACAGAACTGAACTTCTCTCATGTCCCTTGGCACTAATGAGATTTGTCACTGAACAGGCCACTACTGGATTCTGTGTAACTGATTTGGGGAGGTAATTGCAGAGCACAAGCCTCCCACGGGTTCAATCCCTGACATCTTTGGTTAAAGGACCTCAGGTAGGGATGGCAGAGAATTCCACCATGGATTCCAGTGAGATTCTAAAGAATCCGCCCCCCTGGAATCCGTGGCGGAATGGCCTCCTGCCCCCCGCCCCCCCCCGCGGAATCCCCCCGGGACGGCACTTACCTGGGGCAGATGCGGCGGCAGTGGCCGGGCTGCTGCTGCCGCCGCCACTGCCATCCTTGCAGCCGTGATAGGCTTTACCGTGATAGGTAAAGAATTTACGTAGCCTATCACGGCTACCCCCCAAAAAAACCCAGCGTATGCAAATGGCGGTGGCTATGGCGGCCGCCATTTGCGTTCCCCTTTTTTTCGCCGATTTATCTTGCGTAAATATTTATGTAAGATAAAACGGCGAAAAAAAGGCGAACGCAAATAGCGTAGTAGGCGCTATTTGAATTCCTTTATTTTTCGCCATTCTAGCCTACGTAAATATTTACATAGGCTAGAACGGTGAAAAATAAAGGAATGCAAATAGCGCCCACTACGCTATTTACGTTCCCCTTTTTTCGCCGTTTTATCTTACGTAAATATTTGCATAAGATAAATCGGCGAAAAATAGGGAACGCAAATGGCGGCCGCCGTAGCCTCCGCCATTTGCATACGCTGGGTTTTTTTTTTTTTGGAGGGTTAGCCGTGATAGGCTATGTAAATTCTTACGTAGCCTATCACGGCTGCCTGGCTGGACGCAAATGGCAGCCACTATGGCAGCCGCCATTTGTGTCTGCAGCAGCCCGTCCGCAGCCGGAAATCTGGCTGAGGACGGCCCGGAGCTGGCCGTCGAGGATTCTGGGGGGGGGGACTAGATCACCTCCCCCCCCGTTGAGGATTCCGGGGGGAGGGATGGAGCGCCCCCCCCCCACCGTGAAAGATTCTGTGAAAAGGTAAATGAGTTTAGTACATCCCTAACCTCAGGTGACAGAGCTGGGAAATATTTTTCCTAAGACCTTGGAAAGCCGCTGCCAGCCAGAGTAGACAGTAAGCGATAGACAGACTGATGGTCTGACTTGGTATAGGGCATCTGCTTATGTTGAATGGGATGAATCAGATGCTCTGTAGTTCTCCCTAATGCTGTGCTGAACATTTCTTCTACCTTTTCCCCCAACCATTCTCATTCAATTTGATGGAAAAGAAATTACGTTTAAAATATTCAAAGCAGAATAATAAAATGTGAAATTCTCATGGGGGAAGTGTGGGGTTCTTGAATTACTTCAGTTACAAGGTGGCCGAGTGGTGTATGTGAGCGTTGTACTATAATTTCTCTGGTGATCTGCAGCCTCCCTGACTTCCCACACTTCAATTAAAACCCTGGGTAAGGTAACTCCTCCCATGGGGCTTTTTCAGATCAGGAAGTGCAGGCAGCTGTGGAGGCTGTAGAGCCAGCATCTGCAACATGGTACCCTCCAGATGTTTTGGACTTCAACTGCCATCAGCTCCAGCCAGCATGGCCAATTATCAGGGATTATGGGAATTGTAGTCCTAAACGTTGGGAGTGCCCCAGGTTGGGGAAGGCTACCCTAACTTGTTACCTATTCTGAATAAAAGGAGGGATGTTTTTTAAACAGCCCTAAAGAATATGCCATTAAAATTTAAAATTAAGTCAGGCCTAAACATTAAAAAGAATTCAGTCCAGGGGGAAAAACACACTAGGCAGGCAGTGATCTTAAGTATAGCTCTCCTATCTCAAGCTTCCTTCTTTTTTTTCCTTTCTGTTAGGCCACCAGGGTTCCTAACAGCTGTGTGGCAAGCAGAAGTTCAACAAGTAAAGTTTATCCATCACCATACCTCCATACCAGGAAAGGTCATGGCTCTTGAATTTCTCCCAGTCAGGAAATTGTTAAGGATGCAGAAGAACCACTCTAGAAAAAAGGGGGCAATTGTGACAGTATAAGCAATAGCATTTGCCATTTCTCCAAATGCCAAATGAGAATTTGCAGGTGGGACTGACTGAAGTAAGTCTCATAAATCCTCTCAGCATGCCATCTTATGTGGGATTTCTTATTGCTGATTGTTAAAATTGTTTATATTTTTTCTATGTATTTTTTTTTAAAAAACCATGTTACTATATTGTATTTTAAAAGTTTTAGTCTTTGTCAACCAGAGAGCTTTGGCTATTGGGTGTATAGAAATGTAATAAATGAAATGAAATCTAGGCTAAAGCTGGGGTCTCCAAATTGATGCCCGTGAGCACCAATGTGTCCACAGACCCCTCTCTTGTTGCCCGCCAGACTGCCTGTCTCTCCTGATTTTTATTTTATTTCATAAGAATGTTTTTAATTAAAAAAAACCTGGGAGGCTGGCATGTTGGGAAGCAAAGGGCTCTCCAGGGTCTCAGGCAGGGGTCTTTCTCATTCCTATCTGGAGATGCCAGGGATCGAACCTGGGTCCTTCTGCCTGCCAAGCACAAGCTACAGCCCTTCCGTCAAGTGAATTTCCTTCATTTACCGGATGCTACGTGTGGAGTGATGGAGTTGGGTGGATAGGCCAGCCTGCAGAGTTCCTCACAGCCACAAAAGCCACACTGGGCCATACTGCTAGCCAGAGCTTTTTACGGACTGGCCTCTCCGTTGACTTCTATTATCCCATACTGCACGGTGGTGTCTCCACTCCTGCCAGCTACCCCAATTGGCTACAGGGGCCTTGCTGCTGTGTTTTCCCACCGTACATGCAAACTCAACGTTTGCAAGCAATCTGCAAATTAAAAGAATCTATATTTTGGAATAAACAGTTTGTTCAGGTGGAACTATTAAACCAGGTCTTGAAACTACTGGAAGTAGTTAAAGCTGGAAGGAGATCTGGAACAGGTTGCCCAATAAACTGGTGCATTTGTTTACATTGGCATGGTTTTCTGCTGGAGGAAACCCTGTTCCAAGAGGTGTTAGTCTGGGCATAGCCAGCTCTGGCATAGAGTTTACATAAAATGAAGATCCAGGAGATTACGGGGCACAAGAGCAGGCTTTAAGAACATTATAAACGTTAAAGCACTTAAGAATGTTAAGCCTGCAAGATTGCCATTTGCTCTACTCATTCTAAACACCTCTTTGGAAGAGAGAGCCTGGCACATGTTCTGGAATGGCCAAGACAGTGTCTCATCATCCCCAGGGACTGGGCTGTGAGATGGCAGGCAGCCACTGACCATATGTTTGGCAAGAAGCTCTATAGTTCTCAGAGACCAATTGTGTGTTAGAGCCCGACATTGCCACTGTTCAAACTGTGAACCAAAATGCATGAAGACAGAAATCTCACAATTATCCCCAAAACTCCACCATCATGGTTGAGCAATGAGCTCAACCATTCTGCTCACCCCTGTTGCTTGTCCTCTGCTGGCCAAGGAAGCAATGTACATACGCATTTAGAGAAGCTTCTTTCGACATGATTCATTGTAGGACGCTTTCCTTCCCAGTTCTTTGCACAATTGCTTCAACATACTGCTGGAATTCATTATAATTAGACTGATTCAATAAGTTTTGAGAGTGCACAACAGCACTCTGCCCTGAAAAGTGGCCAAGAAATGTTTTAAATAAATAAATAAATAAATAAATTTCCTCTCAGAGTTTTTGTTCCTTATGCCCTGTATTTGGTGCCTTTGGGGAGAACAAATACACAAACCCAATTCTTCTATACTGGTTCCCAGTTAGTTAGATTGGTGGTCTCTGCTTCCATCTTTCTTTGTTTATTTTAAACATTTCTACCCCATTCTTCAACCTAAAAAATCAGTTTTTTTAAATTGAAAATCAGTTTGCTTAATTGAAAACTGTTTTTTTTTAAATGAAAAATAATTCAATAAGTTTTGAGAGTGCACAACAGCACTTCTGCTCCAAAAGGTGGCCAAGAAATGTTACAAATAAATAAAATTCCCCTTGGAGTCTTTGTTCCTTGTGCCTCATATTTGGTGCCTTTGGTGCCTGTTTATACACAGGCAGCATTTTATCATCCATCTGCTGATAGCTTTGCAAACGAGAGTATTATCATCTATTTAACACAAGAGATCACTAAGTCCATGTTGCCACCACTGGGGAGAACAAATCTATTAACCCAATTGCTCCACACAGGTTCCCAATTAGTTAGATTGGTGGTCTCTGCTTCTATCTTTCTTTGTTTTAAACATTTCCATTCCATTCTTCAACGTAAAAAAGGGTCCTCAGAGTGGCATACAGTAATTAAAAAAATAACAAAACATAATAAAATAATTCATAGGGTTGTATCTAATGTTAGTCCAACTTGGTGTAGACTAGGGATGTATGAGTAATTTGTTTCAGTTGTTTTTGATCAGGATTACCCAATTTGCACTTTCCAGACCAAGCACAGACTCGGACACAATCTGTATTCGAAGTCCATATATTGATGAGCTTGCAATGTGATTCGCGAGCCCTCCCCAAAATGCCTTCGATAGCATACTATCATTTGAAAAATGCGCATGAAAAAATGCATACTGAAACATGCACACAAATATATTTTAATCAATGGGATACAAATGTGTACATTTCAAAGATGTGCACAATTGATGCATAAATACCCACGGAAATACGCATAGGTTCTCATATGAAAAGCGGGGGGGGGGGGGGGGAACAAAGCTTGCAATCTGATATAGACTCGAGTTGGAACAAGCTTCAAGATGGAAATTGGAGAAACTTCTGCAAGTTTGAGTTCTTCTGATTCACATCCCTAGAGTAGGCCCACTGAAATGAATGGGACTTCAGTTGGACTAACACTGGACTCCTAATGCTTTTAACAATTCATTAAAAAGCAAAATAGAGATTAAAATCCAGTACTAAATCAGGATTAAAATGCCAACATCCTTTTGAGGAAAGACTACAACCTTTCAGTTTAGAAACCAGGGATATGGAGGGATAGGGTGGAGGTTTATGAAATCATGCATGATGTGGAGAAAGGGGACAAAAATAATTTTTTCTCCTTCTCTCATAATGCCAGAACTTGAAGTCATTCAATGAAACAGACTGGAGAAGACAGAGTTAGTTTATGAATTTTGCTGCCACAAGATACAGTGATGGGCACCAACTTGCATAGCTTTAAAAGGGGAACATACCAATTCATGGGGGATAAGGCGAGCAATGGCTACTAGTCATGATGGCTGTATGCTACCGCCAGGCAGCAGGCTTCTGAGTACCAGTTGCTGAGTAGCAGCAGCAGGAGAGGACTATCACTCTCCTGTCCTGCTTGTGGGCCTCCCAGAGTTCTCTGTGGGAAACAGAGAACTCTGGGATGCCAGACTAGGTGGACCTTTGGCCTGATCTAGCAGGGCTGCTATGTTCATAACTAAAATGGTGATCTGAATCAAAAGGTGTCAGGTAATGGATCACTATTTGGCAATATACACTGCAGGCATGTGTGGGATCAGTCTGGATTGGGACCACAATGGGGGGGGGGAGGGTTAAAGGTGTCCTACCCTGCAAGCCAGAGCCCTGGTCTGGGCTCTGCACTTACTCTAAAGTAAACACAGTGTTGCTGCTAGCTACATCTTTAAAGCAAGGTGTGCTTTGGGTACAAGCTGCCTTGGGATGAAGAACCAATAGAAGCCCTTGGTGTCATAGGAACCGCACAAGTCAGGTAGCTGGGCTGGACTGCCATCCATTTAAGGTAGCCTCCTCCACCTGGTGTCCTCCAGATGTGTTGGACTGCAAGTCCCATCGTTTCCAGCCAGGATGGGGAAGGCTGATTTAAGGCAATGGATTCTCTCACTCTCTATACTTTCTTCCACAAGCGATCAGTGAACCGCATCATTTGAGGGCAGAGTTAGGTCATTAGCTTGTTAATGTTTGTTTTTTGTTCTCTTGAGCCAGCATTATGCAACACTGCAGCCAACTCCACTGCTAATTTGTTTGCCCTTTCCAATATGCAGAGGAAGTAGTATGTGTTGAGATTTGTAGCCATGTTCTGCCAAAGCACTGCATTTTCCCAGAGGTGGCTAATGCACCAGAGGGACTGACTGGGGGGGCCTTCGTATGTTGTATCACTGGGCATATTATGGCTTGGACCAGAAGTCGCCTGGAGAACTGGGTTTAAAAAGGATATCAACAAATTGGAACATGTCCAGAGAGGGTGACAAAGATGTTGAGGGGTTATGAGACCAAGTCCTATGAAGAAAGGTAGAAGAAGTTGGGTATATTTTGCATCTAGAAAAGACAACGAAGAGGTGATAGGATAGCCATCTTCAAATATCTGGAGCTCTCACATTGATGATGCAGCAGATTTGTTCTCTGTTGCTTCAGGATGTAGGACCCAAACAAATGGGTTCAAATGGTGAGAAAGAGGATTTCAACTAAACATTAGGAAAACCATCTTGATGGAACAAGTGGTTCAAGAACACACTGCTTTGGAAAGCAACAGTCTCTCTTTTGTTAGATGTATTTATGAAGAGGCTGGATGACCAGCACCTATCAGGGATGTGGTAGTTGCAGATTTCCTGCATCAGTTGACCTTTGAGGACATTTCCAGTTCTATGATTCTAAGCAGTTCACCAACAGGAGAGCTTTTAACTTGAAAGATACTTAGTTTGGCCTTTGTTTTCTATTAAGGCAAATACAACAGTGAAACCAAGTTTTCCCATGGTAAATAAATTATAGGTGGCTTTCACATGCCATGGAGACCTTTATACTTCCACCTGCACATTATGGCTCTAATAAACACATTATCAGGTCATGAAAATGATGGCAAACATGTGACTGGAGGATCTGATAAGTCAGTAGCAAAGATTAACAGGTTTTATATTTTTTTTTCTCACGGAAAAACTGCAAGAGATTCCCTTATTTAAAACAATTGCAGCATGTGAATTTACTGCACTTAAATCATTACTGGAAATTAGTATGTGGCAGGAGGTTGCAGCTGGCTCCAATTACAGGTAAGATTTTAGAGATTTGAACTTAATTGTGTGCGTGATAGTGGGAGGCTGGGGGAAGCATGCCGGGATGAATGTGATCACACCTCTTTAAAATTGGGGTGTTATCATCTTTATTATTTTCAGTTGCCTTTGTCCTTCATGAGGGGGAAAAATGGAAAACTACTACTAGTATCTCAGCACCATTTCTGTTCCATGGAATGCCTAAACTGGATGAGGGTTGCTTAGAAATAATAACTTGGGAGCATGCCTAATACTTTTATCTCTGTTGTCTGAGGCTTTCTGAGCAAAGCGTTGGCCCTGTTGACACTTGACATTGAACTGTGGCCTGCTTCCAATCCCCAAACCACAGGATTGCAGACACCTCCTCTCCTGGCGCAAATCTCTCCATGCCTCACTCTGCTCCATGGTTTTGCCATTATTAAGTAACCACTGCCAATATGAGTTTAAATGAATATAATACCACTTTCTTTCCTCCCTCAAATACCTCCCTACCTGAGTTTGTTTAACATAAGAGTAGCTCTGCTGGATCAGATCAAAGGCACATCTAATCCAGCATTCTGTTCCCACAGAGGCCAACCAAATGCCCATGGGAAGTCCACAAGCAGGGCTTGAGTGCAATAGCACCCTCCTGCTCATGTTCCCCACCAGCTGGTGTACATAGGCATACTGCCTCGCATACTGGAGGTGATATATAGCCATCATGGCTAGTAGCCACTGATAGCCTTGTCCTCTATGAATTTGTCTAACCCTTTTGTAAAGCCATCTGAGTTGGCGGCCATCACCATATCTTGTAGCAAATTCCCTAGTTTAATAACTATTCACTGTGTTAAGAAGCATTTCATTTTGTTTGAACTGAATGTCCCACCATTCAGCTTCACCGAATGACCCCTGGGTTTCCGTATGACACAATGAGCAGTGGTGAAAAGCAGCAGCAGCAGCAATCTATCAGAAATGCTATAGAAACATTAAAGCTACGTGAAATGTAATGTATGAAGGCCAAAGGCGATTGGAGCATTGGTAAAAAAATTCAGCATGTTTTCCCACCCTAACCCCACCTCCCTCAGTAGAGAGGATAAGGCAAAAGGGAAGGGTCATGGTAGGTCAATGGCAGAACCCAGGCTTTGCATCCAAGACGCAGTCCCTGGTATCTTCAGGGAGGGCTGGAGAAGTGCTGCCTGAAACCCTGGGATTTTTTTTTCCTCCTAAGGCTCCAATCAGGGGTATGTGTGTGTGCGTGTACAACTTTTGGCCTGAACATAGCTGGGGAGTGAAGAGATAAGGCTCTCCTCACCATGTGCTGCATTCAAGCTAAGAATTAATCTAACAAAAAAACAAGATATAGCTACATACTACACAATGGCCCTGTTCAGATGTCATGCTAAATCATGGTGGTTAGGCTTTTTTGCCAGGGATGGGGGGAGGGGAGAAAATAACATTTCTCATTGTTACTAAGCCACCCCGGCTAACCATCCCCTGCAAAATGGTTAAGGAGCCCTGGGGTGGCTTACGGTGTCGTGTGGCGGGCTCCGCGGTGGCTTAAGCGGGCTCCAGAGGACTTCCAGGCTGTAACCATAAAGTGTGTCTGCTAAAGTGTCTACCACTTCGTGTGATGCTCTAGCTGCCATGGACTTTCTGTATGGTTACACGGCCAATTGGGATGCTAGAGCAGCCGCTGGGAGCCCATTCATGCTGTGGAAGATGTCGGGATGCTCCCTAACTACTCCGGTAGGATCACCAGGTAACTACGGAGGGGGGTGGGTTTAGTGAAACCATGTGTTGCCACATGGTTCTCGGTCGTCTGATAGGCCCACATGTTGTTGTTTTGCTATCCCCCCTGTAGTTATCCTAACCAACCTCCCCCTGTGTGCATGTGAATAGGCCCAATATGTGTACCATGTAGTTTGGCCCTAAGTTGTTATCTTGAGGTGACAGATGGGAAAGGCCCCTCATCACTCCGAATAGCTCTGCTGGACAGCTTTGTGCTAATAC
The DNA here is from genome assembly GCF_057233095.1 of Heloderma suspectum. Classification (NCBI taxonomy): domain Eukaryota; kingdom Metazoa; phylum Chordata; class Lepidosauria; order Squamata; family Helodermatidae; genus Heloderma; species Heloderma suspectum. Next base: position 275,559,720 of record NC_139458.1, read on the forward strand.
AGTGGTGTTGGAGAAGTGATCGTTCTCCATTTGTTAAAGGCACAGAGCCGCTCTCCCCTAAAGAAAGGGAAAAAGTGCAACTGACCTATCAAGATGAATTCACCACCTGTTGGTTCAGCTACTTCATTGAAGAGTGTGCCAGGAGAGATTTAAGTGCTTGAGGCTGCACTCCTATACATACTTAGAGTCTCCAACATTCACTCTAGGACCTTGCCCCCAAAAGAAATGTTGTACACCGTCTGATAGTCCTATTAAACTCAGTGGGGCTTTCTTCTGAGTAGACATTTATGGGTTGTGCTGTGAGACTGTGTCAAGCATATTGTTTTCACCTTTATATTGGATTTTTCTCGTGTCTCTGTTCTAAAGCAGGCACCTTTGGCAGGGTAAGCAGAAATGAATGTACCATCTCAGCTTTGAGAAACCTAATGCAGGATTTCAAACCAGTAAATAAAAAATAAAAAGAAAATTGCTCCATGCAGAAATTGAGAGGGGTGGGCACACTACTGGGTGTGTGCATGCAGAATTCTCCAAAAGTCGTCCCCCCCAATTCTCCAAAATAATCTCTTGAGAACTCTCAGATCAATTAATACTGAATGAAAAAATACTGTTAATTCGTACTGGTGGCTGAAGGAAGCCCTGGGCCAAGGAGGAGGATTGGTAGGGGCGAAGTCCTTTGTTTCTTTCAGCAATGAAATCAGGCATGCACCTTTCCAACTGAGATCAGGCCTGCACCTACATTACTTTGTTTTCCGTGTTTGCTGAAGACTTTTCTTTTTAGACAAGCATTTCCTGACTGATGAGTAAATTCCAACCAATGTTTTATTGATGTTTTTTCATTTTTTTTTTTTTTTACTATTTGGTGTTTTACGTTGTTGCACACTGCTCTGAAATCTTTGGATGCGGAGTGGTTTATTATTCCTATACATAAATAAATCCAGTCTCTCACTGCATCTAGGCAATAGTTCAGGATTGTCACAGCCTCCCTTGCATCAGTCGAAAAAGAGAGATAGAGCTGGGTAACACCTCCATAGTGGAGAGACTCAACCCCCAAAGTCCAGATGACCTCTCCCAGTGGCTTCATGTAGATGATAAACATTATAGGGGATAAAATGGGTATAAAATAGGGAATAAAATGGGCCTCTGGATCTGGGTTCTGACAGACGCAGACCCAGACCCAGAGGCCATGGGGCCAAGCAGTACCCCCCACAGCTCCACCTTCTGGGAGCTCTTAGCCAGATAAGATAGGAACCACTGCAGCACATTGCCCCTAGGGATGTACAAGAAACTTTTATCAGTTTGTTAAACATTAGAACTTTTTCCAATGCAACTCTGAATGTGAGTGCACTTTTCAGGCAAAGCTTGCATATTCCCGAGCTTGCATTCACATTTGCAAAATACATTTGATAGGAAACGACGTCCTTTAAAATGCATATTTTAAAAGAATTGCACATTTTCACACTTTGGTCAATGGGGAAAGTATGCACTTGGGTGCATGCTTTTAAAAAATGTGTATCCAAATGTACACTTTCCCCATTTCCCCATTCCCCACCCGGACCCAAATGGTCCTATTTAGAAACTGGGATGAGGTAAACTGAGCTTCACTGTGGAAATTGGAGAACCTCACTGATTTTCCCATCCCTAATTGCCCCCAAGTCCCATACTGGCCAAATGACTCAGAAGGATACCATGGTCGATGGTATGAAGTGCCTCTGAGAGGTCTAGCAAAACCAACCAGGGATGCATTTCCCCTGCCTAGGGGATCCCTTCACACTGAGCTTTTATCCTGTGATTGAGATTGCTCCTTCACGGATGTTTGCGGGCTCTTTACATGATGATGCTGTGATGCTGCCCTGACATCCCAGGGTGTCTCCTGCACTAAATGCCCTTTGTTCCATTTTTAAATAGATTGCAGATAATGAGCAATCGAATTACCCCATTGTGTTCTGCTCTGCTTCAGTGTCCTCCATGAAAAGAGTAAAAGTGGCAAAAAGAGGAGCAAGATAAATGAAAGATAATAGAAGACTCAGATACAGGGGAATGGGAAGGGGGGAACAGAAGCACGTGAAAAAGGAAGTCGTTGTGATCCTGCATTTAAAACAGAAGCGGAAAGCCCTGTTTTAAATGCAGGATTTTAGGCTGGTGTAGAGATGCCCTCAGATATGGGGAGAAGGCGGGGGAAGAGAAACACATGTAAAGGGAGTCAGTTGTGATCCTGCATTTGAAACAGAAGCAGAAAGCCCCATTTTAAATGTAGGATTTTAGGCTGGTGTAGAGATGCCCTAGTTCTCAGTGTAGGACAGCCACCAAGGTGACCAAGGCTGTTTCAGTCCTAAAACCAAGCCTGAATCCAGATCAGAAAAGATCCAAATAATCAGCTTCATCCAAAAAAGCCTGGAGTTGCATCACTACCATTCGCTCTAGGGACTTGCCCCCAAAAGGAAGGTTGTAGACTGGTTGATAGTTACATAGGCTGGTAGGATCTAACAGTGTCTCCCCACCGCCTCCCCCCAAATGGCCATACCACAGCTTCCTTTAAAGGCATTGGGACACAGCCCTCCCTCAAGGAGGCATTTACCACCTTCACCATCCAGCTGGCCAGTCCCCCTCTGGAAGCTTAGACCAGAGGTGCAGAGCCTGAGGCCCAGGGGCCAAATCTCACCCCCTTGGGTTCCCCAGATGGCCCCTTACACTGGCCCCACCGCTTTCCCCCAACTACTGATTGTTTTGTGGTTTCCTGGCTTGTGTGCAGTTTTTTCCCCATTCTAAAGGGTTGAAATGCCTCTCCTAAGGCTTAGTTACTGACAGTAAGACCTTTAAGCTACAATATGCTCATATTTCTGGCCCTGCTCTTTTGCCTTTGGCCTGTCCCACCACTGGGATGTGGCCTCTGAAAGCTTCTCCAAAATGGAATTTGGCCCTTGGGCTGAAAGAGCACCCCTGGCCTATAGTAACCAGAATGGACAAGGGACCAGCAAACAAGTGGTTGGCTTCACTCCTTCATGCAAACTGTGCACTTACCTGGGTTGAACGTGATGTCTATACAGGGTTTCTGTGGTTGCAAGAATGCTGCATGTGGCAGTGGTGGTTCTCAGAAATGATGTGTCTACACCAGTGTTATGGATTGCAAGCCAGAACATTGGGATCACACAATGCAAAGGAGTTCATGTGTGGGCCACCGTTATATCTGATTTGGGCCTAATAAGACATTTCCCAAAGTTCTAAATACATGTTTTGATATTATTTCCCCCTTTAATTATGAGTCCTTGTAGAAATGAAGTCTCCCTCCCTCCCTCCACACCCGCACCCACAATTTTGGATTTAGTAGGAGCCCCCATTTATTTACTTCCTCTCAGTTACAGATTGGAGAATCAGCTAAGCTTCAGCTTGCTGAGAGTCTCTGAGTTCCTCCTCAAAGTTCAGTCTGCCTCATTCCTGTTCCCAAAGGCGAACTTCTTTTGATTCGAACAGAAAAGGGAGCACTTAAGTGTGCATTTTTAAAGGAGCATGGCCAAATGTGTACTTTCCCCCATTGACTAAAACGTGCAAATGCATATCCCCCATGGATATTTTTAAAGAGCACATTTTTCTGATTACTGCATTTTGCGAACATGATCGCAAGCTCAGGAACATGCGAGCTTTGACCGAAAAATGTGCATGCGTTCACATTTGCACTAGGGGTTGGAAACAGGGTAAGTTCTGGAGTTAAGCTAAAATTCCTGTACATCCCTTCTCTCAGCATTTCCTCTACGGTGTCTCCCCAAGCCTGGGACAGCTCTAGCTGAGCTCTGCACTCCCACACTGCCACAGAGATTTGTTTTAGCAACTGATTCTTTTGAAACTGAGATTTTAAAGACCCCTGTCATGGGAGCAGCTGTCAGCCCACACAGCTCACTTTTAATATTTGAAGCTCTTTTTTTTGTTGCTGCTTTGCTTAATTTGCTTCTGTATGTTTTGAACTGATTCTTATTGTGTTAAAAATCCTGTTAAGTTGTTTTAATTAACCCCTGCCACCCAAACAACCAAAGAGTGTGCCTGCTTGTCATGGTGCTTCCCAAGGAACAACTCAGAAGAGGGTACAGCAATATGTCCTGTTAAAGCCCAGATTCTGATGAGGTGGTCAAAACATAAGCCTGACTACACAAAGAACAAGGATATAGCCCGCCACATGCTCCTTATTATGCACATTTTATAAATGTGTTAGCTTTTTGCATTTTTATGTATTTTATTCTCTGTATTGTTTTTACTGTACATTGCCTTGAGGAGGACCAATCCAAACCTATTCTAAATTTTAAAAAAATATTCACAGAGTTAGCATCTGTACCCATGTTTGGGATCAGGTCTGGAGATTCTGATAAGATCATTCTCCCTTGTATCTGTTGCTGCTTTCTGCTGCCATGCTTGTTTTTAATTTATGTATATGCTTATGAGGGGAAGTGGGGCCATTTCACCAGCCCTACTGAAAGACTGCTTAATTTTTCCTCTTCCCTCCCCATTCCTTTTTCTTTGCATGTTGTGCTTTTTTAGATTGTAAGCCTTCAGGCAGGGACTACCTTGTTTTACTGATTGCATGTAAGCTGCTCCGGGATCTTTTTGGGTTGAGGAGCAAGATAAAAATACTTTAGATAATAAATAAATACATAAATGCTGGTATGGCTGGTTTCCTTGTATTTCCTTCCTTCAACCAGACCTGGGTAGAGGTGCAGAGGCTGAATCCCTGCTTGAGATTCTTTAGATCACTAGTTCAAGACCTGCTGTAGGCTTCCTTGCTGACACACAGGGAGAAAATAAAAATATTTTAATAATAGCAGCAGCGGTCAGGATCAGGTATGGAGGCAACTGGAGGGGGCTCAGCAGGCTGCTTTCTGCTGCCACACTTCTTTTTAATTTAGATACTGTATACGCTTATGAGGGGAAATGGGGCCATTTCACCAGCCCTACCGAAAGACTACTTCATTTTTTCCTCTTACCTCCCCATTCCTTTTTCTTTGTGTGTCATATTTTTCTAGATCACGAAGTTATTTTAGATTAATAATAGCAGTGGCAGACAGGAGCAGGTATGGGGGCAGTTGGAGAGGGCACAGTAGGCAGCTCTGAAGCTTTATGAGGCTTGGATCTGTGATGTACACTGATCTTATGCAAGCCTCACCCAAAGCTGTGTGTGACGCTCCTGCCCTGGGTTCCACTCTGTAGCTTCCCTTTGATGAAACTGAGAAGAAAACCCCCTCAGGACGTCTGCTTCCACTGGGCCAGTTGTCCTCACTGACACACACACAGCTTCAGCCCCTTTTACTCTCTGGGTTAAAGAGCCACCCAATATGCCTCTCTGGGTCAAAGAGCCACCCAGTATGGTTCCCTCTACCCAATACAGGAGAAGTAACAAGGAAATATATTTTTTATAATGGTGACGCAATAAGACAAACCAACATGTGGGATTTTGTATTAAAAGCAAACAAATAAAAACTATTTAACAGAAGAAGACTTATGTATTATTAATCAATCAATCTATGCTTGGTCTTACTCTACCTACCTGCTCTATCCCTTCTAAATCCTATTCCCCAAACCCCACTGACTAGGTGTAGCTTCCTCAATCCCTAAGGCCCTATCTGATTTCTAACTGCCACTTCATTCCTTGTATAACTTCAGAATCCTCGTTTGCACACACACAAAAGCCCCTCCCACCTTTCACTCACTCTCTAACACACCACTAACCCTATGTTACCTGGGTCGCATTCAACACTGCAAATGCATACATTGATAGAACAGGCATATGTTGCACTGTGTCTATGTATTAATGTCCCATATCCAGTTCTCGACGTCTCTGCATTAATAAGCACTGAGAAAGATTCCTGCCTCTGATCCCAGACAGCTTCCATCAGCCCTGGGAGACAATACTCTGCTAGGTGAACGAGTGATCTGACTCTGGACAAGGCATTTTAATATGTTCATAATGTTAGGTGGGTGCCCTTTAATGATTTACAAGGTCCAGACGGTTAACAGCATTGGGGAAAAAATGTCTAACCCACCAGTCTGTCTTGGTATTTGCAGTCCTATTCCATTTTGGTCATAGATTAAGTGTGCTTGAGGAATTCGGTCTTTGTGAATGCCATTGTGAACTGACCTGATGGGCACCTCCCTGACTAATGTATGGATGAAAACCCAGTTATCTACTGGCGTCCGCGCTTTTGAAATGTTCTAGTGCAGTCCTGGGCTCAAAAAAAAAAAATGAAATGCACTTCAAAATGTGTATTCTGAGAGAAAAGGATGTTTAAACGTATGTAGTTAAATGCAAAATTTAATGCAGATGAATGCAGAAACATGATGGAATGGATTTGAGTGGATACATGTAGAAGTGACATGGACTGGAAACAGACTCATTTGATCATTCCTACATCTGACTCCAGACTGCTGGTGAGAACAGCTCTCACATTTCCTTAGATACGCACAAAAGCAAAGCAGCATTTTGGCTTAGTGTGTATGGGAGGATAGCAAAGAGCTGGATTCAAGGAGCACTACTCAGTTCTGCCTCAAAGTCTTCTCGGGAGCTGGTCCACCCATGAAGTAGGCCTCAGGCAGCAGAGCAGGAGGACTGGTGAATTGTGCCGCTCCTCCCCTCCACCCCTGCCAGGAGGGCCTGCCACTGCTTCCTCCAGCAGGTGGTCTGGAGAGCGCTGCAAGCTGCTCTCCTGCCATGGTATTTGCCATAGCGAGATAGCAGCTGGCAGGGCTCTCCAGAGCAGCAGCTCCCTGGACAGCCATGTTGGCAATCTCTTGGGACACCTCTCCCATGCCTGGCTTTGAGGAAGAACCCCTTCAGAACCAGGCATTTTGGTCTGGTGGGCTTTCAGAAAAGCCATGCTGGTTACTTCTTCTGGTCATGTGGCTCACCGGTAAAGGTTAGGGGTGCAACATGGTAAAGGGAAGGGGTGGGGTGGGTTGCAATGTGGGAAAGGGAAGGGGGTTGGAGGTGTCATGATGTGGTGGCACATGAACTCTCTTGCCTCAGGTGGCAGGAGAGCTTGTGCCAGGGCTGGGCTTCTCTCAAGGATTGTTGGGATGTTGTGTTTCTGCCCTTGAAGTGTACAGGGGTATGTGTCAGCATGGTTCTTTTTAAAAAAGATTCACGTTGGGTCTTGAAGACCTTGGTTCAAATGAGTCTGAAATGGGGTTTCACTGTTTTTTTTCCTTATGAACCTGTGGGGTAGGTTAGTCTGAGAGACAGTCAGTAGTGGCAAGTTCAGAAGCGCAGGGTCCCTTCGTGACAGTCACAGCCCTGCCCCCTCACAGCCACGCCCCCTCTAAGATTGCGCAACCTTGTAAGATATGCTGCCTTCAACTGGGATCCAAAACAGTGCAGCTGAGAGTAAGGCGGTGGTATTTCAGTTGGATGTCTGAGAAAAAATGCCGGGGTGTTAATCTTTTTCACCCACCCACTCACTCACTCACTCACTCACTCACTCACTCAGACACAAGCATTTTAGGTTTTCAAAATAAGATACTCTATGGAAGCTTAACCCTCTCAACTCAGCCCTCATGGACAGATCCCTTCTCATTTAAACAGCCCCCTTGCACACCCCCTTAGCGCCCCAACGTTACCCATTAGCCTTTCCTAAGCCCCTTCACTATATCTCTCCCATCCTGCAACAGAAACGTCCACACAGCTGGATTGAAACACACACACATACCTACACACCTTCTTTCTCCCCTCCTCAACTGATTTTTTTCTGTTTCCCTGTTTGCCCATGTACATGCCAACCTTGTACCAAAAATGGTAGCTGACAGAGCAGGTTGCATTTGGCAATTCTGCTTAGTGTATAAATTAATGTTCAAGAATTAACAGTGCAATCCAATGGGTGTTTATTTCGAATTAAATTTACAAAGATCTTGGGAAGGCAGCTAAGGCTGCAGTCCTATGCATACTTACCTGGGAGAAAGTTCAGTTGGCAACTGAACATAGTGGGACTGACTTCTGAGTAAATACACATAGGACTGAGTGATAAATCCTAAAGACTGGCACAAACCAACTCTTACAATGAATATTAATAATTCAATAGCTGAACAAGACATCATCTTGCTTCTCATTTGCACCACCCATCTGCCTCCCTCTTTTCATGTTCATCAAGATGTGAAAGAAACTTTTCAATTTTTGTGAACCGCCCAGAGAGCTTCGGCTATTGGGCGGTATAGAAATAAATAAATAAATAAATAAATTTCTCCAGCTCCTCCCCCAGCCCCAATGTAAAGCACAAAAGGCGCCTGAGGGAGCTGGTGTGGCCCTGTTCTCCTTTCCTGCCCTGGGATTGTGGGAGTGGGATGGGATGGTGCTCTAGCTGGCTTTGGCTGCTGGCACTGGGGTATAGTTTGGAGAACTGCCAAGAACAAGTTTAAACATCAGCGGTTTTAAGGGTGATGCAGTAATGAGGCCCCCCACCATAAACAAACCTCAGTTAAGGGTGTGTAAATCAGCTTTATGTGTGTGTTTTAATAAGAGGTACAAAACAATGGGAGCATATGTTCAAGAGGAGGACAAGGGATAGGCCATTCACATCTCCACACCCTTACTTCCTAAAGGCACATTATATCTAAATGGTTTGAGGAAAAAGGAGAACATAATAATGATGATAATAATACCTTGTATAATCAAAATTAAGATTCAAACAGCTATGTAACTTTAGATTACAAATTAAATTTAAATGTTGGCTGGATCTACACTTACTGCCTTTTTTTCGGTTCCAATGAGGTTTTACCGCCCGGCTTTCACACTACGCAGTACCCGCCTTGAATTGGAACCGGGATTTCCCACTTCCATGCTCCCACTTTCAATACCCTAATATCCCGGTACTTCCCCTTCATGTGCTCTAATTTTCCATCTTTGCTACCGTATCCGGTCGTAGTCCCCTTCCCTGCCTGTCCATATACAGCAGTGTTTGTATTTCCGTCCTGTCAAATCACAGCTCTCGACGGCCCCATGTCTTCTTCCGGCTACTGATTGCATGGCTTCCTCAGCAGCCCCCATTTCCTCAGCATCAAGCAAAGGGCTGGATATGCGCGTGCTTGTCTGATCTCCGAAGCTAAGCAGGGTTGGCCCCAGTCAGTAGTTGGATGGGCGACGGCCTGGGAATCAGGCTTCCTGCACTGAGCAGGGGGTTATTCTATCCCTTCAAATGAGACTAAGTTTTACCCCCTCTATCCCCCGCTCCGGATGTTTCTTTTTAAATTAAGGCGTTATCCTCGCAGAATCGGGGCTTCTCCGCAATGTTTTTTTTTTTTCCCTAAATCAGGCATGATCTTTGAAGTTGCCAAAGTTCTCTGGGCAGTTGTTCAAAGATTAAAACCCTAAAAATACAATATAATAACATTAGGGTGTGGTGTGGATAAACGTTTACTACACCTTATGAAGGGTGTGTGTGGGGTGTGGGGTGGGGTGGGGGAAGAGAACCTGACAAGGGGCTGCTATTTTCAGTTGCAGTCCTGTGTTTACTGCAAAGTACAAGTCCAACTTAAAGTATGGGGTGTTTTTTCCCCAGCAGGGCAATTTCTCAATGTTGGAATGAGCACGAGGAACCCAGATCGTAGGCTTGGGACAGAGCATTGAGTGAGGTTCTGAATTTTCTTAGATGGGTCTATATCTGCCTGCTGCACAGCTGTTAACTGTGCTTGGAGCATCTTGTGCCAGATCTTACAGAAGGCATCCCAGCAATCAGCAGAATTATTTAACTCAATTATTTTTATTAATTTATTGTCTGAAATACTTTAGAGCAAATCTGTTTGAAGTGCAATATCCTAATCACACCCGCAGGGCATTATGAAATGCAAAGTGTGTGTGAGTGTCTTTAATTCCCCTGTGGTATGATAAATGTCTTCTTACTAGTATAAATAAATCAATTATTTAAGTCAAATACTTTGATCACTAGGAGCTGCCAGTGAATGTCTGTGCTACACAGTTTATGGAGAACAATTCTTGTCTGTTACAACAATGGTCAGAGTGCTTGTAGCTCTTCATTTTGACCTACTCTCATAAATTAGATTAGACGTTGTTCACCAAATATACATACTTATTCTGGAATGGTGAGGTACAGAGAGAGAACCCTACCCAAGCTGAATGAAGAGCTATCATTGCCAAAGGATGTTTTTATGTGTCACAGGTTAGATATGTGCCATTCTTTCTTTGCATTAACTAATACCTCTTGTACAGAAAAAGGATAGAAAGATTTCTGTAATGCACTATGAACCTAATTCACATGCTCTGTATCACACGATAACAATTATTTGCCCATATGGATAAACGGGTATTTTGAGTCTCTGGGGACACAAGGTAAATTAGCATTTTATATCATATTAAGGAAGTGTTAATTGCTTCTCACAATGTGTGTGTGTGTGTGTGTGTGTGTGTGTGTGAGAGAGAGAGAGAGAGAGAGAACGAATTGAATGGGGGCCCTATTGACATTGTCATGGAACAACAGTATTAACTTACAGCACTTTGATTCTGAAGAGTTCATCAAAGAAAAATTGTATTAATTGTGAAGTATACTTAGTCATTCAGCTAGTACAGACATAAAGTGGAACAGCGATATGATAGCTAGAAAACATATTTCAAAAAGTCTAGCCTTTACAAGATTGTTATTGTTGTTCAGTTGTTAAGTCGTGTCCTGTCTCTTCATGACCCCATGGACCATAGCACGCCAGGCCTTCCTGTCCTGCACTCTCTCCCGGAGTGTGCTCAAGCTCATATTCATTGCATCGGTGGTGCTATCTAGCCATCTCATCCTCTGCCGTCCCCTTCTCCTTTTACCTTCAATCTTTCCCAGCATCAGGGTCTTTTCCAGTGACTTTTCTCTTCGCATTAGGTGGCCAAAATATTTGAGCTTCAGCTTCAGTATCTGTCCTTCCAATGAGCACTCAGGGTTGATCTCCTTTAGGATTGACTGATCTGACCTCCTTGCAGTCCAGGGGACTCGTAAGAGTCTTCTCCAGCACCACAGTTCGAAAGCATCGATTCTTCAGTGCTCAGCCTTCCTTATAGTCTAGCTCTCACAGCCATACGTTGCTACTGGGAAAACCATAGCTTTGATTATATGAACCTTTGTTGGCAAGGTGATGTCTCTGCTTCTTACTATGCTGTCTAGGTTTGCCATAGCTGTCCTCCCAAGGAGCAAGTGTCTTTCAACGTCATGGCTACAGTCACCGTCTGCAGTGATCTTGGAGCCCAAGAAAATAAAATCTGTCACTGCTTCCATTTCTTCCCCTTCTATATGCCAGGAAGTGATGGGGCCAGATGCCGTGATCTTCGTTTTTTTAAGGTTGAGTTTCAAACCAGCTTTTGCACTCTCCACTTTCACTCTCAACAAGAGGCTCTTGAGATCCTCTTCGCTTTCTGCCATTAGGGTGGTATCGTCTGCGTATCTGAGGTTGTTGATAATTCCCCCGGCAATCTTAATTCCGACCTGTGATTCATCCAACCCGGCATTTCTCATGATGTACTCTGCATATAAGTTAAATAAGCAGGGCGACAATATACAGCCTTGTCGTACTCCTTTCCCAATTTTGAACCAATTGCTTGTTCCATGTCCGGTTCTTACTGTTGCTTCTTGACCCTCATACAGGTTTCTCAGGAGACAGGTAAGGTGGTCTGGTACTCCCATCTCTTTAGAAATTTGCCACAGTTTGTTGTGATCCACACAATCAAAGGTTTTAGTGTAGTTAATGAAGCAGAAATAGACGTTTTTCTGGAATTCTCTTGCTTTCTTACATTCCAGGTTCCTAAACAATATTGTTCTTTACAGCATCAGATTTTCTTTTCACCACCAGACAATCCACAGCTGAGTGTTCTTTTGGCTTTGGCCCAGCCACTTCACTCTTTCTGGCACTACTTGGAAATTCCCTCTGCTCTTCCCCAGTAGTATATTGGACACCTTCTGACCTGAGGGGCTCATCTTCCGGCATCATATCTTTTAGCCTTGTGATACGTTCCATGGGGTTTTCTTGGCAAGAATACTGGAGTGGGTTGCCATTTCCTTCTCCACTGGACCACATTTTGTCAGAACTCTCCCCCATGACCTGTCCGTCTTGGGTGGCCCTGCACGGCATAGCTTATGGCTTCACTGAGTTACGCAAGCCCCTTCGCCTCAACAAGGCAGTGACCCATGAAGGGGAGTGAGTCTTTACAAGATACTTTTACTTAAAAATGCAGTCCAGTAACACCTAAGGACGGGAGAATGTGTTAGTTCCGCTTTCTCCTGCATTCATTTTTTTTAAAAAAATCTCAAGTTCTTTCTTTCCTGAATATGAAGAACTTTGCAAATTTTCCCAATTCTTATAAAAAATGAACTGAAATGAAATTCTCACCTATCTGCACAATACAAATTCAATCGGTACAGCTATTCCTAGCATGGAGAGGACCATGATGTACCTGCCTGCCATGTAGCTCTTACAGGTGAGGAGGTGGTGAGAAGAAAAGAGGTGTCAACCCTTCAGCACCAACATGGTTGAATAAACAGGGATTCAGACCCAGGCTTTGAAGAGCAAAGCACTGCAAGCCCTGAGCCTGGATGGGCAAATCCAGTGGTTTCTTCCACATTGTTCTGTTGTTGTTGCTTTTTTTAAATCTCAAGGTCTTCTTGTCCCAAATATGGAGAATGTTGCGAATCTTGGTAAATTCTTATCAAAACCAAACTGAAAGTTCTCAGCCAGCCCTAGTTAAATGTAGGGATGGTGGAGAACTCCGCAGTGGACCCCAATGAGGCTGGATTCTTTTGAATCCGGCCTCCAGAATCCATGGCAGAATGGATCACCTACCTCTGCCTCCTGAGGATTCCCTCCAGAACGGCGCTCTGGTTTTGGACAGCTTGCGATATGGAAATGGCGGCCGCTCCGGAAAGTGGCCCGGAGCCGGTGTGCGGCTCTGTGGAATCGTTGCGGAGCAGAGCTGCTCCGGAGGATTGTGGGGGGGAGGAATGGATCGCCTCCCCACCAGTGGACAACACTGTGGATTGGACGGTAAGCAATCTGTCCATCCCTAGTTACACCTACTCAGCATATGGCTGACGCACTATGTGATGCTTCTGACATAGGTACCTTACTTGCACTCTGAAATGGTATAATCCTGGGGGTGGGGTGGTGCTGTACAGTAGGTCTTACTCTGACTCCCATAGCTCTGGTCCTTTCCTACTGATGTAAAGTTGAGAAAGAAAAGTAAAATGGGATAGTTTTTGATGTGTCAAGGGAAACCGGTGTATTGTGGCAGTGTCAGGGCTGGGCTGTGGGCAGCAGTCTGAAGGAAGCCAGAAGAAACCGGGAAACAGACGTCTGCAGTGAAGAACCATCAGGATTTGTTGGCAAATCAGAGGGCTGGACTGCAGGACTGCCCAGAGGGTATATAGGGAGCCTGGGGCAGATGTGATTTCGGGGCCTTCCTGATGCCTTCTACAGATACCCATTTGCGTGTGTGGAGTCTGGTGAACAAAGTGGTGAGGCGGGGCCAATGAGACAAGCAGCCTGAGGTAGGTGGATCCTTGCGCTCCAGCCCCTATTGACAAGGGTCCCCTGGAGCTGCTCCCCCTCTTCCCCATTGCAGTCTGCTTGTCCACCTGCCTCTCGCTCTCACCCAGGCAATGGTGGTGGCGAGAAGGAGGAGCAGCAGATGCCATGGCCTCCTTAGTTATCAGCTCTCTGTCTGGCAAGCAAGCAAGGAAGTAAGCGGTAGCAATGATGAGGAAGAGGAGCAACAGCAGCAGCTGGTGAAAGTGGTGGTGAGAGGGCAGGCTCACTGAGGGAGGTGGCCCCAGTGAACATGACTTGCCCAAGGAGCTGGCACTGCCTGAAGAAAATCTATGGCCAGCTGGGACTGGGTGTGGTGGGAGGCCTGGTGGCAGTGTTGGCCAGAATTCCCAGCCCACAGGTTTTTACTTGCTGCTGCCACCATCTGAATTATGTTGGCCTCACCCTGGATATCACTGGAGGCTGGTGGCTCCTGTTTGGAACAACCTGCCATTGGAGGTCTGCCATGCTCCATCATTGCAGGCTTTTAAGAAGGCCTTGAAAACATATTCTTTTACCTTGGCCTTCTATAGATATGACTGCTATTGTTGCTGTTAACATCGTTGTTGGTTTTATTGCTGGCTTTTATGGTTGTTTTTATAGTTTTTATATTTTTCTCACTGTTAATATTTTAATTGTTTTTATATATTTTATCACTGTAAGCCGCCTTGGAAATATTTGAAATAAATAAATAATAAATAGATTTCGGTGGGGCTGTAAAGCCATTCTGGGTTTCAGTCAGAACGAGCCAGAACTCTAAAAGACCTGTCAAGGTGCTGAACTTCTTGTGGGGGTAAAGTTCAGCACCATGGATAGCTCTTTTAGAGTTTGGGCTGGTTCCGACTGAAACTTCGTTATTGCCTAAAAGCAAAAGGCTAGTAGAAGAGAGGTTATAACCTCATGGACAAATTGACAAGCTATTTATAAATCTGAGAAGGAAGGCAATGAGTGGTAGATCTGTCTGAAAATGGTTCACAAGTTAATTGAATATGCAGTCTTTAAATGATTGCAGTATGTGTTTTCCATGATTCTGATGCCATTTCACTGTTGTAGTAAAAAGGTGATGAATAAAAAGTAAAAGTATTCCGAGTAAGGTGTTTCCAGAGAAAGGCTGGCGCTCGTGTGGGATCAAAAGGGCTTGTGAAAGGCAAAAGAAGCACACGAGAGGAAACGAAAGCATTCATAGGCTGCCGGCCTTGTGAATGGCTTTTATTAGTTAACATAGAGAATGGCTGTTGTGTTAGAATTTAAGGAGAACACCCAAGATACTGCACCTGAACAAACACAGTTATCCTAGAGTGAAGTCCATACCAACATAGAAGGTCAGCACAAGGTCCATGCAATGCTTATATCCCACTTAATCCTGAGTACAAGGGGTGGGGTGAACAGGTGTATAACTCCAATGTTGGCTTTCTCCCCCTCAAAAGGTGACTTTATGACTATTACAGCACATTTATGAGTTTATTATCGTCACTGAGAATGGGTGTACCTTCATAGGCTTGTAGGATAATTTGTTGGCTTTTAGAAGGTTTGGTTGTGTGGCAGAGCAGGAAGGTTATGATTGCTAATGCTCAGAGTGGAACCACTGCTGGTTCTAGGTTTTGGGGGGCCCTTGGGCAAGGCAACCTTAATGACCCCCCTCCCTCAGTGAGGGTACCTTCTCACCACCATTCCACAATACCCCGGACTGAACATCAGTTCAGGGCATTGTGGGGGGAAAATGGCAGCCACTACCAACAACAGTGGAAAATATTTAGAGCAAATTATGTGAAGTGGCCTTCTTTTTCTAGGGGTGGACCCCCCCCATCTCAGATAGCTTCTCAGAAAAATGCCTTTGCAGAAATGTCGGTTCAGCTGTAGGAAAAACATCAGTCTTGCTTAAGCTTTCATGGTCTGGAGTTCACTTTGCATGAGGTCTTCTACTTAGCTGGCAGCTCCCCACCCTTACAGGTATTAAGAAAGAACTGTAAACAATGGGGCCAAAAGGTCATAAAACATAAGAGGTACAGAAACTCAGTGACACTTCTATACAAACCCGAAATGTTTGCAGTGGTGTGGTGGTGCCAGGGCTCGCCGGGACACAGCACTGGCATTTCTTTTATTACAGAGACGATGATGGCATGTGCTAACCCCACCCCCCAACTTCCCTGTTCCCTCTGAGTTTAGCTGCAGTCCCCACAATATTTGCGAGTGGGGGGGGGAGATTTTCCCAGCAACAATATATTGTTCCCTGTTGTAATGCAACCTAATTTGGGGTGCTTTTCTTCTTGAATGGACAATTAAGACTCATTAGCTTTCCAAAAGACCTGCTCCTGGTGGAGATGAAAACTGCTGGAACTGGTTTGTGAAATGGATCGACACAGCATCTTGAATTTTTGGACTCTTCTTGGGGACATGGGTAGGGGGATTGTCATGATGAGCATGGGCACTTCAAAATGTACCATTTCGCCACTGAATGCACATGAAATATGAACTGAGTGTACAGTTCACTAGGTCTGGCAAGAGAGCCGCAGAGCCCCACCATACCAGGCTTTTTATTCTGCAACTTACTGAGGCTTCAGGATTAAGACTGGCTCTTCAGACAGCCAGTTTTTCTTCAACTGCATAACGCTACCTGCCATTTACACTGGTGGGTGGAGACTTGCGGGATGTGATTGGATGTCAGCAGCGTTGTATGCCCTGGTGTCCACTCCATCTGGGGTAGCCCCACCACCCTCTCAGCACGAACTTTTCCACTTCAACTTCCTTGTCTCCCCTTTTCACTTCCGCTGCCTCCGATCCCTACCTCGGCCACTTTCACATAGAATCCACAGCACTTTTGCACCTTCAGACGTCCGCTCTCTCCCAGCCCTCCACAGCAAGCAATTACCCCGTTCTCATCTGTGGGTACAAGAGGACTGAATAGAAAAGGGTTAAAATGTTTCTGGGCAGCAAATGAAGAGCAGAGTGAAGCACCAGCCAGGATTCCCTCCCCATCCCATTATGAAGCGCTGAAAGGAGGAGGGGGCTGAAAAGGGTTGCATGTATAGAATCCACAGTACTTTTGTAGCTTTGGAAATCTGCTCCCCCCCCACACACAAAGCAAGCAGTTACACTTTTATCATTTGTCTGTACGTGGGGACTGAGTGGAAAGGGGTTAAAACTTTCTGGGCAGCAACTGCAGAGCGGAGTGATCTCCCGATCCCAGGAGGCAGCTGCAGCCAGAGCGGCCAATAGGGGAGGAAGAGGCAGGGGAGACTCCCACTGCCTCGTCATCGCTGACATCACACCCACACAGAGCAGATCTAATGCAATGGGCAGGGCAGTCATACGATCATCCCGGAACTGCAGAAAATGCCGCCTTTTCCCCACGGGCAAAGCAGGTAGAAGGCACAGGATGAACACTGGAAGAGAAGGACATCATCTAAAGCACCCAGAAAATACCATGCCTGAAGAATGGCAATTGCACTGCAAAACTCTTGTGTGAAGAACCCCCCAGGGTGCTTCCGAATGGAGGGCCCTTGGTGGTGAAGCACACAATGGCTATTGCTCTTCTTCCTGAACCCCCATTCCATTTACACCTCCTTCTATGAGTTGTTGTTCAGTCGTTCAGTCGTGTCCGACTCTTCGTGACCGCATGGACCATAGCACGCCAGGCCTTCCTGTCCTTTCCTTCTATGAAGGAAATATGATATGGTCAGTCATTTCTGGAGAAGCGGGGAGTGATCTGGAAGTCGGGGGTATATCCATCACCCCCTTGTCATGGTCAGATCACTATCTGGTGACGTTGGACTTCTCGGTTCCACAACCCCTCCGCAGGGGTGGAGGACCCATTTAAATGGTCCGCCCCAGGCGTCTTATGGATCCAAATGGATTCCTGAACGCGCTTGGGGATTCTCTGGGGCATGCCAACGGCCACTCGGTCGAGACCCTGGTGGGTGGCTGGAATGCCGCAATCACTGGGGCATTAGATCGGGTGGCTCCGAAACGCCCTCTCCCCCTGAACAGGGCTTGGACTGCACCATGGTTCAATCTGCAGTTACGAGCTCTGAAACAGGAGGTGAGACGGCTAGAGCGCCGGTGGCGGACGTCTCGCTCCAAAGACGATCAGACACGGGCTAGAGCTGTATCTTCAGCCTATCACGTGGCAGTGAAGGCAGCAAAAAAGGAATATTATGCTGCCTCTATCGCGTCTGCAGAGTGCTGCCCCAGGAGGCTGTTCCAAGTGGTCCGGAGCCTGGTCGGTCCTGTGGCTCCGGAACCACTGGAGCATTCTAAGCCCTCCTGTGAGGCTTTGGCAAGGCACTTTGCAGATAAAATTGATCAGATTAGGTGTGTTACTCTGCACACTGTGGATACAGTTAGTGAGCAAGAGGCGGCCTGTGGCAAACCAGTTTTGTGGGATCGGTTCCAGCTTCTTCCTCCTGATGAAGTGGACAAGGTGCTTTCATCTGTAAGGCCGACCACCTGCTTACTTGATCCTTGCCCATCTTGGCTCATTATGAGCTGCAGAGAGAGACTGGGTGAGGGGATCAAGGTGGTGGTGAACGCCTCCCTTGAGGAGGGAGTGATGCCATCAGCACTCAAGGAGGCAGTGATAAGACCGCTCTTAAAGAAGCCCTCCTTGGATCCTCAAGTTCTGAACAACTTTCGCCCAGTCTCAAATCTGCCATTTTTGGGCAAGGTGATTGAGCGGGTGGTGGTGGTGCAGTTGAAGGCACACTTGGAAGAAACTGATTATCTAGACCCATTTCAGTCGGGCTTCAGGCCTGGGCATGGGACAGAAACGGCCTTGGTCGCCTTGGTGGATGATATGAGGAGGGCTCTGGATAGGGGTGAATGCTCCTTCCTTGTTCTCCTCGACCTCTCAGCGGCTTTTGATACCGTTGACCACGGTATCCTCCTGGACCGCCTGGAGGGGTTGGGCATTGGAGACACTGTATTGCGGTGGTTCCGGTCCTTCCTCTCCAGCAGGTACCAGAGGGTAGCACTGGGAGAGGAGGTTTCGGACCCGTGGCCACTTACATGTGGGGTGCCACAGGGTTCCATCCTCTCCCCGATGCTATTTAACATCTATGTGAAGCCACTGGGGGCTATCATCAGGAGGTTTGGGGTGCAGTGTCATCAATATGCGGATGACACGCAGCTCTACCTCTCATTCAAATCTTCACCAAGGTTGGCCATAGAATCCCTGTCCAAATGTCTGGAGACGGTGAGTGGCTGGATGGGGAGGAATAAGCTGAAGCTGAACCCTGACAAGACCGAGGTACTTTTGGTGGGAGACAAGAGGAGGCTGGGGGATGTTGACCTGGTGTTGAATGGGGTACGGCTACCCTTGAAAGACCAGGTCCGCAGCCTGGGGGTCATTTTGGACTCCCAGCTGTCCATGGAGGCTCAGGTGTCAGCTGTGAGCCGGACAGCGCTGTATCAACTCCATCTGTTACGGCGGCTGCGCCCCTTCCTTCCCGACCATCTGCTCCCATCGGTAGTACATGCCCTGGTCTCCTCTCATTTAGACTACTGTAATGCGCTCTACGTGGGGTTACCCTTGAAGACGGTTCGGAAGCTGCAGCTGGTACAGAACGCGGCAGCTCGCCTGATTAAAGGCAGCCGCCGGCGAGATCACATCACTCCAGTGCTGAAGGAGTTGCACTGGTTACCAGTTGTTTTCCGGGCCAAATTCAAGGTGTTGGTTTTGACCTTTAAAACCCTATATGGTTCTGGCCCAGCCTATCTTAAGGAGCGCCTCCAGCAGCACCAGACAGGCCGCTTAACAAGATCAGCCTCGGATGGCCTTCTCTCTGTCCCATCAGCCAGGACAGCTAGACTGGTGGGGACGAGGGAGAGGGCCTTTTCTGTGGTGGCCCCCACTCTGTGGAACTCCCTCCCTAGGGAACTCCGTCATGCCCCCTCTTTAATGAGCTTCCGTTGTGCATTAAAAACGTGGTTGTTCAGGCAGGCATTTGGGGTGGGTTAGGGTATTTTAGAAAATGTTTTTATTGTAGAATTTTATTGTTTTAAATTGTTTTATTGTATGCTGTACATCGCCCAGAGTGGCTGGCTGACCAGCCAGATGGGCGATTAATAAATTTAATAATAAATAAATAAATATGAAGGAAATCCATTCCATTCCTTCTATGAGTACAGGAATTAAATGCAGTTTGCTTATGCTGCCCTGATGCCCTCATCACTTGCCACACTCTGCGGGCTTCTGGACTTTGGCCCCAAGCTCCAGCCCTCACTGCACCACTGCTGGTGCTTCCACTCAGAAAGGCACTGTGCAACAATTCCATCTTTTCCTCCTTAATGGATTTTCTGCATCAAGAGAAAAGATGGAAGAAGCAGTGGGAAAATATGGGAGGATCATGAGTGGAAGACAATGATGATGTCTGGATTAATGCTGTGCCGAAAATTTTTCCCACCTTTTTTTCAACCATTCTCATTCAATCTGATAGAAAAGAAATGGGTTTCAAAAAGAAATCCAAAGGAGAAGAAATTTCAGAGAAATTCTCATGGGTTGGGTTTGGTGTTCTTGTCCTTACTTTACTTATGAGGTGGCCATGGAGTGTGCGTGATTGTCCTGTCTTTCATTGTACAATAATCTCTGTGGCAGCCTGTAGCTTCCTCAGCTTCCCACACTTCAGTTAAAGCTGTCACAAGGAAGACATCATGAGGTAATTCCTCCCATGAGTTTTTTTTTCAGTTCAGGAAGTGCAGGTGGCCTGGGAGGCTGCGCAGCAATGGAAAGATGTGTAATACAGAGAAAAAACACACACAGCACCCTTGGCCACCTCGCAGTAGTAAGCTCAAAAACCAAAATAAATTCAAAATTCTGCCTCAGAAAAGTGGAACCTCAATACTGATGCTGTTGCCACTTGCAGGAGCGGTGCAATAAACCAAAAACCCTTAGGAAAAAAAAGAACAAACCAGTGCTACAACCCCTGCTGATAGCGAGCCCTATCTGTGAGAAACTGTTGGAGAATTTTTCCTCCCCTAGGAGAAATTTGATGAAATTGTCCCCCCAATTTCTCTGCCCACAAATAGGCTGGAGAATTTTGAGAGGCCATTTGCGCACAGCTCTAGTCTGGCTCCCCTGAAACATTCTGTGAATGAGGCAGAAAAAGGGCTCCCTAAAAGCCCTCAGATGGAAGACCCTCAGTACTGGCACAAGGGAACAACCTGTCTCCGTAAACTATTGTAAGTCATTCTACTCCCAGTGCTGGCATAACAGGAGCTGGTGGCACCACTGCTTGGGTGTGCCCTCTGAGACATTGTGTAACGTCACCATTCTAGGCAAATGGACATCTGGGGCCACAGAGTGGGAGAGGATTGATATGATGATCACATTACTGCTAGTAATCTGAGCCTAGAATTTACAGTAGTAATTTAAAGATTGGATGGGTATGCAAGGCTGGCAGTAAGGGTAGGTGTGATTGGGCTCCTGCCAAGGACCCACATCCCAGCAGGAGCCCACGGACAAGAGTCCCTTGGAATTGCTCCTCCTCTTCATCATTGCAACCTGGCTGCTTCTCCCTCTGGCCCAGACAATGGTGGTGGTGAGAAGGAGCAGCAGCAGATGCCACAGCCTGGTTGCTCACTGGCTCTCTGCCTATCAAGCAAGCATGGGACAGCAATGATGAGGAAGAGGATGAGGAGAAACAGCAGTTGACGACAATGGTGGTGAGGGAAGGGCCCATTGAGGGTGTCTTGCCCAAGGGCCCTCAGAAGTCTGGAGCTGGCACGGTGTGTATGGCAGTGAGTGGGAAAGAACTGGATGGCTGTGTTTGCCCCACTTGACTTGCACTAAATTCTGCTCTAACTGAATGAGCCCTAACCATTGTTTGTGCCATAGGAGCAGAAATAATCCCCATGCTATCAGGCTGCCCACCTGTAAGAAAGTCAGGAGTTGGATATTGGTTTAATTTTTAGCAAGTTAATTATATTTTAATTGAAAATCCATAGGATACATTCAATTTAGATTTCAGAAACATTTTACATGATGAAATGTACAGATTTGCAGCATGAACCTATTGTTGCTTACTCGAAATTATGTCCAACTGCATTCAGTGGGGCTTATTCCTAGGTAAATGATCCTAGAGTTGCAGGCAATGTAGAACTAACCCTTTCCCTGATAAACCTGTACAACAAAGAGAGTTTTGCTTGCACTTACAATAGCAAGAATTATTAAAGTTAGGAGGTATTAAATCAAATTCAGTTATCCCAATGTACTGTCCCCTGCTTTGGCACAGTGACATTTTCTTTTTAATCTGTGGGTTTATTTATTTAAATGTAAAAGTACGTATTCATCATTTTGTTTTTGTGACTCAAAATGTAAAGTCAACATGTATTGTGCACTGACAAGGTGGCCAAAATTTATCCTACTCCACAGGCTGCATATTTGAAATGTTTATATAAACTGAGAACATAATCTTTATATTGTACAGTACAGTCATGTCCATGTGTGGATATGCACTCACTCCCTATCTAGCTTTTCCATTTTTTCTTGTCATCATTCTGACTCTTAAGAATAGCTTGGCAGGGTAACCTTTGAGCACTTGGGCTCTTTAGAATGTAAGGTCATTTTATATGTTGGACTGACAAAGTGCCCAGAATTCCTATCCAATAAATTCCATTTAAAGGGTTTATATGACTGAGAGCTGCAAATATGTCATTATTTTTTTTTTTAGTGTATCATTTCTCATATGTGCCCCCCTCTCTCTCCTTCTCTCTCTCTCTCTCTCTCCCTCTCTCTCTCTCCCTCTCTCTGCCCCCCTCTCTCAGACAGTGACAGGGTGCAATCCAGCAAATTAAAAGTGCTCACATCACATGGATTTCAACTGGACAGAATTAAGGGGAGCTAGTGTAGCATAGGGGCCAAGAACTTAAACTGTGCATGTCCTTAAATCTCTCCCATTGAAATTAATAGGACTTGAAATGCTTATATTGGCTGGATTGTATACACGTGCATTTCTTTCTTATTGCCATCAGTATGGCTTCTGGTCTCCTGAGTACTGTGTGGTAGGCTATGAACAAAGAGAAAAGTAAGGGTCCATGCATAAATTGTTGCAGAGAAGTACTGGTTCATTTAATTTCATTTATTATATTTCTATACCGTCCCATAGCTGAAGCTCTCTGGGCGGTTCACAAAGATTGAAAACCGTGAAAAATGCAGTATATAAAATGCAAAATTATTTCCATATAAACATATAGACAGACAGCACACACACAAACAACATGTATTTAAAAACATTTTTTTAAACAATCAACCAAAGACAATCCAAGACCTGATTAAAAACTCATTATATGCTGCCAAATGCCTGAGAGAAGAGGGCAGTTTTAACCTGGCACTGAAAGGATAACAATGTTGGTGTCAGGCAAGCCTCATCAGGCAGAACATTCCATAATTGGGGGGTCACCACTGAGAAGGCCCTCTCCCTTGTTGCCACCTTCTGAGCCTCCCTTGGAGGAGGCACCTTGAGGAGGGCCTTAGATGCTGAATGTAGTGTATGGGTTGGTTCATGCCAGGAGAGGCGCTCTATCAAGTTTTGTGGTCCTGAGCCATGTAAGGCTTTATAAGTCAAAATCTGCACTTGAATCGGGTTCGGAAAAATAGGGGCAGCCAGTTGAAGTGGGCCAGAATCAGTGTTATATGTTTGGACCTTCTTGTCCCTGTTACAATCTGGTTGCCGCATTTCCCACAAGCTGCAGCTTCTGAATGGCCTTGAAAGGCATCTGGCTACAGTTCAGACATCCCTGGCTCCTGATTTGCTTTTTCAAACTGGGATGACGTATGCTGTCCTGTGCCTTGGAGTGGGTGAGTGTTTCAGAAACTGAGGTATGATGGTGAATGCATAGTTTGCTTTCAGTTGTTGTTGTTGTTCAGTCGTTCAGTCGTGTCCGACTCTTCGTGACCCCATGCTTTCAGTATGTTTTGATTAATTGCTGGATATTGTCATGAGGTATAGATGTGGAAAGCCTGGTAATCCAAAAGGAAGATGGAGCATATACAACTCCAAACTGAAGAAATGTGAATCATGTTCTTAAGCTAGAGAAACAGATTTCAACATATGGCTAAAAGTGTTTCTGCTATGAGGAACTGCACATTCCTAAACCTGTTTTTAACCGATGACATCCACCTTTGACTCTGAGGATTGCATCTACGGACAGCTTGTACACCTCTTGCTAAATACTTTCCTGTTTGGGAAGGATGGTGAAAGGGTTTCTCAAGAGCTAATGCTATTTGTTTGACAGATCTTCTCTTATTAAATTGTCTGGTTTGACTGATAAGACATGCCTCAGTATAACGTATGGCTAAGTATAATGCCTCGAGCATAACCACCAGAGAGGAAAGACTGGAAATTCGATAGAGTATCAGTATGTGCTTGAAGTCTTTGTGTGTGTATGTGTGTGTGTGTGTGCAAAATAATCTGTTTTATGCTGCTTGGGGTCACACCATACTTACCGCAACTTAGCCTTTGGCTACTGCACATGATCTTTAGAGTAACACCCCTCAACTGTTTTTAAAACTGACTTTATGTTGTTACACTTCTTAGGAAATAAATATGCATGAAGTAGGGACTCCTCTAAGGAGAAACTATGGCTCTGTTTCTCAGTCAGTGATATCAGAAGATGGTTATGTTATTTTAAATAGGGTTGTGCACCGCTTTGGCTTGAGGCCCGAACCCTGAGTTGAAGTGGGCTGCTTCGGGCCACTTTGTGCCCCCTCTGAGGCGAAGGGGAGGGGGCACGAACTGACCCAGAGCAGGTCAAGGGCTTAGTGTGCTTCAGCCTCAGGCCCAGCCCCCCCTCCGGCAGCGCCAGGTCCTTACCTGAGCCACCTTTTCCTCGCTGCTGCCTCTGCCACCACGCCACCTCCTGAGGCCTGGACACGCGGCAACTCTTCTTTCAGGGAGTTGCCATTTTTAAAATGGCAATGTCCTGCAAGAAGAGTTGCCACACGTCTAGGCCTCAGGAGATGGCGGCACTGGCAATGGTGGTGAAAGCGGAAGCAGCACACCGCCACCTACTGCCGCCTGCTGCCCACCGCCATCTCCTGAGGCCTGGACACGTGGTGACTCTTCTTGCAGGGAGTTGCCATTTTAAAAATGGAAGAAGAGTCGCTGTGCGTCCAGGCCTCAGGAGGCGGCATACATCTGTACATTTCCAAAGTTTGTGATGCCAGTTGCAAAAAACAGACAAACAAACCACATTTCAAAAAAATGCACACAAAAATGCATATATTTGGAAAGCATACGCACAAAACACTTTATTCATTGGGGAAATTGTTTGAAAGAATGTGTATGTTTGAAAAAGTGTCCACAAAAGTGCTTTTTAAAAACAGCATACAGAAAATATGTATTTTTTGTCCAAAAAAGGTGCATGACCAAAACTGCAACATACAAATTTTCATACAGACTAAAAAAGAATCAAATCCAATGCGGAATCAGGGCGGAAAGAACTTAGCACTGGAAAAATGTGTTTGAGAGATTCACCCATCCTTATAAGGTTCTAAGATTCAGGCTTTCATGAAGTATCTTTTTATTGCAGCATGGTTGCTACAGTGTTTGGCTAGTGTGGGAAATGCAGGTTCCAATCCCTTCTCAGACACGACTCTCACTCAGAGGCCTTGGGCAAGTCACTGCCTCTTGGGGGCTAACTGCACAATAGATACAAATGTACGTAATAAAGACCTGATGCTTTTTTTTAAAGAAATGCAGCTTGGAGGGAGAAGCAACAATAAGGAACAAGTGCTCAATGCTTTCTCTGCCCTCGGCTTTTCCACACCAAATTGCCCCTCCCTGCTGCTTTTTGAAGTGTGAGGTAATGTGAATTTCAACTTGCATTGGTTAAAAAGTATATTTGATTTGTCTTATAAATTCTCTTCTGAATTAACTGCTTTCATGCATGTTACAAAAATACAAAAAGATTGAAACATGCTTCTTAGGAAGAAAACAGACCTAACTTATAAAGAAACAGATTTCTGTGAATGCACTGTGATCGCTTCTTCACAACTGACCTGGACAGGTGGGCATACCAGTCTCCACCTACTGCATCCCTCTGTTGTTTGCTCGTTTGCTTCCCCTACCTCCATGTTGTCCAGCTCTGGCAGAAGATAATTAACAAAGCCCCATGGAGGCAACTACCAACCCAAGACAGGAGGTTTTCAAGCGTGGACACTCAGCTACAGAGGCAGGAGCAAGAGGAGGAGGTAGGATAGAGAGAGGGAGGAAGTGGCAGGGGAGAGGTGAAACTGACAGCTTGAATCAACATTCAGTTTGATGGTAAACTTGTCAGTTCAGCTGTGAAGATGGGCTGGCAGAGGGTGCACTGTGAATCTGTCTGGTCAAGGTGCTTGTGCAGCACTGACAGGTCCTGGGAGTTGGTGGGCAAAAATGGTACTGCTGATGGTGCCACTTCATGATACTCTGTAGTCCTTTTGGATTCATCAGGGGAACAACAGCAAAAAAAGGTGCTGCCAATTCAATGCTCTACAAACAACTTGGAATATAGAAAGCTACCACTGGATGAGCCCCGAGTCACATTTCCGCAATAGCATGCCCTAGAACTGAAATGAAGCATATGCATGCAGTCTCATTGATTGCTCTGTCACTTGACAGAGGGCTCTGAGATTGGAGCCCTCTGTCTACCCAAAGCCCTGCCAGCAAGAGCCAGGCAGGGTGGGAGGTGGACGGAGGCTTTTACAGCCTCCTGTTCCTCCAATTGTGTTTTGAGCTAGCTGGACTTCTTGGCCTGTCTAGTTTCCCTACCTTCCAGTGGGTGGGTATCAGCGATGGAGGGGCTTCCGGTTCTTGCAGCCTTGGAAAGAAGGCCCGCTGCTGAACTTTCCATGGTAGCTGCAAGGGTTGTGGGGGGAAGTTCCACTGTCAGATCTCCTCCTCCATGCTCATAGGTCTGTCTATGGGCTCAGAGGAAGAGTTCAACAGCATCCTATGGTGCTCCAGACATTGTCTAGGGGCCATAGGATTGCTCTGCCCAAAATTCATCAAGTTTTAAGGTTTGATATTTGTAAGCACTCCTTAAAGTTGGATTTTTAAAGTCTAATTTGAAACTATGAAATTCAGACCTTTCGATTCAAATCTGGAGATTTGAGCAAATTATGAAAATGGTGTGAAATTTTGATCCAGTTCTTTCTATGCACCTGTATTTTCTAGCTGAGACTCTGTAAGCTTTACAATGATCTCTTTTTTCCTGCTCTGTTTTCTTTCTGGAATGCTTTGTTGACTCAGATTTTGTTCAGTAATACCAGTTGTATTATCTTAACTTGCATCCCGACCCCCCCCCCCGTGTAATCTTGTTTCCCCAGCTAAATGACTGTAAATGGTGAGCTTTTTACATTTATGTTCCATATCTATTTTAAGTTGAAGTATCATAATTTAAATTGTTAAATGCCAGTCCTAATGGAAGGCAAGTCTTGGAAAGGTATTTAGACAGAACTTCGTAAATCTTCTTCAGCAAAAAGGAAAGAGCATATCTAGTACCTACTTAGGCATATACTCCCCTGGCCCCTAACTCAAAATAAAATTGAAATTCATAGGGTCTGGGTATCAAGAAACATGTATCAAAAAATGATAATGTCCAGAGCCTTGGACTCCAAATTAATATAATTTTGTTACATTTTATTAACTCATAATAGTACTCAACTATTGCAACATTAAATACTTCACACAAGCCACTAGCTAACTATGAAATCAGCTACTTTTTGTATAATTTAGAACAGTTCTAAGTTTGCCAAAACAGCATTTTAAAAATAGGTACCATTTGAGTGCTGTGACACTGAATAAGAAGCATTCACTGTATGCTACGGAGGGTGATCTTCTGGAATAAGGGGCATTCCTTAAACCCATTCAGGTGTTCTTCTCCTCATGCAATGGGTGGGAAAGCAGTAATGTGATAGCTAGCTCTACCCCTTCCTTAAACCCATTCAGGTGTTCTTCTCCTCATGTAACGAGTGGGAAAGCAGTGATGTGCTAGCTAGCTCCACCCCTTCCTTAAACCCATTCAGGTGTTCTTCTCCTCATGTAACGGGTGGGAAAGCAGTGATGTGCTAGCTAGGTCCACCCCTTCCTTAAACCCATTCAGGTGTTCTTCTCCTCATGTAACGGGTGGGAAAGCAGTGATGTGCTAGCTAGCTCCACCCCTTCCTTAAACCCATTCAGGTGCTCTTCTCCTCATGTAACGGGTGGGAAAGCAGTGATGTGCTAGCTAGCTCCACCCCTTCCTTAAACCCATTCAGGTGTTCTTCTCCTCATGTAACGGGTGGGAAAGCAGTGATGTGCTAGCTAGCTCCACCCCTTCCTTAAACCCATTCAGGTGTTCTTCTCCTCATGTAACGGGTGGGAAAGCAGTGATGTGCTAGCTAGCTCCACCCCTTCCTTTAACCCATTCAGGTGTTCTTCTCCTCATGTAACGGGTGGGAAAGCAGTGATGTGCTAGCTAGCTCCACCCCTTCCTTAAACCCATTCAGGTGTTCTTCTCCTCATGTAACGGGTGGGAAAGCAGTGATGTACTAGCTAGGTCCACCCCTTCCTTAAACCTATTCAGGTGTTCTTCTCATGTAACGGGTGGGAAAGCAGTGATGTGCTAGCTAGCTCCACCCCTTCCTTAAACCCATTCAGGTGTTTTTCTCCTCATGTAACGTGTGGGAAAGCGGTGATGTGCTAGCTAGCTCCACCCCTTCCTTAAACCCATTCAGGTGTTCTTCTCCTCATGTAACGGGTGGGAAAGCGGTGATGTGCTAGCTAGCTCCACCCCTTCCTTAAACCCATTCAGGTGTTCCTCTCCGCATGTAATGGGTGGGAAAGCAGTGATGTGCTAGCTAGCTCCACGCCTTCCTTAAACCCATTCAGGTGTTCTTCTCCTCATGTAACGGGTGGGAAAGCAGTGATGTGCTAGCTAGCTCCACCCCTTCCTTAAACCCATTCAGGTGTTCTTCTCCTCATGTAACGGGTGGGAAAGCAGTGATGTGCTAGCTAGCTCCACCCCTTCCTTAAACCCATTTAGGTGTTCTTCTCCTCATGTAACGGGTGGGAAAGCAGTGATGTACTAGCTAGCTCCACCCCTTCCTTAAACCTATTCAAGTGTTCTTCTCATGTAACGGGTGGGAAAGCAGTGATGTGCTAGCTAGCTCCACCCCTTCCTTAAACCCATTCAGGTGTTCTTCTCATGTAATGGGTGGGAAAGCAGTGATGTGCTAGCTAGCTCCACCCCTTCCTTAAACCCATTCAGGTGTTCTTCTCCTCATGTAATGGGTGGGAAAGCGGTGATGTGCTAGCTAGCTCCACCCCTTCCTTAAACCCATTCAGGTGTTCTTCTCCTCATGTAACGGGTGGGAAAGCGGTGATGTGCTAGCTAGCTCCACCCCTTCCTTAAACCCATTCAGGTGTTCTCCTCATGTAAAGGCTGGGAAAGCGGTGATGTGCTATCTAGCTCCACCCCTTCCTTAAACCCATTCAGGTGTTCCTCTCCGCATGTAACGGGTGGGAAAGCAGTGATGTGCTAGCTAGCTCCACACCTTCCTTAAACCCATTCAGGTGTTCCTCTCCTCATGTAATGGGTGGGAAAGCAGTGATGTGCTAGCTAGCTCCACCCCTTCCTTAAACCCATTCAGGTGTTCTTCTCCTCATGTAACGGGTGGAAAAGCAGTGATGTGCTAGCTAGCTCCACCCCTTCCTTAAACCCATTCAGGTGTTCTTCTCCTCATGTAACGGGTGGGAAAGCAGTGATGTGCTAGCTAGCTCCACCTCTTCCTTAAACCTATTCAGGTGTTCTTCTCCTCATGTAATGGGTGGGAAAGCAGTGATGTGCTAGCTAGGTCCACCCCTTCCTTAAACCTATTCAGGTGTTCTTCTCATGTAACGGGTGGGAAAGCAGTGATGTGCTAGCTAGGTCCACCCCTTCCTTAAACCCATTCAGGTGTTCTTCTCCTCATGTAACGTGTGGGAAAGCGGTGATGTGCTAGCTAGGTCCACCCCTTCCTTAAACCCATTCAGGTGTTCTTCTCCTCATGTAACGGGTGGGAAAGCAGTGATGTGCTAGCTAGCTCTACCTCTTCCTTAAACCTATTCAGGTGTTCTTCTCCTCATGTAATGGGTGGGAAAGCAGTGATGTGCTAGCTAGGTCCACCCCTTCCTTAAACCTATTCAGGTGTTCTTCTCATGTAACGGGTGGGAAAGCAGTGATGTGCTAGCTAGCTCCACCCCTTCCTTAAACCCATTCAGGTGTTTTTCTCCTCATGTAACGTGTGGGAAAGCGGTGATGTGCTAGCTAGCTCCACCCCTTCCTTAAACCCATTCAGGTGTTCTTCTCCTCATGTAACGGGTGGGAAAGCGGTGATGTGCTAGCTAGCTCCACCCCTTCCTTAAACCCATTCAGGTGTTCCTCTCCACATGTAATGGGTGGGAAAGCAGTGATGTGCTAGCTAGCTCCACGCCTTCCTTAAACCCATTCAGGTGTTTTTCTCCTCATGTAATGGGTGGGAAAGCGGTGATGTGCTAGCTAGCTCCACCCCTTCCTTAAACCCATTCAGGTGTTCTTCTCCTCATGTAACGGGTGTGAAAGCGGTGATGTGCTATCTAGCTCCACCCCTTCCTTAAACCCATTCAGGTGTTCTTCTCCTCATGTAATGGGTGGGAAAGTGGTGATGTGCTACTTAGCTCCACCTCTTCGTTAAACCCATTCAGGTGTTCTTCTCCTCATGTAATGGGTGGGAAAGCAGTGATGTGCTTCCTAGCTCCACCCCTTCCTTAAACACATTCAGGTGTTCTTCTCCTCATGTAATGGGTGGGAAAGCAGTGATGTGCTAGCTAGCTGCACCCCTTCCTTAAACCCATTCAGGTGTTCCTCTCCGCATGTAATGGGTGGGAAAGCAGTGATGTGCTAGCTAGCTCCACCCCTTCCTTAAACCCATTCAGGTGTTTTTCTCCTCATGTAACGGGTGGGAAAGCGGTGATGTGCTAGCTAGCTCCACCCCTTCCTTAAACCCATTCAGGTGTTCCTCTCCGCATGTAATGGGTGGGAAAGCAGTGATGTGCTAGCTAGCTCCACGCCTTCCTTAAACCCATTCAGGTGTTTTTCTCCTCATGTAATGGGTGGGAAAGCGGTGATGTGCTAGCTAGCTCCACCCCTTCCTTAAACCCATTCAGGTGTTCTTCTCCTCATGTAACGGGTGTGAAAGCGGTGATGTGCTATCTAGCTCCACCCCTTCCTTAAACCCATTCAGGTGTTCTTCTCCTCATGTAATGGGTGGGAAAGTGGTGATGTGCTACTTAGCTCCACCTCTTCGTTAAACCCATTCAGGTGTTCTTCTCCTCATGTAATGGGTGGGAAAGCAGTGATGTGCTTCCTAGCTCCACCCCTTCCTTAAACACATTCAGGTGTTCTTCTCCTCATGTAATGGGTGGGAAAGCAGTGATGTGCTAGCTAGCTGCACCCCTTCCTTAAACCCATTCAGGTGTTCCTCTCCGCATGTAATGGGTGGGAAAGCAGTGATGTGCTAGCTAGCTCCACCCCTTCCTTAAACCCATTCAGGTGTTTTTCTCCTCATGTAATGGGTGGGAAAGCGGTGATGTGCTATCTAGCTCCACCCCTTCCTTAAACCCATTCAGGTGTTCTTCTCCTCATGTAATGGGTGGGAAAGTGGTGATGTGCTACCTAGCTCCACCTCTTCCTTAAACCCATTCAGGTGTTCTTCTCCTCATGTAATGGGTGGGAAACCAGTGATGTGCTTCCTAGCTCCACCCCTTCCTTAAACACATTCAGGTGTTCTTCTCCTCATGTAATGGGTGGGAAAGCGGTGATGAGCTAGCTAGCTCCACCCCTTCCTTAAACCCATTCAGGTGTTCCTCTCCGCATGTAATGGGTGGGAAAGCAGTGATGTGCTAGCTAGCTCCACCCCTTCCTTAAACACATTCAGGTGTTCTTCTCCGCATGTAATGGGTGGGAAAGCAGTGATGTGCTAGCTAGCTGCACCCCTTCCTTAAAACCATTCAGGTGTTCCTCTCCACATGTAATGGGTGGGAAAGCAGTGATGTGCTAGCTAGCTCCACCCCTTCCTTAAACCCATTCAGGTGTTTTTCTCCTCATGTAATGGGTGGGAAAGCGGTGATGTGCTATCTAGCTCCACCCCTTCCTTAAACCCATTCAGGTGTTCTTCTCCTCATGTAATGGGTGGGAAAGCGGTGATGTGCTAGCTAGCTCCACCCCTTCCTTAAACCCATTCAGGTGTTCTTCTCCTCATGTAACGGGTGGGAAAGCGGTGATGTGCTAGCTAGCTCCACCCCTTCCTTAAACCCATTCAGGTGTTCTCCTCATTTAAAGGCTGGGAAAGCGGTGATGTGCTATCTAGCTCCACCCCTTCCTTAAACCCATTCAGGTGTTCCTCTCCGCATGTAACGGGTGGGAAAGCAGTGATGTGCTAGCTAGCTCCACACCTTCCTTAAACCCATTCAGGTGTTCCTCTCCTCATGTAATGGGTGGGAAAGCAGTGATGTGCTAGCTAGCTCCACCCCTTCCTTAAACCCATTCAGGTGTTCTTCTCCTCATGTAACGGGTGGAAAAGCAGTGATGTGCTAGCTAGGTCCACCCCTTCCTTAAACCCATTCAGGTGTTCTTCTCCTCATGTAACGGGTGGGAAAGCAGTGATGTGCTAGCTAGCTCCACCTCTTCCTTAAACCTATTCAGGTGTTCTTCTCCTCATGTAATGGGTGGGAAAGCAGTGATGTGCTAGCTAGGTCCACCCCTTCCTTAAACCTATTCAGGTGTTCTTCTCATGTAACGGGTGGGAAAGCAGTGATGTGCTAGCTAGCTCCACCCCTTCCTTAAACCCATTCAGGTGTTCTTCTCCTCATGTAACGTGTGGGAAAGCGGTGATGTGCTAGCTAGCTCCACCCCTTCCTTAAACCCATTCAGGTGTTCTTCTCCTCATGTAAAGGGTGGGAAAGCGGTGATGTGCTAGCTAGCTCCACCCCTTCCTTAAACCCATTCAGGTGTTCCTCTCCGCATGTAATGGGTGGGAAAGCAGTGATGTGCTAGCTAGCTCCACCCCTTCCTTAAACCCATTCAGGTGTTTTTCTCCTCATGTAATGGGTGGGAAAGCGGTGATGTGCTAGCTAGCTCCACCCCTTCCTTAAACCCATTCAGGTGTTCTTCTCCTCATGTAACGGGTGTGAAAGCGGTGATGTGCTATCTAGCTCCACCCCTTCCTTAAACCCATTCAGGTGTTCTTCTCCTCATGTAATGGGTGGGAAAGTGGTGATGTGCTACTTAGCTCCACCTCTTCGTTAAACCCATTCAGGTGTTCTTCTCCTCATGTAATGGGTGGGAAAGCAGTGATGTGCTTCCTAGCTCCACCCCTTCCTTAAACACATTCAGGTGTTCTTCTCCTCATGTAATGGGTGGGAAAGCAGTGATGTGCTACCTAGCTGCACCCCTTCCTTAAACCCATTCAGGTTTTCCTCTCCGCATGTAATGGGTGGGAAAGCAGTGATGTGCTAGCTAGCTCCACCCCTTCCTTAAACCCATTCAGGTGTTTTTCTCCTCATGTAATGGGTGGGAAAGCGGTGATGTGCTATCTAGCTCCACCCCTTCCTTAAACCCATTCAGGTGTTCTTCTCCTCATGTAATGGGTGGGAAAGTGGTGATGTGCTACCTAGCTCCACCTCTTCCTTAAACCCATTCAGGTGTTCTTCTCCTCATGTAATGGGTGGGAAAGCAGTGATGTGCTTCCTAGCTCCACCCCTTCCTTAAACACATTCAGGTGTTCTTCTCCTCATGTAATGGGTGGGAAAGCGGTGATGTGCTAGCTAGCTCCACCCCTTCCTTAAACCCATTCCTCTCCGCATGTAATGGGTGGGAAAGCAGCGATGTGCTAGCTAGCTCCACCCCTTCCTTAAACCCATTCAGGTGTTCTTCTCCTCATGTAATGGGTGGGAAAGCAGTGATGTGCTTCCTAGCTCCACCCCTTCCTTAAACACATTCAGGTGTTCTTCTCCGCATGTAATGGGTGGTAAAGCAGTGATGTGCTAGCTAGCTCTACCCCTTCCTTAAACCTATTCAGGTGTTCTTCTCCTCATGTAATGGGTGGGAAAGCAGTGATGTGCTAGCTAGCTCCACCCCTTCCTTAAACACATTCAGGTGTTCTTCTCCGCATGTAATGGGTGGAAAAGCAGTGATGTGCTAGCTAGCTCCACCCCTTCCTTAAACCCATTCAGGTGTTCTTCTCCTCATGTAATGGGTGGGAAAGTGGTGATGTGCTACTTAGCTCCACCTCTTCGTTAAACCCATTCAGGTGTTCTTCTCCTCATGTAATGGGTGGGAAAGCAGTGATGTGCTTCCTAGCTCCACCCCTTCCTTAAACACATTCAGGTGTTCTTCTCCTCATGTAATGGGTGGGAAAGCAGTGATGTGCTAGCTAGCTGCACCCCTTCCTTAAACCCATTCAGGTGTTCTTCTCCTCATGTAATGGGTGGGAAAGTGGTGATGTGCTATCTAGCTCCACCCCTTCCTTAAACCCATTCAGGTGTTCTTCTCCTCATGTAATGGGTGGGAAAGCGGTGATGTGCTAGCTAGCTCCACCCCTTCCTTAAACCCATTCAGGTGTTCTTCTCCTCATGTAACGGGTGGGAAAGCGGTGATGTGCAAGCTAGCTCCACCCCTTCCTTAAACCCATTCAGGTGTTCTCCTCATGTAAAGGCTGGGAAAGCGGTGATGTGCTATCTAGCTCCACCCCTTCCTTAAACCCATTCAGGTGTTCCTCTCCGCATGTAACGGGTGGGAAAGCAGTGATGTGCTAGCTAGCTCCACACCTTCCTTAAACCCATTCAGGTGTTCCTCTCCTCATGTAATGGGTGGGAAAGCAGTGATGTGCTAGCTAGCTCCACCCCTTCCTTAAACCCATTCAGGTGTTCTTCTCCTCATGTAACGGGTGGAAAAGCAGTGATGTGCTAGCTAGGTCCACCCCTTCCTTAAACCCATTCAGGTGTTCTTCTCCTCATGTAATGGGTGGGAAAGCAGTGATGTGCTAGCTAGCTCCACCTCTTTCTTAAACCCATTCAGGTGTTCTTCTCCTCATGTAATGGGTGGGAAAGCAGTGATGTGCTAGCTAGGTCCACCCCTTCCTTAAACCTATTCAGGTGTTCTTCTCATGTAACGGGTGGGAAAGCAGTGATGTGCTAGCTAGCTCCACCCCTTCCTTAAACCCATTCAGGTGTTCTTCTCGTCATGTAACGTGTGGGAAAGCGGTGATGTGCTAGCTAGCTCCACCCCTTCCTTAAACCCATTCAGGTGTTCTTCTCCTCATGTAACGGGTGGGAAAGCGGTGATGTGCTAGCTAGCTCCACCCCTTCCTTAAACCCATTCAGGTGTTCCTCTCCTCATGTAATGGGTGGGAAAGCAGTGATGTGCTAGCTAGCTCCACGCCTTCCTTAAACCCATTCAGGGGTTCCTCTCCTCATGTAATGGGTGGGAAAGCAGTGATGTGCTAGCTAGCTCCACCCCTTCCTTAAACCCATTCAGGTGTTTTTCTCCTCATGTAATGGGTGGGAAAGCGGTGATGTGCTAGCTAGCTCCACCCCTTCCTTAAACCCATTCAGGTGTTCTTCTCCTCATGTAACGGGTGTGAAAGCGGTGATGTGCTATCTAGCTCCACCCCTTCCTTAAACCCATTCAGGTGTTCTTCTCCTCATGTAATGGGTGGGAAAGTGGTGATGTGCTTCTTAGCTCCACCTCTTTGTTAAACCCATTCAGGTGTTCTTCTCCTCATGTAACGGGTGGGAAAGCAGTGATGTGCTTCCTAGCTCCACCCCTTCCTTAAACCCATTCAGGTGTTCTTCTCCTCATGTAATGGGTGGGAAAGCAGTGATGTGCTAGCTAGCTGCACCCCTTCCTTAAACCCATTCAGGTTTTCCTCTCCGCATGTAATGGGTGGGAAAGCAGTGATGTGCTAGCTAGCTCCACCCCTTCCTTAAACCCATTCAGGTGTTTTTCTCCTCATGTAATGGGTGGGAAAGCGGTGATGTGCTATCTAGCTCCACCCCTTCCTTAAACCCATTCAGGTGTTCTTCTCCTCATGTAATGGGTGGGAAAGTGGTGATGTGCTACCTAGCTCCACCCCTTCCTTAAACCCATTCAGGTGTTTTTCTCCTCATGTAATGGGTGGGAAAGCAGTGATGTGCTTCCTAGCTCCACCCCTTCCTTAAACCCATTCAGGTGTTCTTCTCCTCATGTAATGGGTGGGAAAGCGGTGATGTGCTAGCTAGCTCCACCCCTTCCTTAAACCCATTCAGGTGTTCCTCTCCTCATGTAATGGGTGGGAAAGCAGTGATGTGCTTCCTAGCTCCACCCCTTCCTTAAACACATTCAGGTGTTCTTCTCCGCATGTAATGGGTGGGAAAGCAGTGATGTGCTAGCTAGCTCCACCCCTTCCTTAAACCCATTCAGGTGTTCCTCTCCTCATGTAATGGGTGGGAAAGCAGTGATGTGCTAGCTAGCTCCACCCCTTCCTTAAACCCATTCAGGTGTTCTTCTCCTCATGTAACGGGTGGAAAAGCAGTGATGTGCTAGCTAGGTCCACCCCTTCCTTAAACCCATTCAGGTGTTCTTCTCCTCATGTAACGGGTGGGAAAGCAGTGATGTGCTAGCTAGCTCCACCTCTTCCTTAAACCTATTCAGGTGTTCTTCTCCTCATGTAATGGGTGGGAAAGCAGTGATGTGCTAGCTAGGTCCACCCCTTCCTTAAACCTATTCAGGTGTTCTTCTCATGTAACGGGTGGGAAAGCAGTGATGTGCTAGCTAGCTCCACGCCTTCCTTAAACCCATTCAGGTGTTCTTCTCCTCATGTAACGTGTGGGAAAGCGGTGATGTGCTAGCTAGCTCCACGCCTTCCTTAAACCCATTCAGGGGTTCCTCTCCTCATGTAATGGGTGGGAAAGCAGTGATGTGCTAGCTAGCTCCACCCCTTCCTTAAACCCATTCAGGTGTTTTTCTCCTCATGTAATGGGTGGGAAAGCGGTGATGTGCTAGCTAGCTCCACCCCTTCCTTAAACCCATTCAGGTGTTCTTCTCCTCATGTAACGGGTGTGAAAGCGGTGATGTGCTATCTAGCTCCACCCCTTCCTTAAACCCATTCAGGTGTTCTTCTCCTCATGTAATGGGTGGGAAAGTGGTGATGTGCTACTTAGCTCCACCTCTTCGTTAAACCCATTCAGGTGTTCTTCTCCTCATGTAACGGGTGGGAAAGCAGTGATGTGCTTCCTAGCTCCACCCCTTCCTTTAACACATTCAGGTGTTCTTCTCCTCATGTAATGGGTGGGAAAGCAGTGATGTGCTAGCTAGCTGCACCCCTTCCTTAAACCCATTCAGGTTTTCCTCTCCGCATGTAATGGGTGGGAAAGCAGTGATGTGCTAGCTAGCTCCACCCCTTCCTTAAACCCATTCAGGTGTTTTTCTCCTCATGTAATGGGTGGGAAAGCGGTGATGTGCTATCTAGCTCCACCCCTTCCTTAAACCCATTCAGGTGTTCTTCTCCTCATGTAATGGGTGGGAAAGTGGTGATGTGCTACCTAGCTCCACCTCTTCCTTAAACCCATTCAGGTGTTCTTCTCCTCATGTAATGGGTGGGAAAGCAGTGATGTGCTTCCTAGCTCCACCCCTTCCTTAAACACATTCAGGTGTTCTTCTCCTCATGTAATGGGTGGGAAAGCGGTGATGTGCTAGCTAGCTCCACCCCTTCCTTAAACCCATTCAGGTGTTCCTCTCCGCATGTAATGGGTGGGAAAGCAGTGATGTGCTAGCTAGCTCCACCCCTTCCTTAAACCCATTCAGGTGTTCTTCTCCTCATGTAATGGGTGGGAAAGCAGTGATGTGCTTCCTAGCTCCACCCCTTCCTTAAACACATTCAGGTGTTCTTCTCCGCATGTAATGGGTGGGAAAGCAGTGATGTGCTAGCTAGCTCCACCCCTTCCTTAAACCCATTCAGGTGTTCTTCTCCTCATGTAATGGGTGGGAAAGCAGTGATGTGCTAGCTAGCTCCACCCCTTCCTTAAACACATTCAGGTGTTCTTCTCCGCATGTAATGTGTGGGAAAGCAGTGATGTGCTAGCTAGCTCCACCCCTTCCTTAAACCCATTCAGGTGTTCTTCTCCTTATGTAACGGGTGGGAAAGCGTTGATGTGCTATCTAGCTCCACCCCTTCCTTAAACCCATTCAGGTGTTCTTCTCCTCATGTAACGGCTGGGAAAGCAGTGATGTGCTAGCTAGCTCCACCCCTTCCTTAAACACATTCAGGTGTTCTTCTCCTTATGTAATGGGTGGGGAAGCAGTGATGTGCTAGCTAGCTTCACCCCTTCCTTAAACCCATTCAGGTGTTCTTCTCCTCATGTAACGGGTGGGGAAGCAGTGATGTGCTAGCTAGCTCCACCCCTTCCTTAAACCCATTCAGGTGTTCTTCTCCTCATGTAACGGGTGGGAAAGCGGTGATGTGCTAGCTAGCTCCACCCCTTCCTTAAACCCATTCAGGTGTTCTTCTCCTCATGTAACGGGTGGGAAACAGTGATGTGCTAGCTAGCTTCACCCCTTCCTTAAACCCATTCAGGTGTTCTTCTCCTCATGTAATGGGTGGGGAAGCAGTGATGTGCTAGCTAGCTCCACCCCTTCCTTAAACCCATTCAGGTGTTCTTCTCCTCATGTAATGGGTAGGAAAGCAGTGATGTGCTTCCTAGCTCCACCCCTTCCTTAAACCCATTCAGGTGTTCTTCTCCTCATGTAATGGGTGGGAAAGCAGTGATGTGCTAGCTAGCTCCACCCCTTCCTTAAACCCATTCAGGTGTTCCTCTCCTCATGTAACGTGTGGGAAAGCGGTGATGTGCTAGCTAGCTCCACCCCTTCCTTAAACCCATTCACGTGTTCTGCTCCTCATGTAACGGGTGGGAAAGCAGTGATGTGCTAGCTAGGTCCACCCCTTCCTTAAACCCATCCAGGTGTTCTTCTCCGCATGTAACGGGTGGGAAAGCGGTGATGTGCTAGCTAGCTCCACCCCTTACTTAAACCCATTTAGGTGTTCTTCTCCTCATGTAATGGGTGGGAAAGCAGTGATGTGCTAGCTAGCTCCACCCCTTCCTTAAACCCATTCAGGTGTTCTTCTCCTCATGTAATGGGTGGGAAAGCAGTGATGTGCTAGCTAGCTCCACCCCTTCCTTAAACCCATTCAGGTGTTCCTCTCCGCATGTAAGGGGTGGGAAAGCAGTGATGTGCTAGCTAGCTGCACCCCTTCCTTAAACCCATTCAGGTGTTCTTCTCCTCATGTAACGGCTGGGAAAGTGGTGATGTGCTTCCTAGCTCCACCCCTTCCTTAAACCCATTCAGGTGTTCTTCTCCTCATGTAACGGGTGGGAAAGTGGTGATGTGCTTCCTAGCTCCACCCCTTCCTTAAACCCATTCAGGGGTTCTTCTCCTCATGTAACGGCTGGGAAAGTGGTGATGTGCTTCCTAGCTCCACCCCTTCCTTAAACCCATTCAGGTGTTCTTCTCCTCATGTAACGGGTGGGAAAGCAGTGATGTGCTAGCTAGCTCCACCCCTTCCTTAAACCCATTCAGGTGTTCTTCTACGCATGTAATGAGCAGGAAACCAGGGATGTGATAGCTAGCTCCCCCCTCCCCCCGTCATCAGCTCTGCCTCCCTCCAGGCATGGGAGGATGAACATCTGCAGCAGAGAGTCTGCTGTACTCATAGAAGCCCCCCATGTGATTTAAACCCTGCATGGCCATTCTGGGGTCTCAGCCAGCAGTGACTGTCTAGGAAAGGGATCTTGGGGTTGTGGTGGGTTCATCAATGAAAACTATGATCTAGTGTGTAGCTGCTGAGAGAAAAGCGAATTTCATGATGGGGATCATTAGGGAAGGAATAAAAAATAAAGGTGCCGTATCATAATGCCTTTATACAAATCTCTGGTGCGACTGCACTTGGAATACTGCATACAGTTCTAGCCACTGCACTTCAAAAAGGGTATTGTGCAACCTTTTCTGCAACCCAAATGAACAAGGGCTGGAGCAACTTCCCTATGAGGAAAGATTACAATGTCTTGGAGTGTCTAGCTTAGAAAAAATGGCGAGTAACAGAAGACATGATAGAGGTGTATAAAATTACGCACAGTGTGGAGAAAGTGGATCTCACAATACTGGGGGTCATCCCATGAAGCCGATTGGTGGGAAGTTCAGGACAGGTAAGAATTGCTTCTTCACACCGTCCAGAGTCAAACAATGGAATTTGCTTCCTCAGGAAGTAGTGATGGCCATGAACTTGGATAGCTTTAAAACAGAATTAGAGAAATTCATGGAGGATAAGGCTAGCAATGGCTGCTAGTCCTCATAGCTCTATGCCACTTCCAGGATTACAGGCAGCATGTCTCTGCAACTAAAGTTTCTGGGGAACAATAGTAGGAGAGGGCTATTGCCCTCGTGGCCTGTTCTGGTAATTCCCATAGGCATCTTGTTGACCATTATGGGAACAGAATGCTGGACTAGATAGGCCTTTAGTTCTTATGTTTGCCTTCCATGTGAAGGGCAGCAGAGGGGACGCACAGGGATGCAATGGAGGGAGCAGAGCTAGCTGGCATGGCCCTGCTTTCTCCTCATGGGATTCTAATCACATGGGGAGGAGAAAGTTTACACAGGTCTCTTGTGTTTTATGTAACTGGGATGTTTTGGAATGCAGGATGATCTTTAAAAATAGGGACATCTCTAATTATGTTAGACTTATATAGCTGCTTTGTAATTGTACCGAGTCAGATTATTAGTTAATCTAATCTAGTGTTTTGTACTCTGGCTGGCAGTGTCTTTCCACATCTCAGACAGAGTTCTTTGTCATCACCTGCTACCTGACCTCAGTGTTCTACCACTGAGTACTGATTCCTACTGACTTATAGCTCATCCCCTTATAAAGACGTGGGGGCAGGTAAATTAAGTGACTCCTCCTAGCAGAACAGAATAAAATGTTAGCCTGTTGATTAGAATATCCCCACCCTTTCCCAGCTGGAAACATAGGATTCAAGGAGCCACTTTAAGAGCACCCAAGGGCTTCGGTATGGCCAGTGGTAATACATGGAGATTTAACCTGCCCTGAAAGAAGGGTGATGGGCTATGCTCTAGGTTCCAGGGAACAATGCAGCAACCTTGTTGAAGCTAAGCTGATCTTGGTCAGTCAGTGCTTTGATGGGCAGCCACCCAGGAATTCTATGTACACCACCTTGAGTTCCATGGGAGAAAGGTGGATTACAAAATTTAATGAATATATAACTGAGCTTGGTGTGAAAATATCCTGGAAAGCAAGGAAGGAGAAGACTGGCCAATAGCCCCCCCCCACTTTCTCTCTCTTCCTCTCCCTGTCTCTTCCTTTCTCTGCCCTCTCTCTTGCACACTTTCTCCCTCCCTCCCCCTCTCTCTCACACACATTCTCTCATCCCCCCCCTCTCTCCCCTCTGTCTCTTCCTCCCTCCTCCCCCTCTTCCTCACACCCACCCACCCACTCTCCCACCCACCTACTCACTTTCCTCTCTCTCTGTCTGTCTGTCTGTCTGTCTCTCTCACACACACACACACACACACACACTTCTGTAATATTTAAGTTCAATGTAAATGTCAAAAGAAAGATAACTATTGTGGAATTTGCAGTTGGAAATTTCTACTGGACAAAGTGCAAGAATGTTTTTATCTCATGGAATTTCCAGTCAAGAACGGAATTATTTTTCACCCTGCTGAGGTTGCCTCAGCGCCAAATATGGATTCAGCAATGAGTACCAAAAATACCATCCAGCACTCAAAACACAGCTGTTATGGTAGGGTTCCCCCCTCCTTCAAAACAGGGGCAATGTCCAAGCAAAAATAATGTACTGTGAATGCTCTACTGTTAATGTTACTACTGATAATATTTCAGATATTTTATTTAGTGCCCTTTTTACCACAGTCAAGCTGCTTTTTAGTATTTCTCATGGATTTGCATGGTGTGCTCTTTCCCACTATGACAAGAAAAACAGGAGAGGGAGACATGTTCAGTCAGCATCAGTTCTTTGATCTTTGGTCCTAATTGAAAGCTCCTGTATTATGTGGCTTTCCAACACAACAGGCTATTTTCATGAACTCAGGGCTGAGGCCAAACTGAGAACTGAGCTGGGGAGAAAAGCCAAGAATCAATGGTGGTTTCACATGCTTAAAATTAGCCCTAGTTTTTCCTTTGGAGCTGTTCTTGTGCTATTTGTATCTGCTCACTTTGTCAAAAAATGTGTTAATATGGCAATCCATCCAACAGCCGGTGATCTAGAGTTTTGCTTGCATTTGCCTATACTTGTTGCTGTTTCAGACATGCATTCATTATGGAGTTGGCGTGAATACTCATGGCATGAATAGCGCAGCCCTGTAGTCCATTTCCAATATCATCCAGGATGGATGGATGAGTGACTGAGGGTGGGAAGCAGTAGCTCAGTTAAGAAGAAGAACAAGTAGCAGAGCTGGTAGCAGTCAAACTTTTCCCATTCCTATACTTCAGAAATAAGCCTAAGGCTTCTGTCCTGTGCATCATTGCTTGGAAGTAAAACCCATTACGACCAATGCAGGGTCACATGCTTCCACATTAGTGTGATTGGGATAGTGGTGTAAAACTGAAGGCTAATTCAATGAGGTCAAATCCAACTAGTCCAAACTCAGCTGATTCAGCACAGGGACCCAGTGCAGGCATTTCACTTAACCTTATTTAGTGCTAATCATGGCTTATTGTCTTAGCCTCTAGTTAAGAACCTAAACTAGATGTTTGAGCCTACAACTCCCATGATTCCTCACCATTGGCTAAACTTGCTAGGACTGATGGGAGCTGTAGGCTAAAACATCTGGGGGCCCACCCAAGTCCTGCTATGGTGCTAGCTTGTTAAGTCCTGCCACTGTGAGGCTGTGTATAGGAAAACACCAGCAAGACCTGCTTGTTACCTTGCAAGCAGAGAGGCTGCGGAGGCAAAGAAACTGCCTTAATGATGGCTTTGTCAGTGCAGATTTAAACACTGTTTAATGCAAACCCTCTTCAAATCATGGTGTCATATTCCAGTTCATAGCCAATCTTTAACTATGCTTTAGATATTCTAATGTATCATGTTACATTAGAATATCTTAACCTTAAGATATTATAATGTAACCTTAAGATATCCTTAACCTTAATCATAGTTAAGGAAAACAAACAGTTAAGCATTATATCTGCACAAAGCTATAGAGCCCTTTCTATATCATAAAATTTGCACCAAAGCAGGTCAAGGTTGGGATTGTTTGAATCAATTTCTGTGCTGTTCATTGTTTGGGGGAGGGGAGTGGAGGTAAATGTGGGAAAGTAGGATAATTACGGTAAAAATGAGTAATAAACTATGTTTATCATGCATTTCTGTCATATGTGTTGAAGAGCAGCTGCTTTTGCATATCATACAGTCATCCTGGAAAGCCCTTATCATGGGCTGGTTTTCTAGTGATATTGCAAAGCCCATGAGATAATGTGGGTTTGGAGATCAATGCTGGATATTGCTCATAGTGATAGAGGCCTAGTTCTTACCAACAGCAGAGTCACCGTCATGCAATTAAAAGGGGCAGTGGGGCTGCAATGCTGCCCCTGCCCCGACACCACGTGTCTTTCTTCCTTCCAGTGCCAATGCAGTGAGCATGGACACAACGGGGAACCCTATATGTGTAGACTTTCATAGAATCTGGAACCCTGATTGTGCAGGGTTCCAGCTCTTATAGAAGCCTACATGCATAGAGGTATACAAACATAGGCTTCCCCGCTACGGGAAGAAGGTAAAGCTAGGACTCTTCTTTGTGACATCTATTTTTCTACGTGAATGGCTTTGTTTTGCTTCTGTTTTGAATGGTGAAGCATTCTGTCATTCTTCTTCTCAAATGGTACCACCTGGACACAGGTTTACCACTTTATCTGTTGAGAAGTAGGGCAGAGAGTTGGTGGCAGCAAGAAAACAGGTCCCGGACACAGTCTGCAACTTGCCGCCTAAATGAGGTAGCCAATACATGGAGTGGATGCCCCTTGTTCCCTACTAATACCGTATATGTCAGGGTCACTTGTTTCTCATGTTGGTTTTAAAAGATAACAGGTGAACTCTTGGGAGCTGCACTGGAGCCTAATGATCCAGGAAAATTTAATCTTTCTTGGAGAGCAGAGATGTTTTACCTGAAGAGCTGATTTCATATTTTTGCTTTACATAGAGCCAGCACTACTATCAGACACAGTGAGGCAGCTGCCTCAGACACAGATTTACATAAACCTCGCAGATGCTAATTTATATGTATAGATTTGGAAATAATTGCTATGGGCGTTATCCAACACTGCTGCTACACTAGCGGGAATGACCGCTAGTGCAACTGGAAGTTAGTGCTGGCTAGTAGGGCTGTGCATGCACCCCCTGATCTGACTTGGAGGTTGCTTCGGGGCTTCCAAGCTGGGCCTGATTCCCCCCGACTCAGTTTGGCCTACGAAGCTGAAGCAGGATTCAGACATCCGAATCCTGCTTCATTCCCCCCAACATGCCATCCAACCCCCAGCTTGGGCCCTTGTTCAGATGGGGGGGACCACTGGGAGAGCCACTACCCGGGAAGCCACCGTCGGTGTTGCCAAGGCAGCTGCTACTGGCACTGCCAGGAGGAGCCACCGCCGCCACAAGGGGAACTGCTGCCGGTGCTGCTCGGGGAGCTGCTGCCACCACCAGTTCCTAGACCCTCTGGATGTGTGCCAGCAGCCATCTTGTTGTTTTGGAGGTGG
This sequence comes from Heloderma suspectum, assembly GCF_057233095.1. NCBI lineage: Eukaryota > Metazoa > Chordata > Lepidosauria > Squamata > Helodermatidae > Heloderma > Heloderma suspectum. The sequence goes on from NC_139458.1 coordinate 275,604,043, forward strand.
GGGGAGCCACCAAAGTGTTTTGGAGCAACCTGCTTTGCTTCAGGCTGCTTCATGCCCCCTCCACTTCACCTTGGAGGCAGCCCGAAGTGCCCCGCTTCGACTCAGAGCTCAGGCTTCGGACCGAAGTGGTGCACAGCCTTACCGGCTAGCACATCCAGAAACTAGCCAAAACTTCTGCTTCTGAAATGGGACAAGTCAGAGGAGCTCACAGAAGGGAGCTCTGCTGACATGTTCTTTCTGGAAGTAGTTGTTTTGGCTAGTTTCCTGGCTTGCAATAGCAAGCACTAGCTGCTCATTGCTCTGATTGGTTGTTCCCACTAGTGCAACGTGTTTAGCACTGGCAGATTGCCAGCACTGGATAGTGCCCATTAATTTAAGTACAATAAATCTCACCATGTATGACTCGGTGCCCTTTGTGGATGCCCCATCTGCTGCCCAGGTGCTAACTGTTGATGGGCAACTTCAAAGCTCCCTCCTTTCTTATAGTTCTTTTTCTTTTAACCAGACTTTGGACAGTTTGTCAAAAAGAGGACTATCCTCTGTAAAGTAGGACAATGGCCACCCTACTCAGAAGAGTAGGAAAAGCTCTGCATGCCCTGTGTCATGACAGTACCTGGGTCCTCAGACATATGTTTTGTAGTCCAACAGTAAATTTTCACTGAGGTCAACCAGCTTCCAAATGTTGACATTGTATTTCTCCTTACAGCACAATTCTATACATCTTTACTCAGAAGGAAGCCCCATTCAGTTCAATGGGGCTAACTCTCAGGTAAGTGGGTCTAGGGTTGCAGCCTTAGTTCTGTTTTTTGGCCTATAGATCCTTGCTAGGGGCCAAGCCAGTTTTCCGTTTCCATGGATAAGAAGTATCTGCATTTAGGCTTGGGTGATTCAGGATTAGGTGTTTATTGTGCTATCGTCCTGCCTCATTCACAGACTTTTACAGGGGATCCAGATGATGTCATCTTCCACTTGTAACCCTCCCATTATCCCACCACTTTTTCCTTCATTGTTGTTAGTGTAGAAAATCGGTAATGGAGAAAAAGACAGAAAAGCTGCACAATGCCTCCCAACTGGTAGCCCTACAAGTTCCAGCAGGTTTAACTGAGTAACTAAAATATGCTGTGATTGAAAGCCTTAGGAATTCCATAATAATAATGATGATAACAATAATAATGAAAAGATGTTGACTTTTTGTGTGTATGTAAGGGAGACTTTTCATGCTGAGGATGGAGGAGATATGCACACTTACCTAAATGTAAGCCCCACAGAATATAAACAAGATGTTTTTCTGAGAATTGATATTTAGGATTGAACTGTTAGTAGCCTTTGGTGGAGGTATATATGGTGTGGGAAGCTTAATGTGGTTTCTTTTTCTCACATAATTTCTCCTTCACCATAACACTTCAGAATGTGGATTTTAACTTCAAAGTTTCTAGCCCTTGTGGCAGCTGATTAAAGCCAGAACTGAGACTGTTTTAGGAGCCATTTTTAACTTAGAGGAACACTTAGCTAGAAGGTGGTCACTATGCTTCTTCCAGTTAGCATTTGGCAGGTGGAGAGGGCCAAGATACAAATATTACCTCCACAACAAGAGAGCTCCTTCCCTATGACACTATATATTTATTTATCTATCTATCTCAGAATTTATACTGTGCTTTCTCGTTATGAAATAAAGCAGCATATCGAAAACTCCCATAAGTTAAAATACAATTAAAACAGTTCAAATTACCATTCAGCCAGTTCAAATTAACCCATACTGAAAGCTGGGTGAAATAAAAAGGTCTTAGCAGCTTGCTGGAACGTAAAAAGAGAGGGGTGCTCTTTTACTGCTGTTCAGGGACTGTCTGTATGAAGGAATAATGTGGGTGAGGGGAACAAAATGGGTTCCTTCCAACACAAATATTCTCCTAAAACACTAATGTGGGAAGGAACTGTGTCATTGGTTCTGCGCACATGGATTTTGCATCCAAAATATCCTTGGTAAAAAGGAGGAAGGCATGGTGGATACATGCAAACTGGCCTCAAGTCACCTTATGTAGTGGTGTTGTGGTTAAGGCTGCAGTCCTATGCATACTTACCTGGGAGTAAGTTCCATTGAACTTATTAGAACTTACTTTTGAGTAAACATGCATAGGACTGCATTGTCAAGGACTCCAACCATTTATTTCAGTGTAGTTCCATGACATTGCAATGCTGGCCCTACCATTAGGGAGAGTGAGGCAGCTGCCTCAGGTAGCTGATTTTGGGAGTCATGGGGAAGCAAATATATATATATATATATATATATATATATATATATATATAATTGTATTTTTACTGGGAGGGGGAAGAGACATTTATGGAATGTTCTACCTCAGATGTCCAAATAATTTGATAATTTGACCACCTTGGGGACTATGCACCTGGACTGGGCAGGGTGGGGAGGGGCACTCGGTGTTCTGCCTCAGACAGCAACATGTCTTGGTCCAGCCCTGTTTCTGTGATACTAATATATAGGAATAACTTAGTTCAGGCTGTTGATATTGCACATTCACACACCTTTTCTATTATTTATCTGGCATATATGAAATTTCAGCAGTTTGTTCATTGCATGAAACAGCTGTTGGTAGTTTCCTAGCTCATCCCCTAATAACATTATTTTTTTGTATTGTGGTTTTCCACTAAAGAACACCAAATAAATGAAATCACACAGGTACATCAAGAAACCATAGATCATTCTTACATTCCAAAATGGAGAAGAAAATGTTGTTAAAATTCACATCAATTTGGCAACCAGGCCTTCCAGAAGGAATCACTATGTTGCTTTTCATTTCTTGCAAAGACCTATTGAACTAAAGTTCTGGAATCTGATGCTGTCAACAGCATCTAGGCCAAACCCCATGCTGTATCTGCTTCCTTTAACTCTGACATATGGCACTCTGCCAGGTACCTTGATATCCCGTCGTCTCTGTCTGGGAAGCCTTGTTCACACATGTTGATTCCATCTGTGGTCTTGAAGAGGTGAAAAATGTATGTCACACACATGTGCATTCTGCACAGCTCCCCTTTAGGGGTCATGCACTAAAACATCACTAATTTTATTTCAAGGTTTGGCAATTGCAAAATGCCTTTTGTGTTTCTAGCCCTTAAGAGAAATGCCACAGTTGGAAATAAATACTGGAAAAGTGCACCTGCTGTAATAGCAAATGTGCCCCCTCATTCAAACAGATCTGAGCTGTGTCTTTGTTTTACAGCTTGTCGGTGGGAGGGGAGATCCCAAGGAGAGGGGGAAATGAGTGAATTGTACAAAAATATCAGAGGACAGAAAGTCAGTGATCCACAGCACCCACCGGACATGGATGAACCTGTAGAACATCCTCTGTAAAGTCTAAATACGTTTTCCAGTCTAATTTGTCCGGACTGAGTTCTGAAGTTAGAGCTTCTGAGATCTACTAGAAAGCTTAAAATGAGCTTTGAAATGGCATACAGCATTATTTGCATGCTCTGTCCACGATTCAGTTCTGTACTCCAGTTACTTACAAAACATTGTTGGAACAAGTGCAGTCATGTGATATTGTGTATGACCATAGCACTGCTGGGTGGCTGTCAGGGAAGAAGTTTCAGGAACAGACCACTTTGAGTGCAATCCCTTCCCTTCTCTTTGAATGATGTGGCAGATATGATGTACATACAGTAGTTGCTCTGTAAGGAGTCAATGCAAGGTTGTGAGTGTGTGTATGTGTGTGATTCCATAGGGCCTGTCCTGTGCAATCTGGAGATGTTGGGAACCAAGCAGCTGTTTCACAGGGCACTGGCACACTGCTTTGTTTTAATGGTGATAGCACATGCTCACCCACTCCATGGGCTGTGGAGTTCCAAGTATAGTTGGGTTTTCCCTGTGGCGGGAGTCATGTGGAAAGTGGGGTCATGCCCTTTCCACCTGCTCCTTCTCCAGTCCTGGGCAATACCAAACATGTCAGAGTGATGTATTAGTGCAGTTTATTCTTAAATGCTTTACAGTTAAACCAGCAAATGGATAGTAACACTGCCAGGGCTCTCAGGGATGCAACACCAGCACTTTTTTTTAAAATTAGCAGGGACACTAATGCCATCTGCCACCCCCCCACCCCCCGCTCAGAATTCCCTTTTCCCTCTGAGCTTAGTTCCAATCCTCGCCGTAGCTGGGGGGGGGGGGATTTACCACTATACCACTGATCACAGTAGAACACCACAGTTATGAACATTGCATGAATGTTTTCTACTACAGTTTTCACATCTACAGTCTCTCTTGGTCACTCCTGCTGCATTCTGCCATCTGCTCACATCACCAAAGATAAATGCTTTTATATCCATCTTGCTTTCCGATCACCAAATAATTATTTGGTTTACCCAAATGTTAAGATTTAGAGAGGGGACTTAGTGCTTCTGACATTTCCCCAATCATGTAATTCTGTAGGCAGATGATTCTAACTAGCAAGTTAGGGCCAATTGCTTAGGTAAAAGGTTAAATGTTTTATAGCATAATTTCTTGAGAAGAGAAATGAAAGAAAAAAATAATGCAAAGAAACAAATAATAAGTACCTTCCCCAGCAGCGAACAGAAGTTAGCTAATAAGAGTCAATTAATGAGCAATTCATTAATCCTGCAGCCACACTGAACAGGAAGCAATAAAATGAACAGAACATGAAACACTTAATTAGCATTGGGAAGGACTTTTGCTGCATGGGAATTACCTCTGAGTATACATTATAAAAGGATCTTGGCCATGGGGAATAGTATTGCTTGATAATATAGTACTACATTAAATGCTGTGTGGAAACTCCATGTTACTTTTGCTTCCAGCTAATTGAGGAAAAGCAATGCCTCTACAGTGCTAAAGGCCTCTAGTGTAGAAGCAACATACGTTTAATCAAACAATGGCTATCAGCTCAAGTTATTTTTGGTTTTGGATGTATTTCTGTATCATTTGTTTAGACAATTATAATTCATCTTTCCACATGTCCATTGCCCAAGACAATGTATAATGCATTAAAGCACAATAAAAGCCAGCAGGATGTTGTGGTTACAGTGTTAGGCTGCAGAGATTTGCGTTCACATTTCTGCTCAACCACAAAGCTTACTGACTGACCTTGGCCAGTCACTATCTCTTAACTTAACCTACTTCACAGGGTTCTTCTGGGGATTAACAGGTGGAGACGACATACTCTGATCTCACCAGAGAAAGGGTGAGATTAAAAAATGTAGTAATAAAAATAATAAAAAACAATCCAAACAGTGCAATCTTAAATTCAAAATAAAAACTAAATTTAAAGCCAAATGCAGACTCTCACTTTATCCTTTTGAAAAGCCATCCATGTCCTCTCTATGCTACATTCCTGCTATTTGCATACAGTTTTCTCTGTGATTCTCCCCATACCTTTCTAGTTCAGTATTAAAATTTAGGGTACTAGCCCCAAATCCCTTTGTTCTGGTTGGAGTATCTCTGCATAAGGTTTCACCATCAAGCACTGTATACTGGTGTTCACTGCCTTGGCATGTTGGAATTCTATTATCAGTCCAAGTAGCATTTTTAGAATTCAGGAGTGCTCTCTAATTCAGTGCTGCTCCGTGCCAGAACGAAGGTCATTTCAATTTCATGTTATGTCGCACAGTTTTCAAGTGACATGTGTTCAATGATTTTTTCTCCCTAAATGAACTGTAACAAGTATTGCACTAATGGGCTCTAATGAGATGCCAACAAAGAAAAGGGAGGGGCGAGGGTGAGAAGAAGATGAATCTTTCAAATAACATTAAACTAATATTTTAGTAGAGGACCTGCCAGAACAGAGATTAATGTTTCCATTCTCAAGTTCCAGTCACTGAAAAAGTAAGTCTTTCTTTGCTTCCAGATGAGGTTTTTATTGTGCAATTGACCTGCCTCAAACATGGAATTTTAGGGTCCAGATGTCATCATCTTCTATTTGTTACCCTCCTATGTTTTTCCACTGTTCCTTACAACATTTTTCTTACCACAGAAAATTCATTAAGGGGGGAAAGATGCAATAGCTGTACAATGACTTTTGATTAGTGGTATTATCTGGACACAGATAGCCTAGCTACAGTGATCCATGCTCTGATAACCTCTCATCTGGATTACTACAACGTGTTATACGTGGGGCTGCCTTTGAAAATGCTCTGGAAACTTCAGCTAGTCCACACTAGGGCAGTAAGATGGTTAACAGGGACTGGCCAACGAGATCACATTACGCCAGTACTTTTCCAGCTGCACTGGCTGCCAGTCCATTTCTGGGCCGGATTCAAAGTGCTGGTATTAATGTTCAAAGCCCTTAGCAGCTTGGGGCCAAGTTATCTGAAGGATTGTTTCCTCCCATATGTGCCTGCCCAGACCTTAAGATCATCCTCAGGGGTCCTTCTCCAGGAGCCCCTGCCAAGGAAGTGAGGCGGGTGGCTACTAGGAAGAGGCCCTTTTCTGCTGTGGCACCCCGACTGTGGAATGAACTCTCTAGTGTGGTTCGCCTGGTACCTACATTGTATCCTGGTGCCAGGTGAAGACCTTTTTATTCTCCCAGTAGTTTAGCATTTTCGCTTCCTAATCTTTTAGCTCTGGTGTTTTAAATCTGTATTTTAAATCTCTGCATTGCTGCTAGATTTTATTCTGGCTGTACTGCTATACTGTGGTTTTAAGCTTTCATATTTTATATTGTGTTATGCTGTACTTTGTGGTTTTAATTTTTGTGAACTGCCCAGAGAGCTTCGGCTATTGGGCGGCATAGAAAATAAACAAATAGTATTAGGATCCATACATCTAGAACAGGGGTGCAGAACTGCTTTTGGCCCAAGAGCCGAATTCAATTTTGGAGGAGCTCTGAGGGACCACATTCCAGTGGTGGGTGGGGTGAAAGGGGCAAAGTACCAAAAATACCAGCATATGTTGGATTAAAGATCTTACTGTCAGTAACTAAGCCTTGGGAGAGGCAGGTCAACCTTTCACAATGAGGAAAGAAATCGTACAAAAGCTGAGAAACCACCAAACTACCAGTAGTTGGGGGAAGGGGGTGGGGCTTTCTGGAGAACCCCAGAGGGCTGGATTTGGACCCCTGGAGGGCCAGACCTGGCCCCTGCACCTGAGGTTCTGATCTAGAAGCTCTTCCTCCCTCCCTCCCTTCCAGTGAGCCCCTGCCCATTCTTGCTTTTCAGCATTTATGACCTCTGAAAAGATTGGACATAAGGCACTTGAAGTCAAGTTACAGCCTGCCAAGCATTTTGCTCCATCCCCCCACACCATGCAAGTCTTGAGCCTTGTCACTTTGGATGTCTCTATACTGCCCATTTAAATTGGTTTAAAAATGGATTCCTCATCCCATGGAATCTGGGAATAGGAGTCCTGTGAGAGGGATTAGGAGTCTCTGTCAGGTAATTCTCTGCACCCTCACCACATTACAGTTTGCAGGAGTCTTTCTGGGTAGTAGTTAATAAAACTGATATAAACTACAGTATAGGTATGCTCGCAGTTATTCCAGGCATACATCTTTCCTTTGCCACATTATGGTGTTCATTTCCACAGACTGGATGAATTGGTAAAGCATGAATTGTCCCTAATTGAATCAAAGGAGACAGAAACTGAATTGATTAAGATTCTGGTCCAAATGGCTTCATAACAGGTTCATGTCAGCCAGGCCACCTCTAGATTTCATGGTGCCTGTCGTACAGTAGCAGGTCCCAATGTGGGTGTATCTGGCAGCCACGAGCATCCATTTTTGTTTCCCCAAATGCTCTAGAACACCTGATACTATGTCAATGGAAAATCCCCAGGAGCCATCTGAAAACCATTTGGATCCCTCAGTCTCCTGCAGGGATGTGTGCGCATCCAGCCTCAGGTAATGGGAGAGCTTGCACTGGCACTGATGTCCCGTAGTTTGGGAATTATGTATCTAAATAAAGTAATGTATTATGTAGACTCCTCAGATGGCACTTCTGTCATTCCAGAAGCTTATTAAGCTCTATACATTTGTACAGGTCTGTTGAACTCCTAGGGTATGGCTCCTGCTGTGGAAGGATTAGTCACTATATTCTGCTGTGAGGATCCTGAATTTCTCTTTTTAAATAAAACTTTTGATTAAATCTGCTTACTTCTTTGACAGGAAACTAATTACAGTTTAGGGCAATAATAGGCCTGATCCTTCTGTCGGTACTGAAGCACCACTTCCATTATAATAAAGGAGACAGTCAGAGCTCCTTTTGAAGAGATAGATAAAACATATCTGATCTCTTGAAAATTCATGGTCTTGAAAGATAATGAAATCAGAATTGAATTTCAGGCTAAAAAACTGTTGGCAAAAACAAGATGGGCTGTATTCGTATAGGCATCACATGTTTGCTTAACAGTCACTATTGTAAAAAGTGTGAATAATGCGCACAAGAATTGTAAACTCTACCCTTTCAGGGTTGCAGACAAAGGGAGCAATCCATCAAGTCCTGCTGCTGCCATTAATTCCAGTGGGTGTCTGAATGGTGACAATGGAATGTTGTACAATGGCAACAGTGCTTGATAAATATTATTGTATTTATTATTTATTTGATTAGCAATATTTATGTATCATGTATCTGAATAAATTACAAAGTAGTTTACAAAAAAAAATACAAGCACACAATAGTATCATATTAAAGATTGGTTCAAAGATCGCTTGTGGCTGGGGGAAAGCCAAAGTAAATAGCTATGTTTTCAACAAATGCCTAAAACCACCAGCATTGAGGCCTGACATACCAAATATCAGCCCACCCACTTAATCTGAGGTTGTTCTAATGATGCCAGTTGAAGAATATCGGAGAAGATGGCTTAAGGACTATAGCCAAAAAGGTTTCAGGTTATGGTGTCCTCTAAGGAAAAATATACTGACTTCCAGTGCTGACTCTAGTTTTTGAGGGCCCTTGGGCAAAACACTCTCCTTTTTTTTTGGGAATATATTTTTTATTTATTTTATCTTTATAAATGAAATAAAATAAACAATACCAAGAATACCAACAATTCTGTTTTACAATTTACCAATTTGGCAAAACACTCTCCTCTAGGAGAACATAAAGTTGATGGTTGTGACTGAGTGACAGCTTAGCCAGCCAGCCAGCCTTTGCCTCTCTTCTACTCTCCCCTCATCATCCCCACCATCACGTGTGCTCTCAAGGCTACAGTGAGCTCAGCTTCTATAACGTTTTCTGCTTTGTATGGAATCCTTTGGAACCTGGTGTCCTTTGTTGTCAAAGATCAGTGCCAGCTCCATTTTGGAGGGCCCTTGGGCCAGACACCCTCTCACTGTCACTGGCATCAGCTGCTCTTGCTCTTCATCTTCTTTCTCATCATTGCTACCACTTGCATGCTTGACACACGTGTGTATGTGTATATATATTTGATTTCTCTGCCTCTTTAAACTGGAGGCAGAGTCAGAAGTGCAGAAGCTCAGGCAAAATGATACTTTCAGGCTGCTGCTGGGGATGATTGAAGGGGGATGATCAGTGAGAAAAAATGGAGGCATTTGTTTCTTTTGGAGAGGAAGCAGGGAGTAAAATTAATTGTTGGATACATTATTGGAAGGGGAAATGAATGGGTGTATGTGTAATCAGCTCTCAGGAAAATAAAATTGGGGGAATCTGGGAGGGAAGGGGGAACTATTTGTATCGATGTTTGGGCTTGGATGATATCTCTCTGCCTTGTGTCCTTGAGTATGCCACCTACTTTTTGGTCTTGCTAGTTTGTCTTCCATAAAATAGGCGTTGCAGCCCAAAGTGTCATGGAAAAAGAATGGTTTGATGTTTGGGTCTCTGACCTATCCCACTCTTCATGTAGCATTTGGGAAGTCACTTGTCTCTCTGCCTTCTTATGGTGCCTTCTGTCAAATGGGGTCCAGAAAGGTTTTTGGTGTTTGGAGCTCAGACCCCACCTCTCACTTGTATTCGGTATGGAGTCTTGGACAGATTACTTGTCTCCATCTAATTCAGCACTCTGCAGTGACCACCCAAATGCCTCTTGGAAGCTTACAAACAGGGCATGAGGGCAATATCCCTGGTTATTGTCACCATCTGGTATTAAGAGGTATACTGTCTCTGAACATGGAGGTTCAAATTAACAATCATAACTGATAGGAGAGGCTTGCATAGTGGAGCTGACTAAAGCAGGTAGGAGGAGCTTTGAATAGCAGATCTGAGGGTAAGTGTGGTGGGAGTGGCTTGGTAGGATTAGTAGGACCTCTAGCACCCTCCACCTTTTGGACACACTGTACAACCCTATTCAGACTTTATCCAGGACGCATAACACCAGCTTTAAAAGTAGCCAGAAGAGGTTGTGCTTATTTTTTATTTTAAGAGACCAGCTTTTCAGTGTGTCTAGTGGCTGTTCTTCTATATGATGTGGAACACCAGTTTATTAAGCATATTGCACAACGGCTGCTAATGTCAAGTATAGTATCCTTTCCCATTATTTAGCTAATCGGCAACCCCCAAATGCAACAAATTGCATAACATTACCTAATCATGGACTCATTAAAATAGAAGTAAAGACAGCATTCTTTGAAAAAAAATTTACACATTTAGTTTTATTCTAAATCACTTTCTAAGCCTGTTGTTTTAAAATATTTTATGAATGCTGCTTCATGAAGGCAGATTAAATATTTTATTATTTCCTAAAGTTTAGGACCTAAACATAAGTGGCATAAGCATATGCAAATACTTATATACTTGAAATTTTTAGTTTATTTAACAAACAACAATACATTTCTCAGTACCTCATAATCCTGCCAGAATCAATGCTGAGAGGTAATGCAATTCTACAAAGTATATTTATACTGCCTTGCCTGCAGATGATTTTCACTACCAGTGTATGATCTGCTTCACTGCATGGTGCAATAGACAAATGTCAGTCCCAGGAGTGAGATCATCTACTTCTATGTACTTTTACTTGGGTACTTCTATGTCATAGAGACTCTGAAGCATGCAAGCATTAATTTGTTGTTGTTGTTGTTCAGTCGTTCAGTCGTGTCTGACTCTTCGTGACCCCGTGGACCATAGCACACCAGGCCTTCCTGTCCTGCGCTCTCTCCCGGAGTGTGCTCAAGTCCATATTCATTGCATCGGTGATGCTATCGAGCCATCTCATCCTCTGCCGTCCCCTTCTCCTTTTGCCTTCAGTCCTTCCCATCATCAGGGTCTTTTCCAGTGAGTTTTTTCTTCGCATTAGGTGGCCAAAATATTTGAGTTTCAGCTTCAGTATCTGTCCTTCTAATGAGCAGTCAGGGTTGATTTCCTTTAGGATTGACTGATTTGACCTCCTTGCAGTCCAGGGGACTTGTAAGAGTCTTCTCCAGCACCACAGTTCGAAAGCATCGATTCTTCAGTGCTCAGCCTTCCTTTTAGTCCAGCTCTCACAGCCATACGTTGTTACTGGGAAAACCATAGCTTTGATGAGACGGACCTTTGTCGGCAAGGTGATGTCTCTGCTTCTTACTATGCTGTCTAGGTTTGCCATAGCTTTCCTCCCAAGGAGCAAGCGTCTTTTAATGTCATGGCTACAGTCATCGTCTGCGGTGATCTTGGAGCCCAAGAAAATAAAATCTGTCACTGCTTCCATTTCTTCCCCTTCTATATGCCAGGAAGTGATGGGGCCAGATGCCATGATCTTAGTTTTTTTAATGTTGAGTTTCAAACCAGCTTTTGCACTCTCCACTTTCACCCTCAACAAGAGGCTCTTTAAATCCTCTTCACTTTCTGTCATTAGGGTGGTATTGTCTGCGTATCTGAGGTTGTTGATAATTCTCCTGGCAATCTTAATTCCGACCTGTGATTCATCCAACCTGGTGTTTCTCATGATGTACTCTGCATATAAATTAAATAAGCAGGGCGACAATATGCAGCCTTGTCGTACTCCTTTCCCAATTTTGAACCAGTTGTTCCATGTCCGGTTCTTACTGTAGCTTCTTGACCCTCATACAGGTTTCTCAGGAGACAGGTAAGGTGGTCTGGTACTCCCATGTCTTTAAGAATTTGCCACAGTTTGTTGTGCTCCGCACAATCAAAGGCTTTAGCGTAGTCAATGAAGCAGAAATAGACGCTTTTCTGGAATTCTCTTGCTTTCTCCATGATCTAGCGAATGTTGGCGATTTGATCTCTAGATCCTCTGCCTCTTGGAAACCCCGCTTGTACTTCCGGTAGTTCTCAGTTCACATACTGCTGAAGCCTAGCTTGTAGGATTTTGAGCATCACCTTGCTGGCATGTGAAATGAGCGCAATTGTACGGTAGTTTGAACACTCTTTGGCGTTGCCCTTCTTTGGAATTGGAATATAAACTGACCTTTTCCAGTCTTGTGGCCATTGTTGAGTGTTTCAAATTTGTTGGCATATTGAGTGCAGCACTTTAACAGCATCATCTTTAAGGATCTTAAATAGCTCAGCTGGAATACTGTCATCTCCGCTAGCTTTGTTGTTAGTAATGCTTCCTAAGGCCCACTTGACTTCACTCTCTAGGATGTCCGGCTCAAGTTCAGTGACCGCACTCTCATGGCTATCAGGGACATTCAGATCTTTCCAGTATAGTTCTTCTGTGTATTCTTTCCACCTCTTCTTAATCTCATCTGCTTCTGTTAGGTACCTGCCTTCTTGGTCCTTTATCATGCCCGTCTTTGCACAAAACGTTCCCTTGAGATCTCCGATTTTCTTGAAGAGATCTCTAGTCTTTCCCATTCTATTGTTTTCCTCGATTTCTTTGCGTTGTTCATTTAAGAAGGCCTTCTTGTCTCTCCTTGCTCTTCTCTGGAAATCTGCATTCAGTTGGGTATATCTTCCCCTTTCTCCCTTGCTTTTTGCTTCCCTTCTTTCCTCAGCTACTTGTAAAGCCTCATCAGACAGCCACTTTGCTTTCTTGCATTTCTTTTTCTTTGGGATGGATTGAGTTGCTGCCTCCTGAGCAATGTTACAGACCTCCATCCATAGTTCCTCAGGCACTCTGTCTATCAGGTTTAATCCCTTAAATCTATTCCTCACGTCCACTGTATATTCATAAGGGATATGATTGAGGTCATACCTGAATGGTTTAGTGGTTTCCCCTACGTTCTTCAATTTAAGCCGAAATGTTTCAACAAGAAGCTCATGATCTGAGCCACAGTCAGCTCCTGGTCTTGTTTTTACTGACTGTATAGAGCTTCTCCATCTTTGGCTGCAAAGGACATAATCAATCTGATTTCGATATTGACCATCTGGTGATGTCCATGTGTAGAGTCGCCTCTTGTCCTGTTGGAAAAGAGTGTTTGCTATGATCAGCGTGTTCTCTTGGCAAAACTCGATTAGCCTTTGTCCAGCTTCATTTTGTACACCAAGGCCATGCTTGCCTGTTATCCCGGTGATTTCTTGACTTCCTACTTTAGCATTCCAATCCCCTATGATGAAGAGGACATCTTTTTTTGGTGTTAGTTCTAGAAGGTGTGGTAGGTCTTCATAGAACCGATCAACCTCAGCTTCTTCGGCCTCAGTGGTTGGGGCATAGACTTGAATTGCTGTGATGTTGAATGGTTTGCCTTCGATTCATACTGAGATCATTCTGTTGTTTTTGAGATTGTACCCCAGTACTGCTTTTCCCACCCTTTTATTGACTATGAGTGCTACTCCATTTCTTCTAAGGGATTCTTGCCCATAGTAGTAGATATAATGGTCACCTGAATTAAATTCGCCCATGCTTGTCCATTTTAGTTCGCTGGTTCCCAAGATGTCGATGTTCAATCTTTCCATCTCATGTTTGACCACCTCCAGCTTGCCTTGATTCATTGGTCTTACATTCCAGGTTCCTAAACAATATTGTTCTTTACAGCATCAGACTTTTTTTTCACCTCCAGACACATCCACAGCTGAGTGTCCTTTCGGCTTTGGCCCAGCTGCTGCACTCTTTCTGGCGCTACTTGGAAATTCCCTCTGCTCTTCCCCAGTAGTATATTGGACACCTTCCGACCTGAGGGGCTCATCTTCCAGCGTCATATCTTTTAGCCTTGTGATACTTTCCATGGGGTTTTCTTGGCAAGAATACTGGAGTGGGTTGCCATTTCCTTCTCCACTGGACCACATTTTGTCAGAACTCTCCACCATGACCTGTCCATCTTGGGTGGCCCTGCACGGCATAGCTTATGGCTTCCCTGAGTTACGCAAGCCCCTTCGCCACATCAAGGCAGTGATCCATGAAGGGGGCAAGCACTAATAGTCAATGGAAAACATGTAGTAGCCCATAATGGGGAGAATAATGCAGTTCTGTACTTCCTTTGGCTCCATTATTTAATTATTACATTTATAACCTGCCCTTCCTCCAAGGTACTACCGCACTCTTTTTCATCCTCACAAAAACCCTGTGAGGTAGGTCAGGGTGAGACGTTGTGAGTGGCCCAAGGTCACCCAGTGAGCTTCATGACTGAGTGTGGATTTTAACTCAGGTCAGGATGAGATGTTGTGAGTGGCCCAAGGTCACCCAGTGAGCTTCATGACTGAGTGTAGACTTGAACTCAGGTCTCCCTAGTGTTAGTCTAACACTCTTACCACATGCATGTAAGCACTTTCTTACTGAGCACAAGAGGAAGGTAGATTGGCTTAGCTCTATAGAATGTGTGAACTTGTTCCATTGAAATGCACTGTTAAAGCTGATTGTGGGTGCCTCAAAAGATGAGTGGGATCTGTACTATGGAGGGCTCCTGTTCAGGGGTCAGCCAGCCAGGATAATCCTGGGTTCTATTGCTCCCCTGGTTTTCTTCCCCACCCCTCACAACAATCAGCCAGCATTCACTGCCCACTGAACATGTTTCATGTTTTAGTTGCTGCTGTTTTAATAATTAATTTACTGGTTTTGTTTTTAATGTTTTATTGTTTGATATATTGTATTTGTTAATTGCTGTAAGCTGCCTTGTGAGGATTTCACCCTAAAAGATAGGCTATAACTAACTAAAGTTTAATGATGCTTAGGAAACACCCTTTGACAAAACAATTATCTTATCATGTGTTTATAGTCTCTAGCATAGCTAACTTAAGCACATTTACTTTGGTTTTATATTCAAGGATTAAGATATCACAAAATGTTATCTATGAAAAAATACTTCATTATCTGTTTTCTGTGCATCTAAAACCTTGCATAGCTGTACATGTTTATATGCATACATACTTCATTAGATAATAAATTTCCATCTATCTGATGTTATATCACAGGTATATTAAGGGAAAATAATATTTGCCCTTTGTTTTTGACATACACAGTTTTTTTTAATCACTAGCAAAACAGTATTACTTCAGCTTGCTTAAAACCTAATTTATTTCATAATTTCTAAGTTTATAACCAAAGCATAGATGAAATGGCTTTGCATCCCTAACAAGAGTTATAATAATGTACTGAGGATGACTCATTGCTGTTCTATTGTTGTTAATTTCAAATTAGATGCTGTGTATTGCTCTTGATTTAAATGTAGAGTTCCCCCTGGAATCTCACGCCCCAGATTGAGAGCATATTTGGCCTAATCCTGCTCCCTTTGAAATCCATGAGTGGAGAACCACATGATCAGCTTGTAAAGCCAGCATACCATAGAAAGAGAGACAGATGCTACAGGAGTACAAGAGTGTGTTATTTGTCGCACTTGCTTTATTGACAGAGTGCTCTAAACTGAAAAAAGACTCTGCTTAGCATTCAAAGAGGTATGAGCAGATTAGAAGTTATGTTTGGGGTGGGTGCTGTCACTACTGAAAATAGCTGTGGAGTCTCCAGGGAGTCTACTCTGCTTTGTCGCATCTATGCTAAAAGGAAACAAACATCAATTGTTATTTGTACTGAAGAAGTTGGATGACTTTCACAGAACCACTTCACTCTGAATTATTGTTTTATTTGTCTTAAAGGTACACCAGCTTTTTCAGTCTGAAATACAGCTTCTAAATTAATCAGAGTGGAAATGTGACGACGTTTACCATACGCACTGTTCAAGGATGTAACAAACTATCATGTAGGTCTCTGGATAATGGCACGCATCTGTAAACACGTAGCTGTAAGACATCATTAAATGTGCTCAAATGAGCACCAATTTAAATGAGATGCAAGGCCCATAGCGCACAGGCAAAAGTGCCATTGAAATGTAGTATTGACTGCATGCAGGGATGTATCCTGAAAATTGGCAGGGCCCAAGACATTCTGCTGGGGCAGACTATTTTTGGACAAAGGGGCATGTGCGCATGCACACTCTTGGGCACATAATGTGGGCAGAGTTTAATGTTCAGGGCAAAGCCAAGGCCTTCCACAATGAATGTCAGTCCCCAACCCACTCCCCTTGCGACACAACGGGGCTTTTTTAAAGGAAATTTTTGAACTGCACAGCGGTTGTAATCTGTACACATAGCTGTGTTGCTACACCACACCTGTGCATTCATCTTGTGTGTGAGCATACATGCTTTGTTCAGTTGCTTAGAGCAGGGGGTGGGCAACTTGTGGCCCTCCAGATGTTTTGGCCTACAACTCCAGTCAGCCCTCACCATTGTCCATGCTGGCTAGGGCTGATGGGAGTTGTAGGCCCAAACACAAGCTGCCCACCCCTGGCTTAGAGTCACATTCCAGGCACACTGGTCTATGTATTTAAAAGGGTGCCATGGATGTGTGCACAGGATGCTCCTGTACCACACACCACCAGCAAACAGTGCAAATAAAGGTTTACCAAAGGAAGGAAGGTCTGGAGGGTGTGTGCATGTGGAGGGGGACTGGTTCTCAGAAGAATCCTTTTTAGTGAGGCTTTCCTTCTTTTTTCCTTTCTTCCTTCAGTAAATATTCATGAGCAAACTTTCCCCCACCATTTTCTTTTGTTAGATCTGCTCTTCATAAATCCAGGTTTTGGCTACAAAGGCAATTAATTTTGCATTAATTTGTGTGTTCTGAATATTCTCTTCAGACCTCAAATGGTGGGAAGGAGATGTCACCAAGGGTACAGTGACTCCCAAAAGGAGGGAGAGAGAAAAAAGTCACATTACTGACCCAGATAAGAGCTCAAGGCAACAAGGCTATTATTCCCAAGGAGCAGGGGATCATCTTGTCTGGGTGCCAGCACCCACAATGGTCCAACTGATGGATACCAGGTAAAGAGCCGTCTCGGTGGTCCCTGAAATGCCCTTCCCAGGGAGATCTGCCTGGCGCCACTATATGCATTTATATGCCAGGTCCTTCGTCTTCCAGCAGGCATTTGATCTTTAATCTGCTGCTCTGATTATTAACTTTTATTGCTGGCTTGTTAATACTTTAAAATAAATTTAATGTTTTATTATTTTGATATTTTCATTGCATATTTATTGTTTTGGTTGTTATTTTATTGTTGTTTTTGTTTTTTATGACCATATTGAGGGCATTTGCCAGTTGAGTGGTACATAAATTTAATAAATAAAAGAATAAAATCAATAAACAGAGGTTCAAAGTCGGAAACTGGTGCACATTTTATTTATTTATTTATTTATTTATTTATTATTAAATTTATTAATCGCCCATCTGGCTAGTCACCCAGCCACTCTGGGCGATGTACAACATACAATAAAAACAGTTTAAAACAATAAAATTCTACAATAAAAACATTTTCTAAAATACCCTAACCCACCCCAAATGCCTGCCTGAACAACCACGTTTTTAATGCACGACGGAAGCTCATTAAAGAGGGGGCATGACGGAGTTCCCTAGGGAGGGAGTTCCACAGAGTGGGGGCCACCACAGAAAAGGCCCTCTCCCTCGTCCCCACCAGTCTAGCTGTCCTGGCTGATGGGACAGAGAGAAGGCCATCCGAGGCTGGTCTTGTTAAGCGGCCTGTCTGGTGTTGCTGGAGGCGCTCCTTAAGATAGGCTGGGCCAGAACCATATAGGGTTTTAAAGGTCAAAACCAACACCTTGAATTTGGCCCGGAAAACAACTGGTAACCAGTGCAACTCCTTCAGCACTGGAGTGATGTGATCTCGCCGGCGGCTGCCTTTAATCAGGCGAGCCGCCGCGTTCTGTACCAGCTACAGCTTCCGAAGCGTCTTCAAGGGTAACCCCACGTAGAGCGCATTACAGTAGTCTAAATGAGAGGAGACCAGGGCATGTACTACCGATGGGAGCAGATGGTCGGGAAGGAAGGGGCACAGCCGCCGTATCAGATGGAGTTGATACAGCGCTGTCCGGCTCACAGCTGACACCTGAGCCTCCATGGACAGCTGCGAGCCCAAAATGACCCCCAGGCTGCGGACCTGGTCTTTCAAGGGTAGCCGTACCCCATTCAACACCAGGTCAACATCCCCCAGCCTCCTCTTGTCTCCCACCAAAAGTACCTCGGTCTTGTCAGGCTTCAGCTTCAGCCTATTCCTCCCCATCCAGCCACTCACCGTCTCCAGACATTTGGACAGGGATTCTATGGCCAACCTTGGTGAAGATTTAAACGAGAGGTAGAGCTGCGTGTCATCCGCATATTGATGACAATGCACCCCAAACCTCCTGATGATAGCCCCCAGCGGCTTCACATAGATGTTCAATAGCATCGGGGAGAGGATGGAACCCTGTGGCACCCCACAAGTAAGTGGGCACGAGTCCGAAACCTCCTCTCCCAGTGCTACCCTCTGGTACCTGCCGGAGAGGAAGGACCGGAACCACCGCAATACGGTGTCCCCAATGCCCAACCCCTCCAGGCGGTCCAGGAGGATACCGTGGTCAATGGTATCGAAAGCCGCTGAGAGGTCGAAGAGAACAAAGAAGGAGCATTCACCCCTATCCAGAGCCCTCCTCATATCATCTACCAAGGCGACCAAGGCTGTTTCTGTCCCATGCCCAGGCCTGAAGCCCGACTGAAATGGGTCTAGATAATCAGTTTCTTCCAAGTGTGCCTTCAACTGCACCGCCACCACCTGCTCAATCACCTTGCCCAAAAATGGCAGATTTGAGACTGCGCGAAAGTTGTTCAAAACTTGAGGATCCAAGGAGGGCTTCTTTAAGAGCGGTCTTATCACTGCCTCCTTGAGGGCTGATGGCATCACTCCCTCCTCAAGGGAGGCGTTCACCACCGCCTTGATCCCCTCACCCAGTCTCTCTCTGCAGCTCATAATGAGCCAAGATGGGCAAGGATCAAGTAAGCAGGTGGTCGGCTGTACCAATGAAAGCACCTTGTCCACTTCTTCAGGAGGAAGAAGCTGGAACCGATCCCACAAAACCGGTTTGCCACAGGCCACCTCTTGCTCACTAACTGTATCCACAGCGTGCAGAGTAACACACCTAATCTGATCAATTTTATCTGCAAAGTGCCTTGCCAAGGCCTCACAGGAGGCCTTAGAATGCTCCAGTGGTTCCGGAGCCACAGGACCGACCAGGCTCCGGACCACTTGGAACAGCCTCCTGGGACAGCACTCTGCAGACGCGATGGAGGCAGCATAATATTCCTTTTTTGCTGCCTTCACCGCCACGTGATAGGCTGAAGATACAGCTCTAGCCCGTGCCTGATCGTCTTTGGAGCGAGACGTCCGCCACCGGCGCTCTAGCCGTCTCACCTCCTGTTTCAGAGCTCGTAACCACGGATTGAACCATGGTGCAGTCCGAGCCCTGTTCAGGGGGAGAGGGTGTTTCGGAGCCACCTGATCTAATGCCCCAGTGATTGCGGCATTCCAGCCACCCACCAGGGTCTCGACCAAGTGGCCGTTGGCATGCCCCAGAGAATCCCCAAGCGCATTCAGGAATCCATTTGGATCCATAAGATGCCTGGGGCGGACCATTTTAATGGGTCTTCCACCCCTGCGGAGGGGTTGTGGAACCGAGAAGTCCAACGACACCAGATAGTGATCTGACCATGACAAGGGGGTGGTGGATATACCCCCAACTTCCAGATCACTCCCCACTTCTCCAGAAACAAACACAAGGTCTAGTGCATGACTGGCTACATGGGTGGGCCCAGTTAGAATATGGTGCAGCTCCCAGGAGGCCATGGTCTCCATGAAGTCCCGAGGTGCTCCTGTGAGTATGGCCTCCGAATGTACGTTGAAGTCCCCCAACACCAGTAAGTTAGGGGACTGTACACGCACATCAGAGACCACCTCAAGCACCTCGGCCAGGCAGGCAGTCGTGCAGCGGGGTGGACGGTACACGAGCAGAATCCCCAGACTGCCCTTCGGGCCCAACCTCCAGTACATGCACTCAGCAACCTTGGTCTCCCGGAGAGGGGGTCTGGTGAAGACCAAGGACTCTCGGTAGATAACAGCCACTCCCCCTCCCCGATCCCCAGCCCTCGGCTGCTGTGCATACGAAAATCCAGCTGGACACATGGCTGCAAGGGTTGGAGCAGCAGCCTCAGCCAGCCAGGTCTCCATAATACATGCCAGGTCTGCACCCTCATCCAGGATCATGTCATGGATGAGGGAGGTTTTCTGGGTAACAGACCTGGCATTGCAGAGCAGCAAACGAAGGCCAGAAGATGGGGTCACGCCTCCCCCAGCCATCCTTTGGCTCTGGACAGGCCCGGAGCAGGGGACAGATACTACACATCTCTCCCTTGTTCCCCTTACCTGGCATGGCCTGCCCCTAGCGCTCCGCCAGCACCTGCCGCCCAGCCTCGGTATCTTCTGGCCCCCAACACTCCCCGCACTGCCTCCATCAGGTGGACACATGCCCCCTCGCTCCCGCCTATCAGGCAGGCTACCCACCCCTAAAACCACAACAAAATCCCCCAGGAAAAAGAAAACACACACACACACACACAACATTGGACTGATGCTGTCAACAGATAACTTTAATTTTTATGTTGGGTGACATGCGTTTGGATGTTTAAATCGGCTGGGGGCATCCTAGAGCTGTAAGGCTCTTGTGTTTGTCAGTGGCTTCTATCTCATCTCAGCTAAGCAAGTAATGAGTTAATATGCCCTATGTGTGCGCATGTGCGTGCGTGCGTGCGTGCGTT
Source organism: Heloderma suspectum (assembly GCF_057233095.1). NCBI lineage: Eukaryota > Metazoa > Chordata > Lepidosauria > Squamata > Helodermatidae > Heloderma > Heloderma suspectum. The sequence continues at coordinate 275,624,954 of NC_139458.1, forward strand.
CGTGTGTGCGTGTATGCGTAGCTTGTATGTGGCTATCCAAATGTGAAGTAAGTACGGATAAAGAAATGTATCTTTTCCACATTGTGGGAAACTATTCACTCCTCTTAGTTTCACTTTAAGTGATAAAGTGCATCAGATGTTTTGATAATCCCTTGCAGTTTGGAAAAATGTACAGGGGATGCGTGGGGTGAGGGTGGGGGGAAACTGCAAAGGATGTCTACAAGATGTAGGAAGTATTTTCAGCAGCAGCGGCATTACGAAGACCAAATGCAAAGTTTGGAATGAGCAATTTCAGATTGAAAAGTCTAGAGAAGACAAACTATGTATTCCCATCATCGTAACTGAGAGAATACATTCAGCTAATAAAAATTTTGTAACTGAAATGGAATGCCAGGAATGAAACCCTGTTTTGCTAAAGGGTGCTCTGCTGGTCGTTAGCTTCTGGAGAAAATATAACTAGGACTGGGATCAGTACAGAGGTCAGGCCATCACACAAGTAAATCTTTTCAGCTCTTTTGTCAGTTTACCCAATGTTTTTTTTTCTTTCCAAAGAGTTTTAGACTGTGAGGATGCTCTTTTTCAGAGGCTAGCTAGACATACAGAGAATTTAAAGGAGCAATCCTATCTAGATAGGTGGGTGCCTCCGAACTCAGAGGCGATCACCTATCCAAAGCAGGGCAGGAGAAGCTCGGAGGGGATCATCCCTTCTGCGCTTCTCCTGCCCTGCTTTTTCGGCTAGACAGCTGATTGCAGCTGTCTAGCCGCAGGAACACAGAGCGGGGAAGGAGGCTGCTGTATGACACATAGGATGTGTCATACAGGCACTTATGCTCTCCCCACCCTGGAACGCCACCAGCCACGCCCCTTTCCAGCCGCTCCACACTCCTCTTCTGAGTGTGGAGGATGGGGCTGTTCCACGCTTCCTCCGAGGCAGCGTGGAAGTGGGGGTAGGTTGGTTCTCCGGGAACCAACCTCGGAGTGTGGGCTCTGAGGTTGGATCCTGGAAAACACCATATCCTATGGCCGTCTAGCCACTGTCTAGAGGCCATAGGATTGCTCCCAAAGTAACTATATTTGTTGTATGTCCTATTGTACAGGTTTTATCCTATTTGTTATATTTGTATTGGTGCAATTGCCCTTACTGTTGTTTTAAACTTTCTTTTCATGGGTTGTATCCAAGGTTAGTTCTACTTAGAGTAGACCCATTGAAATGAATGGGACTTAAGTTAGAGTAACATTGGACACAACCCAATGCTTTTAATACTATACCTTACTTTGGGCACATTTTGTGGAAAACATGGCAAGTAAGCCCATATATATATATATATAAAATGTGAATAGTCCCAATAAAGAAGAACTAGTTCAAATTGGAATGAAAGTGGATTATTTCAGCATTACAGTGACACCAATGGAACTTACTCCCAAATTTCTCTAGCTGGAATATCTTTCTCAGAGAACTCCCTAGAGAGGGGTGGTGGTGACTCAATAGCGTTGAACCATGGGATGGGAGGACGGATTTAGAGCCACACAGGTGAGAAAGCTCATGAGTGATCCCTTACTCATGCTGAAACCTGTTGCAAATGTTCTGTCCTTCAGCAAAACCTGTAAATGAGCAGTTAGTTTGTTGATTTGGGAAAGACTCCCAGTTAACAGATTTTTTTTTTTTTTAATCTTACAGTATGATTATTTAATTTATATAGTGAAACCAGTACAAAAGGACATCTCCCTGTCCTGAGGCCCTTACAATGTAAAATTTGACACAGGGGAACAAAAGAGGAAGGGGTAAACAAGAAACTAGTATGTGATTGTTTCACTTGTATGAGTTTTTGCTTGGATGATTGTTGAAACCATGTCAGCCAGGTTTTCTTAAGACTCCATGGGTTTCTGGAAGCCCCAAGGTCCAGCAGAAGGTTGACTTACACAATACTCTCTCAGTCATGATACAAGCTAAAGCTCTCCCTCCAACTGTCCTAGTTCAGCTGGGATAGCCATGCCTTTCAGAGCTGAATCCTGGCAAAATCCCGCCTTCCAATTCTCCTGGGCCCCATCTCCATCTGGGCTTTTACTCTGGTTATACTCTATCCACAAATCGATAGTGTCAGATGACGAACACTGCTCTCCATAGCTAGCCTGGCATTTCATGCCCTAAATCCGTTTCCCCCCGCCCCAACTCATTTTGTGTCTGATTTTCCTGTCACAGCGGCATCAGCACTGTTCAGGAGTCTGTGTGACCTCAGCTGGCTTTGGTGTGGGCTGGTGGAAGTGGCGCTGATTGGCGGAAGAGAAAGTAGTGTGGGGCAGGGGCATGGGGAGAGCAGAGGGGTAAACATGTCTACCCAGAAGTAAGTCATTGCCTTCAGGGCCATGTCGCTGCCTCTCACTTTAAATAGTCAAGCTTGGGAGTGGGGGCGGGGGAGCCAGCCCTGCTGGTTTGAAACTGTGCAGCTATGCAGGAGCACAGCTGAGAAATGGTGGATGCCTGCTGGTTTGAAGCTGCACAGCTAAGAAGGGGTGGATGCCAGAGCAGATGATTTTCAGGAACATGTACTCGGAAGCACTACATTGAAGCCTGTGTTTGTGGTGGGGGGGGGGGGCTCTTGACTGGGCAGGTAATATGCATCAAAGACAATGTGCTAGTCGCTCTCCAGCCTCTCCCTCCTCACCAGCTCTGCGCTCTCTGCTCTCAGAGCCTCTTGCACTCCCGCTCATTCTTCTCTGTCTCTTGGCGGCAGCGGCTGCCTGCTTGCCTGCCTGCCTTATAAATGTGTGTGTGGGGGGTATACAGGGTTTGTCATGAATGGCTACTCGTAAGGAAGTCCTGCATTGCCTTTCATTGAACATGCGAGGGAGGGGGAGCAAGCCTCTGCTTATGGGCTGTCCTTCACCTCTGCAATTGCTGATCTTCATTTCTACTTGCGGCGGGACTCGCCCAGACCACCCCAACTAATGCGGCTTCAGTTCCTGTATACCCTTCAAAAGCGGAGGAATACAGCACCGCGTGCACTGTGGAAAGAGCTAATTCAATTCTGTGAAAAGGCTAGGGATGTCAGAGAATTCCGCCACGGACTCCCGTGGGGCCAGATTCTTTAGAATCCGGCCCCCCAGAATCCATGGCAGAATGGCCTCCCCCCCGCCACCCCGCAGAATCCCTCTGGGACGGAGCTTACCTGGTGGCGGATATGGCGGCTCCGGTGGCAGCTCCGGCAGCGGCTCCAGCGGTGGTGGCAGCTCTGGCTGGTCTCCCGGCCGCTGCTGGGCTGCTGCGGCTGCAAATGGCAGCCATCGTAGCGGCTGCCATTTGCGTAGCTGGCTTTGTTCGTGACAGGCTACGTAAATACTTTCATAGCCTATCACAGCAAAGAGCAGGGGTGCAAATGGCAGCCCCTACACCATTTGCGCCCCTGCTCTTTGCTGTGATAGGCTACGTAAGTATTTACGTAGCCTGTCACGAACAAAGCCAACCACGCAAATCACGGCCATTTGCGTCCCTGCCTTTTGCCGTGATAGGCTACATAAATATTTACATAGCCTATCACGGCTTACTGCAAGGACGCAAATGGCGGCTGCTATGGCAGCTGCCATTTGCAGCCGCAGCAGCCTGGCCGTGGATCCGTGGAGCCGCTGCAGAGTGGAGCTGGCCAGGGAGGATTCCAGGGGGAGGGACGGAGGGCCTCCCCCCCACCGCGGACTGCCTGGCGTGGAGCCAGGTAAGACTTTGGTACATCCCTAGAAAATGCGGATTTTGCCCAAATTGCCTCACAAAGGGTTTCCGTTTAGATTGGGTCCTGATGCTAAAAGAGCAATTCTGTTTCTTTTGCGTTATCTTTGCTTTTGGCAGCTGATGCCAAAGGCCAGAGGATAGATAACACAAAGGAACAGCCTACGGAACTTCTGTGTAATCCACCCATCCCCAATTACAAAAACACGCAATTGTTGTTCTTGTTACTGTAAGTTCACACTGAGGCTCGCAGAGAAATTGCATGAAATGTATTCTCTTAAATGCGACTGTTGATTTCATTTTCTCCTCTTGGGATTTTTTACTCCTCAAAGCCTCAGTCCTAAATGCTAATTAGATGCCTTTACTGCTCGTTCTCTCTGCTTCTCCCAGGCTACTGAGACTGGGGAAAAGCCTGCCCAAGTAGCCATGGAAGTTTGGCAGGGTGGGGGATGGGGGGCAGGGGACGTTTGGGAAAGGGAAGTACTATAAGGGTTGCAGCTGCCATTGAGGGAAGGCATGGTTGGGCATCTGTTGAGGAGCCCCCCCGCTTGCTTCTCCTCTTCCCCATTGCAACTTGCTTGTTCACCTGCCTCTCGCTCTGGCCCAGACAAGGGCGGTGGTGAGGTGCAGGAGCAGGAGATGCCCCTGCCTGCCTGCCTGCTCACTGGCTTTCCGCTGGTCAAGCAAGCAAGTGGTGGCAATGATGTGAAAGAGGCGGAGGAGTGGAAGGAGCTGGTGAGAATGGTGGTGAGAAGGGAGACTCACTGGGGGGGGGGGTGGCGGCTTGCCCAAGGGCCCTCCAAAACCTGGAGCTGGCACTGTTTGCAGCTAGGCTCAGAGGAAAAAGAAGTCTGAGGAGGAGTGGCAGATGATGGCAATGTCCCTGCTAAGCACAAAGTCCTGGTGCTGCAGCCCTGCAAACCCAGGCTTTACTACACCACTGATCTCTAATGAAAAGGAAAAAAAATCTAGGGACAAACGTGAAAAGAATTTTTAAAGGCATAAAAGCTGTAGCAGGTGCCTCGGCTTATAGGAATTACATGGCAGAGCACAAACTTTATGCACTTGACATTTTGAAATCCTGCCACTTAAATAGTAAATAATTGCCATACCAATAGAAATATATGTATGTATGTATGTGTATAATTAGGCAAGGGGGGGGGATCCCAGCCTAACAAGTCTGAGGATAGACTGAGGTACAGAATACAAATGTACATATTTAATTCAACATCTCTTGTTTAAAAAAGAAGAAAAGAAACCTGATGTGGATGCAAAAACTAGGTCTGAATTCCCCAGTGGGAATAATGAGCGGGAGCAAGAGTGGATGCTGGGAGAGAAGAATGCAATTGTATTAGGCTCCATCACAATGGGAGGTAAACCCCAACCATTTATAAAAGGTAAATGCTGGCAGAACACAGGGATCCTAGAGCACCATACTGCAGGTGTGATTTATTAGCCTGGGGACTGGCTATAAATCAAACCCTTTTGTTTTAAATGGTACTGTTTTGACACAGTAGATCAATTTACATGCAGGGGGAAAGATGCAAAAAAGCACAGTGCACTGAATGCAGGGAATATTAGAGAATCCTATTTACAATCAGTTGAGAAATTTTCACAGCATGTTTTCTTTATAGCCCATCACAACCCAGCCCTATGCATGTCTGCTCAGTAGAAAATCCTACTGGGTTCGATGGGGTTTACTCCAAAGTCAATGTGCATCAGATTGCAGCTGTAGTCATGTTTCAGAGCGCCCTCGCTTCTGGAATCAGTGGGCCAGTTTAGTCACGGAGTAGAGTCATGTGATAAATCCTTTCCTGGATCACTTTGGATGGTTGGTGTGGGACTGCATGGTTGACTCTAAAACAAAACCCACTTTGCACATGCAAGAGTAGCATGTTAGAGAGAAGGCTTCAGGCTAGGGCACCTTCACACTGAGCTTTTATCCTGAGATTGAGATTGCTCCTTCATGGAAGTTGCGGGTTCTTTACATGATGCCGTGATCATCCCAGGCATCTCCTGCACTAAATGCCCTTTGTTCTGTTTTTAAATAGATCGCAGATAATGAGCTATCAAATTACCCCGTTGTGTTCCACTTCAGTTTCCTCCATGAAAAGAGTAAAAGTGGCGAGAAGATGAGCAAGATCAATGAAAAATAATGGAAGACTCAGGTAGGGGGAGAAGGAGGGGGAAGGGGGTGGAGGAAAAGGAAGCACGTGAAAAAGGGAGTCATGATCCTGCATTTAAAATGGAAGCAGAATTTTGAATGTAGGATTTTAGGCTGGTGTAGAGGTGCCCCTAGTCTTTTCCCTGACCTGCTTGCTTGCTTTCTTTCTTTCTTTCTTTCTTTCTTTCTTTCTTTCTTTCTTTCTTTCTTTTATAAGGTGCGTCCCCTGGGTCCCCCGCCCCCCCCCCCGCCAGCATTCAGAGATGCAAAGCCACACCAGCAGCCTGAAGTGTTAAAGTCGAGGAAAAGCTTTACCACTTGAGCATGCCAAATGTACAAATTTGTGATGAAAGGATCTGTAGATCAGGGGTGCAGAACCTCTTTATGCATGAGGGCTGACTTCCTAGAATCATAGAATAGTGGGGTTGGAAGAGGCCTATAAGACCATCGAGTCCAACCCCCTGCTCAGTGCAGGAATCCAAGTCAAAGCATCCCTGACAGATGGCTGACCAGCTTCATCTTGAATGCCTCCAGTGTGGGAGAGCCCACTACATCCCTAGGCAATTGGTTCCATTGTCATATTGCTCTAACCGTCAGCTCTAACAGGCTATATTTTTAGATGTGTAAGATTTACATGCAGCACTGTTTTTAACAGTTTTTCCTGATGTTCAGCCGGAATCTGGCTTCCTGTAACTTGAGCCCATTACTCTGTGTCCTGCACTCTGGGATGATCGAGAAGAGATCCTGGCCTTCCTCTCTGTGACAACCTTTAAAGTACTTGAACAGCACTATCGTATCTCCCCTTGGTCTTCTCTTCCCAAAGCTAAACATGCCCAGTTCTTTCAGTCTCTCCTCATAGGGCTTTGTTTCCAGTCCCCTGGATTCATCTTTGTTGCCCTCCTCTGAACCCTCTCAAATTTGTCTGCATCCTTCTTAAAGTGTAGTGCCCAGAACTGGACACAGTACTCTAGATGAGGCGTAACCAGTGCTGAGTAGAGTACTTCATGTGATTTGGAAGCTATACTTCTATTAATGCAGCCCAAAATAGCATTTGCCTTTTTTGCAGCCACATCACATGGTTGGCTCATATTCAGCTTGTGATCTACAATTCCAAGATCCTTCTCACTTGTAGTAATGTTGAGCCAAGTATCACCCATCTTGTAACTGTGCATTTGGTTTCTTTTTCCTAGATGCAGAACTTAGCATTTATCCCTATTAAATTTCATTCTGTTTTCTGCCCAGCACTCCAATCTATCAAGATCACTTTGAATTTTGTTTCTGACTTCCAAGGTATTAGCTATCCCACCCAATTTTGTGTCATCTGCAGATCTGATCAGCATTCCCTGCACCTCCTCCTCCAAGTCATTCATAAAAATGTTGAAGACCATTGGGCCCAGGTCTGAGCCTTACGGTACCCCACTCATTACCTCTCCCCAGTTTGAGAAGATCCCATTGATCAGCACTCTTTGAGTCCGATTCTGTAGCCAACTGTGGATCCACCTGAGAGTTGTTTCATCTAGCCCACTTTGAGCTAGTTTGCTAATTGGGATATCAGGCAGCACTTTGTTGAAAGCTTTGCTGAAGCTGAGATATATGATGTCCACAGCATTCCCACAGTCCACAAGAGAGGTGACCTGATAAAAAAATTAGATCAGATTAGTCTGGCAGGATTTATTCTTGACAAATCCATGTTTTGCTTTGAGTAATCACTGCATTATTTTCAAGGTGCTTACAGATGGATTGCTTTATCATCTGCTCCAGAATTTTCCCAGGGATTGATGTCAGACTGACTGGTCTGTAGTTCCCAGGTTCCTCCTTTTTGCCCTTTTTGGAGATAGGGACAACATAAGTGCTCCTCCAGTCATCTGGCACTTCACCCATCCTCCATGATTTCTGAAAGATAATAGACAGTGGTTTTGAGAGCTCTTCTGCCATTTCCTTTATTACACTAGGATGGAGTTCATCTGGCCCTGGAGATTTGAACTCATTCAAAGTAATTAGGTGTTCCTTGACCATATGCCTATCGATCTCAAGCTGCAATCCTGCCCCTTCAGCCTGCACTTCACCTTTGCCGGGGGGGGGGGGGTCATAGACCCTCTTTCGGGAGAAGACTGAGCCAAAGTAGGAATTGAGCACCTCTGCTTACTTTGTCATCTGTTATCATTTTGCCATCCTCATTTAATAGCTGAACCACCATTTCCTCCGTCTCTTACTATGCACATATCTGAAGAAAGCCTTTTTGTTGTTTTTAGCATCCCTCGCTAACCTCAGCTCGTTCTCACCTTTAGCCTTCCTGACGCCATCCCTGCAATTCTGTGCTACCTGCCTGTACTCTTCCTTTGTTGCTTGGCCTTCCTCCCACTTCCTGTAAGTGACTTTTTTTGTTTTCAGGTAATCTCTAAGCTTTTTGTAAAGCCACATTGGCTTCTTCTGTTGTCTTCTACCTTTTCTTCTTGTTGGAATTGTTTGTAATTGTGTTTTTAGAATTTCCTTTTTAAAAAACTCCCATCCGTCTTGGACTCCTTTTCTCATTAGAGTTGCTTGCTATGAGACCTTACTTATGATTGTTCTAAGTTTCTTAAAACTGGCTTTCCTAAAATTCAGGGTATGCATTTGGCTACACTCAGCTTTTGCTTCCTTTAGAACCACAAACTCAAGTATAACATGGTCACTTTACCCCAGAGTTCCTGTAAATGCTACTTTATCCAGTAAGGGTGCAATCCTAACTAGATAGGCGGCTGCCTCCTAAATTGGAGGTGACTGCCTATCCTAGGCAAGGCAGGAGAGGCACAGGGGGATCGTTCCCTCCACGCCTCTCCTGCCTTGGTATTTTTTGCTAGACAGCCATTTTCAGCTGTCTAGCGGCGGGAGGGCCGACCAGGAGAGGAAGCTGCCATATGACACATTGGATATGTTCTATGCTTAGCTCTGCTCTCCCTGCCCTGGAAAACCCCCCCCCCCCAGCCCTGCCCCTTCTCAGTCGCTCCGTGCTCCTCTTGTGAGCACAGAGGACAGGGTTCTTTGTGCTGCCTCTGAGGCAGCACAGACAAGGGGGTGGTCAGTTTTCCGGGAACTGACCTCAGAGCACGGGGTCTGAGGTCAGTTTCCGGAAATTAGCATATCCTAGATAGTGTCTAGTGGCCATAGAATTGCTCTCTCTGTCATCTCTTTTCGTTAGGATCAAGTCAAGGATAGCCAATCCTCTAGTTCCTTCCTCTACTTTCTGCAGGAGGAAGTTATCCACAACACAAGTCAGGAATTTCTTGGAGGGGCCACGTTTTGCAGAATTTGTCTCCCAACAAATATTGGGGAAATTGAAGTCCTCCATTACTACATCATGCTTCCTTGAAACACTGGGAATTTGCTTTTCAAAAGTTTTATCCTCGTCTTCTCCTTGATTGGGTGGCTGGTAGTAGACTCTGACCACCAGGTTCCTTTTATTTTTTGCTTCATTTATTTTAACTGCGATGCTCTCGATGGGGCAACCAAGCTTATACTCCTGTATTTCTGTGCAGAGATACGTATGTATTTTTAACATATAGTGCAACTCCACCTTCCTTTCTGTTTCTTCTGTTCTTTCTGAACAAGTTATATCCTTCAATTGCTGTATTCCAGTCATGGGAGTCATCCCATCAAGTTTCAGTTACACCTATCAAGTCATAATTTTCCTCCAGTATTAAGAGTTCAAGTTTGTACTGTTTGTTTCCGGGACTCTGGGCATTAGTATATAGACATCAAAGCCCATGTGCTTTATAGTCTGGATTTCTTCCTACAATTTTCTGAAGACTATTATTGGGCGCTATTAGAGCTGTTGTTGTGTTCGTTGTGGTGCATGAGCTTTCGTCCACTGTTATCCCCAACTTTATATCTCCTTCCCCTGTAGGATTCAGTTTAAAGCGCTCCTGATGAAGTTCTTCATGCTGTGGCCAAACACATTTATTCCCAGCACTTGTGAGGTTCAACCTGTCCCTTGCCAACAGTCCATCTTCCAGGAAGTATAGCCCGTGGTCGGAGAATCGAAATCTCTCGCGTCGGCACCACCTTCATAGCCAGTCATTCACCTGGGGTATTTTTTGTTCCCTTTCTATCCCTCTTCTAACTACTGGAAGGATGGATGAGAAAACTATCTGGGCCCCAAAATTCTTGAGTTTCCTTCCCAAAGCTTCAAAGTCTGATCTCTTCATAGCTCTGCTTGGCAGTATCATTTGTTCCCATATGGATGAGAAGACAGGGATACCTGTCAGTGGGCTTTATGAGTGTAGACAACCCTTCAGTCACGTCTCTAATCTGTCCTTCCGGAAGACAGCATACCTGACAAGTCCATGGGTCTTTGCGACATACTTGGGTTTCAATCCCACGCAGCAAGGAGTTTCCCACAACTACTGCTCTTCTCTTCTTGTTATAGGCCTTGGTTATATAACAAAACAAATGACTACCAGTAACACATCCAGTTTATAACTTTGTAGATTTAGTTTTTTTAAAAATTAAAAATTTAAATCTCTCTCTCTCTCTCTTCCCACATACAGATTTTAAAATGTGAAATGTTTTAGTATAAAGCACTAGCTTCAGTCACAGTCTGTTTCACATTTTAAAATCTGTATTTCTCTCTCTCTGGAAATTTTAAAATTATGATTATTTATTACATTTCTACACCACCCCATAGCTCTGGGCGGTTTACAGAAATTAAAACATTAAAATACAGTGTACAAAGTTTAAGAGCCATTTACATAAAAGCACACAGACAATACACAGAAACAACATATAACTAAAAACAACTTTGAACAGTCAGTCGTAACTAAAGACACATCCAGGACAGATTAAAATTCATCATGTGCTGCCAAACGCCTGGGAAAAGAGATAGGTCTTAACTTGGCGCCAAAAATATAACAGTGTTGGTGCCAGGCAGACCCCATTGGGGAGCTCGTTCCACAGTTGGGGGGCCACCGCCAAGAAGGCCCTCTCCCTCATTGCCACCTTCTGAGCTTCCCTCGGAGGAGGAACCTGGAGGAGGACCTTGGATGCTTATTGTAGACTACAGGTGGGTTCATTTCGGGGGAGACGTGCTGTCAGGTACTGCGTAGGGATGTTCAAAAGGCTTACCTGGCTCCACGCTGGGGCATCTGTGGTGGTGGGGAGGTGCTCCATCCCTCCCCCCGGAATCCTCCCTGGCCAGCTCCACTTGGCGGAAGCTCCGCGGAGCTGCCAGCTGGGGCTGGCCGCAGCCGGAGTTCCGGCCACGGCTGGGCTGCTGTGGCCTCAAATGGTGGCCATTGTAGCGGTTGCCATTTGCGTCCTTGCAGGCAGCTGTGATAGGCTACGCAAGTATTTACGTAGCCTATCACGGCAAAGAGCAGGGATGCAAATGGTGGCCGCTACACCATTTGCGCCCCTGCTCTTTGCCTTGATAGACTACGTAAATACTTACGTAGCTTATCACACCTGCCTGCAAGGACGCAAATGGCAACCACTATGAAGGCCGCCATTTGCGGCCGCAGCAGGCTGGCAGTGGCCGGCCGGGAGACCAGCCGGAGCTGCCGCCCCAGGCCGCTGCCGCATCTGCCCCAGGCTGTTCCGCCACGGTTTCTAAAGAATCCCGCCTCACTGGAGTCCATGGCAGAATTCTCTGACATCCCTAGTACTGCCCCAGCTGTAGGGCTTTATAGGTTAAAACCAACACCTTGAATTGAGCTTGGAAGCATATAGGCAGCCAGTGCAAGTGGGCCAGACTTGGTCTTGTATTTGTGGACCTTCTAGTCCCAGTTATCAATCTGGCCACTGCATTTTGAAACAAATCTATACATTTATAAGCTGGATGCAATACTGGTAGTCATTTCTTTTGCTTTGGCATGCTAATTTATATGTATAGAAACAAATTTAGAAAGAATTACTATAAATAATTACACAAATAAAAATACAATGTATTTCACCATAGCAAGGAAGATTGTGACCAGGGGACCTGGATGCTTGCTTAGTTAGTTGTTCAGGTGCCAACTGTTGATGGGCAACTTAGAGGAGCTGGTCTGTCTCCTTAGGGTTCTTTATATTTCCACTGGGCATTGACTGGACAGCACTTTGTAGGGGTGGGCAACTTATGGTGCTCCAGATGGTTTTGCCTACAACTCCCATCAGCCCTCACCAGCATAGCCAGGGGTGAGGGCTGATGGGAGTTGTAGGCAGAATGATCTGGAGGGCCACTAGTTACCTACCCCAGAAATAGAGGATGCCTCCAAATAGAGGACTGTCCTCCATAAAGCAGGACACTTGGCCACTCTAAATGTCACCTTCACACTGCTGCTGTGCCCTCCCCTTATGAATCCATCCAGTCCTCACTGTGGCTAAATTTGCGCACACACACCCTACCCCACCGAAAACTGAACCAGACCCAAAATCTTGTCTTTTGTCCAGCAGCAGCTGCTCTGAAGGTTCCTCTTGCTGAGCAAATAACAAATGTTTTCTTAATAAAAGCGGAAAAGCCAAAGTTTTGCTTTAGATGCAGTGGGAGAAGGGCCCAGCAGTAGCTTCTTCTCCTTTCCTCTCCCAGATGGGGCACAAGTCATTGCAAGGGTAAAAGAGATAGGTTGCAATCCTGTGTGTAGTTACATGGAAGTAAGTCCTCTTGAATTCAGTGAGACTTACTTTCAAGTCATCATGGATAAGATTGGCTTGTAAGACTCGCTTGTGGCACACAGATGAGAGAGGCAGGAGACACGGAGGAGAAGTTGAGGGAAAGAAAAAGATGGGCAAGGCATGAAGAACGTGTCCTATCGATGAGATAGTGAGAGAGGCACAGTGGAGAGATTCTTCCCTAGTCCATTAATTAGGTGGTGTGTGTGTGTGTGTGTGTGTGAGTGAGAGAGAGAGAGAGAGAGAGAGAGAGAGGATTGTATGCACTGGAATTTACCAGCCAATACATTGGGTGCTGGGACTGGAGGCTGGTGGCCTCAATTTCTGTGGGGCTGAGCATCCATTCTGTGTTTTAGTCAGAACCAGCCAGAACTCTGAAGGAGCTATCCAAGGTGCTGAATCCTATCTCCAAAATAGGTTCAGAACCTTTGATAGCTCCCTTAGAGTTCTGTCTGCTTCTGACTAAAACCCAAAATAGAATCACAGCCCCACCGACATCGGATCCACTAGCCTCCACTGGCTGCAGGCCTCTATTCTCTTTCTGTAGTCTCTTATGCTATTAATACAGATTGCCTTTCCTCAGTTTATCCTGTCAGTCTGTCCTATATTTCTCTATAAATAGTCTGGGGACAGATACTGATGGAATGAAGCAATTGGCACTCTCCTCTTTCCTATCCCCAGAGGCACGATCTACAAGGCACTTGGTCTCCCTTTTGGCCTAGAGAGCAGAAACCAAAGGTTGCTTCTGTGTCATGATTATTTGGCCCACATATCTGGACACAGCAAGTATTGTTTCATATAAGGGCCCCATCATCAGGGCACTAAGAGTCACACCACGGCAACAAGAGAAGGCTGGGGGCTTCTCTTGACACATTGTCGTGTTCAATAAAGGAAGAACAGAATTTGTAGCAGTGGTACTCTTCTTCCTGTGTGGTTGGCTCAGTTAAGAGTATACTGGTAGGGGGCTAAGTTCTGTGAGCCAGAAGTTGCAAGCTGTGAATTCCCTAAAAACACATTTTGCTGGTTGATGTTGTGGTTCCTTTTAGGTTTGCTTTGTCGCTTAGGGTGTATCTTCCCCACATTGTTGTTGTTGTTGTTGTTTTAAGTCATGAAAGTGCTGTAACTGCAACACACAAACCAGACCATCACAGCCTCATCAGTTTTTGCTGCACATGTACTAACACAGTGGGAGAGCACATCACAGTTCTCTCTCTCTACTTAAAGGATGTCAGGTAACAGACTAGGAAGGATTGCATACCTGAGCTTGAAGAACACTGGTGGTCAAAATAGATGGTCTTTGAGCTTTCCTACATGAGGCATTTATTGTGCACTCGTCATTCCCTATTCATGGTTGTCTATGGGATCTTTAGTTGATGTCGTCACCCTCCAGTTTCACTTCTGTTTTTAAACCGCACTCTGGCAATTTTTTTAAGAGCAGGGAAAGTGCAGTATTATTTGTGAAGACAAAGGTGAAAAATGTGCAGAGGAGGAGGAGAATGAGAACTAGAATAAGGCAGATTGAGCTTCAAGGTGAAACTTGGAGAACCTCAACAGCCTTGATCTCCGCTGATTCTTCCATCCTTACTTTAAACTAGACTTAGACTAAGCAGCCCTTTAAAGACAGGACTGGCCTCTGTAACAAAGGACACATGGCCACCCTGATTGTAACCCATTTAGGTCTCTGTGTAAATTAATATGATAAGCCACCACCTCAGTTGAAGTAAAAACTAGGCCATTTGAGCTCATGCCCAGTAGGGTAGAGAGAGGTGTCAGGTTCACTGTCGCTGTGTAATAACTACTCTGGCTTGCAGGAGGAGGGGGTTTGCTTGTGTGTGCCATGACAGAGGTGAGTTACTGTGCTGCACCACAGCAGACCTCTTCTTCGTTTCTTTTTTTCACATCTGGGCTACATTTACACCACTGCTTTTTATTGGTATTGAAGTGCACTGATAACTGTTGGGGCACATTATGCCATATACTACTTTTCTGGTGTCATTTCCGGCTTTTTGTTTCGTATTATCCAAACTCCTACAATAGATGTAATTGTGTGCACTATGAGGTATAAATGCACAAGAAAGATATAGTGTCACCATGATGGGATCGTATTGATATGACAGGAGGTGAAGATCTGGCTCTAAAACACAGTGTCAAAAATCTATTCTTGTTTGTTTGTTTATTTGTTTTTTAAAGTCTGTCTTTTCTTTTGTTAAAAAAGAGTCTATCCTGTGTATTGTATTGTGCTGACTATTTTTTTCTGGCAGAGATTTTCTGCATTCAAACCAGCACAACGGAAATTCAGCAGTTGAAGCTCCACCCCTCACCCTGGCACAGAGATTCAATAATGGAAAAAGCTACATTTGTTGAATTTCTCCCTTCCATAGAGCTGTTACTACAAACACAACACCTCTCAAGAAGAAAGAAACAAGGGCGATACATGAAGAAAGTAACAACATATAATTATTTCTGATGTACAGGGCCTTGTGTCAACAACTATGCACAAGTTTGTACAGTTCATACTTACAGTTGCCAGCCTTTCATTGGCTCTACCCTTGTGCCTTCAAGAGCAGTTTGACATGTAGAAATTGCAAGCAGGACCTGCAACAAAATGTTGCAGTGTGGAGTGCTCCCATTCAGGATGCCTGCCTGACAGTCAGAATGCCTTGCAGGATGCTCCATTCTATTCACCTTCTTCCCCCTGGTTTCTGTTCTTGCCCCTCAGTCAGCATTCCTTGCTCTCTGAGCATGCTCAGTCCTTATTGAGCTGTGTCTGTTGGTAGTACTTCTGCAAATCATGGAAGTTTCCCCAAGTCTCTTGTGTGTGGATGGTGAAATTTTGATTACACAAGGATCCACAGTCAGGAGCTGAGTTTGTTATATAGAATACAAATAGTGTGTTTCCCTTCATTTCATCTCTATGCGGGGAAAACCTTTACCCTGTTTAGCTTCTGCACCAGAGAAGACCCTTAAAAGCACTGGAGCGAGATGAGGAAAAAGTTGCTAACCTTCTTTATCCACTACATACGTACGTATGTGTGTGTGTGTGTGTGTGTGTGTGAGAGAGAGAGAGAGAATAGCAATACCTGAGGCTTAGTGTTTACTAGCTCCTGTTTCTTTCTCTTTGTGGCAGAATTCTTGTGCCTTTAATACCTGTACAAAAGGCAGAATTTCATCAGGTGATGCTTTCTCCATTACTGCACCTCCAGGCAAAAAAAAAGAAAAAAAATTCAGCTATTGAATTTCTGGCTGTCAGGCAAATCTTAAAGGCACAGGAGCCCTGCCAGAAAGGAAGAAAAAAGTTGAAACCTATTCATCACTATGCTCAGTCAAGTGGCACCTTTCTGCCTTTCATGTTCTTTAGCCAATCAATGAAGTAAACACCCTTAAAACAAAACAGCTGAGTTACATGTTGTGGACCTGAGATACAGGTAATTTTTCAACAGGCCCCTGCACCTGTGCCTTTAACACTTGGTTCATATGCAGGAATTTGGCAAGTGATAGCCTTTGTATGGACTGCGGTGGCTTAGTGGTTAAGACAGCTGAACTGCAGACTGGAAGGTCGGCAGATCAGCAGTTCGAGACCCGAGTGCTGCGTGACGGAGTGAGCTCCCATCTTCAGTCCCAGCTTCTGCCAACCTAGCAGTTCGAAAGCAAGAAATTGCAAGTAGATAAATAGGTACTGCCTTGGCGGGAAAGGTAACAGCGTTCCGTGCACCTCGGTGTTCAGTCATGCCGGCCACATGACCACGGAAGCGTCTTTGGACAGCGCTGGCTCTTTGGCTTAGAAACGGGGATGAGCACCGCACCCTAGAGTTGGACACGACTGGTTGGGGACACCTTTACCTTTTTTTACACTTTTTTAGCCTTTGTATCCATGCCTTGAGAGGCTTTCCGCTGCTAGTTCCTCCTTTTCAAGCAGCTATTAAGGGTAGAGGTTCAGGGGCTGACTGAAAAGCTGGCAACCCTATACTATCTTAGGGGGTCTGAAATCATTTCACAGGATTTCAGAAAGCTATTATACAACTGCTGTATCTTTATGAGCCTTGGTTGGGGGTGATTTTGGGCCCTTTTACAGTGCAAGCCAAAAAATGGGCTACTCAGAAGTAACTCCCTCTGCATTCAGTGAGGCTTACCTCATAAGAAGGGCCCTGCTGGATCAGACCAAGGGTCCATCTAGTCCAGCTGTTCACACAGTGGCCAACCAGCTGTGGACAAGGAAGCCACAAGCAGGACACAAGTGCAACAATATGCTCCCACCCATGTTCCCTATTAGCTGGGGTACATAGGCATACCACCTCAGGTACTGGAGGTAGCACATAACCCTCAAGCCTAGTAGCCATTGATAGCCTTCTCCTCCAGGAATTTCTCTAACCCCCTTTTAAAGCCATCCAAGTTGGTGGCCATCACTACATCTTGTAGGCCACGTGATTTCATCCTTAGGCTGTAATCCAAAACAGGTCTTTCTGTGTGTGTGCATTTGTACGTGTGTGCATGCACACATACACACACTTAAAGAAAACCAGACCTTCCTCAGCTAGCCCAGATACACCAATGCTACTGCACATTTACTTTAGTCAGTGGCAAACAGGTACATGTCCTCTTACTTGGTGTAGGTATTTGCATGATAGCAGCTTTGAACATACTGAATGCTATGATTCAAAATGCTCACCTCACCGAGAATTGATAAGCAACAGCAAACCTGCATTTTCGACATATGCTAGAACTTAGTCCAATATATTGAAATAGTTGCTCTCTCTATGATGCTACTTGCTTGCAAAGAGTCCAGTTGGTGGTAAGACGTGTGCTTGCTTCATACAGCCAAAAGTACGGAAAAACCCATCTGCTTGTATTTGAAATCGGCTTTCTAACCTGCTGTTGGTCAAACCCCACCCAGATGGTGCTACTCAAACGTATGTGTTCAAAAGATAATCTACGTTAAAGTTGTGGGTGTCTATTTTTATTTTTCTTCTTGGTTAAATACCATGCAGCCAACGTCCCCAACCTGCTCTACTCAGGAATCGTGACAAAATAAAGATAAACTGTGAGTAGCAGAAATAAAGCCCTTCTCCTGCAAGCAAGCATTTACTAAATGATGACGGTGGGCCTACTTTATGTAAGAAAACTGCACTTACTCTGTAGTGAGTGGTTTCAGCTCTTGACTAAGACTCTGAAACTAAAATATTCAAGCTTCAACCCCCTGTCCTGAACAATGATGAAAATTCATATGGTTTTTAGAACACTATATATATATATATATATATATATATATATGTGTGTGTGTGTGTGTGTGTGTGTGTGTTCTTTGTTAACTTATCCAAGGATAACAGTACAATCTTTTTTTTTAATGCAACCCTATACATGTTTACTTAGAAGTAATGTCCCATTGTATTCAATAGCACTTAATCCCAGGTGAGTGTGTATAGCATTGCAACCTAAGTCTCACTGACATTGGTAGGGCTAGCTTCCAAGTAAAGATGCCTAAGATCAGGCAGTTGTTAGATCAAAATTGCGCCCATAGTGGGAAATATATATTTTTCATGCAATCCAGCATTGAGCTCACAAAAATATGTGTAATCTAAATTATGAATTAAGCACAGGCCTTTGATACTATACATAAATTATGGGCATCGTTACACTGTAAGCCTTTACAACAACACACACTGGCATTTAAAAAGCACAAGTTAAATCTCTTTGTTTTCCCCCTTCCCTCTTTTCTACTGTACCTTCTTGTTCTAAAATGCTACCACTAACTTGCACAGTTTACCTTTAAGGGAAAAAAGGTTTTGCAGCGGGCATTTAGCTAGATCCGTACACCTACACGCTGCAGATGGTTTAGTTTTATAAGAGATGAAACTGCATTTGGTGGAACTGATTAAATATAAAAACACCACCATCTGCCATTTATTCTAATATAAAATGGTTTGGGCAGATGCTGACATCTTTCGAGATGATTGATTCATCTCTGACAAGTGAAGATTCTCAGAGGACTCCAGCTGCCCACTGCTCACACAATACCCGTTTACAAGACTCAGCGCCAATCAGAGTTGTTTGATTTGGATGGAGCAGGTGAATGAAGGGCACTTTAATAAACCAGCAGTGTCTGGGCTGCTCTCTCTCTTTCTCTCTGTTTTCTCCTTCGCTCCTGGCCCACGTTTTTGCTGGGACACAGTTTTATACAAATACTACTGAAGCACCACCATCCCAGGACAGCGATCACTGCAAAAAGTGGCACGTTTTGGCAGAGGCAGCTCCATTTTTCTTCTCTGCATGGAAAACTGTCAGATCCCCTCTATGTATGCTGCTCATGTTTAACATTATAATTTGTGTGTGTGTGTGTGTGTGTGGGTTAAGTTTACATCAGGGTTCCATTTAAAAATCCTGCCTCATTATTTATTAAGTATGACACTGGCTGCTTTGTAATAACTTGAATAACAGATGTAGGCATTATTGTTCTTCTTTAATAAAATCTGTATGCTCTTGACTGCAGCATGATTTGTGTAGCTCAGGATTGCACACTTGTATTATATTCATTGCTGTTTGTTGAGTTCTTAATGAAACCCTATAGAAACCTATCCCAGTTCTCACAATGATACTCTTTGTTTATATATTTTATTACAGTTATATCTTGCCTTTCGGCCTATGAGCTCAAGAGGGTGTACATAGTTCTTCCATCCCACTTTATCCTCACAACAGCCCTGTGAGGTAGGTTAGGCTGAGAGAAAGTTAGTGGCCCAAAGCCACCTAGTGAGCTTCATGTCTAAGAGATGATTTGAACCTGGCTCTCCCCACTTCTTGTCTAACACTATAAACACTATACCAAATTTGCTTTAATTCTTATTTATGTTAGAGGTTTATGTTGGGGATGAATTTATACAATTGTTTTCAAAATGATATTGTCATTACGACCTTGCATTGAAGGTAAGTTTGCGTGACCACCTTTTACAGGAGAAATCTTGCCACTTTATTGTGCAGCCATTTTTTGGCTGTTCCTAATGTGATGTACTGGAAACAAACTGGCTGTTAAAATGCTACAGAGTTTATGGTTGCCCAAAGTAAGGGACGTGAGAGAGGCTTGCAGTCAGCCATGCCTTTGAGAAACCTTATGTCTGTATTATTATAGAACCTCTAGCGTCTCTAAGTATCTGAACATGGCTGGTAGTACCTGACATGTTTTGGGGTGTTTCTAGATGGATGGCTCTTAGAGCTACCCCCCCCCCCCGATGTTGCGTAGCTATTCTGTCTTTCTCTCCTTATCGGATTTCCTGTGGTGAGAAAAAAGGGAGGATTACAAATGGAAGATGATGTCTGGACCTCCTGTAAAATTCCATGAATATGGCAGGGCAATTGCACAATAAAAGGCTTGTCTGGAAGCACCCTTAGTGCTGCTAAGTTCCACAGAGCAAAAATGAATGCAAAAAGAACCACTGTGACATAAAATGAACAGCAAGAAGAGCCATCATGAGAAATTACATCTTATTGCAGTGCTTCCACTATAAATTCTTTTATCAGTTCCCCTGTTAATTGGAATTGCTGTGTGTTGTCTAACAATAGTGGATTTCATTATGCCTTCTTCAGTAATTATATATTTTAACTATAAAGTATCGTCTATAAATACCAGACAAAAACCACTACCACCACCTTCTTTGGGTACAGTTAAGGTTGTAAATAGACATCACTTTAAAACAACATTATTAAGCTGTACATTCTGAAAAAGCAAGCCAAGCAAGCCAACAACGTATTGAGGCAGGCTCTAAAAGTTACCCTTACTTGTTAGGCACTGGCATGAAAAGTGAGATGAAACATTGACATGTGTGTTATTTGCTCCAGATGACTCTTGTGTGATGCTTGGTTAAAAGAATGTTTGTTGACTAGCCTTAAAGAAAACAAAACTGTGCCGGGGAATCATATCCGATCAAGATAGTTAGTGTGAAATGGAAATCAAGGGGTAAAATCCAACAGAAGTCCTCCTTAGAACAGATCCATTGAAATGAATGGGATTTAAGTTAGTCATGACTAATGTAAGTTCCATTCATTTCAATGGGTCTGCTCTAAGTAAAATTTATGTTGGATTTTACCCAAGATTTCTGTTTCTGTAGTGTCTGTGTTTTATGAATATGACCATTCTGCTTGGGTAGACTGATGTTCTCCCTTTGTACCACTACTTTGAAACCAAAGAGGGCTAGATTGTCACCACAGCATTGGACACTCTATATACAATGCTCAGAAATTCCTGGTGAAGGTTGTGTTGACTAAATACTGGCACAGAAAAAAAAAAATGCACCTGATCTTTGTAATGGATTCAGTAAAGCATGGGATGTAATGGATATGGATAAACTGAGAAGTTTCATTTGATTATACAAAGGGAAACAAAAGGCCAAGTTTTTCTGAGATAATAGGAAATCCCTTATTGAATATTGGAATTAGATACACAAGAAACCTAACATGCAAGAGCATATTCTGTCAGTGATTTCATTATACATTTGATTTGATCAAGTACATACATGGAAAATTCATTATATTAATTTAAAAAAAAATCAGCACTGTCTTGAAATCAGTGAGCCTGTTTGGTCCCAGATTTTCCAGGGATACTATTTTCAGAATACTATACCTCTTGTAGCATGATTCTCTTTGTGTTTACTTGGAAGTAAGGTCCTCTTAGTTCAGTGAATTCTTTCTTCCCAACATGTCCATAGCATTGCATATTTAGACATTAGGGCTTCCATCCTATATACAGTTATCTGGGAGTAAATTCCATTGAACTTGGTGGCACTTACTTCTGAGTAGACATGCACAGGGTTGCAGTGTAAATGTTACTTCTGATTTCCAGCCTAAATTTATGAATGTGTTCCTTGAGGCATTGGTCCTTGAACTCAAGGGGCTTCTAAATATTGATTCCCATTCCCCATCCTGACTTCTACTTGTGTAGCATACTGAAATGCTCATGTTGAATCTGCACGTCCAAGTATTATGATCTACAACCTGTCACATGCCATATCATAACTGTTTTTGAAATGCCCCTCAGTTTCAGAAGTGGCAGCTTCCGTGCAAAATGGCAGAGTGGAGGGAAGGATTGCTTCTTTGAAGAACATGCCTGAAGCCCTGCTGGGTACTAGTTACATGGTTCTTAGCATCCTGGAATATAAACGTTACTTTGGCCTTAAAAACAGGCATATTTGATCCACTGAGGGCAAAAATGTTAAGGTTGTTAATTCGTTTTTTTCCTGATTCGTTTTCAGTTATGGAGAATTAAACAGTGTTTTGTAACTACTGAATTTTCTGTTGTTTCCAAATCATGTGCGATTAAAACAATCTTAGATGCATTAGCAAGGGTTAGCAACTTAGGGCTAGGGATGTACGAATCCCTTACTTGGCTCCGCTCAGGGGCATCTGTGGTGGGGGGGAGGTGCTCCGTCCCTCCCCCCGGAATCCTGCCTGGCCGGCTCCGCTCCGTGGCCAAGCTGCTGAGCCACTGCCCAACTCTGGCCGCCTGCAGCCGGTCATCTGGCCGCTGGGCAGCCCTGCAGGGACACAAATGGCAGCTGTAGTAGACGCCGCCATTTGCGTCCCTGTATTGAGCCATGATAGGCTACGTAAATATTTACGTAGCCTATCACGGCAGGGGGAAAAACTCCAGCGTATGAAAATGGCAGTAGCCACCACCAGTTGCGTATGCTGGGTTCCCCCCCCTGCCGTGATAGGCTACGTAAATACTTATGTTAGTTATGATAGGCTTACGTTAGCTATGATAGTAGCCTATCATGGCTAGGAAGAGGAGGAAGCGAATGGCGGCCAGGACGGCCGCCATTCACAAAGCAGCACGGACGGGAGCAGGTAAGTGCTCCGTTTTGTGTGCCTTTCATGGGGTGGGGGCGGCGGGGACTTCATCCCGTGTGCCTTTCGTGGGGTGGGGGGGCGGGGGCTTTGTTATCCCTGCGTTAGCCGTGATAGGCTACGTAATTATTTACGTAGCTTATCACGGCTATAATGAGGAAGCGAATGGCAGACGCAGACGCCATTCGCAAGGCAGCGCGGAAGGCAGCACGTAAGTGCTCCATTTCGCGCGCCTTTCATGGGGTGGGGGGATGGGGGGCTTTGTTCTGCGATGGATTTCGGGGGGCCGAATGCACTGGCATTCGGCCTCACCGAGATCCATCGTGGAATGCTCTGACATCCCTACTTAGGGCACAATCCTATGCATGTTTAAACAGAAACATGTCCAATAACTCCCTGCATGCCCCAGCTGGCATGCCTGGCTGGAGCAAGCTGGGCCATGTTTCCACAACAATGGAAGGAGAAGTTAATGGAGGAGTACTGGATTTTTAGTAGGGATGTCAGAGAATTCCGCCACGGATCTTGGTGAGGCCTAATGCCAGTGCATTCGGCCCCCCGAAATACGTGGCGGAACGAAGCCCCCCCATCCCCCCACCCCACGAAAGGCGTGCGAAACGGAGCACTTACCTGCTGCCTTCCGCGCTGCCTTGCGAATGGCGTCTGCGTCTGCCATTCGCTTCCTCATTATAGCCGTGATAAGCTACGTAAATAATTACGTAGCCTATCACTGCTAACGCAGGGACGCCATTTGCGTCCCTGCAGAGGCCATGATAGGCTACATAAGTATTTACGCCAGGGATGCAAACGGCGGCCGGCGTAGCAGCTGCCATTTGCAGCCGCAGCCCAGCAACAGCTGGAGCCTCTGGAGCTGCCGCCGCCGGTGCTGCCACCAGGTCAGCTCTGTTTAGCGGGGCTTTCCTGGGGTGGTGGGGCAGGTTGCTCCATTCCGCCATGGATTCTGGAGACAGAATGGAGGTCATGGTGAAAGGCACACCCCTGGGCAGGGCTAGCATGCCCAAGGTCAATGCAGAGGTTGGGCACACAGCAACTATACAGGCTGAGAACCTGACTTAAGGAAAAGAATCGGACTTTAAGCAGTCTCAGGAAATCTGTGTTTTCCCTGATAAGCTCTGGGGTGGCTGCTGGATGGCCACGACATCATGTATCCCTAATGACCGTGGAAACACCCCCCAGTAGTTGTAGGACTTTTCTCTGTCTATTCATGCATACTGTGGCGCCTTTTAGGGTAGGCTTCCATAAAGGACAATAGATCCCTAAAGTAAATACAGATCTATTTAGAGGTAAGTATGTGTGTGACTGCAATGCACAGTGTGGAGAAGGTGAGCAGCACTGAGTGATCCCAATTCAACCAGGGGTATAATCAATATATGTAAATAGATTTTTGGTGTGGATTAATCTTTTGGACCTGCAACCATACACACAACTAGCGAACGTGTGTGCATGTGCACACATGTACGCGTGGGAAGTCTGCTCCTCACTGTGTGTGAACCGGCAATGAAGTCTATCTGTATCTATGCACCACCCTTGTCTACCTGTATCTCTGCATCATACTTACGATTTCCATTGCCATCTGTAATATGGAGGGAAAGGAAGAAAGTCCTCACACACAGCAGCAGGGGTGTTGCTTGGTGCTTCATGTGAGCCAAACGACAAAAGTGCTCACTTAATCAGTAGCATCAGAGGGTTATACCCTATATAGCAGAGAAGCTCAACTTTGTATTTCTCAGATGGTTAAGCTCTATAATATTGTTAGCAATAACAAGCAGCAGGTATGGAGATGTGCTTCTTGAAACATTCCTTCAAGAGACAGTAGTTCTGTTTGGGCATTCCTGTACCCCCTTACCCGAACACTCAGTCAGGGAGCAAGGTTGCAGTACGTACCCTTGTCCTCTGATATTACATGCCATATCCCCTGCAGTCCATACATATGGTTTGGGTGTCTGCAAAGGAGAGGCCTATATGCATAAAGCTGTATGTGTGTGCGCCGTACGTGTGGATGCTGGGGGTAGGGCAATCTGCTGTACATGATACCAGGGGTGTGGCTATGTGGTGTGACCCCACCACCAACTGCGTGTTTGGGTAAGTGGGAACAGGAATTTCTGCATAGGGCTAGATTGGCAATGGTCTTCTGCTTCTCCAGGGTTGCTTCCTGATGGAGGACCCCTCTGGTAAGACAGATGAAGCGGTGGGAAAACATGGGAGGGTTAAAAATGGTAGATGATGTCATCTGGACCCCCATACAATCCTGAGGCACGGTGATCACACAATAAAAGCCTCACCTGGAAGCATTCCTGGACGTAAAATGCTTATGGAGACTGACAGCTTCCTCCGCTCCCCCTTACATGTGAAATTGTGAGCATTTATACCCAAACCTCATGTACTGTTATATTAAAATGTAAAAGTGCTTTATGGAAGTGGAGTGGAGGTGGGGGAAGAAGGGGATCACGGGCTGCCTGTGGATTGTATCATTTTTCTACCACGTAATACTGTACCTCTTTAATGCACAATATAATTACCGCTACCACATTCTTCTTCGGAGGACTATTTTTAATCGAAACACAGTTGACTTTTGCTTTTTTTAAAAAATTGCTGCCTTCATGAAAAAGAAGGCATCCATTTTTGCTAGAATGAGCTGCAGCTTTTCATTCCTCCACCTCTTCTGACTCTTCCATATCGTGTAGCAGCTGGGCGAGGGCAGCGCTATAGCTGTCTTGTTCTCTGCTGAGCTGCTGCTTTTTCCTTTTCGCCTTTGTTAATTTTTTTCTTGATAAATAACAGACTCTCCACAGCTGTTCAAATGAAGTTGGAGGAGTTCTTTTGTGTTTGGTTTTTGCTCAAGGCGGCACCTCAGTGATCATTTCTGCTAAAGTGGGTTTTCGCTTCGGTAGGTAAATAAGCGGCACCAGGGCTTGTTGTTCAGTAAAATTGAGCATGTGGGCAGAAGGGAAAGACAATGTGAAATGTGAATTGCCCACATCTTAAGAACAAGAGTCACTGACCTCTCACTGTGATGAAGGGCACTGCAACATCTTGGCAAAGGCCCCATGTGTAATTACTTTAAATCGTGACTTTTACCGCTCTTTTGTTTCATTACAATTGGTGCTATTTCTTCACATGCCTTCAGTGTCAGCTAATTGGTACATATGCATTTTTTCTCATCTGAAGTCCATTTACTTCATTAGAACATTAGCGTGTGGTCTGATGTTAATTGGGCTTCCCTTTCTTTGCAATAGCATTAGTTGTATTGTTGCCATTGAGCTGACTGTTCTGAATGATGAAAGGCTAACATGAGGCCTATTTGCGTACTCTTTTGACTATGCCAGCAGTAATTGCTATAACAGTAAATTGTTTTTAATTTCTATGGTCTGCTTTGGAGAAATGGTTCAAAAATTATAACTGGGGAAATTTTAAAGAAATCAGGTTTGTGGGAAGGAAAATGGGTTTCTTTTCCCCATGTGACATGTCCTTTTTGTATTTCTACTGTAGTTGTGGTGGTCTACATCTTTTGATCCTGGATCCATCAGTGTAAATCCCATTGACATACAGTTGCTAGGTTAAAGCACATAGAATTTGGCTGTGATGGGGAAGAAAATCAAATGATTTTTGTTCCTATTTTTTTTCAGTCAGTGAGTATGAGCTTACACAAGTACAATACATGAGGACTCAGGCCAGTTTTCCCATGGTGAATTAAACTTCTGGATCTATGTATCATGTAATATGAATAGGCTTGACAGTGCAGGCTTAGAGGAAACACCAGTCAGAAAGCTAGACAAGAACTTTATTGACCTGGTTCGCATGATCATTTTCATGGTACCTTAAGCCACCATGGTTTGTGGTATGGGCTGGACACCCACGAGTGCCTGCTCCATAACCCAACCCCCAGTCATAGGTTGTCATGTCATCCAAACCTGGTGAGGGTGGGTTGTTGGCATGGTTAATAAATCACCCACAACCCTAAAGCAATCCATGCCACAAACCACGGTGGCTTATTTAAATGAGCCACCACGGCTGAAAATGATTGTGCGGACCTGCCCATTGTCTCT
The DNA here is from genome assembly GCF_057233095.1 of Heloderma suspectum. Taxonomy (NCBI): domain Eukaryota; kingdom Metazoa; phylum Chordata; class Lepidosauria; order Squamata; family Helodermatidae; genus Heloderma; species Heloderma suspectum. The sequence goes on from NC_139458.1 coordinate 275,651,352, forward strand.
CTCAAACAAGAACAGAACAGACATAGGAAACTCTGACTTCACGCAGACACAGCTAAGTCCAGTGCTACCTACTAGTGACTACATTTCATGATGGCGCTATCCACAGAAACAGATACATAGATCTGTGGCCACCATGCTTCCAGCAAACAATGGCACTACACCTAAACTGTTTCCCCAAACCTTAGCTGTGTCTCCATGGCTCCCAAGGGAAGAGGTGAAAATCTTAGCATCAGAAAGAGTGTGCAGGGCGCATGCTTGCATGTAAGAACACAGTTATGGGTGGATAGCTTGAAGTAGGTAATTTGATCCAGAGGCCAGTTCACAGTGGTGACACACATGGCTTTTGATATGGTATTCTGAAAGTATCATTATGGCCTGGGATCCAATCATACACTTGACTTTTGCATACAGCCTTGTACCGCATGGAACTTACCCCCAAAGTGTGCAAAACAATTAATATTGCTATGTTGTTGAGAAAAAAAATGGTCATCTGTATCCACCCTACGCCTACATTTTAGAGGTAATTTTAAGTTTTCTCTAGAATACTTGCATTTTGGATCTGCCTAGATACTGGAACAGAGAAATAATTGATTCTGATGAAGATCTCATGCTTATGCATCCAAGTGTATCTTGAAACCCAAATATAGGAGCTGTATACTACTACTACTACTACTACTACTACTACTACTAGCATATATGTATTTCTATCTCACTCTTCTACAAAAGTAGTAGAAGAGGCATAGGGGCATACAACATAACTCTACAATAAAATAATAAAAATCAACCAATTCTCATTTTCCATGTTTAAATCTTATATAGTGCATTGCACCTGTGGCAAGTAACTGGTCCTCAGTGATCACAGTGAGGCAAAGGTCATGATGCCATAAACAGTTCCATGGGGGCAGGCCCCACAGTGACGTGTGTCTGAATAAACATGCACAGGCTCAGGTTCTAAGGGCCAAACTAGCTGTGGTACTAAATGCATCTCCGCATTTAAAGTGCATGTTTTTTTTAAAAAATGTAAATATCAGCCTGGGAGCATGTGTGATAATTATTGGGATCCCAGCAGGCGGGGTGGGGTGGGGGGAGTTTAACTCTTTCTTCTCCTGCTGCACTGCTGATAAAAAAATTATCCTCCGAAGCTGTTCTTTGCATTGGGAGAAGAGGAAAAGATGATCAGCCAGATGGCTTACTGCAGGCCTCTGTTTTTGACTATGTTATTTCTCACTGCATAACTTTTGGATTTGCATGATGACTTCTGTACCACCCCCAAAATGGTGTCTTACGATCACCTCTCAGAGGAGAAGGTCATGAAGCCCAGTCTTGAGAAAGGAATCATGATGCAATTGGCTGCCAATACACTCGGCTCCTGGAAATGCTCAGAAGTTCAAGATTTCCAGAAACATGGTGGAAATGGCAAACAAGCAAGACCAGTTTTGACATGGTTATCTACTTTAAATTTACTGTAAACAGCTGTGGTCTGGTGGGAAAAAATTGTGTACTGTATATCTTTTAAGATACTTGAAAAAACAAAGAGAAGGAAAGAGACATAAATATTATGCACCTTACTTGGGTTGCTTCCATATGAACTGTCCTGTCGAGCAAGTCCTTGAGATACTGCCTACAGGGACCTCATTCTGCATGGATTTACCTTCCGAGAAACATCTGCATGTCTGTCACGGAGTCCTGGTGCTTTAAAAAGGATTCTGGGCCATGTTCTAGGCCTCAGTCTCAAATTGTGTGGGGTGCTGGCCAGGTCTGAGGGTCTTTCCCATCGCCCAGGTGTGTGATGTATAGCACAACACGCCCAGTACTGTCCTTTGGCTACAAATGGCAAGGGAGGGTCAGCTGTGATGGGCAAGCTGTTCACCATTCCCTGATCCCCCACCCCAACCACAGCAAAACTTTTCTGTCACCACAGATTTTTTTATATCTGAAGAACCTCTAGTAAGCTTTTGAGCAACTGTATGGTTCCTGGATTGAAAACCATTTCCTCAGGCTGGGCCCAAGACATTTTGCCTACTGAGGCAAAGTACAAAATGGTGCCTGTATCATGCAGCAGCCCAGTGTTTATTCCTTTAAAACTAGAAGCACCCTGTCTCAGATGCTGGCATCCATAGCCCACCTGGAATACTACACGTATTTCCGAGTGCCTGCAGATCTACAAAACAGGATGTATCCAGTCTGCCAGAGGTAGTGTCATGGTGGACACTGAGCCCATAGAATCCCAGAGTAGTTCTGATTCTGAGGAAGAGCAGTCGCTCCTGGGAGAGGAGCGCGCTCCTCTTTCCCAGGGCCCACAGCTGACGGAGATTCCTCCCACCAGCATTCCTAGATTAGAAATCAGTCCAGGGAGTGACCGAGCAGAGATAGCAGACTTGGTGGATGCGCGATGCAGACGCAGAGAGCGGCGCCAGATGGAGGGCGCGGAAAGGAGGCGCAGTGCCCGGTTGGCGTGCAAACAACGGCTGTGCCCCGAGGATCCAAGGGAAAAGAGGAGGGACTCTCCCTAGTCCTTAAGTTCAGGGGTGTGCCAGTAATTCCCTTTCAGACGGGGACCAACTGTTTCAACTTAGGGCATAGGTACTCTGCTGCTCAGATCTAGTTGCTACCTGTAGAGTTGTTAAGTTGAAAAAGAAGAATAAAGCTTTGAAAGGAATCCCTTTGTCTGTGTCTGGACTTGGCTACTGGATTAGACTGAGAGAGGCCTCCAAGGAGCCCTTGACAGGTAGGTAAATACACTTCCTTTAAAAAAAATTAACACTTTCATAATCCACTGTTATGGCTTCATTTCAAATTGTTCTGCTAAGAACATGCATCTCTTATTCATTTCATTCATTGAATGAAATTAGAAATTACATCTCTACACCACGCAATAGCCGAAGCTCTCTGGGCACTTTACAAAAATTAAACATATATGTGCAAAGCTTTTGGCTGAACAAGTAGACAGCAGCAGCATGGTACTATGAAGAACTGGGGCTATTAGCCATCACCTTGCCATGGACCTCTCAAGGATATTATTAATGTTATTGTTAATGTACATGACACTTCATGGAATGACATAAAAAGGGGGTGGAAAAACCTGACATGATAGAGAGGAATGAATTCTCGGTGAGGACTCTGCATGTATGCATTCCGAAAGTGAACTTTGGGGTCATTTGCCTAAGAAATGTTAGTTTTCCGTTATGCAAACAATATTACTTTTAAAATCAGAATTGGAGCCCAATCCTTTTTTCTCTCCCTTGTTATCTTCACTCTAGTAATCTCCCTTGACACAGTGATAGTAGTTGAGGAAAGGGGTAACCCCCCCACCAGTTTGAGCTCTTAATTTAAATTCTAGCTAATCTGTATCACCTATACATCCTTTTAAAAGTACAGAAGTGTATTATATATGCAAATATCTGAAGGTCCTGTCCAAAGTTTGACAATGATGAGGTGTGGTTGGGCAGGAGAATACAAGAATCAATAAAAAGGCATATAAAGAATTATTCAGTCAGTGGGGCATACCAACACATTTTACTGGTGTGTTTTGGCCATGTGGGAAAATAATCTTGTCAACAAATCAAGAAAAGGAACATCATCAACACAGCAGCCAGTGTTTAGGAAAATGGAATATGTTGTTCTTCTTGTTTTGCTGCCTTTACAGTTCTGGAGAGTCTAACATAATACTAAGCACATGAATGTGTGTCTGTGACTGTGTGGTACCTAATGTTTGCTCTGAGTGGACATTTCTCAGGTGGCCCTTTCCCATCTCTTGTTTGCTCTGCGGTCAGCTGCGACTCCACAAACCTGGCCAACACCACACTGGGAAGGCACAAATAGGCCTTGTTGGGTGAGCACACCTGTGTCTTGCACACAGCTGTGTGATTCACAACAGCCCTGCTGTTAGCAGTTTTGAAATGCTTTCGCACTTCCCACCCACTATCTGCTGCTTTATAGCATACACTGGTACATTTCTGCTGAGGCTGAATTGCCTACTGGAATATAGGGATGCCAAAAGGTCTTTGTGTATGGGAACAAGCCGAGTAGCCTCAGTGCTGTTGACAACATGCCACTCCTCAGTGTGAAAGAGGGTTTCCTCCCCCATTTGATTGGAGGAATGTGAAAGCAATTAATATGGCAAGGGTGTGAATGTGTGCATGTGCACATGTAGTTCTACTGATATCTTTTTCTGAGCAGTTCAGAAAAATGTCATCATTTATTTCTTGCTTTTGTCCCCTTTCCACCTTTCCTCATGTTGAAACAGTGGAATTTGAAGACCGAAAAACAAAACTTCCCAGAAATAATGGCATGTCTGGCTAACAGTGCAATCCTATGCATATTTTGACAGAAAAAAAGTCCTACAACTCCCAGCATTGGCCAGCCAGCCATGCTGGCTTGGGAATGCTGGGAGTTGTAGGACTGTTTTCTGACTAAACGTGCATAGGACTGTGCCCTAATTCAACTAATTCTACAAGGAGTACACAAAAATAAGTGTGTGTGTGTGTGTGTGTGTGTGTGTTGGGCATGGGTGGTGATGAACAGTTTCATAGAATCATAGAATCGTAGAATAGTAGGGTTGGAAGGGGCCTACAAGGCCATAGAGTCCAACCCCCTGCTCAATGCAGGAATCCAAGTCAGAGCATCCCTGACAGATGGCTGTCCAGCCTCGTCTTGAATGCTTCCAGTGTGGGAGAGCCCACCACCTCCCTAGGCAATTGGTTCCATTGCTGTATTGCTCTAACAACAGTCAGGAAGTTTTTCCTGATGTTCAGCCGGAATCTGGCTTCCTGTAACTTGAGCTCATTATTCCTTGTCCTGCACTCTGGGATGATCGAGAAGAGATCCTGGCCTTTCTCTCTGTGACAACCTTTCAAGTACTTGAAGAGTGCTATCATATCTCCCCTCAGTCTTCTCTTCTCAAGTCTAAATATGCCCAGTTCTTTCAGTCTCTCCTCATAGGGCTTTGTTTCCAGTCCCGTGATCATCTTTGTTGCCCTCCTTTGAACCCTCTCCAGTTTGTCTGCATCCTTCTTAAAGTATAGGGCCCAGAACTGGACACAGTACACCAAATGAGGCCTAACCAGTGCTGAATAGACGGGAACTAGTACTTCCTGGGATTTGGAAGTTATGCTTCTATGAATGCAGCCCGAAATAGCATTTGCCTTTTTTGCAGCCACATTACATGGTTGGCTCATATTCAGCTTGTGATCAACAACAATTCCAAGATCCTTCTTGCTTGTAGTATTGTTGAGCCATGTATCCCCCATCTTGTAACTGTGCATTTGGTTTCTTTTTCCTAGGTGCAGAACTTGGCATTTATCCCTAGTAAATGTCATTCTGTTGTTTTCTGCCCAGCGTTCCAGTCTATCAAGATCACTTTGAATTTTGTTTCTGTCTTCCAAAGTAGTAGCTATCCCGTCCAATTTTGTGTCATCTGCAAATATTATCAGCATTCCCTGCACCTCCTCCTCCAAGTCATTAATAAAAATGTTGAAGAGCACTGGGCCCAGGACTGAGCCCTGCAGTACCCCGCTCGTTACCTCTCCCCAGTTTGAGAAGATCCCATTGATCAGCACTCTTTGAGTCCGATTCTGTAGCCAACTGTGGATCCACCGGATTTTTGTTTCATCTAGCCCACTTTGAGCTACTTTGCTCATCAGGATATCATGGGGCACTTTGTTGAAAGCTTTGCTGAAGTCAAGGTGTATGATGTCCATGGCATTGCCACAGTCCACAAGGGAGGTTACTTGATCAAAAAATGAGATGAGATTAATCTGGCAGGATTTGTTCTTGACAAATCCATATTGGCTTCGAGTAATCCCTGCATTGTTTTGAAGGTGCTTACAGATGGATTGCTTTATGATCTGCTCCAGAATTTTCCCAGGGATGGATGTCAGACTGACTGGTCTGTAGTCCCCAGGTTCCTCTTTTTTGCCCTTTTTGAAGATAGGGACAACGTTAGCCCTCCTCCAGTCATCTGGCGGTTTCATAGGTTTCCCTTGCAAACCTGATGCCAGTTGGCAACTGTAAAGCCTATGCTGCTTTTATTGTTAAAGGCATATTACATTAATATGAAATAGTATTAACTTAAGCTATGAAAAGGAAATAGCTTTTATTATATAGCTCACCTTTTTGGGAAAATGCTGTGTTTGCTCCTCGAACATCACACCAGTTGAACTCCATGTGGCCCTGTTCTGTGTATGTTTACTGAGAAATAAATCCCACTGAGTTCAACAGAAGTTGCCTTCAAGTAAGTGGACATAGATTTTCAGCCTTAATATTTTCCTGTGAGACAGTACATCCATTTTTCTCTGAAAGAAGGACAATATATTTAGAGTGACAACCCTTGGAAGTGAGAGTCTCAGTGAGAAGAAAACAGCTAAGGCACACTAGATTTTCAGAAGCTGAATACTCAGTTAGCTGGACTATTGTGTACATTTCGGTACAGAACCATTAGGCCAGCTTTCCCCAACTTGAGGTCCTCCAGATGTTTTACACTACAACTCCCACCATCCCTGATCACTGGCCATGCTGGCTGGGGCTGATGGGACTTCTAGTTCAGAACATCTTGAAGGCACAAGGTTGGGGAAGGCTACTTTAACTATTGGGTGGTACAGAAATTAATAAATAAATGAAATAGGTAAATAATTAGACTCTGCGTATCTGGCTAGTTAAAATAGAAAATTAACAGTACTGACAGATTCCTCCTTGGCCTCACAATATTGCCTCTGTCCCAATAAATTATAGGAGGATCTAAGAAGTACTGCTTTGTTTTTTTAACCACATATTTCATCTTCCCAGCCCTCCAAGTGATCATGGAGAATTTAGAAGAACTGAAAAAAAAAACCCAGTATAGTGGCCTCCAGTTTTGAATTCATTCTACAGTATCATTCACAAAACTACATATGGACAGAAAAGTTCTCGGTAGTAAACAATGATAACATCACTATAGATTCTATAGTGTGGTTGTATAGTGTAGAATATCCTGAATAAATGGATAAGGTCAATAAAACATTGTGTGGTTCTTTGCCCCTTCTTTTTTCCAGGGCAGATGTGGTGTTCAGAAAGTGGAGGGAGCTGGGAGCTTGGAACCAGGAGTCAGGACCAAAGAACAATTAGAATCAGAGGGTGAACCAGGAGGCACAACTCAGGAATAGGGATGTATGAGAATCCCATTTGGGGGTGAAAACGGGACGGATTTTTCCAGTTCTGCCCTGGTGGATTTCCGTTTCCACCCCCCTGGTGTCGACTCGATCTGTAGCAAATCGAGCCAATATGTGGATTCTGATTTTTTTTTTAAAGGTGGCAATTTGCACAAATTGGATTTGGGAGGGGGAATCTTTAAATTTGTGCAAATGGGCTTTGCTCAAGTCTCCTGTCACTTACTGGAATGGAACCCCATTGGGCTTAAATGGAATGGAATTCCCAGCACTGCACACCTCTAGTCAGGAATCAGGACCAAAGAGCAAGGCTAGAAACACAAGACAGGCCAGAACTCCAGTAAATACTACTGAGACTGAGAGCCCTCTTATACTCCTTCCTACCCAGGAGGAGCCAATGGCCAGTCTGAGCAGGCAGAATCAGTTCAGAGCCAGAGAGTTCATCATGGAGAGGTTGCCGCTATGTGGCTCACCACATAGCAGTGGACAGCAGTTCCTGACACCCCCCTTGGGTGGACTTACCCATATGGCAACAATGTTGTAATGGGTTGGGAGCTGAGCAGCTGCTTGACTCTGATCAGGCAACCATCATGCTTTTCTGGGTCCATTGGATACTGAACATTGCATTATGGGAGATAAAACATCGTGGTTGCTTGGCACCAATTGGCACCAAGTGGTCTTTGGCTGACAGCCCATTATTCCAGTGCTTCCAGGTAAGCCCACCCAGGAGGGAGGGGATTGCTGGCATCTTGGGGGGTGGGCATCAGTGGCAGTCAAACATGGTACCAGCCCTAGGAAGGAAGAGAGTGTCCCACCCAGTGGCAGCCAAGTGATTTTAGACCCTGGACCTAATGGTCTTATGGACTCCCCTTTAGATGGCCACATTATATTACTTCAGCTGTGAAACACATAACTAGCATAGATCTTCCTCCATATACATACACACTGCTATTCCATGCTTTATGATTGTTCTACCTTCCTGACACAATAGAGCCAAAAAGTAAACAAAAAATTGTTTGCCAGCCCCGATTAAAAGAAATACTTTGAGTATGCATAGATTTGCATTTTAAATTCACCATTATGCCTACAGGAATAAATGGTGTTTGCTTCTGCAGGCTTGCACATTTACTTGGGAATAGGCAGCATTTTGTTGTGGAAAGGGATAATATATATTTAAAGTAAACATAATAAAATGAGCATCTGTAACCATGTCAATGCCTAGCTACCCCCAGACTATGGCATGCTTTTTAAAATAATAAGAAAGGATGCTGCAATGACTAACATCAGCCCTGGTAGGTCCAAGTGCTGATGCCAGGTCTGTTTGCTCTTTGCTGCTGACCCCATCACCTGCCACTCTCTAGGATCACTGGGGAGACCCCTGGGCTGTGGGACCCTTGACTTCAGCCCTGAGGTCCAGCCCTAACTGCACCACTGGCCGCACAAGATCTGGGAGTTTCACAACTGGGTGCAAAAAGGTGAGGTACAATTTTATTATTTTGTCTAGATTAACTAATGATTGAGCTGGTTTCCCCTGATGTGACTCAGAAAAGGTGCCTACTTTTGGTAGCTGACTTATCGCATCCTACAGATTGGGGGGGCACATGCGGCCCTCCAGGTGTTTTGGCCTACAACTTCCATCAGCCCCAGCTAGCATGGCCTATGGTGAGGGATCATGGGAGTTGTAGGCCAAAACAACTGGAGGTCCACAAATTGCCCACCCCTGTTATAGATTAAGCATCAAAGAGTTTAGCATCAAGTGGAAATAACTTGCATGGGTCTCTCTTCATATGGCCAAATAACAAAAGATGAATAGATGTAAAACAGCGCCCTATTTTTGATTTGGGACTACTTTGAGGGAATAATATATTCTATTCAGATTCAACTATTTAGCATTTGCTTACCCCAGTGGGATATTTGCAAAGTATAATGTTTTCTAACAGCTGTAAGGAAGGGAGAATGTGAAAATTTTCCCTGTACATAATATCTATGAAATTGCATTGAATATTGTAATGATGTGTTATGCTGTCATTAGTGCACTGTGAATACCTAATTTGGAAGGTTAATGAAATTGACAAATATGTGTACTGTATGCATATTGTCAATACTACTTAATGGCAAATCTCTTCTTTTTCTTTAATTTGTAAAATGATGTCAAACTGAAAGTGCCAATTATTGTGACTCCATTTTTTGTCAGGACTTCTAGAATATATCGGCATGTAGTTATTGAAACATGACCATATGCTTGTGTTTAATTGCCACATAGACATGCTCTTTAAATTTTTTTGCACATTCCGTGACTGTATTTCGTTCTTATTATAATTACGATCAGTATAAAACTATCGTATTGGGACAGCTTTTGTTCCGGCTGGAAAAAAATCACCTCCCAGGTGACCAAAGGTTTTTGCTTTTTATTCATTCTGGAGGGGTTGTTGTTAAAAGTGGACACCGGTCGGGGGGGCATGTTCAAGTTGATCTTTTATTCTGAAGATACATATTCCAAGTAAAGTCTACAATATGCCCCTTTGAATGATGCACATAGGAGACATATGAATTTCTTGCATAAGTTCATTGCCATCTTGTTGATTTAATTGATTGGCATCATGCTTTTGATTAGGGCAGGCATGGGGTGCAAATGATGCAGCCATTCTAGAAGAGAACTGATTAAATAATGACAGCCCCCTCCCCATCCCCCACTCCAAGTATCCTTTCACGCGTCGTGGTTTCACAACTCAACAATGGAAAAAAGACCTCTTCCCCATCCACATATTTCATTTTTCTATGTAAGTTTAAAACTAATAAGGAGAGGAAAGGAGAAGGAAAGCCATCACACCCAATTATCCAAGCAGCCCTAAATACTGCTGTCAGCTCATTTTAAACTGTACATTTGTAGGTCAAAATAGCACGGAGCTGATTTTGCTGTCATAACTAGGGATGTACGAAAGTCACTTACGGTTTCACAGATCTGTTTCGCAGAGTGTGGGGGGAGGCGCTCCATCCCTCCCCCCGGAGTCCTGCCCGGCTGGCTCTGCTCCGTGGGGATTCCGCGGAGCTGCCAGCCGGCTCCGCCAGCAGCCGGACATCCGGCCGCTGGGTAGCAGGGACACAAATGGCAGCTGCCGTAGCCACCGCTGTTTGCGTCCCGGTATTCAACCATGCTAGGCTACTTAAATATTTACGTAGCCTATCATGACTGGGTTAAAAAAACAACAAAAAACAAATGCATAGGCAAATGGCGGCGGCTACGGTGGCCGCCATTTGCATTCCTTATTTTTCGCCATCTTAGTCTACGTAAATATTTACGTACACTATTACGGCAAAAATAAAGGGGAATGCAAATAGCATAGTGGGCGCTATTTGTGTTCCTTTTTGATTTGCCGTTTTAGCCTACGTAAATATTTACATAGGCTAAAACAGCGAATCAAAAAGGAACACAAATACTGCCCACTACGCTATTTGCGTTCCTCTTTATTTTCACCCTAATAGTCTACGTAAATATTTACATAGACTAAGACAGCGAAAAATAAGGAATGCAAATGGCGGCTGCCGTAGCCGCTGCCATTTGTGTACGCGTTTGTTTTTTTAAAATCCAGACGTGGTAGGCTATGTAAGTCTAGTAAAACAACAAACAAAACAAAAGACCAGACTGCAAATGGCGGTGGCATAGGGATGGGCGAAAGTCCCTTACCTGTTCTCGAAGCTTGCTTCGCGGTGGGGGGGAGGCACTTCGGTTCTCCCCCTGAAGTTCAGGCGAGGGGGGGGAGGCGCCCTGCCTCGCCCGGCTGAAATTCAGGCCGGGTAGAAGCGCCCCATCTACCCGGCCGTGAAAAAAAAGTAAAAACAAAACAAAACACACACACACCCGTGATAGGCTACGTAACGATTTACGTAGCCTATCACGGCTAGATTTCCAAAGTCAGCCGTGATAGGCTATGTAAATCGTCACGTAGCCTATCATGGGTGACTTTGGAAAAAAAAAAAAAGCGCGTACGCAAATGGCGGCTCCCATGGAGACCGCCATTTGCGTTCCTTATTTTGGCACGTCTAGTCTACGTAAAGATTTACGTAGACTACGGCGAAAATAAGGGCAACGCAAATAGCGTTCCCTTATTTTCGCCGTAGTCTACGTAAATCTTTACGTAGACTAGATGTGCCAAAATAAGGAACGCAAATGGCGGCGCCCATGGGCCTCCGCCATTTGCGTACGCGCTTTTTTTCCCCCCCAAAGTCAGCCGTGATAGGCTACGTGATGATTTACGTAGCCTATCATGGCTGACTTTGGAAATCTAGCCGTGATAGGCTACGTAAATTGTTACGTAGCCTATCACGGGTGTGTTTGGTTTTTTTACCGCACTTTTTTTTTTTGCAATGGTGGCGGTGGCAGCCGGTCGGGAGACTGGCCGCTGCCCCCACCCCCACCGAACCGCCACCGAACTGCCGCCGGGACCCGCCGCCGAGAGGGACATTCGGCCACGGTAAGTCCCATCCCGGGGGGGGGGGGCGGGGGGCCGGCGGAGAATTTCGCCACCAATTTCGGGGGGCCGAATGCGTTGGCATTCGGCCTCCCGAAGATTCGGGGAGAAATTCTCTGCCATCCCTACGGGTGGCAGCAGCTGGTCGGAAGACCAGCTGCTGTTGCCGCTGAAGCTGCCACTGGAGCCGCCACCAACCAGAACATCTGCCCCAGGTAAGTCTCGTCCCAGGGGGATCTGCAGGGGGTGGCGGGGGGAGGGTGGCAGGCCGTTCCGCCATGGATTTCGGAAGGCCGAATGCCAGTGCATTCGGTCTCACTGAAATCTGTGGCGCAATTCTCCGCCATCCCTACTTATAACTCAAGGCCATTGTCTCAGCAGCAAGAAAAAACAACATATGCTCATGGTAGGTTAGGCAATAATTTGAACAGTCTCTCTATAGCAAGCGTGGGCAGACTTCAGGCTTATGGGATCTACTTTGTTGTCAAGAAACCTGAGATTCACCAACCGGAGCCAGGTGCAAAAGACATGTACTGAAATGAAGAAAGCCATGGGAAGGAGGTAGGGTGTAGTTAGGAATGGGGGAGAAATTCGTTCCATTTGTATTTTATCCATCCCAGTTATCCTAAAAAATTCACACTTCTCCAAATTTTGCAATAGAGTTCTCTAATTTTAAAAAAATTGCATACAAAAAATGATATATTTGGGAAAATAACATTCAGACATCCACTATATTAGGAAAATTGCTTGCAAAAATATGTGTATAGTAAGCAAAATGAATGCATGCATTAGGAGAATCATGAGCAACATTTCATTAATTTTCATGAAAACTTTTTTTTTAATGCTCAGATTTCAAGAACTGAATTTATGACTGGAGAAATTCTCAGCATTTGTGACAAATCTAACTTAAGATTGGAAAAATGAGAGAAACCAAAATGGACAGTCTTGTTCATCCCTAATATCAAGAACTCTGTGTGTGTGTGTGTGTGTGTGTGTGTGTGTAAGAATGGACTGCAAGCCCAATTAAGTTCTGATACTAAAAAAATAAAATAAAAATCCAGGGCCCAGAATCCTTCAATTCTAAAACCTGTTCAGGTGTTCCATGAAGTACTTACATGAACAGGTGACTGGGGATGGGGCCACACTGAGTAGCTCTGCCCCAGATGTTGTGTGTGCCATAGGGTGGCCATGTGTCCTCTTCTTAAGAGGACAGTCTTCTATTTGAAGGCGTCCTCTGTTTGAAGGACTGTCCTTGCAAATTGGTATCATCTTTTTTGGTGATGTATTTCCTCTTTTTTGGTGATTCATAAGTGGCCGTCTAGTTGCCCCCCGAGGCACTCATGCATAGGGATGTGCGAATCCGCAAAACTCAAGCTGGCCGAAGTTCTCCGAATTCCATCTTGAAGCTCGTTCTGACTTGAGTCCATATCAGATACCGAGCTTTTTCTTTGCATGAAAATCCATGCATATTTTCATGTACATTTTCCCAAATGTATGCATCAATTGTGCACATCTTTGAAATGTATACATTCTTCTCCCATTGATTAAAATGTATTTGTGCACATTTTTCAAAGTATGCACATTTTCATACACATTTTTCAAATGTATGCATGCTGTTGAACACATTGTTTTTCGTCCACGAATCACACTGCAAGCTCGGAAATGCATGGACTTCGACCACAGATTGCATTTGAGTCTGGGTTCAGTCTGGAAGGAGCAAACTGGGTAAATTCTGATAAAAAATGAACTGAAACAAACTTCTCATATATCCCTGCTCGTGCATACAGTGAAAACATCTATAGAGAGCCAGTATGGTGTAGTGGTTAGAGTGTTGGACTGGGACTCAGGAGATCCAGGTTCTAGTCCTCACTTGGCCATGAAGCTCACTGAGTGACTTTGGGCCAGTGGCTGACTCTCAGCCTAACTGTCAAGATGGAACCCAGGCTTCCTAGTTTGGTGTCAGATTCTGAGTCAGATTTGGAGGCAGAGCTAGAAGAAGTCCAGTCGAAACAGAGAGTGGGGGAGGAAATTCCCCAAGACTCTCAAGGAGTCTGGGATGAATCTTCCCAGGAGCTTATCATGCAGGAGGCCCAGGTTTAGAGACCATCTTTCCCCTCCCCCCGCCATGGGAACTCACCCTTTGTCAGAGGGGGAAGGAGCACCAGAGCTGACAGAGGCCACCACAGGGTTAAGTGGGCAGAGTTGAGAGGGGAGGGGGGAGGTGGTCCGCCTGCTTGGCTGCATGTCAGAAGTTGGGTTGAAGGATCGTGTGTGGAGGAGGAGCCCACTAAAAGCCTGTCAGGCATGGTGGGAAACCATTTATTTAGTAGATAGTAAACTGCCTTGCATTGTTCGTTTAGCTAATTAGGCGTAGAGGGCAGCTCCTAGCTTTCACAGACACTACAGGTGTGAAGACGTGTTTTAACTGAATAAAGACTTTGTGAATTGCACAGTGAGTCTCTGTTGCCTCACTATTCAGTGGGAGGGTTTGAAACCTTGACAGCAACCTACCTCACAGGGTTGTTGTGAGGAAAATATGGAGAGGAAGAGGACTATGTGAGCCACCTTGGATTCCTTGCGAGAGGAAAAAACAGTGGATGAGGTCCTTCCCTGTTGAGGCCTGCCATGGTGATGGGGCCTCAGCAGCTTCTCATGGATGCCATGTACTGATGCTGTTCCTGTCTACAATGTGGAATGCCTGAAAGGTTTCTTCTACTCATGTCAAGATGTGTGAGCAGTGGGGTTGGGGAGACAGCTCGCATATCACGCATTGGTGGAAGTATCATGGTCATAATACACTTGGAACTTTTCAGTCTTAAGACACTTCCAAAGATGTCCTAAGGTGCCTATTATGTACCTCACTGTCTCTTTCATGGGTTCTGAGGGGTCCAGATGTACCCCCTTGTTACAGGATCTCCAATCATCAGCGTCTTCCATTTGTAGCCCTCCTGTGTTTTCCCACTGCCTTTCCTGTCTTTTTTCTTACCAAAAAGAAATCAAGTGAAGAAGGAAAGATGGAATAGCTTCCCAGTGTCTTTTGGTTGTTAGCACCAGGAGCCCTCCATCTAGGAGAACCCTAGAAAAGAGGCCATTTTGCTAAGCTTTATTTCTTGAGTCTATTTCAAAATCTTGTCAGACACCCAAGTGTTTGTTTTCATGCTACAGATTCTCAGGTAAGGCTGTTTTTGTTTGTTCTGATTCACTGCAGCAGCAAACATGAAGCTTTTGTTTATACTCACATTATCTTGTGTGTCTTTAAATAATCTGGAAATATTTTGATTTCCCTCCCATGTCTTTATTTCACTTCTGTGAGCGAGGGAAAACTCACTAAGTAGTATCACTTAGACAGGATCTCCTGACAGTATAGTAAGCATAATAAACGTAAGTGTCCTAGCTAAGGTTTTGAACTGTCTGTCTTGTCCAGTTGCCATGATTGTTATAGTCTGAATTTATCATATTGAAATCCCCAGACTATAATTTTTTTAGTGAGCATTGAATAGTGGCACTTTTCAGAAGTCATTTCATGCATGTGGCAAAGTATTCTCTGGGCTATGAAAGCATATGTGACAATATATTTGTTCGCCTTTCAGGTACCGCAGGACTCTTGCTGCTTTTAGAACTCAAATTGCCATTTTTACAAATGACCTGTTGCCAGAAAGGTTTACATTTTCACCAAAAAAGGGTCATGAATCATCATCATGATCATCATGCTACATTCCCTTATTCTGTGATCTGTAATCCACACTACAGTGCTTCAATTTCAAAATGAGTTCAAAGAAAGAAACAGCCAGGAATAACCACAGCTGCACTTTGCCTCACCACATGAGAACCCTTCTCACACTGCTTGTGTAAGAGAAGTATGTTTAACTATATATGTGTGGGCATATCTCTGATCCAGAAACCACTTCTTCATGCCTGTTTGGTTTTATTCATTTTAGGATGTAACTGCACATTAAGAAGAACATATTGGATTCACAACTACAGGATTTCCTCATGTAAAAAATGAAAGGGGGTGCAATTTCAGGGAAGAATTGGCAGGTGGGGTTGTTTAAACCAGCCAATTTCCCCCTGTATGTGTCCCCCAAGCTTTTAAAACTCCATTCTCTCCCAAACTAGGCTCCAACACCTATAATAAGCCTAGTGGAGAGAGAAAAATGGCGGCAGGGGGTGGGGGAGAGAAGGCATTTGTATGGGGAAATCAGTGGACATAAAAAGGGTTAAGCACTCCCTCCCTCCAGTAATTTTACATGGGTTTAGGAACATGTGACAGCTCAGGTAAAGTGCAGAGTTCGGTGCCTCTGCAGAGCAAAGTTCAGAACTCTCTAGAGTTTGGCGGGCCGCAGGAAGCCTGCCCCCAGACAGCCCTCACAGCACATGCTCAAGGGGTGTGGCTCCCGCCTTCCCACTCAGTTCCTTCTTGACCACCAGAAAGACAGCATTTGGAGGAACATCTGCTTTGCTCTGTTTCTGAGGAGAGCATGAGTTATGCCTTTTTCCCTCTTCATTCTTCACCTTTCTCTAGTATATTTTTGCCTTTTATTTTATTTTGGTCAACTCTGTGTTGGTATGCATCTTCACCTCTTTCAAACAGTGCTTATACTGTGCTGGGCACTTTTTTGTTGTTGTTGAAAGCATTCTACTTGTGACAGCAAATTACCTACCAATGATGGGCATCACTGCTGCCTCCTCTGCCTGGTAGTTACATGCCTCCATTGCCATCCTTTCACCAGGAAAGCGCACTGAGATTGCTCGCTGTAGCATTGAGCAACACTATGGCAGCAGGCCCTTTTGGTGCCCAGTGGTGATACCAACATCCCCACTATGGCAGCAGGCCCTTTTGGTGCCCAGTGGTGATACCAACATCCCCAAGGCCCCATGGGCAATGCAACTCTGTTCCATCTTGGCTCCATCCATATTGTTTCCTTGGGCTGACATTCCTCAGTGTGGAGCAGTGTCAGAAAAATGACGATTTGGTTCAGATGGCACATGTCACGTTCTTCAGGACTAAAACCTATGTCACCAGGGCTGAGGCTAAGAGCAGGAAATTGCAGGCACTTTAACTTAGGAGAGTGCTCAGAATCCTTCAATCCAGGGAATCAGGTGGTACTGGAGAGCCAATGGCATGCTGTTACTTGCTATAAAGCTCTGTGTTCTGCTCATCTCCCTTATTCTAGGTAATCTGTCACTGAGGGAGGCTGCCAAGCTATTCCTTGCCCTTTATATCTGTTAGGGTGGCCATGTTTACATCTTGACAGAAGACAGTGCTCTATCTAAAGGGCTGTCAGAGGACTGTCTTCTGTTTGACAGGCTGTCCATCCCAAGTCCAGTTCTGAGGTAAGAACTGGTAGGGAGAGGCCAGGGCCTTGGAATTGCCCATCAGCAGTTAGCACCTGACAGCAGACTGAGCAGGCAAACAGGTCACCTGGGCACAGACTCCCACCCCCACTACAGTGAGATGTATTTTTATTTAAATTATAGTAATTATTCCCAAATGTGCATCTACAAATATAAATGACCTCATGCAGATTTTATGCAGATCTATGTCATCTTTCATTTTCTTTTTTGGGTGATGTATTTCTGCCTTTTTGGCAATGTGTAAGTAGCCACCCTAGTGCCTTCCGCCTAACTTTCTGCTCCAGGTATATATCAACCTTCAGACATGAGTTCCTGACAGTCACAGTGCTTACATTTAAGTGCTTGTCCTATCTCAAGAGTATCTTAAAATAAATGTGGTATTTCTATGTGAAAATATTTACCTCAGGGAACGTTAACAGAAGCCTCACACAGAATAGTGACAAGAATATATGTGTCTCACAGAATAGTTCGTTCTGTACTCTTCTGATGGTCAGCAACATAAACTGAGGAAAATGACAAAAATTTAGTAAATTCCAAGAGGCATTCCAAGAGATGTTTAAAATGTGATGAAAAGATTTTATTGAACAGCAGCAGAAATACCTTTCCTCTGGCAGGACTGCTATGCATTTAATTACTGCCTGATATGACAAAATTCAATGGTTTTTGAAATGCTTTTGTTAGCTTGGAGATGTGGTGACAGGAAAAGCATCACCTGTTGAATTTCTGCATATTTACAGGGGCCCTGGTAGGAGAAAGGGGGGAGAACCTGAAAAACTGAAGTAGAAGATAAATATTTACATAATTTGACTGAAGAAATATGTGTGTTTCCAGTATCTTATGTTCAAAGCTGACCTTACACAGAATCTTGTGGAGGTATTTTCTCTCCATTTTTTAAAGCCAAAATTACCTTGGACAGGCTGCCAGCCAGATAGAGGTTATATAAACCTTCCATTGTTTTCAGCACAAATCCCCTCCCCCCCCAGCTGCTTTTTTTTTTTTTTTTTTTTACCTATAAGGTAAAAGATGCATGTAAGATTTAGGGCCTTATATTTCTCATCCTGTGGGTTAAAACAATAACAATGGGGTGGGTGATATTGAACTAAAAAATGACCAGAGGAAAACAGGATTACAGTCAGGGCCAGATATTGGAACAAGGATAACTGTTTTGGCAGTTGGCCTCTGTACACCACCACATTGAAGTTGAAAGGAAACACACCCAGATGGGAGCAAAGTCAGGACTTTCAGCTGTAATTCAAGGGGTTTGACAAAAGTGGGGCACTAATTATTCAGGAAGAACAGCCAGTGGCATACACCCCCTCCATCGTTGGTGGCTCGTAAGTAATGGCTGACAAGCAGCTGCATGGTCAGGTGTGGCCTGTTTCCTGGGTACCCCATGACCAAACAAGCAGAGAAAAGGCCTGGAGGTGGTTCTGAGTGTTACATTTGCATTTGGTAGCTGTTCACTGGAACTCCCAACATGACGTCCAAAAAGGTGTCCATGCGAGTGAAGGAGGCCATCATTAGGCTGAGGAAACAAAATAAACCCATCAGAGAGATAGCAAAAACAGTGGGAGTGGCCAACACAATAGTTTGGAACATCCTGAAGAAGAAGGAATTAACTGGCAAGCTCAGCAATAGCAAAAGGCCTGGAAGACCACAGAAGACAACTAAAGTGGATGACCGTAGAATTCTGCTCATGGTGAAGAGGAGCCCTTTCACAACATCTAGCCAGGTCAAGAACACTCTTGAGGAGGTAGGCATGTCATTGTCAACATCTACAGTCAAGGGACGGCTTTATAAATGTAAATACAGAGGCTTCATAACAAGGTGCAAACCACTGGGAACGCTCAAGAACCAAAAGGCCAGGTTAGCCTTTGCCAGCAAACACCTAAAAAAGCCTGCCCAGTTCTGGAATAAGATTCTTTGGACTGATGAGACCAAGAATAACCTGTACCAGAATGATGGGAAGAAAAGTATGGAGAAGGAAAGGAACAGCTCATGATCCAAACCATACCACATCATCTGTCAAACATGGTGGAGGCAGTGTTATGGCATGGGCATGTATGGCTGCCAATGGAACCGGGTCACTGGTGTTTATGGATGACCTGACTGCTGATAAAAGCAGCAGGATGAATTCTGAAGTGTATAGGGCTATACTTTCTGTTCCTATTCAGCCGAATGCTGCCAAACTGATACGACGCCGCTTCATATTGCAGATAGATAATGACCCAAAACGTACAGCAAAAGCTACCCAAGAGTTTCTCAAGGCAAAGAAGTGGGATGTTCTTCAATGGCCAAGTCAGTCAGCTGATCTCCACCCAATAGAGCATGCTTTTCACTTACTGAAGACAAGACTGAAGGCAGAAAGACCCACAAACAAGCAGCAGCTGAAGGCAGCTGCAGTAAAGGCCTGGCGAAGCATCTCGAGGGAGGAAACTCAGCATTTGGTCATGTGCATGGGTTCCAGACTTCACTTCAGGCAGTCATTGACTGCAAAGGATTTTCATCCAGGTATTAAAGGCGATCCTTAAGTTTGAAATGATGTTGGTTTGTTCCATTACTTATGAGCCACCAACGATGGGTGTGTGTGTATGCCACTGGCTGTCCTTCCTGAATGGTTAGTGCCCCACTTTTGTCAGACCCCTTGAATTACAGCTGAAAGTCCTGACTTCGCTCCCATCTGGATGTGTTTTCCTTTCAACTTCAATGTGGTGGTGTGCAGAGACCAACTGCCAAAATAGTTATCTTTGTTCCAATATTTCTGGCCCTGACTGTATGTAAGAAGCTTCTCTCAGTCTGTCATTCTTCCACACTACAGTCTGGCCAAGCTGCAGAGTAAATGCCCCTTATTGAATTATGTGTAACATGTACTTTGAGAGTTACTTTGTGTTTTTATTTGTCAGCTTTGTATACAGCCCAACTGGCAAATGCCCTCCGTGTGATTTGCAATCATAAAACCAAGAAGAAGAAGAAGAACAAACAAAATAACCAAACAAAAACACAACAATGTTTTTTTGTTTATTCGTTCAGTCGCTTCTGACTCTTCTGACTTTTCATGACTTCATGGACCAGCCCATGCCAGAGCTTCCTGTCTGCCGTCGCCACCTCGAGTCCGTCACCTCCAGAATAAACACAACAATAAAAGTATCAAAATAATACAAAGTTAAACACTAAAACATTAAAAACTATTAAAAAGCCAACAGAAAAATTAATACCCAGAGCAACAAATTAAAGATTTTATGACTGCTGAAAAAAGAAGGTTTTTGAACACCATGAAGATGCCAGGCAGATCTCCCTGGGATAAGGGATTCCATAGATGATGGGGAGTTGTGAGGTGTTAGAAGCTTGCTAATCTTTCCACTCATGCTAAATTTGTTCAAATGTAACTACTTCAGAAAGAACATGCAAGTAATGTGTATGGTTGAGACTGGCCCAAAGTCACCCAGTGAGCTTCCATAGCCAAGTGGGGACTAGAAACCCCCCATCTCCCAAGTCCCAGTCCAACACTTTAACCACTAGGCAACACTGGCTGTCTAACCACTACACCACACTGTAGGTGCTCATGAAAAAGAGACCGTATAATGGAAAGTTTTTTCTGAAGTAGTTACATTTGAACAAATGCAGCATGAGGGGAAAGATTAGCAAGCTTCTCTTTGTTTGAATAAAAAGCACACTCTGTACATGCTCAGGGAATGGACAAAATGAGGAATAAACATACCAGGGAATATGAAGAACTATATTCTTTCATTATGTGTGTGTGTGTGTGTGTGTGTGTGTGTGTTTGTGTAGCTTCTCCCCCAATCCAGCTGTTTCCCTGGAACCCCCCCCCCCCTTCACCCAAGGGTCTTCTCAGATAACCTAACAGGAGGTTGGATAATGAGCTGGATGTAGAAATACAAAGCTGAGCTGGGGGCAAAGAGGGATGCTGACATATGTAGGAGTAAGTCTCATTGAACTCAATAAGACTTACTTCTGAGTAGACATGCACAGAGTTGGTTTTCCTCTCCATTTTAGCCTCACAACATCAACAACAATGCTGGATGTGCAAATATAAAGTTTAGCAGGGAGAATAATACATGGTGTAGGGCTCCAGGACCAGCATGGTAATTTTAAAAGGTTTTTTTCTTTCTTTAAAACAGTATTGCTTTAAACAAATAGTTTATCTCTCAGGCACACCTAAGACAGCCTTCTTTT
Source organism: Heloderma suspectum (assembly GCF_057233095.1). Classification (NCBI taxonomy): domain Eukaryota; kingdom Metazoa; phylum Chordata; class Lepidosauria; order Squamata; family Helodermatidae; genus Heloderma; species Heloderma suspectum. The sequence continues at coordinate 275,672,512 of NC_139458.1, forward strand.
GGGAAGCCCCTACAAGGAAGTGGAAATGTTTTTACTGAAAGTAATTACTGCATGGCAGGGGAGAGGAAAAATATGTAAACTTTTACGAAAAATAGTGATTCTTTCAGAAGTTATGCAGACTCATGGAGATGGCTGGGCACCGGAAGTACATTTGTCGGTATGTATTATCTACGTAATTGTTGGAGCGAAAAAAAAAATAAATCCAAGGGCTTGTGAACGGCGGAACGGAGCACTGGACACAAACTTCAGAAGTCAAGAGGAATGGAAGGAACACATTTCGTACATCCCTATGCCCCCCTTTTTTCTCTTTCAAAATCCTATGAGCAATACTGTGAATCCTGTAATTCTTTATACATCTTACAGTCTGTTATAGCTGAAACAAAATTTCTCACAATTTTGAAATTCAGCAAAATTTCAGAAATTGAGCTCAACTCAATTTAGAGATAAAATTAAATTTTAAGTCTTCTTTTAAGGCAATAATGTGAAGAAATATTAACATACTAAATTCAAAACTCCCCCCCCCCCCACTTTACATCATGGATCCAACAGCATTCAGAAATGGGAATGCTGAAAGTGAAATAAATGCTGCGCCTGAAATTCAAATTGAAAGAATTTGCTTGAAATTCCACCCCACCGACATTTGTTTCAACTCTACAGTCTGTACACTTTATCAAAGGAGATTGCCAGATTGCTATTTTGCAATATCGCTGGCTAATTTCTTTCCCTCATTCTGAAATGTAATTTTAATTAATGCCATGGCCACTTGCTAGTGTATTTTGCCTCTGGGACACTATTTTTCAATTCTTGGAGCAGAATGTCTTAGTGTTCCCCTCCCCATACACCGCCCCCCCCCCAGTGAAAACTGCTATTGTTTGATTTGTAGGGATTAGAACTTGCATCTTGAGCAACACCTCCTATCACTAAAGGGATTGATTTCCCTCATGTTTTACTGAGTCTGTGACTCCACCATAAATTCCTCTTTGTTAATCTTCCACTCTCTTAGTAAATCTATTATGAGCTTGAATATGTTCTTAGGAGTAATAAAATGTTATAAGTAGATAGTGAGATAGCAATTCTTACACCATACTAAATAGCAGACCTGAATGTTTACCCGTGAGTATCATTAGTTAGAAGGGACACTGAGGGAAGGAGGCTATACATTTCATTTGACAAATGAAATGTAGCTGACTTGATTAAATAAATCTTGTAGTACAAACTTATACCCATTGAATTAAATGGGGCTTTCACCCAGGTAAGTGGGAATAGGATTGCAGCCGGAGGGCACAATCCTATCAGGATAGGCAGCCGCCCCCGAACTCGGAGGCAACTGCCTATCCAATGCAGAGCAGGAGAAGCGCAGAGGGGATCGTCTCCTCCATGCTTCAGCCGCCGTGCATTTGCGACTACACAGCCAGTTTTGGCTGTCTAGCTACAGGAAGGCAGAGCGGGGGAAGCGGCTGCTGGACGACACATAGGATGTGTCATACCTAATCCGGCCTACAGGATTGCCCAATCTAGCTGGAAGAGGGTTGAGCAACCTCTGTGGGCCCCTCCCTACCCAAAGCCCCTCCCCCTTCCCAAGCCCCACCTTCTGACCTGAACAGAGGAATCCTCATATTGTCTCCAATTCTCCCACATGTGGCTGGGGCTAGCAGGACCCAGTCTCTTCCTATACCACTTGCACCCCAGTTGGGTCTCAACCGGTGTGGGAAGGAGGCACCCAACTTTCCAGCAGGCTGTGCTGATGGAAATGAGAGGAGGAAGCAGAGTCATCCCACTAGATCTGCTGAAGACCAGGCTCCTCTTCCCTCAGCTGTCATCTCCAGCAGCCATTCCAGCAGTCTGTACTGAGAGAAATGAGAGGGAGAACAGGGCCATTCCACCAGCCCTGCTGAAAAATTAATTCCCCCCTTCCCTCCCCATTCCTTTTTTCCTTGTGTGTCATGTCTTTAAGACTGTAAGCCTATGGGCAGGGACTGTGTTTTTATTATCTGTAAGGTGCTCCAGGAGCCTGTTTGCCAGAGGAGCAAAATAAAGATACTCTAAATAAACATCTCCACAGGAACTATATCAATAATGGCATCAAGATCCGTATGGATACAGGCAATGTTATTCTCAAAGTGCCTAGCAAACCTGTCACTGCAGGCTTTCGTAGGTTCCAACGTAACCATTCCAGGATCCAGATGTAATAGACACTTCAACACTATAGACACTTCAACACTAAAAAAGCTCTGCTGGGTGGCTACCTGAGGATGCTATGGAGGCAGAGAACTAAAATTGCTTCACCACCCTCACCACCACAAGGTAGGTTTGATCATGTGCTCCTACTTGTGTCTGGTCGTACTTGCCCTGACACTTGTGCCATTTGTACTGTAATTGTCATTCTCCTTATTTCATTGGCCCCCCTGCTTTCTAGTAAACTAGGGAGCTGGCAGGGCTCTACAATGCTGGAGAAGGTGCTTGGGAGCAGCTGTGTTGGCGGCCCTAGCCATCTCACCATTCCATAGTGAGACCAAGGCTCTGACAGGTGTTCCAGCCTTGTCAACCCAAACGTCCCCTAGAGTATTCAGGAAGCCATTGGATTCCAAAAGCCTCTGGGGGCAGACCAACTTAATGGGGGAACTCCACCATCAATCTAAACTTCATCAGGAAGTGGTCTGACCTTGACAATGAGGATAAGGAGACCCCCACCACACACACCTATAGAGGTAATTTCAGACCACCTTCCGCTCAGTTGAAAACACCAGGTCAAGAGTATGTCCTGCAATATGTGTTGCATCGATGACATATTGAGACAGCCCTGTGGTTGTCATGGCAGCTATGAAATCAGGGCCTCTTAAGGTGGCCCCACTGTGTGGTTTTCCAGCACCACACCCAAGACCACCACAGGCAGGGAGACTGATGGGCAGTGGGCTGGCTGGGACATCAGTAGGATTCTTCTCCTCTCTTTGGACTAGTGCCATGTACAAACACTCAGACTCAGCCCTTCACCGAACAGGTCTTCTGACAATGGAGATGGAGTATTTATAGATCAAGGGTGGGCAACATGTGGCCCATGGGGGACACATGCAGCCCCCTTGCTGATTTTGCGGCCCCCACTGACCCTGCTGCAGCTGAATTTGCTGCCTCAGCGATGGCATCAAAAAAACAAAAACAACTCACTCTAATTTTTCAAGAAACCAAGTGAGTGCATACCTTGTGTAGAAGCAGAATCGCAGTCCCAGAAGCCTCCTGGAAATAAAGCGCACTCCCTGCAAGTCTTGTTTTTGTGCAAAATCATGGGGTTTTTTTGTGTCATCGCAGCCAATGCAGGTGTGGTCATTTCAGTGGCGGGGTGGTGGTGGTGAGGTTGTGGCCCCCAGTAGGTTTTGGTGGGGAATTGGGCCCCAACTCCTGGTAGTTGCTCGCCCCTGTTATAGATGGCGGTGATACCCCCTCCGTGGTCCAGGGCATGTGCTTGTGCAGAAGGGTTCTGTTCTTCTGTCAGTATGTTTGTCTGTACATTTTGCAACCAAGTAAAGTTTGTTTTTGTCAAGCCTTCACTTTGTGAGTACTTAGTTATTCGACCACTCTTGCTAACAGATCCAGGTGTTATTCAAACAGAGTATGTATAGCTGTCTGAACTTGCTGGACACCCCCTCCAAACACCACTATCACACAGTAATGTTACTAAACATATTATTTTCACATGATAAAAAAGCCTTCATCCATGATAGCTGAGTTGTGACAAAACGTTCAAGTGCCCATGCAACTGAAGCACTACAGTGAAAATTGTGAGTGCCACTTTGGTTGTTCCATCCAATTGCATCCAACTGTTCATTTGGCGAAATCCTGCAACAGTGTCCTTTGTTTGTACACAGAAATACTTGTATTTTATCATCATCAGTTTACCTTCTAGGAAATGATTGTTTTGTGGCTGGCCATGCCCACCATGGCAGCTATTTTACGAATGGGCAAGCCTTCCCCCAGCAGCCATTTTGTGAATGCCCCCATGGCACCCTGGTACCTCATTCAACAGGGTCCTCTGACCCTGTTGAATGTAGCATTTTCGGGGGCTGGAGAGACCACCACGGGGAGGAGAGGGCGGAGAAGTTTGATTCCACCAGTCCAGTTACAGGTGCCTAAATCTGGATCCAATCCACTATAATTGGATCAAATGCTAATTTCACCAGACTACCATTGTCACATGGCAAACCTCTTTTTGAAGCTGAAGAGACATCTAAAAGCAGGCAGTTGATGACATGCGGATCTGCCATTCAAAGGAAGCATTAAAAAAAATCCACTGCATATTTTGGAAATTCCTAAAGTAGCTCTTTAAAACTGGGCCTCTGTAATTATAAAATTCATTTTGAAATACAATTATATGGTCATTTATGCAACACAATATTGAGCAACAACTGTTCCACAGCAGGTGGCAGCTAAGCAACAGAATTTGGCCAGGGCTATGAAAAAGAAAAAGGCTACAGTACAACCCTCTTATATTCAACCCTCTTCCCCACCCATCCTTTAATATAAGCAAAATGGCATAGGCTGGGATATAAAGTAGCCATTTTAGTGATGGGTTTGTCTTCTGACTTTTCTCTCTTTCTCATTCTTTAGAAGGGTGTGTATGCAGCAGATATTGCAAAGAGAGCAAAACTCCCAACTTGAAAGGGCTGGAAGTGTTTAAAAAGAGCATTTGGAGTCTATCAGCAAACAGCAGCAGTTCTCTATGTAGGAAATTTTAGGCTATAAATTCTTCTTCAGCTAGATTATATGCAGTACAAGTCTTGACTTTCAATTTATACCTTTTGATATGAGTCATTGAATGTTCTGATTTTGAGTTTATTTGTCCTGTCTTCAGCAAAATGGATTGAATATGGGGGGTTAGCCAACCGTGGTGCATTGTCTCTGTGCCTCAGATGTTACATTGATGAAATCTTAGTGTCTGGCACTATCTTAGAGGAATATAAAAATGTGATTTGGTCTGCAGCCAGTTTTCCTTCCCACTCTGGACCATTGAAGGAACATCTGGGAGAACACTGTATTCATTAATCCAAATTCCGAACACTTTGGAGGTGGTGGTGGTGCGGGGAGGCAGAATACCTGATCCTGTCTGAATCAGTGTTTTTGTCAATTCGCCTGTTTTTCTATTAGACCCCAATAGTGCCTCCAGTCAAAGGCCTGCATCACTTAATATTCTGTTTCCCCTAAATATGACAAGAACAGAAATGTCACTAATTGTTTCATTTTAAACATTGGACTCACACGTATACACATGCTGCCATTCTGATGGTAGCCTGTCAAAGGTTTCCTTTTGTCATGCATATTTGCTTGACTGGCTCTGGAAAGCTCAGGGCTTGCTCTTCCCTCTCCATATGTCTAGAGTCCACTGAACCTTCCTGCAGCTTGATGTTGGTATATTAGGATGGCACAATTTGTGCCGTATAAATTCTGCCTTCTTAAAGCAGCTGCTGCACACATACCAGTACTGTGCCTTATGGAGAGAGAGGCTCTTTGCGGGCTTCTCTGCCATTTCCTTGGCGACTGCTGTGCAATGTGTAACATTAATGCATTATGAACTATCCAGGGAGATCCATCAGATTTATTGGGGAGTATCCAATGTTAATCCCATGTCACATAGACCCATTGAAATGAATGGAACTTAAGTTAGCCATGACTACCTTAGCTCTCATGCATTTCAATGGGTCTACTCTACATAGGACTAACATTGGATACTACCAATTGTGTGTGTATGTGGGTTCTGATAGACACATGCTATTTCCTAGACTAAGTATGACCTTTGGCCTTGATCTTTTAAGACTTGGGGCCGTTGGCCAAGTCTATGTTCCCAGCATATGTTCCCAAAATCAGGGCCAGCAGCATGCATGGTGAATTCTTTTTACTAGCACTTTTACTAGGGGCCATCATGGTACAGCAGATAGTAGCCTTGTGTAGCAAACAAAAAAGGCTATATTTGATGTATGGTGCACTTTGAATGTTTTCTACTTTGGGCAGTATCCAGGGCAACACTACCACTGACATAACTGACACTGGGCTAGCAGCATGACCTCAATACTGTCGGTTGGCACAACCTGTTTCTCTGGAAAACCCGTCACACCAGCAAATGCTATTGGCATTGTGCTAGAGGTCGTGTACACTAGCATAATGTAATTTGGCCAAAATTGGAGGGAGATCAAGGGGTAGGGATTAGGAATTTAATTAAAGGCTACTACCTTTTCACCCATAACTCAAGCTCTGTGCAGGATGACACAGGAAGTGAACGCTCTTTGCCTGTGATAATGTACACTGACCATGGTAGATACATGCCTGACATGGAGGTAGCATGGAGAAACAGGGGACAACTATATGCAACCATAGTGGAGCTGCTTTGTACTTTATTTTCCATGGGCAGAGCAAGGAGGATTGCAGTCTTGCAGTGCAATCCTATACATGTCTACTCAAAAGTAAGTTCAATTAAGTTCAATAGGGCTTACTCCCAGGAAAGTGTACATAGGATTGCCACCTTAATTGCTTAGGGTCTGCCTAAGATAAAATACAATAGCCGTGGAAAGAGATGAACACATATGATCTGTACTTGGTAAAAGTCCACTGAAAAGGAGAACGTTTTAGGTAAGTATTGGAAATAATTACTTAGACAAGCAATGAGCAAGTGGTATGTGGCTAAAACTACATGTGACTCTGGCAGACCCATTTTTTAAAATGAAATCTATTCTAATCTGGTATAAAGCACAGGCTTATAATTGAAATGGGCAAAGGCATGCAGGCCGGAGGGGGCTGCTGAACTCTCCTACCTGCTACTCCTAACCTGCCATCTTTCCTGGGAGGTGTTTTGTCTTACCTTGGAGTCTAAGAGAAGAAATGGACCTGGGGATGGACAAAGTCTATTTCTGGTCCATTTCACTCTGGCATATGCTCACTCATACATCTGTTCTGTCCCATTTCCACATTAATCCGTGTTAATTTTAAAATCAAAATATACATTTTGCAATGTATTCTCTCAAAATATAAACTTTTGAATGTACATTATCTCGAAATATGAATTTTAAACACATTTCAATAATTTTGTTTTGAGCCAAGAAGTGCATTGGAACTTAGGGACGTGTGAAACTTGGTGGATAACCAAGTTCCAATCTACATGTTAGTCTGGGAGATGCAGATCAGGTCCCCCTTGTATCCGAACTCACAAAAGCGGCATTCCATAAGTGGCCCTGGCTGGGAGAAAGTTCAGTACTCTCACATGCATACAACTTTGCCCTTTAAGTCTCATCCCTCTACTTTACAAACGAATGGAGAAGACCCACACTGAAAAGTGCACGTCTGCCACTGTCACCTGCAGTTGGGCCTATATTAATGGCTTCCTTGAATGTCTGTTTCACAGTTAAACCAAAGAAAGATTTGTCAGTAATGACATGGTGAAGAAACCCCCCGCTTTCAATATCCCAGAGAAAGAAAAGCCAGAGAACAAAGCCTTATTTCTCAGTGTGAGGCGTTTCATTAGGAGCTTTGCACAGGGTGATCCACAAGCAGAAATCGCAGCCTACCCTATTTTGTTAACATACGGCCAGATTTGGTTTCTCCAGGGGACCTGCATTGGAGTCGCTCACTGAAGGGGGAGGGGGGGAAAGCCAAGGTCTGATGATAGTTCCTAGATTATTTATAGTATAGCAGTTATATGCTATGTCCTTGGTGGAGGCATTGCAGTTTGCACCAGCCATGTCTGCTTCCTAAATTTATTGATCTCATTAGAAGATAAAAGTGACAAAGACAGCTCATAATACTTCTGAGAAATGTAAAACCATTAGCGGGTCATTGTCGAAGTTATAACATGTCCTTTTAAGCTGCTTAGGAAACTGGTGGCAGCCTATGATACAGGGATTAACCTGTGTTAGAAGTGAATGAGTCAGATGTAGCAGGATGGTTAATATTCAGTGTGACTTCCAAACTATATAGCTACTGAGAAAAATGATACAATGAAGCGATAAACTAAAATACATTTTAATCCCCCACCACCACACAAAACAAAAAATCCCACAGAGGCAAAGTATGATTTCCTTCCCAGTTCTTTATCATGTTCTCCTTCAAGGCAGAAGGAATAATGGGCATTGTGACCATCAATCTGAAATTAGGGGTGTCTCACAGAGCTGTATTCTGATTTTTAGTAAAATAAAGTAAGCCATGCTAGTCTAAAAGAAGAATTCCAAGATCCACGTTCAAGCAATACTTTTATCAGGACCAACCAAATATGCACAAAATTGTGGGGAAACATTTGAGATCTCCGGATCTCTTCATTACATCTGCACCTCTTCCTCCACTCCATTAAGACTCTGACCATTCAGACTTAATGACTTCAACATCCCGTCAGCCTCTCCTCCTCTGTCCTCTTCCTGCTCCCCCAAGCTGCTTTTTATAACATCTTGCTCTGGAGATCTTGAAAACTTGCCCAAAATTTTGTGCATATTTGGTTGTTCCTAATAAAGTTATTATCTGGCCATGAATTCTGCAGATTTTTAGTATGTATTTCCTAACTTCCTGGAGCTGGTGCAATTGTGGGCAAGACACCTAAGACAAATATAGGTGATCTCACTCTCACCCCTCCCCCATTCATCCCAATTGCATTTCACTTTGTTCCATTTTATTCCGTGAGGTTGGTTAGGCTGAAAGAGCATGACTTTCCTAAGCTACCTAGTGACCTTTATGGCTGAATAGTGATTTGAACATTTAGATTGTCCTCCACGTTGTTGTGCTGCCAGGCCCTCTTTACACACAGGACTATGTGTGCATCTTGGGTCTGTGACACATGCACAGGTCAGGAGTACCCAGACTGGAACATAAATGTCTACTACAAGTTCCATAATGCTGCTGTTAATAGGTGAAGCTCATCAAAACATTACTGGAAACATATCAAGTCCCAGTTGGTGAATCCAAATGAGTTCTTTGGAAGCAGACAGACTAATTTCAGATAATTGAACCACCATCATTACTTCCACCTTGTTCTGCAGTTGGTTTCTGCCTTGTCCCACATTCCAGCATTTGAAGGTGCTTTTTAAAAATGTGTGTTGGGAAATATGGGACAGAATTAAAGATAAATATAAGGTCCACAGGCAAATGATGATCATTCTGCTATCAATGTGCTTGTTTATTACCTTTTAACGCTATTTGCATTGCCCTTATTTTCGCCGTAGTCTACGTAAAGATTTACGTAGACTACAGCGACCAAATAAGGAACGCGAATGGCGGCTCCCTATGGGGGCCGCCATTTGCGTACACGCTTTTTTTTTTTTAAAGTCACCCGTGATAGGCTACGTGACGATTTACGTAGCCTATCACGGCTGACTTTGCAGATCTAGCCGTGATAGGCTACGTTAATCATCACGTAGCCTATCACGGGGGTGTTTTTTTTTTTTTTAACTTTTTAGTTCGCGGCCGGGCGAGGCGAGACGCCTCCTCCCCGGCCTGAATTTCGGCCGGGCGAGGCGGGAAGCCTCCCCCCCCGGCCTGAACTTCGCGGGGGGAGCAGCGAAGCGCCTCCCCCCAACCGCGAAAAGCTTTGAGGACAGGTAAGGGACTTTCGTGCACCCCAATGAGAACGCACACATTTTCTTGCAAGCAACAAAGCTCATAATCTGATACGAACACAAGTCAGAACGAGGTTTGAGATGGTAATCAGAGAATCGGAATGAGCTCAATTTTTGCTGATTTGCACATGCCTTACACAGAAGTAAACCCTACTGAATGCAGTTGGACTTACTCTTAGGTGATGCTGGGAAAGACTGAAGGCAAAAGGAGAAGGGGACGGCAGAGGATGAGATGGCTAGATAGCATCACCGATGTAATGAATATGAACTTGAGCATGCTCCGGGAGAGAGCGCAGGACAGGAAGGCCTGGCGTGCTATGGTCCATGGGGTCACGAAGAGTCAGACACGACTGAACGACTGAACAACAACAACTTAGGTAAACATTCATAGGATTGCAACCTTAGTTTCAAATGGGAAGGATAGAATGTTTCTTAGACATGGAAATAAACTCTAGCCAGTATAAGTGTTTTTTTTTTATTTATGAAAATGCTCTTGTTTCAGCCCTTATCAAGAGGAATTCCTGCATCACCATGAAGTAGGGATTTCACAATATAAGTCTTACGAGCACAACTAATACAATATAGTGTTTTCATGCTCAAAACATCTCACATTTTCCTTGATTTTGTTCTCTACACACATAATAGCTTCACAGTAAAGAAAGTAACATTATAACACTGGTGTAGCATACAATGAATGCATAAATAATAGTCATATTTAAAATGTGGATTTTGGGCTGAATGTTATATGACCTCTAGAAAGGCTTTTTGTGAAGGTGTAACATTTTATTTGAGGAATGTGCTTTCGGATTATTTTTAAACCATAAAAATATATATATTTGACTGCAATCTTAAGCACACTTACAACAGAGTAAGCCCTGTTGAAAACAGTTGGCCTTACTTCTAAGTAAACATGTGTAGGGCCAGGCTGTTTATATACTACTTAAACAAGGCAAATTTCTATTTCCATTACGATTCCTAAAATATCACCTTATACTGAACTGATATTACTAATTTTAATGAGTAATTAGACAATCACTTGAAAGAGAGGCTAGAGATATTCTGAAAACATTACGCTCAATGGATGCCTTTTGTGCATAGTACACTGATTGACAGTACTATGTACAGTAAATAAGCTCCAGAATTCGCAAGTTAATTTGAGACAAGCCATAAAATGTGAATGTGACAAGAAAACTGAAAGAGGACAAAGATAATGATGAAGCTCTTTTGCATAATTTTATACTTGACTATAACTGGTTGGGGACACCTTTACCTTTTTATAAAGTATAATAGTACTGCCCCACACCTTAGTCATCCTGCAAGTGTAGCAAACATACCAGGCTTGAGAAATATAGAAATAATTATCATGGAATTTTAGATGAACATCTCAATTCCCCCTATGACCTGAAAAGTGGCATAAGAATGGGTGAGTCCTTGTGGTTTGGCCAAAACCCGGTCTACCCATGCTATCATTTAGCTGTATGCTGAAACAGCTAACTATGGTTGACCATAGCACCCTTCCTGCACTTATCCCACAAGGAGTGCTCCATGAGTTCACGGGGCAGTGAGGCTGTGCTGCTGGCCCTGGAACCACACGGCTTCCTCACCCCCGATGTCCACGCGTTGAATGTAGCTGTCTTCAAAACAGAAGTTCATGGGCATAGACCAATCCTCCCAATCCTGTAGAGGTCAACACGCATAGGTTTCCCCTTTGCATATGGCCACATGAAATATGTGGATATCAAGGGCATAGGTGGGAAAGCTGCATGGTGTTAAGGGCAGGGCCAGCAGTGTGCCTTTGCCTTGCTCATTGTATTCATGTAGCCATTTTAACATGCTGAACATATGGAAGGGGCTCATGTCTATGACTCATGGCAATGGGTGCCATTTATTTATTTATTTATTATTGCATTTATATCCCGCCTTTATTCCTCTTGCAAGGAACCCAAGGCGGCTTACATTATCCTCCTCCTCTCCATTTTATCCTCACAACAACTCTGTGAGGTAGGTTGGGCTGAGAGTGTGTGACTGGCCCAAAGTCACCCAGTGAGCTTCCATGGCCGAGTGGGGACTAGAACCCGGATCTCTCGGCTCCCAGTCCAACACTCTCGCCACTACACCATACTGGCTCTTGAGCAGACCATCTCCAAACACAGATAATCCTTTGTTCTTTTAGCATATTAATGGGCCCAGGGAATGGTCTGAAGGCACCTGAGGCAGCCACCATGCTGAAGCTAAGCAGGTCTGGGTCTAGTCAGTTCTTGGAGGAGAGACCACCTAGGAACCACATGCATCCACCTTGAGTTCCACAGTGGAAGAAAAGTGGGATTTAAATGAAATAAATGAATAAATATTTATTATTAGTGCCATACTGAAGATTTCTTCTACATTATTTTCAACCACTTTCATTCAATTTGATAACTCCATAATAGCCTAAAACCAAACTAAACACAAAAATGGAGGCTAGTTCTATTCCTTCATGCTCTAATATGGACTGAAAAGAAAATCTTAAACAGTTAGTTGCTAAATTCAGATGAAATGGTGCCAATCGCCAATCCATGATATGGCAATCCATGATTTGGCTCCCATGGGCTTCTACATTCCTACAAGCTGTTCTTCTCCTCCCTCCTTTTATGGTTTGAGATAACCACACAAATGAGGCAAACTGTGGTTAGCAATAACAATAGTTTATGTGATCTGGACATCACAAGCCCTTTGTTCCTTATTTTAAAGTCTGTCTATTTGTCAGGGAGAGTACAGCTGGGAAGCTGAGGGCAGGGGAGGTTTATAGCTTGACCTTAGTCCACCCGTGAACAATACAGAGGAGAAACCAGCACAAGGCACCAGCAATAACAGGCAGTCAGCAGGTGTCCTACCTTGTTTGCAGCAGACTCTGAATGAAGGAGCCAACCAAGAAGCAAGACAATGAGGCCAGCAAACACTCAAGCACACAGGTTTCAGTTCAGTGAGATTCAGGCTAGCGTCAACAGCAGTAACCATATTGGCAGCTTGGCCTCCACTTGGCATTCTCCACAGTAGCACATATCTAGCACCATTCTGGGGCATGAGGGGGGAGGCAAACCCCACCAAAAAAATGGGGAAGAACATTACATGACCTTCTGCAAAGTCGTCTCTTATTTCTAGAGGGGTACGAAAAGAAAAATCTCAGGACTTTTCAGAGTAAAATGTCATCTGAGAAATTTTGGATCAGCTCTAGTTGTCATTCTTTAGCTCTTTCCCCAGGATCTTCCAAACGTTGTGCGTGTGCATGTGTGTGCATGCGTGCGCTGGTTCATAACCTAGAATAATATCTAAATCTGCCCTCCCCAATTAATATTGGCTCCCACTGATGAGTCAACAGTTTTGTGGTCTGATCCACTGATCACACTGATTAAAGCTTGCACCCCTGTTTAATAAAGGTGCAGAATGTATTCCAGAAAATAAGCTGTAATGTTACTCAGTACATTTCTTTATGATAACAGGTGGTGAAAGCATGTGTAATGTAGAAACTGACCGAAAACCCACCTATAATAATAATAATAATTAATAATAATAATTAATAATAAAACCACCTATAATAAAACCCACCTATAATAATTCTGCAGGTAGAAGCTTTATGAATGTAGCAGTCTCACTTCCATGCTCTTCTTTTCCTGGTAGGAAGAGTGTCGGAAAAAGTTTCAGGGGGACACTTTACTCACAACACTAAAATATGAAAGAAGATAAATACAACACGAAAGAGCTCTTGTGCTCCTGTTGTACAATGAAAGCAGCCATAGGCAGCTGCTGAGGTCACAGTGCTCATTCCAGACTCCCATTGCATTTCAATCCATTCTCTGTCTTAAGTCTGAGAAGGTGACCTTTGTAGCCAGTCGTATCTCAGAGGCCAAAAATGGGGTGAAGAGCAGCACCAAGAATCGTGTTGGGGGAGGTGAATTACAGACAGCCACTGGTAGAGAAGCGAGGCTATGCAGTGTTAACGTGCTATTGATTGACAGAAGAGACACAGCGTTTTGGCGCCACGTGGTGAGTGATCGAGGTTTCTGCTTCTCTATTATCGGGAAGGTTTTCAGAAGGCCACAGCACCCATAATTGAAGTCACAGGTCACATTTGAGGAGCATGGTGGGTTTTTCCTGCAGGAGAGAGACTAGGAGTTGTTACTCTTTATGAAAGCTTGACCCCTGTTTCAGTTACCTTAGGGCACAATCCTATGCATGTTTAGACAGAGAAAAGGCCTACAACTCCCTGGCCGGGGCATGCTGGGAGCTGTAGGCCTTTTCTCTGTCTAAACATGCATAGGATTGCATCCTTAACTATATTTCCATTTCTATTTTCTGGTTTGCTCCTGAGTATACATACACCCATGGTACCCTGGCCTTAGCACTTTAGCTTATGCATAACTGTGATTATGTGAATGGGAAACTTTCAGATTAGTGATCCTTGCCCTGCAGAAAAGGGGAACAGGATTAAGGCAAGTGTAGGTTCCAGTAAATAGCCTTGCTCTTTGGCTGGGGGAGTGGGGCAGGGGGGTCTGTCTCTTAGCTATCCTAGACCTAGGGATGGATGAATCAGTCCATTCCAGTTTCTCATTTTTTCAGTTTTCCAACCATAAGTTCAGTTCATCCCAATTTTGAGCATTTTTTCACTCTTAAGTTCAGTTTGTATTAAACTTTGTGATTTTTTTTAAAAAAAATGTTCATATGAAAACTTGCTTGCATTTTGTGCACAATTCTCCTAAAACAGGACTCCGAGAAGCCCCTGCCAGCATGGCCAATGGTCAGGAATGCTGGAAGTTGAAGTCCGAAACATCTGGAGATCTACTTTCTGCCCACCCCTGTCCTGAAACATGCATTTTTGGTATACAATTTTGTCTAACATACACATTTTCCAAGCAATTTCCCTAATATAATGTATTTTAAAACATCACTTTTTAAAATAATATACACTTTTGTATGCACTTTCCCCGAATATATGCATTTTTGTATGCATTTTTGACTGGAAAACTGCACTGCAAATTAATCAAAGTGTGAATGTCAAAGGCTAACCATTTTGGATTGTGGATTATTTTAAAAGTGCAAAATTAGGTACGCTCGCATTAAAATTCAGACCAAATGAATTTCTCCCCCATCCCTAACCGAACCTGACCTACAGCACCCTTCTTCAAAAAAGGTATGGTATCCTTTCATAATGTCATTGCAACCAGGGCCAGATTGAAAGCAATCTGCTGTGCACTGCCTAGACCAGGTGTTAGGTTCTGCTCAGACTGAAAGGCTGTTGAAGCATCATTGTTTTCTATGGCATCTGATGATGTCATTCCATTAAATTTACGTACATTGTTGAACAGCCAGCAACACAATTTACTAGGAACTGTAGAAAGCCATCTGCACACCTGCATGTACCCTGCTGCTAGTCATTCTCATTCTCTATCCTTGAAGATAGGTAGCTGCACAGTTAAAAGTAAGGTCAGGGCTAATGACAAATGGATAATACCAGCATTATATACAGATTGTATCTGAAGTTAGATGTTGCTGTTGTGATTGCATCCAGTGCATACACAATTGCAGGATATTACTGTACAGCAGGCGAATAACTTTTTCTGTAGTGTACAATTTGCTTTAAAAGCATTGTCCCAAATGAAGATTTGTGACCATGTCTGTGGCCATGATTTAAACTCAAAACAAAACCAGAAATCAGTATTTCCTTCTTTCTCACTTTAATGAAATTAACAGTACAATCCTATACATGCCTTCCCAGAAGTAAATCCCATTGAATTAATGGGTTTTACACCCAGGAAAGTGGGTCTGGCATCACAGCCGGATACAGCAATCTACTTGGTTGGGAGAGGGAGAATCCTTGGCAAAGGAACAGCCAAATCCAAAGCCCTGTCGGGTTTGCACAAAAGGCAGTGGTGCGGGGGGGGGGGGGAGCAAATAAGCATGCCAGCTCTAGGGCTGGTGCATCTCCCCCTTGTTTCAGGGGCATGCCAGGGAATGGGGGGGGGGGCTAGGATCCGGTGGATCCAACGTCTTCACTGATTTGCTGGTGGCATCACCTTGGAATGCCACCTCTTAGCCATTATCACAGTGGCAAGAGCAGTGGAAGTTTCCACAGACCTCCCTCTTTGGCTGTGGACCTCTCTGCACATGGAGGGGAAGATCCACTCTTTCCTAAGCCACTGGGATGCCCTCCCATGGAGCATAGGATTGCAGTTTAAGGGTGCAATCCTATACGTATGTAGACAGAAAAAAAAGTTTTACAACTCGCAGCATGCCCCAGCCAGCCATGCTGACTGGGGCATGCTAGGACTTTTTCTGTCTCTCCAAACATGCATAGGATTGTGCTGTATGTTAGTTATCAAGGCACCAGATTTTGAATTGCAGAATGCAGCTCTAAATATCTGGCATGCGCACTGGATGGCTATAGCAAGCTAAGCTACACTCACTTATCTAGTAAATATTTTTCTGCTTCATTTTGCTCATTCTACAACAATCAGTTTTGAACCACCAGTGTTATAATGGATCTACAGGGGACATTTGTTCTTTGGTTGGCACTTCGATTCCTGTCTTCGAAATTGACATTTCAGCTTAAAGAGGAGGGGAAGAAAGGTTGTCTGACAACCGACAGAGTCAGTTACCTAAACTGTAAGACTGACAATTGTAACTGAAAATAATCATTCACTTGTACTATATGACCTTGTAGCATTTCAAGGGTGGGTGGAGAATATAATAATTCTTTATGCAAAGTGCAGTCATGCACTTTTTAGGGTTGGACTAATTCTGTTCCTGGAAGGAATAATCTTTCTTGATATTGATGATCAAGGCTTTGAAACAGTTGCCCAACTGATCTTGGAATTATGGTAGACAGCTCCATGAAAATGTTGGTCTGGCTGCTGTGGAAAAGGAAAATTCCATGTTGTGTATAATTAGGAAAGGAATAAAAAGTGAAACTGCTAATATCATTAGCAACTGCCTTTATATAAATCTATGGTGTGACCACCCTTGGAATACTATATACAGTTCTCGTCACTGCACCTCAAAAATGTTATTGTAATGTTGGAAAGGTGAAGAAAATGGCAACCAAATTGATCAAGGGGCTGGAGTAATTCCCCTATGAAGAACGGTTGCATCAGTTGGGATTCTTCAGCTTAGAAAAAAGGAGGGTAAGGGGAGACATGATAGAGGTGCACAAAATTATGCTTGGTGTGGAGAAAGTGGATAGGGAGACAGTTTTCTCACACTCTCCTAATACTAGAACCTGGGGTCATCCCATGAAGCTGATTGGCGGGAGATTCAGGACTGATAAAAAGAAGTATTTCTTCACAGAGCACATAGTTAAGCTATGAAATTCGCTACCAAAAGATGTAGTGATGGCCACCTATTTTGGATGGTTTTAAAAGGGGATTAGACAAATACACAAATCAATGTAGGATAAGGCTACTGATGGCTACTAGTCATGATGACAAAATGATCCCTCCAGTATCAGAGGAGGTATGCCTCTGTATACCAGTTGCTAGGGAATATGAACAGGATGGTGCTATTGTTGTACTCCTATCCTACTTGTGGGCTTCCCACAGGCAGCTTTTTGGCCACTGTGTGGACAGAATGCTGGTCTAGATAACCTTCGGTCTGCTTCAACATGACTGTTCTTATGTTCTTACTATAGACATGGTTAATGTCATCAAGTGTCCTTGCAGCAAGATAGATAAGAAGAATGTTAAAAAGAAGAATAGGTGAACACCAAGTGACACCGGCTGAAATACTATGCACCACCTCCATTGAACTCAGTGGGGTTTATTTCTGAGTAGACATGTAAAGGATCGCTCTGATAAGCTCTTCAGACATCTGTGAACACATGATTATGTTAGCTGCTTTGAGAATTTATTAATGGGTGGAATATAAATGCCAAATTAAATATAATGCTTTTTAAAAGTACAGTGGGGGAGGGCGAGGTAGCAGGTTCTGCTGCACTGAGTGCATGTTCAACATGCCTATGGACATGCACATGTTGCCGATGTATGAAGGGAAGTGTGCTTGGCAGGGGTGGAGCCTGCTGTTGCGGTGCCCCCCCATATGTGACCATTGAATGTTCAGAGGAACTCCAACATCTTAGGAGAGCTAATATAAATAAGAACATGAAGACAGAATTAATCAAGCATCGGCTAGTGTTCTCATAACAGCAAATATGTGCTTTGTTTTTCTTTTGTGGGCTATTTGAGAAATCTAAGAAACAGAGTGATACATTTATTCTGAAACCGAAGGCTAGATGGATTATCAGACTGCAGGCTCGGAAACCTTGTGAAGAACCAGATCCTCTGTTACTAACAAGCATGAGTGATTACAGGAGGTGGAGTCCAATGAGTATATATAGGTTCTTGTTGAGACAGAGACACTTGCCCATTAAGTCACACTGGAGTGCTTTGATTCTAAGGCAGAATCCTAAGCACACTTACTACCTCACTGAGCTCAGTGGGGCTTCCTTCTGAGTAAATATATTTAGATTTACATTGTGAGTCAGCAAAGCTAAGCTATTTCTCTTGTAGCTTTGATAAGTACTAAGCATAATATTTAGCTTTTTTCCTGTTTTTTTTTTTGAGTTTCTTCCCAAATTAATGACACGAAACATTAACATTGCAATAGTTAGACTGTGGAGATAACATAGAGCATTTGAAATTGTGGTATCTCTTCATTTGTGTTATGCATATTTTATCTGGAAAGGGAATGCAATTTCTACTAAGGAGCACATACCTTTTATAAAACGTGTGTGTGTGTGTGTGTGTGTGTGAATATAACCAGTCTTGAGTCATTGCAAACTCTTGCTATTGAGAGACAGCTATGTGCTCTTTGAAATGTACATGTTGTTAGTCTCCTGCAAGCATTTTAATATGGATTGCAAAGATCCCCCCCAAAGAAGTGCTGTGTGGCTCCAAATGTGTTGAGAGAACTTGGAGATTTTGTGGTGCAATAAATCTTCTGTGCACCTTTCAGAAACTGTGTTTCTGTGTAACCTGGAGGCTAAAATGCTGGATCAATGTTCTTTTATTCTAAGGGCTGAACATTTGTGCTAGAAAGATCATCTCTGCCACAATGATGTTGAAGTTTTTCTTGAGCCAAAATATATACCCAGTATTAGCCAAGAAAGCACTTAAATTACTTATCTGTTCTCATTTGCCAACCCATGTGCTGTTGACCATGTTGTATTATGAACTAATGTCTGCCGTGGTTCCTGCTATTACTTTTGGCTATCTGATGTTGGCAGTCTATGCATGTGTGTATTTCTGTGGGAAACTGAGGGGGTGCCCACTGCCTAATTAGAGACTGTTTACAAATTTGGTGGACAATTTGGCAGCACAATGGGAGAAATATGATGTACTGTGGGAGAAAGGCAGTTGAGTCAGCCATCTGTAGTACAGACTGAATTGGTGTGAACAGGCAGCCAAACCTGCCAAGCTAAATGGGGTTCAGTTTCCCTGTGATGACATTTCTTTTATCAGCTAGGTTCTGAATGGTTTTACCAACTCTGAACATCTCTCCAAGCCTCCTCTTATACAGGTAACTACACATCTTTTCAAGATCTCTCTCAAGGTTGTAGAAATCTTGTGACATCAGTGATGCAACCAACTAATATGCAATTGTATGGATTGTGCATATTTCAGCAAGTGTGTCCATAATAAATAGGCCACTTGGTATGGAAGGACGCTTACCATCTTCTCTTGCCATGCGTTATTCCTCATAAGAAATGATATCCCAATAGATAATTGCAAGTTATGCATGAGTGATGAAGTACAGACAATGTACTCAAGACTTTAATAGAATGAATATGTCCTCTGACAATAGAATCCAATCTATATTGTCACCAGCCTCATGTCACTTTAACGTAATGTTGCCAGACAGTGAAATTTCCCTCTGTATTTCATTCCCTAAATAATTAATGTCAATTAAATACCCATGATTATTCTGGGGTTGCAATAAGAAACTTAATGTCCTGTTCATTTCACTTGGCTGACTTGGTAAATGGCTGAACTGTCCCTAATTTATCTGATTACAAGGTGGCAACTTCATAGCCTTATTCAGGTGTTATGCCTGAATAGGGAACACTAACACATGTAAGAGGCATGGCGCTGTGTGTGCTGGCCCCACCATCAACTTCCCTGTATTGAGCAGGGAGGACTGCAGGTTTTTTTTCTCTTCATGTTCGCTTGAATGCAAGTAAAACCTTTTTCATGAGTGGAAAACCTGATAAAGCAGGGTCTCTGGTCACATGGACACTTCTACTCATGCTCAAGCAAATGCCAGTTGAAGCTGCCTGCAGACCTCCCTGTTCAACATGATCAGAGGTGTGAAGGGGTCTGAACTGATTTGGACTGGATTGGATTAATCTGATCTACTTCCCAGTTTTCAGGATGAAATAGCCCAGTTTATTCTGAGCTGATTTAGTCTGAGCCTGGAGGAGCTTGCCCATCACTACTGGTGGGGCTATGGGGTTCCACAGTTGTTGCTCAATGGCAGCCAAATACTACCCCTATGTGATGCTTAGGTTTTTGCATGCCAATGGTAATCTGCATTAAGGTGGCTTGTGGTTATGTGATGTGCAAAAAATCAAAATCAGCAGGTAGCACCAGGATACCACTGGGCCGATCCTCTTGAGCTGCACATGCTTGATGCATGGTTGTGAGAACAGGCCGTAAGATTGCTTGGGAACACATCTCTTTTTTTTGTCTTGCGTTTGTGTGATGCCCTGGCATTATCAAGCCAACAAGTTGTAGAATCGTAATCAGTTGTTGGAATAGCCCATGTAAATTAATCAAGCACACAACAGGCAGACTCTGTTCCAGAGGTAACTGGAATATTAACACCAATTTTTCTGAGAGAATTTAAAACCTAGAATGCATCTCTTCTGAGTGGGCTCTATATTTGGTAAAGCAAGATTTTTCATTGCGGTTTCATATCCATCTGTATATATGTGTGAAGGATGCTGTTATATTTATAGCAGATACAGTCTTATCATTCAGCTACAGATTGGCTGCTACCAGCTTAGAACTACAGGGTTTCAGAATGTACTCAGACAATGTTGACACATTTGATGAAACAACTTTCTGCCCACAGACCAAAGCTGAACAACAAAAGCAGCTCCTTTCTAAATCTCATAACACAGGGGAAGGAGCTGTTATGGAGCTATTGTAGGAGGGGTGGTGGTGGTGGTGGGGAGAGGCTAAAATGAGGATATTATTATTAGCTGCCTTCTGCTTATGTTGCTGAAATCTACAAAGGAGGTTGGAAAAGCACATAGGTTGTGATACACAACTTGGGGGTCTGCGGTGGGTTGTGCAAAAACTTGTTGAGAAATTTCTCCACTTATTTTTTTTAACCTTTTCTCTAAATCCTTAGATACTTAGTCTGACTGGGAACCTCCAAATTCCCCTCTAAGTTTCACTTCAGGGTAAACTTAACAGAAACTTAGGAATGGGCATTTCCTCCTACACACAGATGTGCAAGAAATTTATTCTAATCCAAGTTTATTTTGCTCACATACCTACATTTTCTCAGTTATCCTTCAAACAACCCTGTAATGTAGCTCAGTAGTATTATCCTCATATTATATTGTCACATGGCAGGTCTAAGAATGCATTCAGTTCACAGCCAATTCAGAAAAATAATTCACTTCACCAAGGGCTGTCTCAGGTTGCATAGTGTCTGGTGGGGAAAAAAAGCATTTTTTTTCTTAGTGATTGCATGGTAATGTGCTGAGCTCTCAAGTTCAAGGTGCTCCTGCAAACCTCTAGGATTGTACGTAGGGGAGGGCGGCCGCTTAGGCATTGCCCTCAAAGAGGAAATGCATCACCAAAAAAGAAGATAAAAGAGGATGCATATTTTCATAAAATTGCATATGCTAATGTATATGTATTTATGCCTTTTAAGGCCTTTAATCCAGACTTGGCCCGGTTAGGCCACCAAAGAGAGGATTCTCCTTTGAAAAGTAGGACACATGGCCACCCTAGCTGAGGTGGGTGGGCAGGCAGAGGGTCTGGGGCAGCTTTCCCCAACCTGGTGCCCTCCAGATGTGTCGGACTATAATTCCCATCAGCCTCAGGCAGCAATACCATTGGTTGTGCTGGGTGAGAATTATGGGAGCTGTACTCTGAACATTTCTGAAGAGAACCAAGTTAGAGAAGACTGGGCTGGGGTCAGGAGACTGGGCCAGTTTCATATGTGGTTTTCCGGCTTTTCTCATAAGATGGCTTTTGTAGGTACAAATAGGTAGTGAGGGAAACCTCAGTCCTAAAGCTGCTCCTGGCTGTAAATGTGACTGGACTGAGGAATCCTGACACCTGACATTCATGTAGTTTATGCATTCTTATTAGTTATACACAGTAGTAAAATTTCATAGAATATGGAATGTGTAAAATACTGCATATTTCAATAAAATGTCAATCTATCTATTATCTGTGGAACGTGTTTTCACATCAAACAAGTAAATGGGGGAAAAAAACCCTTCTCTCATTTTTAAAGGGGAAAAAAAAGTCCTTTGAGAGAGCTTTTCACTTGTAAATTGTTAGATAAGGTCTAAATTTCTCATGGGAACCCAAGTGAAAGGTGCAAATTAATTTGGTTGTTATCAGAAGTGATTTTTTTTTAATGTGTATTGGTGGAAATAATATATGTGCTATTTTCAAAAAGTGTGTTAAAAGTTTGGAAGATCCAGAATAATCCGTGGATATGAATAAGGTTATTTAGAAATGGCAGTAGTCTTTCCCAGAGAATATGCAGTAATCATTTGCTTTCAACTCCATTGCTTTTAAATCCATGATAGTAACACAGAGCTTTCCCTACATAGCATTTTCATCATATTGATTGTTGTGTAGATAGCTGTTGCCTGGGCCCCTCGATTCTAGTTGAATGCTATCGCCTGCAAATTAATACAGTCATTATAAGACCCAAGCTATATCACTTACCATTTCATTATTGCTCAAATTGAAATCCATATATTCTCTCCCTCCTCCCCCCATCCCTCATTTTTCTCTTGGGTTAGAATCAGGTGCAGCTGGCTTTATCACTGAGCAAAATAATCCCTCCTGACTTCGTCTTGTTCATGTTGAGGTGAACAGCTAATCATATTATACTAATTTTCATATTAACACAGGTACTGTGCGGGGGGTGGGGGGAGAGCAAGCGGGAGAGCTCTCCATTTACCTTTAGGTTTGACCTGGTCTATTTTGTGTTTATGTCCATCTCTCTCTCTCTCTCTCCCTCTGTGTGTGTATGTATGTATGTATGTATATATACATACATATATATTCAGGCTAGATTATCAAGACAGATTTTGTGTCTTACTCAATACATAAAAGATGGTCAAATGAGCAGCCCGTCCTTATATTTTTAATCAGTCTAGCTTGACTATACAAAGTAGGCTAGCTTTTAAATGTGTTGTGTACATGTACCTTATGCTTTCCTGACTTTGCCCCCCTCCCCTCCCCTGGTATGGAAAATTGACAGTTCTGGAAGAAAAATGGTCTGCACACCATGTTGTTCACAAAAGGACATGGTACATTCCGTAGCAACCTTGCCCAACCTGGTGCCCTCCAGATGTGTTGGGACAATAACTCCCAAACAACTGTCAGGAGCCTGATTGTGATGAGGTAGAAGCTGTGCAAGGAAGAATGTCTTTCTGTGCCCTTGTCCCCAACACCATTGTGGTGATGGTGGCGGCGGGGGCACTGGCAGCAATGGGGTGGGCCACAAAGGAGGCCTGTAGGGGCTACATTTAACCCATGGACTCTGGGTTGCCCATATGTGCACCCCATAATGCAGTGTCGTCAAGTAGTTATAGTTATATTGACTATGTTATGAGCTCCCTAATGCCTGATTGTCAGGCTGAGGTTCAGTTACATTTCATCTGCTGTACAAAGACAAAAGAAGAGGTCTCTGAGGTCTCATTCTTGTAGTATGTCATTTTCCATGTTGCCTGGGCCTCTCAATGTCAGTTTGACCATGTCTTCATAGGGTAATTTCATTTGATAATGCCTGGTACTACTACTACTACAAGTGCAGGGATGGGTAAGAATTTCATTTTAGTTTGGTTGTGATTAGAATTTACTAAAATTCACAAAGTTGTCCAAATTTGGGACAAAAAGAACTTCAGATTAAAAATGATTGAATGTGGGAGAAACGGACAGGGTTGTCCACCCTGGCATGGGGCTTTGTGTGCGTGGCTCTTAAAAGTCCAGGTTTGAATCCCCGTGTAACCAACCATGGTAGTGCTGAATTAGGGTTGCCAGCTCTTTTTTCTGAGAGGCTCCTCATCTTTAATAGCTGTATGGCAGGCAGGTACATCATGGTTCTCTCCATGCTGGGGATAGCTGTGCCGATTGAATTTGGCTGGTGCAGATGGGTGACAATTTAATTCCAGTTCATTTTTATAAGGATTTACCTAAAAATGCAAGGTTCTTCATATTTGGAAGAGAAATAACTTGAGGTCTTAAAGATCTGTATGTGGGAGTAAGTGAAATTGACAGATTCACCCATCCCTAATGGTTTAGTGCCCACTCACCCCCAAATCTTGCTGTGTTCACATTCCCATAGAATGGTGGTAGGCTAAAAGTACATGGGTAAAGCATCATAAATCATTGTCAAACAGCCAGAATTGAAGTACAAGCAGTCCAATGTATTTAAACTTATTTATTTATTAGTTTATTTACTTATTTGCAATAAATATCCTGCTTATAAATTTATATGCCACACCACATCAAAAGATTTCAGAGCAGTGAACAGCAGAGATAAAAGAATAAAACACCATGTTAAAACAATGAAAACATTTTAAAAGAAACAAATTCTGAATTTAATAAACTGTGGCTGGTTACTCAAGGAAGACCTCTCAAAATAACAATGTTTTCAGGAGGCTCCGGAAGCAACACAAGGTTGGTGCTCACCTGACCTCCAAAAGCAGGGAGTTCCACAGGAAGGGGGCTACCACACTGAAGGCTCTTTTCATAGTGGACTCCAGCTGGGCCATGGATCCATGTGGAACCACCAGGGACATGCCCTCTGATGACCTCAGTGACCAGGCAGGTAAGGAAGAAGTAGGGATGTCAGAGAAATCCACTACGGATTCAAATGAGGCCAGATTCTTTGGAATCTGGCCTTAGGAATCTGCAGCGGATCAGGACCACTTACCTCTGCTCCAGGAGGACTGGAGGCGGCATGGCACTCGGCTCCTTCTTCCAGCCACAGCAGTTCGCCTCCTCCCTGTCCCTGCCGATTGCCTTAAAAAAAAAGTCTAAAAAAAAAAGAAAAAAAGAGGCAATCGGGAGGATGTGCCCATATAGACTGATACGCAAAGAGTCATGAATCTTGCTTATAAGTCTATGTGTCCATAGGCTTATACGCAAGATTCACCGTTCTATTTTGAGTATAAGTCTATGAGCACATGCGATCAGCAGGATGTGCTCATAGACTTATACGCAAAATAGAGTTTTGAGACAATAGAGACAACAAAGGAGTTGCATGCTGAAAAGGGGCAGCTCCCGACAACAGCCGAGCTGCTGTGTTCTGAACTAGCTCCAGCTTCCGGAGCAGCCCTAAGTGCAGCCCCACATAGAGCACATCACAGTGATCCAGTCTTGAGGTTACTAATGCCTGTACCAATGTGGCCAAGCCATCCCTGTCCAGGAGAGGCCGTAGCTGGCAAGCCAGCCAAAGCTGGTAAAAGGCACTCCAAGGCACCACGGCCACTTCGGGCTCCAGCAACAATGATGGAACTAGGAGTACCCCCAGACTACGGACCTGATCTTTCAGAAGGAGCGCAACCCCATTCAGAACCGGGAATAAGCCTACCTCCTGGACTCTGGAACCACTCACTCACAGCACTTCCGTCTGGCCAGGATTCAGCTTCGGTTTATTGGCCCCCATCCAGCCCATTACTGAGTCTAGGCACTGATCTAGTACTTGCACAGCCTCACCTGATTCAGATGTCATGGGGAGATAGAGCTGTGTATCATTAACATACTGATGGCACTTTGATCCAAATCCCCTAATTGACTGCTCCGAGCGGCTTCATATAGATATTAAACAACATTGGGGACAAGATAAAACCCTGAAGCACCCCGTAGCTCAATTGCCAAGGGGCTGAGGAAAAGTCACCTAGTGTTACTCTCTGAATCAGCCCTGTAAAGGGGATCAGAACCACTGTAGCAAGTACCTTCAATACCCATCCCATGGAGTTGATCCAGGAGGATACCATGCTCAATGGTATCAAAAGCGGATCAGAGGTCGAACAGAATTAACGGGGTTGCACTCCCCCTGTCCTTCTCTTGATAAAGGTCAGGGTGACTCAGGCTGATTCAGTCCCATAACCAGATTGAAACTAGGAATGTACGAAACTGACTCACCATTTTGTCTGGGGTCATTCGCGGTGGTAGGGAGGTGCTCTGTTCCTCCCCCCAAAATTCTCCCTGGCCAGTTCCGCTCCATGGCGATTCCACGGAGCCGCCGGCTGGGGCCGCCCACAGCCAGACATCCGGCCACTGGGCTGCGCAGGGATGCAAATGGCAGCCGCCGTAGCCGCTGCCATTTTTGCCCTTGACTTTTGCCGTGATAGGCTACATAAATATATACGTAGCCTATCACGGCAAAAGACAGGGACGCAAATGGTGGTGGCTACGGTGGCCGCCATTTGCATTCCTGCCTATTGCCATGATAGGCTATGTAAGTATTTACGTAGCCTAGAGATGTATGAAACTCACTTACCTTTTCGTGGAATTTTTCGCGGTGGGGGGAGGCGCTCTGTCCCTCCCCCTGGAATCCTCGATGGGGGGAGAGGCTATCCAGTCCTCCCCCCCGGAATCCTGCCTGGCTGGCTCCGTTCCACGGCTGCTCCTCAGGGCAGCCAGCCAGAGCTGTCAGCAGCTGGATTTCCAGCTGCGGACGGGCTGCAGACGCAAATGGCGGCTGCCGTAGTGGCCGCCATTTGTGTCCAGCCAGGCTGCTGTGATAAGCTACGTAAGTATTTACGTAGCCTATCACGGCAACCCCCCCCAAAAAACAGCATATGCAAATGGTGGCGTCTACGGCGGCTGCCATTTGCGTTCCCTATTTTCCGCCGTTTTAGCCTATGTAAATATTTACGTAGGCTATTACGGCAAAAAAAGAAGAGGGAACGCAAATAGCATAGTGGGCGCTATTTGCGTTCCCTTTTTTTCTCCGTAATAGCTTACGTAAATATTTATGCTAAATTGGCGGAAAAAAAAGGAACGCAAATAGCGCCCACTATGCTATTTGCATTCCCCTTTTTTTTCCGCCGTAATAGCCTACTTAAATATTTACTTAGGCTACAATGGCAAAAAATAGGGAACGCAAATGATGTCCGCTGTAGCCGCCGCCATTTGCGTATGCCTTTTTTTTTTATTGGCTTGCCATGATAGGCTACGTAAATACTTATGTAGCCTATCACGGCAAAGACCAAGATGCAAATGGTGGCCACGGCAGCCGGTTGAAAGACCAGCCGCTGCCGGAGCCGCCGCCGCTGGGGCCGCCGCTGTCCGGAACATCCGCCCCAGGTAAGCCTCATCCCGGGGGGAATCCATGGGGGGGAGGGC
Source organism: Heloderma suspectum (assembly GCF_057233095.1). Classification (NCBI taxonomy): domain Eukaryota; kingdom Metazoa; phylum Chordata; class Lepidosauria; order Squamata; family Helodermatidae; genus Heloderma; species Heloderma suspectum. Next base: position 275,699,675 of record NC_139458.1, read on the forward strand.
GGGGGGGCAGGCCGATCCACCACGGATTTTGGGGGCACTGAAATCCGTGGCAGAATTCTCCGCCTTCCCTAACATAGCCTATCACAGCCTCTGCAGGAACGCAAATGGCATCCCTGCATTAGCTGTGATAGGCTATGTAAATACTTACGTAGCCTATCACGGCCATTTGAAAGTAGGCAAGTGGCGGCCACAAATGCGGCCGCCATTCGAGGAGCACCAGAACGGCCAAGAAAGGTAGGCTTTGTTACGGGCCCATTTCGTGGGGTGGTGGGGCGGGTGACTTCGTTCCACCATGGATTCCGGGGGGCCAAATGTGGTGGCATTCGGCCTCCCTGGAATCCGTGGTGAAATTCTTCAACATCCCTAGTCGAAACCCAGTCTGGAATGGGTCTAGATAATCAGTATCCTCCAAGAGTGCCTGCAGTTGCTGTGCCACGACTCAAGTACTTTTCCTAGAAAAGGGGTATTTGTGACTGGGCAGTAGTTGTTTAATACCATTGGGTCCTGAGTGGGCTTCTTCAGGAGTGGTCATGCTACTGCCTCCTTAAGGTCAGCAGGGACCCCTTCCTGAAGGGAAGCATTCATCACTCCCTGAACTTTTATTACCCAGGAGGGGCAGGGATTGAGAGGGCATGTGGTTGCTCGCATTGCTGCAAGTACTGTGTCCTCATCATCAAGCCACAGTATTTAATGAATGGAAATAAATGTATAAATGGCAATTGCTTGTCAATTATCCAAATACCTTTGCATTCATTGGCCACAACACTGTAAGTTGTGGGAGCAGGGATTTCTTCTTACTGAGCAGTTGTTCAATATAATGAGAATATAAATGACATCTAAAAATTCAGGAGGGGGGAAAGCCTCCCCAGTCTCCCAGCTCATTGCAGTGACCTTGGCATGAAAATAACATTTTTTAAAAAAGAGTCATCATTACTTTGGCCTATCAAATGTAACACAAAGATTGAGCTTGAGCCTTGTTTACTCTCCACAGGGAAGGAGCTTGAGGGAAAGAGGAAAGAGGACCAGCTGTACCAGTTGGACCCTGAGGCTGAGTTTGTCTCTGTCCCTGTCCAACCAGGTACTTAAGGCAGGGCACCTAGACGCTGCTTGGGAAGGAGTTTGAGGGGAAGAGGACCAACTGCACCAGTTTACTCTTCACATAGCGTCATCATATTCACACACACACACACACACACACACACGTTTATGGCTCAATAATGATCACTGTTATTACCTTTAGAAATCTGTGCTGATTTCAGCTGTCTGCCTTGCTTCACTTTACATCTTCTTTCTCATGGTCATGCTTACATGTCTGCTGATGAGCTGACCCCAGTCACTAACTCTTCTCTGCTCAGTGCTTCCTATTTCTTCCTGGAATTTAATTTTTATTTTGCTTCTCAGGGAAGGCTTGGTAGTCACACTCAGGATCTAACTGATCTCTGTGTTGAATGTCAAGAATAGAGTGTTCTGGTGATGACCATGAGGTGTGTTAATTTCCCCCTTGGAGTATGTAATGGTGGCTCACCTGCATGGATAATTTTGTTCACAAGGTTTATCATTGGTCATATAGTCATATCCATTTGGTGTGATGGATGCTGTTTGCTCCTGCGGAGGGATGTTGGAGAAATCTGCAATGGAACCAAATGAGTTTGGATTTTTATGAATCTGAGCTGCAGATTTCACAGAGGACCATTTTTCCCTATCGGGTGGATTCCATAGATTTGTGGACTTTTTTTCTAACCTTCGGGAATTTTGCACAAATTTTGTCATAGAAAAATACGCAAAGATAAAAATCCCAGCCAAAAATTCGCATCTCCCCATAGGCTAAAGTGTGAGAATATGCATGGGGGGATTTGCACATTTTGTGGGAATTCGCACATTTTTGCACAAGCGAATTTGCACAAATTTGGAACACACACAAAAAATCCAATTCTATTGATGGGTGGATGACAGAATGAAAGGCGCTGACAACCTGTGAAACACAGACAGAACGGATTTTAGACAATCTGTACATCCATACTCCCACTCTGTCTTTATAAAATTTGGACAATCTTAGTTAATTTGTAAGAAGATGTCCTTTTTGTCTAAAAGTTTGAGTTAGATGAATCCCAGCTATTTTGAATCAAATGTCCCAAACAAATGTTTTAAAAATCAGTGTACAAACATTGATGAAGGAATACTGAAAAATTCCTGGATTGATTCTTTTTCCTTTGACATAGAAGGTGAAGAGTAGCAAATTATTATACTGTTCCACCTGGCCCACCCACATATAGATTGCTTTCTTCTGCTTATTACAAATCACCTCTAGTTGTCCCAAGGCACTTTCTGTATGCTGGTTTAATTACAAGATGATACAAAAATGGCCACTAGTCAAAGCATAGCATGAATGTCATCATAAGACTTGTACTGCAAAGTTTACTGGACTCTGTACAAATGACACAAAACAAATCACTGGTGATATAGATTTGGTTATTCCAAGGAATATAGTGTGACGATTGAACAGATTTTGTATTTGTTGTTGTTGTTGTTCAGTCCTTAAGTCGTGTCCGACTCTTCGTGACCCCATGGACCATAGCATGCCAGGACTTCCTGTCCTCCGCTCTCTCCCTGAGCGTGCTCAAGTTCATATTCATTGCAACGGTGATGCTATCTAGCCATCTCATCCTCTGCCGTCCCCTTCTCCTTTTGCCTTCAATCTTTCCCAGCATCAGGGTCTTTTCAAGTGACTTTTCGCATTAGGTGGCCAAAATATTTGAGCTTCAGCTTCAGTATCTGTCCTTCCAATGAGCACTCAGGGTTGATTTCCTTTAGGATGGACTGATTTGACTTCCTTGCAGTCCAGGGGACTTGTAAGAGTCTTCTCCAGCACCACAGTTTGAAAGCATCAATTCTTTGGCACTCAGCCTTCCTTATAGTCCAGCTCTCACAGCCATACATTACTACTGGGAAAACCATTATACGGACCTTTGTTGGCAAGGTGATGTCTCTGCTTCTTACTATGCTGTCTAGGTTTGCCATAGCTTTCCTCCCAAGGAGCAAGTGTCTTTTAATGTAATGGCTACAGTCACCGTCTGCGGTGATCTTGGAGCCCAAGAAAATAAAATCTGTCACTGCTTCCATTTCTTCCCCTTCTATATGCCAGGAAGTGATGGGGCCAGATGCCATGATCTTAGTTTTTTTTAATGTTGAGTTTCAAACCAGCTTTTGCAATTTCCTCTTTCACCCTCAACAACAGGCTCTTTAGATCCCCTTCGCTTTCTGCCATTAAGGTGGTATTGTCTGCGTATCTGAGGTTGTTGATAATTCCCCCAGCAATCTTAATTCCAGCCTGTGATTCATCCAGCCTAGCGTTTCTCATGATGTACTCTGCATATAAGTTAAATAAGCAGGTGACAATATGCAGCCTTGTCGTACTCCTTTCCCAATTTTGAACCAATCGGTTGTTCCATGTCTGGTTCTTACTGTTGCTTCTTGACCCTTGTACAGGTTCCTCAGGAGACAGGTAACGTGTTCTGGTACTCCCATCACTTTAAGAATTTGCCAGTTTGTTGTGATCCACACAATCAAAGGCTTTAGCGTAGTCAATGAAACAGAAATGGACGTTTTCCTGGAATTCTCTTGCTTTCTCCATGATGCAGCAAATGTTGGCGATTTGATCTCTAGTTCCTCTGCCTCTTGAAACCCCACTTGTACTTCCGGTAGTTCTCAGTTCACATACTGCTGAAGCCTAGCTTGTAGGATTTGGAGCATAACCTTGCTGGCATGTGAAATGAGCACAATTGCACGGTAGTTTGAACACTCTTTGGCATTGCCCTTCTTTGGAATTTCTAAACTGACCTTTTCCAGTCTTGTGGCCACTGTTGAGTGTTCCAAATTTGTTGGCATATTGAGTGCAGCACTTTAACAGCATCATCTTTTAGGATTTTAAATAGCTCAGCTGGAATACTGTCATCTCTGCTAGCTTTGTTGTTAGTAATGCTTCCTAAGGCCCACTTGACTTCACTCTCTAGGATGTCTGGCTCAAGTTCAGTGACCGCACTATCATGGCTATCAGGGACATTCAGATCTTTTCTGTATAGTTCTTCTGTGTATTATTTCCTCCTCTTCTTAATCTCATCTGCTTCTGTTAGGTCCCTGCCTTCTTTGTCCTTTATCACACCCGTCTTTGCACAAAATGTTCCCTTGAGATCTCCGATTTTCTTGAAGAGATCTCTAGTCTTTCCCATTCTGTTGTTTTCCTCGATTTCTTTGCATTGTTCATTTAAGAAGGCCTGTTTGTCTCTCCTTGCCTTTCTCTGGAAATCTGCATTCAGTTGGGTATATCTTCTTCTTTCTCCCTTGCTTTTCGCTTCCCTTCTTTCCTCAGCTACTTGTAAAGCCTCATCAGACAGCCACTTGGCTTTCTTGCATTTCTTTTTCTTTGGGATGGATTGAGTTGCTGCCTCCTGAACAATGTTACGGACCTCCATCCATAGTTCCTCAGGCACTCTGTCTATCAGGTCTAATCCCTGAAATCTATTCCTCACCTCCACTGTATATTCATCAGGGATATGATTTAGGTCATACCTGAATGGTTTAGTGGTTTCCCCTACGTTCTTCAATTTAAGCCGAAATTTTGCAATAAGAAGCTCATGATCTGAGCCACAGTCAGCTCCAGGTCTTGTTTTTACTGACTGTATAGAGCTTCTTCATCTTTGGCTGCAAAGTACATAATCCATCTGATTTCGATATTGACCATCTGGTGATGTCCATGTGTAGAGTCGCCTCTTGTGCTGTTGGAAAAGAGTGTTTGCTATGATCAGCGTGTTCTCTTGGCAAAACTCTATTAGCCTTTGTCCTGCTTCATTTTGTACACCAAGGCCATGCTTGCCTGTTATCCCGGTGATTTCTTGACTTCCTACTTTAGCATTCCAATCCCCTCGATGGAAAGGACATCTTTTTTTGGTGTTAGTTCTAGAGGATCTTGCAGGTCTTCATAGAACCAATCAACCTCAGCTTCTTCGGCCTCAGTGGTTGGGGCATAGACTTGAATTACTGTGATGTTGAATGGTTTGCCTTGGATTTGTACTGAGATCATTCTATCGTTTTTGAGATTGTACCCCAGTACTGCTTTTCCCACCCTTTTATTGACTATGAGTGCTACTCCATTTCTTCTAAGGGATTCTTGCCCACAGTAGTAGATATAATGGTCATCTGAATTAAATTTGCCCATGCCTGTCCATTTTAGTTCTCTGATTCCCAAGATGTCGATGTTCAATCTTGCCATCTCATGTTTGACCACCTCCAACTTATCTTGATTCATTGATCTTACATTCCAGGTTCCTAAACAGTATTGTTCTTTACAGCACCGGACTTTCTTTTCACCACCAGACACATCCACAGCTGAGTGTCCTTGTGGCTTTGGCCCAGCCGCTTCACTCTTTCTGGTGCTACTTGGAAATTCCCTCTGCTCTTCCCCAGTACTATATTGGACACCTTCCGACCTGAGGGGTTCATCTTCCGGCGTGTTATCTTTTAGCCTTGTGATACGTTCCATGGGGTTTTCTTGGCAAGAATACTGGAGTGGGTTGCCATTTCCTTCTCCAGTGGACCACATTTTGTCAGAACTTTCCACCATGACCTGTCCATCTTGGGTGGCCCTGGACGGCATAGCTTTTGGCTTCCCTGAGTTATACAAGCCCCTTCACCACAACAAGGCAGTGATCCATGAAGGGGAGATTTTGTATTACACTGTAGTTTATTGCAAAGTCAATATATGCTGAGAAAGATAGCTTTTCTACCTACTTCGAATATGTTCCCCTACTTGAACTTGGCTTGTCTATAATAAAAATACACAACATACGAGTACAAAATCTGAAAGGAATTGGGAACTAAAATGTTTAGAACTTGTTTTAGACAAAGTATCAGAATTGTAATTTCACTCAGCCTTCAACCTCATATCAAAAAGCCTCTTTACATGATCAGTTCAGACCTTTCTTCCTTGCCCAGCAGCCTGCTGGGCAGAGAGAGAGAGAGAGAGAGAGAGAGAGAGAGAGGATGGTAGCAGAAAAGGGATATGCTCACCCACTTCTGACTCTGGACCCACCCACTGCTTACATCAGCCCTGCTCACTGCCAGCATCTTCCCCCTAAGGGAATGTGGCCTTTGACAAAAAAACCCTGCCCCTACGGTACCATAAGCAGATTACAAATAAATAATGACATTTGATGAATCAGGAGACCTGTCAGGAGTGCCTTGGTGGCCTCTCTCAGTAGCCAGCTCAAGACACAGACGAAAGGATTTCTTTTCAAAGCTTTAATCCTTTTACAACTTAATGACACTTTCAGATGCTAATCACCTACGACTAAAGCAAGGAACAGCAGAGTGGCCTAAGCTTCAAGTAGGCAGTTGATCCCCATTTGAAAGAGAGTCACTTGAAGACCCAGAACTTATGGGCTAGGGAGAGATCCTCCCTCTTTCCCTTGGGTCCTTGGGAGGCGGCCGTTGCTTGCGCACCAAACGGGCGCTATGCCTCCTTTCCGTGCCCTCCATTGCTTGTTGCTCTTTGTGTCTGTGTTGAGCATCTAAGAAGCCCCCTCCTGCACTCCCTCACTGCCAGGGTCACTATCTATCTCAGGAATGCTGACAGGAGGAATCTCTGCCAGGTGCTGAGCCTGTGAGGGATGAGCTGGCCCCTCTCCCATAGATTGCTGTTCCTCCTAAGAATCTGAACTGCTCTGAGGCTCTCTGGGCTCAGTTTCCACCTTGACAAGACCCAAACTTCTGTCTTCAAACTACTTTGATTAGAACTGTGTCACATATTTTAATGGAACAACTCAAGGCTCATTGCCTTTGGTCATTCCTTTAGTATGAGGCTGAAATCCTGGATATATCAGGTGTTCTAAAGTTTCTTGCCACCAATTGTTACCTATTCTCATCTAATCCAATCTTTCTTGTGTGTGTGTGTGTGTGTGTGTGTGTGTGTGAGGGTTCTGTCCAGTTTTGAGAGCCAAATCTTGTTTATCACCAAATCTCAGTAGTAGAATTCTCCTCCTCCTCCTCCTCCCTCCCTCCCCCAGAGATGCTATTTTCAGAGCACATGAAAATCCTTCAGGAACATCAATCTCTTAGTTCAGCTTAAGCCCTGTTCCATCATTCTCCTTGTGTGTAAGCTCTACATATGACGAGGGGAAGTGGAAACGCATGGGCTAACTTTGCACCTCTTCCTTCACTGTTCTCATTTCCCTCTGCATGGCTGTCTTCAGAGGTAAGGAGAGCCTCCCCTGAATTTCAAGGTTTCTAAAACTTTGGCAAGAGCCTCCATGGGTAGAGGAGCCTCTCCTCTGCAGGCAGTCACTCTTCATGTGTAGACGATGGCAACGGAAGGGTCAGAGCAGCCCACTTGTCTTTGCTCCCCCTTCTTGCGTGTATCACATGGGGAGATTGTCTGAAAAGGGTTTTGCTGATTATACATATTGATTGACCAACATATAAACTATCTGCCACCTAGTCGTGCATATTGCATAATATGCGCACCAAAGGCAGAAATTCATAATATTGCATAATATTGCACAACAAATAAAATTATAATATTGCACAATATTGCACCATATTGCATAATATTGCATAATATTGCATAATATGCATGTCAAGGCATACATTTCTTTTTAAAAAAGGATGAGTGATCTCTATTGCTAACATTGCTTCAGATCACCCCATACACCAATATCAATGAAGACCTCTTCTAAGAATGGCAGTATATTATTTCCGGTGGCACATGTAATGAGACAAAACTGAATTCTTATTTTTTTAAGAAAACAAACCAGTGGTAGCCATGTATTGATTAATCAGTACATCCTCCCATGTGGAAAAAAAGTCCATCTTTTGCTACTGGTGGACAGTGTAGAAGAGAGACTTGTTATATATAGTTTAGGGTGGTCTCTGCTTTTGTAATCTCCAGGAAAGTTGGTTTCATTTTTCCCCATGAAGTTTTGCTTTTGGCAACTGCATTTCCCCCCCGAATATAAGTGCCTTTAAAATTTTCATTAATTAAGGCTGCTTTTACGGGCTACATCCATTTAGTAAAATTACAGAAAGGAATGCTGCCGACACATCTGCCATTGACTTCTGTTAGCTACAGCATTTTATACCCCTGTGAATAACACAGCACTGAAAGAAGTGAATTCTGTCCAGAAATGTATGGAGGTTTTGGAGGGAAATTCAGATTGCTATAAGCGTGTGTGTATTTTTTTCCCAGGGCTTGCAACCTTTTAGAAAATGACCCTGGTTTATATTGCTCCAAGATGAGAAGTATGGATTTGGCGCTGGAGGACATTGTTGTTTTACAGGGAGGTGGAGGCAAGGAGCAGGTGGGGATTGGACTATCTCAGTATTAACTTAGGGAGGTTTATACACCCCTCAGCTGAAAGCATTACTGGCCAGATTATAATTATAATTACCTTGGCTTCATCACACTGTTTATCTGCCATGACACCCACCCAGCCACCTGCCTGCTATTAATTCACTCAACACTAACTTCATCTTTTCCCTCTTATCTTTTAGGGTATTTTCCCCCAGTTATCCTAACTTTTTTTTAATGTATCCGTTGTGGACATTAACTAACAGAATGTGTGTTTGGCCATTACATCATCTGTTAATTTGAAAAAGAGGGCAAAAAAACCCCTTCACTGTATAAAAATAGCAAATCTGTGTTGTTTCACAGGGAAAACTGGGAACATCAGGCATTTGGCTCTCACAACTCTTAGAACGACTCAAAATAGGTTCCCTGTTCAGGCATTTGCCTGAACTCATGAAAGCTTAAACTCGGTAGGGGGCCTGGGGCTCCACCATGCTGGCTCCACCACCTACATCCCCATGTACATTATCCCTGCCCCTTCAATCCCAGACCTTGCCATGTTGACCAGCAATGTTTGAAGGTGTGTTGTATTGTCAAATCGTATGGAGAGTTCTACTCATTTTCCAGCAAATGCAACTAGAACACCTCCTCAGATCTCCCTGCTCAATGCAGGAGGTTGCGGACAGAGGAAGCAGGGGGCTGGAGTCCATGGGGATGTAGCAGGCATTACCACTATAAGCCCTCACAAGCCTACCCAGTTTAAGCCCTCACAAGTTCAGGCAAGTGCCTGAACAGGGCTCTTATCTCCATGAATCCTGCTCTTTAATTCAATTTGAATGTGAGTTTTTCCTAACAGGATCATGTTTGGAGGGAGGGTGCAAAGGGGCAATAAGCAGAAGTACACTTCATTTTCAAAGTAAACCTGCTTTAGAAAGCCCAGCTCAGGCCCAGCTCAAGATTAATGGTTTGGTGGCAACCATAACTGGTCAACACAAGACGTGGGGACTTGAAAACAGTGTCTAAAACATTGAGGAAGCTATCCTTGTCATGCTAATTGTACCTTTCTTTTTGTAGATAAACATAAGTACCCTTAAAAACTGTTGGAGACTGCAGCTGGTGCAAAAGTGGAGTTGACCTATAGTTTGCCAAATTTTGTATCATTATTTTTTAAACGGAATCTTGAATGGGATCACTGGGCTGGAGACAGGCAAGTAAAGCCAAGGCAGAACCCAGTGAGTTAAACTCTATATCCATTCATGTCTTGTCAACAATTTTTCTAAATTCTGTATTTCAAATATTAGGTTCTACATGAAGCCTATACATCATAACTTATGCAAAATAAGCAAGCATTCATCAGTGTTATTTGCTTGCATAGTTTATCATGACTAAGAGTTCCCGTTGCACAGAATTCATATGTTTTTATCATTCAGGTTTTTGTAACATTGTCATGACATAAAATCTTCCTCATGTGGGTATCATTACTCTTATGACTAATATGCCCTCATCACTATTTATTTCTTTTTTTTTTAATTATTAAAAATGTTTTAATACCACCTGTTATGTACAGCATATCCAGGTGGTTTACAATGATATTGCCTCCAGCTGAGGTACAAACCTTTTACAATATATTTCAGGCTTTTTCCTTTGATACAGGACAAGAACAACCCTGCACAAATGTCTTTACCACAATATTAAAATATATTTATGGCTTTAAACTGGTATAAATGCTGCTAGAATTGATGGCGTAATGTAAACAAATTTTTAAAGTTGTTGAAAGGCAGTCAGGTGGTCTGCTCCCAGCCAAACAGAATTCTATTCATATTGATGAAGTTCCACACATCTTTTAATACTTCCAGTTACTTGATAATAGATTTTTTTACATGCTTGTGCCATTAAATTCTCCAGGTTTCCATAGCATAGCTGCTCCTGACATCTTTCCACTCTGCTAATGAATATCTCCCAGACAACATTTATTTTATGGCTATCCATAAAAGAACAAGCTTATTTGCTTTATAAAAGTAAGGTTTTACTGCATGCATATGCTTCATTTAGTTAATTAAGAAGTATCTGCTGTATCCTTGAGCTTTCTATTCTAAGTTTTGCTTGGATCAATATCAAGGCACTTCATCATTGCAGACTTAGCATGGATTCACACAACCAGAAGCCATGCAGTAGATGCTTAAAAAGGTTGCTGTGTGGCACCTGTATCTGTGCAGGGAGGTGGTTGCAGATTTTAACCATGTGGCTAAGCCAATGTTACCAGCCCTCCACCTCTTCAGATTTCTGAGCTCCCATAGAGGGCTGGGCTTCACTGCATGGTCAAATGCTATAGATGACCACTATTCCACATGGGTCCAGATTGTAAGATCCTAGTCATCTCAATAAATCTAGAAGTTAGTATGAATACATTTTTGCAAGAGTTTTCAATCCTGTTATCTATTTATTAAAATTTATGACGTGACCAAAACATAGATTCTTTTCATAAATGAATTTTCTTAATTTCTGTATAATTTTTTCATTACAGTATTCTATTTTTTTTTTAAAATTACAGTTAATATGAAGCTAACTATGGATTCTAGAGTAGCCTCCATGGGCAATTCGGGCAAGTAGCTACTTGATCACCTTTGTGAATACACAGCTCCCAATCTAGTCCTAATTATTTTATAGTCACTCAAAGGTCAGGTTTACAGTTCTGGCATGTACTGAAGTCCCACTGAAATCAGAATTGTGGACAGAATGCCTGGCAATTTTAAGCCAACATTTAGTTTGAATAAAATAGTTTGAATTATCTGGAAAAATAAGTCCTCTGCTCTTTTGGCAATTATGTTGCATACACAGCAAACTCCTCAAATATCATGGAAATATTACTGTGAAGGAAAGGAAAGGTTCCTCCTGTGCAAGCACTGGGTCATTACTGACCCCTAGAGGGACACCACATACACTGGCATTTTCATGGCAGGCAGACTATAGCGAGGTGGTTTGCCAGTGCCTTCCCCAGCCGTGACTACCTTTCCCCCAGCAAGCTGGGTACTCATTTACTGACCTCGGAAGGATGGAAGGCTGAGTTGACCTGAGCTGGCTACCTGAGACCTGGCTTCAGCTGGGATCGAACTCAGGTCGTGGGGAGAGTTTTGGTTGCAATACTGCCGCCTACCACTCTGCGCCACACGAGGCTCTAATTACTGTGAAACTATTACAGAACTTCCGGTTTAGGTAAGTACATTTTTGACAGAATAGAGAAATTGATGCTACTTGACAACTGTAAGCCTGATCTTATAAAATAAGTTTCTAAGGGCGCAATCCTATGGGGATGGGCATCCGCCTCGGAACTCAGTTCCCGGAAACCCACATATCCTATGGCCGTCTAGCCGCTGACTAGCGGCCATAGGATTGCTCCCTAATTTAAACTATAAAATAGGACTGCATTGGAGACATGATGGTGACCAGTGACTACCTTCAAGAATGGTCCATAGAGGCTATTCTGGAACCTAAACTAGCCTTGTATTTTTAATCCTTTGAAGGTAGATTAAAATAGTCATGGCAAAAATATGGGAGGTGGAGTACACACAGTCCAACAGTGCCAGAAGGAAGCAATTAACTTTTTATTGATGAAAACTTTAATGTTCACCTCTAGAGTTATCCAGCATTCTGATACTTGATGTAGGGTGGCCTGACATAGGGTGACCAGGTATCCTCTTTTACAGAGGACAGTCCTCTGTTTGAAGTGCTGCTATAGGATCATCCTCTATTCGAAGGTGTCCTCTATTTGAAGAGATGTCGTGTCCAAATCCAGTTTAAAGATAAAGAACCATAAGAACTTTTTCCCGTCCACAGTTAGCACCTGTACAGCAGACTGAGCAAGGCACACAGATCACCTAGCCTTCCGCGCTATGCTGAGATGTACTGTATTTCTATTTAAATTATAAGAATGTCTAAATTTGCATCTATACATATAAATTGGCATATGCAAAATGTTAGGCAGATTGGTATGCTCTTTTGTCCTCTTTTTTGGCAGTTCATAAGTGGCCATCCTAAGTGCCTGACATATGTATGTGAAGAGGTGGCAATAAGAAATAGTCAATAGTTCATTATTACATACTATCTGTGGGACTGCAAGTACAAAAACCAGAACACCACTACTGATAGTTGTGCAGTCCATTCCTCTGATCTCAACTCTTAACATCTCTTCCTTGGCCTGTGATCTTTGCCTACTCACCTGTCTTGATGCCATTTCCTGCTCTGCTCCATCAGGCCTGTTTATTCTTGCAGGTGAGCCAGCTGTCTGGCTCTAGGTTTGCCACTCTGCAGCATCAGAGGTTATGATGTAGGCCCCAGGTGTCCCAGACCCTCTGGCTGACATTTGTTCAACTGTTGTGATGTCACACAGAGTCTTGCAAGCTAGAGTTAAAGAGCTGGCTGTTAGGGGGTACTGGGAAACCTTGGGATCTGAATCCTAAAGTTGACAAAGTTGAATTAAAGTGGGCAAGTGCTGTATTTCCACCTTGGACTTTCATTCTTTGTTGATAAAGATTGCCTGAGCGGTCTCAGACCCTTTTTGGAAATACAGACGCCTTGCTGCGTTTGTATATAGACTTAATTTAATTGACCACAGAAGCCTTTCAGAGATGGAGGTGATGTGCAGACATGCATTTGATCATTTAAAAAAAAAAAAAGATAAATTACTATCCTCAGCTTAGTTATGCAGGTCTGTCAGTTTGAATGGAACTGGTGTTAAATTAACATTCAAATTTTTTTGAGAGTAACAGAGGAAACATTCCAGTAAGAAATGTTCCAAATGGGAGTGTTTTAAATGAAGGTTAATTCTCTGATATAGCAGCAAATGAGAGAGAAATTATGTTTCTGCAGTATGAACACAAGCATGCCTTGGAATACTATGGCTCAATTAGATCTGCCAGTTGAACAAACAATAAGGTTTGTGTCTTGTTAAACTCCTACTTTTCATATTCTAAAGCTTTTCTATAGAGGGATTTGCATAGGCATTCAGGACACAGCTGATAATAGATTTGTTTTAACCACACAGAGAAGTTGGAAAATGAATTATATGTAAGCAAATGAAAATCCTTAACGTGGCATGTGGTCTTCCAGGCAGTTCTTGCCTATGAGCAAACATTGTACCCCAAAATTACACTGTCAGGGGTGAGGTGTTTTTGCTTTTCCTGGGGGTGATTAGGAAATTCTCCCTATCCAAATCTCTCCCCAGATTTTGGGGTTCCAAAGTATCTGGTGGTGTTCGTAGAGCTACGGTAGCAACCCACCATCCCTCCATTTTAAAAAATTTTGCCACTCTGTACAAGTTGCTGCACAAGTGCAGCTTGTCATGGATGTCCTTCCATTCATTCATGTCTCTCCTCCCTCCACTGTCTAGGTTACTGATGCATGCAATCTCTAATTTTCTCTAATATTCCATTCTTGAGCAAGGTGTTGGAGTGTGTATTGGCTTCTCAGCTCCAGGGATTTCTAGGTGACATGGATTATCTAGATCCATTTCAATCCGGCTTCAGGCCCAGTTATAGGACAGAAGGCATCTCTACACAAGCCTAAAATCCTGCATTTAAAACAGGGATTTCTGCTTCTGTTTTAAATGCAGGATCACAACTTACTCCCTTTATATGTGCTTCCTTTTCCCCCTCCCCTTTCCCCCTCCTTCTCCCCGTATCTGAGTCTTCCATATCTTTCATTGATCTCTCTCCTCTTCTTGTCGCTTTAATTCTTTTCACGGAGGAAACTGAAGCGGACCACAATGGGGTAATCTGATAGCTCATTATCTGTGATCTACTTATAAATGGAACAAAAGGCATTTAGTGCAGGAGACGCCCTGGAGGGTCATGGCAGGGTCACGGTGTCATGTAAAGAGCCCGCAAACAACCGTGAAGGAGCAATCTCAATCACAGGATAAAGCTCAGTGTGAAGGAGCCCAGAGACTGCTTTGCTTGCCTTGGTGGATGATCTACACCAGGAACTGGACAGGGGGAATGTTACTGTTGGTGTTGTTGGACCTCTCTGTAGCATTGACCATGGTATCCTTCTGAGGCCTCTGTCGGAGATGGAACTGGGAGGCACTATTATACAGTGGCTCTGGTCCTACTTGCAGGAGTGATCTCAGAAGGGGGTGTTGGGGGAATTCCTTTTTGACACCACCTTATCCATCTTATTCCCTATGCTATTTAACATACATGAAACTACTGGGAAGAGATTGTCCAGACTTTTGGGGTTCAGTGCCACCAGTATGCTGATGACACCCAACTCTATCTCTCCTTTCCATCCAAATCCAAGGAAGCTCTTCTGCTTCTAAACTGGTGCCTAATGTCGGTAATGGAATGGAATGAGGGCAAACAAATTGAAGCTTCATCCAGACAAGACAGAGGTGCTTTTGGTCAGTTGAAAAGCAGATCAGGGAATAGGGATTCAACCTGTGCTGGATGGGGATACACCCCCCCCCCCATCCCCGAAGACTCAGGCTTGCAGTTTGGGTGTACTTCCGGACTCAGTCCTAAATCTGGATGCCCAGGTGGTGGCCAGGAGTGTGTCTGCACAGCTGAGGCTAGTGTGCCAACTGCATCCTAGAGATGTCTGATCTGGCCATGGTCACACATGCCTTAATTACAGCCTGTTTGGACTACTGTAATGTGCTCAATGTGGGGCTGCCTTCGAAAACTGTTCCGATACTTCAGCTGGTCCATTATGCTGTAGCCAGACTGCTGACTGGGGCTGGTTACAGGTCTCATGCAACTCTCTTGTTACAACAGCTTCCCTGGCTACCCGTCTGTTTCTGGGCAGAGTTCAAAGTACTGGTTATGACCTATGAAGTCCTATATAGCTTGGGACTACCTGAAAGACCGCCTTCTCCCATATAAGCCTGCTCAGTTAAGACATTCAGAAGAGGCCCTTCTTTCGAGACCACTGCCTTCAGAAGTGCGTTTGGTGGCAATGCGAGAGAGGCCCTCTCGGTGGCTGCTCCCTGGCTGTGGAACTCCCTGCCAAGGAAGGCTAGGTTCGCTCCCTCCTTGCTGTCCTTCTGCCAGCAGGCAAAGACTTTTTTTATTCAAGCTGGCCTTTGATGTATAAGCAGGGCTTTGGGGTTGGATGTCAGTTTTTACTGTTATTGTTGCGTTTTTAATTGTGTTTTAATGTATTTTTTATTGTTTTTATCAAGGTTATTTGTGATTTTTGGCTGCCTTGAGTGCCATTTTTTTTGGTAGAAAGGTGGGGTACAAATCAAATAAATAAATACATATGAATAGTGGTGCAGCTAGTTGATTTTAGAACCTGGTCTTATGTGGGCCCCCTTTAGATGGCCATGCTGTGGAGTTGTGGAGCACACAACTAACATTTCTCTTTACCTACCAACCACCATTTCATTCACATCTGTGTCTATGTTAGAACAATAGCAATAACAAAACTGTATGCGAACCGTGATTCAAAGAAGTACTCTGAGCTTGTGTATTTTTGCATTTTAAACTCACTTAAATCATAGCACCAGCATGACTAAAGGATTTCAATGGAGTTTGTCTTCTGTGGTGTGGGGGGAGAGGGAAAAGGGTGTCTCAGCCCATTCTGGCTTTAATTTGATTCATTCTCCATATTCATTCAGAAGGAGGTGAAATGCATGACTAAGGATGGCGGAGAATTCTGCCACGGACTCCAATGAGGCTGGATTCTTTAGAATCCGCCCCCCCGGAATCCGTGGCGGAACAGAACACTTACCTCTGCCTCCCTGTGGAATCCTCTTCGGCCAGATCCTCCAGCTCCGGATTGCCAGCGATATGGCTGCCATGCCATATCGCTGGCTGACGGGGACTGACTAGGGACGCAAATGGCATCCCGGACACCATTTGCGGCTGTAAAGGCCTTTTTGTTGTTGTTCAGTTGTTCAGTCGTGTCCGACTCTTTGTGACCCCATGGACCATTTTTTTATTTTTTTAACTAACTTTTTTCCATTTATTTGTCTTGTAACACACACTTTCACACCAGTGGGACTCTGCTTTTAACCTCTACTGAGTAGAGGAGCAGGCACAGGCTAGTCTAGAACAATCACAAAGCTAGACACAAAAAGGGAAAAGAGGCTATGGAAGGACAAGACTCTCCAGTGGTGGTGACCTGCAAGGTGTGTGCAATGTTTGTTTTCTTGCCGGAGAACAACATGGCCTACACCTGCAACAAGTGCAAGTTGATCACTCTGCTGGAGGAAAAAGTAAGTGGACTGGAGCGGCGACTGTTGACCCTCTGGGGAATAAGAGAACACGAAGAGTTCTTGGACAGAATGGGGGAACTACAGCAGCAAAGGGAAGACCAGAAGCTTGAAGAGCAACAGCAAAATGAGGCAGTGGGAAATGCTGAGGTGAAGAAAAATGGAGTAGAGGATACTCCTTGGAAAAGGGTGACAGTTAGGAGAAGAAGAACTAAATGCCACTCTGCACCAGTGGAAGCAGTGGAGCTGTGGAACCAATTCCAGGTACTTGCGGATGAGACTGGAGGACAGCCTACAGAGGAAGAATCACAGGGGAACCTGCATGAGAGTGAGCAAGAGGCTGAAGGTCAGTCAAACAGAGGCGATGAAACCCAGGCCTACAAGAAGAAGAGAAGAGTGGTAGTAGTGGGAGACTCCTTGCTGCGTGGGATCGAGACCCAAGTATGTCGCAAAGACCCATGGACTCGCCAGGTATGTTGTCTCCCGGGAGGACGAATTAGAGATGTGACTGAAAGGTTGCCTGCACTCATAAAGCCCACTGACAGGTATCCCTTTCTTCTCATCCATGTGGGAACAAATGATACTGCCAAGCGGAGCTACGAAGAGATCACGTCAGACTTTGAAGCTTTGGGAAGGAAACTCAAGAACTTTGGGGCCCAGATAGTTTTCTCATCCATCCTTCCAGTAGTTAGAAGAGGGATAGAAAGGGAACGAAAAATACTCCGGGTGAATGACTGGCTACGAAGGTGGTGCCGACGAGAGAGATTTGGATTGTGGGACCACGGGCTATACTTTCTGGAAGATGGGCTGTTGGCTAGGGACGGGTTGCACCTCACAAAGGATGGGAAGAATGTATTTGGCCATAGCATGAAGAACTTCATCAGGAGGGCTTTAAACTGAATCCTACAGGGGAAGGAGATGTAAAGTTGGGGATAACAGTGGACGAAAGCTCATGCACCACAACGAACACAACAACAGCTCTAATAGCGCCCAATAATAGTCTTCAGACACATGTAGGAAGAAAGCCAGACTATGAAGCACATGGTCTTTGATGTCTATATACTAATGCCCAGAGTATGGGAAACAAACAGAACAAACTTGAACTCTTAATACAAGAGGGAAATTATGACCTGATAGGTATAACTGAGACTTGGTGGGATGACTCTCATGACTGGAATACAGCAATTGAAGGATATAACTTGTTCAAAAAGAACAGGAGGAACAGAAAGGGAGGTGGGGTTGCACTGTATGTGAAAAATACATATCTTTGCACAGAAATACAGGAGGAGGAGCTTGGTAGCCCCATCGAGAGCATCTGGGTTGAAATAAATGGAGCAAAGAATAAAAGGAACCTGGTGGTCGGAGTCTACTACCGGCCACCCAATCAAGGAGAAGACAAGGATGAAACTTTTGAAAAGCAAATAGCCAATGTTTTAAGGAAGCATGATGTAGTAGTAATGGGGGACTTCAATTTCCCCGATATTTGTTGGGAGACAAATTCTGCAAAACATGGCCCCTCCAGGAAATTCCTGACTTGTGTGGCAGATAACTTCCTCCTACAGAAAGTAGAGGAAGGAACTAGAGGATCGGCTATCCTTGACTTGATCCTAACCAACAGAGATGACTTAGTGGAGAAAGTAGCAGTTACAGGAACTCTGGGGGAAAGCGACCATGTTGTACTTGAGTTCTTGGTTCTAAGTAGGGATGGCGGAGAATTTCTTCACAAAACTCGGGAAGGCTGAATGCCAACGCATTCGGCCCCCCGAAATTGTTGGTGAAATTCTCCGCCCTCCCCCAGGATGGGATTTACCTCCCTCGAATGTCCCTCTCAGCAGCGGGTCCTGGCGGGAGTTCGGTGGCGTTTCGTCGGGGGCGGGGGCGGTGGCCGGTCTTCCGACCGGCTGCCGCCGCTGCCATTACAAAATAAAGTAAAAAACCCCCAAAACACCCGTGATAGGCTGCGTAACGATTTACGTAGCCTATCATGGCTAGATTCCCAAAGTCAGCCGTGATAGGCTACGTAAATCGTTACGTAGCCTATCACACGGGTGACTTTGAAAAAAAAAAAGTACGTATGCAAATGGCGGTGCCCATGGGCGCCGCCATTTGCATTCCTTATTTGGTCCCGGTAGTCTACGTAAAGATTTACGTAGACTATGGCGAAAATAAGGGCAACGCAAATAGCGTTGCCCTTATTTTCGCCGTAGTCTATGTCAATCTTTACGTAGACTACCGGGACCAAATAAGGAACGCAAATGGCGGCGCCCATGGGCGCCGCCATTTGCGTACGCGCTTTCCCCCCCCCAAAGTCACCCGTGATAGGCTATGTAATGATTTACGTAGCCTATCATGGCTGACTTTGGGAATCTAGCCGTGATAGGCTACGTAAATCATTACGTAGCCTACCACGGGTGTTTTGTTTTGTTTTTTTCCCCACTTTTTTATTTCATGGCCGGGGAGACGGGGCGCCCTGAATTTCGGGGGGAGAACCGAAGTGCCTCCCCCCACCGCGAAGCAAGCTGCGGGACCAGGTAAGTGCCTTTCGTACATCCCTAGTTCTAAGGGAAGCAAAAGCTGAGTGTAGTCAAATGCGTACCCTGGATTTTAGGAAAGCTCATTTTAATAAACTCAGAACAATGATCAGTAAGGTCCCATGGCAAGCGACGCTAATGAGAAAAGGAGTCCAAGATGGGTGGGAGCTTTTAAAAAAGGAAATTCTCAAGGCACAATCACAAACAATTCCAACAAGAAAAGGTGGAAGACAACAGAAGAAGCCAATGTGGCTTCACAAAAAGCTTAGGGATGACCTGAAAATAAAAAAGGACACATATAGGAAGTGGAAAGGCCAAGTAACAAAGGAAGAGTACAGGCAGGTGGCACAGAATTGCAGGGATGGCGTCAGGAAGGCTAAAGCTGAGAATGAGCTGAGGTTAGCAAGGGATGCTAAAAACAACAAAAAGGCTTTTTTTCAGCTACGTGCATAGTAAAAGGCAGAGGAAAGAAATGGTGGTTCAGCTATTAAATAAGGATGGCAAAACGATAACAGATGACAAAGAAAAGGCAGAGGTGCTCAATTCCTACTTTGGCTCAGTCTTCTCCCAAAAGAGGGTCTATGACCCCTCTGGCAAAGGCAAAGTGCAGGCTGAAGGGGGAGGATTGCAGCTTGTGATCGATAGGCATATGGTCAAGGAACACCTAATTACTTTGAATGAGTTCAAATCTCCAGGGCCAGATGAACTGCATCCTAGAGTCATAAAGGAACTGGCAGAAGAACTCTCAGAACTGCTGTCTATTCTCTTTGAGAAATCATGGAGGACGGGGGAAGTGTCAGATGACTGGAGGAGGGCTAACGTTGTCCCTATCTTCAAAAAGGGCAAAAAAGAGGAACCTGGGAACTACAGACCAGTCAGTCTGACATCAATCCCTGGGAAAATTCTGGAGCAGATGATAAAGGAATCCATCTGGAAGCACCTTGACAACAATGCCATGATTACTCAAAGCCAACATGGATTTGTCAAAAACAAGTCCTGCCAGACAAATCTGATCTCATTTTTTGATCAAGTAACCTTCCTTGTAGACCGTGGGAATGCTGTAGACATCATATACGTCAACTTCAGCAAAGCTTTTGACAAAGTGCCCCATGATATCCTGATGAGCAAAGTAGCTCAAAGTGGGCTAGATGAAACAACGATCCGGTGGATCCACAGTTGGCTACAGAATCGGATTCAAAGAGTGCTTATCAATGGCACCTTCTCAAACTGGGGAGAGGTAACGAGCGGGGTACCGCAGGGCTCAGTCCTGGCCCCAGTGCTCTTCAACATTTTTATTAATGACTTGGAGGAGGAGGTGCAGGGAATGCTGATCAGATTTGCAGATGACACAAAATTGGGCAGGATAGCTAATACTTTGGAAGACAGAAACAAAATTCAAAGTGATCTGGATAGACTGGAGTGCTGGGCAGAAAACAACAGAATGACATTTAATAGGGATAACTGCCAAGTTCTGCACCTAGGAAAAAGAAACCAAATGTACAGTTACAAGATGGGGGATACGTGGCTCAACCACACTACAAGCGAGAAGGATCTTGGAATTGTTGTCGATCACAAGCTGAATATGAGCCAACAATGTGATATGGCTGCAAAAAAGGCAAATGCTATTTTGGGCTGCATTAATAGAAGCATAACTTCCAAATCCCGGGAAGTACTAGTTCCCCTCTACTCAGCATTGGTTAGGCCTCATCTGGAGTACTGTGTCCAGTTCTGGGCACCACACTACTGACTTTAAGAAGGATGCAGACAAACTGGAGAGGGTTCAGAGAAGGGCAACAGAGATGATCAGGGGACTGGAAACAAAGCCCTATGAAGAGAGACTGAAAGAACTGGGCATGTTTAGCCCTGAGAAGAGAAGACTGAGGGGAGATATGATAGCACTCTTCAAGTACTCGAAAGGTTGTCACAGAGAAGAAGGCCAGGATCTCTTCTTGATCATCCCAGAGTGCAGGACACGGAATAATGGGCTCAAGTTACAGGAAGCCAGATTCCGGCTGAACATCAGGAAAAACTTCCTGACTGTAAGAGCAATATGACAATGGAACCAATTACCTGGGGAGGTGGTGGGATCTCCCACACTGGAGAGGCTGGACAGCCATTTGTCAGGGATGCTCTGACTTGGATTCCTGCATTGAGCAGGGGGTTGGACTCGATGGCCTTGTAGGCCCCTTCCTACCCTACTATTCTATGATTCTATGACCATAGCACGCCAGGCCTTCCTGTCCTGCGCTCTCTCCTGGAGCGTGCTCAAGTCCATATTCATTGCATCAGTGATGCTATCTAGCCATCTCATCCTTTGCCGTCCCCTTCTCCTTTTGCCTTCAAAAACTGGCTTTATACTAGGTCATGTTACAAGCCTCCATTTGTCTCCAGTTGAATGTTTATAATATACCTCACAATTTCCTTTTTGGAGAAGATGGTAGCAAATATTTTCCCCATGATGTAGATCACTTATGTATGGGAAACTGAAAATTGAGATACTGATGGCTTGCTCAAGGCCAACCAGGGAATCTAAGGCCAAACCAGAATTTGAACTCAGATGTTTGGTTCCCAATGCAACGCTCCACTAGAATGTTATATAGACATATTAGGCTTCAGCCAGAATATAAATCTTGCATTCTTCCCCTCATGTAATATAAGCAGAAAAATATTCCCTACAGAAATTATCCTTGCTACTCTATCCCTCTCTTAATCTTTTCTAGTATTGCCCTTGGGTTCCTGCAAAGACTTTTTTTAATGCCTAAAATGTAAAATCTGTGCTTATTCTCCTCCTCCCGCCCAATAAGGCTTTTAACTTAAAGGGAGGGGTAAAAAACCCCAAGCAGGCTGTTTAGTTGTTAGCATTCCAATCTGCCAATATGTGCAGCAGAAAAAAAATCAAGTTTTTGACAGGTGCAGACAGTAGGGCTCTGAAGCAAACTCATGATTCTCTTGGGTGTTTCGAAGGTTTTCCTTCTGCCAGACTCAAAATAAATTTCTATCTCAATGTCCAAGAAAATAAACAAGGTGCTTTGCTTGCCAAACCTCACGGCTAGTTTTTGAGGAAAAAATTATTAAAGTGTTTGAAGTTCACATCATTTGTGAGCCCCCTCCCCTCCCCAAAACAAATCACCTATTACTGTGCGATAAAGAGTTACTTCACTGATACAAATTAATTTACTATTAGACTTTTCTTCTCAAAGTCTCTATTCCTTTCTGCACTTGTTCTTCTTTGCCTTGCAGATATGTCCACACCAGCCAATTTGTGTGAGCACATTGCTCATTCTATACCACGAATGGTTTGTACAATCCACATTAGAAATGAAAAACAAAGAAACAAAAACAATAGCTTCCAAAAATTCACCTCGAAATTCTCCTGTGCATACTCACAGTATATTTTCTGAACATTTAACTACTGATTATATTTGATTTCAGCATTGATATTTGACCTTGCTGTTTGTTTTCTTTATCTGACAGTTGTTTGACAGTATTTTATAGCTAATCTGTAAAGGTGTTTAGTATCTGACAGCATATGATTGATGACATGAAGTTGTATGTAGCATTTGACGGTTGATAACTTTTGAGGTTCCATATTTGTTTTGATTTTGGCAAGTGAGATGCTAGAAAATTTGTAGCATTCCAGTTTCAATTTTTGTGAGGAAAATTCACATTCAAAATTTAAAATGTGCATTCAAAAGTTGACTGAGAAATTTGAAAAGTATTTTTAAAAATTCAAATATTGTTCATTTCTGCTCTAGTCCACATATAATACACATGTCCCTTTTGCAGCTCAGGGAGCAATCCTATATTCGCTAGGCAGCGACTAGACAGCCATAGGATAACTGGTTTCCAGGAACAGACCTTGGAGCCTGCGCTCCGAGGTCGGTTCCCGGAGAACCGACCTCCCCCCACCTCCACGCTGCCTCCGAGACAGCGCGGAACAGCCCTGTGCTCCGCGCTCACAAGAGGAGTGCGGAGCAGCCTAAAAGGGGAGTTCCAGGGTGGGGAGGGCAGAAATGCCTGTACGACACATCCAATGTATCATACAGCAGCCTCCCCCCCTGCTCTGCCCTCCCACAGCTATACAGCCACAATCGGCTGTCTAGCAGAAAAAGCAGGGCAGGAGACACGCAGAGGGAACAATCTCCTCCGTGCCTTGCACTGGATAGGCGGTCGCCTTTGAGTTCGGAGGCAGACGCCTACCTGAATAAGATTGCGCCCTCAGTCTCTAATACTGCAAAGGTTGTAAAAATAAAGATAACAATGAAATAGTAGATTGATCCTCATTAAATAGTCATCAGTCTTATTGATGCATCTGGGTGGATGAACTTGTAATAGCTATAGGGAGACTCAAGCACACTGCTAGAGTAGAGTTTAATGCTTGGGTGCAAACCCAGTCTAGTATGTCCTATAGCATATGCCAAAGCAGAAAGTTACTATGTAGCATGTGCTTAACAATGCAATCCTGAACAGAAGGAATTCAATGGGGATTACTCCAGGTAAGTGGGTATAGGATTGCAGCCTTAATGTCTCCCATTGAAAATTACTGGGACTTCGAAGTGCTTAACCTTTTGGTTCGATTGTGGATGTAATTTGCAATGCAGTAACTAGTAACAGCCTTCTCTGGTGTAAAAGTAAGGATGTAATATTTTCCCAGTGTTTTTCAATATTTAAGGCTATGTTCAACCTCCTCTTTATTTATTTAATTTATATCTCACTTTTCTGCCAAAATGTGGTGCTCAAAGTGGCTAACCATAAAATACAGATAAAAACAAAATATTAATTAAAACATAACATAAAAACAAAATTAAAACAATGAAAAACATGACAGCAATAAAACAAATAAATAAACAGCACTCAACCAATTAAAACAGACTAGCTTACATGTCAAAGGCCTGCCTGCTGGTAGGAATGGCGGAGAATTCCTCCATGGACCCCAGTGAGGCCGGATTCTTTTGCTCCAGGGTCTGTGCAGCAATGGAGTACTTACCTCCGCCTCCTTGAGAAATCCTCCCCAGCCGGATCCTCCTCACCGCCGGCTCCGGAGCACCAGCCTCAGCCAGTGATATGGCAATGGCAGCCATATTGCTGGCGCTCCGGAGCCGTCCGGCGGCTCTGTGGAATTGCTGTGGAGTGGAGCCAGCCAGCAAGGATTCCGGGGGGAGGGACAGATTGCCTCCCCCCACAGGTGGATTTCCCGGGTGACTGGCAGGTAGGGATTCCGCCCATCCCTACCTGCTGGCAGAAAGACGAGAGAGAGAGAGAAAGAGAGAGAGAGAGAGAGAGAACCAGCCTAATTTCCCTAAGCAGAGAGTTCCAGAAACTGGGAGTGGCCACCGAAAAGGCCTTGTCTTGTCTCCACCAATACACCTCTGATGGTGGTGGTACTGAGGGAAGGGTCTCCCCCAGATACCTTAAAACCTGGGCAGGCTTGTATGGGAGAAGGCAGTCTTTCAGGTAGCCTGGCTCCAAGACATATAGGGCTTTGGAGGTCATAATCAGCACCTTGAGTTGCGCCCAGAAACAGAGCAGTAGCTGTGAAGCTGCTGTAACAAGGGAGTTGCATGCTCCCTGTAACTGGCTCCAGTCAACAGACTCAACAGTCTGGCCACAGCATTCTGGACCAGCTGAAGTTTCTGAACCATCTTCAAAGGCAGCTCCACATAGAGCACTTTACAGTGGTCCAAATGGAATGTAACTAAGGCATGCGTGAAACCAACGGGACTTAAAGAATGCTTAAGTTTGATTGGATTGTGCCTAACATGTTATATGATATGAAATATAATATAGATATTATGCTCTGTCCCAAAGGCTCAAGTTAGGTAACAATTTGAAATATAAAATCCCATTAAGACACCATTGCCCACTTAGCCTCCTCTTTACTCTTACATTACCCCTTCCCAATCCCAGCACAGACTTTCTCTCATTCTCCACTCCAACCCCTAACGTAGGAATTAGATTGTCAAAGGGCTGTTGTGAGATGCTAGAACTAAACATGTTTATATGGAAGTAAATCTAACTAGTTAATGGGATTACACCCCTGGTACGTGTGTTTAGGATCACAACCACAGTTCTCCATTAATATGTTTCTATAAGAAAAGCACTCTAGACTGGACCCAGCCAAAGATAAGCTCTTCCAATTCCCATTGATTTCAACTGGAGGAAGTTATGCATGGCTTCACTTTCATTTTGAGGTTAATGGGTTTTGAAAGTGCTTAATTTTGGCTGGATCCTGCCATCCGTGTCCTTGTATGCCCTCCTTTCCTGCTCCCCAGCAAGTAAAAATAAATAAATTATCCTTTGCCTGCCCATCCTTCATAAGCAGAGTACCTCTTCTGCTTATCTGGAGCTGCACATCTGCCCCTTGTAGTATGCTACTATAGCCCACATTTCCTGGGAAAAAAAGTAGTCTAAAATAGATATTCCTGATTCCATCACAAAGTCTCATAAATTAAATTGAAATCAGTCAAAATTTATGACTGGTTGTTAAAAAGCTGTAAGTGTTATGAATTTATGACGCTGCGCTCACATTCAGCTGTTCATTGCTTCTGCCTCTCTCTCTTTCTATCTCTCTTTCTCCTTCTCTTATGTGGAATAAAATTTATATATGTGGGTGAGATCATTATACATCCTTTATGTTCCACAAGTGCAATTTTAAATGTTTGCAGGCATAGAGTACTGCGCCCATGAGATACCAACTATATTTCATGGGTTATTGCTTCACAGAACTGACAAAAGTGTATTTTGCAAATAGTGCATACTTGTACACACCTCCTAGGTTTATATTTTTAAACTTTAAAAAGCTCAAGAAAGGCACAGTAGGAGGAAGAGAGAAGGTTCTGTTGTTGTTCTATGTTGGTGCCACTCAATCACTTTCATATGTTGCGTGTGTGCGTGTGTGCGTGTGTGAGTGTGTGTGTAAGAAGAACCCTACCCCGATATGTACAGGATTACATAGATTAAAATGGAACACGATAATTTCCAGTTACTGTACTTTAAACAATCCTCATTGATCAGCCAGGACTAACTGTAAATATTTTTCTGATCTCTTCTGTAATGTCTGGAGATTTTGGGGGAAAGACACTGGCAGAATTTGGGTGAGGAGCTATGATGTCATAGAATGTTCACAGACATTCCAACTGTTTAACTGGTTTGCATGACACGGCAACCCATGGTAGGTTGTCAGCCTTGTTTGTTTCAGGGTGGCTTGTCATGATGTTTGAACCCAGTGCACTTTCCTCAGCGTGGTTTGTTAATCACACGCAAAATACCCTGAGAATCCATGGCTTGTCATTGGGTTGTTCACGGTGGATTGTTTTCATTCAGAGTGGCTTGATATGGGGACCTGGCATGATGGCTTGTGCATGGCTTATCAGAAAGGGCTACAGAACCACCAGACATGAACAGTGAAAAACCCGTTTGCTCCTTGTGGTCTTGCCACCAATACCCCCTCTCTATTATGTGTTCAAATGACATTAGTCAATTTACTCCTTCACTTTGATGCCTACCTAATCAGTGACACCTTTTTTTCACCTTTGGGGAGATTTGTGCATATTTAACTCTTTAAAAAACTTTTAGGGAGATTTGCACAAATTCACAGTAACTGCTGTGCTTTAGCGAATTTGTGCAAATCTCCCAGAAATTTGAAAACAATTAATAAAGTTAAATTTGTGCAAATCTCCCCAGAGGTGAGGAAAAAAGTTATATATGTGCAAATCTCCCTGAAGGTGAAAAAAAACTACACTATAAACTCTACTCTGCATTTGTGCTCATTAGTGAAGTAGGCCGCTGAGGTTGTGCTGCAAAGGCCCATGGGATATGTGCTGGGAATAGGTGGGAGGACTAAGGAGGAACAAGCCACAGCAATCCTCAGAGCACCTAATCATCTGTCAGGAGTAACGTAGCTTAGGGAGTGAACAACCAACCCATCGTAGTTTATTTTCAGGGTGTCTTATTGTGACATGTGAACCAGCTCTTTATGTGTTAAAAACATTTATATCCTGTTTTTCCACGGCATTTGCCATGCTCAGGTTGGCTTCTAGCAGTTAACCCCCCCCCCCCAATTAAATCTAACAGAAATGTACTAGTCGATTAACAATAACAAAAATAAATAGCAAATCCTCAACTTTGTATGGGTGTCAGGGCTCAATGTGTGCCTCATATAGTTTACCAGATGAAGGTCTCACTATCGCTTCAATTCCATGCCAGGAAAAGATTTCCTCAAGAAAGTTGCTCTTAAGGGTTTGGAAGTCTCTCCATGTTCTGGGCCAGGAAAATCTAAGGGGATAGCAAGTACCAAGAACCACTGGAAGTGCATGCACATTTCATGACTTAGACAGCCAGTGCAAACCCATGATGGAAGGAGGGAGGATGACAGAAAAAATCGAGGACAAGTGTGCTATGAGAGAGACTAGTTTACTTAGGGTAAGGGGAGATGAGAGGTGTAGCAGCACCAAGCTTCAGTCTCACTCTGCTGTCTGAGAGCCAGTATTGGCTCCAGATTTTGGGGGGTGGGTGGGTTATACTCTTGGGCAAGATGCTGTCAGTGGGCTCACCTCCTTGCCACTGCCTATTCATCTGCCCTCTCCCCACTTGCACCACTACCTAGAAGGGGACAGCAAGGCACGTGGAGGTTACTGCTCCTTCTTTGTTGCTCTTGTCACTAGAGAGGACAGGCAAGTAGCCAGGGACAGCAAGGAGGAGGAGCAGAGCCAGGATCAGTAGTGGGCCCTCACTGGAACGTGGGCCTTGGCAGATGCCCAGTGATGCCGACCTCTGCTGTTGGCCCTGCTGGAGGGAGTTTCCTCTTGGTGGGTTATAGCTGACAAGATGTCTGAGCAATGGGATAGAAAATGACCTCTCATTTCTATTTTTATTTTTTTAAAAAAAACCTATACCACTTTTTATTAAAAATAATAATCCCAAAGCAGTTTACAATATAAAATCATGATCAAATACAATCAAACCAATCAATAAAACAATAAGAAAGACAATAACATCTCAGTTAAAATAACCAGGGGTAGCTGACAATACTAGCAGTCCAGGAAATGCTTGAGTAAACAAGAGCGTCTTCGGTTGTTGGCAGAAACACTCCACACTAGAAGCCCATCTAATCTCAGTGGGTGCCATAACTGAGAAGGTTCTTGTCTGCACCATGGCCAGGTGAGCTCCAGTAGGCTTTTTTTTCTTGGATTATCATCAGGGACCTAGTATGGAACCTTCATAAGAAACCCAAGATGTCTGGGCAATGTGATGGAAAATAACCTCTCTCATTTTTATTTATTCATTTCAAAAACTGACTATTTCTATACCATATGCTTTACCACTAGCAACTTCCCACCTGCTTCTTCGATTGATTTCTATTGTCTTTCTCATTTTTCTGCTTCTTTTATCTGAGGCAATTTGAGATTATGATATCTTTTCTCATGGCTTAAAATGGCACAGTTGTAACCTAGCCTCTAAAATATTCATTACATATTGACTTGTATTAATTGTTTTCTTGGCCAGAAAGTGAAAGAAATCTCTGCAGAATATTTACCACCCCCACTACCCAGATTATGGTCTCCTGCTGAAAATTATGATATTTGCACAGGAAACGTTGATCTCTTGTTCTTAAAAGGCCTCATGAGTATTCAAAGGATTATCACTTAACAGATACCACATCAACTACAACACCTAACAAAAATAAGGCAAGATGGATGTGTGTGTGTGTGTGTGTGTGGGGGGGGTAATCGTGCTATAAGCACAGATGCAA
The DNA here is from genome assembly GCF_057233095.1 of Heloderma suspectum. Lineage (NCBI taxonomy): Eukaryota > Metazoa > Chordata > Lepidosauria > Squamata > Helodermatidae > Heloderma > Heloderma suspectum. Next base: position 275,728,501 of record NC_139458.1, read on the forward strand.
GAGACCTTTACGTGTGAGGGAAAGATGAAGAGATAAAAACATGTTCTCTATGTTTTGGACATCTGTGGGCATTTTTTCCTAATCTCTGCGTTAGAAATGACCTTCAACTGTCACCAGATGTCTCCACTACTGTCAGCAGCCATGTCAAAAATAGTTACTTAAAATAGCCACTGTCTTCCCTCTAACGCATAATCTAAGCATTTGTATGAGTGGCTTTGTATGCATGTCATCTACTTGTTCTCTCTTTATCTTAGTAGCACAGCTACGTATTGATTATATACACCAAGTATTTTGTATCTCTGTTGGCCATTCGTAAAATACTTCATTGTTAAAAGACAGACAGAAAGAAAGCCAAACAAATCACAAGGAACGATATATGAAATGGGAAGATATATTGTACATATGTTGTTATATCAGTTGAACTGTGCTGCATTTGACTGGGAGGCAAATAATTTCATACATATCTCTGAGCTTCAGGCGCTGGGATTCAGCATTGCTCTCAGTATTCTATTAGACATTTCCTTGGTTACCTTTAAGGTGCAACTGCTGATCACCACAGCTTCTTAAAATAGGTTCCTTCAGCATGCCCTCCATTTTGTAACATCAGGTTACAGCTGGAACACCACCGAGAGGCAGACGCCAGAGTACAAAGCCAAACCTCTTGTCTAAATGTTGTTTTCTTTCCTATCTCATCCCAGCTGCCCTCCACCTGCAAAATGAAAAGGCCTGAAATTATTGAAGATAATTTACCTTCTTGAAGCCTGCTCTTCCTGTTGGTTACGGAAATTGCTAAGCAAAATGCAACTTAAATTTAAAGCCAAGTATGGAACAATAACTCATATGGAAGTAAACATATGTACACCATTCTAAATATCTGTCCTCTGTAACTAATAATATCAAATGTTTTTATTAAAGACATGTTTCAACTCCTGTGTCACAAAGGGAAACAATGAGACCAGCATACAGCAAGGGAATATCTGTGTATCTCAAATGGAATAAATTATCAGTGAGAACTGTGTTTAATGTTCACTCTGAATTGGGGCCAATGCAGCTGGGATTTTCAATGCTGTTTGATCTGCCCTTTCAAGTTCTGATGATCCTTCCAAATTGTACTGAATGGACACAGTACCCCAAAAAGAAGAAGAAAAAAATGAGAAGGGCTTGAATTGATTATATGAAACTGTATGAACAATTTAACCCAACTTTGCACCTGTTCTTTGTAGTTTATGAAAGCTGCTGTGCTGAAAATTTCCAGAGGGGAGGGAGGAGAACAAGGAAATGGAAATACGTTTCTATATACCACTTCCAGGAATGTTATTTTGCTTGAGGTTCTTCAGACAATATCCAGCATCAGGACTCTAGTTTCAAGCCACTCCAGTTCAACAGTTTCTAGCAGCCATTTGAAAGAGTATGCTTTCAGATAACCGAAAGAAAAAAGAAAAATCAACAACATTGGTTTGTTTTTTGCCAATGCTATACAAGCACTTGTCTGATTCGGTGCTAATTGTACAATATTGGTTCCCTCAGACAGTGAACTGCCTTCCTCAGAAAGGAAAGTGATACTGGGAATCTTTATCTGCCCCTCCCCCACTTAATGAGAGCACTTAGAAACCATAGGAAGCAGCCTTATACTGGGCTTCACCATTGGTCCATCTAGTTCAATATGGCCTGTTGACTGACAGTGATTCTTTAGCTCAATTGGCCTATTGACTGTGGGTTTTTTGGGTTTCAGATAGGGGTGTACGAAACCCCACTTACCTGGCTCCGCTGGGGTCCACGGGGGGGGGAGGCGATCCGGTCCTCCCCCTTGGAATCCTGCCCAGCCGGCTCCACTCTGTGGCCAGTCGGCAGAGCCGCTGGCCAGGCCAATCCGCAGCAGAGCCTCCATCCACTGCCAGGCTGCTGTGGATGCAAATGGTGTCCTGTGTAGGGGATGCCATTTGCATCCCTACGCTAGGCTGTGATAGGCTACATATATGTTTACGTAGCCTATCACGGCAAAAGACAGGGACACAAATGGCGTAGCGGCTACCATTTGCGTCCCCGCTTTAGCCGTGATAGGCTACGTAAATATTTATGTAGCCTATCACGGCTAAAGCAGGGGTGCAAGTGGCAGCCATTACGATGGCCGCCATTTGCGGCTGCAGCAGCCCAGAAGACAACCCGGAGTCGCCGCCGGAGCCGCCGCCACTGCCGGAGCTGCTGCCAGGTAGGTCTGTTCCGGGGATTTCGGGTGGTGGTGGGGGAGGGGTAGTCCATTCTGCCACAGACTCTGGGGGGGTGGATTCTAAAGAATCCGGCCCCATTGGAGTCTGTGGCAGAATTCTCCAACATCCCTGGTTTCAGACAGGGCTGGAACAATGTTCTATGTGAGATGCCAGGGACTGAACCTGGGACCTTTCACATGCACACATGTGCTTGACCACTGAGTCTTGGATCTTCCACTTGTAGCTGCTGCTGCTGCTGCTGGGGAAGCTTCAATTGCCCACCCCTTTCCTTGTAAAGAATACCTAACACCACTGCTGCTCTGGAGAGACAAAACAAAAGTCAGTCCTCCTTAACTAAAATTCCTGCTGGCTGCAACCGCTGGGGGCAGCTTTCTACCTCCCCCTGCCCCCAACTCCTGAGCTTTTTTAGGGAAGGAGGACAAGTCTGATTTCCCCCCTATCAAAAGCATGCATGCAGCATATTTTAATTTAACCATCTCTGAGACTGACACACTTTCCCCTTTTACTTCTTCAGCAATTCCTACTACAGTTTCAAGGCAAAACTGGGAATTCTCTTGTTAATTGTCATTCATTTTTCCTTGAAGATGCTGCCATTTCAATTCCAGAACCGAGAGAGGGGATTTTAGAAGAGTAGTGGTGGAAGGGTGGCCAAGTAAAAAAGATGGCGGAGTTATTCACCATCACTAAGCCCACTACAAGCCACATGTCCGGTGAGGTGATAGTGCTATTTCAGTTCATGCCTCAAAGGAATGTGCTACAATTATGATGGGAATTCAAAACAGCCAGCATGGTGTAATGGTGAGAGTGTTGGACTGGGAGCCAGGAGATCCAGGTTCTAGTCCCCACTTGGCTATGGAAGCTCACAGGGTGGCTTTGGGCCAGTCACAGACTCTCAGCCCAACCTACCTCAAAGGGTTGTTGTTGTGAGCATAACAAATGCAGAGGAGGAGGATAATGTAAGCCACCTTGGGTTCCTTGCAAAAGGAAAAAGTTAGGATATAAATGAAATAAATAAATAAATAAATAAATAAAAGCAACAACCCAGCATTAAAAGAAAAACAACAACACTTGGACCAAAACCTATGGGAAATAGGAGGAACAGCTAGGGAGAAATTCTGGATTCTCTGCAATAAATTTTCTCCAGTGTTCTTCAGACCTAGCCTAGTGAATTTCTTGGGATTAATATGGCTACCATTTCCAAGCAGCTGAATGAATATTTTGTGAAAGTTATTTGTATTTGACTTATCAGAGCCAAACAATTGAGTCAGGGCCAAAATAAATGTTTGGCTGATAGGTTTATTTACCTTTGTGAAAGCATGCATGACCCCAATTTGGATCAGGACCATGGTGCTCCAGAAATGGGGAGGGTAAACCTCCCCCCCCAAATTCTATTCCCCATGGGGGGATTTTTAAAAAATGGGAGGAACCCCTCCATTGACTCTGATGGAGGCCTTTTTTCTTTGTTTAATACCCCCTCCCATGTGTGTATAATTTTTTTTGGGAGGGGGATTAATGGGTGGATGGGGAAGGTTTAACCCCTGCTCCTAGAGTACTATAGTCATGTTCCAGATTTGACACTTACACAAAGGTAAATAAAACTATTATGCATAGGTACTCGATGCATGATTTCCTGAACCTTTAGTTTATCTCTGAGGGTCCAGGTAGAGAAAATAAAGTGTTCAGAGGTATTCCTTATTGATTTGACAATTTTGCAGACTATTGAAGGAATGGTATGATTGTGAAGACATGAATGTTGTAGAAGCACTGGGGTTATTCCTTTTTTGAACTCATCCCCATTTCCGTGAATAAGAATTCATTTTTATTATTATAGGAGCATGAAGAAAGATTCCTTCCTTGCTTGATGTTAACTTACATGAGATCAAGCACCTTAATGTTTTATTTTTTTTAAGTTTGTTCAGTCAGATCTATTTTATGGACAAATAGTTTATTGACCACTCATGTTATTAACATCCTTGTACTTCTGTGCTTTAGTCCTAGACCTTGAGTGATGATGTCCTGGAAACAACTGGGGGTCCTATGCACTGTGATGTGGATATGTCACTGAACATCTCTGTCATGCCTACTATGGTATACAGAATGCAAGGTGATGGAGGAAAGAGGGAGCTTCAGAGGAAACTTGCTGCATCACTGTCTGGAAGCTGGTCAACAATGTGTGGGATTGGCTCATGTAGCTAGAAAATCATAACTGTATTAGTAGTGATAAATAGGGTTGGATAGATCAGTCTATTTCTAATCCATATCAGTTTTGCATGTGTTTGTTCATAGTTCTGTTCCATTCCAATTGCACATCAATCTGTGATTTAAAACACAAACAAGAGCCACTGTCGTGTAGTGGTTAGTGTGTTGGACTGGGAGTCGGGAGACCCAAGTTCTCGTCCCCACTTGGCCATGGGAGCTCACTGGATGACTTTAGGCCAGCCACAGATCCTCAGCCCAACCTACATCACAGGGTTGTTGTTGTGAGGATAAAATGGAGAGGAGGAGGAGGACCACATAAGCCGCCTTGGGTCCTTGGAAGAAAAAAGGTGGGATATAAATGCAATAAAACAAACAAGCAAACAAACAAAGGTGCACCATAATTTACATGATTTTTGAACTCCCCCCCCCCCACAAGATACACATTTTTGTGTGCATTTAAACCAAAAATGTGCATTTAGATGCATTTTGATACGGTTTTTAGTTGAGGACTACATTGCAACATTTGGCGAAGTATGAAAACTGAAGGATATGCACATTGGATATTGGGTATTATCCAATCTGCATATTAGTCTGGGAAATGTAAATCCAGTTGGTTTGCTTAAAAATCCAGACTGAACAAAATCCTTGAGCATTCCTAGCTGTAGGCATGGGAAACTGGAAATAGCAAGAGACGAGCCATGTTCTGTGGCTATTAGAAACTCAACCTGAATTTTGAGGTTTCAATGCCCCATTGACATTTCCACACGTTTCTTATTTCTTATCTAACTGGCTTTGAACAACTCTTTTGGTAGACACTGGTAGGAAGATTAATGATTTGGCAACAGGAGGCAGTCCTCTAGTGGGGAGGCATACCTATTGGCAAATATATCACTCTTGCACTTAACTGAATAACACGGGAAGAAATATACATGGAACAATGCTGCCTAGTTTTGAATGACAAACCCTTACAGATCGCTTGGGAACCGATCCAAATCCTATCTTGTTCTCATACAAGGTTACGGCACTTTGCCCTAAATGGGAGAATGCATCTTCTGGGAAATTGATAGGAAGTATCATTAGAAAGTAAGTGACAAAGGTGAAACAGGAAAGTAGAATTGTAGGGTAAGGGAAATTAGCAGAGATATAATTTAATTAGGTGATTCAGAGAAGAGTAATTTAATTTTAAAAGAGTCTGTGCATCAGTGCTTGACAAGAAAAGAAGGTTATTAAAACAACAGCACTAAGGTTACCAAAAAGAAGGGAAGCAGGGCAGCCTTGCTATAAAAACAGTATTTCTGGGGCATGCTGCAATCAGCAAGCTCAGTGTGTACATAAACATAAGACCATAAACTCAAAAGCAGCAAAAATACAACAAAAAACACAACCCCAGAATTAACGTATATTTTAGAATGGAGAGGCCCAGGATCCATGAATTATTTAAGAGGCCTGGGTGAACAAAAAGTCTGTTACCTGGAGATCTCAAGGATGGTGCCAGGTGAAACTCTCTGGGGAGGCTGTTCTAGAACTGAAAAGTCCCTCTCTCCCCAGGGATTTAGTGATTCAGCCTTTGCTGAATAGATGTGAAATCCTCCTAACCAGTTGAGAAAACCAAATCTAGAGTATGTCCTGATTGATGTGCTGAACCAATGACATCTTGGGAAGACAGCACCATGGTTGTCATGGCAGCCATGATGTCCTGAGCTGCTCCATACAAGGCAGCCCCAGGATGGATGTTGAAGTTCACCAGACAATTAGCCTGGGAGTCTTCAACAACAAGGTCAAGACCACCAAGGAGGCCACTGGGCAGCATCCCCAGTCTGTCCAAAGTGCCCCCCCCCAAATATACAAATGCTCCAAATTGGTACTCACCTGGACTAGAGGCCTGGAGAGGGAGGTAGAACTCCTATAAACAATGGTGATTCCCCCTCCAACATATTTCAGGTTATGACATCCAGGCTTAGTTGAGTACCCACTGAAGTTAACAGCATGACAGAGGACCCACTGCCAACTACAGATATGGGCACATCTCCCATTTCCCAATTGGAGGAAGCAAAGCAATATTAACATGAAATATTTGCACTGTTTCCTCTGCTGTTGCCAAACACCCCTCCCCAGTGGAAATGGATGTTTTCTCGAGAGGCCCCACAGGGACCTTGTGGGGAGGGTTTGTGAGGGATTCTCATCTCCCAATGGCTGGGGCCCCAGACAGAACAGAGATCTTGTACTCCTTTTAAACCCATCAGTAGAAGGGTAACCCAGAGACTGCAGATTCCAAGCATGCCTCTCTTGCACTCTTTTGCCAAAAGGAATGTGACAGAGGTATGTTCTGTTGCCACCCAGACTACTAGAAAACAGGAGATTGTGCCAGAGCTTCTGGTATGATCTCTTAATCACTGTTGGATGTGGGACCACAGTGGGGTATTTTTGGCCTCTGACAGAACTGTCCTTCTTTTGGATCTGGCTAGAAGTAGGACCTGCAGTGGGTGGGGGAAACCTACAAATGCCCTGGTGCCCAGGGCCTACAAACACCCAGAACTGACTCTGATGACACCAAAGGTGGTGTATTTGTCAACTCCCGCTCCACATCAGTAGCTGCCACTGGCAGAGGTGGGGAGGCACACAGTGTAACATCATCATGGCACAAGTAAGTTGGGCTAAATGTTTATAGAGGAGAGGGAGTATAATGGAGCTCACACTGGGAGCAGTCAATCTGGGTGCAGGGCCCAGATGCCTTACTCCCTGTGCTGTCAGAAGAGAGCTAAGGGGAGAGAGCCATTGGCCTGATCTTCACAATTTTTGTGAACTGCCCAGAGAGCTTTGGCTATGGGGCAGTATAAATATAATGAATGAATGAAAGAATGAATGTCCTGCAGTGCCAGTTAGAGAATGCCAGAGGAAGCTCATCCGCTCAGCCAGTCCCATGATCTGTAGAGTCAAGAGGTGGCTGGTTGACTTATATAACTGAAGCTTCATGGTTGCTTCCTTGGTCTGAGCAACTTTTCACAGAGAACAGCAGTACATCTTTGTCTTCCTTCTGCTAGACCACTGCCTTTTGGAACCTGGCCGTGTCATGGATGGATGGCTTACCTACCTGCCCTTGTCCCCTCTGTTCACTGCTCTGGACCTTGATATCTACCTGACTACATACTTGCCTCTGGCCCTTTCAACTGACTGCTTGCAGGCCTGATCCCACAAGGTCCTAACATAGAAGAATGACACATGTGGCTACCCATTTCTTTTGGGTAACTTGTGATTCCTGCTTGTGAAACAGGGTTTCCTTCAATGCTTTTTATTTTTGGACCCTATTTCCATAGCAAATTAGAGTGCTATGGCACAACCAAGAACTAGTGCACCCCCCCTTCAGAGTTTCATTATATAATATTGTTACATGAATGCATCCTGTGTCCAAGTTTCAGGGGTTCCAGTGCTTATCCAGGATTTGGTTTCCTTAGAAGGAGGTCACTGGAGACTTATGATATTTCTGTAATACAAGGTTTATTTGCACATATATACAAGCTGAGCATAAGATGGGGGGAGGGGTTCACAGCATTCACACTCCCAACTGATCTGTGTTCCCCATCAGATTTCCAGGGAACCTATAGTGCCATAGGATTTCCTTCAGAGAACAAGTGTCCATCAGTTTCAGCACAATGAACTTCCTGCTACACACACATACCTCATTCATCACCTCCCCTAGTCTGGCGCGTGGCAGGGAGAAAGATTAATAATTTCTGCCCATTACCCATGCCTTCTTGGGCCATCCCAGCTCAACACATAAACAGAACGATATTGGCTACCCAAGGCCTTTTGTCAGGTCTTAAGCAAAATTGCCTCAGGGCATCCACCCTACTTACAGAAATATTAGAATCAAGAATCACAGTGGTGGAAGGTGACATGAATCTCTGCAGTCAGAGGCACTGGACTACAAGGGACCCCTCAAGGTTCATTCAGACCTATGCCAAACCCATAACAATATGATGCACAAGCTGCACCTTGCTTGCATCACTTCATTTTTTTACGTAAGCTGCCAGTAGGGCGATATGTTCAAGAGCTCTATGATTCTTTGGAACATTTAAAGGAGCTGGTTCATGGGCTATATAATAGATTTAGAGGGAGTGAAGAAGAAGAGCAGCTATGGATTTTGTGTATTTTCCAAAAGTGACATCTTTATAACTGCACATCCAGAAGATATAATTGAAATATTGGGCTATATTATTTGTCTGTTTCCTTCTGTAAAAAGTTGAGCAGTGTTTTTTTTTTTTTTTGGGGGGGGGAAGTTTTCTCTTCCAGCGGTTCAGTCTGTTCCCTCTACCAGGTCAGGGCTGGCCAGAGACATTTTGCTGCCTGAGGCAAAGGACAAGATTGTGCCCCCCAGTCTATATACAAAAACCAACTGCACTGGCGGTTAAATCTTACTTCAACACTGGTGATGGTTCAACCTCTTCCACTGCACCTGAGAGCAGGAGCTGTGCTTAGGAGGTACAGGGCAGGTGTCAGGAATGAAACTGAGCATGTGGAGATGTCTAGCAGTAGCAGCTCAGATTCAGAATGGGAACAGCCAGAAGAGGGGGAGGCTCCCTCCCTAGGGAGCTCAGATATAGCAAGACCTTCTTCCCGAGACCTTGACTCACAGATGCTTCAGCCTGAACCCCCCCCTCCTTTCCTCCTCCATGAGAACCCAGGTTTCGGGGGAGGAGGGGAGTGAGGGGTGTGACTTGAGGGATGTTAGGGTCCATCACAGAGCGAAGCGGGAAAAGTTAGAGGCAGAGCTCAGACACTCCACCAGCTTGGCTACGTGTGAAAGCCTATGTAGGAGGGAGCCACCCTGAAGGAGGGGCATCCCTGCAAAGCTAGTCTGGCCAAGAAGTTCTTGTTCAGCCTGCTGGCCACTTCTCTTCCACTTCGGCTCCTCTATTGATAGTCATAATTGTGTGGAGTAGCTGTTTTCATTGCAGTCTGAGTTTCCTAGAAGTGGCATTTGTAAGGCAGCTAGGTGTTAACTAATAAAGTAGTGAGCCTGAAGCCTGATGTCCTGGAGTGTGTCGGTTGTGAAGGGGGAGGTCCAAGGGTCATGACAGCACGGCATGTGGTGTGCACAGTGCTGGCCACTCCTAGGCTCTGAGCACCTGCTGCCTGAGCCAGCTGCTGCACTCCACCTAATGGTAGGGTCAGCCCTGCCCCAGGCTCCAGTTAGGGATATTGGAGAAATCTGCAGTGGATTCAAATGAGCTTGGATGTCTATGAATGTGACCTGCACATTCTGGGCAGACTGACTTTTTCTGAGTCACGCGGACTTGCGGACTGGTGTTTTAATTTGGTGGGGGATTTTGCAAGTGTACATTAGCACAAATGCACATTTGCAAACAGGAACTAAATTCACATCCCCCCCCAGTCTGATTCTGTCAATGAATGGGTGGTAGAAAGAAAGTTGCCGGACAATTTGTGAATCACAGATGGAACAGATTTGACAAAACCTGTACATCCCTAGCTCCACTTTACCATTTCTTCTATGGGCAGAGGAACCCACGATCATACTCAAGAGTTTTCCCCACTCAGCCAGCCAGCCAACATTTCTCTGTGCCCTCTACATTTATGTTTACTCCAGGCCTAGCTCAAGATCCTTGTGAGCATTATAATTCTACAACTGCAATACTTGGGAGTAATTATTGTTGTGTTCCAAAGGCAGGTTGCTGTTCTTAAACTGAAATAAAACTGCAGTGAAGGCAGAAAACACAGAACCTGTAATTACTATCACTACTGCATTTCCCCCACACTGAGTAGTTTATTTTGTTATTTGATATGATAGCTCATCTGATAGCTTATTTCATTATCGAATCACTCTGTTCATTTGCAGTAAATAATCATTCACTAACAGAACAGTAGGTTTTAAACAATAAAGTAAGATTAAGCTATTATACTATAGAACAATGCCTTTAATAGAAATACCATACCTATGACCCCAAATAAACAAATACATGCTATCTTTCATAAGCAAAGATTCTTCAGATGCATTTTCCCTAGGTGGTTTGGGAAGAATGCAAAACACTCAGGGTGAGGTAAATATGGAAGAGGTAGCATTGCTGACCATGGTGTGTCTGCTTCTTCCATTATCATCCTGGTCAAGAAGGTTTTGTAGTGCTTCAGCAATCCCAAATAGTCCACATAGAGGCTAACCTAATGCAGTTGTCTTCAACAGTTTCAGAGGTGGGTTGGGATCTAGATTTATCTTTGACCTGTGATATAATAATAGCAATAATAATAATAAATTATTTTTTACATTACTATACCACCCCATAGCCAAAGTTCTCTGGGAGGTTTACACAGATTAAAACATTAAAATACAATATACAAAGTTTAGAAGCCATTCACATAAAACACACAGGGCTTCATCACATGGAGCTTTTATCCTGCGATTGAGATTGCTCCTTCATGGACGTTTTCGGGCTCTTTACATGACGCCATGACCTTGCTGTGACCCTCCTGCACTGAATGCCCATTGTTCCATTTTTAAATAGATCACAGATAATGAGCTATCAAATTACCCTGCTAAAACTTCTGAACTGTCTTCAAAGGCAGCACCATGGAGAGCGCATTGCAGTAATCTAACTTGGAGGTTACCAGAGCATAGCCAACTGAAGCCAGGTTATCCCTGTCCAGATAGGGGCGTAGTTGGGCTACCAACTGACACGGGGGTGAGTTCGTACATCCCTAGGTAGAAGGCACTCTTGTACCGTTGAGGCCACCTGAGCCTCAAGGGACAAAGATGGCTCCAGGAAGACCCCCAAGCTATGAATCTGCTCCTTCAGTGGGAGTGCAACCCCATCCAGAACAGGTTGAGCACCCTCTATCCTTCTGGATAAGAGAATAAGTCTGCTTCACCTTGTATGTGACAGCATTCCAGATATTTGAAGACTGCTGTCATGTCTCCCCTTAATCATCTCTTCTCCAGGGTAAACTTACCTAGCTCTTTCAACCTTTCCGCACAGGACCTGGTTTCCACATCCCTTAACATCTTGGCCACTTTCCTCTGGAGATGCTCCAGTTTGTCAATAAAACTGGAACTTGAGACAGTACTCAAGATGCAGCTACATAATATAATGTAAGATAAGAAGAGCCCTGCTGGATCATCATGACTAGCAGCCACTGACAACCTCCACAAATTTGTCTAATCCCCCATTAAACTTGTCCAGGTTGGTGCCCATCACTACATCATGGTAGTGAAGTCCATAGTTTAACTATGTGCAGTGTGAAGAACTTCCTTTTAATTGTCCTGAATCTCCCACCATACAACTTCATTGGATGACCACAGTTTCTAGTGTTAGAAGGCAGGAAGAAAAACATCTCCATATCCACTTTTTATGCACCGTGCATAATTCTATACACCTTTTTCTAAACTACCCCCCTCCCAGTTTTGTAATCTATCCTCATAGAGCAGTTGTTCCACCCCCTGATCATTTTCATTGCCCCTTTCTGCACTTTCCAACTCTACAATATCTTTTTTGAAATGGAAAGTCCAGAACTGTACACATTATTCCAAGTGTGGTTGCACCACAGACTTGTATGATGGCATTATGCTACTGGCAGTTTTATTTTTGATTCCTTTCGTAACGATCCCCAACATGGAATTTGTGTTTTTCACTGCAGCTGTATGCTGGGTTAATGTTTTCATCAAGCTATCCATACAACTCCAAGGTATCTTTCCTGGTCACTGGCAGCTTAGACCCATTAGTGCATATGTGAAGTTAGGATTTTTTGCCCCAGTGTGCATCATTTTCCACTTATATTGACATTTGCCATTTTAATATCTCCCCAGTTTGGATAGATCTATTTTAATTTTTTATTACTACTTTATATCCTGCCTTTTCCCACTTGCAATGAACCCAAGGCAGCTTACATGGTCCTCCTCTTTCTCTCCATTTTATCCTCACAACAACCCTGTGAGATAGGTTAGGCTGATAGTCAATGACTGGCCCAAAGTTACCAAGTGAGCTTCATGGCTGATCCTTTTGGAGTTCTTCACACTCCTTTTTGGTTTTAGCACCCTAAAAATTTGGCATCATCTGCTACCTCACTGCTCACTTCCAGATCATTTATGAACAAATTAAAAAGCACTGTTCCCGTTATAGATCCCAGGGAGATCCCACTTTTTGCATTTCTTTATTGGAAGAACTGACTATTTATTCCTACTCTCTGCTTCCTGTTCTTTAACCAGCTACTGATCCATAAGAGGTCCACTCCTCTTATCCCAGGAGTCTTTGGTGAGGGACTTTATCAAAGGCCTTCTGGAAGTCCAAGTAAACAGTGTTTAGTCGGTCACTGCAAAAAACACTGTTTTTGTTCCTCTCTCTCATTCTCCTCCCCCCCTAATTTATCTCAGTTTTTCCCCTAGTCTCTCACTTCATCCTAAAACATAACATGAGAAGAGCCCTGCTGGATCAGACCAAAGGCCTATATATTATTTTCCCTCTGTGGCCCACCAGATGCCAACGCGAAGCCCATTAGTAGGAGATGAACACAATAGCATGCGCCTGCTCCTCAGTAACTGGTGTTGTCTTAAAACAACAACAACAAATATTAGAACAGACATGGCACCATTAGAACAATCCACCTTAGGTTCAGGAAAAAGTGAGTTGTGTGGATCCTGACCCTCTAGTTAAAGATGGATTGTCTAGTGCAGAGGTTCAGAACCTCTTTCAGTCTCAGTGACAAATTCCATTTTGGAGAAGCTTTCAAGGGCTGCATTCCAATGGTTGGCAGGGCCAAAGGTGAAGGGCATGGAGCCCAGACCAGCATATTGTACCAGCAATACCAGCATATTGTAGCTTAAAGGTCTTACTGCCAGTAACGAAGGCTGTGTTTACATTAAAGAAAAACCCTACAGTGCTCCTGCTGTGAAGCCTTTCCGCGTTTACAGTGGCTCCCAGGCAGCGACCGCATGATTGATGAGAGGGAAACTTTTAATTTTCAAGATTCCATAGAATTCAGTGAAACAGCGCCATCTAGTTGCTGTTTTAATCATGTAACATTCTGACTTAAAAAGATAGTTAATCAGTTCTGGATCTTTTTGAGATGGAATAACCAGGAAATGCCTCTGGATGTGTCCTGGAGGTTGACGATGTCATGAAAAGGACCCGCAAAGTTCCATGAGCGAGCAATCTCAATAGCAGGATAAAAACTCTGTGTGAAGGAGCCCTAAGCCTTAGGAGAGGCGTTTCAAGCTTTTAGAATAGGAAAAAATTGTACAAAGGCCGGAAAACTACCAAACGATTGGTAGCTGGGGAAGGGCCTGGGGCTGGGGAAGGGGGCGTAGCCTTCTGGTAAAGCATGGAGGGCTGGATTGGACCTCAGGCCTGAGGTTCTTTACCGTTGGTCTAGTGGGACAAAAACCAGTGACTTTGTATATTATAGCAGACAATGCCTATATTCTACTACATTCAGCTCTCTTTAAAGAGCTACAGCTATGAGGCCAGTATAGAAATATAACAAATAATAATAAATAATAATGACAGACTTGCCCTCCACCACTGAAACACACAATGAAGCCCTTACAGGGTGGGAAGATTCATGATAAAGGTCTACAAAACGGGGGACATGATAGAGGTCTTCAAAATTATGCATGATGTGGAGAATGTGGATAGGGAGACATTTTTCTCCCTCCCTCAAAATACTAGAACCTGGGGTCATTCCATAAAGCTGACTGATGGGAAATTCAGGACAGATAAAAGGAAGTACTTCTTCACACAGTGCATAGTTAAACCATGGAATTAGCTGCCACATTATGTAGTGACGGCCACCAATTTGGATGGCTAAAGGGGGTTAGACAAATTCCTGGAGAAGGCTATCAATGGTTACTAGTCCTAATGGCTATGTGCTACCTCCAGTACCAGAGACAGTGAGCCTAAGTACACCAGTTGCTGGGGAACATGGGTGGAAGGGTGCTGTTGCACTTGTGTCCTGCTTGTGGGTTCCCAGTTGACAGCTGGCTGGCCACTGTGTGAACAGAATGCTGGACTAGATGGACCCTTGGTCTGATCCAGCATGGCTTTTCTTATGGTCTTATGACTCTTAGCTCGTAGTTGGAGCTCCTGCATATATTGGGCTGTTGACATTGGGATGGTGAAATGGAATATAATTGTAAAGTTAAGCTACATACCAGGTTCATAATTTAACAATGTTTCAGATCCCATGGCTTCCTAATTGGGTGACCAGGGAACCTAGAATGTTTCCACCTTGCATTAAATGGTTTAACATTTTTCTGGTAGAAATAACCTGTTCTTGGCAAGGGCCACTGGTATTAATGCTACTTTGTTATACTTCTAATCAATATTGCCTGCAAAACTTTTGCTTAATGGGATTGGATTATCTTTGCTTGCATCTTTCACTGGAGTCCCTACAAAGTTGGGAGCACTTTTACGTTATGCCAACAGTCATTTTCCTTTCAGCTCTGTCCATTTCTAGAGAAAATGAAGAAATCTGGCATAGTGTAGGGCTTGAATGCAGTATGTTCTCTCTTGTCATATTGTTCCAGCACAGAGACAAGGATCATACCCTTTTTTCCCTTCGTCAGATGGCTGTAAAACTTTTTATATTTGAGGTTTTTTTACTAGGCAACTGTCTGTCACTAAGCCATCAGACATGCAGAACAGTGTTTTTTGTTTTTTTAAATGATTTAACAAACGTTTAGGACTTGATCTAAAGATGTTGCATGCGACAGAAGAGTGGAACATTCAGTAGCGGCTTCAATCCTTAATCATGCCTGCTTTTTGCAAAATGCTAGCATATGGATGTGCACATGGCAGTTGAGCTGGAGAGCCATGCACACCCCATAATTAGAAGGACACATAATTTTAAAACCATTTGCTTGATATTTACTAGCCTCTCCAAAATGTCTGCTAGATGGAAATGTGAGATTTGAAGGCATGTGGGGGGGGGGGAGGAATGGAAAGGAACAGGGAGAAGAAATACAACAGGAACAAAGCTGAGAAATAGTAAAGATCTGGTGCCATTTGCTAGGGAAGGAGTGAGTGATTTTGTAAGGTGTTATTTTGAAGTTCTAACTCAGAGTTGTTAGGGAATGTGTAATGGCCTTAGAAGCAGAGAGGATGGCAAATGACAAGCAGTTTTAAACAGGAACAAAGTGTTTTAGACAGAAGAACAATCCCAGTTCATAAGTGAGATCATGGCACTTTCAGAAGTCAGATCATCTGGACGTTCCGGGTGAGATGTAAGAGTCCAGCTGAAAAATTCTTACAGGAAGGAATAACAATAGTGATCATGATTTTAATAACAAATTAAGATTTTGGCATTCATATTAGTATTTGTATTAAAACTGATATGTCACATTAAAGCTTCTTTTCCAAGATTCTTGTGAATTTGAGATGCCATTGCTTTAAAAAGGGTGACGATTACTCCCCACCTCTATCTTTTCCTAAGGGCCAAAACAGACATGGAGGGAGCAATCCTACCAGGATATGTGGCTGCTTCCAAAAATGGAAGCAACTGTCTATCCAATGCAGGGCAGGAGAAGTGTGGAGAGGATCATCCAAAATCGGCTGTCTAGCCACCGGAAGTCAGAGTGTGGGAAGTGGCGGCTGGATGACACATTGGATGTGTTGTACTGGATTTCTGACTTCCCCACCCCAGCACGCCCCCAGGAATGCCCCGTTTTCACTGCTCTGTGCTCCTCTTACAAGCATGGAGTGCGGGGCTGTTCTGCACTGCCTCTGAGGCAGCGTGGGAGGGGGTGAAAGTCGGTTCTCAGGGAACCAACCTATCCTATGGCTGTCTAGCTGCTGACAAGCGGCTATAGGATTGCATCCTAAATGTGTGTCTAACAGCTATGCCTTCTTTTCATTTTTACTCTAGAGTAGGTGCAGTGTCCCTGAACTGGGTCTTAAAAGCCCACCTACCCACACACCAGTGTTGCAATCCAGACTGGGGCCTCTGCACATACTCTAGAGTAAAAATTGGGCAGGGGGAGAGACATAGCTGGTAGACACAAGTCATGTCTGTTTTGGCCCTAAGTAACTCAAGAGAGTGAAGGAGTCCCACATACCTAGTGTTAGTGAGGAGGCACACTTAGGAATTTGAAATACCCTACTAAATAGGGACTGTTGAGGAATATGCACAGCACAAAATTCTTTTTGAACTTCATGAATCTGCACTGAATGGCATGATCAATGGATTGGACTGTCTTTTTTCCTGCAAGTTTACACACCACTTTGAATCCTAAGATGCAGTTATCCAATATCTGCTGTCATATTGTCTACACATGACACAGTGTAACAAGAAGAAAAGTAATGATTTCTGTGCATGCATGTGTTCATGGATATGTAAAGAAAATATATTAACAATGCTTAGGTAGACTGGCGAAGACTGGGTTTAAACTACAGAAAAAACAGGCCCCTGCCCTGGCTGGCTTGGCGGAAGGAAGAGCAAGCAGGAGATACAGAAAAGAGAGTTAAAGCTGATGCCAAAAAGGGCACAGGAAGGGAGAAGTTAGATAGTCAAGAGGGAACCAAACTGGGTGGAGGGAAAAGACTAGGATGCAAAAAAGCATGTGTGTGTGTGTGTGTGTGTGTGTGTGTGTATATATATATATATATGTACATATGTGTTAATTATGGTACAAGGTTTGTATAGATGGATGTATCACTATAACATCTTAAATGTACTTTAGTGAAGTATGTGGAGAATTCATAACGATCTGTTATAGAAATGGAACAGCCATTTTGAAGCAAAAAAAGGATGTTTTTTTCCTATTTAGTCAGAAGGATTAGAGATGCTTATTAAAAAAAACTGAAAATGTTCCTGGTTGCATGATAGCAACACAAGTTCTCTGAGTCAGGCTGCACTGGCATAACACCTGACCCTATTTATAATGGTGCATAGAACAGATACACACACTCCCATGTCTAGACTTTGCAATGAGTTGTAGACTCTTCCCTTCCAATGGCTTATCTGGGAATCAAATCCATTTTGTTTACAGTAGTATTTTAATAGTCACTGGGCTATGAGCTGAGGTTCTCGTATAAGATCAGTTGGAAAGAAGTGCTGTCAGATATTAAGAGATAATTAATGAGAACATATTATGCCAGTACTTTCCCCACTGCACTGGCTGCCAATCTCTTTCCGGGCCCGATTCAAAGTGCTGGTATTAACATTCAAAGCCCTAAATGGTCTGGGGCCAGCTTATCTGAAGGATTGCCTTCTCCCATATGTACCTGCCCAGACCCCAAGATCATCTTCAGGGGTCCTTCTCCAGGAGTTCCTGCCAAAAGATGTAAAGCAGGTGGCTACCAGGAAAAAGGCATGTTCTGCTGTGGCACCCTGGTTGTGGAACAAACTCTCTAGAGAGGTTTGCCTAGCACCTACATTGTACTCTTTCTGGCATCAGGTGAAGACCTTTTTATTTTCCCAGGCATTTTTAGCATTTTAAGCTTCCAGTTTTTTTCAGCTCTGCTGTCTTAAATCTGCTATTGCGTTTTAAATATCTGCACTGCTGCTAGGTTTTACCCTGGTTGTATTTTTATTCTGTAGTTTTAATCTAGTATATTTTATACTGTAATGTTGCATTCTTGTGGTTTTAATTTTGTGAACTGCCCAGACAGCATTGGCTATTGGGAGGTATAAAAATGAAATAAAGAAATACATAATAAATTAAGAATAGATAATGTATTACTCTACACCAGAAGTAGACAACCTTTTTGGGCCATGGGCACTTTTGGCAATTTGAGAAACTGCTCTAGGCACCAGCACAAAATGGCTGCCATGGGAGACATGGCAAAGGACAAATAACTTGCCCCAAAGCCTGAGTAAGGCAGTAATGGGTGGGGTCTGAGTCCCAACACACTAAACTCATTTGAACCCAAAGGTTTGAGCACCAACAGGAATCCATTTCGCAGCAATCCCAGCTGCTGGTAAGAAAATGTGTTAATAATTTTGAAAAAAAAAGTGGGAGAGGTAGGGCACCTTGGTGGGCACCAAGAAAGGTGTCTAGGGGCATATTGATGCCTGTGGATGCGACATGGCATACCCCTTCTCTACACTGACATACGCTGTCATAGTCATAGGCCAGCTGGACTGCAAAGCCCCATTTTGTGTCCAGACAATAATTGCATTAAAAGTGTAACATTGTATCAAATTCCAGAGATTTGTTATCACTGTCAGACCATTCCCAGATGTCTCCTCCATATGAACCTCAGGGCAAATTTGTTCCTTGCATGTATGGTATCTATTTTTCCTCACCAATGTAATGCCTGCTTGTGTGGAATTGTCTTAATGAGCAGCTGGATTGTCTTGCTATTTTTCTGTGTGTGTATACTTGAACTTCAATGTAATGCAGTTAGAATTCCTTTACATCAGCCTTCCCCAACCTGGTGCCCTTCAAATGTCTTGGATTTCCCATCAGCCTCAGCCAGCATGGCCAATGGGCAGGAATTCTGGGAGCTGTAGTCCAAAACTTCTGTAGAGAACAAGGTTGGAGAAGGCTGTTTTAGATTTACAGGATCTGTGGATCCTTTAATGTCAGCTTCAATGTAATGTAATATGTGACTGTATTGCAAATGTTTTCTAGGAATTTTTTAAAGTCCATAAATGCAAGCATTCTTTTCAGCATGTGCACAATGACCTGAACTCTTGTCCTATATTCCAGATATAGGGCAAGGAAGTAATGTGATGGGAAAACTGTAATATATAGCTACGTTTTGCCTTATTTCATGATCCACAGAGCGCTACCGACTTAGTTAGATTTTTACAAATATAGTAATGTTTGGAAACTAACATTGAACATGTAAGATTCAACTGACTTTCATAATTGGAAGAGAGACTTGGGCTGCAAATCCGATACCCACTTACCTGGGAGTAAGCCCCATAGAACTCAATGGGACTTACTTCACAGTAGACATATATTGGATTTGCTCTGTTATGTGTGGAGTAGATTTGTGGAGTAGTAAATATCAAAGATATTTCAAATTTTGGTAGGAGCAATGAGTGTGTTTTTGGTAGGCAAAGTTCAAAGGTCTGCCCTTAGATTTTTCTAGGGATGTTGGAGAATTTCTCCACGAATCTCTGGGAGGCCGAATGCCAACACATTCGGCCCCCCGAAATTGGTGGAGAAACGGTCCGCCCCCCGCCCCCCCCTGGGATGGGACTTACCTTCGGCGAATGTCCCTGGCGGCGGTGGCTCCTGGCGGCGGTTTGGCAGCAGCGGCGGCCGGTCTTCTGACCGGCTGCCGCCGCCGCCATTTCCAAATAAAACAACAACAACAACAACAAACGTGATAGGCTATGTAAAGATTTACGTAGCCTATCATGGCTAGATTTTCAAAAAACACCGTGATAGGCTACGTAAATCTTTACGTAGCCTATCACGGCTGACTTTGGAAAAAAAAAAAAAGCGCGTACGCAAATGGCGGTGCCCATGGGTGCTGCCATTTGCGTTCCTTATTGTGGCCCGGGTAGTCTACGTAAATATTTACATAGACTACCCGTGCCCAAATAAGGAATGCAAATGGCGGCGCCCATGGGCGCCGCCATTTGCGTACGTGCTTTCCCCCCCCCCAAAGTCAGCCGTGATAGGCTACGTAAAGGTTTACGTAGCCTATCACGGCTGACTGCAGGCCAGGGTCGCAAACAGCGGGGGCTATGGCCACCGCCATTTGCGTCTCGGCTGGAGAAGAACTTTTGTGGCCGGAGAGGCGGGGCGCTCCCCCCCAGCCAGAATTTTGGCGGGGAGGGATGGGGCGCCTCCCTCCCGGCCAGAATTTCAGCGGGGAGGGACGGGGTGCCTCCCCCCACCCAGAATTTCAGGGGGAGGGACGGAGCACCTCCCTCCCCACCGCGAAGCAAGCTGCGGGACCAGGTAAGTGACTTTCGTCCATCCCTAGATTTTTCAAGATGGAATTGCAAGAAACAGCAGTGTATTGAAAGAGCATTTGTCGGACTGACTTTATATAATGTGGAAAAACCTTTGGGAACATTATGAACAGAGCTCACAGTCCATCCCTCATTTTTTAAGCAAAGAGGTTTGTGCCTTGAACATGTACACCTAGTACACAGGCCCAGTAATTGTTTTTGACATTAGTTGCTGAATATGTAGAACTGGTAAGCTGGCCAGAAATAGAGGTGCTCCTGAGGTGTAGTCACATATACCTTGAAATATGGGGAGAGCACCCCACTTGTTTCCCCTAAAAGATGCACCTGCCAAAGATCTGTTAGTGATGAAAAATAGTTCAAAGGTTGTTTGTCATCAGTGTCCCAAAAGCAGATGGTTGCAGTGTGGCATCGCCCTGATTACAGGTACTGGGTCAGTTCACACAGTCAAACAGCCCACCATGGCTTATATAAACCATGGTGGGCTGCAGCATGTGCCAGCATGTGGGGGTGGCCATTTTGAATATTCAAGCCACAGCCGTGGCTTGTTGTGTTGTCAGAACCCAGTGGGGGTTGTGTGAGGGTTAAACAACCCTCACATAACCCATGGCTTGTTCTAACCCTTGCACAACCCCCACCACCTGTGTTTTGATGACACAACAAGCCGCAATTGCAGCTTGAATACTGAAAAATCACCCGGCATGCATCAGCATTCACTGCAGCTCACCATGGCTTAAACAAGCCACATTGGGCAGCCATGATCATGTGAACCAGGTCACTGTATCCCATTGGTTCTGTCCTCCAATGACCCACCATTTGGGAAGGCCCAAAGGAATGTAAAACATACTGTGCAGTCTGAAAGCCAAGTAAGCAAACATTCACAGATGTAAACTGATTCCATCTTACTGGCTAAATCCAGATGCTTCGTTATTCCAGGGAGTTTGTCCAACTTTGAGTTTCTCTCATGTTGCAATGATGTTGCACGGAGTGAAGCAGCCAGCGCAGAACCAAAGTTTTCCAATGAGAACTTCTGGATGAATTTGGGAGGGTGGACAAAGGGGGGGGTGTACAAAATTACAAAAGAATGCCACATAAAGAAATTAGATAATACTAAAGACACTGGATAAGTAAACATCACTACTAGTGCTGGATATCTCATCTTTAGCTCTGGTAAGAAATGGGGCAAAGTTCCAGCAAGTAAGGGAAATGGGGGATTACTGGATATGCACTGGTATAACTAGCTTTAAGGAGCAATCCGACAGAGATAGATGGGTGCCTCTGACTCCCCGGAGTTCGGAGGTGACCGCTATCCAATGCAGGGCAGAAGCAACACGGAGGAGAAGATTCCCTCCATGCTGCAGCTGCCCTGCACTTTGCCTTAGGCTTAGATGCACATTTTCACCCGTCTAAGTGTGGCTTTGGGGAGGGGACAGGATCACAGGAATAGGGCTGGACATAGGTTGAGCAAGGTGGCACAGGGCTGGACAGGGTGGCTGGACATAGGAAGCTTTCTAAAACAGCTTTCGTGGTCTGCTCCCATCCCCACCCCCAGGAATGCCCCGTTTTCATCCCTCTGTGCTACAAGCATGGAGGTGGTGGGGGTGCAGTTCTCTCTGCCCCAGCTATGAGGGGAAGGGGGTGGGGAGCATGATTTCCCTGCTCTGAGCTCATAGTGCTGTCTATGAGCTCGGATGTGGGAAACCGAAAAATCCCATCTCCCCCAGATGCTGTGTCTGGAGGACACAGGATTGCTCTCTTAAGGACTTTATGCCCCAAGGAATAATTTTGTTATATGACCTCAGGACACAAAGACATCAAAGGGTTGTATCCAAGGCTAGTCCTACTTAGAGTAAACTCATTGAAATGAACGGGGCTTAGGTTAGATTAACATTAGATACAGCCCATTGAATACAACCCCAAATGAACAGCTTCCATTCTATCTGTATTTGTAAACCAGAAGCTACAAACTATAACAAGAGTTATCAACATGAAAAGGCCACTGGTGTCTTTTGAAATAAAAAAAGAGATAGTCATGGGAAAGTACAAGGGCTCACTGTTGGTAGTATATAAAATAACATTAGAAACAACTAATATGAGTACTTTGGTAAAACAAAATTGGGCCAGGAAGTTTAATGCGAGGATTACAGAAGCAGAATGGAGGTTCACGTGTTATAAGTCAAAGCTTATTTGGGGTGGGGGGATGTAGTCTCAAGGGATTTTTTTTGGTCAGTTCTTTTATAAATGGTATTATACACTGGTGAACATTGCAAAAATGCATCTTAATGGGTCTTATTTATGTTGGAGATAAACGTAAGGGTTAGGGTAAGAGGGACATTTGCCTGTATTTGGTATAAATGTATTTAGGTGAAAAAATATTGTTCAAGATATGAAAAATAGTAGAGGTTACAGAATACAATTAAATCCCAAAACAATGTTGGTAGGAACAATAAGTGGACATGTCAGAAAGGAGCATATGGTACTGGTTGTTCACATGTTAACAGTGGCTGGTGTACTCCTGGTAAAAGCATGGAAATCACCTCTTATCTCTATGTTGGTGCAATGGAGGAGGAGAATTTGGAATATGATGCTGATGAACAAGGTCACAGGTTATAAACAACTTTTGGAAGGAGGAAATATAATACAATGATGAATGTTTGAGAGAAACTGGAATTTATTTATTTAGTTCTGGGTACAATATAGACCAAATGATTTAGCATCAATGTGCATTTTGACCATTTTGCGTATGATGGGATTGGCTGCACTGCTAAATCTAGTGGATATAGTATGCTCCACTAATCCTACTAAAAGCCTAATTTTAGTAAAAAAAGAAAAAAATATATATACACAGGGAAAAAAATTACTCATTCTCCTTTCGTCCTTTCTGACTGCTGTGGCAGCAATACTGTTCTTCTTGGCAGGCAGCAGCTGGTGAATGCCACTTCACCCTGGAAACCTCCTCTGGGTCATGACATAGCACTATGCACAGGGGGCTTCTGGGAGGAAAGAGGCTGTCAAAGGGAGCTCCTGCTGACAGTATGTCCTGCCCCCCAAACTCTTGCACCAGTTCCCCCATCAGTGGAATGCCCCGGATTGTTACTGCTTTCAAGTGGGGTGGAGAAAAGGGGAGGGGATTTCGCAACAGGCCTAGAGGCAGCATATTTACAAATGTATATCATAAGATCCATGCTTCACCAATTTTTTGGTCTTCTAGGCCAGGTATATTGGAACATATTTTGACAGATGAGCGGAGATGTCAGAGCAGAAAATTATCTAATCTAAATCTAGCTCAGGAGTGTGGCCCTCCAAATGTTATTGGACCACAACTCCCATCAGCCCCAGCCAGCATAACGAATAGTGAGGGATGGTGGAAGTTGTAGTCCAACAACGTCTGGAAGGCCACATGTCGTCCATCCTTGATCTAGCTGAACAACCAACCAAATATTCAGACAGAATTGCCTTTATTAAAATGCCTTACATGTCTGTAGAGTGCTAAGAAGACAGTGATTTGGGCTGCTACACACTGGGAGCAATTTGTAACCTCGTGCAAGTGACATGGCCTCTGTTGCTCTTAGACAGCCTCCCCCAGCCTGGTGCACTCTTGATATTGTGGATACAATTCCCGTCAGATCCAGCCAGCATGGCTGTTAGCCAGGCATGATGGGAAGGCTGCTCTTGGCCATTAAAGGGGCAGGCTTTCCTATCATGATCATTTCTTTTAAAAATAGGTAGTCATCATGTGGGAATCCTTCAGCCTTGATCCTTCAACACTGAGGCCAGTTATTATATTTCTGTTGTTTTAAATGGGTCTCAAATCGGTCCTTAGAGTTACTGTAATTCCAAATACTACTGTTTACTTTCTCAAAATATGTCCCATGGGATCCTAATTAGATAGCATTTGCATATTGCTTTGGTTCTGGCAAATCTGCTGCTAGTGCAGATCCTTTTTTGAACGGTTGTTTATTTATAAGGTTCCTAATTTACAGCATGTGCCTCTGTGTTGTAAACATACCTTCTTCCACCTTTATTGTCACACTTGCTAGTTCTACAGTGACCTGTTACACTGAACGGGAAAGTGAGAAAAATAGTTGTGTCCAGTTCTTTCAACCTTTTTTTTGGAGAGAGTTTTGCCCATCAAGGCAAATTAAGGGCACAGTCCTGTCCATTGTTAATATCAGTTGGCAAAGTGTACCAGAGGTGGGTGCTGAAAGACTAAATGCTCTACTGCAAGGGCTCCTGAGGCGAACCTCCAGAGCACGTGGCACCCTCAGAAGTGCTCCCTCCAATGATCGCAGAGGTTGGGCAGGGACATGAGGAGTGCGACAGTCCCTGCAAGGCTCAGTCCTGGGCCCAGTGCTCTGCAACATTTCTATTAATGACTTTGAGGAGGTGCAGGGAATGCTGATCAGATTTGCAGATGACACAAAATTGGGCAGGATAGCTAATGGTTTGGAAGACAGAAACAAAATTCAAAGTGATCTTGACAGCCTGGAGGGCAGAAAACAACAGAATGACATTTAATAGGGATAAATGCCAAGTTCTGCACCTGGGGAAAAGAAACCAAATGCACAGTTACCAGGGGCTGATCTACATTGCGCCCGCCATCGCGATGAAGTCGGTGGCCCGTCGGGTAAACGCTTTCTCATTAAAACATGGTTATTCACACTCACCCATTTTCCCCGTTGCAGTGCTTCATCGAATGCGCGAGCTCGGTTCACACTTGAGCACTGTGCTGTTTTCCTGCTTTTTTCCTGCATGCACTTGTCTGACCTCGGATGCTAAGCGGGGTTGGCCCCGGTCAGTAGTTGGATGGGCGACGGTCTGGGAATCAGGCTTCCTGCACTGAGCAGGGGGTTGTTGTCATCTTCCAATGAGACTAAGTTTTACCCCCTCCTATCCCTCGCTCTGGATGTTTTTTTTTAATTAAGGCGTTATCCTCGCAGAATCAGGGCTTCTCTGTGATGTTTTTTTTTTCTAATTCAGACATGATCTTCCAAGCTTTGAAGATCAAACACCACTGCATATGGACAGGCAGGGGAGGGGACTACGACTGGATATGGTAGCGAAGGCGGAAAAACAGAGCACATTCAGGGGAAATAGCGGGATATTAGGGTATTGAAAGTGGGAGCACGGAAGTGGGAAATTCTGGTTCCAATTCCAGGCAGCTACTGCATAGTGTGAAAGGCGGGCGGTGAAACCTCACTGGAAGTGAAAAAAGGCGTTAAGTGTAGATCGAGCCAAGATGGGGGAGACTTGGCTCAACAAGACTACAAGCGAGAAGGATCTTGTTCTTGGAATTGTTGTCGATCACAAGCTGAATATGAGCCAACAATGTGATGTGGCTGCAAAAAAGGCAAATGCTATTTTGGGCTGCATTAATAGAAGTATAGCTTCCAAATTATGTGAAGTACTAGTTCCCCTCTACTCAGCACAGGTGAGGCATCATCTTGAATACTGTGTCCAGTTCTGGGCCCCACACTTTAAGAAGGATGCAGACAAGCTGGAGAGGGTTCAGAGGGGGGCAACAAAGATGATCAGGGGACTGGAAACAAAGCCCTATGAGGAGAGACTGAAAGAACTGGGCATGTGTAGCCTTGAGAAGAGAAGACTGAGGGGAGATATGATAGCGCTCTTCAAGTACTTGAAAGGTTGCCACAGAGAGGAAGGCCAGGATCTCTTCTCGATCATCCCAGAGTGCAGGACATGGAATAATGGGCTCAAGTGACAGGAAGCCAGATTCCAGCTGAACATCAGGAAAAACTTCCTGACTGTTAGAGCAATACGACAATGGAACCAATTGCCTAGGGAGGTGGTGGGACCTCCCACACTGGAGGCATTCAAGATGAAGCTGGATAACCATCTGTCAGGGATGCTTTTGACTTAGATTCCTGCACTGAGCAGGAGGTTGGACTTGATGGTCTTATAGGCCCCTTCCAACCCTACTATTCTATGATTCTAAGTTGTTTAAGGCTTTATTTGTTCAGACTTGCTCAGGGCCAGATTGCACATTATGTTATTCATGCTTTTAAAAAGGAGTGCTCAAGCTGGCCACTTTCATCCTGAAGGAAAAGCAGCCATGTGGAATTTCTAGATCATGCTCCCAATTTGGACTGGGGTCCTGCACTAGTTGCCTGCTGAAAATCACTCCCACCAGCTGCTATTTACCCCAAAGTTGCCTTTTGGTGTTTCTGCTGTCATTGCCCATCCTCTGCCTCCTACCTTCTGCTTTTTATTTAAGCTGCCTCTGCCCCAGTCCCCTCCATTTCTCGTGTCTTCCCTTCCCCTTCAGTCTTTCATCCCTCCTACTTCCCACTGCAATTACTTTTGGAAGTCACGGACTTCTGCCATGTGAGCCCTGGTCCCAATGGAACTTAATAGGAACTGACTTGGATGAATCAAGCGTGAACTGCGCACATATGTAGTGTGTTTTATGCAGTTGTGTGGGTGGGAGGGATTTGTTCTGTTGTTCAGGTAAGATTTCATTCAGTGTGTTGTACTGGTAGTTGGAATGCCTGTAAGAACCAGCAGGCTCCAAACACCCTTTAAGGTGTGTTCTTTAATCAACACACACAGAAGGGACCACTTAGCAGAAGCTCCACCCACTGTTGCCACTCTCAGCTCTACAGGAGCTGCGAAGGTTCAAAACAATAACTAAAGCACAGCAACCCCCCCCACCCTGCCCCCGGATACATAACAAAATGCAGATTGATAAACAAAAGTAGGCTGTATTTTCATTTTAATTTAAGAGCCTGAACCATTTCGATCTACCAGATATTTAAGCACCTTTGAATACTGCATAGCAGTATGTATAAAAAAGGGATTGTTTTATAGACATAACAAGTTTAGAAGGGACTTAAAGCCCTTCTGAGATTCAGTGATCCAAGTGACTGTGGGAGTTGTGTCCATTTTATATAGGGTTATAATTAATAATGTAAACCATTTAAAATAATTGCAGAGCACCGAAGAGGCATCATTATGGTGTTGCCATAATTAAGTGTGAGTCACTTGTCTCTATGGGTTGTGCTCAGTAAGGATGGACAAATCTATCGGTTTTGCTTTCTCCCACATTCAGATTTTTAAAATTTCAAGTTGTTTCCATCCCATTTTTAAAGAAAGTGGTGAATTTCGGTAAGTTCTTGTCACAGCACAAATTGAAGAAAAGTCTCACTCATTCCTATTGTCTGCTATACCAGAACAACACTGAATGTGCTGTTATCATTTGGCTACATCTAAAAGAAAGGAAGACATAGTCTTGATGGGTACAATGGATGGCTCATCAAGCCCAGGTTATTTATGCTGAAGAATACAACATTCTAAACAAAAAGGAAAAGAGCATAATCTGCTCTTTCCCTCAAATATCCAGAGATCTAGGGCTCCATCACACAGGGGCAGAAATCCGCAACAATCCTGGTGCTTCCCTCATCTGGTTTCATTGAGGGATTAGGTCATGCTCCTTTATACAGGTGCCCCCATCTTGCCATGTTCTGTATTTTACCTTCTCGCAGGGGTGGGAAACTGCTCAGAAAGACTGCTCCTTTTCCGCTATGATTCATTACACGTGCTGGGACCACAGCGAAAATTCCTCCCTGGTTCCTGCTCCGTTCCCTCCCCTCCCCTCAGACATTACCGGTGGTTGACTCATGAGTGACATGCGGAAAGTCCCCTCCTTCCCCACCCCGCACTGGTTTTCCAGCAAGTTGCTGGATTCCTTTCATGTGCTCAAGATCTCTGCTGTTTACTCCCCTCCCCCCGCAAAAGGCTTCACTGGCTTCTTGAAAGCCAGGAGCCTGTGAAGGCTTGAGCGGAGGCAGGAGTCACCCTCCAACCATGCACCCTCCCCTCCTTGCAGGGAAGGGAGAGAGCAGAGCTGGCGGGTGACTCCTACCTCTGCTGCCTGACCTAAGCCTTCACAGGCTCCTCACAAGCAAGGAAGGAGGCCATGCAGGTTTGACAGCTGGTGCCTCCCGCCTGTTCTTCCCTCCTTGCCAAGAGGATCCCCGCTCAAGATCTCCCAGGTGCGGCATGCCCTGCAGCCCATCCTCAATGCCTTCATCATCCTGACCGCACCCACAACGACCGAAAACAAATGCCCACAGCCACCTAGACACAGAGGTTTCTTCACATCATTGGAGAATTTCACAGGGAGGTCATGGCGCTCCTGTTCCGTGGGCTGGAAAAAATACCATTTTTTTTGCGTTTGGGGAAAACACGGGCCGGGCTGGGGAAAATGGCTGGAGATGCCCTGGAGGTTCACAATGTCATCTAAAGGGCCTGCAAACTTCCATGAATGAGTAAGCTCAACAGCAGGATAAAAGCTCCGTGTGAAGGAGCCCTGAAAGCTTAGGATTCCTTTAGCACAAGAATGCCCACTTGCATTATTGTCAGAGTGCCAAAACAAGCTGAGGAACTGTCTGATCTCATTTTTCTGAGCACTTTGCGTTCCCCAAAAGTTCCTAGCACAAATTATTGAACTTGGGAAGTACTTTGCTACTGAAGAAAAATTTCAGGAATATTACGGCGTTTACCCATTTAAAGTTTGGGCCAACAATGGAAAAACTTGCCAGTAGTTGACTTGTAAGTAATTGTTTAAAATACAACACCACAATCAAATATCCCTTTGTTTTCAAAGGCTTGCAGAGGATTTATGTCAGTGACCTACTGTGAAACCACAAGTTACGGACATGGACATGTGTTTGGGCTAATCTGTTCTCCATGTTTCAGTTCTTTTATCTCTAAAATTATTAAAAGCCTGAAGTGCCTGTAGTCTAGGGGAAAAAAAAAAAAATACACGGAGCAAGACTTTCTGGAGAAGCCTGCCTATTAGTATCAGGTCATATTAAGGTAAAACTATTCAAACAATAAAACTATGTTTAGGGTTGGCTCAAGATATTTTGCTGCCAGAGGCAAAGGATAATATGGCAACATCCTCTACAACACCTGAGGAAAGCAAGATAGCTTAAGGGGTCCAGTGCAGGCTGAGTAGCATCCATAGCTCTGCCTTCCAATGCGTCACTGCTGCTCACCCAGCATCTGCCACCTGAGGCTGCTGCCTCACTTTGCCTAATGGCAGGGCTGGCCCTGACTATGGCTAGATCTACACTAGTGCTTTTTATTGGTGTTGAAGTGCACTGATAACTGTTGGGACACATGACATAATCCGTATACAGCTTTTCTAGTGTTGTTTCCAGCTTTTTATTCTATATTATCCAAAGTACCTCGTGTCATTGTATGTGCTTAGAGGTATAAATGTTCAAAAGGGATATAGTGTCACCATGTTGGGGTCATATCGATATGACATGAGGTGTAGATCTGGCCTATGTTCAATCATCCAAGAGGCAGGAGGAAATCGAGTCAGTGGGACATAATGTGTGTCAGTTTTGTAATTTTCAGGCCTATGCTAGTGGACAGGACATAGTTGTCTGGATCCAGACCCTTGACTTTGAGCTTCATATGTTAATAATCCTCCAGCTACCAACTTCAAAGTACTTAGATGGGATTAATGCTAAGTAGAGTCACTTGATGATTGTTGTAGGTGGCTGTATGGAGTCTCCAGGTTCAGAGGCAGCATGCCACTGAATATAAATTGCTGGGGAGCAACAGCGGTGAATGGCTATTGATTTCAAAACTTACTTGTGGGCTTCCTAAGGACAACTGTTTTGTTACTGTGGGAGGCAGAATGTTGGATCTGGTAGACCTTTGATTTGATTTTGTTCCCCAAATTTATTTATTTATTTATTTATTTATGGCTTTCATTGATGAATATTTTTTAATTGCTGCTTTGATCTTTGATGTGATTCTATATTTTCCTGCTGGATTGTATTTTTAATTTGTTTTATTGTCTGTTTGTTTGTTTTTCTTAGCCACTTTGGGCGTGTCCATTTAGAGAAAAGCTGGGTGCCCATTCTTTTATCCATAAAAGAAAAGAAATAAAATCCAGCAGGGCTCTTCATATGTCCTTAATAAGCCTGCTTCATTCTGTCCACTGTAATTTCCTGTAATGCTAAAACATATTTGGTGCATAAGTTAAGAGATGCAACTTCCAATAAAAGAAGTTGGATCTGGTCTTTCAGATCTTGCTTTATATCATTGGGCGTATCTGTTGACTGGTATGGAATTTAGTCTTTCCCATTTACATCATTTCTTCTTTCTTGGCCAGTTTTGGATTCTTCTTGTTTGATTTCTGTCTTGAAGTGGATGGCTTAGGATGTAGACATACAAGAACAGATAGGATTCACTGTTAGAGGTGTGTGGCATATAGCGTCATACCAATTACATTTGTTCCATTTTCTTATGCTAAATTGACTCTATGAGACAATCCAGATCTAAAAAAATGATAAGAAAATGTTTTTGTGGTAGACATGGACAGATTTGGCTATTTTTACTTTGAATTAACTGGTGGATGTTGAATTTATGTCATTTTCTAACCTGCGTGCCAAATATGACTTGCTAGCTGTGACTGAATGACAATACTTGCAATTGCAGCACTTGTTAGTATCCAGGTTTGACCGGGCCTTTTTTTTACAGTATCAGAGTCTCCATCAAGATTGAAAGCACTCATTGAGGCTGGTCAGGCAAAGAGACTCACAATCCATATCTATAAATACTTGTTATTGGGGAATAAATACGATATACAGAGTTTAAACAAGAATGGAATAGGAAACTGGATTGTCCCATTTCACCTAATCAATGGATCACTGCTTTAATATCTATACCAGTTGCGTCTGTGCATCTTAGGCTGTGTTTGAATCAGCAAAACGTTTGTTTTGTGTCTGTTGGACACTGCAATGTCCCTTTAATAAGGGTCTGTCTAATTTGGCTAATTCCTGGCGGTGAAACACAGCTAATGCTTCTTTTAAACATATGTTTTGGCAATGTCCAGTAGTTGATTCTTTTTGAGAGGAGGTTATTATATAATATATGGATACATTTTGTATTGGAATAGCCTTTAACATTTGCTGATGTACCTGCTCTTTTAAATTATATACCTGCTTCTTGGAAATTAATGAATGATCAGAGTAAATGGATTCTCAGCACCCTTTTGACAGCCAACAGACATATATGGCTTCACTGGAAGGATGAACACTCACCTCCTATAATGCAATGGATTGAGAACCTTGCAAAGCTTTCAATATTTGAATGTTTGGGGTATAGATGCCACCTTCAAATGAATACTTATCTGGATATCTGATCCACTTTTTGTTGAAGCTTATGTATAGTTGTTTCATGAGAAATGCCGGGTTGGATGAATCACAGGTCGGAATTAAGATTGCCAGGAGAATTATCAACAACCTCAGATACGCAGACGATACCACCCTAATGGCAGAAAGCGAAGAGGATCTAAAGAGCCTCTTGTTGAGAGTGAAACTGGAGAGCGCAAAAGCTGGTTTGAAACTCAACATTAAAAAAACTAAGATCATGGCATTTGGCCCCATCACTTCCTGGCATATAGAAGGGGACGAAATGGAAGCAGTGAAGATTTTATTTTCTTGGGCTCCAAGGTCACCGCAGACGGTGACTGTAGCCATGAAATTAAAAAACGCTTGCTCCTTGGGAGGAAAGCTATGGCAAACCTAGACAGCATAGTAAGAAGCAGAGATATCACCTTGCCGACAAAGGTCCGTCTAATCAAAGCTATGGTTTTCCCAGTAGTAATGTATGGCTGTGAGAGCTGGACTATAAGGAAGGCTGAGCGCCAAAGAATTGATGCTTTCAAACTGTGGTGCTGGAGAAGACTCTTACGAGTCCCCTGGACTGCAAGGAGGTCAAATCAGTCAATCCTAAAGGAAATCAACCCTGAGTGCTCATTGGAAGGACAGATACTGAAGCTGAAGCTCAAATATTTTGGCCACCTAATGCAAAGAGAAAACTCACTGGAAAAGACCCTGATGCTAGGAAAGATTGAAGACAAAAGGAGAAGGGGACGGCAGAGGATGAGATGGCTAGATAGCATCACTGATGCAATGAATAGGAACCTGAGCACACTCGGGGAGAGAGCGGAGGACAGGAAGGCCTGGCGTGCTGTGGTCCATGGCATGGGGTCATGAAGAGTCGGACACGACTTAACGACTGAACAACAACAAGTATAGTTGCTAGAAAGTTGTATTTTCTTAAGGGGCCTCATGTGGCGCAGAGTGGTAGGCAGCAGTATTGCAACCGAAATACTCCCCACGACCTGAGTTCGTTCCCAGCGGAAGCTGGGTCTCGGGTAGCCAGCTCAGGTTGACTCAGCCCTCCATCCTTCCGAGGTTGGTAAAATGAGTGCCCAGCTTGCTTGGGGAAAGGTAGTCATGACTGTGGTAGGCAATGGCAAACTACGCCACTATAGTCTGCCATGAAAACGCCAGCGTAAGCGGCGTCCCTCTAGGGATCAGCAATGACCTGGTGCTTGCACAGGAGGAACCTTTCCTTTCCTGTATGTCCTTATAGTTTAATTTCATATGTATTCATTGCTATAGATATATTATGTACATCTCTGTATGTATATTTAAAAAACTGGAAAAAAGTGAAGAGAGGATTTAATGAAGCAAATTTTCTTTCTTCAGACAATAATGGCCAATTGCAGCCCTTGGGCCATTTTTCTGGGTCCTGGTGACCCCACCAAATTTTAACCAAGGTATGGTAAAATGTTTGCTGAAAGTTTCACCAGTAAGGAAGAAAGAAAATGGTTTCAAAGGGTGACAGATGATGCAGCCTTTGCTACATCTCTTTGGTTTTTGGATTCCTCTAGAACATAAGGTTTTAGAAACAACTAATGACATGAGCAGTTGTTTATTGTTGTTCTGGCACAATAGCAAAAGGTTGCTACTGCTACAGCTGTGGTTCCATTTAATCTCCAGCTGCAAATGGATAATCAATCATTCTGTGGGCCACAAAAGCCTGTCCTCTATAACCATAAATGATTTCCATGTGCAAATATTAGCTTACTTAAACCACACCCACATGGCAACATGCATCTGAGGAACCTTTAATTTTTTTTTCATCTGTTGTAAAGCCAAATGTGGTTTTCTTACAGCAGTGTAAATGGATTCTTTCTAATGGGACTGTATTGATCGACAAACCTAGGGATGAGTGAATCTATCAATTTTGCTTTCTCCTATTCAGACTTTTAAGGAACTTTGCAAATTTTGGTAAATTCTTATCAAAAACAAACAAAAAGAAAAATCTCACTCCTCTCTAGACAAACCTTTGAGAATGATTTTTCCTTTGTTTGAATAGCAAAGGTTTACCACAAACCACATATTCTTCTAGCATAAGGTTGTGACTTATGCCCTCATTTTTTTCTGTGGAAGATACTTAATTATGTGTCTTCCATGGATATATGATGACTGAAAGTTTACACATGCCACAGTTCATGTAAATTTATTTGCTGCATATCTCGTAAAATATTTAAACGCACCACTTAGCAGTTGCAGTCCAGTACATATGGAAGACATTGGGTTGGGGGAGAAGACTATATTACATGTGTTCATGCATTTAGGGCATCTCTCTACACAAGCCTAAAATCCTGCATTTAAATTGGGATTTCTGCTTCCATTTTAAATGCAGGATTACGACTCCATTTTTCACGTGCATCCTTTCCCCCCACTCCCTTCCCCCTCCTTCTCCCCATATCTGAGTCTTTCATTATCTTTCATTGATCTTCTACTTCTTCTTGCCACATTTACTCTTTTCATGGAGGAAACTGAAGTGAAACACAACAGGGTAATTTGATAGCTCATTATCTGCAATCTATTTAAAAACGGAACAAAGGGCATTTAGTGCAGGAGATGCCATGGAGGTTCACGGCGTCATGTAAAAAGCCTGCAGACTTCCATGAAGAAACAACCTCAAAAAGCTTCGTGTGAAGGAGCCCTTAATGGCAGGTCTCATTTGGCCCTTGATCATGATAGTGAAACTATCGCATCCACCTTCAGTATGGCTCTCAGTGCTGGGTATAAACAGTGAGGAAAGGCTATTGTCTTCATGTCCTGCTTACAACCTTTGCAGAGGCATCTGATTGGCCACTGTTGTAAACAGAATGCTGGATTAGATGGGCTTTTGGCCTGAGCCGTTGTACGCCAAGAAGGTCTAATGCTGAGGTGGGTGAACACGAATTTTCCCTTGCTATGATGAAGTGTAAAATGCGAGTTCCTCAGTTGTTTGTATAAAAGGAAATATGTGCCGACCTGTTTGCTAATTAGCTCCACTCAGTTTGTTGCTGCTGCTACTGTTTAAAAGATAAACTGGTCACAATTTTTTTTAAAGCTAAGTTGGAGAAATACGCTCAGCTTTCTCACCAAATGTGTTTTTTATACGTTAAATTTCTCCTTTAATTTTTTGTATTTTTGCTTGGTTGTCGTAATAGGAGTGATTTTTTTTTTGGCGTTACTGCTAATTTAAACCCAGGAAGTCTCATTAAAGCACTTAAGGAGAAAGTGCTGCATACGCAGGATGAAAGACAGAGCAAAAACATACCCTCCTAAAAGTGAATATTGAAAACTGTTTTGAATATGACCTTATATTGCTCATGCTTTGAATGTGAAATATAGCTTGGATACATATGACATATTGAGCACAGTTTGAAATATCAGGAAAAGGGCAGAACAATCCGATAGGGCAGGGGAGGTGAAATCCATGGTGGAAGAACTACCGCTTCCGAAGCCCTGCTGTGTTTGTTCAAGCCAGGCAGAAGGGGGGCAGCTTTCTTCCTCCCCACACCCCTTTATGTTGGTGCCAGCTTTTCCTTTTGTTATTTTCTTTCCTGTTGGTTTCAATGAGAGGGAAAATAACAGTGGCACTCTGGTATCATGTATGTCCCCGCCCTTCCATTCTGGGTGTGTGTCTGGGGAAGGAGATGGCTTTGAATCTGGTGAATCCAAAGATTCCCTAATCTGCTCCTTAGATACCTCTGAAAGCTCCTACTTGCCTTTACCACTGGGAATGTACCACCAGTCGGGCAACCACAGTGATGGAAAGGTCTGCCACTGTCTGGGGAGGACCTCCAGTGGTAAACCTCCCTCTCTGCCTGCCAGGGACCAAAAGTTTCACCTTTAACGTGTGTATTTTTTAGGAATGAGTTTCCAAAATGTATACATTGTAATTTTCAAATGGGGATAGTAAATATGATTTGGATCATGAATCTCAGTGGTATTCAGTATAGTATACACCACGTGGAATTTTTTAAACTTTATAATTTTATTTACCCTGTCCTTAAGGGACTGGGTTCAACTCTGAATGTTTAAATCCCTCCTGGAGTAACATGGTCCTGATCTGAATTGGTACACGCCTACCTTGGAGTGAAGAAACCTATCAGGCATAACTCCCCTATGTGTGATTAGAAGAACATGTAGTTTGGACCTTAATCTCTCCTTTTCTCCCTGAGTTGAACACAACTCTCTCCCTTCTCCCCTTCCCTTGAACTGTCCCTTCTTGCCTCATCTTTTGTAATGTTCCAGTAGGGTATCTCTCTTGTACCTTTGAATCACGTCCTTTTTCTGGTTTTCAGACAGAATAGTAAGGAAGAACTGGTCATAATTCTTTCTTCCTTTTCACTTCAAGCCTCTTTTCCCGCCTTTCCCAAGTCCTACAATGAATGCCTTCTTCCTTCTCCTCAGAAACTGAAGGTCCAGTGCACAACTGTGCCACCAACTCACTCTCCACCCCTCTTCTCTCTTGCGCTCTCTCACTCTCTCTCTTCCCACAAAGCTTCACCAGCTAGCTATTTAATTGGTACTTTGTTATATTCTCTCAATAAAAGTTCATTTCTGGAAAAGTTCTGATCTCACCTACGTTGCTTCTCTAGAGTTTGGAGTACCTTATGTGGGCACTCAGCTACCAGGACTAAATGGCCAAAACATTATCCACACTTGACTCTAGTCTGTTTGGGTGGAAATGTTTTAGTCTGGGCCAACTCTGCCAGTCAGAAAGATTTTACACTATAGTTTACAACATTTGTCGTGTTATAGCATGTTGATTTTCGCTTATAATATAATAAAGAAGTGTCATGCAAGCAAGTTAGAAACAAACGTTGTTTGTTGATTCTTTTCCACTGAACTGTGTTAGAATGAAAGCTTTATAAATTTCTAGGCTCTTAACAAAATTTCCCTTGAACAGGAACTGTTCTTGCCTGTAATTTTAATGGTACAAAATGCACTTAGAGGCACACTTCCATGTTACAAATATATGCTTTTGTAATTGCTTATTAATCTTTTGTAGAATGTTTCAATAGATTGTTCCGAATCATCTACCCTGTCAACACCTTTTGATGGCATGCTTATGTTATGTTATTCACACATAGGACTCCCCATCTGTCATGTGCATTAATTAATTTACCTTTTATGAATGGGTTACAACATTAACTATGACCTTGTTGTTTCATCTGCAATTAGAATTACTAATTTGGGGAATTTTTTTACTAACTAAGGGTGCAATCCTATGCATGTTTAGACAGAAAAATGTCCTACAGCTCCCAGCATTCCCCGCCAGCACAACTGGCTAACTAACTTAACCAAAGTTACACATATGACTTTCTCAATCAAATATAATAATCTCTCATGCCAACAATTGATCCCCAACAATTGAAACAATTGTTGTTTCAATCAGTCAGTCAGTCAGTCAGTCAATTGATCAATCAATCGAAACATTCAATTGTTGGATCCCCAACAATTGAAACAATCATCCTAGCCAGGCAGTCCAGAAGAATGTCATGGTTGATAGTATTTAAAGTCTCCAGAGGTCAACAGAAACGACAGGGACACACCCCTGAGTTGATCTCCCATCTCATCCACCAGGGTATTTCAGTCCCAAAACAAGGACAGAAACCAAACTAGGTCTAATGCTGCAAAATATCTCAATACATGGGGGTGGGTAGGACAGTAGTCACTTTCCCAATAGCCCTTTCATTCATTGTTTTTCCCATTTATTCACTCTTGGATATAGTTGCAAATTAAGGTCATATAAATTATTATTGGGCTTTTTTGTTTTTGGTAAGTGAATGGTAGACAGATACAGGAAACTGACTAAGGGATATGATTTCTTGCCTCGGTTGAATATAACCAATGGATGCCAATCAAGATTGATCTTCAACTCAGCAGTGGAACACCTGATGAAATTAAGATGAATCAATAAACTTAATTTTTAGCTTTGACTACATCTCTGTTCTTTACACACTGCAGAAAAGGCAGAGTGGGAGAGAAACTAGAGAGATTACAAAGAGTGATGCCAGCTATTTGGGAAAGACATTGTTTGCCTGCATTTGAAAAGAAAAAGACACCATTTGGCAGCATGGGGTGCCACTGTGTTGGTTCCAGCTAATGATCATTGTGTGAATTGAACTGTAAGGGGAGCTGCCCATTGACCAGCATTGATTGCTTCCACCGACAGGTGCTAATGTTCAGAGGGCAGGACACAGCTGCTGGAACAAGGTTCCCATTATCCTTTGCTGGGTATTGATGCACCCTGTGGGATGTTTCCTCTCTGGCTGTGTTAATTTTCAGAATGTATATTTGCATCACTCTATGCTGAGAGCAATAGCTAAGAGGTGCTGCCGTTTCAGCGTAATGGCTTCCCTGTTCTTGTATTCCCCATTCTGTAGTTTTTGTGTCTGTGTTGGGCTTCAGGCTTACTCCCATTATAGTGTATATTAAAGGACAGGTTCTATGCAGGCTGCTGCCATACATATAATTGCTTTAGGGGCTGCCAATAATTAGTCCAATGACATATTTGGTGGGATATTCTTTTTCCTTTCCTTTCCTTTCCTTTCCTTTCCTTTCCTTTCCTTTCCTTTCCTTTCTGAGAATGTAAATTTGGTCTCACTCTAGCAATATTGATACAATTATGGCAAAAGGCAATCAAGAAGGCAGTATGCAATGTCCTGGAGGCAGGTTCTGTAGAGTGCTCCTTCATAATTGTTTGGCACTTGCTTGGAAAAAAATCATAAATGAGAGTATAGGTTTGCATTTATTGTGTTCTGTTAGATGTATGTAAGACCATAGTGGGTATTTTTTCTCTCTCTTTACATTCACACTTGCTTCCCGGAGTCTAGTAGGATTTCTGCTACAGGCTTGATTGTAGTTTTCAGCTATAATTTTGGCATCCCATATTGTTCTGAGATTTTTCCTCTCAGAAGATTGCTTATATGGCCCCCTCCAAACACACACACCATTTTAACGCTCCAATGGACTTTCAAAGCAATTTGAAGATTTAGTGCAGATGTGGACAACATGAGGCCCGCGAGACGTATGTGGCCCTTGAAGGCCTTTCCTGTGGCCCTCCATGGCTTCCCTCCTCCCACTGCCAGAATGCCACAGAATTCCCTCCTTCAGCTGTGGCAGGAAGTGATTTATAATGAAGAGGCATGTACTTTGGTGGTGGCGGCTGTAGCTCCTCTCTGCTCCTCTTCTCCCTTGTGGCCTTTGCCTCAGCCACCACTATCTTACAGCCTCTCTCCATCCACATTGTAGCCTCTGCCACCGCTCCTCCTCACCTCCACAGTTATCCCTTCCTCCACTGCCACTTTTTTCTCTTCATCCCCTCCCCCATAATGTTAATATCTCTCAGGACCTTAGAGGGCAATGGCTGCTGGAGGAGGTGGAGGGAGGAATGGTGAGGAGGAATGTGGGTGTGCTGTAGTACTGAGGAGGGAAAGGAAAAGAAAATGACATGCTGTATGTGCATAATAAACAACAAAGGAAAGAAATGGTGGATCAACTATTAAATAAAGATGGCAAAATGATAACAGATGACAAAGAAAAGACAGAAGTGCTCAATTCCTAGTTTGGCTCAGTCTTCTCCCAAAAGAGGGTCTATGACCCCCACAGCAAAGGCAAAGTACAGGCTGAAGGGGCAGGATTGCAGCTTGAGACTGATAGGCATATGGTCAAGGAAGACCTAATTACTTTGAATGAGTTCAAATCGCCAGGGCCAGATGAACTGCATCCTAGAGTAATAAAGGAACTGGCAGAAGAGCTCTCAGAACTACGGTCTATTATCTTTCAGAAATCATGGAGGATGGGTGAAGTGCCAGATGACTGGAGGAGGGCTAATTTTGTCCCTATCTTCAAAAAGGGCAAAAAAGAGGAACCTGCGAACTACTGACCAGTCAGTCCGACATCAATCCCTGGGAAAATTCTGGAGCAGATGATAAAGCAATCAATCTGTAAGCACCTTGAAAACAATGCAGTGCTTTGTTGTTGTTCAGTCGTGTCCGACTCTTCGTGACCCCATGGACCATAGCACGCCAGGCCTTCCTGTCCTCCGCTCTCTTCCGGAGTGTGCTCAAAGCCAATATGCCAGACTAATTTGATCTCATTTTTTGATCAGGTCACCCCCCTTGTGCACTGAGGGGATGCAGTGGACATCATATACCACGACTTCAGCAACGCTTTTGACAGAGTGCCCCATGATATCCTAATGAGCAAACTAGTTCAAAGTGGGCTAGATGAAACAACTCTCAGGTGGATCCATAGTTGGCTACAGGATTGGACTCAAAGAGTGCTGATCAATGGGATCTTCTCAAACTGGGGAGAGGTAACGAGTGGGGTACCGCAGGGCTCAGTCCTGGGCCCAGTGCTCTTCAACATTTTTATGAATGACTAGGATGAGGAGGTGCAGAGAATGCTTATCACATTTGCAGATGACACAAAATTGGATGGGATAGCTAATACCCTGGAAGACAGAAACAAAATTCAAAGTGACCTTGATAGACTGGAGCACTGGGAAGAAAACAACAGAATGAAATTTAACAGGGATAATAAATGCCAGGTTCTGCACGTAGGAAAAAGAAAGCAAATGCACAGTTACAAGATGGGGGAGACTTGGCTCAACAAGACTATAAGCGAGAAGGGTCTTGGAATTATTGTAGATCATAAGCTGAATATGAGCCAACCATGTGATGTGGCTGCAAAAAAGGCAATTGCTATTTTGGGTTGCATTAATGGAAGTACTATAGCTTCCATATCCCATGAAGTACTAGTTCCCCTCTACTTAGCACTAGTTAGGCGTCATCTTGAGTACTTTGTCCAGTTCTGGGTGCCACACTTTCAGAAGGATGCAGACAAACTGGAGAGGGTTCAGAGGAGGGCAACGAAGATTATCAGGGGACTGGAAACAAAGCCCTATGAGGAGAGACTGAAAGAACTGGGCATGTTTAGTTTTGGGAAGAGAAAACTAAAGGGAGATACGATAGTGCTGTTCAAGCACTTGAAAGGTTGTCACAGAGAGGAAGGCCAGGATCTCTTCTCCATCATCCCAGAGTGCAGGACGTGGACTAATGGGCTCAAGTTACAGGAACCCAGATTCCAGCTGAACATCAGGAAAATCTCCTGACTGTTAGAGCAATACGACAATGGAACCAATTACCGAGGGAGGTGGTGGGCACTCCCACACTGGAGGCATTGAAGATGAGGCTGGACAGCCACTTGACAGGGATGCTCCGACTTGGATTCCTGCGTTGAGCAGGGGGTTGGACTCAATGGTCTTATAGGCCCCTTCCAATCCTACTACTCTATGATTCTATAATTCTAAGTCATCAAACCCAAGCGGCAATAGGTAAGCATCGCATGCCTGCCACGGTGTAGTAAGGCCCAGCTTACGGAGCACTGAGAAAAGTCACAGCCTGCTGCCACCAAGGCCAGACAACCCACAGTCAGGCAGGAGGCCATGAACCTGAATTGCCAGTATTTGGACCCCAAGTTTAATGAGGCTTCTTCCAGTAGGATAGGCAGAGGATGCTCTCTTTGCTGGGGTTCCCATCCAGGCTTCTTTGCCCCAATATCCCATGAGGAATGGAAAACAAAATGTGCCAAATATGCCCAGACATAAACTGGCTGGCGCAGAAAAACTCAAGAATATAGAAACAGCTGCTCCATTCATGTTGGAAAAGCAATACATCCTGGGGTTCCTGAATATCCAGCAGGAACAAGGCCTGCCCCACTGCATGCTCCATAAGTATTAAGGTATATCTGTGCCAAGCACCTTTCACCTATGCTCCAAAGGTGCACTGGAGATTATACACCCAGGGACCCCAGATCCAAAAATAACTAGAGCTGTGAGACCCCTCTACCTACTGACCCCCAGCTCCTAGGTGCAGCACAAGATTCTTGAATCTCCCTTGTTGGAACAAGTTATAGTCTAGAGACTCTATGAGGGCCTATAAGGATAGACAAAATATTTATAAGAACATGTGGATTAGTAATGATTCATCTAAACAAGGATGCTTTACTAATTTTTAGTCATGTGCTCAAAGGCTGTTACACACGGTGGCATTACGCAGATTTAAAACATTTGGATGGGGAGGGCGAAATGATTTTCTGCAATATTTTCCAGTCAAAATATAATGCTCTGATTAAATCAGACTTCTTGACTATATGGAATATTAAAGAATTGGGGAGGGAGAGAAAAAGCGAAAGGGAGGAGGGTAACATTCCAAAGTGTCAGTGCTTGGAGACGCAGGTGATTTCAAGGAGTCCTGAAATGAAACTGAAGGGAAATCTTGAGGACAGATGAACACTTGGAAGTATAAAATTCAGGTAGTTGTCCGAAGCCAGGTGTTCACAGGCAGGGATTCCAAGTTTCCCTATTTATGGGCAAGACACAGAATTTAAGTGGCCTCTTTTTTCAAATAAGACAGTAGTCCATTGCTGATAAAATTTTTGAAAGGGGGGGGGACTAGAAGTGTAATGTGTAACAGCTTTATAATAAGAAGATGGTTGTGTACAGCTGTGCATATTTGAGCCAAAATATGTGCGCACAGTTCCTCCTCTGCACATTTTCATGTTGAATATCTGTCAAATATCTGATGGCATTTAATATTTGACAACTGATATTTGATAA
This sequence comes from Heloderma suspectum, assembly GCF_057233095.1. Lineage (NCBI taxonomy): Eukaryota > Metazoa > Chordata > Lepidosauria > Squamata > Helodermatidae > Heloderma > Heloderma suspectum. Next base: position 275,770,608 of record NC_139458.1, read on the forward strand.
TATTTAATATCTGTCAGCCAATTTACTATTTGACTTTCAGCATTTGATAGCTCACATTTTATAGTCAGTAGTATTTTGCAGTCTGTAATACAGATGCATACATATGCGCATACTGAGGGATGTGCTCGGGCCTCGACCATTCCAGATTGTAAAGCTGCTTTCACAACAGACATTGAGCTGAAATTTAGTAGAACTGTGATCTTCTATACCAGGGGTGGGCCAACTTGTGGCCCTTCAGATGTTTTGGCTGACAACTCCAATAATCCCTCATCATTGCCTATGCTGGCTAAGGCTGATGGGAGTTGAAGGCGAAAACATCTGGAAGGGCACAATTTGCCCACCCCTGCTACACACACTTACCTGGGAGCAAGTGCCACTGAACTTGTTGTTGTTGTTCAGTCGTTCAGTCGTGTCCGACTCTTCGTGACCCCATGGACCATAGCACGCCAGGCCTTCCTGTCCTGCGCTCTCTCCCGGAGCGTGCTCAAGTTCATATTCATTGCATCCGTGATGCTATCTAGCCATCTCATCCTCTGCCGTCCCCTTCTCCTTTTGCCTTCAGTCTTTCCCAGCATCAGGGTCTTTTCCAGGGAGTTTTCTCTTCGCATTAGGTGGCCAAAATATTGGAGCTTCAGCTTCATTATCTGTCCTTCCAATGAGCACTCAGGGTTGATTTCCTTTAGGATGGACTGTTTTGACCTCCTTGCAGTCCAGGGGACTCCAGCACCACAGTTCGAAAGCATCAATTCTTCGGCACTCAGCCTTCCTTATAGTCCAGCTCTCACAGCCATACATTACTACTGGGAACTTAAATGAACTACATGAAATTATCACCCATCTACACCAACCAATTTTAATAGGAAGACATATTCCCAGTGTGGAGAGAATCCTGTTATATCCACTTGCCATGTACCTATTAAATATGAGGAACCTGCCAGAAGCAAAAAAGGTAGCAATGCTAATTGAGCATCACAAACCACAAAGAGAATACACAGGGATTCAAAGCCAGACTTTTAAGAGCTAAAGCACTCAAAGCCTTCTGCCTGGATGGGTGAATCTGTCCATTTTGCCTTCTCCCATTTTCAATGTTTTGCCATTTCAAATTCTTTCCATTCCATTTATGATGACATTTGCCAGTTTTGCTAAGTTCTTATAAGAAAAACAAAATGAATGAAATTCTCAACCATCCTTAAGGTGTATTGCTCTGCACCTTAAAAACCTCCATTTCTTAATCATTATTCATTCTATATCTATATCTATATCTAGTGTAAAAACAAGTATTTACAACTTTTCTACCTCCCAGTCTTAAGTGTTTTGCTCAATTTTTTAACTGGACCCTATGTTGTCTAACGTGTTAAATCTATTTCCTCCACATTCTTGGGTTCGCTAAGGTTTGTCTCTGTCGAAATCTTGAACACAAGGTTTATTTATTTATTCCACCTGCATCTTGTCTAGCTAGTCCAGTGTACATGCCCAGTCTCCTCACTCCCTGTATATAGAAAGATGTAGTACTGAAGATAATGTCAGTACGTGAGCCTGGAGATTAGCTAGAACATGTTTACTGCTTACATGACACTGAGGGTAATGGGGGTGCCTTAATTTACACATTCCATGCTCTTGGGTGCATGAGTGACCAGTAATGGCAGAACACCTTCTCTGAAAGACAGACAGTATGTCCACCTGTACCAATCTTCTGTTGAAATGCACAGCCATGGGAACACTGAACACACTCTAGGTCACATTTTCAGTCTGTACAACAAGACAAACATTCTGCAAACCAGGTTGAAACTCCATGTGAGCCAAGAGCACAGCCTAGAATCCTGCTGGGAACCCTCTGCAATGTGCAGGGTCCTTGGTAGTCAAACCAATGCAGAAAGGGTTCTCTATTAGGAGGCTTAAAAACTGCTGGGCTCCACTGGAAATAGGGATGTTAGAGAAATTTCATCTGTTGAGTTTTTTTAAAAGCAGATTTATCTGAACTATATACCTCCCAGAACCTAATGTGGATACAAATACAATTTGTGGTCAGAAATCTATAAATTTCTGAGCTTGCAATACATTATGCCAAACAAAAAAAATGCACAAAGAAAACTGCATCCATTTCTAAAATGTGCACAAACATGCTTTAGTCAATTGCTGCATTCACATGTAACACTAAGCCATGGTTTATGCAACTATGGTTTGTTGCTTCAGCCATGAGATGTCTTGCAGATGAGGCTGATGAGCAAACAAGCCACAGCTTGTTTTCCCTGTTTCTGCTTTCTCTCCAGCCCATTTTGCCAGCCTTCAGAATACTACAGGTTTGTTTTGAGGTTACTCTTGCTGGGAAAGTGGACAGCAGTGCAAACAAGCCAGGGATAAGCCATGGTTCTGGATTCGGACTTCATGACAAGCCATTGTTTAAACAAGCCAACAAAAAATCATGCATTATATTTGTGGTTTGTGGCTCATATACAAACCATGATTGGTTTGCAAGGATGAATTCAGACACAACAACAAGCCAGATTTCAACAAACCACACCATGGCTTAACGTTATGTGTGAATCATGCCAATGGGTGCATCCGTACAAATATGTGTACATTTGAAAAATGCACACAAAAACATATGCAGAAAACAAAAACTGTATTGAATTGTGATGGAACAAGCTAGGCGGTAGAGAAATGAGAACATCGATGGGACAGAGCTTGACAGATCAAGCCATCCCTAATTAGTAGTTTTTTAAAAAAGTAAGGTGTGGCTATACAGAAGTATACAGTCAGGGCCAGAAATATTGGAACAAGGATAACTGTTTTGGCAGTTGGCCTCTGTACACCACCACATTGAAGTTGAAAGGAAACACACCCAGATGGGAGCAAAGTCAGGATTTTCAGCTGTAATTCAAGGGGTTTGACAAAAGTGGGGCACTAACCACTCAGGAGGTACAGCCAGTGGCATACTCCCCCCCATCGTTGGTGGCTCATAAGTAATGGAATAAACAAACATAATTTCAAACTTAAGGATCGCCTTTAATACCTGGATGAAAATCCTGTGCAGTCTATGACTGCCGGAAGTCTGGAACCCATGGTCATGACCAAATGCTGAGTTTCCTCCCTCGAGATGCTTTGCCAGGCCTTTACTGCAGCTGCCTTCAGCTGCTGCTTGTTTGTGGGTCTTTCTGCTTTCAGTCTTGTCTTCATTAAGTGAAAAGCATGCTCTATTGGGTTGAGATCAGGTGACTGACTTGGCCATCGAAGAACATCCCACTTCTTTGCCTTGAGAAACTCTTGGGTAGCTTTTGCTGTATGTTTTGGATCATTATCCATCTGCAGTATGAAGTGGCGTCCTATCAGTTTGGCAGCATTTGGCTGAATCTGAGCAGAAAGTATAGCCCTATACACTTCAGAATTCATCCTGCTGCTTTTATCAGCAGTCAGGTCATCAATAAACACCAGTGACCTGGCTCCATTGGCAGCCATACATGCCCATGCCATAACACTGCCTCCACCATGTTTGACAGGTGATATGGTATGCTTTGGATCATGAGCTGTTCCTTTCCTTCTCCATACTTTTCTCTTCCCATCATTCTGGTACAAGTTAATCTTGGTCTCATCAGTCCAAAGAATCTCATTCCAGAACTGGGCAGGCTTTTTTAGGTGTTTGCTGGCAAAGGCTAATCTAGCCTTTTGGTTCTTGAGCTTCACCAGTGGTTTGCACTAGGGATGTACGAAACCACTTACCTGTTTCGTAAGTGGCATCTGCAGAGGGGGGGAGGCGCTTCATCCCATCCCCCCGGAATCCTTCCCGGCCAGCTCTGCTCCGCGGCAACTCCGTGGAGCTGCCGGCCGGGTGCATCTGCAGCCGGACATCTGGCTGCGTCAGGTCTGCGACGCAAATGGTGGCCAGCATAGCGACTGCCATTTGCGTCCCTTCGCTGAGCTGTGATAGGCTACGTAAATATTTACGTAGCCTATCATGGCAAAGAGCGGGGATGCAAATGGCGTCTGCTGCACCATTTGTGTCCCCGCTTTTGCCGTGATAGGCTACGTAAATATTTACATAGCCTATCACGGCTCAGCGAAGGGACACAAATGGCGGTCGGTGTAGCGGCCGCCATTTGCAGCTGCAGCCCAGCAGCGGCCGGAGCCGCCGGAGCTGCCGCTGGAGCTGCTGCCAGAGCCGCAGCCAGCTAGGCTCCATTCCAGGGGGCTTCCACGGGGTGGTGGGGCTGGTTGCTCTGTTCCGCCACAGATTCCAGGGGGCCAAATTCACTGGAATTCAGTCTCCCTGGGATACGTGGTGGAATTCTCTGACATCCCTAGTTTGCACCTTGTTGTGAAGCCTCTGTATTTACATTCATAAAGCCATCTCTTGACTGCAGGTGTTGACAATGACATGCCTACCTCCGCAAGAGCATTCTTGACCTGGCTAGATGTTGTGAAAGGATTCCTCTTCACCATGAGCAGCATTCTGTGGTCATCCACTTTAGTTGTCTTCTGTGGTCTTCCAGGCCTTTTGCTGTTGCTGAGCTTGCCAGTTAATTCCTTCTTTTTCAGGATGTTCCAAACTGGATGTTTCTTCAGCCTAATGATGGCCTCCTTCACTCGCATGGACACCTCTTTGGACCTCCTGTTGGGAGTTCCAGTGAACAGCTACCAAATGCATATGTAACACTCAGAACCACCTCCAGGCCTTTTATCTGCTTGCTTGGTCATGGGGTACCCAGGAAACAGGCTACACCTGGCCATGCAGCTGTTTGTCAATCATTCATGCCATTACTTATGAGCCACCAACGATGGGTGTGTGTGTATGCCACTGGCTGTACTTCCTGAATGGTTAGTGCCCCACTTTTGTCAAACCCCTTGAATTACAGCTGCAAGTCCTGACTTCGCTCCCATCTGGGTGTGTTTCCTTTCAACTTCAATGTGGTGGTGTACAGAAGCCAACTGCCAAAACAGTTATCCTTGTTCCAATATTTCTGGCCCTGACTGTAGTAGGTTAGCTCCTATATAAGGGATATATGAATTCTCTCTGATTCTTACCCCATTTTGTCTCTGTGTCGTGAATGATCCAGGAATCCATCCACTCTCAATCAGGGTTATGCGGTGATCTGTATGCATTATCATCTCTGGGTTTTTTGCTCCCCATGTTCTGATTCTCCTCTCTTCACTCTTTCCCCCAGTTTGATCTACCTTTCTCTAGGACAGGAATAAAACTTATTAAATCCTGTTGAGCTGTCTTGGTTAAGCTTGGAGAGTCTCACTCTAACACAGTCTGAGGTTCACAAACATTTTAGTTAGCAAATGAAAACATGAGTGAAGTGTATAGGCCCTTTAGTTTTCCTTTTGTGCATGCCAAATAACAGTTTTTCTCATATTGACTTAGTAAAGATGAGGCTGATTTTTATGATAGGACAGCTGTGTAAATGGAACAAAATAAAAATGGATGAGTCCTGTGGAACACATGGACCTTAAATCCATGAAAGGCAGTTGGGGGTGGGGGAAAATTCTTCTCCTTTTAGTGGGTAAACAGCTATGATTGTGGTTCATGTTTACCATGTTAGGAAAGTGAAAAGCATCTCAGGAACTCATTTTTAGAATCACCAACACCTCATCTCAAAAAGCATTATTTGGAAATAAAGAGCCATTAATATCAAATGAATAATATTTCAAATAAGTACCATTGAACTCATAGCCTAAGCCTGAAATCTTTGCAGACTTACTTTGGAGAAAGCCCCATTGAACTTGGTAGGGCTTACTTCTAAGTAACTATGCCTAGGATTGGGCAGTAAGAGTATTTTCCACATTTGTTTTGTTGGTGTCAAGCTCTACACACAGGTGTAAGGTACAAAGGGGTATGAATTATTTATCCAGAAAATTGTGTCTTAAATAATATCTACTTCATTTACATGAGTCTCTCTCTCTCCTAGGGCACATCTAGCTTCTGTGCTGTTTACAGACTGCTCTAGGAAAGATGATCTGAGAATATTTTGCAGTGAGGTCCCCATGTCAAGCAGAGGAGCAGAATTTAGCTCTGTTCTTAACCTATGATTATTTATGTAGCAGGCATGTTGGCCAACAAAAAGAATGAGAACTGAAGGGCATGAAAAAAAGCCAGCTTGCTCATATTTGAATTCTGCTTGCAGTGATCCCAGCACGGGGTTGCAAAGGCCTGTGTAACCTGTGAAACAAAGGATATAGTTAGCACACACCAGGGATGTCCAAGGATGAAGACATTATTTAAAATGGGGGTTAATATGGTTTTCATAGCATGGTCATGCAGACATAGGTAGCCTTACATTTCTGTTGAAATAACAGTGAGTGAAGTCCAGATGGTTTCATTCTTCTTACAGAATATTTCCACTAGCAGAATGGGAAGGGGAAAGATCCCACCTCTCCCATTAGCCTCCTGAGACCCAACCCCCAATCTGCTTTAGGGGGTGGGGGACTCTCTGGAGCAGATTTGGGTTTTCTTGGGTGGGGATGCAGGGGAGGGGGGAAGAGAAGAATAGAAAGGTCTGTTGTATGAATGGACATTCACTAGAACCTGGTAGCTGTACCTTTATCATGCTAACTTTGAGAAATCAAATGTGCAAGAGCTTCAGAATCAAAAACTCACTCTAGGAGCAATCTTGTGAGATCACCGTCTGTAGCATTGCCACTTTGTATGCCTGCTTGCTTCCTCTCCATTCCCTCCATAATGAAAAAAAGAACAGTGTGGGTGTTGAAGCAGTATCCTAATACAATGGGGGCTAATGAGCAGACTCACTGCACTCCACTTATGGATGGTGCCAATCAAGTTAGAAATATTCATAGTGATAATAGCAGTTTTCTGGTTCTTCTGGGTGTGGCAGTGACTCTTCAGCATAATCGTGTCCTGTGAGGCAAAGCATTCAGGGAGAGCGAAGTGGGGTGTGTGCGTTGGGCGGGGGAGGGTGACCATGCAAAAGGCTGCTACATTGTATAACAAAGGTAGATTACTAATTGTACTTTGCTCCAAGCATCCGGTGGAAGCAAAGCAGTGTTCCTTGCTATTGTTGAGGAGCATGTGGCCATTTACCATCAGAAGACCAACCAGTTACCACCATGGTTTCATTTATATGACTGTATGAGGAATCTCGTACAATTGCGCTCATTTCACATGCCAGCAAGGTTATGTTAAAAATCCTACAAGTTAGGCTTCAGCAGCATGTGAACCGAGAACTACCAGAAGTACAAGCTGGGTTCCAAAGAGGCAGAGGAACTAGAGATCAAATTGCCAACATTCGCTGGATCATGGAGAAAGCAAGAGAATTCCAGAAAAGCATCTATTTCTGCTTCATTGACTATGCTAAAGCCTTTGATTGTGTGGATCACAACAAACTGTGGCAAATTCTGAAAGAGATGGGAGTACCAGACCACCTTAACTGTCTCCTGAGAAACCTGTACGAGGGCCAAGAAGCAACAGTAAGAACCAGACATGGAACAACCGATTGGTTCCAAATTGGGAAAGGAGTACGACAAGGCTGCATATTGTCGCCCTGCTTATTTAACTTATATGCAGAGTACATCATGAGAAATGCCGGGTTGGATGAATCACAGGTCGGAATTGAGATTGCCGGGAGAAGTATCAACAACCTCAGATATGCAGACAATACCACCCTAATGGCAAAAAGCGAAGAGGATCTAAGGAGCCTCTTGTTGAAGGTGAAAGTGGAGAGTGCAAAAGCTGGTTTGAAACTCAACATTAAAAAAAACTAAGATCATGGCATCTGGCCCCATTACTTCCTGGCATATAGAAGGGGAAGAAATGGAAGCAGTGACAGATGTTATTTTCTTGGGCTCCAAGATCACCGCAGATGGTGACTGTAGCCATGACATTAAAAGACGCTTGCTCCTTGGGAGGAAAGCTATGGCAAACCTAGACAGCATAGTAAGAAGCAGAGACACCACCTTGCCGACAAAGGTTCATATAATCAAAGCTATGGTTTTCCCAGTAGCAACGTATGGCTGTGAGAGCTGGACTATAAGGAAGGCTGAGTGCCGAAGAATCGATGCTTTTGAACTGTGGTGCTGGAGAAGACTCTTACATGTCCCCTGGACTGCAAGGAGGTCAAATCAGTCAATCCTAAAGGAAATCAACCCTGACTGCTCATTGGAAGGATAGATACTGAAGCTGAAGGTCAAATATTTTGGCCACCTAATGCAAAGAGAAAAGTCACTGGAAAATATCCTGATGCTGGGAAAGATTGAAGGCAAAAGGAGAAGGGGATGTCAGAGGATGAGATGGCTAGATAGCATCACCAAGGCAATTAATATGGACTTGAGCACACTGCGGGAGAGAGCGCAGGACAGGAAGGCCTGGCGTGCTATGGTCCATGGGGTCACGAAGAGTCGGACACAAATGAACGACTGAACAACAACATAAGGAATCTATTCTGTTGGATTTTTCTTGTAGATTTCCCCAACCCCGACCACCCTGGAGATGGACGTGGGGCCAGATAAACTTTGCATCCTGAAATCGGTATGTTTGAAATGTCTTGAAACATGTGGAATCCTAACTCAGTTCCAGCGATATGTCCTTCATCTCTTACAGTTTTTTTAAATTTACAGTTACCTTCAAACAAAAGTGAAAGTATTTCCTGAATACAATGTACCGCTGTAATCTTCACATGGTATAGAGCAGTGGGAGTCACTGCATAATAACATAGGTCAATAACTTTGTTACGTAGCTATTGGTTTTAAGAAGTGTGAGGATTGGTAGAAATCTGGAAGGGCAACATACCACCTGTGGAAGAGGAACCCTCTACATTTTGTAACTGGGCAAAATATACTTTTAAGGAAAGGGCTGGTGTTGCTGAAAAGATGTAAAAGAGGACAATTCAATAATACCAAATTGATGCAAGTGTAAAACTGGATGCTAAACCATAGTTCAGTGTTATGAGGGCAAGCAGGCATATGTCTTAGGTGTGCAAAGTCCTCCTACCCTGTCCTTCCTCATGCAGAAGGGGAGGAAGGTTAAAGCTTCTGCTTGCTATTTTTAGCAAGCTAAAATTTTCTATTCCATCCAAACGTGGGAAACTGGTTTGTTCTAACCACAATTAGTTCAAATAAACCAGGATCAAAACATGGTCTCTGATCCTGGTTTGTTAACTAAGGCTGCAATTGTATACCTGCTTATCTGGAAGTAAGCCCCATTGAACTCAATGGCACTTACTTCTGAGTAGATGTGTATAGGATTGCATTCTAACTGTAGTTAGAAAGTAACACCGTTCAAATATTTGAACATTACAACAAACTGCAGTGTGTTCAACATGATGACTGGAAGCTTTACATCTTCTTATCTTATGCATGAAGGAAGAAGAAAGAAGAAGGGGAGGGAGCTCATAAGGCCCAGAACTAAACCATGGGGTTTTTTTTGGGAGGCAATATCTGAGCCAAGCCACTGGGTTGTTTGGATGTAATGAAAAGATAAATTCTATACCCCTCTTTGATCTCACATTGATTGTTGGGCAGTCCTTGAACTTCTGGTTCTCATATATATATTGTTATTTTGTTGAATTATTTTGTTACTCAAACCAAAATACGTAATTGGCTGTGGAAATGGTCTGGCTATGAAATAGATGTTAATAGCAAGAGCATTAAATCCAATCTTAATGTTAGTGGTGTTACCAAAATTTGCGGTGAATCTTGTGTTCTGAAGCCAACTATCCTCTAAAAATATCTGCAATAATTTCTTATAAGGGCCGTGATTTGTAATGAGTGAGGACAGGATCTGCACAGGTTACTTTAAAAGGAAGTAGTGTATTTCAGTTCTATATATGAAAATAAAGTGTGGACACTACACGGTAAATTAAATGTCTCTTGAAGCTGCTGTTTTCTGTTATTTTGAAGGATCACAGACCAAACAAAAGTTAACCTTACTCAGTGTCTGTTATTTATGAAGCTGGAAGTAGACAACTATACATCAGGAGTGACGGCATTATAAAGGCCAAATCAGTTAATCTTCTGCAGTGTTATCTGGTGTGACTTGGATTACCTTTGAATATGTGCACCAAGTAAACGACTGTAGGTCAGAATGCATCTGAAATATGACTAGCAGCTTTAAGTGTTGGAATAGTTGACCTTCTAGGCTATTTCTCAGTTGTTTTCTTTAGGATGACAGTAACTGAGAAATTGAAGAATGTGCTGTGGAGTTGAGTTGACCTGACAAGATGGCACAATACACAAAGCTCTGATCCAAACTGGCACACTTGTATTTAAGCAACTTTTTCTCTCACTGTCTTCAGTGAGCTAAACCGGCCTACATTCTATACATCTAAGTAGAATTGACAGAGGGATTGCCCATGTGTTAGAAAATGGGTCGTGCCAAAGCGATATAATGTGGGGCTGGGGATCAGTTGAAGTAGCAGGTAGGAAGGGTGTGCTGAACTGTTCCCATATCTTTCAACTAGAATCTCCTCCTCCAGTTGCTTCTCTTTTGGCGGGACTTATTTCTCATCTTGAAGCCTTGCTGGGATAAAATAGCAGCCAGGGTGGAAGAACTTTCAGGAGGGAAGAAGGAAGGATTTAACACTTCACTCCCCCAACCCCCTTTCTGCAAAAAATTGCCTCCATCTCTGCTTTATAGCAGTGACAAACTCTGTTCTAACACCTATGTCTGCCATTGTCATGTCCATTTGTACTCACTCACTGCAAACAGCTTGGAAGGCAACAGTGGAGAGCGTGCGTTGACTGACCTCGCTAACACTTCTCTCCAATCCCTGAGAGAGCTTTGCAACTGTGTTTGTATTTTTATAAGGTGAATGCTGCTGTCTAAATAACTAAGTGTGTGTGTGTGTGTGTGTATGCGTGCCACTTAATAACCACCTGAATCATAAGGGGACAGGCAAGACTGGTGGCTGAACCAGCATTCAACCTGCTGGTTATGGGGAAGGCAAATTACAAAACTGGGATCACACCATGGGCAAAAAATTTACTGTAACCACTGTTAAAATGTTACATTTTCTTCACCCATAGCTATGATAGTTAAAATAAGCCACAGGAAAGGCAGATCACCATTTGCTGTTTCAGCAAAAAGCTGTGTAGGCATAACAGCTTCAATGTGAAATAATAAAACATGTTTATTCTATAGCACAGCAACCTCCATTAGAAGTTTAATTAGGAATATAACTTTCCAAAGTCTTTCTCTTATTCTTCCCTTCTTACTCTCAAGCACATCTTTTTTCCTTTATGGTCACTTTTCTTCTTTATGTTCTATGTCCAATGCCAATTGCTCCTCTTTTTTGTCTGGTAAATTTAGAGACTTCCCCTTGCTTGCTGAACTAGTTTTCCTGATATGTGACTAAGGGCTTCATCACACAGAGTTTTTATCCTGCTATTGGTTACTCCCCGTTCATGGATCACTGCCTTGTTGCGGCGAAGGGGCTTGCATAACTCAGGGAAGCCATAAGCTATGCCATGCAGGGCCACCCAAGATGGACAGGTCATGGCGGAGAGTTCTGAGAAAATGTGGTCCAGTGGAGAAGGAAATGGCAACCTACTCCAGTATTCTTGCCAAGAAAACCCCATGGAACGTATCCCAAGGCTAAAAGATATGACGCTGGAAGATGAGCCCCTCATGTCGGAAGGTGTCCAATATACTACTGAGGAAGAGCAGAGGGAATTTCCAAGTAGCACCAGAAAGAGTGAAGCGGCTCGGCCAAAGCCAAAAGGACACTCAGCTGTGGATGTGTCTGGTGGTGAAAAGAAAGTCCGATGCTGTAAAGAACAATATTGTTTAGGAACCTGGAATGTAAGATCAATGAATCAAGGTAAGCTGGAGGTGGTCAAACATGAGATGGCAAGACTGAACATCTACATCTTGGGGATCAGCAAACTAAAATGGACAAGCATGGGTGAATTTAATTCAGGTGACCATCATATCTACTACTGTGGGCAAGAATCCCTTAGAAGAAATGGAGTAGCACTCATAGTCAACAAAAGGGTGGGAAAAGCAGTACTGGGGTACAATCTCAAAAACAACAGAATGATCTCAGTACGAATCCAAGGCAAACCATTCAACATCACAGTATTCAAGTCTATGCCTCAACCACTGAGGCCGAAGAAGCTGAGGTTGATTGGTTCTATGAAGACCTACAACACCTTCTAGAACTAACACCAAAAAAAAAAAAATGTCCTCTTCATCATAGGGGATTGGAATGCTAAAGTAGGAAGTCAAGAAATCACCGGGATAACAGGCAAGCATGGCCTTGGTGTACAAAATGAAGCATGACAAAAGCTAATAGAGTTCTGTCAAGAGAACACGCTGATCATAGCAAACACTGTTTTCCAACAGCACAAGAGGCGACTCTACACATGGACATCACCAGTCAATATCAAAATCAGATTGATTATGTACTTTACAGCCAAAGATGGAGAAGCTCTATACAGTCAGTAAAAACAAGACCTGGAGCTGACTGTGGCTCAGATCATGAGCTTCTTGTTGCAAAATTTTGGCTTAAATTGAAGAACGTAGGGAAAACCACTACACCATTCAGGTATGACCTAAATCATATCCCTGATGAATATACAGTGGAGGTGAGGAATAGATTGAAGGGATTAGACCTGATAGACATAATGCCTGAGGAACTATGGATGGAGGTCCGTAACATTGTTCAGGAGGCAGCAACTCAATCCATCCCAAAGAAAAAGAAATGCAAGAAAGCCAAGTGGCTGTCTGATTAGGCTTTACAAGTAGCTGAGGAAAGAAGGGAAGCAAAAAGCAAGAGAGAAAGGGGAAGATATATCCAACTGAATGCAGAGTTCCAGAGAATAGCAAGGAGAGACAAGAAGGCCTTCTTAAATGAACAATGCAAAGAAATCGAGGAAAACAACAGAATGGGAAAGACTAGAGATCTTTTCAGGAAAACTGGAGATCTCAAGGGAACATTTTGTGCAAAGACGGGTGTGATAAAGGACAAAGAAGGCAGGGACCTAACAGAAGCAGATGAGATGAAGAAGAGGAGGAAATAATACACAGAAGAACTATACAGGGAAGAGCTTAATGTCCCTGATAGCCATGATAGTGTGGTCACTGAACTTGAGCCAGACATCCTAGAGAGTGAAGTCAAGTGAGCCTTAGGAAGCGTTACTAACAACAAAGCTAGCGGAGATGACAGTATTCCAGCTGAGCTATTCAAAATCCTAAATGATGATGCTATTGAAGTGCTGCATTCAATATGCCAACAAATTTGGAACACTCAACAGTGGCCACAAGTCAGTTTACATTCCAGTTCCAAAGAAGGGCAATGCCAAAGAGTGTTCAAACTACCGTACAATTTCACGTGCCAGCAAGGTTATGCTCAAAATCCTACAAGCTAGGCTTCAGCAGTATGTGAACCGAGAACTACCGGAAGTACAAGCTGGGTTCCGAAGAGGCAGAGGAACTAGAGATCAAATCGCCAACATTCGCTGGATCATGGAGAAAGCAAGAGAATTCCAGAAAAACATCTATTTCTGCTTCATTTACTATGCTAAAGCCTTTGATTGTGTGGATCACAACAAACTGTGGCAAATTCTGAAAGAGATGGGGGTACCAGACTGCATTACCTGTCTCCTGAGAAACCTGTACGAGGGTCAAGAAGCAACAGTAAGAACCAGACATGGAACAACCGATTGGTTCAAAATTGGGAAAGGAGTACGACAAGGCTGCATATTGTCACCCTGCTTATTTAACTTATATGCAGAGTACATCATGAGAAATACCAGGTTGGATGAATCACAGGTCAGAATTAAGATTGCCGGGAGAATTGTCAACAACCTCAGATATGCTGACGATACCACCCTAATGGCAGAAAGCGAAGAGCCTCTTGTTGAAGGTGAAAGTGGAGAGTGCAAAAGCTGGTTTGAAACTCAACATTAAAAAAAACTAAGATCATGGCATCTGGCTCCATCGCTTCCTGGAATATAGAAGGGGAAGAAATGGAAGCAGTGACAGATGTTATTTTCTTGGGCTCCAAGATCACCGCAGATGGTGACTGTAGCCATGAAATTAAAAGACACTTGCTCCTTGGGAGGAAAGCTATGGCAAACCTAGACAGCATAGTAAGAAGCAGAGACATCACCTTGCCAACAAAGGTCCGTATAATGGTTTTCCCAGTAGTAATGTATGGCTGTGAGAGCTGGACTATAAGGAAGGCTGAGTGCCAAAGAATCGATGCTTTTGAACTGTGGCGCTGGAGAAGACTCTTACGCGTCCCCTGGACTGCAAGGAGGTCAAATCAGTCCATCCTAAAGGAAATCAACCCTGAGTGCTCATTGGAAGGACAGATACTGAAGCTGAAGCTCAAATATTTTGGCCACCTAATGCAAAGAGAAAAGTCACTGGAAAAGTCACTGATGCTGGGAAAGATTGAAGGCAAAAGGAAAAGGGGACGGAAGAGGATGAGATGGCTAGATAGCATTACCGATGCAATTAATATGAACTTGAGCACACTGCGGGAGAGAGCGGAAGACAGGAAGGCCTGGCGTGCTATGGTCCATGGGGCCACGAAGAGTCGGACATGACTTAACGACTGAACAACATTGACTACTCACAGAAGTTTGTGAGTCCTTTAGATGATGTCATCAACCTCCAGAGTGTCTCCTGCACTGAAAGACCTTTACTCCCTTTTCAAAAAGATAGGAGATAATGAGCTGTCAAATTAGAGCATTTGAGTTCCGCTGGAGTTCCTTCATGAAAAAGGAAAAACTGCAATAAGAAGAGCTAGACCACAGTGCCATCTAGTGGCTGTATAATGAAACATATGGAAGACTGAGATAAGGGGGAAAAGGAGGGGGGAAAGCGGGGGGGGCAGAAAGTGGTGTAAGGGGAGTCCGTCGTGATCCTGCATTTAAAACAGAAGCAGAAATCCCCTTTTTAAATGGGGGATTTTAGGCTGGTGTAGAGATGCTGTACGTTGAATCTTTTATATTATTTCTAGGAAAGCTTGAGGGAGGGATTTGATCTTTGCAAATCTGGATACAAACTGGCCTAGTATGTACCTTGCGGACTTATGTGCAAACTGGATCTTAGTTATCCACTGGTTTTACAGTTCCTGAATGTTCCACCACAGCTCTTGGTGCAAAACATGAATCAAAATGCAATTGGTAATGTGTATTTTGAGAGAAAATACATTTAGAGATAAGTATTTTGAGAGAAAATAGGTTTAGAGATATATAATCTGAGAGAAAATAGATTTAAAATACATATGTAAATGGGCATTTTCTTGTGGATTAAAAAACACACACTCAGATTAATGGGTCAAAATGGACTTGTATATGAACACATGCAAAAGTGAGGCAGACTGGAGATAGACTGTTTTGTCCATCCCTAATTATTTCCATACCCAACTAAAATATGCAACACAACCACTAAAAAAAGGAACCCAAAGAGCATAAAGACTGCTGCCCCAATCCAGCTCTAGTCATACCAAAATGTAGATGAGGATGAACATTATAATATGCATCCCAGAAAGTGATGGAATGTAGATTGATGAAATGTGGATGCGTACCTGATCCAGAGAAAGACAAGTACATGTTGAAGATGCTTCCATGCATGGAACTTGTCTGGTTTGCGGTGTTTGTATACATGGGTTTTTAATCAAAGTAAGAGTAATCTACTGTATCTATCTATCTATCTATCTATCTATCTATCTATCTATCCATCCATCCAAAAGATAGAAAGACTAACAACAGAGTATTACAAATATATTTTAAGCTAAAAGTTTCAGCTTCTGCTGTCATCAGTAGCTCTGCTGTTTAACTGTCTTTCTTATACCTTTCTTATACCTTTTACCTTAAGACTGATGGCATCCACAGTGGATCCACAGCCTCCCTGTTGCTTTGCTGCTGTGCCGCTTCACCCCCCCCCTCTTGAATAGCTGTTTATTAAAGTTACAACACAACTTGAATGGTAGATAATTTGGATTTATGGTGTATCTTTAGCAATTGCTTACCCTTTTCATTTTTACATAGTGGTGATATCAGTTAGGAGTCATTAGCAGGGTATCATCAGCTTCCAGTTTCATTATGGGTAAACCAGAAAAAAAAATCTAATCTCGCAAAACCGGTGAGCATATAATGTTTGTTTGTTTGTTTATTTATTTATTTATTTTTACAATTTCTTAATCGCCCATCTGGCCGGTCACCCAGCCACTCTGGGCGATGTACAACAGTACAATTTAAAACAGTAAAATTATAGATTAAAACATTATTTAAAAATACCCTAACCCACCCCAAATGCCTGCCTGAATAACCAAGTTTTCAGTGCGTGGTGGAAGCTCATTAAAGAGAGGGCATGGTGGAGTTCCCAAGGGAGGGAGTTCCACAGAGTGGCAGCCACCACAGTGAAGGCCCTCTCCCTCATCCTCACCAGCCTAGCTGTCCTGGCTGATGGGACAGAGAGAAGGCCATCTGAGGCAGATCTTGTTAAGTGGCCTGTCTGGTGTTGCTGGAGGCACTCCTTGAGATAGGCTGGGCCGGAACCACATAGGGTTTTAAAGGTCTAAACCAACACCTTGAATTTGGCCTGGAAAACAACTGGTAACCAGTGCAACTCCTTCACCAGAGTGATGTGATCATGCAAGCAGCTGCCTTTAATCAGGTAAGCTGCCGCGTTCTGCACCAGCTGCAGCTTCTGAACCCTCTTCAAGGGTAACCCCATGTAGAGCACATTACAGTAGTCTAGACAAGAGGAGACCAGGGCATGTACTACCGATGGGAGCAGATGGTTGGGAAGGTACGGGCACAGCTACTGTATCAGATGGAGTTGGTACAGTGCTGTCTGACTCACAGCTGACACCTGAGCCTCCATGGACAGCTGGGAGTCTAAAATGACCCCCAGGCTGCGGACTTGGTCTTTCAAGGATAGCTGTACCCCATTCAACACCAGGTCAACATCCCCCAACCTCCTCTTGTCTCCCACCAGAAGTACCTCGGTCTTGTCAGGGTTCAGCTTAGGGGTGGACGAAAGTCACTTACCTGTCGTCGAAGCTTGTTCGCGGTGGGGGGGAGGCGCTTCGCTGCTCCCCCCGTGAAGTTCAGGCCGGGAGGGGAGGCTTCCCGCCTCGCCCCGGCTGAAATTCAGGCCGGGGGGGAGGCTTCCCGCCTCGCCCGGCCGAAATTCAGGCCGGGGAGGAGGCTTCCCGGCCGCGAACTCCATTTTTTTTTTTTTTTAACGCCCCCGTGATAGGCTACGTGACGATTAACGTAGCCTATCACGGCTAGATTTGCAAAGTCAGCCGTGATAGGCTACGTAAATCGTCACGTAGCCTATCACGGGTGACTTAAAAAAAAAAAGCGCGTACGCTAATGGCGGCCCCCATAGGGAGCCGCCATTCGCGTTCCTTATTTGGTCGCTGTAGTCTACGTAAATATTTACGTAGACTACAGCGACCAAATAAGGAACGGGAATGGCAGCTCCCTATGGGGGCTGCCATTAGCCATACGTGCTTTTTTTTTTTTTTTTAAGTCACCCGTGATAGGCTACGTGACGATTTACGTAGCCTATCACGGCTGACTTTGCAAATCTAGCCGTGATAGGCTACGTTAATCGTCACGTAGCCTATCACGGGGGCGTTTTTTCTTTTTTTTCTTTTATTGGAATGCCGCTCCCGGCCCGCACGAACACCCGCCGAACCGCCGGCCAGACCCGCCGCCGGGAGGGACATTCGGCAAAGGTAAGTCCCGTCCTGGGGGGGGGTGTGCAGGGGCGGGGGGGTGCGGAGAATTTCTCCCCGAAACTTGTTCGGGGGGCCGAACACGTTGGCGCTCAGCCCCCCAAAGTTTCGGGGAGAAATTCTCCGCCATCCGTAGTTCAGCTTCAGCTTATTCCTCCCCATCCAGCCACTCACCGTCTTCAGACATTTGGACAGGGATTCTATGGCCAACCTTGCTGAAGATTTGAACGAGAGGTAGATCTGCATGTTATCCGCATATTGATGACACCACACCCCAAACCTCCTGATGATAGCCCCCAGAGGCTTCACATAGATGTTAAATACCATCAGGGAGAGGATGAAACCCTGTGGCACCCCACATGTGAGCGGCCATGGGTCTGACACCTCCTCTCCCAGTGCAACTCTCTGGTACATGATGGAGAGGAAGGACCGGAACCACCATAATACGATGTCTCCAATGCCCATCCTCTCCAGGTGGTCCAGGAAGATACCATGGTCAATGGTATCTAAATAATTACAACATTTCAGCAAAGGTAGAAGCAGAGGATGACCTAAAGAGTCCTTGATGCTATGGATTATCTGAGACGTTGAAAGGGACTGACCAGGTAAGGAAAGAGGCTGCCTTAGTTCTTGGCATTGACAAACACTTGAGGAATAAAAATACCCTCTCACAATTTCTGCCATAGGAATACAAGAGCCTATTTAGCACATGGAGGCTTGCGTAATCAAATTAGGGATGTCAGAGAATTCCACCACGGATCTCAGGGAGGCCGAATGCCAGTGTATTCGGCCCCCTGAAATCTGTGGCGGAACGGCCTGCCCCCCTGCCCCCCCATGGATCCCCCCGGGATGAGACTTACCTGGGGCGGATCTTCTGGGTGGCAGTGGCTCCGGTGGCGGCTGCGGCGATGGTGCAGCAGCGGCGGCTGCGGCGGTCGGTCTTCTGACTGGCTGCCACCACCGCCATTTCCCGTGTAAAAAAAAAAAAAGACATGATAGGCTACGTAAAGATTTACGTAGCCTATCATGTCTGACTTTAAAAACAACAACACGCGTACGCAAATGGCGGCGGCTACGGACGCCGCCATTTGCCTTCTTTATTTTGGCCCGTCTTAGTCTACGTAAATATTTACATAGACTAAGATGGGCAAAATAAGGAACACAAATGGTGGCAGCCGTAGCCACCGCCATTTGCGTACGTGTGTGTTTTTTTTAAAAAAATCAGACGTGATAGGCTATGTAAAGATTTACATAGCCTATCATGGCTGACTACAGGGACACAAACGGTGGCAGCTACGGCCGCCGTCATTTGCCTCCCTGCTAGCCAGTGGCCAGATGTCTGGCTGCTGGCGGAGCCGGCCGGCGGCTCTGCAGAATCCCTGCAGAGCACAGCCAGCCAGTGAGGATTCCGGGGGGAGGGACGGAGCGCCTCCCCCCCATCAACATAATCCGCAAAAGGTAAGTCACTTTCGTACATCCCTAAATCAAATATACATTAAAAAAAATAAATAAATTCCTGCACTTAAAATGTCTACGTGTTTTCTGTGGAACAGCATTTCAGTAATGGGACCCCCCCTTTTACTATGGAGTTGTAGAGTCCAGACGCTGGCCTACAACTTCAATGAGAACTAGGGCTCTAACAATGAAAGCCAGGACCCCTTCATCAGAATTAAGGCTATATGACAAGTCACATAGCTTGGGGAAAGGTCAAGAGCTGAAAGGGAATATGAACATGTGAATAATTAATCAAGGCCACATAGCTAAGAGTTGATGAACAGCTTTGCAAATCTATGGTCAGCAATGGTAGTAAGAATAAGTAACTGATGTAGTTTAAATACTGGCATCACAGCATTTTTGTCATTCCCAGAACTTAGGAACCACATGCTTGTATGCACAGGTACTCAAGGTCTGATAAAATTCATGCTGCCTTTGCAGTTCATATCTTCAACTCCATAAACATTTATTGGTTTCTCCCAAGAAACTAAGCAACTGCCACTTCTATTACTGACCATAAGAAAGCAAAAACTGTACAGAACCCCTGTGTGCAAATATTAGGACTGTGCAGAAACTTCCCCAGTGAGAACTTTTGCCTCAAAATTTGGGGAGCCTGGGTGGGGTGAAACAGCGGGCTGAAATCAGCCCCAAGACATACTGTTTTACCACTAACTATTTCATGGTGGTGACACTACTCCTGGTTGCCAGTCCCCCCTCCCCATCTCCCTCAGAATGGTGTTATGTGAGGATCTGGTGTCGTTTTGAGGGAGATTTGCAGGGGGTGGGGGTGGGATGGCAGCTGCCAGCTGGTACCCAGTGTAAGTAGACATGGGAAAGAATTTCATTTCAGCCTGTATTTGATAAGAATTTTCCAAAATGTGTCAATTTCTTTATATATGGGATAGAATGGCGTTGAGATTTTTAAATGATGAAATGTGGGAGAAACCAAAACTGACAGATTTGCCCATCTCGGCCCTGGGCTCTTAATGCTTAGTAGTTAAAAGTGATCTCACATGAGGGAATATGGAGAGGGGTCATGGCTGAGTGGTAGAGCTCAAGCATTGTATGTAGAATATCCCAGATTCAAACCCTAGAATCAGTTGAGTGATGTCAGGTGGTGGACCTTTGTGAGATTTGTGTTTGAGGGTATCTCTACACTTGGGTTTTGTTGCGCATTTGTCATTCCTCAAGCATGGAATTTTATAGGTGCTTTACATGACATTGTTGTCTTCCAGTGGTTTTCCTGTGCTTTCCCCCTGCTTATCCCATGCTGTTTCAGAACTGGGAAAATATGTTATTTTCTCTGGTTACACCATGAAAGTGCTAGCCCTTGTACTTGTACCATGGTGAAACGAGCCACTGTGTGTGGGCAGTTGTGGAGGGTGCAGTTATGATGACAAAGGCAGTAATGACAACAGGGTGGGGGTGTCAGCCAGCCACAATTGCACCCCTCTGCCTCCTCGTCATTCTGTATTGTTTGCCAGCACAGCCCAACATGGTGGGAGTCTGTAAGAGCTGCAGAGCAACTCTGTGCAACACGGAATGGCTGGCATGGTGGCATTCTGGTGGTCCGCTGGGCAACAGAAAGACATGACGGGGGAGGGTATGTCTGTCCATATTGTGTGGCTGTGTCAGTCACAACCCACTGACCAAAAATCTGTGAGGGAAGGGAAAGGGGCAGGTACCATGGAGGAAATTGCGTGATGCCCCACTACATGTAAGGGTTTGTTGTGCAAGAGCAGTAATGTTTACAAGAGGCTCTCCCCCTGCCCATGGAAAGATAATAACCGGAATGTAGCAAGTTGAAAGCAACCGGCAAACAGAGCTCATGCCTGAACAGGGATTAGAAGCTGTGGTACAGTGGTGGGATAAACCGGTCGTGTGGGTAAGTCCTGAGGCTTGGGAGGGTCCCTGGCATTCAGAGCATTGATGATTTATTTGTTTGATTTGTACCCTGCCTTTCTACCAAGAAAAATGGCATTCAAGGCATCATACAATCATAAATAAAATTTAATTAAACCTATAAGAAAACAGATGCATTAAAACACAATTAAAAACACAACAATAATAGAATAAAAGCAGCATCCAATCCAACAGACCTGCTTACACGCCAAAGGCTTGCTAGAATAAAACGATCTTTGCCTGCCAGTGGAAGGACAGCAGAGAGGGAGCAAACCTAGCCTCTCTCAGCAGTGAGTTCCACAGCCTGGGAGTGGCCCCCAAGAAGGCCCTCTTTCATGTCACCACCAAACACGTCTCTGAAGGCAACAGCCTCGAAAGCAGGCCTCTCCTGAAGAACTTAAGACCTGGGCAGGCTCATATGGGAAGTAGAGAATGCCTGATTAGCTGGACCAATAATATGACTTGATATGGCAGTGTAATGTAAAATGTTCATGATTTGGGGACAGTTCATGCTCATACCAAACTCATAGCAAAGCAAACCGGATTTCCATTTCTTTAATCCCAAGTGAAGCTGCAATGGTAATAGTAGAGAAGAACTTTATTGCTGAAGTTTCAGTATGGGAATAAACTGCCATTGTTTGCAAAGGAAGGAACAAATGCGAACGAGATAAAAGGAATGTCGCACATATTATTTTAGGCTGGCTGCAACAAAGACAGACATGTTCCCCACCTATACATCATCATATTTTAATAGTTGAAGTTGAGACGATACCCTTAGAATCGAGCATTATTTGATTAGGCAACACTTGCGCTGTGCAGCTTGCAAGCAGTTTTAAATACAATAAATAAAAGTAAGATCTTACACAAGGCAGCTCAGTAATTGCTGTTTTGGAGCTCGCATCACTGCAGTTATTTAGCTCAGCATTTCATCTCCAGCTGCAGCACAATTTTTGCCAAATATAGATAAATGAAGTTAAAGTTATTGGCATCCTCTGGTTCTGTATCCCTGTTTTGAGTTTATAGATCCTGTACAAATTCTGAAGCGGCCGGGCAGTGGCTCAGGGGTACTCGGTGACTGTTCTGCATTAGAGTGCACATGGCACTTTCAAGGCAGCTTTTGGGACTGGCACACACAAAGAACTAGCCCTAGGCATGAATGATGTAGCCAAGTAAATTTAGGGAAGGGCAGCAAGGTGGGTTATGCAAAAAAGAAAAGAAAAAAGAGAGGTCTAGAATACTTCAGAGAGGTTCAACACTGGAAACCTCAAAGTGAAATTCATAAGCGTTGCCTTTCAGCACGAACCAATTATGCGATCCATTCTGTTCCCTACCGTGCCCTGTCGGCATTTACTTGAGAACATCCTGCAACATAACATCCCCCTAACAAGAACTGCAAACACCACCATTAAAAACAAAGTAAGTACCAGTAATTAGGGCTGTGCATGGACCCCCCCCCCCGATCTGACTCGGAAGCCATTTTGTGGCCTCTGAGGTGGGCCTGATTTGGCTTGGGCTGATCTGGGGGGGCTCCGACCCAACTCCGCCTATGAAGCCAAAGTGGGATTCGGACATCCGAATCCCGCTTCGCCCCCCCAACACACCGCCCAGCCCCCAGCTCTTTACTTGGGCCCTTGTTTGGGGGGGCACTGCTGCCAGGGGAGCCGCCGCCACTGCCACTGCTGCTGGTGCCACCAGGGGAGCCGCTGCCAGCGCTGCCGAGGGAGCTGCCAGGGAGAACACTGCTGGGGCTGCCCGTTGCAGTCCGCCAGCTGCCTGTTCTGCTCTCTTTGCAAGGAGAGAAGAGCAGGCGATTGGCGGGAGGCGCCGGCCGCCTGTCAAGCCTGCACAGCCTCCTTCCTTGCATGGAAGGAGACCGTGCGGACTAGGGCAGGAGTCGCCTGCCAACTGTACCCTCTCCCTTCCTTGCGAGGAGAGGAGGGCGCCTGGTTGGAGGACGACCCCTGCCTCTGCTCAAGCCTTCACAGGTTCCTTACTTGCGAGGAGCCCGTGAAGGCTTGAGTTAGGTCAGCGGCGGCAGCTTGCAAGGAGGGCAGGCTGCTGCTGCTGCTGCCGGGGGCACTGGTGCCGCTGCCAGCTCCTAGGCCCTCTGGATGTGCTCTAGCAGCTGTCTTATTCTTCCAGGGAATGGGGGGAGCCTTTTTTAAAATGGCAACTCCCTGTATTTCTGGAAATACAAGGAGTCAACATTTAAAAAATTGCTCCCCCCATTCCCTGGAACAATAAGACGGCTGCCGGCACGCGTCCAGAGGACCCAGGGAAGGAGCTGGGGGCTGGGTGGCTGCCTGGGGGCTGGGCCTCCAGATTGCCTGAAGAGCTTCAGAGTGACCCAATTCACTTCATGCTGCTTCAGGCCTCCTCCGCCTTGACTCGGAGGTGGCCCAAAGTGGCCTGAAGCACCCTGCTTCAACTCGGAACTTTTGGGCTTCAGGCTGAAGCAGTGCACAGCTCTACCAGTAATGATGTCCATGTACTATTTTGTTCACATTTTGACATTTTATTTGGAGGGTAGGGCAGGACACACCACGGAAATAATAGAGTGTTTGTGGTAGGAATATGGGGCAAAGCAAATGTGAGGTTGGGATGGAGGTCCATGGTGGAGGAGCCACTACTTCCAAAGCCCTGCTGGCTCATGCAGTAGAGGAGTCAGCCTTTCCCCCTACCTTTCTTCCCTCCCATTGCCTCCAGTGGGAGGGAATTTATTACATCAGTTCTTAGAGTGGCATAGTTTCTGGCGCAGTTTGGGGACTACATCGGGAGAATGAGGGGGCCTAGTAACGTGTAGATCCTTGGCTGCCCCCCAACCCCCTGGCCCCCCAACTGCCCTTCTTTCAGCTCTGTTTCTGGGAGACCGCTGCTAGTGAGGCAGCGACAGTGGCAGAAACTTCAGCCACCATCCAACAAGGGCCTCCACAGGTGGACCTCCCTCTCCATGGGTAGACATTCCTCTCTGCCCACTGAGGGAAGGGTCGGCAATATCCAACAACCCCAGGACACCTCCCTGGGATGACAGGATTGAATCCTTAGTAAGGATATAAAGAAGCACAGCCACAGCAGCTCTGAAAAGGCCACATTCAACGCCTTAAAACAAGTGGTTTCTTAAAATAATAATCATACGCGGTACATCATGATTGCCACCTTGTTGTTTTTAAAATTATTCAATGATGTTAAGGTGGCATCACTTACAATATAAATGAGTGAAGAAAATGTAGAGAAATATGAAGAAAACATCAATGTATATTGAGTGTTCTGCTATCAGACTATTTTTTGGTGTTGTTGTAGGGTGTGTGTGTGTTCCGTTGCAAGTAATAGAGTCCTCTTTCATGAAATCCAAGTTTGTTCAGCACCAACCCTGGTGGATATTCTTGAAAATTCCATTCCTGGGGGTTTAGGGTTGACTTGAATTAACAAGGCTTTTTTCACACAGAGTACCTAAAACATTCTTGCAAAATAATGTCTTCTCTCCATTGATACAATGCAGAAGCTTTTCTTTGTGAAATATTATTCCTTTGCCCTGAGTAACAGCAAAAATGTCCGAAGCTTCTTCTTCTTGTTGTTTAATCAATTTATAAACCACTTACCATACCAAAAGATACCTCTAATCAGTTTGACAGTAACAGTTCTGGGTCCAAGAAACGATGCCTTGCCTGCAGCTAAAATAGTTTTAGGCTGCAATACAAAACACACACTAGAGAGGAAGCCCCACTGAACACAATGGGGCTTAGTTCTGAATAACCGTACATAGGCTTTCACTTCTACCTGTCTGAATTTCCCTTAGAATTAATAATAATATTAATATGGAGAGATGTAGCTCTATGTTTTGATTTCCCCCTAAAATTTTTTGAAATGACTTTTATGTTATCCTTGCCCTGCCCTGACCTCACTCAAGACCTATTCAGGCATTATGCTTCAATTGGGTACAGGAGTGTGTGTAAGAGGAAGGGGGCTACACATGCCAGACCCTCCCTAACACCCCCAGCCTCCCCATATCCAGCAGGGAGGTCTTCTGAGGGCTTCTTCTTGCATTTGCAAGGAAAACCCTTTCCGCAGTTGAGAATCCTGATAAAGCATGGTCCCTGTTGCATGGACGTTTCTCCTTGTCTTCTGGTGAATGCATGTAGAAGCCTCCTGCAGACCTCCTTGCTTAACACAGGGAGGTTAAGGACTTGGAAGATGAGCTGGCGCATGCAAGGACATTGGAGCGGAACCAGCACTTGCAGCTTTGTGCCTATGCATGTTCCTGTACCCTATTTTGGTAAAACATCTGAATGGGGCTTAAGTATTATTAACTGTGTTAAACTATTTTTTTTTTTATAAATAACATTTATTTGATATTTAGGATCACCAAAATACTGAAAGATGTCTGCAGTATTGCTAGCTGATGCCTCTCCCCCTTAAGTTCAATGGGACTTGATCCCAGGTAAGTGTATATATAGGATGGTAGTCCGTGGCTGGAAGTAAGCCCCATTGGATTCAATGAGATCTTTTCTGAGTAGTCATTTATAGGATTGCTCTGTAAATATATTAATGCAGATCTGAAGTTTATTTTTGAAGGAAGAATCCAGTGGTTAACATGTAGCATGTATAGATATTTAACTGTTGCTTATGAAAAAAGGGTCTCCCAGTTACAAACATATTTTTAGTAAATGTCCGATCTCACGCCATTTTAAAGATGCTCTCAGTAAGAGTGACTATTTTTATATATCCTTCACGTGTTCAGCATTGCAAGGCATATGGATGGCCTCAGGTAGTATAGGTTGTATCTTGGGCTACTTTGACCTGTGTTAAATTGCAAATGCATAACAGTTCTTTAAGGGAGCAATCCTATGGTTGCTAAATAGTGGCTAGACGGCCATAGGATATGCTATTTTCCGGGAACTGACTTCGGATCCTGTAATCTGAGGTCGGTTCCTGGAAAACAAACCTCCTGCCACGTCCACATTGCCTCTAAGGCAGCGCGGAGAAGCCCTGTTCTCTGTGCTTGGAAGAGGAGCACGGAGCAGCTGAAAAGGGGAGGGGCTGGGGGTGTTCTGGGGCGGGGAGAGTGGATCTGCCTGTACTACACATCTATGTGTCATACAGCAGCCTCTTCTCCTGCTCGCCCCCCCCCAGGGCTAGACAGCCAAAAACAGCTGTCTATCAGAAAAAGCAGGGCAGGACAGGTGTGTAGGGAACGATCCCCCCCCCCTCCAGGCTTCTCCTGCCTTTCTTTGGCTAGGCAGCTGCCTCCAAAGATATCTAGATAGGATTGCACCCTAACAGTGTCTTCTTGTACATGCCTACTCAGAATTATGTCCTGCTGAATTAAAGTGGGCTTAGCCCCAGGTAAGCATGTATGAGATTGCAACCTGAGATCTAAAATCTCAAAGAAAGCTTCAGCTATTGGGTGGTATAGAAATAAATAAATAAATAAATAAATGGAATTAATAAATCTAAAATCTGTGTCTCTTCCCAGAAAAACTGTTGCAGATGTATTTTCTTTAAGAACATCCAAAGAAACCCATAAACACTGTTTTAAAGCTATCTCATCATGTGGGTTAATTTAATTTATTTCTTAAGTGAGAGGAATAAGTTACAATGACATTGCTACAGAAGTTGCCTACAGCGGGACTTGGAGGAGTGTGAGTGTCCCTTTTAGTTACACCAAGTGCCAGTCTGGATAGTAGGACTGCTGCTATAGGAAGTTAGATGGCTGACGAAAGCACTGCTGTGTGGGAAGTTGCAGTGCTTTTTTTTTTTTATTAACTATGTAGAACAGAACCCGTTTTATGATGACAACAAGCAAATAAAATGTAATGAATGGTAGTTCTGCAAATCCAACAAACATGTGCAACATGTTGTTTCTGTTGTGTGGTGTGAGCTCTCCAGCTGGAAATAGTTGTAAGGCTCTGTCAGGGCCACCTCCTCCAGCAACCATTGTGCTTTTGCACATGGCAGACATGCTGAATTACATGCCTGGTAGAAGCTGCCGATTCTCTTCCAATCACGACTAGTCCAAAAAGTCTAGCAGCAGCAACACAAGGTGGTTTAACAATAGGGATGGGGAAGAAATTTGTTTCAGTCCATTTTTTATTAGAATTTATGATCCAGTCCACACCTCCAGGAAACAAACATTTCCAAGATTGCAACGTAGTTTGAAGAGCAACAAACATTGTGTTTGAAAAATGCATACCGTTGCAAAAATGTTTCCAGAAAAAAAGGTGTACAATTTCAAATTGTGCACACACATATGCTTTAGTCTGTAGCAGAAAATTGCATAGAGTTGAAAAATGCACACAAAATGTATACAGTTTAAAGAATGCACATCAAAATATGCATGAATTTCCATGTGGGGGCGGGAGGGGAAACCTGGCATCGCAAGACAGACTCAGCTCAGAATTTCCACCTCAAGCTGAAGTTTGAGGTGGAAATCGGAAAACCTCAATGAGTTCATGTTTTGCTGATTTGCACATCCCTGTGTAGCAATGATAATGAGAACCCAACCACCATCATGCCAAACACTACACTAGGAAATACTTATTTTTGGAGGTACCTCCTGTGATAGGGTTCTACTTGTTGGCGCCAGAGGTGCCAGCAGTAAGCACTGTAAGCATATTCTTCTGATATCACACCGGTCTAGTTCCTTTGACCTGCATGGAATCATTTAGTCATACTTAGGAATAGGTGAATCTGTCCATTTAACTTCGTCCCACATTCATTTTTAAAAAATCTCAAGTTCCTTCCCTCTCAGATATGAAGAACTTTGTAAATTTTGGTAAATTCTTATTAAAAAATGAACTGAACTTCTCACCCATCTGCACCAATCAAATTTAAGAAGTATAGCTCTTTGCAGCATGGGCAGGGCCATGATGTATCTTCCTGCACTGTAGCTATTAAAGATAAGGAGCCTGTCAGAAAAAAGAGGTGGCACCCCTAATTAAGCACTAACAGGGTTGAATATGCAGGGTTTGAAACCCACCTTTTTAAGAGCAAAGCGTTCAAAGTCCTGGGCCTGGATGGATGAATCTCTGATTTCTTCCACATTTGATTTTTTTTTAAAAAAATCTTCATTTCTTTTTGTCCCAAATATGGAGAACCTTGTGAATTTTGGTAAATTCTTATCAAAACTGAACGGAAACAAAATTTTCACCCATCCCTCATCATACTCCAGCTCCAAAGGAAATCACATGATGGCTTAAAGGAGGTGAGTAAATCTCCATCTTTACGCACATCTGTATACACTGTGCCCCAGCAGCCGTGTGAAAAGCAGTGAGATATTTTCCAATATGGTTTGAAAGAGACATCTAAAGGCAACCAAAAATTAAATTCCCTTTCTGACCTGACCCACCTCCTGCTGTTCCCCAATAACTGTAGTCCCCTTTTCACATGAAATGTGATGTGAATCACATGAAGGAGCCTCATGCATAGAAAGGGGCTGTGGGGCTGCATTGCTGGCCCTGCTGCCAAGGTCATGTAGTTTCGATGCCTCTGCCCCTGATGGATATGTTAGCTGTGGATGTCTGCATGAGAAAGCCTATTTATGTAGACTTTCCACCTAAGCTGGAATACTGCATGTATGGTCCAGCTTGCATGAGAAATCTGTGTGTGTAAAGGTGTGTAAGCTTTCCCCTGCGGATGTCCTCACCTAATGTGTGGATGTCAGGGGTGGGGCCAGGAAGCCCATGACCTCAGGGGGAGGGCCAGCACTAGAGCTCCATTGCTCCTTTGTATGCATGATAGCTTTTCACACATGACAGGGCTTCGTCCAGAGTGTTTGGCTCAGCTTTATTATCAGCCACTCTTTTCAGTTTCTAGTCATGTAAAGCCACTTCCCACAATGTCTTGTTTATCCATTTAATTTTATCCTTCCCCTCTTGAGTAAACTAAAATTGTGTGTTGCAAAACCAAAATACATGTCTGCTGTCTCCTTACTCTTGGACACAGCTCTGATGATAAGATGTTCATGTGGGTGTATGTGTTTATGTATGTGGGCATGTGTATATGTATGTGTGTCTGCTCATGTATGTGTATATACAATGCATGCATATAAAATGCACACACATACAAACAGTTTGATAAGTGAGGCCTGTAATTTCCATGAGAGAATATCTTCATAGGTCAGTGCTGTTCTTTCACTCCAAAATGCTTACTGTTCCTTTAAAAATGGGAACAATGAGAGAGAGAGAGAGAGAGAGAGAAGGAGGTCAGTTTGGTATACTGAATGAACAAGGATTTTAAGAAATGTTTTTTTTATTAGAAAAAACACTTGAGACTTATCATGTGCAGCAGATGGGAGTAGAAAATGCAGCTTGAAGACAGTTATATAAATATATCCTTGATGTCTGTTTTGCTTTTCAATTTGCAGCGAAAAGTACAAAGGTAGAGTGGAGCGCCAGTCAGGGCTGCACTGTGTCTCTTGATATCCATTCCAGATGTTGGCTAGACTTTGTGGAGCCAGTCTTATGGCACTGGGGCTGGAGCGAGTTGTCTTTTCCTCCAGGTGTGATGCTTCATGCTGATCCCCCCGCATGCTTTGCCTGTTTTATCCAAACACACAAAGCTCTGTGACAGGCATCCGCCACCTTTTTGACCAGAAATCACCTCCCGCCAACCCCCCTCCTCTCTCAGCCTGACAGGGCCTTGCAGACAAGCTCAC
This sequence comes from Heloderma suspectum, assembly GCF_057233095.1. Lineage (NCBI taxonomy): Eukaryota > Metazoa > Chordata > Lepidosauria > Squamata > Helodermatidae > Heloderma > Heloderma suspectum. The sequence goes on from NC_139458.1 coordinate 275,800,311, forward strand.
TTGTCCCTGCCCATCACCCTGTCACTTCAAAAGCCAGACCACCAGAACTAAGAACTGGGAGCGAGCGAGAGAGGGAGCGAGAGGGTGGGAGAGGGAGAGGGGAGAGGGAGAGAGAGAGAGAGAGAGAGTTGGCATTGTTTTGAAATAATGTTAGTAAGTTAGTAGCTCCTTTATGAATATTCTACTTTGTGTTTTGAAATTGTCTGGAGGAACTATTTGACACCACACACGCCTGCCAAGCCTCTAATGGTAGCTGCTCTCTGTTTGTGCATGCTTGTAAAGGATTTTTACACTGTAATATTTTAACTCCCTGATTAAACATTGCTAAGCACAGAGGTATATCATAAATCTGGCAGGCGCCAGCTCAATTTATTTGAATGTTAGTTACTGTCTAGGGTGGGTAAACAAATTACGGCAGAGTTTATGACGATATATGGGGCCACAGGGTGGTACTATTAATATCTTGTACCCCCTGGAAATATAGCATTGGCTCACAGCTTGAAGTCAGTCTCCTGGACAATTAAGAATAAATTCTGAATCAAGGGCGGGAAGTTTGGAGGTGGAGGACAAATAGGGCACTTTTTTTTCCAAGGGAAAGCTTGCTGGGAACAGAAATCACAATGAGCCCTTCCAACCAACTTACTAGTGTTCCAGATTTGAGGTCAGCATACTTTAGCATTGTATGAGGTTAATGCTGCGGTTTACCCACTTTGGTATGCATTGCTGGAGGGTCAAAGAAGCTGGTGGATTCATCCCCTTGAATTCTTTATTCATATCCATGCATGGAAATCTTTGAAAGAATTCCCTCTCCCATCCCATGGACTTTCTATGTATGTTGATATTGTTAAGGTTATGACCAGAGAGATGTGGTGTACTTTCAGGAGTAGATGGTGAGATGTGGGGGTGAACAACTCTGAGATCTGTTTCCATCTCAGCTCTGGCTTTGGGCCAAGGTACTGTCTCCTAGCATTTTCTCCCTAAAACATCAGCCTGCTCCATAGGGTTAATTGGACAATGAATAATTGGAGGCAGGGAAAACAATGGATAACATATTGCTCTTCCAAAAGTGCATTGTGTGAGCAGGCATAATAGTGAAACAGGGGAACCAGTGAGCAAGGTTCCTTCACCCAATTCTGGATGGTTTCTCCTTCCCACTGCAGAACTCTGCTACTGACTCTGTTCACATTGTCCAGGGCCCCTGGACCCTCTGGAGTGGCTTTTCAAAGGACAGAGGGGAGTGCAGGGAGAAGGAGAATGATCAAGAAAAAACAAGAATGATCAAGAAGAACAAGAAAAAGCAGCAGCAGCAGAATTAACAGAAGAAGAAGATACAGCAGCAGCAGCAGAAGAACCACCAACACCATGGACTACCTCATAACTCTATGTTTATTTTACTAAATAACCCCCCACACCTGGAAGTCAGATGACTTTCTCTTGCCCCAACAGATGTTGCCAAATTGTTACCTTCACAGCCCTACTTAAAATCCAGGTGGCTTTTTTTTTTTTTTTTGGTAATTTCATTTTTAACGTATCTAAGACCAGTTGTTTGAGCCTTGTGATTCTTCCACCTGTACTGAAATCCCTTTTCCCACCTTGAAACTTGAAATGTTACCATTGCACATATTACTGTTTTTGAAAGGGAAGCAAATAGGCATTACCTGCTGCAGGAGTATAGGTTCAGCACTAAATCTCTTCAAATGACCATATTTGTATATGTGGATTCAAGGGTCTTAAGTAACGTGGATTCAGGGGAATTATATAATCCTTATATAGTTAGCTCCCCCAAAGTCTGTGCTAAGAGTTGGATATCAGGAAGATAACCAAAAGTCTTAACAGAACAGTAAGGTAAAGGTGTCCCCAACCAGTCGTGTCCGACTCTAGGGTGTGGTGCTCATCTCCATTTCTAAGTCGAAGAGCCAGCGCTGTCCGAAGACGCTTCTGTGGTCATGTGGCCGGTATGACTGAGCACCGAGGTGCACAGAACGCTGTTGCCTTTCCCGCCGAAGCGGTACCTATTTATCTACTTGCAATTTCTTGCTTTTGAACTGCTAGGTTGGCAGGAGCTGGGACTGAAGACGGGAGCTCACTCCGCCACGTGGCACTCGGGTCTCGAACTGCTGTCCTGCCGACCTTCTGGTCTGCAGTTCAGCGTCTTTAACCACTAAGCCACCGCAGCCCCCAACAGAACAATACCCAGTCAGAGGGAGTGAGACAGTGAGGGAGAAACATGCCCAAAGTGAGATTCCGGAGGGAAGAGAAGTAAGTGGACTTCTTAAAAGGTACACTAGCTCTAGTCAGGCATTCTACTTCCAAGGAGAATCTACATTTGAGGGGAGAGAGAGAGGTTGAGCATGCTAGCTCTGTCTCCCCTCCCCCATTCTCATTATCCTCCATGTGTAAAGGAATAACTTTTGGAGCAGGGAGCCTTTTGTACTTGGGCATGTAGGTTCTCTACCCAATGGACAGCCCTAGAAAACCACATCATATCACACAAGAAACCCACAAGAATACCAAAGGCTCGCTGTTGTAGAAATTATTCCTTTACACATGGAGGGCAATGAGATTGAGGGGAACTAATGTTCTCATCATCACTCTCCCCCACACATGTAGATTCTACTGAGAAAAAGAATACTTGAGTAGGGCTGCTCACTCATCACACACCTATAACATTTATATTAATCAGTTCACTGGGGCTAGAGCCACCAATAACACTCATGTTGTTATAATGAAGGGAGGGGGAAAAACTGTACAAGCTCTATAAGCAAGTTTCTTTGGTTTTCTTTAGTCTATTCATCAGTGTTCACCTGTGGGGTGTGTGTGCACGTGTGTGAGTGATATCTCTGCGTTTCTATTGCCATCACATTTTGATGGAAGACTGAGGAAGAAGCTGGGCTATTTCTTGGGCTGTTGGCAAAGCCACTTCCATTAATCAGCATGTGCTTAATATGTATCATTGAATAAAGATCTCCAATTATATGGGCCTACTGCAATCAATGAATGTTTGCCTTGTGTTGTACAATTGAATAACTGAAGTATAAAATTAATCTGACCGAAATTTTTGCAGCAGGGCGTTTGCAGAATTAATTTAGCACAGTTATGGACTGAGCTGAAGTGACAGTGGTTGCAAGACCAAACTACCTTACAGCTTAAGGAAGATGTGCTTTTTTTATGTGCTGACTATTGAAAGTAATTACACTTTGGAAAAGCAAACCTGGAGCAAGATCAAGATAACAGGATCAAGCATGTGGAACAAACAAGTGGTTGGTTTATTCCTATCTAATTGTGATGTTAAAGGAGTCTCTGCTGTTTGACTTATCCATGGAATGGTAGTTAGACCCAGCTGCAGCATTACCAGCTGGTCATTTCTATTTCTGGTGGAATGAATGCATTAATAGTGCAGCTTTAGTACCAATTTACAAATGCTAAGACAAGTGGGCCTTCTGATTGCCAGCAACCATCTATAGAGAAATTGGAATGGTGATAACACAGGTAATGTCTGGCTGTCCACAAGGTTGAATCACACACCCATAGCTAGGGCATTTCGAAATGTGAAGCTCAAAACAGCTTTGTGTTTAATGCATTCCTATTACAAGTATCAAATCTGCCCTGGCTGCATTGAAGAGATCACTTTCCTGAATTATCTCACAAGGAATGGATGAATCTCTCTGTTTTGTTTTCTATAATGTTCACATTTTTTTCAAGAATCAAGTTTGTTCCATCCTGTTTCCATATCAGTTTTCATTTTTTTTAAAAAAGTCTACATATAGATTCATATGCATTTACAAGCTAATTTTATTTTTTTGTACACACAAAAATGTGTACACATTATATATTTATTTCCCCCTAATATACACATTTTTTTTGCAAACCTTTCCCCCTAATATATGCCTTTTTAATATGCTGTTTTCCCAAATGCATTCATTTTTTGGAGAACTGCATTGCAAAAAATGGAGAAGTGCAAAAACCGAAGGATAATTGCATTCTGGTTCGCATATTAGTTTGGCAAGTGTCAATTGTGAATTTAATCGGTTGCTATTAAAATGTGAACCAAATGAATTTCTTCCCCACCCTCACACATCCAGAGTGTTCATACTTGACACAAACAGAGTGAGGGAGGCTCAAATGCATTGTCTCCTGGCACTTGAACACATGGCTCTGAATTACTTTGCTCTGACGCCTCAAATAGATGTTATTGCAGACACATGAAAATAGCAGCCCCACATCTCCTTCTCTTCTGCACTGGCATTCGGCCTCCCCGAGATCCATGGCGGAATTCTCTGACATCCCTACTGAAGCCTAGCTTGTAGGATTTTGAGCATAACCTTGCTGACATGTGAAATTAGTGCAATTATACAGTAGTTTGAACACTCTTTGGCATTGCCCTTCTTTGGAATTGGAATGTAAACTGACCTTTTCTAATCTTGTGGCCACTGTTGAGTGTTCCAAATTTATTGGCATATTGAGTGCAGCACTTTAACAGCATCATCTTTTAGGATTTTAAGTAGCTCATCATAGAATCATAGAATCATAGAATAGTAGGGTTGGAAGGGGCCTATACGACTATTGAGTCCAACCCCCTGTTCAATGCAGGAATCCAAGTCAGAGCACCCCTGACAGGTGGCTGTCCAGCCTCATCTTGAATGCCTCCAGTGTGGGACAGCCCACTACTTCCCTAGGGAATTGGCTCTATTGTTGTTTTGCTCTAACAGTCAGGAAGTTTCTCCTAGTGTTTAGCTGGAATCTGGCTTCCTGTAACTTGAGCCCGTTATTCCGTGTCCTGCACTCTGGGATGATCGAGAAGAGATCCTGGCCTTCCTCTTTGTGATGACCTTTCAAGTACTTGAAGAGCACTATCGTATCTCCCCTCAGTCTTCTCTTCTCAAGGCTAAACATGCCCATTTCTTTCAGTCTCTCCTCATAGGGCTTTGTTTCCAATTGTTCATGTGAGCTCCTCTCCATGTGGACATCCAATTTGTTCAAGGGACAATATACTTGCACCTCTTGGCCCAAAATGAACATGTCCAGGTTGTGGCAGGTTGCATACCTGAGACTAGTTTGCCAACTGCTGCCATTCCCAGAGATGTCTGATCTGGTCATGGACACACAAACCTTAGTTACATCCCATTTAGATTACCGTAATGAGGGATTCTGGAGAAATCCACCTCGGACTCAAATGAGGCCAGATTCCAAAGAATCCAGCCTCCAGAATTGTGGCAAACCTGCTGCACTTACCTCTGTGTCCAGGGGAGTTCCCACAGGGCAGCTCTCCAGCTTCCTAAAAAATGTGATATGCTAATGGCAGCTGCCATTAGCTTATCACAGGAAAGTTACAGCTACAAATGGTGCATTGTTCGCCATTTGTGGCTGTAAAGCACTTACTTGTACCTAAATACAGCCATAAATAGCTGCAATTTAAGTAAAAGTATTTGCTTTATGAGTGCAAATGGCCTAAAATATGCCATTTATGTCTGTAATTTTCCTGCAATAGGATAACGGCAGCCGCCATTAGTGTATCACGTTTTTTAGGAAGCCGGGGAGATGCCCCACCAACTCCGGTAGATGCGGCAGGGCTCAGGAAGCCTCTGTGGGGCCCCAAGTGGCTCAAATCACCCGGCAGCAGACCCCTGCCCAGACTGGACAGTGGCAGGTTCATGCATCCCTACCTGTAACGGACTCACTGTCGGGCTGTCTTTGGAAAGTGGCCAGACTATTGATTGGGGCGGTTACAGGGTCATGTGACTCTCTTGTTACAACAGCTTCACTGGCTACCAGTCTGTTTCTAGGCACAATTCAAAGTGCTGGATAAGACCTTTAAAGCTCTATATAGCTTGGGACCAGACTACCTGAAAGATCACCTTCTCCCCTATGAGCCTGCCTGGGTCTTAAGATCTTCAAGCGCGAGACCCTTCTCTCAGTACTGCATGTTTTAGAGATGTGTTGGGTGGTGGTGCACAAGAGTTCCTCCTGGATGGCTGCTCTCTGCCATGGGAGGCTAGAATGGCTCTCTCTCTGTTGTCCTTCTGCCAGTGGGCAAAGCCATTTTTATTCAGGCAGGTCTTCAGCATATATGCTAGTCTGTTGCTGAGAGGGGTTTTTAATTGGTTTGGTGCTCTTTATTTCTTTTATTGTTGTGTTTATAATTGCATGTTTAATTTATTTGTTCTTATGTTATGTTTTAATTGATTTAATCTAATAGTTTTTAATCTATATTTTATTGATAGCTGCCTTGAGCATCAATTTTTATCAGAAAGGCAGGATATCAATTACATAAATTAATTAAATAAATGAATAAATTGCACACCCCACTGGCTAGGTCCCAATATCTGTGCATCCAGTGTGACATTTGAAAGGTGAGCTTATGCAAGCACTGCTGTAACTGTGTGGGTGTATTGCCCCAGCCAAAGGCTTTGAACTCTTAATTTAGAGGTGCCAAGATAGTGATAAACCACATCCAGGTTTATTTACAAGGAGTATTTTATTGAGTAACTTACAGCACAAAGGCGTACCCATTGGTTGGATCAGACAGCTTCTCTGAACCCAGAACCATGGGGTACAATGGGTTTTATACCATACATGTTAGCAATGAGGCAGCATGACGGCAGCAAGCACCCCCTAGCATTCATTCCCGCCATAGACTAGCCAGGCTTGGTTCCCAGCACAGCCACCCGCAGCTTTAAGACAAACAAACTTTGCTTCCCAGGCACATCTTGATTCACTCATTAGCATGGAATGTGCTAGGCCGCGCTATCGGCCCTTTGACTCATCTTCACATGCTCAGAGGCTTACTAGCAAGGAAATTCCACCCATAATGAACTTAAGCAAGGCATTATGGATCTCTAGGCCCCTCTAACACTACAGGTGACTTGGTTACACTCCTGGGGCCAATACAGTAGGCACTCTATACATTTGGGAACCCCAGTTGCATTTGGTTCCCATTCATGTGCAAAATCCACGTGCAAAGGCTTTCCTTTCCAAATTCATAGTGAATGTGAGGCTGTTGGGCACAGGACCAGTAAGGTACACAGCATGGGAGGTAGAAGGGGGAGGCATGGTCCCACTGCTACCTCCATGTGTTGGATGTATGCATGGAAAGGACTTGAGTAAACAGCTGTCATGTCACATGTTTCACTACATGTTAGCTAGGACTGATGCGGTACTACTGTTTTAAGTGATAACCATTCATCTTCAGTAACATCTAGTTTTGACTTCAGCGTCAGCTTGGAAAGTAGCTCATAACAACCAAAGATTGGGTAAATGGTGTTGTGATGTGCTTGACGCAGCTCAGAGAGCCAAGAAACCAAACATCTTTCATAGAAGAATAGGCTGGGTCACCAAGTCCAAATATATGGATTATTCAGAAGGGATGAGTGAGAAGGAGACAAAAAAAATTCAGCTGCAGCATTTATTTTTCAGTGGTAAAAACCACTCATGATAATCAATTAGCTTAACGGGCAATATTTTTTTGCTTTAGATAGAAGACTGTGGGCCCAGCTACATTTGATGGAGGCTGAGCTGACAATTCTTCCTTGAACTTTTTGGGTGAATTCTTTTTTTTGTGGGGAGCAAAAGGTTTCTTGAACACCCTCCTACCTTTTTTTCTGGTGCTACTACATGATTTGGGCTCCTGATGATGTTAGCAATCATGTTTCCTGGAGTCCTGGTGGCTGATAGCCACTATCTTTCCAAGATTCTCTACAGTGACAGCAGGAAGCTTGCACTTGCTCTGATTGGCTTGATGATGATTCTATGTCATGCATAGCATTATCATGAAGCCAATCAATATGAGGAAAGGAAGCACTACCCTCACTCCAGGAACCCTGGGAGGAAGCAATTGCCACTCCCTCTCGGCCCACTCCCTCACAGTCTAATCTATAATAAGCTAATAAGTCTAAAAAAGTAACCACCACAACTACTCTTAAAAGTATGGAAGGATTAAACTTTTGAAAAGCAAATTGCCAATGTTTCAAGGAAGCATGATGAAGACAACAGAAGAAGCCATTGTGACTTCACAAAAAGCATAGAGATCACCTAAAAACAAAAAAGGACACATATAGGAAGTGGAAGGAAGGCCAAGCTAAAGGAAGAGTACAGGCAGGTAGCACAGAATTGCAGGGATGGCGTCTGGAAGGCTAAAGCTGAGAACGAGCTGAGGTTAGCGAGGGATGCTAAAAACAACAAAAAGGCTTTCTTCAGCTACGTGCATAGTAAAAGGCAGAGGAAATAAATGGTGGTTCAGCTATTAAATAAGGATGGCAAAACGATAACAGATGACAAGGAAAAGGAAAAGGCAGAAGTGCTCAATTTCTACTTTGGCTCAGTCTTCTCCCAAAAGAGGGTCTATGACCCCCCTGGCAAAGGCGAAGTACAGGCTGAAGGGGCAGGATTGCAGCTTGAGACCAATAGGCATATGGTCAAGGAAGACCTAATTACTTTGAATGAGTTCAAATCTCCAGGGCCAGATGAACTGCATTCTAGAGCAATAAAGGAACTGGCAGAAGAACTCTCAGAACCACTGTCTATTATATTTCAGAAATCATGGCAGATGGGTGAGGTGCCAGATGACTGGAGGAGGGCTAATGTTGTCCCTATCTTCAAAAAGGGCAAAAAAGAGGAACCTGGGAACTACAGACCAGTCAGTCTGACATCAATCCCTGGGAAAATTCTGGAGCAGATGATAAAGCAATCCATCTGGAAGCACCTTGAAAACAATGCAGTGATTACCCGAAGCCAACATGGATTTGACAAGAACAAATCCTGCCAGACTAATCTGATCTCATTGTTTGATCAGGTCACTTCTCTTGTGGACTGTGGGGATGCTATGGACATAATATACCTCGACTTCACCAAAGCTTGCAACAAAATGCCCCATGATATCCTGTTGAGCAAACTAGCTCAAAGTGGGCTAGATGAAACAACTCTCAGGTGGATCCACAGTTGGCTACAGAATCAGACTCAAAGAGTGCTGATCAATGGGATCTTCTCAAACTGGGGAGAGGTAACGAGTGGGGTACCGCAGGGCTCAGTCCTGGGCCCAGTGCTCTTCAACATTTTTATTAATGACTTGGAGGAGGAGGTGCAGGGAATGCTGATCAAATTTGCAGATGACACCAAATTTGGCAGGATAGGTAATGCTTTGGAAGACAGAAACAAAATTCAAAGTGATCTTCATAGACTGGAGTGCTGGGCAGAAAACAACAGAATGACATTTAATAGGGATAAATGCCACATTCTGCACCTAGGAAAAAGAAACCAAATGCACAGTTACAAGATGGGGGAGACTTGGCTCAACAATACTACAAGCATGAAGGATCTTGGAAATGTTGTAGATCACAAGCTGAATATGAGTCAACTATGTGATGTGACTACAAAAAAGGCAAATGCTCTTTTGGGCTGCATTAATAGAAGCATAGCTTCCAAATTCTGGGAAGTACTAGTTCCTCTCTACTCAGCACTGGTTAGGCCTCATCTAGAGTACTGTGTCCAGTTCTGGGCACCACACTTTCAGAAGGATGCAGATAAACTGGAGAGGGTTCAGAGGAGGGCAATGACGATGATCAGGGGATTGGAAACAAAGCCCTATGAGGAGAGACTGAAAAAACTGGGCATGTTTAGCTTTGAGAAGAGAAGACTGAGGGGAGATATGATAGCGCTCTTCAAGTACTTGAAAGGACATCACAGAGAGGAAGGCCAGGATCTCTTCTCGATCATCCCAGAGTACAGGACACAGAGTAATGGGCTCAAGTTATAGGAAGCCAGATTCCGGCTGAACATCAGGAAAAACTTCCTGACTGTTAAGAGCAATACAACAATGGAACCAATTACTTAGGGAGGTGGTGGGCTCTCCCACACTGGAGGCATTCAAGACAGGGTTGGACAGCCATCTGACAGAAATGCTCTGACTTGGATTCCTACATTGAGCAGGAGGTTGGACAAGATGGTCTTATAGGTCCCTTCCAACCCTACTATTCTATTAGTCGATTCTAAAAGTAAAAATAAACCATGTACATAATTCTGAGCCCTGTGTAGGAAGCGTTGGTAAATACTTAGTCATTAATAATGAAATAATGATTATCTTTATGGCCAATCTCACAAACCATTTATTCATAGGATGCTATGTTTAAAGCCTGCAGATTGGTATATCAAGTCATGACTTTGAAGTCATGCCCTTCTGTTTTCATCACCTACTCCCATATATAAATTGCATGGATTTTTTAGCTCATTTTATACCTATTGCAGACAATTCAGAGGACAGCTCCTGAACTAAATTAAGGTATCCAGCAGTTAGCCACAAGAAAATGCTCCTGCTGATGGTTGGATGTATTTTTAGAATGATCGTATTCTCTGTTTTGAGATCTAAGTAAGAGGCTTGATCTCACTGTTGGAACTCCAGAGGGACCATGATGCAGTCACAAGGTCCCTGCAATAACAAAGAGTAACAGGACATGATTCAAGTGATGATTAATGATTATGGTTTAAATAGATTCATGTTGACAGTATTTTTATACCACTTGTTGGCTTTTTGTAAGTATTTTTGAGGCCTCTTTAAAATGAAGGAATAGGGGTCAGAAGCAGCCCTTCTTGTGGAGTAGTTAACAAAGTTTGTTTTTAAGATCTACATTCATTAAAATTTGCAAACTCTAAGCCCAGAAGGAAGTCACCTAGTTAATGAAAGAGAAATAGCAATGGCTACAGAAGGCCTGCTTAAGGGCCTGTCACTAAGATCCATCACATTGCCAGGCACAAGAGACGGAGCCTTTTCTATGGTGGCCCCACCCGTAGGAGGTGCACCTAGCTCTCTCTCAGACTGCTTTTAAAAGAACTTTAAGACCTGGATGTCCCAGGCCACTTTTAACTGAATATTGATGCTGGTCTACATGTTATAACCTGAAGTTTTAATATTTATTATTTTTATTTTATTTCTTTAAAACATGTATATCCCCCCCCCCCCAATATCATTAAGATCTCAGGGTAGCATACAGATAAAATGGATTTAAACAGTATAAAACAATAAATAATTTAAATAGGGATGGCGGAGAATTCCTCCACAGACTCCAATGAGGCCAGATTCTAAAGAATCCGCCCCCCCAGAGTCCAGGGTGGAATGGAAGACTTACCCCTGCCTCCGCATGGAATTCTCTTCAGCCGGATCCTCTGGCTCCGGATTGCCAGCGAGATGGCCGCCATGCCATATCGCTGGCTGAAGGGGACTGACTGCAGCCACAAATGGCATCTGGGACACCATTTGCAGCCCTAAAGGCCTTAGTTTAAGGTAAATGCAGCCATAAATGGCTGCATTTACCTTAAACTAAGGCCTTTAGGGCCGCAAATGGCATCCTGGATGCAATTTGCATCCATGCTTTTCATTAACGCGATAGTCTATCATGTAAAAGGAGGGACGCAGGGATGTCCTGCTTTTACATGATAGGCTATGCAAATATTTGCATAGCCTATTGTGTTAATGAAAAGCATGGACGCAAATGGCATCCAAGATGCCATTTGCGGTTGTAAAGGCCTTAGTTTAAGGTAAATGCAGCCATTAAGGTCAATGAAGGTTCCCGGACGCCATTTGAGGCTGCAGTCAGTAGTCCCCTTCAGCCAGCGATATGGCATGGTAGCCGTATTGCTGGCACTTCGAAGCTGGCCGGCAGCTCCACGGAATTGCTGTGGAGCGGAGCTGGCCAAAGAGGATTCCAGGGGGAGGAACGGATCGCCTCCCCCCCTGCAGACACCCCCCCAGACCGGCAGGTAAGGGATTCGTATATCCTTAAATTTAAACAGCTAAAACAAATTAAACAATTAAACCAGCTAATACCAATTAAAATCTAAAACAATAAAACAGTCAAAACAGTGTGCTAGTTTAGGGAATGCATTTAACTCTCAAAGGCTTTGTTAAAAAGACATGTTTTTACTTGGTGCCGAAAGGAAACCAGTCTCTGCGCTAGGGGTGTGCGGAATACTCACCCCATTCTGGTCTGGCAGTCCACGGTGTGTGGGGGGAGGTGATCTGTCCCTCCCCCCAGAATCCTCCCCGGCTGGCTCTGCTCTGTGGCAAGGCTGCGGAGCCGCTGGCTGGGGCTGGACACAGCCGGACTTCCGTTCCAGCTGCTGCCGGGCTGCGGCCACAAATGGCGGCCGCTACACCGGCAGCCATTTGCGTCCCTGCCAGGCGGTGATAGGCTATATAAGTATTTACATAGCCTATCATGGCTAAAGTGGGGACGCAAATGACTATTTGCGTTCCTTTTTGATTCGCCGTTTTAGCCTACGTAAATATTTACGTAAATATTTACGTAGACTAAAACGGCAAAAAATAAGGAACGTAAATAGCGCCCACTACGCTATTTGCGTTCCCCTTTCTTTTCGCCGTAATAGTCTACGTAAATATTTACGTAGACTAAAATAGCAAAAAATAAGGAATGCAAATGGCGGCCGCCATAGCTGCCGCCATTTGCATACGCCATTTTTTTCTTAACCCAGACGTGATAGGCTACATAAGTCTTTACGTAGCCTATCATGTCTGGGTAAAAAGAAAAGATCAGAGTGCAAATGACGGCGGCGGCAGCCGGCCGGAAGACCAGCCGCCGCCGCCGCTGAAGCCACCGCTGGAGCTGCTGCTGTCCGGAACATCTGCCCCAGGTAAGTCTTGTCCTGGGGGGGATCCACGGGGGTGGAGTGGTAGGTCGTTCCGCCATGGATTTTGGGGGGCCAAATGCCAGTGCATTCGGCCTCACTGAAATCCATGGTGGAATTCTCCGCCATCCCTAAGTGTATGTCTCACACTGGTGGGACATAGAGGAGGGCCTCCAACAGATATCAGTCCTTGTGCAGGCATATATAGGGAGAGGTCCTCCCTCAAATATCAAGGTCTCAAGTCGTTTAGGGCTTAGGACCTTGATAATAGTCACTATCTTTTTATATTTGCATTGTTTTCTGGTTTTTGTTCATAAACTGTGTAGACAGGACTATAGCTTTGAAAGGCAGTATATGCATATTTTAAATAAATGAATCAATAACAGTGAGGATGCATACATTTCATGTATATTCTACAGGTATTTCAATTGCATGTTCTTCCCCTGTTTATCCCTGTCTTTATTTCCCTTCTCTTTCTTCTCTTGTTTCTTCTGTGTCAAATTTTAGATTGTGAGTTCCTTGGGGCAGGGACCTGTCATCATGTATTCTGTAAGTCCCCATGCTCACTGATGGTGTTGGATAAATCAGTACTGTGTCTGAAGGAAAGCTTTCATTTATTTTGGTGGAACTTCATTCCATGTTTGCTGTGTATAAGATAATCACTAGATGGCTTGCTGTTTACCCCATTACTCTGGCAATTCTGGGAGGACATGAAATAGTTTCCTACAAAATATAAGGAGAACGTGGCAATATTTTTTTTAGAAAAAGGAAATTGGCTGTATTTCCCATTCCTTGATTTGAATGACTTGCAGGACAGCTGTCTCATTTGTATTTACCACAGGTGAGAAGTAGATATTCCAGGACTTTTTGAAGGAGAAGAAAACTCTCATGATAAGGAAATGTTTCAAGGATGTCTGAAGTATTTTCTTCAAAACGTCAGAATGCCACTGCTATTCTTGTCAAGGATGTAGAGGCTTTGCCTCGCTAACTTATCTAAAGCAAACCTGGCCTTGGGGGTTAGGAGAGTGATTGTGGCATTGTGCCGATTTCCTGAGGCTTTTGTCGAGATGTAGACTATTCCAGAAGTCTGGAAGTTGATATCTGTCTTGAAATATCCTTTTTGTCCAAGAACAAGACTAGGTCTTTTCTATCATCAGTGTCAGAAATCTTGCCTCTTGCACCTCTGGTGTCAGGAGTCATGCATTTTTTCAGTGCTTTTGAACATTTCTCAGACGAGGCATTGCAGACATACCTTTGAACTATTCCTCAAATTCTGGCTTGTGATTAATATTAAGACCTCATTTCAATTGCTGAAAAGAGAAACACTTTTCCTTCCCAGATACATTACTGCCGGCTGGCTATTAACTATTTGGTCAGGTGAATGCCGGCCTATAATGAACAAACCTCATACTGTGGGAACAGGGAGATCTTCCAAATTCTCCTACAGGTTTAAGAACATCTACCTGCTTCTTCTGGGATTAGCTCAAAAAACCGATATTCCAGGTGTCCAGATTTGATTTCATTCTTTTTATTAGAGTTTGATGGGAGTGAAAGTGAAATGTACAAGCAATGGTAGTGGCAAAGATATTTCCAGGCTGAGAATATTTCACTGGGAACCTGAGCACAAATGGTTTGAAAGCAAGTAAACAAACTGGTAAATTGCCACTGGTGACATTTTGGGAAGCTGTTTAAGGCTGATTATTACACATGGAAAGCACAGGCACAGATACTGTAATCTAACAATGTTAACACATGTTATTTGAATGCCCATCTGTTTGACTTTGCAACAAAGAGTCTGGATTCATTAATATATTACTGGGAAAATGTTGATATCTCTGCTGTATTCTGGTAAGAATATTTCATATGGGTTATTAAAGATTTTTCTTCCTTTCCCCCTTTCCCCAGTGACTCTATCTTTAAAAACCTTCTGTATTTATTTTAGAAAAACAACAACAATAAATTGGATCTGCAGCTAGCAAAACAAATTTTACTTATTTGAAGTCACAGAATGGTGGCTGACCATTCGTATGCATGGGCTGCGAGAAATGTTGCTTAGAAACACCATGTTATCAAAGGGAACCCAACACCAGGTTGGAGAAGTTCCCAGACAGCCGGTTTGTGATGATAATTTGCAGTGGAAAATTCCAATGTCTCTTCCAAATCTTTCTTTCTTTCTTTCTTTCTTTCTTTCTTTCTTTCTTTCTTCCTAGATCTTCTTGCTTCTCTTTTTTCTCTTTGTATTCACTTCTTATTTGGCCTTACACTTTTGCTGACTAGGCTGTCCCTTGTCCTCTTAAATGGAGGAAGTTCTCATAGCACCTTAGGCTTTGATTCTATACACACTTAACTGGGAGTAAGCCCCACTGAAATCAGTGGGCCTTATGTCTGAGTAGAAATGTATAGGTTTGCATTGTTAGTCTTTTAAAATAAAGCAGACTTTTAAAGAATGATATGACACATTTATAGTTAGGGAAATTGAGCTATGAAAGTGACTTACCTGTTCACGGATGTGATTCGTGGTGGGGGGGAGGCACTCCATCCCTTCCCCCAGAATCCTCGACGGGGGGGGAGGCAATCCGGTCCTCCCCCGTGGAATCCTGCCCAGCCGGCTCCGCTCCACAGCAGCTCCGCAGAGCAGCTGGCCAGGGCCGTCTGCAGCCAGAGTTCCGGCCACAGATGGGCTGCTGTGGATGCAAATGGCGGCTGCCGTAGCGGCTGCCATTTGCATCCAGCCAAGCTGCCGTGATAGGCTATGTAAGTATTTACGTAGCCTATCACGGCTAACCCCCCCATAAAAAAACAGCGTACGCAAATGGCGGCGGCTACAGCGGCCGCCGTTTGCGTTCCCTATTTTTTGCCGTTCTAGCCTACGTAAATATTTATGTAGGCTATTATGGCGAAAAAAAGGGGAATGCAAATTGCGCCCACTATGCTATTTCCGTTCCCCTTTTTTTCACCATAATAGCCTACGTAAATATTTATGTAGGCTAGAATGGCGAAAAATAGGGAACGCAAATGGCCAAGAAATCTGGAGAACTCCGTCCGGTGCATGACTACAGAGCCCTCAATTCTGTCTCGATCCCTGACAAGTACCCCCTCCCCCTGATCCCTGAGATGCTGGAGTGCCTGGGGCGAGCCAAGTTTTTCACAAAGTTGGACTTGCGTGGTGCCTACAATCTGATTTGCATCCGGGAGGGGGATGAGTGGAAGACCTGTTTTGGCACCCGGTATGGAGTGTACGAATACCTAGTGATGTCATTTGGGCTCACCTGCGCCCCCCCCACGTTTTTGCGTTTTATGAATGCCATCTTCCGGGACTATTTGGATACTTTCCTCATTGTGTATCTCGATGATTTACTTATATTTTATGAGGACCCCCATGCCCATTAGCACCATGTCTCTGCCATCCTCCAGGGCCTCCGCGAGCACCATCTTTATGGTGCTGGAGAAATGTGCATTTGACCTAACCTCTTTGGACTATCTTGGCTACATTATCTCAGCTGACGGTATCAGGATGGATCCTGCAAAGATCCAGGCTGTCCTCTCCTGGAAGGCTCTATCCACCAAGAAGTACTTGCAACGTTTTCTGGGGTTTGCTAATTTCTACAGAAAGTTCCTGTCTAAGGATGTACGAAAGTGACTTACCTTTCACGGATTATGTTGATGGTGTGTGGGGGAGGCTTTCCATCCCTCCCCCTGGAATCCTCGAATGGCCGGCTGTGCTCTGCGGAAGCTCTGTGGAGCAGCCGGCCAGGCCTGGCCCGGCCAGGCCAGAGCCGGCCGCAGCTGGATTTCCGGCCACGGTGGGCTCTGGGTAAACAAACCAACCAACAAACAAAACAACAACCAACCGCGTACACAAATGGCGGCGGCTATGGCCACCGCCATTTGCGTTCTTTCTTTTTACCATCTTAATCTACGTAAATATTTACGTAGACAATGACGGCGAAAAGAAAGAGGAACGCAAATAGCATAGCGGGCGCTATTTGCGTCCCTTTTTCATTCACCGTTTTAGCCTACGTAAATCTTCACGTAGGCTAAAACGGCGAATCAAAAGGGGATGCAAATAGTGCCCACTACGCTATTTGCGTTCCCCTTTCTTTTCGCCATCATAGTCTACGTAAATATTTATGTAGATTAAGATGGTAAAAAGAAGGAATGCAAATGGCGGTGGCCGTAGCCGCCGCCATTTGCATACGTGTTTTTTTTTTCAAACCCACCCAACCATGATAGGCTACATAAAGATTTACGTAGCCTATCACGTCTTTTTTTCTTTTTTTTTAAACCTAGCCATGATAGGCTACATAAATCTTTATGGAGCCTATCACGGTTTTTTTATTTTTACACACAAGCCTGGAAATGGCAGCGGTGGCAGCCGGTTGGAAGACCGGCTGCTGCCACCGCTGGAGCCGTCACCGGAGCTGCCACCAGAGCTGCCACCAGAGCCCCCACTGGAGCTGCCGCCGGAGCCACCACCGCCCCGGGGGATCCACAGGGGGGCGGGGGGGTGGCAGGCCGTTCCACCACGGAGTTCGGGGGACCGAATGCACTGGCATTCGGCCTCACCGAGATCTGTGGTGGAATTCTCTGACATCCCTATTCCGGCCCAGCTTTGCTCGGCTAACATCTCCTCTCACAGACCTCCTTAAGGGCAGGAAATCTCCTTTTCATTGGATGGCATCTGCCCAACAGGCTTTCGAGGAACTTAAGAAGCTTTTTAGTTCTGAGCTGATCTGACCCGAGGAAGCCTTTTGTGGTGCAAACTGATGCTTCTGACTTTGTGGTGGGGGCAGTGCTTTTTCAGCCAGATCGGGTGGGCGGCGGGTTGTAACCCTGCACCTACCACTCCAGGAAGCTGAACATGTCTGAGAGGAATTATACCATCTGGGAGAAGGAACTGTTGGCGATCAAGTCTGCTTTGGAGACCTGGCGTCATCTGCTGGAGGGGGCACAGCACCCAGTCAAAGTTAGAACCGACCACCGCAACCTGGAACATCTTCAGACAGCCCGTGCCTTAAACCAGAGGCAGATTAGGTGGTCACTTTTTTTTCCCCAGTTCCACCGTAAGGTTTGCCATGTGAAGGCCTCCAACAACCTACAAGCAGATGCTCTTTCTCGTAAGCTGGACCTCCAGCCAGGGGGTCAGGCAAATCCCTCCCCGCTGATTCTTCCCCCCCAGAGTCTGGCGGCAGTTGCGGTGCCTCACTCTTGGGAGGAGCTCCTTCACTCTGCACAGGCTCAGGATGCTTTTGTTCGCACAAAAGTGGAGGAATTGGGGCTAGCCTAGAGATGGCGGAGAATTTATCCCCGAAACTTTGGGGGGCCGAGCGCCAATGTGTTCGGCCCCCTGAACAAGTTTCAGGGAGAAATCCTCTGCACCCCCCTGCCCCCTGCACCCCCCCCGGGACGGGACTTACCTTCGCCGAATGTCCCTCCCGGCGGCGGGTCCGGCCGGCGGTTCGGCAGGTGTTCGAGCGGGGCGGGAGTGCCTTAAACGCCACTGCCATTCCAATGAAAGAAAAAAAAAATGCCCCCGTGATAGGCTACGTGACGATTAACGTAGCCCATCACGGCTAGATTTGCAAAGTCAGCCGTGATAGGCTACGTAAATCGTCACGTAGCCTATCACGGGTGACTTAAAAAAAAAAGCGCGTACGGATAATGGCGGCCCCCATAGGGAGCCGCCATTCCCATTCCTTATTTGGTCGCTGTAGTCTACGTAAAGATTTACGTAGACTACAGCAACTAAATAAGGAATGCGAATGGCGGCTCCCTATGGGGGCCGCCATTAGCTGTACGCGCTTTTTTTTTTTTAAGTCACCCGTGATAGGCTACGTGATGATTGACGTAGCCTATCACGGCTGACTTTGCAGATCTAGCCGTGATAGGCTACGTTAATCATCACGTAGCCTATCATGGGGGCGTTTTAAAAAAAACAAAAAAACAATGGAGTTCGTGGCCGGGTGAGGTGAGAAGCCTCCCCCCCGGCCTGAACTTTGCGGGGGGAGCCGCGAAGCGCCTCCCCCCCACTGCAAACAAGCTTCGACGAAAGGTAAGTGCCTTTCATCCACCCCTAGCCTAGCCTCTGCCCCCGCACTCTACCCCCTTCTCTTTGCGAGGTGGCCTGCTTTACCATTCCGGTTGAGTCTATGTGCCTTCTAGACCCCACTGCGAGAAGGTCCTTCATCAGTGCCACGACTGCCCCACCACTGGGCATTTTGGCTTCGCCAAGACCCTGCACGGAGTGACGCGGGATTTTTGGTGGCCTCGTGTGTGTTGGGACATCAAGATCTATGTCGCCTCCTGCCTAACCCACCAGCGGGTGAAGGCCCCCTCAGGCAAGCCCACAGGCTTGCTTCACCCCCTGCCTACCCCCCTCAGGACCTTGGAAACTGCTCTCCCTTGACTTCATCACTGACTTGCCTCCCTCACAGGGTAAGACCACCATTCTGGTGGTGGGGGATTTGTTTTCTAAGATGGCTCATTTCATCCCCTACTCTGGGTTGCCCACAGCCGGGAAGACGGCGGAGCTGTTTTTGGTGCATGTTTTCTGGCTCCATGGATGGCCCGAGGGTCTCATTTTGGATAGGGGGGCCCAATTCACTGCCCATTTCTGGAGGGAGCTACTTGGGCATCTCCATGTGACGCTCCGTCTTTCCTCTGCCCACCATCCACAGACGGACGGTCAGACTGAGCGCACCAATGCGACTCTGGAGCAATATTTGTGCTGTTATGTCAATTACCAGCAAGATGACTGGTTTTCCTTGCTGCCTCTCACAGAATTAGCTTATAACAATGCCTGCCATGCTTCCACCCACCAAACTCCATTTTTCGCCATTTTGCAATTTTGGTTACCACCCCAAGGCTTTCCCATCCACCTTAGCTCCCTCTTCGGTGCCAGCGGTCCATGACTTTTTAGAGGAGTTGCGAGCAGTACACCACCTCTTACAATTCTGGGCTCCTGCCTTTCTCGCGGCCGCCTGTAATTTATAGTGGACTGGAAGGGGTACGGGCCAGATGAGCGATCCTGGGAAGCTGCGGAAAATGTGCATGCTCTGTTGCTGCTGAGGAGTTTCCACTAGCTGTACCCCCACAAACCCGGGCCCCCAGGGGAGGGGCACGAGGGGGGGCCTCATGGGAGCGGGGATGATGTCAGGGTGGAAACTGAGCCGATAGAACCCCAGAGCAGTTCTGATTCTGAGGAGGATCAGCAATCCGTGGGAGAGGAGCCAGCTCATCCCTCACAGGCACAGCAGCTGGCAGAGATTCCTCCTGCCAGCATTCCTGAGAGAGATAGTGATCCTAGCAGTGAGAAAGTGCGGGAATGAGGCTTGCTAGATGCTCGACGCAGACACAGGGAGCGATGAGCGATGGAGGGTGCGGAAAGGAGGCATAGCGCCCGTTTGGCGCGCAAGCAACGGCCGCCTCCCATGGACCCAAGGGAAAGAGGGAGGATCTCTCCCTAGCCCATAAGTTCAGGGTCTTCAAGTGATTCTCTTTCAAACGGGGATCAACTGCCTACTCGAAGCATAGGCCACTCTGCGTTTCCTTGCCTGGTCGCTGGTGATTAGCATCTGAAAGAGTCATTAAGTTGTAAAAGGATTAAAGCCTTGAAAAGAATCCTTTCATCCATGTCTTGAGTTGGCTATTGGAGTCTACGGAAAGAGGCCAACAGGGCGCTCCTGACAGTTGTGGTGTGAAGGTGGGGCAGTAGATGCCACTACTTGCTTATTGTCCCTCTGCCTTGCAAGCAAACAGGTGGTAGCATAGCAATAATGAGGAAGACGAACAGTAGCTAAGCTAATGTCAATGCTGGTGAGCAGGTAGGCTCACTGAGGGAGAGGGGCCCACTGAGGGTGTCTTGCCCAAGGGCTCCCCAAACCTGGAGGCAACACTGCTACTGACTAGCTTCTGATGTACCCAGGAAAATAATTTTAATCCACAAGTCACTAGTGGGGCAATTCACACTTTATGAGGAAACGAGTTTACTATTCACATACTGACTTAATATTTCCTGGTTAATCTCTGTAGTATCTGAAGGGCAGATGTCTGAGATGGGCATCTACTAGGAATCCATTTGTGTTTACAGACACGCCTCCCTTCCAAATATTATGGTGTTTACCAGGAGACATGCATTTGACAAGCAGTAGACTAGTCTGCTGCTGAGACCCCTCAGTAATTGAATATGGTGACAAATTGGCCCTTTTACCCCAATCCTCTATTGCGGTTGACACGATCGCACCCAAGCGCCCTCTCCCTCTGAGCAGAGCCCGGCCAGCTCCTTGGTATACACCTGTGCTGAGGGCAATGAAGCAAGAGGGGAGACGGCTAGAACGCAGGTGGAGGAAAACTTGTGCTGAGTCTGACCGAACACAGGTAAGAGCCCACTATCGAGCCTACTCTGTGGCGGTGAGGGTGGCAAAGAGGCAGTTCTTTTCCACCAGCATTGCATCTTCTCAGTGTCGTCCGGCAGAGCTTTTCCGAGTGGTTCGCGGCCTGTTACATTCTGGGCCAGGGAGAGAGACGGTGGAACCCTCGGTAGCACGCTGTGACGAGTTTGCGCGGCACTTTGAGGATAAAGTCGCTCAGATTCGTCATGAATTGGACACAACCATTAATGCAGTTCCATTGGTAGAGGCGTTCAGAGCACCGTCTGGTCCAGTTTTATTGGATGAGTTTCAGTTACTGAGGCCTGAGGATGCGGACAAGGTGCTTGGCCAAGTCCGATCGACCACTTGTGTGCTTGACCCTTGCCCTTCATGGCTTATTAAATCAAACAAGGAGGGGTTGTCCGGCTGGGTCCAGGAGGTTGTAAATTCCTCCTTGAGAGAGGGAGTGGTGCCTGCTGCTTTAAAAGAGGCAGTAATTAGACCACTCCTGAAAAAGCCTAACCTGGACCCAGAGGATGTTAACAATTATAGGCCAGTGGCCAACATCCCCTTCCTGGGCAAGGTGCTTGAGCGGGTGGTTGTAGGACAGCTCCAGGCACTCTTGAATGAAACGGATTATCTAGATCCATTTCAATTGGGCTTCAGGCCTGGTTTTGGAACGGAAACTGCCTTGGTCGCCCTGTGGGATGACCTCTGCCGGGAGAGGGACAGGGGGAGTGCGACCCTGTTGATTCTCCTGGACCTCTCAGCGGCTTTCGATACCATCGACCATGGTATCCTTCTGGATAGGTTGTCTGGGTTGGGAGTTGGAGGCACTGCACTACAGTGGTTCCGCTCCTACTTGGATGGCCGATTCCAGAAGGTGGTGCTGGGGGATTATTGCTCTGTGCCATGGCAATTGTGCCATGGGGTTCCACAGGGCTCTATTCTATCCCCCATGCTGTTTAACATCTACATGAAACCGCTGGGGGAGGTTATCCGGAGGTGTGGGCTGAGGTGGCATCAATATGCGGATGACACCCAGCTCTACCTCTCTTTCTCATCAAAACCAGGTGAGGCAGTGGCTGTTCTGAACCAGTGCCTGGGCACGGTAATGGACTGGATGAGGGCTAATAAACTGAAACTCAATCCAGACAAGACGGAGGTACTGTTAGTGGGTGGTTCGTCTGCCTGGCTAGGTGATATTCAACCTGTTCTGGAGGGGGTTGCACTCCCCCTAAAGGATCAGGTTCGTAGTTTGGGGGTGCTCTTGGATCCAGAACTGTCACTTGAGGCACAGGTGAACTCAGTGGCACAGAGCACTTTTTATCAGCTTAGGCTGGTATACCAACTACGCCCTTATCTGGACAGAGATAGCCTAGCTACAGTTATCCATGCTCTGATAACTTCTCGTCTGGATTACTGCAATGTGTTATACGTGGGGCTGCCTTTGAAAATGGTCCGGAAACTTCAGCTGGTCCAAAATAGGGCAGCAAGATTGTTAACAGGGACTGGCCTGCGAGCTCATATTACGCCAGTACTTTTCCAGCTGCACTGGCTGCCAGTCCATTTCCAGGCCCGATTCAAAGTGCTGGTGTTAACATTCAAAGCCCTTAACGGCTTGGGGCCAGGTTACCTGAAGGATCGCCTCCTCCCATATGTGCCTGGCCGGACCTTAAGATCATCATCAGCGGCCCTTCTCCGTGAGCCCCTTCCAAAGGAAGTGAGGCGGGTGGCTACTAGGAGGAGGGCTTTTTCTGTTGTGGCACCCCGGCTCTGGAATGAGCTCCCTAGTGAGGTTCGCCTGGCGCCTACATTGTACTCCTTTCGGCACCAGGTGAAGACCTTTTTATTTTCCCAGGCATTTTAGCTTTCTAAATTTTTATCTTTGCTGTTTTAAATCTGTATTTTAAACTCCTGTACTGCTGCTAGGTTTTATTGTGGTTGTATTGTTATATTGTGGTTTTAATGTTCTATATATTTTAAATTGTTTTATTGTGTGTTGTTTGGTTTTAGTTTTTGTGAACCGCCCAGAGAGCTTCGGCTATTGGGCGGTATAGAAATGAAATAAATAAATAAATAAATAAATAAATAAAATAAATAGCTAAGTGAGTCTCCATACTAATCAATGGACTGAGTTAAATTTCCCTATGTTTACTCTGAATCAATCTATGTAAATGAGCAATGAATGACCTCTTCTCTGAATGAAACAAATAGTGATGGGAAAAAAGCTGACCATTTCGGTTTGGAATGCACAAAATCTTTCTGACCCTTCTTGGAGAATTCTTGGGGAAAACTTGTTAATTTTTTTGAGAGTTCTGCAAAGCTCTTAAAGATCCAGACAAGGGGTCTTTACCATAATCTGCCCTGTCATCTCCTGATTTTCTCCCTCACACCTTTCTCAACGTACCAAGTTGCTGTTGCAGAGTAAGGTTTGCCTGGCACTTGGGACAGAAGACAACTGCAAGCTTTAAACAGGACCTTTCCTTAACATATTGACAGACCTTTTGTTACAACTATTAAACAGGCAAATAAATAGGCAAAAGTGAAACCAAATCCAGCACCCCAACCCCCTACATGCTTTGACCATCTACTAGGGCTCAATCCTATGCATGTTTAGACAGAAAAAAAAGTCCTACAACTCCCAGCAAGCACTGCTGGCTGGGGAGTGCTGGGGGTTGTAGGACTTTTTTCTGTCTAAACTTGCATAGGATTGAGCCCTTGGTGACTTTTCAACCAGTTATTTACCCTCCATACAGTGGGTTTGAATTAATGGCTGTTGCTTATTCCAATAGTTGGAAGGTGGAGAGGTGGGAAAATAGCCACAAAGAGCGCTTGCAAAACCTGAGGAAACTCCCTAAGTTCTTGATTCTGAGCAATAAGGGCTTTTGAGTATGTCCGTAGTATTCTGTGTTGCAACAGTGAACTCTGAGAACTTAAGTTTAATCTTTTCTCCCTGTGCTCCTGTCACTATTGCAGGTTCTGAGCATTATTGATATTGCAGAGAGACAGGAATTTATTGAGACCCCTCGGCTTCTGAAAGCTGTTTCAGCTGCCATTTCCCATCCTTTCCCCTTGTACCTTGATAGGTGTGGTAAAGTGGCTGGGAGAAAATTGGTGGTAAGATGGCTAGTGCTGAGCCATTATGAGCTGAGCTGAAATTTGAAGGGGGAGGACTGAGCTTGGCTTGTAATAGCTCAGGGATTTCTAAACTGGAGAAATCCATTCCCAAAACGTTCCATTTGTGTAATTCTTCTCCACTGCTAGCAATCGCACACTTTCCTATGCTAATCTGATAGAACTCAGAAGACCTTCGGTACGAGTGACTGTAGTAAATAAGCATTAGAATGAGGTGAGCTATTCTGCAGCATGGTGCACGTGAACAGTATTTTTGAGACACAAAACAGCCACCAAATGGCTGCCTTCTGTTAAACTATTTATCTTGCGGTTATCCTTATTTTTTAACTATCGCTTACATTTATATCTTTTGTTATATATAATTATATGTATTCAGAACAAAAACTCCATGACTGCTGAATTCAGTAAATCATTTTGTTACTCAGTAAATCATTTTATTACTTTTGTTAGTACAATGGTTTTACGCTGGATTGGAAGGAAGAGAGTAAACAGGAGCCGGAGCAGGATTGTGCTGTTGCCAGTGACACACAATCAGGTTTTGCTGTAGGCAACCAAGGGTGTTGACAAAACAAAGTGGATATTCCTTATTAGCTGACTCAGTGGGGAAGCCATTTACAGATTTAAGCCCTATGCAGGTGTAACTCACGATATCTCTGCATTAGATAAGAGAATTGGGCATGTTCAGTCTTTTCTGACAGTGTGATTTCCATCTGTATTTGCAATAACAAAGAAAAGAAACAACAACAGAAATCAAATTTAGATGTATATTGAAATAAAAGAAATAATTCTCATGGACACACAGACCAGTAATACACAGTCAAGTGATAGTATTACTCCTGATATTATTCAGGGTACTGAATACTCCTGAGCTATGGTTGCTGTTGCTCCATAGCGGCAAAGAAGTCACAGTTTCTTTCAGCTCTTAACAGGGTGCACAGAAGAAAACAACAACAATGAGTTCATAGTCCTTTTATAGTTGTTTACAGTTTTCTTGTGCAGGAATCTAAATCTTCATTCTTAGTTGCTTGTATCCCAAAAACAAGCAAAGCAGGCCTGTGAGTAACACAGAGTCTGAGGGTCTTCCCTCTGGAGCAGCTGTCTCTTCTTGAGCAGGGCTGGATTGCTGGAATCTTCTCTTTACATACATAATTCAAATATATTTATCGAACAATATTTAACTATGTCTTCTAATATAGGCAGATACATATTTTACAATATTACAAAATTATGACTCTGCTATTAACGTCTATCTTAATTCCACCAAAACAATATCTGACCATTCCCACAAATAATTTTTGATCCCTAATTAATTTGGTCCCAACACATACCTAAAAACAAGCAAAGCAGGCCTGTGAGTAACACAGAGTCCGAGGGCCTTCCCTCTGGAGCAGCTTTCTCTTCTTGAGCAAGGCTGGACTGTTGGGATCTTCTCAAAGAAGCCAGCCCACCCAGAAGAGCATTTACTGATCATGCGCCAGTAGCTGGTTTTAGAAAGAGAGGGTGGAACCCAGCAAACACAGACATGCTAGATTTATCATTCTTTTAACAAAGCTGGGAGCAACAACTGAAGCATGGGTTCCACAGGCATTCAGCCTGCTCATGTGAAGGTTAAAAGTGGAGAGACATGAGCATGCACATAAGCCCTGCCACTAATGTCCCGTTCTCCTGGGTCTCTACATTTCCCATGGATGAGGAAGTCTGAAAAGGCCTTCTGCTTCCATTCACTTGAACTTGAACTTGAGTAGAAGCTTCCACACGATCAGGGACCCTTATAAAGGAGGAGTCACAATTGTGTGGAGATTTCTGCTCACGTTCAAGCAAACACAAGTAGACGCCCCCTTCAGACCTTTCCCCTAAGCACAGGAAGGTTTGGGGATGAGGGGGCAGGGATGTTAGGAGCACATATATGACACCCTGTGCCCATTATGCACATTGCTTATGGAAACCAACAGAAATGATTTTTGTTTGCATTTAGTCAAATGAGCAAATATCAAGTAAATTAGCTAAAGATCAGTACTTCCAATAAATACTTGTAATAATAGCATTTGTATAATTGCACAAATTTAAGAGACATTTTAATGGATGTTAAGAATAATGACAATAAAGAGAGCAATACATTTCCCCTCACAACCACTTATTTAATCAATATTAAATGCACCACATGTAATTTTCCACTCCTTACATTTAATTTTCAAGTCAAATTTGGAGAGGAAGGGGTTGACAAAATTTTATGTAATTTGGGCAGGGGAGGATTCTCTCGCTTGCTGTTAGCATTTTGAAGGAATGACACACAATTAGATGACTGAATGTGAAATTATCATAAAAGTAATTGTAAGGCTGTTTGATTTCTCTCTATTATGATATTGTGGTTTCTTCTAACATCAGGAATGCAAAACAGTCTATTGCACAGAAGCAGACAAACACCTCCTGCCGCTCTGTATTTTTCAATCCTGTGTCAGTGTGTTTTCCATTCTTCGTGGCAACAATTTTGGAAGCGGAGGAAAAGGCAAATGTAAAGCAAGATTTAGGCTATATACAAAGAGGGTATCGCTAAGTGCAGATGACAGGATGAGGTGGCAAGGCAATGTTGCATGAGCTGTTATTATTTCCTTTCACTTTTCATGTCTGTGATGTCTCCTTTTCAAAGTTACAGTTTCAGTACTTTCAATTCATTTTATGTTCTATACTACGCAGCAATCAAGCCAACAAAAAGACAAAGGCACATGTTCTTTCTGCAGACTTATATCCTGAGTGTATTGCTTCAGTCATATATACTTAGTAATCTCTACAGAGTAAGCCCATTATTTCAAACAGTCTATTGTTGTTGTTGTTATTATTGAATTTCATCATCATCATCATCTCCTCCTCTTAGCTTTATATTCCACTTTTTCCTCCAAGGTTACCATGCCCATTGTAATCGTCTGGCAGTTTTGCTTTTCCCCAATTTCTCATTTTTCCAGTTCACCCCAGACTTTGAGATTTTTTCTAAATTGGTTGCACAAAAATGCATAGGCATTCTTGTGCATGTTTCTCTGAATACATGCATTTTTGCATGCAATTTTGCCTAAAATGAAGGGGAGGAGGACTACCTAAGCCTCCTTACATTCCTTGCAAGAGGAAAAAATGGATATAAATGTAATAATAAATAAAATATAATACACATTTTTGCAAGTTATTTTCTTAATAGAAGGCATTTAAATGTGATTTCCCCTAATATACTCATTGTTCTGTTCACGTCCCCTAATATACACATTGTTGTTGTTGTTTATTCGGTCAGTCGCTTCTGACTCTTCATGACTTCATGGACCAGCCCACGCCAGAGCTTCCTGTTGGCTGTCGCCACCCGCAGCTCCCCCAAGGTCGAGTCCGTCACCTCCAGAATATCATCCATCCATCTTGCCCTTGGTCGGCCCCTCTTCCTTTTGCCTTCCACTTAGGGATGTACGAAAGTCACTTACCTTTCTGTGGATTATGTTCATGGTGGGGGGGAGGAGTTCCGTCCCTCCCCCTGGAATCCTCGACGGGGGGGAGGCGATCCATTCCTCCTCCCCGGAATCCTCGACGGACGGCTGTGCTCCGCTGCAGCTCCACGGAGCAGCTGGCCAGGCCCAGGCCAGAGCTGTCCGCAGCCGGATTTCTGGCCACGGAGGGCTCTGGGTAAAAACAACAACAACCATGTATGCAAATGGCGGCGGCTATGGCCGCTGCCATTTGCGTTCCTTATTTTTCGCTGTCTTAGTCTATGAAAATATTTACATAGACTATGACGGCGAAAATAAAGGGGAATGCAAATAGCGTAGCGGGCGCTATTTGCGTCCCTTTTTGATTCGCCGTTTTAGCCTACATAAATATTTACGTAGACTAAGACGGCAAAAAATAAGGAATGCAAATGGCGGCGGCCGTAGCCGTGTTTTTTTTTTTTTAATCCAGCCGTGATAGGCTATGTAAATCTTTACGTAGCCTATCACGTCTCTGTAAAAAAAAAAAAAACAACCCTCCAGAGTGCAAATGGCGGCGGTGGCAGCCGGTCGGAAGACCAGCTGCCGCCTCCAAAGCTGCCGCCGAAGACGCCGCAGGAGCCGCCGCCGCCCGGAACATGCGCCCCAGGCAAGTCTCATCCCAGGGGGATCCGCGGGGTGGCGGTGGTGGCAGGCCATTTCGGCACAGATTTCGGGGGAATCCGAGATCCGTGGCGGAATTCTCTGACATCCCTACTTCCACTTTCCCTAGCATCAGCATCTTCTCCAGCGTGTCCTGTCTTCTCACTATGTGGCCAAAGTACTTCAGTTTTGCCTTTAATATCATTCCCTCAAGTGAGTAGTCTGGCTTTATTTCCTGGAGTATGGAGTGGTTTGATCTTCTTGCAGGACAAGGCTCTCTCAGAATTTTCCTCCAGCACAACAGTTCAAAAGCATCTATCTTCCTTCGCTCAGCCTTCCTTATGGTCCAGCTCTTGCAGCCATAGGTTACTACGGGGAATACCATTGCTTTAACTATGCGGACCTTTGTTGTCAGTGTGATGTCTCTGCTCTTCACTATTTTATCAAGATTTGTCATTGCTCTCCTCCCAAGAAATAAACATCTTCTGATTTCCTGGCTGCAGTCAGCGTCTGCAGTAGTCTTTGCGCCTAGAAATACAAAGTCAGTCACTGCCTCCACATTTTCTCCCTCTATTTGCCAGTTATCAATCAAGCTGGTTGCCATAATCCTGGTTTTTTTGAGGTTTAACTGCAACCCAGCTTTTGCTCGTCATAAGGTTCCTCAGCTCCTCCTTGCTTTCAGCCATCAAAGTGGTATCATCTGCATATCTGAGATTGTTAATGTTTCTTCCAGTGATTTTAACTCCAGCCTTGGCTTCATCAAGCCCAGCTCATCGCATGATGTGTTCTGAGTAGGGATGGACAAAAGGGAATACCTTGTCCCTCAGCTTGCTTCGCGGTGAGGGGGAGGCGCTTTGCTTCTCCCCCCAAAGTTCAGGCGAGGGAGGGGAGGTGCCCCGCCTCGCCCGGCCGAAATTCAGGCCGGGGGGGGAGGCGCCCCGCCCCGCCCCGCCCCGCCCCGCCCGGCTGAAATTCAGGCCGGGGAGAAGCGCCCCGTCTCCCCGGCTGTGAAAGAAAAAGTGAAAAAAAACCCAACCCTCCTGTGATAGGCTACGTAACAATTAACATAGCCTATCACGGCTAGATTTCCAAAGTCAGCTGTGATAGGCTACGTAAATCGTCATGTAGCCTATCACGGGTGACTTTGGGGAAAAAAAGCGCGTACGCAAATGGCGGCGGCCCATGGGCGCCGCCACTTGCGTTCCTTATTTTGGCATGTCTAGTCTATGTAAAGATTTATGTAGACTATGGCGAAAATAAGGGCAACGCAAATAGGGTTCCCTTATTTTCGCCGTAGTCTACGTAAATGTTTACGTAGACTAGATGTGCCAAAATAAGGAATGCAAATGGCGGCGCCCCATGGGCACTGCCATTTGCGTACGTGCTTTTTTTTTTTTCCAAAAATCACCCGTGATAGGCTATGTGACGATTAACGTAGCCTATCACGGCTGACTTTGGAAATCTAGCCGTGATAGGCTACGTAAATTGTCACGTAGCCTATCACGTGTGTGTGTGTGTTTTACTTTTTTATTTTGTAATGGTGGCGGCGGCAGCCGGTCGGGAGACCGGCTGCTGCCCCCGCCCCCGCCGAACCACCGCCGAACCGCCGCCGGGACCCGCCGCCAAGAGGGACATTCATCCCATCCTGGGGGGGGGGGCGGGGGGCTGGCGGAGAATTTCCCCAACACTTTCGGGGGGCCGAATGCGTCGGCACTCGGCCTCCCGAAGTTTTGTGGAGAAATTCTCCGCCATCCCTGGTTCTGCGTACAGGTTGAATAGGTAGTGTGAGAA
Organism: Heloderma suspectum; assembly: GCF_057233095.1. Lineage (NCBI taxonomy): Eukaryota > Metazoa > Chordata > Lepidosauria > Squamata > Helodermatidae > Heloderma > Heloderma suspectum. Next base: position 275,830,339 of record NC_139458.1, read on the forward strand.
TATACAACCCTGCCGTACTCCTTTCCCAATCTTAAACCAGTCCGTTGTTCTGTGGTCTGTTCTTACTGCTGATTCTTGGTCATTATACAGATTCCTCAGGAGGCAGACAAGATGACTTGGTATCCCCATACCACCAAGAACTTGCCACAATTTGTTATGATCCACACAGTCAAAAGCTTTAGAATAGTCAATAAAACAGACATAGATGTTTTTCTGAAACTCCCTGGCTTTCTCCATTATCCAGCAGATATTGGCAATTTGGTCTCTAGTTCCTCTGCCTTTTCGAAATCCAGCTTGTACATCTGGCAATTCTCGTTCCATGAATTGCTGGAGTCTACCTTGCAAGATCTTGAGCATTACCTTACTGGCATGTGAAATAAGTGCCACTGTTCGATAGTTTGAACATTCTTTGGTGCTTCCCTGTTTTGGTATGGGGATATAAGTTGATTTTTTCCAATCTGTTGGCCATTCTTGTGTTTTCCAAATTTGCTGGCATATGGCATGCATCACCTTGACAGCATCATCTTGCATGCTTTTCAACAGTTCAGCTGGGATACCATCGTCTCCTGCTGCCTTGTTATTAGCAATGCTTCTTAAGGCCCATTCAACCTCACTCTTCAGGATGTCTGGCTCTAGCCCACTGACCACACCGTCAAATCTATCCCCGATATTATTATCCTTCCTATACAGATCTTCCATATATTCTTGCCACCTTTTCTTGATCTCTTCTGCTTCTGTTAAGTCCTTGCCATCTTTGTTTTTGATCACACCCATTTTTGCCTGGAATTTACCTCCGATGATTCTAATTTTCTGGAAGAGGTCTCTTGTCCTTCCTATTCTGTTATCTTCTTCCACTTCCGCACATTGCTTGTTTAAAAATAATTCCTCATCTCTTCTGGCTAACCTCTGGAATTTTGCATTTAATTGGGCATATACACATTAGGAGAGCTCAATTGCAAACTTCGCAGAAATGCAAATGTTGAAGGGTAATTGAGTTTCAGTTCACGTACTGGTTCAAAAGTGGAAAACCGGGTACATTTGCATTAAAATGCAAAACTGAACACATTTCTCCCCCAACCCTATCCTCACAATAACCCCGTGAGGTAGATAAGGCTGAGAGGTAGTGACTGGCCCAAGATCACCCAGTGACTCTCCCCAGTCCTAGTTTGGCACTCTGACCTCTGCACTACATGGGCTTTTCTACTCAAAGCATCCAGATCAGTATCCAGGGTAATCATAAAATGATATAATATAATCAACTTAAACGTAAGTGTAACAAACAATTTCTAAAAGCAATAACAAATTACAGCCAACACTTAAAATAAGGCAGGACAGAAAACTAGTAGCCGTCACAGATTTACATTAGCAACAAAAAGTGGGAGGTATAATTTAAAAGCCTGTTGAAAGAAACATGTCTTCCATGTCTGGTGAACGACATGCAAAGAGGGAGTCTGACCAATTTCAGTTAGGAGGGCATTCCAGAGTTGCAGCACTGCCTCTCATGTTCTCTCACCAATTCACAAGACGGTACCAGGAGAAAGGTATCTGGCTTCAATCTTAATTGCTGAGCTGGCCTATATGGGAGCAAGCAGTCCCTGAGGTAATCTGATGCTAAGCCATGTTGGGCTTTAAATCCTAAAGAATCGCAGTACCCCGGGTCCAATCAAATGTTGATATTTGAGAGTCAAGCACAGCCAACTTCAAAGCTGGCATTCAGATTTTAGTGGCAGATTCACAAGACTGAATATTCAAATGGGGAATATTTGGTGTTTGGAACCATTACATCTTAAATTCATCTCAGCCTTACCTGTCTATCACTTATACTGGTGGTATCCCACTGAGGTAGAATATTTGAAACTGTGTTGGTAAGACTATGCCAGTCTAACTGCTGATGATGAACTGCCTCTCTGCATTTGTAATAAGTTTCAAATATATATGTAAACACACACAGACACACACACACACACACACACACACACACATTTTTCATTGCCTGATGAAATGTCTGTTTACTGTGGACTGGAGGATAGGTATGGATGAGGCCTGAGCTTGAAGAGGCAGTTTGTGTGTTTGATATGGGTAAAGGTGGACAGCCGTGCTGTGCTTCTAAACATTGGTATGCAGTGGGATGCAAACAGTGTGTGTGTGTGTGTGTGTGTGTGGAGGGGATAATGAAAAATATTATACTTAACAGGACTCTGGCTCAGTGCCCTATCTGTAAATAGCCATCTACAGCTGCTGCAGATTGGTTTATCCCCTGATGAATGGGAGAGCTGTTGTCCGTTATGTCAGGGAGTTATTAATTTGTTGATTTTTTTTAATAAAAGAAGAATTTTTCTCATTGTAACCCTTTGTAGCAAGTACAACCAGGAAGCCACTTGAACAGTGAATGAAATAAAAGGGAGTGTCATGTCCCCTGGTTCTGAGGTTCTGCACTACCCTGAGGAGGACTCAGATTCATCTAGATCACACTTCAGGATCACCCCACTTCAGGGGCAGCCATCAGCACCCCCTTCTATACCTTCCTAGCCAGAGGATGTAGCTCTCCCATCAACATCTGACTGTGATGATGACACCACTGTAGCTTCTCCTGTCCCTCAGCCACGCAGGACCATGAGATGGCAGACAAAGATACTGGCTCTTTAAGAACTGAAGTCGGCATCCAGCAGAGGGCGAGCCACTGAAAGACCAGGCTCTTGCAGCCTTCTTAAGGCCTCTGTGGACTGCAGTGCTTTGCTGAGACAACACTTCCTTATGGGAGAATACTTCATGCAGTGCGCTCTCCATGGTTCTGCCTTACTTAGGGCCAAAGTAGAGGTTCTTCAAATCACACACAGCAGAGTTATGTGCGATTAGATGGAATACCTGTGTAAGCACATATGGCCCTGATTTGGATTGGGAGCATGATGCTTGGGGCAGGGGGATTTAAGCTTTCCCCCCTCCTGTTTTCATCCCAAAATTCGATCCCCCCCATGGGGGGGGGAGTTAAAAAAGAAAAGAAAAACATGTCTGCACTGGAATCAGCTAGGTGTGATTTGAAGAACCTCTAGTTTGGCCCTTAGTGTATTCCAGAATAGACAGTGAATACTGTTACGCACTCTGATTCCTCTGGACCTTATCCTAGCCAGGACAGAGAGGGATATCGTTGTGGAAATATCTGAAGGAAGAGAAGCTAGACTTACACCTGTGGCCACAGAAGTTCCACCCTCTGCAATTTCAAGGCCTTCACCTAAGCAGGACTAGGGATGTACAAATCCCACTCACCAATCCGTTCCAGGCATTGGCAGTGGGGGGGAGGCGCTCCGTCCCTCCCCCCGGAATCCTCCCCTGCTGGCTCTGCTCCATGGCAACTCTGCGGAGCCGCCGGCTGGGGCTGGCTGCAGCCAGAATTCCGGCCGCGGCTGGACTGCTGCGGACACAAATGGTGGCTGCTACGCCGGCCGCCATTTGCGTGGCTGTCAAGCCATGATAGGCTACATAAGTATTTATGTAGCCTATCACGGCAAAAGGCAGCCACACAAATGGAGGCTGCGATGCCATTTGCATGGCTGCCTTTTGCCATGATAGGCTATGTAAGTATTTACATAGCCTATCATGGCAACAGGAAGCCACACAAATGGCGGCCACTACGGCGGCCGCCATTTGTGGCTGCAGCAACCCGGCAGCAGCTGGGAGATCAGTTGGAGCTGCATCCGCCACCGCCGGAGCTGCTGCATCCGCCGCCAGTTAAGCTCCATCCCAGGGGGATTCTGTGGGGTGGCCGGGAGAGGGAGGCCATTCCGCCATGGATTCCGGGGGGGGCAGTTTCTAAGGAATCCAGCCTCACTGGAGTCCATGGCAGAATTCTCTGACATCCCTAAGCAGGACAGTGTCTTACCCACAGAGCCATCATTAAGCACTCTCCCGCATACAATCCCCTCGCTCTTATTTCCTCCAGGATAACACCATCATCTTACAGAATGGCACTGTTAAGACTTAAGAGCTCCATTTTCTTTCTGTGTCCTAGCACCCTTTAAGTTTTCATTTTGTAAGGCTGAGGCTGCACATAATAGGTAAACTGCCTGTGTGTGGGTTGTCGCATGATGTCTCTAGCCCAAAGGTCAGAAGAAGGCCCAGTTAATTTGAATGAGTGATCTCAGCTGTGTTCCTGTGGGAACTTTCCCCCCTCCCCCACAGGGCCTGGGAAAGCTGTTCCAGCCAGCCTGTGATTGGCTAACCAGAATCACCTTGGGGTGGTCAGGGGCTTGAGCACATAATCAGCCCTTCAGATGGTCTGCCCCAGGAGACTAACGGTGCAAGACTCAAAGCAAAGATGACTGAGCATACTGTAGAGCACATAATTGTGCCTACTGCTTGGCAGTGTGGGTGGCAAAGAAGGTTTATTTGCTGCCTCCATTGCATCCTTGAGTAACCATCCAGCAGAGCTCTTCTGAGTGGTCTGGGGGCTGTTAACACCCTCCCCAGCAAATGGACCCTGGCCCCCTCGAGGACCTTTTTGCATCGCACTTTGAAGGCAAAATCTCTTGTCTCCGCAGCAAACTTGATGCTGTTATTAGCACAGTTCCAGTTGAAGTGTCTGACGCCACCATCTGTCTGATTTTGTGGAATCAGTTTCAGTTGCTGAAGCCTGATGATGTGTACAAGCTGCTTGCAGCAATGTGACCAATCATGTGCCCTCTCAATCCCTGCCCCTCCTGGCTACTAAAAGCTAGCTGAGGGGGTATGACTGGGTGGATCCAGGGAGTGGTAAATGCCCTGGTGAGAAGGGGTGGTTCCTGCCGTCCTTAAGAAGGCAGCAGTGTGACCACTCCTGAAGTAGCCTACTCTGGACCCAATGGTACCAGACAACTACCACCCAGTTGCAGATACCCCTTTCCTAAGGAAGGTACTTGAGAGGGTTGTGGTGGCAGAGCAACTGCAGGTACTCTTGAAGGATACTGATTATCTAGACCTATTCCAGTCTGGGTTTTGATCTGGTTACAGGACTGAATCAGCCTTGGTCACCCCGATTGATGACCTTTATTGAGAGAGGGACAGGGGGAGTGCAATCCCATTAATTCTGCTTGACCTCTCATTGGCTTTTGTTATGATCAACCATGGTATCTTTCTGGATTGACTCTGTGGGGTGGGCATTAGAGACACTGTGTTACAGTGGTTCTGGTCCTACCTATGGGGCCAATTTCAGAGAGTAACATTGGGTGATCATACCTCAGCCTCTTGGCAATTCAGTATGGGGTTCCGCAGGGTACTATCTTGTCCCCAATGTTGTTTAACATTGAAGCCTTATATGAAGCCGCTGGGAGTGGTCATTACAGGATCTGGAGCTGAGTGCCATCAGTATGCTGATGACATACAGTTCTATCTCCCTGTGACATCTGAATCAGGACATCTGAATCCCTGTGACATCTGAATCAGGAATTTCTCCCCGAACAATCTTCAGAGGACCGAATGCGTTGGCACTCGGCCCCCCGAAGTTTTGGGGAGAAATTCTCCCCCATCCCTAGCTCTATGTGGGGCTGCCCTTAGGGCTGCTCCGGAAGCTGGAGCTAGTGCAGAATGCAGCAGCTCAGCTGTTGTCAGGAGCTGCTCCTTTTCAGCATGCAACTCCTTTGCTGAGGGAACTACACTGGCTTTCCATTCACTACCGGGCCAGGTTTAAGGTTTTAGTACTAGTGTACAAAGCCGTAAACAACTTGGGATCTGGATAACTGATGCAGCACCTCCTTTCTTACCAATCTGCCCGGTCACTGAGGTCGTCAGAGGGCATGCTCCTGGTGGTTCCACATGGAGCTATGGCCCGACTGGAGTCCACCTGGAGAAGAACCTTTGGTGTGGTGGCCTCCTTCCTACTGAACTCCCTGGAACTCCCTGCCTTTGCAGATCAGGCAGGTGCCAACATTGTACTGTTTCTAGCGCCTCCTGAAAACATCTATATTTCAGGAAGTCTTCCTTGAGTGATCAGCCATGGTTTTATCAGAATTCTGTTTCCTTTTAAAAATAGACAGAGGCCAGAGGGCCTTTTTTGTGGCAACACCCAAATGATTGTGTCCTGTCCCCAGACATGTTTGCCTGGCAAGAACTGCATTATCTTTTAGGTCTGGGGAGAAAAACCTATAACTTGTCGGCCAGCCTATTTTCATCTTGCTTGCAGCATCATCTTTCTCTTGAGATGCTGTATGTAGGGATGTACGGACCCCCTTACCTGGGGTCCGTGGGGGGGGTCTGCAGGTGGGGGGAGGCAATCTGGTCCTCCCCCAGAATCCTCCCCAGCCAGCTCCGCTCCGCGGGGAGTCTGCGGAGCTGCTGGCTGGCTCTGGCCACTGCCGGACTTCTGGCTGCGGCTGGTCTGTGGACGCAAATGGCGTCCGGTGTAGGGGACGCCATTTGCATCCCTGCTGTTGGCCATGATAGGCTACATAAATATTTACATAGCCAATCACAGCCAACGGCAGGGATGCAAATGGCTTCCGCTACGCTGGATGCCATTTTGTTCCACAGCCCGGCAGCGGATGGCTGCGGAATGAAGACGGTGACCCGGACCAGCTGCTACCAGGTATGTTCTGTCCTGGGGGGATTTTGGGGGGTGGCGGGGCGTAGTCCATTCTGCCACAGACTCCAGAGAGCCAGATTCCAAAGAATCCGGCCTCATTGGAGTCCATGGCGGATTTCTCCGCCATCCCTAGCTGTATGCCCCCTCCTGCCTTTCTGGACTATTTCTCTAGAGGGAGGAAGCCAAAATGGCTTCAGTGCCATGTGGTGAGCTGGTGTGTGAGTGGGATGGGGTGGGGAGAGCCTGGAAGAAGAGAAGGGGGAAACAGGGGGAGAAGCCAAAGCCCCTAGAGGGAGAGAAAGGGGAGGGGAGAGCAGGAAAATAGGCAAAATGGCTCCATCCTACTATGCTCGAATGGACGGGGGGGGGAGCTCCTTCACACAGGCTTTTATCCTGTTGAGATTGTTCCTTCACGGAAGTTTATGGGCTCTTTACATGACATTGTGACCCTGCCATGACCCTCCAGGGCGTCTCCTGCACTAAATGCCTTTTGTTTGTTTTTAAATAGATCGCAGATAATGAGCTATCAGTTGTGTTCCGCTTCAGTTTCCTCCGTGAAATGAATTAAAGTGGCAACAAGAGGAGTGAGATCAATGACAGATAATGGAAGACTCAGATATGGGGAGAAGGGGGGGGGAAAGGAAGCGGGCGAAAAAGGGAGTCGTCGTGATCCTGCTTTTAAAATGGAAGCAGAAAGCCCCATTTTAAATGCAGGATTTTAGGCTGGTGTAGAGATGCCCAGAGAGAGAATGAGAGAGAGAGAGAGAGAGAGAGAGAGAATGAGAGAACAGATTGTCTGCCTACCTGGAAGAAGGATAAGATGACACCTTGTAGCAGTGCCCACCTTCCATGGAGAGACACGATCACAAAGCCAATCTGCCAAAGAGTGGTCTCCAGGCACAGAAGGAATTCAGCATGTGCAGTTGTTCCATGCCAGAGCCAGTCATGTGAATCAGCTCACAGAGAAAATTAAAATGGGACTCGCAAGTGTGGCACAAGAGCACATTGTAGATTTCTAATGAGTGCTTATCTACTCTACTATCTGAAAGCAGAGGCCTAATGGGTAATACTCATTTAATCACTAATGTGTTTGACACAGAGGAACATTCTCTTATTAGAAGCCCATCAAAGTCCAGCACTTTTAGCAAACAGAAAGGCCTTCGAGACAAATTTAGAACTTCTTTTACCGCTGATTGTATGTTGAACTTATTTTTTTTCTTATGCTTTTCACGTTCTTTTCATGTTTTGATTGTAGTGTCAATATGGATGGGCCACAAACATTGGCTTACCTATATTTCTATAATGCCCAGAAGAGAACAAGGAGGTCAGAGGAGGAGAGAGAGATGGGTTGGCCCAAAGAGAGAAAGAGGGATCGGGTGGCATGAGAGAGGGGGGATGGGAGAAAGAGGATGGCACAGAGAGCAAGCGGGCTATGCAATGCTGCAAACTGTGCCTACCTTTGGCTCTGCCTCCAGCCAACTTCACCTCTGGGTCCACCCACTGTAAGCTCCAACCTCTGGTTGACCTTTGCCATGGGTCAATGGATCTTCTTAGACAAAACATTCCCCAACCCTGCTTTAGGGACTAGGTGAAGGTCAGCTTGTTCTTTCATTGTATAACATTTTTGTTGTTGAAATTTCACGAGTAAAAATGAATTTTAAAGACTTGTTCCTTCATGCTTTTACAGTGCAATCTTATACATGTCTGCTCAGAAGTAAGCCCCATTGAGATATATTCTCATGTAAGTGTATATGAGATTGCAGCTTTAGTGGTGTAAGAGATCTTTTAAAGGCCTTTTAACTGCTAGTTTTAGATGTTATCTTTTTGCTACTTTCCTGTTTTAAAGTGTTGATTTAATTCTATTTACTGTATTGTATTCTTTTGTCTTCTGCTATTGTAAGCCATGTCACCACTATTCAGAAGAAGGTTTATGAAAAGTAGGAGAGAGTAGGGTTACACTATGGGTTTTATAGAGGTATATCCTGCTCCCCCTGCCCCCTGCTTCAATTCGGACCCTGATTTGGCACTTTGGAAAAGGACCTACTTCTTCACAGATGTTTTGGAGTTGGTCCACTTTGGCTAGGTACCAAACCCAAACTTTGTGGCTCTTTTTCAGCAAAAGGTAGGATAGAACTGTTATAATTATAATAATAAATACATATTCTGCATTTCTAATGTTTGTAGATGATCAGAGCCTGGTTTCATATGATGGTTCATAAACTGAGATTAAACCACAGTTTCTAAACTGAGATGTAATGGGAAACTGTGGTTTAAAAAACCCATGACAGAAGCCCCAAACCTGATACAAATGATGAGGAAGGGAGGGGGCAGTCTTTGTTCTTGGCTTAATATTCCTGTTCTTGGCTTAATAAAATGTGGTGTTCAAACTATTCTGAGTCTGGTTGCACTCTCTCTGAAAGATGAGGTTCATAATCTGTGGGGTTTAAATCTGGATTTGTGTGGGATGCCTTGTAGTTTGATCATCACTGATTTAGTGTATGTGTATAGGACTGGTATAATAGTCCATTGAGGGGAAATTATGTATGAAGTCAGTGCTGGAATATGAAGCAAAATCATCAGGGGGAAAAAGTACTATTTGAAATACAAACTGGGGGGACAGGGCGGCAGGGAGAAGTAAATTGTTCTTGATCTGTTTCTATTACCCCCCCCCCCAAACTTGATTAATTCTTAGTCTGAAAGTACTCTTACCTCCAGCAATTAGATGTCACTATTATGGCAATTATTTTGTAAAAGCCAATAAACACTATCTGGAGTTAATATTTGCTCCTGAAGAACGTTTGCCAAAAGCTTAGAAGATGTTTACAGAAGATTTTGCCCATGTCGTTTGTGTACAATGCTGGAAATTCCAAAGCCCTTTGACCGCCGTTAATCACAAAAATGCAACGTAAAACAGTTGTACCTAATAAAAGGGTAATCTGATTCAAAAATAGTCAAACCCTTAGGAATTTAACACAATAGGCCTAACATTGCCCAGTCCAAATGAGTTCCAGCAATGCTGCTTTCAGTGAAAGTTTGAACAGCCCTTTGCTTTAAAAAAAACCCCACAATAGTCTATGCATATAAAACATGGTCAAGGAAATTTAGAAGGAAAGAAAGGACAAGAATGCCATTAAAACAAAAGACACCTTCCTTTCTCTATACTTTTAAGGGTGGTTATCAGAATATATACTGTCCTCCTTGCAGATTTGAATTTTATAGTATTGGACATCCTCCCTTGCTCATCCAGCTATTGGCAAAAGTCCATTTATTAACAAAGTACAATCTCCCCAGCTTTGTAGAATCCTATTCATTTTGAACAAAACCCAAAATCTGTTCTGTAATTTTTATTTACTGAACTTGGCAGACCCTCCCTTACAGAAAGTTTTGCAAACACTTTTTAAAATACAAGCAGGGGGTATGCCATTTTTTTCTGAAAGCCCCAAACTGTGTTTTCGATTCATATTCATATTTAAAATGCAGAGCCTTTGGAATTTTTTTTTTGCCATAGTTCCCTATAGTTGTTGTTGTTGTTGTTCAGTCATTAAGTCGTGTCCGACTCTTCGTGATCCCATGGACCACAGCACGCCAGGCCCTCCTGTCCTCCGCTCTCTCCCATAGTGTGCTCAGGTTCATATTCATTGCATCGGTGATGCTATCTAGCCATCTCATCCTCTGCCGTCCCCTTCTCCTTTTGCCTTCAATCTTTCCCAGCATCAGGGTCTTTTCCAGTGAGTTTTTCTCTTCGCATTAGGTCGCCAAAGTATTTGAGCTTCAGCTTCAGTAGTTCCCTGTAGATTGAACTACAAATGTTCATTGCTTTCCCTAGCTTGTCCCAAGTAGGGTCATAATTTGGGTACCATGGTATGGTAATACTTAGCAGTCCTAAAACATTTTAGTGGGTGGTGGGGCAGATGGAGAGAAGGAGGGAAAGGAGAGAAAGAAAGGACAGAATCCAACTCTTGATTGGGATTGGTCATGGATTCTTGGGGGTGTCTCCACCAGCGATTTACTTGGAGCTGGCTGTGTGTTGAAGTTGTTAGGGATACATGATGTCATGGCCATCCAGCAGCCACCCTGGAGCTTATCAGGGAAAAAGCAGATTTCCTGAGACTGCTTAAAGTCCAGTTCTTTTCCTTAAGTCAGGTTCTCTGTGGTACAGTTGTTGTGTGCCCCGATCCCTGCATTTACCGCGGGTATGCTAGCCCTGCTAGCATGGTTTTCACCATGATCCTGGTCAAGGGGTGTTTCCTGTCCCTGTGTTTCATAGTACAAACCAATTAGTGTCTACTCAGAAGAAACTCCCATTGTGCTCAGTGAGGCTCATCCCCTGAATGCCCACATCAGAATGCACAGAGATCCCCCTCAATGAAAATGGCACAGTTTAAAGCACAAATTCTCTAAATGCTCTAAAGCGTGATCTCAAGGCTCCGATTCACTGTTGTTTGGTTTATTGCCTTAGGAAGTAACTACTTGTCTACTTCACACCTTCTTTATAGAGATCCTGTGCAGCATTGGGTTAGAAAGGGGGCTGGATTCTCATCCCTGTGTTCTCTCCCTGCTCCATCTTTCCCAGCGCAAACATATGTCTGTCTACTTGGAAGTGACTGCCATTGTGCTCAATGAGGCTCGCTCTTGAAATGCAGGTGCATCTGGAGCTTCAGGGGAAAGGAGAAAGGGGAGAGGGGGGGGAAGCCAATCTTATTGGTTGAGCAGACCCTGCCAATCAGATGACGTTCACTCCAACCCCCCTCCCCACCTGGAAGTATGTTTTGTGAAGTGACTGTGTGGAGCCCTGTGCAGAGCAAAGCTGGCCCCTTGAAAAATGCAGGTTAGCCCTCCTTCTGTTGTCGTGGAGACACAGTCTTGGTGTTACTGAAACAGCTGAGAGTGGGAACCAGAGTGAAAAGCTGCTTTACAACAACCAATAGCAAGGGCCATTTCTCCTGCCTACGATTGCCAATCTGGGGTGTATGGGTGGTATACCAGCTCCCAAGATGTTTTGGCCCATGAACCGATATACCTACACCCCTTTAAATCACCTTGGTGCTATTCAGGGATCCCACCCTCACTATCCCCTGATTATGGATGCTGCTTAATATACAAGCATCAGAGCCTGTTGTGACACAGCACAGCAGATACTGCAAGAACAAGTTCCACTAAAAATATTATTTGCTTGCTTCAGGGAAGGCAACCTCGCCAGGTACCAATTAGACACCCAAGCCAACATTCCTTCCCAGACCCATCCATTGCTGAGGTACTCCTGGTCCAGAGCACATTAAAAACTTCCTGCTACAGCAGAGATAATAAAGTGGGAGGAAGAGCAGACAACAAATCATTAGGGCTGTGCACTGACCCCCTGATCTGCTTCAGGTGCTGCTTCAGTTCACCTACCTTCCTTGGTTTGAGTTGGACCCCCTCCACTTCAACTCGGATCTGAATCCAAAGAGCCTCGTGTGGCGTAGAGTGGTAGGTGGCAGTATTGCAACCGAAACTCTCCCCATGACCTGAGTTCAATCCCAGCAGAAGCTGGGTCCCAGGTAGCTGGCTCAGGTTGACTCAGCCTTCCATCCTTCCGAGGTCGGTAAATGAGTACCCAGCTTGCTGGGGGAAAGGTAGTCATGGCTGGGGAAGGCACTGGCAAACCACCCCGCTATAGTCTGCCATGAAAACGCCAGTGTAAATGGCGTTCCTCTAGGGGTCAGTAATGACCCGGTGCTTGCACAGGAGGAACTTTTTTTCCTACTGACCCCCTGATCTGCTTCAGATGCTGCTTCGGTTCACCTACCTTCCTTGGTTTGAGTTGGACTCCCTCCACTTTGACTCGGATCTGAATCCGAAGTGGGATTCGGATATCCGGATCGCCTGTTTTTGGTGTTTTCCCATTGACTTGCATGGGAAAACACAAATGGTCATAACCTTTTTAGTTTTATATACAGGCATGAAATTTGGGGACCTCTCCACCCCACTGGAGAGAAGGCCACCTGCAAAATTTCAGACAGTTTGGCCCAGTGGTTTTTGTGCTAGGTGGAATTAAAATCTGATGTTTTCCACAGAAACTCTCAAAGCAAAGAGCTGTAACTTCGCCCTGTTTCCATGGACGTGTGTGACACCTGGGCCCCTCCCAGCCCCCCTCGAGGGCATCCCACCTGCCAAAGTCCAGGCAGTTTGGCCCACTGGCTTGTGTGCTAGGTGCAGGTTGAACGTGATATACCCAGAAACTCAGACCAAACTCAGAAGGGAAAGTGCATTGAAGAAGAGGCCACTCACTCTCCCTAATCTCTGCTGCAGGTTTCTTTCAAGTGCAAACAACCGGCTCAGCCTCTCTATGGCTGAATACACACATTACCTCGCAGGCAGGCTGGAAGCTTTTTAAATCTGCTTTTGTTTATTTCTAGCACACACTAAATCAGTATTTTGAATGTATCTTGAATGAACATGGTCAGTGCCTAGCCCAGGAGGGCCACTGATTTTTGAACACTGGAAACCTCCACCTGGTGGACCCATGCTTCCCCCACCCCATCTCCTCCATGGTGGCCTGCCTGAACCTCTTGGGTGTGAGAGATGGAGAGCTTGCAGGAAGCACTACCAGCCTTCTGCTTGCCCCTGCTGCCGTCCTGCTGGTGTGATTGGTGCAGCCTCCTTAAGTGCGGGAGCAGGCTGCTGGTGCTGTAGTGCCCTGGCTGTTTCCCCCTGCTCAGAGACGCCTTGCAGTGGTGGCACACAGCAGTGCTGGGATTTGCTCCCAATTCAAAGTGGCCCCACACAATGCTGCCCTGAGGTTTTGGGGGAGGAGGAGATGCAGACTGCCTGCCTTGAGTCTGGGGGGCACAACACGAGCAGGAGGAACAATGGAAGAGGGGTTGGGTGCTGGAGCCTCTGCCTACTGCTCCTCCTCCAAAACACATGGAGGATCTCTTCCTCTTTGCCCTCCACCACAATGAGGATGTCAGACACCTCTGACGTAATGCCGACCAGTGGGCTCCACACTTCCACTACAGGAGGAGATGTTGCTGTGCTTTGGGCAAGAGTGCAACTACTGCACCTGTCCATGCCAGCCTCCTCCAACAGTGACCTCTGGGCACTGCAATTGGCCTCTGCACTCTGCTGCCCTACTGCACCGGGACGCACTATCTGGACTAGGGGACAGGCAGCTTGCCTAACAATGCTGCTAGTGACAGCAGCACCTCACCTACCTCTGTCCCTGCCAACACCCCAAAGATGCCTCATATCACACTGAACTGCTTTGCCACACAGTGGAGAGTTATTGGAATAATAAGGTAATTAATATAAATACTATGTGTCTTGTGCTTATTCATACTGTCTTGAAATTTGGATGTATGATGGTGGAACAGCAACCTAGCACATACACACACATGGACACAGATACACAAGAGCTAAAGAAAAGCAGAACTACCTAAGCAAATGATGGGTGTCTTTAATTTATTGTTTTATATTTCATGTTCTTTTATGGAAGGCAGGGTAACTTCAAGAAATACAGGATGACAGTGCAGGCAATAAGATAACAGCCAAGAGAAAGCCAACAATAAAAATAAAACCCCTTCTTTAATTTCTATTTTGGGAGGATCAACACAGAAAAGAAACAGATGGCTAATTTCAGTGGGGGGGGGGAGAGGGGGATATCCAAACACCAAACATGTAGGCTGCTATAATATGCCTTTCTTTAAGAATTTAGAAAGCAAGAAAAAACTAAATGCTTGAATATGACTTAAAAGGTGTGTGTGTGTGTGTGTGTGTGGGGGGGGGAACATGCCCAGAAGTCAATGTTTGCTTTTAAAAGTTGAAATAAGACTGGGTTTTTAAAAACCTAAAAGAGACAGAGTTGACAGACAAAAATGGCAAGGAAATACAATGGAGAAAGCAGAAGTGAGGGTCGCCCTTCAACAACAAACACAGCCTTTTCTGGAATCCAAGCGACATAAACCAACAAACACAGGAATGGCGGGAGAGGGGGGAGCATGGCAGCAATGAGTGAGGAAAAGCTATGTTCATTTGAAAAAATATGGAAAGGAGAGATGAAGTTATCTAGTACAAATAACAAAGGTAGAAAGAAAATAGGAGAAGGCGGCTGGAAGAGGTGCTACAAAGATACTGTCCCAAAGGGGACGGATGAGCAAGGAGCGAGGGAAGGATCCCACTACAACCAAGCTCTTTCCTTTTAATTTAAATATTGAGGAAATCTAATGGTGATCAAAAATGAAGAAATAGAAGGAACAACTCCAAGGAATGCACTCGTGCGCGTACACACACACACACGCGCACACACACATCATCATCTACCCATACACCAGCCCTCTCCCAAAGACACAGCGAGCGCAATAACTGAACGCAGCCTTTCACCAAAGTATATATACCCCCTTCCTCCACCACCCTCTCTGATTGGAGACTGCTGGCATCAGTTCTGGCCAAGAGTTCCTATTAGGGATGTACGAAAGGTACTTACCTTTCCGTGGATTATGCTGATGCTGGGGGGGAGGCGTTCTGTCCCTCCCCCCGGAATCCTGGCTGGGGGGGAGGCGCTCCGTTCTTCCCCCCAGGAATCCTGGCCGGCTAGCTCCACTCCGCAGCAATTCTGCGGAGCCGCCAGGTGGCTCCACCAGCAGCTGGACATCTGGCCACTGGCTAGCAGGGATGCAAATGGCGGCGGCTGTAGCCGCCGCCATTTGAGTCCCTGCAGTCAGCCGTGATAGGCTACGTAAATGTTTACATAGCCTATCACGGCTGATTTAAACAAAAAACAAAAAACGCGCGTACGCAAATCGCCATTTGCGTTCCTTATTTTGGCACGTCTTAGTCTACGTAAACATTTACGTAGACTAAGATGGCGAAAATAAGGGGAACACAAATAGCGTAGCGTAAACATTTATGTAGACTAAGACGTGCCAAAATAAGGAACGCAAATGGCGGTGCCCATGGGTGCCGCTATTTGCATACACGCATTTTTTTTGTTTTTGTTTTAATCAGCCATGATAGGCTACGTAAACATTTACGTAGCCTATCACGGTGTTTTTTTTAAATCTAGCCGTGATAGGCTACGTAAATCTTTATGTAGCCTATCACATTTTTTTGTTTTTTGTTTTTTTTTACCTGGAAATGGCGGCGGCGGCAGCCGGTCGGAAGACCGGGCACCGCTGCCGCCCTGCCACCGGAGCCGCCGCCAGAGCCGCCGCTGCCAGGAAGATCTGCCTAAGGTAAGTCCCGTACCGGGGGGGCGGGGTGTGTGTTCCACCACTGATTTCGGGGGGCTGAATGTGCTGGCATTCAGCCTCCCCGAGATCCGTGGCGGAACTTTCGTACATCCCTAGTTCCTATTCGCCAAAGCACACTCCCTCCTCCTCCTTAGGGATGTAGGAAATACTCACTTGGCTCCGCTCCGGGGCATCCGCGGTGGGGGGAAGGTGCTCCGCCCTTCCCCCAGAATCCTCTCTGGCCAGCTCTGCTCCACGGCAGGTCCGCGGAGCTGCTGGCTGGGGCCACCTGCAGCTGGAGATCCGGCTGCAGCTGGGCTGCTGCGGCCGCAAGTGTCAGCCGTCATAGTGGCCGCCATTTGCGTCCTTGCAAGCAGCTGTGATAGGCTATGTAAGTATTTACGTAGCCTATCATGGTAAAGGCAGCCACGCAAATGGTGGCTGCTACGCCATTTGCGTGGCTGCCTTTACTGTGATAGGCTATGTAAATACTTACGTAGCCTATCATGGCTGAATGAATGCAAATGGAGGCCGCAGCAGCCTGGCCGCAGCCGGCCGGGAGATGAGCCGGAGCCACCGCTGCATCCGCCCCAGGTAAGTTCCGTCCCGGGGGGATTCCGCAGGGTGGCAGGGGGCGGGAGGCCATTCTGTCATGGATTCCAGAGGGCCGGATTCTAAAGAATCCAGCCTCACTGGATTCCGTGGTGGAATTCTCTGACAGCTCTACTCCTCCTGCGCTTGCCTTCCCACCTCCTCCTGCCTTCCCGCATCCACTCGCCTTCCCCCTCTCTCCTCCCTTCTCCTCCTCCTGCCCCTCCACATGAGCTTTCAGAAGTCGATACATTTTGGAGACAGTCTGTCTGGACTGCTCAAGCATTAAGTAGAGCTCCAAATATACGAGGCGGAGGAGGTGCATTGTGGGGGGGCGGGGTGCTTCTCCCCGGGGCACCTCAGTGCTCTGACCCACCTTGTATCATGAGGATTTTGCTCCAAATAAGCCCGCTTCACCTCGTTATTTGGGCTTCATGACGAGGCGGTGCACAGCCGTAGAAAGCACTGACTGGCACCCAGGTCAGTCCCCTAATTTATAGCCCAGGAGTACCTGCCCAACCCCATCTCCAGGCCCAGAACTGATTGGCTTGTAGGTTGGCCCTTCACATAGTGACACAGCTGAGTGGCGGGTCAAGCTTCATGCTGGTGGATAGCCACACCATCACCTGCTCACCTTCCTGTGTCCTTCCCCCCCCCCCCACATGCACACCAGGTGTAACATGTCCCCGTGCTGAGGGCAGGGAACCAGGACTTTCTCAGCAATCCTTATTATTATCCCCGTATTGCAAATGGAGAGGCAGGACTGAAGCTGAGAGAGAGCGAGCGAGAGCTGTGTGCCTAAGGCCATCTAGTGAGTACATAGTTGAGGTAAAATCTGAAGTAGGGACTTTTCAGTTCATAGTTCACACTCTTAGCCACTGCAGCACATTACAAATATGATGATATTTAAAAAGGAACAAGCAATTTATATATAATAATGATAATATTTGACTTCTATTATGACTGGTTTTGAGACTCTGGCTTGATCTACTTAATATATGTTAGGTCTCAGGTTTTGTGAAGTTGCTTATGAATGCACCCTGCTTGGCCAGATGAGTCATTCATAAAAAATTCACATGTAGACATGTTGTCCTCAGTGGCAGTGGCTGACTTAGGCAGACTTTAGCTAAACAGCATAAGTTATAAAAGCACCCTTACAGTGCAATTCTCTGCACATCTACTTGGAAGTAAATAGTGGTACCAGGTAGCAGTATGTAAGTGGGCCTTATCAGTGGTGGTGGCGGCATCATCTTTTGGAAGACTCTCCCACATGTAGTTCAAGAGGCAGAAATAATGGGAAATTTTAATGCCTCTTGAAAACGGACTTGTTCACACAGGCTTTCCTTGACCTGTAAGAGATTTTGTTACCACCCTGTTTTATTGTTATTTTTTGTTGTAATGTTTTAAATTATTTATTATTTTATCCTGTTTTTATATCATTATATTGTGTTTTTAATGTGAACTGCTTAGGGATTTTAGTATATTGAGTGGTAGAAAAGTACTGTAAATAAACAAACAAACACATAAATAACTAATAAGACACTTCCTCCCAAGTAAGTGTTTGCCAGCTTAGAGGAAAACTCTTCAGAAGAGGGACTACTTTGATAAAGACAGAAAACATCTTAGTGTTCACAAATATGTGATACTGAAGCGTGGTCCATCTAGTTGTCAACAATCAGATATTTATCTTGGGTCCATGTCCAGAAGGGAGGATCAAACATAAGTAAGAAAAGTGGAAACATTAACAAAACTCTGAGTAGGATCTGATCAGAAGGATAAAGAGGAGGCTTGTGATGTGTCAGCAGTCCTTGATTCTAGTGCTAGTGAGCCAATCAGGAAGAAGGGATGGGACTTGTGGAGCAACCATGTTTCCTGTTTCCAATCCAGAGGACCAATCAGGAACAAGGAACAAGACTTGGTGCTGTTCGAGTGCTCCTCTTTTCCAGTGCCAACCAGCTGACCATTGGGCTTGTTCTGGCCATGGCCCAGCATAGAAAGGTAAACAGTGAGTTTGAAGGTGAGCAGAGGGAAGGGAGGTTGCAGGAAGTCAGCAGCTGCTAACTTTTAAATGTCAGAATGAATTTTTATGTCAGAACGTTGTTGTGTTCCATTCTGGTCACTTTCCTCCTCCGTTCAGCAGCCAGCTTGCTTTCAACGCTACCGCTCCACCATTCATCAGTGAAGGCAATAGATAAGGGAAGATAACGAAAAATAGTGTTGGGCTGAATTCAGCCCTCCAATTTTTGTACTTTTGGAGATGGGCTAAAATGTCCCCTGAAGATTGTATTAATCTTGTGGGGGTGAGTGAACTGGAAGAACTTTTAGACAAGGGGTGGGAGGCTGGCTTACCTTTAAAGCTAAAGTGGCTAATTTTCTTTATTTTAAGAAGGAAAAAACAAAACAAGCTTTGCCACTGCTTGAAGCAGTGACATGGCTGCCTGAGGGCATTCCCTTTGAAATCTGGGAAAGAATGCCTCATGGGAACAATACTACATCATGACATAGAGTCATCCCCAGGGGCATTCTTGGGAAAGAAAGATGGAAGCCTCTATTGGATAATTTTGTTTGCCTCCCCCAAAGACACCAATATTGTTGTTCAGTCGTGTCCGACTCTTCGTGACCCCATGGACCATAGCACGCCAGGCCTTCCTGTCCTGCGCTCTCTCCCGGAGCGTGCTCAAGTTCATTTTCATTGCATCCGTGATGCTATCTAGCCATCTCATCCTCTGCCGTCCCCTTCTCCTTTTGCCTTCAGTCTTTCCCAGCATCAGGGTCTTTTCCAGGGAGTTTTCTCTTCGCATTAGGTGGCCAAAATATTGGAGCTTCAGCTTCATTATCTGTCCTTCCAATGAGTACTCAGGGTTGATTTCCTTTAGGATGGACTGATTTGACCTCCTTGCAGTCCAGGGGACTCATAAGAGTCTTCTCCAGCACCACAGTTCGAAAGCATCAATTCTTCGGCGCTCAGCCTTCCTTATAGTCCAGCTCTCACAACCATACATTACTACTGGGAAAACCATAGCTTTGATTAGACGGACCTTTGTCGGCAAGGTGATGTCTCTGCTTCTTACTATGCTGTCTAGGTTGGCCATAGCTTTCCTCCCAAGGAGCAAGCGTCTTTTAATTTCATGGCTACAGTCACCGTCTGCGGTGATCTTGGAGCCCAAGAAAGTAAAATCTGTCACTGCTTCCATTTCTTCCCCTTCTATATGCCAGGAAGTGATGGGGCCAGATGCCATGATCTTCGTTTTTTTAATGTTGAGTTTCAAACCAGCTTTTGCACTCTCCTCTTTCACCCTCAACAAGAGGCTCTTGAGATCCTCTTCGCTTTCTGCCATTAGGGTGGTATCGTCTGCATATCGGAGGTTGTTGATAATTCTCCCAGCAATCTTAATTCCAACCTCTGATTCATCCAACCCGGCATTTCTCATGATGTACTCTGCATATAAGTTAAATAAGCAGGGTGACAATATGCAGCCTTGTCGTACTCCTTTCCCAATTTTGAACCACTCGGTTGTTCCATGTCTGGTTCTTACTGTTGCTTCTTGACCCTCGTACAGGTTTCTCAGGAGACAGGTAAGGTGGTCTGGTACTCCCATCACTTTAAGAATTTGCCACAGTTTGTTGTGATCCACACAATCAAAGGCTTTAGCGTAGTCAATGAAGCAGAAATAGACGTTTTTCTGGAATTCTCTTGCTTTCTCCATGATGCAGCGAATGTTGGCGATTTGATCTCTAGTTCCTCTGCCTCTTCTAAACCCAGCTTGTACTTCCGGTAGTTCTCGGTTCGCATACTGCTGAAGCCTAGCTTGTAGGATTTTGAGCATCACCTTGCTGGCATGTGAAATGAGCGCAATTGTGCGGTAGTTTGAACACTCTTTGGCGTTGCCCTTCTTTGGAATTGGAATGTAAACTGACCTTTTCCAGTCTTGTGGCCACTGTTGAGTGTTCCAGATTTGTTGGCATATTGAATGCAGCACTTTAACAGCATCATCTTTTAGGATTTTAAATAGCTCGGCTGGAATACTGTCATCTCCGCTAGCTTTGTTGTTACTAATGCTTCCTAAGGCCCACTTGACTTCACTCTCTAGGATGTCCGGCTCAAGTTCAGTGACCGCACTATCATGGCTATCAGGGACATTCAGATCTTTCCTATATAGTTCTTCTGTGTATTCTTGCCACCTCTTCTTAATCTCATCTGCTTCTGTTAGGTCCCTGCCTTCTTTGTCCTTTATCATGCCCGTCTTTGCACAAAACGTTCCCTTGAGATCTTCGATTTTCTTGAAGAGATCTCTAGTCTTTCCCATTCTGTTGTTTTCCTCGATTTCTTTGCATTGTTCATTTAAGAAGGCCTTCTTGTCTCTCCTTGCTATTCTCTGGAACTCTGCATTCAGTTGGGTATATCTTCCCCTTTCTCCCTTGCTTTTCACTTCCCTTCTTTCCTCAGCTACTTGTAAAGCCTCATCAGACAGCCACTTGGCTTTCTTGCATTTCTTTTTCTTTGGGATGGATTTCGTTGCTGCCTCCTGAACAATGTTACGGACCTCCGTCCATAGTTCCTCAGGCACTCTGTCTATCAGGTCTAATCCCTGAAATCTATTCCTCACCTCCACTGTCTATTCATAAGGGATATGATTTAGGTCATACCTGAATGGTTTAGTGGTTTTCCCTACGTTCTTCAATTTAAGCTGAAATTTTGCAACAAGAAGCTCATGATCTGAGCCACAGTCAGCTCCAGGTCTTGTTTTTACTGACTGTATGGAGCTTCTCCATCTTTGGCTGCAAAGGACATAATCAATCTGATTTCGATATTGACCATCTGGTGACGTCCATGTGTAGAGTCGCCTCTTGTGCTGTTGGAAAACAGTGTTTGCTATGATCAGCATGTTCTCTTGGCAAAACTCTATTAGCTTTTGTCCTGCTTCATTTTGTGCACCAAGGCCATGCCTGCCTGTTATCCCGGTGATTTCTTGACTTCCTACTTTAGCATTCCAATCCGCTATGATGAAGAGGACATCTTTTTTTGGTGTTAGTTCTAGAAGGTGTTGTAGGTCTTCATAGAACCGATCAACCTCAGCTTCTTCGGCCTCAGTGGTTGGGGCATAGACTTGAATTACTGTGATGTTGAATGGTTTGCCTTGGATTCATACCGAGATCATTCTATCATTTTTAAGATTGTACCCCAGTACTGCTTTTCCCACCCTTTTGTTGACTATGAGTGCTACTCCATTTCTTCTAAGGGATTCTTGCCCACAATAGTAGATATGATGGTCACCTGAATTAAATTCGCCCATGCCTGTCCATTTTAGTTCGCTGATTCCCAAGATGTCGATGTTCAATCTTGCCATCTCCTGTTTGACCACCTCCAGCTTACCTTGATTCATTGATCTGACATTCCAGGTTCCTAAACAATATTGTTCTTTACAGCATCGGATTTTCTTTTCACCACCAGACACATCCACAGCTGAGTGTCCTTTCGGGTTTGGCCCAGCCGCTTCACTCTTTCTGGCGCTACTTGGAAATACCCTCTGCTCTTCCCCAGTAGTATATTGGACACCTTCCGACCTGAGGGGCTCATCTTCCGGCGTCATATCTTTTAGCCTTGTGATACGTTCCATGGGGTTTTCTTGGCAAGAATACTGGAGTGGGTTGCCATTTCCTTCTCCAGTGGACCACATTTTGTCAGAACTCTCTGCCATGACCTGTCTGTCTTGGGTGGCCCTGCACGGCATAGCTTATGGCTTCACTGAGTTACGCAAGCCCCTTCGCCACAACAAGGCAGTGATCCATGAAGGGGACACCAATATTCCCTCCCCCCATTTATGAGGTATGAATAGTCCTGTGCAAGTGGTGGGATACATGGCCCAGCTTTATTTGAAAGTGATAGCAGTGTCAAAAGAAATGGTGTGCAATGGGGTCATTGAGGCTCTCCAAATTCCACCTTGAAGCTCATTCCAGCTCAGGTCCATATCTGATTGCAAGCTTCATTTTTTCTTTTTGTATGAAAATGAATGCTTATTTTTGTACACATTTCCCCATATATACGCATCAGTTGTACACATTTTAGAAATGTATTTCTCCCATTGGTTAAAAGCATGTCTGTGCATTTTTTCAAAAGTATGCACTTTTCATGTACATTTTTCAAATACTTTTTTGTTTGTTCTTGAAATCACACTGCGAGCTCAGAAATGTATGGATTTCGACTGAAATTGCATTCAGGTTTGGTTCTGGGTGAAGCAAACTGTGTAAATTCTGATCAGAAACAAGCTGAAACAAATTGCTCACACATCCCTAGAGAAAACAGGTTTGCATTTGCACTATGGTTGGAAAGCAATGACATCCCTGAAAAAATGTGGCCTTTTCCTCTGGAAAGCGAATGTATGCTACTATATAGCAAATACCATATTTCGTTGTATTTAAGAACAAAGACATGTCAGGCTTTATTGAGCACATCACTAACTATATAACCAGTGTTAAACACTCAATTTGCAACTGTTGCTGTGTATTTTGTGTCTGATTATCACCCCTAGATCTGCATCCTATAAAAAGATATTTCTGTTTGCTTAATTATAAAGCTCTTTATGAACAGGCTCATCTGTAAATAGCTTGTTGCAGCTGAAATAGAAATATAATTATAATGAAGGCAGATGTTTGTGAGATACTTCACAAGAAACTTGCTCTGAATATACAAAGGAGAAAGGTTTTGCTAAATGGTGGGTCTTGGGCAGGCAGCCAAAAGTCACTAGTCTACTTCTCTTGGGGTGTCTTCTTTCCAAGCCAAGCACAACTGGCTTTTTTTCTCCAGGTAAATGCATTTATCTCCTTCATGGATCACTGCCTTGTTGTGGTGAAGGGGCTTGCGTAACTCAGTGAAGCCATAAGCTATGCCGTGCAGGGTCACCCAAGACAGACAGGTCATGGTGGAGAATTCTGACAAAATGTGGTCCACTGGAGAAGGAAATGACAACCCACTCCAGTATTCTTGCCAAGAAAACCCCATGGAACGTATCACATATGGTTTTCCCAGTATGGTTTTCCCAGTAGCAACGTATGGCTGTGAGACCTGGACTATACGGAAGGCTGAGCGCTGAAGAATCGATGCTTTTGAACTGTGGTGCTGGAGAAGACTCTTATGAGTCCCCTGGACTGCAAGGAGGTCAAATCAGTCAATCCTAAAGGAAATCAACCTGGAGTACTCATTGGAAGGACAGATACTGAAGCTGAAGCTCAAATATTCTGGCCGCCTACTGCAAAGAGAAAAGTCACTGGAAAAGACCCTGATGCTGGGAAAGACTGAAGGCAAAAGGAGAAGGGGACGGCAGAGGATGAGATGGCTAGATAGCATCACCGATGCAATGAATATGAACTTGAGCACACTCCGGGAGAAAGCGCAGGACAGGAAGGCCTGGCATGCTATGGTCCATGGGGTCATGAAGAGTCGGACATGACTGAACGACTGAACAACAACAAAGTGCATTTATGTAGATCTCCTCTAACGATCATTGGTGTGTTGCAAAATGCATGAATTCAGGAGCAATTTGCACAGTCGAATTGATGGATTGAGAACGTGTGTTCTGAGGAGTCATGTTGCGTTTGAAATACGTTGATCAGATTGTGTGATTGCTTCACCACTAGGGATGCATGAGAAATTAATTAATTTCAGTTCGTCTTTGCTCAGGATTTACCCAGTGCACAACTTCTGGACCGAGCACAGACTCGAATGCAATCTGCAGTCAAGGTCTTAAATCTCTGAGCTTGCAGTGTGATTTTCAGAGCAAAAAAATAAATTGCGTCTGATATCATGGATACATTTGAAAACTGCTCATGAAACATGTGTACTTTTGGAAAATGCACACACACGTTTTAATAAATGGGAGAAGGATGTGTACATTTCAAAGATGTGCACAATGAATGTGTGCAGTTGTAAAAATAAACATGAAAATACGCATGGATTTTCATGTGAAAATAATAAAACAAAGCTCACAATCTGATATGGATTTGAGTCAGAATGAGCTTTGAGATGGAATTCTGTGGAATTTGGTGAGCTTGAGTCTTGCTGCTTTGCACATCCCTGTTCATCTCACAGTTTGCAACGGAAACCGCAGTTAGGATGCCACCATTAAACCTACTTTTTCCAGCTTGGGTTGCAAGCTAAGAATATAGAAACTGCCTTGTTGGCTCCAACTAAGATTTGTCTGGTTCAGTATTCTCTTGCCAGCAATGGCCAGACTGATAGATGCCTCTGGAAGCTCACAAACATGGCGTGAAATGACCTTCCGCTTCGCCCCAGCTACGCATGAGTATATTGCTTATGTCATTGAGCTCTCATTTAACTATCATAGAAAACCACCATTGATAAACATGCCCTTCAACTTGTCTATTCTGAACCTACTGCTAATCAATTTACTGATTGACCCAAAAAGTATCATAATGCAATGCCCTCCCCCACTCACTCATGCATGCATGCTTTCCACCTCTTTAAAGTTCTAGCATGCCCCTCTGGGTTAAATATGTCTGCTTAACCTGGACTCTGGATAGATCTACTCAACACAACAGTTTGGTCATGTGGTTGGCCCTCATTTATACGTGGTCATGTAGTCTCATATTTATTTATATGTCGTGCCCCCCCCCCCCGGAAGTATATAGAATTATTGATTTCCTCAGAGGATTGTGTTCTATTTTATATAAAGATGAAATCCCACCCCCATAATTCCTCAGGACCATTAATCTCCCTGAAAGTGAGGGGGATTTTCATCTGCTTTTGGGGGGTGGGGGAGGCAAATTTCCCCAATGTTTTGAAGGGTGTTTCTTACCTGAGTTTTAGAGTGGCCAAGGGTGTGTGTGTGTGTTTTTTTATTAATTATTAATTTTGGCCCTTAAGAAAAAGTATCATGGCTGTGAGGCTCTCTATTTCCTCCAGCCCTCCCAGTTATGGTTCCTGGAGTAGAATGCCATAGGATCAACATATATAGCATTGTTCCCATATACATTCTGGGCCAAGAAATTCAGCTGTGAGACTGCAGTATTTGTGAGAATGGAGTATTTTTATTTTTGTAAAGGGCAAAAAAAAGAAAAAAGAAAAAAAGAAAAAAAGCAGTGGGGGGGGGAGGAGAAAAAAAAGAAAGAAATCCCCCTTCCTCAGCCACCGTGTCTACTTTAGAACTAAAATAAGGCCCTCCGGATGACTTTGGAGAAATTTGGCCCCAATCTTCATGGATGTTTTATATTGACTTCCCCCTCCTTGCTGGCAAAAGGATGAAATAAGCTGGTCTGAAATGTTTAGCTAGTTCTAGCTTGATAGCTTGCATGCTTGTTTGCATTAGGCCAGGGGTGCACAACACATGGGGCACACACACATGCGCCCTGCCAGTGTGCATCACCCAAATCTGACCTTTTTGCTGCTTGCTAGTGCATTTTTTTTTTTGCAGCCACCACCACTGAATCTAGCAGTGCGGCAACAGCAGGGGCAGGAGTGTGGCTTGTGTGGGGCAAGTTGGCAGGGGAATGAAAGGGACCCCTGGACCCCCTGAAGTTGCTTGCCCCTGTTAAGGGCTCTGAGCAAACCAACACATTTAGACATATTTCATCGCTTAGATTATAGGCCAATCTGTGGTTGGTTAAGTTCCAATTGAGAGATGTGAGTCAAATTTCTAAAATATTCAGGTTTGCATGAACATAAGGTCTCTCAACTAATCATGTAACTGTTTTCACTCTTGAAGCTGATGTCTCCTTAGTCTAGTAAGAACTTGAGAATTAGGGGCTGTGTGTGTACGCAGTTTCAGACTGGACCCAATTAAAGGTACAGGCCTGAATTAGGTTGGATCAAGTCTTGGACTAGAATCCTTGGAACAGATCCCTAACAAAGCTGAGGAATTCAGACCTCCTGAGCCATTGCCAGCTGCTGCCCCCTACAGCCCCCTCGGAAGGTTTTTTTTTTTTTTTTTTAAAGTTCACACAAGCAGTGGAGAGGTTCAAACATTTATCTCCCATGCTGATAACTTGTAACTGGGCTTGAAATCTCAGACAATAAATTTTCTTCAGCATTTCAACACCTCACTACTCAGATTCAGAAAATGGAAAAGCCTGTGAAACTGAAAATACAACCGGGAATTAAAACTTTCTCAGACCTCCATTCAAGTTTGGCTTCAGTTCAAGTTGGGGGTGGGGGTGAGGAGAGAACTTGGAAATGGATTTTTTATTTGCATCGCATTGCCTGACTGTCCTTGTAGCCACCCTGCTATTTATAGCATGCTTCATAGAGGAGAAAGATGGGGGACAACTTCTCAGTTATTATCATCAGCCTCTCTTGCATCAGCAAGTCCCAGTGGTTCAAGAAATACTAATACTAATACTAATACTAATACATGTCCATGCAAAGGTGTAGTTTGAACCTCTTTTCCCTAGTCAACTCCAACCTGCCATCAAGCTCTAACCAGTTCCTTACCAGAAATATAAATATACCTAATACTCTCCTGCTTTCTCTCAGGCAGTTCAGCACTGTATCTCAGGGTCTTAAGAGGCTTTCAAACATATTATGCTGCAACAGATGGTGAGAAACTAGTGGATAGATGTGACCCCTGGCTGAGTGTTGGCATAGCCATAAGGGAAGTGTGAAGTCTATTCCTTTATTTTTGCAGATATTTCTGCCTTCCCACATGCTGCTGTTAGATGCTCCAATCACTTATACTCGCAGGAGTCGATATCCAGTCTTGGCAATGCTGATCTGAATTATTGTTGCACATGGCATGCACACTTTTATATGTATTTGGTTTAGTTGTGCATCATGTTCATCATTCGAAAGCACAGGCATCTCTCTAAGCTAGGGGGAGGCAACACAGCACCCTCCAGATATTTTGGACTACTACTCCCAGAATTCTTGGCCATTGGACATGCTTGCTAGGGCTGATGGGAGTTGTAATTCAAAACATCTGGTGGATACTAGGCTGCCTTCCCCTGCAGTCTAAGCAGTGTGATGCAATCTAAAACATTGTTGCCCTTTGCATATGCAGCAGACCCAGTTGTGAAACATCTTGTGCTTACAGGTCCCTGCTTTCTCATCTTCACCCCCACCTCCACCCCCAGATCCAATGATAATAACCTCTATATATTATTTTGAGCATTTGACATGAAAACTCGCAAAGTCCAAATGGTTTCCAGGCGAAGGGGGTTTGAAGTGCACTTCACTTATGGAAACACTAATGGGAAGATATCTTACTTACTTGGGAGGGCCACAGATAAGTGCATATGGTGCATATCGGATCTCGGGGAGCAACACCTCTGCCTGAGACTGCCAGTCAGAGCAGACCATACTTCTTGAGGGACCAATGGCCTGGGTCAGACTCCCTCTATAAAAGGCCTCTCCTTTCCCATAAGGCTCTGCCCAGGATGAATATTGGTACCACATTAACAAAGTAAGAGCAGCTATTAATGAATCCTCTGACTGCTGTACAAATCTAGTCTTATCATTTTATGTTTTCAATGGCTTTTCTTATTGCAGCATCTATAGCCTCTTGTCATTGTGTATCTTTGCCAATTGCTACCATCTGTCCCGATGACACTGTGATGGTGGTTGAGTGAGCTGCTGTGCTTCTTAATGTCACTGTATGATTTTTGTGTTAGCTCTGTCACTCACTGCTAACTCCCTTTGTTTCTGTATTTCCTTGTCTCCACTCCACATATCCCTTCCCCAAGTGTCCTGAAAAGACCTATTGGGTTTTGTGTTCTCTCTCTCCCTCCCTCCCACCCTTCACCACCACATGGGATATCTCAACTATTCTCCACATCTGCCTTCTTGCTGTGTGTATACTCTTCCAGACAAAGTGTTGTGCACAGAACATTAAAAAACAACAACAACAAATACACAATCCTGTTGGCGTTCATTAACATCCGATTACAAATTGTGTTTACACTTCAGTTTTCTGTCATCTTTTTCTTTGGGTAGGGGTTGTTTCTGCTCATTTTAGTAATAAATTCAGTGTCAGGGTTTTGAAGATGGCACTTTACAACATGGAGGCAGTTCCACAGGGGAGGAGTGCCCCTTTCCAGACGGTTCCCTCTATGTGATATTCTCCCGGATGGATCTATCTAACTATGTCATGCTTATGGAAGACACTTGAAGCAAGCTGTTGCTTCTGCCTTACATGCATGCAGGTTGCCAGGGAGCCTGAGGGACTCACCATATGACTTCCATAATGCTCTGCATCTATCCAAATATGCCTGATGATCACTGCAAAGTTTAGGACGCCACATATCCGATTGCCTTTTGCAAAACTTTTCTGGAGCTCAAGCCTCCAGCTAAATGCAGCAGCTTCATGCCTCCTCACTCCATGATACTGATGAATGCAACAAGTATTTGGATAATATACATGCTGTGAATGTTTTCAACTTTGAAAAAATAGCAATAGAAAGGACTTTTTAAAAGGATTGTTTTTCTTTTATGTAGAAATCATAAAAAGCTCTGGAAACCTATGGGCAGAATCTGATGGAGCACTTACACCCCCCTCCCTGATACTTTTCTGCCCCCCTGATTCCCTTCCTCAAGCAGTGGGTCCTGCCAATTCCATTGAACAAGTGGGACCCGCCACTTATGAAGGGAGATGTAGTGCTTCCCAGAGGAAGCCCTGAAATGAGCCGAAATGCTTGTTTCTGGAAGGAGGCAGGTCAACAGAGTTCCCTTATGCGCGCTCCGCCAACCTGCTTCGTTCCAAAAATGAGCATTTCCTCTCCTTTCAGGTTGACCTAAATAGCCATTGCTCAAGCGGTGGGGGCTGCTTGCACAACAGAATTGGTGGGATGGAAGAGAATTGGCAGGGCTGGAAGCACCCCATTGGATTCTGCCCTATGTCTGCTAGGAAAGGTATAGGAATTGAAGTAATGTATGCCAAGTTTCCACTCCACTACCTCGCTGTAGTTATCTTTGACCTAGAATGGTACCTATCATGTCTTGCTGGAATGGTAGATCAAGATCTGGCTCAGAGACTCCACAAGCTGGTGCTCCAGTTTGCACACCCCAGCTCTCTACTACACATGGGGTGGGGTGAGAACAGTGTGAATCAGGCTATTGTGGCTATGGATCTCTCTGTAGGGAGTGTTTGCAGCCCATGATGCAAAAAGTGAATGGCAGAGGGATGGTGTACCTGCTCCCTCTCCAGCACACAGGTTGCAGTACCAGGCTAAGGTCTGGATCAGGCCCAATGCATGCTCCTTCACTCACTGACCTCTGGTTAAACCTGTGAGTTGTTGTTCAATCATTCAGTCGTGTCCGACTCTTTGTGACCCCATGGACCATAGCACGCCAGGCCTTCCTGTCCTGCACTCTCTCCCGGAGTGTGCTCAAGTTCATATTCATTGCATCGGTGATGCTATCTAGGCATCTCATCCTCTGTCGTCCCCTTCTCCTCTTGCCTTTAGTCTTTCCCAGCATCAGGGTCTTTTCCAGAGAGTTTTCTCTTTGCATTAGGTGGCCAAAATATTTGAGCTTCAGCTTCAGTATCTGTCCTTCCAATGAGCACTCAGGGTTGATTTCCTTTAGGATGGACTGATTTGACCGCCTTGCAGTCCAGGGGACTCGTAAGAGTCTTCTCCAGCACCACAGTTCGAAAGCATCAATTCTTCGGCGCTCAGCCTTCCTTATAGTCCAGCTCTCACAGCCATACATTACTACTGGGAAAACCATAGCTTTGATTAGATGGACCTTTGTCAGCAACATGATGTCTCTGCTTCTTCTTACTATGCTGTCTAGGTTTGCCATAGCTTTCCTCCCAAGGAGCAAGTGTCTTTTAATTTCATGGCTACAGTCACTGTCTGTGGTGATCTTGGAGCCCAAGAAAGTAAAATCTGTCACTGCTTCCATTTCTTCCCCTTCTATATGCCAGGAAATGATGGGGCCAGATGCCATGATCTTCATTTTTTTAATGTTGAGTTTCAAACTAGCTTTTGCACTCTCCTCTTTCACCCTCAACAAGAGGCTCTTTAGATCCTCTTGTTCGCTTTCTGCCATTAGGGTGTCTGCATATTGGAGGTTGTTGATAATTCTCCCGGCAATCTTAATTCTGACCTGTGATTCATCCAACCCGGCATTTCTCATGATGTACTCTGCATATAAGTTAAATAAGCAGGGCAACAATATGCAGCCTTGTCGTACTCCTTTCCCAATTTTGAACCACTCGGTTGTTCCATGTCTGGTTCTTACTGTTGCTTCTTGACCCTCGTACAGGTTTCTCAGGAGACAGGTAAGGTGGTCTGGTACTCCCATCACTTTAAGAATTTGCCACAGTTTGTTGTGATCCACACAATCAAAGGCTTTAGTGTAGTCAATGAAGCAGAAATAGATGTTTTTCTGGAATTCTCTTGCTTTCTCCATGATCCAGCGAACGTTGGCGATTTGATCTCTAGTTCTTCTGCCTCTTCGAAACCCAGCTTGTACTTCCGGTAGTTCTTGGTTTGCATACTGCTGAAGCCTAGCTTGTAGGATTTTGAGCATCACCTTGCTGGCATGTGAAATGAGCACAATTGTTCGGTAGTTTGAACACTCTTTGGCATTGCCCTTCTTTGGAATTGGAATGTAAACTGACCTTTTCCAGTCTTGTGGCCACTGTTGAGTGTTCCAGATTTGTTGGCATATTGAGTGCAGCACTTTAACAGCATCATCTTTTAGGATTTTAAATAGCTCAGCTGGAATACTGTAATATCCGCTAGCTTTGTTGTTACTAATGCTTCCTAAGGCCCACTTGACTTCACTCTCGAGGATGTCCGGCTCAAGTTCAGTGACCGCACTATCATGGCTATCAGGGACATTCAGATCTTTCCTGTATAGTTCTTCTGTGTATTCTTGCCACCTCTTCTTAATCTCATCTACTTCTGTTAGGTCCCTGCCTTCTTTGTCCTTTATCATGCCCATCATTGCACAAAACATTCCCTTGAGATCTCCAATTTTCTTGAAGAGATCTCTAGTCTTTCCCATTCTGTTGTTTTCCTCGATTTCTTTGCATTGTTCATTTAAGAAGGCCTTCTTGTCTCTCCTTGCTATTCTCTGGAACTCTGCATTCAGTTGGATATATCTTCCCCTTTCTCCCTTGCTTTTCGCTTCCCTTCTTTCTTCAGCTACTTGTAAAGCCTCATCAGACAGCCACTTGGCTTTCTTTCATTTCTTTTTCTTTGGGATGGATTGAGTTGCTGCCTCCTGAACAATGTTACGGACCTCTGTCCATAGTTTCTCAGGCACTCTGTCTATCAGGTCTAATCCCTGAAATCTATTCCTCACCTCCACTGTCTATTCATAAGGGATATGATTTAGGTCATACCTGAATGGTTTAGTGGTTTTCCCTACGTTCTTCAATTTAAGCTGAAATTTTGCAACAAGAAGCTCATGATCTGAGCCACAGTCAGCTCCAGGTCTTGTTTTTACTGACTGTATAGAGCTTCTCCATCTTTGGCTGCAAAGGACATAATCAATCTGATTTCAATATTGACCATCTGGTGATGTCCATGTGTAGAGTTGTCTCTTGTGCTGTTGGAAAAGAGTGTTTGCTATGATCAGCGTGTTCTCTTGGCAAAACTCTATTAGCCTTTGTCCTGCTTCATTTTGTACACCAAGGCCATGCTTGCCTGTTATCCCAGTGATTTCTTGACTTCCTACTTTAGCATTCCAATCCCCTATGATGAAGAGGACATCTTTTTTTGGTGTTAAGTTCTAGAAGGTGTTGTAGGTCTTCATAGAACCGATCAACCTCATCTTCTTCGGCCTCAGTGGTTGGGGCATAGACTTGAATACTGTGATGTTGAATGGTTTGCCTTGGATTTGTACCGAGATCATTCTATCGTTTTTAAGATTGTACCCCATTACTGCTTTTCCCACCCTTTTGTTGACTATGAGTGCTACTTCATTTCTTCTAAGGGATTCTTGCCCACAGTAGTAGATACGATGGTCACCTGAATTAAATTCACCCATGCCTGACCATTTTAGTTTGTTGATTCCCAAGATGTCGATGTTCAATCTTGCCATCTCATGTTTGACCACCTCCAGCTTACCTTGATTCATTGATCTGACATTCCAGGTTCCTAAACAATATTGTTCTTTACAGCATCGGACTTTCTTTTCACCACCAGACACATCCACAGCTGAGTGTCCTTTCAGCTTTGGCCCAGCCACTTCACTCTTTCTGGCACTACTTGGAAATACCCTCTGCTCTTCCCCAGTAGTATATTGGACACCTTCCGACCTGAGGGTCTCATCTTCCGGCATCATATCTTTTAGCCTTGGGATACGTTCCATGGGGTTTTCTTGGCAAGAATACTGGAGTGGGTTGCCATTTCCTTCTCCAGTGGACCACATTTTGTCAGAACTCTCTGCCATGACCTGTCCGTCTTGGGTGGCCCTGCACGGCATAGCTTATGGCTTCACTGAGTTACGCAAGCCCCTTCGCCACAACAAGGCAGTGATCCATAAACCTGTGAATAGAGGGATCTAATTAGTGCTAGTAGTTGCAGCTGCTGAGAATAAATTGTTCCATAGGAAGTAAAAATGTGCTACAATTCTTTGGGCCACAGGCAAGCCATCAGATCAAGGTAGTAGTCACAAGTGAAGTAACCAGGTAACAATCTAAGCTTAAAAAAATAAAGCAAGGCAAGATATACAGCAAGGATGGGCAATGTGTCCCTCCAGATGTTGGATTGCAACTCCCATCAGCCTTAGCCAGCAAAGCAAATGGTGAGGGATGATGGGAGTTGCAGTCCAACCACATCTGGAGGCCCATGGATTCCCATCCTCAGTGTACAGCCAAAACAGGATAGGGACAAGCTATGAGCTCACTGGGAAGCAGCAGAATGTCAGTCATGAACTCTGTGGTCCTCCCATGTAAAAAGCATGGTGGAGGCTCATATTTATAATTCAACTGTTTGTGTACCCTTCCCGCATGCCTTATGCCAGCTCACCCAGCCCAAACGAATCTCCAGCTGTAAGTTTCCCAGAAGCTTCTTCAAAACCAAGGATCAGAGATACTGCTCTGTGCCTATGCTGAAGAGTTCTCTATGACATACTAGGTATGACCAGTGGGGTTATGCCTACTTCACTGGCACCACACTGGA
The DNA here is from genome assembly GCF_057233095.1 of Heloderma suspectum. NCBI lineage: Eukaryota > Metazoa > Chordata > Lepidosauria > Squamata > Helodermatidae > Heloderma > Heloderma suspectum. The sequence continues at coordinate 275,863,771 of NC_139458.1, forward strand.
CTGTCAATAGATGCTATTTTCAGCAAAACCACAAAAAGTCCAGGTTTCATTTCCAGATCAGTGACCCGAACCAACATGTAGGTCCAAAGCAAAGGCAAAATTCCAGTGGATCTTTTCTTCAAGCATTTGGGATCCACTGGCTCACATGCTTTACAATCCTCTGTTTCTCAGACTGCCATCCCTCCCCTACTCAAGCCATATTTCCTGATCTCTCAAAATGTCTGGACACAGCACAGAAGATTGGTCAGCAGAGTCTCTGAACTACATAGTCACTGAGTTAGAACTGATATGACAGCTCCTAAGATAAAATTATGTTTACTAAACAAGAATTGTCATGCACCCTGAAACAAAGCCAGATGCTGTTTTTGTTCATTGTTTAGCAAGTTGTGGGATTTTGTTGTATAGTGGCAAAATTATTCCTCTATGCTATAGGATGCCATCCTCACACAAACCATTTTCTCTAGTCCTTTAGAATGCATACCTCAACCCTTCATTTAATTCTTGCCAGTCCACAAATAGGGGCACAAATAGCACAATTTTTACTCTTTCTTTTGCTAAAAGACTGCATTTTCCCCCCAAAAGAAAGCTTGAGCCTTTCTGGCATTTTCATTGTGTGTTATAGAAATCTGAGTGCACAATTATTGGGAAGTGTTACCCCCCTCATCCAGTCATCCCTAATGTACAACCCCCACCCCAAATTAGCTGTAACAATTGCCTTTTTTCTAAATTGTTTTTCTGAAACAATTCAGCCTCTCCTCTTTATAAATCGTATCTTCTAATAGTGAACTCAGGTGGTGAGTACCAACTAGACTGTCGCCAAAATGGGGTCACTGAGAAACAAGATTGAGATATGAGGATGCTTGAGGAAATCCCAAGGTTTACAGAAATACAGTTCAAAGAATAACAATGACAAACCCAAGGGGACATTTTTTAAAAACACCCCCCCCCCCCGTGAGTTTGTGCTCAGCAGCCACAGAATGCAGAGTGAGAGTTGGAAAACAAAACTGGAGTACCCTGCTTGGAGGGAATGGGTGGCCGGAATCGTGAACAGGAGCACTCTTTTTCGGAGGGGAGATACACTGCATCATTTTGTTGCAAATCCCATTATTCTAAAGTAAAAGTTCCCTAAATCCATTCATTATAATGGTTTAGATTTATTGACAGATGAAGTGCAGATTTCTAGCTGGAGGCTGACGTCCACCTCACGCGCCTACCCACAGAAACGTCTGCATAAAACGTTCTTTTGTTGCTGTCTATATCGAAATGGCAACCTCCCATGTTTTGAGTCAGTGTAATATAAAAGTGTCCCAGATATGTTCTCACACATAACTGGCTAAAGTAGCAGCTGCTTCGGCTGATCAGCTGCAGGTTACTTTGTATGAGATTACCAGTAGTTGGGGAGCTGTTTATGTAAGGCTCCAGCAGCACACACCTGCCCATTGACTGGAAAAGCTATACCTGACTTACCTCTACTCAGGCTTAGTCACCATCTGCTCCATGTGTGTGTCTTCCTTCCTTCCTTCCTTCCTTCCTTCCTTCCTTCCTTCCTTCCTTCCTTCCTTTCTTCCTTCCTTTCTGCACACTCAGGGTTTGTTTACACCAAGTCAGCACAACTCTTGACCCACCGAGTCAAACACTGCTCCCACAGCTCACTCCAAGTCAAACATGTTGGCCCACCAGCGGTTCAGTAAAGCTTCTGATTTTTGCTGTTTACCTGTGTTTGCAAAAACAGAGGAGGGGAGGGTATTCAGCACCTGTCAGACAGTGCTGGCTCCAGATTTCGGAGGGCCCTTAGGCAAGACACTGGCTAGGTCTACACTAGTATTTTTTTTTTAATCAGTATTGAAGTGCACTGATAACTGTTGGGGCATGTGGCATTCCCACCCAAGGTTCCACCTTTCCCCAGCCTCCTCCTCAGCAACTCAGAAACAAACCCCTCAGGAATGCCTGCTTTCACTTTGGGATAGGGATGTACGAATCCCTTACCTGGCTCCGCGCAGGGGCATCCACGGTGGGGGGGGGAGGCGCTTCGTCCCTCCCCCTGGAATCCTGCCCGGCCGCCCGCAGCTGGACATCTGGCCGCTGAGCAGCCCTGCAGGAACACAAATGGCAGCTGTCATAGCTGCTGCCATTTGTGTCCCTGTATTGAGCCGGGATAGGCTATGTAAATATTTATGGAGCCTATCAAGGCAGAGGGAAAACCCCCAGTGTACTCAAATGGCGGTAGCTGCTGCCATTTGTGTATGCTGGGTTCCCCCCCCCCCGCCATGATAGGCTACGTAAATACTTTGCTCCTGAAGACCCATCACTGAGCAGCTGAAGAATGCGCCCACAGTCATAGAACTAGGGATGTTCAACCTGTTCAGTATGAGAATTGCACTCCAGTTTGCAAATCATCCGAACTCACCTCATTCGCAACACCGAACGTGAATGGGAGTGCATTTCTTTAAAAAAGAGAGGAAAGTTCACACATTCCTGGTCTTGCAATCACATTAGAAAATATAAGAAAATATTTAGAGTATGGCAATGGAGCTTTCACACAATTTGCTTAACATAATCTAAGAAGGGGTGCTTTGAAAGAACCTTGAGAGTTTTGAGCCTGGTTTCTCAACACTTTGTCAAAATCCAGCTTCATGGGGATCATTTTAGCCATTTAGAGAGCAAACCTATGGTCCCTGGGAGAGTGTCCAGACACCATAAGATATTGTGGAATTCCCCCTCTGAGAGGCCATAGACACTGCTAGAACCTTCGAAGAAGAAATCATTCCCTCCTGTCCCTCGAAGCCACTCTAGATGTGGAAAGTACTGCAGCGGCTTTCTCACCCAAGGTTGGAGTGCTGACTTTGGGTGAGGATGCAAATAAGGAGGAAGGGGTAAAGAGGGGAGGCACTAAAGATCCACAGGATCCTAAAACTTCCTAGCTCCCATCCCCATGACTCTCAAAAGCATGTTTAGTAGGAAATCAGCAGAAAGGAGGAAAGAGAGGCAAATATCATCTCCATCACTTGCCGTCAGAGCTCCCTGGATGTCCTTAGGACTGCTTTGCCCAGGTACTATATTTAGTAACCCCTGAGTGTCAGGTCATTGTTCTGTTGGGGTACATTCCAGAGATGGAACTTGGCTAGCTATGAGTGAACAACATGGTGATGTGTTACTTGCTTCTGTTTCTTGCTTCTGCTCTCTTTATATCTGTCACATAACTTGGATGGGGTAGTCATGTTTTAATTATTCAAGGAAAGATTTACACTACAAGCCTAGTTTGTCTTTATATCTGTTTAACTGTCAGGCCCTCTCACAAAGAATCATGGGAATTGTAGTATGGGGAAGAAGCTGGGAATTCTGATTTATTTATTTAATTTATTAATTGCCCATCTGGCCGGTCACCCAGCCACTCTGGGCGATGTACAACAATAAAACCAGTTTACACAATAAAATTCAACATTAAAAACATCACATTTCTAAAATCACCCTAGCCCACCCCAAATGCCTGCCTGAACAACCATTTTTTTAATGCATGGCAGAAGCTCATTAAAGAGAGGGCATGGCGGAGTTACCTAGGGAGGGAGTTCCACAGAGTGGAAGTGTTAGAGAGAGTACGTTCATTTTCCCATTTATTTCAGTGGAGATCCAAGTCTTCCACTGCCTGTAATTTTGGTGTTTATCACCCAAATAGCATGATATTATTTGCAAGCATTCTACTACCTGGCTGCAAGGGCATAAGACCTGCCACATTTCAAATAGGTGAGACAAGGTTTCCTCTTTTACAGTCAATTTTAAAAGGCTTTCTCATCCTATAACCTTCCTTTTACCTACAATGGAAGTCCTTGTGGCATTTTTCTCACTTCTAACTTCTGTGTATTTATTCTGTATAATGTGTGAAATGGCTGTTAGAGTGTTCTACCATTACTGCCTCAAGGCAAGCCTTCAAATACAACAGGTATAGCAAGTTTGCCAGACTAGGGAGGTTGCCTTTGTATCAGTGCTGAAATGTTTTCTGTTAGTCATTCACTATACATTCTTTCATCATTTTAATTTTTTCTCCCGTTAGTGTGTGTGTATGTGTGTGTGCGTCTGTATGTGGGGGGGGGGGGCTGTGTGTGTGTGTGTGTGGAAATGAAGGATAGAGGCTGTGTTTCTACACAAGATATTTACATATCAAATATGACAATACAGCAGCTCCATTCAACATATGCATTTTAATTCTTTTAAAATATATATCTTTCTGATACCTGTACCCAGTGATTTCAATGTTTCATTCCCAGCTAATCTTTAAACAAAGCAGCATGACCTTCATTGTGCAAATGAATGGTATTTTCCTTGCATAAAAGAACTACCAGTATAGACATGCTATTGACAGAATAATGAAGCTACGCCTGAAGAGGTGTGACATGGACACATTTGAGCAATACAAAAGAAAAGTTAATGGAGAAATATGCATGGAGCCCTGTTTAGTCAGGTGGCAAGAAACAATGAATGAAAGGAAGATTATTACCTGTAAGGCTAACAGTTTCTCTTTGTACCATGAGCTTAAGGGGGAAGTGGTGATGGTGTGTGTGTGTGTGTGGGGGGAGTAGAGCAGAGCTATAGAAGACAGTGATATGTTTAGAAGGAAACTGCCATCTCTTACATTATCTGTAAAGGTAATTAGGTTTGATAAAAAGCTCAGATGTTGGTGGGTGAAATTTGGGATTAGGCAGCCAGACACACTCTTTCAGAAGTACTGAATTCATGCTCCCTCCCCTGCCCACCCCACCAGCACAACCACCAGCTCACAGCTGATTTCGTGAGGCCCCGACAACACATTCAAGTGGCACAGCTTCACACATCCCGCGTCAACAGTCAACACTGCCACAGATGTAAACCCCTATATACCACTCACCAGTGTGCCCCACACCCAGAGAGAGTGCAAGAGGCAGAAACAAATAGCGAATACGGACACAGAGAAAGGGAGAGGACACTAGAGCAAAAGAGGCAAGAAATGCACTGGTTCAGTATTGGACGGCCTGCCTCTTCCACTGGTTACGTAGATGAAGAGCCATCATCATAAACCTTGATGATCAAGAGGCTTAAGGAACAAGGGAAAACATGTTGTGGACTGAAATTGGGGTTGTGGGAGGAGGAAAGTTAACAGGAGGGTTAAGAAGAAGGGGGAGAATCCATGAAATGCCCTGTTATTTCAGGATAACTGATTTCAGGATATTATTTCAGGATAACTGATTGTGTATGCAAACCCTTGGTAGGTATGTAACTACAGATGAGGCAGCTACCTAAACTGTGGAATGGTGTTCTTGCAGGGCTGGAACAGAAAAGAAGCCTCTTTGCAACACTGGAGTAAAACTCTAAGACAGTACCATTGCACTAAAACATGTGTCTGGTCATTGTGACATGCAGTTTCAGATACCATTGCAAATTGGTTTCTATGCCTCGCTGTTCAGACTCCTGCTACAACAGCGATGGAGCATACGTTTTTTGATTACTTTGTTCTCTAGTCTCTGTTCTTGTTATCCTGAACCTTAGCATCGCTGCTTCACCAAAGTGTTTCTGCTGTGAAGTACTGCACCAACCTTGCAATCGGTTTACACTTTGAAAATATGTCCTGAATAATTTCTGAAAACAGTACAAAACAATGGGACAATAAACAGAACTGTTTTGTAATTTTTTTTAAAGTAAGCAAGCCAAAAACTAGTTCTGGGAAAGTCAGGAGTGAGGTCTAGGAAATGAAGCAGGTCTGAATCTGGTAATAAAGCTTTCTTTTTTGCATTCATATATTCTTCCTTCTTTAAACCTCATAAATTTCTGAAGCATCGAAATATTGGCTGAACAGATCCTCTAATTTCTGCAGAGTTAAACTGTGTTGAATTCTTCTGTATTAATGTAAGTACTAAAGGTTCACTTATGTTGCCATGTGTGCACTACAGTTTCAGGGAGGAGGAGGAGGAGGAGGAGGAGGAGGAGGAGGAGGAGGAGAAGAAGAAGAAGAAGAAGAAGAAGAAGAAGAAGAAGAAGAAGAAGAAGAAGAAGAAGAGAAAATCCCAGATTCCTCCTACTCTGCTCAATATCCTTGATTTGGTGACTATCCCTTATGCCCTAGAAAAGCAAGGGGCACATGCAAGTGTTCAAACTGTGTACAGTGAACGAGTGGGTGTGGGGGAGCAGGATCATGGCAATAGTCCCCACCCCTTGAACCTGTACATCATTCATTCAAAAGGTTTCATGACACCACACATATACTGCTCTCTCCATGTAACTGGAAACCCTGGAAGAGTGGAGTTCCTGATTGTATGGAGAGATATGCATACAGTTGTTTGCATGTAGGCTCCATGCTGATGTTCAACTGAACATGCATATATAGTTACCCTACATACACAACAGTTCGAATGTCTGCATAGGGCTATATGTGATGTCCATGAATGTGTGCCTCCAGCTAAACGAATAATTTGTTCTTACACTAGAAAGATATGAATACCCTTCCATGGCTACAATCTATGCACACTTACTTGAAAGTAAGCACCACTGAAAAGGAGGACATGCCTCTGAGTAAACATGCATAAGATTGGGTCTACTTCTGAACAAAGCATAAAAATAAGATGCAAGATTGCCAGCATTGATTAATGGGGGTCCTGGTGGCCAGAGTAGGCCTTAGCCCTTGCATCAGTGTAGCAGTTGCCATCTGTATTAGCACTGGGGCATCACACATAAGTCTTCTTGCAGGCAAGGAAGCAGTGGGGCAGGGATTGCTCATTGCCCTCAGCTAAGCATTATAACCCAGGAGGTGTCAAAATGGCCTCACTCGCCTAGCAACAGCACAATTGGACTGGTGTCATAAAAAGCAGTGTGGCAAGAAGAGCTTTGAGGAGCAAACAGTGGCAAGCTGTTCCTGCCGCACTTGTCTTGCACAGGATGAGCTGCAGTTGTCTATTACGAGCCTCTGTGTGTAACCTGCAGGATCTACCAAAACAGGATTTCTGCTCTTGTCACATGGCATGTCACGCAATGACCCATGAGCATAAATGCCAAATGTATCAACCTTACTTTCTATTTTCCAAAACATCTGAAAATAGTCACACAGCATTCGCGAGACCAGTTTTCTTTTCAACTCATTCAAATTAGGATGGGTCTTATCAGTGGAATCAACATCTACCTGGCCTCTACTTATTTATCCATATGTAGGGATGACTCCAGTGAGGCTGGAGTCTTTGGAATCCGGCCCCCCAGAGTCAGTGGCGGAATGGCCTCCCCACCTGCCACCCCCTGAAATCCCCCCCAGGATGGACCTACCTGGTGGCGGATGCGACGGTGGCAGCTCCAGCTCGTCTTCCGGCCACTGCCAGGCTGCTGCAGCTGCAAATGGCGGCTGTCGTAGCGGCCGCCATTTGCATGCCTGCATTAGGCCATTATAGGCTACGTAAATACTTATGTAGCCTATCACAGCAAAGAGCAGGGGCACAAATGGTGGCCGCTACGCCATTTGTGCCCTTGCTCTTTGCCGTGATAGGCTACGGAAATATTTACGTAGCTTATCACGGAAAAAGGCAGGGACGCAAATGATTTGCCATGATAGGCTACGTAAATGCTTACGTAGCCTATCACGGCCTAATGCAAGGACACAAATGGCGGCCGCTATGATGGTGTCAGGGTGGAAACTGAGCCCATAGAGCCCCAGAGCAGTTCTGATTCTGAGGAAGAGCAACAACCCGTGGGAGAGGAGCTCACCCATCTCTCACAGGCACAGCGGCAGGGAGAGATTCCTCCTGCCTTCATTCCTGAGAGAGATAGTGACCCTGGCAGCAAGAGAGCGGGGGATGGGGCCTTGTTGGATGCTCAGTGCAGATGCAGGGATTGGTGCCAGATGGAGAGGAGGCGCTCTGCTTGCTTGGAGCTAAAACAACAGTCGCGTCCCGAGGACCCAAGGGTAAGAGGGAGGACCTCTCCATAGCCCATAAGTTCAGAGTTTTCCTGCTCTTCCCCTTCAAATGGGGACCAGCTGCCTTACCCGGAGCTTAGGCTACTCTGCTAACTACCCCAGTGCGTTTCCTTGCTTAGTGGCTGGTAATTAGCATCTGAAAGAGTCATTAAGTTGTAAAGGAATAAAGCCTTGGAAAGAATCCTCGTCGTCTGTGTTTTGAGTTGGCTATTGGAGGGGACTGTAAGAGGCAGCTAGGGCACTCCTGACAGACGGCCACCATTTGTGGCCACAGCAGCCTGGCAGTGGCCAGAAGTCCGGCTGCGGCTGGCTGAGGCTGGTGGCTATTGCCTTGCCTTGCTGCGGTGCGGAGCTGGCTGGAGAGGATTCCAGGGGAAGGGACAGATCACCTCCCCCCCCCCCCGCAGATCTCTGGAACGGAACAAGGTAAGGGATTTGTACATCCCTATCCATATGTAAAATAGGGCTGTGCATGGACATCCCCCCCCCCCCGATCTGACTCGGAAGCTGATTCAGGGCTTCCGGGGTAGGCACGATTTGACTCTGGCTGACTCGCCCCCCTGACCTGCCTCAGTCTAGGAAGCTGAAGCAGGATTCAGACATCTGAATCCCGCTTCAGCCCCCGCCACACACACACCGCCCACCCCCAGCTCCTCACCCTTGGTCTGGTGGGGGGGGGAGGTGCTGCCACCAGGGGAGCCACCGCTGCCACAGCTGCTGGTGCCACTGGGGAAGCCACTGCCAGCACTGCTGGGGAAGCCGCTGCCAGGGAAAATGCTGCCCGTTGCAGCCCGCCAACTGCTGACAGGCACGAGGGCAGGAGTCGCCCTCCAACTGCACCCTCTCTCTTCCTTGCAAGGAGGGGAGGGCGCCCAGTTGGGGGCAGACTCCTGCCTCTGCTCAAGCCTTCACGGGTTCCTTGCTTGCGAGGAGCTGTGAAGGCTTGAGTCAGTTGGTGAAGGCCTTCTGTGAAGCCTTCACAGGTTCCTTGCTTGAAATGAAATCAAGTGGATCCCTGCCAAGGATCCATGTTTTTGTGCCTTGGCTGTGCCCACAAGTGGTGGATCCATGATTTTTCTGGTTTCAGCCGGTGGAGGTAGATGTGCTCTGTGATATGATGGTGGTTTGGGGTATTTGCTCTGCAAAATCATATGAAATCATGCGGATCCCTCTTTGATTTTATGGATCCTTGTTTCACCCAGTCCCCATAACACACGCTTTCTTCTCAGCTTTGTTCGTTCTGCCAAAGGAGAGTGGGAAGGGTTAAGGCTTCCTCTGCTATGCCTGTCAGAGACTGGGGCATTTGGTCCCAGTGGCTAGGACTGGAGCAGAGAGAGAAATGCCATGGAGCTTCCTCCCCTTCCATCCTGCTGCCGCTGCCATCATTGCACATGATGGAAACTTGTCAGGGCAGTGAGAGGCTGCTCAATTATCAGGCGGCTTGTGCACCTCAATGGATCGTCTTGTGCCCCCCCTGGGTTGCATGCACCCTGCTTTGGAGACAACTTCTCTAGCCAAATAACGTTCAGACAGAATCCTCTCCTCTCCAGTAACACCACCTCTCTCACAATGAGCAAACGGAAGTTGACTCACAGCAAAGCTCCCTCCCTCCCTCCTTCTCCTCCCTCTCCTCTCCCTCTCCTCTCCAAGGAGCCGCACTCCTCCTGCCCTGCATTGGATAGGCAGTGGTCTCTGAGTTTGGAGACAGTCATCTATCCCCATAGGATTGCTCCCTGATTGTATTTTATGGCTTTAAGCTTTGTCTTATAAACCATCCAGAGAGCTTTGGCTATTGGGTGGTATAGAAATGTAATAAATAAAGAAATAAATACCCCCCCGCCCGATCTTGTGCAACACAATAGCAGGCATTTTGCTACTTTTTTAAATAATGGCCAAATATAGTTCCTTCATCAACACCTGTGTCTTCTGTCTTGAAATCAAGACAATCACTTATTATATCCTTCAGGCATCTAGGACAGGGAAACTTCCCTTAGACTGTATGCTGCATAGTCTTGCATTATATAGGGATGTTGGAGAATTCCGCCATGGACTCCAGTGAGGATCTACGTAGCCTATCATGGCAAAAGGCAGGGATGCAAATAGCAGTCGCTACGCCATTTGCATCCTTGCCTTTTGCCATGATAGGCTATGTAGATAGTTACGTAGCCTATCACGGCTTGGCAGGGACGCAAATGGCCTAGTGGCTGCCATTTGTGTTCCTGCCTTTTGCCGTGATAGGCTACATAGATACTTACATAGCCTATCATGGCCTCCGTAAGGATGCAAATGGCGGCCGCTATGGCCGCTGCCATTTGCGGCCAGCGCAGCCCAGCAGCGCATGGAAGTCCAGGTGCAGGCAGCCCCAGCTGGTGGTTCTGCGGAGTCACCACGGAGCAGAGCTGGCTGGGGAGGATTTCGGGGGGAGGGACAGAGCGCATCCCCCCCCCACGGACGCCCCGGATCAAAAAGGTAAGTACTTTTCGTACATCCCTACTGGCATATGGAATCCTTCTCTCAATCTAAACAGAAAACTAGTTCTTCCCCACTTGTAAATCAATATCACTTTTTCTAATAGTTATAAAACTCTTCCCCTGCCACACCTAAATGTCTTGAGGCCCACACAACATTGTAGTGCATACAAAAGTCAATGCAAAATCAAGTGATAAAGAAGTGATTTTCCAGTGATTCTTTTTGTAAAGCCCAAAGGACACAAATGAACAACAGGGTAATCTGTTCAATGTGCCAGAGTATACATAAGTGTATGCACTCCATAAGCCAGCCACCGGAAGAGTTCAATATGTAAAACCACTTCTCCGTAGTTTTTTTCATCATTTGGTTAAAGCTTTTCAAGTAAAAAGAAAAGTTTAAAGGTAAAAGTAAAAGTAATAAATGTACCAAGGAAGAAAAGAATGCCAATGAGCAAGCGCATCTACACCCAACTGTAATAAATACGCCCAGTCTCTGTTGATATTCGAGAAAGCTAGCAGGTGTTCCATGGAGATTATTCACTTATAAATTAACTAATGGAGGGGAAATGGGGATTTTAAAAGGCATGTTAATTAACAAGCATTGAACTTAACCTTGATTATTCTACCTGGCCAAGAGCACCTGTATGTGACATTATGAACTGTATTTGAGAAACCAAGTTAGTTTAGTTCTAACAGTCATTTAGACAGCCGGAGGGAGGGAGGGAGGGCTTAGCAGTAAGAATGCTCTCATCTAGGCCCATTGTTCAAGATCATTTTGTGGTGTGGTTGCCACTCCTCTTTTTCTGGAAACTTTTGTATCACGTGCAAGTAAGTATGGACTTACTTGTCTTCCTAGAGGCCACCTGTACCAGGGCTGCCTGCTAGTGCTGGCTTTTTGCATGGGCAGGGCAAGACAATCTTATCATTGAGCTGGAGCACTCCAAGGTCAGAGTGCTCAGTCTAGGAGGACATACTGCATGATGAAGCATTTTCACATTATGAGTTTTCCCACCCCTGCCAGTGGCAGCAGATAACATGGAACGTGGTGGGGCGGTAAGAGAAATGTGCTGTGTTACATCATGTCAGTACTACCGGAAGGGGTATTCTAATTCTCCCCTCCCAATTGTGACATGATATATAACCCAGCTCTAAGTTCGATGATTCTGAAATGATTCTTACTGAGAGTTCTGAGGCACTTCAGGGGTGTTTAAGTTGGCTGGTCCAGATTAATATGACAAGGTTGTGGTGAACAAAGCACTGAATCCCAAATCTCAGGTGACTAGTGTAGAGAGAGCTCCCCGTTCCCTTCCTTCCAATGTCTGCTGTGGTTTCATCTCTGCCTCACAAAAGCCCTGACCTTCCCTTTCCATGAAGTAACCAGCGGTAGAGGCTTGCTCCCCCCTCCCCCTCTTTTACCTCAAGATACCAAAAACCACAATGTTAAAGCGTCTCTTTTGATCCGTTCGAAGACCTCTGATTCAGTACATTTTAAGTGACTAATTTAGTTAAATCGCCTTCCAGTTTGTCTTGGATCCCTTTCAGCAGAACATGGCAGAGGAAAGAAAAGGAATGTGTGTGACCTATTTAAATAATTGCCCCTTAACATCTTTCAGATGATGCAGAATATTTTTCTAAGCAGGCAATAGTGCCCAGTGCTCATTTCCCCTCCTATTTCTGTCCATTCTCCTTGTTTCTGTAACAGAGACCACTGTCATCTGGTAGAAATATTTACCACTTGGACTGGAATTGGCCTGGTAACAGTGAGAACACATCTGGAGTCTAGACTCAGTGGCTCTATGGGCAGGGTCATATCTCTGAGCTCCATCAGGCCCAGCGTCTATTTCTGTTTACATAGGTGGTGTGCTGCATCATCTGTTTCAGCTGTCAGACATATTGAGCCTCCTCCTGATCCCTCCATTCTGGACAGCCACCAAGGGAAAAGCTCCCCTTCCCCCTCCCCCTTCACACTGACCCTCCTTTCCACTTTTATCAGCTGGAGACAGGAAGCGAGGGACCTCTGGCACAGACGAGCAAAACTCAGAAGACCCCCTCCTCTTTTCCCTTCTCCCTCCTACAGCAATGTAAACATTTGTACTCCTACTGCCATATCTTAACGGTCCCATTTAAGGGTCCTGGATTAAATATGAAGGATGAGTTCTTCTGATTTTCATTTTCAAAATAAATAAATGAGTCTATATGAAAAGTGTGTACAAAGCAAAATAAGAGGGCAGGATATTTTCTTATCATGTAAAGCATTATTATTTTAATGTTCTTTTTAAGAAGCAGTGTTAGTTTGTCCCCCCGCTTCTCCACCACTGTCCTGCCAGCCTGCAAAGTCAAAATATGTAGGCCTCCATTCAAGAAAGCACTTAAATCCCATGGACTTGAAAGTTAACAGTGCGCTAAGCACTTTGCCAAGCAGGAATTTGTTTTCTGAAGGAGAGCTGCAGTCAATGAGCACAGATCCAGGAGGCTTTAAGACAGTGTCAGAGTCAGTAATTTATACTGTTATTATAGGGGAGTGGGGGGTGGGAAAAGGTTTCTTGTTTGTATTTTGCACCAAGATACTAGGAGTTTCACTGAATGTATTATGAATTATTTGACATGAATGCTATTATATATGCATGTCTGAAAGCTCTTGAAATTTATACATCACATAGTTTTGGAGATGTTTCAGAGCCTTATATAAAATAAACTGTCTGTCTGTCCGTCGGTCTGTCTGTCTTTCATGGCTGATCATTGTATTTGGAATCAGAATGAAATCCACCAAACTGAACAGCAACACTGGAGGTTTCTTGTCTTCCCTGCAGGGTGTTGCTTGGCTTGCTTACATGAGTCATCCAGAACTATTTGCTCAGTAGGATTCTTTCTTACACTGAACTCCTTTCTGTTTAGGACACATTGTGGTATGATGATGAAGACTACACACTCAATGGATCATTGGTGATGCTAGCTCAGCCCCCGGGGACTTGGCATGTGGAGTACCATAAGGTTTGGTTATCACAAATGCTGGTGGACATGACATCTACGTAAAGCCACTGGGAGAGATCAGCCTGATCTCTAATATTTAGACCTGATTCCATTTTAGAAATAATTACTAAGATTAACAGAAAATTATATCAGGATTCAGTTAATGGTGTGCTTTTAATTAATTTGCTTTTATATGTGGAGAAGGCCACTCCTGGTGCTAATTAAGGAACCAGGGCTAACAATTATTTTTAATTTAATAAATTTATATCTTGACTTTCCACTAAAAACAGTACTCAAGGCTAAAATGACATTTTGAAATGTCATTCTCTCTTTCCAAAGGATGGCATTTCTGTCTTGTGGTTCAGGTTCTAATCCATCCTGAATAAATATTCTAAATTCCTATAAAAATCTTGGACATGCTGCCATTTTTGTAAAAAAAAAAAAAAGCTGTTAGTTTTGTGTGTGTGTTTTATAGCAAAGAAATTATTTAGGGTCATATATCATGATTGCTTTCAGATATAATATTTTCCCTAATGAAAAATATGGCACCATTACTTGTATTGTGAAATGAGAAATTAGTTTTCCTTCAGTAAGTTTCATATCCAGACAAAACTCTGAACAGATTTTTATCATATAATATCCAACAGTTCCCCCGATTCACATAAATAGTCATCCCAGTTAGCTGAGATAAGAGTAATATTTAAGAACATACAAAAATGGAAACGTTCAGTGACCACATGGCATGTGGGTATCAACTCAAGCATGTTGAATCAGTGCACCTGGCATTCAACTAAGTTTCTATCTCAAAGTACCCTGTGGATGACTCTTTTCCTAATGGCCACATGATACAGAAACCAGTGAAGGATTTCATAGCTTCTTTGACCCTATCACCCTATATCCTAGAGGAACATTTTGTATACATATTTTGCAGAGACAAACCAGGGGTTGGATCCAGATTTATGCTGGTTCAACTGGACTTCCCTGCCCACTTGTTCCCATGGCAGCCCCCTGAAAATGATAGACACAGAGAGTCAGGAGTTCCTACTGAACAGGGTAAGCTGTGGTGTGTAGAAGGAGGTGGAATCCCCCAAAATCAGATGGAGGGACCTTCAGTGAGTAGAGCCCTTCCTTTTGCAGATGGTAGATCCTGGATCCAACCCTGGGATTTTCCACTGAGTGTACCATTCAATGGGAAGCCAATCACAGTCCTTCCACATGGTTCCCTCCAGTATGTGTCGTGAACCAGGACCCTGGCCTGAACATTGTTCTTGGGGGATCCTGATCCATCATCATCATCATCGGCTCCAGAGTTAACAGTTCATGGTTAGTTATAGAAAGGCACAACAAGAACTCCACCTCCCCAGGATCCAGTTCTCCAAGGAAACCCCATGGACCTGCCCCCTGCATCCAGAGAAGGTCACATTGCCATCCTCTGACTCCGAGGATTCTAGCCATGAAGAGTCCAGTCTGCCACCCCCACCCCACAGCATCACAGCCTGAGGCTGCTAAAATAGACCAGGCCCCTTTAAGAGAGAAAGCCCCAGTTGGTGGGGAGGCAGAATCAAACAGCTTAAAGGAGGGCAAATCTCTGTTTGAGGCTGACTCACAATCTGCTCCTTGTTGAAGCAACACACAGACGAGCTTGTCTGGCTTCCAGCCCCAGCAACACTTGGAACTCTCCAAGGTGCTGTCCTGTTCCCATTGCTGCCTTCCTGAGAAACCTGTCTTCCCCAAAGCCTTGGTAAACACCCAACCCACTGTAGGACCTTGTAACCCAGTCTTCACCAGTGCCCAGTACAGTGAAGCCCTCATCACACCTGAGGCCAAACAGAACAAAATGATAGGCTTGTCACATTGAGACTTTACATTTTTAGGTGAAAATGTAATAGGCGTACACTATTTTTTTTTTTTTTGCAAAGTGGCCCATAAGTAAACAAAGGAAATATGCAGAGTTTGAGCAAGCATTTGCAGTATGGAAATTTGTTCAGAAATTTGTCCTCATTTCTCAGATGAAACTGGTGTTAGAGATGCGCAGAATGCTGTTGGAAGGAAGAAAAAAAAGAGGAAAATGTGGGCAGGGGGAATAGAAGCACTCCAGTGACTCCACACTGCAGGTCCTCACTTCGACATACTTCAGTAATATCTCGGGAGAACTGTTTTATTTAAAAATGCAGATTAATGCAGAAATGGAATGGATTTATGGCTAAAATGCACACAAAAGTGACGCAGACCAGAAATAGACAGGTTTGCCCATCCTTAACCGGTGTACATAGAGCCGTACTAGAAGCACCTTCTTTTGAAATCATGCTTTGGCAAAAACCTCCTGGTCAATTTTGTAGTGATGGGCATGTTCCTCAGTATAAATGTTAATTGTGTCCCACTAATTTATGTAGGGCACAATCCTATGGCTGCTAGACAATGGGCAGACAGCCGTAGGATTGGTCAGTTCCTGTAGAAGCGCCTCCTCCCCACCCCCCTGCTGCCTCATAGGCAGTGTGGATCACCTCCGTGATCTGCGCTCATTAAGAGCAGCATTAAGCAGGTGGAAAAGGGGTGTTCCCGGGGGAAAGGTGGGGTGGGGAGTCTGCAAGTGCCAGTACGACACTTCCTATGTGTCATCTGGCCTCCCCACCCCACACGACGACGTCCCATGGCTAGACAGCCAAAATCGGCTGTCTAGCCACAAATGCAGGGTGGCTGAAGCACAGAGGAGATGATCCCCTCTGTACTTCTCCCACCATGCATTGGATAGGTGGTCGCCTCCGAGTGCAGAGGCGGCTGACTATCCCCATAGGATTGCTCCCTTAATTAATCTTTGGTGCATCAGCTGTTCTTCCATATTTATGTTTGATGCTCCATTGTCATTTATTGTATGGTTTGCATGTTCAGAGTAGAGCTATAATTTCTTGAATTCCTCTATTATTTTAGGTCCTCGCTTCATTTATTGATCACCATACCTCAACTAATGTGTAATGGTGCATTGTTGTGAGCCATGCTGCTCTGCGATGCAGAGTTGCTTCCCCGTTATGCTTTGGCATGGCTTTTTGCTGATGGTTGATGGCCGGCAATAGAAACAAGAAGGAAATTGGCTGAAGCAAGAAGTGCTTTGCTGCAAATCTTTGGAATGCACCTTGAGTCACGCCCACCTGCTAGGATGGGGTCTTAAGTTGGTATGCCATGTCTGGAAGAGAAAATGAGTAGTTAAAGGGGAAGTAGCTTTTGGATTTGGATGAAGAACTGGTTTTAAGATTCCAAAATGATATTGCTTTAGGGCTATTCTGGCTTGTCTTGTGTGTTGATTTCATCTTCTCTCTCTCTCTCTCTGACCTGGTTCACATGATCACACTGGGTTAAACAAGCATGTTGGCTTGTTTAAGCTGTGGTATGTGCTGGACACCATTTGCCTAATTACCTGGCCAGGTGCAGCTTGTTGTGCCATCTGAACTTGGGCAGTATGGCTTGTTGGAGGGAGAAACAACTCTCAAATAATCCTTGGGCTGCTTGTATTCACCTCAACAAGCCAGACCACTCGGGTTCAGATGACATGACAATCCACATGGATTGGGTAACTGGGAAGATGGCACCCACCATGCACTGTGGCTTAACCCATGGTGATCATGTGAACAGCCACCCCCCGCTTTCCTCATATTCATCTATTTGTTTATGGGTTTATTGTATTTCTATTTCAGCTTCCTGAAGGCAGCTTCCAAAGTTCAGAAAATAAAAAAACACACTCTAATGAAAACAAAGTAAAACATTAAAAACAACCTTAAAACCATACCCTCAGTTTTAGAAGCCAAGCTAACAAGATGTGTCCTGACACCTTTCCTGAATGCAGAGAGAGTGGGGACCAGTTGCAGCTCCAAAGGGAGCACGTTCCAGAGTTTGGGAGCAACAGGAGAAAGACCTTTCCTGCATGGCCCTTCCTGCCTGATCTTAATAACTGAGCAGGTTCATAACTGATATATACAGTCCATCAGATGGCTAAGCCCTAAGACATTAAGAGTTTTAAAGGTTAAAACCAACACTTTGAATTGAACAATGGGCAACCAGTGCAGATCTTTCAGTATTGGGGTAATGTGATCAGGTAGTAGCTTGGCTGCCACATTTTGCACAAATTGAAGCTTCTGGATGCTCTTCAAGGGTAGCTCCACATAGAGTGCATTGCTATAGTCCAACCATGATATAACCAAGGTATGGATAACTGTTGCCAGAGCAGATTGATGTAGGAATGGCCAATGCTGGTGCACTAGATATAGTTGTACAAATGTGATCCTTACTACTGCTGCCAGGTGGCGATCCAATCTTTCTTTCCCCGCACAATTCCTGCTCAACCTGTACATTTCTAAATAGATAATTTCAGAGAGAGAAGATACCAATGCTCTGCTTTCAAAGTAAACTTGCTGTATAAAGGCTTTTCCGAAGAAGGATATTGACTATAAACACCCCTGACACAAGAAGCCTATTGCTATTGTCTAGAGAACAATGAGAATTTCATTTCATTTTGTTAAACATCAGAACTTGCCCCACTCACAACCACGAATGCTAGTACATTAGTTGGGCAATGCTTGCATATTCCCGAGCTTACGATTGTATCTGGGAAATATGTTAGATAGGAAAATGTGCAATTAAAATCCACATTTTGAAAAAATATATATGCATTTTTACACTTTAGTCAATGGGGAAAAGTACACACTTTGGTGCATACTTTTTAAAAATGTTCATACTTTTTTTTAAAAAAATGTACATACTTAACCCCCCCCCCCCAAATACTTAAAATGTACACCAAATTGTGCACTTTTCCCTTTCAAACAACAATGAAAGCTCGCATTTGGGAATGAGGCAAACCAGGTGGGAATTGGAAAACCTTGATGAGCTCGAGCCTTGCTGATTCTCCCATCCCTACTATTGTCACCCTGATCCAGATCCCTTGCTTTCCCTTTCTCTAATGGCTAAAGAGTATAATTGTGAAAAGCAGCAACTTCTGCCAGATGGCACTGTGCAGAAAAATAGGGCAAAACAATGCAGCCACATGAAGCAAAGGACTCCCTAGTCAGTTGACAGATGCAGTTGCAAGGACTGCTGGGAAAGGTGAGTGAAACAGCAACTTTGGGCAGAGGGATGACTTACAGACTGTGTGTGTGGGGAGGTTGTGTAGGAAGGGCTAAACAGCATAGGTCTTGATGATACTGATCTCTGTGTGCCAGGAAGTAGAAAGGCATCAACTGTGTATATGTGTGTGTGTAAGGTAGGAATGAACCATCCCCTAATTTGTTTACTTGAGCAAAAATGCACACTCGTTGAGACAATGGAAGCTTCTTTCCTGGGGCTAATAGCAGCTTCAGGGGTGCAATTTTTGGCAGGCCTGTGGCAAGGGGCTAAACTCTCCCTTCTGAAACATCACAGTCCAATCCTGACTGGACCCTGTGCATCTGCTTATTATTATTATTATTATTATTATTATTATTATTATTATTATTGACACAGACACTTCCAATGATTTGCTTAGCCAACATATTGGACTTCGGAAGTGACCCTTATCATATACATTTTTCTTGTGTGACTAGTACCTTTATACAGTGGTGGTGGTGGGGAGATACTTTATGCTTTGAGACCCATGTATCTTACAGAGTTCTTCTGCTATAATTTGTATTTATTCATTTATTTATGCAATTTCTTATCCACTTTTCATTGTCCCAAATGAAATAATCCCAAAATGGGAATAGAAGCAATAGAACACAGTAAAATAATGCAACATTGATGAAAAACAGAATCAAGTGGGGAGAACAGTAATGGATAAATAACAGTTTACACAATGTAGCAAAAGAAAATAGAGGAAAATTCAACTGAAAGTTTGAATAAAAAATAGCTGGGGCTTAAAGCTGTTAAGATTTGACTCCGCCTGTATATGAGGGGGAGGGGGGGAGGTAGTTCCACACTCAGGGTGCCTGTATGGAGAGGGCTTCTTGTCTTGCCACATATCAAACTCCAGGCAAATGCAGTACTGTCAAGAGGGCATTCATTCCCACTTGATCTTAATATCCAGGCAGAAGGCACTCCACTGGAAAACTGGTTCCTAAACCTAAAGGGAGAAAGTACTCCATTGGATAACTGGGTCCTAAGCCTAAACTGGCTCATACACTACTGCTTTTTGAGATGACTCCCCTCAAACAATTTCATTGTGTATCTCCCTGCTGTCCTTTTGTTGGTCATGCAAGGCCCTCTCACTCTATGCTCCTTCACTGGGTTGTTCTGAGAATGGGAAGGAGGGAATGATATATACCTATGGCTTCTTCAAGGGAGAGTGAGTGGGATAAAGATATAAATGAATAATAGTTATGAGAACTTTTTTTTGGCACTAGGAACGCTTGCTCTTTGTTTGGTTTTTGTATAAGTCATGGGTTTTATACTGTAGAACAGTTTGGGCTGATTTTAGGCCTATTGTGTGTGTGTGTTTTAAGATACAAAATTATGAACAGTCCACATATTGATTTTAAAAGTGGTTGTAAACCACCCTCAGCTCTTTTGGAAAGGAAATTCAATAAATCAAAAAAAGTTTGATGTAACCTTCAGGGGAGAAAAATGGGTTTTCAAGACCTTTTGTACAGGTGATAGGAAAAAAAACAACATACTTACCACCAAGCTAGTAAATACTGGATAACTTTTCCTTCTAAATATTAGGTTATATATTTTAAAGAGCACAAAGCTATATTTCTAGGCACTTAACACCATTTAAAACTGAAGAGTTTAAAAATAATTTCTGGCAGTACATGATGAGTTCAAGATTTGATTGTGAAATATTTTGCCAGTATAATTTAAAGCAGCTCATAAAATAACTCTAGCAAAGAATGTGGTCCTTTAACTAAGCTAACGATCATTTTCACTGCAGATATTTTTGATTTATATCAGTCAGGATATAGTGTGGATTTAATGTACTAAGGCTGCAGTGCTGCGCACAGCAACTAGGGAGTAAATACAATTGAATTTAGTGGTCCATACGTCTGAATAAAAGTTACCACAATGTGTCTAAAAGGTTCAAATCCTATGTATACTTTCTTGGCAGCAAGTTGTTAGTGGGCCTTACTTCCAAATACACATGCATAAGAATCCCATGCCATAAGCGTCCAATGCTATCAGCCCCCAGAGCCACAATTAATTCCATAGTGGACACAGACTAGATTAGCAATATGGCAGGGGAAAGGGTTAAAGCTCTCTCCTCCAGTCCTGCTACTCCAATTACATTTGAAGACCCCCCAATGCTGCTTTTAGGAGAAAATTAAAATGTATCATGAAAGTAATCCATAAGAAGCAGCCTGGTGGCTGTGCCATGTCGGAAGACATAGAGTGGGAGAGTTTTCCCCAGGGCAGATTAGAAGGGTGGTGGTGGGGGGGCAATGTAACGTGCTTGTAAAACCAAACCCAGGAGAAAAAAGCCTGAACAGTTCCTAGGTGAAGTGATAGTCTGTCACCCTTGGTGGATAGGAGACTTGTCTGATATAAGAGGGCCTGTTCAGGCTTGAGATGGGGGAGAAATTAATTTGGTTCACATTTTAATGCCAAGTTACCAAATTTTGTACTTTCAAGCCAGTACACAAACTGAAACTCATCTCACCTTTGAAATTCACACTGAACGTAAGATAGGAAAAATGAGAAATTGAGAGAATCTGACACTGACAGATTCATCCATCCCTAATCCAAGGATGCTTTGCTGTGCACACAGTACTCCCATTTCTAAGTGCAAAACAGTGCTGTCATATGAGATGGGACTGGCAGAACATTACACTGCCGTTTTGTGCGAGTGTGTGTAAATTGGATGTATATTTTGGACATGAGACTTTGAACGGGCACTGGTGGCGTACACATGCTTATTTCATTTAATCATGCAAGCCAGGAAGAGCCCAGCATTGTTTTGTAAATTAAATGTCCACTGCAGCAGCTTGCATGAGTGTCCACAAGAGTAAAGGGTGCCTACCAGGGGGCAGGCACGTGCTGACCAAAGCAGCTGTGTTTATCCACTGTTCTGCTTAATGCAGACCTGGCACATGCAGTGGCCAGAGTGTCATCTCTGCATGTGCCAGAGTGTCATCTACTCAAAGCTGTTTTGAAACTCCTATGTAATTAGGAGACTTCAGGGCTGACGAGCTCCAAAAGTATTTATGGATTAAAAATACTAACAATATCTGAGGACCTGAAAAATCTGTTGAAGTGACTGTTCATTTGTAATTATACTTACTTGCTTTCTTTACAGAGGAGGAGGATGGCAGCATCAAGGGGAAGGAAAAAAGCCACGGGACCACCGCCAACTCCCCCAACCCCTCCCTTGGCAAAGGTTTCTAGAGATGCCAGAAATGTAGAGGAGTTGCTAGCTCTGATAAAAACATTGTCTTCTCAATTAACAGAACAGGCTAAGAGGCTGGATACAATCCAAGATTCTATTACTAACCTTGAAGGGGCTGTGGATTTAATTAATAGTCCTTTGCAAAAGATGGAATTGAAGGTTAATGCTCTCCAAGACCAGGTGTCTGTGCAAGAGATGGCTATGCATGCCTCCCATAATATCCTGTCTGTGAGAATTTCCCAACTGGAGGCATATACTTGTAGAGCGAATCTGCGTATCCTTGGTATCAAAGATCTGCCTGCTGATATAAGTCTGTTTAAATTCTTGGATAAATTTCTGCATGAGCTACTCGCTCTGCCATCTGATTATTTACTTGATATTGAGCATGCATACCATGTTCCAGGTCCAGTTCGTGGCACCAAAGGGACTGCCTATACTGTTATAGTTCAATTTGCAAGAGTTTCCACAAAAAAATCATATTTTGCGCTTGGCAAGGGAAGTGGGAGAACTTTTTGGGGGGCCAACACGAGATAAAGTTATATTATTTCTGGATTACACTAAAGAAATCACTGACAAAAGAAGGGAATTTACCAAGGTGAGAAATCAGGCAAGACAAATGAATCTGCAATATCATATCAAATATTCTGCTATATTTTGCATTCTTTTTGAAGGCCAGATGAAAAAGTTTAATCATGAAATGGTGGAGGCTTGGCTAGCTGGCATTCAAAGTAAGGCATAGGAGACATCTTCCACAGCCTCATGAGCTGGGAACTTTTCAATTCTTCTTCTTTGGATTTATTTGGGTTATAAGTTCTGGGCAGTACGCCAGTCCAGAGGACAGTTTACATACAGTACTGTGCAAAAGTCTTAGGCCACCACCAGCTTTGTTGTTTTAGCAAAGTTTTAATGACCATCCATAATTATTTTTCGGTCTCTGTATTAAGATACAAACAGAAAATACAGGAAATATGTACAGGCAAAAGTCAGTATTTAGTGTGACCTCCCTTGGCTCTAAGCACATCTTGAACTCTTTTGGGGAGACTGTCCTGAAGTTTTCTGAAGTAATCTTCTGGTATATTATACCAGGCTTCTTTCAGCACTTCCCAGAGTTCTTCTTTAGTTGTAGGTTATTTCTTTCTCTGTCCAGGTGATCCCATACTGCCTCTATAATATTCAGGTCTGGACTCTGTGGAGGCCAGTCCATGACTGTCAGTGTTTTATCAGCTGTTTTCCTCACTAAATATGATTTCACTGCATTAGCAGTGTGCTTGGGATCGTTACCATGCTGAAAAATGAAACCATTCCCAATCAGGCGCTTTCCAGAAGGAATGGCATGATGAATTAAAACCTGTATGTAGTTTTCAGCATTCATGATCCCATCAATATGGACAAGATCACCAACACCACTGGCAGAAATGCAGCCCCAAACCAGGACAGACCTTCCACCATGTTTCACTGAAGGCCACAAGCACTCATTCGTCCATCTCTCTCCAACCCTTCTTCTCACATATTGTCAATGATTGGACCCCAAAATTTCAGTCTTGGATTCATCACTCCATAATACTCTTTTCCACTGATCGTCATTCCAATCTTTGTGAGCTTTAGCATATCTTAGCCTTTTCACCCTGTTCCCTTTCCGCAAAAGTGGTTTCTTGGCTGCTACCCTTCCACGAAGACCATTCCTGGCCAGCACCTGCTGTTACTCTAGTGTAAGGGGAAGTCACACTAAATACTTGCCACTTTAGCCTATGGAAGCTGTTTTTTTCTGATTTTTTTTTTCTATTGTTGAATACTGCATACAAATTTCCTGTATTTTCTGGTTGTATTCTAATGAAGAGACTGAGAAATAATTCTATATGGTCATTATACCATTGCTAAAACAACAAATCTAATGGTGGCCTAAGACTTTTGCACAGTACTGTATATCCTCTCTCTCTTTTTCTTACTTCTTCTTTTTTTACATTAGACATGATATACTGTATAATAAAATTCCTGTTTGTGTGTGTATAGGTATGTATACATTCATATATAGATTTAGAAATGACACTATCTAAAATATAGATAGCATAGTGTTATTATTATTCCTTTTAAATTACCTTCCTTTTTATTATTATTACTATCATTATTATGAGATTTTGATTAGTAATATTTTTGACTGGTTAAATTGTTAAGCTTTACTATTACTATTATATGTTAACTGAAGGGCAATATATGGTTATTGGAAATGAATAAGGCTTGCTCCCTTGCTATAAGACTGAAGATATGATATTGAAATGTAAGGCTGATTATCTATGTTGTACTGAATTGTAATATTGGCAATGTTATAGGTATAACATTTAAGTAGATTGATACCTGAAGTTTGTGTGTAATGCAGTTTAAATTTAATCCTTTTAAGTAACTTTTTATGTTTTTTTTCTTTTTCTTTCTTGCTTTCATCTTCCTTTTCCTTCTTCTGTTCTCCCCCCTTCTCAAGCAATTAAGAATAGTATACTGTACTCAAACCCTAACTGAAGGGAGAATCACATCCAGCTGGACCAATGGGGTGCCTGAAAATAATGTTGATATTTTCCGAAGGAAGGGATTTTGAAATGTTTCTAATTTGGCAAATTGAAAATCATCCCAGTCCCATACTAAAATGCTATATGCGATTTGGACAATAGCTTTACCTTGAAAGAATGTTAACAATGAATCAATCAGAAAACCCCCTTCATAGAATAGAACTTCAAAATGGCACCCACTGTACATAGGGCCACAGATCTAATAGCACCTATTTGGGCACCTATCCAGGAGACTGTGCCCCTAAAAAATACCCCAAGATATTTAAATTCTTTACAATGCTCTATCTGTTGGCTGCTGATTGACCATCAACATTACTGAGTTCTCTTCCCTAAAACAATACCATTGGTTTTAGAATAATTTACTTGCAATTTTTCTTCAAGACAATACTTACTAAGCCATGACAAAAGTCTTCTTAATCCATTACTGGTTAAGGATGCTAACACCATGGCATAAGCATATAGGAGAACAGAAATCTTACGGGTGCTAATTGAGCGAGAGAAAAATTCTGAATCAGTTAATTATAGGGATGGACCTGCCAAGCCCCTGCCCCTGCTTGCATGCCCCTGGACCCATGCTCAACCTCCCCCATCCCACTCTCTGAGCTGCCCACACTCACCTGGGACCTGTCCATGAGCACCATTTTGCAGAAGAAAATGGCGATCACGAACATGAGCACATCTAGTCTTAGCAAAATGGCACTGTGAATAGCCAATATATGCAAGATTAATCATGCATATATGGGTCATTCACAGCACCATTTTTCATAAGACTAGATGTCCACTTATTTGCAATCACCATTTTTTTCGCAAAATGTTGATCGCAGCATCAGGGGATGGGTCCTGGGTGAGTGTGGGTGGCTCGGTGAGCATGCGGGGGGACTCCACTGGACTCCTAGACCCAATCAGGTGTCCGCACCATCCCTACCCATTTCCATCCCTAGTCTGCAGTGCCTTTCAGATATTTTGCCATTCTTTTAACTGATTCCCAGTCTTTCTTAACTTAATTTTGATACTAAATAATTTGTGTAAAAATTGAAAAAGCAAAGATCCCCAGAGACAATGCTGTTTCACCACTTGGTTAATCATAATAGGTTCAGTCTAAGAACCTGAAATCTCTACTCTCACTCTTGCTGCAATATTTGTGTTGAACTTTTGGAGGAAAAACAACTAAGGGAGCAATCCTATGGCCACTAGACACTGTCTAGCGGACCATAGGATTTTTTGGTTTCTGGGAACTGAGGTCAGAACCAAGGCTCCAGATGTAGTTCCCAGAAAACCTGCACCCCTCCCCTGCCCCCTTGTAGCCGGTGCAGTTCTCTCCACTCTGGCTATGGCTCCACGCTCAGAAATGGTGAAAAGGCGGTAGTTCTGGGGGCGGGGAGAGGAGGAGACTGCAGAAGCCACTTTACGCAGCTTCCTATGCATCACATGGCTTCCTTTTCCCCCCCTCGAAGCTGCAGCTAGAGAGCCAAAACTGGCCATCGAGCCAAAAATGCAGGGCTGCCAGAGCCCAGAGGCAAGGATTGCCTCCATGCTACGGCCGCCCTTCATTGGATAGCTGGCAGCCAACTATCTCAATGGGATTGCACCCAAAGGCTTATTAAAAGGGCACAGGACAGGAGTACCCCTTTATTTAAGGTGAGTCACACACACATAAAGGTTCTGCCATATAAGTCTCAAAATTCTACTGCTTGTAAAAATGACACCTGTAGAGCTAATAAGTTGAAACTTGGCTTCCATAATCTACCTGATCAGTCTACAATCATGAAAAACTTCAAACTGATCCAACACAAATTGCCACAAGTCAGCAAGTTAAAAAGTGCAGAAAATTGACACATTTCTACTTGTTACCCAAGCTGTGGCTTGGCACATTATATATTTCTTTCAAATTCTTGGGAAAACTACAGATGTATTTTATTCAAGCTTGTTGAAGAGGTCAAGGAGGTGTGCCTTTCATTGGTTTGATGAAGTTCTGGGGGACAGAGGATATTTTGGATTCCTGGATCTGAGGCTGGAGACAGCGCTCCAACCTCGGATCCAGGAAATGGAGCTCCTCCCCCCTCCCCCCTCAACTGACATGGAGAGAACTGTGCTAGCTACTTCTAGGAGCTCACAAATGTGAACTCAGAGGGGAGTGAAAGGGGGACATGGCGGTAGGCAGGGGAGGAGTGGAGGAGACTGGGGATGTGGGGATCTGAGCTATGCCCAGCCCCCTTCCCTCCCCGTCCCCGAAGCCGCCACTAGATGGGTGAAAAACACCCATCTAACTTAAATGCAGAGCAGGAGGTGCAACACCCCTTCCGCTCTGCAGTGGACACTCATAAGCCTCTAGGTTTGGAGTCTTATGAGTACCCAGGGCGGATCCAGTAGGATTGTGCCCTTAGAGTCTATATCTAAAAGATTTATTGATTGGTAATTTCCAGGATCTGTTAATATACACAAACAATCTCACCTGTAAAGGGGCCCACCACTCAGGAAAACTTCTCTATAATTCTCATGGCACCGTATCTTCTCCCAGATCTAATTTAACATGAAACAAAATTCGATTTCTCCATGCTTCTTGAGCCTGTCTTGATTGTAGACATATTCTGACACACTCTAGATGGCTTGGCCTCAAGATTAATGTAAAAGATACCTTTAGTGCAGTGAAATGGCTGTACAATTAAGGCAAATCACTCCCATTAACCAGCAGGTTCCACTCACCACCACAAGAAGGAGCTTACATACCCCACACTTTCACAATTGTCCATTATATGGGGGAGAAAGAGTTCTTTTGGCTGTACACAATTGTCTCCACTTTAATATAAATGTTTTGCTTAAAAAAATTCCACAGGGAATGTTGATCCAAATTTCCTACATTTGTCCTGCTATTTTTTAAATCAAAAAATAAAGGACACTAATTAAAACATGCAAGTATTCAACAGTTGCAACAAAAAGAATCTTTAACAATTCGGGGTTCCCACCTTCCAGGGTCTCCCCTCAATCCGCCCCCCATCTAAATGCTTTCAACCTCTTCCTCTTTGCAAAAACTAAGAATGGACACAAAGGAAACTCATAACCTGATCCTATGCAGATATACTCAGAAGTAAGCATCACTGAGACTTACTCCCAAGGATGTGTATATAGGACTGTAGCCTGAAAAGCTGAACTGTGTACTGGGTAATGGAGGCAGCAATCCAATGGCCAGTGTGTAGAGGGCCATAGGATTTTTCAGTTTCTGGGAACCAATGTTGGAGCCAGGGCTCAGAACGTGGTTCCCAGAAACAGTGATCCCCACCCCCTCCCCTGCCCCCTCATAGCTGGAGCGGTTCTCTCCATGCTGGCTATGTTCCGCAATTGGAAACTGAGTGCAGAGATGGTGAAAAGGGGGTGGTCCCAGGAGTGGGAAGGGGAGGAGACTGTGGAAGCTGATTTACATAGCTTCCTATGTGCCACACAGCCTTCTCCCCTCCCTTTCCCTGAAACCGCAGCTAGACAGCTGAAATCAGCCTTCTCACCAAGAATGCAGGGTGGCTGGAGCATGGAGGCAAGGATTACTTCTGTTCTGCAGCCGGCCTGAATTACATACTTGGCAGCCTTGGGCTTCAGAGGCTGCCACTATCTTGATAGGATTGTGCCCTCAGGTGCAAAAATAATATTATTGTCTTGCTAATATGATGACACACCCCACCCCACTTTTTCTTCCTGCTCCTGTTCCTGTTCTCCGTCTACATTGGGATACTTGGGGAAATTGAACTTTGTGCATTTTGATATGAACTGAGCTTATCTGCATGACCCATATGCATGTGTGGATTGGAACTTAGTTACACACTGACTTTTACACTTCCTGAATGTTCTGATGCAGCTCTTCCCTCAAGCACTGTATCAAAATACATTTAAAAAAATTCTTACTTTCACAGAAAATAAATTTAGAAATGCATATTTCAAGAGAAAATACGTTTGAAGAAAAGTGTTACATATATATTTAAAAGTGCATTTTTGTGCAGAGTCTTTTAATAGAAAAATGGACAGAATGAACTTATGAACGCATGCAAAAGTGACCCAGACCAGAAATACAGACTGAGTCATCCATGCAGCATTCACACCTGTAATGTTGCGTAAATGGCCCCTTTACTGCCTCCATTTCTGTAACATCCCTTCCTGGAAGAGCCACCATTGTTGCGCAAAATGGTGGCTCACAATGAGGATGCATGGCCCTCCGGCCTTGTCGAGCACTCACTAAGGCAACGAGAAGCTTGTGTGGTGCAGTGAGCAGGTGTGGGCAGCAGCAGTGGCTTGGTGAGCATCTGATGAAGCCAGGCAATGGGGAGTCTGTCCATCCCTACTGACAAGGCTCTCCAGAGCAGCCACCTACTCAACACTAGTGGGTGTTCCAACCCACCAATCCTAGTCTTGTGCTGTAGCAAATGCTGCAACAAGGGAGCAGCTGGCAGGACTTTCTGGAGCAGCTGCCTGCCCACTGTTTTGCTCTCAGGGGACCGTCAGAGTGCAATAAAGGATAGGTGGCTGCTCTTCTTCTCAGCAAGAGCCAGGCAGAGACCCAGGTGGCTGGGTGGGCTCTTGCAAGAGTTGCACAAGCTGCTTCTTCTGGCTTCATAGTTCTCAGACAGCCAATGTGGCAGCTAGGGATGCCATGAGTGCCTGGCTTGGTCCAGGAGGCCGGTGAACTCCCCCACACCCAGACCCCTGGACCCCACTTACCAAGCCATGGGGCACTGATGGACCCAGTCGCTGAGCACCCCGGAGCTTGGTGAGCAGCTGGCAGCAGCCCGGAGTTGCAGTTGCTGCATGCACCCCAACCACTCTCATTATCTCTTCCTTGCAAGGAGGAGATGGCAAGAGCAGCTGGGGTGTGCATGGCACTGACGATTTGTCCTGCCCCTGCCAGCTGTCAAGCAAGCCTTAACAGCCAGTGGGGGCAGGATGAGGCCCCAGCACTGTGCATGTCCCATCCACTCTAGCCATCTCCTCCACATGAGGAGATGGCTAGAGTACTTGGAGTTTATGTGGTGCTGAGGACTCTGGCAGTCAAGCCCTTGTGCACATAAAGCCCTCCTGCACTCAAGGGCTTGACTGCTGGAGCCCTCAGTGCACAGAGGAGAGGTGGCTTGTGAAGCTCAGCAGGCAGGGGTGGGATGAGCAGGGAGGCTTGCTGAGTGGGTCTGGGCCACGAGAGCAGGGCTGGCAGCTTGTCAAGTTCCCCTGCTCTCCAGATGGAGAAGAGTCCGTCCATCCCTAGTGGCAGCAATGGTAAAAGTAAAGGGAAGGGTGGGGTGCAACCAGGTAAGGGGAAAGGTGGAGTGTGCATGGCAAGGGAAGAGTGAGGGGTAGGGGGCACAAGGAGAGAAGGGTGAGGGATGGGGCTGCACACATGATGAGGGAAGGGGTGGGTGGGTGCATGACCCTAGGGAAGGGGAAACAGTGGGTGGCACGACAGGGTAAGGGGTGAGGGGCACAGATGTGATGCGGTAAAGGGAATTAGTTGGGGTGAGGGGGCACATGATGATGGAAGTGGAAGGAGTGGGATGGCATGATGTGGTAAATGGAAGGGGACGGGGGTGCGAGGTGGCTGCAAGATGGGGCTGGGGGTGTGAGGCACCAGCAACATGTGTGCTCTCACGCATCAGGTGATAGGAGAGCTTGCTCCAGGCCTGAATGCCACTCTCGGCATCCCCCAGCCAGACACTGTAGTCCCACACATCTGGAGAGCAGCAGGATGGGGAAGGCTGATGGATCCTTGCTCGCTTGCTGAGGCTGCAGGTCTTCTCTTCCAATGAGGCTGACTTCATTTCACTTTGGTTTGTTACACCACTATAATCCGGTAACAGACGAAATCTTATCTAGCATCAATACAATTCAGTACTGAATAGTCGGAAATGTTTGGAAGGAAACAATTTTGGAAGCGAAGTAGAAAGATAGGGTCAAGAAGAATCTGGTTACAATTATATAGTTCAGCTTGCCTTTTCCTGGCAACTGAAAACAAAAGATCCCCATTTTATGTAATCTGTGGTTGATGCTTCTCCTTCTTCTTCTTCTTCTTCTTCTTCTTCTTCTTCTTCTTCTTCTTCTTCTTCTTCTTCTTCTTCTTCTTCTCCTTCTTCTTCTTCTTCTTCTTCTTCTTCTTCTTCTTCTTCTTCTTTTGGTGCTGTTATTCGCAGAAATTGCAACAATTTTTGAAATTAGAATTAATCCCTGATCTCCACAATGGACACAAACCACAACCCAGTAATATAGGACACATGTAGAGCCAGGTTGACATTTGAACTTGAATGGAATTTGGTGCTTGAAATTCTATCCAATATTCTGTGTGTGTGTGTGTGTGTGTGTGTGTGTGCAGAGAATGTACACAAGTAGGTCTTCATGTATTACCAGTTCTGTTCAGAGATGACTGAGATGCAAGAGTTGGGTGCATGTGTTTGAGAACTATTCAAGACTATGAAAGACACTGGAAGAGCAGGAGCGCAGGGCTGGTCCTGCCGTGAAGCAGGGTTGACCTACTTTAGGAAACATCACATCATGTGTGTGTGTGTGGGGGGGGGGGGAGGCAGGAACTGGTGTCTTAATGGTACAATGAGCTTTTTAAAAGTGTTGGCCCTAGTGGGGGTTGGGGTTGGGGACAGCATTTGGCATCTGCTTCAGGCAGCAAAAGGAAGAGCCCAGACCTTTGGAGCTAGTTGGTCCCTCAAGAGACCCCGGCAATAGCCAAGATGCTCTGGGGCCCTCAGGAGTGATGCCTTTGAATCTGCCTCCTAGTGTGGAAGAGAGCTCAGCTTCTGAAGCAGGGGGTGTCAGGAGCGCCCTGGTGGCCTCTTTCAGTCTACTCCAATAGCCAACTCAAGACACAGACAAAAGGATTCCTTTCAAGGCTTTAATCCTTTTACAACTTAATGACTCTTTCAGATGCTATCACCAGCGACTAAGCAAGGAACAGCAGAGTAGCCTATGCTCTGGGTTAGGTAGTTGGTCCCCATTTGAAGGAGAATCACTTGCAGACCCTGAACTTATGGGCTAGGGAGAGATCCTCCCTCTTTCCCTTGGGTCCATGGGAGGCGACTGTTGCTTGAGCACCAAACGGGCGCTATGCCTCCTTTCCGCACCCTCCATCACTTCTCGCTCCCTGCATCTGCGTCGAGCATCTAGCAAGCTCCCCTCCCGCACTGTCTCACTGCCTGGGTCACTATCTCTCCCAGGAATGCTGGCAGGAGGAATCTCTGCCAGCTGCTGTGCTTGTGAAAGATGAGCAAGCTCCTCTCCCACAGATTGCTGTTCCTCCTCAGAATCAGAACTGCTCAGGGGTTCTATGGGCTCAGTTTCCACACTGACAGGGGGAGATACTGGGTCATCACCTAGCCCCTGAGAAAGCTGGTGCCTTAAGATCCATGATAGGATGGTGGCCAGGTGAAGGAGTGCTCACTTACTGAAGAGGACTACTCATGAGTGGACCTCTCCTCATGAGGACGACATCTGACAAGCCTCTAAGGAGAAGCAGCTGAGTGCTGGGTGGGGCTCTAGTAGCTCTAGGTATATCAGCTCTCACTGGTAATGTGAGAGCTGTTGGGAATAATGCTTCTGTGAGCAACAGTTATTTTGCTTTCTGTGCTTTGCCCTGTGATTGATGCTTTGTGCTACTGACCCTTGGACAGGTTCATGACCCTGCTTCTGGACTGAGTAATGCGTCTGGCTGCCTAACTGTGTTTTGATCTCTGCCTGCTATCTTGATCACTCCTGCCTTAGTCTGAACCCCACTGGACTGAAACCTGTCTGTGTGCTTGACCATTTGCTTGCTAAACTGACTACTCTATTGTTGACCTCCCTGTATTTGCTTTGCAAAGAGCCAGGGCTTGGTCTAGAGCAGGACAAGGGCATGCAGTCTAGTGCATTCTTAGCAGGATGTTGGGGCAGAGCTCTGGGTCCCACTCAGTAGAATGACGAGGAGGAACCCAAAATGAAGGAGGGCTGGCTTACCACATTTTGAAGGAAATAGGGATGTACGAATCCCTTACGTGGCTCCGTTCAGGGGCATCCGTGGTGATGGGGAGGTGATCTGCCCCTCCCTCTGGAGAGTCTGCGGAGCCACTGGCCAGGGCCTCCCACAGCTGGACCTCTGTCTGCTGCCAGGTAGTGGCCGCCATTTGCATCCCTGCGTTGCTGTGATAGGTTACATATATATATTTACGTAGCCTTATCACGAAAAGAGCAGGGATGCAAATGGCATAGCGGATGCTATTTGTGTCCCTGCTCTTTGCTGTAATAGGCTACGTAAATTCTTACATTGCCTATCACGCCTAACGTAGCGAGGGAAATGGCGGCCGCAGACCGGATCCTCCATTCGCACCCACAGACGAGGGCAGTGGACGGCCGACACAAGGTAGGGTCTGTCCCGGGGAGGTTTTGCAGAGTGGCGGGGGGGGGGTTTGCTCCGTTCCGCCATGGACTCCAGGGGACTGGATTCTAAAGAATTCTCTAACATCCCTAGAAGGAAGTGAAGTACATATCACCATCTAAAAAAGTCCCACCCTGCTGAACATAAGGACTAGGGATGTATGGATTGTGTAAGATGTGTTCTCTCTGTGTTTTGTGGATTGTCAGTAGCCTTTGTTCAATTGTCTGCCCATCGATGGATTCAGATGTCTTTTATTTCTGAATTTGTGAAAATTCTCATTTGTGCAAAAATATGCACAATAATTGCATACAAAAATACGCAAGTTCACCCAAAATGTGCATCTTCATGCTTTAGCCTATGGGGAAAATGCACAGCTTTTTTTATTTTGCATTTTCTATGATGTAATTTGCATTTTCTATGATGTAAAAATTCAGGGAAGTTAGAAAACGGGTTCGCAAGTCTGTAGAATCTGCCCGAGAGAGAAAAAGTGGGTTGAATTCATGACAATTCTGAACTCATTTCAATTGTGGATTTCTCCAGCAGCCCTGATAAGAACACTAATTGCAGTCTAAAATTACACAACTGCACCAGCAGGCATCAATACACAAATAGCAAGAACATTTCTTGCTCCCAACAAGCATACCCGGGTTAGATTTTGCATTCAGGGCTTGCGTCAAGGGTAGGCATAGTCAGGCACCTGCCATGGGCCCACACCCCAGCAGGGACCCACTGACAAGACCTCCCTGGAGTGGCTCCTCTGCATCACCTTTGCAACCTGCTTGTTTGCCTTCCTGCCTCTCTCTCTGGCCCCGACAATGGTGGTGGTGAGAAGAAGGGGCAGCAGATGCCACTGCCTGCTTCCTCACAGGCTCTCTGCCTGTCATGCAACCAAGTGGTAGCACTGGTGAGAAAGAGGAGAAGGAGCAATAGCAGCTGATGACAATGGTGTTGAGAAGGTGGGCCCACTGAGGGATGGGGGGGCATTGAGGGTGTCTTGTGCAAGGGCCCTCAAAAACCTGGAGTTGGAACTGACTGCAGTGCTCCCTCCAGAGTACTTATCTCAGGAAGAGACATCACATCAGAGTCTGTGGCTTAGTCTCAGCTGCAGATACCCATCTCAGAAGCAACCAAGTTTCTGCAGGGCCAGCTTCCATGCCAGATTTTGATCAGAGATGCCACCAGGTGTGTGTGGGGGGGGCAGGCAAGGGTGCTTTCTGTGGGCACTCTTTCCCCTGGCCTGCTTCTCCCTGTTGCCCTGTCAGCCAGCCAGTCCTTTTTTAAAAAGCTTGCTGCAGTGGTGGCTTCTCTTTCTTCTGCTGTGTTGCTGTGAAAGGAAATTGTGGTGGCAACCAGTGGCTGGTCAAGGCTACATCCCCACAGGGCACCATTTTAAGTTTTTACATTTGTTTAGCAGCGAATGGAACCAAGTGGATGCAGCCTTTGTGAGCTGCATGGAGGAACTGGAGTGGCTTCTCACACTGCTCCGGTGCCCTCATTGGCCACATCATGCCCCCAAACGCAGGGTCTGATTGGCTCAGCTTACTGCTAATCAAAATTAGTGAAACAAACCAACAAAAAGCTTCAGTTGAAAATGGCGTGTCATGGGGAGGCAGCGCTTCCCTTTGCAGCAGCATGGCAGGAGGAGGAAGAGCTACAGCTGCTGAAGGAGCCACTGCATGTAGCACTGCCTTTGGGGGGGCGGGGCGTTGGGTCCATGGGCCCTTGGTTCTGTGCCCCATGGAACAACCTTAGTGGCACCATTGATTTTGGTGTCTGTCCTAGGTTCACCAAGGGAAGCAAAACTAAGTGCTGGACCCTTCTTGAACCCTGTGATGACTTGGGATAGAAAAGAGACACACCTATGAGAGTAGGGAGGGAGGGCAAAGCCAGTGTTGCCTATTGCATGAGAATTCTCATACGTTTGCAAGTAGGGATGTCGTGGGCGCCCAGCTGGGACTGGGAATCCGTGCAGCCCCCCCCCCCACAATCCCTGGACCATGCCCGCCGAGCCTGTGCCCCCGCCTGCCCTGCTCACACCCTCCCAGCATAGTGCCTCTAATATTGTGCATATGAAGCTTTCCCATCCCCAAACTGCGCATATGCACATTTTAAAAAAACTTTACGCGGAAAAAAGGCGGCAAAATGGCAGGCATTGGCCGGACGGGGTCGTGGTGAGCGCGGGCGACTTGGCGAGTTCGTGAGGGCTCGAGCGCGGGTGAGCAGGGGCAGCACTTCAGCAGGTGCCCGGAGAACTCGAGCTGGGGTGTGTTTGCACATCCCTCTTTGAAAGAATCAAGGGCCTCCATATAACCCTTTACAATTTTATGTGTCTCATATGCAGTCTTGGACCTCTCGGTGAGATGTGCTTTCACTGTGTTTTAGTGTTTGATAGTATTTTTATCTTGTATTTTTTAATTGTGTGTCTGTTTTGTGGGCCATCTAGAGAACTTCTGTTATGGGGCGGCTCTCGAATTACAGCTACTTGATAAAGAATGCTTTTTAAAACACACACACAAGAATTCATATGTGCAACCCAGACAGTACAGTGGATTAACCCGACTTGGGTCATTCCAAATTGATCTAAAGCAAAGGATAGACAAGATGGGACAATTTGAGTTGAACTCTCCCTTTGCCTGCACTTTCTCCCCCCTGCAACCATTTCTCTCCAGCAGTTTTTTCAATCATCAGGGTTATTTTCAACACTGGAGCCCTAGCAGGAGAAAAACAAGTAGGGCACAGCAGTTTCAGGGGCAGGGGAAGACGGGTTGGACTCCATCCTCCTAACTTCCCCTGCACTGTGCTTTAACCCCCCCCCCCATGCCTCTGTTATATGTGTTATGAAACCATCTGACTCACACATGGCTCTTCCACTGTGATGTCTAATTTGGCTTTTGGTGCAGCACCAGCTTGTGCATGGCATCAGTTGCTAGTATGAGCAGCATGTCTCAAGGACAAGCATGAGTGGGAGAGTGTACTGTATGGTTGAGAGGGGGACAGATTTTTGTTATTAATATCTCCCCTCGGTCGAGAGGGATTTATTATGCAAAGGACTGCTCTAGTTGTGTATCCTCCTCTCCCCCTCCAGGAGTAGCAACTATAGTTGTAGTGGTATGTGATAGAGGAGGTTTCCTTCCCTCTGTATTGATCTAGGTGGCTTGTGGGTTGCTTCCCCTTCTGGCAGTGCCAATGGGGAAGTGGAGCAGAATTAGAAGGGATGATAGTTAAGGCCTAGTTTTTGCACAGATAGCAAACCTGTGTTTGGGCTGTACCACCTGTGTTTGGGTGATATGCCTGCAAGTGGGAGCTCATATGGCTGACTGCTCCTCAATACAGCCTGTTGCTTCCACAAAGAAAATGAAGCCTAGCTTTCACTCTAGTATGCCTTTTCAAAAAAAATGTACAGGGAAAATAATTAAAAACTGTCATTTATTTGCAAGCCATTAATGAAACCTATACAAAACTATGGAATTTATGACTGTAGTAAAATGTTGGAGTAATTAACCAAATAAAAAAAGAGCACAATGAATCTGACCTAAAATATACCTAAACCTTTACACCAAGGAATCATGTTTACAGTTAACTGTGACAGGAGTTAGGACTTTAGCATGAATTTTTGAAGCCTCTAAGGCAAAAAGCGCAACCAGCTGGGTCACTTAGCTATCTTGATCAGACAGCAGGTAACATGTATTTCTTAAGGCACATTCAGGTTGCAACCCAGATATAGTATTTCCAAGAAATTTTGAATGTGGTAGTGCATATAAGGGACACACCGATAGACAGTATATCAGATTTCAGTTTCTGGGGATCCACAAAGACATATTCATTGGTCAAAAGGGATCTAATGGTATCTGTCATCAGATTCTGCTGTTGGCATGGTTTGCAATCATAAAGCTGTAAAATCTTGTCTAAGTCTGGGAAAGGGCAGATCTACCAGATATGAGGCTCTCAAATGGTTACATTTATAAAATCCATAAAACTAAAAAATGTAGAGAAAATGGCCTGTCGGTCTAACATAATGTTTTGATCATAAATCCATTTCCGCAGCTCTCTCTTAGACACTGAAAAAAACACCTCCTCAGAAATGGAGTATGATGGCAGAAGATCATTATATCTAGAGACCCATGGCATGCAAGACTGAAGACTGATAAAACATAACTTAGATAAAAACTTGTCAGATGAGTTGTTCAACTTTCTCAAGCAATCAAGAATAGTATACTGTACTCAAGCTCTAAATGAGGGGAGACCCACACTCCCACCTGGACCAGTGCCGCTGGGCTGTCTGAAGACAAGGCCAATATTTTCTGAAGGAAGGAATTTGAAATGTTTCCAATCTGGCAAATTGAAAATCATCCCAGTCCCACACTAAAACACCATACTATTTGAACAATAGCTTTACCTTGAAAGAGTTTTAATACTGGGTCAATCAGAAAGCCCCCTTCATACATTAGAATTTCAAAGTGGCATCCACTGTTAGAGCCATAGTTCTAATAGCACCTGCTTGGGCATTCTAGGGGAATGTCTCCCTAAAAAGTACTCCAAGATATTTAACTCCTTTATATTGCTCTATCTGATGGCCACTAACTGATCATCAACACTTATGATGTCTCTAACCAAATTAACTTTAATTTCAGAATAGTTTATCTGAAGCTTTTCTTCAAGACAATATTGATTGATTATTTTACAACATCTGTATACCACTCCACATCTAAAATAGATTCTGAAGTGGTGAACGTAAAAGGTAAAATAATAAAAAGATAAAAAAGATTTTAAACATCATATTAAAATTGTTATTAAAAACAGAATACCAACAAAAACTGTGGCTGGTCAGTTAAGGAATGCTTTCTGGAAAAGAGCTGTTTTCAGGAGGCGCCGGAAGCAGCACAGATTTGGTGCCTGCCTGACCTCCAGGTGCAGGGAGTTCCAAAGAAATGGAGCCACCACACTAAATACTCACTAAGAAGAGGGCCACCACACCACACCACAGTGCCTCTAAGCCTTGACAGAAGTCTTCTTAATACAACACAGGCTAAGGATACTAACTAGGGCTGTGCACTGTTTCGGCCCAAAGCCCAGGTTCTGAGCTGAAGTGGGTGCTTCATGCCACTTCTAAGGCGAGGCAGAGGGGGCACCAAGTGTCATGAAGCAGGTCGGGTCGCTCCAAAGTGCTTCGGTGGCACTTCAGAGCGATCCAGAAGCCCAGCCACACCACCGCTGTCCAGCCCCCAGCTCCTTACCTGGGCCCCTGGGACGTGTGCCAGCAGCCTTCTTCCTGTTCCAGGGAGTTGCCATTTTAAAAATTTTAAAAATGGCAACTCTCTGTATTTCTGGAAATACAGGGAGTCATCATTTTAAAAATGGAGACTCCCTGGAACAGGAAGAAGGCTGCTGGCGCATGTCCTGAGAGCGCAGGAGCTGGCAGCGGTGACTCCCTGGAACAGGAAGATGGCTGCTGGTGCATTTCGCAAGAGCCCAGGTAAGGAGCTGGAGCGGGGGTGGGGGTGGGCCTTCCGAATTTGGCCATCCGAATCCTGCTTCAGCTCTGGAGGCTGAAGCAGGTCAGGGGGGCCCTGAAGCAGCCTGAAGCAAATCGGGCCCACCTCAGAAGGCTGAAGCAGTCTCTGAGGTGGATTGGGGGGTCCTTGCACAGCCCTAATACTAACACCATGCCATCAGCATATAGGAGAACAGAAATCATGTGGATACCAATTGAGGGATTCTGAACCAGTTACTTATAACACATGTAACAGCACAACAAAGTCACTAAAGAAGTAAACTAACTGATGAGCATTCTTAGTATATCATTATTTCCATGGGGGAATATTTGATTGGGGAAGCCCCACCTGTAGTATGAAGAACCAGGCCTAAGAGGGCCAGGCACTTCACCAACCTTTACTGACACACTTTGCTTGTGCTGAAAGAGAACTAACTTCCTACCATGAAGTCAACAGAAAATGTCAACAAGGTAGGGATAATGGGAATCACCTCTGCCTGCATTCCTCTTAGGTCAGCATTTTCTTGTGTCTTAAAACTTAATAAATCTCACCCAGCAAACTCACATGTAAGTTTAATATCTGTCCTTTCCCTCCTAGAGGGTGGGAGGCTCACGGATGATAATGTGACACTTCATTTATAGATGGGTAAACAAAATCTCTCATTGTGCTATTTAGCAAATGGCTGGGCTTCCATATTGCCCAGAAAAAGAGAAAATAAAGGGAAGTTGGATTGAGAATTCTCATTCTGGAAACAGTTCTTGGCACACTGAGTGTGAATCAGTAATATCTGTTTTACTCCTTTCCTGTATATGTAATTAACAGATCTGACAACAAGGAACTGGATTAGCATTCAATTGTAGGGCAATAGATTTTTTTCTTTTGCAAACATTTGTATTATTTTTGCACAAAGAGATTCATACAATCCTGCACGCCTTTAATCACTGAACCAAACATACTTTAATAAGCTTAGTCTGGGATGTGTTTGAAGCTTCTATTTACATTGGATGAAAGACCTAGAGGTATTCTAGATGTGTATTTCTCACTGACCAAGGATTAGTCAGTGAGAAGTCAATGGGAGTTGCACTAAACCCATAACTAGCATGGCTCACAGAACCACATGCTGCCCACCCAGTCAAAACTCACCTGGAGGCTAGTATTGTGGAGAAAGATGGGTCATGTTTGTCAAGCATACCTGGATCACTGGTCTGAAAAAGCACATTCAGGCAGAGAACAGGCAAACAGGTCAAGCAGGGTTGAAAGAGCAGCTGTAGACTCTGAAAGGTCAAGGAACAGCAAGGCAAAGGAAACAGGGGAACAAACAAGCAGATATAAAGGTACACTGTCAAAGTGAGCCATAGACAGGGAGCTCTAAACAGGTGTGACTGACCAGGCTTCCAGAAGTGTCTTCCTGCTTCTTTACCAGGGGCTCTTGAGAAGATGTTGTCCAAGAGATGAGGAAAGGCCGCATTCAGGCAGGTAAGACAGCTGGTCATGCCAGAAGAAAATGGGGGAAATTTTTCAGAGATGCCACTTCCCCTGCCCTAACTAACTCAACTACAGGCTGCAAGCACAGTGATCTGCTTGGGGTCTGTACCC
Source organism: Heloderma suspectum (assembly GCF_057233095.1). Classification (NCBI taxonomy): domain Eukaryota; kingdom Metazoa; phylum Chordata; class Lepidosauria; order Squamata; family Helodermatidae; genus Heloderma; species Heloderma suspectum. Next base: position 275,903,500 of record NC_139458.1, read on the forward strand.
GGAAGCACATAACGCACCTCACCTCAACCCGATTCATCAGTGCTTTGTGAGTGCTGGCCTTGAGCTAAGGTCAGGTGAGAAATTTGTTTCAGTTGTTTTTTGACCAGAATTTACCCAGTTTGTACCTCTTGGAATCAAACACAGACCTGAACACAATCTGAAGTCTGTATATTCTGTGACCCTGTTGAGTGAGTCCCTGGTCTCCATGTGGAATGTAGATCTGACCAGGGTTGTTGACATGGTCACTCCTAGACATCTTCTCCTCCCAGCTTCCAAACCAGCTCCATGGTTTACAGAAGAACTGAGGAAGCTGAAGCAGCAAGGACGATGATTAGAGCGCTGATGGCAGAAAACTTGACTTGAATCCAACAAGACACATCATAGGGATTATTTGAAGACCTATAGGGTGGCGCTATGTGCAACAAAAAGATCTTTCTACTCCATACCTATCGAGTCCACAAACGTGTGCCCAGCTGAGCTGTTCAGGCTGGTTAGGGAGCTGAGTCAGCCCCCCCCCCCCCCGGTCCGACCTTAGAACCTTCAGTAGCTCACTGTGACACCTTTAATGAGTTTGAGGATAAAATCTCTCAGATATGAGCCAACTTGGATGCTGTCATAGGGACAGAAATCACAGCAGTGGGGCACCTCTGCTTGCATGATTAAACTAGACCATTTTGCAGCTTGTGACTCCTGGTGATGTGGACAAGCTGCTTGGTTTGGTCAAAAAGACAACTTGCCCTCTCGATCCCTGCCCATCCTGGCTTGTAGTCCAGGGAGGGGAAACGGTAAAGCAATCCTTGCTGAATATTATTAATGCCTCTCTACGGGAAGGTAATTTTCCATCATGTCTAAAAGAAGCAACCATTAGACCTCTTCTGAAGATGCCTTCCCTTGACCCCTAGACTGCAATAATTATAGGTCAGTAAGTAATCTACCATTTGGGGGCAAGGTAATTGAGAAGGTGGTGTCCATTCCACTCCAAGCAGTCTTGGATGAAACTGATTACCTGGACCCATTTCAAACTGGCTTCAGAGTGGGATATGGAGTTGAGACTGCCATGGTCGCCTTGGTGGATGGTCTTTGCCTGGGAATTGATAGGGAGAGTACATCCTTGTTGATTCTTTTGGATCTGTCAGTGACATTCGACACCATCAACCGTGGTATCCTTCTGGATTGCATGAAGGAGTTGGGGCTTGCGGGCACTGCTCTGCAGTGGTTCTGCTCCTTTCTCTCAGGATGGTTCCAGATAGTGTTGCTTGAAAAAGGAACTATTATGTTGAGTCCCTCAGGGCTCCATTCTATCCTCGATGCTGTTCAATATCTACATGAAACAGCTGGGAGAGATCATCAGGAGGTTTGGGGCTGAGTGTTATCAGCATGCTGAGGACACCCAAATCTATTTCTCCTCAACATCTTTATCCAAGGAAGGTTTGACTCCTCTGAATGACTGCCTGAAGCTGGTAATGGGCTGGATGAGGGAGAACAAGCTGAAGCTGAATCCAGGCAAGACAGAGGTGCTCATCATGAAGGGTCCTAATTTAGGTATTGAGCCTTGTCAACCAGTTCTGGATGGGGTCACACTCCCCCTGAAGGAGAACGTTCGTAGCTTGGGGGTGCTTCTTGACCCAACCCTCCTCCTGGCACCTCAGGTGGAGGCAACGGTGAGAAGTGCCTGCTATCAACTTTGGCTGATACACCAGCTACGCCCATTCCTAGAACATGTGGACCTGGTAATGGTGGTGCACAGCACACACTGGTAACCTCTAGGCTTGATTTCTGCAATGCGCTGTACTTGGCCACTTGGGGCAGCCTTTATATTTAGTTTGGAAACTTCAACTGGCACAAAATATGGCAGCCAGGTTGATCTCTGGGACATCCCGTGGAGACCATATTACACCGGTTTTAACATCTTTACACTGGCTGCTGCTTTGTTTCCGAGCACAATATAAAGCGCTGGTTCTTACCTTTAAGGCATTATATGGTCTAGGTAGGGATATCAGAGAATTCCGCCACGGACTTCTAAAGAATCCGGCCCCCTGGAATCCATGGCGGAATGGCCTCCCCGCCCCGCCACCCCGCAGAATCCCCCTGGGATGGAGCATACCTGGCAACGGTGGCAGCGGCAGCTCCGGCTGGTCTCCCGGCCACTGCCGGGTTGCTGCGGCTGCAAATGGCAGCTGTCATAGTGGCTGCCATTTGCGTGGCTGCCTTTTCTCGTGATAGGTTATGTAAGTCTTTACGTAGCCTATCACGAAAAAGGCAGCCACGCAAATGGCGCAGTGGCTGCCATATGTGGCTGCAGCAGCCCAGCAGCGGCTGGAATTCTAGCTGCGGCCAGCCCTGGCTGGCGGCTCCACGGAGTCACCGCAGAGCAGAGCCAGCCGGGGATGGCCCCAGCGGAACCAGGTAAGTGTTTCGTACACCCCTAGGTCTAGGTCCAAGGTACCTTAGGGAGTGCCTTCTTCCCTACGTCCCAGTCCGCCACCCAAGGTCCTCTGAGGGCTATCTGCTGCAGCTGCCTAATGTGAGATTGGCAGCCACATGCAAGAGGACCTTTTCCTTTGCTGCCCCCTAGTTGTGGAACGACTAGGGATGTTAGAGAAATCCGCCACGGATTCAAATGAGGCCTGATTCTTTGGAATCCAGCCCCTGGAATCCGCGGCAGATCGGTGCCACTTACATCCGCTCCAGGAGGATTCCGTGCAGAATGGCACTTGGCTGCTTGCTCAACCGGAGCCATTCCCCTCTGCGCTGATTGCCATTTAAAAAAAAAAAAAAAGGCTATTGGCAGGATGTGCCCATAGACTTATACGCAAAATAGAGCAGTGAATCTTGTGTATAAGTCTATGGACACATAGACTTATACGCAAGATTCACAGCTCTATTTTGCATATAAGTCTATGGGCACATCCTGCTGATCGCCTTTAAAAAAAAAATGGTGATCAGTGCGGAGGTGAACGGGATAGGTCCAGGAGGAAAGCGGCCCTCAAGCTGGGTGGCTCCGCAGAATCCTTGCAGAGCAGAGCTGCTCCAGAGGTTCCAGGGGCAGGGGGAGGAATGGATCGCCTCCCCCTGGGCAGATTCCCCACCAGAATGGACGGTGGGGAATCCGTACACCCCTAGGAATGACCTGCCAGTTGAAATGCGCCTGCTGACCTCATTGAAGGTTTTTAAGCAGGCATTAAAGACTCTATTATTCTCGAGGGGTTTCCCTTTTTAGAACTCTTGTTCCTTTTGCTGACTCTTGTATACTGTTTTTAAGCTGTGTTGTTTTAAGCTGTGTTGTTTTAAGCTGTGTTGTTTTATTGTTGTATTTGTATTTTTTATTTTTTGTTAAATTGTTTTTAGTTCAAAGTCATTTTTATTTGTATGTTGTTTGTATATATTGTCCACATGCTTTTATGTAAATGACTTTTAAACTTTATATATTGTATTTTAATGTTTTAACCTTTGCAAACCACCCAGAGAGCTTCAGCTATGGGACAGTATATGAGTATAGACAAGTAATAAGTAAATAAAATAAAAATTTCCATGCTTGCAATGTGATTCATGCAACTAGAAAAATGTGTCTGAAAAATGCGTACATTTGAAAAATGCACACAAGCATGCTTGAATCAATGGGAGAAAAATGTGTGGATTTGGAAAAATGTGCATGAAAATACCCCTGAATTTTTGTGCAGAAAAACAAAAGCTCGCCATCTGATACAGGCACAAGCCAGAATGAGCTCCTAGGTGGAAATCAGAGAACGCTGACCCAGTCGAATTTTTCTGATTTGAACATCCCTGTTTTGGGCACTGCTTGGAAAGCACTGATTCATCTCAGGTTGGAGGAGAGAACTCCTCTTGTGCAGACTAAAGGAAGACCTCTGTTATTTGAATTCTCCCTTAAGGAGGAAGATACGTAGACCTGTGCTTGAGAGGCAGCCAAGGCCAGGCCCTTCTGCAAGCCAGTAATACAGTTCAGCAGTGCCTTGAGATCTACCAGCAGAGACATGGTGGGAAGCAAAGGGAGGAAATCTCCTGCTTCAGCTACTGTGAATTACTGTGGTTGCCCACTTGTCATCACTGTATTACAGACTGTGGGGCTGAGGCCGTGAGAAGGTAGGTTGCTGACTGAATTGAGATTCACACTGGGAACTTCCCTGCACATAGCTTGGGCTCTGGTCTTTTCTTTAATACAGAGTAATGAACTTCACTAAAGCTGCAATCCAGTGGAACATACACCAGAGTAAACATTCATAGGACTGAACTGCATGACTCTTGTCCTATGGATCGGCTTAAATTGCATTGGAGCTAGTAGTGACTGGAATTGCTGAAGTAAAATCCTATGTTTGGGGAAGCAGGGCAGAATTAATTGATGTTGTTTTGCCCCTGACACAGACTCAGTCCCACACCCATGCCCTGTTTTCTCAGGCTCTGCAACTTTGAACCAACTTCAACATCTCCGGTGGCTCTTGGCAGAGCATGGGGTAGTGATGCCATCAAGCCTGTACCAGGTCTCAGAGTACATGAGGTGAGGCCCAGCCTGGAGCCACACTGGACCTTACTTCATACACTCCAAGTCCTCCACTACAGACAATACCACAAATGCTCTCCCTGACTCATGCTACTTCATGCCAGAAGAACCTGCTCGGAAGTGGTGGGTCTTGGATCTCTTCCAGAAATTGTTTTGCTTCACTTGGAATCTAGGGTTGAGGCCAAGACTCTCATTGGGGCAGAACAGTGTTCCTACCCTAGCTGGGGATGTATTCATTTTAGCTCATGTTTTGACCAGAATTTACCTAGTTTGTACCTCCAGGATGCAATCTGCAGTTGAAGTCTACACATCTCTGGGCTTGTGATGCAATGTGAGGAACAATGACAAAAAATGTGTACATTTTAAAAATGCACGTGAAAATATGCATATTTTTGAGAAAATGCATATGAACTCTTTAACCGATGGGAGAAAAATGCATACATTTAAAAAATGTGCACAACTGATGCGTACATTTGGAAAAACATGTGTGAAAGTGTGCATGAATTTTCCTGTGGAAACAACACTCCCAACCTGATACTGGCATGAGTCAGAACGAACTTTGAGGTGGAATTCAGAGAACATCCTTGATGAACTGGAGTTTGGATGATTTCCGCACCCCCAACCCCTTTAATGGCTGTAGAACCCTCCATCTTCATGTGGAGGTAATGGACAAATGAATCACCTTTCTGCTGGTACATCCTTGAGATGAAAGCTTCTTAAGATCCTGGGGTTCAAGCATTTGATCTTCTGCACTTAATTTTGTGCAAGCAGATGATAGGGTTTGTTTTTCAGAGAGATGAGAGAGCCCTCATTACCATGGATCATGTGTTTTTAAAGAAGTCATAATATGGTCTCTGCTCAAACAGATTCTGCAAGTTTGTGTATTGTTTCACAACCTATAGAACCTGTCCACTAAGAGCTTGTAGTGGGAAAACAAAACATAAAAATGTGTGTGCTCAGCACCAGTAACAATGACTCTATCATACTATCTTTACTTCTCTGCAACCCCCCAACCCCACCCATGGTCTGCCTCCACTCACTGTTTGTAGAGCCCATTGCTTTGATTTGCCAAGCAAGTCAATGAGTTGCCGTTTGATGAAGTCTGTGGAACATATTGCTGGCTGCCTGTGCCTCTCAATCTAGTCAAAATGTGCCAAAGAACACTTCCATGGCCTGAGGTGCTACAGTTTAGTGATGTGGGACTGCGGGGAGATGTGGCAACACTGTTTTATTATATAGGCTTTCCATTTCTGGGACTAATTACTTTAAAGGAAAAGGTGCTGAATGGTCCATTGTATTTCTCAGAAAGTCAAAATGAATATGACACATGGAAAAAAACAGGGTTATCGTGTGAGAAAAGGCAAGGGACTGCTCCTTAACTGAATCTTTCCTCTGTGTTGCTCAGTGTTGTTCCTTTAAGAAAGGAAAAGGAAAAAAAAGGGATGCAGTAACTTTCCAGGCATGGAAATGCTGGCCTGTAGCTTCTCTGTCCCTGCACCCCAATCCAATTTTTTTGTTCACTCTATTTTTGTTCATTTAAATGAAATCAGAGTGATCACTTGGGTGGTTTAAGAACATCAAATGGAATGTAGGCTGCACTCCTATACACATTTACTAGGGAGTAAGTCCCATTCAGTTCAATGGGGTTTACTTCTGAGTAGACATGCTTAGGATTGCACTATTAGTGCTACTGAATCAGAAAGTTCTGATAGACAGATCTGTTTCCTCCTTGTCCTGTTGTTTGAAACTGCTTCATTTACAGAGAAAAGGACAAACAGACTTCTGTGTCAATATAAGTGAAAGAACACATCTACATGACAAATTTTATAGTGGTTTGATACCAGTTTAACAGTTATGGCTTCCCCCAAAGAATCATGGTGTTCAACTAGTAGTAAGGTTATACAAGGGTTGTTTAGCCCTTGAATGCCCCATGATGGCCAGGTCCACATGACATACCACAACCCTCAATTGCCCTGATTGGGGGTTGCATATTCCAAATGGCAGCCGCGCACCCCACAGCACACCCCATGGCACTTCATGAATTCAATAACCCATGCTGACCTAGCTGTGTCATGTGAACCTGGTCATTTACTTGGAAGTAAATCCTGAATTGAGTAGGGGTTCCTCCCAAGTGGGTGTGCATAGGATTGCAGCCTAAAGCAGTTTAAATCTGCACTATAGATTGCCTCATCCTATGCATTCTTAATTGAGAAGAATTCTCAGTGGAATCAGTGGGAATTAGTTTCAAGCAAATATCTATAGGACAGGATTCCACAGCTGCAATCCTGCACACTCAGTGAAATTTAAGCAGCCCAGCAGTATATAAGAAAGTAGCTGAACTGATTTGTTGTAGAATGTTCTTTTTATAGATAGGAGTCTACTTCATCCAATGCACTGGGTCTCTTTGTCTGGGTTTCTGAACAAACTATACAGCTACTCTTTTGAAAGCTTTATTTACAGTCTTTTAAAGCTCCGTGTGAGAATCCCATTAACTTTGGGGAAGAAGCAGTTATTCTAGAACCTCTGTCACTTTCTTGTTGAACATAGACCCATAAAGAAGCCAGCAGGGATGAAAAATGAAAATCTAGAGCTGTGCTGTGCCCAAATGGACAGAGAAATTGAGGAAGGACCAAATTCACCAAATTTCTCCAGAGGGAGGACAAATCCTCCAATAGTTTCTCAAGGGTGGGGCTCACCATTAGCACTGGCAGTAGCTTCTTTCTTTTTCTCTCTCAGGTTTCCCCGCCCCCCTGTCTGTATTTTTCTCTCTGTGTGTGTGTGTTTTTCAGTGTAGGTATTTCTGTGTATATTCTGTGTATATTGCCCCTGCAAATGGCAGCAGTCACAGCAGAAAATGTGTTGGCAGCCTGGCCACCATTCTGCACAATGCCCGGGACCTAGCATTGTTTTCAGGCATGTGGGAGAAGGGGAATAGTGGCTGCCACACAAAAAAATGTTGGAGAAGATTCAGAGAAAATTATTTTTCCAATTGGGTCACTAAAAGAAAAATCTAAAAAATGACTCAGCACTAGACAAAACCCTCTTTTTCTTTAAGAAAAGAAAAGTATTGAAACTTTTCATCCATGTGTAAGGCAAGGGGAACTGAGTTAACAGGTTACTTTGTTGCAACACTTGGGAGCTATGGACCGGGTAAACAAAAAATTGTACTGGTTCTTCCCTGTCTCTGAAGTGATGTTCTGAAAGTGACAATGTGCTAGGGTCGACTGTGGTAGGAAGGGAAACATCTTGTTTACGAATGTCAGCCAGCAATTAGCATCGTTTAAAGAACCAGGACCACAACTGCTGTTTTTAGTTAGCGTTGAAAACCTCATTTCTTTCTTGTGGCCACATTTGAAGAGGCAAAGTAGACAGCAAGACTCTGAAACCAGTTCATAAATAGTTGATTTCATATTTTAAAATCTTGCCCAAACTGTCACCCACTTCCCTCCCCCATCTTCATGTGGATCACAGATGGCAAAGAGCTAATTTGTTACTGTTTGATAACTGCTTTTATGTATCAGAGCTCTTATTTACTACTCTGTGGGGGAAAATGACAGACTAAAAGCTATTATGTGTTTTCTCTCATTCTCTCATCCCCCTCCTTTAGCCACTATGCTCTTTGGTTCCCCCCCCTTCTCCAACATGCTTTTTTATTTGAAATATAGTATTGTGAATCTTTTTACATATGCAATTAATTCCCTCTCCCTCCGTTTTCAAGAATGCATCTGGCGGAACAGCTCAGCTGAAATCTGTCATGATTGTTTATCATGGCCCCATGATAGGGAATAACACTCTGAGGTGTCTGTTAATAACAATGGATTACATTTCAGCTTGAAAATACATGAATTGTGATTTGGTTTTTCGGCAGTATAGTAGGTGAATATTTCCAAGCAAATGAATAACCATCAGCACATAGATGGCTGAGTCTCAAACAGAGAGAATCTTTTAGCCCAACTCAAGTCTACTTGGAAATGTTCATGCCCTGCTAACTGATTGCCAAATCTGCAAAGCTGGGGTAATGTCTGCTGTTTAGCTATGCATTTAGATAAATCTCAGGACATCCAAGTCTATAAGCACCAGCAGTGGAATCAGGGCTCACAGGGACACAGTGCTGGCATTTCTTTATTAGAAGAAACACTGATGTCACCTGCCTCCTGCTGACTTCCCTGTTCCCTCTGAAAGTAGCTGCAATGGGGTTGGGTGGAGATGAATTTCCCAGGCAACAATATATTGTTCCCTGTTGTACTGAAAAATATTTTAGGGTGGCTTGGTCTTGAATAGGGATGGCATGGGTGCCCAGGGAATCTGGCACTAGCTGAGCCCCTGCCCACTCCTGTCTGAGCTTGGTGAATGGCCTGCATTCCCCCTGGTGGCCTTGTCGAGCTTTGCAGTCACCATTTTTTGAGAAATAAAATGGCAATCGCAAAATGTGCATATTTGTGCACGCCCAAAATGTGCATATTTGTGAATGCACATTTTTGCAAATGCGTACGTTTGTGTATGCAAAAATGCATGTATTTTTGCGAATGCACATATTTTTGTATCTGCAAAAATGCACTTATTTGCAAAAAAATAGCATTTCGCATGCACACGAATGTACGCATTTGCAAAATGTGCATTTTTGTGCCTACGAAAACATGCACATTTTTGCAATTGCCGTTTTATTTCTCAGAAAAAAATGGCAACTGCGGAGCTCAACGAGGGCACTGGCGTGAGTGTGGGCTGCTCGGTAAGGGTGGGAGTGGCTCAAGTGTGGTCCGAGAACCAGCGAGCAGGGGCATGGGCTGGGCGGGCATCTGTGAGTTTGCACATCCCTACTCTTGAATGGGTAATTAAGACCCATTAGCTTTCCAAACGACCTGCTCCTAGGGCTGATCTACATTGTGCCCGCCATCGCAATGAATTTGGTGTCCTGTTGGGTTAAATGCTCTCACATTAAAACGTGATTATCCACACTCACTCATTTTCCCCATCGCAGTGCTTCATCGAATGCGCGAGCTTGGTTCACACTCGAGTGCTGTGCTGTTTTCTTGCTCTTAAAGATGGAGGCTCTCATTGGAGGATCACAAACTCTTCCTGTTTCTGCTGATTCCATGCCCACCACACTCACAGCTCTCAACGTCCCCATGCCGTCTTCCGGCTACTGATCACATAGCTTCCTCAGCACTCAATGTTTCCTCAGCAGCAAGCAAAGGGCTGGATGTGCGTGCACTTGTCTGATCTCGGAAGCTAAGCAGGGTCGGCCCTGGTCAGTAGTTGGATGGGCGACCGCCTGGGAATCAGGCTGTCAGGAGTGCCCTAGCGGCCTCTTTCAGTAGACTCCAATAGCCAACTCAAGACACAGACAAAAGGATTCTTTTCAAGGCTTTAATCCTTCTGCAACTTAATGACTCTTTCAGATGCTAATCACCAGCGACTAAGCAAGGAACAGCAGAGTAGCCTATGCTCCGAGTAGGCAGTTGATACCCGTTTGAAGGAGAGTCACTTGAAGACCCCGAACTTATGGGCCAGGGAGAGATCCTCCCTCTTTCCCTTGGGTCCACAGGAGGAGGCCATTGCTTTTGTGCCAAAGGGGCACTATGCCTCCTTTCTGCACCCTCCATTGCTCGTCGCTCCCTGCATCTGCGTTGAGCATCTAGCAAGCCCCGTTCCCGCACTTTCTCACTGCTAGGATCACTATCTATCTCAGGAATGCTGGCAGAAGGAATCTCTGCCAGCTGCTGTGCATGTGAGGGATGAGCTGTCTCCTCTCCCACGGATTGCTGATCCTCCTCAGAATCAGAACTGCTCTGGGGTTCTATCGGCTCAGTTTCCACCCTGAGACAGGCTTCCTGCTAGGGATGTACGAAAGTCACTTACCTTTTCGAAGGGTGACATTCGTGGTGGGGGGGAGGTGCTCCGTCCCTCCCCCCCCGAATCCTGGTCGGCCGGCTCCGCCTCACAGGGATTCTGCGGAGCCGCTGGCCGGCTCCGCCAGCGGTCGGACATCCGGCCGCTGGCTAGCAGGGATGCAAATGGCGGCGGCCGTAGCTGCTGCCGTTTGCATCCCTGCAGTCAGCCATGATAGGCTACGTAAATGTTTACGTAGCCTATCACAGCTGATTTAAAAGAAAAAAAACCCGCGCGTACGCAAATGGCGTCGCCCATGGGCACCGCCATTTGCGTTCCTTATTTTGGCACGTCTTAGTCTACGTAAACATTTACGTAGACTAAGACGGCGAAAATAAGGGGAACGCAAATAGCGTAGACGTGCCAAAATAAGGAACGCAAATGGCGGTGCCCATGGGCGCTGCCATTTGCTTACGTGCTTTTTTTTCTTCTTTTAAATCAGCTGTGATAGGCTACCTAAACATTTATGTAGCCTATCACGGTATTTTTTAAAAATCTAGCCATGATAGGCTACGTAAATCTTTACGTAGCCTATCATGTTTTTTTGTTTTTTGTTTTTTTTAACTGGAAATGGCAGCGGCAGCCAGTCGGAAGACTGGCCGCTGCAGCCGCCACTGTCGAACTGCTGCCGGAGCTGCCGCCAGGAAGATCCGCCTAAAGTAAGTCCCATCCCGGCTGGCATTTGGCCTCCCCGAGTTCCATGGTGGAATTCTCTGACATCCCTACTTCCTGCACTGAGCAGGGGGTTGCTCTATCCCTTCAAATAAGACTAGGTTTTACCCACTTCAGCTTTAAAAAAAAAAAAAAAATTAAGGCGTTATCTTTGAAGAATTGTGGCTTCGTGATTTTTTCCCTAATTCAGTCATGATCTTCGAAGATTAAAAAATTCAAAGATTTGAAGCTTCAAATCTTCAAATTTTCAAATCTTCGAAGATCATGCCTGAATTAGGAAAAAAAAAAATCATGGAGAAGCCTCGATTCTTCAAAGATAATGCCTTAATTAAAAAAAAAAGAAGCCAAAGTGGGTAAAACTTAGTCTCATTTGAAGGGATAGAACAACCCCCTGCTCAGTGCAGGAAGCCTGATTCCCAGGTGGTCGCCCATCCAACTACTGACGGGGGCTGACCCTGCTTAGCGCACGCACATCCAGCCCTTTGCTTGTTGTTCAGGAAACATTGAGTGCTGAGGAAGCTATGCTATCAGCAGCCAGAAGACAACATGGGGCCATTGAGAGCTGTGATTAGACAGGAGGAAAATACAAACACCACCGTATATGGACAGGCAGGGGAGGGGACTATGACCAGATATGGTAGCAAAGGTGGAAAATCAGAGCACATTAAGGGGAAATACCGGGATATCAGGGTATTGAAAGCGGGAGCATGGAAGCGGGAAATTCCGGTTCTAATTCGAGGCGGATACTGTGTAGTGTGAAAGATGGTGGTGAAACCTCATTGGAAGTGAAAATACCCGTAGTAGAGATGAAAACCACTAGAACTGGTTGACTGATATGGTTCAACACAGGTTCCTGCATTTTTGGACTCCCCTTGGGGGTGTGGTTATGGGGACTGTCAAGGTGAGTGCCTGCACTTCAAAATGTACCACTACACCACTGCGCATCTACGTTCCTTAAGAGGGAAATCCTCAACAATCACTCTCAGGCCAGGACTACCAACCAGTGAGGGAATCTTGGCTAGTTTTACTTTCACGTTTACTTGATAAGAATTTCCTACTATTCTCTTAAAGAAAGTAAACACCACATCTGGCATTGCCAGCTTGCTACCTAACCTGACTGAGGGCAGATGATTTTTATGGTCCTGGGGAGAAGGGGAGCTGTCTTGACTTTGCAATGCCTCTTTCAAAGTAAGCATTCAGCAGGTGGTTGCCTGCAAAAAGCACTGTCCTTTGGATGGCTTTTTTGATGAGTAATTTATGGTGTGGTATGGGTGCTTTGTTTTATTTTGTTTTAAATAGATTTTATGTTTACACTGTCATTTTCATTTCTTTTGGCCTCTTTTTCTCCCACAGCCTATTTGATTGCCTTAGATTTGGAGTCTGGAGGGAGAGGAGGCACAAAGGTATTAACGTTTTAGAAAAAGCAGCTATAAACCACTCTGAGTCCATGGGATAGAGAGGGGTATAAATCGAATCCATAAATAATAAACTGGGAAGTGTTAGAGTTGCCAGGTTGCAACTAGGTATGTATGAAAATCACTTACCTTTCGGGGATTATGCTGATGGTGGGGGGGAGGTATTCCGTCCCTCCCCCCGGAATCCTCGCCGGGGGGGGAGGCGCTCCGTTCCCCCCCCGGAATCCTGGTCGGCCGGTTGTGCTCCGCAGCGATTCTGCGGAGCCGCTGGCCGGCTCCGCCAGCAGCTGGACATCCGGCCGCTGGCTAGCAGGGACGCAAATGGCGGCAGCTGTAGCTGCTGCCGTTTGCGTCCCTGCAGTCAGCCGTGATAGGCTACGTAAATGTTTACATAGCCTATCATGGCTGATTTAAAACAAAAACAAAAAAACACGCGTTCGCCCATGGGTGCCGCCATTTGTGTTCCTTATTTTGGTACGTCTTAGTCTACGTAAACATTTACGTAGATTAAGACGGCGAAAATAAGGGGAACGCAAATAGCGTAGCGGACGCTATTTGCGTTCCCCTTATTTTCGCCATCTTAGTCTATGTAATTATTTACATAGAGTAAGATGGCCCAAAATAAGGAACACAAATGGCGGAGGCCATAGCCGCCGCCATTTGTGTACGCCTTTTTTTTTTTTACCCAGACGTTTTAGGCTACGTAAAAACTTACGTAGCCTATCATGTCTGTGTAAAACAAACAAACAAACTGCAAATGGCAGCGGTGGCAGCCAGTTGGAAGACCAGCTGCCGCTGCTGCCGAAGCCGCCGCCGGAGCCACCGCCGCCCGGAAGATCGGGCCCAGGTAAGTCTCGTCCCGGGGGGATCCACGGGGGTGGGGGGGCAGGCCGTTCCGCCACAGATTTAGGGGGGCCAAATGCACTGGCATTCGGCCTCCCCGAGATCCGTGGCAGAATTCTCTGCCATCCCTATCCCAGATGTGACCCAGGCTATGTGCATTCTATGTGCAACAGGAGTGGGGGACCTGCAACTACAGATGTATGAGGAATTTGTTTCAGTTCATTTTTGATCAGGGTTTACCCAGTTTATACTTCCCAAAACTAAGCACAGACAGAAATGAAAACTGGTTGAAGTTTGTACATTTGCAAGCTTGCAATGAAATTCATGGAACAATAACAACAACAAAATGCTTCCAAGTAAGTATTCATCGGATTATTGTCTGACAGTACAATCCTATATAGGGATATGAAACAGGGAAAAGGTTATTTCATTTTTAAAGCCAGATGGGCTTAATTTTACCCTGGTTTTAATTGCATTTGTTTGTTCCATGTTATTTGTACCTTTGTGTTTTCCCATTGCTTTCAATGGAAATTTGTGCCAGTCTTCTCCTGCTTGTAGCTTTGGTGTTTTCCATCCACATGGCACACCACCTTTCACACCATTTACTTCACTCATTTCTCATATTTGTTTTTATGTTTGCATTAATTTTCATGTAAAACAAATGTGGGTGCATTTGTTTCATTTTTCATTCATTTTTCAAATGCATGCATATGCCTAGTCCTATGCATTTACGCAGAAGAAAATCCCATTTTATTCAGTGGGACCTACCGTAGGGCTTACCTCCCAAATCCCCCCTCTAATATGCAACCTGTCGATTCATGGGAGAAGAATGGGGATGGGGGTTCCCAGTGATTTGAGGTTGTGGGGTAGAATGGTTCACTTTTTGGAGGTGGACAAATGCAGATGCTTCAGGAAGCTCACCATGCTGGCAGAGGAAATGTTCATGGCCTTCTTACTGACCACAGATTCGGCAAAGGTAAATCTGCAAAGCTGGTGTAATGTCTGTTGCTTATGTATGGATTTAGATAAACCTCAGGACATCCAAGTCTATGAGCAGCAACGGTGGTCTAGTGGAGCCAGGGCTCACAGGGACACAGTGCTGGCACTTTTTTTTATTAGCAGAGACACTGATGTCATCTGCCCACCCCCTGACTTCTCTCTTTTCCTTTTTCTTTTTTCCCTTTTGTTTCCCTTTGATAAAGTCCACTAGATCTGTGGGCAGCTGATGGTTATTTAAAATGTTTCCAGTCTTTTAAAAAATGCTAGGGATGTATGAAAGTCACTTACCTTTTGGAAGGGGTCATTCGCGGTGGGGGGGAGGTGCTCTGCACCCCCCCGAAATCCTAACCCGGCTGGCTCCACTCCTCAGCAACTCCGCGGAGCTGCAGGCCGGGTGCATTTGCAGGCATCTGGTAGGGGTGCACGAAAGTCACTTACCTGGTCTCGCAGCTTTTTGTGGTGGGGGGGAGGCACTTTGCTGCTCTCCCCCCGAAGTTCAGGCCGGGGGGGGGAGGCTTCCCGCCTCGCCCGGCCGAAATTCAGGCCGGGGGGGAGGCGCCTCGCCTCGCCTGGCCGCGAAATAAAAAGTTAAAAAAACACGCCCCCATGACAGGCTACGTGACGATTAACGTAGCCTATCACGGCTGCGATTCTCTTCCCCATTTAGGCCATGATAGACTACGTAAATACTTACGTAGCCTATCAGAGCTAACGCAGGGACGCCATTTGCGTCCTTGCAGAGGCCGTGATAGGCTATGTAAGTATTTACATAGCCTATCACGGCAAAAAAAGGGAACGCAAATAGCAGCCGCTGTAGCCGCCACCATTTGCGTTCCTGTTTTTATTTACATGGCCTATCATGGCCTCCGTAAAAATATTTACATAGCCTATCACGGTAAAAAAACAAGGATGCAAATGGCATAGCGGCCGCCATTTGCACCCCTGTCTTTCACCGTGATAGGCTACGCAAATATTTACGTAGCCTATCACGGCCAAAAACATGAACACAAATGGTGGCCGCCGTAGCTGCCGCCATTTGTGTCCGAAGGCTCCAGACGCTAGGCTTGGCGGAGAATTTCTCCCTGAAACTTCGGGGGGCCGAGCGCCAACGTGTTCGGCCCCCTGAAGAAGATTCGGGGATAAATTCTCCGCACCCCCCTGCCCCCTGCACCCCCCCCAGGATGGGACTTACCTTTCCCGAATGTCCCTCCCGGTGGTGGGTCCCGGCGGCGGTTCGTCGGGTCTTCGTCAGGGGTGGGGGCAGCAGCCGATCTTTCGACCGGCTGCCGCCACCGCCATTCCAATAAAACTAAAAAAAACCTACGCCCCCGTGATAGGCTACGTGATGATTAACATAGCCTATCACGGCTAGATTTGCAAAGTCAGCCATGATAGGCTACGTAAATCGTCACGTAGCCTATCACGGGTGACTTTTTTTTTTAAAAAAAGCGCGTACGGCTAATGGCGGCCTCCATAGGGAGCCGCCATTCGCGTTCCTTATTTGGTCGCTGTAGTCTATGTAAATCTTTACGTAGACTACAGAGACCAAATAAGGAACATGAATGGCGACTCCCTATGGGGGCCGCCATTAGCCGTACGCGCTTTTTTTTTTTTTTAAGTCACCCGTGATAGGCTACATGACGATTAACGTAGCCTATCACGGCTGACTTTGCAGATCTAGCCGTGATAGGCTACGTTAATCGTCACGTAGCTTATCACGGGGGCGTTTTTTTTTTTTTAGTTTTATTGGAATGGCGGCAGCCGCAGCCGGTCAAAAGATCGGCTGCCGCTCCCGCCCCTGACGAAGACCCGACGAACCGCCGCCGGGACCCGCCGTCGGGAGGGACATTCGGGAAAGGTAAGTCCTGTCCCGGGGGGGGGTGCGGGGGGCGGGGGGGTGCGGAGAATTTCTCCCCGAAACTTCTTCGGGGGGCTGAACACGTTGGCGCTCGGCCCCCCGAAGTTTCGGGGAGAAATTCTCCGCCAACCCTAGCACCAACAGCAGAGAAGTGAGGGCAGCAGAGGTTTCCAGCATCACCATGAGAAGGTCTCTGGCAGACCTCCTCCCACCAGAGGAGGCAGAGGTGAGGCCTTCAATATCCTAAGGTCCCTGGGCTGCCATCTTCAGCACATATATTAAGGAGCAGTGGTACAGTGGAGCCAAGGCTCATACGGACACAGCATCAGAACCTCTTCATTAGCAGGGATGCTGGCATCACCTGCCACCTCCTTCAGACTTCCCTTCTCCCTCTGAGCTTAGCTGCAATCTTCACAGTAGCTCAGGGGAAATAAATTTTCCCAACAACAATATATTGTTCTGTATTGTGATGCAAAATATTTTGGGGTGGCTCAGTCTTGAGTGATCAATTAAGATCCATTGGCTTTACCAAAGATCTGCTCCTGGTGAAGATGAAAACTGCTAGAACTGGTTTGTTGATGTGGATCAGCGCAGCTGCCTGTACTCCACTTAGGGGCATGGCTATGGGGACTGTCCTGATGAGTGCCCGCGCTTCAAAATTTACTGCTACACAACTGTTAAGGCCCAGTGATGTCAGTGGGACTTAACTGCTAATTAAACAGGCATAAGATTGTGCTGTTGTCTTCATTAGCCACCTCAGCCATCTTCAGATGTATCAGAATTTAGCTGCAATCCTAAGCACACTTACCTGGGAGGAATTCTAATTAAACTTAATGGGGCTTACTTCTAAGTAGTCATGCATAATGTTGCACTTTCAGACTGTGTTCTCTTTCAGGTGAGTTCTGAGACTGACCTGCTAAAGAGAGGGTGGAGAGCAGGAATAGGAAACAGGGTGTCCTTGGTGTGGGTACCTGGATACCTTTCTGGGCACTCACCAAGGTGTCCTACCCCTCTCACTTTTATGTCCGATGTGCACATTTTCTTACTGGCAGCTGTGATTGGTACTGAAAACTGTGGGTCCAAATGACTTATTTAGTGTTTGGGGCTCAGACACCACCCCAAAATGCTTGTGTTTGAAATGAGAATATGAAATGTTAGTTCATATAGTGGTTTGTCAATGAAAAATGTTCAGATAAAGTAGTTATTGGGAGGGCAAGTGAGGGAAACTTAGAATAAATAAGGGTGCAACCCTATGTCCACTAGACAGCCACTAGATCACCATAGGATTGGTCAGTTTCTGGAAACTGAACTCAAAGCCCACACTCCGAGGTCGGTTCCTGGAGAATCGCCTCCCTGCCCCCTCCCTCACTGCCTCATAGGCAGCATGCTTCATGCTCATAAGAGCAGCGTGCCACAGAGCAGGTCAAAAGGGGGTGTTCCCGAGGGCTGGGAGTGCAGAAGTGCTGGTACAATGCTTCCTATACCTCCCCACTCCATGCTCTGATGTCCCATGGCTAGACAGCCAAAATTGGCCATCTAGCTGTAAATGCAGGGCGGCTGGAGTGCGGACGAGAGAATCCCCTCCATGCTCTTCCTACCAGGGTCCCACCACCTGGACCCCTGCCCCAACCTGCCCCAGAACCCACCAGGTGATTCTTTTCTGAATAAGCACATACCAAGAAAAATAAATGGAGCTTGCATAAGAGAATTTACTGGTGAATTGTGTCCTTACCATGATCGCATTGAGTTGTGTTAAACTTACGTTAGACTACCATTGGATCCAAGCCTTCCTATTGCAGTAAGTATCATCATGCAGCAGCGACAGTAATGTCAAATATATATATATATATATATATATATATATATATATATGTAATCTCACTGCTAAAATTATCACATGGAGCATTTGTGTCTGTTGGGTTTTTTTCTGCTTATGTGTATAATAAGATGTTATTTGGGAGAGTTTTGCCAACTGGAATAAAAATTCATTTAAAAAAAGAGACTCTAGAAAATGCTTTTAAAAAGCAATTATTGTGAGACAATAAACAATTATGTATTTGTTTAAAAAATCAGAGCACCAAAAATGCCGATGAAAAGTTTCTGCTTGTACTTTTGACATAATTTCAACACACACAACCAACGCACTTTGACAAACCACTCACCTAACAGACTGTATCACTTGAGAGACACCACTTGTAAAGCACAGGACAGAGACAGATTTATCTGAAACCATATGGTAACAATTTATGGATCACACTGAGGGCTTCTGCCATTAGATTGTTAAAGTAAGTGCTACTGCTGTTATATCTGTTGTACAAAATGATAAGTCATGACATTTTCATACTTAGAAGGGCATTTGTGTCTCAGCCTTTTTTTTCTGCTGTTATTTTTATTCCTTTTGCCACAAGTTCATTTCTTCATAATCTATACTTACAACTGTAAACCTTCCCTTGATGTCTGGACTAGGATCCAGCAGACAAACACCACAAGACACCAGACGACCAGATGTGTTCTGCACACACTAGAAAGTTCTTTTGCAGCCGTCTTCCTCTGCTGTTCTAGAACTAATGTTGCAATTCTATGCACACATACCTGAGACTAAGCTAGGGTTGGGACGAACCCTCCCCAAAGCACCATTTATTTGAAGGGGGGGGGTGTTGTTCTTTGCACACACAGTCTAAAGGGGAGAGATTTTTCAGGGATGTGTGTGAAATGGTTTGCCTCATTTCTTTGGCAAGGGAAGGGACATTTAAGTGAACTCACTGTGACAGTGGCAGAAAAGCTGTCATTCTTGTTCCTTCTTTTTTGATTTCTGTCTTTAAAAAGCCACAACTGGTCATAGGTCTTCTTAAACAACAACAACAACAACTTCCCCACCCCTTGTAATTTTGGAGGCCAGAACAGAACTCTGCATGCCATTCCATTCCCCACAATGCCTCATCCGCTGCAGAATGAATGCAAGCCTCATTCTGCAGAGGGCCTAGGCCTCCGGAGAGGTAGGGGAATGGATGAAGGGCTTGTGATCTGGCCATGTCAACCACCCACAGGGGCATTTTTTAGGGATGTCAGAGAATTCAGCCACAGATCTCAGTGAAGCCGAATGCCAGTGCATTCGGCCCCCCCAAATCTGTGGCGGAATGAAGCCCCCCACCCCAACACTCAGCGAAAGGCACGCGAAACGGAGCACTTACCTGGTGCCGTTCGCACTGCTTTGCGAATGGCGGCTGTGGCTGTGATTCTCTTCCCCATTTAGGCCATGATAGACTACGTAAATACTTACGTAGCCTATCACAGCTAACACAGGGACGCCATTTGCGTCCTTGCAGAGGCCGTGATAGGCTATGTAAGTATTTACATAGCCTATCACGGCAAAAAAAGGGAACGCAAATAGCAGCCGCTGTAGCCGCCGCCATTTGCGTTCCTGTTTTTATTTACATGGCCTATCATGGCCTCCGTAAAAATATTTACATAGCCTATCACGGTAAAAAAACAAGGACGCAAATGGCATAGCGGCCGCCATTTGCACCCCTGTCTTTCACCGTGATAGGCTACGTAAATATTTACGTAGCCTATCATGGCCAAAAACATGAACACAAATGGTGGCTGCCGTAGCTGCCGCCATTTGTGTCCGAAGGCTCCAGATGCTAGGGTTGGTGGAGAATTTATCCCCGAAACTTCGGGGGGCCGAGCGCCAACGTGTTCGGCCCCCTAAAGAAGTTTCGGGGAGAAATTCTCCGCACCCCCCCACCCCCCGCACCCCCCCCGGGATGGGACTTACCTTTCCCGAATGTCCCTCCCGGCGGCTGCTCCCGGCGGCGGTTCGTCGGGTCTTCGTCAGGGGCGGGGGCGGCAGCCGATCTTTCGACCGGCTGCCGCCGCCGCCATTCCAATAAAACTAAAAAAAAACAAACGCCCCCGTGATAGGCTACGTGACGATTAACGTAGACTATCACGGCTAGATTTGCAAAGTCAGCCGTGATAGGCTACGTTAATCGTCACGTAGCCTATCACAGGGGCGGTTTTTTTTTTAACTTTATATTTCGCGGCCGGGCGAGGCGAGGTGCCTCCTCCCCGGCCTGAATTTCGGCTGGGCGAGGCGGGAAGCCTCCCCCCCGGCCTGAACTTCAGGGGGAGAGCAGCGAAGCGCCTCCCCCCCACCACGAAAAGCTGCGAGACCAGGTAAGTGGCTTTCGTGCACCCCTAACAGTAGGGGGAGAAAAGGGGGTGTTGGGGCAGATCTAGCAAGGCCTTAGTTCTGCAGCCCTCCCATGCCAATGAAGCAGTCCAGAAATTAATTCACCCTCCCCCCCAACACACACACACACACACCACATGCACACACACACACACACACACACACACACCTGATGGCCCAGTTTGCATGTAACGATAAGTCACCATGGGTGAATTTCCCCACGGAGCTTTTTCTTGTGGTGGCGGCAGATTGCTGGTGTGGTTGACAAGCCACCCAGAACCCATGGACTGTTTTAGGGTTTGGACGGCATGTCAACCACCCCCCAAACCCGCCCTCGCTGGGTTGGCATGCAACAAGAAGCTACGGCACACACACCATGCTCTGAATATTCAAAATGGAAGCCGTTGCCACAACAAGAAGCCCGTCAGGGAAATTTACCCATGGTGGCTTCTTGTTACATGTGAACCAGGTCAATGTTTTTTTTTAGAAGGGCCACAGCAGTGAAAAGGCCCCCAAAAGCCAGCACCCCACCTCCTACTCTGGCCTCATCAAGCTGGAAGGGCACAGGTAGTAGCAGAAGCTACACTGAGGCTTCTCCCTCTCCACCCACCATAGGATTGCTTACCCATGTTTTTAAAAACTCTAATCTAATTCTAAAGCTTAGTTAACCTAGCATAAAGTTAGTCCCTTTTAAAAAGGGTCTTGACCTGGTCAGATTTGTAGAAAGTGGCACCAGGAAGGGCTCTTAGTTAAGGTGGCCACTTATGAATCACCGAAAGAGGAAATGCATCACCAAAAAAAGAGGACAGAAGAGGAACCTGATTAGCATAACATTTGCATATGTTAATTTATATGTATAGATGCAAACCTAGGAATAATTATTATGATTTAAATAGAAATACAGTATATCTCGCCATAGTGTGGAAGACTGTGAGCAGGGGACCAGTGCGCCTTGCTGTCTGCTGTCCAGGTGCTGTGGATGGGCAGCTTCGAGGCCCGGCTCTTCCTTCGGATGGTGCTTTATCTTTAAACTGCCCTTGGACTGGACAGCCGTTCAAATAGAGGACACTTTCAAAACAGAGGACAGTCCTCTGGCAGCCCTTCAAACAGAGGACTCTCCTCTACTATGAAAGAGGAGACACGGACAGCCTGGTGCACACAAATAAAGTTGAGGTGCTTGTTAGATGGAGCGAGTTTTTGTTGTGCAGCTTTCCATTGTTAATTTAACAAATCACTCGTTTCAACACTCTGGCATTTGCTGCTCCAGATCTGTCGCACCATATGCTACTGTACAGCTTCACAAGGGTGCCACTGAGCTCATTTGCCACCCATGGTACCAGTGTAACTTTCTGCACTTGTTCTGCAATGATGACAAGAATGCCTTTCTTTTCCTTGGCTTCTTCGCAATTAGGATGGATCAGCAGAAATATTCCTGTTTATTTTGCTCTGTAATGCTCACTTGCTTGTTTACTACAACAACAAAGGGAATGCAGCTTTTCTTTGCTGTTATGTAGTATAATGGAAATGTGAGCTACTATATATCCCTTAATAGCCCATCATTAATTTTCCTTGCATGCAATTTTCCAGGCTTTATATATTGCTGGCTGTTGGGTGATATGTAAAGCATCAGCTGCTGGTTCACAGCTTGGATTTTAAAGAGTCCAGAAGGAGAGATCAAAAGCTGAATTTCTAATATTGTCTCTAATGGAGGAGTTATTACCCAAACAAGCAGGATGTTGAATTCCTTCCTAGCATAAGGCTTCTAATACTCTGCACTTTGCAGCAAACAAGAGACCTTTCTCCATCTCAAGCCAGGACTGAACTTGCAGGTATTAAAGCGAGATTTTACCACTGTGGTATACAACTTCCACGTTTTTAATCCAAATGTGGATTTCCATACATTCGAATCACTGGGTTTTTTTCTTTAAAAATATATCTCTTTGGCAGGTTGTACATTGGAATAAGTATTCAGAACTGAAGTCCAGGAAATACATGGATTTATATTTGAAGGCATTTTTGCGGAAAATAATGTGGCCTGGCAATTCAATTTAAAAAATTGGTGTTTTAGATGCCTTTTGTGGAAAGGATCGATTATGAAAAGCGCTGAAATAGTGGTTGTAGGCTGATATTTAACTATGTATTTCCAAGAACCACCAACAGTTGCTGCATCAGTAGTTGCAGACACTAAGCCCCCTTCCAATTTGAGTCCATCATTCTGTTACTTCCTGTTATCCCATCCTATTTTCCTACAAAATTACACACGTAGTTCCAAAACTGAAAGATACAATCCAGTTTTATAATGAAGGAATCCATTATTCTTGCTGTGAAATCATTGAACGAATCTTAAAGGCTTAGGAGCAACCATTTGAGGAACTGCTCAGACTCCCCAAATGATTTACTTCCAAAATAGTTTCTGCTGTGGTTGACTGCATTGTCCTTCTCTAGACTAGGACCATGCAAACCCTTCTTATAGAAAGAATTTATGGACGGGACAGAGTATGGAAAATATGGAGGACAGAGAAATATGTGTGGTGTGAAGATATTTTTTTCAAGAAGAGTTGATACAAGATTTTTGAAGAACTAGGGGGATTTTTGAGGAGGGAAATGAGAGAAACAGTGGGAAGGGTAAAGGAAGTATGTCTGGCTGAGTATTTAGCATCCACATAACTCTGATTTCAATGGCTACTGCCATTTTTATCTACAGTAGCCATTTTTAGATCTTTGGTCAGCCTTTCTCAACCTGGTGCCCTCCAGAGGTTTTGGACTTCAACTCCCATCATCCCATCCATCATGGACAGGAATGCTGGGAGTTGTTGTCCAAAAGGACTGTGTGGCACCAGGTTGGGGAAAGCTGCCTTAGGTAATTTTCTGAACAAAACTGCTGAGTTAGGAATGAGCATGAGCGCCACAACCAGGCATGTTCATTTTCAGTTGATGAGGCATGGCCTTCCAGACTGGTGGCTGCATGCAGTGATGGTGTTGGTGGCATCAGCAATGACTGCTGAAATCTCAATACAGTGAAGTGTGGCACACAGGACAGTGCAGCAAAGCATTCATGTGTACTTGCTCAAACCAGACTGAAGGCAGATCAGTGTACCAAGAGCACGCCCAAGTTTGAACTAAGTTTTGCAAGTCTTTCAGTGAACTGGACTGGCTGGCTGGCTTAAAATGTCACATTACTGATATACTTGGCTGTAGATTTAATATTGGAATAATAATCAGGTTCATGCAGAGTTCTCCATACGTCTGGAAGCTGAAGGAATCAATTGGAAGCATATTTTACTCTTATACTCTCAAACATTTATTTTAGTTTTTGAGTGTGTAAGAATAAAAATGAACTGCCCTCAGGGAATGTCAGCACTGGGACCTAGCTTTGCAGAAGGTTGGAGGCAGGTCTGAGTCTGACACAGAAAGGCAATGGTCAGATTGGTCAAAGGAAGAAGATGTGTTCACTGATAGGTTGGAGGTCAGATCCCAGATCAGACAAACAGGAACCAAGTCAGGAGATGTGGTCACAGATGGGTTGGAGCTCAGATATCAAACTGGCAAAGGCCAGAGAGAGAGGGAGAGAGAGGGAGAGGGAGAGGGAGAGAGAGGGAGAGGGAGAGGGAGACAGAGACAGAGAGAGTCTGTGTTTCTCCTTGATGTAATGGCTTGCTCAAACTGAGGAGCTGGCTTGGAAAGAAAGATTTTATAGAGGCTGGTGTGTCTCCATTGGCTTACAATTAGCTGGCTATTCAGCCTGTGGGCTCAGTAGCCTAAAGAACACCCTTTGCTCATGGAGCCAATCTAGCTGGCTGGCTGAGGAATCAGGGTGCTAGCACTGGAGGCTGGCTGTTATGCAACATCTGGTGCATGAAACTCCCCCCCCCCACTAGTGCCTTAGAAAGGAGCTCCTACCCCTGTGTTTTTGAATACATCATCGATCATGGTGTGCCTCCTAACAAGCTCAGAGTAATTATTCTCACAGAGATGTAGCAGGCAACCCCTCTGAGTATGGATAATTTTTGCAGTGCTTCTGTATTGGAAGCAAGTGACTGATCCAGTATCATACTTGATGCAAAGACACAGCTGGATTGCATACCACCAGCAGAAGCTGATTGGAACAAGACAAGGCTAGAGCAGTGGATCTTGCATAGATCAGGGAAGCCTTCCCTGTGGGTGGGTACCTTGGGCTCAATGACTGGCACCTCTGATTATTTATTTATCATGGCATACACTTTGGGGATTTCTGCTTTACCTTTTCACGGTATTTGCTTGACCTGTGGAAGGATCTGGCTCTCTTTTTTATTATTAGGAACACCTTATGTGAGCAGATTACAGCCATGTCCCAATAACATGACAGAACTGATCATAATAGTCTTCTTCTGAGTTTGGGAAATTATTATTTTTTGTACATTGCTCTTCAGAATGACGCTGCCATATGTGCTGTTATATTTAAACAGCAGATGCTGTGAACTCACAAAGTTGAAGAAGGCGGAAAGACGATGCCATTTGCAAACAGGTTTTCTAGGGAAAGCTGACTTTTTTCCTTGGGAATGCTTTGGATCTCTTACAAATGTTATATTACTAATTACAGCAAGCCATATTGGATACTTTTATACTGTGCATTGTTTTTCTTATGTTGAACAACCAACTGCTTGGTTATCTAGCGTTTATGCCATAGCAATCTACCATTAGCATTGTGGTCTTTTTCTGCTATAATAGTCTACGTTTATACACACCCAAGTAAAAAGTTTTTATTTATAGTAGGGGTAAAAAGAAAAAGAAAAAGGCAGATTATGCTCAGACTGTGATTAAAAATTAATAATTGTATTTATTTATTTATTTATTGTACTACATTTACATGCCACGTTCCTGCCAAAGTACTCAAGGTATTTTACACTGGACAATAATTGATTACAAGCTAAGAGATGCGATACAAAAAGAATGGGGAAGGAAGAGGAAACTAAATATATTCAGGTACCAACTCGTCAATATTTATGTAATGACCAGGTGGAATGGCTGATGATGGAGGGAGTTCTGGGAGGGGAGGAGCCTAATGGTGGTTGGTCCCAGCCAAGCTGATGGAGCAGGCCTTGCTCTCTCCCTCTCCCTCTGAGGCAGCCAGATGGAATAGCTGCTGACTGAGGCAGTTTTTGAGGGGAGGGGTCAACTGGCAGTTGGTCCCAGCTGAGCCCATGGAGGGGGTCTCGTTAGGGGTGGCTGAGTGTGGAGTGTTTGAGATCGCTTGGATTCTCCGAACATTGTCTTGCCGCTTGCCTTGTGCCCAATTCCTATTTGCAACCATTGCTCATTTTGTGCGAATGGGAGATTCGCACAAATCGAACAGTGATCAAAAGGGAGATGTGCACAACTCTCCCGAAATCTGAACAAGGCTCTCAGATTTTGTGCAAATTTCCTCCATTGGCTAAAGTGGAGCTAATTTAGTCTACTGGAGAAAACAAATTTGGAATTGTACTCATGTTCATCTTGTTCCCATTTGATGATTAGTGAACATTTTCAGCAGGCTTGGGGCTTTGGAGGGGACGTGGCTCACATGTTTTGTGAGCAAAACCAAAATTCTCTTACACATCCCTAGGACTCACTGTCTCATCTCTCCCTCAAATGCAGCCAGGTAGACAGAGCTGTCAGTCACTGAGTTCCTGCTGAGGGAACAACATTATCATCAGTGTCTTGGGGCAGCCATGGCAGCTGGAACTGAGGGGAGGCAGTTGAATTCTACAGCCCCATCCCCACTTGTTCCTTTAGTCTGTCACAAAAGAAAAGACAACTGTAATTTCAGCTGCAGTTTGAGTGGGAAGTTGTACAGATGAAAGGACTGCCCTTGATCACCCCCGCCAAGCCTATAGAAGGAGTGTAGGCTGCACTTGGGGATTCGGGAGGAGGGACTCTTGTTTTGGATGGTGGGTGACCCACTTCAGCTTCAGTTCGTAATATGTGGTGAGAGGGCACATTAGCTTAGAAAGCGTGGGGTGTCCTCTATTCATGTGCCTTGCTGCTATGTGGGGTCAGGGACTGTGGCCACATCCTTCTTTTCCTTATCTTTGGGTGCTGGTGAGAGCTCAGCATGGTTTTGGTTGGATCGTGTGATGCCTAGCATGAACTCATTGCCTTCCTAATTCCCATTTCTGCATCCTCACTTGGTTTGTAGTGGGTGAATATCTGTTGTTTTGAATGGTGTTCTTTTCCAACCTTTTTGGCCAGTGGGTACATTTGGCATTTTGAGACTAAACTTGCATAAGAGTGCATAATTGTGGCAGTGAAGGCAGTGAGGAAGGCTTAATTTGCTGCCTCCATTGCATCCTCAGGTAGCCATCCAACAGAGCTTTTCCAGGTGGTCCAGAGTTTGTTGTGATCTAACCCTGTAAATCCTGTGGTAGATCCCTCAGAGGTCTGCTGTAATAATTTTGCAAGGATAAAGTCATTCAGCTTCATGCCAACTTGAACACTGCTTTTAGTACAGTGTCTGATGAGGTGTCCAATTCATCATCTAGTTACATGGAATCATTTCCAGTTTTTGTGGCCCGAGGATGCAGATAAGACACTTGTAGCTGTTTGGCCTACAACATACACACTCAACCCTTCCCTTGCCCATTCTGCCTGGGGTGGGAGGATGGCCAGGTGGATTCAAGGATTGCTGAATGCATCTTTGTGTGATGGAGTGGTGCCTACTGCCTTGAGGGAGATGGTGGCATGTCCACTCCTGAAAAAGCCCTTTCTGGATCTGTGGTTTATGCTGTCTGGTCACTAATACCACTTGGGGCAAGGTGAGAGGGTGTTGGCTATGCAGTAGAAGAAATTTTTGCAGGACACAGATTACTTTGACCCATTTCAGTCTGGATTCAAGCGTGGTTTTGGGATGGAATTTGCTTTGGTTACTCTGATGGGTGACCTTCTGTGGGAGAGTGACAGAAGGACTGCAACTCTATTGACCCTGTTTGATCTCTCAGTGGCTTTTCATATTGTTAAATGTAATATTCTTCTGGATTGTCTCTGAAGGTTTGGTGTTTGGGGCAGTTTTTCAGTGGTTACACTCCTACTTGTGGGGAAGGTTACAGAAAAGAGCATTCAGTGTCTGTGCTTTGATACTGTGGTGGATATGCTGTGGGGTGCTGCAGGGTTCCAGCTTGTCCTCAGTGCTCTTTAACATCTATATGAAGCCACAGGGGGTGATCATTAGGAGATTAGGAGTGAGGCATCATCAGTATGCTGATGACACCGAACTCCATTTCTCTTTGACATCTGAATTAGGGTAGGCCATGCACTTTCTGAGCTAGTGCCTAGTCGTAGTGATGGGTTGGATGAAGGCCGATCAACTGAGTCAATGCATCACCTCGGGTGGGGGGGAATTTGTTTCATTCTCATTTTTAAGCAAACTGACATAATTCACACTTCCACGACTGATATTCAGATTGGAACACAGTTATTCCTTGGGACTGCATGCTTCTCTTAATTTTGCGATGTGGCTCTCAGCTCAAACGTTACATACAAAAATGCATAAATTAATGAGAGTTGCATACAAAAATGTATATATTAGGGAAATTGTGTACAAAATCTGTACATTATGGGAAAATGCTTGCAACATTTGTACATTAGGAGGAAATGTGTAAGAAAATAAATATGAATTTTCATGTGATTTTAAAAGACAAAAAGTTGCAGAGTGATGCAGAAACTGGATGGAATGGACTTGTGAATGAATAAATAACTATATTCGATGGACTTATGACTTAATACATATGCAACTGACACAGTCTGGAAATAGGCTAATTCTTCCCATTTCACATGAGATTTGGAAACAGCAACAAAAGAAGCACGAATCACTCATGTTTCTCCTACTTCCACTTCAGGTAAATGACAGAAGAGTCACTCTTTTTATCCACTGCTCAGTTAAAAAAAAACAAAAAAACACCCCCCCCCAACAACTTAGCAAACAGCAAAGAAACACATTTGTTACAACTTCTAAAAACAAAAACACAAAAATCTAAATTGGATGTCGAGTGCTTTTTAAAAAACCTGGAGAAATGCCTGGAACTTCTGAGTTCTAAATAGAGACATTTGAAAGGACTGAAATGCTTGCATAGGGTTTGCTTTTCTTTCCAATCCAAGAGGGCCGCTCCATGTAAAATGACAAATTCCAGATATAGTTTAAGAGCAGCGGGACCCCAAATTTAAACAACTGGGAGGCACCTAAATGCTTCCAGTAGCCATTTTTGCTACAGATGGAATCATTTGACCATTTGCCTCACCACAGTCTTCATGCTGGAGGCTTCTGAAGATCTCTCTGGTACATTAACTTCATAACAGCTTCCATCAAAGGGCCCCCAACCAAAGTGGTGGTTCCTTCTTCTATAGCACTGTCTTGTAAAAATACCAAACGCTGCAAAATCCACTTCTTGATATTCTGTTTTTCCTGTCAGGAAATTGGAATCGGATGGAAAGTATCACAATTTCCATAAATATTCTCATTCAAATGAGTTTCAATATAGTACAGGTTTATCTTTCCCTTTTCTTTTCAAAATGGTTTCTTACATACAAATAAATGAAGAGAGCCTTTGTTCTACTCTTATGCAACTCTAATTGTATTGGTGTCCTTGGCAAGAGAACTCCCTCCCCCCACATCCCCTAACCAACATATTTTAATATCCTGGATACCTGATAATTTTGTTTTCCCTTTCCTTGGCTCTTTAATTTTTTCAAATGCTCTACTCATATTTTGGACTTTATGTTTACAAAATAATTAAACACCTGGCATGATGGAAAGAAATTTGCAAAGATGTTGAGTATTTTGATTTCAAGTATCACTAAGGAGATCACATTTTTAAAGATGTAGTCTTCAGAAATATTGGTAGTTGCTGTTGCCTATTAAATTTTGTCAACTTCCATCTACTGAGAAGATAATATGTCACTGTTACTGATGTGTGACACACACACACTTCTGGTTCAATGTGTAACTGGGCTTGGCAAACGGAGCTGACCCACACCCCATCAGAAAATAGCTCAGTTTATTCCAAGTTGAGCCATTTACAAGCCAGAATGGAATCTTGTTATGCTCCTGATGACCTCATCAGAAATATGAAAGGGTTGGATCTTTTCTGTGACTCCTGTGAGCCCCCAACCCTCTTATGTGGCCACTGCTGCTGCTTTGAGGCTGCTACAGCCCCAGCAATGGAAGCAGAAGGGAGGCCTTTTTCCTCCTCAGTGCTGGTTCAACACATTTTGCTGCCTGAGGGGAAAGACAAGATGGCACCCTCTCCCATCCATGCACAGAAGCTGACTAGAGTGCAAGCTGAATCTTATTTCAACCCTGGCGATGGGATAGCATCTTCCACCACACCTGAGGGCATCAGGCTAGCTTAGAGGGTGAATGGCAGGACGTGGTACCCACAATTCTGTCCTCTACCACCTCAGTACTACTGCCGGCCCCCCCAGCATCTGCCACCTGAAGCAGCCGCCTCACTCTGCCTAATCATAGGGCCTGTCCTATTCCATTCCAT
Organism: Heloderma suspectum; assembly: GCF_057233095.1. Lineage (NCBI taxonomy): Eukaryota > Metazoa > Chordata > Lepidosauria > Squamata > Helodermatidae > Heloderma > Heloderma suspectum. The sequence goes on from NC_139458.1 coordinate 275,933,384, forward strand.
TCCATTCCATTCCATTCCATTCCATTCCTTTCCTTCTTCTCTCCCCTGCCCCCCTTTTTTTTTTGGTAGAAAAGCAGGGCGCAAAGTTAGAGGAGTATACTTGATGGTATACTTGATACCATCTTTGTGAATTCTGATATGAACTGACCTGATCGACACATCACAGACTTCTCACTTCCCAAATGCTTGAGTGCATTCTTTGGCTCACAAAAAAGACATGAAGATATGTTTAGAAACGTGTATTTTGAGAGAAAATAGGTTAGAAATACATATTCATATTTAAATGCAAATTTTCATGTGGATTATGAATAAATTGCTGATTAATGCAGAAACAGGACAGAATGGATTTGTGGATGTCAAAGAAGCACATACCAGAAACAGAGGCCACATCTACACAGGAGATTTACTTTGGTTCTACTGTGCTTCACAGACATTAGTGGCAGATGATGTTCCCTCCACTCTGCATCCAACATGTGTTTTCCTGCCTGAAAAGCCACTTTTTACAAAGTCCTTTTGTGATGGATTTTTTGATTGCCATGACTTGCCTGTGTTTTGGGTCTTAGTGTGTCATAAGCTTGCAGTGCTACACCAGGGGGGGCGGGGAGTAGGAGTGGCTTCAGCACTGCGAGGATCAGCTAAGGGTGGACCTGACAGGCATGGAAGGAGTTACCCCTTCCTGTCGGCTTCACCCTCTGGTGAACATTGAGGTTTTTTTCTGGTGTGTTTGTTAATGCGTACCTCCGCATGATCACCCCTTTGAATAAGCTTAATGACAGACACGTTCTCTCCTTTGTCTTTTTCCTTTGCCTCAAGGAACAACTAGCTGGTGGTTGAGGAGGGGGGAGAAAGAAGATCTCTTTGCCTTTTCCTGCAGTCTCCTGATTCTCCCCCCACTCCACACACAGACATGCCGCCCCAAGAGTTTTGGCTGGATGACTGCTGAGGCTAGCGGCCGGCCGCTTCCTGATCTTTTGGTGAGCCCTTGGCCAGGCAGTGGAGGTCATTAGTGGCAATGCTCTTTAAATCCCCCCAATGTTTGAGATGACAAGTTTTTTTTTAAAAAATCCGCTCATTCACTGCTTCACACTTCCGGGGCTGTGAATAACAGACACACATCTCACATTGCTCTGCTCAACGGAATGAGCTGAAAATGCCAGATCACATTGTCTACTCAGAAGTAAATCACATTGACTTCAACTGCATTTACTCAGCATGGGAGGAATTGAGGAACTGGTATGGGGAATTGGGGATTTCTTTGCCTGTTGTTTTCAATCTCTGCTTATCCACTTTGTTTTCCCTAAATGATCCTTAACAGCCCACTAAACATGTGTGCTCAGATGTAAGGAGCAGAGGGAAGGGGTGGGAAGCCATTTTCCCAGGTTTACAGATGAAAGAGCAGAGGGGAGGAAGGGAAGGCTGCATTCACAAGCACTTTCACAAACATGTGCAGGAGCAAACGATGGGTGCTTTGAAAACATCGAATCATAGAATCATAGAATCATAGAATAGTAGGGTTGGAAGGGGCCTACAAGGCCATCGAGTCCAAGCCCCTGCTCAATGCAGGAATCCATGTCAGAGCATCCCTGACAGGTGGCTGTCCAGCCTCATCTTGAATGCCTCCAGTGTGGGAGAGCCCACTACTTCCCTAGCTAATTGGATCCATTGCTGTATTGCTCTAACAGTCAGGAAGTTTTTCCTGATGTTCAGCCGGAATCTGGCTTCCTGTCACTTGAGCCCATTATTCCATGTCCTGCACTCTGGGATGATGATCAAGAAGAGATCCTGGCCTTCCTCTCTGTGGCAACCATTCAAGTGCTTGAAGAGCATTATCTTATCTCCCCTCAGTCTTCTCTCCTCAAGGCTAAACATGCCCAGTTCTTTCAGTCTCTCCTCATAGGGCTTTGTTTCCAGTCCCCTGATCATCTTTGTTGCCCTCCTCTGAACCCTCTCCAGTTTGTCTGCATCCTTCTGAAAGTGTGGCACCCAGAACTGGACAGAGTACTCCAGATGAGGCCTAACCAGTGCTGAGTAGAGGGGAACTAGTACTTCACATGATTTGGAAGCTATACTTCTAAGAGGTGAGGAAGCGAGCAAAAAGAGCAGGGAAGGGGCACTGTCAGGAGTCGCCATTCTGCTGCTGCCACCTGCCTTCCCTGCTGCCTCCTTGAGAGGAGCAGCAGCAGCACAAAGTTTGGGTGGAAGAGGGTGTGGAAGAGGAGGAGAGAGAAAGAGACAGCAGCTGCCTGCCACTACAACCAGCTGCCCCTTGCTTGTCATTCATGACTTGAAAAGGTGATTGGGCTTTGTTGTCCCCCAAATGAGACTTATAGTCAGCAGGTTAATGCCTTATTGGGGGGGGAGGAGCTTGTTGATGGCATAAGACTCCACCCACTTATGCCCTAACTAGTACTGTTTCTGCAGTCTGCCATGCCAAAGCAATTCTTTCTCTTTTGTATGTCCCGCTCTAGTTGCCACTGAAGGAGCAAATCCAATTTGCTGAAAACACGGTTTTAAACAGAATCGCATTGGAAGGTGCCTCTGTGTAGATGGGGCCAGACTGACTGGCTGATCCATCCCTAGGGAAGAATTCTCCTGCTCTGATTAAAATCTGAGCTGGAGAAAAACTCAGGAGTCATAACGTTTGCCTCAGATTTAAGATGAATATTAAGAATTTCTGAGGTCAGTGTTCTGAACCAAAAGATGACACATTAAAGTCACTGTTTGCTCCTGGGGTTCCTTGTGCGTGTGGATCTCCTCTATCCAGCAGAGTGAATGGAAAGCCCAGTTGTACGAGAGCTCTGTATATGATCAGAGCTCTGGGTCAGGGATAAAGACAGTTGCTGCTTTCTAACATACACAGTCATTAGAGGCAGAATAAAGAAGTTATTGCAATTTCTCACTGTCATTTTCACAGAAATGTTGCTGTTTTTTTACAAAAGTGCCATCTCCTCTGTAGCTAACAGTGCAGATTCACACATATCCATGTTTTTCATCATATGCTCATAACCCTTGTGTGATATTAGTATCATCTATCATGGGCATTGCACTTGAGATTAGGGATGGAGGATGACTCGGTCCATATCTGCTCTGTGTCAGCTTCACATTTGTTGAATCACATCTGTTCCATCCAACTGACACATCCATCTACAGTTTTGTTTTTGTTTAAACTGCATGAAAATGCACATTTCTTTGTATATGCAACTTTCATGAATATACACATTTTTGTATACCACATTCCCCACCATCTGCATTTTTGTACAAAAAAGTATTTGATCCAAAAACTGCATCCCAGAATCAGAAGTGTGTAATCCTTAAACGCTCAAGAAGAATTCTGGAAATGAAATTCTGTTTGAACTTGTACCAGTCACTTGTTGTGCCTCAGTGTTCCATAGCTACAAAATGGGGCCAATGTCCTCTAAACAGTATTGAAGTATAGTGCATTTGTTTATCATATATATTTTTTATTTGGTATGCTGGGTACTGTGTGGCTTCCCTCAATGCTTTAGTCACCTGGAGCCATCAGTGTGAATGCTGTATTAGATCCTATGTTAATGTTGTGACATATTTGTTTAGATTGTTTTGGTCCATTATACTCCACCAGGCCATGCTGTTGGGCTACTAGCCTCTGCTCTTACCCCAACTTCCCAGGCACAAAAGTGTCTCTATTTTCATCTGTGACATTTTGGAGGATATTGGACTTAGGCATGATTTGGATTGTGCTTTGCCTGTAGGGAGAGTCACATTTCAAGCCGTTTTTTTTTTTGGGGGGGGGGCAAGTCATCTGATGTGGAAATGGGATGGAACAAAGTAAGGAATCATAGAATCATAGAATAGTGGGGTTGGAGGGAGCCTACAAGACCATCGAGTCCAAACCCCTGCTCAGTGCAGGAAGCCCGATTCCCAGGCAGTCTCCCATCCAAGTACTAACCAGGGCTGACCCTGCTTAGCTTCTGAGATCAGACGAGATCAGGCGCATCCAGCCCTTTGCTAAATGAGAAATGCAGAGAAAGTGAAACTGACAGGCTCATCCATCCCTACACCCAGTTGGATGGGGGGGGGGGGTTATTACTGGGCTTGCTACTCTGCCACCTCTCATCTGTCCATTCTCTTTTCCTCTTTCCATAAAATGAATGGTCCTTTCCTTTGTTAATCTAGCACTGACCAAAGAGCTAAGAACTAGGAAAATTGATAGGAAAATGATTTATACATAGAAGACAAGTATAATCTGAATTACAATTTTTTCCTTTTTGTTCCCATCACCTTTGCCCTACCCATTCCAAAGCTGTGCAGTGTGATTAAATGCAGGTTTACATGGAAGTTTAAGTTCCACTCGGTGCAAGGAGGCTTTCTCTGACGTAAATGTGAATAGTGCTTTACAGTGCAATTCTAGGCATGTCTACTCAGAAGAAAGTCCTACTGAGTTCAATGGAATTTACTCCCAGGTAAGTGTATATAGGATTGCAGCCTTATATTGAAGAAATGTAAGAGACATATGCTGTGAAATATACCTGTAGCAAAATAAACAGATGGATAGGTAACACCTCGAAATGAGGTGGCCAATGATTAGCAATTCATTTGGTATTCACTGTGATAACATTAATCTTGATGAATAAAGTATGCTTAGCATTACTTAGAACTGTGTGAAAAGAAAAAACACACACATTTGCCTTTTGCAGCAGCTATGCAAAATGGCAAGAAATAAAATTAAATAATAAATAAATCACCATTTACTGTGTTTAGCTTTTGGCTACATTTTGCTATAATTTTTTATAAACTGAGTTCAGATTAACTTTGGGTCAGCAAAGACATACAGTTTGTGTATTTATTTGTCTATGTTTTATATATATCCTGCTGATTCTTCTGTCAAGAAATGGCCAATTTGCTGCTTTGATGAACTTGTTCTTAGTTACACCCACCACTGTATAAATGGACTACTCATGTGATGTGGCTGGCATTCGCTGGGAAAAGTAAGCCACCCTGTTGGATGCACTTACTACTCTAAGGGCACAATCCTATGCAAGTTTAGATGGGAAAAAGCCTTACAACTCCCAGCATTCCCCAGACACCATGGCTGGCTGGGGAATGCTGGGAGTTGTAGGACTTTTTTTTTTTCCAGTCCCTTTTTCCTCTAAGCCCCTCAAAGTGGGAAGGCTCTATCTTAATCCTTCCTCTCTCTACCAGTTTTTATTTATTACATTTATGTAAGAACAAGAACATAAGAAGAGCCCTGCTGGGTCAGACCTAGTCCAGCATTCTGTTCACACAGTGGCCAACCAGCTGTCAATGACAAACCCACAAGTAGGACATGAGTGCAACAGCATCCTGCCACCCATGTTCCCCAGCAACTGGTGTACATAGGCATACTGCCTCTGATACCGGAGGTAGCATATAGCCATCACAAATAGTAGCCTACCTCCAGTATATATGTCACCTTTCCTCTAAAGAACTCAAATTAGCATTCCTAGGTTCTCTCATATTTTATCCTCCAAAAATCCTTGTGTGATACCTCCTCTCATAATTCCTTCAGATCTCTCCCCAAGACCTGCGATTTCCGTGAAGCCTTTGGTACAACATGTAACTAAGCCTGTAACCAAGCCTAAATACATGTAATTGCAATAATCACATAGTCTTGTCCATTTTAACCATGTCTCCATTTCTTTCCCTTGCTCTTTCCCTTGTGTCTGTTCTAGATTGAAAGCCAAAGGGATGGGGTCTCTCATCTCACTCTTCATAAACCACCATGCACATTGATGTTAATAATAATAATAATAATAATATGTAAATTCTCACCCAGGTGCTTATTAATGTTGCACATATGTCATTATTCTGTTTAAGTGCAAAAATGGCACAATCGTATGCATGTTTACAACTCCTACTGAATTCAATGCACTTACTCCTAAGTAGTTGTACCCAGGATGGCAGTGTAACATGTGTGGATTGACAACAGCCAGCTGACTGTATGCCCTGTTGCTTTGGCAGTTTGGATTGGACAGGCTGTCAGCAGCACATGAAGAGAGAGAAATGGACAAAAGCGGCTCTGAGAGCAGATGTTGACACTAGAAGCATTAATCCTTGGGTCCTCCAGCTTTGGATGTGGAAGTCCAGCTGGGTGGAAGAGACAGGCTGCATTCATTGAGCCACTCTGGGGTCCTTGCCCCATGCAGGTATTCAGCCACTGAGAGACAGGAAGATGAAAGGCTGCTGCACAGATGTCACCTATGGAGGGTTCAGCTGCCTGTCCAGAACTGTCATGTTTGGCAGCTGGCGCAGAATCCCTCCCACCAGTTCTGGCACACAGAAACTCACAGTAGTGTGGGAAACTTGCTTACACTGGGGCTTCCTAATGAGACCACTTGAAAGAGTTTTCTTTGGCTCCTCGATGTAGTTGCACATTTGACATTAACCTCACCGCCCATTTATTATACAGTTCCACTGGAGTTGAGTCACTCTAACAAAATACATTTTAGAAGCAAGCATCATGTCAGATCACCTTGCTTAGTGCTCTGGATAGGCAGTGATACAGAAGGAAGTAGAGCCCCTGGTCCCTGGCACGGAGTGTTCCATCAGGAGGGAGTTGTGTCTGCATGGCAAGAATCAGAATGGAAACAATGCAACCAGAAACTTCAAAACAGACACGGGCAGCTTTGTCAAGTGATACTCTTGCAAGTCTACAGAACTCAAAGCATTTTAACATATAATCCTTTATAGTGCAATAGATGTGCTCATTCTCATTTCTCTGTCTTTTAGTGAATAGTTTCCCCTAAAATTAGAGAACATGCAGAGCAATCCTAGGCATATTTACTCAGAGAAGGAAGTTCCACTGAGTTTAGTGGAGTTTTCTTCAATGTACGTACACACATAGGATTGCAACCTCAGAATGTAATGATCCAATGCATGCTGACCTGGAAGTTGGGAAGGATAAATATATCTGTTTCATTTTTTATAATGTTCCATTTTTTCAAGCCCATCTATGTCCCATTCCATTTCTACATCAGTTTGGCTTTTTTTTTTTTTTTAAAAGCACACATGAAAATGTCTGTGCATTTTTGTGTCCCTAATATACACATTAGGAGCATTTTCCCCAAATATATGCCTTTTTGGTATGCTATTTCCCCAGTGTATACATTTTTGTGTGCATTTTTTTGATCAGAGAATTGCATCGCAAAATTTGGAGAAGTGTGAAAACTGAAAGATAATTGCATTCCGGTTCATGTATTAGTTCAGGAAGTGCAAATTAGGTTGGTTCATATTAAAATAATTTATCCCCATTCCTCCCTGGAAGTAGGTTCTATTGAAATTAATGGGATTTACTTCTGGATGAATATGCTTAGGATCAGCCTGTAAGGCATGTAGGATGGCTGTTTGATGAGTGGGAAAGGGAAGGGTTTGGCTGGTGCTAAAATATTACGAGCCATTAAAAAGAGTAGTCAAAATGGTTATTTCATGGACGCCTCTAACTGGTAGAAATTCTGGGCATGGTCCTGCCAATATACAGCACATTTCAGTCCCATTAATATCTATGGGGAAGTAAATATTAAATACAGGGATGGACAAATCTGTCCGTTTTGCTTTCTCTCACATTCAAATACTTTAAATCTCGTCAAGTTCTTTCTGTTCTCTTTATGAAGGAATTTGAAAATTTTGGTAAGTTCTTATCTAACAAAAAACTGAACAAAATTCTCACCAATCTGCACCAGTCAAATTCAGTCGGTACAGCTATTCCCATCAGGGAGAGTACCATGTTGTAACTGCCTGCCATACAGCTGTTAAAGATGAGATCCCTGTCAGGAAAAAAAGAGGCAGCAACCCTAATTCAGGACCACAAACATGAACACACAGAGATTCAAACCCAGACTTTTAAGAGCTAAATGCTCATCGTCCACTGGCTGGCTGGCTGAATCTATCCATTTTGGTTTCTCACCCATTCCATTTTAAAAAAAAATCTTAAGTTCTTTCTGTCCGATTTATGGAAAAAAATGGCAAATTTTGGAAAGTTCTTATAAAAAAATGATTTAAACAAAATGTTCATCCATCCCTAGCTTTACATCACTACTCTTGAAGATAATGCGTCATCTTCTTTGGTTACTTGCATCCTTCCTCAGCTCAGATTAGATACATAATACCTAGGAGAGAGATGAGTGATGCTCCTGCTTATTTTTAGTTAGAGAGCAAATTGCTCTCAAGTGGAGCCGTGGGATACATCAAGCACATAACTGAACAAGACACTGAAATCTTGAAAAAGGAAACATGCACCAACACACATGTGCACACTTTAATTGGGCCCAGCCTCTGCCATGTATCCTTCCAAGTGTGATGTCATTGCATATGCCTTTGCAGCAAGTAAGGGATGGAAATCTCCATCTCCAAAAATATAGGAATGACAGTCTAAGCTTTTAATGGCTCTGAAGGGGAAGGCAGCGCATATTAAGATATATCACAGAAAAGGCCATGTCCATGGTGACTGACTACGTCTAAACACTATGGAAGTTTAATAAAAACAGAGACTACATTGGCTTAACCTACTTTAACTGTGTTTTTGGCTCCATGGCTGATAATTTGTTTTGGAAGCGAGGGAGCCTGGTTTTGATCCCAGTGTTAATGAATTGTATGCTGTGTTCACTCTGCAGTTCATGAAGGAAGGTAAAAGACAATGCTTGGATGTGAATTACTTAAGCATTAACAGCTCTTCCAAATGTCTTCATTGGCCAAGCAATGACCCATTGGAAATGATAAGTGCCCAAAGAAGGTAGAGCCAAATGTGGAAAGATCTTTATATGATCTAAGGATGCTCATGGAATTACTTCTTGTTTTTTGTTTTGATTTGTTTTTCCTCTGTAATTGGATTCATTTCTTCAGAATGAACACACACACACACACACACACACTTAAAAACCAAAATCCAATTAATTACTCACTTTTGTATTTTGGCCAGAACACTTTCTTTAGCAGACAAAGCCTGTTCAGTCTTGGTTTCATTTAGTAAGGGATAGTTTTGTCTGGGGCAAAATGACAAAGCAATAAACCATGCATGTAATATACAGGGGGATTTGTTCAATGAAATGTGTCACATGGGAAATCTAATTTTGCCCAAATAATACAGGCCTTACTGCATATCCATTTTACACACATAGTGACCTGTATTATGTAAAGCTCTGGCTGAAGATTTGGAGGGCTCTGCAGGACTTCTAAATAACTGTTTTGCAATCCCTGCAGGTAAGGATGAGCAAAACCCCCCTAAGACCATTTATTAGTCCTATTAAAACTCTTTGCCTCTCTTGAAATTTCTCATAGGGTTTGCACAGATCAAAAGCATGCAAATCAGGGATGGGGGAGAAATGTATTTAATATGAACTTCCCTAGTTTTGCACTTTTGAACCACTATGTGAACCTGAAATTCAGTTATCTTTTGAAATTCTCACTTTTCTGAATTTTGCAATGGGGTTCTCCAATTAAAAACAAATGCCTATAAAAATGTGTATATTTGAGAAAATCATAAACAAATGGAAAAAAACACAAAAACGTGTATATGAAGCAAAAATGCAAATAAAAGTTCATATATTTGGAGAAATGTACACAAAAATGCTTATGAATTTTCATGCAAACTGTAAACAAAAATTCTCAAAGTTCATGACTGAGCCAAACTTAAAATTGGAAAAATGAGAAATTGAGAGAAGCCAAAATTGACAGATTCATCCATCCCTAATCCCAATACACCTCAAATATTGCTTTAGGTGAAATTTAGCAACAAGTCTAAATATGCATGGCAGCCACAGGACTGAGCATTGGCTTAGTCGACTCCCAGATTTTCAAGAGATATCATACTCCAGAGATATAATGCCATGTCAATGTCCCTGGAGACTTGTCAAACCATCTTTTGAAAGGCCTGGATGACCAGTCTTTTGGCACAGATATGGGATGCACAATGTCTTCAGGTAAATCCAAGGGGGTAACCAGTTACTCTGTTGTAACATAAATAGCCGAGAGCCCTGTGGCACATTGAAAACTAAGGATAAAATCCTATGCATGTTCAGAAAGAGAAATGTCCTAAAACTCCCAGCATGCTGGGAACTGTAGGACTTCTTTCTCTCTAAACATGCATAGGATTGTGCCCTAATACATTTTTGATGCTTAAGCTTTCATGAGTTGAGAGACCACACAAGCTTGTGCCATAATGAACATTGCAGTCTTTAAGGTGCCACAAGCCTCATTGATGTGTGATTAGAGTAAGACTACAGAATATTAGGGATGTCAGAGAATTCTGCCACAGACTCCAGTGAGGCTGGATTCTTAAGAATTCCCCCGGAATCCATGGTGGAACAGCCTCCCCCCCGCCACCCAGCGGAATCCCCCCAGGATGGAGCATACCTGGTGGCAGATGTGGTGGCTCCAGCTGGTCTCCTGGCCACTGCCGGGCTGCTGAGGCCGCAAATGGCAGCCATCGTAGCGGCCACCATTTGTGTGGCTGCCTTTCTTCATGATAGGCTATGTAAATACTTACGTAGCCTATCATGGCAAAGAGCAGAGGCACAAATGGCAGCCGCTACACCATTTGTGCCCCTGCTCTTTGCTGTAATAGGCTATGAATGTATTTACATAGTCTATCACGGCTTGGCTGCCACGCAAATGGCGGCTGGTGTAGTGGTTGCCATTTGAGGCCGCAGCAGCCCGGCAGCGGCCGGAATTCTGGCTGTGGCTGGCCCCGGCCAGCGGCTGTGTGGAGTCGCTGTGGAGTGGAGCCGGCCGGGGAGGATTCCGGGGGGAGGGATGGAGCACCTCCCTCCCCCACGGATGCCCTGGAACGGAGCCAGGTAAGTGTTTCGTGCATCCCTACAGAATATGACCTGATCTGCCAAATTTCCCCAAGGCAATGTGAAACTGGACTATGTGGAACCTTTATTTTTTTGCAGCTACTGCTGCCAAGGGAATGTATAGATTAGGCATTAGTGAGATGGCAGGAGATGATTTGGTAGGCAATTGTTACAGTTTGTGAGAATGCGGGTAGTTTGACACATTAAAATATCTTAAGAATGTAGTCATAGTGAGAATAGATAATGCTTGTTGGTGATGTGTGAGGAAAGCAAATACAGCTGCAAGATGGATGTGTACTAAGTAGAGTTTCTGAAAGCATGGCCGATTTTAGTACGGCTACCAGACATTTTGGTTTAAAGCTGGATTTACCTCTAGCATTTATTGATCTGAATTCCACTTCTTATGAATTTTGGTATTAAGTTTAGATACTTTATTAAGGTTTCTATGTTTGTTTAAAAACTTAATTCTAAATTTTTTGGGTTAAGTATTTTACAATGCATCTGATGCTTTGGGGATGCATGCTCTTTAGATATATTTATTTTGTCTTTGCTAGCGGAAGGCAAATGAGCCTGTAGATTAACGTTACACCACAGGAAAAGCATACTTTGTATGGCTTTGTGAGTATTCTGTGCTTTGTTAATGTCATGTCTATGTCATGTCTTTTTAATTTTTATGAACTGCCCAGAGAGCTTCAGCTATTGGGTGGTATAGAAATGAAATGAAATGAAATGAAATGGATGGATGGATGGATGAATGAATAAATAAATAAATAAAATGCAGCAGTATTCTTTATTTGAGGTGAGGCAGGTGGTGACCAGAGAAGAGGGATTCTCAATGGAGGCACCCTGTTTCTGGAACTCTCTCCTCAGAGAGGTTCCCTTGGTGCCACCTCTTTTGTCTTTTAGGTGCCAGATGAAAACATTTTTATTTATCCCAGACTTTTCATTCTTTTAATTCTTTGTTCAGTCTAATCCTAATGCACTGCTTCCTGCGGCTTTTATCACTGTGTTTTTGTGGTCTTATTGAAATGATTGTGCTTTGATAGTTTCATTCTGTCATCCAACCTGGAAATTTTAATGTAAACTGAATGATAAAGATCTAATAAACCATACTTAAAGGGTTGGATCCAGTGTTCCTGAAAGCAGAACTCCAATCACAGGATGCCCTTGCTAGTGGGAAGCGACTCCCCCCCCCCCAATTGCTCCTTCCTTGTGTAGTTCCCTGAAAAGCTGCTCCTGAGGGATGTGGGACCCTCTGGAACAGTGTAGAAGGTGGTGCAGGGGACTGCAGGGAAAAAGGGGAATCAGCAAAAATGCCCCCTTCCTCCAGCAAGATCTGAATCCTTTTCACAAATGGAAGGAGCCCTTCCATTTGCAGAAGGTAGATTCTGGATCCAGCCCAACAAAATTGCTGCACAGTTACAGCACAGGGCAGAAATTCTGAGGACTACCACCTTGTCCCCATCCTGTCCTGCACTTTGGGATTCAGCCAGGTGTTTTCCTCCACCTGGGCACATGACACCTTCCACTTGAATGCTTGGAAGCACCAAACTACCAAATTGCAGGGCTATATCATTTTGTGGTATTTTGTCTAGCTCTTCTCCACCTGCATTCCCTTTCTGTGTTTCCAGACAAAACACTGAGATAGCCCAGAAGAATGAAGACTGAATGGGCTTGGCCCTTACCAAATATATAATCAAATTCTCAATCTACTCATTATGTCTGTAGTTTTGTTATTATGTTTGAGCTAAAATTATTTGAGTGCTATCTCTTATATTCCATGTGATTTCACTGTAGGCGGCACATTTCGGTGCCCTACTAAAAGTAGAATCACTTGGGTGCTTTCCTCAGCACGTGGGCCAAATTCATGTGATGCGTATGATACTCTTTCACACATCTAAGAAGGCTCAGTGCTGAGATTCAAATTTACCAAGCTTAAAAAGGGATAATATTTTGATTTGGTAACTAAATTTCACTTCCCATAAAAATCTGAGTAAAAGCAGGGAGTTCACAAGATACAGAAGATAACCATTGGCAGTAGAATACATCTGTGAGAATGTCTCTTCACAAATGAATCTCTCTGTTCTTCAAGGTGGCCATGTTTTGAGGCCTTGCTGCACAGGTCTTGCTCGCCTCTCAGGCCTCTCTTGTTAGAAAATATGAGAAAGTCTGTTCTCAGTGACGTTACCACAGCTCTGTAGTCAGCCACCCAGGGAAGCCTGTCAGGCCACCTTATTAATAGTATTTAGTTAGGGTGGCCATGTCTCCTCTTTTACAGAGACAGGCCTCTATTTGAAGGGCTGCCAGAGGACCATCCCCTATTTAAAGGTGTCCTTTATTTGAAGGGCTGCCCTGTCCAATTCTGGTTTAAAACTAAAGAACCATAACAACTGTTGCCCATCCACAGTTAGCCCCTGGATAGCAGACTGAACAGGCAGGCGCACACACACAGGTGACCTAGTCAGAGGCTTCCACACTATGGTGAGATGTAGTATACTTCTATTTAAATTATAACAATTACTTCTTAATTTGCAGCTACCAATATACATCAGCATGCACATTTTATGCAAAGTGGTGTCCTCTTTTTTTTGGTGACATATTTCCTCTTTTTTCGTGATTCATAAGTGGCCACCTTAGTTTAGCTGCAGGGTGAAGACTTGCTAGATTTTTGAAATTATTCTCTCTCAGGAATACAACAGAATAATTATTCAGCTTTTGGGAACTGAATTTCACTGTACTAAAGTCCAGCTAATGCAAACACTGATGTCTAGGTTGGATTAGACAGAGAAACAGTGCCTGGTGAATTCCTTTAAATCTACTCCTAGACTTCATGGAGTTAATCTGGATGTGAAGAAATAAAACTTTATTCTTGATGCAAGTTGTCATTTTTTTTCAGAAGTTGTGATTGGGAAAGAGCAATGAACCAGAAATTAGTGTAGTATTTTCCACCTCCAGCTTCTACTGTATGTATCATTATCTTACCACGCTAATTTCTTGGTTGGGGAGGGTGGTAGTGGTGGTGGAGGAAGAGAGAGAGACTAGTCCTTTTATCCTGGTACATCTTGTCACCAGAATGCATTCCCACATGTGATGTGATTCCTTTTGATTTGATAGGTTTTATAAAGATATTTTGCTATCAATACTGTTCACAATTTAATTACAATAATTAACATAGTTTTCCAATATTTTTTCTGTGTTTGATTATATGCCTAAAAATGTTGCAGCTGTGTTTACCTATATGCCTTTTGTCTCGGGCTCCATCTGAAATGAGAAGTAAATATCATTTTATATATAGCTTTCCACTTGCTTTGTGAACTGTTTTTCATAATCCCCTCCATTTGAAGCTTTGTACTCATCTATACAGATGTGCTCAGATCTCTCAAATTAGGGCTCTTCTGGGACAGAAATCAGGGTAAGCTGAAGTCCCTGCTGAGAGTGAATAATTCCCCATGCCATAATTTTTATAAATAATTTTATGATGTTCAGACTTCTTTGCCAGAAAATATATGAAAATCCTCCATGTTCATAATTATCTAGGTGATCAAGTAAGATATAGCTTTAATCATATACACCATCTGGGGTTCTTCTGGATGGGCAGAACTTTCATGGCTAAGGGCCTACATGTCCAGAGGTTGTGAGGGCCCCTTCATGAAATCTATTGCCCAAATCTAGGTAGAGGCTACATGCACATGGAAACAGGGTTCTGCATGCATATCCTTAGAGAGGTAGAGAACTGTGTACCCAAATACACATGCAGTTTGCGTGCCTGACCCAGCTGATACAGCTACCAGGGCTTCTGGTAAAACAAGAGCATAAACTAGTGAATAAAGCGGGAATCCAGCCAACTGGTTTTGCTGGGAAGCAGACTATCTGGATCCAGTCTGCATGTTTCTCTTTTTTCACCAAGCAGCTGATCATTGGGTTTCCAGCTTCTTTTACCTTCCCTACTCATGTGGAAAGCTAGGGATGTTGGAGAATTCCGCCACGGATCTCAGTGAGGCTGAATGTCAGTGCATTCGGCCGCCCGAAATCCGTGGCGGAACGAAGCCCCCCACTCCCCCACCCCATGAAAGGTGCACGAAACGGAGCACCTACCTGGTGCTGTTCCCGCTGCTTTGCGAATGGCGGCCGCGTCTGTGGCTGCCATTCGCTTCTTCATCATTGCCGTGATAGGCTACGTAAATACTTACGTAGCCTATAATGGCTAATGCAGGGATGCCATTTGCGTCCCTGCAGAGGCCGTGATAGGCTACATAAATATTTACGTAGCCTATTATGGCAAAAAAGGGAACACAAATGGCAGCTGCCGTAGCCGCTGCCACTTGTGTTCCTGTTTTTTTGCCGTGATAGGCTATGTAAATATTTACATAGTCTATCACGACAAAAGACAGGGGTGCAAGTGGCAGCTGCTATGGCATTTGCGCCCCTGTCTTTTGTCGTGATAGGCTACGTAAATATTTACGTAAATATTTAGTATTTAGCCTATCACGGCAAAAAAACAGGAATGTAAATGGTGGCTGCTGTAGCCGCCGCCATTTGTGTTCCCTTTTGTTTTTTCTTGCCGTGATAGGCTACGTAAATATATACGTAGCCTATCACAGCAAAAGACAGGGACGCAAATGGCGGTGGCTATGGCGGCCGCCATTTGCGTCCCTGTGCAGCCCAGCAGCTGAATGTCTGGCTGCGGGCGGCCCCAGCCGGCGGCTCTGTGGAGTCACCACAGAGTGGAGCTGGCCGGGGAGAATTTTGGGGGGAGGGACAGAGCGCCTCCCCCCCACCGTGGATGTCCCTGGACAAAACCAGGTAAGTGTTTCGTACATCCCTATGAAAAGCAATGGAAAGAGAAGTCTCAACCATTATTGTACGATAACAGGTTATGCTGGACAGGACAGGACCATTATCTAGTTTAACCTAATTAACAAGGTTCTGGTTCACATGATCAAAACTAGCTATCATGGTTTATTTAAGTCACAGTGGCTTGTTTTAATCCCTAGTGCATGCTGGCATGTGCTGGGCGCCATTTCACCAATTACCTGACCAGGCGTGCCTTGTTGTGTTGTCCATACCCGGGTGGCATGGCTTGTTTGAGGGGGAAACAACCCTCCAGTAACCCAAGACCTGTTGTAGGGTTCCTGGAGGGTTGTTTCCCTCTCAAACAAGCCACTTTGCCTGGGTTTGGATGACATAACAAGCCCAGGTGGGTAATGAGGGAAATGGTGCCCTCATTAAATTAAATGAGGGATTAAAACAAGCCACCGTGGCTTGTTCGATTGTGCGAAGTGGCCCACTGTACATGGAATGTTTATGAAATATGCAAACAGTGTAACACTAGTAAGGTAACATCACTGTGGACAGTGCAGGCTCAAGCTGCGGCTAGGGTGGCCACTTACACATCTCCCCAAAAGAGGAAATGCATCATCAAAAGAGAGGACAGAGTTTTACATAAAATATGTATATGCCAATATATATTTATAGAAGCAAGTTTAAAATACTGTTATGTACACCACACCATAGTGGGGGAAGAGGGTGTACTTGCTCAGTTTTCTGCCCAGGCGCGGTTGATGGGCCACCTCAAGGCCCAGCTCTCCCTTCTCTTGGACCGGACAGCCCGTCAAAAGACTGTCTTCTGTCACATAGGATATGTGTCCACCCTAGCTGCAGCCATAAAGAGCTTCGCTGGACTTGGGGAAGACATTTCTAAGGGCCATTTCACACTGTGCACAGAAGTCATACATGTAATCACATTCGCTGGGCGACACTGGAGTCATGCCCAGAGTAAACATTCACACACATACCCTAAACATGCTGGAGACAATGTGCTAAGGAGTTGCAGCTAATCAGGGCTCTCTGCTTCATCACCTTGCTTAGGAATGTAGGGGTGGGGGCTTTATTTGGGAAATCAGTCAGAAGGAAGAGGAGTGCTTAACCCTTTCTCTGCATGCAAATTCTCCATAAAAATGCCTCTCCTGCCTGATTTTTAAAAACAGTTTTTCTCTCTGTTGGCTGGAAGTAGCCCAGGTGTGGGTAAAACTGGCCTGTGGGCAACCTTTGCAGGGGAGAATCAGCCAGTGTGTGAAGGATTAGGCACCCACCTGTGTTATCCTGCCATGCAAATACTTCCCCACCCTCTGCATTCATTTTAACTGGCAACTGGATGTTTAGGAAACACATATTTGCTGTGACTTTTAGTTCTGACCTGACTGTAAATATGATGGAGTATATGGAATGAATAGGACACTGGTAAACTTCTTCAGAGTAGGTTGCAAAAATATTTGGTTAATGTACTTTAGGTGGCCTTTAGTAGATGAGTTGCCTTAATTGCAGTCCTAGCTTTGTATTTAAAGGTGTCCATTAGTGAAGATGAAGGAGTTGTCGGCCCAGCAAACTATTTTATTATGCTGGCTGGGCAGTCCTATCTTTTGCTCTGAGATAGTTAGATTGGGATAAGTGGGCTATAGTCAGATACAAGGCTAACTCTGTATGGAAGACTGCCTCAAATGGATGATTTTAAAAAATACATTGGACATGGGTTACATCACCAGTGTGCTATAGGAGCAGGATTGAAAACACCATCTTGCAAACATACAGATGTGAGGGAATGTGCCAAACTAGATGGGATTCAACTGTGGTAAAATGACCTAAACTGAGTTATTTAATATTTTCTGCACAATTTTTGCAGATATTAGTGATTTTTCTATAAAAGAGATGGACCAAATGATTTAGACCCATCTTGTTTATTTGGGAACATCAAGCAGATTGACATCTGTATGCAACAGAGGATTGAAATAGAGCTAGGCTAGCTTGGTAGTATGCCTTCCTTCTCCTGAGTCTTGTCAGTTGAACTAGAGGGACATGCAGCTTGATCCTTATGTATTCTTACTCAAAAGTATGTCAACTGTGTTCAATGGGGCTTTGTTCTAAGGAAGTGCATAGCCATAGAAAACCTTAGTTTTCTCTGTTCCTTGGAAAATATCTAAGTTACTGTCTGTATCAGGATAGCATTAAACCTTTCCTCTTTTGATCTTTTTGTGAAGAAATTCTGATATTCAAGATATTTCTACATCCATTATTTCTCAGGAAGCTATTACTATTATAATTTTGCTCTGAGATTATTATGGCTTAATTTCTTATGATATTACATCCTGCACTGAGCAGAGGGGTTAGACTAAAGGACCTCCAGGGCTCCTCCCAACTCTAAAATTGTATGTTTCTTTGAGTACAGTTTATTAAATCTGATGTCTGTCTAGTGCCTGGGAACGCAAAGCATTTTAAAGGGAAGAAAACAAAAGGCTTAAGTCTTGGATTCAGAGTCCCATAATTCCCAGTCCTACAACTGAAAGAGGATTTTTGTGTGTGTGTGGCAAAAATGCTTCAGGTAAGATTCTGCTACAGGCAAATGACTGGACATGTTGATCCATGATAGCCTTTCAAATTCTATGGCTTATGGACAAAATAGATTTTACAGGGCAGCCATGTTTGTTTGTTTGCGTATCTGCAACATCCATGTACCAAGACAAGGGTGGGTGTTTAATTTTTACATCAAAAGGGATGTGCAAGTGAGGGAGTTGAATCCCATCTCCCACTTTAGCACTCTGTGCTCTCTAGCCCTGAGATAGTACCGAACGATGTCCCAGCACTAGTGCTAATGATCTTGCACTAGTATAAACCAATGCTTGCATACACTTGCTAGCACAGTGAACGAAGCTGGGGAAGCAGAAATTTGCTGCTGAATTTTGGCTCTGCAGCAGCAAAACGGAGGCATTTTTTGCCACCGTGTCACCAAATTACACTGGCAAATCATTGAGTTCTCCCGTTGTGCTAGCAAATGCTAGTTACATTGTGCAAGCGCTGGTTTAGACTAGTTCACCTTCATTAGCGCTAATGCTGGGACACTGTTGGATACTACCCCTGATCTTTTAAAGTATTGGGGCTGGGGCAAGGGGAAAACAGTACAAAATGTTCATATGACATACTATACAGTAGAGCAGGGTTGAGCCTCATCCACCTGCACATTCCTTGTGATTTAAAAATTGGATTTCCACCACCTGCTTTGTACCTGAATGGAGCAGATGTGTGAACAGCAAACATGGCTGCCTCTGTCAAGTCTAGTTAGGCTTTTATTTTCCTTATAATGTATTATTCACATATACACTTCATTCTTTAGGAATGGGACAAAAACTCACCAAGTACCTTTTGCAGAGGGCAGCTGGAAGAAACCTCTATGTCATCAAGTTATTAGCTACCATATGTAGTCCAGCAGACCAGCCAAACCTTTATGAGCTAACAGCTGTGAACAGGAATGCCTGATGAATATGGTTTGGGAATCATTCCATGAGTTTTAGCTGGAGCTGGGTTAGACCTACAGTGATTGGTGAGGCTTTGGGATGGCTTCTTCTTTTTGTTACATGAACTCAGTCCAAAATGACCAACACTAGCTCCTTGTACTACTAGTACATGTAGTTCTCTGACAATTATCACTTCCACCAAATTCTCTGCTGTTGAAACCTACTGTACACACTGCAAGGTAGACCAGTTAATGCTTTGCATATTGTGGTGTGGCTAAAGAGAATTGAAAGGAGAATGTTCATACACACCAGCCATTGTGTGTAGTCACTGGGATGTGAAGAACGTAAACTTGGGTGAGCAACATGTGGCTTGCAGGGCCACATGTGGCCCCCGCTGCCCCCACATTAATTTTTTTAAAACAACAACAACCACATGGCATCTAGAGTGGCCATTTTGAAGGCCTTCTGGCTGTTTGAATGCTTTGTAGCTACTACAGAGCACCCAAAGAGACAACATTACCTTGAAAACAAGGTCATGTTGGCCCTTTTCATGATCCATAGATGCTTTGTCCGACATCTATCTATCTATCTATCTATCTATCTATCTATCTATCTATCTATCTATCATCTATCTATCTATAGATATAGATATAGATATAGATATAGATATAGATATAATTTTTTTTGAAAGGTGCAGTCTGTAGGGGAGGATGGAGGTCTGTGGAAAGGGGTGAAAATGGTCCCAGGAGCTCCCAAAGTTGCCCACCCCTGACATAAACAAATGAACAACATAAGCAGGCAATATTGCATATTGCCTGGTCAGTATGTGTAATCTCCAAATAACGCTGGAGAATGTGCCCAAGCTCACACCATAACTAGAGAATTTCAAGTATTGCCTATCCATATTCTCCACTTGGACACTGTGGACATTCACCAGTCACTCTCATTTTCCAGCACTTGCAGGTTATGCAGATTGACTACACACAGTATCCACATTTCTCAGTTAGTGTTGTTAACATGCACGTTTTACACATTTTACATGCTTTCTAGTGAGTGTGTGTAATGGTTGGTGTTTGTGCATGTTCTTCATTCAACAACTCACATTAAGGTCAAAACAAAAATATTTTGCGTCTTTACGTGTGATTCTTTAACTTGAGAAAAGTAATAAATTTTAAGATTTGTCTCCCACCTTTGGGAATATTTTGTTAATTGGTTGATTTAAGAACACAGAGCATTTTTGAAGATCAGTTAGGCTTGAAATATTTTTTTTTTGGGGGGGGGGGCTGTTTTCCAGCATATAGTATAATAATGAATGCCTTACATCAGTGCCTTTATTCTCAGACTAGTTGCTTACACCTCATAACTTAATGCCAGGTCCTTTCTAAGGTGACATTTCATTTGTCACTTTCCAACTTCCTGGCAGCCACTGGAAATGGACATAGAAACTTTCATCAGGATGGTAGCATCCCATTTGATAAGTGTAAGGATTGGGCCCAGCACCTCTGCAGAAGTATCTTGGGAGAGCGTGGGAACTGACTCAAAGTTTGATGGGGAAGAAGAAGGCAAAGCGGTGGGGGAGTTAACAAGGTTTCAGGAGACAGAGCAGGGAGACAGGGGAAAGAGGGGTCTGTCTAGATGCCAATTAATTAAAGGCAAATAGAAACTTCTCCATCTGTGGGAATAGATTTTATGGGGAAGGAGGAGTTGGGAGTAGGGATGTACGAAAATTCCACCACGGATCTCAGGGAGGCCGAATGCCAGTGCATTTGACCTCCCGAAGTCGGTGGGGGAACAGCCCGCCCCCCCCCGGACGAGACTTACCTTGGGCGGATCTTCCTGGCGGCGGCGGCTCTGGCAGCAGCTCCAGCAGCGGTGCGGCGGTGGTGCGGCGGCGGTGGCGGTGGCTGGTCTTCTGACCGGCTGTCGCCACCGTCATTTCCAGTTTAAAAACAAAACCAAAACAAAAAAACGTGATAGGCTACGTAAAGATTTATGTAGCCTATCATGGCTAGGTTTTTAAAAAAAACTGTGATAGGCTAAGTAAATCTTTACGTAGCCTATCACGGCTCACTTAAAAAAAAAAAACAACCCACGCGTACGCAAATGGCGGCGGGCGTTCTTTATTTGGGCACATCTTAGTCTACGTAAACATTTTAAATGTTTATGTAGACTAAGACGTGCCAATATAAGGAACACAAATGGCGGCGGCCGTGGCCGCCGTCATTTGCGTATGCGCGTTGTTGTTTTTTTTTAAGTCAGCCGTGATAGGCTACGTAAACATTTACGTAGCCTATCACGGCTGACTGCAGGACGCAAATGGTGGCGGCTACGGCCGCCGCCATTTGCGTCCTTGCTAGCCAGTGGCTGGATGTCCGGCTGCTGGCAGAGCCGGCTGGCGGCTCCGCAGAATCCCTGCGGAGCACAGCTGGCCGGCCAGGATTCCGGGGGAGGGGAGGAACGGAGCTACCCCCCCCTGGTGAGGATTCCGAGGGGAGGGATGGAACACCTCCCCCCCAACCATAAACATAATCTGCGAAAGGTAAGTACCTTTCGTACATCCCTAGTTGGGAGTGACAGATGCCAGAATCAGATATTGGGTCAAGAGGGAGGAAGAACTTTGGGAAGTAAGGCATTTACAAGGTTGGCCCATCAAAAGGGGTCCCTAGGGGATAGGGATGTTGCAGGCACCCGTTTTGGTCCGCAAATTTGATGGACCACTGGCGCCCGTGCCCACTGAGCTGTGCCCACTGAGCTCCCCCCTGCTTGCTGGCCCTTTGGGCTGCAGTCAAGTGCCCCCTCCGTGCTCGATGAGCAGCCCACAACTTACCCAGGCCTGTTTGTCTCTGTGCCAATTGCCACGTTTGAAAAATGTGGGCACATAGACTTATGCACAAAAAGCGCTGTGAATCACCCGTAGACTCTAGTTTACAGAGCTATTTTGTGTATAAGTCTATGGGCAAGTGCTGCCAATCACCATTGTTTTTTTTTTAATGTGGCAATTGCCACAGAGACAAACAGGCCCACGTAAGTTGTGGGCTGCTCACTGAGCATGGAGGGGGTGCTCGACTGCAGCCCGGGGGGCCAGCGAGTGGGAGGAAAGCTTGGGGGTGTACGGAGAACCTGAGCTGGGAAGTGTTTTCTCACATCCCTACTAGGGGAAGACCCTCCCTGAAGGCAGGATCAGAAATGCCACTCAGGTTTTATATTGTGGGCTGGCACTAGTTTCATTGCAACTTTCATAGCAATAGGGCATCCATTAAAGAGATCTTCAGATAGTCTAAGTAGTATTGTGCAAAGCTAATTAGAGATCTTAGCTTTAGGCTGCTGGAGGCTGAGGAAGCGCTGTTGATCTGACTGCTTCGCATAATAAAGGCTATTTGCTAAGAGACTGACTTCTTTGACTGCAAACATGCCAGGTGGTTTGGCACTAAAAAAATAAGTCCTTTCAAATGTTATACTGGGATATACTGTATCTACACATATACTGGGATGTATGTGTAGATAAATCACCATGGAAATGTTTATTTTAGGTGAGATCCCTATAGCAAATGTAATGTGTGCTCCAGCCCTTAGTTAAAGAGTTTGAAGAAGCAGTACCAGTAGTACCAGTAGTACATATACCAGTAGTACATGTATTGCAATAGAAATACCTTCCAACAAAAAATCCCCACAATCAGCTGACTTTGGTCTTCTGAAATTTTAGATTTTGATTTATATTTGTTGCCCAAGAATTTGAAAAAGAAAGAAACTAGATTAACAATTAATTAAGGGTTCAGTTCTTAACTAGAGATATGCTTTCTGGGGGGCTTTAGGATTTGGCAGAAGCCTGGGTATGCTGGTGTGACACCAGATAATGCCGCCAGCATGACAGATTCATAGGCAGAACTCTCCCAATATGTCAACGGAACAGTGAAATAGGGAAGAGATGTGGGTGTGGTGAGGATGACAGGGAGAGGAGCATACTTACACCTATACCCCTTCAATCCATGACCACAGCCCCATCAACTGCAGAATTCTACACCAACCCCCTCCCTGATCCATGAAATGTATGTCTAATTCAATTGATTTAATTGAATGAACTGAATGTAATTGAATTCAATTAAAGGGGAAAATAAATTCCAAAATGGTGGCCCATGTGCTGACGACAGAGGAGAGGATATGGTATAATGCAGCTAGGGATGGGCAGACTCACCTCCATCCACACTGCGGCCTATCCGCTGAACCTCTGCCAGCCGCCCACCCCTGCTCACTGCACTGTGCAAGCCATCACATGGTCCACAGGCACTCAGTGAAAGCCTGGCAGCTGCCTGTTCCCTCAGCTAGTCGCCATTTTCCCCCCCCACAAAATGGAAGCTCTGGTTTTTCCATAAATGTGATGCTGTGTAAACGGCAGCCGTAAAGGGGCCATTTATGCCTGTAACATTGCATAAATGGCCACTTTATGGCCACCATTTACATAACATTACATTTATAGAAAAACCTGAGCTACCATTTTTTTGCAAAAAAAAAAGTCCCTGCACAGCCCTAGTATATAAACCGAGGAATGGATACAACTGTTTCCCATTTTTCCAGTCTTAGGTTTGGTTCATTTTCAACTTTGAGCATTTCTCCAGTCATAAATTTGGTTCATTCAAAACGTTGAGGTTTATTTTTAAGTTTCCATGAATATTCATACTGTAAGCATTTTTGTGCACATTTCTCCTAATACATGCATTCTTGTATGTATTTTGCCTCAGATACACATTTTTTTCAAGCCATATTCCTAGCATAAAGCATTTTGGAAAGTTATTTCCCCTAATGCGCACATCCTTTGACTGGACAGCGCCATTGCAAGATCTGGAGAAGTGCGAATGGTAAAAGATAACCGAGTTTCGGTTTGCATAGTGGTTTGAAAGTGAGAAATTAGGTTAGTTTGCATTAGAATGTGAACTTAACAAATTTCTTCTCCATCCCTATATAATCCTACTTCTCCACAACCATTGCATCTGCTCAGTGTCATCCAGTGGAGGTCTTTCATGTGGTTAAAGGCCTCTTGGGTGTAGGCCTTGGAACACAAGAACTCGAACCCCCAAAGGCCTGCTGTGAACAATTTGCCAGACGCTTTGCAGATAAAATTGCTCATATTTGTAAGCCATTGGATGCCATTGTTTTGACAGAGTCTGATACGGATGGGGCCGGTGCACCATCTAGTCATGTTATGGATACCTTTCGGCATGAGCAACCTGAGGATGTGAACAAACTGCTTGGAGGACTGAGGCCTACTACTTGCCCTTTAGAATCTTGTCCATCCTGGCTTGTGAAATCTGCCAGAGCTTGGCTGGATATATGGGCCTCCAAGGTGGTAAATGCCTCCTTGAGGGACGGTTATGTGCGTAATGCTTCGCTCACTGTATTTTGAAATGTGGACGTGTGTAGTAGTTTGCTTGACCACAACTCAAGCGCACGCGCATGCACACAGACACACACACACACACACGAGCAAAAGAAAGCAAATACAGAACTACCTAAAGCATAGAAAAGGGTTTTTAATTTGTTTTGTTTTAGGAAAAGGATAGAGAGTTTAAAACTGGGAAGGGAAGGGAAGAGAAGGAATACACGAATTGAGAGGGGTGAGGTGGGGGCGGGGGAGAGCCAAGAACAAGGAAAGGAAGGAAAGGAATTATCTCTATCTATCTATCTATCTATCTATCATCTATCTATCTATCATCTATCTATCTATATCATCTATCTCTATATAAGGATCTAGCAAGAAAGACAGGGAAAACTACAAAGAAAGAGTTGAATTGAGATTGGGGTGGGGGTAGGGGGAGAGCCAAAGAACAAGGCAAGGCAAGGCAAATAAAACAACTTCTTACATTTTTTAAAGAATCTAGAAATAAATAAAGAGAAAACTAATAAGGATGGTTGAATAATTCAGAAGGGCAGCGGGGGTGTAGCCAAAGAACAAGGAAAGGAAAGGAAAGGAAAGGAAAGGAAAGGAAAGGAAAGGAAAGGAGGAAACTAATGTTTTTGGTTTTTAAAAATAAATTAACTATAAAGGAAAGAAAGGGAATAGTTGAATAGAAAGGGGCTGGGTGGGAAAGAAGAACAACAAAGCTGTAGTACAACACCCCCCCCCCACAGATCTAGCCAACTAACTGACACAGCTCTCTCTAACTGTAACCAACAGCTCTCTCTCACACACATTGAAACAAATGCAGGCTGATCTCCCCCCCCCCCAGGCACTGATTGGAGACTGTTGGCACTAATTTGACAACTAGTCTAGAGCTGCTATTTACCAAATCTCCCTCCCTCCCTCTCCTCCTCCTCCTCCCCTCCCCTCCCCCTCCCTGAGCTTTCTCAAGTTGATACATTTTGGGGACAGGCTGTCTGGGCTTCAGAAAGTATCACAATAGCCCCAAATCTCTGAAGTGGACCAAGGTGCTTCAGTGGTGGCCTATTTCACTTCAGAGCACCTTGGTGGTGGACTGATTTGCTTCAGATCGCACCGAGGCACCCCTCGAATAGGGATGTACGGACTGTGTAAAATCCACTCTGTCTGTGTTTCATGGATTGCCAGGCATCTTTCGTTCCATCGTCCACCCGCAGATGGATGGGAATATTTTTTTTTTGTCATGTGGAAAAATGTAAGGATTTACATAATTTACCTCAGTACGTAACATTTAGTGTATTGCCCCCATTCCATTCAGCATTTCCTCAGCAGAAACGTACGTATTTTTCTACAGATTTGTATGCGTAAATTTCAGGAAAGTAAAAACAACATCTGAAATTCCATGGACTCTGCGTGGCCTGACGGGGGCACTCCACAGCAGATTCCACAGGTCAGATTCTTAGAAATCCAAGCTCATTTTAGTCCTTCTCAAATTTCTCCAGCATCTCTACCCCCGAAGCACCCTGATTTACTTCAGGATTCAGATTCGGCACTGAAACAATGCACAGCTCTAGTTTTTATTCCTTGTATGTTTTTATCTCTTTTAATATTTAACTGTTTTTATGTATTTTATTGCTGTATGCCCCTTGGGAGGGCTTGCCCTGAAAGGCGGCCAAGATATGTTTTTAATTAACCAACTAACAAACAAATAAATAAATGCCCCAACATGTAGTCAGATCATAACTCAGAAGATAGCATACATGGCATGACACTAGTTCTCTCTGCTCTCATTTCACACACACTTAGCACTCACAAAGGGAAGGTTGGTGTGGAGGGACAGGGGGAAAGGACACTACCTCAAAATTGCCTGGTCTCAAAACTAGGGATGTGCAAATCAGCAAAACTTGAGCTCTCTGAAGTTCTCGGAATTTCATCTTGAAGCTTGTTCTCTGACTCAAGTCTGTAGCAGATTGCAAGCTTTCTATTTTTTTCTTTTTGCATGGAAATCTGTGAGTAGTTTTCTGCATACTTCCTCAAATGTACAGATCAGTTGTGTGAATCTTTGGATTGTACACATTCTTCTCCCATCCATTAAAGCACATTTATTCACATTTTTCAAAAGGACGCATTTTTCAAACGCACGTGTGCTGTCAAATACGTTCTTTTTTGGCCCACAAATCACATCGAGAGCTCAGAAATGTATGGCCTTTGACTGCAGATTGCCTCCAAGTCTGTGTTAGGGCCAGAAGGTGTGATCTGTAAATCCTGATCAAAAACAAACTGAAACGAATTTCTCATACATCTGTGTTCAAAACATGCATGGTAACTTGGAGCACATCGCTAACACTTCTTCGCCTAGAATCCAAACAGGACCCTTGCCACGGGCTCCCAGACACAAATACCCAGCCCCAAACTCTGCTCCAACAACTGGGGGTGCCCAAACAGATCACCACATGTTGGTAAGCAAGGGAAGGGTGAATATGTACTGGAAGATATAATTGCTGCAACTGTCTCCCGTGCTTCTCACCACCCTCTTTGCCATATGTGATAATGTACCTTGTCCAAACTGTATTGCTGTAACACTCTTTCTCCACCCCAACAGTGGGGAGCAGTGTCCTCTGCTCAGGGAAGGCACTCATCCGCCACATGCAGATGAACTCTCTGTTGGCAAAGGGCAGGCACTCCACTCCAGCCATTGCCATTGCTGCTGGCCAAACAATCATGAGCACTTTTGCCTTGCAGGATTGTACCCTGGATGCATGGAGCAGAACAAACAGCTGCTGTGCACATAGTGTTTCACTACAGTCCCCAAGGGGAAAGGGGATGTATATTCACAAGTGTTCAGCCCTCTGCCTAGAGGGCTGCCTGGGGAATCGAGATGCCTGGGGACCAAGCCCAGTGATGTAGACACATCTTGTCTATTTGGGAACCAGCAGTACCAGGGTTGTTGCTGGCTGTGCTTCTGGGACTGAAGGAGTGGGCGGTGCTCTGGCATCATTCTGTGTGTGGTGATGTAAGAGTGTGTGCTAGAGCTGGGTTCCCTGGCTGTGTCCAGCATGTGTACATTGTTGCCAGCACAACCCCTGATATAGGTGGGCTGTGGTGGTGTTTCCAGGGATGCTGGGGTCATGCCTGTCATTTCCTGGCTAATCTTCTATTTTCTGGTGATGTGTTTTTCCCTTCCTTCATGGGCTGAACACACATGACACATTGGATTTGGCAGCTGGAATCAGCATAATTTAAGTATAGGATTGATCTGCTCAGTAGACACCATTGTAGCCTTTAATAATTTTGGAAGAGCGGTGCCAAGGGGGTTGGGCTGCTAATCACGCTGGGAGAAATGCAGTGGGGTAGGGGAACTTAACCCTCTCCCCCTCTCCCTCATGCTGTTTTTTCATCTAGATTGCATTTTTTTTTTCATCTCGGAGATTTTAATCTCAAAGCTGGTATTTGCCTTCCAACTGAAAACATATGGGTATCCATTAGGGATGGGTGAACTACCCCAAGCTGACCCTGCATGCTGCTCGCCAGACCCCTGACACTTACCCACCCCAGTGGTCTATTCATGCCTGTAATCTTGTGTAAATGGACACTTTATGGCCGCCATTTAAATAGAACATCTTTTACATAAAGCAATGAGCCGCCATTTTTACACAAAATAGTGGCTTGCTGAGGAGTCACGTGACTATGTCCGCTGGCTCGACAAGGGCACCGAACATAGCAGGAAAGTGGTGGCAGTCTGCTGACAGGCATCCAGGAGGCCGAGCAGGGAGGAGTCCACCAGGCTCCACCCCCTCTCAGACTCCTATGACATCCCTAGTATCCATATGCTACCTGAATATCTTCACCCCCTGCCCCCAGGGTAAATAGCATCCTCAATCAAAATAAGTTTAATTGTTATTAACAATACTAGGGCTGAGCCAAATTTCATGGTGTTTATTCACAATTCTTTCTGGTGGATAAAGATCATGTGGAATGTGTGTGTGTGGGATTTTTGGGTGAGGGAAAAAAAGGAACTCATTATGGTGTGGTCCAAGGGCTTCTTTATTTTCTTCTTCTTCTTTAATTGTTTAAAAATGCTGCTGTGAGCACTGCTCTCACCTGCTTTGGAAAGGGGACTCCAAATGCCCTTGGGAAGATGCAAAACCATGACATTACATGATTACCATGATATTTCAGTCTGTTTCCCGGCTCCCAGCTGAGCAGAGCAGAGCAGAGCAGAGCAGAGCAAGCTGCTCCAGCTGGTCCAGGGACTACAGAAGCAAGCAAGCTCCCAGAGAGCGAGCGACCAGAGCGAGTGAACAGGGGGAGCAAACAGGAATTGGCCAGGGGAGTTCGGCAGGGGAGGTCAAAGGGGAGGCCCCTAACATTTTTTTTCATTTTATTTTTTAAGTAACTTTTTTCGATTTATTTGTCTTGTAACACACAATTTCACACAAGTGGGCCTCTGCTTTTAACCTCTACTGAGTAGAGGAACAGGCACAGGCTAGTCTAGAACTATCTAGGGATGTACGAAAGTTCCGCCATGGGTCTCGGGGAGGCCGAATGCCAGCGCATTCGGCCCCCCGAAATCAGTGGCAGAACGGCCCCCTGCCCCCCGCCCCCCCGGGACGGGACTTACCTTAGGCGGATCTTCCTGGCAGCGGCTGCGGCGGTGGTTCGGCGGTGGCGGCGGCGGCTGCGGCGGCTGGTCTTCCGACCGGCTGCCACCGCTGCCATTTCCAGGTAACCCCCCCCCCAAAAAACAAAAAAAGTGATAGGCTACATAAAGATTTACGTAGCCTATCACGGCTAGGTTTAAAAAAAACACCGTGATAGGCTACGTAAATGTTTACGTAGCCTATCACGGCTGATTTAAAAAAACAAACAAAAAAACCCGCGCGTACGCAAATGGCGGCGCCCATGGGCGCCACCATTTGCATTCCTTATTTTGGCACGTTTTAGTCTATGTAAACACTTACGTAGACTAAGACGGCTAAAATAAGGGGAACGCGAATAGCGTAGACGCTACGCTATTTGTGTTCCCCTTATTTTCGCCGTCTTAGTCTACATAAATGTTTACGTAGACTAAGACGTGCCAAAATAAGGAACACAAATGGCAGCGCCCATGGGCGCCGCCATTTGCATACGCACATTTTTTTTAATCAGCCGTGATAGGCTACGTAAACATTTACGTAGCCTATCATGGCTGACTGCAGGGACGCAAACAGCGGCGGCTATGGCTGCCGCCATTTACATCCCTGCTAGCCAGCGGCCAGATGTTCAGCCACTGGTGGAGCCGGCCGGCGGCTCTGCAGAATCCCTGTGGAGCGGAACCAGCTGGCCAGGATTTCGGGGGGGGAGGGATGGAGCACCTCCCCCCCCGGCCAGGATTCCGGGGGGAGGGATGGAATGCCTCCCCTCCAGCATCAGCATAATCCGCGAACAGGTAAGTGACTTTTGTACATCCCTAGAGCAATCACAAAGCTAGACACAAAAAGGGAAAAGAGGCTATGGAAGGACAAGACTCTCCAGTGGTGGTGACCTGCCAGGTTTGTGCAATGTTTGTTTTCTTGTCTGAGAACAACATGGCCTACACCTGCAACAAGTGCAAGTTGATCACGCTGCTGGAAGAAAAAGTAAGTGGACTGGAGCGGCGACTGTTGACCCTCCGGGGAATAAGAGAACACAAAGAGTTCTTGGACAGAATGGGGGAACTACATCAGCAAAGGGAAGACCAGAAGCTTGAAGAGCAACAGCAAGATGAGGCAGTGGGAAATGCTGAGGTGAAGAAAAATGGAGTAGAGGATACTCCTTGGAAAAGGGTGACAGGAGAAGAAGAACTAGACGCCACTCTGCACCAGTGGAAGCAGTGGAACTGTGGAACCGATTCCAGGTACTTGCGGATGAGACTGGAGGACAGCCTGCAGAGGAAGAATCACAGGAAAACCTACATGAAAGTGAGCAAGAGGCTGAAGGTCAGTCAAACAGAGGCGATGAAACCCAGGCCTACAACAAGTCAACAACAAGAAGAGAAGCGTGGTAGTAGTGAGAGACTCCTTGCTGTGTGGGATCGAGACCCAAGTATGTGGCGAAGACCCGTGGACTCACCAGGTATGTTGTCTCCTGGGAGGACGAATTAGAGATGTGACTGAAAGGTTGCCTGCACTCATAAAGCCCACTGACAGGTATCCCTTTCTTCTCATCTATGTGGGAACAAATGATATCGCCAAGCGGAACTATGAAGAAATCACGTCAGACTTTGAAGCTTTGGGAAGGAAACTCAAGAACTTTGGGGCCCAGTTAGTTTTCTCATCCATCATTCCAGTATATGAAGAGGGATAGAAAGGGAACGAAAAATACTCCGGGTGAATGACTGGCTACAAAGGTGGTGCCGACGAGAGAGATTTGGATTGTGGGACCACGGGCTATACTTCCTGGAAGATGGGCTGTTGGCAAGGGATGGATTGCACCTCACAAAGGATGGGAAGAATGTGTTTGGCCACAGCATGAAGAATTTCATCAGGAGGGCTTTAAACTGAATCCTATGGGGAAGGGAGATGTAATGTTGGGGGTAACAATGGACGTAGGTGCATGCACTGCAATGGAGAGAACAGCTCTGATAGCGCCCAATAATAGTCTTCAGACACATGTAGGAAGAAAGCCAGACTATGAAGCACATGGTCTTCGATGTCTATATACTAATACCCAGAGTATGGGAAACAAACAGAACGAACTTGAACTCTTAATACAGGAGGGAAATTATGCCTTGATAGGTATAACTGGGACTTGGTGGGATGACTCTCATGACTGGAATACAGCAATTGAAGGATATAACTTGTTCAAAAAGAACAGGAGGAACAGAAAGGGAGGTGGGGTTGCACTGTATGTGAAAAATACATATCTCTGCACAGAAATACAGGAGGAGGAGCTTGGTAGCCCCATTGAGAGCATCTGGATCAAAATAAATGGAGCAAAGAATAAAAGGAACCTGGTGGTTGGAGTCTACTACTGGCCACCCAACCAAGGAGAAGACGAGGATAAAACTTTTGAAAAGCAAATAGCCAATGTTTTAAGGAAGCATGATGTAGTAGTAATGGGGGACTTCAATTTCCCTGATATTTGTTGGGAGACAAATTCTGCAAAACATGGCCCCTCCAGGAAATTCCTGACTTGTGTGGCAGATAACTTCCTCCTACAGAAAGTAGAGGAAGGAACTAGAGGATCGGCTATCCTTGACTTGATCCTAACCAACAGAGATGACTTAGTGGATAAAATAGCAGTTACAGGAACTCTGGGGGAAAGCGACCATGTTGCACTTGAGTTCTTGGTTCTAAGGGAAGCAAGAGCCGAGTGTACTCAAACATGTACCCTGGATTTTAGGAAAGCTGATTTTAATAAACTCAGAACAATGATCAGTAAGGTCCCATGGCAAGCGACGCTAATGAGAAAAGGAGTCCAAGATGGGTGGGAGCTTTTAAAAAAGGAAATTCTCAAGGCACAATCACAAACAATTCCAACAAGAAGAAAAGGTGGAAGACAACAGAAGAAGCCAATGTGGCTTCACAAAAAGCTTAGGGATGACCTGAAAACAAAAAAGGACACATATAGGAAGTGGAAAGAAGGCCAAGTAACAAAAGAAGAGTACAGGCAGGTGGCACAGAATTGCAGGGATGGCGTCAGGAAGGATAAAGCTGAGAATGAGCTGAGGTTAGCGAGGGATGCTAAAAACAACAAAAAGGCTTTCTTCAGCTACATGCATAGTAAAAGACAGAGGAAAGAAATGGTTGTTCAGCTATTAAATAAGGATGGCAAAACGATAACAGATGACAAAGAAAAGGCAGAAGTGCTCAACTCCTACTTTGGCTCAGGCTTCTCCCAAAAGAGGGCCTATGACCCCTCTGGCAAAGGCGAAGTGCAGGCTGAAGGGGCAGGATTGCAGCTTGAGATCGATAGGCATATGGTCAAGGAAGGAACACCTAATTACTTTGAATGAGTTCAAATTTCCAGGGCCAGATCAACTGCATCCTAGAGTAATAAAGGAACTGGCAGAAGAACTTTCAGAACCGCTGTCTATTCTCTTTGAGAAATCATGGAGGATGGGGGAAGTGCCAGATGACTGGAGGAGGGCTAACGTTGTCCCTATCTTCAAAAAGGGTAAAAAGGAGGAACCTGGGAACTACAGACCAGTCAGTCTGACATCAATCCCTGGGAAAATTCTGGAACAGATGATAAAGCAATCCATCTGGAAGCACTTTGAAAACAATGCAGTGATTACTCAAAGCCAACATGGATTTGTCAAAAACAAGACCTGCCAGACAAATCTGATCTCATTTTTTGATCAAGTAACCTCCCTTGTAGACCATGGGACTGCTGTAGACATCATATACCTCGACTTCAGCAAAGCTTTCGACAAAGTGCCCCATGATATCCTGATGAGCAAACTAGCTCAAAGTGGGCTAGATGAGACAACGATCCGGTGGATCCACAGTTGGCTACAGAATCGGACTCAAAGAGTGCTGATCAATGGGACCTTCTCAAACTGAGGAGAAGTAACGAGTGGGGTACCAGCACTGCAGGGCCCAGTCCTGGGCCCAGTGCTCTTCAACTTTTGTAATGACTTGGAGGAGGTGGTGCAGGGAATGCTGATCAAATTTGCAGATGACACAAAATTGGGCGGGATAGCTAATACCCTGGAAGACAGAAACAAAATTCAGAGTGATCTTGATAGACTGGAGCGCTGGGCAGAAAACAACAGAATGACATTTAATAGGGATAAATGCCAAGTTCTGCACCTAGGAAAAAGAAACCAAATGCACAGTTACAAGATGGGGGATACGGGGCTCAACCACACTACAAGCGAGAAGGATCTTGGAATTGTTGTCGGTCACAAGCTGAATATGAGCCAACCATGTGATGTGGCTGCAAAAAAGGCAAATGCTCTTTTGGGCTGCATTAATAGAAACATAGCTTCCAAATCCCCGGAAGTACTCGTTCCCCTCTACTCAGCACTGGTTAGGCCTCATCTGGAGTACTCTGTCCAGTTCTGGGCACCACACTACTGACTTTAAGAAGGATGCAGACAAACTGGAGAGGGTTCAGAGGAGGGCAACAAAGATGACCAGAGGACTAGAAACAAAGCCCTAAGAAGAGAGACTGAAAGAACTGGGCATGTTTAGCCTTGAGAAGAGAAGACTGAGGGGAGATATGATAGCACTCTTCAAGGACTTGAAAGGTTGTTACAGAGAAGAAGGCCAGGATCTCTTCTTGATCATCCCAGAGTGCAGGACACGGAATAATGGGCTCAAGTTACAGGAAGCCAGATTCCGGCTGAACATCAGGAAAAACGTCCTGACTGTTAGAGCAATACGGCAGTGGAACCAATGATCTAGGGAGGTGGTGGGCTCTCCCACACTGGAGGTATTCAAGACGAGGCTGGACAGCCATCTGTCAGGGATGCTCTGACTTGGATTCCTGCATTGAGCAGGGGGTTGGACTTGATGGCCTTGTAGGCCCCTTCCAACCCCACTATTCTATGATTCTATGATTCTATGATTCTATGATTCTATGATTTCACTGGAAAAAAATGGCTGCCCCCAATGCCATAGTAACCACTCAGCGTCATCATGTTGCATCTTTCCAGGAGCTGCGCTGCTGTCTGATGCTAAACCAAAATGTGGCAGGACTTTTAAATGGTTGAAATGGGGGTGGGTGACAAAGACATCCTCAGATGATGACAACACACTAACCTGCATTTTTTGTTTTCAAATATTTATTTGTTGACGGAAATATCACACTCACTGTTCTTTAGTAATGGAAAGGGAAAACCCTTGTTGCCGGGGGATAGGGGTGGGGGACTAGGGAAGAAAGATGTCATTTTAAACTATGGACAAAAATAAAAGTTACCAAACGGTGATTGGTGATACATAGGGATGGCGGAGAATTCCGCCATGGATCCCAATGAGGCTGGATTCCAAAGAATCCAGCCTCCGGTGTCCATGGCAGAATGGAACATCTACCTCCACCTCCCTCTGGAATCTGTCTGAGCCGGCTCCGCTCCACAGTGATCCCACGGAGCCGGCCGCCAGCTCCGCATCGCTGGTGATATGGCCGGCCACCATTGCTGTGCCGTATCGCTGGCTGAGTGAGGGCTAACTCCAGACACAAATGGCATAGTGGACACCATTTGCATCCATAAAGCTGTTAGATTAACCTAAATGCAGCCATATCACTGGCGATACGGCCACCACCAATGGTGGTCCACTATGCCATTTGGGGCCATAAAGCTCTTAGGTTAACCTAAATGCAGCCATTTATGGCTGCATTTAGGTTAATCTAACAGCTTTACGGCCGCAAATGGCACCCACTACGCCATTTGCATCCAGAGTTAGCCCTCACTCAGCCAGCGATATGGCATGGCAATGGCGGCTGGCCGTATTGCCAGCGATGTGGAGCCAGTGGCCGGCTCCGTGGGATCACTGTGGAGCAGAGCCAGCTCAGATGGATTCTGGGGGGAGGGACGGGCCGCCTCCCCCCGCAGATGGATTCCCACCTGGACCAGCAGGTAGGGAATCTGCCCATCCCTAGTGACACATAATGCACATCTTTCAGTCCACATGTATTCATAGGAAAATGTATGTCCGTCTGAGTATTCAAATTAATCAAATCTTAGAAATTTGGCTATCATTCCAATAGAAAGGGCTTTTTTCCCACATTCCACATGGTCCTACCATATTCATCAACTCCTCCACCACCCCCCTTTGAAAAACCCTTGTGTGTCAGAAAGAAAAAGACATGGATAAATTCTCATGCAATATTTTGCGTTTGGATACAGATCCCCGAAAATGAAATACTATGTCATTCTAAAAGGTGCATGTGTATATGAACGTCATGGCTTGTCTCTTTCAGCACATACACACACATGGCAAAAGGGAAGGATTAGAACTCCACTTCTGTATATTTTAAAGAGGAGTAGGTGTGAATAATATAAGCATATCTATTCCACACCTGATGTGCTGGGTATATATTTTGTACTCTGGAAGAAAGCACTGTGCAGGCTATCACCATCAGATCACTCATTGTCAGCCCATTATTTCCAGCGAGAAATGTTTTTGATGTGAGAAGGGAAATGGAAAAGAAAAACCAGCGAGACACAGTGGCTACTTCAGTGGGCTTATGGATAGCTGCAGAGAAGAAGCCCTGCACTGGTGATGAGAGAGGGAGAGGAGGATAAACAGAAGAAGAGCTTAGAGAGCATGCTGTTGCTGAAGTAAATGCAACAGGACATAAACTGGAAATGTTAATTGGCATTGGGGAAGAGGCAACTGGCTCTGGGTGGCTGAATGGAAACTATAGCAAGGTGGAAGGCAAGAAGTCCTTTAAGGAAAGGCAAACATGATCCATGCTAGAACAAAATATGGTTGGGAGGGAGTCAGACCGAAGCAGAAGTTAGAAAGGCTGGGAGACTCGAGTAGGAGCCTCGCCAGCCAGCCTTGGCATGTGCAGCTTCTTCTGGCCAGCTGGTGTGGAGTGTGCTTGGGTAATGTGCCTACCCTGCCAGCTGGCTGAAGCTCAGTGCCAGCCTGCAGGGAGCACGGCAGTGTGGGTGGGAGGAATTGCTTCCCAGATGGTTTAGCAAGATCTACGTGATTGCAGTGCTCCAGGAATGCTAAAACTTATATGATAATTTTGGTGCTGGGGAGGGGTTGGTGCTGGGTTGCTGATCAGCACTACAAACAGAATGTGTCATATTTACTTCAGAAGAAGGATGAGTGTGATCAAGAGCAGGAAAACCTTCTTCCATTTACAAAAGCAAATCTTGGGCCCCCATTTAGTGTCAACACTCAAAGCAAATCACTCCAGGTCCCATGGGACTTATCACTGGACAGTGACAACAGCACATTTTGGAGTCCAGTTGGAGCTGCATGACTAGCAGGGGCATATCTAGGATTTTTATCATTTGTAATTACTTATTTCCTCCCCCCGCCCCAATCAAGACTTTCTGATATGCCTCCATGCTGTTGCCCCAGACTCACTCAGTATACTGCATCTTCTCTATGGTCAGATCTACATTTCATGACATATCAAAACGATCCCATCATGGTGACACTGTATCCTTCTTGAGCATTTATACCTTGTAGCACACACAACAACATCTGTTGTGGTATTTTGGAGAACACGGAATAAAAAGTGGGAAGTAACACTAGAAAAGCAGTATGTGTAATGTGCCCCAACGGTTATCAGTGCACTTCAATACCAATACAAAGCACTCGTGTAGATCTAGCCTCTGCCCCTTCATATTCCATCTCTTGGAAGAGCCAGACTAAAGGCCTGTGGCACACAACCTGGTGATAATGTTGCAGCACTTTGGATTCTCAGTTCACCATTGGAAGTACAACTCGATTGCATGGCCGCGACTAAGCAAAGGTGTTTTCTTCTTGTTTTTTCTAACAAATCTGTTAAAGGTAACTGTTTTTACATCAACTTAAGGTGCAATTCTATGCATGTTTAGACAGAAAAAAAGTCCTACAACTCCCAGCATGGCTGTAGGACTTTTTAAAAATGTCTAAATAGGCATAGGATTGTGTCCTTAATGACCCAGAAATAGGAGGGAGATTGAGGTGCAATAGGAATTGCTCATGAAGTAAATATTAAGCTGATCTACAGCAAAATCCTACACATGTCTATTTGGAAGTCAGTTCCGTTGCATTCACTGGGACCTCCTTCCAGGTAAGTGTGCACAGAATTGCAGCCTCATCCAGAGAGTTGTGTGGCAAACTACAAATGCATTTTTTGCAAACTGATAATGAATTATATAACAAGGGGTTGTTTGTGTCGGGAACTCCAGGGCTTGAACATGAAATAAATGCCAGGATCTGAGGTTGGGATCTCGACTGGTGAGCTGCTTGTGTGGACTGTGTGTGCTTGTGCCTCAGAGCTCTTTTCAGGCACAGAAGTGAACAACGGCATACAATGTTAGCCCCTGTGTTTGTCCAAATGAAGTCTCTGGATTGGCTGAGCTAGATTTCAATATAAGTTCCTGTCTAACAGAGTGGGATTTTCTACTTACTGTGCTTCAAGGTTTAACAAGGGCCATCCCTTCCATTAGGCAGTGAAATGGCTGCCTCAGGTGCCAAAATAACATGGTGGTGAGTCTCAAGTGCTTTGCATCTTGACTTGGTGGGGGGAGGACACCATTTGTTGTTCTGCCTCAAGCAGCATCATGTCTTGGGCCAGCCCTGGCTCTGACCTTAGCAATCCTGAGCTGGGGAACACACCTTCCAAGTCTGCATTTGAATTTGGTCACCTGTGGCCTCAGCCTGGCTCTGGCAGTTTGGCCAACAGGTCAATTTGTGTATCTGTGTCTGTGATTCATCTCTTCACATTGGGTGGATCAGGCTTGCCTTGTGTTCTAGTCAAATTTTAATTCATTCTGATTAGTTTTTTACATGTGGGGACAGACTGATCACTATATTTAGGGTTGGGAAGGTAGCTTCTTCCATCTCACATTGGGTAGTTTGTTTTTCTCTTCAAGCTGTGGCTTGGCTCTCATAACAGAATTATGCCATGCAACTTTCTCTTTGGATTCATGAAACAGTGTGATTTGGATTGTGTGGGCTGAGCTGAAGCCAGGCCCATGGTGATGGTGATGCGTACATGATTCTGCTTTGCATCAGAGAGATAAAGTAAGCGTCATTTACCATGGCTGCCTAAGAAGTGTTGGGAAAGCACCACATATTGTAACTTGTGTTGAATGCCATGATGCAAGCCTTGGTGAGTAGATGGGCTCAACCAGCAGCATGTACTCTTCTTCTGTAGATACCTGGCATTACACTTTCAGTAAGCCACCCCTGAAGTTCTGCCAAGCTAAAATAGGCATTTGATGGCTTAGCAAGATTCAGGTATGATACATTCAGTTTATTTAACAAGAATTGAATATAAGCATATAATTTGGCTGGTGGAATTGCCCTAAGCATCCAGTCCTTTTCTTACTGTTTTACTCAACTCTAGAAACTTGTGAGTTTGGCCATCATGATCACTGTGAAGGGACAATTTATGAACAATTATGGACTTTAATAAAAGATCCTTGTTGGCCCTTAATAGAGAAGGGTGAATGTGTAAGTATTGCTTTCTCCTGCATCTGAATTTTTAAAATCTCAAATTCTTGCTTTCCTGAATATGAAGAACTTTGAGAATTTTTGTAAATTCTTCTCAAAAACAAACTGAAACAAAATTCTCACCTATTTGCACAAGCCAGTTTCAATCGGTACAACTATTTCACATGCCAGCAAGGTGATGCTCAAAATCCTACAAGCTAGGCTTCAGCAGTATGTGAACCGAGAACTACCGGAAGTACAAGCGGGGTTTCAAAGAGGCAGAGGAACTAGAGATCAAATTGCCAACATTCGCTGGATCATGGAGAAATCAAGAGAATTCCAGAAAAACGTCTATTTCTGCTTCATTGACTACGCTAAAGCCTTTGATTGTGCGGAGCACAACAAACTGTGGCAAATTCTTAAAGAGATGGGAGTACCAGACCACCCTACCTGTCTCCTGAGAAACCTGTACAAGGGTCAAAGCAACAGTAAGAACCGGACATAGAACAACCGAGTGGTTCAAAATTGGGAAAGGAGTACGACAAGGCTGCATATTGTCACCCTGCTTATTTAACTTATATGCACAGTACATCATGAGAAACGCCGGGTTGGATGAAACACAGGTCGGAATTAAGATTGCTGGGAGAATTATCAACAACCTCCGATACGCAGACGATACCACCCTAATGGCAGAAAGCGAAGAGGATCTCAAGAGCCTCTTGTTGAGGGTGAAAGAGGAGAGTGCAAAAGCTGGTTTGAAACTCAACATTAAAACAACGAAGATCATGGCATCTGGCCCCATCACTTCCTGGCATATAGAAGGGGAAGAAATGGAAGCAGTGACAGAAAGGAGAAGAAATGGAAGTGGAGGACAGGAAGGCCTGGCGTGCTATGGTCCATGGGGTCACGAAGAGTCAGACACAACTTAACGACTGAACAACAACAACAACTATTCCCAGCATGGGGAGGACCACGATGTACCTGTCTGCCATGTAGCTGTTAAAGATGAGGAGCCTCTCAGAAAAAAGCAGCAACCCTAATTCAGCACTAATACGTTTTTTTTTTAAGAGCTAAGCATTAAAGGTCCTGGGCCTGGATGGATGAATCTGTCAATTCTGGTTTCTCACACATTTGATTTTTTAAAATCTCAGGGTCTTTTGTCTCAGATATTAAGAACTACACACATTTTGGTAACATCTGATAAAAACCAAACTGACCCTAAATTCTTACCCGTTCCTAGCCCTTTATGGCTGAGGATGTTTTCTTCATAATCAGGAATTTATGTCTAATATTTAGAATACAATACCCATCAGAGTTTGGTAAGAAGACACTCTGGAATGTAGCTGGAGTGCAGGGGATCTCTCTGGGTTCCTCATACAGGATTAATTAATTTCTTGTATTCTGTAGGTGTACAGACCTCCTCCCACTATACCCTGCTTGTATAAGTAAAGCAGATATTATATAGTAGGGCTTCTCCCATTCCCACCTTTACTGGATCTTCATTCTCTAGCGAAGGTGAATGGTGAATTTTTATTCCCTCTACAGGCTTCCTGCAAAGAATTCTTTCACAGATGGGGCAGCCATATTTTTTTCCCAAACAATGTTGCTACATATTCATGTAGTTACATTCCCAGAGCCATCCTGACCTTGAAAGTGATTTTTAACAAGCAGATAACTGTCTGCTGTCTGCAGAGGCTTTCCCTTGTTTCAAGTTAGAGAGAGAGAGAGAGAGAGAGCATAACACAGACAGAGAGCACTGTTCCAACTTGTCAATAAGTGTCCCCCTACCTGAAGGTCTCTCCTTCCAAATGTTGCTTACCCCTTCTGATCTTTGGGAAAAGCGTCACCCCACTCAACCTGTGAAGCCACTGAAGGTTCCAGAAAAATGTCTCCCTAGATCAGGGGTGGGCAAGTTATGGTTCTCCAGATGTTTTAGCTTACAACTCCCATCAGCTCTAGCCAAATAGCCAATGGTGAGGGATCATGGGAGTTGTAGGTCAAACCATCTGGAGGGCCACAAGTTGCTCACCCCTGCAACACATGAACCAAAACTTGGTTATCCTTTGACATTTTTACTTCTCCAAATTTTGCAATGGAGTTCTCCAATAATAAAATGTATACAAATATGTGTATATTAGGGGAAAGTGCACACAGATATGCATATATTAGTGAAAATAACATTAAAATGTTAGGAAAATTGCTTTCACAAATGTGTCTATTTGGCAAAATTGCATACAAAAATGTATGTATTAGAAATACACACAAAAATGCATACAAATCTTTATGCAAATGTTTGTTTGTTTGTTTAAATTCTCAGTGTTCAGATGACCCAAACATAACATTGGAAAAAAGACTCCACCTCTCCATTGTTACAAGGGCAATGTCTGTTGTTAACTGAAAATTTATTATATCTACCATCTAGGAGCTTAGAGGGTGGAACATTGCACTGAGCCAGAAGAAAGGCTCTCCTGTATTTTGGGATGGATAACCAGTTTAAATAGGACATCCCCTTTTAAAAGTTTGGACCAGGCAAACCCAATGACCAAGGAGAGCATGGCCCTGTGCCGCTCTGCAGATAGGGATGGACAGACTCACCTGTGCCCAGTTTTGTCGCCCACTCATCGAGCAGTTTTGTCGCCCACTCAGCAACCAGGCCCACAGGTGCCCCCCGGCTTGGTGAGCAGGGTCTTGGGAGGCAGACATGGGGGAGTCCACCAGACTCTGGATCCAGGTAGGCACTTGTGACAACCCTATGTGTGGAAGGCCTTTTTTTAGTGACCACGTATGCCAGTGCATGAACATAGACACTAAGTGCACAGCCTGCCTTTTCATACACTGGTTACTTAACTGTTGAGAACCCATTTGAAAACAAATATGTCTTTCCAGTGCATCTTTAATCAAAAGAACCCTCACTCTCTTGGCTTTTATTTATTTAAAATTATTTTTAGGCCACCTTTAAGGGTAAAACGCTCCCAAGGCAGTGTACGGGATAAAAACACACACAAAAGTCTACAAATAAGCAATAAATACATATACAATGAAATACTATAAAAACAATATAAAAACAGATTGCACCAATAAAATGAGCTATGGATGGACTCACTGCACGTGGCATTATCAGGTGCTCACTGAGCCTCTGCCACCACCCACCGCTGTTCGTGGCAGTGCGCGAGGTTCGTTGCAGCCTGGCAAGTGCCCAACAAAATCAAAGCCGCGGGGCTGCCCGTCCTCCCGAGTGAGCTGCCATTGTGCACAGGAGTGGTGTCTCGGGTGCTTCTGGGTAGGGAATGATGCATACTTGGTGGCTGTAAAGGCCCCTTTTATGTAACATTACATTAGTGCTGCATAAATGGGGCCTTTACGGCCGCCAAGCACACAACATTGCATACCTGGAACTGCCCGAGCTGCCATTGTTGTGCA
Organism: Heloderma suspectum; assembly: GCF_057233095.1. Lineage (NCBI taxonomy): Eukaryota > Metazoa > Chordata > Lepidosauria > Squamata > Helodermatidae > Heloderma > Heloderma suspectum. Next base: position 275,975,343 of record NC_139458.1, read on the forward strand.
CAATGGCAGCTCACCAGGGAGGATGGGCAGCTGCCAGAACCCTGAGTGAGCAGGGTTCTGGAGGGCAGGTGAGTGGGAGTCCATCAGACTCCCCCCGACATGGACTCTCATGACATCCCTAAATTAAACCTACAGCCCAGAGATTATGGAAGGCCAGGGAACACAGGTGGGTTTTCAGAGCTTTCCTAAAGACTTGCAAAGAAGGGACCCGATGACTCCTTGATAGAAGTTGATTACAGAGGTGCAGGGCCACCAGTGAAAAGGCCCTGTTCCTTGTACTCACCAGCCTAACTGCTCTTGGCAGCAGGTGAATGAGAAGGGCCTCTGTTAATGACCTCAAAGTTCAAGCAGGTTGGTACAGGAGAAGGCCAGGATCTCTTCTCGATCATCCCAGAGTGCAGGACATGGAATAATGGGCTCAAGTTACAGGAAGCCAGATTCCGGCTGAATATCAGGAAAAATATCCTGACTGTTAGAGCAATACGACAATGGAACCAATGACCTAGGGAGGTGGTGGGCTCTCCCACACTGGAGGTGTTCAAGATGAAGCTGGACAGACACCTGTCAGGCATGCTTTGACTTGGATTCCTGCATTGAGTGGAGGTTGGACTCGATGGCCTTTATAGGCCCCTTCCAGCCCTACTATTCTATGGTTCTACAAGGCAGTCTTTCAAGTAACTTGGACCCAAACCAAGTTTTAAAATAGTGAAATCCAGGCTGTTACAGAATAAATGCATACATCAGGTGGAGAAGATCCTTAAGCAGTGGGGGAACTTGAGGGGGCAGACCTGGGAGTGATTCTTGCTGAGAGAACTGGGGCATTACAAGCATGTCCTTTTTTAAAAATCTCTAAAATACTGGAGGGTATGGAATGAGTTGGGTCTAATCAGGATTTGCTGCATACGGTAGCATGTCCATGGTCGGGCATCATGCAAACTACATTTCCCAGGATGCTAGAGCATCCTGGATGCATTGCATATGCATAGCAGTATCAAATTCCTCTTTATGCCTAGTGCCATCTCTGGCAGTACTACTCTCTGCTTTGGGTAAGTCGCATCTAGCAGGGAGACAGCAGGAAAGGAATGAAACAAGGCCTAAGGAGGCTTCTATGACATAACTGGGAGTGTGATACAGCTTATAGACTTCATCCATTTAGACTGAGCCCTCTGTAAAATTGATTGATTTCAGTCATCCACCTTGCAAATGAATCCATTTTTAGAGGACCTATTTCAAATCAGGTGGACAGGTCCACCCGCCACTAATGATATGTCATACCTGGAAAAGCTTGATCTATACTGGGTTGTGGTCTTAAGTCTCACTGATTTTGTAAGTGTCTGGAGAATGGTGGAATTTGTCCAAAATGTTTGTCTTATTCTTTCTTGCTGGCTGCTTTACTGAAGGAGGAGGCAAGGAATTTCAACATCCCTCGTAACACTGATGAAGTATGTTTTGTGCTCTCCATGTTGTTGTTTTGACAGGCTCCTGGAGGTGATAGGCTTGCTTGCTGGCTCTCCATGGCCTCAACATTCTGTAGTTGCAAGCACATATCTAGGCACAGCAAGGAAGAGAGCTGACTGTAACAGCAAAACATTTGCCTCTTGGTTTAGACATTCCTTTTCATTCATACATGTGTTATAGTGATACTTTCTATGGAGAGGGGCTGGTATTGTGAATTTCCTAACTTTAATGGATAAGGATAAGGAGCGGTTTGCTATGAGGCTGAGCTGGAAAGGTAGGAATGACAAGTCTGTGGCCAGTATCACTTCAGCAACAGAGGTGTACTAAAGTTAGGGATGTCAGAGAATTCCATGACGGATCTTGGTGACACTGAATGCCAGTGCATTCGGCCCCCTGAAATCCATCGCGGAACAGCCTGCCACCCCCCCGCGGATCCCTCCCGGGAAGAGACTTACCTGGGGCGGATGTTCCGGACAGCGGCGGCTCCAGCGGCAGCGGCGGTGGCTGGTCTTCCGAACGGCTGCTGCCGCCACCAGTTGCAGTCTCTGTCCCTCCCCCCCATAGATGTGATAGGCTACGTAAAGACTTACGTAGCCTATCACATATGGGTTTAAAAAACAAAACAAAACGCATACGCAAATGGCGGCGGCTATGGCCGCCGCCATTTGCATTCCTTATTTTTCGCCGTCTTGGTCTATGTCAATATTTACGTAGACTAAGACGAAGAAAAGAAAGGGAAACGCAAATAGTGCCCACTATGCTATTTGCGTTCCCCTTTCTTTTCTTCCTCTTAGTCTACGTAAATATTGATGTAGACTAAGGCGGTGAAAAATAAGGAACGCAAATGGTGGTGGCCGTAGCTGCCATTTGCGTACACGTTTGTTTTTTTGTTTTTTTTTACCCAGAGCCCTCCACAGCTGGAAATCCGGCTGTGGACAGCCCTGGCCTGGGCCTGGCTGGCTGCTCCATGGAGCCGCCATGGAGCACAGCCGGCTGTCGAGGATTCCGGGGGGGAGGACCGGATCGCCTCCTCCCCATTGAGGATTCCAGGGGGAGGGACGGAACGCCTCCCCCACCACCATGAACAGAATCCACAAAAAGGTGAGTGACTTTCGTACATCCCTAACTAAAGTGTGCTCCAATGAACAATTGGGAGGTTTAGTGGTGTCACATATTATATAGGTGATAGTAGGGATGTACAGGTTTTGTTAAATCTGTTCCATCTGTGTTTTGTAGATTGTCAGGTGTCTTTCATTCCATCATCTGCTCATTGATGGAATAGGATTTTTTTTAGGATGTATGAAAATTTTGTTCCATTTATGCAAATGTGCATTTGTGCTAATGCGGATCAGAGCAAGTGCATATTAGTGCAAGTGTGCATTACTGCTAATGCACATTAGCGCAAGTGTGAATTTGCATGAATCCCCCTCCAAAGTAAAAAAACTGGTCTGCAAGTCTGTGGAATCCATGCGACTTGAAAGAAGTCACCCCGCTGCTCTTTCCCCAGGTCAGATTCATAGCAATCTGAACTCATTTGAATCTGTTGTGGTTAGGGATGGGTGACCCCCCCCCCGCACCTATCCCGCACCCTTGCTGGAACCCTGCCAAATATCCGACCCTGTTTGGTGCACTGGGCAAGCTACTGGACAGTCCATGGGCACCCGGAGAGCAGAACACGACTCCTCTTTTCCCCATGAGTCACCATTTTGTGTACAAATCGTGGGTAAACTACTTATGTGAATCGCAATTTCCACAAAATGGTGGTTGTAAATAGTGACATTTATACAAAATTACAGGTGTAAATGGTTTAACCTCATTGGCCGCCATTTCGCAGAAATCATGATTTATGTAAAAAGTTCACCCAGAATTTTTACGCAAAATGGTACATGTTGGTAAGCAGGGATCCCTATGCTTGCCTGACTCGGTATGCGCTGAGGCAAGTGCTGGGATCCACGGATTGACATCCAGCCGGCTGGGCTAGTGAGAAATCGCTGAGGTTGAGCCCCAACCAGATATCCTCTGGCATCTCTACTTCAGGATTTCCCTGACATCCCTAGGTGACAGTCTAGAACAGGGAAGTTCATACACAATGAGAGGCTGAAGTAATTTTATACAAGTGGCAGGAGAGGAACCTGCAACTGATTTTTTTTTAAGGCAAATTTGCCATTCTGAAATAAAATATCTAGGACATATATTAAACAAAGAAGACATTACTATGGCAATGAAAACAGAGGCAATAGCTGAAATGCTTTGTCCAAAGAACAGGGATGATGAACAAATAATTCTAGGAATGCCCACTTATCTAGCAATATTTATTCCAAACATGGCAACAGTAATAACACCATGAAGAATGTTGTTGGCCCATGCTGTTGTTTTACTAGATGCCAGTCCAAAAACACAGCATTTTAAGCACTTAAAAGAGTGACAAAAGAGTAACAAAAGGGTAGACTTATTACAATGTGAAAGATAAAATAGGTAAGTAACTATCAATAGGTGCCGGTTCTACATGATTATGTGCTGTTCTGTTGCAGAAAGGCTCACCTATTGCACAGGTGTCCAAACACTGCCAAAGACTTACCTCAGTGAGAACTAAGCCACAGAAGAACAGAGATGGGGAGGGTGCAAATACGGTCTTCATTGGCCTGAGAATTTAATAATCCTTTTCCCAAGAACAAAAACGTTTCTGGAAAAAACAGGTCCCCTCATTTTTTTCATTTCCCTCCATCCCCCCGCCCCAGTCCTTTCCCCCAGTCCTTTCCCCCAGGCCTAGGTGTGAGGTACTGTGAGGGAAGGTTAATATTGTATGATTTTTGTGGGGATTTCCCCTCCCTTTTTAATTAAAATATAAAACACCAGTAAAAAAAAATACTATCTGTTTTCCTCTCTGTTGAGTTATTGGACTGGGTGCAGTAAAAGGCCTCCCTGTAAACAGAAGTGCTCTTTCCATCAATGGGAAGCTTTTGATCTAGCAGATCTTTTCCACTAGTGAAATACGGAAGGAGGCCATCTTCACTTATTCCCCCTCCCCCCTTCAGCCCCCAATGTCCCCCTCAAATCTGCTCTGGTGGGTTGGGGGACCTTCTGGAACAGTGCAGGAGGCGGGGCTGAAGGCTGCAGAGAGAGGGGGAAGCAGCAAAAATGGCTTTTCTCCAGCTCCACCTGAGCAGAATTTAAACTCTGGATCCAACCAAGTGTGTTTCGGTGTGTGTGTGTGTGTGTTTAAATAATGAGCCACTCTGAGCCTCCGGAAGAGGACAGGATAAACTTCTTCAATAAAATAAATAAAAAATGTTCTGTAGGTACAACATCTCCAGTGCTGAAGGCTTGCATCTGATAATCATTTTCTTGCATTCACATGCACGTTCAGAAAATTGTCAGGGGCCTTCATTTATTCATTCATTCAATTTATGAGTCACCCTCTAGCTGAAGCTCTCAGGGCGACATATGTAGTAAAAACAAATGCAATAAATCCAATGATAAAACAGAGTTATCTCTATCTCTATCTCTGTCTCTGTCTCTGTCTCTTTCTCACCTCTACCTCTATACCTCAACGTCTATCTATCTATCTATCTATCTATCTATCATCTATCTATCTATCTATCTATCTATCATCTTATCTATCTATCTATCTATCTATCTATCTATCATCTCACAAGCTGTAATACAAGCTTTACAAATAGCAACATAATTTTAAATAAGTTCCAAAGAAGAGAGAAAAATCCAAGCAGCTGAAACATGGGAAAATATTATTTTAAAACATGACATTAATCGTTAAACCCTTTATGCATAATATTCTGTTCTTCCTATAAATTTTCACATAAATGTACACAGTAAAATTTGGTCAGAAAGGGGCTATACTTCCATTTTATAGGACCCACAGAAGAGGCACCTATTCTCATCTTCTGTTTTCATGGTTTGCATCTTATTGTGGAACAACTAGCATTGGTTAATTAAAGCTGCCAACACTCTGCTCCACTAAATGATTGTTTAGCCTAGAGTCGAATAAAGTACTACAATGACTAATACAGTATCATTATGTAACAGAAAATTAAAAATCTGATAATTTGATTGGAAGTCTCAGGTGAGTTTTCTGTATGAAAGCATTAACCCCAAGTAGCTATAAACAGGTAAATGTTTTATTCATCCAACTGATAAGGAATAAATGCATATGATATAAATTATGTATAATTAATACTCTTGGGGTAAAAAAAACCCTCCTTATGCTAATAGGTTGTCGGTTAATTAAGAAATGGAATATGAGGCAAACAAAGGTGATTAGAACATACCATGGGACCGTAAACAGACATCATGCCTTAAATAATCTCTCTATAAAAACACATTATACAGCAAACAATTTTGCTTTAATCCAGTGCAAAAGCTTAATGCTTTGTGAAGAAAAAATATCATGGCGGTTTTAAATAAGGAAAACAGCTTGCAATAACAGTTCATGGGCTACAGAAATGCTTAGCGTTGTAGTTCTTTGTTTTTAAATATTGACCTGCAGTAATTTGAGCTACAGAGGAGCTGAAATGGACACAAGCTGTGAAACCCTTATGGTTGTGAGATGCTGCTGAAACTTAGGTGTGATTGGCAGTATTGTGTGGGTTTGGTTGTTAACCCAGAACAATGTAGAGAGAACCTCCTAATAATGACAGCCAGAGCCAGTTACATACATACATATTTTAGATCTCTCTTTCTCTCTCTCTCTCTCTCTGTGTGTGTGTGTGTGTGTGTGTGCATTTCCAATGTCACACAACAGCAACACTTTATCAACACTTTAACACTTTATTTAGGGCACTTAAGAATAAATAATAACTGGTACATATAACTTAAACCATTCACAATGAATGTGTTACTTTGGACCTTCTCAGCTGAGCGGAGACCCCATACCTTCTGCTGATTTCAGGGATTGTGGGAGAGGTACAGATACTCTATATTGCCCTAGATTGGATGTGGATGGGCACGGGCAAATAAGTGATGTTCGAGGTCACCAGGATTTGCACAAATTTCCTCCATCCACTAAAGTGGGGCTGATTCATCTACTGAGGAAATTTGCGCAAATTGAGAAATTTGTGCAAATAAAACTTGGAATCGGGAACGAGGCAAACATGACTACACGTTCAACAAATTGTAAATGTTTTCAGTGGACATGTGCTTGTTCTCATGTTCAGGGCTTCAAACGGGGCATGCACAATGTTTTGCAAGGAAAAACAAATTTTTCATACATCCCTAGGTGTGGGCATAGAGGAGGGCTAGGCAACCTGGTGTCCAGCAGATATTTTGGATTACAACTCCCATAAGCCTCAGCCAGCATGGCCAATGGTCAGAGATTATGGGGGTTGCAGGCCAAAACATCTGCAGTGCAGCACATTGCCTACCCCAGCATACAGCAAAGATTGTTGTTCAGAAGGCCACATAAACCACTTGAAGTGTAGACACTTGCCTCTGAAGTCTAAGGTGATGTTGCCTGTTCTTTCCTGAATCGTAAACTGATTTTTAAAAAGTTCTATGATCTATGGAGGGATATGCCAAGCATCCGGAGCAGATCAGCCTTTTCCAGCCTGATGCCCTTCAGATGTTTTGGACTACAACTCCCAGCATTCCTGACCATTGGCCATGCTAGTTGAGGCTGATGAAAGTGGAAGTCTAAAACATCTGGAAGACATCTGGTTGGGAAAGCTTGGAGTGGATGGTGTAAACCAGGGGTGGACAACTTGTGGCCCTCCACATGTTTTAACCTAAAACACCCACCATCCTTCACCATTTCCTATGCTGGCTAGGGCTGATGGGAGCTGTAGGCCAAAGCATCTGGAAGGCTACAAGTTGTCCACCCCTGGTGTAAACAATCATGTTGCTGTACAAGGTTTGTGCTGGGGCAGGCTAGTGTGTATGTTATATGTGATTATTAGAGAGAGAGTTACCTTTACCTGAAAAAAACTAGAATTAATTGACTTGACTGGCAGAGGACTTGTTCACACATGTATATTAATCACATCATGACAGAAACATCCAGTAATAATTTGCACGTGTGAACCTGCCATCACAGCATCAACACCCATAACAGTTGTCCCAAATGCATTGTTTGATTGGACCCACTGCTGCTGTCTCCTTCCCCAAGGGTCCAAAACCTATTTTGGGATGGAGCGAGGTGGTGGAGGCAGAGACTCCTAACCCCTGTGAGAGTCACTGTTCCTGCCAGTCCCTGGTGGGAAAAGACACTCTGCCAGGTCCTAGAAGTGCCTGCTGCTGCTTCACTCCTGCCCTACAGAAGGTTTTTGGGTCCTTGAGGCAAGAAAAACAGCAGAGGATGGCTTCAACCAAAACAGAGGCAAGCGGAATGCCAGAGAGTGGTGGAATCTATCTGCCAACTTTTACACACACACACACACACACACACACACACGCAGATATAACCTTTCTGTCCGCATGCTTGCCGACTCCGGCAGGTTGATGGAGTGAAATTGTCATGGGTGAAAACAGAGCATCAATTAAGAGACACATAGGAAGCCAGCACCTACCTAGCATTTACCCTGCAACATTTCAAGACACATAACTCCATGATCAGACACACCTGGCAATCTTGCACCAAACTTTGCAGAATTATACAACAATCAACAATTAAAAAGTCAGGAAGGAGCTTCCAATCCTCTCAGAAGACAAATAGATAGCAAGTACCAAGGGCACACTGGGAATTTATTTATGCATTTACTAATATATCTGGGATCCTGACTTTGCTTTGCACCTAGAGGCAAGAGCATAATCTGAGTGGGGTTCCATTCAGAAGATGCTCCCGCAAGTGGAAAAGGGGATGCAAGTTTCACCAATTCACCATTCACAATTCATATAGCTCCTGCAGTCAGGAGGTTGGGTGACCCTCTGTAACCATGGAAGTGGAACAGTGGAAATGGGGAGGAGGGAACTGGTGAAAATCCCCTTCCATAGGCAGGATTAGGTATGTGTGAATCAGCAACACTCAAGGTTCTCTGAAATCCTCCTTGAAGCCCGTTCTGACTCATGCCTGTATCAGAGTGCGAGTACTGGTTTTTTTTTCTTTTTGCATGAAAATTCATGTGTATTTGCATGCACATTTTTCCAAATGTACACATGAATTGTGCACATTTTTGAAATGTACAGATTTTCTCCCATTGATTAAAGTGTGTTTGTGTGCATTTTTTAAAGGCATGCATTTTTATGCGCGTTTTTCAAAAGTATGCATTTTTCATGCACATTTTTCAAAATGGCATTTTTCATACACAGTTCCCCCCTGCTCTGCAAATTGCATTGAATACATGGAATTGCACAGATTGCACTCTGGTCCATGTTCAGTTCCAGGATTTGTAAACTGGGTAAATTCTGGTAAAAACTTGCCCTTCCTTGTTGTAGGAGTGAGTTACATTTTGCAGTAGTGGATTATCTGGCTGGGTTAATTTCATGGTCAATACAGAATTTTAGAGAGTTAATGTAAACTGTGTTTAAGGAGGCAGTCTTTTAGGGAGAGTGTCTTTTAGGGGCCGCAGTGGCTTAGTGGTTAAGACACTGAACTGCAGACCGGAAGGTCAGCAGGACAACAGTTCGAGACCCGAGTGCCGCGTGACGGAGTGAGCTCCCGTCTTCAGTCCTAGCTCCTGCCAGCCTAGCAGTTTGAAAGCAAGAAATTGCAAGTAGATAAATAGGTACCGCCTCGGCGGGAAAGGTAACAGCGTTCCGTGCACCTCGGTGTTCAGTCATGCGGGCCACATGACCACGGAAGCGTCTTTGGACAGCGCTGGCTCTTCGGCTTAGAAACGGGGATGAGCACCACACCCTAGAGTCGGACACGACTGGTTGGGGACACCTTTACTTTTTAGTCACTAGTCATTAGTCAAGCACTCCTTTCAGGAGGAAGAATACAGATAACCTTTTGTTCAGGTTTCACTTGTAAGTATAGAAAACAAAGTATCCCTGTGTCCTGGAAACCATGAGTTGGAGCAATCTAAGAGTCTTGGTTAAGCAGGGTCAATGGATTATGATGAGGCTGATAATTTGTTTACCTCACACTATAGCTTTCCTTTCAACAAAGAGTAAGCCAAGCCACATACGTGGCAGAGAGTTGGACGGTGGGAATTCTGTTGTTGTTTTTCTGACTGGGATTTGGTAGAGCAAGTATTTATGTCACGGAATGCGAGCTTCATTTAAAAATGTGTTATACCTAAGGGTGTCTGTCAATTCTGAGGGGTTGGGGGTGGAGGTGGTAGTTGGGCACATTATGTTACTTTATTTTGGCTTGCCAAGTGTGTGGTTCATGGTGGTGGTGGTGGGAAATAGCTTAGGGTTCAGTTTTCATAACTTTAAGGAGCAATGTTGAAAAGGAGCTATAACTGTTTTATGTTTGGCATGAAGATCTGAAAAGAGATTTGTGATTTTTTTATCACCTTTTTAACTACCTAATTAGGTGTTAACTAGCAGCAAAGTTTTAATTAAAGGGTTTCTTCTTGTCATGAAACTGACCTCTGAGAAGCATAACTGGATAGCTCAACATGAGAGGCTCATGGCACCAATGAAGGAATAGGGTACAAACAGAACAAATATAATGTAACTAGGTGGTAGCAAATTGTGTCAAAACCTGGAGCAAACTCAGCCACGTGTCCACAACCTATTCGGCTTCCTGTATCAAGGATATCACACAGTCTGCCCTGCTGGTCCTCTCTTAGGTGAATCCTGTAGTATAAAAAAGCAATGTTTTGTACTTACGGGTGTTTGGATTCACAATCCAATTAAGCTGAATTTGCATTTAGTACAAGAACAAATGGATTTAAAATGGGTGGGTTAAGATGGAGGTGGGTCAAAGTTTAAAAATAAGAATAAATACAAATCTTTTGACAAGTGGCTTCTGATCGGGGACAAAGTATACTAAAGATTTTACAAATTCCTATTCATTTATAGTATCAACCCTGACCCTGACTGCTCATTGGAAGGACAGATACTGAAGCTGAAGCTCAAATATTTTGGCCACCTAATGAGAAGAGAAAACTCCCTGGAAAAGACCCAGATGCTGGGAAAGACTGAAGGCAAAAGGAGAAGGGGACGGCAGAGGATGAGATGGCTAGATAGCATCACCGGTGCAATTAATATGGACTTGAGCACACTCCGGGAGAGAGCGCAGGACAGGAAGGCCTGGCGTGCTAAGGTCCATGGGGTCATGAAGAGTCAGACACGACTGAACGACTGAACAACAACAACATCAGGTCCATTTATGTATCCCTCTTGGGCACAGTTCAGACAGTATAAAATCCTCCCTGCAGAGTGGCCTCTGGCTTCAGCCACAGAAAGGATGTATGTAACCAATAAGCTAGCATAATCATGACTAGGGATCCCACTGACACTCAAAATCACATGGTTCTTTAGTAGAATTTCTTATGTTTGTGGTGCCCATATGTGTTGAGCTTGGCTGGCTCCCTAATGAGTATTTTCATTTTTCAAACCAAAAGTGATTACAAGAGCCTGCATGGTCTGTACAACTATGGTATCTAAACTCCATTCCTGCACATGTCGTGATGTAGGTTGGTTGAGCCCCTTACTTTCTGAAGGAAATGTAACTGTCCGTTTGCAATGCCCATATCGTCAACTTATGTCATTTAACCCTTTTGTTACTGTTTTCCAAACCAATCAGTATAAAAGTTTGGATTTGAAATCTTTCAGCAAACAAATTATATTGGAAGAAACAGCCACATAGATTTGTATGCCCTGCTTGTTCCACATTTCTTTTTCACTCGTGACTTCATCAACCAAGACCATTTTTCTCAAGTTGTTGTTCAGTTGTTCAGTCGTGTCCGACTCTTCGTGACCCCATGGACCATAGCACACCAGGCCTTCCTGTCCTGCGCTCTCTTCCGCAGTGTGCTCAAGTTCATATCCATTGCATCGGTGATGCTATCTAGCCATCTCATCCTCTGCCGTCCCCTTCTCCTTTTGCCTCCTAAACAATATTGTTCTTTTTAGCATCGGACTTTCTTTTCACCACCAGACGCATCCACAGCTGAGTGTCCTTCCAGCTTTGGCCCAGCTCCTTCACTCTTTCTGGCGCTACTTGGAAATTCCCTCTGCTCTTCCCCAGTAGTATATTGGACACCTTCCGACCTGAGGGGCTCATCTTCCGGCGTCATATCTTTTACCTTTTAGAATTCCATGGGGCTTTCTTGGAAGAATACTGGAGTGGGTTGCCATTTCCTTCTCCAGTGGACCACATTTTGTCAGAACTCACCGCCATGACCTGTCTGTCTTGGGTGGCCCTGCACGGCATAGCTTATGGCTTCACTGAGTTACACAAGCCCCTTCGCCACAACAAGGCAGTTTTCTCAAGTACCAGACATAATTCTTTTTTCTTGTTTGGTAAAGAAACATATTAGGCCCAGGTCCCGGTGGGTGGCTGTGTGAGGGGTGATGGAAAGGGAATCCAAGGAGGAGGAGGCTGGGAGGGGAGCAGTGCAACCTGGGGCTGCTGGCAGGCAAGGAGCAGGCCTGGGCTTCGGCAGATGGAAGTGGCTCTTCTGCAGCTCCTACTCACAATGTTCGTGCGACAGCCACCCACACTGGTTCTGGACAAACTGGAGGGCAAGGAGAGGCAGGGCCCTTAAGGACGGTCAATCAGAGAGGAGCACATAATGTAGGGATGCACGCAGTGGAGGCTGGCGGCTCTGATTTTGGTGGGGCTGTGATCCTGTTCTGGGTTTCAGTCAGAACCAGCCAGATCTTTAAAGGAGCTATCCAAAGTGCTGAACCCATTCTGAGGATAGAGTTCAGCTCCTCGGAGAGTTCCTTTAGAATTCTGGCTGGTTCTGACGAAAGCCCAGGATGGAATCTCAGTCACACCGAAAACAGAGCCACCAGCCTCCACTGCATGCATGACATCGTGATGCATGACATGACACCATAGTCCAGTTCCCAAGAGGCACTTTGCTGATATGCATGTGTCACAATTCATGCATACACAATGAGATCTCGGAATAACGGAGGATTTTTTGTCTTGGGATTGGATTGAGGAATTCGTAACGTTCCAAGCAAACACCAGCCCTAAATCTGATCTAAATGATTTCTCTCCCATTGCTCATACTGAAAGAGAATTGGAGAAGACAATATTCAACAAAGGAAGCACAGCAAGTCCTGCTTATGGTTTGCCCTGCCTGTGGGAGCCCAGCAAGGCTTTGGAAATGTCAGAGTGCTTCGAGCTTGGAGTGTTCTGACACAAAGACACAACTGCACCTTAAGTTAGTCATCCTTTTAGTCCCACTGAAACCAGTGGGGACTTGGGTTAGTCATGACTAACTAGTCCCATTGATTCCAATGGGAATAAAAGGATGATTAACTTACAGCACAATCCTATTCCTGTTTACTAAGAAGTAGGCCCAACAGTGTGCAGTGTGCCTTACCCCCTAGTAAATATGATTAGAATCGCAGTTTGGACTGGATCCAACACATCAAGTATCTCTTCTAGAATAAGGAAGTCTCTACATTAAAGAAGTGCAGGTGAAAGAAGGGGGGGTTGGTGTGGGGTTGGTGTGGGGGGGATATATTTCCATGCTATCGTTTGGCTTTGTAGGTACAGTAGGGTATAGCTCTATAGCTTGCTTGATGCAGATTAGCACTGGCACACTGAGACAGCTACAGAATAAGAATAAACATGGGGTAGAAGCAAAAAAAAGAAAAGAAAATTTAAATGATTTCAAATGGATTGCGAAGTGTTGAATCATAAGAGGTTGGCAAAAAAAAGCCCTCTCCTCATGAGGTCTGGCTAATATTAGGAATTACTGCCTCAAACGCTGCAGGTGTGGATCCATTTCTTTCACTGCAAGCAAATGGGGTTGCAACTGCTTTTGACAATGTAAGAGCTGCACAATCCTCATGCCCTGGGGCAGACAATGATGTTGGGGAGATGCTGATTTTAGGACAGAAAATTACAATGGTTATGTAGTAAACAGCACCTGGAAGTTTACTAATGATTTTTACAATTAACAGCAGCACTGTGGTCTTGATTATTCATGCATGCTTTCTATGAAAGAAAAGAAAAGAAGCAGATGTTGACGAGAGTCACGTGGGCTGAGGTTTTTGTTGCTGGTTTTTTTATTATTATTATTTTGTAACCGGAGGTAGAACTTCCTTCCTGTTATCAATTTATTCCAGCAATAATGTGAAGAAAATGGAGGTTGGCTGATCTGACATTCCATGCTCATAAATGTTACACATTCTTATTAGATATTTGTGTATGATTAGGCATGCAGTAAGCATCCAACGACTTGTTTGTCCCCCCTCCCCTACAAACTCCCCTATATAATAAATGTAGTTCATTATGTAGATTGAGCATGTAAAGTTCAGGCCATCCAAAATGAGATAACCAATAATTCCCTTGTGTTCACACAATGGCGAGGTTCTTCTGAGATGATAAGTCCAATGATGCCTGGAGCCACCTTCTGAAAAGTTCTCCTAGGTGTTCGTCTGTTGTGCTGGTTAATTTTGCAAGGCAGAAATATCTTGTTCTTTGACTTGCAATAGAAATATGAAATTATAGTAAACTGCAGTGGAACCTCAGATTTTGCCAGGGCTATTACAAACTCATTTATTTACAGCTATTTTGGGGGTTTACTAAGAATGAAACCTATTCCAAAATAGATTTGCAGTTGGAAGACAATGGCTTAGATGGAGTGAATCCTGTGCCCCATCCCGTGCTGTTCCAGAAGATCTGTTGATCCTCAGGAGTGCTTTGGGGTTGCAGGGGACTGTACTGAGGGGGAGGAGCCATGAAAGCCCTGTTGCACAAGCAGAATTCTACTTGCTCTTCTCTGGATCCAACTCAGTAGATACAAATTACAAAGGTATGGACTATAGCAGGAGTCAATATCTTGGTTCCCCTACTGTCAGAGAAAGATATCGCGAAGGGTGAACCTCTTCCTGTCCTCTTCTTGGTAGGGTGTTGTACATGAATAGCGCAATGCTATGCATGTCTACTCAGAAATAAGTCTCATTGAGTTCAGTGATGCTTACTCCCAGGAATTTAGAATTGCAACCTCAATCTTTTAAGTAGTAAGGGCAAGAGTTATTTCCAATGTTTCTTGTATTCCTAGATTTGGTTCTTCTGATTTCTAATACTTGTTTCTTTTGAGACCAAAGATAAGAGTTTTCCTTTTAATAGTTAATACTCTCTTTAAAGATGTTTTCCTCATCTGAACTAACCAGAAATAATTTCTTTGCTATGAGTGATGGCTTGTCACTGGTTACATTATGGTGAGTGGAGGTGAAGGATTTCTAGTAATTTTTAACCAGTTTAGTCTTACAGGAGCATTGTGAAAAGAAGGACCTTTGTGGATAGATTTCAGTCTATAACTGGCACTTTGATGGAGACTGGAGGGGATATTTCTGCCTTTGTTGACCTTTCTCGGAAGCATGCTGCACAAAGAAACTAAGCATTTTTGAAGAAGTGGCAGTTGTATCTGTGGTGGCATGTTCTGATGACCACTTCCCTACAGCAGTTCTGACTCTGGTGACAACGTTGCAAAAATCTGACGTTGCTACAGACTGAAAATAAGATCTGAAAGTAGTTCTCCAAATAAAGCTATCAATGGTACACCAGCGGCTGTAGAACATGAGCAGGAGGGTGCTGTTGCACTCATGTCCTACATGTGGGTTTCCAACAGGCAGCTGGTTGGCCACTGTGAGAACAGAATGCTGGACTAGATGGACCTTTGGCCTGATCCAGCAGGGCTTTTCTTATGTACTAGTCATGGTGGCTCTATATTAGCTCCAGTATCAAAGGCAGTATGCCTCTGAATATTAGCTGCTTGAGTACAAAAGTGGGACAGTGCTATTGCATTCATGCCCTGCTTCTGGGTTTCCCATGGGCATCTGTTTGGCCACTATGGGAGAAGACTAGATGGGCCTTTGGTGTGATCCAGCACAACTCTTCTTACATTTTTATTGGCTCCTGGTACAGTCTCAGATGTTTCTGATTTCACCCACCATAAACAAAGTCCTTCTATGACTTCATTGTGACTAACTTGTTCTATTGATTACCAATAGGACTTAGTCAGGATCAGCTGAGATGGGTTAAGGTAATTGAGCTTAGCACTTTACATATGTCATCTGTTGTAATCTTTGTAACAAACCTGCAAAATACTGTATGACTAGCATTTGTTTGTTTTTAAAACTATCTTCCTATTTCAGTGAGACTGAGTGGCTTGCTTAAGGCCAGCTAATGAATTTACTGCAGAGGTGAGATTCAAACAAAGGATTTCCTGATCTGCAGCTCAGTCTCCATTTATTTATTTAAAATATTTACCTACCTCCCTTCATGCACAAAGTGGGTTGCAGGCCAGTGTACAAAGGGAAGAGAGTACAACAGTAAAGTACAGTAAAATACTAATGTGTAAAAACAAAAACAAGAGGGATAAAAGAACAACTCTTGAAGCAGCTAAAACCAGGCCACCACACTTAAAACCAATTAAAAGGCCAAGGCAAATAAAAACATGGCCACCACCAGGCAAATATTCCTTGGGAGGGCATTCCAGAGTCAAGCACCACTAAAAGGCCCTCTTCTTCATGCCTTCATACGCCCTTGGAGAAATGCCTCGTCCATTGATCTTAATGCATAGGTTGGTTGGTGTGGGAGCAGAGGTTCCTTAAAGTTTTTTAGGCTCCCAAGCTGCCGAGGGTTTAAAGTAGGAGTGCACAACCCACAGCCCTCAGCCACTCCCAGTATGGCCCACAAAATCACCCACTTTCCCCCCACAGCTCAGTTGATCAGCTATGCTGCAGGGGAAAAATTATGTTCTGGTGCTGCTATTCACAATGCTTGGACAATTATCATCCTGGGGATTGCAAGTGAATGAGATCTTCTGAGATCTCTGTTTTCCTGCTGCTTGTGGTGAAGAAACGATTATCTTAATGGTGATCACTGTGGGATGGGAGAGGCTTTCACCTCCACCCTCCTGCCCCAGCTAATCCTAAATCTCAGCAGGCAGCGAGGGGGTTAAACCTCCCCATTCCCATGCATTGAAAAGTGTGTGTGCATTGGGGGAGGGATGGTGTGCATGCATACACACACATGTCCCCCCCCCCCGCAACACTGGATAAGGCCATCAGAGCCAGAAAGGTTTGCACTCCTGCTTTATAGGTAAGCACCAGCATCTTGAATTGGGACCAATCTACACAGAGGGGACCAATCTGAAACTGATGCAGTTTAAAAACACATTTTCCTGAATTTGCATTTACTCCTCCCATGGCACACATAGCCAATTAATCCAGTGTAGACAGTGGATATAAATCTCACTTTTGTGAGACAAACATAATTTTAAATTGATTGCATTAATTTGGCTATGTAGGTGGAGTCTCGGGACATCAAAAAATCTCTTTCCTTCCTTAAAAAAAAAAAATCATTACACTTGGTGCAAAAGAGTGGAGATTTTTTTAAAAAGTAATTCCAAAAGCAATGCGCTGACTTTCTCATTGAAGAGAATGTGATTTACTTCTGAGGAAACATCAGCGCATTTTCAGCTAGTTGTTCCTTGAGGCAAATAAATATAAAGGACAAATGAAAGAATTGGGAAGGCTTGTAAAGAAAAAAACATTCCAAACTTTTTTTCCCCAAAGGCGGGGGAGGAGGGAAGGGAAGCAGCATTGCAGGAATGGGTTAATAACTTCTCTCCATCTTGGGACATCAACAAGTTTCCTTCCCTTGTATTTTTTGGACATTCATTAAGCTTCACAGGTGCAATGTGAAGTCACCCCAAAAGTAACATGCTGACTTTCTCAGGAGTAAGCCTCATTGAAGAGAATGTGATGTACTTGTGAGCAGACATGGTTACGCATGGGAGCTAGCTGTTCCTTGACAAAAAGTAATAAAAAGGCCAAAGGAGAGAATGTGTCTCATTCATTAAGCTTATTTGCAGGTGTGATGATGAGCAGGTATGCAACAAACACCCCCCCCCCCCGATGGTCAGCAGAGGGTGATGCCAACAGGAGGGTTAATTCCTTCCATTCCTGTTGGGTCCACCCTTAGTTAACACAACTTACCATTTCTCCTCACAATGCTGAAGCCACTCCTGAAAGTACTCCCCCGAGAGTGGTACTGCAAGTTTAGGACACACTGAGCCCCAAACATATGGAAGTTGTGATAACCACAAAATCCATCAAAAAAGGACTTTGTGAAAATGTGGTTTTTAGAGCAAGAAAACCCAGGACTGATACAGATTGGGGGTAACATCATGTGTCATGCCCATGTGTAAGGCACAGTGCCACCACAGTAAATTCCCCATGTAGATTGGGCCTTGGTCTTCAAAGCAAATAGGCAGCCAATATAATTCTTTTAGGATTAGTGTAATATGCCTGCACATACTCAAACCAGTCTGAATCCTAGCTGCTGAATTCTGCATTAGCTGAAGCCTTCACATTGTCTTCACGCCACACAGGAAGCCCCACGTATAACATATTACAGTAATTCAACCTGGAGGTTATCACAGCATGGATCACCATGGACAGGTTATCCCTATCCAGGAAGTCCACAGCTGGTGAAGCAGTTAAAGCTGGTAAAAGGTACTCCAAGCCACCAAGGTCACCTGGGTCTCTAGTGACAATGTTGGATCAAGGAGGAAACCCCTCTCCCCCCAAATGCCCCCCAAATTCAGGGGGAATACAACCCCATCCAGAACTGGTTGTACACTAACTTCCTGGACCCAGGAACCACCTACTCATAGTCCCTATGTCTTATCAGGATTCAGCATCAGTACTATGCTACAGCAGTCCTTCCACTTCTGAAGTTAAGCAGATGTGAACCCGGCCAGTACCTGGAACTGGAAGGGAGATAAGCTGAGAACTGCAGTTATGATGCAGGAGCTCCTTGGAGAGGAATACAAATGCAATTAAGACAATGGATGAAATGATCAGAGTTATCACAATCTCATCCCTAAAAACAAGCCTGAGGAACATTGGTAAGACCCTTAAGTCTTAACTGAGTTCCATAGTGTTCCAGTAATTTATAGCAATGAAGGTAAGATCCTTGTCTTTCATAGTTTCACACCCAAGTTTGTAGTTAAGATATTACTGTCGTTGCAATAAATCATGTTATCCTATGATGTTATCTCAATCAAACCTGGATGATGAAACTTCTGAGACTCATCAGTAATATTGGCTGCGAAGTGCAATAAAAATGCGTCACATAAAAGTGCCAGTAAAATACGGAACTTTATCTTATGTCTCCACGACTCTGACTGCATAAAATGTTATAAGTTACAGATTACTGTTAAATATAAGATTCCTGTCAGGTGACTGTGATTTGTTGCCACTAAAATCCAGGTTACCTTAAGTTAATATTCAATAGGATTTGAGAAAATGGTGTTTTATCTTTATCCTTATCCACCAGGGTCAGATTGGTTTTTGTTTTTAGACTTGTTACCAGCAGCAAAGCAAGACAAAGAAACTGCATCCTGGGGCCATTTACTCACACCCTAGGCTTTAATATAGGTGTGGATGAAATCATGAAGCTCATAAAACTCACACTATCGAAGGAGGTGTGTATGTGTCCGGAATGAGAGTTAATCATGGAGTTAAAGGTCAAACTAAAGATGAAGATGCCCTCTTACTAGCTTTTGGAGGATAACCTAGTGATTAGTGAATTAATCCAGTATATGACACACCTTCAGGGCCAGCATCAAAGGTAAGCATGGTAAGGCAGCTGCTGAGGGCCAACACCCCAGCAGGGGCCCACTGACAGAAGCCCCCTGGAGGTGCTCCTCCTCTTCACCATGGCAACCTGCTTCTTCGCCTGCCTCTCACTCTGGCCTAGACAACACTGGAGGTGAGAAGGAGGAGCAGCAGATGCCCCTGCCTGCTTGCTCACTGGCTCTCCGCTAGCCAAGCAAGGAAGTGCTCCTTACAATGAGGAGGAGCAGTAGCAGCTGGTGACAATGGTGGTGAGAAGCTGGACTCACTGAGGGAGAGGGCCCATTGAGGGTGCCTTGCCCTAGGGCCCTTCAAAACCTGGAGCCGGCCTTGCTCTAGCGGTCTGTATCTAGTCACAAGCAGTCCACTGCATTGGAAGCATCACTTATGCATGGCATGGGTAGTCACTTGTAATCAGACTGCTTCCTGGCCCTTTTATATGGCAAACTATAAAACATGGATAGGATGTTCAGATCTGAACTGTAGTCTACCTACTGAAAGTGTCTGGCCAAGAGTAGAAAGTAATAGTTTGAATATGCAGTGTACTCAGTACTGAAGGGTATATAGTGAAGCTGGAAACACATGTGACAACAAAGGCATGTATATTTCCCCTGACTCCTTAAAACTCCAAAAGAGGTGTATGGAGCTATAATCTTGAGCAGAGGACTAGTGTGGGAAAAGGCTGCTTCACTCTGCATTCAGGCTCTTATTTAGGGGGAACAATGGGGCAATTGCCCCAGCCCCCACACATGGAGGAGGTCACATCAACCCTAACAAGCAGTACTGTATACTAGGGCTGTGCACCTCTTTGGTCCAAAGCCCGAATAACGAGGCCAGGGTGTCTTGGTGTGATACGAGGCAGATCAGAAAAGCACCGAGGCACCCAAACAAAGCGGCTCATCTATGAGGTGCCTCATGTGCCTCGGAGATTCGTAGCTCTTTCGTAGATTTGTAGAAGAGATACCTTCTGAGCAGCCCAGACAGGATGGCACCAAATGTATCAACTTCAGAGAGATCCAGGAGTGGGGGGAGGGAAGGGGAGAGGAGGCAGAAGAGTGAGTGAGCTTTGGTGAATGGCAACTCTAGTTGCCAAATTACAGCTGAAAGTAACCCAGCAGTCTCCAATCAGTTACAGTGGGGGAGGAAGAGAATACTAGGGATGGCGGAGAATTCCACCACGGACTCCAGTGAGGCCGGATTCTTTGGAATCCGGCCCCCTGGAGTCCATGGCGGAACAAAGCAATCCCCCCCCCCGCCACCCTGTGAAGTCTGTGCGGACCGGGTCCTACCTTCCTCTGGCAGGTCTGGATCCAGGCGCTGCTGGCCGCCATCCGGGCTGCAGCTGCGAATGGCGTCCTGCGTTGCGGACGCCATTTGCTTGCCTCCCTTTGGCTGTGATAGACTACGTAAAGATTTATGCAGCCTATCACAGCCAAAGGGAAGGATGCAAATGGCATCCACAACGCCATTTGAGTGCCTCCCTTTTTGCCGTGATAGGCTATGTAAATCCTTATGTAGCCTATCACGGCAAAGCAGGGACGCAAATGGTATCGCCTATGCGGGATGCCATTTGGGGCCACAGCCCGGCTGCAGCCAGAAGTCAGGCTGCGGCGGGTGGCCCTGGCTGGCAGGTCTGCGGACTCACCGTGGAGAGGAGCCAGCCGGGGAGGATTCCGGGGGGGAGGAATGGATCGCTTCCCCCCAGTTGAGGATTCTGGGGGGAGGAACGGATCACCTCCCCCCCGGCGGACCCCCTGCAGATGCAGGTAAGTGGGGTTTCATACACCCCTAGAGAATACTGGAGTTAACATACTGGAGAGATCAGCCTCTGTTTGCTCATTGTGAGAGAGGAGATGTTACTGGAGAGAAGAGGACTCTGTCTCTCCCCACCCCACCCCACCCCACCCCACCTTTTTGTAATAGGTTTTCAATTCATTCTTCTTATTTGTTCATTTAAAAATCCTGAAAATTTCACTTTAGTTGCTTATCTTTGCTTATCTTCTTCCACCTGTAGTTTGCCCTTACTTTGATTCTGTCTATATTTATAGATAGATAGATTACTATATTCTGCTTGTTCTTGGCTCCCCTCCACCCCCTTCTCAATTCCCCTATTC
The DNA here is from genome assembly GCF_057233095.1 of Heloderma suspectum. NCBI lineage: Eukaryota > Metazoa > Chordata > Lepidosauria > Squamata > Helodermatidae > Heloderma > Heloderma suspectum. The sequence goes on from NC_139458.1 coordinate 275,996,597, forward strand.
CTTCCCTTCCCACTTTTAATCTCTTTTCCCTAAAAAAACCAAACCAAACCCCCTTTCTCTTCTGTTAGGGTTATAATTGGCGTCCCCCACCCTTTGCTAGTTTAGTGTTTGCTTTTCTTTTGCTTGTGTGTGTGTGTGTTAGGGATGTCAGAGAATTCTGCCACGGATCTCAGTGAGGCTGAATGCCAGTGCATTTGGCCCCCTGAAATCCATGGCGGAACAAAGCCCCCTGCCCCCCTCTCAGCGAAATGGGCCTGGAATGGAGCACCTACCTGCTGCCATCCCGTTGCATTGCAAATGGCAGCATGGCTGTGGCCGCCCTTCGCTTCTTCCATATAGCCGTGATAGGCTACGTAAATACTTACATAGCCTATCACGGCTAATGCAGGTAGGGTTGGCGGAGAATTTCTCCCCGAAACTTCGGGGGGCCGAGCGCCAACGTGTTCGGCCCCCTGAACAAGTTTCGGGGAGAAATTCTCTGCCCCCCGCACCCTCCCCGGGACGGGACTTACCTTTGGCGAATGTCCCTCCTGGCGGCGGGTCCGGCCGGCGGTTCGGCGGGTCTTCATCAGGGGCGGGAGCGGCAGCTGGTCTTTCGACCGGCTGCCGCCGCCGCCATTCCAATAAAAGAAAAAAAAAACGCCCCTGTGATAGGCTACGTGACGATTAACATAGCCTATCACGGCAAGATTTGCAAAGTCAGCCATGATAGGCTACATAAATTGTCACATAGCCTATCACGGGTGACTTAAAAAAAAAAAAAAAGCACGTAGGGATAATGGCGGCCCCCATAGGGAGCCGCCATTCCCATTCCTTATTTGGTCGCTGTAGTCTACGTAAATCTTTACGTAGACTACGGCGAAAATAAGGGCAACGCAAATAGCGTTGCCCTTATTTTCGCCGTAGTCTACGTAAAGATTTACGTAGACTACAGTGACCAAATAAGGAACGCGAATGGCGGCTCCCTATGGGGGCCGCCATTAGCGTACGTGCTTTATTTTTTTTTTAAGTCACCCGTGATAGGCTACGTGACGATTTACGTAGCCTATCACGGCTGACTTTGAAGATCTAGCCATGATAGGCTACGTTAATCGTCACGTAGCCTATCACGGGGGCTTTTTTTTTTTTAACTTTTTAGTTCGCAGCCGGGCGAGGCGAGGCGCCTCCTCCCCGGCCTGAATTTCGGCCGGGCGAGGCGGGAAGCCTCCCCCACGGCCTGAATTTTGGCCGGGCGAGGCGGGAAGCCTCCCCCCCCGGCCTGAACTTCGCGGGGTGAGCAGTGAAGCGCCTCCCCCCCACCACGAAAAGCTTCGAGGACAGGTAAGGGACTTTCGTGCACCCCTAAATGCAGGGATGCCATTTGTGTCCCTGCGGAAGCCGTGATAGGCTGCGTAAGTATTTATGTAGCCTATGACGGCGGCCGCCATTTGCATTCCCTTTTTTTTTTTTGCCGTGATAGCCTACGTAAATATTTATGTAGGCTATTATGGCAAAAAAAAAAAAAAAGCAAATGGCGTAGTGGCCACCATTTGTGTTCCCTTTTTTATTTTTTTGCCGTGATAGGCTATGTAAATATTTATGTAGCCTATCATGGCAAAATACAGGGACGCAAATGGCGGTGGCTACGGCAGCTGCCATTTGTGTCCCTGCAGGCTGCCCAGCAGCTGGATGTCTGGCTGCGGGCGGCCCCGGCCAGCGGCTCCAAGGAATCTCCGTGGAGTGGAGACGGCCAGAGAGAACTTCGGGGGGGGGGGGACAGAGCGCATCCCCGCCACCGTGAGTTTCGTACATCCTGTGTGTGTGTGTGCTTGTGCTGTGAGGACAAGCAAACAGTGTGTGTCAAAGGACTACACACAGTCCACATTTCCGAAAACAGTGGGCAAAGCACTACACACACACACATTAATAGCTATTATTTAAATTATATAATACTACACTGTGTGGCAAAGCAAGCCCAATATGTGGTGTCTTTGGGGTGTTGTTGGCAAGGACAGAGGTGGGCAAGGTGCCTCTGGGAGTAGCAACACTGGTAGGCAAGCTGGCTCCCCTCCAGTCCAGATAGTGCATCCTGGTGTAGCAGGGCAGCAGAGTGCGGAGGAAGTCTCAGTGCCCTGAGGTCACTCTTTGAGGAGGCTGGTGCAGGCAGCAGCAGTAGCACTGTTGCCAAAGGAGCACCATCTCCTTCTGTAGTGGAAGAGGGGAGCCTGGTGATGGACCTTACATCAGAGGTGTCTGATGTCCTCAGTGTGGTGGAGGGTCCAGAGTTCCTCCAGGGTGTGGAGGAGGACAGGCAGCAGGCAGAGGCTCCAGCACCTGACCCCTCTTCAATTGTTTGCCCTGCTTGTGTAGAGACTCAGGGCAGGCAGTCTCTGTCTCCACAGAAACATCAGGGCAGCATTGTGTGGGACCACTCTGAGGTGGGAGTGGATCCCAGCACTGCTATGTGCTGTAAGGCATCTCCGAGCAGGGGGAAACAGCCAGGGTACTACAGCACCAGCAGCCTGCTCCTGCACTTAAGGAGGCAGCACTAGGGATGGGCAGATTCCCTACCTTCTGGTCTGTGGGGAATCTGCCCACAGAGGGAGGCAATCCGTTCCTCCCCCTGAAATCCTCAGGAGCCGGCTCCTCTCCTTGGCGATTCCATGGAGGCACACGCCAGCTCCGTATCACTGGCGAATGGTAAAATGGTAGTGGCGGCCGCCATTACCATATCACCAGTGATACAGAGCCAATGTGCAGCTCCGCGGAATCGCCTTGGAGAGGAGCCAGCTCCTGAGGATTCTGAGGGGAGGTGGAGGTAAGTCATCCGTTCCATCGCGGACTCCGGAGGCCGAATTCTTTTGAATCCAGCCTCATTTGTGTCCACGGCGGAATTCTCTGCCTTCCCTAGGCAGCACCAATTACTCTTGCTCAGGGAAGAGGCCCCCACATCCCAGCAGGCAAGCAGCAGGGGCAAGCGGAAGGCTGGTAGTTCCAGACCTCCTGCAAGCTCTCTGTCTCTCACCCCCAGGAGGCTTAGGAAGGCCACCATGGAGGACATGGGGTGGGGGAAATAAGGGTCCACCAGGTGGAGCTTTCCAGTGCCTGACCAGATCACCAGCTGCTCATATAAATAAATATAAATTAGATAATGATGTGCACTTTGCTACAGTCTCAGTTCCTTCAGTTCACTAAAATTAAAAATTGAAATTTGGCAGGTATAGTGTGGCTAAAAAAAAAGGGAATGTATTAAAATATAAAATAAATATAAAATATTCTTTTTGTGTGTGCTAGAAAAAAAAACACATTACTACAAAAATAAATTACTCTGCCAGCCTGTCTGCCAGGTAATGTGTGCATTCAGCCAAAGAGAGCCTGAGCCTGTGATTCTTCTGAATAGGAAGTACTAGGGGAAAGGGCTTGTTTGCACTTCAAAGAAACCTACAGAAGAGATTAGGGATAGTGACCTCCTCTGCTTCAACACACCTAACTTATTATCCCTTCTGAGGTTAGTTTGAATTTCTGAGAACAGCACATTTCACCTGTGCCTAGCACAAAAACTACTGGGCAGAACTGTCTGAGATTTGGCAGATGTGATCCCCTCTGGGGTGTGTGTGTGTGTGCTGAGAGTTCCCCAAACATCATGCACTTCTGTTTTAGCTCTTTCCTTTGAGAGTTCGTATGGAATAAATCAAATTTCACCTGCACGTAGCACAAAAACTACTGGCCAAGCTGTCTGAAATTGGGCAGGTGGGACCCCCTACAGGGGGGCTGAGCATTCCCCAAATGTCATGTATGTGTCATGAAAACTGATGATACACTATCAAAAGTTATGGCCGTTACTGTTTGCCCATGCAAGTCAATGGGAAAACATCAAAAACGAGTGATTCAGATCTGAATTGAAGTGGATGGGGTCTGAATCAGTCCAAAGCAAAACCAGTGGTGGGAATTGACTCCACCAGCTCCATGTTGGCACAACTGTTGGGCCTGATCCTGCCACCAATAGGATTTCAGGGTCTTTGGATTCAATGTATTCAGAACTGCCCCACCCTACTCCAAGAATGCCCCATTTGGGGACATACCAAAGGCAGGAGCACTGGCAGGAGATTCATGCCTGCAGAGCTTTCATGCGGGTGTGACTGGGCCACTGAGCCAATGTGATTCCACCCACCCCTACCAGCAGAGCTCCTGTAGGCACTGAATATCAGTAGGTCATCTAAAATTATTGCCAGTCAAATAATAATTATGTTCCAAACAGGTGAAAAGCAGGACTTCCATGTAGGATGGCCACTTATACATTGCTGAAAAAGATGAAATGCATCACCAAAAAAGAGGACAAAAGAGGACACTGATCTGCCTACAGTTTGCATATGATACGTATAGATGTAAATGTAGAATTTTCTAATATAATTTAAATAGAAATACAGTATATCTCGCCATAGTGTGGAAGACTGTGAGCAGGGGACCTGTGCGCCTTGCTCAGTCTGCTTTCCAGGTGCTGTGGATGGGCAGCTTCGAGGCCCGGCTCTTCCTTCGGATGGTTCTTTAACTTTAAAAGAGACTTGGGCTGGACAACCCTTCAAATAAGAGAACATCTTCAAAACAGAGGACAGTCCCATGGCATCCTTTCAAATAGAAGATTGTCCTATGTAAAAGAGGACACATGGCCACCCTACCTTCTTCCCTGGCCAATTTTCCAAGTGTCACTAAACAGCTCTAATGACTTTTCCTTCCTACTGCATTCACCTGAACTTATCGCCTTCTCAGATTGGACTGGCACATGCTCTACATATCAATACACATTTTATGTTCCACTTACCATCTGCCTAGCTAGACAAGCACACACAAATATATAGGGTTTTAAAATACAAATTGGACAGATGTTGCTCCATGAGAGATGTTGGTAGGGAGCTCTTTCAGTCATAGAAAATAAGGCAGGAATAATAAAAAATATTGAAACCATAGTAACAAACAGGGTATTTGCTTCTATATTATTATTATTATTATTTTATTATGAAGAAACAGTGCTATCCCAACAGGAGCCTGTTTTCATCAAATGAGCTTGTAGAGTGAATTATGAAAAGTGTGAAATTAGTTCAATTTGCTTGGAATAAACAGGAAGACAGCAGGTTTTGATCATCACATGCAATAAGTCAAATACTTGAAAATATGGTGTCACTTAACACCATGGGTTTTAGAGTGATGAACATAAGGCAGCTGGGACATGGGTGCATGCTAATTCAAGAACTTATCAAGGTTCCAAATGTATCTTTCAATACCTTTATGGTGTTGTTGTTCAGTCGTTAAGTCATGTCCGACTCTTTGTGTCCCCATGGACCATAACACGCCAGGCCTTCCTGTCCTCCACTCTCTCCCGGAGCGTGCTCAAGTTCATATTCATTGCATCGGTGATGCTATCTAGCCATCTCATCCTCTGCCGTCCCCTTCTCCTTTTGCCTTCAATCTTACACATTTACAAATTACCTTATCCAGGACTCTGGCTGCAATGTCTCCTTATGATGGAAGATAGCTATCATAGAGTAGTACTTGGAGGGACTTGAGGTATGAGTTCAAATCCCTCCACCATTAATCTCACTGGGTGGATCTGGATAAACCAATATTTCATGCTCTATCTCACTCACAGGGTCCTTGTGAAGATGAATGATAATTACCATAAGCAGTAATATTTATTTAATGCCTTTCAAGACTTCAAAGTGCTTCATACTTTTTGTACATCCGAAAGTAGTCTATGTTAGAGTGTATGGAGGCAACCCAGGGCCCATGGGCCACATTTGGCCTTCAAAGGTCTCCTATGTGGCCCACCAAGGGTGCCCACACAGCTTCTGCACCCTCACATTCCCCACTCATTCCGCTGCAATTGTGCTGGGGGAGAGGGTGTGTGGTATTATCTGGTCCCAGCAGCCCAACAAACAGCACGATTTAAATGGGCAAAATGGCAGACAGGGAGAGCCATCCCTGTGTGGAGTCTTCATCATTTAAATCATGTCTCTCTCTCTCTTTCTCTCTCCCCCCCCCCCCGACACACCAAGAGAGGTGCAAAGTTATCTCAGTGGGCAGGGAGGGGAGGCTAGAGGCTTAAACTTCCCTATTTCTGAATTCTGAAGAGTGTGTGCATGACAGTGTGCATATGTGTATTGGTGCATGAAAGTGTATGTGTGTGCATGACAGTGTGTGTGTGTGTGTGTACCCCAAACTAGGGTAGCCATGTGTCCTACTTTACAGAGGACAGTCCTCTCTTTCAAGGGCTGTCAGAGGACAGTACTGTATTGGAAGGCATCCTCTGTTTCATGCCTTCCAATACAGTCCAGTCCAAGTCCGGTTGGAAGATAAAGAATAATAAGTAGAGCGACCTGGAAGGGGCTTTTAATTTGCCCATCAACATTACCTGGACAGCAAACTGAGCAGGCAGGCACACAGGCCACCTGGTTGCAGTCTTCCCTATTATCGTGAAATAGATTCCACTTCTATTTAAGTTATAGTAATCATTTCTAAATTTGCGTCTGTCTGTCTGTCTGTCTGTCTGTCTGTCTGTCTGTCTCTCATATGCAAATTTTATGCAACTCAGTGTCCTCTCTGGTCCTTGGGTGATGAGCATCCTCTTTTTCAAAGATGTGTAAGTGGCCAGCTTAACCCTGCCCATCACAGTATGTGGCCCTCAGGGGGAAAAAAGAATGTCAATTCCCTGTTTTAGAACTAAGCAGAACCTACCTCTGTAGACAGTTTTTTAAAAACTGTCTGAAAAAAACCCTGATTTTTAAAAAATCACCTTAGGCTGGTATACCAACTATGCCCTTATCTGGACAGAGATAGCCTAGCTACAGTTATCCATGCTCTGATAACTTCTCGTCTGCATTACTGCAATGCGTTATAAGTGGGGCTGCCTTTGAAAATGGTCCGGAAACTTCAGCTGGTCCAAAATAGGGCAGCAAGATTGTTAACAGGGACTGGCCTGTGAGCTCATATTATGCCAGTACTTTTCCAGCTGTACTGGCTGCCAGTCCATTTCCGGGCCCGATTCAAAGTGCTGGTATTAACATTTAAAGCCCTTAACAGCTTGGGGCCAGGTTACCTGAAGGATCGCCTCCTCCCATATGTGCCTGCCCGGACCTTAAGATCATCGTCAGCGGCCCTTCTCCGTGAGCCCCTGCCAAAGGAAGTGAGGCGGGTGGCTACTAGGAGGAGAGCTTTTTCTGCTGTGGCACCCTGGCTCTGGAATGAGCTCCCTAGTGAGGTTCGCCTGGCACCTACATTGTATTCCTTTCGGCTGCTAGGTTTTATTGTGGTTGTATTGTTATATTGTGGTTTTAATGTTCTATATATTTTAAATTGTTTTATTGTGTGTTGTTTGGTTTTAATTTTTGTGAGCCGCGCAGAGAGCTTCGGCTATTGGGCGGTATAGAAATGAAATGAATAAATAAATAAATAAATAAATAAATAAAAATGCTCCTCTGCTTGATGAATTATTTCCCCCTTTTATATATGTGACTTCCAAGACTTTAGGGTATATACTCATTGGGGCTTGCTTGTGAGCATGTATAGGACTGCCATGAGATTCAGATATCAGTTAAAATATTTTTGTAACAGTTGTATTATTGTACTGTTTAAATCTATATGTTTTTTCAGGGGGGTTGTCTTTGAAACTGGTTTTTAAAATTGTTATTAAAACACTTATCTTTGTTTTTAATTTACTCACTAATGTGAGTCATTTCAGTTACCCAAAAGTTGAGCCACAGTATTAATTTTGGCAAATTTCTGAAACGAGATCTTGGAGACAACTGTTAGCCTCCCATCAAATCAATAGCTTATCTACATTACAGAGTAGATGACGCAGAATATTTTGCAAGGTTGAAGAATGTCACTCCATGTTTCAAGCTTTTTCAGAAAAAAGAGATGAAGTGGGATGACAGGTCCTGACACTTCATTCCCACTCTCTTATTAGGGTGGCTTGCTTTGTACTAAGAGTGGAGCCCAGTGGCGAATATTAAGCATGTTCTGCCCATCTGCATCATCAGCTGTCATATTATTATTGTCACAAGCTTGAGGAAGGTGGGTGTTATTTTCTTGGGGGTTAGCAAATCTAGGCCAAGTGTGAGGAGCATTTCCCTATCCCTCAGGCAATGCTCTTGGGGGATGGAAAATTGAAAATAGGCATCTGGCACAGATATATTCAAAGGTGGGGAATATGGGCTTAGCTAGGTCCACATGACGTAGGCCCCTTTGACCTAAGTGGGAAATTGTTGTTGTTGTTCAGTCATTCAGTCGTGTCCGACTCTTCGTGACCCCATGGACCATAGCACGCCAGGCCTTCCTGTCCTGCGCTCTCTCCCGGAGCGTGCTCAAGTTCACACTTATAAATAGTGGTGTGCTGAAAATGTCTTCCATGTTGTTTTTGACCATTCTCATTTAATTTGATTGCAAATAAATGGCTTTTAAAAAAAAGTTTCAGCAAGAAGAAAAATTAAGTGAAATTCTTGTGGATGTGGTGTGGTGTTTGTGCACTTAGTGATGAAACAGCTGTGATATGTGAGTGCCCTGTCTTTTGCTGTATAATCATCGTGCAGTCTATAGCCTCCCCAGCTCCCCCGTCTCCATTTACGCCAAATGTACGCCATTTGCGTATGCGGGTGTTTTTTTTTTCCCCCAGAGCTCTCCGCGGCCAGACATCCAGCTGCGGACAGCTCTGGCCTGGCTGGGCCTGGCCGGCTGCTCCGTGGAGCTGCCGCGGAGCACAGCGGGCTGTCGAGGATTCCGGGGGGGAGGAACGGAATGCCTCCCCCCCCACCATCAACATAATCCGCGGAAAGGTGACTTTCGTACATCCCTACAAAATACAGCCTAAAATACAATATAAAATAGCTTGAAACTACAGTATAAAAGTACAACTGGAGTAAAATCTGGCAGCAGTGCAGAGAGGTAAAATGCAACAGCAGATTTAAAACAACAGAGCTAAAAAACTGGAGTGCTAAAATGCCTCGGAAAAGAAAATGGTCTTCACCTGGTGCCATAAAGAACACAACATAGGCTCCAGGCAAACCCTTTTAGGAAGCTCATTCCACGATCAGGGTGCCACAGCAGAAAAAGCCCTTTATTCTTCCATATGAGGCTGCTTGGGTTTTCAGATCATTGGGAGAGGCCCTTCTCTCTGTCCCACCACCATCATGTTTGATGGGAACGTGAGTGAGAGACATCTTCTCGGTGTCCGCTCCCATGCTCTGGAACTCCCTGCCACCATGGAAGGCCAGGCTTGCTCCATCCCTGTTGTCCTTCCACTGCGGGCAAGTACATTTTTAGTCAGACAAGCTTTTCATTTTTAAGTTGACTTGTTTGCTGAATTAGGTTTTATCTGGTGTGTGCTGTTTATTTCTTTTTATTGCATCTTTAATTATGTGTTTTTGTTTTAATTATAATTCTGTTCGTGTCCCTTTTTGATTTGCCGTTAGCCTACGTAAATATTTACGTAGGCTAAAACGGCAAATCCAAAAGGGACGCAAATAGCGCCCACTACGCTATTTGCGTTCCCCTTTATTTTTGCCATAATAGTCTATGTAAATATTTATGTAGACTAAGACGGAGAAAAATAAGATACGCAAATGGCGGCGGCCGTAGCTGCCATTTGCGTACGTGTTTTTTTTGTTTTTTTTTTACCCAGAGCCCTTTGTGGCCAGAAATCCGGCTGCGGATGGCTCTGGCCTGGGCCTGGCCGGCTGCTCCGCGGAGCCGCCGCGGAGCACAGCCGGCTGTTGAGGATTCCAGGGGGGAGGGACGGATCACCTCCCCCCCCGTTGAGGATTCCGGGGGGAGGGACGGAATGCCTCCCCCCCCACCATGAACATAATCTGCGGAAAGGTAAGTGACTTTCGTACATCCCTATGCCCAGTAAATCATATGATTCCCATATGCCCTGTATTGGACATACAGGAGATGAGGCAAGGTGGTAGCCAGCGGCTCCAATTCCAATCAGCGGTACGTTTTTTGTTGCTTTTACTCCCCTCTAGCTCCCTCTCTATGTTTAACAAACAAAGGAAGCGATTTTAGATAGAAGCCAGTGGACTGCATGCTGGGACTTGGAGTTTTCCCCCCTCTCCTTTCTGAACTGCAAATCCCAGCATATAACCCGAATGGTGGTTATATGGATGAATAGGGTGGGATTAAAGAGTGTGAGGTGGATGAGATAAAGAAAGGGAAGCTGCTACTGGTGGGATAATGGAAGGAAGGGAAGGTTTTTACAATTTACGCTGAAAAGCAGATTACAAGGCCAATAAATAAATAAATAAATAAATGGGGAGTTTTGCTCCTTTTAGTTGTGGAGTAACACATGTATTGGAGGGGTTGATTCATGCAAAATAAAGAATTTACAAGAATGAATCACAAGCTGGAATTCATCAAACTCCAGGCTTTCTTAAAACTTAATTTAAAAAATTAAGTGTAACAGTATGGCCTCTGTATAAAAATTAAACATATACAAATGGTCCAGTTAGGCAGTAAGATATACACATTTACCTGGGAGTTTTAACTCAATAGGACTTATTTGCAGCCCCCACCCATCTACCAGAGGGAATCGTGATGTGCCCCTTACCTATTTATGTTGAATTTAATTTGATTTGGAGGGGGGTAATAATATGATGATTGACTAGAATGGGAGTACTTTTAACTGAAGGAAAACTAATTTTGGAACAGTATCTGAGTCATCTGGGGGTAAATTGAATAAAAGAATGTATTTGGGTGATCTGGGGTGGGATGCAAATTAATTTAAGTATCGGGGGCAATTTGAATGGGAAATTAATTGGTTTGCCTTCAGTGAAATTTAAATCCTAATAATTATTTTTAAATTAAAAGATAGACTAACAACAGAGTAATTTCAAAATATATTAGAGCTCAACGTTTCAGCTTCAACCTCATCAGTAGCTGTGATGTTAAATGGATACCAAGAATGGCAGTTTGGAATGCTGGGTGATAAAAACTCCTAAGGGGGTATACACACAGTACACACACGCAAATTATATGCAAATTAGGGTTATCCTTTGTCCTTGTTTTGGTGGAGCATAAATCACTTCCTCTATTTGGGGAGTGCATAAACGGCCACCCAGGTTGTTTCTGCTCATGCACATTGCACTAAGCTATGTTTTAGCACAGGGCTGTGGTCCTCGAGATGTTGTTGGACTGCTGCAGCTTCCATCAGCCCTAGCCGGCATAGCCATCCCAGCGAGGGATGATGGGGGTTGCAGTCCAACAACATTTGGTGGGCCAGAAGTTGCCCACCCCTGGTTTAGTATGTCATGTGAAGGTGGTTTAGGCCTTGAATAGCAGCTTGAGCTGTTGAAATCAAGAGCTTTTCACAGCATGCATTTCCATCAGCAGGAGCAGTGTTAAAGATAGTGGAGATACAGGGTGGGAACAGGAAAGCACTTCCATTCTTCCATTGGCTTAGTATCACCTGTGTTGACACCACTTACCAGTTTAGACTGGAGGTGGATCACCCCGTACTGGACAGCAACACGTTTGGAAAGCAAGTGTGGCAGAGAGAAGAAGACTCCCAGCCTCTTCGGCTCCCTGATACGCTATTCTGTGCAGGGAGCTTTTATAGGGATTTATATGGAGTTTTAAAATATTTTTATAACTATTTGGAGGGATAATCCCGCCTGCATTCTGAAGTGGTGCAGTCCTGGGAAGCTTTTATCACATCGTTTTTCTGATTGTGTAGATCAGCACTAAGTTGGAACTGAACGTATGCTCCAGGCTTATAACTAAATAGTATTGCAGTGCTGAAGTTGCTGTCTTTTGGATGAGCGGTCACACCAAGGTCCTGATCATTTTCTAATGAATGATCTCTTGTCACTGGTTTCCATTAAAGATCTCCTGGCACTTTCCAAAAGAGATAGCCTCACAGAGCATTGGCCAAATTCCAGCCAGGGTAATTACATTTTACGTCCCTAGGTACTTCTGGTAATTTAAAGTAACTGGACTTCTTCTTTACCTTTATACTCTCCCTGACACTTCTCTTTTGCTTCTCCTTTGGATCATACATTTTTAAAGGTTATACATTGAAGTAGGAATGGGTGAGAATTTTGTTTGCTTCATTTTTTAAATAAGAACTTAAAGAAATTCACAAGATTCATCATAATTGGTACAGAAAGAACTTGAAAAAATCAAATATGAAACTGTCGGATTCATCCATCCCAGCAGAGGGCTTTGAGTGCTTTGCTCTTTAAAGTCTGGGTTTGAATCCCTGTGTATTCAATGACATTTAAAGTACTGAATTAGGGTTGCCGCTTCTTCTTTTTTTTACAGGCTCCTCATCTTTTAATGGCTACATGGCAGGCACTTATAACACAGTCCTACCTCTGCTGGGAATAGCTGTGCCTATTGAATTTTACCAGTGCAGATGGGTAGGAATTTTCTTCAGCCTGTTGTTTGGTAAGAATGTAACCAAAGTTTGCAAATTTCTTCATAAGAAAGGGATGGAAAGAGTATGAGATTTTTTAAAAATGAATGCAGAAGGAAGCAAAATTGACAGATCCATCCATCCCTGACTGAAGGTGATCAGAATTTGGATATGGAGAATTGCCTTGGCAGAGAGAGAGTTTTGTGATCTTTTCTAGAAACTAAGTGCTAGAGATGGTACTGCTCTTCCAGTTCCAGAAGGTGTCTCACACAGAAATGGGCAAAGACTTGTGCTTTGCTGCCTCACAGGTCAGGACTAGTTAAAATGGGCTTAAATTACAGGAGGGTATTAAAGTACAGGAGGCTCAACATTAGAAGAAACAACATCTTAATGGTAAGAGCAGTTCAACAATAGAACCAAGTACTGCAGCTGGAGAAGGCTTCTCCCTCACTGAAAGCCTTCAGGCAGAGGCTGGGCAGCCATCTGCTGGGGATGCTTTCACTCTGGATTCCCTGCACTGAGCAGGGGGTTGGACCGAAAGGCCTACCAGGCCTTGTTCAGCTCTATGATACTATAATTAAATGCAGCCTAAAATGCTTTCTTCCACACCAGCCTTCCTGTACACTGAGGTCATCATCTGAGGCCCATCTCTGGATGTTCCCACCATCAAAGGTAAGGCGGGCAACAGGGCTGGCTCCGTGTTTGAGGGGCCCTGGGCAAAGTGCCCTCTGGTGGCTCTCTTCTCTGTCAGTGGGTTTAGCTGGCAGTGGTGGCAGACGGTAGCAGCAGTACTCTGAGCAGTGCTAGGCAGCTGGGTTCAACTGCAGTTTAAATTTCCCACAATGCCCTGGAGTGAAACCGCACCAGGAGCACTATGGGAAATTAATGTGGTGGTTAGAAGTCCAGTGCTCAGAATGTTTGGCCTGTGAAAAGAAGTATAGGGGGACAGAGGCAGGAGTTGAGAGTAGCCCGGGCCAGTGTGCTGGGGCTATGGCAACTGCTCAAGGATACCTGATGTTGATGGTAGGCCTGCAGCGGAGGACAGGCAAGTTTCAGCAGTGGGGGGTGGTGCCTCCTATGCCAGTGGGGCTCTGAATCCACTCTGGGTTTTAGTCAGAACCAGTCAGAACTTTAAAGGAGCGATCCAGGGTGCTCAACCAAATCTCCAAAATAGGTTAAGCACCCTGGATAGCTCCTTTAGAGTTCTGACTGGTTCTGACTGAAACCCAGAGTGGATTCAGAGCCCCACCGGCATAGGGGGCACCAGCCTCCACTGAGTTTCAGTTTTCCTATCCTCACAAGTGGAGGCTAATGAGCAGAGGAATGTTGACATCATGTCACAGATTTTGTCTGGCCAAATATTTCTGGGGACTGATGAGCGGGAGGCAGAGGCCTGATTTCCCCATAATGTCTAGTTCTGTCCTTAGAGCTGTGTCATGTGTTAAGCTCTCAGGTTACGTTAGGGTGGCTACTTATAAATTGTCAAAAAAGAGGCAATGCATCACCAAAAAAGAGGGCAGTGATTTGCATAACATTTGCATATGCTAATTTATATGTATAGATGCAAACAGAGAAATAATATTCATAATTTAAATAAATAGAAATACAGTACATCTCACCATTGTGGGGAAGAGTGTGACCAGGTGACCTGAGTGCCTACCTGTTCATCCTGCTCTCCAGATTAGAACTATTGATGGGCAGCAGTTCTTCTGCTTCTTTATCTTTGTACTGGACTTGGACTAGAGAACCCTTCAAATAGAGGACACTTTCAGACAGAGTGCAGTCCTCTGACAGCCCCTTAAATAGAGGACTGTCCTCTGTAAAAGAGGACACAGGGCCACCCTGGGACCAAAATGCAATGGTGGAGCTCTGAAAATATAAACCAAGAGTTCACCATGTCCATCTCGAGCTCTGATCAGAACTCACAGGCCCTTGTAAGGCAGCAAATAGAAGTTTAAAACCATCAACTTAGAATCGTTTAAACAAAAAACAAAGCACTACTTTGACAAGCGTTTTGGTTTTGCCTGCAATTTTGGAGATGCTGTCCAATGTTTTTATTTACTTATCAATGTGCCATTCACTCACTATTCATTTCACTGATCTTTCATTTGCATAGTTCCACAGCATATTATTTCCATTGTCATTTTTTTAAAGTACCCAAGCTGTTGCTATACAGAAAAATAATAAAAATTACACAGAAGTCTATCATTACAACATTAGCCTGCAATCATTACAAACAAAATACAACGTTATACTGAACAACCAAATAGCAACAGGATTATGATTTAAACAGATACAGGAATGTGACTACAAGAAAAGGGAGGGGGAGACGGAGAGAGAGGGGATGAAGAAGGAGAATGAGAGAGAATCTGAGCCAAGATTGACTTGCATCCCTGTTCTGAATAATAATCGTGTTTCATGAGATCATAGACTTTTCTCAGAACCGTATATGAACAAAATATAGTTAGGGTTGAGGACAGAATGAAGTTAGTTTGCTGCTCTGTGAGGTTTTTTGTTTCATTGTTTTGAAGGCTGGCAGGAAAGTAACTGGCTGTGGATGCATACACCCCTGCCACTTCCTATCAGCCTGTAACCCTCTGAAGCTCACACTTAGGGTGGCTGCTTACACATGACCATAAAGAGGGCAAAGGAGGACACATAGTTATGTAAAAATTTCATGTGCTGATTTATACGCACATATGCAAATTTATAAATAATTGCTATGATTTAAAATAGAAATATAATAGTTCTCACCATATTAAGCAAGATTGTGGACAGGGGACCTGTCTGCCCGCTCAGTCTGCTGTCCCCTGGTGCTGTTGATGGGCAGCTTCAAGGCATCTGCTCCATATTCTTATTGGGTCTTTCTCTTTAAAACGGGCTTGGACTGGGCAGCCTTTCAAATAGAGCACACCTTCAAATACAGGACTGCCCCCTGAAAAGTAGGACACATGGCCACCTGACACACACTGAGACCCAGGAGATGCACTAATACTGTAATGTGGTTGGGAAGCTGCCTTGCTCCAGGTCAGACTCTTAATCCCCCTAGGCCAGAGTTGCAAATTCTGATTGACAGGGACTCTCTGGGAATGTTGGCAGAAGTCTTTCTCATCACCTGCTACCTTTTTTAAGTGGAAATGTCAGGGATAGAACCCAGGACCTCCAACATACACAGTAGGTGCTCTAGCACTGAGGTATCTTTCATTTCCATGCTGCCCCAAACCCTCACCACCTTTGTGCATGGCTCTAGTGCTAATATATGTAAGTCACCAGAATCATCAAGTTACTTCATGCGGTCCTTCTGCTTATCTAGTGGAGCCTCTGTTGATGGTGTGGGATGCAATCACACAATATGAGTGATCTCTGCAGGGATGGAACTTGCATCTATTCCTGCTGCAATGTGGAGACTGGAGATGTGACCATGGAAAAGCAGGTTTTTGGTGGCCACCACACCATCAGAACCATTGTGTATTGTGAATGAACGCTCTTCATACTGTGCTGTTTTTAGATTATGTTTTTATGGTGTTTATTTTTATTATTTTGCTGATTGCTGATTTTTTTCTGTTATATTAATTATAGATTTCTGTATTTGTGTGTGTAAGTAGCTTCATGACTGCTTTTTGTGGTAGGAAATATGTACATTTAATAACTAAGCATAATCATCACAGTAATGTGTGAACCAACCTCCTGCTGGGTGTCATGTGAATAAGGAGTAGCTGAATCATGCAAATATGGAGTGGATGCAGGCTGGCCCTGAGCCAATCCACTTAGTAAAGTGTTGGATATATCTACTCAGGAAAGCTGGTTGGACTTGAGGTCTTGATGGTCCTTTGGAACAGAAGTACATCTGGATTTAATGGTAGTTCTTTGGGTGATATGTGGTAGATTGCCAAGGATTCCTGGCTCCCATTTTTTTCCTGATAGCAGCAACAAAATGACTCCTTCCCCTGCCCTAAATTATACTGCTGAATGAAGAAAGCTGGGCTCAGAATTCTTTGACTCTATGTGTCTTTTGCACCTGGCTGTAGTTGGTGGATCTCCAGGTTCTAGTAAAACACTTGGAGCACAATCCTATGCATGTTTAGACAGAAAAAAGGCCTACAACTCCCAGCATGCCTCAGCCAGCATGGAATTGTAGGACTTTTTTCTGTCTAAACTAGGGATGTATGAAACACTTACCTGGTTTCGTCCAGGGACAGCTGCAGTGGGGGGGAGACGCTCCATCCCTCCCCCCAAAATCCTTGACGGGGGGGAGGTGGTCCGTTCCTCCCCCCTGGAATCCTGCCTGGCCGGCTCTGCTCCATGGCCAGGCTGCGGAGTCGCCGGCTGGGCCAACCCGCAGCGGGCCCTCCAGCCGCTGCCAGGCTGCTGCGGACGCAAATGGCATCCTGAGTAGAGGACACCATTTGCATCCCTATGGTAGCCCGTGATAGGCCACGTAAATATTTACGTAGCCTATCATGGCAAGCAACCCCCCCCCCCAGCATACGCAAATGGCAGCAGCTACGGCGGCCGCCATTTGCATTCCCCTTTTTTCGCTGTTTTAGCCTACATAAATATTTACGTAGGCTATTACAGTGGGGAAAAAAGGAACGCAAATAACGCCCACTATGCCATTTGCGTTCCCCCTTTTTTTCTCACCGTAATAGCTTACATAAATATTTACGTAGGCTAAAACTGCGAAAAAAAAGGGGAACACAAATGGTGGCCGCCGTAGCCGCTGCCATTTGCGTATGGTTTTTTTTTTGGCTTGCCGTGATAGGCTACATAAATACTTGCGTAGCCTATCATGGCCTCTGCAGGGATGCAAATGGCATCCCTGCGTTAGCCGTGATAGGCTACGTAATTATTTACGTAGCCTATCACGGCTATGATCAGGAAGTGAATGGCGGCTGCGTACGCGGCCACCATTCACAAGTCAGTGCAGATGGCACCAGGTAAGTGCTCCATTTCGCGCGCCTTTTGTGGGGGTGGGCAAGGGCTTCGTTCTGCCACGGATTTCGGGGGGCCGAATGCATTAGCATTCGGCCTCACCGAGATCCGTGGTGGAATTCTCTGACATCCCTAGTCTAAACATGCATAAGATTGTGCCCTTAGTAGATCCTGCAAGCCTGAAGTCTGGAGTCTGGACCCATCCCTGCTTTGGAATGGCAGAAGAAGGCATGAGTTGAGATTTTCTCCCTTTACAGTTGATAGAAATAGGCACGCTAGCACACACAAAAACACACACATGTATCCAGCCGGGCCTTATTAAATCCTTTGAACCAAAGAAATAATAACTTTACAGAATACATTGAAAATACATTTCTCAATATATTAAAGTGATTTTAATCTCTGCTGGAAGGGGAGACAGTAATTTTAAAAGCTACTTTGTATAAAATAATGTTATTGTCTTATTAGACCAATTATATTTCTCTATTTTAAAGATAGAATTACTCTTATATTAATGCCTGAAGCACATTATATCTCGGTTTTAACAAGGATATTGCTTTACATCAATTATATCCTATGAAAATGCTCTTTCCCCCCCTCTAAAATACTGCAAGATATGCAGCAATTTTGTCTCCCCAATTCAATTTTAATTTTTGGGAAGTAGTCCATTAACTGTTAACTCCAGAACAGTCTCACTGACTCTTTGTGCTGAATAAGACATTGGCAGTTATCCCAGGCACCGTGCAGTTTTGGCAACTGAGAAAAGTTTTGAACATCTAAGGGTCAAACTACATGTTACATTAATTGCATAATGTCTAGCTGACCCCTCTCTTTGTTTTTTTCCTCTAGTGTAAGTAGTGCAGCCCTGATTTGGATCAGGACCACAATGCACCAGGAAGGGAGGATTAAACCTCCCCCTTTACCATTTGCTTCCCGAGATCCGCCGCTGTTACCTCCACCGCCACCAACACAGCGGTAAACAAAAAAGGAGGGATTCTTCATTGATACCAATTGAGGTTTTTTTTCTTTTTTAAACTCCTCCCTCGTGGGCAGTTTTCATGAGGGCTGGGAGACAGTAGCCAAGGTTGAATCTCCCCTTCTGAGGCCAGACGACTCTCCCCACCCTTGGCAGGGGAAGTCCCCCCCACCCCAACCATAGGCTCCTGATACCTTCCCAGGACCATAGGACTGCTGTGTTAATGGAATAGGGTCATTTAAAAAATGAATTTGCATTCTAGTTAATGTAGACTCACATTAAATGTATGGTCAGTGAACCTTTCCTGTTACATGCACATGGAATACATTTATTTATTTTTCCTAAAAAATTAGGAGTCTCCTTTCTTCCATACACTGAAGGGGAAGTGCAATTATATCATATGAAGAATACAGTTTTAATATGAACAATAGAATGGATAAGACACCAAAGCCGACATATTAAACAAATAAGGCTGTCCCATTTAAAGCCACTCCAGTTGATTTAATCAAATACAATCCAGTTATATAAAAATCACTTAGCAGGATAAATTTTCTTTGAGAAAAAGATGTTTACCTTCTTCCTCAATGCCAGCTAGAGATATATGGATTTTGTTAAATCCATTCCATCTATGTTTCATTGATTGTCAGACATCTTTCATCCGGATTTTTTTTAGGGATGTATGATAATGATGTTCTGGTTTGTAAGTGTGTAAATCCTCCCCTAAAAGTAAAAACAACAACAACAAAAACTAAACCTGTTCTGCATGTCAGCAAAATCCATGTGACTCAGACAAAGATGTTGTGGAGTCATGCAGGTTGAATTCAAAGAAATCCAAACTCATTGAATCGATGGTGGATTTCTCCAGCTTCACTGAAGCCAGCGATGGGGTGGCCTTTGCCCATGGCTAAGAAGAGCCTTATTTCAGTGAAAGAGGAGACATGGAGCAGGTTCATATTAACTGAGAGGGGAGAAGAGGTGCACAAGCAAAACACGATGTAAGCATCACGTTTACAAAATGGCAGAAGAGACAGCCCCTTTGCTGTTATTGTTGTTGTTGTTGTTGTTATTATTATTATTAATTGAATTTCTTAGTCACCTTTATCTTAAAAAAAGACCCAAGGTGGCTTAAAACAAAAATGATCAAAACAGACAAAATATAAAATAGACAAATTCCATTGAAATACCAACACATAATAAAATAACTAACACATCACTACAGACCATAACCAAAACCAGTGATGCATAAAAAGCCCATCATATGCTTTCAAATGCCTGGGAGAAGAGAAAAATCTTGTTCAGTCTCCTGATCTAAATAGTAGTGCATGCAATTAGCCCTAACAACATGGTCCCAGTCATGAGTTAAGTCCCTTTGACAATGATGGGACTTCAATTAGTTGTGTGACTAACTCATTCCATTGGTTTCAATTGGAATTGGACATGCTTAACATTAGCTGGATTGGGAATCATTAGCACTGGTGATTTCTCCAACTAGGGTTTCAGCTTTGGCATTTGTTGTATGTATTTTCTGAATGAAGACTCATATATGTTTTGTACCTCTTTATTATGCTCCAGATTGTCTCAGAAAGGTTGTTTGCATCTGTGTAAATCTGCTACTATAACTGGTGCCATTTATATTTATGAATTCATTGGGACTGGGATATTTTCATAAACCTGCTGATAAGGTTATGGTACCACTGTGAAGCGAAATAAATGAAGGCATCTGATCTATGAAATGGTGCCAGCTGTTAATCCACTCATTGTGTTTTCAGCTACGGTGTTCTTCTGCCTCTGGTGGTGGCAGATGTAGCCTGCATTTGTTCTGATGAGCGCTGTGCTAAAAAATTTTCCCACCTTTTTTTCAACCATCCTCACTCAGTTTGGCAGAAAAGAAATTGCTTCTGAAAAGAAATTCAATGGAGAAGAAAATTTTGGAGAAATTCTCATGGCTTGGGTTCTTGTGCTTTCCTTACATAGGAGGTAGCCAAACAATGTGCCCAAGCGTCCCATTTTTCATTCTACAATCATCTCTCTGGCAGCTTGTAGCCTCCTTGGCTTCCCACACTTCAATTAAGGCCCAGAGGAAGACATCATGAGGTAATTCCTCCCATGGGGCTTTTTCAGGTCAGGAAGTACAGGCAGTCTAGGAGGCTGCAGAGCAATCAAGAGATGTGTTATAGAAAGAAAATACAAACACAGCACACTCGGCTGCCTTGCAGTAATTAGGTGAGCTCAAAAACATCACAAAATAAATTTTAAAACACCCTGAGAATGAGGTAGAAGAATGGAAACCTCTTTTATAGGGGATGACATTTTGGCTCAGCAGTAGCTCCGCCTCTTCTCTGGAGCTAGACATAACAATGCCCCCCTGCATTGTGGTGGATGCAAATTGGGGACCAGCCTGACAACACAGTTGGTGCTGTTGCCACTTGCAGTGGGAGCACAAAAAACTAAAACCCCTTATGAAAAAAGAAGTTGTGCTACACCCCTGACAATGGTGAACCCTACCTGTGAGAAACTGTTGAGAATTTCTCCTCCCCTTGAAGAAATTTGGTGAAATTTTCACTCCAATTTCTCTGCCCACAAAAAAGGTGGAGAACGTTGAGAGGCCATTTGCACAGAGCTCTAGTTCTGATGCCACTGGCAAGCCCACTCGACCTAGATAAACTCTTCTGGGGAAATGGAGGAGAGATGGCAGGAAACACGTATAAATCTGAGCAGGGGAAAATATTCTTTGGGCCAGTAGAGAACATATTATCATTGGTGGGTCACCAGAAGAACACCTTGGATATAAAAAAGAAACACTTTTCTCTCCAAGTTCAGCTGAAGATATTCTGCTCTGAACAACAATTTGGGTCAATTGCAAGACATTTCATTGGCTGCCTTAGGCAAAGGACAAAGTGGGTGACCAATCCATTCCAGACAGAGAAGCTGACTGGGCTGGCAGCTGAATCTTGTCATGGCAACAGGATTGTGTCCTTTACCACACCTGAGGGCAGCAGGATAGTTTAGGAGGTGCAGGACAGCCTGTGTGGCACACACTGCTCTATTCTTCGAGGGGGGAATGTCCTAGGGGGCCTAGGAGGGAATGGCTTGAGGTCCTGCCACTGTTGCCCCCCCCCCCGCAATCTGCTACCTGAAGCACCTGTTTTACTCTGCCTAGGGCCAACCCTGGGTTTCTAACACTGTGAAGCTGAAAGAAGCCTATGCAGTTGAGACTAATGCATGTGCCTGTCTGAGAGAGAGGCAATCACTGTCAGCCAGCTTTGAATTCAGTCAAGCTGTCAAGTCATTCGTTCAAGCTCTGGGATCGTAGAAGCAATTGTACTTGCATTTTGGAAGGAATGAGGCTAGTAGAGAATATCCATAAAGCTTTGGGGCTCAGGGGAATTGTACTTCTACCTAGATCAATGAGAATTTTCCTATTTGTTTTTTCAGGGAAAGAATTTCACCCCAGGACTGAAACTCTGAAGAACTGATAATTCAAATAACTACTACCAACAAACCTTTATTAGGTCCAGACGATTATATAAAAGAGTGCAAAGCTGATCTTTGCCTAATTATACAATTTATCAAAAGAATTATATTCAGCAATGTTAAGGAAATTAAAACACAGAATCTAAAGTAAATGGACTCCACAACCCAGTTGTAAATCCTCACCTACTCAAAAGACTGAAACCATAAGCTAGTTGACTATTTCTCATTGCAGTTCATCCCATTTATACTATATGCATTAACTAAGGATACCTGACTATGCAAAGTTGAAAATGAATGTGCCTGTTACCAATTGATGGGTACACTGCTAATACTATCTGCTTGTTTTCCTGAAAAAGTGAGTTTTGACCAGTGGATTGTGGTGGAACAAGACATCACATCCACTAAGCAGAGTAGTATTCCTCCAAGAAAAGAGATGAACTTGAGATGTCTTGTTATGAAATTTGAAACATTTATGTACTGCCATTCTATTATTGTAATGTCATTTATGAAAGCCAGGTGTAATATTTCTAGGGATAAAAAAAATCAGAACATCTGGATTGCAGATACAATGCATTGTTCAGTGCACTGGGATTGAGTCTAACTAGGTCTGAAAAGAAACCAAATCTCAGGGAAATACGAGACAGCACAGAGAATTCAACTGTTATCTGACACAATCTTGAACTGGATGTAAATGTTAATGTAAGACTATACTGAAAGTTTTTGGAGATTAGATTTTGGTATATTAAACATGAGCTCTTAATGGAAAACAACTTCATCAAAGTGCTTTCTGGTAGCTCTAACATTCTTGATGACAAATAAAACTTGCATAAATGGTCTCTTGAAATTATCCACTCTATTTCTGGGTAGAGAAATTCCAGAAACTGTTTCATCAAATGTCTCCAGGATGACAAACAGTTTCCCAGGGATGGGGATCACCATTACCAGTGGTAGTACCAAAGCTTCTATTTTCCCCTTAGGGTTTTTCCCTTATGCTGCTGCAAGTGGTAGTAACTGCAACCGGGTTGGCACTTGGCAGCCTGGCAGCCATTTTGCATCCTCCACAATGCCCTGGCCCTAGCATTGTCCCAGGGCATTATGGGTGGGGAAAAAGGCACCACTACAAAACAAATGGTGGAGAATATTCAGACAGAAGTCAACAAAGTGACCTTTTTACAATAAAGCATCTGTGGCACCTTAAAGACTAACAGTGTTATATTACTAGGGATGGACATCTGTAATGTTGCATAAATGGCCCCTGGCCTGTATGGCTGCCAATTTGCAACATTACTTTTACAGAGAAACCTGAGCCACCATTTTACACAAAATGGTGGCTTGCTAAGAGGATAGGTGGCCTCTGGCTGCTCATGGACTGCATGAGATCCCAGTGAACAGGTCCAGTAAGTGGTGGTGGCTCAGTGAGTGGGGTCCAGGGAGCCAGACTGACAGGGAGTCCTCTGGACTACACCCTCCTCTTGGACCCTGGTGACATCCCTATTAAGACTAACAGTGTCTTGTTACTAAGACATGAATTTTCAGAGGTTAAACCCAATTCGTCAGATGGAGGAAACAATATATCAAGGGAATGAAGCACAATGAAAGCAGAATAAGATCTGAAAAAAGGCATGAATCCTAGTGTGCTATTTTAAATAAACCCTGATATTGACCACAGCACACTCCAGTTATGTAGTAAGAACAGACAAATCTGTCAGTTTCGCTTTCTCCCACATTTGATTTTTTTTTTTTTTACATTTGATGTTCTTTCCATCCGATTTATGAAGAATTTGACACATTGTTTGAAAGTTCTTATCAAACAACGAACTGAACAAAATTCCCACTCATCTGTACCGGCCAAATTCAATGGAAGGACTATGTTGTATCTGCCAGCCCTGTAGCTGTTAAAGACGAGGAGCATGTTAGAAAAAAATAAGAGGTGGCAACCCTAATTCAGCACCCCAAACAAAGCTGAATACATGAGGATTGAAACCCATACTAAGCACTCAAAGTCCTCTGCCTTTGGATGCATCTGTCAGCTTCTCTTTCTTCCACATTCAGTGTTTCTAAATCCCAAGTTCTTTCCATGGAGAAATTTATGAATTTAGTAAATTCTTGTCAAAAAATGAATCAAAATACTCACACTTCTCTATTATATACCCCTCTTACCAATGACAGAGAAGCCCGATTCAGGTGTTCTTTTGGGGGTGTATAATCAATGCATGAGGAGAGGGAGTGCTCTAGTCCCTGCCCCCTCCTCTCATGTTTTCATTGGTTTGTACTTGTGGAGATGATGGTCTCAACAGGAGAGATTCCTGTATCCATGGAGGCTCTTCACGTGATCCAGGACCCTGATTTTCCAGCATCCTGGATTGTATGGAGAGCCCCCACTTACAGAGGGGGCTCTCCTCTTCAGAAAGTCACCTTCTATGCATAGAGGGTGCCATAAATGTACTGGGGGGCATGATTAGAGCACTCTTTCTCCTCCCCTATTGATTCTACACCGAAAAAGAACACTGATGGGGGTAATGTACAAACAGGGCTTCTTCCATATGTTCATTCTGAATTTCAGGAACTGTGAGACATCACCAGCAAAATAACAGCTCATATCAGCCGGATGGCCAATATATGTGATCTGTATATTCTCATATAACTAGAAGTTAAGGACAACTTGAATTCTTATTGTTGAGGCAGTAATAATGCTTGTACATGATGTGAAATAGGCCTCATTTGAAACCTGATACAGTACGGTGGCCTTCCTCAACTTGGGACCTTCCAGGTATGTTGGACTGCAACTCCCAATGGTGAAACTATGGGAACTGAAGTGCAACACAACTGGAGGGAGCCAATTTGGGGATAGGGATGTATAAGAATTATGTTTTTGCTCACAAAACATGCGAGCATGCTGGGTTTGAAGCCCTGAACATGATCGCCATCATGAGCATGTGTCCGCCAAAATTATTCTTAAATTGCTGAATATGTGCTCATGTTTGTCTCGTATCCAACTACCACTTTGATTCATGCAAATTTCCTAATGTGTGCAAATTTTCAGTTCTGCTTTAGTCTATCGTGGTAAATTGCACAAATTGGGAAATTCGTGCAAATTTGGGGAATATTGTGCAACTTCCCCATTCGATCACTGTTCAATTTGTGTGATTTTCCCATTTGCGCAGAGTGAGCAGCCATTGCAAACATGGACAGGAATCGGGCACGAGATGAGAGGCAAGATGATGTTCAGAGCATTCTGGAGACCTTGAACATCACATGTTCACCCATTCCGACTTAGGGAAGGCTACATTTTGACAGAAGTATTGGACCAGGTGAAATCTTGCATTCAGCCCTCGTCCAAGGCCTTGGTTATTTGAAGTAAGAGGCGGGTCATCTCAAAGAAGGGTAAAAGCAGTTTTGAAAGGTGGCAGAAGCTCCTCTTGTATTTCCAATCCAGTCCAGACTTGTAGAGGCATTGATTAAGATAGGATGAAGATTGCCTACCCTTCATTTTCCAAAGGGTGTAAAACCAGTTCACACACACAGTTGTCTAGGAAGCCTTGGGCATATACATATAAGCCTTTGATGGAACAAGCCATATGAACAGGAGCTACCAGCCTCAGATGGGCTCCATTTTCATTTAAAAAACCACAACAACGAACCATGGGAACTGGGTTAGGAAGCAGTAAACTGGCTGTATAAAACTTAGTTGTAATCTTTGTTTCAGAAAATGGTATTTGGAATGGGGCACAGCTTTCTGAGAGGGAACTGCCCGAGGAAGGCCTAAACCATCTTTATAAGGAAATCAACCCTGGGGATCAAAAGGGGGTGTTGTTGGAAGCTTTGGAGGGGGCTCAAGGCTTCTTTCTGGCTGGAATAATTGAGATAATTATAGGAGAACGCCAGGAGAATTGCTAGGTGAGAAGCGGATCCTTCTTCAGGGAAGACTCAGTGAGCTGGCACCCAGCTTCCCAAGAGTCAGCAGTGGCAGCTGAGAAAACTACCTGTAAGACAAGTAGCAGCAGGATAAGTCCAAGGAGAATTGACTCTTTGCTGAACTATAAAAGAACAACCAGAAATCTTGATTCTGCAGGGACTTTTAGGGGCTAGACTGCAGCCCTGAGCTGCCCTCTCAACTCTGTTGCAGATTGGCGAAAATTCTTCGGGGGGCCGAACACGTTGGCGCTCGGCCCCCCGAAGTTTCGGGAAGAAATTGTCCGCCAACCCTATAAAACAGCCACCCAAATGGTGGCCGCTACAACGGCCACCATTTGCGGCCGCAGCAGCCCAGCAGTGGCCGGGAGACCAGCCGGAGCAGCCGCCACTGCTGGAACCACATCCACCACCAGGTAAGCTCCGTCCCGGGGGGATTCTGTGGGGTGGCGGGGGGGGGGAGGCCGTTCTGCCATGGATTCTGGGGGGCCGTTTTCTAAAGAATCTGGCCTCACTAGAGTCCGTGGCAGAATTCTCTGACATCCCTACCTTTTCTGCACTTTTTCCAGCTCTACAATATCTTTTTTTAGGTGTCCTGACCCGAACTGTACACAGTAAGTGTGTCGCACGTTACATTTGTAGAAAATTCCACCAAGGGCTCCAGTGAGGCCAGATTCTTTAGAATCCAGTCCCCCAGAATCTGTGGTGGAATGGCCTCCTCCCCCGCCCACCGCGGAATAGCCCCGGGACGGAGCTTATCTGGTGGCAGATGCAGCGGCAGCGGCGGATGCGGCAGTGGCAGTTCCTCCAGCTGGTCTCCTGGCTGTTGCTGGGCTGCTGTGGCCGCAAATGGCGGTCGTCTTAGCAGTCGCCATTTGAGTGGCTGCTTTAGCGTGATTTAGTGGCTGCCACGCCATTTGCGCCCCTGCTCTTTGCCGTGATAGGCTACGTAAGTATTTACGTAGCCTATCACGAAAAAGGCAGCCATGCAAATGGCGTAGCGGCCGCCATTTGCGTGGCTGCCTTTCTCGTGATAGGCTACACAATTACTTACATAGCCTATCATGGCTGGCAGCCATGGAAATGGCAGCTGGCGTAGCAGCTGCCATTTGCTGCAGCAGCAGCCCGGCAGCAGCCGGAATTCCGGCTAGCGGCTCTGTGGAGTCACCGTGAAGCAGAGCTGGCCGGGGAGGATTCCGGGGTGCGGGGAAGGAGCACCTCCCCCCCCCCACAGATGGCCCCAGCGGAACCAGGTAAGTGTTTCATACAACTCTATAGATTTGTATAGGGGCAGTATGATGTTGGAGTGTTATTCTCAATTCCTATTCTAATTATGCCTAGTATGTTAGTTTGCCTTTTTTTTACAGCGGCCACACACTGGGTTGACATTTTGATTGAGATGTCCACCACATCCCCAAGACCTCTTTCCTGGCAGGTCACCACTAGCTCAGATCCCATCAGGGTATAATTGAAGTTGGGATTGTTTGCCCCAGTGTGCATCACTTTACACTTGCTTACATTGAACCGCATTTGCCATTTAGATGCCCATTCTCCCAGTTTGAGGACATCCTTTTGGAGCATTTGTGGGAATGTTCAGGCCTGATGCACTTAGGATTCCCAGGTATTAGTATGCACCCCCACTGGCACCAAGAAAGGTGGCTGTTCTCCTCTCCTTTTTACTGACTGATAGTATAGGAGAACACTTCCTTTGTCATGCTTGAAGTACAACTTTGTTCTGCTTAGTTATGCCACTGGTGGGCTCAAATTTCATGAGACTAAGGTTATAGAAACCATGCTCTAAGAAAATTATACAGGAGGTTCCTACTGTACTAACACAGTCCTAACCACAGGTACATGGAAGGAAGTCCCATTGGGTTTTATGGAACTAAGTTCCACCAATAAGTATTCTGAGAACTGCAGTTCTAGAAGCTGAATTTTCGAGCTTATGGGGAATTACTCTTGATATCAACAGAATGATCAGAGATTAATAAAAGACAATGTCCCTAAAATAGTATCCCTTTGGTTCTACTTGCCATTCATGTGCTGAGAGATGTAGATAGCAATTGTTATCAGACCACTGGAAAATTATTCAAATGGCACATTTTCCAAGATGCGCAGCTCAAACAAAATTAGAATTATTAATTAACCGCATGGGAATAAATTTGAATATATTATTCTTTTTAGAGTCGTTGCTCTTTTATATCTCCACACTTATCTTTTAGGGAATTTCATGCCTCTGCAACAATCCAATTTGGTGAGTTATCTTGGTGGAAGAAGAGGCTGCCTAAGAGTTAAAGAGGAAGAGGCTCAGTTAATTAAAAGTATATTACCTCCTGCTAATAATCATAATCAAAATACAACAGGAATTTGACAGGTGCTCAGCCAGAAAGGAAGTACTAAAAAGAGCCCCACACATTGGGGGGGGGGCATTTTATCAGAGATTTTTATCCTGTGGTTCAGTGCATAATATTTGTTGTTATTTCAGATTCGGTTTCCTTTTCCCTCAACCATTTTAGGGTTTTGCCTTTTCTTTACAAACAGGTTAAATGGGACTCGGCCTCGTTTGGATTAGTGAAGGGCCTTTGGTGTCTTTCTGTTACTTTTTACTAGAGGCCTCTCATGCCTTCTCATGCATCCCACAATGTCTGTGTGATGTGCAGCCATTCATGGTAGATAATCTGTACAGTCCTCTTGCTGCACTGATTTGCTTTGGGTTCACTTCCAAGTGTGCACAGTGAGCTAAGTGCTACTTACTCAGCATATGCGCCAGTTGTCCCTGTTTACCAGAGAGAGTCTCTGGCATTTTCTTTCTTTTTCAAAAAATGATACCGCCTCTAGATGTTGGGTAGGGCTTTTTAAATAAATTTGATTGTACACACTATTCACCTGCACTATAGTTCTTTGGATTACAGCCCCTGCCCTGTCGGGAGTGCCCCAGCTGCCTCTTGCAGTCCCTTCCAATATCCAACTCAGGACACAGACGATGAGGATTCTTTCCAAGGATTTATTCCTTTATGACTCTTTCAGATACTAATCACTAGCGACTAAGCAAGGAACAGCACTGGGGAAAGACAGCAGAGTAACCTAAGCTCCAGGTAAGGCAGTTGGTCCCCGTTTGAAGGGGAACCACAGGAAGACTCTGAACTTATGGGCTAGGGAGAGATCCTCCCTCTTTCCCTTGGGTCCTTGGGACGCGACCATTGTTCGCACGCCAAACCAGTGGAATGCCTCCTTTTGGCACCCTACATCTGTCACCGCTCCCTGCATCTGCGCCGAGCATCCAGCAAGCCCCCCTCCAGCGCTCTCTCACTGCCAGGGTCGCTATCTATCCCAGGAATGCTGGCAGGAGGAATCTTTGCCAGCTGCTGTGCCTGTGAGAGATGAGCAAGCTCCTCTCCCACGGATTGCTGATCCTCCTCATAATCAGAACTGCTCTGGGGCTCTATGGGCTCAGTTTCCACCCTGACATCCCCTAGGAGTGTGTGGTTTTAATTCTGGTGCACAAACATGTAAGTGCATGCACATGACATAGACACCAAATTCCATCACCCTGTTTCTCTCCCATCCCCTTGAACCAGCTACCTGGATAGTAAATGCTTCTGAATGTATTTGGGTTGCAGGTATTCTATGGGTTGGATCCAGACTTAATCATTGAAATCAATGGAAATTAAGTTAGTCATGACTAATTTAAATTCCATGGATTTCAGCAGGTCTGCTCTAAGTATGACTAATAGTGCAATCCTATGCATGTTTAGACAGAAGAAAAGTCCTGCATGCTGGGAGTTGTAGAACTTTTTTCTGTCTAAACATACATAGGATTGTACCCTTAGTTTGGATCCAATGTTATAAATGTAACCAGATCCATTCTAAGGTTAAAAAACTTCGTTAAACATTAAGATTTTTGTTTTGTTTCATTTTAAAAAAGGAATTGTTATGATCAGTTTACTACTCTTGATCATGAGGCAGTGCAGGACAAGATGGAAAAAATACAATGTACAGCAGCAGCACAAGAGCCATCTGCAATGGGCAACGAGGGTTACAGCTAAAGTAGTGATCCTTGGTGTGAGAACTAGGGGTGGACGAAAGTCACTTACCTTTTCTCGCAGCTTGTTCGCGGTGGGGGGGAGCGCTTCGCTGCTCCCCCCGCGAAGTTCAGGCCGGGGGGGGAGGCTTCCCGCCTCGCCCGGCCGAAATTCAGGCCGGGGGGGAGGCTTCCTGCCTCGCCCGGCCGAAATTCAGGCCGGGGAGGAGGCTTCCCGCCTTGCCCGGCCGCGAACACGAAAGTAAAAAAAAAAAAAGTCCCCTGATAGGCTACGTGACGATTCACGTAGCCTATCATGGCTAAATCTGGAAAGTCAGCCATGATAGGCTACGTGAATCGTCACGTAGCCTATCACGGGTGACTTTAAAAAAAAAAAAGCGCGTACGGCTAATGGCGGCCCCCATAGGGAGCCGCCATTCCCGTTCCTTATTTGGTCGCTGTAGTCTACGTAAATCTTTACGTAGACTACGGCGAAAATAAGGGCAATGCAAATAGCGTTGCCCTTATTTTCGCCGTAGTCTACGTAAAGATTTACGTAGACTACAGCGACCAAATAAGGAATGGGAATGGCGGCTCCCTATGGGGGCCGCCATTAGCCGTACGCGCTTTTTTTTTTTAAAGTCACCCGTGATAGGCTACGTGACGATTCACGTAGCCTATCACGGCTGACTTTGCAAATCTAGCCGTGATAGGCTACGTGAATCGTCACGTAGCCTATCAGGGGACGTGTTTTTTTTTTTTTCTTTCATTGCAATGGCGGGGGCGGCAGCCGGTCGAAAGACTGGCTGCCGCTCCCGCCCCGCTCGAACACCGGATGAACCGCTAGCCGGACCCGCCGCCGGGAGGGACATTCAGGGAAGATAAGTCCCGTCCCGGGGGGGGGCGGGGGGCGGGGGGGGCGGAGGATTTCTCCCCGAAACTTGTTCGGGGGGCCGAACACGTTGGCGCTCGGCCCCCCGAAGTTTCGGGGAGAAATTCTCCGCCATCCCTAGTGAGAACAGATGTTACAAAGGTACAAGTGTTCCTATTTTCATATGTGAAATGATGGAGGGCATGATATAGTTTCCAGAAACATTGCCACCGCTGACACCATGTCATGATTTCTTTAAAGGTAGAAATAAGGAGTGGGTATAAGATGAGTGTAAGACAACTATATACTATAGAGCAGCCTTCTGTATACTATAGAGCATGGATGGCTGGGGAATGCTGGGAGTTGTAGGACTTTTTCTGTCAGAGGGATCAATCCTATAGCCGCTAGGCAGCGGCTAGATGGCCATAGGATATGTTGTTTTATGGGAACCGACCTCCCCCCACTCCCTCCGCAAGGCAGCACGGAAAAGCCCTGTCCTCCACACCGGCAAGAGGAGTGCGGAGCGGCCAAAAAGGGGTGTGGCTGAGGGCGTTCCAGGGTGGGGAGGGCCAAACTGCCTGTACAACACATCCTGTGTTGATCTCCTCCGTGCTTCTCCTGCCCTGCTTTGGATAGCTGATCGCCTCCAAGTTTGGAGGCAGCCGTCTATCTCGATAATATTGTGCCCCAAATGTACATAGGACTGTGCACCTAGTGCCTCAAACTGGGACTCCAGCAGTGAGACTCAAACATAGTTCTCTCTGTGCAATTAGAATGGTTTGCTTGAGAAAAGTGCTGCTGTCCTGCTCTATTATTATTATTATTATTATTATTATTATTATTACATTTATTAATCGCCCATCTGGCTGGTCACCCAGCCACTCTGGGCGATGTACAGCATACAATAAAACAGTTTAAAACAATAAAAATCTACAATAAAAACATTTTCTAAAATACCCTAACCCACCCCAAATGCCTGCCTGAACAACCATATTTTTAATGCACGGCGGAAGCTCATTAAAGATAAATGAAGAGATAAATGCTCTTATCTTCACTGCAGCCTCACTGCTGCCGATGGTAGTATTGCAGCTAGGGATGTACGAAAGTCACTCACCTTTTGACGAAATGTGATTCGAGGTGGGGGGGAGGTGCTCCCCCCCTCACCCCCAAAATTCTGGCTGGGGGGAGGCTCTCCGTCCCTCCCCCCTGAATCCTGGCCAGCTGGGTGCGCAAATGGCGGCGGCCATACTCGCCGCCGTTTGCGTCCCTGCAGTCAGCCGTGATAGGCTACGTAAATGTTTACATAGCCTATCACGGCTAAGTAAAAAACAAACAAAAAACCCATGCGTAGGCAAATGGCGGCGCCCATGGGCGCCGCCATTTGCATTCCTTATTTTGGCACGTCTAGTCTACGTAAACATTTATGTAGACTACGGCAAAAATAAGGGGAACGCAAATAGCGTAGCGTCTACGCTATTTGCGTTCCCCTTATTTTCTCCATAGTCTACGTAAATGTTTATGTAGACTAGACGTGCCAAAATAAGGAACGCAAATGGCGGCGCCCATGGGCGCCGCCATTTGCATACATGCATTTTTGTTTTGTTTTTTACTCAGCCGTGATAGGCTACGAAAACATTTACGTAGCCTATCATGATATTTTTTAAAAATCTAGCCGTGATAAGTTACGTAAATCTTTACATAGCCTATCACATTTTTTTTTTTTTTTACTGGAAATGGCGGTGGCGGCAGATGGTCGGAAGACCGGCCGCCGCCGCCGCTGGAGCTGCCACCACCAGGAGGATTCGCCCAAGGTAAGTCCCATCCCGGGGGGGGGGGTGGCGGGGGGTGGCAGACCGTTTTACCACCGATTTCAGGGGGCCGAATGCGCTGGCATTCGGCCTCCCCGAGATTCGTGGCGAAATTCTCTGACATCCCTAATTGCAGCTACCTACTCAGCAGGGAGGGATCAGGTGACTCCAAGAGCCAATAGGGTTCCAAATCATCCATCTTCTCATTGCTCAGGCACAGTCCGAGCTTTGCTTGGACTAGCTACCTCCACTTGCCTTGAACTCTGGCACCAAACAGGCACAACAGAGTTCTTTGGGACAAAATATGTCATCCTGTCATTCAAAGGTTTCCGATGTATTACATGCAATGTGTCAAAGGAAAGTGAATATGCAGAAAGTAGATCTTAGCAGCTCCTGGCTTTGAATGATCTGCAACAGCAGAGTTTGCAGTTAACTAGTTCACTCAGCCAGTCTTTGCATTCTGCAGACTTAAAAGTGAAATCCCGCCTAGAAATTAAAACTTAATTTGGTGATGATCACTTCTTTATACATGTAGTTGAAAGCCTAACCTAAGTTGTGCCAATCCCTGCTCTCACACAACACCCATACATAGATATAGGTCAGTGCTCCAAGTATGGTGGGATGGAATATGCTGTCCTACCTCCTTTTCAGGCAGACCTACAAACATCCCATATCTTTCAGGTGGACATAAATGAGTCTGGCCTAGGGATGCTGGAGGAATCCAGTTGTGGGGTAGATGTCAGCAAATTTTTGCGAGCTCAGCCCCCTGGACTCTGGCTTCCAGACACCCAAGCTGCCTGACTCGGCATATGCCAAAATGGGCAAGCTCGCATTTTTCTGCTTTAAAAAAATGTGTACAAATCGTGATTTGTGCAAAATTGCGAGTATAAATATTTACAGAAATCACAATTTGCGCAAAATTGCAGCCAGAAATAGTGCAATTTCTGCAGAATTGCAGGAATAAAAGGTCATTTGCACCTGCAATTTTGTGCAAATTGTGGTATTTAGAGCTGTGATTTTGCACAAATTGCAATTTCCTTAAATATTCATATCCATGATTTTGCTCAACTCGTGACTTGCAGATAAAAAATAAGGTGGGGAAGTTCCACTACTCTGCTTGCAAATGCTCACCAAGTTGGGGGTGCCGCAGGGATCCATCGAGCCAAAAGCAAACAGGATTTCTCTGCAACGGCCATCCCTAGTCTAGCCAAACCACCTCACTTCTGTTCTTGTCCTACTTTGGACACTTATATGGGACCATCTTTTTTTAAAACATAATGGTCCTATATTCTATAATTCTTATTGTGGTGAAATTATTGTAACACTTGGCAACTTTACAGAAATACATTAACCATTTCATTAATGCCTGTCCTTAGTTCCTTGAAATGATTTTGAATTGCCACAAAGCCACTCAGTAGGGAGGGAAGCTTCTGGCATATTGAAATTCAACTTCTTTTTAAAGCTCTACTCTGAACTTTTAATTTAGGTTTACAAAAATGCTGCGAACAGACGATCAGTCAAATGAAGAGAGCCAGAAAAGCTGATTTCCTGGAGGAGGAAAAGACTTCTTTGGTAATATGGCCTGCCTGACTGAATTGCATGAGCTGATGACTCAAAATAAGAATGACAGTGGAAGAGGCCATAGCTGAAGGCTCCAGGTTCAACCCCTGGTATCTGCAGGCAGGACTGGAAAAAAAAGACTGCGACCTGAAAGTCTGGAGACCTTATGCCAGTCAGTGTAGTCCAGCCTGGTGCCTCCCTAATTTCATGCAGCACTCAGTGCCACCTGGCTCTCCAGACACAGTGGGTTCACTCTCTTGCTCTCCAAACCATACCTCTGAGAGTTGCTTTTGTCTTCCAATTAGTGTGTGAGAGAGCGAGGTAGAAGGGATGGGGCTGAAGAGGGAGTGTGTGTGTGTGTGTATGTGTGTGTGTGAGACAGAGAGAGATTGTTATCATTGCAATATTGCAATGTTGCAAACTCTACCCATTTTTTTTCATTCTGGCTCTGCCCACTCTTCAGTTTGGTTCCACCCACCATAAGCTCTGGCCCCCAACTGACTTTTCTTGTGTGTCAATGGCCTTGCATTGGACAAAAGTTCCCCACCCCTGCTTTACTGTTTTAGACTCTGGCCTTTTGAGTTATAAGTGCAGATGGGTTTTTGTTGTGGTGGTTCGTTTCTTTTGGTGAGCTTTGTCATGCGGTGGCGGGGGGGGGGGAGGGTTGAGCTCAGGGAAGAGCCTCTTTACAGGAAACAGAGATGCCTGCTTTCCTACCAGCCCAAGACAAATTGGAGACTCTGACTAAATAGCAACACAAACCCACACATGGCAGCATGAACGCTGCAAAGAGATTTCACAGGGTGTTGTGGTGGCAAGTATGGAGTGCTTTGCGTCAACGAAAAGCAAGAATGTTCACCGTAGTGAATAGCTGGAACACATAATGCCATTCATATGAAGTACTTAAGCTGTAGAATGCCAGTGGCTGAGATGTTAGCCACACAGTTTTAGATGCCTGTGAACTCTTTCACAGGCTCTGTTTCTAAATGTCAGGGAAATAAATGCGCCACATAACTCAGAGTGTTTTTGTGGCAAGAACGTATACTTTAGCTTGGAAATGGCATTGCTAATTTCAGGACCACTGCTGGTGCCATTATGCTCTCTCTGTTCAGGTCACCTTCAGAAAGTAATTTTACTTCAACATGAAACAAAAGCCTGTGATTTTTTATTTTTATTTTTTAGGGTGGGGGGAATTGGCTGTTGCAGGAGGAAAAAGAAATATTTCCAAAGCCTCCCTATTTATTATTTCTGAGAAAGCAACAGAATAAAGCCGCAGCTGGCAGGCACTTCCCCCCCCTTTCCTCTTAGCATTTAATAATAGAATTAATTGGCAAGTGTAATGTTTTCAGGCCATTTTTCCGCTATACATTGCCCTCTGCTATCTTATGAGGAGATGCTGCAATCCAACACAAGAAACGTAATTGAATAATCAGAAGAGAGAGAGAGAGTGTGTGCGTGTGTGCAAGAGGGAGCTTTTGTTTTAGCAACGGGAATTCTTCAAAGTTAAAAGTTAATGAGCTATTGAAAAGGGGCCATTAAAAAAAGGAAAAAAAAGTGAGGTTAGCTTAAGTTATTTTTAAGGAACATAATAGGCTCTGTAGCCTCAGCCTCCATTACCATTCCGGGTCGTCCTGATAATATTGGTGTCATACAGAGGAACTGTCATATCAAGGAATTAGACCTCCTGCATTCTAATTCACCCCCACCCCCAACAGTGTCCATGCCTTTCCATTGCTCTTCCCTCTTTCCTTTCACTGTGGTCTAGATGGTGTGCCCACATTTTCAGCCTCAGCCATTTATCTTGCCTGTATCGTTTCTTGCCCCTTCATGGATCACTGCCTTGTTGTGGCGAAGGGGCTTGCGTAACTCAGTGAAGCCATAAGCTATGCCGTGCAGGGCCACCCAAGACGGACAGGTCATGGCAGAGAGTTCTGACAAAATGTGGTCCACTGGAGAAGGAAATGGCAACCCACTCCAGTATTCTTGCCAAGAAAACCCCATGGAACGTATCACAAGGCTAAAAGATATGACGCCGGAAGATGAGCCCCTCAGGTCGGAAGGTGTCCAATATGCTACTGGGGAAGAGCAGAGGGTATTTCCAAGTAGCACCAGAAAGAGTGAAGCGGCTGGGCCAAAGCCGAAAGGACACTCAGCTGTGGATGTGTCTGGCGGTGAAAAGAAAATCTGATGCTGTAAAGAACAATATTGTTTAGGAACCTGGAATGTCAGATCAATGAATCAAGGTAAGCTGGAGGTGGTCAAACATGAGATGGCAAGATTGAACATCGACATCTTGGGAATCAGCGAACTAAAATGGACAGGCATGGGCGAATTTAATTCAGGTGACCATCATATCTACTATTGTGGGCAAGAATCCCTTAGAAGAAATGGAGTTAGCACTCATAGTCAACAAAAGGGTAGGAAAAGCAGTACTGGGGTACAATCTCAAAAACAACAGAATGATCTCAGTACAAATCCAAGGCAAACCATTCAACATCACAGTAATTCAAGTCTAGGCCCCAACCACTGAGGCCGAAGAAGCTGAGCTTGATCGGTTCTATGAAGACCTACAACACCTTCTAGAACTAACACCAAAAAAAGATGTCCTCTTTATCATAGGGGATTGGAATGCTAAAGTAGGAAGTCAAGAAATCACCGGGATAACAGGCAGGCATGGCCTTGGTGTACAAAATGAAGCAGGACAAAAGCTAATAGAGTTTTGCCAAGAGAACACGCTGATCATAGCAAACACTCTTTTCCAACAGCACAAGAGGCGACTCTAAACATGGATGTCATCAGATGGTCAATATCGAAATCAGATTGATTATGTCCTTTGCAGCCAAAGATGGAGAAGCTCCATACAGTCAGTAAAAACAAGACCTGGAGCTGACTGTGGCTCAGATCATGAGCTGCTTCTTGCAAAATTTCGGCTTAAATTGAAGAACGTCGGGAAAACCACTAAACCGTTCAGGTATGACCTAAATCATATCCCTGATGAATATACAGTGGAGGTGAGGAATAGATTTCAGGGATTAGACCTGATAGACAGAGTGCCTGAGGAACTATGGACGGAGGTCCGTAACATTGTTCAGGAGGCAGCAACGAAATCCGTCCCAAAGAAAAAGAAATGCAAGAAAGCCAAGTGGCTGTCTGATGAGGCTTTACAAGTAGCTCACGAAAGAAGGGAAGCGAAAAGCAAGGGAGAAAGGGGAAGATATACCCAACTGAATGCAGAGTTCCAGAGAAGAGCAAGGAGAGACAAGAAGGCCTTCTTAAATGAACAATGCAAAGAAATCGAGGAAAACAACAGAATGGGAAAGACTAGAGATCTCTTCAAGAAAATTGGAGATCTCAAGGGAACGTTTTGTGCAAAGACGGGCATGATCAAGGACAAAGAAGGCAGGGACCTAACAGAAGCAGATGAGATTAAGAAGAGGTGGCAAGAATACACAGAAGAACTATACAGGAAAGATCTGAATGTCCCTGATAGCCATGATAGTGCGGTCACTGAACTTGAGCCGGACATCCTAGAGAGTGAAGTCAAGTGGGCCTTAGGAAGCATTAGTAACAACAAAGCTAGCGGAGATGACAGTATTCCAGCCGAGCTATTTAAAATCCTAAAAGATGATGCTGTTAAAGTGCTGCATTCAATATGCCAACAAATCTGGAACACTCAACAGTGGCCACAAGACTGGAAAAGGTCAGTTTACATTCCAATTCCAAAGAAGGGCAACGCCAAAGAGTGTTCAAACTACCGCACCATTGCGCTCATTTCACATGCCAGCAAGGTGATGCTCAAAATCCTACAAGCTAGGCTTCAGCAGTATGCGAACCGAGAACTACCGGAAGTACAAGCTGGGTTCCGAAGAGGCAGAGGAACTAGAGATCAAATCGCCAACATTCGCTGCATCATGGAGAAAGCAAGAGAATTCCAGAAAAACGTCTATTTCTGCTTCATTGACTACGCTAAAGCCTTTGATTGTGTGGATCACAACAAACTCTGGCAAATTCTTAAAGTGATGGGAGTACCAGACTACCTTACCTGTCTCCTGAGAAACCTGTACGAGGGTCAAGAAGCAACAGTAAGAACCAGACATGGAACAACCGAGTGGTTCAAAATTGGGAAAGGAGTACGACAAGGCTGCATATTGTCACCCTGCTTATTTAACTTATATGCAGAGTACATCATGAGAAATGCCGGGTTGGATGAATCAGAGGTCGGAATTAAGATTGCCGGGAGAATTATCAACAACCTCCGATATGCAGACGATACCACCCTAATGGCAGAAAGCGAAGAGGATCTCAAGAGCCTCTTGTTGAGGGTGAAAGAGGAGAGTGCAAAAGCTGGTTTGAAACTCAACATTAAAAAAACGAAGATCATGTCATCTGGCCCTATCACTTCCTGGCATATAGAAGGGGAAGAAATGGAAGCAGTGACAGATTTTACTTTCTTGGGCTCCAAGATCACCGCAGACGGTGACTGTAGCCATGAAATTAAAAGACACTTGCTCCTTGGGAGGAAAGCTATGGCCAACCTAGACAGCATAGTAAGAAGCAGAGACATCACCTTGCCGACAAAGGTCCGTCTAATCAAAGCTATGGTTTTCCCAGTAGTAATGTATGGCTGTGAGAGCTGGACTATAAGGAAGGCTGAGCGCCGAAGAATTGATGCTTTCAAACTGTGGTGCTGGAGAAGACTCTTACGAGTCCCCTGGACTGCAAGGACGTCCAATCAGTCCATCCTAAAGGAAATCAACCCTGAGTGCTCATTGGAAGGACAGATAATGAAGCTGAAGCTCCAATATTTTGGCCACCTAATGCGAAGAGAAAACTCCCTGGAAAAGACCCTGATGCTGGGAAAGACTGAAGGCAAAAGGAGAAGGGGACGGCAGAGGATGAGATGGCTAGATAGCATCACTGATGCAATGAATATGAACTTGAGCACGCTCCGGGAGAGAGCGCAGGACAGGAAGGCCTGGCGTGCTATGGTCCATGGGGTCACGAAGAGTCGGACACGACTGAACGACTGAACAACAACAACAACAATCGTTTCTTGGCTCACATAGGCCCAGCAGGAGTTCAAGATTTCTATGAAGCAAATAGGGAAGGATTCTCTGTGTAAATATGCATCTGTTCTAGGGCAGTTACAAATTAGTGACGGCAAACTTACCCCAACAGAAATGGGAATATGCTTGCCAGGTTCTAAATTCCTCTGTCCAATCTCAGATGAAAGTTCTCCATTATTCTTATTTTGTATATTCAAACTGCTAAAGAAGCACAGATCTCCTCCGTGCTCACCAGTCAGCCATACCAGGCTGCACTGCTTCCCTTCTGACCTCCTCTTCCTTGAAATGCCATGTTTGCATGCTCCTAACAAGTCCCGCTGTCTTCAGAGAGAGCGTTTCAGCCTGGCAGCACTTTCTGGAATGGTCATGTGACCAGGCCAGGGCATGTTGTTGCATGGAGTGGTCACATGACCAGTCTAGGCAGTGCCCGCTGGGCTGTAACTAGGGATGTACGAAATTCCCCTTACCTGGCTCTGCCAGGTTCCGCTGGGGGGGGGGAGGCGCTCCGTCCCTCCCCCAGGAATCCTGGCCGGCCGGCTCCGCCAGCAGCCGGACATCTGGCCGCTGGCTAGCAGGGATGCAAATGGTGGCGGCTGTAGCTGCCGCCGTTTGCATCCCTGTAGTCAGAGGTGATAGGCTACGTAAAGACTTACATAGCCTATCACGTCTGGCTTAAAAACAACAACGCGCGTACGCAAATGGCGGCTTTTTTTTTTTTTAAGCCAGATGTGATAGGCTACGTAAGTCTTTACGTAGCCTATCACATCTTGTAAAAAAAAAAAAACAACCCAGACAAGACTGTAAATGGCGGCGGCGGCAGCTGGTCGGAAGACCAGCCGCCGCAGCCGCCGCCGCAGCTGCCGCCAGAGCCGCCGCCACCAGGAAGATCCGCCCCAGGTAAGTCTTGTCCCGGGGGGGATCCGCGAGGGGGGCGGGGGAGTGGCAGGCTGTTCCGCCAGAGATTTCGGGGGGCCAAATGCACTGGCATCTGGCCTCACTGAGATCCATGGCGGAATTCTCTGCCATCCCTAACCGTAACGCTACTTTCCTTTGGAAAAAGAGACGAATCCCCTGCTGCAAGCACAAAAAGTGATTTTCTAAAGCAGTAAGAACTTTAGAAAATCTCCTTTTTGCCTGAAAGGACTGAGAAAAAAAAGTCATTCAGACCTTGCAGGCACTTGTAATCAATCCTGATTTGAATAATGAGGTTTGTTGGATAGCCATCCAAGCTCAGTACACATATGAGCATTACAAAAATAGCAGATTTGACTTAAGAGCCACCTAATTTTGGTTTTTGCTGGCATCATTATTAAAAATACCTTAGCTATCCTGTCAGTAGTTTCACAGCACTGAGCATTAACAGCCTTTATTTTATTTTTAAAACAAAGGCATGCATGGCAGCTTCAACTGCAATCCTGTTTCCACTTACCTGGGAGGAACCCCATTGAACTTGATGGGACTTATTTCTGAAAAGACATCCATAGGATCGTGCTGTTAGAGATGTAACTAATTTACTGCCATGTGACTGCTTTGTTGTTTAAATATAAAACTATTTAAAAGGTTTTCACCTTGATAAGCAATACAGTTTTGATCTAACAACCCCCCTCCCCGCATAATGAAGGTGGTCTGCTATTACTGCTCCCCTTTAATGTTTATTTAGCCTCAGAGTGTGCTAGGTGCTGTACAAAAGACAATGTGTCATTGAAATCAGAGTAACTTTAAGGGCTTCATTGTTGACTTCTAGCCAACTTTGCTAGAAGTAGTTGGCTAGAATTATTTTTTCGAAGGGAAAATAAGCACATGCCTTTATTTTTTCTTCCTTTTTATTTCAGATGCAACCCATGCTTTTAGTTAGGGATGTACGAAAGTTCCGCCACGGATCTCAGGGAGGCCGAATGCCAGCGCATTCGGCACCCCGAAATCGGTGGCGGAATGGCCTGCCACCCCCCGCCACCCCCCCGGGAGTCCACCAGGCTCCACCCCCTCTCAGACTCCTATGACATCCCTAGTATCCATATGCTACCTGAATATCTTCACCCCCTGCCCACAGGGTAAATAGCATCCTCAATCAAAATAAGTTTAATTGTTATTAACAATACTAGGGCTGAGCCAA
Organism: Heloderma suspectum; assembly: GCF_057233095.1. NCBI lineage: Eukaryota > Metazoa > Chordata > Lepidosauria > Squamata > Helodermatidae > Heloderma > Heloderma suspectum. The sequence goes on from NC_139458.1 coordinate 276,037,712, forward strand.
ATTTCATGGTGTTTATTCACAACTAGGGATGGCGGAGAATTTCTCCCCGAAACTTCAGGGGGCCGAGCGCCAACGTGTTCGGCCCCCCGAACAAGTTTCGGGGAGAAATTCTCCGCCCCTCCCCCCCGCACCCCCCCCCGGGACGGGACTTACCTTTGCCGAATGTCCCTCCCGGCGGCAGGTCCTGCCGGCAGTTCGCCGGGTCTTCGTCAGGGGCGGGGGCGGCAGCCGATCTTTTGACCGGCTGCCGCCGCCGTCATTGCAATCAAAGAAAAAAAAAAAACGCCCCCGTGATAGGCTACGTGACGATTAACGTAGCCTATCACGGCTAGATTTGCAAAGTCAGCTGTGATAGGCTACGTAAATCGTCACTTAGCCTATCACGGGTGACTTTAAAAAAAAAAAAGTGCGTACGGATAATGGCGGCCCCCATAGGGAGCCGCCATTCCCCTTCCTTTTTTGGTCGCTGTAGTCTACGTAAATGTTTACGTAGACTACGGCGAAAATAAGGGCAACGCTGTTTGCGTTGCCCTTATTTTCGCCGTAGTCTACGTAAAGATTTACGTAGACTACAGCGACCAAATAAGGAACGCGAATGGCAGCTCCCTATGGGGGCCGCCATTTGCGTACGTGCTTTTTTTTTTTTTTAAGTCACCTGTGATAGGTTACGTGACGATTTACGTAGCCTATCACGGCTGACTTTGCAGATCTAGCCGTGATAGGCTACGTTAATTGTCACGTAGCCTATCACGGGGGCGTTTTTTTTTTTAACTGTTTAGTTCGTGGCCGGTCGAGGCGAGGCGCCTCCTCCCCGGCCTGAATTTCGGCCAGGCGAGGCGGGAAGCCTCCCCCCTGGCCTGAATTTCGGCCGGGCGAGGCGGGAAGCCTCCCCCCCGGCCTGAACTTCGGGGGGGAACCACGAAGCGCCTCCCTCCCACCGCGGGAAATCTTCGAGGACAGGTAAGTGACTTTCATCCACCCCTATTCACAACTCTTTCTGGTGGATGAAGATCATGTGGAATGTGTGTGTGTGGGATTTTTGGGTGAGGGAAAAAAAGGAACTCATTATGGTGTGGTCCAAGGGCTTCTTTATTTTCTTCTTCTTCTTTAATTGTTTAAAAATGCTGCTGTGAGCACTGCTCTCACCTGCTTTGGAAAGGGGACTCCAAATACCCTTGGGAAGATGCAAAACCATGACATTACATGATTACCATGATATTTCAGTCTGTTTCCCGCCTCCCAGCTGAGCAGAGCAGAGCAGAGCAGAGCAAGCTGCTCCAGCTGGTCCAGGGACTACAGAAGCAAGCAAGCTCCCAGAGGGCGAGCGACCAGAGTGAGTGAACAGGGGGAGCAAACAGGAATTGGCCAGGGGAGTTCGGCAGGGGAGGTCAAAGTGGAGGCCCCTAACATTTTTTTTCATTTTTCATTTTATTTTTTAAGTAACCTTTTTCGATTTATTTGTCTTGTAACACACAATTTCACACAAGTGGGCCTCTGCTTTTAACCTCTACTGAGTAGGGGAACAGGCACAGGCTAGTCTAGAACAATCTAGGGATGTACGAAAGTTCCGCCATGGATCTCGGGGAGGCCGAATGCCAGCGCATTCGGCCCCCCAAAATCGGTGGCAGAACGGCCCCCTGCCCCCCACCCCCCCGGGACGGAACTTACCTGGGGCATATCTTCCTGGTGGTGGTGGCTCTGGCGGCAGTTTGGCGGCGGCGGCTGTGGTGGCCGGTCTTCCGACCAGCTGCCGCCGCCGCCATTTCCAGGTTAAAAAAAACAACAACACGTGATAGGCTACGTAAAGATTTACGTAGCCTATCACAGCTAGATTTTAAAAAAACACCATGATAGGCTACGTAAATCTTTACGTAGCCTATCACGGCTGACTTAAAAAAACACAAAAAAGCACGTACTCAAATGGCGGCGCCCGTAGCTGCCGCCATTTGCGTTCCTTATTTTGTCACGTCTTAGTCTATGTAAACATTTACGTAGACTAAGATGGCGAAAATAAGGGGAACGCAAATAGCGTAGCGTAGGGGGCCACCATTTGTGTACGTGCGTTGTTTTTTTTTTTTTAATCAGCTGTGATAGGCTACGTAAAGATTTACGTAGCTTATCACGGCTGACTGCAGGGACTCAAACGGCAGCTGCTACGGCCACCGCCATTTGCGTCCCTGCTAGCCAGCGGCCGGATGTCCGGCTGCTGGTGGAGCCGGCCGGCGGATCCGCAGAATTGCTGCGGAGCACAGCCGGCCGGCCAGGATTCCGGGGGGGGGGGAGGAACGGAGCGCCTCCCCCCCCGGTGAGGATTCCGGGGGGAGGGACGGAACGCCTCCCCACGCAGCATCAGCATAATCCCTGAAAGGTAAGCATGTTTCATACATCCCTACTTTTAGCCTATGTCCCTGGAAACCGTTTATACTACTGGTCTACACTGAGTTCTATTCAATGTATTTAATATGTTGAGAAGTTTTGTGTTAAAATGTTTTTTCTTTTTAGTTTCTTCCAAATCTTGCTGTCTATTTGGATCTTTCCAAACACTGGATGGGCTGCACAGCCATAACTAAATGGGTGAGTTCCCATGCCACTCTAAGCAATCCTGAGAATAAGCCAGCATGGGTTGGTTGTTTGCTCACTAACTTGACAGACAATTGGGTTCTCTGCAGCTTGCCATGACTTGTTTTCCCCCACCAGCTCCTGGCATGTATCCCAGGCATCTTTGCAGCAGAACTCCTCATTTCCTCATTCCCTACATCAGCACGCTTTCTGAAATTGGTCTGTGTGGGTTGCTGGCTTCTGAGGGAAAGTCCCCCCCCCCCAATCAGACTGCCAAATGGAATTAATTTTCTGAGCACTTATGAATGTGGTAACATTTTTGCAACCTTTTAATTTATTTGGGGGGGTCTTATGAAAGACCACTTGTCCACTGTTTAGCCCAGCATACTGATATACCCCTCTTGTTAATGTCCTTGTCAATTTCATCCTCCACTTGGGTACTTCCCTTGACAGTGAACACCTTCTTTTAAAAAGTCTGATTCACCTACTCCCAAAATAAGCTAGGGATGTACGAAAGTCACTTACCTTTTCGAAGGGTGACATTCGCAGTGGGGGGAAGGCAATCTGTCCCTCCCCCCGAAATTCTGGCCGCGGGGGAGGCGCTCCATCCCTCCCCCCCGAAATTCTGGCCGGGGGGGAGGCACTCCGTCCCTCCCCCCCCGAATCCTGGCCGGCCGGCTCCACAAATGGCAGTGGCAGTAGCTGTCACCATTTGCATCCCTGCAGTCAGCCGTGATAGGCTACGTAAATGTTTACGTAGCCTATCACAGTATTTTTTAAAAATCTAGCCGTGATAGGCTACGTAAATGTTTACGTAGCCTATCACGTTTTTTTTTTTTACTGGAAATGGCGGCGGTGGCAGCCGGTCGGAAGACTGGCTGCCGCAGCCGCTGCACCGCCACCAGAGCCACCGCCACCAGGAAGTGGAGCCACCGCCACCAGGAAGATTCGCCCAAGGTAAGTCCCGTCCGGGTGGGCGGGGGGACAGACCGTTTTGCCACTGATTTCAGGGGGCCAAATGCGCTGGCATTCGGCCTCCCCAAGATCCGTGGTAAAATTCTCTGACATCCCTAAAATAAGCACCCCCACCCCCAAAAGCTCCTTCTTGGGCAGCCACTGGCTATTTTTGGCTCCCCCCTCCACACACTTCATGCTTGTTGCTTTCCTCCACTGCTCTCCATTGTTAGCTCTCAAAGGTTACCTAAAAAGAGATCAAAAGAGGATGCTGATTTGAATGATATTTGCATATGCTAATTTACACGTATATATGCCAACTGAGAAATAATGATTACAAATACAGTACATGTCACCACAGTCTGACCATGTGACCTGTGTGCCTTGTGCAGTCTGCTGTCCAGGCGCTGACTATGGATAGGCCACTTCAATGTCCAGCTCTTTCTTCTGATGGTTCTTTTTATCATTAAACCAGACTTGAACTGGACAGCCCTTCAAAAAGAGGACTGTCCTCTATAAAACAGGACACATGGCCACCCTATGGGGTTGTTTCGTGTATTACTGAACTTCAGTTACTAATCTGGATATTCCTTCATGTAAGGATATGTTTCAAAATGGCAAGGCCTAGTTGGGAGAGAAAGCCTTAATGGACGAGAAATTGCATAGGGATATTTGGCTGGTTTCCAGAAGTCTACAGGCTAGCAAAGGTTGTTAATCCATTGTTGTTCAGTCGTTAAGTTGTGTCTGATTTTTCATGACCCCATGGACCATAGCACGCCAGGCCTTCCTGTCCTCTGCTCTCTCCCGGAGTGTTGTCAGGTTCATATTAATTGGTTAGGTGATGCTATCTAGCCATCTCATCCTCTGCCGTCCCCTTCTCCTTGTGCCTTCAATCTTTCCCAGCATCAGGGTCTTTTCCAGTGACTTTTCTCTTCACATTCAGTGGCCAAAATATTTGAGCTTCAGCTTCAGTATCTGACCTTCCAATGAGCAGTCAGGGTTGATCTCCTTTAGGATTGACTAGGGATGGCAGAGAATTCCGCCATGGATCTCGGTGAGGCTGAATGCCAGTGCATTCGGCCCCCAGAAATCTGTGGTGGAACAGCTTGCTACCCCCCGACCCCCTGCGGATCCCCCCTGGGACAAGACGTCCCTGGGGTGGATGTTCTGGGCGGCAGCGGCTCTGGCGGTGGCTGTGGCAGCGACAGCGGCAGCTAGTCTTCCGACCGGCTGCCACCGCCGCCATTTGCAGGGTGTTTTTTTTTTGCAGAGACGTGATAGGCTACGTAAGTTTTTACGTAGCCTAAAACGTCTGGGTAAAAAAAAAAGGCATATGCAAATGGCAGCTGCTATGGCCGCCGCCATTTGCGTTCCTTATTTTGGGCCGTCTTAGTCTATGTAAATAATTACGTAGATTAAGACGGCAAAAATAAGGAATGCAAATGGCAGCAGCCGTAGCCGCCGCCATTTGCGTACGTGTTCCCCCCCCCCAGAACCCTCTGCGGCCAGAAATCTGGCTGCGGACGGCTCTGGCCTGGCTGGGCCTGGCCGGCTGCTCCATGGAGCTGCCGCGGAGCACAGCCGGCCACGGAGGATTCCAGGGGGGAGGAACGGATCTCCTCACCCCTCGTCCAGGATTCCGGGGGGAGGGACGGAACGCCTCACCCCCCCCACCAACATAATCTGCGAAAGGTAAGTGACTTTCGTACACCCCTACAATTGACTGATTTGACCTCCTTGCAGTCCAGGAGTTCCAGGAGTTCCACCACAGTTCAAAAGCATCAATTCTTCGACGCTCAGCCTTCCTTATAGGGATGTACGAAAGTCACTTACCTTTTACGAAATTTGATTCGCGGTGGGGGGGAGGCGCTCCGTCCCTCCCCCTGAAATTCTGGCCGGGGGGGAGGCGCCCCGTCCCTCCCCCCCAAAATTCTGGCCTGGGGTGAGGAGCCCCATCCCTCCCGCCGCGAATCCTGGCCGGCCGGGAACGCAAATGGCGGCGGCCGTAGCCGCCGCCGTTTGCGTCCCTGCAGTCAGCCGTGATAGGCTACGTAAATGTTTACGTAGCCTATCATGGCTGAGTTAAAAAAACAAAAAAAAAAACCACGCATACGCTACGCTATTTGCGTTACCCTTATTTTCGCCGTAGTCTACGTAAATGTTTACGTAGACTAGACGTGCCAAAATAAGGAACGCAGATGGCGGCGCCCATGGGCACCGCCATTTGCGTACGCACGGTTTTTTGTTTTTTGTTTTAACTCAGCCGTGTTATGCTACATAAACAATTACGTAGCCTATCATGGTATTTTTAAAAAATCTAGCCATGATAGGCTACGTAAATGTTTACGTAGCCTATCACGTTTTTTTTTTTTTAAAAAACCTTGGAAATGGTGGCGGCAGCAGCCAGTCGGAAGACCGGCCGCCGCAGCCGCTGCCGCTGAACTGCCGCCGAACCGCTGCCGGAGCCGCCGCCGCCAGGGAGAATTGCCCAAGGTAAGTCCCATCCCAGGGGGGGCGGGGGGGGGCAGACCGTTTTGCCACTGATCTCCCTGAGATTTGTGGCGAAATTCTCTGACATCCCTACTTCCTCATAGTCCAGCTCTCACAGCCATAAGTTGCTACTGGGAAAACCATAGCTTTGATTAGACGGACCTTTGTCGGCAAGGTGATGTCTCTGCTTCTTACTATGCTGTCTAGGTTTGCCATTGCTTTCCTCCCTAGGAAGCAAGCGTCTTTGAATTTCATGGCTACAGTCACTGTCTGTGGTGATCTTGGAGCCCAAGAAAATAAAATCTGTCACTGCTTCCATTTCTACCCCTTCTATATGCCAGGAAGTGATGGGGCCAGATTCCATGATCTTAGTTTTTTTAAGGTTGAGTTTCAAACCAGCTTTTGCACTCTCCACTTTCACCCTCAACAAGAGGCTCTTTAGATCCTCTTCACTTTCTGCCATTAGGGTGGTATCGTCTGTGTATCTGAGGTTGTTGATAATTCTCCAGGCAGTCTTAATTCCGACCTCTGATTCATCCAACCCGGCATTTCTCATGATGTACTCTGCATATAAGTTAAATAAGCAGGGTGACAATATGCAGCCTTGTCGTACTCCTTTCCCAATTTTGAACCAATCGGTTGTTCCATCTCTGGTTCTTACTGTTGCTTCTTGACCCTCGTACAGGTTTCTCAGGAGACAGGTAAGGTGGTCTGGTACCCCCATCTCTTTAAGAATTTGCCACAGTTTGTTGTGCTCCACACAATCAAAGGCTTTAGCGTAGTCAATGAAGCAGAAATAGACGTTTTTCTGGAATTATATGTACTCTGCATATAAGTTATCTTATAGGGAATATCTTGCTTTCTCCATGATCCAGCGAATGTTGGTGATTTGATCTCTAGTTCCTCTGCCTCTTCGGAACCCAGCTTGTACTTCCGGCAGTTCTCGGTTCACATACTGCTGAAGCCTAGCTTGTAGGATTTTGAGCATAACCTTGCTGGCATGTGAAATGAACGCAATTGTACGGAAGTTTGAACACTCTTTGGCATTGCCCTTCTTTGGAATTGGAATGTAAACTGACCTTTTACAGTCTTGCGGCCACTGTTGAGTGTTCCAAATTTGTTGGCATATTGAGTGCAGCACTTTAACAGCATTGTCTTTTAGGATTTTAAATAGCTCAGCTGGAATACTGTCATCTCTGCTAGCTTTGTTGTTACTAATGCTTCCTAAGGCCCACTTGACTTCACTCTCTAGGATGTCTGGCTCAAGTTCAGTGACCGGCTGACCGCACTATCATGGCTATCAGGGACATTCAGATCTTTTCTGTATAGTTCTTCTGTGTATTCTTGCCACCACTTCTTAATCTCATCTGCTTCTGTTAGGTCCCTGCCTTCTTTGTCCTTTATCATGCCCGTCTTTGCACAAAATGTTCCCTTGACATCTCCGATTTTCTTGAAGAGATCTCTAGTCTTTCCCATTCTATTGTTTACCTCAATTTCTTTGCATTGTTCATTTAAGAAAGCCTTCTTGTCTCTCCTTGCTATTCTCTGGAAATCTGCATTCAGTTGGATATATCTTCCCCTTTCTCCCTTGCTTTTTGCTTCCCTTCTTTCCTCAGCTACTTGTAAAGCCTCATCAGACAGCCACTTTGCTTTCTTGCATTTCTTTTTCTTGGGGATGGATTGAGTTGCTGCCTCCTGAACAATGTTATGGACCTCCGTCCATAGCTCCGCAGGCACTCTATCATGTCTAATCCCTGAAATCTATTCCTCACCTCCACTGTATATTCATAAGGGACATGATTTAGGTCATACCTGAATGGTTTAGTGGTTTTCCCTACATTCTTCAATTTAAGCTGAAATTTTGCAACAAGAAGCTCATGATCTGAGCCACAGTCAGCTCCAGGTCTTGTTTTTACTGACTGTATAGAGCTTCTCCATCTTTGACTGCAAAGGACATAATCAATCTGATTTCGATATTGACCATCTGGTGATGTCCATGTGTAGAGTCGCCTCTTGTGCTGTTGGAAAAGAGTGTTTGCTATGATCAGCGTGTTCTCTTGGCAAAACTCTATTAGCCTTTGTCCTGCTTCATTTTGTACACCAAGGCCATGCCTGCCTGTTATCCTGGTGATTTCTTGACTTCCTACTTTAGCATTCCAATCCCCTATGATGAAGAGGACATTTTTTTTTGGTGTTAGTTCTAGAAGGTGTTGTAGGTCTTCATAGAACCGATCAAGCTCAGCTTCTTCGGCCTCAGTGGTTGGGGCCTAGACTTGAATTACTGTGATGTTGAATGGACCTCCATTGCCTTGGATTTGTACTGAGATCATTCTATCATTTTTGAGATTGTACCCCAGTACTGTTTTTTCCACCCTTTTATTGACTGTGAGTGCTACTCCATTTCTTCTAAGGGATTCTTGCCCACAGTAGTAGATATGATGGTCACCTGAACTAAATTCACCCATGCTTGTCCATTTTAGTTTGCTGATTCCCAAGATGTCAATGTTCAATCTTGCCATCTCATGTTTGACCACCTCCAGCTTACCTTGGTTCATTGATCTTACATTCCAGGTTCCTAAACAATATTGTTCTTTACAGCACTGGACTTTCTTTTCACCACCAGACACATCCACAGCTGAGTGTCCTTTTGGCTTTGGCCCAGCCACTTCACTCTTTCTGGCGCTACTTGGAAATTCCCTCTGCTCTTCCCCAGTAGTATATTGGACACCTTCCGACCTGAGGGGCTCATCTTCTGGCGTCATATCTTTTAGCCTTGTGATACGTTCCATAGGGTTTTCTTGGCAAAAATACTGGCGTGGGTTGCCATTTCCTTCTCCATTGGACCACATTTTGTCAGAACTCTCCGCCATGACCTGTCTGTCTTGGGTGGCCCTGCATGACATAGTTTATGGCTTCACTGAGTTACACAAGCCCCTTCGCCACAACAAGGCAGTGATCCATGAAGGGGTGTTAATCCATAGCCCAGTACAATTGGCCCACATCCTCTGTTTCTTGTTCCACCAATCTAAGACTCTTCTGATTAGGTTTCTCCTCTCTAATATATACAGTCCTATTATTTTGGCAATCAGCTGGCTGTATAGTTCATATATAAAGCTTTGCATATACATACAGTATTAAGCAGTAGTGGCTGACATATTGTATTCAGCAGCGTACCACTTTTAAAATGCGAAATCACCTTGATACCTTTTCTATATATACCCAGGCATATTAGATGGTTAAAATAATGCATAGAAAATGTGCTGGGTTGACAGTAGTGACTCGTTTGTCTCATTACCCTTCTGCTGGAAGTTGATTTTTATCACATAGCATTACTTATGAATCACTGCCATGTACAGAATAATTGAAAGCAGCATGTAGCAATTTCTTCCCTTCCCCCTTCTGTATACAGAGATAGGTCTATGCTGTTGAATGATTTATCAAATTGCCCTATTATATTATACCATTTTATATTGCAACTTATGAACTTAGAGAGTAGTTTTGTGTATTTACAAAGCCCAAGAAAATGCTTTGCATAGATTGGAACCTTCCAAAGATTTGCAGGCTATTTTTTCTAAAGCTGTATGCAGTGTTAAAGTGTACTTTTAGAAATACAATGTGAGCAGGGAATTTCAGTTCAAACCTTAGATCTGCAAGAAGGACATTGATTTTCAGCTATTTATTTGTTAGTTGATTTATCTAGCTCAGACTGTACAGTACATCCCACCTTCTCAACAAGGTCTCAAGGTGGCTAACAACAACAGTACAAATATCCATAAACCATTAGGAACAAATAAAAACGGAAGATTAAAACTAATAAGCAGCCAACACAAAAGATCGGTTCCATCCAACTGAAAAAGGAGGAAACACAGAGAATCGAAAAGCAATTAAATGCCATTAAAACTCAAGAGAATAGGGTAACCTTTGTCTGGTGTCATATAGCCTGGTGACTCTCCTACTTATAATCTGGGAGGGGAGAAACTGAGGAAGGGTTAGTAAATAGGGCCACAGAAAATGGGAGTCTACTGACAAATTGAGGAGGAACAGGGAATATGAAAAGTGTGGGCCATTGCTCTCAGTAGAATGGGCTTTGTTACTATAATTGGCATCAACCTTTACTGTGCTATCAAGATCAGAGATGTAGGAGAAATTCAATTCAGTTTATTTTTGACCAGAATTTAGCCAATTTGCACCTCCAGAACCAAACATGGACATAACTGTAATCTGAGTTGAGGTCTGTACATTTCTGAGCTTGCAGTGCAATTTGCACAACAACAAAAATGTGTTCAAAAATGCATAAATTTGTAAAATGTGCATGAAAAATGCATGCATTTGAAGAATGCACACCAAAAATGCACACCCACGTTTTAATCAATGGGTGAAAAAAAAAATTGTAAATTTCAAAAAATGGGCACAATTGATGTTTTGCTGATTCGCACATCCCTAATCAAAATGCACAAGAGGTTAATGACTGAGATGATTGTAATTAATTATCAAAACATTCTTCAGCATGCCATTCTTACTGAACTGTGAGACGTCCATGGGTAGTGCTACAAGCAGAGCATCTGATGATCCTGCATCCGATTCTTAAAGTGAGCAATTGCTTTGACAATCTCCTCCCCAATTGCTTCCAGTCTAGCTAAGCTCACAGCATGGTGTCTGACTTGGACTCTCTCTCTCTCTGGATTTGAACTCACTACAAATCGCTTCTCTGAACTCCTGCACTAGTTATTTTTAAAATGCTTTTTAAGCTTTCTTATTGCAATTTTTCAATTAGTCACAAATAAGTAAAAAGAAGTGAGGAAGGGGAACCCTATTCAAACTTGGCTCAACAATACTACAAGCAAGAAGGATCTTGGAATTGTTGTAGATTGCAAGCTGAATATAAGCCAACAATGTGATGAGGCTTCAAGAAAGGCAAATGCTATTTTGGGCTGCATTAATAGAAGTATAGCTTCCAAATCACATGAAGTACTGGTTCCCCTCTATTCAGCACTGGTTAGGCCTCATCTAGAGTATTGTGTCCAGTTCTGGGCACCACACTTTAAGAAGGATGCAGACAAACTGGAGAGGGTTCCGAGGAGGGCAATGAAGATGATCAGGGGACTGGAAACAAAGCCCTATGAGGAGAGACTGAAAGAACTGGGCATGTTTAGCTTTGAGAAGAGAAGACTGAGGGGAGATATGATAGCGCTCTTCAAGTACTTAAAAGGTTGTCACAGAGAGGAAGACCAGGATCTCTTCTCAATCATCCCAGAATGCAGGACACGGAATAATGGGCTCACGTTACAGGAAGCCAGATTACGGCTGAACATCAGGAAAAACACGACAATGGAACCAATGACCTAGGGAGGTAGTGGGCTCTCCCACACTGCAGGCATTCAAGATGAAGCTGGACAGCCATCTGTCAGGGATGCTCTGACTTGGATTCCTGCATTGAACAGGGGGTTGGGCAAGATGGTCTTATACGCCCCTTCCAACCCTACTATTCTATGATTCTGTGATTCTGTGATTCTAAGGTAGCATTCAAGAGAGAGACAGAGAGAGAGGAAAATCAATGCAAGAGAGGGAGATGGGTTGTGGTGTTTGAGGCACATGAAATAGTAGAAGAAACAATGTACACTAAAGTGATGACTATTGAGCATAAGTGCCCTGAAAAAGCTGGTGCAGTGTCCTCGTATCTGTCCTCTTTGTGGTTAGGTCAGATACATAGCCAAGTCAAATAGCAACAAGGAGGGCAAATCATTCAGTCATTGCTGCATGGAAGGTGATGTTTAGTCTTTCTGATGTTGGAGTACCATTCACTTAGCCCCCCGTCTTGCACTCATGACTCATAGCCCATGGCCTGGTGATAAGTTCCAAATGGCAGGGATGTAGTTTAATAAAATGTGCATGTCTTTAAAGTACAATGAGGTTTCCAACACTAAATTCATAGTTACCTAAACCTCACCCCCAAAGGAGGTTATAAGTGAGCAGCTTCGCATCATGAGGCTGAAGGATCCAATTTCCATTCCACATCTCCAACACCTTGAAGAGAAGGATAACTATTTGTGATGGGACCTACGTGGCATCCATCACATTCTGGAATGTTAGCTCTGGTTGGTTGAGTCACATCCTCAGGTAGAGGAAGGACCTTTTGATAGATCATCGCTTAGGCGAAATCTTCCCATTAGCTCTGATCAGTGTCGCATTTTAGCAGCAGGGGAGAGAAATGTCCAGGTCATTAAGGAAAACATCCCCAGTCATTATGGAACACTAATATTCTTTTGACAAGTTCCCAACTAACCATTAGTCTGACAGGCAAAACCAGGCCCCTGCATGCTAATCTAGAGAGCAAAACTCATAAAATATGTTCAGCACATTAGCACAACTTCCAGTGAAGATAGGCAAAGGGGTGAGAGTTCAGCATCTTTGGTTAGTGGACTCATAAAAAAAAAAGCTTGCACTTGTAGTGTGTGTGATTGATTGCATTTACATCATTGTCAGCCTCATAGGATTTAGTGGGGATTTCCTTGGAGAACTCCAGCATAACGTATGGACAAGAAAATGTACCATAGAAGGGCAGGCTCACAAATGCAAGACTGCAAAAGCAAGCAATGACTCTGAAGTGTTAAATTGACATCATAGATCAAACACCACAGACAGAGCTTTCCTATCGCTTCACATAACTTAAATGTAGAGTTATACGCACTAAACCCATTGATTTGAACAGCCTCACATTTACCCAACTCTGAGCTAGATTGTACCTAATACAGGCAGCCCACACGTTCAGCTGTGTTATGAATCATTGAGTGATGTATGAGAAATCCAGGAATGGGCATGCATGTGTGAACTGGACCTTAATTATCTGAATGTAAGATCTTAGTCATACTGTGTTTTTTCTTCTTCTTTACCACACAGCCAACTCGCAGTCACATTATTTCATGATCTCGATCTCTCTCTCCCTGTGATTTCAACCTCAACGTTGAGCCATAGTGAAATACGTCATTACTGATATTGCCACATCTGCCTGGTACATCCATCTCTTGCTGATATGCATGGCACCTTTATTCTCTTAAGGCTGTCATCCATAATGTCCTAATAGAAAGGCCTGTTCCTGTAACCCACCAAAAACTGGAACAGTTTTCTATCATTTTCCATTATACTTATTAGTCTCACTGTGACTTGCATGGCACATCATCATCATCATCATCAATTATCCATGCTCTGATTACAAAACATATGGCAATCTTTCTTTCATGTTCCTCACTGGAGATGAAGGGGTTGGTGAAGATGGCTCAGTTCATGACTGGAAACCTGTAGGTATCAGCCTTCCCCAGCTGGCTCCCTCCAGATGCGTTGAGACTGCAGCTCCTATAATTCCCAGCCAGCATATTCATTGGCCATGCTGGCTGGGAATGATGGGAGTTGGAGTCCCAATGCATCTGGAGGGAGCCAGGCTGGGGAGGGGAGGCTACCCTAGATGTTTCACATATGTGCAGGACTACCCAGGGCCCAATTCCCTGCTGGAACCTCCAAGTTGATCCCTTCTTACCTCTCTGCTGCATCCCTTAAGTGATTCAAAGGTGTGTGTATGTGTGATGGAGACAGAGGGACCCATTCATGGCTTGAAGGCTGGGTCAGGCCATTCTGGCTGGAAGGCTGCCTGACATACATCAGTTTGATCATCACCATGCTCCAGATCTTGAAGGTCTCTAATGATCTAGTTCCATTTCACATTAGACTGGATCCCAGGCACTGTAGGGTCCAATCTGAAACTGATCCACAGCTGGGAAACATCTAAAATTTTGTGTTAGAAACACACACCCCGCCCCCTCTACAATGGCAGATTTCGCTGCCACCTCTAATTCCAAGCTGGAAACTTTGTATAATTTACTTTGACATGCATAATAGATGCTCCTTGCAATATTTTGGTTGCCCGCCCCCTTTGGCAGAAAGTCTAAGCTGTGCAGTTCAGAATTCATCAGGGCTGGATTACATGGCTTTTCAAATGACGGTTCAAGCAGGCTTTTTAAACCATGTAATGGGCCCCCCGATGGATCCAGTGTATCTAGCTGAGGTTGAAATACATGAACACGTGACATGGGAGCTCAAGGGGATTCTGTTAAGAAGGTGCCAAGTTTTCATTCTTTGTGAGGACCAACAGTGAATCCTAGACACAAATGTCAGGTGTCTGAACTGTACAAAGTCACAGAACCCTATACTTACAATTTGGGTTTCCTTTGTTTTTCCATTTGGGAAACAAAACCTTTCAGATTAAATTGCTGTCTCTGAGGTTAGGAAGTTCAGTACCAATTGGGTTTGACACAGTCAGCCAATTTCTTGGTCGTCTCACGGTGCGTTGTCGCAAAAATCCCTGAGCTGGTTGCCCAGTGTATCTGACTTTTGGGGAACTACTCCACAGACAGATGCCAGTGCTGAGCACTTTGTATAACTTAGGAGTTCTGTTATCAAAGGCAATAGTCTTTTTACATGAAACTTCCATGGGACGTGTTTCACACTAGTTTCAGCTGCTTTTCTCACACATGAGGGGGGATCTACGTATATGAGAAAACAGCAGTCTGTCAGCTGGGAATGTAATGTACAGATTTCTAATAGGATGGCCAATTCTGTGAAGTCCATTTCTGACCAAGTTGTTGGATCTCATCTTCATCTAAATCTACTTAGTCCTGTTTCTTTATCAATTTGCAAACTGTTCAAAAAGAAATCTGCAAAAAAAAGTGTATTCCTCTCTTCACATTTTTCCATTGTTCACTTCATGTGCGCATTTTTCAGATGTACACTTTCTTTCTAATGGAATAAAGTGAAGTGTGCATTCCGACCCCCAATTCAGGCATGGGCAACTGCTGGAGGTCCAGAGGCCATATTTCCCCAGACACCCCCCCCCAATGGGCTGTAGTGTACACACAGACCCTCCATGGGGGCACTGATTTATTTAAATGGCGTCTGTACTGGATACAGGCTGCCAAAAGGGACAAAATATTAACTTGCAAACTAGCTAATTTTGAACTTTTTGGTACTCTGTAGCTAGCTCTGCCCCCGCCCCAAACTGTTTTACTGATTTTGGAGGTGAGAGGGGTCAGCAGGGGTGGTGGGGGCACAGCTAGGGGCAGCATGTTACCCACCCATGCCTTAATTCATCTGAATTTTCATGTGCATTTCTCCTAATATACACATCTTTTGTAAGGAGTTTTCCCTTAAATAATGCTTTTTTGTACGTTTTTTCATGAATATACACTTTTTGTGTGTGTACAAGTTCCCCATATGAATGCATTGCAAAATTTTGAGAAGTGAAAAATACTGAAGGATAACTGCTTTCCAGAGTTCACATATTTATTCGGGAAGTGTGACTTTAGTTAGTTCTTATCGAAATGCAAACTGAATGAAATTCTCCCCAGTCCCTAGGGAACTATGAGAAAGTGACTCAGGCTGGAAACTGGTATACACAGCCTCATCCTGGATGAGTAGATGTCTCCTGTGATGTGAGTGAAGACAGTGGCTGAAGTCACTATGTAATGCAGCTTGTAAAGCCCAAATCATTTGATTTCCCTATTCAGGTCAGCGTATGAAAGGCTAACAGGGTCAGGGATCACCTTAGAGTCGCCTGGGGCTTGCACATATAACCAGGGGGATTAAAGCTGCCCAATTTTCTTCGTCTTGCCTTTACTTTGGATTCCAGGTATCTCTTTTTGGGCCCTGTCCTATTGGAAGATCCATGTTTAGGCACATATCAGTGGCAAAACCTATAGTGGTTTGTGAGTTATGGTTGAACTGAACACACCAAAGCTGGGAGATCATTTTTCCAACCATAACATCAGCCCCGTCAGACCACAGTGCACCTTGGGCAAAGGGATCAGCACATGTGTGGCAAGCAACGAAGGGCAGGAGCCTACTGCGATGCACACATTACTGTTGAACCACAGGGCTCTGGGACCTATCAGTCAACAGCCTGAGTGCTCAGACCTGTGAGATATTAAGAACATAAGAACATAAGAAGAGCCCTGCTGGATCAGACCAAGGGTCCACCTAGTCCAGCATTCTGTTCACACAGTGGCCTGCCAGCTGTCGACCAGGAACCCACAAGCAGGGCATGAGCGCAACAGCACCCTCCCGCCCATGTTCCCCAGCCACTGGTGCACATAGGCTCACTGCCTCTGGTACTGGAGGTAGCACATAGCCATCGGGACTAGCAGCCATTGACAGCCTTTTCCTCCAGGAATTTGTCTAACCCTCTTTTCAAGCCATCCAAACTGGTGGTCATCAGTCACTACTTCCTGTGGTAGCAAATTCCATAGTTTAACTACGTATTGCGTGAAGAAGTATTCCCTTTTATCTGTCCTGAATCTCCCACCAATCAGCTTCACAGGATGTTCCCAGGTTCTAGTATTTTGAGAGAGGGAGAAAAATGTCTCCCTGTCCACATTCTCCACACCATGCATAATTTTGTAGACCTCTATCATGTCTCCCCTTACCCATATTATGCATGCCAAGTCAGAGTTGCCCCCTCATTTCATGTTGATTAAGCATCTTTGGGTGTCTGCTTCTTATAACCTCTTATACCTAGTTGTCTGTGTACTTCATTCTAAATTGCCTTAGTACTAAATCCAGTCTCTTCATCTTGGTTAATGGTACTGTTTAAGGTTTCAGGCCTAAAACTTAGAAACAGAGGGTACTAGCTTGGCCCCCTATTTCATGAGCCTTAGGGGTGTTCTGTAAGATCTGAGAGTCCCCCGGTCAGGCTGAGTTGGATGTAAGGGGTGGCTGCAGCAGCCTACCTCACTGGGTTGATCTTCAGCCTGAGCACCCTTCTGTCTGTGCCTACATGGTTGGGAGTTACAGCAACCCCCTTCCTCCCTTCACATCCTTGCTCTAGCATGATTTAAAAAAAAAGTTTCACATGTTAAAGGTGCAAGTGAGGAGACTATGGGAAGACATCTAAGAGTACAAATAGCACCTTGCAAAAGTGAGTGGGAAAAGTATTGTTTGCTGATTATTGTTGTCTTAGAGTTGCTATGTTTTTAGATTTGTTGTTGCTGCTGCTTTGGACATCTCCCTTTGGAAATGGAAAGGAAAAAGCAGAGTACACATCTGATTATAAATACATAAAAAACTTTGTGGGCAATTTTCAGTGGGGAAACTGGGGGGAGGGGGAGGGTTAAACCTTCCATGCTACAGTCCCACTCTGGATCAGGAGCCACCACAGCTGCTTTTTGTTAAGAAAAAAAAACAGCATAGAGTCTAGACACATGCTCTTTTTTAAAAAAAAGCAATTAAGATAATGTGCATGAATAGTCCAGTTTTCCTTTCTCCAGCGCTTGAAACTACTTTCCCTGCACTTCAGCAAAGGTCTCCTCATTTTATTTGCCCATATTGCAGATCCTGTCAATGTTATGTATGATAATGCTTGCCTTGGACTCATTGACAAGTTTTTAAATGGCTGTCGTACATTATAAAGGCTCCCCTTTGTTATGTGTGCACCGTGGTTGGTTCTAATTAGAACACCAAATTACTTAAGAAAACAGAAGGAGTTAGGTTGTTCTCAAGCTTGTAATTATCTACCCACTGCATGAGCTTCACAACACCCCCACAGCTCAGTGATTTCTACTCCATCTTCCTAATGCACAATCTTTGAAAACTATTCCACATGTTACTGCTCAAAACTTTAATATTGCCAAGTCTTCATCCTTTAGTTCTGTATGGTATGGAAACATGGACAGTACAGAGACATCACTGCATTATTTATTTTAAGAGTGTTCAAATTACGAGGGGAGGGGGAGCCTGCCTGCGTCCTTACCTCCTATTATTTTAGAAGGCTATGAGGTGGAGGCAGGATTTGGCTAAAATGGGGGGGGGGCGGTCAGGTGATAGGTCTTCTGGATTCCTTAAGAGCCCTCTTACCTCCCCCCCCCCACAATATTTCAAGCATTTGAACTGTAAAGTCTTTTGCATGATATTGGCACAGAAAAACAAAAGGTTGAAGATGATATTTTCCTACCATTTCAGACTCCCTAGTATAGTATAGGGCCATTCACCGGTAGGGGTTAGTGTATCATAGTATAGGAAAGCATCGCTGTTCATCTCAGAAATAAACAAAATTGGTAAAAATGATACCTTTTTCATGGGAAAAACTAATGAGAGATGTCCCATCCACCAGTATCATGATGAGCAAATTCATACGGCTGCTGCTACTTCTGGCACAGCCAGTGTGACCAGATACACAAGTGCAGCACCATAAAAAGCTGTTCTAGGGTAGATGTGGGACATGAGCATAACTAGTGATGACTCGCCTATGAGCCTTTTAGCCACTACAGAGCCAGCTATATCCACACCGTTAGGCTGGACTCTGGAGGCAGTTTTTTCAGAGATTTTGAAGGCACTTTGAAAGAGGGATCCCTGCTCATGTTGTATACATTCATTTTACGTTCACTGCTGGTAACCAGGTTTTGCACTGCTTGAAAAATCTCTTTGACCAGCAGCAGCAGTGGGACAAAAGAAATAGGTATGCATATCAGTTGCCCTAAGACTGCATGTGGCCCTCTGCAAGCAATCAGTTCAGACCCCTGGCAAGAGTGATCTGCCCTTTCCCCAGCAGTAGAGTGCCCAGGTGTCCTCTTTTGCAGAGAACAGTCCTCTGTTTAAAGGGCTGCCAGGGGACCATCCTTTACTTGAATGCATCCTCTGAAGGATTGTCCAATCCAATTCCAGTATAAAGATAAAGATCCATAAGAATGGTTGCCCATCAGAAGTTAGCCCCTGGACAGCAGACTTAGCAAGGCACAAAGGTCTCCTGGCCACCATCTTCTGCACTATGTTGAGATGCATTGCATTTCTATTTAAATTATAATAACTATTTCTGAATTTGCATCTATACATATACATTAGCATATGCAAATGTTGCGCAAATCACTGCCCTCCTTTGTCCTCTTTTTTGGTGATGCATTTCCTCTTTTTTGTCAATTTGTAAGGGCCACCCTACCCTGCAGCCACTGGGCAGGGAGGAAGGACAGAGGGGAGAGGGGAGAAAAGGCAGTGTTATAAAGAGAAAGGGGGGAAGGGGTGGCAGAGAGAGAGAGAGAAAGAGAAAAGGGGTAGCAGAGAGAGAGAGAAAAGGAGTGGCAGAGAGAAAGAGAGAGAGAGAGAGAGGGAGAAAAGGGGTGGCAGAGAGAGAGAGAGAAAAGGGGTGGCAGAAAGAGAGAGAGAGAAAAGGGGTGGCAGAAAGAGAGAGAAAAGAACTGGCAGTGCCCACTTTTTTCTCTGGTCCTGTACACTGCCAGCATGTGGCCCTTGAGGAATTGAGACCCCAATGGAAAAAGGTTGCCCAGCAGCCCTGGTGTATAAGATGGGAAGTCACTCCTCTCTCAAACCACATTCAGATCTCTTTAAAACTATTCTCTCTCTCCAGCCTTCTACACCCTGCATGTGTTAGCAGCACTATAGTAAGTTCAAACTAACACAGCATAACAGTATGGGATTATTTCCCCATTTCTCTCACAGGATGTTGCCCTCATAACGGCTCTGTGGTGAGTATGCTGACTGCATGCTGACAAGATCTCAGATATCTTTAGGGTCATTGCGCGAGCTATCTCCTTCACCTTTACATTCCTGGAAGACGGTCTGATGGTGTGTGATACAAGTCTCTCTGAAGGCAAACACACCTGGGCGTGGTCAGATGAGAGACTGATTGGGAGCCCCAGCACATACCACATACAACACTCTGAGCTTCTTGGAGGATGGGCAAGGTCCAAATCTGATAAATAACAATGCTAAGAATTTGGAAACCATTTGTCCCAGAGAAAAGGCTTAAGCACCATTTGTGTATAGGGATGCCAGCAAAGTAACACCTCAGGCTTAAAGAATGTGCTGGTTGGAATGATTCAGCTGTGCTATAAGAACTGATGTCCTTCACAGACTGAAAAGACACCATCAGTAATTATAATGCTATAAAATAGAATTGGCCCTCCCTCACTTTATAAGCGATTGTGTCAGGTGCTGAAAAACTTTCCAACCTCTGAGCTAGCTGCTCTTCACCCAGGAAATGGTTCAGTTTTGATTTATATCTCTGTCTATATTAGATGCGTGTGTGTGTGTGTAAGCACGCACACACACACACACACACAGCAGAAATCTCATTCAAAATAGAAGGCCTTTACTTGAGGGCAAAACGTAGAAGGCCTGGTTCAGAGAAGTACCCACTTGACTTTTCTTCATTGACTTCTGAGCCTCTTTTCCAGCAAGTCTGCTGATGAGTTCTGCCATACATACAGGTATATAATTAGCTAGAAATACAGGTGCAAGAGTCCTTTTTGAGAAACATTCTAATATTGTCCTTTTTTTTCTTCAGAATAGGGAAATACAGCCATTTAGTGAGGAAATGCAAAACAGGTAGAAAACAGGTATGACAGCACACTGCGGCCTGCTTTGCAAACCATGAACGATCCCCCCAGACCCATCTTTGAACAGGTTAGAGAACCATATGTTTCTGTACATTTCCTCTTTATCGCCTTAGTTACACCAGAGGAGAAGGAGTTTTTTTTTTTTTTTTTAACTCTCCAGCATGGTTGCAGCTTTCACAATGTCTAGTTTCCCTGTAAGTAATATGAAGTAAACTAATTGACTCATTAAGTTAACAGGTGCCAGTCATTCAAATCTGAAGCATTACTAAATAGACTAGAACTGGGGAATTCTTTTCCAGAAGTGTCTGTACTTCAGGTTTTAAACATAATGATATTAAAACAACTGACAGGGTCTTCTTCTTCTTTTTAATGCCACTCTGATCACTACTTGAGGCATTCACCTGTGAGGCAATTAAGACTGTTGCCCTATATTTAAATATCTTGGCAAGTTTCCCCACCAAATCCTCTTTGTGTCCTTTTGGGTCTTGAAGGTTTGTAGAAAGATAACTTTTGTTTGTTAAAGACTGTCTGACAAGACAACAAGCTTCTTGTTAGAAAAGAGAAGGAGGCTTTGAGGTAGGGATGTATGAAACACTTACCTTATTCCACGCGGGGGCATCCTCAGTAGGGGGGGCGGCACTCCGTCCCTCTCCCCGGGATCCTCCCCGGCCGGCTCCGCGGAGCAACCAGCTGGGGCCTGCTTTAGCTGGAGTTCTGGCCGCGGCTGGGCTGCTGTGGCCGCAAATGGCGGCTGCTGTAGCAGCCACCATTTGCGGCCTTGCAGGCAGCCATGATAGGCTACGTATTTACGAAGCCAATCATGGCAAAGAGCAGGGATGCAAATGGCGGCCGCTACGCCATTTGCGCCCCTGCTCTTTGCTGTTATAGACTACCATGTAGCCTATCATGGTAAAGGCAGCCATGCAAATGGCAGCCGCTATGCCATTTGCGTGGCTACCTTTACAGTGATAGGCTACGCAAATACTTACGTAGCCTATCATGGCAAAGAGCAGGGATGCAAATGGTGTAGCGGATGCCATTTGCGTCCCTGCCCTTTGCCATGATTGGCTATGTAAATATTTATGTAGCCAATCACAAAAAGAGCAGGGACACAAATGGCATCCACTACGCCATTTGCGTCCCTGCCCTTTGCCATGATAGGCTACGTAAATATTTATGTAGCCAATCACGGCAAAGAGCAGGGATGCAAATGGTGTCCCCTACACTGGATGCCATTTGCGGCCGCAGCCTGGCAATGGACAGAAGTCCAGCTGTGGACGGCCCCAGCTGGTGGCTCCGTGGACTCGCCGTGGAGCGGAACCAGCCGGGGAGGATTCTGGGGGGAGGGATGGATCACCTCCCTTCCAGTGGACTCCAGAGCAGACTGGTAAGTAGGGTTCGTACACCCCTAGAAGAAAACCAACAGATGAGATTGAATACTACTGCATCTTCATTGCACCGGGAGTGACTGCATGTATAAATTGAAAGGCTTTGGAGCACCACCTGTCCCTACCCGAACTTTGTCATCAGAAACAAAGAGAGATGGCCATTGGACGTGGTCGAGGCACAAAAGGAATGCAAAGGCTCCAAGGTCTCCCACCTCCCAGGTCACCCCCATGATCATCGAATGAATACTTTAGTTCAGGGGGGGAACCATCATGAAGAAAAAAGGGGGGGCTTTCCCCCACCCTACAACACAAAAGGAAGCCACCACAGCCTCAGTGGAGTCTGTGGTGGTATTCTCTGACATCCCTACAGATACCAGCCAAACTCTGTAGGGGGCCCTGAACCCTAAACTCTGTGGTGTATGTAGGGATGTACGAAAGGGACTTACCTTGTCCCGCAGCTTTTTTCGCGGTGGGGGGGAGGCGCTTCGCTTCTGCCCCCGAAGTTCATGCGAGGGGGGGGTGTCTTCCCGCCTCGCCCGGCCGAAATTCAGGCCGGGGAGAAGCGCCTCGTCTCCCCGGCCGCGAACTTCAAAAGAAAAGTAAAAAACAAAAACAAAACAATTTACGTAGATCTGCAAATTCAGCCGTGATAGGCTACGTTAATCGTCACGTAGCCTATCACGGGTGACTTTGAAAAAAAAAAAGTAGACTACGGGGACCAAATAAGTACGTAGACTACAGGGACCAAATAAGGAACGCGAATGGCGGCTCCCTATGGGGGCCACCATTTGTGTACGCGCTTTTTTTTTTTTTCCAAAGTCACCCGTGATAGGCTACGTGACGATTAACGTAGCCTATCACGGCTAGATCTGCAAATTCAGCCGTGATAGGCTACGTTATTCGTTACATAGCCTATCACAGGGGCGGTTTTTTTTTTACTTTTCTTGTAATGGCGGCGGCGGCAGCCGGTCAAAAGACCGGCTGCCGCCCCCGCCCCTGACGAAGACCTGCCGAACCACCGCCGGGACCCGCCACCGGGAGCGACATTCGTAAAAGGTAAGTCCCATCCCGGGGGTGGGGCGGGGGGGGGAGAATTTCTCCCCGAACCTTCGGAGGACCGAATACGTTGGCACTCGGCCCCCCGAAGTTTCTAAGAAATTCTCCCCCATCCCTAGGTGTATGTCAACCTGCTGTCAGACTTGACCTGAAGACAAATGCAACCAGCTCACTGCCAATAGTCTGGGCTGGGAGTCCTACACTCCATGAATGGACGAGGGACCATAACAGTAAACTACCAAGATGGCAACAACCACCACAGTGAATGTCAGAACCAAAGCCTCCATCTACCTGGTACAGAAGGCCCTTGTACTGTGTTCTATGGGGTGCACCATGGCTTGCCCACCTTAAATTCACCACTCCCCACGAGAACCTCTGGCATGGTCTCTGGAAGTGCCAGCACCCAGGGAGCCCCTTGTACCATAGCATTTGCATCCGGCCATGCCACAACAACGCCGGCACCAGCGTTGCCCCAGTCCATTACATGCCACCAAATATTTTGCAGAAGGTGGTGCAACTAAAAGCTACAACCAGAGCCAAAATTTCCGGATTGAGGGAGGACTATGTTATAAGGACAGGTATAAAGGCATTCTCTTCACATGCAAAAGAATTAGGAATTAGGCATTAATTGGCCCATATAAGTGCTGAAGGGAAAGCCTGGGCCGGACGCAATGGCCAGTCGGGCCATGAGGCCCAGGATCACCTGAGCGGGCCTGACCTTTCGGGATCCCATTCACTAGAACTTCTCTTATACATGGCCCAGTGCCTGAGGAGGAGAAACTCTGCTGCCTTCTCCTGCTGCAGCCGCCTGCCAGACACAGCTGCCGTTTGCAAGGAGGAAGGTGTTGACCACCCCTCCCAAAGCCATGTTTCTCCAGCTGCAAAAGCATGTTGCACCTGCTTTGCAGCTACGAGTCAAACAGGTGTTGGGGAGCAGCGCGGAGAACTTAAGACTAGGGATGGTGGAGAATTCCGCCAGAGACTCCAGTGAGGCTGGATTCTTTAAAATCCGCCCCCCCGGAGTCTGTGGAGGAACGGCCTCCCTCCCCCCCGCCACCCCCAGAATCCCCCCAGGACAGACCTACCTGGTGGCAGATGTGGTGGCAGCAGTGGCTCCAGCAGTGGCACTGGCGGCGAATGAAGCAGCGGTGACGGCTCCGGCTGCTGCTAGAATTCTGCGGCTGCACATGGCGGCCATCGTAGTGGCTGCCATTTGCGTTCCTATGCTAGCCCATGATAGGCTATGTATTAGGGATGGCGGAGAATTCTGCCACGGATTCCAGTGAGGCCAGATTCTGCAGAATTCTGCAGAATCCGCCCGGAATCTGTGGCGGAACGGCCTCCTGACCCCCCACCCCCCTGCGGAATCCCCTGGGACAGCACTTACCTGCGGTGGATGCGGCGGCGGCTCTGGCGGTTCTGGCGGGTGCAGCGGCGGTGGTGGGTGTGGTGGTGGCGGCGGGTGCGGTGGTGGAGGGTGCGGCAGCGGCGTGGGGGTTGCGGTGGCAGCGGGTGTGGCGGTGGATGTGGTGGGGGGGGTGCGGCGACGGGTGCGGTGGTGGCACGGGGGGTGGGATGGCGGTGGTTGTGGCGGTGGCGGGTGCGGTGGGTGCGGCAGTGGTGGGGGGTGCGGCGGCAGCAGGTGCGGCGGCAGCTGGTCTCCTGGCCAGCCGCAGCCAGGTGCAGCATACGCAAATGGCAGTGGCTATGGCAGCCGCCATTTGCATTCACTGTTTTTCGCTGTTCTAACCTATGTAAATATTTACGTAGGCTAGAACGGTGAAAAATAGCAAAACGCAAATGGCGGCCGCCATAGCCGCCGCCATTTGCGTACACGTTTTTTTTTGCTCTGCTGTGATAGGCTACGTAAATATTTACGTAGCCTATCACGGTTCAATACAGGGACGCAAATGGTGGCAGCTACAGCTGCTGCCATTTGCATCCCTGCTGCCCAGCGGCTGGATGTCCGGTTGCGGGCGGAGCTGGCTGGCGGCTCCATGGAATCCCTGTGGAGCGGAGCTGGCCGGGCAGGACTCTGGGGGGAGGGATGGAGCGCTTCCTCCCCGTCAAGGATTCCGGGGGGAGGGACGGAGCACCTCCGCCTCCACCGTGAAGCAGACCTGCGAAACGGTAAGTGACTTTTGTACATCCCTACTATGTATATATTTACATAGCCTATCACGACTAAAGCAGGGACACAAATGGCATAGGAGATGCCATTTGCATTACTGCTTTAGCCGTGATTGGCTGTGTAAATATTTACGTAGCTTATCATGGGCTAGCATAGGGATGCAAATGGCTTCCCCTATGCAGGATGCCATTTGCGTCTGCAGCAGCCCGGCAGTGGGTGGAAGCCCTGCTGCGGGTTGGCCCGGCCGGCAGCTTTGCAGCCTGGCCACAGAGTGGAGCCGGCTGGGCAGGATTCTGGGGAGGGGGGAGGAACGGATCGCCACCCCCCACCTGCAGACCCCAGCAGAGCCAGGTAAGTGGGGTTTCATACACCCCTACTTAAGACAGCTCTCTGCCCCCTCCCACCTCTGGTGGCACCACCACACGCCGCTAATCGTGACCAAGCATGTCGTCTCACCCCACCCACCCGCAATGACCCACCCCAAGGCCAAGCAAGCTGGACTCAGGGTGTGGCATTTTTGGGACTATTGCTAACGTCCATCAGGCGATAACAGATGCAAGAAGAACAGGGTTGGTTCCTTTACTTTCCCTTGTTGGTTGTGTAGACAATTGAATTGTAGGGATGTCGGAGAAATCCTCCATGGCATGGAGCCCAATGAGGCTGGATTCTATTGAATCTGACCCCCTGAAGTCCGTGGAGGATTGGAACTCCTACCTCCACCTCCTCACGAAGTCCTTGCCATCTGGATCCTGCCTGCCGCCAGCTCCGAAGCCCCAGCAATATGGCTGTCATTGCTGTATCGCTGGCTGGACTGATGTACTGCGGACGCAAATGGCGTCTGCTACACCATTTGCATCCCTGCTCTTTGACATGATAGGCTACATAAAGTTTTACATAGCCTATTGCATGAAAAACAGGGCTGCAAATGGTGTATTTGCGCCCCTGTTCCTTCACGCGATAGGCTACATAAAAATTTACGTAGCCTATCACGTTAAAGAGCGGGGACTAGGGATGGGGGAGAATTTCTCCCCGAAACTTCGGGGGGCCGAGTGCCAACGCATTCGGTCCTCTGAAGGTTGTTCGGGGAGAAATTCTCCGCCCCCCTGCCCCCCGCCTCCCCCCCGGGATGGGACTTACTTTTCACGAATGTCCCTCCCAGCGGCGGGTCCCGGCAGCGGTTCAGCAGGTCTTCGTCAGGGGCGGGGGCGGCAGCCGGTCTTTCAACCGGCTGCCGCCGCCGCCATTACAAGAAAAGTAAAAAACAAACAAATGCCCCTGTGATAGGCTACATAACGATTAATGTAGCCTATAATGGCTAGATTTGCAAAGTCAGCCATGATAGGCTACGTTAATCGTCACGTAGCCTATCATGGGTGACTTAAAAAAAAAAAAGCGCATACGGCTAATGGCGGCCCCCATAGGGAGCCGCCATTCGCGTTCCTTATTTGGTCCCTGTAGTACATAGCGTTGCCCTTATTTTCGCCGTAGTCTACGTAGATCTTTACGTAGACTACAGGGACCAAATAAGGAACGCGAATGGCGGCTCCCTATGGGGGCTGCCATTTGCATACGCGCTTTTTTTTTTTTTTCCAAAGTCACCCGTGAAAGGCTACGTGACGATTAATGTAGCCTATCACGGCTGACTTTGCAGATCTAGCCGTGATAGGCTACGTTAATCGTTACGTAGCCTATCACAGGGGCGTGTTTTTTTTTTCTTTTGAAGTTCGTGGCTGGGGAGACGGGGTGCTTCTCCCCGGCCTGAATTTCAGCCGGGCGAGGCGGGAAGCCTCCCCCCGGCCTGAATTTCGGCCGGGCGAGGAGGGAAGCCTCCCCCCCCGGCCTGAACTTCGGGGGGAGCAGCGAAGCGCCTCCCCCCACCGCGAAGCAAGCTGCAAGACCAGGTTAGTGACTTTCGTGCATCCCTAGCGGGGACACAAATGGCGTCTGCTGTGCTGGACACCATTTACGTCCACAGTATGTCAGTCTAGCCAGTGATACGGGGGCTTCGGAGATGGCTGGCGGCTTGCGGAATTGCCATGGAGTGGAGACGGCCAGCCAGGATTCCGGGGAGAAGGGAGGGATTACCTCCCCCCCGCCCGCAGCAGACACCACAAAACAAAACGGGGTGAGTATTTTGTACACCCCTATTGAATTGTGGCATACAGTGATAGACATAGGGATGTCGCGAGCATCCAGTTGGGGCTCGAAGCCTGGCAAGAAGCTGCCAGTTCGGCCCCCCAGATGCCAGTTTGCAGATCTCAGCTCTTGCC
The DNA here is from genome assembly GCF_057233095.1 of Heloderma suspectum. Classification (NCBI taxonomy): domain Eukaryota; kingdom Metazoa; phylum Chordata; class Lepidosauria; order Squamata; family Helodermatidae; genus Heloderma; species Heloderma suspectum. The sequence continues at coordinate 276,064,950 of NC_139458.1, forward strand.
TGACTCGCAGCTCGCTGAGTCAGGCAATAGCTCGGGCACCCATTTCCTCAGCAAGGAGAGGGGACGAAGGCAGCGCCTCTCCTCTTTCCTCATCCTTGCTACAGCGGCAGTGGTGCGGGAAAGGCTGGTCATTTTCTGTAAGTTTTCCTGGCCTTACGGAAAACAACCAGCTTTCCCAGTTGCCGCCGCTGTAGCAGGTGGGGACAGAGGGAAGAAGGAGGCACATATCCTCTCCCCCACACATCTGCTGAAGGTGAGGGAGAGAGGCTGGGGGTGGCTGCGCCAAGGCCCCTCTTCCCTACACTGGCCTTTGACAGCTGGCACGCGGTCGGAAGAGGGACAGCTCGTGTGCAGGCGGGGCGAGCAGGGAAGCTCGGTGAGCAGGCCTGGGCTGCGTGAGCTGCGAGGGGGCAGTTCATCAAGCTCCCCGATCCCAGGCAGAGATGGACTTGTCCATCCCTAGATAGACATAGCACCTATCTACCTCTCATATTTTCTTTTTAGATGCTGTTTGAAGCTGGCCTACTTATGATGAGCTTTTTGGTTGTCCTGATTACATTCTCCTCCCCCCTCCCCCAGCCCCGTCTGCTGCTCTGATTAATGGGACTACCAATTAGGTTTTTTTTTTTTTTATTAAGCGTGGCCTGAGAATTGATCTGAGCTTGGCTAGGGTTCTAACTCAGGGGTTTCAAAGACCTGAGTGAGCCTTCCAATCCCTGAACTTCCTTTCCTGAGCTCTCGAAATCTGAGCATTCAAGAAAGGAAGCCCCACAGTGTCAAACCCCCTCGCCCCCACTATCAGCACCCATGACCTGTGCAAGCTAATGGAGCTGCTTCACTTCATTAGATTGCACTGGGATGAGAAAAAAGACCAGCCCGCCCCTCCCAAAAGAAAAATAACTATGCAGGCGTTTTCATATTAACATATCTTCATCGATATGTGGACCTCAGTGTATGAAATCATTATATGACTTATTAGTGACTTACTTAGAGATCAGCAATTCTACAGTGCTTTTATTAAATAGTATTTTGTTCTTGTTGTTTTAAAGCTAGGTTTGTCTTTGTATAATTTAAACCAGACAAGGAATTTTGGGATTTTAATAAAAGCGTGATGAACTGCCTTTGGATTCAAGCTGCTCCCTCACTTAAAGTTTCAGTGCCCGAATGCTCTAAAATGGCTTGTGTCCTGGTTACATGCAGGTGTCAGGTTGCACATTATTCATTTGTATTAACAACAGCATGTCAGCATGGAAATTGGTTATTTGCTGTGATACAGGTAAGACTAAAGGGAACAAAATGTGCAGCTGGGAAGAACATAAGTAAAAAGAATTCAGGTGTCTGATGCTGACACCCACAGTAGCTTCCTAAAAATAACACACACTACAACCTAACAATGAAGCCATTAATTCTGTCTTTTCTTTTCTTTTAATACAGAGAGTGGTTCAATGTATAGGGTGGCGGCCTTAAATATGTAGATGATTATTCATTGGAGACTAATCAGCGAGACGGAGAGCACATTTTAATCAGCGAGACGGAGAGCATATTGTCTTTGTTGATTTTTGAGGCCATTTTGCTATTCAATATGACCTTTTCTTCTAACAATGTGCTGTAGCTTTTCTATATTAAATGGCTCATTATATTACACATCCTCCATTATCTCAAAGATGCTCCTAACATTGGTGTTTGGGTAATATGCAAATTTACTGAAATAAAATAAATTTGTTCAAGGTAGCCAGTCAATGAAAACTCCTTTAATTAGATGATAATAACAAATATGTTCCTGTTATTTATAATTCTTCCATCGATGACTTTCCCACTGAACTTGGTCTTGGAAAGCACTGTATATCTGCTAATACTGTTGTTACGAATCTACAATGATGGCAAAGGCTATGGCTTAATGTGAATGGAACAGTGTGAGGGTTGGTAGCCCACATGTTACACCCACCCCATGCAGGATGCTTTGCATTGCTATAGTTCAGTGGACGAGCACCGGCTCTGCATGCAAATGGGTTCAGGTCCAGTCTCTGGTATGGGTGGGTGGAGGAGCCATGTTCCAGATTGCTAGGAGTCTCCAAACAATGTCTCACTGCTCGTCTCGTGCCCAATCCCTGTTCACGTTTGCGATCTCTCCTCACTCTGTGGGAACAGGGAGCATGCAGCCCAAATCAAGCAGTGATTGAATGGGGGATGCACAAATTTTGTAATTTGTGCGAATTTCCTCCATAGACAAAAATGGGGCTGATTTAGGGATGTCAGAGAATTTCTCCATGAATCTCGGGGAGGCCAAATGCCAGCGCATTCGGCCCCCTGAAATTGGTGGTGAAACGGTCTGCCCCCCCCCAGGACGGGACTTACCTTGGGCGAATCCTCCTGGCAGCAGCAGCTCCGGCGGCGGTTTGGCGGTGGTTCAGTGGCAGTTCGGCGGCGGCGGCTGCGGTGGCCGGTCTTCTGACTGGCTGCCGTGGCCACCATTTCCAGTAAAACAAACAAACAAACAAACAAACAAACGTGATAGGCTACGTAAAGATTTACGTAGCCTATCACGGCTAGATTTTTTAAAAATACCGTGATAGGCTACGTAAATGTTTACATAGCCTATCATGGCTGAGTAAAAACAAAAACAAAAAACTGTGCATATGCAAATGGCAGTGCCCATGGGCGCCGCCATTTGCATACACGCGATTTTTGTTTTGTTTTTTTACTCAGCCGTGATAGGCTACGTAAACATTTACGTAGCCTATCACGGCTGACTGCAGGGACGCAAACGGCGGTGGCTATGGCTGCCGCCATTTGCGCACCCGTCAGGCCAGGATTCGGGGGGGAGGGACAGAGCGCCTCCCCCCCAGCCAGAATTTCGGGGGGAGGGATGGAGCACCTCCACCCACCTCAAATCACATTTTGTCAAAAGGTGAGTGACTTTCGTACATCCCTAGGCTGATTCAGTCACCTGAGGAAATTTGTGCAGATTAGAAAATTTGCGCAAACTGAACTGGGAACTGGGGACAAGATGAATGTGAGAACGTGTCTGACAATTTGCAAATATTTTCAGCATACGTGTGTCCGCGCTTGCATTCAGAGCTTCAAACAGGGCATGCTCATATGTCTTGCGAACAAAAATAAAATTCTCATACATCCCAGTCGGTGTAAACAATACTGAGTTACATGGGTCAATGGTCTCACTCACTAGAAGGCATCATCCCCTGTTGCTAGGATACCCAATTTAAACATGACAGTGGCATATGGGAAAAACACACACATACACCCTTATTCATGTGGGGCTCCCCACACCCTGGGAGAAGGGAAAGGGATTTGCATTTGGTCATCAAACAGTAGGGATGTACGGATTCCCCACCATCCATTCTGGTGGGGAATCTGCAGGGGGGGTGATCCATTCTGCCCCCTGGAATCCTTGTGGATCCTTGAGGATTCCACAGAGCTGAGGGCCGCCCCATTCCGCCATCAGCATGCCCCGGATTCCCCCATTTTTTTCCTGGCTCCCCAAACTTACATAAATAATTCCATAAGTACCACCAAAAAATCCTTTTCGTGTGCCTGTCGTCTGTCTCCGTAAGCCTTTTTTATTTTTTTAAGGGTAAAGCTCTTCACGGGGATCCCCCACGTAACTTCCAGTAACCTGACCTCACTGGACCTGTCCTGACCTCACCTCACCTGATCTCACCTCACCTGACCACATCACCTGACCTCACCAGACCTAGGGATGTCAGAGAATTCCACCACGGATCTCGGTGAAGCCGAATGCCAGTGTATTCGGACCCCCGAAATCTGTGGCAAAATGGTCTGCCACCCCCCGCCCCCCGCGGATCCCCCCTGGGACGAGACTTACCTGGGGCGGATCTTCCGGGCGGTGGTGGCTCCGGCGGTGGCTCTGGTGGCAGCGGCGTCGGCGGCATCGGTCGGTCCTCCGACCGGCTGCCGCTGCCACCATTTCCAGGCTTGTGGGGAAAAAAAAAGATTTACGTAGGCTAAAACGGTGAATGAAAAAGGGACGCAAATAGTGCCCGCTACGCTATTTGCGTTCCCCTTGATTTTCGCCGTCATAGCCTACGTAAATATTTACGTAAATGGCTGTAGCCGCCATTTGCGTACGCATTTTTTTTTTTCCCCAGAGCCCTCTGCGGCTGGAAATCCGGCTGTGGATGGCTCTGGCCTGGCTGGGCCGGGCCGGGCCTGGCTGGCTGCTCTGCGGAGCTGCCGTGGAGCACAGCCAGCCATTCGAGGAGCCAGCCGGCCAGGATTCCAGGGGGAGGGATGGAGCGCCTCCTGCCCCCCAGCGGAACCCGGCGGAGCCAGGTAAGTGGGGTTTCTTACATCACTAGCTTCAAGTCTTTCTAGTGAATAAAACAGCTTCCACACCATCTTTATTTGGAGGTAATTTTGAAGATATTTTTGGTTATCTTTTGCAAGAGCAAATCAATCAAGAGCAAATCAATCACTAAGAGTGACTCCATAGAGTCTAGGGATGTATGAAAGTGACTTACCTTTTGCGGATTATGTTGATGGTGGGGGGGTTGGCATTCCGTCCCTCCCCCCGGAATCCTGGCTGGGGGGGAGGTACTCTGTTCCTGCCCCCGGAATCCTCAAATGGCCGGCTGTGCTCCGCGGCAGCTCTGCGGAGCAGCCGGCCAGGCCCGGTCCGGCCAGGCCAGAGCCGTCCGCAGCTGGATTTCCGGCCGCGGAGGGCTCTGGGTAAAAAAGCAACAACAAAATGTGTACACAAATGGCGGCGGCAACGGCCGCCGACATTTGCGTTCCATCTTTTTGGCCGTCTTAATCTACGTAAATATTTATGTAGACTATGACGGCGAAAATAAAGGGGAACGCAAATAGCGTAGTGGGCGCTATTTGCATCCCTTTTTGATTCATTGTTTTAGCCTATGTAAATCTTTACGTAGGCTAAAATGGAAAATCAAAAGGGGACGCAAATAGTGCCCGCTATGCTATTCGCGTTCCCCTTGATTTTCTCCATCATAGTCTACATAAATATTTACGTAGATTAAGACGGTAAAAAGAAGGAACACAAATGGCGGCGGCTGTAGCTGCTGCCATTTGCATATGCATTTTTTTTTAAACCCACCCCCAAACATGATAGGCTACGTAAAGATTTATGTAGTCTATCACATCTTTTTTGTCTTTTTTTTTTAAACCTAGCCATGATTGGCTACGTAAATCCTTAAGTAGCCTAGCACGTCTTTTTTTTTTTTTCACAAGCGTGGAAATGGCGGCAGTGGCAGCCGGTCGGAAGACCATCCACTGCTGCCACCGGAGCTGCCACCGGAGCTGCCGCCGCCAGGAAGATTCGCCCCAGGTAAGTCTCGTCCCAGGGGGGATCTCCAGGGGGGGCGGGGGGTGGGAGGCTGTTCTGCCACAGATTTCTGGGGGCTGAATGCACTGGCATTCAGCCTCACCGAGATCTGTGGCGGAATTCTCTGCCATCCCTAATAGAGTCTAAATGTGCTGATCTAATGAGCCACCCTCTGTGTACCTGTGAGATCTCCTCTCTTTTAGTGGTATCCACTCTTGCCACTGACAGAACTACTCCTGTCGATAGAATGGTACTCCTGTCGATTGAATGAGGAGGGAAGGGGTGAGTCTTTCTTTCCTCTGCAGCTCTCCACCTTCCCTCAAAATCTGCTCTGGAGTGTTTGAGGACCCTCCAGAGTAGATCTGGGAGGGGAAGGGGGTAGCAAGGTAGAAAAGCGGAGGAGAAAGTCCCATCACTCAGTGATGGATTTCACTTTTTGTTCTTTTATTTCCTCCAGATATTGTTTTGTTTTAAAACTTCCAACTAGTCCTGCTCATGAATGTTGTAGATTGGCTTTGAAGTTGGGCCCATGCACATCCTAGCTGATGAAATCCTGTTAGGGGTAGCTGGTTGTTCACTGTCTGTAGTTATGAATGGATTGCTTCGGAAGAGCAAGATGCCAGGTGGCTTCGCATCTGAAGTTGCTCGGGACGTGCTTCTAGATTCTCTAGCTGAGGCATGGGGAACCTCTGGCCCACCAACTTCATCCCCAGGCCCCGCAGCCTCTCCTGCCAAGGAAAAGCTCTTATCTATGATCAGCTGCTGATCAGAGATAAGAACTCTTCCCTCCAAGGAAGAGGAGCTGGAGCTTGGGGAGGAAGTTGTTGAGTGATTCTGTCCTGCTTACTTCTGAGGTTTCTCCTGCTGATTTCTGAGTAGACATGTTGTTCATCATTACTTGTGAAAAGACATGCAGAGGCTTGGTATTGGAATGCTATTTGAAAGTGCTGCTGAGTGGTTCAGTCCTGCTAATTTCTGAGTAGACATAGGAACATAGGAAGCTGCCTTATACTGAGTCAGACCATTGGCCCATCTAGCCCAGTATTTCAGACACTGACTGGCAGCGGCTCTCCAGGGTTTCAGGCAGGATTCTTTCCTCGCCCTACCTGGAGATGCCGGGGATCGAACCTGGGACCTTTTGCTTGCAAAGCATGGGCTCTATCACACTGAGCTATGGCCCCTCCCATAGCTCTCATCCTGCTTATGTCTGAGTAGGCTTTAGATTGATAAGAATAACATTTTGGCCCCATCCACTCTGCCCACAGATGAAATGTGGCCCCCGAGACCTGTGCCAGCCCTTGGACTGAAAAAGGTCCCCACTCCTGCTGTGGCTTGTTACTATCCTGTATTCATAGAGGAAACCTTATCTTGTGGAGCTGTCCACTTGTTCTGACAGTGATCTTGTGACATATTTTAAATCTCTCATGTTTTACTCCAGGATAGAACGATTTATCTCTGGTGCAAGTTCTGGGACACATATCTAAAACTCATAAGTATCACTAAAAATACTCTGCAGCATGTTAGAACATTATGAAAGCAGTAGCCAGAATTCTACACGTCCATTAGAAGATTTGTATTATTTCTATTCTTCCATTACAACTCTGTTAGTATGGAAATAATAAAGTTGAAAGTGTTCCACTGCACACACTAAATATATTTCTAAATATCTTATATCCTTGTAAATCATAAACAATGTTTGAAAACGTTGCTAAAATAAAGGACAATTTGTTAAAAAAGGGGAATGGGAAAAGTTTCCCTGGCATATTTGGTAAGAAATATTGTAGATTTTGTTGCCTTGATATCTTGCTTTTATGGAGTAGAACAGTCCTCCCACTGCCCATGTAAATGTAATGCCATTTCTTTTCCTGGCCTCTATTAAAAAAAATGTCTAAGAGAAAAATGTCGAATGCCTATAGGCGGTGCATCCTTCTGAATTATGAAGCTGTAACATATGGTTGTATGATGCTGTGTGTCAGCTGTGCTTTTTGATAATACAGTACTTACTGTAGAAGTAAACTTGTCAGGAACAGAATACACAGTTGCTTCAACATAGCCATGTAAGGCTGTGTGACAGTGTTGTATATTCTTGCATTTTGGAGCTTTTTCAGGTTTTTAAACTTCATCTATAAATGGAGGTTGTTCACTTTGTGTGTCTCATCTGATTTAGGTTTTATATGGGGGTGGGAGGAAGGCAGAGGGTAAATATGAAGCTCCTGAGTAGTGAGGCATTCCTGGACTACGTCTTCCACTTTTGCAAGTTAAATTGAAGGTACTACGTGATTGGCTTACTGAGTTCATCAACCAGGGCAATCCCATATGGTTTTAAAGCATATAGGTCCACCATATAATTGAAACTTTGTGCTAACAAGTTAATTGGAAATGAGCTAAGCAGCACACCTACGTCGGACTGCATTTTAAAGTGCTTAATTAAACAGTATGTGTAATCAGTTAAATAATGAAATCTGAAATTAGGGAGGTTTTTTTGAAAGGACATAAAATATGGGCTTTGCAAAAGTTCCAAAACCTATTGACGTCTCGGTGTAAATTCTAGAGTGGATGTATAGTGATTTGGGGAATGACAAAAAGTGGATAGGATGATGACGATGATTTATTGCACTAACCATGGACGCAGCACTGCACGGTGATGGAGAGAAGATCCTGAAGCAGTGTCCCCAGAGTAGGGATGTCAGAGAATTTTGCCACGAATCTTGGAGAGGCCGAATGCCAGCGCATTTGGCCTCCCGAAATCGGTGGCGAAATGGTCTGACACCCCACTGCCCCCCCCCCGGGACAGGACTTACCTTCAGCGAATCTTCCTGGCGGCGGCGGCCGCTCCAGCGGCCGCTCCTCCAGTGGCGGTTCGGCGGCAGCAGCGGCGGCTGGTCTTCTGACCGGCTGCCGCCGCTGCCATTTCCAAGTTAAAAAAAAAAAAAAGTGATAGGCTACATAAAGTTTTACGTAGCCTATCATGGCTAAATTTTAAAAAACACCTTGATAGGCTACGTAAATGTTTACGTAGCCTATCACGGCTGAGTAAAAAAACCCCCAAAAATGCACGTACGCAAATTCTATGCTACGCTATTTGCTACGCTATTTGCGTTCCCCTTATTTTTGCTACGCTATTTGCGTTCCCCTTATTTTTGCCATAGTTTACGTAAATGTTTACATAGACTAAGACGTGCCAAAATAAGGAACGCAAATGGCATTGCCCATGGGTGCCGCCATTTGCATACATGCTTTTTTTTTTTTTACTCAGCCGTGATAGGCTATGTAAACATTGATGTAGCCTATCACGGCTGATTGCAGGGATGCAAATGACGGCGGCTACAGCTGCCGCCATTTGTGGACCCAGCCGGCCAGGATTCAGAGGGGGAGAGACGGAGCGCCTCCCCCCCGCCAGAATTTGGGGGGGGAGGGACGGAGCACCTCCCCCCCGGCCAGAATTTCAGGGGGAGGGATGGAGCGCCTCCCCCCCACCTCGAATCAATTTCGTTAAAAGGTAAGTGACTTTCGTACATCCCTACCTCAGAGATGGAGATCCTGAAGCAGTGACCTCTGAAGCAGTGTCCTCAGAGTTTAAGCCAGCTTTCCCCAACCTGGCCTCCCAGGTACGTTTGAATACAACTCCGATCATCCCCAGCTATCATGCCTGGAGGTGATGGGAGTTATAGTTCAACACATTGGGGGAGGGGGGTACTAGATTGGGAAAGCCTGGTTTATGTTATACAAAGTGAAGAAGGGACAGAGAAAGAGGACCAAATTAATAGTGATAGTTAAAACAAAAGTTGACTATACGTACAGGTGCACCTACACGCTGTTGGTATGGGTTATTTTTTCAGCAGTGATTCTTTGCGGCTGATTTTTAGCACTATTTATAGAGTCATTTTATCATAGTTCTACAGCATCTCGTACCTATGCAGCATTATCTGCTTCCCATGCACAGGAGCACAGGGATTCTTCTCCTGAGGGGATATAGATATATGTCACCAGAGGAACCCTGAATGTAGCTGAGTATTTTTTTTTTTAATCATGAAATTTAATTTTATTTTGAAATAAAGTTAACAAAATAAAGGCAACAAAAATATGGAAAACATACATAATAATAAATTGAGGTCACTCAAGAAACAAAGGAATTCACTCATTATAATTCTTAGTCTATAAACAGATATGCTTATGAAAGATCTACATAAAACAGCCTAAATATGAGCAAAATATCCAATGAAAGAGTACAAATACAATTTAAATGGCATATAAAAGGAGTGTGTGAAAGTGTGTGTTATGTTGTGTGGATTAGTCAGAAAAAAGGTAGGCAACTGTACTTGGTTGGAATTTGATCAAAAGTTTGAAGAGCTTCAACACAGGAAATAAATGGAAGCCATGGTGGCATAGTATATTTATTGCACTTACACTCCAAGTTAATTCACAGTTTGGCACTCACATTCCTATGTCCAGTTTTAAAGGTTCCTCTATAAATTTTGGTTAAATAGAAGAAGCATCTTTGACTTTTGTCTTTCTAGTCTGACAACGCAATATGCACGCATATCAGCATTATAATGGCGATTTCGAAGGAGGTAAGCAAAGCAAATCCAGTGAAATAGCGGAAAAAACTAAGACATAAAGGTGTCTAATGTTGCCAGATCATTTTAGGGTTGAACCAAAATGGCTCCCCAATTCACCCTGTTCACAGGCTGTAAATAGGGCCCCCCTTTCCCAATCCAGGAGGGCTGCATATAGGGTATGTTTGCCAGACTTACCAGTACTGGTGATGACACCAGCAGCAGTTGTTTTCAGCCATAATTTGTTGCTCAGTTGTGGTCCTGGTGGCAGCAACTGTTCTTTCTGCTGCTACTTGGTGTTATTTCCCCGCTCCGTTTGCACCAGACTGAGGGCACAAAGTATTGCCCTTGCTCACTCTGGTGTGGCTGCTTGACAATATCACAAAGCCAATTCAGAGTGAGGGCACAAAATCTTGCCCTGTCTCTGATCTTGTCTCATGTGATGCCACACAGTCAGTCAGATTTGGCTACTGAATGTGGCAAATTTGAGTGAGTGTAATGTTTCTTGCCCTCACTCTAGCACAGAGGAAGGGGGAAATGGTACCGATTAGCGATGAGAAGTATATTTGTACCCACCAGCACCCTGAACAGGCAGTGAGAAATGGATGAACAAGATGAGAAAGGGGGACTTTATTGAAACCTTTTACAAATTCCACCGTTGGAGCAGAAAATATTTATTACAGAGCTGTAGACAAATGGCCTCTCAAAATTCTTCACCCTATTTATGCACAGAGAAATGTGGTGGTGGGGAAGCATTTCACCAACTTCCTCTAGGGGAAGGATAAATTCTTCAACACCCTTTTTCATCTGTGTGTGTGTGTGTCACCATTAGCAGTGGCAGTAGCACAGCTTCTTTCTTTCCGCCTAAGGCTGCAGCTGCATTGGCAGCCTGACCACCGTTTTGCGAAATCTACAATGCCTCGGCCCTAGCATCATTCCAGGGCATTGTGAAGGGGATATAGCATCTGGAGCAACACCACCACAGTAGAGAGAGAATATTTGGAGAAAAGTCTGTAAAATTGCCTTCTTTTTCAAGGCAAGGTGTGTGGGGGGGGGGCGGGGGATGAGAAAAAAGGAAATCTCAGAAATTTTCCCAGAAAAAATGTCTCCTGGGAAATCTTGGCTCAACTCTAACTATAGAACACATTCAGCTTTGCCCTAGACCATTGCTCCAACTAGCCCAGTTACTGGTAGCACTTTCCAAGATCTGAGAAGGAAATGACTTTCCTTGCCCTCCTTCATCAGATGAAGGGGCTGATGAATGCAAAGCGTAAGCACTACTAATGACTTATAGCTCTTTCACTAAAATTCTTATAGGTAACCCCCAGCCCACCCCATCCCATGCCCTGTTGCAGTATACAATACTATTACATACATATTTTCATGTACAGACATTGATCTTTCTATAAGAAATTATTAGGGCTGTGCACCACTTTGGCCTGAGGCCTGGACCCCGAGTTGAAGCGGGTCACTTTGTGCCCCTTCCGAGGCTAAGGGGAGGGGGCATGAAGTGACCCAGAGTGGGTCAGGGGCTCTCTGAAGCACTCAGTGCGCTTTGGAGCTTGCTCCCCCCCTGGCGCCTCCAGGTCCTTACCTGAGCTGCCTTCTCCGCCGCCTTCTCTGCTGCCTCCGCTGCTGCTGCCCTCACCTCCACTGCCTCCACCATCCTCGCTGCCTTCTCCTCTGCTGTTCTTGGTGCTGCCAACTGCTGAGGCCTGGACGTGCGCAGCGACTCTTACTGCAGGGAGTCGCCATCGGGGGGTCCCTGAACAGCCCTAGAAATTATAATATATGGATCCAAAACCCACAGTTAGGCAATACCTTTATTAGGACCAACCAAAATTCCACAAAAATGTGCAAGCATTAGAGTTCTCCAGAACTCTTCATCAGGCTAGGTGGTAGAAAAAGCAGATAGTGAGGGAAGAAACAGCAAAGTCCAAAATTTTGGCTAGGTGTTATGGCCGTGAGGCCTGCACTATAGACAGACACAGTCTCAAAATGAAGATCTGCAATCTGAATGGATTATACAGTGGTAGGTGTTGCAAGTATCAGGTTACACCTGGCAATGCATTTTGGGATAGTGAAGCAATGGCTGATCTCCATTTCTGGAAACACAAAGGCCTGCTGTAACTCTGATCTACTTCTTACCTCTGAAGAAGCCCTCAAGACTATAATCAGGCAGATTTGCTCCAACAGAGGTTAAATCTAATAGTTTACTCCTTTTAATTCTCTTATTTCAACCTTCATTTCAAGCAGTTTAACTTGTTGCAGTTATTAAGAACATAATTTCTTAATTTCCTATTGTTTAGCTTGTTAAAATAAATGCACACACTCTCTCACATACACACGCACACAACCCTCCACTGGAAGTTTGTTTGTGATGGTGATGTTGGATTCTCTTCTTAATGGTCTCCTGCTATTTTAATGTACAGTACTTAGTTTTCCAGACTGATGAGAAGGAGTCTCATTTGTGCAGATGGGAAAAGCTTATTATACTAACAGTGTTCTGCATTGTTAGCAGAGATTATTAGACTAGTTGTTAGAATTGCCTCCAGTGGAATTAAGTAGGTGACAAGGTAAAATGGAGAGATAAATGATAGCAGCCAGAAAACAGATTGTACTAAAGAAAAGTGGCTTAGAGTAGGGAAGTTGCTGCTAGATTTCGTCGAGAATGGGTTGATCAATAACGCCCTTTCGTCAGTGAGAAGAGTGGGCTTGGCTGAAATGTAATCAACTCTAGTAATTCATGAGATACAATGAATCTGCAAGAATGGCCTGTACATTTTGAATGAATACCATAGCTGAGACATATTGTAGTGAGTCACTAATAGTGATCAATCATTCAGTGACAGTAGCTTTATAAAGGGCTTTCTCTCTCCTTTTAAAGGTGGAGGACCTTCCAAAAAACTAATATTCAACTCCAGGGGAAGGTGCTGAGAAGGACAGGTTACAACGTCTCCAGTGTCTTCTGGGATGTCCAAGACATCCTGACTATAAGGTTAAGGCAGAGGTCATCATGCCATCATATTAATATCATAAGAGTGGTGATATTTGACAGGGAGAAAATCTGAAATGTCAGAATGGCCAGCAAAGAAGAAAACCAGAATACTTAAGACATGGACAGAAGAAAAAGGATAGCTAGACCGTTTAAATAATGAGGATGTTCTGCCAAATATTTATAATATGTGCTTTGTAATGGGTTTTTACATTTAATCCAAATGAAATGTACAGTGTACAATGAATCTCCTCTGGATTCATAATAAGTCAGAGAAACCCAAACACTCAAGGCAGGTGTGCTAGCTCATCACATTTCCTGGACTACATTACAAAAAACAAGATGTACACTCTTCATAGATGCCTGTTCCACAACAGTGTTGAGTAGGAAGCATCACTTTAGAATCATTAGGGAGCTCCTAATATCTGGCGAAGATGTACAAAGACTTTGTCCAGCATTCCAGGCCACTTTCATGTATACCAAGGGGGAGGAGGAGAACAGGCAGGAAGTAATGATGCAGTACATAGCAGGAATCTGGGAAATTATTCCCGTCTTCCATTTGAATACATTACGTTATATAATGTCCATTTGTTTGGTGGCAGGGGAGTGATTTTCCTGCAGTTGTTACCTTGCTTTCCACCTCTAGTCCATCCTACAGAATTTCAAAGAATTCATTTTTTTTTTACCATACTCCACTAGCTAATAAAGACTTTAAAAAAATTCCAGCAGGATTTCACTCTGCTGGGCAGATCATGATTTTATCCGAACTTTGTTTTTATCTGATCATTGTATTTTGTTTGATACTCTAGTTTTATGATGATATTGTGATTTCAATTACTGTGAGTAAGCTGTCCTGAATGTGCGTATGCATCAGAAAGGTAGAAGCTAGGTATACATCCACACACACACACACACACACACACACACAATTCTTACTGTTAGAAAGCAGTTCAAAAATCACAATTTTCAGTATTTGTTCCCTATTTATTTTTTAACTAATCTGCTCATTAAACAAAGAAATCAAGTAGGCACTGAAAACTTAACAATGTATTCAACAAAAGACCTAGGGAGGGACCAATATGTTGCTAGCCCATGCACTAATCTGGATATTTTTGATAGGCATTTGACAGTCACTTCTTCTCAGCTTCCTTAAGACTGATACAGCGCCCTGGGAGAAAAGGGTAGGTAAATCATGCAGTGTCATGTTCACCTTGATTGAAGACCTCCCCAGGCTTACAGCTAGCTGTATGGCCATATATTCATCTGAAAAGCCGCATCTTTTATTTGTCTGAGGAAGTGGACAACTTAATAAGAAGGTGAACGAGAGGCCATTTCTCTCCCCTGCCCCCCTCTCCCTCTTCTCAGCCATAGAAAGGTCAGGAGCTGACTTCATCTGTCAAGCTTAATCAGCTGATGAAAAGTCTGCAGATGCCCAAGGTTCTGGCTCCTCCATTTTAGGCATAAATCTTAATGGGAGAATCACTCCGTAATGTGTTACTTCCTGAAATGCGGAGTTGCTCTTTTCAGGAGCGTGCTGGAGGCTCCTGGTAGCGTGGGGAGTCTCCCAGGGTGCCACACGTTGGTCTGGTGATATATGTGACAGCTTCCTGAATACTGATTTGCTTATGATAAGGCTTGGGTATTCCGCCTCCGGTGAGGGATTTCAACAAAGCGAATAGCTGTCTGTGCTTTGACTGGAATGTGAGGCAAATAGTTTAAACATTGTTAATTAACAAGCTGCTGCTTAACAAAGAGGGTGGGGGAAGGAGGCCAAGTGACAGAAATCCTAGGAGGGGGTCTCCTTCTTTAGTTTTAAATTGTGAAGGAGTGACAGTGACCTCTTATGACAACAGTAGGATCCCAGAATTAGGAACAGACTGCTTGAACGTGACACTTCAGACTGCTGGATACCCTAAACATATTATTTACTCAAAGAATCCTCTGGATTTCATTGGGATTTAATTCAAGTAGGAGTAATCATGTTTTGATCTGGGTTATAATCCAGCTAGTCAGTGTTTAATGCAATATTTAGAGTTCAAATGTTATGTGGTTATTTCATGCACAAATATGTGATGGCTGCATACACAAGGCTTATGTAGTTATTGCACACACAGCTATGTGATTATTGCATACACAAGGGATGCCGCCTTATACACATCCAGTATCCACACATATGTTTAAGTATCCCTGGACCCTGATACAGGATGAAAGAAGGCATCTGTTGCATCTCATGTTGTCTCTGTTCTCATTCTCACCCTCTCACAAGTAATATCATTCACATGGATTCATACACAGGCATTCTATACAATACATCCAAAATCCACAGTTGGGCAATTATTTTATTAGGACCAATCAAAATGCCACAAAAGACTGTACAAACTTTCACATTCTCCAGAATCCTTCATCAGGCTAGATGTTGAAAAAGAGGGAGGAAGGGGGATGGAAATGGGGAAAGAACAAAAAAGTCCCCAAATCAGGCTAGATGTTATAGACAGGAGACATGTAATTCTCAAAATGGGGATTGCAAACTGAATGAATTAGGAACTGTGATTAATGTTACACTAGAATTATTCCTGATACTACTGCTATATATCCAAAATCATTCCCTTTAACCCTGAATTAATTTAACTGGAGCCATTGTTACCCTTCATGGTTTCAAACTGATAATCTCTAATGTGGATTAGAGTACTCACCTTGCCCATAAAGAATATATTAATAAATGTTAATAAATACATTGAAGAAAAGTTACCCCTTTTGCCACTCTGCAATGCATACAGCTAGGATAGGAAGAGCAGGTGAGTCTTACCCGGGTTAGTAGCACATAGATGGAGCCATCTCTATATATTGAAGGCTGCTGAACTGGGTCTGAGATGGACCAGTGTAGTTTCTTTAAAAGCAGAGTCATATGATTTCTATAGACTCTTTCCAACAGCATCTAGCAACCACATTCTGCATTAGCTGCAGTGTTGTCCTCAAGGGCAGCCCCACATAGCCTGCATTGCAGTAGTCTAAACAGGAAGTTACTAGTCCATGAACTACATTGATTTCAATGGGTCTACTCTGACCAAGTCTGGATCCAACCCATGTGCAACAAAACAATCAAATCATTTCCCAGATCCAGGTAACGTTGCTCTGTAAAATGTTTTCTCTACAGAATAACAAGTAGAACATGAAAATGAGCTAAGATGAACAGTAGGCATTAGGGGGTTAATTTTTCTCAACATAGAAAAATTAGCAATTATTAGTGCACTGAAATAATTTCACCTGCAATTGGCATGCGGATGAAATTTCAGGTCAAATAGGTCTTTCTGATTAATCTCAACAGACACAAGCTTCCCAAATTCTATGCTTTTGCATCTTATTTCTCCCCTGCCCCAATACACACACACACACACAACCCTGAAGTTATGACAATAGTTGGAGAATATAAATTACATTGGAGAATATAAACTACACTGGAGAATATAAATTAGAATGGTACAAGTGAATTCAGACAACTGCCTGAGAATCTCTGCTCCAAACAAATGAAAATAAATAAATAAATTCAGTTCAGCATTAATCTAAGCACAGCCTGAACCAAGCAACCCTACAAGGGTAAAAAAGAAAAAGTAGAACTGATGTTAACACTTCCTGAAAACCATGCTGCGAACAGAGATAATACTTCTCTTTTGTGGTTGACACATTATTCAAGATATTTGCTATAGATAGTCAAGAAGGAAACGATACTTCAGGACTTGGGGGGAGTGAGTGAAATAGAACAGGCTGGGTGGACATGGGACCTTTTGAATATTATTAAATAAATGTTCATTAATGATCATTGCCTTGCAAACCCAGTGCAAAGAATCATGGTGCAAGGTTGCATGCCAAAGCAAATGATGGGAAGCAATCCAAACCTTCCATTTGTGGCATGTGGGGATCTTTAGTATGATATATAGACCAACCTTAGGAAATTTTGGGTTGGTTCCAGATTTATACTGGATCAGCTGCACTGGCAGAAGTGAGCTTTCCCCTCCCACTCCTTCCTACAGCAGCCCCTGAAAACATTACACAGAGTCAGAAAACCCTGCTGAATGGGGTGAGCTATGGTGTGTGTGTTGGCGGGGGGGGGGAGATCCCCCCAATCAGGCAGAGGGCTCTTCCACAAGCAAAGCCCTTTCTCTTGAGAAAGATCTCTTCCACTTGAGGTAGGCAGATCCTAGATCCAACCATACGTATACAGATATTACATTAAAAACACACGTGAAGGAAATACTGTTATGTATGGGCTTTCTCCATATATGTTGGGGGTTTTGAAGGACCACATGTCAGGGTAGAAATACAATACAAGATATGTTGGTGGACTGTATTGCCTTGTTTGTGCAGCCATACTGACCTATTCCTACTTCGAACTTTGATAGTGGTGGTGGGGTGGTGGTGGCGGCATTGTCCCATGGTGAATCTGTCAAGGGAATAAAAAAGAAAAGGTTGGAAACACTTTGTTCAAAACTACCTCCTGAAAATGCCATTAGAGGCAATCCTCTAGCTATGGGAATGAAGGACAGTGTGCTACACATTGTATTGTGTTTTATTCAGGGAGACACAAATTGATGCGATGCAGTGTCACTCACTGTAACTTGCTGCATGAGCCCTGTGTGAAACTGATAATGGATCCATACAGCCCGAACAGACTGCTTTTTTCACTGTGATGAAGTGATTTTTCCCCAGTCATCTCATGGTAGGCATTCAGGTGTATATCTAGGACTCTGAAACTGCCTGTTCAGGAATCTTGATATGTTTTTTTTTACTAGAAGAGGTTACCCTCATGGTGAAGGAATGTGTGACTAGGAATCCACCATTAACAAGTGGTGGGTAAGTAGAAAGGTAGGTAGAGAAAATGCATGATCTACTGATATGAAGTGATGGATGTGTTCCATTGAAACCATTGGAACAGATAAAATAAAGTACCACTGCACACAGCACACAGTTAAAGTATGGAATTCACTACAACAAGAAGTAGTGATGGCCACCAACCTGGAGGGCTTTAAAAGGGGAGTAGGGCAGTAGTCATGATGGCTCCAATGTCACAGGCAATATACCTCTGTATACCACTTACTGGTGAACATGAGTGGTGGTGGTGGTGATTAGTTGTACTCACCTCCTGCTTGTGGGCTTCCCACAGGCATCTGGTTGACCAGAATAGAATGCTGGACTAGACAGGCCTTTGGCTGACCCAGCATGGCTCTTAGATTCTTATGTAAACTGACATCAATGTGGGGTGTTACAGATCTCCTATGGGAAAAACGTGCTTATGAAGATCAGCATCAGGTGAGGTCTAAAAGCTATGCTGAACCTCAGAGTGTCCCCAGTTAAGGCTGTCTGTACCAGCTAAAACAACATGGAATGAATATCAGTTAATATGATTATATGCTGTTGTTTTTTACAAGGTGTTTATGTTTGTGACAGTCTTAATCTGTAGTGATATGCTTAGTTTTCACCTTCATTTTTGACAGGGTAAGGTCACCACAAGGTGTCTTACCTGCCTCCCCCCCCCCTTTTGGCATTGAACATACCTGTTTTTGAGTGACCCCCCCTCAAGTGGTGAGAAGTGTGATCTACCATGGGCTACAGAACAAACCAATCACCAAAGTCTGCAGAACGTACTATGCCTCAGGAGCCAGCTCCTAGGGACTCATTCAGAAGGAATGCTGAACACAGGGTGATGAATGGCAAAACTATGTCGAACAAGGGGGAAAAAACCGGCCTCACAGACACAGAGAAATGATACCTTTCCTCCTGTCAAATATTCAGATTGTCAAGTCTCACACTTGTGGTAACTATCTACTTCATAGGATGTGGAAATGCCAGGAAAGAACACCATTTCATTGTGGAATTATTTGTGCCAATGGCAAAATGGCCATTAGATGTATTAGCACTACAAGCAGGACTGCTAGTTTCCCCCTTGGCACTGGGGATGGGTGACCAGATCAGGCACGCCCTTTCTTTCTCAGCCACTAGAGCATGAGGGTCTGGGTCCTTCCACTGGTGATGGCTGGCAGGATGAGTGCCAGTTTGCCTGCCTGCAGTAGGTCATGATGCCTCCCTTCCAGCTGCTTATTGAACCATGCTCTGTTCTCCCTAATCACTGTCTCAGACACAAAATGAATGGGTGTGAGTGTTAACCATCATTAGGAAAAATGATGACAATTAAGTGTAATTAATAAACACTCTCCCATGACAGGACATATGCACACTGTGTGTCTTGACTGGACCAAGCATGGAATTCGGCACACCTCATTACCCAAATGAATTGATATTACATAGCCCATCTTCTACTATGAGTAATATATTTGAAAAAAAATCTTCTGTTTTCATATATATATATATATATATATATATATATATATTCAACAGCATTAGGCTTTTTCTAGTTAGGGGATACTAGAAGGCACCTTGCTAATCACATCAGTCCAGATGGTTGGCTCTCTTCTTGCCAAATAAGAGTGCTGGGTATCCTTTTATTGTTAATTTACATAACCTGCATGTTAATGAGCTCCTGGACTTTTCCTCCCCTGCCCCAATTCAGTCTTGGATAAGTCCTGAAATGTTTTGTGTACATCCTGAGAAACATAAATCATTGGTGGCCACAAAGGGCACTTAATGCCTTGTAGGATCTGCCCCTTTGTAAGTAGTATAGATTAATTGCATCTTTTTATTGAATCACTATCGCCTTTTTCTTGTTGAGAGTCTTGTTGGGCACAGATATGCCAGCCTTGGCTAGAGCCTTGATTTCGATAGTAAAACTTAGTAAAGGAAAAATTGCTTTTCTTTCAACCTGAAATCCTGCACTTGCTGTGATTTGTGTTAACTGAATTGTTACTCAGAATTACTAGGCAAGTTTGCATGCCACATTAAGCCACCCTGAGAATAAGCTATGGTGGGTGGTAACTTGACCATTATTCCAGACAGATGGTCGCCTGTTTGGTGGCTTGCCATGGCTTGTTTCTCTCTCAGTCCCTCTCAGTCTTCCAGTTGCCAGCATGTATTCCAGGGGCCTTTACAGCAGGAATCCTTGTTTCCCCATTCCCTACATCAGCACTCGTTGTGCAGTTGGTCTCCTGGGGTTGCTGGATCATGAGGGAAACTCCCCCTCCTAACATCAGATTGCCAAAGGGATTTAATTTTGGAGGCCTTATGAATGTGGTAATATGTTCGCAAACTTAAAAAAAAATATTTTAGGGGATTTGTGCTAGTGCACAGGACCACAGGACCACCCCTATGCTATTGAGCCCAGCACAGCCATATCCCCTTTTTGTCAATGTCTTTGTCAATTTCATCCTCCACTTTGGTGCTTCTGGAGCAAAACTCCCCCTCCCCTGCATCAGATCACAACAAGGAAATAATTTTCGGAGCCCTTATGAAAGTGGGAGCACATTTGCAATTGTGTGTGTGTGTGTGTGGGGGGGGTCTTGTGCAAATGTGCAAGACTACCTGTTCGCTATATAGCCAAGCATACCCATATCCCCCTCTTGTCAATGGCCTTGTCAATTTCAACCTCCACTTTAGTGCTTCCTTTGCTAGCAAACAACTTAAAAAGAAAGGCTGCTTCATGTTCTACTGAAGTAATAACAGCCACCCCTAAAGCTCCTTCTCTTCGCTTTTAGTTCCCCCTGCCCTCTTCATGCTTGTTGCTTCCCTCCTCATGTGGATTACAGAGCAGTGAGTGGGATCACTAAGCATATGCAAATTTTAAGGCAGAACAGTGTAAGAGTGGGTAAAGATGCGCAAATTTCAAGAGACACAAGTGAGGCAGATCACAAAAAACACACAAATTTCATGGCAGAGCAGTAAAACAGAGGTTGAAATTAGACAAAATTCTTAACAGCGGATATTTACTCCTGCACACTTGTGCAGGGCTGGGAAAAAATTGCAAATGTCATGTGTTCAGGACATGCTTCAGTGTCCACTCCTTTCTTCAAGGTTTCTATGGAAACAAAATCCATCCTGAGGTGGATGGCACTGAGGAGGGATGAGGAAGAATGGTGCTGGCACTAGCGAGATTGAGAGGAGTGGCAGGGGTTTTTGCTGCTCTTGCCAGGCGGCTTTCCAGCCGTTCCCAACAACCCATGATAAAATTGCCCTGTCAGGTTCAGACATCACAACAAGCCACCTTAAAAAACCCTACTACAAGCCATGGGTTCTCAGGGTGACTTGCTTGTGAAAAACAACCTATGACAGAAAAAGAGCTCTGGGTTCAGACATGATGCTAAGCCACCCTGTGACCACTCATAATAACAACCCACCATGGCTTAGCATGACATGCGAACCAGGTCACTTGGTACATACACACAGATAGAGAGAGAGAACTGCAATTTCACCCCCACACAATTGTTTCCCATTTTGTTTGTGTATCTGCTTTCTTTGTATATGCTGCCTTTGTTTTCAGTAGAACTATGAAATAGAGAAAATGCTTTGCCAATACATTTCAATGCCGGTCTTTCATATAATCATCGAATTGGAAGAGACCTTGAAGGTCATCTAATTCAACCTCTATGCAATGCTGGATGCAGCTACAGCATTCTTGACAGGCGGCTGCCCAGGTTCCTGAAAATGAGAACCCACCACCCCCTGGGGCATTCTGTTCCACTGTCAAACAGCTCTGACCATTAGGAAGTTTTCCTAAAGTTTAGCCAAAATCCCTCCCTGCAATTGCCATCCATTATTTCTTCTCCTGCCCTCAGGAGCAACAGAGAACAACTCTGCTTTCTCTTCTGTATGACAGCCTTTCACATATCCGAAGACTGCTATCATACATTCCCTTAATCTTCTCTTCTCCAGGTGAAACTTACTAGCACTTTCAACGCTCTTCACCAACCTCATCGCCCTTCTCTGGGGTGGGACCCACTCCAGTTTGTCAATGTCCTTCTTCTTAAAAGGTGCTACCTAGAACTGAATACAGTACTTCAAATGCATCCTGACCAGCACAGAATAGAGCAGAACTATTATTTCCAGTGATGTGGATAGGGATGGACAGACTCACCTGAGCCCGCAGTCAGCAAGCACTTGAGGAGCTGCTGCCCACCTGCACGAGCCCCTGGAGAGCTTGGAAAGTGGTCCAGGAGCGCCCTGCTGCCACCTGCCCTTCCATGTGAGCTGCCATTTCAATGCAAAATGGGGCTCTGCATTGTCATATATCTAGCACTGGGTACAACCGTGGCAGTAAAGGGCCATTTCTGCAAAGTAGAGGCCTCTAATATTGTGGAAATGGCCCTTTATGGCTGCCATTGTGCACAACACTAGATATATGACAATGTAGAGCCCCCATCTGATGTTAAAATTGCTCACATGGAGGATGGGCAGCTCCTAGGAATGAGCAGATGGGTCCGGTAAGTCCCAGCTGCTCATGCAGCTTGGAAGGTGGGGGTGACCATTCACTGAGTCGGGTTCAGGGGTGTGAGCAGGGTGGGGGGAGTCCAACGGGCTCCTGGACCCAGTCAGGTGCCCATGACATCCCTAGATGTGGACACTGCCCCTCTCTTAATGCACCCTATGACCCCATTTGCTTGTTTTAGTTGCTGCCATTGTATTTCACATATCATGTGTCATTAGGGAAGTTTACCCAAAGTCTGTCATTACTGAATACATATTTCTAACAAAGAATAATGCCCAGGATGTCCAGGGTATTGCATTCTGTAAAATTTACTGTGGCAGCCATCCCATACCGATGGGAGCTGAGCAGTTGCTCAGAAGGGCACCGCTGAGCAGAAGACCACTACTGCTGATGGTGCTGGGTGCTCACCCTAGCACTGATGTAAACCATTGCTCCGTGCTTGTGGGCATTGGTGCCCTCTAACCAAGGGCTATGGAAGCTGTAGGGAGTGTGACTGGGAAAGCTCTTTTGAGAGATTTCATCTCTGAAAAATGATTGGAGTTAGAGCTCCGTTCTGCAAAATAATAGAGGACTGTTTGGGAGGCGGACATGGTGTTAGTGTGATTTGAAAGGCTTGCCCTCATAGTAAGCTGCAAAAGACTTCGGGTGAAATGCTTCTAGGGATGTCAGAGGAATCCATTCAGGGGGTGGAGCTCACTGAGCTTTCCCCCAGGACTTTGGCTTACTTCCCCATGAGCTGGCCTGACTCGATCTGCATTGAGTTGGGCCAGCTTGCAGATATTTCCATTTTTTAAAAAATTACATAAATAGAAATGTGCGCAAACTGCAGCTGAAAGTTGCTTAAATTACGCAAATTGCAGCCAAAATCTTTAGTTGCTTCCCTCACTGTTGTTGCCACTGCAGCAGCTCTGGGAGCAGGGAGGAGACGGAGGACTCGGCAAGTCCATCTTCATACCACTGATCAGCAAGGGTGAATAAACATCACATGACATCATCACACAGGCAGGCCTCGAAAAAACACCCAATCAGAAAAGAGGCACATAATTTGGTGATGCCTGACTTCATGTTGCATGATGCTATTACAAACTACAGTCCCCAAGATGCACCTTGTCCTTGATATTGTGCATGTGCAAAAATGTCTATACTTGGAATTAAATTTCATATTAAAAGGAGAACTCTCGCCTGAGCTCACATGGACAATTTTTTTTATTTTCTGAGTAAATAACTAATTCAATGCCAAGTAAATAACTAATAACTAAGTAAATGCCAAGATATACTCTTAAAGTCCTTGTGTGAGCGTCATGGGTATCTATTGGATGTTCTTGCAACGTTGTTTGTGATGAGCAGCATAACTTTTCTTTTTACCTCCCATGTCAGCACCATTTTGTGAACTTCCTATTTAATGATTCCCCGGCCACCACAAACCACCACTGACTGCGCTACTCCGCTTTGCAACTCTTTGAATATTTACAAGTCCCTGAGCAAGGCAGCTACTTCACTGCACTCACCTGAGTCACCTCTCCATTTTGCAGTCTTCAGAATTTGTATATACTTCCCATGTAGCCTGTCCAGTCGGGTTTAAAACAAACCTGGGTGCACTGCACTATGTCTCTCTTCCTGCTAAAATGCAAAATCCCTGTCTTTTTCACCGCATTCACTGCCAATGGGTTAATTGCTATTTTAGGTGGGACTCTAGTGGGCTAAATATAAACAGGTTTCAGGACATTTAAAAAACAAATGCAGAAAAGCCCTAGCTGGTTTTGTTACTGTGACCTCTCTTTCGCAACTCATAGCCTTGTATCATCCTTCTATCAGTGTAGAGCAGGGGTGGGCCGCCTAATTCATGTTGAAGGCCACCTCCCTCATAGGTAATCTGTCAGCAGCTGCATGTCAGCTGTGGGTGGGGCTTAAGCCAGAGGCAGGCAGATTGAGAGCCAAAAGTGGCTGGGTCATTCCTTTTCTCTTTTTGCCACTTCCTTTTCTCTCTCTTTCTACCACTCCCCTCTCTCCCTCCCTCCCCCGCAGCCTTCCCACACAGCAGGCTGCCATAGAAAGGACAGATCACTCATGCCTGAGATTTGAACTGATGGCATGCAGAGGGATTTTGAAATTAGGCTAAGAGCCACATTAAACTGGGCCAAGGACCACAGGTTGTGCACCCCTGATGAAAGGGATATGTAACCAATTAGAACTAAGATGTAAAGTTGGAATATTAAGAACAGAAGAAGAGTCATGCTGGATCAGACTGAGGGTCCATCTAGTCCAGCATTCTGTTCACAAAGTAGCCAACCAGCTGTCCACGGGAAACCCACAAGCAAGATATGAGTGCAACAGCACCCTCCTGCCCATGTTCCCCAGCATCTGGTATACATAGACGTACTGCCTCTGATACTGGAGGTAGCATATAGCCATCTCCTCCAGGAATTTGTCCAATCCCCTTTGAAAGCCACCCAAAGTGGTGGTCATCACTACATCTTGTGGAAGTGAATTCCATAGTTTTACAAAACAAGATATGCCAAGGTTATTGGGGGAGCTAGATCTGAGGCAGGCTTGTACAATGTCATGGAAGACTTAGTGGTCACACAGGTCAGGAATGTAGACAAGAACTTTATCATCTCTCTTGAACTAGATCTGATGCAGGCTTGTAAAATGTCATGGAAGGGTTAGAGGACACACAGGTCAGGAAGGTAGACAAGAACTTTATCATCTCTCTTGAACGAGAACAGAACCATAAGAAGAAACCCCTGACTCCAGCCAGATACAACTAAGTCTGGTGCCACCTAGTGACAAAAGCATATAATGACACTATCCACACACTCAACTTGTGACACAGCTCAACTTGTGAGCTGCATACAGCCTGTCAATCATGAGTGACAGCCCACTGGGGGCTCCATAAATCTTCCTGTTTCTCTGCTTGCCTGGGACTGCAAAATCAGGGCTGTCGTCAAATATCTGGCAGGCTACCATACATGGTTGCATTCCACTTTGCAGGTCAGAAGTTGCACAGGACTGAGAGGAAGTGCATTAAATGAGCTATTCTGAAGCAAGACTTTGTTTGGCATGACATCCTGTTTCAAAGGGTAATATTTAATGATAAGTCAGAAAATATTCTCACTCTCTACAGAAAAATTGAATGATTTCTTCTCACTATGAGAGAATTAATTCTCGCAGCCTCCTATTGTGCTACTGCTACTGCTCCCGCTGCTCTTACCTCTGTCTTATTGTAGAGCTGTGAAAGTGCCACATTTTAATCATTAAAAAAATTAAGCATACTGTTTTTTCAGCATGAGGAAAAATGGGCAATGACTGTAAATCCTGGAAGACAAAACAGAAGAGTGGGAGAGATTGATTGAGCTCCACCTTTGCCTGAAGAATTGGCCAGAGGATGCAGGACTTGTCCTTCAAGCTCATGCAACATTATACTTGTTGGACTGCAGCAGCCAATTCATCACAAATTGGAGGATTTTTTAAAAAAGAAAACTGATAAAAATGGCTAGGACTGAGCTGATGCACTAAGTTGCTACAACGTATGGGTCTCCATGGGGGCAAGGTGCACAGTGATTTCTACTGTGGGAGAAAGGCTTTAGTGTCACCTCCTGTGGCTCTAATGCTCAGAAAGATTTCATTGGAGCTGTTCTGGCCAACAGAAATTTGACTTAGCTGTGGCCAGCATAGAAAGCCGATGTCACAGTAGTCTATGTCTGGATTAGTTGCATCATGTAAATAGCACAAGAGGAATTCTGCTGCCCTTTCATGACATCCAAAGCCAGCTGCCTGAGGTAGCTGCCTCACACTGCTCGAAGGCAGGGTTGTCCCACCTTTCAGTCACAGTTGCAGTACCTCATTGTTTTTGTACCTGCTTGGACATCTTCACAGACCCTCCTCTGGGTCATCTTCAGAGGCCCTCCTCTGGGTGCCTCTGCCAAAGGACGCTAGGCTACAAGAGAGAGGGACTTCTCAGTGTTGGCACCCCACTTATGGAATAAAACAATAAACTCCCCAAAGAGGCTCACCTGACAATGTTGTTGTTGTTTTTGGCACCAGGCAAGGACCTCTCTTTTCTACCAGGTATTTTAGAGACCTAGTTCTCAGTTATTATGGCTGTTTTATCGATTTCTGTGCTGATTTTGTTTTGTATGATATTATGTTTTTAAATATTTGTATTGTATTTTATAGTTTTAACTGTTATATGGAATTTTAGTTCTTTGTTTGTAATCTGCCCAGAGAACATTAGTTATTGAGCAGATTAGAAATGTAATAAATACATGAATAAACAATAATTGTTATGCATACTTAATGCACTCTAGTTTAAAGATTTAAATGTGTGTTAGACCAAAACAGAGGGATATTGAGGGATTTGGTGAGGATATTGTATATGGTTTGGCACAAAATGGTTAAGGATGATGATGATATAAAATATGTATTTGTTGATGCAATCATGACAAAAATAAAAGCATCATGGTAGAATGTTTGGAAAATTCATTGATAGCTGAGCAGATTTCGGTTGTCCAGCAGAATAGGATTAGGACTTACTAAAATGGCAATATTCAAACCAAGTTCTGTAAATGTATGCAGACTTCAGTGACAAGTCTTGCTAGGACTGAATATTAGCACAGGACAGGTTTTATTTCAAAAATTTCCATGTGAGAAATATAAAATGGGGATATACTGCATAACTGATACAATTATGCAAACAAAACAGAAATATATATCCAAGGTTTCATATCCTTTAAAGGGGAGAGTTCTCAGAATGAAAAACCCATATCTTTTAAAAAACAGAACAAGAGGTCTTGTTTTTTAATTCCTCACTATACAAAGCGAAAAAGTGAGTTTTATTATCCCTTTTTTTGCTGCAACTTACTTCCCCTTCTGTGGTTGATGAGCTTCTCTAATTGGTATACCAGGGGATCTGAACAATGCACACGCTTTGTCTGCCTATTTCCCATCCATACGAGAAAGACTGACGGCCTTGTACAACTCTGTCTGGTGGCCTGCACTGCTAGTGAAGTGTAATTTTAAAATGGGAAGGGATACTTAAAATTCCCTTATTTTATTTTTTTTCTGAACCCTGAGAATATTCATGTCCTAATTTATTAGAGTTTGTTTTCACTGTTTTTGTGTCCTTGAGATCCAAAGTATATTGAGCTTTATCTGGACCAAAACTCACATTTGGGCAGAAACTGGCTCTGCAACTTTAAAAAAGGAAATTTCCACCCAAACAACCCCCCCCCCCGCCCCGGCAAACCCAACAATACTGCTTTTCTTCACAACTATCACTGGTTTGCTTTAACACACTAGCTGGTGGGAGATAACTGCTGAGCTGTAACGTAAACAATAAACTTTGCACAAGTCCAACAGAAGCTCATTAAAGCCAAGTAAAACATTGTTATATTCAACACATCCCCTGCTATATTTACATATTTCCTGAACAGGATGTCATCAAGATGCTCACTGTGATAGCACATGAAATGCTATCATGTAGTTGCAAATGCAAAATAAAACAAAAAATATAAATGCCTCCACGCATAGTAAGCAATCATTTATTGCCTGTGTAGGCATTCAACACAGATACAAGGATTCCTCCCCCAGACAAGTTACTTTGCTATTAACAAATCACTTAGCCATTAAACCATGATAACATAACCACAGAAACCAGTATAGGCAAATGCCTAATGTTTCACAATGATTAGGCTTTTTAAGAGAACAATCCTATGGGCCCTAGATGCAGTCTGAGAGGGTCCATAGGATACTGAAGATTTCCCCCTTGAAGGCCATAGACAATGCTGCAAACTTGAAAGGTTTCCCCTCTGCACACACTCACTCCTGTCCCTCTCAGTCATGTTATGTATTTGTCCAGGTGGAGACCAAGATGGGAGGTGGATAAGGTACCAGCTGTTGCAGAAAGCTGTAAAAGTCAGGTTCATCAGGAGTTTCATTGCTCACCAATAATTTACTGTGCCAAGTTCAAGGTGCTTGTGCTGACATTAGGAATAGGTGAACAAGTGATGTTTGCATTCACCCAGGTTCTCTGAACATCAGCTTGATGTCCTTCTCATCATGTTTACCGCGATCACCTGTGATCTCTGTTTGATTTGTGCAAATGGGGAAATTGCACAAATTGTATGTGATAGAATGGGGAAATTGCGCAAACAATTTGTACATTTTCCAAAGATGCGCAACTTCCCCCTAGATTGAAATGTGAAAATGAACAATTTTAAATTTGTGCAATTGTGAACTTCTTGTTCAATAAAAAATTGCACATTTTTTAATGCAACCTCATGCTTGACATTTTGCTAACATTTTTGGAGAACATGTACTCTTCCTCATCTTTGTGTTTGATGTTGTATACAGGGCTTGTTTTCTGAGCACAAAGAAACTCTCATACATCCTTCACTGACATATAAATCCCCTACGTACTTGTTACAGGTGCCCTGACTGTGGGACTCCCTCCCACTTCATATACATTTGGCTTTGGTGACTGCTAAAGACCATTTGTTCACCCAGGTTTTTGCTTGATTTCTATTCCCCTCCCTCCGACCCATGTCTTTTCCTTTTTTTTGCTGCATCGTGCAAACTGTTATTTATCTTCTGTATTTGGTTGTTTTTTGGCCAATGTTGTATGATTTTAGTGTTTTTTATTGGTATCATTTTATCATGAAAAGTGGGTAATACATTTCATAAATAATAATACTAATAATTAAATAAATAGGGTTGCTAGTTTGTTTATGTTTTGCATTGGGACCTGTTCCAGGGGTGGTGGTGGGAAGAACAGCCTAAATCAGGGCCCGGGGGAGGGGGGGGCAACAAATACACTTTTCTACAGACTCCTCACCCCATTATGGATTTTAAGTGCTTTGAGAGGTAAAGCCATTTTTCTCTTCTGTCATTTTTTTTTAAAAAAATCTGTACTCCTTTATGTCAGCTTTGCAGGTGACCTATGTTCCTAGATTTTCCAGAAGTAACAGGGTTCTCTGTTTCCTGGCTCTGTCTCATCACACCCACTCTGGTGTCTGCTCCCTGACCCAAAGGGATCTACCCAAAGTTCTGTAGCTTGTACCAATTTGATAAATGTGTGCAAGTTTGAGAAAGAGAACTGCTAGAGTTGAAATTGGAGTAATATGCCTTTTCCATCCACATTATGTATTGTGAAAACTTTTTAAAACCAGTTTTTAAAACCAGTTTTGAAGACAGCCTTTCTTACTTAGGAGCCAGCTGCTAGCAATACAAAACAAGAAGCAAAAGAGAAGACAAATATGATAGAATTTCTTCCAATACAATATCTTTCAAGTATCTATAATTGTGGTCCATAAACACAGCCCGTTGTATTTGATTATGGACTTTAAGTGTGATTGACACAGATGCAAGTCATGCATTTTCATTGCAGCACAAGGAAAAGAAGATCACGTCAAATCCCACATTGTTGAAGAGCATTCAGAATCGACCCACTTTTACATGAAGGTGTGAAAGATGTTTGAAAAACTGCAGAATTGTAGCGAAGGTAATAAGGTGGGCGGAGGCACAGATGATAATGTGTCAGTGTTGCTGCATGTCACACAGATGTGTGGGTGTGATGAAGAGTGCTATATATGTGGGCGGAATGAGTCTTTTTGTAAAAGGATGTCAGAGTTTCAACATCCTGTCTTGGAACTGATTTTATAAGAAACAGACAGAAAATGCTGCTTTCGACCAAAACATAATGCTGCTTTTGTGTGTCGGAGAATTTGGAACTTAATGAAAATGCACTGTCCTGGGGACATCGGAGTAGAAATGCATTGGCGGATTCATAAGGTAGCCTTCCACAAATCCCTGTCTTCAGAAGAGAGCTCTGTGCCAAATTAGATTACACAGAATATGCATGAACAGTTTCCTTACTGGTGGTGGTGAGGTGGTTGAGTGAAAAGATGACATCCTCAAAGGCTGCAGTTGAGAGAAGAAAAGTAGTGGGGGGATGGGTGCTAGATCTTTTCCCTTCCTGTCATTTCTCCTCTCAGAATTCACAAGTGGGGCATTGATGCAGCCATGTTGGTTATTTTTAAAATGAAGTCCCAGTGAAAATCATCACCCCCTGTCCCAAGAGTTGTTGTTAGTCTTTCCATGAGGAAAGCTGCTATTGGTTCCAGTGGAAGCTTCCCTCATGGGGAAAGTAGCAGCTATCATCAGATGGGAGGCATTTTCACTGGGACCAGGGAACATGGGGGAAAGGTTAAAACCTCCATTCCCATGTACCATGGTTCTGACCCAGACAGGTAAAAATAAGACACATTAAATGTCTATATCATATATATATATATATATATATATATATATATTTCAAAGGCAGGAGTTAATTGGTCATCTCTTTTTGACTGCCTTCCTGTTGACTGATTCTCCTGTAACACACTTCATTGGAAAGCTCTTGACACACAGATTCCACAAACAACAACATTTTTCACTATAATTCAAAGTCGGGAGTTTTTTTATGTCCGTAAAACAGGGTTTTTAAAAAGAATTCAGCTATCTTCTAGAACAATGCACTATAAAGTTTTATTTTTAATATAAAAAAGTCAAGTATAACTAAACAAACATAATTAATTGCAAATTGGAGCAAAACGAAGTATGATCACACAAAAAGTTTCTATACACCTTTATAAAACACAGATGCAGGCCAAAGTACAATGATATGCCAGTAATATATGGACTGTGAACAAATCATGAAGGGATTAAGAGACACCTACAGTTAAAAGTCACCCAGTCAAAGTTTAGTCATTGCTCAGAAATGAAGTCTCTAGCTGTTAAATTTAACAAAATAACATTTATATATTCCAGACATTACTAACGTGCCTAGATGACAAATGTTTACTGGTTAACAAGAACTAGCAGGTGAACCATGAGTCTAAGCACATCTCATGCCACCATGCCAATCTACCCCTCCAGGCCCTAGAGAAAAAGCTTTGTGCCCCTACCTGGATGCTGCCATGCCTGCCTTGGCAAGCCTGAATATGCAGGCGACCCATCGGCCTTTTGATGACAGTGAGCTCTGGCCAGCCTGACATCGGTCAGTATCTCAAACCAGCCCAGGCTCAGGAGTCGCACTGTGCCTGTTGGCATGCATCCTGCAACCAATATCGACAGATTTGAGACTGGAAACTTTGTCAAGGCTTGCTAACACTGCAACAAGGGATTGGCAGACCCCCCGATATCCGGGTGGGCGGGGCACTGTGGAGAAATCTGGGACACTCAGGGCCCTGTGGGTATTCCCAAAGGCCTGGGGCATGGCTGTCATGGGGTGGCTCTCCAGCTGTCTAAAAGTTGTGATAGGCTAATGGCAGGTGCCCTTAGCCTTTCATGGGAAAATTATGGCCGTAAATTAGGGATGGTGTGGGCGCTGGTTTCGGTCTGCAAATCTGTCAGCCCGCTCATGCCTGCACCCCTGAGCTGTGCCCACCGAGCTCCCCCCCCCACTCTCTGGTCCCCAGTCCACCCTCCCGTGTTTAGTAAGCAGCCCTCAACTTACCTGGATCCACATGTCTCTGTCCTGATCGCCATGTTTTTAAAAAACATGCCAATTGGCAGCCCGTGCCCATAGACTAATAAGCAACATAGCACTGTGAAACTAGGGTAGATGGGTGATCCACAGCGTTTTTTGCGTATAAGTCTATGTTTTCTTGCTGGCAGCTGGGATTGCTGTAAAATAGTTTTTTGTTGGTGCTGAAAAGTGTGGGTTCAGAGATGTTTAGTGTGCTAGGGCTCAGACTCCACCTCTCCATTGTAGAAGCAGAGTCTTTGGGGCAGGTTATTTGTCCATACACACCTCCCATGGCAGCCATTTTGTGGTGGTGTCCAGGACACTTTGTCAAATTGCTTAATGTGCCCAATGGCCCCAAAAGGTTGCCTAAACCTGCTTTGAAGGTTCTAAGGCACTATGCAAATGCTAAGTATAAGTATTAAGTCTAAGTAAGTATTACATTTGTGATGTAATTATTATTATAATTAATTTCTGGGTCATATGCTTAGTATTTGTGGAAATCAGAATAATGGAACTTCAGTGATGTCTTAAATTGGCTTTCAGACCTATAGAAAAAGATTAATTATTGGTGATACATTGCTAGTTGCACACTTGGTACTCTAGAAAATTGAAATGACCCTTGCCCAGATGCATATAAAGAAACATGGTCAAAGGGAGAGGACATGAATTAAGGAGGTGAAAGCATGGGGCATAAGGTATCAGAGCAGCAGGAGTTCCTTAAAGAAACATTTTACAATATTCAGTGCTTTAGGCTGTCTAAAAAAGGTTTCACACACTATGGATCAGAGAACTACAAACAGTGACTTTAAAAGCATAGATCCATAGGTTCAAATTCCCTCTCTGTTCCTTTTTCCCACAAATCTGTTTTTAAAAAACAAAAAAACAAAAAACACAACCTTAAAACGATAAAATGGAACATATGTACATTTTTGAAATGAAATCTCAAGGAAATAAAAATCAGTCTTCCCAGACATTTCCAAAAACATTTTTCATATGTTTTAAAGTTTCTAAGAGAGCATCTTCCAAAACGTTATTAACTGGAGCCCCGGGAAGAGAGAAAGCTCCCACTAAAAGTCAGTTTCAGGTTACTACAAAATTGCTTCCAGCACAATAGATCAGTTCTTACATTAGTTTTACATTATTCTCTTCATGTGTTGCTCCTCACACATCATGGCCTTGCTAGGCAGAGTTCATTGTCTGACATTTGGAACAGAGATATTTGCCCCCAACTGTCAAGCATGTGGGGAAGTGTGAGGCCATTTGTCAAACATACATGAAAGGGCTTTCTCTTGTGTCACTCCCAAACTGTGGAATGCACTTCACCCAGAATTGCAGTTGCCCCGTGTTCAAACTCTGGGCTTTTTACAAAAGGCGTTAAGATGCCTCTCTTTAACCTAGCCTTTTCAATTATTTTCAGTGTGCCATTGGTTTAATGGTTTTAAAATGGGTTTATTGTTTCATTTTAGATTTATTTTTGCACTGCCTTGGTGGCTTTGGGGTATATAACTATTAATGATAAATAAATTATTATTATTATTATTATTATTATTATTATTATTATTATTATTATCCCCTTCATGGATCACTGCCTTGTTGTGGCCAACGGGCTTGTGTAACTCAGTGAAGCCTTAAGCTATGCCATGCAGGGACACCCAAGACGGACAGGTCATGGTCGAGAGTTCTGACAAAATGTGGTCCACTGGAGAAGGAAATGGCAACCCACTCCAGTATTCTTGCCAAGAAAACACCATGGAACGTATCACAAGGCTAAAAGATATGACGCCGGAAGGTGAGCCCCTCCGGTCGGAAGGTGTCCAATATACTACTGGGGAAGAGCAGAGGGAATTTCCAAGTAGCGCCAGAAAGAGTGAAGTGGCTGGGCCAAAGCCGAAAGGACACTCAGCTGTGGATGTGTCTGGTGGTGAAAAGAAAGTCCTGTGCTGTAAAGAACAATATTGTTTAGGAACCTGGAATGTAAGATCAATGAATCAAGGCAAGCTGGAGGTGGTCAAACATGAGATGGCAAGATTGAACATCGACATCTTGGGAATCAGCGAACTAAAATGGACGAGCATGGGCGAATTTAATTCAGGTGACCATTATATCTACTACTGTGGGCAAGAATCCCTTAGAAGAAATGGAGTAGCACTCATAGTCAATAAAAGAGTGGGAAAAGCAGTACTGGGGTACAATCTCAAAAATGATAGAATGATCTCAGTACGAATCCAAGGCAAACCATTCAACATCCCAGTAATTCAAGTCTATGCCCCAACCACTGAGGCCGAAGAAGCTGAGGTTAATCAGTTCTATGAAGACCTACAACACCTTCTAGAACTAACACCAAAAAAAGATGTCCTCTTCATCATAGGGGATTGGAATGCCAAAGTAGGAAGTCAAGAAATCACTGGGATAACAGGCAAGCATGGCCTTGGTGTACAAAATGAAGCAGGACAAAGGCTAATAGAGTTTTGCCAAAAGGACACGCTGATCATAGCAAACACTCTTTTCCAACAGCACAAGAGGCGACTGTACACATGGACATCACCAGATGGTCAATATCGAAATCAGGTTGATTATGTCCTTTGCAGCCAAAGATGGAGAAGCTCTATACAGTCAGGAAAAACAAGACCTGGAGCTGACTGTGGCTCAGATCATGAGCTTCTTATTGCAAAATTTTGGCTTAAATGGAAGAACATAGGGAAAACCACTAAACCATTCAGGTATGACCTAAATCATATCCCTTATGAATATACAGTGGAGGTGAGGAATAGATTTCAGGGATTAGACCTGATAGACAGAGTGCCTGAGGAACTATGGACGGAGGTCCATAACATTGTTCAGGAGGCAGCAACTCAATCCATCCCCAAGAAAAAGAAATGCAAGAAAGCCAAGTGGCTGTCTGATGAGGCTTTACAAGTAGCTGAGGAGAGAAGGGAAGTGAAAAGCAAGGGAGAAAGGGGAAGATATACCCAACTGAATGCAGATTTCCAGAGAATAGCAAGGAGAGACAAGAAGGCCTTCTTACATGAACAATGCAAAGAAATCAAGGAAAACAATAGAATGGGAAAGACTAGAGATCTCTTCAAGAAATTCGGAGATCTCAAGGGAATGTTTTGTGCAAGGATGGGCATGATAAAGGACAAAAAAGGCAGGGACCTAACAGAAGCAGATGAGATTAAGAAGAGGTGGAAAGAATACACAGAAGAGCTATACAGGAAAGATCTTAATGTCCCTGATAGCCATGATAGTGCGGTCACTGAACTTGAGCCGGACATCCTGGAGAGTGAAGTCAAATGGGCCTTAGGAAGCATTACTAACAACAAAGCTAGCGGAGATGACAGTATTCCAGCTAGGGATGTCAGGGAATTTCGCCACGAATCTCGGGGAGGCCGAATGCCAGCACATTCGGCCCCCCGAAATCGGTGGCGAAACGGTCTGCCACCGCCCCGCCCCCCCCGGACGGGACTTACCTTGGGCGAATCCTCCTGGCAGTGGCGGCTCCAGCGGCGGTGTGGTGGCGGTGCAGCAGCGGCAGCCGGTCTTCCGACTGGCTGCTGCCACGGCCATTTCCAATTTTTTTTTTAAAAAAACAAAAAAACGTGATAGGCTACGTAAAGATTTACGTAGCCTATCACGGCTAAATTTTAAAAAACACCATGATAGGCTATGTAAATGTTTACGTAGCCTATCACGGCTGAGTAAAAAACAAACAAAACCCCGCACGTACGCAAATGGCGGCACCCATAGGCACCGCCATTTGCGTTCCTTATTTTGGCACGTGTAGTCTACGTAAACATTTACGTAGAATATGGTGAAAATGAGGGGAACGCAAATAGTGTAGCGTCTACGCTATTTGCGTTCCCCTTATTTTCGCCGTAGACTACATAAATGTTTACGTAGACTACACGTGCCAAAATAAGGAACGCAAATGGCGGCGCCCATGGGTGCCGCCATTTGCATACACGTGGGTTTTTTTTGTTTTTTGTTTACTCAGCCGTGATAGGCTATGTAAACATTTATGTAGCCTATCACGGCTGACTGCAGGGACGCAAACGGCGGCGGCTATGGCCACTGCCATTTGCGCACCCGGCCAGCCAGGATTCGGGGGGGAGGGGGGAGCGCCTCCCCCACGGCCAGAATTTCGGGGGGAGGGACAAAGCGCCTCCCCCCCACCGCGAATCAATTTCGTGAGAAGGTAAGTCACTTTCGTACATCCCTAATTCCAGCTGAGCTATTTAAGAACCTAAAAGATGATGCTGTTAAAGTGCTGCACTCAATAGGCCAACAAATTTGGAACACTCAACAGTGGCGACAAGACTGGAAAAGGTCAGGTTACATTCCATTTCCAAAGAAGGACAATGCCAAAGAGTGTTCAAACTACCGTACAATTGCGCTCATTTCATATGCCAGCAAGGTTATGCTCAAAATCCTACAAGCTGGGCTTCAGCTGTATGTGAACCAAGAACTACCGGAAGTACAAGCTGGAACTTGAAGAGGCAGAGGAACTAGAGATCAAATCACCAACATTCGCTGGATCATGGAGACAGCAAGAGAATTCCAGAAAAACGTCTATTTCTGCTTCATTGACTACGCTAAAGCCTTTGATTGTGTGGATCACAACAAACTGTAGCAAATTCTTAAAGAGATGGGAGTACCAGACCACCTTACCTGTCTCCTGAGAAACCTGTACGAGGGTCAAGAAGCAACAGTAAGAACCGGACATGGAACAACCGAGTGGTTCAAAATTGGGAAAGGAGTACGACAAGGCTGTATATTGTTGCCCTGCTTATTTAACTTATATGCAGAGTACATCACGAGAAATGCTGGGTTGGATGAATCAGAGGTCGGAATTAAGATTGCTGGGAGAATTATCAACAACCTCCGATATGCAGACGATACCACCCTAATGGCAGAAAGCGAAGAGGATCTAAAGAGCCTCTTGTTGAGGGTGAAAGTGGAGAGTGCAAAAGCTGGTTTGACATTCAAAAAATGAAGATCATGGCATCTGGCCCCATCACTTCCTGGCATATAGAAGGGGAAGAAATGGAAGCAGTGACAGATTTTACTTTCTTGGGCTCCAAGATCACTGCAGACGGTGACTGTAGCCATGAAATTAAAAGATGCTTGCTCCTTGGGAGGAAAGCTATGGCAAACCTAGACAGCATAGTAAGAAGCAGACACATCACCTTGCCAACAAAGGTCCGTCTAATCAAAGCCTTGGTTTTCCCAGTAGCAACGTATGGCTGTGAGAGCTGGACTATAAGGAAGGCTGAGTGCTGAAGAATTGATGCTTTCGAACTGTGGTGCTGGAGAAGACTCTTACATGTCCCCTGGACTGCAAGGAGGTCAAATCAGTCAATCCTAAAGGAAATCAACCCTGACTGCTCATTGGAAGGACAGATACTGAAGTTGGGATGGCAGAGAATTCCGCCACGGATCACGGGGAGGCCGAATGCCAGTGCATTCAGCCCCCCGAACTCCGTGGCGGAATGGCCTGCCCCCCCTGCCCCCCTGCGGATCCCCGCCGAGACGAGACTCACCTGGGGTGGATCTTCTGGGCGGCGGCAGCTCCGATGGCAGCTTCAGCAGCGGCGGCGGCTGCAGCGGCTAGTCTTCCGACCGGCTGCTGCCACTGCCATTTCCACTCTTGTAAAAAAAAGAAAGGAAGAAAGAAAAAGAAAAATGTGATAGGCTACATAAAGATTTACGTAGCCTATCATGACCAGGTTTTTTTAAAAAAACCCACAATGTGATAGGCTACGTAAATCTTTACATAGCCTATCATGGCTGGGTTAAAAACAAAAACAAAACCGCGTACGCAAATAGCGGCGGCTACGGCCGCCGCCATTTGTGGTCCTTATTTTTGCCCTCTTAATCTACATAAATATTTACGTAGACTATGACGGCAAAAATCAAGGGGAACGCAAATAGCGTAGCGGGCGCTATTTGCGTCCCTTTTTGATTTGCCGTTTTAGCCTACGTAAATATTTACATAGGCTAAAACGGCGAATCAAAAAGGGACGCAAATAGCACCCGCTACGGTATTTGCGTTCCCTTTATTTTCGCCGTCATAGTCTACGTAAATATTTATGTAGATTAAGAGGGCAAAAATAAGGAATGCAAATGGCGGTGGCCATAGCTGCCACCATTTGCGTACATGGTTTTGTTTTTTGTTTTACCCAGAGCCCTCCGCTGCCGGAAATCCGGCTGCGGATGGCTCTGGGCTGGCTGGGCCTGGCTGGCTGCTCCGCGGAGCTGCCGCAGAGCACAGCTGGCCATGGAGGATTCCGAGGGGAAGGGACGGAACGCTTCCCCCCCCACCATCAACATAATCCGCAAACAGGTAAGTGACTTTCGTACATCCCTATAACTGAAGCTGAAGCTCAAATATTTTGGCCACATAATGTGAAGAGAAAACTCCCTGGAAAAGACCCTGATGCTGGGAAAGATTGAAGGCAAAAGGAGAAGGGGACGGCAGAGGATGAGATGGCTAGATAGCATCAGCGATGCAATGAATATGAATTTGAGCACACTCTGGGAGAGAGCAGGGGACAGGAAGGCCTGGCGTGCTATGGTCCATGGGGTCATGAAGAGTTGGACATGACTTAACGACTGAACAACAACAACAACAACAAACAAACAAACAAATAAATAATAAAAGTGAGATCAGTAAGAAAGGGGCACAGTGATAAGTCATTTGCATGATGGCAGCTTGTAGTCTCTCTGAGACATACTCATCTCAATGAACAACAACAGTTATCCGTCCTTCTGCTGATCATACTGGATTAGTGGTTGTAGTTAATTATTAAGAAAATTTTATTTCTTGTGTATATGTGTGGCTAAAACAGCTACATCTCTCATCTCTTTGGAGAGACGGTTAGGAATATGATAGTATTTCCAATAAACTGAACATTTGAAAGGTGGCCTGCAACATTTCAGGCATGAAACATATTTAGGGTGCAATCTTAGGCACGTTTAGACAGAAATAAGTCCTACAACCCCCAGCATTCCCCAGACAGTGATGCTAGGTGGGGAATATTGGGAGTTGTAGGTCTTTTTCCTATCTAAACATGCATAGGATTGCACCTTAACTCTCCCAATTGTTCTTCAAGTGTGATTTGGATCTCCTAGGGATGGGCAGAAGTTTCGTTTTCTCCTGCATTTGGATTTTTAAAATCTCAAGTTCCTTCTTTCCAAAAGACAAAGAACTTGACGAATGTTAGTACATTCTTATCAAAAACAAACTGAAACAACATTCTCACCCATCTGTGCCACCCAAATTCAATAGGTACAGCTGATCCCAGCATAGAGAGGGCCATGATGTACCTGCCCACTGTGTAGCTGTTAAAGGAGCCTGTCAGAAAAAAGAGGTGGCAACCCTAATTCAGCACCAGCTAGGAATAGATGGACTCTCCTGCACCCGTGCTCGGCAGACACTTACTGAGTCGCTGCTGCCATCTGCCCGCGCTTGCCTGGAGGGCTCAGAGAGCAGTCCAGGAGTGCCCTGCAGCTGCCTGCTCCTCAACGTGAGCTGCCATTTTTACACAAGATGGCGGCTCCGTAATTTCTATATTTTTAATGTTGCGCAAAATGGCAGCCATACAGGGCCGTCTCTGCAACATTAGAAGTGTGAAGGGGACATTTTGTGCAACAATAAAAATAAAGAGATTATGGAGCTGCTATCTTGCGTAAAAATGGAGGTTCACATCAAGGAGTGGGTGGCTGTGGGGCGCTAGGTGAGCGCATCCGCGAACACCCTGTGGCTTGGCGAGGCATCCAGCGCACCGGGGTCTGTTGGACTCCACCCCACTCTTGGGTGCTTGTGACATCCCTAGCACCAACATGGCTGAATACACAAGGATTCAAACCCAAACTGTTGAGAGCAAAGCACTCAAAGCCCTGGGCCTGGAAGGATCAATCAGTCAGTTTCAGTTTCTCCCACATTCATTCTTTTTTTAAAAAATCTCAAGTTCTTTTTGTCTTAAATATGGAATACACAGCAAATGTTGTTAACTACTTATCAAAACTGAACTGAAGCAAAATTCTCACCCATCCCTAGTTTATCCTTACTGTCTCCTCCATCCTCGGTGTCTTTATTGGGTCTGAAAGTTAAGGGTATTTGTGTTGGGCTTCTCTTTCCTGGAAGGCATACTGCTGTTTATACTTTTTTTGTGAAGAAGAGGAGGAGGAGGAGGAAGAGGAAGAGGAAAAGGAGGGGGGAGAGGGAGAAGATATTATTAATTTTCTAAAGACAAAGACAAACAAACAAAAGAAGAAAAGAAAATTACATGAAGTGTAGCCTTTGAAAGAGGGTAGCATGTTTATCATATCCTGCCCCCTTACTTTACAGGCAAAAATATGGATGGCATGCATTGGCTGCTTGTAGATTTTCTTTATGATTCTTCATAATAGCAAATTATATTTAGCCTCTTTTCCATAATCAGAGGAAAGACATTTGCTGCATATGCCCTGATTTGTATGTGAAATTAAATCATGCCATATTGTATAAAAATCAAATATTTTAACTTTATA
This sequence comes from Heloderma suspectum, assembly GCF_057233095.1. Taxonomy (NCBI): domain Eukaryota; kingdom Metazoa; phylum Chordata; class Lepidosauria; order Squamata; family Helodermatidae; genus Heloderma; species Heloderma suspectum. The sequence continues at coordinate 276,105,228 of NC_139458.1, forward strand.
CTTGTTAATGATAACAAGCTGTTTATGCTTGTTAATGATAACCTCAGTGGCAGAGCACATTTTCCGCATGCTGAAGCTCTCACTTTCAGTCCACAGCATCTCCACTTAGAAGGGTCAGGTAGCAAGTGATGAGAAAGACATGTGCTCAAGACACTGGGGAGAGACTCTGCCAATCAGAGCCCACAGTACAGGGCTAGATGGACAAATAGTCTGACCTCATATAGCTTCCTATGTTCCTATAATAAATACCTGTATTACTTTGGTTTGAGAATCCAACTAGTTTCCTTCCTCATGCTCCCCAGTCTGCTCTGGTGGTTCCCCCAAGCCTATGGAGAAGATGGGGGACAGGGCACAGGGGTTGCAGGAAGGAGGAGAAGTACTCCTTCCCAGTACTTTTGATGGAAGCCTTCCATCCACAGAGGGAAACTACTTGGATTCCACCAAATGAGTAGGGATGGCGGAGAATTCCGCCACGGATTTCAGTGAGACCGAATGCACTGGCATTCAGCCCCCTGAAACCTGTGGTGGAATGGCCTCCCCCCCCCCGCCACCCTACGGAATCCCCCCGGAATGAAACTTACCTGGGGCTCTGGCAGTGGCTCCGGCGGTGGCTGGTCTTTCGGCTGGCTGCTGCGGCCGCCATTTGCGTCCTGCCAAGCTGCCGTGATAGGCTACGTAAGTATTTACGTAGCCTATCACGGCAAAGAGCAGGGACGCAAACGGCAGCCGCTATGCCGTTTGCGCTGCTGCTGTTTCCGTGATAGGCTTCATAAGTATTTATGTAGCCTATCACGGTAAAGGCAGCCATGGAAATGGCGGCCACTATGCCATTTGCGTGGCTGCCTTTACCGTGATAGGCTACGTAAATACTTACGTAGCCTATCACAGAAAGAGCAGCGGCGCAAACGGCGTAGCGGCCGCCGTTTGCGTCCCTGTACTTTGCCGTGATAGGCTACGTAAATACTTACGTAGCCTATCATGGCAGCCTGGCAGGACGCAAATGGCGGCTGCTCCAGCCATTTGCGTCCTGGAAATTTGGAACTCCAGCCGCGGACGGCCCTGGCCAGCGGCTCCATGGAGCTGCCACGGAGCAGAGCTGGCCAGGGAGGATTCCGGGGGGAGTGATGGAGTGCCTCCCCCCCACAGCGAATTACACCTGCGAAAAGGTAAGTGACTTTCGTACATCCCTACAAATTAGTCATTTAAACTTGTCACAAGACTGCCAGTCTGGAGTGCAAGGCCACTGAATTCTAGGCAAGTATTCTAGTGCTCTGAACTAGGGATGTTGGAAGATCTGGTTTAGGGGTTGAGCTCAGCGAGTTGTCACCAGCTTGGTTCCCCGAATGCAATACGCACGGTTTTTTGTTTTACTTAGCCATGATAGGCTACATAAACATTTATGTAGCCTATCACAGCTGACTGCAGGGACGCAAATGGCGGCAGCTATGGCTGCTGCCATTTGCAGCCCGGCCGGCCAGGATTCGGGGGTGGAGGGACGGAGCGCCTCCCCCCCGGCCAGAATTTGGGGGGGGAGGGACGGAGCGCCTCCCCCCGACCAGAATTTCAGGGGGAGGGATGGAGTGCCTCCCCCCCACCGCGAATCAAATTTCGTTCAAGGTAAGTGACTTTCGTACATCCCTAATTTTCATGCACAATCATACAGATGCACACATCAATTGTGTGAATTGTTATAAAATACACATTTTCATGGGAATTTTTCAAATGCACACACCTTGTCAAACTTTCCCCCAGCACCTTCTTTTTTGGTCCATCACATTGCATACTCAGAAATGTACAGACTTTGAGTGCAGATTGTGTTTGAGTCTGCAATTCAGTCCAGGAGGTGAGAATGGGATAAAGTCTGGTAAAAAAAAATGAAGTGAAACTAATGTCTCATGGATCCCTAACTTGAACATGATTCCCAGCCCAGAGCCCCTGTAAAGTTTGGTGCCTTCAACTTCCTTCTTGCTCAGTGTCTCATTCTTGGTGCCAACTTTCTGTGCTTACTGTCCTGTTTCTGTTTGTTTGTTCATTTGTTTATTTGTTTGCATTATTCCTAGTTTTCAAACATGCTGCCATTTGACTCTCTAATAATGGCTGGGTTGGCTTCTTAACATATGTACTCATCACATTCTTTGCACATGATTGTATGTACATTTTGTTGGCCTACACCTTCCAACTGTCCCTGTTCACCCAGAATATTGCTTACTTTTTGGTCTCTGTTCATGGTAATCACTCTCCCTTTTTTTGCTTTTTGGGATGCTTTATTAATTCCCCCTCCCCCATGTGAGTGGCTAGATTTGTCATTCTTTAGGGTTCAATCCCCCCTGGCCCCACCGTATCTATAAATGTTAAATCCATCAGCTGTATGGAAGGGATGCATCTTGTTGTAATGCACATGCATGTAATACTGCACACAAATGAAAATTAATGTGCCATGTAATGCACAGCCTGTCATTTCACACAATGATGATGTGGCTCACTTTGAACTGTTGATAATAACATGTAGGACAGTGGTGGTTTTACTGCCATGTATTTAACCAATATGCTATTGTTCCAAAGTAAATTAAGGTAACGATGGAAAAGCCTCCAGAAATGCGTAATGCCTTGGGCAGTGCTCCTTGGCATGATAACAGGGGTGTTACAAGTGTGTCCTCTTTATTTTCATCTGTGAGATATTCGAGCACACAAACAGATATTACAAAAATTATCTTCAGTAGATGAAATATTATGGATGACGCAGGCATGAGATGGCATGTTTTCAGATGCTTGATCCCTTCTGACTCCTGTTGGGCTTCTGATTTCAGTTCTCCTGTCTGTGACCCTCTAGGGCACATTGTTTCAGTCTGAGCATGTTATGTATCCAAGTATATATATTAGGTGCATTCAAAGGCCTCTTATACACAGCACTAGCTTTGGGGATCCTGCTTAAAGGAACTTAAACTGGGGAATTATCAGGTATGTTATACTGGAGAGCATCTACAATGTATATTCCTCCTCTTGTATGAAGGTAGTGCTGAGCAAAGGTGTGTGCTTGTTTTTTAACTGGTTACTGACAGCAGTGCTAAAGGTTGTCATTTACCACATGGGAAGTGATGCTTTAAATCTGATGAGTGAAGCCAGGAACAACCATTAAATCATGCAGAAGTGATCTGATCTCTTCCTCTTCCTCATAGTACCTCTCTCTTGGAGAAAGAAGATGCTCTCAATTAGGCAGTAGGAAAAAGCTACTTCCTAGTAAACCTATGACTCTCATTTCTAACAGCAAGATTTAGAATATTCATTTTTTCTGTCTGAAATTGATTACAAATTGTTAGTGATAGGATAAAAGAAACAAACAATGTGCAAATACTCAATATAATTGATTACCTCACCTTCCAATGAAATTGCTGGGGCAGCGTACAAAATTTAAACAGACACATAAACACACACATTTAAAACATAGAAATAACAAATATATAAATAAAGTTACAGTACAGCCCAGTTTTCTGAATAATTGGGGGACATCCATGTTATTCAGATAACTGGGTTTCATGGACCAACATGAAGAACACAGGGTTGATTTTTATGGATTCTGAATAACCTTGATAGGAATCTATTCAGTTTCATGTCAGACCAATGGCATCAGCAGTCTTAATATGAAGTATGGAATGCAAGTATTTCTGTCCAATATTATTTGAGCCTCTATTTCTCACCACATAACCCCATCAGCATGTGGCTGCATCTGGAAACCCTAAGCACACATTGAGTCCCAGCTTTGGCACTGAGGATGTTGTTTGATCACTTTTGGTGTCCACCTAATTTTGTGTGCATCAACATTTGGTGTGCACCATCTGGTTGCAGTACCATGTTGATAGTCAATCTATGCATAGCTTACATGACCTCTTAGCACTGCTGCCTGAGATGGAACCCAGTTCAGGATGAGTGTTTTCCATGGGTAACTAGCTACATCTGGAACAGGCTCTTCCATTGGCTATCTAAACTTTAAGAGTCAGTAGGCCATATTGGGGGCCCACGGTGGCTTAGTGGTTTGAGTTACAGACCGGAAGGTCAGCAGGACAGCAGTTCAAGACCCGGGCCGAGTGCTGCGTGACGGAATGAGCTCCCGTCTTCAGTCCCAGCTTCTGCCAACCTAGCAATTCAAAAGCAAGAAATTGCAAGTAGATAAATAGGTACCGCCTCGGCGGGAAAGGTAACAGCATTCCGTGCACCTCGGTGTTCAGTCATGCCAGCCACATGACCACGGAAGCGTCTTCGGACAGCGCTGGCTCTTCAGCTTAGAAATGGAGATGAGCACCACACCCTAGAGTCGGACATGACTGGTTGGGGACACCTTTACCTTTTTTAGGCCATAGTGGTCAGCATTTTGGACTAGGACTTGGGAGATCCAGATTCAAATCCCCATTCAACAATGAAACTGACTGGGTGACCTTGAGCCAGTCACAATCTCTCAGCCTGACCTACCTTACAGGGTTGTTGTGAGGATAAAATGGGGAGGGGAGAAGAAACACATACCATGCCCTGAGCTTCTTGGAGAAAGTGTGAAAAATAAATTCAATAAATATATACTCAAAGGTACAATTCAATAAGAGTGATCTTTTAAATACTGAGGGCAGTATCCAATTGGACACTAGCACTGACATAAATTACATTGTGCTAGTGTAAGGGACCTCTAGTGCAACACCAGTAGCATTAGCTGATGTGATAGGTTTCCCTGGAAAACCCATCGTGCCAGCTAATGATATTGGTGTTGCACTAAAGTCCCTTACACTAGCACAATATAATTTACATTAGCACTTGAGTTTGATTGGATACTGCACAAAAACTTCACATGTGAGAAGTGGTTGATAAGTTCCATCTTTGATTTATTTTCTTTAAAAAAAAATAAAAATCTTGCTCTTCAAGATAAGTACAAGAAGATAACCATCAAACCCGAAATGAGTAACCTTTCCTTTTCAGAAGAAACTTTTTTTCTACAGAGGAAATTGTTGTCTTTTCAATTAAATATCAGGGCTAAGCTGAAATGGGGAGCGTTTGTAATGAAACAAGTCACCCCCTGCAACCCCCCTTCTATCTGGGTGATCTTTCAGGAGATCAAGAGAACAGCATCTAGAATGTTCACACCTGCAGTGTTATGGGCAGCATGAGCCCTCCACTCTCTTAGAAAGAGGAAGGAAGGATCATACTCCACTATTGCCATGGAGCACCTGTCTTGGGGCAACTGTAAGGAAGACAACCCACAGCAATATGCAAAGTTTGATCCTCCCCCCCTCTTGGCCATTTGCTAAGAGAGGGGGAGGATCACTCTGCACAGTGCCAGGTCCAGGTTTTTGAGAGCCCTTGAGAAGACACCGTCAACTGGCTTCCTCCCTCAGTGAGCCTACCTTCTCACTGCCATTGTTGAGTGCTGCTCCTCCTCCTCTGTCTCATCATTGGTACCGCTTGCTTGCTTGTCAAACAGAGATCCAGTGAGAAAGTAGGCTGTGGCATCTCCTGCTCCTCCTTCTCACCACTACCATTGTCTGGAGCAGAGCAAGAGGCAGATGAACAAGCAGGTTGCAAGGGTGAAGAGGAGGAGCAACTCCAGGGGGCTGTTGTCAGTGGGCCCCTGCTGGAGTGTGGGGTCTTGGCAAGTGCCTGGCTATGACTACCCTTGATGCCGGCCTTGACTTTGCATCTTGCATAGCCAATTAACGCCTTTAAAGTGGCTGCTGAAACCACTTTGAAGGAGACAAACTCCAGCATTATGCTCAGCAATATATTGGGGATGTTAGAGGAATCCATTTTGGGGGTGGAGTTTCATGAGTTTTCCTAGGCTCGGACCCCTGGACTTGGTTCTGGTTCCTGCTGTGGCATCCAACTCGATCTGTAGTAACTCAGGCCAGTTCTCAGATTTTTCAGGAATTTTGCATACTTGGGTGGGGGAGGTTCTGCAATTTGTGCAAGTTACAGTCAAATTTGCATGAATTACAGCCAGATTTGTGTAAATTACAGCCAAATTTGTGCAAATTGCTCAGAAATTTGAGGAAATTGCAGAACCTTCCCTCCTCCAGAGAAGTTCCTGGAGTTTGGAGAACAACCCGCAGCTCAGCCCAGAGATACAAAGCGAGTCATTCATGCTGTAGAGCTCTGTTAAGCCAAAAAAGAACCAGATTTCCCAGAGATGGACATCCCTCCATGATGCCCCCCCATCTCTTCAGCAATGTTTTGTCATTGCCAAGTTAGGGGGAAGAGGAATCCCAATTTCACAGTGTCATGTGGGGTTTCTTCCACCCCCCACCCCTGGGGGACCACTGCTCTTTCACAGAAAACATTGTGCTCCCTAAAACATCACCTTTTGAAAAACGAACTTCATGGAAGCTGGCTCAATCCTATTAAATATATCTTTGTACAAAGATACTTGAAACTTGGCAAGAGTTCCTGCAATATCACTAATTTCATCTCTTTGCCATGGCAGGATCATCCTCTTGGTAGACTTTGGCACACAAACAAATTTCAGTCACAGAATACAGAGAGGATGAGAGAGGCCCAGGAATTGTTCCAATATGTTGGCAGCGAGTGTCCCAACAGATTTACAGGAACTTCTTTTTTCCCTTTTCGTTTGTATTAAAAATACCTGGGAAGATGTTCATGACTGGTTGCCATAGTTTAGAAAGCAGTAATTCAGTTAATAATATTATAGTAATAGGAAACTAACATGGGGGATATGGCCTTTCCTCCATCCATTTTGCTAATGAACAATGCAATCCTATAAACATCAACCATGGCATCCTTCTGGGATGACTGCCTGAGCTGGGAGTGGGAGGCATTGCATTGCGGTGGTTTCACTCATACTTGGATGGTCGGCTCCAGAAGGTGGTGCTTGGGGAATATCGCTCAGCCCCGTGGATTCTCCAATATGGGATTCCACAGAGGTCAGTTTTGTCCCCCATGCTGTTCAACATCTACATGAAACAGTTGAGTGCGGCCATCTGGAGTTTTGGAGTGCACAGCTCTATTTCTCCTTTTCATCTTCTTCAGGTGAGGCTGCGTATGTGCTGAATCAGTGCCTGGCTGTGACAATGGACTGGATGAGGGCTAATAAACTGAAACTCAATCCAGACAAGACTGAGATGCTGTTTGTGGGTGGTTCTGCTGACTGAATGGAGGGTGTTCAACCTGTTCTGGATGGGGTTGCGCTACCCCCAAAGGAGCAGGTCCATAGCCTGGGGGTCCTCCTGGAACCATGTTTGTCACTTGAGGCTCAGGTGGCCTCAGTGGCACAAAGTGCCTTCTATCAACTTTGGTTGGTGGCCCAGCTATGTCCCTATCTGGACAGGGATAGCCTGGCTTCAATTGTCTATGCTCTGGTAACTTCCAAGTTAGATTACTGCAATATGCTGTACGTGGGTTTGCCTTTGAAGATGGTTCAGAAGCTGCAGCTTGTGCAAAATGTGGCAGCCAGACTCATAACCAGAAGGTCCACACATATAAGACCGACTCTGTCCCGCTAGCAGTGGCTGCCTATATGCTTCCAAGCTCAATTCAAGGTGCTGGTTTTAACCTATAATGCTCCACATGGCTTGGGACCACAATACCTGATGGCACGCCTCTCTTGATATGAACTGACCCATACACTTCACTCTGCATCTAAGGTCCTCCTCCGGGTGCCTCCTCTGAGGGAATCTCGGAAGGTGGCCACTGGCCACAAGGGAGAGGACCTTCTTGGTGGTGGCCCCCCATCTGTGGAACGAGCTCCCCAGTCAGGTCTACCTGGCACCAACATTGTTATCTTTTCAACACCAGGTTAAGACCTATCTCTTTTCCCAGGCGTTTGTCAGCACATGATGAGTTTTAATTGGTCCTGGATGTGTCTTTAGTTATGACTGACAGTTCAAAGTTGTTTTAGTTCTATGTTGTTTGTGTATACTGTCTGTGTGCTTTTTTGTAAATGGCTTTTAAACTTTGTATATTGTATTTTAATGTCTTAACTTCTGTAAACTGCCCAGAGAGCTTCAACTGTGGGGCAGTATAGAAATGTAAATCATCATCATCATCATCATCATCTACTCAGAAGTAAGTCCCATTGAATTTAGTAAGGCTTACTCTTATGTAAGTGTATATAGGATTGCAGACTAGGATTCTATACTCAGAACTTAGACTTATATATTTCAGTTATGTTTAGAATAACAGCTGGCCTCAGTGAAACCAGTGCAGATTTGCATTAGTGTAATAATTTGACCGCGGTGGGTCAAATTATGGGGCCGCGGTGGCTTAGTGGTTAAGACGCTGAACTGCAGACTGGAAGGTCGGCAGGTCAGCAGTTCGAGACCCGAGTGCCGCGTGACGGAGTGAGCTCCCGTCTTCAGTCCCAGCTTCTGCCAACCTAGCAGTTCGAAAGCAAGAAATTGCAAGTAGATAAATAGGTACCGCCTCGGCGGGAAAGGTAACAGCGTTCCGTGTGCCTCGGTGTTCAGTCATGCCGGCCACATGACCACGGAAGCGTCTTCAGACAGCGCTGGCTCTTCGGCTTAGAAACGGGGATGAGCACCGCACCCTAGAGTCGGACACGACTGGTTGGGGACACCTTTACCTTTTACCTAATAATTTGACCAGATTCTGACCACTAACAATTAAGTACATAACTGTTTTGGTCTTGTATTTACCTGGCAGTAACATTTCACATCTGTGGTTTCCTCTCCCTCTCTCTCTCCCTCTCTCTCTCTCTGTTCACACACACACACACACACACACACACATGCCCACTCTCTATCCATTTGGTATAGTAGCTCTTCTCACAGAAAGCTCATTAAATAAGATTCATAATTTTGCTGGGATTTAATTTTGTTTCCTCTGAAAGAAGATAGGCAACTGTTAAGTGTATAAATTTTCATTGGAAATAGATGCCTCAAAGTCTGCCCTTTCATTGGAATTCGTAAAAGATTGAAGTGTTGATCCTCTTTTCTTGAATGGTAGTGATGAACATAAGATTAAATCCAATGTCATGTGAGTGGACTTCTGCTCATGCAATGGGACTTCCCCTTGTTTTTTCTACTTTCTCCAGGAATGCTTGGGTGTGCTCAGTAAGATTTGAATTCTTTTCTCTATTAAATAACTGCCCCAGACAGTGCGAGAAGATTTTTAAAAATGGCTGAGTAACAAAAGTTGTCTTCCCTATTGGAAGAGGAGATCACTGTTGTTTTTTAAAAGAAAAAGTCAAAAGGTTTATTGGGCTCAGGAATGTGGGCAGCATTTTCTCTCTCTCTCATCTCCCCTGCAGCCTCCTGTGCCCCCCAAATTTTGCTCTGGAGGGTCCCCCAATCCACCAGACAATCAGCCAACTGCAATAAAGAAGTGCTGCTACTAGTAAAGGATCAGGAGCTTTAACTATTATTATCTATTTATTCATTTATTTACCTATTTTTGTATTTGGAAGTTTTATATTCTGCCTTTATGGGCCAAACTCTATGAAGGCATACATGTTTATGTAGCATTCATGTTAACCTAAGCATAAAATGCATTTAGAATTTGGTATCATAAGGTTCTAATTCTTAATTTCTAAAGCTTAGCCTTAAATAAATATAGGCAGGAAAAGGAAACTTCAAAAAGAGATTGCAGTTTGAAAATGCTGAACTAGAACTTATCAGGATATTTGATTCTATTTTTTAAGGCTTGAATCGAGACAAAGGTTTCTTCTCCTACTAAAGGTGCAAATTAACATTTATGATTAACAGTTAGGATAACTATGTTATTATCACCTAACACTATTATTGTGAATGGTCACTATGCTTATTTTGGGTACAGTTAAGCTTACATAGAATTGTCACAGACTTTACCTCTCACTTTCATGGCCAGTTGGACGCACTGTGTATATTTTCAAATGTGAGGGGAGTCTTTGGGAGCTGCCACTTCAGTGTGCTGGGCAGTGATTCCCAATGGAGCTGGCTCTCCTTGCCACTCACTTTTCCTAATGGAAAAGATGAGGGGCTAGGCCTAGGGGAGCCATCGGGAATCCCTACTTCAAGGCACTGTAGCTACCTCAAAGCAGCTGCTTCCAATGGTGGGGCCAAGAATCAGGGATTCAATGAGTGGAGGGGAGGGTCTTGGTTGGGCTTTGGCAGGCCAGAAGGGGTTGGAGGTTCCCTACCACTGCTGTAAGTAGTTTATAGGAGTTTGGGGTTTTATGGATGGGTTTTATACTGATGGCTGAAATTACTGTATTGTATTTACATTATTTCTTTTTGTGTTGTACACCATTTTGGAAGCCATGTCCTGGCACGGAATCGCTGGATATACATTTGATACCTGGACACATACCTGCTGAAGAGCCACAAGAGTGGACCCTCCCCCCCAAGCCATTTTTATATATTTCAGGTATTATCTTCTCTGGCTTCATCCACTTCTGCCCCCACAAAGCAAACCAAGGAATGAGGAAGCTGCTGTCAATATGGATTACAATAGGGTCCTTGGAGAAACCCAAAATAGATTATATTGATTTTGGATTAGGGATGGATGGATTCCCCCATGCCCGGCATTCACCGAGCTGCTGCTGTTGCCTGCCACTGCTCACGGCACTGTGCGAGCTTCTAGGGGACCCAACGAAGCTGTGGGGCTGCCCACCCTTGTAGCGAGCCAACATTGTGTGCAACAATGGCAGCTCTGGAATGTCTGTATTTTTTATGTTGTGTAATTGGCAGCCGTAATGGGGCCATTTACGTAACATTAAAAATATGGACATTCCGGAGCCTCATCACCTGCCAACCCCTTGTTCTCCCCTCCTTGCAAGGAGCAGAAAAAGAGAAAATGAGGGTAGAGATGTTGGAGAAATTCAAGATGGACTAAAATGAGCTTGGATTTCTAAGAATCTGACCTGCGGAATCAGCTGCGGAGCAACCCCCCTCAGGCCGCATGGAGTTCGTGGACTTTCAGATGATTCTTTTTATTTTTCCAAAATTTATGTATATAAATTCTTAGGAAAATACGTAGGCTTCTGCTGAGGAAATATTGAATGGAATGGGGGACAATACACTCAATGTTACATACTGAGGTAAATAATGTAAATACTTACATAAATACTTACATAATTATTTGCGTATTTTTCTGGATGATGAAAAAAATGCATCTGTCTGTGGTCAGAAGATGGAACAAAAGGCACCTGACAATCTGTGAAAGAGAGACGGAGCAGATTTTACACAGTCTGTACATCCCTAAATGAAGGGTTAATAGGTGATGCCTACCTTGGCCGCCTGTCAAGGCTTGGCAGGTGGTGGATGTAGGAGTCATCTGCCAAGCCCACATTCTCCCCTACTTGCAAGGAGGGGAGAAGGTGCAATTGGCAGGCAGTGACAGGTATACCCATGGCTGCCATTTTATGAAAAATGGCAGCTTGCTATGGGACCGGGCAGCTGCCAGACCTGCTTGCCAGGTGCAGGGCTGCTCGGTGAGCAGTTCTGCATGAGCATGGAGGCTCGGCAAGCAGGTGTGGGGGGCACAAGTGGGGGGAAGTCTGCCAGACTCCACTCCCTTCCCAGACTCTCACAACATCCCTACTTCAGATTTCTATGAAGCTGACCCACAGATTCTGCAGTGGAATGGCATTTTCTGAGTCATGGGGATTCCACAGACTTGCAGGTCATTATTTTACTTTCCAGAATTGCATGCAAATTTGGTGCACTGAAAAGACAAAAGTTGCTGTTTAATGGCATAATATATATGCCATTAAACAAAACACAAAAGCACCATTTTATACATAGAATCATAGAATCATAAAATAATAGGATTGGGAGGGGCCTATAAAACCATCGAGCCCAACTCCCTGCTCAATGAAGGAATCTAAGTCAGATCATCCCTGACAGGTGGCTGTCCAGCCTCCAGTGTGGGAGAGCCCACCACCTCCCTAGGTCATTGGTTCCATTGTCGTACTGCTCTAACAGTCAGGAAGTTTTTCCTGATGTTCAGCCGGAATCTGGCTTCCTGTAACTTGAGCCCATTATTCCATGTCCTGCACTCTGGGATGATCGAGAAGAGATCCTGGCCTTCCTCTCTGTGACAACCTTTCAAGTACTTGAAGAGCGCTATCATATTTCCCCTCAGTCTTCTCTTCTCAAAGCTAAATATACTCAGTTCTTTCAGTCTCCCCTCATAGGGCTTTGTTTCCAGTCCCCTGATCATCTTTGTTGCCCTCCTCTAAACCCTCTCCAGTTTGTCTGTATTCTTCTTAAAGTGTGATGCCCAGAACTGGACACTGTTCAGTTGAGGCCTAACCAGTGCTGAGTAGAGGGGAACTAGTACTTCACGTGTTTGGAAGCTATACATTAATGCATCTGATCTCTCGTCAGCATCTGCTTTATTTATAACAGTCTTTTTGTGTGTGCGCGTGCGCTGCTCATTGATAGTATGCTGACTTGCTGAGCTAAGAAAAATATGAAAGATGTTATGTGCCAGTGAAATTTGTATACATTGTGGTGGACTTTATGGTGCACTTTTCTGAAGGGGTGGGATCTGATTCTGTCAATGAGTGTATGACAGAAAGAAAGATGCCTGACAATACACAGAATACACACGGAATGTGTTAAACAAATCTGTACATCCCTATATTACAATTACATGGTGGCTAAGGCTTCAGTCCTAAACACTTTTACCTGAGAGTAAATCCTGTTGAACGCATTGGGCCTTACGTCTGAGTGCACATGTATACAATTGCACTGTGAAAATGACAGTTACATGTAGTACATCAACAAAGATGTTCACTACTTCTGTGCACAAATCATGGGAGATGCTCTCGTGCAGGCCTTAGTAGTAGTAATGCAGGATTTCTTTCAGCATTCCCATCCTTATGCCTGTCCCTCTCCCAGTCTGCCATTCTTGATACATATGTAAGCATCCATTTTGCAGATGGGTTGTGTTGCCTGTCAGTCCCATTCAAATGGGACTGCGCAGGTATCATCAGACCAAATGTGTCCTGTTCTTTGTCAGTCGGTTTCACAGAATAATAAGAGTTGCCTTATTTGGTCGAACGAGTGGGAATTATTCTGCTTGGAAGTCCTCTTTACCCTTGCCTCAGGAGTCTGTAGTTCTTCAACCTTTCTTACATGGGCCTGTACTTCTTCATGGTGAAATAACAAGCCCTTGAAATAATATTCTGTCAGCTTGGCAACTGACCACTGTAGATTACAACTGACATAAGGACTAATTTGGGAATGTGCAGAGAGTTATGGAGTGACATTTACTGTATCTTTGGGGTACTTTTGATAGGTAGCATGAAGTCACGGCAGGTCTCGCGTGGTTGTTTGCAAAGTGTCCTCTTAGGCTGCTCATGTGTTGGCTCTGGGAGGCAATGGTTGCACCCCATCAAATCAACCTTCAGGAAGTAGAAAAGGGGTGATCCTCTCTTCTCTATTCAGTGTCACTGTTTTGTGTGGTTACTTACCAATGATATCATATATCCACATATTGTACTGATAATGGAAATCAGGAGCTTGCTTGAATACATTTGGGAGATAAAGGTTTCCTTGGAGAAGCAAAATACAGCAAACCTGTTGGGAGAAGATTAAGGATTTTGCGGACAATTGGCAACGGGTGAAGTTAGCCCTTTTGATATGCCTATTAGCTTTGGTAGGACTTAGTGGAGGGAAGAATTCTGTACCTGATTCATTCATTAGTATGTACATTAGAGCAGTCTGCATGAACAAAAAGCTTCAAGCAAAAAAGACTGCCAAGTTTCTTTCAGGGTTTCCAGCTAGATGGTATGTGTCTCTTCCGAGTGACAGAGTTGGCGATCTTACACACAAACTGTTCATTTAGACTCCTGCACAGCCATTTTGCGATGCTGCTCATGTAACGACAATGACAGTTGCTGAGTGGAGCTTCTTCTTGTCTTTCTTTTTGGCCATTTCTCCCTTATCACTGAAACAACCTGTTTAAACAATGAAACGTTTTCCCATTCTCACATGTTTTTACCCACTGACTTTCTGCCAAAATGTAATGCTTACATCTCCGTTACTCAGCAGCCTGGTGTTGTAATCTATCTAGCACAGTTTTCATGGTGGAATATCTGGTTTTAGCAGTCGCATATCCCCCAGTCAGAGTCTTGCTCCGGAACTAGAAAATTGCTATCAGCTCTACTCCTTGCAAATAGCTTAACTGCACAGCAGGGAAAAAAAACACCACAAAGACCTGAAACTGGCACAACTAGAAACCAATACCCACTCACTTCCTCCTTAAGAATGGTTTCAGAACTAGGATAACTCTTATCATTGAAGGACACTGCTTAAATAGAGTCATCTGTAACTCTCAGAGTGCTGCCCTTTTCATGAAGACTGTTGGGACGTATTCTTTGGGGAAAGCTGGCACATAATTCTATGAAACATCCAGGCTGCCATCCTATGGACCCTTACTTTGGAGTCAGCCCTGCTGAAATCAACAGGACTTACTTCTGAGTAGATGTGCATAGGATTGCACTGCACATGGGGGATATTGAGAGTATGCTGGGATATTCTGACTCATTCATAAAAATGTGATTTTTTTTTTTAGACCACCTTGATAATTTTATTAATTTTCCAAATATAATAAAATATGATATTTTTAACCAGCTTATAATCATTTTCAGGATTTCAGCTTGGAAAAAAATTAATGAAAGAAACCATACATAGCAGACTCATTGGAGGACTAGTGAAACAAGATCACTTTATAGAAATATAGTTCCCATACCTGACAAATGGTCTTTGACAACTAGGATCTCAAAGATTTTTGGAAAACATACAGTGATGTGAACAAAATCTGTATTTGTAAATATCATTTAAAAAACCTTTTCAAATATTGCTGTACTGTTTCCATTAACTCCCTTATGACAACACTATAATGTTAATTGTGCTCGAAGTGCTGTTTGTTTTTGTTTCCTTATTTACAAAATTAATTAAAATTAATTTGAAGATGACTCAGTTTCAGAATTTCTGATTACAAACACTCTTTTGGCAAAATCCACTACTTTTTGAACCAAGCAGCAGTTGTTTAAAAGTGGTGATACTCTCATTTCATCAAACCTATAATACTGACTGAAGGGTATGGCTGACCTCAGGCCATCAGAAAGTTTCCATACACATGGAAATAATCCAGTTGCACTTCTGACATGCTGTTCACAACATTGTATTGAGATTTTGAAAATATGACAATTGGTAGTCTTTGCACATTGCTGTGATTCAGATAATGCATACTTGGGAGGGCATTCCAGATCTTTTCTCCTTGTTCCAAGGGGATGAGGTTCTGGAATTACATGCAATTTTAACCAGCAGTTTGGCACATCTTTAGACTTTACCTCATTTGTGGTAGGAAACTACAACAATGTGTGCAAGTCAAATCACCAATATAATTATCCCATGAGGGGAACATTGGCTATGCTTGTGTTAGGGTTTTACAGTTCTCTAAAATCACATTACTTCTACTGTTGTTCTGCTTTAAAGATTTTTTACTTCTACCTCTTGTAGAAAGGCATTACAACATAAGAAAGTTAAGGTGTGTGTATAGGTGTGTGTGTATTTATTTATTATATCTAATATAGAGATGGCTTCCATTATTTGCTCTACACTAACCTTGGTGCAGTGTGACTCATCTTGTCCTGTTCTCTGTGACGCACTGTGGTGGTGTAGATTATATGGAAATCCAAAATAATGGGAAGGCAGATTGTACGTAACGTAGCAGGTGAGCCTGGCAGCACAGTTTGGACTTCTTGACTTTGGGGCCCTTTTCAGTCCTTCTCATGTAGGGTTGCTGCTCCTGGAAACTTGTTGAAAGTGAAATTTGGGGAGAAATATGCAGTTGTGTTGAAGCCTGATACAGTGTTCCAAAACTAATTGCATATTTACATCCATGTGCTCTAATGTTTTTAGCAATAGTAGTCTATATTTACATGCTGTTATTGTTTTGATAATTTATTGAATGACGAGACAAGTTCTTTTATTTATTTTATGTATTTATTTCTATAATACCCAATAGCTGAAGCTCTGTGGGTGGCTCACATATTCACTCTGTTCCCATATCTACTCTGGAAAAACTGTTACAGGACCTAATAATGTAATACAAAACTTCACATTCACTTGCTCATCTTCCAATGTGATATACACCATCTTCCGTCAGCAATGCCCTTCTGCCTTCTACATAGGAGAAACAGGCCAGTCTCTTTGGAAAAAAATAAATGGAGACAAATCTGACATAAGAAATGTAAATATTCAAAAACCAGTGGGAGAACACTTCAGCCTCCACAGACATCTGTGACAGACCTTAAAGTGGTCATTTTGGAGCAAAGTAACTTCAAAGTGTTTTGGCCACCTAATGCGAAGAGAAAAGTCACTGGAAAAGACTCTGATGCTGGGAAAGATTGAAGGCAAAGGAGAAGGGGATGGCAAAGGATAAGATGGCTAGATAGCATCACCGATGCAATGAATATGGACTTGAGCACACTCCGGGAGAGAGCGGAGGACAGGAAGGCCTGGTGTGCTATGGTCCATGGGATCACAAAGAGTCGGACACAACTGAACGACTGAACAACAACAACAACAACAAACTTCAAAGTGAGATTAGAACGAGAGATGGCTGAGTTAGAATTCATCATCAGGTTCAATTCTATCGCCAGAGGCTTCAATCGGATAAAGTATTTTTTATCACTTTACATGTGCTAATTGGCTTAACTATTGCCCAGGTGTTTGTGTTATCACCAACAACTGTACTGGAAACAACCACTGTTAATAATGTGATTTATACTCTCAGTACCTCCTTCATTTGATTTCCTACTGACCTCGCTGTTTACAATTCTTCCTTCCCCTCCATACGTAACTGTATATAAACCTGGAACTCTCCATAATACTCCATGCATCTGATGAAATGGGCTTCCACAAAAGCTTATGCCAGAATAAATTTGTTAGTCTTTAAGGTGCCACAAGGCTCTTTATTGTTTTTTATGCAATAGACTAACACAGCTGGAAAGAGAAAATGACAAAACTCATGGTCCCCAGCATGCTCAAGACCAGAAAGGTCTCTCTAGTGAGCCTTTCGCATTGCTTTGCTAGTTACCCCCTGTTCCTTTTCAAAGGGAATGTTTTTTTTGCTTGGGGATAAGGGGAACTAGCATTGTGATCTGAGGCAAAATGTGTGCTATGCCCATGGTCTCAAGACATGGACTGAAGGCACATGAGGCAGCCACCTTGCTGAAACTGAGCAGGTCTGGCTCTGGTCAGTGCTTGGAGGGGAGACCACCTGGGAACTGCATGTAGCCACCTTAAGTTTCATGATGGAAGAAAGGTGGGATATAAATGTAATAAAGAAATAAAGAAAAACTCTACTTGGAGTAAAGATGTATGAATCAGCAAAACCCGAGCTTGCCGAAGTTCTCCAAATTCCATCCCAAAGCTTGTTCTGACTCAAATCCATAACAGATTGTGAGCTTTGTTTTATTCTTTTTGCATGAAAATGATGTGTATTTTCATGAGTATTTTTCCAAATGTCTGCACCAATCATGTGCATCTTTGAAATGTATGCATTCTTCTGCCATTAATTAAAGTGCGTTTGTGCACATTTTCCAAAAGTACACATTTTTTCATGCACATTTTTCAAATGTATGCATGCTGCTGAATGCAGTTTTTTGGTCTGTGAATCACATTGCAAGTTTAGAAACGTATGGACTTTGACCGCAGATTGCATTCGAGTCTGTGTTTGGTCCAAAAGGTGTAAACTGGGTAACCCTGATTAAAAACATACTGAAATGAATTTCTCATACATCCCTAAATTGGAGGGAAAAATTTCCATCATAGGCTCAATTCAGGCATCATAGCAAACCATGCTTTGTGCTAACTATAGTTTCAAACGCAGTCCAAGGTTTCAGCTTTCAAAACAGCAGACAAGCCATGGCTTAGACCTCTTTTGTCTACTTTTGTTTTCCATTTGTTCAGCACTCCAATATCTGGGGACAGATCTACAACTTGAGTGATATCATTACAAACCCATTGTAGTAACACTATATCCTTCTTGTGCATTTATACCTCGTAGGACACACAATGACATTTGTTATGGTATTTTGGATAATGTGGAATAAAAAGCAGGAAAACAACACTACAAAAGCCAAAAGCGGTATATCGAATGTGCAATGTGCCCCAATATTTATCAGTGCAATTCAATATCACTATAAAGCAGTAGTACAGATTTAGCCTATGTGCCATTGAAGATGGAACAACAGCCTGAATTATGGTTCATCAGTTCAGACATCAGATCAACTCATAGCACATTTGTAAACCCAGTTCAAACCATGGTTTCTGTCTGATCCTTTGGCTGATCAATCACAAGGGATGGTTTGCCCACTCAGACGTGGTTTCAGCAATAGTGAGGAATGGACATTCACATGGGGAAAAAAACAGATTTCAGTTCTGGCAGTGGAGTGGACTTCCAGTTGGAAATCCATTGCCAGGGTGCTGGAAAATGTAATTACCAAAGGAATCCACCCACACAATTACCAGAGGAATCTTTCACACATGTCTCATCCTATCCCCAATTCCCATTGCTTTTATGCAAGTATTTTGGCACAAAACATGAAGAGAATATACACAGAGAGATGAATGTGTGGATCTATATGTCAGATTTAGTCACTGTTTCGTAGCAGTGTCTGCACAAAAGCACTACCATAGTAACTGATCTTATCTCCATGTTTTATTGTGTGGGCAATTATTGTCACACTGAGACAACTCAGGGTGAATTTTAACAGTGAATTCATAGGCAAGTCAACATTGGGTCAGAGGTTTTCTAGTTTCTGATGCTGTCATCTGGAACCCAGAGGAGAGGGAAATCATCACTTTAATTATTAAGTCATTTTCCTGTTTTCAATTCTGCTGCTTTTAGATCATTCACTTTTTCGGGTATTTTTGGGCTGCAGCAGAATTAGACAGTAGACACCATAAGTAGTTTAATATTACTTAACAGTGATGCACAAAATCATAAAGCTGTGTGGCTCTGCCTGCTTAGAAATGGCAAGAGTAGCCTTAGAAAGGCAATGCTTGCACAGTCGATGGGTTATAACAGAAATTAGAAAGACAGCAGGGATGAAAGCCAAGTTTTGTGTATTTACTGGATATTATTGACGTAGCTGTGACATTGCTGACAGGCAGTCATAAGACACCATTTGTATATAGATTCTGAATACCAGCTGGCAATTAGACTCTTGCCACCCAAGAAGTTTAAAGTTTGCTGGTAAGTTCCTCCATTCAAACTGGGCATACAAAAAGGTGCCTATGTTAGGCCATCAAAGCTCTTGTAAATGTATCACCATCCTCCATGCCAAGGGTAGGCCACATGGTGCCCTCCAGATGTTTTTGGACTAAAACACCTATCATCCTTGACCAGGCTGGCTGGGGATGATAGGAGTTAGAGTACAACGATGTCCAGAGAACACCACGTTGCCTAACCCAGCTCTATATTCAAGGCTCAGTTTTTAAAACAATTTGTTTCATTTATCATTGTATCATTTAATGGAGCTGAAGACTTTGGCCAGCATTCATAGAACAGCATGATTAGGTTCTCGCACCCAAGGCAGCTTTAGAATTGTACTTCCCAAACAAAGCTCTACACACAAATCTCTTAACTTCAGGGAGTTTCAAAGGCAGTTTGTGATATAGTCTTAGGGGAGTTTGTTGTTCAAAGGGGAAATGTCAACAATCCCATTGGGCATGACAGAAATAGATTTTTGAATGTTCACATTTTCTACAGAGACAATCTGTCTGAATGGGAAGAGGGGCTAATGATTTCTGCAATACTTTTGTGGTCTCTTCTGCATTTATTTATGTCTAGATTTCTATTCCGCTTTTCATTTTAAGATTCCAGGGAAGTTTATGAGATGAAAAATAGCAATGCAAATAAAAACAGTACTCCTGTACTCTCCTTCTGTAATTTGCACAGTGCTCCTTTTAATTACTGTATAATAATGATGATGAGAAAGCTGACTGTATGTGACCGAAGGACTGTAAGTGTGTATATTTGGGCAGACAGGCAGTAGCAGAAAAGGTGCCAGCTGGATACCAGTAGAAGCTTTGTAAGAAAACAAATAAAGCATCAGTAAAATGATTATGTTCAAGGTTGGGGAATAAGGTGATCAAAACAATTAATAGAATCATTACTGAACAATGTTAACTTAGTAAGGTCTGTGATAACATTCACTGGATAACAAATCTAAGTACAAAGTTGACACACTGAGGGCCAGCAATTTGACAGCAATCTGCTCAAAAAGCAATGAGTGACGAGTGCAATATGGAAGTGAAGAAGTGGGAGGCAAGAAAGAGGGTGCTGCTTAACCCCTCCCCATCTGCCACTTTCTCCTGCAACTCCTCCCCTCAGTCACTTTTTGTTCAGCCAGTTCGAAGACGTGTTTGCTATGTTGTGGCAAAAAAGTGATGTGGGGAGAGGGTTGCTGAGGAAAAGCAGCAGATAGGGGCAGGGTTAAGTGCCCCTCCCCTGCCTGCCATTTCTCTGCTGCAAGTTGCACTCTCTCCATATTGCATCGCTTGTCAATCACCAGGATTTCCAGTCCTGTTTCTTGCCAAGCTCGGCGCACAAGAATCTTAAAAATTCAAGATAAATTATAAGAACGGAAGACTCCATTTGCAAAAGTGTGGCTCTAGAGGTCAAATCTCCATCTTTTCTAATGAATTTGTACCCCAGCTGCAGCCTGAGCCTTTTCCCCTCCAGTGCTGTTGTTGTATAAGCAAAGGCTTGCAGCTGACTTGTTACAGCAGTGTACCAACTGTCCTTAATACAGTTTCTAGACAATGCAATTTCTACTGGCTCATGTAACAGAGCTGCTCCTGTAATCCTTTGGATGTCCCGTGGCATGTTTCCGATTCCATCTCCCAGCCTCTCTTGCTTCCCTCAAAGCCCCTGGCATGGTGTTCTCGTGCCCTTGCTGGTGTTCTTTACCATGGGTGGAGCAGCCGTACTCACAGTTGCAGCTATTTTGCTGTGGGAGGTGCAGCTAATTCCCAGTGCTGGAGGAAGGAACGTAATTTAGGGTGCACTCCTATGCATGTTTAGATTGCACCCTTAGTGAGAAATTTTATTCACACTCCAAGAGCCTTGAGGGTGTGAATCAGCCATCACAGATTAAATACCACCAGTGTCTTTCATTGCACCCACCTGCTCCACCCCCTCCCAGAAACTATTTAGGGACCACAGAAGTACCTGTGTGCCTGAAATTCTTTGTCGGCACACTCCTTTTATTATATCAAATCAACCTTAATACGTCAGCAATTCCAGGTAATAGAAGACCGTCAGGAGTATGTGCGTTTGTTTTGCCACTGAATGCAACTGTTTTAGAAAGTTCTTCCATAAAGTGGTAGTGCCGTAATCTTACCTTTTATGCCATCACACAGCATGTGGAACTTAGAAAGTAGTCACAAAAAACACTCCACACTCTGCAGCATGGTTCAGGAAATGTTTACCCAGGGAGGGCCAAGAGTGAGGAGTGTGCTGCTTCCAACACCTACAGGGCAAACTTGCATACAGGTGTGTGGGTGTGCAGGGATTTTATAGCAAAATATGACAGCAGAAGGAGCATATGAACCACACAAAGGGACCATGCTTTCTTTGGGGTATGTTAAAAATTCAGAGTGTGAGAGCTGTATGAATACAAACATCCTATAATGCAGTTGCTACATAACCATTCGGTATGATATAAATTTTTGCCTTATTATCTTTACCTTCACTTAAAATAATATACCTGTTTTATACAGAAACATCCTGAATTTTCAGGTGCTGTATCTAGGATTTGTGTACATGTTTGTGCTCTGTGTTGCAAGAATCTGAGTCAAAGTTATTCCATCTCATTCCACCTATGTGTTTATATTCCCTGCATTCTACTTAGCTGGGTAGCATGCTTTATAAATTCTTGAAACTTGAAATGAAAGGGTGTTCTGAATGGGATCTCATTTGTGTGAGCTGAAAGATTAAACAATCCATTTATGTTTTTTTAGGTGTTGTCAAGACACAATAATCAGTTTTCCTGCTGTGTCTATATGATCTCCTCAATAATCAGTCAGTTTTATGTGGAAAACAGGAACAGAAATGTCATAAAAAGCACTTCCCAAAGATGATTTTTTGTAGCTGTAAACTGTTTTCATTCTGTTTCATCTAAAACCATACAACTACACTTTGCCATTAAAGAAGCTGTTAGTGAGAATCTACAGTCTATTAGCTAACTAGCTCCCCCTTTTGAAAATGATAAAATCTGATGGAAGAGTAAATTGCACACAAATTAGCAATGCGATTTTATTATGGTGCTACATTAGTTTATTTGCCAATTTTTTAAAATGATGCTGAAATTCCCTCTGTTACACGTGCACTAAAGGTGCAGGAGCCCTGTCTGCTTTTGTATTTGGCCACCCTATTAGCAATGGGGTTCACTTAAAAATGTTTTAAATCGCATGATGTGTGACTGTTACCCATGCATGGAAATGTCTTTTGTAGTACAGTGTGTTGCACACTTGCTATATATGCTTTTCCATCCTATGCATGCTTACTCAGAAGTAAGTCTCACTGAGTCCGAAGGGACTACTTGACAGTTTGTACGGGGAGGAGGGGCATGAATCAATGGCAGAGCATAAGCTCTGCATGCAGAAGAGTCTCAAGTTTGATCCTTGACATCTCTAAGTAGGGCAGGAAAGACTCCTGCCTGAAAACCTGGAGAGCCATTGCTGCCAGTCAGTGTTAACAATACTGGGCTACATGGATCAGTGGTCTTACTCAATATAAGGCAGCTTCTTACATTCTTAAGATTGCAAACTTTTTTCTTTCTTTCTTTCTTTTTTAAAGCAAGTCAAATATTTGGGGCAGCATTCAGTCCTTTGCTTTATCGAATGCACTTTTTTGTTATAAACATGGGGTCTTTTGACAAGCAGTGACTCTCTAGTGCAGAGGTGATGCTGAGAAGGTCATCTACATTAAGTAAACTAGTCTGGGCTCAGAAATACAGTGCCATTCTCTAACTACAAATGACCATCTGGATTACAGATGCAGTATCCAGATTGCCTGTTGTGTCCACCAAGTGAGTTGTCTTACCCTGGGACAAAAACTGTCATCTGTCTGTCTTGCCCTGTAGACACAAGCTTTTCTTCCAACCTGTCCACATAGATTTACTGGTGGCAAGGTCATCCAGTTCTCTGGAACATCATTCACTCTGTGTTTTTTTGTCTAGTTAGCAGCTGCCAACATGTTTGGAACAGAAGAGAAATCAGGAAGTGGCACTGTGATATTTGGGAGATTTTCTTTCCCTTCTACTTGTTTTGCTGTGCATCTGACATTTAGAGAAAACAATACCTATATCTTAGCCTAATACAGCTTGATTGAACCTATTATGTGTATTTCTGAAGTGTTCCTCTTCTCAGCATCCATACTATGAAATGTCTTCCCTGTCATCTCAACAATAACAATAATAAGCAGATTGTTGTAAGACCTACAATTCTACAGTGATCTTAAATAAGCCACTTTGAGTTGGAATGTATTAATTCTATTTTTAATTGTCACAATCCTGACTTCGCTTTTTATCTCCTCTGTTTTCTCTGTAATTCTGCTTTAGCAGAGGCGGATCCAAGGAATGGTACTATGGGTTGGATCCAGATTCCACCCAATGTAAGTGGAAGGCATGTTGCACAAGTGCAACAACCTTTTTTTCTGATTGCACAATGTCATTCCACGAACGCTATGTATCCTGATCCTGCATATTGGGCGGTAAGCCCTTGCGCCATGTTGCGCAATATGAAATGAGCTCCTACTTCAAGGCAAGATTTCCATCTGCACACGTCGCAGTACTGCTGTGCTGGCACAACATTTTTGCAGAACTGTGCTGCCACTACAACTCTTCCGTGAGCGCAAGTCTGGATCCAAGCTCGTATCTTTGTTTCCTGACTTTATTTTGACTTCTTACTGGTGCTCAGTATTGATAAGATGATTTCCCCAATCAAATAATGTGGTGGCCATGTCCCACTCCCCCCTTGGACAGGGCTCCTGTATGTTTAACAGCAGTTTCACAGGCAGCTATTCAACATGTGGAGCTTTTCCCACCACGACATCTCCATTATGGGAAAAGATGCACCTGTGGCTTCCTAACCTACTACACAGCTGATAAAAGGCACAGTACAGGAGCAATGCCAGGGGAAGGAGAGCACCAAAGGGCTGATTCATTCTTTACCAAGGGATTATGAGGCTGAACTTTAGACATGTAAATAGCCCCATCTAATGTTTCATTCATGTGAACATTTAGAAGCAGAGACATCACCTTGCCGACAAAGGTCCGTCTAATCAAAGCTATGGTTTTCCGAGTATTAATGTATGGCTGTGAGAGCTGGACTATAAGGAAGGCTGAGCGCCGAAGAACTGATGCTTTCGAACTGTGGTGCTGGAGAAGACTCTTACGAGTCCCCTGGACTGCAAGGAGGTCAAATCAGTCAATCATAAAGGAAATCAATCCTGAGTGCTCAGTGGAAGGACAGATACTGAAGCTGAAGCTCAAATATTTTGGCCACCTAATGCGAAGAGAAAACTCTCTGGAAAAGACCCTGATGCTGGGAAAGACTGAAGGCAAAAGGAGAAGGGGACGGCAGAGGATGAGATGGCTAGATAGCATCACCGGTGCAATGAATATGGACTTGAGCACACTCTGGGAGAGAGCGCAGGACAGGAAGGCCTGGCGTGCTATGGTCCATGGGGTCACGAAGAGTCAGACATGACTGAACGACTGAACAACAACAACAAATCCTATTGATTTCAGTGAGTCTGTCTTCCAAGTATTTGAAGATTGCAGCCAAAATGATATCTATTTAAATTATTTAAATCTTACTGCAGTCTTACAAAGCAATTGTATACAGTCTATTCAGAAGTAAGCCCCACTGAGATCAATGGGACTTGCTCCCAGGAAAGTGTGTACTATAGAATTGCAGCCGTAATTTTTTTTCCTGATCCCTGAACTATGCCTATTCCTGAAGGAACAGAACAGTCATGGAGACAATTTCCTGAGGTAACAAAACAATTGTGGAGAAAATCAGCTTCCTGGAAGGTTCTGCCCTAAAATGGCAGGATATATTTGTGCAGGTGAAGTATTCTTGCTAATTAATTTTGTTAATGAGGTGATAAACAAACTATGGGGAGCCCTCTGCCCCATGACACCAGTTCTAGTGTTTATTAATGAAGCCTTGTCCACAACTTTCATGTGTAAGTTTGAAATAACAACAAGTTTTAATCATAGAATGAAATTTGGGATTCATTTAGTAGGAGTGTGCAAGTGAGGAAGGCATTCTGCCTTCTTGTACGTAATGTAGCATTAATGTATTTTGTTGGATTGTGTTCTGTACTTTGTATTATTATCCTGTTTTACATCTGTGTTAACTATCCTGGAGGCATTGCTTCCTGGAAGTGTGACATATATTTTTCATTAAATGCATAACATAACATGGTGAGAGAGCAACACAGCACTTTTTTTTTTTGCTTTCTTTTTTGAGAAAGGGACCAAGGGTGCAATCCTATGCCTGTTTAGACAGAAAAAAAGGCCTACAACTCCCAGCATGCCCCAGCAAGCCATGCTAACTGGGGCATGCTGGGAATTGTAGGCCTTTTTTCTGTCTAAATGCGCATAGGATTGCACCCCAAGTTGTTGTAGGAACTGTGCCTTTCCTTTCACAGTAGGACATTAGCAGTGCAATCCTATACATGTCTACTCAGAAGTAAGCCCCATTCAGTTTAACGGGGCTTACTTATAGGTTTACGGCTACAGGATTGCAGCCTAAACTTCCTAACAAAGGAGTTAATAGGTTTAATTACGTCATTATGTAGTTACATTTTAGTATATGTACTGTCTTGGACAACAAGAGGCAGATTTTCCGTAATTAGAGGAAGCCATCCACAAAAAGATTTGGGTGGGGGGAGAAGGCCTAGGGAGCCTTGTGATCTATATATTTTACAACACTGGTATAAGAAGTGCTTTTCAGTGTTTTAATGCTCCACATGTGGCTATAATGTATAAAGGGCACTTGTGAGTGTTTGGACTGAGAGAAAGCAGGAATGTGAGAGCTCTGGTCTGGAAACTGAAGCTCTGTTTATGGATTGTACAGTAGATGGGTTTTTGTTTTCTTTTGGCCTGCCCCTGATGACAAGATCCCCATCACAAAGGAGTTGCACTGGTTGCCAGTTGTTTTCCAGGCCCAGTTCAAGGTGTTGGTATTTACCTTTAAAACCCTATACGGTTCTGGCCCAGTCTATCTTAAGGAGCGCCTCCAACAACACCAGGGATGCCACTCAACGAGATCTCGGAAGGCCTTCTGTCTATCCCATCAGCCAGGACAGCTAGGCTGGTAAGGACTAGAGAGAGGGCCTTTTCTGTGGTGGCCCCCACTTTGTGGAATTCCCTCCCTAGTGACCTCTGCCATGCCCCCCTCTTTAATGAGCTTCTACTCAGCTTTGAAAACCTGGCTGTTCATGTGGGCATTTGGGGTGGGTTAGGGGTTGTTGTTTTTTAGAGCAATGTTGTTTTGTTCAGTTGATTATTCTGTATTTTGTGTTGTTATTTGTATTGTACGTGGCCTAGAGTGCTGCTGATTGCATGTGCTGATCGCATGTGCCCATTGACTTATACCCAAATTATATTTTATTTTCTTTATACGTCTCAAGTTCTTACCATCCGGAAGCATTCACAAATTTTGGAAAATTCTTATAAACAATGAACTGGAAATTCTCTCCCATCCCTATCATGCATTCAGGCTGAATTTCTGCAGCAGGGAACCTGCTCTTTGCACATTTTGAATCCTAATCATGCAGGGAGCCTACCTGAGTACAGCAGGCTTGAGTACAGCACCCAAAAGCATGCAGGGCTGCCCAGATAGGCCACTGGGAATGCAATGGAGGGGATGGTACCAGCGAGCTCTCCTCTCTCATGCAGCAGATTTCAATAAATTGTGTCTTAAGACTAATGAAGCCATCTCTGTATCCTTTTTACAACCTGCTGCAACAATATTACTGTAGTCAGTAACAGCTGTGTAGGTCTGTGGAGAGCAGGGATGTTGCAGGTGCCCGATTTGGTCCGTGAATTTGCCAGATTCCTGGCACCCGTGCTGTCCAAGCTGTGCCCTCTGAACCTCCCCCCAGCTCACTGGGCCCCAGTCCACCCGCCCCCTGTGCTCAGCGACTAGCTCGAGGCTTACCTGGACCCATTCGCCTCCACGCCGATTGCCATGTTTTTTAAAAACATGGAGATTGGCAGTATGTGCCCATAGACTTATATGCAAAATAGAGCCATGAATCTTGTGTATCAGTCTATGTGTCCATAGATGGTTGCAGTCTCCCCTTCCCATTCTAGGCCAGCTATGCGGGGGCAGCAGCTTGACAAGAGGAGAAAGGCAAGAGGCAGTTCCCTCCTCTTGTCAAGTTCCTGCCCACATGTAGCTGGCCCGGGATGCAGGGTGGGAGACTGGAAAGATCCACTCTCCTCCTCTTGTCCCAACTATGTGAATGCAGCAGCTTGACAGGAGGTGGCAGGTGAGAGGAAAGTGCCTCTTGCCTTCCTCCTCCTGTCAAGGCTCTGCTTTCACGTAGCTGGCCTGGGATGGTGTGGGGGGTGGGAGACTGGGACGATCTATGGACACATAGACTTATACTCAAGATTCACGGCTCTATTTTGCATATAAGTCTATGGGCACATACTGCCGATCGCCATGTTTTAAAAAAACATGGCTTTCAGCACGGAGGTGAACAGGTCCGGGAAAGCCTCGAGCTGGTCACTGAGCATGGGAGGGCTCGACTTGGAGCCTGGGGGGCTGGCGAGCAGGGGCAAGGGCTGGGGGGGTGCTCAGAGAACCCGAACGGGGGTGCGTCCACACATCCCTAGTGGAGAGTAAGGCTAGATTTATTCTTCCTGGGTTATTTTGCCTATATTTATTGCTTGAGGTGCATACAATCAACATGTGTGGCTGCTTATACAAATAAGATACAGCAAGGCAAGAAACAGGAAGGGAGAACTGACTAGTGAGGGGAGAATGGATTCACTGTGATCATCTCTATATTAAGAGACTACTTTACATTTCATGAAGGATCAAATGATACATACGGAGAGATCTGTTCCACACTGCCCACTCCTCTTGTTGCCATGGTTTTATACCACCTGTCTTTCTCTTAGATTATCTTTCTCAATACAGGATTGTATTATTTTAGAGGAATATGCCAGTAATGACTTACTTTACATTACCTCTCTAGATAAATGTCATGAGAACCAGAAAGTCATGCTCTCGCATATCAGCCCTTCTCATTGATGCTTATTATTTCAGAGAAATTATCAGGCTTTCAAATTCACTCAAAATAATTGAAAATACCTTCATAAAGAATACCTGCCCTTAACCACACATATGTGCATCTGCGCATGCCGCATGCACACATACGCACACAGAGCACAATGATAATATGGGCAATTTCTTGCCTACAGACACCTTGCACAAGCAAGTGTTTCTCTGGGGAATTATAGGGCCACTACTGTTTCACATCCCTGTTTTTCTGTCTAGATATTCATGATGGTGCTTTGTTTATGTACAATAGCCGCCTTGACAGCTGCCACTCTCAGTGCACTCTACAAAATTGTGGCAGCCCACATTCATGGCAATGACAGAACAGGCACAGTTAACAGCACATAGCGGTGCATGATGCAAGTGTGTGAGAGAAAGAAGGAAGGGGAGAGCTGGACCTATCTGGGAGACTGGGAAGCAGGTTTGGATCTGATATAGAAAGTTATATGTGGAGAGCTGCGTTGTACTGTAGTCTTTTCCCACTGCAGTTGGATTGTGTGAGTGGGGTCTATTCTTACCTATCTCTGCACCAACCATTTTTTTTTAATCTATGTTTATTTTATTTTTATAAATGAAATAAACACTACCAACAATATAAACAGAATCTTCAGTTTCCAACATTACAGTATTCTAAGAAAAAGAAAAAAGGAGGATAGCAAAAGAAGGGAGAGAAAAAAAAGAAAAAAACAAAACTATATTAAACTTCAATAAGAACAAACCAAGTATCCAAACAGTCTTATAGCTCAGAAATAGAAGCAAACAATCCATTTCCATTGGCCATAAATTACCATTCAGTTAACGCGTATTAATAAACATTAAAGGTTTAGCCAACAAGGAATAGAATAGTAATAATAATAATCCCATAATGATATTAACAATAATAATACTGCACCAACCACTTTTAATGGGTATAGCTATTCCCAGCATGAAGAGGACGATGTTGGATCTGCCTGCCACATTGCAAAAGATGAGGAGCCCGGGCAGTATCCAGTGCAGCATTTCTGCTCATTTCTAGGGTTGCTTTAGGAAGTGCTAGTTCCTGTTGCACTAACGGTAGGTCCCATGGGTGCAATAGAACTAGGGAAATGGCAGTATTGGATACTGACCCTTGCCAGGAGAAACAATAAAAACGGTGGCAACCCTAATTCAGCACCACGAACATGGTTGAATATACAGATTCAAGAATATACAGATTTTAAGAGCTGAGCATTCACCTGAATGGATGAATCTGTCAATTTTGCTTTCTCCCACACTTGAATCCTTTTAATTTCAAGTTCATTCTCTGCAGTTTACAGGGCAGGGGAATACAAATTTTGGTAAGTTCTTACCAAAAATTGAACTGAATGGAATTTTCATCCAACCTTAGTAATGGCAGTCAACATTTCAGCCCAGGGCTGACTCACTCCTACACCTGAGAAAGTTTTAAAAATAATTCTACACAGTAGATAACCCAAACCTCAGTCAGATCAATGTAGTGGTGTGCCAAAAAGTTATCCCACTTTTTTTTTTCAACTATTCCCATTCAATCTGATAGAAGAGAAATTACTTCCAAAAAGAAATTCAACAGTGAAGAAATTTTGGATAAATACTCATGGGTTGGATTGGGTTTGGGTTTCTTAGGCTGATTTTACTTAGGAGGTGGCTGAGGAATGAGCACAAGTGTCCTGTTTTTCACTGTATAATCATCTCTCTGGTGCCCAGTAGCCTCCTCAGCTTCCTACACTTCAATTAAAGCCCAGTTTAAGGCACCATGAGGCAACTCCTCCCATAGGGCTTTTTCAGATCAGGACGTGCAGGCAGCCTGGGAGGCTAGCTGTGATTAGGTGAACTCAAAAACACCACAAAAATAACTTATAAAACATCCTGAATGAAGCAGAACAATAGAAGCCTCTTTCATGGTGAGATAAAGATGACAAGCATAAATCACAGTGTAAAGGCTTTGTAAGTACAAAGTGAGAAGACACATCACCTAGAAGGGGAGTCCCTCTTCAAACCGATTTCAAACTGGTTTAAAAAAACGGGGGGGGGGGTGGAAGCCAGTGGTTGCAATAATTCTGACTGTTATTGGCAGCTTTATAGCTTTGTGTGGTTGCTCATATGGCTGTCACATTTTAAAGTATACATGTAAGTAGTTATCAATCCCCTGGTGATCAAACAGCATGGCAAAGACTGCTATTGTCCTTTGAACATCTTGGGGTGGAATGTATTGGCCCCAGGAGTGTAACCAAGTCATCTGTAATGTTAGTGGGGCCTAGAGATCCTTGCTTAAGTTCATTAGGGGTGCAATTTCCTTGCTAGTAAGCCTCTGAGCATGTGAAGATGAGTCAAAGGGCTGATAGCACGGCCTAGCACATTCCATACTAATGAGTGAATCAAGATGTGCCTGGGAAGCAAAGGCTGTTTGTCTTAAAGCTGCAGGTGGCTGTGCTGAGAACCAAGCATGGCTAGTCTATCTATGCTGGGAATGAACACTAGGGGGAGCTTGCTGCTGTTATGCTGCCTCATTGCTAACATGTATGGTATAAAACCCATTGTACCCCATGGCTCTGGGTTTAGAGAAGCTGTCTGATCCAACCATTGGGTATGACTGTGTGCTGTAAGTTACTCAATAAAGTACTCCTTGTAAGTAAATCTGGGTCTGATTTATCACTATCTTGGCACCTCTAGATTAAGAGGTCGAAGCCCATGGCCGGGGCAATACACATGGGAGGAGTAAATTTGGAAGACAGATTTTGGCAGAGCAGTAACTCCACCTCATCCCTGGAGCTAGACACAATGCTGCCCACACCTACATTGTGGTGGATGCAAACTGGGGGCTGGCTTGCCAAGAGAGTTGATGCTGGAGCAGCACAAAGAGCTCCAAAACCCTTAGGAAAAAAGAAAGCAGCCCTGCCAGTGGGGAGCCCTACCTGGAAGAAAGTATTGAGAATTTCTCCTCCTCCTGGAGAAATTTGGTGAGATTGTCTCCCAAATTTCTCTGTCCACATGTAAGGTCGAGAATTTCAAGAGGCCATTTGCGCACAGCTCTAGATCAATGATCTCGCCTAGCTCTGTCTAATCCAGCTTTCTCGAACCTTGCACCTTCCAGATGGGTTGGACTGCAGCTCAGGCTGGGAATTATGGGAGTTGCAGACCAACACATCTGGAGGGTGCCTTGTTGGAGAAGGCTGGTCTACTGTAATTAAGGAAGTGTCATTGAGAGGTCTTTCCTAGCTATACTGGGAAAATCCTTGTCAGAAGTGTCAAGGTTTGACTTGTACTCCAGACTAGGGATGTACGAAAGTCACTTAATTGTTCGTGGATTATGTTGATGGGGGGGGGGAGGCGTTCCGTCCCTCCCCCTGGAATCCTTGCCGGGGGGGAGGTGCTCCATTCCTCCCCCCCGGAATCCTCATCTGGGGGGAGGCGCTCCATTCCTCCCCCCCGGAATCCTCCATGGCCGACTGTGCTCTGCGGCAGCTCCGCGGAGCAGCCAGCCAGGCCCAGCCAGGCCAGAGCCGTCCACAGCTGGATTTCCTGCCACGGAGGGCTCTGGGTAAAAACATAACAAAACAAAACCGTGTACGGAAATGGCGGCGGCTATGGCCGCCGCCATTTGCGTTCCTTATTTTTGCCCTCTTAATCTACGTAAATATTTACGTAGACTATGACGGCGAAAATCAAGGGGAATGCAAATAGCGTAGCGGGTGCTATTTGCGTCCCTTTTTGATTCCCCATTTTAGCCTACGTATTTACGTAAATACGTAGGCTAAAATGGGGGATCAAAAAGGGACGCAAATAGCGCCCGCTACGCTATTTGCGTTCCCCTTGATTTTCGCCATCATAGTCTACGTAAATATTTACGTAGATTAAGAGGGCAAAAATAAGGAACGCAAATGGTGGCGGCCGTAGCCGCCGCCATTTGCGTATGCGGTTGTTGTTGTTGTTTTTAACCCACCCAGCCATGATAGGCTATGTAAAGATTTACATAGCCTATCACGTCGTGTTTTTTTTTTTTAAACCTAGTCATGATAGGCTACGTAAATCTTTACGTAGCTTATCACGTCTTTCTTTTTCTTTCTTTTTCTTTTTTTTTACAAGAGTGGAAATGGCGGCGGCGGCAGCGGCAGCCGGTCGGAAGACTGGCCACCGCCGCCAGAGCTGCCCGGAAGATCCGCCCCAGGTGAGTCTCATCCCGGGGGGATCTGCGGGGGGACGGGGGGGTGGCAGGCCGTTCCGCCATGTAGTTCGGGGGGCCGAATGCACTGGCATTCGGCCTCACAGTGATCCGTGGCGGAATTCTCTGCCATCCCTACTCCAGACTATATATATTCATCCTCTCTCTACACAGCTAGTTTTTAAATGTGGACCTTTAACTCTATTATGGTGAACTACCTGTATTTTAAATAGTTTGTCAGGTTTAAACAAGGATTATGTCAAGGTGATCATGGTTCTCTTGTAGTAAGAGGTGCGTATTTTTCAGCTACAGGTACCTTCCCATCTTTAATCACTGATTGGTAAGAGCAACACTGCAGTGTATAGGATTTACCTTACCCACAACACACTCAATTAACAGCATAAATTGTTCCTTCACAAACTAGTCTTTTTGTGGTATGCATGGAGAGCAATTCTGAAAGTCAAAACAGTTTTGGAGATATTTTATTTTATGGTTCAATGTGTGTTGGTGGATGTCATAGGATAGATTTGGAGGTAGTGTAACTCAACTGTAAATGTAGCATGAATAGTTCTGTTGAGGCCTATTTGTCAATTTAAACCAGTTGGAGATCTGACGGTATCCTGCCTATTCTGTGGTTAAATGCTTTCTTTCCTCTTTTCTTTTTTAATATTGAGACATCTGGACTGGCTTTGCAACAAGTACCAGAATGAAATTCTTATTGCTGAAACAGTCAGATGCCCCCCAAATTAGGTAAAGACAGTGACCTCTTTGGGGTTCATATCTGTTCACTCTTAGAACAAGAATATTTGAAAATAACTCATTGCATTAGACAAATGGAAAGTATTTGCCCATTGTGTTATTCACTGCACTAATACATACGGTTCACAACAATTAACTTAACCTAATCCCCTGATTTTAATAACTTTCCATCAGTAAATTGTCTTTCCATCACAGGATAGTATTTAACTGTCTGTCTCAGATTATTTTATAAAAGGTGATTTTGGTTCCTAACTATTAATAAATCTCTCACATTTAATTAACACAAAAACTCCCTTGAAATTAAGCACAAAGTATTTGACCTTTCCTACTACTCATCTGTGCTGATACGCTGAAAAATTTCTGGGCACCAGAGAAAACCTTGTTGAGGTTCAAACCAACAGTGTTTTTCTTAGTTAAAATGCATTTAAAAATCAAAATTTTGTTCTGCAGTGTTGAAAATAGGGACAGTGCAAATTTTCTTCAGTTTTGATGCAAATTCAGCAGTCTCACCACATCTCCATTGTGGCGTGAAATTAGCACTTGTATTGAAAACATCTTTAGGGCACAATCCTATGCATGTTTAGACAGAAAAATGTCATACAATTCCCAGCATGCTGGGAGTTGTAGGACTTTTCTCTGTCTAAACATGCATAGGATTGCACCCTTAGGGTGCAATCCTCAGAGATCTGCCCTGGGTATTCATAACAGCCTCTGAACCTGGAGACTTACGAGTATCCTATGCAGAGTGGGACACACAACGCACCTCCTGCTCTGCATTTAAGCTAGACAGGTATTTTTGCCTGTGTAGCAGAGGCTTCGGAGAGCAGGAAGGGAGGAGGCTGGAGCAGCCATAGGATTTATCTTAGCGCAGCTGACCTGGTCTCCTCCCTGCCTCCAGAAACGTCCCCTTTCCCCCATCTCCGTGCTCTGTTTTCCAAGCACAGAGAGGCAGCCAGCACGGTTCTCTCCATGCCAGCTATGAGGGGGAGAGGAGTGCAGTTTCCTGGCTCCAAGGGTGGAGCCCTGTTTCCAACCTCAGAGCCAGGAAAGCGAATAATTCTATGCCCCCACAGATGCTGTTTGGTGGGTATTGGATTGCTCTCTTCATTGATGAAAGGAACAAAAAGGTCTGCACGCTCCATCCAATTGCAATAGTACTGAAATTCAAAATCAACTGCTTTGTTATTCCAATTTGTCTATATGTATTCTGCAAAAATGGCTCTTGCATCCATATTTAGGATGGAATGGAATACAGTTTGGATTGAAGTATGTTAATTTAAAGCAAAAGTATTCTCATAATGTTCACAACCTTTTAGTATTCTCATAGTTTCATTAATATACAGCTAGTTGGATGATTAGCTCTATTATAGTGCAATCCTATGCCTGTTTACTCAGAAATAAGTCCCACTGTGTTCAAAAGGTCTTACTCCTATGAAACTGGCCACAGGATTGCAGCCTTACCAGGTTTTCTGGAAACACCATGCTATTTTTGTAGAAGAGGGTGGGCATCTTGCAATGGAAAAGCTGGAGAGAATGAAAGCTACAGGTAGCTTGTCTGAAGTCCTGATCTCCTGTTTTCTTCCTACTTCAAAGCCTTTCTCCTCAATCTCAATTCTATCTTGTTCCAAAAAAAGAAAAAAAAGTTATGAAAAGTAGATTGCATCCAGGGGAAAACCAGTTCTTAGTTCTCCCTGTAGCAATAATATTATCAGCAGAATAGAGCTTGTAATCTCATCTCTTCCAACATCTATAGCAAAACACCATTTGTCTGATAAGGCGGATTTTTCTTATTTTCTCCCTTTTCTTCGCTACCACTCATAGTTCATGTTCTGTATTGTTTACACAACAAAGAACCGTTACCAAAAAGGATGAACAAAACAGCAAATTGTTGTAAGATCCAAACTGCCAGAATTAGACCATCACGTTGCAAAGTGGTAATTCTCTTTGACAGCCTCAGCTGTACCAATCATGACATTCAGCAAATTAGCCAGGCCAAGAGCAAACAGAAAGAAGAAACAGGTGTGAAACCAACTTCCTGCCTCCCAGGATAAATACATTGTACACTGAAGGGCAATGCACCTGCACTATTGTTACGATGAGTGGGGTTGTGGGGAGGGAAGCTTTTAAAGTGCAAATACACTCAAATCTCAATAAAAGACAAGAGAGTTCTCTATAATTTGAAAGTAAGTGGACATTTTCTCCCTATTTTTGATAGTCTACAGTATATTATATTAACTCTTTAAGGAGAAATTTGAAACACTGTTTAAATGCTCAACGGTTTGACCAGGAAGCTAGACTAGAAGTCGTTGTGTGTTGCCTGGATCTTGATTAGTAGTTTGGACCTCCACTAACAGGCATGAGAATAATTTAAATGACCTCTGGGTAATGTACAAATAGGGTTGCCAGGTTACAACTCAGAAATCATGTCTGTTTCTTTAAAACCTCCACAGCAGCAGTAAATGATGCAGTTACAGCTTCTTCCATCCCACTTCTCCCCTTGTCATACTACACACACAGAGAGAGAGAGAGAGGTACATTTCCTTTCACGTTGCCAGACATTCCAGGCAGATACCTGCAATGAGCAACCGCTCACTCACTGGAGTGAGCTGGTTAGTCAGTCCATCAGTCCATCAGTCCACCTGCCTGCCCAAGCCTGCTGGCCAATCATAGCTGCAAGTTGTCCACACACTAAGGAGTACAACCGATCTGGGAGAATTATCAGGGACAACAATGGGACGAGTGGTTTGGGGATAACAAGACAGGAGGAACCTAGACTTTGGTTCTTATCTCCCAGCTTGAATGACTCAGCGTTTGCTCCTCTGATCCACAAGGCTGATGTTGCAGAAAATAGTAGGGATGGCAGAGAATTCCGCCACGGATTCCAGTGAGTTTTTATGTAGGCTAGAACGGCGAAAAATAAAGGAACGCAAATAGCGCCCACTACGCTATTTGTGTTCCCCCTTTTTTTCACCGTTTTATCTTACGTAAATGTTTATGTAAGATAAATCGGCGAAAAATAGGGAATGCAAATGGCGGCTGCTGTAGCCGCCATTTGCGTATGCTGGGTTTTTTGTTTTTTTTTGGGGGGGGGTTAGCCGTGATAGGCTACATAAATTCTTACGTAGCCTATCATGGCTGCCTGGCTGGATGCAAATGGCGGCCGCAGCAGCCCGTCCGCAGCCAGAAATCCGGCTGCAGACGGCCCGGAGCTGGCTGTTGAGGATTCTGGAGGGGAAGACCGGATCGCCTCCTCCCCTATCGAGGATTCCAGGGGGAGGGACGGAGTGCCTCCCCCCACCACCACAAAAGATTCTGCAAAAAGGTAAGTGAGTTTCTTACATCCCTAGAAAATAGAGAGTCAGTGCAACTGCTAGGGAATTCTAGACCCTGGACTTAGTGGTATTGGGGGGGGGGCTTTAGATGGTCATGTGTACGACTCCAGTTGTGAAGCACACAACTAACATTTCTCTTCTTTCCTCCACCACTGCCATTCTATGCTTTGCAACCCCTTCTACATTCTTGATATACAAAACCAAAACCCTGTTTACCAACCCTGATTTTTTTTTTTAAAAAAACCAGAGAAATACTTGGAGCATGTGTAGTTTTGCATTTTAAACTTACCTAAATCATAGTGCCATCATGGTGCCAGGAATAAAATGGAGTTGTAGAAAGGGAGTGTGTGTGTGTGTGTGTGTGTGTGTGTGTGTAAAAAAATAATAAAATGAGCTGCTGTAACTAGGCATGGTGCGGGATTCCAAGCAGGGGGTGGAGTTTGATGGATTCCAACCTGCCCGGCCACCCGGACCTCACTCACCGGCCTGTTGGGGGGCTCGTCGGCCTGCTCAGCGACCAGCAGGAAGCACTGCAAGGCCATGCATCCCCTTACCGAGCTGCAGTTGTGTGCACAATTGCAGCTTTCGGTTAGTTCCGCATATTTAAAGTTGTGTTGATGGCTGCCTTAAAGGGGCAATGACTCAAGATTATGAACGTAAAGGGATGGACAAACTCATCTCCATCCGGGGCGAAGGGGACTCAATGAGCTGCCCTCCCTGCTCGTGTGGCCTGGACCACTCAGCGAGCCTCCTTGCTCACCCTGCCCACCTGCCCGAGCCGCTGCTCTTCTTTGCGCCAAGGATTCCAGCAACAGAGCCCTTGTGCTTTATGCACACAAGGGCTTGACTGCTGGAGTCCTCCATGCAAGCACACCCCTAAGTGCTCTAGCCATCTCCTCCTCCTGAGGGGGACAGGGCAGGAGTGCTTGGGTGCCGCCAAGGCCCCTCTTGCCCTGCTGGTTGTCAAGGGCTTCCTTGACAGCAGGCAGAGCCAGGAGGAGTCCTCAGCAGGGCACCCCCCGCAGCTCTCTAGCCTTCTCCTTCTCCCAAGGAGGACAGGGCTAGAGCATTTGGACGCCTGCCCTTGCCAGTTGTCAAGGGCTTTCTTGACAGCCAGCAGAGGCATGATGAGTCCTGGTGCCGCTACCAGCTGCTCACCAAGCTCCGTGGTGCTCAGCGGCCGAGTCCGTCAGCGCACCATGGCTCAGTGAGCAGGGTCAAGAAGGTTGGAT
Organism: Heloderma suspectum; assembly: GCF_057233095.1. Lineage (NCBI taxonomy): Eukaryota > Metazoa > Chordata > Lepidosauria > Squamata > Helodermatidae > Heloderma > Heloderma suspectum. The sequence goes on from NC_139458.1 coordinate 276,143,029, forward strand.
GGGGGAGTCTGTCAGACTCCACTCCCTCCTCTGACTCTCACGACATCCCTATGCGTGGATGCATGGATGTCTTGGAGGTGGGGCAGGTATGCCTAGCGGGTGGGTTGAGAAAGTGCGATCTTCTTGCTCTTCTGTGGTGCATAGGGAGAAGTTAAGGGACAGCATCATTGACGGGGGTCACCATGACTGTTATTGGCCCTGTCTGAGTATTAAGCCATCAAGACACATATAATGCAAGGCATGTTAAGCTTTCACCTCATCTGTTGATTTAATTTATCATATGGGATAAATTTAAAGATTCTCTAAAATTCTGTGTGAAGCAACACCTCCAATTTCATGTTTTTTTCCACATCTTTCATATTACTGAATGGATAATAATACTGACTGTTATTATGGGCGTATCCCCCAGTTAACTGTCCAAGTTCTCTGTGTACAAGGGATTATGCATTTTTCTAGTGCATTGCTCCCTCACTAAAAGTATTTCTCAGAATTTTTTTTTTTATTTGTCATTGTAATAATTGGGTTGATTCTGAACCCTTAAAAAACTGAACAATATAGAAAAAAATCCCCTGCTGCTCTTAAGTTGAACACCTGGCCCTTTTGAATCTGATTTAGATGCATTTGATGAAGTATTTCTTTCAGGCTGTGTGGCAGTTGCTGGAAATGGTAGGTTAGTGTTCATGGAGGATGGATCTAGCATAAATGCTCACAAATGGCTTTTAATTTCAGCTAGGAAACAATAGAGTATCATCCCCACACATGCACACACTGATGTCTGTCATCTTTAGCAGTGCATTATTGGTGTTTGGAGAAGTAAATGTCCCTACTGAAAAATCCAGTGAGTCATTTTCAAAAGTGGGAAGCCAGTGTGGTGTAGTGATTAGAGTGTTGGACTGGGACTCAGGAGATCTGAGTTCTAGTCCCCACTTGGCTATGAAGCTCACTGGGTGACTTTGGGCCAGTTACTGACTCTCAGCCTAACATACCTCACAGCGTTGTTGTGAGGACAGAATGGAGAGGAGGAGGAGAACCATGTAAGCTGCCTTAGGTTCTTTGCAAGGATAAAAATGTAATAATAATAAATGCAAATATGAGATAAGGTACATTCACAAAAATGGCTTTGGTAATTAGAAAAAAACAGAGGATGTATTTGAAAAGAATCATGTGCCTCAAGGATGGCTACCTGTGTTGAGGCCAATTCCCAAAATGCTTACATCAAAGAGAATGAATGGGCTGGAGGCTTTGTGGACTTTGATTAGGCGGAATCCTGATCCTGGAGAAGTGGCTGTGACAAAGCTGAGAGTGGTTTGCATAAATGGAACTCCAGTTGCATGTTATGTAAGGCAAGTGAATCAGTGCCAGAGCCTGGAAATTTTGTGTGATGCAAAGTTAGGGATATACGAAAGTCACTTACCTTTTCACAGCTTGGATTCGCAGTGGGGGGGAGGCGCTCCGTCCCTCCCCCTGGAATCCTCCCTGGGCCGGCTCTACTCTGTGGCAGCTCCACTGAGCCGCCGGCCAGGGCCGACCACAGCCGGAGTTCCAGCCATGGCCGGCTGCTGCGGATGCAAATGGCGGCTGCCGTAGGGGCCACCATTTGCATCCTGCCAGGCTGCCGTGATAGGCTACATAAGTATTTTCATAGCCTATCACGGCAAAGAGCAGGAGCGCAAATGGCGGCCGCTACACCATTTGCGCCGCTGCTCTTTCCGTGATAGGCTGCGTAAGTATTTACGTAGCCTAACACGGTAAAGGCAGCGGCGCAAACGGCGTAGTGGCTGCCATTTGCATCCCTGCTCTTTGCCATGATAGGCTATGTAAATACTTACGTAGCCTATCACGGCAGCTTGGCAAGACACAAATGGCGGCCACAGCAGCCCGCCGAAAGACAAGCCACCGCCGCCACCGGAGCTGCTGCCGCTGCTACCGGAGCCCCAGGTAAGTTTCGTTCCAGGGGGATTCTGCAGGATGGCAGGGGGTGGAAGGCCGTTCCACCACAGATTTGGGGGGGCCAAATGCCGGTGCATTCGGCCTCATTGAAATCCGTGGTGGAATTCTCCGCCATCCCTATGCAAAATGTTGAGGCCAATTGGGAACTTTACGTAAAACCTCCAAGGGCTTTTGGGGAAAGTATAAAGAGTTTCTAAACAAGGCTAGCAACATATCTTAGGAGAATTCCACCTGTCTGTACTTTGCCACAGGACAAAATTTGGGGGGAAATTTAAAATTTGTGCACAGAATCTTCTGAGAAATTTTAAGGAAAGCAAGAAAAAGAAAAGAAGTGTCAATAAAACTAGTGAAATTTTGTGTGCGTGTGTGTGTGAGATAGAGAGAGAGAGAGAGAGAGAGAGACCACATCCCTAACATTCAGGTATGTCTTGTTGTACTGCTGCTTACATTAATACATTGGACATATTAAGAGTGCAGTCCTATGGCCGCTAGTCGGTGGCTAGACATCCATAGGATATGTCGGTTCCTGCCTGGGAACTGACCACGGAGCCCATGCTCTGAGGTCGGTTCCCTGAGAACCGACCTCCACCCCCTCCCAAGCTCCCTCATAGGCAATGCAAAATGGCCCTGTGCGCCGCACTAGGAAAAGGAGCGCAGAGCGGCAAAAACAGGGTGTTCCTGGGGGCGGGGCGAGGAGGATGCAAGTGCCTCTCCAATGCTCCCTATGTGTTGTCCAGAATCCGCGCCCCCCCGCCCTCTGACTTCCCGTGGCTAGACAGCCAAAGTCAGCTGTCTAGCCATGAATGCAGGGCAGCTGAGGGGATGATCCCCTCCACGCTGCTCCTGCCCTGCACTGGATAGGTGGCTGCCTCCGGGTTTGGAGGCAGCCGCCTATCCAGATAAGATTGCGCCCTAATTTGCTCTAGCTTGACAGGCTCAATATTAAACTGAAGATTTTCAGAAAGGCATGGCAGAGAATCATCTCCAGTGCTTTGCTTTCTGGTCTGTCTTCTTGTCACACACCCTCTCTTCCCATTTCTGAGTTGCATGTTGTTGACACTGCGGGCTCACACTGTTGCATCTGACTATGGCGGCTGTTTTTGCCTTGTTAAGTATAGGATTTGCTGAAGTTCATGAAGTGAAGCAACACCTCTAGTTGCTAGTACAATGCTCTGGGGTGCCAGTCCTTGCCCTTAATCCTGGGTGCTTATATGCTGGCACAGAGGATAGCAGGTAGGACTGTGTGTTTTCTCTAGGGATGGGCAAATCTGTTAATATCAGTTTCTCTCAGTTTCCAAGTCTTAAATTTGGTTAATCCCAAAATTTGAGGATTTTTCCAGTCTTCACTTCATCCTGAACTGAAATGACTGTTTTTTTAAAGTTCACATGAAAACTCATGTGCATTTTTGTGCGCATACATGCATTTGTGACCAATATATATATATACATTTTTTTGCTAGTAATTTTCCTAATACAATTAATTTTGAATGTTATTTTCTCTAATAATACGCATATTTTTGCATGCATTTTTTATTGGAAAACTCCATTGCAAAATTTGAAAAAGTGCAAATTTCAAAGGATAACTGCATTTCGGTTCGCAGTTAAGTTCTAGATTATGTAACTTTGCATTAAAATGTGAACCGAAAGACTTTCTTCCCTTACACTACATCTCAGCCCAACCCTTTGGATGATTTCACCCAACACAGTTTCATGTAGATGTTCAAAAGCTTTTGATGTTCCTGAGCATGTGTGGAGGAGCTGGGAAGAGGAAGCCAGGAATATTGGGAATGACATCTCTCATTATTATTAGTGCTAAGCTCTAGTTCTCCATTGAGAACATTCAGATTGAAATTTGGGAGGTGGAGTGAAAAGGGCACAAAATGAGAAAACTGAGCGGGGGAGGGAGCAGATGAAATTCTAAGGTTCAGAACTGCTTAGCCTTTTGTAGTGGTGGTACTCTTCTTTTAAAAAAAATATTTTGTGTTTATTTTTAATTGTGCAGCCACGGTAGGAAGGATGCCGTTCAGGTCCTCTTGGCAGATGCCCCATCCCCCCCCCCCACAATGCCCTAGGGCAGGGGTTCAAACCCTCAGGCCCAGGGGCCAAATCTGGCCCTCCTGGGGTCCAATCTGACCCTCTGGAGTTCTCCAAATGGGTATGCCCTCTTCCTCCCCATTTCCCTCCTTTGCCAATTGCTGGGTGGCACTGGTATCCTGGGTTTTGTACAGTTTTTTTCATAGAATCATAGAATAGTAGGGTTGGAAGGGGCCTACAAGGCCATCGAGTCCAACCCCCTGCTCAATGCAGGAATCCAAGTCAGAGCATCCCTGACAGATGGCTGTCCAGCCTCGTCTTGAACGCCTCCAGTGTGGGAGAGCCCACCACCTCCCTAGGTCATTGGTTCCATTGTTGTATCGCTCTAACAGTCAGGAAGCTTTTTCTGATGTTCAGCCGGAATCTGGCTTCCTGTAACTTGAGCCCGTTATTCCGTGTCCTGCACTCTGGGATGATCGAGAAGAGATGCTGGCCTTCCTCTCTGTGACAACCTTTCAAGTACTTGAAGAGTGCTATCATATCTCCCCTCAGTCTTCTTGTCTCAAGGCTAAACATGCCCAGTTCTTTCAGTCTCTCTTCATAGGGCTTTGTTTCCAGTCCTCTGATCATCTTTGTTACCCTCCTCTGAACCCTCTCCAGTTTGTCTGCATCCTTCTGAAAGTGTGGTGCCCAGAACTGGACACAGTACTCCAGATGAGGCCTAACCAGTGCTGAGTAGAGGGGAACTAGTACTTCCCGGGATTTGGAAGTTATGCTTCTATTAATGCAGCCCAAAATAGCATTTGCCTTTTTTGCAGCCACATCACATTGTTGGCTCATATTCAGCTTGTGATCGACAACAGTTCCAAGATCCTTCTCGCTTGTAGTGTTGTTGAGCCACATATCCCCCATCTTGTAACTGTGCATTTGGTTTCTTTTTCCTAGGTGCAGAACTTGGCACTTATCCCTATTAAATGTCATTCTGTTGTTTTTCGCCCAGCACTCCAGCCTATCAAGATCACTTTGAATTTTGTCTGTCTTCCAAAGTATTAGCTATCCCCCCTGATTTTGTGTCATCTGCAAATTTGATAAGCATTCCCTGCACCTCCTCCTCCAAATCATTTATAAAAATGTTGAAGAGCACTGGGCCCAGGCCAGGACTGAGCCCTGTGGTACCCCACTCATTACCTGTCACCAGTTTGAGAAGGTCCCATTGATCAGCACTCTTTGAGTCCGATTCTGTAGCCAACTGTGGATCCACATGAGAGTTGTTTCATCTAGCCCACTTTGAGCTAGTTTGCTCATCAGGATATCATGGGGCACTTTGTTGAAAGCTTTGCTGAAGTCAAGATATGTTATGTCTACAGCATTCCCACAGTCCACAAGGGAGGTTACTTGATCAAAAAATGAGATCAGATTCGTCTGGCAGGATTTGTTCTTGACAAATCCATGTTGGCTTCGGGTAATCACTGCATTGTTTTCCTGTTCTAAAAGGCTGAAACGCCTCTCCTAAATTTTAGTGACTGGCACTGTAAGAGATCTAAGCTGAAATATACTTGTTTTCTTGGTACTTTGGCCCTACCACTTTTGCCTTCGGCCCCTCACACCACTGGAATGTAGTGCCTAAAAGCTTCGTCAACATGGACTTCAGCTGTTGGGCTGAAAGATGTTCTACATCCCTGCCTTATAGAAAGATGCTACGCCATGACAAAGTGTCATTCTGAGGGACACGGATGTTGTAGAAAGGCACCCCTAGGCATGTGCCCTGGATCTTCTTTAGAGCTACCCCAGTGCTATCAGCTTCCTGAATACAAGCCAGCTTCTTCCCTCTGAGCTCAGTAGCCTTGCAGTTACTAGAAGACTGTAGACTTGCTCCATTAGCAGACCAATAGCATGAAAGCACCAGGCTTTTAAATTAGAGAGGAGACTGCTACCTTTCCTTCCTAGGGATATTGCGAGCACTGGGTGGTTCCAGGAACCTGACCAACTCCCCTCCATCCACTCCCCTGGGCCCCGCTTGCTGAGCCCTGGGGTGCTGACGAACCTGGTTGCCAAGTGCCCCAGGATTTGGCGAGAGTCCCGGAGCAGCCTGCCTTCATTGCAAGCTGCCACCACCTGACTCAAGCCTTCATGGGCTCCTTGCAAGGAAGGAACCTGTGAAGGCTTGACACAGCAAAGGCAGGAGGTGCCCACCAACTGTGCACCTTCCCCTCCTTGCAAGGAAGGGTGAGAGCGCAGTTGGCTGGCGACTCCTGCCTTCACCTGACTCAAGTCTTCATGGGCTCCTTGCAAGAAAGAAACCCATAAAGGTTTGAGCGGAGACTCCTGCCTCTGTTCAAGCCTTCACAAGTTCCTCCCTTGCAAGGATCCCATGAAGGCTTGACCCAGGCAGCTAAGGCAGGAGTTGCCAGCCAACTGTGCTCTGTCCCTTACTTGCAAGGAGGGGGGAGAGTGCAGTTGGTGGGCAACTCCCGCCCTTGTGGCCAGTCAAGCCTGCATGGTCTCCTTCTGTGCAAGGAAGGAGGCCGTGTGGGCTCGAGAGGTGGCTGGTGCCTCCCAGGCCATCATCTGTTCTTCCCTCCTTGCAAGGAGGGCAGAACGGGAGGTAGTGGGTGGCGATGTGGACTCTGACTGGCTTGCTATGAAGGCGGCCGGCCGCACAGCTTTGTGGGGTGCTCGATGAGTGGTGTAGAAGCTCATGTGGTGCTGCAAGCAGGGGAGGGCAGCGGCTTGACGAGCACCTCAGGCAGTTGGGCACAGGCGAGTTAGTCCATTCCTATTCCTTCCACAGTCTGCTCATTACTTTTTCTCCCTACTTTTCTACTCTTATATACCCATTGCTGGTAGCTTGCTTGCAATGAAATTTTGAAGAGGAAGGAGGAATGGCAGGAAGAGCTAGGGATGCCGAAGAAAATTGAGACAGCTTAAAATGAGCTTGGGTTTCTAAGAATCTGACCTGTAGAATCCGCTGCAGAGAGACCCCCTCAGGCCACGTGGAGTCCGTGGACTTCCGGATTATGTTTTTACTTTCCCGAAATTTACGCATACACATTCATAGGAAAATACATAAGTTTCTGCTGAGGAAATGTTGAATGGAATAGGGGACAATACACTAAATACTACATACTAAAGTAAATTATGTAAATACTTATGTAAATATTTACATAATTATTTGCATATTTTTCTGCAAGACAAAAAAAAATTTGCATCTGTCTGTGGGCGGACAATGGAACAAAAGGCACCTGACAATCCACAAAGCACAGAGTGGATTTTACACAGTCCATACATCCCTAGGAAGAGCTCCCTGTGAAATACTGGTATTTTACACAGCATGTGATTTTACTGCCCCAAACTAGAAGCTTTGGCTTCTGTATAAATTCAGTAGCTTCAGCTAGGGATGGCGGAGAATTTCTCCCCGAATCTTTGGGGGGCCGAGCGCCAACGCATTTGGCCCCCCGAAATCTGCGGTGAAATTCTCCACCCCCCCTGCCCCCCCCAGGACGGGACTTACCTTTGGCGAATGTCCGTCCCGGCGGCGGGTCCCAGCGGCGGTTTGGTGGCATTTCGTTGCGGGCGGGGGCGGTGGCCGGTCTCCTGACCGGCTGCCGCCGCTGCCATTGCAAAAAAACAAAAAAAACAAAACCTAAAGTAAAAACAAAACAAAACCCCGTGATAGGCTATGTAACAATTTACGTAGCCTATCACAGCTAGATTTCCAAAGTCAGCCATGATAGGTTACGTAAATCGTCACGTAGCCTATCACGGGTGACTTTGGAAAAAAAAAAGCGCGTACGCAAATGGCAGCGCCCATGGGCCGCCGCCATTTGCGTACGCACTTTTTTTTTTCCAAAGTCACCCGTGATAGGCTACGTGACGATTTACGTAGCCTATCACGGCTGACTTTGGAAATCTAGCCATGATAGGCTATGTAAATCATCACGTAGCCTATCACGGGGTCTTTTTTTTTTTTTTTTTACTTTTTGTTTCGCGGCCGGGAGACGGGGCGCTTCTCCCCGGCCTGAATTTCGGCCGGGCGAGGCGGGAAGCCTCCCCCCCGGCCTGAATTTCGGCCAGGCGAGGCGGGAAGCCTCCCCCCCTTCACCTGAACTTCGGGGGGGGGAAAGCGAAGCGCCTCCCCCCCACCGCAAAGCCAAGCTGCGAAAAGGTAAGTGACTTTCGTACATCCCTAGCTTTAGCACAGCAAATGATTTCATCAACCTCCACAAAGTTCTTTCTTCCTCTCCATTTTAACTTCTCCCATATAGCTCCAGGTAGAAAAGTATATCAAAAGGAGGGTTGTCAAGATCCAGGAAGTGTTGGGGTTTATATAAAGATTTTACAGTTGAAAAAAAGCAAGACAAAGCCATCAGCTACCTCACCTCATAAATTTAATTCAAGTATATTTAAACCTTACACACCTTCCTAAATTCCTGTGAAGTGCCAGCCCTCTGAAAGGAGCCACTTGGTATTAGGAATTCTCTCTCCCCCACCCCTCCATTTCCAATCACCATTCTTCTTTTCCTCTTCACCCCTCCTTTACCCTGTTTTTTTTTTCTCTCTCTCTCTCTCCTTTATTTCATCCAGAGCATGTCATGGGGAATTTTTAAAGAGAACTCTCTTTGGTGGGGAAGAGAAGTTCTGAACTGTATTTGACTTTATACAAGCAGAGAAGATTTGTTTTTCTCCCTCTCCACCACGCCCAGGTCTTTGAGAAAAGTGGGTTTATGTGTTTGCAGAGGAAGGAATCTGGGGCTGCTTTGTTTGTCAGTTGCCAATTGCCATTATTCAGTAGTAGAAAGGGCCATAGCTCAGTAGTAGAGCACCTGCTTGGCATGCAGAAGGTCTCAGGTTCAATTCCTGGCTTCTCCACATAGGGCTAGGAAAGAATCCTGCCTGAAACCCTGGAGAACCGCTGTCAATCAGTGTGGATAACACTGCTCTAGATGGACCCAGGGTCTGACTCAGTATACTGCAACTTCCTCTGTTCCTATGAACAGAAGGCTTTACTAAAAATAGGAGTTAAATTGGGAGGGGACAAGAGATCAATACTGTTCACTTATACAGTCCTATAAGACATACGTCCCATTATGTTCAATGGGGCTTACTCACAGGAAAGTGTACAAATAATTCCAGCACAAGTTACATTTGCAGGGAGGTTTGCAGCCTGATTTGCTGCATGTTTACTCAGAAATACAAATAAGTCCTGAGTTGTGAGCATGATACTGTGGGCTTAATACACTGCCCACCCAATTCCAGTCCACTGAAATGACTAGACTATGCATGTTTTGTCATGTGTGTTTTTCTTTTCCTTTTAAGCATGGACCCTATCTTCAGCAGTGAGGAAAATGCACTTACGTGCTCAGACTTTCTCCATAACATAGTCCTAGTTTTGAAAACAGGCTCTTTGGCTTAATCTTGATGAAGTCTTGGAACAAGTAAGTTACGAGGAGGAGAAAAAAATGAGAGTTTCCACATACTAAGGAGGAGGTAGGGGAGAGTTGCATAAAACAAGAAACAAAACATCTGTTTTTAGGAAGAGTTGCTTGAAGACAGAAGAATGAGGAGGGATTGTTGTGTGAAGGGGAACGGAATGGGGAGGGGGAAGCTGTAAGTGCTCAGTGGTGAGAGCAAAGCATTCTGCACATGCTCAGAGGCACTCTTTCACTGCTAACACTGGTGAAACATAAATAAATTCTAGTAATTCTAAATTTACATGCATGTGTAAATATTTGGGATATGCATTGAATTTGGACAGAGTTTGAAGCCCCAGCAGAATCGGACAGACTTTATGTCTCAAAATAACTTATTTTGGTTTAGTTTCTCTAAACACTGCAGGAGGAGGGAGGAAGTGTGATTGAGTGACTGACCTTCTAATCCTAGGGCACATTTTTACCATGGGCACTAATCACTGTATTTTGGGAGAGGGGACCATGAGATGGACATTCTTCCAATGCTATGTTTCACTATAAAAAAAAGCTTTAAACTGGATTTCACATCTTAATGCACAAACCTCTGCTCCTATCTAGGGGTGGCATGGGTGCCTGATTGGGTCCGGGAGTCCATCAGGCTCCCCCTTGCCCATGACCCTGAAATCCATGCATCCAATTTAATTAATTAATTAATTAATTAATTACAATTATATACTTCCTAATAGCCGAAGCTCTAATGTTGGGTGTTGTTGTGGTGAGATTACAGTAGGAGGTTGGTTTGATTGTACGGTGAAAAACAAAGATAAGATAGTTTAAAAGTAAAAAGGTACTGTGAACTTAAATAGTGCTTATGAATATAAGACCTATGAATATAAGACTGTGGGGCTCAACCCAGCAACCCTCTGGATCAGTTGCTCCCTCCTATGGCACCAGAGCTGCAGGCTAGAGTGAGAAACTACTGGCAGTTTCTGGTAGGGGAGATGCATATAACAGCCCATAATCCTCTTGGCCTGTAAAGTCAGCTGGAGAGGTAGACTGGGTTCCGCAACATGTTAACCCACACTCAGTGGTTGTGTATGGGTTGTTTGGAACCGTGGGTTGTTTGTCGAATTGTGGGTTAGCATGTTGTCTGAACCCAGTACATTTTATGTAGGGTGGCCTGTTAACTATGCAGTGTGGCTTATTTTTCTCAAACAAGCCACCTTGAGAACTCGTGGTTTGTTGTTGGGTTGTTCAGCGTGGTTAACAAGCCACACTGTAGTGGACGCCATTTGAGTCCCTGCTCTTTGCCATGATAGGCTACGTAAATACTTTATCATGGCTAAAGTAGGGAGGCAAATGGCTGCCGCAGACTGGGGCAGCCATTCGCGGCCGCAGACCGGGGCAGCGGATGGACCAGACGGCCAACAAAAGGTAAGGTCCATCCTGGGGAAATTTCGTGGTGTGGCAGGGGGGATTGCTCCATTAGGCCACGGACTCTGGGGGGCTGGATTCTAAAGAATCCGGCCTCATTGGAGCCCGTGGCGGAATTCTCTAACATCCTTAGGCAGATCTCAGTCTTTATAATTGCCAGGAACACCCAATCGGCCCTCTGGTGTTCCTGGCAATTATAAAGACTCAGACCTGCTGCTTCCTCAGTCTGGGCAACTAATTCCTGGTGGAGTTTTTTTGTACCCTGCCTTTGGCCACCTTCAACTTCAAGATATTTGCCTGTCTGTCCTCTGGCCTGAGCTCTTGACCATCATTATCATGATAAGTTGAGACTGAACACAACAACAATGTCTCAAAAGTATGGAGGGTTTCAATAGGTTCACCAGAATTATTAGAGAAAGGTTTAGAATTGCTATAATGGTAAAACTGGCAAGGAACATAGCTCAGTGGTAGAGCACATGCTTTGCACATGCGAAGGTTATGGGTTTAATCCTTGGCATCTTCAGGTGAAGGACCAGGGAACAAGTCATGAGAAAGACTCTCTGTCTGAGACCTGATAAGAGGAGAAAACAGTAGATGGACAAACAGTCTGACCTGGTATAAGCAACTTCATATGTTCCTGTATTTGACCAATTATATATATTTTTGCATTTTCTATGGTTAGGCTATGGAAGAGTACAGGGGAGTAAGTGAAACTGGCACATTCACCCATCCCTAAATAACTGTCAGCCAGCATATCTGATTGTATTATGGGTGAATTTAGTATCTTGGCTTTGGATCTATCCAGTCTACAGCTACTACCTGAAGCATGTTTAAGCAAGCCATGGACATAAGTAGGAAAGTTCCATTGCTCTCTCTCTTTGTTTAAATCAACACGGTCGTCATCTATTAAGGGCATGGAAAGAGCTCCAGCTTCTTCAGCCACTTAGCAACATGCTACCTGACAAGTTAATAGTAAAATAAAGAACGGGAGTGGGGGGTGGGTGAAATGTGCTCATTCTCTTTCCACAGAATTATCATTTTCAAGTGGGGCTGAGTTAGTTGAAGCAGATGGTTTATCTTTCCTGGTAGTTCCTCTAGTTAGACAAATGAGACTCATATCATTTCGGCTTCCTTACTCTGTCTTGCAGTACCAATGGAGCCATTCCAAATCTGATGCGCTGTGTTTTGACTTATTTAATGCCGACGTACTTTTCCCGCAGTAAACATGATTATCCAAATACTTTAACTTGAGAGCTTCTGCTTTCCTCTGTGGTGTAATTAGTCACACTGCACTCACACTGCATTTAGGAATAAACACACAATTGGAGCATCTTCCAAATGTGCCTATATTCCCATACAGCTGCTTACTTCACTTTATTCTTCTTTGATTGCTTTGAATACACAGTGCTACAGCTGGGCAGCAAATGAGCAAATCTGCAAAGGCATCGCCTTTCTTTTTATTTGCAGAAGCCACGTATTCAGGTATGTAGGCGTAGCCCCATGCGAAGCTGGAGCTGAACATGAGCTAAGTTTTCTTGGATTCTATTATTGAAGAACTTGGCAGGATATCTATTAGGCTTAGATTTCAAAGCCAAAAGAGTGATCTGAGATCACACACTGGCAGTTCTACAGTGGTAATTTCCATGTTAAAAGAATACTTATCACCAGCACTGCAGCGAAAGAGGCAGCGTTTCACAGAAAGAGCCTCTTGTGAAATTAATTTTGTGTTTATTTTATTAAGCAGCAGTTTCCAAATGACTTCCCCCCCGACAACATGAAGTCTCTTCCTGATTTTCCTCAGTGTAGTGGATGTTATTGTTTTCTAAATGTAGGAGAAAAATTAGAAGCTGAGTATTTGTAAAAGATAGGTGTCTCCACCATTTACCCTTCCCTGAAACACTTTATTTGTCTTCAGGGAAACAGAAGGATGAATCATTTGTATGTGACCTAGAGGGTGCTCATGAGGAAGTAGCTTTATTTTCCATTTCCACCTTTTCCTAAAGTCGTCTGGGTTCACATTTCACTGATTCTACACAGTAGACCTGACTTGCACATAGGTATGCACAAGGTTGTCCCCTTGATTTTATTAAGTATCAAGGAGATTTGATTATGCTCTTCTTGCCGGCCTTTCCTTGCCAGACCGCAGTCCAACCGCCTCTCCAAAATGCTGTTGCCAAACTTATTCATTTCTTCCATGGCCCAGGCCTAACCCTTTTTAAAACCCATATCCTGTTTTTTCCTCCCCTTTTCCAACCAGTGCATGGTTGACCTTTAACACCCTCCATGGCCTAGACTTGGGACCAAACCAGACATTTGTTGTTCAGTCGTTCAGTCGTGTCCAACTCTTTGTGACCCCATGGACCATAGCACGCCAGGCCTTCCTGTCCTGCGCTCTCTCCCGGAGTGTGCTCAAGTCCATATTCATTGCATCGGTGATGCTATCTAGCCATCTCATCCTCTGCCGTCCCCTTCTCCTTTTGCCTTCAGTCTTTCCCAGCATCGGCATCTTTTCCAGAGAGTTTTCTCTTCGCATTAGGTGGCCAAAATATTTGAGCTTCAGCTTCAGTATCTGTCCTTCCAATGAGCACTCAGGGTTGATTTCCTTTAGGATGGACTGATTTGACCTCCTTGCAGTCCAGGGCACTCGTAAGAGTCTTCTCCAGCACCACAGTTCGAAAGCATCAATTCTTCTGCGCTCAGCCTTCCTTATAGTCCAGCTCTCACAGCCATACGTTGCTACTGGGAAAACCATAGCTTTGATTATGTGGACCTTTGTCAGCAAGGTGATGTCTCTCTTCTTACTATGCTGTCTAGGTTTGCCTTTGCCATAGCTTTCCTCCCAAGGAGCAAGCGTCTTTTAATTTCATGGCTACAGTCACCGTCTGCGGTGATCTTGGAGCCCAAGAAAATAAAATCTGTCACTGCTTCCATTTCTTCCCCTTCCATATGCCAGGAAGTGATGGGGCCAGATGCCATGATCTTAGTTTTTTTAATGTTGAGTTTCAAACCAGCTTTTGTACTCTCCTCTTTCACCCTCAACAAGAGGCTCTTTAGATCCTCTTCGCTTTCTGCCTACCAGACATTACTTTAAATCTATATCTAGCACCTACATCTTATTTTGATTTTGTACTCTAGAGTAAGTCCAGAGCCCCCAATCTGGATTGGGACCCTAATGTGTAGAGGTGGGCAGAGAGGCTTTTAATATCCAGACTGAGCCCCCTGCACCTATCCTAGAGTAAAAATGGGGGAGAGGGAAGAGTAGCTTCTAGATACAGATTTGAAGTCTGTTTTGGCCTCCAACCCATCTTTCTGTCCTTATTTCCTGGCTTTCTCCCTTCAGATCACTGATCAAAGCCCATATTTTCTGTGAAGCCATTGGATTAACACCTTAGATGGTAGACGTAGACCTCTTTCTCAGTTTAAGAAAAACCATGATATGCATAACTGCATTTGCTGTCATTCGACCTCTGTTATCCTTGCCTTTCTCTTGCCTCTCCTCTCTAGGTTGTCTCTACCACCATCATAATTTGAATTGTAAACAGCAGGCAATCACTGAATGATTCTACCTCCCCTATGAGCTCTATTGCAAAGGAGACATATAGCAGAATATCCTCAGCATACTGCTGGCACTTCAGTTTAAAAAAATGGCCTGGTACCTTCATGTAGATCAGGGTGGACATGTGTGGCCCTCCAAATGTTTTGGCCTATAACTCCCATGATCCCTCACCATTGGTTATGGGGGCTAGGGCTGATGAGAGTTGTAGGCCAAAACATATGAAGGGCCACAAGGTGCCCAGCAGTGACATAGATGCTGGAACATATGAGGAACAAAACTGAGCCTTGTTGAATCCCACATGACAACTTCCATGGTGTAGAGCAGAACCTCCACCCCAAATCTGGGACCTGTCTGACAGATAAGTACAGAACCAATGCAAAGTGATCATGTCTCCAATTTCAGTTGTACTCCAACATCCCAGAAAGTGATCATGGTCAATGGTATTGGAACAGCTGAGAAGACCATGTTCACAGCATACTTTTGAAAAATGTGCACAAACACACTTTAATCAATGGGAGAAAAATACATTTCAAAAAATGATGTGTCCATTTGCAAAAATTCTCACAAATCCTTTTGTGAAAAACAAACCTACCCCCCAATCTGATATGGACATGAGTTGGAACAAGATGTGAAGTGGAATTCAAAGAATTTTGATGAGCTTGAGTTTTGTTGATTCTCACGCTTCCAGTGGCAACCCTAATTCAGTACCATGAATGTCGTTGGACATATTGGGATTCAGCCTTTTAAAGCTCTCTGCCTATATGGATGAATCTATTAGTATCAGCTTGTTCCACATTCAATTTTTTTTTTAAAAAAATCTCAAATTCTTTCACTGTCATTTATCAAGAAATTTGCAGATTTTGCAATTTCTTGAAAAAAAACAAACCAAGTGAAATTCTCACCCATCTTTAGTTTTGATAGAGCTTACTTTCCAGGCAAGCATGTCAAAGAATTTAGCTGGAATGGCATAATTTGCTTGACTCGTCATCCATCTCCCCTAACTCCTTCCCCCCCCCCCGCCCTGCACATTCATTATGCATAGGTTTTTCATATTGATCTTCAAAAGAAGAGCCTTGAGGTGCTATCCCAGCTAAAAAGAGAGTCACAGATTTTTGAAATAATGTGGATTGAAGAGGGGGAAATGCTCCATATCACAGTGGTGCCTCATATCAATCTGAACTTTTCTATGTGACCAGAGTCAAAAATTCTCATTTTACTTTTTAAAATTCTAACTAAAAGAGCAACTAGTACAAATAGGTACCTTGCTATATTTGTGGCTTCTATATTATTTTTTCTATTTCCTCTTTTTTATGTTCCTTTTATTTTGTTGGCTGATTGTTATGTTGTTTATGTTTGCCCTATTCATGATCCCTCTTGTTTTAACCTTTCTCCATTTTTGTTATTTTACAGTTTCTCCTAAGGACAACACCAGTCCCGGTGACATCAGTGGTGAGTTTTTGAACCTGCAGTGTATGAAATTAGGTGAAATGCTTTTGTCTATCGCTGCATGTAAACAAATTGAATGACTTCCTTATTTGAGGCTTTGTTCCTTCAGCAGAATAATTTGCACTACTTGAGGGAAGCAACAGCTGCTAATTAACGACAAAGAAGCAGCAGCACTTTATCAGTAGCAGAGTCATTTTTCTCTCCCAATTTTCAATAAACCTTTTTTTCCCCCTTTTCTGCCAAGATGTTTTCATGAATCATTCTTGAAAGAAAAGCTTGTCATTAACAATGGGGTTTCAGTAAGACTAGCTATGTGCCCATGCTGGGGGTCAGCCAGGGAAGGTTGACAATGCATTTGAAAGTACCGTTTCCCCAGGCTTAAAAAGCTGGGCAGACAATTACCAAAACGTAAACCAGGTCAACAGACTATGAGTCTCTCTCTCTCTCTCTCTCTCTCACTCACACTCACACATATTCAAGCCTACTTAAAGCATGGCTCATTTCCTCTGTAAGAAAGCAATAATTTCCATGTAGGAAATAGTATGCAGACTGTAAGTGAACTATCTAGTGGTACATAAGAAAATAAAAACTGACTTGCTGGGTCAGACTGAAGGTCTACCTAGTACAGGGGTGGGGAACCAGTGGCCTTCCAGATGTTATTGGAAATACAACTCCATCCCTGACCATTGGCCACACTGGCTGGGGCTGATAGGAGTTGGAATCCAACAACATCTGGAAGGACAAAGGTTCCCCACCCCTGGTCTAGTGCAACACTCTCTTCCCAATATCTGCCAGTCTAGAAGAATCACCAAAGAAAGGATAAAGGAAGACATTTTAGAGCTTACTGATCATTTAAAAAGTCACCAAGGCCACATGGAATTCACCTGAGGTTTCTTGAGAAGGGACTATAACTCAGTGGTAAAACTGAACACATTCTTTGCATGCAGAAAGCCCCGAGCTCAGTCCCTGCCCTCTCCAGGTTAGGGATGTACAAGCAACACTTGAGCTCATTGAAGATCTCCATATTCCACCGCACAGCTCATTTCAACTCATATCCATATTAGATTGTGATCTTTGTTGTTGTTGCTTTTCCTTTTGGTATGAAAATGTGTATTTGGTATTGTCATGTGTATTTTTCCAATGTATCCATCAATTGTGTGCATCTTTGAAACGTACTTAGTCTTCTCCCATTGATTAAAGCGTATTTGTGCACATTTTTCAAAACTATGCATTTTTTTCATGTACATTTCTCAAATGTACGCATGCTGTTGAACACATGTTTTGTGGTCCACACAAATCACACTGCAGGCTCAAAATGTACGGATCTCAACCGCAGATTGTGTTCGAGTCCGTGTTCTGTCTGGGAGGTGTGACCTGGTCAAAAATGAGCTGAAACTAATTTCTTATGCATCCCTACCCTAGGTAGGGTGGAAAAACTCTTGCCTAAATCTCCGAAGAGCTGTTGTGGCCAGTCAATGTCAACAGTACTGGGCTAGATGGATCATTGGTCTTACAGTGTAAGGCAGCTTCTATGTTCCTATGAGAAGTTGTGGATCTTTTTAACTGAAATATGTAATTTGTGACTTGAATCAACCTCCTTTCCAGCAGATTGGAAAATGGCCAATGTAACATATTTTATTGTATTTTATTGTTTTGGAGAGAATCCAGGAAATTATAGGGGTCAGCCTGTGCAAACTGGTGGAAATCATAAGGCTAGAGTTGTTAATCCAGACAGTAATGAAGAGCAGGAGAATCATTTGCAATGGGTTGCATTATATAAACCAGCCTTCCCCAACCTGGTGCACTCCAGATGTTTTGGACTTCAACTCCCATCAGTCTAAGGCAATGAGTATTGCCAGAACTGTCCCAATGTGAATGCTCAGTAAGGTATCTTAAAAAAAAAAAAAAGGGCTTTGTTCAATGTGCTACTTCGAATGTGAATAGTGAAATCAGAGAATGTTTGGCACAACCCCATGCAAAACTGAACACTATAGAGAATTGTGACTTCTGTGAAACTCCCAAGTTAATGGAAAAATACATAGATTTCTGCACAAATATGCAGTGCGCATTTACAAATGGTGCAAAATGCACAACCTGTCTAAATCGTTATACGCTGTAGTCAGGATTTAATAAAGATTCTTGTCTGCCTTATTCATGTATCTGTGGTGGTCAAAATGTTTCACAAAGTTTCATACGAGACAAAATGCGAACCTTTCTGAAAACAAAGATTAATCGTCATGTAGGAACAACTAGTATTGGAAGCAATTTTCAGGGGCTTCAAAATACTGCACTCGTAGGTCCATTTTTTTTACTGTCACAAAAGGGGAATCACGGCTAGAAAAAAGCGATGTTCCTAGTTCAGAATTCAACGGTCTGTGCTTTTAAAACACCTCAAATGCAGATAAATTCAGAGTAAGAGTCTACTGACGGATGGAACCATGAAAGCCTGTTTGATGAAATTTTATTATTTCTTATCCTTGAAGCTTAGAGGCCAAAGAGAAACTTGGTGTGCAGTGCAATGCTATGCATGTTTACTCAGCAGTCAGCCTCGCTGTGTCAAGGGGGTTTATGCCTAGGTGTCAGGGTGGACACTGAGCCCATAGAATCCCAGAGTAGTTCTGATTCGGAGGAAGAGCAGTCGCTCCTGGGAGAGGAGTGCGCCCCTTTTTCCCAGGGCCCGCAGCTGACAGAGTTTCCTCCCACCCACATTCCTAGATTAGAAAGCAGTCCAGGGAGTGACCCAGCACCGATAGCAGACTGGTTGGATGCGCGGCGCAGACGCAGAGAGCAGTGCCAAATGGAGAGCGTGGAAAGGAGGCATAGCGCCCAGTTGGTGCTCAAAGAACGGTTGCACCCAGAGGATCCAAGGGAAAAGGGGAGGGATTCTCCCTAGTCTTTATATTCAGGGGTCTGCCAGTAATTGCTTTTCAAGCGGGGACAAACTGTTCTAACTTAGGGCATAGGGATGCTGCTGCTCAGATCTAGTTGCTACCTGTAGAGCTGTTAAGTTGTAAAAGAAGAATAAAGCTTTGAAAATAATTCCTTTGTCTGTGTCTGGAGTCTGGACTTGGCTACTGGATTAGACTGAGAGCCCTCCAAGGAGCCCTTGACACTAGGAGAGTGTAAATACTAGGAATGCAACTTAATGGTCTCACTCTTGGGATCTGGGCCAGCCTCATACAGAGAGGAGACACAAGTAAGAATGTAAGACAAACCTTGCTGGATCAGACCAAAGGTTTATCCAGCTGAGCATCCTGTTTCCCACAGTGGCCAACCTGATGATTATGGGAAGCCCACAAGGGCAGCCCATCCATATAGGTGAGCTAGGAGGTTGCCTAGAGTGCCAAGTTAAGTGGGGCACCAAATTTGAGGGAAAGAATACGAATTAAAAAGTCATTATTTCAATTCCTGTGTGCATACAGAGGGAATATGACTGAGGCTGTGGAAGTGAGAGAAGGACAGACTGGGGATGGTGCGGCTAAGTCAGGCCACCCACCTGCCCCTCCCTCAGGTGATGTGGGACATCCTGCTGCTCCCAGTTAGAGGCAGGGAGTGAGAGCCCCCCCCCACTTCCTTTGCCCTCAGAGGGCTGAGCCTACGGACTGCTGACACCTTGTTGGCCTTGTCAGCTGAGGATACAACTGGACCCTTCTTCCGGGGACGCTTTTTCTAGGGCTGTGCTCATCTCAGTGCTTAGCTTTAAAATAACCTATTTGGGGTATGAAGGTACCCCTTCATGGATCACTGCCTTGTTGTGGCGAACGGGCTTGCGTAACTCAGTGAAGCCATAAGCTATGCCGTGCAGGGCCACCCAAGACGGACAGGTCATGGTCGAGAGTTCTGACAAAATGTGGTCCACTGGAGAAGGAACTGGCAACCCACTCCAGTATTCTTGCCAAGAAAACCCCATAGAACGTATCACAAGGCTAAAAGAGATGACGCCGGAAGATGAGCCCCTCAGGTCGGAAGGTGTCCAATATACTACTGGGGAAGAGCAGAGGGTATTTCCAAGTAGTGCCAGAAAGAGTGAAGCGGCTGGGCCAAAGCCGAAAGGACACTCAGCTGTGGAAGTGTCTGGTGGTGAAAAGAAAATCCGATGCTGTAAAGAACAATATTGTTTAGGAACCTGGAATGTCAGATCAATGAATCAAGGTAAGCTGGAGGTGGTCAAACATGAGATGGCAAGACTGAACATCGACATCTTGGGAATCAGTGAACTAAAATGGACAAGCATGGGCGAATTTAATTCAGGTGACCATCATATCTACTATTGTGGGCAAGAATCCCTTAGAAGATATGGAGTAGCACTCATAGTCAACAAAAGGGTGGGAAAAGGAGTACTGGGGTACAATCTTAAAAATGATAGAATGATCTCAGTACGAATCCAAGGCAAACCATTCAACATCACAGTAATTCAAGTCTATGCCCCAACCACTGATGCCGAAGAAGCTGAGGTTGAGCGGTTCTATGAAGACCTACCACACCTTCTAGAACTAATACCAAAAAAAGATGTCCTCTTCATCATAGGGGATTGGAATGCTAAAGTAGGAAGCCAAGAAATCACCTGGATAACAGGCAGGCATGGCCTTGGTGTACAAAATGAAGCAGGACAAAAGCTAATAGAGTTTTGCCAAGAGAATACGCTGATCATAGCAAACACTCTTTTCCAACAGCACAAGAGACGACTCTACACATGGACATCACCAGATGGTCAATATCGAAATCAGATTGATTATGTCCTTTGCAGCCAAAGATGGAGAAGCTCCATACAGTCAGTAAAAACAAGACCTGGAGCTGACTGTGGCTCAGATCATGAGCTTCTTGTTGCAAAATTTTGGCTTAAATTGAAGAACTTAGGGAAAACCACTAAACCATTCAGGTATGACCTAAATTATATCCCTTATGAATATACAGTGGAGGTGAGGAATAGATTTCAGGGATTAGACCTGATAGATGGAGTGCCTGAGGAACTATGGACGGAGGTCCGTAACATTGTTCAGGAGGCAGCAACTCAATCCATCCCCAAGAAAAAGAAATGCAAGAAAGCAAAGTGGCTGTCTGATGAGGCTTTACAAGTAGGTGAGGAAAGAAGGGAAGCAAAAAGCAAGGGAGAAAGGGGAAGATATATCTAACTGAATGCAGAGTTCTAGAGAATAGCAAGGAGAGACAAGAAGGCTTTCTTAAATGAACAATGCAAAGAAATCGAGGAAAACAACAGAATGGGAAAGACTAGAGATCTCTTCAAGAAAATTGGAGATCTCAAGGGAACGTTTTGTGCAAAGACGGGCATGATAAAGAACAAAGAGGGCAGGGACCTAACAGAAGCAGATGAGATTAAGAAGAGGTGGAAAGAATACACAGAAGAATTATACAGGAAAGATCTTAATGTCCCTGATAGCCATGAGAGTGCGGTCACTGAACTTGAGCCAGACATCCTAGAGAGCAAAGTCAAGTGGGCCTTAGGAAGCATTAGTAACAACAAAGCTAGCGGAGATGACAGTATTCCAGCTGAGCTATTTAACATCCTAAAAGATGATGCTGTTAAAGTGCTGCACTCAATATGCCAACAAATTTGGAACACTCAACAATGGCCGCAAGACTGGAAAAGGTCAGTTTACATTCCAATTCCAAAGAAGGGCAACACCAAAGAGTGTTAAAACTACCGCACAATTGCGCTCATTTCACATGCCAGCAAGGTGATGCTCAAAATCCTACAAGCTAGGCTTCAGCAGTATGCAAACCGAGAACTACCGGAAGTACAAGCTGGGTTTCAAAGAGGCAGAGGAACTAGAGATGAAATCGCCAACATTCGCTGCATCATGGAGAAAGCAAGAGAATTCCAGAAAAATGTCTACTTCTGCTTCATTGACTACGCTAAAGCCTTTGATTGTGTGGATCACAACAAACTGTGGCAAATTCTGAAAGTGATGGGAGTACCAGACCACCTTACCTGTCTCCTGAGAAACCTGTACAAAGGTCAAGAAGCAACAGTAAGAACCAGACATGGAACAACCGATTGGTTCAAAATTGGGAAAGGAGTACGACAAGGCTGCATATTGTCACCCTGCTTATTTAACTTATATGCAGAGTACATCATGAGAAACGCCGGGTTGGATGAATCAGAGGTCGGAATTGAGATTGCCGGGAGAATTATCAACAACCTCCGATATGCAGACGATACCACCCTAATGGCAGAAAGCGAAGAGGATCTAAAGAGCCTCTTGTTGAGGGTGAAAGAGGAGAGTGCAAAAGCTGCTTTGAAACTCAACATTAAAACAACTAAGATCATGGCATCTGGCCCTATCACTTCCTGGCACATAGAAGGGGAAGAAATGGAAGCAGTGACAGATTTTATTTTCTTGGGCTCCAAGATCACCGCAGACGGTGACTGTAGCCATGAAATTAAAAGACGCTTGCTCCTTGGGAGGAAAGCTAT
The DNA here is from genome assembly GCF_057233095.1 of Heloderma suspectum. Classification (NCBI taxonomy): domain Eukaryota; kingdom Metazoa; phylum Chordata; class Lepidosauria; order Squamata; family Helodermatidae; genus Heloderma; species Heloderma suspectum. The sequence continues at coordinate 276,165,293 of NC_139458.1, forward strand.
GGCAAACCTAGACAGCATAGTAAGAAGCAGAGATATCACCTTGCTGACAAAGGTCCATATAACCAAAGCTATGGTTTTCCCAGTAGTAATATATGGCTGTGAGAGCTGGACTATAAGGAAGGCTGAGCACCGAAGAATTGATGCTTTCGAACTGTGGTGCTGGAGAAGCCTCTTACGAGTCCCCTGGACTGCAAGGAGGTCAAATCAGTCCATCCTAAAGGAAATCAACCCTGACTGCTCATTGGAAGGACAGATACTGAAGCTGAAGTTGGCCACCTAATGCGAAGAGAAAACTCTCTGGAAAAGACCCTGATGCTGGGAAAGACTGAAGTAAAAGGAGAAGGGGAAGGCAGAGGATGAGATGGCTAGATAGCATCACCGATGCAATGAATATGAACTTGAACACGCTCCGGGAGAGAGCGCAGGAAAGGAAGGCCTGGCGTGCTATGGTCCATGGGGTCACGAAGAGTTGGACACAACTGAACGACTGAACAACAACAATTTGGGGTATGTTTTACTATAAATGATAATATTTCTGCTTCTGAAGATGTGAGTGTGGGGGTGTTGCCTCTTCATTAAATGGAAAATAGGGGCAAAATGTTTTCCAGTTTACCAAAGACCTCAGCCTAGATCTGCCACTAGGGTCTGGGGGTGAGGGCACTGATTTCACGGTTCACCTAAGGCGCCAGTTGCTGGCAGTTAGTCTAGATCCACCCCCGGAAGCCCCTAAGCAGGACATGAGGGCAATAGCCCTCTTCCACTCTGGTTCATCAGCAGCAACTGGCATTTTGCCTCTGATCCTGGGGGTAGCATGTAGGATTAGGGGTGGGGGAGAAATGCATTCAGTTCACATGTTAAGGCGGATTTACCTCATTTTGCACTTTTGAACCATTATGTGAACTGTAAGTCAGATCTGAGAAATCTGCACTTTTCTGAATTTTGCAATGGAGTTCTTCAGTTAAAAATGTACACAAAAATGTATTTTTTAGAGAAAATAATGTTCAAATATGCATTATATTAGGAAACCTGCTTGCGAAAAAAAATGTATATTAGGCAAAAATGTGTTAGGAGAAATGTGCACAAAAATGCATATGAATTTTCATGCAATTTTTTTTTTAAATATTTCCATGTTTGGAACAAGCCAAACTAAGACTGGATAAATACTCAACATTCGAGATGAACCAAATGTAAGATTGGAAAAATGAGAAACTGAGATAAACTAAAAGTGATAGATTCATCCATAATGAGCAGTAGCAATTGATAGCATCCTCCATTAATTTCTCTAATTCCCTTTAAAAGCCATTTAGGTTAGTGGCTATGACCATATCTTTTGGCAGCAAATTCCATAGTTTAACTATGAGCTGTGTGAAGAACTATGTGTCCGTCCTGAATCTCTCACCATTCAGCTTCATGGATGATGCTGGGTTGTAGTATTATGAGAGAGGTTTGTGGTTTATACACCTCTATCATGTCCCCCTTACTCTTCTTTTTCCTTAAACTAAAAAGCCCCAAATATCATTACCTTTGCACAAAGCTATAAATAATTTAGCCACATTTTTCAAAAAGGAAAATCTCAATTTCCAACCAATATTAACTATTAATATTAAAATATGCATATTTTAAATACGATCTTGAACACTTTAATCCAAATTGTTGAATCTGAAGGCTGCAGTCTAAAAACAGAGTTATTTTTGGGCTCAAAGAGCAACATAGTACTTGAAGTCTGTCACCAGGCACTTCACAAAGCCTGGTCATAAGGATTTCACTGCCACCTACACATGTCTAACACAGTTTATTTGTGTCCATTTTTTGTTTAAGCCTTCCTCCACAGGGCTACTGTCTTATTTTCAAGACCATATGCATACATTTGAGCTGGAAGAACCAAACTTAAGTTAAAAGACGTCTATTAACATGTGAAAAATATACAGTGAAGGAATGAGCTATCATAAGAAGAGCTATACTGGATCAGACCAAGGGTCCATCTAGTCCCGCATTCTTTTCACATAGTGGCCAGCCAGCTGTTGACGAGAAACCCACAAGCGTGAAATGAGTTCAACAGCACCCTCCTGCCCATGTTCCCCAGCAACTGGTATACATAGGCTCACTGCCTCTGCTATTAAAAATGTGGCTGTTCAGGCAGGCATTTGGGGTGGGTTAGGGTATTTTAGAAAATGTTTTTATTGTAGAATTTTATTGTTTTATTGTATGTTGTACATCACCCAGAGTGGCTGGGTGACCAGCCAGATGGGCGATTAATAAATTAAATAATAAATAAATAAATAAATATCCAAAGCCCTGTTAATTTCAAGTGGAGGTACTATGTACGCATTTAAGTATTACTCATTCTTAACTTTAAAGCAAATAGATCAGTATTTGTTAATATAAATTGCAGACATGCCCCCCCTGCCCTGCTCCTGCAGTCTGGACCAGAACTGCAGTGGGAGTGAGGGTTAAACCCTCCTAGCCTTGTGCTTACGTTAGAAAAAAGAGTAAAAGACATAGTTGCTAGCTATAACATGTGCTTTGGCCCTCAGTGAAATCAGTGAAACTTATTACAGTCGGATGGATCACACAAGAGTCATTTCCACCCCCACCCCCCTTAAAAAGTGGGGGGCTGTGTTGTGATTAAAGAGTAGGAAAATGCACATTCTCAAAAGCAGCATGCCCCAGCTTGGTGCTCATCAGATGTTTTGAACTTCATTTCCCACCAGGAATCCTGGCAGTTGTAGTCCAAAACACCTGGAAGTTTCCAGACTGGGGAAAGCTGCTCTAAGAAATGAACAGTGGTGGTGGTGGTGGTGGTGAAGATTTAAAAAATGAAGCAGATATGTGGAGGAGAAAATTGTGCCACCCCAGGACTTAGGGCTGCAACCCTATGCATATTTGCCTGGGAGTAAGCCCCAATGAACACAGTAGGACTTAGTTCTAAGTTGGGATGCATGTTGTTGTTGTTGTTCAGCCATTCAGTCGTGTCTGACTCTTTGTGACCCCATGGACCATAGCACGCCAGGCCTTCCTGTCCTCCGCTCTTTCTCAGAGCGTGCTCAAGTTCATATTCATTGCATCGGTGATGCTATCTAGCCATCTCATCCTCTGCCGTCCCCTTCGCCTTTTGCCTTCAATCTTTCCCAGCATCAGGGTCTTTTCCAGGGAGTTTTCTCTTCGCATTAGGTGGCCAAAATATTTGAGCTTCAGCTTCAGTATCTGTCCTTCCAATGAGCAGTCAGGGTTGATTTCCTTTAGGATGGGAAGCATAGGATTGTGTAATAAAACTCACCAAAACAAAGAGGTGCAGGCGACACTTATTCAGCCACATTCTATCCTGCAGTCACAATAGTAATTCTGACACTGTTTAAGAGAAGTATTGTAGTAGATGCCCAGCTACAAAATATTGCACTTTTTAGTGCTGGGATAATGCATACTGGAGAATTATCAACAACCTCAGATACGCAGATGATACCACCCTAATGGTAGAAAGCGAAGAGGATCTAAAAAACCTCTTGTTGAGGGTGAAAGAGGAGAGTGCAAAAGCTGCTTTGAAACTCAACATTAAAAAAATGAAGATCATGGCACCTGGCCCCATCACTTCCTGGCATATAGAAGGGGAAGAAATGGAAGCAGTGACAGATTTTATTTTCTTGGGCTCCAAGATCACCGCAGACGGTGACTGTAGCCATGAAATTAAAAGACGCTTGCTCCTTGGGAGGAAAGCTATGGCAAACCTAGACAGCATAGTAAGAAGCAGAGACATCACCTTGCTGACAAAGGTCCATATAACCAAAGCTATGGTTTTCCCAGTAGTAATATATGGCTGTGAGAGCTGGACTATAAGGAAGGCTGAGCACCGAAGAATTGATGCTTTCGAACTGTGGTGCTGGAGAAGCCTCTTACGAGTCCCCTGGACTGCAAGGAGGTTAAATCAGTCCATCCTAAAGGAAATCAACCCTGACTGCTCATTGGAAGGACAGATACTGAAGCTGAAGTGCAAATATTTTGGCCGCCTAATGCGAAGAGAAAACTCTCTGGAAAAGACCCTGATTCTGAGAAAGACTGAAGGCAAAAGGAGAAGGGGACGGCAGAGGATGAGATGGCTAGATAGCATCACTGATGCAATGAATATGGACTTGAGCACACTGTGAGAGAGAGCGCAGGACAGGAAGGCCTGGCGTGCTATGGTCCATGGGGTAAGGATGTACGAAAGTCACTTACCTTTTCGCAGGGGTGATTCGCGGTGGGGGGGAGGCACTTCGCTTCTCCCCCCGAAGTTCAGGCAAGGGGGGGGGAGGCGTCCCTCCTCGCCCGGCCAAAATTCAGGCCGGGGAGAAGTGCCCCGTCTCCCCGGCCGCGAAAGAAAAAGTAAAAAAACCAAAACAAATCCCCGTGATAGGCTATGTAACGATTAACGTAGCTATCACGGCTAGATTTCCAAAGTCAGCTGTGATAGGCTACGTTAATCGTCACATAGCCTATCACGGGTGACTTGGGGGGGGGAAAGTGCGTACGCAAATGGCGGTGGCCCGTGGGCGCCACCATTTGCGTTCCTTATTTTGGCACGTCTAGTCTACGTAAAGATTTACGTAGACTACGGCAAAAATAAGGGAACGCTATTTGCGTTGCCCTTATTTTCACCGTAGTCTACGTAAATCTTTACGTAGACTAGACGTGCCAAAATAAGGAACGCAAATGGCAGCACCCATGGGCTGCTGCCATTTGTGTACGTGCTTTTTTTTTTTTCCAAAGTCACCCGTGATAGGCTATGTGACGATTTACGTAGCCTATCATGGATGACTTTGGAAATCTAGCCGTGATAGGCTACGTAAATCGTCACGTAGCCTATCACGAGGTTGTGTTTTTTTTATTTTTTTATTTTGTAATAGTGGTGGCGGCAGCCGGTCAGGAGACTGGCCGCCGCCCCCGACCCCGATCCCGATGAACTGCCGCCGGGACCTGCCGATGAGAGGGACATTCGCTGAAGGTAAGTCCCATCCCGGAGGGGGGAGGGGGGCCAGCGGAGAATTTCCCCAACACTTTCGGGGGGCCGAATGCCTCGGCGCTCGGCCTCCCAAAGATTCGTGGAGAAATTCTCCGCCATCCCTACCATGGGGTAAAGAAGAGTCGGACACGACTGATCGACTGAACAACAAATGCATACTGGACAGAAGACATGAGGAGAAAGATTTTACTGCCTGTTGAGTGTGCAGTAAAATGATTGTGTGGAAAAGCCCTGAGACTGCTAAATGAAAGTTTGAATTTTCCTAGAATCATAGAATCATAGAATAGTACACTTGGAAGGGACCTACAAGGCCATCGAGTCCAACCCCCTGCTCAATGCAGGAATTCAAGTCAGAGCATCCCTGACAGGTGGCTGTCCAGCCTCATCTTGAATGCCTCTAGTGTGGGAGAGCCCACCAGCTCTCTAGGGAATTGGTTCCATTGTCGTATTGCTCTAACAGTCAGGAAGTTTTTTCTGATGTTCAGCCGGAATCTGGCTTCCTGTAACTTGAGCCCATTATTCTGTGTCCAGCACTCTGGGATGATAGAGAAGGGATTCTGGCCTTCCTCTCTGTGACAACCTTTCAAGTACTTGAAGGGCGCTATCTTATCTCCCCTCAGTCTTCTCTTCTCAAGGCTAAACATGCCCAGTTCTTTCAGTCTGTCTTCATAGGGCTTTGTTTCCAGTCCCCTGATCATCTTTGTTGCCCTCCTCTGAACCCTCTCCAGTTTGTCTGCATCCTTCTTAAAGTGTGGTGCCCAGAACTGCACACCGTACTCAAGATGAGGCCTAACCAGTGCTGAGTAGAGGGGGACTAGTACTTCATATGATTTGGAAGCTATGCTTCTATTAATGCAGCCCAAAATAGCATTTGCACATCCCATTGTTGGCTCATATTCAGCTTGTGATCTACAACAATTCCAAGATCCTTCTCACTTGTATTGTTGAGCCACGTATCCCCCATCTTGTAACTGTGCATTTGGTTTCTTTTTCCTAGGTGCAGAACTTGGCATTTATCCCTATTAAAGGTCATTCTGTTGTTTTCTGCCCAGTGCTCCAGCCTATCTAGATCACTTTCAGTTTTGTTTCTGTCTTCCATGGTATTAGTTATCCACCCAATTTTGTGTCATCTGCAAGTTTGGTCAGCATTCCCTGCACCTCCTCATCCAAGTCATTAATAGAAATGTTGAAGAGCACTGGGCCCAGGACTGATCCCCACTCCTTACCTTCCCCAGTTTGAGAAGATCCCATTGATAAGCACTCTTTGAGTCTGATCCTGTAGCCAACTGTGGATCCACCTGATTGTTGTTTTATCTAGGCCACTTTGAGCTAATTTGCTCATCAGGATATCATGGGGCACTTTGTCGAAAGCTTTGCTAAAGTTGAGATATATGATGTCCACAGCATTCCCACAGTCCACAAGGGAGGTGACCTGATCAAAAAATGAGATCAGATTCGTCTGGCAGGATTTGTTCTTGACAAATCCATGTTGGCTTCGAGTAATCACGGCATTGTTTTCAAGGTGCTTACAGACTGATTGCATTATAATCTGCTCCAGAATTTTCCCAGGGATTGATGTCAGACTGACTGGTCTGCAGTTACCAGGTTCCTCTTTTTAGCCCTTTTTGAAGATAGGGGCAACATTAGCCCTCCTCCAATCATCTGGCACTTCACCTGTCCTCCATGATTTCTCAAAGATAATAGACAGTGGTTCTGATAGCTCTTCTGCCAGTTCCTTTATTACTCTAGGATGCAATTCATCTGGCCCTGGAGATTTGAACTCCTTCAAAGTAATTAAGTGTTCCTTGACCATATGCCTATCAGTCTCAAGCTGCAATCCTGCCCCTTCAGCCTGTACTTTGCCTTTACCAGGGGGGCCCACAGATTGTCTTTCAGGAGAAGACTGAGCCAAAGTAAGAATTGACTACTGCTTTTTCTTTGTCATCTGTTGTCATTTTGCCATTGTCATTGAATAGTTGAACCACAATTTCTTTCCTCTATCTTTTACTATGTACGTACCTGAAGAAAGCCTTTTTTGTTGCTTTTAGCATCCCTCACTAAAAGTTCATTCTCAGCTTTAGATGCCATCCCCTGCAATTCTGTGCTACCTGCTTTGTAGCTTAGCCTTCCTTCAACTTCCTGTATGTGTCCTTTTTTGTTTTCAGGTCATCTCTAAGCTTTTTATGAAGCCACATCTTCTGTTGTCTTCCACCTTTTTTTCTTGTTGGAATTGTTTGTAATTGTGCCTTGAGAATTTCCTTTTTTTAAAACTCCCACCCATCTTGGACTCCTTTTCTTGTTAGAGTTGCTTCCCACTTGCCATGGGACTTTACTTATCATTGTTCTGAGTTTATTAAAATTTACTTTCCTAAAATCCAGGGTACGCGTTTGGCTACACTCAGCTTTTGCTTCCTTTAGAACCAAGAACTCAAGTATAACATGGTCACTTTCCCCCAGAGTTCCCGTACTGTTACTTTATCCACTAAGTCATCTCTGTTGGTTAGGATCAAGTCAAGGATAGCCAATCCTCTATTTCCTTCCTCTACTTTCTGTAAGAGGAAATTATCAGCAACACAACTCAGGAATCTCTTGGATGGGAAACGTTTTGCTGAATTTGTCTCCCAACAAATATTGGGGAAATTGAATTGCTACTATATCATGCTTCCTTGAAACCCTGGCAAGTTGCTTTTCAAAAGTTTTATCTTAATCTTCTCCTTGATTGGGTGGTCGGTAGTAGACTCCAACCACCATGTTCCTTTTATTCTTTGCTCCTTTTATTTTAACCCAGATGCTCTCAATGGGGCTACCAAACTCATCCTCCTGTATTTCTATGCAGAGAGATATGTATTTTTAACTCATAGTGCAACTCCACCTCCCTTTCTGTTCCTCCTGTTCTTTTTGAACAAGTTATATCCTTCAATTGCTGTATTCCAGTCATGGGAGTCATCCCACCAAGTTTCAGTTACACCTATCAAGTAATAATTTCCCTCCTGTATTAAGAGTTCAAGTTCGTTCTGTTTGTTTCCCATACTCTGGGTATTAGTGTATAGACATTGAGGACCATGTGCTTTCTAGTCTGGCTTTCTTCCTACATGTTTCTGAAGACTATTATTGGGCACGCTGCTAATAGAGCTGTTCTCTCTGTTGTGGTGCATGAGCCTTCATCCACTGTTACCCCCAACTTTACATCTCCCTCCACTGTAGGATTCAGTTTAAAGCCCTCCTGATGAAGTTCTTCATGCTGTGGCCAAACACATTCTTCCCAGCCTTTGTGAGGTGCAACCCATCCCTTGCCAACAGTCCATCTTCCAGGAAGTATAGCCCGTGGTCCCACAATCCAAATCTCTCATGTCAGCACCACCTTCATAGCCAGTCATTCACCCGTGGTATTTTTCTTTCCCTTGCTATCCCTCTTCTAACTACTGGATGAGAAAACTATCTGGGCCCCAAAGTTCTTGAGTTTCCTTCCCAAAGCTTCAAAGTCTGACGTGATTTCCTCGTAGCTCCACTTGGGCGGTATCATTTGTTCCCACATGGATGAGAAGAAAGGGATACCTGTCGGTGGGCTTTATGAGTGCAGTCCTCCCGGGACACAACATACCTGGTGAGTCCACAGGTCTTCACAATGTACTTGGGTCTCAATCCCATGCAGCAAGGAGTCTCCCACTACTACCACTCTTCTCTTCTTCTTGTAGGCCAGGGGTTTCATTAGGGGTGGACGAAAGTCACTTACCTTTTCTCGCAGCTTGTTCGCGGTGGGGGGGAGCGCTTCGCTGCTCCCCCTGCGAAGTTCAGGCCGGGGGGGGGAGGCTTCCCGCCTCGCCCGGCCGAAATTCAGGCCGGGGGGGGAGGCTTCCTGCCTCGCCCGGCCGCGAACACGAAAGTAAAACAAAAAACAAAACAACGTCCCCTGATAGGCTACGTGACGGTTCACGTAGCCTATCACGGCTAGATCTGGAAAGTCAGCCGTGATAGGCTACGTGAATCGTCACGTAGCCTATCACGGGTGACTTTAAAAAAAAAAAAGCGCGTACGCGAATGGCGGCCCCCATAGGGAGCTGCCATTCGCGTTCCTTATTTAGTTGCTGTAGTCTATGTAAATGTCTACGTAGACTACGGCGAAAATAAGGGCAACGCAAATAGCGTTGCCCTTATTTTCGCCATAGTCTACGTAAACATTGACGTAGACTACAGCAACCAAATAAGGAAGGGGAATGGCGGCTCCCTATGGGGGCCGCCATTATCCGTACACACTTTTTTTTTTTTAAGTCACCCGTGATAGGCTACGTGATGATTCACGTAGCCTATCACAGCTGACTTTGCAAATCTAGCCGTGATAGGCTATGTGAATCGTCACGTAGCCTATCAGGGGACGTGTTTTTTTTTTTTTCTTTCATTGCAATGGCGGGGGCGGCAGCCGGTCGAAAGACCGGCTGCCGCTCCCGCCCCGCTCTAACACCGGACGAACCGCCAGCCGGACCCGCCGCCGGGAGGGACATTCAGGGAAGGTAAGTCCCGTCCCGGGGGGGTGCGGGGTGCGGGGGGGTGCGGAGGATTTCTCCCCGAAACTTGTTTGGGGGGCCGAACACGTTGGCGCTCGGCCCCCCGAAGTTTCGGGGAGAAATTCTCCGCCATCCCTAGGTTTCATCATCTCCTCTGTTTGACTGACCTTCAGCCTCTTGCTCACTCTCATGTAGGTTCCCCTGTGATTCTTCCTCTGCGGGCTATCCTCCAGTCTGATCCTCAAGTACCTGGAATCGGTTCCACAGCTCTACTGCTTCCACTGGTGCAGAGTGGCATCTAGTTCTTCTGCTCCTAACTGTCACCCTTTTCCAAGGAGTATCCTCTACTGCATTTTTCTTCACCTCAGCATTTCCCTCTTCTGCATCAGCTTGCTGTTGCTCTTCTAGCTTCTGTTCTTCACTTTGCTGCTGTAGTTCCACCATTCTGTCCAAGAACTCTTCATCTTCTCTTATTCCCTGGAGGGTCGACACTCACCACTCCAGTCTTCTTACTTTTTCTTCCAATAGTGTGATCAACTTGCACTTGTTGTACATATAGGCCATGTTGTTCTCAGGCAAGAAAACAAACATGGCACGAACGTTGCAGGTCACCACCACTGGAGAGTCTTTTCATTCCATAGCCTCTATTCATTTTTTGTTTCTAGCTTTCTGATTGTTCTAGAGTAGCCTGTGCCTGGTCCTCTACTCACTGGAGGTTAAAAACACCAGCCCACTGGTATGGATGTGTGTGTTACAAGAAAAAGCAATTTTAAAAAATGAAAAAAGAAATAAAAACAAAACAAAAACAAAACAAAAAATGTTAGGGGCCTCCCCCTTGACCCCTCCTGCTGAACTCCCCTGGCCAACTCCTGTTTGCTCTCCCTGTTCGCTCACTCTGATCGCTCGCTCTCTGGGAGCTTTCTTGCTTCTGTAGTCCCTAGACCAGCTGGAGCAGCTTCCTCTGCTCTGCTCGGCTGAGAGGCAGGAAACAGACTGAAACTTCCTGCCCACACAGCTGCTGGGAGTACTCAGGCCACACCCCCTCAATTCAATTGGAGTTCTCAGGAGCACCTGGTGGGCTCACAGCCACTCAGAAGGAAAAGGACAGCCCCCTGGGCTTCCTCCAGCCCACTTACCTCTTTGCCTTTGCCTCTTTTGTCTCCTCTGTCTCCTCTTCCACTGCAACTCCCCTGGCCAACTCCTGTTCGCTGCTCCCCCTGTTCACTCGCTCTGATCACTTGCTCTCTGGAAACTTGCTTGCTTCTGTAGCCCCTAGACCAGCTGGAACAGCTTCCTCTGCTCTGCTCAGCTGGGAGGCGGGAAGCTTTCCCCCGTTCTGTTAGTTATGTTGTGCAAGCCTTGGTTTATGGTAGTGCAACATCTTTTGCACCATTGGATGCTACCCTATGATTTTTGCATGCATTTCCCTTTTCTGAGGCCATTCTTTTAACACAGCCATTTCCTATACTTTCTGATTGTAAACCAAATCTGAATTACTGTTGGGAGGTAGTTTAGTTTAATATATCTTATTGCAAAAAATAATGATAAAAAATGTATCACTATTGGAGAATCCAAGGTCTAATCTGACTTCCTGTGAACTAAAGAACCACTGGATGGATGGATGGATGGATGTGTGTGTGTGTGTGTGTATGTGTGTGTGTGTGTGTGTGTGTGTGTGTAATCTCATATATTCCAGTATAAGTAGAATACAACATATATTTTGGAAAAAAATCCAGGGGCTGATATGGGGTAGTCATTTTTTTTTTTTTCCTGTATAGTGCCTTCTGGGATAGGCCCATGGAAGCAAGCATCATGTATTTGTACCATGTCCCTGAAAAGCAGTGCTGCATAATGCATGCTCATCTACCATCATTTCCAGGGGCCAGTGTTCCAAAGCTATTTTGAAAGTGGGTGGCAGGAGCTGTGCTTCCTAGCCATTCAATGTGGCATTTACCACGACAGAAGTTTTAAAAGAGAAGAAACATGGTTGCAAAATCCTTGGATCACGTCATAACTATAAGTTACTAAGTACCCCTCCCCCATGTCAAATTCTTTCCCCTCCCCTGCCCACAGATGTTCGTGGATTTCCCCACACACACATACATGAACACACACCTTTGTTGGAAATAAGGTTCAGTGAAGGGGTGGGACTTTTGTCAGAGGGTCCCTGCTGGCCTCCTTCTGTCTACTCCAGTAGCCAAGTCCAGACACAGACAAAGGATTCTTTCCAAAGCTTTATTCCTTTTTACAACTTAATTACTCTATCACCAGTGACTAGCTAAAAGCAGCAGAATAACCTATGCCCTGGGAATAGAACAGTTGGTCCCCATTTGAAGGAGGATCACTTGCAGACCCTGAACTTATGGGCTAGGGAGAGTCCCTCCCCTTATCCCTTGGGCCCCCGGGGCACAACCGTTGCTTGCGTTGCGCGCCAAACAGGCGCTAAGCCTCCTTTCTGTGCCCTCCATCTGATGGCGGTGCATGTCCAGGAAACCTTCCCGCGCTCTGTTACTCCCAGGACTGCTATCTATCTCAGGAATGCCAGCGGGAGGAATCTCTGCTATCTGTTGGCCCTGGAGCGGCTGCTCCACCTCAGAATCAGAACTGCTCTGGGATTCCATGGGCTCAGTGTCCACCCTGACATCTTTGTACAGCCCTGGCAAAAATGGGATGGAACTAAGTGAACACAACCAAAAGTGAAATGGACTGGAAAGAAACCAATTTGTCCATCTATAAAGAGAACAGGGCTTCGGTTGATGACTTTAGCTGCAATCATATACACATTTCCCTGGACATAAGCCCTAGTGAACGCAGTATAACTTACTTCTGAGTAGACAGGTTTAGGACTGTGCTATTAAAAGAATGGAGAGTCCAATAAGGGCAAAGGTAAAGTGTTCCTGAGTTATTTAGGTCTTTCAGGTTTAACCTTTGAAGGCTAACACCAGGTCTTTGAAGTAGGTCTTGGACTCAAATGGGAGACAATGACTACTAGGGCTGCTGGAGAAATTCAAGACAGACAAAAATGAGCTCAGATTTGTAAGATTCTGACCTGCAGAATCCGCTGCGGAGAGACCCTCTCAGGCCGCACGGAGTGGACTTCCGGATGATTTTTTTCACTTTCCCAAAATTTACATATATAAATTCATAGGAAAATAGTAAGTTTCTGCCAAGGAAATGTTGAATGGAATGGGGGACAGTATGCTAAATGTTACATACTAAGGTAAATTATGTAAATACTTATGTAATTATTTGCGTATTTTTTCTGCATGACCAAAACAAAATCACATCTGTCTTTGGGCTAAGGATGCACTAGCCCATCTCCATCCGGGGAGTGGGGAGCTCGACAAACTGCCCCCCTCAGCTCTCACAGCCCAGACCTGCTCAGTGAGCTTCCTTGCTTGCCCCGCCTGCCTGCGAGCTGTGTGAGCCACCCCTCTTCCACGTGCTGGCTGTCAAGGGCTGGCACGGGGAAAAAGGGCCTTGGTGGACAGCCCCCAGTCTCTTGCCCTTCTCTAGAGGAGGCCAGGGTGAGAGCGCTGGGGTGCCACTGTCGCCCTTTTTCCTCGCTCCAGCTGTCAAGGGCTCGTGCAGGGAAGAAGGGCCTGGGCAGCCAGCCCCCAGTCTCTCGCCCTGGCCTCCAGCAGGTGGGGCAGGGGAGAAGAGGCTAGGTGCCTCCTTTTTCCCTCTGTCCCCACCTGCTACAGCAGCAGCAGCAAGGGACAAGTGGTCATTTTCCGTAAGGTTGCTACACCTACGGAAAACAACCAGCCTGTCCTGCACCACTGCCTCTGTAGCAAGGATGGGGGAAGGAGAGGCGCCTCCTTCTTCCCCTCTCGGCGATAGGCGGCTGGCTCACTGAGGGAGTGGGCACCCATGCTCTTGCCCAACTCAGCATGCCACGAGTCGGGCAAGAGGTCAGGTCCGCAAACTGGCATCTGGGGGGCCAAACCAGCAACTTCTTGCCGGGCTTTGAGCCCCAACCGGACGCTCGTGCCATCCCTACTATGGGTGGATGATGGAACAAAAGGCAGCTGACAATCCGTGAAACACAGATGAAGCCAATTTTACATAGTCCGTACATCCCTACCAATGACACAATATCTGTTGTTATGTGCTCCCTGTGGCAGGCTCCATTTAGAACCCTTGCTGCTGAATTGTGCACCAATCGAAGCTTAAGCCATCTTCAAAGGTAGCCCCATGTAGGGAGCATTACACTAGTCCAATTCAGATGTTGCCAAGGCCTGAACACCTGTGGCCAAGTTATAGTTTCACTTTGCTCATTCAACACTCCAGCATAAGTTATAAAGCAGCTCTCCTATGGAAGACCTCTTCTGCATGCAGGAGGGCAACTTTGTTTCCAACCCAATGTCTGTCTCTCTATGTACACATTGGGGTGGTGGTGGTGGTGGTGGTAGTCAAATAATTCTAACACTTTCATAGTATCTGTGGCAACCACTTAGGGATGTTAGAGAATCCGCTATGGACTCCAATGAGGCCAGATTCTTTAAAATCTGGTCCGCCGGAGTCCGTGGCGGAACAGAGCAATCCCCCCCCCCCCCGCCACCCTGCAAAATTTCCCCGGGACAGACCCTACCTGTTGTTGGCCGTCCGGTCCATCCACTGCCCTCGTCTACGGCTGCAAATGGCTGCCTCGGTCTGCCGCCACCATTTGCTTCCCTACTTTAGCTGTGATAGACTACATAAATACTTACGTAGCCTATCACGGCAAAGTGCAGGGACACAAATGGCAGCCGCTGTGCCATTTGTATCCCATTAGCCGTGATAGGCTATGTATATATTTACATAGCCTATCATGAAAAGAGTAGGGATGCAAATGGCTGCGGGCAGGCCTGTCTGGCAGCTCCACGGGCTCACTGCGGAGCAGAGCCGGCTGGGGAGAATTCCGGGGGGGGGGAGGGAGGGATTGCCTCCCCCGCCAGTGGACGGCCCCACCCGCCAGCGGACGGCCCCACCCAGAACCTGCTGAGTCATCCGTATACCCCTACAACCACTCCATGAAGAACTGAATCAAAGAATGTGAATATATAGAGAGAGAGAAAGAGAGAGAGAGAGATTTAGTTACTTTTTTTTTTATAACTGTCCACAATGGTTTTTGTAACAAACTCTTGGAAGTGAACAAATAACTACCCCCCCCCCAAGTAAAATCCTTCTCCCATAAAACTCTTGTTCACCCTCTCCTGAATACGAATCACAGATATTAAAAATAATTGTAGCTTTGAATATCAAAAGGTTTTTCAGAAACTGCTTTTGGAGGGCAAAGATAGGTGAATAAATCTATAGGGTTACATCGAAATTTATTTATTAGAACAGAGACTTTTAAGCTAGGACAAGAAATTCTTATTGGCACCTTAGAAGCTAATGAGACAATCAGATTTTAATGAAAATCAGCAGTATTTTTTCCTTTTAAGCTAATCAGTTCAGCTTGGTGACTGTTGGGTCTGTTCCGCAAAGCAAAAAGAAAAAAAAAGATTAAATGACACTTAAGGTATGGTAAGAATATTAGTGCGAAATTGGTGCCCCTGTATGGTGGGCATTTAATTTTTCTTTCTAGGTTACCACAGCAACCCACTTTGATAATCCCACATACCTGCACTGGGGTAAACCAAGGGGCGCATGGCAGAGCTGAGAAAGGTGCATTCTCCTTTAAGCAGATCTATAAGCATCAGAGATGAACAGAACTCGAAACATTCCTCCATGAATATTCATGAAGTAAGTTGTTTTTTGTTGCCTGCCTAGTCAGCAGTCACAAAACACATGGTGTGTGTTGGCAGCATCTTGCCTAGGTAGAGGGCTATGGACTGAGGCAATGGCAGCAACCAGGACCTGTGAGGCTGACTGACATTTCCATCTGTAGCTAAGGCTGGTAATTAACAGGAAGGAGTGCGCCTGCAGCACCGCGCCATCTGCTAGGGAAACGGCTCAATAAGAAAGGAGCTGGATATCATCTCAGTGGTGGCTCGAGTTGGTTCCGACATGAGGCTGGGCATCTGTTAGCTGAGGAGAGAGGCTATTAGAGAATCCGACTGGGAACGAACCACATGGAAAGAGCACTCTGACCTAGCCCATAAAAGCATCTCTTCAGAAATGGGCCCTTTTTATCTTACTTACACAAGACTTCTGAAAAGGGTTTGCTGAGGGACCGTCGCAGGTCTGTTTGAAGTAACACAATGGTCCCCCCCCCCCGCAAATGCTGCTTTATTCCAACGTGAAATTCTCGAAATCAGGATACAGCTGTCATCTTTTGACAATGGAGCTAATTTCAGAGCGTGGATGTGAGGCTGGATTCCTTCTTCTGGTGTTTTCCTTTTTTCTTTTTTAAAGCTGGAAAAGAGACTATTAGCATTTAAGTATTGTGCCATTTAACTCTAAGAACACAGATTCATCTGGGACAGAAGACTGAGAGAAAACATACAGGGATAAAAGCACACAAACCACCGTAGCACATTTGAAGGAATGT
Organism: Heloderma suspectum; assembly: GCF_057233095.1. Taxonomy (NCBI): domain Eukaryota; kingdom Metazoa; phylum Chordata; class Lepidosauria; order Squamata; family Helodermatidae; genus Heloderma; species Heloderma suspectum. The sequence continues at coordinate 276,181,266 of NC_139458.1, forward strand.
ACACATAAATGCATGTTTGCCTGTCTCAAACATCCTCTGGATAGAGTGTATTCCACTCAAAGTGTTCATGCTTATAGCAGATTTGGGCAGCTGGCTTGTCTACATCACACAATAGGGACATTTTCCCCATGAGGAAAGCTAGGCTACCTGAATGGGTCCAATGTGCAAGGTGGCTCTGGAACCACCATATCAGAAAGTAGTTCACAACTTAACAAAACGACGGTGGTGGCTGGAGACTTTGCTGAGCGTTACATTTCATCAGACAGTCTAATTCCATGGAGACCCTGCCATGGAGTGAAAGCTCAATGCTTGTTTGAATGATCAATTACTATAGAAAATTGTGCAATTACTAAGGTGGGATATGGGATCAGAAGAGGGAGCAGCTCAACATGTGCCTCAGATAATACAGACTAGCAGCATCTATGTGTGTGTGTGTGTGTGTGTGTGTGTGAGTGTGTGAGTGTGTGTGAGAGAGAGAGAGAGAGAAAGAAAGAAATTAATTGGCAGTGTACTTAATGCATCTGCAATGCTCAGAGCCCTATGTACCTGTACTTGCACTACCCTCCTAAATAGCACCAGATGGAGCTGCAAGGATAACTCCAGCCATGCAGATTGTCTTTCCAGTATCATCTTGGGGATTCTCTGAGTGGAAAAATGTCTCTCTTGTGTTGAGGGCCAAACCCCACACTTCCAGTTTCACAAGAAATGCTGAGCCAAGAGGGAAGGAGCTGACATGGATCCTTAGAGCTAATGTGATCCACCACTTCTTTTGAATCAAATTAGTTTGTTACCACATGTACAGCACCACTTAAATATGTAAAGTTTTGGTGTTTGCTTGTTTTAAAATTTAAGCCTTAAGGTTGTGTCTTACATTTATGTACATCACTTATTCCTCATGGTTGGTCTCTTGTTGATACTTAGTGACTTGAACTACGTACTTCTATGGGAGTGTTTTCTCTGAGCTGATATCCATAACACCAATATGGCTCTCCATATAAAAATATGGCTATCAATATAAAAAATAGAGCTGGGATGAGGAGTTGAAAGAGGGAAGCTCAAAATGGAAACTACCCCAATTGGAACAGGCCAAGCCCAATTCAAGAACCATCCATCCTGCTTTGAGAGGGGCTCAAACTAAACAGGGCTTGCACCCTGTTCTTGTCACCCTCCCCAAGCCCGAACCACTGTACTTTGGGCAGGTGGAGAGGTAACAGGTAGCAGAAGAAGGCTCTGTTGCAGACAGAAGAGGCCCTGTGTAGCCTCTCCTGGGCCACCAATAATGTAGAGAGAGTCATTTGAAGCTGGAGGTCCCCAGCTGCAAATGGTGTCCTCTGCAGCCAAGGAGAGGCCCCAGACCTCTTGATTACCAAATGACGTGTGGAGCATAATGTCCAGCTAAGGCAAATCCCTGCAAGGCCTCTCTTGTGTTGTTGTGAACCCTTCCCCAAGGTAATGCTGTTTTGCTCTTGGGGAAGGTGGGTGGGTGGGATTTGCAGGGAAGACAGTGTAGAAGCAGCAGTGAGGTGCACCTGCTTTGGGCAAAGCCTGAATATAGAACCAAAGTGGGCTGCTTCACAGGCGTACAGACCTACGAAGCAAAGCGGGCTGGTCCTAAAGCTTTGGACTACAGAGTTTAATAGCATGCTGGAGCAGCTGTGTCAAAGCCCCATTGCTCGCCTTCATGCCGTCAGCACAGGTACTTCTCTGAAGTTTCTTTCTCCTCAGTGCACATTAATGGAGAGAGAATGCGAATCTCCATTGATTTGCAGAGGGGGGAAATAAAGGCTGCACCCCTGAAAACAGCTGGTTTGCATGGGGAAAGCCCACCACACACCAAAGACCTTTAAGATAATAGGGTTCTTGGCAGGGGGTGATGGGCTTCTCTCTCACTGGGGAGAGGAGCTGCACCTTTAAAAATGAAGGGCAATGGGGAAGCCCCCCCTCCGCCCAAACACACCAAAGATGCTTCTGAGCACACTCCTAGAGAAAACTCCATTCCCAGTTGGAGACATCTTGAAGGGGTCTGGGCTAGACTTCAAATGGAGTCAGATATTTCAAGCTGGGGGAGTTCACATGTCAAGCTCTCCATACTCAAAGTCTCACACCACCTCTGCATGGGATGAACTCTTTGTTTAAACCACTCTTCCCCAATGAGGTGACCTCTAGATGTTTTGGACTACAACCCCCAGCATTCCTAACCATTGGTCATGCTGGCTGGGGCTGATGGGAGTTGAAATGCAGGGGTTATGTATCCTCAGGCTGCAACAACTGAAACACATCCAAAGAAGGTGGATAAAAGAAAGCCAGGGACACCCGAGTTTCAGATACTGTATTCAAAGAGGACCCTAAGTTAATGTGAATATGAGTATAATGGTGCCAAGATTAGACTAAAGGTGTAACACAAAACACTGCAGCAACCATTGGAGAGGGGAGAAAAGAGTCAGGATGGCCCATACTGCTTAGGGGAAACAAACCTTTAGTTGGATCACAGTGACACTGCTGTTGCTCCCTTCATTAAGTGTGGGGTGGCAGAGAGAGCAACCAAGAGGGGCATGGTGAGCCCAGATAAAGCCTCTTCCCTTCCACAAGGTGAGGGAGATGTGGCAGAATAGGCTGAGCTGGTGGAGGCAAATGCAGCAGGAGAGAATCTTCATGCCCAGAAGACAGGCCAGACAGATTACCCCACCAGATGCTCCCAGTTTCCACTCCAGTCTTGTTGGACCCCACCAGCCCCAAGCCAGGACAGACCCATGAAGTAGATCAGGAGGCCCAGGACAGTTGTTGAGCCAGATGGGGTAGGGGGAACTATTCACCTTTGAGTTGTACCATGAGTTTCTTTTTTGTAAACATGATGGAACAAGGCTAAAGGGGTGCAGTGAACCCCCAGCAGGTATAAAATGAAGACTATACATAGGCCATTCACTCCAGGTACACTGCCCCCCTCTCTCTTTGAAGTAAGGGGCATGGTGGGGGGTTCCTGGCACACAAATAGTTAACACTGAGCTATTTTATTTTTAAAATGCTATTTACTTATTTATTTTTTTAAATGATTTCTAGGACACCTTTAAAGGAAGAACCCTCCCAATATGCTTAGGATAATAGATGGCTACTGAATGATCATTGTCAGAATGTTCTGCCCTAGCCTGAATCAGGCCCCAGACCACCTAGAAAGCTCCCCGGGCAACACTCAGAGGTTACGCTGACATCAGAAAAATATATAATATTGCTACCATCACTGCTAAGGAGAACATAATATAATATATAATATTGCTATCATCACTGCCAAGGCGAATGTAATATAAAATATACTATTGCTGCCATCACTGCCAAGAAGTAGATTCTAGAAAGAACACTAGCCTGTTTTCAGGCAATTTATCTGTGCTGTAGCCATTGTTCCTGCTGCACGGTCATCCTCAGTTCCCTGCCATAGCAGGTTGCTGATCAGAATCTGTGCAGTGGGAGAGACACTTAGGAGCAATCTTGTCTAATGCTCAGGTCAACTCTCTGTTCGAAAGAGTCACCAGGATCCAGGAAAGCTGGCAAACTCAGCCCCAAAATCCTTCAGGGCAGTCTGGAAATCCACAGGATCCAAGTTGGCATTAATGTTGGCAGAGGGGCATGAGGAATGTGTGCAGCACCTGCCCACACTATATTTAGCTTTAGGCAACATGATTAGCCATTCATTTCCATGAGCACTGAAGTCCCTCCATGAATTATACAGAAATGTGTGTGTGTGTGGGGGGGGGAGACGTTTCAGATTCAAACATGACATTTCAAATATTAAGTTGTTTATTATTATTATTATTATTATTGCAGTGAAAAAATATTTACAGACAAATAAAATCCTTCACTGTTTACTGTTCTTTATTCTGATCCAGTTGACTGGAACATTTTGAGAAGCATTGTATAACATAGATGAGGACAACAAAGGAAAGGAGTATCAATTAAGTGCATACTGGAGACTGATGCAACAATAGTACAATACTGAGAGCTTATAACATCTGAAATATGTAGTGAACTGCACAGAACATGTAGTAGTCGATGAGCTCCTCCACATCCTTTCTTTTACAATGAAGAAAAGGGATCCCCCCCCCCATCAGCCACAGCACTAAATATTTAGTGGTCTTTTCAAACCTTTTGTAATCTCTACTGGAGAAAACGCTGAAAGATATTAATTCTTAGCCATGTGTCTCATAAATGAAGGCCATTCTGCTATTCTTAATGACAAGGCTGAGGCAGCAAGATGTCATTTGCTTTTTTCCTCGGTTTTTAAATTGCTTTCTAAATGAACTACAGCTGTGAAGGCCAGGTGCTGTGATCCCTTTAGAAAGATCAGGAAATGATGAAATCCAAAATTTCAAAGTGTGATGGATGTCAGCTCCCGATTTGGTGTGTGTGTGAGGTCACCCTCATGCACCTGGTGCTATCTCCACAGCAGTAACGCTTTTCTGGGGGGGGGGGGAATAGATGCACATGTCGAATATCAGTGTAACAACAACATGAGAAACAGTTTATAATTATTCCTTTGTTTTCTCCCCTTTTCTAAGATGGAAATGATGATTATACACACATATTCTTGTTAGAGGTACAGCAGGGCATTAAAATCATGTTAGCAGTTAAATATCAAAGGCTGGCTGAGCAGAAACTGTGTTAAACAGCCTAACATACAGGAAATCCAGCCTTAGAAAAATAAAGGTTTATTGACTGCTTACTTAATTAGAAACAGTAGCTGCAAGGTCAAGCACTCTATTGGCTGAAATTTATGGTGATATGAAATATAGTTGGAGCAGTATCTTCACTGGAGTGCATGTACTGCAATGCCTTTATCCCCGTGATATTACCTTGTACCGTCCAAGCTGCGCTCTTACACACACTTACCTGGGAGTATGTCCCATTTGAACTCAATAGGATTTATGTCTGCTTACGATCATATGAGAGAGAAAACTTCAGCTATGGGGTGGTATAGGAAAATGAAATGAAATGAAAATATGATGCTTTTCTGACAGTTTCATCCTATATATGTTTACTCTGAAATAAATCCCACTTCATTTAATAGGGCTTGTTCCCAAGTAAGTCTGCACAGAATTGCAGTCTAAATGTGCTTATCTGCTGGACTGGAAAACAAACCAACCCTTGAAAAATGTTTTATATTTTTTAAAAAAACTTTCTCATTGATGTTTTTTTTTTTAAAAAAAAAACACCTCTCATATTGGAAAATGCTGTTTCATCAATGAGACTCCCTTCCAGTGAAAAATGCTCCTGATGGCATGTATGCATTATTTTAACTTTATAACAACAGACTTCTACTGTTATTAGTAGCACTGCAGATGTATGGCTGACTCAGAGGTCATGAATACACCATCTGAGAAAGTGGAGAATGTTCCAAGATGACACATTCAAAAGGTGTAGAATGAATATGGAGTTTTTGGATACAGCATCTGGTAATCAACATACCCCTGGGCTACTGTTGCCAAGCTGCAGCCCCACTGAGCTCAAGTCCCATTTACTTGAAGTAAGATAGTGTCAGGATTCCTTTTGCCCCCACTGAACTTCAAACGCCAAATCAAACACAGACAAGAGGCTTCAATCTAGGGTTTTTAATCCATTACTTCAAAGGGTCATACAGATGCAAATTCTCAGTGACTCTCAGTCTACAAGGAAATGCCTCAGGGGGTTCAATAGATAGCTACGAAAGTTGCCTGCCATTTGAAAGTAAGGCAGTCTCACTAGCCAAACTTAAGGGGTGGGGGGAGGTCTCTGTCTCTCTTGTGAGGTTTCTGGGTGCAGCTGTTCACACAAGGCCAATTGGGTAGACTAAGTACTGCCCTGGCCTTCTCCCTCTTAGCTTTGCGTCTGCTCCTTTCATCTATTAATTCAGACTCCCCAAACCCCATCTCTCCCTGTTTGCTATCTCTTATGGGGGGCGGGGGTGAAGAGGGACCCTTCTCCTCCAGAAGAGGGACCCACCTTTGAAACCTGAGGAGCCTGCCTAGCCATGTCTGGACTAGCCTGGGAAAATACCTCCCCCATGTCTGGTGGTTCTTCTTCAGAATCTGAACTACTGTCCCACTCCCTGTGCTCAGTTACACTCCTGACCGATAGCTTACTGATGTGGTCTCCAGTGCCCTTATCTTCTATTTGCAGTCCAACCTATATAACCTAGCAAAGCCAAACTATCTTAATGGAAATCAGTTCAATCTAGCTTTCCCCAATCTGGTGTCCTCCAGATGTTTTGGACTACAACTTCCAGCATTGCTGACCATTGGCCATGATAGGTAGGGCTCATGGGAGTTGAAGTCCAAAACATCTGGAGGATACTATAGGGAAGGCTGGTTTAGTCCAACAGTATTACTGCTTGCCTACACCAGACAATTTCTCATGAAGACAAAGCCACTTTCATGTTGCATGTTGACAAACTTAGCAAAAGTGTCATGCAGTGGGAATCAAATTCTAGTTCTGGCCCTCTCTCTTCTTAATATTTAGTCTCTAGACCTCCCTATAAGGTTCCGTCTTTGTGAGTCTGCCTGCCTTCTCCTTTTCAACCTCTTTGCTATCCCAGAAAGAAAAAACAAAGAGGGAGGGGAAGCATTAGGATTAGGGTGTGTTTGGAGAATGTGCAGAGCTTCACCTAGGAGAAAGCTTTCCAGATCCCCTGTCCACTAAGAGCAGTAGTGGAGAGAACCACAAGGGTGGTTGAAATGTAGGCTTCAGTGGCTCTGTGACAAGTAGTAACCAGAAGACCAGATCCTTCCCTTGACCCATACTTATTTGCATGACCATTGCGAGCTTTCCCCAAGCTATTGCCTGCCAGTTGTGGTGGAATGCAACTCCCAACATTGCCAATGAACATGCTGGCTGGAGAGAAGTGGAGTTGTTGTCCATCACATCTGGAGAGCACCAAGTTGAGGAAGGCTGACTATTTCTATAGGCAAATGTATACAGTTGAGTCCTTTGGGGACTATTGCTGAGAGTGGCCCTGAAGGGGCAAATGGCATTAGGAAAGAGTATGAAGAAACAGAAGGCAGCAGGTATAGATGGAAGAAAGGAGTGGTGGCGAGAGACACTAGTAATCACAGAGCAAATGCCACTGGCAGAGTTTTCATAGCACCTTCTTTTTCAAATAGAATAGTTAGGAAGGATTGTGCTTGCTGTTCTTGTTCTAACTTCTGCTCATTCATTTGTTCTTCTTGTACAGAGCCTAGGCATACATGTTGTACATAATGTATAGACTCTGTACAGAAGATCAGATGAACATGTGGAAGTTGTGAGCAATGACAGCAAACATGACCTCTGTACATGGGTTGTATCCAATGGGTTGCATCTGATTTTTTTTTTAAATTTATAATAATTTAAAATTATTTTTAGGGCATGTTAAGGGTGGCACCCTCTCAGTTAGAATGTCAGTCTAACTGAACTCCCATTCATTTCAATGGGTCTGCTCTAAGTAGGACTAAAATTGGATACAACCTTATACATTTACACATATAAGTGTGTTGGCTGGATTCAGGAAATAAAAGGTGCACGGAGGTCAAGTGATATTGGGTGTGATCCCATCCCCCTATATTCTCTGGTCATCTGAAAAAGGGGTTATGTGTTGAAAGGGAGGAGAAGGTATAGATGCATCATCATATTCATCACCCTCATCTTCATTATCATCTTCATCATTATTGTGCCATCAATGACCATGGTGCTTTGCAGAGTAGAAGAGGATTGGTTACTGCAGGGAAAGCTTACAGTCTAAAATTTGACATAGAGAAGACAAGAGAGGAAGGGGAGTGAAGTGGATGGAGGCATAAATGGAGACAAAACGTGCATTATTTCAGTGACACATAGTTACACAGCTTTTCTACAGGAGGCATTTATTGTGTGCTCGTAATCCCTTACTGCGCCATTGGTGGAGTACCAGGAGTGTTGAGAGGAAGTCAAGAAAGTGGAGAAAGACAGCACACTCCAGGAATTTGGAGGCAAATGCTAGAGCAGAGACTGAATAGTAGACTGAGAGGGAGGATGGGTCAAGGAATTTTGAGAATAGGGAAGACAGAAGGAAGGAGCAGAGAGGGAGGAAGGGAGAGAGAGTAGGGATTGAGCTTGAGCTTGCTCAAGTCCTCCAAATTTAATCTGAAAGCTCGTGTTGACTTGAGTCCATATTAGAACATTGTTGTTGTTTTCCTTTTTGCATGAACATCAGTGTACACTTTGTCCATATTTTTCCAAATGTACACACCAGTTCTGCAAATTTTTGAAATGTCTCATCCATCCTTCTCCCATTGATTAAAGTGTATTTGTGTGTGCATTTTTTCATGTACATTTTTTTAATGTATTCATGCTGCCAAACTGATTTTTTTGGTCCACAAATCATGTTGAAAGGTCAGAAATATAGGGACTTTGACTGCAGATTGCATCTGAGTCCATGTTTGGTCCAGAAGGTGCGAAGTGGGTAAAATCCTGTTCAAAAACAAACACACGAATTTCTTGTACATCCCAAAGACAGAGAGAGAGAGAGAGAGAGAGAGAGAGAGAGAGGCTATGTGGGTGAAAGGAAGGATAATGGAGCAGGGAGGTGACAACCAGGGTTGGGAAGAGATGTGATCATGGAGGGATTTGTTGAGGACAACAGGGTAATAAAGTCATCAGATAACATGTGGAAAAAAGGAAAAGGTTGAGGGAGGTGTAGGAGAAGAGGGAGCTGGAGGCGTGGGAAGGGGAAGGGTGGAAAAGAGGAAGAGAGATCAATGGGTAGTTTCAGTTTTAGCATTAAAGAAAAGGGAAAGTCTTCCTGAGTAGAGAACAAGGAGTGTGGAGGTGATGGGCAGACATGAATGCTAGGGACTTAAATGGGAAGGGAGCCCAGTGGCTTAGGAAGAACTAAGAAGGTGGTCTGAAATGTAGGGACAGTTAGCAAGGGCCAAAGGGAAAGACATATGGGGAAGAAGGGAACACCATTGTGTTCAGGATGATTCCAGGTGAGATTGAGTATACATCTCAATTTGGAAATGAATGTTGCTTCTTAAAGCAAACTGTAAGAAAATGAAAAGCAACCATTCTGAATCCAGGGGAGTCTTTGTAGCTGAGACTCCCCACTTTAAAATGCAGTTGGATATGGTGTGTTCTCCGCTGGTGCTGATGATGTGAAATGGAATATGACAGCAGCAGTATATTAATGCTTTAATGCCATGGTAAATATATAGGATAAAAATCCAGTGTATTTCATTCAAATCTGAGGAAACTCTGTTGCCAGTGCTTTGGAATATATATATATATATATATATTCAATTCCAGCTGAGCCAAATCATTTTTAAAATTCTCATTAACATGTTATTCATGTTTTGAATAGATATATTGTCATTTAAATGCATATTATTTGTTATCATTACCTGCTTTGAAATATCTCCAGTTGTGCTGCCTGAATATTTCTGGGTGTGTGAGGCAAACCAAGTGTGGTTTGGTTACGGCTGGGAAGACTCGAGAGAGGGTTGAGTCTCTGGTTCTGTGGATCAGCTACTTGGTAATTCTCTGTGCAGACTGCTGTCTCTCGTTTCCACATCTCACAGTTTGGGCACAACAGGAGGTGACACTGTTAACTGTTACTCTTTTCACTTACTTTTTTCCCCCCTAGCTGAACGTAAACATATCATTAGGCAGTTACACTACTCTATATTTAGAGTAGGTTTTTAACGATCTATTAGATAAAACATTGGAGCACAATGGAAAGAGCTGAAATGAAATTGGATGACTTGTAAGAATTCAGGGATGCCTCCTTCAGTTCCAAATGAGCAAAGGTAAGCTCAGTGTTTTTATCTTGCCTTCCCTAGAATGCGTGGCTTTTGGTCAGTGATTTGATGCAGTACAAGTTAAATTTTAAGAGACGGGAGGTGGGATCATTTGTTGTTTCTGTCATTTCAAGAACACAAGGAAACAGCCTCAAGCGACCTCTATTTGGGGTTGGAAAGGAAATTTCTCCCAGTATGATTGCCTGGCAGTGAGTGAGCAATTCGACTCATCCATGGGAGTCATCTTGATCTACTTGTTCTGTAAGCACCTTTGTGGTGCTTCTCTTGATACTTGTGGCACCTTGTGATCTTGATTATATAAACTGAGGGGAGTAGAAAAGATTGGTAGATGGATGGTACTGCCTTGTGTCAGGGGATGGAGCTAGATGGACTTTTGGGCCTCACAAGCTCTCTGACACCCCAGATAATCAGGCAAGCAAACAAACCATGGTGTATGCCCTCTTGTTGAAATGATAAAATCCAGCTGTGACTCAGAGTGGTCTCCAGCCTTAGGCAAAACACACAGAATCTTTAATAGATGGGAAACAGAAGTAGAGAGAAACAAGGCAGTTTTATATTAATAAAACCTGAGATAATTTTAGATGGTGTACTAGGTTTTTTTTTTAAAGGGTGGGGGAGCAAAATTGGATGGAAGGGATGACCAAAGAATAAAATCCTAGCTTCAGATGGTATAAAATCCTATTCCTCCAGTGTAGGATAACACCACTGAATGGCAAAAACTGGTATTCTCTAAATTACTCAAAAAGCAAAAGTAGCCATGATGGCCATAAGAAAGGTCTCTCCATCCAATACTTGTACCTTTTATTTTATTTTGTTCCTAAATGCAAGATTTTACATTTATCTCTGTTGAATCTCATCTTGTTAGATTTGGCCCAGCCTGTTTTGAATCTTGATCCTGTCTCCTGTGATGTTGGCTGTCCCTCCTAGCTTTGTATTATTTGATAATTTAATGTTTTACATTACATTATAAAGTAATTATAAATTACTTTAATGTTTTACTATACCTTTTTAACCATGGTTTTTATATTCTAAGTTTTTGTGAACCACTTTGGTTGGTTTCAGAAAGGTGGTATAGAAATAAAATAAAAAGTAAAAGAATGAATCATTTATAAAAATGCTGAACAGCACAAGGTCTAGGACAGAGCCCTGCAGTACTCCATTCAAGACCTCCCTCCAAGAACTTGCAGAGCCATTAATGATCACTTGTTGAGTATGGTTGCTCAACCAGCTGTTGATCCACAACAGTAGTAGTGTCTAACCTACATTTCAGCATCTTATCTACAAGAACATCGTGGGAAACTTTGCCAACTGCTTTGTTGAAATCAAGATATGCTATGTCCAAGGCATTCCCACAATCTACCAAACTAATAACATTTTTTTTAAAAGGAGATAAGGTTGGTCTGGCATGACTTATTCTAGATAGTCCCATGTTAGCACCTAGTAATCAATGCATTATTTTCTAGATGCTCCCAAACTGACTAGTTAATAATTTATTCTAGACTTCTGCCCAGTATTGACATCAAGTTGACTGCTCTGTAGTTTCCTGAATCCACTTTTTTCTCTTTCTTGAAAATGGGGACAAAATTTGCCCATCTCCAGCCTTCTGGCACATTACCTGTTCTTCAGGGATTCTGTGATAACATCCACAAGGTCCTTCACCACTGTGATGTAATTCATCTTGCCCTGGGAACTCTAACTCATTTAAAGTAGCTAGGTGTTCTCTAACTATCTCTTACAGACCCTGGGCCTACCCTACCCTCCTTATATCATTTGTTCTACTTGACCCAGGTTGAACCCTGGGATAACACTGAAACAATAATTAGGAAGAGTAATTCCCCCTTCTCTCCATCACTTGTTAAAAATTCACCATCTTCCCTAAGCAGTGGACCTACTCTTTCCTTGACCTTTTCTTGCTCATAACATAGACAAAGAAGCCCTTTTTGTTGTTTACAGCATGTTTCACAAACATCAATTCATTCTGGACCTTTGAATTCCTGACACCATCCTTTCAGGTTTGGGCTATTCTTTTGTATTCCTCCTTGGTTATATGTCCCTCTTTCCACCTCCAGTATATGTTCCTTTCAAGTCTCAGCATATCAGAGAGCTCCCTGTGTAGCCACAATAGCTTCTTTAGAGGTTTCCCTTTCCCCCCCTTCTCATGGGAATAATGTGCCTTCAGTTTTTCAGTTTTCAGGGTCTCCCATTCCTCTTGAACTCTTTTCCTTCAGAATTTCTAGCTATGGGATTCTACTCAACTTTTCTCTGAGCTTTTTCAAATGGGCTTTTTTCTTAAAGGCCAAAGTACATGTCCAATGAAGCCCAGTTTTCACAGCCCTCATTGTGAATTCCAAGATGACATGGTCACTTTCTCACAAGGTCCCTGCCTCTTTCACTTTATCAACCAGTTCTTCCCTGTTGGTCAGGGTTAAGTCCAGGACAGCAGATCCCTTTGTTCCACCTTCTGAAAGATGATGTTACCAGCATGACAAGTAAAACATTTGCCCCTACATGGATCAGCAGAGAGGATAGTAGTTAGTTGGTATGAGGAAACTTGGTAGCCTCTCCATCCCATCTTGAATACTTGCTGCAGGCAGGTAACACACCTCCCAAGATGACATGAGAGCCAGTGTGGTGAAGTGGTTAAAGTGTTAGACAGGGACTTCGGAGACATGGGTTCTATTCCCCACTCAGCCCTGAAGCTCATTGGGTGGTCTTGGGCCAGTCACTGACTCCTTCTAACCTACCTCACAGGGTTGTTTGAGGATAAAATGGAGAGGAGGAGGATCATGTACACCTCCTTGGACTCCTTGGAGGAAATATGGGATATACATATAATAAACAAATGAATGAATGAATGAATGAATACCCAGTGTGCACACAGTTGCCTCCATCCATCTCAGCATGAGTCTACAACCACCACCATGTGTCTGTGCCTCCTTGGGTTGGGAGTTAAATTCCTCCCATCCACACAGGGCTGAACGCTTGGTGTTCTGTGGAGTGCAGGGCAATGTCTCATCTTCACGTGGCCCAGGGTCCCAGTTCACTGGAAGAGCCTGGGATTGGTTGTATAGTTGGCACAGAATGTCTCCTGTTTCTCCTGGTCCCATGTGTCATGCTCTTTCACTCCTCTACCTCTTGCCTTTTGTTTTCTTCCTCTGTAGCAAAGCTCTCTGTTTCCTGCTACACAGCTCACCTATTCTGATTTAACCCAGCTGTGGACTGCCATGGGCTTGACGAAACACATGGTTAGAAAACTGCCAAATTATATCAAAAAGCTTGGTTGAATTGGTCAATTGATTATAAATGACAAGAGTGGATTTTAAAGTGACTTCTCCTGTATATTATATTGTTGTTCATCCTCACTGTTCTTATATTCAATTGACCAGTTTAGCTAAGCTTTTTGACTTCTAATTTATTTGGCAGTTTTCTAACCATGGGTATAATCGTATCACAATATATTGGCTAAACTCATTTCAATGAACCTGTATTGATCACATTCTGTGTGTTATTTCTTCAGCTGCCATAAACTGGAACAATTCCACTGAAGTCAGTCAAATATTTTTTTCCAATTAGCATGCATCTAATATCTGATACTTTAAAAGAATCCTGCCAACCTGCTAAAAGAATCCAGACATTATTATATCATCTAAAGAGAGTTGTATTGTTTTCATGTTTTTACATTATATTTCGAAATAATGGTTGCAATCCTTTGTTCCTGGATGTTCCTTTTTAAAAAGGTGCAGGCATCACGTCAATTGCTGATGCCGATATACAATATCAGGCCTCTGAAACACTCTACGCTTGGTGACATTGGGAGAACTGGGTTGGTTGTTTAAGGCTGCAATCCTATATGCACTTACCTAGGATTAAGTTCCATTGAACTTAATGGGGCTTACTTCTGAGTAGATGTGCATAGGATTGCACTGTTAATGAAGCCTACCTCAAAGTCTGCTGGACTGCATGCATGCTGGAAAATGCCAGTTTATCCAACCAACTCATTGTTCTTTCTGGGAGATCATTATGTCTACAAGTGAAGCAAGCCATCCCATCATGGGAACAACTAGTCACATTTCAATGGAACATGACAGATCTGAATGTCAGCCTTAAGCATAGTCAAAATCCTGAGCATGGAAAATTTGAATTAAGCATACAATAGCAGGTACTCAAGATTGTTTCCATCTTAGACAAAAGGAATGTGGTATTTCACATGTGAAATGTGGCATTTCACCTCTCACCCCTTCTGAAAGTTTCTGTCTTAGAAAATCTAAATCTGGTTGTTCTCCTTGAATACTTTGGTCACTTTTTTGTTTCACCTGACACCTCTACCTTGTGGTGGACTCATCTTCGCATCACATTCACAAAGGATAGTGTATGCGGTTGGACATGGGTGTGATCCTTTGAAAAGCACACCACACTGCATGAAAGTCAAAGTTTAATAGGAACCAGTGCTTACATATCGGCCCATTGGCTTCAGTTCACATTATGTTGCTTGTAAGACATGGTGGTTGGTGCAGGAACCAGAGGCTGGCTCCTGAACCCTGCTGCATGCAGAAGACTCATACTGGAGCCCTGTGTGGATCAACACTCTGTCATAAAAATTCTGAAAAGCTACCTGAGAATTCAGAATTCTCAACCCCTCCCCCCATGATCACACAAAATTTCCTTAATTCATACACTATAGTGTCATCATCTTCTCAGCCTCTAAGCTTACTGGTCCAAACAATTTGTATGAGAATTTGCTTTCCTTTTTCCACAATTTGACTTCCTTTAATATATCATAAGCTACAGATTGTAGTATTGGCTGCCTAGATTCCAGAACAGCAAGCAAAGCCTATGGATACTTGGCTAGAGATGCAATTCACCTGAACTCAGACTGTCCACAGAAGTCTCCAGGGAATGTGTTTCTCACCATAACTCTTCAAAAATGATGCCACCTGGTTATTATTTTTCTTCTTCCTTAAAAGTCCAGGATGCCATAAAATCAGTGTGTGTTGTTTCATGTGTTGGACTTTTTAAAAGTAATGATGTTCTTATGACTGCTTAAGTATTTCAGACCAGAATCCATTCTACTGCCATTTCCCCTCATTCAAGCATGCATGTCAACTGTCCAGAAAGGGGGGGGGGAACAAATAATAAACAGAAATCAGTGTTAAAAGAGTTGTGAAAGTACCCTTCTGTAGACAACATATTGCAGGAGATGGCATGAGCGGCATCAGCAAAGTGATGCAGAATTCATTATTCAACAGTATGGCATCGGCTCCCTCTCACAAAAAGTGCCAGTTTTGTTCAGGGATTATCACCAAAGTTGGTCTAGACTTTAGGTGTGTGATTCACCCTGTGCTACTCTGCTGTTTGACCCTCCCCCTGCCAGCATGAACAGATGAGTCTGGTCAAACCCCAGATATCCCTAGATGTTAGATGCAACATGCTCCTTAGGCCATGCAGCTACTGCCAGCATAGTCCTTTTCCTGGCTGGCAGGAACAAGGACTGCCTTAACTCAATGCCATCAATTAATATGAATGCAAGTGTGTGAGCACATGCATGCAAAGATGTACGTCTGTCTAGAATAGGGTTGGATCCAAACTCAGGATTTAGTCCCATTGAATTCAATGGGAGTAAAGTTCATCATGACCAGTGATGCTGCTAAATGTCATAATTAGTAAGCTCATTGGTCGAAACATGTCTGTTCATAATGGTCACCTTTTGCAGCAGGCCTCAATCAATGTATTACAAATCTGGTATTAAGTTCAGAATTGTGAGCTTCAGAGCACACACAGTCTGCATCTAAACAATACCATTTCTGGGAATGTGGTGAGTTGGTTGGTTTAACCCTGGACTGATCTGGTGCATCTACCACTGCTTCTCTAGACTTTGTCACCACTGCAGTTCTGGCTTCGTGAGGAGGAGGAGAAGGACTTTGCAGTCCTCCATATGCTGGCAATTGGCAAGCAAACATCAGCAGACCATGCGAAAAAACCAGTCAGGTAAGGGATATATAAAGCAGTGATCCCACATTATGTGATTCCAAACTACAGCTCCCAAGATGCACTTTGATACTTCACATGCAAAAAACCTGTATACATGGAACAAGCAGGGGGGGATGGCAGCAGATGTCTCCCCCCCCCACCGCCACTCCAGAAATATTTTGAGCATTTTTCCTGGGTTCCATCATTTGCATAAATGTACTTTGTGCATTTTTTTTTTTAACATTTTGGGCATCTTGAAATTTGTACAAATGGTGTTGTAATTTTTTTTTTTAAAAAAAAATAGGGCAATCTTGCGCAAATGTGCACCATTGCAAGTCCACCTGTCCACTGTGTAGCCCCACAGAGGCATATTCCCTCTTGTCGATATCCTTGTCAGTTTAATCCTCTCCAGTCTCCACACCTACTTCATTTAGCCCAGCAGAGCCACCTACTTGTCAAAGAATGTGTCAATTTCATTCTCCACTTCAGCACTTCCCCAAAAGGGTGGGGGGAATTGGCAAGTACTTTGACAAGCCTGGTCTGTGGCTCTGCTGGGCTAAATTAAGTAGTGTGTGGAGAGGATGAAACCAACGAGGATACGGACAAGAAGGGAATATGCCTCTGTGGGGCTACACAGTGGACAGACAGACTTGTGATCGTATGCACTTGTGCAAGATCACCAATATATATATATATATATATATAAAATTATGATACCATTTATGCAAAAGTCAAGTGCCCCCCCATTGTGCAAATTGTTGCCATTTAGAAACAAAAACAAAAACAGAATCCATGTATTGGCTTGACATGCTATAGATCAAGTCAGTGCAGGGGAGTGGGGGGGAATGGACAAAATCCACAGGGCCTAACAGGGGAAATCCATCAAGTTTTCACCCCCCCCAATGGAATTCTCATGCATCCCTAGTCTGAACTCACATGGATGTATTTACTACTTTCCAAGTAAATAATAAACTTACTCAGGGTAACTTCACCCATCACTAGTCATGACTAACTTGTCCCATTGTTTTCAGTGTGACTAAAGCATGACTAAATGAGTGTGGATCCAACCCGGTGTTTATAGGTATCTCACTCTCACCTTCTCTCTTACTAGATGAAAGTCAAAAGATCAAATCTTTGATATAAGCTTAGCCTTGCCACTCTCCTAAGATTTTCTTGGTACTTGGTCATCGCTTCTTTGATAATACAGTTCTGCAATAATGTTAGTCATGGAACAAAAAAAAAGAGAGGCAAATATTGGTCTCTTGGGCAAGGACAGAGATGTCCTGCTTAAGGCTGTGATGGGAATTAACTTGCCCATAAGAAGAACTGAATAGAACCCAGCTAAGTCAATGCTTCAGCGATTCCTAAATTCATAGGAGAGACAAATGAGCAAGGACTTGCCAAGAGTCATAGATCTCTGGAATGTAATGTTTGGACATTCACGTCTCACTGCATTTCAGAAATAACTCAGGGAATCTGTGTTGATCAGCTTAGCACCAAAGCTCATGGTTTGGACTATCCCTTCTGTAGAACTGCCAGGTGTTGTAGATTTTGTTCAGAAAACAATGCAATATTTACCACTTAAGAAAAAAAAAAACCTAGTGAGCTGCTTTAGAAAATGAAAAGTATGCATGCATTTGATTTAAGCACAGGAATTACACATTGTGTTGACTAAAAGCTTTTGTTGTTGCAACCAGGTTATGTGCTTTGCTCTGTCTTTCTTTAGACCACCCTCTTTTTCTCCTCACCCACCTCTCTGTCTTTCACAAACACACACATATACAACCAAAGAAGAATATGAAGGATTTAATATTGGAAATGCAAAGGAATACGGGTTCAAATTAACCAGTGACAGTACAGTATAACACACTTCTGTTATCATACATTTGTTGTTGTTGTTCAGTCGTTCAGTCGTGTCCGACTCTTCGTGACCCCATGGACCATAGCACGCCAGGCCTTCCTGTCCTGCGCACTCTCTCGGAGCATGCTCAAGTTCATATTCATTGCATCGGTGATGCTATCTAGCCATCTCATCCTCTGCCGTCCCCTTCTCCTTTTGCCTTCAGTCTTTCCCAGCATCTCCGCTAGCTTTGTTGTTACTAATGCTTCCTAAGGCCCACTTGACTTCACTCTCGAGGATGTCCGGCTCAAGTTCAGTGACCGCACTGTTATCATACATGCGAGCCCATAAATGAAATATATTTGGATTCTGTCATTAGGTTTACTCAGAGCTGAACTGAAACAACTTATTTCACTTTGTGTACATTTTCATACGTTTAGAAATGCCCTCACCCCGGCGCCAGCTTGTCTGGCTGACAGGGGGGGGCCATTGCAGGTGGGTGGGGTGACAAGACATAGGGGCCTCTGATTGGTGCACCCCAGTGGCACCACCATGCAAGGAGGGGCAGGCTGAGCTGCCTTAAAACTCAGCTCCCCCTCCCAATCTCAGCTCTCTGGCTCGACGCAGCTAGAGAGAGTTACAGCTCTGCCTGAAAACGAATGAAGGACACCTGCCTGCTGGAGATCGGCTTCGTCGTCACTGGACTCTGCGTGCAATCAGCGCACCTAAACCGCTCCATGTCGACGCTTGCCTCAACTCCAGCGTTGCCGGTGCTCACGGCGGGGCGCTCGCGCTCCGGCGCAGTTGCCTCGGGCCCGCCGCCTGCCCTGTTGGCGGGAAGTGCTGGCATTGGTGGCGGTAGGCGCTGGGGCGCAGCGCCTGTCGCCGCAGGCGGTTGCGGGCCCCGTGGGCCCCGGCACTTGCGGCGGTGGCCCACCCCCCCTCCTTCTTCCTGCCTTTGGCTCGGCATGCCTACCCGGCCCTGGGTTTGTTGGCGCGCGCGGCTGGGGCGCTCGTGCCCGGGCACCGCCCCCTCGTCGGCCGGCTCTTATGGGGTCGGCGGGTGGTCCGGCGGCTGCACCTGCGGCATGCGCCTGGGAGCAGCACCCATTGTTCTGCTCCCATATGGGGGCGCCGGCTCTTGCAGCTGCAGCTACGGCGCGCCCGCCCTCCTTCATCTTCCTCCTCCTCAGGCTGCGCCCCCGGGGTTCTTGTCACTCCCGGGTGCGGCGCCTGTGTCCCGTTCCCTTGCGGGGGCGTTGGCATCGACGGCGGCGGCGCACCTGCCTTCTCCCCAGGGTCGCAGCGTGCGAATGCTGCCGTTCCCCTGGGGCGCTGCCGCTCGCGGCGGGGCACGCGGGCTTGGGTGCTGCTCCCTCCCACGTGTCTTGCCTCGCCGGCAGGTGCACCTCTGTCGGCGCCGGCAGCAGGCATCAGGGGGCGGCGCCTGTGTCTCGCTCCACTGACGGGGGGCGGTGATTTCGGCGGCGGCTCACCCCCCCCTCCGTTACGCCTCCGGCGGTCACGGCGCACCCGCACTGCTGCGGGCCCCGGAATTTACTCGCTCAGGGAGGACGTGCCTCTGCGCCGCCTTCCCGGGCCGCGGATTGCCGCGCCGCCGGGAGCGCCAACCTTTCTAGCGGCAGCACGCGTGCAGGTGCGGTGCTGGTGGCTGCCGGCGTTTACCTGCACGCGGGACCGCCAGCGCTTGCATCTGCAGCGCCTTCCCGCCCCCCCCCCGATTGCCGGCTCTTGTGCCGCCCAGGGAGCGCAGAGCGCTCGCGGCAGCAGTGCGTTCACCCCTCCCAAGACAAGCAAACACACACACAAACCATACAAAGCAAAACCAAATAATAATAATAATAACAGTAATAATAATAATAATAATAACAACAACAACAACAAATTAAAACAATGGGGGAAGACGAGGGGGGAGAAGAAAGGGGGGGAAAAGACAGACAGACAGACAGACAGACAGACAGGAGGGAAGGAAGGAAGGAAGGAAGGAGAAAGAAAGGGGAGCAAGGCAATGCCTGCGTTCAGGCCCGGCTCCCATGGCCACGGGCCCTTCCTGCGCCTTATGGGCATCAGTTTTTTGCAACAGACGACAATCGCCCCCTCCCTCCGCGCCACTCACATCTTTAGTCATTATCGACCGTGGAGTATGGCCCTCCTATCTAGAGGCGCTCCCTACTTCCATCCCAGGACTCTCTGCCTTAGCTTGATCTCGGGTCTGCAGTTCTCGAGGCCTGTGGGGTGTTGCCTGTTGCCCTCGAAGCCCAGTGTGTAGCCTCCTGCTGAATTTACTTCTAGGGGTGCTGGTTGGAGTGTTGGACTTGGTCTGGCATCTGGGCCATTGCTTCTTTCTGCCAACCAGCAGTGGGCTAGAGGTGCCAGCCATTGTCTGATCTGGGAAGTTAAGCGGGGTCAGCCTTGGTCAGAATTTTCCAACGTCGTGCCAAGCTTAACCCACCTTATACATTTGCCCCCCCAAGAAAGGCCAAGGTAGAAAGAAAGGGTAGGGTAGGGCCCCTGCCTCCCCTCCCCAAGAAACCACTGCCAAGGCCCGATTATGAGTCTAATGAGGAGGCAGACCCGGTACTGGCATCAACTCTTGCTCATTTAGAAACCGATGAGAGTTCCTCGAGGATCTCTCCCCCTCCCCTGGTCAGGCCTTAGAAGCCCTCGGCTGTCCAGCCCAAGCGAACACAAC
This sequence comes from Heloderma suspectum, assembly GCF_057233095.1. Lineage (NCBI taxonomy): Eukaryota > Metazoa > Chordata > Lepidosauria > Squamata > Helodermatidae > Heloderma > Heloderma suspectum. The sequence goes on from NC_139458.1 coordinate 276,201,577, forward strand.
AGCAGACCCAATGCTCGCTACTATTTTTTCTTTCAGCTCATCCGGATGAAGCCTCCACTTCTTCATTAGCTCTTCTGGATGGCTCACCACCCATGGTTGAGCTCCTCCCTTCTGCAACCTCCTCTTTCCCGAGTACCCAAGCATCAACATCTATGTTTCCAGTCAAGGATCAGAGCATGGTCTCAATGGGTGCAGCTTGTCTGGATGCTGTTGAAGCCTCCATCTCCTTCCTTGTGGTTTCGCCCAGGCGACACACCACAGCTGGGGCGGTCTGCCCTCCTGGGGCATCTCCATCAGGAGCACTGCAGGCGGCATCGTCTTCCTTGCTCCCAGGGACCCAGATGCGGCTGCCTTGGATATGGGTAAGATGACTGCACCTTGCCCCACTTGTCCAGACGGGTGACCTGCAAGGCCGTGGGGTTGCCGCCTTAGCTTACCTCCCTGGGGTGGCTGGCCCTCCCAATGTCACCGGCAACTCCGTCAGTCACACCCCACGGTAGCCCCAGCCGCTCAACTCAGCATATTACAGTGTTCTGATGGATTAATTTACGATCCCTCGCCCTGCCCCCGCCTGCTTGGGCATCCACGTAGGTGGATCCACATATCAGATCCCTACGCTAACCTGGCAAGTTGGGATGCCACCATGGCTACTCCTAATGGCTTTCACCTGAGGAGTGAAAACACACTGTTTTTTCACACTGAAAACACAAAGCCAGGCACACACACAGGAGGTGTGTGCCTGGCTTACGTTGTGGCCTTTCACAAGAGGGCCGCCATTGACCCTTCTCTGTGCAGGAATCTGTTGGACCAGGACCTTTTGCGCCTCTTTTGACTCCTTCCCGGCCTGTTCTGCAACAGATCTGGCAATAGCCACATTCACCAGGCTGTCTCCCGCAATGGCCTTTCGCCTATGGCGGATCCGCTGCTTCAGCACCACTGTCTGTGCTGGGAATACAGCCCCAAAGGTGCATACTCCCAGAACCCGTGCCTTTTCCATCATGAGTGCTTCCTTGTAGCAGTCAGTACTCGTCCTCCCCTTGTCCAATGCCTGGGGATGGTAGGGTCCCCCCCCCTTGGAAAGGCCGAGGCAGTAGGAAGCTCTCATGGGCCCATGCCCGGTTAGGTTGGTGCCGCTACTCCGACTTTAAGTCGCAACCCCAACGGGGGGAACACGTTTTAACTTGGAACACGGTTTTAGGCTAGGTTCTAGGACCTCACCCCCTTTTCTAGGTCAACACACGCCTTCCTTACCTTGTAAGCAACATTGCTCCTCGCCAGGCGTCGACAGTTTCCTGACAGGTTAACAAGGCAGTACTGGCAGAAGGATTATAGCCCCCCCTTTTTTTTCCACACTCCATTATCTACTCTACGGATCTCCCTTCTGGAAATGGTGCCCAGGAAATCATCTAGGCAGTTTATCCTGATTCGTAACCTCTCTTCTAGGGGTGCACGAAAGTCACTTACCTGGTTTCGCAGCTTGCTTCGCGGTGGGGGGGAGGTGCTTCGCTGCTCCCCCCGAAGTTCAGGCTGGGGGGGAGGCTTCCCTCCTCGCCCGGCCGAAATTCAGGCCGGGGGGGAGGCTTCCCGCCTTGCCCGGCCGAAATTCAGGCCAGGGAGGAGGCGCCTTGCCTCGCCCGGCCGTGAAATAAAAAGTTAAAAAAAAAACAAATGCCCCCGTGATAGGCTACGTGACGATTTACGTAGCCTATCATGGCTAGATCTGCAAAGTCAGCCATGATAGGCTACGTTAATCGTCACGTAGCCTATCACGGGTGACTTTAAAAAAAAAAAATCTTTACGTAGACTACGGCGAAAATAAGGGCAACGCAAATAGCGTTGCCCTTATTTTCACCGTAGTCTACGTAATCTTTACGTAGACTACAGCGACCAAATAAGGAACGCGAATGGCGGCTCCCTATGGGGGCCGCCATTAGCGTACACGCTTTTTTTTTTAAGTCACCCGTGATAGGCTACGTGACGATTTACGTAGCCTATCACGGCTGACTTTGCAAATCTAGCCGTGATAGGCTACGTTAATCTTCACATAGCCTATCACGGGGGCGTTTTTTTTTTTTTACTTTTCTTGGAATGGCGGCGGCGGCGGCAGCCGGTCGAAAGACCGGCTGCCGCCCCTGCCCCTGTCGAAGCCCTGCCGAACCGCCGCTGCGACCCGCTACCGGGAGCGACATTCGGGAAAGGTAAGTCCCATCCCGGGGGGGGGGGCGGGGGGCGGAGAATTTCTCCCCGAAACTACTTCGGGGGGCCGAATACATTGGCACTCGGCCCCCCAAAGTTTCGGGGAGAAATTCTCCCCCATCCCTACTCTCTTCCCTGAGGGCCAGCCTGTTAATCAAGAGATTCCTATTCATCTGTGTTCAGTGCGACACACCTAGTCGACGGGGCAATTGTCTTGGTTCGGGATCCTGTCCACGGGTCCCCGGTGGGCATATTCTACATGGAGTCCGAAGACAGTGGTCAATGTTCTGACCTAACACGAGCATTGCTTCCCTTTCCTGTTACCTCGGTGTCCCTTAGCTCACAAAGGCTCAGGGCCTGTTGCCCACATCAACATTTGGTAAAGCCAATCTGATACCCTTAGGCGTTATTCTAGTCTCCCTCAGGACAACTTTCAGGTCCTTTGAGCACAGCTTCAAGCAGTTATACATCTTCCTAGGGTTTTCCTTGGGGGGGGGAATGCGAGATATTGTAGGGTATCTTCTTTTCACAGTTAGGGTAGCTACCCCTGACCGTGCCTTCTCGCACCGGCCCAGTCTGGGCAATGTAGGGTCTGCGGCTTCCACACCATTGAACCAGGGTTACTTCTGCTGCGCGCAAGTATCCATAGGCATGGCTTCTACTTGGTAGGGCTTTAATGGCACCTCCTTGCGGAGGCGTGAGCCGGATTCACTTGGTTCCGCCGTCGCCCAAGGTGGTTTCGGGCTATCAGGGCAGGTCCAATCGTGCTGAGGGTAGTGGCTTGTAGAGTGGTGGCCGCAGTCTCCGAGCACATCTTCAATGACCTTATAGACAAGTCAGTAACCCCCCCCCTTCGGTATGTCAACGTGACCAAGTGATTCATCCTTCATCCTCCTGAAATCGGAGGGTCATGTCATGTGTCAATGTGCCCGCACTCCAGTGTCGGTGTTACAACATTTGGTTCTGGGTCTACCATGTGCCGGGTTAGACAAACACAATGGTCGATGCTTTGTCATGAAATTAAGTAAGGGGCTTCCGGGCTTTAGCCCCGCGGGTGCTCCATTCCCAGATCACATCCTTGCAGAGACTGGGATACTGAAGCCAGGCATGCCATTCTGCATTACAGGGCTCTCCGTACAGGAGCCACCTGCGACAGAGCAGTAGGGTGTGCCGCGCATTAGGCAAAGCTTCAGTGCTAGGATTCATGACCTTACCTATGGATGATCAGCTCCAATTTTGCGCCTCCTTAGGAACAACAGACTATATTGGACTATAAGTCGCATGCTGGCCACTTAGCCTTCCAGCCCACAATGGTGGGATTCTCTGACTTCAAGTCAGATTTTGGGTTCGGCAGGCAATTTAGGATTGGGCATAGATGTTGCCTGCTTTTAGTAAATTTAGTCACCCTCTCTCCCCAGATACCCCTTTTGGGTTCCGGGGATAATGGCACTCCATTTGCGCTTTCCAGAAAAACATTTCCCTGTCCACGCAGCAGCCTTAATGGCCTTCATCAACCCCCCTCCCCCATTAGGAATTCAGGGCGGGTCTGGGCTCCCAAGTACGACTTGTCCTGGAGGGCCTTGATACAGTTCAAGGTGCATGTCTGGCCCAATGTAACCCACTTATGCATTTGGTGATCAAAATTGTTCGGTATGGCAAGGGCACGGCAGTGGCCCATGGCCAAACACAAATCAATGGGTAGTGCCCCGTCAGGACCTTAGGGTTCTATGGAATGCTGTGGGTCTGAGGAAGGGCCTCCATTGTATCAATCCAATGGCTTACTGTTGACATAAGGGCAATTTGGGCAGTTTCTACATTAGCTCTACCCCGCTAGGCCTAGGTAATTCTGCAGTTTAGAACCCACAGTCGCTACATTGAAGCAGTCTCCATGATAGTTGCTGGAGGTTTCTCTCTCAGGCACATTATGGCAGTTTAAAAAGGGGCTTCACAGTGCTCCGGCCTGTGTTAGCAAGTCGTCTGCTTCTTCCTGACACAACTCTTGCTTTGCTTGTCCTAATGTGTTTATGCCCTAGACCAGCAGACTTGTCATACGCCGGAACGGGAGCCCTTACATGGGCATGTTATGACGTCTGGAGCTGCACGAAGGGCTTGTACATCAATTTCAGACTTCAGCTTCTGTCACACTGTCACATTAAGATCCAGTGGCTTCCCAGACGAGGCATGCGGTGGGAGTCCCCTCCTCACTCTGTTCCACCAAAGTTCATCAGTCTTCCTCCGCAGGTCCAGGTGCTGCACATTGAGAGGAAGGACTTCGGCTGTAAGCCAGACGAGGACCTGATTGAACAGGCCTTGGTTGAGATGCAGGTGGTCTGGCATACCTGGCCGGAAGTAGCCTATTGCAGCCCACACTGCTCCCATGGATCAATGGGAAGGAATGGAATGACGTTGCCAGTGGCAGGGCACGTCCGAAAGTGCACAGAGAAATGGCTTATGGCCTATGCGAATGAGGTGATGGATGCACCACCCACCAGGGAATTCTGTGGACATGGAGGGAGCGTTGCAGGACGGACAGTGTCCGCCTGTCTCATGTAGTGTATAACATATTTCTGTCTGATCTGCAAAGGGGCCTGTGGGAAGTTCTTCTGCGCAGGTGGGGGGAGTTTCGCAAGCTCTAGGCTTGTGACTCCTGTGGCGGCTAGGACGGGCAAAAACAGGAAAGTAGGGATGGTGTGCATGCAGAGGCACCTTATGGTGACAGGTGACGCCTGAGGCCCCCCGAACGGGTTGTGCGGCTCGGCGGGGGGATAAGGGTTGCCTGGGAGACCAACCCTACTCACTCACCCAGGTGTTGTGCGGCACCGGGTTGGGGGTGACACCGGAAGGTCTACCTCCCCCAGAAGGGGCAGTCCCGAGGGATGGCGAGATCACCGCCACCCCTCAGGCTGGGTGTGTTTTCGCCCAAGAAGTGCCAGCTAGCTGCTGACACAGTTAGATGCCCATCCTAGTTACCCCTTTGCAGCTATTTCAATAAATGTGGCCCAGTTTTCAACCCAAGCTTGTTGTCTGCGTCTTCTTTAACCCATCTCCGCTCGCAAATGCCCTCACCCTGGCGCCAGCTTGTCTGGCTGAAAGGGGGGGGCATTGCGGGCGGGTGGGGTGACAAGACGTAGGGGCCTCTGATTGGTGCACCCCAGTGGCACCACCATGCAAGGAGGGGCAGGCTGAGCTGCCTTAAAACTCAGTTCCCCCTCCCAATCTCAGCTCTCTGGCTCGACGCAGCTCCCTCCCACCCTCCCCTAAGCAGTGTGGGTTTCTTACCGGTTGCCCTTTTGGGGGCCATCTAGGAATTTTTTGGCTCACAGTTCGATTGGCCTATTACTGTGCATCTTTTTTGCCTACATCCCACTGTTTTTGTGGGTCAAGAGTGTCCTGTAAGGGAACATGGTCTTTTATCATCGGTCACATTCCAGTTGGCGGCTAGGACGGGCAAAAACAGGAAAGTAGGGATGGTGTGCATGCAGAGTCACCTTATGGTGACAGGTGACGCCTGAGGCCCCCTGAATGCGTTGTGCGGCTCGGCGGGGGGATAAGGGTTGCCTGGGAGACCAACCCTACTCACTCACCCAGGTGTTGTGCAGCACCGGGTTGGGGGTGACACCGGAAAGTCTACCTCCCCCAGAAGGGGCAGTCCCGAGGGATGGCGAGATCACCGCCACCCCTCAGGCTGGGTGTGTTTTCTCCCTAGAAGTGCCAGCTAGCTGCTGACACAGTTAGATGCCCGTCCTAGTTACCCCTTTGCAGCTATTTCAATAAATGTGGCCCAACCCAAGCTTGTTGTCTGCGTCTTCTTTAACCCATCTCCACTCGCAAAAGTCCCTCCTTTCTCTGTGCAGTTTTCAGCATTCACTGTGAAGGAACAGGCCGTGTTCACATGAAGTTCTTCTTGTACCATTTTCTTTCTTATTCTTTCTTATTGCTACCCTTGGCTTGACTTATCCACATCACCATTTAATCAGATTAACGGTAGCAGCCCATATGATGCCACAATTCGACATCTAATGGTATGATGTCACCAGTGGTGTAGTGGAGCCAGGGCTCACAGGGACTCAGCGCTGGCACTTTTTGTTAGCAGGGGCACGGATGTCATCTGTCCTCCCCCTTCAACTTCCCTGTTCCCTCTGAGCTTAGCTGTAATTGTCACAATAGCTGGGGAGAAATTCATTTTCCCAGCAACAATATACTGTTCCCTTTTGTGGTGCAAGCTATTTTGGGGTGGCCTGGTCTTGAATGGGCCCATTAGCTTTGTGGAGATGAATGAAAACCACTAGAACTAGGAAAGGCAGTTCAACCTTTGCTGGGGGGTGGGGGGGTGCACAGAAGGGGAAACCACCAAATGCTTGCTGGTTGGGTGAAAGGGGGGGGCAATGGAAGGCTGTGTGGCTCTTTGCGGAACTCCACATATCATACTCTAATGTGTTGATTTCCTGAAAAATGTGAGGTGGGCACAGGAGGCTGCTGTGGGAAGGAGGAGATGGGGAAACTTGCTTTCTGTGAATTTCCTTAAGTTAAGTTACCTTAGGATCCAAGCCTGATTTGGGACACTTTGTCCCTGCTCTAACACACATGCACGCACACACACACGGCACACACACACGCACACACACATGTTGTTCAGGAGGATCCTCAAACTTCTGGAAAAGCTTTTCAGAGGGAAGATGTGACTGCAGCAGAGAGAATGGACAGGAATTTGTTTTCCTTCTGTGAACGTTCTTCAGTTAACTTGTCTTAGGATTCAACAAGTCAATGTTTCCTTTTTCTGGTTGTTTTACAATTCTGTTAATGGGGGAATGGATTTGAGTGACTATGGAAGTCGTAGTGTGAGTATTAAAGCTTGACCTAGCCAGTTCTTAAGAAGCATAGGGTGCGATTCTGTAGATTATCCAGGACCATGCCTCCATGACAACGGAAGGAGAACAGAATAGAGGAGTACTGGATTTTTTTAAAAAAAGAATCAGGTTTGCTCCGCACCAGTAAAAATTGCTTCACAGAACATACTTCTGGGTAGGGATGGGGGTTGGAGTGAACGTCATCTGACTGGCAGGGGCTACTTAACCAATAAGAGAGGCTCCCCCCTCTCCCCCCCCTTTCTCCTTTCCCCTGAAAGTCCAGATGCACCTGCACAATGGGATGTACATGATGTTCCATTTAGGGATGTACAATAGTCATTTACCTTTTCGCAGAATTGATTCACGGTGGGGGGGGAGGTGCTCCGTCCCTCCCTCCGAAATCCTCAACGGGGGGGGGAGGCAATCCGGTCCTCCCCCCCAGAATCCTGCCCGGCCGGCTCTGCTCCGCTGTGGCTCCACAGAGCAGCTGGCCAGGGCCGTTCGCAGCCGGACTTTCAGCCGCGGACAGGCTGCTGTGGACGCAAATGGCGGCGGCTACGGCGGCCGCCATTTGCATTCCCTATTTTTTGCCATTTTATCCTACGTAAATATTTATGTAGGCTGTTACGGCGAAAAACATGGGGAATGCAAATAGCGTAGCGGGCGCTATTTGCGTTCCTTTTTTTTCGTCGTAATAGCTTACATAAACATTTACGTAGGCTAAAACGGCGAAAAATAGGGAATGCAAATGGTGGCCGCTGTAGCCACCGCCACTTGCGTATGCCGTTCCCCCCCCCCCAGCCGTGATAGGCTACGTAAATACTTACGTAGCCTATCACGGCAAAGAACAGGATGCAAATAGTGGCCGCGGCAGCCAGTCAAAAGACCAGCCGCCACCGCTGGAGCCGCCACCATCAGGAACATCCGCCCCAGATAAGCTTCGTCCTGGAGAGAATCCGAGGGGGGATCAGGCTGTTCTGCCATGGATTTCGGGGGGCCGAATGCCAGTGCATTCGGCCTCACTGAAATCCGTGGTGGAATTCTCCGCCATCCCTACTTCCATTACATATGCTTGTGCTGGGAAAGATGGGGGGAGAACACAGGGATGGGAAACCAGTTTTACAGGCTTCAGGGAAAGTGCTTTAAACGCTGGGCTCCTTCACACTGAGCTTTTATCCTGCAGTTGAGATTGCTCCTTCATGGAAGTTTGCGGGTTCTTTACATGACGCTGTGATCATTCAAGGCGTCTCATGCACTAAATGCCCTTTGTTCTGTTTTTAAATAGATCACAAATAATGTGCTATCAAATTACCTTGTTGTGTTCTGCTTCATTTTCCTCTGTGAAAAGAGTAAAAGTAGAAAGAAGAGGAGTGAGATCAATAAAAGATAATGGAAGACTCAGATATGGGGAGATGGAGGGGGAGCCGTTGTGATCCTGCATTTAAAATGGAAGTAGAAAGCCCCATTTTAAATGCAGGATTTTAGGCTGGTGTAGAGATGCCTTCTGTATTCAGTTCAGAGGGAACTCTGTAAATTCTGATGTAGGCATTGAGAAGGCAAGCCTCATTCGGCACAATGGGAGTTACTTCCAAGTAGACACATATATGCTTGTGCTGGGAAAGGGGAGGGGGGAACACAGGGATGGGAAACCTGCCCCTTTTTTAACCACAGGATCTTTATAATGAAGGTGTGAAGGATCACTATAACGAGGTGTGGTTTAATTACTTCTGAAAGCAACAAACCAAGCCATAGAGAATCACAGGTTTGATAAAGCACTTTACAGGCTTGAGGGAATCAGTGCTTTAAAATCTGTATTTCAATTCAGGGGGATCTCTGTAAATTCTGATGTGCGCAAGCCTCATTGAGCATGACGGGAGTTACTTCTGAGTAAACATTAATTGGTTTGTGCTGGGAAACATAAGGACAGGAAACACCCCTTGACCAGGGTCATGGTGAAAGGCACATCCCTGTGCAGGGCAAGCAAACCTGAGGTCAATGCAGGGGTTGGGGCACACAGCAACTGTACCATGGAGAACCTGACTTGAGGAAAAGAATCAGACTTTAAGGAGTCTCAGGAAATCCAGTTTTTCCCTGATAAACTCCAGGGTGGCTGCTGGATGGACATGACATTATGTATCCCTAATGACCTCCAAATGGAGCCAATTCAGAGTAAATTGCTCATGGAGACACCCCCCTGGACATAGGGATGGCGGAGAATTCCGCCATGGATTCCAGTGAGGCTGGATTCTTTAGAATCCGGCCCCCCAGAATCCGTGGCAGAATGGACTCCTGCCCCCCACCCCCCTGCGGAATCCCCCCAGGATGGCACTTACCTGGGGCAGATTCGGCAGCTCTGGCTGCGGCTCCGGCGGTGGCTGGTCTCCTGGCTGGCCGCGGCAGGGCTGCTGCCGCCGCCATTGCTGTCCTCACACCGTGATAGGCTATGTAAGAATTTATGTAGCCTATCACGGCTAACGTAGAAACAAAAAGAAAAACACACAGGGTACGCAAATGGCGGTGGCTACGGCAGCCACCATTCGCATGGCCTATTTTTCGCCGACTTATCTTACGTAAATATTTACGTAAGATAAAATGGCGAAAAGTAGGCCACGCAAATGGCGGCCGCCGTAGCCACCGCCATTTGCGTACGCTGTATGAGTGTGTTCTTTTACATTAGTCGTGATAGGCTACGTAAATTCTTACATAGCCTATCACGGCTGTCTAGCTGGACGCAAATGGCCGCCATTTGCATCCACACCAGGCCGTCCGCATCTGGAAATCCAGCTGCGGACGGCCCTGACCGGCTGCTCCACAGCCTGGCTGCAGAGCGGAGCCGGCCATCGAGGATTCCGGGGGGGAGGACTGGATCACCTCCCCCCCCATCGAGGATTCTGCGAGGAGGGACAGAGCAAAGGTAAGTGAGTTTCGTACATCCCTACCTGGACATTTTTCTGTGCCTGTGAAGCACAGAACAAGGAACAAGATTCTAAAGAAATTGTAAGTAGAAGTTCCAAAATCCATTGGGCTTAGGAAGGCTTCTCCCTCCCCCATCTTGCTTACCAATGATTTCTGGAGGCAAGAGAGAATCTTGCACTTTCTAGAAGACATAGATACAGGATTTGAATGGCATGGAGATGTGCCCAATGATATTATGCTTAGGATGTCATGAAGGCAAATCCTACGCAGAAGACCCACAAAGGACCAAACAAACCAGTATATCAAATGTGAAATTGCGTTCATGTACCTGCATTGTTGTTTTAAAAAAAACCATTTGCCAGATGGCCACGATGTCATCTGTCCCTAACGACCTCAATGCACAGCCAGCTCAGAGTAAATTGCTGGTGGAGACATCCCTCAGGAGGAAAAGGTGTTTTAGTGTACTGCTTTGTTGAGGGCAGGCATTCCCCTGAGCACATGAGACCTAAAACTGTGGTGGGGGATGGGTCTTCACAGGCTGGCCTCACCCCCTACATTTTTGACCTTGCTACACTGAGTGGCAAATTCTGAAGGGGGAGTCTATTTGCACTCACATGAATGCAAGTGTAGCAGAAATCAGAGTCAGAGAGACCACGGAGTAAAGAAAAATGAGTATTCTTTATTTAACGCGCGGGCTTAAGGCTGGAATCTTTTCCAAAGAGCCAAAAGCCCCGAGGCATAGCCACACATTACTTTTATAGAGATGATGACACACAAGCGACCCTTTCTCCCACTCCCTCTCCTGTGGTTTTACAGTTGGTATAGTTGTTTATAGTACAGGAAATGGGCCATAGGACATTCTATCTTGAGAACAAGGATACAGTCTTGCAGTAAGCAAAAAGGCAAAATCATGACTGTGTTGTGCAATTCAGCTTGCTGACAGGGGAAGTCTCTACATTGCTGTTCCTGCCAAACTATGCTAGCTCAGCAAGAACATGAGACCACTTAGTCTGACCCCCGACATGGCTGCTACACAAGTAGAATGCACCATGGGTTCTGGGAACCTGCTTTATCAAGGTCTCCAATCATGTGGAGGGTTCTACTCATATTCAAATGATTGGGAGAACGCCTCTTGAGAGCTTGCTGCTCAATGTGGCCAGGTTTGGAACTGACTGGGTGGCAGCAGGTACACATGGGCATGTAGAGGGCAGGGCCAGCCTGCACAGCCCCGTCCCCTTACTCAGTTTTAGCCCCTGCACATTCACATGTGTGTGTGTGTGTGTGTGTTTTACATTCACTTTTTTATTTCGTGGCCGGGGAGACAGGGCGCTTCTCCCCGGCCTGAATTTCAGCCGGGTGAGGTGGGGCGCCTCCCCCCCGGCCTGAATTTCGGGGGGAGAACCGAAGCGCCTCCCCCCCACTGCGAAGCAAGCTGCGGGACCAGGTAAGTGACTTTCGTACATCCCTACGTGATAGGCTACGTAAAGACTTATGTAGCCTATCACATAGGGATGTACAAAAGTCACTTACCTTTTCGCAGCTTGGCTTCGCGGTGGGGGTAAGGCGCTTCGCTTTCCCCCCCGAAGTTCAGGCGAAGGGGGGGAGGCTTCCTGCCTCGCCCGGCCGAAATTCAGGCCGGGGAGAAGCGCCCCGTCTCCCCGGCCGCAAAACAAAAAGTAAAAAAAAAAAAAGACCCTGTGATAGGCTACGTGACGATTTACGAAGCCTATCACGGCTAGATTTCCAAAGACAGCCGTGATAGGCTATGTAAATCGTCACGTAGCCTATCACGGGTGACTTTAAAAAAAAAATAAAAGCGCGTACGCAAATGGCGGCGGCCCATAGGCGCTGCCATTTGCGTTCCTTATTTTGGCACGTCTAGTCTACGTAAAGATTTACGTAGACTACGGCGAAAATAAGGGCACGCTACGTGATAGGCTACGTGACGATTTACGTAGCCTATCATGGCTGTCTTTGGAAATCTAGCCATGATAGGCTACGTAAATCGTTACGTAGCCTATCACGGGTGTGTGTGTTTTTTTTTTACTTTAGTTTTTTTTTTTTTGCAATGCCAGCGGCGGCAGCCGGTCGGGAGACCAACCGCCTCCCCTGCCCGCGCCGAACCGCCGCCGAACCGCTGCTGGGACCCGCCGCCGGGAGGGACATTCACCAAGGGTAAGTCCCATCCTGGGGGGGGCAGGGGGTGGAGAATTTCACTGCCGATTTCGGGGGGCCGAATGCGTTGGCGCTCAGCCCCCCAAAGATTCGGGGAGACATTCTCCGCCATCCCTACTATCACATCCTGGTTAAAAAAAAAAAAAGGCGTATGCATTTGCGTTTCTTATTTTTGGCCGTCTTAGTCTACGTAAATATTTACGTAGACTATTGCAGCGAATCGAAAAGGGATGCAAATAGCGCCCACTACACTATTTGCGTTCCCCTTTATTTTCGCCATAATAGTCTATGTAAATATTTACGTAGACTAAGACAGCGAAAAATAAGGAACGCAAATGGCGGCGGCTGTAGCCACTGCCATTTGCGTACGCCGTTTTGTTTTGTTTTTTACCCTGCAGCCACTGCGGCTGGAAATCCGGCTGCGGATGGCCCTGGCCTGGCCGGCTGCTCCGCGGAGCCACCGCGGAGGACAGCCGGCCGTCGAGGATTCCGGGGGGGAGGAACGGATCGCCTCCCCCCCCGTTGAGGATTCCGGGGAGAGGGACAGAACACCGCCCCCCCCCCATGAACAGAATCCGCGAAAAGGTAAGTCACTTTTGTACATCCCTAGTTAAAAGGCGGCCAAGGAATATTCTGATAACAACAGCATGGTATTAATCGTCTAAATGAAACAGTGATAAAAGATGACTATTGCACAGATCTGGCGATCTTGTAAAGGTCTTATAATAAGTAGGAAGTAGAATTAACACCATGAAAAGTTCCCAATCCCAGCCCACCCACAATGCATTATTGAGGAGTGGGACTCATTTAAATGAACTTTTGTGAATGTGAAGGGGATGTTTTGTTTTGTTTTTTGTTTTGGTAAAAGGGTTAGATGTATTCTTAAGTGCTTCAATGGCCAGTGACTCATTATGTGGGCAGTCAGGTGATTCAGCTTTATCTTTGGGGTATCCCTCAACTTTTCAGCCGGCAGAAGTAGGAGGTAAATGACAGGGAATCAAAGTCTCTATAACTGCCTTGCAGATTTCCATACATGCCCCAATAGCATCTGGTCCTGGTTGTTATCAGAAACGATACTGACTGAACGGACTATTGGTCTCACCCAGCATGGCCGTTCTGATGTTCTCATTCTATATCTGCCCTCCTTCTTCCTGCAATTTTCTTTTGACATGGGATATATATTTGTGCATTTGAAAGAATGAGTTTCGCAGTTGAGAACTAAAAGGCAAATTGTGTTAACTGTAGTTTTTAAAATCTGGACGAAGCAAATATACTTGTCATTATAGAAAATAGAAATATCCCAAACTGCTCTAAAGTAACTCAGGCAGGAAGCATTCACCAGCTTGCAAATTCTATTGATATATCCGTTTTACTACTTTCTATCCATCTGCCAAACCCACCTGCTTTTCAGATGGGTTATGTGCAATCTCTGTTAATGAGGAGCTACTATCTCATTCTTCCCCTCCCCCAACTTTTCCTGGAATGTGTGTGTGTGTGTGTGTGTGTGTGTGTTTCAAAAAAGAAGAAATGTTATGATGCATATTAGGAAGTCATGCTGTGTTAGTCTGAATTATACACCAAGCAAAATGCTGTATAAACTAATGTGCCAAAGCATGTATTTCCATATATCTACTATGGGTTGAAATAGGTAGCATTTCATCCAACGTGAGAAGCCAAAATCAGTTCTGACTAAAACAGAATCAAATTTAGTTTTATTATGCACCTCAAACACAACCTACACAAGTAAAGTGAGTTACATCATTAGAAGAAATAATGGCATTGCCGTGCTTAGCAACTCTGTGGTATAAGGAAAGAAGCCCTTCTTATATTTGCATAGAAAGGATGACATAAACAAAACATAGGAGCTTCAGTTCATCAAAGTTTCTGATAGGAGGAGATGGTATGTCAAGTGAACCCTCCATTGACAGTTCAACCCAGCAGGCCCCAGTGGGCTGGACCTCTATTTTTCTTTTTGGGGTTGAAAATCCAAAAAGCAAATTGGCACCATCATTCTAGAAACATATACATAATTCTGAAGAAAAGTTCAAATATCATAAATTCACTTATCCTAATGAAATTAAAGCAAGGAATTTATGATACTCTTTTCTTGGAACACTGATTGGTATCTCCTTTGGAAGGTCATTTAAATCACCAGAGCAAATCAGTTTCCTTCTGATGCTTGTTTCCACCCAACAGAGTTTTAATACAAGAAGTAGCATAAATTGGTGGGTAGATACACAGAACCAGTTGGCAGCACAGTGGTCATCATGTCCTAGGCTCATCACGTGAGATGTCCTCCTCATTGATGGGTAGTGTTCGTATACTTTCTGTACCCTTGCCCCTCCCTCCCCCATCCTCTCTATCCATTGTCTGTTTTAGATTGTAAGCTCTATGTGGGCAGGGACTTGTCTGTTTTTGCCAATGCAACTCAGTAAGATGCTATGTATCCTTGTAGCACTGCATAACTAAAACAATACATGATGATGATGAAGAGCAAGCAAGGTTACTGTTTATCATCACACAGCAATGATAAATGATCTGTGTGACCCACAACAATTGTTACTGACGTGTGAATCCACCCACTGTTAGTCAATTAGAGGGGTGTTTGAAAAGGAAGCCTCTCTATGGGATGAAAAAAGTGCTCCAAGCATGTTAGACTTAGATGTTATATTTGTTGCATTTGAGAAAGGTCCATATGAGATCACATTTATGGATAAAATGGTATGATGATTGTTTGGATCAATCAAAGACCTGGTTCTCTCTCAATGGTAGAAAGGGCTCACCCCAAAGTTTATTGAATGAAGAGAAATGTCCAGGAGGGGTGCCACTGAGAAGGAAATGGGAAGCAGAAGTTGCATTCCTACTGCATGGATCATCCCTTCCCTGTAACTGAGGCACCCATTGAACTCAGTGGGGCTTACTTCTGTGTAGACATATATAGAATTTCATTGTCGCTCTGGCAAAAGGAATGGGGTTTCTTTGATTCCTTCCTTCCTCTCTGGGGACTGTAGGCTTTCCAGTCAACACTTTGAATATCAGATTACTAATCTTTGGTAATTACTACTTTTAGAAGGCTTAAGCAGAAAACATGACAATTTTGGAAAACTGTATATATGCCAATTAAGGCCTATTAAGTGTGAATTGTAGGGGTGTACGAAACCCCACTTACCTGGCTCCCCTGGGTTCAGCTGGGGGGGAGGCGCTCCGCTGGTCCTGGCTGGCCGGCTCCGCTCCATGGGGATTCCGTGGAGCCACTGGCCGGGTCCACCAGCAGCCAGACATCCAGCCGCTGGCTAGCAGGGACGCAAATGGCGGCTGCCATAGCCACCGCCATTTACGTCCCTGTATTCAGCCGTGATAGGCTACATAAAGACTTACGTAGCCTATCACGTCTGAGTTAAAAAAAAAATAAACGCGTACGCAAATGGCGGCGGCTACAGCGGGCGCTATTTGCATTCCCCTTTATTTTCACCATCTTAGTCTACATAAATATTTACGTAGACTAAGACGGCCAAAAATAAGGAACACAAATGGTGGCAGCTGTAGCCGCCACCATTTGCGTACGCATTTTTTTTTTTAAACCCAGACGTGATAGGCTATGTAATTCTTTACGTAACCTATCACAAATGGGGGGGGGAACAGACTGCAAATGGCGGTGGCAGCGGCAGCCATTCGGAAGACCACCCGCCGCCGCCGCCGCCACTGGAGCCTCCGCCGTCTGGAACGTCTGCCCCAGGTAAGTCTCGTCCTGGGGGGGATCCGCAGGGGGGGGGGAATGGCAGCCTGTTCCGCCATGGATTTTGTGGGCCAAATGCACTGGCATTCGGCCTCACCGAGATCCGTGGAGGAATTCTCTGACATCCCTACTGAATTGATATATCCACTTAGGGTAGGGATGTACGAAAGGCACTTACCTTTCGCGGATTATGTTTATGGTTGGGGGGGAGGCGCTCCGTTCCTCCCCCCCCCCGAATCCTGGCTGGCTGGCTGTGCTCCGCAGGGATTATGCGGAGCCGCCAGCTGGCTCTGCCAGCAGCCGGACATCCAGCCGCTGGCTAGCAGGGACGCAAATGGCGGCAGCCGTAGCCGCCGCCATTTGCGTCCCTGCAGTCAGCCGTGATAGGCTACATAAATGTTCACATAGCCTATCACGGCTGACTTAAAAAACAACAACAACGCGCGTACGCAAATGGTGGTGGCCATGGCAAATAGCGCCATTTGCGTTCCTTATTTTGGCATGTCTTAGTCTACGTAAACATTTACGTAGACTACGACGGCGGAAATAAGGGGAATGCAAATAGCGAAGACGCTACGCTATTTGTGTTCCCCTTATTTTCGCCGTCTTAGTCTACGTAAATGTTTACGTAGACTAAGACATGCCAAAATAAGGAATGCAAATGGCGGCGGCCATGGCTGCCGCCATTTGCGTATGTGAGGGTTTTTTGTTTTTTTTTTAAAGTCAGCCGTGATAGGCTACATAAACATTTAAGTAGCCTATCACATTTTTTTTTAAAAAGCCTAGCCGTGATAGGCTACGTAAATCTTTATGTAGCTTGTCACTTTTTTTTAAAACTGGAAATGGCGGTGGCGGCAGCTGGTCGTAAGACCGGCCGCTGCAGTCGCTGCCGCCGCACCGCCACTGGAGCCGCCGCCGCCAGGAAGATCCGCCCAAGGTAAGTCTCGTCCCGGGGGGGATCCGCGGGAGGCAGGGGGGTGGCAGGCCTTTCCGCCACTGATGTCGGGGGGCCAAATGCACTGGCATTCGGCCTCACTGAGATCCGTGGCGGAAGCCTCTGAAATCCCAACTGAATTGATATATCCACTTAGGGTAGGGATGTACGAAAGGCACTTACCTTTCACGGATTATGTTTATGGTTGGGGGGGAGGTGCTCTGTTCCTCCCCACCCCACCCCCGGAATCCTGGCCAGCCGGCTGTGCTCCGCAGGGATTCTGCGGAGCCGCCAGCCAGCTCCGGCAGCAGCCGGACATCCGGCTGCTGGCTAGCAGGGACGCAAATGGCGGCAGCCGTAGCCACCGCCATTTGCGTCCCTGCAGTCAGCTGTGATAGGCTACGTAAATGTTTATGTAGCCTATCATGGCTGACTTAAAAAAAAAACAAAAAACCCTCACATACGCAAATGGCGGCAGCCATGGCCGCCGCCATTTGCATTCCTTATTTTGGCATGTCTTAGTCTACGTAAACATTTACGTAGACTAAGACAGCGAAAATAAGGGGAACGCAAATAGTGTAGACGCTACACTATTTAGATAAATGCAAATAGAGTAGACGCTGCCGCCATTTGCGTACATGCGTTTTTGGGGTTTTTTTTAAGTCAGCCGTGATAGGCTACGTAAGGATTTACGTAGCCTATCATGGTTTTTTTAAAAACCTAGCCGTGATAGGCTACGTAAAACAAAATTTTGTTTGTTTTTTAAACTGGAAATGGCAGCGGCGGCAGCTGGTCAGAAGACCGGCCGCCACCGAACCACCACTGGAGCCGCCTCCAGAGCCGCCGCCGCCAGGAAGATCCGCCCAAGGTAAGTCTCGTCTCGGGGGTGGCGGGGGGGTGGTGGCCCATTCCGCCACCAATTTCGGGGGGCCAAATATGCTGGCATTCGGCCTCCCCAAGATCTGTGGCGGAATTTTCGTACATCCCTAACTTAGGGTAATAAAAATCACTATCTAGAGATCTTTCTCCTTCCATTTGATTCATACAAGAACCCTGTGTGGTGGGTTGGGAGGTAGTGGCTGGTCCAAGTTCACCCAGTGAGCTTCATGGCTGACTGGGGATTTGAGCACAGGTCTCTCCAGTCCTAGCTGGGTGAAGGGATATGGATTATGCATAGAATAAGAATATGTCAGGCAGCCCCCTCTCTCTTTTTGGTCAGGATAGAGCTGCCCCTTCTGTACTATATCTGATTTCCTGCAGAGGCAGTTATACAAGGACAGTCAACATTTCCAGGTCTTTAGTATGAGGGATTCACTCTAAAAGATGCATCTGGTGCAATGTCAAGGTTCAGGACATGCAATTGTCTGGAGATTTTGGCTGAGAAATGTCCATTCCTTTCAAGCCATGCTTTCGAGCGATGCAATGCCTGCTAAATAAAGGGTCCTAGTGGAGCTGTCCAGGAGACTTCATTACAGAGTGGTATGATACATAAAACAAAGAAAAGGAGAGCCAGTGCTACCGAAAGCTTATTACAGCTATATGAAGCAGCAGGTAACTTCACCAAATGACTGTTGTTTGAGTAAATGCACTAGTTAAATATGTAATAAAGAACAAAGCAGAGATCATTATTCATTGTCCCCAGACAGTCTGTTTCTTTGTAAAGACAAGGCAATGACAGATCCCGGGAATATTTTTGGCATCACTTTTGATTGACATTGGATATGATTTTCAACAATCCCTCTTTAGAGCCATGAAAATCAAATAAACACACTTAGCAACTATAGTATAATGATGTGTATATATTTTTAAATATCTGTGAGCATATATTTAAGGTGGCAATCCGGGGCACACACTTCCTGGCAAGTAACTCCACTGAACATAGTGGGACTTTCTTCCAAGTAAACATGAATCAGTTTGCACTGTTAGGCAGGAAGTCTATGGATTTTTACCTAGGAGTAAGCCCAGTGTTGAACACAGTGGATATGCATAAGATCAGTAAATATACATAGGTTCAAGCTATGATGCACTGTGTGGGGCAGATAGCTACTATCCTGGTGTTGGAGTCAAAGAAAATGTGTCAGTGGATCTTTTAAAACAAAATTTGTGAAATATATAGTGATCCCCACCACTTCAGAAGCCCACAGTCTATTCCCTGGCTTACACACTCACAAATCAGGTGTTGAAATACATGAGGGAAGGGACTGGTTTATGCCCCCCCCACACACACACACACAGTCTGATGTACCGTGTAATCTGGGATTACTGTGGTATATCTGTAGCAATGTATGCTGGTAGGCCCTACTGTAGTACATCATTATCAAATAATGTATGCCCAGTTCCTGAGTTTGACCTGCTTTTAAAAAAGGGGTGGGTGGTTTGAAGAAATCAAGTATATGAGCATACAGAAGAACACACTGTACCACCACCACCACTACCCCTCCCAGTGTACATGTTAATTTGGGAGGTTTCTCCACAACAATGGAAGGAGAAGTGAATGGAGGATTACCTGGATTTTTTTTCAAGGGATCGGCTTCGGTGTGCTTTTGTCCATGCAGGGCTCCACGAGTGAGTGCACTGCATCAGTATAAGTTGCTTCACAGAACATACTTCTGGGTGAGGGGTGTGTGGAGTCATCATATGACTAGCAGGGGCTGCTCAACCAATAAGAGAGGCTTCCCCCCCCCCATCCAGGCTCTCCCTCCATTTCTCCTTTGATAAAATTACTCTACATCTCTTTCTCTCTCTCCTGCCACATTACTTACTCCCTTAAAGCAACAATCATTACAAGAACAGAGTGTTCTCTCTGCCTTCAACCTGCTGAAGCTCAAACAATCCCCTTCTCTCTCTCCCTGCCCCCATTACTTCCTTCTTTAAAGCAACAAAGAACACAGCGTTCCCTGCTTTATTGCAATCCATCAAAGTTTTTAAGCTTTGTCATTAAGGCTCCTAAATTAGTTATTTTGATTCATGGGAACCTCAGTAACTTTGGGAGAGCACATTTCAGAAACAAGCCTCATTGACCACAATGGGAGTTACTTCTGAGTAGAAACACTTATGTTTCTGCTTGGAAAAGGCAGGGAAGAGAAACAAAGGGATGGGAAACCAGCCCCCTTTCTAACCTGATGCTGCACAGGATCAGATGATCGAAGGTGGAAGTAGTTACTTCCAAATGGCAATAAACCAAACAATGGAGACTTGCAGCATTGAGAAAGTGCTTTACAGCCTTTAGGGAATTAGTGCTTTAAGATGTGCTTTCTCAACTGGAGGGATCTCTGCAAATTCTGATGTGCACATTCAGGGGACAGGCCTCATTGACCACAGTGGGAGTTAATACTGAGTACACACTAATTGGTTTGTGCTGGGAAACACAGGGACAGAAAATACCCCTTGACCAGGGTCATGGTGAAAGGCTCACCCCTGGGCATGGCTAGCATACCTGAGGTAAATGTGGGGGCTGGGGTACACAGCAACTATACCATGGAGAACCTGACTTAAGGGAAAAAATGGGACTTTAAGCAGTCTCAGGAAATCCAGTTTTTCCCCGATAAACTCCAGGGTGGCTGCTGGATGGACATGACATCATGTATCCCTATTGACCTCTCAACGCAGCCAACTTGGAGTAAATCGCTCATGGAGACACCCCCCTGGACATCTTTCAAGTATTGGTTGCCTGTGAAGCACAGAACGAGGAACAAGATTCTAAAGAAATTGTAAGGGGAAGTTCCAAAATTCATTGGGCTTAGGAAGGCTTCTCCCTCCCCCATCTTGCTTACCAATGATTTCTGGAGGCAAGAGAGAATCTTGCACTTTCTAGAAGACATAGATGCAGGATTTGGATGGCATGGAGATATGCCCAATGATATTATCCTTAGGATGTCATGAAGGCAAATCCTACACAGAAGACCCAAATGAATCAGTATATCAAATGCGTAATTGTGTGTCATGTACCTGGGTTGTTGTTTTTAAAAAACCATTTGCCAGCCAGCCTGATTAAGATCAGGCCTAAGGCATATATGGAGGGGGCCGTAACCCTCCCCAAATGAAAACCATCCATCCCAAAGCTGCCCTGGAGGGAGGCTGCCGTTGATGTCTAGTTTGGCCCCTAGTTCAGCGCGTCTTCTTACTCTCCTGCAAGTGTGCCTAGGCTTGCTTCCTTCATGGGCAGTTTTCGTGGGTACTGACCCGTGTTGTCTGGACAGCTGGGTAGATCTAGGGCAGGTGTGTGGCTCAGAGTTACCACAAGGGGTTGGACAGTGTTTGAGATCCCATGGAGGGTGGCAAATAATTTTACTACCAACTACATTGTACACCTGACCTGAAGGCCTATTTTATATATAAACTATTGGGAAGAATGAGAACAGCAGTGGAGGATTTTATTTTTATTTTTTTTAATCAAAACCTTTGCTTTAACAAGAAAATAATCCTTGTTTGGTTTTTTTCCTTCTTCCAAGAGAGTTGTTATAGTCTTTTAAACATTTTCTCTTGTTTTAGGGAAATTATCTTTTAGCGTAGGTCTGAAATAAACCTGGCAAGTACAGTATGTTGTATTGATTTTTTTAAAGCTCTTTTATTTTAATAACTTGCTAAGGAAATAAAACATAACAAAAAGCAATAAAGGACAATATGAAAGCCAGGCGGGAATTGGGAAAGTAGCTGTTATCTAAAAAGGCATTTTTCCTTTCTTTAATTTAAACGGCCTGTACGAAACATATATTAATTTTAAATTACAGATTTGAGATAGCATTAGTGGAATGGCTTTATTATATTTCTTTGTTATCCTTCTGACTTCAACTCTGGCTCAGAAATGCAATTATTTCTGCAACTTGCGTTCAGTGGCGGATGCCATTCAAGCTGTGGCTGCTTATGGGGTAGTTAAAAGGATAAAATCAAGTAGTCATTCTACTAATCCCTTTACAAGGAAACAGCTTTCTGCATAAAAAGTAGAACTTATGTGGTCATTAGCAGATGCTACATCAAGCAACCCAAAATATACACATTTAAATTCTTAAGCACAATCTATGAACACTACACAGATGGTTTCCAAGAAACTGTACCTAAATTGATTACGATAAAAATGATCTGCTGCAATTGTTTCTGTCAAAAGGGAGAACAGAATTTGTCCCAATGTGTCGCTCTGCCCACTCATGCAGAGAACCCAGCTGCTGGGACAGATGTTGCTCTAAGCACTTTATTTTAGGGTCATTAAAATGGTTACAGGGGTTAGTCATTCATTGTTTTATAAATTGTGCTTACTAGCTGAGCTCAACAGACGCTCTGCAAAAAGTTCTTTGTGGCTGATCAGAAGAAAGTTGTGCTCCAGATCTCCATCTACCACAAACGTGTTCCTAAAAAGAAGCTGTTAATGGAAATGCAAAAGATAAGGTCAAAAAGCCATCCTTTTACTTCATTTTAGTTATTTATTTTGTTTGAATTTATTTTGCACAGGAAAGCATCCATAGTATCCCCAATCATATTAATATTGCTTTGTTGACTTGTGAAAGGCTGTCTTGTCTTTTGATTATAAATACTGTTTCATTAGTTATTACCAACCTGGTCTTTCTGAGGGTAGCACATTCCTGGACCATATGGTCTACAGGAGATCAGCAGACAAAACTGTCAGAAAGCAGAGGCCTAAGATTGGTCAGTTAGAACAGAGCAACATGGGTTCAAGTACTTTCTTCTGCCTTTGAAACCATCACGCGGTTAGCAGGTTATGTGTACTCATGCATGCTTCACTTAGAAATATTTGGCTAATGTCTTTCGGTGCTGGCAGGTTTTGTGCTTTTCCATGGCTCATCTCATTAAACATTGACTTTGCCTGATGCACTTATTGTTGAAGTGCTTAATACGCCAACGAGAAACAGAAGTGTAATAAGATGAAGCTTGGAGGTCAAAGTGCAAGGTTGATAGAGGGGCCCCCTTTCATGTCGTGCAATTGGCTTTGAGAGCTTTTGTTTCAGTCACTCTGGCTTGGATCCAGACTAAGTTAGTTGAACTTAATTGCCATTGAAATCAATGAGGCAAGGTAGACATGGCTTTAGTCCAAGTGATTTCAATGGCAACTACGTTCAACTAACTTACAGAGTAATCCTATTGTAATTTATTGTGGGCATGTTGGGAAATTTATTTATCTGTATTTGAAATTCTTACACCCCACCCTTCCTCCAAAGGTGCACAACGTGACTTAGAATTAGGTGTGTACGGATTCCCTGCCATCTGTTCTGGTGGGGAATCTGTTCCTCCTCCCCCAGGATTCTCTGGAGTGGTTCCGCTCCGTGAGGATTCTGAGGGGAGGAACTGGCTTGGGGGCTGTTTACCTTCCCTCCTGCTGCCCAGATCTGTTTGCCACCTCCCTGCTGATCGCCATGACTTAAAAAAAAAAAAGTGATCAGCAGGATGTGCCCATAGACTTAGTTAGACGCAACTAGAGCCATGAATCTTGCATCTAAGTCTATGTGTCCATAGGCTTATACACAAGATTTGTGGCTCTATTTTGTGTATACGTCTATGGGCACATCCTGCCGATGGCCTTTTTTTTTTTTTTTTTAAGACATGGTGATTGGCAGAGAGGAGGTGAACGGCTCTAGTTGGCAAAAAGCAGCCTAGTGCCTTTCCGCCTCCAGTTCTCCTGGAGCGGAGGTAAGTGGTTCCAATCTGCTGCAGATTGAGGCCAAATTCCAAAGAATCAGCAGTGGATTTCTCTGACATCCCTACTTAGAATATTAATAAAACAAGTACTGGTAAAACAAGAATAAAATCCTACTATCACAATAAAACAATTTAAATTCAGCAATAATAACCTAAGCTAAAAGCTCCAAAAGCGACAGGTCAGGTACCAATGGTTTTGTAAATTTGAAAAACTCCTTAACTTATGTTTAAAGTATTCACAGTGGGGACTAATCACATGTTTCCTGGGGGGGAGTTCCACAAATGGGGAGGGGAGCACTTTGGGCATGGCATATCCACACCTGCCCCATCACGCCCCATTTTCACCTGCTCCACTGGTGAACATTGCCAGAAGAACATCTACTGTATGTCAGTGGAGCTTCCCTCTGGTACCTGGGTGGACATCTAGCATTGCAGGTGTCAAGGGCTCCTTGGAGGCCTCTCTCAGTCTAATCCAGGAGCCAAGTCCAGACACAGACAAATGGATTCTTTTCAAAGCTTTTCAAAGCTCTTTTACAACAACTCTACTGTTAGCAACTAGATATGAGCAGCAGAGTACCTATGCCCTATGTTGGAACAGTTGGTCCCCGTTTGAAAGGGAATTACTGGCAGACCCCTGAACTTAAGGACTAGGGAGAGTCCCTCCCCTTTTCCCTTGGATCCTCTGGGTGCAGCCGTTGTTTGTGCGCCAACCAGACACTACGCCTCCTTTCTGCACCCTCCATTTGGCGCCTCTCTCTGCGTCGGCATCGCACGTCCATCAAGTCTGCTTCCCATGCTCTGTCACTCCCAGGACTGCTATCTAAGCTAGGAATGCTGGTGGGAGGAATCTCCGTCAGCTGTTGGTCCTGGGAAAGAGGAGCGCGCTCCTCTCCCAGGAGCGACTCCTCTTCCTCAGAATCAGAACTACTCCGGGATTCTATGGGCTCACTGTCCACCCTGACAGCAGATGTCATCCCACTGGCTTACCTGGCTGTCTCTGCCAGTGGAGCAGCACTTACGCCACTTCCTGCAGCACTTCAGCCAGCTTTCCATTTGGGCTTGGACTGCACCCTTGGTCTGGATCCAATCCTGCATTTTAAAAAATGCTAGCCTATGACATAATCCTGAAGCCACTTAGATCTGAGCTACGTGATCATTAAAATCAAGTGGTACAATTCTTGCTGGAACATACAATTTCAGATATAGGACAGGAAACTATGTTTGAATGTTTCTCTGAATTAAAGAATACGGGCCAGTGATTATTCATATAATCACTGCAGCCCACCATGGCTTATGTAAGCCACGGTGGGCTGCGGCATGTGCTGGTGGCCATTTTGAATATTCAAGCCATGGCGGACAGTCACCATGGCTTATCATGTCATCTGAACCTGGTAAGGGTGGGTTGTTGCCATGGTTAACAAACCACCCACAACCCTAAAAAAGCCCATGGGTTGTGGGTGGTTTGTTAACCATGCCAAAAACCCTCCCTCACAGGGTTTGGACAACACAATAAGCCATGGCAACCACCCACCACAGCTTGAATATTCAAGGCACACATCAAAACCCACCAAGGTTTAATAAATAAGCTACAGTGGGCTGCAGTGATCATGCGAACCAGGTCAATATAATACTCTTTGCACATAAAAATCTAGAATTTTAGAGACAAGGCTAGGCTAGAACCCTTCACTTTCATGAGTTAGTTATCTCTATTCACTCCATGTCTTTGTGTATATGGATCTGCACCTTCTCAAAGGCATGTGAACTGAACCCAGCACTTATCTTGGAGGGTGGGAAGCTAGCTATTGTGTATATCCATTGCAGATAGCTATGTTACTGTAACATTATGTGATTCAGTATTCAAATTTGTCTAATTTGTAATCCTTGGAAGCATTTCCAAATTAAACTGAGGGAAGTTTGCCTATCTCTAAAATGTTTTGTGCATATTGGAAGTCATTTCCTGAGCAGACAAATCATAGACTTTTTTTAAGTTTGTGTGTGTGTGTGTGTGTACACATAAATATATGCCCATTGTTACATCTGAACATCTCTATCACTGTATCCTATACATCCAGGGATTTCTGGGTGAGCCAGATTATCTAGATCAATCTCAATCTTTCTTCAGGCCTGGTTATGGGACAGAGACTGCTTTGGTCACCTTGGTGGACAATCTATACCAAGAACTGGACAGGGGTAGTGTGCCCCTGTTCATTCTGCTGGACCTTTTGGCAGCTTTCAATACCATTGACCATGGTATCCTTCTGAGGCATCTGTCTGAGATGGGACTGGGAGGCACTGTTTTATGGTGCTCCAGTCCTTCTTGGAGGGGCAATCTCAGAAGATGGTGCTGGGAGATTCCTATTTGATGCCATGGCCATTGAGCTGTGGTGTCCCTCAAGGTTCCATCTTATCCTCCATGCTATGTAACATATACATGAAACTGCTGGGAGAGATTGTCTGGAGTTTGGTGGTTCAGTGTCACCAGAATGCTGATGGTCTCTCCTTTTCATCTAAATCCAATCTCTCCTTTTCATCTAAATCCAAGGAAGCTGTTCTGATTCTAAATCGGTGCCTGATGTCAGTAATGGACTAGATGAGGGCAAACAAATTAAAGGTTAATCCAGACAATGGGGATTCTACCAGTGCTGGGTGGAGTTACACTCTCCCTGAAGACTCCAGCTCCGGCTCACAGATTGAATGCACTTCTGGACTTGGCTTTGAACCTGGATACCCAGGTTTCAGGGGTGGCCAAGAATGTGTTTTCACAGCTGAAGCTAGTGCACCAACTGCTCCCATTCCTAGAGATGTCTGATCTAACCATGGCCACATATGCCTTACTTACATCCCACTTGGACTACTGTAACGTGCTCTATGTATGGCTGCCTTTGAAAACTATTAAGATACTTCAGCTGGTCCAGAATACTGTGGCCAGACTGTTGCCCAGGATAGTTCCAGGAAGCACATGACTCCCTTGCTACAACTTCACTGGTTACAGGTCTGTTTCTGGGCAGAATTTAAAGTGCTAGTTATGACCTATAAATAAAGCCCTATATGGCTTGGGACCAGGCTACCTGAAAGGACACCTTCTCCCATATAAGCCTGCCTGGTTCCCAAGATCTTCTGGAGAGGCCCTTCTGTTGATACTGCCACCTTCAGAGGTGCGTTTTGTGATGACCCAAGAGAGGGCCTTTACAGTAGCCGCTCCCAGGCTATAGAACTCTCTCCCAAGGGAGGCTAGGTCTGCTCCTTCTTTGATGTCCTTCTACCAGCAGGCAAACACTGTTTTATTTAAGAAGGCCTTTAACCTGTAAATGGGTCTGGTGGGTTGGATGCTGTTTATAATAACATTTTTTCTGTAATTGTTATGTTGTTATTGTATTTTAATATATTGTTTTAATCCATTTTAATTGGCTCTGTATGCCACTTTGAGTGCAAATGTTTTGGAAGAAAGGTGGGGTACAAATTAAATAAATAAATAAGTCAGAGGCTTAGTTTCAGTGTCAAAGAATATTCTAGTGTATGGAAAGAAATGTGATCTTTTTATCTTTTCTTTTTTTTAAGGGAACTAGCACGCTTACATCGGAGGATATTCCATTTAACTCAGTGGGACTTACTTCTGTGTGGATATGCATAGTATTGCACTGTAAATCTAGTAGGAATCTCTTATATTCCATATGGCTGAAACTAAATGGTCACCAAGCTTGCATCCCCATTTGTAATGGTGAGCTTGGATGGCCATTTCTCCAGTTTTCAGGTAGAGGCTACTATAATTTCCTGTCAATTTGGGTGCCCCATACTTATATCAGTGGTGGCAGGGATAGCTCTTTGTCTTATTTTGAATGACTCCATGAGAGATTCACTCTGAGCTGGCTGCGTTTAGAGGTTGTTAGGGATACATGACGTCATGGCCATCCAGCAGCCACCCCAGAGCTTATCACAGAAAAACCGGATTTCCTGAGACTGGTTAAAGCCCCATTCTTTTCCTTAAGTTGGGTTTTCTGCAGTGTAGTTGCTGTGTGCTCCAACCCCTCGCATTTATGTCAGGTATGCTAGCCTTGCAATTACGCATTCGATATACTGATTCATTTGGTCCTTTGTGGGTCTTCTGCGTAGGATTTGCCTTCATGACATCCTAAGGATAATATCATTGGGCACATCTCCATGCCATCCAAATCCTGCATCTATGTCTTCTAGAAAGTGCAAGATTCTCTCTTGCCTCCAGAAACCATTGGTAAGCAAGATGGGGGAGGGAGAAGCCTTCCTAAGCCCAATGAATTTTGGAACTTCTCCTTACAATTTCTTTAGAATCTTGTTCCTCGTTCTGTGCTTCACAGGCAACCAATACTTGAAAGATGTCCAGGGGGGTGTCTCCATGAGCGATTTACTCCAAGTTGGCTGCATTTGGAGGTCAATTGGGATACATGATGCCGTGGCCATCCAGCAGCCAACCTGGAGCTTATCAGGGGAAAACCAGATTTCCTGAGACTGCATAAAGTCCCATACTTTTCCTTAAGTCAGGTTTCCCAGCACAAACCGATTAGTCTCTACTCAGAAGTAACTCCCATTGTGGTGAATGTGCACATCAGAATTTACAGAGATCCCCCTCAATTGAAATAGAACATTTTAAAGCACTAATACCCTAATGGCTGTAAATAGGGATGTACGAATCCCTTACCTCGTTCCAGGTGGGGGCATCCGTGGGGGGGAGGTGCTCCATCCCTCCCCCTGGAATCCTCCCTGGCCAGCTCCACTCTGCGGTGACTCCGCGGAGCCGCCGGCCAGGGCCGCCCATAGTAAGACTTCCATCTGCTGCTGGGCTGCACTGGCCGCAAATGGCTGCAGCCCAACAGCGGCAGGAAGACCACCCGGAGCCGCCACCGCCAGAGTGGCTGCTGGAGCCGCCGCTGGAGCCAGGTAGGCTCTGTCCTGGAGGGATTCCGCAGGGTGGCGAGGGGGATTGCCCCATTCCACCATGGACTCCAGGGGGTGGATTCTAAAGAATCTGGCCTCACTGGAGTCCATGGTGGGATTCTTCAGCATCCCTAGTTATAAAGCACTTTCTCAATGCTGCGATTCTCCATTGTTTGGTTTATTGCCATTCAGAAGTAACTACTTTCACAGCATTGGCTTAGAAAGGGGGCTGGTTTCCCATCTCCTTGTTTCTTGTCCCTGCCCTTCCCAGCACAAACATAAATGTGTCTCCTCAGAAGTAAGCCCCATTGTGGTCAATGAGGCTTGTTTCCGAAATTAACTCTCCCAAAGTTACTGAGGTTCCCATGAATCAAAATAATTCATTTAGGAGCCTTAATGACAAAGCTTAAAAACTTCCATAGAGCAGGGAGAACGCTGTGTTCTTTGTTGCTTTAAGGAAGGAAGTAATGGGGGCAGGGAGAGAGAGAAGGAGATTGTTTGAGCTTCAGCAGTTTGAAGGCAGAGAGAACACTCTGTTCTTGTAATGATTGTTGCTTTAAGGGAGTAAGTAATGTGGTGGGAGAGAGAGAAAGAGAGTAATTTTATCAAAGTAGAAAGGGAGGAGAGCCTGGATGTGTGTATGGGGGAAGCCTCTCTTATTGATTGAGCAGCCTCTGCCAGTCAGATGACATTCACTCCACCCCTCCACCCCACCAGAAGTATGTTCTGTGAAGCAAATTATACTGGTGTGGTGCACTCACTCGTGGAGCCCTGTGTGGATGAAAGCACACGAAAGCCGATCCCTTGAAAAAATCAGGCTAATCCTCAATTTGCTTCTCCTTCCATTGTAGTGGAGAAACCTGCCCAGATTAGGATGTGCAAACTCACTCCTGCCTGAGTACTCCTGATGCCGACACAGCCCCTACCTCTGCTCGCCAGTCCCCGGACCATGCTTGAACTTCTCCTACACTCGACAAGCAGCCCACACTCACCCCAGTGGCAGTGGCGAGCTCTGCAGTTGCCTTTTTTTTTTTGAAGCATAAAATGGCAATCACAAAAATGTGCATGGCTTTGTATGCGCGAAATGCACATTTTGTGAATGTGCATATTCTCATGTGTGAAATGTGCATTTTTCTGAAGGTGAATATTTGTGTGTGTGTGAAAGTACATATTTTTGAAAAATGCACATTTTTGCACATACATGAATATGCACATTCGCAAAATGAGCATTTTCGTATATGCAAATATGCGCATTCACAAAATGGGCATTTTCACGTGTGCACAAATATGCACATTTTTGCAATCACTATTTTATTTCTCAAAAAATTGCAACCGCAAAGCTCGATGAGGCCACTGGGGTGAGTGCAGGCCATTCGACAAGCATGGGCAAGGGGCAAGCAGGGGCAGGGGCTTGGCAAGCAGGGCTCAGAGGTGTGGGCAAGGGTGGTTCTGCCGGATTCCCGGACTGAATTGGGCACCTGCACCATCCCTAGCCCAGATACATCATTGTTCTGCAGCATTTTGGCAAAAAACCCACAAAACCCACACACCTCAACACCACATGCGCATGCACACACACACAGACTGGCAGCCAATGGAGGAGGGGGTCATGCCTTTTTTTCCCCACAATGCCTCAATGCTAAATTCCAGATAGTTTACATATTAAAAACATCCTTTCCAGGCCCCTGAGACCAGAGCTGGCATTCTTCCTGTAGCACTAGAAAAATAAAGTAAAAAAAGGAGAAAGAATATAAGAATAGAATAGAGAAGCCACCACTCCCACCATTGCTAGAGGTAAGAGGTACCCATGATGGCAGCAAAGATTGGCACACCCCTCCCAAAAGCTACTTTATTTGCAGCCTGGATCAGGGACCTGAATCAGTCCTTCTCCCAACTCAACTATTGCTTGAGCAGTAACTTGGGTGCTTCCATTTATCCTGGCATTCCACTTAACTGAGTTCACAGTCCATGTCTTTGTATACTTCTATTTTTACTAAAGTGACCAGCAAGCTCACTTCCATAGAATGTGTGTGGTAGGGATGTCAGAGAATTCCGCCACGGATCTCTGTTCCCCCCGAAATCTGTGGCAGAACGAAGTCCCCACCCCACCAACCCACGAAAGGCACACGAAACGGAGCACTTACCTGCTGCCATCTGTGCTGACTTGCGAATGGCGGCCACCCTGCGGCCGCCATTCACTTTCTGATCATAGCCGTGATAGGCTATGTAAATACTTACATAGCCTATCATGGCTAACACAGGGACACCATTTGCATCCCTGCGGAGGCTGTGATAGGCTTAGGGATGGGGGAGAATTTCTCCCCGAAACTTCGGGGGGCCGAGTGCCAACGTGTTCGGCCCCCCGAAGTAGTTTCAGGGAGAAATTCTCCGCACCCCCCCTGCCCCCCGCACCCCCCCGGGATGGGACTTACCTTTCCCGAATGTCCCTCCCGGCGGCGGGTCCCGGCGGTGGTTCGTCAGGTCTTCGACAGGGGCAGAGGCGGCAGCCGGTCTTTCAACCAGCTGCCGCCGCTGTCATTCCAATAGAAGTTAAAAAAAAAACCGCCCCCGTGATAGGCTACGTGATGATTAACGTAGCCTATCACGGCTAGATTTGCAAAGTCAGCCGTGATAGGCTACGTAAATCGTCACGTTTCTTATTTGGTCACTGTAGTCTACGTAAACATTACGTAGACTACGGCAAAAATAAGGGCAACGCTATTTGCATTGCCCTTATTTTCGCCGTAGTCTACGTAAAGATTTACGTAGACTACCTCGACCAAATAAGGAATGCGAATGGCGGCTCCCTATGGGGGCCACCATTAGCCGTACATGCTTTTTTTTTTTTAAGTCACCTGTGATAGGCTACGTGACGATTAACGTAGCCTATCACGGCTGACTTTGCAGATCTAGCCGTGATAGGCTACATGAATCGTCACGTAGCCTATCACGGGGGTGTTTTTTTTTTAAACTTTTTATTTCGCGGCCGGGCGAGGCGCCTCCTCCCCGGTCTGAATTTCAGCCGGGCGAGGCGGGAAGCCTCCCCCCTGGCCTGAACTTCGGGGGGAGCAGCGAAGCGCCTCCCCCCCACCGCAAAGCAAGCTGCGAGACCAGGTAAGTGGCTTTTGTGCACCCCTAGATAGGCTACATAACTATTTACATAGACTATCATGGCAAGCTAAAAAAAAAAAAAAAGCATACTCAAATGGCAGGGGCTATGGCGGCCGCCATTTACGTTCCCTTTTTCCGCTGTTTTAGCCTATGTAAATATTTATGTAAGCTATTACAGTGAAAAAAAGGGGGAATGCAAATAGCGTAGTGAGCGCTATTTGCGTTCCTTTTTTTTTGCTCTAATAGCTTACGTAAATATTTATGTAGGCTAAAACGGGGGGGAAGGAACGCTAATGGCTGCCACTACACTATTTGAGTTCCCCTTATTTGTCGCTGTAATAGCTTACGTAAATATTTACGTAGGCTAAAATAGTGAAAAAAGGGAACGCAAATGGCGGCCGCCATAGCCGCCGCCATTTGCGTATGCTGTTTTGTTTGTTTGTTTGTTTTTGCTTGCAGGCTGCCCAGCAGCTGGATGTCCAGCTGTGGGCGGCCCTGTCTGCAGAATCTCCATGGAGCGGAGCCAGCCAGATTAGGATTTGGGGGGGAGGTGCGGAGCGCTTCCCCCCCACCGCGAATCACCCCGTCAAAAAAGTAAGTGACTTTCATACAACTCTAGTGTGTGGATGGGCAGTAAAGCTTTAAGAGAGGGTTGGCTTTTAAAAAATCTAAATGTATAAATTAATGACAATATTCATGTGAATCCAGTGGAACCTCTAAATACCACTGGGATTTTTTTTTAAGCTAAAAGAGTAACTCAGATGATTTGTGATACTATTCTCCAAATTAGGTTGTATTTTTAGCAAACGTAATAAATACAAGAACAATATCAGTAACTGGCGTATTTGTTCTCTTTGACAAAACACTTTTATTTTCTTCCTTACATCTGTGCTTCAGATGCTATACAAAAAATACCCAGATAATAAAGCAAGCTAGGAAACTTAAAAAAAAAAAAAGATTAAAAAAAAAATCCAGCACACAGACATAGCAAAACAAAGATGCTCACCTATGTCACTCAAAGTTCTATTATGCATACAGGAGAATCTGTCTTCTTGTCAATGCATACAGAGATTTCAGCTGCCCTACGCATACTTCATCTTTTAGCATACAAAACCTCTGTAGATTTTTTCTAACTCAGCAATGTTTAAGACATCAGTAAAAATAATAATAATCAGAGTATATATCCTTGCAACTTAACCACAACTGAGCAATCAAATCAATCCCACAACCTATACCCAATCTCTCTCTCTCTCTCTCTCTCTCCCCCCCCTCTCTCTCTGTCCCCCCCGCCCCTTTGGTCATTTTGTCACATTTACAGTTTCTGGTAGAAGCTGAGAGTCTTGTAAATCCCATGACACTGATTCTGTATTATTCCATGAAGTTCAAGATTTTCATGGAGTTCTCTTATGGAAATAAGAACCATCACTTGACTAGAGATGCCCTTCCACTGGATAAATACCCCAGAAGAGAACTTTTAAGTTTGGAAATGCTGTTCAGAATCTTGTGTGAATTTAAAGGCGTATTTACAGGCCTCATGTACCTCATGTTCTTATCCTAACACTGTAAAACATCCAGCACAAAGCTCGGTTATGAACAACCAATATTGGTATTGTTGAGAATGTGTTGATACATACACCACAAGAGTTTTAGTTTACTTCAAGAAGTATTGTGGTGACGGTGTGTCACTAATTGGCCATGTATGTCAATACAACTTAATTTGATGAGAACTTGATGAGAACTTGACTAGTGAGAAAGTTGCTTCCAAGGACTGAAGAAACTGAATTTCTGTGGGTTTTGCTTTTGCCTGTTAAGCTTCACTGAAGCCAGCTTTTTCTGGCCAAATCTGAGGACTTTCTACCTGTGAAAAGTAGACTACATCTATTTCTAGAAGTTCCATAATGTTTGTTGAAATCAGTGATGAAGGTGTTTGAAATGTGGTTTTCTTTTAACCTATCAATTCTTGCCCAGTTTCAGCTAGAGATTGATGAATCTGTAAATTCTGGTTTCTCTCAGTTTCTCATTTTCTCAATTTTAAATTCATTTCATCCCAAACTTTAAGAAATATTAAAAAAAACACTTTGCATGAAAATTCATACACATTTGTGCATGCATTTCTCTTAATATATGCATTTTGTATGCAATTTTGCCTGATATGCACTTTTTTGCAAGCAATTTACTATAATGCTTTTTTTAAAAACAACAACAACATTATTTTTATGAATATATGCATTTTTACATGCACACATCCCTAATTTTTGGATTCAGTTTTTGATTGGAGAACTCCATTGTAAAATTTGGAGAAGTACGAATTTCAAGGGATAACTGCGTATTGGTTCGAAAGTGTGAAATTAGGTCCATTCACCTTTAACAGCAAAGCAAACAAATTTCTCCCCTATCTCTAGTTTCAGAATTGCTTTCCACCTTCATTCTTCTTCCTTTCAGTACTGTCCATTGTTCAGCTCATCTTAACTGCCACACTTGATTGGGTTTTGTAATACTGTCCTCTGTTTGTCCTTCCCCTGTTTTTCTACCTGCATGGCTGCATCTTCCCTCTTTGATAACTCTTCCTTTTTATCTATCCCTTCTCTGTAGCAATGCCTGATCCTTACCTCCACTTCACACTCTTATTTGGTGCCCACACTCAAGCCAGTGGCTTCACCAGGTTGAGGAAGGCTGAATTAAGATTATCTTTCAAAAATGACAACAACTCAACAAGGTTACTTAAAAAACAAACCAAAAACAAAACCAAAAATGAAGCAAGCTTATGGCTGTGTGTGTTGCTTCAGATAGGACCCCAAACTTTAAGGCTGGTTGTGCACTTCACTGCTCAGCATTACACGTGAAAGGTTGTTGTTGTTGTTAACATTTCTATACCACTCCATAGCCAAAGCTCTCTGGGCAGTTCAGCAGAAGGCCATAGTTTTCTTCCTTCCATTCCCTGTAACTATGGGGAGGCTGCAACATGCAGGTAGAATATTGGATAAGGGATAGGTAGATGTGTCAAGTCCACTTTTGTGAACTTCCTGTTTCTCCCATCAGCACGGGTAAGTTAAATGAGCAAGTAAGGACTCATGCTCTAGGGCAGAGGTGGGGAACCTGTGGCCCTCCAGATGTGGGTTGACTCCATCTTCCAGCCACCCAGCCAACATGGCCAATGGTCAGGGATGTTAGGAGTTCTAGTCCAATGACATCTGGAGGGCCACAAGTTCCCCATCCCTGGTCCAGGGAAGGAGAAATATGGATCACTATCTTACAGCATAATGATACACTTGCCTACGCAGAAGTAAGTTCTATTGAGTTTAATGGGGCTTATTCCCAGGTAAGTGGGTATCACATTGCAGCCTAAAGTGCCTTCCAGTATGACTTGAAGGAAAATGTCTTCCCAACTCCAAATACTGTAATATTTGAGGCCTTAAGTATATATGATATTAATTGCAATACTTGCAATTATGTTGTCAGTGTGGGGAGGGGGTAAAGGATTTGGGGGAAGGTGAAGTATAAACCACATCTTCCCTGTGATCTCCTCCTTCCCATGCTCCTGAGCTAATAACTTCCATAACTCCGTAATTCCCTTTCCCCTGCTACTCTGGTGCTTTGTAGCCCTCAGCTAAGTGGTGCAGGGGGGATTATGGGGAAGATTTAAACCGCACAGGTTTAAACCTCATCTTCCCTATGATCTCCCCTCCCCCCCCACCGCCACCACACTGTGCTGCTCACTAGAAAACAGGTGAGCAGCAGAGAAGAGTGTTATGAAGTTTCCTTTTCCTTCCATTGATCTGTTTCTGATCTGTGAAGTACTTCTTCACACAGTGCATAGTCAAACTATGGAATTCAGTACCACAGCATGTAGTGATGGCCATGAACTTGGATGGCTTTAAAAGAGAATTAGAAAAATTCCTGCAGGAGAAGGCTATCAATGGCTATAGTCCTGATGGCAATATGCTACCTCCAGTAGCAGAGCCAGTATGCCTGTGTACACCCATTGCTGGGGAACACGGGTGGGAGGGTGCTGTTGCAGTCTTGTCCTGCTTGTGAGTTTCACACTGGCCACTGTGAAAACAGAATGCTGGATGAGATGGGCCCTTGGTCTGATCCAGCAGGGCTGTCTTAAGTTCTTATGTCCAGCCTCTCACCATCATCTTCATCATCTTTCTGTTTGTATGTCACTTTCCCACAAAATTGTGCCCAAAGAGACTCACAGCATAACAAATAAACACAAATAAGTATAATTTACAAAATATCAAATGATAAATATAACAATATTAAAAAATACAATAGAAACAATTTCAAGTAACTATAATGTTGGCAGATAAATACATAATAGAAATATCAACATATATAATATCAAATAAAACAGTATCAATAAACTAAACTAATCAAACAACTGAGCACTGAGCAGGAGAGAGAATAAAACGTGATATAAAAACATTAACCAATATAAATATTTTTATTATTTTTTTATTACATGTATATCCCACCTTTCTTCCATCATGGAACTCAAGGTGGCTGCATGTGGTTCTCAGGTAGTCTCCCCTCCAAGCACTGACCAGACCCAACCTGCTTAGCTTCAAGGAGGTGGCTGTCTCAAGTGCCTTCAGATTTATAAATCTCCATTCTGCATGAGGGTTCTCCACAGTTAGCTTACAACCACAGGTTGGCAGTTACATGCTGATAACATGGGCAGGGGGAGGTCATGAGGCAGGTGAGGTTTAATCTTCACCTTCCCTGCAAACTCCCCCCCCCCATGCTGCTCAGCTGAGACACAGAAAACAGCTGAGTGCCTGAGACTTGTATGATGTGTGTATGTGTGTGTTTAAGTGAAAATGACAGGTGTTTTAGTTTTAAAAAGTGAGAACATTGTGCTAATCTCAGGCACTCCTCAGGTGTGTGTATGTGTGCTAAGGGCATGATGTCTGCCCACCCACTTTTGTCCCTTGCTCCATCCACCCTTAGCTCCACCTATTACCACTGGCTCCACCTACTGTTAGCTGCCCTGCCCTCTTCCCACCAATCACAACAGGCATCAGCCACCCTTGGATGCACTAGTTATATCCACACTGGACTCACTGTTGCAATGCTCTTTATGTGCTGCTGCCTTTAAAGACAGCTTAGAAACTACAATGGATACAAAATGGAGCTGGTAGAACACTGATAGGAATAAGAAGGACAGAGGATATACCAGACGGGGATATACCAAACCCACGCCAATTGTATTGGTGACCTATATGTTCACTGGCTCATTTTAGAGTTTTGGACCACTTTTAAAGACCTAAATGGCCTCGGAGGATGAGAATATATTAAGGACCACCTTTGGGAATATGAACCTACCCAAGCCTTAAGGTCAGCATTTGGAGCCCTGATCTCTAGCTTGTGTTAAGTGGATATTTGATAGGCTGGTACCAGGGGCAGAGCCTTCTCTGTGGTGGCTCTGCAATTATAGAATTCTCCTCCCTAGGAGAAGCTCCTCCTTCTCCCATATTTAGACAGATGTTGGAAACATTTATTCTGGAAGATACTTTATTAATTCTTGCTGCTCTTTTAATAGATTCAGTAGATAATAGTTTTATGCTAGTTCAGCGCTGCTGTGTTTTCACTATTTCTATTTTGGTGTGAATTTATTGCTAATATATATTTATTTTATCTGTAAGCTGCTTTGATAACTGACATTGAGAGATATAAATAACTGGAAATAAATAAATAGAAATTAGAGGGAAGATGTGAAGTATCTTTTTCTGCCTCACTTCCACTTCTACAGATATTGATCTCCATGGAACTGCTGTAAACACTAGCAAAATAATGTTTCACCTTTTAAGAGCCAGACTCATTCAAACTGCCTACTGCATATTATTTTCTAAGCAACCCCAAGTGTAAAAATCTGGCTTTTGTGTTTGGCAACCCCCAGATGTTTGTGCACGGATTCTGTATACATGGATACCATTTCTCAGGGCTGGTAGCCTGGAGGAATCAGATACTGACTAGGCAGGTAGTTATAGGGGTGTAGGGATTACTCACCCCATTCTGGTCCGGGGCTTTCGCAGTGGGGGGGAGGCGATCTGTCCCTCCCCCCGGAATCCTCCCCAGCCTGCTCCACTCCACGGTGAGTCCGTGGAGCCACCGGCCGGAGCCGCCCGTAGCTGGACCTCTGTCCACTTCCAGGCTGCGGCCGCAAATAGCGGCTGCTGTAGCGGCCACCATTTGTGTCTCTGCGTTAGCTGTGATAGGCTACGTATATATTTACATAGCCTTTCATGGCAAAAGGCAGGGACACAAATGGCATAGGAGCTGCCATTTGCGTCCGTGCTCTTTGCTGTGATAGGCTACGTAAATACTTACGTAGCCTATCACAGCTAAAGTAGGGAGGGAAATGGCGGCCGCAGACTGGGGCAGCCATTCATGGTCGCAGACGAGGGCAGCAGACGGCCGACAAAAGGTAGGGCCCATCCCAGGGAAATTTTGCGGGGTGGCAGGGGGATTGCTCCACTCTGCCACGGACTCCAGGGGGCCAGATTCTAAAGAATCCGGCCTCACTGGAGACTGTGGTGGAATTCTCTAACATTCCTAGGTAGTTAATCCAGGAAGCAGACAGGTAGTTGGCTGAGTAAGTGGCAATGGGCAGCCTGAGAACATCATGCGTGGTGAGTGGCTGGGACTATTGTGCCCAGCCTCTAACCTGGAGGAAGTGAAACCAACACCTTCTGAGCATGCCCCACGCTGGGCAATAAAGTCACTATTGCATCTGGCAGTTCTTCTGGCGTGGCGGCTTGCTGTGTTTGCCATGCAACAGCACTGGATGCCTTCTCTTTTTCTCCCTCTGTATTAACCTGTGGTGAGAGGGCAGGTTTGCCATGAGGGGGTTTCATGGTATGGTAGTTCTTTGTATTTTGTATAATTACTGTAGTACTTGCTTGTGCCTAGTTTCCTCCTGGTTTCATGGGGGATTTGTCTTTTTTTTAATGGTACGTCCCAATAGTTTACTACATTGGATGCTGGAGTGGGGAAGAAGTGTGTATTATTGGTTAAAACATGGATTGTATTGTATTATCCCATTGTTTGGAAGCAAAACAAATATTCAAATTAATAAATTATTTAAGGTAAGTCTCTAAAACAAACAAACAAAATGGAAGAAAGGGAGTCCATTGATTATGCAGTCTGCAAATGGTAGGTGATTTCTCAAAACTTGTCTCAAGCTGGGCAGTCCAAGACTCAGGAGGTAGCTGTCTTAGGCTTCAGTGATTGGCGGTTGGTGGTGGGGCCACTGCTGACTGGTCACTGACTCAAAGGTAGACTGCTGCTGCTGCTCTCCTCTCTTTCTGGGTCTTTCCTCAGCACCTCTCTTGTCTGTCTCTGTCTCGTCACAGTTTCTTCCACATTTTTCCTTTTCCATTTCTGGCTCCTTGTCCTTTCCCAGCCTGCTCAGAAACTTTCTTCACAAAATCTCTCCCTTTCCCCCTCTCCCTAGAATGGCTCGTCGGTAGGGATGTACGAAAGGGACTTACCTTGTCCCGCAGCTTTTTTCGCGGTGGGGGGGAGGCGCTTCGCTTCTCCCCCCGAAGTTCATGCGAGGGGGGGTGTCTTCCCCCCTTGCCCGGCCGAAATTCAGGCTGGGCGGGAGGCGCCCCATCCCTCGCCGGTGAAAGTCAGGCCAGGTAGAAGCGCCCCATCAACCCGGCCGCGAAAAAAACAAAACAAAAAAACCACCCCTGTGATAGGCTACGTAACGATTAACGTGGCCTATCACGGCTAGATTTGCAAAGTCAGCCGTGATAGGCTACGTTAATCGTCACGTAGCCTATCACGGGTGACTTTGAAAAAAAAAAGCACGTACGCAAATGGCGGCCCCCATAGGGAGCCGCCATTTGCGTTCCTTATTTGGTCCCTGTAGTCTACGTAAAGATTTACATAGACTACGGCAAAAATAAGGGCAACGCAAGTAGCGCCCCTGCCCCTGACGAAGACCTGATGAACCGCCGCTGGGACCCGCCGCCGGGAGGGACATTCGTGAAAGGTAAGTCCCATCCCGGGGGGGGGGGGGCGGAGAATTTCACCGCCGATTTCGGGGGGCCGAATGCGTTGGCACTCGGCCCCCTGAAGTTTCGGGGAGAAATTCTCCCCCATCCCTACGTCGGGATCAGAACAGGGTTGAGAGGCTGGCATTCTACCAGAGGGCTGCATTGCCCAGGGTTACAATACGAACAGCATAGTCTACAGCTGAGCAACAAGCCACTCGAGCTGAGGAGACACTTCAAAGGACCAGGTGGGGCCCTATTGGCTCTTTGAGTCACCTGTAGATTTCTGCTAAACTGGTATCTGTAATACAACTTTCTGGCAAGCTGCAGTGGTGGTGCTTTGAAGTGGCAGGGAGCAGGCCACTAGCTCCCTCCTCTGGCAAGCTAACGGACCTCGTGTTGAGAAACTTGGCACCTGACACAATTTTTTTTAAAGCAGATTTTGCAATCACCCCACCCCGAACAGCTTGTTAAACTCACACAGTGAATGGAGAAGTGCTTCTGGGGATTTTTTAGCAGCTAACTCCTGTGTGCACAGAGAGGATAAGTGTGTTCCTTCCTGCCTCCAGCTTGTCTTCTAAGGGCGCAATCCTATGCGCGTTTAGACAGAGCAATGCTGGCTGGGGCATGCTGGGAGTTGTAGGCCTTTTCTCTGTCTAAACACGTATAGGATTGTGCCCGAAAGTATTTAGATTACAGACGGCTGGGTCTTTTTGGGAAGACTCAATGTATGATGTCATTCCAAACACAAAGCAGTCAGTAAGGAATATATATTTATTAGCGTGGACTGCTTTGAGGACCATTAGGGTAGAAATATTAGGGTATACAAATATTGTGTGTGTGTATGCATAAATAAATAGAGATCTATAATGCACAGAAACACACATAATACTAACCCTGGCAATATACACATAAGACGTTTGTCAGTACAGTATCATAGCACCATTTTGGTGTCAGAATTTTTGAATGCAACAAGAACAGGTAAGAAAAAACTAACATACTCTGTGCCAATTACAGCTTGTAAACTGATTTGTGATCCTATTCTTTTTCCATTGGATCTTTGTGAACTTATGGTTCTCATTTGAGATGCATGGGCATGGGCCTTCAACACTTGCCAGTTGTTGAATATATATCCTTCCCTTCGTTGTTAATGGGAAACTGAATTTTATTATGATTTTTAAGATTATTGTCTCTATTGTTCAGCCATGCTTAATCTATATTATAAGTATTTCCCAGCCATTTCCAAAAGTAATGGTGGTTATAGGTACACACACTAGATTGCTTAGTGTGTGACTCTTTTATTTCTGTATTCCTACCCAAATCCTTAGCTTGTTTTGAAAAAGTCGATTTGAATAGCAAAGTTGTGATATGCATAGTAATCTTTGATTTGTTCACCCAAAATAGTTGTTGGCTACTCTGTTGTTGGCTACTCTGACAAAGATTTGACGTCAAAGCACGGCTATGGAAGGTTTTATATTGAATGTAAACTAGTAACCATTTCCTAAAGATGAGAAGGACCAGCATTCTGACCCTAAACACATTTACTTGGAAGTAAGGCCCACTGATGTCAACATCATTTGCGTGCAAGCAAGGAGACACAAATCTTTAGGGATGTACGAAAGTCACTTACCTTTTCACGGATTCTGTTCATGGTGGCGGAGGAGGTGTTCCATCCCTCTCCCCAGAATCCTCAACGGCCGGCTGTGCTCCGCAGCGGCTCCGCGGAGCAGCCGGCCAGGCCCAGGCCAGGGCTGTCCGCAGCTGGATTTCCGGCCGCGGAGGGCTCTGGCTAAAAAGAAAAAAAAAACGCGTAATGGCCGCCGCCATTTGCATTCCTTATTTTTTGCCGTCTTAGTCTATGTCAATATTTACGTAGACTAAGACGAAGAAAAGAAAGGGGAACGCAAATAGCGTAGTGGGCACTATTTGTGTTCCCCTTTCTTTTCTTCATCTTAGTCTATGTAAATATTGACGAAGACTAAGACAGCGAAAAATAAGGAACGCAAATGGCGGCGGCCGTAGCCGCCGCCATTTGTGTACGTGTTTGGTTTTTTTTTAACCCAGATGTGATAGGCTACGTAAGGCTTTATGTAGCCTATCACATCTATGAGGGGGGGAGAGAAAAAGACCAGACTGCAAATGGCGGTGGCGGCAGCCAGTCGGAAGACCAGCCACTGCCGCCTCCACCGCCAAAGCTGCTGCTGGAGCCGCCGCCATCCAGAACATCCGCCCCAGGTAAGTCTCATCCCAGGGGGGATCCATGGGGGGCAGGGGTGTGGCAGGCTGTTCCGTGATGGATTTCAGGGGGCCGAATGCACTGGCATTCGGCCTCACTGAGATCCGTCGTGGAATTCTCTGACATCCCTGCAAATCTTTGGTCTAGAAGAAAAGCCATGGTGGGTCAACTGTAACATGTAGGGATGGTGGAGAATTTCTCCCCGAAACTTCGGGGGGTCCGAGCGGCAACATGTTCGGCCCCCCGAACAAGTTTCGGGGAGAAATCCTCCACCCCCCTGCCCCCCGCACCCCCCCGGGACAGGATTTACCTTCACCGAATGTCCCTCCCGGCGGCGGGTCCGGCCGGCGGTTCGGCGGGTGTTCGAGCAGGGCGGGAGCGGCAGCCGGTCTTTCGACTGGCTGCCGCTGCCACCATTCCAATAAAAGAAAAAAAAACGCCCCCGTGATAGGCTACGTGATGATTAAC
Source organism: Heloderma suspectum (assembly GCF_057233095.1). Lineage (NCBI taxonomy): Eukaryota > Metazoa > Chordata > Lepidosauria > Squamata > Helodermatidae > Heloderma > Heloderma suspectum. The sequence continues at coordinate 276,243,758 of NC_139458.1, forward strand.
GTAGCCTATCACGGCTAGATTTGCAAAGACAGCCGTGATAGGCTACGTTAATCGTCACGTAGCCTATCATGGGTGACTTAAAAAAAAAAAAGCGCGTACGGATAATGGCGGCCCCCATAGGGGGCCGCCATTCCCATTCCTTATTTGGTCGCTGTAGTCTACGTAAAGATTTACATAGACTACGGTGAAAATTAGGGCAACGCTATTTGCGTTGCCCTTATTTTCGCCGTAGTCTACGTAAACATTTACGTAGACTACAGCGACTAAATAAGGAACGCGAATGGCGGCTCCCTATGGGGGTCGCCATTAGCGTATGGGTTTTTTTTTTTTTTCTAAGTCACCCGTGATAGGCTACGTGACGATTAACGTACCCTATCACGGCTAGATCTGCAAAGTCAGCCGTGATAGGCTACATCGAAGCTTGTTCGCGGTGGGGGGGAGGTGCTCCCCGGCCTGAATTTCAGCCGGGGCGAGGCGGGAAGCCTCCCCCCCGTCCTGAACTTCGCGGGGGGAGACGCGAAGCACCTCCCCCCCACCGCGAACAAGCTTCGATGAAAGGTAAGTGCCTTTCTTCCACCCCTAGTAACATGTGGGTCTGTGAGCTGGTGATAGTGGCTGCCAGGCTTTGAGAGCTCCTATGGTGGCTCAAGTTGCTGCTGTCTGCTGTGGTTCTTAAGTCTTTGGAATTTCCCATACTGGGCGGTAATTCCTTTCCCCTCAGCAGTTTCGTAGGGGGCTTGATGTGGAATAGTCCATGTGCCCTGACCTACACTGAGTATTGTAGCACTTTGGCACAGTACATGTGGTCTATTATGGTCACTAGGCTACAGGAAAATGTCAGTGATACCACTGTTCCAGCGGAATCCAAGTTCCCACAAGGCCTTACTTCATTATCTGTCACTGACACATTGGTCCACATTTGGTGTTGTACCAAACTAAATCTTCTTTGGTGGAGGTCTTATGCTTTGTTTAAATCTGAGGCTTCCCTGCTTGTGGAGGGTCCTTGTAGCATTGCCAAACCACTGTGTTGGACCCTCTGCTCCTCCCCACACACTTCATGTCCTTCCCATACCATTTGGAAAACACACCATGTTGATGCACCATAAGTACAGAGGAGATGCTTCCATTCCTGCTGTGATTACTTCTAGTGGGATCTAGAGTGTCATTATAAGCTGTTCCAGAAGAATCTGAGTACTGGGTAAATTCTTATCAAAACTCAACTGAAACAAAATTCTCTGCACCAACTACATTCACTAAGTACAACTATTCCCAGCATGGAGAGGGCCACAATGTACCTGTCCGCCATTTAGCTGCTAAAGATGAGGAGCTTATCAGAAAAAAAAGAGTACACAGGGATTCAAACCCAGAATTTTAAGAGCAAAGCACTCAAAGCCCTGGATCTGGATGGACCATTCTGTCCATTTCAGTTTCTCCTATATTCATTTTTTTAAAAAATCCCAAATTCTGGGTTTTTTTAAAATCAAGAGTGGAGAACTGTGCAAATTTTGGTAAAATATTAACGAGACTGAGCTCACCCATTCCTTCTGTCATTACTTCCAGTGGGGTCGGGAGTGTCATGATTAGGGATGTACGAATTGTGTACCTTCCGTGCCGCTTGACTTCCACAGTTTGCGGCCACTGCTCTGTACCGTCATTCACAAGCCCCCAGAATTGTCCTCTTTTTTTTCTGCTCCGAAAATTATGAAGATAAATCCGTTCTGACAGCAGTAATTCCAGTGCCCAGCAATTTCCATGTCTCCAGCAGGCCAGTGTCCTCCGTCGTTTCTGGCGGAGCTGTAGTTCTCTCTAGCTGCATTGAGCCAGAGAGCTGAGTTTGAGAAGGGGGCTGAGTTTAAGGCAACTCAGCCTGCCCCTCCTTGCATGGTGGTGCCACTGGAGTGCACCAATCAAAGGCCCCTGCGTCATGTCACCCCACCCACCCGCAATGCCCCCCCCTTTTAGCCAGACAAGCTGGCACCGGGTGAGGGAATTTTTGTCAAAAGTTGACATTAAGATATTTCCACATAAATATCATTATCGCAAGCTATACCATGGTGCAAGGGCTTTGAATGAAACAACAATAATATCTTTTACAATATCAAACAACAATAATACAACTTTTCATTTGTATACTGCTTTTCCACACAATTGCGCTGCTTAACGCTTAACTCATAACGACCACTAGGGATGGGTGAACTCCTCCACATCCACTTCACATGCTGTTTGCTGGACCCCCACAGCCCCACCACTTGCTCGACCCTGGCAGGCATGCTGGGCAAACTACTGGACAGTTCATGATCGCCCAACTAGTGGTGTGTGGCATCCCATTTTCCTGCAAGCTGCAATTTTATGCAAAATCATGGGTAAGCCTTTTATGGAAATTGTCATTTTGCACAAAATAGTGGCCATAAATTGTACAATTTATGCAAAATTGTAAGGCATAAATGGTTACACCTGCAATATTGTTTAAATTGTACTGTTTTACAGCCGCCATTTTGTGCAGAATGGCAATTTCTGTAAAAGGCTTATGCACAATTTTGTGTAAAATGGCAGCTTGCAGACAAGCAGGGAACTGCAAGCTGGAGTCCAGGGGGCCAAGCTGGTGACAAGTCAAGCTCGAGCCCCAAACTGGATTCCTCCAACATCCCTGATGACAACCCATCAGTTTAAAAACTGATGCATTGTCAGAGTTGAAAAGGAGTGAGCAGTTCATTCACCTCTTTTGCTTTTACTGCACAACTCATGATTGGCTCCTTTATAGGTTGTGGAGTGCGACAGGCTAAACAAGCCAATGGTTAACCCAACAACAAACCATGTTGATTTGGAAATTCATTTTGTGTATACTTTGAAGCATGGTTCCAATACTGCTTGACTTTGCCATTACATCAGCCTGCATTTAGCTCAAACTTATGAAATGCCCATGATTTCCTCCAGACTCTCCTGATGTTCTTGTTCTTGGGAAGCAGGAATCATATGACGCCTGCTCTCTCCATCAGTATCTCTGCAGCTGTATGTGTAGTACCATTCACTGAATGAAAGGAAATGATATGCTCATTTCTCTTCCTCCCACAATGTGGTTCAGTGTGTGTGTGTGGCCAGCTGAGCTCCGAAACAGCCTTGTGGTGCCCCTGGGAGGATGACCCCTTCCTCCTTCTCCTGTCCTGACAAACATGACTCCCTAGTTACTAGAAGATGGGTTTTGATGACTAATTTTCATTTTTTGTGGTGGTGACTTGATCACTGATTGGATCCATTCTTTCCACAGGAGCCATCCAAAATTCTGTTTCTTGTTAAAATGTGTAACTGTATCTCAGTACACTGTTTAGTATGCTGCTTCTACTTCATATTATGCTTTTAAATGAAAATTTATGTTTTCTACATCAGATGGTAGTATAATGGAAAAGTCATGCTGATCTTGGATCTCCTACTGGCTTTGTAGCTTTCAAGCTGAAGTAATTTTGTACGGCCTTGAAAAGCTTATACCAAATTCTCCCTTTCCCCCCTCAAGTATAGTACCCCAAGCCATTCAGGACTCCCTGAGTTTTCTACAAGGCCTCCTGCATGCTGGGCAGGTGGAAATATCAGTGTTCATTCAGCAAATCAGAAGTCTCAGTGTGGCAAAAGGAAGGCCGAGAGTAGCCTGAGAAAGTGACCATGTTAGGTCTCACATGGTCTCTTCTGAAGCCTCTGGTGCATTAAACAGGGATATCATAGCCCCCTTGCCACTTTGCTTAGGAGGTGACTGTCTGTATTACATTCCAGGGATATCTAGGATGAGCACTTACACATTACAAAGAAAGAACAAAAGCTGATACAGATTTGCATAACATTCCATATGCTAATTCAGATGCATAGCTGCAAATCTATTCATTTATTTACAATATTTATATACTACTCCATAGCAAAAGATTTTGGAGGGATGAACAACAAAGATAAAAGAAGAAAACACCATGTTAAAACAATTAAAACATTTAAAAGAAAAAAATCTAGAAACAATTACTATCTTTTCAATAGAAGTACAATACATATCATCAAAGTGAGGAAGACTATGACCAGGTGACCTGTGTGCTCACCTGTTGATGTACACAGGTCACCTGGAGGTAACTGTTGATGGGAAACTTCAAGGCTGTTGGACCTTTTGTGGTTCTTTATCTTTAAACTGGACTTGGACTGGACAGTCCTTCACATAGAGGATGCTTTCAAGATAGATGACTGTCCTCTGGCAGCCCTTCCAGCAGAGGACTGCCCTCTGTAAAGTAGAACACATGGCCAGTGCCACCCAAGGGATGCCCTTGATAATATTACAGCTATCTCTCATGTATTTCTAGAATGGATCTGGAAGCCACTAAAATGTGAGTCCTGGGCACAAACTAGAAATATCTCTACCCCAATAGGAAACCCTGGTTGGGTCAGAACTCTATCCTGGCTATCTAAGCTATTCAGTACCTGGCTTCAGCTCTTGAACCCCTTTACATAGACCCTGTAGTTGTCCACCCATAACAAGTGACAGTTTTCTCTCCATTTACTGAGACTGTATTCCCTGCTGTATCTCATGGAAACATAGCATTTTCATGTATGTGGGTGTACATATAGAAATACATTTTTAGATATGACATTACTTAAATAAATGGTTTGTTTTTATTTTTTACTTTTTATGTTTTATCCTTTTCTTAAATTTCTTCTTTCTTTCCTTTTTCCTCCTTGAGTATCATTAATATTAGTATTACTATTATTATTAAGGGATTATGATGATGATTATTTCTTGTTGGTTAAACTTTTAATGTTTACTAATATGTGTATGGTTAATGGAAATGGATTGTTTGCTCCAGTTTATTTGCTATAAGACTGAGGTTATAACATTGAAAGACAAGCAGCGGAGTGATGATTTAATAATACCTGCAATGTTTGGAAGAGTGCTATAATAGGTATAATTTGCAATTGGACTTATATTTGGATATTTGGTTTGCTTTCATTGACGCTTAGACATCATCTTTCTTCCCTCCCCCCTTTCTTTTGTTCTTGCTTTTTCTCTCTCTCTCCTCCTTTTGCTTTCCTTCTTTTTCCCTCCAGAATACTGTAATGTTGGAAACTGAAGATTTTGACTATATTGTTGGTATTGTTTATTTCACTTATAAAAAATAAAATAAATATAGATTCAAAAAAAAAGAAAAAAGAAAAGAAACATAGCATTTTCCCACTGTTCCCACCAGTTCCAGGCAAAGCCTTCCTCCCTGAGCATTTGCACTGACCAGCTAGCCAAAGTCAACACAATGATGTCACAAGGGGGCTGTTCTGGCATTAATGCCTCTGGCGGGGCATTGACAGGACCATTACTTGTGACACTAAACCTCAGGCTGTGCTTTATTTGGTATAGGTTCATTAAATCCTGATAAAATCATAGAAGCTTAAGTGATTAAGAGGGCAGCCCAGTCCAGCTTCCTTCTATAAGTTACGGCTTACAGCTGCCACAAATCAGCCCATGTGATCTGTAACCCAGTGTGCACAATGAGAGAGCAATTCCACTGGGTTATCTCTGAATGGAAAGAAAGGGTTTTTGTTTTTTGTTTTATGGTCTACTTCTGTAGCAATGTACAATATGGGTAGTAAACCTTTCTTGTTAATTTCTGCAAACTAAGTTTCTATTTCCAAAGCTGAAACATTTTCCCCTCTCTTCCTTTGACCTTCTGTTGAGCTTTCTAACCTTCTGCTCCCCTGAGCAAAACTTCCTGACTGATACATTCTAACTAAATGCTTGACCTCTAAATGATTGCACTTTTGGCTGAAACTGACTAGCATACACAATACCAGAATGGAGGACAGCTCTGATCCTTCACAGACCCCAGAAATCAAGAGGCAAGAGTCAACTGTTGGGTTTAAAATGGACAACAACATGTATTACTTTTAAAAGGGGGATCTGAAGATTCCAATATTCAATTTGCTATCTAATTAACACCATCCACCCAGTGTAGGCCCTTAATAGGCTGAAGGAAGGAACCATGACCCTTCCTCTTTAACTTTGTTTGGGTTAACAATCATGGTTCAAAGCCAATGGCTAGTCTTTCTCCTAGCCATGTCCTTCCACGGCTCTCACATTTAAGTGCTAAGGAGGATACGCCCACATCACGCCTTCACAGCCCCTATGGCTTTTGGGGTATGGGTCAGGCATACCCCAAGAAGAGGTCCAAATAGCCTTAAAGGAGCTGGTATGAGGAATCCTTCCTTCATCCAAAAGAATGCCTCAGAGTATGATCCAGCCAAAGTAAAGCCCAATGAAGTCCCATTGATTTATATGACTGGGTTTTAAGCACATAATTAACTCTCTCCCATTGAAATAAATGGATCTAAAAAATGCATAACTTTGGCTGGATTGTACCCCATCTTATTAATAGTCCACAACCAACACAACCGCAACGTAGGAAGTAAAATATATAATTGTACTGTATGCATTAATGGAAATGTTTTCCCTATGAAAGGAAGCTAATAAGTATTATTTCCTTTGGCACTAAATTTATGACTTTAATCATGGTGGCTTCATTTTGGTATCGCACTGCAAATGTAATATAACCCTTCAAGCAACTGATTGTAATTAAGCTAATTTCAGCCTTTCCCCCCCAAAAAAGAAAAAAAGATCCCTTCCTTTTCTTCACTTGTACTTTTTTAAGTAGACAGTGCATTATATAATTAAGAAATGGGTTCATTCCAATGCATTTGCTAGAAAGCAAAGCTACACGAAAGAGGGAGTGGGAGGCAGCAGGCTAGAGGCTATGCTAACCTGGCCATATAGCCATTCATTAGGCTACTTTTAATTTACTTTAAGTCCCTTCCATCCTAAAGGAGGCAACCATGCAATAAAGGAATTTATATAATCTCATTAACATTAATTTAATTTTACGTTAATAGAGGCTGAAGATGTATGTGTAACTCAATCCTATGCATATGAAGTAATTCTCACTAATTACTCTTAGACAAAAGTGCATAGAACTGTAGCCTCTGGCTGTAATTCTATATATGCTTACATGGGAGTAAGTCCCATCAAAATCAGAGGGACTTACTTTGAGTAGGCATGCATGGGATTGCACTGTAAGTCACCCATCCCTCTTTGGCAACTCAAGCCCACTGAGGCAACCTCAGAGAGATCTTTACAATGCTTTTGAAAGTTGTTTGGACTTTGGCAAGCCTGAAAATGGAGGGAATTCCTGGGGGGCCATCACTGAGAGCATAACTCTCAATACTCTTCCTATCTGAATCTGGCTGACAGCCTCCAGCTAAACTGAAAGTTTGCTGTTTCAGACATTTGGCAAGGGCCCCCCTAAATTGCAAGGCAACTTCAGAAGGGTACCAAAATGATCATACAAGCGTGTGTGCACGGGAGCTTACTGTGGCATTGAGCAGCAGCAGTTTCTCCCTCCATTTGCTTATATTTGAAAATAGGTTAAGGTTTTCTTATTTTTGATGCTGCATGAAGTGGTAGAGAGCCAGTGTGGTGTAGTGGCTAGAGTGTTGGACTGGGAGCTGGGAGATCCGGGTTCTAGTCCCCACTCGGCCATGGAAGCTCACTGGGTGACTTTGGGCCAGTCACAGACTCTCAGCCGAACCCACCTCACAGGGTTGTTGTGAGGATAAAATGGAGGAGGAGGATTATGTACGCTGCTTTGGGTTCCTTAAGGAGGAAAAAAGGCAGGAAATAAAGAAATAAAGAAATGGTAGTAGCATCCCCTTTCCCCCCAGTATGTCCCTGGAATGACACTGTCTTATGATGTAGTGTCATTATGACAGGGCTTCTGGGGGAGGGGGAATGGTGGCCACCAGTGAGCTGGCTGCCATTCTTTCCCCAGAATGCTCTTGGAAAGACACTACATCATAATATAGTATAATTGCAGGGCATTTATTTGGCAGGGGGCTGTAGAGATCACCCCTGATAAGAACTTCACTGCTACCATAACTGCTACAGACAAAAGCGAAAAGCCAATGTTAACTTCTTCAAGGGAGCAATCTTATGGCCACTAATTGGCGGCTAGACGGCCCTAGGATATGAGGTTTTCCAGGAACCAACCTTCCCCCCCTTCTGTGCTGCCTCACTGCCTTGGGGTATGCCTGACCCCACTTCCTCCCTCCATGCTTCTCCTGCCCTGTACTGGATAGCCGAGCGCCTCCAAGTTCGAAGGTGGCTGCCTATCTCCATAGGATTGGGCCCTAAAGGAGTCATAGGAGGAGAAAAGAAACCACAGCTCTTCACCACCACAGTAAGCACCCCTATGCAAATAATTCTGGTACAGCTGAAAAATGGATGAAGTACCTCCCCATTCTTCACCACCTGAAAATGGGGTGGCGGATTTGGGGGACAGCATTCCATCTCGACCCTAAAATAAACAATAATGGTCAGGGAGTTGGAGTCTTCACTGAGTGTGATGATTACATCAGGTCACGAAGAGTGTGCATTTGTTTCAGAACTGGGGATGGACGAAAGTCCCTTACCTGAACCCGAAGCTTGCTTCGCGGTGGGGGGGAGGCGCTCCATCCCTCCCCCTGAAATTCTGGACAAGGGGGAGGCGCTCCGTCCCTCCCCCCCTAAATTCTGGCTGGGGGGGAGGCGCCCCATCCCTCCGGCCGCGAAACCTCCCCTCCTGCCGGGACGCAAATGGTGGCGGCCGTAGCCACCGCCATTTGCATCCCTGCAGACAGCCGTGATAGGCTACGTAAATGTTTACGTAGCCTATCACGGCTGACTTAAAAATAAAAAAGCGCGTATGCAAATAGCAGTGCCCATGGGCGCTGCCATTTGCGTTCCTTATTTTGGCACGTATAGTCTACGTAAACATTTACGTAGACTACAACAAAAATAAGGGGAACGCTATTTGCATTCCCCTTATTTTCGCCGTAGTCTACGTAAATGTTTACGTAGACTACACGTGCCAAAATAAGGAATGCAAATGACGGCGCCCATGGGCACCGCCATTTGCGTACGCACTTTTTTTTTTATCAAAGTCAGCCGTGATAGGCTACGTAAGGATTTACGTAGCCTATCATGGTGTTTTTTAAAAATCTAGCCGTGATAGGCTACGTAAATCTTTACGTAGCCTATCACATTTGTTTGTTTGTTTGTTTTACTTGGAAATGGCGGCGGCTGCAGCCGGTCGGAAGACTGGCCGCCGCAGCTGCCGCCGCCGCCGAACCACTGCTGAACCGCTGCCGGAGCCGCCGCCGCCAGGGACATTCGAACAAGGGAAGTCCCGCCCTGGGAGGGGCGGGGGGCAGACCGTTTATCCACCAATTCCGGGGGGCCGAATGCGCTGGCATTAGGCCTAGGGATGGACAAAAGGGACTTAGCTGGTCCTGCAGCTTGCTTCGCAGTGGGAGAGAGGCGCTTTGGTTCTCCCCCCGAAGTTCAGCCGAGGGGGGGAGGCGCCCCGCCTCGCCTCGCCCCGGCTGAAATTCAGGCTGGGGGGGAGGCGCCCCATCCCTCGCCGCTGAAATTCAGGCCGGGGAGGAGCACCCCGTTTACCCGGCCGCAAAAAAAAAGTAAGTAAAAAAAAAACCACACACACCCGTGATAGGCTACGTAACGATTTATATAGCCTATCATGGCTAGATTTCCAAAGTCAGCCGTGATAGGCTATGTAAATTGTCACGTAGCCTATCACGGGTGACTTTGGGGAAAAAAAAGCGCGTACGCAAATGGCGGCGCCCCATGGGGCGCCGCCATTTGCGTTCCTTAGTTTGGCACGTCTAGTCTACGTAAAGATTTATGTAGACTACGGCGAAAATAAGGGAATGCTAGATGTGCCAAACTAAGGAATGCAAATGGCGGCGCCCATGGGCGCCGCCATTTGCATACGCGCTTTTTTTTTTTTCCAAAGTCACCCGTGATAGGCTACATGACGATTTACATAGCCTATCACGGCTGACTTTGGAAATCTAGCTGTGATAGGCTACGTAAATCGTTACGTAGCCTATCACGGGTGTGTTTTGTTTTTTTTTATTTTCCTTTTTTATTTTGTAATGCCGCCGTCACCCCCACCGAACCGCTGCCAAACCGCCGCCGGGACCCGCTGCCGAGAGGGACATTCGCACGAGGTAAGTCCCATCCCGGGGGGGGGGCAGGGGGCAGGCAGAGAATTTCACCACCAATTTCGGGGGCCCGAATGCGTTGGCATTCGGCCTCCCAGAGATTCGTGGAGAAATCCTCCGCCAACCCTAATTAGGCCTCCCTGAGATTCGTGGAGAAATTCTCTGACATCTCTATAATCAGAACAAATGAAAAACTGAACAAAACCCTTCACAAACGTAGTGCAATGAATGTAAGTAATGAAACCAGTGGGAGTCACAAGGTGTCCACCTCTGGTACAGAGGATAAATTTGGAGGGGATGAATGAACAGAAAGCTTAGTTCTTAGAAAGCTTGGCTTACCATTCTTGAACAGAAATGTGTTATGTGGTATAATATATACTTAGTTGTTGTTGTTGTTCAGTCGTTAAGTCGTGTCTGACTCTTCGTGACCCCATGGACCATAGCACACCAGGCTTTCCTGTCCTGCGCTCTCTCCCAGAGTGTGCTCAGTTTCATATTAATATATACTTAACCCTTTATTAAAGTCCAAGCCTGAGAAATACAAAACTTGTTAAGCCTTCCTGGCACAGTAGCGCTCACACGGACGGTTCCATCTGAATTCTCCAATTAATGCATCCACGTTCAGCTCTGAAGTCAAATCACTTCCGTGTGACAGTAATGAAGATGAAGATCAACCCATTAGACAATCTAGAAGCAAATGCACACAGAGGTCTTCATGAGCTGAAGCCAACAGCCAAGCTTCCACTGTCTTGATTTGTATTAGATTGGACCCATATGGTGTCCAGTTCCTACTGCAGTCAAGAGAAAGGATGAGGATGCAGATAATATGCATCCTACTTTGACAAATCTCAAGTCTTGGTAGGGATGTACGAAAGTCACTTACCTTTTCGCAGCTTGGCTTCGCGGTGGGGGGAAGGCGCTTCGCTTCTCCCCCCGAAGTTCAGGCGAGGGGGGGAGGCGTCCCGCCTCGCCCGGCTGAAATTCAGGCCGGGGGGGGAGGTGCCCCGCCTCGCCCGGCCGAAATTCAGGCCGGGGAGAAGCGCCCTGTCTCCCCAGCCGCGAAACAAAAAGTTAAAAAAAAAAATCCCGTGATAGGCTATGTGACGATTTACGTAGCCTATCACAGCTAGATTTCCAAAGTCAGCCGTGATAGGCTACGTAAATCGTCATGTAGCCTATCACGGGTGACTTTGGAAAAAAAAAAAAAAAAAAGCACGTACGCAAATGGCTTTACGTAGACTAGACATGCCAAAATAAGGAACGCAAATGGCGGTGCCCCATGGGTGCCGCCATTTGCATACGCACTTTTTTTTTTTTCGAAAGTCACCCGTGATAGGCTACGTGACGATTTATGTAGCCTATCACGGCTGACTTTGGAAATCTAGCCGTGACAGGCTACGTAAATCGTTACATAGCCTATCATGGGTGTTTTTTTGTGTTTTTTTACTTTAGTTTTTTTTTTTTGCAATGGCGGCGGCGGCAGCCGGTTGGGAGGCTGGCCGCCTCCCCCGCCCACGATGAAACGCCACTGAAACGCCGCCGGGACCTGCCGCCGAGAGGGACATTCGCCGAAGGTAAGTCCCGTCCCGGGGGGGGGCAGCAGAGAATTTCCCAACCAACTTCGGGGGGCCGAATGCATCGGCGCTCAGCCTCCCGAAGATTCGGGAAGAAATTCTCCACCATCCCTAAGTCTTGGAAAGAGGTATCCTGAGCCAGTCCTTTGGGTGGCTCAACTTTCTTATTAGCTAATACTAATCCATTCCTAAGGGTTCTGGCATCACAAAGGGCCTGGAAGGGAGTAGAGCATCCCAGTGTGCATCCTTACTCTGTGAGATAATGCCCATCTGGTGTAGAAGAAGGATAATCATAACTGTAAGCTATCTGTAATGCGCCTTTAGACTGCTGCAACATGGAGGCAAATTAGATGCCAGAGGACACATGGAGGGAACTGTGGCATACCATACCCTTCAACAGTACTATTTTCCTCACCATATGTACTCAGCCTTTCTGTACCTATTGCTGAATAGGTGCATAGGGTTCAATTGCTCTTGGTTTTTTATGCCAGATCTTAAAATTTTGTTAAAATGGACTGAGTTTTGAAACTCTGAAAGAACCATTATTTTTGTGAATTCATTTTTGTGAACTCAGTCTGTATAACATTGGGGGAAATGTGCAGGGTTAATGGCTTCTAAATTTCAAAATATGTATTTTTAATTTCATGTTTTATAAAGATATATTTTATGGTGAAGATTTTATTTTTCAGTTGTTTGTTTTGGTAGGCAAATGCACCTTTGAAAGTTGAAGTAATTCTGCAGTGGAGCTTGATAACCAAAAGGATTCAGTTTGCTCATACTGCTTGCTACTTATCATGCGATGACAGACAATTCATCCACCTGAGCTGCGATCCTAAATATGCTTCCTAGGGAGTAACAGCACAGTCCTATACATGTCTACCCAGAAGTAAGTCCCACTAAATTCAGTGGGATAGGATTGCAGCCCCAGTGGAACTTAATTCTAAGTTAACATGTTTCAAATTGTAAATATTCTTAAACAAGTGTTTTATGTGTATGTAATAAATATGGGAGAATATGGCATTTCACAGTGGCAAAGATGTTAAGCACCTCTGATATAGATAAAGCCACAGCATTGTAATGATAGGCTTAGGGTAGATTCTAATAGTATGCCTGGAGGCTGACTTGAACAAAAACTATACAAAACTTCAAACCCTGCTTATGTGAGCAGTGTGACATCAGAGCTGCATACTCTTGTGAGTTTGCAGCTCTGATGTTCCATTGCTCACTTAAGTAGACTACTTGGCCATTTCTTTCTATGCATCAGTCAGCCATCAGTGATATCATCAGGAAAGGACTACATAGGAGATTGATTCTTATAAGAATTTGGCCCCTTCTGTTTCTCAGTCTCCTTAACAGATAGGTTATGCAATTATGTATAATCTAGATTATGCATTTTGCCTTGCATGAACTCAAACTCTGGAGGTTCCTATTTTCTGTGCATGCAGAAGGAAGAGGAATGGTGCAGGCCTATCAGAGCCCCCACCCAACCCTGCCAACCATTCTTGGGAGAGAAAAACCATAGAGCAGGCTAGAGTGGCCAAAGATGCTCTAACCTCCATACTCTGTGGTTTCCCTCTTAATAATTCTTTTCTTGATAGAGACGCCAAAGAGTTTTGTGGGCTAGAGCAGCAAACTCTCCTCCTCTAGAAGGAAGAGGAAAGTCTTCCTTGCCCAAGAAGAGGATGTTCAAAATCCTGACAAAGATCCTTCCATGGAGGGGAAGTAAGAGGATGAGTCTATCTGTTTGTGGGAGGGAGGAAACCTGTGTGTGTGAGAGAGAGACAGAGACAGTCAGGCAGAGAGAGGCAGAAAGGGAGAGATAGTGGATGGGGGAAGGCTATGTGTGTTTGTGCATCTATTTGTGGGTGGCCCAGGCATGGTCTGCAGGCACATGAGACAGCTACCTTGCTGACACTAAGCGGGTCAGTGGTTGGAGTGGAGACCACCTGGGAACCACATGTAGCAACCTTGAGTTCCATGATGGAAGAAAAGTGGAATATAAATAAATAAATAAATAAATAAGACCTGTGGCTCCACCCACTCCTGGCTTTGGCCATGCCCACTGCTAGCATGTGGTCCCTGACTTGCCACCCACCTCCACATGCAGCCCTCAGTGCAAAAAGCATGTCCACCCCTGGCCTAGTCCATTCTGCAGGGTCCCCAAACCCCTACCATAGAATTTGGGGGCACTATAGGGGCTGCTGTGGGGAAGAAGGCTTGGGGAAAACCAGCCTCCACCAGCCCTGTTGCCCATGCCTAAATCTGGACCCAACCCTGCATGTATGAATGCAGTATTTTCAAACAGGGTCACTTGCATATTTAAAAGTCCTAGAATAAAGCAGCCTCTAGGCTAATTGCAACAGATGAGCTCTGGCAACAAGAATGTACATTGGGATTATGCTACCAAATAATAATCCTGTGCGTCATTAAGTTAAATGTGGATATGAAGATATTAAGTTTTTGTAAACACACACACACACATGAAAAAAAAAGCACCTAGCAATCTAGTGGGACATTACATCAGATTATGCCCTTCTGCAATGGCAAGCTTCTGACAAAGAAACTGTTACTGAAGAAATGGACTGACCTTCTTTAATTAAAGCTTTGCGTTAAAGCAGTCTAAAACTATCTAGCATTTCACTGAGCTTCAGGCACTAGTGGAAAGGATAGTTGTCAAGGTAGGAGGCAAGACACCATTTCAGCTGTGCACACCTTGCACGTGAATATGTTGTCTCTTTTTAAAGTGCAAAACAGCTTTCTGATTAATTTGCCGCAAATGAATTCTTAAGATGAAGCTTTTATGCTTTGAAACTCAGCGACAGAACAGCCTAACTAGTAAATTAGCACCCATTATGCATTCGTAAGATGAAAACCCATAATTCTTTGTGAAGGTATCTTTGACCTGTCAAATAGAATATCCTTTCTGTGATGATGATTAGGTGGAAAATGTATTGTCCAGGTGGTGGTTTCTGCTTGTTTAAAAAAAGAGAGAGAGAAAGAAAGAAAGATAAAGTGAATTGCTAAGCTATTGCCGCTATTGTGGTCTAATCATTGGTTTTCGCCAGTAAATGACAAGCCTGCTTCCCTGTAAGTGGCAGCCACATTGGTATTATTTCTTTCTTTGTGTGTTATCATAATTGTTCTCATGCACTGACAATAGTAAGAACCCTATAGATTCTAGCATGGATTGAGTGGGTCAGAATTCCATTCACAATGGCATTTCTTTCATTGGATGGCTTATGACACAATCCATAGAATTAACACTGGTAAGTTACCTGGATTTAGGCAGCCCTATCATTTTAGATTGTTATGTCCTGTGTTTATTATGTAGCCTAAAATGTTTTGCTGCTTGCAGGAATGTAAACAAGACATCTTTATTACCTATCTATCTGTCTGGGTGGCCTCTGGACAGTTACTTTCATATTGGAACTATGACAAAGGGGGAACATAAGAATATAGTAAGAGCCCTGCTAGATCAGACCAAGGGTCCATCTAGTCCATCGTTCTGTTCACACAGTGGCCACCAGCTGTCCACGGTAAACCCACAAGCAGGACAAGAGTGCAACAGCACCCTCCCATCCATGTTCCCCAGCAACTGGTGTACATAGGCATACTGCCTCAGGTACTGGGGGTAGCATAAAGACATCAGGGCTAATATCCATTGATAGCCTTCTCTTCCATGAATTTATCTAACCCCCTTTTAGAGCCATCTTGTGGTAGCAAATTCCATAGTTAAAGGGAAAGGTTTAACCCTCCCTCTGCTCCTGAAAGTGATTCCCCCTCTCCAGCAACCACTCCTTTTTTAAAGCACACATGTAAAATGTGATCACACATTGAATGTAATGTGTGCTTTGAACCTTAGTCAGATATCACAGCTTGTGGGTCTTGGTATGTTTCCTGTCTCTCAAAACCAAACATTGACAGAACAATGAAAAGTACTAAACATGCATAAATGTTTTAAAATATATAAATGTAGACACACAATTAAAACATACTATTGAAATTATGGCAGGTAACATTGGCTGAGACAAGAATGTCTTCAGAAGATCCTCAGTTCAGATTAGGGATGCTGGAGAAATTCGAGACAGATTAAAATGAGTTCGGATTTGTAAGAATCCGACCTGAAGAATCTACTGCGGAGCGCTCCCCTCAGGCCATGCAGAGTCTGTGGACTTTCAGATAATTTTTTTTTTACTTTCCCAAAATTTACTCATATAAATCCGTAGAAAAATACATAAGTTTCTGCTGAGGAAACACTGAATGGAATGGAGGACAATACACTGAATGTTATGTACTGAGGTAAATTATGTAAATACTTACATAAATACTTACATAATTACTTCCGTATTTTTCCACATGACAAAAAAAAATTCACAACCACCTGTGGGCTGATGATGGAATGAAAGGTGCCTGACAATCCGCGAAACACAGATGGAGCAGATTTTACACAGTCTGCGTACATCCCTAGTTCAGATCTCAGAGAAACTGAGGAAGGATATTTCTAGAAGTGAGGATCAACCAGAGAGAAGTGCTGCTCCACTGCTTTCATTTGTCACATGTATGGCAAGCTGAAGAGAGTGCCCTTAACTGGTCTGTGATATCACGACAGGATACTGGGGAAGAGATCAAGGCATGCTGGACCCAGCCATTTAGGACAGTAGATTGAATACTGTCTCTTGAAATATGCCAGGGACCCAGGGTTGATTCTGGAACATGTTCCTTGTAGCCACCCTATTCTGCATTAGCTAAAGAGTCTGCATAGACACCAACACTACAACTCCCATCACCCTTGACCATCGGCCATGCTGTCTAGAGGCCAGAAGAACTGAATCCAACAAGATTCAATCCTCCTGAATGCCAGGTCGGTCCAAAATAAAATCTCCCTCATCCATGATTTGATTGTGGATGGGGGGGCTGACCTGGCATGTATTACTGAGACCTGGATGGGGGAACTGGGAGGGGTCACTCTCTCCCACTTGTGCCCTCCTGGGTACTCGGTGCAGCACCAACACCGACTTGAGGGTCGGGGAGGGGGGGTTGCCATGGTCTATAGGAATTCAATCTCCCTCTCCAGGCTTCCTGCTCATTCGAGCGCAGATCTTGAGTGTTTGTACCTTGTGTTGGGTACCCGGGACAGATTGGGGATTCTGTTGGTGTACCACCCACCCCACTGCCCATCAGACTCCCTGCCTGAGCTAATGGAGGTGGTCTCGGACTTGGTGTTGAGGACCCCTAGGATGATGGTCCTGGGGGATCTCAACTTCCATGCCGAGGCTGCTGTATCCGGGGCGGCTCAGGACTTCATGGCCACCATGACAACCATGGGGCTGTCCCAACATGTCATCGGCCCAACACATACAAAAGGACACATGCTTGATCTGGTTTTCTCGACTGGGCAGGAGGATGGTGATCTGAAAGTGGAGGAATTAACATCTGTCCCTTTGTCATGGTCAGATCACTTCCTGCTGAGGTTTAGACTCCTGGAGGCCTTTCCCCTCTGCAAGGGTGGGGGACCTATTAAAATGGTCCACCCCCAGAGATTAATGGATTCCGATGGATTCCAGAGGGCTCTGGGGGATTTTCCTGCTGGTATGGCTGGTGCTCCTGTCGAAGCCCAGGTCGCTCTGTGGAATGCAGAGATGACTCGGGCAGTTGACACGATCATGCCCAAGCGCCCTCTCCCTCTGAGCAGAGCCCGGCCAGCTCCTTGGTATACACCTGAGCTGAGGGCAATGAAGCAAGAGGGGAGAAGGCTAAAACACAGGTGGAGGAAAACTCGTGCTGAGTTTGACCGAACACAGGTAAGAGCTCACTATCGAGCCTACTCTGTGGTGGTGAGGGTGGCAAAGAGACAGTTCTTTCCCACCAGCATTGCATCTTCTCAGTGTCATCCAGCGGAGCTTTTCCAAGTGGTTCGCGGCCTGTTACATTCTGGGCCAGGGAGAGAGATGGTGGAACCCTTGGTAGCACACTGTGACGAGTTTGCACGGCACTTTGAGGATAAAGTCGCTCAGATTCGTCATGAATTGGACACCACCATTAATGCTGTTCCATTGGTAGAGGCGTTCAGAGCACCGTCTGGTCCAATTTTATTGGAGGAGTTTCAGTTACTGAGGCCTGAGGATGCGGACAAGGTGCTTGGCCAAGTCCGATCGACCACTTGTGTGCTTGACCCTTGCCCTTCATGGCTTATTAAATCAAACAAGGAGGGGTTGTCCGGCTGGGTCCAGGAGGTTGTAAATTCCTCCTTGAGAGAGGGAGTGGTGCCTGCCACTTTATATCCTCTCTTATACATCAAAACCAGGTGAGGCAGTGACTGTTCTGAATCAGGGCCTGGGCACGGTAATGGACTGGATGAGGGCTAATAAACTGAAACTCAATCCAGACAAGACGGAGGTACTGTTAGTGGGTGGTTCGTCTGCCCGGCTAGGTGATATTCAACCTGTTCTGGAGGGGGTTGCACTCCCCCTAAAGGATCAGGTTCATAGTTTGGGGGTGCTCTTGGATCCAGAACTGTCACTTGAGGCACAGGTGAACTCAGTGGCATGGAGCACTTTTTATCAGCTTAGGCTGGTATACCAACTACGCCCTTATCTGGACAGAGATAGCCTAGCTACAGTGATCCATACTCTGATAACTTCTCGTCTGCATTACTGCAATGCATTATACGTGGGGCTGCCTTTGAAAATGGTCCGGAAACTTCAGCTGGTCCAAAATAGGGCAGCAAGATTGTTAACAGGGACTGGCCTGCGAACTCATATTACGCCAGTACTTTTCCAGCTGCACTGGCTGCCAGTCCATTTCCGGGCCCGATTCAAAGTGCTGGTGTTAACATTCAAAGCCCTTAACGGCTTGGGGCCAGGTTACCTGAAGGATCGCCTCCTCCCATATGTGCCTGCCCGGACCTTAAGATCATCATCAGCGGCCCTTCTCCGTGAGCCCCTGCCAAAGGAAGTGAGGTGGGTGGCTACTAGGAGGAGGGCTTTTTCTGTTGTGGCACCCCGGCTCTGAAATGAGCTCCCTAGTGAGGTTCACCTGGCGCCTACATTGTATTCCTTTCGGCGCCAGGTGAAGACCTTTTTATTTTCCCAGGCATTTTAGCATTTTAGCTTTCTAAATTTTTATCTTTGCTGTTTTAAATCTGTATTTTCAACTCCTGCACTGCTGCTAGGTTTTATTGTGGTTGTATTGTTATATTGTGGTTTTAATGTTCTGTATATTTTAAATTGTTTTATTGTGTGTTGTTTGGATTTAATTTTTGTGAACCGCCCAGAGAGCTTCAGCTATTGGGTGGTATAGAAATAAATAAATAAATAAATAAATAAATAAAATAAGATCTGGAGGGCCACAGGTCTCCCACCCATGGATTGCAGGATGTATAAAAGAAGACTGCCTAAAACTCCAGCTCACTTGGATCAGGGAGCTTAAAAAAGCAGCCTTCAAGGTAGTGTGGTCACTTGTGAATTGCCAAAGAAGAGGCATCACCAAAAATTAGGACAAAAGATGGCACACATTTGCATAAAAATTGCATATACTAATTGATATGTATAGATGCAAATTAAGAAATACTTCTTATAATTTAAATAGAAATAGAGTATAGCTCACCATCAGGGCTAGCCTTAGGGATGGGTGAGCTGGGCAGTTGCCCAGGGCGCTGAGTTGAGGGGGGTGTCAAGGTGAGCTGAATGGGATGCCAAGCTGAGCTCAGTGTAGGGATGTGCAAACTCACCCCCGTCTGAGTTTGCTGGACTCCTGCCCAGCCCTTGCCCCCACTTGCGGGTCCCTGGACTGCACTCGAACCCCTCCCACTCTTGTTGAGCAGCCTGCACTCACACCAGCAGCCTTGTTGAGCTCCGTGGTCACCATGTCTAAAAAAAAATAAAATGGTGATCACAAAAATGCACATGTTTTTGTATGCGCAAAAATGCACATTTTGCGAATGTGCATATTCTCATGTGTGAAATGTGCATTTTGCAAAGGCACACATTAGCGTGTGTATGGAAATGTGCATTTTTGTAAAATATGCATTTTTGCACATAAGCAAATATGCACGTTCACAAAATACACATTTTCGCATGTGTGCAAATTTGCACATTTTTGCGATCGCCATTTTATTTCTCAGAAAACGGCGACCACAAAGTTCGACAAGGCTGCCTGGGTGAGCGCAGGCCATTCACTGAGTGCAAGCAGGGGTCGAGCAGGGACAGGGGCTCGGGGGTGCAGGCAGGAGTAGGCCCGCCGGATTCCCGGACTGAATTGGGCGCCTGTGCCATCCCTAGCTCAATGGCTGTATTTTTTTCTAATGTACTGCCTGCAGTGAGCTAGGATGGTGAAAAGAAAGTGTCTGTAACCTTGCTTTCAAAGTTCTACAGGTTGCTTGGGTGCTACATAAAAAAGTGATCTTCCTTTAATTAGCTTTAAAATATGTTTCTTTTTCAATTTCCACTGTGATGTCATTTGTACTAGGTTAAAATCAGTGGAACACAGCTTTACTTTCAGGCAACGTTACTGAGCACTTAACACTTCAAATACTGTAAACACTATAAGCACTATATAAATAATGATGGTGATGATGTCATAAACTGTAAGTTGTCAGCTGGATACCTTTTTATTTTTAACTTTTCTTTATTATTTGTAAAGTTAAAAATAATAGATATTCTAAAATAAAGCATGTTTACCAAAAGATAGGGACTGCTACAAAACAAAACATATTATAAGCGAAACCTGTGATAGCTCTGCTGCATTTCATAGTGCACTGCCAATGCTCAGAATGTGGTTTTCGAACTTTGGCTTGTGCAAACTGTAGCACAGAGGCTGAGGGAACAAGGTTTTGAGCAGTGTCATTCTTGATGGACATCACACTTGCAGGCTGCAGCAGGCCTCATAAATCCCCTGGGTGGCCCTTAAAAAGTAACTACGGGGGACGGGGCACCAAAGGCACTCCTCGTCCAGGGTGATATTTATCCTAGGGCCAGACCTGCTCACCATAGTGTGACCAGGTGACCTGCTCAATTTGCATGTGTTATTGATGGGCACCTTTAAGGTCCAGTTCTTCCTTATGATAGTTCTTCAGCTTTAAACCAGACTTGGCCTGGACCATCCTGGAGGACACCTTCAAATAGAGGGCAGTCCTCTGGCAGC
The DNA here is from genome assembly GCF_057233095.1 of Heloderma suspectum. Lineage (NCBI taxonomy): Eukaryota > Metazoa > Chordata > Lepidosauria > Squamata > Helodermatidae > Heloderma > Heloderma suspectum. Next base: position 276,264,541 of record NC_139458.1, read on the forward strand.
CCTCCAAATAAAGGATTGCCCTCTTTAAAAGAGGACATATGGCCATATGACTTCCCAGGGGCTTTTTCAAAGCACAGTTCTTTGTTAGTTGTAATGAGTGTCCAAGACTTGTATGAAAAATAGATATGTTGAGGTGTTCTTGAAAAATGGAGGTGCTTTTTGACAATGCCAAAAGTGAAAGCAAAATTAAAAAGGCCATGCCAACATCATGAGGTAGGATAGAACTTGGGAATCCAGGAAGCTATTTCCAAGATTTTGCTAAGAAGTCTCATGAGTATAACAGCTGATTCTGAATCAGGCCAAGAAATATTTGCCCATCACAAATAATGAAGGCACCAAACACCATGCCTTCATATGAGTTTCTTTTCCCAGTGGCCTCATGTTGATATTGAACGAGAGAAGGGGGGCATGATGGAAGCTTGCATGGCCTCACAAGGATGCTTCCAGTGAATTAAAAACAATTGTTCATCCTCAGTCAATATGATCTCCCTCTTATAAAAACTAGGGATGTATGAAAGTTACTTACCGTTTGCGGATCTGCTTCGTGGTGGGGGGGAGGTGCTCTGTCCCTCCCCCCGGAGTCCTGCCTGGCCGGCTCTGCCAGCAGCTGGACATCCAGCCGCTGGGTAGCAGGGATGCAAATGGTGGCTGCCGTAGCCGCTGCCATTTGCGTCCCTGTATTTAACTGTGATAGGCTACATAAAGACTTACGTAGCCTATCACGTCTGGGTTTTTTTTTAAAAAAAATGCATACGCAAATGGTGGCGGCTATAGCGGCCGCCATTTGCGTTCCTTATTTTTTGCCGTTTTAGCCTACGTAAATATTTATGTAGCCGCCGCCATTTGCGTACGCGTTTTTTTTTTAACCCAGACATGATAGGCTACTTAAGTCTTTACGTAGCCTATCACATCTATGTAAAAAAAAAAAAGTCGAGACTGCAAATGGCGGCGGCGGCAGCCGGTCAGAAGACCAGCCGCCGCCACCGCCGAAGCCGCCACTGGAGCCGTCGCCGTCCGGAACATCCACCCCAGGTAAGTCTCGTCCCAGGGGAGATCCGCAGGGGGGCGGGGGGTGGCAGGCCATTCTGCCACGGATTTTGGGGGGCTGAATGCCAGTGCATTCAGCCTCACTGAAATCCGTGGCGGAATTCTCCGCCATCCCTAATAAAAACATAATCTTTCTGCACAGGTCCATTATAAAAAGCAACAACAACAACTCCAAATTCATGACAGAATGTTATTTGATAGGAATCTCCAAGCCACAATAGATTTTCATTCTTCTATTCCATTCTGAAGTAAATTTTGTGTGCCAATAACTTGGTATTTGTTTGGGATTTCCGCCTCCCACCATCTTCATGCTTTGAGGGTTGTCTTTGCAGTGAAGCCTTTGAATTTTTCACAATTATCACCTTAATTGAATAATTTACAATGCAAACTCATGAAAAGTTTACTTATTTATTCAGTAACTGCAAAATGCCAGAGGCTAAATTCACTCCGAATGCATGGTGAAAGCCATCCACTGTTTAAGAAAATGTTTTTAAAGTCATTGATGCTATCGGAAAATCACACGGTAAGATAGTAAATAAATAGTGCTGACAACTTAATGTAATAGAGACATTACCCCAAAGAGACATTCGGGTCATTTTAAAAAGAAGAAGCCCTGTTTGTCCTTTCTGAATAATCTTGTAGAGTTCGAAGATCACTTTTATGTTGTTGCTTTTTAAAGAATTATTCCACGTGTAGTATCAAACATGTAAAAATGTAGAAGATGGTAGATGAGTTGGGGGGTTACTCTGGATTAGGTATGCATGAGAATTTGATTTTAGTTTGGTTTCGATAAGAATTTACCAAAATTCAAAAAGTTCTTCATATTCGGGAGAGAAAGAAGTTGAGATTGTTTAAAATGTGAATGCAGGAGAAAGTGAAACTGGCAGATTCACCCATCCCTACTCTGGGTTTCAGGCAATGCCTTGATTCAGTGATCAGTGCGGTGAAATCATGCACAGCCTTTGCTGCACTGGGTTATTGCAATCAATGTCCTTTTGGCACACGTTTGCATTCTACAAAACAATATGCAAGTAGGTCGCATGCTGGGTTGCTGGAACAAGTGGCCACAATACTCCAGAGGGTCCATTTTGGCATGCTCAAGGGATGTGGATATGGCCAGCTGGGCTTAGACTTTTCTTTTAAGAGCAATTTCCCTCAGTTTTATGAAGAGTTGTACTTAAGTAGGGATGGGTGAGAAATTTGTTCTGGACCCATTTTAATGCAGACTCACCAAATTTGTGCTTCCAAACCTTTGCTTACTAAAATATCATATTATAGGTAACCTGTATCATTTAAACAGTCTAGGAGACATACAAATTGATTAAATGTATGCCAGCTGATGTAAATATTTTAAGACGGAGTCCACCAAACTGGCAAAGAAGTCAAGTTCAGGCCTCTCATCCTGATGGACTCCCACTCTGGCCTTCCTCCTTGGCCCCACGCACAATCTCTCCTTTCAGTTCTGTTACATTGTCTGAGCAAGCAACACAGTTCAGGGTCATTGCATTGCTTTGTGGCTGGAAGCAGCATGCCAAAATGCAGATGAGCCGAGACATGGCAGGGTTTCTGCTAGTAGCAGCAGAGTCATAGAATCATATAATAGTAGGGTTGGAAGGGGCCTATAAGTCTGTCGAGTCCAACCTCCTGCTCAATGCAGGAATCCAAGGCAGAGCATCCCTGACAGGTGGCTGTCCAGCCTCGTCTTGAAGGCCTCCAGTGTGGGAGAGCCTACCACCTCCCTAGGTCATTGGTTCCACTGTCGTATTGCTCTCACACTCACAGTCAGGAAGTTTTTCCTGATGTTCAGCCGGAATCTGGCTTCCTGTAACTTGAGCCCATTATTCCGGGTCCTGCACTCTGGGATGATCGAGAAGAGATCCTGGCCTTCCTCTCTGTGACAACCTTTCAAGTACTTGAAGAGTGCTATCATATCTCCCCTCAGTCTTCTCTTCTCAAGGCTAAACATGCTCAGTTCTCTCAGTCTCTCCTCATAGGCCTTTGTTTCCACTCCCCTGATCATCTTCGTTGCCCTCCTCTGAACCCTCTCCAGTAGTAGTAGTAGTAGTAGTAGTAGTAGTCATAGTCCCCCCCCCATTCCACCACGAGACTAGATGGCATATGTTTGATTAGGGCAAACCACTAGTTCCTTATTTAGGGAAGATGGAGTAGCAATCAACTTTGCAATATGGGTGTTTCATTGCTTTGTGTTTCTGCAAGATCACATAGTAAGTTTGAAAAGTATTAGGAAACAATGTATGAGATATGAATTATTACAAATTTCTCCTCTTAGATTCTTGACTGTTAAGTCTGGCAGTTTACCTGGCCAGTCTCTTTCAGTGGCATGTGTTATGAATTTAAATCAGCCTTTTCTCATGCACATGGTCAACTAAGCTGATTCTCGTAGGGATGGGGGAGAATTTCCCCCCAAAACTTCAGGGGCCCGAGTGCCAACGTATTCGGCCCCCCGAAGTAGTTTCAGGTAGAAATTCTCTGCACCCCCCCGCCCCCCACGCCCCCCCCGGGATGGGACTTACCTTTCCCGAATGTCGCTCCCAGTGGTGGGTTGCAGCGGCGTTTCGGCAGGGCTTCGACAGGGGCAGGGGCGGCAGCCAGTCTTTCGACCGGCTGCCGCCGCCGCCATTCCAAGAAAAGTAAAAAAAAAAATGCCCCCGTGATAGGCCACGTGACGATTAACGTAGCCTATCACGGCTAGATTTGCAAAGTCAGCCATGATAGGCTACGTAAATCGTCACGTAGCCTATCACGGGTGACTTAAAAAAAAAAAAAAGCACGTACGCAAATGGCGGCCCCCATAGGGAGCCGCCATTCGCGTTCCTTATTTGGTCGCTGTAGTCTACATAAAGATTACGTAGACTACGACGAAAATAAGGGCAACGCTATTTGCTATTTATTTATTTTTATTTATCTATTCTATTTTTATAATAACAAAAACTTCTCCAGGCAGATCATATGATTAGAATAAAAATAGTACACACTAAAAACAACCATAATCAGTGCAGGAAATATAAAATATATCAAAAACAGCCATTCCAGAACTATATGGGCAAATCTAAACTATGGAATCAAGCATCTAAAATCTAAACTGCCTGGGAGAAGATAAATGTCTTCACCTGGTGCCCAAAAGATAACAGTGTGGGCACCAGGTGAGCCTTCTTGGAGGGGGCAGGAGGTATTCCATAACCTCTGAAGATTACCTAAGCACCCGGGCAGATATATATGGGAGGAGATGTTCCTTTAGGTACTCTGGCCCCAAGCCATTTAGGGCTTTAAAGGTCAACACTAACACTTTGAACTGGGCCCAGAAACAGATTGGAATCCATTGTAGCTGACAAAAAACACTGGCATCGCATGGTCATATTGACCAGTCCCAGTTTGTAGCCTAGCAGCTCTGTTTTGGACTAACTTAAGTTTCTTAACTGTGCCAACACCCACCCTCAGTGGTGCTCACTGCACTGCCACTGCCCAGCCCACTTCTCTGTTTTCAGAAGGACCAGTTATGCATTGGGGTGAGCACACCATCAGGGAATCCAGGCCACCAAGCATGCTAAACTCAGGGTGCCAGTTTTGAGGGGGACCTGTCCTGGGCAGTGCCACCCTGGTGGAGCCCCTTCTATATACTTATGGGGGGGCAGTGGGATGGGTAGTGGCACCGCAGTGAGCAGTAGTGTGTGTGGGGTTGCATTGAGCCCAGCACTCTGAAGAGCAGCACCTGGTGAGGCAGATGCAGCCACCATCCTAATTTCCCCAGAATGCCCCTGCACCCTAAATCAAAATTGTTTGTCTCACTTGCCCACATCCAGATCCACATCTGGATCAGGGCCCTGTGCATTTACTTTAGAGTAAACAAGGCAAGTGAGAAAGCTGCGTGCTTTCAGATGTAGAAAGAAATGTCCAATGGAAAAGAACACTGGAAAACCAGTTGTGGGGGTAGGTGATGGGAAAAGGGCATAAAAATCCTCATTTAGCCCCTTGTAGCTTAAAATATCCTGGAGGAAGGCACAGCTGGCTGGCTGCAGTTCAGAATAGGAGAACCTGTTAAAAGCTGAGGATATGCTGCAACATTTTGTTGCAGGGCTCTCTTGTAAAGCTCTGTTAAGATAGAGAGAAACACAGTCACCAAGGCCAGCTGTACCTCTTTTCAGTTAAAGAGTGGACAGCTGAAGGTCCGAATGTCATTTGCATATTGTGCAAAACACACTATTAGTGGAATCACCACACAGGTGCAAGACCCTACACACACCTCAACTGGTGTGGGAGCAACCACAGAGAGGGCTGCAGCCAAACCTACAGTGGTAGATGCAAAGGCAAAGTGGGATCCATTGCCCTGGCATCTCAAGGCATTTTTAATTTTGTTGTTGCTGTTCAGTCGTGAAGTCGTGTCCGACTCTTCGTGACCCCATGGACCATAGCACACCAGGCCCTCCTGTCCTCCTTAAACAGAAGTGTGACCTTCAGTTCAGGGGCAAGGCGTGTCAGTTAACAGCACCAGGTCTCTTCCATCAGGTTTGCAATAAAAATGTAAAACTAGTCTCTCCTTCGCATTGTCTTATGTATAAATGAAGATTGGACTTCAACATTAGTGAGACGAAGGCAGTCAAATAAGATTTAAGCCTCCCATACCCTAGATTATATGACTGCTGAGAATTCCTCCTGAATTCCATTTTTCTAAGAAGGGATGTGAGGCTGTCAAAAGAAGAGCCTGGCCAGGATGGGGGGTGGGGGGACAGAACTGGTAGGCCTTTCTCAGAGCAGTTGTTGCACACAAATGCCCAGTTAAGTTTACCAATGGTTTCAGATAGGGGTGAACGAAAGTCACTTACCTTTTCTCGCAGCTTTTTCACGGTGGGGGGGAGCGCTTCGCTGCTCCCCCCGCGAAGTTCAGGCCGGGGGGGGAGGCTTCCCGCCTCGCCCGGCCGAAATTCAGGCCGGGGGGGGAGGCTTCCCGCCTCGCCCGGCCGAAATTCAGGCCGGGGAGGAGGCTTCCCGCCTCGCCCGGCCGCGAACACGAAAGTAACACAAAAAAAAAACAAACGTCCCCTGATAGGCTACGTGACGATTCACATAGCCTATCACGGCTAGATCTGGAAAGTCAGCCATGATAGGCTACGTGAATCGTCACGTAGCCTATCACGGGTGACTTAAAAAAAAAAAAAGCGCGTACGCGAATGGCGGCCCCCATAGGGAGCTGTCATTCGCGTTCCTTATTTAGTTGCTGTAGTCTACGTCAATGTTTACGTAGACTACGGCGAAAATAAGGGCAACGCAAATAGCGTTGCCCTTATTTTCGCCGTAGTCTATGTAAACATTGACGTAGACTACAGCGACCAAATAAGGAACGCGAATGGCGGCTCCCTATGGGGGCCGCCATTATCCGTACACACTTTTTTTTTTTTTTAAAGTCACCCGTGATAGGCTACATGACGATTCACGTAGCCTATCACGGCTGACTTTGCAAATCTAGCCGTGATAGGCTACGTGAATCGTCACGTAGCCTATCAGGGGACGTGTTTTTTTTTTTTTCTTTCATTGCAATGGCGGGGGCGGCAGCCGGTCAAAAGACCGGCTGCCGCTCCCGCCCCGCTCGAGCACCGGACGAACCGCCAGCCGGACCCGCCGCCGGGAGGGACATTCAGGGAAGGTAAGTCCCGTCCCGGGGGGGGTGCGGGGGGCGGGGGGGGTGCGGAAGATTTCTCCCCGAAACTTGTTCGGGGGGCCGAACACGTTGGCGCTCAGCCCCCCGAAGTTTCGGGGAGAAATTCTCCGCCATCCCTAGTTTCAGACAACTTCACTTGTGATGAATTTCATGGTTTTGCATGGTGTAAATTCAGGCTTTCAAATATAAATGAGTATTCCAATTTGGCTGGCAAACACAATTTGTTTCACCTCTAAAGATAAATTAGTAATTCAAAAAGTAATATGTAAAATCTTTAGGAGATCAGGTCAGAATACACTGAAGCAGAAAACAAGGAATAAATGTTTTGTTCTGCCACTTGGTATAATAAGGCATGCCTGTTTACAAAACTGGTATTCAATTCCATTGTGATGTGCATTCTGGAAAGAAATTAGGAGTATAGATAGTAGATCACATTGTATTTTAATGCTATTGTGTTTCATTCCACCAGGGAATCTTGGTGGAGATCTTTATCATAAGAATGTCAATTTTTTCTCCTTGCTTTCTAACATCAAAAAAAATTGTGGGTAGCTATAACAAATTCCAAGGGACCACTTTATTTCCTGGCCGTATGACTGAAATGGAAATACTTTATATACTTTAAGCTAAATCTTTAATCAGGTCTTATCCTGTGTCCAGGAAAGGGTTGTGACTTGGTCCTTGAAACATATACTCTCAAAGATAGAATGGGTCTTCTCATTTGTTGTATTTTCAGCATGAAAATAGTATCATGCATGCTAAAAAAGCAAAAACACATCTCAATCCAGCTCTAACTATGGTTTGTTGCATGTGACTTGTGTCTCTAGATGTAGACCAGGGATGCCCACAAGAAAAACTTGAGTTAATTGAAGTTCTCCAAATCCCACGTCAAAGCTTGTTCCATCTTGTGTCCGTATCTGATTGCAGTCTTTGCTGTTTTTTTTTCCTTTTCATGTGAAATTCCATTAGCATTTTCCCAAATGTACACATCAGTTGTGTGCATCTCTGAAATATACACATTCTTCTCCCTGATTAAAAGGTGTTTCTGTGCATTTTACAAAAGTATGCATTTTTTCATATGCATTTTTCAAATGCATGCATGTGGTCAAACATATTTGGGGGGTCCGCGAATCACATTGCAAGCTTGGAAATGTATGGACTTTTGCCACAGATTGCATATAACTGTAGGGATGGGGGAGAATTTCTCCCCGAAACTTCGGGGGCCGAGTGCCAACGCATTCGGTCCTCCGAAGGTTGTTCGGGGAGAAATTCTCCCCCCCGCCCCGCCCCCCCCAGATGGGACTTACCTTTCACGAATGTCCCTCCCGGCGGCGGGTCCCGGCGGCGGTTCGGCAGGTCTTCGTCAGGGGCGGGTGCGGCAGCTGGTCTTTCGACCGGCTGCCGCCGCCGCCATTACAAGAAAAGTAAAAAAAAAAAAACGCCCCTGTGATAGGCTACGTAACGATTAACGTAGCCTATCATGGCTAGATTTGCAAAGTCAGCCATGAAAGGCTACGTTAATCGTCACGTAGCCTATCACGGGTGACTTAAAAAAAAAAAAAAAAGCGCGTACGGCTAATGGCGGCCCCCATAGGGAGCTGCCATTCGTGTTCCTTATTTGGTCCCTGTAGTCTACATAAAGATTTACGTAGACTACGGTGAAAATAAGGACAACGCAAATAGCGTTGCCCTTATTTTCGCCATAGTCTACGTAAATCTTTATGTAGACTACAGGGACCAAATAAGGAACGCGAATGGCGGCTCCCTATGGGGGCCGCCATTTGCGTACGTGCTTTTTTTTTTTTCAAAGTCACCCGTGATAGGCCACGTGACGATTAACGTAGCCTATCACGGCTGACTTTGCAGATCTAGCCGTGATAGGCTACGTTAATCGTTACGTAGCCTATCACAGGGGCGTTTTTTTTTTCTTTTGAAGTTCGCGGCCGGGGAGACGGGGCACTTCTCCCCGGCCTGAATTTCGGCCAGGCAAGGAGGGAAGCCTCCCCCCCGGCCTGAACTTCGGGGGGAGCAGCGAAGCGCCTCCCCCCCACCGCGAAGCAAGCTGCGAGACCAGGTAAGTGACTTTCATGCATCCCTACGATATCAGTCTGTGTTTGGTCTGGAAGGTGTGAGCTGGGAAGATTGTGATCAGAAAGAAACTGAACTGAATAGAATTTCTCAGACATTCCTAATGTAGACTAGGGATGTACGAAAGTCACTTAACTTTCGCAGATTATGTTGATGGTGGGGGGGAGGCGCTCCGTTTCTCCCCCCGGAATCCTGGACAGGGGGGAGGTGCTCCGTTCCTCCCCCTTGGAATCCTGGCCGGCCGGCTGTGCTCCGCAGGGATTCTGCGGAGCCGTCGGCCAGCTCCTCCAGCAGCTGGACATCTGGCTGCTGGCTAGCAGGGACGCAAATGGCAGCAGCCGTAGCTGCCGCCGTTTGCATCCCTGTAGTCAGCCGTGATAGGCTACATAAATGTTTACGTAGCCTATCATGTCTGACTTAAAACAAAAACAAAAACGTGCATACGCAAATGGTGGCGGCCACGGCCGCCGCCATTCGCCAGCAGCCGGATGCTTCGCTATTTGCGTTCCCTGTATTTTTACCGTCTTAGTCTACATAAATCTTGACGTAGACTAAGACGTGCCAAAATAAGGAATGCAAACGGTGGCGGCCATGGCTGCCGCCATTTGCATACATACGGTTTTTTTTTTTTTTTAAGTCAGATGTGATAGGCTACGTAAATCTTTACATAGCCTATCAAGTCTTCTTTTTTTTTTTAACTGGAAATGGCGGCGGCAGCAGCCGGTCAGAAGACCGGCTGTCGCCGCCGCCAAACCGCCACCGGAACCACCGCCGGAGCCGCCGCCGCCAGGAAGATCCACCCCAGGTAAGTCTCATCCCAGCGGAGGGCAGGGGGGGCAGACCGTTCCACCACCGATTTCGGGGGGCCGAATGCGCTGGCATTCAGCCTCCCCGAGATCCGTGGCAGAATTCTCTGACATCCCTAATGTAGACATTCATCTCCATCAGATACATCCATTAAGTTTGGTGGGGACTAGAGGAGCATTGACTAGAGGGACCGCGGTGTTTAAGATGGTGAACTGCAGACCGGAAGGTCGGCAGGACAGCAGTTCGAGACCCGAGTGCTGCATGACAGAGTGAGCTCCCGTCTTCAGTCCCAGCTCCTGCCAACCTAGCAGTTTGAAAGCAAGAAATTGCAAGTTAATAAATAGGTACCGCTTTGGCGGGAAAGGTAACAGCATTCCGTGCACCTCGGTGCTCAGTCATGCTGGCCACATGACCACGGAAGCATCTTCGGACAGCGCTGGCTCTTCGGCTTAGAAATGGAGATGAGCACCACCCCCTAGAGTCGGACACAACTGGCTGGGGACACCTTTACCTTTACCTTTACAGCAGCATTAGAAAGCACATCTACATGACTTGTATGCACAGAGCTCCTTTTAGGCCTTAGCCTGGTATTGAGACAGAATACAACTGGGGTTCAGTTCAGGTGGGAACCGGAAGGAAAGAAGCAGAAGGGCAATTGATGCAGTCACAGGCAGGCAGGATGTCAGGCACTGGTTCAGGCAGATGACAATCGGAAGGACAGAGACGAATGTGGTGTCAGAGCCAGGCAGAAAGCTGAGATTCTAAGGTAACTCTAGAGGGTTGGAGGGGCCAGAAGCAGATACGAGGTCAAGGTCGGGCAGAGACCACACTCTGAGGCAGCTCTCTGGAAAAATAAGCAGGCAGACTCCTCACACTTAAGGCAAGTCACTCAGACTGGCTTGACTACAAGGTAAGTTATAGGGCCAAGTGTCTCCCCACTGGCTAGGAGAGTCAGATGACAATATTCATGTGGTGAGGTCAGGTGACTGTCAGGGTGGAAACTGAGCCCAGAGAGCCCCAGAGCAGTTCTGATTCTGAGGAGGAACAGCAATCCGTGAGAAAGGGGCCAGCTCATCCCTCACAGGCTCAGCGGCTGGCAGAGATTCCTCCTGCCGGCATTCCTGAGATAGTGACACTGCTAGTGAGGGAGTGCGGGAGGGGGGCTTCTTAGATGCTCGACACAGACGCAAAGAGCGATGAGCGATAGAGGGCGCAGAAAGGAGGCGTAGCACCCACTTGGTGCGCAAGCAACAGCCACCTCCCATGCACCCAAGGGAAAGAGAGAGGATCTCTCCCTAGCCCATAAGTTCTGGGTCTTCAAGTGACTCTCTTTCAAACGGGGATCAACTGCTTACTTGAAGCTTAGGCCACTCTGCTGTTCCTTGCTTTAGTCGCTGGTGATTAGCATCTGAAAGAGTCATTAAGTTGTAAAAGGATTAAAGCTTTGAAAAGAATTCCTTTCGTCTGTGTCTTGAGTTGGCTATTGGAATCTACTGAGAGAGGCCGCCAAGGCACTCCTGACACTGACTCTCCAAGTTGGAACTACAGCCTGGGAGGCACCATTTTCCTGAAGGGTTGTCTGCCTCACCTTCTGAGGCAGGTGAGTATTTCTCAGCCTAACCTACTTCACAGGATTGTTCTGAGGATAAGGGGGACACACTCATGTACATTGTCCTTAGATGAAGGGCAGGATTTTTTTTTTAAGGTATAAAATCATAATATGCCCAATAGGGGAAGGGGCCATAGCTGAGTGGTCCAGCTCATAATTTGCATGCAGAAAGTTCTGGGCTCAATCCTGCGCATCTTGACTTAAAAACATCTAGGTAGCAGGTGATGGGGAAGATCTTTGTAGGAGGTCTGGAGTAGGAGTGCTCGAAAGTCACTTACCTCGTCTCGCAGCTTGCTTCGCGGTGGGGGGGAGGCGCTTCACTTCTCCCCCTGAAATTCAGGCCGGGGGGGGAGGCGCCTCGCCTCGCCTGGCCGAAATTCAGGCTGGGGGGGAGGCACCTCGCCTCGCCCGGCCGCGAAATAAAAAGTAAAAAAAAAAACAACGCCCCCATGATAGGCTACGTGACGATTAACATAGCCTATCACGGCTAGATCTGCAAAGTCAGCCATGATAGGCTACGTTAATCGTCACATAGCCTATCACGGGTGACTTAAAAAAAAAAAAAAGCGCGTACGCAAATGGCAGCCCCCATAGGGAGCCGCCATTCGCATTCCTTATTTGGTCGCTGTAGTCTACGTAAATCTTTACGTAGACTACAGCGACCAAATAAGGAACGCGAATGGCGGCTCCCTATGGGGGCTGCCATTAGCCATACGCGCTTTTTTTTAAAGTCACCCGTGATAGGCTACGTGACGATTTACATAGCCTATCATGGCTGACTTTGCAAATCTAGCCGTGATAGGCTACGTTAATTGTCATGTAGCCTATCACGGGGGCGTTTTTTTTTTTTTACTTTTCTTGGAATGGCGGCGGCAGCAGCCGGTCGAAAGACCGGCTGCCGCCCCCACCCCTGTCGAAGACCTGCCGAACCGCTGCTGCGACCCGCCACCGGGAGCGACATTCGGGAAAGGTAAGTCCCATCCCGGGGGGGGGCGGGGGGCGGAGAATTTCTCCCTGAAACTACTTCGGGGGGCCGAATACGTTGGCACTCGGCCCCCCGAAGTTTTGGCGAGAAATTCTCTGACACCCCTAGTCTGGAGAGCTGTTGTTGTTCAGAGTAGACAATGCTGGGCAAGATGGATTAATAGTCTGATCTGAAATGAAGTATATGTCAGATCCCTTGATCCTTGCAATACATCTTGAATAACACGAATGTACAGGCAGAGAGGGTATTTGCTGGGGAAAATGGTGGATGAGCGTGGGGAGCTAAAGCCCTCTCCCTATGCTTTTCACCCATAATCCCTCTTGTCACATTGTTTTTCTCTGACCCTGGATTCTTTCCAGCCTCAAGAGTCCACCTGGGGGTGAGCAGCTGTGGGTGGAAACTGTGGGCAGGTGTAGCACTGAGTATCCACTCCTGCCTGCCCACTGTTCCTCCCTTTCAAAAGCCATCACCACCTTCAGGGCCAGCCCTACCATTAGGCAGCACAAGGTGGCCACCTCAGGTGACAGAAGTTGGTGTGCAGTGGCAAGATGTTGGAAGACAGAGCAGTGTGTGCTACACATGCCCTGTCCTGGTCTCCCTAAGCTAGCCTACTGTCCCATCGCTACTGTTGAAACAACATTCAGCTGCCAGTCCAATTGACTTTTATACATGGAATGGGGAAGGGCGACACCATGTCTGCTTCAAACAGCAAAATATCTTGGGCCTGCCCTAACCACTCCGCATTCCTGTTATTTGGCAAAAGCAGTGTTTGGGGAAACTTGGGTTTGCTAGAGTAATATGATCCCCCTGCCTTAGCATATCTCCTGAAAAGACCATGGCACAGCGAGGCTTGCTTTAGATTTCTCATAGGAGAGAAGCTCTGAATGAAGAAAGGAAAGTGGGGGAAAACCCCCTACTAGTTATTTCAAGTCTTCTGTGGGGGAGGAAAGAAGTCTGGGAGGGGAGGAAAAACTTGTAAGAATGTGCTTAATAGAGCTTCCAACTGAAGTCCTTTTACAAAACATAATTCTCCCTTTTCAGTCGAAAGCAAGCCATCGCTTCAGTGAAAACATGGGGACTTGATGTGAAAATGTTTTAAAATAATACCCCCCTAAATGGTACAACATTTCTCTGGAGCCTTTATTCACTTATTTTTTGCCTGGTCTAAATTAACCAATTAAACATTTCAGAAATATCATTGTTTGGCCCATAAACTATGTGGACTGAGCTGTTTGAATAGCTGGAATCCATAAACCCACCTATGTAATATAAGACACGAGTTCTGTTTTTACCTATCCTTTTTATAGGATTAACAGTGAACTGGCAAAAAACTGGTCATGTTGATAGGAGTTTCCAGCTGGGATTGATTAAAGGCTGTAGCCTAATGCAGCAATGTTTTGTGCTAGCACAACAGTTTAGCTAAAGAGTGCTCACACAATACAAATCTCCGCACCGCTTGCCTATTGAGTCCTGGCATAAAGAAGGAAGCTAATTTTGTTGTGATCTTGACCTTTGATCCAATGAATCCCCAACTCAAGCCTAGAGCAGACAGTTTGCCTGCCTCACTGAAGGCAACCTATATTTGGTCAACCACTTGACCTGAAATGCAAAATATGAAATAATGTTGGCAATATATTTTTAGCCCTTTGTACTAAACTTGGGCTGCAATCTGAAATATATTTACAAAGGAATAAATTCCATACTGAAAGTTGGCAATTGTTTCCCAGGCTCAGTTCAAGGCTGGTGTTATCCTTTAAAGCTCTAAATTGATAAGAACCTGGCTGTCCACCTATCTCTAGGGGTGTATGAATGACTTACCCCGTTCTGCTGGGGCTGTCCGCTAGGGGCGGGAGACGATCTGTCCCTCCCCCCCGGAATCCTCCCCGGCCAGCTCTGCGGGGAGCCTGTGGAGCCGCCGGCCAGGGCCGCCCACAGCTGGACTTCCGTCTGCTGCTGGGCTGTGGCTGCAAATGGCGGCCACCATAGCAGCCATCATTTGCCTCCCTGTGGTGGCCATGACTGGCTACGTATATATTTACGTAACCTATCACAGCAAAAGGCACGAATGCAAATGGCGGCCACTATGGCATCTGCATCCCTGCGGTAGCCGTGATAGGCTACGTAAATATATATGTAGCCTATCACGGCTACCGCAGGGACACAAATGGCATAGCGGCTGCCATTTGCGTTCCTGCCTTTTGCCATGATAGACTACGTAAGTATTTACGTAGCCTATCATGGCTACCGCAGGGATGCAAATGGCATCCCTGCATTAGCCGTGATAGGCTACGTAAATACTTATGTAGCCTATCATGGCTAAAGTGGAATGGAAATGGCGGCCGCAGACTGGGGCAGCCATTCGAAGGGCAGCAGCTGGCCAACAAAGGTAGGCTCCACCCCGATGGGATTCCCCGGGGGGGGGGATTGATCCATTCCACCACAGACTCCAGGGGGCCAGATTCTAAAGAATCTGGCCTCACTGGAGTCCGTGGCAGAATTCTCTAACATCCCTACCTATCTCACTATACTCTGCTTGGTTATTAAGATCAGCAGGAGAGGTCCTTTTGAAAAGAGGGCCACTTTTCAAGAACACGGGAAAAGGCCTTCTCCTGTATTGCTCCCAAACTCTGGAATGCACTCCCTTTGGGGTTGCAACTAGTCCCCACTCTCCCTGCTTTCAGGAAGAGGGTCAAGACACATCTTTTTAACTTGGCTTTTAAAATGTTTGTGATGGTTTATTTTTAATGCTGTTTTTACTGTTTTACTATATTTTTATCTGTTTATGGTCTTTATGTTCTGGACCATTTGTAAATTGCCTTGGTTGGTTTTAGAAAGGCAGGATAAAAATACTATAAATAAACTCAGTAGGATATACTTGTGAGTTGTGAGCTAACATGCATAGGATTGCAGAGTTAGGAAGCCTACAATGAGAGGAGTCAATAAATGCTTAATGTTTTGTCTATGTGTGAATTACTCCAGCATAGAGGATTTTTTTAAAAAAACTTGAACAACTTGGATGTCAACAAGCTTTGGTACTGTGGTGTAACAATCTTGTGAATTTTGATACTAGACTTAGCCCTACTGCTTGTAAAACTCTGCAACTTCTTAGAGCTCAAAGAGAGGAACAGAAGCCCCATATTATCTACCTGTTGCTAGTGGGGATGGCGGAGAATTCCGCCACAGATTTCAGTGAGGCCAAATGCACTGGCATTTGGCCCCCTGAAATCCATGGCGGAACTGCCTGCCACCCCCCTGCCCCCCGTGGATCCCCCCCGGGAGGAGACTTACCTGAGGCGGATGTTCCGGATGGCGGTGGCTCCAACGCGGCGGCGGCAGCGGCTGGTCTTCCGACCGGCTGCCACCACCGCCATTTGCAGTCTGGTCTTTTCTTTTTACCCAGATGTGATAGGCTATGTAAAGACTTACATAGCCTATCACGTCTGGGTAACCCCCCAAAAAAAAATGCGTACGCAAATGGTGGCAGCTACTGCGGCCGCCATTTGCGTTCCTTATTTTTCACCGTTTTAGCCTACATAAATATTTACGTAGGCTAAAACGGCGAATCAAAAAGGAATTCATAGCACCCACTACGCTATTTGTGTTCCTCTTTATTTTCGCCGTAATAGTCTACGTAAAGATTTACGTAGACTAAAACAGCGAAAAATAAGGAACACAAATGGCGGCCGCAGTAGCCGCTGCCATTTGCGTACGCGTTATTGTTTTTTTAACCCAGACGTTATAGGCTATGTAAATATTTATGTAGCCTATCATGGTTGAATACAGGGACGCAAACGGCGGTGGCTACAGCAGCTCCCATTTGTGTCCCTGCTACCCAGTGGCCAGATGTCCGGCTGCTGGCGGAGCCAGCCGGCAGCTCCACGGAATCCCCGCGGAGCGGAGCTGGCCAGGCAGAACTCCAGGGGGAGGGATGGAGCTCCTTCCCCCCGTCAAGGATTCTATGGGGAGGGACGGAGCGCATCCCCCCCACCACGAAGCAGATCCGCAAAATAGTAAGTGACTTTCGTACATCCCTAGTTGCTAGACCATGCCATTTCACACTATTACAGATGTGTGCATGGGAGGGAGGAATGTTTGAACGCATCTGCACATAAAATATAAAGACTTGGTTCAGATGTAACCTTAAACCACATTTTGAACTAACAGTCATTTAGACTCCAACCATAATGTGTTCCAGATACAGACAAACCATGGTTAGTTTGGTTTTCTTCTTCTCCATCTCCCCTCAAAAATGCTTGAATTCTATCCCAAACAGTGGGCTCAGAATACAAATAAGCAAAGAAAGAAAGTCGCACAAGGATATCATTTGATGATTTCTAGATGGAAAATGTAAGAATTACTTTACTTGATGAGGCCACAGGTCTATGTAGATCAGAACATTGGCACCAGTGGGAACTTTTTTTCTAAGTCCCTTAGTCAAGCATGGGGAGGGGGTTCAGTAAACATCCCCTCCCCATGTGTGTGGGGTCCCAAAGTTGGACTCCCACTTTTTTTTAATTAAAGACATAGCTTTAAAGTTGTTTGTAATTTGACCCTCAGTCAGCAAAACCAAGGTGTTATATGGTCAAATGCTGTTCCTTATTTTGAAAAATAGGAAAGAGCTGAGAATATGCCAAAATATTACAGCCCCGCTAAATTTCACACAAGATACAAAATATCCCAGAAATTCCAGGATAATGCTTAATGAAATCTCTAACAAATATACTTTTCTGCTCAGGAAACTATGATTGAATTACTGGTACCAGACATCACTTTATGAGAGGTGTGCACAATATGCCCTACCAAGCCAAAACAGAATGCCCATGTATTGTGGCCTTCCAGTGCATGACATGCTTCCTAGGGATGGCAGAGAATTCCGCCACGGATCTCGGTGAGGCCGAATGCCAGTGCATTCGGCCCCCCGAAATCTGTGGCGGAATGGCCTGCCCCCCCACCCCCGCAGATCCCCCCGGGATGAGACTTACCTGGGGCGGATGTTCCGGGCTGCGGCAGCAGCGGCTGGTCTTCCAACCAGCTGCCACCGCCGCCATTTGCAATCTTGTCGTTTTGGGGGGGGGTTACAAGATGTGATAGGCTACGTAAAGATTTACGTAGCTTATCATGGCTGGGTAAAAAAAAAAAACACGTACGTAAATGGCGGCGGCTACAGACACCGCCATTCGCGTTTCTTATTTTTGGCCGTCTTAGTCTACGTAAATATTTACGTAGACTAAGATGGCGAAAACAAGGGGAACGCAAATAGCGTAGTGGGCGCTATTTGCTTGCCTTTTTGATTCGCCGTTTTAGCCTACGTAAATATTTATGTAGGCTAAAACGGTGAATCAAAAAGGGACGCAAATAGCCCCTGCTACGCTATTTGCGTTCCCCTTTATTTTCGCCGTAATAGTCTATGTAAATATTTACGTAGAATAAGACGGCCAAAAATAAGGAACGCAAATGGCGGCCGTAGCCGCTGCCATTTGCATACACTTTTTCTCTTTTTTTTAACCCAGAGCCCTTCGCAGCTGGAAATCCAGCTGCAGACGGCTCTGGCCTGGGCCTGGCCGGCTGCTCCGCGGAGCTGCTGCGGAGCACAGCCGGCCATTAGGGATGTCAGAGAATTCCGCCACGGATCTCGGTGAGGCCAAATGCCAGTGCATTCGGCCCCCCGAACTCCATGGCGGAATGGCCTGCCACCCCCTGCCCCCCCGCAGATCCCCCCATGGTACAAGACTCACATGGGGCGGATCTTCCGGGTGGCAGCGGCTCCAGCAGCGGCTCCGTCGGTGGCAGCTGCCGGTCTTCCAACCGGCTGCCACCACCGCCATTTCCAGGCTTGCCTTGTGTAAAAAAAAGAAAAGACGTGATAGGCTACGTAAAGATTTACGTAGCCTAACATGGCTAGGTTTAAAGAAAAAAAAAAGACATGATAGGCTACGTAAAGATTTACGTAGCCTATCACGGCTTGGTGGGTAAAAACAAACAAACAACCCACATACACAAATGGTGGCGGCTATGGCCACCACCATTTGCATTCCTTCTTTTTACCGTCTTAATCTATGTAAATATTTACGTAGACTATGATGGCAAAAATCAAGGGAAACGCAAATAGCGTGGCGGGTGCTATTTGCGTCCCCTTTTGATTCGCCATTTTAGCCTACGTAAAGATTTACGTAGGCTAAAACGGGGAATCAAAAAGGGACGCAAATAGCGCCTACTACGCTATTTACGTTCCCCTTTATTTTCGCCGTCATAGTCTACATAAATATTTACGTAGATTAAGACGGCCAAAAAGAAGGAACACAAATGGCGGCAGCCTTAGCTGCCGCCATTTGCGTACGCGGTTGTTTTTTGTTTGTTTTTACCCAGAGCCCCCCGCGGCTGGAAATCCGGCTGCAGACGGCTCTGGCCTGGCCGCGGAGCACAGCCGGCCATTCGAGGATTCCGGGGGGAGGAACGGAGCGCCTCCCCCCCTGGCCAAGATTCCGGGGGGAGGGACGGAACGCCTCCCCCCCCACCATCAACATAATCCACGAAAGGTAAGTCACTTTTGTACATCCCTACCGGCCATGGAGGATTCCGGGGGGAGGAACGGATCGCCTCCCCTCCGGTCAAGGATTCCAGGGGGAGAGATGGAACGCCTCCCCCCCACCATCAACATAATCCGCAGAAAGGTAAGTGACTTTCGTACATCCCTAAATTACTTCCATCCTGTTGTTGAAGTACAGAAGGCAGCAAAACCAGGAACTTTATCATACATAGTTGGTAGGCCAAATTGAGCTTGGTTGTACACAAGTTGCACAGGCTTGTGTTATGAAGTTTCAATATGTGCTTCTGTGCATCCAGACAAGGTGAGCAAGATAAGATGGCTTACCCTCACAGACTTATGGTATCATAGGGTTAAATCCAATGTTGTGTGACTAGATGTCTGCTTGCACAATGGGACTTCCCCTTCCTCTCCTCTCCCTGGGACCCCCCAAATCTGTTCTGGAGAATCCCCCAATCCAATAGGTTCAATTCTGGTGGTGGATGGCCAGTTTTGGATATAATTTATGATGTTTCCAGAAGTCACAGTGGGACATACATCTGACTTTTTGATGTCCTGGACTACCATGACTTCTGGATGTGTTTCATCCTCTGGAATAGTGTGTTGATTCTAAGGATGTACAGACTGCATAAAATCCGCTCCATCTGTGTTTCATGGATTATCAGGCACCTTTCGTTCTGTCGTCCACTCACAGACGGATGTGAATATTTTTTTCATCATGCTAAAAAATACGCAAATAATTATGTAGGAGGTTTTGTAACAATTTATGTAATTTACCTCAGTATGTAACATTGAGTGTTTTGTCCCTCATTCCATGCAACCTTTCCTCAGCAGAAACTTGTGTACTTTCCTATGAATAAATATGCTACATTTCGGGAAAGTGGAAAAAAATCTGAAAGTCCATGGACTCCATGCGGCCTGAGGGGGGTCACTCCGCAGCAGATTATGCAGGTTGGATTCTTAGAAATCTGATCTGATTTTAGTCCATCTCGAATTTCTCCAGCATTCCTATTTGATTTTAGCCTGTGATTTATTTGTATAAAAATATATACCTCACATGTGTTATATAGACATATTACATGTATTGTTGTGAACTGCCCAGAGAGCTTCAGCTATTGGGCAGTATAAAAACATAATGAATTAATGAATTGCACGAGGTGACATACACCAAATAAAATCACAGTATAAAAATATAACAATATTGGCAATATAAATATCACAACAATCACACATTAGTAGCATAACAACAATATTGGGACATTGTTGACGAGGACAGGGTACAGCAGATAAAACACACTTTTCTACTAAACGCAACTCACCCCGACAAACGTAAAGCCTGCCAGAATATAAAAAGAAGTCTTCACAAGCTGGTGAAGGCAATCAAAGATGAAAGAGTGCCCTAGAAAACCATAGTCACAAACAGCATTCATTGCATTTATCCATACAAAATGTAGGATGAAGCAATCTGCAGAAAATTTACTGCAAAGCTCCCTGTTCGTTGTCTGTCATACAGGCTATGAGCCATCCAAAAGTTGTTTTATTGGACTTTCCTTTCTAGGGATAAAGGCAACAAAGAAAGATGTATTTCATTTATTTTTATTTGATACATGTACATTTGATTTTTACCTTAATTTGAATGTATAGAATAATTACTTAAGCATATACCCTCATATAAAGGTCTATACTGACAACAAGTTTATAGACCCTGATTTGACACTTCAGAAAATGTCCCAATTCTGCGTGGACCAATTTGGATATTGCAAGAGTCCGGTTGGGGCTTGAGGCTCAGCCATTCCTCTCCAGCTCGGTCCCCCAGACATCAGTCTGCGGATCCCTGCCCTTGCCGACTTGAGGTGCACCAAGTCAGGCAAACCAGGGATCCCCGCTTGTCTGCGAGGTGCCATTTTGCATAAAAATGGCAGCTCTGCTATTTCTGTAAAATGGTGGCCATAAAGAGCCCCATAAGTTGCCTAATTAAAGGAAACTCCTGATAACTTTTTAATTTCTTGGAAAAATTGGATGATAATTGCTCCTTCTGTGGGGATCAAGCCTATCAAGTTTCAGATGAATAGGTGCAGGATTTTGTGTGGAAGAGCAATCTTTACATTTTGAGGATGTCCAAAAAAGGACACACTTACACCCCTGTATTCTTTATGGACCATTTTTCTGAAAATGACAGCATAGAGGTGGCCTGAGGTGAGAAAACTACAAAGTTTCAGAAGCATAGGTGCAGGGGCTAGGGAGTTATGATAATTGAAAACTAGTTCAAGGTTTTCTTCATAGTGAAGCCAGGTAGCATTGGAAAAATGTCTATATCATGGTCCCATCCTTGCCCTCCCTCAAAGCACAGTGATTAGAGATCTCCTGGTAAAATATGCCCTATAATTAGAAGGTGGACCTGTCAGTCACTCAACCCCAATCCCTCCCCCCTACATCAATGTTTAGAGAAAAGCAGCAGATGCTGTTTTGGGAGACATGCTGTCTGCCTTTCTGAAGCTGAATTGTGAAAAAAACCTCTGGCTGGATCTAGCTTTGGTTCTGGTGAATTCAGAGGGAAGCCCACTTTGCCTCGGGAAGCATCATAAATAGTCCAAAGGGGCGCAGTTTGGTTCCTCCTTTGTCTAAATTCAATGCACATCTCTACCCTCATAAAACAAAGCCAAAATAAAACATGTGGACAAGGGTGATCTGGTAGACATTGTTTACTTGGACTTCCAAAAAGCCTTTGATAAAGTCCCTCACCAAAGACTCCTCAGCAAGCTTAGCAGTCATGGAATAAGAGGAGAGGTCCTCTTAAGGATCAGCAACTGGTTAAAGAACACAAAGCACAGAGTAGGAATAAATGGTAAATTCTCCCATTGGAGGAATGTAAACAGTGGGGTCCCACAGGGATCTGTATTGGGACCAATGCTTTTCAACTTGTTTATAAATGCTCTGGAATTAGGACTGAGCAGTGAGGTAGCCAAGTCTGCTGATGACACTAAATTATTTAGCATGGTTAAAACAAAAGGGACTGTGAAGAGCTCCAGAAGGATCTCTCCAAACTGGGAGAAAGGGCATCAAAATGTCAAATGTGGTTCAATATAAGCAAGTGTAAAGTGATGCACATTAGTGCAAAACATCCCAACTTCAAGAATAAGCTGATGGGATCTGAGCTAGCAGTGGCCGACCAGGAAAGAGGTCTTGGGGTTGTGGTGGACAGCTCAATGAAGATGTCAACCCAGTGTCCTGCCGCTGTAAAATAAGGCAAACTCCATGTTAGGCATAATTAGAAAAGGAATTGAGAATAAAACTGCCAATGTCATACTGTCCCTATACAAATCTACAGTGCGGCCATGCTTGGAATACTGTGTCCAGTTCTGGTCACCACACCTAAAAGAAGATATTGTGGAGCTGGAAAAAGTGCAGAAAAGGGCAACTAAAATGATCAAGGGGCTGGAGCACAGACGGGACTGTTTAGCTTGGAAAAAGGCTAAGAAAGGGGAGATGTGAGAGAGGTCTACAAAATTATGCCTGGTGTGGGGAATGTGGATAGGGAGACATTTCTCTCCCTCTCTCAAAATACTAGAACCCAGGGTCACCCATGAAGCTGATTGGTGGGAGAATCAGGACAGATAAAAGGAAGGACTTCTTCACACAGCGCATCGTTGGACTATGGAATTTGCTACCACAACATGTAGCGATGGCCTCCAATTTGGATGGCTTTAAAAGGGGGTTGGACAAATTCTTGGATGCAAGGGGTATCAATGGCTACTAGTCTTGATGGCTATGTGCTACCTCCAGTACCAGAGGCAGTGAGCCTATGTACACCAGTTGCTGGGGAACATGGGTTGGAGGGTGCTGTTGCACTCATGCCCTGCTCATGGGTTCTTGGTCAACAGCTGAGGTCACTGTGTGGCTCTAGAGTGCTGGACTAGATGGACCTTGGCCTGATCCAGCGTGGCTCTTATGTTCTTATATTGAAATGCAAGCTACAAATACATATTAAATGTGATTTTTAAAAAATTTATCATTTTGGTGATATACTAAAAGCAAAATGAAAACAATGCCAACAGTGGGTGGGCCAACAGGGAATGATCTTCTTACCCTTTCCATCTCACTCTGACTTGGAATAGTTCATTTCCTCATATGAAATCACTAGAAACTGTTGGTCATTGCTGATGGATCTTATTTATGTAGCACCATGTACAAAAGCAATAGAGGGAGGTCCCTGCCCTGAGGATGTTATCCATGGGCATATCTCAGGGGTGGGCTACCTGTCTCCCTCCAGAAGTTTACAACTACAGCTCCCATAACTCCCCGGTCCCCGCCAGCAAGGCCAAAGTTCAGGGATTATGGAACACATTGCCCAAGATATCTGGGAGGGCACTAGGCTTTACAAAAGCAAGGAAGAGACATCCTTCCCTTGAAGATCTTTCCATGTAAGTTTAACAGCTGAGATCTTTGCAATATATTTGCAAAGCGAAGGCAGTGCAGGGATAGGAGTAGCATGATGCATAAGAGCAAATGGATGAATGAAAGCAAAAGGAGGTGCAGATACCTAGGGTTAATTGCAGATGGGAATGAGGAGTTTGGCTGCAATCCTAGACCCACTTCCCTGGGAGTAAGTCCCACTGAAATCAAATGAGTAGACATGTAGAGGATTACAGTGTAAGAGCTCAAATCAAAGTCCTCATGAAAAAGGTGGGTTTCAAAGAAGGATTTGAAATCTTTTTGAAGTTCCCGTATGGCATGAAAACACATCTCCTTCCAGATAAACTGTATTGCTATTTGCCTGACACTGCACACCCAATTGTTCAAAAAATAGTTTCATGCAATTTAACTTCCCATTGAGCCTCCTAAATTACTGATATTAAGCACTTGGTTTCACAACAAACTTAATGAATAGTTCTGACAATCTACAAGTATGGCCACTGCAAACATATAGGCCAGATGGAATCACAGATTACAGAACTTTCCAATTGGCCTGCAATTTTCTGGCACCTGGTGCTTCATTGCTTAGATATTATGTATTACAGTTAGAACCACAACCTCTCTCCTGACAGCTGAACCTGGACTTGAAAAACTCAATTTGAAAAGAGAAAGCTGCCCAGGACCGAGCCTTTCTGATTCCTAAGCACAGTTGATCTCCGGGGATGGGAGCAAGCCAGACTTTGGGGGATTTAAATTAGTCCTTTGGGTGGCTCTGCCTTCTGTCGACAAGCATTTTAGGAAAGAAAGATAAAACAAAGACCAAACTTTGGAGGAGAAAGACGGAAATAAATACCTATGAAAAGAAAAACACGAAAGAGAGGAAATATTACTTTTGATAATGTGAGAAGTCTACGCAATGTACTAGCACTCAGCAAAATCAACATAATCTGGTATTTTGTAACCCTTTCTGCCAATCAAATATCTATTCATTTTATTTTCAAATTCAAATGGTAGATTACGATTTTAACTACCTTATAAACAATTTATCGAGGCTAATACATGCTCAATAATTAAAAGTTTAGCTGAACCATGATTGCCAGCAAAGATGTTGGAATTGGAACTTCAGATCAAATGGAAAAGAAAGAATGATGTACTGGACTGAAGGATCCGAATGCCATCAGAGGTGCTGCTAGCTTTGAGGGGGAGCCGGTTGGGCTGCCCCCACCACCCTGGCAGCCATTTTCCTCCCTCCCTTCTCATCCTAGACCAGCCAGCCCTAGTGGTGGCAAGAGGAAGCCCCATGGCAGCTGGCCAGGTGAACTTGTAGGCAGAGGGGGCAGGGCTTGCCAATGTGCCCCTGCTGCCCCACACAGGTTTAATTGTGTGAAGAAAGAAAATGCCCAAATGGAGCTTATATTGTTGACTCTTTATGATTCATGGGGGTGGAAGGAAATTAGCCAGAGTGCCTTCTACTCTTTCTGTCATTGATGAATGGTTGTGGGCCTGGCTGCTGGGTAGGGTGGCCTCTTACATGTTGCAAAGAAGAGGACACCAATTTGCATAACATTTGCATATATAAATACATTTGTCTAGGTGCCAATTGAGAAATAATAACTGCAATTTAAATAGAAATGCATTGTATCCTACCGTAGTGGAGAAGATTGACTAGGGCTAGATCTATACTAGTGCTTTTTATCAGTATTAAAGTGTACTGATAACTATTGGGGAACATTATGCACTCGGTCTACCGCTTTTCTAGTGTTATTTCCCACATTTTATTCTGTATTATCCAAAATACTGCAACAGATGTCATTGTATGCACTATGAGGTGTAAATGCACAAGAGGGATATAGCATCACCATGATGGGACTGTACAGATATGACATGAGGTGTAGATCTGGCCCAGGTGCCCTGTGTGCCTGCTCAGTCTGCAGTCCAGGTGTTAACTGTTGGTGAGCAACTTCAAGGCCTGCTGGCTCCCTCCTTATGTGCCTTTAACCCAGACAGGTACTGGGCACCTCTTCGGGCAGAGAACACCTTCAAAGTGAGGACTGTCCTCTGCCAGCTGTCCTGTCCTCTCTGCCATCTGTAAAGTAGGACACCTGCCCATCCTACTGCTGGGTGGGAGCCTCTGTAACTCCACAAAAGCTTAGAGATAACAGCTTTCAGTGAATAGCATATTTCTGCCTCACACTTATGCTGCATCAGAAATTATGTTGGCATTCCCCAAGAATCTCAGCCTTAGGAAGATGGTGACCTTGAAGGCATTTCAATGGTTGGAAGCAGACTTCCACAAATCCTAAGTCACAAAGCCAGATATACCCTGCGCTGAACTGTGGTCTGCCAGATACTTGACAACATATTTGTTTTGGATGTTCCAGGCAGGTAGCCAAAGCAGGAGTTTATTGAGACCCTGATGGGCCACCATACTAGGCTGGCAGGCTGAAGTTCATTAACCATGATATTCACAAGCTGCATAGACTTGTCAGTTTGTAGCCCAGTGTGTGGCCCCTCTGGAAGAAGTTCTGCAATACACAACACATATCAAGTTTCCCCCCAGCATTAGCCCCTGTTGGTGTTGGGAGCCAAGTACAGACAGTGTTCTTCAGACTGTATGAGTGTGCTGCCCTCCCCCTTCTAACTTATGCTAATGTCTGGGACACACGCACCTAGCTCCAGTCATCAGTTCCATCAGTGAACATGCAGGGATCCTCGCATGCCATTGTGTGCCTACAAACGGTCTCCTGATGCAGGGAGGGTCTGAGGATAGCAATTACACACACTGGCTTCAGAAAAGGAATAGCAAAGGGTATCTCTTTGACCCCTTCTGAAGCCACACATAGGGAAACAATAGAGCACTGGATTGTTGGAATGCCTTTCTTTCCTCATCCCATTGGGATGAGGATGCAGCAGCCACCCCCACAAGTCCTTTGTAGTTCTATGAGAGTCCACTGTCAGGAGGCATTCAATCTTATCCAGTGTTGGCTGATGAGGAAGGAATGTACCATCTAGTTCGGGATCCTATCCCTCCCTCAAACTTTGCACTCCCTCAGGTGCTCTGAAAGTCCAAGGTTAACAGCCCATCTACAAATCATTTGAGGAAGAGAACCCGGATCTGAGCTGGCTTAGCCTCACTGAAGTCAACACAACCAAATAATCTTCCTTCTGACTATTCAGGGCATTGATGGTTTCTCACAGTTTATTCCCAGAGTGCAATGAGTGCAGATTGAGACTCCCACAAGCTGCAGCTCCACTTGACCCTATCAGTTATTCTGAAAGAGCAGGTGCTTGAAAAATGAACAACAGGCTACCCAACATACTTATGGCTCTTCATGCACTTCTGGGGGGTATATAACAGATTGCTTCTATTACTCCTGACCTTACATTTCTTTGTCAAACGTATCAATCACTCCTCTCTAACCTTTAATGCGAAAGGCTAAAGTTGTTTACTGCAGTGGTTCATGTACGCGCAGCAAGGACATTGCCTACCTACCATGCCATTCCAAGTGGTATGCATTTTATCTCCATCTGAATATATTTCTCCTTACAAATAAATGGGTGTTTTTGCGCATGTATGTATGAGGGTGTGTGTGTGTGTGTGTGTGTGTGTGTGTGAGAGAGAGAGAGAGAGAGAGAGAGAGATTTCGCAAGGAGGTCAGACATTGCCAGTAAGGTTAAATGTAAAAGTCAGCAGTATTTGGCAGAGATTTATGTGGAAATGGATACAGGTCTGTAGAGCTCTCAGCCTGATTAAATAAAGGGTGCCCTGGGAATAGAATGCTAGTATGTGCATACTCTGGTAAATGAAAGTACTGCATTAGAATGCAGCTTTAGGGTCTAATTTAAAAATATAATTCATGCCCAAGCAGAAGCCTTTAAAATATTGGCAGATGTCTTTATACTGTTATTTTATACAGAGGACAAAGTGGATTAAAGATAACTGTAATCCAAATAATAGTACTGTCTTATTATTTTCACTTCTATTTTATTTCCTTTAAATAAATTTAATTTAGAGAGGATTATACATACCTACACACACACACACACACACACACACCATATGTGTGTGTGTGAGTGCGTGTGTGATGTATGAAAATTTCCAGAAGAACTTCTTAAATATATGAGTAGAAAAGCATTACCACACAAATGGATGTCACAGCTTTGAAGCAAGCAACAGTAGTGAGCCCCTGTCTACTTTGCACAGCCTAGGTGAAGTAAATACTGTGGCCTTTTTCAAAAAAGACACTTATGTAATTGGGAACTTCAATTTTATTACCAATCTCATTGTTTTGTTAAGGTGATTAGGCCCAATTAATTACTCTCCACTCAAAAGTTCTCGACTTTTATTATAGCCCATTGCTGAAGGACAGAAAAGCTGTTATTGCCTCTGCCCCACTTTTTAATTCGTCCCCAGTGACATTCAATCAGGCAGGCTGGTGAAAAGTTTTTGTTTTTTTTAAAACTTGCTTATTCACTGTTCCTCATACCCCATCAAGCTGAAACACAACAAACATCATAGAAGATACTCCTTTTCATTGAGACAGTTAATATTAAATAGTTGTAAAAAAAAAAAAATATATTACAGTAAGGGCACAATCCTAACTAGATAGGCGGCCGCCTCTGACCTTGGGGGCGACTGCCTATCCAAAGCAAGGCAGGAGAGGCACAGGGGGATTGTTACCTCCTGCCTTGCTATTTTTCGCTAGACAGCCATTTTCAGCTGTCTAGTGCCGGGGGGCCGACTGGGAGAGGAAGCTGCCATACAACACATTGGATGTGCCGTACGCACAGCTCTGCTTTCCCCACCCCAGAACACCCTCCAGCCCTGCCCCGGAAGATGGGGTTTCTCTGCGTTGCCTCCGAGGCAGCGCGGACGAGGGAGGCAGTCAGTTTTCTGGGAGCAGAGGAGCTCCAAGGCCGGTTCCCAGTAAGAAGCATATCCTCTGGCTCTCTAGACAGTGTCTAGAGGCCATAGGATTGCTCTCTTAGTGATTTGAGGCCCTAAAGTAGGCCTTTCTGGTAGGGCATTACTACTCAAAGCCAAGTTGCTCAGATGCCAATATGGATGTCACCTTTTCTTTCTATATTCAAGGTTCCCCTCTGTTTAATGGCTGTGTGGGTCACTGCCTTGTTGTGGCGAAGGGGCTTGCGTAACTCAGTGAAGCCATAAGCTATGCCGTGCAGGGCCACCCAAGACGGACAGGTCATGGCGGAGAGTTCTGACAAAATGTGGTCCACTGGAGAAGGAAATAGCAAACCCACTCCAGTATTCTTGCCAAGAAAACCCCATGGAACGTATCACAAGGCTAAAAGATATGACGCCGGAAGATGAGCCCCTCAGGTCGGAAGGTGTCCAATATGCTACTGGGGAAGAGCAGAGGGTATTTCCAAGTAGCGCCAGAAAGAGTGAAGCGGCTGGGCCAAACCCGAAAGGACACTCAGCTGTGGATGTGTCTGGCGGTGAAAAGAAAATCCGATGCTGTAAAGAACAATATTGTTTAGGAACCTGGAATGTCAGATCAATGAATCAAGGTAAGCTGGAGGTGGTCAAACATGAGATGGCAAGATTGAACATCGACATCTTGGGAATCAGCGAACTAAAATGGACAGGCATGGGCGAATTTAATTCAGGTGACCATCATATCTACTATTGTGGGCAAGAATCCCTTAGAAGATATGGAGTAGCACTCATAGTCAACAAAAGGGTGGGAAAAGCAGTACTGGGGTACAATCTTAAAAATGATAGAATGATCTCAGTACGAATCCAAGCCAAACCATTCAACATCACAGTAATTCAAGTCTATGCCCCAACCACTGAGGCCGAAGAAGCTGAGGTTGATCGGTTCTATGAAGACCTACAACACCTTCTAGAACTAACACCAAAAAAAGATGTCCTCTTCATCATAGGGGATTGGAATGCTAAAGTAGGAAGTCAAGAAATCACCGGGATAACAGGCAGGCATGGCCTTGGTGTACAAAATGAAGCAGGACAAAGGCTAATAGAGTTTTGCCAAGAGAACATGCTGATCATAGCAAACACTCTTTTCCAACAGCACAAGAGGCGACTCTACACATGGACGTCACCAGATGGTCAATATCGAAATCAGATTGATTATGTCCTTTGCAGCCAAAGATGGAGAAGCTCCATACAGTCAGTAAAAACAAGACCTGGAGCTGACTGTGGCTCAGATCATGAGCTGCTTCTTGCAAAATTTCGGCTTAAATTGAAGAACGTCGGGAAAACCACTAAACCGTTCAGGTATGACCTAAATTATATCCCTTCTGAATATACAGTGGAGGTGAGGAATAGATTTCAGGGATTAGACCTGATAGACAGAGTGCCTGAGGAACTATGGACGGAGGTCCGTAACATTGTTCAGGAGGCAGCAACAAAATCCGTCCCAAAGAAAAGAAATGCAAGAAAGCCAAGTGGCTGTCTGATGAGGCTTTACAAGTAGCTCACGAAAGAAGGGAAGCGAAAAGCAAGGGAGAAAGGGGAAGATATACCCAACTGAATGCAGAGTTCCAGAGAATAGCAAGGAGAGAGAAGAAGGCCTTCTTAAATGAACAATGCAAAGAAATCGAGAAAAACAACAGAATGGGAAAGACTAGAGATCTCTTCAAGAAAATTGGAGATCTCAAGGGAACGTTTTGTGCAAAGACGGGCATGATAAAGGACAAAGAAGGCAGGGACCTAACAGAAGCAGATGAGATTAAGAAGAGGTGGCAAGAATACACAGAAGAACTATACAGGAAAGATCTGAATGTCCCTGATAGCCATGATAGTGCGGTCACTGAACTTGAGCCGGACATCCTAGAGAGTGAAGTCAAGTGGGCCTTAGGAAGCATTAGTAACAACAAAGCTAGCGGAGATGACAGTATTCCAGCCGAGCTATTTAAAATCCTAAAAGATGATGCTGTTAAAGTGCTGCATTCAATATGGCAACAAATCTGGAACACTCAACAGTGGCCACAAGACTGGAAAAGGTCAGTTTACATTCCAATTCCAAAGAAGGGCAACGTCAAAGAGTGTTCAAACTACCGCACAATTGCGCTCATTTCACATGCCAGCAAGGTGATGCTCAAAATCCTACAAGCTGGGCTTCAGCAGTATGCGAACCGAGAACTACCGGAAGTACAAGCTGGGTTTCGAAGAGGCAGAGGAACTAGAGATCAAATCGCCAACATTCGCTGCATCATGGAGAAAGCAAGAGAATTCCAGAAAAACGTCTATTTCTGCTTCATTGACTACGCTAAAGCCTTTGATTGTGTGGATCACAACAAACTGTGGCAAATTCTGAAAGTGATGGGAGTACCAGACCACCTTACCCATCTCCTGAGAAACCTGTACGAGGGTCAAGAAGCAACAGTAAGAACCAGACATGGAACAACCGATTGGTTCAAAATTGGGAAAGGAGTACGACAAGGCTGCTTATTGTCACCCTGCTTATTTAACTTATATGCAGAGTACATCATGAGAAATGCTGGGTTGGATGAATCACAGGTCGGAATTAAGATTGCCGGGAGAATTATCAACAACCTCCGATATGCAGACGATACCACCCTAATGGCAGAAAGCGAAGAGGATCTCAAGAGCCTCTTGTTGAGGGTGAAAGAGGAGAGTGCAAAAGCTGGTTTGAAACTCAACGTTAAAAAAACTAAGATCATGTCATCTGGCCCTATCACTTCCTGGCATATAGAAGGGGAAGAAATGGAAGCAGTGACAGATTTTACTTTCTTGGGCTCCAAGATCACCGCAGACGGTGACTGTAGCCATGAAATTAAAAGACGCTTGCTCCTTGGGAGGAAAGCTATGGCAAACCTAGACAGCATAGTAAGAAGCAGAGACATCACCTTGCCGACAAAGGTCCGTCTAATCAAAGCTATGGTTTTCCCAGTAGTAATGTATGGCTGTGAGAGCTGGACTATAAGGAAGGCTGAGCGCCGAAGAATTGATGCTTTCGAACTGTGGTGCTGGAGAAGACTCTTACAAGTCCCCTGGACTGCAAGGAGGTCAAATCAGTCCATCCTAAAGGAAATCAACCCTGAGTGCTCATTGGAAGGACAGATAATGAAGCTGAAGCTCCAATATTTTGGCCACCTAATGCGAAGAGAAAACTCCTTGGAAAAGACCCTGATGCTGGGAAAGACTAAAGGCAAAAGGAGAAGGGGACGGCAGAGGATGAGATGGCTAGATAGCATCACGGATGCAATGAATATGAACTTGAGCACGCTCCGGGAGAGAGTGCAGGACAGGAAGGCCTGGCGTGCTATGGTCCATGGGGTCACGAAGAGTCGGACACGACTGAACGACTGAACAACAACAACAACAACAAAAGCAACAAAAATTGCCTCTATTGTTTATTTCTGGTCCACTGGCAGTATCCAGTGGGGTGCAACCTCTAAATATAAATTATGTTGTGTTAGCATAAACTACCTCTAGTGCAACACCAATAGCGTCAGCTGAAGCACTGAGTTTCCCCACTTGCACCCCACTGGATGCCACTTCCACATGTGTCACTCATATTACACGAGTTCATTGTGTCCCATTTCCATAGAAATCTGCAAATTTGTGTTTAAATCTGTGTTTTAAACATATTTCTTTCAAAATACACATTTCTAAGCATCTTTTGTCTGAAAAATTGAATTAACACAACTGAGTCACTCGTTTTTATTGTTTTGCAGAAAGAGTCTTGTCTTTAAAGACAGTGACAAGGCAGCTGAATTTATATGGGCAAGTATTCCTATTTCTACATATATGACAATGGACCATCACTCAGATGTGCCAGACATCTCCATTAACATGCTTTTCTATATTTTTGGGTTGGCCTGGCAGGAGGTGTGATGGGGCAAGAGGGAAGGGGAAAAGCCAGCAACCATGGCAGGGCAGCAGCAGTGAAGTTAAAGTAGGGCCTGGCTTGGCCTCGCCCGGCCTGGCCTCAGTCATTCAGGGGTAAAGTTAGGGATGGAGAAAGGGAAGAACATGAAGGGGAAAGAGTGCGAAGGAAAGAGAGAGAGAGAGAGAAAGAAGCAAGAAAAGGCAGGAAGAGAAAAAGGAAAGAGTTGGAGGAAGAAAACAGGGTGAGATAAGATGAGAGAGAGAAAATGGAAAGAGAGAAAATGTCTGGGACGAGGGCCAGGAAGGCGACCCTCCAGAGATAAGACAGCTGAGCCCCAGCACTTGTTTTTTCAGGGACAGAAATGAAAATAGTTCATGAGAAGCCACAAGAAAAACTGAAATCCCTTCAGCATGTCTCTGAGCATGTACAGAAGGCTTCCTCCCTTCAACCCCTCCCCCCCAACTCGAATAGCAGCCTCATCTACCAATTTGGGGTGAAGGGTTTCCAGATGAAAGGCTGGCTTTTATCCAGAAAAGCTTGAGTGACCTGGTGCTAGGGGTGTATGAAACCCCGCTTACCTGGCTCCGTTGGGGTCCGCAGTTGGTGTAAGGCGATGGGTTCCTCCCCCCGGAATCCTCGATGGGGGGGGGAGGCAATCCATTCCTCGCCCCCAGAATCCTGCCCTGCTGGCTCTGCTCCACGGCCAGTCTGCAGAGCTGCTGGCCGGGCCAACCCGCAGCGGGGCCTCCAGCTGCTGCCGGGCTGCTACGGACGCAAATGGCGTCCTGCGTTGGGGACACCATTTGCTTCCCTAAGCTAGCCCGTGATAGGCTACGTAAATATTTATGTAGCCTATCATGGCTAAAGCAGGGATGCAAATGGTGTCCCGTACGCCATTTGCATCACTGCTTTTGCCATGATAGGCTACACAAGTATTTACATAGCCTATCATGGCAAAGGCAGCTATGCAAATGGTGGCGGCTATGGCGGCTGCCATTTGCGTGGCTGCCTTTTGACATGATAGGCTATGTAAGTAATTACGTAGCCTATCACGGCCTCCACAGGGATGCAAATGGCGTCCCTGCGTTAGGCGTGATAGGCTATGTAAATACTTACATAGCCTATCACAGCATTCCTGGGGAGGTGAATGGTGGCCGCCAACATGGCCACCATTCGAGGAGCACCCACCAGCAAATGGCACCAGGTAGGCTCCGTTTTGTGTGTTTCTTGGGGTTGGGGGGTGGGCGGGCTTTGCTCCGCCACGGATTCCGGGGGGGCGAATGCACTGGCATTCGGCCTCACTGGGATCTGTGGCGGAATTCTCCGCCATCCCTACCTGGTGCCCTTTTAAAAATTTATGGTGGGTTTCTTCCTGCTGCATCTGTGATAGAGAGAGGAACTTGCCTAGATCTCCCAGCTTGAGCTGCTGGCATAAGGAAAGGACTTGAGGGTTCTTCTGTCACGTACAGTAATACAGTTTAGCAATAATGGCTCTTCTGTCACTTACAGTACAGTTTAGCAATAATGGCACATACCATTTGTGGGTCAATTCTAAAATTGATGGTGCTGCAATTTAAGATGATGCATTATTGTTATTGCTATTACTGTTGTTGTTGTTGTTGTTGTTTTATTGTTGTTGTGATAGAATACGCATTCACATTATTTGCTTGTATGTGCCAAGTGCTTTTAAATGATGGGATATATACAGCGATCTTATGTAGGTCTACTCAGAAGTAAGTCTCACTGAATTTAATGGGATTTCCTCCCATGTAAGCATGTGTATATGTGTGTGAAATGGATTTCCCCCCCTCTTCTCTCCCACCCTTTGCTTTCAATGTTGGAGAAACCAATTCTGCCAGAAATTGCTTTATTTGTAGGGATGTACGAAAGTGACTTACCTTTTCGCGGATTCTGTTCATGGGGGGGGAGGCGTTCCATCCGTCCCCCCGGAATCCTCGATGGGGGGGAGGCGATCCAGTCCTCCCCACCGGAATCCTCGACGGCGGCTGTGCTCCGCGGCAGCTCCACGGAGCAGCCGGCCAGGCCCAGACCAGGGCCGTCCGCAGCCGGATTTCCGGCCACGGAGGGCTCTGGGTAAGAACAACAACAACAAAAAATGCATACGCAAATGACGGTGGCCGTAGCCGCCGCCATTTGCATTCCTTATTTTTTGCCGTCTTAGTCTACATTAATATTTACATAGACTAAGACAAAGAAAAGAAAGGGGAACACAAATAGCATAGTGGGCGCTATTTGCGTTCCCCTTTCTTGTCTTAGTCTACGTAAATATTTACGTAGACTAAGACGGCGAAAAATAAGGAACGCAAATGGCGGCGGCCGTAGCTGCCACCATTTGCGTACATGTTTTTTTTTTACCCAGACGTGATAGGCTACGTAAGTCTTTATGTAGCCTATCATGTCTATGGGGAAAGAAAAAAGAAAAAAACACAGACTGCAAATGGTGGCGGCGGCAGCTGGTCGGAAGACCAGCCGCCGCTGCTGCCGAAGCCGCTGCTGGAGCCGCTGCCGTCCGAAACATCCCAGGTAAGTCTCATCCCGTCCGAAACAGCCCCAGGTAAGTCTCATCCCAGGGGGGATCCGCGGGGGTCAGGGGGGGTGGCAGGCCATTCCGCGATGGATTTCGGGGGGCCGAATGCACTGGCATTCAGCCTTACTGAGATCCGTCGTGGAATTCTCTGACATCCCTAGCTGGACTACACTTTAAAAAACAAGAACACCCTGTCATTATGTAACCTAAACTCTCTCACTTACAGTTATTGACTCTTAATTGCCTGCTGCCTCAGTTTGCCTTTGTGTGAAATGGTTTTTCTGGTCTCCCATCTCCCTTTAAGTTAAATCTTGGAGAAGTGGAATTGTCTACAAATGCTTATCTCTGTGTTGTTACATACTTTAAAAAAAGCCTGCTCTCTGTTGGATCTGTGAACTTGGTATGCTGTGATTATGTAACTCAAACTTACTCTCTCTCTGGCAGTCATTGACTTTAATTGCCTGCTGCCTTAGTTTGCCTGTCTGTGAAATGGGCTTCTTTCTCTCCCCCTGCCCCCCCGTTGCTTTCAATAAGTGGGCTCTGCCACAAACTGCTTTCTCTGTGTTGTTATTCTGGAGAAATGTCCTGGAGGGTGTGTTGAATTGTGTAGCAAAAGGCTTGTGTATAGCAAAATAGGTGCTCTTGGGTCCAACTCCAGTGACCCCCTGTGACATCACCAGGGGCCACCCCTAGTTCTCCATTTGGGCCCTAAAATCTCAAAGCCTGGGCTATTCTGGACCTGGCAACCCTACACACAATGTCCCCAAACGAGATAGTAAAATGTTGCTCAATGTGTTTGAGTTGGAGCTGTTCTATAAAAAGCACAGTTATATCCAGATCATTCTGTTGGATATTGGTAAATATGATTGCTTTTATAAAAAACATCAACCCATGATCATCAGGTTTACTAACGTATCCTGCTTCAGAAACAAAGGCAACCGCAACACAGGCCCCTTTGTCGCTGATGTGCAGCATAAAAATACTTCAGATAAATACTTCAGTAGCAGAGCAGATGAGTACAATGTACAGCAGGTAGAGAAGACCATTTGCCTGTCTTTAAAGATGTGACGGACCCTCAGGCAGTTATCCTTTATGTGCAGGACATTCCAAGTATACAAGACTGTCTCTGTGTTCCTCTGTCAAATACTGGAGGGTATAAGACTATAACTCTGCTCCCATCCGATCATATGGCAAATATGTACTTCATTTTTCAAAAGACTGATCATGTCTTTGCGAGTAAATTCACTCTGTTTTCAGCCTTCCAGGGTAGACCATGCAATCTAACATATCCAATAGACTAGGTGACCTCCACAGACTATTAAATGTATAAGAGGTTAGGGCTTTGTTTGCATGCTGCTTCAGATAAGGCTTGGAACAGCACATATCCAACTGTTTTAGTGTTGAGGCCGATTCAAGCAGTTTGATTGCTCTCTAGCAATGCTACCTTTTAGGTTGCTTTTTTCTTCGAAGTGCACCATTTAGCTAATGCCTCTTGCTTGTTGACGCTTCCTGCTGGCTGAGCTACGCTAATGTGTTAACCTGGTATTGTCTTACTTGAGAGCATTCTGGCATCCATAAAACTTGCAAAGAAATATGCAGCTGGCTATTTTTCTCTAAAAAATGTGTTTTCTGTAAAACAGAAGTGGTGCAGAGTGCAATGTCTATCGAATACATGTCTAATCAGACATAACTCTCATTGAGTTCAATGGGACTTACTTCCAGGTAAGTGTGAATAGGATTGCAGCCCAACTGAAGTGTATATATGTATATTGGGAACCAAGCATTGGTGATTTTTAACTGCTGAACAACATGTGAAATGGTGATCTTATGAGATTATACAGGTATATTATCAAGCACCTAGAATCACCAGGCAGTGTACAAAATGGTATAGGTGAAAAGTTTATTGAAAAAGTGTGTTCATCACGATGAGATTCACAGGCATGTGGCCTGAAAATGGTAAAAATGGCAAGAAGGTAGTATACAGTGGGTTGGATCCAGACTTAGTCATGCTTAGAGTAGAGCCATTGGGTTGGAACCAGACTTGGCCATACTCAGAGAAGGCGAACTGAGATTAACGGGACAATTTACTGCACACTGTTTAAACTGTTTTAGGGCACAATCCCATTGGGATAGGCGGCTGCCTCCAAACTCGGAGGTGACTGCCTATCCAATGCAGGGCAGGAGCAGTGTGGAGGGGATCTTCTCCTCTGTGCTTCAGCCACCCTGCATTTGCGGCTAGACCACTGATTTCGGCTGTCTAGCCGCAGGAAGTTGGAGCGGGCGGCAGAGGCTGGACGATGCATAGGAAGCATCGGAAAGGCACTTTCGCCCTCCCCGCCCTGCCCTGTGGAACGCCTCATTTTTCCTGCTCCACACTGCTCTTATGAGCCCAGAGTGCGGGGCCAATCCGCACTGCCTACAAGGCAGCGCAGGAGGGGGTGGAGGTAGGGATGGACGAAAGTCCCTTACCTGTTCTCGAAGCTTGCTTCGCGGTGGGGGGGAGGTGCTTCGGTTCTCCCCCCGAAGTTCAGGCGAGGGGGGGGAGGTGCTCCGCCTTGCCCGGCCAAAATTCAGGCTGGGGGGGAGGCGCCCCATCCCTCGCCAGCGAAATTCAGGCCGGGTAGGAGCGCCCCGTCTACCCGGCCACGAAAAAAAAAGTAAACACACACACACACCCCCGTGATAGGCTACGTAACGATTTACGTAGCCTATCACGGCTAGATTTCCAAAGTCAGCCGTGATAGGCTATGTAAATCATCACGTAGCCTATCACGGGTGACTTTGAAAAAAAAAAAAAAGCGCATACGCAAATGGCGGCTCCCATGGGGACTGCCATTTGTGTTCCTTATTTTGACACGTCTAAAGATTTACGTAGACTACGGCGAAAATAAGGGCAAAGCAAATAGCGTTCCCTTATTTTCACCGTAGTCTACGTAAATGTTTATTTAGACTAGACGTGCCAAAATAAGGAACGCAAATGGCGGCGCCCATGGGCCGCCACCATTTGCGTACGTGCTTTTTTTTTTTCGAAGTCACCCATGATAGGCTACATGATGATTTACGTAGTCTATCACAGCTGACTTTGGAAATCTAGCTGTGATAGGCTACGTAAATCGTTACGTAGCCTATCACGGGTGTTGTTGTTTTTTTACTTTACTTTTTTTTTTTTGCAATGGCGGCGGTGGCAGCCAGTCAGGAGACCGGCCGCCGCCCCCGCCCCCACCGAACCGCTGCCGAACCACCGCCGGGACCCACCGCCGAGAAGGACATTCGGCCACGGTAAGTCCCATCCCAGGGGGGGGGGGGCGGGGGGCCGGCGGAGAATTTCCCCACCAATTTTGGGGGGCCGAATGCGTTGGTGGAGGTCAGTTCTCAGGGTGAGAACTAGCGGCTAGTGGCCATAGGATTGACTAGTGGCTATAGGATTGCACCCTTATTGTTTTAGATTTTAAATTAGTATTAGCTAGTTTAATGGTTTAATATGTTTTTAGCTGTTTAAATTATTTGTTGTTTTACACTGCTGCCCTGAGATCCTAATGATATAGGGCGGGATACAAATGTGTTTTTTTTTTAAAACAAATAATAAAATAAATAAATAAATAAAAAATAATAATTTAGTCAGGACTAACTTAAGTCCCATTGATTTCAGTGGGTCTACTCTAGGCATGACTAAGTCTGGATCCAACCCAATGACTATAGAACTTTTTTCTTTTTTTCTTCCTGCAAATGCAGAATGCACTTATTTGATGCTCTGGTGAAAATACTCCATGTACATGGGCAGTCTCTAAACCAAATCTGAGAATTAGATCCAACATTTTTCAGAGGCAACAAATACCTCTGGAGGTAGATGTTCACTTTTATAAAAACCCGCATAATTCATATCAGAATCCAGGTATTTTCAGATTGTGGTGTCATCTTCAACTACCATAGCACATTCAAATGCTTAATGTATATTAAACAGTTCTGGTATTCTCAGGGTCACCGTTTACGTGGCAATGCATTAATATGATGGCACATTCGGCATAAACAGTGAATTCAGAGAACAAAGCTTTTCGAATAGCAGCTTCTTATTAAAAGAGCTTTATTAATAAATGCAAAGCATGAGAAGCTCTATATGTAATCTTTGAAATGTACCTTGGATTTTGTTTTAGTTGTCAACTGCCTGGCCTGTCAGGTAGAAGGGGGGTATTGTTAGACAATTTTTAAAAAAACACAACTCAGTGGAATTGCAGCAGGACTTGATCCCATAACAGTAGAACTCGGGTTTTTTGCACAGAATAAGAATAGGAATGCCTTTGATTTTTCAGCCCCTGACATATCCCTTAATTGGAGTTCAGGACTCTTAAAACAAACAAAAAAAAGCTAGTGCTTATTGCAGTGTTTAACCACCCGTCCACTATGTAGAAAGTTTGATAATATTGTTCTAATTAAACACCATTTATTGACGTTCACCTTCATTAAGCCAAATTAGTTTCCTTGGAAACATGCCAATAAATCAGCAGTTCCAATTAAGCATATTCTGTTCAAGCAGAGTA
This sequence comes from Heloderma suspectum, assembly GCF_057233095.1. Classification (NCBI taxonomy): domain Eukaryota; kingdom Metazoa; phylum Chordata; class Lepidosauria; order Squamata; family Helodermatidae; genus Heloderma; species Heloderma suspectum. The sequence continues at coordinate 276,303,628 of NC_139458.1, forward strand.
TTCTGCCTTTCCAGAGCCAATGACATTAGTTATTCGAGTATCCAACGAAGCTGGTGACGAAAAAGGTATCTTGGCACATACACAGCAGTCATTGTGCCTAGTATAGTAGGATTTAAGTACACGCTAATTGACTGAGTCTCCAAACACTCATTAGGAGGTAGGTTAAGTGTTATCCCTTTGCTTTTTTAAACAAGAAGGTTAATTACATCAAAGCCCTAACCCCATGTTAATCAGACTTGACCTGAATGGATAAATTATTTCATCCGGATAGCCTAGAGCAGTGCTTTTCACACTTTCTACCTGAGTCCTGAAGGGAACACCTGTCACATTGACTTTTCTGCTTGAGCACCTTCCACACGTTGCAGGGGATTCTCTGAGATAAGTGGTGGCTCACACACAGTTCATTTGAACCACTGGTTTCATTATCATCCTGCATCAGGTGGAGAGAACTAAAATTGGCGGATGGGGGGGAGCGGATAACTCCCTGGCCTGCCCTCTGCAGGTTGGATGATGGCTGTGCTCCTAAGATCAAAAGGGGTGTGCTCACACCCCCTGATGTCATTTGGTTCCTGGTGGGTGCACCAGGGGAATAATCATTCTGACATGTTCACTGGGAACCAGCTTCGCCTGCCCCACACCTTCTCCCACTGGGGAGAGGACGCAGTATGGGTGGAGCTGCCCGACTGAGCTGGTGGCTGGAGGAGCACTCTAGCTCCCGGCTCAGTCAGGCGGCTTCACCCATGCAGTGGTGTCTTCAGTGGCTTGGGGAAGCCGCTACATAGATGAAGCATCCAGGACTGAGCCAGCAGCTGGAGGATGCTTCACTCACATGGGCGAGTCCCTGCCCACCCATATCCCCTACTGTTATCTCTGATCTGTGATTGGGGATAACAGCATGGGGGTTCTGGGGGGTGGGGCTTGGAGGCAAATCCTGCAAGGCTCCACTGGCCAGATAGGCAGCCTCTGCCTCGCAGATTGGAGGCTGTCCACATGAACTGAAAGTGTACCCTAAACCACCTCCGTAGTGGCACATCAGGGGGAAGACTGGTAGAGATTTACAAATCCCACTCACCAATCCGTTCCAGGGCATCGGTGGTCGCAGGGAGGTGCTCCGTCCCTCCCGCCGGAATCCTCCCCGACTGGTTCTGCTCCGCAGCAACTCCGCAGAGCCGCTGGTCGGGGCCGGCCGCAGCCAGAATTCCAGCCACGGTCAGGGTGCTGCGGCCGCAAATGGCAGCCGCTACGCCAGTTGCCATTTGCGTGGCTTCCTTTTGCCGTGATAGGCTACGTAAATACTTATTTAATACTTATTTAATGGTAGGCCTATCACGTAGCCTACCATTTGCACCCCTGCTCTTTGCCGTGATAGACTACATAAGTATTTATGTAGCCCATCATGGCAAAAGGAAGCCACGCAAATGGCGGCCGCTACGACGGCCGCCATTTGCGGCCACAGCAACCTGGCAGCAGCCAGGAAACCAGCCAGAGCCGCCGTCACTGCTGCATCCGCTGCCGCATCTGCCGTCAGGTAAGCTCCGTCCTGGGGGGATTCCACGAGGTGGCGGGGGGGCCGTTCTGCCACGGATTCCGGGGGGCTGGATTCTAAGGAATCTGGCCTCACTGGAGTCCATGGCGGAATTCTCTGACATCCCTAAAGACTGGTGGTCAAGGAAGTGTACATCTAACTGTAGATGTATCCAGAACTGAGCAAGCAGAAACCTAGCACATCAGGGTGAAAGTTTCATGCTGCTGTGCTGGTTTTCTACTTGAATTTAAGGAAGCATTCAAAATGTGCGATCTGGACTATGAAGTGGTACTGTTCTTTCTACCATCTTCAAACTCTATCATGTCATTCTTCTGCATGTGTAGGTTCAGCCAGTTTGTTTATCTTTTGAAAAACTCTTGATGTGGGTGGGACAGAGAGTTGTGGCTTTCAAAGCATCACCATAAACATTATCTTAGAAATGTGATCCACTGTGCATTGTAGCTCAACTTGAAGTGACCTTGTATGCTGTGGAATAGGCCTTTGTTGTTGAATTCCAGTGCAAATCTAAGTGGATAGCTCTGTCACCACAGCAGTGCCTGACCTTAGTTACTTCCCTAAATTCCACCAGCATGGCAAGAGAATAATGAAGAAAAAAAGCACAACTTAACAGGACCAAAGATTACAGTAATCAGTGTCTTTCTCTGGTGTCAATTAAGCTCCCATTACAAGGAATGGGAGAAATGCTGAATTCTGCAGGAAGTACATCATAGATAAAAAGGCTCCCTATCTCAAATGCAGCCAAAAACAACATTTTCTTTTAACATAGATAATGTTTATAAGGCTTACAGAACAATCCTATACATGTCCACTCAGAACTAAGTGCCACTGAATTCAGTGAAACCTACTACTCCCAGATAAGCCTTAAACATTTTGTTTAATTATGGATTTATAAATGACATGATGGTGATACGAAACATGATGGCATGAGAGATGTGCTCAGTTTTGTTGCTTTTAACACGCGATGTACAATTTTTAATTTATTTTTAATATATTCTTTAACAAATAATGGTGATCCTGAAAATTGGAACCATATGTCATACCAACCAAGAGGTAAACATAGTCAATTAAGGGTGCAATCGTATGGCTGCTAGTCAGCGGCTAGACAGCCATAGGATAGATTGGTTTCTGGGAAGTGATCTCGGAGCCCATGGTCCAAGGTTGGTTCCCAGAAAACCGACCCCCACCCCACCCCCGTGCTGCCTTGTAGGCAGTGTGGATTGGCCCCGTGCTCCGTGCTCATAAGAGCAGTGTGGAGAGGTGAAAATGGGGCATTCCTGGTGGCAGGCCAGGGCGGGGAGGACGGAAATGCCGGTGTCATCAGGCTGCTGCTTCCTGTGCTCCGAGGTCCTGCGGCTGCAGCTGTCTAGCTGTGAAAGCAGGGTGGGGGGAGCAAGAAGGAAATCCACTACTCACCACTCCTCCTTCCCTGCACTGGATAGGTGGTTGCCCCTGGGCTAGGAGGCAACTGTCGATCCAGATAGGATTTCTCCCTAAAATGTCTTATTTGTATCATATTATATTGCAATGTGAGTAGGTGGCTATAAAATCTATCAGAAAAGGCAGTGGTGTGGCTAATGGAGAAACAGATGAAACTAGACAGTCTGGAAATAGCTACCTACTGTAAATACAGATTTTGTCTTATAAAGCAGAGTTAAAAATCAAGGTAGTATAAATTTTTTGAAAGAAACAATATTCAAAAACAAAATCATTTTTTTGCCAATACATTTTTATTCTCCCAGCAAGGCTTTTGTCATCCTTCCAAGGAGACATGGGCCAAGGTATTAAACATAATAGCAGTCTTTTAAGTAATGAGCAACAAGGAATTAACCATACCAGTGTTCCTTATCAGTAAGCCCTTTTATTGTTTGGCTTTGGCTTATAGAACGTACGTGTGTGTGTGTGTGTGTGTGTGTGTGTATGTATTATAGTCAGTGGCAACAACCTAATACAAAGTTAAGTGTACATAAGTTCATTGATTTCAATGGTTTTAATACTAGGACACAAATCTGTGTTGGATTGTGATCACTGATTTTAAAATCACATTCACTCTTCAAATAGATCATAAGCTGCCAAGTGTTTTCCACAGGAGAGTATTGTCTAACCCCATTGATGCCCTGTTCAGATGTAAAATACCTCTACAGTCTCACATTTTAAGCTAGCAAACTAGAATGGTGTAGCAGTGAGAGTGTTCAAGTAGCACTCACACAACCGTAATGCTCCCTGGGTGACTTTGGGCCAGTTACTGTTTCTCACAACCTCACAGGGTTGTTGTGAGGATAAAATGGGGGAGCTGTGCACAATACCCTGAGTTCCTTGGAGGAGGGGCAGGGTAAAACTATCATTCATAAATAAATACATCTTACTGAAAGTCTCCCTTGTGTGTTCATATTAGGTTGGGATTAGCACTGTATTGTTGTTGGGGTAAGAGTGCTTGTCTTCCGCCATTATGAATCATAAATGTTAACATTTTTTAAAAATCTGTCAATTGAGTAATTGAGAAAAATGTATGGTTTCCTCTTCCACCCATCCACTTACCGCTTATCAGATCCCCATGATATTTCTGTAGTGGGAAATAGCTTTTGTGCGGTTAGTCCTGTCTGACCTGCACTAAATCTCATGTAATGCATAATATGACTGATGCCACTGATTAAGCAGGAATGTGAAGCTGTTTTTAACTCCCTTCTTCCCTGCTGTTACGCACTAATACAACTAGTCAAAACAAGTGTGCTAGTCATGGTAAGAGGAACAGCAATGTCTATACTTGTTTCTTTTTTCCACACACTCATTTTCATACGAGATCTATTACTGAGAACGGTACAATTCTAACTGGGGCAGTAAAAGGTATTGTGGGGCGATGGGGATTGATCTACTTATTTTCTACTAAAGCAACACACAGACACACAAACACAGAGAGAGGGGGGCAGGCACAGGTTCTCCGTCCATCTGTGAGGTTTTCTTTCAATATAAATTGAACTTTTACTTCCCTCAGAGAAACTTCGATGTATGTAATCATACTATTACTGCCCCATTCACCCTGAACATTCAGACTATTTTGTGAAATATTATGTGAAGTCACAGCAGCTCCGCTAATGGCTGGACAGGCTCTCAGACAGACAGACAGATATAGATCGAGGGATTCTGCATAGCAGGTTCTCTTCACACACACACACACACACACACACACATCTGTATACTCTATTCCAAATAAAATGCTGACTAATATTACCCAGAAAAAGTATTGACCATTGTATTACAATTCCTTCTGTGCTTTTTTTCTTTTTACCCTCAGCAATCAATTCAGAAATTTGCAAATCCCTGAAGAAAATGGCACTAATTTTCTTCCTGTAGAGCTTGCAAATTTTCTATTAACATTCATTTACTGAAGTTTCACTTTCAAAGATACAGTATTTGAGTATGATAATGCCTTAATGTGAAAAGTCTGTGAATATTAAAAAGGTCCCTCTAGGGTGTGTTTCAGTAGCATGTTGACAGAGAAGACACTGTTGAGTGTAGATTGACAGAAAGTAGGACTTCGGTTACAAATGCTTAAAAAAAGAGTAATGCCAAGAAACTAACGGAACATAATATTGCTTGGCATTAACCTGATACAGAAAAACGTCTTCATAAATTAAACAATTTCCACTTCTTTCTCTCCAGGACAGGAAAAGAAAAATAATTAGGTAGCACTTTAACTTGCAAGAACATTACTTACCCTAAGCTATATGTGAAATGTTGCTGTATGCAGATGAGGAATTAATTTACTCCACTATGTAAATGTCCCACACTTGCATGAGTGAACTATGTATAATTATTAATATGAACTGAAATGGGGGTGGGGGAATTTCACTAAAATGGTGTGAAAAGCATTCCTTTTTTCCCAGCACTTTTTTGGGAAGCCCTTACAAAGATGTGAAAATGTTTACTGGGAGTAGGAAATATCTTTTCCTAGAACATTGCCTTGGCAAGGCAACCAGAATGATGCTCCTGTCTTGAAATCCTGTACTATAATGGGGAGTGTCTCTGTTGCCAAGGCAACCATGCCTGGACTTGCTTTACTGTACAAAAATGTTTTCATCACAATGCAGCACAGCAAAAAGGGGTGGGGGTCATTAGTATGGCTGTCCAGCTGTGAGGGTAACCCAGTTCCATTTATCAGCACACGAGAAAATATGACTGGCTACATAACACTATGACATCATTTCAGTCCCTAAAAAAGGTAAAGGTGTCCCCAACCAGTCGTGTCTGACTCTAGGGTGCGGTGCTCATCCCCATTTCTAAGCCGAAGAGCCAGCACTGTCCGAAGACGCTTCTGTGGTCATATGGCCGGCATGCCTGAACACCGAGGTGCACGGAACGCTGTTACCTTTCCCGCCGAGGCGGTACCTATTTATCTACTTGCAATTTCTTGCTTTTGAACTGCTAGGTTGGCAGAAGCTGGGACTGAAGACAGGAGCTCACTCCCTCACGCAGCACTCGGGTCTCGAACTGCTGACCTGCCGACCTTCCAGTCTGCAGTTCAGTGTCTTAACCACATGATCCCTAATTGGCTGTAATCAATCAGTGAAAGAAGAAAAAATGATTCTGAAGCAGAAATGGGGAACAATATGCCTGCAAGCAAACCCCCATAAAAGAGTTGAGGGGGGGCATTTTGCAGACCTCAAAAAATGCTTTTCACTCTGAAAACTTCCACTGGCAAAAGATCGGATCAGTGGAGCAATGATGCATTTACCTACTTGGGCTCAATGCACGCCACAGAATGTACGAGTCAGAAAGTTCTGGCATGTCTCTTGAAAGAGTGCATTTGACTTCCTACTTATTTGGCTCTGATTTTAACACAGTGTTCTACTGAAAATATTTCAGCATGAAAATACCTCTCCTCCAAAGGCCAACCAAATTTACTTGATTGTACTAGAGTACAGTCCCACGGGAGGCAACCTTCATAGGCCTACATATAATTGATGTGTGATTAGTAGACAGGCATCCACGTGAATAAATACAAATCTCCAATGAATGCCAGCCAGGAGTCCCAATTTCTAGTCTCATGCGTCCTAGTTGTGTTCTAGAAATATCAGTGCTGATAAAATACGACTGAGATCTTGGTAACCAGTAAGTCAAGCCTTTGAAAATCCCTGCCTTTCTAACAGCTAAGGGTTTTTCCCACATGAGGCTTAAATCAGCTTTAGCTTAAATTGGGATAGCTAGACAGAGGCTTTTTAAGGGCATGTATGAGACAGGATTATGCCTAGAGTTGTCATCATATTTTGCAGAAATCAAGTTAACCATCCATGAGAATTCCAAGGGAAATTTTAAATTAGTAGGATTAGTGAAATCTGTCTCAGCTTGGTTTCCTACATCTCCAGTTTATGCTATTTTCTTTGCCATCAGCCCTGGTACTGCATCACCAGAAAAAAGTGCTAGATTCACAGGAAAACAAACATACTATAAAGCAGCCTTCCCCAACTTTGTGGCCCCCAGATGTTTTGGACTTCAGCTCCCATCAGCATCAACCAGCATGGCCAATAGTCAGAAATGCTGGGAGTTATAGTCCAATACATCTGGTAGGCACCATGTTGAGGGAGGCTACTGTAGGGTTTCTACCCAGATTCTTGGGACCTTGACAGATCCTGTGGTCTCCCAGCTCTGGCCCCACACCAGTTCTTCAGTATCCCTAGTTCTGTGCTTCGATGTGTTCTTGCCCAGCAAATGGCTTGAATACTGAGAAAAGTTCCTTGTCCCCTCCTGCACCTGTAGCAAACTGCCCCCCCAGCCCCTCAGAGGGTCAGGGAGTCCTCCTAAACAATGTGCAATGAGGCACAGAAGACTGCTGAGAGAGGGAGGGATTGGGCAAAGGTTTTAATATAGATCTATGATTCCATAGACTTCCAGCAGGCAAAAGAGAACAATTCATTTACAAGCTGGTTGAAGTGAGATGTCTTTGTAAAATGCGTTTGTGATATCCTGTAAAAATACCTCCTGGTTTTTTTGGTTGGGGAGAAATAGTGGTGTAGTGGAGGGAGAACACAGGGTGTGCAGGTCTGGGATTTTTTCTAGAACAGAAGCAAGGATGCCATCTGTTGGAGCAAGAGCATAATTTTCAGACCCTCCTTTCTCTGGCAAGTGAATGAGGTGACAACAAGTCTTTCAAGTTCTCCTATTGTTTGTGACAGATTTGCATAGAAGAGGTCAAAAAATGATCAAGCCAAAGCTGGAACTTCATTCCTTTTATTTTATGAGATTCTTGCTTCATAGTAGCCATGTAAATAGTTACACTTCTTTGCAAATATGTTTGGATTTTTAATTAAAAGCTAAAAGTTGTATTTCAGTGTCTAACTCTTGTGTGAGCAGAACTCCCCTCATGCAATGGGACTTCCCTGTTCCCTCTTGCCCCCTGCAGCCCCTGTGCATGCCCCAAATCTGATTGGGGTGGCACAGGGTGGAGTGTCCTCCAGCCCTCTGGAACAAATGTGGGGCACATGTGGGGGTTGCAGGGGAAGAGGGAAATCCATTCCACCAGTGGTTCCCTCTTGCTGGCAGAATGACACCATTGGATACAACCCTATGTGTTTTACAAGTTCAACTATGCAGTCAGAAATAGGAATAGCTAAGAATTTCATTTGGTTCTTTTTTTATAAGAACTTGCCAACATTTTCTAATTTCTTCATTAACAGGATGGAAAAAACTTGAGAGTTAAAAATATTTGAATATGGGAGAACATGAAACTTACAGATCCATCCATCCATCCATCCATCCAGGATGAGGGCTTTGAGTGCATATCTCTTAAAGTCTGAGTTTGAATCCCTGTAAATTCAAGCATATTTGTAGTCCTGACTTGGGGTTGCCACTGCTTTTTTCTGACAGACTTAAACAGGGGATTCCTGGCTCTGAACTACTTGGCAGAAAACCAGAAAAGTGGATCTATACCAATTAATATAATCTAAACACTTCTCGCACCATTACATCACTCACAATACATTCAATAAAGCCGACTAACTCTGTCTGCCATGTCCATCACATAACATTTTTTCCAAAGAAAAATTCCAAATCTGTTGAATATAATAAATCAGCTCAACATCTTTTGAAACTGCTAAAATTGAACTTCATTAAAAATCCTGAATGGTCCAGCTAACATTTCTCAGAGGCCATTCTAGGAGCCAATACACAGTCTCTTGACAATACTCATAATAAAACATATCCTACATACATGTATATCCTGTTCAACTTCAGTATGTGTATCTCTGCAGCACCCAAGAATGTGATGCATACAATTCCTAGCCATCCACCTTGAGATGGCTTGAGATCTGCACACCTTGAGACTGAGGATTACCAAAGAATGATTCAAAAAGGCCGGTTGTCACTGGGCGAAACTGGAATGTTTCTTCAAAGGTACTTCCCCAACCTGCTGCCCTCCAGATGTGCTAGACTACAGCTCCTATCATCCCCAGCCATCATGCTCAATGGCCATACTGGATGGGGATAATGGGAACTATAGTTCAACACATCTGGAGGGTATCAGGTTGGGGAAGCCTGTACTATGCAATAGACATGATGGCTTTAGTTTGTCCATTTCACTGAATGTGTTCAGAGCACTGTATAGGGTTGTATCCCATATTAGCCTCACTTAAGTCCCATTCATTTCAATGGGTCTACTCAAAGCAGGACTAACACTGGATATAAGCCATGGTAAATAAATTGTCTTGACAGTAATATGAGTGGTTAGTTAATATGAATTGGTAGAGGCCAACCCTTTGGGGGGTTTCTCCTTCAGTTTTTGGATTGGCTCTTCCATGTTCTTTTGTGGGGTCTGCTCTACATAGCCAGCATTTGCTTGACACTTAAGCTGCAGGGTCCCATGGCACTGCAATAATGGGGCAATCCATAGGACTGGGGTGTACTACTGGTGGACAGATGATCAGAATTCCTTGATAATCTAACTATATCCAGAGCAAAGTGCAGGCTAAGTGTGCTCCTGATTTGCAATTCCTTTTTTTTTTTAACACATTTCTCAGTCCAGTATAATAGCACAATCCTTGGGTCATACTGGGAGAGGTGGTATGATGATCATCTAATCCCAATTTATTTTCACTCTGTTTCCACAGCTATTTTAAGGCATGAACAAACAGAGTGGCTGTCAAGGAGCAGTCTATATCAAAGATACATGACTTTGTGACTTCCTGGAAGAGTCCCATTTAGTCCTGTCTGATGACCGCAAAAGGATGCTTCCTCTCCACACGAGAGAGGCCAAAGTCAGCACCTGCAGTGATGTCAGCCCATGACTCACCTGCCTTAATGGAGGCCTCTTTTTCTCGGATCCAATGTGTGTACAGAGAATCACCCTGCAAGGTCCCCGATAAACGAGCCCTTCTCAACTAAGCCGTCACCGCCACGACTGCTGTACAATGCAGAGCCCTTGTGAAGGCTGAGGTGAAGCAGCTGGCCAGCAGCTTTTTGTGAGTCATTAGAAAAAGCTACTCTCACAGCTGGAGAGAAAATAGCCCTGGCAGCATTGGTGTTCCATTATGGAAGCTGAAAAGTCTTTTTTCAGGGCGGAAGGGAAACTTCACCAGCTGTCAAGTAGCTGAAACGTTTAAAGAGCACACACGCACACCAAATACCCGGCACTCACAATGGGTAGAATGCAGGGGCCATGCCACAGGAAATTAAAGCTCCTTTGGGAAATGAGGATATTGTGGGGCTGATGAGTTCACTTTTAGAAATCAATAAGTCTTTCAGTAAGTGGGGATATCAAGCACTTTTCTGTGCTCTGGGAAAAAAGCTCTCTGGCTGGCTCCATCTTATTCATCTCGGCACGACCCGAAAGTATTGCAGAGATCTTAAAAAGCTGTTGACCTGTGCTCAGGTTTAGTCCAGATATATTGATCTGAAAGATTAATGTTTTGGGGAGAGCAAGTATTACAGTACGCAGTGCAATCAGTTCCAACCTCGTTTCCTTCTCTCCCACTTTTCAGTGTGTCCATTTATTGAGCGGTTTTTCATATAAATCAGTACGGGATGCTGAATCCACATATTTGCCATAAAATACATGCTGAAGACAGCAATTCGAATGAGGGTGGAATCCATAAAATGTGCCATAGATGCAATTCAAACATAAATGTTTTTTGGAGGGGGGAGGGGGGAGTCTACATGGCTAGGGAACTTGCAAGGTTCCTTAATGGAAGCATATTGCATAAGGAGAAAATACCCAAGGATGACCCAAACCAGCCTACCGAAATGAAAAACCATTGTCTCAGTATAGTGGTTAAAATGTTGGTCCCAAACTGGAGAGAACCAAATTCAAATCCACACTTAACCATTACTTTCGCCGGGTACTCTTTGGTCAGTCACCATTTCTCAGACTAACAAACCTCACAGCATTGTTGTGAGGATAAAATGGGAGGACCATATATGGTGCTCTGGACTCTTTGGAGGGAGGGAGAGAAATAAATTACTTAATGCTGAACCCCTTTCGCTAAAACTATTATTTACAGCCAGACAAAATGTGAGACCTAGGGATGTCAGAGAATTTTGCCACGAATCTCGGGGAGGCCGAATGCCAGCGCATTCGGCCCCCCGAAATCGGTGGTGAAACGGTCTGCCCCCCGCCCCCCCGGGACGGGACTTACCTTGGGCAAATCTCCCTGGCAGTGGCGGCTCCGGCAGCGGTTTGGCAGCAGCGGCTGCGGCGGCTGGTCTTCCGACTGGCTGCCGCCACCGCCATTTCCAGTAAAAAAAAACACGTGATAGGCTACGTAAAGATTTACGTAGCCCATCACGGCTAGATTTTTAAAAAATACCGTGATAGGCTACGTAAATGTTTACGTAGCCTATCACGGCTGAGTAAAGCAAAAACAAAAACACCGTGCGTATGCAAATGGCGGCGCCCATGGGCGCCGCCATTTGCATTCCTTATTTTGGCACATCTAGTCTACGTAAACATTTACATAGACTACAGCGAAAATAAGGGGAATGCAAATAGCGTAGCATCTACACTATTTGCGTTCCCCTTATTTTCGCCATAGTCTATGTAAATGTTTACGTAGACTAGACGTGCCAAAATAAGGAACGCAAATGGCGGCGCCCATGGGCGCCGCCATTTGCATACGCGCGGTTTTGTTTTTTTTACTCAGCCGTGATAGGCTACGTAGACATTTATGTAGCCTATCACGGCTGACTGCAGGGACACAAACGGCGGCGGCTACAGCCGCCACCATTTGCAGACCCAGCCGGCCAGGATTCGTGGCGGGAGGGACGGGGCGCCTCCCCCCTGGCCAGAATTTGGGGGGGGAGGGACGGGGCACCTCCCCCCCAGCCAGAATTTTGGGGGGAGGGACGGGGCGCCTCCCCCCACCTCGAATCACATTTCGTCAAAAGCTAAGTGACTTTCGTACATCCCTAGACCTCCTCACTTTTCATTGAACAATTCTGACACCTAGTGGTTGAGTGGTCCAATGTAGTTGTTTTTTAGCTAGTGGTTGTGAGCTTCTGACATACTTTAGACACTCACGGGATTAAAGTGACTCACAAATGGGATCAAAAAATTAGCCTACCCCACGCCTCCAGGGCCCAGAGCAACATAGACATGAATGGCAGGTCTGAATTACAACTTCCTCTGCTTCTGTGATCTACAAATTCTGTAGGACAGCTCTCAGGGAGTATTGCAACGCTGCTGCTTGTTGAATGAGTTAAATCTTGAGCATGTGAATATGCTTTAGTTTCACCTTTAGAATGTTGTTTTTGTTTCTATAGCCAACATAGAAAGCATGCCTGTCACTTTGGGTGGCCAGGTGCCCTCTTTTACACCGGGCAATCCTCTATTGGAAAGGCCACCAGAGGACCATCCTCTCTTTGAAGAGTCATCCAGCCCGATTCTCTTGTCCATCAACAGTTAGCACCTGGGCAGCAGATTGAATAGGCCGGCGCACAGATCAACTGCTCACCGTCTTCCACAGCTGCAGTGTCTTTCTATTTGAGTTGTTATAATACTTTTGAAATTTGAATCTATACAGATAAATGAGCATATGCAAATCACTGCCCTCTTCTTTGTTGATGCATTTCCTCTTTTTTGACGATTCACAAGTAGCCACCCTATTGGCATTGTGTATGTTTTGAAAAACTTACAAGGCTTTTAGCCTAGGCCTTTAATAAACCTCTGAAGAAGGGCCATAGGGTAGTATCCAACGTGGGCCACGCACGTGGGAGTGTGGGCAGCCTTGCTGGCAGCGGCACATGGGCAGCCCCCACTGCTGGTGGCCACGATTCCAGGGGTGTGTGCCAAAATGAGCGGAAATGCTAGTTTCTGGGAGAGGCAGGTTGCGCCCCTTCCAGAAAATAACATCTCCTCTCATTGTGGTGCTTCCCTCTGGAAGTGCTGTGCTACAGCTGCCAACAGTAGGGGATGTATATGCGCCACCCCACCCACCCTGGACTGCCTGCGCACGGCCCGTGTTGGATACTACTCCATTGTTCACATGTTTTGAAGGCAAAGCACCCCACAGTCTTCAGCACTTCCAGTTAAAAGGATCTCAAATAGCAGGGCTGGGAAAGGCTCCTGACTGACGTAGCGGAGGGTTGTGGCCAAGCAGAGTGTACAGGGCTGGGCTAGACAGAACAGTGATCTGACTCTGTATGTGGTGGCTCCATCTGACCAAAATTCCAGTAATACTTAAGTACAATTTTTGCCTTGTTCCATTGAGACCAAAGAAAAATATGCCTGTACAAGTTCATAGTAATAACATAAAATATGGTGGTTGGGAAGACTGCTTAAAGATGAGATACCTCAGAGTGGGCCTGCTTGGAAATATGGAAGTACATCAGGATATGGGAATATTTGCTTTCCCTACAGTTGTTCCATATGACATGGTTCTCTGCCTCTTTTCTTCTTCATCCATAAGATGAACAGATTCTGCTAATTCTCATCCTTACAGCAGTGATGGTGTTGTGAGTTTGGCTGGCTTTATCACGGAATGAGTGGCTGAGGCCTTGACAAAAGAACATTCATATTTCTTCATGACTGTGGGAATGGTTCCTTGAATGGACAATTTTCCTGCCAGCGTGGGGAATTGGGACTAGGGATGGATGAAGGTGTCACTTTCTATTTCTCTCAGTTTGTTATTTTTCCAATCTTAAATTTGGTTTGTCCTGAACTTAGAATTTCTCCCCCCCCAATCTTATGTTCAATTCATCCTGAATTGTGATAACTTTTTTTAAAAGTTTGAATGAAAATATATATGCATTTTGTGCGCATTCCTCCAAATGGATCTTTCCATGCAACTTTGCCTAAAATACTCATTTTCACAAGCAATTTGCCTAATATGTAATTTGTACTTCACAGTTTTGAATATTATTTTTTCTAATATATGCATGTGTGTATGCATTTTTCATTGTAGAACTCCATTGTAAAATTCAGAGAATTTCAAAGGATAACTGAGATTTGATCCTCATATTGGTCTGAATGTGTGAAATTAGTTAAGTTCACATTAGAATGTGAACCTAATGAATTTCTCCACCATCACAAGTTGAGACAAGTGCTCTGCAGGCATGTATGGAAAAATATCTGCTCTGCAGTTTTCAAATTTTTCTGGAGACAGAAGTCCTTTTCTCATGTTAATACATGGTAAAATGAAAGCATGGGAGGAGGGTGGGCATTGCAGTGGCATGCTCCTCCCGTAACAGACCAGAATTCATTGTAATGTGTGAATCCTACCTGTATAGGTTATGGATGGAGGATTCTCTCCATGTGAATGGAAACCTTTACAAGGTTTCTGATCATATGGAATGAGCCCTCTGCTTATTTATTCATTATTACATTTTTCTACCACCCAACAGCTGAAGCTCATTGGGCGGTTCACAAAAATTAAAACCACAAAGTTCAACATAAAACAATATGAAATATTACAGCATAAAACAATATAAAACTACAACCGGAATAAAACCTAGCAGCAATGCAGATATTTAAAACATCAAAGCTAAAAGATTAGAATGCTAAAATGCCTAGGAAAATAAAAAAGGTCTTCACCTGGCACCGAAAGGAGTACGGGTAGGCACCAGGTGAACCTCTCTAGGGAGCTCAGTCCACAACCAGGGTGCCACAGCAGAAAAGGCCCTCTTTGTGGTAGCCACCCACTTCATTTTCTTTGGCAGGGGCTCCCAGAGAGGGACCCCTGAAGACGATCTTAGGGTCTGGGCAAGTACATATGGGAAGAGCTGTCCTTCAGATAATCTGGCCCCAAGCCATTTAGGGCTTTGAATGTTAATACCAGCACATTGAATTGGGCCCGGTCCTGGACTGGCAGCCAGTGCAGCTGGAAAAGTACAGGCATAATATGTTCTTGTTGGCCAGTACCTGTTAGCAGACTTGCTGCCCTGTTTTGGCTGAAGTTTCCAGACCATTTTCAAAGGCAGCCCCACATATAATGCATTGCAGTAACCAAGATGAGAGGTTTTCAGAGCATGGATAACTGAAGCTATGCTATCTCTGTCCAGGTTAGGGCATTGATGGTAACAGGCTGATTTCACCATGAGGAGAGAAGCTTCACAGAGAGCAGTCTTCCCCAACCTGGTACTCTCCAGAGGTTTTGGACTTCAACTTCCATTAACTGCAGCTAGCATGGCCAATGTTCAGGAATGCTGGGACTTGTACAAATCAGCTAGAGGGCACCAGGTTATGGAAAGCTGATGTTGAGTGCATATATGCAGCTGTAGCATGTATTGTCTTATACAACTGGATAGCCGTGATGGGTAGAGAGCTGAGCATAGGACGGAGGAAATTCTCCTTCTCTTCCTTTTCACCATTCTCTTTCCTTAATTACATCTACCAGATCTCTGCAAGATCCCTTAGCAGAGCCAGCTTACATGGGAAATGGTGATTCCCAAACAGTAGAGTCCCTAGCCTGCCCGATAACAACTCACTGCAATAATTTCTTCAGCCATCTATACAGAACATCAAGGTTACAGGTGTGCCTCTGTGTGCACAAAGCATAGTGATAGCACTGTTTAATGTTGTTGTTGTTGTTGTTGTTGTTCAGTCGTGTCCGACTCTTCGTGACCCCATGGACCATAGCATGCCAGGCCTTCCTGTCCTGCGCTCTCTCCCGGAGTGTGCTCAAGTCCATATTCATTGCATCGGTGATGCTATCTAGCCATCTCATCCTCTGTCGTCACCTTCTCCTTTTGGCTTCAATCTTTCCCAGCATCAGGGTCTTTTCCAGGGAATTTTCTCTTTGCATTAGGTGGCCAAAGTATTTGAGCTTCAGCTTCAGTATCTGTCCTTCCAATGAGCAGTCAGGGTTGATTTCCTTTAGGATTGACTGATTTGACTTCCTTGCAGTCCAGGGGACTCATAAGAGTCTTCTCCAGCACCACAGTTCGAAAGCATCGATTCTTCGGCGCTCAGCCTTCCTTATAGTCCAGCTCTCACAGCCATATATTACTACTGGGAAAACCATAGCTTTGATTAGATGGACCTTTGCTGGCAGGGTGATGTCTCTGCTTCTTACTATGCTGTCTAGGTTTGCCATAGCTTTCCTCCCAAGGAGCAAGCGTCTTTTAATTTCACGGCGACAGTCACCATCTGCGGTGATCTTGGAGCCCAAGAAAGTAAATTCTGTCACTGCTTCCATTTCTTCCCCTTCTCTATGCCAGGAAGTGATGGGGCCAGATGCCATGATCTTAGTTTTTTTAATGTTGAGTTTCAAGCCAGCTTTTGCACTCTCCACTTTCACCCTCAACAAGAGGCTCTTTCGATCCTCTTCGCTTTCTGCCATTAGGTTGGTATCGTCTGTGTATCTGAGGTTGTTGATAATTCTCCTGGCAATCTTAATTCCAACCTGTGATTAATCCAACCTGGCGTTTCTCATGATGTACTCTGCATATAAATTAAATAAGCAGGGCGACAATGTACAGCCTTGTTGTACTCCTTTCCCAATTTTGAACCAATGGGTTGTTCCATGTCCGGTTCTTACTGTTGCTTCTTGCTCCACGGGTGTTCTGTGGAGCCGCCAGACATCTCCACCTGCAGCCGGACATCCGGCCACTGGGCAGCAGGGATGCAAATGGCAGCAGCCTTATCCGCCGCCGTTTGCGTCCCTGTATTCAACCGTGATAGGCTACATGAATATTTACATAGCCTATCACGGCAAAGTAAAAAAAAACGTGTACACAAATGGTGGCGGCTACGGCGGCCGGCATTTGTGTATGCTATTTTTCGCCGTTCTAGCCTACGCTGCCGCCGCACCCATCACCCACTGCTGCCGCACCCGCCGCTACCACCGAAGCCGCCGCTGAAGCCTCACCCGCCGCTGCCACATCCGCCGGAGCCGCCGCCACATCCGCCCCAGGTAAGTGCCGTCCAGGGGATTCCACGGGGGGGTGGGAGGGCAGGAGGCCATTCCGCCATGGATTCCGGGGGTCTGGATTCTACAGAATCCGGCTTCACTGGAATCCATGGCCTTCCCACCATTCCTATTTTGAGCATAACCTTGCTGGCATGTGAAATGAGCGCAATGGTATGGTAGTTTGAACAATATTTGGCATTGCCCTTCTTTGGAATTGGAATGTAAACTGACCTTTTCCAGTCTTGTGGCTACTGTTGAGTGTTCCAAATTTGTTGGCATATTGAGTGCAGCACTTTAACAGCATCATCTTTTAGGATCTTAAATAGCTCAGCTGGAATACTGTCATCTCCGCTAGCTTTGTTGTTAGTAATGCTTCCTAAGGCCCACTTGACTTCACTCTCTAGGATGTCTGGCTGAAGTTCAGTGACCGCACTATTAGGGATGTCAGAGAATTCCACCACGGATCTCAGTGAGGCCGAATGCCAGTGCATTCAGCCCCCCGAACTCCGTGGCGGAACGGCCTGCCACCCCCCACCCCCCCACAGATCCCCCCTGAGACGAGACTTACCTGTGGCAGATCTTCCAGGCGGCAGCAGCTCTGGCGGCGGCTGTGCCGGCGGCAGCTGCGGCAGCTGGTCTTCTGACCGGCTGCCGCCACAGCCATGTCCAGGCTTGTGTAAAAAAGAAAAAAAGGATGTGATAGGCTACGTAAAGATTTACGTAGCCTATCATGGCTAGGGTTTTTTTTTTAAATGACGGGATAGGCTACGTAAATCTTTACGTATCCTATCATGATTGGGTGGGTTTAAAAAAACCAAAAAACCGTGTACGCAAATGCCATTTGCCTTACTTCTTTTTTCTGTCTTAATCTACGTAAATATTTATGTAGACTATGATGGCGAAAATAAAGGGGAATGCAAATAATGTAGCGGGTGCTATTTGCATCCCCTTTTGATTCGCCGTTTTAGCCTACGTAAATATTTATGTAGGCTAAAATGGTGAATGAAAAAGGGACACAAATAGTGCCCGCTACGCTATTTGCGTTCCCCTTTATTTTCGTCGTCATAGTCTACGTAAATATTTACGTAGATTAAGGCGGTAAAAATAATGAACGCAAATGGCGGCGGCCGTAGCCGCCGCCATTTGCGTATGCGGTTTTGTTTTTGTTTTTGTATTCCCAGAGCCCTCCGCAGCTGGAAATCCGGCTGCGGACAGCTCTGGCCAGGCTGGGCCTGGCCGGCTGCTCTGCAGAGCTGCCGCCAAGCACAGCCGGCCATTCGAGGACTCCGGGGGGAGGAACGGCATGCCTCCCCCCCACCATAAACATAATCCACGAACAGGTAAGTAGGGGTGCACGAAAGTCACTTACCTGGTCTCGCAGCTTGCTTCGCGGTGGGGGGGAGGCGCTTCGCTGCTCCCCCCGAAGTTCAGGCAAGGGGGGGAAGGCTTCCCGCCTCGCCCGGCTGAAATTCAGGCTGGGGAGGAGGCGCCTCACCTCGCCCGGCCGCGAAATAAAAAGTTAAAAAAAACCAACGCCCCCGTGATAGGCTACGTGGCGATTTACGTAGCCTATCACGGATAGATCTGCAAAGTCAGCCATGATAGGCTACATTAATCGTCATGTAGCCTATCACGGGTGACTTAAAAAAAAAAAAAAAGGGTGTACGGATAATGGTGGCCCCCATAGGGAGCCGCCATTCTCGTTCCTTATTTGGTCGCTGTAGTCTACGTAAATCTTTACGTAGACTACGGCGAAAATAAGGGCAACGCAAATAGCCCTTATTTTCAAATAAATAGCCCTACAGCGACCAAATAAGGAACGCGAATGGCGGCTCCCTATGGGGGCCACCATTAGCCGCACGCGCTTTTTTTTTTTTTTTAAGTCACCTGTGTTAGGCTACGTGACGATTTACGTAGCCTATCATGGCTGACTTTGCAAATCTAGCCGTGATAGGCTACGTTAATCGTCACGTAGCCTATCACGGGGGCGTTTTTTGTTTTTTTTTTACTTTTCTTGGAATGGCGGCGGCGGCAGCCGGTCGAAAGACCAGCTGCTGCCCCTGCCCCTGTCAAAGCCCTGCCGAACCGCCGCTGCGACCCGCCACCAGGAGTGACATTTGGGAAAGGTAAGTCCCATCCCGGGAGGGGGTGGGGGGCGGGGGGGTGGAGAATTTCTCCCCGAAACTACTTCGGGGGGCCGAATACGTTGGCACTCGGCCCCCGGAAGTTTCGGGGAGAAATTCTCCCCCATCCCTACAGGTAAGTCGCTTTCGTACATCCCTACGCACTATCATGGCTATCAGGGACATTAAGAACTTTCCTGTATTGTTCTTCTGTGTATTCTTGCCACCTCGTCTTAATCTCATCTGCTTTAGGGATGTATGAATCCCTCACCTGGCTCCATGCAGGGGCATCCGTGGGGGGGGGAGGTGCTCCGTGCCTCCCCCCAGAATCCTCGAGGGGTGGAGGCGCTCCGTCCCTCTCCCCAGAATCCTGCCTGGCCGCCTCCGCTCCACAGCCAAGCCGTGGAGCCGCCGGCCGGCTTCACCCAACCGCAGCCGGATATCCGGCCACTGGGCAGCCCTGCAGGGATGCGCCATTTGTGTCCCTGTATTGAGCTGTGATAGGCTACATAAATATTCATGTAGCCTATCATGGCAGGGGGAAAAAAACCCAGCGTACGCAAATGGCGGTAGCCGCCGCCATTTGCATACGCTGGGGATTTCACCCCCCCCCCGCTGTGATAGGCTACGTAAATACTTACGTAGCCTATCACGGCCTCCGCAGGGATGCAAATGGCGTTCCTGCATTAGCCGTGATAGGCTACATAAGCATTTACATAGCCTATCATGGCTAGGAAGAGGAGGAAGCGAATGGCAGCCAGGATGGCCGCCATTCACAAAGCAGCGCAGACGGGAGCAGGTAAGTGCTCCATTTCACGCGCCTTTCGTGGGGCGGGGGGGTGGGGGCTTCATTCCGCGATGGATTTCCGGGGGCTGAATGCGCTGGCATTCAGCCTCACCGAGATCCGACGTGGAATTCTCTGACATCCCTAATCTGCTTCTGTTAGGTCCCTGCCTTCTTTGTCCTTTATCATGCTCATCTTTGCACAAAACGTTCCCTTGAGATAGGGATGTCAGAGAATTCCACCACGGATCTCGGGGAGTCCGAATGCCAGCACATTTGGCCCCCCGAAATCTGTGACGGAACAGCCTGCCCCCCCTGCCCCCCCGCGGATCCCCCCGGGATGAGACTTACCTGGGGCGGATCTTCCGGGTGGCGGCGGCTCCGGTGGTGGCTCCAGCGGCGGTTTGGCGGTGGTGGCTGTGGTGGACGGTCTTCCAACCGGCTGCCACCGCCACCATTTTCCGTGTTAAAAAAAAAAAAGACGTGATAGGCTGCGTAAAGATTTATGTAGCTAGCCTATCACAGCTAGGTTAAAAAAAAAAGTGATAGGCTACGTAAATCTTTACATAGCCTATCACGTCTGACTTTTTTTAAAAAAACATGCATGTACGCAAATGGCGGCGGCTACGGCCGCCACCATTTGCGTTCTTTATTTTGGCCTGTCTTAGTCTACGTAAATATTTACATAGACTAAGACGGCGAAAATAAGGGGAACGCAAATAGCATCCGCTACGTAATTTGCGTTCCCCTTATTTTCGCCGCCTTAGTCTACGTAAATATTTACGTAGACTAAGACGGGCCAAAATAAAGAACGCAAATGGCGGCGGCCATAGCTGCCGCCATTTGCGTACGTGCATGTTTGTTTTTTTTTAAAGACATGATAGGCTACGTAAAGATTTACGTAGCCTATCACGGCTGACTACAGGGACGCAAACGGCAGCGGCTACAGCCGCTGCCATTTGCGTCCCTGCTAGCCAGCGGCCGGATGTCTGGCTGCTGGCGGAGCCAGCCAGTGGCTCCGCAGAATCCCTGCGGAGCACAGCCGGCCAGCCAGGATTCCGGGGCGGATTCTGGGGGATTCTGGGGGGAGGATTCTGGGGGGAGGGACGGAGCGTCTCCCCCCCTATCAACATAATCTGTGAAAGGTAAGTCACTTTCGTACATACCTACCTTGAGATCTCCAATTTTCTTGAAGAGATCTCTCGTCTTTCCCATTCTGTTGTTTTCTTCGATTTCTTTGCATTGTTCATTTAAGAAGGCCTTCTTGTCTCTCCTTGCTATTCTCTGGAACTCTGCATTCAGTTGGATATATCTTCCCCTTTCTCCCTTGCTTTTCGCTTCCCTTCTTTCCTCACCTACTTGTAAAGCCTCATCACACAGCCACTTTGCTTTCTTGCATTTCTTTTTCTTGGGGATGGATTGAGTTGCTGCCTCCTGAACAATGTTACAGACCTCCGTCCATAGTTCCTCAGGCACTCTGTCTATCAGGTCTAATCCCTTCAATCTATTCCTCACCTCCACTGTATATTCATAAGGGATATGATTTAGGTCATACCTGAATGGTTTAGTGGTTTTCCCTACATTCTTCAATTTAAGCCGAAATTTTGCAACAAGAAGCTCATGATCTGAGCCACAGTCAGCTCCAGGTCTTGTTTTTACTGACTGTATAGAGCTTCTCCATCTTTGGCTGCAAAGGACATCATCAATCTGATTTGGATATTGACCATCTGGTGATGTCCATGTGTAGAGTCGCCTCTTGTGTGGTTGGAAAAGAGTGTTTGCTATGATCAGCGTGTTCTCTTGGCAAAACTCTATTAGCCTTTGTCCTGCTTCATTTTGTACACCAAGGCCATGCTTGCCTGTTATCCCGGTGATTTCTTGTCTTCCTACTTTAGCATTCCAAATCCCCTATGATGAAGAGGACATCTTTTTTTGGTATTAGTTCTAGAAGATGTTGTAGGTCTTCATAGAACCGATCAACCTCAGCTTCTTCGGCGTCAGTGGTTGGGGCATAGACTTGAATTACTGTGATGACTGTTTAATACACTGGTGTATTAAACATTTTGAGAGCACTGAGTTCTGTAGTGAATAGCCAGACTACAGCAACCTTTCTGAAGTACAGTCTGTGTAAATGTGTGTGTGAAGGCTTGCAAAAAGGCTTGGAAGGTCTTTTGGAAGTATTAATATCTCCTTGAAATTCTGAAGCTTTTCTATATTTTAGAATTGGCTCTGACACCAGTACAGTTGTTGACTATTAACTTTTAGAAAATTACACATACCCACACACACAGACTATCTGTTCAGGTTTGACAGAAATGGAAATAACGCGTGTGTGTGTGTGTGTGTGTGTGTGTGTGTTTTAATCTATGGAGTTTGGGTTTTATTCATTTACATATATTACATTTATTTTAGGTGTTTTATTCAAAATAAAGTTTGGGGAAACTAAATTGAACAGATGAATGTAGGTAAAACCTGGTGATTTTTTTTTTTCATGAGTAGTGTTTGATGATAAAAAGCATAAAAGCATAATGTGATATCATTTCACCAAGGCACAATATGGATCATCCATATGGAGCAGAAGTTGATAATGCCGCAAAGAAGCAAAAATAAACAGAACAGATGTACTTGTAAAATCAAGTCTGCATCCACCCTTGGGTACCTGTTTCTGAGCATTAAAACCATCTAACTTTCATCAGATTCTGAGCCTGGCTATACTCCACACAGTGTCGGAAACAGTGAATATCCAACTCCGCAGAACACCCTTTAAGGAAGAAGTGATGTATGAGCATATCCAAAGATAGCGTAGAAGAAGGTGCGTCACAACTCAAGCTAGTGCAAGACAAGTCATATCGTATAACAGCATCTGGTAAGCTGATGGAACCCTATCAAATTCAATCAGAACCTGAAGGAATTCCATTAGTTTCAGCGGGCTTTGGAGCGGGTCCCAGAATACTACAAGCAAGCAGAAGCAAGCATCTTTAACACAGCATTTGGCAATTTAACATTTTTTGGCAATTTTCATATGGGTGGCTATTAAGAGCTG
This sequence comes from Heloderma suspectum, assembly GCF_057233095.1. Taxonomy (NCBI): domain Eukaryota; kingdom Metazoa; phylum Chordata; class Lepidosauria; order Squamata; family Helodermatidae; genus Heloderma; species Heloderma suspectum. Next base: position 276,326,453 of record NC_139458.1, read on the forward strand.
GTGTTGTCTAGAGGTGGATTTCAAACTCTCCAGAGGGAGAAGTGAGACAGTGAGAACTTCCTCCAGCCGCGTTTTGGGGACTGACTGTCACTTGGCTTCTCCCCTCCCAGGCCATCTTCCACAGTGGCCAGTCTATCCTGCCATTCTGTAACGGAGCTGGCTCACACCGCAGCGTGGTGAACAAACCACTGTGATTGCTAACCACACTGTGCATGTCGGTTGCACACTGGCCAGATTTGCATAGTTATCCTCATCAGCGTGACTTCTTCTGTTGTCCAAACCCAGCGAGTATGGCTTGTGGGTAAGAAACCAAACAGAACTCATGGGCTGTTACAGGTTTGCGGGGTGGCTTGTTACCCACCCCAACAAGACACCGTCCCTTGCCAGGTTCAGAAGATACAAGAAGGCACCCCAGGGAGGGTAATTATGCAAATCTGGCCAGCATGTGACCAGTGTTTGCAGGGTGGTTACCAAGGCACAGTAGCTTGTTGATCACCCTGTGATTGTGCAAATGAGGCCATTATGTAAGAGCTGATATCTGAATCCCTTTGTTCACCCCTTCTTTCCCCACTCCATTTTCCTTTTTTATTATGTGATGTACCTCTTATACTGTAAGCTATAGTTTTAAAGCATACACCATTGTGCTGTGTGCATTTACAGGCACAATACATTTATTTATTTATTTGATTGATTGATTGATTGAAAATATTTCTTGGCTGCCTTTCAGGGCAAAAGCCCTCCCAAGGTGGCTCACAGCAATAAAATACATAAAAAATGTTAAAACATTAAAAGTGATAAAAACATAAAAACAATAAGAACAATAAAAGCCAGTGATAAAACCAACAACAATGATAACAGCAGTAACAGCAACAATAGCAGTCAAATCAATAGAAGACTAAGGTAAAATAATATGTTTTCAAGGCCCTCTTAAAAGTCTGCAATGATGGAGCATGGCGGACCTCCGATGGTACCTTGGTCCAAAGGTGTGGCCACTGCAGAGAAGGCCCTCTCACATGTGGTCACCCACCTGACTGCTCTCATGGGTGGGCAAATGAGAAGAGCCTCTCTTTTTGATCTTAAAGTGTGAGAAGGCCTATATGGGTAAAGGTGGTCCTTCAAGTAACTTGGTCCCAAACTGTTTAAGGCTTTAATGGTCAAAACCAGCACTTTCAATTGGCTCAGAAATGCATCGGTAACTAGTACAGCTAGCACAGTGTAGACATTATATGATGGGATCGCCTCGCCCCCACCAATACTCGGGTGGCCGCATTCTGCACAAGCTGGAGTTTCTGAACCGTCTTCAGAGGCAGCCCATGTATAGCATATTACAGTAGTCTGGCCTAGATGTGACCATGGATAACTGAGGCAAGGTCTGTCATCTCCAGATAGGCTGGTACTCCAGCTGTGGCCCTAAGCTGGTAGAAAGCACTCCTGGACACCACAGCCACCTGGGCTTCCCCAGTGAGCTCAGAGTCCAGGAGGACTCCCAGACTGCGCACTTGGTCTTTCACAGGGATGGCGGAGAATTTCTCCCCGAAACTTTGGGGGGCCGAGCGCCAACGTGTTCGGCCCCCCGAACAAGTTTCGGGGAGAAATTCTCCGCACCCCCCCCACCCCCCGCACCCCCCCGGGACGGGACTTACCTTTCCCGAATGTCCCTCCTGGCGGCGGGTCTGGCCGGCGGTTCGTCGGGTCTTCGTCCGGGGCGGGAGCGGCAGCCGGTCTTTCGACCAGCTGCCACCGCTGCCATTCCAATAAAAGAAAAAAAAACGCCCCCGTGATAGGCTACGTGACGATTAACGTAGCCTATCACGGCTAGATTTGCAAAGTCAGCCTTGATAGGCTACGTAAATCGTCACGTAGCCTATCACGGGTGACTTTAAAAAAAAAAAAAAAGCACGTACGGATAATGGCGGCCCCCATAGGGAGCCGCCATTCACGTTCCTTATTTGGTCGTTGTAGTCTACGTAAAGATTACGTAGACTACGGCGAAAATAAGGGCAACGCTATTTGTGTTGCCCTTATTTTCGCCGTAGTCTACGTAAAAATTTACGTAGACTACAGCGACCAAATAAGTAACGCGAATGGCGGCTCCCTATGGGGGCCGCCATTTGCATACGCACTTTTTTTTTTTTTTAAGTCACCCGTGATAGGCTACGTGATGATTTACATAGCCTATCACGGCTGACTTTGCAGATCTAGCCGTGATAGGCTACGTTAATCATCACGTAGCCTATCACGGGGGCGTTTTTTTTTTACTTTTAATTTCGTGGCCGGGCGAGGCGAGGCGCCTCCTCCCCGGCCTGAATTTCGGCCGGGCGAGGCGGGAAGCCTCCCCCCCGGCCTGAATTTCGGCCGGGCGAGGCGGGAAGCCTCCCCCCCCGGCCTGAACTTCGCGGGGAGAGCAGCGAAGCGCCTCCCCCCCACCACAAAAAGCTGCGAGACCAGGTAAGTGACTTTCGTGCACCCCTAGTCTTTCAGGGGGAGTGCAACCCCAATTTTAAGTGGAAAATTGCCCAGGAAGTCCAACACAGTCACATTTGACTTCAAAAGAGGAAACTTCTCTAAAATGAAGGAACTGGTGAAAAGGAAGTTAAAAGGGGAGTCAAGAGGATTAAATCCCTTCAAAATGCTTGGAGGTTACTCAAAACCACAGTAATAGAAGCCCAGCTAAAATGTATACCACAGGTTAGGAAATGTAGCACCAAGTCCAAGAGGTCACCAGCATGGTTAACAAGCAGTGTTAACTAAGGGAACTATTAGAGAAAAGAGAGCTTCCTTCAGAAAATTTAAGTCTTGCCCAAGTGAGGAAAACAAAAGGCAGCACAAGCTTGCACAAAGGTGATGCAAGCAGACAGTAAGAGATGCAGAAAAGCATTTTGAAGAGCATATCACTAACAACATCAAGGTCAACAATAAAGAATTATTTAAATATATCAGAAGCAGAAAACCAGCTATGGAGGCAGCTGGACCATTGGATGACAATGGAGTTAAAGGAATACTGAAGGAGGACAAGGAAACTGAAGAGAAGCTGAATGAATTATTTTCATCTGTCTTCACTGCAGAAGATATAGGACAGATACCTTTGCCTGAACTGATGTTTTCACAGAAAGGGAGTCTGAGGAACTGAAGCAAACAATGGTGACAAAAGATGACGTTCTCAACCTAATTGATAAATTGAAAGCAAATAAATCACAGGGCCCAGATGGTATGGTATCCATCCTAAAGTTCTCAAAGAACTGAAATATGAAATTGCTGATCTTCTAACCAAAATATGCAAGATGTCCCTAAGATCAGCCTCTAAACAAGAGGACTGGAAGATGGCCAATGTAACCCCAGTTTTCAAAAAGGGATCCAGAGGAGATCCATAAAATTACAGGCTGATTAGCTTAATGTCTGTTCCAGGGAAATTGGTTCAAGGCGTTATGAAAGATAAAATTAGTAAACATATAGAAGGACAAGCCCTGCTGAAAAAGAATAAACACGGCTTCCATAAAGGTAAGTCCTGTCTCAATAACCTTTTAGAGTTCTTTGAGAGTATCATAAACATGTAGACAGGGGTGATCCAGTAGACGTTGTTTACTTGGACTTCCAAAAGGCTTTTGACAAAGTCCCTCACCTAGGACTCCTGAGAAAAGTTAGCACTCATGGAATAAGAGGACAGGTCCTCTTATGGATCAGTAACTGGTTAAAGAACAGAAAGCAGAGAGTGGGAATAAATGGTAAATTTATTCTATAAAATTATGCACGGTGTGGAGAATGTGGGTGGGGGGACATTTTTCTTGCTCTCTCAAAATACCAGAACCCAGGTCAACCTATGAAACTGAGTGGTGGGAGCTTCAGGACAGATAAAAGGAAGTACTCCTTCACACATAGCATAGTTAAACAGCTACTATGGAATTTGCTACCATAGGAAGTAGTGATGGCCACCAATTTGGATGGCTTTAAAAGGGGGGTGGACAAATTCCTGGTGGAAAAAGCTATCAGTGGCTGGCTACTGGTCTTGATGGCTATGTGCTACCTCCAGTACCAGAGGCAGTGAGCCTATGTGCACCAATGGCTGGGGAACATGGGTGGGAGGGTGCTGTTGCGCTCATGCCCTGCTTGTGGGTTCCTGGTCAACAGCTGGTTTGCCACTGTGTGAACAGAATGCTGGTCTTGATGGACCCTTGGTCTGATCCAGCAGGGCTCTTTTTAGGTTCTTGTGTTCTTAATATGAAGAAGGGAGGGGAAAACCTAAAGGAGAGGGGAACAAGAGGGGCAGGACACAGGAAGTGTTTACTGATTGTATTGAAAAATGAATTTAAAAAAACCTAATACAGTGTTAATAACAAAAGAAAAGAGGAGGGGAGAAAAGATCTCAGAGGATGGTTCCCAGCACTCTGAAACTGCATCAAAGCTGAATCATCAGAAATACAAGGTGATTGGATGCTGGCTGAAGATCTTCCGATTTGCCCCTGCCTACTAGCTCTTTTGGTCAGTACTGCCATGTTCTCCTTTTCCCTTTCTTTCTCCTCCTCTGGCTTAGGAAAGCTAACCAGGTGCCCTGGCATCAGCAGCCTGAGCTTTCCCCAACTGGAAGCAGAAAGGAGGTCGTGAAGGGAGGATGGGGTGTGTGCCCTCACTTCCAGCCATGTAGGCAGGGGCAAAAGCTTGCTCGGATTGAACACCAACCCAGCAAGGTAGGCTGCCACCATCCCTTCTGTCCAACGCGGCCTGAACCAGGGGACTGTCAGATCTTACAGGACACTCCTAAGGCTTATGAAACAAGGGCCCATGCTAGCACCCTCTATTTCAAAGCCTTAGGCCAGAAACTTTTAACAGTAGCAATAGCCAAGAGGAAAGCTCTGGACTTAGTACCAGGGCCAATTGGAGTAAAGCACACACATTCCAATATGATAGGTAGTAGGCTTATTTACAAAAAGGGAAAGGGAACAGGGAAAACATACATCAAACAGAGCAATATCAGAAAACAAGGCAAAACAACAAAGCCGACTAGACCTGTCTATACATTCCAAGGCACAGGTCTTCGGTAGAACAGGACCTCAGAAACCAGCAATCCCAAGCAGTCAAATGAACCCAAAAGAAGACAATGAACAGCTGCTACACCCCCCCCCCTTTATACCCTCAAACCTTCAGCCAAGCTAAGGCAATGCTTATTAGCCAATCATAAGCTAACTGAAACAGTCTTCTCACGCTTTGGGGGGCAGGTGGGGTTGGCAGAACATTCCCACAAACACTCGGCTGAACTTGTTCAGCCCAATTACTGAGAGCGCAGCTTTGGCCTTCATGCCCTGGACAGTACAAGAAAACACTCACAGATGCTCTAACGGATATATGCAGCCTCACGGAATGGAACTTTACAGGCTGCTAAGACACAGAAAGAAAATGGCTTTCTTCTTGACAGAGGTGGGGGAGCCGGAGGCAGTAAGAAGGGGAACACCACACAGCTGAGGGAGGGGGGCAAGGCTGTCAGGGTGCAGGGAGCTCATGATGTGCTGGCACATTTGTCAGTTCAGTTTGAAGCCAGGCTCAAGGTGCAGAGGATGAATCTTATACTTGTTCCTAGCCTGACAGCCTTTTTGCAAGGGATGCTAATATCTGTTTTAGGCTCTCTTCACACCTGGCATTGTATTCCACTACAAACCACTCCTTTTGATTCCAAATCCTTTCCAGGATTTACACTGGCCCTGTATACAGGCATCTTTCATAGCGCTTCCCTCCACATTATATCTTTTCATGGCTGGGCTGAGCTGCATGGAACAATCAGGACAGAAGGGGACTGCTGGCTCCATACCCCCTCCCCTCCCCTAATCATTGGTTTCTGTAACATGACTGATGGCTCTGCCCCATCCCTCCACTCCTCCAAAGCAGGAGGGAAATAGGAAGCAGTTCTAGTGGCCTGGATAGGGGGCTATGGGAGCTGGTCCCCTTCTTCCTCTGAGGGAGAGACAGTCTTCTTCTCAGTGGCTTACGCCAAAGTTGCTGGTGCTGCTAGTCCTTCTCTGCTAAATATGACAGTGTGTGATGGAGTTAAATGCAGTATATTGCTTGCACTACTGAGTTTGAAGGGTATACCGATTTCTGGGTTCCCAACTACAGAAGTAAGAAATCCGCAAACAGACTTGTATACAGTCAATGAACCAAGCCATTCCTAGCAGCCTCCCATCCCCCAGGTGACTGCTTCACAGGGGACACCTTCTTTATTAGACCCGGCTTGCTTCCCCTCCCCCTGTTGTTGCTCTTCCCCTTATTCTGGCTGCCCAACGACCCCGCAAGGTGGGCTAGGAGAAGAGATAGTGGCTGGCTAGGTGGGGGGGGGAGTACTATGGAAAACCACTTCAACATTACTGCCTTATCTAAAACAACTCCACACCCCAAAAGGAAACTATTAAAAATGACCATTCCAAGCTCTGCATGATGAATTTATTCAGGGGAGGAGAAAAGGCACTTTTAATACCCACTGAAATCGTAACTGTCAAGCCTTTCTCTTGCATGGCTGAGAAGGGAGACTTCTCCACCACCTGGGAGGAAAAAAGCCCATCAAACTGGTGAGCAAAAGGGAGAAGAAGCAGTCAGTGAAGTCAATGGGAGGGGGAAGTTCCAAGTAAATGCATTGAAGGGGATGCACTCCTATGCATGCCTACTCAGAAGCAAGCCACACAGATTTCAATGACACTTACTCCCAGGAAGGGAAAGCCTTACAACCAATGAGGTTACTCAGAAGTAACATTGCTGAGTTCAAGGGATCTCGGAGCTCATAGTGGAATGGGAGAGGCAGAAACGGTCACTGGAAGTGCCGTCAGTGATCTGCCCCCCCTTCCCACCAATCTGTTGTCATGACAATGTTATTCAACACTGCCCAGCCACACCCCCTAGCACATGCCCACACAAAGCAGGACAAAGTGCTAAAGGGGAAATACACAGCAGGGAGGAAATAGCTTTTTCAGTCACAAGCACAGAAAATGCTGGGTTTTCCCCATTCTCAGATAACACGGAAAGAGGAAGTGGAAGTTGTGAGATAGCAACAGGAGATCAGCTGCGTCATCTAAAGCTCCTGTGAAAACCAGTGATTAAAGAACCACCCTGCTAAAAAACCTCAGGTGTGAAGAGAGCCTTAGTCTTGAAGCTCTGAGGGGGAATGGGGCATAATTGGGACAGTGGATGGGGGGATGGAATATTTGCCCTAGTTCTTTGTGTTATGTGCGTTGTTGGTCTTTCCACTGTGTTGTAGAGTATGGCTAGCTGACCAAAGTTCTTGTGATGTTTTGGGGCAGGGCCAATTAGGTGAAGATAAGTTAGTGTATGAATAAATAACAGATTATTTATGTAGCAGGGTCAGCAAAGATCTCAGATAGTTTGATGGTGGATGGAAGGGCAGAGCAGGCAAGGAAATTGGGGGCTGGATCTAGATTTCAACATATCTAGAGTAGACCTAGTAAAATAAATAGATATTTAGTTAATCATGATTATCTCAAATTCCATTTATTTCAGTGGGTCTAGTCTAGGTATGGCTAAATCTGGATCCCAGCCTGGCTTGTATCTATGAAAGTCCTACATCCCAGAATACTCACTCACTGGATTGTCACCTTGTTGTGGTAAATGGGCTTGTGTGTTCCAATGAACCCTGTGAGTGAAGCATTTGGGAGTTACATACTCCCAGCGGGGACACCCACGGCAGTAAGGTCAAGGGGGAGGAACCAAAGAATGATCCAAGAAAGTTCTCAATGGCAGAACAGGCGGAAGATAACAAGATGTATGTTACAACGGCTGTGAAGTCGGATGAAGGCTGCAACAGATAAAGAACTACCAATCGTCATGTTATTCATGCCATTGGATTAGAGCCTTTCTCTGTGAAGACTGTGTGTTGATCATTGTGCATTGATCTCCACACATAAAACAAATTCACGCACAGGTGTTTTCCAATCCACCTAACCAACCAAAAGTCCTATGGTGATCAGTGAATGGCAACGGGGGCAGGACCATGAAATCTTGAAGCTCCTAGTCATGGACCGGCACATGGGCGGTGGATACAGATTCAGCCATCCTGACTCAAGGACCGAGGCAGTTGAGTAGTTCAGCAGCTGTATCCACGACTGAGCAGTCCTATTTAGGATCCACTCTGCTCACCCCGTATGGGGAGGGGGCTAGAAAAGGTGCCCTAAACATAGTCTGCCTCACTCCTCCCTGATTGGATTACCATGTCCAGTGAGGTCACCACTTAGTGGTCGCAAAAGACAAATGAACTTTGGAACATGGAATATACGGACACTACTAGACAATACAGATAGTGAACACCCTGAACGCAGGACTGCCATCATTGCAAGGGAGCTGAGACGTTTTAACATTGATATAGCAGCACTCCAAGAAACTTGAAGAGCAGGAGAGGGACAACTGAAGGAAGAAAAAGGTGGTTACACCTTCTTCTGGAAAGAACTGCCTGAACAAGAATGATGAATACATGGAGTAGGCTTTGCTATTAAAAATGATCTTATGAAGCTCTTGTCAGAAGTTCCTACTGGCGTTAATGAACGACTATCAACCCTTCGAATAAAACTCACCAAAAACCAGCAGGCAACTATTTTATGTGTCTATGCACCAACATTAGATGCTGATGAAGACATCAAAGAAAAATTTTACTCCCAGCTGGACACCATCTTATCAGAGATACCTAAGGAGGACAAAATTATCCTCCTTGGCGATTTCAATGCAAGAGTTGGGCGTGATTTTGATTTGTGGCCAGGGATCATTGGGAAAGAAGGAGTTGGCAATAGTAACCAGAATGGAATTTTACTTCTGACTAAATGTGCAGAGCATAATCTTGTTATTACCAACACACTCTTTCATCAGAAAAAATAAATTTAAAACATCATGGAAGCATCCTTGGTCGAAGCACTGGCATCTCTTAGACTATGTAATTGTCTGTGCTAGAGATCGTTGTGATGTACACCTCACTAGAGCCATGAAAAGAGCTGACGACTGCTGGGCAGACCACTGATTAATTCATTCTACAATGGCCATTAAGATTGTCCCTCAACGTAGGCTCCAAGGAAGAAAACTAAGACGTAAAATCAACACCCAAGCCCTTCAAGATCCTATTAAGCGAGCCTGCTTTCAAACAACTCTCAAGGAACATCTGTCTATGAAAACCCCTGAAAATGTCGAGGAACAGTGGAATAAACTGAAGACCTCCATTATCGCAGCCTGTGAACAAACTATCAGATACCAAGCTAAGAAACATCAGTTTTGGTTTGATGAGAATGATAGGGAGATTGAACATGTTATTGATAAGAAAAGGAAAGCCTTCCAAATATGGCAAAAAGACATCAACTGTGCTGCTAAGAAAAAAATCCACGCCAGTGCAAAGGCTGAGGTCCAAAGAAGAACTAAAGAATTTAAGAACACCTGGTGGATAAAGAAAGCTCAAGAAATCCAGCATCTTGCAGATGTCCATGATGCACGGGGCTTTTTTAATGCCACAAAGGCCATCTACGGACCAACAAATCATGGTACAAACCCCTTATGCTCAATAGATGGTGCCAAACTTCTAAAGGACAAAGAGTCTATTGCACTGCATTGGAAAGAGCATTATCACAACCTCCTTAGCCGTAACTCTGTTGTGGCTGATGAGGTCTTCTCGCAAATTCCACAAAAACAAACCAGAGATGAGCTTGCAGTATCCCCTAGTTTGGAGGAAGTCAGTAAAGCCATCAACCAAGTGAAAAATAACGAAGCTAGTGGACCCGACGGGATCCCTGCTGAAGTTTTTAAAGAAGGTGAGCCTGAAGCTGCACAACAGCTTCACAAGCTCATCAAAAAAATCTGGATGAGGGAGGAGATCCCAGCAGACTTCAGGGATGCCATAATTATCACTCTCTTCAAAAAGGAAGATAGAACAGATTGTGGAAAATATTGAGGCATCTCCCTTCTAGCTGTGGCAGGCAAAATCCTGGCAAGGATCCTCGCAGACTGCCTTCTATCTATCTCAGAAGATATCCTCCCTGAATCCCAAAATGGCTTCCATCCCTCCAGGGGGACAGTGGATATGGTCTTCACCACACGTCAGCTCCAAGAAAAATGCAGAGAGCAAAACCAACCTTTGTACATGGCATTTATTGATCTGACTAAGGCCTTAGACACCGTAAACCGAACTGCTCTCTGGACCATCCTTCTGAAAACTGGATGTCCTAATAAATTTGTGAACATCTTGCAGCTCCTCCATGATGACATGACAGCAACAATTTTGGATAACAATGGCTCTCAAAGTGATCCATTTAAAGTGGGATCAGGTGTTAAACAGGGATGTGTCATTGCTCCAACCTTATTCATTATCTTTATTGCTATGATTCTACACCTTGTTGAAGGGAAACTTCCCACTGGTGTAGAAATTATATATCAAACAGATGGAAAACTTTTTAATCTCAGTAGGCTGAAAGCAAAAAGTAAGGTAATTACAACCTCTGTCATAGAACTTCAATATGCTGATGATAACATAATCTGCGCACATTCAGAGGAAGATCTCCAAACTATCCTAAACATCTTTGCAGAAGCATATGGAAAGCTCGGTCTCTCGCTTAACATCAAAAAACCCAAAGTGCCTTACCAGCAAACACAAACCAATCCCTCTATAGCGCCATCAATCCAGCTTAACGGTGTGATGCTGGAAAATGTTGATCATTTTTCTTATCTTGGCAGCCATCTCTCCACAAAAGCTGACATCAACGCTGAAATTCAGCATCTCCTGAGTTCTGCGAGTGTAGCATTCTCCCGAATGAAGCGTTGAGTTTTTGAGGATCGGGACATTCGCAGGGAGACTAAAATGCTTGTTTACAAAGCCATTGTACTACTGACCTTGCTGTACGCCTGTGAAACATGGACCATCTGCCACTTCCAACTTCTCGAAAGATTCCATCAACGCTGCTTCTGAAAAATTCTGCAAATTATTTGGGAAGATAGACGGACTAATGTCAGTGTACTGGAAGAAGCAAAGATCACCAGTGTTGAAACAACGATTCTCCAACATCAACTTCGCTGGACCAGCCATGTTGTTCGAATGCCTGATCATCGTCTCCCAAAGCAGCTACTTTATTCCCAACTTATGAATGGAAAACGGAATATTGGTGGACAGCAAAAGAGAATTAAAGATGTTCTCAAAGGTAATCTAAAAAAATGTAACATAAGCATTGAGAACTGGGAAGCTCTAACCCATGAGCGTTCCAACTGGAGGTCAGCCTATATTAAAGGCACTATGGACTTTGAAGAAGCACGAGTACAGGGTGAAAGGGAGAGACGAGCTCAGCAGAAGGCACGTCAAGCAAACCCTCACTGTGACGGCCTTCCACCTGGAAACCTATGTCCTCACTCTGGGAGGCTGTGTAGATCCAGAATCGGCCTTAACAGACACCTGCAGACCCACTGTTAAGACTCTACTCTTGGAAGACAATCTTACTCAGTCACGAGTGATTGCCATGACTGACATCCCAGAATACCACAAATATCACTGGAACCTGATTAGTTCTCCCTGAATTTAATTTAAGGATGGCTGCATCATATTTTTTCAGCACGAAGTCAGTTGACGCGGTGCTAGTTTGTATGACTGTTTTATCCCAGTACTCTAATATCTGGATCACTCAGTCATGCAGCATATGACAAACTCCCCAACTCATTGTCCTGACACCATTTCTCCCTCAATGTTCTGTTTTCCCCCAAAACATTTTGCTGATCGTGGTTTTAGTGCACTACCAAATCATGTGTACTCCAACCTAGCAGGAGTGGCTTTAAAGCTGTAGAACTGCTTTTGCAACATTTTCTTACACCCCCCCCCCATATCTTTCTCCTCTTGTTGTTGTCCCCTACTCTTTCCTCCCCCTTCATGGATCACTGCCTTGTTGTGGCGAAGGGGCTTGCGTAACTCAGTGAAGCCATAAGCTATGCCGTGCAGGGCCACCCAAGACGGACAGGTCATGGCGGAGAGTTCTGACAAAATGTGGTCCACTGGAGAAGGAAATGGCAACCCACTCCAGTATTCTTGCCAAGAAAACCCCATGGAACGTATCACAAGGCTAAAAGATATGACGCCGGAAGATGAGCCCCTCAGGTCGGAAGGTGTCCAATATGCTACTGGGGAAGAGCAGAGGGTATTTCCAAGTAGCGCCAGAAAGAGTGAAGCGGCTGGGCCAAACCCGAAAGGACACTCAGCTGTGGATGTGTCTGGTGGTGAAAAGAAAATCCGATGCTGTAAAGAACAATATTGTTTAGGAACCTGGAATGTCAGATCAATGAATCAAGGTAAGCTGGAGGTGGTCAAACATGAGATGGCAAGATTGAACATCGAAAAGACCCTGATGCTGGGAAAGACTGAAGGCAAAAGGAGAAGGGGACGGCAGAGGATGAGATGGCTAGATAGCATCACGGATGCAATGAATATGAACTTGAGCACGCTCCGGGAGAGAGCGCAGGACAGGAAGGCCTGGCGTGCTATGGTCCATGGGGTCACGAAGAGTCGGACACGACTGAACGACTGAACAACAACAACAACTCTTTCCTCACACTGATTTTTACGGGATTTGCAGGTAGGACAAAACCAAGCCAAACACCCAAAATGGCACCATGACCTCTCTCCACCCCCCAATCTTCCTCTTGCTCCTCCTCCATGACTTCTTTTGTGGCTAATTTTGACTATGTGCACATGGAATTGTGCAGCTGTGAATTACCACACAATTTATTTTTAAACCTATATTGTTGCATATCATCAAAGGTGCACATGCAGCAGTCAGTGGACTCAAAGAGAGAGAGAGAAAGAAACTGAAACAGCAGCATGCCCTCCCATTTCCCCTGGAATTGCAGCAATATACTGAGGCTTGTGTGATGTGCTTATGCTACAAACACGAAAGAAGTGACCTTGGAATTCATCCTACTTTTCCCACAATTCGAACACCATGTATTTGTGTGTCACTCAATCATGTCATAAACACGGTGGATCCTGTGCTGGATTCATTACCATGTGTCCCCAGAGCAACAATTGCATTTTGAAAAAATACCAGCACAGCAGTGTCTCACACACAAAAGGTCTAGTGTAGATCCTCCCGTAGATTCATATATAGACACATGTACGCACAAGCAAAATCTAGTAAATCCAGTAGCCCTAAAAGGTAGTCAATTCTGCCTTAGCTACAAAATCGATCTACTTTATGCCTTTAAGCACCTTTAAGATAAGTAGTACACACAGACGACAATGCTATGCACACTTTTCTGGGAGAAAGCCCTACTGAACATGGTCTTACTTCCAAGTAAACATTGTGCTGAGAGTGTCTCTCAAACTGAAGTGACTGACAGCAAATGTAACTGTGTAAATGCAAGAGGATGTGCTTAGAAACTACATGGAAAGCTCTTGTTTTTCTTGTTTCAGCACAGAGGGGCTATTCCATCCAAAAAGGGATTTAAAAAAAAATCCCCAGACAGATGTGAAATCAGAAGCTTAACAACAGTATTCAGGCAAGTATACATAGTTAAGATACCTTTTTTTTTTTTTAAAGTGGACATAAAAGGATCTACTTTTATTTCGACAGTAGGACTGGTTATGTGTCCAACAGCTGGAGGTTACTGTAGATGAGCTGTGATATAACAGAGTAGCCCCCCATCTGCTGCCTTCTAAGAGTGGAGGAGAATAAATAGCATGCCACATCCCACACACTCCAGCTGTCCCCAGCATCCAGTGCTCTGCTACTTGTCTAAAAATAAAATAAGAAACTTTGCTGTTTTTCAAACAAAAGAGAGCGGGAGGGGAGAGGGTGCTAGTTTCCTAAAGAAAGACACACAGAGAGGTAAACAGAATTGTTTGAATACCTGGGGGCTTTTCAAAGCAGGATTGGAAGCGATCCTTTCATCTCAAACCTGCGTTCCTTTCAAAGCTTTGCCAAAATATATTGAGTTGCTTTGAGAAGTTTTCTTTTCTCTTTCTTTTTTCTCAAGACTGGCATTGGCAACATTCAGCGGCATGAGTGAAGAGGGCGCTCATTGTTACATGGAAGCAACTTCCTTGCTGCAAGCGGCTCAGTGAGCCCATGATGAACTCAGACGCTTCCCCACCACGCATATGCACACATACCATCCCTACGTCCAGAGATGGCATCAAGGGTAGGCATGGTAGGGCAACTGCTGAGGGCCCACGCCCCTGTAGGCAAGGGGCGTGGGCAAGGGCCCCCTGGCCTTGCTCCTCTTCCCCATTGCACCCTGCTTGTTCACCCACCTCTCCCTCTGGCCCAGACAACAGTGGTGGTGAGGAGGAGGAGGAGGAGGAGCAGATGCCACTCACTGCCTGCTTCCTCACTGGCTCTCTGCCAGTCAAGCAAGCATTTGGTAGCAATGAAAGACAGAGGAGCAATATCAATGGTGGTGAGAACAAGGCAGATTCTTGGAGGAAGGGGGCCCACCGAAGGTGCCTTGACCCAGCGCTCTTAAAAGTCTAGAGCCAGCACTGCCTATACCCTTTCACTAGAATGGTGAGCAGGTGATGAAGATTGCCCAGGAGCTGCTGATCAGTGTCCTGAGAAGGAAGCCCATGTTCTGCAGTTGTCTGGATCAGTAATGTCAAAACTTCACGACCTGATCTGTTGAAAGGGCCCCTGCCCTACGCAACCCATGCTGATCTTGCCAATGCATTTCAGACAGCTGCTTCAACTGCCAGGGGGATGAAAATGAAGCAGCGGTGTGTGCGTGGGGTGGGGTGGGGGTGAATACAGCACCTGGGTGGCTCGTGAACAGCCGGGGGCTGTTTCTGCCTTGTGCACTGCACTATAACCCCTTCCTCCTCTCTTCTTGTCAAATACAACTTTGTGTGTTAGCTTAGACGAGCAGCAACATGGTCTTGACTTGGTTGGGATCATTCATATCATACGTCCAGCCCAGGAAGCACTGCTCTCATTCTACCTTGGCCTTCGGAGATATCATCACATCCACTTATGTGATCCCTGATAGCTCATAGCTGGCATCACTCTAGGAAGGAGAGCTCCAAGGCAGGGAAAAATGGTGCCAAAGCAGAAGGCTGGGAAAACACAGCTGCGGTCATCACCCCAAAATATGTTAAAACACATGGGGGGAGGTGGCGTTTCAGTCTTCTCAAAACGGCAGTGTTCAGCCCCCTGCCCCTCCCCCCCATGTTTGCAGGTGAACAGGAAGCACAATCCTATTGGATATCTTTTCCACCTCAGCTACTTCGGTTTAGCAGAGGTGTAACTGCAAGCCACATTTGAATGATTACTTCAAATATTATATGCTACATTACATCCTGTTTCTTTTCTCCTTCTGTAGCCCAAAGACTTAACTGAAATCAGTGTGCATCTCAGACTCATAAAATATGCATTTCTCCAGGGGGGAAAAAACTGTATAAAATACATCAGCCTTGAGAAATTGCAGAGGTTTTGCAGTTGATGGTGTTGAAATTCACTTTTGTTTTCTAATGCAATTCCTATGTTTATCAGCCCTCTGCTCTGTGAAACAATTTATAAGGAGGATAAAACAGATTTTGAAGAGAAAAAAGTATTAAAGGAAACACACAGCTCTAAAGCATAATGTTCACTGCAAAATTATAGTAAGTTATTTCACATTTTGGAAAAAAAAGAAAAGAAACATTTGATGAGTAATTCTTGTGATACGATGCACATCATGGGCTGCTGACTGTATGTGTATACAAATATAGGTCAAAAAGCTTTTGGTAACTTTGGGATCTCTTTTCTCTATTCTCCCTCTACATCCTTCTGAGAGTTGGATGGAACTGTCAGTCTTGGTCTCACAGAGATTGCCTTTTTTTTAGGTCAAACTTATTCTGTCCCATTTCCACACGAGCTGGCAATTTTTTTAAAGAAATCTTTACAGAAATTCATACACCTTTTTTGTAATGTATGCATTAATGTATGAATTAATGTGTGCATTTTTAAGGATATACATATTTGGCCACATGGTCTCATTGACTAAAGCACATTTTTGAAATAAACATATTTTTGTTTGCATATTTTTCAAATGCCTGCATGTTGTTGAAATCTTTTTGTTTTGTTTTGTTTTATGGAACAAATTGCAAGCTCAAAAATGTATGGATTTCTGACCACAAACTGTTCAGGTCCACATTTCAGTCTGGGAGGTATGAATTGGATAAATCTGTTAACCCCCACACACACACCTTGCTGGATTGAATTTCTCTCCCTCCCTAATCCTTTTCTCCTTCATCCAAGGATGCACCTCCTGGATTGGACATGGAGTTCCTCTGGCACCGCTTTACACAGAACAGAATGTTCTCATGAGATGGTGTGCACATGCTAGCAGGCCCAGAGCACACATAGGGCAGGGAGTAGGTCCTACATATGTCTTTAATGGGGATGATTTAATTATTAATATGCTACAATGTTATTTTTGGCATGTGCGTGATGATCTCTATCATAGGTACATGTACAAAGGTACATTTCTAGTGACACATAAAGGGATGGCTGGGGCTGATGAAAGGTTAGACAGGCCCACTTCAAAGTGCCATGGGGTAGGAGCAGGTGAGAGCCTCCACCCCTGTCACTAGCCCAACCACCACTTATCTGGCCATGGCAGCAGACTGGAAGCCCCCTGCCATGTTAATTTCCCCTTAATGTCCCAGAGCGATGTACATCAGGCTTTCTAGAGCATAGTGAGAAAATTGAAATGGCAGGTGGCTTCCCAGCTGCTGCTTCCAGAAGTCGGAGGCTAAGGGACAGCCCTGGCAGACAGGGGCTAACCCCGGTGAGCCAAAGGATGCTGGGTGCTGCTGCCACCCTGGGGATGCCAGTGCCACATGGCTGTGGTACTTTTCTTGTGTCTGCTGTCTCTAATTTTTGCCACTTTGTAGTCTTCTCAAACCATTGTTTCTCTCAGTCTTTTATGCCAATTCATTTCATGAAGCCCCAACAGGACTAGAACTTCCTTTAACATCTCCACTCATCTTGGCTACTCTCCCTGCTGCCCTGCCAACCCTGCACTTTAATTGTTTTTAACCTTGGGGAAGTAGTAGTGGTCATAGCAGCATCAGTGACTCCTCCTCCTAAGAAAGCATTGTGCTGGTGGCAGCCAGAAAGTCGAGGCTGTGGCCTTGTGGTGCCCCATTTAAATTAAAATATTTTTCTTTCCTTATTTGGAGTAGTGACGAGTGGAACCAGTCAGACACTGCTTTTGTGGCTGTACAGCCAACAAGAGAATCAGAGAGGTGAAGGGATACTGCTCCAGTCCCCTCATTCTTGCCACTCTGCTGCCCTCATCGGCTGCACGCCCCCAAAGGCAGCATCTGAATGGTCCAGCTCACTGCTACTCAAACTCAGGAAAGGAAAATACTTTAATTGAAAATATTTTGGCCACCTGATGTGAAGAGAAAAGTCACTGGAAAATGCGAAGAGAAAAGTCACTTTCCCTGATGCTGGGAAAGACTGAAGGCAAAAGGAGAAGGGGACAGCAGAGGATGAGATGGCTAGATAGCATCACCGGTGCAATGAATATGGACTTGAGCACACTCCGGGAGAGAGCGGAGGACAGGAATAGGGATGTACGAAAGTCACTTACCTGTTCACGGATTATGTTGATGGGGGGGTGTTCCGTTCCTCCCCCCGGAATCCTCGCCGGGGGGAAGCGCTCCGTTCCTCCCTCCCGGAATTCTCCGAGGCCGGCTGTGCTCCGCAGCAGCTCCGCAGAGCAGCCGGCCAGGCCCGGCCAGCCCAGAGCCATCCACAGCTGGATTTCTGGCCGCAGAGGGCTCTGGGTAAAAAACAAAACAAAAACGTGTACGCAAATGGAGGCGGCTATGGCCGTCACCATTTGCATTCCTTATTTTTGCCCTCTTAATCTACGTAAATATTTACGTAGACTATGACGGCGAAAATCAAGGGGAACGCAAATAGCGTAGCAGGCGCTATTTGCGTCCCTTTTTGATTCCTCATTTTAGCCTACGTAAATATTTACGTAGACTAAAACGGGGAATCAAAAAGGGACGCAAATAGCGACCACTACGCTATTTGCGTTCCCCTTGATTTTCGCCATCATAGTCTATGTAAATATTTACGTAGATTAAGAGGGCAAAAATAAGGAACGTAAATGGCGGCGGCCATAGCCGCCGCCATTTGTGTACGCGGGTTTTATGTGTTTTTTTTTAACCCACCCAACCATGATAGGCTACGTAAAGATTTACATAGCCTATCACGTCGTGTTTTTTTTAAAAAACCTAGTCATGATAGGCTACATAAATCTTTACGTAGCCTATCACGTCTTTCTTTTTCTTTCTTTCTTTTTTTACCAGAGTGGAAATGGTGGCGGCGGCAGAGATCCGCCCCAGGTGAGTCTCGTCCCGGGGGTGATCCACGGGGGGGCAGGGGGGTGGCAGGCCGTTCCGCCACAGAGTTCGGGGGGCCGAATGCACTGGCATTCGGCCTCACCGTGATCCATGGAATTCTCTGCCATCCCTAGACAGGAAGGCCTGGCATGCTATGATCCACGGGGTCACGAAGGGTCGGGCATGACTGAACGACTGAACAACAACGAAGTACTGTGGGGATGAAGCCTCGACAGGCTGGCTGCCACCACAGCACTTTCCCAGAGCTTCACTACTGGTCGGGGGGTTGTCCCTCCCCCCAGACCACAGGCCCCCAGACCTATGTACCCATAGGCTGGCCATTGACACCAGATGCCTGTCTCCATCTTGTTTGCTGGTGAGCTCCCTAAGGGCATCTGGTTGGCCACTACTGGAGGCAAAGAGCTGGGCTAGGTGAATCTTTGATCTGACCTGGCACAAGTAGTTCTTCTTCCCGTGGTGTTTCAGGATGAATGACAGCATGAGGAATATAGCTTAGATAATTTTCATTCAGTTTTCCTATTACCTTGTATGTTCCCTGGCTAAGTTAAAAAAAAAAGGTGGGTAGGGAGTTTGGATACACCCAATGTACCCAGAAAAGAAAAGGGGGTTTGGAGAGGTGGCAGTTTGGATACACCTGACATTTGTGTTACTTGGTTAACTTCAGCAAGAGGGAGATTGAAATCTAAACAGAGGACAGTTTAAGTTATACTTTGTTTTTGTTTTTGATTTTTGTAAGCCACAAAACCCTGGGACAGGGTTGGATGAATCTGTCAATTGCGGATTCTCTCCATTTCTCATTTTTTTCAATCATTAATTCAGTTTGTCTCAAACTTTGGGAATATTTCTAATCTTAAATTCCGTTCTTCCCAAACTTTGCAAATTTTTTAATATGTTTGCATGAAAATCTCTACACATTTTTGTGTGCAGTTCTCCTAATACATGTATTTTTGTACACAATTGTGCCTAATATAGAGATTTTGCAAGTAATTTTCCTAATATAACACATTTTAATATTATTTTCACTAATATACTTTTTTTGTGTACCTTTCCCCCTAATATATGCAATGTGTATGCATTTTTTTGATTGGAGAACTCTACTGTAAAATTCAGGAATGGCAAATTAAAAACGATAATTGACTTTCGGTTTGCACATTGGTTTGAATGTATGAAATAAGGTAAGTTTGCCTTAAAATTAGATCCGAACCAATTTTGCCCCCATCCCTACTCTGGAAGAGTTTCCTTCCTATTTATTTCTTTATTAAAGAAAAAATAAAATAAACATGGTAGTACATGATTTCTGTCAGTCCATGCTGCTTTATTGGAACTTGAACAGATCAAATCTTGTGTGTATTACAGAACATTATTGATTGCTCTAAAAGGATGAGTGAACTTACTGATCCATAATAATTTCTTTGGTTCTTTTAAACTCTGAATACCCAAATCACAAGTAGAATTGGGCAAGAAAGACTCAAAACGAAATGGAAAGAAGTGTAGAATTTGAAGTCTTGGAATAAAAGCAGGGGGCGGAAATACTTCGCGTTTCCCCAATTGTTTGTAGAGGTTAAATGAACAAAAATGAGGGAACGATTCTGCCAACATCTCTGCTGACAATTGGCTTTTGTCAGGGAGACACTGCTTCCTTGCCAAACGCACAGAGCTTGCAGCCGAACTGGTCCGCTCAGGGTTGGTGTATCATGAGGTACCAATTCAATGGGGAATTGATTTTGCTGCCGGAATTCAAACTGGAACAAGCAGACGCTGCATTGAGATAAGAGATGCTCTCACCATGCTCTGCAGTTGCATTGTATATCTCGGCAGTGTTCAGCATGTGAAATATACTTTGGCCTTCCAGCCGTATTCCACGTGCCAGCAAGCTCTTGCATGTATCTTTGTGCTGCTCCTATAGATTAACTGAACTTGAGGGGGTATGGAGAAAAGAAGAACCTTAAGGTCACTGGGATGTATTGTGCACAGTAGAAATAGTAAGAGAAACACAGAAAGAGAATAGGAATTGTAGCTGTAACCCTTCATCCTTTGCATCTGTCATGGGGGCAGGGAAGAGGTGATGCAACTGTCTCAATCTCGGACAAATTATGAGTGAGTTTTCTGTACAGAATGTCCCTTGGCAATGCATACCAGTACCCTTCCCCGTGTTTAACACTTTTGTAGTGAGTGATACCTTGGGAGGCTTGGTATGCACGTCTACATTTTCACAGCTTTGGCCAGTGCAAATAGTAGCTCCCTTTTTAAACTGGAAGAGGCGAGCTGAGTGAAGAAGTCATCACAAGAGGCAGGGTGGAGATGGTCAGTGTTTGCTATTGATACGAGCTGGAAGTGGGGCAACAGAGCCACCATTGTCCATGCTATATGCGGTCTCAGCAAAAGCAATGCAAAGTCTGAAGGGATTTTTAAAAAGCCCAAAGGTCCTCCAAGTACATGTTTTATTACCTCTTTCTACAGTAAAATCCCTTCAGCTGTTTGTCATGGTGAGAAATAGCCCCTAGAAGGGCAGCAAGCTCAAAGAAGCAAATCACAGCCAACCACACAGCCAGCCACACAAGCGTACAGCCAGATGGCTACGCAACCAGATTATGGGCTGAGAAGCACCATCACTGTCATTATCATCACCATTATCTGACCGTTCCACAGGGCCATCAGAAGAATCGCTTGACCATATTTCCGGCTGTAGTCATGTGTGCTGCACTTGTACCGTGTCCAGGGATGATTTTGGGTTGTATGAATTAGCTCTTTGTTACACCAAGTAACTCACTTAAGTATTAATCATTTCACTTTCATGCCTTTAATGTTTTGCTCATCTTGTAGTTTTCCATGTCCCTTGGCCAGTTTTATCATGGCAGCAGAGGCATAAGTACAAAGGCCAGGCAGTACTGGGAATGACTTCTTAGGTAGTGTGTGCTGCGATAAATTACAACAGGGGTGCTGAACCTCTTTTGGCCTGAAGGCCATTCCATTTCAGAGAAGTTCTCAGGGGCCACATTCCAGTGGTGGGTGGACCATAGGCAAAGGGTGGCCCAAAATATCAGCCTATTGTAGCTTCAAGCTCTTCCTGCTCGTAAGTAACTCAGCCTTAGGAGAAGCAGGTCAACCTTTTAGAATGAGGGAAAACTGCACAAATACCAGGAAACCACCAAATGGTCAGTGGTTGGAGCAAACGGACTGGGGCCATCTGGGGAACCTTAGAGGGCCTGATTGGGGCCATAGGAGGGCTGGATTTGGGTCCCTGGCCTAAGGTTCTGCATCCCTGCATAACAACTTCATGAAATCATAGAAAGGCTCAACTTTTCAAAATCACGAGAGTGCGGGAAAACAGATCATTGTTTTTTCAAAGTGTATACATTAGGAACATAGGAAGCTGCCTTTTATTGAGTCAGACCATCTCAACCATCTAGCTCAGTATTGTCTACACTGACTGGGAGATGCCAGGAAATGAACCTGGAATGGGACTTTTTGCATGCAAAGCATGTGCTCCAGCACTGAGTTACAGTCACGTTGCCCTCCAGGGACTTCCTAAATGTCTGCACTTGTGTACTGCAGAAGTCTAGAGCCTTCAGTTGACAAGGGGGACTGATCAGGCTTGTTTAGTCTCATTCTCAATCCTTGTGAACTCACTAGACAACCAGAAATAATACCAAATATGCATTGGTGCAGATGTGAATTTTGAAGTGCAGGAGCTCACCATGACAGCCCCTGTAGACATGCCCCAAGAAGTACCTGCAGCTATAGCTATATATTTAAAAACTCCATCATAAAGCACAGACATCCAAACAAGCAAACCACTAAAAAAAATTACAACTTTACCATACATTTATGGGCGTGATTGCAATCCTATGCATAGTTACCTGCGAGTTGTTGTTCAGTCGTTCAGTCGTGTCCGACTCTTTGTGACCCCATGGACCATAGCACGCCAGGCCTTCCTGTCCTGCGCTCTCTCCCGGAGTGTGCTCAAGTTCATATTCATTGCATCGGTGATGCTATCTAGCCATCTCATCCTCTGCCGTCCCCTTCTCCTTTTGCCTTCAGTCTTTCCCAGCATCACAGTCTTTTCCAGAGAGTCTTCTCTTCGCATTAGGTGGCCAAAATATTTGAGCTTCAGCTTCAGTAGCTGTCCTTCCAATGAGCACTCAGGGTTGATTTCCTTTAGGATTGACTGATTTGACCTCCTTGCAGTCCAGGGGACTCGTAAGAGTCTTCTCCAGCACCACAGTTCGTAGCATCAATTCTTCAGCGCTCAGCCTTCCTTATAGTCCAGCTCTCACAGCCATACATTACTACTGGGAAAACCATAGTTTTGATTAGATGGACCTTTGTCAGCAAGGTGATGTCTCTGCTTCTTACTATGCTGTCTAGGTTTGCCATAGCTTTCCTCCCAAGGAGCAAGCATCTTTTAATTTCATGGCTACAGTCACCGTCTGC
Organism: Heloderma suspectum; assembly: GCF_057233095.1. Classification (NCBI taxonomy): domain Eukaryota; kingdom Metazoa; phylum Chordata; class Lepidosauria; order Squamata; family Helodermatidae; genus Heloderma; species Heloderma suspectum. The sequence continues at coordinate 276,349,239 of NC_139458.1, forward strand.
GGTGATCTTGGAGCCCAAGAAAGTAAAATCTGTCACTGCTTCCATTTCTTCCCCTTCTATATGCCAGGAAGTGATGGGGCCAGATGCCATGATCTTCGTTTTTTTAATGTTGAGTTTCAAACCAGCTTTTGCACTCTCCTCTTTCACCCTCAACAAGAGGCTCTTGAGATCCTCTTCACTTTCTGCCATTAGGGTGGTATCGTATGCATATCGGAGGTTGTTGATAATTCTCCCAGCAATCTTAATTCCAACCTCTGATTCATCCAACCCGGCATTTCTCATGATGTACTCTGCATATAAGTTAAATAAGCAGGGTGACAATATGCAGCCTTGTTGTACTCCTTTCCCAATTTTGAACCAATCGGTTGTTCCATGTCTGTTGCTTCTTGACCCTCATACAGGTTTCTCAGGAGACAGGTAAGGTGGTCTGGTACTCCCATCACTTTAAGAATTTTCCACAGTTTGTTGTGATCCACACAATCAAAGGCTTTAGCGTAGTCAATGAAGCAGAAATAGACGTTCTTCTGGAATTCTCTTGCTTTCTCCATGATGCAGCGAATGTTGGCCATTTGATCTCTAGTTCCTCTGCCTCTTGGAAACCCAGCTTGTACTTCCGGTAGTTCTCGGTTCACATACTGCTGAAGCGTAGCTTGTAGGATTTTGAGCATCACCTTGCTGGCATGTGAAATGAGCGCAATTGTGCGGTAGTTTGAACACTCTTTGGCGTTGCCCTTCTTTGGAATTGGAATGTAAACTGACCTTTTCCACTCTTGTGGCCATTGTTGAGTGTTCCAAATTTGTTGGCATATTGAGTGCAGCACTTTAACAGCATCATCTTTTAGGATCTTAAATAGCTCAGCTGGAATACTGTCATCTCCGCTAGCTTTGTTGTTACTAATGCTTCCTAAGGCCCGCTTGACTTCACTCTCTAGGATGTCCGGCTCAAGTTCAGTGACCGCACTATCATGGCTATCAGGGACATTCAGATCTTTCCTGTATAGTTCTTCGTGTATTCTTTCCACCTCTTCTTAATCTCATCTGCTTCTGTTAGGTCCCTGCCTTCTTTGTCTTTTATCATGCCAGTCTTTGCACAAAACGTTCCCTTGAGATCTCCGATTTTCTTGAAGAGATCTCTAGTCTTTCCCATTCTGTTGTTTTTCTCGATTTCTTTACATTGTTCATTTAAGAAGGCCTTCTTGTCTCTCCTTGCTCTTCTCTGGAACTCTGCATTCAGTTGGATATATCTTCCCCTTTCTCCCTTGCTTTTCACTTCCCTTCTTTCCTCAGCTACTTGTAAAGCCTCATCAGACAGCCACTTGGCTTTCTTGCATTTCTTTTTCTTGGGGATGGATTGAGATGCTGCCTCCTGAACAATGTTACGGACCTCCGTCCATAGTTCCTCAGGCACTCTGTCTATCAGGTCTAATCCCTTAAATCTATTCCTCACCTCCACTGTGTATTCATAAGGGGTATGATTTAGGTCATACCTGAATGGTTTAGTGGTTTTCCCTACGTTCTTCAATTTAAGCTGAAATTTTGCAACAAGAAGCTCATGATCTGAGCCACAGTCAGCTCCAGGTCTTGTTTTTACTGACTGTATAGAGCTTCTCCATCTTTGGCTACAAAGGACATAATCAATCTGATTTCGATATTGACCATCTGGTGATGTCCATGTGTAGAGTCGCCTCTTGTGCTGTTGGAAAAGAGTGTTTGCTATGATCAGCGTGTTCTCTTGGCAAAACTCTATTAGCCTTTGTCTTGCTTCATTTTGTACACCAAGGCCATGCTTGCCTGTTATCCCGGTGATTTCTTGACTTCCTACTTTAGCATTCCAATCCCCTATGATGAAGAGGACATCTTTTTTTGGTGTTAGTTCTAGAAGGTGTTGTAGGTCTTCATAGAACCGATCAACCTCAGCTTCTTTGGCCTCAGTGGTTGGGGCATAGACTTAAATTACTGTGATTTTGAATGGTTTGCCTTGGATTCATACTGAGATCATTCTATCATTTTTAAGATTGTACCCCAGTACTGCTTTTCCCACCCTTTTGTTGACTATGAGTGCTACTCCATTTCTTCTAAGGGATTCTTGCCCACAATAGTAGATATGATGGTCACCTGAATTAAATTCGCCCATGCCTGTCCATTTTCCCAAGATGTCGATGTTCAATCTTGCCATCTCATGTTTGACCACCTCCAGCTTACCTTGATCCATTGATCTGACATTCCAGGTTCCTAAACAATATTGTTCTTTACAGCATCGGATTTTCTTTTCACCACCAGACACATCCACAGCTGAGTGTCCTTTCGGCTTTGGCCCAGCCGCTTCACTCTTTCTGGCGCTACTTGGAAATTCCCTCTGCTCTTCCCCAGTAGTATATTGGACACCTTCCGATCTGAGGGTCTCATCTTCCGGCGTCATCTCTTTTAGCCTTGTGATACGTTCCATGGGGTTTTCTTGGCAAGAATACTGGAGTGGGTTGCCATTTCCTTCTCCAGTGGACTACATTTTGTCAGAAGTCTCTGCCATGACCTGTCCGTCTTGGGTGGCCCTGCACGGCATAGCTTATGGCTTCACTGAGTTACACAAGCCCCTTCGCCACAACAAGGCAGTGATCCATGAAGGGGACCTGCAAGTTAGCTCCACTGAACTCAGCGTTGCTTACATCTGATGGCATAGGTTCAAACTTGTAAAATGCATTGAGCTTTAACCAAAGAGCTTTTGTCCGCTGGAAGGCAATGTTTCACTTTCAATGAGAAATGCAAAGCTATCTTGCAAAGTAGTGTTACCGTTGAAACTGCTAGGATGAAGTAGGAATTCCATCAAAGAAAAGGAAAGTATCTGCCTCTGCTTGATTATTTTCCTCATTCTCTGACTTCTTCTATGCTAATTTGTCTTAATATTAAAACCTGAAAGCCTTATTACCACCTCATTCACTTGCCAGAGCAAGAAGGGTCCATCACTTAGCCTGGTGCTCTGGCAGAAGACATCAGCACTCCTCCTCTGAAAATAGTCCTGGAGATACACTCCCCTGCATTCCTTACCCACTTCCCTACTACCACTATAAACCCCACCCACACAATGCAGAGAACCATCAGGAACATTATCAACCTGTCTCTCAGGGAAGCTTGTCATTTCATGTCATTTCATTTATTATATTTCTATACCGCCCCATAGCTGAAGCTGTCTGGGCAGTTCACAAAAATTTTAAACCGCTAAAATACATTATATAAAGTATAACCATTCACATAATGACAGAACAAATAGCACACACAACAACAACATATATCTAAAACAATTTAAAACTATCAGCCAGAGACAATCAAAGAGATTCCTTATATGCTGCCAAATGCCTGAGAGAAGATGTCCACCATTACTGATCTTCTTGTTGTGAAGAAGTTTATGACGTAGAACCATAACTTTGCAGGAACTTTTACAAGAATTTTTACAACATCTTTACAAACCAGAATCTTTACAAGAACTCTTACAGATACAGTCAGCTATAGTTCATGGTCAATTTTGTTGAAAAAACCTTTCATTCACAGACTGGAATCTCCCCTGTGTAGTCAAATATGGATTATTAGGCTTATTTGTACATCAATAATATTTGTTTAAGCACACTCAACACACAAGCAGCTCTCTAGCAGCAAATACATTTTTTTACTGCAGCTTCTCAAGATCTTTTTTGCATAATGGTTTTATTTGGTAATTTAAGTTGAACATCTATAAGAAAGCAAGCTGTCTTTCAGCTCACTTCCCTTAAAAATGCACCCTAAAACTAAAATATACTACACAAACAGCAGGCCTGTTTTCTTTATCAAGCTGCTGCTTATGCCTCAAGCAGGACACTTATAGTCTGTGTATTTTTATTATTGTCGGGTAAAAAAACTTTCAACCTAAGAGACTCAAGCAGCTGTGAATCAATATCACACGACTGTGATTTCTATGGCAACCAACTCGGATATTTGGAAAAAAATTAGAAGTATGTGTGAACTTTCTCCTTCTTGAACACTTACACAGAGTTCTTTGATCCGAGAGTGACTTTTCTAACTAATTATACACACATTTAAATAAAATCACATAATAATGATGTGGGTTGGGGGCGGGGTGTGTGTGTGTGTGTTTTAAAAAACGAGGTTACTGGTTTAATTAAATGAGGTTGCACTAGCACAACTCATAATAGCACACTGTGGATTTATGTACAATCTAGAGAAAGCCAGGCAGGCAAAAGCCCATTGAAATAAGTGGAATGTTTTAGATTCAAGCACATTACGCATACATTCTCAGCATGCCATTGGCATTTACTTCAATGGGATGTAGTGGTTCATCAAAGTTTCTCGGGATTTGCAACCATACATCTGTTATCTGTGGTATGGATTTGAGGAGGTGAAATTTAATGTACAACAATACCGAATAATGTCCTCGATTCAGAAACAAGCCATATTGTAAAGAAAACTCTGCATTTATGTTTCCTTTCTTTTTCCACACAGGGCATAAGGTAACAATTGGAGGAACTGTTTGGGCATAGTTGGGTTTTGCCATCCTAGAACTTCTATGATCATCTGTGGAGGGTAGCAGACTTTTTGTCAGGTTGCGTTACCTTTCCACCCTTTACCAGGGGAAGGCAACTCACTTCAAATTTTGTCAAGGCTTTCATACCACATCTGTTCTCCATACTGTGCTTGATCAAGAAGATGAGCAAGAGGAGATGGGAGGGAGATGCCAAAAAAAAGTGTGTGTGTGTGTGTGTGTGTGTGTGTAGGGGGAATAATATCAAGGATTCTGTTTGAAAAGGGTCAATGGAAATTGTCAGAACTTTCTAGGCGTAGACAGAGAATGGATGGAAAAAGAAGGCCGCAATCCTATACACACTTAGCTGGAAGTAAGTTCCATTGAACTCAATGGAGCTTACTTCATGCGTAGATGCATATAGGACCACACTGAAAAAATCTTAGTAGGCTTTGAATGGAATTGTCACATTTTGCTGCCTTAGGAGAAGAATAGTTGAAAGGTAGCAACGAATGCAGAAATACCATAAGGACCTTCCAGACTGGTGGGTCCCAAAAGGTTTTGAAAAAGCTGAGTGCAGCAGGATTCAAATGGGGCAGTTATAATGTGCTACCCATGATCAAACATGAAAGTTAGCAAAAAAAAATGAGCACACTACAGTTGCTTCCACAGAGGAAAGAGACATGAGGTACAGCGCAATCTCGCTTTGTGCAACTGCTACTGGGGCTATATACAAGAAGGCAAACAGAATCTCAGGCACCCAGACCCCTCACAAATTGTTCTAGTTTATATAATGGTACATGGAGAGAGTGGCTGCACTTTGGCTATGACTTAGCCAGTGGAGGCTGGTGGTTCCGATTTCGGTGGGCTGTGAATCCATTCGGGGTTTCAGTCAGAACCAGCCAGAACTCTAAAGGGGCTATCCAAGGTGCTGAACCTATTTTGGCCCAAGAGTTCAGCACCTTGGATAGATCCTTTAGAATTTTAAAAATCCCACTGAAGCTCCTTTTGCTTTCCTCAAGCCCCTTGAGTTAAGGAACTGTCCTTTCATTCTTTGAAAAACACTATGTACATAGATGATGCTACAGAAACAGTAACAATCCTCTCTAATAGCAAAGTCAGGAGGTTAAAGGCCTATACGTTTGGAAGTGAAATGGGGCCACCCCAAAATGGACCGGTCTCTACATACTCAGAGGACTCCGTAACTATGTACAAGTATGTATGTTTATCAATTAAAAGAAACATATTTTGCAAACCTAAAGATTGCCTGACATGAACCTGTCAGCTTACAGAGTGCTGAGGGCTGTTGAGCCTAAAAAGAGAGGGGAAAGGGGTCTAAAGGAGCCAGGACTCTGTGTGAGGCTATCAGTTAAGTGTATGGCTGTGAGCAGTTGAGACATAGAATGGCCTTTGAAAACATCGTCGTCATCATCAACAACAACAGCAACAGGGAAATGGAAAGCACAGGAAGAAAGGGAATTGGCTGCTCAAACCCCTGATAGCTTATAAGTATCCCAGAGGAAGAGGTTAGCGTTGGGGGATGCAGGCCATGAGGTTAAGAAATGTCTCCCCTGCATTATATAGGCATGTTTCAGAAGGAAACAAAAGGAAAGGAAAGGGAAAGGGAAATTATACCCTATCCCATTCACCAGATGTGTGTTCCCCCTCCCTTGTTATATTGCTATAAAATGTTCAGGTTTGTGATATGGCAAACAAGAGGAAAAGCTTGGGGATGGGTAGAAAAAAGTAGCACTGTGCACCGCTTCGGTCCAAAGCCTGAATAACAAGTTGAAGTGGGCTGCTTCGGAGGTGCCTCGCCTCCGTGTGATACGAGGTAGAGCAGAATAGCATCGAAGCACCCTGAAGCAAAGTGGCTTGTATACGAAGCACCTTCTCTGACTCAGTGATTCGTTCTGAGCAACTCAGACAGCCTGGCACCAAAAGTATCAATTTGAGAAAGTTCAGTGAAGGGGTGAGGAGGAGGGAGGGGGAACCCACCCCTGTCCAGACGCCCGCCCCCCAGCCCCTGCTCCGCTCGCCGGTCCCTCTGCCTCTGCCGTGATCGTCATGTTTTTAAAAAACATGGTGACTGGAAGTCTAGGTGCACATACACTTATACACAAAAAGCGCCGTGAATCGCCCAGGCAGTCAGGAGGAGGAGGAGGCATGGTGCATGCCCCCACCTCTTGCTAGCTGTCTTCTCCTCACAAGCAGAAGACAGCTAGCGGTGGGGGGCATGCACCAGACCTCCTCCTCCTCCCTGGTCCGCTGTCAAGGACAGCCAACCAGCAGCGTAGCGCATGCCCCCGCCACTTGCTAGCTGTCTCCTCCTCATGAGCAGGAGACAGCTAGCAGTGCTTGACAGCAGAGCAGGCAGGAGGTGGTGGCAGCATGGGGCTGAGAGGTGCATCTCTTTGCTTTGAGAGTTTTTGTGGGAAAAAAACAAAATTTCAGCTGCACTTAGCACACAAAAAAATGGCAGGTAGGCTCCCCTCCATGTTGATACAGAGGCCCCCAAATTTCATGTATTTATCATGAAAACTGAAAACTGTATGGCCATTTGTGTTTTCCCATGCAAATCAATGGGGAAATGCCCAAACTGAGTGATCTGGATATCCGAATCTCGCTTCTGATCCAGAACCGAGTTGAAGCAGAGGGCGTTCGAATCGTTCCGAGTCGAAGCGGGGCTGATTCAGAGGATCTGAGGCAGCATCTGAAGCAAAGCAGTGGGTCTGTGCACAGCCCTAGAAAAAAGGTGACTTTTATCCCTTCTACACTCCTGACCACCCCCTCCCCCATCCAGAGGCCTAACAGCATTACAAGAGTTCTGATCCAGGCAGATTGGAACACCAAGCAGGAGCACTCCTCTTACAGCCAAGGTAGGCAAACTGGTGCCCTACAGATGTTTTGGACTACAGCTTTCATCAGCCCCAGCTAGCAGAGCCAATGGTGAGGGGTTATGAGACTTGTGCCCACATAGACTTATACGCAAAAAGTGCTGTGAATCACCCATAGACTCTAGTTTCACAGTGCTATGTTGCCTATAAGTCTATGGGCATGGGCTGCCGATTGCCACATTTTTAAAAAACATGGTGATAGGGACAGAGATGAACGGGCCCAGGTAAATAGCAGGCTGCTTACTGAGTGTGGGAAGGTGGTCCGGGGACCGGCGAGCAGGGGGGAGGGCTCGGCGGGCCGGGTGCAGCTCGGCGGGCGTGGGTGCCAGCAGTCTGGTGGACTGAAATGGGCACCCACAACATCCCTATGTACAACCAAATTCTGAGCTTGTAATGGTTTACAGGCTTTTCTACATGAGGCTTTTAACCAATTGCTTTACCAAAGCTTCTGCTTCCAGATTTTTTGTGGAATTAAGATCAGCTCCTTTATACATGTTTTTCCCCAGGGTTTTTTTTTCTCTCTGCCTTTCAATATGTCCACTACACAACCACTAGGTGGTGCTGAGGTATAGTGGAATTACACAAATACACCTGGGTTTCATGCTGCCATTCACAGAAATACCAGACTTTCCTTGTTAGAAAACAAAACACTATAATGGTTGCAAAGGATAGGAAAGGCCTTGGAGAATGACAACGTCATGTAAAGCACCTGCAAACTACTGTGAGTCAGGAATCATGAGCGCATAATAAATGCCTCATGTAGAAAGGCTGTACATGTTAAAAAACATGGCAGGGTGCATTAAATGCATTGCTTGACTGCTACCCTACAAACCTGATAGTGGGCATGCATTGTTAGTTATGGGGTGGCATGATACAGTCATGGTTCTTCCTGGGTTAATGGGAGAATAGGAAGGAGAGGTGACGTTCAATAAAGGAGCTGTCTGCTCTAGGGGAGACACTTCATTTTCTACTTCATCATAGCTGCTGGTCTTTCTTTTATACTCACTGCCTTGTGGCAGAGTGGGACAATTTTGTGACCCAGCAGAGGAGAATTGAGTTGGAGGAGGAAAATAATTCATGGCCACAACTCAAGACTGCAACAAAGATGAGTGGAAACTAAAAGAACAACAGAAGCAAGGTTTTAAAATCAGTGGGGTGGTGGTGGTGGTGGTGGGACAGAGCAGGGAAGAAAACACTGCAAAGTGAAAGAGAAAGTAAAAAGAGCTCCTGGTGAGGGAAGACAAATGTAACCCTGGATTAATTAGAGAGAATTAACTAGTGAGAATTAAAAGACACTAGTTTGTAAAGCTAGGGCTCAACATTAAAAAAAAAAAATGATTTTCAGAATTCAAGCAGCTGGCCCAGCTGGCTGAGGAGATCTGAGAGATACAGGATGGCTTCTTGGTTGATTCAGAAGCCAGAAGGACACCAAGAGCATGATCTTGTTTTTACAACACGTGATGCTGCAGATGATATTCTCTGTAGTCTATCTCTCACTGCAGAGCTCAAAAAGAGTATGGTTCCCAATGCCATGAATAGGTGAAATGCTGCATGTTAAGATGTGAATTAACTCTTAATCCATTTTAAACTTACTTAGCTTTTAATATGTTAATTACGTTGCAGGGGGACGAGAGATGTGAGACATTTCATCACTTTGAAATCGTAGACAAAGAACACTCTTTCCTTGTGCTGCCTACAGATGTACCTCAGCAACACCAGCATGTATACCAGATTGACAGTCTTTAAATAGCGGTGACAGGAAAAATGAAATCAGGCACACACATAAGCACCTGAAGAGACAACATTTTTTAATGTGTGTGTGTGTGCGCACGCGCGCGCGTGTGTGCGTGTAGGCATGGTAGCAAACTGGGGAGCAATTGCACATACACAGCGTATTAAAAGTCAGACCAAATGGCACATCCTATAGAGGTTCGGTCTTGCTGAAGGAAGGATAAAAATAGCTAACAGCCTCCTCAGCATGTGAGGCCTCAGTAGCATGAGTGAGACAGAAGGGAAGCCAACAGCAGGAGAAAATATGCTTGGGAAATGTGCATCTAAACTGGACAGGCTGGAGTAACATGAAAGCTCAAAAAAGACTGGTCCAGTTTGGGACCATATCATCACATTTATAAAACATCTTTCTTGGGATCTGTAGCCCCCAAAACCTAGCTGATACCAATCTTCAGAACTGCAGGTGGGACTGTATTATCCCTGTCCTTTATAATTTGTTGTTGTTGTTGTTGTTTTAACTAGCATTCCTGGTTTCCACCTGTGGCCTGTCACCGTCGGGAACAGCAGAAGTCCAACAGGATGTCTAAAAAGATGTCTGGGCTGACCCAGGCATCTAGTTTAAGCTGAAAATTCAGAGACAGATGCGTAAAGAAAGCAATGCTCCCATGATGGCTACCAGCATTCAGACTGCCAACTTGCAGGCCATCTGGTCAGAATTTCAAACCACCACAGCTAAAAAGAAGAAGAAGAAAAAGAAAAACAAGTATACATTCAAGTGAAGTAAGGGTCAGGAGGGAAAGGAGGAAGTTGGTGGGACCTGAAGCAGGACTCTGATTAAAATGTTCATACACAAAAGTAGATGGATTTCCATAAAAGCAAACAGTATCATTCTGAAATCAAGTTAAAATGTAAACAAAAACCAAGGGTTCTAGCATTTAATGCATATCTCAAGACCATTTTGGTGTGATATTATTGCTATGTGTCACCAGTTCTTTCAAAACTTAATTACATTTATGTAGTCATTTGTGAAACTGGCAGGAAGTTCAGATTTCTGGACCTAAAGGAGTGGATTTTTGTAAAGAAAGGGGTGGATTTCTCAGCTAGTTCTAGGTACACTGATGTGTTTTTTTTCCCAATACTTTCTCAGTTCTTTGCTTGAATTCAAAACACTGGATGTATATGCACATACATTTCCACTTGGATGCAAAGCATCATGAGCTTTGTAGCCTTAAGATTTCATGAACAGTGTACTCTTGTGCATGCATATTTTGCTTTATGTTGTGTTCCGTTAGGGATTTTATAGTCCATTGGTTCTGAGTTCCCCTCCAGTGAAGGCAGGTGGCTCCACTGTCAGTGGGGCAGTGAATCTGCTCTGGGTTTCAGTCAGAGCCATTTAGAAGAACTCGAAAGGAGGTATCCAAGGTGCACCCTAGATAGCTTTAGAGTTCTGAATGCCCTACACCAGAGGAGCCTTGCTTCTCTCACCAGCCAGAACATGTGTGGGTTGAACATCAGAGGATCCTCCTAGGTGCACATTAGGTGTGTGTGCATGGCTGTACCTGTGTGTTTCTGCAATTGCCCCATCATCCCACCCTGGTTTGGGAATAGTTTTTATTTATTTATTTATTTATTGTTGTTGTTGTTGAACTTATAGCCTGCCTTTCCCCCCCCCCCCTGCAAGGAACCCAAGGCCATTTACATGGTCCTCTTCCTCTCCATGTTATCCTGACAACAACCCTGTGAAGTAGGTTAGGTTGAGAGTCAGTGACTGCCCCAAAGTTATCCAGTAAGCTTCATGGCTGAGTGGGGACTTGAACCCAGGTCTCCCAGGTCCCAGTCAAAACAACACACCAGACTGGCTCTCTTGCCACTGACACTCATGGCAGAGGAAAAAGCATTAGGGGGCAGGATTAAGGCAATGTTGCTTCCACTTCCTGGTAAGCAACCCCCCCCCCCACACACACACACACACTTCTGAAGATTTTGCGACTTTCCCCCATCCCCTGAGAAAATGAGGCTGGCAAAAGTGAGGAGGTATTTTTCATTCAGCTGTAGCCTAGCCTTCTCTTGTTCCAGGATGAGCAAATAGAGGGTTCATCAAAAGCATGACAGATACTAGGAAACTTACCAGAATTTTTGGAGCAGGTTTCAGAATTGTCAGGACCACAACATTTAATTAGGACCATAATACAACAAGTAAACTTCCGGTTAAATCAGCATCATTGGCAAATCTAATAGTTCATATTATCTCAAAAAGAAGAGAGTAAGGCTGAATCTACACATAGCAGCTCTACCGTTATCATACTGCAATGATAATGATTGGTGCACATGATGCCAATGGGCACCAGTAGTTATCACCGCAGTTATGATGATAACGGTAAAACTGCTTTGAGTCGAGTCAGCCTAAGTGATAACATTTCCCTAGGGATGTCAGAGAATTCCGCGACGGATCTCGGTGAGGCCGAATGCCAGTGCATTCAGCCCCCCAAAATCCGTCGCGGAACGAAGCCCCCGCCCCCCAACCCACGAAAGGCATGCAGGATGAAGTCCCCACTGCCCCCACCCCACAAAAGGCGCGCGAAACGGAGCACTTACCTGCTCCCGTCCGCACTGCTTTGCAAATGGCAGCCGTCTTGCGGCCGCCATTCGCTTCCTCCTCTTCATAGCCATGATAGGCTACATAAATACTTACGTAGCCTATCACGGCTAACGCAGGGACGCCGTTTGCATCCCTGTGGAGGCCGTGATAGTCTATGTAAGTATTTATGTAGCCTATCACGGCAGGGGGGAAAAAAACCCAGCGTACACAAATGGCGGTGGCTACCACCATTTGCGTACGCTGGGGTTTTTCCCCCTGCCATGATAGGCTACATAAATATTTACATAGCCTATCACGGTTCAATACAGGGACGCAAATGGCGGTGGCTACGACAGCCACCATTTGCATCCCTGCAGGGCTGCCCAGTGGCCGGATGTCCTGCACGGCTGGAGTTGGCCGGCGGCTCCGCAGCTTGGCCATGGAGCGGAGCCAGCCAGGCATGATTCTGGGGGGAGCACCTCCCCCCCACCATGGATTGCCCGGCGCAGAGCCAGGTAGGTGTTTCATACATCCCTACATTTCCCTATTTCATTCATAGGCCTTGAGGAAATGTGCACATGCCGACTGCATTTTGCACATTCTCCAGCCATTGTGAACAATCCCTAACAGGCCTTGGGGAATGTGCCTATCTATAAGATCACTCGAAGCCCCCACCTGCCTTACTCTCTCACCACATTCTGCTGCATATCTAGACCAAGTCTAGATCTGAGGTAGTAAAACGGATTGCACCACTTCAAGCTGCAAGTGGGGGGATCACAGCTTTGCATTCTCCCTTCGTAAAGCGCACATGCACACACAACTTCCTTCTGTGCAGAAAACCCGCACAGTAATGAGAGGATGGAGCGATTAATCTTTCTCCCTGATGTGCAGGGCCGGCGCAAGACACTGCACCACCTGAAGGGAGGCTGACCCACTGCCATCTCCTCCTGCTCTGCCAGCCTTGGCTTCCCTTTATTTTTATTTCTGTATTTATTGGTGTGGGCCATTTCAATATGTCTGGGGCCATTTCGCCCCTCAGTGCCTCACCCTGGGGAAAGCCCCTTTCTGCAGAGTGACCGGCATGGAGTGAGGCACACTCCAAAGAGTCGCATGGCCACTTTCCTTGAAGTTCAGCTTTCACTGGTATGTGCTGCCATTGCAGCAAAGCAGTGGCAGTGCAGATGCTCTCCAGGAACACTTTGTCCACAGTACCTCGCTTGGAGGAAGGACCCTTTCCTCAGAGCAAGACACATGGGGCAGGGCACTCCCTGTTGAGCCTCACTGGAGTGCTGCTGGCTGTTTTCCTTTAACTTAAGCTTCTACAACCTATCCTGCTGCATATGTAGACATAGCCTTAAATGTACTGTTATCGGAGACTGATTTACCATGTGAATTTGACCATCTCCTCCCCCTTTTTATTTTATTTTTTGCATGTCATCGCCACCCTTTCCTATTGGTTTCTACACCCCATTTGCCTTCAGCTACTCCACCCATGAATTACTCCGTAAGTTAACTCCTGGTCCTTCTTTTATGCTGCCTCATCTTCTTCTCATTCCACTTCTGGCAGGAACTTTGTCTCATTAAGAAACCATACTTGCTCATTTATCTTCCTGACTGCCTCCTTCCTCCTGCTCAGGCTCTTTCACCCTTAGCTACTGTAAAGATTGCTTACTGTTACATATCCACATTGTACCAAATTAAATCTCAGTAGATTTCTAACGACACTGAAAAAAGTGAAAGATATGCCAATCCACTGATTACACTGAAATTCACTATATTCACTCAATAGCCATAATAAGATGTAATATTATTATTATCATTCCCTGTAGCATTAGAATGAACACACACACACACACACATCCAGCACAAGGACTGGGAATGACTGAGGTGAGAATGAAACTGAAAAAACTAATTCTCAAACAACCAGAATACCTACTAACAGTGCAATCTTATGCAAGTCTAGGTAAGTGTTGGTGAGCATAGAATTTCAACCTAAACGGTGGAAATTATTGGGGATGTAGCCTACAGACCCCCTTCATGAATCACTGCCTTGTTGTGGCGAAGGGGCTTGCGTAACTCTGTGAAGCCATAAGCTATGCCATGCAGGGCCACCCAAGACGGACAGGTCATGGTGGAGAGTTCTGACAAAATGTGGTCCACTGGAGAAGGAAATGGCGGCAACCCACTCCAGTATTCTTGCCAAGAAAACCCCATGGAACTTATCACAAGGCTAAAAGATATGACACCAGAAGATGAGCCCCTCAGGTCGGAAGGTGTCCAATATACTACTGGGGAAGAGCAGAGGGTATTTCCAAGTAGTGCCAGAAAGAGTGAAGCGGCTGGGCCAAAGCCAAAAGGACACTCAGCTGTGGATGTGTCTGGTGGTGAAAAGAAAATCCGATGCTGTAAAGAACAATATTGTTTAGGAACCTGGAATGTCAGATCAATGAATCAAGGTAAGTTGGAGGTGGTCAAACATGAGATGGCAAGATTGAACATCGACATCTTGGGAATCAGCGAACTAAAATGGACAGGCATGGGTGAATTTAATTCAGGTGACCATTATATCTACTACTGTGGTCAAGAATCCCTTAGAAGAAATGGAGTAGCACTCATAGTCAATAAAAGGGCGGGAAAAGCAGTACTGGGGTACAATCTCAAAAAAGACAGAATCTCAGTACGAATCCAAGGCAAACCATTCAACATCACAGTAATTCAAGTCTATGCCCCAACCACTGAGGCTGAAGAAGCTGAGGTTGATCGGTTCTATGAAGACCTACAACACCTTCTAGAACTAACACCAAAAAAAGATGTCCTCTTCATCATAGGGGATTGGAATGCTAAAGTAGGAAGTCACGAACTCACCGGGATAACAGGCAAGCATGATCTTGGTGTACAAAATGAAGCAAGACAAAGGCTAATAGAGTTTTGCCAAGAGAACACGCTGATCATAGCAAACACTCTTTTCCAACAGCACAAGAGGCGACTCTACACATGGACATCACCAGATGGTCAATATCGAAATCAGATGGATTATGTCCTTTGCAGCCAAAGATGGAGAAGCTCTATACAGTCAGTAAAAACAAGACCTGGAGCTGACTGTGGCTCAGATCATGAGCTGCTTCTTGCAAAATTTCAGCTTAAATTGAAGAACATAGGGAAAACCACTAAACCATTCAGGTATGACCTAAATCATATCCCTTATGAATATACAGTGGAGGTGAGGAATAGATTGAAGGGATTAGACCTGATAGACAGAGTGCCTGAGGAACTATGGATGGAGGTCCATAACATTGTTCAGGAGGCAGCAACGAAATCAATCCCCAAGAAAAAGAAATGCAAGAAAGCCAAGTGGCTGTCTGATGAGGCTTTACAAGTAGCTGAGGAAAGAAGGGAAGCGAAAAGCAAGGGAGAAAGGGGAAGATATATCCAACTGAATGCAGAGTTCCAGAGAAGAGCAAGGAGAGACAAGAAGGCCTTCTTAAATGAACAATGCAAAGAAATCGAAGAAAACAATAGAATGGGAAAGACGAGAGATCTCTTCAAGAAAATCAGAGATCTCAAGGGAATGTTTTGTGTGAAGACGGGCATGATAAAAGACAAAGAAGGCAGGGACCTAACAGAAGCAGATGAGATTAAGAAGAGGTGGAAAGAATACACAGAAGAACTATACAGGAAAGATCCGAATGTCCCTGATAGCCATGATCGTGCGGTCACTGAACTTGAGCCGGACATCCTCGAGAGTGAAGTCAAGCGGACCTTAGGAAGCATTAGTAACAACAAAGCTAGCGGAGATGACAGTATTCCAGCTGAGCTATTTAAGATCCTAAAAGATGATGCTGTTAAAGTGCTGCACTCAATATGCCAACAAA
Organism: Heloderma suspectum; assembly: GCF_057233095.1. NCBI lineage: Eukaryota > Metazoa > Chordata > Lepidosauria > Squamata > Helodermatidae > Heloderma > Heloderma suspectum. The sequence goes on from NC_139458.1 coordinate 276,364,824, forward strand.
TTTGGAACACTCAACAATGGCCACAAGAGTGGAAAAGGTCAGTTTACATTCCAATTCCAAAGAAGGGCAATGCCAAAGTGCGTTCAAACTACCGTACAATTGCGCTCATTTCACATGCCAGCAAGGTGATGCTCAAAATCCTACAAGCTACGCTTCAGCAGTATGTGAACCGAGAACTACCGGAAGTACAAGCGGGGTTTCCAAGAGGCAGAGGAACTAGAGATCAAATTGCCAACATTCACTGGATCATGGAGAAAGCAAGAGAATTCCAGAAGAACGTCTATTTCTGCTTCATTGACTATGCTAAAGTAGTCAATGAAGCAACAGTAGTCAATAAAGCAACAGTAAGAACCAGACATGGAGCAACTGATTGGTTCAAAATCAGGAAAGGAGTATGACAAGGCTGTATATTGTTGCCCTGCTTATTTAATTTATATGCAGAGTACATCATGAGAAATGCCAGGTTGGGTGAATCACAGGTCGGAATTAAGATTGCCGGGAGAATTATCAACAACCTCCGATATGCAGACGATACCACCCTAATGGCAGAAAGCGAAGAGGATCTCAAGAGCCTCTTGTTGAGGGTGAAAGTGGAGAGTGTAAAAGCTGGTTTGAAACTCAACATTAAAAAAACAGAGATCATGGCATCTGGCCCCATCACTTCCTGGCATATAGAAGGGGAAGAAATGGAAGCAGTGACACATTTTATTTTCTTGGGCTCCAAGACCACCGCAGACGGTGACTGTAGCCATGAAATTAAAAGATGCTTGCTCCTTGGGAGGAAAGCTATGGCAAACCTAGACAGCATAGTAAGAAGCAGAGACATCACCTTGCCAACAAAGGTTCGTATAATCAAAGGTATGGTTTTCCCAGTAGCAACATATGGCTGTGAGAGCTGGACTATAAGGAAGGCTGAGTGCCGAAGAATCGATGCTTTCGAACTGTGCTGGAGAAGACTCTTATGAGTCTCCTGGACTGCAAGGAGGTCAAATCAGTCCATACTAAAGGAAATCAACCCTGACTGCTCATTGGAAGGACAGATACTAGGGATGGCGGAGAATTTCTCCCTGAAACTTCGGGGGGCCGAGCGCCAACGTGTTCGGCTCCCCGAACAAGTTTCGGGGAGAAATCCTCCGCACCCCCCCCGCACCCCGCACCCCCCCCCCGGGACGGGACTTACCTTCCCTGAATGTCCCTCCCGGCGGCGGGTCCGGCTGGCGGTTCGTCGGGTGTTCGAGCGGGGCGGGAGCGGCAGCCGGTCTTTCGACCGGCTGCCGCCGCTGCAATAAAAGGAAAAAAAAAAAAAAAGTCCCCTGATAGGCTACGTGACGATTCACATAGCCTATCATGGCTAGATTTGCAAAGTCAGCCGTGATAGGCTACGTGAATCATCACGTAGCCTATCACGGGTGACTTAAAAAAAAAAAAGTGTGTACGGATAATGGCGGCCCCCATAGGGAGCCGCCATTCCCATTCCTTATTTGGTCGCTGTAGTCTACGTAAATGTTTACGTAGACTATGGCGAAAATAAGGGCAACGCTATTTGCGTTGCCCTTATTTTCACCGTAGTCTACGTAAACATTTACGTAGACTACAGCAACTAAATAAGGAACGCGAATGGCGGCTCCCTATGGGGGCCGCCATTTGCGTACGCGCTTTTTTTTTTTTTTAAAGTCACCCGTGATAGGCTACGTGACGATTCACGTAGCCTATCACGGCTGACTTTGCAGATCTAGCCGTGATAGGCTACGTTAATCGTCACATAGCCTATCAGGGGGCGTTTTTTTGGTTTTTTTTTACTTTCGCGTTCGCGGCCGGGCGAGGCGAGGCGCCTCCTCCCCGGCCTGAATTTCGGCCGGGCGAGGCGGGAAGCCTCCCCCCCCGGCCTGAACTTCGCGGGGGGAGCAGCGAAGCGCTCCCCCCCACCGCGAACAAGCTGCGAGAAAAGGTAAGTGACTTTCGTCCACCCCTAATAGATACTGGAGCTGAAGCTCAAATATTTTGGCCACCTAATGTGAAGAGAAAACTCCCTGGAAAAGACCCTGATGTTGGGAAAGATTGAAGACAAAAGGAGAAGGGGACAGCAGAGGATGAGATGGCTAGATAGCATCACCGATGCAATGAATATGGACTTGAGGCGAGCACACTCTGGGAGAGAGCGGAGGACAGGAAGGTCTGGCGTGCTATGGTCCATGGTGTCATGAAGAGTTGGACACAACTTAACGACTGAACAACAAAGCCTACAGACTGGTGAATTACTGCATAAATAGGTTCTCCCTCCAACAACAACAAAAATCCTGTTTATTCAAATCACTCAGGGCCAATCTAGACATGGTGTTAATTGCGTGAATGAAATTAACATTCACATGTTTTGTTAGGTAAATAGTAGCTATGAAGGAGTGTAAGTGGCAATGGAAATATGGGGGAGAGGGGGAGTTTAACCCTTTTCACCCTGCCATGGCCCTGACAAAAAAATCAACTCCCTGAAGTGGCAATTTGTATAAGGAAGGAAGCCTCCATCTTATCTCCTATGCAAATAGCAGGTTTAGGGAAACAGTTTTTGGCAGAACCATGGCAGGGTGGGAAAAGGATTATACTCTCCCTCTTCACCTCCTGCAGTCCTGCTACTGCTTGGGACACCTTGCAGTGACTATTTACATTTTTGACACCCTGCATTCCCACAATTAACATATAGCTTCCAAATCCCGGGAAGTACTAGTTCCCCTCTACTCAGCACTGTTAGGCTTCATCTGGAGTATTGTGTCCAGTTCTGGGCACTGCACTTTAAGAAGGATGCAGACAAGCTGGAGAAGGTTCAGAGGAGGGCAACAAAGATGATCAGGGGACTGGAAACAAAGCCCTATGAAGAGAGACTGAAAGAACTGGGCATGTTTAGCCTTGAGAAGAGAAGACTGAGGGGAGATATGATGGAGCTCTTCAAGTACTTGAAAGGATGTCACAGAGAGGAAGGCCAGGATCTCTTCTCGATCATCCCAGAGTGCAGGACACGGTATAATGGGCTCAAGTTACAGGAAGCCAGATTCTGGCTGAACATCAGGAAAAACGTCCTGACTGTTAGAGCAATACGACAATGGAACCAATTCCCTAGGGTGGTGGTGGGCTCTCCCACACTGGAGGAATTCAAGACGAGGCTGGACAGCCATCTGTCAGGGATGCTTTGATTTCGATTCCTGCACTGAGCAGGGGGTTGGACTCGACGGTCTTATAGGCCCCTTCCAACCCTACTATTCTATGCTTCTGTGATATCTAGTTTGGCCCTCGAGAGCTAAAACTGAGAATATTCTAGGGCCAGCTTGTACTAAGGACTAAATTAAAAGCAACATTAATCACACTTTAAAAAGAAGAAGAGGTGTAATTAACACCTGCCACTTTTATTCTGAAGGAAAAGCAGCCACAACGCTGAACCCTGATCCAGTTTAAGAAGAGAAATACCAGTGTAGGCTGGTGGCTCCAATTTCGGTGGGGCTGTAGATCCATTCTAGGTTTCAGTCAAAACCAGCCAGAACTCTACAGAAGCTATCCAAGGTGCTGCACCCATTTGGGGGATAGGGTTCAGCACTTTGGATAGCTTCTTTAGATTTCTGGCTGGTTCTGAGTGAAATGCAGAATGAATTCAAAGCCCCACTGAAATCGGAGCCACCAGCCTGCACTGAGAAATATAAAGTATGTACATTTATTCAGAGTCCGTTAAATACATTGCCTTACCTAACCTAACTGCTTAAAAGTCAAGACTTTTTACTAAGTGGCCGATGACATGAACTAACCCTGCAATATTATTAGGGAGAGCTACTCTGCCCTAATCTCAGTCCTTACATGTGGTTTACATTTGACTAAGTTTGCATGTAGTTATGAACTTCAGTAACTGAAGAAATCGAAAGCTTGAATCCTTCCTGTGCCATAAACTCAAAAAGTACGTAAAAGTCTCTTTCTCTCTCTCTCTCTCTCTCTCTCTCAGCTCTTTAGCTCCTTCTACATTCTGGAGAAATACTATAGGGGATTTTTGTTTCAGGATTTTAAAACTAACCAAAAACCTGTGTGGGAGATGTAGAGGAGGAGTAAGGAGGAATGCTTTACCTGAGGCTATCCTGCACTGAGCAAGGGTTTGGACTAGCTAGATGATCTTCGAAGGGGATCCATTTCAGGACCTGTGTAGGCACTGACACTGCATGTTCATGGCAAATTTGATGCTTTTAATCCCAAGTGCATGATTTGGTCAAACCCTCTGGCTTAACCACTCTGCTGTTATTCCTGGAATGACCTTGCAAACACCTATGTGATGCCACCTCCCGCTCCCCCTTCAAAAGCATCCTCAAAATCTTCCTTTTGTGTGGCCTCCGGTTAATCCCTTAATCCTCATCCCTAGCTGAAATGGAGCCTAAATGCATAACACTTGATTTGTTCACGATCATCGCTTGCTACCATTCCCTTTCCCACTCCTCATGTTGCAGTGTCATGTCACCTTTGATTCACCCTCTCCATCCCCTTCCTCTCTTCTCTTTCCTATGGTCAACATTTAGATTGTAAATTGCTGCTTGGGTCAGGGACCCAAACCTGTCTTTTTTTGCAGATGAGACTGTGAAGTGCTGTGTCATCAATGATGCTATCTTGTTGACTGTTTACATTTATTAATGACAACAAAATACAAAGTAAAACACATCTTAGAAATCTCAGTCTAACCATCTTCAGGAAACCAGACCCTGGCTGTTTTGTTTGTTTTTAAGCGGGGGGTCTGCCATCATTGTATTACCCCTTTGTATTACCTTCGTGTCACAGCTAAGGAACAATTAATCATTTTTATTTTACAGTTTCTTATACAAGTGCTTAAAAGTTCAGTTTCCCAGCAGATCTGAAGCCCATCTTTTGATGTGCCTGGTGGTTAATGAATTTCTCAAGTGAAAACACAGAAATGTTAACCAAAAAGCTTTAATGAATGTTTTAATTATGGGAACTGGGCGTACCACACTGAACAACTCTGACCTTTGCTCCAGCCTCAGAAAGTCCCATGCAAACAAAATGTCCCAGCCGTGGCAGCAAACAAAGGTCAGCTCCTATCGAAAGATTCTTATCAGCCCCTGCTGTCAAGAACTCAAGGCAAAATTAAGTAGAGCAACTAGAGCTTTTGATTCATTTAACCTTGAATTCTCTGCTGCTTGGTCTGTGAACACACAACTTATACAATGTCATAAAACTGAATGAACAACTAGGACTATACAAACCATTGCTTTCCCATCCCAACAAGGTCGGGGTGGGGGGGCATCATTCAGCTCACTATACAATTTGTAATTAGAAAGAGAAACAAATATAAAGCCTACTGCTTCGTTACATCCCTTAGCACTGGAAAGTGAATGGAACCAAATCTTTACAGCTGACCGTCTTCCAGTGGGGAGGCTGGCCATTGTAAGTGACGTGACGTATGTTAGCGTACTCAGGTATACTCAGCTGAGCCAACCATCCAGCTTTGTCAATCCAAACATCTGATTATTGGAATGTTTTAGACTTCACACAGCCCATTCTGATCAATGAAGTGTGTTCAGAACTTGGTGCAGAGAATGCAGCATCCCTTCAGTGATACAACTTACATTGTTACATGGAATTTGAAGAACCAATGAAAGAGTAGCAACATGGGTCAGAGCTAGTATGCTGACAACAGTTACCATTGCACAGTTTGACCCAGAGTGTAGCCCCAAGGAGGGCAATGAGGGTTTCCTCCAATCTCTGGGATAGTCTAAGCCACTTTCTGATTTTTTCGCCACACACACACACACACACACACACACACACTTGGAGAGTATGCCTCCAGCCCTTTTACTTGTGGAGATAGATAGAAAAGCTTTGTGGTAGATGGCATTCTACCCAAATGTTCAGTAAGGAGAGCCAGTGTGGTATAGTGGCTAGAGTGTTGGACTGGGAGTCAGGAGATCCAGATTCTAGTCCCCACTCAGCCACAGAAGCTCACTGGGTGACTTTGGGCCAGTCACAGACTCTCAGCCCAAGCTATTTCACGGGGTTGTTGTTGTGAGGAGAAAATAGAGGAGGAGGATCATGTAAGCCGCCTTGGGTTCCTTGCAAGAGGAAAAAAGGCGGGGTATAAATGCAATACATAAATAAATAAATAAATAAATAAAAGCAAAACTTCTCCCTCCTTCCAAGGTTTCTGGCCAATGAGCACAAAGCCACTGGGATAACTGACAAGGACTAGCCAGTTCCTTTTAAATGTTATAACATGTCATTTTATTAATATTTAATGCAAGTTCATTATTTTGTCATTATTATGGGGCAATCCTATGTCCTCCAGACAATGTCTGGGGGATGTAGGATTTTTTGGTTTCCTGGCTCCGAGCTCAGAGCCAGGAAACCACGTTCCCCTCCCCCTCCCCCTCATAGCCGGCACGGAGAGAACCGCACCAACTGCCTCTCCACACTTGGAAAGTAGAGTGCAGAGATGGGGGAAAGGGGGTGTTCCTGGGTGAAGGGAGGGGGAAAGGACTGGGTCAGCAATCCTATGTTCTTTCCTATGGCTGCCCCAGCCTCCCCCTCCTCCTCCCCTAAGCCTCCACTAGACAGGTGAAATCGCCTCTCTAGCTAAAATGCAGAGAGGCAGGCGTGAGGATATCCGTAAGCCTCCGAATTCAGGGGCTTATGAGTACCCAGGGCGCAACCCATAGGACTGTGCCCTTAATATATTTCGATACCACCCCATACCTGAAGCTCTCTAGGTGGTCCACAAAACAAACGTAAAAAACACACACCTTGAAACATATTAAGCTGCCTTGATTTAGGTTCCGGCTGTTCTGCACTGATCCCTCATTATGCAAATCTCTAGTGGACCTGCACATAAAAGCACTTAAGTTCAGCCAAGCCACAACCAGCTGCATTGTTAGATTATAGAGTTTTCACAACCACCATGACAGGTGAGAACACACACGAGGATGGGGGTTGCCTTTTCCCAGCTCCTGTCTTCTACTTCTGATTTTTTTTTTTGAACTATTCTCTGTTTTGATTCATCTGATCTCCAAAGAAGCTCCTCCTCCTCCTTTCTGTGGCCTGTTGCAGGGTCATTATTGACATCACATGAAATAGGGTGAAATCTTTGGCAGCTCAGCATTTCATAGAATCATGGGGTTGGAAGGGGCCTGCGAGACCATCGAGTCAACCCGCTGCTCAGTGCAGGAAGCCTGATTCCCAGGTGGTCTCCCATGCAAGTACTAACCAGGGCTGACCCTGCTTAGCTTCTGAGATCAGACGAGATCAGGCACATCCAGCCCTTTGCTCAGCGTGTGCCAAAAGTTTTGCCTGCCACCTCCTTAGCGGATTGTCTGTCAGAAGTAATGGAATGAAAACGTTAGACCAAATATTAGGAAGGGTGATGGGAGTGGGGATGCAGAGGGTGATTTATTATATATGACATGCATTTTGGGTTTATGCATTCACGAAGGCCATGCCTGCAAGATCTGTAATGCCAGCTTGCACACACTGTGCAAAGATGAATAAATGAATAATTGTTTTGATAATATTAAACAGCATGTGTGATGTCGCAGAGCAACATCTGTTATTAACAGTATCAACAAAAGGAGGGTTTTTTAGAAACTGATTACGTGTCATTCCATGGAGAGGAACAGTGTTGGTGTGTCCAAGTGCCCTGCTGTGATAGGCAGAAACAAGTTTAGGTGGGCAGAAACAACTTTCTTTTGGGAAAGTCCTATTCTAATAGTCAAGGTAAAGAGATGAAACAAAACAAGAGCCTCATTCATACAACCATAATTTGCACTTGAGAAACCAACACATATTTGGTAGTAAAACGGTCTCTAGTGGGCAGTAATGGGTGAATATGTCTAATTCTGGTCTGTGTCACTTTTGCATGGGTTTTACCCACCATTTTGTTCCATTCCATTTCCACATTAATTAATCCAGAGTATGTTTTCATCTCTCTCAAAAGACATATACAATATGTATTCCTATATTTATTTATTTGTTTGTTTATTTGTTTATTTATTTATTTATTTTTATTTCATTTCTATACCGCCCAATAGCCGAAGCTCTCTGGGCGGTTCACAAAAATTAAAACCAAACAACACACAATAAAACAATTTAAAATATATAGAACATTAAAACCACAATATAACAATACAACCACAATAAAACCTAGCAGCAGTGCAAGAGTTTAAAATACAGATTTAAAACAGCAAAGATAAAAATTTAGAAAGCTAAAATGCTAAAATGCCTGGGAAAATAAAAAGGTCTTCACCTGGCGCTGAAAGGAATACAATGTAGGCGCCAGGCGAACCTCACTAGGGAGCTCATTCCAGAGCCAGGGTGCCACAGCAGAAAAAGCTCTCCTCCTAGTAGCCACCCGCCTCACTTCCTTTGGCAGGGGCTCATGGAGAAGGGCCACTGATGATGATCTTAAGGTCCGGGCAGGCACATATGGGAGGAGGCGATCCTTCAGGTAACCTGGCCCCAAGCCGTTAAGGGCTTTGAATGTTAACACCAGCACTTTGAATCGGGCCCGGAAATGGACTGGCAGCCAGTGCAGCTGGAAAAGTACTGGCGTAATATGAGCTCGCAGGCCAGTCCCTGTTAACAATCTTGCTGCCCTATTTTGGACCAGCTGAAGTTTCCGGACCGTTTTCAAAGGCAGCCCCACATATAACGCATTGCAGTAATCCAGACGAAAAGTTATCAGAGCATGGATAACTGTAGCTAGGCTATCTCTGTCCAGATAAGGGCGTAGTTGGTATACCAGCCTAAGCTGATAAAAAGTGCTCCGTGCCACTGAGTTCACCTGTGCCTCAAGTGACAGTTCTGGATCCAAGAGCACCCCCAAACTATGAACCTGATCCTTTAGGGGGAGTGCAACCCCCTCCAGAACAGGTTGAATATCACCTAGCCAGGCAGACAAACCACCCACTAACAGTACCTCCGTCTTGTCTGGATTGAGTTTCAGTTTATTAGCCCTCATCCAGTCCATTACCGTGCCCAGGCCCTGATTCAGAACAGTCACTGCCTCACCTGGTTTTGATGTATAAGAGAGGTAGAGCTGGGTGTCATCTGCATATTGATGGCACCTCAGCCCACACCTCCGGATAACCTCCCCCAGCGGTTTCATGTAGATGTTAAACAGCATGGGGGATAAAATAGAGCCCTGTGGAACCCCATGGCATAATTGCCATGGCACAGAGCAATAATCCCCCAGCACCACCTTCTGGAATCGGCTATCCAAGTAGGAGCGGAACCACTGTAGTGCAGTGCCTCCAACTCCTAACCCAGACAACCTATCCAGAAGGATACCATGGTCGATGGTATCGAAAGCTGCTGAGAGGTCCAGGAGAATCAACAGGGTCGCACTCCCCCTGTCCCTCTCCCGGCAGAGGTCATCCCACAGGGCGACCAAGGCAGTTTCCGTTCCAAAACCAGGCCTGAAGCCCGATTGAAATGGATCTAGATAATCCATTTCATTCAAGAGTGCCTGGAGCTGTCCTACAACCACCCGCTCAAGCACCTTGACCAGGAAGGGGATGTTGGCCACTGGCCTATAATTGTTAACAACATCCCCTGGGTCCAGGTTAGGCTTTTTCAGGAGTGGTCTAATTACTGCCTCTTTTAAAGTGGCAGGCACCACTCCCTCTCTCAAGGAGGAATTTACAACCTCCTGGACCCAGCCGGACAACCCCTCCTTGTTTGATTTAATAAGCCATGAAGGGCAAGGGTCAAGCACACAAGTGGTCGATCGGACTTGGCCAAGCACCTTGTCCTCATCCTCAGGCCTCAGTAACTGAAACTCATCCAATAAAATTGGACCAGATGGTGCTCTGAATGCCTCTACCAATGGAACTGCATTAATGGTGGTGTCCAATTCATGACGAATCTGAGCGACTTTATCCTCAAAGTGCCATGCAAACTTGTCACAGCATGCTACCGAGGGTTCCACCATCTCTCTCCCTGGCCCAGAATGTAACAGGCCACGAACCACTCGGAAAAGCTCCGCTGGACGACACTGAGAAGATGCAATGCTGGTGGAAAAGAACTGTCTCTTTGCCACCCTCACCGCCACAGAGTAGGCTTGATAGTGGGCTCTTACCTGTGTTCGGTCAGACTCAGCACGAGTTTTCCTCCACCTGCGTTCTAGCTGTCTCCCCTCTTGCTTCATTGCCCTCAGCTCAGGTGTATACCAAGGAGCTGGCCGTGCTCTGCTCAGAGGGAGACGGCGCTTGGGCGCGATCGTGTCAACCGCCCGAGTCATCTCTGCATTCCACAGAGCGACCTGGGCTTCGACAGGAGCACCAGCCTTACCAGCAGGAAAATCCCCCAGAGCCCTCTGGAATCCATCGGAATCCATTAATCTCCGGGGGCGGACCATTTTAATAGGTCCCCCACCCTTGAAGAGGGGAAAGGCCGCCAGGAGTCTAAACCTCAGCAGGAAGTGATCTGACCATGACAAAGGGACAGATGTTAATTCCTCCACTTTCAGATCACCATCCTCCTGCCCAGTTGAGAAAACCAGATCAAGCGTGTGTCCTTTTATATGCGTTGGGCCGATGACATGTTGGGACAGCCCCATGGTTGTCATGGCGGCCATGAAGTCCTGAGCCGCCCCGGATACAGCGGCCTCGGCATGGAAGTTGAGATCCCCCAGGACCATCATCCTGGGGGTCCTCAACACCAAGTCCGAGACCACCTCCATCAGCTCAGGCAGGGAGTCTGATGGGCAGCGGGGTGGGCGGTACACCAACAGAATCCCTAATCTGTCCCGGGTACCCAACACAAGGTACAAACACTCAAGATCTGCACTCGAATGAGCAGGAAGCCTGGAGAGGGAGATTGAATTCCTATAGACCACGGCAACCCCCCCCTCCCCAACCCTCAAGTCAGTGTTGGTGCTGCACCGAGTACCCAGGAGGGCACAGCTGGGAGAGAGTGACCCCTCCCAGTTCCCCCACCCAGGTCTCAGTAATACATGCCAGGTCAGCCCCCTCATCCACAATCAAATCATGGATGAGGGAGATTTTATTTTGGGCCGACCTGGCATTCAGCAGCAGCACCACCAGACCCGAGGGCAGACTGGTAAGGCTGCCAGGAACCATCAGGTTGGGGGAAGAACCAGAAGAGGGGACAGCTGTAAGGTGTCTAGCCCCTCTTCTCCTCAGCTGGCCTGTTAATCCCCCAACACCATACCTCCCCCTGCCCGCGACCACAGTTATGGTGGCACCTCCCCCACCCCCTGAGTTGCCCAATAGTCCTCCCAGGCACATATTAAAATGTTAGAATATAAAATGCACAACAGTTTAAAAGAATATAAAAGATAAAAGAGATAAAAGAGAACAGCAGCTAAGAAGGAGCAGATAAAGTCCACGTTTGCCCCTTTCCCCTTGTCTTTAAGCTGCTGCCCTCTGCTGCTGCTATTTGCTGCTGGTACTGTGGCTGCTGGTGTCTCCGGAGAGGCAGGCGGGTGGGTCTTCAGATCCTATGCGACTCCAAGTGCGACGCTAAGTGCTCCTTCCCGAGCAGCCTCTGGCAGCCCCGCCTTAAGTACCTGTGGGCGGGGGCAGAAGCAGGCTCAGGATCCACCCGGTGCAGCTGCTGGCTGGTCCTCCTTCCCCAGGCTCCTTCCCGAGCAGCCTCTGGCAGCCCCGCCTTAAGTACCTGTGGGCGGGGGCAGAAGCAGGCTCAGGCTCAGGATCCACCCGGTGCAGCTGCTGGCTGGTCCTCCTTCCCCAGGCTCCTTCCCGAGCAGCCTCTGGCAGCCCCGCCTTAAGTACCTGTGGGCAGGGGCAGAAGCAGGCTCAGGCTCAGGATCCACCCGGTGCAGCTGCTGGCTGGTCCTCCTTAATATTAATATTTAAATGCGGCTTTTCTCTCAAAAGATATTGAAATGCTTTATTTGGATACATTTAAACTGTCGAGGGCTGTGTCAAAACATTGGGAGCAGCTGGGAGGGGCCATAGCTCAATGCGATAGAGTAGCTGCTTGGCATGCAAAAAGTCCCAGGTTCAATCTCCAGCTTCTCCAGGTAGGGTGAGGAAAGAATCCTGCCTGAAACCCCGGAGAACTGCTGCCAGTCAGAGTCGACAATACTGAGCTAGATGGGCCAACAGTCTAACTCAGTATATGGCAGCTTCCTGTGTTCCTAACATTAGGAGAAGTGCAAAATCCAGTGGAAAGCTAAGATCTGATTCACAGACTAATCTGGGCCCCATCTATATGGCATCACTTTGACCCTCCACCCCATCGCAACTGTGCAGCAATGCGGCTTGGAATCACCATGCCCTGTGACACACTGGCAATATACTGTGTGCTTCCCTAACAGACTCATCGTGCCCTCTTTTTTTGCCATTATACTGAAATGTACAGCTGTGCAGTCCCGAGAGTGTAGGGGTGCGACACGTCAGTGGCTGTTTTATATTTGAGGGGCTCTGCTGTGTCTTTCTGACCCTGTTTTAGGTAAAAATTGGGTGTTTTGTGCTCCTTCGTTTCCGTACCATCAGTTTGTCAGTTCCCCAGCCTGAGACTCTCGCGATGGTTTGCACTCACAAGCGTGAGTGCTACATGCCCAGCCATCGCTCTGAAATAGTGCCCGGAGCGATGTTGTTCCTCCCCCAAGACCCTCCACAGCCCTTGGGCACTGAGTCCAAAAGCAACCATTGCGAAGATGCGAAGCTGCAGAAATGTGCAAAAGTGAGATTAAATAAACGAAACTGCCCCTCTGTGCCTCTGTAACTGCACAGCTACAAAGGGATGGGGGAAGTAAAGGGGTATCACAGAGTGATGCAGGCACTACGCACGCCTACAACATGCCCACCGCAAAATGCAGAGTCAGTTTGGGGAAGGGACAGAGGGCTCACAAGCCCGTAGCAAACAAAAAACATTGGAGCAAAATGACTCCTTGGAACTCCGCATTTTCCGGGCAAAAACCACGGATGGCTGCGAAGTGGAGATTATGTCATCTATCATGACGGACCTCAACTCACAGCCACCCCAGAGTAAAAGCCAGGTGTAGCTGGGCGCCTGGAAGATGCGAGCCAGGTAACTTTGCATAGGAATTCATAACGACTGGATTCCTCAACCATCCTAAGTACTGAGGGAGAATTGTTCTCATTCTTCCCAAATACAAGACTACAATTCAAAGGAATGTTTCCCCAGGATTTTTAAAGGCCCAGTCGCTGTTGTTTGGTGGAAGCTGCCTCCGGAGCCTGAATGCTGCGGAAACGTTTCTCCAAAGTAAGTGCCTCTGACTTCAGTGGGCTTGTTCTCAAGTCCATGGGATTGCGCATAGCTGTGCAGCCCGATGCTATGCATTATGATAGCAAGGACCATGGGTTTTAATGGCATTTATTTGTGAGCAAGTTGAAATGCACTCCTGTGTTTGAAATTGCTTGAGAGTAAAACACTTTTCAGCCATTCAGTCCATGAAGAACGAATGCACATGGCCAGAGGTCAGCACTGCAGCAGCAGGGCTCTGCCCCCACTTCTTGAGACAAATGGAGTCAATGGCGAAACGGAATGACAGCGCAATGGCGGTTCATCAACACTGAACTCCCCCACCCCACTCAATGCCTATTTATTAGAACATCCAGAGGGCACTCCCATGCATACAGCTGTACCTATGGAAGGCGCTCTACAGGCAGCTGGGAACCCAGCAGGGCCATTGTGTGTAACGTTATAGTTGGGTGGCCAGATGTACCACTTTACAGAGGAGAGTCCCCTATTTTGCAGAGCTGACAGAGGACAGCCCTCTATTTGAAGGTGTCATCTATTTGATGCACTGTCCAGTCCGCATCTGGTTTGGAATCAAAGAACCATAAAGAGAAAGGGCAGGAACCTTGAAATGACCCATCATCGGCACTTGAACAGCAAACTAAGCAGGCACCCAGGTCACCTAGTCAGTCTTCTCCACTATAGTGGGATGTATTGTATTTGTATTTAAATTACGCTTATTATATCTAATGTCTACATATACACTTGCATATGCTATGCAAACTGGTGTCCTCTTTTATCCTATTTTTGGTTATGCTTCTCCTCTTTTTTAGTGATGTGTAAGTGGCCACCTATGCTACACTATAGTGTGTATACTGCTATAACCTTCTTTTCATGTAAGACATGCTTATGTAATTCTGTTAAGCATTAAGCATTAAACTTGCTTTGGCCGTTTGTGATTTGCTTAGACTTAATTCCTGAAACATGTCTCTCCCCCCTCCCCTGCATTTTTAAAGTTAGGCGACTATATATTCAGAATATGTGCACTAGGGATGTCCGTCGCTTGCAAATCCAGCCCTTTGGGGGCTTGCTGGAATTCTGCGGTGCACCCAATTTGGCTTGCTTTTGAAAACCGAGCCACACAGTTTCCCCAAGTTCTGGGGACTTTAAATGCATTTTTTTGCCTTGGATATGAGCAAATAGATATTTGTGCAAATTTGGGCAGTAAATTGCACAAATTTGCATAATTTGCATACATTATGGCTGTAATCTGTGCCAATCATGCAAATTTGCGCAATTCACAGGCCAAATTTGCACAAATATTTCTAATGCAAAAGAAATAAGAATTTGCAGGAATTCTGCCATCTGGTCCGACTCATTGTGCATCGAGTCGGCCCAGCTGGTGGAAGACGGAATGGAGTCGGGGGGGGGGCGAACTGAGGAAAGCTTGTTGAGCTCCAGCCCCCAACTAGATTGCTCCAACATCCCTAGTGTATACTGATCATTGCTAGTAAATTAGGAAGCAGGGTTCCTGAAACAGGCTGTATTTGGCAGGTATACCCAAGTTGATGCACACAGTGCCATGCAGTAAGGGTGACTTAAGCCTGTATTTTATTCTCTACTTTGGAAATGCTTAAGAAGGAGCTTGCTGCTCAATATGCAAGCAAGAGGTTTTGTAGCACCTTAGAACTGAGCTATTTGGCTGCTCAAGCTTAGCAACGTTTTATTTTAATTAGCTGACAAAGGTCTTGCAAGCAGATCTGCTTCAATCTAAATGCATTGCAGTTAGTTTTACTAGTTTGCAGAAACTCTGCTATGTATCAATCTAGCAAGCTCAGTTCCTGAATGATCATCTATTTGTCAGTTTCTAAGTATGTTCATCCACTCATTTATCTTAATTGCCTCCCCCGGAGTGCAAGTGACTGGCCCAGCCAGGAAATCACATTTTCAAGTTGGAGGGTTAACCCTAGAACCAGGTGCCACGTCCCCTGCTCATAGCTGACAGGTCTGCATCAGTGAATGTTGTGCCATCTGAAAACATGCACACACAAATTGTGCATGCATAATGGACTACATGGCCACTTTGAAAGGCAGCTAAAGGCTGAAGTCATTAACATAACACTGCAACTTAGAAAGCTTCAATAGTGATGTACATTTTCTCGGAACAGTGATAACCACAGTGAAAGGCTGCAGGATAATGGATCTATTCCAAAGACTTGGTGTTCTTGAACAGAAATTGTGATTATTAGTTTTTGGCAGTAGATTCCTCCTCAAAATATGAAAAAAAAATACATCAGCTGTTGCCTCCTTATTAATCAGATAATGGTACTTTTACTTCTTGTGACAAATTGAGCTAATGGTGAAATGGAATGAGAGGGCAATTCACAAACATTGAACCCCCCCCCCCCCACACACACACACACTCCTCTTAATCTCAGGAGAAAAAATGCCACACTTAAGTCTGACAAGGTCAATGAAAAATTCAAAATGCATATTACTCAAGTGTCATGCTATCCCATTCTTCTGGACCGCATTCTTAATAGCAATTGCAGGGATATCAATCCAGCAGTAGCCAGGGTGCTTAAAGTCACGTATGTTCACTGTCAATGGTATTATATGGTTCACTAGTTTTCTGAATGCGACTGACATAATTTCTCCTGCTTTGGCAGCTGTAAAAGGGACTTTCTTTTAGAAGCAATGAAGTGCACGGACCCAGAAATGTATTGTCACTGAGGACATATAATCAAGGGTATAATGGAGCAATGCGAAAAGGCAACTCTGTGGTAAAGTCGCTGTCTGTCAGGAAGGCAAAGTGATTATTCTGTTGTCTGGATGCTGATATGCAAAACACTGGAACAAATTTTGAGGTGAACATCTTGGGATTTTGTCTGACTCAGATTTGAAAACCACCACCTGCCTAATCAGCTGTGGGGAAGTCTGAATAACTTGCAGGCAGCCAGGTAGGAACAGACATGTTTGGGGGACTGATTTTTATTTCACATTGTCTGCCTGCCACAAATTAACACCGATAAATGTTGGTTGGCAGGGAAGTAAACACTGTGTCGCCACTCACTTTCGGGCACTTATTTGCAACAAAGCTGGTACAAATCGAAAGTATACATGTTCCTGCCCCTTCCCTACAGCCCCTGAAATATTTATAGACAAGCCTGCCCTTCCACTGTGCTCATTTGGTGAAGACATCTGCATGTCTTGCCTCTTCTGAGGCCCAAGAGTGTGGCGGGGATGTGTGAAAGGGCCTCTTCCGTTGTGGCACCCAGGTTGTGGAAGAACCCAACCTGGAAGATTCAACTGACCCCCTCCCTCTCAGTGTTTTGTTATCAGCTGAACATTCTATTGATCGGGCAACAATTTGTCTTTCTGCCTGCTGGAATTTGGATGAGTTATTGGTCCTCTTTTGTTCAATTGCTTTTTTTCTACTACTTTTTATATTTTGTTTTTTTTAAAAAAACAACATATGGTTTGTGGGTTGTTGATTTTTAAATTGCTTAAGTTATTTTGCTTTATTTATTCATTCATTCATTTCATTTCTATACCGCCCAATAGCCGAAGCTCTCTGGGCGGGTCACAAAAATTAAAACCAAAGAACACACAATAAAACTATATAAAATATATAAATCATAAAAACAAATTTTATTCTGTTAGCCATCTTGAACACTTCTTCAGGATTGAGAAGGCAGGATAGAAATCTTTCACTAGCCAGCTAAGTAAGTCATAGCTACAGAGATTTCATTACAGCCTTTCCAGCTTTGTATATGCTTTGTCTGCAATGAATATTATTATACCAATATAGTCCTCTTTTCCACGTACCGCTTAGTTAGTCGCCTGCCCCCCACCCCAGTTATAGTGTTATAGCAGGGCTGTATTGCTATGCAAAGTGATTCTCTTAGTAGCCCTAGGCAGAGATGTGACGAACCTTCCATAATGGACAATCTCTGCAGCAGGTGTCAATGGTCCATCATCTTGGAATATATATAGCTTGAGTTTTGCCTGGCATAATGTCTGGGCTGGGGGGTGGGACCCTGCAGTCTGTTTTTGATTTTTTTTTCCTGCCAGAGTTCCTATGAGGTGAATATAAAGAAGGACTACTGGGTGCTTAGGTTGCTTTGGGACTAACAGCCTGCTAGGTGGACAGCCAAAGAGAGCTGATTCCAACATCCTCTTCTTACCCACTTCTTACCCACTACTACAGATGCCAGTGAAGCTTACCGGCTTCAGTCAGATTTGAGCTTCAGGGCTTGTCATGCTTACCTCAAAGAAGAAGCAAGCAAGCATTACAAGAGACCTGATTTTTTCTGTGGCTTGGATTACAATTCAAGCTGAAGAAGAATTCCACCCTTATCCCTACACCTCTGATCCCCCAAACCTGCTCCGTTTGCTACCCAGTGGGGCAGCAGCAGTACTAGCAGTACTAGCTGCCCTCTCCGGTGCACTGGTTGTCCAATGTGGGATCGGCATGGAAAATAAGCCAAAGCATTTCCTATTTTATTTTAATTTTTGACCAGTCCACCATGAGCCAAAGGAAAGTCATCCACTTCACACACACACACACACACACACACAGAAGCATATATGCCGGTGGCAGGCAGGTAGGCAGAATTCTGCCTCTGCTTTTCCTCAAGAAGTGAAGTCGTTTTCCACAAGGCCACTTAATGCCTTACCTCAGAATGAAGCTCCAGGGTGGACAGTGGAGAATAATTATGGTTACTTTTGGAGAACCGGTTGTTTGTTTGCTCACCTTAGGAAATCTATCTTTCTCACAGTTTGAGAACCTTGCCATAAATATCAGCCCCACTTAATGATCCTCAGCAGGGATCATTTAGTGATGACTTAATAATCTGAGTGAAGAGGAGACCAGGTGAAAGCAATTACTGAGATGGATGCAAAGAGCTGTCTTACCAAGCAAGAGTCAAACCACTGGTCCATCTAGACCAGGACTGTCTATCCAGGCTGTCCAGAGCCATCCAATGTTTCAAGCAGAAGGGCCAGCCCTACCATTAGGCAAAGTGAGGCAGCCTGTCTCAGGAAGCAGTTTTTATGGCAGCTTTATGGGGCAGCCAATTGCCAATGATTGAGTTTGTTGTTATATTGGTACTCCTTTGGCAAGAGACACCATTTTGATTTTCTGTCTCAGGCACCAAAATAACTTGTGCCAACCCTAGTTTCCTTAAACTAGAGATGGCCGTGAGACCTTGTGCGTAGTGTTTGTTAATGTTAGAGTTATTTATATCCTGCTTTTTCTTTCAAGGATCTCAGGATGGCTAGCAACCCCTATAAAAACAATACAACACATGAACACCATTCAAATAATAGCTCTAAAATTACAAATACAAAATAAAATGCAATAAAACTGTCACTAAAACACCAGAAAACAGATAAAACACTTGCCCATACCTCCAAAGCCTCTACAAATAAATATGTCTTTAACTGTTGATATTCATCAACAGCGTGAGGCACAGCCAAATCTACTGAAAGGGAGTTCCAATGTTGGGATGCCACTTCCAAGAAGGCTCTGCAACATATGGTAGCCCACAGGCCACATTCTTCAAGGCCACCACAAGTAAAGCCTCCACAGCCAATCTTAAATCCTGGCTTGATCCGCAGTGATAGTAGATGAATGGTGACCATTCATAATAACCAAACTGGAAAGGGGGGGGGGGTTGAGCAGTAAAAAAGCTTATTCAAGACTGTGTGATAGACAAAGAAGCAGGCCGTGCTAAATAGTATGCAGAGAGGTCAGCAACTTTTGCAAACCAACAGAGAAAGAAATAAGCATAATTTGGTTTCTGTTTGAATCTGTTGCCTTTTATCAGAGTAGAGAAAAGGGCGTTCAGCATGCTTACATCTGAGACTTGCTTAGCACAAACAGGGGGGTTGTTATGGCAGCAAAAAGCAGTGATGCCAACCTTCCCTACATCTTACGTTAATTAATGTACTACCGTGTGTGAAGTAGCTCTCAGCAAACTAATTCTTTAAAATTCTTGAGAGTAATTGGGGTGGCGGGGGGGGGGGCACAAAAAATGGAAACAGGTGCTGGGCAGATCAAAGAGTAGAGGAAGAGCTATCTAGCAGGTTTGCTAATGGAAAGATAATGGCTTTTATAAGAATGATGGGGTGGGTGGGTGGAGGAATAAAGTGACAGACCTAAGGGTAAATTAAAAGAAGAGAAGAGTCCTTGTAAAATGAAGCTGTAACACAAATCCATTAGCTGTAAACACTGGATAATAATAATCCTGTAAATGGTACTCCACTTCCATTTTGTACATCATTGTAGGTGAAAGGTGGCAGGCTGCCATCCACAAATAGACTCTGCTTTATTTTTGCAAATGGTCTTGGATAAGTCTACCGGACATACTGACAGCTGTATCAGAGAGGAGCTGCTAGGAAAGAAAGATGGTTTAATTTGTAACATAATGTCTTAGATAACCTGATGTTAAGTCTGCACATGAATTCAGAAATAACTTGAAATTAATATATATCTTGAATTTCACTCAATGTAAGGCAGACAAAGGGGGATCTCTTTTAGATCACCACTTACCAACATGCATGTGGGTAATAAATGGTGGGTTACCATGGGTGGCTACAAGAGAAAGGGCCCTGTTCAATAGTGGCCCCTTGGTGATTTGGTTGTAATTTTGTTTGATTTATTCCCTCTATGCCACCCAGAGAACCTCAGTTACAGGGTGGCCTACAAACAAAATGAAAGGCCCAACCATCAATTATGCCAAATCAATCATTCCCAGCCATATTGGGATTCTGACATGTAGAAATTCTCTGATATTATCCTGGAAAATGTGGACTGAATATAAAGTGTGGGCAGGTTCAAATGACATGACAACCCACCCTGTGAATAAGCAGCTCTGTGTCTGATCACCACAATTCTCAACAAAATTCCTCTCCTGGGTTCAGATGACACGACAACCCATAATGGGTTAAATGATCCCTACAAGAAGCCATGGGTTGTCAGGGTAGCTTGTTACCCCAAAATAAAGCACCCTGTGAGGAGCAGTCTGTGTTCAGACAACACAACACCCCACCATGGCTACAACATGGGTTGTCATATTGTGCGAACCTTTAAGGCCTACAACAACAAGAAGAGAAGTTTAGTAGTTATGGGAGACTCCTTGCTGCGTGGGATTGAAACTAGGGGTGCACGAAAGTCACTTACCTGGTCTCGCAGCTTGCTTCGCGGTGGGGGGGGAGGCGCTTCGCTGCTCCCCCCGAAGTTCAGGCTTGGGGGGGAGGCTTCCTGCCTCGCCCGGCCGAAATTCAGGCCGGGGAGGAGGCGCCTCGCCTCACCCGGCCGCGAAATAAAAAGTTAAAAAAAAAACGCCCCCGTGATAGGCTACGTGACGATTAACGTAGCCTATCATGGCTAGATCTGCAAAGTCAGCCGTGATAGGCTACGTTAATCATCACGTAGCCTATCATGGGTGACTTTAAAAAAAAAAAGCGCGTACGCAAATGGCGGCCCCCATAGGGAGCCGCCATTCGCGTTCCTTATTTGGTCGCTATAGTCTACGTAAAGATTTACGTAGACTACAGCGACCAAATAAGGAACGCGAATGGCGGCTCCCTATGTGGGCCGCCATTTGCGTACGCGCTTTTTTTTTAAGTCACCCGTGATAGGCTACGTGACGATTTACGTAGCCTATCACAGCTGACTTTGCAAATCTAGCCGTGATAGGCTACGTTAATTGTCACATAGCCTATCACGGGGGCGTTTTTTTTTTTAATTTTCTTGGAATGGCAGCGGCGGCAGCCGGTCGAAAGACCAGTTGCCGCCCCTGCCCCTGTCGAAGACCTGCCGAACCGCCGCCAGGACCCGCCGACGGGAGGGACATTCGTGAAAGGTAAGTCCCATCCCGCGGGGGGTGGGGGGCGGGGGGGCGGAGAATTTCTCCCCGAAACTACTTCGGGGGGCCGAATACGTTGGCACTCAGCCCCCCGAAGTTTCAGGGAGAAATTCTCCCCCATCCCTAATTGAAACCCAAGTATGTTGGAAAGACCCATGGACTCGCCAGATATGCTGTCTCCCAGGAGGATGGATTGGAGATGTGACTGAAGTGCCTACACTCATAGAGCCCACCAACATGTATCCCTTTCCTCTCATCCATGTGGGAACAAATGATACTGCCAAGCGGAGCTACGAAGAAATCACATCAGACTTTGAAGTGGGAAGGAAACTCCAGAACTTCGGGGCCCAGATAGTTTTCTCATCCATCCTTCCAGTAGTTAGAAGAGGGACAGAAAGGGAAAGAAAAATACTCCAGGTATGGCTATGAAGGTGGTGCCAACAGAATAGACCTGGATTCTGGGGCCGTGGGCTATACTTCCTGGAAGATAGACTGCTGGCAAGGGATGGGCTGCACCTCACAAGGGCTGGGAAGAATGTGTTTGGCCACAGCATGAAGGAGGGCTTTAAAATGAATCCTACCAGGGAGGGAGACATAAAGTTGGGACTTCGGAGTAACAATAGATGAAGGCTTATGCATCACAGTAGAGGGAACAGCTCTAATACAGCCCAATAACAGTCTTCACAAACTTGTAGGAAGAAAGTCAGACAATAAAGCACATGGTCTTCGATGTCTATATACTAATGCCCAGAGTATGGGAAACAAACAGAACAAACTTGAACTCTTAATAGGGGAGGGAAATTACGACTTGATAGGTGTAACTGAAACCTGGTGGGATGACTCCCATGACTGGAATACAGCAGTTGAAGGATATAACTTGCTCAAAAAGAACAGAAGGAACAGAAAAGGATGTGGAGACGCACTATATGTTAACAATACATATCTCTGCACAGAAATACAGGAGGATGAGCTTGGTATCCCCATCGAGAGCATCTGGGTTGAAATAAATGGAGCAAAGGATAAAAGGAACATGGTGGTCGGAGTCTACTACCGCCCACCCAATCAAGGAGAAGACAAGGATGCAACATTTGAAAAGCAAATTGCCAATGTTTCAAGGAAGCATGATGTAGTAGTAATGGGGGACTTCAATTTCCCCAGTATTTGTTGGGAGACAAATTCTGCAAATCATAGTGATTCCAAGAGATTCCTGGCTGGTGTGGCGGATAACTTCCTCCTACAGAAAGTAGAGGAAGGAACTAGAGGATTGGCTGTCCTTGACTTGATCCTAACCAACAGAAATGACTTAGTGGATAAAGTAGCAGCTATGGGAACTCTGGGGATACTTGAGTTCTTGGTTCTAAAAGAAGCAAAAGCCGAGTGTAGCCAAATGTGTACCCTGGATTTTAGGAAAGCCAATTTTAATAAACTCAGAACAATGATAAGTAAGGTCCCATGGCAAGCGACTCTAATGAGAAAAGGAGTCCAAGATGGGTGGGAGTTTTTTTTAAAAAAGAAATTCTAAAGGCACAATTACAAACAATTCCAGCAAGAAAGAAAGGTGGAAGTCAACAGAAGAAGCCAATGTGACTTCACAAAAAGCTTAGAGATGACCTTATGTGACCAAAAAAAGGACACATACAGGAAGTGGAAGGAAGACCAAGCTACAAAGGAAGAGTACAGGCAGGTAGCACAGAATTGCAGGGATGGCATCAGGAAGGTTAAAGCTGAGAACGAGCTGAGGTTAGCGAGGGATGCTAAAAGCAACAAAGGCTTTCTTCAGATACATGCATAGTAAAAGACAGAGGAAATAAATGGTGGTTCAGCTATTCAAGGAGGATGGCAAAATGATAACAGATGACAAAGAAAAGGCAGAAGTGCTCAATTCCTACTTTGGCTCAGTCTTCTCCCGAAAGAGGGTCTATGACCTCCTCGGCAAAGGCGAAGTACAGGCTGAAGGGGCAGGATTGCAGCTTGAGAATGATAGGCATATGGTCAAGGAACACCAAATTACTTTGAGTTCAAATCTCCAGGGCCAGATGAACTGCATCCTAGAGTAATATGGCAGGAGAACTCTCAGAACCACTGTCTATTATCTTTCAGAAATCATGGAGGACAGGTGAAGTGCCAGATGATTGGAGGAGGACTAATGTCCCTATCTTCAAAAAGGGCAAAAAGGAGGAACCTGGGAACTACAGACCAGTCGGTCTGACATCAATCCCTGGGAAAATTCTGGAGCAGATTATAAAGCAATCCATCTGTAAGCACCTTGAAAACAATGCCATGATTACTCAAAGCCAACATGGATTTGTCAAGAACAAATCCTGCCAGACAAAACTGATCTCAAGTTTTGATCAGGTCACTGCCCTTGTGGACTGTGGGGATGCTGTGGACATCATATACCTTGACTTCAGCAAAGCTTTAGACAAAGTGCCCCATGATATCAAACTAGCTAAAAGTGGGCTAGGTGAAACAACCATCAGGTGGATCCACAGTTGGCTACAGGATCGGACTCAAAGAGTCTTCTAAAACTGGGGAGAGGTAACGAGCGGGGTATCACAGGGCTCAGTCCTGGGCCCAGTGCTCTTCAACATTTTTATTAATGACTTGGAGGAGGAGGTGCAGGGAATGCTGATCCCATTTGCAGAAAATTGGTTGTTGTTGTTGGTCAGTCATTAATACACTGGAAGACAGAAACAAAATTCAAAGAGATCTTGATAGGCTGGAACGCTGGGCTGAAAAGAAAAGAATGACATTTAATAGGGATAAATGCCAAGTTCTGCACCTAGGAAAAAGAAACCAAATGCACAGTTACAAGATGGGCGATACTTGGCTCAACAATACTACAAGTGAGAAGGATCTTGGAATTGTTGATTAAAACTGAATATAAGCCAACAATGTGATGTGGCTACAAAAAAGGCAAATGCTATTTTGGGTTAAATTAATAGAAGTATAGCTTCCAAATCAGGTGAAGTACTAGTTCCCCTCTACTCAGCACTGGTTAGGCCTCATCTTGGGTACTGTATCCAGTTCTGGGCACCACACTTTAAGAAGCATGCAGACACACTGGAGAGGGTTCAGAGGAGGGAAACGAAGATGATCAGGGGACTGGAAACAAAGTCCTATGAGGAGAGACTAAAAGAACTGAGCATGAGCCTTGAGAAGAGAAGGCTGAGGGGAGATATGATAGCACTCCTCAAGTACTTGAAAGGTTGTCACAGAGAAGGCCAGGGTCTCTTCTCAATCATCCCAGAGTGCAGGACATGGAATAATGGGCTCAAGTTACAGGAAGCCAGATTCTGGTTGAACATCAGGAAAAACTTCCTGACTGTTAGAACAATATGAGAATGGAACCAGTTACCTAGGGAGGCAGTGGGCTCTCCCACACTGGAGGGATTCAGGATGAAGCTGGACAGCCACCTGTCACGGATGCTTTGACTTGGATTCCTGCATTGAGCAGGGGTTGGACTCGATGGTCTTACAGTCCCCTTCCAACCCTACTATTCTATGATTCTATGATCAGACTAAAAAGGGTGCAAGCTAAGAGTTCATTTGTCCCTAGAGTTTTAAAGCAGTTAGTAGGCAGAATAACAAGGGTGACTCGGGGTCCAGAGCTAATTGCGAGCTCTGGATGCATGAGAAACAAGGGTCTCAAGGTGATGGTGATCAGTACAAAACACAATAGAGACAAAAGGGAGCAGCAGCAGGTTCGTAGTCTGGGGGTGCTCTTAGATCCAGAACTGTCACTTGAGGCACAGGTGAACTCAGTGGCACGGAGCACTTTTTATCAGCTTAGGCTGGTATACCAACTACGCCCTTATCTGGACAGAGATAGCCTAGCTACAGTTATCCATGCTCTGATAACTTCTCGTCTGGATTACTGCAATGCGTTATACGTGGGGCTGCCTTTGAAAACGGTCCGGAAACTTCAGCTGGTCCAAAATAGGGCAGCAAGATTGTTAACAGGGACTGGCCTGCAAGCTCATATTACGCCAGTACTTTTCCAGCTGCACTGGCTGCCAGTCCATTTCCGGGCCCGATTCAAAGTGCTGGTGTTAACATTCAACCCTTAACGGCTTGGGGCCAGGTTACCTGAAGGATCGCCTCCTCCCATATGTGCCTGCCCGGACCTTAAGATCATCATCAGCGGCCCTTCTCCGTGAGCCCCTGCCAAAGGAAGTGAGGCGGGTGGCTACTAGGAGGAGGGCTTTTTCTGTTGTGGCACCCCGGCTCTGGAATGAGCTCCCTAGTGAGGTTCGCCTGGCGCCTACATTGTACTCCTTTCGGCGCCAGGTGAAGACCTTTTTATTTTCCCAGGCATTTTAGCTTTCTAAATTTTTATCTTTGCTGTTTTAAATCTGTATTTTAAACTCCTGTACTGCTGCTAGGTTTTATTGTGGTTGTATTGTTATATTGTGGTTTTAATGTTCTATATATTTTAAATTGTTTTATTGTGTGTTGTTTGGTTTTAGTTTTTGTGAACCTCCCAGAGAGCTTCGGCTACTGGGTGGTATAGAAATGAAATGAAATAAATAAATAAATAAATAAATAAATGGTGGTGAGGAATGTGGCCTAGCAGCCAGGTGGAGCCAAATAACTTTCCTTTTAGCCTGTTTTTTTGTGTATAAAAACGCTACATGTTCCATATGTTCTACAGTTGTAGTGGTTTCATTCTATTAGAAGCCTGGCCTTATTTGTTCTGCTGTTTTATATTTCTGGTGCTTACCTAGGGAACTATCTTTTTGTGACTCAGTAAAAAGTTTGCCAAGCCTTTCGTTTTCCGGATTCAGTCTGCTTTATTCAATCATTTCTTCTAACACTGAACTCACTTTAGCCTCTCACATCATCCTCAATTTGTTTCTGTACTGTGGACTTTTTCCTCTGAGAGTTTGTGGTCTGTCCATTACCATTTCCAGGCAGAGGATGAGTCTTGCAATTCTGTTGATGATTTCTCATGAAAACGTACATGCAACTTGTTTCTTGATTTTAATGTGTTTGTTTTTGACATGTATTTCCTAGTGCATCAGCTTACAGGTTCCCTTCCCGAGTGGCTTAAAAATAAGAGAGGTGGGGGGAGGGAGAGAGAGAGAGAGAGAGAGAGAGATTCAAATCAGTACAAAACACAATAGAGACAAAAGGGAGCAGCAGCAGCAACAAAAACAACAACAACATTTTTTTAAAAAAAACCAGGAACCACAGAAGGGCTAAAGGAGCTAGAATACCCGGGCAAGGAATTACCTGGCACCAAACAGTTATCCCACTTCATGGATCACTGCCTTGTTGTGGCGAAGGGACTTGTGTAACTCAGTGAAGCCATAAGCAATGCCGTGCAGGGCCACCCAAGACAGACAGGTCATGGCAGAGAGTTCTGACAAAGAGTGGTCCAATGGAGAAGGAAATGGCAGCACACTCCAGTATTCTTGCCAAGAAAACCCCATGGAACATATCACAAGGCTAAAAGATATGACGCCAGAAGATGAGCCCCTCAGGTCGGAAGGTGTCCAATATACTACTGGGGAAGAGCAGAGGGTATTTCCAAGTAGTGCCAGAAAGAGTGAAGCGGCTGGGCCAAAGCCAAAAAGACACTCAGCTGTGGATGTGCCTGGAGGTGAAAAGAAAATCCGAAACTGTAAAGAACAATATTGGTTAGGAACCTATTTGAGAACCGCCCAGAGAGCTTTGGCTATTGGGCGGTATAGAAATGAAATAAATAAATAAATAAATAAATAAATAAATACATACCTGGAATGTAAGATCAATGAATCAAGATACACTGGAGGTGGTCAAACATGAGATGGCAAGATTGAACATCGACATCTTGGGAATCAGCGAACTAAAATAGACAAGCATGGGCGAATTTAATTCAGATGACCATCATATCTACTACTGTGGGTAAGAATCCCTTAGAAGAAATGGAGTAGCACTCATAGTCAACAAAAGAGTGGGAAAAGCAGTACTGGGGTACAATCTCAAAAACGATAGAATGATCTCAGTACGGATCCAAGGCAAACCATTCAACATCACAGTAATTCAAGTCTATGCCCCACCCACTGAGGCCAAAGAAGCTGAGGTCGATCGGTCGGTTCTATGAAGACCTACAACATCTTCTAGAACTAACACCAAAAAAAGATGTCATCTTCATCATATTGGATTGGAATGCTAAAGTAGGAAGTCAGGAAATCACTGGGATAACAGGCAAGCATAGCCTTGGTGTACAAAATGAAGCAGGACAAAGGCTAACAGAGTTTTGCCAAGAGAACACGCTGATCATAGCAAACACTCTTTTCCAACAGCACAAGAGGCGACTCTACACATGGACATCACCAGATGGTCAATATCGAAATCAGATGGATTATGTCCTTTGCAGCCAAAGATGGAGAAGCTCTATACAGTCAGTAAAAACAAGACCTGGAGCTGACTGTGGATCAGATCATGAGCTGCTTCTTGCAAAATTTCGGCTTAAATTGAAGAATGTAGGGAAAACCACTAAACCATTCAGGTATGACCTAAATCATATCCCTTACGAATATACAGTGGACGTGAGGAATAGATTGAAGGGATTAGACCTGAGAGACAGAGTGCCTGAGGAACTATGGACGGAGGTCTGTAACATTGTTCAGGAGGCCGCAACTCAATCCATCCCAAAGGAAAAGAAATGCAAGAAAGCAAAGTGGTTGTCTGATGAGGCTTTACAAGTAGATGGGGAAAGAAGGGAAGCGAAAAGCAAGGGAGAAAGGGGAAGATATATCCAACTGAATGCAGAGTTCCAGAGAAGAGCAAGGAGAGACAAGAAGGCCTTCTTAAATTAACAATGCAAAGAAATCGAGGAAAACAACAGAATGGGAAAGACTAGAGATCTCTTCAAGAAAATTGGAGATCTCAAGGGAACATTTTGTGCAAACACGGGCAGGATAAAGGACAAAGAAGGCAGGGACCTAACAGAAGCAGATGAGATTAAGAAGAGGAGGAAAGAATACACAGAAGAACTATACAGGAAAGATCTGAATGTCCCTGATAGCCATGCTAGTGCGGTCACTGAACTTGAGCCGGACATCCTCGAGAGTGAAGTCAAGTGGGCCTTAGGAAGCAGTACTAACAACAAAGCTAGCTGGAGTCTTCCAGCTGAGCTATTTAAAATCCTAAAAGATGATGCTGTTAAAGTGCTGCACTCAATATGCCAACAAACTTGGAACTAGGGATGTACGAAAGTCACTTACCTTGAATGAAATTTGAATCATGGTGGGGGGGAGGCGCTCCATCCC
This sequence comes from Heloderma suspectum, assembly GCF_057233095.1. Lineage (NCBI taxonomy): Eukaryota > Metazoa > Chordata > Lepidosauria > Squamata > Helodermatidae > Heloderma > Heloderma suspectum. Next base: position 276,393,169 of record NC_139458.1, read on the forward strand.
TCCCCTCAAAATTCTGGCGGGGGGGAGGCGCTTCATCCCTCCACCCCCAAATCCTGGCTGGCTGGGCCGCAAATGTCAGCTGGCTATGGCCGCCGCCGTTTGTGTCCCTGCAGTCAGTAGGGATGGCGGATAATTTCTCCCCGAAACTTCGGGGGGCCAAGCGCCAACGTGTTCGGCCCCCCGAACAAGTTTCAGGGAGAAATCCTCCACACACCCCCGCCCCCCGCACCCCCCTCGGGACGGGACTTACCTTCGCCGAATGTCCCTCCCGGCGGCGGGTCCGGCCGGCGGTTCATCGGGTGTTTGAGCGGGGCGGGAGCAGCAGCCGGTCTTTCGACCGGCTGCCGCTGCCGCCATTGCAATAAAAGAAGAAAAAAAAAACGCCCCCTGATAGGCTACGTGACAATTAACGTAGCCTATCACGGCTAGATTTGCAAAGTCAGCCGTGATAGGCTACGTCAATCGTCATGTAGCCTATCACGGGTGACTTTAAAAAAAAAAAAGCGCGTACGGATAATGGCAGCCCCCATAGGGAGCCGCCATTCGCGTTCCTTATTTGGTCCCTGTAGTCTACATAAAGATTTACGTAGACTACGGCGAAAATAAGGGCAACGCTATTTGCGTTGCCCTTATTTTCACCGTAGTCTACGTAAGATTTATGTAGACTACAGCGACCAAATAAGGAACGCTAATGGCGGCTCCCTATGGGGGCCGCCATTAGCGTACGCGCTTTTTTTTTTTAAGTCACCTGTGATAGGCTACGTGACGATTGACGTAGCCTATCATGGCTGACTTTGCAGATCTAGCCGTGATAGGCTACGTTAATCGTCACGTAGCCTATCAGGGGGCGGGGTTTTTTGGTTTTTTTTTTAACTTTCGCGTTCGCGGCCGGGCAAGGCGGGAAGCCTCCTCCCTGGCCTGAATTTCGGCTGGGGCGAGGCGGGAAGCCTCCCCCCCAGCCTGAATTGCGGCCGGGGCGAGGCGGGAAGCCTCCCCCCCGGCCTGAACTTTGCGGGGGGAGCAGCGAAGCGCCTCCCCCCCACCGCGAATGTCCTTCGAGGACAGGTAAGGGACTTTCGTCCACCCCTAGCAGTCAGCTGTGATAGGCTACGTAAATGTTTACGTAGCCTATCACAGCTGAGTAAAAAAAACACAACCGCACGTATGCAAATGGCGGCGCCCATGGGCGCCACCATTTGCGTTCCTTATTTTGGCACGTCTAGTCTACATAAACATTTATGTAGACTACGGCGAAAATAAGGGGAATGCAAATAGCATAGATGCTACGCTATTTCTGTTCCCCTTATTTTCGCCGTAGTCTATGTAAATGTTTACGTAGGGCACCACCATGGGCGCCGCCATTTGCATATGTACGGGTTTTTTTTCCTTTAAATAAGCCGTGATAGGCTACGTAAACATTTACGTAGCCTATCACGGTATTTTTTAAAAATCTAGCCGTGATAGGCTACATAAATCTTTACGTAGCCTATCACATTTTTTTGATGTTGTTTTTTTACTGGAAATTGCGGTGGCGGCAGCCGGTCAGAAGACTGGCCGCCGCAGCCGCTGCCGCCGAACCGCCGCCGAACAACCGCAAGAGCCGTCGCCGCCAGGAGGATTCGCCCAAGATAAGTCCTATCCTGGGGGAGGCGCGGGGGGGGGGCAAACCATTTCACCACCAATTTTGGGGGGCCGAATGTGCTGGCATTTGGCATCCCCGAGATTTGTGGCGAAATTCTCTGACATCCCTACTTGGAACGCTCAGCAGTGGCCACAAGACTGGAAAAGGTCAGTTTACATTCCAATTCCAAAGAAGGGCAACGCCAAAGAGTGTTCAAACTACCGTACAATTGCGCTCATTTCACATGCCAGCAAGGTTATGCTCAAAATCCTACAAGCTAGGCTGCAGTATGCGAACCAAGAACTACCGGAAGTACAAGCTGGGTTTCGAAGAGGCAGAAGAACTAGAGATCAAATCACCAACTTTCGCTGGATCATGGAGTAAGAATTCCAGAAAAAAAGTCTATTTCTGCTTCATTGACTATGCTAAAGTCTTTGATTGTGTGGATCACAACAAACTGTGGCAAATTCTGAAAGAGATGGGGGTACCAGAGATGGGGGTACCAGACCACCAGGTTTCTGAGAAACCTGTACGAGGGTCAAGAAGCAACAGTAAGAACCAGACATGGAGCAACTGATTGGTTCAAAATTGGGAAATGTGTATGACAAGGCTGCATATTGTCGCCCTGCTCATTTAATTTATATGCAGAGTACATCATGAGAAACGCCGGGTTGGATGAATCACAGGTCGGAATTAAGATTGCCAGGAGAATTATCAGCAACCCCAGATATGCAGATGATACCACCCTAATGGCAGAAAGTGAAGAGGATCTAAAGAGCCTCTTGTTGAGGGTGAAAGAGGAGAGTGCAAAAGCTGGTTTGAAACTCAACATTAAAAAAACGAAGATCATGGCATCTGGCCCCATCACTTCCTGGCATATAGAAGGGGAAGAAATGGAAGCAGTAACAGATTTTATTTTCTTGGGCTCCAAGATCACCGCAGACGGTGACTGTAGCCATGAAATTAAAAGACGCTTGCTCCTTGGGAGGAAAGCTATGGCAAACCTAGACAGCATAGTAAGAAGCAGAGACATCACCTTGCCGACAAAGGTCTGCATAATCAAAGCTATGGTTTTCCCAGTAGTAACGTATGGCTGTGAGAGCTGGACTATAAGGAAGGCTGAGCGCCGAAGAATTGATGCTTTCGAACTGTGGTGCTGGAGAAGACTCTTACAAGTCCCCTGGACTGCAAGGAGGTCAAATCAGTCAATCCTAAAGGAAATCAACCCTGATGGCTCATTGGAAGGACAGATACTGAAGCTGAAGCTCCAATATTTTGGCCACCTAATGCGAAGAGAAAACTCCCTGGAAAAGACCCTGATGCTGGGAAAGATTGTAGGCAAAAGGAGAAGGGGACGGCAGAGGATGAGATGGCTAGATAGCATCACCGATGCAATGAATATGGACTTGAGCACGCTCCGGGAGAGAGCACAGGACAGGAAGGCCTGGCATGCTGTGGTCCATGGGGTCACGAAGAGTCGGACACGACTGAACGACTGAACAACAACAACAAAACAGTTATCAAACCAGGTGCCAGGTGAGTGGTATTCCAGAATCAGGGTGCAATGGCTGGAATGCTCTATGTCCAGTCACCACTCACCTCACCCCTGAAGGCAAAGAAACCCAAAGCCCTTCTGAAAATTATCTTAATGGTCAGGCATGTTCATGTATGTCCACCTGTCCTCATTTATGCAATGAATTCATAACGTGGCATTGACTTAGCATCCACTTATACATGTTTTCAGGTTTGGGAACAGTTTGCAGGAATTATCTCCCAACCTAGAAAATGTATTATGCCAATCAGCCTGCCAACAGTTTCATTCAATCTACTCCCAACTGCTGTAAATTTTCCTTCACTGAAGTATCGCTTCGCACATGCATGATTATCACTTCATTATGAGCTGAGCTGAAATTTCTCAGAAAACACTTTTCTGAGAAACTTTATGAGATTTTTCTTTTTCTCTCCCCTGCCCCCAAATATATATTTTCTGTTTTTTGTTTTTGTTTTTAATGGGGGCCGCCATTCTGTGATACCCCCCCCCACACACACACACACATGCACTGCTGGTCCAGGGCCTTGTGGAGGATGCAAAATGGTGGCCAGTCTGCCTACACAGTTGCGATTGCTGCCCCTTGCAGCAGCAACCAAAAACCAACAACAAAACACCTTAGGAAAAAAGAAAGAAGTGTGCTACTGACGCTGCTAATGCTGGACCCCAACCCTGAGAAACTGATGAAGAACCTCTCCTCCCTTTGAAGAAATCTGGTGAAATGGTCCCTCTCGTTTCTCTGCCCAACAAATAGGGCGGAGAATTACAGGAGAGGCTATTTGCATAGAGCACTGGGGGACATCAAGTGAAGAATTCGATGCGCTAAAGGAGTCATCACAGACAAAAAGTTTCATTTCACCTCACGTGAACACAAACTCAACACTTTCCTCCAATTCGGTGAAATTTAGTTCACAGATTCAGCTGCCACTAATGAAGTGCTGTCAATCAAGTGTTATATCTGTATCTATATTTATATATGCACGTGTGAGAACCATGCTCTTTAATCTTAGGAATAGTCCATATGTTTACCTTTGCATATATTTCTGAAGGTGAGATGCACATGAAAGTGCAAAAAAGTAGGAAATCCAAGGTGTGAGTCACACATTCTTCTGATTTCCACACTTTTGTATGAAACAGAACTTAAATGTTTAATTAATTTACAAGTCTCATGTGACTCTATGTAAGCAAGGTTGTATTTTTCTCTGATATTTTACTTGAAATAGAACCGAGTTGAAAAATTGGTCCATCTAGCCCAGTATTGTCAACACGACTGGCAGCAGCTCTCCAGGGATTCAGGAAGGAATTTTTCCAGCCCTACCTGGAGATGCCGGGGATTGAACCTGGGACCTTCTGCCTGCAAAGCAGGTGCTCCACCGCTGAGCTACAGCCCTTCCCCCAAAGAGCTGGTGTGGTTCTTATTTTGTGGGACTAGCAGGAAAACAGTACCTTTCCTGTGATTCAGCTACGCTAAGTACTCAAGTGACTGTTTATTGCCAATCACACAGAGCAGCCCATCTCCCAGTTTTCTTCAGTCAATCCTGCCTTTGAAAAAGAATATGCTGGTTAACGCAAGACATTCTGTTGAACTAGGAAAACAATGACCTGCTGTCTCTACTTCTTATCACATGAAGATCAGAGATGTAAGAAGCCCTTGGTATAAATTAGTATATGACAATGGGGAGAGCGAGAATAACATGTTTCACTCACTACTTTATTTCCTTTCCTTCAGCTATCAACCAGTGGCCGTCTCCAAAGAGAAAACTGGAGCTCCCTGTAGTGAAGCGTTGTGATGGCTCCAGTCTTGGCTGCCCTCAACTATTCTTGTCAGTGTCCTGCTGCTGGTGGTTTGGCTGCCATTTTTGATTTATATGTTGGGATGGCTGCTTCACTTTCCTGTTGCTACAGCTGGGCTGTCTACAGGCTACAAGCAAATTGCCCTGCCGAGTCTTCCTACTGTTGGATCTAACGCTTGAGGATGGCCCTTCATTTAGAAAATCTGTAAGATGCGGTCTGTGTAGGACTGCACCAAATGTTCACCCTTTTTGATTTTCGGGTCAAAACACGAGACCAGTAATTTTTGGAGAAGGGAGAACTTTCTCTTCAAAAGCCTCTACATTGTGTGAACAGTGGATTTTCTTTTTGATTCTACCATTGTTACCTCAATCTGCTACTGATTCAGCACCATTTTTCCTTATAATTACAGGGTCCTTTTCTTGTGAACATGGGCAACCCCGCCACTCTGAGATGATGTAGTGAATGCGGTGATGTCCCAGACCAATGTTCTGAAAATGATAGGCAGCCTAGAGGGGGCCCTAATTAAGAAACCTGCAAAGTTTCAGAAGGATGGATTTAGTTAGGGATGTCGCAGAAGCTGGACTGGATCTGGGAATCCATCAGGGCTCACCTGATGGATTCAGGTCACAATCCCCAGACTGTGCCCACCGAGCCCCTGCCCTCACTCGCACCCTCCTAGACTCACCCCGACCCGTCCAGCGAGCGCCCGCCACTTTGCTGCCTTTTTTAATGAAAAAGGGAGCTTTAAAAATGTGCATATTTAAATATGCTCAGTTTGGGGCCAGGAAACCATTATGCCTCTAATATTGGGCATATTAAGCTTTCCTGGCCCCAAACTGTGCATATTTAAATATGTGCATTTTTTAACCTCCCTTTTTTTCATTAAAAAAAAAGGCGGCAAAACAGCAGGCCCTTGCTGGACAGACCCAGGGTGAGTGAGGGTGCCTTACTGAGCTCATGGGGCCTTAGCATGGGTCCAGGGGGGTGAGTGGGAGTGCTGCTTCAGCAGGCACCCGGAGAACCCAGGCTGGGGTGGGTTCACACATCCCTACATGCAGTGGTTTATGAGGATGAGGAGACCCCAAATTTTGGGGAGAGGAACAAAAGTGGTTGACTTCCACTTCCCTCCCTTGCGGCTTTTTGGATGATTTGTATGAAAATAGCACACATCACAGAAGTGTCCAGGCAAGAAATTTGCAAAGTTTCAGAATGATTGGTGCAGGGGCTAGGGCGTTCTGATCACTGACAATCAGTTTGAAGCTTCTTCTCTTTTTTTAATACAGAAGCATAGTAGCATTGGAAATAAAGTTTTTTCACTGTATGAAGAAGAATGGGTGAAGGACTGAATTCATATTTAAGAAGGAGAAAGGAAAGGTTTTGAAAAGCATGCATAAACAGAACTTGAAGCCATCCTACCCCACCCTCAACACATAACCTCTGACTTCCTACTTGCTTGATGCAGAATGACTTTGCAACTGAGAAATGGAAGAGCAGAGAGACACAGTTTTATGTAATTCACATCCCGCCCCCAAAGCACAGTGATTGGGAAGACCCTGGTAAAACATGCCATAGGATTAGACGATGGACGCATCAGTCACTCAGCCATACTCCCTACTCCCCACTCATCAGCGTTTAGAGAAACGAAAGCAAAATATGCTATTTTTGTATTTCTGAAGCTGGAATCTTGCCACGAATCTTCTGTTTGGGTCACTTCAGAGGGAGGCCCGCTAGGCCATAGGAAACGTTAGAAATGGCCCAAAGGGGAATCTGATACACATCCCTAGTATTCTTCACCCTTATAAGGCTGGGAGGGACCCACCTTTTTGTCCAAACTTGTTTCTGGGAATACACATTCAATTTTTTTGGTTGTATTTTGGTGCACATTTTTCAAAAATGTATGCATCAGTTATGCGCATTTTTGAAACATTCACATTTTTCTCCCATTGATGAAAGCATGTTTGTGCACATTTTTCAAAAATACACACTTTTTACTGTGTAATTTTCAAATGTGCACATTTTCAAACACACTTTTCTTTGGTCTGTGACTCACAGTGCAAGCTTGGAAAAGTATGGACTTGGATGGCGGAATGCATTTGAGTCCACATTCTAATCTGGGGAGGTGCAAACTGGGTAAATTCTCAGCGAAAATGAACTGAAACAAATTTCTCATACACCCCTAGCAGTAATAGACCTTTTTCATGCCTTCAGGCTTTGGGATACAACATATTACAAGTTCTTAACCAACTTCGTATGCATCTAAGAATAATTTGAGGTTTTTAAAATTATGTTTGTAGAATTTGGGAAGTAGTATTCTGTTTTTTAATAGTTCTTTATAGGAAGCTGCTTCGGCCTCCCACCTTTGAGAAGAAAAGCTGATCAAAGTTTTATAAATAAATGTAATAGTTCCCTCTGTCCTTTGGTAATCTTCAAAACTTTTCACTTCCTCTAGCTTGTGTTTTCTTTGTGCTCAGTAGCACCTGTTAAAAATGTGCTGTGCCCTTTAGAATATGTCTTAGCTCGTCACAAAAGATACTCTGGTTTTGTTTTGTTTTTACCAGTTCTGTTTGTAGTCCCATGGCTTCAAACTAATGCAAGCCATTGTTGTCAGCTGGCTTGATCCTGGATGCACACAATCCTTAATCAGTTTAATATGCTTCATGTTGCCAATTTGAAAAACACATAAGAAAGCAGCCTGTGCTGTATAGATATGACAACTGGTGAAACAATCCATTTTCTATTGCACTTGGGTAGTACAAATCTTACCAGTAAGTAACTTTGTCTTCTTCTGCTAAAGAGAGTAGAACGAGACAGTTGTTCTCATGCCAACAACTTTTGGTGCCAGGCTAGCGATAGAAATACATTGCCTCTGGAGGTTCAAGTGCATTTAATAATCCCCCGCAACACCTCCCACTTTTATTTTCCACTATTGGTCCCTCTTCTCTCTTCCTCGTTATCATGTCGTAAACAGACAAAACTTGCCTGTACAAATAAGCAGGGGGAAAAAACCCTTTAATGTATTTTGCTGCCTGTCAAAATCCAACACCTCCCCTCCCCTTGCTCCAAAGCGGAGAGAAAGAAGAAACAACAAGAACAACAATTCTGAACCATTCTCAAACTTTTATGTAATACTCAGGTATAATGCATAGCCAACAGCATGGCCTTTACTCTGTTTGAATTCAAAACAGGTTTCTCATGTATTTTCACATGAATAACAATAAGGCAAATCTATAGCATGCCCCTAAGTTTTTAAAACAACAGACATACAGCTCCCTTGTTATCCTTGCAACAGGCCTGCATAGTAGGTCAGTATCACTATATTTCCTTGCCTAAGGGCACAATCCTATGCAGGTTTAGAAAGAAAAAAAAAGTCCTACAACTCCCAGCATGCCTGGCTGGCTGAGGAATGCTGGGAGTTGTAGGACTTCTTTTCAGTCTAAACCTGCATAGGATTGGATTGCACTCTAAGTAAGTTAACAGAGGCAAACGTAGGGATGTATAAAATGTACTTACCTTTCCGTGGATTATGTTTATGGTGGGGGGAGAGGCACTCCATTCCTCCCCCCTGGAATCCTTGATGGCCGGCTGTGCTCCACGGTGGCTCCGCGGAGCAGCCGGCTAGGCCCAGACCAGAGCTGTCCGCAGACAGATTTCCAGCCGCGGAGGGCTCTGGGTAAAACAAACAAACCGCGTACGCAAATGGCAGCGGCTACAGCTGCCGCCATTTGCGTTCCTTATTTTTGGCCGTCTTAGTCTACGTAAAAATTTATGTAGACTATGACAGCGAAAATAAAGGGGTACGCAAATAGTGTAGTGGGCGCTATTTGAGTCCCTTTTTGATTTGCCATTTTAGCCTACGTAAATATTTACGTAGGCTAAAACGGGGAATCAAAAAGGGACGCAAATAGCACCCGCTACGCTATTTGCGTTCCCCTTTCCTTTCGCCGTCATAGTCTACATAAATATTTACATAGATTAAGAGGGCAAAAATAAGGAACGCAAATGGCGGCAGCCGTAGCCGCCGCCATTTGCGTACGCGGTTTTTGTTTTGTTCTTTACCCAGCCATGATAGGCTACGTAAATCTTTACGTAGCCTATCAAGTCTTGGGAAACAAAAAACAAAAAAAACCACAAGTCTGCAAATGGTGGCAGCAGCAGCCGGTCAGAAGACCAGCCGCCAGAGCCGCCGCCAGAGCCGCCACCGCCCGGAAGATCCACCCCAGGTAAGTCTCGTCCTGGGGGGGGACCCGCGGGGGGGCAGGGGGGCACTGGCATTCGGCCTCACTGAGATCCGTGGAGGAATTCTCTGCCATCCCTAGGCAAACGTCAACCCTAGGGATGAGAGAACCAGGGATGTTTGAGCTCACAGAACTTCTCTGAACTCCTCCTTGAAGCTTGGTTTGGCTTGCTCCCATTTTCATTTGCAATCTGTTTTTCATTTTGTTTGAATGGGAAAAGTGTGCATTTTGAACAGAAAAAGTGCACATTTCTGTGCACATTCCTCAAAATTGCGCACTTTCCCCCCAATTGACTCAAGCATGAAAACTGCATTTTTCAAAACAAAAACAAAAAACCAAAAGCCTTTTTAAAAACATGATCACATGTTCAGGAATGTGCAAACTTTTTTAATGCATTCCATGTTTGCATTTGGGGTTGCAAATGGGGCAAGTTTGGATGATTTGCAAATAAAATGAAATTCTTGTACATTTTTTCTTGGGGGGGGCCTCAATTCTAATTATTGCCATTTCAACAGAAAAAAAGTTGAAAGACTGTGACTTAGTCAGTGGTGGGATTTTCAAGCCAGCTTGGCTGCCAAATCTTCTAACAATATCAAATCTTCTGATATCCTGGCTTATTGTCACAGATTGGGGTTGTGTAATAGAAAGGGTAAACGGGCACTGTCAGAGTCAGAGAATTTTTTCCTGAATACTTCACATGTTCTAGGACTGAGTCCTAGCATTGTAAACAGGTCCTTTCAGGCCTGAGCAATGGTGAATGTTGGCTGTAATGAAACAAAAGAGACCTAGTACAATGCATTATCAGCATCAAGCACCAGGGGAAATCATACTACAGTTTGTTAGAACTGAAAAAGTTAAGGTAAATATGACGCTTCTGGTTATCCGGTATATATTTATCAGATCTTCATATCTGTGATCCCAGCACCTCCATCTGTTGAAGTTCTGTTGACTTTAGTGAAACATACTTCCAAGTAAACATGCTAGGATTGCAACCTTGGACAACATTTAATCCCTGGACATTTTACAGTTCATTAGTAGTGGCATCCACAGCCATCTGACAGTTGGCCAGAACAGTGTGCTAAACTGGAAGATAATGAGGTTTAGAAACTATCTTAGAGGAATGTGAAATCTCAGGAGTATCATTGGATTGTACATGGGAAAATTGCAAATTGTTTCACAGATTTTTTGTTTGGAGAGTCTCTGGGATGATGCCTCCGTGGCGCAATTGAACTAATTCCATTTCAAAATGAACACTGATGAAAAATACCCCTCCTTCTCCACCACACTTTCTTAGCTTAAAAATTGAAAATCCAGTGTCATGAGTATACCATCATCTCAATAGGCACAGCTTTATTTGAATTGCCATTGCCCCTAATGTACAGATGTACTTACACTTCTAAAAAGATAAATTGCACTTAGTTTGACTGCCTGCTTCAAAAGTTTGAAAGTATAGTTTACAAATAAGAAAAAATGGCAGAGGCTTAGCAATAGCTGGAATATTAGGGGAGAAGGATGTTTCAAGTGTAAATGACCCTTGAACAAAAAAAAACCACCCCAAACTAACAGCAGTGTTAACATTAATATGTGCTACAGCTGGGGTCTCCAACGTGATGCACACCAATGTACACCTCCCTTGGCATCCCCCAGGCTCCCTGCTCCTCCTGATTTTTATTTTATTTCTTAAGAGTTTTTTTTAATTAATTTTTTTTTTAACTGGGAGGCTGGCTGCAAAGCAAAGTGCTGCCCTCCAGTGCCACCTTTATTTTGGTTCAAAACTGTGTTTTTGTCATTTGGAGCTTAGACCCTGTCTCTGCTCGGTACTTAGATTCATGGGCAGGTTACTTTCTTCTAGTCTCTTCAATCTGGCTTCTTGGAAATGAGCATTCTGTGATCAACCATGCCCATTATGGCAGCCATTTTATGAATAGGCAATGTGCCCCATGGCAGCCATTTTGTGAGAGCACCCATTACATACTATCTACATTCAAAATGTACTCACTCACTGACCCAAAAAGGTTGGGGACCCATGAGCGACAAGCAACTTCCTAGGACAGCTACTTATAGTAATAGGGTAGCTTGCCCTATTACTTTAACTCCCATCAGCCCCAGCCAGCATAGCCAGTGGTCAGGAATTCTGGGAGCTATAGTCTAAAACTTCTGGAGGGCACCATCTGGGGAATCTGCAACAGGGATTGTCTCCTTATTCTGGCTGTTTAAGTTCAAAAGGTAAGGTACTACTGCATATATTTATTTTCCCTGCACATTTCTGGATTAAAAAGAGAATGACGTATCCTTATTGCTTCCAGAAAATTGACATGTTTGCTTACACCTCAGTGGCAGAGGAAAATTCAACTGCTGAATTTTTGCCTCTCATTAAATGATTAAAAGCATGAGAGCTGTACTAGAGAGCTGTACTTTTTCTGACCAAGACAGAAAAACAGTCAAAACTAATAAGAACTGATGTATAGATGACATCCCTGATGAAGATTGTGATTAAGGCTGTAATTAGGGATATTGCAGGAGTCTGAGAGGGGGGTGGAGTCCGGTAGACTCCCTCCTGCTCAGGCTCCTGGACCCTGTTTGCCAAGCCACACGTGCTTACCTGGCCATTTGCCAAGCGCCATGTGGCCTGCAAGTGCCTCTACAAGCCGCCATTTTGCCAAAAAAAGAAAGAAAGGCACCTCGGGATTTTCCATAAAAGTAACGTTACGTAAATGGCAGCCATAATGGGGCAATATATGCAACATTACCCAGTGTAAATGATCTATTACACAACATTACACAACATTTCTTTTAAGGAAAACCCTGAACCGCCATCTTTTCACAAAATGGCAGTTCAGCAAGGGGGACAGGCAGCTGCCCACCAGGCTGTTTAGTGGCTCACGCAGCGAACAGGGGTGGGTGGTAGCGGCAGTTCAGTGAGCGACCCGTGGGGATGGACAGAGGTGAGTCTATTCATCCCTAGCTATAATATTATATACACACACCTGTGAGTAAGCCCCACTGAACACAGTGAGACTTCCCTCTGAGAAAATATGCATTGGAATGTGATGCAAGTCCCAGTGAAAGCAATGAGAGTTAGGCTGGATCTACACTTACTGCCTTTTTTCACTTCCAATGAGGTTTCACCGCCTGCCTTTCACACTACACAGTACCCGCCTTAAATTGGAACCGGAATTTCCCACTTCCATGCTCCCACTTTCAATACCCTAGTATCCTGGTATTTCCCCTTAATGTGCTCTGATTTTCTGCCTTCGCTACCGTATCCAGTTGTAGTCCCCTCCCCCGCCTGTCCATATAAGGCAGTGTTTGCATTTCCCTCCTGTCCAATCACAGCTCTCGACGGCCCCATGTCTTCTTCCGGCTACTGATCGCATAGCTTCCTCAGCAGCCCCTGTTTCCTCAGCAACAAGCAAAGGGCTGGATGTGCATGCGCTTGTCTGATCTCCGAAGCTAAGCGTGGTCGGCCCCGGTCAGTAGTTGGATGGGCGACCGCCTGGGAATCAGGCTTCCTGCACTGAGGAGGGGGTTGTTCTATCCCTTCAAATGAGATTAAGTTTTACCCACTCCTATCCCCCGCTCTGGATGTGTGTTTTTTAATTAAGGCGTTATCCTCGCAGAATTGGGGCTTCTCTGCTATGTTTTTTTTCTAATTCAGGCATGATCTTCGAAGATTCAAAGTTGTGAAGCTTCACAACTTCAAATCTTTGAAGATCATACCTGAATTAGGGGAAAAAACATCGCGGAGAAGCCCTGACTCTGCGAGGATAACACCTTAACTTTTTTTTAAAAAAAAAACATCCGGAGTGGGGGATAGGAGGGGGTAAAACTTAGTCTCATTTGAGGGGATAGAACAACCCCCTGCTCAATGCAGGAAGCCTGATTCCCAGGCGGTGGCCCATCCAACTACTGACCGGGGCTGACCCCGCTTAACATCCAAGATCAGACAAGCACGTGCAGGAAAACAGCACAGCGCTCGAGTGTGAACCGAGCTTGAGCATTCGATGAAGCACTGCAACAGGGAAAATGGGTGAGTGTGAATAATCACGTTTTAATGTGAGGCTGTTTAACCCAACGGGACACCGAATTCATTGCGATGGCGGGCGCAATGTAGATCAGCCCTTAGTCACAACTAACCTGTTCCACTGGTTTCAATTGAATATATAGCCCAATTCTATGCATATTTACTCATCAGCCCCATGGAGTTAAATTGGATGTACTCTCTAGTGAGTAAGTGTAGATCGCAGCCATGAGGCTACACTTTACTTTAGCTACAGTGGGGCTAGACTTTTAAAATCTCCTATTTGGATTAGTGATGGATGAGCTTACTTGGAGCGAGTAGGGATGTCAGAGAATTCCGCCATGGACTCCAGTGATGCCACTGTGATTCTGTGATGCCTCCAGTGATTCTTTAGAATCCAGCCCCCCAGAATCTGTGGTGGAACAGTCTCCCCTCCGGCACCCCGTGGAATCTCCCCGGGATGGAGCCTACCTGGCGGTGGATGCGGCAGCCACTCCGGCTGGTCTCCTGGCTGCTGCCGGGCTCCTGCGGCCGCAAATGGCGGCCATCATAGCGGCCGCCATTTGCATCCTTGCAGTAAGCCATGATAGGCTACATGAGTATTTACGTCACATATCATGGCAAAAGGCAGGGGTGCAAATGGCAGCCGCTACACCATTTGTGCCCCTGCTCTTTGCCGTCATAGGCTACGTAAGTATTTATGTAGCCTATCACAGCAAAAGGCAGCCACGCAAATGGCGTAGCTTACTGCACGGCTTACTGCAAAGATGCAAATGGTGGCTGCTACGATGGCCACCATTTGCGGCCGCAGCGGCCCGGCAGCGGCCGGAATTCCAGCTGGGGAGGATTCCGGGGGAGGGACGGAGCGCCTCCCCCCCCCACCATGGATGCACCGGAGAGGAGCCAGGTAGGGGTTTCGTACAACCCTAGGAGCGAGTTCATTATTTACTTGGAAAATAACAAACTCACCCATGTAGACTCAGATTAGAGTTCTCCCTCAAAGTAAACTCTCATTCCTTGTAAAAGAGCTTTTGCAGATGTGTAATATCGAATGCACCTTGGGAGCTGTGGTCTGGAATTGCATAGTGCCTCCTTGGAGCCAAGGGGCCGCGGTGGCTTAGTGGTTAAGACGCTGAACTGCAGACCGGAAGGTCGGCAGGACAGCAGTTCGAGACCCGAGTGCCGCGTGACGGAGTCAGTTCCCATCTTCAGTCCCAGCTCCTGCCAACCTAGCAGTTCGAAAGCAAGAAATTGCAAGTAGATAAATAGGTACTGCTTTGGCAGGAAAGGTAAGTGTTCCGTGCACCTCGGTGCTCAGTCATGCCGGCCACATGACCACAGAAGTGTCTTCGGACAGCGCTGGCTCTTTGGCTTAGAAATGGAGATGAGCACCACACCCTAGAGTCGGACATGACTGGTTGGGGACCTTTACCTTTACCTTTTTCCTTGGAGCCAGAGCTTCAGTGACAATGAAGGAAGCTTCTAAGATGACCATAGGACAATGAAACATGGGGAGGGGGCTGCTGAGTCCTCCTTCTCATAGAGCCGGAGTGGTGGCAGCGAGGAGGGAAGCAGCACCAGCAAGAGAAAGGTTAGCTCAGCCAATGCAGCACATGCCCAGAAATGCCAAATTAGGCGGTGAAACGGTTAAGCCAGTGGGTTTTGCATCCGAGTGGTGGTCTGAACCTGGGTTTCCCGACAGAAGCCAACACCCTAATGACAGCAGCTAATGAGCAGAGTGACCAATGTGTGTGATGCTAAGTTGCTCAGAAAAGTAATCTTTCTCGAAAAACCAGAGATGTTTTGCAGGTAAAGTAGTTAAATATTTAACAAAGATAGCTTTCCTACCAGTTAGCCCACTTAGACTAGAATCCTATACTTGATTGACTGAATAATTGATTTACTTACTTACAATATTTATATGCTGCCCAATAACAAAAGGTCTCTGGATGGTTTACTAGTAAAAAAAAATGTAAAACTATAAAACACCTGGGAGTAAGCCAGTAGAAATATATTAGCCTGTTGTTTTTTTTAAAGAAACAAGCAATGAGAAACAGAGAGATAATTTGATTGTATTCTTACAGCCCAAGGAGATATATGTTTACTTAGGAGTAAGTCCCACAGGAAATACTCCCAAGTAAACAAGCTTAGGATCATGACATTAAAGGGACAGAAAAGCAGGTGTATTTGAAATAAAAAAGGTTTCCTTTAGAACAGCTTTCCCCAATGAGGTGCTTTCCAGATGTATGGTACTAGAGGTCCCATCATCCCCAGCCATCAGGGAACATTGCCCCATCAGAATTGTTTGGTTGTGCCCAGCCAAATGGATTCTGACCCCCCAAAATAAAATAAAAAATGGGCATTTAATAGTCTGCGCATCAGAAAAGGTTATCCTACTATTGATATATGACAGAGTACAGAAAAATTATGTTCATGGACCATCTGAAAACATTATCACTAATGAAATCTGATGGGGCAAAGGAAAATGATATTACACTGAGTCTGACCCTGGGTTGAAAGAAATATTACCTGCAAACAACATCCGAAGTGAAATGCTGTTTCAGGTTGAATAAGCAATTATGCAGGTACTTAACCCTTCCCGCATCCATTTCTTTTCCACTGCACCCCCTCCCCCCACCATGCACACATAGACGCACACAAACTGCGTTCCCCCCTGGGCTCCAATTATGTGTTTCCTCTTGCACATCTGTCTTGGGAACTCAATGGGGCTGGGCAGCTTGAGGGCAGTTGGAGCAGGAAAGCAGCAGGTCTGGAAAGGGTTAAGTGTTCCTTGTCCTGATGCTGCTGCTTCTCTTCAAATGCCCCCCCCCCCGCCCATAAATAAGATTCCAGGCCAGGCCATTTTTGTAATGCACATGTGTTTACCGCTTGTGCCCCTCCCCCATAACACTTTCATCCCGCGCCATGTGGACAGCCTCACATTTGCATCAGCAGCTTGCATGCATTTGGTTCTGGGTAAACAGCCGTTGTTCCCTTGCTCTGCAATCTCATTTCAGGCCATTTCAGCAACATGCCATCTTTGCTGGGCAAGTGGTTTCTGTTTTATATCTAGTTTTGATGGGACTGTGTCTCTCCTCTGGCATATTAGGCAAAATAATTGCCATATAAAGCAAGAACAGGTTATCTGAAAAGGTTTTTAAATGTGTGTGTGTGTTCAAGGAATAGATAATAAAGCACAACTGAAACCAATTTTAAAAAATAAAATAGATACTGCACTCATTGCAACTATTTGTTTTCATGGCTTCCTGGGATTAAATCCTTTTAGAACATCCTTGCTGAATATGTGGATTAGGCCTTGAACCTCACAAATAGCTACTCTTTTCCCCCCTCCTTCTTCTTCTTTTGGCACCAGCTGTGTTCGTGCTTCTGAAACAACATCGCCAGCCGGACTGAACATTCGCTATGAACATTTCAGCCGTAATTTAAATGTTAAAGGGCAACATGATTTTTTAAAGTGCTTCCCTCCCCACCCCCTCCCTTACATGGCCAGTTGTGGCCTAACAGCTTGTGTGAGAGCAGGAGGCAGCCTGCAATTTTCAAGAACAGTAACAAGGGCAGCTTGTGTTTACTGCAATATCTTCTTCACCACAGAATGTGAGGTGTTGAATATGGAAATGTAAGCTGTGCCAAGGAATGGTATTAATAGACAGTGAGAATTCTATGTTCAAAGGCGGGAGGTGTGTGTGGGGGGGGGCTTCTATAAAAAATGTTTGGTACACTTTTCATTCCTTGTATGCAATACCTTCTCAGTCTAGGGATTTTTGAATTCCAACAAAGTCGCCAATTTGAAATCCCAGGGAAATGAGGTTCCTATTAGAATTCCTATAATGGGAGTCCCGCACAAATGGAACTGTAATGTATTCAATGTGTTGGACACCGTGTAGGGGAATCTTTTAACTCTGGAAAGGATGTTTCATTGTTTTTGTATATTCCTGATTTTGTATATTTATCTAAGGAACAAAAAGCCATATTTTTTATTTTTAAAAACAGTAAAATACTTGCCATTCTGTGCCTCCTCATGTTTAACCGAGTGTCCTGCCATAAGTCCAGGAAAATCACAAGGTAGGGTTATGCTTTTCATCCAAACCAGGACTGAACCCACTCATACCATTTTGAGTTGTGGGATTTGGGTTGTTCTGGTTCTTGCGTGACCCCGTTTGAAAGATCAGGTAAAGAAAAAAAAAGCAGTAAAAAAATTAAAAATGGTGCAGGCATTGCAATTGAACAGAAACATTTCCTTCCAGGAGCTTTTGGTATATAGTTCCCATGTATCAATGATTACCACAAATCAGTTTCATCAGAATCCCATCATTGTTATGTGAATGACCTGCTGAAGACAAGTCTATTCTTTGAATGGACACAAAGATACATTGGATGAGATCTAAAACCCAACATGCTATTTGCGTGTATATTTCCATTTGCTTAGTTCTTTCACTGCAGCACTGTTGAAGAGACTAGGGATCAGAGAAATCCAGTGGGGGTGAAGCTTGATTAACTTTCATTGGCGCACAGCCGCCTGACTTCGGTTTGTCTTTTGCTAGCTGGACCAACTCATCATGCAATGATTGGGACAAGCTAACAGATTTCCGGTGTTTTTAATTTGCGCAAATTACAACCACAATTTGTACAAATTTGCATAGTTTTCACAATTTGCGCAAATTACGCAGATTTCTACAAATTTCACAAAAAGTCCCCAGAGTTCAGGGATAACCCATGGCTCGGCTTGCAAATTTTAATTATTACTGCTGTATGTATTATCAGTGAGTTTATTATATTTCCCTGCTGATCTTGGGGCCAGTTCCTGAAAGATGGGATATAAATGTTTTCAATGAATGAGTGAAGAGGTCACTAAACCTTTTTGTATTTTGATATTTCCTGATCACAGCTGAGAAAAAGTTGTAAGTTATTTTAAGTATAACCAAGACACATAAGCAAGACACAAATGCAAGCTGAGTTGGCATGCCGCAGAACTCCAATGAGCCCCCAAAGGCCCGGATTTCCTGGCGACAGACATCTCTAGGACTGCAAGGAGGTCAAATCAGTCCATATTAAAGGAAATCAACCCTGAGTGCTCATTGGAAGGACAGATACTGAAGCTGAAGCTCAAATATTTTGGCCACCTAATGCGAAGAGAAAACTCTCTGGAAAAGACCCTGATGCTGGGAAAGACTGAAGGCAAAAGGAGAAGGGGACGGCAGAGGATGAGATGGCTAGATAGCATCACCGATGCAATGAATATGAACTTGAGCACGCTCCGGGAGAGAGCGCAGGACAGGAAGGCCTGGCGCGCTATGGTCCATGGGGTCACGAAGAGTCGGACACGACTGAACGACTGAACAACAACAACAACAAAAATATGATCAGTTCAAACTGAATTGTTCCTCCCTTGGCAGCCTCTGAACAGGCAGGAAGATGTGTGTGGGGAGGAGAGAATGTGATGTCAGAAAGAGAAACAGGAGGGCAGCCAAAGAAAGCAAGACAGAAAAGGTGATGGCACAAAAGGAGAGAGGGAGAGAAGGGTGGCAGAAAGAGAGGGGGGAAAGCAAGTGGCTCCACCCACTTCTGGCTTTGGCTCCGCCCACCACCAGAACACATCCCCCAACACATTATTCCAAGCTAATGCGGCCCTTGGCAGAAAAAGGTTTTCCCACCCCTGCTATTTAGGATTTCACCCCCTTTCCATAATCAAATGATGTTATTGCTGTTTTTTATTATGGGACAGCCTTTACTTTCTCCATTAAGAATTAGGGATGGATGAACTCATCCAAGTCCACCTTGCACACTGCTTGCCAGACCCCTGCTGAGGCAGTCTGCCGGTGCCCGGCATGCAATCCCTCAGCGGTCCACCCCCGCTTCGCCTCCCAGACTACAATTAAGGAAATAGTTAGAACTCATATTTAGCTGTGTTGTGTGTTACCCTCTGCAGTTTGTACAATGATAACCAAAATCAGAAGTCTGAACTTGAAGCAATTCAGAAGCTGGTATTAATCCAGCAGATTCCATTTTGTATACTGATCTAGAATATTTGAAACTTGTGACCTTCCAGTATGAATTCACAATTTGCTGTTGCCCTGCCTTGTCAATGGCGTCTTTCAGCTGAAATTCTTTGTGGAGCAAATAAACAGTGATAAATAACTTGCTACTCAAAATGTGTGAGCCATATTGCTTTTCTCTCTATAGCTTATAAATGTCAGACTGATCACAGACCAAACAGACTTAATTGTAGTTTTCTACAGACAAACAGGGGGGAAAGAATGGCTCTTTGCACTGCATAGTTTGTGAAAACAACAACACCCTGTTTTCTTTGTACACTGAAAAGTGATATCTGGGGTTGGGGGGGGACAGTGTTTTTGGCATGTAAGTCAAGCTCAAAATCTGAGATAGTTTATGAGTTTAATAGGCACAGCAGTGCATTCACAGGCCTCTTTGGGATGGTTTTGTTCTACCTATTGAGTTGGGAAAGCTAGAAAACATGCTTATCATTGAGAAATGGCACCTGAAACTGCATTATGATTCACACAAAGGAATACCCATGTCAATGATGACATAGGAAGCATCCTGACACAAATGCACTGCTGACTTGATAAAATCAGCAGGCATCACAAAATAAAGGTACTTTCTTTACATAAAAGATAATAAATAAGTAAAAAAACTAATACCATAGTACTAATATTTTTATTTGTTCCCCTCTCTTCTTTGAAAGAGCTCAGAGAAGCCTGGAGTTGATTTCCAGGAAATCTTGCATGCCAGGCTCTCTCTCTCTCTTTCTTTCTTTCTTTCTTTCTTTCTTTCTTTCTTTCTTTCTTTCTTTCATCTCCCCACTTTCCTCCAAGGAGTTCATGGCTCTCCTTCCCTGTTTCTTCCTCACAACAATCCTGTTAGGTAGGTTAGGCTGAGAGAGAAAATGACTGGCCCCAGATCACATAGTGAGATTCGTAGCTGAATGGGCGTTTGACCCTGGATCACCTGCTCCTAGTCCAACATGCTTAACCACTACACTACACTGGCTCCTGTAGATCGGAAGTATAACTGGATTTAGGACAGGATGAGACAAAAGGTGCTGTGTGTGATGGGGGAGGGAAAAGGCTGAAAGAACCTACTCATCAGCACCTACATACGAGGTACCTTGTGCACATCCAGTACTTTAGAGCTGTGTATGAACTGGTTTTTAAGGCTGCAATCCTAAATGCAGCTACCTGGGAGTAAGTACAACTGAAAATAGGACTTACGTCTGAGTATACAGGGTGAAGATTGCTTTTACACACATGTTTCGGTGCAACCAGAAGCTAGGGATTTGCAAATCAGCAAAACTCAAGCTCACCAAAGTTCACCGAATACCATCTTGAAGCTCGTTCCAACTTGAGTCCGTCTCAGATTTCAAGCGTTGTTTTTTTTCTTTTTGTGTGAAAATCCATGTGTACCTTTGTGCATATTTTTCTAAACGTACACATCAATTCTGTGCATCTTTGAAATGTATGCATTCTTCTAGGGGTGTACGAAACCCAGCTTACCTGGCTCCGCCGGGTTCTGCAGGTGGGGGGAGGCGATCCGTTCCTCCCCCTGGAATCCTCGACAGGGGGAGAGGCAATCCGTTCCTCCCCCCCCCCCGGAATCCTGCCCAGCCGGCTTCGCTCCACGGCCAGGGCGCGGAGCCGCCAGCCGGGCCAACCCGCAGCAGGGCCTCCAGCCACTGCCAGGCTGCTGCGGATGCAAATGGCGTCCTGAGTAGGGGATGCCATTTGCATCCCTATGGTAACCCATGATAGGCTACGTAAATATTTACGTAGCCTATCACAGCTAAAGCAGGGACACAAATGGCGTCCCCTACGCCATTTGCATTCCCATTTTAGCCATCATAAGCTACCTAAATATTTACGTAGCCTATGACGGCTAAAACGGGAATGCAAATGGTGTCCGCTACTCAGGACGCCATTTGCATCTGCAGCAGCCCGGCAGCAGCCAGAGCCACCGCCGCCAGAGCCGAAGCCACAGCTGCAGCCAGGTAGGCTCCGTTTTGTGGGGCTTTCGCGGGGTGGAGGGGCGGGGGGCTCCGTTACTTCCACCACGGATTCTGGGGGGTTGAATTCACTGGAATTTGGCCCCCCTGGGATTTGTGGCGGAATTCTCTAACATCCCTACATGCTTCTCCCATTGCTTAAGGCACTTTTGTATGCATTTTTCAAATGCATTTTCACTTGTTATGTTTGTTTTTTGGTCCATGAATCATATTGCAAGCTCAAGAAAGTATGGACTTTGACTGCAGACTGCATCTGAGTCCGTGTTTGGTCTGAAAGGTGCAAACTGTAAATTCTGATCAAAAACAAACTGGAACAAATTTCTCATACATCCCTACCAGAAGCTCCAATGCTAGTCCAACTATGTGTAACAAGCTTCTACCCATGTGCTTCACCCTGATGCTCTGTTTACATACCACACAAGTGACACATCTCCAACAGGCATCACTGTTGTGGTATGTAAACCACTTGGAAGCCATGACATGAACCTGGGCCAGAATGGGAGGAGCTGCAGAAACAGCAACACCTGTGCAGGTAAAAGTATATGTAACCAAATCCCACTGACATCAGCAGGCGTAACTGTGCACACTAGTTCCATTGATGTTCTGATTAGCATTAACATTCACTGCCAAGGGGAACAAATGAGACTTGCTAATTTGTACATGTCCTTGTACTAAACCAAATTACCTGGTGGTTGTTTTGTTTTGTTTTTTGGCATTTTGTAGTTTTGTATCCCAACTGTTTACATTTTTTAGATCCATTTCAATCTGGATTCGGCCTAGTTTGGGAACTGAAACTGCCTTGGTTGCCCTGTGGGACCGCCTCTCTTGAGAGAAAGACAGGGGGAGTGTGACCTTGTTAATTCTCTTAGACCTCTCAGCAGCTTTAGACCATAGTATCTTTTTGGATAAGCTGTCTGAGTTGGGTGTGGAGGAGACATTCAGTGCCAGTTCCAGGTTTTTGAGGGCATTTGGGCAACACACACTCCATGGGCCCCCTCCCTCAATGAATCTACCTTCTCACTGCCATTGTCATCAGCTGCTCTTGCTTCTCATCCTCTTCCTCATCATTGCTACCACTTGCTTGCTTGACAGGGAGAGAGCTAGTGAGCAAGTCAGCAGTGGCATCTGCTGCTGCTCCTTCTCACCACCACCATTGCCTGGGCCAGAGCAAGAGACAGGTGGACAAGCAGATTACAATGGTTAAGAGGAGGAGCAACTCAAGGGGGCTGTTGTCATTGGACCTGTGCTGGGGTGTGGGACCTTGACAGGTGCCCAACCACGGCTGCCCTGATGCCAGCCCTGGAGGAACCATTTTGTAATAGTTCTGCTTCGTCTTGGATGGCTAATTCCAGAGGGTGGTAGTAGGGTTTACCCATCTAAATTGTATTTGAGGGTCCCACAGAGTTCCATCTTATCCCCCATGCTGTTTAACACCTGCATGGAACTGCTAGGCAAGTTCATCCAGAGATTTAGACTGCACATTTGGGTCAATATTTGGAGGACAGTTTGCTCAATCTCTCTTTTTCATCAAATCCGGGAGAGGCAGTAAGTATGTTCTGAATCAATTCTTGGATGTGGTAATAGACTGGATGAGGGCCAATAAACTGAGGCTCGATTCATACAAGACATACGTAGGTACTGTTAGTTAGATGGCTCGTCTGCCTAGTTGAGTGGTATTCAACCTATTCTGGTGGGGCTGCACTTTCCCTAAAAGATCAGGTTTGCAGTTTGGTAGTACTTATCCATCCACTATTATCACTGGAGGCACAGGTGGCCTTGATAGCTCAGAGTGGTTTTTATCAGCTTTGGCTGATACGCCAGATGTGACCCTACCTGGACAGAGACAGCCTGGCTACAGTTATCCATGCTCTGATAACTTCCCGTTTAGATTACTGTAATGCGTTGTATGTGGGGCTGCCTATGTAAATGGTCCAGAAATTTCCATTAGTCTTAAATAGGGCTGCAAGGTTGTTAACTGGGATTGGATGTTTTGAACATATTAAGTGCTGTGTCAGCTCCACTGTCTTCCATCTCATTTCCAGGCCCAACACAAAGTGCTGGCCTTAAACGTTAAAGTCCTACATGGCTTGGGGCCAGATTGCAAGAAGATTCACCTTCACCCATGCATTCCTGCCCAGACTTTGAGGTCATTGTTGGAGGGTCTTCCCCAATGCCACCATCAAGTAAGATCTGGTGGGTGGCTACAAGAGAGAAGGCCTTTTGTATGCTAGTTCCTCAGCTGTGGAATACCCTCTCCAGAGAGGGTATTCCACAGCTACGGTTGGCCATGTGTCCTATTTTACATGGCCATGTGTCCTGGGGTGGCCATGTGTCCTCTTTTACAGAGAACAGTCTTCTATTTTTAAAGGCTGCCAGAGGACTGTCCTCTACCTTGAAAAAGTCTTCTATTTGAAGGGCTGTCCCATCCAAGTCCCATGTAAAGATAAAGAACCATCAGAAGAGAGAGCTGGGCCTTGAAGTTGCCCATCCACAGCACCTGGACAGCAGACTGAGTAGGGCACACAGGTCTCGTCATTCTCTCCGCTATGGTGAAATGTCTCATATTTCTATTAGTTATTATTTCTAAATGTGCAGCTACATATATAACAAATTGGTGCCCTCTTTTGTACTCTGATGAGGCATGTCTTTGTTTTTGGTGATTCTTAAGTGGCCACCCTACTGCCTGGTGTCTACTCTGTATTCTTTTTGGTGCCAGGCAAAGACTTTTCTGTTATTCTCCCAGGCTTTTAAGGAGCCCTTTCGAAGTTTTTAAACTGGATTTTGAGGTTTTGGCTTTTTTAATCTTTTAAGACCAGCCTGTGTGTAATTTCATTGCTTAATCTACATTATGTATTTTATCCTGTCATTGTATTGTTATTGTTCATATTGTATAACACTTTTTATGCACACCAACCAAACAACTTTGGTTATGAGGTGGCATAGAAAGACCACAAATACATACATACATTCATACATAGACTGGGATACACATTCACCCCCTAATACAAATGTCCACTAAATTTCTGGGATATATGAGTACTCAGTAGCATATTTTTATTCCCAGAACATAAATGCTAAGTGATAGCTGGCCAGGCTATGGATATATCATGTAAGTGAGAATGTCTTTAAAAGCAGAGTTGCCGGGTCAATATCTAGAAAGGCTTTTTCCTCAAGGCATGTACCTCTGGGGTGGAAAATAACCTCAATAGGAAAGTGGTGAGGGTTTTAAAATTCACATTGTGAAGAACTCCCTTCCCACCTGGGAACTACAATGACTGCTAGATTTGAGGGGTGGTAGTTTTGTGGTCGGTTTTTTCTCTTTTCTCCTTTCTTTCTTTCTAAAAAACTTTCTCAAGCCTGACAAATGTTAATGCACAACCTATGGCATTCGCATGGCCTGGCACACACCCAACCCATGCACCTGCACTATCACAGCCAAGCTTTCCCAAATACTTTTATTTCCTCACAGCTTGCTCTCTTTTGAGGGTAGCTGGTTGCTGCAAGGTTGCCCAGTTGGTTTTCTTTTTTCTTTTCTTTTTTCTTTCCTTTTCTTCCCCCTTTTCACTTCCCTTTTTGTTCCCAAGTTCGTTCGTTCTTTCACGTCAAACACTTTAAGACAGGCATAATTTTATTTTCCCCAACTGTTGTTTTGGCGAGTGTATTGGAGCTAATCATATATGTCCCTCGAGAGGCAATGTGAGACCGGCCCACACTGAAGCAAAGAGAATTCCAGCAAAGATTGTGCCGAAAAACGGCAGCCACCTGCTTTGCCTGAAGGGCAATGCAAGATTCTGCTCAAGAAAGGCAGAATGAACAGCTGCTTTCTGCTCAGGCCATTCTGACAGTTCCCATTGTACCAATAAAACATAAAGCTATCAATTCCTAAATAAGACCAGGCAGAATTTTACCATTTTCCATCTCTCTTCCCACCCCAACTCTCCACTGCAAATGGTTCCATGTCAATACACAGTCAGGTGTGTTTACAGACAATTTGTTTGCATTAATACACATCGACCACCAAGGCAAACAAAAGGAAATGAACGCCAGCTTGAGTTGCGACTCTTTGGAAATAAGCGTGTTCATTTTGAGACAGTATTCAACATGGAAACTAACGTCCATCACCTTGAGTCTGCTCTCATCTCTCCTCTATACAGAAGCCTGTGCCCAAAATTCTGTGCAGTTGTAAGGCTAAAAGCTTTCATGGTGAAGAAACAGGACTTGAGGCGGAGCTATGTAGATGGAGGGGTGGGGCTATGCAGATTGGAGCTGGCTTTGTTCTCAGTGGGTCTCATATGGTTCTCTGGGACAAAGTAAATGGGCTGCAATCTGGGTTAATATGAAAGGGGATGAATTCTGCTCCTTGCCCTATAACACAGGTGGACAACTGTGGAGGGTCCAGGGGCCATGTGCCCCCATGGGCTGCACTCCACAGGGCACTTTGATTTTTTTAAAAACAAATAATGGCAGTTTAAAATGGCCCTGCAGGGCTTCATAGTGCTAAAAGAGTTAGATTTAGCTTATTCTCAAGCTAAATTTGAGCCTTTTAGTGCTCTGCAGCACTAAAAGCAGCCATTTTGTGAACAAAATTCTGGCTACAGCAGGGGGTGGCTGTGCCCACATGCAGCCCACATGTTGTCCCGCCCTGTCCTAGAGTCACTAGGGTAGGGAGGTATGTTGAGCTCCCACACCAATTGTGCCTCCAAGTGGACCCCTTTGTTTAATCTCATATAAACCAAGTTGCCTGCTTACTGGGGAGTGCATGGGTCCGGGATGGGAGAAGAAAGAGAACCAGGGAGAGCTGGCAAGTGCACAGCAGCAGCACCAGCAGCACCAGCACCTCCCAATGGCTTAAATGCTGAGCCAGTCAAAAGGCTGATTGACTTGATGAGGACGGGGCCAAAAGGGGAACAGACCAGAGTGAGAACAGGGCTTCAGGGACAGCTTGGCTATTACCGTCTTCCCCACCTGGTAGCAGTAGATCTTGCAGTGGACGGACATTAGTTGCCAGTTATTGGGGCTGGGAGGAATTTTACCTGCCTTCCAAGCGGCAGACATATCTCAGATTATCACATCTCAGATGTGTTCTTCGTTGATCACACATTTTATCACCAAACAAGATGCACAGAGTGATTCACAAAGGGCAACAATAGACAACATACCCTCTTTGTGTAAATATGGCTAATTGCTATGGATTCAGCCTCACGGTCAGGAAAAACCGCTAACACTTAGTAGGCATTAACCACAGGTGCTGGAAACATTGAAGTCTGTGTAAGATCATTAGCATGTGGCTTGCTTTCACTACCTTAGTGACATCCAGCTATGACATTAGCAGAGAAGTGGGTGACATGGCTTGACAATACACAAGGTCACAGACGAGGCAGTCATTATTCAGTTTCAGGTACACAAACCAGGCTTTGTTTGATGGGAACAATGATGCACAAGAAGCACTGTCAGGAGGAAAACGGAGTATTTAAGCCTCTGGTGTTTTCGGTCCCAATCATCTGCCCAGGAACTGCATTATAAAACATCAGTTCCCAAGATGTGCAGCCTCATCAGTGCCAGGCAGGCCTCGGACTGAGTCAGATTCCAAGTTTAAAATATGTCCATGGAATATGTGCACCAGATGTTTCCAGGATTATTACGATCAATGGAATTATAGATATACTCAATGAATGGCTCCCCATCAGATAGAGGATAGATTCGCACAAACACCGTGAATGCAGTTATAGCATGCAAAGGCCATGTACGCCTCTAATTTCCTTCATGAAATTACTAGGAAGATAGCAATATAGCAAAATCCGGTAAGAACAAACACAGGGATATAAAATGGCTAGGCTTTTGTGCCTGAGTATAAAATGGCTAGTATAAAGTGGCCAGGGATGATATATGAGAAATTCGGTTGGATCCAGACTAAGCTTATCACTTAGGTTCCACTGAAATCAATAAGACATACACTGAATATGTCTTTGTGTTTAATGTGCAGTATTTTTCAAAAATGCAAATTCCTATGGCCTCCAGCAGGCTGAATTTCACCGGTAGGGTGGAGGTTCAACTCCCCTGATTTAGAAAAAGTACTGGGAAGTTGGAATAAGGATGATTAGTTGGAACTGGAAGGATAGAGACTCAGGAAGGAGTAAGTGCAGAAGCCAGCCAGAAACAATCCCTCTCACACAGAGCTCTTCAACATGTTATTGTTCTCAGCCGAAACAGAAATAATAAAAAAGAAGAAGAAGCAGCGAGCAGCCTTGAGCCAAGGATTTTATAAGACTCCCCTCCTCACAAGCACAGGGATTGGAGCGCTCCCTTGTAAACTATTCCTTGTGATAAGAAGGTAGGCCTGTCAGTCACTCAGCTCTCCTCCCTCCTCGCCTCACCCCACCTTGGCATTTTCCATATATGGAAAAGCGAAGGCAAAGTAGCAATTTTTTGCAGACAGACTGTCTGTCTTTCTTCAGCTCTCTGAATTGCACCAAAGCTTTGGGATGGTGGTTCAAGTCACTTTGGACAGAATTCCATTTCACATTGGGGAGCCTCAGAAACTTTCCAAAGCAGCCCAGTTCAGCTTGGGATTCAGCCAAACCTGATGCACATCCCTAATAAGCATACATAATGCAAGTTCATTTATCCAACTGGCATGGGGGAAATCCAATGTTTCCAGATAATTAGAAGCTCTTATAAACAAGAATGTGGTTTGCATAGGGTTGCACTAACATCTGAATGCATACAGAATACACAATGAAATTTGATAGCTAAACATTTGATAACCAAGATGGTTTAATAGTGAAATCTTAGTTTAGCATTGCCAAATATCATGAAAGATTACGACCATGGAATTAAAGTCCACAAAAACATGTTTATTTCCTACAAACTGATTTTAAATAAATGGCTGTTTTACCATTTGTAGAAAGGCAAATTTTCTGGGTCAGTAAAATGACATTTCTGCAAAGGAAAGACCCACTGGAAATGCTGACTAAGAACCCAGTAAAATATCATTTTAACACTTTATGTTTTAATTAAAATGTATATTGATGCTTATTCATTTCCCCGAGCACAGCAGTATGATAATAAACCCTTAAATATTGATATCATTCCAGTTTCCTTGTAAGTTGTTCAAACCGATCAAACACTGCTCTCTCTATCTTTAATCAGAAAACTTTTTGTATTCTTAATGCACATGATAAGGAGTTTGATTTCATTCTCTCATGAATTGTTACACGTAAGAACACAAGTATGATTTGAGCTTTTGTTTCTATAACAAACATTCACGTAAATGTCACACTATCAAATTATACTTTCAGCTTAAATTCTTAAGTGTTATTATTTTACTTTTAAAATATCCTTTCTTTTCATTTCCACCACCCTTTGTTTGAATTTTCTTTCTACCTACTTTGTTTCCTATAACGGTGGTTTCTCTTTCTTGCTCTCTCTCTCTCTCTCTCTCAATCCCCTGCCCCATGGTCCCAGGTAGATTAAAAAAGGCAGTGAGTTCAAACAGATGTTTACAAAAGAGGTCAAGTACAAAATGGAAAATTAAGTTTAGCCTACCAATATTGTAATGGTAAATTTTGAAGTGCAGGCGCTCATAATGACTGTTCCCATAGTCACGTCCCTGAGGGAAGCCCCAAAATTCAGGTGCTGTGTTGGGCCGTATCAACAAACGAGTTCTAGCACTTTTCATCTCCACCAGGAAGGAACAGGTTCTCTGTAAAGCAAATGGGTCTTCGCTGCCCATTCAAGCCAATTCAAAATACTTTACTTACAACAGGGAACAATATATTGTTGCTGGGAAAATCCATTTCTCTCAGCAACAGTGAGGACTGTGGCTAAGCTTGGAGGGATTGAAGAAGGCTGACTGGGGATGAGGGCACATAGGGGGCGGCAGATGACATCATCATCCCTGCTAACCAAAACATGCCAGCACTGTATCCCTGCAAGCCCTGGCTCCAGTATGCCACTGCCAACCATTTTTCATGGCTGCCTGCTCATGTCCAGCCTATGGAAAGAGACCGAGCAATAGGTAAGGCCTAGACTAGATCTAACTGCAGTTGTCTCACATGCATTGGCCCTGTTCACACGTAATGCTAATCTATGGTGGCTAGGCCTTTTTTGCTGACCATGGTGGCTTAGCATGTTGGGGCATGGGGGAGAAAACCAAGTTCCCCATGCTTAGTAAACCACCCCTGTTAACCACCCCCTGTGAAAGGGTTAAGGGGCCCAGGGGTAGCTTCCTATGTCATCCGGCAGGCTCCCCAGTGGTTTAAACGGACTCCAGACTCCAGAGGGCTTCCAGGCTGCAACCATAGAGTCCATCGGGTAGAGCTTCTGCCACTATGGGCAAAGTTCTAGCCACCATGGACTTTCTCTATGGTCACACAGCCATTCAGGATGCTGGAGTGGCTGCTGGAGACCGATCATGCTTCAGAGGATATCAGGATACATGGTAAACATGCCGGGAAGATAGCAGGTAACTATGGAGCAGGGGTGGTTAGCGGAACCACACGTGCTGCATGGTCCGCAGTCGTCTGGCAGGCCCGTGTGTCATGGTTTTGCTAACACCCCCCTCTGTAGTTACTGTAATCACACTCCCCCCCGTGAGCATGTGAATAGGCCCTGTAAGGGTGCAATCCTATGCATGTTTAGACAAAAAAGGGCCTACACTGCTGGCTGGGGAATGCTGGGAGTTGTAGGCCTTTTTTCCTGTCTAAATATGCATAGGATTGTGCCCTAAAACTATCACAAAATAAGAAATTAGGATTCTAAACAAGAAGCAGATTTCTCAACATTACACTTACATCCCTGAAGTGGTGTTGATATGCTTTTTTATTCTTCAACATTTATAGGAGAGTTCTCATCAGCACATACACAGAGCTGTACTGCACTTTTTATTTATTTTTATTTGTTTAAGATTATTTTTAGGCCACCTTTAAAGGTAGAACCCTCTCACACTCTGGCTGGGCCTTCAATAACCACTCGGTGTGCAGACACTGGCTGGTGAGAAAGTTTCTCTCTATGCTATGATAAGCTTCACCTGTGGATATTTCTTAATTTTGCGTATCAAGCTGCCCTGAAAGGCTCAAGAGCAGTGCAAGCTGGTTGTTGGTTTTTCCGGTTGAGTGGCCACTCTGATGTGTGCAGTTTGTGCTGCAAACTGCCTTATGTGCATAAATGTCCAAATTAATTGAAATGCACTGATGTTCTATATTGTTATTACATTTAACTTAACAGTTTCCGAGAGAGGAAAATTCTTTCCTCCTGTTGCTTTAAAGCTACAGTTAGGATGCCCTTACTTTTCTTTCTAGCATGCTGGAAGGGGTGAGGCGTGGCAGCGGGGAAGAGAAGCTCTGCTTGGTTTAACTTGCATGAAGCGCAAGATATGGCTGCACCTGGGTTACTATGGCACCGAAATATACAGTTTCCTGGCTGGAATGGAAGCAGGGGAGATTTGCTGTCCTTATCTGGGGACAGCGCCAGGGATTGTTGTGGCACATCATCCATTTCAGCTTCTCTTATTATGCTTTTCAGAACTTTGGCTTTTATTCATATGGAATAAGAGAGAGAGAAATATCTTGTTATATCACTGCAGACTGGGTATGTCACAGATTACTGAACTAGGATGCAGACAACCTTCGAATTAGCTGACTGCAAATTCAAACCAAAATTCTGCAGCTGAATGACAAATTCTGCAAATTACTAGCAACAGAATCAGTTGTGCAGATTGCATACATTATTTAAATATTATTTACAGGGCCACAGGTTTTAATTGGCCTTAGTACATTAAGGGTGCACTCCTATGCATGTTTAAACAGAAAAAAAGTCCTACAACTCCCAACATTCCTCAGCTAGCATGGTTGGCTAGGGAATCCTGGGAGTTGTGGACGTCTTTCCTGGCTAAACATGCATAGGATTGAGCGCTAAATAATTAAACTCTGATTAAAGGTCTTTGCACGTGACTTGGCAGTACAAGGATTGTGCCCATGGTAATCAGTTGTGGGGACCTTTTGTGAAAGTACCAGTTCTACTGTGAGGAAACTGAATTTGCCCAGCATTCAACCCACAATATTCGGAAACTCGGCAAATGCAGCTCAACTCTCCCTTCCCAAGCTAGCATCTTATGTGGTATATGTGGGA
Source organism: Heloderma suspectum (assembly GCF_057233095.1). Taxonomy (NCBI): domain Eukaryota; kingdom Metazoa; phylum Chordata; class Lepidosauria; order Squamata; family Helodermatidae; genus Heloderma; species Heloderma suspectum. The sequence continues at coordinate 276,424,555 of NC_139458.1, forward strand.
TATGACTGAATAAAGGTGCAAACCTATGCATGTTTAGACAGGGAAAATGCCTACAACGCCCAGCATGCCCCAGCCAGCATTACTGGGTGGGCCATGCTGGGAGGTGTAGGCCTTTTTCTCTGTCTAAACATGCATAGGATTGCACCTTAAGTGTTACCACAAGTACCTATTGTCCAGTGCCAGTTACAGCACTAGTGACAAGCCACACAGTTTTTCCTCTCCTTGTGTTTGCAATCTTCCATTCTGTGAACTTTTTGTAAATTATAGTTTAGGCTTTCAACTCACTGGGACCTAGCAGCTCCTTTCCTACAGTTCATCTAGCTCCTTAAACAGCAGCAAGAGTAAAGAAATGGACATCCACTTGGCTACTCCATCCCCCTGGAGCAAAGGACCCTGCTATCATCGGTTTGCATCTCTATTCCATGAACGGAATGAGAGTCGTGCTCACAGAAAAGGGTCTTTCCGTGAGTTCAACTCCCCTTCTGTGAATGGAATATCTCCTTCCACCCATGGAGCAAAAATTTAGGATATAAACTATTGTGTCTTGCAATTATTTTTTTCTTGCATAGGTTTTTTTTTTTAAGCTGCGTGCTCCCCTTCTTCAGTGCTATATTGCACTTTCCCACTGTTGTTCTTTTTAATATCTTGTAATTTTGATATCTGTTTTGAAAGCACAAATGCAATTGATAGAGCTTCTTTTTAGGGCAGGGGGGAAAGCAATTCCCACTTCCCATCTATTGTCCCATGTACCCTGGGCCATTGCACCATGAGCAACTAGTGGGAAGATAGTTTAAAGAAAAGAAATACAGTACAAGATTGTAAGAATATCCTACAAAGGAGATTCCCAGTACAAGCTTGAGCTGAGTTTTTTGTCTGGAGAAACTCTAAGATGGTGCCAATCACATTAAGATAGGTGCTCATTAGCTTTAGAACTAAACACATGGGACCACAACATGTGAGAAAGTTTTTCACCATGGCCACTGGAAGCCTTTTCCACACAATATTTTCAAATGAGGTCATCAACTTTTAAATCTTATTTTCATATTCCTAAGGCCTAGAATCTTAGCCCCAGAAAGTAATTTCTCAGTTTAGTGATTCAACAAGCTTTAAGGGACATTGAAAACTAGAATATTTGAATGGAGTCTCAAATAGTGCATGAACTTGACTCAGCCCTATTAAACCCTTTTTTCTTCTTCATTATTTATTGCATGCAGTTTGCAACCCAATCACTTAGAAAGATGTTCTTCTTAACTAGGGCTCCTCAGTGTAAATGGGTTTTGGTTTGGACCCAAAATACTTTATAGGACACAGTAGGAATAGATATTAAAATGAGAGGGGGGGGTTTCAAATCAAAGACATTTTTGCATCTTTCCCCCGACACATCAGTAGGAAGAAATATTGGAAAAGGTATCTGTTTCCTGTGGCAATCATATCCTGACTGAGAAGCTCTTTAATGTAAATGGGATGGACTTTTAACACCAGTGATACTCCTAATTCACTTAATGCTCTTTTGCAAATGCATGGACTCAATATCTTATTCATACTATGGTCTGTCATCTCATCCGTCGGGGTGCGCCTGTGGGAGCTTGCACTCTCTGCTTCAGATGAAAATGTCCCACAACACTATTTTTTGTTTAATGTTCCTTGTTAATGTGCACGCTATTATTTGGGACAAGCTGAATCATAACAACATCTGAATTTTCTGAATTTCAGCTACATTTGTGTTTCATATTAGGCAATTCCTGTGGTTGGCTTTAATTGTTTCATTGTCCTATCTGTTTACCTCACTACATATGGTCTTCTTCACTACAAAGAACGATAAAATATATACACAATGCACAGTCAGACATAAACCCAAGACCACAGAATTTGCCAATGGAAAAAAAAATGCTGGTGTCCATTTTATTCCTTGCCATAATTTGCACTGCAATATAAACCAAATCCCCAATTAAGGAATGGAATGCCAAAATACATATAATCAGGGTTGATTGCACTCTGCACTAAAAAGAAAAAAAACTCAGGACAATAATCTAATCCTGCACTCAGAAAAAGTATGCACATTTTGCCATTTTTCCAGTATTACTTTGAGGGAATTATTCTGACTTCTATATGGTTGGTTTCCACAAAATGTGGACTGGTTTATCACACTCATCAAAGTGCCAGGAAGAGAGGAGAGATTATCAGAGTAGGCCAAAAAAGATTGATGTACTACAGGTCAAAGGAGAGGCAGGGATGTCCAAAGGGAAAGAAACCCTCCCTCCACCACCACTCACAGTTACTGTATTTCCATTTCTAACTTGCCCCATTCATACATATTGGGACACTGAAAGAATTAACGTGATCCATCTGATGCAATGAAATGTCCAATGACAAAATATCAAAGTCTGTATCGAGAAATGGATTCAGACCACCTTAGACCTGACCACCCCTGGCCTTGGAGCATGGGTGGTATGGTTGAGTGGGTGCTCTGGATTGATCTTAGAATTCATGCTGGAACATTAGGGAAGTAGGAACTAAGCTATTATCAGATGACCTATTTTCTATGAAACTTGATGTCAAATAAACCTGTTAATGTCTAATGTGCCATATTTGTTTATGAGTTTATTTATTTATTTAACTTCTATATTGCCCAATAGCCGAAGCTCTCTGGGTGGTTCACAAAAATTTAAACCACAAGGTTCATCATAAAATAATATAAAATATGAAAGCTTAAAGCTGCAATATAACAGTACAGCCAGAATAAAACCTAGCAGCAATGCAGAGATATAAAATACAGATTTTAAACACCAGAGCTAAAGGACTAGGGAGCTAAAATGCTAAAACACAGGGGGAATAAGGTCTTCACCTGGCGCCGAAAGGAGTACAATGTAGGCACCAGGTGAACCTCTCTAGGGAGCTCATTCCACAGCCGGGGTGCCATAGCAGAAAAGGCCCTCTTCCTGGTAGCCACCCACCTCGCTTCCTTTGGCGGAGAAGGACCTGTGAGGATGATCTAAAGTCTGGGCAGGCACATATGGGAGGAGGTGATCTTTCAGATAACCTGACCACAAGCCATTAAGGGCTTTGAATGCTAATACCAGCACTTTGAATCAGGCCTGGAAATGGACTGGCAGCCAGTGCAGCTGGGAAAGTACTGGCATAATATGATCTCATTGGCCAGTCCCTGTTAACAATCTTGCTGCCCTATTTTGGACTAGCTGAAGTTTCCGGACCGTTTTCAAAGGCAGCCCCACATATAATGCATTGCAGTACTCTAGTCAAGAGGTTATCAGAGCATGGATAAGTGTAGCTAGGCTATCTCTGTCCAGATAAGGGCGTAGTTGGTATACCAGACTAAGCTGATTTTGTTTGGTAAGGCTGCTGATTATATATGTTGTAATAGAGAAAGTGTGATTTGTCTATACTTCATTAACGTACACTTAACATACACAAGTGGAGGTGCGTGACATGATAACTCTTTTCTCCCCTGTTGCTCTCCTCCCCCGTACACTTTTATCCCATCTTCCTGGAAACCAGTCACACTTACTATCATTCTACTCCCTCCCTCCTGCAATATTGTTCTGAGCATACCCAGGGACAGACCTTATGAACTGCCATAGGATAAAATGGGCTGACCAAAACTATCTACTGAAATTTTAATAAAAACTACAAATATTGGATACAACTCCTAGGGCACAGCATGCACTAGACCTTCCCCTTGATCTGACATAACAAGCAGTTTCCAAAAAATAGAGAAATCAGCTAATAAAATTCAACCCCAGTGAAGTCTAGGAGAAAGAAAACACATAATACCTGTCAAACCACTGGAGGTGAATAATCAAAATTTAAACTATAAATAAGCAATTTCTTACTCTTTCTACCTCAAAATCAGTATGTACCATCCTCAAACTGACCTCTCCTACACTGCCAAGTTTCAGAACAATCCACAGAGCCATTTTCTGAGCAAAAGCTGTAGAACCTACTGTCCTGCTGATTTCTGCTTATAATGGTGGAATGCGATTCATGCTGGAGAAGACTCTTACGAGTCCCCTGGACTGCAAGGAGGTCAAATCAGTCCATCCTAAAGGAAATCAACCCTGACTGCTCATTGGAAGGACAGATAATGAAGCTGAAGCTCCAATATTTTGGCCACCTAATGCAAAGAGAAAACTCCCTGGAAAAGACCCTGATGCTGGGAAAGACTGAAGGCAAAAGGAGAAGGGGACGGCAGAGGATGAGATGGCTAGAGAGCATCACGGATGCAATGAATATGAACTTGAGCACGCTCCGGGAGAGAGCGCAGGACAGGAAGGCCTGGCGTGCTATGGTCCATGGGGTCACGAAGAGCCGGACACGACTGAACAACAACAAAGCGATTCATCCAACTCACCCTTAATATAGGGCCACAACTGTGACCCTAAAATTTCTGGATGATGGTTATTCTCCATTTGTATAGAACATTTCAGCATAGATGTTGCAAAGCATTTGCCCAGCTTGGGTTTGTTATTGAACGGAAGCTATCATGCTGAACTCTGCTTGACTGAAAAATCTATTTTGTATGCCTGAAAGTTGTTTCCCTGTTTAATACGCAGTGTTTAAAAGCTACAGCAAAGCTTTTAAGAATGCATTCTTTCTGTCACTATCAAGCTTACTTAAGTAGTAATGGTGTTTCTGCCTCTGTTTGACCTGCTTCTGTTTCCCCTGTTTCCTGATAATGTTTCTTATCTCCAGCTGTTACCTACCACACATGCTTAGTATCTTTATTTCAGTTTCAATTCCCACCACTCACAATGCAATTCTCTTTTTAAAATCACCTGCTGCTGCTTTGCCCTGCAAGAACTGCATGCAATTAAGCAGTAAGAGAATTACTGTATTTTGCAAGCAGGTTGGCCATTTTGTTCAGTGAGGGGGCATTTTTATCAGTTCTCTAAACAGGTCCCATCAACAAAGAGCCCAGCCTTGCACTTCCAGTTAGAGTTAAAGTATGAAGCATTATACATGTGTGTGCTACATTATACGTGTGTGTGAAATTAGAGACTCTTGACATTCACCCAGAATGCTGCTGATCTCTCCTCTGCTGGTTTTCAACATTCAACTCCAATTTGTGATATTCAGTAGGTCCATTATTTGTATACTTGCCCATATCCAACAGCCAGTACAGTGCAGGTCTGGATTTGGAGGTGGGAGGTTCAATAATACCCGTGAAGTTTGCCAGCTTTTTATTTTAAAACATTCTGACACTCTGCTGAGAAAGACTATGTCAAGGATAATCCTGCATTGGCACAGGCAGGAAGACAGCCCAGTTACACAGGCACTTGTTCAGTGTTTCATGTTTGTGCCTGTGCAAATGAACACACACCCTCAAGTGTACATTTGAAAGGGCACTGACCATTTCCATGCCTCACTTATCATGCTTAATCCATAATAGCTTGTGACAAACTGTGGGAAAGAATTGTTGTTGTTGTTCAGTCATTCAGTCGTGTCCGACTCTTCGTGACCCCATGGACCACAGCACGCCAGGCCTTCCTGTCCTGTGCTCTCTCCCGGAGCGTGCTCAAGTCCATATTCATTGCATCAGTGATGCTATCTAGTCATCTCATCCTCTGCCATCCCTTTCTCCTTTTGCCTTCAGTCTTTCCCAGCATCAGGGTCTTTTCCAGAGAGTTTTCTCTTCGCATTAGGTGGCCAGAATATTTGAGCTTCAGCTTCAGTATCTGTCCTTCCAATGAGCACTCAAGGTTGATTTCCTTTAGGATGGACTGATTTGACCTCCTTGCAGTCCAGGGGACTCATAAGAGTCTTCCCCAACACCACAGTTCGAAAGCATCAATTCTTCGGCGCTCAGCCTTCCTTATAGTCCAGCTCTCACAGCCATATACATACGTTACTATTGGGAAAACCATAGCTTTGATTAGATGGACCTTTGTTGGCAAGGTGATGTCTCTGCTTCTTACTATGCTGTCTAGGTTTGCCATAGCTTTCCTCCCAAGGAGCAAGCGTCTTTTAATTTCATGGCTACAGTCACCGTCTGCGGTGACCTTGGAGCCCAAGAAAATAAAATCTGTCACTGCTTCCATTTCTTCCCCTTCCATATGCCAGGAAGTGATTGGGCCAGATGCCATGATCTTCGTTTTTTTAATGTTGAGTTTCAAACCAGCTTTTGCACTCTCCTCTTTCACCCTCAACAAGAAGCTCTTTAGATCCTCTTCGCTTTCTGCCATTAGAGTGTATCATCTGCATATCTAAGGTTGTTGATAATTCTCCTGGCAATCTTAATTCCGACCTGTGATTTATCCAACCCAGCATTTCTCATGATGTACTCTGCAGGGAAAGAATTAGGCATGTGTAATAATCTAAGAATGGGGACAAAGCCCACTAATGCAACGGAAATATCTTAGAGTGCAATCATATGCATGTTTACTCAGAAATAAGTCCTATTGAGTTCAATGTGCCTTCCCCCAGGTAAGGGCAGCCTACAACAATATATTGTAGGGTTTGATTCCGAACTCCCTTTGTCTGACAGAAGAAGTCCTTCCATCCATTGAGGGAGTCCTTCCATCAAGGAGTCCTTTTGTTGTTAGGAAAACCTTTTGTGTTTGCACATGCTCACTAAACATTAGGGGAAATCCCAGATCCTTCTCTCTGTTTAAAAATTTGACGTTCCCAACAAAAAGCCCTGAAACTGCCAACTTCCCCTCCCCTTCCCCCTCAAACAAACTGTGTCTGTGCCAAGAAAAGGGCAGTTGGCAAACCTAGGGCTGTTTTCAAGGTTAGTCCTACTTAGAGTAGACCCACTGAAGTGAATGGGACTTAAGTTCAGCTAACTTTGGATCCAACCCATAATTCTTTATTCAGCTATGAATTACTGGTTGGCTTTGGGCACATTTCTTACCTCTAAGCAAAACATGACTTACATGGTTGCTGTGGGAATTAAATTATCTAAGTTCTGATCTATCCTAAACCTTTGGGAGAGAGTGAGAAAGTAATCTCAAAGAATAAATTACGCTTTCAAAAGCCATCTTCCGCTTTAGGGGTCCAGATAATGTCAGAAAGCATCTTATGTGGTTTCTGCCAATGCCTCAGCAGAAGTTCATTAAGGAACCCTATGTTCGTCATTCATTGGATGAGGAGAAAGATACTAATGTAACTTGAAGTGGCAGATTTATGGCACAGCTACACAAAAAAACTATACTCGTTTGGAATCCATTTAACTGGCATGGCCTCCCCCTCCACCCCAAATTTGGGAATTGTAAGGCAGAGTTTGGGGGGGGGGGTCCTGAAAGTAAAAACTAGTATAGAATCTCATGGAAAATAAGGCCGTTAATGGCTTCAATGGCAACATATCTCTGAATAGGGGTGTATGAGAATTTCATTTTGATTTGTTTTTAAACCAGAATTTGCCTGTTTCGCAACCCCTAACACTAATGACTGTGTACTTTCTTGGGAAAAGCCTGCACATTCCCGAGCTTGCATCTGTATTCACAAAATGCCAACTTTAGAAAAATGTGTTTTAAAATGCATACTTTAAAATGTACATTTAAAAAAATATATGCATTTTCATGCCTTAGTCAATTTGAGGGGAGGACACATTTGGGTGTGTGCTTTTTAAAAAATGCATACCCAAATGCACACCATTTCCTATTCAAATGAAAAGAAAAACAGATACCATTAAGAAAGGGAAGAGGGTTGGTCTGAACTTCCGGGAAGAGCTTGGAGGAAATTGGTGAGCTTGAGCATTAGGGATGGGCAGCCTCACCCAAGACCAGCTCATGCACCGCGCACCAGACCCCTGCCAGCCGCCCGCCCCTGTTCACTGTGTGTGGCAAGCCACCAGGCAGTCCACAGATGCCCTATGAGCAGCTGCCCTATCCTTCAGTGAGCCGCCATTTGCATAAAAATGGCAGCTCATTCTTTTACATAATAAGGGCCTTACACAAATGGCAGCTGTAAAGCGGCCATTTATTCATGATTACATGTGTAAATGGTCCATTTACATCTGTACTTTTGCATGAATTGCTACTTTACATCCATTTGCATAAAACGACGTTTACCTAAAGGAATAAGCAATCATTTTTACACAAAATGGCAGCTTGGTGGACCAGCGGGACTGGAGTCCAGGAGGCCAAGCACAGGGGAGTCCACCAGACTCCACCCCCTCTCGGACTCCCACAACATCCCTATTGAGCGTCACTGTTTCTCCCAGCCCTATCTCTTAATACCAGTTGCTGGAGAACAGCAGCAGGAGAGGGTTATTGCCCTAGTGTCCTGCTTGTGGGCTTCCCGTAGGTATCTGATGAAGTGGGCAATGTCCATGAAAGCTTATGCCAGAATAAAGGTACCTCTTTGCTGTTTCTGAAAGGGCACAATGTCGTTCTGCCCTCTTATCTTCCACTGATTTCAAATTGGGAGTGGGGCCACTTCACCCAATTTATAATGGTTTATCACTGTTTTTCATTGAATCGTGAGCCAGATCTGAAGCCCTGCCAAGTATGCTTGTGGAATGCCTGTGTTTGCAAACAGACATTGATCGTATCCAGACATTACATATTCATATAAAATGGTATACCTTTAAAATGTCAAGTGTGAAGCGGCATTCAGTAGCTCTGCCTCTGAAATCAACAGGACTTAAAAGTGTTTCACTCTAAGGCTGTACAGGCATTTGCTTCCATGCACATGCTAACCGTTGTTGTTGTTTTTATTCTATGCATATATACATTGTATGGCGGATGAGCAAGACTGAGCCTTTTGGCCTTGCCCCTGACACCACACATCCTGCCAGTCCTGCCCATCCAGTCACCCCCATGTACAGGTGTGTGTGTGTGTGTGTGTGTGTGTACATTCTCACATGACTGGGTATTCTGCATGATGGGGGTTCCTGATCATATTGTGGGCCTTCGCATGTACAGATCTATGCCTTTAGGCATCTGGTTTCAGACTTGGCATGTGCATGCATACGTCAGAGTGTGGGATCTAGAATCGTAGAATCATAGAATAGTAGAGTTGGAAGGGGCCTACAAGACCATCGATTCCAACCCCCTGCTCAATGCAGGAATCCAGGTCAGAGCATCCCTGACAGATGGCTGTCCAGCCTCGTCTTGAATGCCTCCAGTGTGGGAGGGCCCACCACCTCCCTAGGTCATTGGTTCCATTATCATATTGCTCTAACAGTCAGGACGTTCCTCCTGATGTTCAGCCAGAATCTGGCTTCCTGTAACTTGAGCCCATTATTCTGTGTCCTGCACTCTGGGATGATGGAGAAGAGATCCTGGCCTTCCTCTCTGTGACAACCTTTCAAGTATTTGAAGAGCACTATCATATCTCCCCTCAGTCTTCTCTTCTCAAGACAAAACATGCCCAGTTCTTTCAGTCTCTCTTTATAGGGCTTTGTTTCCAGTCCCCTGATCATCCTTGATGCCCTCCTCTGAACCCTGTCCAGCTTATCTGCATCCTTCTTAGTGTAGTGCCCAGAACTGGACACAGTACTCCAGATGAGGTCTAACCAGTGCTGAGTAGAGGGGAACTAGTACTTCCTGGGATTTGAAAGCTATGCTTCTATTAATGCAGCCCAAAATAGCATTTGCCTTTTTTGCAGCCACATCACGTTGTTGGCTCATATTCAGCTCGTGATTTACAACAGTTCCAAGATCCTTCTCGCTTGTAGTGTTGTTGAGCCACATATCCCCCCTCTTGTAGCTGTGCATTAGGTTTCTTTTTCCTAGGTGCAGACCTTGGCATTTATCCCTAGTAAATGTCATTCTGTTGTTTTCTGCCCAGTGCTCCAGTCTATCAAGATCACTTTGAATTTTGTTTCTGTCTTCCAAAGTAGTAGCTATCCCGTCCAATTTTGCATCATCTGCAAATTTTATCAGCATTCCCTGCACCTCCTCCTCCAAGTCATTCATAAAAATGTTGAAGAACACAGGGCCCAGGACTGAGCCCTGCAGTACCCTGCTCATTACCTCTCCCCAGTTTGAGAAGATCCCATTGATAAGCACTCTTTGAGCCCACCTTAGGGAAGAGCAGCCAAGGCAAGGCTTCCCTAAAAGGTGGCTGGACAATTGTTCAGGTGAGTCTTACGTGCTGTGCTGCCTAGTGGGTCACAGGGCACTCTTTCTCCCCCAGGGCCAAGCATGTGCCATTTAGCCCCAGGTGGACTGGCTTGTGAGAGGCCCTGCAACATCTTCCTTGAATCAGACTTGCATCTCCTCAGTGGTCTTGGTCGAGTAATCACTGCATTGTTTTCAAGGTGGTCTCGATGCCACGTTTGGTATTCACTAAGGAGGAATCTCTGTAAAGGTATTTTGTTGTATGGCCAACATTCCATACTCCATAACTGTGACAAAGAACTTAGATGTTTTTGTCCATGCCAGGTTGTTTTGTTCTGAGGACTCAGCATGGTGGTTTGTCCAAGTTCTGCCAAAGGGAAAGAATTGCCCCTTTGAGGTTTTAAGCTTTCATATGTTATATTGTTTTATGCTGTGCTTTGTGGTTTTAATTTTTGTGAACTGCCCAGTGAGCTTCAGCTGTTGGGCTGCAGTATAGAAATGAAGTGAATAAATAAAATAAGATGGAAAATGCCCTGTTCTCCTTTCCTGCTATGAAATAGAATGGCTGAATGGAAGGAGACCTTCTCTTTATTCAGGTGACTCCCTCAGTGACCATTTGGGGTGGGGGGTAGCCCTTTTTGAAGGAAAGCTCCTTTGGTATTTTTGGGTACATGGGAGTAACATTGCTTGAATTATTGCCAGGCAAGGGTAGCTAACAGAGCAAAAGGATGTGGAGCGCTGGAGTGTTGTAGAACCTTGCTCTGGAAAGAATCTTCTCCTCTCTTCTAGGCAGGAATCCATGGCAACCTTTAATGCAGAGGTAGGGAAGTTGACCCCTTCATGGATCACTGCCTTGTTGTGGCGAAGGGGCTTGCGTAACTCAGTGAAGCCATAAGCTATGCCATGCAGGGCTACCCAAGACAAACAGGTCATAGCGGAGAGTTCTGACAAAATGTGGTCCACTGGAGAAGGAAATGGCAACCCACTCCAGGATTCTTGCCAAGAAAACCCCATGGAACTTATCACAAGGCTAAAAGTTATGATGCCGGAAGGTGACCCCCTCAGGTCGGAAGGTGTCCAATATACTACTGGGGAAGAGCAGAGGGAATTTCCAAGTAGTGCCAGAAAGAGTGAAGCGGCTGGGCCAATGCCGAAAGGACACTCAGCTGTGGATGTGTCTGGTGGTGAAAAGAAAATCTGATCTGTAAAGAACAATATTGTTTAGGAACCTGGAATTAGGGATGTACGAAAGTCACTTACCTTTAACGAAATTTGATTCGCGGTGGGGGGGAGGCGCTCTGTCCCTCCCCCCGAAATTCTGGCCGGGAGGGGGAAGCACTGGACCAGCATGGGCAAATTTAATTCAGGTGACCATTATATCTACTACTGCGGGCAAGAATCCCTTAGAAGAAATGGAGTAGCACTCATAGTCAACAAAAGGGTGGGAAAAGCAGTACTGGGGTACAATCTCAAAAACGATAGAATGATCTCAGTAGGAATCCAAGGCAAACCATTCAACATCACAGTAATTCAAGTCTATGCCCCAACCACTGATGCCAAAGAAGCTGAGGTCGATCGGTTCTATGAAGACCTACAACACCTTCTAGAACTAACACCAAAAAAAGATGACCTTTTCATCATAGGGGATTGGAATGCTAAAGTAGGAAGTCAAGAAATCACCAGGATAACAGGCAAGCATGGCCTTGGTGTACAAAATGAAGCAGGACAAGGCTAATAGAGTTTTGCCAAGAGAACATGCTGATCATAGCAAACACTCTTTTCCAACAGCACAAGAGGCGACTCTACACATGGACATCACCAGATGGTCAATATCGAAATCAGATGGATTATGTCCTTTGCAGCCAAAGATGGAGAAGCTCTATACAGTCAGTAAAAACAAGACCTGGAGCTGACTGTGGCTCAGATCATGAGCTTCTTGTTGCAAAATTTCGGCTTGAATTGAAGAATGTAGGGAAAACCACTAAACCATTCAGGTATGACCTAAATCATATCCCTTATGAATATACAGTGGAGGTGGGGAATAGATTGAAGGGATTAGACCTGAGAGACAGAGTGCCTGAGGAACTATGGACAGAGGTCCGTAACATTGTTCAGGAGGCAGCAACTCAATCCATCCCCAAGAAAAAGAAATGCAAGAAAGCCAAGTGGCTGTGTGATGAGGCTTTACAAGTAGCTGAGGAAAGAAGGGAAGTGAAAAGCAAGGGAGAAAGGGGAAGATATATCCAACTGAATGCAGAGTTCCAGAGAATAGCAAGGAGAAACAAGAAGGTCTTCTTAAATGAACAATGCAAAGAAATTGAGGAAAATAATAGAATGGGAAAGACTAGAGATCTTTTCAAGAAAATCGGAGATCTCAAGGGAACGTTTTGTGCAAAGACGGCCATGATAAAAGACAAAGGACAGAAGTAGGGATGTACGAAACACCTACCTGGTGCCGTGCCGGGCAATCCGCGGTTGGGGGGAGGCGGTCCGTCCATCCCCCCAGAATCCTCAACGGGGGGGAGGCAATCCGGTCCTCCCCCCAGGAATCCTGCCTGGCCGGCTCTGCTCCGCGGCCAAGCTGCAGAGCCGCCGGCCAGCTCCGGCAGCCCGCAGCCAGACATCTGGCCACTCGGCAGCCCTGCAGGGACGCAAATGGTGGCTGTCGTAGCCACCGCCATTTCCGTCCCTGTATCGAGTCCCCTGGACTGCAAGGAGGTCAAATCAGTCCATCCTAAAGGAAATCAACCCTGAATGCTCATCGGAAGGACAGATACTGAAGCTGAAGCTCAAATATTTTGGCCACCTAATGTGAAGAGAAAACTCTCTGGAAAAGACCCTGATGCTGGGAAAGACTGAAGGCAAAAGGAGAAGGGGACGGCAGAGGATGAGATGGCTAGATAGCATCACTGATGCAATGAATATGGACTTGAGCATGCTCCGGGAGAGAGCGGAGGACAGGAAGGCCTGGCGTGCTATGGTCCATGGGGTCACGAAGAGTCGGACACGACTGAACGACTGAACAACAACAACAGGGAAGCTGAACCCTGTGTGCCAAATCTGGGACACCTCCTAGGGTGCCAATCCAACCTTCTGAGATCCCCCCGATGCCCACCCTCCCTTTCCCCTGACTGCCAATCACTTGGTGGTTTCCCAGTCTTTACAAGTTTACCCTTCCCACTTTCTAAAACATTGAAAGGCCTCTCCTAAGATTTAGTTACTGGCAGTAAGAGCTTGAAACTAAAGTGTGCTGGGGGGGGTGTTGAATTTTGGCCCCACCTCTTTTGCCCCACCTACCATTGGAATGTAGCCCCCAAGAGCTTCTCCAAACTTGAATTTGACCTTGGGGCTGAAAGAGGTTCTCCACCCCTGCCTTTGGACTGGGAGCAGGCAAGAACATCAGGGCCTGCTCCAGTTGGACTCCCCTGCTCCCACAGGGCTAACTGACATCCATGGCCCTGGGGGGAAGAAGAAGGAGCGAGGGAGCAGGCGAAAGGAACGTCAGGGCCTGCTCCAGTTGGACTCCCCTGCTCCCACAGGGCTAACTGACATCCATGGCCCTGGGGGGAAGAAGAAGGAGCGAGGGAGCAGGCGAAGGGAACGTCAGGGCCTGCTCCAGTTGGACTCCCCTGCTCCCACAGGGCTAACTGACATCCATGGCCCTGGGGGGAAGAAGAAGGAGCGAGGGAGCAGGCGAAGGGAACGTCAGGGCCTGCTCCAGTTGGACTCCCCTGCTCCCACAGGGCTAACTGACATCCATGGCCCTGGGGGGAAGAAGAAGGAGCGAGGGAGCAGGCGAAGGGAACGTCAGGGCCTGCTCCAGTTGGACTCCCCTGCTCCCACAGGGCTAACTGACATCCATGGCCCTGGGGGGAAGAAGAAGGAGCGAGGGAGCAGGCGAAGGGAACGTCAGGGCCTGCTCCAGTTGGACTGCCCCTCCTTTGGGAGATGAGAGGGGGGAACAAGGCCATCCCACCAGCCCTGCTGACAGTCTACCTAATTCTTTTTTCTCCCCTCCCCATTGCCTTTTCCTTGTGCGTCATGTCTTTTTTAGATTGTGAGCCTGCAGGCAGGGACTGTCTTCTTTGTTCATTGATTGTAAGCTGCTCCGGGAGCTTTTTTTGGCTGAGAAGCGGGATAAAAATACAATAAATAAATACATACATACATGGGGCAGCAGATGTAGGAGGGGTGAAAGAAGTACTTTTATAGACTATGTTCAATCCTCCCCTCCCTCCCTTTGCGCGACCCACCAATTGGAGATAACTGTGTTCTCTTTTATGTCTTGTATTTAGCACTGTGCCAAATGTTTTGATCTCTTTATTTTCCACCATTCATGGGGGGGGGGGGGCGTTTGGAAAGAAATTGCTCCTGAAAATTTGTGGGTAGGGGTGAGAATTTTGGAGAAATTTTCAGGGTGCAGGGCTTCAGTGCTTACCTTCCTGTAAGGAGGTGGCTGAGGGGAGTGGGGGTGCTTTTTTATCCCCCCCCCCATTCTGTCCTTGCAGCCTCTGTGGCTGCTTGAGTTTCTTGGAAATCCCCCTGGAAGACTTAGCCAGGACTTCTTCCCTTGGGGCTTCCCTGTGCTGCTGCCTGCAGAGTTCCTGAAAGCTGAGAGAGAGATTTTTCATTTTGCTTTGTTGTTATTAAAAGTCCTTTTAACAACAAGAAGAAGAGAAATAATAAGAAAAATAACAATAACTCCTTGCTCAGCTTTCAAGCACTCAGCAGGCACAGGAAAGTCCCAAGGAAGGAAGTCCTGGCTAAGTCTTCTAGGGGGCTTTCAAAGAAGCTCGAACAGCAAGAGAAGCTGCAATGACATGGTAAAAGAAAGAGCACATGCACCCCTCAGCCACCTCCTTACAGGAAGGTAAGCACTGAAGCCCTGTCCCCTGAGAAATTTCTCAGAAATTCTCAGCAATCCAACAGAAGAGGCAGAAAAATGACTACTTCTTTTGCAAGGAAACAAAGAGGCTGCAAAAGGACAGGTAGGGTTTAGGCACAGCACTCCTTATATTGCTTTCACTTTCTTAACTAAGGACACACTTATTATTATTACTGTTGTTGTTGTTACTGTTATTACTACACTATTATTATTATTAATTTATATTATGATCTGTATTGCTATGAATACAGCGTCTTTCTTGACTAATGACACATTGTACACTTTGATATTATTGTGTTATAGCTTTGCTTAGCACATTTTGCAGCTGAAATCCATTTGAGTCCTTAGCAGGGTTCGGATGACCCTCCCACACACATAAGGGGGGGGCAGAGTCACAGAGACTAGCTCCACCCTGTGCCACTGACAGCCCCCTTCCTGTCACTCTGTAAGGGGCATACATACACTATAGAATTATTTTTGAAGAAATGGAAGCCAGAAGAGAAGGGCCATAGTGTGTGATTTGTGGTGTTGGGAACAGAGCTGTATATTCTGAAGAAAACCAGTAGATTTTTTTTAGTTTTTCAATTAAAAAGAGGAGGCACCCTCACACCTATCCCCTGAATGTTTGAAAGGAGTGTCATTATCTCAAAATAATGCAGTGTGTTTTCACATAGCAGTTGAACAGTGTTAGCTATTTCTGTAGTGGCCATTTAGGAATAAACATCTCTCATGTGCATGTGTAGAAAAGCACATATATTACTACTATAATGAGTTTGTATGTGGGGCTGCCTTTGAAAACTGCTCAGAAATAGTTACACAAAAGAGAGCTGCTAAGCTGCTAACTGCGACCTATTGATGGGAACATTCCTTGCTAAGGCTTAAACAGCTTCACTCGCTCCCAGTCCACTTCCAAGAGCAATTCAAAGTGTGGGGGCTTCCCTATAAAAACCATACTTGGCCGCCTGCCGGGATCCTGGCACCCCAGTGCTGCCTGTCACTCCCCTTAAAAATGTTGTTTCCACCCCAGCACAGAGCAGCACCAGAGGACTGGGTCTAGGAGCCATTTTAATTTCCCACAAAGCTGCCTAACATAGTGTCTGTCCAAGATAGGGTAGCCAGTTATGAATCGCCAAAAAAGAGGATAAAAGAGGACACTTATTTGCACAGACTTTGCACGTGCTAATTGATTTGTATAGGTAGACATTTAAAAATTATTATAATGTAATTTATTTATCTAATAGATTTATATACTGGTGACCATATTTTAAAATACCTCTAGATAGAAATACATCTCGCCATAGTGTGGAAGACTGTGACCAGGGGACCAGTGCGCCTTGCTCAGTCTGCTGTCCAGGTGCTGTGGATGGGCAACTTCAGGGCCCAGTTCTTCCTTCTGATGGTTCTTTATCTTTACACCAGATTTCAGTTGGAAAGCCCTTCAAACAGAGGATGCCTTCAAACTAGAAGACAGTCCTCTGTCAGCCCTTCAAATAGAGGACCGTCCTTTGTAAAAGAGGACACACAGACAAGAAAACTATTACGTTCCTTTGCTTTTCTCTGGTGCACTGATTTATGGCAATTCTGATTCTAGGTTTCTTGAAAATACTTGCATTGAAGAGCAGGATACAAATCACAAAATAAATAATAATTACACTGACCAACTGCAATTGAGCTAAAACCACTTTTCAATTACTCTCTTGGCATTTGCCTTCCTCTCTTGATAGAGTCATCTGGGGGGGAAATGCTGACAACTAAGGCAACTGCAAGGCCCTGGCTCAGGCAAGCAAACATCCAGGCCTTCCTTTGTTGGCGATGTGAGCCTTGGAATGTGAGCCGGCATCCTAGCAAGTCTTGACTCAAACATAAAAAGTTCTTTAACAAAATCTATGACTTATCCATTTTGTCAGCAAATTAATCTCAGTTATGACTTTGCAGGGGGCACTTGCAACCTATGAGAAGAACCAGTGTTCAGCTTTTAAAAAAATCTGTGTCAAACACTTTTCATTCTGTTTCATATTTTCTGACTTTATGTGAACATGTGCTGCCACCTCTAGATGATTCCATGAAATTACTTCTGGTGTTTTCCATTTCCACTGTAATTTACTTTTCTTCCTTCATTATGCTATTACAGCTAAATCACTGTCAGGAGAAAGTAGAGCAGCCTTGTAACTTCTCTGTCAAAACACCTAGGAATACGAGAAGCTGCACTGAAGTTGTCAGCATTCTAGATGGAATATTTAAATTGGACCATGGTTGATTCTCCACTTAAGAGCATAAGAAGAGTCATGCTGGATCAGACCAAGGGTCCATCTAGTCCAACATTCTGTTCACACAGTGCCAACCAGCTGTCGACTAGGAGCCTGCAAGCAGGACACAAGTACAACAGCACCCTCCTGCCCATTTTCCCCAGCAACTGGTGCATATAGGCTCACTGCCTCTGGTACTGGAGGTAGCACATAGCCATCAGGACTAGTAGCCATTGATAGCCTTCTCCAGGAATTTGTCTAACCCCCTTTTAAAGCCATCCAAATTGGTGGCCATCACTACATCCTGTGATAGTGAATTCCATAGTTTAACTGCACTGTGTGAAGAAGTACTTTTATCTGTCCTGAATCTCCTACCAATCAGTTTCATGAGATGACCCATGAGAGCAGGAGAAAAAAAACGAGAACTTCAATTAACTGCTGTGAGAGAATTTTACACAAAGCTTCTTGACTATTGGTGTAGTACATCCTGGTGGAGGAAAATGATACATGTCAACCCTATACCAACTAAAATGCAGGCCCAGCCCTACCATTAGGCAAAGTGAGGCAACCACCTCAGGCAGGTGATTTGATGTGTTATGCAGAAGGATAGACAAATTTATCAAATTGATTTCTCTCAGTTTCTCATTTTTCTAGTCTTCAGTTCAGTTGGTCTCAAACTTTGAGAATTTCTCCAGTCTTAAGTTCAGTTCATTCCAAACTTTGAGACTTTTTTAAAAAATGTTGGCATGAAAAGTCATAAGTATTTTTGTGCACATTTCTCCCAGTACATATATTTTGTATGGATTTTGCCCAATATGCACATTTTCCCCAAGCAATTTTCCTAATATAATGCATTTTAAACATTATTTTCCCTATTATTTTTTTTATTGGAGAACTCCATTGCAAAAACTGGAGAACTGCAAATTTCAAAGGAAAATGGGTTTCAGTTCATACAGTGGTTCGAAAGCATAACATTTGGTACATTTGCATTAAAATGTGAACTGAACAAATTTCTCCCTAGTCATGAAAGAGCAACTAATCCTTAGCTATTTAATGGATTATTGTTTGTATTTTTACTGCCAGGGAGACGTATGTTTAACGTTTCGATGGTTTCACGGGTATGCTCTTTTATTAAGTGACAGATGTTTAAACACTGTTGTGTACGACTACTTTTATTTATTAATGACTTTGAAACACAATTGGGCTCACATTTATTGGGGGAGAAGGTAGCACATTAATTGACAAGGATGGCATGGTTTGTTTGCTTGCTTGCTTGTTTGTTTCACGCATTTGTAAAAACTCCATTGAGCAGCTTACATGAGATCAATAACAAATGAGACTATCCCTGCCCATAGGCTTGCAATCGAAAAGACGTGACACAAAGGGAAGAAGGGAGGGAAAGGAAAGTGGGGGAAGAAGCAAACCCAGGCACCGGTTCCGTCTCTCCCTCTGCTATAGCCTGATGGAATGGCTGCTGCTAGATAACGGGTGAAGGGGGAGCCTGATGGAGCTGATCTCTTCGCAGAGCCAGCAGAGAGCCTCTGCACTTGGACAGGCACCAAGACCCCAGCTAGGAAAGCACTGCCAATCCCTGACTCCACACAGCAGCAACCACTCACCCTGCTCCCTCGCTCAGCTGCTGGGTCGATGGGTGGGGTCGGTACTGAGCTCCCACTGAGCTTTTTCCCTTTGGTGCCGCACACCATCTGTGGCAGCAGTGGATTCTCTTCCTCACCACCAGGCCGAGGCAGAGGGCAAGAGAAGCAGCAACAGCTGGTGTTTCTGGCTCCTATGCTGTCAGGGAGCTTTGCTGCTGGCCTTCACATCACAACATGGGAGATTGTCTCAGGGGCCCCTGTGTTGCGGCAGCCCCTTGTAAAATCTATTTAGATATTTATAAACCACCTCTCATCTGCCAAAGGAGGGGTGGGCAACATCAGACAGTGCAGGGGGCAATTCCCCCCTCCCTCCCCCCCAGACTCACTCCCGCTGCACCACTGGCAGCGAAATAAAGGGGCAAAGAAGATTTGTCAGTTCTAAGCCTCTGGAGTGCTATGGAGCTGCTACAGAGGCTGAAATGGACAAATTTAGGTTGTTTGCAAGCAACGTTTGTCTGCTCTAAGCCTCCATAGCAGTTTGCTCTTGAATTCTGTCGTGGCAGGGGGCACACTGGGGGTGGCAGGCTTGTAGGCCCTCTGCCAAAGCTATTAGGACAGTGAAAAATGAATATAACAAAAAGGAGTCATACAACCACAAAATGCAATAAATTACAATAATAAAACAGCAATAAAAGGAAGTAAAAATACAATAAGATAGACTGATCAGCTTAAAATGCCTGGGCAAACAGAAAAGTTTTGGCCTTGTCCCAAAGGAATACCTTAGAGAACAATCCCCGTGCTTGCTTGCCCACCAAATGTGGTGCTATATAAGACTCAAAGAGGAAGAAACAATCATCTTCAAATATTTATTTGTTTTATTTCCTTTCTGCCGACAACTTGTGCTCAAGGTGGTACTTTAAGTGTGTATGGCTATTTTGAAGAGGATGAATGTGCATTTAGTGTGCATCAGATCTACACAGTCCACACAGCTACTGTGATTATTTTATCCCATGAAGGTCTCCCACAGTGCTGAAACTTACTTACATGTTTCCCACAATACTCAAAGTGCTATACCGCATCTGTCAAGTTAGTTGATGAATGTGAATGGCTCCCCCCCTGCCCAGAATACCCATAATCCTCTACCAGTACTTTATACCTGTAGTTTCTACCTCCAACACAGGTCCTTCAAATGTGCCTCCCTGCCAGTGTGGCCTACAATCTAAGACTGAGGCGACCCAGGTTCACAACTAGGGATGTAGGAGAAATCCACAATGAATTCAGATGAGTTCAGATTTCTACGAATCCGACCCGTGGATTCCGCAGGGGACTAGTTTTTTCAAAGGCTCACAGATTCCGCAAATTTGCATATCAGGTTTGGGGGGGGTTACTTTGGGGGCGGATTTACACAATTTTGTTTCTTTGCAGGTGTGCACTTGCAAATGAATGGAATTCTTGTACGGAAAATACAGTTCTGTCAGTGAGCTGACAACGGAACGAAAGATGCCTGAAAATCCAGAAAAGATAGACTGAACAGATTTAACAAAATCCGTACATCCCTATTCACAACCTCACTCAGCTATGAAGCTCAGTGGGCAGGGCTGGCCCTACCATTAGGCAGAGTGAAGTGGCCACCTCAGGCAGCAGATACTGGGGGGGGAGCAGTGAGGTGTTGGAGAGCAGAGTTGTATGTGCCCTGTAGGCCCCCTAAACTAGCATGCCACTCTCAGGTGCAGTGGATGACTCCATCCTGTTGCCGGTGTTGAAGTAAAATTCAGCTACCAGGTTGGATGGGTTTTGTATGTGGAATAGACATTGGGGGGGCACCCTCTGGTATTTACCTCAGACAGCAAAATACTGGGGCTGCCCTGACACTGGGTGACCTTGAGCCAGTTACTCTCTCTCTCAGCCTATCCTACCACAGGGGTGTAGCAGCGAGGTTAAAGCCAGAGGAGGGAGAACCATGCACATCACCTTGGGGAATGGCAGTATAAAACTATAATAATCATAATCACAATCATGTTTGAACATCCCCTCTCATGCCTTGAAAGCACGCTTGAGGGCTTTGTGGGGTTGTGCCACTTAGCTTCACCTCTCCCTCTGTCACCGATTCATGCGCTAGCCACATGCAGGACCCCTGGACCAATCAGGAATCCTGGCTGCAAGGCTGCTTCACATGGCTGCCAAAAGCTCAGCTGACATGGGGATAGCACACCCATGGTGGGTGTCCCTTCTGGAAGACAGGGCTAGCTGCTGTGACCCTGGAACCCCCCTCACGCATACTTTCAGTGTGTGAGGGAGGTCATGTGACCCCCACCGCCATAATATGCAGGGTTCAGTGATTGGGGATTCAGTGCTATTCATCAGGTTAGCACTGCTCAAGAAGTTAGTGGTGGAGAAGGAATCATGCAGCAAACTGAGGTGCATGTTTTCTTCATATTCTGTATTCCTATTTCATAGAATCATCGGGTTGGAAGGGGCCTACAAGACCATTGAGTCCAACCCCCTGCTCAGTGCAGGAAGCCTGATTCCCAGGCGGTCTCCCATCCAAGCACTAACCAGGGTGACCCTGCTTAGCTTGAATAAGCATAAGGGCCAAAACAGACATTGTTTCAAATGTGCATCTGGCAGCTACATCTTTTTACATTTTTACTCTAAAGTAATTGCAGGGGCCCCAATCTAGACTTTAAAAGCCCCCCAACCCTCCTCCTTACGCTAGGGTCCTGATCTGGATGTGGGGGGGGCTGCACCTACTCCAGAGTAAAGTGTGGGAGACATAGGTGCT
Source organism: Heloderma suspectum (assembly GCF_057233095.1). Classification (NCBI taxonomy): domain Eukaryota; kingdom Metazoa; phylum Chordata; class Lepidosauria; order Squamata; family Helodermatidae; genus Heloderma; species Heloderma suspectum. The sequence goes on from NC_139458.1 coordinate 276,446,091, forward strand.
TGACACAGTTTTAAAGTAATATCTGTTTTGGCCATAAATCAGGAGAATGGGAATCAGCCATCTCAATCCCTGAACCTTAAACTATGCAAAATTCTGGTTAAGCACCTTTTGCAAAAAACACTTAGCTACTATGCTATAGCTGACATATTTCTTGGTTTTAATACCTCTTGCAAAGCTATAAACAACATGACAAAAGCACATGTCTAGGTTTCTTATAGCAAAGGGGGAAAGATCCACGCTGTTGTAATCAGACCAAAAACTCTCCTCTTGTCTCCCTCCCCCTTGCCCTATTTTTTTCCCTGCAAAAAAAGGTGAAGAGGGAAATCACTTTAAATATATCATTACTTCTGATGCCCAAATGGTGACCAGTTTTCTGTTTTTAATCTTCACCTTAACAAAGAGCAGTTGGGCAGCTATTGATGGCGGAGACACAGCAGTCAACTACCTTGTAAATGAGAAGCGGTGGTAGTAAAAATGAATTTGTATATCACCAGGAGTGGAGAGTATGTCTCCCTTGTAAATTTAATTAAACAGCAGGTGCAAAATCAGGTCATATGGCTTTCATGTGCCCCATGTGAGGATGACAACTAAACAATGATTCTAATATGAAGAAATTTGCATACATTTGCATTGGATTCCATGGAACACAGGGCAGCCCTCACCTTCTCCTGGTGTGACACTTCTGGTAAGTTGATTATCTGAATGAACGGAGTGGTGTCCCTTTAGTTCCTCCTTCCAAAAGCAAGAAATGTTTCCATTCTGTCATAGCTGAGACCATATGGGGAATATTCTTTCATGTAAATGGTAAAAAGGGACTCCTGCCTGATAATTGGGCATTTCAAAATGCAGAACTTACTGTAACTGCTTAAAACAAAATGGGAAGGAGAGAGCATAAGTAAAGACATGATCCCATGTTCTTCTGGAGGGGGGGGGGATCTCTCCAAATATAATCTGTTTGCTGAAATGCTCAAGCAAATCTGTTCTTTGCCCAAAGAATGTTACAAATTATTTGAATTGTTTTATGGGTTTAATATAATAGACAAGGGCATTTCTCAATTGTCATGCTTTTCAGACTTTCCAATTGGTGTATGCCACCAATCAAGTTTTGATTAGGAAAGGCTAGCCATTGTTAGATTCTGCCTATCTATTGTTCCCATTATCCTAGCCATATTTCAGTACAGTTTCAATAAACACAGGTCTCACAGGACTCTAGATTATTCTAAGGAGGGGAGAGAAGATTTTTCACTGTCAGAAAACCTCACACTTGTATCCAGAGAGTCATCTTTTCCACAGGAGTTGAAGTCAACACCCCAATCCAAAAAGTGACATGCATCCCGTGTGGTGTGAATTAAACTCAGTCTCGGATACAAGGAAGAAAACTAGCACTTGATGCACAGATGACAAAAGATAATTGAAATCTAGGCGATTTACATCCCTACTCTACCCATGTTTACCCAGCGGTCCCACAGAGTTCAGTGCTGTCTTGTTTGTAGGCACTGCTGTTGAATTGGTATTTTTGTTTTGTTATGGCCAAACAAATAACACTTACTTAAGATTTACCTTGTTACTCTACCTCAAAATCGAAATCCCATACCTTCAAAAACAATTGGTGTCTCGATGCTTCAATTCTATGCACATTTTCTTAGGAGCTTGTCCCATTCAACTCGATGGAATGTACTTCTGAGTCACTTGTGATTTGCTTGTGAATAATTGGATGCATAATTTCAGAAAGCTGTTCTATAAAGGCACTTGATGTCAGCTCTGGGATTTTCTACACATACTTTCCTGTTTGGAAGGCAAGCTGGCCACCATGTACGCCAATGCAAACAAACTGAACAAGTGAAATAATATGAGGTAAGCACCATTGTTTCTTGGGGTGCTGACCAAGTGGATCCTTATTGAAGGACATTTCTCCCAAGCTCCTTGAGTACTATTTTCAATATGTTCACAGTTTCAGTGGGCAGGAATGGTTGGAATGAATACTCGCCAGTTTTATGATGTCACTAGATACAATCCTGTCATCTTATCTAGGGTTTGGGTAGTGCAGGTGTGTCCCTGGGTGTATCCCAGGGGGAAGAAGAATCCCACGGGTAGGAGGATCCCCTGTAATCCCCTGCCTGTGATGCTGAGGGGAAAGAGAAAGGATCCAGAAAAAGCAATGCACTCAGCCTTCTAGGTCTTAATGGCTCACTCCACAGTAGCCAGACTGTCCTTCCCTACTTCCTCCCAGCCTGATACAGGAAGGAGATCCAGTAGGGGTTATACGGCTATCCTGGAGGATACCTACTTAACACGTATATAACAGTCTCAGTGCTTATTGGTTTTTCATTGCCTCTTTCTTTTTTATATATTCAAGTTTTCATTTGTAAATACAAATTTAATCTGGAAAATTATTTCTCGAGACTTAAAATACTAAGACTCTTATCACAAATATGAAAGCACTGAAGCATATTGAGCACCATTAAGTCATAGTTGCAATATGAAAAACATTGAAACACTATAGGCAGTATCCAATGGGGGCACAGGTGTTGTTCAAGCACCTCCGATTCTGTTGTTCAAGCAGGAACCACCACTTGTGCAATGGAGATTTAATGCTTCCTAGAGCTGGATTGGGATAGGTCAGCAGAGCTTCCGTGAGCTGTGCTGACCTGCCCCATTCCAGAAATGAGTGTTTCTGCTCGTTTCTGGTCACTCGGGTGCCACTTGCAGAATGGAATCAGCAGGGATGCAGCACCCCATTAGATACTGCCCTATGGTTTCCATATCATACAAAATGCATCAAGAACCCAATTCTGCACCACTGATTATCTTTCCTGATCTAGACCATAGCTATCAATAAATGTAATGCAACTTGCACCTTTTGAATTACTTCGTGTAGCATTCCAAAATCTATTGAAAGGCTCCTGCTCTTGTTCAAAGCTATTTACTCTGTACGTGCCTTACTTTACCCAATGAGACTGCTTTATTTTGTTCATAGTCACTAAATCCCATAATTTCATATACCATTCTCTTAATCGAGGTATTTCCTCCCTTTTCCAATATTTGGCATAGGGAAGTCATGCTGCTAGAGCCATATGAAAAACTATTTTCTCTTTGTCTCTTGGTACTTAAGTGAAAAAGAAATGGTAAAAATGTAGTTAAAAATACCAAAAAAAGAAAGAAAAAAGTACTCATTGAGAAACTGCAACAATTCTTTTCATTTTGTTTCAACAGGGACTCTTCTTCCACTGACATGAAAATGTAACCTGAGGAGGTAAACACCAGAAGTAATTGCAAACGTAGTTTAATTATGACATCAAAAAAACAAGTTCAGTGGCTCTGAAGAAACATTCAGATAACCTTGCAGAAAAGAAGTGTCAGCCATGAATATTTGGTACATGTAATAAGTTAAAAGAAGAAGAAGAAGCTAATGTGCCATGTGAATTGGAATATGTTGGTAATGTTTATTTAGCTGTGTTAATTAAGGAGAGAGGTTACTCTAATAAATTAAAGACCCAAAACTGGGGGGAGGGGAGGGGAGGAGGAGGAGGAGGAGGAGGAGGAGGAGGAGGAGGAGGAGGAGGAGGAGAAGAAGAAGAAGAAGAAGAAGAAGAAGAAGAAGAAGAAGAAGAAGAAGAAGAAGAAGAAGAAGAAAATGAAAAATACTGCAAATAGTAAAACAGCATTGTAAAAGGCAATAATGTAGCAAAGACAGGAAGACTAAACATCACTTTCAGGTTCCTTCTAACATCCATCATTTCAACAGTGAAGGGCAAACTGTGCTAATCTTGAACTCACTAGATAACAGTTTGAGAGAGGCTAGGACCACCCTTCCCAAATCTAGTTTCCCTCCTGATATTTTGGACTACAGCTCCCATCAGCCCCAGCCAGCATAGCCAATGGTCAGGAATCCTGGGAGTTGTAGTCTAAAACATCTGGAGGGCATCAGGTTAAGGAAGGCTAGGCCAGGGACATATATAGCAGGCTAGGTAGAATTTTGCCGTTTTCACTCAAATGGCAACACCAGACATTCTTCTCCTGATACAGCCACCTGGTCCCTCTAGTGACCTCTTCCTAATGTGTCCATGTACTTGTCCTACATCCTGCTTGGTTGCCTGAGCTGCCCCCCACCTTCTTGGCTCATACCTGTGAACTACTTATCAGCTTCACACCAGCCTCCTCCCTGGTCACTATCGGTAAGGTGGCCACAAGTGCATTGCCAAAAAGAGGAATTGCCCTCTTGATATGAAGAAATCACCCAAAAAGAAGTCAAAGGAGAACATGGATTTGCATGTAATCAGCATATTTTCATATGCATATATATATATATATATATATATATATATATATATATGCATATATATATATATATATATATATATGCAGAGACAGACAGAGAGAGACAGAGAGAGAGAGAGAGAGAGAGAGAGAGATGCAAATTTGGAATAATGACTAATTTAAATGGAAGTACAATACATCTCACCATAGTGGGGGGCACTACATGCTGTCCAGCTGGGGTTCTGACCTGATAGGAGGTCAGAAAGAAGCATCTGATAGGAATTAGAAGGGAAGGAGCCATCTTGGTCTATCCAGTCTGCTTCCAGGTCAGCCCTGAGAGAGAGGATGTCTTTTCAGCTCTCCTACCTGGTGGTTCTGACATTGGAGATGCAGAAGACTGGATCTGGAGCCAACCTTCTATGAGCAAAGCATATGTCCTTCCACTGGTCTATGGCCTCCTTTGTGCTGTGCATCTCAATATTTTTCTCTGTGTTCTTTCATGGGACGCCCACAAGCAGGCTATAAAGGCAGTAGCTGTCCCCCACTGCTGTTCCCCAGTCCAATGGTGTTATACCGCTTTGGAACATGGATGGACTTTCCATAGAGCCTTGATCGGGGAGGGCTATTCCCTTCATTTCCTGCTGGGGAACTCTGGAAGACATCCGGATAGCTACAGTGGGAAGCAGCAGGATGCTGGATGGGATGAAACTTTGGTATGTTCTAGCAGCATTCTTCTTACGTTCACACAACAACCGCATGTTTGCTGAATGCATGGATAGAGGAGGAGGATTACACCTGTTGTCACTACCCCTGACTTCTGCATGTTCAACCAATACAGGCCTGTATGATCACTAAGATCATTGCAGGAATTATTGCTGGTAGTACCTAGGGATGTGTGGATTGTGTGAAATCTGTTCTGTCTGCATTTGCGCATTGTCAGGCGCCTTTCAGGGGCAGTGTTGAGTTTCTGAAGTTGTGCGAATTCAGAATTTGAACATGTGCAAATCCCCCCAAGTGCACAAATTCCCCCCCAAAGGCGCATTTTCAGTCAGAGGCATTTCCCCCCTGTATTATTCTTTCATTAAATTTGTGCCAAATTCTGGAAAGTTAGAAAAATGGTTCGCAGGTCCACAGAATCCGTGTAACTCGGGAAAAGCTGGTTCGCTGCAGAATCCATGGGTCACATTCATAACATCTGAACTCATTTGATTCCATTGTGGATTTATCTGACATCCATAGCGGTACCACAACCTGCAGACTGCCATCTCACAGCAACCAGGAAGTGGCACCCAGTTCATGAAATGATCTGCCCCCTGGTATTCATGAGGTGCCAACTTTATTTGTGTGGTGTAGTGGCTAGAGTGCTTGACTGGGAGTCGGGAGATCCAGGTTCTAATCCCCACTCAGCCATGGAAGCTCACTGGGTGACTTTGGGCCAGTCACAGACTCTCAGCCCAACCCACCTCACAGGGTTGTTGTTGTGAGGATAAAATGGATGAGGAGGATGAGGAGGATTATGTACGCCGCCTTGAGTTCCTTGGAGGAAAAAAGGAGGGATATAAATGTAATAAATAAAAAAATAAAATCATGCTTTTAGCACCAATTAAAGACCTATTTCTTTACCCATGCCTTCGCTGAGTCAGAGTGCTGCCCAGTCTGTTTGTTTGTAATTATAGTGCTGTCGTAATTCATTTTAATTCATTTTAATGTTTTTATTAATGTTTTGGCAATTTTTATGTATTTTAATGGTATTTTAATGTATATTATAATGTATTTTGTGAACTGCTTAGAGATATTTTAAAATATGTTTGGTAGTATATAAATCTATTAAATAAATAAAATAATAAAATCTGAAGACAGTCTATGTGCATACTTGGTGAATGCCTAGTGTGTAAAATGTGGGTGGATAAAATCTATGCATGTACCTTCAGGCAGAACTAGGGATGTCAGAGAATTCCGCCACGGATCTCGGTGAGATCCTCCTGCATTTGCGTACGTGGTTTTTTGTTTGTTTGTTTGTTTGTTTACCCAGAGCCCTCCACGGCCGGAAATCCAGCTCTGGACGGCTCTGGCCTGGCCAGGCCGGGCCTGGCCGGCTGCTCCGTGGAGCTGCCGCGGAGCACAGCCGGCCGTTCGAGGATTCCGGTGGGAGGAACAGAGCACCTCCCCCCCCGGCAAGGATTCCGGGGGGAGGGACGGAACGCCTCCCCCCCCCCATCAACATAATCCGCGAAAGGTAAGTCACTTTCATACATCCCTAGGCAGAACACATGGAGGTTGGGATCAGATAGAGAGGATGGACTGATCTGTCCGTTTTGCTTCCTCCTGCATTTAGATTTTTAACATCTCAAATCCTCTCCTTTCTTCAAATATGAAGATATATGCAAATTTTGGTAAGTTCTTATCAAAACCAAACCAAACAAAATTCTCACCCATCTGCACTGGCCAGATTCAATGACTATGGCTCTTCCCAGCATGGCAAGGATCATGATGTACCCACCTGCCATGTAGCTGTGAAGTAGAGCCTGTCAGAAAATAGAGGTCTCAACCATAATTAAGCACTAACATGGCTGAATACACAGCAGGGAGTCAAACCCAGACTTTTAAGATCAAGGCAGTCAAAGCCCTGGGTCGGGACGGACAAATTTATCAGTTTCAATTTCTCCCACATTCCCTTCTTCTTCTTCTTCTTAACTTTCAGATTCTTTCTCTCCCAGATACGAAGAAATTTGCAAATCTTGGTAATTTTTAAAATCAAAGGGTGAACTGAAATGAAATTCTCATCCATCCCTATATCAGGGAGCAAGTCAATAGATATGATCCCAGTCCTGCCTTCCCCAACCATGGGCATGTGAACTAGGCTGATAATGTGCGGGGCCAGGATGTAAGTAGTAAAGTATACTAATGCAGTAGAAGCACAATTAAAATGATGCCACTCTTGCTCACGGCAGTAGTAGGAAGCAGATCACAGTCATTTTGTTTTATTCGCATTGCATTGTGATAGCTATTATTCTTCTCCAGTAGGCAACACCCAGATCAGTCCTTTTATTACCAGCTGCAAGAGGTGTTTCAGAGCTGTCAATGCCTCATGTGATGCCCGAGCTAGTGGGTTCTTTCCTCATTTTAGTTGGAGCAAACATGTGTAAATACTTTATTAAAAATTTTAAAAAGCTCATGAAGTGAAAGCTGTTCCCTACTGATTGATTTTTCAAAAGCTCCCTAGACTGATTCAACTACAGATGTTTGGGAAATGATTGGATGTAAAGTGGTTTTTTAATTCATAAAAGCAATAAAAATATGCTTATTGACTGAACAGATGAGCTAGCTAAGGGGGTATAATTTGGAGGGTTCTTATTGGAAATGCCTTCGGGGGGGGGGGAAGTAATGACAGTGGAGAGAAAGAGCCTTATTAGATCCAGTGGATGATTTAAAGGAGGAAAAAACTTAAATATCTGAGCTGTATAATTTAACTGTATGTCAGAATAAACTTGCTCTGACTTCTCAAATTGATTACCTTTAGAAGAGAATACAATGCAGTAATAAACTGACCTAGAGCTATTTTTAAAATGAGGGATGGGAGTGTGAGTGTGTGTGTGTGTGTGTGTGTGTGTGTGTGTGAGAGAGAGAGAGAGAGAGAGAGAGAGAATCAAGCTCTAGAACACAAGAAACCTTTGGCAGCTAGGACTATACACCACTCTATCAATAGTCTACATTTCTTGGACGTGAAGATGCTGTGCATCTTTTGGCTGTATGAACGTAGGAACAAAGGAAACTACCTTACATTGCCTCATTCACCACTTTAGTCTGAAACGATCTCCCAGGAAAGGAGGAGCGAATCTGGTAACTTCTGAGGGGAGCAAATTGTAAGAACTGGGAGAGGGGGTGGTCCTACCCTTAAAGATAAGGTTGCTGAGGTTCCCCCCCCCCTCTATTTCTCTTTTTTTACAGCCAAAGAAACCTTGCTGCCACTTCAAGACACAGCATGGCTGCTCATAGCAGCCCAGTGACTCTCCTGGAGCACAATACCCCATGGGAGCAATGCTATATGATGTATCATCATTACCAGGGACATTCTTTGGTGGCGGTGGGATATGGCTGTTTCCATAGACCAGTGGGGGAAGGGCAGCCATATTTTTGCTCCAAAAATATTTTATTCATTTGATTTATATGCCACCTTTCTACCAGGAAATGGTTGTCAAGGCAGCTAACAACAGTGAAACGCATCTAGGAACAATGCTACATCATAAAGTAGCATTCTTCCCATTGAGCATTTTGTCCTAGGAATGCAGCAAGGCTTTTGTTAAAAAAAGAAAGATGCTTGGTCTTCTTGTCTTTAAAGTTAAGAGTATCCCCGCCCCCCAGTTCTAGAATTTGTCCACTTCCAATCTTGGGAGAGTATTTTTGCTTCACCTCCTGAAAGTTACAAAAATCGCTGGGCCAAATCATAGGTCTGGGTCTAGTTCAGCCTTCCCCAACCTGGTGCCCTCCAGATGTATTGGGCCACAACTCCCATCTTCCCCAACTAACATGATGCTGGCTAGGTTGATGGGAGTTGTAGCCCAACATATCTGGAAGGTGCCAGGTTGGAGGAGGCCGGTCTCGTCAGTGCCTGCATGGGAGACTGCTGAAGAACCCTTTGCATGCCACCTTGAGTTCTACCATGGAAGAAAGGCAGGAGATCAGTGCAACCAACTCTCTTGATGCTGCACTTCAAGAACACACCTGTCAGTTTAGTTAAGTCAAGTTTAGCCAATAGTTTAGTCAATTAAGCCCAGCTGAAACTTAGTTACATTTTTATATATATATTCCAAAAGTGTATACTGGGGCGCTTTTGTAAACATAATCAGGTTCATTAAACTGCCTGGTGAAGCATCTATCTGCTCAGTCACTATCTGGCACCTCTTCCTTCTTTTGACCAGAAAGCTAACTAATGGAGCACAACCATTCCATTTGTGAGGAAATGGTCCAGTGCTATCCAGAAGAGAACAGACAATTTCACTCAAGCCTATTAATCGCACAGCTAGTATCGCAGATGTTTACACACTATCTGGACTGGTACTTTGGGGGATGAGGGTGCTGTACATCTTGGTAGTTTAGATTTTTCTCTGCTTTGAGGTAAACACCAACTGGAGTGAGATGACATCTGGAGCAGATGATCAAAGTCAATGGGTGGGAGAGAGAGAAAAGAAATGGGGATATGAAGACAAATATCTCAGGCTTTTCCTCTCAGGGTGAGCAAAAGGTCTGTAGTTTACTGCTTCTGTTACTCCAAAGATAGGCATCAGTCCATGAAACTCCCACAGCCATATGGGAGGCTGAGCAGTGGAGTTCAGCCCAAACAGGAGGTTGAGCAGTGGTATCCCTATTATAACTCAGCAGCATGCAAATCACAAGTCTCTTTTTCCAGTGTGCCAGAAGGCTCCTCTTCAGTAGGGACTATGCCATCAAAGCTTCCTAGTATAACTTAGTAGCGTTCACTCGGAGTGGGGAAATATCCTGGAAATAAAACATCTGTCAGAGCAGCACATAGATTATAACAAATCAAGAAGAAAGAGGGGATGTAGGGAAGAAAGTCATGTGCTTTGCATGGAATTTTGCTCAGGAAGTTGGGTGATAATCCAGACCACATAGGAGACCATGTTTGGAATGAAGCCATGAGATACAGTAGGCAAAATCGATGAATTCGCTCTTCCTGAAAAAGTGTTGTTGTTTTATGATGCTGATGAAGAAGAAGAAGAAGAAGAAGAAGAAGAAGAAGAAGAAGAAGAAACCAAAAGGCTACATGATTGCAAAAGCAACATTAATCTCTCAGCAAGTTTAAACTTGTACCTAAAATGCTTTGGAAAATGATGCCAAGAAGTGATGATAGGCACAGTGCAAACTTGTCTGGGGAGAGCATTCTCCAGTAGAGGCACCAACACCAAAAAGGCCCTTTTTCTGGTAGCCATCCAGCCACCTCATCTCAGGTGTGAAATGTTTAGGTGTGTAGCAGCAGACTCATAAATCTGTTCCCATTGTAGGTTTGAGAATGCAGCAAGCAGGGCCAGTGTCAAGGAAGGCATGTCGGACACCTGCTGAGGGCCTACACCCCAGCAGGGGCCGGCTGACAAGATCTCCCTGGAGTTGCTCCTCCTCTTCCCCATTACAATCTGCTTGTTCACCCGCCACTCATTCTGACTTAGACAACGATGGTGGTGAGGAGGAGGAGGAGGAGGAGGAGGGGGAGGAGGAGCAGTAGATGCCACAGCCTGCCTGCTTGCTGGCTCTCTGCCTATCAAGCAAGCACGTGGTAGGAATGGTAAGGTAGCAAGAGGATAAGGAGCAAGAGCGGCTGGTGACAATGGCTGTGAGAAGGCAGACTCATTGAGGGAGGGGGTTCATTGTCTCGCCCCAGGGCACTCAAAAATCTAGAGCTGCCACTCGTAACAAGAGCCCTGTTGGGACAGTCCGAGGGTCCATAGAGCCCAAGATCACATTTCCAACCACAGTCAGCTAGATGCTTGTAGGAAGCTCACAAGCAGGGCCTGGAGGAAACAGCCTCTCTCCTTCATTTATCCAATAACAACTGGTATTGAGAGGTATATTGCTACTGGACATAGAGGTTCTATTTAGGCATCATGACTAACAGCTGTTATGTCTAGTAGCTACTGATACACCTATGCTCCACGAATTTGTATTCACAGAGCACAGGTGTATCAGTGGCTACTAGACATAATGGCTGTCTAAATTGGTGGCCGTTATCAGCAGTTTCTGGAAGTGAGTTCCAAAAGTTAATTATGCACTGTGTGAAGAAGAACATTTATTTGTCTGTCCTGAATCTACTACCCATTAGTGATGTATGAGAAAGTCATTTCCATTCATTTGTGACCAGAATTTACCTCATTTGCACTTCTTGAACCTAAACATAGGGATGGTGGAGAAATCCACCACGGACTCCAGTGAGTTCGGATTTTTTAGAATTCTTTAGAATCTGGCCCCCTGGAGTCCGTGACGGAACAGACTATCCCCCACCCACCCCCTGAAATCCCCCTGGGACGGACCTTACCTGGCGGTGGCGGCTGCTCTGTGTTGGGTCATTGTCTTCCTTCCACAGCCGGGCTGCGGAATGAAATGGCGGCCATCGTAGCAGCCACTATTTGTGTCCCTGCCTATGATTGGCTACGTAAATCTTTACGTAGCCTATTACTGCAAAGAACAGGGATGCAAATGGCGTCCACATAGCGAACGCCATTTGTGTCCCAGCGGCCGGAGCCAGCCAGCAGCTCTGCAGACTCACCACGGAACAGAGCTGGCCAGGGCCGGCGAGGATTCTGGGGGGGGGGGGAGGAACGGATTGCCTCCCCCCTCCTGCAGACTCCCGCGGACCAAAGGTAAGAGGGTTTCGTACACCCCTACCTAAACATGAGCGCAGTCTGCAGTCAAAGCTTATACATGCCTGAACTTGTGAGGCTGTTGACAGGGGGAAATGTGTTCAAAAAATACACATGAAATAATTTGTACTTTTTAGAATGTGCACACAAACATGCTTTAATCAATGGGAGAAGATTATGTACTTTTGAATGGACACTTAAGTATGCACCCAAGTATGCACCGAAGTAGGGGCCGCGGTGGCTTAGTGGTTAAGACGCTGAATTGCAGACCGGAAGGTCAACAGGACAGCAGTTCAAGACCTGAGTGCTGTGTGACAGAGCGAGCTCCCGTCTTCAGTCCCAGCTTCTGCCAGCCTAGCAGTTCGAAAGCAAGAAATTGCAAGTAGATAAATAGGTACAGCCTCGGCAGGAAAGGTAACAGCGTTCCGTGCACCTCAGTGTTAAATCATGCCGGCCACATGACCACGGAAGCGTCTTCGGACAGTGCTGGCTCTTCGGCTTAGAAATGGAGATGAGCACCACACCCTAGAGTCGGACACGACTGGTTGGGGACACCTTTACCTTTATGCACCGAAGTATGCGCCGAAGTATGTGCCAAAGTATGCGCTGAAGTACTTTGTGATTTTTACATGAAAGGAAAAATCTCACAGTCTGATATGGACATGAATCAGAGAGAGCTTCAAGGTGGAACTTGGAGAACGTTGTTGAGGTTGAATTTTGCTGATTTCCACATCCCTACCACCCATCAACTCTACTGAATGACCACATTTTCTAATGTTATAAGAGAGGTGGGGGAGAAACATTTTTCTATCCACTTTTCCCACATCGTTCACAATTGTATAAACTTCTTTCATCAGGCTAGCACACCTCTGCCATGAATAAAAAGCAAAATTATTTAGTTATAGAGAACCGAAGGACTGAAAGTAGTTGGAGGGGGGGGGGAATCAAAAGATTATCAAAATTTTCCAGTCCTTGTACTGATGCCAGTATCCTCCAACAACCAGAGCTGATCAGCCTATATATCATTCAACTTACCATGTGTCACAAGGAAAGAGCACAAGGGATTGAGGTGCACCATTCTAGAACAAACAATGAATGTAGTAAAGCAAAGCCGTATGGCTTAAGATCCTGGCTGTTTCAGATGTTACAGGGAAAGACAAAAATATTCAGAGTCACTCATCAGCTGTGGTCTAAAGCAAAATATTAGGTTTATCTCAAATATGGCTATCAAGTTTCACCTTCATAGTTTTAATTTTTCTGCTGGGCTTCCCTGAAAACTTCTTAGCTTCCTATTATGATGTCACTGCTCAAAGACTCACATCTGAAGTTTACATTTATTCTGTTCCCCATGCTAAATTAGTAGGGATTCTTATGACACTCTCCCCATCCAAGTTTCTTGTTGGATTTTGGTTCTGAATTATCTGATCTAGCTTCTAGAGTGGCACTAATTGACTTCAATGGGATTTATTCCCAGGTAAAGTGTATATAGGACTGCAACCTTATTTTAGAAATTCTCCAATGTAAACTGGAAGAAAGGTGGAGTAGAAAGTTGGGCAGACTGGATGCATGGAATAATAATGGAATGGAATGGGGAAATCCACTCACCTCTACAAACTACACATTATAGCAACCTTTCCTAAATGGTACCACTTCATACCAGAGGTATGGGATCACAGTTGAATTCATGGTAAGGAGTCTGCTTCATTTTCTCAGTCTCCTGTGGGCATATAGTGCTATTAACCCAGACACTACTAAGACCCATTAGTCAAGGCTTTTCTACATGAGGTATTTACCGTGTGCTCATCATTCCCTACTCACGCTTGTTTATGAGCTGTTTAGATGACATTGTGACCCTCCAGTTTCGCTTATGTGAGATTTTTTAGAGCTGGGAGGGTGTGGTATTTAATTGTAAAACCAAAAGAAAACATTTTTTTTTACTTGTCTATTTGTGCTATTTGGCTATAGCACAGTGCCACCTAGAGGTTATGTAATGGGAAAGCAGGAAAGGAAACACTCCTTGTGTAGTGCTTTGATCTCAATTCTGTGATCGAATCGAATACTTCTATCCAGAAGTAGATATAGCAGATTAACAGCCTCATGTAGAAAAATTCTCACTTTATAGGAGGGTTGAGACGAACCAGGGAGTGCCCATACTACACTATGCTATTCAAAGAAAGCAGGTTACTGACACACATCTAAAAATTATTCCTGAATGACACAGAACCACCCAGAGATTAATCTGATCTGATATAAGCATTTATTGCATGGTTGCAGTTTGACAGACCCTCATTCGGAACCAGCTAAGGGGGGGAAAAAAATCAGTCACAAACACACATACTCAACTTCTTACAGTACACAAAGTATTGCTCCTGGGAACATGAGGAGGAAGGAGGAATTGTACATCATGACCTATATTATACAAATGACTCACTGAGATAATGAACAAACAGCAGGAAAACTCATTTTTACACTTATCTAGCACCTTTCTTCTGAGAAAGGCAGTTTTTACACTGATTAATCCCTGTGACATGGCTAAGGAGAAGGTGTTATTAGAGCACACTCCAGTTAGTTACACATCTCAGTTTGATCTGGCAGCCATAATTCAGTGGAAACCAGAAATCGTGTTAATATAATTTTAGAAGATGTCGATGTGGATCCAGAACCACCATTCTGCCAGCGGAAGGATTCCACTGGTGGAACGGGACTTCCCCATCCTTTCCTCCCCCATGTAGTCCCCTGAATGGACTCCAAATCTGCTCTCGGGGATGCTCCAGAATGGATTTGGAGGGTGCACAAGGGGCTGCATTGGGGAGGGGAAGATGAAGAAAGTCCCATTTCACTGGTGATACCCTTCTGCTGGTGGAATTATAGTTCTGGATCCCACCCAAAGTCTTATAAACCTGCTATAGTTTCTAGGTCCCTGTCTATACCACTTCTGTGTGGAGTGTTGCATGTAAAGGCCCAGGGGTGTATATTGGGCCATTTAGGATAGGGATGAGCAAATCAGTCTGTTTCCACTCAGTGTCCACCCATAAACCTAATCCTTCATTCATTGACAAATTGTTTTAATCCACATGAAAATCCGCAGGTGGATTATTGTGTGAGCCACCCTTACTCCTTTCTGTTATAGGCTGCTTATAAATATCATAAATAAAATAAATACACACAGACACATATTTTAAATGTATTTTCTATCAAAATAAACACTTTTCAACGTATTTCTCGCAAAATATTCAGTTTTAAAAATAATTAGGGTGCAATCCTATGTATGTTTAGACAGAGAAAAGTCCTACAACTCCCAGAATATGCTGGCTAGAGAATGCTGGGAGTTGTAGGACTTTTTTCATTCTAAACATATTAATGTGCAATCTTATGTACTGTATGTTTAGAATGAAAAAAGTCCTACAACTCCCAGCATTCCCCAGCCAGCATATTCTGGGAGTTGTAGGACTTTTCTTTGTCTAAACATACATAGGATTGCACATTAATACATTTTTGGAGCCAAAAACTGTATTTGACTATTTAGGAAATGTGAAAGCCAGTGGATAACTTAGTTCTAATCTGCACATTAGTCCAGGAGGTACAGATCAGGTCAGTTCATATCAAAATGCCCAAAATTGAATTCCTCAAGCATCCCTAATTTAGGATAGGATGCCCAATGCATCTGTAAAAACCCCTAACCCCATTGCACACAGTGTGAACTATCCTCAGAGTTAGGAAGCCAATTTCCTGGTAGAGCAAAAGAACAGAGTGACTTGCCAGTGGCAGCTATTGCTTACCAGGATCAGGGGTTTTGCCACCAGCATAAGACTGGATCTCCAACCTGAAAGAATTGCCTGTGGTCATGTATTCATTCAGTAGGGCTGACCCAAGACATTTTTTTCTGCCTGAGGCAGGGCAGCAAATAGTGTCCCCTCCCCTGGTTATGATACATAGTACCCATGTTGGGGGGGGGCATCTGAGGCAGAAAATCCCACAAATGCCTCTCTGGCAGTAAAATTACAACAGCAAATGACATAACTCTTTGACACCCAATCAAAATCAACTTCCTGTGGTGACTGTCTCACCCTGCCTAATGGTAGGGCCATTCAGCAATTAATGTAATTTTGAAATTGACATTTTGGGAGTAAAAAAAATATTGTTATGGCCCCCGGACATGTGCTGGGTTGGGAATTTGACTCTTCAACACATTTGAGTTTGGACACCTCGGAGCTAGATGATCAGTTAGTGAGCACAGGAACTTTTTTCTTTTTTACCCTGGAACTGTCAATACAACAAACAGATCCAATGCAACACTGTATTTCATTGCTGAGATATCATTAGGTAGAGTGAGATGCTTGCCTGCGGCAGCATATCCTGAATGGCGCAGAGTGGGCAGAGCTGTGAGTGTCACATGACCTGCTCTTTGCCCCCAAAGCTAGGCTGGTGCTCTCAGATGCCATAGAGAATCGTGTCCCATCACCAGTGTTGAAGGAAGATTCAACTGCCAATCCAGTTGGGTTTTGTACAAGGAATGGGGTGAGGCGCCATCTTGTCCTTCACCTCAGGCAGAAAAATGTTGGGCCAGCCCTGGACTGAGCAATTTGTACAAGCAGATTCTGGAATATTAATTTAGAACAAAACACAGAAGAGAGACTCCTGGATCAGTTATAAACATCAATGGATTCAAAGAGCTCACTGTCAGGGTGGACACTGAGCCCATAGAATCCCAGAGTAGTTCTGATTCTGAGGAAGAGCAGCTGCTCCTGGGAGAGGAGCACGCTCATCCTTCCCAGGGCCAACAGCTAGCAGAGATTCCTCCCACCGGCATTCCTGGCATAGATAGCAGTCCTGGGAGTGAGAGAGCATGGGAAGAAGACTTGCTGGACGTGCGACGCCGATTCAGGGAGCGGTGCCAAATGGAGGGCGCAGAAAGGAGGCATAGTGCCCGGTTGGCGCGCAAACAACGGTTGCGCCCAGAGGATCCAAGGGAAAAGGGGAGCGACTCTCCCTAGCCCATATGTTCAGGGTCTGCCAGTGATTCTCCTTCTAACGGGGACCAACTGTTCCCACTTAGGGCATAGGTACTCTGCTGCTCATAGCTAGTTGCTAACAGTAGAGTTGTTAAGTTGTAAAAGAGGAATAAAGCTTTGAAAAGAATCCCTTTGTCTGTGTCTGGACTTGGCTACTGGATTAGACTGAAAGAGGCCGCCAAGGAGCCCTTGGCACTCACTTATAAGCTGTTTTGCTGCAAATTCTTTGTGTGGAAATCTAGTCTCAGTATATCATGGGACTTAGCTCTAGTTTATATACAGTATTATGGATTGAGCATACACTGCATATACAAGTCACATGTCTATATAGTGTATGTTGTGGTAAAATACATACATATGTCTGTATCACAAGTGCGTACACTGTACATGTGTCAGGCCACCACAGACTATTTCAACTGAGTGGCACATCTACACATGGTGGAAGGGAGCATATGTGGTATACATGCTATGTGCAAGCATAGGTAGACTCTGGCATATACTCTTAATACATAACGTGTCAAATGTCCCTTAAAATGGCCAATAGTGCATAGAGGTGGGTCGGCAACTGGAGGACCCTGAGCAAAATACAACCTTTCAGGGGTACCTCTGGTTCTCTAATTGTCAAGCCAGGGACTCAAGTGGGGTGGGCAACTTCAAAGGGTCTGGGGACTACCACCCAGAACCAACCAGGGGCCACACACATACCTGGCCAACCAAATCACTGCTGCTGTATTGCCATCAAATTTCGGTAGCAATTCACTGGGAGAAAAAAGCCACTTGTTCCCTCTCCAGGGGAGTATGCTTTTGCATTAAAGTAGAAATGTGGGCATTTTTCTCACCTCCACCATGCACCACCAAAATTCGGCAGCAATTCAGCAGCGCAGCGAGGGGCGCAAAAAGGACAGGAGGCTGCATGGATTAAAGAGTAGTGTGATACAAGTCACTAGCACCTGTGGAAATTAGAATCTGACAGCCGACCCCAGAAGGCAAGGGGAGGAAGCGAGGACATTTTTCGAAGTGACCCTAGAGGAAATCTAGTTGCTGATTATGGACAAAAGTGTATCAGTGAGTATTAGTTAGAAATGTAGTCCTGGTGTTCATGAATCATTTCTACACATGTAGTGTCTGCCCCAATCAGACCGCATAGACAGACAAATGGGATTGGATACAACCCAAAATATGCATTTTAAAACACATTTCAATTATTTTTGGAGCTCAAAAACTGTATCACAAAATTTGAAGTAGTACAGATTCTGAAGGAAAACTATGTTTTGATCCATACATCAGTCCAGAGGATGGAGATCAGGTCACTGCGTATCAGAACCACAGCAACTGAACAAAAGGCTTCAGAGCAAGCCCTGTCAGAGGAGAAAGAGCTCTGGAAATACTGCTCTCCCTCTGTGCAGTTGCACATGAATCTGTGTCTCTCTGAAGATTATGGGATAGCTCACCTATGAAGGAACCATTTCACCACAAAGGAAAGTGCCAGATATTAAGGGTGATTAAAGAATGTGTGAATAAACACCCTGCTACTTAGTGGAAGTGTTTCTGGAACTGTGATACCCTGAAAACACAGAGAGAGCATCCAGTCACCCTTCATTCTGTGTTTCCACCTGAGCACTGACTGGTGTGATCAGGTCTAGTGGTGCACAGTGCTGGGAAATAAAATATGCAAGAATACTGTCTGCCACAAGATTTGCCAGAAGTTTGTTGTTATACCATCTGGGCTGCTTTTATTTATCCAGCTGTATTTCTTTGGCTTTGCATTTTTAATTGGAACATCGTTCAAGAGGGGCAACATTGTTTTAACCTCTTCAGTTCCTCTTAACGAAGCTAGGTCTATGAAGCAAAGTACATCCCCGGCAACTATGACTTCAAGGGTATGTCAGCAGAGGCTACTTTCTGTTGCATTTTCCCACATTCCCCATCATCTTGCTTTGTCCCAAATGCTGCTCTTTACACATTTGCAGTGAATACACACAAGAAAACACACAAGAAAGGGATGCTGAGAAACAAGAAACACAATGGGAGACAAATTTCCTACTTCAAGTAGCACGGGCTGGCAGAACCTACTCACAAGCAGGTTTACTCATTTGGAGTGGTAAAGCCTGCTTCTTGATGTGGCAGCCTGGAGTGTCTATCCCCAAGTAATCCAGAAGCTGGAGATTGCCATTTCAATTTGTAAGCCTGAAGGGGGAAAACACTGACTGCAAGAGAGCTAGTGCTCACTTAATTTCACCTATATTAAAAGAACTGCACTGGCTGCCTATCCCCTCCTGGGTCTTACCTTCAAAGCCCCAAACAGCTGGGAATCCAAATGCCCGAAGGAGCACCTCTTCCTATATCAGCCTGCCCATGTTTTGAGATCTTCTGCTGAAGCTCTTCTCCTTATCAGAAGTGTGCTATGAAACAAAAAGATGGCTTTTTCCTCCATTTCTGTCAGCACTCACCCTCTATATTTGCTGTTAGGGAGAGTGATGTGGAAACATCTCTTTTTGTGACGATGGGTACTTTTCTCCTGTTAGACTTTGTACCTATGTAGCACAGTGATAAATATTTCACATATCATCTCTGTAAAGCTCACACATGCAGCAGGGCAGTGGCAAGTTCAGAAGCGCAGGGCCCCTTCATGACAGTCACAGCCATGACCCCTCACAGCCACGCCCCTTTCTAAGATGGCGCAACCTTGAAAGATATACCGCCTTCACCTGGGATCCAAAACAGTGCAGCTGAGAGTAAGGCGGTGGTGTTTCAGTTGGATGTCTGAGAAAAAATGCCGGGGTGTTAATCTTTTTCACCCACCCACTCATTCATTCCCTCAAACACAAACATTTTAGGTTTTCAAAAATAAGATACTCCATGGAAGCTTCACCCTCTCAACTCAGCCCTCATGGACAGATCCCTTCTCATTTAAACAGCCCCCCTGCACACCCCCTTAGCGCCCCAACATTACCCATTAACCTTTCCTAAGCCCTTTCACTATATCTCTTCCATCCTGCAACAGAAACGTCCACACACCCAGCTGGATTGAAACACACACACACACACACACACACACCTTCTTTCTCTCCCCTCCCAGCAACTGATTTTTTTCTGTTTCCCTGTTTGCCCAGATACATGCCAACCTTTTACCAAAAATGGTAGCTGACAGAGCAGGTCACATTTGGCAATTCCACTTAGTGTAGAAATTAATGTTCAAGAATTAACAGTGCAATCCAATGGGTGTTTATTTCGAATTAAATTTACAGAGATCTTGGAAGGCAGCTAAGGCTGCAGTCCTATGCACACTTGCCTGGGAGAAAGCCCAGTTGGCAACTGAACATAGTGGGACTGACTTCTGAGTAAACATGCATAGGACTGTGTGATCAATCCTAAAAACTGGCACAAACCAACTCTTACAATGTATATTAATAATTCAATAGCTGAACAAGACATCATCTTGCTTCTCATTTGCACCACCCATCTGCCTCCCTCTTTTTCATGTTCATCAACATGTGAAAGAAACTTTTCCATAACATTTCCCCAGCTGCCCCCCCTCCGCCCCACTGTAAAGCACAAAAAGGCACCAATCCTAAACACACTTACTGAGGGAGCTGGTGTGGCCCTGTTCTCCTTTCCTGCCCTGGGGTTGGGGGAGTGGGATAGGATGGTGCTCTAGCTGGTTCTGGCTACTGGCACATATAGTTTGGAGAACTGCCAAGAACAAGTTTAAACATCAGGGGTTTTAAGGGTGATGCAGTAATGAGGCCCCCCACCATAAACAAACCTCAATTAAGGGTGTGTAAATCAGCTTTATGTGTGTTTTTTAATAAGAGCCCATTGGGTGCTATCATCAGGAGGTTTGGGGTGTGGTGTCATCAATATGCAGATGAACGCCACTCTACCTCTTATTCAGATCTTCACCTAGGTTGGCTGTAGAATCCCTGTCCAAATGTCTGGAGACGGTGAGTGGCTGGATGGGGAGGAATAAGCTGAAGCTGAACCCTGACAAGACCGAGGTACTTTTGGTGGGAGACAAGAGGAGGCTGGGGGATGTTGACCTGGTGTTAAATGGGATACAGCTACCCTTGAAAGACCAGGTCCGCAGCCTGGGGGTCATTTTGGACTCCCAGCTGTCCATGGAGGCTCAGGTGTCAGCTGTGAGCCGGACAGCGCTGTATCAACTCCATCTGATACGGCGGCTGTGCCCCTTCCTTCCCGACCATCTGCTCCCATCAGTAGTACATGCCCTGGTCTCCTCTCGTTTAGACTACTGTAATGCGCTCTGCGTGGGGTTACCCTTGAAGACAGTTCGGAAGCTGCAGCTGGTGCAAAACGCGGTGGCTCGCCTGATTAAAGGCAGCCGGCAGTGTGATCACATCACTCCAGCACTGAAGGAGTTGCACTGGTTACCATTTGTTTTCCCGGCCAAATTCAAGGTGTTGGTTTTGACCTTTAAAACCCTATATGGTTCCTGCCCAGCCTATCTCAAGGAGTGTCTCCAGAAACACCAGACAGGCCACTCAACAAGATCAGCCTTGGATGGCCTTCTCTCTGTCCTATCAGCCAGGACAGCTAGGCTGGTGAGGACAAGGGAGAGGGCCTTCTCTGTGGTGGCCCCCACTCTGTGGAACTCCCTCCCTAGGGAACTCCGCTATGCCCCCTCTTTAACGAGCTTCCACCACACATGAAAAACGTGGTTGTTCAGGCAGGAATTTGGGGTGTGTTAGGGTATTTTTAGAAATACGTTTTAATGTGAAATTTTATTGTTTTAAACTGTTGTATTGTTGTACATCACCCAGAGTGGCCAGGTGACTGGCCAAATGGATGATTAAAAAAATTAATAAACAAATAAAACAAATAAGAGGTACAAAACAATGGGAGCATATGTTCAAGAGGAGGACAAGGGTCTAGGCCATTCACATCTCCACACCCTTACTTCCTAAAGGCACATTATATCTAAAAGGTGTGAGGAAAAAAGAGAACATAATAATGATGATAATAATAGCTTGTATAATCAAAAATTAAGTTTCCAACAGCTATGCAACTTTAGATTACAAATTAATTTTAAATTTAAATTGTAAGCTTCTAGGGGCAGAGACCTGACTTTTTTGCTTATGATTCTCTGTAAAGTACCACATATTAGGGATGGGTGGATTCCCTACCTGCTGGTCCAGGTGGGAATCTGCCCTTGGGGGGGAAGCGATCCGTCCCTCCCCCCAGAATCCATCTGGGCTGGCTCCATTCCGTGGCAATCCTACGGAGCCGGCCACTGGGTCTGCTTCGCTGGCGATACGGCCAGCCGCCATTGCCGTGCTGTATCGCTGGGCTAACTCCGGATGCAAATGGCGTCCACTGCGCCATTTGTGTCCCTGTTTTTTCACACAATAGACTACACAAATATCTATGTAAATATAATTTGCATAGCCTATTGCGTGAAAAAACAGGGACGCAAATGGCGTCCGCTATGCCATTTGCGGCTGTAAAGCTGTTAGACTAACCTAAATGCAGCCGTAAATGGCTGCATTTAGGTTAACTTAACAGCTTTACCACCACAAATGGCATAGTAGACACCATTTGCATCCTGAGTTAGCCCAGCGATACAGCACGGCAATGGCGGCTGGCCGTATCGCCAGTGATGTCAACCCGGCAGCCAGCTCCATAGGATCGCTGCACGGAGGAGCTGGCCTGGATGGATTCTGGAGGGAGGCGGAGGTGAGTGCCCCGTTCCGCCATGGACTCTGGAGGCCAGATTCTTTGGAATCCGGCCTCATTGGGGTCCGTGGCAGAATTCTCCACCATCCTTACCACATATATTGTGAACACCAAAGTCTGTGCATCTTCCTAGCTGACCTATCTGAGTCTGAGGCGTTGTGGTCTCTGGGTTGCCGCCGCTGTGCTGGCTGCGCTTGCTGGCTGGCTCACTTAGCACTTAGCCTGGCTCACGTGCTCCCGCCTGTCCCTGAGACCGGATGGTGAGGGTGCAGTCTCAGGCACAGGCGTGGCAGCAGCCCTTCCTCCCTCCCTCTCGGAGCGAGAGGAGGCGGGCTGCAAGAGAGGATGAATTAACCCTTTGCCAGGCGAGGCTGCCTTGCCCAGGTGGCCTCTCAGGCCAGGGGAGTGGGGAGTTCGCCGTTCTTCCTGCCCCATGCCTGGCGCTGTGGGGAGCTGGGAGAGTAGCTGCTGTAGCAGTAGCAGCAGCAGCAGCGCCCGCCTTGCTCACAACAGCATCTCTGGCTCTTCCAGCCACCTGCCCTACAGTGGTAGGCTGAGGGTGGGAGGGACCTGGCTGAGACCTGGCTCTAAAAAAAGTCCCGGGTCTTCGTCCCAGCACGACCCGCCACCACTGCACCCCTGCACACACATGACATGTGATGATAGCACTTTTTGTGCCTGTTCTTCATCATCCTTTAAAGCAGGGATAGGCAGAAGGTAGATCTCCAGATGTGTTGGACTTCAAGTCCCAGATGTTCCTGCCAACATGGCCAATATAAATTGTTGTTGTTGTTGTTGTTGCACTTTATACCGATGGTCAGGAATTGTAGGAGTTGACGTCCAAAACATCTGAAGACCTACTTTCTGGCCACCTCTGCTTTAAAGCAGGGGTTGGCAATGTTCCAGCCCACTTTGTCACCTGGGATCCCACTGGGGGAGGCATCCATTCCCCCCCTGCTGCTGCGTCAGTGAATCTGCCACTGAAATTCAGTGATGCGGCAGCAAAAAGCCCTGCGATTTTCTCAGAGACAAAGCATGCACTCCCCGCATGCCTTGTGTAAAGCAAAATAATGACTTTATTTTTGCTGCTGCTCTGCTGCCAGATTTGATGGAACATGGGTAGCAGGGGTGGGGTGGGGGGCAAAAAGGGCCAGGGAGCTGTATTTGGCCTGCAGGCTGCATGTTGCCCATGCCTGCTTTAAAGGGTACAATAAGAGCTTATACATGCAAATTTCAGCACTCTGTGACTTTGACATCAAGCGATGGCTTGCAAATATAAAGTGGCATCACAGATCAAGCACCAGAGAAGAAGATTTCATAGCATCTCACATCACTTAAAAAATCACTCTTTAGTTACAGGTAGTTTACACATTCAGATGCAGTGAGATATTGAGTGATATTTAATAATATGTTCAATGTATGTGTGTGAATGAGCTCCGGCTTGTTTCTATATGAGGTTTAAACCACTATCATATTTGGAAAACAGTACATGATGGGCATCAATTCTTTTACCCATACATACTGATAAGCAATAGCAATGCACATTGGTATCCACAACAGCAATGCACCATAGCTAGTTGGGTCTATCGGTGAAATGAAGAGCTGATGATAAGCCAACATAAGTTGAGATATACCTAGCCAGTTCTCCTCTTCTCTAACCAAGGGCCCATCTACAGAGCTTTTGCTCCAGGGCAGGTGCAAGTCAAGGTCCCTCATGATAGATGACACAGTCGCCACTTCACAGCCATCCGTGGTTCTTGCCCGGAAAATGTGGAGTTCCAAGGAGTCATTTTGCTCCAATGTTTTTCATTTGCTACGGGTTTCCCCATGCTTGTGAGCCATCTGTCCTTTCCCCAAACCAACTTCATATTTTGCAGTGGGCACGTTGTAGGCGTGCGGAGTGTCTGCGTTGCTCTGTGATGCCCCTTTACTCCCTCCTTCCCTTCACAGCTGCGCAGTTACAGAGGCACAGAGGGGCATGTTCATCTACTTAAACACACTTTCACACAGTTTTGCAGCTTTGTATCTTCGCAACGGTTGCTTTTGGACCAGTACCCAAGGCCCGGGGGGGTTGGGGGTTGGGAGAGGACCAGCATCACTTCGGCCACCATTTTGGAGCGATGCTAGGCACGTAGCAGCGAACCATCGCAAGAGTCTCAGGCTGGGGAACTGACAAAAACTGATGGTGTGGAAATGAAAGAGCACAAAACACCCACTTTTTACCTAAAAAGGGATGGAAACACACAGCGGAGCCCCTCAAATACAAAACAGTCATTGAAGTGTCGCACCCCCACACTTACGGGACTGCACAGCTGCGCATTTCAGTATAACAGCAAAAAAAGAAGGCACGGCGAGTCTGTTAGGGAACCGTGCAGTGCAGTACATCGCGAGTGTCTTGCAGGGCATGCTGACTCGAAACTACATTGTGACAGGGTGGGGGGCAAAGTGGTGCCATGTAGATGGGGCCCAGGGCTAGCCCGAGCCATTTTTCTTCCTGAGACTGTATAGCAAATGATGTCCCTCTACCCCTATTCAGGGTCATAGTACCTGAGGTTGGCCAAGTTATTTTGGCACTTGAAATAGAAAAACCTGCAAGCACCTCTCCCTGGGAGTACAAATACAATAAAAAGAAAGGGAATGAAATAACACATTATTTGTGGCTCTTTTATGACACAGCTGCTTCACTTTGCCTAATGGTAAGGCATGATGCAAAATATCCAGTTGAACCTTTGAATCAGAAATAAAGAGTAATTACATGCAATAACGAGATATTGGAGATATCTGCAAAAAAAATGTCCTAATCTTGGTTTTAGGAAGGCAGAAATATCCATGGGGGAGGGGGGAAATGGAAGATTTTTTACATCCTTACACTTTGGGGCAATAGATTATTATCTATCTCTGTTCATGGGACCTTTTAATACAGGGTCCCAAATGAAGGTATAGGGAGAAAAATGGTTAGGCACACTCAGTGACAACAAACAAACTCTGTTTCTTCTAAAATAAGCAGCCTATAAACCTCAGTGGTTTAGCATTCCCTCCTGGACAGTTGCAGTAGAAAATCAGAATCCTGATCTTCCACAGTTGTTACAGCATCTAGCTAGGTCTGTAGCAGTTAGGTCTGGTCAAATTATTAAGCCATGATATTTATGGGGTTATGCATTATTCCATCTTTGCCATAACTGTCAAATCAATCTGATTAAAAGTGCTCCCATCTGGTTCTCATGAAAATAAATTATCAAAATAATCTGCTGCTTTTTCTTCTTCCTTTATTGAAAGCTGGTTTTTATGGCTGTTGAATGTTTCACCCTCTATTTAACAAAATGGACAATGGAGATAGCAAATGATATTATTTTTTTGTAAATAAATAATGCAAAACAAATCACAGCAGAGTGGTTTGTAATAAGGTTCAGTGCATTTAGAGATAAAAACCCAAGAGTGCCATACTGAGAATTGCTGCTCATGGTGGAGGCTAAGAGGATGGCAGTTTGAGCAAACACTTCATTAGGAATGAATAACGAATGAGATCTAATGAGAGGGAAATTGCTGCTTGAGAAGGACAATGATTCACAATTGGCTCGCAGAGGGGAAGTTTGGTCAAATACTTTCCTTCCTGCCACTGTCTATATAAACAGGACTCTATCTCCTAACATCCAAGGAGCTGAAGCTGAGAGCCCTCCTTTACCTAGTCTCTCTCTGTCATTCAATAGAGACTAGGACAGGACAGGAAATTGTTGATGGTGATTACGCTAACAAACATTTTCTTTTTTACAAGTCGAAGACTGCTTTTGTTGCCAAGATGTGTTTAATGCGGCTAGCTACAATTTTGTGTAAATCATTCCCTTATATTTCAGCCTTCCCCAACCTGGTGATCTCCAGAAATATTGGACTACAACTCCCGTCATCCTTAGCCAGCAAGACCATTGCCCGTATTGGCTGGGGATAACAGGAGTTACGGTCCAACACATCTCTGGACCGCCAAGTTGGAGAAGGTTGTTGTATTTGAAAAGCTCCATGACTTCTAATTCGACCATTTACACCTGTAATTTTGCATAAACGGGGCTATTTACGGTTGCCATTTTACACAAATAAAATAGCCGAGCCACCATTTTTATGCAAAATCGTGGCTCACAAACAAGCAGGGATCCCTGCGCTTGCCCAGCTTGGTGCGTATTGAGTCAGGCAAGCACAGGAATCTGCAGACTGGTATCCGGAGGGCTGAGCCAGCGAGAAATGGCCAAGCCTCGAGCCCCAACTGAACTCTAGTGACATCCCCAATTCGACTTCATTAACATATTGCAAAGTGTGCATGTATAATTTAAAAGCCACAAGTACCTTTTGTGACATGTCAGTGAACTCACAACATGTCTGCATCTTCTTTTTAAGAATAAATGTACAGACATGTGCAGCTGACGTACACATCCTTTTGCTAGTGGTGCAAACTTCTGTTTTCTCTGTATGTCACAAACTTACTTTTAAAAAAATATGTGAGCCTATAGATGTAGATGTAGAGTACATTGCCTCAACAGAATCCTGATAAATGCCCAATAGATGCTCATTATTCCAAAAGCAACAGCAAACCCCCAAACCTAATATCCTCTTGTTTCAAAAACTTAGGTATGCAAAGTCAAAAGCAGTACCGACCCGAGGAAAGAGTGGAGATGTGTACGAAGAAAGAGCTGCTATGCACAGGCCAGATTGTGAATGGCTCCTGTGTGGTTATGAAAATGAGCTGGTCAGTCTCAGTCATTGGGCAGGGACCATTATTTTCCTCTAAGTAAATACTGCAGGAATGTTTTCACATTGCATACCATCCAAATAAGTGCTGCTATGCTTACCTCTGTTGCTGGCTTTCAAATGATGCTAAGCTCACCTCTGTGGCTGCAAGAGTGTCACCCATCAGCTGTGCAAGTTCTCTGTGCACAGGAAAAGTGGTGGTGGTGCTGGAGTGTTGGGCTCTTCGTCACTCTTGAGGCCTGCCCAATGCCTGACCTAGATGCCTTCTGCATCTGGTCCTGCTCCATTGACTTTCTTTATTCCTGTGACAATTCTCCCATATCACTGACCAAAAAGTATCTTATTCTTCCTAGCAGAAGGCTTGTACCTAGGGCTGTGTGTGCAGCGGGTATTTTTACCATACTTCCACCATGTCGCAGGGAATCAGTGAAATACCCCCCTCCCCCATACACAGAGCCCTAAATACTATACCCAGTATCCAAGATCACAGAGCCTTAAAGGCACTGCCATGGTTCTTCCTGCACAGGAGCCATTTAAAATGTACTGGATGCATATGTGTATGTATACATGCACCCATGTGCATGCACAGACACACACACCTTGCACTGCCCTAGTGGGGTATGTTGGCTTTTCTTCTTCCAAACTGATTCAGCTGTCAGCATGGTAACGAGAAAATCCTTTCAGGTTCGGGGGTTGTGGGGGGGGGGAGATTTAAAGCTCACTCTTGGTCACATTCAATATTAAATTGTCCCCCAAATATTGTGTTTTAACTTTCTAAGGCTGAGCAGAATGTACTCACTTGAAAACCTTTGGCCTGGATTTGATGGGACTGGGGGCAGCGAAAGGGGAATGAAACTACTCCAACTGACTGGGTTTTTTTTTTCACTTCTGCCAATTATGCAACAAGAAATGCTTCTCCCAAGATCTGCAGACTGCAGTTGGGCGCCATTTTTATTTCCCAGAAACCCAAAGGTTTCAAAGGCGGGGGGAAATTCTGTGGTAGCTAAGTGGTGGCTTGCCACTGCTAAGTTTCACAACCACCCCTCTTTCATGCCTACCCTCTGAATGAATCAGTGAGATACCATCCCATACACACGTATTTTCCTGGTTAGCAAATGAGGCTGTAAAAAATGAAGAAGGGAATTTTAGCCCAGCCCAAAAAGGATTTGTTGTAGTTATTTTTGTATGCCTCATAATCAACTAATACATAGGTGCTCCTGAAGAATAATCACATCAGCTGAAACACCAGGTGAGGAGGCTGGTCCCCCATTAAACTGCAGCCTGATGGTATCCCCACAGAATGCTGTATATACACAGCTTCCCATATGGCATCAGAGCAGATGACACGGTTACAATCATCATCCTATCATGCCACGCATAGGTGCATCCTTGACCTGAGATAAGCACCTAGTGCTATTTGCTTCAAGGCCAGCCTGTGACGCACATGGCAATTGCTTTAATACACATGCATAGACAGTTGCAGCCCATTCCTCCTTCCAAAGAGTTCATTCATCATTTTAAGCCCTGTGTCAGAGCTCTTCATCATAATGCAGCCATCGCCATAACTGAATCAGCTTTTAGGACCAGAGTTATTGGACCTTTAGTCCGAATTTTCAGTAAAGCTGATGCTTTACTGTGGGGTTTCCAATTCCTGGAAAACATCCAACATTACAAATAAATGCACATTTTGTGGCTCTAAGGTATGCACTGTTTAATCATGGTTTGGCTTGTTCAGAGCACAGCGAATCCAGAATGATAATGAGGGTCCCATTTCAAAAGGTTTGCTCAAGTGGCTTCCGCACATTTAATTTAGGCCTCTCCTTCTGGACAACTAAGTTGCTGTTTTTTGCCAGAGACAGATGACTTTAGAGCAATCCATGCTGATGCTTTGGAGAAATCTGCACTGAACTTTGCATGTAAAATAACAAAGCATCGAATCTGACTCACAATAATGGCAGCCCCCACAGCAAATGTTTTCACATGCTGGCCCTAAGGCAGTTCTGAATGCTCAGAGGTCCGTGTCCTATAAAGAATGCAGTGGCGCCAGATGCTGATACTCGTGCAATGTGTTCCACAAGTTGTTCGGAATGCAGTCATGCCCTGGGCCCTTGAACACTCAAAACACATGTGAGCAACAATTTGTGCCTTGGCAACAGCACAAATATGGCAACAACAGCAGGCTTCGGTGTAGCTCTGTGTCTGCAAAGAGTTGCTTGTTTGCTGCACAACACAAAGTGTAATGGGGCTGAGTGAGTATTTTCAGGATCTGGAAATGTTCTGCTAACACTGTTATCTTTTCGGTGCCAGGGTAAGACCATCCTCTTCTCTCAGGCATTTGGCAGCATATGATGAGTTTTTAACCAGGTCCTGCATCTTTCTTATTGATTGTTTAAAAATTGTTTAGATATATGTGCATCTGTATCGTCTGTTTATATGTAAATGGATTTTTAATCTTTGTAAGCCGCCCAGACAGCTTCAGCTATTAGGTGGTGCAGAAATGTAATAAATGAAATTAAAATGAAGTACGCAGCAACACAACAACCCATCACTGGCTTGATCTGCTCTGGACTTCCTTGGTTCCCACTGTGCCCACTCCTGAGGCTTTCACAATGTGACAATTGTCCTAAGGCAGTAGGACAATCCTGTAATATCCATACAGATCCATAAAATGGCCGACAGCCTGGGTTCCCTGTAGGCAAAAGCACTGCTATTTGATCTGTTTAGCAATATCAGCCCTGTTCTCCTGGGTTGCTGTTGCTATACACCATTTCCCCCTCCAGAAACAGCCCTTGCATGCTTTGAACTTTGAAACTGATCAGGCTCTTTGAAAAAGCAATGAACGATAACATCTTTTCCCTGTTCTTGTCAGCATCCTGCCTTAAGAGCCAAACGCAATGGGCTTTCTACCATAAGAATGAATGAATACTCCCACCGGGTGAAATATAAAGTTATGTCTATTGTTACTGAAGGGAAATCTAGTTATCCCAGAGCCCCTGCAGGCAATTTTCTGTAATTTCACCTCAGATACATTCCACTGGATAGAAAGGACCACTTTAGTCCAAATACACACAAGTCCCAAAAAAAGTCCCAGCTCCTTGCTAAATTATGAGACAGGGCCTTGATCAACCAGTGATGCAAAAAGATTGTTTCCTTGGGGTGAGCTGAAATGGAGGGGGAGGGGTGTTCAAGAAATTGTTTTCCCCTGCCCCCCTCCATTTTGGTGACATTTGGGGCCACACCCAAACAGAAGTCATCTGACTTACCTTACTGGCAGTGCTATGTGGAACATGAGCCACACCCTCTCTCGTTCTTTATGGGGATCCCCCAGTGTGGAGAAGGGAGCTCATGCACACTTAGGCCCGCTATGGATCCAGCCCAATGCCTACAGCACCTGCAACAAGAAGTTGTGATGATACTATGCAATAATTCATCTCCAAGGCAAGCCATAATCCTTGCTAGGAGGAAGGCAAAAAGAATCACACATATACACAAACCCACATCGCCAAGACCACTGGGGAACTAGGGTAAAATTTCTTCCCAGCCCTGTCGGTGGGCAGCTAACCTTTGTCCACAGCAAGACCATGGATGCTGAAACCAGGAGCAGGTTGGCAGGGAAGTCAATGAAGGCAATGCTGCAGCCCCAGGCTAGGACCTCTGTTTAAAGCCTAGAAGTGGACCAGAAGTTCCAAGTCGGATCCCATCTGAGGCCCTGCCCACAAAAGCTACGCAGCTCAGCTGATTGGATCTTGGGATAGGGCCTGGGTAACACAGCACAGCTAAGTAGTGAACAGAACCAAAAAGCTGCCAGCTACCCAAGCGAGAAGATCATCCTCCCTCACCTTCCACCCCCCATGCAATGAAGGGTAGGCAGGAGGAACCCAAGGTTTACTGAAGAGGTGTTTCACAGATTCTGCTAGGACTTGTGAACCAGCAGAGATAAAAATGGTGCTCACCTTTCTGAATATGTTAATTGGGGACATGACTGGAATTTCAAACCATAGCACTGATTACCCACAGCAGTGTTGATGTGAGGAAGTGCCATGAGTTCCAACTGGTGGCACAATGGGCATCATCCACTGAATATCTGAAGCATAAACAGGAACAGTACTTTTTACAAGGGCCTACCTGTCTGAGCAGAAAGATGTGCTTGTTAACTTACTAGTCAGATGTGTGTATGAAACAGCTGAAGAGAAGATGGACAGCTCTTCTAAAGTTTCGGATGCTTCCCTGTGTCCTTTCTGCACATTTGCATGAAAGTATACATGTAGTTATTATGAAATATGTTTTTATAATAAGATCCATCATAGATGGATCCAACCTATGTATCCACTAAATCAGCTGGTCGATAGATCATGAAACGTTGATCATGATGCCTACATGTTTATCATATGAAGCTTCGACATGACTTCAAGATGTACTTATAGTTTAAGTGATGGGGTAGGAAACCTGGTGTCCTCCAGATGTTTTGGACTACAACTCCCATAATCCCTGACCATTGATCAGGCTGGCTGGGACTGATGGGAGTTGTAGCCCAAAACATCTGGAGAACCCCAGGTTGCCTACCCCTGCTAGAAGGCCAACTCTCACTCCTCAAGTCAGAGTGCAACTCACTTGCTTGTAATTTCAGCATAGTTCTCAATGTGAAGTTAAGACCCTCTTAAAGATGCAGCAGAAGGAAACTGCTATTGGAGTCATAGGTTCCTCCCTGACCAGCTCAGTTTGTTTGTTTGTCTGTTATTTATTCAAAGCATTTTGATTCCACCCTAAAGCCAAGGCTGGCTCCCAGAGTGGCATACAAAGACCAGAAATAAGACTGCCCCTACCTGCGGGCTTACAATCAAAGACACATGACACAAAAGGAAAGAGGATTGGCTGGGAGCAAGAAAAAACCAAATCCAGGCACTGGATTCTTAGCTGCAAAGTCATCAGGTCATGGAGTTGGATCGAGACACAGTCGCAGGGCTAGCGCTTCCTCTCCCTCTGATGGCTTCAGCAGTTGCAGCGGATAGCAGGACGGTGGTGTTTTCAGCTGGTGTTTTCATGCATGCATTTCACTGAACCAAGAGCAAGGGTGCAAATGGGTCATTTCCTAATTAGTTTTACCCAATGTATCAAGCCTCCCATGTCTCCGCAAGTTGCATATTGGTATAAACTCAGGAAGCAATCTGCAAGTGTTAGGCCAGAAGGACGGCTTTGGCTACGTCCTGTGCCCTAGGATTGGACCATGGACAATAGGAATAGGACAGACACTATCAGGGGGGTTAAGGAGGCTTTCCATTATAAGGTGTGGGAAAATCTGCACAAAAAGCATTCGTTTTATCGCTTCTTTAGAATGGTGATACATGTATCGAGTGAATCAATCTACATGACCAAGGGAATGATGCAGTAACACAAATATGCCCCCCCCCACACACACACACACAATTCTTATGGCCAAGATGGCTAGCTTTGCTTTTTATGAAAAAGAAGCATGGATCCATATAATTTCTCCTCTCTCTTATTTATGCAGCAAAGCCCACCAAACTCAATAAAAATACTTCCATCTATTCTCCTGCTCGAGGGCTTCAAGGGCCAGATAAATTCTCCAAACACCCTTTTCTTTAGATATGTCGGTGAAAAGATTACATACTCTCAAGACTGTCACAACCAGTTACACTGCATCTTCCGAGCTTTTCTTTATTGGGTGACTTTGGGCACAATTACATTGCTCAGTGAAAAAGTTTTCAGGTTGCCTTAATGGATGTGCCATTCAGATCATTATTAACATGTTAGTAGAGGGTACTTATTAAAAGAAAGGTGCCCTAGAGTGCTACTGTAGTGTAAGGACAAAGGATCGCTAATTAAATCATGTTAACGCTTTGCCAGATGGCTTCGGTGCCATGCCCATGTCATGCGAAAGCCAAATTTATTATGGTGGATTCTTTTTTTATTTTCTTTTTCTGTTTTTGAAACGGTGCTCATACTAGCTTGGATCTAACACAAGTGAAATACAAATGGGAGAGAAATAGAGCATACTGAGTGCCAACCTTCAAACTGGGAATTACTGGTGACACATAAAGAACTTGACAAGCCAACCCAAACTTATGAGTGCAAACTGGCCTTTTGCAAGTTACCAGTAAGATGGCCGCTTATGAACAGCCAAAAAAGAGGAAATGCACACACCCCAAAAGAGGACACTGATTTACATAAAAATTGCTTATGCTGATTTATATGAATAGATTCAAATTGAGAAAATATTATTATGATTTTAATAGAACTACAGTACATCTCAGAACAGTGTGGAACACTGTGACCAGGTGACCTGTGCGCCTTGCTCAGTCTGCTGCCCAGGTGCTGTGGATGGGCAACATCGAGGCCCAGCTCTTCCCTTCTGATGGTTCTTTATCTTTAAATTGCACTTGGACTGGACAGCCCTTCAAATAGAGGATGCCTTCATAGTA
Organism: Heloderma suspectum; assembly: GCF_057233095.1. Lineage (NCBI taxonomy): Eukaryota > Metazoa > Chordata > Lepidosauria > Squamata > Helodermatidae > Heloderma > Heloderma suspectum. The sequence goes on from NC_139458.1 coordinate 276,479,598, forward strand.
GAGGTTAGTCCTCTGGCAGCCCTTCAAATAGAGGACTGTCCTCTGGAAAAGAGGACACATGCCACCCTAGGGCTTTTCCTTAAAAGGCAGCCTATAAATATTTTAAGTAAATAATCTGAATCCACACCCTCGTCCTTTCCCTCCTCCTCTTTGTGTTCTACAGCAACTTGTCATTTCAAGCTGGCAAATGTGTAGATAGCATCAAAACAGAGTTCTTTCTTTACTTTACTTTAAAACATTTTCATACAGCCCTTCATCAAATCAGATTCCAATGTTGTGTAGAGTAAAATAGTAACATCCATATCATAACAAGGAGAAGTAAGTCAAACCACAAAACAAGATAGAAGCACTTTAAAATATCAGGTTAATTAAATGTAAAAAAGCAACCTGGCATTTGAAAACTGGTAAAGTCGAGGCCAGACTTTGGAAGAGCACACCAAAGCTGGGTGCCACCACTGAAAAGGCCCTTTTCTTTGCCTGGATACATATAGACCTCAGTGATCTGGACTCAACTGAGTTTGGGCAAAGAAATGAAGCCTAGTCCCTGAAAGCAGTTGTGGATTGTGAGGGATCTCCTGGAGGCATTATTGCAAGCCTTACCATCAATGGTCGATGTGCTGAGTATTGTTTATGCTAAAAGGGGGAGTTCTCAGTGTGGAAGGTCTGACAATTATATTAGCACAGGACTATGAAGTTCTGACTAGGGATGCTGCCAAAACTCAGAGTTAGGTGTTTTGTTGGTAGAGTCTATTATGTCCATAATGCCCCAACATGTACCACCTTGGATGGCTAACTAAGTAACTAACTTTGGTATCTCCATTAGTCAACCCAAGATTGATTAGAAATGCCTGTGCAGTTGGCATAACTGGCAACGAGGGAGAGGGCCTTCTCGGTGGTGGCCCCCATCTGTAGAATGAGCTCCCCAATGAGGTCCGCCTGGTACCAACGTTGTTGTCTTTTCGGCACCAGGTTAAGATCTATCTCTTTTCCCAGGCATTTGGCAGCACATGATGAGTTTTAATCGGTCCTGGATGTGTCTTTAGTTAGGACTGACTGTTCAAAGTTGGTTTAGTTATATGTTGTCTGTGTGCTTTTAAATAAATGGCTTTTAAACTTTGTATACTGCATTTTAATGTTTTGATCTCTATAAACTGTCCAGAGAGCTTCGGCTATGGGGCAGTATAGAAAAATGTAGTAAAATACATACATACATACATAGCAAGCAAGCATTTAAACTCTGTCATTTCTGTGCATGTCCTCATGCTGGTTGGTTTAACCCTCTGTTTCCTGGATGAATTGTAAATGTCCTGTTTGCAATGCTCATGCTCATGGTATGATGTCACTTAACCCTTTGGTTACTGTTTTCCAAACCAATCTGTGTAAAAGTTTGGATTTGAAAACATTCAACAAACTCATTATGTTTGAAGAAACAGCCACACAGTCACCCCTTGTTCAACATTTCTTTTTAAGTAATGGCTTCATTTCCTCCCTGTACCCAATAAGTCAATCAAGAGTATTTCTCCCTAGCATTGGACAGGCTTTTTTTTTTCTTGTGTGGTAAGTAAATGGTGGGTGGTCCTGTGAGGGGATACTGAATCCAAGGAGGATGAGGCCAGGAGGGGAGAAGTGCAGTCCAGGTGGCTGGCAGGCGTGGAGGAGATCTGGGCTTCAGCAGATGGAGGTGCATCTTCTGCAGCTCACTGCAGCTGCTCACACCAGTTACCAGCTGTAGGGTAAGCAGCAGAAAACAGCCCACCAGAGGGGAGAACAAAATGTAGTGATGCATGACATCTTGACACATAGCATGATGCCGTACTACAGTTCCAAAGATGCATTTTATGGAGGCCCATGCACAACGATTCACATATACACAATGGTCCCAAGACATGGTCTGAAGGCACATGAGGCAGGTAGGTCTGGGTCTGGTCAGTGCTTGGAGGGGAGACCACTTGGGAACCACATGTAGCTGCCTTGAGTTCCACAAGGGAAGAAAGGTGGGTTATAAATGTAATGAATACATACATACATACATACATACATACATACATACAAAATAAAAACATGATCTTGGAATAATAGAGAACTTTCACCTGAGACTGGATGGAGAAATGTGTAACTTCATGAGCAAATTATGATTTCTGTTGGGGCAAGTTTGCCCATCCCTTGTTCTGACAAAGCCACACTACTGGACACCAGAAGTTCCTCTTCTAATGCACGTTCTGTTTATATGAATGAATACACAGGAATGCCAAGTGCCTTCCTTTTATATGCTGGGGTCCCCATACCAAGACTGTTATAAATCTCTGTTTTCATGCTTTAGTGTCATCTTCCAAACTGCATGTAAAATCAATCTGGCTATTTTTCTTCAACTTTCCCACAATTGATCCTGGACTGGAGTTTTATGAATGAATGAAGAAACGAATGCCCAGCAACAGCCCAAAGTGAGTCCCATGTTCAGCAGCACTGAGACACAATCAAAAGCATCCAAAATGCTGCCAGTTCTGAAAGTGCCGGGCCATTGCTAATTTATCATGAGCACTCGTGCACCTGTCCATTCCTTTGCCTTGTAAAAATGGTATAGCACTTCTAATAGCTCTTTCTACAACCCCCCTTTCCTCAATAGGAGCCTTCCCCAATCTGGTGGCCTCCAGATATGTTGGATTACAACTCCCATCACCCCAGTTAGCTGGAGGATAATGGAAGTTGTAGTTTTGGGGGAATTTCTTCTCCCCAGCATTGCTACCACCTATGGGGGAACTGCTCCTTCAATGGGCAATCCCATGGGATTTCTTATTTATACCAAATGCTTATATTTCAGGGCCTAAGGACCTCTCTACCACTGTAATTCAGAGTTCCCCAAGAAGACCCTTTTCCCCTGCCACCAATTCACTTATAATACTTTAAAAGCTCCTAGTAGCCTGGTATAAGAGGCTTAGGAATGAGATGGGCACCAACACTTGAGACAAGATGAATTATTAAACAAGTAATTTGTTAAAGGGATATTTTGTACATACAGGATTACTAATATTTACTTGGGGTTTTCACAAGGAAGTGGACTCAAGAGACACTGTTGCTAACACTGTTGCCTCTTACTGACCTCTTTTACCTCAGGCCAAATTCCCTAAACCTCCACCCCAGCCAATATACTTAAAACCAGGTCCAGCTCTTGGGTACAGTCTTCCTCTGACACCAAAGCTCCTCCTGTTGTATTTCTGCATGCTTGGACAGTTTATCTGGGTTTTTACTGCTTGTATAACCTTTTTCTGGCAAGAGTTTCAAGCAGCCTCCTGGCACAACAAAGCCACCTGCTCCCTACCCCTGATATTTACCAGCCATGTATGGTTATCCCACAGAGAAGGAATAGCTTAACATCCAGGTCTTAGCGATTCACCTTCTCGTAGTCCTCCTATAACGCGCCACCCACCAACCAGCGGAACTTCTCCCTCACTTTTGAAGCTCCCTCTGAGTAAGGGCCGCTGTAAGTGGTGCATCCATGTTATGTAGAAGACCAACCTTGGGAAGAATGCAGTCTATGTGTTTCCCAAGTTCATCAGCCTATTGTGGCAATGCCTTGTCTGCTACTGGCCTGGAAGTAACCTAGAAACTGTTTCCCCATTGTCTGTCCTTTTGAAGCAGCTGGGACCAGGAGAAATAGAACAGTGCAGCAGAAAGGCAAGGGGTGTGTGAAGCTGGTTCAGTGTGTGGGGGGGGGAGTTCAATGTGTGAGGGTGTGGGGGTGCATGGCAGCAGTGGCCCCGCTCACTTTGGGCAGTGACCTTGTACGCTGCTGGCATGCAGCCCCCAATACCCTTGCCTGGGGCCAGTTCGGCCCTTGGGCCCCAAATGTTTCCCCATCCCTGGTTTTACAACTGTGGCTGTCCCTGCTGAGTCAAGAGAGCTGGAAGATACGTTGACCTTCATTCTCATTGCCAAGTTTATAGTTCCAGGCTATTCCATAAGCTGATCATATCAGCAGAATTGAAATTCACTAAGGAAGATTCAGAACAGGATCACCAAACTTTACATTGTTTCCCCCTCATGTGCAATATTAACTTTCCACTTGCACAGGCAGCTGTCACTGTCCCTGCTTGCTGGGTTGGAACGAAATTATTTCCAGCCCTTTTTTTATTGTTGTGTATTACTGCACTTTCCACTGACATGTGGGAGAGCCCTCTTATTATGAACTGGTGAAGGGGTGCCCACAGAATGTTTTCTGAAGCTTGCTTGCTTGCTCGTTCATTCATTCATTCATTCATTCATTTGATTTATACCCTGCCTTTCCACCTAAGAAATGGCACTCAAAATTAACCATTTTTTTTAAAAAAAGTTAAAATTTAACCAAAATTAAAATAAAAACATAGTTAAAACAGTCATAAAACAACACTGAAAAGCACAACAATACAAGAATAAAAATAGCACCTAACCCAACAGACCAGCTTATATGCCAAAGGCCTGCCTGAATAAAAACATATTTGCCTGCCAATGGAAGGACAGCAGAGAGGGAGCCATCCTAGCCTCCCTTGGCAGGGAGTTCCAGAGCTTGGGAGCAGCCACAGAGAAGGCCGTGTTTCGCATCTCCACCCAATGTGCCTCTGATGGTAGCAGGACTGAGAGAAAAAGGCCTCCCCTTCTTCAAGCCTGAACAGGCTCGTATGAGAGAAGGCAGTCTTTCAGGTAGCCAGGTCCCAAGCTATATAGGGTGTTATGGGTCATAACCAGCACTTTGAATTGTGCCCAGAAACAGAGCAGTAGTTAGTGAAGCTGTTTTAAAGAGGGAGTCCATTTCTTTTTAGCCACATAGCAACTGTGCCGACTCATCAATCAAAACAGCAGGTATGGGGCAGGGCAACGGGGGTAGTACAGCCTGTGTGAAGGAGTGTTGTGCAGAATAATCTCCCACAACATGGAATTTCCATTTTTAAAAAATAATTTTTATTATAAATATCAACAAAACCAGACAAGACAAAACAAAACCATAAAGGGGGGGGGGGATGCAGCTACATAGATTTGAATATATTGGTTTCAATGCATGGAGAAGCTAATTCCATTTTGAAGGTACTTTAGTTCTATCCACCCTTTCGACTAAGTCCTACACTCCATAGGGGAGAGGGGAAAGAAAGACTATCATGAAATATTTATTTTCCTGATTATTCTTCCTGCTGCCCCCCTGCCCCAGTTGGTGCAAAATTGGTGCCAAGCCAATGTTCAGATTCCTAGTAGAAAACTACTACATTAGAGTTATTCAATTTAAAATAAAATAATAATAATACTATAGTGTTATTTGACTCACAATTAATGAAAATGCTTGGAAGAGACTACACCAAAGAGTTGTACAAGTGCAGCAGTTTTAAAAATCTGCCTCCACACACATAGCATGTAAGAGGATTTCGACCTGCTAGTAGATATAAAATATGAGCATCACTAATAAACAGCAGCTGTACAATATGGCAAGTTGGATCCTTGTACTGAATATCTTCTAAGGTGTTTTTGGCACAATGCTCAGGCCTGTCTTGACCAACACTTTCCCAGATGTGTAGGATTATGGGATCTATCTGCTGGAACCTCTCAAGATAGCTCTTCACATTCACAGCCACACCTGGTTTGAATATTGCAGTCAGCTCCATGTTATCCCCCCCCCTCTTTATGCACCATTTTCCTACCTTGTTCATTTTCATTCCTACAGCCACCTTCAAACACCCCCCTCCTTTTTTATCACTTAATGCGTTTTCGTCATTATTGGCATCTGGCCTACGTGCTCTATCAAAAACACCGAAAGACCAAATCAAGATTAAAAACAACAACAACAACAGCAACAGCAACAAAGAGCAAAAAACATTCCCATTTCAGATGGAAGAGCAGATGGTGCTCTTGGCGCTTCAGAGGATTTCAGCTGACCCTCTGCTCCAAGCTTGGGAAAGACAGACTGTCACCACTGACTGGGAAACACTAAAGGGACCTTATTTTCCCATGTAACGTACAGTAGCATTTTCCATTTTCTTCTGCTCAAAATTGTGCGGTACAATGAAAAATGGGTTTATTGGGATTTTTTATCCAGATCATGCTGTCTTGTGACTTTCCAGTATCACTTTCTCTCTTCACTCATTCAGTGGCCAAACAACCATTTTGAATCCCTGGCACAGCTGCCACCAGAATACTTTCTGAGAAGCCTGTATGGTGGATTTGGCATGTATTGCAGTCACTCCCCACCACCCGCCACCGCCTCCTCCTCCATCCAAGGCATTGCATGTTCTGCACACAGGACAGAGTTTTGCAGTATTTACTGTAAAATTCTGAAAGACAGATCCTTGGACAGAGATTCCAGTGGAACTGCACCAGCCATTGTTGAACTAAAATACTAAAGGCGCAATCCTATGCATGTTTAGACAGAAGAAAGTCCTACACCTCCCAGCATTTCCCAGCCAGCTGGGAGTTGTAGGACTTTCTTCTGTCTAAGCATGCATAGGATTGCGCCCTAAGTCTCAAGATTTTAATTCAGCTCTAAGTAACTACTAATACTTAGGAAGCCAAACTGTCATTCTGTCCATTTTCAAAAATAACATCTTATTGTTGTAAGGTGGACTTCACTGAAGCGGTGTGTGTTGGTTTGGGTCTGGGCTGTATTGAGTGTATTCTACAACATTCTGAAGATGGAAGACAGTAGGGTGTACAACAGAGTCGAAATTATTAGAGGTGGTACTCCTGCTGAAGGCAGGTAGTGGATGATGGTGGTAATTTCCTCTTTTGTAATACAATCAGATAATATTGAAAGAAGAAAACAATACCCACAACATGTTTAACTTATTCAACAGTGCAAAGTGATAACCACAAAGGTGCCCCTTTCATGGTACTGAAGCTGCCTGGGACCTACCTTTCCTTTATCAGCTCCCATGTGGCTGGTTAATGTACAGATGACCCAACCATGTGGATGGAACATATTTCCAGGAGTCCCAGCCATAGAATCAATACTCCACCAAGAGGTGAGCTGCTGATTCTCTGGGAATGAGCCACCTCATTGCCCCCTCCTCCTACTCACACGCAGGAGATGCTGATGAAAAAGTGGTTGTGCCTAATTCAAGCTTTTCAAAAGAAAAGACACACTCAAGCAGGACAGGACATAGTCTTTCAATGGCTATGAAGTGTAGAGCTGAGCCAGAATTTCTCAGAAGACATTTTTTTCTGAGAAAAGTTTTGAATGTTGTTGGGGTTTTTCTCACCACCCCTAGAAAAAGAAGGCTGCTTTGCAGAATGTTCTCCAAATATCCTCCACCATTTTTTGGTGGCAACTTCCATTTCCTCCCCACAAAGCCCCAGAGCGACATTAGGTCTGGGGTATTGTGGAGGATACAAAATGGTGGCCAGGCTGCCAATACAGCTGCCATTGTTGGCCCTTGCAGCAGCAGCAGGGTGGGGACCCCTTAGAAATAAAGAAAGAAGCTGTGCTACTGCCACTACTAATAGTGAGCCCCATCCCCAAGAAACTGTTGGAGAATTTCTCCTCCCCCTGGAGAAATTCAGTGAAATTATCCCCCTCCCCCCATTTCTCGGTATTTCACATCTCTCTAGGGATGGATGGACCAGTCTGTTTCCATACCATGTTAATTTCACACTTTTTCTTCCACAAGTCCATTCTGTCCCACTTTCACATCGATCTGCCATTTTTTAAAACACACGCACATATACGAAAATGTGCATTACTTTTGAACATATTTCCCCCAAAGATAATATTTGAACATATTTCCCCCATAGATCATTTTTCTATGATTCCATTCTAAAAAGTGAGGTTTTGAATGAATGTTAGATTTAAATATGCATTTCTGTAGACATGTTATCCTAAAATGTGCATTTTCATATGCATCTTAAACTAAAATGTCCATTTTCATATGCATTTTTAAACTAAAATATGCATGTGCATATGCATTGTGGGAGCTGAGAACTGTATCGCAAAATTTGAGGAAATGCGAAAACTATTTTTCGAAAATGAAAGGCTTTTTGAGTTCCTATCTTCATATTAGTCCGGGGGGGTGTCTCCACCAGCGATTTACTCTGAGCTGGCTGTGTGTTGGGGTCGTTAGGGATACATGACATCGTGGCCATCTAGCAGCCACCCTGGAGATTCTCAGGGAAAAAACAGATTTCCTGAGACTGCTTAAAGTCCGATTCTTTTCCTTAAGTTGGGTTCTCTGCAGTATAGTTTCTGCGTGCCCCAACCCCCACACTGACCTCGAGTATGCTAGCCCTGCCCAGGGGTGTGCCTTTCACTGTGACCCTGGTCAAGGGGTGTTTTCTGTGTGTTTCCCATCCCTGCACTAGGGGTGGACGAAAGTCCCTTACCTGTCCTCGAAGGACGTTCGCGGTGGGGGGGAGGCGCTTCGCTGCTCCCCCCGCGAAGTTCAGGCCGCAGGGGAGGCTTCCCGCCTCGCCCCGGCCAAAATTCAGGCCGGGGAGGAGGCGTCCCGCCTCGCCCGGCCGTGAACGCGAAAGTTAAAAAAAAAAAAAAACGCCCCCTGATAGGCTACGTGACGATTAACGTAGCCTATCACGGCTAGATCTGCAAAGTCAGCCGTGATAGGCTACGTCAATCGTCATGTAGCCTATCACGGGTGACTTTAAAAAAAAAAAAAAAGCACGTACGCTAATGGCGGCCCCCATAGGGAGCCGCCATTCGCGTTCCTTATTTAGTTGCTGTAGTCTACGTAAATGTTTACGTAGACTACGGCGAAAATAATGGCAACGCAAATAGCGTTGCCCTTATTTTCGCCGTAGTCTACGTAAATCTTTATGTAGACTACAGCGACCAAATAAGGAACGGGAATGGTGGCTCCCTATGGGGGCCGCCATTATCCGTACGCGCTTTTTTTTTTTTTAAGTCACCCGTGATAGGCTACGTGACGATTGACGTAGCCTATCACGGCTGACTTTGCAAATCTAGCCGTGATAGGCTACGTTAATCGTTACGTAGCCTATCAGGGGGCGTTTTTTTTTTTTTCTTTTATTGCAATGGTGGCGGTGGCAGCCAGTCGAAAGACCGGCTGCTGCTCCTGCCTCGCTCGAACACCCGCCGAACTGCCGGCCGGACCCGCCGCCAGGAGGGACATTCAGCAAAGGTAAGTCCCGTCCCGGGGGGGGTGCAGGGGGCGGGGGGTGTTAGGAGGATTTCTCCCCGAAACTTGTTCGGGGGGCCGAACACGTTGGCGCTCAGCCCCCTGAAGTTTCGGGGAGAAATTCTCCGCCAACCCTACCCTGCACAAACCAATTAGTGTCTCATCAGAAGTATGTTCATTGTGCTGAATGAGGCTTGCTCTCTGAATACCCACATCAGAACTTACAGAGATCCCCCTCAATTGACATGGCACTGTTTAAACCCCAGTTCCCTAAGTGCAGTAAAGTGTGATCCCAAGGCCCTGATTCTCCTTTGTTTGGTTTATTACCTTAGGAAGTAACTATTTCAACCCTTTGTAATAGAGGTCCTGTGGGTTAAAATGGGGCTGGTTTCTTCTTTGTGTTTACTGCTCTCTTTCCGACAACAAACCTATTAGTGTCTTTTCAGAAATAACTCCCCTTGTTGTCAATGAGGCTTGCCCTCTGAATGCCCACATCAGAATTTACAGAGATCATCCTGAATTGAATACAGAGTTTAAGGGCACAATCCTATGACCGAAATTGGCTGTCTACCCATGAATGCAGGGCAGGAGGAGCGCGGAGGAGATGATCCCCTCCGTGCTTCTCCTGTCCTGCATTGGATAGGTGATTGCCTCCAAGTTCAGAGGTGGCCACCTATCCCCATGGGATTGCTCTCTAAAGCACTGATTGCCTGAAGCCTGTATGTGTCTTTACTCGGAAGTCACTCCCATTGTGCTCAATGAAGCTTGCTCCTGAAATGCAGGTACATCTGGACTTTCAGGGGAAAGGAGAAAGGGGGGAAGCCTCTCTTATTGGTTGAGCAGCCAGTCAGGTGACATTCACTCTAACCCCCAGCCCCACCAGGAAGTATCTTCTGTGAAGTGATTTTTACTGCTTGTGGAGCCTTGTATGGACCAAAGCACAGCAAAGCTGATTCCTTTTTTTAAAAAATCTGGTATTCCTCCATTTGCTTCTTCTTCCATTGTCGTGGAAACACAGCCCAGGAAGTGCAATTCCACCTGGTTCGCTTAAAAATGTGGACCACACAGAATCCTCAAGCATCCCTACACAGCTCTGTTAGCAACCATGATAGCTGAGTAGAACCTCCTACTTCAGAGAGGGTGGGACCAAACCATTGCTACATTCATGACCTGCTTGTGAGCACTCAAAGACATCCATGGTTGGCTATGCTCGGAAAGAGAATCCTATACTAGGCTGAACTTTCGCCTGATCCAGCAAGGTCCTTCTTGTGCTGAGAAGTACATGGAGATGGGTTACTAACTGGCTGTCCGAGATCTACTTCACAAATTGCACAGAGGGTATTTTCACATAGGCGTGAATGTGAAACCATATACTGTAGATCATAATGTTTAATGCTAGTAAGTCTGGGTTTCTTGCTTCATGTACACATATTGGGAAGCCACACCCAGCTCCACCGATTGGATTGGATCCCGCTTCCCACCACCACCACCACTAGAGGGAGCACTCCCAGAGCAGAGTTCTGCTCAGGACTCTGGCCAGCAGGAAGCAGGAGAGGAGATCTTCACCAGTTTCCCCTCCCTCTGCATCCCCCAGCTCCAACCCTTTTCTCCCCTGTTCTGCCAGAGGAAAAGCTCTGCTGAATCAAAAGCTTTCCTCAGATGGAAGAAGGAGCCCTTCTGTTACATGAGGAGGACTCTGGATCCAAGCCATTGTAACTGTATGTGGATTTTATTCTTACTTTAAGCCTCTACTGTCCTTTCCCAAATTTGAGGTATAACAGAGGAGTCCTTAGTATGAAGGAATTTAAAACAGGCACCCCTTTTCAGAAGGAACAGGAACATTAAGGTCCACTTGTACTCCAGCATATTTTAGCCTTACTTTCATGCCACGTTTTGGCAGAGTAATATGACATTTCACGAAGAGTGTCTGTAAAGATTCCCCCCCCTTTCTTCTAAGCTTGTTTCCTAATGGCTGGGAATATGATTATTTTTTCTCTCTTTCCTTTCCCATTTTTCTTTTTTCCTTTCTTTCTTTCTTTTTTGTTTTGCCTATTGCCACTGACACCAGCTGCTATAAAACTGCTATAAAAATACTCCCAGTACAGATCTTGACCGTAGATCACTGCACCTAGACCCAGCTGCAGATGGATGGAGCAGCTGGTCCAAAGAGGTGCTGTTTCTGTCTCCACGCACACACACAGACACATGCACATGCACGCACGCACTGGCTTGTGATGCATGAAGCAGTACAGTTGCTCCCCAGCCTCAATTCCTGTTCAGGGACAGCTTTATGAAGTAATAAGCCACCTACCAGAAGGGGAGAAAAGAAAGAGAAGGGGGGGGGCAGAGAAAAAGCTCTCTGGCATTGTTTTAACAAACATGCATGAATATTCTTTGACTGTAAAGAACTATTGTTTAGACCTCAAAGGTGTCGCTCATGGTTCTTATGAAGAATAAAGCTGACCAACAAGAGAGAACCAATATTGTTAACTGGCAAGACTTCCTATGAAAGGGATAAGGTATTATCCCTCTCTCTCTCTCTCTCTCTCTCTCTCTCTCCCCGTGTGTGTGTGTGAGAGAGAGAGAAAGAGAGAGAGAGAGAGAGAGAGAGAGAGAACGACTTATATTGGTTTGGTACATCTTTCAAGGTATCTTATCAGTTCAGAATTTTATTCACATCCACTATTTTTTCTAACGGCACAAGGGTGTGTTTTGTTTTGCTTTTTCAAAATGGGCTACAATCCATGTCCGGACTTTTAATGTATGAGGTAATAAGGCACACAGATTCCCACAGATTGCTCAGGAGACACACTTGAGTGCTGGCAGCAGGAATTGGCCAGGCCTGGTGGTATCAGAGACAGAAACCATCAAGCAGAGCAGACTTGTCAGAGAAAGGACCCAGGGCTGGCCTTAGGCATTTTGGAACATGAGGAAGAAGTGGGTCCTTGGAGATCCCAGGACCAGCAGCTGTTCATCACACATCCTTCCCAAACCCAGTATTAGTTGAACACCAAGAGGGCCTCCTTCATTCCATCCATTCCTACTATTTTCACTGCTTCATCTCTATGATAAGCTGAGATGATTTACAGTATCTTTAGCAATTTATTTTTATTTCATTTGTATCCTCTCCTTCCTCCAAGGAGTTTAGGGTAGAATATATAGTTCTTCCCCCTGCCCATTTATTTTTATCCCCACAACAAGCTTGTGAAGTGGGTTAGAGGGGGAAAAAATCACCACAATGTGAATTTCCTTCTCAGTTTTCCTAAGAATGCAGTCTTGCACAAAGGCACCATTTTGTGGTATTATATCTAATGACAACATCCTAAAAAAACCCTTTCATTTTCTTGCATTCTTCAGAACATAGCAGCTTGCAATCTTACTACATGGGGTGCTTTCTCACAACCATTTTACCCTGTGAACATTGGGTGTCTGGTATAAAGTGCCTCTGTAGAACCCGAATTGCTCTATATTATGGTTGTCACTAGTTCATACCTTTTAATGGACTGGTCATTATTTTGGAAAAACTGTCTATTTATTACGGACAGATTTTTGTCTATAATTTCTGTTGAAGGCAGAATTGGATATCTAAAAGAATTTCATTCAGTTCTGCCTTCAGTTTCAAAAGCAGGTGTTTGATGGGGAAATGGATGCTGGAGAGATAAAGCAAGAGCATGTAGGCTTTTTTTTTTTTAAAGGAAAAGAAGTAAATGCTTTATTGTAGCACTGGGTTTGCACAACATGATAACCCACACTCAGTGGTTGAGTATGGGTTTAATGTGGGTAGTTGTTGAACCATGGCTTGTTGGTGAACTGTAGGTTATCATGTTGTTGAACAGGTTCAACAGTAGTTGAGTGTGGATTGTTGTTGAACCATGGGTTGTTTGTTGAACCATGGTTAGTGTGTTGTTTGAAGCCAGGACATTTTCCGCAGGGTGGCTTGTTAACCATGCTGTGTGGCTTATTTTTCTTGAACAAGCCACCTTGAAAACCCATGGCTTATTATTGGGTTATTCAGGGTGGTTAACAAGCCACACTGCATGGTTAACCAGCCACTCTGCAGAAATGTCCACGCTAACCCACAGTAACAACAATCCACACACTCAACCACTGAGTGTGGGTTAGCATGTTGTGTGAGTGAGTGTTTCCATAGGGTGGTATGTTAACCATGCAGTGTGGCTTGTTAACAACCCTGAACAACCCAAGAACAAACTATGGATTCTCAAGGTGGCTTGTTTGAGAAAAATAAGCCACTCAGCATGGTTAACAAGCCACCCTATGGAAAATGCACTGGGTTCAGACCACACAATAACCCACAGTTCAACAACAACCTGCGGTTCAACGACAACCCACACTCAACCACCAAGTTGTGTGAACCCAGTCACTATAATGCTTTGTTAGCCACCTTGAGTGCTCAGTTTGGGAGTGGACATTTGGGAGGTTAAAAATCTGGAAATATTTTTTTAAAGTTTTGAAAGACAGTAGCTGGTGTCCAATAGTGGCTTTGCTCTAGCAAAAAAGCTTTTGCTTATGTGATGTGGGACATGCATTTTTTGCTAATTCCCCCATGCATCCACCTACCACAGTCCTCTGTACCATCTCCCATACTTCAAGTAAGAAAAAAGATGGAAGATGTGGTGGGAAAGCATAGGAAAGCTGCAAATGGAAGATGACATCATCTGGACTCCCTGTAAAATTCCATGAATTAGGCAGGGCAATTGCAAAATAAAAGCCCCATTTGTAAGCACCATAAATTTACATATTACAGAAAGAATCACCTTCTTCCACAGACCACCCTAAAATTGTTTTCAGAGGACCTTCTCTGGGTGGTCCTACTAAATGAAATGGGGTGGGTGGCTACTAAGAAAAGGGCCTTGTCAGTCGTGGCATCTCAATTGTGAAAGGCCCTCCCCAGAGAAGTTCACCTGGCACCTACTTTGTAGTCTTTTCAGTACCAGGTGAAGACCTTCTTATTCTCCCAGGCATTTTAGTCTTTAGGTTTTGTTTTTAAATGTACTGTTGTATTTTTAGATCTTTACACAGCTGCTGGGTTTTGTTTTGTTTTTATGTTGTAGTTTTAAAGTTTTAAAAGGTTTATGTTAAGTTTTATAATGTTGTATTTTATGGTTTTAACTTTTGTGAACCTCCCAGTAGAAATGAAATAAATAGAAAGAAAGAAAGAAGAAAGATCAAAAGAAGGAACATACTCAAACAATTTTATTGAATGATGGAGTTTATTTATTAATCCCTGGAAAACTGAATTTTTTGATAATGTGCAACTTTATAATGTATTTCCTCTTTTGTAAATTCTGAACTGGACTTATATGGGTATAGTAAAGATGCAATGGGAAAGCTGGGTGGGGGATGAGGAAGGAGGGGTTAAAAAGAAATAAGCATTGGATTCTGAGCCATGTCAAAGGGGGGGGGTAGATAGGGGGAAGCTGAGCTCTCCCAGCAGCAGGGGAGGGAAATGCACCCCCACGTATTTGCAGGTATGCCTTTATATTTTTAAGCAACCTGATTTGTAGAACAGGCCTTTAATGTTATAAACAACCAAACTTTCTTGAAAGATCATCCCTGCTTTCTAAAGTTCAGAAGCTACAATAGTGGCTGATTTCCCAAACAATGACGTGATATGTGTGTGTGTGCGCTACCTTTGGAAAGGAAGACTGGAGCCCTTTGGGTCAATTATATCTCTCAATGAGCATGAGTAATGCAATAACCCTTGTTCTGAATTGGGGGTGCGGGGAGGAGACAGAAAGGGAGAGAAAGAGAGGGGGGTGAGAGAGGAAGATGGGCTAGATGATCTAATAGGCCTTCCTTATTCTTAAGTTCTCTGATCCATTTAATGCCAATATGGGATAAACTTTATTCTCCATCAATGGGAGAATAAAGTTGCAGCAAGCTGAGTTAATTAAAACAACCAGGTTTAGCCTGTTGTGTTCTGCTATAGGCATTTGAGATTGCTGCCAGCTTGATGGGGAAAGCTCCTAGTATCCCGTAATTCCTTATTTAATAATTTTTCTTCATTTTTCTTATGTTATTTTCCCTCAACTTCCTGAAATAAGAAAAGACTGGCACTAATAATTAAATTAAACATTTGATAAAGAACTCGCCACCCCCACCCACCCCCCACCCCCAGGAATGAGCAAGGTTATGTTTCATTATCTGCAGTACCTACTGTTCTCTTCCATTGACTCTTTCAGCCCAAAAGGAAATTCAGCTTCTTATCGGAGGCCATGTTTTCACACTGAGACCTTACTTTATACAACGGCAAGAATGGATTCAAAGTATCTAAGGTTTAGCTTTGCTCTTCTGTCCACCTGTGCTTTGTCCTCCACACCGTCCATGGGATTTAAGAAAAGCTTCATGTGAGGCGGGAGTTCCCATAGTTGGAACTCCTGATGTCCTTTTATTTTACAAATCTCAGGTGCAGGAGTCCCTGATTTGGGTTGGGGCCACAGTGGACGAGGGAAGTGCTAAACGTTTCCCCCCTTTCTGCAGCTCTGATCCAAATTGCCCCTGTTGTTAGCCATGGAGGGGAAAACCTATGGCAAACCTTTACGTTCTGCTAATAGCTTGGGACCAGGGAGTGTTTGGATCAGGGCTGTGGTGCAGGGGTAAAGCATTAGAAGCCCCTCACAGTGCTAAAGATCCTCTCCCCATTTTGTAATTTCTCCCCCATCCCTAAGGAGAATATGACACAGTGCTGAAACACAGTAGTCAGTTCAAAGAGCCTTGTCTGGGTATGAGAGCATTCTGAACGGAGAAAGCGTCGAAGCCTGTTGGGGCTGGTGGAACCGTTCTTGCAGTATGCTTTGCCAAGCATGGAGGATAAGGCTATCAAGGCCGTCAGTCATGAAATCTCCAATATCAGTGGCAGTATGCCTTTCAGTGCCAGCCAGTTGCTGGGGAATATGAGCAGGGTGGCACTGCTGAGCTCATGTCCTGTTTGCGAGCTTCCCATAGGCATCATGTTGGCCACTGTAGGAAGGGAACCCTGGAGTGGACTAGATAGGGCTTTGGTCTGATCCAACACGGCTCTCGTTATGTCATGTGCTGAAGCTTTGTCTTTGGGTTGGCTCCAGCATATGTCTTTTGGCACTGTGCAGGAGCACCTGCTTAGTAAGGCAAATCACTTTAAAACCATTAACTAACCGATATCGAATAAAGAAAAACCTTCCTGTCATTAGGGGGAAACAGATGTTTTCAGTGGTTAACGAAAAGGGCTTATGCATCATCATAATACATTACCTGACCCTCTCCCCTACCCCCACCCTTTTACTGTTGCTCTTCTACCTAGCAGGCAACGATTGTTACCACATGATCTGTATATCTGTTCATTGTGTGCTGTGGAATTGCCCAGACTTCACTTGGAAAACAAAACAGCGGCTCTCAGCAAACAAACTGCTGAAGAGGATAACATCAGAACAAAGGAAAGTGGGACAGCTGAGAAAGGAAGTGCCCACAATGCATCGGTGCAGTTGTCACCTACAGGCATGTGAAAAATTTCACAGTTAGGAAAGACCTTGAAAATACAAGGACACAATTTTAGCAGTTTGAAAGGAAGGTGACAAAGAAGAAGAATTCATTTTCTTCAAATAAAAAAGTGACAGAACAATGTATACATTTCTATTACGGCCAAGCCTTGATCTCACCACCTATTCTAATAGGGAGCAGTTCTGCATGGTCTAAAATGGTCTTCTTTACAGTGGGTTGTAGCCAATATTAGTCCTACTTAGAGTAGACCCATTGAAATGAATTGGACTTAAGGTAAACTAACATTGGACACAACCCAGTAAGAGCTGCTTGAAAGTGGAGCAGCCCACCTTGGGAGGTGGTGGGCTCTTCTTCACACTGTGGAGACACACACAGCACAAACACTGGGATGGGTGAAGCTATTTGGGCAGGCTTTTGTAGGAAGAGTAAGCATGATAGATAATGGAGAAAAATAGTATCAACAGTATTTCTGTGGCAGATGTGCATTATTTCAACCAACGCATGTCATAGGATACTGCCGTTTACTGACTCAAACCGTCCATCTAGGCCAATATTTTCTACTCTGACTGGCAGCATCTCTCTGAGATTAAGGCAGAGAGCTTTCCCAGCTTTGCTACCTGAATTATTCTGGAAATAGTGGAGGGTTAAACCTGGGCCCTTCTACATACAAAACAAATGCTCTACCACTGAATTTTGGCCTCACTTGGGATTAGAGATGTACAGATTTTGTAAAAGCCATTCCTTCTGTGTTTCGTTGATTGTTAGTTGCCTTTCTTTCCTTTATCTGCTCATTGATGGAATCAGATTTTTTTTCCAATTTCCCAAATTTGCGCAAATTCACGCGCAAAAATGCGCAAATCCCCCTAAAATGTGCATTTTCATACTTTCTCCTGTGGTCGAAATGCACATTTTCAGGTGGTGTTTTTTTTATTTCACATATTTTTCTATGACTAAATTTGCATAAAATTCTGGAAAGTTAAAAAAAAAAAAAGTCTGCAAGTCTGTGGAATCTTGATCCTTACCCATCTTGGCTCATTATGAGCTTCAGAGAGAGGCTGGGTGAGGGGATCAGGATGATGGTGAACGCCTCCCTTGAGGAGGGAGTGATGCCATCAGACCTCAAGGAGGCAGTGATAAGACCACTCTTAAAGAAGCCCTCCTTGGATCCTCAAGTTCTGAACAACTTTCGCCCAGTCTCGAATCTGCCATTTTGGGGCAAGGTGATTGAGCAGGCAGTGGCGATGCAGTTGAAGGCACATTTGGAAGAAGCTGATTATCTAGATCCATTTCAGTCGGGCTTCAGGCCTGGGCATGGGACAGAAACGGCCTTGGTCACTTTGGTGGATGATATGAGGAGGGCTCTGGATAGGGGCGAATGCACTGGCATTCGGCCTCACCGAGATCCGTGGCGGAATTCTCTTTCATCCCTACTTGCTAGCAGCCATGATAGGCTATGTAAGTATTTACGTAGCCTATCACAGTAAAGAGCAGGGATGCAAATGGTGGCCGCTACTCCATTTGCATGGCTGCCTGCCTGCCTTTACCGTGATAGGCTACATAAATACTTACGTAGCCTAACACTGCAAAGAGCAGGGGCGCAAATGGCATAGGGGCTGCCATTTTCATCCCTGTTCTTTGCCGTGATAGGCTACGTAAATACTTACGTAGCCTATCACAGCTGCAAGGTCGCAAATGGCGGCCGCAGCAGCCCAGCCGCAGCCGGCCAGGAGACCAGCTGCTGGAGCCGCCGTGGAGCCGCTGCCGCTGCCACATCCACCCCAGGTAGGTTCCGTCCTGGGGGGATTCCGCGGGGTGGCGGGTAGCGGGAGGCCGTTCCGCCATGGATTCCGGGAGGTCGGATTCTTTAGATCCGTGGCGGAATTCTCTGCCATTCCTACTGGGAGAGGAGATTTCGGACCCGTGGCTGCTCAGTTGTGGGGTGCCACAGGGTTCCATCCTCTCCCCGATGCTATTTAACAGTTACATGAAGCCACTGGAGGCTATCATCAGGAGGTCTGGGGTGCAGTGTCATCAATATGCGGATGACACGCAGCTCTACCTCTCGTTCAAATCTTCACCAAGGTTGGCCGTAGAATCCCTGCCCAAATGTCTGGAGACAGTGAGTGGCTGGATGGGGAGGAATAAGCTGAAGCTGAACCCTGACAACACCGAGGTACTTTTGGTGGGAGACAAGAGTAGGTTGGGGGGGGGGATGTTGACCTGGTGTTGAATGGGGTACGGCTACCCTTGAAAGACCAGGTCCGCAGCGTGGGGGTCATTTTGGACTCTCAGCTGTCCGTGGAGGCTCAGGTGTCAGCTGTGAGCCGGACAGCACTATACCAACTCCATCTGATACGGCGGCTGCGTCCCTTCCTTCCCGACCATCTGCTCCCATCAGTAGTACATGTAGGGATGGCAGAGAATTCCGCCGCGGATCTCGGTGAGGCCAAATGCCAGTGCATTCGGCCCCCCGAACTCTGTGGAGGAACAGCCTGCCCCCCCGCCCCCCCGCGGATCCCCCCCGGGATGAGACTTACCTGGGGCGGATCTTCCGGGCGGTGGTGGCTCCGGCGGCGGCAGCTGTGGCAGCTGGTCTTCCGACTAGCTGCCACCACCACCGTAGCCATTTCCAGTCTTGAAAAAAAAAAAAAAGACGTGATAGGCTACGTAAATCTTTACGTAGCCAATCACGTCTGACTTTAAAAAAAACCAAAAAAACGCGCGTATGCAAATGGAGGCGGCTACAGCTGCTGCCATTTGCGTTCCTTATTTTGGCCCGTCTTAGTCTACATAAATATTTACGTAGACTAAGACGGCCCAAAATAAGGAACGCAAATGGTGGTGGCCATAGCTGCCGTCATTTGCATACGCGCGGGTTTTTTTGTTTTTTAAGTCAGACATGATTGGCTACGTAAAGATTTACGCTATTTGCTATTTGCGTTCCCCTTATTTTCGCCGTCTTAGTCTACATAAATATTTACGTAGACTAAGACGGGCCAAAATAAGGAACGCAAATGGCAGCAGCTGTAGCCACCGCCATTTGCGTACGCGCGTTTTTTGTTTAAGTCAGACATGATAGGCTACGTAAAGATTTACGTAGCCTATCACAGCTGACTACAGGGATGCAAACAACAGCAGCTACAGCTGCCACCATTTGCGTCCCTGCTAGCCAGCAGCCGGATGTCCGGCTGCTGGCGGAGCTGGCTGGCAGCTCCACAGAATCCCCGCAGAGCGGAGCCGGCCGGCCAGGATTCCGGGGGGGGGGGAGGTGTGGTGCACCTCCCCCCCGGCGAGGATTCCGGGGGGAGGGACGGAGTGCCTCCCCCCCCAGTGGAACCCAGCAGAGCCAGGTAAGGCCAATTTCGTACATCCCTAAGCACATGCCCTGGTCTCCTCTTGTCTAGACTACTGTAATGCGCTCTACATGGGGTTACCCTTGAAGATGGTTCGGAAGCTGCAGCTGGTGCAGAACGCAGCAGCTCACCTGATTAAAGGCAGCTGCCGGTGAGATCATTACACTCCAGTGCTGAAGGAGTTGCACTGGTTACCAGTTGTTTTCCGGGCCGAATTCAAGGTGTTGGTTTTGACCTATATGGTTCCAGCCCAGCCTATCTTAAGGAGCATCTCAAGCAGCACCAGACAGGCTGCTTAACAAATCAGCCTTGAATGGCCTTCTCTCTGTCCCATCAGCCAGGACAGCTAGACTGGTGGGGATGAGCGAGGGGTAGGGAAGTATGAATTGTGTACCTTCAGTGCTGCTTGACTTCCACAGTTTGCAGCCAGTGCTCCGTTCCGCCGTTCACAAGCCCCCGGAATTCTCCTCTTTTGTTTCTGCTCTGAAAATTACGAAGATAAATCCATACTGAAAACCATGATTCTGGTGCCCAGCCATCCCCGTGAGTCTGCATAACTTCCGTAAGAATCATTATTTTTCGTAAATGTTTACGTATGTTTTTAAAAAATTAAATCCTCCGTCTCCATTTACTTTCAGCCAAAACACTTCCTCTTCCTCGGGGCTTCCCAAAAGAAGGCTATCTTAGGTGTGCCTGAGCGATAAACTCTTTGTTTAAAGCAACACTGTTTTAAAGAAAGAAAAAACCTTTTAAAATAACCATGCTGGTCCTCGAGTGGCATGGTCATTTTAAAAGGTTTTTTCTTTCTTTAAAACAGTGTTGCTTTAAACAAAGAGTTTATCGCTCAGGCACACTTAAGACCTTCTTCTGGGAAGCCCCGAGGAAGAGGAAGTGTTTTGGCTGAAAGTAAATGGAGACGGAGGATCTCAATTTAAAAAGAACACCCACAAACAAGGCGGTGAACACAATTCTTTTTTAAAAAAAATCTTATGTATTTATTATCAGAATATACTATACTGTGTTTTTATTTACGAAAATTCCGGTACTCTTTGCAGATGACAAAAAAAAAGCCGCATGACTGCTGGCTCCGCAGGACCTCATGGTGCCGTTCTGCAGAGGATTCCATGGCACGGACTGAAGGGAATTCGATCCCATTTCAGTCCGTGGTGGAATTCTCTGACATCCCTAGAGAGAGGGCCTTCTCTGTGGTGGCCTCCACTCTGTGGAACTCCCTCCCTAGGGAACTCTGCCATGCCCCTTCTTTAATGAGCTTCCGCTGTGCATTAAAAACATGGTTGTTCAGGCAGGCATTTGGGGTGGGTTAGGGTATTTTTTAGAAAAATGATGTTTTTACTGTAGAATTTTATTGTTTTAAACTGTTTTATTATATACTCTGTACATCGCCTAGAGTGGCTGGGTGATCAGCCAGATGGGCAAATGAATGAATGAATGAGTGAGTGAGTGAGTGAGTGAGTGAGTGAATGCCAGTCTGCTGCAGAATCTGCAGGTCAGATTCATAGAAATCTGAACTCATTTGATTCCGTTGCAGATTTCTCCGACATTCCTACCTGGGTGACAATGATTGTGACAAATCATCTGAGTCAAAGGAGCCCATCATTGGGAGGCTGGAATACTTGAACTTAGTACTGTTCTTTATTATTGATGTTGACCTGCTTTGCCCAGCAGCTAAAGTGGATCTCCCTAGACTCTGGGGATAGATAGAAGCCCCAAGTAGACATTTAGCCTGCTCACATGAGGGAAGGTGGGCACTCATGAAAGCCCTGTCCCAAACATCCTTGTGCCCTCAGTCACCAACCTTCCTGCACTGAGCGTGGAGGTCTGAAGGGGACTTCTAGCACTTGCTTCAATACAAGTAGAAGTCTCCATGCAATCTGGAAGCCTGTTAACGCAGGGCTCCCAATCCTATGGAGGTGTAATACAGGTTTAAGCGGATGCCACTGAAACCCCCTTTCAGATTTTTCTGCTCAGTGTGGGAAGGATGGGGACTGAAGGCACATGCATATTTGGGGCAGGGCTTGCAGGCATGCCTGTGTTCCCTCATTTAGGCCTCACTGCTTCAACTGCCTGTCTGCTAGAGCCAGAAAATATCCTCTTCAGGCAGAAGGTGGGGTGTCTGTCACTGTTTCCTGGTGAATGCTCTCCCTCAGCACTGAGGTCCTGATCTGATTCTTTCCCCACCCCCATCCCCACCCCCACCGGTATCTTCTCAGAATTTTTTTTTTTTAAAAAAAAACTAGAAAATCCTGAATGCAGATTGCCTATCTTACATCTAGTTGTGCCATAGTTCCTATTCCTCACAGTCCCTGTTACCAACTCATACCCCCAACACCTAAGACAGGGTGTCAAACCTCTGTCAGGGCTTTTCTACACAAGGCTTTTATTATACCCTCATCATTCCTCACTCACAGTTGTTTATGGGTGCTGCAGACAATGTCATGACCGTCTAGTTTCACTCCTGTTTTTTAAGAGCGCTTTTGAGTGGGGGCGTGTAGGTTGGAGTGAGGAAACCTCAGCATTGTTTTTCATCCTGAAACAAAGCACAAGTCCCCACTAATGTAATTGCATTATTCCACTATACCACAGCACTACCTAGAGCTTATGTAGCTGAAAGTATGGAAAGGCAGGAAAAGCTCTTCGTGTAGAGATCGGATCTCAATTCTGCAATGAAACTGGAAATAGATACAGCAGGTTAACAACCTCATTGAGAAAAGCTCTATGCCTGAGAGCCAAATTCAGTTTCAGAGAAGCTCTTGCAGGCTGCATTCCAGTGATGGGTGGGGCAAAAAGCAAAAATGGTGGGCCCAAAATACAAAAAAATGCCAGCATGTTTTAGCGTAAAGCTCTTACTGCCTGTGGTGAAGCTGTCAGAAAGGCATTTCAGCCTTTGAGAATGGGAAAAAACAGCACAGAAGCAGAGAGACCACCAAATGATTGGAGGTCAGGGGAAAGGGGGAGGGGCCAGGGGAAGGACCACACATACACACACACACACACGTGCACACACACATGCACACACGCACGCACACACTGGTATCTTAGAGGATACCACACACACATATTGTACCACGCACACGTACCAAGATGGCTGGTATCTTAGAGGAAATGAGGATAGTTGGCCTTGTTAGTAAACTGGTGCATGAATTGAGTAGCTAGCTGTAAATAAACACTTCTGCCCACCCCCAAAAAAGTTTCTTACTGTCTTGTGTTGCTTATTTACTGGTAAATAAGCCCTGACTGCCTGCCAGGTGGAGATAACTCATCTATTGTACTTCACAGTTGGGAGTCGAGTCACAAAGCCAAGTGTCAAAAACACTGAAAGGCTGAAAATTAGAAGCATAAAAGCTGATTTCACAAAAATAGGCAGCTAACTGTCTGGGATCCGTGACTTCAGTGTTTCCTTTAACCTGAAATGAACCTCTCAGGCCTCTGTGATTGCCACTTTTTATATAGGCCCAATGTCTGTCTGTCTGTCTCTCCATCCTGTTGCCCTGAGCCAGAAACAGCAGCCTGCCTGACAGGGCAAAATTAAGCGAGGGAAGCTTTCCCTAGCACTTTATCACCATGAACAGGAAAAAGGTTCACTTCAGCCTGTCAGGCTCTTAAAGGAATGGCCAGTAAAATAAACAGTGGCCAACTGGCATACTTCTGAAATCATCCTTTCTCCATAAGAAAAATGCTGGACCCCAAACACACTCATCCCCAAACAACCGAAAGAGAGCCCAATATGTAAATCGTCATAGCAAAGAGGCAGGTGTCCCAGCACAGAACATCCAACACGTTCACTGTCAGAACAATGTACGGGGAGGCTGCAGTGCCTGTACCGAGTACCTTCCTTTATCACTGATGTTGACCTTGGGCCAGTAGCAAATGAGTTTGCTGTGTTTACATGGGTTTAATTTACTGTTACCAAGGCTCCTCAGGACACCTCTGTGTACTATACATATATGCATGTACTCATCACAACAATGTTCCATCCCCTTACAATGAACAATAAACATATCAGGTGCATTTAAATACTGAATTCTATCCATTCCAGACTAGCCTAGATTCTCTTCCTGTCAATTTGAGCAGGATGCATACAGAGAAGGAAGCTAACAAAGGATGAAGGTAGGACTGATGGGCACCATTACATGAAAGGGTGTTTGTTCTATTTGTATCCTGCATTTCTTCCAAAGAGCTCAAAGAAGCATACATAGTCCATCCCACCCACCCCATCATTGTATCATCACATCAGCCCTGTGAGGTTAATGAGGCTGAGAGAGATTGGCCTGAGGCTGATGCAGTGAGCTTCATGGCTGTGTAGGCCAGGGATGTGAACCTGGATCTCTCCAGTCCTAAGACTGGTTCCCACTTGGATGAATTATCTTATATAGATATAAAGATCATTGCCCTGAAATCTTTTTTTTTTTTAAGATGAAGGTATGGTTTATACATTTTTCAAATAAATAAAATAAATAATGAAGAAATAAAGATGAAGATAAGAAGAGCCATGCTGAATCAGACCAAAGGTCCATCTAGTCCAGCATACACTGTGGCCAACCAGCTGCATGTGCGAAACCCACAAGTAGGAATGAGTGCAATGAGACCCATATTCCCCAGCAACTGGTGTTCATAGGCATACTGCCTCTGATACTAGAGGTAGCATATAACCATTGGGACTAGTAGCCATTGATAGCCTTCTCTTCCAGGAATTTGTCCAACCCCTTTTTAAAGACATCCAAATTGGTAGCCATGACTACATCTTGTGGTAACTAATTCCATAGTTTAACTATGCACTGTGTGAGGATGTTTGTGCCTCACCTATTCCCTGAATCACTCAGTGCTCACAGGGTTATCAAAATTATTAAGGCAATGCCACGTAATTTAGAACATGGAAATTGGTTATGCTCAGAGCCCAAGATACCTCGATTAAGGAAAGAAAGACATTTGTAGTCATGGCCACCAGTTTGGATGGCTTTAAAAGGGGGCTAGACAAATTCCTGGAGGAGAAGCATATCAATTGGTACTAGTCCTGACAGACACCATTTGCTGGGGAACATGAGCAGGAAGATGCTGTTGCATTTGTGTCCTGCTTGAGGTTTCCTTGTCAACAGCTGGTTGGCCACTGTGAGAACAGAATGCTGGACTAAATGGACCCTTGGTCTGATCCAGCAGGGCTCTTCTTACGTTCTTATGAAAATGGGGAAATGATAGTTCTTTTCCTCAAACAGAAGCCTCAAAGTGTACCCCCAAATGGTTAAGATATTCTACAGAACCCATATTTCTGAAATTTGGTACTCATGTAGTCCAAGACACCCTGATTACAAAAGGCGTATAAAAAATGGAAGTGTGCATATATGTCTCAAAATGTCGGAGGTCACCACTAATTCTTAAGGCACTTCAACACCACCCAGAAAGTTGACATTTGGTGCCCATAATACACATATGTACCTAGGGATTCCCCTGAGATTGCTGAAAATAGAAACCACTACTGGGGGGGGGGGGCTGTTTCGCTTCCAAACTGATAGACGCTCAATCACCCAAGTTCACTATCTGAGGGAATGACATTGAACTGTGGGAGTACTGTTCCCCCTTCACACTTGAACCAGGCCGCCTTGAAAAATATTGAGCAGAAGGACCCAGGAACAAGAATCTATGCTTATACAGAATGCAAGCTGAGTTTACTAGGGCATACGTGAGATAATTTTCCTTCACACACCACCATGTTTCTAATGTATCACCATTGTGCACTTGCTGGCTTCAATTTTTAAAAACAAAATTCTATTTATTTATTTATTTTTAATTCAAAGAGGTGGGGAGACTGAAGAGAATGAAGAGGAAAGCAAGCCCCGTGGATCCTCACTGGAGTTTTTTTTGCCTGCTCCAGTTTCCAGTGGTGGTGTGGGATGCAGGGAAGAAAGTGCTGCAACTCCATCTTCTGGCAAACATGCACAATTGCATCATGGATGTGACCACAAATGTTTGTAGGTTGCAATTTTAAATATGTGTGCTTCTATTTTAAGATCCAAATTAGAGACAATTGACTGGCCCAGTGAGCCTTTGTGGGTGCAGGAGCCCTGATTCTCCAAAAGCTCCCTCCCCAGGAGGTTTTTCCTATTCTTTTCAATGATGAGGAAGCTCAGAACATTTAGTAGAAAAAGAAAAAGTAGGCGGAGGACCTCAGGATTCTGAACTGGAACCCAGTTTCATTCACTGGGTGGAAGGTCGATGCGCTGGGCTGAAGAGGGAACCTATACACAGCCAGCTGAATGTACAGGGGCTCCTCCTTCAGACCTCCACTGGACATGCAGAAGTCTGTGGAATGGAGCTGCCAGGCAGGTCAGGGGAGATTAAGTTGGAGGTGGGGCCAGGACACAAGGCTCTCGTCCCCTCTCCATGCATTCTTTGAATGTGCATAGGAAAACAGGTCAATGGAGCTTATGTGGTGGGAAATTGCGTGACTGTATTCCAAGGAAAGACAAGGGGCTTGAGTCATCCTGAAACTTATTCTACAAACTGTCCTCCTTGCCCAATGCCACTGCCTGGATGCTATTTTGATGGACCTGAAGATTTATTTAAAGGGCTGAAACAAATAACCATGGTGGTGAAGTTGTCACTGATGGTGTCTCTCCTTACTTTTTTGATTAGGGATAAGGCTCTGCCCTTCATCCCATAATAACAGCATTGCCCCTACTACAAATATGTGAAAATCTTATGAGAGTTGTTTTCTGTTGCAAACATAGGACAGTTCTTGTTCTGTGAGTTATGTCACCATAATGTACAATGTGTCATATCTATGGTATTTCATATTTTCCAGTCAGGCACCATGACTTTAGAAGGACTATTAACATTTTCTACTTCTTAGACCTTTCTGAACAACAAAAATACAGTATGCTACTAGTCCATCTTGTCTGGAAGGCCTAATGTGTCATTGACCACTCAGTGGTTAGTTGTAGCCAATATGCGAGGGATGGGTGAGAAATTTGTTCAGTTCACATTTCAATGCGAACATACCAAATTCACACCTCCTGAACATATAAATGAATTGGGACGCAGTTAGACATTGAAATCTGCGCTTTTCCAAAATTTGTGATGCAGTTCACAAAAAGAAAAGAAAACATGTACAAAAGTGCATATACTAGAAAGACTGCACCAAAGGTGTGTACATTTGAAACAGTGCATACAAAAAATGCATATATTGGGGGAAATGAACACAAAAATGATTTAATTGAAAATTGCTTACCAAAATGCATTCATCTGGAAAAGTGTGCACAAAAATGCATAGTCTGAAAAATGCATAGGACAAATGTATATATTTTAAAACATGCACATGGAAAATACGCACACATTTCCATGCAGACTAAATAAAAAAAAATCACAGTCCAATGAGGAAATGGGACAGAATTAATTTAGCAGTAGAAAAATGAGAACCTGAGCAAAACTGAGTGTGACAGATTCACCCATTCCTAAGGGAGATGATTTTATGTCATGGTGGCAGTAATAGGTTGTGTTTGTGTGTTGTATATCTAGCTAGCTAACAGTAATGAAATTCCATTAGTCAATTGGCATTGATTTGCTCTTTAGAAAACGTTGTATCTCTAATGTCCTTCAAGTATCAAATCAAAGAAAAAGAAAAAAACAGGCATGGCATTTAGGTTGCAAGTTTACACACTTACCTGGAAGCAAAAAACATTTACTTCTGATTAAACATACATAGGCATTAAACATACAGAAGACATTGTTTTAGAAGAAACTAGTAGTCCTACATAAACCAAATGAAGGCTGTAGGACACATCCTTTGCATGCAGGAGGTCCCAGGTTCGATCCCGCCATCTCCAGGTAGGGCTGGGAAAACTCCTGCCTGAAACCCTGGATAGCCACTGCCAGTCACTGTCAACAATATTGGGCTAGATGGACTAATGGTCTGTATAAGGCAGCTTCTATGTTCCTAAATATATACCCTATTCTCACAAAAGTAATGAACCTCAAGAATATTTCATATGCACAAACTGTCTCCATGTTGCTAGCCTGTGAATAATTTCATTAGAAGGAAGAAAACACCTGGGAAGGGGAACGAAGCATTTCAGATCCGAAACTGCAACATAACCATGACTAATTGTGGTTCATGTGTCTGTACAGTTGTAGATTGTGCTTTAGATGATTTCCTGTCAAGTTCCAGTGCATGGAATTTTTGAACCTCTGCACGTTTTATATATCAAAACCACCTGGACAGATGTTCCTTCAACTGCTGCCTTTACCTCATGACAACCGAAATTGCATCCTGTAAATCTCTCTAATACCCATCATGAAGGTAATGAATTATGTCTGAATGCACATCATGCTGAAGTGCAAGATATGGAAGGTAGAAACTGTCCCTTCAGGTTTACAGTTGCATGTCGCTTAGCCACATTGCTCCCATAAAGTCCAGGAAAAAAAGCCTTTGGAGATAGAGATCTGGGTTTCATAATGATTTTGTAGTCTACATGCCTGGCCGCTTTAATAATTTGCTCTTAAAGTGATTATGCCCCATCTATTGCATGTGCTTTTGCTTTCACAGGAGTGTTAGAATCAGCTTTAATATCTGGCAAAAGTATATGAACAAAGGCAGTCATCTTAACAATACCAGACTTGTGTAACGGAATATCTGTATACATGTTTTGCTCCCATAGAACTGTGTTTAAGTATATACAAAACACATTTATCGGGGCCAACCTGTCCAGACCATACTGTGAGCCACACAAGAAATTGCCATTGGGTATACGCCTGACATCTCTACAAGGCTACCACCATTTTACAGCTGCTTCATATTGTGGTATGCATCCCAAAATAGATCTCTGAGTCTTCTCCAGCATGTTTTGTAATGCTCTGTAATAACCTCCAGTGGTATACATATAATAATAGTTGTTGTTTTTTTCTGTATGGTTTTGTGCTGTCCTACAAGCAATTATAAAGTAGAAGGAGATAGATCTGTCAGCATGTGCTTCACTCTGGTCACAGGAGAATGCAAAATGCAAAGTGGGATATCCATGGGAGAATGCTAGCAAGGCATACTGGATGCTACACCATGCTCCTGGAAGGAAGGTTAGGATACAAATCTGCTTAGGGCACAATCCTATGGGGATAGACAGCTGCCTCCGAACTCGGAGGCAACTGCCTATCCAATGCAGGGCAGGAGAAGCACGGAGAAGCACCTACGGAGAAGCTTCAGCCGCCCTACATTTGTGGCTAGACAGCCAATTTTGGCTGTCTAGCTGCGGGAAGGCGGATTGGGGGAAGCAGCTGCCAGAAGACATGTAGGATGTAGGTCATACCAAAAGTTCTTCCTTCCCCGCCCCAGAATGCCCCCCTGGAATGCCCCGTTTTCACCAGTCTGCGCTCCTTTTCTGTGCACGGAGCACAGGACCATTCCAAGCTGCCTGCGAGGCAGTGCAGGATGGGGGAAAGGTCAGTTCTCTAGCAACTGACCTTGGAGTATGGGCTCCAAGGTCTGTTCCCGGAAACTGACATATCCTATGGCCACCTAGCCACTGACTAGTGGCCATAGGATTGCTCCCTTAAGAAAGGAAATAAAGCCAGAAGTTGCAAAATGCTATTATGCTGCCTCCAGATTAGAAGATATGGCAATAATAAATACAAGATGTGTTTAAAATCATGTGTAATTTGGCACAGTGGGGCAGTTCCCATGTAACAGCAAACCACAGTTTGGCTATCCTTGGGAATGTGAGCTCCCTCTTCCCCTTATGCACTCCAATTCCCTCAACCCATGGTTTCCATTTCTGGTTTGGAGAGCAAACACAAACCATAGTTTGCTGCTTCATATGTAACAACAAGCCATGGTTTTCCCAAACCATCACATCAGGGAGGGAAGTAAACTCCTAAGGGGAGGATGAAGCATATGAGCATGAGGGTGGCCAAATCATCCAAATACTGCATTTTAAATCTT
This sequence comes from Heloderma suspectum, assembly GCF_057233095.1. Taxonomy (NCBI): domain Eukaryota; kingdom Metazoa; phylum Chordata; class Lepidosauria; order Squamata; family Helodermatidae; genus Heloderma; species Heloderma suspectum. Next base: position 276,509,492 of record NC_139458.1, read on the forward strand.
CTAACAAAACATTTTGATTTTAGTGGGAAATCCTACAGTTAATCTCTGTTTCCTCTGGCTTTAGAATCTGATTCCCCAGAATTACATTTGTTCCGGTCAGTTTGATCTTCACATTCACATTAGAAACAACATTCCTAAACCATGTTGTTTTCAATAAAAGGAAACTTTGTAAGAGATGAGCTTGTTAGATCAAAAGTCACAATCCAGCTCATCTGCACTGCAAGTTAATTCATGAGTTGTTGGTTTTGCTTTTAGCAGATATTTAGGAATATGGTTGGAAACTGGAATGGATGCAAATATTAAAACACCTACATAGGGGAGGTGGAGGGCTGGTTTTACTTTAATCGTAGATCACAGTGTACAGCCCTCAAAGTCAAAAGAAATCTAAGCATGCACCTCTGCTTTTAAGAACCACAGAGAAGTGAGAATGCTACCATGCATCACTGCAGAATTATGATGAGGAAAGCCACATCTGGTGACATCCCCTCTTCTATCAGTGGCAACTTGTGCAGTAGGAGCTTCCACCATTGAGCCCCACTGAATGGGGTTGGAGGACCTGATACGCTTACTGGAGGGCGCTGTGTGTCAGCAGGAGAGGCATAGTAGAAGTGCTTCTTTACTGCTGTTGAATGCAGAGGAGCCTTTGTCAGGGAAAGAGCTTGCAGCCATTGCTGTGCATGCTGATGGGTCTCAGTGACCCTTCTCATGTAATCTTTGAGGCATGGGAACCACTGCTGTAGGGTTCCACCCACACCATAATAGTAACATCACAAGTCCTTGGCCATATGGAGAACTCCATGCTGGAGCTCCTCTCCACTCTGCTGTGGCTCTCCTTGGAAACTGGGCCATGCTCCCATGTGGGCCCAGGGCTTCTAACATTGCCTTTATAGCCCAAGAAGGTGCCACACTGCAGTGACTCAAACATGGCAATGGTAATGTGAGAAGGGCAAACAGATGCTGCTCATGCTGTTTGTCCACAGCAAACAGTGGGAGGGGGAGATCATGTCCACTGGCCTACTCACATAGGCATTTTAAAAAATAGGCTCTGGTTCCCACCAATGGCTCCATGCATGGGTGGGGAAGAGTCCATGAACCCATGGTTTCCTACCAGCACATGTAAAAGATACATATCGGGGACAGCTGTGAAGCTGACGTCAGTATTTCATAGATCTAAGTGTCCCAAACCTTTGCCTGTTATATCATTCTGATTCTCTCTCCACACAGCTACCTCCATTTTCTGCTGAAAATGCAATGTATGTATGTGTGTCTCTGACTATAGAAAAGAAAAGAATTATGCAGGCATAAGAATTTTTTTAATGTAAGTAACGTATACAGGAGGTCATAATAAATTCAGTTGGTGGGCTCTTCAGTCCAGAAAAATCTTCTCTTTCCCATGTGCTATTGGAGACAATGGAAGTTTAGCGATAGCGCAAATGCTGATAAACATGCTGCATTCAACAGATATCTCCCTCCCACGAGGATACAGCAGCCCATTCCTTTTCCATGGCATTATGTTAGTGAGGAAAGCCTTAGTAATAGTATTTGAACTAACAGGTGCTTGTCATTGACATGACATTGGCGAGGAGGTTCAAATAATTAAATGCACTCTTCTTCCTGTAGATAACTGGAGGCCGGGGGGCCGGGGGCGGAGAATGCATTCCTACAAAATTGCAGCCACTCCAAAAAAGCTCAACATAATAATAACTATCAGATATTGCAGCAATTGTGTACAAAGCCCATGGGAGGAATTCCAGCGTTGTGTTTTACATGTCCTAAGCAATGGGTTTCCATGGAAAATCCTCTGGTCAAATCCAAAGAAGCAAAGCTTCATGGGTGTTCCCATTGCTCCCTCCTTCCTTTCCCAGTGTAATCGAGCCCCCAGATTTTGTCACACAAATTTGTTTTCTGGCAGTTGCTCAGCATAATGGATCTTATAGTCTTCACGAACTTGTCAGTTTCTTTTTATATGTAACTGCATCTTTAAACTGTGCAACCATCATTCATTTGTATGGGGCTCTGGCATTAGGATGAAAGGCTTTTTCATGTGATCTGATGAGATAACAGGACATGGCTTGGAAAGAAAAGCTGAAAGCCTGAGTTCATGCAGGTGATTTGGGATGAAAGGATTAAAGAATTACAGGTACAAGGAGCACACACAATACTTGTTAAAAGATGTGTGATAACAATTAACGGATCCAGGTATATGATGAACATAGTGGGGATTTACTGAAAGCCTGGTGGGTATTAGTATGACATCCTGAATATTCAGAGCAGCATTTGATTGGAAGAGCAAACGTTCCCTTAAATTCTGATTTTGTATTCATTATAAATGTTGGTGCCAGCAATCATGCAGTTAGGGAATTTTAGACTTTGGACTGAATGGGTTCCAGGTCTCCACTGGAGGTATCTTAGAGAACATATTTGAAGCAGTGACTGTGTAATCATTCAGTTTTGTGAGAATGATGCAGACTCATATAATCATCTGATAGGGATTACTATATATTACTATATGGGATGAATCTTCATTCTAATTAGGATACTTCCAGAGTTCCAAAACACCCGTTCTAGGCAAGCATTCCTTGAGAATGGAAGGGCAAACAAAAATAAAAAAGAACACCCCAGTCCTTGTACAATATAGTTATTCACAAGCTCTGACATCTGGATATATAGGTTCAAATCAGGTCACAGATGGGCTGAATGAATGGGAAGTATTGAGGGACTCCTTTCTGCTCTGCTACACCTTTAGGATAGTGCCAGTGACCTAAAAGGATTTGCTCCTCTAACTCACTGACATTCTTCACTCTAAGGGATACCTGTAAGTCACTAGTGCTGGGTCCAAAGGGTTCATGGTCACAAGTGAAAATAACTCTGAAATACATTTTGTAAAGTGTAAAAGCTGTATCCCGAATTCAGCTTTTAATTGTGCTTTAATTCCATTTGAAATTCAAATGCTGATATGAAAGTAGAGTTCCGATAGGAACTGGGTTCTTCTTTGTCAATGAACAGAAGGGGTGGCACAAATCTAACAAAGAAGAGAAGCAAAAGTACAGTTGCAAATCCAATGGGTGACATCCAATTGTGCCCCAGCAGTTGTGTCACTAATGACGTTGCACTAGCATAAACGAATGCTTGCACAATGTAACTAGCACTTGCGAGGGCAATGGGAAAAGTGGCAATTGTACCTACCCAATGTGATTAAGTAAAGCCAACTGCAGAGATATCGTATACCAGTCTTATGTGTTTATTTATTCAAAACATTCAGAAATCCCACTGTGTTTCAAAGCCAAGCCACAAATTAATTTACAAAAATAGCTCTTTTAACGTCTTAAAATGGCATGTAGTTAAATACAATTAAGATAAAACTATAAGACAATAAATTACGTTGTACTATTGAGCTATATAATCATTTAAATAGAAATTACAGTATCACCTAAGAATATATCTTTTAAACTATATCCACACACGACTAATAATATAGATAATCACAAATTAAAAAGGCAAAACATGTCTTACTACTGTACAGTTACTTTGACAAGCCACAATCCAGGCTGTATGTTATAAACACATCTGTTTAAAACTCTGATATTTAACAACCCGCTACTATTACGTTACTGGGCTGCAATCCTAGATACGTTTACGTATGTTTCCAAGTAACTTATTCCCCAGTAAACATGGATAGAATTGTGCAGTATATGTGCTAACTCAGCATGCAGTATGGTTCTACATACATTACACAGGTAACACACTTAGAATGACCATTTGTAAGTAAAAATCAAATATATATCTGACTCATGTCTATAGAATTACTCGATGTCACATTCAAAACAGCAGCATATTCTACTCACAAAGGAGGAAGGGTATAGAAAACATAGGCAGCTGTCTTATACTGAGTGGGAGAATTGGTCCATCTAACTCAGTATTGTCCACACTGACATATAGCTGCCCCCAAACTGTGGAATGCACCCCGTCAAGAACTACGATTGGCGCCCACTCTCTTGGCCTTTAGAAAGGGTGTAAAGATGCATCTTTTCAATGTAGTGTTTTAAAATGTGTAGTTTTTGATGTTTTAATGTTTTTGATGTTCTCGTTTTTATTGTTGCAAGGTGTTATTGTTTTGAATGTTTGTATACCGCCTTGATGGCTTTTTAGCAGATAAAAGGTAAAAAAGGTAAAGGTGTCCCCAACCAGTCGTGTCTGACTCTAGGGTGCGGTGCTCATCCCCGTTTCTAAGCTGAAGCGGTATATAAATATTCATCAGAAATAATAAATATAGCGCCTCTCTGGGATTTCAGGCAGGTCTAGAGTTTCCTAGCCCTATATGGAGAAACCAGGGATTGAACCTGGGATCTTTTGCATGCTAAGCAGGTGCTCTACCACTGAGCCATTTCCTACACCTGAACAGCTGCCACTCACTTCCATAGATTTCTGCCATATACATCAACGGACAGCAATGCATTGGTTCTCATACCAAGCAATATTGTAGAAGTATAAGAGCTACTCTTTCCCAACCTGGTCCTTCCCCTCCCTGCCAGATATCTTGGACTACAGTTCCCATAATCCCCATTGGCCATGGTAACTGGGGTGGTGGGAGTTGCTGTCCAAGACATCTGGAAGGCACCAGGTTGGGGAAGGCTGTTGTAAGCTATCATTCATGGGAAATCAATTCATAATGGTCCTGAAATGGCATGAAGAGAAATTGAGCACTGATCACCAGGAAACAGAAACTAAAAGTGCAGGATTTTCCTACAGAAATAAATAGAAATTATTTAGAGCTAAAGGACTGGGGAGATCATATCTTAATACACTTGATGTGGGGGCTGGGGGGGGGGGACCCACCATTTCAATGAGTTCAAATGCCTGGGTAAAAGGAAAGGGGGTGAGGGGGAGTGACTGGGGAGGGGGTTGAGGGAGAGAAGATAGATGATGTTCTCATGAACGACACTTTCCGTGTTTGTTGTGCAGCTGGATAGCACCTGCCTAACATTTGCACCGGATAGCTTTTATTCGTTTCATGGGATAGTCATCAAAAACATGGTTGAGAGATGGAGAAAATTCCAAGTATGTGTCATCACTTTCCTGGCTGGCGCAGCTGTTTCCTAAGGCACACAATGATGTTGTGTCATTAAGGAAATACACTGTCACTGTGCCGGACAAATAACACATTTGGTTTTATTGAGCAACTCTACGATAATGAAGGGGAAATAATAGGCCTGAACATACTGTCGATTCAGTGGCAATGAGCTCTAACTTCAGTATCTCAAAAAAGAAGCAAAAAGGAAAAAGGAGAAGTGATAGTCCCAAATCACTTTCCTACTGTTAATATCTACCGTACAACCTGTTTGCTAAAGCTCTTCTCAAATATTTACTGATGTAGCTGATGGTTATTCCAAGTTCTGCAGCTGACTCCTGCAACAGAACTCCACAAAGGTGCCAGTGTCTCTCTTAACAGATTCGAAGGATGTAGGGAAGAAGTCGGTCCCTGCTGCTAGAAATGTAATAAATCCATTTAAGCTGAGATCCTAAATTTTCAGGTTTGTGAGGAAACTAGTAAGGGTCCCTGGTGATTAGCACTGCAGTCTTTTACATGAAGCTTGTAAAGCTTCTTGCCACTTAGAAGCAAGTCCAATTGATTCCAATGGGGCCTACTCCCAGGTAAGTCACTATAGGACTGCAGACTAAGGCTACAATTCTAAGTACATTTACTTGGGAGTAGGCCCCATTGAACACAGGGGACTTGCTTCTGAGTAAACTTGCACAGGAAAAATATAGAAAAAAACAATCATTACAGCCTTTACTAAGACAAGTCTAGCATCATACTTGAATTCTTAGGTGGAACCTGAAAAGCACAATACACAAGTATAAATATACCTGAGTTAATATGTCATACCTAAATAGTCAAATAAATATATACTAATTAAAAAAAACATTTACCAGTAGTTGTTATATGCACATAAACTGAGATCCACACCATTCAACTGGTAACTCCATAAAAGAAAAGAGGAGAAAAATTCTCTCCTAAGAGCTTCTCCACATTTAGCAAAAATCTCGCAGCATTACTAGGGCTTTGTCTTCCGAAGTCTTCACAGATTTAACCATCGTCACAATACACGCACTCCCCCCCCCTTCCCGTTTTTGTTGGTTTCCTTCCCATATGTTTCATTTATACCACCAGCAGATGGGACTGTTTTATTACACGATTTCAATTTATTACAGCATTTCAAGGTTTTATAAAATGGCGGATTCCAGCTTGAAAATGACTGGAGAGGCATCAGAGGTTGATAACATCGTGAAAAGGACCCGTGAACTTCCGTGAGTGAACAATCATGAGCTCATGATAAATGCCTCGTGTAGAGACACTCTTAAGTTCTGAAACATATCAAAAACACAACCCTATGTTAATTTTTAATGGTGATCTCCCAGGTGTATCTGCCATCTGATTAAGCCATGATGTAAAGATCCCAAAGAACCAGAGAGCAACTCCAAATCAATAAAGCCTAGGGCATTCTTAGGGCATTCAACGCCTAATATCTTTTTTTGGAAACAAAATTAATGGTATGGTTCTGTGCTTCATTGGGCAATAACGGTAAGTGAGAGAGTTTGGGTTACATAATCAGGGGCGGGGGTTAAAGTGTGGCCCAGCAAACATTAAACAGAAGGAATTTGGCGAGGAATATGTGCTAACTTGCACCATCAAAGGGAAAGAAAGGATTTCTAAGAAAACTTGTTCACAATGTGACTCAGATGCATTATATAGCAAAACAAAATGGATTTCAGGCCCAAATTTACAAACAGTTCAACCCACCAACACCCCCCAGCAAACATATCCAGAGTAGGGATGGCGGAGAATTTCTCCACGAATCTCAGGGAGGCCGAATGCCAATGCATTCGGCCCCCTGAAATTGTTGGTGAAATTCTCCGCCCCCCCGCCCCCCCCCCCGGGATGGGACTTACCTCCCTCGAATGTCCCTCTCGGCGGCGGGAATTCGGCGGCGGTTCGTCGGGGGCGGGGGCGGCGGCCAGTCTTCCGACCAGCTGCCGCCACCACCATTACAAAATAAAGTAAAAAAAAAAAACAACACCCGTGATAGGCTGTGTAACAATTTACGTAGCCTATCACGGCTAGATTTCCAAAGTCAGCCGTGATAGGCTACATAAATCGTTACGTAGCCTATCACGGGTGACTTTGGGGGAAAAAAAAAAGCGTGTACGCAAATGGCGGTGCCCATGGGCGCCGCCATTTGCATTCCTTATTTGGTCCCGGTAGTTTACGTAAAGATTTACATAGACTATGGTGAAAATAAGGGCAATGCAAATAGTGGGGGGGGGGAGTGGGGGAACCCTTTCTCTCACACACACACATGCTTACATGGGAGAAAGTCCCAATGGATTCAGTGATACTTACTTCTAAGCTGACCAGCATAGGATTGCTGTATATATCCCATCATTTAAAAGCACTTGGCACACACAAGCAAATAATGCCAGTGTGTATTTTATCACAACAACAACAACAACAAATATGCTTAGCTCTTTCCCTGAAAAAAAACAAGCGCTGGGGCTCAGCTGTCTCTCAAAATGATCTCTGGAGGGCCGCCTTCCTGGGTCTCCTCCCAGCCATTTTCTCTCTCTCATTGTGTCTTCCCCCCTTTTCTTCCTCCCACTTTTTCTCCCTCTTTGCCTTTTTCTCCTCCTTCCCTACTTTCACCACTCTTTTCTTTCCTCTTTCTCTCTCTCTCTCTTTCCTTCCCACTCGGCCCTGACACAATACCCGCCAGGCCAGGCCAACAATCCCAGGTCTCCCTCCCCACCGCTGAGTTTGGGCTGGCGAGAGGAGGGTGCACGTTGTTGTGGATGCTGGCTGAGGGGGCCATACAGGAGGAGGATGAAGGGGAGCCACCGCTGCTTCTCGCCTTGCACAGCCCTCCCTCCATTCCCTTCCGTCGCATCCGCCTCCTCCTCCTGCTCAAGGGAAACATACACCCCACACAGCTGGTGGAGAGCTGTCACCTGGAGATTTCCGCCACTCCCCTCTTGCCAGGAGACTCAGGGCGAGGACTGGAGACCTGGCAAACCTACACATAAGCCAGTCTAGCCGCTGCTGGAAACGATGTTGTTCTTCCAGTGCCTTGAATTCCTGAATTTGCTTTGTGACAGATTCTCTGTGCTGCTGACTTTTGGACTTCCACTAGACCCTTCGCTTTGGACTGCATCTGTATTGGACTGCTTACCTGTGCTTTGACCCTGGCCACACCTCCAACCTTGGCCACACCTTGGAACTCTCCTTCTGACTGGTAACACAGCACTCTTGACCTTTGCCTGTTTACTGACTGCTCTTGCTTGAACTGCACTCGTGCTGGACTGATACTTTTGTGCTTGACCTTTGCCTGCTTATCGACTTGCGACTGGATTTGCCCCTTCATTTGCCTTATTGCTGAGTCTGACCCAGCCAAAGCAGGACAAAACCACAATGTACTGAAAGTAAAAACAAAATAATTGTCACTTTCTTAGATGGAAGTGAAAGAACAAGTTGAATAGAAATGTTTTTTAAAAATGTGTGGAGGTCACAAGGAACAAAGCACCTGTGCTGGGCTTGAAGCATGTATAAAGCCCTGAGTCAAAACATCCTTCTGCAACATGGTGCCCTCCAGATGTGTTGGACTACAGTTCCCACCATCCCCAGCCAGCATGGCCATTCAGTTCAGGACACCTGTACCGAAGAACAATAATACCTTAATGTATTTGAGGATACACGTAAATTGCCCAATGTGTGCAAAATAGAAGTTTTGAAACCTAATGGCCCACACATGCCCCTAGAAGGGTTCTAATTGTCTGACAACAGAGACTGAAGGAGTATCTGGACTTTCTGGTGTCCTTAAGAATAACTGAGGAAGGCAGAAACTCCTACCTGAACCATTTTCAGGCTCCATTCTTAATGTGTTGATTGGGCCTCATTCTTTGTCAGTCAGTGGGGAATTGAGGCTAGGTGAGGAGTTCTGGGCTATCCTTGACACCCTCCCTCCATTGTCAGCTCCATGCACCACCCTAACTGGCTAAAAATCCAGAGGATTTTCACAGTTCTGGCTTGTTTTATGCATCATCACAATGGAATGAATGAATGAATGAATGAATTTATTTATTTATTTATTTATATACCGCCCAACAGCTGAAGCTCTATGAAGAATGAAGAATGCCCTGCAAATAATATTGGTCATAATCTCTTAAACGTTACTGAATTCCTTGTGCATTATAGGTACTAATAAGGGATGAGCGAGTGAGCAGAACAAGGGGAGAGGCAGGTATGTTGAAGGACTCAATCTTCTTCCCTCAGCTTGGTTGCAGCTTCTCCACTAGTGGGATTGACTTTGTTCCACTCAATTCGGTATAAGTATGTTTTCTTTGTTCCCACTATCCAGTGAACTGAACTGGTACTTGCTTTCGTCTGGATTCACCATCCCCAGCAAATGGTTGGAAACTCTTGAAACTGAAACATTCTAGTCCCTGGGAAGGTTGTAGGCACAAATCCTACAGCTTATATGTGGATGGATCTGTGGGCCCAGAGCCTAGCAGTTTCTGACAAATCAGGAAGTGGAGCTTGGCTTTTAAATTCATTGATTTTTCTGCCTGTGTATGGAAGGTAACTTAGCTTTTCATGTGTGCATTGAGAGGAAGAGCTGACGGAACGTCTCTGAGGCAAAAAGCTAAGGTTCATGGCTAAAGAGAGAGACCAGATGAAGGGGAGGGACACACACAACCTTGCCCACTTGTATCTCTGGCAGTGGGAACAAAATAATAAAAACCTGCTCAGACATCATCATCATTATGCCAACTTGCAAGGCTAGCTCAGCTCCACAGCCTGCCTTTATCCGAGGCAAGGCTTGTATGTACCCAGGAGAGGGTCTTCTCCACAGCAGCAAAGGATTCCCTCCCTGGAGAAGTGTGTCTTTCTGATTTCTGGCAGATGGCAAATACTGTTCCCGTCTGTTGGGCAGTCTACGATGATTAGAATGTCGCTGTCTCCTTCATTCTGCTTCTTTGCTGGTATGTGAACCAGTCAGTGTATTGTGGTGCATTGAATTCTGATTGTAGTGGTTTTGCTTTAATTGTTTTATTGGCAATTTGATTGTAGGTGTGGCACTTTTGGAGCCTATGGCCAAAAGGCAGCATATAAATAAACTTTAAGTAAGTGCATCAGTAAACATTTCTGTAGCAGCCACGGTCCCAAATTAGGGATGAGTGAGAATTTCATTCGGTCCGTATTTTAGATAAGCCATTTCCCAAATGTGCAAATTTCTTCATGGTTGAGACAGAAAGAATGTGCAATTATTATTAACAAAAAAACAAAAACAGAACACGAATGTGGGAGAAAGGAAAACTGACAGATTCATCCATCTAGGCAGAAGGCTGTGAGTGCTTAGTTCAAAGAAGTCTGGGTTTGAATCCCTGTGTATTCAACCATGTTTGTGGTGTTGAATTAGAGTTGTCACCTTTTTTTGGTCTGTCAGACTCTTCTTCTTTAACAGCTTTTTTGGCAGACAGGTAAAACATGGTCCTCTCCATCTTGGGAACAGCTGCATTCTGAATTCAGAAGCTTCTGAGATTCCTGTGCCATGCCAGGCTGAAGCCAGCAGGGTGGGAGGAGCAGCGGAGGAATCTTTGCCTCCCTGTCCTCTGATCTGTGCTTTATTCGGTAGATGGAGTTTTCAGCCTGTATACCAGGGCACTTCGGAGGGGGAGAAGAGGAGGCTGGAAGAGGCTCAGGATAAACCATATCCTGGCCTCTCTGGTCTCCTCCCCTCTACTTCCCACCCACTGGGACATCCCTTTCCCCCTCTCTAAAGTCAATTTTCCAACCCCAGAAAGGCAGCCGGCATGGCTCTCTTCACTCTGGATGTAAGAGGGTGGGGGCAGGGGGCTGGATCTCCAATCCCCCCTACTGAGGTTGGAGCGCTGTATCTGATGTTGAGGGGGGGGGATCTGAGCCATCCTATGATCCCTGCAACCCTCACCAGGGACCATAGGATTGCTCTGTGACTGAATTTGGATGGAGCAGATGGGTGAGAATTTCTTTTGGTTCATTTTTTTAGGAGATCATATCAACATTCACACATTTCTTCATAAATAGGATGGTAAGAACTTGAGATGAAAATAATTTGAATGTGTGAAAAGGCAAAACGGAAAGATTTGTCCATCCTTACCAGAATTGTGGTGGTTCTTTGGTGATAGAATGACAGATCCAGCATGTAATCCCAGGCTGTCATCATAAAGGTGAGGAACTGCAGTCAAAAGTAAGGGTTTGTAGCGATAATTTCTCACAGTTGGAACTGGTACCTTGCCACCCACACCAAACATCTCTGAAGTTCTGCTAACATTTCCACTCATTATGTTGTTAATTAGGATCCCTATTCAGAATAGATTCCTTTAAAGATTTATACTTGTCCTCTTCGAAATACACATCTTCCTATTCTACAGGAGAGGGTTGGGTTTTTTAAAAAATATTAGAAGTGGTTTGCAATTGTCTGTTCTAAAACAAATCCCTGTAAAAAGGGGCACCGCCACTTCTGTGGGAAATGAAACATATAAAGGAGAGAGTGTACTTGTCAAAGATCATAATGGAGCTTTGTGGCAAATCTGGGAAGCAAAGCCAGATGTCCATAGTCTTGGATTTCCTGTACATCAACGAACACATTGAGGTTTAAAAATAAGGCGATGGAGAAGAGAAAGCTGCCATCTCTGGTTCCTTCGGGGGACAACAATGTAGGCTTTAATATAGTGCCTGATGCTTATGGACAGAAGAGCTCTCTCTGATGTAAACCTGCCTGTCATACATGGAAACATTTTGTTAGAATGTAGGAAGGAGTGGGCAGAGAATGACAGTAAATATTAAGTCACTTAAATTCACTTCAGCTTGCAGGAGAATTTTGTACAACACAGTCATAACTGTGCCATAATTCCGTAGTAATTATGTGTGTGTGAGTGAGCGGGGGGGGGGGCACAACAATTTTGTTACAAGTATATGATGATGGTTGTTGTTGTTCAGTCGTTCAGTTGTGTCCGACTCTTCGTGACCCCATGGACCATACCACGCCAGGCCTTCCTGTCCTCCGCTCTCTCCCAGAGTGTGTTCAAGTCCATATTCATTGTATCGGTGATGCTATCTAGCCATCTCATCCTCTGCCGTCCCCTTCTCCTTATGCCTTCAATCTTACCCAGCATCAGGATTCAGGGTCTTTTCCAGGGAGTATTCTCTTTGCATTAGGTGGCCAAAATATTTGAGCTTCAGCTTCACTATCTGTCCTTCCAGTGAGCACTCAGGGTTGATTTCCTTTAGGATTGACTGATTTGACCTCCTTGCAGTCCAGGGGACTCATAAGAGTCTTCTCCAGCACCACAGTTCGAAAGCATCGATTCTTCGTTGCTCAGCCTTATAGTCCAGCTCTCACAGCCATACGTTGCTACTGGGAAAACCATAGCTTTGATTAGACGGACCTCTGTCGGCAAGGTGATGTCTCTGCTTCTTACTATGCTGTCTAGGTTTGCCATAGCTTTCCTCCCAAGGAGCAAGCGTCTTTTAATTTCATGGCTACAGTCACCGTCTGCGGTGATCTTGGAGCCCAAGAAAATAAAATCTGTCACTGCTTCCATTTCTTCCCCTTCTATATGGCAGGAAGTGATGGGGCCAGATGCCATGACCTTAGTTTTTTTAAGGTTGAGTTTCAAACCAGCTTTTGCACTCTCCAATTTCACCCTCAACAAGAGGCTCTTTAGATCCTCTTCACTTTCTGCCATTAGGGTGGTATCATCTGCGTATCTGAGGTTGTTGATAGGGATGGACGAAAGTCCCTTACCTGGTCCCGCAGCTTGCTTCACGGTGTGGGGGAGGCGCTTCGGTTCTCCCCCCAAAATTCAGGCCGGGGGGGGAGGCGCCCCGCCTCACCCGGCCGAAATTCAGGCCGGGGAGAAGCGCCCCGTCTCCCCGGCTGCGACATTAAAAAAAAATGTAAAAAACACACAAACACACACACCCATGATAGGCTACGTAATGATTTACGTAGCCTATCACGGCAAGATTTCCAAAGTCAGCCGTGATAGGCTACATAAATCGTTACGTAGCCTATCACGGGTGACTTTGGGGGGGAAAAAAAGCGAGTACGCTATTTGCGTTGCCCTTATTTTCGCCATAGTCTACGTAAATCTTTACGTAGACTTCCTGGGCCCAAATAAGAAATGCAAATGGCGGTGCCCATGGGCGCCGCCGTTTGCGTACGTGCTTTTTTTTTTCAAAGTCACCCGTGGTAGGCTACGTAATGATTTACGTAGCCTATCACGGCTGACTTTGGAAATCTAGCCGTGATAGGCTACGTAAATCGTTACGTAGCCTATCACGTCTGTTGTTTTTTTTTTACTTTATTTTGTAATGGCAGCGGCAGCAGCCGGTCGGAAGACCGGCCGCCCCCGCCAGGACCCGCCGGGACCCGCCGCTGAGGGGGATATTCGAGGGAGGTAAGTCCCATCCCGGGGGGTGCTGGGGGGGTGGCGGAGAATTTCACCAACAATTTCGGGGGGCCGAATGCGTTGGCATTCGGCTTCCCTGAGATTCGTGGAGAAATTCTCCGACAGCCCTAGTTGTTGATCATTCTCCCGGCAATCTTAGTTCCGACCTGTGATTCATCCAACCCAGCGTTTCTCTTGATATACTCTGCATATAAATTAAATAAGCAGGGCAACAATATACAGCCTTGTCGTACTCCTTTCCCAATTTTGAACCAATCGGATGTTCCATGTCCGGTTCTTACTGTTGCTTCTTGACCCTCATACAGGTTTCTCAGGAGACAGGTAAGGTGGTCTGGTACTTCCATCACTTTAAGAATTTGCCACAGTTTGTTGTGATCCATACAATCAAAGGCTTTAGCATAGTCAATGAAGCAGAAATGGAATTTTTTCTGGAATTCTCTTGCTTTCTTCATGATCCAGCGAATGTTGGCGATTTGATCTCTAGTTCCTCTGCCTCTTCGAAACCCAGCTTGTACTTCCGGTAGTTCTCGGTTCACGTACTGCTAAAGCCTAGCTTGTAGGATTTTGAGCATAACCTTGCTGGCATCTGAAATGAGCGCAATTGTACGGTAGTTTGAACACTCTTTGGCATTGCCCTTTGGAATTGGAATGTAAACTGACCTTTTCCAGTCTTGTGGCTACTGTTGAGTGTTCCAAATTTGTTGGCATATTGAATGCAGCACTTTAACAACATCATCTTTTAGGAACTTAATTAGCTCAGCTGGAAGACTGTCATCTCTGCCAGCTTTGTTGTTAGTAATGCTTCCTAAGGCCCACTTGACTTCACTCTCTAGGATGTCTGGCTCAAGTTCAGTGACCGCACTATCATGGCTATCAGGGACATTCAGATATTTCCTGTATAGTTCTTCTGTGTATTCTTTCTACCTCTTCTTAATAGGGATGGACGAAAGTCCCTTACCTGATCCCGAAGCTTGCTTCGCGGTGGGGGGGTGGCACTCCGTCCCTTCCCCAAAAATTCTGGCCGGGGAGGAGGCGCCCCGTCCCTCCCTGCCAAAATTCTGGCCGAGGGGGAGGCGCCTCATCCCTCCCCTCCAAAATTCTGGCCGGGGGGGAGGCGCCCCGTCCCTCCGGCTGCGAAACCTCGTCTCCTGCCGGGACGCAAATGGCGGCGGCCATAGCTGCCGCCGTTTGCGTCCCTGCAGTCAGCCGTGATAGGCTACGTAAATGTTTCTGTAGCCTATCACGGCTGACTTAAAAAAAAAAAAAAGCGCGTATGCAAATGGCGGCGCCCATGGGCGCCGCCATTTGCGTTCCCTATTTTTGCACATGTAGTCTACGTAAATATTTACATAGACTACGGCGAAAATAAGGGCAACGCTATTTGCGTTGCCCTTATTTTCGCTGTAGTATACATAAATTTTTAGGTAGACTACACGTGCCCAAATAAGGAACGCAAATGGCGGCGCCCATGGGTGCCACCATTTGCGTACACACTTTTTTTTTTTTTCAAAGTCAGCCATGATAGGCTACGTAAACATTTACGCAGCCTATCACGGTGTTTTTTTAAAATCTAGCCGTGATAGGTTTTATTAGATAGATATAAATCTATCTAGCCGTCATAGATTTTATTAAACGTGATAGGCTATCACGTTTGTTGGTTGTTGTTGTTTTTTAACTTGGAAATGGCGGCGGCAGCTGGGTGGAAAACCGGCCGCCACCGCCGCCGAACTGCCGCCGAACCACCGCCGAACCGCCGCCGAACCGCCGCCAGAGCCACCGCAACCAGGGACATTCGAGCAAGGTAAGTCCTGTCCCGGGGTGGGGGCGGGGGGTGGCAGACCATTTCTCCACCAATTTCATGGGGCTGAATGCACTGGCATTCAGCCTCCCCGAGATTCGTGGAGAAATTCTCTGACATCCCTACTTCTTAATCTCATCTGCTTCTGTTAGGTCCCTGCCTTCTTTGTCCTTTATCATGCCCATCTTTGCATAAAACATTCCCTTGAGATCTCCAATTTTCTTGAAGAGATCTCTAGTCTTTCCCATTCTATTGTTTTCCTTGATTTCTTTGCATTGTTCATTTAAGAAGGTCTTCTTGTCTCTCCTTGCTATTCTCTGGAAATCTGCATTCAGTTGGGTATATCTCCTTTCTCCCTTGCTTTTCGCTTCCCTTCTTTCCTCAGCTACTTGTAAAGCCTCATCAGACAGCCACTTGGCTTTCTTGCATTTCTTTTTCTTTGGGATGGATTGAGTTGCTGCCTCCTGAACAATGTTACGGACCTCCATCCATAGTTCCTCAGGCACTCTATCTATCAGGTCTAATCCCTGAAATCTATTCCTCACCTCCACTGTATAAGGGATATGATTTAGGTTATACCTGAATGGTTTAGTGGTTTTCCCTATGTTCTTCAATTTAAGCTGAAATTTTGCAATAAGAAGCTCATGATCTGAGTCACAGTCAGCTCCAGGTCTTGTTTTTACTGACTGTATAGAGCTTCTCCACCTTTGGCTGCAAAGGACATAATCAATCTGATTTCGATATTGACCATCTGGTGATGTCCATGTGTAGAGTCGCCTCTTGTGCTGTTGGAAAAGAGTGTTTGCTATGATCAGCGTATTCTCTTGGCAAAACTCTATTAGCCTTTGTCCTGCTTCATTTTGTACACCAAGGCCATGCTTGCCTGTTATCCCGGTGATTTCTTGCCTTCCTACTTTAGCATTCCAATCCCCTATGATGAAGAGGACATCTTTTTTTGGTGTTAGTTCTAGAAGGTGTTGTAGGTCTTCATAGAATCGATCAACCTCAGCTTCTTCGGCCTCAGTGGTTGGGGCATAGACTTGAATTACTGTGATGTTGAATGGTTTGCCTTGGATTCGTACTGAGATCATTCTATCATTTTTGAGATTTTACCCCAGTACTGCTTTTCCCACCCTTTTGTTGACTATGAGTGCTATTCCATTTCTTCTAAGGGATTCTTGCCCACAGTAGTAGATATAATGGTCACCTGAATTAAATTCAACCATGCTTGTCCATTTTAGTTCGCTGATTCCCAAAATGTCGATGTTCAATCTTGCCATCTCATGTTTGACCACCTCCAGCTTACCTTGATTCATTGATCTGACATTCCAGGTTCCTAAACAATATTGTTCTTTACAGCATCGGACTTTCTTTTCACCACCAGACACATCCACAGCTGAGTGTCCTTTCGGCTTTGGCCCAGCCACTTCACTCTTTCTGGCACTACTTGGAAATTCCCTCTGCTCTTCCCCAATAGTATATTGGACACCTTCCGACCTGAGGGGCTCATCTTCCGGCGTGATATCTTTTAGCCTTGTGATACGTTCCATGGGGTTTTCTTGGCAAGGATACTGGAGTGGGTTGCCATTTCCTTCTCCAGTGGACCACATTTTGTCAGAACTCTCTGCCATGGCCTGTCCGTCTTGGGTGGCCCTGCACGGCATAGCTTATGGCTTCACTGAGTTACGCAAGCCCGTTCGCCACAACAAGGCAGTGGTTTCATCTCACCCTAGGCCTCTGCCCTGGTCCTTGGCCAAGGAAAATGGAAGAGCAAACATTATAGGAAACACTGAAAGTGGGTATCATCATCATCATCATCATGTGGTTAAATGCAGGACTTTATCCAAGATAAAGGCTACTGATATATGACACCAGCAAGTCTGATTTTATCAACAGGTGATGTCACAAAAGGTCTTAGCATTATCTTGCAGTTTAGGGTTCCAATCGTCTTTTTTAAAGACGGAGGTACTGTTAGTGGGTGGTTCGTCTGCCCGGCTAGGTGATACTCAACCTGTTCTGGAGGGGGTTGCACTCCCCCTAAAGGATCAGGTTCGTAGTTTGGGGGTGCTCTTGGATCCAGAACTGTCACTTGCGGCACAGGTGAACTCAGTGGCACGGAGCACTTTTTATCAGCTTAGGCTGGTATACCAACTACGCCCTTATCTGGACAGAGATAGCCTAGCTACAGTGATCCATGCTCTGATAACTTCTCGTCTGGATTACTGCAATGCGTTATACGTTGGGCTGCCTTTGAAAACGGTCCGGAAACTTCAGCTGGTCCAAAATAGGGCAGCAAGATTGTTAACAGGGACTGGCTTGCGAGCTCATATTACGCCAGTACTTTTCCAGCTGCACTGGCTGCCAGTCCATTTCCGGGCCCAATTCAAAGTGCTGGTGTTAACATTCAAAGCCCTTAACGGCTTGGGGCCAGGTTACCTGAAGGATCGCCTCCTCCCATATGTGCCTGCCCAGACCTTAAGATCATCATCAGCGGCCCTTCTCCGTGAGCCCCTGCCAAAGGAAGTGAGGCGGGTGGCTACTAGGAGGAGGGCTTTTTCTGCTGTGGCACCCCGGCTCTGGAATGAGCTCCCTAGTGAGGTTCGCCTGGCACCTACATTGTGCTCCTTTCGGCGCCAGGTGAAGACCTTTTCATTTTCCCAGGCATTTTAGCTTTCTAAATTTTTATCTTTGCTGTTTTAAATCTGTATTTTAAACTCCTGTACTGCTGCTAGGTTTTATTGTGGTTGTATTGTTATATTGTGGTTTTAATGTTCTATATATTTTAAATTGTTTTATTGTGTGTTGTTTGGTTTTAGTTTTTGTGAACCGCCCAGAGAGCTTCGGCTATTGGGCGGTATAGAAATGAAATAAATAAATAAAAATAAATTAATTAATTAATTTAAAAAAATTCCATTTTTCCAATGTATGTTTTTATATTAAAGAAAAAACAAAAAACAAAAACCCACAACTTTGATTCACTAAAAATGGCTTACTGTTTCTAATTTTCTTTCCGGCACTATTTTAAAATAACCTGAACACTTAAACAAGCTTGAACCCCCCACTCCACATCACCCCTGCTGTTAAATACATCATTAAAAAAATATTCAAGGTTTTTTATGAGTATGTGTTATGCTGGTTTTATACATTTTATGATGCTGTCTTTAAAAAAAAAGATATGGTTTTGCATTTGATCAGGTTGTGATTATATTGCTTTTAATGTTGTGATCCACCTTGGAAAAAATGATAGATTATGAAGATAGGATTTTAAAAATAGTTTAAATAATAAATATATAAATCATCTCTTTAAAACTATTTGGGTTTGTTTCTTCAACAGATGTGTTAGATGTCTTTTGTTCCCTCTCTGTTAATTTTGCTGTTCACAATCAAAATTGAAGAGTGCCATAAAAATGAAAATGCAGCTGACGCTCTCTCCTTTGGAACCTCAGATTTAAATTAGCAGGGTCCTGTTCTGTTCCTTTGTAAGGAAAACTTTAGGTCCAGCTGGTTCATAAAGCCAGCAGAGCAGTGAGCATGATTGGAGTGGATAAGATTTGCATAAGCATTGTTGCCCCTGGCTACTGGTCCTCAAGAGTGTTTATTGTTCTCTCATATAATTATCTAGCTCACAGACGGCTCCAAGGAACCAGAAGAGAATAGAACACACACCTGGAAAATCGTGGCTTGCCAATATACCAATATGGATGCCATTTTCACTTTGATCTTGTCCCTATCATAAGCAGGAAACACTATTTATGCTCAGATGAGGATGTCTGAAAGCATCACAGAGTAGCATGATTCTAAGAGATTCTCCCCGCCCGCCCCTTTCCTGACATGACAAACAGAATAAAGATTGACTCCTTCCACCAAACCAGTCAAGTGTTTGACATGCTGATGTTTCCATTCCTAGGATGGCTGGGTGGAGTGGGGATGCCTTAAATCTGATATCTCAGAAGACAGCAAGGTTTTGTGGGGGAGCACAAAATATCTGCTTTCACTTCAAGCTGAATAAGTTTGCTTTATAGCTGGTATATGACATCCTGGCCTGCCTCTTGCAACATGGTATCACAAGGGTACAGCTTATTTTAATTTTATTTTATTTTGAACCTTTCTATGCTGTCTTCAGTAAAAACTCCCAGGATGCTATATATTGAAATTATTTTAAAAAGTAAATGTATAAAACACAACAAGAATTTAAAAAGCAGAAATAAAAGGAAAGCCATAACATGCATCGGCTTACTCCTGTTGATTTCAGAACAGTATTATTTAATAGTTTGCTTATCTTACCATTCTGACTGAAATATATACCTTGTCTTAGGTTATTTCTATACATTTCATCAATTTTCTTTGCTTTCAAGGACATATAACTATGGAATTTATATCCTAGTTGTGAACTCAGGATTGTTGCTATATAGGAAGAATTTCCTAGAATCACAGAATAGTAGGGTTGTAAGGGGCCTATAAGACATCGAGTCCAACCCCCTGCTCAGTGCAGGAATCTAAGTCGAAGCATCCCTGACACATGGCTGTCCAGTCCCATCTTGAATGCCTGCAGTGTGGGAGAGCCCACTTCCTCCCTAGGTCATTGGTTCCATTGTCGTGTTGCTTTAACAGTCAGGAAGTTTTTCCTGATGTTCAGCCGGAATCTGGCTTCCTGTCACTTGAGCCCATTATTCCTTGTCCTGCACTCTGGGATGATCAAGAGGAGATCCTGGCCTTCTTCTCTGTGACAACCTTTCAAATACTTGAAGGGCACCACACTTTAAGAAGGATGCAGACAAGCTGGAGAGGGTTCAGAGGAGGGCAACACAGATGATCAGGGGACTGGAAACAAAGCCCTATGAGGAGAGACTGAAAGAATTGGGCATGTTTAGCCTTGAGAAGAGAAGACTGAGGGGAGATAGGATAGCCCAGGACTGAGCCCTGTGGTACTCCACTTGTTACCTCTCCCCAGTTTGAGAAGATACCATTGATAAGCACTCATTTTTTAGTGTTGAGCCTGAGAATAGGTTATTTATTTATCTGTTTCTATCATATGCTGTTTCCTCAAGTCGCGTATACATAAACAATGGATTAAATCCATATTTATTCATACTTATGGAGACTCATTGATATCAATGCAATTGAGTTAGTCTCAAAGACCTTAGCGATTTTAATGGGTCTACTCTAAGTATGACTAAGTCTGGATCCTACTCAGTATTATCAATAAAACAATAAAAACAGCAACAATAATGTATGGAAAACCAGCAGGAGATACTTAAAAGGCCTGCCAAAATGATTTTTTACTTCCCTTCTAAAACGATCTAGGTGTATGAATGATATATTACATTAAGGCATGGAATATGTATATTTCCTGAAAACTAGCAGTTTTAGAGATTTTCCAAAAAATCACAGGGATTCTTAAATATAATCTGAGCACAGGATGAGGATGCACTATCAGTTGTAAGTGCTCACTGACCATTGACTGAGTTTTTGTGGCATCACTTAAACCTGAAGATCAGAGGCACCAGAGCTCTAGCTTGAGTTCATTAAAATGAGCAGCAGTTCTCAGCCACTGGCTAGTACCTGCTCTGATGTCACAGAATGTTCACAGGTATTTTAGGTAGCCAGCAAAATATCCCTAAACACAAAGGGGTCTTTATTATGTTGATAGGAAAGGGTAGAACAAGATGAAACATTTTAATAAGCTGATTAGATCAAACCTTTCAGCATAGTTTTTCTACATGTATTATTATATTTTGTACTTCCCCAATCCCTCACTAATTCACAAATACCATCTTGCTGTGGAAGACAATGAATGGCTAGGCACCTCTTCCCAGCTTTTTACAGCTGGTTCCAACACAACATTCCTGTTATTCACATCTTAAAAGTTCTGTAAAGAACAGAATTTGATGAAAAACAGTGAACATAAGCCTTCCATCATGAGAGAATGGTCAAATATGGGTGTGATTCATGAATCTTGCAGGGCATCTAAAGCAGGCTCAGAAGATCCATGTGTAAAGCTCATGTCTAACTTGTCTAACTTGACAAACACTTCTTCAGTTATTTTTCATCTAGTTTTGTACCTGCAATGTTAAGATATGTTTGATATGCAACTACAGAAGGAAACCAACAAACCTAGTTACCACCACAGAAATAGAAAGCAGCACTTCATCTCTGTATTGGGACCAGTACTTCTGAACTCGTTCATAGATTATCTGCAGTTAGGAGTGGGCAGCGAGGTGGCCAAGTTTGCTGATGACACCAAATTCTTTAGGGTAGTTAAAACGGAACAGCAAAGACTTCCAAAAGAATCTCTCCAAACTGGGAGAAGGAGCATTAAAATGGGAAATATGGCTCAATATAAGCAAGTGTAAGTATAAAATTAGCCAGATAATCCCATCTTCATGTGTACAGTGATGGGGTCTGAACTGGCAGTGACTGACTAGGAAAGGGATCTTGGGGTTGTGGTCAACAGCTCAATGAAAATGTTGACCCAGTGTGCGGTGGCTGTGAAAAGGCAAATTCCATGTCGGAGATCATTAGGAAAGGCATTGAAAATAAAAACACCCATGCCCTTATACAAATCTGTGGTGTGGCCACTGTGTATAGTTCTGATCACCACTGGAAAAAGTGGAGAAAGGCTATCAAAAATATCAAGGGGATGGAGCAAGTCCCCTAAGAGGAAAGGCTACAATGGCTGGTGCTTTTTAGCTTGGGGGGGGGGGAGCGAGTACGGGGAGATATGATAGATATGTAAAAAGTTACGCATCGGTATGAAGAAAGTGGATAGGGAGGAAAACTCTCTCATACTAGAATCTGGGGTCATTTGATGAAGCTGAATAGTGGGAAATTCATGATGGATAAAAGGAAGAACTTCATGCAGCATGTAGTTAAACTATGGAATTTGCCAGCTCACATAATAGCCACCAACTTGGACAGCTTTAAAAGGGGGTTAGATGAATTCACAGAGGATAAGGCTATAAATGGCTGCCTGTCAGGATGGCTGTATATTACATCCATTATCAGAGGCAGTATGCCTCAGTGTACCATGCGCTGGGGAACATGAGCAGGAGGTTGCTGTCGCATTCATATCCTTCTTGTGGGCTTCCCCTTGGGGCACCTGATTGGCCACTGTTAGAACAGAATGCTGGACTAGATAAACCTTTGATTTGACCCAGCTTGGCTCTTATATTTGGATGTACAACGATTCCAAGCCTGTGATGTATACATAGCTTCGCTAATGTGAACATGAAGATTTACGCATGTAGGCATCGCACCTCTATTGAGGAGTGCTCCACACATGTGTCAGTGGAGATTCCACATTGCATGTACGGAGCATTGTTTGCCACAGAATAAAACATGCACTGCCTACACAGGAGGAATTCCATATTTGCATCTGAGCCCTGCAGAGCTTGGATCATGCCCAATTTTTAATTTTTTATTTGCATTCCTTTCCTTTGGGTTTTCCTACCCCTCATAGCTTTCACTCTTGAGGAGTTTGTCAATTTAGCAGTTTACATTTCAGACAAAAGCAGAAACTGAAATAGAAGAATAAACTGAGGATTTTGCCAGAAATACCTTGGAGAGCAAGTGCTTGCCAAAAACATGTTAATGCTGACAGCGTGATCATCCACTCCCTGTATGCTAATAAAACACCAGCTCAGTCTGTGGAAATGTTCAGGAAGAGATAAGTGCCGGTGATAATTCTTACCCAGAGACATCTGAGAGTGAGTTATTAACAGGCACAACTTGGAATACAAGGCTATCATCAAAGCACTCATCCTGATGCTTGAACTCAATGCATCGTTTTACATTTAATGTGATTAATTGCTCCAAAAAGAATAAAAAATCAGCCAAAGCCATGAGAACAAAGGATTGATAGAGCACTTATCAATATTCAGAGTTACAGACATAATGGCTTCTTTTTATTGCGCTGCTTCAGGTTAGAAGATTGGCATTCACCCACAGATATGAAACATTAGGCAGGAAATATATTTATATCAAATGTTATTGATTTAAGCTTTGAAGGTCCTCAAATGTGTGTACTTTGCACATTTGGATCTCCACTGTCAATTCTGAGCCCAGCAGGAGAAACATAGCGAATGGATACCTGATGCAGATGAACAATGAAGAGCCAAAGTATTATAGATGCTTCTCTCTGTTTAAGGTAGAATCAAGGTTCAGAAGGGCATCGCCCACTGGTATTTCATTAACGGGCAGGACACACAGAATGCTAGAAATATTCACAACACTAGAAACATCCCAATTTTAAACCAGACATGTTGTTTCTATAATGTTTGTTGCTTCAAGTTGGGTCCATTTAGTGACTAACCCTTGTTTGGCATGTAGAGCACACCCAGTGACCTCTTCTTTTCCATTTTGGGAGAATAACAAAGACTTTTTTTTTAAGCTTATGCTCTGTGTATGTATTCCAGATGCTGTTCTCAGAGAGCAAGCAGAGGGGTCCCTTGGGCTGATGACAAACCACGTGCTCAGTTTCAGCGAGGCAAATGGTGGGGGAAGTGGGTGGTTGCACTGGCATGGGAAACTGAGGCAGAGAAGGGAGACTCTGCCCCACACCAGACACAGGATTTCACTTTCATTTTGGAGAAACAAGCCACTGTTCCTGCCATAGTTTCAGCAGCTACATAGGATTGGGCCATGTACACTTGCTTATAAGGATATGAATTATTCAAGTCAGCTAGACATGAACATATGGGAGGATGAATTATATAGATGAATCAATAACCACCCTAAGAATATATGTGTTCCCTCTAAGTCAGGCCTGAGAGGCATAAATCGCTCAGGCCAATTGTGGCCTGCTGCCCGCAGAATTCTAAATCGCTATTGTTTCCATCCTATTCCCACCTCTTTCTGGCACCATCAAAGGCCCACCTCCTCCATCAGAAGTGAGGGAGAACTAGAAGTACCTGTATCTCTCCCTCTGCATCACTCCTCCTATTCTTTGGATTCAGAGGCGCCAAGTGGAGCTGGTATCAACACGTTCAGCTTGTTGTGGCCACTTAACCGGGCACACTGGAGTTTCTGAGGACCAAGCAATGCATGACATGAGAGATCCGTGATCACATCTTCTATGTCTTTTTTCAAAGCTTAAAAGCCATTGCAGGCGTCCCAAAGTATCTTAGAACAGCAGTGCTGGGGGAAGGGCTTCTTCCCTCCCGCACCAGCATGTACACCATTTTCCTGATCATAACTGTCCCTCATCGTTGCTAAAAGCCTCACTTGGGATGGCGGGAGTGTGGGTGGGGGAAGAGACAGGCATATAGTACAGAGGATATTATTCAGAGCTTAGGATGTACATAGGGGACTCCCATATGAGCCTGAAATTCCCGTTCTCTTCAGTGTTGTGGACAGCTCTGCACGCACAACGGATGCGTGCATGGTTACCAAGTGAATGGATATGAGCTTGCTAGAGCATTCTGTCACTCTCATAACTAAGAAACTGCTGAATTGGAGAGACTATCTTTGGATCTATCTACCCACACACATTCAACAGAGCGCCCTCATATGCATGGAAATTATAGCGCACAAATAGTCCCTGGAATATCGCAGAGGCAGGGCCAGCAATATGTGCTTGTGGCTGGCTTGGACTGTCTGCCTGTCTCGCCTTTTCACCTCCTCCAGGTGCATCCCAGGCAGCACCACTGGGAAAGGCTCCTGCCTGAGTGAGCAGGCCAAGAGGCAGCCAGCCCAGTACAGACCGCTCCAGCAGGCCTTGCACATGGGCACACATTGCTCTGCTGAAGGGGCTGAGAGCATGGCTGCTGCTTCATGCCGGCATTTGCTTGAGCAGGCAACGGGCAGGTGCCAGGGATAGTGTGGTGGCCAAGTGCTGAAGGGCGGAGGTGTGCAGGCCCCATGGCCTGCCCTGCACCCTCCTCTATTGAGCCTGCTTCCCTCAGATGCAAAAGAAGATGCCGCCCTTTTACTGGGGTTGAAGTGAGATTCAGCCATCAGCCCAGTGAGCTTCTGTATGTGGAGCAGGTGCAAGAAGGCATATTGGCTGAGGCAGAAAAATATCTTTCTATTTCCTGGGACAGCCTTGCACGGGGCCCATTGTCTGACCTGTAAAAACACCATCACAGTTCTCTCTATGAAAAAAATGTAGAACCTATTCTTGTGTTACTGGAATTATTATTATTATTATTATTACCATTTATCATTTAAAATATTTTTGGCTGCCTTTCAGGGCGGAAGCCCTCCCAAGGTGGTGTACAACAATAAAACACATCAAACTGATACAATATTAAAAGTGATAAAAACACAATAAAACAGTAGGAACACAGTAAAAACAGCAATAAAAATAGCAATAAAAACCAACAACAAAACTAGCAACAAAAATAACATAGTTGCACCTGTTGATTGATTGATATTTATGAATTGCTTATATTAAAAAAAAAAATCAAAGTGATGTTCAGAGGACAAGATTACCTTCCTGGGAATGCCTGTTAGAAAAGGTATGATTTTAGTAGGCACCAAAAATTCAGAAGGGTTGACACCTGCCTAATTTGCAGTGGTAGGGAGTTTCATAGAGTGGGCGCTACAACACCAACAGCCCTATGCCAAGCCATGATGGAATGGACTTCCAAAAACTTGGGTACCACCAAGAGCATATCACCTGATGAGCACAGCAACTAAGCAGGCCGGTAGGGGATCAGGGGATCTCTTAAATAACCTGGAAGTACCCACTGCAGAATGAAAATCAAATGAAAGGGGTGAGATCTGGCAACAATGCCACTCTGGCAACCGAAGAACAAACCCTTACTTAGCACTAAATGTGCCGAACCGAAAGCAGAAATAAGGTGGCTGCTTATGCGTCCCCTGCCCCCAGCAAAAGAGGAAATGCATCACTAAAAAAAAGGACCAATGAGGATACAGATTTGCATACAATTGCACATCGCAAATTATATGTATAGATGCACATTTAGAAATGATTACTGTAATTTAAATACAAATTCAATACATCTCACCTTAGTGGAGAAGATTGCAATGAGGTGACCTGTGAGCCTGCTCAGTCTGCTGTGCAGGTGCTAAACTGTTGATAGGTAATTTCAACAGTGCTCTCCCTTTTTATGATTCTTTATCTTTAAACGAAACTTGGACTGGACAGCCCTTCAAATAGAGGTTTGTCCTCTGACAGCCCTTCTGCTAGAGCAGCCTTCCCCAGCTACATGCCCTTCAGATGTTTTGGACTTCAATTCCCATCTACTACTGTCAGCATGGCCAATGGCCAGGAATCCTGGGAGTTGTAGCCCCAAACATCTGGAAGACACCAAGTTGGGGAAGGCTGAACTAGGGGATTGTGCTCTGTAAAGTAGGACACGTGGCCACCCTGTGTAGAAGTGGCACACTATAGAACAAGGTAGGATTGGGGGAGGCCATACAGTTTGACAACAGTTGGAGGTGTGAGAATAATTAAGAGGATAATTAAGTCAATAATATATCATAGATTGAAATAGATTCTCAGAATAGAACTAGGAAAAATTCTGGAATATCTGAAGAAGAGTGGAGAATCAATAACTAATTCAGAGGTCAGACAGATCCAACTGTTATAGCGAAGTAAGATGGGACTGAGGGCCAAAGAGGGATAGACAGGAAATGTGACCCAGTTATGGCATTCTGGGTGCCTGTGTCACCAAGCGGGTAACAAACAGAATCAGTGAGCTAGACCTAAGGCTAGACTTAGACATGGAGACTCAGCTTGGAGATCCAAGACTAGAGAAGCAGTTCCACTTGGAGATGAAAGATGAATCATAAAAGCATATGGCTGGAAGGGAACTGAAGGCAAACCTAATCAAACTGAGATCTACTTGCAGTGAGGCAAGGATTCCTCCCTATTTAAAACTCTCCTAAATGATTTGATCGTGTTACGCAGCTTATTGGAAATCCCAAAGATTCTTGTATTTAAGCACAGCTCCCAGTAAGAATACAAATATTATCCTGAAGCAAGTAATAGAACTGTATAATCCCAAAGCTGATTTTTAAATCCCCAGAAGCTATTAAACCTGATGTCCATTTTACCATTGCAAAACCTGCACATATTTCATCAGGCGATCAGAAGGAATCGACGCCCTCTCCAGTGGGTGTTGTTGGAATATGGAGAGTATGTGTTTATTGGGTGCTTCCTAATTGGTTTTCTGCCATGTATTAACTTCAAAGCTAATGGCACTGGCAGAGAGCGATCCTGTGGTCCCTGGGAGAACATCCGAAGGACCATAGGCTATTTTGAATTCCGCCTCCCCAGGCTCTGACCCTGGGACGGGGAATCCGACATCAGATCCTTCCACCTCACGGCCACTGTGGAAAGCAGCACAGTAGCTGCTTTCCAAGGTCACAGTAGTGACATGACCTCATAGAGGTCAGAAAGCGGGTGTTCCAGGGGGTGGGGAAAGAAAGGGAGAGGAAAGACCAGGATCTTCAGGAGTATATGTCCTCCCAGTCACCTCTCCCTGTTTACTGCCAGTAAGTGAGTTAGATGTGCTCAGAGGCCCATCTGGCTGACTTTTTCTTTTTGGGGAGGAGAAGAAACTGGAAACAAAATTGTCTCCATCCTCCTCCTGCCCTCCCTGGCTCTTGTCGGCAGGGCATAGCATATACAGAGGCCTCTGATCTCCAGTAAGGCTCTTGTATATATCACATTATCCGTTATGTGGTTGTTGCATTTTTCCCTATTTCTTTTTGTGTTTCTGGCACAATGTGCCTAGCAACCACATGTAATGCCATGCTTTGGAATTGTCTTTGTAAACCTTAGCTAACCCTGCCTCAAGCTCTTTCATTGGGCCTTTCCAGATGACCAGCTTTTAAGGGCATTAAATAGGCAGTTATTACCCATTTGTTGAACACAATGCTCCTCTCTTCCCACAAAGTCATGCTCCTGTTGTGAGGATACAGTATTTGATACATGGTAAAATGTGATTCTAGCCCCTAACTAGCATATCCATGGTGATTCTCATGTGCAAAGCATTATGGAAATGTTGTGGGAATTTTTTTGGCAAACCAGCAACGCAATTCTGATTTATGCCTGTATAATTTTGCAAATTTAAGGGAGGAATATTGTTTGCTTATGTTATTCTTTACCTGAATGTTAGAGGTTGAGAGCTCCCACTCCATGCCACGCTCTTTTTTTTTTTTTTAAGTGGTAAACACCAGCAAAGCTGCCCCTTCCATTTTATCACTAATGTGGTTCACTTTTTAGTTCAGGGGTCCCCATACTTTTTGAGTCAGTAGGCACATTTGGAATTTTGAGAGAGTGGCATGGTTACTTGCACAAAATGGCTGATAGGGATGGTTGTCCATTCACAAAATGGCTACCATGGCAGGTGTGACCACTCAGAAAACACCATTTCCCAGAAGGCAAACTGTTGAGACTCAAAGAAAAGTAACTTCCCCCAAAGCCTAAACCATTTTTTTGAACCCGCAGTTTTCTGCTCTAACACCCATTTCTCAGAAGACAAACTAATTGTTTGTCTTACTACCACCACTACTCCCATTTTTCTTTTCTAAGGATGCCTCTGGGCCCCATCACCATCACTTTAAATTTGTATGCCGCTTTTCTACACAAGCCACCCAAAGTGGCTTACAACACAAGAACAGAAATACAAGAAAGAAAGAAAGAAAAAAAAGGGGCAGGGGGAGAACACATATCAATACATCAATTGCAATAACACATCATTACTTTAACAACTCAAGCAATTCATTTCACTAATACTAACATAACATTTTAAATTAATTACAAAATAGGCAATATCAACAATGAAAATACAGTATTAATGTATATTCTTCAGTAACGCATATGCCAAAGACAAATACACCAACCCTTTCCTATGCACTGAGGCATTAACAGACACACAACCAATAACCATTTCCCCACAAAGTGCCAAATGCAGGAAATTGTAACCAGGACCGCGTCTCCATGACAACGGAAGGAGAAGCCAATGGAGGAGTTCTGGATTTTTTAAAAAGAATCAGCTTTGCTGCGCTTTGGTCCACACAGGGCTCCATGAGTAGGGATGGCAGAGAATTCCGCCACGGATTCAATTCAGGGGGATCTCTGTAAAATCTGATGTGGGCGTTCAGAGGGCAAGCCTCATTCAGCACAAAGGGAGTTACTTCTGAGGACACACTAATGGGTTTGTTCTGGGAAAGAGAGCAGTAAACACAGGGATGGGGAAACCAGCCCCCATTGTATCCCAATGCTGTGCAGGATCACTGAAATGGAGATGTGAATTAGTTACTTCCGAAGGCAATAAACCAAGCCACGGAGAATCACAGGTTCAGTAAAGCGCTTTACAGACTTCAGGGAATCAGTGCTTTAAAATCTGTATTTCAGTTCAGGGGGATCTCTGTAAATTCTGATGTACGCAAGCCTTGTTGAGCATGATGGGAGTTACTTATGAATAGACACTAACTGGTTTATTCTGGGAAACACAGGGGACAGGAATCACCCCTTGACCAGGATCAAGGCACACCCTTGGGCAGAGCTAGCATACCTGAGGTCAATGCAGGGGTTGGGGCACACAACAGCTATACCGTGGAGAACCTCACTTAAGGAAAAGAATCGGACATTAGGGTACCTTACAACCTGCAGCCACTGATCTGTCCCCTGCCCGACTCTCTCATTCTGGTGCAGTACTTAGGGCTCCAACAGAGAGAGACAAGGGGGTGGGTGTTTAGTTTCTTCCCTTGTGCTTTGAATGTTCTTGCTGCAGCAGCCTAAAGACATTCTTGGAAATAACGATGGTGCTGGCACTTCACTTTGCATCCCAGTTTGGAGAGATCCTTTCAGAGCTCTTCGCAATCCCTTTTTGTTTTAGCCACCCTAAATAATTTGGTGTCATTAGCCAATCTGGCCACCTCACTGCTTACTCCTAATTCCAGATCATTTAAGAACAAGTTAAAAAGCACTGATCCCAACAGAGATCCTTGTGGAAACCCACTGTTTACATCCCTTCACTGGGAGAATTTACCATTTATTCCTACTCTCCGCTTTCTGTTCTTTACCAAGTTACTGATCCACACAAGGGCCTCTCCTCTTATTCCACGACTGCTAAGTTTGTTCAGTGAGGGGCTTTGTCAAAAGCCTTTTGGAAGCCTGAGTAAACAGTGTCTGTCGGCTTATCCGTGTCCACATGCTTATTAACACTCTCAAAGAACTCTAAAAGGTTAGTGAGATAGGACTTAAATTTGTGGAAGCCATGTTGATTCTTTTTCATCAGGTCTTCCTTCTCCTTCTATATGCTTCCTAATTTTATCTTTAATAATGCTTTCCACCAATTTAACCAAAACAGATGCTAAGCTAACCAGCCTGCAATTTCCCTAATCCCCCCGCCCCCAGATCCCTTTTTAAAAATCGGTGTTACACTGGACACTCCTCTGGTACAGAGGTTGATCTTAGGAACATGTTACACATTTTTGTTAGAAGATCCGTAAGTTCACGTTTGAGTTCATTAAGAACTCTAAGATAGATACCATCAGGTCCTGGTGATTTGTAAGCTTTCAATTTGTTAAGAAGGCTGAGAACGTCATCTCTTGTGATGACAAAAATTTGCCTCAATTCCTCAGACTCCCATCCTGAAAACATCCGTTCAGCTCAGTTGAGGTTTTTGCTGTGCCCATCTGAAGAACAATATGAGAACAAAGAAAGATATACCTGCCTGGAAGTACATTTTTCAATTTTGTAGTATTTAGTACCTAGAGAACCAATTTTATTGGTTACTAAAATTCCATAAAATAATGCTTTAAATGCTGCCTTTAGCAGGATTTTTCTCTGGAGAGGTATCTATTTGTAAACAAATAATCAAGATTTGTAAGTTGCTTGCCCGATGTTAGCCAAAGCATCTCTGGGTGAGAACTGCTCTTTGGGGCTACTCCTGGATGTTCTTGATTCTAAGCCTAATTTATTAGATAGTTGATGAATAAAACGAACAATATTACAAAACTATCTACTGGAAGGAGTACATTTTTTATGTTATCAATGGTAATTGCCATTATTGACACCCTAATGGTCAAAGAAGTTATCTTTGAAGGTTTAACAAAATATTTTTTTTCCATATCAGATTCTGCTGTACAGATGTCACTTTCAGATCCCTGCCCCCAAACTTTGTCCACATGGAATCTATTTTATAACATTTCTCCCCGGCATTCAGTTCCAACAAACATTTCCTTATCTTTGGAAAGTTCCAGCTTAAGAAGAAAATGCTTGTGATGCCTGACCTCTGGGCGTAATAATTTTTCCCCTTACATCTGTGTTTTGGATTGGTGTCTTTTTCATAAAGTGAAGCAATAACGGTGCATGATAAGAAAAGACAAGTTTAAAAAATAACATTTTATAGTGCCTAAGCATGTTTTGGTGTCAGCAAATAATCATCAGCAAATATTTAGGGTGCAATCCTATGCACGTTTAGACAGAAAGAAGTCCTGCAACTGTCTGGAGAATGCTGGGAGTTGTAGGACTTTTTTCTGTCTAAACATGTGTAGGATTGCACCCTTGATGATCTTTGATTGTGTTTATTACACAAAATAATGTTTTGTGCATCAGTATTACAGTGGATGATAAATTTATTTTTATGCAATGCATGTTAAATATTTCAGTAAGGAAGCCATTCAGCAATCAGCATCAGATTCAGCAATGCTTTAATGATGTGTGCAAAGACTGCACCCTGCTGGTTTTTAACAAAATAAGTGAAAATACAAGATAATTAAAAACCCACTTGCTTGTAAAAGATATAGGCAGAATTGCATAATTAAAACAGCATTCAGTTGAGCCCTCAGTCATTCAGGCTTCAGAATGAAAAATGTATAACCAACATTATTTACTGAAGCATAAAATATATGCATGATAGCCTTTGCCAGGAAATCTTTACGCTAGCAGTTTGCATTAAGGAGGTTCACCATGACCCAATCCCCCGCAACACATAAAAGGGATTGCAGAATCTGTGGGGTAGCTCTGCCCCCATGGCTGATGTGTGCCACAGCTATGGCCCCACTAACACCCATGGAAGAAACACTTCCATGACATCCATGTTTGGATGGTGTGGGAAAGGGTTCTCTAGATGTATTGAACACATGGAGAGCTTGTCCATGCAAGGAAGGTAGGGTGGCCATGTGTCTTAATTTACATAAACAGTCCTCTATTTGAAAGTGTCCACTATTTGAAGGGCTGGCCGGTCCAGGTCCAGTTTAAAGATAAAGAACCATCAGAAGGGAAGAACTGGCCCTTGAAGTTGCCCATCTACAGTACCTGGACAGCAGACTGAGCTAAGGCACACAGGTCATCTGGTCACAGTCTTCCACACTCTGGTGAGATGTAGTGCATTTCTATTTAATTTGTGTCCTCTTTTTTGGTAATGCCTAAGTGGCCACCCTAAAGGATGGCCTCTGGCCCAATCATGATCCCTCCTCATGTGGAGGATCTCTACATGCATGCATCCATACATGTGAAGAGCCTTTTCTCATGCCATCCAAATGTGCGGACAGCAAGAAGTGGTTCTACTGTGGGTGTCAGGGTCACGGCTGAGGTGCACATCAGTGGTGGGGGTGAGGCTGGTGTGTCTTTAAATGTGTGTGGGGGTGGGCAGGTTCATGAGACACAATATTCCGCAC
This sequence comes from Heloderma suspectum, assembly GCF_057233095.1. Taxonomy (NCBI): domain Eukaryota; kingdom Metazoa; phylum Chordata; class Lepidosauria; order Squamata; family Helodermatidae; genus Heloderma; species Heloderma suspectum. Next base: position 276,542,400 of record NC_139458.1, read on the forward strand.
AATGACAGAGTGACACCTGCACTAATATTTGCAGACTCTCTTTGAGGCGATATGAATGTTTTTACCACCCACATTCAAATCAATATCCTGAGAGGGACTACAAAGTACTTAAAAATACTTTCCAAACATCCCTGGCAATCCTTCCAAACTGTTGCAACCATTAAGCTGAATTTAGCTTGTATAATGATTGTTGCACCAATCATTATACAAGCTGAACGCAGCCCACAAGTCATGACTGAGGCCAACAAGAGCTCCATATTTCTCCAGTTTTTGCTGCTTGCCTGGGACTGCTAAACTGTGAGCTTCTCGAGGAACCGGCAGTGAGACTATGTGGCTGTTGGTGGGCAGGCCTGGCACTATCTCCTGGCATGGTGGAGCAAATGCTGGGGCCCTGAGATCCTGGCAGGGCCATCTGCAACTGTCACCACTGCCTTCACAGCTAATGCAACAGATTAAAAGTTCGGGTGGTGATAAGGCTGGATGCCTGGATGGCATCGGAGCCCAACTAATCCAAACCCGTGTACTATATTACAATTGGATTGAGATTCCCACACTATTTAGCATTAACCCACTTCTTTTTGATTATGGCAAGCCATGAGCAGAGAACAAGGACTGGAAGACATGCCCCCGGGGAGGTACTGTTGACAAATGATAAGGCATAGGTCCATGAAACAACATAGATGGGGGCACAAGCAAATGACCTGCCATACACACCAGGAAGGATGAGTGGGGTAGAATAATCCACATAGGCATCACTCAATCAACAGGGACAGGAGACAACAGGAGACAACAGGGCGGAGTTGTCTCCTGATGCCAAACGCACCAGTCCATCTAACTAGGAGAAGGAAGCCAACCCGTCTGGGAAACCCTCTTCATATTCACGAGTTCTACAATAAAAACTGTCAAGTGGGACCTTCAACAATATATTGTAGTATGTTTTCACCCCCTAACAGAGGTACTTCAAATCAGGGTCCCAGCAAGCTGGCCATGCCTTCCTCCGAGATAAACTGTTAAGGCAGGTGTGGGGAACCTGAAGGCTGCATTGGTTCCAGGCGAGCATGTCAGGGACTGCGCACTAGCAGTGGGCAAGGGGCTCTCCCACTACTGGCATGTGGCCCTTTGCCTAGATACACACACACACACACACACACACACACACACTCACCTCATTCACATACATACACTCACCCTATTCGCACACATGCACTGCAGGGAAAGGCAGCAAACTGGCCGTGGAGGGAGCAATTGCTCTCTTCCCCCCCATGGGCTCTTCACTGCCATTCCCTGCCTTCCAGCTTTTCCCTGCTGAGAAGAGCACAAAGGCAGTGCTCTGCAGAGAGCTCTTCTCTTCTCTGTGTCTAGAAAGGATTCCTGCACTGAGCAGCAGGCTGGACTCGACGGTCTTGTAGGCCCCTTCCAACCCTACTATTCTATTAAAGGCTCCTTTTCTCAGGGCTCAGCAGGGAAAAGCTCTTGGGCTTCTTCACACAGAGCTTTTATCCAGCTAATGAGAATGCTCACTCCTGGAAGTTAGCAAGCCCTGTAGATGGCATCGTCAACCTCCAGGATGTCTCCTGCAATGAATGACCTTTATTCCATTTTTAAAAAGATCAGAGATAATGAAATATCAAATTATCCTGCTTGAGTAACATCCTTGAAAAAGGAAAAGCTGCAAGAAGAGGAACGAGATCAATGAAACGTATGGCAGACCCAGATAAAGGAGAGAAAGAAGGGGAAAGTGTGGGAGAAAGCACATGTAAAGGGAGTCTGTTGTTATTCTGCATTTAAAACAGAAGCAGAAAGCCCCATTTTAAATGAGGGGGTTTTGTCTGATGTAGAGATGCTCCTTATCAGCTGTTGATCAGAGTTAAGTTTTCCCCTGCCTGGGGAGAGGCTGGTGTGCCAGGCGGGCAACTCCTGGGCCATATCCAGCCCATAGGCTAGAGGTGTGTTAGGGATCAAGCAAACCAACCCACTGTCTCCCCATTCTTGGGACTTCTGCTTTCCCCCCCAAGTGACAGTCAAAATCTCATGATTCCTGATCTCTACTGAACATGCTCAGTCCTCACTGGCTTTTTTCCTTCTTCTAGCACTTTTGCCCCCTTTGGGTGGTGTTAAAAAATATTGTATTGTACTCCTGCAAACCTCAGGGTTGCCTCGAGCATGCTGATCTCTCTCGTTTCTCAGTGTTTCCATTTCCACTGGCATGGGAGCACAGAACTCACTATTAGGAGTCATATAGAAACATGCATGTCCACAAATGCCCTTCATTGTGTCAAAATTTCAGAAAAATATCACAGGGCCAGGTTAGTTCAGATATTTCATCTTGATCCGGCCTGTTTATGAGGGCGTGGCATGCCTATCCCTCACTGCCCCCATGGCGACTGCATATCCAAAGTCAGCCTACGCTCATAAAACCCAATGAGTGTAAGCCTCAGTCATGCAGCTGGTCCCTCAGATACCAATGCTGTGATTGAGGCCTACCCATGTAAGATGGCTTTGGATGTGCCATCCCTGTGTAGACATGCAGTGACAGCATGCAGAGTTGGGTAGGAAAAACAGGTGTACATTCACCATGCTATGCCTGGGCTGGACTGGGCCAAAAATATCATCTGAATGAGCTCAGCACTGCAAATGGAGCTGGGCCTTTTGGATGTCTCTACATAAAAGAAACCCCCTGCAGTCCTACCATTGTAGAGCCTTTCTATATTTACCGTAGGCTCCCAGACAGTGATCAAGTGATTGCCGAGAGGGGAAGGTTTTAATTTTCAATGTTCCATACATCTCAATGAAACAGTGCCATCTAGTGACTGTTTAATAGCACAACAAGGAATGTACACAGTAGGGAAAATCCGGGATAATTAAAAACCTCATTATCTCTGGATCTTTTTTAACATGGAATAACCAGGAAATACTGCTGGATGTACGCTAGAGGTTGATGACATCATGAAAAGGACCTGCAAATTTCCGTTAGTGACCCACCACGGGTGCATGATAAAAGCCTCATGTGATGGCACCCTTTGACAGCCCCAGAGCTTTGAGGGACAGGCTTGACTTTAAAATCATCATCTACTGATGATATCTAGATTATATGGACTATAGGTAGCATGTAGGATGTTTTTAATGAAGCATGAAGATTAGATCCCTGTTACTCATTTATCAGTTGATTGGGGGCAACAGGATGGACTGGAGAGATCCAAGTCTTTGCAGGTTCTTTTATTCCTTAGTTCCATCAAGCTGAGGTGGTGGTGGAGGCAGACATTTGGTGCTTTCCTTGCTGGAAGCTGGATGAATGGACAGCTGCAGGTGACAGAGAGAGAAGCTCTAGTGGAAATAAACTAAAACTACCTATGCTTGTGGCTTGTTGGTGGCCAGGATGCTAAGTTTTCATGTGCTTTTTCTTGCAGTATGAAGGGGAATCTGGCCTGGAACACTCTTTGCATAGTTCTGGAGGGCAGCAGGGAGATGTTGACTTCTCACCATCGCAGAAGGTTGTGTAAACTGGCCCTTAGGAACAGCCCACTAACAGGCTAGTATGCTAACAGAGGGGGGTAGGGGGCATGGGGGAAAAACCGAGACAGGAGACATATTCATTTAAAATATCTATTGAAATTACAAATAAAACTCTTCAATATGCTTCAAAGTACAAAACAACATTCAAAGGCATTCAACAGCTCTTTTATACATCACAGTGTTAGTGGCACAAAATGTAGTTACATTTCAAATACAGAAACAAAATTTATTATTATCATTATTATTTTTAGACTAGTTGAATACATAATTTATACATACGCATGACTCCTCCATGCTTCTCTATGCAAGGTTAAAAATACATCCATGGTAAAATGAGCAAGGAAGGTTCAGTTATACGGCGCATACCTGTACCTAATGTTCCTGGACTCTTGTTAAGAAAGAATTACATACATACCAAAGCAAGAACCACCACGGGGTTTTAAACACAAATGGCAGGCTTTTACTTTATGGAAGCATATTAGCAAGTAAGCATGATTGTAGGAAAACATCCGCTACTTCCATTATTGCTCATCTTCAGTAGAGACCCAGCCTGGGAGAACCTTCTTTGCAAAACTAAGCTACATGGTGTTTTTATATATGCCGCACGTAATGGCCAAGGCTTCCTATTGAGACTGGTCAGTCCGTAGTCAAGAAACATCGATAGATACATAATAACGAGGGATGAGTTCTCCCTTTTGCTTTTGTTACATGGCCTGGCTCTATCCTGCATTTCTCCATTTTCTTTCCTGTTTAACTTGGAAATTCCCTACAATCATTTTTGCATGCAGAATTTGCTGCAATTTTCAGTTCACATCCACACACACACACTTTACAGCTTACCAATGTGCAGGAGCTTATTTGCGTATTGATTAAACAAGCCCCACCAAAGGATCTTGGTATGATCACAGGGCTTGAAGATCATAGTTTTCAACATGCATGCACATTCATGCTCACCTGTAACTAGTAAGGAAAAATACAGGAACTGAAAACCGCAACAAACCATGCAATGCTCAGAGTCTGATCAGAGTCTGGCAATCAAAACGAAGAACGGGCGTGGTGGTTTTCTAATTTTTCGGTGCTGCTCTAGAAATAAGATCAAGTCATTCAGAAACCCAAATCTACAGTAAAATTCAGCAGAGATTTTTGTAAGCATCTTCTAAAAATATCCTACTCATTTCTCCCTCTGCCAAATCTTTAAAATCACATACAAGTACGTATTTTCTTTTCTTTTGTTTGATGGTTCATATCCAGAATTTCTGTTGCTCTGCTTCCAGATAGAAAGATAATTGTGCTAGGTATACTAAACCATTCATTGTATAAAAGGAACTGGTCCAAATACTTCCTGCCTATTATGTGCAGTTTTAAGGTACACACAGAATAAACTTTACTGGACTGTTACCTCTGCAGGAAGGGTTCAAGTTGAAAACAACTGAAGTGATACTCCCAAGTGCTTTCCAGAGAAGCTTGATATGATCAGTCATAACATGGCTGCGAAGTGGGTTTTGTTTACAGGTGGGACAAACTAAGATGCAGTCAAGAGACTTGCTCAAACCCACATGGACATGGATCAATCTGATATAAACTAAACAAAGCAGAACATTTTGCTATGTCCTGCTCTAATTTTTATGGCAGCAGAATTATACCTAGTGTCAGCTGGGGTGAGAAAATGGCCCAGGCCATGAGATGAGCTGACATCAGTCTTGTCCAGAATATGCAAGTTATATAACTACCCATTAAAAGGGGGGTTAAGGCAATGTACTTAAGGTAAGCAACAGTACAGAAATTAAATACAAGTGATATCAGGAGGTGACATTCAGTTTACATTGGAGAACTATCAGAATTATAATAAAAATGTGAACATTTAGTGTTCCCATACAGAGGCTTTGAAACTGAAGTTTAAATACATTCATATTATATTACCCTCTGTTGGCAGGATAATTCTGTCCGCTAGAATATGTAACCATCAGTTCATTGCCAACACATGGCAACTATCTAATTCAAGGCAAGGCCCCAGACTTAAAATGCAGAATAATATGTCTGATATCCTAGACGTGAAGCGGATTTCAAAGTGTGGTACAGTGTGAAGAACCTTTTCCTAATTAAAAGTGTTTGTTAAGGGTTCAGATGTGATATGTTAGAAAGAGTATCACTTCTAAAGACAGGACCAAGACAGCAATATGATGGCAAAGGAATGTTACACTAGTGGCATTTGTTTGGGTGTGACATAGGTTTAGACATTTGTGGTAATCAGATTGACAGAATGCCTCTGGAGGTTGTGTGTGTGTGTGTGTGTGTGCGCGCGAGACGGACACACACCCACATCAACTAGTCAAACTGCATGTTACATTAACTACGCAGCATGTAGTTCTGTCTGTTGTTTTTTTTAACTTGACAGTAAGAAGGGGGTGGGGGATTTAGATTAGGATCACAGCAGATGGGGAGGTTTAATTCTTTACTCCTGCACTGCAATACTGACAAAGATCACCCCTGCCCTGTGAATTAGGATTAGGGAAAAAAAGCTCCAATTGGCACAAGAGAGGAGAACAAAAAAATTGTGAGTGCCCTGCTAATGTGAGTGCCCACATTAGCAGGTCTCACTGATGCTTGTTGACTCAGCTAATTTTCATCTAAAGGTTGAGAAAGGTGAGAACTGGGCAAAGTGAATTCGCTACCACTTGTCGTTATAACAGAAATGCTGGAAACTTGGCAGATGACTAAATGTGAACTATACCTGGTGGGCTGTCTAACGGGACAATTAGGAGGAGACATACCATGCTTATTGTGCTATGGCCACCAACAGCATGGGGTTAATATAATGTCTGAAGGTGCATTTTGACAACAACTTACTGTGCAACTGATTGGGCGTATTAGCATAAAACCAGAGGTCCAAAAATGGATGAAGTGAGTTCCTTTTCCTCCTGTAGTGCAGACTGCAGTAAATGGATTAATTCTGTGGCATGTGGGGATGGCAGGGATCAGGTGTGCTTTAAATGCATGTACATCTCCCCAATCCAAACTGCTGCATAACATGCTTCAACCTTTGTAATAGATCAGCTGGCAGAGAGCTCAACCGCCTCAATCATAATATGCATCCCAAATATCTTGGGGTCAGACTGGATAGGACACTTTCTTATAAAGAACACTTGATGAAGACAGCTGCCAAACTGAGAAGTAGAAATAACATTCTACACAAATTATGTGGCACTAGCTGGGGTTCGACAGAGGATATGATGAATGACCACACTCAGTCTGGTTTACTCAGCAGGAGAGTACTGTGCCCCAGTGTGGCTTAATAGTCTGTACACGAGAAAGATCGATACACAACTGCATGAGTCAATGTGCATCGTTAGTGGGACGATGTGACCTACTCCCACATACTGGCTGCCTGTTTTGAGCCACATACCACCTCTGGATGCAAGACAAAAGAGTGCCCTTCTTCAAGAATATCAGAAGATTATTCACAATCTTCAGCTACCAATATTAAATGACATAATCTACTTGGAGCGAAACAGGCTAAGATCGAGACATCCAGCCATTTCTACCGCTATTCTAGAAGATGATTTTAATATCCACAACAGGTGGAAACAACATTGGCTAGGAAACTGCCCTCCACAATGCTGAAGCTTGCCTTGCATCTTGGAAAAACCACCTGGATTTGACCAGCCCCGTGCAATATGGACAACCTTGAACCGAATTCGCACAGGTCATGGTAGATGTGCAGATGCCCTTTATAAATGGGGCAAAACAACATCATCAAATTGTGATTGTGGGGCTGAAAAACAAACTATCCAACACATAGTGACAGAGCGTCAAAACCAAGCCTACAATGGAGACTTTGCTGATTTCCTGGCTGTGACAACTGAAACAAAAAACTGTATCTGTAACCTAGACATACATTTGTGATCTTTTTGTCTATATTTTATATTTCATATTTATTATGCTCTATGTTTTTATTGTAACGTGATGTGAATGTGCCATATGATAAATAAAATAAATAAATAAACTGCTACATACTTATGCCCTGAAATAGCCCCTGTTTCTCTGGGGTTAAACATGCATCTAAAAGTTTTTCCCATTTCCCTCATTCTTCAGGAACAGGTTTCATATGGTTATATTACATTTTTAGCTACTATGTTTTCCTGGTTTGGAAATCAACATGTCTCCCTGCAAATAATGCAAAACAGTGAGTATCAATAGTGAGTTGATCAATAGTGAGTTGATATCTACATTATACTCCCTAGGGAGAATTGGCAGCACTTCAAATTACACGAGTGCCAGGACAATAATAAAGCAGCAAAATGACCAAAGTTTAAGATGGGAAAAAGGGTATTTTTAAAACAAACTTTGTCATAATATCATTCAGCATAAAATATAATTGTTTTTAAAATGGACTAAATACGTTCATTTTTTAACAGGCTTTACATATTACCATTGCAGGCATTTTTATTTATTGAACCAAAACAGCAAAAACACACAGCTCTTTTGAGTTTAGAAATTTGCATACTTTATAGGATGGAGTTGCTGACTACTGTATAAAGAAATGTCCTACTTTGGGACATTATACTTCCCCATATGTGCACAGCTTAGTACATTGGGTTGAATAAACATAAGACTGAATGGCACTCCATTACCTCCTTCCTTCTTCCCAGCTGATCTTTGGTGTATGCTAGCTATTACACAAGATAGGAAGTCCATTTGCACCCCACATATTCATCCAACTGCCCCCGCAATCCCCGGGGGAAGAGTACTGGGGAGGACCAACATATATTTGAGATCTCCTATTTTGTGCAGTGGCCAGTGCATGCGCCAAGGGACAGTTAGGGAAGGTGATGGAGGAAAATGAGTTGTGCTGAGTTCTATGCCTGTTCCTTCCTGTTCACAGAGCAGTGCCTAAGCATGAAATGATCACCACCGTATTTTCTTTATATTAGTATTTGCCGGTAAAACAAATGAGTCAGGCACCTTGAACCTTCACAATATTCAGAACAGCATCTATTTGCACATTTGGTTTAAACAATTCTCTCTAAACATACATACAAAGATCCTCGGTTAGAAGTAGCCCTATTTATGAAGCAGAAAGCTAATTAACAAGTAAAACAAAATCTAGGGAGAAAAGACATACTTTCAAAGAGTAATGAATACCAACATTTTTAAAGAGCCTTGATTAAGTAGCAGGTCTAGGTCATATAACTCAACCTCAAATCTTTGCCAAAAAAAAAAAAAAGGTTAAAAACAAATACACATCCATACAATAGCGCACACAATTCCCCAAAATGTTAGTAGGCAGAAATATCATCTGTCTCTGAAAAAGTCAAAAGGCATAGGATGGCCTATTTGTGCCCTATTAGACTGCTATTATTTTGTGTGTGAGATAGGTGCAGGAAGAAAGGATAGCCAGACATTTTCCTATGGGGTTGTATCAAATGATGTTGTTCTGCCAGCAGAAGGGTAGCCATTGGCAGAGTGGATTTCCCCTCCCTTCCCTGAACCCTTCCCCACTCCACTGCATGCCTCCCAAATCTGCTCCAGAGGGTTGGGGGACCTCTGGAGAAGATTTGGGGGGCACACGGGGGCTGCAGGTGGGAGGAAAGGATAGAGAAGTCCCATTGTGCAACTGGAAGTCCCACTGCATGAGCAGACCTCTGTTTGTGTGACTGCAGGATCTAGCCCATGGCAAATATTAACTAGATTAAAATTAGTTTTAATAAACAGGTATTTAAAGTCGCATCTAAAACGTACTGATTTAAAATGACGATTCTTAAAAACACACATATTTAGAGGCAAGACACTTCAATTTGATGCAAAGAGATATGTGAAGATTTTCGATTTGATGGTGTAACATCTCAGTTCCAAGTCTGCCAACATAGCCCTGGAGCGAACAAGGAATGACTTGTGTTATTGACCGCTCCATTTCTGATGTTCAACTTGCTTCATACCAGCTCCTAAACACAGCAGAGTGCCTTGTTCTCTGCAATCCGATTTATGGGTAAGAAACTGTGGTCACTGTAATTCCTGGAATCGTGGCACCTCAGTTCTTGCTTGAAGTCAGGATCAGGGCAAGTAAGACTATAATAATATTAAGTGCAAAAAGGGGGGAGGAAATGTACGGTGATGATAAGCCAGTCCAACCTTCACTTGGTCTAAGTCGGTAGAGGGTCATCATCTCCTTTATTACACTTGCACTTGCAGCAGAGAACAAATGGGGTAGCAAGTAAAAGAAAAGGGGAAGCCACTAACAATAACAGCCCAAATCCTGCAAAGATCCCGACAACCTGGATAATAATGATAAAAAGAAAATAGAAAAGGATGAGTGTCAACAGTTCTCAAATTCTGCTTTAAGGAGGACTGGGGCAGAGTTCGTGCATCTCCATCAACCTTTTCGTTAACTGCTTAAATGCGCCAAGGAGCTGTCTTTGTGGGGTTTTGGAGCAACGCACTCAGAAATTAAAACAAGGGCTATTTTCAAAACTGGCAGCTGTGACTCTGTCGCTACCGCTCTCTGTCACTTATGCCAACTGTTCTCTCATGAAAGGCTCTGAATGTAGCCATGGGCCTAGGCATTAACTGGGCTTCGTATGGCAAAGAGCCATTGCTTCAGAAACCTGGGCACAGGCTCCGTGAGAGAGCAAGTATGAGAGGACAGGCGACTGTTACAAGGTCTGTGCTGCTCTTCCCTCCCAGGGAACCATTTCAGCTGCTGGATCTGCCCCCTCAACCTCTGTCTCTCTCCTCTTTCCAGGCAGGTGACGGAAGCAGAAGACCCTCCCAGCCCAATGCTTATTTGTAAGGCTCCCCAACAGAGGCGAATTTTTATGGGCAATGAAAAGGGATTGCGTATCCTTTTCCAGCTGACAGTCACACTGGCGCTCCAGTCCTAAGGGGCCGCTGTCGAACGTACCCGTGACACACGGAGCAGGCTAAGCAGCTCTGCCGCTCGCCACAGGGAATCGCTGGATGCCTCCTACTGTCCTACGTTCTCAGCATCAATGCAGGGCTGCTCCAATCGTTCTTAAAATCCTGGCCCAAGAAGCTGTCCACCTACAAGCTGACCCCTTGCACAGCACAACTGTGGGGAAAGTGTTGGCACAGCAGCACCAGCTGCTGCAGCAGCTCTAGCACTGAGACCAGGGATAGACTGTTTTCCTCGCATCACAGGGGTGCGGTGGGGCGGTCTTTAACACCGCCATCTGTTCCAGCAAACCGCTGTATCAGCGCAAGAGCTTCTGTCTCAGAGATTCCAGGAAACAGAACACCATTCCAATTCATATAAACACAACTCTTTGGAATAAGCAATACGACATCTCGTAGAACCAGGCTGTTTGTTTCATCTTTAACCCCCTACCCCCACCCCCATTCATCTTTAACATTTATCTATCGCTTTTAGCAGAAATATTACTTGGGGTTGTATCCCGTGCTCGTCCTACTTACAGTAGATCTATTGAAATGAATGAGTCTTAAGTTAAACAAACTTTGGATACAAGCCTTGGTCTTATCAACACGTTCACTGTGGACGGACACCCCTCTGATATTACTGTTCCAAACAAGAATGAGTCATTTGTTTATTACAAATCTAAGTAGAGTCCCTCCGACTCAGGCCAAAGGGGGCTCTCCTCCCTTCTCCTGCATACATGGTGCTGAGCACAGTACTTGGTTGAGTAACATAAGCAGAGTTCCATTCCTAACCAACTTACATCTAAATTTCAGTAGAAGATGGCCTTTGGCTAAGTAATTTGCTCTATTTTGTTCATTTTATCTCTTGTTGTTCCATGCTCTGGAATCTGTTTAGATGTGGAGCGGTATACAAATTTTGTAAATAAATAAATAGATGAGATTATTATGCTCAAACGAGGTAATGTGGGCCCTTAGGTTTAGTACACAGGAGGAGGGCTATAGGGCTAAGCCTTAAGCATGGGAGTTGGCAAAGTATTATTAAATATCAATCTAAGATTTTGGTTTAGTGGAGGATTAAAATCTTCAAATTGCTGAGACTGTCAAGAGCTACTTGGGCAGAAGGTACTGAAACTATGATTGTACTGATTTAACAATTGTCTGCCTGAGGGACAGCAGAGCAGATGTGATAGTTTCCTAAGGAGTTGTCCTTAGATTCTGGCATAATATGATTATGGAGTTAAAGTGGGGTTGGGGTGTGTGTGTCATTTTTTCATTTTGTTTAATAGGGGAAGTGGAATCCAACATTAACTACTTTATAATCACCATGTATTTTTTATTACCTAACCTTCTCTCTTTACTGGAGCTGAACAATCACATTGTTTTTTGTCAGCAGGTGGCACTGTAGAACAATATTCATTTCAGCATACAGTACTCTGTTATGTAATAGCATACTTGGAGGTCTTTATTCTAAGTTTTTAAAAAACCCACGGTTTCTTTTTTTTTTTGTGGAGTGTTGGATTTATTATGGTATTTAATGTCTGCTTCATGTCTGCTTCCCTCTTTAAAATGTCCTATCATACATCATCTGGGAAGTGTAATTTTAGCACTCCCAGCAAAGCTTAAGACTGCAATAACTTGACTTTGATCACAATTAAAGCTCAGTTTCTTTTTTTAGTACCATGCTTCTAATAGTCTTCAGTGTCAAAATAAATGATGCAGATTTCAGTAGCCAGCAATCTGCTTTCTGGACTATCTCAATTTCTTGAAGCTCTTTGGAGTTTAGGGACTGACGTCTGTAAATCTCATGGCTGCTCACTCTTTTTTTCTGCCCAGCAAAAATCCAGCTCTTTAGCTATCCACATAGCTCAAGAGAATAGCCGGGACCAAGACCAGCCACATATTACAGCACTTTCTACCTCAATGTGGCTCAGGTACGTAGGGATGTCGTGAGTGCCCAAGAGTGGGGTGGAGTCTGATTGACTCTCCCCTCCCCCTGGACGCTGCTCACTGGGCTGCAGGGCGCTTGCGGATGTGCTCGCTGAGCACTGCACGGTCCGGGAGCATCCCGCAGCTGCCAGCTCCTCAATGCGAGCCATCATTTTTAGGCAAGATGGTGGCTCTGTTACTTACATATTTTAAATGTTATGCAAAATGGCAGCCGTACAGGGCCATCTTTGCAACATTACAGGCATAAAAGCCTTTATGTCTCCAATGCTAGAGCTGCATAAAGCCCTGTATGGCCGTCAGTTTGCGCAACATTAAAAATATGGAAATTATAGAGCTGCAATCTTGTGTAAAAACAGTGGCTCGCATCGAGTGGCTGCAGGGTGCTCCCAGACTGTTCAACTCCCCCTTGAGGGCTTGCACGGCCCAGCGAGAGGGGGTGGACAGCAGCGGCAACTCGACAAGCGCCCACCAAGTGTGGGTGAGTCCGTCCATCCCTACAGGTACTTGCCTCATGAACACTTCAAGGAACATCCAAGAGATTTTGTATTCTCTCTACAGCTCACCTCGAATAAGAACCAAGAGCCCAATCCTAGCTCCTACCCCAATGCTAATAGAAACATTGGAAGCTGCCTCATACTGAGTCAAACCATTAGTCCGTCTAGCCCATGATTGTTGACGCTGACTGGCAGCAGCTCCCCAGAGTTTCAGGGAGGGTTCCTTCCTAGCGCTACCTGGAGATGCCAGGGATTGAACCTGGGGCCTTCTGCGGGCAAAGCAGGTGCTCTGACACTAAACTATGGCCTTTCCTCCCTTTTTAGAGAGTCTGGAACGGGGTTCAGGTGATGCCCTGGTGGCTCTCTGCCAGCTTCTGAGAGGTAGAGGGCCAGTTCACATGACATCGTTATTTAACCCAGGATGACCTGTGGTGCATGCTGGGTGCATGCAACCACCATTCTGAATATGCATCAGGGCTATCAAGGGTTGTGCCATGTGGTGCATACCCATGGGTTATTCACCGTGGGTTATTCAAGGGTTAAACAACCCCAGCATAACCCTACTACTAATTGAAGGTTACGCAAGGGTTGTTTAATCCTTGAATAACCCATAGTGGCTGGGTTTGCACCACATGGTGCAACCCACAATTCAGGATTGCATATTCAAAACAGTGGCCACACACGCCTGGCACGCACCATGGCTCATCGTGGGTTATTTAACCCACGATGGCCGGCCATGTCAGAGAGGACCAGCAGAGGCCCCCGCTGTGCCCAGATGGGCAGAAAACTACCAGCAGCAGTTCTCCAGCTAGTAATCCCACCAGCAATAGCTGAAGGAATGCCCCCAAACAGGGTGTTTCAGGGAGAACAATTTATTTATATTTATTCTATTTTAATCCTTTAATTTATTTAATCCAATAACCAATGTTCTCTGGCCTGGAGAAACCAGCTTTGGATCCACTCAATTCAAAGCTGCTCCCCCCCCCCCCAAGTTGGGCCTGATAGCTGTGCCAGCCATAGAGCCCAGTCAGTTGGGCGTGGAGGTAGGAATTTTGAATGGAAAGACCTTCCAGGCTGAAAAGGCTGGCAACCCCACCCCCTCCCCATACACACCTTCTGCCCTGGCAGGCGTGAGCCAGGAGGGCGTGGGGGTGCACTGGGAAATTTGCTGATCTGCTCCACTTAGGTTTACCCTGTAAGATACTATTATTCTTGTATCTTAGATCACCTTTCATCAGCAATACTTATAAGCAAGTCAAGCAGTTAACATCTTTTTTGTTTTACATCTTTCCTGTTTTCTTTATGCCATTTCTTCTCTGCCCCACAATCCTCCAAAGAGCATTTCTACACTATACTAAAATCCTGCCACTTTACTGGGGCTTTCTGCTTCTGTTTTAAATGCAGGATCACGATGGGCTCTCTTTACATGCACTTCCTCCCCGCCCCCGTTTTTCCCCCTTATCTGTGTGTCCTGTATGTTTCATTATACAGCCACTAGATGGTGCTGAGGCCTAGCTCCTCTTATTGCAGGATTTCCTCTTTTCAAGAGGGAACTCAGTGCACTGTAATTTGATAGCTCATTATCTCCAATCTTTAAAAAAAATGGGATAAAGGTCATTTAGAGTGGGAGACACCCTGGAAGTTGACAACATCATGTAAAGGACCCACAAACTTCTGTGAGTAACCAATCTCAATAGCAAGATAAGAGCCCCGTGTGGAGAAGCCCTAAGTCACTTTAGATCTGCATGAAGATAATTAGAAAGATAGCAAAGATACTATAGGCCAATTGGCACTTACCTGTGTTCTGTGCCAAATAACTGATGCCCTAGAATGACCTAGCTTGTTTCGGCATGGCCCTTTGTCATAATGTATAAGGAGGAAGTCATCCTATAAAATATCAATAAGGGAGAGTGGAAAAATAACTTTTTAGTGGTAGTGGGAGCTAACCTTTGCCAAACAATCAACATGTTTCAGAAGAACGCATGTCACTTAACAGACATGTGGAGCCCAATCCTTTATATGTTTACTCAGAAATAAGTCCCACTGAGTTCACTGAGGCTTACTCCCAAGTAAGGGTGCAAAAGATTGTAGTCCTAGGGTTCTGTCACAGACTAGGGGTACATGGCAGTAGTGAATGGCCCTTTAATTTGCTTTTTAAGCAGCAAATATCACAAAGAATACCTGTGATCAACATTTTCCATTTATCTCTACCTGTTTTGGGCATCAGCCACATTGCACCGTGTAATGGTGTCACATGATACGACTTCTACCACTTTGCAGAATGCTGTGATGTCACTCAGTTAGCTCTTGAGTAGCAGTGAGCAGGTTGTGGCTACGGTTTGTGAGTCACAGATTGCTCACCTACTATGAACTCAGCATTAAGAGTAATTCTCTCTGCAGAAAGATCTTCAGAAGTATCCTAGAATTTGGGTGAGGAAAATATATTTAGAGGGCTAGACTGAAATGGCCCAAAGGGGGGGGGGGCACCCTCAGCCTTGTGCCAACCCAAAGAGGTGACTCATAGGGGTGATTTCTTTTGGTGTTGACCCTTTTGGTGGTAACCCACCAGCTCAGCAGACCTTGGGGTGTACCTCCTGCTCTGGAAATGGCAGCAGGACATTGGCCCTATGGGTGGGGCCTCCTCATCGAGGCTGACAATGCACACCACTGCTCCCTCTGGCAGCAAGGCATCACAAAAGGAAAGATGAAAAAAGCCACTCCCTGGGCTGATGTCCTCGCTGCCAGTGTTGTCATTATTCAGCACTACCGTCCTTTCTGTCACTGCTGCTCAACGTTTTTCGACATAATTAGTCATCTTCTTGCTGGAAAAAGTAGTCTGGGCAAAATTAATGTGAGAAGCCTTCTGTTCTAGTATGACTAACAAATTACACCAGGCTCTATAAAATGGCCCTTGCAATATTTCACCCATTTAATTCTCCAAAATGGTGATTGATTTATTTTTTAATGGCAATAATGTCACAAGTATATATAAACCTTAAGTGCAGCCTTTTGCAACAATACTACTTTCCTGAAATGGTGTCATTTAACGTTATTGCAATGAACAATTAGAAAGCATGCAATAGTCTGTAGATATAAACACATCTAGGTTAATATCTAGCACTCGTTAACCTTTGAATAGTCATCTTTACAATTTTTGAACATTCTGTAAACTTACATTTAGAACATCCCAATTAAATTAGTGAGTCATTTACTATATCTAATACAGGGATACCCTTAATTAATGATAATCTCCCAGTCTCAAACTGAAATATGTAAAGTATACTTACATCAAGTGATTCCAAACAATACCAGCAAAAGGCATGTTTACAGTTCTTACACATCATTTGGGCACAGCCTTCATCCCGTTCAATATAAACTTTGCATTTTGGGCAGCGTTTGATGGGAGCATCATCTTCTTCCATTTTATAAACAGAACTGGAAGAGACATTTTGGTAATATTACGGGATAAATATTTCTTGGTATTTTTTTTAAAAAGCTGCATTTCTTC
This sequence comes from Heloderma suspectum, assembly GCF_057233095.1. Lineage (NCBI taxonomy): Eukaryota > Metazoa > Chordata > Lepidosauria > Squamata > Helodermatidae > Heloderma > Heloderma suspectum. Next base: position 276,558,753 of record NC_139458.1, read on the forward strand.
AGCACTCTGCCACTTTCAAACTGAAGTTATTTCTGTGTCTAGATGGATTTGTGACACAACCATGAGCAAAGACATATTTTCATTTTCCACCAAGATGACATATCCTTCACCAAAATGGCTGCTACTAAGCTCAAAAAATTCAGGTCAACTAGCAATAAGCTCACCAGTACTCAAATCAATACCATATGTACCCAGAAGGGGAAAATGTGGACACCATTCTGAGCTTCTTCCAAAGTTACTTGTAGTGGTGTTCTGCTCTTTTCTGTAATGCCCAGTAATGTTAGATTTTTGTAGGCATATGCGAAGAGTCCACATTGGGTTTCCCTTCCCAAGTGATCATTGACCCTTCTGGAAACTGAGTAACACAGGTGTAGGATGGGGCCATGGTATGGAGTCCCTTCCTGATACCATGGACCTCCACTCTAACCAAGCGGCATGGGAAAGACCCATGCTGCTAAAGGTAACTGCATTGATGCAGTCTTGGGAAACTCTTAGTGCAGGAGTGGGCAGACTTCAGACTTGTGGGAACCATTTTGTGTTTTTTTACTGGAATGATGAGGTCTACCAACCAGAGCCAGACACAAAATGGTGGCTTGCTGGGCTGTGTGGTGGGGTGTGGCAGGCAAAGTTAATTATCGATCATCAATTATGAAACGTATATAGGAATATATACAAATTTACATGGAAGTTTCCAGAGACCAGGGATTCTAACACAACACCCTAAAACTGGCCAGCAGAGTAGAATAAAGACCTGGTCAAAAGCAATCAATTATACTTCTATTTTACAGATGACAATCCATGGGGCTGAAAGAGAAGCCATTAGAACAAGGCCAGCGTTGGCAGATTTCTCTCCCCACGCTTGCAATCTTATTTGCTGCTATTAAAGTGCTGGGGGTCAGAAACTCTTGGAGATCTACTGCAAACCACACAGAGATCTACCAGTAGTTCACAATCTACACCCTGTCTGAGTGTATATACCTGGTTTCAGAAATAAGACAATCTACCTTCATAGGGTTGGCTTTTTCTGCTCCACTATAATGATGGGAGGGAAAATGGTTTTAAATAACTAGTAAGACACCCGAGGGAATGACAATGAAAATCAGTCTTTTTTGTGCTGAGTGAAGGAGTTGCTATTAACATGTTAAGAACTGTGCCAACATCATTTCATGATTAATCACCCTGTACCTTGTCTCCCCTGGAAGGAAGCTGACTGGCATATTTTCTTGACAGCCTTGTCCTGGATGCCAATTAGATTTGCACGCCGAGCAAAATTCTATGTCACAAGCTTTGCATTGTACCAGCTGGGGATTCTGAGGTCCTGATTCCTGCAGCTGACAAACGGCTTGGCAGGAAGAAGAAGGGCACCAAGTCCGACAAGGATCCAGAAGCACTTCTGTATAGAAAGAAGACACAGTTGGGAGGGGCTGTCGCTCAGTGGTAGAGCTCATGCCTTGTATACAAAAGGTCCCAGGTTCAATCCCTGGCATCTCCAGAAAGAGCTAGGACTGACTGAAACCCTGGAGAGGCACTGCTGGTCAACATGAGTGAGATGGACCCACGTCTAAGTCGGTGTAAGGCAGCTTCCTATGTTCCAGCAAAAAAAGATGCAGAATTGATCTCAAACCATGCAACACACAGAGCAACGGCCAATGCCTGATTACGTCCAAGACGATATTCTATGTGGTCTTCAACATTCAGGAATGTGTGAGGAGTAAGTGCACCATCTGCCTCCGGGGAGAGATGCACAAGTTCTATTTTGGACAAGATGGAAAATACAGGGAACAGGAAACATGAGTCACTTCTGCTTCCCTGTTCCCCCGTTGTCACATTCTATAATATCACACCCAAAGAATTCCCTGTGAGACGTAACCCAATTCAGTAGATTTAGTCTGGGACATCTGGGTGATTCCACAAATGACACCAAGACTGCAATCTCCTGCACACTTCCCTGGGAGTAACCTCCACTTAACATAAGAACATAGGAAGAGCACTGCTGAATCAGACCAAAGGTCCATCTTGTCCAGCATTCTGTTCACACAGTGGCCAACCAGCTTCCTGTATGAAACCCACAAGTAGGACGTAAGTGCAACAGCACCCTCATGGTTGTGTTCCCCAGCGACTGGTGTACATAGGCATACTGCCTCTGATACTGGAGGTAGCACATAGCCATGAGGACTAGTAGCCATTGATAGCCTTATCCTCCATGAATTTGTCCAATCCCTTTTAAAGCCGTCCGAACTGGTGGCCATCGCTACATCTTGTGGTAGCAAATTACATTCAATGTGTGAAGAAGTACTTCCTGTCCTGAAGCTCCAACCAATCAGCTTCATGGGATGACTCCAGGTTCTACTATTATGAGAGAGAGAGGAAAATGTCTCTCTATCCACTTTCTCCACACCATGCATAATTTTGTACACCTCTATCATGTCTCCTCTCACTCGCCCTTCCTCTTAGTTATACAGTCCCAGATGTTGTAACCTTTCCTCATAGGACAGTTACTCCAGCCCTTTTATAATTTTAGTTGCCCCTTTTTGCACTTTTTCCAGCTCTACAATATCCTTTTTAGGTGCAGTAACCAGAACTGTACACAGTATTCCCAGTGTGGTCACACAATAGGTTTGTATAAAGGCAATATGATATTGGCAGTTTTATTTTCGATTCCTTTCCTAATTATGCCTAAAATGGAATCTGCCTTTTTCACAGCAGCTTCAGACTAGGTTGACATTTTCATTAAACTGTCCACCACTCCCCAAACCCTTTTTCTTGGTCAATCATCACTAGCTCAGATCTCATCAGCTTGCATGTGAAACTGGGAGTTTTTGCTCCAGTGTGTATTGCTTTACACTTGCTTACATCGAACCGCTTTTGCCATTTTGATGCCCATTCTCCCAGACTGGAGAGACCATTCTGCAGCATTCCCAATCCCTTTTTGTTTTAACCACCCTAAATAATTTGCTGTCATCAGCAAATAATTTAATGCAGTGGAACTTACATTTAAGGAATGATGTATAGGATTATTCTGCAAGAATGCATTTGGAATATATGTGTGTATGTATGTAATCTTACATATATTCCAAATGCATTCTTGCAGAATAATCCTATACATCATTCCTTAAAAGTAAGTTCCACTGCATTAAATTATTTGCTGATGACAGCAAATGCATTTGGAATATATGTATGTATGTAATCTTACCCCTTCATGGATCACTGCCTTGTTGTGGCGAAGGGGCTTGCGTAACTCAGTGAAGCCATAAGCTATGCCGTGCAGGGCCACCCAAGACGGACAGGTCATGGCAGAGAGTTCTGACAAAATGTGGTCCACTGGAGAAGGAAATGGCAACCCACTCCAGTATCCTTGCCAAGAAAACCCCATGGAACGTATCACAAGGCCAAAAGAGATGACGCCGGAAGATGAGACCCTCAGGTCGGAAGGTGTCCAATATACTATTGGGGAAGAGCAGAGGGAATTTCCAAGTAGCGCCAGAAAGAGTGAAGTGGCTGGGCCAAAGCCGAAAGGACATTCAGCTGTGGATGTGTCTGGTGGTGAAAAGAAAATCCGATGCTGTAAAGAACAATATTGTTTAGGAACCTGGAATGTCAGATCAATGGATCAAGGTAAGCTGGAGGTGGTCAAACATGAGATGGCAAGATTGAACATCGACATCTTGGGAATCAGCGAACTAAAATGGACAGGCATGGGCAAATTTAATTCAGGTGACCATCATATCTACTACTGTGGGCAAGAATCCCTTAGAAGAAATGGAGTAGCACTCATAGTCAACAAAAGGGTGGGAAAAGCAGTACTGGGGTACAATCTTAAAAATGATAGAATGATCTCAGTACGAATCCAAGGCAAACCATTCAACATCACAGTAATTCAAGTCTATGCCCCAACCACTGATGCCGAAGAAGCTGAGGTTGATCAGTTCTATGAAGACCTACAACACCTTCTGGAACTAACACCAAAAAAGATGTCCTCTTCATCATAGGGGATTGGAATGCTAAAGTAGGAAGTCAAGAAATCACCGGGATAACAGGTAGGCATGGCCTTGGTGCACAAAATGAAGCAGGACAAAAGCTAATAGAGTTTTGCCAAGAGAACACGCTGATCATAGCAAACACTCTTTTCCAACAGCACAAGAGGCGACTCTACACATGGACATCACCAGATGGTCAATATCGAAATCAGATTGATTATGTCCTTTGCAGTCAAAGATGGAGAAGCTCTATACAGTCAGTAAAAACAAGACCTGGAGCTGACTGTGGCTCAGATCATGAGCTTCTTGTTGCAAAATTTCAGCTTAAATTGAAGAACGTAGGGAAAACCACTAAACCATTCAGGTATGACCTAAATCATATCCCTTAAGAATATACAGTGGAGGTGAGGAATAGATTTCAGGGATTAGACCTGATAGACAGAGTGCCTGAGGAACTATGGACGGAGGTCCGTAACATTGTTCAGGAGGCAGCAATGAAATCCATCCCAAAGAAAAAGAAATGCAAGAAAGCCAAGTGGCTGTCTGATGAGGCTTTACAAGTAGCTGAGGAAAGAAGGGAAGCGAAAAGCAAGGGAGAAAGCGGAAGACATATCCAACTGAATGCAGAGTTCCGGAGAACAGCAAGGAGAGACAAGAAGGCCTTCTTAAATGAACAATGCAAAGAAATTGAGGAAAACAACAGAATGGGAAAGACTAGAGATTTCTTCAAGAAAATTGGAGATCTCAAGGGAACGTTTTGTGCAAAGACGGGCATGATAAAGGACAAAGAAGGCAGGGACCTAACAGAAGCAGATGAGATTAAGAAGAGGTGGCAAGAATACACAGAAGAACTATACAGGAAAGATCTTCATGTCCCTGATAGCCATGATAGTGCGGCCACTGAACTTGAGCCAGACATCCTCGAGAGTGAAGTCAAGTGGGCCTTAGGAAGCATTACTAACAACAAAGCTAGCGGAGATGACAGTATTCCAGCTGAGCTATTTAAAATCCTAAAAGATGATGCTGTTAAAGTGCTGCATTCAATATGCCAATAAATTTGGAACACTCAACAATGGCCACAAGACTGGAAAAGGTCAGTTTACATTCCAATTCCAAAGAAGGGCAACGCCAAAGAGTGTTCAAACTACCGTACAATTGCACTCATTTCACATGCCAGCAAGGTGATGCTCAAAATCCTACAAGCTAAGCTTCAGCAGTATGCGAACCGAGAACTACCGGAAGTACAAGCTGGGTTTCGAAGAGGCAGAGGAACTAGAGATCAAATCGCCAACATTCGCTGCATCATGGAGAAAGCAAGAGAATTCCAGAAAAACGTCTATTTCTGCTTCATTGACTACGCTAAAGCCTTTGATTGTGTGGATCACAACAAACTGTGGCAAATTCTTAAAGTGATAGGAGTACCAGACCACCTTACCTGTCTCCTGAGAAACCTGTACGAGGGTCAAGAAGCAACAGTAAGAACCAGACATGGAACAACCGAGTGGTTCAAAATTGGGAAAGGAGTACGACAAGGCTGCATATTGTCACCCTGCTTATTTAACTTATATGCAGAGTACATCACGAGAAACGCCGGGTTGGATGAATCACAGGTCGGAATTAAGATTGCCGGGAGAATTATCAACAACCTCCGATATGCAGACGATACCACCCTAATGGCAGAAAGCGAAGAGGATCTCAAGAGCCTCTTGTTGAGGGTGTGAGAGTGCAAAAGCTGGTTTGAAACTCAACATTAAATAAACGAAGATCATGGCATCTGGCCCCATCACTTCCTGGCATATAGAAGGGGAAGAAATGGAAGCAGTGACAGATTTTACTTTCTTGGGCTCCAAGATCACCGCAGACGGTGACTGTAGCCATGAAATTAAAAGACGCTTGCTCCTTGGGAGGAAAGCTATGGCAAACCTAGACAGCATAGTAAGAAGCAGAGACATCACCTTGCCGACAAAGGTCCATCTAATCAAAGCTATGGTTTTCCCAGTAGTAATGTATGGCTGTGAGAGCTGGACTATAAAGAAGGCTGAGCGCTGAAGAATTGATGCTTTCGAACTGTGGTGCTGGAGAAGTCTCTTAGGAGTCCCCTGGACTGCAAGGAGGTCAGATCAGTCAATCCTAAAGGAAATCAACCCTGAGTGCTCATTGGAAGGACAGATACTGAAGCTGAAGCTCAAATATTCTGGCCACCTAATGCGAAGAGAAGACTCTCTGGAAAAGACTGTGATGCTGGGAAAGACTGAAGGCAAAAGGAGAAGGGGACGGCAGAGGATGAGATGGCTCGATAGCATCACCGATGCAGTGAATATGAACTTGAGCACACTCCGGGAGAGAGCGCAGGACAGGAAGGCCTGATGTGCTATGGTCCATGGGGTCACGAAGAGTCGGACACGACTGAACGACTGAACAACAACAATGTAATCTTATATCTCATCTAATGCCACACTTCTGAATGTTTATAATATGACACAGAAAGCAGTAGAAAAGAGACATTTTAAGTCTAACACACACTGTCATTAGTACAGCTCTTTCATCTGCACAAATGTGGAAAATTAACAACACTTTTAACATCACCTATGCTTTGAGATACAGGAAGTATCTTAAACAAATGAACCTAAATTAAGAGCCCATATCTGAACATTTAGGCTCTGCTTTGCTAACGATCATGTTTCAATTAGCAGGTTGTTCATTTTTACGCTACTGAAATGTCTTCTCTAGGAAATTAGGGAAGTATCTTGAACATATACATCCCAATCCAGACCATCCTGACCAATGCATACATCCCTGAGAGTAAATCCCATGACATGTAGACAGGTATAGGATTGCTGTATAAGTTCCATTCCTTTCTATTAACTCTGGTCGGACTGGGCCATATTAGGCCATAATTTTGTGGTCTCATGGGATTTCTTTCTAACGTCGAGATTCCAGAATATAAAGTACCATTTTGATTCACATTAAATGTTTATTTCTGGAAATAAGCTAATACAAAGGTGCATCCTTAGAGCGAAGTACTCGGCCATTTGTTTCAGAGGAGCACTTTTCAGAAGTGTCCTCCACCTGCAGGCAAATATGTGGAGGACAGCAAGCACACAGTTGCACTTCCTGGGCCTGCTTCCGCAACTTTTGTGCATGGAGCATGGACTTCTGAAAGTAGAATCCTGTCTGCAGGCTCTCGTGTACAACTGGAACATTCTGAAAAGGGCTAGTGTAGCTACAACCCAACACAGTGTTTGGTGCACTTAAAGCCAGAGATTTCAAGTGTATAAGCACACTTAACTTTGTGCTTGTTTTTGGCCCTTGTTTGCAAGAGGAGTTTAAGGAATGTATGTAGAAAGCAATGTCTTCTCTCTCTCCCTGTGCCATTTTTTGTTTTTTTACTCAAAAGCTCCTGAACAAATTACAGAAACAGAACTTTGTATAGGTATGGGGCATAAATGTATGTGTGTGTTTGAGAGAGAGAGACAGAGAGAGAGAGAGAGAGAGAGCTCTCCTCAAAACACACTCATTTATCCACTCACCCATCTGATGTATGAATAGGGTAGAAACACATGGGGACATATTATAACATCAGTTAAATGGGAATAAAACTGAAGTTACAGAATACAATTATTTCCACACAGTCTGGGGTCACCTGTGCGTTTTGGAGTTAAGACTGCTGCTCCATACTATACCTCTTTCAAACTGTAGTTTCTTATACTGCTGCATGATTTCTGATGCAACCATACACTCAATCTGTTGCAAAGAAAAATACAAATAAGGAACAGATCAATGACAGACAATGAATTTGGTGCAGCAGTTACATAATCTCAACACCAAAAAAATCTGTAATAATAACTGGGCAGGACTTTTATGTAAGAAGAATTTGTATTAGGAAACGTACTTCATTTTCTTGTAGATGACCTCGCTTCGGGCAGGAAGCATCAGGGCAGCTAATTGCCGTTTCTAGACCTTCCTTGATCAAAAGCTCCACATATTGCTTCAGGCACTGTAAGATAGTCAGACATAAGAGCTGTAAATATTACACGTTGACTAATATACACATAATATGATTAACAAACTTTTCAGATGCTGTTACAGCCATCAGACACAGACAAATCTGAGGGGGTCTTTTCACTAGAGCACTGTAATTTCTGGTTTTCCTTATATGTATTTATTATTATCTTTATATCCTACAATTTTTCCTCTTGCAAGGAACCCAAGGTGGCTTACATGGTCCTCCCCTACTCCATTTTATTCTCACAACAGCACTGTGAGGTAGGCTAGGCTGAAAGTGACTGGCCCAAAGTCACCAGTGACTTGGCCAAGTGGGGACTTGAACCCAGATCTCCTGAGACCCAGTCCAACTCTCTAACCACTACACCACAGTGGCAGTCCCACTACACAACACTGGCCCCTTGGGACCTTCTCATGTTGTAATCTTCTGTGAGTACCTTCCCAATATTACACTGATCAAAAAGAAGGCCACTTCAGTGAGTGAGTATTTGCACTCATTAGATGGCTCCAATAAAGTTTGAATCACCCATGGTGAAGTTCAGATGTCATGGCCAAACCATAGTTTGGATGTCAAGAATGTGCTGGGGACTTGTGCACTCTGTCCTCGCACATGCCATTTCCCTCCTGTACTTCTGGTTCCGTTTGCTGTGGCTTGCAGCTTGCAAGTTAGGCAAAGTAACCATGGCTATCCCTAATCACAGTTTGCTTCCAATACAGTGTCAAAACAAACTATGGTTAGCATTAACCACAGTTTTCCTGATTCAGAAACCATGGCAAATTATGGGTGGCTTTATTGCACCATTGGCCTGTCTAATTCCTCAAATTTTTTTTTTTGGGGGGGGGAGTCTTGATGACCACATTTCAACTTGTAACTTTCCCAGGTTTTCCAGCCCCTTCTTCCATCTTTTTCTTACCACCAAAATCTGCTAAGGAGGAAAAGGCAGAACAGCTGTATAATGTCTTTTAACAAACAGTACTAGAGGCCCTATGTCTGGAAGCAACTTAAGTTTACTACTAACGAGAGAGTGCAGGAAGGAATCAGCATATGTGAAGGGCCCCTGAAAGTGGAAGCGTATTCCTGATAGCTAAACTATGGTTTGGCAGGAATGACTGAACCAGGCCCATGACTGTTGAGGGTGAAGGGTGGTAGAATTAAAGTCACCTGGGATCGAAAGAGCTACCAAGAACATAAGTTCAGTTCACCTACTGTGTTGTGGGGTTGTTGTTGTTTTGTGTACTTTCCCCCCTTTCAATGGCACACCACTCCCATGCCATATCGCATGCTCTCACTTTCAAAAGGGGCTTGCCATATTGCATGGCAGCAGCTGCTGTTCAGTAAACTCATCCATATCACCTTGGAACAATTTGTGTATTTCTTTGATCCCTTCTTGACTTTTATTCCAAGAGCATAGTACTCTGGGCCTATTAACAGCAGATAGAAAAACAAAACATTGCAGTAGCTTCCTTTCATAAGACCAATTTTTATATATATATATATGTATGTATGTATGTATGTCTTTTTCTGATGTGATCTGCAAACTCTCATTGCCCTTTCCAAGATGCTGTTAGCAACTATTAAGCTGTTCCCAACTTCAAGGAGACAATACCAGAGCATTTTTCTATAATTATTTTATTCATACGTAGCTCTTTCCACCCACAGTGTTTTACAAAAGAACACAAATGAACCCAAGTTTTTGAAAAGGCATGCTGGTGGCATACCCGGGTAGCCTTAGTTCACATCAGCAGATAATCCCCCAAGTTACAAGGCAGTCATAGCTCAGTGTTCCTTTCATGTATGGCAATTAGTATTTTTTAAAACTGAGAACTCAAGCAGATTGGATATTGATGGTTATCTTGAAGAAAGGAAAGGGGCCAAACAAATACATCTGCTCAGATTCTGCTCTGTGAATGTATGCTAAAAGCTATCTTCAAAGCAAAACAAAACAACTTGTACATATACCTGGCTGCCATTGTGCTGGGGCCAGCAGCCTCCTTAAAAAAAAAAGTGCTTCACAGCCTGACTTCTTTAATCTCTGTGTATTTCAATGGCTGAGAATTGCCATTGTCAATTGCCACTCTCTTAGGGTAGCTACCTGCATCGTTTCATTTTTATTATTTCATCCTGCTTTTCCTCCAAGGAGCTCAAGGTGGTATACATGGTTCTACCCTCCCTGCCATGTTACCTTCACAACAACTGTATCAGGGATGTTAGGCTGAGAGATGGTTGTGGTCCAAAATTACTATTGAGCTTCATGTGTTTGAACCTGGGTTTGCTCCCTTGAATCCAGGTCCTATCAGCTTTCTTCTCATACTGTCCTCTGTGGCATCTCTCTGCTTTCTCTGCACCATCCCTTCCTCCTCTCTTCTGCTTCCTTCTAAACCATATTTGCCATAAGTGCGGCAAGTTTGGTCTTGCCTACATTAGTCCAGCTTTTCCTTTCTTATTCTTGCCTGAAGAAGAGTTCTGTGCAAATCAAAAGCTGTCAACGTCACCTCCCAACAGAGCTGGCCCAATAAAGGTGATCACCAAAAACTGAAGGAGAAATATGTATAACCTTGGTACATGCCAAATTTGTTGTAGCTTTTAGATATTTTTAGCTATGGCCTTTCATTACTTGTTAATCTATCTGTTATTGTTAAATTGTGTATTAAAGAACACATATTTTCTCCTTAATTTGGGGTGACAAAGATTTCTGTTAAGGATTATTTTGGCCTTTTTGTTTGCTGTCAACGAAGAGAATAACATAATCTGGACTGCTTCGGAGTCAATCTATTATCAGCTTACGATGTCTTTTCAGCACCACAGAGCAAACCTAGGATATTGTCAAGGTTGGACACCTTACAAGGCCTACACCCCAACAATGACAAGTTCCTGTTCCTCCTCCTCCTGCTCACTTTCACCACCTGTTTGCTTGCTACCCTCTGGTTCAGAGGGGATGAATGAGAGAGCGGTGACAGTGGCAAGCATAAGCAGCAGCAGCAGCTGTTACCCCCCCCCCCTTTGCTCACCTGCTTTCTCCCTGGGGAATGAACTGCTGTCAGGCGGGGAGGACAAGGCCTAGTGAAGGAGTGAGGCCCACACCTCAAGACATCTAGCCCAAGCCCCCCCCCCCCAAAAAAAAACCTTGACGCTGGCACTGGAAGAAGTTTGCAAGCAAAATTTTGAAGACCTTTGTGGCTATTTTCAATAGCAAAAATAAAACAGCAAAACACCTTGCCACTTCCCTGAAATGTATTACATCATTAAACATGTACAAGGCAACCCTCTCCCAATTTTGTGCCGCGTTACATTCCTTGTTTATTTCAGTTCACCCTGTATTTTCCTTAAGTGCCACATTTAGTAAGTATTTGTCTGTAGCCCCGCACCGAGCACCGTCTTGTGTAAACTGAGACCTCATTTTCCAATCAAGTTATTTTGCCATTCTTCTCGTAAGAAGCTCCCTTCGCTCTGAGAAATGAACTGTGACCAGGCCACAGTTATATGTGCCTGGGTAACTTCAACAAATTGGACTTCTGCAATGTGGGCTGCCTTTGTAGACTGCTCGGAAATTACAAGTGTTGCGACATGCAGCAGCCATGCTGCGACATGCAGCAGGTATGGACACTGGGGAACACACCTTGCCAATTCTTGACCTAGAATTACATTAACTGCCAATTTGTTTCAGGGCACAATTCAAAGTGCTGGTTTTAACGTTTAAAACCCTCAATGACATGTGATCATATCAGGGACTGGTTTTGAAGGCGCTTCGGCAAAACACCCTGAATGCCCCCCTCGCCCCCCCCCCCGGGTGAGTCTACATTCTCACCGCCATTGTCACCAGCTGCTATTTCTCTGCCTTTTTTTTCATGACTGGTACCACTTGCATGCTTGACGGGCAGAGAGTCAGTGAGCAAGTAAGAAGTGGCATCTTCTTCTCCCTTTCACCACCACCATTGTCTGAGGCAGAGCAAGAGGCAGGTGAACAAGCAAGTTACAACGGTTAAGAGGAAGGGCGACTCCAGGGGGCTCTTGTCAGTGGGCCTGACGGTGTGGGTGCTCAGCAGAAGCCTGATCATCCTTACATTTGATGCTGGCCCTGGATCACAGGACCTGAAGGACTGCCTACTCCTGCATGAACCTGCCCAACCCAGAAGACTATCTTCAGAGGCCCAGCTCAGAGTGCCCCTACTTTGTGCAGTAAAGTGGGTTTCAATAAGAAACAGCCTTTTTGCTTGTGGCACTTTGCTGCCAGAAGCCCTCTCCCTGTCTGTCTGCCAGGCACCATCTTGGTTATCCTTTACAAAAAGATTGAAAAGGTTGGGTTTTTTCCTCAGATTTTAGTACAATTTGATGCTGCTGCTAATTTTTATTTTATCTTAGTTTGGTTTAGCTGCTATTTTTATTGTTGTATTGTTAACTGCCTTGTGAATCACCATGATTAAGAGGAAGAATATCAATATTATTTAAAAGTAAACAAATAAATGAGAATAATGTGACTTCCAAGGACCCACACAATATATTTGAAGAGTTTCAATTTATTATTTCCATAACAACTAAGACTCTGCTATTTGGCAGGCATCTCTTAGAACATCCACTCTGGCAATGCGGCGCCTGTAGGCTAGAGTGCACCCTTGGGCTCCTTTCTTGGCACCCACTGGGGTGCCCTACCCTTCCTGCATTTTATTTTTATTTAATTTTTAATAACAATATTTCTTACGGGCAGCTGGGATCGCTTCACAGCAAAGTGAGGACCTCTGGCTGCTCCCATCTTCTTTCCCCATGAATGCCTCTGGGCCACACGTGGGGCTCAGAGACATTCTTAGGCAATGAAGGCGGCAAGTGGCTGCAGACCAATGCTTCCATCTGCAGTGTGCCCATTTTGTGGTGATGTCCACAACAGTTTCTCAAATTGTCAAATGGGCTGAAAAAGGTTGCCTTTTGTTGTTGTTCAGTTGTTAAGTCGTGTCTTCTTTTCTCTTCATGACCCCATGGACCATAGCACTGTTCTCCGCTCTTTTCCAGAGTGTGCTCAAATTCATATTCATTGCATCAGTGATGCTATCTAGCCATCTCATCCTCTGCCGTCCTCTTCTCCTTTTGCCTTCAATCTTTCCCAGCATCAGGGTCTTTTCCAGGGAGTTTTCTCTTCACATTAGGTGGCCAAAATATTTGAGCTTCAGCTTCAGTAGCTGTCCTTCCAATGAGCACTCAGGGTTGATTTCCTTTAGGACTGACTGATTTGACCTCCTTGCAGTCCAGGGGACTCATAAGAGTCTTCTCCAGCACCACAGTTCGAAGGCATCAATGCTTCGGCCTTCCTTATAGTCCAGTTCTCACAGCCACACATTGCTACTGGGAAAACCATAGCTTTGATTAGACGAATCTTTATCGGCAAGGTGATGTCTCTGCTTCTTACTATGCTGTCTAGGTTTGCCATAGCTTTCCTCCCAAGGAGCAAGCGTCTTTAAATTTCATGGCTACAGTCACCGTCTGCGGTGATCTTGGAGCCCAAGAAAATAAAATCTGTCATTGCTTCCATTTCTTCCCCTTCTATATGCCAGGAAGTGATGGGGCCAGATGCCATGATTTTCGTTTTTTTAATGTTGAGTTTCAAACCAGCTTTTGCACTCTCCACTTTCACCCTCAACAAGAGGCTCTTTAGATCTTCTTCGCTTTCTGCCATTAGGGTGGTATCGTCTGCGTATCTGAGGTTGTTGATCATTCTCCCGGCAATCTTAATTCTGACCTGTGATTCATCCAACCCAGCGTTTCTCATGATGTACTCTGCATATAAATTAAATAAGCAGGGTGACAATATACAACCTTGTCGTACTCCTTTCCCAATTTTGAACCAATCAGTTGTTCCATGTCCGGTTCTTACTGTTACTTCTTGACCCTCGTACAGGTTTCTCAGGAGACAGGTAAGGTGGTCTGGTACTCCCATCACTTTAAGAATTTGCCACAGTTTGTTGTGATCCACACAATCAAAGGCTTTAGCATAGTCAATGAAGCAGAAATAGATGTTTTTCTGGAATTCTCTTGCTTTCTCCATGATGCAGCGAATGTTGGCGATTTGATCTCGAGTTCCTCTGCCTCTTCGAAACCCAGCTTGTACTTCCGGTAGTTCTCGGTTCACATACTGCTGAAGCCTAGCTTGTAGGATTTTGAGCATAACCTTGCCGGCATGTGAAATGAGTGCAATTGTACGGTAGTTTGAACACTCTTTGGCATTGCCCTTCTTTGGAATTGGAATGTAAACTGACCTTTTCCAGTCTTGTGGCCACTGCTGAGTGTTCCAGATTTGTTGGCATATTGAGTGCAGCACTTTAACAGCATCATCTTTTAGGATTTTAAATAGCTCAGCTGGAATACTGTCATCTCTGCCAGCTTTGTTGTTAGTAATGCTTCCTAAGGCCCACTTGACTTCACTCTCTAGGATGTCCGGCTCAAGTTCAGTGGCCGCACTATCATGGCTATCAGGGACATGAAGATCTTTCCTGTATAGTTCTTCTGTGTATTCTTTCCACCTCTTCCTAATCTCATCTGCTAATGTTAGGTCCCTGCCTTCTTTGTCCTTTATCATGCCCGTCTTTGCACAAAACGTTCCCTTGAGATCTCTGATTTTCTTGACAAGATCTCTAGTCTTTCCCATTCTATTGTTTTCCTCGATTTCTTTGCATTGTTCATTTAAGAAGGCCTTCTTGTCTCTCCTTGCTATTCTCTGGAACTCTGCATTCAGTTGGATAGATCTTCCCCTTTCTCCCTTGCTTTTCGCTTCCCTTCTTTCCTCAGATACTTGTAAAGCTTCATCAGCCACTTTGCTTTCTTGCATTTCTTTTCCTTTGGGATGGATTGAGTTGCTGCCTCCTGAACAATGTTACGGACCTCCGTCCATAGTTCCTCAGGCACTCTTGTCTATCAGGTCTAATCCCTGAAATCTATTCCTCATCTCCACTGTATATTCATAAGGGATATGATTTAGGTCATACCTTAATGGTTTAGTGGCTTTCCCTACGTTCTTCAATTTAAGCCGAACTTTTACAACAAGAAGCTCATGATCTGATCCACAGTCAGCTCCAGGTCTTGTTTTTACTGACTGTATAGAGCTTCTCCATCTTTGGCTGCAAAAGACATAATCCATCTGATTTCGATATTGACCATCTGGTGATGTCCATGTGTAGAGTCGCCTCTTGTGCTGTTGGAAAAGAGTGTTTGCTATGATCAGCGTATTCTCTTGGCAAAACTCTATTAGCCTTTGTCCTGCTTTATTTTGTACACCAAAGCCATGCTTGCCTGTTATCCCGGTGATTTCTTGACTTCCTACTTTAGCATTCCAATCCCCTATGATGAAGAGGACATCTTTTTTTGGTGTTAGTTCTAGGTCTTGTAGGTCTTCATAGAACCGATCGACCTCAGCTTCTTCGGCATCAGTGGTTGGGGCATAGACTTGAATTACTGTGATGTTGAATGGTTTGCCTTGGATTCATACTGAGATCATTCTATCGTTTTTGAGATTGTACCCCAGTACTGCTTTTCCCACCCTTTTGTTGACTATGAGTGCTACTCCATTTCTTCTAAGGGATTCTTGCCCACAATAGTAGATATGATGGTCACCAGAATTAAATTTGCCTATGCTTGTCCATTTTAGTTCGCTGAATCCCAAGATGTCGATGTTCAGTCTTGCCATCTCATGTCTGACCACCTCCAGCTTGCCTTGATTCATTGATCTTATATTCCAGGTTCCTAAACAATATTGTTCTTTACAGCATCAGACTTCCTTTTCACCACCAGACACATCCACAGCTGAGTGTCCTTTCGGCTTTGGCCCAGCCGCTTCACTCTTTCTGGCGCTACTTGGAAATACCCTCTGCTCTTCCCCAGTAGTATATTGGACACCTTCCAACCTGAGGGTCTCATCTTCCAGCGTCATATCTTTTAGCCTTGTGATAAGTTCCATGGGGTTTTCCTGGCAAGGATACTGGAGTGGGTTGCCATTTCCTTCTCCAGTGGACCACATTTTGTCAGAACTCTCTGCCATGACCTGTCCGTCTTGGGTGGCCCTGCACAGCATAGCTTATGGCTTCCCGGAGTTACGCAAGCCCCTTCGCCACAACAACACAGTGATCCATGAAGGGGAAAGGGTTGCCTACCCTGATCTAAAATGAACACCATTAATTCTCATCAACCACGCTACCCACTATGGGGGTCCAACTGGAGAGGCAGGATAGACATCTATGGTGAGGCTCTGTAAGATGGATCCAGCCTGCTACTATTCTCTCCCCCATTTGCAAATAATGAATGTGAATTAAAATGAAACTGCATACGTTTTTAACTACATTAACCCTATACTTTAGGGTTGAGTGCACTTTGCAAGTATGAATGATTAATTAAAAATAAAAAGGCTTCTTCCCACGCCGATTACGGTTTTTTGAAGGTTAGCCAGAATTCTCTTTCCCTTTCCTGACATCCTCAAGCAAAAGGAGTAGAGGAGATCCCCTTGCTATATTAATATGAAGGTAGGGACTATTCATGCAACCATATCCCCCAGAGTCATGTCCACGATCACAAGGGTGTTTAGTTCACTGGTCAACTGCCAAGTAGGAAATTATGAAAGCCGTTTCACAAAACATAAAATATTGTGCTGTCATTACACATAAAAAGCCAGAATGTAGCATGCTTGTATGGCAACATGTAAAACTAAAGATTCATGCATCAAAGCTAGCAATAAATAGTAAAGAAAATTTATTGTCCATTAGGAGGACCTTCCTTTGCACTTAAACAATGTCCCACACATAAGTTCTCATAACGGCAATCATAAATTGATATTTCGTTCATCTTTAAAGCATCCTGAAATAAAACCGATAGGCACTGCTGATACATCTTTGCTTTCTTGCAAATAAAATCTCTTCTGATGTGGCGGTCAGGTTTTTTGGGGGGTAGGGGGGAGGTTTGATATCCACTGCAAAAGTTGCCATTTGGGGGTGTTTGAAAATGTTTACAAAAACATACCATTTTTTCCAAACATTTTTGTGCATGTTCACAGCCATTGCTTTCTTGAGGTGCTCTGCTTAAGGCAGAAGATGAAGACACTCATCCCTACTGTTGAAGTATGCTGCTATTCATGAAAGGGACAGAATGAAACTTCCCACAGTGGAATGACACAGTCCACAGAAGGTACAAATCACCAACTACACAGTTGCTGCATACTAGAAGCACACACTGGACCTTCAACACAATGTTGCAGTGTGGCACGATCTTATTCAGGGTTCTAACTAGCTTGCCATATCGTCTTCCAAGACCCTCCATTGTATTCATCCCCCTCCTGCAGTTTTCCATTTCTCCCCCCACCCACCACAACAGTCAGTCACCATTCCATCCCCACTGAGCATGTTCTAGCTGTCCTCCAATACCTCCCAGTGCTTTTATCCTAAAGGTTTTTTGTCAGGGGCTTTCCCAGTCCTGCCTAATGATACCTTCCTCTTCTGCATGGATAGTGCCATTTTGGCTACACGATAGGTGCTCAAGGAATGAGTTCACTATTAGTATATAGGATAAGACAAAGGCCTAATTCCCCGTCCCCACTTGAAACCTATAACTTTTCAACCCATTTCAGCATCTAGTACATAAAACAGGAGCTACCAGTGAAGCATCCTTCATTTTATGAGAAGCACCACACAGCCCGTATTAATGTTTCTTACAGATGTCAGATATATGTTGGCTTCTGAGGCTTGCCAGTTTGGAACAGTGGCCTGTGATAATGTTTCAAATGTAAAGGGCATAGAACAGTTTTGAGGTTTAGGGCCACTGAAGAGTTTCAAGCCAGATGTGCCAGTTCACGTCATTATTGTCTTACATCGAGAAGGGGAATAGGACGAAAAGAGAGAAGTTAGCCAGCCAGCCTTCCTGTATTTCTGTGGGCACTGTGTTCTCTTTGATCTGGTTCACACGACAGTACAGCCCACCATGGCTTAATTTACCCACAGGACCTGTTGCATCATACAAGGTGCCTGTAGGCGCCAGTTTTGCATGGTGCCCGCAGGTGCCTGACCTGCTGTGGCATGTTGTGTTGTGCAAACCCAGGCACCAGGGGTTGTTTGAGGGGTAGACAACCCTCAAATAACCCATGGTTTGTTTTAGGGTTATTGAAGGGTTGTCTAATCCTCAAACAAAGCCTCCCATCTGTGTTTGCACAACACAACAAGTGCCTGGCATGATGCGACATTCCCTACGGGTAAATTGACCCATGGTGGGCTGTCATTGCACAGTGGGCTGTCGCCTGGTTCACACATAACAAGAAACCACCATGGGTGAATTTCCTCATATGGCTTCTTGTCGCAGTGACGGCCATTTTGAATATTCAGAGCGCAGTGGGGGGGCACCGTAGCTTCTCATTAAATGCAAACCCATCTAGAGTGGGTTGTTGAGGTGGTTGACAAGCTACCAGAAACCCTAAAACAGCCCAGAGGTTTAGGGTAGCTTGTCAACTGCCCCAACTACCCACATTTGCTGGATTCCCATGTAGGGAGAAGCTACAGCACACCTCTGCTGCATCCTGAATAATAAAATTGGTGGCCACTGCCGTAACAACTATCTGCACAGGGAAATGCACTCACGGTGGCTTCTCGTCATGTGCAGATCAGGTCTGTGTCTCTCTGCCTTGCATAGGGAGAGGGACAGAAAGAAAAGGAGAAAGCAGTTCTGCAACAGAGGCAGAAAAAGAAAGGGAAGGTTTGTCCAGCCAGTCCCATTGCATTCCCCCAGACAAACAGAGCAGAACTGGATGACGGCTCTTCTCTTTCTCTCTCTCTCTGAGGGTACGGAAAAGGAGAGAGAGAAGAATGAAGCCCATGCAGTCTACACAGCAATGCTGTGGAGGCTGACCGCAGGCTAAAGATCTTTACCCTTTCGGGCTCAGTCTTTAGCTCTAAGTCTGGGAGGGATACGGTGAATGTGAGGACCATGATTTGGGGAAATGGTGCAATGTTAGCAACAGCTACCCCTTCCTGGCTCCTCCTGGTCTTCCAGCAGTGTGCAAGGCATGGGGCATCTGTGCTAGCAGCTTCCCTCCCCACGCCCTGGGAGGGGAGTACTGAGAAGGGGGAAGGACCCTGTGACCGGCGGAGGGGAGGGGGGCAGAGAAAGCCCAGGCAAATCAGTCAGGGAGTGGATGGCTTCCTTGTCTACTTGCAAGGCTGAATTACTGAATGATAAGTTTGATGAATATTAAAGGGGGTTAGAATCAAGCCCACTCGTTTTTACAAGCAGGGCTGGCAACAATGCCAGGCCAACATTCCATGTATTTTCTCTCTGCCAGAAGAGAACAGCTTGACAACCTTGGAAAGCTCTAATATTCTCCCTGCCCCCACAGGGACAAACGTAGGCTTAGAAATGGGTCCATTTCAGCAACCTTGGTAGCCTGCTAACCCTACTTGGCTGGCCAGAAGTAATTTCCTGCTAAACATCCCTGCATTTTTAACCAGGGCCACGACTTGTACATGGCCTCCGATGGAACTACAAGGGATGCTCCCTTAATATGGTGCCAGACTAGGCATATGTCTAAGAACAAGATGAAAAACGTAAGCGGCAGACACCCTCAACAAGACGCTGCACAACAAAAAAGGCTGGGATAAGCATGGCTACAGTAAGAGCATGTGCTCAGTTTTCTGGCTGGCTTTTCCTACAAAACAAACAAAATGTAAGGAAAGAGCTGTTATTCTGCATAGGGTAACAGCACTTAAATCTGAGTAATTCAGGATAACTAATGAGGATGTGGAAGGGAAGGGGGAACGTTCTCATGGAGAACTCAGGTGAGGAGATCTGTATCCATTCTTATGTATTTAATTTATATCCTGCCTTTCCACCAAAAAATGACACTTGAGATGACAGTTAACAATAAAATACAGATAAAAACCAAAATCTTAATTAAAACGTAACAAAAAAACAAATAAATTAAAAACACAATTAAGAACACAACAACAACAGAAATGAAGAGCTCCCGACCAATTAACACCCCCTTCAGCAACAGACTCACACACCAGAGGTCTGTCTGAACAAAAATGACCTTGCATACTGGCAGGGGGCCAACCAAACCTTCTTTGGCAGGGAGTTCCAGTGAGCCTGGATTGGCCACAGATAAAGCCTTCTCTCATGTCTCCACCAAACGTTCTTGTTTCCTGAATGGCTGTAGGAATGTGGATCCGTGTGTCATATATTTATTTTAATATAAATAATATTCCTGATTTGGCAGAATAGATTCTGATCTGAAGCCAGATGTTTCTAGCTCAGCTGGTGAGAAAGGCTTACCGGATGCTGGAGTCTATGGACTGGATCCTAAGAATTGTGAGGGGAGTTGCGTTTATGGAAGGGGACCTTCCCACCTCCTTCTTCCGGCTTCCATCCCCTGTGCTCCCCGGAAAGTCACTCCTGAGGATGGGGGACCCTTTGGAACACCATTTGCTTACAGTGCTGAGGGCCACAGAGCAGGTTTGGTGGGAATCAGATAACCCTTCCCCTCACACCAGGGCTTTGCTGGATCCAAGGTTGTGTCGGTACACAAGATCTGTTGGCTGTTTAATAAAGTTTGCTTTAAGCTGGAGACACGTTTTGCAAAAAGAGATTATCTTACAACAGCCTTCCCAGCCTGCTGCCTTCCAGACATGTTGGACTACAACTCCCAGAATCTCCCAGTCAACACAGCTGAGGCAGGGAGGAACATAGGTGGCGGGGGGATGCTGGGAGATGCAGTCCAACACATCCAGAAGGCACCAGGTTGGGGAAGACTGTCCTATGACTTCCAGGGACACCTACCCTGCCCATATGTAGGTGAGGGAGTAAACAGCTGAGAAACCAGAATAAGCACTGGTCTTAGAAGTCACTATGGAGAGGAGGAAATAGCTCTGTTAGGAAAGATGCTTCTTAACTTTTGAACTGGATTTTAATTTAAGGATGGTTTGAGCCCCCTTCAGACATTCAACTTCATGCGATCAACAATTCTGGGAGGGGGAGATTGGGGCCACGAATGCTGCCGCTACCCCTGCTGTTGCAGGCCCCATGGCCCCACCATCCTCATGCTGGGGGCGGGCGGGGAGGTCTGAAGAGCAGAGCCTCCTCTATGCACAAAGGTTGCCCCAGGGGGGAAATCATAAGGGGAGCCTATGCGTGTAGAGCAGGCTCCCACTGTGATTCAAATCTCTGCAGTCAGTCATTGGGGTGGGAAGCACAAAGACCAGGATCCGTTCTTCAGACCTTCCCCCCAATGTGTGGGTGTCAGGGACTAACAGTGTGCGTGTGTGTGTGGGGGGACACTAATGGGCAGGACATGAAACTGAATGCCTGAAGGGGGCTTTGATCAAAACAGGATGTTCAGATGTCTTGCCCAAGAGTGTGCTAATTGATCAAGTATGTTTACTAATCATTGCTCTCTGAAATTATTGTTTCCTGCAAACTCACATCCATTGTACTGGGTAATCTGAACGCTGACTCAGGCACTCCCAGCCAGGATATAAGCCTGGCACAAAACATGGAAAATCGCACACTGACAGGGCCGGTGCCAGGCTCTAATGGGCAGTTGGAATAGTGCTGCTGATAGACCCCCGCCGCTGCACCCCCCCATAAAACCCCCTACTCGCCTGCCTGCCAGCCAAAGCCCCTCACTCACCAGCCCGCCAGCTGAAACTGGAGGGTGAGGAGGAGGATGGTGGCAGCTGCAGCAGGCTGGGGGGCAGATGGGCCTTTCAGAGCCTGTGGGCCCTTGGCTCTGCCTGCCCGTGCTGACTGCTGACCCGTGGGCCTGCACCTTGTATTCTTCTAAGACGATACTTTGAATAAAGCCAACCAAGCTGTTTTCAATCCAAAAATGACAACGTTATTCTAATGTGCCAAGAAGAGGATTCCTTATGAGCTCCTTTACAACAACATTTCAGGGGTTGCGAAGGGAGCAAGAGCTACCCAGCTCTATAGTATTTCTCCATCTGTGCAGACTTGAACACTGATAGAACATCTGACTTCTTTCTCACTGTGCCGTTCTGAAAGATCTCTTTGTAAATAAGATACTTGGCTCTTTCTCTATGCATTGGAGTTTAGAAAAATGACTCTGCGTTGAGGTCATCTTCCCCCTTCCCCAATACACACACAAAATGGAAAAAGTTGTTCCAGCAGTTCCAACCAGGATACTAAAATAAATAGTAGGTCACTGTTCTCTAACATCTACATTTAATTCTTCCCAGTTGAGTAAGTGGCTCAGGGCTGCAATGCTATATAAAGCTGGCTCTGGAATACGTACCAGTGATCTCAATTAAAAAAAAGTGCAAAGGACAGAAGCTTCTGCATAGCTGTGTGCCTAAGTTCAATCACTCTCCAGAGTCCTACCTGAAAGGCCACTATTAACCCTACTGTTCTAACAGAAGAATGATGGTAAGACCTGATGATGGAGCTACACATGGATCCAATGTGCTACACCACAGGCTGAAAATTGTGGATTTAAAAGCTTGTCACCTGGAATAACTGTGGCAATGAAACTGAGTAGGTGGAAAAAGACACACAGGATGGAGGACTAGAATATAGTTAAACTTTGCCACTCATCTGATCTGCAGGGGACAATTGCTACTTGCTTGCAGTGAGGAAGTAACTTGCAAATTGCATGGATCATCTAGGCCTGAGGTGGGGTACCCAGATGGTTATGCCCCATTTCCCCCAACGACCAATCGTTTGGTGGTTTCCCAGCTCCTGTGCAGTTATTCTAAAAGGTTGGAATGGCTCTTCTAAGGCTTTGTTGCAGGCAGGAAGAGCTTGAAGCTAAAATATGCCAGAATATTTTGTAATTTGGGCCCACACCTTTTGTTTTCAGCCCTGCTCACCACTGGAATGTGGCATCCAAGAGCTTCTTTTTAATTGAATGTGGTCCTTGGGAGGAAAGAGGTTCCCCACCCCTGATCTAGGCCAATCCTCTTGCTGTGACTTGTGGCAGGACGTTTTAAAACATGTACAGTGTTAAGCACACATTACGTGCTACATTTTTATTAAACCCTCTTGCATAATGATTTTGTTCCTCTTGTGCTTAATTTTACTTAAAACTTCTCCTCTACCCTATTCATAACCAGATTTATTACTGTTACAGTTGTCTAGAGCCAGGAGGCAACACCAGTCTTCTTTGTGGAGATTTGCAAGAAGAACAAAGAAGAAGAAAATATGCCCTTCTCTTTAATGCTAATATTTGGAAGCTACTGCAAAATAAAGGGGGGGGGGGACAGATATCAATTTGGTGAATAAAAGACATGCAAATACCAGATGGTTGGGAAAGCTGCCTGGTTGCCTAGGCAACACAGGGATGCTTTCTTGCCTTCAGTGCAACCAGGCTGCACTGCAGAACACAGTGTCTGAAGACAAGGAAGTGTCCCCATATTACCTAGGCAAAATGGCACAGATCATCATGGCTGCAAACATTCACAGAAGAATGAATTGGTTTGGGGTTTTTTCCCAAGAGGGGGAATTGTGCACCCGACACACCCTGAATTTTTGGCTGGCCATTACTTTGGCTCAGTCCTACTATAAATAGGGGCAGGAGATGTTTGCTTGAAACCAGTTACTTACTACCTCCCTCGAACAAGTTTTCCCCATGTGAATCCATACTGAAGCAACGTTTTTTTAATTGGATGGTTGCAGCTCGACTCCCACACGTTTCCCGCCTATGTTGCTCTCAGTACATTTTTTAACTGACCCAGATGGCTTTTCTTTTCCATGGCAAGCTGCTTGCTCCATGCAGTGGTTTGGGAGATTGCGCTTTTGCTTTTCTGTTCAAGATGTTGCTGATGTAGCACAAATACCTCCCCACCACCCCTCCCTACCCCCGTTTCCCTCTTTCTTCCAGATGTATTTTTATAAAGAAAGGCACGTGGCTTAACGAACACTCTGCCAAAAATAAAAGACATTGATCATAATAACTGGGTCTAAATAAGCCTCAGGTCCCTGTTCTTTTAAAATTTTGGAATAGGCACATATTAATATCATCTTTGTAGCCTTCTCTTCCTTTACTTAAAGAACTCAAGGTGGTACATAAGGGAATTATACCATAATATCTTCTTAACATCCCTGGGAGATATATTAGGCCAAAAATTAGCAACTGGCACAGGTCACATAGCAAGCCCATGCCTGCATATTTGTATATTTTTATCCCACCTTTCCTCCAAGGAGCTCAGGGTGGCAAACATGTTTTTTCCTTCACTAATTTTATTTTTACAACAACCGTGTGAGGGAGATTGGGCCTGTTGTTGGGTTATTTGAAGGTTGTTTCCCCCTCTAACAAGCAATGCCGCCCAGGTTCGGATGACATGACAAGCCGCACTCAGGTGGGTGAATGGCGCCAGGCAGGCGCTGGCAAGTGCTGGGGATTAAACAACTTGTTTAAGCCACGGTGATTGTGCAAACTGGGCCATTTTCTTGTCAGGTGTGTATGTCTGGAGATGAGCACAAGGGTGATAACAGGAGGTGCAGAAGCACTATAGTAGCCCCAGGACCAAGAAGGACCTCTACATCATGCACTATGTACTCATCACACATTTCACATAAAATAGCATGTGCAATCCAGCCCACAAATTTGCAAACACAACTCCTCTTGGCTTCATCAGGCCGTAAGATGGGTGTGGGCATAGAGTGGGCTGCAGCATGGTGTATACACTGTTTGAAACTTACTAACCAGAGTACAGAAGATGCATTGGCATTGTGCTATCGTGGTCATCTGCTCCACCGGATACTCCCCAAGGCAGAGCTTACATGACACAAGAGGATCAAGCACCAAGTCCCAAGTAGGTCTATATCTTGCTGTAGTCATTGCAGAATGATCTGAAAAGAGGGAATGAGTGTATCAATGAAACGTTTTAGCAGAAACCTTGTGGATTTTCTTTAGCCTGGCTCAATTCAAAGCTGCACACAGCTCTTAGAAGGTACCCCATTTTCTTCAGTGTTGGGAAATGTGTGTGTTGAGATGGGAGAATTTCCGCTGAGAGTACGAACATTCCAACCTTCATAGAAGGGAAAAGGGCAACCCTATTTACTAGGTGCTCCGCATGCACATTTCAACCCCTGGATGTGCACTATACCTTGTTTTATCAAACCAGAATATTCATCATGTGTACCATGGCACTAACGGGTTCAATCACTATTCCTGTTTCAGATGATAGTGTCTGACCATGCACAATCTAAATTCTTAGACAGAACCTTGTGAAAGAGATGGTGTTGTGTCCCCACATAACTCATATCCTCTGGCCAAACAAATGTTTACATCAGCAGGGGCCAACCTTGCCAGCATGTATACTACAAGTGGAGTCCAAGCATTGGACAGTTCCACTCTAGTGGTACACAGCACATCCTTTTTGAGTCTTGGTGTGCTTCTACCTAAGATCTACTAAACCGAGGAGCAGGAAGTAGCACAACACTAGAGAGGCATGTAGGAGTGCTGGCTTGACACTTATGCCATAGCCAGGTGCATGGGCCAACTGCTCCTCTCCAGGAATGCCACAAACACCCACTGCTTGAACCACATATTTGTCATCCATGGTTTAGCTTTCTCTTTTGTTTTAATTTTAAATGCCGCAAATCCACATGTTCTTTAATACTAACAATAACAAACAACATGCATACTCACCTAACAAACAATAATGCACCTATATAATACATCAACATTAGGCACTATAATTACAATTGTATAGCTTTTTCCTGTTTTGTATTTTAGCTCAAACGGTTGGCTTTTCCTTTAACTAGGAAAAGTTATACTTATAATTCAATAGGAAAAGGTTTCCTATTGATTGCAGACAGAAGCCCTTCAGGGGTTACAAAATCACTTTATTGTTTGGCTTTCTGCTTGCCAGGAAACAAGAAAAATCTTTCAATCCTTGGCCACAAAACAGCATCACGTAATGGTTATTTTTCATTATAACTGACATGGACTGGCTGGCAAAACTGGATGGGACAAGGAAAGAAAGAAAGAAAGAAAGAAAGAAAGAAAGAAAGAAAGAATCAAAAAATCCGATTTCCAGGGAGTGTTCTGGATCATTTCTTCTGAGAATCAGAAGCATGAACTTTGTTCCAAGGAAAAAAGGAAATAAAAAGTCACTCAACAGGATAGCTCCAAATCACAAGTCATAATAGAGAAGAAGTGGATGTGGAACAAACTCTTTTCCTTATGTGACATTCTAAGGCTGTGTGAGTATATGTGAGCCAGGCACACACAGAGAGAGAGAGAGAGAGAGAGAGAGACAGAGACAGAGACAGAGAGAGAGAGAGAGAGTTATTGTGTGTATATATCAAATCACAAAGCTTCTTGTTTTGGGCTTATTAGGGTCCCTACACCCTTCATTGCTAGTTGTATAGACATTTTTAAAGACAGCACTGACAAATGCATAAAGGACCAAGATGCAAAAATGAGGATGATGACCGTTATAGAAACATTGAAAAATGGCCCATTCTTGTTGGGGAAGCCTGATCCTACGAGGATCACTTGATAAGCAAAATAGCATTTTTTTATGATGGTTCCCACTCATTCATGGTGAGTGGGTCAGAATCATCAAACTCTCTTTTGCTTCCCCTCCTTACTTGTCCTGAAACATCAACACAAAATGGCACCCACGCAGGAAGATCCGGTACCATGGCAACTTCACTAGTGCTGTGGCCCACATACCATCCCAGTTCAGGAGGAAGGGCGGAGGTCGTACGTTTGGCACTAGCGTGGGGTCTTATTGCGTGAGCCTGTGAACTGTTTAGCCTGGATTCCGGTGGATTAATTGCAGGATTAGGTAGTACAAGCGAGGACCCACAACAAAATGTTGCAATGTATCCCCACCCCTTAACAGGAGTGCTCCTGTTTGGGGCACCAATCAGGCTGGAACAGAAAGCTTCTACAGATGTTTGTTGCTCATGGGGCAGAAGGTTTTGTGGGGGATTTTAAGGACTTTTTTTCTTTCTTTCTCACCCTCCTGAAACCCGAAACCTCCACTGTGCTATACAGTGAGTGCTAAAAGAGCTCAGATTCAGAGCTGGCTGCCAGTCTCAAATCTGACCACTTTATAGCAATATATTGGGATGAAGGGCTTCTCCACACAGAGGCTTTTTGTCCTGCGATTTTACCGGGGCTTCAGCTTTTGGATTCTTTGGGGGATTAAGATTGGCCTGTACACACATTTCCTGTTTCCCCTTCCCCTTCCCCCCCTTTACCTGCAAGTTCTGTGTGTTTCATTTATACAGCCACTAGATGTTGCTATGGTCTAGTTCTTCTTATTGTGGGATTTCCTCTTTTCATGGAGAAATGGAAAATGGATCTTTTTGTTACTAGATTATTTCCATTTCAAATTAAGCCATGGAAATGCGTGGAAAGTAAGAGAGAGGAGCTGGAGGTTGACGATGTTATGTAAAGGACCCGCAAACTTCCATGAGTGACCAATCTCAATCGCAGCATAAAAGCCCCGAGTGGAGAAGCCCGAAGAAATTTCTGGGAAGTTGGAAAGGATGTCCTTTTTTATTTTCTCCCTTCTGAAACTTCCCCATGTAGTGCAGGGAGGAGAGTTCTTTACCTCATGGCACACATCCCCCCACCCCAATTCTAACCCCCACATCAAGGATACTTGAGCAGACCAGCTCCCTCTCTCCCCTGTTCTCCATTTTCCTCTTCTCCCCAACTGACTCCCTCAACATTCTACCCAATTGTAAACATTTAAAACTGGCTCTGCAAACGCCAATGGCAATACAGTTCGTCATCCCCATACTCGAGGTTGGTGATGCAGGCTGTTTGCACAACACGAGGGTGGTTAATAAGCCAATCCAGTCACGTGCTGCCTCCTCTATTACCCTCATATTGCATGTTAGGAGGTGAGCCTGAGGCTGGTTTGGGTTTCCCGTCAAATACACAGACACACACACCAGCCCTGCCCCCCGGTCCTTCAGATTATAGCAAAAGTCAATCTACTTAATTTGCATCTGATACACTCTCCCATGCCAAATCCAATGCTTCATTGCATTCAGACATCTTGTGCTGCCTTAACTTGTAAGCAGTCATTCTGCTTTTGAAATGTATTTTCTTTAAATCACATTTTTTATGTGGAATAAGACCAAAGTTAGAGAGAACCTCAACTCCTCTCACTGCTGCTTCTTGGATTTCTTTTTTGTTTTTATGGGCAGCTTCAATGTTTGCCCCAGGGGAAGAACAGAAAAGGGTCAAAAGAAACCAGGAAGTTCTACCTTAATAATGGAGTGAATTACTGTTTTTCTTACCTCTGTAGGTTCAACTGCCACCACTGTCTAAGTGCGAAGCTCATAGATTAGCCTTCCTCAACCTGGTGCCCTCCAGATGTGTTGGATTACAACTCTCATCATCCCTTGGGAGGGCAATAGCTTGGGGAAGGCTGTCATAGATCTCTGTTGGGGATTTAGCTGGGGCAGGGGGTTGGATGTCTTTTTCTTTTAATTTACAAACTGATATGCTTCTGCATTTCCAAGAGGTTCCCCAAATATGTATAAACCACGGGCTCATTTTTTGGATGGCCCTATTTCACTTCCAGACTCAACTACCCGCATTCACTGAGTTAGAGGGAAATTTGCCTGTCATTTTTGAGCACCATGAAGCACAGTTTATCTCTGCTTTATAAAATCACTTATTAGAAAGTGGGAATGTTAGATATGTGTCTCCTCTATTGCTATTCAAGTCACTGCTCTGTTTTTGTTCTTTTAATGTTCTGAAGGTGCCTTATTGTGCTACTTTCCTTTTCAGTTACACAGAAGTGGGGGAACAGAGCCTTCTCCATTTGCCAAGTGTGTGGCTCTCTTAAAAGGAGAAAGTGGCTATTTATGCACACGTGCAACTCTCACAACTAATCTGGTGCAGCCATTGTGTTTTCAACTTGGATATCTCCATATCAAAGTACAAAATGTAACACAACAAGCATAGAAAGGAAAGGAAGTCTGTCGTCTGTTGGTGAGGGAAAAAACCAAGTACTTGGTTGGTGCAAAGCAGAGAACAATGAGGCCTGTTTACTTGTCAGTAGCCAAGTGGGAGTATAACACTTAATATTTTGAAATCCAGGGTTGTGTTATTTCCCGTTGAGAAGTGCTATAGGGCCAGACTGTGTGAATCGCCATGGAACCATTAAAGGCACAGAGTTTCTGTTCTGGGGGGCAGGGAGGCGCTATCCCTTCTATTATTGTTAGAGATGACCCACAGGATGCAAAAGAGAGACATTGACTGACAGAGGCTTTGAAAAGGCCAAGCATCTGAGAAAGCAAACATCAAGATACGGATTTGTACTGTTAGCTAATTTCATTTAAGAACCTATCAGCATAAACATGCTGTATTTCCTTTATCTCATAAGATCTCTTCTTTCTCTTCTGATCGCCTCACTGCTGAAGACTCATCCTCCATCTCTGTCCTAACTAACTGCCCGTTTGCTATCACTGGAAGATGTACTCCGACATCATCATGAGGCTTTGCAGGCAGAAATATCGTCTTGGCTGCCATTGGCTCAGCTGCAAATATCTCACAGAGCAGCCTAGGGTCAGGCAGCTGAGAACTAAACTGAACATTACATGGGATGTGATGTTGTTAAGTCCAAAAGCTCTTCACAAAGAACCCCTGGTTAAATATGGGACTGGAACCCTGCAGGGAGAAAACAGCATGGGGAGTTTCTGGGGAAAGCAGGCTGACAGGGAGTTACGTCCGCCCCTCCCACTCTCTGCTGCCAGTTGTCCCCCTACTCACTCACCCACCCACTGATCCAGGTGCTTCACAAGAAGCATCTTTTGGACTAACATGATATGTGGTTGCATGGAAATGTTCTGTTTGGTCTTGAGCGCCAAGACAGAGTTGAAAGTCCTTAGAAGTTAAATTCCAAGGTCCATAAGCAAGGGATTACTATTGCCTATACATGAGGGGTTGTTCAACACTTCACTGGTGCAAACTGGTGGTGCAGCGTAAAGAATCTGCAAGCATTTTCTGCTTATGGTATGTGAACAACTGGTGAATGATACAGGTCTGTATGTCTATTTATTTGGGAGGCTGGATGAGGAAATATTGTTAAATAGATTCTGATGTCTCTCTCTGTGTGCATAATCAAGACTGTAAGTATTAACAGAAACTCCAGTACAGAAACTCCATGTGGGAGAACTGAAAATATGAAAGTAGCAAGTGGGATATTAACAAATGTACCCATAATTCCAATATTCATGGATGCATCTCAGGACTTTATACTGTGGAATGCTGAAGCTGCAATCCTATGCCCACTTAAGTGGGAGTAAGTCACACTCAACAAAGTGTGACTTGCTACCAAGTAAACATGCATAAGAACAGTCCGTAAGCTTGCAAAGCCATGTGCATATGCAATATTTGCGATAGTGACAGTGTCCTGTTGAAACATTTAAGTGACTGCCATGAGGTACAGTTTACAATAGATGAAAGCGACCTTAAGTTACAACCCACAAGCTCCCTGATGGCTATTTTACTCTGTAAATAACCATTCACCACGCATACGAGTCCACCCCAAATAGCCATAAAATGTGATGGGGACAGTTTCGGATGTTATATTTACAGAATGGCAGCCATGGAAAAATATTCCCAGCTGTGACGCTAGCATCCTTTTGTCTAGAAGAAGGAACGCCCAACACAGGCAAAAGACCATTAATGTCACAGCTGAGAATTTCCCTGAAAAACCTAGTTTTGGCCAGGCCATCCCTGCAACCCCTTGACAGCATTAAATGAAAAAATAGGGGAAATTATATTACTAAAATACCAGAGAAAGCTTGGCTTGTAATTCATTGCAATTAATCATATGCTGCTTCATCTTACTATTCCTTGTATTTTTTTGTGTTGCTGTTGTAGCTGAGTTGTTTTTAATAGTGTATTTTAAAATTGATCTGTATTGTTACTGCAGCTGAAATTGTTTTTCATAGTGTATTGAAATGTGATTTGTAATATTTATAAGAGATTTCATTATATTAAGTGGTTTATAAGTATTACTAATAAATAAATAAAAATACTAAAACACATTTTATTTTTGGGAATTATTATTTCATCTGTTTATTTTAAACTAAACAACCCCCCCGCACCCCCCCCCCAGTGCTTCAACTGGAACATGGATATTCTTACCATGACTGTCTCAAACAGAAACTCAAAATTAATTTCTGAGTTTGTTTCTTCCATTTTTAGACTGCTTCTCTCAGGCACGCTCTGAAAGTGACTTAGCAATGCTAGTGAGCTAAGTCAATTAAGGGTGCAATCCTATGGCCGTTAGTCATCAGCTAGATGGCCATAGGATAGGTCAATTCCCAGGAACCGACCTCGGAGCCCGTATTCCAAGGTCAGTTCCTAGAGAACCCACCCCACCCCCTCCCGCGCCACCTTATAGGCAGCGCAGATCAGCCCTGCGCTCCATGCTCATAAGAGCAGCATGAGGTGGCGAAAACAGGGTATTCCCAGGGGCGGGAAAGTCAGAAATCCAGTACGACACATCCTATGTGTTGCCTGGCCCCCACTTCCCACGCTCCAAGGTCCTGCAGCTAGACAGCCGAAGTCGGCGGACTAGCTGCGAAAATAGGGCTCAAGGAGTGAGGAGGAGATCCCGCTCCTCACCATTCCTCCCACCCTGCACTGGATAGGCGGTCGCCCCTGGGGTTGGAGGCGACCCAGTTGATCTTGATAAGATTGCTCCCTCCAAAAGGGAATGCAAATTTAAAAATTAACTTTCTGTTTCAGTTGGAGATAAATGAATTAAAGCTTCAGTCCTATACTCACCTGCCTGGGAGTAACCCTCATTGGATTCCATGCTAGCTAAGGGAGCTGAGTCCCCAGTAAACCCCAGCTGTACTTGGACTGAGAGATCAAGTGGCCCAGCTGCCATGTAACAAACTGCTCGTCTGCTGGTGCAACCAGCAAGAACAGATGGAACAGTTCCAAGCCTGGGAATAGAGAACCCTAGCTTTGTATGCATACGAAGAAAGGGAATTCAGAAATTATGTTTGAGCTCTTTCCCAGGGGATCTTGTGACTGCTTTCCGAAGTTACAACACAGTATTGCTCTTAATTACACAGCGGCCTCCCAAATGCAGTTATGCCTCGGACTTGATGGCATTAGTGCATTACCCTAGAGTGCTGTGCAGCTGGGATCTGGATCAATGTACAAAAACAGGAAAGGAACTCATACAGCACAGGGCCTCCAACCTGGGTTGGGACTCTAATATTAACCCTTTGCCCCCTGCTGCTGTGGTCCCAATCCAATTTGCATTGCCAAAAAAGAATCCATTGATCCTGTTTCAGGAAAAGCAAATTGCTCGTGTAGGGTCATAAGAACATAAGGGACATGCTGGATCAGACCAAGGGTCCATCTAGTCTAGCATTCTGTTCACACAGTGGCCAGCTAGCTGTCGACCAGGTACCCACAAGCAGAGCATGAGCACAACGGCATCTTCCCACCCATGTTCCCCAGCAACTGGTGTACATAGGCTCACTGCCTCTGATACTGGAGGTAGCACATAGCCATCAAGACTAGTAGCCATTCATAGCCTTTTCCTCCAGGAATTTGTTCAACCCCCTTTTAATGCTATTCAAATTGGTGGCCATCATTACATCCTGTGGTAGCGAATTCCATAGTTTAGTTATGCGTTGTGTGAAGAAGTACTTCCTTTTATCTGTCCTGAATCCCCTACCGTTCAGCTTCATAAGATGACCCCGGGTTCTAGTATTTTGAGAGAGGGAGAAAAATGTCTCCCTATCCATATTCTCCACACCATTCATAATTTTGTATGATTGAGAATGCACCAGGGGCCACAGGATTAAATCCTCCCAACCCCTCATGCTAGGGTCCCAATCCAGTTTAGGACCCCCCCCCCCAGTAATGGGGGCAGGGCAGAATCTGCACTCAAGCTCAGACCTACGCAGGTAAAGTAACATATAGTTAGGCTCTAAGACCTATTGATTTTGATGCACTCAGCTTTCAAGTAAGCATGCTGAGTTTTGCAGACTTATTTGAATTTCCAACTTATGGTTCTGTTATAAGCTGTGCGAAGAAGTGCCTTTTTTTCCAGTAACCACAGAAAACAATGGGGTACGAGGTGGGGATGAGCAACTTCCCTTTGTGGGGACACAATTAAAACAAGTGATTGGTGGTGTTAGAGCTGACAGGCTTTCTACAGGTATATGCCCACAAGCTATGAAAATCTAACTATCCTAAAGCAGGCACGAAGCCCCCAAATCATATCCACCATCAGTTTGCACATCATGGAATCTTGCACAGCTTCCGTTCATTTGCATATACATCCCAGTGGAATGTGTGGCCACTGGCATCTCTAACTGGATGCACCAAGTAGTAGACAACACATGCCATATTGTGCTGACCGTGCTCAGTGAAGGAGTACGAGTTGTCCTGCCAAGAAGCTATTCTGGGAGGAATTTTCCTTTTGCGCTATTTTACCTTTGCTAGCCTACCTATGTCAATGTTAATAACATTTGGGGCTCTATGAAGGGCTCACACATAGTGACTTCCTGAGTAAATCCTAGGACTCGTTACAAAGCATCTGCTTGTGTGTTTCAGAACTTCACATTCCAAGCAGAATAGTGGTTTTGGTAGAACGTCAAACAAAATCCACCTCCATCCATGCCCTGACGTGACATCCAACATGTCCCCACTTTAGGAGAAGTTGTTATCCACAGATGATATCAGAAAAGGGAATTGCTTTGGTACTATTACCTCATTAGGCTTCCATCACCTGTGGACAGATAACCAAATTGCTTTAAAAATAGTCACATGTCCTGCTCGCTTATACTGCAGTCCTAAGAAAACCCCACTGAGTTCAATTGGGCTTACTACCTGATAAATGTGCATGGGATGGCAGCCTTAAAAATTTTGGGATCCGCCCTCCCCTGGGACCGAGTACCTATAAATTCTAGGAATTTGAAATGTTTTCCCAGTCCTGGTTAAAAACACTACAAACATGTGATGCTTAGTTATCTTCCACGGTTGTCCCTTCTGGGCCTTTGTTGCTGTTATCTTAAATTCAGCATTAGCTTTCACGGTAAAGGGCTTATTTTAACAAGTCATAAAGACTTAAGAGCTAAGTCAAACAAGCAGTAAGACTACTAAAACTAGAAAGGAAAAACTAGAAAAAGTATTCTCTTCCCCCACCTCCCTTCTACTCATGCCTCTGAAATCATGTCAGCAATAGATAGAGTAAAAACATACAAGGAAAGTTTTACCTGCATAGCAGGATTAAGGGGCCCATCCTCACATTATTTTAATCTGCTTGTATTGAGTTCTGCCTGTGCTGCTATGCATCACACAGGTTATATGAATGCATGCATACTTCTCAAGCACTTGAAAAGCCACTATTGGGGCAGTGCCCAAAAAACGTATCCGTGCTGACATCTCCACATGGTATTATCATGACTGTCCATTGCCTATTTTTGCCTTGTCACAACTTGCATGTGGTGGTGCAGCTAAATCATCAGTCTGCCCTGACCAACCAACCGACCCGCTCCTCCAAACACACACACACAAAGGGTCCTGTGAACTGGCCTTGAAGCTGACAAGCAAAAGAGGTGCAGCAAAAGTTAGAGAAGCGCTGAAGCACACCGCTCTTGAAGTGCAGCTGCTGAAACTTACCAAAAGTCAGACTTCGGTCACCTTTTGTGGATTTGTCAATACATAATACTGCTTTGCAGTCTTACCAAAATTCACCACGCTCTTGGCAAATCTAATGCATACTCATTCATCTATGAAAAGGCCAGGCATTTCTTTTTTTAATGATTTACATCCATAAGCCATCTGCATTTTCACAACAAACGGTATCCCATGCTGCCTGTGCACCCGTGGGCCACCTCTGGTGCAAGGCGAAGGTAGCACTTCCTACAACAATCACAGGCAAGTCAAAAAGCTCCCTTCTGACATGGAACAAGTCAGCAGCGCTCACAGAAGGGAGCTCAGTGGACCTGTTCCATTTTGGCTCATTTCTGGAGTTGCTCTAGGAAGCACCAGGTTCCTGTTGTGCCGGTCTTGGTTCCTGCTAGTGCAACATAATCTCATGGGCAGCACTGGATATTGCTCAATATTGGCATTCTTACAGTATTGTGATCCTTTTGCTAGGATGGTTAAAATAAGCAAAACCACTGTTTTTCTGGCGCTACCACATCGCTAAAGCAATGACTGAATAAGGCCTTACTCTGCAATCTGTTCTCTAAAAGCATTCTTACTAAGATAAGATTTGCCTTTTTCCAATATACAAAATGGCGTTTCCTTCAATCGCTAGGTATTATTTCAATTTAAAAGCAAATAAAAATAACATCCTTCAAATAAATACTCACTGGAAATCAAGTTATTATTATGAGACTATGGTTAAAACAAAGCAAAAAGAGGCTTATTTTAAAATTGCCAGAAGAGTGTTCATTGAATATTTTAGATGGTAGCCATCTTTCAATATTCAGCTTGTGCTGTCCGAGATCAAACCAGTCCAAAACCCACAGAGACTTACCCTCTATTCAAGCTTCTGGGAAGATCATAGATGAAGATCCATCCACAGTAGCCCAGTTGAGTCATGTGGTAAAGCAAAATCAGCTCTTGGGACATGCGCTCCTATTTAAAGCAATTCCACTGTGCCAACAGTGAATCTTTTTCTGGGGCATACTCTTTCATTACAGCTTTTTCCCATTTACTTTCATGACCGCTGTTTCCTTAAGGGCAACCATATAGCCCAGAATTACCACCTCCAATATAAAAATAGGACCTGAGTTCCAAGAGGGCACTAAGTCAGGGTTTTTTAAAAAAAATTGTACAGCCTAAATTACATCTGAATGCTTAAGTTAGCATTTCCCTTTTTTCCCCCAAACATTTCCAGTAACAAATTAAATCTGAATAGTTAAACTTTCTCCCACTTTCCATTCGAGGGTTTTTTGTTCATTTCACGTGCCGCTAGGAATGTCTATCTAGAGGATCTGTACTTGAATAGAATGTACTGTAGGTTATTTCCAAATCAATAAAGTAACATTTGTACTAACCAAATTTTGGTCCTTAGATATTGAGGAAATATTTGAGAACACATGGGGGGGGGGGGGACAGCATGAATCGTAAATAGCAAATATTTTTAAGTGTATGTCCACACAGGAATTTCCACTCTGATTCCATGAATCCTCCAGTCTGTTATTCAGCTAGGCATGGTTGAATTGCTTGCTCAGAATAAACACCCTAAACACGTCAGTCTTGAATTGTTAAAAAAAAAATGTAGAAAAATGCTCCGGAAGGGCCAGTAATTGTTCTGAGATTTATTTGTTTATGCGGAAAAGAAAAACATACACTTTTTCCTATCAAAGCATCACCCAATTTCCTTCCTGTTTTCCCTGCACAAGGAATCTTAAAACCCAATATTTGATATGACTTATGATATATGAAGTCTGCCCACATACATTTATTAAAAGTGTTTTATACCACCTTTCAGTTACACTCCAACAGCAGTTTACAAAAAGAATAACACAAGTAGAGTATATGACATGTACTGTACATGTACAGTCGCACACTGTACATTCAGTGTGCAACTCCTTTGCTGAGGGAACTGCACTGGCTACATGGCTACTGGGCCAGGTTTAAGGTATTAGTCCTAGTGTATAAAGCCCTAAACTGAGAGAGCATCTCCTTCCTTACCAACCTGCCCAGTCACTGTGGTCATCAGAGGGTATGTTCCTGGTGGTTCCACATGGACCCATGGTCCGGTTGAAGTCCACCACGAAAAGAGCCTTCAGTGTGGTGGCCCCCTTCCTGTGGAACTCCCTGCCTTTGGAGGTCAGGCAGGCACCAACGTTGTGTTCCTTCCAGAGCCTCCTGAAGACACTGTTATTTCGGGAAGCCTTCCTCGAGTGACCAGCTGTGGTTTATTAAATTCAGCCTTATCGGAACTTGGTTTAAGATGTTTTGTTTTAACATGGTGTTTTATTCTTTTATCCTTGCTGTTCACCGCTCTGAAATCTTTTGATGTGCAGTGGTATATAAATATTGTAAAGAAAGAAAGAAAGAAAAAACTTCCTGGTTTGATCAAAACCAGTTTGTCACTATGTTTAAACTGGCAAGCTACAGTTTGAGTGAACCCTACAAACGAACTTTGCAAACCAGTTCAAACCTTCGCTTGGAGAGGATTACACTATAGCCTGCCAGTCTGGACATAATGGTAAACAATGGCTTCATCAAAACAGGAACACGCAATCACAGGGATCATTCCTGTTACTCCAAACCATGGTTTGGAAGATCAGAAATGTGATGTCTGAATCTAGCCATTCGAGTTTAAATTAGTTGCATACTATTTGTTCCATTGGTTTTGTTGGGATTTAGTCACGACTAAACTTTAGCAGCATCGGGGTCAGGATGAGCAAGAGAATATTCCTTCTGCTATCTAGCCAAAACTCCTGCAGAAGTGACTGAAGAACAGGGGCCTCTCCCTACTAAAGCATTAAGAAATACCTAAGGTGATAAAGCAGGCAGTGAAATCATGGCTACTGGCAATTCCTCTTAATGGCAGATAAGAAATCCAAATATAAACTTTTACTATTCAGAGCCCTTGCATGTGTCTGAGAAAGCTTCCAAATTGGAAAGAACATAAATAAGAACAGGGAAAAAAGCTGATAGAAATAGGTCAGCAATGTGATCCATTCTCCTTAATGCATTTGGCAGGGATTTTAAGGCCTAGACTTTGAAAACCATGCATAGATATGTTCCAAGTTAGTGTTTGCCTGACACCCAAACCCAATGAATTATTTGAAATTAAGTCTGCATTATTCAATGGAACTTACTTCCAGGAAAGTGGCTAAAGGACTGAAGAATCAGTCTATTTCCTGACTGTGACAATTTCACATATGCTCAATCATAAGATTTTTTCCAAGCTGCGTTCTGCCATTTTGTAAATGCACAAAAACTAATTTAAATTATACACGTTTGCCCCTAAAATGCACATTTTCTGCAAGCATTTACTCCTAAAATATGAATTTTCCATCTATATTGTACGTTTTTGAGCTGAGAACTGCACTAAAATTCAGGGAATTACACAATCCACATATTAGTGGGTGAGGGTGGTTAGCTTTTAAAATGCAGAAAAAAAAAAAGTTCTCCAACGTCTGTAGTTCAGGTACTTACACCCAGGACAGTCTACCTTCCATAGAAACAAAATCACAACAGGGGTGTTTCTGAAACAACCATGCTTAACGTTTGCTAGCTGGAAATTAAGTGACTGTGCATTATCCCGATCCCACCCAGAGAACCCCACCTCCTACCCATTTTTATCAGTGAGAGACTTGCTGTAGATGGTTCTAAATGTGTTCATTCTAAACCACAGAACACAATTAAAATGTACTTTAGCCGTTACCACATTCCTATGATAGAGTTCTTCCTTCCCTTTAGAGGCAATTTAAAGAAAACAAAACAACCATGTGACCTGTGTAGGCAAGGTTATGCTAATTTTACTTGTAGAAAACTAGTATTATAGTGATTCTTCCCATGTTAAAAGAAATGGCTTCAGCCTCCCAAAGTGTAACTACAACCAAAGTAACAGCAGCTTGCCTGGATGAGATGGAGCATCTCATCACTAGCATGGAGCCAGGAACGTTAACAGAAAAGGTATAACAGAAAATGTACCTTTTTCTTTGAACAGCAAGACTATATGCCAGGGGTGGGGAACCTCAGGGCTGGAGGCCAAATTTGGCACTCCTGGGGTCCCAATCCAGCCCTCCGGGGTTCCCCAGACGGTCCCTCTGTTTTAAAAGTAGTTTGGCATGGACTTGGGGAACCAGAGGGTGCTGCTTGAGAAACAGAAGCCACAAGCCTTGGGGAGAAAGGGATTCATTGTACAGTTGGTTCTGACACTGGCTGAGGCTACCAACATGCAAGGAAGGAAAAGGTGAAACAAGAGGGAGTTATGGCCATTTCATGGGACCAGACTGGTGTGTCGAAAAGTATTTCAGCCAAGTGTGACAGTTTCAGCACAAGCTCAAGTCTTTAATTCAACCCATGTTTATATGTCAGCATGCAACCCACTCTTAGCCATTTTGTGATGACACAGTGGAGTTCCATTCAGGGGTTAATTTTCCTCTTGCAGTTTAGAATCATGGAAGTTCAGGATTCTGAATTGTGTGGAGGTCCAACACGAGGAGGACAGGCACCCTGCTACAGACAGTCACC
Organism: Heloderma suspectum; assembly: GCF_057233095.1. Classification (NCBI taxonomy): domain Eukaryota; kingdom Metazoa; phylum Chordata; class Lepidosauria; order Squamata; family Helodermatidae; genus Heloderma; species Heloderma suspectum. The sequence goes on from NC_139458.1 coordinate 276,597,889, forward strand.
CTCCAACCTGTGGAGGCAAAGAGGGATGACAACCAGGGGGCAGAGCTAGTGTGCTTATCCCTGCCCTCCCTCACCGTGTGGGGGATTTAGAACACCTGAACGGGCCTTGTACATGTGGCTGAATTTGTGAGCTTTCAAAAGGCAGTATCACCATGTACTGAACTCAAGCAATCCACTCAACTCATATTCATAATGCAAAAACCTGCTGGAAGGGTAAGTTGGGCATGAACTGATAGTCTGCCTGCTGCTCATGGATTAATCAAGACATGGGGCTGGGGTTCATGGCTGAGCTTATGCCTGTAGTTAAAACCCTAATCTAGAGAACATCATTTTTTAATCACTTACTAGACTTAAAACATACCATGGCTAATACAGAGCAGCCAAGGGACCATAGCTCAGTGGTAGAGCACTTGCTTCGTATTCAGAAGGTCCCAGGTTCAACTCCCGGCATCTGCAGGTAGGTCTGGAAATAGTCCTGCTTGAAACCCTAGAGAGCCGCTGCCAGTCAGTGTCGACAGTTCTGGGCTAGATGGGCCAGTGGTCTGACTCTGTATAAGGCAGCTTCCTGGGTTCTTAAATAAAATAACATTTCCATATATTTGAAAGTAGCTTCACTAAGGGCAGGTTTGTGTGCAACAGGAAAGAAGCTCTTAATTTCACCCTGCATGTTCATCTGTCAGTTAGAGCACAAAGTACAGCTGAACAGGAATATAGAAGGAGTTGGGTTGTGTTTAATTTGGAAGTTCAGGCAGCATCCCAGATGGCAGACATAGATATCAGAAAAAGTAGTGATTCATAAAGAAGAGAGTTTAAGAACTGCCCCTCTAAACCAGGAAGTTAACATACCAGTACTATAGGGTTCTCGTATAATATACAGTCAAGGCCAGAAATATTGGAACAAGGATAAAGCCACTCTTAGCTGTTAAATGAAATTTTGGCATTTTGCTTCATTAATTCCTTCTTTGGATAACAGGAGCTTTAGTGTTACTTAAAATTGAGAATGCATTTCTGTTACATCACTGAAATATTATTAAACTGAGAGAACACATCAAGCAATGTATTTTAAATGAGAAAAATCCCAATTAGAAAGACAGATGCAAAGCAAATGATTCATTTTAAACGTTTTAAGTTTAAAACATAATTTACTCTGGGCTTGTTTAGCAAAGTGCCAAAAATGTAGACATATCTGTCTTCATTTGCAGTGGAATTTGCTACCAAATGTTTAGCGAGGTGCACACTTTATCGCTATTTTCTAGCTTTAAAAAAGCAACTGCATTATTTTCAGTGTCAGAGGAAAAAAGGTGATATATCTTTTGAACTATGTCTCTCAGATACCTTAAAAGGAATCTAACATAAATGTGTTTCTAAGCACAGTAACATTCATGTTCTGCTTGGCATAAGACCCTCATAAAAGGATAAAAAGTGAAAACAGAATGTACCAGCCAACTGTTGTCAAGACAGCTAATGCAAACTCCAGTACAACAATTTCTCCTTTGTCTGCACTCCCTATCCTACAAAAAGGCAGCAAACACTTTAGATATTTGGGTCAATATTCTAAGAAAGACTTGAGGGTCAAACTTTAGAAAGACTGCTAAATTAAAAACAGACCTGAAAGCACTGGGTCACGACACTACTGTTATTTTTGTTCAAAGGGTTACTCTTTATACCTTGGCTTTATTAGGCTGGTAACCAAAGAGCTAAATAAGCTGTTGCAGGTTTTCTGAATAGCAAGCTGCTTTTGAATTTGAAGAAAAGACAACTGTCCTTTGGCACTGTGCATACGTTAGTTGGAATTAGGACATGCATGCTGCTTCAGGGAAGACCCAAATATAACTTTACCTCTCAGATTTGGAGCTTTGAATGTATCCCCTGGTCACGTTTAGAACTTTAAAAAAAAAAAAAAAAACACTGCTGCCCCACCACCCCACCGCGCTTGTATTATCTTTTGGGATTCGTCTCATGTTGTTGGTGTTAGCAACTGGTGTCCCGTCCCCCCAAACCTTGCTGCTGGTTGCCTACACTGTCCTTGTACTGCTCCTTGAAGTATCCCTCCCAAAGTGCTTGTCATCCCACTGAACTGATACCAGAGCTCAGTGGGAAAGAAAAGTGGCTACTGGAGGAAGCAAACTATGGGCAGGTGAGCAACAGGACTAGCTCTCTGCCCAGAGAGCTCTTCTGTGGTTAAAATCAGACCCCACCCCCACCCCTTCCTCTTTATATGGAATTGGGGCAAATCCAGGTTTAAACAGTAAGGTTGTAGAATGCAGGGGGCCTTCCAGGGTGGGGCCTTCCCTGAGGCTCTCTGCTGCCCCCCCAAACCTGCTGATGGGCTTGCCCTGGTTGCAGACTTAATGTCCTACCATTTAGCTATTACCAAGTTGATACTGTCAACATTTCAGTGGTCTTTTCCTCTAAATTTGTACTCTGTATGTTCAAATTCAGTAAATACATGCCATCAGTAGGAACACTAGTACCCATTCAAGCCAGTGGAAGTAACGGACTGCAGATCACCAAGCTTGTTATCTCCTCTTCTCACCCACTACCATCTGCATCACAAACCAGATTTACTGGGCCAGGTTATGAAAGTCATTTTTAAAACAATCATAGCGGGAATCAGCTGTCACGATGACAAAGCTAGAGACACTCTGGTGTCAAGCATTGGGAGAGAGAAATGCTACCGGAGCCATAGCCTGTGCCCTGCCACTGAGCATTTTTATTTTTGACTGCATGTCATTCTTAGGGGCTTTCTATTTGTGAGTCTGTCAAGTCCTTGCATTGTAGATAAAGCCAATGGGTTTTCAGCATGCATTAGATGCCAGCATTCTTGAGGATCTTGAGAGAGAATGTCCTGAAGCCATTCCCTTTGCGTTTATGTATCTTTATCCAGGGTAAGTAAATCCATTTGAACATCCAACATTCAGGTGTATGTATATGCGTATGTTTTCAAATAAGGCTCTCTTATTTCAAGATGCTGCTCAACAGTTTAACAATCTCTTCCATGCTTTCTAGTTCACCTTAAATCAGGGGAATGTAAAGTATGTCACATACTGAGAGGAGGCAATTGAAAGGAGGGAGGGAGGATTGGGCACTGGTCAAAAAGTATGACAAGGAGGGAGAGTTAAGGGCACCTTTAAAAGTGTGACAGTTTAAACAGAATGCTGAATACAGACTAACTGAAGAACAAAAACAAGGCTTGTGGCTTGGCAAAGGAGCAAGAGACCTACATTAGAGAACGACAGTAACAATATAATAGGAAAGTTCTTGGAAGTTTCTGGTTCCTAAACAGATTAATGGACCAGCGCAGATACGAGCACCCCAGACCAATTAGACTTAGACAACAAGACAGCACTCTTGCTCCTTCCTCATTGGCCAAGACGTGACCATAAATACATACACATTAATTGGCTCCACCGCCTCAAGCAGTAAAATTTCTTGGGTGCAAGTAGCACCTGGTGGTGATTTTCACCAGGACGGGGGTGTGTGTGTGTGTGTGTGTGTGTAAAACTTTCCCTCCCCACCCCCTGAAGTCTAGATGATGCTCCTGTTTACACAACGAACAACATGCATATTAATTGCATTCAGTCAAGCAAGTCACATCTAGTTTGGCCCTTGAAACACAGAGACAGGGAACTACTATGGTCCTCCATTTGACTATATTTTTAATAAAACACATGCGGGCAATTATTGTTTCTTGTTTGGAACACACCACCACAGAAGTTTCCCAGCAAGTGAAAAGCTAACCCACCTTGACCATTTCCAGAGACTGAGAGGTTATTGCTTCTTTGTCCTATTATACCTTAAGATATGATAGTCTTAAGATCATCAGAGGAGGCTTTGCTCCATGTACCCTTGCCAGGGGATGTTTGTAATACTGGGACAGGGGAGAGAGTCTTCTCTTTGTTCACACCCCAGCTTTGGAATAGCCTCCTCTCAAGAATTTGGCTGGCACTAACATTACTAGCATTTCAGTGCTAGGTCAAGACATATTTGCCTAGGCATTTTAAAATTGGCTTATGGTTTTAGACTCTCGTGTGTGTGTTTTAGTTGTTCTTGTTTTTTTAATGATAATGGTGTGTGTGTGTGTGTGTGTGTGTGTGTGTTATGCTTTTAGCATCATTATTTTTATTCATGTCTGGTACAATGCCCCAATATCTTCAGAAGACAGGCAGGACTCTAAAACTAATTTTAATAAATACATAAAAGTCCCTTAGTGGAGAATGCGCTGATACATCGATGGTTTATCACACCAGTACGCCTGGCAAGAACAGCCAAAACAAATACTACAAACTGTTGGAGAAACCACCATCAGCAAGGTTGATATATCCATATGTGGTGGGCATGTCCTGTAGCATCAGTTTTGGATCATATTCTCAGAAATTAAAAATATTACACATCAACCATACATGCGACATCAGCATTGGCCCTATTAACAATATGGGAAGTACAAAACGTACCAACCGAAACTAGCCAAAGGCAAAGTCAAAACATCTGACTTATAGAAAATATAGTAGGATTTTAATTTATATACTAATCAGGGACATGCACAGCAGTATTTGTCAAAGCCCTTCCTCAGACTATCAAGAAGAGACTAAATATAATCTGTTATGGTGAAGAATTATAAAGAAAACCTCCAAGCATGGATTCCACCTCTATCTTGGTTTTTAATGTAAAGGGGAATATATACATATATGTTAAATATATTACCCTCTGTCAATAATTAGAATAAAATCCAGCTTCTTTATATATATATTTGTTGTTTTTAGTTTTTGGTTTTTTCTGTTGGTTTGTATCATTTTGTTTTAGAAAACTAATACAATCTTTAAATAAAATAAATATCCCCTAGCGTACCTTGTGATTTTTTGCAATGGGCACAATAATCTAATCACAGCTGAGTCACAGAGCATGTTACTCAACAAGTCCTACAGAGTTCAACAGGCTTACTTACTAGCAAATGTGATTAGAACTGCAGCCTCAAGGTCAAATTAGATGAGAAATGAGTGATTTAATTTCTGTCCTTTTAAATATTTTGGAAAAACAAAGCCAAAGGAGAGGGGGAAATCTGGATCACAATCATGACCAGGGAGGGGGGAATATTTGTCCACTCCTCTTTGGCCATTTTCCTTACAAAAATCGCCCACCGCTGATCACAGCCCCCCCCCCCTTCCCGGCTGTGATGTTCTTTTTTTTAAGTCTAAAGAGAAATGCAATTCATCTTGTCTAGTTTAACCCTCAGACGGCAAAGAGTTTCCTGAGCCGCCATCTTAGGCCTAGTATATTGCAGACTGGGCTTCCATCACACTCTTTATTAGCAATCTCTCTCCCTCCTTTGTTTAACATCAAGTCTGACGAAGATTTCTGTGAAACTTAAAAGCTAGCTACTACTTTGTGATTTTTAGTTGGTCCAAATACATGTATTAAATATGTTGCGATCCCTGATTGTACTCTTTGACAAGTTTAGCTTTCAGAGCAGAGAAACAAGCAGTCCTCTCCACAAATTCTAGATGTGGTTGGTTCAGTCTGACAAAAGGAAAACAAGCACCTGAAAGGCCTGCCAGGCTCTCAGCAGTAACAGGAGTTAACATTTGTTAGAATCTTGTAAAATGGAACAAAATCTTTGTGCATAATTGGCCTTAGCCAAGAACTGTAGATGAAAAAAGAAGCAGCAGCAGCAGCACCATTTTGAAAGAACAGTCAGTTTAACTAACAGTCTGGTAGTCAGAAATACAAGCAAAAATTAAACAAAACATGTGTATTTGTGTGTGTGCATGAAAACTTGGAATAACGATACAAACAGGGCAAATCTATGATCAAAAGTAAGAAACAAGATAGACGTGTTAAGCTTTATTCAAAACTGTGAACTGGAGCTGTTTGATGACTTAACTGAAATGTGAAATGGCTGATGAAAACAGTTAGCACCAGACGACAAACTGTAGAGACATTCAAGCAGTTTGATCTACAGGTCTTTGAGGTATTTTGTCACAGCCTCATTTTAAGCTAAACCTCTAATATGAAAGGCAGTTAAATGTATTTCTCATCTCTGTGAAATCTCTCTTCCACATAGAGCATCATCTTGAAACAAAAGATGATGGTTAAATGGGAAGTAACTGTGTAAACAGACTGATCTGACTGACAAGACTCAGAGTTGGGTGTGCTAGGCTGCCTCCCCTCCCAACCACACAGGAGGTCTGGCCTTAAGTGCGTTGTTGTTGTTGTTGTTGTTCAGTCGTGTCCAACTCTTCGTGACCCCATGGACCATAGCACGCCAGGCCTTCCTGTCCTGCGCTCTCTCCCGGAGCGTGCTCAAGTTCATATTCATTGCATCCGTGATGCTATCTAGCCATCTCATCCTCTGCCGTCCCCTTCTCCTTTTGCCTTCAGTCTTTCCCAGCATCAGGGTCTTTTCCAGGGAGTTTTCTCTTCGCATTAGGTGGCCAAAATATTGGAGCTTCAGCTTCAGTATCTGTCCTTCCAATGAGCACTCAGGGTTGATTTCCTTTAGGATGGACTGATTTGACCTCCTTGCAGTCCAGGGGACTCGTAAGAGTCTTCTCCAGCACCACAGTTCGAAAGCATCAATTCTTCGGCGCTCAGCCTTCCTTATAGTCCAGCTCTCACAGCCATACATTACTACTGGGAAAACCATAGCTTTGATTAGACGGACCTTTGTCGGCAAGGTGATGTCTCTGCTTCTTACTATGCTGTCTAGGTTTGCCATAGAAATATAATTCATGTGGAATAGTTAAATTACTGTAAAAGAATGTGAAATGGTTATGATATGCACTACCTGTTCTATCAAAGGTAGCGAAAACCTTTAAGAACATACAGGAGACAAGGGAACTTGGAGACAAGAGAACTCCAAGTCCCGCCAATGCAACCGGCAAAAAGCAGGGGAAGATCACCAGCCAGACTAAGATTAAGATCTTAAGACTAAGACTAAGAAACGGCAATGGATATGACTGTGCCAAATAACCAGGAGCCAGGGGCTTTAGAGACTATGCAACCATGTCTTCTGGCAGAGTTCCTTTGCTTTTATCAGTTTACAGACACAAATTCAGGAAGCCAGTTTTTTGCCATCATCGCACTTCTAAGCTGCAAAGCTGCACAAGCTGGAATTTTGCTTGTCATGCATTTCTCAAAGGCACAGGACACCTGCTAGAAAAAAGATGACAATTGTAGGAGTAAATGCATCTGGGCAGGAAAAAGGGAAGGGAGGCCAATTCTCACTTTGTGTGTGTGTGGGGGGGGGCACAGCTCCTTATTCCTTTAACAACTGCATGACATGCATACATTCAGGAAGGGAAGCTTTCCTAGGCCAGGAGAAGTAGTCAGGGGAAAAGCCTCCCCTGCCAAACTTCGCAGGGCTCCTTCACATTGAGCTTTCAGCCTGCGATTGAGATTGCTCCTTCACGGATGTTTGAGGGTTCTTTACATGATGCCCTGATCATTCAAGGCGTCTCCTGCACTAAATGCCCTTTGTTCCGTTTTTAATTTGATCTCAGTTATCAAATTACCACCTTGTGTTCTGCTTCAGTTTCCTCCGTGAAAAGAGTAAAAGTGGCAAGAAGAGGGGTGAGATCAATGAAAAGTAATAGAAGACTCAGATATGGGGAGAAGGAGGGGGAAGGGGGTGGGGGGAAAGGAAGCATGTGAAAAAGAGAGTTGTTGTGATCCTGCATTTAAAACAGAAGCAGAAAGCCCAGTTTTAAATGCAGGATTTTAGGCTAGTGTAGAGATGCCCTAAAAGTCAGGCAGCTATTAAAGGTGTATAGTGTCTGTCAGGAAAAAAGCTGGCAACTCTAGCAGAGGAGGGTGGTGATGGTAAAACAACTCAAATTCCCTAACTGTCAGGGCCTGACGTTTAATGAGATGCAAACCATAACAGCAGCAACAACAAACCTATTGAACAGCAGTGTAGTGGTAAATGTTTGAAGTGCAGGGACTCATCATGAGAGTCCCCATAGCCCTGTCTACAAGAGGAGTACCAACATTCAGGCAATTGCATTGAACCATATCTCTGTGTCTATTATGTGTGCGTGCACATACACACACACACACACCCAAAGAGCAGCAGCACACAGTATAATACCCAATTCATTAGGATCAACTGACAGGCATAGAATAGTGAGCTGGGGCAGTGTCGTGGTTAGCACATTGGACTTTGGCTGGAGAGACCTGAGACTGCATGAGAAAGGGAAAGAGAGGGGCACATCATGTCCACAAATAGCATAAGACCACCAGCTCAAAATTTTCCAGGAGTTTCTTTTCCCAGCACCAAGGAGAAACAGATGATCTCAAAGTCAACAAACTAGTTCTAGCACTTTTTATTTCCATCAAGAACAGGTATTTTGTAATGCTAATGGGTCTAAAATGCTCATTCAAGACCAAGCCACCCCCCAATACTTTGCATTATTGCACAGAGATAGCTCACAAAAATATATGGTTGCTAGGAAAATCCATTTCTCCCCAGCTACTGTGATGATTACACCTAAGCTCAGGGGGACCTGTGACATCTGAGGGGGTTGGCAGATGATACCATTGTCCTGGCTCATCAAAAGGTCCCAGCACTTCAACCCTCTGGGCTCTGACTCCACTACACCACTGCTATTGAATAATTAGCAGTGCATGAAAATAACCAATAAAAATTACAAATAATGTTGTTTGTGCAGCCCAGGACATAGAGTTAAAATTAGTTAAATCAAACAAGCTGAACTAACAAAAAAAGGGGAGAAAACGAAAATGTAACATAGTCATATCCCACTTTCCAGGAGTTGCACTTCAAGTGGGGTTCTTTTTTTGACAACATCCACGTTCTAAATTTCTGGAAAAATATTACAAGCTTCCATATCCTGCTCCTCAATGGCAGAAACCTAGCCCAAGAAAGGGTAGTAATTATAAGCCCATTATAAACCTGGATAAGTAAACAGCTTCAGTTTTTATAAAGTGATGGTAAATCATCCCTCCTGGTTATGAAACCAAATTTGTAGAGTTGCCAGGTCCTGCCTGTCTAGGTCATCAACTTTTCAATCAGCCTGTGTAAGTATGTCTTTAAAAACAGTGTGATCTGCAGCTATTTGCATGTATCTCCATGCAGGAAAAAGCTGTACCTGCGAATTCCTGCATATCACAGTGCTGTTAAAGGCATAGCTGCAGAGGCAGATTAAAAAGTTGGCCTTCCCTTGTCCTCTCATGTATCCTTCCCACTGTCCGCCCACTAGTGCAGCAAGCAATACTCTGAGTTCTACAGTGGCTCCAGTCCTTCTTGGAGGAGCCATTTCAGAGGGTAGTGCTGGGGGATTCCTTTTCAACGTCATGGCCATTGGCCTGTGGTGTCCCTCAGGGTTCCATCTCGTCTCCCATGCTATCTAACATATATACATGAAACCACTGAGAGAGGTTGTCTGGAGTTTGGGGGTCTGGTGCCACCAGTATGCATTTGATACCCAACTTTATCTTTCCTTTCCATCTAAACCCAAATAAGCTGTTCTAGTTTTAAATTCTGATTGGGAATGGATTAGATGAACAAACTGAAGCTTAATCCAGGAAAGACAGAGGTGCTCCTGTTCGTTGAAAGCTTGATCTGGGAACAACGATTCAACCAGTGCTAGATGGGGTTTCATTCCTCTGAGGATTCAGCTTTGCAGTTTGGGAGTTCTCCTGGATTCACTCCTGAACTTCGATGCCCAGGTTTTGTCAGTGGCCAGGAGTGTGTGTGGCAGACTGTTGACCAGAGCTGGTTACAAAGAGCACAATACCCTCATTACAGTAGCTTCACTGGCTACTGATCTGTTTTCAGGCATGGTTCAAAGACCTATATGGCCTATAAAGCCCTTTACAACTTGGGATCAAGTTACCTGAAACACCACTTTCTCCCATACAAGCCTGCCTGAGTTTGAAGATCTTCAGGAAAGGCCCTTCTTTTGGGCCTGCCTCCATGAGGAGGCATGTTTGGCCGGGATGCAAGACAGGGCATTCTTGGTGGCTGCTCCCAGGCTCTGGTACTCCCTGCTGAAGTTAGGTTGGCTCCTTTTCTGTTGTTCTGCCATCAGGAGTCAAAGACGTCTTTATTCAGGCAGCTCTTTGGCATGTAAGCTGGTCTATTGCTGAAAAGGTTTTTACTTGGTTGGCTGCAGTTTTATACTGTCACATTTTTAATAGTGGTGTTTTTTTGTTTTTATGTTATGTTTCAACTATGATTTTGCATTTAATCTGTATTTTATTACTGTTAGCTGCCTTGAGGGCCATTTTTGGCAGAAAAGTGGGACATAAATTAAAGAAATGAATAATAAATATAGGTAAAAAGGGAAAGCATGCAAAAATATATACAGAGATACAAAGAGATGCAAACCCTGCTTGGAAGTATGGAACAGCGCAAATACTATTTAGTTGTAAATTAACATTGTGTAGTGGTCCAATTTGTACCACTGTTGAGGAAATATATGAAAACGTTTCAATGTGAAACTTGATTTAAATCAGTGATTTGAATTAACCTTTTTTTCTGGTGATTTAAATCAATCCCCCCTGATATGCATGGGAAAAGTGAGAGGTAGGAGATAGCACTTAACCCTTCTCCCAGCTATCAATTTTCTCCCATAGCTCCCCCCAACAACTGCTGTTCCGTTTGCAATAGAAATATGAGCCTGGAATCAAGGCTATAGGGAAAGCAGCTTAGGCGAGACAGGTGCAGGGGGGAAGGGTTGAGCTCCCACCTCCTACCTGCTGCCTCTATGAGGCCTGAGCCCTGACTTTTGCAGATGAGAAATGGTAGCTGGCCGCTGAAGAGGCAAGGTTGAAGCAGAATGTGTACTTTGGCCCTGAGATGACAGTCTTAATTTGGCAAGAAAAATGCAATGACTCAAGCAAGTAAACTATATCCCCACATTTTAAGAATGCAGGCTCTCCTGCCAAATCACATCTGCAGCAAAGAAAAAATCATGCTGATTTCTTAATATGGTGATCAGTTAAACACTGACCATGTGAGCAAAAACCTTCTAGCACTAGCGGATACCCTGTCCCTTCTCCAGACAGCTGCATCAACCACTATGCGGGCAGGGAAAATGCAACCCATGCCAAAAAGAACCCAGTTTATTTGAGGGGCTGGGAGGGGAAGTGTACTTCCTACTCACTCAGGTTACCACTGAAGCATCAAATTTAAAGTAGCTTAGAAACTGGACAGTTTCCTTGTGTGACTAATGGCTACGCCACCACACTGGATGCCAAGTTGAAGTGAGAGAACAGGGATCTTAATCGCCACAAATCATCACCTTGCTGTGCCACTATCCTGAGCTTGCCCTGGCTGTTTTAAGATTGTAAACTCTTGGGATCAGAAACTGACTTTCACTTGGCTTCCACTGTGGTCCTTAGCACAATGAGGCTATGAGGAGAACAAAGTAACAGCAAAAACAAATACCAAATTCCCCAACCAACTAACCACCCCTCCCTGCCCCGCCCCCAAGCACCAACTATCACAATGTATAAACATCCTTGCTTCTATCATGCAGCAGTATTCCATATAAAAATCCCTTCACACTTCAGGCTTATAAATAGCTATTATCCTAGTCGCCGGTGGTGAGCAGAATCTCTGCCAGGCCACAAAGTGTATATAAAACGGAGGAGTTTAGAGAGCAATCCTAACTAGGGGGAGGGGGGGGAGCAGTGAGGTGGCAGATTACCTGCCACTTCCAAAGCCAAGCCAGCTCGCACCAGCCAAGCTTTACTGGGCTTATAGCCCGACGGATCTTAACTTTTTGGAACTGTCCCACTGAGATGAATGGATGTTGTGAAATTAGCTATGCTGGCTCCAGCCTGGTGTAGCTAAGGCCTCATCCAAGCCCTTCTCAGGGGAACGGAGGGGCTTTGGATCCAGGAGATCCAAAATGATCCCTGATCTGTCCCCATAATGGCAATTTTGTGACCTACAGCCAGCAGGAACAGATGGCTGGTCTGAGGGGGTTAGGATTGATCTTTTATTCTTTCCTTTCAGTTCATCCATATACCAGAAGTAATTAACTAATATAATTGTGGACATGTGGTCTATTTGAGGGGGAGGGGAGTAAATTTCTGGACATATTTGCAAGCTTGCCTCAATTCTAAATTCTGGGAAATGGTTGAATTTGAGGGAGAGAGAATTGCAAGATGGAAAACAGCCCCAACCAGACTTCTCAAGTGCCATCCCTTGTGGGAAACACTCCGATTAGATATATACATTCAAGCAAAGATATGAACATACGTCTGAGGGAATAAACTTAACTTTTCATTCTGCTTTATTGAAAACAAAACACATCCTAAAGTACTGCATTCTTCTGCCAATAATACCTTTAAAATGCATTTCACAGTTTTCTATAATTGATACAAAATCTGCCATAAACCAAAAGGAGGAAGGACAAGATTATGTTGTGATGTTGTAGTATGATTAATTTGGGGAAACAGACCCAATGATTCAAGCATGCATGCATCATCCCATACTGCAGGAGGAGAAATAGTATGATGGGAGAAGGGAGAGCAAAAACAAAATGATGAGGACTCCTGTGTTAAATTATACATATGAAATTAAAGTTCATTATTTTCTTTAGTGGAGAATTCCAGGGAAGAACAGCAGAAGAAAGAGAATAAGCAGAGCAGAGCAAATGCCTGTTTGTAGGAGCTGTTGGAGTAACAGACCCATATATTACCTTAATTTCTAATTAATTTAAATATTCAAGGGATGAATTACTGATTTTCTTTCTTTATTTGAAATCATCTATATCCTGCTCTTCCACGCTAAGAAGAACAGAAAAGTCACAGCAGCCAGAATATCCAAGAGGGCTCAAAAGCCTGATTAAAAAGAAAAATCTTAACTGCCTTCTTGAAGTGAAGGAGCCATAAGATCATGCAGGGAAGGGAGTTCCAGAGGTGGGAAGCCACCATAGAAAAGGCCTTCATGCTTTATGAATACCTGGAGGGACAGTGAGAAGGTCTTCTGTAAAATCTCACTTCACAGTCAGGTTTACATGGAGGAAAGCAGTCCTTCACGTAACCTGGTCCCATGCCATTTTACAGGTCAAAACCAGGACTTTGAATTATGCTCAGAAATGAATAGGCAGCGAATGCAATTGGTTCAAAAGGAGGCGAGCATAACAGCCCTATATCCCACCCCTGTAAGAAACATGGCTGTAGCATTCCGAATAAATCGAAGTTTCCAAACAGTCTTCGAAGGTAGCCCCACACTGAGTGTGAGGTACCGAAGGCATGAATCACTGTAGCCAGATCAGAAGGCTCTACAAAGGGGCAAAGCTGGCGCAAAGATCTTAATTGAGGCCCAATGGCATCACGCCTTGCTGAAGAAGGGCATTAGCATCAACACTAACCCACTCTGCCAGTCTCCCACTGGAAGCTTTTATTAGTGATGATGGGCGAGGGTCAGAGGATAGTGGTGGGCCTCATAACTCCAAGAAGCCTATCTGATTGCTTGAGCAACACAAGCTGAAAAGAATCCATCAAAACAGGGCAAGCAGATGCCAGTCAACAAGTCAGAAGAAATGCATACATCCAACTCGGAATGAATATGAGCAATTTTATCCATGGAATTTCATTTTGGAAAGAGGTCACAGCAGGCTGTTGGGTGATCCTGTATCCCTGTGGAATTACCTCCAAGGAGACTTCTGACCACCTGAAACAATTCCGCTGGATGACTCTGCACAAATGTAAAAGTGCTGGAGAAGAACAGTTTCTTTGCCAACTTCACCAACACAGAGTAAGCTCTAAGATGAGCTCTAGCCTACGTTCCATCAGACTTGTCACAGGTTACCCACTAACATCAGACGACCTTCCAGTTTCATTACCCTGAGCATGAAGGAGAATGCCAGGTTCTGCTGGACCACTGAAGACACTCAGGTTCAATCACATCATCTCCCTGAACCATTTATCTGTTCCAGATTGGCTAAGGTTCTGAAAGGATCACCCTTCATATTGTCAGGAGAATTCCCAAGAGTCAGTAGAAAACCATTTGGATCCATCAGATTCTTGGTACAGACCATTTTAATAGGTCCTCTACCCCTGCATAGGGTCAGGGTTAACAGCATAAATCTCACCAGGTAGTGATCTGACCATGACAAAGGAACCAATGAAAGTTTCTCCACCTTCAGATCTCTATCATTCATTAGAAACTGAATTAGAGATTGAAATGAGTTGAGAATCAACAACCCCTGGCGGAATCTAGGGCCAATCCTTGCATAAATAAGGCCTGACTCTACTGTTGTTGTAGTAATGTGAAAGCTCACTGCATAGTGATTTTTACCACATTTGGTTAATATTTTACTTGTTGTACCCTTTTGTGGCAAGAGCTGGCATTTACACATGAGGGCAAATTAATTTTCAGTGGGTATCCCTCAGGGTGCAAATATCTGCTCTCAACCACATTTAAATGAAATATTCACTCTGCAAAGATATCGTGGAAAAATAACTTCATAATAATTTTGCAAATAGCATGGCAGTTAAGAAGAAGTGGCTTGACCGAAGTGCTTTAAAAATACACACAGTCACCTGTCAATGACCCAAAATACTCAGCAAGGGGATGTGGCTCTAACACTCTGGAAATCCACATTTTGTTGCCTTGGACTAGGAGATGTGTTGAGATGTGGTGTGTGTTGTCTATGGGCCAAACTGCACATTCCAAATTAGGAGCTTTCTTCCCCATATGAATAGCAGGGGTAGGGGGTGGGTGATTCCAATCAGGACCATGGCAGAGGTAAAAGCTTAAAGCTCCCCTTCCTCCATGATCCCAATCCAGCTCATCCCACACACCATTTAGCTTTAAAAAACCTTGCACAACTTGCCAAACCACACAGTTTGGCCCTAATGGTGGCACCATGAGCAGCATCACCATGGTCCTCAGAAGCCACAAGCATACATGTAAAAGTCAGCAACATAGGTACTCAAAACTTCATTGAGATTTTCATCTTTTCACGGAAGCCAAAGTACATTTCAAACCAAATGTCATATAAAATCAGTTTGACACTGATTATTTTTGTACTGGACAGTTTGCTGCACACACACACACATTTTTGGTCTGCATCCACTACAGTTTGCAGCCAGGAACCGGCAGTGACATTTCAGGAGTAAATGTTCCAAGTCACATTAAAACAGAATCCATTCATCTCTTCTGGCTGATAAAGAAAACGACCAAATGTGCACCACTGGATAATAGAGGGCCACACACAACAAAACGCTGCTTTTTCAAACTAAAGATGGATGAGAAATTACATGATCTGGGGCCCTGAAAAGGTCGATAACACAAAAGGAAATGGGGATACAAGAAAGTAAAAAAAATAATAATAATGGTGGAAATTCCCATGGTATTTCTCAGACAACCACAATGGCATCAGAACTACAAAGCACAAAAGAACAGCATATGAAGAGTATGTAAGCTGAGCCACAGGCAGCTGTTGCAGGGAAGCCAGGAGCCAGGAACTGTGGTAGCAGGGGGGTGATGGGGTGGTTAAGCTAGGAACCAATACCAAAGCCAGGAGTCAGAACCAATGAGCAAACCAAAGCATACCAAAGCATGCCAGACTTAGGAAGATCACTGTTGCCAGGCAAACTCCCCACACAACCAAGGTCCCACCTATAATAGCTCTTCCTGCCTAGGACTGCCCAACAGCCAGCCTAGGAAGGTGAGGCCAGTCCAAAACCTGAGAACATTAAACTGCCTGGGAAGATACTCCAAGCCACAGTTCGGGTACATCACCACACTGACCAAAAGTTCCTGGCTCTGGCCTTGATGACTTCTGACACTGCAGTAGTTGAGAAGAATCAAGCACAAAGGACTAAGTATATGAATTCTAGATCCAGACATAGGACAAGAAGCACCTTCTCCTGACAAAAAACCCCAAAATCCATTAGTGGGTGCCCTCCACTAAAAAAACAGTGATCTATTAGACACTGGCAATGGCTCAAGTAGCTAAGACTTTTATAAAAGTTGGAGATGGGATATCTAGCTGGGTTAGTATTATCTCAGGCCTGGTTCACACATGCATGTTCATCACTAGATGACTACAACATCCAGTGATGGCCTACATGTGGGAATGGGCCATCACCACAGATAAGAAAGTTCTGTCACAACTAATATGTTGCTTTTCAGTGGAATGAGTTCATACATGTAGCTGTTAGCCAACAAGCGTTAACAAAAACAAAAAAAAAGGATATAGGTGAAACACGTGTGAAACAGCCCTCAGGCAGGTTTTCCAGCTCAGGTTCAGAGAGCTCCAGCACAGTCTACATGAGATGAGGACATGAAGCTCTCTAGGAACCGTTGCAGAGGCAGAAATCAAAGGCTCATTTGTTTTAGTGTAGTTTTCTGCTTGTAGCTCATACCTTCTACATACCAAAAGCTGCACTAGCTGGAGGCTGGTTTCCAAACATGATGAAATCTTTAAAGAGATCCGGCCAGCCTGGAATGTCCATTTCCCAAAAGCCTGGACCCCAAAAGGCAAAGTGTTCTGCTGTACTTTGCTGGAACTCAGAAGGATGCTCCTAATATTGGCTCCTTCTTCTTTCAAATCCTTCTGGAAGACTCAGCAAGGATGATTACATAGGCAGATCTTGAATGAAACGTCAACTAGCGGCTTTTGATGAAGCAACTGAGCCACTCATGGTTACAATTGTTGTAAAGGTGCCCGGAACATACTGTACCATCATACCAAAATAGATAAAAAGAGCCCTGTTTTTTTTCCCTCTCCTATAAAAAGTTGGGAATTGTATTATACTGTAAACTCTGTCAATGGTTGCAATTTTCAAACCAGTTATTTTACAACAATCCAAGAATAGCCACCCTGACTTGGTGGTGCGGGGTCACTCTTCCGCCAAAAAGTATCACAAAGCAAGAGTTTACAAGACCCTAACCCTTAGAACGCAAAAGGCCAAATATAGCCATAAGACACAATTTACTTCAGCACGAAAAACATAGCGGCATGTGTAAAACGCTACACGGGTGTAGTCAGAGACATCAGTCAGTCTCCTTATTGAACCAAACTGTTGTTGGAAAAGCTGGTCTTTGCATTACTCCATCAATCCAGAAGCACATATACTCAAAACAAAGATAGTTGTCTATTTTATATCACAGGATGGTGATTAGCTCATAAAACAACCTGAGATAAGTGATCAGTTGCCAAAATAAAAGACTCAATTAGACCGAAACAACTTTCTCCCTTCCCGAAATTAAAGACAGAGGCAGCTGTGTGCAGGCTGATGGTATGTGTGGAACTCTGCACAAATAGCCTGTGTTAACACACAGCCAAAAGCTCTCTGCAAGCTACACTTCAGTGCCACAAACAAAAATGAAATGGGCAGGGAGTTCTGGACCCGGTGACCAGGTTCACATGGCCACTGCAGCTTAAACAAGCACCATTTAAATGGCGCCACATGCACTATTTGCCTAATTACCCACCCGGACACTGCTTGTTGTGTTGTCCAAACCCAGGCAGCATTGCTGACACGACAAACTCTGCCTGGGTGGTAAGTAGACAAATGGTGCCCGGCATGTGCCGAGGTTTAAACAAGCCACCGTGGCTTGTTTAAGCCACAGTGATTATGCGAACCAGGTCAGTGACCGGGTTCACAGAACACGACAATGCACACTCAAGGTTGAATGTGGGTTGCCATTGAACCATGGGTTGTTGTTGAAACATGGATTGTTGTGTGAATCCAGCTAACAAACCACGGTTTGTCAACCATGAAAATCTCACAGAGAACCAATGGTTTGTTGCTGGATTGTGAACTGTGGGTTGTTTTTTGGTTAACAAACCATGGTTTGTTAGCATGAGTAGGTTGACACAACAACCCACAGTTCAATGACAACCTACTCTTAACCCATACTCAACTTTGAGTCTGGGTTGTTATGCTGTGTGAACCCAGCCAGTGTCAGTCTGCACAAGCGACACCAATAGCTAGACTACACTGCCAGCAGCTGCTGCCATGGCAGTGGAAGTCGTGCAGAGTCAGTATGTTGGTGCACACCCCTGAAATTGCGTGGCAAAGCATATTCGGTTATCTTAACAGTCTGCTTGGGTTTTCATGATCCTGAAAGATTTGCTGTCATCCGCAAACTTGGCTACCCCACTGCTTGCTCCAGATCATTTATGAATTAAGATAAATAGCATCAGTCTCACTACTTGCTTATTTCAATTGCAAAAACTAGGGCTGACATCACTGGGCACGTGCTGAGGCCCACGATTCAGCAAGGGGTCCTCCTGGGCCTACCCTACTGCTCCCTGTGCTGCTGTGGTTTAGTTTCTCTCCCTCTCCATGTGCAGAGCTGCTTCCCCACATAGTCTGTTTTGTTCCCCTCCCCACTAAAGAACCTTGAAACCCCAGCTCTTCTCTCTCACCCTGAAAATATATTCATGCGAAATACCTCTTAGTCAACAAGCAGTAAAGTCTTGTTTGTCCTCTGCCTCTAGGAGGTGGTGTAGATTAGGGCCAAACAGAGAAGCAAGCAAATGGCCAGTGGCAATATTGGTGAGGAGGTGGTGTGTGCAGTCAAGTAGGGGAGCCCACTGAGAGCATCTTGCCTGGGCCCCCAAAAACCTGGAATGGGCACTAGCAAAAACTGTCCATTTATTCCTACGCTCCAAGAGGAGACTCCAGTGTGAAACTGACGAATTACTGCTTATCAAAAAGTTCAATTCTATCACCTTTGGATTGAATATAGACAATTGTTTCCTATCCCAGTATGGGTGTTAATTAAAACATAGCAAGTCAAAAATGATTATAGCCCTATTTGGAAGTTCAATACCCACATGAATCATGTGAAGAGGATAGCAAGGATGAGCCTAGTGGCCCCACTCCTCCACCAACATCCTCTTTGCCTGTCACCGCAGCCCCTCATGCGCTGGGGGTTGAACCCCTGCAGCAGGCACCTTCTCTACTCATGTAAGCTCCCTGCATGATTCAACCCAATTTTTGTCCCCATCTCTGTCTCACACAATTCTAATTGCCACTGCTGTGTATTTTGGGGGGCAAATGTGGTTCCAACATGGAGCTGAGTAATTCCAGTTATAGAGGTGCATACTTTAATATGTGAGGGTCTGCCCACTTACTCAAAATAGCCGATTTCCCCCTTGTAATTCAGGAGTACAAAGTGAGCATTTGAGGGCTGGTGACAAATATACTCTAAGCCTAAGGGTACAATTAGGAAAGGAAAGGTTCCTCCTGTGCAAGCACTGGGTCATTACTGACCCCTAGAGGGACGCCACTTTCGCTGGCGTTTTCATGGCAGACTGTAGCGGGGTGGTTTGCCACTGCCTGCCCCAGTCGTGACTACCTTTCCCCCAGCAAGCTGGGTACTTATTTTACCGACCTCGGAAGGATGGAAGGCTGAGTCAACCTGAGCCGGCTACCTGAGACCCAGCTTCTGCTGGGATCGAACTCAGGTCATGAGAGAGTTTTGGTTGCAATACTGCCACCTACCACTCTGTGCCACATGAGGCAGATAAGGGTACAATTAACCAAACCTTTTATGCCATCTTAAAAGAGGGAGAGACTACAAGAGCATAAACTATTAGTGAATCAGCAGTCCTATGAAGAAAAAAACGAGTATTTTTTTAAACCAAGATTGCCAACTTTTTCTTGGCAGGCTCCTGTGCCTTTAACAACTACCTCGCATGCAGAAATTTAGCCGGTGCAGCTTTAGCTATCAGTTCATCTCCATGCTGGGAAATACTTCAACTACTACATTTCTGCCTGTCAGATAACTGTTAAAAGCAAAGAAACCTTCCAGGGTAGAAAGGTGGCCAGCAGTTTATTTTTAATTAGCTTACAGCAGTCTTCCCCAACGTGGTGCCCTCCGGATGTGTCAGACTACAACTCCCATAAATCCCAGCCACTGGCCTGGCTGGCTGAGAGGTGATGGGAGTTGTATTCCAACACATCTGGAGGGCACCACATTGGGGAAGTCTGGCGGAAAGGATGCTTTTCCACTCCTTATTTTTCTCTCTATAATCACTTGTTTGATGTGCACCTGTACAGTGCACCTGTACTGCACTGTGTATTCTGAGAGGCTGTGGATCATAGTGTTTCACAACAGAGCACAAGCAAGCCTTTGTAGGGCTTTCCTTCTTATTGAATTTTTAACTCTATTGTGCTGTAAATATTTCCAACAATGTACCTTCCATCTGGAACCATTCTTTATGTGCGTGTTCTTTCTATCTTTGCTGCAGTTAATTAAGACAGAAACTGTTGGTAGACATTCTTCTTTAAAATGGCAAGCAGGGAGGCGGTGGGGATGGGGGAGAGACCTTTATTTTTTAGTAGTGAACAGAAACCATAAGGCCTACATAACTCCACTACAAAGCATGAATGGCAGGGAATCAAGAGTTTTAAAGGACATAAAGGGCAAATGCCAGTCGCTGAGGCTCACACAATTAGAACTGAAGGTTTACTGGAATAAAATAGGTTCTTATAATAGAACTAGATTTGAAAGAGCTTGGGGTGACCCATGACCTGAATCAAAATATGCCCCAAATTTAAACAAAGATGGAAAAGACACAGGGTTTCAACAGTTTGAGACAAAAAGAGGTCTCTACCAGTCCATGGCAAATGCAGATTAAACAGCCGCACCACAGAGGCCAGGTTCGGACAATCACGGGAGGAAAGGAAGCACATGCTGCTTGCATGACCGCCATTTGCCTAATTATCTGTGATGCTGAGTGGGTTAAGATGTTGTCCGAACCCGGTGAGGTGCGCAGCAGGGGTGGCTTCTAAACAACCCATGACTTGTTGTAGGGGTTGTGGGGTGGTTCAGAAGCCACCCCTGCCACGCACCTTGCTAGGTTCACATGACAGAATAACCCACATCATGGGTAATTAGGCAAATGGTGGTCACATGAGCAGCATGCTCAGGGCAGGGAAAAGAAGCCATGGTGGCTTCTTTTCCCCCGTGATCGTCCAAACCCAGTCAGAGTGTTTTCGGACAGCCTGGCTTCGCAAAGGTTTGCGTCCCCCTCAGGATACATCATTCAGCTGACAGGTAAATCCTTTGCAGGTTTACTCAGAAGTAACTCTCGCCAAGTCCAATGAGACTTACTCCCAAGTAGTGGGCACAGGACTACAACCTAAGTCACCCACCAACATATTGCTGCCTAACTCTGTGTTGCATTTAGGCCATTCCCCTCCTGCCCCCATTTTGATGATGATGATGATTACATGGCACACCTTCACTGGAAGAAATCTGTAACTTGGAAGTTTGCATACAGCCACCTGAACATGTATTTGGCCAGATAATTATTGCTACCCCCCTCTGTGTGTTCTCTTTCTTACACTGTTATTCTCACTATTAATCAATTTATGTAAGGCAAGATTAAGAAACAAGGCCCAGGCCTGCTACCACAGTACATGAAAAGCAGATTTCAGGGCACCATTTTTCTCTTCTCTACTGCCTTCACCATCCCACCACCCAATCTATCACCTTCCAGTTTCCCTGTGGCAAATGACAGGTATTCTCAGTCCATTTCTGTGGGTTTCCTGCTAGTGGTTTTAGTAAGGCTCACTTTAAAACACATACCAAGAATAACATATGAGCCCAACCATGCAGCGGAGTTAGAGGGAGTGGAGAACAGTCAGCATTTGAATTAGATGGCTAGAGCTCCTTGAGAGAACACGCAAAGGGCTGCCGTGCATTTTGTGGCCTTGGAGAGGCAGGATTCAACACACAGTTCCTCCCACACTTATTGGTACAGAATTCTGCTGCCTTCTTCTTAGGCTAATTTTAGATACACATAACCTTCAGCCATTTTCGCAGACACAAACTTCGTGAGCAGCCTAGAAGCTGGCCCATCCAACAGCAACTCAGGGAGGCTTATCATTCACATAATCACAGCTCCTAAGCCTGATGATGATGTAAATTGGAAGGGGGGGGCCACCCCAAACCTCACCCTTTTCCCCATTACACCCACACATGCAGCATTTTGAAGGCCACTCCTGCAAAGTGTGCAAAGAACATATTGCAAAAGAAAAGACAAACATCTCCCACCACTACCATCCCTTACCACCGCTGAACAACTAAGGGCACGATCCTATGCATGTTTAGACCAAAAAAAATCCTACAACTCCCAGCATGCATGCCTCAGTCAGGCTGGCTGGGGCATGCTGGGAGTTGTAGGCCTTTTTCTGTCTAAACATGCATAGGATCACACCCTTAGTGTGCTACCAGATTAGGCATTTATCACACCATCAGCCTGCCTCATTCAGAGAATTTTAGGGGGTGGGGTCCCAACATAGGCGCCTTCGACTTATAACCTTCCCATGTTCTCCCACTACTTCTGCCATCTTTTCTCTTACCACAGAAAAACCGTTAAGGAGAAAAATATGAAATAGCTGCACAATGCCTTCTAATGTGTAGTACTAGAAGCCCTCCATCTGGAAGGCTTATACATGAGAACAGGAGTTACAAGGTGTTCACAAATTATTAACCTGGTACTACATCAGCCGGATCACACTCACCATGAATAAATCCAGACAAGCTCCCACCATCTGGTTCGTTACAATCACAAAGACCTGGTTCACACATGCAGGCCAACTACTTTTCCCTCCCTCCGTCTTCAACTGGCCCAGCCCAACCATCTCCAGTACAGGATTGCAAGAAGAAATGCCAGCACACACAATGGGTGCAGGCAGCAACAGCCAGCTGCCATTTCATCAATCACATCAGTGCTTTTCCAGCCGGAACCAGGGGATTGTGAGTTTTTTCCCTGCACCATGATTTTTTTCCCTGCATGATCCCATAAAAAGGGACAGTCACATGAGATCATGAAGGAAGGACAGGGGAAAGCACCTGGCTTTCACATCTGAACAGACCCCAACATAAGACAGAACCTCCACTCCATCTATACACATGACTTGAAAGGGCAACAGGTACAGCTGCTCTTCGCTATGTACTCTGATGATACAGTTATCTGAGCATGGCCACAGGTATCAGAATGAAAGAGGCTGAAGGAAATGACCTTACAACAGCCTTTCTTAGCCTGCTGCCTTCCAGGTGTGTTTGACTACAACAGCCGTCATCCCCAGCCAGCATGCTCCTTAGCTGGGTGTGTTGGCTGGGGATGATGGAGGTTGTGGTACAAGACACCTTGAGGGTGGCCAGGCTGGGGAATGCTGCCTGACCAGGTTGACGCTTCTGGGTGACAAAATATTATCAGAGAACCAACAAAGGGAAACCCCGGTCTTTATAAAGACCCAGCTATGCCACCCCACCCCCAGAGTAAATCCCCTGAAAGCTTCTTAAATACTCTCCCAACGCTTTTCCCTCTGTTCTGCTAGCCCTCTCAAAACCCTCAACAGACCTTCAAATACAGCCAAGGGTTGTCAGTTCTTGCTTCTTTTCCCCCAGCAGAAAATCTGTCAGTGGAAAGGATTAAGCTTAGAGATTGCTTTCACTGCTTCTTCCTCAGCTAGAGAGATGCCAAGGCTATCTGGCTATTAAAGTAAGGGGGCTGTGGTTGCTGGCTGCGTTCGCCCCCACCCCCAGCCTTATTGTACATTTCTGCTCACCTCCACTCCCCTTCTTACCTTGGCTGCGGGGTGGACACTAAGGCAGAAATACAGATGTACAAACCATTTCATAAAAGGAATGCATTGCCAGGATGGATGCCAAATGTGGCTATGCCACAGGATTGCAGGGCAGAAATCCAAAACTGTATCCAGTTGTGGGTGTGGGTGTGTGCACGCACGCGCACAGCGATACATATACATGCATCCCATGTAGTTATGCAATTAAGTACTTTCACACCCATCTGTGTCTGTCTCTCATTAACGGTATGGCAATAAACATCTGGGTCATCCCTGACACCCCAAATATCAATTTAGGCTACAATCCTACACACACTTACCTGGGGGCAAGTCCCACTGAATTCAGTGGGGCTTACTTCTGAGTAAACATGTATATGATTGTGATGTTAATAACTTCACCACCACATAAAGATTTTCATATATATATCAGAGGCTTCAAAGGGAAAGAAAAGAATGCAAACCCAATTCACACGTCCCTGTGATTAACAACTTCTGGGTGCGTTTTCCCTAGGGGGAGGCATGATCTATGGAAAGAAAGGGCTGTAAGAGGTCGTCCAATCACACGTCCTACTCTTAACGTGCCTGCTGTCTCTCCAATGCCACACCATTATGGGACTGTGCCATGTTTATTGCTTGGCTGCCCATAATTAGGAGAACATTAGCAGAGGCCCATTAGCCACAGTCCAGGCTCCAGAGCAGACACGCACAAACCTGCTCAGGCAAGAGACCCGCATTTACATCCCCAGCCACGGGGGCGGCCCAAGCCGCGGGCGCCTACATCCCTGCGGCCTCCATCTCCTCCCAGGAAAGCCCCACCCCCTCCTCGGTGCTGCTCCTTGGCGCCCAAGCCTTCGCCTCTACGATGATCCTGACGACAAATGCGCGGCACGCCTCCCGAAGCGCCAGGCTGGGCATCCAAGGGGCGAGAAGGCACACGAAAGGTGCCACGAGAAATAAGCCACGGAGCGGAGGGGGCGATGTGCCACACACGGAGCGCCCGGCTCCGGCGTGTGCGCGGGCGGGCGGGAGCGCCGGCGCGCGCGCGTGCCCGGGATGCGCTCCGTCTCGCCTCTGTCCGACCCCGCGCCGGGCGGCTGAGCGGGAGATTGGGGGCGGCCTGCCGAGAGCAACGACTGGGCCGGGGGGGCGGGGTGCCGCCTTGCGACAGGCTCGAAGAGGCCGGGGCGCGGCGCCTTACCCTCCGGCTGCTGATGCTCCCGGGAGGAGGGAGGGCTCCTGCCGCCGCTTCGCCCAAGCGGGCGCCGCCTGCGCTCTGCTGCTCCCGCCGCCGCTTGCATGGACCGCGCGCTGCCCCTCGCCCCTCAGTCCCGCGTGCAGCCTTGCGCATCAAGGTGCCGGAGCCTTGCGCATCGCGGCGCCTCCGCCGCCTGCCTTCCCCCGGCGAGGACGAAGCCTTGTCGCCGCGCCTGAGCGCTCCCTTGCCGCCACCGCCGCTTTTTCTTTTCTCCCCTCCCCTCCCTAAGGAAGGAAGGAAGGAAGGAAGAAGGTGGGGTGGGCGGGAAGGGGAGGGGGCGAGGGGGAGGAGGAGGGAAGGGGACCAGCTAAGCCGAGCACAAGGGCGCCATTAAGCTTCAGTGGTTTTGCAGCCGGAGCGGCTTGGCTTTGAAGCGGGCGGCCGCTAAAGTCGGAGCCCGGCGCGCCGCCTGCTGGCCCTGCAGGGATTGAGCCTTCGAGCTCGACCCAAGCCGAAGGGTGTGTCGGCACAGCTCGAATGCTCGAGGCGGCCGGTGCAGCTGCGTAGTAGATAGCAGGGCCAGCTCAAGAGGCTCTTGGCTGCCTGGGGCAAGCAGCAGATGGTGCCCGCGCGCGCGCACAGTCAAGACGCATAGCGCCCACGGCCATCCGCCAGGTGATTCGAAGAGCGAATGCCACAGGCGCCTCTTCCCCTTTGTCAGTAAAAACACTGGGATCATAAATCATCAATATGCATAACTAAGCATTCCCTGCCCTTTCATGACACCCCAAATCGGCTGCTTCACTCTCCCTAATGCTTGGGCCAGTCCTGGTACATACGACGTGATGGAAATGAAGTCCGTGGCCCTCCAAGAGCCAGTTTGAGTGGCATGGGGGTGCTTTTACATGTGCCCAAAGTGCTGCTAAGCTCCTCATTTGTGTGGTTGGATGGACACTCTCAAGACAGCCGTACAAAAGGAAGCACTTCTTCACACAGCACATAGTTAAACTATGGAATTCACTGCCACAGGAAATAGTGAGGGCCACCAGTTTTGTTGGCTGTAAAAGGGGGTTGAACAAATTCCTGGACGGAAAGGCTATCAATGGCTACTAGTCCTGATGGCTATGTGCTACCTCCAGTACCAGAGGCAGTGAGCTTATGTGCACCAGTTGCTGGGGAAAATGGGCAGGAGGGTGCTGTTGTACTCATGCCCTGCTCATGGGTTCCTGGTTGGCAGCTGGCTGGCCACTGTGTGAACAGAATGCTGGACTAGATGGACCCTTGGTCTGATCCAGCAGGGCTCTTCTCATGTTCTTAAGACAGAAAGCAGAAGCCAGGCTTCTTTTAAACCAATCAAAATGCAGCACCTTCTGTTCAGCACAGGTAGGATGAACATTATCGACACTACAGATGCATGTGAAAAAAGCAAAAATAAAAGAGGTGCTTTTGATGTCATGTATGGAACACTTATATAGGAGTGGCAGCCGATGACTTTCAGAACAACAGGTAGAGCTGAATTTTTAAACAGAAATCTGCCAAAGTTGGTCAGTCTAGTCAATCACACATTCAGGACCACGTGGCTACTCCAAATCTCCAGAAATGAGAGATTCCGTTTTCAGTTTCAATCCATGCCATTACTTGCTTATTAAACAGTTTTCTAGAATCCTCATGTTTTTAACTATCATAACATGCACAGGGGAGTAATAATAATATGGTTTTTTTCCTAAAAGAGGAGACACACACATGGGGTGCTTCCCAGATGAGGCTTTTATTAAACATTTAAGAACGTAAGGACATAAGGAAAGCCATGCTGGATCAGACCAAGGGTCCGCCTAGTCGCGCATACTGTTGACACAGTCGCCTACCATCAACAAGGAACCCACAAGCAGGGCATGAGCGCAACAGCACCCTGCCACCCATGTTCCCCAGCAACTGCTGTACATAGGCATTCTACCTCTGATGCTGGAAGTAGCATCAGGACCGGTAGCCATTGATAGCCTTGTTTGCCCTGCCTCATTTACTGATTTTACAGGGGGTCCAGTCTTCCATTTATAACTCTCCCGTGTTTTCCTACTTCTTCTTCCACCTACTTTACCACACACACCCGTTAAGGAAGAAAAGATGTAATACCTGCACAATGCCTTTTGACTGTTGGCACTCGGAGCACTCTGTCTGGAAGCTCCCTAGGACTGAAAATCTTGTTTGGGCAATTTGTTGCCATCTCTAATCTCCAGGAAGTACACCACTGAGAAAGACTTTCACATTTGTTGTACAATAAACATTGTCTGGAAAGGCCTTATGAAAAGGCTTGAAACACATTTATTAGTTGTAGTTTTAGTCCCTGGAACACCTGCTGTTGCAGAACATTGGGAGATCAATCAGCTTAGTATCTTTCGATTCTACAGGCCTGAAATACATTCAGCTGCTAAGTAGCAGATATTCTGGATGAACAGCAAGCTGCAGTTGTAATGCTGCAGTAATACTGGTTGTAATGTTGGAAGAAGCATTATGGTGCTGCTGTCCTAACATGTATGCATATTGATGGTTTTAAGGCATGAAAAAATCCATAATGAAAGATATGTGGTTTGGGTGTAGGCTTGCAGGCTTTATTTAGGCAACATTCTATCTGAAGAAAGGGCACATTTTACTAAACTGCTATGGAATCAAGTCCCATAATTGCTTCTGTGGTATTTTATGTATTTTGAAGGGGGGGGGGGGAACTAATGTAAAAAGTCTATATAAAGGAAATATAAGGATGGGAGAATTCTGGACACTCTTTGGTCCCACTGGAGTTGTATATGATTATGGTTGTAGCCATAAAAACAGAGATTAAGATAATTGCAATTTAAGAAGTGTTTTCATATTTATTTTTTCCCTAGTGGTGGACAGTATTATATCTTTATATAGACACTGTGGCTTTGGTCTAAATTTATGCCTGGCAGATGTACAAGGGTCATCATAACCAGCTTAAAATTCATCTTCCAAATATTACCATGTTGCTGTTAAAACAGACAAAATAGAATTACTACCAAAGGAAAGGATTGTAGCTAACAGTTTTATTTTAGGGGTTGTTTGTTTCAATTAGTTGTCATTTGGAAGCTTTGGCTTTTAAACATTCCATTTCTCCACCAAAATAAATAGGACTGCTAAGGGCAGACTCACTGATGGATGGGAGATGTGCTCCTACGCCTGCCGATTCTCCTCTTTAAATGCCACTCTGAGGCTGGTATTTCCCTCCTCCCTAACCAGTGAAAAATCAATAAAAAATAGCCTGTACATGACATTTGCAGGCCAAAAGGCAACATGGTGCCCCTTGTAGCCTCTAGTTCCACCTTGAGTGAAGTCACTTGCATTTGTTCTTGCAGGATCAATCTTTGGGCCTCGTGAAGACAAATGAGGGAGGAAAAACTAAAATTGTGAGATTAAATGAGTGCAAGGCCCTAAAGACCATTGGAAGAACGCATGAGCAGGTACAGTGATATAAGCTCTCCTATAAACGTACCAAGCATAACCACAAATCCGCAAGAGTGTTTCTGTTACTAAAGGTTCATTCATACCCATGTTGAAACCTGAGGCTTCTAATTGAAAAAGCCTTACCAAAGAAGGAACAGAATCTTTTAACAGCACTTTAATTACTCTATCCTTACAAATATACACCTGCATTAAAAACAAACATACAGATACACAAGCATCCACATGTAATTCTCCAATTTTCTTTTTCAAAAATATATAGAAACAATGATTTATCTAGTTTTTTTATTATTCACTTATAATGCAGTTCTCGTTAATAATAATAAAATAATAATAGCAACTGAATTCTATGCCCCCCCAACCCACGAAAGGCACGCAGGATGAAGTCCCCGCCGCCCCCAACCCACAAAAGGCACGCAAAATGGAGCACTTACCTGCTCCCGTCCGTGCTGCTTTGTGAATGGCGGCCATCCTGCGGCCGCCATTCGCTTCTTCTTCTCTTCATAGCTGTGATAGGCTACGTAAATACTTACGTAGCCTATCATGGCTGATGCAGGGACGCCATTTCCGTTCCTGCGGAGGCCGTGACAGGCTACGTAAGTATTTACATAGCCTATCAGGGCAGGGGGAAAAAACCCAGCATATGCAAATGGCGGCGGCTAGTGCCATTTGCATACGCTGGGTTTTTTTCCCCCTGCCGTGATAGGCTACATAAATATTTACGTAGCCTATCATGGCTAAATACAGGGACACAAATGGCGGCAGCTATGACAGCCGCCATTTGCGTACCTGCAGGGCTGCCCAGCGGCCAGATGTCTGGCTGCGGGCGGCCAGAGCTGGCCAGTGACTCTGCGGCTTGGCCGCGGAGCGGAGCCGGCCAGGCAGAATTCCGGGAGAGGAGGACCGGATCGCCTCCCCCCCATTGAGGATTCTGGGGGAGGGACGGAGCGCCTCCCCCCCCCACGGACACAGAACAGAACGGAAGGTAAGTGTTCCGTCCATCCCTAGTCAGCAATCGTCCTCTCCTTTCCTCTTTATATATTTAAGCCTTACTGGCATTCGGTGCCACTGGTTAATAGTATCAAGTTCATCTGTACAACATTTAGGGATGGCGGAGAATTCCGCCACGGATTTCAATGAGGCCTAATACAAAGCTATTACAGAGGGGGGGAAAGGAACGCAAATAGCACCCACTAAGCTACTTGCGTTCCCCTTTTTTTCGCTGTAATAGCCTATGTGAATATTTACGTAGGCTAGAACGGTGAAAAATAGGGAACGCAAATGGCGGCCGCCGTAGCCGCTGCCATTTGCATACACTGGGTTTTTTTGGGGGGGGAGGTAGCCATGATAGGCTACGTAAATACTTACGTAGCCTATCATGGCAGCCTGGCTGGACGCAAATGGCGGCCGCTACGGCAGCCGCCATTTGCGTCCGCAGCAGCCCGTCTGTGGACGGAAATCCGGCTGCGGACGGCCCTGGCCAGCTGCTCCGCAGAGCCACCGCAGAGCAAAGCCGGCTGGGCAGGTTTCGAAGGGGGAGGACCGGATTGCTTCCTCCCACCCCATCGAGGATTCCGGGGGGGGGGGATGGTGCGCCTCCCCCCCCCGCGAAAAATTCCGTGAAAAGGTAAGTGAGTTTCGTACATCCGTAACAACATTAAGACATAGGGTGGTCTTCTCCCAACATTCAAGCATGTTTGTTCTTTGGCAGCTGGTTGGCCACTGTGTGAACAGAATGCTGCACTGGACAGGCCTTTGGTCTGATCCAGCATGGCTCTTCTTATGTTCTTATGAGGTATTTCCCTCCCCAAACCCACATACACTCAGCTTTGTTTGCTGCTGCTGCAACCCATTATTTAAATATGCAGTAAATGAAAGCTAATTCTCACTTGTGGGCAAACCTATGCCTACTATCTTGCCTGCAGTAAGCAACACTCACTGGAATACTGGCATACACCCATAGCAGCTAAAATGCAGGGGAAATTCTGTGTAAAAAACATATGTGTCTTTCTCTAAAGAGTGGAACAAAATGGGTATTGCTCATGGTTTCAGTGCACAGTCCATGCAGAGAATAAGTTGGTTTGGTCACCATTCCAGTGCCATATCTGCTTTGCTCCAGACATATTTCCCTCCTCGCTTGAAAAACATCTTTTCATCGAATCCACTGAACTTTATAGCATCTTCTACACCCACATCCAGGATAGATCGGGAAGGCTCTTTCCGACCATTTACACAGCTTAGAAAACGCATCTGGAAAAACAACAGAGCATTAAGTGACTGTATAGCCCAAACTAGCCTCCCTCAGCTCCACAAACTAAATCATCTACATTAGGGATGTACAGATTTTGTTACATCCATTCTGTGTGTGTTTCACAGATTATCAGGCGTCTTTCATTCTGTCATCCACTCATTGATGGAACTGGATTTTTTGTACGAGAATTTTGTTTGCAAATTCACATTTGCACAAGCATGCATGAGCTAATGCACATTAGTTAATGTGTACTCACAGTAATGCACAGTTGAGCTAGTGTGCACTCACACTAATGTGAACTCACGCAAATGCACTCTTGCACATTTGCAACTGAACAAAATTGCACAAATCTCCCTCCAAATTAAAAAAAAAAAACTGGTCTGCAAATCCATGGGACTTGGCAAAAGCCATCGACTGTGGAATATGCAGGTAGGGGTACGAATGACTTACCCTGTTCCACTGGGGCCATCCACTGGCGGGGGGAAGCGATCCATCCCGCCCCCCAGAATCCTCCCCGGCCAGCTCCACTCCGCGGGGAGCCCACAGACTTCCGTCCGCAGCTGGGCTGTGGCCTCAAATGGCAGCCGCCATAGCGGCCACCATTTGCGTCCCTGGGGTAGCCATGATAGGCTACATATATATTTACGTAGCCTATCACGGCAAAAAGCAGGAATGCAGATGGCAGCCGCTACGCCATTTGCGTCCCTGCCTTTTGCCGTGATAGGCTACATATATATTTACGTAACCTATCACGGCTACCACAGGGACGCAAATGGCATCCCTGCGTTAGCCGTGATAGGCTATGTAAGTACTTACGTAGCCTATCACGGCTAAAGTGGAATGATAATGGCGGCTGCAGACTAGGGCAGCCATTCGCGGGGCAGTGGACAGCCGACAAAGGTAGGCTCCGTCCCAGAGGGATTCTGTGGAGTGGCAGGGGGGATTGCTCCGTTCCGCCACGGACTCCGGGGGGGCAGATTCCAAAGAATCTGGCCTCACTGGAGTCCGTGGTGGAATTCTCTAACATCCCTATCTGCAGGTCAGATTCAGACAAATCCAAACTCATTTGAATCAGCTGCAGATTTCTCTGATAACCTTATCTACAACTGAATCATTTTGAGGCTGGTGCTGATAGGATGCCCTGGTGTCTAACTCCAGCCCAGCAAACTCTTATGATTGCATACACATACATACATACACACACACACACACACACACACGTACGTAATGATGCTGAAGCTAATGGTTCTGGACAAAGTCATTTAAGTTAATGCATTGTAAAGTGTATTTTCTTAAACAGTAAAATCACCTTTGAACCATTCTTGTGCTATTTGTGCATGTATGTGGAATAGAACGCATAACAGAAATGAATATTCTGGCCAATATAGATTTACAGACATGGGAATATAAACAAAAATGCACTTTTAGTGACATGTGTGAAATGGTCCAAAAAGCCCTTTCAGACTGAATTTATGGTCCAACCCTTTGGACTGCAGGTCCCCTGGGCAAGGCTGTTACAAAAGTATAATAGCCAATTACACATTTGGCTATTTCTGTGGCTAGGAATCAAACCTTAGCCAGATTTGTTGACAACTCAAATCTTG
This sequence comes from Heloderma suspectum, assembly GCF_057233095.1. Classification (NCBI taxonomy): domain Eukaryota; kingdom Metazoa; phylum Chordata; class Lepidosauria; order Squamata; family Helodermatidae; genus Heloderma; species Heloderma suspectum. The sequence continues at coordinate 276,629,948 of NC_139458.1, forward strand.
ACCATTACACAAACAGGAAAGTGATTCAGAGGCAGAGCTTCTACCCATCCCCTCAAGTATACGCATCATCTTTCCTCATAGCAAAGGAAGGCCTAGACTGACTGAATCAACTTATATTCCAGAATTGTACAATCAAGAACTGATGGCTGCACAGCAATCTATTCTTCGCCCTCCAAAAGGTTGCTTCAAGTACCCAACAGTTGTGATAAAGATGTATAACAGAGGACCCACAGGGACAAATATCCGTGCAGCATCCCTTTGTATTGACTGATTGTACTGCGAATAACAGGATGCTCCCCATCTTTCATACGTGACACACTTCAGTGGGTTACTGCACAGGTAGTACAATGCCGTTTTTTCCTTTAATTTGCTCATCTTCAAGTATAAACTGAACTAACTGAATTTTAAGTACTTGAATTGTCTCTCTGTGTTAAAGGAAGGGGCTGTAGCTCAATGGTAGCGCAATGCCTTGCATGCAAAAGGTCCTGGGTTTAATCCCCAGCATCTCCACGTAGGGCTAGGAAAGATTCCTGCCTGAAACCCTGGGGAGCCTCTGCCAGTTAGTGTCAACAGTACTGGGCTTGATGGACCAAAGGTCTGACTCAGTATAAGGCAACTTCCTATGTTCCTACTCTTGTAGAGACTTGGACTATGTTTGGACTGCAATCCTATATCTGGGAGTAAGCTCTGTTGAAGTCAGTGGGACTTATTTCTGCGTAGGCAGGTATACAATTGCACTGTAAGGAAGTTTTGATTCAGGAAGAATTGGATCTGAATCCTAACAATATTTAATACTGAATTAGAAATAAACCCCACTGATTTCAGTGCGACTCACTTCTAAGAAAGTACGGGTAGGGTTGCTATCTGCTCAGGGCAAAGGCTGAAATAAAGCTCCTGCTTCATAGATTTGGGAATATTTTCAAAGTGTGGTTGTGAGATAAATACAATAACGAAAGAAAAAGACTTACATATTCATCCAGAATTAGGTATGAATTTCTCATCTATTAAAAGGGGGAAGAGAGAAATTAATTTATAACATGTAGTCCAAAACATCTGTATGGCACCAGGTTGCTTACTCCTGCTTCAAGTGAAAGAAACAGGCTTTTCTAAAAGAAAAACTGAGATTTTTCAGGATGCTGAAGTCTATACCCAAACCCAGTTTCTGCTCTTGCAAAATGCAATTGTAAGATGTACGTGGCCCTATTCAGAGCATTCATCAACAACAGTTATGTTACTGCAACTCTGTATGTCTAACATTTAGAAGAATTATCCAGTGCTTAGCAAATTGTCAAAGTTAGTCTCTGATGCAACAGACTGTTGCAGGTGCTGCTGCAATGCCATCTTAATATCATAGATTTACATTTTGCGTTGATGAACCAGTCCAACCATGCACATCCCAGGCACTTATAAACACACATTGCAAGCATTCTAACAAATATATTGTCAAGCTTTCCTGCAGCCAGGGAAACCAAGAAACTAGGTACTTGCATTTTTTTTGTTAGCAAGCACCTTCCAGAATACGAAACAAATCAATTCACATTGGGATTTCTAGTTCTCAAATTAAACGTCTTGCTTTCTGAATTTATGAATAGTCAGAGTTGTAAACTTTACTTTTTTATTAGATTCAGGCACTAAGCAGGAGACATCTTTATGACGATGTAGGAATCGTTCAAAATCTTCATCACTGATGACAAATCTTTCTGCTTCTCTCAGAGCATCTTCCCCTGTATTTTCTCCTTCAATAAGCAGGCACTGAAATACCTAGGAAACATAAAGTGTATGCTTAAGAGAGGATGTTTGCTGGTCAAAACTACCATGACAAACAATGATGTGATGGAGAGGGTCTGACATGCAGAAATACAATATATCAGGGGTAACCACATTCTAGTTACTGGAGGTTCACTAGTGTAAAGCTATCAGCTACGAGAGTATGTGCCCACAGGGTTTCCCCCATAGCAGTCAAGAGCTCCATTATTCCACTGTATCAACAATGGAATCACTGCGTTGTTTGAAGGATGCTAATTGTACCTCACGTACTTTCTAAATGTAGGACCTCTGACAAACCTCCATCACTTGTGAGCTACCAAATCAAATGCCGCTTCATCACCATCCATATATTGTTGTGGCTTGCTGTATGTTTGAAACTAGCGCTGTGCCAAACTGCCCCCTACTTTCACAAAATTCTTCCCTCCCTGCAAAAGGCACTGTTTTTTCTGCCTCTTTCTTTGGGAGGGGGATCATTTCAATGGAATTTCTAATGGGGAATAGGGAGGCAAGGGTTCTCTTTACCTTGTAGGTGTAGGAGGTGGTCAAGGGGTCTTTTCCCTGTTTTTTTTACTCTCAAAATGCCCCATGTGCTGTCAGAGGTTCACAAGCTCCTCACACAGAGCCTTTCATCCTGGCAACAGTTCCTGGAATGCCCAAGAGACCACGTAACATCGCATGGTCTCCTGAGCATTCAGGAAGTAATGCTAAGCCTCTGTTCTAAGAGCCCCACCCTGCTGCAAGCTTTTAGAGCCTCTCTTTTTTCCCCCCTTAGCTTTCCCTTCTAAAGCAAGAATGGGACTTTTAGCATGGAAAGCTAAAGAAAAAGTGAAAAAGAGCTTTCCTAAGGGCACAATCCTATGCAGGTTTAGACAGGCCTACAACTCTCAGCATGCCCCAGGTAAGCATGGCTGGCTGAGGCATGCTGGGAACCATAGGCCTTTTTTTCTATCTAAACTTGCACAAGTAAAGGTGTCCCCAACCAGTCGTGTCCAAATCTAGGGTGTGGTGCTCATCTCCATTTCTAAGCTGAAGAGCCAGCGCTGTCCAAAGACGCTTCCGTGGTCATGTGGCCGGCATGACTGAACACCGAGGTGCACGGAACGCTGTTACCTTTCCCGCCGAAGCGGTACCTATTTATCTACTTGCAATTTCTTGCTTTTGTACTGCTAGGTTGGCAGTTCTTGTTCATGATAACTTGCACAAGACTGCACCTCAAAGCTCTAAAAGCCCCATTCTTGCTTCCAGCGGGGCAGGACTCTTAGAACAGAGGCTTTCAGCCCAGCAGCAGGTCCTGAATGTTCAGGAGACTACGCGACATCATGTGGAAGTTTGAGAGTAAAAAAACAGAAAAAAGACCCCTTGGACACTTCCTGCACTTACAAAGTAAAGGGAACCCTGCCTCCTCATTAGAAATGTCATCAAAATTCTCCCTCTCCCTAGCCATTTTCACCTAATTAATCAAACGCTACAGCCCTAATTATTTCGGAGACTTTGGGAGCCAATTTGGGTGACCTTGTGCTCTTTCAGCAGCTCCGGAGCATTGCTCTGAAGCGACCATCATGGAACCCAAGAAGACATGGAAGTGCAGACACTCAACATACTTAAAAATGCAAGGACCCCACAGTTTTGACAATAAGGATCAGAAAAGAAACAGATCCATTTATAAGCCTTGTGTTTGGGATGAATGTTGTGTATGCTTCATTGCATGGGAGAAAAAGCTTCTTCCCCCCCCCCCCCAGAAGTTACAAAACCATATGTTCACTGACCTACTGCCACCAAATGAGAGCTGAGAGGATACTGTTAAGCCATGAAAGGTAAAGAAAACTTTAAGGGTCCCCTGCCAATATGCCATGAGTAAGAGGTCAAGTTCCTTTAAACACAAAGTGGAGTTGGAGATTTTGTACTCCAGGACACTGTAGATTTCTGGGATATGTCAACCAAACTGTGATATGCTGAAATATCAAGTTCTAGGATACATATATTATGGACACGCAAGAGGACTGTATTGTTAGGTTTAATACGTTCCCATTTCCCTCCTCCCACAACCTTCTCCAAAAGTAAAGATTAGTTCTTTGCATCTATCTATTCAGCATCATGAGGAAGTGCATGCAAGGAAAACTGGCTTTCAGAACGCCCTGCCACTGTTTATCTAGAGGGCTGTATTCCACTGGGCAGGGCAGAAAGCAAAATCGGCACAAGCCAAAATCGGCACAAGCAACGCTAACAAAAATACCAGCCTGTTCTAGCTTAAAGCTCTTACTGACTGCAGCTAAGCTTTAGGAAGCATTTCAACCTCTTAGAAAAATACACACAAAAAAACCCAAGAAACCACCAAACAGGCCTGAGATTCTACAGCCCTGATCTAGGTCCTCCAGTGGAGGATCATTTCTGCCCCAAATATTGAGAGTGGTTTGCATAAGCCATGATAACGAGTTTCTAAGAGCATTGGCTCTTAAACACTTTACTCACTGGACCCTTTTTCTTACATAGGGATGGCACGGGTGCCCAATTCAGTCCAGGAATTCAGCGGAACTGCCCGCACCCCTGAGCCCACGATTGCCCCCTGCCCACACTCGGTGAATGGTTGCAATCACCCTGGTGGCTTCATCTAGCTTTGCGGTCGCCATTTTTTGAGAAATAAAATGGCGATCACAAAAATGCACACATTTCTGCATGCACGTAAATGCACGTTTTTGCGAATGCGCGTTTTGTGAATGCACAAATTTGCATATTTGCGAAAGTGCACATTTTCACATGCAAATATGTACATTCATAAAAATGCACATTTTCATGCATACAAAAATATGCACATTTTTGCAATCACCATTTCATTTCTAAAAAAAAAAGGTGATTGTAGAGCTCAATGAGGCCACTGGGGTGAGTGCAGGCTGCTCAGCGAGCATGGGAGGGGCTCGAGGGTGGTCCGGGGACTGGCGAACAGGAGTGGGGGCAGGGGCTGGGTGGGTGTCCAGAGGACCCATACAGGGGTGCGTTCACACATCCCTATTCTTAATTCAGGACCGGCTATCTTTTCCAGAAGTGACCATCCAGAAGTGACCATCACTCCTTCTCCCAGAACCTTGCACTGCATTGGCCCAAGATTCACAGCTGACAACAATCCCACTGTTGAAACTCCCCTGGCCAGCCCATTGGGAAACACTTCCAACAATTCCAAGTTCTTTGTCTTATGCTGTGCCTACTCCGGGAGAGCAGGAAGCCAGAGGAATTGATAGGAAGCACTCCATAAAGGAGGAACCTCAGGGTAGAACCAGAGACTTTTAGAGTTGCAGAGCAGCCAGGGCTCTGAACCTCTTGGCCTTCCCTTCACTTTTCTCCTCGTAAAAATGTTCTATAACATAATACATGCCATGATGCCACCAGGCTGTGCAGACAACAATGTGAGACAGAGGGTAGAGAGATACATGATGTTATGATGTCACATTGGGCATTGCATGTTGCAAGGAAGAAAGAGCTGAAAGAGTCATGGAGATGCAGCAGCAGCCTTGTGTCTCTTACAACATCTGACCCAGACACCCTTCACAAAGCAAGAACAGGATGAACAGGATGACCGAGCACCAATATCATTCTAAACTTCGTGTAGATGTTTTTAGAGTGACTGCATCAATGATGTCCTAGTACAGTTACTGAAGCCTGTGGTTTGGCCACACATTGGCACAGAACTGAAGCACAACCACTTTGCAGAATAGTTCAGACAAGCCTTCCCCAACCTGGTGCCCTCCAGATGTTTTGGAATTCAACTCCTATCAGCCCCAGCCAGCAAGGCCAATGGTCAGGAATATTTGCAGTTGTTGTCCAAAACATGCGGAGGGCACCAGAGAGTCACTAACATCCATGTTTTAGAACACCATATAGAAAAATGTTTATGGGGAATACCTCACTAAACATCTGATAAGAGTTTGCCAAGAAGAAGTGGTTCTTACCTTCCAGCGGACAGGATTTAGAGCTTCAATTTGCTCATTCATGTCCTCTTCCACATTAAATCTGTTAATCACCGAGTTTATTTTGAAAGCCACACCATAATTGTTGCACCACTGCTTCAATTTTTGGAGGTTATCGACATGGTTTTTTTTCCCTTGCCCACGGCCGATTAAAACATTGACTTCCTCACAGAAGCTATCACAAGACACAGCCAGAATGTCTAGGTATTCCCCTGAAACAGAAAAATATTCACTGGTGGTCAACACCATCAGTCAAGTCATCCAGTTCTATCCAGTCCTAAGTCCAGGTTCACATTTACAGACCATTAATTGTAAGCTTGATTAGAGAATAACAGGCCTAGCAAGTGTTTTACATTCTTATTATTTTTATTAACTGTTTATCAATAAACTCATTTTAAATCTTCAAAATGACACTGAATAAATTCAATGGGTTGTATCTAATGTTAGTCCTACTTAGAGCAGACCTATTGAAAATGAATGGGACTTAAGTTGAACTAATAGTGGATACTACCCATTGTACTAACATTCAGCAAATCTAACATATTCCTTATGACTCCTGCCAGCTGCTGCATGAGCAAAGCTGTGTGAGCTTTATGGAAATACTAATAAACTTAGATGCTGTAAAAACAAACCAAAAACAGACCATATCCCCCCCAAAAAAGTTTATAAAGCCAAAAAAACAAACAAACTTAAAACTCAAGGATAAGGCAAATGCAGTCATAAACTAGTCCTAAGGTATTTAAATAATTGAAAAGAAACAATTGAATAAATCCTGGCTAGTAAATGGTTCATAGAAAACAATTAATAAGAAGAAAACTGTGAAACAGGGGACATGTGGTTTAAAACAAACAAACAAAGAACTATAACAACACAGAGATTAAATAAGAGAATATAAAGACATCAGAGTTGGAACATAAGACAAAGAAGCTAGTATCAAAAATACACTTGAAGGGAAGTAATACAATCTTAAAATGTGTGCAGGGGAAAAATCTAATCATTGAAGTGATATCAGACTACCAGATTTTTGTACAAGGGGGAGGTGGCAGAATAAAAAATAGTTTAAAAAAGGCTTAATGTGGCAACGGCAATGCCATTTTAGCTAGTTATTATAATAATCCAACCAAGAATATTTGAGATTATGAAAACCAAATGAAAGAAGGAGAAAAAATGAGGAACGTAGATAAGTAAGCAGACCTTTCACAAAATAACAACAGGAAGAAAAAGTAAAGATGAAAGTGAAAAGGCAGGTGAAAGCTATGTTCTCTATGGCTAGACCAAGTGGCCAATATCTAACTTAAATCAATTCTAAAATATTCAGTAAAGGACCAAACCATATCATAATTCTCAAGTGTATCTCTTTTTTCTGTATACCGTTTCTTTCTTTTACCAACAAGACAGCTAGTTATGAATGACAGTTTCATTCTTCACTAATATAGGAATATTCTTGCAGTCACATCTAACGGAACAATCCCATGCATGTTTGGACAAAAGAAAGTCCTAAAATTCCAAGCAGTTGTAAGACTCTTGTGTGTATATGCATGCATAGGATTGCACCCTAAATATATTATACTTACAAATAATGGCCCTCATCCCAGGCTACACACGTGCAACTAGTCGCACAAAACACCTAGTGAATGTGCATTCCCACCTGTATGGAAAGTTGCAGAGAGCCAATTCAGTGGGTGCCCAGAGAAATATTACAGATGGATGAGGATGTGTGTTTGTATCTGCATCAGTTCCATACACAAAAGGCTGCTTCCATGAGCAGATCTCCCTTGCTGAACTGGGGCAACTGTGGGAAGTTTCCTTCCTTACCTTTTGTGGAAAGTTAAGGAAGTTGATGTACCTGCTTATTCAGGCTTGTTTTAACTCTAGATCACCATAGCGCAAGGATGTGTGGCACTGGGTCATAAGTCTTACATTACTTTTGAACTTGACTGCCTAGTTTGGAACATAAGTACTTGCTCCTCTAAAAACTAGGAATTGGAATTCTTTTAATTAGTGTTTACAATGCATGTATTACCCCATGTAATAAAAAAGAGTTCTCACGATTGTCTCAGTGTCATTTTCTTCCTTCATCCAACTAGTAATATTTTGCTTCTACAACTAACTTTTTCAATTACTTTTATTTTAACCTTGAAGAGAAATGTGTAATTGCACATTACACGTTCTTGCATGTTACAGATTTGTATGCCTGCACAAGGAGCAAATAAGCCCACACATGGAAAACTCATGTGAAGAAGAGAAATCATGGAATTTAATCTTCCATTTGACCCTAAAACTCTCTCATTTGGCAGATTCAGTGTTCAAGCAGGATGAAGAACAAATGACACATTTTAAATAACAGCAAGTGGTTATTGATAAACAAAGAGGGCAGAGATTCAGACATCTTAGAAATGTCTCAAATACGTTACTGATAAGAGTGACATATCTAGCTCCCATCCGAGGATGAAAATAGATGAAAAACAAGTGGGACTTGTACCAAATGTTGTAGCATATCTCACTCGCCCAAGTGGAGTGCTCATGTTCAAGGCTCCAGACAGCCAGGAACAGCAGCCTTATTGTGCAGCTTAGGGCTCTCAGGGGTGGAGGGTGAGTTTCAGGAGTGAGCAAGGGATTAAAGGACACCATTTTCTCCCTTATCCCAAGACTTCTGCTCTGCTGCCAGGCCTAACCCTAACCATTTCATTGCTAGAAGTGAGAACTGCAACAAAAATGTAATGTGGAGTACTTCTGTCCAGGGTTCCAGCTAACCAGCCATGCCCTCTTCCAGTATACCCTATTCCATTCCCACCTCCCCAGGTTTTCTTCCCCCCTCCCCAACAGTCTGCCAGCACAATAAATAAATTATATAATTATCAGAATAAAGCATGTGACTATTCTTTCTCTTACCATAACGTTTGAACCATCTTTCTTTAATCATACTGCCATTGCTCACGATGCTAACGCTTGGCAGTTTCAGCTCCTGTTTGCAAAACTGGACCAGCTTTCCGACAAATTCACCTCTCTCTTGCAGAAATGGCTCCCCTCCTGAAAAGTTTATTTTCTCCATACCTGAGATGTGACACAAAGAGAAAATCAGTAGATACAGCAAGATGGATGGCTAGACAGATAGGACGCATGTAACAATCTCGCACTATATTCTGTTCTCTTTCATGTATGAATATACGAAACTGCCTTATACCAAATCACACCATTGGTAGCAGCTCTCCAACAGGAGTCTTTTCCAGCCCTACCTCCAGATGGTGGGAACTGAACCTCAGAGCTTTTTTCATGCAAGGTTTGTGCTGCTCCATCACTGAGTTACAGTGCTTCCCTTTCTTACATACATATCCTACTGTCTTCATGGGATCGGTCTATTCTCCCTAAATCAGGTGGTATGATTTTCCCATGCCAGCCTCTGGATTCTACAGAAAATGAGGAGTGAGAAAACAGTGAGGCTTCAGCAGACAATCTTGGAGGTGGTGTGCGTGAGCGAATGTGCACACATGTAGGGGCAATGGGTGTATTCTGGGTATTTCAAATGGTCTCTGCACTCTGGTTTAAGTCCTTAGCTCAGCCTTCCTCACCCAGCACCCACTGCTGTTGGGTTTTACTTTGGTTTTACAGGTGACTGACCGACCGTTAAAGTCTTAGGTTATGTTTTATCATGTTGTATTTTATGGTTTCGATTGCTGTGAAGTGCCCAGCAGGCCTCAGCTGTTGGGCAGTATATAACTGTAACAAACAAATAAATAAGATGGGTTGGACTACAACTCCCATCAACCCGACCCAGCACTTTTTACTTTTGCCATTTTTCTTGCGGCTGCTGGGATTGTTACATACCGTATTTTATAGTTCTAGGGCACAATCTTATTTCTGTCTCCGTTTTCTGTCTAAACATGCACATAGGATTGCAGCTTTAATTATTCTTAACGGTCCCAGAATCAACCCATCTAGGTCAGTATAAAAATCCCATACATTAACAAACCAATTCCTGGAGAGTAAGGGTTGCCCCCGCCCTGCCCCGTCGGGGGTTCATCCTGCCCTTGAGCGCCAGGCAACCCCGCACCAGGCCCTCATAAGACACCGCCATGCCAGGAGACGCTCCCCAGCGGCTGAATGCCGCTCCCAGCCACTGCAGACCAAGCCACACGCCTGCCAGTCCAGCACCGGCCCTGGGCCCGGAGTGGGCGACGGGCCCCCGACTCGCACTCACCCTCCTGCTTGAGCAAGCGCAGCCCCCTCTCGGCTTCCTCCAGGGGCAACACGAAGGAGTTCTTGGCGGTGTGGAAGCAGAACCCGCCCTTGTAGTTGCACTGGCGGGTGAAGTGGTAGTTGACGCTGAGCGGCACCGGCGGCGGCGGCGGCGGCGGCGGCGGCGCCCCACAGAGCCAGAGGCAGGTGGGCGCCAGGGCGCGCCAGAGGGCGCTCAGGGCGCGGAGCAAGAGGCGGATCAGCGGCGGGCAGGGTGGCGAGCGCATGGCTGCGGCGCTCTCGCTCTCCGCGTCTGTGCGGCGCTCGGGAGCCGCGCGGCTTTTTAAGCGAGCAGATAACGGGGCGCGTGTGACCAGGCGAGCCCAGTTTCGCTTTCGGGGCCACGCAGCAGAACTTGGCTGGCCTCAGCTGGGTTCCCCCGGCGGTCAAAGTTCGCCGGCTTTGTCAGTCGGCGCTGTCCCATATACCCGGGGGGGGGGGGGGGAGATGCACAGACAATACGCTGAAAGATGCGACAGGAATGCGGGTTGGTGATGGTTCTGCCCAGATGACTCTGGACGAGCTTTGAGAGGGAACGGCCGAGTTGCTGTATTTTTCACTTCACTCCCCAAGAGGGGCGGGGGCGGATTCCTTTGTTTTAAGAGCTGTTTGACAGGCATAAATCCAACTGGTGCAGGTCTTTCCCAGGATAGTGATGCAGTAATGGGAAACCTCCATTGGTCTGTGTTAAAGGGGGAAAGAAATGGTAACATCTCGGGGTCGTCCCCCTTCCTAAAGCTTCTCCAGCTTCACTTATTTAGGCATGGCAGTGAACGTCCTTTATTGTCCTCCTCTTTTACCTCAAATAGGCAGCCCTCGGCATTCTCTTTCCGTGGGAGCTTCCAGATGAGGCTGTTACGGCGCCATGGCCTTGACTCATGCCGGGAATTTGAGGGTCCAGACCAGCCTGCAAGGTCTTCCATTTGTAACCCTCCTGTGTTTTCCCAGAATTTCTTCCAGAATTGTTTTTCCTTCCACCCTGGTGCTTCCAGAGGGAGAGCTCCTAGCTCTAGCAAGTAGAAGGCATTGTGTAGCTATTCCATCTTTTTTTTCCCGAGTGGATTTTCCACAGCAAGAAAGAAGTTGGAAGAAGATGTGGGAAGTACAGGAGAGTTGTGAGTGGAAGACAATGCCGTCTGTCCCCTCTCCCCACTGTAAAGTTCTGTGAATGAAACAGGGCGATGGCATGATAAAACCCTGGTCTGGAAGCACCCACAATGTTTCAAATGCTCAGTTCACAAAGCAATCGCACCTTTAAAGCCTTGTCTGGAAGCACCCCCTTCCCCAAATCAGTTAAGGAATAGCTATGCTACTTAGTGGGTGCTTCCAGACGGAGGGCTTGTCGCCTTCCCACTTCTGCTTGTGGTATGTGTGCAAGCTATAAACACAAATGATAAAAAGCACATAACCTTTTGTGCTCCCCCAACTTTTCCCACAATTACATCGCTGTGCATTGGTGTGTGGCACTTGATCATGTAATAAACCCAGCAGATACTGTGCTGCATTCATTAACATTAAGATGTGCCTCCAGAGGAGCAACTGCACTAAAAAAACAAACAAACACCATCACAAACAATAGGGGCTCCAGTGTAGATCCTACCACAATTGTCTTTTGTTTGGTAGCACTAGGAGCCCTCTGCCAGGAAGCACCCTGTGTTAAGACGCTGTTCCATTTAGCCTTGCACAGAGGCTTCCTTCCCAGACAGAGCGGGGGCTGCTTATTGATGGGGCAAACCCATGATATCAGCCTGGTCATATGGCTAGAATATTTACATGTATTACCTTGCAGCCTCTTGGAAAGCAGCATCCATCCTGCTGCTGCTGCTGCTGTGTGTGTGTGTTGTCAATCTGGCCCAAGAAACCACCAAATCCAGGTATTCAAGCAGCTATAATGAACTGAAATGGATGTCCGGAATGGAGAAGTGCAGCCTCAGCTTGGAATTTTTGCTGAAGCAAAGTTTAAGTCAGCGATAAGGATAAAGAAAACCCCAGGCCTAATAAGATACCAAAGGAGCAGCAAGAGTCATCACAGCTGATGGAGAAGTCATAACATATGCTGGTTGTTCTGAAGAGAAATGTGTCAAAGTGACATATGTGAGGATGATAACGGGTAGCAGGGGTTCCAAATAGGTTATGGGCACCCATGCAAGGTGGAATCATCCATATGTCCATGTATGGATTCCAACACCAAATTGATGTAGATGATGACATTGAAGCAAAATGATGCAAATAGGTAGCTATGACCTTTCTCCACAATTATAGACAGTCTAAAATTGGTTCTCAAACTTTGGATTCTTTTAAATTAAATGAGCTGGAGGGATGTTTTAGCAGAAAGATGCAGGTTTGGGATTCTTATTCAAATGTGCTTTCAGCAGCGGTTTTGTCAATGCCGTTCTTACGCCACTTCTTTATTTACTCATCAGTATCATTCTGTGATATTATTTCCTCATTGCTGTGGTGAGTTGCATGGTTCTTATAAACCAACAACCTTATTTTCATGGGTTTTCCTTTTTGTTTCATTCCACGTGGTTATTTGGAGTAACACGATCATTTTTTCTTCTATGCCTGTATTGAGCCTTACATGTCAATAAACCACTTAACTTGTTCCAATTATAATCTTGTATCTGTGGGTTTTGTCCCTGGTTATGCTTTGCCTGCTGGGATGTCCGTTAAGACCAAAGTATTCTCTCTCAATCCCAGTGTTAAATTGGTAAAGCAGAGCTAGGAAGATTGTTGATGTTATCAGCATCAGTTATGGATGCTGTGAATGGTAATACTGATGATCTTGTCTTATCTTACCTTTCTTGGTGCCCCACCAAGGTACCCTACCCCTCTCATTTAAAAAAATAAATAAATAATTTTTCTTACCTGCAACTGAGATCATGTCAAAACAAGTAAGAGCCTGCAGCTGCCACCATCTTCATTTCCCATGAATGCCTCTGGACCATACATGGGCCTCAGATGGTGAAATGAAGATGGTGAGGGGCTGCAGGCGGATGCTTTCCTCTGTAGTGTGCTCAGCTACCAAGTAAAAAGAAGAAGGAACAGCAGCTCCTGTCACTTTTGTTGGGTAAGCTGAGAGAGTTAAAGAGAGCAGCTACACAAGCAGAGAGGTGGGCTAGGAAGGGCAGCAGTAAGCCTGCTGGGGGTTCAGGGAAGCCAGCCAGGAGGGAAAGCAGCAGGAAGCCAGCAGAGGCTGAGGGAGCCAGCTAGAAGCAACCTGGCAGTGAGGGTTGTGTGCATATCTGTCTGAAGTGATGGGGGCTGCATGTGTGTGAGAGAGGACAGGAAAGGGGTTTGGGGGGATTTTGAAAGGGTCCTGAAAAAGTGTGTGTGTGCTGGAATGAGGAAGAGAAGGGATGTTTGCATAGGAATGCATGATGGATACATTGGGTTTGTGTGTGTGTGTGTGTGTATGGAGGATGGATGGATGGATGGTGTGTGTGTGTGTGTGAGAGAGAGAGAGAGAGAGAGAAGAGGGGGGAATGAATTGGCTGGCAGGGGCTGGGTGGAGAGAGAAAGGAGTTTGCCTTCTGTGAAATAGGTTTCTGTTGGTGTTGAAAACTGGGTTCAAAGGAGTTGTTTAGTGTGTTGGAGCTCCCACCACTGTCTGTCTACTACTTAAGCTCTGGGGCAGGTTACTTGTCTTTTGTGATTAGCTGTGCCCCTCATGGTAGCCGTTTTGCGGTGGTGCTCAGGACAGTTTCTCATTGCCCAATTTTGTTTATTATTTTTTACATACCCCTGTTGTATATTTTTATGAAAACATCACAGACGGTGTACTTTTTGCATTTTGTGGCCTTTGGGCCCCAGTGTTTATATTGTGCCCATGTATAAGGAATGACTTTCTACGAAAGTTTATGCCACAATAACTGCAATCCTATACCTTGTACTCCGAAGTAAGCTCCGGTGAGTTCAATGGGGCTTACTCAAGTAAATGTGCCTGCGATTGCAGTCCCGATCTATTAAGAGTCGCGCGTGCGTGCGCACACGGCTGTCCCCCAGGAATTTTTCATTCTCATCCGTGTGTCAGTTTCGTTTTCCATCCGTGTCAGTTTCCATTGCATTTTCTGCTTGTTGCTTTACTTTGGCAACGTCCCCGGGTGGGACACACACACGCTTCTTTCCCGACCTCTTGCCTTTCAAGCACGAGTTGCATCCTCCTCGGAGTCGAACACAGAGTGTCGTTTCCTCGCAAGAATGAGTGGCGTGTCATTTGAAAACGAGTCACTTTCGTTTCTCTCTCGCAGCAGCGCCCGCCGTCCCGGGAGATAAGAACGAGATCGCGCCAGCAGCCGCGCTGCTTCAAACAATGCACGGCCCCGGTCGCTTTCGTTTCCCGAAGGCGGCTTCTCCCAGCGCTGCGAGTTTCGATTCGCTTGGCTGCGCCATGCTACAACGCAGCAGCCTCGTGCCCTCGCTGCTGCTCAGATCGAGGCCTGCCATGGCGGTGCCTCCTAAACACGCCTCTCCGGAGCGCTGCTTCGTGGTGGAATCGGCCAGCTCGGATCTGGTCCATTTCACCTTGCGCAGCTACGGCGAGCGCCCGCTCGTCCACGATGCCCGGCCCCGGTGCTTTTTGCCTCGTCCGGGGAGATGCTATTCCTTCTGCCTGCCAGCCGCGCCAAGCGCCCGAGAGCGCGTCCGAGCTGCCAGGCTGCACAGAAATCTGCAGCACAGACTGAGCCGGGAGCCTTTCGCGGCTCGTCGGAGCACAGTCCTGGCGCTGCTCTCCTACAGCCCCCAAGCGGCTGCGCTGGAGAGAGGCTTCCTAGTTCAAGACGAGCAGGGATTGCCGGACACGGAGCGCTCGTTGGAGGAGCTGCTGCGTCTCCTGCTGCCCGCGCCGGCCCATCTGTCCGTGTACGAGGAGGCTGAAGACGGCGAGGTGTGGCGGGCGCTGTGGTGCCTGAAGGGGAAAGCAGAGGGCAAAAAGCTGCTTGGCAGAGCGCGCGTGGTGGCCGCCGAGGGGCCGGGGCTCCATCCTGCCGCTCCTCACCTTTTCGACGCCGCTGTGTTCAGCTCTCTAGAAGCCGCCCGCGGGGTCCTGGAGGAGGTTAGTGCTCTCCGAGCGGGCAGTTCACACGAGCAGGGCATCCCCGGAGGTAGAGCTTAGTCCCGCTGCTGTTTTTCAGCGCTCTCATGACGTAGCCCTGGATTCGGAATAATAATATATGAAGTGCTGATGAAAAAGCGCATCTCTGAGCATGTGTGAAGCACAGGAGTAAGAGGTAGCCTTCTGGGGTGATGGGAGGCGTCTCCAGGGTTTCTAGGTGACAGACTTCCAAAATGTAGGACCCAGCAAAAATGTCACAAAACAGTGAGCAAGGTTTTAGTTCTCTGTAACACTTCAACAGGACTGGGAGCGGGGAGGGAGGAGGAGGAGGAGAAAAACGGCTGGTTTGATGTTGTAGTCACTCAAACTCAGCCTTTGGTCACACTCTGAAGAGGTGAGAGCAGACTGGACTGGATTAGCCTCAGCTAGGTGCTGTGCAGGTCTCAACAAGTTGTACCTAGACCATAGAACGTGACTTACAGGAAAGGCTGAGCCTTGGCATTCTTCTGTGTAGAAATGAGCCACTGTTGCCAACCCTTGGCAGACGTGTGGGTTGACCATGGGATCAGACCAAAGGCCTACCTTGTCCGGTATCCCGTTTCCCATAGTGGCTAGCCATATGCCTCTGGGGAGCCCCTAGGCAGGGCGTGAGCACAATTTAATACCTTCTTGCTCCTATCCCTCAACAGTTGTTATTCCAAGGCATACTGCCTCTGATACTGGAGACAATATATAGCTATCATGGCTAGTAGCCATTGATAGCCTTATCCTCCATGAATTTCAAAGCCGTCCACATTGGTGGCCATTGCTACATCCTGTGGCAGCGAATTCCATAGTTTAACTATGTACTGTCTGAAGGACACCTTCCTTTTGGCTGTCCTGAGTTTCCCACTGTTGAGCTTCATTGGATGACCCGGGATTCTAGTATTACGACCCTAGTTGGTGGTGCTTCTTTCAATGAGTTGTTTCTTGACATTAGCAAGAGTTTATGGAGTTGAGCTTATGGAGACAGTTTATGGATTTGAGGGCGTAGGAAATGGGTAACAGTGGTGGAGAATGAGAAGTATTTTGCTTTCCTTTCTCCCTGTTTCTTTTACTGTCCAAACTTGGACTTGTGAACCTCTCTACATCTCACAGTGCCCCTGTATAAGGTAATATGCATCTATCTTGGCCCCCTGGGAAGGGGCTGGAGGGGATAGGTAAACACTGATTCAGACATCCCAAAGGATCCTGGAAAACCAGCACACTTTGTGCTGTTTTCTCCTCCTCCTCCTCCTCACCTAGCTTAGAGCTCCCTTCTGGCCAACCAGACTTTTGTGACTGAGTTCCTATTTGCCTAAATGTTCATAGGGTGGCCATGTAAAAAAGAAGACAGGGCTCTTTAGGCATGTAGAAGAGGGATTTCAGCAGGTGAATCTTCCCTGGCAAGCTACACCATCTGAATTTCCCTCTATCAACACTACTAAAGGTACAGGAACCCTGTCCTCTTTCTCATCTGAGCACCTAAATGTACATAACAGACGTTGCTGAAGTTAGTAAGGCACTTGCTTGCAGGAAAAAGCAAAAGCAAAACCTCAACATTAGGTGTTTCTGAATTAATGCATGTTTTCATTCCAGTGCACTTCTCTAATTCCTGAAGCCAAAGCGATCCTTGATCTTGTGGAGAAGTGCCCTGAGCATCCAAGGAAAGGAGATTTCCCTGTGATAGTTATTGAGGGACTGGATGCAACAGGTAAGAACTTAAGACAAAACAAGAAGTCCTAAATAAATACTTACTAAAGTATTAGTGTACTTGTTAAATAGCAACGCAGCTCATCCCTACAATTCATCTGGACTGCTTTGGGACTCTCTTTCTTCTGCTGATGCTAAGGCTGCAATCCTTTACACCTGGGGTCTCCAACGTGGGGTCCATGGGCACCATGCGCTTGCAGACACCGCTCTTGGTGCTCTTCATGCCCCCTGGCCCTCCTGATTTTAATTTTGTTAAGGTTTTTTTGTTTCGTTCTTTAACTGGGAAGCTGGCATGCTGCAAAGCCAGGTGCTGCCCTCCAATGCCATCTTTCTTAGGGTCTAAAAGAGCAGTTTTGTGTTTTGGAGCTCAGAGTCCACCTCTGCCTTGTTCTTGGTTCTTAGGTACTCTTCTTTTAGTCTCACCGGCTTGCATTCTTTTGAAATGAATGTTTCAATGGCAGCCATTTTGTGAGAGCACCCGTGACAGCGCTCATTCTCTCAGAATGCCAACATTCATTGTAGGACATGAAGTTAAGCTCTGAATTTCTGGCTGCATAATAGTATGTGGCTTTTAATGTGCATATGGCAGGTGCTGCCAAATTCAAGGGGCTTTCAGGGGATGCTTCTGAAATGCCTCCAGTCATTTCTATGGCAGAAAGTTAAAGGTCTAGTCAGGGGGAGGCCAGGCTATGCTATGGCAAGTAACCTAGGCATCCATAATGATGCCTGACTTTTAACAAGCACTTAAGAGCATTCAAAGTGCTCCATGTACTTTATCTCGTGATCCATACAAGTCTGCCAGGTAGGTGAACATTATTGCTTACCATAAAACTATGCAATGACACTGTGGGGTAGATGAGTATTACTTTATTGTAGTGATTTCTGGTATGTATTGGGAGTGGGGGCACATGAGTAGGTGGCGTGGCTTGCCGAAGAGCATGCAGTGAGTTCATGGCAAAGATAACATTCGAACTAAGGGCTTCCTAATTTGTAGCTCAAGACACCAGCCTTCCCCAACTTGGTGTCCTCCAGAGGTTTTGGACTCCTCCTCCCATCAGCCTCAGCCAACATGGCAGTGGACAGGGATGATGTGAATTGTAGTCTAAAACTTCTGGAGGGCACCAGGTTGAGGAAGGCTGAGCTATGCTGTGCCATCCCGTGGCTTGGCCTTTCCCTTTATTTATTTACAGCATTTATACCCCACCCTTTAGCCAAAAAGGCTCCCGGAGAAATCATGGCAGTCCTTGCCCTCAGGCTTACAGTCTAAATTTAAGATGTGACACACAAGGAATAAAGGAGAAGGACAGAGGACGTATATAATCAAAATGTGGGAGGAGGGGGAAGCCGATTTGAAGAGACAGTGATGGTGACAGTTTACTTCCTCTTCCTCTCCTGGGCACAGGGCAGTTGGCTGGAATGGCCTCTCTCAGGGGAGGAGGGGCCCAGTCCTTGCTTCATGAAGCAGCGATTGGGGAAGGTAATGATGAGGGAGGACTTTTGACATCCCTTCCTGCTTCCCTGTCTCTCTGCACTTCCTCGCTCCAGGATTAGTGGCAGCTGTGAGGCAGTGCCCCTGGGGAAGGTGGTGGTGGAGAGGCTCAACTCCATTCCAGGGGTAGGCTTGAGTTCCTGCTTCCTCTTCTCAAGCACACCTGTAGCCATGTAGTGCCTCAACAGCTGTGGGATCCTCACTGATCCTTGCTTTCCAAAGTTAGTAGCCACTGTGTTCCAACCAGTCTGCAGATACATGCTTCTTATTCATCATAGCCCTTAGTCAGGCTGGAGTGTGAGCCGCACAGATTGGGCTTTTATGTATGTGATATTTATTATCGGATCTAATTTCTTCTAAACCTGATCAACTCTTGTGCTCTGTGATGAATAAAGGACTCCTGTATCAAATGTAGGCAAAACAACAGTAACTCATGCTTTGAAGGACTCTTTGAACGGCGTTCTCTTGAGGTCTCCTCCACCTTGTGTCAGCCAGTGGAGAAAGATTTTTGATGATGAACCAACGCTCATACGGAGAGCGTTTTATGCACTGACCAACTACATAGTTGCTGCTGAAATAGCAAAAGAATCCAGGAAGTCACCAGTGATTGTAGACAGGTTTGTAAAAATGAATTATCTTCTTTGTTGCACAGAACCCTTGTCCCAGTCCCTTGATAGCCATTCATGCTAGCTAAAGTTCTATGTTTCTGCTATTTCCCGGAAAGAGTGAAGATAGGAAGATATCATGAATTGTTTTATAATTACATTATCCATTTTCTGCATGAGGTTAACATTAAGATTCCTTTGTCCTACTTACCACTGTTTGGATTTAGAGGCTTTTATAAAACTAAAGTATGGATGTGTGGTTGATCGCTGGTTTTCGTTTACTGAATATTACTCCAAAATAATTGGCCTAGATCCAAAGAACTGTGTGAGTAGAAACACAAATTCAAGGGGGCTTTGAACTTTTTCTCCAGTTTCCACATGACAAAACCTGTATTGAAAGAAATTCTGAGGAGTTCCAAAAGCAAGTCTATCTATAGCTCTATAGCTATATCCGTAGAGAGAGAGATGGCATGGGCCTCTGTTTTTCAAGGGGGCCCCCCCGAAAAGTACTAATTGGCATGTTGAGCTCTTTGAATCCTCACAATTTTTATATATTGTTTTAGAAACAATGTCATTGCTTCTGGTGAAAGAGCTTTTGTGTAACAGTGCTTAAGCTCATCGCCTATATTGGCATCCTTAGTATCCTGAGAATGCCAGATTATTTTTGAAAGAAGATGATGTTTTTTCCAGCAGTCAGGGCAAGATGTATGTGCCTATATAAAGATATAGATACATACACCAAAGAAAATTCTTTGGCCCATTGCCCCAGTTATTGGACATAACTATTGTCCAATACAGAATTTCTCTCCAGCCACTTGTTGAAGTAGAAACAAAGCAAAACGCTACCTGGCTATTATCGATCACCTTCACCACTGCCAGGAGCACCCATGCTGCCTTCTGAAATCCTCACCTCAAGGAGCCAGAATCAACACACAGACGACAGAGCTCTTTTCCAAGGCTTTATTTCCGTTCAACCTAATGACGCTTATGGATGCTAACTGCAGGAGCCTAATGAGGGAAACTTAAGAGAGCTGCGTACTTGGGGTTTCTAGCCTTAGTGAATCAGTTGATCTCCATTTGGAGGTAAAGGCGGGAAGCCTCTGAACTTAAGGGCTAGGAGGCGAAAGTCCACCCCTTTCCCATGGGGCATCGGGGCGCAGCTGTTGATGTCGCACCAAGCGGGCTGAGCGCCTCCTCTCGGCACCCTCCATCTCCTGCTTGTCCCTACGCTGGTGCCTAGTGCCCCGAAGCTCCAGTTGTCCCTCCCCCTGCCTGCCAGGGTCGCTATCACTCTCAGGAATGTGATCAGGGAGGGGCTGTCCTTCCGGTGGCGCCTCTGAACAGCGCGCAGGTTCCTCTCCCACAGTCTCTATCTCTTCCTCAGAATCAGAACAGCTTTGGGGCTCTATGGGCTCCGATCCAACCCTGACAACCACTGTCTCCATTACTCCCTGACAGAACTTTAAAGTGAAGCCTTTGTGCAGCACAGGATAGATCAGGGGTAGGTAACTCAGTGCCCTTCAGATTGATCTCCAGCTACCATAATCTCTGAACATGGACCATGCTGGCTGGGGATGATGGGGCTTATCTTGTGAAGATAGAATGAGTAACCCCATGTATATTGCCTTAAGGTCCTTTGAGAAAGGGTACAGATATGATGAATGCCTTTCAAAATCCGCATAAAGACTATGTACTAATTTTGATAGATGTAGAGTTAACTAACTGCACAGCTTATTTCATGTGCTGAAATCTGGTTTTGGATATTCTTGAAGCACAGAATTAGAGATGCCTTGCGTATGAATCTCACGCTGCTACCTATACCTTGATAGGTATTGGCATAGCACAGCTGCGTATGCTATTGCCACCGAAGTAAGTGGGAAAGTGCAAAATCTGCCTCCACTTCAGCACCAAGTGTACCACTGGCCTGAAGACCTTCTAAGGCCAGATGTGGTCTTGCTGCTAACCATTAGCTCCGAGGAAAGGATACGGAGACTGCAGGAACGAGGGTTGGAGAAAACAAGGGAGGAGGCCAAGCTGGAAGCAAACAGTTTTTTCCGACAAAAGTACGTACTAAAACTATAATATGGTCAAGTGTAATTATGAGAGGGTTCTACCCTTAAAGGTGGCCTAAAAACAATTTTAAATAAAGTAAATAAATCATGCCTGGTAGTCACTGAACTGTGGACATCCCATACTGAACTGTGGACATCCCAGTCTGGCTCTTATGACTGTCCTGGCTTGGCTTAATGCCCAGGGGAAGGAGTCTATGGCACATGCATCCAAAGATGGTGAAGTGCCAGGTATAGAGGTATTGTGTTTGATAAAGCAGGGTCAGATCCAGTAAAGCACAGTCAAAACCAGGAGAGCAGGGTCATTCATTCATTTACATTTCATTCATTTATTACATTTCTACACTGCCCAATAGCCAAAGCTCTTTGGGTGGTTTACAAAAAATAGAATCTAAAATGCAGCATAATAAAACATAATATAAAATCTCTAACATACAGAATTAAAAAAAAAAATGCAACAGCTAAAACAGTAGCAATAAAGTGCTAGCACCTGACAATTTATTTATTTAATTTCATTTCTATACCACCCAATAGTCGAAGGTAAAAACAACTCACATTAAAAAGCCCCATCACATGCCATCAAATGCCTGAGTAGAGGAAAGTCTTAACTTGGCAGTGAAAAGCTGACAAAATTGGCACCAAGTGGACCTCCCTGGGAACAGCATTCCACAATTGGGGGGGGCCACCACCAAAAAGACCCTCTCCCTTATTGTGATCCTCTGAACCTCCGTTGGAGGAGGGACTCAGATGCTGATCATAGTGTATGGGTAGGTTCATGGCCATCAGGTATTGCAGTCTTGAGCCCTGTAAAGTTTTATAAGTCAAGAAGACCATCACCTTGAATTGCAGTAGGAAATGTACAGGCAGCTAGTGCAGGTGGGCCAGAATCGGTATTATACATGCAGACCTTCTAGTCCCTGCTATCAATTTGGCTACTGCATTTTGCACAAGCTGTAGCCTCAGAACTGTCTTCAAGGACAGCCCCATGTAGAGCACATTGCAGTAATCTAACTTGGAGGTTACCAGAGCATAGACTATTGAAGCCACATTATCTCTGTCCAGATAGTGGCATAGCTGGGCCACCAACTGAAGCTGGTAGAAGGAACTCTATGCCACTGAGGCCACCTGAGCTTCAAGTGACTACGATGACTCCGTTAGAACCCCCAAGCTACAAACCTGCTCCTTCAGGAGGAGCGCAACCCCACCCAGAACAGGATAAACACCCTCCATCCAGTCAGAAAAATCACCCACTAATAGTATCTCAGTCTTGTCTGGAGTGAGTTTCGGTTTATTAGCCCTCGCCCAGTCCATTGTTGCAGTAAGGCACCAATCTAGCACATCCATAGCATCACCTGATGAAGACGAAAAGGAGAAATAGAGCTGCGTGCCACTGGCATCTTGAAGACAATGCACTCGAACACTCCAGGTAAACAGTCTCATTTACTTGTTAAATAGCACAGGGGACCAAACCCCATACTGGAGAATCCATGGGGGCGAGCGGTATCCCCCAAGGACCTCCTTCCGGAGCCATCCATCCACGTAAGAATGAAACCACTGTAATGCAGTATCCCCTGCTCCCAACTCAGACAGTTGCACCAGAAGAATACCATGGCTGATGGTACTGGATGCCGAAGGTCACAGCAAGGTCGGGAACTGTCAGTGCCCTGGACAGCATACTGCAGGGGATGCTGATTGCAGTGCCGTGTGTCGTCCTAGCAAGGGACTACAGGCAACGGAGGCCTTAAGAAGGCTGGCAGGCCCAGAACTTTCAGAAGATCGGCCCCTGATGCAGCTGTAGCTTTTAGAGGGCCCCACTGTTGTTTTGGTAGCTTCATGCTCCTGTGTGGCTGAGGGACAGGAGAAGCTGTGACCAAGTCATCTGAGGGCTATGTCATCTGAGGTTGAGGGCAGGGCAGGACTATGTCCTCAGGTCTGGTGCATAACACACTTAGTAGGGAGGAACTTCCTACGATCTCAATTGGACTTACTTCTGACTAAGAATGCAAGTTTTGCTGTTGATAGCTATTATGTATTTGGAATTTTTGGAATTTTACCTGCTCTTTTTTGTATCTGATAGAGTTGAAGAGTCTTACAGAAGGATGGCAAATCCTACATGTCACCCCATTGATGCCAGTTCCTCTAGAGAAGAGGTTCTCAGAGCCGCTCTACATCTGATTAAGAAGCATTGTCATTTGTTATAGTTGGTTGGGAATGCACTAGTGCCTGCGCTCTTCAGCATGAAGAAGTCAATCCAAAATTCCCCAACATATTAGTGTTGGATGTGGGTGTTAGTAGCAGCATTTTTCAGAGTGAGAAGCCTAGAGCAAAAGAGGCAATAAGCTTTTATTGGACCAACTGGTTTTTAAAATATTGAAGTAAGGTTACGAACTGCATTTCCATCAAGATCAGACAGTTTGAACAAAAATACAAAAGAAACCCTGTCTATTTTGACTGCATCTAGTGTCTGTTATGACAAAAAAGCAGACCATGCATGGATATATTTACACTACAAACTTATGTTGGATTGATACTACTTTGTCATGGATTTCTCCATTTTTTCCATTTGTCATGAGTTATAGTTTAGTAAAGAGGACTAAAGGTTTGCATTGGAGAAATCTCAGTAGGATGGAGGCAAATTGGAGTACTTGTTTTAAAGAAAAACCTCATTCTGCCTTCTGCCATTTCACCAGTTTTTCAGGAGTAAAATGGAGTGAAAATATTTGCTCATTTGGAGTGAGGGCACTGCTTTCTGTCCTCACTCTGATTTGGCTTTGTGACTACTTAATGATAGGTCACAAAAATGTGAAATAAATAATGGCCTGAGCACCAATGCCTCCAATAATTAGAGATGTAAACTTGTGGCCAAACAGAATGGTACCTGTGTGAGTCTTTCTGTGCCAAACCATTACCTTTCTACAGCTTACTGATGTAACTCATATTGCTCCGCTCCCATTTTAGCACACTGAAATGGCAGCAGGGGGAGTTTCTGGTCATTGCTTTAAAAAGGAGCATAAGCAAATAGCATAGCTCTCTGGACTGGAATTCAGCTTGAGCTCTAGATTACTGTGGAAGACGGTTTAGATTCAAGATTTTAGATTTGGCCCACTGCCATTTAACATTTTCTGATATGTAAACCATTTCAGACAACAAAGGTTTGGGTCTCTTCAAACAACTATATGGAGGAAAGAAATCCAGTGTTTTGATTTTTGTACCAGACTCATCACATTTTCAGCAGAAACTGTACATAGGTTTAGTGGGTAGAACTGAGATCTATAGATTTCACTAAAGCAGGCCTATTGGCTTAATATTGTACTTTCTTCTCCTGCTTCTTGTTTTTGCATCCTGACTTTGTAACTATCTTGCATTTCAGTCATTGGGAATAAAATTGCCTTGCATGAATTAAAATGGTCATTGTCATTTCCCTTGCAATGTGTTAGCTTTCCTCTGACTCATTTGTTCTGCATGTTATCATGCAAATCCATATAAAACAAACCAGGCTGACACTTAGCCATGCATTTAAGGCAGGGGTGTTGACCCTCAAACCCGTGGCCCAAATCCAGCCCCCATAGGGATCCCAGTCCTCCTAAATTCCCAGATAGCCACACACTCCTCCTCTGACTTCACCCCCTTTCCACCTACCATTGCTTGTTCAGTGGCTTCCTAGCTTTTGTACATTGTTTCCTCCATTCCAAAAGGTTAAAATGCCTCATGTAAGACTCATTAGCCCTAAACAACTTGAGACCAGGATACCTGAGGGGGCGTCTCCATCTTTGCCAGCCTGCCTGGTCACTGATGTCATCAGAGGGCGTGTTCCTGGTGGTTCCACATGGACCCATGGCATGGTTGGACTCCACCTTCAGTGTGATGGCCCCCTTCCTGCAGAATTCCCTGCCTTTGGAGGTCAGGCAGGCACCAACGTCGTCTTCCTTCCAGCACCTCCTGAAGACATTGTTATTTAGAGAAGCCTTCCTTGCGTAACCAGCTGCGGTTTATTAAGTTCAACCTTATTGGAATTTGTCTTAAAAAAAAATGTTTTAACTGTTTGAACCTGGTGTTTTGTTCTTTTAGTGTTGATGCTCACCGCTCCGAAATCTTCTGATGTGGAGGGGTAAATATTGTAAATAATAAATCACATAAGGCTGAAATCCCGCATCCTTACTGGGGCTTTCTGCTTCCGGATTCTTTCCGGATTCTTTGCTTGGCTCCTTTACTCAGGCGGACACGTGCTTTGAATCGAGGGCTTCCTTTCTTGGGAAGTTCTATATGTTTCATTTTGCAGCCACTAGATGGTGCTGTGATTATAGCACAATGCTGTCATTTCCCACAGCTGATAGATTGGATTAACGTCCCTTATCACATTATCTTCAATCTTTTTAAAAGCGGGATAAAGGTCATAAACCGTGGGATCACCCGTGGAGGTTGACGATGACATAAAGGACCCACAAACGTCAATGAGCAGCCCAATCTTAATCACACAATATAAGCCCTGTGCAGAGAAGCTCTCAGTTACTGGCAGTAAGAGCATTAAGCTAAAATATGCTGAGTTTTGTTATAATTCTGGTTCCTCTCTTTTGCCTTTGGCCCCACCCAGCACTGGAATGAGGACCCCAAGACCTACTCTGAAATGGAATTTGGCCCTCAGAGTTTCGACACCCCTGATTTAGGGCAAGTAAGATAAAGAGAGTCCTGCTGGAGCAAACTGAAGGTCCATCTAATTCAGCATCCTGTTTTCCACGGTGGCAATTCAGATGATTCTGGGAAGCCCATAAGACAATGGCCCTTGGCTGCTGTTGCTCCCTGGCAGCTGAGGTCCAGTGACATATCCAGATCTGGAATATAGTAGGCCCCATCATGACTAGAAGCCATCAATATAGATCTATGCTCCATGAATTTGTCTAATCTAGGGGTGTATGAAACACACTCACCCATCCAGTTGGGGTGCCTGCTGGGGGGGAGGAAGGCAATTCATCCCTCCCCCCAGAATCCTCCCCGGCCAGCTCTGCTCCATGGCAAGTCTGTGGAGCCGCCAGCTGGGCCCATCCGCAGCCGGACTTCCATCCACTGCCGGTCTGCGGCCGCAAATGGCGTCCGGCGTAGCGGATGCCATTTGCGTCCCTGCTCTTTACTGTGATAGGCTACGTAAAGATTTACGTAGCCTATCACAGCTAAAGCAAGGACGCAAATGGTGTCCGCTATGTTGGACACCATTTGCATCTGCAGACCAGGGCAACGGACAGCAGCAGATGGACCCGGACCGGCCAGCGGCAGGTAGGGTCCATCCCAGGAAAATGTTGTGGGGGGGGGTAGTCCATTCTGCCATGGACTCTGGGGGGCCAGATTCTAAAGAATCCGGCCTCATTGGAGTCTGTGGCAGATTTCTCCGACATCCCTAGTCTAATCCCCTTGCAAACAGTATCTAGGTTAGTGGCTATTACCCAAATTCCATGCATTAATTCTATGAACTGAATATGCACTTTGTGGAGAAGTATATAAGCTGCCCCCGACGTATTTTTTGGGATGACTCCAAGTTCTAGTATTATCCGTTAAGTGTTTTATCTGTTGTGTTCACCGCTCTGAGATCTGTTCTAGATATGGAGTGGTATATAAATATTGTAATAAATAAATAAATAGTATTATATGAGAGAGAGAGAAAGAGATGTTGTCTATCCACCTTCTCTACACCAGAAGTGGGCAGATCTACTGATAGATCTCTGGGTGATTTGCAGCAACTGTAGCAACACTACCCCCCCCCCCCCGAATTATGCTGCTGAATTGAAAAAAGCTGGGAGCAGGGTTAACAATGGATTTCTACATGAAAACGTCTGTGAGGTCAGTAAAATTCTGGCACTGAAAGCTAGACTCAGAATGTGTTCAGAGCACATTAAAGATGCAATCTCAAACACACTTACCTGGGAGTAAGTCCCTTTGAACTCAATGGGGCTTACTTCTGAGTAGGCACACATAGGATTGTACTGTAAATGTTCTTAAATTCTAATGCCAGAACCTTATACCCACATTCCTGGAGTAAATAGCATTGAAATCAGTGGGACGTGCCTCTGAATAGGAATGTATAGGATTTCACTGTAAGTGTACATCTTTTGCACCTTGCTCTGGTCAGTGGATCTTGGGTTTCTAGAAAAAAAACCCAAAGTAGATTTGAGAAGCCTACTGAAGTCTGCCTACTCCTGTTCTACACCATGGATTATTTTATAAACTTCTATCAGATCTCTCCTAAGTAAGTCACCTTTTTTTCTAAACTAAAACCTGCAGGGGAAAGTTGCCCCAAACCACTGATCATGTCAGTTTTCTGCATCCACAATTTCTTTAGGGCAAGTAATGTGCCAAATCCTGTTCTCAACCCACCTTGTGCTAAACAAAAACTTTGTGGGCTGCTAATTTTCTTGTGAGGATTACTATTCTCTCAATTACTTAAACTAAGATAAATAAAATAAATAAAATACTTATTACGGTTTTGATGAGCAAGGCTGCTTTTTACATAGGACAGCCTACGTTTGCAACTTCTCTTTCAGAGAATCTCTACACCAGCCTAAAATCCTGCGTTTAAAATGGGGCTTTCTGCTTCCATTTTAACTGCAGGATCACAAAGGACACCCTTTACATGTGCTTTCCTTCCCCCCTCCCCTTCCCCGCTCCCCTTTCCCCCTCCTTCTCCCCCTTATCTGAGTCTTCCATATGTTTCATTGATCTAGCTCTTCTTCTTGCGGCTTTTCCTTTTTCAGAGAGGAAACTCAAGCGGAACACAACTGGGGTAGTTTGATAGCTCATTTCTGATCTTTTAAAAAATGGAATAAAGGTCATTTAGTGCAGGAGATGCCCTGGAGGTTGATGACGTCATCTAAAGGACCCGCAAACTGTGAGTAACCAATCTCAATCGCAGGGTAAAAGCTCTGTGTGAAGAAGCCCTCAGTCAATCTTTATACTTTTCGCCACAATAGTTCCTCCCATATTTCTTTTTAAAAGAACACTGTACGAGCATTATAAGTAACTGACCATGACAAAACTATTTGAACATATATACAGATCAAGTTCTTATTTGCAACTAGCAAAATGACTACTTAGAATCAGAGAGTGGGGCTTTGTAGGCCATCTTAGTGGGCAAAAAGTAGATCTCCAGGTGTTTTGTTCTTTATTTCACAGAAGCCTCTACCAGCAGGGCCAATGGGCAGAAATGCTGGGCATTGAAGTCCAAAACAACTGGAGATCTCCTTTAAGAACATAAGAGCCATGCTGGATCAGACCAAGGGTCCATCTAGTCCAACATTCTGTTCACCCAGTGGCAACCAGTTGCCAATGGGAAACCCACAAGCAGGACATGAGTATAACAGCACTCTCCCATCCATGTTCCCCAGCAACTGGTGCAGTTTCTGTCCATGATAAATGCCTCATGTAGAAAAGCCCTTAGTGTTCTCCTCTCCAGGCTGAACATACCCAGTTCCTTCCACCTTTCCTCATAGGAATGGTTTTCCATACCTCTGACCATACATAGTTTATGATGGGTGGGATTGTGGGTGTGTATAGGCAGAGCTCGTGTGTTCTATGGGTCCCTGGTGTTTGCAGTGGATTAAACCTGCTCATTCTCTGCCTGATGTCTCCAATATCTGGGGTGAAGGGTCCTTTTAATCAGGGAGGAAGATGAGAAAGAGAGAGTGGTGGTAGAAAGAGAAAGGGGGAAAAGGGGTATGGCAGAAAGAGAGAGAAAGAAATGCTGGGGAAGGAGAGAGAGAAGCCCCCTTTTGGCTTTAGCCCTGAACCATAGGTCCCGATTACTACCATGGCAAGTACTACAATAATGGGATGTTGGGAAGGAGGAGGATGGACAGGGGGGGACAAGAGGCAGTTGGAAGGAGGGAGGAGAGTTAAGGCAGATTGGGTGAGGAGGGAGCTGAGTTGGCTAGTAGGACTGGGAAGGAACAGGTTTTGGAGAGGACTGTGGACAGAGAAGAACTGGATGTGAAGAGAATGTCGTGGGAGAGAATGGCCGTGACGAGCAGGTAGATTGGGAGGCCCAGTAGTGCAAGTTCAGAAGCACAGGGCCCCTTCATGACAGTCACAGCCACGCCCCTCACAGCCACGCCCCCTCTAAGATGGCGCAACCTTGTAAGATATGCCGCCTTCAACTGGGATCCAAAACAGTGCAGCTGAGAGTAAGGCGGTGGTGTTTCAGTTGGATGTCTGAGAAAAAATGCCACGGTGTTAATCTTTTTCTCCCACCCACCCACCCATCCACTCACCCACTCAGAAACAAGCATTTTAGGTTTTCAAAATATGATACTCTATGGAAGCTTCACCCTCTCAACTCAGCCCTCATGGACAGATCCCTTGTCATTTAAACAGCCCCCTTGCATACCCCCTTAGCGCCCCATTGTTACCCATTAGCCTTTCCTAAGCTCCTTTGTTATCTCTCTCCCATCCCACAACAGAAACGTCCACACACCCAGCTGGATTGAAACACACACCCCTTCTTTCTCCCCACCCAGCAACTGATGTTTTCCTGTTTCCCTTCCCTCCACTGGGGTTTGTTTGCCCAGGTACATGCCAACCTTGTACCAAAAATGGTAGCTGACAGAGCAGGTCACATTTGGCAATTCCGCTTAGTGTAGAAATTAATATTCAAGAATTAACAGTGCAATCCAATGTGTGTTCATTTCAAATTAAATTTACAGAGATCTGGGAAGGCAGCTAAGGCTGCAGTCCTAGGTGCACTTACTTGGGAGAAAGCCCAGTTGGCAACTGAACATAGTGGAACTGACTTCTGAGTAAACACACATAGGACTGTGTGATAAATCCTAAAGACTGGCACAAATCAACTCTTACAATGAATATTAATAATTCAGTAGCTGAACAAGACATCATCTTGCTTCTCATTTGCACCACCCATCTGCCTCACTGTTTTCCATGTTAGAATCATAGAATAGTAGGGTTGGAAGGAGCCTACAAGACCATCGAGTCCAACCTGCTGCTCAATGGAGGAATCCAAGTCACAGCATCCCTGACAGATGGCTGACAGATGGCTGTCCACCTTCATCTTGAATGCCTCCAGTGTGGGAGAGCCCACCACCTCCCTAGGTAATTGGTTCCATTGCTGTATTGCTCTAACAGTCAGGATGTTTTTCCTGATGTTCAGCCGGAATCTGGCGTCCTGTAACTTGAGCACATTCTGTGTCCTGCACTCTGGGATCAAAAAGAGATCAAGAAGAGATCCTGGCCTTCCTCTCTGTGACAACCTTTCAGGTACTTGAAGGGCACTATCATATCTCCCCTCAGTCTTCTCTACTCAAGGCTAAACATGCCCAGTTCTTTCAGTCTCCCCTCATAGGGCTTTGTTTCCAGTCCCCTGATCATCTTTGTTGCCCTCCTCTGGCTCTGAACCCTCTCCAACTTGTCTGCATCCTTCTTAAAATGTGGTGCCCAGAACTGGACACAGTACTCCAGTTGAGGCCTAACCAGTGCTGAGTAGAGGGGATTTGGAAGCTATGCTTCTATTAATGCAGTCCAAAGTAGCATTCGCCTTTTTTGCAGCCACATCACATTGTTGGCTCATATTCAGCTTGTGATCTACAACAATTCCAAGATCCTTCTCGCTTGTAGTATTTTTGAGCCAAGTATCGCCCATCTTGTAACTGTGCATTTGGTTTCTTTTTCCTAGGTGCAGAACTTGGCATTTAACCCTATTAAATATCATTCTGTTGTTTTCTGCCCAGCACTCCTATCAAGATCACTTTGAATTTTGTTTCTGTCTTCCAAGGTGTTAGCTATCCCACTCAATTTTGTGTCAACTGCAAATTTGATAAGCATTCCCTGCACCTCCTCATCAAGATGTGAAAGAAACTTTTCCATAACATTTCCCCACCACCACCACCCGCCGCCCCATTGTAAAGCACAAAAAGGCACCAATCCTAAACACACTTACTGAGGGAGCTGGTGTGGCCCTGTTCTCCTTTCCTGCTCTGGGATTGTGGGAGTGGGGTGGGATGGTGCTCTAGCTAGCTCTGGCTGCTGGCACTGGGGTATAATCTGGAGAACTGCCAAGAACAAGTTTAAACATCAGGGGTTTTAAGGGTGATGCAGTAATGAGGCCCCACACCATAAACAAACCTCAGTTAAGGGTATGTAAATCAGCTTTATGTGTGTGTTTTAATAAGAGGTACAAAACAATGGGAGCATATGTTCAAGAGGAGGACAAGGGATAGGCCATTCACATCTCCACACCCTTACTTCCTAAAGGCACATTATATCTAAATGGTGTGAGGAAAAAGGAGAACATAATAATGATGATAATAATAGCTTGTATAATCAAAAATTAAGTTTCAAACAGCTATGTAACTTTAGATTACAAATTAATTTTAAATTTAGATTGTAAGTTTCTAGGGGCAGAGACCTGACTTTTTTGCTTATGATTCTCTGTAAAGTACCACATATACTGCAAACACCAAAGTCTGTGCATCTTCTGGAAGCAGCTGAAGACATGTTTTATTCAAACTGTCTTCTGGTGACCAGCAACAGGGAAAGATAAAGTAGATTGATTAGCATATTGCTACCAGCCCTGAGCCTCTGGGAGGAAGTAGACTATACATCCAATCAATTAATTAAATAAATAATACATCATATATGGACAACAGTGATGATGTACTTGCTTGGTGCTAGAAGTGCCCCACTCCCTCAAAAGTATACACAACCATTTTTTTACAAGCAGAATCATACCTTTCTATAAGATGCTCAATTTATTCTGATATTTTAGAAATACTTTTTTAAAACGTTCAGTTGTTACAAACCATTACATTAAATGCAAATATACCTCGATTTACAAATGTCTAAGACCAAAAAGAAGGTCCATATTTTCAGAAGGTTAAGAGAGATCAGAGCATAACTGAAGAAAGAAAAATGAAGAATGGTAGCCTACCAAGAATATAGCATCTCATTGTAAGTTTATTTATATTTAACAATTTACATTTGTGCAGCCTGAACAGCATCACTTTTGGCAAATGTAATGAAAGGTAAACAAATGACTAGGAAGTCATTAGAGCAAGTCTGATCACATAAGGCTTTCATTTTGTCTGGGATAAACAAAGCCCAGATTTTCTCAAACCAGATTTTAATAGCTGTTATTCTCATGCTTCTTTATTTAGCTGCCACCTTACGGTTTAACTGCTGCAAGGAGGAATATGATTTGATCTCTGCTGATTCCAAGAAGCTTGTTCTTATCTACTCCAGTGATGCCATTGGGCCTACAAGATAACCAGTAAAATTGGTTGTATGAATTGCAATACTTAAAATATATACACCACACAGAAAGAAGCAAGAAGACTATAGCCAAGGATACTGTATGTCGCTTTAGAGTTTTCAGCTGAGAGTGTGCCTGATACACGTGTACCCTTCCCAAAAAAGAGATCCCAAATAGTTCAGTGGATTGGATGAGTTAGCCACACTTTAATAGGGATGTTGGAGGAATCTGTCTAGGAGGTGGAGCTAGCTGTGTTTTCATCAGCTCAGGCTCATGGACTTTTGCTTGTTTTCCTGTGAGCTGGCCCAACTCAATCTGCATCGAGTTGGGCCAGTTCGCGGACTTTTTTTCTTCTTAATTTGCATAAATAGCAATTTGTGGAAATTGTGACTGCAGTTTGAGTACTTTGCGTAAATTTCAGCTGTGATTTGCATGATTTGTGCGAATTGCGGTCACAATTTGAGCAAATTACACGAATTGAGGCTGAAATGTGCTCAACTTACACAAATTGCAGCTGTAATTTGTGCAAATTGCTATTATGCAAATTTTTAAAATCCCAAAAAGGTTTCCAGTTTTCAGGAAGAATCCCGCAGCTCAATGCAAGCAGAGTTGAGGGCACCATAGAAATCCAGCAAGCCTCCCAAAGGCCAGATTTCCTGGCTACAGACATCCTTACACTTTAGTCCCATCTGGGACTTAATAGTCATGACTAACTTTTCCCACTGATTTCAAGGGGACAAAAGTATGACTAAGGCTGCAATCCTATACCCACTTATCTGGGAGAAAGCCCCACTGAACTCAATGGAACTGACTTCTGGGTAGACATGTATAGGATTGCACTGTTTATCTCGATCTCATTTTTTTCCTTGACCCTAAAGCCAACTGATATAGTTATGTGTTACCTAAACTCCCCAAGTTATATTGCAATGGTTCTTTGCATCTGATGGTGTTGGTTCTTGTCTACAAAAGAGACCTCCACAATGAACAAATTTAGTCTGTCTCTCAAGTTGTATCTTTGTCTTTTTCATGGTTCCTTAGGACATTTCTTTGGTTGTTTCTAAAGAAATGAGCAGATAAAGCCACCAGAGGGCAGAAGAGAGCTAAGCATGACAGGATCTGAAAAATCTAGGCAACAACAAATACCTTCTGTCAAGGCAATCATTTCCAGCTTTGGAAGGATGGGGAACAGAGATAAAGAATGCTGAAACAGCAAAATGTATTACACTTGGTCTAGAGCTCCAGGCCATGCTGCAGCTCTGTGGTGGAGCTGGTGATGCTGGGTCAGGCAGGATTTTGTGCACATGGTGGGAGGCCTTCCTTTGACAAAATGCTTTAAGACATCTAGCCTTGCTGGCTGGGAATTATGGGTGTTGCAGTCCAACGCATCTGGAGACCACCATGTTGGGGAAGGCTGCTTGAAGGCAACATGCCTCTGCCCACCTGAAATGGTTAGACATACTCAGCGCTTACTTTCTAAACTGAGATGTGCCTACGACAAGTGATGACCCCTGACCTGGTCACCTTCACTTCTTATCCCAGTTTTGCTGTGCTTTCCTACCTGTGAAATAAATGCATTTTGCGTATGCTCAAAGGCCAAATCTTCTTTAGAAATCATATATTCCAATACTGAACTATGACACTGAAAACAGCCTTGGTCCAGTTGAACCCTTGACATCCTCCATGACTGGTGAAGTATAAAGTTTAGAATGGCAAAGTCCAAAGACTTGTGTAACCCCTGCAGTGAAAAGTTGTGATTAGCTACAATAGGCCGTTTGAAGAGGTTCTTTGCCCATATTTAGCTCTAGAGAGAATGCTCAGAAAATGTATTTTGGTCCACCATCCAGTCCAGAGTATGTGAATTTAGGAAGATTCAGTCCCTTTGATGCCTATGCAAACAGAAATCTGATACTCAGAACTGATCATAAGAAGAGCCATGCTAGATCAGACCAAAGGCCTTTCTAGTCCAGCATTCTATTCCCACAGTGATCAACCAGTTGCCTATGGGAAGCCCACAAGCAAGATATGAGTGAAATAGCTCTCTCCTGCTCATGTTCCCCAGCAACTGGTATTCAGAGACATACCTCCTCTGATACTGGAGTTAATATTTAGCCATCATAACTAGTAGCCACTGATTGCCTTATCTTCCATAAATTTGTCTAATCTCCTTTTGAAAGTGATCAAAGTTGGTAGTCATCATGACATCCTGTGGCAGCAAATTCCATAGTTTAATTATGCTCTGTGTGAAAATATAACTTCTTTTTGTCTGTATGAATCTCCCATTGTTCAGCTTCATTGGATGACCAAAGTGTTTTCATTCCCCTTTTGTAGCTGAAAAAAATGTCTTCCTACTACCGACTTCACTAGGCTTGTATGTTTGGGCATAGGAAGAGGAAACACCAGGGCATGTGCCCCAAATATATTTCTTAAGTGCCCCAGATCTCCAGGCCTGGGCTGTGCCTGCACAGAACATTAAACTTACAAGGCGGTTTCAGCTACCTTTCTCCCATTGTTCCCATGTGTGTGGATTGAGTCTGCATGGCTGTGAACATTTTGCTCTCTTTTTTCTCTGATTTGTGTTTTTCAGAGGTGGGGTGGTAGGGAATGGAGCTCCTGGCCCTGGCCCTGGCCAGGAGGAGGAAGAGGAGAGGGCAGCAGACATCTATGACAGAAATGCAAAGGAGCCATGTCTGCCCACCCTCCATTGGTTGAAAGAACTGGTTTAAGTGTGCAAGGCCTAGTGCAAGGAGGCCCCACATAATAGTCTTCTCCTTCCTGGTGGGTGCATAGAGTCCCCACCCCAATTAATGGAGACGAGGCCTCTGCCATCTTTGCGTATCCCCACTGCCTTGGGTGTGATTTCGTCCCCGAGTGGAGCAGGGCTGCTCTACCCGTAACCCTCCAGGTTTGCTCCTGGATCAGCAGTGCTCCAACTTTTGTTTTGGGGAAAACCTACCCCCCTGACCCCATCATTACCCCCACCCCCACTGTTGCCCAGGGCGTTGCTCCACTCCACTGCTGGACGTGAATGCTGGGTATGAACACCAACTGCCTCTGAGTAAAACTGCCCCCCTATGGCGCCCTTCTGAGTGGAAGGGAGGAGGCATAATGGCAGGAGGAGTGGGGACTGCAGAGGCTGCACTGAACTTGTGTGTGAGGAGAAAACAGGTGGGGGAGGGGCAGTTGCTGTGCTGGCCTAAGACATTTTGCTGCCTGAGGCAGAGGCCAAGATGGCACCCCCTCCTGGTCCACGTACAAAAGCTGACTGGACAGGCAGCTGAATCTTTCTTTGACATTGGCAAGGAGACAGCATCATTCACCACAAATGAAAGCAGCAGGCTAGCTTAGGTGGCACAGGGAAGGCGGCATGGCCCACAGCTCTCTCCTCCAACACCTTGCTGCCTCCTCCCACCACCTGCTGGCTGAGGCAACTGCCTCAATCTGCCTAACAGTAGGGCCAGCCCTGGATGGATGGATGGATGGATGGATGTGCAACTGTCGCTCTGCCTCACCCAGCCGTGTCACCGGCAACACAAAAAAAGGCTCGCCCTGGAGTGCCATGAGTTGGGCTTGTCCAGAGTAGCCGCACACTGGAAGAGGGTGGCAGCAGCGGTGTGTGTGCATGTGTGTGTTTCGCTCCAAAGCCTGGGTCCCATTCTTGCTGCTGCTGCGGGCTCTCCTTGGATTCCTTGAGCGAGGGAATGCGAGGAGATGTCTGTCCCACATGGCACATTTAGTCAAGGCCCAGGAAATCATCTAGGCCCGCTCTTGCTCCTGCAATGAAAAAAGGCGGGTGCCTCCCTCACCGTCAGCATGTTTGGGGAAGTGGTTCCTGGGGCGGGGGACACACACACACACAGAGGAAATAGGATTGCAGCCTAAGCACATGACTTAAGGCCTGTATGGCTATCACAGCTGTATCTCACAGGGTTGCCTTGCCCAGCTGGCTTGTCAGTTTGCACGCACGGATTCTCCACACTTATCTGCATTACTCTTGAATTTTTAAAGCCTCCCTGAGCTGACCTGCTCTGCTAGGTTTGCATTCTCTGCCAGTGCTGTTGCTATTCCCATTATCGTTTCTTCATTCAGCCTGGAAAAATGAAGATTCCTGGAACTCTGAAACTGTACCGGTTGCATTGATCTGACACCACATTACAGAGAGCCCTTCTGTGTCTCTGATGTATTTTATTTTAATGGATTCGCTCATGCTGGTATAATTAAGGGTGTGTCAGACTTTCCATAATAGGTTCTTATTTTTTTCAATGGGCTATAAAATTTCACTCTTGGCTGCATCTTGGGATATATACCAGAGGGCCTGCTGCTTTTAAAGCATTTCTGGATGCCTTAAAGCATTCTTTTAACCAAATTGGCTCATTAAGGGAAAGAAGGGGGAATGCGCTCAATAATACGTTAGCCCTGAAAGTTTCTTCTTTTCCCCCCAACTAGGCAAGGAATTCCTTCCAACCCTCCCACCCCACTCACTCTGCCTTCAATTTCGTTCTGGTGCAAAGAAGTACAAGAGCCATGTGAACTGGTTCTTTAAAAGGAATCGCAACAACTTATTATGAAAGGGTGCATTGAAGGACAAAAAGCCCATTTTGCAGTTGACAGTGATGGGAATGTGGGTTAAAGCGGAGGTGAGGTTTCATGTATATTTTATGTCTCAGCTGATCAGTCCCACCCTGGACATGAACTGGTTCCAATCCACAAGCTAAGCAAGGCAGAATCCCTGGTCTAAGTCAGGGGCAGGCAACTTGTGCCCCTCCAGATGTTGTTGGACTTCAACTCACATCTGCTGCGGCCAGTGTGGCCAATGGTCAAGAATAATGGAGTTGTAGTCCAGCCACTTCTGGAGGGGCACAGGTTCTCCAACCTGGTTTTATGTTGTGCAAGCACAATGGTTTAGTTAGTATGCTTAGTTGATTAATATGGTCAGATTTTATAGGACTGTTTTATAGGACTGTTTCAATTCAAGCCTTCTCAGGGCAAAATTAGAGGTGACATGGGGATCCATGACTGGGATCTCCCCTGTCCTTTTATAATGTTTTAATTAACACCCATGCACGCATGCGCGCGTGCACACACACACACACACACACACATGGCTGTTTTGGAGATCAGGGAAGTGGCATTCTAGCTGAGCATGGGGTACCCCTTTCTCCCTTGTTCTTTCCACAGTCTAAATCACACACCCCTTTAAAAGCAACTTACCTGTCCTTTTTGCCCTCACAGAGCACCACTTCGCAGCTGTCAAGGGAGGTTGCTAAAAAAAAAAAAAAATTACTCTGATAACAGGCTTTCAACACCAAAAAACAGTGGGAGGTCCTAATCATGGATTTCCAGCATAGTTATCGGTCACTTTGCTATTCAGATTAGTAACTTTCACATATGATAGCCTCCCATTGAGCACCAGCCCACCCAAATTAACTATATTTAAGGCTTGTTGATTTCAGTGGAATGGAGTTAGAACATAAGAAGAGCCCTGCTGGATTAGACCAGGGTCCATCTTGTCCAGCATTCTGATCACACAGTGGCCATCCAGCTGCCCACGGGAAACTCACAAGCAGGACATGAGTGCAGCAGCACACTCCAGCCCGGGTTCCCCAGCACCTGATGTACACAGGCACATTGCCTCTGATACTGGAGGTTGTTGTTATTATTATTGATGTGGTGGTGGTGGTGGTGGTGGTGGTGGTGCTGGACTCTTCCTTACCTCTTCCGTTGAAATCAATGGGACTTAAAAGTGCTTACATTTGGTTGAATGGCACCTATCATATATAATTTTGGTTTCAATTATAAATCCATGGTAGATCATATTACAAGACTTTAGACTGGGGGGGCATATGCAGGCCACAGGCCATATGTGTCCTTCACCACCGACTGGTGTGCCCCCACCCCAAGTTGCCAAAATTTGTGGAGGCAAAAATATCTCTGGTTTGCCATCAACAATTCACTACCGCTATGGGAGCCTAAATGGCCAAATCTTGCTTGAAGCCAAGTGAGATTTGGACACTTTAGGCTGCCTTAGTGGTTTGCCACTGATTTTCAGCTGCAGAGTGCACCCCATGATGGAGTTCAGATAGCCCCTGGGCCCCCCAAAGTTGCCCACCCCTGATTTAGACAGAGCCCTGTTGCTTGTGTCTGAAAAAAAAGAAGAAGAGTGGAAATCTCACATACCATTATATTCAGCCTTCGGAACGACCCCTCCCATCCCAGTCACTCACTCTCGGCCTCCATGCAATGGCAACAGTCATGACAATTTTGTCCCATGAGAACTGGAGATGGCGGCTGGGGCGTCCAGCACAGGGGTGGACTGGACAGAAGGTAGATCAGGATCTTCTGGTAGATCACTGGGTGATTTGCAGTAGATCAGCAAGCTTTTCCAGTTCCCAATAGTTTAACAACAGCAGGCCAAACAGCAAGAGAGAGAAATTATGCCAAAGCTGGTTTCTGCTACTTGTTTATTGCCTCCGTGTCCCTCCCCTGTACAATGGGTGTTTGTTGGCTTTGACCAGCTCTTGGTGTAGTTTTGCTGGCCAGCCAGTCTTAAATTTTGTGTTGGGATCCCTGACCCATCGTAGCTCGTACCCATGTATTCGGGTCATCCCACTGTATGGCTCATGGTACGCAAGTAATTGGCCCCATGAGCCACCATTTTGCATCTGCCTGCAGCGCCCCTCCAGCCACTGTTTGCTCCTCACTCCAGTCAATGGTCCTTGGGGTTCTACTGAAAAATAAAGTAGGTCCCCTAAGCCTGAAGTCTGCCCAGCCCTGCTCTGGCCACATAGGCAGGACCACCAGGAGAATCTCTGTCTTTGCAGATGGCTGAGCAGCCCTTTGTGGGGGGAAGACAGTGACATGGGGCGTGCGGTTTTGCTGGAGGCTGCAAATGGCCACCTCCCCTAGGGGAACGCGTGAATACTGTTATATCGTACTGTCCATGGGGGAGTACAGAGCAAAAATAAAACCCATAGGCTGTCACCAGCATAGAGGGAGGGTCTGTCACCTGCAGACATGACAAAAGGGGGCAGTAGGAATAAACTTTAGAACCGGATGGGTAGCATGCGGCTCATGGACCACATGCAGCTCTCCCCCCAGTGCAGCCCCCCCCATTTTATGGCAGGGGGAATCATCATGTTTAGCCCTACGGAGTGCTCAAAGGGTCATCTTTAGCTTTAGTGGAAGACCACTTAGCCCAAGGGGGGAGAACGTCAGGCCTGGGGGCCAAATCTGGCCCGTCTGGGGTCCCAAGATAACTATGTCCCCTTTCCCCCAACCACCCATCATTTGTCAGTTTCCCAGCTTTTGTGCAGTTTTTCCTCACTATAAAAGGTGGAGATGCCTCTCCTAAGGCTCAGTTACTGGCAGAAAAGGTGTTAATGTACAGCAGGGTGGTGGGGTTTTTTTTGTATTTTGGCCACGCCCCTTTCACCTTTGGCACTGCTCACCACTGGGACATGGCCCCCGAGTGCTATTCTGAAATGGAATTTGGCCCTTGGGTTGAAAGAGGTTCAGCACCACTGAGTTACCCAGTTAGAAGCATTCTACGCTATGACTTGCAGCCACATGGAGACTGGGGAGAGAGCAGTATGGTGCCTTTCATCACCTCTTCGGCCAGGACTGCCAGGCCACCTGCTTTACCAGAATGCCAAATTCTGTGTATGGGTTTAGGGGGATAAAAATGTTGGGCATGCCATATGGCAGAAGGTTGCTCCTAACCTCCTCCTGACTGCAGCTGCCTGTGGGAAATGTTTAAGTGTTATCCTGAGTGGCTCCCCAGTTCTCTGTTTCCATCCAGAGAAGCAGCAGAGAGGTTTAAATAAGAAAATAGAAGAGTAGTGAACCATGTATTTTCTCCCAAAGGGGTGGGGGTGGGACAACTGTTCTTGGTGTAAATTAGGAGCTACAATAATGAAGTGACAAATTAAATCTGAGCTTAAATTTACTTTAAATAAGAGAAAAAGTCAGCCCCAGTGTTATTCAAACAGGAAATGCATAATTTACAGCACATTTAATTTCAATCAGTGCTTTTAAATGGTTCACAGAAAGTTCAGTCGTTCTATACCACAGGAGCATAAGACCAAATGTAGAGCAGGGTGTGAAAATGTAGCCAGTTATGTGTATGCAGTGGTGTGGGGTGGTATGTTATTCCTCAGCTGTCTTACTTTTGGCAGAGGCTGTATTTTTATTCTATAGAGGAAATTTGCTCTAAAATAGTGTCTTTCATTCAAGGCAAAACTGACAAATGCTCTTTGGGAGGAATATTTC
The DNA here is from genome assembly GCF_057233095.1 of Heloderma suspectum. Classification (NCBI taxonomy): domain Eukaryota; kingdom Metazoa; phylum Chordata; class Lepidosauria; order Squamata; family Helodermatidae; genus Heloderma; species Heloderma suspectum. Next base: position 276,670,367 of record NC_139458.1, read on the forward strand.
TTATATTTAGCTTGCTGACCCTTTCCTGTTATCTAAAGTGCAGTCAAATCCCATGCTAGGGAGGGGATGAGGGTGGGGAGAAACCACTAAAGCCTTTTAAATTAAAAATGTCATAAAGACTTAAATAAAATTCTATCTTCCAGTTACAATAATTCCTTTATAGGTTGTATGTGTGTACGTGTACAGGCCTGTGTGTTTGCAGTGAGAAAAAGAACATGCTTGCTGAATAGTGGAGCATATTGTCTACCCATAGTCTAAAACAAAAGCAAATGTGCTGTCCAGGTGCTAACTGTTGACGGTTCATAGGTGGCCAGGTGTCCTCTTTTGCAGAGGACCATCCTGTATTTGAAGGGCTGGTCTGTCCAACTCCAGTTTAAAGATAATGAGCCATAACAACAATTGCCCATCACCAGTTAGCACTTGAACAGCAGACTGACTAGGCAGGCACGTAGGTCATCTGGTCAGTCTTCGACTGTCTGGTGAGATGTACTGTATTTCTATTTAAATTATAACAATTATTTCTAAATCTGCATCTGTACATACATTCGCATCTGCAAATCTTATGCATATCACTGTCCTCTTTTATCCTCTTCTTTGGTGATGCATTTCCTCTTTGCTGTTTTTTGTTCAGAAGTGGCCACCCTACCACTTCAGGTCCTCTGTTCTCCCTTCCTGTGGTTCTTTATTTTTAAACCGGACTTGGACTTGACAGCCCTCCAAACAGAGGACGCCTTCAAACAGAAGACAGTCCTCTGACAGCCCTTCAAATAGGGGACTGTCCCCTGTAAATAGGACACATGGCCATCCTGCCTTCTGCAGTGAACACAGGTTTCGTGGAAAGATATATACACAGTTGTTCCTCAGGGGAAAACTGGTGTGGAAATAGTAGCATGGGCAGGAGGGTTTAAAACGGAGATGAGCAACTTGTGGCCCTCCAGATGTGTTGACCTACAACTCCCATCAGCCCTAGTCAGCATAGCCAATGATGTGGGTTGATGGAAGTTGTAGTCCAAAACATCCAGAGGGCCACAAGTTGCTCACCTTTGCTTTAATTAAAACCACTGCTATATCATGTGGATTTGGTTTGAAAATATTCATCTTAGCGATACAGAATTCACCACAGGGGTTAATTATTTAAGTCACTGTGTTTCATTTCTGTGATTTAGAATCACGCAATGTATTTATTCTACCAAAGTCCTTTAAGATCAGTGGACCTGTTTATTTTGTTTAATGTTCTAGGACCTATTCATGATAAGAGCTTATTGAATCTTGTTGGTTCCATTGCCACTAAATTCTCTAAGACATTCCCTGAGAGTATTTGGACTGGGCCAATTTTTCTTCTCATGCTTAATAAAAAGGGAATGCTTTTTTTGGTAGATGCCCCAGCTAGACACCATCTGCTTGCTTCAAACAGAGATTTGTCATTGTTGTCAAGGCTGTGTATACACAGCACTACAGAATTTAAAATTCTCCATCCAAGCAATCAAACTTTGCATATATTTTTATTTTGCATAATTTATTCAGATATTTTGTTGTATTATTTTACATAATTTATTAGTTTTTGCCAGTCATACGGGAGGGGCAATGACCCCTCCAAACCACTGGAAATTTTATGAGGAACTCCTCTGGTTTCTGAGATTTCATCAGCCTTTGTGACTTTTAAGCATATCTATCCACCACAAGGGCTAGAAACTTGCTCTTTTAAAAATAAAAGCAGAGCTAATTGGGAAGCTGAATTCTGCATCCAATATAACATCCTGTGCTTTTTCCTGTAAGCCTGAAAAAATGTGGCATCCCTGATTATACTGCCCTGTGAATAATCTTCCACTTTGAGGGGACCTCTCAACATCTTGTGTGTGCGTGCGTGTGCATGCATGCATCATCATAATTAATAACATCTTCTGAGCATCCTGGCTGGCAGGCTCTGCATTGGAAAGGAATTAACTCATGTACCACTATCTCTAGGGGGGGTCACCACACCGGCTGTTTCTTTGGCAGGCTTGGGGCAGCAGGGAAAATCACACCTGCTATAGATTAGATATGGCTTCAAAATCTGAATGGCTTCCAAAATCTTAGCTTTGGAATTCTGCATAATTCTGCACAATCAGCCACTCTGCCCTGCATGGGCTAATGAGGTATGCTTTAAAAGCTGCCTCTTGATGTAGATCAGGCTGCATGTGTATATTTAAGGTTCTGTATAGCCAGTGCCAGCTCCAGAATTTAGGGGCAGGGAAGAGGAGATAAGTGGACCCCTTAACCCAAAAGAGTTTGGACATGCAGTGTGCAAATACTCACCAACCTTCTTCGGTGCCTGATGTGAAATAAGGAGAGTGCTTGGGTGAGGTCGGTAGACCCTCTGTCAGTCTTGAGGCCCAGGCAAATGCCCAGTTGTGCCACTCTCTGAAGCTGCCCGTGAGTCCAGCTGTCTCAGCCTAGCTAAAGAAAGAGCACCCTATTTTGCCTCTGCAGTTAAAACACGCAGATATGACAAAGGAGATGTTCCATGGATGGGGACAGGTTGGTGCATCGCTGTGATCCATTATCTCTCTCCTACAGCATCAGCGCGTGGTGACAGAAGCACTGAGCAGATGGTGCTTTGGCAAATCAAGCCCTCCTGCATTTGGCAGAGTCTCTTGTTTCAGAACTTCAACAGCGATTTCTAACATACGTGGCAATACGTTGCCGTATTCCACTGGAGGAGAAGGTATACCGGCTCTCTTTTTACTTATGTATCTATCAATCATATTTATGCCCCACTCTTCCTTCAAAGAGCTCAGAGTAATTAACTTACACAGTGTTCTGTGTGTGTGTGTTTCCCATCCAGGCAGCTGAGATCCCCAGACTTGTTTAATTTCAGCAGCAAAACTGCATCAGGCACTGTCAGAGCTCTGGTCTGGGCCCATAGCTGGGAGAGGCTGGGGGAAGGGAGCTGGGGGGGGGCTGGGCCCCCTACATTTTCTCTGCCCCCTAAACATTTTTTTACAAATACTGTTTTAAAAGTTTACAGTTTTGTCTTTTAACAGACTGCAAATCAGATGAACTGCCCCCTCCCCACTTTTTTAACACCTCCCCACCCCCGAACGTTTAGGCTGGCTATGGACCTGTTCTAGTCTCTGAATTGTCATGGACCTTACGCAGAACAGAAATCAGGGTAGTCTCACACATGCACAGCAAGCATCACCCTTGAGCTAAGGTTCACTGTAGCCTGACAGGGCATCAGGGGAGCCAACCTGAAAAATGACTGTCCTGTGGATGGGTAACCTATGGGTCAGCTGGAGGCAGCGGTCTTTGGGATGCATTGTCTTTCCCACTGACCTTCCAACAGCCAGGACAAAGAGAGGCCATGGAAGGACAGGTTTATGAGATCAAAATCCAGCAATTGTTCTGGCAGGTTTGCCATCCTATGTACAGGGACAAGGCATTTCAGAGCCTTTCAGCCATCCCCTTGCTGATGGGCTTTGTCCATTTGCAGGCCACTCTACTGAGCTGTGAACTCCACTCACTAGGGCAGGGGTGTGGAACCTTGGGCCCATGGGCCCACCTGCGATCCCAGTCCAGTCCTTCAAGGTTCCCTAGATGACCACACCCCCTTCACTCATTTCACGACATTTCATTTATTACTTTTCTATACTGCCCAATAGCCGAAGCTCTTTGGGCAGTTTTCAAAGCTTAAAAAACATTAAAAATACATTACACATAGTATAAATTTTTTTTTACATATAAACATATGAACAGACAGCACACAGACAGACACACATATATCTAAACAATTTTAAACAATTGACAATAAGAAGAATCCAGAACCTGATTGAAATGCTGCATCATATGCTGCCAAATGACCTCACCGCAACTGTCCCCTGACTGCACCCCCTTTCCTCATTGGGTAGTCTCCAAGTTTTTTGCAGTTTTTCCCTCCTCCCCCACCCCATATACTAAGAGGCTGAAATGCCCCTCCTCTGAGGCTGAGTTACCGGCAGCAACAGCTTTAAGCTAAAATATGCTGTTTTTCTGGCCCGCCCCTTTGCCTTTGGCCCTGCCCACCACTGGAATGTGAGGCCCTCAGACTGAACGAGGTTCAACACCCCTGCACTGGCGATGACACATTCATTTGGAAACAGCCAGAGACTGTGGAAAGTGCAGAGGTTTTTACCCCCACGCTAAGTGAGCGTGTAAATCGGTCCTGAGGCTGATCTTAGTTATGCACAGCAGTGGGTGACCTCCCTCTGGTCCACATCAGGCTTGGAAAATAAGCCAAGCTACTTAAAAAGAAAGAAATGTAAATAGTTAAACTAATTTTCCAAGCCAATTCAAATTTGGAAGTTGCCCACCGACCATCCACCCATTGAATTCCCCCAATCCTAAACAAGACATACCTAGCCAGGGCAGAAACAGCTGTGATGTTCAAGCCACGGGAAGAGGGAAGGATCTGATCTCCCATTCGTCTTCTCTCTGGTATGCTGGGAGTGTGCCAGGATAAAAGGCCCTGGTGGCCCATGGGAAATGTAGTTGGGTGGGCAAGGTGGGAATTATTCTTCAGCTCAGATTTTAATATGAACCAGAGCACTATGAGCCCCTACTCATATATGCAAGCTTCGCTAGTATGTCAAGAGTGACATCCCATTTAAATCAATGCAGCATAAGCACACACAATGAATCACAATTGCCATATTAATGGACAGATGCATATATTGGACACAGAGAACCAGTGTGGCGTAGAGTGTTGCTCCGTCTATTTATTTATTTATTTATTTATGTATTTATTTATTTTTGTTGTTGTTCAGTCGTTCAGTCGTGTCCGACTCTTCGTGACCCCATGAACCATAGCACGCCAGGCCTTCCTGTCCTGCGCTCTCTCCCGGAGTGTGCTCAAGTTCATATTTATTGCATCGGTGATGCTAGCTAGCCATCTCATCCTCTGCCGTCCCTTTCTCCTTTTGCCTTCAGTCTTTCCCAGCATCAGGGTCTTTTCCAGAGAGTTTTCTCTTCGCATTAGGTGGCCAAAATATTTGAGCTTCAGCTTCAGTATCTGTCCTTCCAATGAGCACTCAGGGTTGATTTCCTTTAGGATGGACTGATTTGACCTCCTTGCAGTCCAGGGGACTCGTAAGAGTCTTCTCCAGCACCACAGTTCGAAAGCATCAATTCTTCGGCGCTCAGCCTTCCTTATAGTCAAGCTCTCACAGCCATACATTACTACTGGAAAAACCATAGCTTTGATTAGACGGACCTTTGTCGGCAAGGTGATGTCTCTGCTTCTTACTATGCTGTCTAGGTTTGCCATAGTTTTCCTCCCAAGGAGCAAGCGTCTTTTAATTTCATGGCTACAGTCACCGTCTGCAGTGATCTTGGAGCCCAAGAAAGTAAAATCTGTCACTCCTTCCATTTCTTCCCCTTCTATATGCCAGGAAGTGATGGGGCCAGATGCCATGATCTTCGTTTTTTGAATGTTGAGTTTCAAACCAGCTTTTGCACTCTCCTCTTTCACCCTCAACAAGAGGCTCTTTAGATCCTCTTCGCTTTCTGCCATTAGGGTGGTATCGTCTGCATATCGGAGGTTGTTGATAATTCTCCCGGCAATCTTAATTCCGACCTGTGATTCATCCAACCCGGCGTTTCTCATGATGTACTCTGCATATAAGTTAAATAAGCAGGGTGACAATATGCAGCCTTGTCGTACTCCTTTCCCAATTTTGAACCACTCGGTTGTTCCATGTCTGGTTCTTACTGTTGCTTCTTGACCCTCGTACAGGTTTCTCAGGAGACAGGTAAGGTGGTCTGGTACTCCCATCACTTTAAGAATTTGCCACAGTTTGTTGTGATCCACACAATCAAAGGCTATAGCGTAGTCAATGAAGCAGAAATAGACGTTTTTCTGGAATTCTCTTGCTTTCTCCATGATCCAGCAAACGTTGGCGATTTGATCTCTAGTTCCTCTGCCTGTTAGAAACCCAGCTTGTACTTCCAGTAGTTCTCGGTTCGCATACTGCTGAAGCCTAGCTTGTAGGATTTTGAGCATCACCTTGCTGGCATGTGAAATGAGCGCAATTGTGCGGTAGTTTGAACACTCTTTGGCGTTGCCCTTCTTTGGAACTGGAATGTAAACTGACCTTTTCCAGTCTTGTGGCCACTGTTGAGTGTTCCAGATTTGTTGGCATATTGAGTGCAGCACTTTAACAGCATCATCTTTTAGGATTTTAAATAGCTTAGCTGGAATACTGACATCTCCACTAGCTTTGCTGTTAGTAATGCTTCCTAAGGCCCACTTGACTTCACTCTCGAGGATGTCCGGCTCAAGTTCAGTGACTGCACTATCATGGCTATCAGGGACATTCAGATCTTTCCTGTATAGTTCTTCTGTGTATTCTTGCCACCTCTTCTTAATCTCATCTGCTTCTGTTAGGTCCCTGCCTTCTTTTGTCCTTTATCATGCTGGTCTTTGCACAAAATGTTCCCTTGAGATCTCCAATTTTCTTGAAGAGATCTCTAGTCTTTCCCATTCTATTGTTTTCCTCCATTTCTTTGCATTGTTCATTTAAGAAGGCTTTCTTGTCTCTCCTTGTACTTCTCTGGAACTCTGCATTCAGTTGGATATATCTTCTGCTTTCTCCCTTGCTTTTCGCTTCCCTTCTTTCTTCAGCTACTTGTAAAGCCTCATCGGACAGCCACTTGGCTTTCTTGCATTTCTTTTTCTTTGGGATGGATTGAGTTGCTGCCTTCTGAACAATGTTACGGACCTCCATCCATAGTTCCTCAGGCACTCTGTCTATCAGGTCTAATCCCTTAAATCTATTCCTCATCTACTGTATATTCATGAGGGTTATGAGTTAGGTCATACCTGAATGGTTTAGTGGTTTTCCCGACGTTCTTCAATTTAAGCCGAAATTTTGCAACAAGAAGCTCATGATCTGAGCCACAGTCAGCTCCAGGTCTTGTTTTTACTGACTGTATAGAGCTTCTCCATCTTTGGTTGCAAAGGACAGAATCAATCTGATTTCGATATTGACCATCTGGTGATGTCCATGTGTACAGTCGCCTCTTGTGCTGTTGGAAAAGAGTGTTTGCTATGATCAGCGTGTTCTCTTGGCAAAACTCTATTAGCTTTTGTCCTGCTTCATTTTGTACACCAAGGACATGCTTGCCTGTTATCCCGGTGATTTCTTGACTTCCTACTTTAGCATTCCAATCCCCTATGATGAAGAGGACATCTTTTTTTGGTGTTAGTTCTAGAAGGTGTTGTAGGTCTTCATAGAACCGATCGACCTCAGTTTCTTTGGCCTCAGTGGTTGGGGCATAGACCTGAATTACTGTGATGTTGAATGGTTTGCCTTCGATTCATACTGAGATCATTCTGTTGTTTTTGAGATTGTACCCCAGTACTGCTTTTCCCACCCTTTTGTTGACTATGAGTGCTACTCCATTTCTTCTAAGGGATTCTTGCCTTATTTATTTATTAAATTTCTGTAATATAGTCTATGAGTGGGGGGACCCACGTTTTAGTCCCCACTCAGCAATGAAGCTCACTGGTTGATGTTGGGCCAGTCCCCGAGTCTCAGCCTAACCTACCTCACAGGGTTATTGTGAGGATAAAATGGAGAGAAAGAGGAGGACCATGTAAGCTGCCTTGGCTTCCTTGGAGGAATGGCAGGATATAAATGTAACAAATAAATAATAAATAATCACTCTGTGTCCCTGCCAAAAACTGGCTCATCAGTAAGCTGACAAGATGCAGTTAAGAGCATGAATGATGAGCTAGATGTCCCAAGTTCAAAACTCAGCTCAGCTACCAACTCATCGGATGGTTGTAGTCAAGCCGTGGTCTCTCGGCGTCAGGCTTTGCCATCTGGAAAACGGTGATAATAGTTTTACCTGCCTAGCCGCATTGTTGTAAGGCACACTGAGACGTGCTTTAAGCAGTCAAGGGAAAGTGCTGTGTATTATCATTGTACAGGATTATTCTAACTAGAAGGACAGTCCAAGCCCTGCCCAGTGCAGAACAATTCTTGGTGATAGGCAGACTTCAGAGATAATTTAAACCACCTCTTGCTGATTCAGCATTCTATGATTTATGTGTACAGTGGAATCCTACATTTGCTTTGCTAAGCCAATGATCAGCCCCAGCTTTGGAGAAAAAGAAGCGAGTACGCATTCTAACTGAAGAGAACACCGTCACTGAGGACCACAAAGCTTCTCAGAAATGTTCCATTTGAGATCTCATGAAGCCTGATCCTATGCATCTTTATTTGGAAGTTCTGTACCACTTCAGGCAATTATTTTACCCCCAGGTAAGTGGGCCTAGGATTGCCACCTTCATTTCTCTTTAGCACATGGATAATGTGACAAACGTGTTTCCACAGTTGCTCAGGATGCATGTCTTTGCACATGCGGAGGAGAGCTGTGGCTCAGTGCTAGAATACATGCTTTGCATATAGAAGATCCCAGGTTCGATCCCTGACATCTCCACGTAGGGTTGGAAAAAACTCCTGTCTAAAACCCTGGAGAGCTGCTGCTGGTCAGTGTTGACTATACTGGGCTTGATGGACCAAGAGTATGCTTCCTATGTTTCATGTCTGAAATGTGCTTTTCTGTGCCCAGGGAATAAGCTCTTCCAGAAGGCAAATGATGGCAGGGCAGAGGATTTAATTCAAATGGCAGGGTGACAGGCTGCTGTAGCTCAGTAGAACTGGTCCAAGAACTAGCACATTTGCCAACATCCACAGGAGCATGGCTTTACTCTAGGTAGTGGAGTGCCCTCCTAAGATACTTGGGAGGGCACAACAGAGACAACATCACAGCTTTTCCAGAAAAGGGTTTTTGCTTTTTTTAGAGATGTGTACTGGACCAAGTCCAAAGCCCGAGCAGAAGTGAGCTGCTTCATTCCAGTTCTGTTGGTTCCTGAAGTGACGTGGGCTTCCCTCAGAAGCTGCCCCAGAATGCCTTCATCAGTACCTCATGTTTTGGAGACATGATTTTATGGGCTGATCTACATTGCGCCCGCATTAAAACGGATTATTCACACTCACCCATTTTCCCCATTGCAGTGCTTCATCAAATGCGCAAGCTCGGTTCACACTCGAGAGCTGTGCTGTTTTCCTGCGCGCATTTGTCTGATCTAGGATGCTAAGCGGGGTCAGCCCTGGTCAGTAGTTGGATGGGCGACCGCCTGGGAATCAGGCTTCCTGCACTGAGCAGGGGGTTGTTCTATCCCTTCAAATGAGACTAAGTTTTACCCCCTCCTATCCCCTGCTCTGGCTGTGGGATTTTAATTTTTTTTTTAAATTAAGGCGTTATCCTCGCAGAATCGGGGCTTCTCTGCGATGTTTTTTTCTCCTAATTCAGGCATGATCTTCGAAGCTCCAAAGATCATGTCTGAATTAGGAAAAAAAAACATTGTGGAGAAGCCCTGATCCTGCGAGGATAATGCCTTAATTAAAAAAAGAAACATCCGGAGCGGGGGATAGGAGGGGGTAAAACTTAGTCTCATTTGAAGGGATAGAACAACCCCCTGCTCAGTTCAGGAAGCCTGATTCCCAGGCGGTCGCCCATCCAACTACTGACTGGGGCCGACTCCGCTTAGCTTACGAGATCAGACAAGTGCACGCACATCCAGCCCTTTGCTTGTTGCTGAGGAAATGGGGGCTGCTGAGGAAGCTATGTGATCAGTGGCCGGAAGAAGACATGGGGCCGTCGAGAGCTGTGATTGGACAGGAGGGAAATACAAACACCGCCGCATATGGACAGGCGGGGAAGGGGACTACGACCGGATATGGTAGCGAAGGCAGAAAATCAGAGTACTTTAAGGGGAAGTACCGGGATATTAGGGTATTGAAAGTGGGAGCACGGAAGTGGGAAATTCTGGTTCCAATTCGAGGCGGGTACTGCATAGTTTGAAAGGCAGGCAGTGAAACCTCATTGGAAGTGAAAAAAGGCAGTAAGTGTAGATCCAGCCTATGTCTCCATATAATATCATTTGTGAATTGGTCTGAGCAGAAGCAGGATGTTTTCTGAAGTGCTGAATCAGGGTCCGCATTGAAGATGCGCACATCCCTAATTTTTATTGACAACGTAAAACAAAAGGCCATTTGTGGGTTAATTGTTGAAGGCTGTCCCAGAGAAAGAAGGGGGAGAATGGTGAGTGAAAGGGGGCAATGCGGTGATGCTTCAGCATTCAGGGGCAAAGGAGCTGAGGGGTGTGTGTATGCAGATTTGAAGTGACGAAAGTTGGAATGCTGGTGGGGGGCAGGGGGCTTCTCTACACCAGGGTTTTATCCTGCACCTTAACTGGGGCTTCGGCTTCCAGATTCTTTGCAGGATTAAGATTGGCTCCTTTACCCAGGCTTACCCAGGCTTTTTTCGGTGATTGTCTTTCTCTTCAAGTTTCGTATGTGCCATTATACAGCCACTAGATAGCAGTGTGGTATAGCGGAATTGCAGAAGTACATGCTGCCGTTGCAGTACTTCATCGCGCTTCTAGAAAAAGTGCTAGACTTTCCCCAATCTTAAAAAAAAGAAAGAAAAAAAAGATAAAGGTTGTAAAGTACAGGAGAGGCCCTGGAGGTTGACAACGTTGTGTAAAGGACTCGCAAACCTCCGTGAGAAGCCAATCACAAATGCATGATGAAAGCGTCATGTAGAGATGCCCGGGGTGGGCCGGGGGTGGGGGGAGAGAATGAAAGAAATAGGGAGAGAGCAAAGTTGTACCATTCCTTTCTTATGGTCTGTCCAAAATCATGTAGAAAGGAGCAGGAGTGAAGATCCTTAGCACCAGGGTGATTTTTTTTAATAGGTGGAAAACAGGAAAGGTAGAAAATACAAAGGGTGGATTAGGTTCCCACAGCAAGGTTTTACCAGGCAGGGATCATTAGATGAGGAATTGTAGAGATGAGTCCCCAACGCCAAGAGCCCCAGAAGTAAGTCAAACTGAGTTAATCCCAACAAGACGTCTCCTGAAATAATTCTGCTTGTAGGATTTCGTGGTCTCTCATTGAGATTGGGCTTTAGAAATCCAAGAGTTCCCAGGCCTGGAGGCAGAATGATGCTCTCTGAAAGAAATGCTTTACAGCCATGATCAGATCAAACACTGCATAAGGTACAACAATAATTGGCGTTTGTGTCTGCCCTCAAAAGCCTGCACTGCAAAAAAGAAATCCAGCATTTAAAGGGTAGTGTAGTACATTCCTTCTGTAATGGAAAACACTGTATATAAATGGTGAAGTAAAGGACTCCAGTGGCGGATTGAAAGATAGTAAACCAGGAAGCAAATGGCTGCTGTTGTAAAATGAATAATGAATACAAACACAGTAGAATTATAAGCTCCTCCTATGATAATGTGGAATGCAGTAGGGTTTGTTTTTTTAATGGATATTTCCTACTTTTCTGTTGCACCTGTATATTTTTTGTGTCATTGTATTTGTTTTTCTATTCTGTATCTCGCCCTGAGAGCTTCAGCAATAGGGCATCTCATAAAATGAAATAATGATGATGTGCAATTTTTGCAACACAGAAAGACTTTAGTGTCTTTGGTGTCGCTTTGCACATGCCCAGAAACACTCTCCCTTACTTCTCCTTAAAAGCCACTTCCCTTTCAGAAAGTGGAATCATTCTGAATATGTTGAAGAGACAATTCCATTGGGTACATTTCTTAACAAAGAAAATGGTTCCTATGCCAAAGAAAACAGACACTGCCTGTGCTCAGAAGCACTTAGGTCAAGGTGCCCAGATTTTTGAAAACAAAAGTAGAGCAACCCTTCTTTTAAGGGTCTATAAACATCTATAAACAAGTGTGCCATAGATCCAGGGTGGGTCCAGAGACAAAGTGGGAATTAGTAAATTGAGGAAGGGGACACAATTCTCATACTCAGCATAAAGCTCAATTTTAAGATGGCTGGGAAAGAAAAGACACAAAGTCTTATTGGAAGAAACAGGGCCTTACATGGGAAGTACAGCAGCAATCCTTCTCCTGTTCCACCCCACCCTTTATAATACTTCTCCCTGTTAGCTGTAAGGAAACAATGATCAGGATCTCTGGGCAGGTGTTTTTTACACACGGCATTTAGCATGCACTCATTGGCCCCTAGTCACAGTTGTTTATGAGTGCTTTAGATAATGTCATCACCCTCCAGTTTCGCTTCTGTGTCTAACCAGCACTTTCAGTGAGTTTTCTTAAAGCAGGGAAAATACAACATTTAATTGTGAAAGCGAAAGAAAGTGTGATTCCCTCTTGTTTTGTGCCATTCTGGTATACCACAGTGCCACCTACAGGTTATGTAGCAGAAAAGCAGGAAAGAAAACATTCCTTGGGTAGAGCTTAGATCTCAATTCTGCAATGAAATCAAAAGTAGATACAGTGGTTTAACGGCCTCGTGTACAAATGCTCTTAGACTCTCCCCCAGCAATCCTATCCCCTGATCCCCTCATTCCTCCACAATGAGTTGTGTGTGTGTGGGGGGGTATGTGTTTGTCTCTGTATGTATACGTGCATCTGCATGTGCGCATCTGTGATCACATGTATATGTATATGCTCAAACGTGTGTGGCCCCCAATCCACCACCCATTACTGCATGCAGCCCTCAGGACCGAAGCGGTTGCCCACCCTTGCTCTATATCTTAATAGATAGGCTTCTCCGTCAGCAGTCAGATGCGAACACCAAGCACAAAATTCCAAAGAAGATTTTCATTTTGAGCATATGTGCCTCTGGTCGAAAGGATTAGCTGATGGTAATCCAGTTCTGGAGGACATTATCATAACAAAAAGAAAAGAAAGGACGCTTCTGCAGCTAGACATATTTTTGGCTCCAGTGCACGAGGTGGGGTGCTCTGTGCGTGCGTGCGTGCATGCGTGTGCTGTGTGTGCATGTGTGTGTACATAAGTAGTTCAGCCTCTTCTGTCCATTTATCTCCGCTCCGGAGGCCGCCACATAACTGTCAAAAATAAGCTTTTATTGTCAGCATCTTCTTATACTGCTTAGACTGACAAAATGCAGAAACAAGTTGTTGCAGCCTTCTGTGAGTTACACAGACATTAAACTGTGTCCAATTACAACGTTCCAAAGACCCCATAAAACCCTCCCCTTTTGCCAAAAGCGACTTCTAATTAAAAACTGGATTTAATTATGAGCTGGTAGCTTTCCTAGACTTAATTGTACTATGTTTGTAGTCTGAGCCTGATAATAAATATGGGCCCATACAGAGCAGCGGGCACAGCACTTTATTTGTATTTACAACTGCGTAAGACTAATGTTGGGAGTCCCAGTTTGGGACCCCTAATGTTAACTTCTGTTTATCATTTTTTTTTAAAAAAATCCAGAACTCCTGCAGGAAGTCTCAGAATCCATTTTCAGTGCCAGGCCTCAGCCCTGGAACATGTGAAGTAATAATAAGAAAATACTGCTGTGCATGAGCAGGGTGTCTTCTCCTCACTCCCTGCATAACATTACCACATTGAGCTCCCTGACATAGATAAATGCAGAAAGGAGAGGTCTACTGATTTATTTGTTTATTTTTTAGCAATGGTAGCTAAAATAATATTTCCATGTTCAGAGACACTGTACATTGGACCTCCGCTTAACAGAGATACTGAGGAAAAACACCTTCACACCCTGCTTGTAATCTTCCAGAAGCATCTGGGTGGCTACTTTTGAAGAGAAATGATTGAACTACTGCTAGATCTACACGAATGCTTTCAATTGGTATTGAAGTCCACTGATAACTGGTGGGGCACATTATGCATTCCATATACCACTTTTCTAGTGTTATTTCTTGCTTTTTATTCCGTATTATCCAAAATCCCACAACAGATGTCATTGTGTGCACTATGAGGTATAAATGCTCAAGAAAGATACAGCGCCACCATGATGGGATCATACTGAGGTGAACATGAGGTGAAGTTCTGGCCTAGATGTATCTTTGTTCTGATTCTGCAAGATAACTCATTCTTCACATTAGGGTAGGGATCCAAGGATGCCGCTTCCAGGACAATTTAGTATTATTCATTTATTTGTTTATTGCATTTATATCCCACCTTTTTTCCTCTTGCAAGGAACCCAAGGCGGCTCACCTCCTCTCCATTTTATCCTCACAACAACAAGCCTGTGAGGTAGGTTGGGCTGAGAGTCTGTGACTGGCCCAAAGTTACCCAGTGAGCTTCCATGGCCAAGTGGGGGCTAGAACCCAGATCTCCCGGCTCCCCTGGCTCTCCATTTATTTATTACATTTTAAAGCCACCCCTATAACAAAAGCTCTCTGGGCAGATTGCATAAAGCTAAATGAATGCAATGCAACACAAACAACAACAACAACACAGAAAAAGTATTAACTGCCCTGAGAAAGGGAAGGGGGAATGGGGGAGATGGGAGCGGGTGGGGAGAGCATTTTGGCACCAGCTGCCCTGTGGGAAGAAACAGGAGATGCTGGCTCCTGCCCCAGCAGAGCTGGTTGTGTTGTTCAGTTTGTGTTTTCAGCATGTGGTTCTTGTTGTATCTCTTGTATTTTACAAATATTGTACACTACTTTGGGGACTCTAGTCGAAATGTAGGAAATAAACATACTGAGTAAATAATAAAAAACCTATATAATTTATATATAAAAACAGCCAGACAATCTAAAATGTCTGGGAGAAAAGAAAAGATGACAGTGTGGGTGCCAGATGAGCCTCCCTGGGGAGGCCATTCCATAAACAGGGTGCCACAACTGAGAAGACCCTCCCTCTTGTAGCCACGTGCCTAACTTTCTTCAGCAGGGGCACCCAGAGAATGGCCTGTGAAGATGCCCTAAGGGTCAGAACAAGTGCCCTTAAAGTGAGCAGTTCTCATTTTTAAATTGAACCCTGATTGAGAGTGCTTCCAGATGAGGCTTTTACTGTGCAACCACACTGCCTCATTCACAGAATGTTATGGTGGGACCAGATGACGTTATCTTTGGTTTGTAGCCCTCCTGTGTTTTCCCACCACTTCTTCCAACTTTTTCTTACCAGAAAAAAATGTGTGAAGGCAGCAGTGCGGGACCTCTTTTCAGCCCGAGGGGCGAATTCCATTTTGCAGAAGCTCTTGGAGGTGGCATTCCAGTAGTGAGCAGAGCTGAAGGCAAAGGGGGTGTGGCCAAATATCAGCATATTGTCGCTTTAAGGCACAGTCCTGTGTGTTACTCCCTCAGTAGATGAAAGTCTCCAATCTTGGAGGTTTCCGAGTACTCAGTGCCCTGCTGGGCTGCTGATTCATGCCTCTTTGTCCTCCTCTTGTTTTGTTTTCCCTCTAGATGGACCTCTGAGCCCATCTATAGTAGTCTAGTACGGCTGCAGAGGCCATAGGAAACATCATCTCGTGACCTGGCCTCTCCTCTCCCCTTCCCACCCACTGAAACGCCCCTTTTCAGACCCGTTTGAGGTCCTCCATGGTCGCTTTTGCAATCTCGGAAAGCAGCTGGTGTCGTTCTTTCTGTGGCAGCTGTGAGGGGGTGGGGTGGGGATGTCAGAGGAATCCAGTTGGGGGGTGGAGCTTGATGAGCTTTTGTTGGCTCGGCCCCCCAGACTCTGTTTTGTCTTCCACCAGCTGGCCCAACTAGTGGAATTTCTGTAACGTTTTGTTTTTGCGTAAAAAAATCATTTGCACAAATTTTGGCCAAGACAAAAAGAAGAAGAAGAAGCGTTAAAAGTCCCCGGAACTCAAAGAAACAGCACAGCTCAGCTTGCAAAACCAAGCCAAGTTGGGTGTGCCATGGAAGTCCAGCAAATCCAAAAAGGGCCAGATTTCCTGGCGATGGACATCCCTAGGGTGACGAAAGAGACTGGATTCTGGAGTCCCCCTTCCGAGGTCGTAGCAGTGTCTACAACTTTGGAGGGGGTACTCTGAAGGATCCTGTGGTCATCGGGACACTCTCCTGGGACCACAGGATTGCTCTCTATTGCTTTTACTGCCAGTAACTAAGCCTTAAGAGAGGCATTCCACATTTTAGAATGGGTAAGAAATTGCACAAAAGCTGGGAAACCAGCAAATGATAGGTGGTTATGGTGGCAGTGGGAAACACCTGGTGATCTGGGTTGGGATCCAAGGCAGGACAGATTTTGCCCCCGTACCTGAGGTTTAACTCCCCCATGTTAAGGAGAAAAAGGCAGAATAAATGCATGATGTCTTCTGACTGGTAGCAGTAGGAGACTTCTGTCTGGAAGCACCACCAGACACATATTTGCAGCTGGCATTCCACTCATAAAGACACTGATGTAAGACCAGCTCATTTAAAGATGCAATTCTGTACTCACTTACCTGGGAGTAAGTCCCATTGAAATTAATGGGGTCAATGGGACTTACCAAGTAGACATGTAGAGGACGGTGCTGTTAATGCAATTTCACTTCCCTGTCATGTGCCTAGGATCACTGTCTACATGTTAAATCAGCCACACTAACAAATTCTTTTTCCTTATTTCATCTGAAATTTGCCACCACCAACTACATGGTTACTTTTCAAATGCTTTCCCTCTTCATATCTTCTTTGGATCCCAACATTATCACATAAATTGCCATGTACCTCTTTTCTTTAGATGTCAGTGACTGCCACAGGTTGAAAGTAAAACCATTTAATCACTAATCCATATCCAGTTGGAGATATCAGGTCTGCTAATCCAGCAAGACAGATATTGGAGAGATTTGCCTAATGTCATTAGGAACCTTCAATGGAATTACAGCCCCACACTCCACTGCAGAAATCTGTGTATCATTCCTGTTAAAACAGAGGGCTTCTCCACACATACCATTTATTACACACTCGTGATTGGCCACTCACGAAAGTTTGCGTGTCCTTTACACAATGTCAGCAACCTCCAGGATGCCTCCTGCACTAAATGACCTTTATCTCATTTTAATTCCTCTGGTAATTTCACTTTAAAAAAGATCAGAGATAATGTGCTATTTAAAATTATAGTGCGATATGGGATATCCCCAGTGTGTAAAGTTGGCTATAAAGTTGCGCTATAATACAGCCACTAGATGGTGCGATTTCATTGAACCTTCTGGAGCATTGCCAAGAGGGGGAGTTTTCAATTACAAATCACGTGGTTGCCGTTAGTTGCCATCTAAAGGAGCCCATAGTGGACACAGAAAGGCTCCAGAAGAAGAAAACCTGGTAAGGATGTGTGTGTTTTCCATACTGTAGAGACACTCATAGGGTATCTCTACACCAGCCCCAAATCCTGCATTTAAAATGGGGCTTTCTGCTCCCGTTTTAAATGCAGGATCACAACAACTCCCTTTTCCACGTGCTTCCTTCTCCCCCACCCCCTTCCCCCTCCTTCTCCCCGTATTTGAGTCTTCCATTATCTTTCATGGATCTCGCTCCTCTTCTTGCCACTTTTACTCTTTTCATGGAGGGAACTCAAGCAGAACACAAAGGGGTAATTTGATAACTCATTATCTGCGATCTATTTAAAAACAGAACAAAGGGCATTTAGTGCAGGAGACACCTTGGAGAGACACGGTGTCATGTAAAGAGCCCACAAACGTCCGTGAAGGAGCAATCTCTATTGCAGGATAAAAGCTCTGTGTGAAGGAGCCCATAGAAGAAGATCTTCTTCTTCTTCTTCTTCTTCTTCTTCCTCTCCTCCCTCTCTTCTGTTTCACCTCCCCTTTGGTCTTTATTTCATCCAGTGATGCAGTAGTAAATTTTGAAGTCATTATGACAGTTTCCATAGCCATCTGCACAAGGAGAGTCCAAACATGCAGGCAGGTGTATTGATTCACATTAACAAACCAGTTCTAGGAGTTTCCATCTCCACCAGGAGCAGGTATTTTGTAAAGCTAAAGGGTCTTAATTGTTCATTCGAGATCAAGCCAAAATTTTTCGCATTACAACAGGGAACAATATATTATTGTTGGAAGAATTCACTTCCCCCAGCTACTGAGGACTGCAGCTAAGCTCAGAAGGACCAGGGAATTTGGGGTGGGGGGATGTCAACATCCCTGCTAATCAAAAAGTGCCCACGCTGCATCCCTATGAGCCCTGGCTCCATTACACCCCGGGTTTCATCCTAAAATGCCGACTAGCTACAGCGTGGAGCAAGTTAAGTGAGTACTGGGCCCTGGCCATCTGCAAAAGCATGGCTCTAGGGATTTGGCAGGCTTAGGCAAAGCAGCCAAACCACTGTGCTCTTCATTCTGTGGCGCCGCTTTGTCTTGATAGCACAGCACAGGAGCTTCAAAAAGAATGACCCATCAGAGGCCCTTTAAAACTCACCAGAAAATGTACTGGCTTGGCAGTTGGTTGGCCTCAGTGTTTGCTGTTTTCTCTGCAACCTCCTGGTTAGGGGGAATAGATGAGCTTGTGTAATGATGGTTAAAACTTGGGCTGCAGTCCTCTGCCTATTACCTGGGAGTAAACGTCACTGAACTCAGGGCAACTTACTTCTGAGTAGTCATGCCTAGGGATTGCGATGTGATCTACGGAATGGAGCACTCCCTGGTTTAAATGCTCTGCCCCTCATCTCTGTAATATGTGGACAGTAAGGGCCAATTTGGTCATTACCGTCCTATGTGAAGGCCACTGAAAAACGCCTGTTCTGTCCAGTGACATTCTAGACAACAACAGGTGACATGGGATGTTTGCCCCTGGACTAGAAATGTGGATGACACACATCCCTCCCTCTTACTTCCATCTTCTAATCCCAGGGAGATTGTGAAATTCTTGAAAAGCTGTCTGGAGGCAGTTTTGGGATGGATGGAGGTGAGCAAACTGGAAATCAATCCAAGCAAGATGGAGGTTCTATGGATAGGCTAGGGATGTTGATTCACCTGGATGGAGGAAGCTGCTGACTTATTGGGTCTATTCACGTATACAGGGGGAGAGGGTGGTTAGAGTAACTACGGGGGGGGGGGAGGTAGTGAAACCATGACAATGCATGCCTGTCGCACAACTGGGAATCATGCGGCGCCACATGGTTCCGCTACCGCTCCCCATGGTTACCTGGTGATTGTTCTGGCGTGATTTCCTAGCATCTCATCATCCTCTGCGGTGTGAACAGGCTCCTGGCAGCCGCTTTGGCATCTGAAATGGCAGCACGATCACAGAGGAAGTCCACGGTGGCTAGAGCATCACCTGCAGTGGTGGATGCCCTAGCCGACAGACTCTATGGTCACGGCCTGGAAGTCCTACAGAGTCCTTTTAACTACCAGGGAGCCCGGCACATGACACGGTAAGCCACCTCGGGGCCTCTTAACCCTTTTGCAGGGGGGTGGTTAGCGGGGTGGCTTACTAACCAGATGGAACATGGTTTTCTCCCCTGACAGGACACACTAAGCCACCGTGGTTAGCAAAAAAAAAAGCCTAACCATCATAGCTCAGCATTACATGTGAACAGGGGCATTCAGTCCTGCTTCTTTCTGAGACTTCTCCTGCTGAGGCCTGCCCTGCTTACTTATGAGTAGCCATGTGGCTCATGCTTACTTGTGAGCAGATGTGCAGAAGTTTGTCCTGCTTATTTGTGAGTGGACACGCTGCCTCTGATTACTTCTGATTAGACATGCTTCCTACTATAAATGGGTAAATTGGAATTGTTCATGGGGTGGTGGTGGTGGTGGAAGGGATTTTTCAGCCCCACCCACCACTGGAATGTGGTTCCCAAGAGTTTCTCTGCAATGGAATGTGGCCATTGGGCTAAAAAAATATTCCTCACCCCTAACCTGAACAATGATACCCTTACCTCTTTGCACCAGCCTAACCTGTTAATCAGCAATATGAATGCAGTTTGCACTGAGATTTCTCAGAAAACATTTTTCTGGGGAATAAATCTGGGTGTGTGTTTTCTCTCTCACACCCCCACCCTAAAAAAAGAGGCCAATTTGTAGAATTTTCTCCAAATATTCCCCACCATTTTTGTGTGTGGTTTCCCCCACACAATGACCTGGAATGATGCTGCATTCAGGGGACTGTGGAGAGTTCAAAATGGTGGCCAGGCAGCTCATTCAGTTGCTGTTGTCACTGCTTGTAGTGGAAGCACAAAAAGAAAACCTGAAGGAAGGAAGGAAGGAAGGAAGGAGCTGTGCTACTGCCACTGCTAAGGCTGAGGCACAGCCCTGGGAATCTGGTGGAGAATGTATCCTCTGCCCAGAGAAATTCAGTGAAATGCCCCTCCCCCAATTTCTCTGCCGACAAATACAGTGGAACATTTCACGAGGCCGTTTGCGCACAGCTCTAGTGTACAAGCCCTCTTTGGAGCTGGCCAGGTGCTTAACAACCCCCTCCCCAAAATGCAGGTAGCAGGAACAGGAGGTTTATTGAGTACCTGGTAGGGTACCATACAAAAATATTTTCCAATTAAAAGCATATTCTTTACCACCGAGATATGGGCTTCCCCTCACAGACCCCTTATTTCCAGCCTCTGATTTGTTGCAGGGGCTGCTCTGCCATCAGTCAAGCCTGCGCTCTGGCCCTGATCAAGTGGTTTCCTTGCCCAGGCCTTTCCATTGCTACTCCGATCCTATCTTATGGGGTTCTTCTTTGCCTTCCTGTGAACAAAGTCCTTTTCTTTTCTTTGCAAACGTTCGTGTACCGAAATGGCACCAGGAAGGGAACTCCCTTCTCCTTGCCACTGCAGCGATAATGCTGTCCATTGGGAATGTGCTGCCCTAGACAGCTGCCTAGGATCGCCTCCTAACAACAGTTGTCTCGGCTCTTTCTGCCTTTCACATTAAAACAAAATCTTGCCCTCTCCCTCTTCTTTATTTTCCAGAGCCTCTGAAGAGAGTTGCTAGACTTGCGCTTCAGAAGCACTAAAATAAACAGACATATGGGCAACACCTGGCTGATGTTTGTGATACCCTAGGAGTGCTGTACGGCGCATGCAGAAGCCCGGGAACCCAAGCGCTGTTTACATATTCCTGAAGATTGTATAAATAGAGAAGTCTCCTCCTTTCCTGCAGTTAGAGACAGAATATACACTCTGAGGTACTTTTACTAGTCCTTCCCTGCTCAGATTATGGTGGAAGAGCTTTACATTGTCGCAGCTACCACCTCCTCCTCCTCCTCCATCTTCTTTCAGGTCTCAGAAGCGAGCTCCAGAGTCTGATTGGCAAGAGATTCTATCGCACATGCTGTCTGCTGTTGTCTTGCAGGCTCCTACAGGAAAAAAAAAACACAGCACCCTTCAAGCTGTGTTATACTTTAAAGCTCCTTAAAATATCATGGATTTTCCAGCACAAACTGTAACCTAATGACAGTGATGAGCAGATGGCTTTTATCATGTATCTTTTTCTTTTCAAAAAGAAAAGAAAGCCAAGTTCAAGCTAAAAAAAAAATTAAATCCTTCATAATTACCCCATCATTTTTATCTGCAATTGCTTCGTAGAATGATTTTGTGAGCTTTGTTGGAGAAAGGGCAGCCTGCTCAAGGAACACTTTCAGGGCCGCTCCGGTGGAATCTTTTCTTCTCAAAAGATGTATTGTTCCTGGGTGGGTTTACAGCAGCCATTTTGTTCCATTTGTCTTGACATTTTGCTGCTCTTTTCTGTGAGCTCTTCAGAGAAATAATAATAGTTTGGCCTTTGAGTCTCCCTTTACCTGTAACCTCAGTTTGCTTGTGACTAGCTTCACAAAAAGTTATTGTGATTTATATATCTTTTGCTTTTGTTAAAAAAGGGGGGGAGCTCCATCTAATATCACATGAACAAACCTCCACTTATTTCATGGGACCTTTCTTCTCCTCCCACCTATACCTCCATGTGCCCCCCCCCCCAAACCGCTCCAGAGAGTTCCCCAATCCCCTGGAGCAGACTTGGGTTGGATGAACAGGGGATGTGGGTAGGGAGAGAAGGAATCCATTCTGCCAATGTGGCCCACAGATGCAGCCCAACCCAATTCTAATTTTTATTCATTTGACAGCATCATTGCAAGGGCATGGTCACCACTTGACAAAGGGTACACATTTCTGGGGATTTTTTTTTTTTTCAGAAGCAAGTGATTTTAAGAGCCAAAATGCCCTTGTCTTCCAATAGGAGTTGTGCAACTAAAGTCCTTTGGTGCTTTCAGGAAATCTTTTCTGTTTACTTTCTGGTTTATAGGAAAATGTGTACAGGTGGCTTCTGAGTTTTAAAAAATTGCCTGGCTGCTTTGTTATAAGTGTACCAGTAGGTGGCAGTGTTCCCCATATTCTTTAAAACCTCCCTTGTTTGAAAGCAAATTTCCAGGACAAATGCAGACTAAACTAATGTGTGGTAACTAGAAGCACTCTACAAAACTTCTGGTTGTGACTCATAAAGCTGTAATCAACTCTTAGCTTCAGACATTACTGAAGAAGCAACACCTCCCAAATGTATGGTTAATTCCATTCCTGGCTGTTGCAGGTGCCTTTAGTAATATTCAAAGGGGGATTTGTGCACAGTGACGTTTTCCAAGTGGAATTTTTTTTTCCAATACCATATTTTTCAATGGATAATTTTCCACTCTTAGAAATGCATTGTTTCACAAAACCATTTAGTAACATAAGGAATGAATGCACTACATGTCAAATTGGGCAGTTGGCATGGTTAGAATACTAATCAGATTTGAAATTGGAAATTAGCTTTTTTCAGGTGACTATCCAAAAGCACATATATTTATGTTCACAGTTCTTTGGGCATGCTAAAATTAGAACGGTGTTCCAGCTGTCCTCATTCCTGGCACAGCTGGACCCTGGCCATAGTAATATATGCGTAAGTCACATTGTGCTTGGACTAACATGCTCTATGTGGGGCTGCCCTTGAAGTCACTTTGAAACTCAGTTGGTGCAGCAGTCAAAATATTGTCCAGAGCCAAGTGGTCAGATCGTGTGGTCCCTTACTGCACTGGCTACAAGTTTCTTTCGGGTGCAATTCAAGGTGTTGGTTATTATTACCTTTAAAACCCCAAATAGTTTGGAACTAAGCTACTTGAGGGACCCTCTCCTCCTATGTGAATCTGCCTATCCCTTAAGATCAGCTGATACAGCCCTCTTGCACATACCGAGGCCTTCTGAGGTATGGTTGGTGATAATGTGTAAGGGCCTGTGGCCTACATCAGTCCTAGCCAGCATAGCCAGTGGTGAGGGATCATGGGAGCTGTAGGCCAAAACATCTGGAAGGCTACAAGTTGCCCACCTCTGTGCTACCACTTGAACTCGTTTCTCTTTCAGCAAGCTTTTAACTGGGTGCTTCCACACGAGGCTTTTATTGAGCATTCATCTTGCCTTCTTCATGGAATTTTATAGGAGGTTCAGAGGATGTAACTTTTAACTCTCCCATGTTTCCCCGCCACTTCTTCCCTCTTCTTAAAAGAAAAAAATCCATGAAGGAGGAAAAGACGGAATAGGTGCACAGTTCCTTTTGACTGGTAGTGTTAGGAGGAGCCCTTCATCTGGAAGCAACCACTGTTGTCATCTAAAACCACAATCCTATTATTGGGAGTAAGTCCCATTGGACTCAGTGAGGCTTACTTCTGAGGAGACATGTATAAGATCGCACTGTAAGTTGTTGCATATTATTTATTGGCTGGCTTTTCAATTTTTTCTTATGCTGTTATTCTTATTACTGTTGTTACTTATTTTATTATTTGAATCATGTGGATTATTATCATTTTAATTCTGATTGTTGTTGGATTTTGTAGCCACTGTGAGAGCTCTTCTTTTAGGAGGGGAAGTGTAGGTGGAGGGAGCAATCCTACTGGGATAGGTGGCCACCTCTGAACTCGAAGGCAACCGCCTACCCAATGCAGGGCAGGAGAAGCACGGAGGGATCATCCCCTTTGTGCTTTAGCCGCCCTGCATTTGAGGCTAGACAGCCGATTTCAGCTGTCTAGCTGCGGGAAGTCGGAGCGTGGGAAGCAGTGGCTGGACGACACTTTGGATGTGTTGTACCGGATTTCGGACTTTCCCGCCCTGGCACACACCCCCGGAATGCCCTGTTTTCGCTGCTCCACGCTCACTCCTCTTCTGAGTGCGGAGTGTGGGCCGTTCCACACTTTCTACATGGCAGCGTGGGAGGGGGTGAAGGTCGGTTCTCAGGGAACCAACTTCGGGGCACAGGCTTCGAGGTCAGTTCCTGGGAACTGACCTATCCTATGGCCATCTAGCCACTGACTAGCAGCCGTAGGATTGTGCCCTAAAGGTTTTAATATAAAGTGTTAAAATAATATACATTTTAAAAGTAGTATGTTAAGAGTTTTTGGTGTCTTCACCCCCCCTCCTTAAAACCCAGATAATGTCATGAAAGTGTCATGGCTTAAAATATTTGCTAGCCAATAAAAATAGCAAAGCTTTGAATGTGTTTGAATATAACATTTAAAGCACTCAAAGTACTTTATTGACTTTCCCCCCTAAACACTAAATTGCTTCCCATTTCCCCTCTAGAGATGGGTACGAAATTGCTTTCAGTTCTGTTTTGATAAGACTTTGCCAAAATTCACAAATTTCTTCATATTCAGGACAGGAAGAACTGGAGAGGGGGAAAAATGATTGTGGGAGAAACTGAGGGTTGTGCATTCGGGCCCTGGGCTTTGAGTGTGTTGCTGTTCAAAGTCTGCGTTTGAGCTCCTGTGTATTCAACCATGTCAGTGCTTAATTAAGGTTACCTCCTCTCTTTTTTTCACAGGCTCCTCATTTTTAACAGATATATGGCAGGCTACACAACATGGTCCTCTCTATGCTGGGAATCGTTGTACCTATTGAATTTGGCTGGTATGGGTGAGAATTACATTTCCGTTCATTTTGGATAAGTATTTACCCAAATTCCCAAGGTTCTTCATATTTTGGAGAGAAAGAACTTGAGACTTTAGAAATTCAGCAGTGGGAGCAAACAATATCTACAGGTTCATCCATTTCAACTCTCCTCTCCCAGTTCCACAGCAAATAAAACATGAGGTCATTTTGAAACCCTGTCATGTGAAATATCACAGCAAGAAGCTCGTGCTGACTAGTTTTCATGCTGTCATTCCTCAACAAGCACAGAGCGACATGGGAGGCCTATCCTTCGACACCTTTGAAGGGTTTGTGAGAGTATGTGACTATCCAGATCTCCACTGGATGACACTGTTTCTCTGCAGAGTAGAACTAAAAGTCCCTCTTTGCCAATGAAACGCATTAAAATAATACTGAAAAACAAAGTGTGTGGGGAGGAGGGGGAAGATGTGAGATTTTGAAAAATGCTTCATAGACTGTCTGTCTTATGCTATCTAGTTCTAGTTGTCCTTTCCAGTTGCATTTGAAGGCACCTTTGCAAGCTACAAACTGTTTTCCTTTGCATGACACTTGGGCATTGCTTTTGGCTGGGTCTGAGATTCGAGTGACTGGGTTTTCCAGATCAACAGCATGAAAAAGAAAAGAAAACAAAAGAAAACAACAAAAAAAAAACCCCAAGCCCATATATATAGTAACTTCATATGTCGCACAGAGCGGCTTTCCTTACAACATCACTTAGAAGATTAAAAATAAATTGAAGCATATGTCACTTCAAAGAGGGCAAAAAAAGGACATCTGCATGATTTGGATGCATTAATGAGAAAGATCTGCTGTGCCTTGATTTGAACTGTATGGGCAAAGATGAGATTGGTACGCTTGTGAATGGAATACATTTTAAATGATTTCTTTCCTTTTTCTTTTTTTAAATAGTCTGAGCAGGGTTGGGTGAAGCGGCGGCGGGGGTGGGGCGATGACTTGGGCTTCTGACATATTGTTAGTAAATTGAGCTTTCACCCTTTTAACTTGAAGAGTTTACAATGAAGAAAAAAATCAAAGCAATTTAGCTCCAAATATCTGAGGCTGCATTTGACTGGAATAAGCAAGAACAGCTCCCCTGCCTGGGGCAAGCCTTATCAGCCATGACCATCTGTGCTGCTACGAACTAACTACCTTTGGCTCTCCATGATCGTGGAGGTACTGGCCTATAGATGCTGCAACTAACAACCATCCATCTCTCCCTCCCTCCCTCCCTTCCCTAAGGCTCTTCCTAAAAACCACTCTTTTTCATCTCACATCAAACACAATAATATCCTCATAATATCATACACCCTTATGTTAAAAAAAAAGCTCTGGATTTTCAAAGAAGATCAATGGCAACATTTCAAATGCTCCCCACGAACACTACAACTTGTCGCTAGTTCAGCACCACTTACTATCTCTGGCCAGGATCCAAAGAACTACTTTAGAAGCACCCAAGGGCTTGGGCATTCCCAGGGAGTTATTTCTTTCTTTCTTTCTTTCTTTCTTTCTTTCTTTCTTTCAATAGCCATGCTCCATGCTGTTCAATAAGATTTAAATGTTTCTTTTAAAAGTCTCTTCAGTTTCAAAAGTGATTTGCTATGTTGGACGTGGGGACTGTTGTTTTTAGGACATCTAGCTTGAGTCTCCTTGTGGATATAACTCTTTTCATCAGACCTATATATACCTCCCCACCACACACATATATAAGAGAAATACACAGTAAAATAATTAGATAATCGATCAGCTTTGTCTATAAGTACAAAAGGGGTGCCATGCCAGTCATGTATGGGTTTGTGTACACAAGTGAATGTGGAAATTCGGTAACAAAGCCTTGACCAGGTGGGAAGAATTGTGGAGGAAGCAGCCCCCTCACTACTAAATCTGCATGTAAAGGAGGCTTCATGTTATATTTATCTTTCTTTTCACAACTACTATAGGATACGATCAAAGTAAATGTTGCATTGCATACTAATAGTTTTGAAAAGATATGGGGAAGTAGAAAGTTAGAGGTATAAGGGGGTTATGTTAGGAAAGACATGACTTTACAAAGCTTCTTCCACCAAAGCTGAAATGGGCTTTCCATGTTGCTATTCATTTGGTAGGCCAGGAATGTATTTTCAGCCTTCTGTCTTTCAAGGTGGTGATTTACCATGTGAATTTGCTAGATGGTGCTAAAGATTGCAGTATAATTTTATATGATTTATTAGAAAGAAAGCTTAGAATGATATACTTGCCAGTGATCAGAGTGACCTGACATCTGTACTTTTAACTACATGTTGCTGTTGATGGGAACTCATATCATTACAAAATTTAGAAGGTTGCATCTGGAGCATGTACTTGTGTTTTCCAGTGGCTTTAATCATGGATGCAGTGCCATGGAAGTCTTTCAGCCAGCATCTTCCTTGGGTTTGGTTAACAGGTCATCTGCACCTGACTTACAACAATGTCTTCATTTGAGAGTACCCTTAATAGGAACACTGTCTCCGCTCTTTGCAGATGGATGACTGGATATGTGAAACAGTTGTGTGTGTCTCCCCACCCCAAAGCAAAGAAAGAAAGAAAAGAAAAGAAAAGAAAAAGTGTTATGGCAGATTATTATTATTAACATTGCTATACCGCCCCACAACTGAAGCTTTCTGGGCAGTTTACAGAAGTTAAAAACATTAAAATACAATATACAAAGTTTAAAAGCCGTTTACATAAAAGCACATAGACAATATACACAAACAACATATAACTAAAACAACTTTGAACAGTCAGTCCTAATTAAAGACACATCCAGGACCAATTCAAACTCATCATGTGCTGCCAAATGCCTGGGAAAAGAGATAGGTTTCTAACTTACCCTGCTCTCAACTTATTACTAAGTAAGGGCACTCTGTGGATTGAATCCAGACTATACTAGTTGTGCTTACAGTGCAATCCTATACACATCTAATCAAGAGTCATTCTCACTGAGTTCAGTGGGGCTCACTCCCAGCTAAATGGGTACAGGATTACAATGCTTGTCCTCACTGAAATAAATGGAACTTAGGTCAT
The DNA here is from genome assembly GCF_057233095.1 of Heloderma suspectum. Lineage (NCBI taxonomy): Eukaryota > Metazoa > Chordata > Lepidosauria > Squamata > Helodermatidae > Heloderma > Heloderma suspectum. The sequence goes on from NC_139458.1 coordinate 276,698,088, forward strand.
AATTAACTTGTCCCATTGATTTCCATGGTACAAATAACTGAGGCTGGATTCAACCCAGGGATGCTCTTTCTTGTCTGTGTGCCCAACGCATCTCTCAGTTCTGACCTTGCACATAAATTGAAGTTATTCGTCACTAACTTAGGACCGATTCATTTCAATGGGCTTACTCTACATAGGACTAACCTTGGATACAACCCCGTGCACTGCCATTCAAAGGAGTGGGAAGGGACCAAGCCCGAGTGTGGCTCTGCAGGACTGGAGGAGAGTGGAGATACCAGAGCGTACAAGGCTGCCATGCAAGTGTTCAAAAGTCAAGTTGTCCCATGGGAGGTATTTATGGCACCCAACAAGAAACAATCTTATAATTATAGAAAGGGCCCAGCCACACTCCTTTAAAAATGAGGTACCATTTTTAGATTAGATCTGGTTAATTACTGGCTTTTGCTTTTGCTTGCAAATGGCAGTTTTCTTTATTATGTTCTAACAAACCAAATTTTGCCCCATCTTCAAAGAAAAGATTCCCATAATGCAGAGGGGCTCCCTTTCCAGTTTACCATACAGAGGATGGATGGACAAATAGATAGCTAATATCATTAGGGACATTACCAAACAAGTTCTAGAACTGGTTTCTTTTTCAATTGTTTATTCAGTTGCTAGCATATAGCTTTGTCACAGTGTGCAAGCTTCACAGCATTACTTGTGATGGTTGATTTTTAGTGGTAAAGCTAATTGGTTAGAAACTGACAGCACTGTTTTTCCCCACCCCCCTTTTCTGGGTGATACATTACTGACAGGATTTCACTATGATGCGCTGTCATGTCAGTTGTGTAATATTAACTGCCAATCATCCTTTTGAAATAAGCCAATGAAGAAAACTAATGGGAGGAGGGGACATCATCCTTTGAATGTTCATTGGCAGGATCTCAAACTTAAGCAGGGTAACCTGGGAGTCGTGGTCCCAGATTTATTGAGAGAACTGATCATACACTGATAGAATAATAAATATTTTATTTCTCCTGTGTTGCTCCCAAACTGTGGAATGTACTCCCTGTGATGTTACGACTGGTGCCCAGTCTCTCTGTATTCAAAAAGGGGGTCAAGGCACATCTTTTTAATTTAACTTTTTGGATTGTTACGGTTTTTAAGATTGTCTTTCATGTTCCATTATGTTTGTATTTGTTTATCATTCTTATTTCCTGAATTTTTGTAAACCACCTTATTTGGTTCCAGAAACGCAGTATAGAAATGCAATGCAATGCAATGCAATCAAACAAACAGAACAGAACACAGGGGCCCGGTTTGCATGCACTGACATGAAGGGTGAGCACTGTCATGAAGAAGCCAGTATGTTAGTCACTGCAGCTTGAGCATTCCTGCTTGGCTCCTCCTGCCTGGTGGGAGTAGCTAAGCAGCTCAAGGATGCTTCGCCCCTGGGTTGTTTAGTGTGATGTGTGAACCCAGAACTCTGGTGTGTCTCTTCCCCTGACAAGCCAGAGCTGGAATTCAGGGTTTAACCATGCAGGCCAGAATTCCAGGTTTGGTTGTCACACAACCCAGGGATGCTTTCCACTGGCAGCAGGAGTGATTGAGTCACTGGCTGGTTTGTTCATGTCAACCCAGAGTTTAAATAACAACAAACCTGGATTGTCATTGTGTGCAAACCGGGACCAATATGGACAATTTGAAAGTTTCAAAGGGCAAAATCCTACTGTGTAATTCAGCCTTCCCAAAATGGTGCCCTCAAGATGTTTTGGAAATCAACTTCCATCAGGTGCAAACAGCATACCCAGTGTCAAGAATTCTGGGAGTTGCAGTCCGAAATATATGGAGGGTATCAAGTTGGGGAAGTCTGGTGTGGATAAATATTCTGCTGAATGCTGGAGATACTTTGTACTCTATATATGGTGCTCCTTCATACCTAGGCCAGGGCAGATTTGCCCCACTGCCTGGTCGACCATAATGGGGACAGGTGGGGCAGCACCCTGGAAGGTGAAGGGTTGCTTACCCAACCTACTTTTCATTGCTGGCTGGCTCCAGGAGATATGAGAAGAGAGCAACCCTGAAAGCTTTAGCCCAGAGGTGGGCAACTTTGGGGGATTCAGGGGCATTATCACCCCTTGCCCACCTCCCCCACAGGCTTTTTAGCAAACAAGCTACATTTGACCTTTTGATGCTCCTTAGCTGCTACAGATGGCTTTTAAAATAAAATTTGGGGGACAGGGGATGCAGTGGGGGGCACTTGTGGGCATGTGTTGTCCACCCCTAGTTTAGCCCATCAAATGCTGGCCCACAGGGATGGAGTCTAGCAACCAGGGCCCCCTTGGCTCACCTGTATGGTGAACATGCAATGAAAGGCATGGATCATCCAGTTTTTTATTTTGATGCTTTGAGCCAGGACGGCATGATTGTTCAATAGAAGGCAATGGAAGGATCTACCAGTAGTCTTCTCAAGTTATAGGGTTCCCACACTTGACTTGGGGGTTGGACTCGATGGCCTTGTAGGCCCCTTCCAACCCTACTATTCTATGACTTATATAGGCAATGCAGTTCCTTGTTTGCAGTTAATAAAGTTGGGACTCTGCTCCCAAGTAACTCTCATGCTGTAGGTGGGGATACAGTGTAGACAGAGATGCATTGTCCTCTCTCAGTTGATGTCTGGGGCCCTGTTCATCTGTAACTGGTGGTGACCCACGCATGGTGAAGGAGCAGGCTGGTGCCTGTCAACATGCCATTCAAAGAACAATTCAGCTGTGGCCTCTGTGCCAACGCTCATTTGCAAGTAGGCCTGTTCCTATGAATTCTCCTCCCTTTATGAGGGAAAGAAACTATGTGAGTCTCTCATGTGAAGGGGGTCATAGTGAAAGGGGCCCACCTTACCCATTCTGTGAGGTGCATGAAGAAGGGGAGTGGAAGCTGCCTACTCCTCCACCACATACAGTATGGTCTACTTTGGGGGCTGGGAATGTTTAAAGACAAAGGGTGGTGTCACCCATGCATCTTCTAACGAAGTGTCCTTCAACCTTTTCAGTCCATTTTTAACTGTGTGGAAGCCATGTATAGAGTATTCTTATTTTTGGTCCACCCATCCATCCATCTTTCTACTGCTTTTTTCATTCTGTCTTTTGACCTCTGTCCTTTTTGTCTGACTGTCTCTCTGAAAGACAGTGGTGGCCCTTGTTGGTAAAGTGCATCCTGGACGGATCGGAATCCTTTAGCTCAGGGGCAGGCAACAAGAATGGGGTGGGGGGCTACATGACCCCCTACCCACCTATCGCTCCCTGGGAGAAGGCCCACATGCAGTGAAGCCAGTTCACCTCCTCCGTGCCTTCTTCCATTGGGAGTTTATTTGAAGACCAATGCCATAATGAACAACTCAATGCAGAGCAGTTCCACTGTGTTTGAGTCTTGTTTACACCAAAGACCAAAGAGATGGAATGGGTGCTGGATTTGCAAAAGGCTTTCTACACTTCCCTACTATTTCCCTACTACTATTAGATAAAAGAGTGGAGAGGCTTTAGACCAACATGTATTGTTTGTCTGTAACAGATGCCAAGGACATCTGCAGCAGGTTTTCCCACTGTGTCCTGTGAATGACCTCAGTTCTGATCTTGAATTCAGCCAATGAATGGAGGAGACATTTGACTCCATATATTCTTGATCATATTCTATACAGAGGCTGCCAGCCGATCATGGCACTGAAAGTGTCATAGTAGAAACTACTGGCCACAGAGACATCGTCACATTCCTCATTCTCGAAACCTCAGATCAAAAACTGAAATATAACGATATTATAAATCTCATCCTTTCAAAGAATGATTGCTCCCTCTACAGAAGGCAACATTTATTTTGCCTGGATAACAATACATTTTAAAAAAGCAGCCTGGAATTAGCTAAAGCGAATTGCCTTGTCACTAATATGGAGCATTCATTTTCTCGTTGCATGTCCTAGTTACTGGCATGCAATGGATTTCCTCGAAATTATGAGGCAGCACTTCAGAGCTGGGAAAGCCGGTTAGTTCCAACTGCACCATGAATCAATGTCTAGCTTCAATTAGGATAGCAAGTTCCCTTACTAAAATGCGTCTACAGTGGCTCATGCTCTTTGGAGTCCTGGGACCAGAAATATGAAAGCAGGCCATACAACAGCTCATCACCTTAATATTTATTTTATATGTAGTTATTTATTTATTACATTTTCATACTGCCCAATAGCTGGAGCTGTCTGGGCAGTTCACAACAATTAAAACCATAAAATACAAAACAATAAGAAGCAGTTGATAATACAATATAAAAGTTTAAAAGTTTAAAACTACAATATAAAAATAAAATAATCAAACAGAAGCTAACAGCAAAAGGTTTAAAATACAGTACCAGATAAAACAAACTAAATTGCCTGGGAGAATAAAAATGTCTTCACCTGGTGCTGAAATGAGTACAAAGAAGGCACCAGGCAAACCTCTCTGGGAAACTCATTCCACAACTGGCTGGGGTGCCATGGCAGAAAAGGCCCTCTTCCTGGTAGCCACCCACCTCACTTCCTTTGTCAGGGGCTACTGGAGGAGCACTGCTAAACCTGACCTTAGGGTCTGGGCAGGTGTATATGGGAAATGATCCTTAGGTAGGTTGGGCACAAGCTGTTTACGGCTTTGAATATTAGTATCATCACTTTGAATAGGGCCCAGAAATGGCCTGGCAGCTAGTGCAGATGAAAAAGTACTAGCATAATATGATCACGTTGGCCAGTCCCTGTTAATAATTTCACTACCCTGTTTTGGACCAGCTGAAGTTTCCAGACCATTAATAGCAAAAGTTCTACATAATTCCTCATTAGACTTCTGCCTAGAATTGTAAACGCAGAAACATTGTTGAATTTTCAGATACGAAATTGTGCTCTCCAAACTGCAGAAGGGTTCATGCTTGCAAAGTTAACATTTTTACAACATCTCAAGACATGGCAGCCTCTTACTGGAAGCCTCCTGAAAGATGCTTGCTTGCTCTCTGTGCTTCACACCAAGCTGTGCAGTTAAGATGCTCTTAAGAGAACATCTGTTATATGTTTGGGGGGATTGCAGGAGGGGTGCGGGGGGAAGCCTGCAAAGTGAAATAGCAAACATTTGCTAATTTTCTGTGTAATAAAGGTTGTTGACTTCACAACTTGCTTCGCTGGAAGGTCCAAGGGAGGCTCATCGGTTCAATTTCCTCATGTAAGGTAGGGAGCTCTGCTAGCATGCATTTGCATTGCTGTGGGTCATGCCAGTGTATGGAGAACAGAAAAGGGTATGAGGAGTCACCGGGGTTTAATTATGGATGGCTTGGCTGAGTTGGATTTTTCTTTAGGAGAGTTCAGAGACAGTTCAAACAGTTCAAAAGGCAAAAATGATGATTTTAAAATAAAAACACAAATTAGAAAACCCCAGATGATGGCTTCCATTCATTTCAGCAGGGCTTGCATTTTAACATTTTCAGGTGGATTGTGAACTTGGTGTGGCATACAGGTAATGCACTCAACTGATTTGATGGCAAAGTCTATGGTGAAGCACAATTGATGCTCTTGTGAGGATGCTGAACTCTTAGCCCCAGCCTTCTGGCCCGTGCTGCTGAGCCACTGACACTCCTGCACTGGCTGCTACTCATTGCCTTGGCAACACCAATGTGCTGTGCAAGAATAGTTAGGCACTAGGTGGGGAGGAGACTTTGATCTGGTTCGCACCATGGTGGCATGTTAACCTCCCTCTGTATCCTGGTCACGTGCTGGGGGAATTGGCATAATTACTCTAAGCTGCGCAACTTGATATGAAAATATAATGGGATAGCCCCATGTTTCCTTGAGTCTCTTGGAGGAAGAACAGAGTCCAACTGCAATAAATATAACTTGTATGTTCTTCAGACACAACTATTTGGGTGTTTGGGCAAATGATTCTTGTGCATGCCTTCTTAAATATTTTGGTGGGTGGGGAGAAGGAAAAAATATTATTTGATTAGTAAAGTTGCACTGAGGGGGAATGGAAGCAAGGGGGCACAATGTCAGTAAAGGAATGCAATGCCTCTATACTTCATGTGATTTTAAAAAATTGGGGAATAAAACAAGTTATATCACTGTACCAAGAAAGATACAAAAATAGTTTAATCATTACGGATTGCCTTGGCAACCATTCCACAACACAAGAAATTTTGATCATTATAAACAGGTGCTTGAATGAGGGGTTTTGCATGCAAAAATAATCACTGAGAACCAGCACTCAGAGAGTGAGGGGCAGGAGAGGCAGAAACTAAGGAAGATGATGGACAATAATGCCTTCCCCAGCCTGGTGGCCTCCAGATGTTTTGGACTTCAGGTCCCATCAGCCCTGCCCAGCACAGCCAGTGTCCAGGAATCATGGGAGTTGTGGTCCAAAAACATCTAGAGGGCACCAGGCTGGAGTAGGTTGTAGTGCAGCATCTAGAGCCACTCACTGAGAATTCTTTCTCCAGCAAATTTGCTTTCAAGATGGCTGCTGCCACTGTAGCGTTTCTAGAGCCCTCTGACATTTGTTTGGTGTGTCTCGTTATCTCTAGATGTTATCTATGTCATGGAGGGGAGGCGCTCAGGCCACCCCTCTGTTGCACTGATTGAGCTGTGGGGCCACCGATTATAGGAATGCAGTCCTTGACCTGTTCATAGGATCCCCAAACAGAACCTCTGCATGGTGAGGCCACTTATGCTGTACACAGATCCAAGTACAAATGTGCCCACGCACCACCAAACATGAAGGGCATGTGTGTTTATCATTGTCATGTTTCACTTTTAAAAATGCACAGGCACAGCAATCCATACATGCATCCTCCATACGTCATCCGTCACATGTTTATTTGGAACTTGGGCATAGGGTCTAACCAAGTAGAAATACAAGTTTGCCTCCCTCCCTCCCTCCCCACAGCATATTATTGTCAATGCTGGATGTTTTTTGTCAGAAATGCCCCACCCCCAGTATGATCTCTTCATTCCTGGCGCCCTCTCAAAAGACAAGTTACAATGTTGTTTGTGTCGTGTGTTCCGACTACTGTTTTTACCTATGCTGTCAGCCGTTCCAGAAGAGCAGGATAGATGCTGATAATAATGATGATTCTGCAATTTCCCTTCCCTATCCTTCATATTTCATTTTCTGAATTGCTTTTGTTCACTCAAGGTCAGACAAACACACACACACACACACACACACCATATTTGAGATTGGGAAAACCCTTCAAGTCAAATTAGCTAGAGCCGCCTGCAATGTATGTGTGTCTGTGTATAGCATAGAATTACATAGAATCTCAGGGTTGGAAGGGGCCTACAAGACCATCGAGTCCAACCCCCTGCTCAGTGCAGGAAGCCTGATTCCTGGGCAGTCTCCCATCCAAGTGCTAGGGCTGACCCTGTTTAGCTTCCAAGTTCAGACGAGATCATCTTGGCTTCAAGTACATGGCTTGCTTGAGCCATGCCCTGGCCATATGCACCTGTGCACTTGGTCCCTACTCACTATTTAATTCTATGAAGGACTGGCCCGACCATTAGGCAGAGTGGGGCACCCATCACAGGCAGCAGATGCTTGGGAGGGCAGCAGCAGCAGGGGACAACGTGCTGATGACAGAGCTGTGCACCATGTGTGCCTGCTCTGCACCTAAGGATGGGGAAGAAATGCATTCATTTCTCATTTTAAGATGAACTTACCTGATTTCACACTTTCGAACCACTATGCAAACCGAAATTCAGTTACCCTTTGAAATTCGCATTTCTTCAAATTTTGCGGTGGAGTTCTCCAGTCAAAAAATGTGTATATTAGGGGAAAATGACATTCAAACATGCATTCTGTTAGGAAAATCGCTTGCAAAAATGAGTTAATTACGCAAACATGCCTACAAAAATGCATGTATTGGAAGTGTACACAAAATTATTATGAATTTTCATGCAAACTTTAAAAAAATTCTCAGTTCAGGCAGAGCCAAATTTGTGACTACAGAAATTCTTAAAGTGTGGGATGAATGCAACTTAGGATTGGAACAATGAGAAATTGAGAGAAACCAAAACTGATATATTCGTCCAATATTACCTGCACTGCCCCCACTCAGATGCAGTGGAGGATGCTGTCTTGTCACCAGTGCTGAAGTAAAATTTGACTGCCAGTCCAGTTGGTTTCTATATGTGGAATTGGTGGTCGTAGTGGTGGTGCCATCTTGTCCTCCATCTCAGGCAGATATGAGCTACATGCATTGCACTTGTCATTTTTATCACAGTCTGACAAAAAGAGATAAATTTTGGGAGGCGCGCGTTTCTGTCTCCTAAATTATAAATCCCGATTTTGGGCAAGCATATACTCCAGGAGAGATTAATCTATTCCTGCCATAGACTTCCCAGGTCATCAGCCTAGGAAGCAATCCTACAAAAATTTGATACTTTCCCACCTCTCTCAGTTTGCTAGCCACACAATTAAATGGTGGCCTCTCCAGCCATTCCTTGTCTTCTTATGTATCATCTCCTCTTCCTCCCTGAACAAAAGCAGATGGGAAGTTCTTGAGATGACACTTGAAGCATTCTTGCCCAGCTGTAAAACTGCCCACAGCATCATGGATTGTGGGTGATGTATTACTGTAGTGGGATCCAGATTTTCCCAGACAATCACCTTAAAAAAATCCCTTAGGTAGAAAAGCAGCTGCGTGTGTATGGGAGATGGAGTGGCTGGGGTGTAGGAGTTGGGCTGGGGAAACAGAGGCAGGAAAAGGGTTAAACACCTCCCTCTAGTGCTTCTCTGCTAAAAACTACTTCCTTTCAAAACTGCTATTCCCTAACCAAGACAATCACTGGGGATTGTTAAATGCATTTGCATGTCATCATGTGTAGTTGGACCCAGAGATGACTTTGAAAAAGGGTTAGATACCCTAATTGAGGATGGCGCTGACAACAGCTATGATGGGTAAATGGAACTTGTATGTCCAGATGCATCACTGAATTCCAGTTGCTAGGTAAAAACAACAGAGAGACACTGGTACTAAGTTTCCCCGATGCGCCTGATTGGCCATTGCTGCAAAATAGGAAGTGACACTAGATGGACCCTTGGACTGATTAATGGATCTCTTAACCCTGGAGATGAGATAGACATGGCAGTGGAAGGGAACAGATAGGTTTCAGATATATTTTCCCCTCCACTGTCACTGGATTCATCCTGGGCTTATGCTGCATGGTTCCTCTCCCTCCCTCCCTCCCTCCCTCCCTCCCTCCCTCCCTCCCTCTCAATACAGACTTAGGGCAAAACAATGATAAATGATGATCTATGATCACATCTCTTGCAGGTTTTTAAAAGAGCAGCCATGGGCAGCTGGAGGAACTGGATCAGAGCCTTTGCTCTGGGAGAGGGGTCTTAACCATTTCTCCTGCACTATTTTTCCAATGTAAATTACCCCAAGCTGCTATTTGCCCTACAGGACACAACTCACAGATGTCAATATGGCGTGTTTCCCCCTCTGGGGCAAATGGCAGTTGTGATGAGGGGGTATTTAGATTGGGGAAATTGTGCAAGGGAAAGGGTTAAGTTGCAGGGCTGTAGCTCAGTAGCAGAGCACCTGCTTTGCAGACAGAAGGTCTCTGGTTCAGTCTCCAGCATCTCCAGTTACAAGGGTCGGGCTGTAGGTGATGGTAAAGATCTTTTGAGGGAAGGACTGTGGCTCAGTGGTAGAGCACCTGCTTTGCATGTATAAAGTCCCAGGTTAAACCCCTAGCATCTCCAAATAGGGCTGGAAATATTCCTGCCTGAAATGACGGAGAGCCGCTGCCAGTCAGTATTGACAATACTGGGCTAGATGGATCAGGGGTCTGACTTGGTATAAGGTGGCTTCCTATGTTAAGTCCCTTCTCCTGATCCGATTTCTCCCCATTCTTTATGGCTGCTTTGAACCTGAAGTGGCAAATCTTCTCATGGACCATCATGGCTATTGCACACCCAGTGTTACAGTACGAGCACAAGTCCTAAGTGACAGCAGAAGGGGAAGACGGAGGGAAAGGGAAAAACACGTTCCTTACCAGCATATTCCCTTTTTCTCCATCTCTCTCTCTCTCTCTCTCTCCTCCCCTTCCCTTCCCTTCCCTTCCCTTCCCTTCCCTTCCCTTCCCTTCCCTTCCCTTCCCTTCCCTTCCCTTCCAAGGGTCCTAGCTCCATGTGGAGCTGAGCATCACAGACATGAGCCCTGCTGTGGAATGGATCAAGTGTCATTAGAGGAGGACAGAGGAGGAAAACACTGCCTGTCCCATCTTCTCCTTTCTTTAGACATTGCCTAGTTTTGAGCATCTGATTCAAATGTTGCTCTGGAATGGACACCAAAAGAGATGTTCAATTTCTGAATCATCTGGATAAAAAGAACAACTGGGTGGAAATACTTAGGTGATGCTTACTGCTGAATGTGGCAGGAGGCTGAGGAACATCCCAGGTTTACCCTCTCTGGTCCATTTACTCCTAGTTAAGTGTCTCCTCGACATGAAGCATGCATGCATGGGGCAAATTAAAAGAAGAACAGAATTTAAAAAGGAGAAATCCAAATGGTACATTGATGACACAGTCAGCACAAAAATAAATGCAGCAATAGAATGACATGGGTTGTCTTAATAAGCTACACACACACACACACACACACAGAGAGAGAGAGAGAGAGAGAGAGAGAGAGAGATTCCCGAATCTTTTGTAATCCCAAGAAGAATCATAACCAACAGTGGAATGTACAGTGTCTTTATTCTGTCTATACCCTTCATTCAGTGTACAGCCAATTTGCTTCACTGAACAATTTGTCATCAACAAGCCAGAAAGTCCCTTGGAAGCCACTCTGAATTGATAACGTGTACATGATCCACACACATAATATCTCATTTCAATGGAACATTCCAGGAATCCAAGCTCATTATTTCTCCACTGATGAATAATACTTCCCCTCCCCTCTCTTTCGGTTATTTATAAGACCACCTATTACAAAGATATACCAGTGTCCTGCACAGAAAGTAATATGGCGGGGGGAGAAGTCTTGTCCAAGAGAAAGGAGGAGATGCTCTAGTTGTGATATATACACACACTTTGGGGGCTGTATCCAATATGCAACATCCATTTCCTCCTTTAAAGGCAGTTCAGCGCATTTCAAGTGTTTCAATGAAGAAGCAGGAAATAGATCAAGATGAAAGGACTGCCTGATGAAGACACCCTGCCATTTTTATTGCAATCCTTTTCTCTTGGCAAACCTTTTCTGTCACAGGCTGTTATGTGAATATATTTACAGTCTGGTTGCATTTAGCTCCCCTTGATTTGCACCTATCTGTGACAGATTTATATAGTCCTGGTTCTATTTGTCTACTTTATCATTTATGTTTCTATAAATGGATGCCATCATTGGAGAATGGTTTCTGACAATTGGCTCTATGCCATTCTGTGATGGTGTTTTATGTAATTGATCATTGGGGGGAAAAACTTTCCCCATAAACATAAAAGGCATTGTTTATTTGTAAAGGAGTTTGTTGCCTTGAACTGAAATAGTTGGGGAACAAACTGAAAACCGGATAACCCACCAAATAAAAACAAATCTTAAAAACCATATTCTGCAGCATGTGAAATTATTTTTGGAAAATGATTTTGCGTTGATCGATGCCATGTCATCACAGTTGCTGGTAAATCATTTTTATTCTCACAGCAGGCAATTAGCTTTTAAAACATCCACATCATACTTTTATTTAATTTAAAAAAACACACACACTCTCTGATTTACCTTAATACTGAAATACTGTTTCCAACAAGGAATTTTAAGTGAGTAGTTAATGACAGATGCTAAGCTTTGATGTGTTATATATCTTCTGCATCTATAAAGCAATATGTAACAATTAGTCACTTCAATGTGAGAAAGCTTAATTTTGCTCTCCTCCCTTTTCTGCTGCAGACTCATTAGCATTGTACGTGTGTGCGTGCGTGTGTGTAGAATGGATATTATCAACATTACATAATGTACGGCTCTGTATTGCTCTGCAAATTACTGCATGGTGCAGACTACTTCTTTTGCCTTTCCCACGAAAAAGAACAGAGTAAAGCAGAACACAGGAGGCTGTCCCATGCTGCGTCAGACCATTGGTCCATCTGCTGCAGTACTGTCTACAACTCCCATCATCCCATCGCATTACAGGTCCCAGCATACCTGACTATTGGCCTTTCTGACTGGGATGGTTGGGGGTTGTCGTTTCAAACATCTGGAGGGACCCACGTTGGGGGAAGGCTGGTCTACACCGACGGGCAGAAGCTCCCCAAGCTTTCAGATGGGGACTTTTTTTCTCCCCTCCCAGGAGATGCCGGGGATTGAACTGGGGATCTTATGTGTGCATGGCAGGTGCTCCACCACTGAGCAATGCCCCTTTCCCCCCTAAATTTGTCATGCTGCATATTTTGTCAGTCACCCTGACAAGAGGGGAAATGGGAACAGAGGTGTGGAAAGCATTCTCTTCACTCAAAAGGTGAGGCTTGATTATATATATATATATATATATATATATATATATATATATATAATTTTTCTTTTCATCTTTTTATTTGCAACATGATAATAACAGCAACAAACCGCCGCCGCCACCGCCAAAAGAAAAAAAGGTGGGAGAGGGAGACATTCATATCATGAAACATATCAATATACAGTATGTACATTAAATATCTTATGTGCACACCTAAAAAACATGAATGAAGTGATGGTAAGCATTTAGTCCTGTGTATTTCCCACTGACACACTAGTCAGGCCAATCCAGCTTAGGAGATGCTTGTTCCAAACCAACTTCATTGCTTCTGGCACCTCAGTCCCAGCAAGAGGTGCTCCCATGCGCAACCATGCCGCACACTGTCCCATGTTGTAGAATGGGGGAATCACTTGTGATGTCATTTCCAGGTGCCAGCAGCTGTGGCCAAGCCATTTGGCATCATCCTCAGTGTGGGAGCAAGTGAACAGTGGTGGGGCTGGCCCTTTTTTGTTCACCCTGTTGTGAGGTGGGGATGTGGCCTCTTCCAAAATGCAACATTTGAGCTGTCAGAAGTGATCCCATTCCATCTTTGGCACAATGGTGTATGAGCATGGTGATTAATAAAATAACAAGTTATAAGCTGCTATGGGAAGGAAGAATGAACTCTATCCAGACTCTAAAAAAAAGTTGGATACCATTTATCAGTTATTGGAATAGGCTCCGGCCAGGTGAGCTAGAAACTTTAGGTGTATTATATGTGTGTTAAGTTGAAGTATTGCAATTGTTTTGAATGACTGTATTGGGAAACAAAATTAATGTGTGTGCGTGTGTGTGTGTGTGTGTATGTATGTATGTGTATATATATATGTGTATGTGTAACTTGAGCACGCTCCGGGAGAGAGCGCAGGACAGGAAGGCCTGGCGTGCTATGGTCCATGGGGTCACGAAGAGTCGGACATGACTGAACGACTGAACAACAATATATATATATGAATGAAAGAAAGAAATAATCCTATCCACTCTGAACTCACTGGAGAAAAATTGGGATTAAAATGTGATTGTTAAAATAAATATACAAAAATACTAATGTGATTTGCTATAAGGGAGATGACCATTTTCTGGTTAAAGATATTTCCCTTTATTTTGGAATGTTTGGTTATATATTTATGGTTCATGTGCTTTATGGCCATTTTTATTGACTGGGCTTTGTGATCAATGCCCCTGCTGTGATTGTGTATCATGGTGTCATGGTTCATCAGCAACAAAACAATATTTGAAAAACAGAAGTGATCTCATTGTCCTGCTGAAAGACTTTCTAACCATTCAAACTTTCTTGTCAGTCTGACTCAAAAATGTATAATTTCAAAACTCAAATGTAAAGTGCCAAGAGTATTTGACTTGTCAATGTACAAAAATGAATATTTCAACATTTCCAATGAAAACCCAGATGTTCTGACATATGGAAATGAAATGTTCACTTTGGATTGTTGATGAAAGGAAACATTTCATTTCAATATGTTGATTCAAATGTCAGATCAACATTCAGCATCTGAATTAACATATTAATGATGATTGTTGAATCATATGCCACTTGAATGTTATTTTGTTTTGTGACTCAACATTTGAACCAACACTTGGGAAATAGAAGTGTTCCTTGCAAATAAACAAGCCTTATGTCATATTTAAATTTAAGAGACTAGCTGTCTGGCAGTTCCTCCTCCTCCTCACCCAAAGTGCAAAGAGATAGTCTTTAAAACAGCAGAATCCCCCATTGTACTCATAAAAGAAGTCCACAGACGCAAAAACAGGATCAAACATTTTGTATTAAACATTAAAGACTGGGAGTTATATCCAGCGTTGCACTACCAGATGTCTGCTTGCACAACATGGCTTCCCCTTCCTCTCCTCCTGCTGTACCCCTTGTGATCTCCCAAATCTGTTCTGGAGGGTTCCTCAGTCCTCTTGAGCAGATTTGGATGTGTCTGTGGAGGGACCAGGTGGGTGGGGAATCCATTCTGTCTATTTCACTGGAAGATGGATACAGGTTGATACATGCTTGGCTGTTCCCTACAATATCTGATTGTCATGTTTTTGGTTGAGAGATGTGGATAATATTTAGCTCTAAAAATCTTGAATTTTGTATTTGACTCTGGTATTACAGTCATTACTTAAATGTTACATGGGCCTTCCAAGTAGGGAGTTAGATTAGAGGGCTTAGAGATTTTTTTTACTCAGGGCTGGCCTCAGGCAAAGAACAAGCTGGAATCCCCTCACATTCCTCCTACAGAGCAGGAGATTAATCTCTCTACAGCACTGATGGCAGGACAGTATCTTCCACTGCATCTGAAAGCAGCAGGCTAGAATAGCGGGTACAGAACAGGCTGTATGGCACACAGGTCTCTCCTCCAATACCTTGCTGCTGTCTCCCAGCATCTGCCACCTGAGGTGTCTGCTTCACTCTGCCTAATGGTAGGGCTGGCCCTGCTTCTGCTTCTATGATTTGATTAGGGGTGTACGAAACAATTACCTGCTCCCCCCCCCCCGGAATTCTCCCTGGCTGGCTCCGCTCTGCGGCGACTCTGCGGAGCCGCTGGCTGGGGCCGCTCACAGCTGGACTTCCATCCGCTGCTGGGCTGCGGCCGCAAATGGTGGCCGCTGTAGCAGCTGCCATTTGCATCCCTGCCATAGCCGTGATAGGCTACGTATATATTTACGTAGCCTATCACGGCAAAAGACAGGGATGCAAATGGCATCCTTGCGTTAGCCGTGATAGGCTGTAGATACTTATGTAGCCTATCATGGCTTGGCAGGGACGCAAATGGTGGCCGGCGTAGTGGCCATTTGGAACCACAGCCCGGCAGCAGCCAGAAGACCACCTGGAGCCACCGCTGCTGCTGGAGCTGCTGCCAGAGCTGCCGCCACCGCCAGGTAGGCTCCGTCCCGGGGGGATTCCGCAGGGTGGCGGGGAGGATTGCCCTGTTCCGCCTCACTGGAGTCCGTGGCGGAATTCTCCACCATCCCTAGGTTTGATGGAAACTTTGGCTTGGACTGGTTCTCACTGAGGTGGTAAACCTGTGCCAGAGCTGTACCAGTTCAGACTGAAGGTGGGTGGTTGCATGATTTTTCACTAAAGGCAAAAGTCTGAAAGAAGGATTGATTTGATAGCTGAGATGGAGAAAGAAAATAATGTTGTAATTATGAACAACTAGAACTTGAAGCCACCCCACCAATAGAGAACCTCTGATGTTAATAACTGAGAAACTGAAGAGGAGAGACACAGTTTTATGTAACTCCATCCCTTCCCCAAAGCATAGTGATTGGGAAAGCCCTGGTAAAATGTGCTGTTGGATTAGAAGGTGGACCTGTCAGTCACTCAACTGCACTTTCCCCTCACCCTCAATGTTTAGAGAAACAAAAGTAAAAGACACTATTTTTGGAGAAGGAATGTCTGCATTTCCAAATCCTGAATCACACCACAGACCCTCATGAGGGTCCAGCTTATGTCTGGGTTGCTTCGGAAGGAGGCCTGCTTCACCTTGGGAAACAGTCTGAAGAGGCCCAATTTGGTTCAGGCTTTGGCTGAATCCGATGCACATCCCTAATGTATACTAATAGTGTTCCCAGTTTGCTGAATGCTGCTCCTTATGTGGCCAAAGTGGCATCACCCATGCACACGAGGGAGATATCTCCATGCTGAGGAGAATCACAAGGACTACAGAAAGTTAAAAAATTCTTCAGAAAAAAACTTCTAAGGCCAGGGGATCGGGATTCTGTTGGTGCACTGACCACCCTGTTGCCTCACAGGCTCCCTGACTGAACTGACAGAGGTGGTCTTGAGTGTGGTATTGAGGACCCCAAGGTTGTTAGTTCTGGGGGATTTTAATATTCATGCTGAGGCTGCCTTGACGGGTGTCTCAGGATTTCATGGCCTCCATGTCAACTCTTGGCCCGCCTCAGTTAATCTCTGCCTCAAAACATGTGACAGGACATACCTTAGATTGGGTTTTCTGTACTTGACTAGAGGATAGTAATTTGTAGGTAGGGGACTCAGAAATGACTCAGTTGCCATGGTTAGATCATTACCTTATAAGTTTTGACCTTTGAGCTACCTGTAAACTCCACAGGGGTATTGGACCGAATTTGATGGCCTTTCCCAGGAGGTTGATGCATCTGGAGAGTTTTTTGAGATATCTTGGGGATTTTCCTGCAGGCTTAACTGGCAGTAGTGCTAAGGCCCTGGTCTCTGCCTGGAATGAAGCATGACCCAGGCTCTCAACAAGATCACTCCCAAACATTATCGACCCAGTTGTAGAGACCCATCACTGCCCTGTTATTCTGGGGAGCTGAGAGTAATGAAGCAATGGGGATGACAACTAGAGCACAAGTGGTAAAAGGCTCTTAACAAATATAACCAAATACAGTTAAGAATCTATCTTAAATCTTATTCTGTGGCAGTGACTGAGGAAAAGACATCATACTTCTCTGCCACAATTGCATCTGCTCAGTCTTGTCCAGCAGAACTCATTCAGGTGGTAAAGGGCCTTCTTGGAATTGGCCTTGGAAAGCAACAACTATAGCCCTCAAAAGCCTGCTGTGAGCAGTTTGCTGTGGATTTTATAGATAAAGTCGCTCATATCTGTGCTGACTTAGATGCCATTGTTTTAACAGGGTTGGAACAGGATGTGGCCAAAGTGCCATCTAGGCATGTTATCATGGCTATTTTCCAGCTTGTACAACCTGAGGACATGGAAAACTGCTTGGATTGAGGCCCGCCACTTGCTCACTGCACCCTTGCCCATCCTGGCTTGTGATGAAATCAGCCAGAGCTGGGCTGGGTACATGGATGTTGGAGGTGATTAATACTTCCTTAAGGGAAAGAGTGTCCCTGCTAGCTTAAAGCAGTAGTGAGACCATTATGGAAGAAACCTAGTTTAGATCTATTGGTTTCTGATAATTAGCACCCAGTTTCAAACTTCCCATTCTTGGTCAAGGTGTTGGAGCGTGTGGTGGCTTCTCAACTCCAGGTAGTGTTGCATGATGCTGACTATTTGGACCCATTCCAGTCTGGCTTCTGGCCCAGTTTTGGGACAGATACAGCCTTGATAGCCTTAGTAAATGACTTGCACTGGGGAATGGATGGGGGCAGCACATCCTTGTTGTTTCTCCTGGACCTCTCAGTGACTTTTGATACCATCGACAGTGGTATCCTTCTAGATTGTTTATTTGGGTTGGGCATAGGAGGTATGGTGTTATGGTGGTTCCAGTCCTTCCTCAATGAATTGTCTCAGAAGGTGGTGCTTGGGGACTTCTACTCCATGGCCATTGGCCTGTGGTGTGTTGTAGGGTTCCATCTTGTCCTCTAGCATGTCAACATCTATATGAAACTGCTGGGGGAAGTCATTCGAAGATTTCAGCTGATGTGTCTCCAATATGCATATGACACTCCACTCTACCTCTCGTTTCTATCTAATGATCCTAGGGAGGCTGTTGAACTCCTGAATTGACATCTGGAGGTGGTGTAGGGATGGATGAAGACAAACAAGCAGAGACTTAATCCAGAAAAGACAGAAGTACTGTCAGGAAGAAAGCCAACTAATCTGAATAGAGGATTGCATCTGGGCCTGGATGGGGTCACACTCCCCATGAAGGACCAAGTGCGCAGTTCGGGTGGGCTCCTGGACTTGGCGCTAACTGGGGAAGCTCAGGTGGTGGCAGTGGCCAGGAGAACTTTTTACCAGTTTAGGCTGGTATGCCAGCTGCAACCCGATATGGAGAGAGAGGATCTTGCCTCAGTTATTCATGTTCTTGTGACATCCAGGCTGGACTACTGCAACATGCTGTATGTTGGGCTGCCTTTAAAAATGGTTTGGAAGCTTCAGCTGATGCAGAATTTGTTGTTGTTCAGTCGTTCAGTCGTGTCCGACTCTTCGTGACCCCATGGACCATAGCACGCCAGGCCTTCCTGTCCTGCGCTCTCTCCCGGAGCGTGCTCAAGTTCATATTCATAGCATCGGTGATGCTATCTAGCCATCTCATCCTCTGCCATCACCTTCTCCTTTTGCCTTCAGTCTTTCCCAGCATCAGGGTCTTTTCCAGGGAGTTTTCTCTTCGCATTAGGTGGCCAAAATATTGGAGCTTCAGCTTCAGTATCTGTCCTTCCAATGAGCAGTCAGGGTTGATTTCCTTTAGGATGCAGAATACAGCCACCCATATATTGGTGGGGACCAGGCAGTTAGCTCATGTAACACCAATACTGCGCAAGCTGCACTTGTTACCAGTGTGTTTTCAAACCCAATTTAAAGTGCTGGTTTCCACCTTTAAAGCCTTAAATGGTTTGGGCCCAACCAAGCTACTTGAAGGACTGCCTTCTCCTGCACCAGCCTGTCCACATTCTGAAGTCATCAATAGGGGCCCTGCTCACCTGCTTGCCTCCAAGGGTGGTTAGGCTGGTGAGTACGAGGGCCTTCTCAGTGGTGGCTCCATATCTCTGGAATCAACTTCCATCAGGGGATAGATGATTGATAGATAGATAGATAGATAGATAGATAGATAGATAGATAGATGAGAGATAGAACCCTTTGAAACAGTCCAATGAGAACTGAGCATGCTCAGTGGGTATGGTATGCTGGGGGGCAGGGGACAGAAAACCAGGGTGAGGGGAGGGGGAATGTAATGGTGTGGCTGGAACCCTGAACAGAAGCACTTGTCACATATAGGAAGCTGCCTGATTTCACCTTAAAACTATTTGTCCATCTAACCCCATATTGTCTCCTTTGAGTGGGAGCGGCTTTCCAGGTTCTGTCAGGTTCTGCTACCTGGTCTTTTTTAAATGGGAGATTCCAGGGACTGAACCTGTATGTAAAGGATGTGTTCTACCATTGAGCCATGAATCCTCCTCTTAAAACATAAAGAGACTTGAGATTTACTTTTCAAATGAAAGCTGAACATTCAGGGAGGGGTCCTAGAACATTCTTGGGGGCTGCGGGCCCCCATAGCCCCTGGCCATGGTTAACATTGGCTTGCTTGAATTATTTACCACTTTTGGTCTAGTGTTTCATTCTCTTTGAACCATCTCACCACTCAGGGCAGTCTATAGTCTGAATGGTGCAGCTCAATCAACAGTGGTCTGGTTCACACATAACACTAAACCATAGTTTAGCATCTCACGAACAAGCCTCAGGCTTGTGCACTCCTCCCTCCCCTCTTCTCCTCTGGTGAGACTGTAAGGAGGAGATCATAAGCATTTGCTTCCATTTTCAACTAACCGCAGTCGTTATGTCCAAACCATTATGTGTGGTTAGTGTCAACTATGGTTTATATCCAAACAAGCCAGGATGACTAAAAAATAGAAGCAAATACTTCTGATTGCCTCCTCAGGGCTACACTGGAGGAAAATGGGGTAGGGGGGAACCCACAAGCCCACTGCTTGTGCATTTAACACTAAACTATGCTTTAGCATTATGTGCAAACACAGCCGGTGCATGCATCTCTGACTGTGTGTGCATATGAACTGATGTGTGGAAAATTCTTCCTTGGGAAATGAATTAGAGTGGGGGTTGAGCTTTTAGGCTCTTCCTCAGGATTCTTTAACACATAAAATGTTATGGACATTAACCTGAGAAAACCATGGCAGAATAAGCTGCAATTCTTTGCCGACAGGAACACAGGTCTCCCTGCACATATTTTAAATTTTCTTTCATATTACACTATAGCAAAGTGCTGACCCTCACAACACTTCAGTCTTGCGACCAAGAGGTTATATTAGGCAATAAAAATGTTTTATTGGACTAGTTAAACAAATAATCTTGAGAACCCAGACCAGGTCACCCAGCTCTAAGTTCAACTCTCTTTAAGCCCCAGTGGTCACATTCATATGAATGGGAGAAGAGTCGAGTAACGTCTGCCTTTTGTTCACCTAAGAGAGATTTATGCCCCTCCTCAGAGCAACAGAATCAAAACTACTTTTAGAAGTTCAAAGTGGACCATCTCTGAACATTTTTTTAACAGAGATTAGGAAGTAAAAAATGTAATTGAATGGCACCTATTTTACTTTAACACCCTTTTGGATTTGAGCCAGGACTAGGCAAAGAAGTGCTAATATATCACAGCCTCTGCTGATCTGACGTAATTTCACTGCATGGAATTTGATCTGGTTGATCCCTAAGTCAGCCTTCCCCAACCTAGGTCCCTCTAGATGTTTTGAACTACAACTCCCAAGCTGGGGAGAAGTAACGAGTGGGGTACCGCAGGGCTCAGTCCTGGGCCCAGTGCTCTTCAACATTTTTATGAATGACTTGGAGGAGGAGGTGCAGGGAATGCTGATCAGATTTGCAGATGACACAAAATTGGGAGGGATAGCTAATACTTTGGAAGACAGAAACAAAATTCAAAGTGATCTGGATAGACTGGAGTGCTGGGCAGAAAACAACAGAATGGCATTTAATAGGGACAAATGCCAAGTTCTGCACCTAGGAAAAAGAAACCAAATGCACAGTTACAAGATGGGAGATACGTGGCTCAACCACACTACGAGCGAGAAGGATCTTGGAATTGTCGTCGATCACAAGCTGAATATGAGCCAACAATGTGATGTGGCTGCAAAAAAGGCAAATGCTATTTTGGGCTGCATTAATAGAAGCATCGCTTCCAAATCCCGGGAAGTACTAGTTCCCCTCTACTCAGCACTGGTTAGGCCTCATCTGGAGTACTGTGTCCAGTTCTGGGCACCACACTTTAAGAAGGATGCAGACAAGCTGGAGAGGGTTCAAAGGAGGGCAACAAAGATGATGAGGGGACTGGAAACAAAGCCCTATGAAGAGAGACTGAAAGAACTGGGCATGTTTAGCCTTGAGAAGAGAAGACTGAGGGGAGATATGATAGCACTCTTCAAGTACTTGAAAGGTTGTCACAGAGAAGAAGGCCAGGATCTCTTCTTGATCATCCCAGAGTGCAGGACACGGAATAATGGGCTCAAGTTACAGGAAGCCAGATTCCGGCTGAACATCAGGAAAAACTTCCTGAGTGTCAGAGCAATACGGCAATGGAACCAATTACCTGGGGAGGTGGTGGGCTCTCCCACACTGGAGGCCTTTAAGACGAGGCTGGACAGCCATTTGTCAGGGATGCTCTGACTTGGATTCCTGCATTGAGCAGGGGGTTGGACTCGATGGCCTTGTAGGCCCCTTCCAACCCTACTATTCTATGATTCTATGATTCTATGACTCCCATAAGCCCCAGCCAGTGTGGCCAATAGTCAGAGATTATGGAAGCTGTAGTCCAAGAATTTGGAGGAACCAAGGTAGGGATGCTGGAGAAATTCAAGGTGGATTAAAATGAGCTCAGATTTCTAAGAATCCAACCTGTGGAATCCAACGTGGAGCGACCCCCTCAGGCCGTGCAGAGTCCATGGACTTTTGGTTATTTTTTTACTTTCCCGAAATTTACACATATAAAACCGTAGAAAGATACGTAAGTTTCTGCTGAGGAAACATTGAATGTAATGGGGGAAATACACTAAATGTTACGTACTGAGGTAAATTGTGTAAATATTTATGTAAATACTTACATAAATATTTATGTAATTATTTCTGTATTTTTTCTACATGACAAAAAAAAATATTCACATCCGTCTGTGGGTGGATGACAGAACGAAAGGTGCCTGACAATCCACAAAACACAGACGGAGCAGATTTTACACAGTCTGTACATCCCTAAACTCAGGTTGGGAAAGGATGCTCTAAATCAGGGGTGTTGAACCGCAGGCCAAATCTGGCCTCTAGGTCTGACTGCCAGTTCAGCTGGCTTTTGTACATGGAACTGGAGGGGGTGCCCCCTTTTTCTTCTCCCCAGGCAGCAAAATGTCCTGGGCTAGCCCTACAACTCTCATTCCAATTAAACAATATATTGGAGCTTAGATTAAACTTTGTAAACCGCCCAGAGAGCTTTGGCTATTGAGCAGTATAGAAATGTAGTAGTAGTAGTAGTAGTAGTAGTAATAGATTTCTTTTGCTGTTGGAAGTTGTTCTCTGTTCCTAAAATGATAGCTGATGATTTGCCAATAACGTCTGCTTTTCTTTAATTACATGCACAAATACAAAAATAATAATGTGCTCAGAATATTTTGAGCAAATGTTGATCTCATTTAAATGCATATAAACACACAAGCCATTATGTTCACTTGGAATTCTTTTCACCTCAATTTATGCAGATGTAAATGCTCCTAAAATAATTGCACTAGCATAAATGCTGCTCATATAATTGAGCCTGAATATAATTTATTTGCGTGTACATGTGTTTATGTGAAATCAGGACTTTTCAAGATATTAGGAATACAATTATTATTTGCATTACTACTTGCCTATTAAAATGATGCCTATTAAAATAACACATCTAAATCTGTGGTTAATGCATCATGCAAAATATATACTTTAGTTATAAAAATGAAACAAAATGGGCTGGATCCAAAGAGAGCACTTTGTGGGTAGAAGTGTTTTCAGGCCCTCAAACAGCTTCCTGTTCTGATTGTGAAGTTCATTAGGGCTGCATTACTGTGGCTGTTGTAAAGTCCCCCAAATATTTGGGAGTTATTGGGGGGCGGGATCAGCAGGGTGCTGTGTGTGTGTGAATGGTTTCTTAGCTGAAGCTCTGCACATGGCATGTTGGGTCCTGGTATATGGATCTAAAGATGACCACAGATACAGCATGAGGAATGCAAACACAGCCTTGCACAGATACTTTCACACATTGTGGTTATATTATCGGGACTGGAACAAAACGCAGGCCGTGTATGCATCATTGGAAGATTGCTCAGCTCCCTTTCTCTCTGTGCCATCCCAACACTTCTGTACCTCTCAGAGGCAAACTAAATGTGGTGGAGCCATGCGTGCTAGTCTTGTTTACCTCCATGTAAGCACGTCCTGATTTGGATAGGGACTGTGGCACCCCAGGAGGAGGTTACATGTTTTTCCTCATCTGTTCCCCCCCAAAAAATCGACCCTCCACCCACCCCATTGGCAGTGTTTTTTAAAAAAAAGGTCAATTGGACTTTTTTTTCTTTTCTTTTTAACCCCCCTGTGGGGGTGTGGAATTTTGCAAAACAAGGTTTAACCATATCCAGTGTTGGCACCCAGTCTCTCTTTTCCCTGCCTTTCCTATGTAACACGTATTTTTTATCCCTGTGGTTACTTATTTATTAAATACACACCCTACAGTTTGTCAGAGTTGCTCAGGGCACATTACTCATGGTTCCCAGGTGGTCTCCCGTGATCCGTTGCCTGCTCAGGGCCAGACTCTCTTAGGGCTCCTTCACACTGGGCTTTTATCCTGTGATTGAGATGGCTCCTTCACAGAAGTTTGCAGGCTCTTTACATGACACCGTGATCCTCCAAGGCGTCTCCTGCACTAAATGCCCTTATGTTCCATTTTTAAACAGACTGCAGATAATGAGCTATCAAATTACTCCGTTGTGGTCCCTCCATGAAAAGAGGAAAAGCGGCAAGAAGAGGAGTAAGATTAATGAAAGATAATGGAAGACTCAAATACGGGGAGAAGGAGGGGAGAAGGGGTGGGGGGAAAGGAAGCATGTGTAAAGGGAGTCAGTTGTGACCCTGCATTTAAAACGGAAGCAGAAAGCCCAGTTTTAAATGCAGAATTTTAGACTGGTGTAGAGATGCCCTTAGCTGCAGCAGTTGAACTTTGTTATCAGTCTTTGGACAATCCTCTAAGCCCCATATATCTCCCCTTTCCAAACATGTTCTGTACGTTGGGAGAATTGCACACTTCAGCCTTGTTGAAATCAACTAAGGCTGTGCATGGACCCCTCGACCTTCTCTGGAGGCCAATTCAGAGCTTCCAAATTGGCCCCGACCCACCTCAGGCTGATCCAGAGCTGGGCCAACCCACTTCTGCCTCCAGATCTGAAGTGAGATCCAGTGTCGACGCCCCCCACCCCCCTGCCCAGCATGCAAGCCCCCTGCTCCTCCTTACCTGGACCTGTGGGGAGCACTTGCAGCCATTGCTGTCTGGGAGGGAGCCGCCATTTTCTTTTCAAGTGGTGACTCTTCTTCTTCCGGTAAGTATATGGTGTGTAGATTGCAGCCGTAAAGGGGCCATCAATGCAATATTGCAGGAGTAAATGGCTCATTTATGCCTGTAATATTGTGTAGATGGCCCCTTTACAGCCTCCGTCTATGCACCACTTACGTACTGGAAGAAGAGTTGCTTCCCTCCAAGACCCACAGGTCTAGGTAAGAATGGAGCAGCGGGCTCATGTGTCTGTTTGGATAGGGCCGAAACACTTCAGAGCAGTCCAACCCACTTCAGAGCACTTCGGGCTGCTCCCAACCCACCCCGGAGCCAGACCACTTCATCCCAAATAACCCAGATCCACTTTGGGATTTGAGATTCAGGCTGAAGTGATACACAGACCTGAAATCAACCATGGCAGGTGTGTTGTCCGCTGGATCCTTAAAGAGAACTAAAGCATCACAGACAAGCAGCATATACATTGAGTAGATTGTTTTACAGAGGGTTTTTGCACAGCTTCCCCGGCAGTGCCAAACCACCTGAAGACTGCCGCATCTTGCCAGAGCTTGAGGAGGGGCCACAGGGGGTGGGAGGTGGGTGGAGAGTGAAACCAGGTGGTGGCATCTTGCCGAAAGTGATGCCTGAAAGTAGACAATGGAGCTGCCTCGAATGGATGGATTAACTTGTGGACTTTGCAGCTTCCAGATGTGTTTGGCTACAACTCCCAGGATGCTGGGAGTTGCAGTTCAGCACATCTGGAGGGTGCTAGGTTGTGCAAGGCTGTCATACACAATTCACTGTGTATGAATATATCCCCAAAGTGATGCTACCAAAACAAATCTGCCTTTTGAAGTTATCCTAGGAGGCCATCCTACTGGTGCCTCCTATGGATCAGATGTTCTTAGGGGTGGCACCCTGTTTCTAAACCCCCTTTGTCACCACCTACTCTTATGGGTTTTGCACAAGCCTTTTAAATATGGTATTTACCTGCTGCTAAGTTTTATCTGCTGCTACTCTGAATTTTACTTTTAATGGTTAATACTCTGAGCTGTACAAAAGTGGATTTGCACTAACACAAAGTGCTTCCAGTGTACACACATCAGGGCACACTATTTCCACAAATTTCTCCTCCTACTGCAGCCCTCTGTGCCATATACCATACTTTCAGGAGGGTCCCCCAACCCTCAGGAGGTAGAGTTTTGGGGAGGCAGGGGGCTGTAGTGGACACAGGGGACTGGCAGAGATCTGATGCCCTGCCTTGTGTGACCAGAAGTGCTTTCTGCTAGACAAACCCTCTGCCTTTAATATGGTTTGGTTCTAATGTTCCACTGTTGTATTGCCTTTGTGTTTTCTAGTTATGCATGTAGTTTTTAATTCTTAATTTAATTTAACACCTTTTTTGTTAGGCACCTCAAAGGGTCTCCTGCTGAAGGAGGATGTAAATTTATGAAGTACATACATAAAAATATACAATTATGTTAACATATATGCCAAACAAAGAAGTTAACATTGTGGTGTAAGTCACGGTCTCAGCAAAGTCACGTGCTGACAGATTTAATCTTCATGATTGATTGCACCTCTAAAAATAGCTGAGATAAATGTGTGTGTTAGCAATAAATGCCTAGGATGGAGTGCATTGACATCTGCACCACTGCCACCTCACAAAACATGACCTCGTGCAAACGTTGCAGGAACAACGTCAACTTTGACAACGTCACATTTCGGTGCACTCTTTATAGCGGGAACACCCACCGATTTCTCTCTTGTAGAATTTTACAGCCTGAGTGTGCATCCACTCTGGACCAAGTCCAAATCCAGAAGAGAAGAGGGATGCTTTGAAGTCATGTGGACTTTGTCTGAGGGAAAGCAGGGCTTCCCTGAAGTGGCTCGAAAGGAAGCAGGTCACTCCTGAATCCTTGAGTCTGCCTTGGAGATTTGGAGGACGCAGAGCAGTGGTGGCGCAAGCTTACATGCTGCCTGAGGTGGGCAAAAAGCTGCTGCCCACCTGCCTGTCTGCCCCCACCCCCATGCATGCTCTCTCCCTCTTTCTCTCTCTCTCTCTCTCTCTCTGCGTTGGCCAGCCAAAACAGCCAGCTCAGCTCTTCAGAGAGTGGCAGGGTCTGAAATCCCTGGATCTGAGGAGGTCCTTCCTCAGAGGCGGGCATTGACTGGAGAGATGTCCTAGGAGATCCCCGATGACACAGGCTTTCTCCCAGGACACCTTTCCTTCAGAGCAGTCACCCACCCCATTAGCTATGGCTAAACAGAGGACCAAGTGGCTGCTCTGGAGGACTGGCAACTGCTCCAGAAGAGGGGTGTCCCAGGAGATCACCTGCAACACAGGGGATCTCCTTGGACATCTCTCAAGCCAGGCATTGCCTGGCCCTGAGGAAGGACCCCTTCAGAGCCAGGCATTTCAGATAGGGTGATTCTCAGAAGAGCTGTGCTGGCTGCTTTTATGGCCAAGGTGGCTCTCCAGAGAGCCTACCTGCCATCTGGCTCACTCTTAGAGGGTTCTTAGAGCAAGCCAGAGGGAGGGCAGCTGCTCCAGAGAGCCCCACCAGCTGCTCTCCTGCTGCGGCATATACCACAGGGGGTGAGTAGGACTGGCAGGACACTCTGGAGCACCCGCTAGTATGGCTACCATGCTCCAGTGATGCTGTAGTGGGGAGCCCTCCTGGCAGATGGAGAGTGCACAGTTCACCACTCCTCCAGCTCTGCAACCTGAGGCAGCGGATTCATCTGGCCTACAGAGGGCAGGTCCTGCCACACAGTCTCAGAATGTGTCTTGAAAATTATTACATTTTCCATCCAAGCTCTCCTCTCCATAAAAGGAAAATGGCAGGCAGGTAGGCAAGGGGAGGGAGGGGTGTGTGATTTTGTGACTGACAGTTCTAGCTTCCAACCACTGAATAAAATTACCAGAGCCCTCCCTTTTTAAATTCCAACTACAGTTTGCACCCATGTATGCACCTTTTCCTGGTCATATCCCAGGCAGTGTAATGGTATATAGCTAAAGATGGGGTGAAGTGAAAATGAGAGAGCCCTGCTTGGCTCTCCTCAGCTTGGCTTGGGAAGTTTTCTGGGCCATGTTTCCACAACAATGGAAGGGTGAAGCAAATGAAGGAATACCGGATTTTTCATGGAATTGGCTTGGCTCCACGCAGGGTTCCATGAAGGACTGCACTGAACGGAGCCATGCTGATTCCATGAAAAACCTGGTATTCCTTCATTTGCTTCACCCTTCCGTTGTTGTGGAAACACAGCCAAGCAGTCTCAGGAAATCCATTTTTTCCACAATAAGCTCAGAGTGGCTACTGGATGACCACAATGTCATGTATCCCTAACGAGCTCGGAGCAAATCACACATGGAAACAGGCCCCTGGTTTCCCCCCCTCAACCCCCCCCAGAAAAAATGGTCCACATTTCCTGTGCCGATCTGAAGACTCAGGAAGGTCAAGACCCTCGCCCATCTCCCTCTCCCAACCCAGCCACACCTAAGCACACAGAAACTCTCTTCACTTCACTCAGCAGTGAGTTGTGACAGGAGAGGCAAAAGGGAAGCTTCCCCCCTCCCTCCCTCCCTCTGTCCCATAAGCATGATGGGATGCAGGGTACCAGCACAAGTTCTCCTACTGCTTGAGGCAGAAGAAACCCCCCACCCCACCGCCACCACATCACCCCCCCATCCCATTACCACCAGCTGCCCTCTGGACCCTTTCAGACTAAGCTAGAGGACAGGCTGGCTCTCTGAAGAGCTGCATTGGCCCTCAAAAGCTCCTCCCAGTCCACCACCTGGGGCAGGAGATTCACTCTGCTAGTATGGTAGTTGTAGTTCTTTCAAGGGCAATTGCAGAAGCCTTTGGAAGAACTACAGCTGTCATAGCGCCCTATTGCCTGGCAAGCTGTTATTCTGGGCAACCTGGCTAACACCATGATGAAGCATAGGGTACTCCTGCAGTTTCAGGAACTCTTGAAAGAACTGCAACTCCCATAGTGCCCTGCACCCCATCACAGTGATGGGTCAGAAGGGAGCGGCATAGCTCAGTTGTAGAGCACCTGCATTGCATACAAAAGACCCCAGGCTTAATCCCCAGCATCTTCAGGTAACCCTAAGGAAAAAGTCTTGACTGAACCCCTGAAAGAGCCACTGTCAGTCCAAGAAGGCAGTCCTGAGCTAGATGGGTTCATTTAAGACAGCTTCCTAGGGAGGGGGGGGAGGCAAAGGGAGGGGGGGAGCCTTCTGTGGCATCTGCCATCTCACACTGCTGCCAGGTTAAGGGAGGAAAGTGGGGTAGTGTGCTTAAAAAAGTGTCCCCAACCAATCGTGTCCGACTCTAGGGTGTGGTGCTCATCCCCGTTTCTAAGCCGAAGAGCCAGAGCTGTCCGAAGATGCTTCCGTGGTCATGTGGCCGGCATGACTGAACACCAAGGTGCACGGAACGCTGTTACCTTTCCTGCCGAGGCGGTACCTATTTATCTACTTGCAATTTCTTGCTTTCAAACTGCTAGGTTGGCAGAAGCTGGGACTGTAGACGGGAGCTCACTCCATCACGCAGCACTCGGGTCTCGAACTGCTGTCCTGCCAACCTTCCAGTCTGCAGTTCAGTGTCTTAACCACTAAGCCACCGCGGCCCCAAAGGAAAGGTTCCTCCTGTGCAAGCACCGGGTCATTACTGACCCCTAGAGGGACGCCGCTTGCGCTAGCGTTTTTGTGGCAGACTATAGCGGGGTGGTTTGCCATTGCCTTCCCCAGTCGTGACTACCTTACCCCCAGCAAGCTGGGTACTCATTTTACCGACCTCGGAAGGATGGAAGGCTGAGTCAACCTGAGCCGGCTACCTGGGACCCAGCTTCTGCTGGGATCGAACTCAGGTCATGGGGAGAGCTTCGGTTGCTATACAGCTGCCTACCACTCTGCGCCACACGAGGCTCTAAGTGTGCTTAGGGGGTGGGATATGAGTACAGCTTTAGGAGAGATGGGGAATAGCCCTAGAAACAGCCATATTGGATCAGGCTAAGTGTCCATCTAGTGCAGCAATCTGTTCACACAGTAGCCAACCAGCTGCCCATGGGAAACCCACAAGCCAGACATGAATGCAACAGTACCCTCCCGCCCATGTTCCCCAGCAATCAGTGTACACAGGCATACTGCCTCTTATACTGGACATTGTACATAACCATCAGGACTAGTAGCCATTGATAGCCTTCTCCTCCAGGAATTTGTCCAACCCCCTTTTAAAGCCATCCGAGTTGGTGGCCATCACTACATCTTGTGGTAGCAAATTCCATAGTTTAACTATGCGCTGGGTGAAGAAGTGCTTCCTTTTATCTGTCCTGAATCTCCCCCCAATCAGTGTCATGGGATGAGCTCAGGTTCTAGTGTTCTGAGAAGAGGTGAATCTCTTTTTGAGATGGATTTTTGAAGCCCCTCGTGTTCTTCTTTGAGCCTGAGCTAAGGAGAATTCACCGGCATTCTCGCAGCAAATCCGCTGTGCCAGCAGAACGTTTTGTTCGACAGGCATGAGGGGATTTCGTAACCGTCCTGTCCTCATCCAGCTGGAGAGCTTCACACTATAAATGATTTCCAACCATTTTGTTTCTTTCCTCTCTGGGTCTTCATTATTTCCCTAAACAGGTGTTCTATTCAGAAATATATTGCTTCCAATATACAATCCACCACTTGATCTCATTACGTTATAAACGGGACCAGAGGCAGCTGATGTTGGCTGCCAGCTATCTGAATAACAAGATAAAATGGATGGTTTTCTTACACTTTGATTAGATTTTGCGTCAGTCCTTACAGTGACAGATTTACAAAAAAGTAATAAAAAGACAATGTAATTTAAAAATCAATAATGTGTACAGGGAGCACTAGCACGGACTGCAGTTTTGCATAGCTGGTAACATTGCACTGTAACATTTCTTGCTCCTCTGTCAGCCTGCTCTTCAATTTATTAACATTTAAACAGATTTCTTGTGAATTTTTAACTTGTATAATGACTGCAACCTTTCTGTTCAGCTCATTTCCATTATGTAATGTCCTTTCAGCTCTTAAGGAATCAGATAAAATGCCCCTTCATTAAATATAGCAAGGGACTGGGATTCTATTAGAGAAAGCCCCTCCTTTAACAACCAGCTTTTATTCAAATCCTTATGTCTCTCCCCCGCCACCCCACCCTAGCCGCCCATTTATTACTTTGACTCTCTTTCAGAGAACAGGTTGGATAGCCTTAATCCAAACAGCCAATTAAATCTACTCTAATCCAAGTAATTTCTATCTTAGTTTGATCTGGAGGAGATAATATTGTTCCTTCTATTTCTGATGTTCAGAGGTGAGTGCCATTGTTTATGTTGCCCAAATGGCACCACCCACATGCAAGTGAGAGTTATTGTTAAGATCTGGGAAATCCTATGGTGTACAGACATACAAACAAATGTTTTGAGGAAAAACTCTAAAGGGGATGAGCCGTAAAACAGTCTGATGAGGACTGGGTGTGCTCAGTTGCCATAGAATGCTAAGTGACTTTTTGGAGGCAGGGGGAGATGGAAAATTGGGTGGGAGCAGGAATGAGAAGGAATATCGTGGAGGACTTGGCTGGCTGACTAGAAAAGTGAACAGGAGAACTCCATATGGCAACATTTGCATATACAGAATGCCAAGCACACAAATGGTTCCCCCACTCTCAAGTCGAGGTGCCTACGAGTCAAATTATTTTGGCACTTGAGGCAGAAAATCCCACATGTGTCTCCCCTAACAAATAATTGTTAGTTATTTAAGGTATTACTGTTGTATTTTTACTGTTGTAAAAAATACAACAGTGATACCTTAAATAACTAAGAATTTGCTGCTCTTTAACGACACCCAGAATAAGCTGCCTGTGGGGGCCACCTCACTCTACCCAGTGGTCGGGCCAGTAGCACTGTGAGAAGAAATGACTCTTAAACCAGTCTGTCCTTACAACCTTTGTACTGGGTTATGTTTGTGCACAGGAATAGGAAGGAGGGCTGGCCTCTTGCATCAGCCCATCAGTGCAGCAGAGGGATTCTTGTCACATGCACAGATTCATCTGTTGCGCAGCTTGCAGGGATACATGAAGAAGGAGGATCCGGCACTTGAGTAAAGACTGCCTTCCTTCACGCATACATAGGAGCAAGGGAGCTGCTTCCCTGTGGCAGAGTGGATGCTGTGTGTGATTGATCAGGGATAATCCTGTGTGCGTTTGCTCCCATACTGTGAGTACATTTCTTTATTACATTTCTATACCACCCATTAGCCAAAGCTCTCTGTGTACATTTGTGAAGGGGGGCTGAAGTGATTTTGAAAAACTACAGCTTCTAGAGTAGAAGCTCTGCCAACCTGGCATGTGTTGGACTACAACAGCCATCATCCCCAGCCAGCATGGCCAATGCTGGCTGGCGATAATGGAATCACAGCCTGACACATTTGGAGGTTGGGGAAAACTGCTCTAGAGTGATGTTAGAGAGGCACTTCAAATATATTTTATCTTCAGCAAAACTGGATTTCCAAAACTTCAGAAGGCATGCTTTGTTCAATGCACTTATAATGTATTCTCCCCTAGGTCATCCACCATTTCCAGTAGCGAAGATTAATTTACCTTTTGCAGGTGCAGAAAGCCACCTTCTCTGAAAAATTAAGAACTGAAAAGCACCAGCAGCCAAACAACTGGTACATTTCACAATGTAGGTTGATAGTGTCAGTTCTCTTTCCTGAAACTGACACATAAGAACCAGTATGCTGCCATTGTATTATTTTTCTGATTTGACATCTGAGAACAATTATGATCTGGCTTTGCTAATAGTAAGCTTTTAAGTAAGCATGTTGTAGTTCTTTTGTTTCCCTCAGTGTAAGAAAGCAATAGTTTAGATATAAATTATACATGCTCCAAAGTGAATAACCTTAGCAAAGAAGAAGTGAATTACTGTAAATACGTAACACCAAAACTCTCGTAGAGGGTTCTGGTGTACAGTCCGTTTTTAGTTTGTATGTGCCATTATCGTCAGAATGTGAGACGGACTGGATGAACCACACATGAGGCAGATGACAATCTATGAATTGCTTGCTTACCTCAGAGGAGCTGGTTGGTGGTTCCATAGATACCAAGAGACTATTTTTGTTGTTGTTGTTTATTCGGTCAGTCGCTTCCAACTCTTCGTGACTTCATGGACCAGCCCACGCCAGAGCTTCCTGTCGGCCATCGCCACCCCCAGCTCCCCCAAGATCAAGTTAATTAAATATATATCCTGCTTTCCCACTAAAACTAATGCTCATTGCTCACAGCAGCTAATAATAAAATACAGATAAAACAACAAAGTTATAATTAAAACTCAACAATTAAAAACTCATCCCATAAAAACACATCAATAAAAAAAAGGAAAGACATAGCAGCACTCAACGGATAAAAGCCCACTTCAGCAGCAAATCAGCTTAGATGCCAAAAGCCTGACTGAATAAACACATATTTGCCCACTGACATCAATGGAGCTAGTTGGGCCTCCCTTGGCAGGGAGTTCCAAAGCCCGGGAGCTGCCAGAAAAGAGACGTGCAAGTTGTTGTTTTTATTCCATCCTTTTCAGTTATTAATTTTAATTAGTTATTCATACCTTTATTTTGTTATTCATTAAAATGAGATTCATTCATGCATTTCCATTCCATTTCTTTCATTACTCACATTTGTTTTCATTGTTTTCTTTTTTCTTTCATTTACTGTTCCCCACCCCTTGCTGAATGGGTACAAAAATTGGGTGCCATTTTTGGTATTTCATTCATACCCACTGGTCATTTCTTCAGGGGAGAGCATGGCTTATTTTTCTCCAGTGGTGGTAGCAGAGTTGATTTTGGTGGCCATCTCTTGGGAGTCACCATTTTATTTTCCCAGAATGCTAAAAACATGTCATTCCAGGACAATCTGTGGAAAAAAATGGGGGGGGGGATCACAAAAACTCAAAGCCCCAACTGGCATCTGTTATTCCCCTTTCCCAGAATGCCCCAGAATGACACAATTCCTGGGCATTCTGGGAAAATAAAATGGTGGTCACTGGAGAAAGGTCACCTCACCCACTGAACCTAAATAGGTGATGAATGGGTACAAATGTGATAATGAAAATGAGCCTATTTAATCACTCATTCATTACTCGTTGCATTCATTTTGCAACTAATCAGAATGGAAGGGAATGGCCCCTATTTGGTTTATTTTACAATGTGAATGCATACCCCTGCATAAAAACTAATTGCCTTCCTGGATCAGCTGAAGTCCAGAATTTTCTTGTCAGCAGTGGCCAGTCAAATGCTCCTGACAGCTCAAAAGTGGAATATAAAGGCAGCAGTTATCTCCTGTTTGATCAAGCATCTGGTAGTCATTTAGCTATCACAGGTAATAGTCATACTGCAACTAAGAAAGCACAAAACTACGTGAGAGACAACTGCTCACAAATATAAACTGTTTTAGGATAACATCTGCTTTGATGGGGCCAAAGAGGATGCAAACACCATCCTTTTGAAACAATAAAAGCTGGTACTGGGTGGCCAATTGGACTGGAGAAGCAGGAAGGGAGGAGGGGAGTACCTCACCCACTATTAATTTCCACTTTACAAATTTCTCTCAAGTGGCTTTCCTCCAGCAAGTTTTTGTGTGTGTGTAGGAAAACACACATTTCAAATCCCATTGGAGTAAAAGCTGTTTGGAAGTCTATTAAATAGGCCCTATTTGGTTTGGAGTGGGGAAACTGCACAAGGAAAAATGTCTTCTTCCCTATTCTGCTTTTTAAAAACTCAGTCGCCCTTCTGGAGATACCTTTTTCTAGTTTCAAAAGGGTCTTGGGGTGTTGGCATGTAGCATCTTCTAGTCTGAGCCTCAGTTACTGACTCGGTCGGAAGTTTCTGACAGTAGAAATGCAGAAATAACAAATCCAGAACACAATCCTATGTACGTTTAGAAAGAAAAAGCCCTATAACTCCCAGCATGCCCCAGCCAGCCATGCTGGGAGTTGTAGACTGTTAGGTCTAAACATATATAGGGTTGCGCCCTAAATACCTAATCATCTGCTGCCCTGTCATGGCAGTGAAACTCTACTGCCTGAGGTAGCTGCCTGCAGGGGTGGGCAAGTGGTGGCCCTCCAGATGTTTGGCCTAAAACTCTCATCAGCTGTAGCCAGCATAGCCATGTATGCTGTTATATTCCAAAACATCTGGAGAGCCACAAGTTGTTCAGTTCTGCCACTCTCTATTGACTACATTCGTTCATTTATTATATTTTTATACTGCCCCATAGCTGAAGCTCTCTGGGCCGTTCACAATTTTTTTTTTTTTTTAAAAAGGCCATTAAAATACATTATATAAAGTATAAACCCATTCACATAATGACATAGAACCAATAGCACAACACAGTATCCTTGTTTTTACAAGGATGATTGTTGTTTTTGTTGTTGTTGTTCAGTCGTTCAGTCGTGTCCGACTCTTCGTGACCCCATGGACCATAGCACGCCAGGCCTTCCTGCCCTCCACTCTCTCCCGGAGCGTGCTCAAGTTCATATTCATTGCATCGGTGATGCTATCTAGCCATCTCATCCTCTGCCGTCCCCTTCTCCTTTTGCCTTCAGTCTTTCCCAGCATCAGGGTCTTTTCCAGGGAGTTTTCTCTTCACATTAGGTGGCCAAAATATTTGAGCTTCAGCTTGAGTAGCTGTCCTTCCACTGAGCAGTCAGGGTTGATTTCCTTTAGGATTGACTGATTTGACCTCCTTGCAGTCCAGGGGACTCGCAAGCGTCTTCTCCAGCACCACAGTTCGAAAGCATCAATTCTTTGGCGCTCAGCCTTCCTTATAGTCCAGCTCTCACAGCCATACATTACTACTGGGTAACCATAGCTTTGATTAGATGGACCTTTGTTGGCAAGGTGATGTCTCTGCTTCTTACTATGCTGTCTAGGTTTGCCATAGCTTACTTCCCTATTATTATTATTATTATTATTATTATTATTAAATTTATTAATCGCCCATCTGGCTGGTCACCCAGCCACTCTGGGCGATGTACAACATACAATAAAACAGAATAAAACAATAAAATTCTACAATAAAAACATTTTCTAAAATAGCCTAACCCACACCAAATGCCTGCCTGAACAACCACGTTTTTAATGCATGACGGAAGCTCATTAAAGAGGGGGCATGACGGAGTTCCCTAGGGAGGGAGTTCCACAGAGTGGGGCCACCACAGAAAAGGCCCTCTCCCTCGTTCCCACCAGTCTAGCTGTCCTGGCTGATGGGACAGAAAGAAGGCCATCCGAGGCTGATCTTGTTAAGCGGCCTGTCTGGTGCTGCTGGAGGCACTCCTTAAGATAGGCTGGGCCGGAACCATATAGGGTTTTAAAGGTCAAAACCAACACCTTGAATTTGGCCCGGAAAACAACTGGTAACCACTGCAACTCCTTCAGCACTGGAGTGATGTGATCTCGCCGGCGGCTACCTTTAATCAGGCGAGCCACCACATTCTGTACCAGCTACAGTTTCCGAACTGTCTTCAAGGGTAACCCCATGTAGAGCGCATTACAGTAGTCTAAACGAGAGGAGACCAGGGCATGTACTACCGATGGGAGCAGATGGTTGGGAAGGAAGGGGTGCAGCCGCCGTATCAGATGGAGTTGATACAGTGCTGTCTGGCTCACAGCTGACACCTGAGCCTCCATGGACAGCTGGGAGTCCAAAATGACCCCCAGGCTGTGGACCTGGTCTTTCAAGGGTAGCCGTACCCCATTCAACACCAGGTCAACATCCCCCAGCCTCCTCTTGTCTCCCACCAAAAGTACCTCGGTCTTGTCAGGGTTCAGCTTCAGCTTATTCCTCCCCATCCAGCCACTCACCGTCTCCAGACATTTGGACAGGGATTCTACAGCCAACCTTGGTGAAGATTTGAATGAGAGGTAGAGCTGCGTGTCATCCGCATATTGATGACACTGCACCCCAAACCTCCTGATGATAGCCCCCAGCGGCTTCACATGGATGTTAAATAGCATTGGGGAGAGGATGGAACCCTGTGGCACCCCACAAGTGAGTGGCCACGGGTCCTAAACCCCCACTCCCAGTGCTACCCTCTGGTATCTGCTGGAGAGGAAGGACTGGAACCACCACAATACAGTGTCTCCAATGCCCAACCCCTCCAGGCGATCCAGGAGGATACCGTGGTCAACCGTATCAAAAGCCGCTGAGAGGTCGAGGAGAACAAGGAAGGAGCAATTGCTGACTAGGTTTGCTATAGCTTTCCTCCCAAGGAGCAAGTGTCTTTTAATTTCATGGCTACAGTCACCGTCTGCGGTGATCTTAGAGCCCAAGAAAATAAAATCTGTCACTGCTTCCATTTCTTCCCCTTCTATATGCCAGGAAGTGATGGGACCAGATGCCATGATCTTCGTTTTTTTAATGTTGAGTTTCAAACCAGCTTTTGCACTCTCCACTTTCACCCTCAACAAGAGGCTCTTTAGATCTTCTTCACTTTCTGCCATTAGGGTGGTATCGTCTGGGTATCTGAGGTTGTTGATCATTCTCCCGGCAATCTTAATTCCGACCTGTGATTCATCCAACCCGGCGTTTCTCATGATGTACTCTGCATATAAGTTAAATAATCAGAGTGACAATATGCAGCCTTGTCATATTCCTTTCCCAATTTTGAACCAATCAGTTGTTCTATGTCTGTTTCTTACTGTTGCTTCTTGACCCTCGTACAGGTTTCTCAGGAGACAGGTAAGGTGGTCTGGTACTCCCGTCTCTTTAAGAATTTGCCACAGTCTGTTGTGATCCACACAATCAAAGGCTTTAGCATAGTCAATGAAGCAGAAATAGATGTTTTTCTGGAATTCTCTTGCTTTCTCCATGATCCAGCGAATGTTGGCGATTTGATCTCTAGTTCCTCTACCTCTTTGAAACCCAGCTTGTACTTCTGGTAGTGCTCAGTTCACATACTGCTGAAGCCTAGCTTGTAGGATTTTGAGCATAACCTTGCTGGCATGTGAAATGAGCGCAATTGTACGGTAGTTTGAACACTCTTTGGCGTTGCCCTTCTTTGGAATTGGAATGTAAACTGACCTTTTCCAGTCTTGTGGCCACTGTTGAGTGTTCCAAATTTGTTGGCATATTGAGTGCAGCACTTTAAGAGCATCATCTTTTAGGGGTGCATGAAAGTCACTTACCTGGTCTCGCAGCTTGCTTCGCAGTGGGGGGGAGGCGCTTCGCTGCTCCCCCTGAAGTTCAGGCCAGGGGGGGAGGCTTCCCTCCTCGCCCGGCCGAAATTCAGGCCGGGGGGGGAGGCTTCCCGCCTCGCCCGGCCGAAATTCAGGCCGGGGAGAAGCGCCCCGTCTCCCCGGCTGCGAACTTCAAAAGAAAAAGAAAAAAAACGCCCCTGTGATAGGCTACGTAACGATTAACGTAGCCTGTCATGGCTAGATCTGCAAAGTCAGCCGTGATAGGCTATGTTAATCGTCACGTAGCCTATCACGGGTGACTTTGAAAAAAAAAAAAGCGCGTACGCAAATGGCGGCCCCCATAGGGAGCCGCCATTCGCGTTCCTTATTTGGTCCCTGTAGTCTACGTAAAGGTTTAGGTAGACTACGGCGAAAATAAGGGCAACGCTATTTGCGTTGTCCTTATTTTCGCCGTAGTCTATGTAAATCTTTACGTAGACTACAGGGACCAAATAAGGAACGCGAATGGCAGCTCCCTATGGGGGCCGCCATTAGCTGTACGTGCTTTTTTTTTTTTAAGTCACCCGTGATAGGCTACGTGACGATTAACGTAGCCTATGACGGCTGACTTTGCTAATCTAGCCGTGATAGGCTACATTAATCGTTACGTAGCCTATCACAGGGGCGTTTTTCTTTTTGTTTTGCTTTGCTTGTAAGGGCGGCGGCGGCAGCCGGTCAAAAGACCGGCTGCCGCCCCCGCCCCTGACGAAGACCTGCCGAACTGCCGCCGGGACCCGCTGCCGGGAGGGACATTCGTGAAAGGCAAGTCCCATCCCAGGGGCGGTGGGGCGGGGGCGGGGGGGCAGAGAAGTTCTCCCCGAGCAACCTTTGGAGGACCGAATGCGTTGGCGCTCGGCCCCCCGAAGCTTCGGGGAGAAATTCTCCCCCATCCCTATCATCTTTTAGGATCTTAAATAGCTCCGCTGGAATACTGTCATCTCCACTAGTTTTGTTGTTAGTAATGCTTCCTAAGGCCCACTTGACTTCACTCTCTAGGATGTCCTGCTCAAGTTCAGTGTCCACACTATCATGGCTATCAGGGACATTAAGATCTTTCCTGTATAGTTCTTATGTGTATTCTTTCCACCTCTACTTAATCTCATCTGCTTCTGTTAGGTCCCTGCCTTTTTTGTCCTTTATCATGCCCATCTTTGCACAAAATGTTCCCTTGAGATTTCCGATTTTCTTGAAAAGAGCTCGTTGTTGTTGTTCAGTCGTTCAGTCGTGTCTGACTCTTCGTGACCCCATGGACCACAGCATGCCAGGCCTTCCTGTCCTGCGCTCTCTCCCAGAACGTGCTCAAGTCCATATTCATTGCATCAGAGTGATGCTATCTAGCCATCTCATCCTCTGCTGTCCCCTTCTCCTTTTGCCTTCAGTTTTTCCCAGCATCAGGGTCTTTTCCAGAGAGTTTTCTCTTCACATTAGGTGGTCAAAATATTTGAGCTTCAGCTTCATTATCTGTCCTTCCAGTGAGCACTCAGGGTTGATTTCCTTTAGTATGGACTGGTTTGACCTCCTTGCAGTCCAGGGGACTTGTAAGAGTCTTCTCCAGCACCACAGTTCGAAAGCATCAATTCTTCGGCGCTCAGCCTTCCTTATAGTCCAGCTCTCACATCCATACGTTACTACTGGGAAAACCATAGCTTTGATTCTATTGTTTTCCTCGATTTCTTTGCATTGTTCATTTAAGAAGGCCTTCTTTCTCTCCTTGCTATTCTCTGGAACTCTGCATTCAGTTGGATATATCTTCCCCTTTCTCCCTTGCTTTTTGCTTCCCTTCTTTCTTCAGCTACTTGTAAAGCCTCATCAGACAGCCACTTGGCTTTCTTGCATTTCTTTTTTTGGGGGATGGATTGAGTTGCTGCCTCCTGAACAATGTTATGGACCTCCGTCCATAGTTCCCCAGGCACTCTGTCTATCATGTCTAATCCCTTAAATCTATTCCTCACCTCCACTGTATATTCAGAAAGGATATGATTTGGGTCATACCTGAATGGTTTAGTGGTTTTCCCTATGTTCTTCAATTTAAGCCAAAATTTTGCAATAAGAAGCTCATGATCTGAGCCACAGTCAGCTCCAGGTCTTGTTTTTACTGACTGTATATAGCTTCTCCATCTTTGGCTGCAAAGGACATAATCAATCTGATTTCGATATTGACCATCTGGTGATGTCCATGTGTAGAGTCGCCTCTTGTGCTGTTGGAAAAGAGTGTTTGCTATGATCAGCGTGTTCTCTTGGCAAAACTCTATTAGCCTTTGTCCTGCTTCATTTTGTACACCAAGGCCATGCTTGCCTGTTATCCTGGTTATTTCTTGACTTCCTACTTTGGTATTCCAATCCCCTATGATGAAAAGGACATCTATTTTTGGTGTTAGTTCTAAAAGATGTTGTAGGTCTTCATAGAACCGATCGACCTCAGCTTCTTCGGCCTCAGTGTTTGGGGCATAGACTTGAATTACTGTGATGTTGAATGGTTTGCCTTGGATTCGTACTGAGATCATTCTATCGTTTTTGAGATTGTACTCCAGTACTGCTTTTCCCACCCTTTTATTGACTATGAGTGCTACTCCATTTCTTCTAAGGGATTCTTGTCGACAGCAGTAGATATGATGGTCACCTGAATTAAATTCACCCATGCTTGTCCATTTTAGTTCGCTGATTCCCAAGATGTCGATGTTCAATATTGCCATCTCATGTTTGACCACCTCCAGCTTACCTTGATTATCTTGCCATCTCATGTTTGACCATCTCCAGCTTACCTTGATTCATTGATCTTAGATTCCAGGTTCCTAAACAATATTGTTCTTTACAGCATCGGATTTTCTTTTCACCAATAGACACATCCACAGCTGAGTGTCCTTTTGGCTTTGGCCCAGCCGCTTCACTCTTTCTGGCGCCACTTGGAAATTCCCTCTGCTCTTCCCCAGTAGTGTATTGGACACCTTCTGACCTGAGGGGCTCATCTTCCGGCGTCATATCTTTTAGTCTTGTGATACATTCCATGGGGTTTTCTTGGCAGGAATACTGGAGTAGGTTGCCATTTCCTTCTCCAGTGGACCACATTTTGTCAGAACTCTCTGCGATGACCTGTCCGTCTTGGGTGGCCCTGCACGGCATAGCTTATGGCTTCACTGAGTTACGCAAGCCCCTTCGCCACAACAAGGCAGTGATCCATGAAGGGGACAAGGATGATTACAAGGATTTAATTTTAAACATGATGTTGATTACAAGCATTCAAACAGTGCCCACCCCCTCCCCGTGAGCAAATATTAGGCCAGCAGCATAAATGGCAGTTGAAGAGCCACTTTGAAGGACAAATCCAGACCAGCTAATATGATCACCTCATCCAGCTTCCTGCAAAGGAGAACCGTTGCACACCAAATTTGTGTACCTCCTACAGAGTGGTGGTAGAAATGGGAAGAAGTATACCATGGGGAGCACGTGTAAAACATAAAAGTAAAGTTGCGAACGGTGTAATAAAAGAGAGATGGAGAAAGACAGATGCTCCCTGTGTAAAGCCACCCACATGTAAAAAGAATGAAAAACAAGAGCAGACAAGCCCAGAAGAAATATCTTTGTGCTCTGATCTGAGTGAAGCCAATTAGGGCCACTTGACTTACATAAGGAGGGCAATGCTGAATGCCCTTGGGGGAGCAATAATGACTAAATTATGATAGGGAGGCTGGGGCTTTTCCTCTAGTGCGGCCCCCACAACACTAAAGTCTACCAGACACCACTGGAAGGCCAGTGTCAGGTTATTTTCCAAGCCTGTCAAGTCAAATGACTTTTTCACCCCTGCCGTGATGAGAAGGATGCTTTCTTGCATTACAAAAGGAATTCCCTGCATTACTTTTGAAGGTCCTGCGGACATGCTTGTGAGACACAACCTTGCTTGAAAGTGTGTGGGTTTCTAATGCAAGAGCAAAAGCACACATGTCTTATGTCTGTGAGGATGCTAGGGTAAGATATTATTCCAGAGAAATTTAGAGTTCACTTGTTATTTCTCAGTGCCAGACACTTGCTCTGGTTCCCAGATTTCATTCTCATGTTTGCACCCACAGCCAAAAGAAAGAGGCAAGACCAAAGTACTGGGTAAACTACTACGATTTTATTTAATCTTAACAAGGATTTGAAGCAGCAAACAGAGCAGGATTAGTTGGGGTGGGAGCTGTCTAGCAACCTCCCCACAATCTGGCTAGATAATTAGGTGAGTGTGCCCCAGAACCCGGTCCATAGGCATCATGTTACCTGCCCTCTCCCAGCCAGCCCCACCTCTCAGTGTAGAGGGAGGCCCCTCCAATTCACAACCTCCCCAAACCCACAGCTTTAGGTGTGTGATCTGAAAATTCCCCAAAGGGGGTCATTCCTAGGAATGGGTGAGAATTTCATTTCAGTTCCATTTTGATAAGAATTTACAAAAATTTTCAAGGTTCTCCATATTTGAGACAAAAGGAACTTGAGATTTATTTTTTTTTTTAA
Source organism: Heloderma suspectum (assembly GCF_057233095.1). Lineage (NCBI taxonomy): Eukaryota > Metazoa > Chordata > Lepidosauria > Squamata > Helodermatidae > Heloderma > Heloderma suspectum. The sequence goes on from NC_139458.1 coordinate 276,740,327, forward strand.
ATGACTGTGGGAGAAACCAAAATGGACAAATTTGTCCATCCAGGCCCAGGGCTTTGCGTGCTTGACTTTTAAAAGTCTGAGTTTGAATCCCTGAGTATTCAACTATCTTAGTGCTTAATTGGGGTAACCACCTCTTTTTTTCTCTGACAGGTTCCTCATCTTTAACAAATATATGGCAGGCAGGTTATAACATGGTCCTCTCCACTCCAGGAAATAGCTATACCTATTGAATGTAGTTGGTGCAGATGGGTGAGAATTTCACTTCCGTTATTGATTGATTGATTGATTGATTGATTGCATTTATATCCTGGCTTTTTTCCTCCAAGAACCCAAAGCGGCATACATTAGTAATCCTCCTCCTCTTCATTTTATCCTCACAACAACAACCCTGTGAGGTAGGTTGGGCTGAGAGTCTGTGACTGGCCCAAAGTCACCCAGTGAGCTTCCATGGCCAGGTGGGGACTAGAACCCGGATCTCCTGGCTCCCAGTCCAACTCTCAAACCACTACACCACACTGGCTCTTGATTTTTGATAAGGATTTACCAAATTCCAGAAAGTTCTTTGTATTCAGGAGCAAAAGAACTTGCTCCCCAATTGCCTCAAACTGATCTCTCCCACAGTACCCTGCCATGATGATGACTTATTGAAGTAGTACCTGCCTAAACCAATATCCCAATATTCTCCAAGGGGCAGTATGGAGTAGGCAAAAACCCTTCAAATACAGTTGGGTCTACAGGCAAAACTTTCCTATTCAGCCCCACAGCAACCAGTCTGACCTCTACAGTCACTAATAGGGCAGGGGAGTAGGTGCCATGTTGGAGAGTGAGGCTGAACAGGGGGTGGAGCTGTTTTATATACTGCTCCATCATCCCCACTTCTTAACCTATGGATACTGCTTGCATCCTTACACTGGGTGGCCTCGCCTCACTGCACAATGTTGCCCCTGGGTGGTCCCACCTCACTGCACAATGGTGCTACATAGGGCAAAAGAGCAGGATTCTTCAGACATGGAGAGCGTACCCCTGTATTTAGTGTGGCACAAGAGAAATAGCTTTCAAAGACACGTGTGAGAAATTTCAGAGACACCAGCCTGAACATATTTGCAAGGGAGCTGCAATCCAAGCATGTAATGTGCAGTTTGTAAACCTGTTATGTGTGTTCATAACACACCTCAGCTTACTACGTAAGATTACTATAGTACTCTTTTGCAGCATTATAAACAAGTTGTTTTCAAGAAGAATGCACAAGGACACAGTAATGGAGGTGAGCTGGCATCATGAATTTTCCGAAAACTTTGATGGAGACCACATTAAAGGGCAACATCAGCTCACAAATCAGCTCTGTAATGTTCTTTTCTCCAGGTTGGTGTAGAACGCAATTCACTGAGAATTTACTTCTTCATGGCCACCATTTCGTGCGGCATCATTCATCAGTTTACCAGCCACTTGAGCCAGAAAACAAACTGTGTCATTATTTTTAATGGCGTTAAGTAGCACTTTCACAGCTGTCTTGCATGCAAGCACACACGCCTTGCAGCCAACCTACTCTGCTTTTCATGAGAGGATTTGCTCTGTATGTGCAGAGTTTGCAATAGCATTGCATCTTTCTTTTCACTGCATTGATGAAACACACACAAACGCACACACCAATGCAGTGAAAATCAACGGTAATCGGGAACACCAATGCAACAGCAAAAAAAAAAGCAGAAGTAAAAAGCAGAGACGCATAATTGAAAAGGAATGCTCAGGGCTTACTATAAGGCATAGGGGAAGTTAATTAGATTAAGAGGGTCTGGCTAGGGAAGTGTTTTAGCCTATCTTAAGTGAGACTCCTAGAAGATTTATTTCTCCTCAGCGTTATCAGAGTCTGAAGTAGGCATGCTTTAGGATGGCCTTCCCCAACCTTCTTATCAGCCCCGGTCAGCATAGTCAGTGGTCAGGGCTGATGGGAGTTGTACATCTGGAGGGGACCAGATTAGGGAAGGCTGACCTAGGATTTTGTTCGGTCTTCAGTTGGGAGCAAACTGGCCTGATTTGCACCTCCTGCACTAATGCACAGATTGAAACACAGTTACCCTCTTGAGTCTGTGCTTCTCCAGATTTTGCAATGCAGTTTTCAGCTTTAAAATGCACCAAAATACATTTAAAAAGGTATATTTTACCATAACGTGCATATGCATTTGTGTATGTATTTTTAAAAACTAAAGAAAACACAGAGATCAATGCAGAAATGGGATGGAACAGACTTTTGAATGAACACATGTGAAACTGACAGGGACCAAGAATAGTCTGATCCATCCCTTTTCTGAAGGGATGGAACACAGGAACATAGGAAGCTGCCATAATTATACAGAGTCAGATCCTTGGTCTATGTAGCCCAGTAATGTCAACACTGACTGGCAGCAGCCCTCCAGGGTTTCAGGCAGGGTGCTTTCCTAGCCTTATCTGGAGAAACCAGGAATCGAACCTGGGACTTTCTGCATGCAAAGCAGGGGCACTACCACTGAGCTATGGCCCCTCCAAATAAATAATGTTTTCCCCATTTTATCTTCCAACCAGTGCCAGCTACCAGCTTGACAAAGGGTTGGACAAGAAGCCCTCATGGGCCCCTCTCCTCCCCACCGCAGTTGCCAACTTGCTCACCCTCTGGTCCCTACATTTGCCAGAAAGAAAGGGCAGATGAGTGAGCAGGCTGTGGCAGCTGCTGTTCCTATTGCTCAGTCCCATTGCTTGCTGATGCTCTCCCTCTGGGCTAGAGCAGGTAGGAATGGTAAAGGGTCAGGGGTGCCATTTTGGGAGGACTATTATTCCTCAGAAGAACCAATATTTCTGGTCTTCTCACTGGCTCTAGACACTGAACAATTATTGTTGTCAACAAGTAATGGACTTATCTACAAGGTATATAGGTCAAAGGCACAAATCTATTTGCTTAAGAAAAAAAGGCTGATGTTTTAGCCAGTGTTTCACTGTTCTGTGGAATTAAAAAAAACCTAGACAACAAATAGCCTTAAAATACACTGCTGCTGTGCTGCTGTTGTTGTCTGGCAATTTCAAAGTGAATATATCCAAGAGCAGACCTTTAAACCTAGTTGAGAATCATTTGCCACTCTGCTTGAAATCTCTTCTTTTCATTGAAATTATGAAGTGGCATCCCTGCCAGCTGTCCTGGTCAGAAAAAAAAATGTTAACGTGATCTTGCACAACTGGTGGTGATGGCCACTAAATCAGATGGCTTTAAAAGGAGATTAGACAAATGCATGGAGGATAAGTCTACCAGTGGCTACTAGTCAGGATGGCTATATGCTGCCTCCAGCGGGAGAAGGTTTTTTCCCTCATGTCCTGCTTGTGGGCTTCGTAGAGGCATCCCGTTCGCCACTGTGGGCTATAGGATACTGGACCAGACTGGCCTTTGGTCTGATCCAGCAGGGCTCTTCTCATGGGCTTATGGGAGCCCAGCTCTTCCTCATTCCTGCAGCAGAACATTTCCAAGTTGAAAATCAGATGGTCATTACTTCAAAGTAGTCCTACAGTACAAATGAGATGCAGTACATTTATGGCCAGGTAAATGGCTGTCTCTAAGCTGTTCCCCACATGAAAATTACTATCTCAACCCTGTGTCAACATTTCCGCTCATTAGCTCTGTTCAAGTAACATGTCTTAGATGGGGATATGCGAATGTAGATGGAGGGGGAGAAGCAGGATTGCACCTACTGCCTGGTGCTCTTGCCCCTTCAGATCTGACATAGGTAAAGTGTATTCCATAAAAATGGAGAGCACCTGTGTGTGTACTGCTTGTACATATATAGCGGCATCCCCCAAGCTGGTGGTGTCCAGATGTTTTGGACTATTAACTCTCAACATCCCTGACCATTGGCCTTGCTGGCTGGGGCTGATAGAAGATAGAATCCAAAACATCTGGAGGCCACAGGTTTCAGGAAGGGTAACATATAGGATCTGTTCAGAGTTGCCAATCAATATAAAGAGCACATCCTGCTCTCTCCCCAATTCATACATGAATATTTCCAAATATGTTGCATCCCTAATATTAAGAGGTTATAGGTTTAGGCTGAAATTTTACTGTACCCATAAGAGCAACTCCCATCTGTGAATTCAAAGGTCAAACATACACACCCACAAGCATGCTTCCATAGAGAATAGAAGCTGACTTCTCACAGTGAACAACTTTGTACACAAATACCAGTTAAATTTTTCTTCTGCCATATCCCTTTTAGCTTTCCTACAATGCTGAGTTTTAAAATGTTGCGAAAGACTCCTCCCCTGCTCTGCTCTACTGAGAAAAAAAAAAATAGCCAGTCCTCCTTACCACTTAGGGGGCTAAATGAGTAAGTGGAAAAGAAAGGGCTTTTTCACATATTATGCAGGAGCAAACCCAGATTTGCTACTGAGTATTGATGTTCAACAGGGATCTGGTGCCAACCCTGACTCCTTTATGAATATACCTGCATAATAAATGTCTGTAAACGGGTTTGTCACATTGACACTTTGCTTACATTGTAAATATATGTAAATTATATTAAATATATTCTAAAATATTTTAGGTGAGCACTGAAAAAATTACATTGGAGGAAGTCCAATGAGAAAACATAGTTTGTGTAGTTATGCAATAGTTCCTCTCTTGTATGTGATTATAACATATAGATCAGGCTAATGAAACAGACAAAAACAGAAGAGGAAAACCATGTCTGTGTGATCACAAAACACAGAAGAGGGCACTATAGGCTAGGCTGAGTGCATGGTGGTTCTCTTCGCTGTCAGTGGTCACGGGCAGTACAAAACTGCAGACATATCCTATATGTCCTCATTTCTGAAGGAAGCTTCCAGCCATATAGTGGGACTAGTGTTGCTCTTTGCACTTGATCTATTGGGTGCTTGCTTGGTTGTGTCAGCAACCCTGAAACTTTAATAAGCACACAGCAGAACAGTTGCTAGTGCTTAGACTAACCGGAATGCCTAATAATACAAGGACAGAATTGGCCGTGCACTTCTTGAGATGAATTCCATATGATCCTATTTATGGAATGCACTAATTAGTTTCTGAATTCATTTTCCTTGGTGACCTGAAAATTACCTAAATTTTTAGTTAGATGAGTGCTACTATAAAAGATAAATGGCCCATACATTCTTCCAGTTTCTCCTGCCACCACACGTCAAACGATCCAGTCAATTGTTGATTGATCAAAACTGGAAAGATATCCACAAATACTTCAGTGCTCAGAATAAGATTCTGCCCTGTTGCAAAAGTGTTTGGTGAAAGGAAAGGAAAAATGACATACAAGTCATATAGTTTTAAGGGGAAAAGGGACCCAAATGTGTTTGGGGGGTATTCTTAATTGATTTATTTATTTTATTTCTATACCACCCAATAGCTGAAGCTCTCCTTATCAAGAACTCATCGACTTTTTATCTCACAGCTCAATAGTGCCCTGTGCTGCACTTCTCAGATATTTCACTTCTAGTGATGGGGGGCGGGGGATATCTCAAAAAACTCTAGCATATATGAGTGCACATTGACACATTTTAAAACATTCAAACTCGACAGTGTTGGTGCAGCAAAAATGTTTAGGGAGAACAAAGGGGGAAAGGGCTTTGTCCCACATGTTAGATTTTTTGGAAGACAATGGCATCGTTCACGTTAGCACTGTCATATACTTTCTCTGCAGTAAGTTCTATTGATTTTGATGAAGTTGATTTTCAAATAAGCACACTTAGGATTTATTGACTGATGATAATAAAGAAGAAATACACTTTGTAGAAAACAACTTTCCTTCAAATAACCACAGAGATACAGCAAAGGTGTGGATGGGAGACAGGTATTTGTCTGGGGAGAGGAGCTTGTTCTCCTTACCACTAACATGGCACCACCTGTGATCCCCTAAATCCTCACAAAAGGCAAGATAGGGACAGCTGGTTTTTGAGGGATGGATGACAAAATCAGTCCCCAGTAAATAGGATAGTTGGAGATGCTGGCATTGTTGATTTTTTTTAAAAAATCATGCCTGAGTCTCTCTCTCTCTCTCTCTCTCTTTCTCTTTCTTTCTGTTTTTGCTTTCTCAAGATTCACTGACTTAATTTCCCTGGAAGTCCATATGTTTCCCTGTGCAAGTTGAAGACCTGCTACATAATAGAAAGCAGATCTCTCGTCAAACATTTCTACATAAAGTGAAAGCAAAGAAAGCTAGAGCAGCCTTCTTCAACCTGGTACCCTCCAAGTGTTTTGGACTATGACTCCCATTATCCCTCACCATTGGCCATACTGGCTGGAGCAGATGGAGGTTGGAGTCTAAAACATTTGAAGGGCATCAGGTTTGGGAAAGCTGAGCTAGTCTTCAGAATGAATTGGTAGGACTTCTTTTCAAGGCAAGTAAGATCACAATCCTATGTGTGTTTAGACAGAAAAAGTCCTACAACTCCCAGCATTCCCCAGCCAGCCATGCTGGAAGTTGTAGAACTCTTTTTGTCTAAATACGCATAGGATTGCGACCTAAGTTACTCCTGAGCTTCATGCAGGCAACCCTTTTCTTTTCTTTATGGAAAGTCAGTCCACTCTGATGTGCAGCAATGCCTTCATTGCTGTGTGTCAGCTGCAGCATCAAAGTATCAGACATAATTGTATTCCTGCCACCAGCTTTGACATTAAAGGTAACCTGGGGAAAACAAACCACACACACTCATTTCCCTATGCCATCTTACATGACCAGCACTTAGGTGCAGAAGTGGTTCTCCATCAGGGTTTGCTCCATTGTGTATCAGCCAAGAGAGCTACTTGACAAATATGAAGATGCTGGCTTGCACATTGTAGCTTACAAGGTGGGAGGGAACATGAGAAAAGCTTGACATTTGTTAAAGGAAGCTGTGGTGATCAGTTAGACTCTTTCTGGGTCCTCCTTGACACTACAGAAGAAGTACCTGAAAATTAATGATCTGTCTCCCATTTCAGCAGAATGTGTTTCAGAACTGATTTCTTTAGAAAGGTGGACACAGGATCCTTGCTAGCATTTTCTGGTAAGGTAAAGGTCATAATAGTTCACAAGGAATCATTACATAGTATAGGCTATAGACTTTCTACTTGCTAAGGGTCCATCTGAATCACAGATTGCATTTCAATTCTCCCATTAAGTCCTATTCTCTTGCAATCTCTTCCCCTCAGCCACTTCTTCCTGCCTTTCTTCTCTTGATGACATTGGCTTAGATGTTCTGCAGCAATATGGTGGGATGAGCAAATGGAACATGGGAGAGGGTGGAACTGGAAGGCTGGAGTCTGTGAGCAACTTAACAGAAATTAAACCATATAATGCTGGGGTGTCTGGGTTTATTTTTAATGACTTAGTTGGTGTGTATGGGTTGAGTAGTTACAGCATTAATATGACTGCAGAATTAATTATATTTCCAACAGGTTATTTTCCCGCAGCCTTATCTTAGGGCCAAACAAGACAAAACAAGAAATTTGCGATCGCGTTTCACATCTTGGGGTGTGTGTGTGTGTGTATCTATCTATCTATCTATCTATCTATCTATCTATCTATCTATCTATCATCTATCTATCTGAAATAGCAGGCCCTGGGGGCAGATTGGGAAGGGGAGGCTACCCCCACACTGCAATCCTGACGAAAATCACCCCCACTGAGGCTATTTTCAGCTCTACAAGGGAAGCTGCCATTGGTTAACTCCCCCCCCACGCACGCACACTCACACACACTTTCTGTGAGCCGTTGTCCTGATTGAGTGCCTCTGTGTCTGCTATTTATTTCTTTTTAGAAAAAAACCTCCGCCACAAGAATTATAAAATGATTCCCATTTTCACAACTTGTCTTGCAGACATACACTTCAGCAAACTGAATGCTGGGTCAGACATCAGTCCTTCCTCTTTTTACCATGCTTCAGGTAGGCTATCTGCCTTTAAAAAGTGGTGTGTCTATGTATGTACATTTGTTAATTTACAGATTTGTTCTTCAGCTTATTTTGTTTAAAATGTAAACTTTTTTTTTAGACTGCAACAATGCTGCAAGGGCTGGAAGGTGTGCAGTGATATACATGCGCTCGCCTTTCACAACTTAAGCTCTTGAAGTAGCTGTGGGGATTTGATCCAACAGTTCAGCTTTTGCAAGCTCATATGCTTCCTAGCCTAGCCACATGCCTGGAAGCTTTTCCTAGAGGTGGAAAAAGGCATGTGTTAAGGGGAAAAAAGGGAAGAATAAAGGTCCCAAATTGTAAATCTGCAATAGTAATAGGAGTTAAATTTGACTTGGGAGAGCTTGAAATATGAACTCCACCGGTTTGAAAAATTTCACCCAATACAACAGAGAACACAGACAGTCCAAGATTTGGGCATGGGATTGATTTACCTTGTACAGGATTCACATTCCAACACCACCACTATTACAGCTCGCCTGACTGCCAGCTCCGCTCCCACTTCCTTTTCTCACTGCCATCTTCTCTTCCTTTATTCCTAACTGGCCTGCTGACAGGGCAAGAGCAGTGACAGGGACAGCAGCAAGTTCTCTCTCTCTCTCCCCCCCCCTCCTCCTTTCCTTCACCGGGGTGCCCTGGGCTCTATAGAAAATAAAATTCTAGAGCTCCTGAATCTAATGGACCCCACTGGACTCAGGAGTCCTGGAGAACCACATTTCCTAGGGTGCCCTGTACCTGGGATTTGCTTCTGCTGCTTTTTCCAGTGCCCTAGCTGAGGGAAGGGCAGAGAGAGACGGAAAGAGAGAGGGAGAACTTGTTGCCACTGCTGCTGTGCCTGCCTCTCTCTCAGGAAGTTGGGAGGAGGGAAGGGGGAGGCCTGGAGTTCTAGGAATTAATTGGAAGGGGGTGGGATATGGGACGCGATAAGCATCACCTAATCCACTTGCCTTTTAAAATCTTTTTCTAAGCACTTGAAAAAAAATGAAGGTGTTATTTGAGTGCTCACAGTAAGACTGCAAAAGGAAAAATCGAGGCAAGCCAAGTGGAATTTCCACATCACTAATCTTTAATACTAGAATGGTCAAATCTGACCTTGCCCCATTTGTGCAAGGGGAAGCACTGAACCAGTGCTCGTCTGTATATTCATTTGTGGGTATATTAGCCACAAAGAAGTGGTTAATATATTAATGTACCCCTATCCATGTATTCTCTTCCCAAGCCATTCAAATCTTTCCCAAGATGGAGGCATAAACTGCTATAATGCACTGCGTAGGCCATTCTTTTATGCAGATTTGTATTAGAACCTCAGCCTATTCTGCAATGAATTAAACATTTTATTTAGCACATAAACCAAACATATTGACAGACTGTACCATCACTTGACAGCTCAAAATACTAGACCATCAGTCAGTGTCCATAACATGCTGTGTAACTCTGGGCTTATTTACACAATTGGGATTTAGAGTTTGTTCCAACCCTTCCCTGTCTATGCAATCAACAATTTTGGTAAACATTTAGCCATACTCCATTGTTGATTTAATTATATTAAGCAGTAAATAAATTTTACTAATAAATAGATAAATAATCTTGGGTAATTCAAATAACTTCATGTCTATGTACAGAAAAATAACCTCTGCTATGTCATTTACATGACAAATCAATCCAAGTCTGAACCTGAAGCAAAAAACACTCCAGAGCAGTAGAAATATTCAAATAATGGTTGGGGTTATGGGGATTGGGGGGGGGGGTAATTTTTATTGAACTCAGCCAAGAACTGGACCAAAAAAAATCCATTTACTGGTTAAGGCTCTATCAAACTAAAAGTAATGTGGTAATCACATTCACTGGGTTCAACTAGAATGAATCACAGTTACATCAAGCCAGTTTTGGGGAAGATGGGTTTGGCCAGGCTTCTGTCTTCTGGCAGCTTCAAAGGCTGGAAAACATCATGGAGGCCTGCTTTAAAACCTCAGCCCACTGAAGCAGGCTGTGAATTAAATAATCCTTGTGGTTATGGGTTCAGGCAAGCTCAGTAGCTGTGAAAAATATAATGGAATTTGAAATCCTTTTGTCAAATCTTTGGTTCAGGATATCCTTGGCTAGTACAGATGACTACCTACCCTGTGGCTTCTTATCCCTGGATAACTGATCATACAAATAACCCCACAGACAATTTTCTTTTATGAATCCTCTCACATTTTTACTCCATTCAGACCCATCTAAGCTCCAGACAATCCTCCACATAGCCTCCTCATTGGAATCTCAATTCCAGGATTCATTCTTTTTTGCCTGCCTGCTTGCTTATTTATTTATATCCTGCCTTTCCATCAAAAATGGAGCTCAAGGCAGCTCACAGCAATAAAATGCTCTTTTAAAACAAAATATTAATTAAAATATTAATTTAAAGGGGTCCAAGTAACCCAATTGACATGGTCAGACCATTTCCTGGTGAGATTTGAACTCACAGTGTTACTCTCCTCCCGCAGGGGTGGGGGTCCTATTCGGATGGTCCGCCCCAGGAGACTGATGGAATCCAATGGATTTCTGAATGCTCTTGGGGATTTTCCAGTGGAGAGAGCTGGTGATCCAGCCGAGGCCCTAGCCTAGGGATGTCAGAGAATTCTGCCACAGATCTCGGTGAGGCTGAATGCCAGTGCATTCGGGCCCCCGAAATCCGTGGTGGAACGAAGCCCCCCAACCCCTCACCCCGCAAAAGGCGCACAAAATGGAGCCCCTACCTGCTGCCGTTCGTGCTCCTTTGCGAATGGTGGCCGTGTCTGCGGCCGCCATTCGCTTCTTCATTATAGCCATGATAGGCTACGTAAATACTTATGTAGCCTATCACGGCTAATGCAGGGATGCCATTTGCGTCCCTGCAGAGGCCGTGATAGGCTATGTAAATATTTACATAGCCTATCATGGCAAAAAAAAAAAAAAAAGGGAACGCAAATGGCGGCGGCTACGGCAACCACCATTTGTGTTCCCTTTTTTTGCCGTGGTAGGCTACGTAAATATTTACATAGCCTATTACAGCAAAAGACAGGGGCGCAAATTGGCAAAAAAACAGCAAAAAAAAAAAAAAAGGAACGCAAATGGTGGCCGCCGTAGCTGCCGCCATTTGTGTTCCCTTTTTTTTTTGGCCGTGATAGGCTACGTAAATATTTATGCAGCCTATCACGGCAAAATACAGGGACGCAAATGGCAGCGGCTACGGTGGCCACCAGTTGCGTCCCTGTGCAGGTTGCCCAGAGGCTGGATGTCCAGCTGCGGGCAGCCTCAGCTGGCGGCTCCGCAGAGTCGCTGCAGAGCAGAGCCGGCCAGGGAGAATTTCAGGTGGAGGGACGGAGTGCCTCCTCCCCACTGTGAATGTCACCCTTCGAAAAGGTAAGTGACTTTTGTACATCCCTACCCTAGCCTCACTGTGGAACAGTGAGATGCGGAGGGCCATTGACTTGATTGCACCGGAGTGCCCTCTCCGGCACTGTGGAGCCCGTTCTGCTCCCTGGTATACTGGGGAGCTGCGGTCAATGAAACAGGCTGGACGTTGGCTAGAGCGCAAATAGCACAAAACTCGAAGTGAAGACGACCGAGCATGCTCTAGAGTGCATAATCGTGCCTATTGCATGGCAGTGCGAGCAGCAAAGGTTTATTTTGCTACCTCCATTGCATCCTCAAGTAGCTGTCCAGCGGAGCTCTTCCAGGTGGTCCAGCAGTTGTTAACAACTTCCCCAGTAAATGGGGCCCTGGCCCTGTCGAGGAACCACTGTTCCCTTTTTGCATCACACTTAGAGGACAAAATCGCTTGTCTATGCAGCGAACTTGATGCTGTTGTTAGTGCAGTACCAGTTGAGGTGTCTGATACCACCATCTTCCCGATTTTGTGAGATCAGTTCCAGTTGTTACGGCCTGATGATGTGGACAAGATGCTTGCAATAATGTGACGGACCACATGCCCTCTTGATCCCTGTCCCTCCTGGCTAATAAAAGCTAGCTGAGGGGGTATGACTGGGTGGTTCCAGGGAGTGATAAATGCTTGCCTACGGGAAGGGGTGGTCCCTGCTGTCCTTAAGGAGGCAGTAGTGTGGCCACTCCTGAAGAAGCTCACTCTGGACCCAACGGTATTAGACAACTACCGCCCAGTCGCAAATACCCCCTTTTTAGGGCAGGTACTTGAGAGGGTCATGGCGGACCAACTGCAGGCACTCTTGAAGGACACTGATTATCTAGACCCATTTCAATCTGGGTTTTGTCCTAGTTACGGGACTGAATCAGCCTTGGTCGCCCTGATGGATGACCTTTATCAAGAGAGGGACAGGGGGAGTGCAACTCTGTTAATTCTTCTTGATCTCACATCGACTTTTGATACCATCAACCATGGTATCCTCCTGGATCGACTCCATGGGATGGGTTTTGGAGGCACTGTGCTACAGTGGTTCCGGTCCTACCTACAGGGTTGATTTCAGAAAGTAACAATGGGTGACTATTCCTCGGCCCCTTGGCAATTGAGCTATGGGGTGCCACAGGGTACCATCTTGTCCCCAATGTTGTTTAACATCTACAGTATATGAAGCTGCTGGGAGCGGTCATTAGGGGATTTCGAGCTAAATGCCATCAGTATGCTGATGACACGCAGTTCTATCTCCCTGTGACATCTGAATCAGGAGAGGCTGTGCAAGTCCTGAATCAGTGCCTAGACTCAGTAATGGGCTGGATGGGGGGGGCAATAAACTGAAGCTGAATCTTGGCAAGATAGAAGCCCTGTGGGTGAGTGGTTCTCGGGTCCGGGAGATAGGCTCATTGGCTGTTCTGGATGGGGTTGCACTCCCTCTGAAAGATCAGGTCTGTAGTCTGGGGGTACTCCTAGATCCATCATTGTCGCTGGAGGCCCAAGTGGTCACAGCGGCTTGGAGTGCCTTTTACCAGCTTTAGCTGGTTCTCCAGCTACGGCCTCTCCTGGACAGGTATAGCTTGACCACGGTGGTACAGGCATTAGTAACCTCAAGACTGGATTACGGCAATGCGCCCTATGTGTGGCTGCCCTTAAGGCTGGTCTGGAAGCTGGAGCTAGTGCAGAATGCAGCAGCTCGGCTGTTGTCAGGAGCTGCCCCTTTTCAGCATGTAACTCCTTTGCTGAGGCAACTGCACTGCCTATTTGCTACCTATTTGCTACCGGGCCAAGTTTAAGATATTAGTACTAATACCAGGCATATTATTAAGGTATTAGTACTAGTGTACAAAGCCCTAAACAACTTGGGACCAGGATACCTGAGAGAGCGCCGCCTTCCTTACCAACCTGCCTGGTCACTGAGGTCATTATCAGAAGGCATGTTCCTGGTGGTTCCACATGGACCCATGGCCTGGTTGGAGTCCACCAGGAGAAGAGCCTTCAGTGTGGTGGCCCCCTTCCTGTGGAATTCCCTGCCTTTAGAGGTCAGGCAGGCACCAATATTGTGTTCCTTCCAGCGCGTCCTGAAGATGTTATTCCAAGATGTTGTTCTTTGCATGACCAGCCATGGTTTGTTAAATTCCACTTAGTTGGGGTTTGTCTTTTTTTAAAAATGTTTTAACTCTTTTAACTTGTTGTTTTATTCTTTTATCATGTTATTCACTGCTCTGAAATCTTCTGATGTGGAGCGGTATATAAATATTGTAAATAAAATAAATAAATAAATAAAAAACAGGTTCTATGTCTAGAGGCATTATGCCTCTAATATTGTGCATATTAAGCTTTCCTAGCCTCAAACTGTGCATATTTAAATATGCACATTTTTAAAAACTCCCTTTTTCCATTAAAAAAAAAAAAGTGGGTGGCAAAATGGCGGGCGCTCGCCAGATGGGCCTGGGGTAGGTGAGGGTGACTCGCTGAGCTTGTGTGGGCTTGAGCACGGGTCCGGGAGGGGTGAGCGGGGCGGCGCTTCAGCGAGCACCCAGAGAACCTGAGCTGGGCTGTGTTCACACATCCCTAATCAGGACTTCCTCCTTGGGACTTCCCAGTGCTGCTGCCTGCTGAGTGCCTGAAAGATGAGAGAGGAGTTCTTCGTCGTCGTCTTCGTCTTCTCCTTCTTCTTCAGAACCAAACCAAAAATACTGAACAGGCAACAGCACTGGAAAGCCCCAAGGGAGGAAGTCCTGGTTAAGTCCTCTGGGCTTTAAAGAAAGCTCAAGCAGACAGAGGGGTTGTAAAGCACAGAACGGGCCAAAATGGTAAAATAAAGAGCGCACATGAAGCCCTCAGCCACCTCCTTATAGTAAGGTAAGCACTGAAGCCCTGAATCCTGAGAAATTCCTCCAAAATTCTCAACAACCCTGGGAAAGAAAAATGACTTCCTCTTTCACAAGGAAACAAATAGGTTGCGAAAGGGCAGGTGGGGTTTCAGCACAGCACTAATAAAAACACAATTAGAAACACAACAATACAAGGAATAGACAGCACCCAATCAATTAAAACTCCTTCAGCAACAGACCAACTTACATACCAAAGGTTGCTTGAATAAAAACATTTGCCTGCCAGCAGAAGGGCAACAGAGTGGACCAACCCAGCATCTCTCAGCAGGGAGTTCCAGAGCCTGGAAGCAGCCACTGAGAAGGCCCTCTCTCATGTCCTCACCAGATGCACTCTGGATAGGGGTGAATGCTCCTTCCTTGTTCTCCTCGACCTCTCAGCGGCTTTTGATACGGTTGACCACGGTATCCTCCTGGATCGTCTGGGGGGTTGAGCACTGGAGACACTGTATTGTGGTGGTTCCAGTCCTTCCTTTCCGGCAGATACCAGAGGGTAGCACTGGGAGAGGGGGTTTAGGACCCATGGCCACTCACTTGTGGGGTGCCACAGGGTTCCATCCTCTCCCCGATGCTATTTAACATCCATGTGAAGCCGCTGGGGGCTATCATCAGGAGGTTTGTGGTGCGGTGTCATCAATATGTGGATGACACGCAGCCCTACCTCTTGTTCAAATCTTCACCAAGGTTGGCTGTAGAATCTAGGGATGGCGGAGAATTTCTCCCCAAAACTTCGGGGGGCCAAGCGCCAACGTGTTCGGCCCCCCGAAGAAGTTTCGGGGAGAAATTCTCTGCACACACCCCCCCCCCCCCCAGGACGGGACTTACCTTTCCCGAATGACCCTCCCGGCGGCGGGTCCAGCCAGCAGTTCATCGGGTCTTCGTCAGGGGTGGGAGCGGCAGCCGGTCTTTCGACTGGCTGCCGCCGCCGCCATTCCAATAAAAGAAAAAAACAAACAAACGCCCCCGTGATAGGCTACGTGACGATTAACGTAGCCTATCACGGCTAGATTTGCAAAGTCAGCCGTGATAGGCTACGTAAATCGTCACGTAGCCTATCACGGGTGACTTAAAAAAAAAAAGCGCGTACGCAAATGGCGGCCCCCATAGGGAGCCGCCATTCGCGTTCCTTATTTGGTTGCTGTAGTCTACGTAAAGATTACGTAGACTACGGCGAAAATAAGGGCAACGCTATTTGCGTTGCCCTTATTTTTGCTGTAGTCTAAGTAAATCTTTACGTAGACTACAGCGACCAAATAAGGAACGCGAATGGCGGCTCCCTATGGGGGCTGCCATTTGCGTACGCGCTTTTTTTTTTTTTAAGTCACCTGTGATAGGCTACGTGACGATTTACGTAGCCTATCACGGCTGACTTTGCAGATCTAGCCGTGATTGGCTACGTTAATCGTCACGTAGCCTATCACGGGGGCGTTTTTTTTTTTTTATCTTTTTATTTCACGGCCGGGCGAGGCGAGGTGCCTCCTCCCCGGCCTGAATTTCAGCCGGGCGAGGCGGGAAGCCTCCCCCCCAGCCTGAATTTTGGCTGGGCGAGGCGGGAAGCCTCCCCCCCCCGGCCTGAACTTTGTGGGGAGAGCAGCGAAGCGCCTCCCCCCCACCGCGAAAAGCTGCGAGACCAGGTAAGTGACTTTCGTGCACCCCTAGTAGAATCCCTGTCCAAATGTCTGGAGATGGTGAGTAGCTGGATGGGGAGGAATAAGCTGAAGCTGAACCCTGACAAGACCGAGGTACTTTTGGTGGGAGACAAGAGGAGGCTGGGGGATGTTGACCTGGTGTTGAATGGGGTACGGCTACCCTTGAAAGACCAGATCTGCAGCCTGGGGGTCATTTTGGACTCCCAGCTGTCCATGGAGGCTCAGGTGTCAGCTGTGAGCCAGACAGCACTGTATCAACTCCATCTGATACGGCGGCTGTGCCCCTTCCTTCCCGACCATCTGCTCCCATCGGTAGTACATGCCCTGGTCTCCTCTCGTTTAGACTACTGTAATGCGCTCTATGTGGGGTTACCCTTGAAGACGGTTCAAAAGCTGCAGCTGGTACAGAACGCGGCGGCTCGCCTGATTAAAGGCAGCCACCGGCGAGATCACATCACTCCAGTGCTGAAGGAGTTGCACTGGCTACCAGTTGTTTTCCGGGCCAAATTCAAGGTGTTGGTTTTGACCTTTAAAACCCTATATGGTTCCGGCCCAGCCTATCTTAAGGAGCGCCTCCAGCAGCACCAGACAGGCCGCTTAACAAGATCAGCCTTGGATGGCCTTCTCTCTGTCCCATCAGCCAGGACAGCTAGACTGGTGGGGACGAGGGAGAGGGCCTTTTCTGTGGTGGCCCCACTCTGTGGAACTCCCTCCCTAGGGAACTCCGCCATGCCCCCTCTTTAATGAGCTTCCGCCGTGCATTAAAAACGTGGTTGTTCAGGCAGGCATTTGGGGTGGGTTAGGGTATTTTAGAAAACATTTTTATTGTAGAATTTTATTGTTTTAAACTGTTTTGTTATATGCTTGTACATCGCCCAGAGTGGCTGGGTGACCAGCCAGATGGGCAATTAATAAATTTAATAAATAAATAAATAAAGCAAGCAAGCAAGCAAGCAAGCAAGCACCTCTGATGGTGGCAGAACTGAGAGAAGGGCCTCCCCTGAGGATCATCAAATCCAGGCAAGCTCATATGGGAGAATGTAGTCTTTCATGATCTGGGGTGAGGCTCGGTATTTAAGAGGAGGCTTGCTTCATATTTGTATTCCATTAAGTTCTGTGGGACAAAGAACACGTGGCGTACGTTGACCATGGAATACAGGTCCCACACATGCATTGGTAACAGAACTAGTTTATTAACTGCTGCAGGGCTGTAAACCCAGGTCTGCAGCAGGGCTTTTCCTGGGCCAAGGGAAGTGGGTGGGGAGTCTGAAAGTTGGTGTATGCATACGTTATTGCACTGTACCTTAAGCAGAGAGAAATTAGTAATACATTGGTGGAGGAGCAAAATCTGGTCCCCCATCCCTAAATGACTAGGCTTCCTGGAGTAAGGGACAGGTTTGGCCTCCAAAAAATTTCACCGAGCAGCCCTTTTCTTTCTTCCATTTAAGTGAATGGCTACTGATGGTGGAGAAATTAAAGTGCAACCATTTAGCAACACTGTTGTGGTGGAAGCAAGCATTGCAATGCACCCCCACCCCTCACGTCAGGTGATATGTTCACCAGTGACAGGCAGCTCTACCTGTACCACCACCTCCCATCATAGGAACATAGGAAGCTGCCTTATACTGAGTCAGACCATGGGCCCATCTAGCTCAGTACTGTCGACACTGACTGGCAGCGGCCCTCCAGGGTTTCAGACTGGAGTTTCTCCCAGCCCTACCTGGGGATGCTGAGGACCTTCTCTATGCAAAGCAGTGCTCTACCACTAAGCATAATGATGGGCATGCCATGACTAGTGCTTCCTCATCAAGGCTAACATTAGTTAGCTAACAAGATGGATTGATACATAATCCATCCTAACCAAGATCCATGAATTATTTACTGTTCTATAAGGTAGAAAACCTTTCCTGTCATATCCCCTGGATATAACTAGGGATAAAGGTTCTGGATCTTTATTCAAGGGGATTCTTGCCTCTAAGTTTATATCTTACACTTTAATAATACTGGCAATTGCTTCAGCATCACCTTAACTTCCTTCTTTCTTTCCAAACATACGAGAATAGGTAATTTGCCTTCTATAGTTTCATGCCTCTGCAGGCCAGGTTTCTCAGAGGAGGGAATTCTGAATCAAAAGGTTTATGTATTTCTAAACTCAGAGATACAGTATCACTTCAATGTATCTTTGTGTCCTGTACAGCAAAGGTTTTGGCTCAAACTGCTGTATCAATCTTGCCTGTTCATGAAGCTTGTTATAAGGAAGACAGAGATAACATTTACGGCACAATCCTACTGAGTTCAACTGTGTATGCCCCTATTAGGAGTAATATAGTTATATATAGGAATATGACTGCAGCGTTAATTAGATTTATAGCAGGTTCTTTTCCCACAGTGTGATCTTAGGGCCAAACAAGACAATATGAGAAATTTGCGATTGCATTTCACATCTTGGGGGTGTGTGTGTGTGTGTGTATATATGTATGTATATATATATATATATATATATATAGAGAGAGAGAGAGAGAGAGAGAGAGAGAGAGAGAGAGAGAGAGCAGGCACAGGGTGATGATTTGGAAGGGGAGGCTATGCCCACACTGCAATCCTGATGAAAATCACCCTACACCGAGGCTATTTTCAGCTCTAGGAGGTCCGCTGCCATTGGCTAAGGTTTGGGGAAGGGTTAATCCCCACCCACCCCACACACACTTTCTGTGAGAAATTGAGTGCCCCTGTGACTGTTATTGATTTCCTTCAAAAAAAAACCAACCCCCCCCCTCAAGAGTTATAAAATGAGCCCCATCTTCAAAACCTGTCTTACAGACATATGCTTCAGCAAACTGAATGCTGGGCCAGACATCAGTCCTTCCTCTTTTTACCATGCTTCAGGTAGGCTATCTGCCTTAAAAAAAAAAAAAAAAAAAAGCCTGTTATTTTACAGATTTGTCCTTCACCTTATTTTGTTTAAAATGTAACTTTTTTTTTTTTAAAGCAAAACTGCTGCAAAGGCTGAGGGGTGTGTGTAAGGGATTGTGTTGTTGACATCATTAGCCTTTAGGTTCTGCCCACAGTTGGCTTTTGCTGCAAATACAGACCCAGTTTTTCAGAGTTTGTTCCGGGAGAAGAAGAATATGTGTTTGCATTATATTGAATGGTGCTTCCAAATTGGCTTTACTTTCTAAACATTTTAATGTTTGTCTTCACTCCTTAGTTGACTTGCAAAGCTATTTTTGTAGTATAAAACCCTCTCCTTCAGCCTCGTGTGCTCACTCTGCCTCCAGAGATCACCTGGGATTAGCCTCTCTCTCTCTCTCTCTCTCTCTCTCCCTCCCCTTCTGCATGGCCTTAGCAGTTAGCACATCCAAGAACCCAACACTGCCAAAGAGACCGAAAAGCTGTTCATTAAACAGATGGGGAAGAGGTATGAGTAAAGCAAGAGAACTAATGGCAGCCATCAATGGAGACCCTGGCTGAGAAAGGCGATTTGCAGCCAAATACTCAGCTTGGGTAAATCAGTGTAGCTCAGATGAAGTTAGTAGAGGGAGAGCATTTTATACTTCACTGGAATCTGGCCCAGAAGCACAATGATTAATATCACAAATAAAGTAATTTGTCTAACAGGACCATACATGGCATTATTTATTTCAGTGATAATTATAATGTTTCTGCACCATTTGGCATGGTCTTCCATCTTAAATCTTGTACCTTTTGGGTTCACTGACACTAACATACTCATCCTAAATTCATTGGGCAGGATCCAGCAAACATTAGCTGCAACTAACAGTGCAGCCCTAAGCATGTTTACTCAGGAGCAAGTCTGACCGGCTGCAGTTCAAAGGAGCATCATTCAGGGAAGGGTCATGGCTCAGTGACAGAACACATGTTTTGTATGCATAAGGATGCATGCAGATGTGCATAACTTTGGTACTGAACCTACAGTGGGAGTATACTTATTGCCATTTCAGAAACATTTAGAGCCTTCTGGCCTGGATCTTACTTGATGGGAGGTGGGGAGGAGCTATTCTTCAGCTTTTTGGCAGAAGCTGGATTTGCATAACATTGATTAGCAGACACTTGCATCAGTCATGATGCTACCTCCCTTTCTCGGAGTAGGGCTGTACACAGCACGGGTTGGCCAGCCCATGTATCAATGATAAAGCCAACTTCCTCCGTTTCTGTTTTTAAAGTGTTTAAGAACAGTGTAATAAGACCTAAGCACCAGGTTTGGAGGGGGGGGGGATGATTAGATTCAGATGGCAGGCATTCACAGAAAACACACACACATAAAGGGAGAAAGGCAGGGAAGAGGGGCAGGGAGAGAGAAACTCTCCTGAAACAATGAGGAAGAGGCAATCAGGATTCAAGCCACAGGCTGTAGACATGTCTGTACTAGGCACAGACAAATCTATCTGTTTCACTTTCCATAATGTTTGCATTGTTTCCAGCACAAGTTTGTTTAGTCCCATATGTGCATCAGTTTCCAAATGTTTATTCTGAAAAAGTCCGCATGAACATTCATATGCATTTTCATCTGCAGGACAATTAATATGCATTTTGAATGCAATTTCCCCTAATATATACATGCTCTGCAGACATTTCCCATGAATATATGCATTTTGTATACTATTTTTAATAATGTAGGCATTGTTGCATGCAATTTCCCAAATGTTGCATTGTTGTATGCAATTTTCCTTAATGTATGCATTTTTACATGCAGATTTTGATCAGAGAACCGCATCAAAAAATTCAGAGAATTGCAAAAATCAAATATGGCTCATGTCTTTTTTCAGGAAGAGTGAATTATGTTGGCTCATATTAAAATGTGAACCAAATGAATTTTGACTTTACAGGAGCATCACAGGAGCAAAGATTGGGGGAATGAGAGCTCATTTCATGGTCCCAAGCCCCACATCTGTTCCCAGGTTTGTCTGCACAGTGTAAGGTAGTCTCCAGTTAGAAGAATTTCTGGTAGCTGGCTGCCCAAGACCTTGAAGAGCTCCTGCCAGTCAGAACAGACAATACTGCGGTTGATGGACCAGTGATCTGGCTTGGTATTAGGGATAAGTGAGAATTGGTTTTGATAAAAAAATTACCCAAATATGCAAAGTTCTCCATATTCGAGGGACAAAAAGAACTTAAGATTTTAACAATTCAAATGTGGAAGAAACTGAAACTAAGAGATTCATCCATCCAGGCCCAGGGTTTTCAATGCTTAGCTCTTAAATGCCTGGCTTTGAATCTCTGTGTATTCAACCATATTTATGGTGATGAATTAGGGTTGCTGCCTCTTTTTCTGACAGGCTCCTCATCTTTAACAGCTATAAGGCCGGCAGGAAATCATGGTCCCCTCCAGGCCAGGAATAGCTGTACCTATTGAATTTGGCTGGTGCAGATGGGTGAGAATTCGTTTTTGTAAGAATTTACCAGAATTTGCAGACTTCGTCATATTTGGGAGAGAAAGAACTTGAGATTTAAAATATTCAAATGTGGGAGAAAGTGAAACTGACAGACTGACCCATCACTACTCGGTATAAGGCTACTTCATATGTGATCATATGAGCATGCACACCATCTCTCTATGGACAGAGGGCAGGTTCTTTTCTTGGGGCATAGCCGTGATCCTTGCTGCATCACAAACAACTGAAGCTAAAAAACGTTATTTGACTTGACCACTGAGTAAGGATTTTGAACCAAAATGAGGTAGGTATGACTGGCATATACACAAGTCCAGTGTGAAAGTTGAAATCAAGAGGACCTATTGACAAGTAATTTATTTTACATCTGGAATCTATACCTTGCTTTTTAGGCTGCAGCTTCCTAGAATGGCTAATATGAAATTAGATTAAAACATAATACATAACCATAACTAATCATAAAAGCAAGTTTCCTTAAACTGTTTCCCCCCTCTGCACATTAGCATATGTCCTTCCTTTCTGAGATCCCATTTGCAGAGAGAGAGGAAAGCAAAAAAAACCCAACAACAATGCAAGGAGAGAATTTCTACATTTTCTTTTTATCTACGTAAGGTGCAGAAGAGTCTTCAAAAAGCAGAAATCCAGAAGAGAAGATACCCTTTTGATACAGGGTGTAAAATGGAACAAAGATGCATACATTCAGACTGACAAAGATCCATTTTGCAAGTTTGACAGTGGCTAAACCTTGAAAAAGCAGTGCAATATATCACATTCAACTTTCCTTCTCCCCTATGTGTTCTCTAAGAAAACATTTCAGACAGCAAAAAGCCAAGATACCAAGAATCACTGTTAAAGGCTAGTGCAAGTCTGTTTAGATCTCACTCAGATAATTCCTTGTCTTGCTCTTCTGATCTATATACATGCAATGAAATGTCATTACAACTGCCTTTTGCTTTAAACAGGGCATTATCATCATTTTCAAAGCATTGTTAAAAGCGTCATTGGTTCCACCTAGTGTGATCTTGGTCAACCTGCAGCCAATTTCTCTGACTTTTATCATTAATGAAATCCTGGTTGTCATTATTACTACTACTATTTTTTTATTTTTTTTTTAAAGAGTACGATTGAAATAGGTAGCCCATTTCTCAAAAGCTCTGAGGCATACATGATGTAGCTCTTCATCGTCCCTCCTGGGAATGCTGTGAAAAGGGATAGGGGTGGGGGTGAGGGGAAGAGACGGATGCACAACAATGGATGTATAGAATGCTTCCCAGGGAAGAAGGAATGAGAAGTGCATTGTTGGCCTCAGTATGCACAGAAAAAAAAAAGACTATGGATTTTAGTAACCTGCTGGGTTAGGATGCAGTTGAATGACACTTGCCATGCTTTTCCAATAGAAGTGACTAGCTCTGAAACAATGTCTTCAGTGACTGCACGTACTTTGCTTCACCCAGACTGGCTAGTTAACCTCATGCATCAGCATCTGGGCCTATTCAGAGCTGATAGCTGACAGTGTACCTGACAGTTTCAATTATTCACAGATACTATGCTAAAATTCAAACCTGAGCTCTGTTTCCTCCTGTTTTTGCTGAAATGCCTCCCCGCCGACCCCATACTCGGTACTGTGGCAGATTCCCAGCTTTATTCCCAACCTATTAAATATGTATGTCATTCAGTTTTATTGATTACAAATCATTTTAATGAAATGGGGGGATGTTTATAATCACTAGAAGATGAGGAAGAATTAAAACTTGAGTTCTGAAGACAGGCTTAAAGAGAAGAGAAAGCCACTTCTTCAAGATACAGTATCCTAGGACATTTTACTATCTTTTCATCACAATATTGCGCATTGGCATTACTTGGGGTATATTTGGGGAAGGGTGAGAATTTCTTTATTTCTTTCTTTTTGGGATATGTATATTTATACTACAGACTTATATCCATTTAACTTCCATGGCTTTCCCTAAGGAACCCTAAGCTCCCCCCCACACACACACACACCTATTTCTGTCCCCAAATTCCATCCTCCCCTGTAGAGGGATTGAAAACAAACACCATTAGTGTCATTGAAAGTGATCTTTCTTTTTTAAAGCCCCCCAGGCTGGGTTGTGTGAAATGCTGGGATGAACATGTGAGGTGGGAAGCTTAAACTCCCCTTCCTGGAGATGGTCCTGATCCTAATCAGGGCTGCACACACTTACTCTGGAGTAAATAAACAAGATCAGTTTGTTTGGACCTTAGAGACTTAAAAACCTGCTTTGTTCCTTTAATTCACAATCACCATCATATTTTGGATGACCAGCAATTTCATCAACGGCCATTAATTCACAGCATTCCACTGTGTGTGTGTGTGTGTGTGTTTTCCAGAAAAGAGTTTGATCCACCTTAAAAGAAGCAATCATTCGATGCCAGTTGTATACAAGAAGGGCCTGTGTGTGTGTGTGTGTGTGTATGTATGTATGTATATGTATATATATATATTCCACAGAGTCCCAGGAATGTGATGGCAAAAGAAACCAGCTTTATAGCATCTCTTCCATCCCAGTTTTGGTGACTTCCTTGGTCTAGCACAGGAGCCTGTTGCCCTTGTTCCTACCTATAACTGGCTGCTTTGCCTGCTACTTTGTCCGGGATGATGGGGTGGCATTGCATAGGTCTCTGCCTCGTCCTCTGCATGGTCATAGGCTCCACTGGTCTAAAGTGGTGCTGCATCTGTTTGTGAATGTGTGTGTGTGGGCACATTTCAATCAGCTGTGGATGAAATTTGCAGACAGCGCCTAAGGGCAGAACACTTGAAACCAGCACTGCATCTTCAGAAAGAGCCCCGTGATAAATTCTGTTCCTTTGAGCAAATGGCTTCCCTGGCCCCTTCAGGAATTAGCTCTGCCACTTCTTGTGTCCGCGGTATGGCAGGCCATCCACCCCTGAAAATATAAATGAATACCAAGTGCATTTGTCTTACACTGGGAGTTAAACACAACCCCTCCCCCCAATAAACAAACTGAAATGCACCAAAAGCAGAGACAATATAGTACCTCAAAAAACACATGTTCCTATAGACCTGTGTTTGCTGAGGTAACCCAAATGCAGGATGGGGGTTATTTGTAGGGAGAAAGTGGTGGTGGTGGGCTCATTTGCAGGCCCATAGTTCTGCTAGGGTGGGGCAATAGAGTAAAAACATCCTGCAAGGCATGTGCAGGAAGAATCTTTCGAGAGGGGAATGGTTCAGCACCTGCTAATTATCTCACGTAAATGCTGGGCTGATACATATTTTCTGGAACTGTCCCATTATTCAGTTGTTTTGGAGAAATACTTGGATTGAGTTATGAGATCACTGGATTAAAAAAACCCTCCATATTCCAAGAAAACCCTGCTTTGCTATCTTCAGAACAATATTGAAATAAGTGATTTGGATTTGGTGTTAGCTTTACTGGCTTTGAAAACTTGCATTGCAATAGGCTGGGAAATAATGTAAACACCAACATGAGTCTGAAAGGTTTAAGAGGTTCTGGGTTTTAGCAGTGATGACTATGCTGTTTTGTTTCTTTCAAGGTTATTTTAAGAACCAGACTGATAGACTTGTTGAGAGATGGTCTCTCTTATCTACTGAAACAGCAAGTTTCATGATGATATTTTTCTTTATGGCATATTTTGGCTTTTTCATTAAAAAATGGGGGTGGGGTCACAGGTGCAATATATGCCATTACTGAAATACTTTGATGAGAAAAGCCATAGTGGGTGGAATTTTCTTGTCCATGTTACTCACAAGTACAGTGTCTGTCTAGGGCATTTCTACATGAAGATTTATACTGCACCTTTATCGGGGCATCTGCTTCTGGATTCTTTGTGGGATCAAACTGGCTTCTTTATATGTGCCTTTTTTCTGGGGTTTTTCCTTCTCTGCCTTTTATGTTTCATTATACAACCACTAGATTGCACTGTGGTATAGTGGAATTGCACAATTACACAAAGTTTAATGGCACCATTCAGGATGTACCAGACTTTCCCCGTTAAGAAAACAACAACACAATAATGGTTGCAAAGCATGGAGAGGCCCTGAAGGATGATGTAATTGTATAAAGACCATGGTATAAACTACCATGACTGAGCAGTCATGAGTGCACAATAAAAGCCTCATGTAGAAAGGCTGTAGAACTGCTAAAGGGGCCTTGAGGTTCAAGAGGTGGTGAGGAGGGAAAGTGAATTTTTGTGAAATTGATTTGAATTTACCAGTCAAGCTACTATAGAGGGATGAAGGCAAGGCAGAGCTGGTGCTTGACAAGAGCAGGTCTGGGTTGCCTTGGGCAGGATTCTTTTGTGGGGCATGAGAAATCCCTATAGCAGGTTGTGACATTACGTTTTGTTTTGCTTCCTCCATTCTTCTTTCTTAATATTTATTTATTTATTTATAACAATTTATATACTGACCTTCATCCCAATAATCCCAGGGTGGTTTACAGGGGGGAAAAGGCAGTCAAAGAATGCAATCCAATATATATGTCTAGTCAGAAGGAAGCCCCACTGTGTTCAATGGGACTTACTCTCAGGTAAATCTGCAGAGGATTGCTGCCCAAATAAAGAAGCAGTGGAATTACATAACAGCTAAAATGAAAGACTGAGGATTAAAATGTCTAAAAATCCTGAAAAACAAAAAGTGCCTTACCGTGCATCTGGCTTGCCTGGCTGCAGGGGGCCATTGCGGGCGGCGGGGGAGAGAGTGACGTGGGTGACTGCCATTAACAGTCTCAGGTGGTGCCACCGGGGTGGGAGGGGCCCGAGAGGCACTTTTAGCTCTCCGGGCCCCTCTTCAACACCTCTTCGACGAGCGGCTCCCTCCCACCCTCCCTGTATGCAGTGTGGGTTGCCCTTTTAGGGTCTGAGTAGGAATTTTTGGCTCACAGTCTGATTGGCTGGGGCTGTGTGTCTTTTTGCCTACTTCACACTGTAGGTGGGGTGGGTGTGTCCTTTAGGTGAACTTGGCCATATCTGACAGTTAGCGGTCACATTTCTCCAGGTAGGCTGCCAGGGACGGGCAATGCTGATGTGTACAAGGATGGTGAGCATTTCGAGGCACTGTTTTGGTGACAGCTGATGCCTGAGGCCTCCCTCTCTGGGTTTCATGGCCCATCGGGGGGATAAGGGTTACCTGTGAGGCCAGCTCACCTCACCCACCTGGGGTTTTGCGGCCTGGGAGGGGGTAACAGGGGAAGGCCTACCTCCCCCCAAAAAGGTAGCCCTGGAGGGTGGTGAGCTGTGATGCTACTCTACAGGCTTTGAGTGTTTTCACTCATTACAGTGCCTACCTAGTGGATGGCACAGTTTAATTGCCTGTCCAAGTCTTTTCCCTTTGTAGATCCATCAACAAATGCAGCCCAATTTGATACCAATCACTTGTGTCCATCTCTTTATTTCCCCCTTTCCGCCCGCAAAGGGTTTTCTCTGGTGCCTAAGGGATAACAGAGGAGGTGTCAGGCAAGACTTTCTGAGGAGGGAGTTTGACAAGTGGGGCACAGAGGCCTAAAATGCCTCCTCCCTGGTCACCACCTGCCTTACTTGTGATGGCGGGAGGTCCTGCAGGAGACCATCAGCAGATGACTTTAACATTTGGGCAGGTTGATATGGGAGTAAGGTTTATTTAGGAACTCCTGTGTGACAGGGGCAGCTCTGCCCTTTGGGAAGCACAGGTATCACTACTACTGAGGCTCAAATTCCAGGTGTGGCACTAATTGCATTTGTGCCACTGAAAAAGGAAGCCATGTTTGTAGCTCCCCCTCTGAAATGTCTAGTACAACTTTCCTCTGACACAATATTAGAGTGCTATGCGTTTCCCACACTCACCAACAGCAGCCAATGATGTGGTGTCCCCACACCATTGGCTACTGTGTGTGGAGTAGAGAGTTATGTTTAATCTGAGCCTGGAGGAGGTTGGAAAGGGGAGGAGGATCCTGGCACAAGGCAAGCTTCTACATGCGCGTGCACGCACGCGCGCGCACACACACACACACTCACACTTCTCTTTCTGGGTTATAGCCCACAGATGGGCCACAGGGCTGACCTTGGGCCTCTAATTCTTTGCCTGTTTTTCATTATTTATACTTAATAAAACATGTTTGTCTGTCTGTCTATCTATCTATCTATCTATCTATCTATCCATCCATCCTCTGGAATCCAGTGGTTTGTGTATAGGAGTTGTTCAGTCGTTCAGTTGTGTCTGACTCTTCGTGACCCCATGGACCATAGCACGCCAGGCCTTCCTATCCTGCGCTCTCTCCCGGAGCGTGCTCAAGTCCATATTCATTGCACCGGTGATGCTATCTAGCCATCTCATCCTCTGCCGTCCCCTTCTCCTTTTGCCTTCAATCCTTCCCAGCATCAGGGTCTTTTCCAGGGAGTTTTCTCTTCGCATTTGGTGGCCAAAATATTTGAGCTTCAGCTTCAGTATCTGTCCTTCCAATGAACAGTCAGGTGTGTAGGAGAAACATAACAATTAGCTGTCCTTTCAAGCTAATGCTCTAACAAGAAGTGGCTATAGAGGATGTTTCCTCAAAGGGCCAACATATGAGCTTCATTAATGAAGAACATAATAAATAATGAAGCACTAAGAATTTAAGGCTGCTATCCTAATTGGAAAAGAGTCCAATTGAAACCAGTGAGATTTATTTCTAAGTCAGTATAAGCAGGGCAGAAGTGATTTGCCTGAGATTTTAGGGGGGAAGAGACCCAATCCAGATTAAGTTACTTGTGTCTAAATTCTGTTGTAATGAATGGGCCTTAGGGTAATCATGATTAATGCCCCTACATTGAGTTCACTGGGACTTGAGCAACTCATTTTCTCTGGATTCAGGCCATAAAGTTCAGGAGAGCTCTTTATTCTTTTAAAATCTCATCTTCAAAGATCAAGTATTAACAGTCAAACACCTCATGAGATTTCATTATCCTGTTACATCCAAAGCTTAAGAAGAATATCCAGAAATGTAGTTTGCTATTAGAATTCTAGGCTTTTATTATTTTGAAATACAGTTCTTGTTAAAGGTAGCCATTTTAAAAACAGAACACCCCACTTAATCTTATTGTTGTCAGGAGATTTCAATCTCTCCCCTACAGTTAAAATAAAACCATATACTTGTAGTTCTCCAATGAGTAGGCTGACTAAGGGCATTTCCACACCTTTACCATGGCTTTCTGCTTTCGTTTTAAATGCAGGATCATGATGGGCTCCCTTTACATGTGTTTCCCTTCCCCCACCCACTTTCCCCTTTATCTGCATTGTTCTATACATTTCATTATGCATCCATGAGATGGCACTGTGGTCTAGCTCCTCTTATTGCGTGACATCCTCTTTTCATGAGGGAACTCAACGTGCGGTGATTTGATAGCTCATTATCTCCGATCTTTTAAAAATGGGATAAAGGCCATTTAGCACGGGAGATGCCCTGGAGGTTGATGGTGTCATGTAAAGGACCTGCAACCTTCTGTGAGTAACCAATCTCAATAGAAGGATAGAGCCCCATGTGGAGAAGCCCTAATGGCAAGCTGAACCATTTTCCATCCCCAAAACACTGCACAGAAATGGTGCTGTATTTCTTACTGCTCCTCTACAACATTAACAGTCATAATGTGTCCATCTCCTACTCTTATTAATATTCTCTCACCAAACTTCCCTGAGTTTAAACACAAGGCTCAAAGCTCCTGATTTTTAAAGTATCTTTTCAACCTTCCATACACAGTGTAAATATATTGACATGCCATGCCATCCCTCTGATTTGCCTGGCTCATTTCTAAAAGCAGCAATGGAATTTGCTCAGACGAGCAGATGAGCCAGAGAGCTAACATTAGGCAGTCATGCTGGGTTTTCCATTCAGGATCACAGACTTTCCAACTCTGCATTTTATCAGGCATTTACTGGGCAGTATCCAGTAGGGCTGATTCATCTTCACTGGCTCTGTTGCACTCACGGAAGCAAGCACTTGTGTTTTCATGCGTCTAAAAATAACCCCAGAAAGTAGTGGAAATGCTAGTTCCCAAATCGGGACAGGTCTGGGAACTCCCTTCGGTGAGCTCCACTGACATGCCCCATTCCAGAAATGAGAATTTCTGCTCATTTTGGGTTATTTTTAGAGGTGCAAAGCCCTGTTGTGTGAGCGGTGGCTTCCACAGGCATATAGGCACAACAGGATACTACCCATTATAATTGCATACACTTTAGTAACTTTTAAAATAGTCTTGGCAATTTATTGTAATTGTATATGCTTTCTTTAAAAAAAGAAACATCTTTAATGTCCCTCTTTGATCCTCTTAACATAAATGCATAGACAACCTGAAGATTTTTGTATAGGATTGGATTGACACATTTCCTAAAGCCATTATTCCACTCCCTGAAGATGTTAATATTTAAATGGGTCACTCAGTGATATTGCTTGCAGTTGTCTTATACATTTCTTTGCACTCTTCTCTCAGAATGCCTAGGCTAGGGACCTCAAGCTCAATTCTGCTATCTTTAAATTAGCTAAATACATTGGCTCAGCTCCAAAGAACTGTGAGTGGAAAGAGGAAATGTATTAGAAAGCCACGGCTGAAAGCTTCTTGCAGTGCAGCGCCACAAACTGTGGCCCACAATGCATCAGGGTTTGCATTACAGTATGAGAAACATGGTGAATAAAGCAGATATACAGGTTGTAGTAAATAAATTTTAGTGGGTTATAAAAAGTTCTCAAGAAATTATTATTGTTGTTCAGTCGTTCAGTCGTGTCCGACTCTTCGTGACCCCATGGACCATAGCACGCCAGGCCTTCCTGTCCTCCGCTGTCCGCTCTCTCCCGGAGCGTGCTCAAGCTCATATTCATTGCATCAGTGATGCTATCTAGCCATCTCATCCTCTGCCATCCCCTTCTCCTTTTGCCTTCAATCTTTCCCAGCATCAGGGTCTTTTCCAGAGAGTTTTCTCTTCGCATTAGGTGCCCAGAATATTTGAGCTTCAGCTTCAGTATCTGTCCTTCCAATGAGCACTCAGGGTTGATTTCCTTTAGGATGGACTGATTTGACCTCCTTGCAGTCCAGGGGAATCGTAAGAGTCTTCTCCAGCACCACAGTTCGAAAGCATCAATTCTTCGGCGCTCAGCCTTCCTTATAGTCCAGCTCTCACAGCCAGACGTTGCTACTGGGAAAACCATAGGTTTGATTATGCGGACCTTTGTCGGCAAGGTGACGTCTCTGCTTCTTACTATGCTGTCTAGGTTGGCCATAGCTTTCCTCCCAAGGAGCAAGTGTCTTTTAATTTCATAGCTACAGTCACCATCTGCAGTGATCTTGGAGCCCAATAAAGTAAAATCTGTCACTGCTTCCATTTCTTCCCCTTCTATATGCCAGGAAGTGATAGGGCCAGATGCCATGATTTTCGTTTTTTTAATGTTGAGTTTCAAACCAGCTTTTGCACTCTCCATTTTCACCCTCAACAAGAGGCTCTTTAGATCCTCTTCGCTTTCTGCCATTAGGATGGTATCTGCATATCTAAGGTTGTTGATAATTCTCCCAGCAATCTTAATTCCGACCTGTGATTCATCCAACCCAGCATTTCTCATGATGTAATCTGCATATAAATTAAATAAGCAGGGTGACAGTATACAGCCTTGTCGTTCTCCTTTCCCAGTTTTGAACCAATCGGTTGTTCCATGTCCGGTTCTTACTGTTGCTTCTTGACCCTCATACAGGTTTCTCAGGAGACAGGTAAGGTGGTCTGGTACTCCCATCTCTTTAAGAATTTGCCAGTTTGTTGTGATCCACACAATCAAAGGCTTTAGTGTAGTCAATGAAGCAGAAATGGACATTTTTCTGGAATTCTCTTGCTTTCTCCATCATCCAGTGAATGTTGGCGATTTGATCTCTAGTTCCTCTGCCTCTTCGAAACCCCGCTTGTACTTCCGTTAGTTCTCGGTTCACATACTGCTGAAGCCTAGCTTGTAGGATTTTGAGCATAACTTGCTCTGGCATGTGAAATGAGCGCAATTGTGCAGTAGTTTGAACACTATTTGGCATTGCCCTTCTTTGGAACTGGAATGTAAACTGACCTTTTCCAGTCTTGTGGCCACTGTTGAGTGTTCCAAATTTGTTGACATATTGAGTGCAGCACTTTAACAGCATCATCTTTTAGGATTTTAAATAGCTTAGCTGGAATACTGACATCTCCACTAGCTTTGCTGTTAGTAATGCTTCCTAAGGCCCACTTGACTTCACTCTCTAGGATGTCCAGCTCAAGTTCAGTGACCTCACTATCATGACTATCAGGGACATGAAGATCTTTCCTGTATAGTTCTTCTGTGTATTCTTTCCACCTCTTCTTAATCTCATCTCTTTCTGTTAGGTCCCTGCCTTCTTTGTCCTTTATCATGCCCGTCTTTGCACAAATCGTTCCCTTGAGATCTCCGATTTTCTTGAAGAGATCTCTAGTCTTTCCCACTCTATTGTTTTCCTCGATTTCTTTGCATTGTTCATTTAAGAAGGCCTTCTTGTCTCTCCTTGCTGTTCTCTGGAAATCTGCATTCAGTTGGGTATATCTTCCCCTTTCTCCCTTGCTTTTCGCTTCCCTTCTTTCCTCAGCTACTTGTAATGCCTCATCAGACAGCCACTTGGCATTCTTGCATTTCTTTTTCTTTGGGATGGATTGAGTTGCTGGCCTCCTGAACAACATTACGGACCTCCATCCATAGTTCCCCAGGCACTCTGTCTATCAGGTCTAATCCCTGAAATCTATTCCTCACCTCCACTGTATATTCATAAGGGTTATGATTTAGATCATACCTGAATGGTTTAGTGGTTTTCCCGACGTTCTTCAATCTAAGCCAAAATTTTGCAACAAGAAGCTCATGATCTGAGCCACAGTCAGCTCCAGGTTTTGTTTTTATTGACTTTATAGAACTTCTCCATCTTTGGCTGCAAAGTACATAATCAATCTGATTTCGATATTGACCATCTGGTGATGTCCATGTGTACAGTTGCGTCTTGGGCTGTTGGAAAAGAGTGTTTGCTATGATCAGCGTGTTCTCTTGGCAAAACTCTATTAGCCTTTGTCCTGCTTCATTTTGTACTCCAATCCCCTATGATGAAGAGGACATCTTTTTTTGGTGTTAGTTCTAGAAGGTGTTCTAGGTCTTCATAGAACTGATCAACCTCAGCTTCTTCAGCTTCAGTGGTTGGGGCATAGACTTGAATTACTGTGATGTTGAATGGTTTGCCTTGGATTCATACTGAGATCATTCTATCATTTTTGAGATTGTACCCCAGTACTGCTTTTCCCACCCTTTTGTTGACTATGAGTGCTACTCCATTTCTTCTAAGGGATTCTTGCCCACAGTAGTAGATATCATGGTCACCTGAATTAAATTTGCTCATGCTTGTCCATTTTAGTTCGCTGATTCCCAAGGTGTCGATGTTCAATCTTGCCATTTCATGTTTGACCACCTCCAGCTTACCTTGATTCATTGACCTTACATTCCAGGTTCCTAAACAATATTGTTCTTTACAGCATCGGATTTTCTTTTCACCACCAGACACATCCACAGCTGAGTGTCCTTTCGGCTTTGGCCCAGCCGCTTCACTCTTTCTGGCGCTACTTGGAAATTCCCTCTGCTCTTCCCCAGTAGTATATTGGACACCTTCTGACCTGAGGGGCTCATCTTCCGGCGTCATCTCTTTTGGCCTTGTGATACGTTCCATGGGGTTTTCTTGGCAAGAATACTGGAGTGGGTTGCCATTTCCTTCTCCAATGGACCACATTTTGTCAGAACTCTCTGCCGTGACCTGTCTGGCTTGGGTGGCCCTGCATGGCATAGCTTATGGTTTCACTGAGTTACGCAAACCCCTTCGCCACAACAAGGCAGTGATCCATGAAGGGGACACTACGCAGTACCCACCTCAAATTGGAACCGGAATTTCCTGCTTCCATGCTACCACTTTCAATACCCTGGTATCCCAGTATTTCCCCTTAATGTGCTCTGATTTTCCGCCTTCGCTATTGTCGTAGTCCCCTCCCTGCCTGTCCATATATGGCAGTTAGGGATGTATGAAATTGACTCACCGTTTCGTCCGGGGTCATTCACGGGGAGGTGCTCTGTTCTTCCCCCCGAAATTTTCCCTGGCCGGCTCCGCTCCACAGCAGCTCTGCGGAGCCGCCGGCTGGGGCCACCCACAGCAGGACATCTGGCCGCTGGGTTGTGCAGGGACGCAAATGGCAGCTGCCGTAGCTGCCACCATTTGCATCCCTGTCTTTTGCTGTGATAGATACATAGCCTAGATAGATACGTAGATATGTACATAGCCTATCACGGCAATAGGCAGGAATGCAAATGGCGGCCACTGTAGCCGCCGCCATTTGAGCCCCTGTCTTTTCCCATGATAGGCTATGTAAATATATACATAGCCTATCACGGCAAAAGACAGGGACGCAAATGGTGGCAGCTACGGTGGCCGTCATTTGCGTTCCTGCCTATTGCCATGATAGGCTAAGTATATATTTTTGTAGCCTATCATGGCCTACGCAGGGATGCAAATGGTGTCCCTGCGTTAGCCGTGATGGGCTACGTAAATACTTAGGTAGCCTATCACGGCCATTCGAGGAACACCAGAACGGCCGACAAAGGTAGGCTCCATTCCAGGCCCATTTTGCGGGGTGGTGGGGTGGGTGGCTTCGTTCCGACATGGATTCTGTGGGGCTGAATGCGCTAGCATTCGGCCTCCCTGGAATCCATGGCGAAAGTCTCCAACATCCCTAACGGCAGTGTTTGTATTTCCCTCCTGTCCAATCACAGCTCTCGACGGCCCCATGTCGTCTTCCGGCTACTGATCACATAGCTTCCTCAGCACTCAATGTTTCCTCAGCAACAAGCAAAGGGCTGGATGTGCGCGCGCTTGTCTGATCTCGGAAGCTAAGTGGGGTCGGTCCCGGTCAGTAGTTGGATGGGCGAGTGTCTGGGAATCAGGTTTCCTGCATTGAGCAGGGGGTTGTTCTATCCCTTCAAATGAGACTAAGTTTTAGCTCCTTCTATCCTCTGCTTTGGCTTTAAAAAAAAAAATTAAGGTGTTATCTTTGAAGAATCGTGGCTTCTCCGCGATGTGTTTTTTGTTTTTTTTTCCTAATTCAGGCATGATCTTTGAAGATTCAAAGATTCAAAGCTTCGAAGATGTGAAGCTTCACATCTTCAAATCTTCAAAGATCATGCCTGAATTAGAAAAAAAAAACATTGTGGAGAAGCCCCGATTCTGCGAGGATAATGCCTTAATTAAAAAAAAGCCATCTGGAGCAGGGGATAGGAGGGGGTAAAACTTAGTCTCATTTGAAGGGATAGAACAACCCCCTGCTCAATGCAGGAAGCCTGATTCCCAGGCGGTCGCCCATCCAACTACTAACCGGGTCAATGTGAAGCTTCAAATCTTCCAAGATGCCAGCAGCCCCCCCCCTGCAAACATGAGCGCTGGGTGCCGCTGCCACAGCCCCACTTCTTCGCGCCAGCCGTCAAGGGCTGGCACGGGGAAAAGAGCATTGGCAGACACCCCCCAGCCGCTCGCTCTGGCTTCCAGCAGGTGGGGGTGGAGAAGAGGATAGGTGCCTCCTTCTTCCCTCCACCCCCACCTGCTACAGCGGCAGTGGCAAGGGACAAGCTGGTCATTTTCCCCAAGGCCAGGAAAACATGTTGAAAACGACAAACCTCTCCCGCGCCACCGCTGCGCGGTGGGCATGGAATCAGCAGAAACAGGAAGAGTTTCTGATCCTCCAATGAGAGCTGCCATCTTTAAGAGCAGGAAAACAGCACAGTGCTTGAGTGTGACCAGAGCTCATGCATTCGATAAAGCACCACAACGGGGAAAATGTCTGAGTGTGGATAATCACATTTTAATGTGAGAGCATTTAACCCGACAGGACACTGAATTCGTTGCGATGGCGGGCGCAATGTAGATTGGCCTAGTGTCATTCCACAAACTCAAATAGTGCTAGTGGAGCTCCACCAAATCTTTCAGTTGCACAATGCCTGCACATTGCGCTAGGGGAGTACGTGGCCCATTCTTGAAAGCGGCCACACAATTGGAACTTTAGCTGGTTTCCCTCCTTGCGCATAGTTTGAAGCCTAGTTCTCTCTAGCACAACGTCATTTGTGCTAGCCGAATGACACAGTTGGATCCTGCCCAAAGGTAAGAGTGGAGCCTTTGATTTGGACTGTGACTGCAATGCATGGGGAAGGGAGGCTGAATCCAGGATCCACCCCTATGTATTTACCATAACATATGGTTTGGCCCAGAGTTTGGATTTATGGGCATTTTTCTCATGCAGTGTGTGAGGGTAAGGCTCCTTTAAGAGATGGAATGGAAGGAACAACCAGGAATATATTACAAGTGAAGGGGTGTGGCCAGAAGCCAAGGGTGTGAGAAAGAACAGGTCAGAAAGACACCCATTCCCTTGTGCATCTTTCCATCTGACTACAGCACAGGTAGGCAAACTGATGCTCTCCAGATGTTTTGGACTAAAGTGCCCATAACCCTTGATCACTGGTCATCTTGGCTGGGGCACTTGGGAATTGTAGCCCCACACTTCTGGAGGGCACCAGATTGCCTGCCCTGATCTATGCACCCTGCTTCCTGCACTTCTAGCCTGCAGCTGAACGAGGGAAAGAAGGTTTACATACGATTAATGGGACAGGCCTTACAGAAGGTAGTTTCAGCCTTTCACTGTAGCAACAGGGATACCAGCATTCAGCAGATGTAATTTTTTTCTGATTTCTTGTTTTAAATGTAGTTTATATGTCCATCTCAACTACCTGAACTGGATGTTTCATACAACAACGCTTTATCATTCAAGCCACAGCTGTGGAATACCAATAAATAGCCAGAAGCCTAACAAGGTTGTTTTAAAGGAACGTGAGCATCTGAATGAGGATTGATAATATATTTTTGTGCAAACATTTAAAACTTCAACAAAATTTTAAAACAAGCATGTACCTAGCCCTCAAGGTAGTGGTGTGGGATGCTCAGTAATTTTTATCACTTTCCCTTATGAGCATGAGTAGACTGAGCTGCCAAAATTGAAAGGCATGCTGGTATTTATAGCACCATCTTTTCCACTGTTTCCTGTTTTTAATTCCCAGACTCACAGTCAAAGAAGGGAAGAATGAGATGCCTTGCCCTTTTTCTACTGACTGCAATGAACAATGGGGCAATATATTTATTGTATTAAGCTCTAGATTAGGTCCTGTCTCCATCCTTTGCCCCCCTCCTGCAGTTTATCTGTTCTGGGCCTCCTATGAATAGAACTGAATCTGGAAACTAGTCCTCAAGATAAACCAATCTCCTTTCTCATGTTTAGGTTATAACACTATGAGTATGCTATCATCTTTGAGGTATAAGGCATGCCCTAGGAGTCTGTCAGTGCCTAATTGTCCTTACGAACATCAGTAGCATCAGTAGAAGACAGTCCTTTCTTTTCAAATTAATTTGTCAATGTCCGCAAAAGGCCACTGCTCTCCATGTTCACCGTTTTAGCCTTGAAAACATAAACATTGTAGGTGCTCTCATTTCAGAATAACTTTTTGGTAATCCAGGATCTAGCTCCTTTTTGCAATCTCAGAGAAACTTAATCCCATTATTTGCACAGGGATCCATCCTCAACCTGATGGAATACTTTCTACTTCTTGTAAGTAGGGTGGACATAAAGAAGACTCACAAAGGAAAAAAATATTTCTAAAGTGTCAGGTCTCAATCATTTGCCATCTAGATTTCTATGAAAATGGCTGAGCTGATCTGTAATGTGCTGATGGAAGGTTTATAACAAGTGAGAATTAAGGTGTCAGGAACTATAAATGGGAGGCCACTGTACACAAGACTGTTCATAGCACGCTTGAGTTTACCACTGGAATGCAAAAACAAGCTGTGATTATTCCTATAATCTCAGAGTTCTGCCTCTGTATGGGCTGAACATATGTCTCCTTGGTAGTGGTAATGCATGGGCAGGGGAGAGTTTGCAGGGGAGAGTTGGTGTGGGTGTGCTTAACCCTTCCCCTGCACAATAATTCTCCCATGCAACCCGTCCCACAAGAACTTGGCCAGGGGGAAGGGGAGGGGAAATGGCAAGAAAGGCTGAGGGGAAGAATTGGGGAGAAACAGTGAGTGGGGGATGAGTTAAGTATCCCATGCTGCCTAGGGATGCTCCCAAGCTAGTGTAAATCCCCCTGCATTACATTAGCATTACAATTCAAACTAGGGGTCCATTCCAGTTGATTTTCATTCATTCTGAAATGAAGGCAAGGAGCAATGAGTAGGTACAAATTAGGGATGGTGGTGAAACTCATGAGATCATAAGGAGAGCCATACCTGATCAGGCGAAAGACTAGTTCAGCATTCTTTTCACACAGTGGCCAACTAGATGCCCACAATTAGCATGGGTGAGCTCCTCCAGGGCAGGCTTAGTTCAGATTGGGACTGGCAAGTATGAACATAACTGGAGAACACTTGACATTGTTGGGTACCCCGGGAAAACTATATTTCCTGGCATTTGAGGCACCAGGAAGGGCGGTGAGGGGAGAGGTGGGCAGAGGGAGAAAGAGAGGTAGAAGACCATTACGAACGGTGGGTGAGCTCTCTGCCACTGCTATTATTATTGCCACTGCAGCAGCAGCCAGGTGAGTGGATGGGTCTGAGGGAGCTGTTTTCTGGCTTGGATCACAATCTAAGCAAGAGAAGAACTGGGCAGGTGTAATGCTCAATTTCTTACTGAAGCTGAGCATTCCAAGGGTCAGGGCTCCCCTTATGACCTGGACCCCCTGAAGAACTCCTTAAGGATCTCTTCCCTCCTTCCTTCTTTTACCTTCCCCTTCCCAATAACGTGGGGTTTAGGCTGTAGGTGCGGGGTGATTGACACTCTAGACACAGGGTTTAACCACAACAGTTTATTGTTAAATTAAAGCAAGCAAACCATAACTAAAGTTATTTTCACAATAGAGCTGAGTGATACAAAAGGCATTAAAAGAAAATAAAGGTTGCAAAATGCAAGCTCCTTTACCCTAGCTATACTTAGACTTTTTCAGGCTGCTTCTTCCTGCTCCTTCTTCAGGCTCTCCCCGACTCTGCTCTTTCTGGCTCTCTTGCTCTCTTTATATATCCTCCTCCCTCAAAACCAAAAGTATTGTTTCAAACCTGAAGAAATGAAACTTAATGGGGTAAATGAAACTACTCCTCTCAGGGATTACCCCCCCCCCCCGCCTCTAAACTTAACCTTTTTTTCCTTTGCCTCTGTAGTCCTCAAACCTTCACACCAAGTCAGCAAAGTTCATATTCCAAGCCAAAGAATGAAAAAGCTCAGCAACATCTGTACTGAATACAGAGTTTCAGGGCAAGTTATCGGTTCTTAAAGAAAGTTAAACCAAAGTAGTATGTACGGTATTCATATATTCATGATGAAATGGTATATGAATCGATGCCAAATGAATGAATAATGGTTGACATTATTTTTAAACAATCAGTCTTTCTAAACTAACAATTTATGATCAGTGAGGCTTTTCTTGTGCTGGGTGGGGGCAGGGGAGAGAAATGCACGGCATGTAAAAGAAATTAATGGCCCTCAGTAAATTTAAGGACTGTTGGCAACTCAGCTTTGCATGTTGTAATAAAAATGGTTTATTGGACTAACACTGTTAAATTCAGAAGCCAAAATTATATTCAGCCTGTACCCTGCAGCCTGGGCAGCTCTAAGGGGCGTCGATGGCTGACCCCGGTTCCTCCCTAACCCTAGGCTCCAGTGGCATTTCTGCCTGGGTGTGAGGCTTAAAAGTGCTAAAGTAAATATCTTTCCCCTCATTTAGCTGTATTTATTTTCCATGGCTCCATCGTACCGCGGCCCCTCTCATGTCCCCAGAGCACTAGAACCCATTTATTTCCTAGCCACTGCCTGCCTGCTTTCCTGAAATGGAGCTAATGTACCCCAGAAGGCTTAAGAGATACTGCCAGCTGCAGCAGGAGAAGCACTCAGAAAGATTTCAGGGCCATTTGTTGTCAGGCCAAGAAAATAAACAGCCTCAGGATTTTGCAAATGGGAGAGAAAAGGCTGGAGTGAAGCAGAGGTTGAGAGGAAATTGTGTGAGGAAGGACAAATTGATATCTTGGCAGAAGGCAAATCTTACACCAAGCAGAATGGGTATAGAGTAGACAGCAATAAGGAGAACTCAGGCTCGTTGTAATGGACACGCCCTAGCAAACGGATGTGTTGCTTTGGCTTCTTATCAGTGGATTATACGTGTGGAGGAGAGTTAGTTTTACAGCCGCACTGGACTTGGGTGGCTCATCACTGATGTTGCTCTCACTGGCTAAAAGACTTTGCATTTCCTTAGCCTGAATCATGAAACACTTTAGAATTTTAATGCCCCTCTAAGGGAGCAATCCTCCCGGGATAGGCGGCCGCCTCTGAACTTGGAGGCGACCGCCTAGCCAAAGCAGGGCAGGAGGAGTGTGGAGGGGATTGTTCCCTCTGCGCCTGTCCTGCCCTGCTTTTTTGGCTAGACAGCTGATTGCGGCTGTCTAGCCGCGGGAGGATGGAGTGGGGGAGGAGGCTGCTATACAACACAACGGATGTGTCGTGCAGGCAGCTACGCTCTCCCCGCCCCAGAACGCCCCAGCCACGCCCATTTCCAGCCGCTCCGTACTCCTCTTGTGAGCACGGAGGACGGAGCTGTTCTGCACTGCCTCTGAGGCAGTGCAGAAGTGGAGGGAGCTGGGTTCTCTGGGAACCGACCTTGGAGCATGGGCTCTGAGGTCGGTTCCCAGAAAACAACATATCCCATGGCTGTCTAGCTGCTGTCCATAGGATTGCTCCCTCCAGCTTTCTTCACGCAGAGCTTTTGTCCTGCGATTGAGATGGCTCCATCATGGAAGTCTGCAGGCTCTTTACATGACGCCGTGACCCTCCAGGGCGTCTCCTGCACTAAAGGCCCTTTGTTCCTTTTTAAAATAGAGTGCAGATAATGAGCTATCAAATTACCCCGTTGTGTTCCACTTGAGTTCACTCCGTGGAAAGAGGAAAAGCGGCAAGAAGAGGAGTGAGATCAATGAAAGAGAATGGAAGACTCAGATACGGGAAGAAGGAGGGGGAAAGGGGAGTGGGGGAAAGGAAGGAGGAAAGCCTTGTGTTAAATGCAAGATTTTAGGCTGATGTATAGGTGCCCTAAGGCTTCTGTTTAGATTAGAGGAATTTGTTAATGTTGCACACTGACTACAATCCGCAGCAGAATTTAAACCACCTCAGTAAAGTCAAGCAGTTTTCAGGCAGGTGTTCTATTCTGGGAGAAAGTTGTCGAAAGATCAGATGATGATGATGATGATTCATTTTGGTAGGAGCAACCACATTTCTGCATCAATTAGGCTGCAGAATTGAATATACAACATAGACTGGCATAGACAGCCTGATGACCAACTGTTAAGATGAAATCTAAAATACAAGACATCTTGGGGCCAGATGCATTAAACTGACCGTTCTTTGTGCACAGTGGGCCCTTACAAAGACATTCCAGGATATGTCTGTCATCATCACATGTGAACTCTTGGAAATCCCTATGTCTTACCCCTATTTTGAGGGTGAAGGTTCATAGGAATGTAATGGTGCACAGAAGCAAGGATGTTCAGAAGTATTGTGAATGCATAGTAGGTTATACATACTACTGTATGCATGGGGAGGTGGGGAAGAGGCCGGCCATCTGAGGATGCTTTGCCAAATGTACATCTCCAAATACATATGCACATCTAATCTCTCTTGTAAAAGTTATAGGCTACAATCTGGAGAAAGACAGCAAGGATTAAATCTTATTGAAAGCAATGAGACAAAGTAGATGCAACTCATTGAATTTCAGTGGCGCTTACAGTGGCGAGAAAAAGTTTGTGAACTCCTTAGGATTGTCACATATTTCCAACCTAAAATATTATTAGATCTTAATCTAACCCCATCATCCTAGATAAACAATATATAACCTGATTAAACACATGACACACAAACATGATGCTTTTTCACCATGTATTTATCCACAACTGATTCAACATTCCATATCCATGCATGAAAAAGTATGTGAACCTTTAGATTTGGTACCTGGTAGCATCTCCTTGAGCAGCAATGACTTCAAGTAAGTGTTTCCTGTAGCTGTTAGTCAGTCTCTTACATCAGTTTTGAGGAATTTTAGTCCATTCCTCCTTACAGAACTGCTTCAACTCAGTGACATTTGAGGGCTTCCTTGCATGAACAACTCGCTTCAGGTCCTGCCACAACATTTCAGTGGGGTTTAGGACCGGACTTTGACTAGGCCATTCTAAAACCTGAAATTTCTTCTTCCTCAGCCATTCTTTTGTACAAGATCTGCTTGTCATTGATCATTGTCTTGTTGCATGACCTACTTTCGGTTCAACTTCAGCTCATGGACAGATGGCCTGGCATTCTTCTCTAGAATCTTCTGATATACTGCAGAATGCATGGTTCTGTCAATGATGGCAAGCTGTCCAGGTCCTGAGGCAGCAAAGCAGGCCCAAACCATCAGATTCCCACCACCATGCTCACATTCCCACCATTATGTTGGGTTCTTCTATTTGAAATCAGTGATTGTTTTTCACCAAACATAATATTTCTCATTGAGGCCAGAAAGTTCTACCTTTGACTCGTCTGTGCAGAGAGCATTGTTCCAGAAGTCTTGGGGATCATCTATGTGATCTTTAGAGAATTTCAGACAGGCAGTAATGTTCTTTTGAGAGAGCAGTGGTTTCCTCCTGGCTATCGTCCCATGAACACCATTCTTGTTCAGTCTTTTTCTGATTGTTGAGTCATGAACACTCACGTTAGCCAAGGCGAGAGTGGCCTGCAGATCCTTGGATGCTACTCTGGGGTTCTTTTTGACTTCCTGGATGATGCACCACTTTGTTCTTGGAAAGATTTTGGTAGGATGACCTCTCCTGGGTAGACTGACTGTGGACTTGAACTTTCTCTATTTGTAGATGATCTATCTGATGGTGGATTGGTGGAGTCCCAAATCCTTAGAAATGCTTTTGTAACCCTTTCTAGACTAATGAGCAGCAATAACT
Source organism: Heloderma suspectum (assembly GCF_057233095.1). NCBI lineage: Eukaryota > Metazoa > Chordata > Lepidosauria > Squamata > Helodermatidae > Heloderma > Heloderma suspectum. Next base: position 276,782,682 of record NC_139458.1, read on the forward strand.
GCTTTTCTGAGGTCCTCAGAGATGTCTTTCGATCCTGGCATGACCTGTTTCCACACAACCATATGGTGAAGACTGAACTCACTAAGTGTCTGATCCTTTTCTAGGGGGGCCCTCCCGAACTCACCCCTGAAGATCTTCCTAATTATTTAAATACTTGATTCTAATTATTGCCTTTAATTATTGGATGATGCAACCAGGGGTTCACTTACTTTTGCACATACCCTGACTCTTAAGTACTCATTGTTTACCTAGTTTATACATTGTTTTATTCACAAGACATGGAATTGGTTAATATAAACCCTACTGGATATTTGGAAAAGGACTGGTTTTGATTCATAAAGGCTATCATGGAAAAACTATGGAATTTCTGTAATTATCATTAGGATTCACACACTTTTTCTCACCACTGTAGCTGTGAGTCACTAACTTTATTTTGCTAACTTCATTGAGTGAAATAAGCATGTATGGTGCTTTCACTCTCACCACCACCACCACCACTGCCAGAGAAACAGGCCACACTGGTAGCTACACAAGTTCAGATCTTGAATAATAATCTTGATGAAAGAGCGTGTGAGGAATCTATTACCAAGAATGACGTGAGGCCTTTGGAGGCTTGCGGTATTTTGACTGTATCAGTATTTGTCATATTTACAGTATATGACAAATGAGCTAATGGGAGAAAACCCTACCCTGGAAAGGGATTAGATCATCCAAGGTGAAAAACTGTCAATACTGAGACTTTACACCACATAGCCTTACATAAAGCAGAGAGCTTTTAGAGTTTCTCTCTAAAACTGCCTTGAAATGCCCCTTTTAGAGCATCCCAACACTCACTACAGACCGTCCCATATTATCAGACTTGTTATTGTGCAGATTAATTCCAATGGAACAAAATATGCCTTATCTAAGTCTTGCCCAACTGGGTGTCCTCCAGGTGTGTTGAACTACAATGCCCATCACCCCCAGCCAGTGTGGGGAATGTTGTCCAACACGTCTGGAGGGTATCAGGTTGGGGAAGGCTAAAGGGTAGCAGCTTTCTCTGACACTCTTTCTATTAATTCAGAGGGCTGTTTCAAAAGGATTGGAGAATTCCATGGAGGATAGCTCTCTTGAGGATGATGGGCCATCCCTGGTTCAGAGGCAATATACCTCTGAGTAGAAGATGCTGTTTCCCGCCTCCCAGCTGAGCAGAGCAGAGCAGAGCAAGCTGCTCCAGCTGGTCCAGGGACTACAGAAGCAGGCAAGCTCCCAGTGAGCGAGCGAACAGAGCGAGCGAACAGGGGAGCAAACAGGAGTTGGCCAGGGGAGTTGCAGGGGTTGAAGAGACAAAGGAGACAGAGGCTAAGAGGTAAGTGGGTTGCAGGAAGCCCAGGGGGCTGCCCTTTATCCTTCTGATTGGCTGTGAGCTCACCAGGTGCTTCTGAGAGCTCCAACTGAATTGGAGGGGTGTGGCCTGAGTACTCCCAGCAGCTGACTGGGCAGGAAGCTTCAGTCTGTTTCCCGCCTCCCAGCTGAGCAGAGCAGAGCAGAGCAAGCTGCTCCAGCTGGTCCAGGGACTACAGAAGCAGGCAAGCTCCCAGAGAGCGAACGAACAGAGCGAGCGAGCAGGGGGAGAAAACAGGAGTTGGCCAGGGGAGTTCGGCAGGGGAGGTCAAGGGGGAGGCCCCTAACATTTTTTTTAATTATTTTAATTTTTTAACTAACTTTTTTCCATTTATTTGTCTTGTAACACACACTTTCACACCAGTGGGACTCTGCTTTTAACCTCTACTGAGTAGAGGAGCAGGCACAGGCTAGTCTAGAACAATCACAAAGCTAGACACAAAAAGGGAAAAGAGGCTATGGAAGGACAAGACTCTCCAGTGGTGGTGACCTGCAAGGTGTGTGCAATGTTTGTTTTCTTGCCGGAGAACAACATGGCCTACACCTGCAACAAGTGCAAGTTGATCACGCTGCTGGAGGAAAAAGTAAGTGGACTGGAGCGGCGACTGTCGACCCTCCGGGGAATAAGAGAACACGAAGAGTTCTTGGACAGAATGGGGGAACTACAGCAGCAAAGGGCAGACCAGAAGCTTGAAGAGCAACAGCAAGATGAGGCAGTGGGAAATGCTGAGGTGAAGAAAAATGGAATAGAGGATACTCCTTGGAAAAGGGTGACAGGAGAAGAAGAACTAGACGCCACTCTGCACCGGTGGAAGCAGTGGAGCTGTGGAACCGATTCCAGGTACTTGCAGATGAGACTGGAGGACAGCCTGCAGAGGAAGAATCACAGGGGAACCTGCATGAGAATGAGCAAGAGGCTGAAGGTCAGTCAAACAGAGGCGATGAAACCCAGGCCTACAAGAAGAAGAAGAAGAGAAGAGTGGTAGTAGTGGGAGACTCCTTGCTGCGTGGGATCGAGACCCAAGTATGTCGCAAAGACCCATGGACTCGCCAGGTATGTTGTCTCCCGGGAGGATGAATTAGAGACGTGACTGAAAGGTTGCCTGCACTCATAAAGCCCACTGACAGGTATCCCTTTCTTCTCCTCCATGTGGGAACAAATGATACCGCCAAGCGGAGCTACGAAGAGATCACGTCAGACTTTGAAGCTTTGGGAAGGAAACTCAAGAACTTTGGGGCCCAGATAGTTTTCTCATCCATCCTTCCAGTAGTTAGAAGAGGGATAGAAAGGGAATGAAAAATACTCCGGGTGAATGACTGGCTACGAAGGTGGTGCCAACGAGAGAGATTTGGATTCTGGGACCACGGGCTATACTTCCTGGAAGATGGGCTGTTGGCTAGGGATGGGTTGCACCTCACAAAGGATGGGAAGAATGTGTTTGGCCACAGCATGAAGAACTTCATCAGGAGGGCTTTAAACTGAATCCTACAGGGAAGGGAGATGTAATGTTGGGGGTAACGATGGACATAGGCGCATGCACTGCAATGGAGAGAACAGCTCTGATAGCACCCAATAATAGTCTTCAGACACATGTAGGAAGAAAGCCAGACTATGAAGCACATGGTCTTCGATGTCTATATACTAATGCCCAGAGTATGGGAAACAAACAGAACGAACTTGAACTCTTAATACAAGAGGGAAATTATGACCTGATAGGTATAACTGAGACTTGGTGGGATGACTCTCATGACTGGAATACAGCAATTGAAGGATATAACTTGTTCAAAAAGAACAGGAGGAACAGAAAGGGAGGTGGGGTTGCACTGTATGTGAAAAATACATATCTCTGCACAGAAATACAGGAGGAGGAGCTTGGTAGCCCCATCGAGAGCAGCTGGGTTGAAATAAATGGAGCAAAGAATAAAAGGAACCTGGTGGTCGGAGTCTACTACCGGCCACCCAATCAAGGAGAAGACAAGGATGAAACTTTTGAAAAGCAAATAGCCAATGTTTTAAGGAAGCATGATGTAGTAGTAATGGGGAACTTCAATTTCCCCGATATTTGTTGGGAGACAAATTCTGCAAAACATGGCCCCTCCAGGAAATTCCTGACTTGTGTGGCAGATAACTTCCTCCTACAGAAAGTAGAGGAAGGAACTAGAGGATCGGCTATCCTTGACTTGATCCTAACCAACAGAGATGACTTAGTGGATCAAGAAGCAGTTACAGGAACTCTGGGGGAAAGCGACCATGTTGTACTTGAGTTCTTGGTTCTAAGGGAAGCAAAATCTGAGTGTAGTCAAACGCGTACCCTGGATTTTAGGAAAGCTGATTTTCATAAACTGAGAACAATGATCAGTAAGGTCCCATGGCAAGCAATGCTAGCGAGAAAAGGAGTCCAAGATGGGTGGGAGCTTTTAAAAAAGGAAATTCTCAAGGCACAATCACAAGCAATTCCAACAAGAAGAAAAGGTGGAAGACAACAGAAGAAGCCAATGTGGCTTCACAATAAGCTTAGGGATGACCTGAAAACAAAAAAGGACACATATAGGAAGTGGAAAGAAGGCCAAGTAACAAAGGAAGAGTACAGGCAGATAGCACAGAATTGCAGGGATGGCGTCAGGAAGGCTAAAGCTGAGAATGAGCTGAGGTTAGCGAGGGATGTTAAAAACAACAAAAAGGCTTTCTTCAGCTACGTGCATAGTAAAAGGCAGAGGAAAGAAATGGTGGTTCAGCTATTAAATAAGGATGGCAAAATGATAACAGATGACAAAGAAAAGGCAGAGGTGCTCAATTCCTACTTTGGCTCAGTCTTCTCCCAAAAGAGGGTCTATGACCCCCCTGGCAAAGGCGAAGTACAGGCTGAAGGGGCAGGATTGCAGCTTGAGATCGACAGGCATATGGTCAAGGAACACCTCATTACTTTGAATGAGTTCAAATCTCCAGGGCCAGATGAACTGCATCCTAGAGTCATAAAGGAACTGGCAGAAGAACTCTCAGAACCGCTGTCTATTCTCTTTGAGAAATCATGGAGGACGGGGGAAGTGCCAGATGACTGGAGGAGGGCTAACGTTGTCCCTATCTTCAAAAAGGTTAAAAAGGAGGAACCTGGGAACTACAGACCGGTCAGTCTGACATCAGTCCCTGGGAAAATTCTGGAGCAGATCATAAAGCAATCCATCTGGAAGCACCTTGACAACAATGCCGTGATTACTCAAAGCCAACATGGATTTGTCAAAAACAAGTCCTGCCAGACAAATCTGATCTCATTTTTTGATCAAGTAACCTCCCTTGTAGACCGTGGGAATGCTGTAGACATCATATACCTCGACTTCAGCAAAGCTTTCGACAAAGTGCCCCATGATATCCTGATGAGCAAACTAGCTCAAAGTGGGCTAGATGAGACAACGATCTGGTGGATCCACAGTTGGCTACAGAATCGGACTCAAAGAGTGCTTCTCAATGGGACCTTCTCAAACTGGGGAGAGGTAACGAGTGGGGTACCGCAGGGCTCAGTCCTGGGCCCAGTGCTCTTCAACGTTTTTATTAATGACTTGGAGGAGGAGGTGCAGGGAATGCTGATCAGATTTGCAGACGACACAAAATTGGGAGGGATAGCTAATACTTTGGAAGACAGAAACAAAATTCAAAGTGATCTGGATAGACTGGAGCGCTGGGCAGAAAACAACAGAATGACATTTAATAGGGATAAATGCCAAGTTCTGCACCTAGGAAAAAGAAACCAAATGCACAGTTACAAGATGGGGGATATGTGGCTCAACCACACTACAAGCGAGAAAGATCTTGGAATTGTTGTAGATCACAAGCTGAATATGAGCCAACAATGTGATGTGGCTGCAAAAAAGGCAAATGCTCTTTTGGGCTGCATTCATAGAAGCATCGCTTCCAAATCCCGGGAAGTACTAGTTCCCCTCTACTCAGCACTGGTTAGACCTCATCTGGAGTACTGTGTCCAGTTCTGGGCACCACACTTTAAGAAGGATGCAGACAAACTGGAGAGGGTTGAGAGGAGGGCAACAAAGATGATGAGGGGACTGGAAACAAAGCCCTATGAAGAGAGACTGAAAGAACTGGGCATGTTTAGCCTTGAGAAGAGAAGACTGAGGGGAGATATGATAGCACTCTTCAAGTACTTGAAAGGTTGTCACAGAGAAGAAGGCCAGGATCTCTTCTTGATCATCCCAGAGTGCAGGACACGGAATAATGGGCTCAAGTTACAGGAAGCCAGATTCCGGCTGAACATCAGGAAAAACTTCCTGACTGTAAGAGCAATACGACAATGGAACCAATTACCTGGGGAGGTGGTGGGCTCTCCCGCACTGGAGGCCTTCAAGACGAGGCTGGACAGCCATTTGTCAGGGATGCTCTGACTTGGATTCCTGCATTGAGCAGGGGGTTGGACTCGATGGCCTTGTAGGCCCCTTCCAGCCCTACTATTCTATGATTCTATGATTCTATGATGCTGGGTCAAACAACAGGAGAGGGCTGCAGACTTCATTTCCCACTTATGGCCATCCAGAGTCACCTGGATGACCACTGTTGGAGACAGGATATTGGATTAGATGACCCTTGTTCTGAACCTGCATGGCAACCATTATGTTTTCTTCCCATTTTGTTCTCTACCGACAGTCATGGTGTGTCTTCTACATGCTTCCATTCTGCAAAAGGACACAGAATTGCCTGAGCTCCAGTTAGCGTAGAAACAAGAGCTGAAGGGCTTCTTGCTTTAATCTCACGGGGTTATATCAGGGTTGCGTAGTGCCTTTGAAGAACCCCAGTTTAGCAGGTCTTTTAGGAACTGGGCCCTTTTATGTGATCCCTAATGGGCAGGGAACGTAATACCTACAGGGCTGGAAAGGGTCTGGAGTATGTGCTTGGGAAGAAAGCATTTTACTAGTTGGCATCACATGATTTAATGTGTGTAACCATTTTCTGTTACACAGAAAACATATTGTGTATGTATATGTGAACATGCATTACGTAGAAGGAAAAAATGTGAAATAGGCAGCTGTAACAAGATGCAACCATTCAATAAAACAACTTTCTTGGAACATCCTTTCACTTCTCAAGAGATCTTTCCTCTCCCCCCATTTCCCCACCCTTGTCAGATTACAGCCCAACAGTATTAAGAGCTATTTCCCCACATCTGTGGATGTAATCATACTGTGCACATCATAAAGAACTGAAAGCTAGCTTCTTCTGTGAAGTCCAAATGATATATTTAGTGTACGAGCTTGAGCCTGATGGTGGCTCGATAGAGCACTGCTCTCCACTGTCAGAAGTATACCACTAAGGTGAAGGGATAATATAAAAAAAGAATTAGCAATTTTCGGGAAAGCAAACAAGGCAAACCAAGCGTTGAGGAGGAATTTGGAGAAGCTCAACTAGCTCAAACATACTGCATGGCAGGAAAAGGAAATTGTCTGAATGCACCTCCTACATTAAGATCAGCATTGATAGTTTCCCTCTTGTTATGTTATTTTATTTAGTTAGTTAAAATTATTTTTAGGCCACCTTTAAGGGCAAAACCCTCTCAAGGCAGTGTACAGGATAAAAAAAAAAAAAGAACAACCATACAAAAGTATACAAATGGGCAATGAATAAATATACAATAAAATACTATAAAACATTATAAAAATGGTTTACACCAATAAATCTGCAGTCCAGAGATTATGGGAATGCCAGTGAAAACAGCTGGGTCTTTCAGAGCCTTCCTGAGAAACTGGAAAGAAGGGGTTGAAACCTGATGGAAGAGATTCCAGAAGTGCGAGGACACCACTGAAAAAGCCCTCTTCCGTGTACTCACCAGCCTCTTCTCCCTCTGTAAACCATGCTACCTGAGGAAATTGGCTGATCACACAGGTCTATGTCAACTACAGTGCTGGGATGGTGTAGCACAGCCCTCCTCACCCTGGTGCCTTCTGGACATTTTGGACTTCAACTCCCATCAGTCTCAGTCAGCATGTCCAATTATCATGAATGCTGCAAGCTGCAGTCCAAAAGTCATATTAGACTTGGATCAGAAAGAACTGGATCCAAAGTTCTACTCAACTTGGCAACCTTGAGCCAAGGTATCTCTCAACTTAACCTATCTCAGGGTTGTTGTAAGGCTATGATTGGGAAGCAGGGTGGGGAGAAGTGCAGGATACAAATGAGATTGTAATGCAGTCAAGTACAATCATTTAGTAAAAGTTAAAAAAACACACACAACTGCCACAGCAAAAGCCAGCTCCTTGGAGAAATGCAAACTGATGATCGTTGGAGTGCTGATCTACAAGCATTTGGAATGATCTGGGAGAGAGATACCAGACTGGGGGAAGTTGGAGCAACACTGCAGTTCCTGCAGCAATGCCTGATGGACATGAAGAAACCAAACAAAGCTAGATCACGATTCTTTGGAAGAACTTCAGAAACTAGATCCCATGATTCCCAGTGTGATCACAGCTGTACAGATTTCACATCTCCCGGAGCAATGTTAGGGCCATGCTTCCAAGTCTTCCCAGTGAAGGTGAAATTACAAGCAAGTGTTAAGAAAACCAGGGTGTGTGTGTGTGTGTGTTTTGGAATTGGGGTGGGGGCGTGCACATTAGTTACTGATTTTCATGTGAGGGGAAAGTGCCATTCACACCAGAGGCCATGACTTGTCACTTTTTTGTTCCTTCTGAGCAGAAGGTAGATTGATATCTACCGGTAGATCTCTGGGTGATTTTTCATAGATAATCAAGGGTCTCTAATCCCCCATTCATAGTCAACAAAAGGGTGGGAAAAGCAGTACTGGGGTACAATCTCAAAAATGATAGAATGATCTCAATACGAATCCAAGGCAAACCATTCAACATCACAGTAATTCAGGTCTATGCCCCAACCACTGATGCCAAAGAAGCTGAGGTTGATCGGTTCTATGAAGACCTACAACACCTTCTAGAACTAACACCAAAAAAAGATGTCCTCTTCATCATAGGGGATTGGAATGCTAAAGTAGGAAGTCAAGAAATCACCGGGATAACAGGCAGGCATGGCCTTGGTGTACAAAATGAAGCAGGACAAAAGCTAATAGAGTTTTGCCAAGAGAACACACTGATCATAGCAAACACTCTTTTCCAACAGCACAAGAGATGACTCCACACATGGACATCACCAGATGGTCAGTATCGAAATCAGATTGATTATGTCCTTTGCAGTCAAAGATGGAGAAGCTCTATACAGTCAGTAAAAACAAGACCTGGAGCTGACTGTGGCTCAGATCATGAGCTGCTACTTGCAAAATTTCGGCCTAAATTGAAGAACGTAGGGAAAACCACTAAACCATTCAGGTATGACCTAACTCATATCCCTTATGAATATACAGTGGAGGTGAGGAATAGATTTCAGGGATTAGAACTGATAGAAAGAGTGCCGGAGGAACTATGGACGGAGGTCCGTAACATTGTTCAGGAGGCAGCAACGAAATCCATCCCAAAGAAAAAGAAAGGCAAGAAAGGCAAGTGGCTGTCTGATGAGGCTTTACAAGTAGCTGAAGAAAGAAGGGAAGCGAAAAGCAAGGGAGAAAGGGCAAGATATATCCAACTGAATGCAGAGTTCCAGAGAATAGCAAGGAGAGACAAGAAGGCCTTCTTAAATGAACAATGCAAAGAAATCGAGGAAAACAACAGAATGGGAAAGACTAGAGATCTCTTCAAGAAAATTGGAGATCTCAAGGGAACGTTTTGTGCAAAGACGGGCATGAGAAAGGACAAAGAAGGCAGGGACCTAACAGAAGCAGATGAGATTAAGAAGAGGTGGCAAGAATACACAGAAGAACTATACAGGAAAGATCTGAATGTCCCTGATAGTCATGATAGTGCGGTCACTGAACTTGAGCCGGACATCTTCGAGAGTGAAGTCAAGTGGGCCTTAGGAAGCATTACTAACAACAAAGCTAGCAGAGATGACAGTCTTCCAGCTGAGCTATTTAAAATCCTAAAAGATGATGCTGTTAAAGTGCTGCATTCAATATGCCAACAAATTTGGAACACTCAACAGTGGCCGCAAGACTGAAAAAGGTCAGTTTACATTCCAATTCCAAAGAAGGGCAACGCCAAAGAGTGTTCAAACTACCGCACAATTGCGCTCATTTCACATGCCAGAAAGGTGTTGCTCAAAATCCTACAAGCTAGGCTTCAGCAGTATGCAAACCAAGAACTACCGGAAGTACAAGCGGGGTTTTGAAGAGGCAGAGCAACTAGAGATCAAATCGCCAACGTTTGCTGGATGATGGAGAAAGCAAGAGAATTCCAGAAAAACGTCTATTTCTGCTTCATTGACTACGCTAAAGCCTTTGATTGTGTGGATCACAACAAACTGTGGCAAATTCTTAAAGTGATGGGAGTACCAGACCACCTTACCTGTCTCCTGAGAAACCTGTACGAGGGTCAAGAAGCAACAGTAAGAACCAGACATGGAACAACTGAGTGGTTCAAAATTGGGAAAGCAGTACAACAAGGCTGCATATTGTCACCCTGCTTATTTAACTTATATGCAGAGTACATGATGAGAAACGCCGGGTTGGATGAATCACAGGTCGGAATTAAGATTGCCGGGAGAATTATCAACAACCTCCGATATGCAGACGATACCACCCTAATGGCAGAAAGCGAAGAGGATCTAAAGAGCCTCTTGTTGAGGGTGAAAGAGGAGAGTGCAAAAGCTGGTTTGAAACTCAACATTCAAAAAACGAAGATCATGGCATCTGGCCCCATCACTTCCTGCCATATAGAAGGGGAAGAAATGGAAGCAGTGACAGATTTTACTTTCTTGGGCTCCAAGATCACTGCAGACGGTGACTGTAGCCATGTAATTAAAAGACGCTTGCTCCTTGGGAGGAAAGCTATGGCAAACCTAGACAGCATAGTAAGAAGCAGAGACATCACCTTGCCGACAAAGGTCTGTCTAATCAAAGCTATGGTTTTCCCAGTAGTAATGTATGGCTGTGAGAGCTGGACTATAAGGAAGGCTGAGCGCCGAAGAATTGATGCTTTCGAACTGTGGTGCTGGAGAAGACTCTTAGGAGTCCCCTGGACTACAAGGAGGTCAAATCAGTCAATCCTAAAGGAAATCAACCCTGACTGCTCATTGGAAGGACAGATACTGAAGCTGAAGCTCAAATATTCTGGCCACCTAATGCGAAGAGAAAACTCTCTGGAAAAGACCCTGATGCTGGGAAAGACTGAAGGCAAAAGGAGAAGGGGACGACAGAGGATGAGATGGCTAGATAGCATCACCGATGCAATGAATATGAACTTGAGCACACTCCGGGAGAGAGTGGAGGACAGGAAGGCCTGGCGTGCTATGGTCCATGGGGTCACAAAGTCGGACACGACTGAACAACAACAACAATCCCCCATTGTTTAACAATAGTAATATTTAGGTCTAAATTAGACTAATGAATCCCTGATCTGTAATAGCTGCCATGTAGATTTGTATTGATGTATGCAAGGTATCCCAGCATAGGGCTCATGGGATTTTACTGGCTGTGCCCCCTGTATGCCACAATTTTGCATCTGTCTGAAGTTGGTGGACCTCAGGGTTCAAGAAAAAAAAAAGTAGAACCTGCTGCAAGCCTGAAGTCTGCTCTCCCCTTCTCTTGAGTATTCTGCTGTTGAATTTTCTCATCTTAAAACAAAAGGATGAGAAAGACTTTCTGTGATTGATCCAGACAGAAGTCTCAAGCCGTCACTTTTTCTCACTCTTGTCCAGCTCCTCTTCTGTTATCTAAACCTTCAAATGGTTCCAGATGGAGGGCTCCTAGTGCTACCACTGAGAAGACATTGTGCAGCTCTTCCATCTTTTTCTTCTTAATGGATTTTCTGTGGTAAGAAAAAAGACAGAAGAAGCAGTGGAAAAACACAGGAGGGTTACAAGTGGAAGACCATCATGTCTGGATCCTCTGTAAAATTCCATGAATGAGGCAGGGCGATTGTACAATAAAAGCCTCATCTGGAAACACCCCTTTTCTGTTCATATGCTGATTCTGTAGTAGTGTTCTAATTCACCTTGCTAATTTCTTATTCTCTCCCCCTCCCCCCCGCCAGCAGAAGCTAAAGCAGGGCCCATCACATTCTCAGAATCCAGCTATTTTAAGTATCTCAAGGTTCTTTCCCCCTGTCCTTTCAAGGCCATTCTTTTCAAACAATTGTATCTAATTTATTGTGTATGGCTGCAATTCTTTGAATTCAATTAGATTTGAGAAAGAAAAAAGAACCCCAAAGCCTTCAATTCTGGGAAGGAGAAGCAAATCTGAATGGGAAGCACATGAAGTTTAGTTGTGGACAGCAAGGGAAAAAAGCAAAATGAAGTGAAATGAAATGTGACAAGATGGGACATCTTAGATGGTTCTGTAATTGCCAAGTTTTGCAAGAGCTCCAGCAAGATGTTCCAGGAATAATATCACACCCATTCAGCCACATAGAGATAAAATGGTGCATGTGCAAGCAAAATGAACATAGAGTTTGTTCCCCCAGCACACACTGTAATTAATGTTCCAGGCACTGCATCCTTAGAGATGATGGTGATGATGTTCATGATGCGCTCCTGCAGGAGTTAGCGTGGGTACAGAGGCAACCCATATCTTATGCTTAGCTGTGTGCCTCAGATTTTGCCTGGCTGGAGGTTAGAAAGCTACCATGAAATGAGAAAAAAATGGGCCTTGATGATGAACAATGCAAGCCGATGCACGTCTGCTAAGAAGTAACTCCCATTAAGTTCAATGGGGCTTATTTCAAGGTAAGTGGGTATTGGACTACAGCCTAAAAAATATGATTTCTCTGGTTTTCAGCAAAGGAAAGCCTCTGTGTTTTCCTAATGGAAATTGTGATAATAAAACATATTAATATTACAAAAGCTTTAAGTCCATTAAGCTTCCAGGCTAAGTCTTGCAGCCTTTCTTGTCTAATGAATGGTGCCTAGGTAAGGTGGACCGCTAACGTGACAATGAAAAGTGAAGTTGGCTATTATTTCTCAGGCCTCCAACTTTGCTATCAAAGTTGTGTCGCTGTGTGCATTGTGCCTCCTTTAACATTCCTCAGACGCGCTGGCATAAATACAAAGATGATCCAATTACATTTTCTGCAACTGCATCTTATTTTACTAATGCTTACAAATTAATGGTGTCTGTCACCCCCCTACCCAAGAGGGAACATAAATAGCATTTTAAATCCCATGAATTTTATAGTATGAATTACTTAAATACAGAAACAACCCAAACCTGTAAACAGTTGACATGCCTCTCATAATCTGTCTAGTCAATATGAAAATGTACCGACATGGGGGAATGCAAAACAGATCTTGCAGTATAGTCATTATTTAACAGAAACATTATTTATTCCTTGCAATTTACTGTTAGTAATTTATTTCTATGTAACCATTAATGTGCAAACTCTAAGAGCTTAGTCAATTCTGGAGTGATCACTATGTATCTCCCCAAATCACTGTGCTTTAGTTTATCTGCTTTGACTATGCTCTGACTTGGATTCCTGCACTGAGCAGGGGGTTGGACTCGATGGTCTTGTAGCCCCCTTCCAACCCTGCTATTCTATGATTCTATGATTCTATGATATGCCAGTCATGAGAACTCCCATAACCCTCACCATTTCTGCCATCGGTTTCAAGACCTAAGTCATTCTGTACTGATACCCTGGGCTGGCAAGAGAGATCTGTACATAAGAAACTTCCCACACACCTTCTGATACCCTTGCCTCTACCTCCATGAGTTCACTTGACTATCTGTATGGTCCTTTTTCATTATTTATTTATTACATTTATATCCCACTTTTCCTTCTTTTTGCAGGGTCCTCAACTGTGCATAAGGGAATGAGTGAGAATTTCAGTTCGGGGTGGTTTCTTTAAATCTTATCAAAATTTGCAAAGTTCTTCATTTATGGGTAGGGATGGCTGAGAATTCCACCACGGACACCCCTGGAATCCGTGGTGGAATGGATTGCTCCCCCTGCCACCCTGTGAAGTCCCCGCGGACCAGATCTTACCTGCCTCCAGCGGGTCCAGATCCGGCCGCTGCAGTCTCCTGCTCCGGTTTGTGGCCGCGAATGGCGTCCTGCGTAGGGGGCACCATTTACATCCCTCCTTTAGCCATGATAGGCTACGTAAATATTTACGTAGCCTATCATGGCAAAGAGCAGGGACGCAAATGGTGTCTGCTACGCCATTTGCATCCCCGCTTTAGCCGTGATAGGCTATGTAAGTATTTACGTAGCCTATCACGACTACAGGGGGGACGCAAATGGCATCCCCTATGCAGGACGCCATTTGCGGCCACAGCAGCCCAGCAGCGGATGGAGGTCCGGCTGCGGATGGGCCTGGCCGGCGGCTCTGCAGAGTTGCTGCAGAGCGGCACCGGCCAGGGAGGATTCCGGGGGGGAGGAACAGATCGCCTCCCCCCCCCGGCAGACCCCCCGCAGACACAGGTGAGTGGGGTTTCGTACACCCCTATTTATGGGGTGGAAAGAACTTGAGTTTTTAACAATTTGAATGTGTCATTCATAAGTCCCCCCCCCTCCCGTTTCTGGATTAAAATACACGTTTTAAACATTTTTTTCTCATCAGATATGGATATTTAAATGTCCATATATTTAAATGTATTGGGGGAGGGGGGTGAGCCGAGAACTGCATCAGAAATTTCCAGAAGTGCAAAGATCAATGGATGACTAAGTTCCAGCCTGCCCTTCAGTCCAGGACATGGAGATCAGATCAGTTAGTATTGGAATTCCCAAAGTTCAAGTTCTCCAAGTATCTCTCACTAATACAGGGCCTCGTACTGTGTTTTGAAATGACAGCAGGTAACACACAATGAAATCCTTCTCCTGCCTGAACCTCCTGCTTGGGAGATATGAGTCCCACTTCTAGAGCAAGTGGCAGCCTTGACGTCGTGGCAGGCAATTCTCTCTGGGCTTTTTTACGCAGAGCTTTTATTCTGCTACTGAGATTGGTTACTCACAGAAGTTTGTGGGCCCTTTAGGTGATGTCATCAACCTCCAGGGTGTCTCCTGCTCTAAATAACCTTTATTCCATTTTTTTTAAAAAGACCTGAGATAATGAGCTATCAAATTACTGTGCTTGTGTTCCCTCCATGAAAAGAGGAAAACTCACAATGATAGGAGCGAGACCACAGCGCCATCTAGTGGCTGTGTAATGAAACATATGGAAGACTCAGATAAGAGGGGAAAGGAGAGGGAAAAGTGGGGGAGGAAAGGAAGCTCGTGTAAAGGGAGTCCATCGTGATCTTGCATTTAAGATGGAAGCAGAAAGCCCCATTTTAAATGTGGGATTTTAGGCTGGTGTAGAGATGCTCTCTGTTGCTGTCTCAGTGCAGCTCCCACTTGTCAGGCTGTCTGCTTCCACTGTGACCTTGACTAAAGCTGTGACAGGCATTAAAAATATACATAACACTCATTCTTAGAACCTTCTCTTAGGTCTCTTTGCCTTCAGCTTCCATGGATACAAGGGAGAGGCACTGTTAAGAAGGCCTCCCAACCCTGGAAAACAACAACAGAAGCAGCCAATGACATGGGTTGCTAGGAAAAAATCCTCTTCAGCCAAAAACATTTGGGTGGCTCCCAATAATGCCTGGTATAAGGGAAGGGGTGAGCGGGTGCGATTGCCAAAAGCACCAGGCATTCAGTGATTTTCTCCAGTCAGTTAAACCTGTGCCCTCCATTTGTTACAGGGGAGAATGAAAGAGTCAATCTTCCTTCCCGGGCTGCAGTTCCATCCCTTTCGGAATATTTATGTCAGTGACAGAACCATTTGAGGTTATCCCAAGGATATCAGCAGGAAATACGTAGTGCTTTTAGAAGTGGCTCTGCAAAGAAATCAATAAGTCCACTTTTCTGTTTTACTTAAAGAAATATCCCTGGTTTTCTCTTGTTATTAGCATGGGTGTAGGTATGCTAATCATATGGCAGGGACCGCTTTCAGCTCTTTCAGTTCTGGAGACATTCTCAGGGGCTGTATTCCAGTGGGCAAGGCCAAAGGCCAAGGGGACAGGGCTGAAAGAAAAAGGGCTAAGGGCAAAAATACCCCCGAATACCAGCATATGGTCAGTTACAGCTCTTATGGCCAGTAACTAAGCCTTAGGAGAGGCATGTCAACCCTTTTGAAAGGGAAAAACTACACACACAAAAATATGAGAACCCACCAAACTATCAGTGGTTGGGGGAAAGGGAGTGAGGCTTGGGGAAGGGCTGGTGGTCATTGGGTGAACCCCTGAGAGCTGGATTGGGACCCCAGGAGAGCTGGATTTGTTCCCTGGCCTTAGGTTCCCCAACACTGCTATCTGGCATGGTAGAAGTATGAGCTGGTCTGGCATCTCCAAGAATTACAGAGCAATCCTATGGCGTGTGTGGGTGCGTGTGAGTGCGAATCCATGGCACAGAAACCATCCCTTCCTAAGCTGTGGTGGCTCCCACCAGTCGGTGTGTGTGTATCTCTCCCTGCACCCTTGCTTGCACAGAGGTTCCGTCCCATTGACACCAATGCAATGGAAATTAACTACACCAGGTCCAGGGCTGGTGTAGCTCCTGTCCCTTGTTTTGGCCCTTTCAGGGGAATGAGCAGGCACACAATCCTCTGGATCTACAATCTGCCCTGGTACACTGACAACATGCGCCCAGAATGCCCTATGCCTGGCCCCATTGCTGCCAGGTAAGGAGGGCCGTTGCTAGGTTCTTAAAAGATCCGGGGCACAGGCCCATAACACAAATTTGCATATACATGCATACACGAGTCTAAGCACACGTCTATGTGTGTGTATGTATGTGGTGTGTATGTGCATGTGGTGTGCTTGCTTGTGTGTATAGATTACATACATACATATATACATAAGAAGTGTGCACTGACCCCCCACCCCACTTCAACTCAGACCCTGTTTCGGCATTTTGGAAAACATCCTACTTCTGCTCGGGCCAGTTTGTAGTCAGTCCACTTCAGCTCAGCACCAAACCTGAGTCAATGTTTGGAAAAATGAATCTTTATGCTTCCTGTTGACTACTATGGGAAATTAGAAAAAAAAACTAACTTTTTTCTCTTGGTCAGAACTGGATGATAATTTCAGGCATAGTAGCCCCCTAGAAGGGGATTACACCTGCCCAATGTTAGACAAATATGTGCAGGGTTTATATTTTGATTTTCTTTTAAAGGGAACTGCCAATAACATTTTAATTCCTTGGAAGAATTGGACAAAAATTTCAGAATTCATTGCTCTATCAGAGAACATCATGTCTCTCAAATTTCAGAATGATAGCCACAAGGGTTTTTGTGCAAGGGTGGCCTTGACATTTTGAGGCCTCCAAAAGAGGACATACTTATCTCCCTATGTTCCTTCTGGACCATTGTTCTGAAAATTACAGACAGCCTGGAGGTGTCCTAAGTAAGAAACCAGCAAAGTTTCAGAAGGATGGGTGCAGCAGTTCATGGGGAAGGGGAGTTCTCCAGTTTGGGGGAGGGAGTGATTTGCTTTCCCTTCCATTCACCTCTTCCACAAAAGTTTTTGGGTAAATTTGTATGAAAATGCACAGGTTATTAGAGATGTCCCCCAGGCAAGAAACCTGCGAAGTTTCTGAAGGATATACATGCATGCAAATTTAGAATGACTAGAATTTATTTACATTTCACCAAAGTTAGCAACAGGGGAACATGGGAGGGAAGGTGATACAGCACTCATGTCCTGCTTGTGGGTTTTCCCATGGGCATCTGGTTGGTCACTGTATGAACAGAATGCTGGACTAGATAGACCTTGGTCTGATGCAGCACAGCTCTTCTTATGTTCTTAAATATAGAGTGCCTCTGAGCATGTGCAGAATGTTTTTCTATCACCACTGGGCACTTAGATTCTCCCCCTACCAATTCTATTCCTCTCCATGCAACCAAGACGTCACCAGGATTCAGCCAATGAGTCTGTTTTCAAAACTAGGACTAAGTCATAGAGAAACTCTGAGCATGTACTAAGTGCCTTTCCCTCATCACTGAAGCTAGAGTTCATGCAAAAAAAAACCCCAAACCCACAAATGACAAAACATGCATAGGACTGAGCTGAAAGGGTAGTCAATTCATTAGACAGAATTGGGTAAGCACTGTATTAAGCTTGCAGTACCATGCTCACAACTCAGGACTTATTTCTGAGTAAACATGCAGAACATCAAGGTGCAAACCTCCCTGCAAAAGTAACTTGTGTTGGACTCCTCTGCACACTTTCCTGAGGGTGAGCCTCATTAAACATAATGGGGCTTCTGAGTAGGCATACATAGGATTGCATAAATTAGCAATATTTATCTCCCCTCCACTTAAAAAAACAAACCAAAAACTCCTATTTTTTAATTAAAGATTTCTGTTCATAGGAACATAGGAAGCTGCCTTATACTGAGTCAGGCCCTAGGTCCATCTAGCGCAGAATTGTTGACACCGACTGGTAGCAGCGGCTCTCCAGAGTTTCAGGCAGGATTCTTTCCTAGCCCTACCTGGAGATGCTGGGGATTGAACCCGGGACCTTCTGCCTGCCAAGCACGTGCTCTACCACTGAGCTACAGCCCTTCCTATTGCTGGATAATGGCAACTGACAGACAAAACAGCCCCAGATTTGTTTCTCTGCAACCATGTGAACCCATTCTTCTCAAAGACTTGAGCAAGGAGAAGGAGAAAAACCAACCCTCTTGTCTGTTTGTAAAAAGTCAAATATAGTTCAGAACTTCTCTTGCCCATCGAAGAGAAGTTTCTTTAAGAATTCCCCAAGGTATGCTCTGGGTGGAGTAAAGAAGAGAAAGAAAGAAAGAGAGAAAGAAAGAAAGAAAGAAAGAAAGAAAGAAAGGGGAGGGGAGGGGAGAAGAAAAGAAGATTTTCTTGTGATTCCAATCAATGGTGATTGGAAATGTGCATGGGGTTGGGGTAGAGAGGATTCCCTAAGCCAAGTGGCTCCTTTTGGAGAGGTGGTACTTCAGAGAAATTTAGGAGGCTGTGGAGGGTTTGTAAGGATTGCACGTCCTTAAATGAACTTTATGATGAGAGCCAGTGTGGTGTAGTGGCTAGAGTATTGGACTCGGAGCCAGGAGACCTGGGTTCTAGTCCCCACTCACTCGGCCATGGAAGCTCACTGGGTGACTTCAGGTTGGACTCAGACTCTCAGCCCAACCTACCTCACAGGGTTGTTGTTGTTGTGAGGCTAAAATGGAGAGGAGGACGATTATGTACACCACCTTGGGTTCCTCAAATTGGAAACAGGCGGGGATATAACTGTAATAAAATAAATAAATAAATAAATTATGAGGTGAGGTGGCTGAGGGTTTTTTCTAGCTTTTTTAAAACTGTAGAACCTATTTAAAAGCTCCAGCAGTTTCTCCATCGTGACGCCACATAGTCACATCGTGACGCCCTCCCTTTGAGATTATTTGAGTTCTACAGCTATTTAGGAGAAATTAAAGCGGAGGGGAAGAAAGAAGTTTGTGGAGGCTGATTGGATCCTTTGCTGTATTCAAGCTACTAAACTTCTGCAGAACCCAAAGGTTCCAGTTTGGGGCAGTAAAATCAGATGCTCTGTGAAATACCAGTATTTCACATGGAGTGCTTTCTTCCCTTCTTTCTCCCTCTTCAAAATTTCATTGCAGGCAAGCTCCCAACAGTGGGCATGTAAGAGCAGAAAAGTAGGGGGAGAGGGGGGTTTTGCACCTCAAAAAAACCCCTACACCAGAGATTAGGGATAGTGACCTCCTAATGGTCGCCTTAAAGAACTTCTGATTAGGATCCCTAATCCCCTGGGTGGCTTGGAAAATTTACACATGGCTAGCACAAAAGCCACTGGACCTAACTCTCTGAAATTTGGTAGGTTCAGTCAGCTTCATATGGCCTGCCAGCCAGGTCCTCAAATTCCATGAATTGATGTGGAAGCACAAAAAAAATTATAGTTCTTTACTTTGACAGATGTTCTTGAAAAAAGCAAATTTTACATGTGACTAGGACAAAAGTCACTGGACCTAACTGTCTGAACTTTGGCAAGCTCAGTCATCTCTATAGGGGCTGCCAGGTCCCCAAATTCCATGCAAGTATGTGGAAGCACACACACACCAAAAAAAGCTCTTTCCTTTGATACATTTTCTTGAATATAGCAAACTTTACCTGTGTCTGGCACAAAAGCCACTAGACCTAACTGCCTGGAATTTGGTGTATTCAGTCAGCTCCATTGGGGCTACCAAGCCTCCAAATTTCAAGTATTTGTCCTACACACTAAAATAGTTATGGCTGTTTTTGTTTTCCAATGCAAGTCTATGGGAAAATATAAAAAAAATGGCAATTAGGACAGCTCAAAACATCTGGGGCATAGCTCAAAAACAACCAGGGCCCGTGCCCAGGTGGGCCCTCTTCTAATGATGTCCCTGCAGGTAAGTGATGGTGGAGCTTTCCATCCCCACACCAGAGAGGCCTCTGACCATGGACCTCCCTCTCCTCCCACAGAAAGGGAGGTCCACAGCATCACATGGCCCGTGCCCAGGTGGGCCCTCTTCTAATGATGTCCCTGCAGGTAAGTGATGGTGGAGCTTTCCATCCCCACACCAGAGAGGCCTCTGACCATGGACCTCCCTCTCCTCCCACAGAAAGGGAGGTCCACAGCATCACATGGCCCTGAACCACCCTCCCAGGGAGCATGGGATTGCTCTCTCCAGATCTTGAAATGGGGAAACTCTAGAGCAAGCAACTCTGATATGATGACATTTTCTCCACCGAGAACCCCCCTCCTCAAAAGACCTTTGGAGAGTTGGGAAAGGACAGTCCTCTGTTTGAGGGTATCCTCTGTTTGATGCATTCCCCAGTCCAAGTCTGGTTAAAATCTAAGTAAGAACCATAAGAAAGGAGAATAAGGGCCTTGGAGAGGCCCATCCACAGTCAGTAGCACCTGGACAGCAGACTGAACCCTTCAGACTGGCCACCTGGTCATTGCCTTCTCCACACTATGGTAAGATGTACTGTATTTCTACTTAAATAAATAGTAATAATTATTTCTAAATTAGCATCTATACATCTAAATTAGCACATCCAAATGTTATGAAAATGGGTGTCCTCTTTTGTCCTCTGCTTTGGTGATGCATTTCCTCTTTTTTGGTGATGTGTAAGTGCTCGCCCCCAGCATCATCCTTTCTCCAAGCTGAATAATACCATGTTCTCCCCCCCAAATATTGCTAGAATGAATATCAGGAGGAAAACTTTGGAGTGAGTACATTTGGCTTGTTACAATAAGGAAATGTTTCATTCATTTGAAATACATTTGCTGCTTTTATGTTTGCAGAACATACATTAAAAGGACAGAGTTTTTTGTCAGGTGTCAACCCTCATATAAATTCCTGCGTTTCCTTTTATTTCTGCAATGGTATCTTGCAGAACAATTGTTATTGTTCTGTTTCCCTCTTCCACTCTCCTACATATTTCTTAATAATCTTGTAATTCTTCACCAATATCAAGAGATTTTCTTGACAAGATGTGAAGGTTTGAGGCCTACAGAGGCAAAAGGAAAAAAGGTCAGGCTTAGAGGCCTGGAGTTTTATTGGGGGCGGGGTAACCCTGAAAGGAGTAGTTTCATTTCTCCAGTTAAGTGTCAGTTTCATTTTCCCACTAAGTTTCATTTCTTCAGGTTTGAAGCAGTACTTTCGGTTTTGAGGGAGGAGGGTATATAAAGAGAGTGAGAAAGCCAGTAGGAGGGAAGAGACAGCCAGAGCCTGAAGTGAGAGGAGAGTCTGAAGAATGAGCAGGAAGAAGCAGCCTAGAAAAGTCTAAGGACAGCTAGGGTAAATGAACTGCATTTTGCAACTTTTATTTCTTTTAATGCCTTTTGTATCACTCAGCTCTATTGTGTAAATACCTTTAGTTGTGATTTGCTAGCTTTAAATTTACCAGTAAACTGTTGTGGTTAAACCCTGCGTCCAGAGTGGCAGTCACCCCGTGTCTACAACCTAAACCTCACATTACTGGGAAGGGGAAGTTTAAAAGAAGGAAGGTGGGACTCTTTAGGAGGCAAGAGATCCTTAAGGAGTTGCTCAGGGGGTCCAGGTCATAAGGGGAACCTTGACACAAAAGAAGAATTTAAGTTGAGCAAACACTCCCTTAGCACCAGAACCTATTTTTAGCTTTTTGGTTCATTCATGGAAATATGAAATAATAAATAAACCTGTGCCAAATGAGGGGCTTGTGGGGGGGGGGAGAATGTCCATTAACAGCCCCCTTAACTGTACCTTTTCATTGTGTTCACCCATTGTTTCCCCTTTATATTGCTGCTTTAGCACCCATCCAGTTTCTCCTTCCCCCATTGATCACAATCAATCAGGGATCATGTAATGAATATGATGATATCAAACAGTGCTATATAACCAATCAGATTTGGTTATTTGATAGTGTTACACAGCTAATTCAGAGTTAGGACTATGAGTCTGAGCCTCACTTTGAGTGGGGGACCATGTAGTCAGTCAGATTAACTATGTGGTGATGTTATGTAGCCAATTCGGTGTGAGGAAATGCTTCCTGCCCTTGCACTGAATGGTTGAACTCAAAACTGGGCAAACTGCATCCCCAAATCTACCTCCCAGAACATATAACACCACAAAAACAAGACAGATACTGAATCATTATTAGTTAAAATTATTATTAGCTGAACATTGATCTGGAGGAAGTGACAATCAATCTGGAGACCAAAACGAACATGGTGACTGAGCTCTCTTTAACTGTATCTCATCCTGTCTTTGTCAGGGATGGTGCAGCTCTTCACGAAAACAGGAACAGGCTTACTTCTGATTGGGTAATTGGTTACAATACTGTCTGCATGTTCTCAATAATCATCATAATAAGGTCTAGTAGAAACTTCAGTTTTTCCTAATGAAACGTTAAGATGCAGACCTCAAATAGCCATGGACAACATGGTCCCTACAGCCCCCATCTCCTGGCTACAGAGCTTTTCTACATGCGGCTATTAATCAGCTGTGAACCTGCTATATCTACTTTTGGTTTCATGGCAGAAATGAGATACGAGCACTACGTGAGGAGTGTTTCCTTTCCTGCTTTTCCACTACGTAACCTCTAGGTGGCATTATGGTATAGCAAAATAGTGCAAATACACAAGAGAAAAACATGCTTTCTCACTTTTATAATTAAATGCTGAATTTTCTTGCTTTAAGAAAAACTCGCTGAAAGTGCTGGTTAGGGTCGTCTAAAGAACTCGTAAACAACTGTGAGTAGGCAATGATGAGTGCACAAAATGCCTCATGTAGAAAAGCCCACAGTCTTGTATACTGAGAGCTTTCCCCTAGGTACAGATGAACACAGACAGACAGGCTTGCCAGATATTAATTCCGCATTCCAAAATGCCACTGTTTGTCACATCAGTGATGTAATCAAGGAGGTATTTCTTGTATTCCACAGGGAATGCAAGAATTACACTGACTATAGCAGGAAAGAAAGTAATTCCAGTACAAATTACTTACTCATTTGCTCTGCATATTCTAGATACAAGATACAATTTAAATTGTATTTGAAATATTACTTTCAAGTCCAGGTGATTTCACTACTGCCCAGTTCTGCCAGTAAGGTATGAACTGGACCAAAGGGGAACTTCCTTTGACATTCCCTCAGCAACAGCTCCCACTTCAAAAGAGGCACATCGCTAGTACAATTGAACAGCATCTTGCCTTTCAGGGCGCAGGAGCTGTTGCGGAGAAAAGGTCACAAGACAAGCTGGCTGTATGTACAGTTTCCTTACTCATGCGTAAATGCCTTCTTTGGATCTGCTAACACTCGGATGTCTGTGCATCACTTGTTTTTCTCTTTTTTTCTTTCCTTCCTACTCCTGCACAAGGATTACCAACCCAGAAATGGCATGCGGAAATATCGGGGGAGGGGGATATTATCTAGCGTTGTGGAACGGCACCACACAACTCTCTTTCCAGCTTGCTGCTGGAGATACTGGCATTTCAGATGAGAGCCAAACATTTTCTAGGAACGGAATGGCTGTTTCAGAAACAGGCTGAATCCCAAATGAAAATTGCTGAAGGCATTTGTGTCTGCATAGTGGACAGCTAATTTTTTTTTTTGTTCACAGGTGTGCAGACTTGAGCACAATGTATGCCAATGGCACTATAGAATGAATTCTAATCATTGCTTTCTTCCTACCCTATACCATGTATTTGCCCTCTTCCACAAATTATTCTCTTATGAACAACAGAATAATTGGTGGAAGAGGACAATTTTTTTTAATAACCCTCTAATTTTTTCTAAACTACACACATGGCTATTCTACATCAATCAGCATTTCCCCAGCCTCCTCAAGTATCATCATTTTCCTACAGCAATCATGGAAAAAGGCCTCAGCATAACTGTGGAAGGGAATAAAAATGGAACGTTTTAATAGGAACATCTACAAATAAGGAAGTGTAAAGATTCTGCATGCTCTTTATTACTGCCTAGATTCTCTGGGAAGGTATCAAAATGGGAAGGTTTTAATATGAACATTTGAAAATTCTAGCCATGTTATCTTCATCTGCCTCTGCTTCCAGTTTGATTACTAAATATTAGCTCATTAATGTACCCTACCCATTGCTCATTTTCCTTTCTGACAATCTATATATCGTACTGCATTACTTAATTACAATCCTATGCACTTACATGCTGATCTATGCTCTGGCTTTTATACCACGTTCTTAATTGTAATAATAAGTAAAGTCACTTTTTGTTCTGGCACAAGAAAACTGTTGGTTAGCTGCCCACTCATGGCATTATACTGAATGCAGGGCTGGCCAATTTTTTCTTCTTTAATGATCAATTACCACCAGAATAGTTTTCTAATGACCACACTGTTAGAGAGTAATAGAGTTGGCTATAATAGTTTCTGTTCACAACATTTCTCAAGCCAGGCACTGAACAAGCACATGCCAGTAAACATTCAGGAGGATTCTCCTTCTGGGCAGGTGTTTAAAATGAAATTCTCTCTCTTGCTCTCTCATAGCATTTTAAACACCATTATTTATTTACTTTGAAGATGATCACCCCACCTTTCAATCAAATGATTCTCAAGGCAGCTTACAAGCAACAGGTAATAATATTAAAAACCCAAATCTCACACAAATGCACCCCCACAACCTAGCAGCCCTCAGCCCTCTCACTGGGTGATGGATGGGGCCAGAATGTGCTTCCTTTCTATCTTCCAGTCCCAGGACAACTGTCAAATGGAGCTGAGGGTTCTTTCTAGCAGGGTGGGGGGAGGAAGCTCCCTGCAGCTGCCCCTTCTCTGGCCGATGGATAGGGCCTGGTTGGTCTCCTCCTTGGCTTGATGCTTCTCTTGGAAGGCAGGGGGTGCAACCTCCCAGTGGCTCTTGGTCCCCTGGCTGGTGTGCCTCCTTTCTCCTCTCCAGTCCCAGGGCATGCCTGGAGCCTACAGAAGAACGCATCCTAGAAATGGACAAGCAAGGAGAAGGGAAGGAGAGTTGGACCTTCCTGTGCACACCCCACTCATGTTTCTGCTATTTAAGCCCTGAGTGCTACCATCATAGCTTGGACTCACCAGATGGAGGAAAGGGGTCATCCAGAGCTTGTGGCCAAGCCATGATTGAGGAAGAAGAGAGAGGTGGGCTACACAGCATAGAGAGAGATGGCATGGCTGTTGCATCTGATCACCAGCCTGGAAGCTGGCCCACGACATTCTCTCTCCGGTACAGCCATTGGGTTAGACCTACAATGATTAGATAGGTAAAGAGAGAGAGCAAGAGAAAGAAAGAAAATCCTATACCATATCTATCTATCTATCTATCTATCTATCTATCTATCTATCTATCTATATTTATTGAAAATTATTTGGGGCTGCCTTTACGGGTAAAACCCTTAAACAAATAAACCCTTAAACAATCACGATTCTCAATAGCCCTGACATCCCACAAAGCCATGCTTGACTTATGTATAAGGAACACACATGGGGAAAAAAATAAAGGGGTTGTGGAGGAAAATTATATCATAAATATACATACCAAGCTTCATTATGATACTTCAGTGCTCAAGTTATCCCATTACAGTGTATTTACTTCTTCCCTTGAAAATGAGTGCAGCACTCAAGTTGGAGTCTGAACCTCCAACTTGTGTCTTGAATGTGCACACCAACTTTCATGCTGATCCTTCAATCTCCAAGGCAGACAGCACAATGCAATTTGGAGCTTTCTTACTGCCTTGAAACTAGGCTTGGGTAGTCAAATTGATATTTAAACTTGAAAAGCAGAATTTTGTCCCGAACATGAGTACCAAATTTCATTCCAATTATCTAGGTAGGTTTTAAGGATGGTATTGTGTTACAAACGCACACAGAGAATGCTGAACGAACAAGTTAAAAAGAAAGGCCTAGCTTCACTCAGCCATTATTGTTTTGTCTATACCAGATGGGCGGGGGTGGGGGTGGGAAGGTGAGGTGAGGCTGAAGGAATAAGTGACTCTCATAAGGCCATTTAGGCTGCAATCCTATACCCACTTACCTGTGAGAAAGGTCCATTGAGCTCTATGATACTTACTTCTGAGTAGATTGCCCTGTTCGTGAGTTTGTGGCTGAGGTGAGATTTGAGCTGTGGACTTACAGCTTAAGTCTTAGCCATTACAGCCCTATATATTCTTTAATTTAAAATTTTGAAAACACAAGAATGGCCACCAGATTGGAAAAAATAAACTTATATCTCCATACCAAAAAAGGGAAACACTAAAGAATGTTCAAACTATCTAACAGTGGCACTTATTTCACATGCCAGTAAGGTAATGCTCACGATCTTGCAAGGTAGACTCCAGCACCTCGTGGAACGGGAATTGCCAGATGTACAAGCTGGGTTTAGAAAAGGCAGAAGAACTAAAGACCATATTGCCAGTATCCACTGGATAATGGAGAAAGCCAGGGAGTTTCAGAAAAAAACACCTATTTCTGTTTTATTGACTATTCTAGAGCCTTTGACTGTGTGGATCATAACAAATTGTGGCAAGTTCTTGGTGGTATGGGGATACCAAGTCATCTTGTCTGCCTCCTGAGGAATCTGTATAACGACCAAGTGGCAATGGTAAGAACAGACCACAGAACAACGGACTGGTTTAAGATTGGGAAGGGAGTATGGCAGGGTTGTATACTCTCACCCTATGTATTCAACCTGTATGCAGAACACATCATGTAACGTGCTGGGCTTGATGAATCCAAGGCTGGATGTAAAATCACTGGAAAAAACATTAATAATCTCAGATATGTAGATGATACCACTTTGATGGCTGAAAGCGAGAAGGAGCTGAGGAACCTTATGATGAAGGAGAAAGAAGAAAGTGCAAAAGCTGGGTTGCAGTTAAACCTCAAAAAACCCAAGATTATGGCAACTAGCTTGACTGATAACTGGCAAATAGAGGGAGAAAATGTGGAGGCAGTGACAGACTTTGTCTTTCTAGGCGCAAAGATTACTGCAGACGATGACTGCAGCCAGGAAATCAGAAGACGTTTACTTCTTGGGAGGAGAGCAATGACAAATCTTGATAAAATAGTTAAGAACAGAGACATCACACTGACAACAAAGGTCCGCATAGTTAAAGCAGTGGTATTCCCCGTAGTAACCTATGGCTATGAGAGCAGGACCATAAGAGAGGCTGAACGAAGGAAGATAGATGCTTTTGAACTGTGGTGCTGGAAGAAAATTCTGAGAGTGCCTTGGACTGCAAGAAGATCAAACCAGTCCATACTCCAGGAAATAAAGCCAGACTGCTCACTTGAGGGAATGATATTAAAGGCAAAACTGAAGTACTTTGGCCACATAATGAGAAGACAGGACACCCTGGAGAAGATGCTGATGCTAGGGAAAGTGGAAGGCAAAAGGAAGAGGGGCCGACCAAGGGCAAGATGGATGGATGATATTCTGGAGGTGTCAGACTGGACCTTGGGGGAGCTGGGGGTGGCGACGGCTGACAGGAAGCTCTGGTGTGGGCTGGTCCATGAAGTCACCAAGAATCAGAAGCAACTGAATGAATAAACAACAACAATATTCTTTAATGGAGAATGGGAAGTAGAGCAGGGCAGGGGTAAGCAGACTTGTGGGTTCTAATATGTCTTTTTTTCCCCTGAGAACCAGGGGTTTGGTGCCAGGTACAACATAGTGGCTCAGCCTGGCAAACATATGAAAAAAATTAAGGAAAATGTTGCCTCTGAGCACATCCTCGGTCCTGAAATTTATGATCAGAACCAAGCTCACAAGTCCTTTCACACAAAACCCCACTGCTAGTTTCCCCCAAGTGTTCTTTTACAGCAAGTTAATTTAAGGGGGGGGGGGAGAAAGCTGTTTAGGGTGCCATCCTGTGGCCGCTACTCAGTGGCCAGACAGCCATAGGAAAGGTCTGCTTCCAGGAACTGACCTCGGAGCTCACACTCCCATGCCGCCTCACAGGCAGCACAGATTGTCCCCATGCTCTGCATTCGTAAGAGCAGCGTGAAGCAGTGAAAATGGGGCATTCCCAGGGGTGGGGTGGTGCGGGGCAGGGAGGTCAGAAATGCTATGTGTTGTCCGGCTGCCGCTTCCCGCACTCCAAAATTGGCTGTCTAGCCATGAAAGCCGGGCGGGGGGAGTGAGGAGGCCATTCTCTCCTCACCACTCCTCCCAGTCTGCACTGGATAGGCAATTGCCCCCGGGCTCGGAAGCGACCATCAATCCAGATAGGGTTTCTCTCTTAGTTGTGATTGCTAGACAACTGGGAGTCATAAACTCTTGCTGATCTATTGCCAGAGAACTACCATTAGATCCTGATCTACCTTCTGTCTGCCTCTTGGGTAGGGAATGACCTCCTAAGATCAGAAAGCAGCTTTTTGCAGTGGCTGTGAAAGACAGGGGAGAGGGGAAAGGATTTTTATATTAAGAATTATTATTACATTTATATCCCGCCTTTTTCTGTTGGAAGGAACCGAAGGCAGCTTACATGGTTCTCCTCCTCTTTATTTTATTATCACAACAACCCTGTGAGGTAGGTTAGGCTGAGAGTCAGTAACTGGCCCAAAGTCACCCAGTGAGCTTCATGGCCGTGTGAGGACTAGAACCTGGATCTCCTGAGTCCCAGTCCGACAATCTAACCACTACACCATACTGGCTCTGGACCTGACATCTGATGTCAGATTCCCTCTCCTGCAGTCATTGCCATATCTATGGTCTCAGGAAGGGGAATCCAAAAATTGCTCTGCCCAACTTCGTTCCCTATGCCACATTTAAAGACAGAGAAAAGAGAGATTCTAAAGAGAGAATTTATCCAATCCTGCTTGAAACTCTCATTTGCATGGGAATGAAACACTCAGTTTTGCACCTATAAATAAAGGAAGTGTAAAGAATCTGCATGCTCTTTATTTACTGCCTAGAATCTATTAATATAATAACCCAATTTGCAGTGCATAGGAAATATGATTAGACACTTCACCACGGCCGCTGACAGGGAGTCTTCCTAGTTACCAATTGCAAATGAACGCAACAAGAACCAAGATATAGGATAACAAGAAGTGTTAGTTTGCCATCTGTCCTCCCAGAGCTCTTCGGCAACAATATACCAGATCATCTGGTGCTTTAAAGTAAACCAAATAATTGTGACATATGGAAAGAGATTTCTCTTCAAGGCAATGTTCAACAAGCAGGAGGCTGGGGGGGCGGGGGAGAGAAAAGTGGAGATTGTGAATGCACAGAAGTGTAGGTTTAAAGGTCTTTGCAAGTGACAGGGCAAGTAATGGTTGCTTTCTTATGCTTTCCCTTAGTCTAAATGCTCTCGTTCTCCATACCCCAAATCCATATTTGCAGGAGCTGTGTTCTGCCAAAGATACCCTGCATCATTTGAAAGAAGCTTTTACTTAAAATTTAAAGTTTAAATGCATGTATATGTCTCCCTGTAGTGTCTATTTTAATCAAATGTGTTTTGTGTTTGGGGCCTATCAATAGAAACAGAAATAGCTGCTCAAAGAAATGTATTTAAGTGAAAATGCTCTGCTTGTATTATCAAGCCCCTGAATGCTTTACAGCAGGGGAGGGCAGATGGTAGATGTTTTGGACTTCAACTCCCAGAAGCTCCTACCAATGGTTGGTAGGGGCTTCAGCATGGCCAATTATCAAGAATGCTGGGAGTTGAAGTCCAAAAGATTTGGAGATCTACCTTCTGCCCTCCCCTGCCTTACATAACGATCCTATACATTTTCACTCAGAAGTAAATCCTGTTACGTTCAATGGGATTTTCTCCCAAGTAAGTGGGCAGAGGACTGCAGCCATAGAATATGACATAAATCCTTGTGAAGTGAGCAAAGAACCATTACTAGGGTAGGGTCAACACTGGAGAATCTTTTGTCTGGGAGGCACCACAGTGCCTGCATCCCCCCCCCCATTTTATTTCTGTATGTATTCTTATTTGCTGTCTTCATGTATTCTTTATTTCTTTAAGTATTCATTTATTTATTACATTTCTATACCGCCCAATAGCCAAATTTGGTTCTCTGTGAATGAATACAGCATAGTATCTGCTGCATGATGAAGTGCCACACAATAATGTATAGTGTTGTAACTGTGGGAGGAGTAGGAAGAGTTTGAAAGGTGACATGAGAGTGGAGTTGTTTCACTTTGTAATGCAAACGTGTGCCACCTATCACTCATACTGTGTGCATTGCCTCCCAAGTGGGAGGGATGGTTATAAGATGAGCCCTGCTTTTCTTATTCCTTTTTTACCTTGTTTAACATAAAGGTCCACATTACTTTAAAGTAATATGGGTGTGTGTGCTTGTTGTTGTTGTTCAGTCGTTAAGTTGTGTCCGACTCTTCATGACCCCATGGACCATAGCACGCCAGGCCTTCCTGTCCTCCGCTCTCTCCTGGAGTGTGCTCAAGTCCATATTCATTGCATCAGTGATGCTATCTAGCCATCTCATCCTCTGCCATCCCCCTCTCCTTTTGCCTTCAATCTTTCCCAGCATCAGGGTCGTTTCCAGGGAGTTTTCTCTTTGCATTAGGTGGCCAAAATATTTGAGCTTCAGCTTTGGTATCTGTCCTTCCAATGAGCACTCAGGGTTGATTTCCTTTAGGATTGTCTGATCTGACCTTCTTGCAGTCCAGGGGACGCTTAAGAGTCTTCTCCAGCACCACAATTAGAAAGCATCAGTTCTTCGGAACCCAGCCTTCCTTACAGTCCAGCTCTCACAGCCATACATTACTACTGGGAAAACCATTGCTTTGATTATACGGACCTTTGTCGGCAAGGTGATGTCTCTGCTTCTTACTATGCTGTCTAGGTTTGCCATAGCTTTCCTCCCAAGGAGCAAGCGTCTTTTAATTTCATGGCTACAGTCACTGTCTGCAGTGATCTTGGAGCCCAAGAAAATAACATCTGTCACTGCTTCCATTTCTTCCCCTTCCGTATGCCAGGAAGTGATGGGGCCAGATGCCATGATCTTCGTTTTTTTAATGTTGAGTTTCAAACCAGCTTTTGCACTCTCCACTTTCACCCTCAACAAGAGGCTTTTTAGATCCTCTTCGCTTTCTGCCATTAGGGTGGTATCGTCTGCGTATCTGAGGTTGTTGATAATTCTCCCAGCAATCTTAATTCTGACCTGTGATTCATCCAACCCGGCATTTCTCATGATGTACTCTGCATATAAGTTAAATAAGCAGGGCGACAATATGCAGCCTTGTCATACTCCTTTCCCAATTTTGAACCAATCGGTTGTTCCATGTCCGGTTCTTACTGTTGCTTCTTGACCCTCATACAGGTTTCTCAGGGGACAGGTAAGGTGGTCTGGTACTCCAATCTCTTTAAGAATTTGCCACAGTTTGTTGTGATCCACACAATCAAAGGCTTTAGCATAGTCAATGAAGCAGAAATAGACATTTTTCTGGAATTCTCTTGCTTTCTCCATGATCCAGCGAACGTTGGCGATTTGATCTCTAGTTCCTCTGCCTCTTCGAAACCCAGCTTGTACTTCCGGTAGTTCTCGGTTCACATACTGCTGAAGCCTAGCTTGTAGGATTTTGAGCATCACCTTGCTGGCATGTGAAATGAGCGCAATTGTACAGTAGTTTGAAGACTCTTTGGCATTGCCCTTCTTTGGAATTGGAATGTAAACTGAACTTTTCCAGTCTTGTGGCCACTATTGAGTGTTCCAAATTTGTAGGGATGTACGAAAGACACTTAGCCGCCACCATTTGCGTATGCGCGTTGTTGTTTTTTTTAAAGTCAGACGTGATAGGCTATGTAAAGATTTACGTAGCCTATCACGTCGTTTTTTTCCTTTTTTTTAAACCTAGCCATGATAGGCTACGTAAATCTGTACGTAGCCTATCCCGTTTTTTTTTTTAACACTGGAAAAGGTGGCGGCGGCAGCCGGTCGGAAGACCGGCCGACGCAGCCGACGCCTCCCGGAAGATCTGCCCCAGGTAAGTCTCGTCCTGGGGGGGATCCACTTGGGGGCGGGCGGTGGCAGGCCGTTTCACCATGGAGTTCGGGGCATGCACTGGCATTCGGCCTCACCAAGATCCATGGCGGAATTCTCTGCCATCCCTACTAGGATGTCCAGCTCAAGTTTAGTGTCCGCACTATCATGGCTATCAGGGACATTAAGATATTTCCTGTATAGTTCTTCTGTGTATTCTTTCCACCTTTTCTTAATCTCATCTGCTTCTGTTAGGTCCCTGCCTTCTTTGTCCTTTCTCATGCCCGTCTTTGCTCAAAACGTTCCCTTGAGATCTCTGAGTTTCTTGAAAAGATCTCTAGTCTTTCCCATTCTATTGTTTTCCTTGATTTCTTTGCATTGTTCATTTAAGAAGGCCTTCTTGTCTCTCCTTGCTCTTCTCTGGAACTCTGCATTCAGTTGGATATATCTTCCCCTTTCTCCCTTGCTTTTCGCTTCCCTTCTTTCCTCAGCTACTTGTAAAGCCTCATCAGACAGCCACTTTGCTTTCTTGCATTTCTTTTTCTTTGGGATGGACTGAGTTGCTGCCTCCTGAACAATGTTACATACCTCTGTTCATAGTTCCTCAGGCACTCTGTCTATCAGGTCTAATCCCTTAAATCTATTCCTCACCTCCACTGTATATTAGGGATGTCAGAGAATTCCACCACGGATCTCGGGGAGGCCGAATGCCAGTGGCGGAGCAGCCTGCCCCCCCGGGACAAGACTTACCTGGGGCGGATCTTCCGGGCGGCGGTGGCTCCGGCGGCGGCTCGGGCGGCGGCGGCAGTGCGGCGGCGGCGGCAGCCAGTCTTCCGACCGACTGCCGCCGCTGCCATTTCCAGTTAAAAAAAAAAAGACGTGATAGGCTACATAAAGATTTATGTAGCCTATCACAGCTACGTTTTTAAAATAAAAAACGTGATAGGCTACGTAAATCTTTACGTAGCCTATCACGTCTGACTTTAAAAAAAAAAAAACCCGCGCTATTTGTGTTCCCCTTATTTTCACCGTCTTAGTCTACGTAAATCTTGACGTAGACTAAGACGTGCCAAAATAAGGACCGCAAATGGAGACGGCTGTGGCCGCCGCCATTTGCATACGCACGTTGTTTTGTTTTGTTTTGTTTTGAAGTCAGACGTGATAGGCTACGTAAACATTTATGTAGCCTATCATGGCTGACTGCAGGGAGGCAAACGGCGGCTACGGCTGCCGCCATTTGTGTCCCTGCTAGCCAGCGGCCGGATGTCCGGCTGCTGGCGGAGCGGAGCCGGCCGGCCAGGATTCCGGGGTGGGGAGGCGCTCTGCACCTCCCCCCCTTTCGAGGATTCCAGGGGGAGGGATGGAACACCTCCCCCCCACCATCAACATAATCCGCGAACAGGTAAGTGACTTTCGTACATCCCTAATATTCATACGGGATATGATTTAGGTCATACTTGAATGGTTTAGTGGTTTTCCGCACGTTCTTCAATTTAAGCAGAAATTTTGCAATAAGAAGCTCATGATCTGAGCCACAATCAGCTCCAGGTCTTGTTTTTACTGACTGTATAGAGGTTCTCCATCTTTGGCTGCAAAGGACAGAATCAATCTGATTTCGATATTGACCATCCAGTGATGTCCATGTGTAGAGTCACCTCTTGTGCTGTTGGAAAAGAGTGTTTGCTATGATCAGCTTGTTCTCTTGGCAAAACTCTTATTAGCCTTTGTCCTGCTTCATGTTGTACACCAAGGCCATGCTTGCCTGTTATCCCGGTGATTTCTTGACTTCCTACTTTAGCATTCCAATCCCCTATGATGAAGAGGACATCTTTTTTTGGTGTTAGTTCTAGAAGGTGTTGTAGGTCTTCATAGAACCGATCACCCTCAGCTTCTTCAGCATCAGTGGTTGGGGCATAGACTTGAATTACTGTGATGTTGAATGGTTTGCCTTGGATTCGTACTGAGATTATTCTGTCGTTTTTAAGATTGTACCCCAGTACTGCTTTTCCCACCCTTTTCTTGACTATGAGTGCTACTCCATTTCTTCAAAGGGGTTCTTGCCCACAGTAGTAGATATAATGGTCACCTGAATTAAATTTGCCCATGCTTGACCATTTTAGTTCGCTGATTCCCAAGATGTTGATGTTCAGTCTTGCCATCTCATGTTTGACCACCTCCAGCTTACCTTGATTAGGGATGTCAGAGAATTCTGCCATGGATCTCGGTGAGGCCGAATGCCAGTGCATTCAGCCCCCCAAACTCTGTGGTGGAACGGCCTGCCACTCCCCCGCCCCCCCCCCCCGCGGATCCCCCCGGGACGAGACTTACCTGTGGCGGATCTTCCGGGCGGCTGCGGCGGCTGGTCTTCCGACCGGCTGCCGCCGCCGCCATTTCCAGGCTTGTTTAAAAAAAAAAAAAAGACATGATAGGCTACGTTAAGATTTACGTAGCCTATCATGGCTAAGTTAAAAAAAAAAAAAACCTGACGTGATAGGCTACGTAAATCTTTACATAGCCTATCATGGTTGGGTGGGTTTAAAAAAAAAAACGCATACGCAAATGGCGGTGGCTATGGCCGCTGCCATTTGAGTTCCTTCTTTTTACCGTCTTAATCTACGTAAATATTTACGTAGACTATGACAGAGAAAATAAAGGGGAACGCAAATAGTGTAGCGGGCGCTATTTGCATCCCCTTTTGATTCACTGTTTTAGCCTACGTAAATATTTATGTAGGCTAAAATGGTGAATGAAAAAGGGACACAAATAGCGCCCGCTATGCTATTTGCATTTCCCTTTATTTTCGCCGTCATAGTCTACGTAAATATTTACGTAGATTAAGACGGCCAAAAAGAAGGAACGCAAATGGTGGCGGCCGTAGCTGCTGCCATTTGCGTACGCGTTTTTTTGTGTGTGTTTTTTACCCAGAGCCCTCCGCAGGCAGAAATCTGGCTCCGGACGGCTCTGGCCTGGCTGAGCCTGGCTGGCTGCTCCGCAGAGCTGCTGCGGAGCACAGCCGGCCGTTCGAGGATTCCAGGGGGAGGAATGGAGCGCCTCCCCCCCCAGCGAGGATTCTGGGGGGAGGGATGGAACGCCTCCCCCCCCCGGCCATAAACATAATCCGCGAACAGGTAAGCCACTGTCGTACATCCCTAACCTTGATTCATTGATCTTACATTCCAGGGTCCTAAACAATATTGTTCTTTACAGCATCGGACTTTCTTTTCACCAGCAGACACATCCACAGCTGAGTGTCCTTTCGGCTTTGGCCCAGCCGCTTCACTCTTTCTGGCGCTACTTGGAAATTCCCTCTGCTCTTCCCCAGTAGTATATTGGACACCTTCCGACCTGAGGGGCTCATCTTCTGGCATCATATCTTTTAGCCTTGTGATATGTTCCATGGGGTTTTCTTGGCAAGAATACTGGAGTGGGTTGCCATTTCCTTCTCCAGTGGACCACTTTTTGTCAGAACTCTCCGCCATGATCTGTCCGTCTTGTGGCCCTGCATGGCATAGCTTATGGCTTCACTGAGTTACACAAGCCCCTTCGCCACAACAAGGCAGTGATCCATGAAGGGGTTGTTTACACTGGGACAACATAAAACCCACCTAATGTTCCATTCTTCTCTTCTTTCACCAAGAAACAATAGAAAACAAAACTAAAACATTCTCCAACCCCTTCTGCAAACCAACACAAAAGTCTATGTGCATTGGCACCCCTATCCCATGCTACCCCTATTATTATGTCTCAAATACAGTGTCCTCTTGCCTTGTTCGGTGCTCTCCTTACCTGGGAGTAAACACCATTGAAGCTGATACGATTTACTTCTGAGTAGACATGTATATCATCACATTGTCAACCTGTAGTTTTTTGAGGCAAGGCAATGAAAGAAAAGGGGGGATAATTCGAAAGGCTTGAAAAGACATCCCACCGTCATTTTCTTCTGAGGCGGCTGGGGGGTGGGGGTGGGGTGACACAGCATTGATTTCACACTCTTCGTTTCATTGCGCAAGTCACAGACAGAGAGAGGTAATGGGGTAGCCCTTCAGAGGGGGGTGGGAAAACTGTCAAGAAAGGCTGATCGCTGCCCTTCTCTTCAAAGATGCTACTGCTTTGCTTGTGGGACCACGAAGGGTGCATGAAAAGCCATTTACAAAACAATATTTTTCACTACACAACTACAAAGCTCTGCAGCTGTGCAGGAATAATTTAACAGGAAACGTGTTATTTGCAGTTGTGGAGCTCTGTAGGTGCACACTGACAAATAAAAGACTGGCAGTGCACCCCATCAATGATGGTCAGCAAATGGAGGGCAGGCCGCTACTTTCTCCCCACAAAGCCACTCCTCCTCCCAATCAAAGATGAAAGCATGAAGAAAGGTTGCCAAATGGGCTATGAAGGCACTCCCACCATGATACATTACTGTACCATGAGGTTAGCGCACACCAAAATGTATACCACACAGAAACTGCAAACTATTTTAAAAAACTATTATAAAAGTAGTCTTAAGAAACTGAGGATATAAGGGCAGAAAGAGTGTGAGGACAATAGTTTGGGCAGTGTGTCATGTGCTGTGCAAGTGAGCCAGGCATTACAATTATGGGGCTGTGCGGGGAGCTTGTGTAGATTTGCCCTAGAGCAGTATTTTCCAGATTACCAGGCGAACATGAACAAGAAATTCCTTACCTTGTTTTTTTAAAGATCACACTGAAATATGTGCTTCCCAGTCAGGTACATTTCTAAGCCTGTTTGCAGCCCTGATTGGCTGCTGCTTTTGGCACCATGTTGTTGTTGTTGTTGTTGCCCTTCCCACCAGAAACAGTGTCAGTCAGATTTGGCTAGATGATGATGTCACTGAGAGGAAATGAAGCTTATGGGCAATATCTTATTCTGACAAATCTTATTGGCTATGTGATGGCTTCGCTGTTTCTAGGCAGAAGAAGGGCAAGCTTTTAAATTTAAAAAAGGCACCCAAAAAGTGGCTGAATTTGATGGGGCTGAGAACAGAAGTGAATCAGTGTGGAAAGGCTAAGATCCTATGGGGATTTTGGAAGATTTTTACTCCCCTAATAGTGCATTCTTACACATGTTTACTTGGAAGGATGTCTCATTGTGTTTAATGGGGCTTACTCCCTAGTAAAGATGTTTAGGATTGCAGCCTTAATCCCCCTTTTCATGACAGAATTTGAACCCTGAGAAAATTTAGCATAGCACTGCTATCAGCCACTCAAGAAATGAAGGCACTATATCATCAAGGCAGGGCACCACCCAAGTAAAAATACTCCACAGTCTGATGAATGAGACATGGACAAAGTATCAAATGTGACCACATTTGTATTCAGATGTTGTTGGGAGCAGGCACTGATATATGATCTATCAGCCACCACCAGATTTTCTGGCTCCCCTATATACATATGAATGGGTGGATGAATAGATAAACAGACAGTGAAATTATGTTGAAAATTACATGGCACCAAGCCCATAACATATCTTAGACTCATTAAAATATTGTACAAATGTATTTTTTTTCCAGACCAGATCTCAGAGAGCATTCTATCTTATAATATGGAAATTAATGAAAAGAGGAAATGTCCTATTAAATATGCAGTTTCAGCATGCTGCTCCTTTAATTTTGCAGCTCACCAGTCCTTATCAGGCACTGCCAAATTCTGAAAGCTGAGAGGTTACCATTATTTTTGTTTTTCATTCTGACATCAGATTTTTTTTTTTAAAAATAATATATTGTTAGCACAGGATATATTGACCTCAGGGATTTAGTCCAGTTCCTTAGCAAAGGAACAGACTGAGTGAATAGAATTCTGAAGGAGAGAAACAGGCTGCCTGGGGAAACAGTGATAAAGAAATATTGAATATGTATCTGGATAGAAATCTAAAAATAAATGCTAAAATGGCTCTTTTTAATTATTTTATTTTGTTAAGAGGGCATGAGTGGGTTCACATGACATGGCAGTCCACCCTGTGAATAAGCTATGCAAGTGTGGGTTATTTTTGGAACAACCCACGGTGCGCCCAACAGATGACTGGACTTATCATGGGTTGCTCTTCCTCTCCTTCCCCTTTGGTCCTCCACCCTATATCCCAGGGTCCTGCATGGCAGAACCCCTCTTGTTTGCCCATCCTGTCCCCCTCCCTGCTCCAATCATGACCCTGTTTTTCTTCCCTGTCTCTTTTTTTTCGGGCCCTGACATTTGCACAAATGGGGCCATAATATTTTTTTAAAAAATTCAGCCTGAGGAATTTGCGCAAATGTCTTCATAATTGCACAAAGTGCAGTATGAAGCATACGAGGAAATTGAGGTAATGAGACTACATACAGGCTAATTTGACAATCGTTGACAGTGACATGTCATTCACAGTAACCGTAGCACTAACTGCTCCAAATGGGAGACACAAAATGGGTGGGGAGGCTAGATCTTTCTTTAAAGGACTTGTTGGAGAGTCAGGGAAGTGTGGAATGGAAGCAAGACATCCACAAGTGTCAGCCCAACATTTACAAACCTG
Organism: Heloderma suspectum; assembly: GCF_057233095.1. Classification (NCBI taxonomy): domain Eukaryota; kingdom Metazoa; phylum Chordata; class Lepidosauria; order Squamata; family Helodermatidae; genus Heloderma; species Heloderma suspectum. The sequence goes on from NC_139458.1 coordinate 276,821,054, forward strand.
GGGACCACCTTGCTAAGTGAGCGATCTTGTCCCCTTTTCCCGACCTATCACTGTCAACGGCTGTCAAATTGGCTTATATGCAGTCTCGTCTTGTCAATTTCCTTGTTTGTTTCATACTGCACTTCCTTCTCTTTGACAGCTGAAACATACAAGGGCATTGACAAGGCAAGGCTATTTATATTTGACAGCTGCAAGTGCACACTTCCACAACTGTGAAAGACCGACAAAAATGAATAATAATAATTTAAAAATTATGAAGAAAGTTGTGCAGATTCCTGGGGCGGAATTTTTTTAAAAAGGGGTTGGCGAATGAGTGACAGCCCCTCCAAAGTGCCATTTGGGCATCGGTGTATGCCATCACTGCAGCATGGGCGAATCGCTCAGGAAGAATGGCAGCGATTTTTGCGGCTCTTGCTGGGTAGTTTGCTGCCCAGTTGTGGCAACACATGATGGGTTGGCTCTGTTGGGTTCAGATGATGCACCAACCCATTGTGGGTAAAACAACCCCTAAAACAATAGGGGTTGTTTTACCCACAATGGGTAAATAAGCCACCCTGTGGGAAGCGGTCCAGATTTTGGATGACATGACAACCCAACATGGCTTGTTGCACACAACAACACACAATGGATTGTTGTGTCATGCGACCGCAGTCCATATCTTAAATTGAATGTTATTATCATCCACAATAGGGCAATACCTTTGTTAGGACCAATCAACATGTCACAAAATAGTGAGCAAGCGTTCAAGTTATCCAGAACTCCTCATCAGGTTAGGTGTAAAGGAGGGTTGGTGTTGAAGACTTAGGCTTGAATCCAACAGTGTCCTTCTACCAGCAGAATAAAAATTGCTGGTAGAAGGGATTTCCCCTCAGCACTGCCGCTCCTAGTGTACCCCAAATTTGCTATGGAGTGTTGGGGAACCCTCTGGAACAGAATTCAGCTGTGTGCAGGGGACTGCAGTGTGTGTTTGTGTGTGTGTGTTAGGGGGGGAGTCCATTCATGCAACATTGGATTTAAGCCATACAGTCTGCCTTGGTCATAGGTTGAGAAGCAGTATAGGAGGAGATAGCAGACTTAATTCAGTTATGGTCTCCTAGGTGCTATGCAAATTTTGCGTTACTTACAGCTTGGGTTGCTGGGACTAAGAAAACCCAATGGCTGATTCACCATTTTTGAAAAGATAAAACCCAGCAGTTGCCCAGATCTGCCTCCAGCCCTAAGCAAGCACACATTTCCCTTATTATATAGAGAACCTTAAAGAACTGGACAAGGAACCTGTTACGTGTTTCACTTAAGATTGGAGATAGATTCAAGTGTAACTTGAAACCTAGATGTAACTTGAAACCTTCATAGCACCTAGGAGAAGATCCCAACTGAATTAACTCTGCACCTCTCCCTATACCATCTTAAGATTGTGACCAATGCAGACTTCTGGGCTTCAATAGCAAGCAAGCTTTTTTCTCTCCTGCCCTCCCCAGCTTTGCTTAACATCCAGTCAGATGAAGAGTTCTGAAGAACTCAAAAACTTGCTCACAGTTTCTGTCATTTTGGTTGGTCCTAAGAAAAGTATTACCCTACTGTGGATTTTAGATTTTTTTTTTCTTATGAACCAAAATAGTTGTATTTCCATTTTCTGTTATTATCAGTTTGAGATATCTGAGTGGTCATGCTAAATCTGTCACTGCTTCCATTTCTTCCCCTTCCATATGCCAGGAAGTGATTGGGCCAGATGCTATGATCTTCGTTTTTTTAATGTTGAGTTTCAAACCAGCTTTTGCACTCTCCTCTTTCACCCTCAACAAGAGGCTCTTTAGATCCTCTTCACTTTCTGCCATTAGGATGGTATCATTTGCATATCTGAGGTTGTTGATAATTCTCAACAACAACATGCTAAATGCCTGGCAGAGAGACCATCTCTTGTTGGACAAATGGGCATGTAAATACTCAAAACTGATAACAAATTTTATTCTGCTCGTCCTATTGACAAGATAGAGATCAGCTGGCAATAAGGGCCAGAGTCTTAAAGCAGGCAAAAGAAGAGACACAAGTACCAGGCCCAGCCAGTTAGTCGTAACTAATTCTTTCATTGCAGAGTTTTAGATTCATTGACCTTAGAGAGAGGTACCTTCCATGTAATAGGTTCTACTAGAGAACAACACTTAGCTCTCCAGAGCATTTCTGGGCAGTGCATTTTGTGGGAGCAAAATGCATGTGACTGACATTCGAGACAGGATTAAAGAATTTTTATACAGTCTAAATAAAAATCAATTCCCATCTTAATTAGGCTTCACTCCTTCAATGTGGCTGATGTCAAACTTTCTAAGTCTCTAGTTGTTGAGGGATTCTGTAGGACAAACAAGAAAGACAATACCTGAATTTATAAAGCTAAACACACATGCGCACACCTAATCAGACATAAACCAAAATAAGACTGCTGATCCTCAAAACATTTATTTAGAAGTATGTCTCATTCATTGATTCCAGCTGAGTTTATTTCTAAATCTGAGTTCTTAGGACCATGATGCCTCTTAAATATTACATAAGGAAACAAGAAAATAAAAGAAAAAAAGAACAGACCCAGCAAAAGTGGAATATGTTTTGGAAGTGCTTAAAAGAAAAGAACAAAGCAAGCAAAAGAACTTTGATGGTAAATGAAAACACCTTTCCCTGTTGGTGAAAGAGGCACCAAGGCGGCTAATTTCTGTTTCAAAGCTTACTGGAGCTTAAGGCAAAACTAACTATATGCGAGTGAAGTCACATTAACATGGTGAGTCCTTCACCCATATGTAATTTTTGTGTATCCTGGGGGCGGGGTGTGTGTGTGTACTGTGGCTTCGTTTATTGTTTTGAACCTTAGCAGCTCCTGTAGAGTTGGGAGTAGCAGCAGTGGGTGGCGCTTCTGCTTAGTTCTGCATTTCTGTGTGTGATAATAAATAAGGACAGTTGTGTTTGAGGCCCGCTGAGTCTGCCAGTCATTCCCTCTACCTATACAACAATTTGTGCCGACAAAGGTGGGATACTGAGAGCTATACAGCAGCTAGGACTGTGGGTGTTTCTGCATTAAGCAAAACCCCCACAAGACCCCAGATCCTTTCCGGAGCTTCCTGCTTTCAGTTTCTTTGTGGGATTAGGAAGGGCTGCTTTACACAGCAGCCACATGGTGTGAACTGAGGGAGTGCCTCCCTCCCTCCCTGGCATGTGTGCAAGGTGGGGGGCAGTCTTGTTTTCGCAGCTTAACTTCTGCTGTACTATTTTCTCGCAGCCCCCAGGAAACCTCCGACTTACTTCTGAGTAGACATAAAATGTAAGGTTGTACTGTAAGTCTGCAACCCTTGGCACACTTTTGTGGGAGTAAGACTCATTGAACTCAATGGGACTTACTTCTGAGTAGACATAAGATCACCCTGTAAGTCTGCAACCCTCAGCACACTTACTTGGGAGTAAGCCCCAGTGAACTTAATAGGGTGCTCTGAAGCAACAGAGGACGTTGCTTCTGAGCCTGATGGGGTGGGGGATCAGATGTGTCTCCCTTTGTTGCAGGGAGGCATTTTACCCTCTTCTCCCTCCAACTGAGAAATGCAGAGGCAGGAGACACAATGAGCAGGCGATTCTTGCCCTCGCGCCTGTCAAATCTCATCCTGACCATGCCCCCAACAACTGAAAACAAACGCCCACAGCAGGCAGACATAGAAGTTTCTTCCACTATTAGAGAATTTTATGAATATGAACTTGAGCACACTCCAGGAGAGAGCGGAGGACAGGAAGGCCTGGCATGCTATGGTCCATGGGGTCACAAAGAGTCGGACACAACTTAACGACTGAACAACAACAACAACATGGCACTCCTGTTCTGTGGGCTGAAAAAAATATCACATTTTTTGCATTTGGGGGAAACATGAGATAGGCTGGAGGAAATGGAGGGAGACACCCTGGAGGGTAATAGCATTATCTAAAGAGCCTGCAAAATTCCTAGAGAGAGCCATCTCAATCGCAGGATAAAAGCTCTGTGTGATGGGCCCCTGTGAATCCAATGAATACAGCTAACTGGTAAGTAGTCAGCTAGACCCACTTAAGAACTTGTGTGTATGTGTTTTTTAAGAGAATTAAAATCAAAATGGCTGCTTTTAGACATCTTGAAGAGTTTGATGTTAGTCAACGTGCTTCCTGGGATTCTTACACAGAATGGGTTTCATTCTATCTCAAAGCAAATAAGAGAGCTAATGCTAACAAAAGCGACCTGTGCTCTTGACTGTTTGTGGGCCACAGACATTTGCCATGATAAGATCCCTCACTGCTCCTGCCTTACCCAAAACTAAGACATTTGATGACCTTTTAGGACTATTTAAGATAGATTTTTCACCAGATCCTTCAGTTATTATGCAGATATTTAAATTTCACAGATGAATGCAGCAACCTGGAGAGGGCATTGCCATTTATATTGCAGAACTGCATCATCTTTCTCAACACTGAAACTCTGGGGATATCCTAGAGGATATGTTGAGGGATCACCTTGTCTGTGGGGTTTATGATGAAGCACTACAGCAAAGCCTCTTGTCTGAGGCAAACTTGACATTTGCAATGGCTCAAGAAAAGGCATTAGCCAGTGAGACTGCATCACTAAATGTCACAGAACACGAGAGAGATGCAGAGGATGTAAATGCCATCTGGAGCAAGCAGGCAGAGAATTTGGGGCAGCAAGGTCAACAGAACACAAGAAATGCACCCTCCATAAAATCTGCAGATAGGCCCTGGCTTGCCTATTCCTGCTCAGGCTGTGGAGGACCACATCAGCGCTCTCTGTGCAGATTCAAGGATGCTGCGTGCAGGTTTTGCAAGAAGAGTCACCTTGAGTGAGTCTGCCATTCAAAATCTGTCAGCACAAGGCCAAGGAACTACAGCGAAGAGTCACTTCACGTAACGTCTCATGGGGTTGATTATCCACAGGATGAGGCGCTCTGTCCCTGCCCCTGAAATCCTCCCGGGCCGGCTCCATGGAGCCGCCAGCCGGGGCCAGCCGCAGCCAGAGTTCCGACCATCATAGCGGCTGCCATTTGCATCCTTGCAGTAAGCCATGATAGACTACGTAAGTATTTACACAGCCTATCACGGCAAAAGGCAGCCACACAAATGGCGTAGCAGCTGCCATTTGTGTGGCTGTTTTTTGCCATGATAGGCTACATAAATACTTACGTAGTCTATCATGGCTTACTGCAAGGATGCAAATGGCAGCCGCTATGATTTCAGGGGCAGGGACAGAGCGCCTCCCCAACATCGCGGATTGACCGGCACGGAGCCAGGTAGGGATTTTGTACATCCCTAGTATTAATCAATGGCCAGAAGTGAAAAATGGAAGTGGATTTGGGGTCTGGGGTATCCACAATTAACTAGGGATGTCAGAGAATTCCGCCACGGATCTCGGTGAGGCTGAATGCCAGTGCATTCGGCCCCCCGAATTCCGTGGCGGAACGGCCTGCCCCCCCGCCCCCTCGCGGATCCCCCCCGGGATGAGACTTACCTGGGGCGGATGTTCCTGCCGGTGGCGGCTGCAGCGGCGGCGGCTGGTCTTCCGACCGGCTGCTGCCGCCACCATTTGCAGTCTTGTCTTGTTAAAAAAAAAAACAAAAAAAAAGACGTGATAGGCTACATAAAGATTTACGTAGCCTATCATGGCTGGGTTTAAAAAAACAAAAACAAAACCCGCGTACACAAATGGTGGCGGCTACAGCCACCGTCATTTGAGTTCCTTATTTTTGGCCATCTTAGTCTACATAAATATTTACGTAGACTATGGTGGCGAAAATAAAGGGGAACACAAATAGCGTAGCGGGCGCTATTTGCGTCCCTTTTTGATTCGCTGTTTTAGCCTATGTAAAGATTTACGTAGGCTAAAACGGTGAATCAAAAAGGGACGCAAATAGCGCCCGCTACGCTATTTGCGTTCCCCTTTATTTGCGCCATCATAGTCTACGTAAATATTTACGTAGATTAAGACGGCCAAAAATAAGGAACGCAAGTGGCGGTGGCCGTAGCCACCACCATCTGCGTACGCGTTTTTTTCCCCCCCTTTCCCAGAGCCCTCCATGGCCGGAAATCTGGCTGCGGATGGCTCTGGCTTGGGCTGGGCCTGGCTGGCTGCTCCGTGGAGCTGCCGCGGAGCACAGCCAGCCATGGAGGATTCCAAGGGGGAGGAATGGATCACCTCCCCCCCCGTCGAGGATTCCGGGGGAAGGGACGGAACGCCTCCCCCCCATCAACATAATCCACGGAAAGGTAAGTGACTTTCGTACATCCCTACAATTAACAGACACCTTTAAGCACATATTTTCTGGGATGTTTGCTCCAAAGTTGTCAAGTCCATCATGCATTCTGCGTGATTACAGTGCAAAGAAGGTCAATATCATTGGATGCTGAGCTGTAGATGCACAGTATGGCTTTTTCCAAGGGAAGCTTCCATTTATAATTGTGGAGGGGATTAGGGAGAAACTGGTTCTCATCAATAGGGACTAGCATTCAGTGAATTCACGCCCTTACTAGAGGTTGGCTTGCAGCAATTGTTAATAAATTTCCAAGGGTATTTTCTGAAGAAATGGAAGAATACAAAGGGAAGCCAGTGTAGCTCCATCTGGGTCCATCTATTGCACCAATTTGCATGAAAGCCCGAAATATACCTTTTGCATTGTGGGGAAAAACTGAAGATGAGCTTAAGCATCTCATCAAGCAAGGTGTGCTAGAACCAGTTACACAGACCCAGTGGTCTATGCCCATTGTGCCGATGTTAAAGCCTAATAGGAATGTGAAGCTATGTGGGGATTACAAGTGCACTATGAATAAGGTGCTTAAGTAGCATCCATACCTACTGCCTACTGTTAGTCAACTCCTTGCTGTTCTTGGTGGAGGGAAGGTCTTCGCAAAACTTGATCTGGTCATTGATGATGCTACAGCAGATGCCCAAACAGTAATCACTCATCGAGGGGCATTCCGAGTAAAGCGCCTGCAATTTGGAATTTCTGTGGCCCCTGGACTGTTCCAACAATTCATGGAAACCCTACTTTCTGGGATTCCAGGTGTTGTACCATAGTTTTATGATGTCTTGCTCATGGGATCAGCAGAGGAAGAACTTTCTGAATGACTTCAAGAAGTCCTACATCGTTTTGACATACCCGGCATTCATGTAAAAAAGGAGAAATGTGAAATTGGAACCTCCAGTGTAACATTTTTGGGTTATCGTATTGATGCTTCTGGCATTCACCTCACTGATGAAAAAATACGTGCAATTCACGATGCACCTGCTCCAAAAACAAAGCAGGAACTTTAAGCCTCCTTGAGACTTCTCAATTTCTACCTTCCACAAAAGGCTACCATTGCTGAGCCATTGCATCGCTTGCTGGGAAAAGGAGTTCCATGGAAATGGACCAGCCAGCATAAGAATGCTTTCCAGAATGTCAACCACATTTTGAATTCAAATTCTGTGCTTGTACATTATGATGACACCCCCTTCCCCCCCGCTAATCCTTACTACTGATGCTTCTTCTTACGGGGTTGGTGCTGTGCTAAGCCACAAATTTCCCAATGGTACAGAGGCACCAATTGCTTATTTTTCAAGGACTATGTCATCCACTGAAAGGGAAATTTGCACAAATTCACAGACAAGCCTTGGCTGTTATTGCAGGAGTCAAAAAGTTCAACTATCTCTGTGACCGTGCTTTTGAAATACACATGGACCACAAGCCTCTTTTAGGAATTTCTCTCCTAGTAAGCCTACTCCCTGCATACTATCACCTTGCATGCAGTGCTGGAGCATTCTGCTCAATACTTAGGATTATACAGTGGTCTACAAACCAGAGAAGGCAATAGCTAATGCTGATGGATTGAGTCAGATACCACTTCAGATTCCAGATTTTGTTGTACCTCCTCCACTGGAAGTCTTGATGCTAGAAGCCCTTCCTGACCCACCTCTTCAGGCTGATAAAATTGCTAGGCTGACTGCTTGAGATCCTGCACTGGCTCGTGTTTTAAACTGGGTATGGAGGGGATGGCCACAGGAGGAACTGCCAAAGGAATTTAAGCCATTCAACTGCCATCAGCATGAGAAGTCTGCCCATAAGGGATGTCTGCTATGGGGAAACCATGTTGTTATTCCAGATAAGAGTCATCAAACCATCTTGACCACACTGCATACAGCTCATCCAGGAATTGTTTGTATGAAAGCATTGGCCATGAGCTATGTCTGGTGGCCTGGTATCGACTCAAATATTGAAAAAACTGTAGAGAGCAGTACTTGTCAAGCCCCTAGGCACAATCCACCAAGGGCACCTATCTTTCCATGGCAAGTGACCAAGAAGCCTTGGTCAAGAATCCGTATTGATTTTGCAGGACCATTTCAAGGGAAAAAACTTCTTGGTTGTGGTAGATTCTTACTTGAAGTGGTCATAGTACCATCACAAACAGCCACTGCAACAATCACAGCACTGAGCGGCTGAGCCACTTATTAGCAACCCATGGGTTGCCTGATACTGTAGTCTCAGACAATGGGACTGCTTTTACATCTGCTGTAGTATTTAAATCATTTGAGGACAAGAACCTTATTCGGGCTGTCACCATTGCACCTCGTCATCAGCAAATGGCCAAGCAGAACAAATGGTACAGACAACAAAAGATGCCCTGAAGTGCATCGAGAGAGGAGTCTGACCAACACGCCTTGCCAGGTTTCTCATTGCTCAACATGTTACTCCTTGTGCAACAACAGGAGTCAGGCAGGCAGTGTTACTTATGGGGCAGCGTCTAAAAACTTGCCTTGACCGTCTCTACTCAGATTTAGCCGAAGACTTCCAAAGCAAATGGGAGCAAGCTCTGGATGCTGCCTTCTCAGCTCCTACTCTGCATTCATTTGCCCCGCAAGATCAGGTGTTTGCTAGGAACTTTGGTGCTGGACCGAGGTGGGTTCCTTCCTCTATCATTGAGGTCACCAGGCCTGTGTCATACAAGGTCCACTGTGCAGATGGGTCAGTGTGGCATCACCATGTTCACCAGTTGAGAAGGCGTTCTGGCCAGAGTGGGTTGTCATCAGCAGAGGTAGCTGCTGAAGATCTATCTGGAACTGATAGATTCACTGCCAGCTGAAGCACCAGAACCACTAAGCGATGGGAGCCATACTCCTTCCTTACCTATGGCAGTTACTGAAAGGAAGTCATCTGAGCAAGCTACACCTACTAGTCGAGTGCAGAGACCGTGCCGTGAGAGGGGACCTCCTCGTTGGTTGGAAGACTATGATAGCTAAGGGGGGAGGAATGTTATGTATCCTGGCCGGGGGGGACGGGGACACTGTGGCTTAGTTTATTGTTTTGAACGTTGGCAGCTCCTGTAGAGTTGGGAGTAGCAGCAGCAGGTGGAGCTTCTGCTAAGTTCGGCAGTTCTGTGCGTGATAAATGAAGGACAGTTGTGTTTGAGGCCTGCTGAGTCTGACAGTCATTCCCTCTACCTATACAACAGTAAGCCTGGCTTCTGAACTTGTCATACATGCCCCCAAATCATTCTTGCCTCACATGCTTGGGACTAGTGGCGGTAGTATTTGCCTTACAAATATTGTGAAGTGGCATTGTTTAGATGATATATGTTGATTTTTTTTTATTTTTTTTTTAAAGATCAAACACAGTTGCAAAACTGTTCCAGGGAGTTGAGTGTGGGAGGTGTGTCGGTGATGTCCTATGTAGTTACCAATGGGTGCTGCGCACAGCAAGGGAACGAGTTTTTCAAAGGTCACACCATGACAAAAAACAAACATGTTTCTACTAATGCAATGAATGCATTTCAAATGGCTGCCACAGATTTTTTAAATATAATACCCATTTTCAACAAGCTGCTATCCAAATTCCAGGAAACTCTTCTCATGTTTTGTTTAGCCTACTGTTAAAGATTTTGTGCACTAAGTTCCTTTACATTTTCAATGTATTTTCTCTTGGTTACTCATCACCAACCTGTTACCCTTAACAAATTATGCAAATATTTTTATTTGGAATGAAGAGTTGTCCTATATTGACTAAGGATTGTGACTGAATTTCCCAGTTAGTTCTCTGGACTTAGCACACTGGGTACTATTCATAATCAGTATATTTGAAAGCATCATGGTCAAATCATGGCCCAAAACTCATGGTGAAATCATGGTCCAAATCTCAAGCCCTAGGGGTGCTACAATGCAAGGAATCCTACAAGGCATGTCAGACTGTGATGTATGGCTAATAGGCAAGATTTGTATACCTTAATGTTTTTTTTAAAACTTGGCAATGTAATGATAATATACATTTGCAAGTATTGTTTGATCCGTTGGAAGTTAGAGTTTAGCACTACCTAATACTATATAATAATAATATTATATTAAATTACCTACCTGGACATTAAGATCATCAACTGAGGCCCTCCTCCAGGTCCCACCACCAAATGAGACAAGGCGGGTGGCTACAAGAGAGAGGGCCTTTTCAGCGGTGGCACCCCATTTGTGGAATGCTCTCCCCAGAGAGGCTTGCTTGACATCTGTGTTATGGTCTTTTCAGTGCCAGGCAAAAACCTTTCTATTCTACCAAGCATTTTAAGAACTGCTTTTAGTACCCTATTCTGCTGCTGGCTTTAATCTGTTTTATCTTTTGTTGTTCTTTTTTTTTAATATTCATACTGTATGTTTTTAATGTATTGTACACTGCCCAGAGAACTTGGTTTACTGGGCAGTTTCAATACATAGTACAGTACGGGCGCAATCCTATTCAGATAGGCGGCCGCCTCCGATCTTGGAGACAACCGCCAATCCAATGCAGGGCAGGAGAAGCACAGAGGGGATCGTTCCCTCCGCGCTTCTCCTGCTCTGCATTTTCGGCTAGACAGCCAATTGCAGCTGGTATAGTCACGGGAGAGCAGAGCGGGGGAGGAGGCTGCTGTATGACACACTGGATGTGTTGTACAGGCATTTCCGTCCTCCCCGCCCCAGAACGCCCTCCCGAAACACCCCTTTTCGGCCGCTCTGTGCTTCTCTTGCAAGCGCAGAGCACAGGGCTGTTCTGCACTGCCTCCAAGGCAGCGCGGAAGTGGCAGGAGGTCAGTTCTCTGGGAACCAAACTTGGAGCGTGGGCTCCAAGGTCAGTTCCCGGAAAATGAGATATCCTATGGCTGTCTAGCTGCTGTCTAGTGGCCATAGGATTGCTCCCTCCATAAGTAAGTAGGTAAAACCATGGTGAAGGGGGGATGGGGGATGCTGCCACTTGAACTTCAGAAATGCTATTACAGTTAAATGACCATTTGCTTGGAGTAAGCATTAGGACACCCAAACACAGCAGATTTAGCTGGGGCGGTGGGTGAGGAATCCAGAAACTACATTTAGAAATAATTGCTTAACTTCATCAAGCATCAGAACCCACATTTCCTCCTCAGTGCCATCTGTCTGCAACATTAAATGGAGCCTTTGAGATCCCCACAGAGCAGAAGCAGCAATGTTTTAATGATTAACCAAACCTATCAAGATGCCTGTCGTTCTATAACTCATCACCAATGAATGGAAAGGGATTTTGAAAAGCAAAGTCCCCTTTCCCTGTTCAAAACTCGCCTGCAGTCCTAGCCAATGAATCTTCAGTGGCGCGAAGAGAAATCCACATAATCCTATAGTAAATAAAATCTGGCTGTTCTATCTTCACTTCAATAAGGGCTACAGCTAGGCCCAATTCTTATGTTACCACAGTGGCCATGACAATGTTCTGCGACAGGCTCCCCCCCGCCTCAATAATTACAATGCTGACATCACAGAAGATTGACCTGAGCCTAAAGGAGGCTTTCGGGCAAGCTGGGGCGACAGCCCCCTTTTAAAGCATATGCAGTATTACAAGATAAGCCTTAAGATGGCCCACGTGGCATAGGGTTATGTCGGTTGGAAGTAATGCTGTTTCAGCAGTATCAATGGGTAAAATAGTGTTATCCTAATGGACATGGCAAGGAGACTTTTAGATTTTTGGAGTATGTTTTATAAAGTGGCTCAATGCAATCCTTAGACAAGAACATGCAAAATTAAGGGAAGGAGGATTATCTTAGATCAGGGGTGGGGAAGCTCAAATCCAGCCCTCCTAGGGTCCAAATCCGGCCCTTCTGGTTTGCCCAGATGGCCACTCCCCTTCTGCTGGCCCCACCCCCTTTCCTCCAACTACCAATTGTTTGGTGATTTCCTGTCATCGGTATAGTATCTTACCCGTTCTGAAAGGTACAAGTGACTCTCCTATATACTAGCAGTAAGAGCTTTAAGCTACAATATGATGGGGTTTTTTTGTTTTGTTTTACATTTCAGTCCCACCCGTTTTTGTCTTCAGCCCTGCCCACCACAGGAATGTGGCCCCCAAGAGCTTTTCTGAAACTAAATTTGGCCCTCAGCTGAAAGAGGTTCCCCACCACTGGCCTAGATGAAAGCTGGTGTGGTGTCGTGGACAGATGCTTAGACTAGGGAGGAAATGGTTCAAATACCCACTCAGCCATCAAGCCCATTAGATGACTCTGTGCCAATCATTCCTTCTCAGGCTCATGTTAAACATCAAAGGGCTGTTGTGAGGATAATACAGAATAGGCCCATGTACAATTCCTTGAGCTCCTTCGAGGAAGGGCAATATAGACTGTAAACATGATACATCACATTGCTGATTTCAGTGGTGTCAAGGCAGGAAGACCTTTTTGGTGTGGTGACCATAAAGTAAGCCTTTAAAGCTTTGGGAGGGGAGGTGGGGATGCATTCTTTCCCTACACTAACCTTCCCACAATATAGTATGTTGAGAGGTTTCTAAGCAGGATTTTAACATTTTATTATGCTCCTGTCAAAATCTTTTCATTATTCCTGTCAAGCTATCTCAGTGCTTGTTTCTAACAGATTTAAACAGCAGCAATTTGTTACACAGCAGGAGTGATAACTAAAGACGGCACAGGACCTCTTCTGCTGTCAATAGAAACTGAGAGACAGTTGCCTTTCTTGAAAAAGAGCACCCTCTGTCAAACTGATCCCATTGTGATTATATATTTGGCTTGGTTTTGTGAAGGACATGCAGCCGCCTCACAGGGGAGGCCTCCTCATCCTGCAGGTTTTGCTTAGGTAACGTTGGTACAGTGCTCTAAGCCAAGTTTCCTATGACACCAAGTGGCATATAGTTTTCCTCTGGACTAGGTTGCTCCATTCTGTTGCTTTTAGAAAATGTAGTTACAGAGGCTACAGTCTGAAGCGGAAGACCCCTGTGAGGGGGAATATAATATTGTGTGGTCATCAGTCATGCAGCTGGGTAACTTTACTGGACTTACTGGTCTTATTGTTGAACCCCTTTAGAAGGCCATAAGCATTACTTCTACTAACATTTCTTTATCTCTCTCTCTCCTCCCACCCCCCAATCGCCATTCCATGCTTTACAACTGCTTTTACATTAGAGCTGTGCACAAATGGTCTCTCAAAATTCTCCAGCCTATTTGTGGACAGAGAAATGGGGGGGGGGACAATTTCACCGAATTTTTTCTAGGGGAGGAGAAATTCTCCAACAGTTTCTCACAGATAGGGCTCACTATCAGCAGGGGTTGTAGCACAAGGTATTTCTTTTTTCCTAAGGGTTTTTGGTTTATTGTACTGCTCCTGTAAGTGGCAACAGCATCAACTGTGTTGAGGCTTCCACTTTTCTGAGGCAGAATTTTGAATTTATTTTGTTTTTTGAGCTTACCTATTCACTGCGAGGTGGCCAAGGGTGCTATGTGTGTTTTTCCTCTGTATTACACATCTTTCCATTGCTGTGCAGCCTCCCAGGCCACCTGTACTTTCTGAACTGAAAAAGCCCTATGGGAGGAATTGCCTCATGATGTTTTCCTCACGATTACTTTAACTGAAGTGCGGGAAGCTGAGGATGCTACAGGCTGCCACAGAGATTACTGTACACAGAGATTACTGTACAATGACAGGCAGGCAGGACACTCATGCATACTCCTCAGCCACCTCATAAGTAAGGGAAGCACAAGAACCCTAAACCCAACCCATGAGAATTTCTCCGAAATTTCTCCTCCTAAGAAATCCTTTTCAAACAAAATTTCTTTTCTATCAAATTGAATGAGAATGGTTCTCATCGAAAAAAATGTGGGAGAAATTTTCGGCCCAGCACTATTTTACATTCCTGATATGTTAGGGCAAAGCAAACACAGAAAAACTCTTTGCTGACCCTAATTAAAAGAAAAGAAATACTCAGAGCATGTCCAGTTCCACATTTTAATCTTAAACTGTAGTACCATTATGACTACAGGAATAAAATGAAACTTGCTTCTAATACCTTGACGTTAAGTGCATTTACTTGGGAATAAGCACCATTATGTTGTAGAAAAGGATAACATATTTTAAAGTAAAAATAATAAAAAGAGCACTAGTTACCATGTACATGCTAGGGATGTACAGGTTTTGTAAAATCTGTTCCGGCTGTGTTTCGCAGATTGTCAAGTGCCTTTCATTCTGTCGCCCGCTCATTGGCAGAATTAGATTTTTTCCAATTTCCCGAACTTGCACAAATTTGCATTTGGAAAAATGTGCAGATCCCCCCAATCCAGAAATCACACACACCCCCAGTGCACATTGTTATGCTTTAGTATATGGGGGGAATTCACATTTTTGGCTGGTGTTTTTTTTATTTTACATATTTTTCTATTACTAAATTTGCATTAAATTCCGGAAAGTGTTTTTTAAAAAAACGGTCATCAAGCCCACGGAAATGTGTGACTCGGGAAAAGCTGGTCCACTGAGGAACCCTCAGGTATTTGATTCCATTGATGATTTCTCTGACATCCCTCGTACATGCCCACTAGGCTACGTGGATGCCCATCTGACTGTAAAACACTTTTAAAAATAAGAAGAAAGGATGCTGCAGTGAGCAGCATCAGATTTGGTGAGCATGCCAGCCCAGATGCTGAGGCTGTGCCTGTTTGCCTCTTCCCCCATCACCTGTCAGTCTCTGGGTGGTCATTTGGAGCCCCCTATGCTCCAGGGCCCCAGACTTCATCCCTGAGGTCCAGCCCTAGTTGCTTCACTGGTGGTCTGTTGTCTGTTGCCCATTGTCTGTTGACCCCTGACCACTGATTCAGGCTCCACATGGGAGTTGGTGATATCACAGGTGTATGAAACAGGATTATCTACAGTTTCCTGACAAGGCTCTTAGTGCAGGCCTGTCACATTAAAGCCTTGTTCTACTCCCAGGGAAATGTGGGAGATGGGAGTCTGGAGGTGAGCTGTACTTAAGGGGACAGCACAGAGTCAATTCACTGTTCCTCAATACAACACAATAAGGACTAGCTATTTTCACTTTTCTGTGATCCTGCCGCTTGTGCAGTTACAGATTTTTATTTTTAAACACATCTCTTTGCCCGCTGTAGGCAGTTCCCATGTGGGCATCATTCTGTTGGTGCTGAGGCTCACCACTAGTATTGTTGGGAGTGGATCAAAGTAGGCTCACGCGTAGATAAAACCGTGTCAGCATTTAGCATGCAAGGCTCCAACAGCAGGGCACCATCTCATTAACTCTTGTAGTCCCTTTCCTGAGCACAGCCCTGCTTCCTCATTTATATTCATATATTCTTCCTCCTGCTGCTCAGAGAACACAGGAGCCCACAGCGTTCACAAGGGAGCCTTGTACTAAGAGCAGCACCACACTCATTTCCACCGCCATTTTAAGGGGAGGGGGGATTGGAGGCACGTTTTGTCTGCTGAAAAAGGTTTTGCTTGAATAGATATGGGTTCAGGGAGGGGAGCTGAGCTTTGTCCCAAGCCTGACAGATGTGCTAGCTAATGCAGAAGAAATATGAGCTGCCAAGGAGCTTGGCAAGAAGTCCTGCAGCACTCAAGGCTGATCAAGAAAAATAGCAATACACCCTGCTTATCGTACGGCAAAACATGTTCTTTGGTGGATCACTGTAGCCAAGATGGCAGGAAATATATATAAGTTTGCCATTTTCTCCATGTGCGCTCTCTCTCTCTCTCTCTCTCTCTCTCTCTCACACACACACACACACACACACTACTTAAGTAATAAAGAGAATGCGGGGAAATACCAGTTTCAAATTCAGACCTGGATGCTATTCAGAGTGCTAACTGTACAGTAGTATCTAAGGAGGGATATGGGAAGTAACTCTACCAAACTTGGGATCAATGCACATAGTTGGTGGACACAGCTGGCTCTCCATTATCACAGTGGGAGAATTTTAATGCTTGATGCTCATGTACCTTTTCCATCTGCATATCACAATGTGTGATGCGGGCCAGGCATACATACTTATCAACAATCTTTCCAGATAATTGTGTAAATTGTGCACACATATATTGAGTTAGATCCAGAGTAAGTAATTTGAACTTAGTTCTCATCGAAATCAATGGGACTTGACTTGACAAAAGTCATGACTAACTTCTCACACTGATTTCAATGGGACCTAGTGCAACTAACTTAGTCTGGTCTGGAACCAACCCACTGTCTTGTTGTAGATATGGCAGGCATCCACACATATTCTTGCTCCTTCACTGTGCATATTGAAGCAGGTAAGGCTGGCCTTGCCACTAAGCAGAGCGACTGCTGCTTTCAAGGCAAGACGGGATTGTGTGAACTCCACTAAGATAATACTAATGACCAAGCTATCCTGGGAGAGATAGTATCGCTTACTCTGCGATAGGTTGGTTGTCTGTATGGGCTTCGCGCTGTTAGGCTGCTAGTAGGTTTTTGAAAGGTTTCACAGAGATTAAAAACTTTATCTGAATGTTTCATGCAGCTCCATTATTGACTTGTCCTTCTCAGGGCATCTCTACACCAGCCTAAAATCCTGCATTTAATACTGGGCTTTCTGCTTCCGTTTTAAATGCAGGATCACAACTGACTCCCTTTACATGTGCTTCCCCCCTCCCTCCTCCCCTTCCCCCCGCCTTCCCCCCACCTTCTCCCCATATCTGAGTCTTCCATTATCTTCCATTGATCTCACTCCTCTTCTTGCCGCTTTAACTCTTTCCACGGAGGGAACTCAAGCGGAACACAATGGGGTAATTTGATAGCTCATTATCTGCGATCTATTTAAAAATGGAAGGAAGGGCAGTTCGTGTAGGAGACGCCCTGGAGGGTCAGGGCAGGGGCATGGCATCATGTAAATAGCCCACAAACTTCTCAATTATAGGATTAAAGCTCTGTGTGAAGGAGCCCTCAATGGGGATAAGCTGATGCAAATTTAGATGCAACTATATATCACATGAGAAACGCATGTAACATAATCTGACAGCCATTGATTTCTAGGAGTAAGCAGGTTCAGGAGGGGGGCAATTTTCAGTGGAAAAGCAGTGGGGGAGGAGTGCTTAACCCTCCCCACCACACACAAATCTTTCTCATACAACACCCCCCTCCCACCAGCCACTTTTTCTTCTGTGGGTTTCCAGACATGTGTTTACCCTTGCAACCCTAATTAAGACCCTACAACTGGAAGCTTCCTTGCTGAAAACCTGAACCAATTATTCAAAAGCCATCTGTGCTCCAGATATTGTTGTAAAGCAGAATAGTCTAGAATCCTTTTAAAGCATCCATTCCTCCCCCCCCCCAACTGTTTATTTAACTGAGCTGAAAAATACATAAAATATGCTAATAATGTAGCAGTAATAAGCTTGGGGGTAAATGCTCTCTCTCTCTCTCACACACACGCACACACGCATGCACGCACGCACACACACACAGAGTACATTTGTATTACGATCACAGTCGCAACAACATACAGATAACTTAACCCTCTTTTCCCTGGAAAACTCCCTCAGCCTCAGTTAATGAGAAGTAAATTACTTTGTTGTCAGTTCTGGACAATTAATGGTATTGAAATTATTCACTCAAGATCAAGAATCGTCTGCTAGTAATTGGTTTTCCACACTGATAAAATGGGATGTATAATACCAATAGCAGTGCTGGGTGGAATCTAGGATAGTGGAGGTAAAGGAGAATGCTCTGTTTGCTGGTCAAAGCAGAATGCTTGAACACAATTTCAATTTCTTCATTCGAAATGCCATTGGCAGCAGGAGATGGAATGAGCTTATTCCATTACATACATAAGCAATTCGTACAAAATCCACAGTCAAACACCTTTATTATCAATCAGTAGAAACTGTTGCCTAGTAGAAAATAAGAACTGGTTGGACTGATGAACTAAGGATTTGAAATGGGATGACAACGTGAAGCAGGGATATTGAACCAGGCAAGCACCCCAGCTTGCATTCTCTTGAGCAGAAGTGATGCTAGCACAACCTGTTGCAAGCATGTGGCCCTGCCTCAATTTGATTTGCAGCCCGGATTCCCTCCTCCCCCGCCTGCCCTGCCATCTTTCTCAAGGAGGGAAGAGGGTCAATGTCATAAACGGCATTCTATTTCCATTCAAGGGAAGCCTCTCCTCCCTCCTGGACAGGAGTGAGTAAAGCACTGCCAATGTAGTGACATGGGTTAAATCCAATGTCGCGCTAGTAGACGTCCACCAGCGTAATGGGGATTTATCCCTCTCTCCTTCCCCCTGCAGCACCCCCTGCCACGTCAAAATTTGCTCCAGAGTGTTTCCCAGACCTCCAGAGCAGATTTTGAGGGAGTGTGACTGTGTGTGTGTGTGTGTGTGTGTGTGTGTGTGCAGGGGTGGAGGGGGACTTGCCCCCCCCCCCGGTTCCACAGTTGGAAGCAGTTCTGTCAGTGGAATGACACCACTGGACCCAACCCACAGGCAACAGCATCTTTTGCCATTGGGGTTCATGGGGTTTGAACTATAAATATAACCACCATGAGCTCCATCAGAAAATGCTGCTGCCATTTCCCTTGATCCCTGGTGGCAGAACTACACTGACAGTGTTTACTCACTCCTGCTTGGGAAGGAAGAGAGTCTTGGTGGCAGCAGTTGTGGGTGGGTGGGTGGAAGCAGGCCCCGGCCATTCGTCCTGAACACCCCAGCCATTCCCCTCTGTTGGAGAACAGAGATGTATGTGCCTCATGGCCTGTCCTGCACCCCCTAAATTAGCCTGCTGCCCTCAGTTGTGGTGGAGGACACTATGCTGTTGCCAGTGTTGAAGTAAAGTTCAACAGCCAGTCCAGTTCACTTCTGTTTGTGACAGCCACTGTGGTGTAGTGGTTAGAATGTTGGACTGGGACTCAGGAGATCTGGGTTCTAGTCCCCACTAGGCCATGAAGCTCACTGGGTGACTTTGGGCCACTCATTGACCCTGAGCCTAACCTACCTCACAGGTTGTTGTGAGGATAAAATGGAGAGGAGGAGGATCATGTGAGCAGCCTTGGGTTCCTTGCAAGAGGAGAAAGGTGGGATATAAATGTTGGATAGATTAGACAGAGACAGACAGACAGACAGACAGACATGTGATAGATAGGGCGGTGTGTGTGTGTGTGTGTGTGTGTGTGTGTGTAATGAGGGGGGCACTGTCTTTATCCTTTGCCTCAGGCAACAAAGCATCTTGGGCCATTCCTGACTGTGGATGTTACACTGACATTTCCCACAGCACAGAGGTAAAGTGTGAATGACAGGTGCTTGCTTGTTCTTAAACTCCATGCATGTGTTGGAGAGCTGAAGGCTGATCAGGGCAGCCAAAGATATATACACAGGTGTTGAAGGATGTCATTCACCCTGTATGGCTTGGATCAAGAGAACAGGTGAGCAGTACTCTGCTCATGGGATGCTGCCATGGACAGAAATGGGGGAGGCCATTTTTACAGATCCCCCTGAGTAACCAGTTCCCTCCCCCCAAAAAAAATCTCCTGAGGGATCCTCCAAAACAGTGTGACAGGTGGCACGAAGGACTGCAGGGGGAGTTGGTGAAAGTTGCCTTTCCCCTTATGCCAACAGAAGCCTCCACTGGATTATAAAGACCCTTCCAAGAATGGAATTTTATTTAATTATTTTCAAAACTTTTACATGAAAGAGGTAATCCTCCCGAAGGAGGCTTCCCATATTAAAAAACAGTTCAAAATAATAATTTTAAAAGTTTTCAGGGTCTGTTTAAAAACCAATAGAGTAGGTAGCCATTCACTTCACAGAAGAGCAAGTTTGGATCCAAGCCAATGGGTTGGATCCAGAGGTTGGGGGGGGTGCCCGCAGGAGTAACGATTCCCCATCCTCTGCAGACTCCAGCACTGCCTCTCCCACTGCTGTGGGAAACATCAGCGTTACACTGTGTGTATCTGCAACAGTTGTCTCCACTCACTGAGTCAAGTGTGGTGCTGCCCTTGGATAATGCAAGATGTTGTTAGCTCAGTGGTGCAGCTTTGCATACAAAAGGCCCCAGGTTCAATCCCTGGAAGAGGGCGGCCACTTACACATCACCGAAAAAGAGGACAAAAGAGGACATGGATTTGCCTAAATGTGCATATGCTATTTTATGTGCACACATAGATGGAAGTTTAGAAAGAATTACTATAACTTAAACAGAAGTATAATATATTTCATAATATTTATTTATTTATTACATTTCTATACAACCCAGTAGCTGGCACTCTCTCCACGGTAGTGGGGAAGTGTGACCAGGTGACCTGTGTGCCTGTCTGCTCAGTCTGCTGTCCAGGTGCTCTTTGATGGGCAACTTCAAGGCCTTTCCCTGTTCTCCTTTCTGATGATTCCTTATCTTTAAAACAGGTCAGCCCTTCAAACAGAGAACACTTCCAAATAGAGGACTGTCCTCTGTAAAGTACAACACATGGCCGCCCTGCCATCCTCAGTTTGAAAAGTGATCAGGTAGCCACTGTGCCTGAGTGCCCCTGTCAGTCTTAAGTAGACAATATTGGGCTAGTTGGACAAATAGTCTGGCCTGGTATAAGTAGGGATGTACAGACTTTGTAAAATCTGTTCTGTCTGTGTTTCATGGATTGTCAGGTGCCTTTCATTCCTCATTGACAGAATTGGATGTTTTCCAGTTTCCCAAATTTGTGCAAATTCACATTTGCGCAAATCCCCCCACCCCCACCCCACCCCGCACATTTTCATTCTTGAGCCTATGGGGGAAATGCTCATTCTCAGCTGGTGTTTTTTATGTATTTTTCTACAACTAATTTTGCATAAAATTCCGGAAAGTAAAACAAACAAATGAGTCCTCAAGCCCAGGAATCCATGCAACTGGGGAAAAGCCAGAGTCTGTGGAATCCACGGATCAGATTCATAGACATCTAAACTCATTTGATTCCATTGCAGATTTTTCTGACATCCCTAGGCATAAGGCAGCTTCCTACCTTTTATGTCCAGGGAAGTAAAATGTAAATCCCAATGGCATTAGAAGCAACTGTCAATGCTTTGTGTGTGTGTGTGTGTGGGGGGGGTGTTCTCAAAATGAATTAATATATATGGAAGCTGTTCAAAGGGACCTTTCTTGTTTGTTTGCTTCAGAGCAGATGTCTGGGAGGGTGTTTTTGGCAGGGCCCGCTCTGTCAAACTGTCCAGTTTTTGGCAGTTGCTTGCTGGAGGGATGGCCGAAATGCAAAAGCATTTCTGATCAGGGTATCGCCTTCATTGGGAAGTTAATTACTGCGGCTGCATTGGTATAAATAATTAATGATGCAAAACCCATGCAGCTGTGCCTGGACAGGCTTAAGTGACTTGCTGTCAAGGCCCTCCATAGCATGAGGGAAGATAAAGGGATTTGGGGGAACTAAGCCTCTTTCACTGTTGAGCTGGGCAGTTATGGTGGCCTTGCCCACAATCAGATCAAAAATACGATTCGCACTGGGTGTGCTTTTCATAATGGAACAAAATAAAGGTCAACACTTGTGTGTTGCCCCAGTTCAGCTGGCTAGTCCTCACTGATACCCTGCTTTCGACACCGCACACCTCTGGGGGCACTAAGAAGATGTTTGCGAAGAGGTTTGAGGAGGGGAAGATCTTTAGTACACTTTGGCTTCAATCCTGCACACACATACCAGGGAGGGCCTTACTTCTCAGTAAGCCTGGTTAGGATTGCATTATAAATCAGTTTGTCTGGTCCTCACAAAGCCATATACTGCTCGTGCACGCTGACCTGGTTGCGAACCAGGATGAGTGAGAATTTTGTTTGGTTCATTTTTTGATAACAACTAACCAAAATTTGCAAATTTCTTTGTGAATGGGATGAAATAAATCAAAGATTAAAACAATGTGTGAATGTGGGAGAAAGCAAAATAGACAGATTTGTCTATCCAGGCTGAGGGCTTTGAATGCTTGGCTCTGAAATGTCTGGCTTTGATTCCCAATGTATTCAGCCATATTTGTGCTGCCACCTCTTTTTTTCAGAGAGGTGCCTCACCCTTAACAGCTATATGGCAGGCATATGGCAGGTACATCATGGTCCTCTCACTGCTAGCAGTAGTTGTACCGATTGAATTGGGCCAGTGCAGATGGGTGGGAATTTCATTTGATTTGTGGTTTGATAAGAACTTACAAACCTTTGCAGATTTCTTCATAAACAAGACAGAGGCTGGATCTACACTTACCGCCTTTTTTCGCTTCCAATGAGGTTTCACCGCCCTCCTTTCACACTATGCAGTAGCCACCTCAAATTGGACCTGGAATTTCCCACTTCCGTGCTCCTGCTTTCAATACCCTAATATCCTGGTATTTCCCCTTAATGTGCTCTGATTTTCCCCCTTCGCTACCATGTCCAGTCGTAGTCCCCTCCCCCGCTTGTCCATATGCGGCGGTGTTTGTATTTCCCTCCTGTCCAGTCACAGCTCTTGACGGCCCCATGTCTTCTTCCGGCTACCTATCGCATAGCTTCCTCAGCAGCCCCTGTTTCCTCAGCAACAAGCAAAGGGCTGGATGTGCACGCGCTTGTCTGATCTCGGAAGCTAAGCGTGGTCGGCCCCGGTCAGTGCTTGGATGGGAGACTGCCTGGGAATCAGGCTTCCTGCACTGAGTAGGGGGTTGTTCTATCCCTTCAAATGAGATTAAGTTTTACCCCCTCCTATCCCCCGCTCTGGATGTTTTTTTAAAAAAAATTATGGCGTTATCCCCACAGAATCGGGGCTTCTCTGCGATGTTTTTTTTTTTCTAATTGAGGCATGATCTTCGAAGCTTCGAAGTTGTGAAGCTTCATGCCATCCAACTACTGGAAGGCATGATCCGAAGATCATGCCATCCAACTACTGACCGGGGCCAACCCCGCTTAGCATCGGAGATCAGACAAGTGCATGCAGGAAAACAGCATAGTGCTCAAGTGTGAACTGAGCTTGCGCATTCGATGAAGCACTGCAATGGGGAAAATGGGTGAGTGTGAATAATCTCGTTTTAATGCGAGAGCGTTTAACCCGACAGGACACCAAATTCATTGCGATGGCGGGCGCAATGTAGATCAGCCATTTAAAAACAAACAAACACACAAACATGGGGAAAAGGGAAACTGATAGATTTCTCTGTCCCTAGCTGTGATACCGTGTATCAGTCAATCGTCTCTTGCCTTGATTGATTGATAGCTTGCACTGCATACTGAGAAGTCTGCTTTCTCAAGGCGAGTGGTCTAGTCCCTTTGTTGTCAACTCAAATGATGACTCATAGCAACTAAACCATGGTCTGCCTTAAAAAGTTTCACATCAGAAGTGCTGCCACTGTTGTTTTTAAAGGCAGGGTTGGCCCAATATGTTTTGCAGCCTAAGGCGGAGCAGCAAATGTCCCCCGCCCCAAGTCAAGCCACCAGAGGCAGAAAATCCTGCAAGTGCTTCTCCCCTCTCTGACAGTAAAAATACAATAATAATAAGCTAAATAACTAACAATATGCTGCACTTACATGTCACCCAAAATCAGCTGCCTGCCTCATGGTAGAACTGACCCCATTTAAAGGTTTCCTCTTCCCCTTAGCTATTGATTTTCAGGAAAGAAGCATTAAAAAAAAATCTAATATGGATGTTGGGGCACTTGTACACATGCACTCAGTGGAAAGGTCCTTTGAAGGAAAAGAGAAAGCTGCAGCTTCAGATTGTTATGCTAAGCACAGGACTTTTAATACAATATGGGGCCTTTGACAAAAGTATGGCATCGGTAATGAGTATCCCTGTTCACTTGCTAAGTGCAGAAATAATAGCAAAATGGCCTCTCTGGCTACCAGGAACGAGAACTGCCAAATGAATAATAGTGACACATTGGGTTCAAAGGTGTTTTGCTCTTAGCGTCAGCAGGAGCAAAAATCATTCGTTTGTAGCTGTGAGGGAAGAACATCATTACACTCAATTTAACAGTTCAGGCATCACTGTCATCAAGAGGCAGCACTAATGGCTGAAAAATCTATATGAGCCCTGCCAAAGTGTTATGGATCTGGTAAAAAAGAGAGTATTCACTGCTGCCAAAACTCCATGTCACAAACATGTATTTAAAATGTTTGTATGCAGTGCTTTGTGTCACCTCTCTCTCTCTCTCTCTCTCTCTTTTGCATTGTGCAATTTATGAAAACAGATGTTGCAAAAATCCACAGAAATATTCCACCCCCACCCCCAAAAAGGGGATATGTGTTAGGTCTGGTTTACACATTACACATTACAGCTGCCACTGAGAATGTGCTTAAAAATTGCTCCATGTGGTCGAGGGCTGATTCTCACATGGATGTTTGTGCTTCTTTTGATTTCTCACAACTTGATAGCCTGCAGCTGAATGTGCAAACTCACCCCATCAAAATGTGTTGCATTCACGGTGAGATTAGGGGATAGGTGGATATCAGCAGTATTAGATCTATAACAGCTCATTCACACATATGGGAATCATCAAGAAGCCAATATGCCTCTCCTGGCCTGGTGTCCTCCAGATGTTTTGGACTACAACTCCCAGCATTCCAGAACATCGGCCATGTTGGCTGGGGCTGATGGGAGTTGAAGTCCAAAACATCCAGAGGGACCCAGGTTGGGGAAGGCTGCCCTAAAGCAACATGAAATGAGCAGTGTGTGATGGTGGAGTTATCTCGGTGTGTAGTACAGGCATGGCAAGCCTGCAGCCCTCATCCTATTCAGAGAGTGGCCATGCAGAGGGGGCATGGCCAGTCACAAAATACTCATTCCCCAGAAGGCAACTGGTGAAACAGAATGAAACGGAATTTGTCCATTCATACAGTCGTTGTACTAATTTCAAAACTCCTCTGCAAGTGATCGGTTCAGACCACTGGCCAGAGCAATCTGTCCCTCCCCTGCCAGCCCAGGAGAGAAGGGGGGTGGAGGTGGCACAGAGAGAGAGAGAGAGAGAGAGAAGAGTGTGGCCCTGTCCTCTGCTGGTATTGGCCTAGGGTCACCTTTTACAGAGGGCCGTCCTGTGTTTGAACAGCTGCCCTGTCCAATTCTGGTTTAAAGGGAAAGAACTGTAAGGACTGCTGCCCATCAACAGTTAGCACCTGAAAACAGCAGGCTGAACAGACAAGCACTCAGGTCTATTTCTATTTCAATGACAGTAATTGTTTCTAAATGTGCATCTATACATATAAATCACCATGTGCACATTTTATGCAAATTGGTGCCTGCTTTTGTCCCCTTTTTGGCTATTCATAAATGGCCGTCCTAGTTGGCTCCAACCACTGCTGGAACGTGAACCCTTAATAGACGACCTTTGAGAAAATGAAAGCCAGTGTGGTGTAGTGGCTAGAGTACTGGACTGGGACTCGGGAGATCTGGGTTCTAGTTTCCACTCAGCCATGAAGCTCATTGGGTGCTCAGCCTAACCTACCTCACAGGGTTGTTGGGAAGATAAAATGGAGAGGAGGAGGATCATGTATGCTGCTTTGGAGGAAGCCTTGAAGGAAGAGGCAGGATATAAATGTAATTACATACATACATGCATAATAGTCCTTGACAGAAAAAAGTTTCCCCACTTCTGGTTTAGTGCAATATGGCCTGTCTGTGGCTATGCTATAAAATCTCTCATGAAACTACCTGCACTACAGAGTGAACTGTTCACATGCCTGAGCTCACCATGTGGGTGGAGTAATTTTCTTCATATACTGCCACAAACCTTTCATCACAAGTATGTGCCCTGGCTAGATGACAAACATCCAGTCTGCCATGTGGACTTGGGCACCTGAAAGGCTTGCCAGGTTGTAACAAGTGCCAGGTGGAGCCATTCTGATTGCCCCATTCCCCACACACCCGTGTCAGCTGTAAACTATTTCTGAAGCAGTGGCTCCAAAAAGATGAAGGACCTAATCCACTGGGAAGTTGAGCCTGTGTGATGGGAACTGTGCAAGGGGAGGCAGTGAATGGACAGCCCAAAGAGTGCTGTCGTACCTTGGGAACTACTTGTTTAATAGTCCCCCAACGTACACCTTACTGCTGTATCATCTTGCTGCTTTTATTGTAATGGGATTTTTTTTTAATGTGTCTTTAATATTGTATTTTCAACGTGATTTTAATATTTATATGTCAACCGCTTAGGGCTTTTATTATATTTGGCAGTATATAAATGTCACAAATAAATGCAATAAAATAAATAAATTATACCATGAACTACTGTTGTGAGACACATCCTGCTGGCATGAATGCATGAAATGGATTGAGGAACAGGTGTGTATGTGTGCAGTGGCTCTGCAAGATTTGAAGGGGCCCCGGGCAAATGCCCTCTGGGATACACCGCTGTCCTTGCTCCCCATGTGCACCACCCTGTGTGCTCTGCCACCACTGCCCGCTTCCTCCCCCTCTATGCTCTGTCGCCCTCTCCCTCTTCCCATTGCCCTGGTTGCTCCCCCGTAGTTTTACCAGGAGGAGGTGGGAAGCAGACCCTTTTCTTATTTTCTTTATATTTAGTTGGGCAGCGTGCCCATGCAACTAATTATTTTTAAAGGATATTGTGTGATTACCTGCATCAGCACCATGACGCTGCCCACAGTGTCTGTTGACACCTCAATGGTTTCCTGCCACAACTGCTCCGCATCATCTGCTATGACTGTGGCTATTAGAAGGCCGCCAGAAGTTCAGCCTTCAAGGGGCCATTGGGTGTGTGCGTGTGTGCGTGTGTGTAGGTTTAAAAGTAAAGTTAACAAGTTGAGGATTTAAGATGAGAGAACACTTCCTGACTCAACGTTGCTATAATCCATAGCCAAACTGAAGGCCATTTTGTTAAAGAATTTCAGTCCTGAAGTCCCCATTCCAATTGTTCTTTAAGTTTACCTTCATTTAACATGGTTTCTATTCATAGTGCAGATGTTCCTAAATCCAAATCGTTCATAATGTCCTAATTCCTGAAGGCAGGGTGGGGGGAAAGTCTGTAATCATCCACTTTTACAACCCTTTCTAATGACACATTGGCAGTGGGGAGAGGGGGGTCACATGAACCCCTCCAAATGTCCAGGAACCCCTAAGCTGTGCAGACTAGCCCTGCTCACTGCCAGCACCATGCCCTGCCTTCCCTGAGGAATGGGCAATGGTAAGAATGAGTTCTCTGCCCACAGAGATGTGGAGAACTCCTACACTTCAGAAGGCATTTGAAGGGAGTGTAGGATCATGTACACCCCAATTAGGTAAAGTGCCTCCTTGAGCGTCAGAGCTCTCTGCATGGAGAAGTCATGCTCAAGAACAGCCACCAGACATCCACCATCTGCGGAGAGAGGTGGTGGTGCATGGTTTTAGTGCTGGGCCCACGTGGACCTCTCTGTATGTTCTTTCAATGCATCTCTCCTTCCTCTTGGCTTTTTTTGAGCTTATCTAATGTTCCAGACTTTCACAGCCATGCTCTATATTGCTGTTTGGAAATTCCATCTGAATTCTGCTCTTTTAGCAGTTGAATTGAACAGGGTTATCAAGCTATACCGGGGACAAGGTTGACCCGCCATGCCTTTAGTGGTGACCTTTCAGTATCCTTCCATGCCAAATATCTATCACTGTAGTAGAGCATCTGAAACTTGTGGATAACACGGTGAGATTATTTTTTTATTTTTTAAAAAAAGTGTTTTGCAAAGAACTAGCTTGGATTTAAACCTATTACGACTGTTCAAATCACTGCCCATTTCAGAGAGATTATCTTCCCCTTCCAGGAGGCTCTGTCTGATAAAGTGACTTCAGCATCTAATACATTGTTAACTGGGAAGAAACACTGAGCTTTCCCCATTATAAACTTCTGTTCCAGATTCCCAGCAGGAGTAACACAGGGTCACAGAGTCATCATTAACCAATAGCTGACAGCTAATTGATTTTATACTTCTGTGTATCAGAGATGGCATGAGTTTTAAAAGCCAATTTGTCTCATATCTCTAATACAGGTGACTGTTTCAAAATTTAGATATGTTATAGTTCTTTTTTCTTTCGTTTTTTAATCCACCCCAACATTGCTTTATTGCAATTCTGGCTCTCTAATCCACTTATTTCTATGACCTGGAAACAGTGAACCAGTCTCTACCACTTGGCTCATGGAAATATTTTTATATAGTTTTCAAAATGGAAACCACTTTGTGGTACTTTTTAATGAGCCAATGTTTGCTCAAGAATGACGGAAAGAAACACAAAGTAGCATTTGAGGTAACTCAGAAATGGAGCTCAAGTAGGCAGAATCAAAAGCATATCCGTATGTATAGGGCAGGAACACCTCTGAAGCCCAGCTCAGGCCTATTTAATGAACAGCATAATCCTATGCAGGTCTACTCAAAAGCATGTCCCATTGAATTCAATGAGATTTGCTCACAGATAAGTGTGTATGGGATTGCAGCCTAAAACTGGCAATCTACATACTACGTATGTAAAACAGGGAATCTTTCCTGTATAACTAAGGCAATCCGTTTCCTTAATTTAATATACTCCCTTATAGATTCTTGACAATAAAAATAATACCGCTGCAGACACCAACTTTCAAGATGCACGGGAAGGCATGTAATTGCAGTTTCAAATGAAACTTAACATTTCCAAATTTTCATTTGTAAATATTAGAGCTGGAGTTTCTAGAGTGGTGCCCATGGACATCTCTCTTGACACCCAAAGGCCCTCTGCGCCCCCTCCTGATTTTAATTTTATTTCTTAAGATTTTTAAGTTATTCTTATATAACTGGGAGGCTGGCATGCTGCAAAGCAAAGGGTGGTTTTATGTTTTGCAGCTTAGGCTCCAGCTCTGCTTCGTACTTAGGTTCTTGGCCAAGTTCCTTTTCTTTTAGTCTGACTAGTTTGCCATCTGGGAAATGAGTATTTTGTGACTGTCCAGGTCCCCCTTGGGTAGCCATTTTGTGAGGGCATCCACAGCACTGTCTCAAAATTCAAAATGTGCCCACTGACCCAAACAGTTGGGAATTCCTGTGTTAGAGGAAAGCGTTCTTCCAAATGATGTGATGAAAGTATTACTCCTGCAGTGACTAGCTTTACTTGGCATGTATGGACAAGAGCTAGGATTTTTATTTCTGCTTTGCTTTCACACAGTGCATGGAAATAGTTCTTCAAGCAATATTACTGTTACTTAGTATTTCAAATTCATTGGCTTGTTAAGCAGAATGTGATAACGCCAATGGTGAAAGAATATGATGTAAGAAGGTTACCTATTTTATTGATTAAAAATAAGTCTAACATTAAAGGAAATTGATATATTTTATTGGAAATGGTCACACACACACAAGTTATAAAATTTTACTGACATTTTAGTTTGAGGTTTTTCAGGAGGGGACAAGGAACAGGGTCAGAAAAACCTGTTCATTTATCAAAGAGAAGCAGGGGCTTTCGGTAAATTACTGATGTAGCATCAATCTACTGCAGTCATGATCCAGCCAATATGGGATGTAACTCTCAAAGTTCAATAACAATAATAAAAGGCAGTATCCAACTTGATACTACTGCTAATGTAAATTATATTGCACTAGTGTATGTGACTTCCAGCATGATGCCAACAGCACTTGCTGGAATGTTGGGTTTCCCCAGAAAACCTGTTGCACCAGGAAGCATTATTATAATTGTGCTAGAGATTGTTTATGCTAGTGCAATGTACTTTATGTTTGTGGGAGTGTCAAGGAATACTGCCCAAAGTTTTAAAATCAGAGGCATCATATCTACTTCATAATATAGCTATTTAATATGCAGTTGTTATTATGTATCTTCCTGAAGAAGAATCGTCTCCCATCCCAAGTTCCTGAAAAATGTAGGATTGCCCACACCAGTCTAGAAGATTTCATTCTGACAAGAGAAAAAATGAGAATTTCTCTTGAAGAGGAGAGTATCCATAGGACTGGATTCATGTTTTTAGCTCCACCAGTTTTATATGCCCTGTACAGATCATAAAGATAACTGAGAGGCAGTCTGGAAGCAAGATCCTGATAAAAGAGAAAGGAGAGGATGGGGTAGAGGCAGATTAACTAGGAGAAAGAAAGGCCAGAGAAAGGTGAGGCTATAGTGGTTACCATGGTGATACAAGCTTTCTGATGATTCTTTTGTAAGTCTTTTTAAAGGGAATCATGCTTGATCGCTGAGGCATCAGAAGTAGTCACAGATCTATGACTGTAGGTAGAATAAAGTTCAGCTTTTCTGCTAGCTTCCAGCTTGATTCTCCACTGAGTTGTCCACAAAATATATTCCAAAGAAGTGGTATGTGCGTGTGTGTGTAACTGGCAAGACTTATAACAAACTGATGAATAAGAAGATAGTAAAATACTATTTTACTCCTTTCTTGAGCGGAAGGATGTTCTGGGCATCTTTATGGGTCCAGTAACCTTTGTGGGAGAGACCACTGGAGATTTTTGGTGAAACTTTGTAAAAATGGTGTATTCACAAATACACAGCCATTGTAGGTTTGCAGATGTAAGTGTACAGCAAATGTGAGAAATTTACTTACTTTTATCTATTTATTTGTTACGTTTATATCACTTTTCCTCCAAGGAGCCTAAGATGGTGTATATGATCCTTCTCCTCTCCATTTTATTCTCAGTTTAGACTGAGAGTCAGTGACCAGCCCAAAGTCCCCCAGCAAGCTTCATCATGGCCAAGCGGAGACTAGAATCCAGGGGTGTGTTTCCACACTATCGGCTTCACCTGGCTTGCAACTTTGTTGCGATGTTTCCCCAATTGCATCTGCTCCCTTTTCCAGTTTCCACAGTGCTTAAAGTCCCAGCTTATCATTCATCACTGATGTCAGGAGTGTTTCTGAGTGCAGGGAATGGGATAGTAGTTCAGATTCTGAAGAAGAACTGCCAGACATGGGGGAGGTATTTTCCCAGGCTAGTCCAGACATGGCTAGGCAGGCTCCTCAGGTTTCAAAGGTCCAGCTGGAGGAGGAGGGTCCCTCTCCCCACCCCCCCAAGAGACAGCGAACAGGGAGAGAGTCTGAATTAATAGATGCCAGGTGCAGACGCAGAGCTAAGAGGGAGATGGCCGGGGCGGAACTTAGGCGGTCTATCTGATTGGCCTTGCATGAACATCTGTGCCTAGAAGCCTCACGAGAGAGACAGAGACCTCCCCCCACCCCTTAAGTTAGGCTAGTGAGACCGCCTTCCTTTCAAACAGCGGGCAACTTTCTTAGCTACCTTCTGAACCCCCTGGAGGCATTTCCTTGTAGGCTGAGAGTCTCTGAGAATTTGCATCTGTATAACCTTTTGAAGTATTCAGCGTTTGAGGTTCAGTGGGGGCAAAAGGAATCCTGACAGCTGTAGCCTGGGGCTCTGTGCTGTTTCCACTGAGCTCTAATCGAATTATGATGGCCAGGTGGAGTCTGGGTTGGGTCTGATTACCTCATCCATGTTCCTGCCTCCTCTTCTTGCTGAACCCCCCCTCATTCTCCCCCTTCACTGACAGAAACATACTTCCAGGTGGGGTGGGGGGATTGGAAGTGAACGTCATCAGACTGGCAGGGGCTGCTGAACCAATCAGAGAGGCTCCCCCCTCCAGGCGCTACTCCCTTTAATGGTAACCATTGGTAACCAAGCCTCATTGACCACAATGAGAGTGACTTCTGAGTAGACTTCCCGGATGTATGTCCGATTCCGCCCATTTTTTCCCCTTTCCCTCTAAATAGCAGGCTAACGCATTAGGAGGCACTCCTAAGACTACCTCATTAGCAGGTACAGGCTAAATTGCTATCTCATTATCACACTATTGTGCAAGTCTTCCATCAGTACGCATAGCCTCCACGTCAGTATGTTGCTAGGCCTCTATCACTCAATTGCGAAATAGCACTAGCATGCATTTGCGCTATCTCACGATAGCACTATCACACAATAGCGCATTACTCCAGGGGTGCCTGCTGACTCCTGTTGAGGTCAAGGGGGTTTATTCTGGAAAATGCGGTATCGTAAAATAGCACTACCACACGATAGTGCAAATGCATGTGAGTACTATTTTGCGATTGAGTGATAAGAGTCATAGGAAGATACTGACATAGAGGGTGTGCATACTGATCGAAGACCTGTGCAATAGTGTGATAATGAGATAGTGACTTAGCGTGTAATATGAAAACTAGACTATGATGCTTGCGGCATCGTTTCCCTCGTCCAAATGACACAAAGGAATATTAGCTGTGGATCCTCCCCATGTGCAGTTCTGGGGAAGCGACCTGAGATAAACCTGATTTTCAGGCTGTAATGGGAGTACTTGCTTGCCTGCAATAGCAGGCTTATACTCACTAGTGTTCTAGCACTTATTTTCAATGACGTTTTAAAAGTTGGCCCCTCAGTATCCTGCTCCAAAACAGCAATGAAACTTCCAGAAAACAGGGAGGGAAAGGGTTGGGTCACTGAGGTCACGAGCGGCATACCCACAAAGGCCAGACTACATGCCCTACGGGCAGGACTATGATATAGAACCCAGTGTGGTTGTGGAAACAGGTCAGTAATGCAGCCAAAGTAAGCTGGACAAGTCGGACTATAAGCAGTCTCAGAAGTGGTTTTTCAGTAATAAAATGCGGGGCTGGTGCTGAATGGCCACGATGTCATGGAAACACAAAGACCTCACCGCACAGCCAGGTTGGATTAAAGTGCTGGTGGAAACACACCCTAGGTCTCCCAAGTCCCAGTTCAACACTCTAACCACTACACCACACTGGCTCTCAAAATATAAAGGAACATCAATCCAGGCCAAAAGCTTTATTTTTATTATTGCATTTATACCCCGCCTTTTTTCCTCTTGCAAGGAACCCAAGGCGGCTCACATTATCCTCCTCCTCTCCGTTGTATCCTCACAACACAACCCTGTGAGGTGGGTTGGGCAAAATGAGAGCAAGCTACTCCTTGGCCCCCTTTTTTAAACAACAAAGTACAGCCAGAAGCAGTCAAAAGTACCTCCCCCCACCCACCCACCCACACATACACACACACAGCTTGCAGTTCTATCTCTGATTCCTAGTAAAACCATGCATTCCAAAACAGGACTTAAAGGCTTCTTTTGTTTGTTAATGGCCATGTAAGGAACCTGAAGGGCCTTCAGTTTAACCACTAGGTCCCGTCTTGTCTCAGAATCAGTACCCCAAGGCAATTTTCCAAGTCATTGCAATATTTTTCAGTTAAATGTCACAGAGGGGGAAAGAGGGGGGAACGAACCAACTCAGCCTCTTCAAAGGTATCTGGTTCAAAAATAAATTTAAGAACGTTTTCCTATGTCCATAAATATGCAAGCTTGTATACAGATATTACGCAACTTCAGTAATGATGCTTGTCAATAGTATTATAAGGTATTCTTCGTTTTAGGAGAGAACATGACAGCATGCTACTGTGTCAAAATCACCTGTTGATATCTCAGCCCGCTTAGCAGTTTGCAGTTTTAGCAGGTACATTATAGATTTAGCAAGTACTTATCATGAACCCATAGTGAGGCAGATAAATCTGTTTATTGCAGCCCATGTGCATACTACAGCAGGGGGAGGCAACATTGTGCCCAGGGGCACCACTGCACCCCCAGACACCGTTCTTGGTGCCTGCCACAGGGCCCTACCCCTCCCATTAAAAACAAAACAAAACATATCTTCTTATTGGCAACTGGGATTGCTATGAAATAGGTTTCTCAACTGTGGGTTCGAAGGAGTTGTTTTGTGTGTTGGGAGTCAGACCCCACCTCTCCTTATACTCAGTCTTTTGGGCAAGTTATTTGTCCTTTGCCATGCCTCCCGTGACAGCCATTTTATGCCGGTGCCCAGGGCAGTTTCTCAGATTGCCAACCTCTACCCTGGACTAGATGTTGTTGAGGCTAACTATTACATTTTGAAAAATAAATCCCACCCTTTCGCTAAGGCTGTGTGGATGGCATACATGGGTGCCCCTTTTACTCTCTCAACATCCCTTTGGGATAGATGAGGACAACCCTTGGAGGTAGGTTAGGCTGACAGGGAGTGACTGAGCCAAAATCACCCAGCTGCGTGACTGAGCAGGGCTTTGATTCCATGTTTTTCTGGTTTTAATCCTGCACTTTAACCCACTATGCCACACTGATATAAAGTTCTTCACATTTTCATGAAATAATGTTTTCAAGATGTACAGGTGTTACGATAAACCAATGTAGCAGCCTCACATCTTGAGACAGAAGCAGGTGGACACTATAACAACTTGCATGGTTCTCTAAAAATGCTTCCTTGATAGTTGGGGACTCCACTGAATTGGGTAGGCTGTGGTGCAACGGGGAGAGCTGTGGGGAAGGGAGGAACCCCCCAAAACAGGTGGAGGCAACTTCCATAAGCAACGCATTGGCATGGTCTACTGGAAATCGTGTCTCTGAAGCTCTCATTCTACCACATTACAATGATCTTGCACAACTCCCATTAATTACAGTACAGCCTACATAGGAGGCGCTGGCGGATTTCCTCTAACAAATTAACTTGATTCCAACAATGGTATCTAAAGTCATTATCAAATAAAGTATTATTCTCAAAGGTTACAGCACCATTGACATAGGGTGTGCTCCATTTTCCTTCAAAATGACTTGCATCTTGTTGTTGGATTTTAAAAAATGAAACTGCCTTGATTAAGATCCATGTGCATTGAACCTTCCGTCCTGGGGCTTCAGAACCACTGCCTCCCTCCACTGCCTGCCCAAGACATTTTGCTGCCTGAAGCTGACGAAGCACAAAAAGCTGCAGTAAAAAAAAAGAAAAGAAAAGGGTGTGGCAGGCTTCAGCATGCATCCAGAAGTGCTTGGGTACACATTGCATCTCTTCGAAATCCATCATGTGTCCCAAAATTATGGCATGGAATTATGAGCTCAGCATCTAAGGTCCTCCTCTGGGTGCCTCCTCTGAGAGATTCGCAGAAGGTGGCAACAAGGGAGAGGGCCTTCTCAGTGGTGGCCCCCCCAACTGTGGAATGATCTCCCCGACAAAGCCCAACTGGAGCCAACATAGTTATCTTTTCAGCGTCAGATTAAGACCTATCTCTTTTCTTAGGCATTTGGCAGCACATGCTTAAGCGGTCCTGGATCCATCCTATGGTTATGGTGGGATCAGGCATTAAACAGGGATGTGTCATTGCTCCAACCTTATTGGCTATCTTCATCGCTATGATTGTTCCCTTGTTGAAGGGAAACTTCCCACTGGTGTAGAAATCATATATTGAACAGATGGAAAACTTTTTAATCTCAGTAGGCTGAAAGCAAAAAGTAAGGTAGTTACATCCTCTGTCATAGAACTTCAACATGCTGATGATAACGTAGTCAGCACACATTCAGAGGAAAATCTCCAAACTATCCTAAACATCTTTGCAGAAGCATATGAAAAGCTCGGCCTCTCACTTAACTAGGGATGTACGAAAGGCACTTACCTGGTCCCGCAGCTTGCTTCGCGGTGGGGGGGAGGCACTTTGGTTCTCCTCCCGAAGTTCAGGCCGGGGGGGGAGGCGCCCTGCCTCGCCCGGCCGAAATTCAGGCCGGGGGGGGAGGCGCCCTGCCTCGCCCGGCCGAAATTCAGGCCAGGGAGAAGCGCCCCATCTCCCCGGCCGCGAAATAAAAAAGTGGAAAAAAACAACAAAAAACACCCGTGATAGGCTATGTAACGATTTACGTAGCCTATCACGGCTAGACTTCCAAAGTCAGCTGTGATAGGCTACGTAAATCGTTACGTAGCCTATCACGGGTGACTTTGGAAAAAAAAAGCGCATATGCAAATGGCGGCGCCCATGGGCGCCGCCATTTGCATTCCTTATTTGGTCCCGGTAGTCTATGTAAAGATTTACGTAGACTGTGGCGAAAATAAGGGCAATAATGTGTTGCCCTTATTTTCGCCGTAGTCTACGTAAATCTTTACGTAAACTACCGGGACCAAATAAGGAACGCAAAGGCGTACGCGCTTTTTTTTTTCAAAGTCACCCGTGATAGGCTACGTAATGATTTACGTAGCCTATCATGGCTGACTTTGGAAATCTAGCCGTGATAGGCTACATAAATCGTTATGTAGCCTATCACGGGTGGTTTGTTTGGTTTTTTTACTTTATTTTGTAATGGCGGCGGCGACAGCTGGCCGGAAGACCGGCTGCCGCCCCTGCCCCCGACGAACCACCGCCGAACTCCCGCCGGGACCCGCCACCGAGAGGGACATTCGAGGGAGGTAAGTCCCATCCCGGGGGGATGCAGCACAAACCAATCCCTCTGTAGCGCCATCAATCCAGCTTAATGGTGTGATGCTGGAAATGTCAATCACTTTTCTTATCTTGGCAGCCATCTCTCCACAAAAGCCTAGGGGTGGACGAAAGTCACTTACCTGTCGTTGAAGCTTGTTCGCGGTGGGGGGGGAGGCGCTTCGCTGCTCCCCCCGTGAAGTTCAGGCCGGGGGGGGAGGCTTCCCGCCTCACCCCGGCTGAAATTCAGGCCGGGGAGGAGGCTTCCCGCCTCGCCTGGCCGCGAACTTGAAAGTTTTTTAAAAAAACAACAAACGCCCCCGTGATAGGCTACGTGACGATTAACGTAGCCTATCACGGCTAGATCTGCAAAGTCAGCCGTGATAGGCTACGTAAATCGTCACGTAGCCTATCACGGGTGACTTTAAAAAAAAAAAAAGCGCGTACGGATAAAGGCGGCCCCCATAGGGAGCCGCCATTCGCGTTCCTTATTTGGTCGCTGTAGTCTACATAAATCTTTATGTAGACTACAGCGAAAATAAGGGCAACGCAAATAGCGTTGCCCTTATTTTCGCCATAGTCTACGTAAATCTTTACGTAGACTACAGTGACCAAATAAGGAATGGGAATGGTGGCTCCCTATGGGGGCCGCCATTATCCGTACGCGCTTTTTTTTTTTTTAAGTCACCCGTGATAGGCTACGTGACAATTAACGTAGCCTATCACGGCTGACTTTGCAAATCTAGCTGTGATAGCCTACGTTAATCGTCACGTAGCCTATCACGGGGGCGTTTGTTTTTTTTTCCTTTTCTTGGAATGGCGGCGGCGGCGGCAGCCGGTCGAAAGACCAGCTGCCGCTCCCGCCCCGCACGAACATCTGCCGAACCGCTGGCCGGACCCGCCGCCGGGAGGGACATTCGGCGAAGGTAAGTCCCGTCCCGGGGGGGGCGGGGGGGCGGAGGATTTCTCCCCGAAACTTGTTCAGGGGGCCGAACACGTTGGCGCTCGGCCCCCCAAAGTTTCGGGGAGAAATTCTCCGCCATCCCTACAAAAGCCGACATCGAAGCTGAAATTCAGCATCGCCTGAGCTCTGCAACTGTAGCATTCTCCTGAATGAAGCGTAGAGTGTTCGAGGATTGGGACATTCACAGGGAGACCAAAATGCTTGTTTACAAAGCCATTGTACTACCAACTTTACTGTACGCCTGTGAAACATGGACCATCTATAAACGCCACTCCCAACTACTTGAAAAATTCCACCAATGCTGCCTCCGAAAAATTCTGCAAATTACTTGGGAAGACAGACGGACTAATGTGAGTGTACTGGAAGAAGCAAAGACCACCAGCATTGAAACAATGATTCTCCAACATCAACTTTGCTGGATCGGCCATGTTGTTCAAATGCCTGATTATTGTCTTCCAAAGCAGTTACTCTATTCCCAACTTATGAATGGAAAATGGAATATTGGTGGCCAGCAAAAGAGATTTAAAGATGTTCTTAAAGCTAATCTAAAAAAATGTAACATAAGCATTGAGAACTGGGAAGCTCTAACATCATGAATGTTCCAACTGGAGGTCAGCCTATATTAAAGGCGCTATGGACTTTGAAGAAGCACGAGTACAGGGCGAAAGGGAGAGACGAGCTCAATGGAAGGCACGTCAAGCAAACCCTCACTGTGACGGCCTTTCACCTGGAAACGTATGTCCTCACTCTGGGAGGCTGCGTAGATCCAGAATCAGCCTTTACAGACACCTGCAGACCCACTGCTAGAGATTAATGTGTTGATTGGCCTATCTTCTATGAATCTGTCTAATCCTTTTAAAGAGTTATTTATATAAACTCTATCTTTGGAAGACAATCTTACTCGGTCACAAGTGATCGCCATGATGATGATGGTTGACTGTTCAATGTTGTTTTTAGATATATGTTGTCTTTGTGTATATAGTTTGCGTGTTTTATGTAAATGGTTTTTAAACTTTGTATACTGTATTTTAATGTTTTTAATCTTTGTATCCAGAGAGTGTTGGCCTTGGGGCGATATAGAAATGCAATAAATAATAAAGTAATAAATAATGACTCATGGATAGTTTAGGATAAAAATAATATAAACTGCCACTACAGAGGAAACACACATCCACCCCAGTTATTTCTTTCTGGAAATTGAGGGAGAAGCAGAAACTTGTCTCTGCTGAGAGAAATTTGGATGGTGATGGTGATGGTGATGGTGATAGGTGGCATCCAGCCATGTGGCTCCATGCACAAAAGGAGCTTCCATTCATGGAAAAGGGAGAACAAGAAAAGGGTTCTTCCATGAGCGCAACCTTCCTTCCACAAATGAAAGATACTTCAGTTTGTGGATGGTGACCATAATTTATGTATGTATGTATGTATGTATGTATGTATGCATATGTATGTATGTAAGAAAATGCATGCTATAGTTCAGTCCATGTATTTTGGGTTGCATCCATCATAACGCTAGAGGGAAAAGTACAAGAGGCAGCATTCTTCCACCAGTGATTGTGTGTTCCACTAGCAGTTGAGGAAGTTGAGCATATCTGTATTCACAACTCCACAACCCCAACTCTTGGCATATTCTAATTTATATATTTGTTTAATTCTCCATGGTGTTAGATATAATCTAGCGAGAATTTTAAAGCAGTTAATCTACTCAGCTAACACATGGTGAGATTCTAACTCCTATTTTCCTGATATAATTCCATACTTCATTGAGTATCTCCTGATCAAAAGTTGTTTTGACTACAACAAAAATAAAAGGAAACAAACACACCACAAGGGTTTTCCTTATTGTAGGTTCATAAAATGGTGCATACCAGCTGTCAAGAGCGTGTGCATAAATAAAGCAACTATTTACTGTGAAGCACACAGCAAATGAACTCATGCGAATGGACAGGCTGACAGTATGCCATTGGAAATGTCTTCTTTTTACAGTGAAAATTACAACGATTTGTTCAGCACATGTCAGAATAGGGAATCAATGACGATGTGTATACAATTCAAAATTTCAAAGGATGGGAGAAAAGATAAGAAAGAGGAACCTGAACATTAAGAAACCATAATGTTCATAATTAAGAACACCACTAATCTGAACACCATAATGGCGTTACATCTTTTGCATCCCCGTGGTACAAATGTCATCTTTCTTAAGAGAGCAGTAAGAAGTTGCAATTGACAATTGTATCTGAAATGTTCATGTTGCCAGTCTATGGAGAAGATAATTCCTTATATGAGCATATTTACATTTTTGCATACATGATGCAGTGAAAAGCTAGCCATCTTTTTGCATTAGGGGCAATGGTTTTCCTGTTTTAGGAAAGTCACTTTCCTATTTGAAATAGCTGTTGCATTGAGTCGTGTTCTGTTTAGAACAGAAAGGATATTCCAAGGAAACAAAAGAATTTTCTGATATAACTTAAAAGAGGCGAACTCTACAATACATACTGGTTCCATTTAATGATGGGCAAACCTTATGGTTATTTGCAGAATGATCGCATTGTTATAGTTACTCCAGCACCGTCTGAATAAGTATCTCTGTTTGTTTTAACGTGATGTAACTTTGCATGATGTATGCTCTGGCTTGTGTCAAGCTATGATAAAAGCTGCCATCACCTCAGCAGGAATTTTCCGTAATGTATAAACACTTGACTTCACGCTAACCTTCCCTCCTTCCTCCTGCACATCCTTGTATGCATATCAATGACTGCTGAAAAGGTACTGCTGTGTACCAAGGCCTAGTCAACAGCCTGGATTGATGAAGGCCGGAGGATTACTGCACCTCTGACTGCTAATCAATAGGTATTGAATGCAACCCTAGGCTCTAAATTCAACAGGGTTAATAAGTGTCTACACAAAACAATGGCCTGAAATACAATCTTTCTATTGAGTGAGCCAAAGGAGAGGTGGAAATGTTTGCTTCAGCAGCTGCAGATAAAGCCACTGAGAGACCAAACTATCTTCTACTCCACTTTGGCCTGAAGCATTCTTGATTTGCTAAGTATTCCTTGCTTTAGCTTCGGTGCTGACAAAAGGGAGTGCCTCACAGCACTATATGCTTTAGAGTTTCAAAACAGGTGCCTTACAATGCAGAGGCTTCTATGAACAATTCCCTACAATTATTTGTTCTGGACAAACTAGAAAACACTTGTACATTCATCATACCACAGAGCATGGATGGGATGGAGGCTGGTAGGACGGACTTGTGAAATCGTTGTTGCAATATCGTTGTCCTTAAGTAGGAAGGAAGTGATGCTTTCTTTAGAGTCTGATGGAAAGCCCTACAGCATCAGAAATAGTTTGATTTCCTAATCATTGAAACTGGCTTACTTTGGGGCAGAAGACAAATTGTTCAAAGAGTGTAGCAACTGTACAATCTGCACTTTCATATTGTGCTTAGAAACTCCTACGTGGAGACATTTCATCTGATTGTGGCGATCCACACAATGAGCAGCTCAAACGTGGTAGCCTTTGCATAAGCGTACTGCCATGTGAAAATGTTTCCAACAGCCTTCACATGGCAGCCATAATGTTTGAATCAGCCCTCCATTTTCTGCACAGAATGCCTGCTCCTAGCAACAGTACTCAACACAGAGTGGTGGTTGCATCAGAAATCTCAACACAATATGATGTCCTTCAGTTTATCTTCCTTCTTAGAAATGGAATGCTTTGTCTAAAACCACACAAAACATTGCTTAGGTGTGCCTAGGTTTTTGAGTGCTTGGAAGTGGCTCCTACATCTTTCACAGGTTGTGTCCTTTAGATGGTGTAGATATTAGTTATTTTCGTTGGGCCTAATGTACTTACTTCAGCTGAATACATTAAGTTGGCAGGGGATGCCTGGCTGAGTGTGCCATACTTTCCAAATAAACTCAGTTGAACTGGCCAACAGCAACGTTTTACTACCTTATGATCATTGTGAGTGTCTCAAGATTGGCACAGAATTTATTTTTTTCTAAATTCCAGTAAATATGGATTATCATATGCTCACTTTCAGTGCTGCAGTGCAAATGGGTGATGCATGGTTGTAAAGGATTAGGTATGTTTATGCTTCATATCCAAACTCTGTCTTCAGCAGATGATTGATTTTCTAGAAATGGTCATACCCTTTTACTGATCAGGACGAATGAATGATTGGCTGTCCAAACAACTTCCTTGTGTGAGGACAAGCATTTGTTCACCACTGAGCTGCAAGTAATTAATCACAACGAAGAATTAGCAGATGGCATGAATTTCCTGTATTAGAGGAATTGCATTCAGAAGATTATGAGGAGACTGAGAATAGATGGTACTTGGAATAATGAAACCATAATTGTTTGCCAGTACATACTTGCTTTTTCCATTCTGTTATG
This sequence comes from Heloderma suspectum, assembly GCF_057233095.1. Classification (NCBI taxonomy): domain Eukaryota; kingdom Metazoa; phylum Chordata; class Lepidosauria; order Squamata; family Helodermatidae; genus Heloderma; species Heloderma suspectum. The sequence continues at coordinate 276,862,860 of NC_139458.1, forward strand.
GTCTCTGGTCAAACATGGTCTGTCGGTTTTTGAAGCAGTACCTCAAAATCTGCTTGACCACTGAATACTTTGGGGCTGTTGTGTGGGTGGGGGGAATCAAAGAATGTACCTGTGAAAAATAATAGATTTATCATACCCAAGTTTGTGAAAAGCCATCACCTGTATAAAACCAGCTTCAGGTAATGTGGGGACATCGCTCAATACTTAGCTTCTGGTAAGGTGGAGACAGACCCCACATTCTTTGAGTATTATCCTAGGAGCACTGTGGAAGCAGAACAACCTGCACACATTTTACTGCTCCGTCATGGATTTCTCAGTCTCTTCCTGATTGATTGGCTCCCAGCTTGGACTCTTAATTCGCCAATGTAACTAGGAAACATCTTAGGTATTCTGCAGGTGACCTGCTGTTTGCAGCTGAGAACAGTTTATTGCTTTCTCTCTGGACCACTGTCGTGTGCAGTCGTTTTTTCAGAAGATATATCCCTATCTCACAAATGTGAGATTAAAATACTAAACCACAAGGGGGAGTGCTCTGACCTTTTGTTTCCCTTCACTGGTGGCATGAGCTCTGCTCTCCTGACCCTGAGATGAGAGTTGATGGAAATGGACAAGGGCTGAACCCACCCATCTACTTAACACTTAAAACCACCTTTTCACAGTGTGGCTGACAACTAATTTATTTAAACCCCGAACATACAAACAGGCCAGTAAATCATTTCATCCCCTTTCACCTTGATCAGGGTGACACCTGTCATTCACGTGAAAATCTAAATCAGATATGGCAGGGTGTGTTTGTGTATTTGTCTACTTAGTGCCTTTTAAACTGTCATTTGCCACTTATCTGGTTCAAATACCTTGGATGAATGTAAAGAAAAACACTGGACTCAGTCAAAAGTGCAAAATTATTAATCAAGTTGTGCAAACAAATAAATCTCTCTTCAGCAGCTTGTCCAGAGACAGATTTCAGGGCCTTGTGCAAAGGAAGCCAAGGGGATATGAGGAGTTCTGTTGCTTATCAACCCAGTTTATCTGAGCTTCATGTTTACTCTTCATTAGCTCTAAGCAAAAGACAAAATTGCCTGGTAAAGGATGCACTCAGCCCATCATGTGCTGTGCTCTTAATTGCTAACACCATTCATTAATCAAACAAAAGAAAGCCATGCTCAGGGGTACCACTGGGGACTGGCATGGTCTAGGCCTACCTAGCTGAGTATGCTAATGACAGTTGATTTTGTTTTAATAAGCCAGTCAAATGCTGCTCCCTCAAATCTGGCTTAAGCTGCTGTGACAATTGGAGCATACAGTGACAGCTGTGAAGTCAGAATGGCGCATCCCACTCTGCGGGGCTTGAGGTTTCCTTTCCATATCTCCTGGGGAGTTTGGCCAAATGGTGGATGAAGCCTGAGAGTGCAGTAATATCTACTCTCTCACACTCTTGCAGGTTATGAATTTCAATCAATATGCATTCTCAGTGGCAAAGGCAAGCTGGGGGCAGGGGGGAAGGAGAGGTAGCTGCTCAAAAGTCAGACCAGCAAGAAATAATCCATGCTACAGCTTAATGAACATATCATAATAAGTATACATTTTCCATTTTAGGGTGCAATCCTGTGCAGAGTTATGCTTCTTAAATCCCTACTAAAATTAAGGGGATTCTAGATGCCTAGCTCTGCACAGGATTGCAGCCTTAGCATATAGTGGGTTCAGAACGGAATTTATTTGTATTGAGAACACGCCTCATTATTTAATCCCCATAAATCTACCACTCTTCCCTTACCCTCAGAATATATTGGAATGCAAAGAAATACAATGCTTAATACAAAGAAGAATAATTTCTGAAACCATAACATCCTAAGAGTTTTCTACCTCTGCCCTCAGGGATATCTATTACAACAGGATATCTGTTCACAGGATCCTGTGTAAATTCTGAAAGGGGCTATTAAGAGCTGAAAAGCAAAGGATGTTAGGTAAATCAGATACTTTTATTCCTGGTCTGGGGTTAAGAGAAGGGATTGTAGAGGAGTTCATATCTTCTGTAGAAACAGAGTCTGCTTCACAAAGCAGGCTTATCCCAGAAACGTGGTGTTCGGTGACAAGTAAGCCTTAAATTTCCCCATTACATGGACTGGCAGTCCTTGGTATGGTTTGGGCAAGTAGTTGAAATTTCTTAGTACTAAGGGGTTATATAACCTGGAGATCTCCCCACAGTGCCCCATACCTTCCAATTTACTGTGGAGATGAGGCCAACATGACTTCCCCATGATGTTTTTCCCACTGGAAAAATGGGGGCAGCAGAGAATTCTCCCAAAATTAAAGAAAAAACATATTTGTTTCTGATTCCCCCCAACCCCTGCTTTTTCCCCTAGGCCTATGGCTCCACTCACTTATTGCTGTGCTCTGACCCTTTAACATTGGACCCCACGCAGTCCCACATTTTTGTCTTTCAAGAGGTGGCATCCTCACCAGGCCCCACCTTGTGTCTCAAGCTTTGGGATGCTGGCAACCAGCAGAGGCTGGTGGCTCCAATTTCGGTGGGGCTGTGCATCCATTTTAGGTTTTAGTCAGAACCAGCCAGAACTCTAAAGAAGCTATCCAAGGTGCTGAACCCTATTCCCCCAAATAGGTTCAGCACCTTGGATAGATCTTTTAGAGTTCTGGCTGGTTCTGACCAAAACCCAAAATGGACGCTCAGCCCCACTGAAATAAGAGCGACCAGTCTCCACTGCTGGCAACCTGACAACCGTATCTGCACTACTGCAAGGCTGCCTTAACGAATGGACAGCATTCCACTGCCTCATCTTTCTTTTGCTTTCCCTTGATCTGGGCAGTCTCCAACTCTGCCCATGGGCCAGCAGGACTCATTGCCAGTGCAATGGAAGCTAGCACTTAAAGCAGCCCCCAGAGAACCAAAATGCTCATTTCCACAACGGAGCAGGTAAGCGGAGCTTGCAGGAGGGAGCTGAGCTGTCCTCTTCTGGAAACAAGCATTTCAGTTTGTCTCTGGGGCTGCTCTAGGAAATGCTAAGATTCCTGTTGTGCTGTTGGGGGCGGGGTCCCACTAGCACATCATAATCAGCAGAGGCACTCAGGCAGCGCTGGATGCTTCCCAGAGTAAAAACAATATTATTAAAGCAAAGCAAAACCATGCCTGGCTCACTGCAAGATTGCTCTAAAGCCCCATGTTTTCTAATGGAAGGCTATAGCAGTGGATCTGGGCCCCTTGCTCCTCTAGTCGCAGTAACTGTAGTCTGCTCTTACAGTCATGCTTAAAATCTTTAGCCCATCTTCCAGCACAGTTGTAGGCTCCTCTTTTACATCTGGCATTTGGGGTTGATGTTTCTTCTTCTTCATACTTTTGTACAGCTATCACATGCCTTCTGCATGATCATTGTACCAAGCGGATGAGGACAATAACAATGAATAATTTTGCAATCAAAAGGTGCAGAATCCAAACCACCACATGCTGAATGCTATGAGGAATATCAAATCAAGCATTATTTTAATTTTGTCAGTTAGCACATGGATTCTGTTTATTTGTGCTGGTAAATTAAATGTAAATTCCAGCTTCAGTCCTTTCAGCTACATTAAATTAAAACCTCCATTATGAAAGTGGTAAGTCCCTCATTGAGAAGATACTGCCTTTTCTTCTTCTTTTGTCTCAACCAAATGTAACCCAGAACGGAGTGTATGATTTCAAATCACCTCGGGAGAAATGAGCATTCTAAGATCAACTGATAAGGTCACTAATGGAATGTTAAACCCAGCCAAAGGCGCTGGAGCCAGGGTGCAAGGGAAAAATGTTTGTTTAAGATTTATTTAGCTTGCTTCTGAAGGAGATTAACAATGAATTGTTACAGGAACAGGAACCCAAAGGGGTTTAGAAGCCACCAACCTGAAAAAGTTGTGTGCTGGGGTTTCTGAGAGTATGCATGATGATTTTTTTTTTGAAGCAGGATAGCTATTTTTGGACAAGAGTCTGTCAAGATGTTCAATTCCAGGTCTAAAACAGACAATATTTTAAATGTGTGTCTAGCAGCTAGGTCTTCTTTTCATTTTTTACTCTAGAGTATGCACAGGGGCCCCAATCCAGATCTTAAATGTTCCCTCCCCCCACTCACACTAGTGTCTCAATCCAGTTCAGTGGCCCCACACCAACCCTAAAGTAAACATGAAAACAAGACATAGTTGCTAGACACAAGACCTGTTTTGGCCCTCAGAGCAACTGAAATCAGCATTGCTTACTAGGGATTGGTGAGAATTTTGTTTGTTTTGTTTTGAGTAAGAACTTACCCAAATTTGAAAATTTCTTCATAAACAGGATGGAAAGAATTTATGTAAGATTTTGAAAAATGAACATGGGAGAAATCAAACCAGACAGATTAGTCCCTCAGGCCCAGGGCTTTGAGTGCTTAGCTCTTAAACATCTGGCTTTGAACCCCTGTGGATCCATCCATGTTTGTGGCGCTGAATTCAGACAGATTCCCACCCTTTTTTCTGTCATGGTCTTCATCTTTAGCAGCTCTATGGTAGGCTGCAACAACATGGCCCTCTCCATGCTGGGAACAACTGTAATGGTTGGATTTGGCCAGTGGAGAGAAGTGAGAATTTTTGCCAGTCCATTTTTGATAAGTATTTACAAACATTTCTTTATATACAGGATGGAAAGACCTTGTGATTTAAAAAAAAAAAAAACGGAATGAGGGAAAATCCAATACTGATAAATTTCTCTGCCCCTACTGTTTACACAAAACTCCTTTTTGATACTAGAGATTTTGCACCAGAGCTTTCAGAATAAAAATGACTTTTTTTGGTGGGGTAATAATATGGCATCTAGAAGATAAATGGTGACAAAACAAGCTGATAGCTGGTTTAGGATTGGGGCTATGGACACTTATACTATGAAATTATTATTATTATTATTATTATTTCAATTTATAACCTGCCTATATACAAAATATTCTAAGCAGCATACAAAATTAAACACAAATGCCCTCACCCCGGCGCCAGCTTGTCTGGCTGAAAGGGGGGGGGCATTGCGTGTGGGTGGGGTGACAAGACGTAGGGGCCTCTGATTGGTGCACCCCAGTGGCACCACCATGCAAGGAGGGGCAGGCTGAGTTGCCTTAAACTCAGCCCCCCTCCCAATCTCAGCTCTCTGGCTCCACGCAGCTAGTAAGAGCTAAAGACTCGCCTGGAATCAATGAGGGACTCCTGCCTGCTGGAGACCGGCTTAGTCGTTGTTCCAGCCGCATGGACTCAGCGTGCTTCTGTGCGCTCAAAATCTTCTCTTCCCGCGCCGAGGCTATCGGGTTGCCAACGCTCGCGGCATGTCTCGCACGCCCCTGCGCAGCTCCCTCTGGGATGGTGCCTGCCAGCCGTCGGGAGAGCCAACGTTGCTGGCATTACAGGGAGTGTCGTGGGGCCAGTCTCTGATGGCAGCTGCCTCCGGGACTCCGGAGTTTTGGTGATATCGTGCCGCCCCCCCCCGCCGGCTCTTCCTTCCTTGGTCGCTCAGCGCGCCTGCGGGCGGCGGCGCACGTGTGCGAGTCCCTTTCTCCTCGCTCGCTCGCCTGCCCGCTCGCTCGCCCTCGCCCGCTCGTTTACTCACCCGCCCATTTGCACGCCCCGCCTGTCGGCTGGCCTGTCCATCTGGCCGCTGCCTGTAGTCCTCTGCGGGGAGGGGGCAGGCGGGGGGGGCACGTGCCTGCCCGCCCGCTTCCTCGCCCTCGCCATCGTTCAATCGCTTGCGCGCCGCCCCGCCCGTTTGCCTGCTGGCCTGCCGGTCGGCTCGCCGGCCCGCCGGACGGATGGCCCATTCATCCGGCCACCGGCCTCCTCCTGGCTCACCTTCCCGCCGGCCTCCGTTGGCCGTGGCCGTGCGCTCGCGCCGCCGCGGCCTCGGAGGACTAAGTATCGGGAGGAGCGGCGACGTTGCGCGGTGAGTGCGGCGCCGGTGTTGGCCGGCGCCGACTGACCTGCCCGCGCGCCGGCGCTCTCGGCGGTGGTGTGCCTGTCCTTCCTCCAGCAGGCGTCCATGCCAGCTGGTCGCTGCCCGGGGCTTGGGACGTCTCCCCCCCCCACAACAACAACAACAACAACAATAATAATAATTAATTACTTGAATCTTGAAGAAGCTGCGGCTGCCTGTTGGGCGCCTGCCTTTGTCCCAGGCCAGGGCGCCCTTGGCTGAGGGCGCCCGCGCTCAAGTGTGGCTCCCCCCCAAATTATTAATAATAATAATAATAATAATAATTACTTGAATTGTGAAGCAGCTGCGGCTGCCTGTTGGGCACCTGCCTTTGTTCCCAGGCCAGGCCGCCCTCGGCTGAGGGCGCCCACACTCAAGTGCGGCTCCCCGCCCCCCCAAAAAAAATTGCCGCACCTCTGGAGCGCTGATCTCCTATTTAAACAATAGTAGCGGCACTCCCATCCTTAACTCACTTCTGCATCATGCCTCCCAAGAAAGGCCAAGGTGGTAAGAAAGGGAAGGGGAGGGCCCCGCCCCCCCTCCCCAAAAGACCTCTGCCAAGGCCCAATTCTGAGTCTGATGAGGATGCAGACCAGGTACTGGCACCAATTCTTTCTCGTTTGGAAGCGGCTGAACGTTCCTCTGGGATCCCTCCCCCGGCCAGGCCTAAAAAACCCTGGGTGGTCCAGCCCAAGCGAACACGACAGCAGACCCAACGCTCGCTACTACTTTCTATTTCAGCTCTCCTGGACACTATTGAGGCATCCACCTCCTCTTCCTCGGCTATTCCAGAAGGCTCACCGCCTTCAGTGGAGCTCCGCCCTTCTGTGGCCTCATCTTCCCCAGGTGCGCAAGCAGCAGCTGCAGTTTTTCAGCTGGGGATCAGAGCACGCCCACGATTGATACCGTGCACCTGGACGCCATTGAGGCCTCCACCTTGCCTTCACAGGCTCTCCATGGCAGCACACCGCCGCTGCAGGCAGTCCACCCTCCTGCGGCATCTCCATCAGCAGTGATCCAAGCAACATTATCCTCCTTGTGGTTTCACCCAGGCGGCACTCCGCAGTTGGAGGTGGTCCGCTCTCCTGGGGCATTTCCATCAGTAGTACTGCAAGCGGCATCGTCTCCCTTGCTCCCGGGGACCAGGACGCGGCTGCCCCGGATATGGGTGAGATGACTGCACCTCGCCTCACTTGTCCAGACGGGCAACCTTCAGGGCTTTGGGGCTGCTGCCTTAGCTTACCTCCCTGGGGCAGCTGTCCCTCCCATTGTCATCTCCCTATACGACACCCAGGCCACCTGCAGCTCCGTCAGTCACACCCCACATTAGCCCCAGCCGCTTAATTCAGCATCTTACAGGGTTCTGCTGGATTAATTCAGGATCCCTCGCCCTGCCCACGCCTGCTTGGGCATCTATGTAAGAGGCATATTAGATCCCTACGCTAATCTGGTGACTTGCAATGCCACCAAGGCTACACCTTCTCATAATGGCTTTCACCTGAGGAGGTGTGTAGCTGGCTTATGTTGAGGCCTTCCGCAGGAGGGCCGCCATTGACCCTCCTCTGCGCAGGGACCTGACGGACCTGGACCTTTCGCTCCAATTTTGACTCCTTCCCAGCCGTGTTTCGGCAACAGATCTGGCAGTGGCCACCTTCCCCAGGCTGTCTCCTGCACTGGCCCTCAGCCTATGGTGGGTCCGCTGCTTCAACACCTTTGTCTGTGCTGGGAATGCAACCCCAAAGGCACATACTGCCAGAACCTTACCTTTTCCATCATAAGTGCTCCCTTATAGCAGTCAGCACTCGTGCACCTCTTGTCCAATGCCTGGGGATGGTAGGGTCCCCCTTGAAAGGCCAAGGCAATAGGAATCCCGGGGGGCAGGCTACAGCTCCCTCCGGTGGGCCCATGCCTGGTTAGGTTGGCGCTGCTACTCCAGCTTTAAGACGCTACCCCAACAAGGGAAACGCGTTTTAACTTGGAACACGTTTTCATGCTAGGTTCTAGGACCCCTCCCCCTTTGTCTAGGTCAACATAGGCCATCCTTACCTCGTAAGCAACATTTCCCCTCGCCAGGCATCGACAAGTTCATGAGAGGTTTAACAAGGCAGTGGCTGAAGGCCCATCTCACACATCAACGTTCAGTGAAGCCAATCTGATACCCTTAGGCATTATTCTCGCCTCCCTCAGGACAACTTTCAGGTCCTTTGGGCACAGCTCCAAGCAGTTCTTCCTAGGGTTTCCCTTGGGGGCCATGCAAGATATCATAGGGCATCTTCCTTTCACAGGTCGGGTAGCGGCCCCTGGCCGTGCCTTCTCGCGCTTGCTCAGTTTGGGTAGTGCAGGGACTGCGGCTGCCGCACCATCGACCCTGGGTCACTTCAGCTGTGCGCACGTATCCTTGGGCATGGCTTCAACTTAGTAGGGCTTTAATGGCACCTCCTTCCAGAGGCGTGAGCCGCTCCTCAAAGCTGGACTGCGGATTCACAGGGTTCCACCGCTACCCTGGGGGGTTTCAGACTCATAGGGCAAGTCTGATCGTGCTGTGGATAGTTACCTGTAGAGTGGAGGCTGCCGCCGCCAAGCACATTTTGGATGACCTCATAGCCAAGTCAGTAACCCCCCCCCTTCGGTATGACAACATGGCCACGTTATTCATTCCCCGTCCTCCTGAAATCAGGGGGTCATGCCATGTGTCTGTGTGTTTGCACTCCAGTGTCGGTGTTACAACATCTGGTTCTGGGCCCGCCATGTGCCAGGTTAGGCAAACCCAATTGTCGATGCTTTGTCACGAAATCAGGTCAACAACTTCTGGGCCTTAGTCCCGCAGATGCGTCCATTCCCAGATCCCATCCTTGCAGTACTATGGGAGACTGGGAGATTGAAGCCAGGCATGCCATCCTGCATTCCATGGCGCCCTGTATAAGAGCTGCCTGCGTCAGAGCAAGTATGGTGTGCCGCGTATTAGGCAAAGCTTCAACGATATTAGGGATGTACGAAAGTCACTTACCTTTTCGCAGGGGTGCTTCGCGGTGGGGGGGAGGCGCTTCGCTTCTCCCCCCGAAGTTCAGGCGAGGGGGGGAGCTGTCCCGCCTCGCCTGGCCGAAATTCAGGCCGGGGGGGAAGCTTCCCGCCTCGCCCGGCCGAAATTCAGGCCGGGGAGAAGCGCCCCGTCTCCCCAGCCGTGAAACAAAGTGTAAAAAAACAAACAAAACCCTGTGATAGGCTACGTAACGATTAACGTAGCCTATCATGGCTAGATTTCCAAAGTCAGCCGTGATAGGCTACGTTAATCGTTACGTAGCCTATCATGGGTGACTTTGAAAAAAAACAAACGTGTACGCAAATGGCGGCGGCCTATGGGCGCCGCCATTTGTGTTCCTTATTTGGTCCCGGTAGTCTACGTAAAGATTTACGTAGACTACGGCGTAGTCCATGTAAATCTTTACGTAGACTACTGGGACCAAATAAGGAACGCAAATGGTGGCGCCCATAGGTCGCTGCCATTTGCGTATGTGCTTTTTTTTTTCCCCCAAAGTCACCCGTGATAGGCTACGTAACGATTTACGTAGCCTGTCACGGCTGACTTTAGAAATCTAGCCGTGATAGGCTACGTTAATCGTTACGTAGCCTATCACGGGGTTTTGTGGGGTTTTTTACACTTTGTAATGGCGGCGGCGGCGGCCGGTCAGAAGACCGGCTGCCGCCCCCGCCCCCAACGAAAGGCTGACGAACCGCCGCCAGGAGGGACATTCGCCAAAGGTAAGTCCCATCCCGGGGTGGGGGGTGGCGGAGAATTTCACCGCCGATTTCGGGGGGCCGAATGCGTTGGCGCTCGGCCCCCCAAAGATTCGGGGAGAAATTCTCCGCCATCCCTAGATAGGATTCATGGCCATTACCTATAGATCATTGGCCGCAATTTTGCACCTCCTTAGGAACAACAGTCTATCTGGGACCATAAGTCGCAAGCTGGCCATTTAGCCTTCCGGCCCACAACGGTGGGATTCACTGACTCCATGTCAGATTTAGGGTTCGGCGTGCAATACAGGGTTGGGCACAAATGCTGCCTGATTTAGTAGATTTTAGCCACCCTCTCTCCCTGGATACCCCCTTTTGGGCTCCAGCAGTAATGGCCCTCCATTTGAGCTTTCCAGTAAGACATTTCCCTGTTCCACGCAGCAAACTTAACGGCCTTTTTCAAGCCCCCCTTAGGAATTCAGGGTTGGTCTGGGCTCCCAAGTCCGACTTGTCCCGGTGGGCCTAGATATACTTCAAGGTACAGGTCTGGCCCAATGTAACCCACTTATGCATTTGGTGATCAAACTGATCAATATGGCAAGGGCACGGCAGTGGCCCACGGCCAAACGCAAGTCAATGGGTTATGCCCCGTCGGCACCTTGTGGGTTTTATGGAATGCCGCGGGTCTGAGGAGGGGCCTCCGTTTTATCACTTCAACGGCTTACTGTTGACATAAGGGCAATTTGGGCAGTTTCTACTTTAGCTCTACCCCGCTAAGCCTAGGCAATTTGCAGTTCAGAGCCCACTGTTGTCACATTGAAGCAGTCTCCATGGTAGCCGCTGGAGGTTTCTCTCACAGGCACGTTATGGCAGTTTGAAAATGGGGCTTCACAGCGTTCCGGCCTGTGTTTGCGAGTGGTCTGCTTCTTCCTGACACAAGTTTTGCTTTGCTTGCCCTAATGTGCTTAATCCTTAGACCAGCAGACTTGACGTATGCCAGAACGGGTGCTCTTACATGGGCACGTTATGATGTCTGGAGCTGCACAATGGGCTTGTATGTCATCTGCAGCTTCTGTCACCCTGACACATTGAGATCCAGTGGCTTCACAGACGAGGCTTACGGTGGGAGTCCCCTCCTCACCCTGTTCCACCAAAGTTTGTCAGTCTTCCTTCACAGGTCCAGGTGCGGCACATTGAGAGGAACGACTTCAGCTGTAAGCCAGGCAAGGACCTGATCGAACAGGCCTTGGTTGAGATGCAGGTGGTCCAGCATACCTGGCCAGAAGTAGCCTATTGCAGTCCTCATCGCTCCCATGGATCAATGGGAAGGCATGGTATGACGTTGCCAGTGGCAGGGCACGTCGGAAAGTGCACAGAGAAATGGCTTATGGCCTATGCGAATGAGGTGATGGATGCACCACCCGCCAGGAAATTCTGTGGACATGGAGGGAGCGTTACAGGAAGGACGGCGTCCACGTGTCTCATATAGTGAATAACATATTGCTGTCTGATCTGCAGAGGGGCCTGCGGGAAGTTCTTCTGCGCAGGTGGGGGGAGTTTCGCAAGCTCTAGGCTTGTGACTCCTGTGGCGGCTAGGATGGGCAAAAACAGGAAAGTAGGGATGGTGTGCATGCAGAGGCACCTTATGGTGACAGGTGACGCCTGAGGTCCCCCGAACGGGTTGTGCGGCTCGGCGGGGGGATAAGGGTTGCCTGGGAGACCAACCCTACTCACTCACCCAGGTGTTGTGCGGCACCGGGTCGGGGGTGACTAGGGTTGGCGGAGAATTTCTCCCCGAAACTTTGGGGGGCCGAGCACCAACGTGTTCAGCCCCCCGAACAAGTTTCGGGGAGAAATTCTCCGCAGCCCCCCGCACCCCCCCCCCCGGGACGGGACTTACCTTTGCCGAATGTCCCTCCCGGCGGCAGGTCCGGCCGGCGGTTCGGCGGGTCTTCGTCCGGGGCGGGAGTGGCAGCCGGTCTTTTGGCTGGCTGCCGCCGCCGCCATTCCAAGAAAAGAAAAAAAAAACACACGCCCCCGTGATAGGCTACGTGACGATTAACGTAGCCTATCATGGCTAGATTTGCAAAGTCAGCCGTGATAGGCTACGTAAATCGTCACGTAGCCTATCACGGGTGACTTAAAAAAAAAAAACGCGTACGGATAATGGCGGCCCCCATAGGGAGCCGCCATTCCCGTTCCTTGTTTGGTCGCTGTAGTCTATGTAAATCTTTACGTAGACTACGGCGAAAATAAGGGCAACGCTATTTGCATTGCCCTTATTTTCGCCGTAGTCTACGTAAGGATTTACGTAGACTACAGCGACCAAATAAGGAACGCGAATGGCAGCTCCCTATGGGGGCCGCCATTTGCGTACGTGCTTTTTAAAAAAAAATTTAAAGTCACCCGTGATAGGCTACGTGATGATTTACGTAGCCTATCACGGCTGACTTTGCAGATCTAGCCGTGATAGGCTACGTTAACCGTTACGTAGCCTATCACGGGGGCGTTTGTTTTTTTAACTTTTTAGTTCGCGGGCGAGGCGAGGCACCTCCTCCCCGGCCTGAATTTCGGCCGGGCAAGGCGGGAAGCCTCCCCCCCGGCCTGAATTTCGGCCAGGCGAGGCGGGAAGCCTCCCCCCCCGGCCTGAACTTCGGGGGGGGAGCAGCGAAGCGCCTCCCCCCCACCGCGAAGAGCTTCGAGGACAGGTAAGTGGGTTTCGTGCACCCCTAGGGGTGACACCGGAAGGTCTACCTCCCCCAGAAGGGGCAGTCCGGAGGGATGGCGAGATCACCGCCACCCCTTAGGCTGGGTGTGTTTTCGCCCTAGAAGTGCCAGCTAGCCACTGACACAGATGCCCGTCCTAGTTACCCCTTTGCAGCTATTTCAATAAATGTGGCCCAATTTTCAACCCAAGCTTGTTGTCTGCGTCTTCTTTAACCCATCTCCGCTCGCAATTTAACACCCCCCCAAACAATAAAAACAACACAGCATAAAAACAGTATATAACAATCAACAAAGAGGAACAAACGTTCTAAAAAGGGAAGGACTGCTGGGAATAATAAAATCTTTAACTCCCGCTAAAAAATATTCAAAGAGGTCAGCAGCCACATTTCAACTGGCAGGTCATTCCACAACTGAGGGATGGCAAAGGAAAAGGTCCTCCTGCATGTGGCTGCCAATCTCACATTAGGCAGCCACAGCAGATAACCCTCAGAGGACCTTTGGTGGCAGACTGGGACATAGGGGAGGAGGTACCCCCTAATGTACCTTGGACTTAGACCATGTAAGGCCTTAAAGGTAAGAACCAACACTTTATATTTTGCCTGGAAACAAATTGGCAAATGGAACTTGTATCAGTTTGTAGCAGATGGACGTTTCTGAGGAATCCAGCTAATTGTACTTGGGTGTCTGTGAATTCTTCATTCAGGATTCCTAATCACCCCTCACAAAACCCACCCACATGTCCTTGGCATGGCCAGCCCTCGCATTAAAGCAGATTGAGGCTGTTGACTCAGGCAGCAGCTTTGGGATGTCATGAAAGGGCAGCGTATTGTTAACGCTTTACTTTTTTTAAAAAAATGTTTTACTGTCAAGGATTGGGGGGGGGGTGCTTTTGGGATATTCTTCCTCATGTGCCAAAATAAAGTGCCTGTCTTTGGGTACTATGTACCTTGAAGTGGGTGGATGAGACAGCAAAATATCTTGGACAAATGTCCCCTGGTCCCTGAGGAGAGAGAATACAGTAAATGACTGTACTGATTCCAATCAGTGATATTCATTTGTCCTAAAGACTGTGTACTTGCAAGTGCCCATTTCAAATTTCACTTCAGGAGCAAGCTCACTAGAGGGCCCTGGACAAACCATGGCTCTCTTAGCCTCAGTTCTAATGTTGGAACAGTAACATCGGCCTACCTTACATAAGGAGTAGTGAGACAATGTATGTGACACACATTAAGATTCTATGCAGCGTTTGACAAATAATGACGAGCAGCTAGCAAGCATCTAAATCAGTGAGCCAGGTCAAGTCTGCCTGTGTTATATCCTTTCTCACTGAAGTATTCATCACTTTTCTTACATTGGGAATGAGACTTGTCACTAACTGTAGGATGGCTACTGAATAGATAACAGTTTGAATTCAGTCTGAGTTTGTATGATGAATATAATGCAAAGTGGTTGGCTGTGAAGTTTGTTTTATAACTTGAAGTACCTTCAGTTTTGAAGCTGGAGAAGTAGAAATGATGTGTTGCATAATTCTAGAAATGTTTGTTAAATGGTTGATGTGCATACGGGAATTTGTTTCTTTGTTCATAATGTAATTATTGGCAATCACGTATAATCAAAAGAAACCCCCAAAGACTATTGCGATGCCATCATTATACTGGGAAGCACTTGGTGGTGGGGGATGGGGGCGGGAATAACTGATCCTGAGTCTAGCAAGTTAGCCTTAGAAAACCCATTCCTTGCTTCTCAGTTGCCCTGCAACTCAGTCCAATTATTTCTGCAGATACACTTGAACAACATCTGTGCACCCTAGTCTCATACTTGGATTGCTTCTCTACTGCCTTCCAACTCTTTCCTACACCACTATTCACTGTCAGTTTCTGACCTTTTCCCAATCCACCCACATCTCTGTCTGCATTGTAAGCCCTCTGGGTAGTAGCAACAGAGTGTAATTTAGGTTGTTATTATTATGTGCCCAAATGCCAGACATCACACATCCTGTTTTCATGCATATCATTAACATTCAAATTGGGGGCTCATTTATCTTCCCCAGTAGAAATCTGGAAACAGTTCTTCTTGCATCTTGCACTTGTGAGAGATGCTCAAGCCTCCACTTCGGACATTCAAGATATGGAAATGGGAAGTCAAGTGCACTTCCCTTGCACATTTCCCGTATCGGCGCATAACACCCAAAGCCATTCTATATTACTTCCGTGCTCTGTGTAGTGCTTGGCAATTTGTGTTCTATATATATACTACTGTTCATACTCAGGATAGCATTCCTTAGCGCTGCAGCAGCCTAGGCTGAGAAAAACAACTTTTATGCATTGTCTGATAAGGGGTTAATCATAGATCTCCCCTGAGAGAAAATCAAAAGTAGCCACTAGAGTCAGCAGACTTTCCTATGCACAATCTTCATTAACCCTGACCCATAGTGCTCTCCAGAAATAGCAACTTGATTAATCAGGTCAATGCTTTAATAATAATATAAAAACCATCTTGGGTTTCTGCCAGCTGTCTGGCCTGCCCCTTGAATAGCTCCTGTTTTATTTTATTGTTCTTCTTCTGGAACTATACAAGGAATGAAATGAAAAGCTCCAATACAGCTTACAAAGCCTCACTGAACCCTGGCCCATGTAACCTCCCATCGGGCTGTTAGTTCTGTGAAAGGCATGGCAAAAGCATTTCCAGAGAATAGCCCTGTTTTGTTTAACCCTGCCTTATGTTCAATTTGATGGAGGTGCCCTATACACACTACAGTCTCACCATATGATCACCTACTCCAGGAGTTCATTCTACTGCTGTAACTTTTAAACACCATATGGATGGGGCCAATCACATGATTCTTTCCCACAGAATACACATTTGTGATCAAGCCTACCTACACAGCCAGAGGTGTTTAAACATTACAGCTGTGGGATGGGATGAACCTATGGAATAGTAGCAGGGCTGGCGTCAAGAGTAGGCATGGTTGGGCACCTGTTGAGGGCCCATACCCCATTAAGGGCCCACTGACAAGAGCCCCGTGGACTTGCTCCTCCTCCTCACCATTGCAACCTGCTCTTTCACCCGCCTCTTGCGCTGGCCCAGACAATGGCGGTAGTGAGGAGCAGGAGATGCCCCTGCCTGCTTCCTCACTGGCTCTCTGCCGGTCAAGCAAGCAAATGGCAGCAATGGTGAGAAAGAGGAGAAGCAACAGGAACTGGTGACACAGGTAATGAGAAGGCAGACTCACTGAGGGAGGGGACCCATTGAGGGTGCCTTGCCCAAGGGCCCTCCAAAACCTGGAGCCGGCAGTGAATAGGAGCTCCCAAAACAGGATTGCAATGTGCAAAGGGGACCTGTCGCTGTCTGAAATGGCAGCGTTTTTGTCTGTAAAACCAAAACCTTCCTTTCTCTCACAGGGGCATCCCATAACTCTGTCCACAAGGGGAAACAAAAGGAGATCCCCTGCCCCCCCAAAGCCCCCAGTGTCGCAAGTCTTTAGACGCTGCAAGAAAAGTAAATTATGTTAGCGCATTTATTTATTTTTTAGAATTGTTAGTATTCTGCTCCTTATATGAGGCCTGGCATTGGTACATTACTGTGAATATATGCACAGCAAACATATGTGGGGAAACATTGAGAAGTTAACACAATGGCGGAGCATGTGGTGGAGCTGATGGAGTAAGCGTCTACTGTTGAGTGTCTGCTGGGGGCCACGCCCTGATTGGTGGAGACAGGTGAGCTCTCCCCAGCTCATCTCAGATTAACTTGGCAATGATCCAAGTTCTTTTAAAAAGAAGAAGAGGAAAGAACTCCGATAATTTTCTGAACCAATTGCAGGTGAGAAAAAGATTCTGTCCCCACCAGCTCTACTCATCCCCAAACCACAGATCACTCTTCCTAAGCATGGAGATGTTTTCCAGCATGTCTGCCTATCACCAGGTATTACTTGGTAGCAGTGGAGGCAGGGCTGGCCCTAGGGTAAATAGTGTCCTGGGCGAGGGGTGCCTTTGGTGCCCCCCCCCCCGCAAGTCAGTTTTTCAGGGTTTTACTTATAATACAGAGTGGCCCAAAAGTAGGTATACAGTTGTTTAGAATGTTGATGGGAGGGGGAGAGAATTTTCAGTCTTCCAGTACTGCTTTAGAATCCACTTTCTTTGTTCTTGACTCAAGTTTGCTGCCATCATTCACAATATCAGTAAAAAAAAAACCTAAACAACTAAACAACTGCATACCTACTTAAGGGCCTCACTCCCCTCACTCTCTACACTTAACTGATTTAACTGTCACTCCCTGTCACTCACTCTTCCCAACTGTCATTCTGACTCCACCCACACATCTTCTACTCACACATTCTCTGCCCCTCCCATCAACATTCTAAACAACTGTATACCTACTTTTGGGCCACTCTGTATGTTTTGTTTTGTAGCCGTTCCTATCTTCTGATAAGCATGCTTTATTTTAGAATATCCATTATTTTTATCTTTAAAAATAATAAAGAAAAGTTAAAAATAAAAAGGGTATCCAGCTGACCTCTTACAGCTTACAGTTTTATTTTGTTGTTGTTGTTATATAGTGCTTGTAGTGTTTACAGTATTTGAAGTGCTACGTGCTCAGCAACATTGCTTCAAAGTAAAGCTGTGTTCTATTGATTTTAACCTGGCACAAATGACATCACAGTGGAAATTGAAACAGAACATATTTTAAAGCTAATTGAAGGAAGATCACTTTTGTAGTTAGTACCCAGGCAACCTGTAGAACTTTGAAAGAAAGGTTACAGACACTTTCTTTTTGCTGCCCTAGCTTACTGCTGGCAGTACATTAAAAAAAAAAAATACAGCCACTGAGCTCAGCTTGGTGTGTCCCCCCACTCAGCTTGGTGCCCCCCTTAGTTCAGCTTAGTGCCCCCACCCTCAGCTCAGCGCCTTGGGTGACTGCCCAGCTTGCCCACCCCTAAGGCCGGCCCTGAGTGGAGGCAGGAGGTAGCTTCGGCATCTTTGTGCAGCCACATGGCCAAATGGCCAGCAACACACACCAGGAGCCACCCACTCAATGGCAAAGTATTTCCATGTTGCTGCCCAGGCCTGGTAAAGACATTAGGCCCCTCCCTCTCTCTCAGTTGTTGCTCAGCAGTGGCAGTCACAAGTGGCAGCCCTACTGCACGAGCTATCACTGAATTACTGCTTGCTCATTAAGGGCAATTCGGTGCAAAGGAAAATCTGACCTGGAACTGGGAAGCAAGCATAGCATATGCATATCCTGAAATGACCTGATAAACCATATATATATATATATATATATATATATATATATATATATGTGTTGTTCAGTCATTAAGTCGTGTCCGACTCTTCGTGACCCCATGGACCACAGTACGCCAGGCCTTCCTGTCCTCCGCTCTCTCCCGGAGTGTGCTCAAGTTCATATATATATATATATATATATATTCATTCACTTGAAAATATCAGTTTATTTCTGCTGGCACAGTAAAATGTACCTTGTAAATAGTAAAAATGATGGAGCAAATTTTAGCTGGGCTGACCTTATTAAATCTGTATTAGATGAACAGTAATAACCTATGAGAAAATGTAAAGGTGTTACAGGGATAATGAGCAGATATTTCCAGTGACATGTTTCTCACTTGGTAATTGCAGCTGTCATATAACAGTAAAATGGTTATCACAGAGCAGCAGCCATAGATGGGCCCTTCACGTGAACACTGGGAGAGCAGCTAGGACATTAGCTTATCTTGTGGTCATACCTTTTACCTGTTCCTCACTAGTCTGAGGCTGCAATGCTATGCACATTTACCTAGGAGTAAGCCCCACTGAATATACTAGGGCTTACTTCTGAGTAAATATGCATAGGATTGAACTGCATGTGCTCTTAAAGATGGTTTTCACCTCTGTTTGGTCACTCTAGACAGTTGTGGCTCACCTTGGCATTCAGCTGTGTGTGCTGCCTATCACAATGAGAACATTGAGTAGCCAGCCAACTGCCTCTGCTTGTAATTCAACAAGCCAGAACCCTCCTTGCTGAGCTAAATTAGAGTCAGTCAACAAAATCAGAACTATCATATGGTAAATTCCACCAAGAATGTACCACTTCAAAATGCAGGGTTATTTTCATTGTTGCTGGGGATTTGTTGTTTTGTTTTTTGTTTTGCATGTTTGAATGTTTCCCCATGTCAAAAATAGAGATGTATGAGAAATTTGTTTTAGTTCAGTTTTGATCAGGATTTACCCAGTTCACACTTTCTAGACTGAACAGGACTTGGATTAGGGATGGCGGAGAATTTCTCCCCGAAACTTCGGGGGGCCGAGCGCCAACGTGTTCGGCCCCCCGAACAAGTTTTGGGAAATTCTCCACAGACCCCTGTCCCCCTCACCCCCCCCCCCGGGACGGGACTTACCTTTGCCCAATGTCCCTCCCGGCGGCGGGTCCGGCCGGCGGTTTGGCGGGTGTTCGTCCGAGGCGGGAGCGGCAACTGGTCTTTCGACCGGCTGCCGCCGCCGCCATTGCAATAAAAGAAAAAAAAACGCCCCCGTGATAGGCTACGTGACGATTAACGTAGCCTATCACGGCTAGATCTGCAAAGTCAGCCGTGATAGGCTACGTCAATCGTCACGTAGCCTATCATGGGTGACTTTAAAAAAAAAAAAAAGTGTGTACGGATAATGGCGGCCCCCATAGGGAGCCGCCATTCCCGTTCCTTATTTGGTCGCTGTAGTCTACGTAAAGATTTACGTAGAGTACAGCGACCAAATAAGGAACGCGAATGGCGGCTCCCTATGGGGGCCGCCATTAGCGTACGCGCTTTTTTTTTTTAAGTCACCCGTGATAGGCTACGTGACGATTAACGTAGCCTATCACGGCTAGATCTGCAAAGTCAGCCGTGATAGGCTACGTCAATCGTCACGTAGCCTATCATGGGTGACTTTAAAAAAAAAAAAAAGTGTGTACGGATAATGGCGGCCCCCATAGGGAGCCGCCATTCCCGTTCCTTATTTGGTCGCTGTAGTCTACGTAAAGATTTACGTAGAGTACAGCGACCAAATAAGGAACGCGAATGGCGGCTCCCTATGGGGGCCGCCATTAGCGTACGCGCTTTTTTTTTTTTAAGTCACCCATGATAGGCTACGTGACGATTAACGTAGCCTATCACGGCTGACTTTGCAGATCTAGCCACGATAGGCTACGTTAATCATCACGTAGCCTATCACGGGGGCGTTTAAAAAAAAAACTTTTGAGTTCGCGGGCGGGCGAAGTGAGGCGCCTCCTCCCCGGCCTGAATTTCGGCCGGGCGAGGCAGGAAGCCTCCCCCCCTGGCCTGAATTTCGGCCGGGCGAGGCGGGAAGCCTCCCCCCCCGGCCTGAACTTCACGGGGGGAGCAGCGAAGCGCCTCCCCCCTACCGCGAACAAGCTTCGAGGACAGGTAAGTGACTTTCGTCCACCCCTAACTTGGATGCAATCTGTGGCTGAAGTCCATATATTTCTAAGCTTGCAACGTCATTCTCCCCCTTCATGGATCACTGCCTTGTTGTGGCGAAGGGGCTTGCGTAACTCAGTGAAGCCATAAGCTATGCCATGCAGGGCCACCCAAGACGGACAGGTCATGGCAGAGAGTTCTGACAAAATGTGGTCCACTGGAGAAGGAAATGGCAACCCACTCCAGTATTCCTGCCAAGAAAACCCCATGGAACGCATCACAAGGCTAAAAGATATGATGCCGGAAGATAAGCCCCTCAGGTCGGAAGGAGTCCAATATACTATTGGGGAAGAGCAGAGGGAATTTCCAAGTAGCGCCAGAAAGAGTGAAGCGGCTGGGCCAAAGCCGAAAGGACACTCAGCTGTGGATGTGTCTGGTGGTGAAAAGAAAATCCGATGCTGTAAAGAACAATATTGTTTAGGAACCTGGAACGTAAGGTCAATCAATCGGTAAGCTGGAGGTGGTCAAACATGAGATGGCAAGATTGAACATTGACATCTTGGGAATCAGTGAACTAAAATGGACAAGCATGGGCAAATTTAATTCCGGTGACCATCATATCTACTACTGTGGGCAAGAATCCCTTAGAAGAAATGGAGTAGCACTCATAGTCAACAAAAGGGTGGGAAAAGCAGTACTGGGGTACAATCTCAAAAATGATAGAATGATCTCAGTACGAATCCAAGGCAAACCATTCAACATCACAGTAATTCAAGTCTATGCCCCAACCACTGAGGCTGAAGAAGCTGAGGTTGATCAGTTCTATGAAGACCTACAACACCTTCTAGAACTAACACCAAAAAAAGATGTCCTCTTCATCATAGGGGATTGGAATGGTAAAGTAGGAAGTCAAGAAATCACCGGGATAACAGGCAAGCATGGCCTTGGTGTACAAAATGAAGCAGGACAAAGGCCAAGAGAACACACTGATCATAGCAAACACTCTTTTCCAACAGCACTAGAGGCGACTGTACACATGGATATCACCAGATGGTCAATATCAAAATCAGATTGATTATGTACTTTGCAGCCAAAGATGGAGAAGCTCTATAAAGTCAGTAAAAACAAGACCTGGAGCTGCCTGTGGCTCAGATCATGAGCTTCTTATTGCAAAATTTCAGCTTAAATTGAAGAACGTAGGGAAAACTACTAAACCATTCAGGTATGACCTAACTCATATCCCTTATGAATATACAGTGGAGGTGAGGAATAGATTTAAGGGATTAGACCTGATAGACAAGAGTGCCTGAAGAACTATGGACGGAGGTCCGTAACATTGTTCAGGAGGCAGCAACTCAATCCATCTCCAAGAAAAAGAAATGCAAGAAAGCAAAGTGGCTGTCTGATGAGCCTTTACAAGTAGCTGAGGAAAGAAGGGAAGCAAAAAGCAAGGGAGAAAGGGGAAGATATACCCAACTGAATGCAGATTTCCAGAGAAGAGCAAGGAGAGACAAGAAGGCCTTCTTAAATGAACAATGCAAAAAAATCGAGGAAAATAATAGAATGGAAAGACTAGACATCTCTTCAAGAAAATCGGAGATCTCAAGGGAACGTTTTGTGCAAAGACGGGCATGATAAAGGACAAAGCCAGGGCCTGCAGGAGAAGCCACCACCACCACCACTGGGGAAGAGGCGTGCTTGCCGCCGCTGGGCCTGCTGCTGCCGCCGCTAGGCCTGCTGCTGCCGCCGCTGCCACCACCACCAGGCCTTCCCTGTGGACTTCTGCCTGGCAGACCGCCAGTCCCTGCAGGACCAGGCCCCCAGGTACCGAGCCAGCTGTGCTGCTCCACCTGCCCCTCCCTGGAGGGGCTACATAAGCTGGCTGGCTGAGGTGGCCTGGGAAAGCCAGGGCCTGCAGGAGAAGCCACCACCACTACCACTGGGGAAGAGGCGTGCTTGCCGCCGCTGGGCCTGCTGCTGCCGCCGCTGGGCCTGCTGCTGCCGCCGCTGGGCCTGCTGCTGCCGCCGCTGGGCCTGCTGCTGCCGCCGCTGGGCCTGCTGCTGCCGCCGCTGGGCCTGCTGCTGCTGCTGCCGCCGCTGCCACCACCACCAGGCCTTCCCTGTGGACTTCTGCCTGGCAGACCGCCAGTCCCTGCAGGACCAGGCCCCCAGGTACCGAGCCAGCTGTGCTGCTCCACCTGCCCCTCCCTGGAGGGGCTACATAAGCTGGCTGGCTGAGGTGGCCTGGGAGAGCCCGGGCCTGCAGGAGAAGCCACCACCACCACCACTGGGGAAGAGGCGTGCTTGGTGCTGCTGGGCCTGCTGCTGCTGCTGCTGCTGCTGCTGCTGCCGCCGCCGCCGCCGCCGCCGCCGCCGCCGCCGCCGCCGCCGCCACCACCACCACCGCCGCCGCCGCCACCAGGCCTTCCCTGTGGACTCCTGCCTGGCATTTTTAAGGGGATTTTAATTGTTTTGTTTGTTTGTTTTATTTTGTTGGGGGGGATTTTGTTGTGTTTTTAGGGGTGGGTAGCCTGCCTGATAGGCGGGAGCGAGGGGGCATGTGTCCACCTGATGGAGGCAGTGGGGGGAGTGTTGGGGGCCAGAACATACCGAGGCTGGGCGGCAGGCGCTGGCGGAGCGCTAGGGGCAGGCCATGCCAGGTAAGGGGAACAAGGGAGAGATGTGTAGTATCTGTCCCCTGCTCCGGGCCTGTCCAGAGCCAAAGGATGGCTGGGGGAGGCGTGACCCCATTTTCTGGCCTTCGTTTGCTGCTCTGCAATGCCAGGTCTGTTACCCAGAAAACCTCCCTCATCCATGACATGATCCTGGATGAGGGTGCAGACCTGGCATGTATTACGGAGACCTGGCTGGCCGAGGCCGCTGCTCCAACCCTTGCAGCCATGTGTCCAGCTGGATTTTCGTATGCACAGCAGCCGAGGGCTGGGGATCGGGGAGGGGGAGTGGCTGTTATCTACCGAGAGTCCTTGGTCTTCACCAGACCCCCTCTCCGGGAGACCAAGGTTGTTGAGTGCATGTATTGGAGGTTGGGCCCGAAGGGCAGTCTGGGGATTCTGCTCGTGTACCGTCCACCCCGCTGCACAACTGACTCCCTGGCCGAGGTGCTTGAGGTGGTCTCTGATGTGCGTGTACAGTCCCCTAACTTACTGGTGTTGGGGGACTTCAACGTACATTCGGAGGCCATCCTCACAGGAGCACCTCGGGACTTCATGGAGACCATGGCCTCCTGGGAGCTGCACCATATTCTAACTAGGCCCACCCATGTAGCCGGTCATGCACTAGACCTTGTGTTTGTTTCTGGAGAAGCGGGGAGTGATCTGGAAGTCGGGGGTATATCCACCACCCCCTTGTCATGGTCAGATCACTTTCTGGTGATGTTGGACTTCTCAGTTCCACAACCCCTCCGCAGGGGTGGAGGACCCATTAAAATGGTCCGCCCCAGGCGTCTTATGGATCCAGATGGATTCCTGAATGCGCTTGGGGATTCTCTGGGGCATGCCAACGGCCACTCGGTCGAGACCCTGGTGGGTGGCTGGAATGCCACAATCACTGGGGCATTAGATCGGGTGGCTCCGAAACGCCCTCTCCCCCTGAACAGGGCTCGGACTGCACCATGGTTCAATCCGCGGTTACAAGCTCTGAAACAGGAGGTGAGACGGCTAGAGCGCCAGTGGCGGAAGTCTCGCTCCAAAGACGATCAGACACGGGCTAGAGCTGTATCTTCAGCCTATCACGTGGCGGTGAAGGCAGCAAAAAAGGAATATTATGCTGCCTCCATCGCGTCTGCAGAGTGCTGCCCCAGGAGGCTGTTCCAAGTGGTCTGGAGCCTGGTCGGTCCTGTGGCTCTGGAACCACTGGAGCATTCTAAGGCCTCCTGTGAGGCTTTGGCAAGGCACTTTGCAGATAAAATTGATCAGATTAGGTGTGTTACTCTGCACACTGTGGATATAGTTAGTGAGCAAGAGGCGGCCTGTGGCAAACCGGTTTTGTGGGATCGGTTCCAGCTTCTTCCTCCTGATGAAGTGGACAAGGTGCTTTCATCTGTAAGGCCGACCACCTGCTAACTTGATCCTTGCCCATCTTGGCTCATTATGAGCTGCAGAGAGAGACTGGGTGAGGGGATCAAGGCGGTGGTGAACGCCTCCCTTGAGGAGGGAGTGATGCCATCAGCCCTCAAGGAGGCAGTGATAAGACCGCTCTTAAAGAAGCCCTCCTTGGATCCTCAAGTTCTGAACAACTTTCGCCCAGTCTCAATTCTACCATTTTTGGGCAAGGTGATTGAGCGGGTGGTGGCGGTGCACTTGAAGGCACACTTGGAAGAAACTGATTATCTAGACCCATTTCAGTCCGGCTTCAGGCCTGGGCATGGGACAGAAACGGCCTTGGTCGCCTTGGTGGATGATATGAGGAGGGCTCTAGATAGGGGTGAATGCTCCTTCCTTGTTCTCCTCGACCTCTCAGCGGCTTTTGATACAGTTGACCACGGTATCCTCCTGGACTGCCTGGAGGGGTTGGGCATTGGAGACACTGTATTGCGGTGGTTCCGGTCCTTCCTCTCCGGCAGGTACCAGAGGGTAGCACTGGGAGAGGAGGTTTCGGACCCGTGGCCACTTACTTGTGGGATGCCACAGGGTTCCATCCTCTCCCCGATGCTATTTAACATCTATGTGAAGCCACTGGGGGCTATCATCAGGAGGTTTGGGGTGCAGTGTCATCAATATGCGGATGACACGCAGCTCTACCTCTCATTCAAATCTTCACCAAGGTTGGCCGTAGAATCCCTGTCCAAATGTCTGGAGACGGTGAGTGGCTGGATGGGGAGGAATAAGCTGAAGCTGAACCCTGACAAGACCAAGGTACTTTTGGTGGGAGACAAGAGGAGGCTGGGGTATGTTGACCTGGTGTTGAATGGGGTACGGCTACCCTTGAAAGACCAGGTCCGCAGCCTGGGGGTCATTTTGGACTCCCAACTGTCCATGGAGGCTCAGGTGTCAGCTGTGAGCCGGACAGCGCTGTATCAACTCCATCTGATATGGCGGCTGCGCCCCTTCCTTCCCGACCATCTGCTCCCATCGGTAGTACATGCCCTGGTCTCCTCTCGTTTAGACTACTGTAATACGCTCTACGTGGGGTTACCCTTGAAGTCAGTTCGGAAGCTGCAGCTGGTACAGAACGCGGCGGCTCACCTGATTAAAGGCAGCCGCGGGCGAGATCACATCACTCCAGTGCTGAAGGAGTTGCAATGGTTACCAGTTGTTTTCCAGGCCAAATTCAAGGTGTTGGTTTTGACCTTTAAAACCCTATATGGTTCCGGCCCAACCTATCTTAAGGATTGCCTCCAGCAGCACCAGACAGGCCGCTTAACAAGATCAGCCTCGGATGGCCTTCTCTCTGTCCCATCAGCCAGGACAGCTAGACTGGTGGGGACGAGGGAGAGGGCCTTCTCTGTGGTGGCCCCCACTCTGTGGAACTCCCTCCCTAGGGAACTCCGTCATGCCCCCTCTTTAATGAGCTTCCGTCGTGCATTAAAAACGTGGTTGTTCAGGCAGGCATTTGGGGTGGGTTAGGGTATTTTTTTTAAAAAAAAAAAATATGGTAAAATTTTATTGTTTTAAATTGTTTTATGGTGGGTTGTACATCGCCCAGAGTGGCTGGGTGACCAGTCAGATGGGCGATTAATAAATTTAATAAATAAAATAATTTAATAAATAAATAAACAAAGAAGGCAGGGACCTAACAGAAGCAGATGAGATTAAGAAGAGGTGGAAGGAATACACAGAAGAACTATACAGGAAAGAGCTTAACGTCCCTGATAGCCATGATAGTGTGGACACTGAACTTGAGCCGGACATCCTAGAGAGTGAAGTCAAGTGGGCCTTAGGAAGCATTACTAACAACAAAGCTAGCGGAGATGACAGTATTCCAGCCGAGCTATTTAAAATCCTAAAAGATGATGCTGTTAAAGTGCTGCACTCAATAGGCCAACAAATTTGGAACACTCAACAGTGGCCGCAAGACTGGGAAAGGTCAGCTTACATTGCAATTCCAAAGAAGGGCAATGCCAAAGAGTGTTCAAACTACCGTACAATTGCACTCATTTCACATGCCAGCAAGGTTATGCTCAAAATCCTACAAGCTAGGCTTCAGCAGTATGTGAACTGAGAACTACCGGAAGTACAAGCTGGGTTTCGAAGAGGCAGAGGAACTAGAGATCAAATCGCCAACATTCGCTGGATCATGGAGAAAACAAGAGAATTCCAAAAAAAGTCTATTTCTGCTTCATTGACAATGCTAAAGCCTTTGATTGTGTGGATCACAACAAACTGTGGCAAATTCTTAAAGAGATGGGAGTACCAGACCACCTTACCTGTCTCCTGAGAAATCTGTACAAGGGTCAAGAAGCAACAGTAAGAACCGGACATGGAACAACCGATTGGTTCAAAATTGGGAAAGGAGTACGACAAGGCTGTATATTGTCACCCTGTTTATTTAACTTATATGCAGAGTACATCATGAGAAACGCCAGGTTGGATGAATCACAGGTCGGAATTAAGATTGCTGGGAGAATTATCAACAACTTCCGATATGCAGACGATACCACCCTAATGGCAGAAAGTGAAGAGGATCTAAAGAGCCTCTTGTTGAGGGTGAAAGTGGAGAGTGCAAAAGCTGGTTTGAAACTCAACATTAAAAAAACGAAGATCATGGCATCTGGCCCCATCACTTCCTGGCATACGGAAGGGGAAGAAATGGAAGCAGTGACAGATTTTATTTTCTTGGGCTCCAAGATCACCACAGACGGTGACTGTAGCCATGAAATTAAAAGACGCTTGCTCCTTGGGAGGAAAGCTATGGCAAACCTAGACAGCATAGTAAGAAGCAGAGACATCACCTTGCTGACAAAGGTCCGTCTAATCAAAGCTATGGTTTTCCCAGTAGCAACGTATGGCTGTGAGAGCTGGACTATAAGGAAGGCTGAGCGCCGAAGAATTGGTGCTTTCGAACTGTGGTGCTGGAGAAGACTCTTACGAGTCCCCCGGACTGCAAGGAGGTCAAATCAGTCCATCCTAAAGGAAATCAACCCTGAGTGCTCATTGGAAGGACAGCTACTGAAGCTGAAGCTCAAATATTTTGGCCACCTAATGCAAAGAGAAAACTCCCTGGAAAAGACCCTGATGA
Source organism: Heloderma suspectum (assembly GCF_057233095.1). Lineage (NCBI taxonomy): Eukaryota > Metazoa > Chordata > Lepidosauria > Squamata > Helodermatidae > Heloderma > Heloderma suspectum. The sequence continues at coordinate 276,889,895 of NC_139458.1, forward strand.
TGGGAAGGATGGAAGGCACAAGGAGAAGGGGACGGCAGAGGATGAGATGGCTAGATAGCATCACCAATGCAATGCATATGAACTTGAGCACACTCCGGGAGAGAGCGGAGGACAGGAAGGCCTGGCGTGCTATGGTCCATGGGGTCACAAAGAGTTGGACACGACTTAACGACTGAACAACAACAACAATGTCATTCTCGGGCCAAAAAAAAATCTGTTCGACAGCATGCGCACATTTGCGTAACACAATTGTCCACCTGTGTTGTGACTATACCACAGGATTTTCCTGGATTTGTGCATATTGGCTTTGGAAGCCCCCACCCCCAGGTGGTCCCCATACTGCCCTTCATTGAGTAGCTGGTTGATATATTTATGAATTAAATGTATATCTAACCTTCCCACTGCAACTAATGCTCAAGACAGCTAACAAAAATAAAATACCTGATAAAATACAAAATTACAATTAAAATATAAAAGCACATCCATGAAAGCTTTTGTATGTGTGTCAAAGTTAGTTCTTGAGCATCTAGAATAGAGAAAGGGTGGCAGGCTGTGTAAGAAGTAGTGGGAAAGAAGCGGCTGAGGCAGATGGCACTATACACCATGGATGTGAGAAACTAACTCTGTCACTTCTTCTTCATCACCCGCAGGATAAGAAAGACAAGCGAGCTTCCTCTGGGAGAGAGAATGTGCTCTGAAGAGTTTGTTCATTGTTATGGGCTCATGAAGTAGGTCTGGCTGCTCATTGGAATAGGGAGGCAGGAAGAACTGGGGAGTGAAGAATTACTTAGTGCAATAGCAGAGCTGGCTATTGCAAAAAAAACAAACAAAAAACAAATATGTGTATAGGGGTGGGGGGCATTACACATTTTTAGTACTCTCATTGCATCCCACATTTCAAAGTGTGTTTCTTTCCTGTTTTATTTCATTTTTTTTCAGGCTGGGTTGAATATCCCCTCCCTTTACATGGGACTGCCCCTCCCCCCACGCACACACTTTCACTGGATCACATGAATGTGTGTGGGGGAAAGAATATTGCTAACATTCAGGGTAGCGGGCAAAATCAAAGGAATTTTGGGTGGGCTGACGTTTAGAGTTGAGATGGCTGAGGGATTTTTTTTTCTTCCTCTAATGGGGCAGCCATCTTGGACAGTTTTGGGATGCCTAGGACATCGACAGTGCCATTTTTTCTGTTAAAAAAGGAAAGGGAGAAGAAACCTGGGCCACCTCAACTTTAAAGGCAAGAGTCCTCCCATACAAAAATTCTTTGGCTTTGCCTGCTCCCCAAAGGTGAATCAACTCCATGTGCCTCCTCCCCAAATGCAACCAAGGTCTGGGCTGAATATTTTGGCTCAGCATTAAGAGTGTCACTGCTCCTTGCTTAGGAGTTCACACACTGCAAGGTTGTGCACAATCATCTTCCCCCATCAGTTAGCTGAGCAATATTGGCTCCAGGCTCAGAAGATAAAAACAAATATGCTGACATAGCTGTTTCAACTATCTAGAGAGCCCCCTCCATCATTTCTTAAAATTCTACACACTGTATTGCCACTTTTTCAACTTGCGTAGAAAATGTCTTGAGATGTGGCAAGAAGGAGCTCAAGACAAGTTAAACACTTTGAAAAAAGGTGGAGTGCTTTGAGTTTTGCCTGTGGGGAATGCAAAAAATAGACCCACTGAGCCTTTTTTTCCGTCAGAAAGGAACTTACAGGTAAAGTGAGTATTACGAAGTCTGCCTCTGGCCATGTAGCCTTTCATATTAGATGCCTTTCCCACTCACACATGGCTTTTATTCCCAAAGTTCTGGAATAGTCAGTTGTCTGGCATAACCTAAGTGGATTGCGAGAGAGAGATACGTATCCACTTCTAATGAACTTTGTGATACATCTTATAATTGTACATAAAGACTTGGAACGCTCAACCTCTAGCCACAGTGCTGATTGTCCCGGATGCCCTTTAAATGATACAGAAGCGTCACCACAGGAGGTGCTGTCCTGTGGGTTCATCTCACAGTGCTCTGGTAGTGTTTACTGACTTATAACCATATGGGTGGAGCTAGGGTGTCTTGTGTGTCCTCTTTTACAGAAGACAGTCCTCTGCTTGAAAGGCTGCCAGAGGACTGTCCTCTGTTTTGAAGGCATCTTCTATTTGAAGGACTGTCCTGTCAAAGTCTGGCTTAAAGATGAAGAACTATCAGAAGAGAGAGGTGGGCCTTGAAGTTGCTGGACAGAGGACTGAGCAAGACACAGGTCACCTGGTTACAGTCTTCCACGCTATGGTGCGATGTACTATATTTCTATTTTAATTATAATAATCATTTCTAAATTTGCATCTGTCTATACATATAAATTAGCATATGCAAATGTTATGCAAATTGTTATCTTCCTTTGCCCTCTCTTTTTTGGGTGATGTGTTTCTTCTTCTTCTTAAGTGTCCATGCTAGGCAGAGCGGGTTACATGGGTTTCTCCCCAGAACGCCTGGAAACCTTTTTTTCCCCTAGTGTGGCAATTTCATGGGAAAGAACCACACAACTGGTTAAATTCATGTGGTTGCAGGCCTTTTAAATGTTATACTAGCAATGTGGAATGATGGAATATACACAGTACTCTTGGAACATTTATTTGATTTATATAAGTCAACCCCAATCTCTTGAAAACAAATGCAGAAAACATCTGAAGCCTCAAAACCTATTACTAGTAACAGTGGTTTTTACCTCCCCCCCCCATGTGTGTGTGTAGGGGGTAGAATTTTGGGAAAAAATGGGGAGAAGGTTTAACTCTCCTGGAACACCGTGGTCCCAATCCAAATCATGCCTTACACAGGAGTAAGCAAAACTATAACACATTGCTACACTATGGATGATTAGGAGAATTTTTAGTTTGTCCCTGAAACACAGTGGTACTACTCTTGAAGCGTAGAAAGAAGAGGCCTGTGTGCATACCTAGCAAATTCTCTTTAGTGTGGTGCATTGCCTAAGGCCACCTGCTAGGTTTTATTGTGGTTGTATTGTTATATTGTGGGTTTAGTGTTCTATATATTTTAAATTGTTTTATTGTGTGCTGTTTGGTTTTAATTTTTGTGAACTTTAAAACCAAAGAGCCAGAACCAGAGAGCTTCGGCTATTGGGCGGTATAGAAATGAAATGAAATAAATAAATAATTTATTGCTGAGGTGAGATTTGAATCAGAGATTTCTCTGCTACCACTCATGCTCTTACAGCACAATCCTGTGTATATTTACTCAGAAGTAAATCCTACTGTGTTCAGTGGGGCTTAATCCCTATGGATAAGTGTTTAGGATTACAATCTTAGCCACTATGTTCAAAACCTCTCAACAGCACTTCAGGCATTCCAGTTGCTACAGGCTAAAGACAAATTCACAAATTGCATGCTGCTGCAAATTGTCTGATGGCAAATTAGTTGTTTATATGCAGGAGCAATCAACTCTGCAGTTCCCCCATCTGTGGTTTGTAATGATACCGCTTAGCAAAGCTGCATCATGATAATTCTGTTTTAGATTTAAATCAGCATTGCCCCTTCAATAAAGTTTGCTACCATGAGCAACTTTTTAAATTTTTATATTGGGAGTCCAGGGTGGTGATTGGCCCTTATCTATAACATAGTGAACATTCTAATTTACGGACAAGAGTGCTTTTAAACTGAAGGGGATGGGAAAATGTAAGCTTCCCTGTCCACCTTAGGGAATCACCATGTAAGTTTGTATGGAAAGTGTCATTTATTTTATTATAAACACAGAAGAAAGGGGAGTGTGTTTTGGTGCAGGTCAAAGTGTTACTTATGGCTTTAATAAGCATTTAACTCTTTTGTGGAGAACATGGGAAGGCAACAGATTTCTCCCACCACCTCACCCTTCATGTGGTGCTCCAAGTCATTCTCCCTGATTTGTAGCCATTTATAGCAGCTGTGTAATGACTATAAAACTGAGCAAAAGCATAAAACATGAAAGAAAGGTGTTGAAGTCAGCCTTAAGGTACTAAATTCTTGACAGCAGCTTGTAAAGCAGTTGAGATTTAGGTGCTATAGAGGAATAATGGGGGTTTAGTGGTAGGTGAAAGAAGGAGCTGAAAACCATCAGTCCATGAAAAAACAGGAATGGTGAATTCTTATCCAGAGATTCTGAGGACCATTTTTGTTTTTTCCCAAACAATTGGAAAAATTGAACAGCTTTGGATTATGAAATATTTTATATTAGAATTTAAGACAATGTATTTAGATACTGTTACTCAGCCTTTACTCCCCCCCCCCCAAATGATTTCTAAAAACTATGTAATAAGAACACTTTTATAGAAAGATTAGAGATGTAACATGCCTGGAAATAATGAAGCCATGGGGAAGATTTTTTTTAATCCTCCCTGTAAGATTCCCAGCATAGTTATTTCTTTCATTTCTTATTACAATTATTGATCTAAACTATATTTTACTGATAGACATTTATGCTCAGTTTCCCAACATGCGAGTAGAGTCACCATTGTGCATTCTTGACAGTTTGGGTTTTCTTCTATAAAGTCCTGTGTTTCTGATGCTGTAGCCGTCATTTAATGTAGTTCTAATCTATTCAGACAATAATTACAAATTTACTAACTTGAGTTTACTTTTTAAAGTGTTAAAATATCATGATAATGTTATGAGCACACTAAGTTATACATAAGATAGCTTTAGGAACAGAAAGGCTGCTTTATGTTCCTAAAGCAGCCCTCCCCAACCTGGTGCCCTCCGGATGTTTTAGACTACAGCGCTCAGCATTGGGGAAGGCTGTCTTAAAGCAACAAAGTGACTTTTGATCTGTAAAGAGCACACACACACAAAAGTATTGACTGTTTTTCATTTTTTCCAAAATTTCCAGTCCCCCTGCACCCCCCGGAAAAAAAGTGTGTGTTTTTCTCCCATGACCTCAAAACTTCTGGAAATCTTGCATCTCTACTCCTTCCCCCCACTGCAGTGTGACAGGCACCATGCTCGACATGTAGACATGTATAGGATTGCATTGTTAATGCTTAATTTGACCCCCCAACACATTGTAACATCTTAACAAGCCTTTCTATCCACTCTTGAATAATCAAGGTACAATGAAAACAGAGTTGAAGACCTAAAACACCTTTTAATATGATGTGATAGAATACTAGGTATGATTCAGCTAACATTCAGCAACGTTAAATTCCATTGGTTTCAAATGATAGGTAGTTACACACATACTTCACTCTCTTTTTGACATCAATGGGATGTAAAAGTGCTTAGTACTGAATGGATCATGTCCATCATCATGTTCACCCCTTAGGAATTTGACAATCACTATAGAACAACACTGGAAGGCTTCTTTTTTTTTAAGGAAGCAATAAAAAACAATTAAAATGGAAAGCAATAGGATAAGTTATCTATGCATCCTAAAATATAATTTATCACCATTTAAATTTATGATTATAGTATGGATTAATATATGAAATCTGATAGTGTGATCTGAGCCGAATGATTTACTACATTTATATTCCATTACCCTTTATCACCTGTGGTCATACAGCTTTTTACACTAATTCATTAAAAAATACACACTTCTATATTGAAATATTGTTAATGGTGTAGCTAAAAGCCTAAAGACTCTGAAATTGCAAAATTAAGGCAAGCACAGTCAGTATTACCCCAGAGATCTCAGATTCTACAATAATATACTATAGATACAGCAGACAGTATTTTATGTAACATCCCCACATTGAAGAAAACTGAACTGCAAATTGCTAGGTGACCTCATACATGATGGAGATTGATTGCTATTGGTTTCTCTTTAAAATGCATTTCCTTTGGCACTTTCACTTAAAAAGATAGAAGTGGGTATCCTGAAGAAAAGTTCACAGTGAAGGGGAGGGGGAGAGATGGCCTCTAATGATGCATCTCTTTAGAGGCCAATTCTTCTCTCCCCGCTTGTGGTCTGCTAACCTGAGAGGGAGCTAGTGGGGATGGGTGAATGGGTTTGAGCTGAGGATGACTTGATTTGAGCAGAGGAGCTCTGTTGGGTTTTCCTGAGCTGGACTGAAAGTAGAGTGGCCACTTACTTAGCACCAAGAGGAAAAGCATCACCAAAGCAAAGGACTGAAGAGGACACCAATTTGCATAACACTTGGATATATTTAGAAATAATTGGTATAATTTAATTACTGCAGAAACACAATACATCTCACCATATTGGAGAAGGCTGTGACCAGGTGACCTGTGTGCCTGCTCAGTCTGCTCTCCAGGTGCTAATGGTTGATAGGTAACTTCAGGGTCCCTGCTGCCCCTTCTTATGGTTCTTAGGCTTTAACTCAGACTTGGACTGGGCAAGCATCAAACAGAGGACACTCTCATATAGAGGAGTGTCCTCTGCCAGCTCTCCCAAACAGAGGACTGTTCTCTTTAAGTAGGACACCAGGACACCCTAACTGAATGTGGAGTTATCTCCAGGGAGAACCACTGGTGCTGCCACCTCTCCAGTACTGAGCAGAGAGGCTGCAGTGGTATCTGCCACTGTCTGCACAACCAAGTCCATAGAGCCCAATTTGGAAGCTGGCGAAAGAACAGGGAGCCAAGGGTAGTCTTCTGTCTTCATCCCGTGCTGCCTTTGGAGCCAATGGGGAGGACCATGCCTTCATTTGGAGCCAATGGTGGGGCCCACAGGAGCCCTTCTGCTTGAGCCAAGCACTTTAGGGATGGGGAACAAATTCATGCAGTCCACATATTAATGTAAATGTCCCTAATTTCACACTTTTGAACCAAAACTTGGTTATCCTTTGAAATTCACACTTTTTTGAATTTCACAGTGGAGTTCTCCAATAAAAACAAATGCTCCAGAAATGTGTATATTACAGACAATAATGTTCAAACATGCATTATATTAGGAAAACCACTTGCAAAAATGTGTATATTTAGGCAAAAATGTGTGTTTTAGGAGAAATGTTCACAAAAATGCTTAGAAATTTTCCATGCAAACTTAAAAAAAAAAAAATCTGCAAGTTCAGGATGAACTGAACTTAAGACTGGAGAAATTCTCAAAGTTTGAGACAAACCAAACTTAAGATTGGAGAAATGAGAAACTGAGAGAAACCAACATTGACAAATTCATCCATCCATATTCCTGGTTCAAATAGACTAAAGTAGCAACTGTCCGGCTCCCATGATGGTTTCAGGAGTTGAAGTGTTTGTCATAATTATGCTCCTTTCCTTTGGCTCCATAGCCAGCCAGGGATGAATGTAGAAGTTTCCCTTCCTAGTCTTGAGATTTAACTTGAGATTTTTTAAAAATGCAAAGGTGAGGGAAAGCGACACTGACAGATTTATCCATTTAGGAAGAGGGCTTTTGAGTGCTTAGCTCTTAAAAGCACCCTGTTTGTGATGATGAATTAGGGTTGCCACCTCTTTATTCCCTGACAGGCTACTCATCTTTATGGCAGGCAAATACAACATGGTCCTCTCCATGCTAGGAATAGCTGTACTCACTGAATTTGGCTAGTGCAAATAGGTGAGAATTTAGTTTGATTTGCTTTTAATAAGAACTTACCAAAGAACTTGAGTTTTAAAAAATGGAATGCGGAAGAAATCGTAGACTGACATTTGTTCATTCCTATTCAGAAGGCAGAGAGCAAAAGACTAGTTAACTTCCTTCCTTTTTAGCTTCATTTGTGGGTGTGTGGTGGGGGGGGTTGTCCTTAAATTGTTTTAAGCTAAGTCCAGTGCTGTGGATTTAACTGAGGTGTGTTTTAAACTTACTGTAACTGGAAAGGCAGGAACTTACTTTCTTGGTGTCTGTCACAGAAGGCTTAGAAAATATGATAGTCAGGAAGCTGGACAAGAACTGTATTGTCCATCTCTCCCTTTCCCAGGCATCTCCAGCTAGGGCAGGAAAAACTCAAGCCTGAAATCCTGGAGAGCTGCTGCCAACCAGTATCGACAATACTGGGTTAGATGGACCAATGGTCTGGCTCAATATAAGGCAGCTTCCTGTGTTCCTCTTCAACAGGATCAAACACAGGAAATTCCTGACTCCACTCAAATACAACTAAAGTCCAGTGCCATCTAGTGACTAAACTGTATAATGACACTATCCACACAGTGTCCTCACCCAGCTGGCAGCCTCACAAAGGTGCTTAACATGCCTAGCTCTTTACCTTGTCCTTGACACTTCCTCACTGGGACTGCCTCATGCTTACAGTTATTCTCAGATGGGAAAAAAAGGAAGTTAGAATTCCCAGTAATCAGTGAGCAAGGATATCTAGAATGGTCCCACGCCTTTAGTCTAGATGGAGGGATGCATAGATTCCCTTCCCATTCAAACCAGAGGCTGGAGGATCATCTCCTCCCCCAGAATAGGAGATCCAGTGGGTTTTGGATGGCTATTTTCACCTTGGGCCAAAAAGGGAGGAGCCTGGGATGGTGGCAGACAATCAAACCCTGCCTAACTATTGTGAAGGGACCCTTTCCCAGCCTGACAGTTTAATTTCCTTTCTTTATTTGTTCAAATGAATAAGCAAACATTGACAAATTTTGTGCAGCTGGAAAATCAAAAGAGAGATAAGCTTTTATTCCACCACCCCACTCTTTATTCCAGTACAGTGATGTTAAGTGCTTACATCCAAAGATTCCTTTGATGCAAAAAGTTAATAGCTGATGCCTTGTCTCCAGAGACATCACAATCACCAGTTTCTTTCAGTTGCAGGACATTGTTCCATCACTTGGTGGTCTTTTAAGATGAAAGAAAGTATTTTTATAGGGAAAAGACAGTTGAAATTATACTCAGCTGAAAGCCCTTTGTTTTCTATTGCTTTTCAGTACCTAAAAATATGCTTTTTTAATCATTTGGATTTTCTTTCCCCAAGGTCGGTTGGTCTGTCTGTCTGTCTTTCTTTCTGGTGTGGAAAACATAATGCATTTCAAAATAAGCACTCCTGACATAGTTAAATCGTAGTGCAAAACTATAGACAGTTTAATTTAACATTGTGTGTGTGGGGGGGGGAGGGGGGTTTCTAAATAAAAGCATCAGTCTTTATTGGGCCCTTTCCATCCATTTTTCTTCATGTGACAGTTTTCAAGAATGTTTTTTGTGTTGATGTGGCTGGAAAATGACTGCTACCCACTTGCATGGCACAGCCATAATTAATGTCTCCCATCAGTGTTTGGCAGAAGGTAGGGAATCTTCCTACCTTTGAAGAGAAATAGTCAAGTAGCCCATTGGGGCCAATTAAATCACAAAATGGCAGTGACTTCCTAAAGAAGCTACCATACTGCGTTTTCATCGTTCTTTGCTGAACAGTACAGATGAGGCAGGCTGGGAATGTCAAAGAATGCAATCCACAATGACTGCATATTTATTTACGATTTGGAGATGTTGTCATATCATCTCCCTCCAAACTTCTTTCCTTCTAGCTTAGAAAATGCATTCCAACAAGTCCCTGGAATTATGGAGTTTGTGGGATGGTTCACCCATGTAAGTCAGTACATCATTAATTACAGACTACATCACTGAGTGTCATTTACTGAAGATATGAGTGTTGGTAGCAGGATGTGAAAATATTATGTCTAAGGTTATATGAAAGTTCTCTCTGTGGTGTTTTATCTGTGATAGTCCATTCATGCATGTAAGTAAGCAAGCTGTCATTTGGTTTTATAGTAATCAAGGTATGCTCATGTGTGGATAAACCAGCCTGCCCCTGAGGTAGTGGTGAAGGTTTGGATGGACAGTACTTCTTACCTGATCTGGCCCATGGCATGGAGCGGAGCAAGAGCTCACTGCTGTCCCCCTGACTTGCCTGCTGTACCTCCAACATCCCGGCACATCCATGTGCAAACATTATGTTTGAACATGATCTACACATGTAAAATTTAATGCACATAGTCCAAACTAGCAGGGCTGACCACCAGGAATTTTTTTCCTGGCAAACTGGCCATGTGAATTTGGCCTATGTGCATAGCTATTTTACATGCATATGGCCATATTCGAACATTATGTCCCTGTGGGAACATGAACGGATGTTTGAGATGGAGCAGATGTGCAAGGTGAATGGAGAGGGTAGGCATGCTTTTGCTCCCACCCACATCTAATCCAGCACAAAGTGAGAAGGAACGGAGAGAGTCCTGGCAGAACATGATGATGTACCAGCATGTCATTTAGCCATTCAGATCACTCAGCTTTAGAGGACTACTATAGCATGATGTGAGTTTTGGAACAGCATGTTATCCAGTTTCATCACTAGTCCTAGGGCAGTATTTATTTTTTTAGAAATTAAGGCAACACACCCTTCTTGAGATTCATCTGGTCACCTGGAGGAAATCCTTACTAGGGCTGCGCATAGACTTCCAATCTGCTTCAGAGGCCAATTTGGAGCTTCGGATTTGGCCCCGATCCACTTTGGACTGATTCAGCCCCATCCAACCCGCTTTGGACTCCGGCTCCAAAGCAAGAATTGGAAATCCGAATTATTCGGATTTTACCTTTTCCCATTGATTTGCATTGGAAAACAGAAACAGCCATAACGTTTTAAAGTTTTTATGATAAATATATGAAATTTGGAGACTTGGCAGCCCCATGGAGGTGATTGCACCTGCCAAATATCAGACAGTTATGTCTAGTGGCTCTTGTGCTAGCCACAGGTAAAATTTGCTTTTTTCAAGAAAATCTGTCCAAGCAAATAGCTATAATTTTTCAGTGCTTACACATAAGTGCATGGAATTTGGAGACCTGGCAGCCCCTGTGACAGTGACTGAACCTTCCAAAATTCAGACAGTTAGGTCCAGTGGCTTTTGTGCTAGCCATGCATAAATTTTCCTTTTCTCAAAAACTTAAACAAAACAGAAGGTTAAAAAAAAACCTGTCAAGTGCCACAGAGGGGATTAGAGATCCTAATCAGAAGATGTTTAAGGTGACAGTTAGGAGGTCATGATCCCTAATCTCTGGTGTAGGTTTTTCTGAAATGCAGAATAACCCCTCTCCCCTAGTACTTCTCTTTTGTCTGTCCTGAATCTGCCACTATTCAGCTTCCCTGGATGACCTGAGGCTCTTAAGGGAAGAAAGTTAAACTCCTCTTTGGCTGCAATACACATTACCCGGGAGTAAGTCAGATCGAATTGAAAGTGAGTAGGTGTAACTTTTTGTTTTTTAATATAAGGACATGAACCTTGGAGATATGGTAGTAGCCCCTTCAGAGGTAGCTGACAACCCTGCCAAGTTTCACAGATAGGTCCACTGGCTTTTTCCACAGATAAAAGTTTCCCAGTGTTCCTTTTTTTAAAGGGGCCATCTTACTAAGTCATAGCAACCAGTAGTACCAGCCAGCCACCACTCAGGTGGGCATGTTCAAGCCTGGCACAGTCCCTCTGGCAGTGGAGGAAGCGTGCAGCGCAGCATGGGTGGCAGAAGCTGGTGGAGGAGCAGGAGAGCAGCAGCAGAAAGGTGGGCACCATGCAGGCACTGGGCAAGGGGCAGGCAGGCAGGCTGGCCGAGAGTAGGGATGGACGAAAGGGACTTACCTTGTCCCGCAGCTTGCTTCGCGGTGGGGGGGAGGCGCTTCACTTCTCCCCCTGAAGTTCAGGCGAGGGGGGGGAGGCGCCCCGCCTCACCCGGCCAAAATAGCGTGCCCTTATTTTCGCCGTAGTCTACATAAATCTTTATGTAGACTAGACGTGCCAAAATAAGGAACGCAAATGGCGGCGCCCCATGGGCGCCGCCATTTACATATGCGCTTTTTTTTTTTTTCAAAGTCACCCGTGATAGGCTACGTGACGATTTACGTAGCCTATCACGGCTGACTTTGGAAATCTAGCCGTGATAGGCTACGTAAATCGTTACGTAGCCTATCACGGGTGTGTGGTTTTTTTTTTACTTTACTTTTTTTTTTTGCTATGGCGGCGGCGGCAGCTGGTCGGGAGACCGGCTGCCGCCCCCGCCCCCGATGAAACGCCACCGAAACACCGCCGGGACCCGCCGCCGAGAGGGACATTCGCCGAAGGTAAGTCCCATCCCGGGGGGGGGGGCGGCGGAGAATTTCCCCAACACTTTCGGGGGGCCGAATGCGTCGGTGCTCGGCCTCCCGAAGATTCGTGGAGAAATTCTCCGCCAACCCTAGCCGAGAGGCAGAGACACCCTGGCACAGTCCCCCTGGCAGCAGTGGAGACATGTGGACAGGCTAAGGTGGTGGTACCCCTAAGATGCTTCATATTATGTATTGTGTAGCGCTTTGCTCCACAGTGTATATTGGACTTTGTATTAGCATACTGCTTTGACCACACACTGCTTGTGCACAGTAATGTGTATGCTGCACTGACACAGCACACACACACACATGACCATAAGAAAAGCAGATACTGAAAAAAACAAAAAAAACTTCCTACACAAGCTAAGGGGTGAGGGGAAGGTGAGTAACACTTACACAATCTATCTAAAGTCTAACAGAAGAGAAAGGTGCGTGTGTGTGTATTTTTTTGTTACCCATCTCCTCCTCTCCCCTTTCCTTGTTGTTGTTGTTCAGTCGTTAAGTCGTGTCCAACTCTTTGTGACCCCATGGACCATAGCACGCCAGGCCTTCCTGTCCTCCACTCTCTCCCGGAGTGTGCTCAAGTTCATATTCATTGCATCGGTGAAGTTATCTAGCCATCTCATCCTCTGCCATCCCCTTCTCCTTTTGCCTTCAGTCTTTCCCAGCATCAGGGTTTTTTCCAGTGAGTTTTCTCTTCGCATTAGGTGGCCAAAATATTTGAGCTTCAGCTTCAGTAGCTGTCCTTCCAATGAGCAGGCAGGGTTGATTTACTTTAGGATTGACTGATTTGACTTCCTTGCAGTCCAGGGGACTCGTATGAGTCTTCTCCAGCACCACAGTTCGAAGGCATCGATTCTTCGGCGCTCAGCCTTCCTTATAGTCCAGCTCTCACAGCCATACATTAATACTGGGAAAGTGCTTTGATTATACGAAGGTTTGTCGGCAAGGTGATGTCTCTGCTTCTTACAATGCTGTCTAGGTTTGCCATAGCTTATCTCCCAAGGAGCAAGCATCTTTTAATTTCATGGCTACAGTCACCGTCTGCGGTGATCTTGGAGCCCAAGAAAATAACATCTGTCACTGCTTCCATTTCTTCCCCTTCTATATGCCAGGAAGTGATGGGGCCAGATGCCATGATCTTAGTTTTGTTAATGTTGAGTTTCAAACCAGCTTTTGCACTCTCCACTTTCACCCTCAACAAGAGGCTCTTTAGATCCTCTTCACTTTCTGCCATTAGGGTGGTATCATCTGCATATCTGAGGTTGTTGATAATTCTCCCAGCAATCTTAATTCCGACCTGTGATTCTCATGATGTACTCTGCATATAAGTTAAATAAGCAGGGCGACAATATGAAGCCTTGTCGTACTCCTTTCCCAATTTTGAACCAATTGGTTGTTCCATGTCTGGTTCTTACTGTTGCTTCTTGACCCTCGTACAGGTTTCTCAGGAGACAGGTAAGGTGGTCTGGTACTCCCAGCTCTTTAAGAATTTGTCAGAGTTTCTTGTAGCTTGTAGGATTTTGAGCATAACCTTGCTGGCATGTGAAATGAGCACAATTGTACGGTAGTTTGAACACTCTCTGGCGTTGCCCTTCTTTGGAATTGGAATGTAAACTGACCTTTTCCAGTCTTGTGGCCACTGTTGAGTGTTCCAAATTTGTTGGCATATTGAGTGCAGCACTTTAACAGCATCATCTTTTAGGATCTTAAATAGCTCCGCTGGAATACTGTCATCTCCGCTAGCTTTGTTGTTAGTAATGCTTCCTAAGGCCCACTTGACTTCACTCTTTAGGATGTCCAGCTCAAGTTCAGTGTCCACACTATCATGGCTATCAGGGACATTAAGCTCTTTCCTGTATAGTTCTTCTGTGTATTCTTTCCAGCTCTTCTTAATCTCATCTGCTTCTGTTAGGTCCCTGCCTTCTTTGTCCTTTATCATGCCTGTCTTTGCACAAAACGTTCCCTTGAGATCTCTGATTTTCTTGAAAAGATCTTTAGTCTTTCCCATTCTATTGTTTTCCTCGATTTCTTTGCATTGTTCATTTCAGAAGGCCTTCTTGTCTCTCCTTGCTATTCTCTGGAACTCTGCTGCATTCAGTTGGATATATCTTCCCTTTCTCCCTTGCTTTTTGCTTCCCTTCTTTCCTCAGCTACTTGTAAAGCCTCATCAGACAGCCACTTTGCTTTCTTGCATTTCTTTTTCTTGGGGATGAATTGAGTTGCTGCCTCCTGAACAATGTTGCGGACCTCCGTCCATAGCTCCGCAGGTACTCTGTCTATCAGGTCTAATCCCTTAAATCTATTCCTCACCTCCACTGTATATTCATAAGGGATATGATTGAGGTCATACCTGAATGGTTTAGTGGTTTTCCCTACGTTCTTCAATTTAAGCCGAAATTTTGCAAGAATCAGCTCATGATCTGAGCCACAGTCAGCTCCAGGTCTTGTTTTTACTGACTGTATGGAGCTTCTCCATCTTTGGCTGCAAAAGACAGAATCAATCTGATTTCGATATTGACCATCTGGTGATGTCCATGTGTACAGTCGCCTCTTGTGCTGTTGGAAAAGAGTGTTTGCTATGATCAGTGTGTTCTCTTGGCAAAACTCTAGTAGCCTTTGTCCTGCTTCATTTTGTACATCAAGGCCATGCTTGCCTGTTATCCCGGTTATTTCTTGACTCCCTACTTTGGCATTCCAATCCCCTATGATGAAGAGGACATTTTTTTTGGTGTTAGTTCTAGAAGGTGTTGTAGGTCTTCATAGAACCGATTAACCTCAGCTTCTTCGGCCTCAGTGGTTGGGGCATAGACTTGAATTACTGTGATGTTGAATGGTTTGCCTTGGATTCGTACTGAGATCATTCTATCGTTTCTGAGATTGTACCCCAGTACTGCTTTTCCCACCCTTTTGTTGAATATGAGTGCTACTCCATTTCTTCTAAGGGATTCTTGCCCATAGTAGTAGATATAATGGTCACCTGAATTAAATTCGCCCATGCTTGTCCATTTTAGTTCGCTGATTCCCAAGATGTCGATGTTCAATCTTGCCATCTCATGTTTGACCACCTCCAGCTTACCTTGATTCATTGATCTTACATTCCAGGTTCCTAAACAATATTGTTCTTTACAGCGTCGGATTTTCTTTTCACCACCAGACACATCCACAGCTGAGTGTCCTTTCGGCTTTGGCCCAGCCGCTTCACTCTTTCTGGCGCTACTTGGAAATACCCTCTGCTCTTCCCCAGTAGTATATTGGACACCTTCCAACCTGAGGGGCTCATCTTCCGGCGTCATATCTTTTCGCCTTGTGATATGTTCCATGGGGTTTTCTTGGCAAGAATACTGGAGTGGGTTGCCATTTCCTTCTCCAGTGGACCCCATTTTGTCAGAACTCTCTGCCATGACCTGTCCGTCTTGGGTGGCCCTGCACGGCATAGCTTATGGCTTCACTGAGTTACGCAAGCCCCTTCACCACAACAAGGCAGTTATCCATGAAGGCGTCCCCTTTCTTAATCTTAAGCAAATTGTTACATTTCCCAGACAGGCTGTCTGGGCTTCAGAATTGTCCAGATCAGTCCAAAGCGATCCAAAGCAATTCAGATTGATCCAACCTGCTTCAGACCAATGCAGATCTGATTTGGATCTGGACTGATTTGGTCTGAATCATCCCACTTTAGTTTGGAATTCAGATCTGGAACTGAAGCAGTGCACAGCCCTAATCCTTACCACATTTGCAAACCTGATCCAACTCACTGGCCTGGCCTTAAGGACAACAGGTGTGTTATGACTGAAGGGGAAACTTGAACCAGACATTACACAGCTCTGATTTTAGGGCATTTGCATATATGAGGCATAAGTGTCTCTGGCTTTGAGAATGTCATAACATGATTCTACAGCCTACACTGGCCAAATGCTTGTCTGCAATACGCATGCGTTTTTTTTAAAGCATTTATGCCCCAACCTTGAGCCAGAACGTCTCCCAAGTGGCTTACATATTAATAACAAATAACACAATCCCTGTCCTTAGGCTTATAGTCTACAAAGACATGGAAAAAGGGACAGGGAGGGGAAAGGAAAAGAAGAAAACTCAGGCACCAATGTTTAATGTTATATCGTTCTTACAAATACCTCTCCTCCAGATTTTCTTCCACATTAATAACAATTTGTTGAATATATATATATATATATAGAGAGAGAGAGAGAGAGAGAGAAAGTGTATATATACCCCATAAATCACGTTAACATAAATAGTATGAGAGAGATTCAAAGATGATTCAAGTAGCACTTATAAAAATGCTTTTTGTATATCACATTATACCAGTTCACACCAACACAAGCAATGCTGTTCTAGATCCTGTTCTGGATAAAGGATTTTGTCTGTGAAATGTTTCTTTAAAAGTCAGGATCATATAAAACTCCAACACTGGATTCTGCAGCCACCCATGCAGCATAACTGCAATAAGATGTCAAGAGCAGGAAGTTTACAAGCAACGTGTGTCTTATGCCATTAAAATGAGCATCAGTGTTACATTGACATTTATAAATGCTGAACCTGTGACTTTATCTTGTTGTGCATTCCACAGCAGGGGTTATTATTCAGAACTCTAGCCTTCTTGTGCATATAGGTTATTGCTTAATTTTATTTGGCTTTTTTACACAGATGTAAAGAGGAACTCCACTGCCCTCCCTGGTTTCACTGTTGTCAAGGAACACCATGTAATTCGATGTGCCATCAATCAATCAAAATGTATTATACAGTCACAGACCCTTTCAAGGAACAAAGACACACCAAAAACAGTCACGTTTAACATAAAGTACATTACAGTATGCAGACTGAAATAAATAATGAAGTATTTTAATATCAGCAAGATAAAAACGTAATATGCGAAATTAAAATATACACATTATGATATATGACGCAATAGATTAAGATTTGTGAACTAAAATATATAGGATAGTAAATTAGAATATAAAAAATAAAATATATGGTACATATATAATCTAGCAAAGAGACAACAGAAGCTGAAGTTAAGCAGAGAGAATCCTTTTACACGACTTTGATGCCAAAAAAAAAAGAAATCTGGCCACTGTTTCTGTTGTTATTATTATTATTATTATTATTATTATTATTATTATTAATCATCTGCTAGTAAGTAAACCAGAAACCATTCAAAAGTCTGACCTGTGTATTCTGATAGATTAGGAGTTAATAATCTATGTATGTCTTCTTTATAGAAGTTACATACAAAGAAGACATGGGCTAGTGCTTCTATAGCCCCATCTCCACAGGGGCAAAACCGTTAATTAAAAGAGTAACTGAGAAATGGCCATGCAATATAGCAGAAGGCAGACAGTTAAACCTAGCCCTAGAAAAAAATCAAATGGTATTTGGGGACAGTTATGCTCTACAGATAATTAGCACACCAAGACCCTTTGGGAGGTCTTGGTGGGCTGTCATAAATTATAAGAGATAACACAAGGAAGGAGTTGCCAAACAGGAGCTCCTATTGCTTTCCTTAAAGACCCACCCCCAAAGTTCTTACATCATAAACAACCTAATCTTAACCCTCAATGCTGTAAGCAGTAGTTGCATTTGAATAATTTCAAATAATTTGGAGGGAAGATATGCTAAAATAATATGACTCAAGACAGTCACAAGCATCAGTATGCAGCATGTAAGTCTATCTGCTTACTGGCTGTCTCAAGAGAGTCCATTCCTATTACAAAAGGAAACCTGCCAAGAGAAAGCAAGTGCTGTGGTCTTTGAATAGCTCTGCATTTACTGTTTGGGGACCTAGGAACAATGGAAAACTGTCCACTTTGGCTTCTAGCTTTAACTGTCCCCCCACCCCCTACCTTTTATTGTCCACTATCATGCAGTCTAGAAAACTGCAAACAACTTTACCATATTGGCAATTTGGCAACATCATTTATCCCTCCAAATCCTCAAGCCATCGCTTTTGTGAGGCAGCGTCTATTAGGAGGCTTTCAAAATCATCATCATCGATCTATCCAGATTAAAAGTTGGTTGCCCAGAATGGGACTATGAATGTAGGAGCATGCCTCATACTTAATGGCCAGGGTCACCGGTGCCTGGTGGAAGCTGGTTTAGTCACCATCCCAGAGGTGACCCTAAATGCACCCCTCTTTTCCCCCTACATAATAAATGATAGCCATTCATGCCAAGGAGGGAAAGTAAATGGGGAAGGGGATGAAGAATGTGGTGTGAGAAGGCCTGGTGTGAAAGGGGTCAGCTGGTGATGGGGCAAGGAGTTAGAAGACCTTCTTTCATCCCAACTTCCCCTCCTGCTCAAGAAACTTGGCATGCCTTTTGCTCAGCAACAAGAACAACACTAGTAGTATCACACTACCCAGGTACAGAAGAACTACCTTCCTACGTCAAACCAAAGGTCTATCTATGCCATGAATCCTTGTCCTCAGAG
Source organism: Heloderma suspectum (assembly GCF_057233095.1). Lineage (NCBI taxonomy): Eukaryota > Metazoa > Chordata > Lepidosauria > Squamata > Helodermatidae > Heloderma > Heloderma suspectum. The sequence goes on from NC_139458.1 coordinate 276,908,351, forward strand.
AATTCCAACCCTGTATCCTTAGAGAAGGGTCCAGAGTTAACAGTTCAGGAACAGGATCAATCATGGAAAGGCATCACAAGCCTTTCACCTCCTCAGGACTTAGTTCCCCAGAACGTTTCCTCAAGTTGGCTCCTCTGTGTCCAGAAGAGGTTGCCCTGCCTTCTTCAGATTCTGAGGACTCTGGCCATGAGGACACTTGCATACCACATCATTGCTGCTGGCTGCTGAAACAAGCCAGGCCCCTTTAAGAGACAATGCCTCAGTCATTGTAAAGGTGGAGCCAACCAGCCTAAAGGCAGCCAAACTGCTCAGTCTTGATCTGGTCCTTGCTGGAGCAACATTCAGACAACCCTGTTTGGCCTCCAGCCCCACTCAGAGTGTTCTGTGGTGTTGATCTCTTTCTGTCTTGCTCCCTTGAGAAACCTGACTTAACCTGACCTCTGTTAAAGATATGACCCATAACGGAACCCTGAAACGTAGGCTACAGCACAGAGCACTGACAGAACCCATGGTCTGAAACAGTACATTCTTGTCCACCATGATCTCCAATAGGATCTTCCTAAGGATCTCCATCCGTAGGAAGCTTCCATATGAACCTGTCACACTATTGGGCTGTCTAGCCTAACATTGTTTGGTCTGACCAGTAGCCAGCTTTTCCAGAGTCTTCCACAGCACTGCTGTCTGAGTTTCATTATCAGGGGATGACTGGAATTGTGCCCATAGATAGTCTGCATGCCAAGCACATGCTCTACCACTGAGCTATGTTTACCAGCCAGGCTGGGCACAGTAAAGATAGCCAACAGCCCTCCACCCATGATTACATTTTTCTTAGTGTATCTGGAAATTGGAGAGATATTTTTAAGGAGTGGAAGCCTGCATTGCCTTAAAATGTGCTCACAGCAGCAAATTCATTCTGAACGTTTGCATTCTGTGCTTAGTTGCTATGGCTAATACCTATAAATCCTTCTCAGCAATACTTTGTCTGAGCTAGTCTTTTCCAATCTTGCTCCATTGATTTGTTCCTTGGCACTGAAAATAGGGATAAACTTAATTTTGTGGAGTCAAATCAACTCATGTAGTAGACATGCCTTCTGTGCTGTATCCTACAGCATTCTAGAGATTCTTATGGGTCATCTACACTATGACATGATGGTATATACCTAAAGTATCTCAGGGTTGTCCACCCATGTCATAAGAAAGGACATTCTAGAACCTGCTGTAGCATTCTTAGGAAATGCTACCTTAGATTTTTTAAAAATGCATATCTACCTCTTTGCAGGTTAAACCCATTACTTACTGCCGCATCCTCAGTGCATAGACCCTAACAGTAGGCCATGGTTATGGTCATCAAGAGATATGTTTAGATAAGTAGGTAAAAGGACCTACAGAAAAAGGCTGAATGCCTCCCATTTTATAATGCCAGTCTATCAGCCTGCGACACTTATTCTAGGTCACTGTGGTGCTGGTATGATATCACACTTTGTGTTGTGCAGGTGTCACAGTTGGAAAGCTCATTCACACCTTCTCCGCACATAACACATGGAAAAGCAGGGAGTGGGTCTGTGCCACTGGACCTGCCCTTGAAGTTGCATGTGCAGCAGGTCCCACCCCCTTGATTGTCAGGGTGGAAACTGAGCCCATAGAGCCCCAGAGCAGTTCTGATACTGAGGAATAGCAACAACCCGTGGGAGAGGAACGCGCTCATCTCTCACAGGCACAGCGGCAGGGAGAGATTCCTCCTGCCTGCATTCCTGAGAGAGATAGTGACCCTGGCAGAAAGAGAGTGGGGGATGGGATCTTGCTGGACGCTCAGCGGAGATGGAAGGAGCAGCACCTGATGGAGGGCGCGGAGAGGGGGTAAAACAACGGTTGCATCCCAAGGATCCCCGGGTAAGAGGGAAGACCTCTCCATAGCCCATAAGTTCAGAGTCTTCCCACTCTTCCCCTTCAAACGGGGACCAGCTGCCTTACCCGGAGCTTAGGCTACTCTGCTAACTACCCCAGTGCGTTTCCTTGCTCAGTGGCTGGTGATTAGCATCTGAAAGAGTCATTAAGTTGTAAAAGGAATAAAGCCTTGGAAAGAATCCTCTTCATCTGTGTTTTGAGTTGGCCATTGGAAGGGACTGTAAGAGGCAGCTAGGGCGCTCCTGACATTGATATCTGTGCATTCAGCACTACATCTGCAAAGACACCTGGACACATGTAGGCACTCCATGCAACTGGACTCCTGTGCAAACGGTGGTCCTGATTGTGTGGAGTGCCTGTGTGTGCTCAGCTGCTTACGCATAGGCACCTTTCTTTGCAGATGATGTGCTTAGGGATGGCAGAGAATTCCGCCACGGATCTCGGGGAGGCCGAATGCCAGTGCATTCGGCCCCCCGAAATCTGTGGCGGAACAGCCTGCCACCACCCCCGCCACCCCCGTGGATCCCCCCGGGATGAGACTTACCTGGGGCAGATCTTCCGGGCGGCAGCGGCTGCGGCGGCTGGTCTTCCAACCGGCCGCCGCCATTTGCAGTTTTTTGTGGTTTTTTACACAGACATGATAGGCCACGTAAGTTTTTACATAGCCTAAAACGTCTGGGTTAAAAAAAAAAAAAGGCGTACACAAATGGCGGAGGCTACGGCCGGCCGCTCCCATTTGCGTACGCCTTTTTTTTTTCTTTACCCAGATGTTTTAGGCTATGTAAAAACTTACGTAGCCTAAAACAACTGGGTTAAAAAAAAGAGGTGTACACAAATGGCGGCGGCTATGGCCTCCGCCATTTGCGTTCCTTATTTTGGGCCATCTTACTCTACGTAAATATTTACGTAGACTAAGACGGCGAAAATAAGGGGAACGCAAACAGTGCCTGCTATGCTATTTGTGTTCCCCATATTTACATAGATTAAGATGGCCAAAAAGAAGGAACACAAATGGCGGCAGCAGTAGCTGCCGCCATTTGCGTACACGGGTTTTTTGTTTTGTTTTTACCCAGAGCCCTCCGCGGCCAGAAATCCAGCTGTCGACAGCTCTGGCCTGGCTGGGCCTGGCCGGCTGCTCCGCGGAGCTGCCGCGGAGCACAGCCGGCTGCGGAAGATTCCGGAGGGGAGGAATGGAGTGCCTCCACCCCCGGCCAGGATTCCAGGGGGAGGGACGGAACGCCTCCACCCCCATCAGCATAATTCGCGAAAGGTAAGTGATTTTCGTACATCCCTAGATGTGCTGATGTAAAGGGGGTGGGGCTAATTCCACATGAGACATTGGGGTTGGGCCAGCAGCATGGTTCAGCATCGGTCTTCTGTATGTTTGTCCTTCTTATGGAGAAGGTGCGAATAGTAGTGTTGTGCCAAGTCCTGCCCCCTATTTTCAGGATTTCTCTCTCTCCCTGTGAAAGAGTTACTGGTTTTTCTGCCTCTTTCACAGGGAGGGGGAGAATTTCAAATATTTTTTTCCCTGGGGAGGGGGACTGGGTTTCTGGATACCTTTTCCAGTTTGGGAGGTGGCTGAAAGATTTTTCTATTTGGGTTTTTTTAACTTAAAAATGCCCCCAGCACCAGACTCTTTATAGACAGGCTTCTCCACCCAGGCAGCACTTCTTGAACTCCTATGAGACCACATGACCATGCCCTCTCCAATAGGCATTCAGGAAGAACTCCCAGATTGCAGAAGCTTCTTCACAAAGAATCCCAGGCTTCTTTGCAAAGAGTCCTGGGCAAACAACAAATGGGGCTTTTGGAGCTTTAGAAAAACTCTTTTCTTGCTTGCTCTGTGTTGTTGCAAGGAATAACAGAGCTTGTCTAAAGCTCTAAAAGCCCCATTAACTCTTGCCTTGGAGAGAAGCTTCTCACGCCTGGGGATGCTTCCTGAATGCCTATAGGAGATGGCAAGGTCATGTGGTCTCATGGGAGTTCAGAAAGAGCTGCCAGGCTAGAGAAGCTTTGCTACAGAGTTCTGGGCTGCTCAAAGTACAGGGAGTGTTTTTAAAATAAAGAAAAAGAAAAATGGAAAAAAGACTCCTCGGCCACTGCCTACACTTAAAAAGGTAAGCAGAAATTCTATCCTCCTCCTCAAAGAGAAAATTATTTGAAATTCTCACCTCCCCAGCCTCTTTCACCAGTTTTCATTTCACCCCTCCCCCCCTCCCCATGACAAAAATGGAAGAATTGAAATTTTTGGCACAGCACTAGTGAATAGGACTTGAGCATGTTTTCTAGGCCATCTTAGAGCTGAAACACATTTCTGTCGTCCCCCCCCCCATTCAGATTTCACATTTGGGGGCTGGGGGGAATACACACACACACACACTTTACCTGTGGAAAACTAGCATGTTAGGAAGCAAGCTACAAATCTCCCGGATATGCTAGTTTTGTATATTCAAGAGATGTTATGTATGTATTTTTTTTTAAATCTTCTACCTGCCACAGCAGGTGCAGCCCAGAGAGAGGTTCACTTTCTGATTCTTCTAATCGTGTACTTCCACCACTGGAATCATGCTATAATCACAATCTTAGTGAAAATTATCTGCTGTCTTTTTAAAGCAGAAATATCTGATGTTTTACTGAAGATGCTTTTGCAATGAGCTTCTTAGCTGAGGCTGAATTGTCACTGAAGTAATTAATCTTGTAATGAATTAAATTCTTTTACTCTCATTTTCTAGGTCATTTAAAACTCACTGTAAGTATAACCTATTGCAGTTCTTGTAAAACACTGAACCCAGGATGGTAATCAGGACCTCTAGAAAATTGTGTCTGAATATAAAATTGCAGATAAAGCGATTTCTGACTGTGGCATAATTTGCTGGTGCATTATTTAAATATGCATTTGGTCCAGAGCCAGCTACCCCTTTCATTGCTACTCTTCTAAAACTAACTAGGAGCCCAGGGAATTTCCATCTCTTGGGCAGCACTTGTAATGTGTGCAGTCAGTCTGAAGAAAGTGTGCCTGACCAAACCTGGTCTAAATATATTTAGAGCTGCAAGACAGAAAGAGAGATGGTGGAGGAATAGGAAGGACAGCAAGGTAAGTTGAAAGAAGAAATGAAAAGAAACAGGCATGAGTTATATTGCCTTTATGACTGCAGTGGTGAAGGTTTGGAGCATTTCATTTAGACATAAGAGCAACCAGTCAGTGGTGCAATTAGGACATTTTAGACTCTGGGCTTAATGGTCTTATTGGGAGTGGGGGGCTCTTTAGATGGTAATGTGTATTAACTTCACTTAATTCAAAATGTGGCAAGCCAGTCCTGCTGTGTTTGGGAGGCATCCCGCTCATTCTGCTGAAGGCCAAAGCACACATTACTTTAAATGTGTCTAGCAGCTATGTCTTTTGTTAATTTTTACTCTAGAGGAAACACACAGGGCCTAATGCAGATGTTAAAAGTCCCTCTACTACCCAAGTTAGGGTCCCAATCCAGGTCAGGGGCCCGTGCCTATTCTAGAGTTTAAAAAGAACGAAAAAAGACATAGCTTCTAGACGCATATTTAAAGTAATGTCTGTTTTGGCCCTGAGTTAGGTCCTGGGTTTCTTCCTCAAAGTACTGGTCTGGTGGCACCACTGTAACCAAGTTCTGGATTTGGGCCTGGTTAGAAATCCCACTCCCCCTGCCATGAATGTAATTAGTGGCTTTCTAGAAGTTACTAGCTCTCACATGTTAGAAAAAAGGAGACTTCATAACCGTTGGCGTCTCAAGTTACGTAAGAGCCCGAGTGACGGGAAAATATAGGCGGAGCAAAAAGGGAATCATACTGACGTGCTCATGACTAACAGGTTGGTAAGCTGATAGTGACTGTTTATTGGATATTGACTTAGTGAGCCGATGTACTAACTGTTTCATTGGTTACTGGTAAGAACAATAGAAGCAATATGATATAAAGGGCTTTTGCACACATGTCTCGGGGTCCAGACTGCTCTGCACCCGTTTTGCAAAACGTTCAATAAAATAGTGTTGGATCCACTGCTGCCTGCCTGGCATCCTTTTCTTCTAAACCGAAAGCAAGGACTTTTTATCTAACAATTTGGTGCCATGACTCGGATCCTGCTTCGGGGTGCATCCCCTTCGCGCTGAGCCGAGGGGCCGCGGAGGAGAAGTGGCCACAGGCGGTTGTTTTACACTGCCTTCTCCTCACGACGGTGGCGGCAGAGGCGCCTGGGGACCAACGCCAGAGGAAGAGGGAGACATGATCGCTCCTTTTAGGCACCGGCAGTGGATCAATAAGCAGCTGGACGCAGCTGCGGGCGGGACAGAAGAGGCTTTTGGGGTAAGTGAAACAGCTTACATTAGGGGATAAACATGGGACGGTGGTGTGTTTGTGATTGTGTGAGACGCCTACGGGCGAAGCGAGTGGGGAGCCCCGATCTGCATTTCCTTACCCCGGAGACGGGCTAGGTCAGAGGAGGGCGAAGCTCAAGAATTGCTGATTGAAATTCCCACCGTCATGGGTGGGTCCCAATCTAAGTCTGCGAAGAAATCCCATATGCCCTTGGAGTGTTGTTTGCGCAATTGGTCACATTTTAAGCAGGATTATGGAACTAAGATGACAAAGGATCGTCTTGTCTTTTTTTGCACCCGGGAATGGCCAATATTAGAACCCAAATGGCCACCCGAGGGGTCTTTTGACCCAACCTTGGTATCTGATGTGCGAACAATAGTAGCACAGAGGGGAAGTTGGGACCAGTTCCCTTATATTGATTCGTGGGCAACTTGTGTGCCCCTTGGCGGCAGGCCCGCTCCGTGGGTTGTTAAATGCATGTCCCTTGCCCTTCCCATGGTGGTCAAAAGGAAACCACCAAAAGAAGGACCACCCAGGGTCATGGCCACGGCACCGGAGGACCTACTGCTTCCTCCTCCCTACGGGACAGCCGTCGCAGGGTGCTCGTTGCAACCACCACCCTCTCCTGAGGGGCCCGCCCAGCGGTTAGATGCCCCCGAGAAGGACCCCTCTCACGAAATAGTACCAGAGGACCCCACCCCTCTAGTTGAACGCCGGGACACTCTCCAAGATCGTCTATATTCCCTAGAGGAAAGATTGGAGGTCCTACAGAGAGAAGCAAAAGGGGGACCTAACTACAACCTGCGAAAGGACCCCCAACCACCGGTGAAGTTCACCTTCCCCATCAGAGAAGTCCCCGACCCTACCACCCAACATCCTCAAGGGACGATGTTTGTTTATGTCCCATTCACAACATCTGATTTGTATAATTGGAAACAATTTAACCCCTCCTTTGAAGAGCATCCCGGGCCACTCCTGTCTCTGATGGAGAATGTGAGGCTTACTCACAACCCCACATGGGACGATACACAAATGCTATTGAACACCTGTTTTCTCAGCCAAAAGCCAACCATCCTTGCGGGGGCACGAGCCAAGTATAGGGAGGAAAATCCCCAGGCAACTGAGGAGGAGATGGCGGAGGTTCTGCCCACAGGGCGACCCAATTGGGGGGTGGCCACAGCAGCACATATACGCTTACATGCTGACTATTTTCGACTCATTTTAGCAGGCATGAAGCAAGCCGCGAAAAGGGCCCCCAATTTGCAAAAAGTCCTGACTCTAAAGCAAGACAAAAACGAACCTCCTGCCATGTTCCTCCAAAGGCTGAGGGAAGCCTTCGCTAAATATACTGACATTGACTTGAATGATCCAAATAATTTAAGGATCCTCACTACTCAGTTCGTGGGAAATAGCTGCCAGGACATCAGAAAGAAGTTGCAAAAAGTTGAAGGAGGGTTGGCAGCTGACCTAGGAGTTTTAGTTGAAGTAGCTCAAAAGGTTTATGAGAGGCGAGAAGAAGAAGAAGGAAAAGAAAAAGACAAGAGGCAGGCCAAGCTCCTTGCTGCGGTTCTTAAACCTGACAAAGAGGGAGCTAGAAAGGGGAGGAAAGGGGGAAGGAAAGGATCTCCCCTGGGGAAAGATCAATGTGCCTTTTGTAAGAAAATGGGGCACTGGAAGCGTGACTGTGAGGCTTTGAAGCAGAAAGAGAGAGGGGAAAATACGGGAGGAGCAGAGAGAGTTCTGTATGAACAGGAAAGAGATTAGGACAGACCGGGGCCCGGCCCCCTCTTAGCCGTCTCTGAGGCAAGACGGGACCCCATGGTCAAAATAAAGGTTGGGGGCCGCTCCTACAAAGCCCTTGTGGACTCAGGGGCTGCCCTGTCCGTCCTCCCCCTCAGTGAGCCCCCAACGGGAGGTGGGGGGTTCACCACCATAATGGGGGTCGAGGGAAGGGCAACCCAAGTGCCCCTCTCTCGTCCCCTGTTCACCAAGGTTGGGAAAACACACCTAGAACATGCATTTGTCTGTACCCCCTCCTGTCCGGTGGCGTTGCTAGGGAGGGACTTATTGACTAAACTCCAAATTGAGATTGCTTTTACTCCTGACGGAAGGATGGAGATACGGCTCCCTAAACAGCAGAGTAGTAACTACCAAATGGCCCTTTTGAAGGTTGCAGAAGAATCCACCCCAGAGGCCACCGAGGACTGGAGCCTAATAGAAAACAGAGTCAACCCTCTAGCTTGGGCCGGGATTAGAGGGGCCTCTCGTGCCAAGTCGGCGGCACCATACAAAATTCCCCTCAAGGAGGGAGCAAGGCCTGTTCATGTGAAAAAGTATCCCCTTTCCCGCCAAGGAAAAGAGGGCCTACAACCAGTAATAACAAAGCTCCGAGAAGAAGGCCGGCTCATTGAGATAATGTCCCCCTATAACACGCCCATCATCGCTGTGCCAAAAAGGGGAGGGGGGGCAAGGGCTACCGCTTAGTGCAAGACCTCCGGCTCATTAATCAGCAGATCGAGGCCCCACATCCTGTGGTCCCCAACCCACACGCCCTCCTTGTAGGAATTCCGGAAGAGCACGCCTGGTTCACTGTCATAGACCTAAAAGACGCCTTTTTCAGCATCCCCCTCAACCCTGATTCAAGGCCTTTGTTCGCCTTTGAATGGGAAAGCCCAGAGGGGGGGTCAAAAGTTCAATTAGCATGGACAGTCATCCCTCAGGGGCTGAATCTCTCACCGGTGGTCTTTGGCCAGCAGCTCCAAAAGGATCTCGAACCCTGGGTCCAGCAGCACTCAGAGGTGCATCTCCTCCAGTACTGTGACGACCTCCTGATTTCAGCCAAGGCCAAGAATGCGTGCCTGAGTGGGACGGTTTCCCTCCTCAACTATCTAGCGGGGGGGGGGGGTATAAAGTGTCAAAAGAAAAAGTACAGTTGGCCCAACCAACTGTAAAATTCCTAGGCTACCACATAACTAAAGGGACTCGGAGCCTAGGGCAAGAAAGAGTTGAAGTCATCCGTGACACTCCTGTCCCTAAGTCCCCCCGCGAATTGAGGGCCTACCTGGGGTTGACCGGATTCTGCCGACTATGGATAGCAAACTATGGGGAGACAGCGCGGCCGCTGTATGAGGCGTTGCAGAAAGATAGACTGGATAAATGGAAATGGACTAAGGAAATGAATAAGTCTTTTCTCAGTCTTAAAGCTGCTGTTGTGTCACCACCTGCTCTAGCCATACCAAATCCCAGCCGGCCATTTAGACTTTATGTGCATGAAAATAAGGGCATAGCTTCGGGAGTGCTTTGCCAGTGAAAAGGGCCCTCTTGGAGACCAGTGGGATATTATTCCAAGGTCCTAGATGTCGTAGCACGAGGATGGCCAAGTTGCCTGAGGGCAGTAGCGGCAACAGCTCTGATCTGTACCGAAGCCGAGAAAATGACGATGGGAGGACCCATTGAAGTTTGGGTGCTGCATGGAGTGCCACAAATTTTGGGATCAGGAGGAGGAAGCAAATTTCTCAACCCAGCCCGGCATTCCCGATATGAAATAGGTTTACTAACAAACGAAAACCTCACTTTTAAGGCTTGCTCTAGCTTTAATATCGCCACACTACTGCCAACATTACTGGGCACAAACGGATCAGGACTCCCAGATCATGACTGCCTTGAAGTATTAGACCTAGACACCAAAGGCCGACCGGACCTTGAGGATGAACCAATAGAAGGAGCCAGAGATCTGTTTGTAGATGGATCTAGCTTTATGCTGGATGGAAGGCACTACACAGGAGCAGCCGTCGTTACTCTAGAGGAGAGTGTGCGTGAGGAAAGGCTGCCTCCTCATTTCTCCGCCCAATCCGCTGAACTGGTAGCCCTGACAAGAGCCCTGCAAGCCAGCAAGGGAAAGCGAGTAAATATTTATACCGATAGCAAAAATGCCTTCACCGTTGTGCATGCTCATGGGCAACTGTGGAAAGAGAGGGGATTCCTTACAGCAAACGGATCTCCAGTGGCTAATGGCAGCCTAATAGTGGATCTTCTGGATGCCCTCCAGCTACCCTCACAAGTAGCTGTTGTCCACGTCTGAGCCCATGGGAAAGAAAAAGAGGAAAAATGGAGACAGGGAAACCAGAAGGCAGATGAGGCCGCAAAAAGAGCAGCCAGAGAGGGAATCCAAGGAACATTCCTCATTCTACCCAAAAGAAAAGAGCGCCCCACATACTCCCCTGCTGAGTTACAGATGGCACAAGAACACGGAATAAATCCCTGCGACGACGGATGGATCCAGATGACAGATGGAAGACTGCTTCTTCCACAGACCCTGCAGAGGGTTGTTCTAGAGCAAGTTCACCATTCTCTTGGACACCCTGGAGCATCAGCCATGATCGACTATTGCAAGAGGCTGTTTGTCTCCCCTGGCTTAACTGTATGTGCCCACCGACTAGCCGCAACCTGTGAAGTCTGCCAGAAAACCAACCCTCCCAGGGCACCCCCTCCTCCAAAAGGAGGGCGACCATGGGCCTACTATCCTTTCCAGAGGGTGCAGATTGATTTTGCTGAGATGCCACCATGTAGGGGTTACAGGTATTTGCTTGTAATAGTATGTCAAATGACGGGGTGGGTAGAGGCGTTTCCATGTAGGAACTGCCAAGCTAAAACTGTTGTTGCTAAATTGTTACAGGAGGTGGTGCCCCGGTTCTCCCTGCCCGAAGTTATAGAGTCCGATCAGGGCTCACATTTCACCTCAGTTATTACACGGGGGCTGGCACAAGCTCTGGGAGTAGAGTGGCATTTACATTGCCCCTGGAGGCCCCAGGCAAGTGGACAGGTTGAAAGAATCAATCGGAGCCTCAAGGAGACTTTAACCAAACTCCAACGAGGGGTGAAGCTCACTTGGGTTGAGGCTCTGCCAATAGCTTTAACGAAGCTTCGAAGGATGCCAAGAAAGGACATAAAATTGTCCCCCTTCGAACTGATGTTTGGGTTCCCGCCTCGGGTACACTGTGGAAGGAGGGAGGAAGTCAAGTGGGAGGTGGGTGATCAGATGCTAAGGGATCAGTTGACTTCTCTACAGTCTGTTCTTTCACAGCTACGAGCTTATTCCGTTCCGTTTCAGAGACTGCCGTTAGATGCACCTATCCATCTCTTCCAGACGGGAGACGAGGTGTTGCTGAAAAAGTGGAATAAAGAAGCTTTAAAGGAAGGGTGGGAGGGGCCTTATTTGGTGGGACCAACCAGCCACTCGTGTGTAAAGCTTGTGGGTTCTAGTAAATGGACACATTGCAGCTGGATAAAGCCATTTAAGCGACCCTCGCTTCCTTCTGTCACCTGGAAAGAACACGGACAACGGTCCTTTGCTCCCTGGCACCCCTCCGGAAGCTGCCAGGGACACAGGCGAAGAAGCCATCCAGGAGCCACAATCGCCTGTAATAAACAAGTCACAACATCTGGGAAAAGCTCGGGTTCAAATTACAAAAAACTTGTAATATGAAGCAAGTATTGTGGGTGGTGTTGGTAATGTTAGTTAAAGAAATATTAACGTGGATGGTGATACCTCAAGGACTTGGGCTTGACAGCTTTAAGATAAAACCCCGAAATGTCACACCAACACCCCTCAAACCACTTCTGGTACAGATCCCCGAGAAAGAGAGGCGTCCCTGGAGAACCAGGTTAGGAATCCCAATAACAGAGGAAACTGATAATGTGTGGTTAGAGTGGATAAAGTATACAGCCAAGTCTTTAAATAAGTCTGACTGTTTTGTTTGTACCACAGGGAGATCTGTAGCAAAGGTGCTGCCCTTTCCACTGGGGTGGGACACTCCTTCCCTCCTCACCTGCGTGATCCGTTTGTTCCAACACCCTGATGCATGGGGAGAGGAGGAATGCCAAACCCTCAATAAATTATACTCCCCACTCAAATTAAAGGATCGTGTCAGACCTTCCACAGTCTTCCTGCAAGGAAGAAACCATACCAGATGCATACACCGACACCTTGCAGACACAGAGGGGCGTATAGGGAACCTGATGAGTAAAGTAAGATGTGTTAATTCCACCCGCTTTAGGAATAATTCCCTTTCAATCCCACGAGCTGATCTCTGGTGGTATTGTGGTGGTCTAGAGTTGTATGAGGTATTGCCCTCCAATTGGTCGGGAGCTTGTGGGTTAGTTCAGTTGGCAGTCCCCTTTTCAATTGCATACCATCCAGCAGAGAAGACTGGCCAACCCCGGCAGAAATGATCAGTAACCCCTTTTGATGATCAAATATATATTGACTCCATAGGAGTACCAAGGGGAGTGCCAGACGAGTTCAGAGGAAGAAATCAAATTTCTGCAGGATTTGAATCTACCCTGTTTTGGTGGGTGACCATTAACAAAAATGTAGATTGGATCAATTACGTTTCTTATAATCATCTGAGGTTTATAAACTATACTTGAGATGCTGTAAAAGGATTGGCTGAGCAGCTAGATGCCACCAGCCAAATGGCTTGGGAAAATCGGCGTGTTCTTGATATGATGTTAGCAGAAAAAGGAGGGGTTTGTGTCATGCTAGGTGGACGGTGTTGCACCTTCATCCCTAACAACACTGCCCCAGATGGCACGGTAACAAGGGCTTTGCAGGGCCTCACCGCCTTGTCTGAAGAATTAGCCGAGAATTCAGGGATTAACAACCCCATGACTGCCTGGTTAGAGAGATGGTTTGGAAAATGGAAACACCTAGCAGCCTCAATCCTTATTTCGCTTGTAGTGATGATAGGAGTTTTAGTGTTATTTGGTTGTTGCATTATCCCCTGCGCTAGAGGCTTATCCCAGCGGTTAATTGAAACCGCTCTGTCAAAACAGATGCTCTTGCTTTATTGTGCTGATAAAGAAACTCCGTTTTAAATGCTTTAAGACGTGAATAAAGACTTAAAGGAGGGAATTGTTAGAAAAAAGGAGACTCCATAACCGTTGGCGTCTCAAGTTACGTAAGAGCCTGAGTGGTGGGAAAATATAGGCGGAGCAAAAAGGGAATCATACTGACGCGCTCATGACTAACAGGTTGGTAAGCTGATAGTGACTGTTTATTGGATATTGACTTAGTGAGCCGATGTACTAACTGTTTCATTGGTTACTGGTAAGAACAATAGAAGCGATATGATATAAAGGGCTTTTGCACACGTGTCTCGGGGTCCAGACTGCTCTGCACCCGTTTTGCAAAACGTTCAATAAAATAGTGTTGGATCCACTGCTGCCTGCCTGGCATCCTTTTCTTCTAAACCGAAAGCAAGGTCTTTTTATCTAACACACAGAGGACTGAAGCCAATCCCATTCCCCTCACCACTAAGTAATGCTAGTCAGATTTGACCCAAACTATCTCCAGCCCTCCTATAATGGCTACTATATTTTGCCTTGGAACATATAAACAGAAACATTCAAATAACAGAGGTGGACCGATCTCCCACCCAGCCCCTCTCTCTGTATGCATGTGGGGAACCTCTTCGTGTCTGGGGCCCAAATTCAGTTTCAGAGATGTTCTCAGGGGCTGAATTCCAAGGGTGGGTGGGGGCCTAAGACAAAGGGGGTGGGGCCCCAAATACCCCCCCAAATACCAGCATACTGTAGCTTCAAGCTCCTACTGCCAGTAATTATGCTTAGGAGAGGCATGCCAACTTTTACAGTGGGGAAAAGCTGCAGAAAAGCCAGGAAACTGCTGAACGTTTGGTGATTAGGGGAAAGGGGTGGGGCCAGGGCCAGGGGGAGTGGCCATCTGGGGGATGCCAGAGGGGCAGATTTGTCCCCCAGACCAGAGGTTTCTAATGCCTGCTGTATACCCTAGTCTACCCAATAAAGGAAAAGGGGGAAAACACACACAAAGGTTATAGATACCAGATGCTTAGTCAATATTAGCATCATTGCCCATCAACCTAAGCTGTGCTTTTCTATTTTTTGAAACCTTGTTTTTGTTTCTGGCTGCTATCCTCGTCTGCAGCTTCCTAAGCTTGCCTGGTTGCCAAGTTCAGCAGACTTGTTTGCCATATCCTCGGCAGTCTCTCAGTTTGTTTGCTTTGCTGTGCTGTTATGCAGCAGCAGCTCTACAAAAATGGAGCAGTTCTACCTGTGCATTTTTTTAGCAGATTTGCAACCAGGCCGAAAGCCAGCATTTCCTCTCATGTCTACAATGAAATGCCCTAACCTTTCAGAGTGTGCCAGTGGACCTCTGAGCTCATTTTCTCCTCTTATCCATGAGCTGGCTATGACAAGGGATTGAGCTATCTGTTTTTGCTTGCTGTTTCTGTGACTTCACCACAGATCTTTTTCCAGTTTCATTGGATGTGTCTTTTCATTTCATTTTTCAGAACGTGCATGAGTTGAAACTTAATATGTATGCTGCGTAACCTGCATATTTACAAGGGGTTGGAATTTTATTATTCATTGCAATCTTGTGTGTTTTTCTTCTTCTTCCCACTCCAATGGGTTCCACTTTCTTCTTTGTCGTCGTCTTTTGCAAATACTAACAGCATCAATTCTATTTTAATTCCAGAACTGTGCAAAATGTAAGTGGTCTAAGCGAGCAGTTGATTGTCAAACTAGAAGCAAATGTTAATACTTCTTTAAGGGGATTCTTTAAGTAGCAGGTGTTTCCACTCCTACAGAGGCCCTGCTGAAAAGCTCCATTTCATTTATCTATGCACTCATCCCCCTTGTGTGTGTTAAAAAATTGTTTTTTACATGTGCTTAATTGAAAAGAGCTAAGACATGCATGTGTACTGCTACACATCAGGGATGGGGAGGAGGTAGCTCATGAACCAGTAGTAGATCTCTCGATGACCTGAAGTTGATTGCCTGACTCCCAAATGTTTAACAATGTGAATAACTCAAATACTTACATCCTTATGAGGAGGATGGGGATTGTAGTAACCAAGGCTGGGAAAGCCAGCTCTAGGATCAGCATCCATTTCTATTGGCCTGGTACCTGCGTTCTTTCCTGAGACCTTTTCTCTGCTCTCCCCCTTGACAGGTGCCTGTGACCAACAGAGCACTACTTGCTGGAATTGAGGGTGCCTTTTCTGGACTGAGCCACCATTGCCCAAGGTGCCAGCGCTCCCAGTTTTGAAGCTTTCCAGGCCAGGGTGTTCTTCCAGCCAGTGGAGACATTTCCCATTAGCGGTCAAATTCAAAACATGACATGCCCAATATCAAGCACTGCTAAATGTCAGTGAGCCAGTGTGGTGTAGCGGTTGGGGTGTCGGACTGGGACTCGGAAGATCCAGGTTCTGGTCCCCTCTGGGCCGTGAAGCCCACTGGGTGACTTTTGGCCAGCCACTGACTCAATTCAACCTACCTTACTGGGTTGTCATGAGGATGAAATGGAGAGGACCATGTAAGATGCCTTGGATTCCTTGCATGAGGAGAAAAGGGTGGGCTAGAAATGTAGTAATAAATAAATATAATCAAAGTAGATATCAAAGAGTGTCATTCAGATATCAAATGCTGTTGTACTGGAAAAAAAATATTTTATTCATTTCAGATACTTACATTTCACCTTTCCTTATATACTTCAAGGCAGCTAACAAAAAGTGATGAAATGCAGTAAAAAGCAACAAAACATTTTTTAAAAACTCCAATAAGAATAACACATAAGCAATAAAACAATTTAAAACACCATTTAAAAAACCATAGAACACCATAAAAACCATACAAATCCATACAGAAATGTATGTGGGGGAATACATGCAAAAATATGGCAAATGCTCATTTTTTAAAAAATTGCAGATTGATGCAGAAATGGGCTGGAAGGAACAGACTTGCGTGTGAACACATGCTAAACTGACATGGACAGGAAACAGACCGATTCTTCTACCCCAAGCCTAAGCCACGTAGGACTTTGCATTGGGCTCAGCTGTGGGCCAGAAGCCAGCACTGCTTTTCTAATGCAGGTGGGATATTGTCGTGTCCAGGTAGCAGCATGGTCATCGGGATGTCAGAGAAATCTGCAACAGAATCAGATGAGTTCAGATTTCTTTGAATCTGACCTGCAGCTTCCATAGTGGACCAGCTTTTCCCAAGGCATACAGATTCTGCAGACATGCAAATTGTTTTTGTTTTTACTTTCTGGAATTTTACACAAATTCAGTCATAGAAAAATATGTAAAATAAAAAAAAACACTGGCTGAAAATGCACATTTCCATCATAGGCTAAAGCATGAAAATGCACAGAGTGGGGAGGAGAATTGTGCATGGGGGATTTCCGTGGTGGGGGAGGGAGATCTGTGCATTTTCTCAAATGCAAATTTGGACAAATGTGAATTTGCACAAATTAGCAAAATTGGAAAAACCCAATTCCATCAATGAATGGACAACAGAATGAAAGGCATCGGGCAATCCATGAAATGCAGACAGAACAGGTTTTTAAAAATCCATACATCCCTAAGTGGCAGTATGTTGAATTAATGTTACGAAACCATTTTCAAAAGCAGACCCATGTACAGCATGGAGCAGTAGTCCAAATATTGCATGGGATGAAGTCAGATATTGTCACATTGGTGTCAAATATAGGATTTAAATATTCAGCAGATGTTAGATTTTTGAGGAGGATATGTGGGTCATATGCTTTACAGTTCCTCTCCAGGATTGGCCTCCACTGTGCTAAAAACTCATGGGTTTCTTTGTTTTCCTAAAGGAAACTAAACATTACCATTTAAAAATGAATAAAGTAGGTGAGGCTGTGCGAATCCCCCCCAGCCCAGGTTCTCTGGGTACCCGCTGAAGTGTCGCCCCCACTCGCCCTCTCCAGACCCATGCTCAAACCCCCACGAGATCAGTGAGTCACATGCACTCACCCCAGGCCTGTCCGGTAAGCGCCTGCCATTTTGCCACTTTTTTTCTTTTATTTTTTTACAGAGAAGGGAGCTTTAAAAATGTGCATATTTAAATATGTGCAGTTTGGGGCCAGGAAAGCTTAATGCGTGCAATATTAGAGGCATTATGCCTCTAATATTGTGCATATTAAGCTTTCCCGGCCCCAAACTGCACATATTTAAATATTCACATTTTAAGCTCCCTTTTTCATTATAAAAAGAGACAGCAATATGGTGGGTGCTCACGAAACAGGTCGGGGTGAGTCCAGGAGGGGGGAGTGGGGGCGAGTGAGAGCAGGGGCTTGACGGGTGCAGTCCGGGGGTGCTGGATGGGGGTAACGGAGGTACCACCTAAAGGTAGGTGTGTGTACCATCATTGTGTAGGCACAAGACATTATATTTAAATGTGAACGAGACCATGGGCTCTATTGCAAGTGACAGAAACAGCATACTTTGGTTTCTCACTATCTCTAAAATTTTAAGTAGCATGAACATTATTCCACTTTGGTGTTTGGCCAGTGTGGAGTCTGGATTTAATCTGGCTTTTGCAGGTTCATGCAAGAGATGGTAATAGATTAAACAGGTACCAAAAAGACATGCAACCCGAGCAGAAGGCCTGGCAAAACATAGCCTGAGAATAAAGCCGCCTCAATCCTGCTGGAGAAGACTCTTACGAGTCCCCTGGACTGCAAGGAGGTCCAATCAGTCCATCCTAAAGGAAATCAACCCTGAGTGCTCATTGGAAGGACAGCTACTGAAGCTGAAGCTCCAATATTTTGGCCACCTAATGCGAAGAGAAAACTCCCTGGAAAAGACCCTGATGCTGGGAAAGACTGAAGGCAAAAGGAGAAGGGGACGGCAGAGGATGAGATGGCTAGATAGCATCACGGATGCAATGAATATGAACTTGAGCACGCTCCGGGAGAGAGCGCAGGACAGGAAGGCCTGGCGTGCTATGGTCCATGGGGTCACGAAGAGTCGGACACGACTGAACGACTGAACAACAACAATCCTTTCTCCAGAGACCAAACGCAATTTGTCTGTGGCATACTTTACTCTCCATCTGCTCTGAAAAGGGAAGGTTATCCGTATGGCAGTGGGATGGGCTAAATCAATACACTGTCTGACTCCGAAACACCACTGAATGTTAAGTAACTTAAGGGACAAAACAGACATGACTTTAATCCGTATCTGGCAGCTTTGTTTCCCCCGTCACCACAATTTTTCCTCTGGAGTAGGTGTGTGTATGGGGGGGAAGGGGGCTGATCTAGATTTTAAAAGCCCCCCTACCCCCATGCTAGCATCCCAATCCAGATTGGGATGTGTGTACACCTACTCTAAAGGGAATAGAATCCACATGAAGGTGAAATGTGTATACTATAATTCTATCGCTCTCTTTTTCTTGCTAACAATGGAAAGTAATAAATCACCCATTGGTTCATAATTATTATGTTCAATTTAAATTAATAACTCTTGAACCATAGAGCAATGAGCTTCTTGAATTATAGATTTAGGAATGAAATTTAGAGCACACTCATTTACAAGGCAATGCTACATTTTCACATGAGCACAAAGGCATTTTATTATGTTTTCCTTATGGTCTGGAAGAAACCAACATCTTTGGACAATGGTGATTATGGCAATGCTAATGATTGCTAGTTATCTGGTATATAGATTTATTCTGTGGTGGGAAAGGAAGTTGCAGTGATTCTGAGCCACTTCACATTGATCATATAATACAATGTTTCTTAATGGCATCCATAAATATGCAGATTTTAAGGCCCTCCCTGCCACAGTCATAGCCAAGCAGGGAAGATTCATGGCACTTCAGAGCATTCTGCTTAGAAATTAAACCTGCAGTCCTATGCACACTTAGGGATGTACAACCCCCCCCCCACGTCCAGTCCAAGGGAGGTGCGCTGCGGGGCAATTTGGGCAGCTTGGGGCCCCGCGGATTCCTCCGGAGTCTTGACGCATCCACCAGAGTTGGCAGAACAGCTCTCCAGCTTTCTAAAAAACATGATATACTAATGGTGGCTGCCATTAGCCTATTGCAGGAAAACTGCAGCTGCAAATGGCATATTTTATGCCATTTGCCGCCGTAAAGCACTTACTTTTACCTAAATTGCAGCTGTTTACAGCTGTATTTAGGTAAAAGTAGGTGGTTTACAGAGGCAAATGGTGTATAATACACCATTTATGGCTTCAGTTTTCCTGCAACAAGCTAATGGCAGCCACCATTAGAGTATCGTGCTTTTTAGAAAGCTGGAGAGCTGCCCTGCAGGAACTCTTCTGGAAGTGGAGGTGAGTGCAGCCGGTCTGCTGAAGACTCTGGAGGTCAGATTCTTTGGAATCTGGCCTCATTTGAGTCTGCAGCAAATTTCTCCAGCATCCATATGGACACTTACTTGGGAGTCAGTCCCTTTGAATGCCAAGGAGCCTATAAATATACACAAGACTGGGTTGCACAGGGACACAGCAGGAGCACCAAGATCTGGGTTTCATTTCTACCTCTTTCCACCCTGTAGATATTCTAGGGGCTTCCCAATCTTTTTGCATCCCCTGATAGAACTCTGGACTCTAGTACCACCTCAGATTGCAGGTGTGAAAGTCATTCTCTTCAACGCCCCTCCACAAAAGAACTCCCCAGATGTAGTTAGCGAAACAATTCAAGGAAAAGAGTTGTGCTAGTCCTGTCCCTACAGTGCTAGTTTTCTTACATGAAGCTTTTTATTTGCAGGGCATAGAGAGGAACATTCAGAATATGGCACCCTCCACCTGCAGTGTGAAGTGGTGCAGTTTAGAATTCTGCCACCTCATTCTGCGTAAGATGGAGAATGGCCTAGTTTATGCAAACCGCTTATGATGGTAAAATTGTTCCTGGGTGGACCATTTCAGATCTCAGGTGAATAGAAATGCTGCCAAAGTCATTGAGTTTGGGGCCAGATGTGAGCTTCAGGGGCTTATAATGCTTCCCTCAAAGAAGAGATGAGCATTGCAAAGTCCACATTCTTCTTTGATTGAATATGGAGATTTAAATAGGATCCTCCTGTGGAAACAGAGGGTTGGGGAAAGCCCATCTCTCCAGTGGGCCACTGGGGCAAGAGGTCCTCTGCAGGGGGACTCTCCCCACCTCCGGTTTGGTGGATGTAGCTTGTTCGCCACAAAGGCTTTATGTGGTCAAGAGAGAGCTACCCCTCCATGCAAAGCTGTCATTGACAGCCCGGGATCTGGGAGGTTTGCAAGTGATTCCTAATGGTCTAGTGGGGGGAGAGGTGGAATTCAGATTGACTCCCAAATGAGCCAACCATTTACCAATTTATTTATTTTCTTTAGGAAATGGCTCGGCTTATTTCCAAGCCAATCGGATGTAAGCCATGAATGGCTTCCCCATCTTGACTTGTGAGGGATCATCCTCATCATCTCCATCATCTTCTCATAAAGAAAGAAATAGGGATGTATGGATTGTGTAAAATTCTTTCCATTTGTGTTTCACAGATTGTCAGGTGCCTTTTGTTCCATCATCCACCCATCACTGGAATCAGATTTTTGTTGTTTCCAAATTTGTGTAAATTCACATTTGTGTAAATGTGTATTTGTGCAATTTTGCGCATGTAAAAATGCGCAACGCCCCCCCATGCACATTTTCAGGCTTTAGCCTATTGGAGAAATGCACATTTTTGGCTGGGTTTTTTAATTTTGTGTATTTTTTATTTGATGAAATTTGCACAAAATCGGGAAAGTTAGACAACCAGCCTGCTAGTTTGTGGAATCTGCCCCATGGAGGCAAGCTGTTCCACTGCGGAATACAAAGGTCAGATTCATGAAAATCCAAACCCATTTGGTTCCATTGCAGATTTCTCTGACATCCCTAGAGAGAAAATAAATGGCTTTGGACGTTCAGCAAAGTTTCTTGTTCCTCATAGTTGTCTGTATTGTCTGTAGGAGAACTTCTACAGTCCATTCCTTTTACCAACAGGTGAGATGTGCAACACTGTGGGGGAAGTTCTCTGTGGTGGCCCCCACTCTGTGGAACTCCCTCCCTAGGGAACTCCGCCATGCCCCCTCTTTAATGAGGTTCCGTCGTGCATTAAAAACGTGGTTGTTCAGGCAGGCATTTGGGGTGGGTTAGGGTATTTTTTAAAAAAAATTATGGTAGAATTTTATTGTTTTAAATTGTTTTATGGTGTGTTGTACATCGCCCAGAGTGGCTGGTTGACCACCCAGATGGGCGATTAATAAATTTAATAAATAAATAAATAAATAATGAATATACACAAAACAGATGCAAAAAGAGGGTGTTTTGTATTTTGGATGAAGAAAGCTAGCCTGGGACAAAGCAATGAGGGGCACGTGTTGTGACAGGCTTGACAAGATGTCATGGGTGATTTCCATTCTTGTGCACATTTTATTATCCTCTAAACTGAAGTGGAGTAATCAGATATCTCTTCGATCCAAAATGGGTCACTTCAGCAAGACAGGCACATGACGCTGAGGTAAAGATACATTGCGGACAAAGGTTGTGTCACCTCCAGTCCTATAGTTTTGTGATTCTGTGCACTGGCTTATTCATCTGAATGTCAAACAGAACAATTTTGGATTAAAGAAACCGGCAAAACACCTGACCTAGCATCCACAACAGAAGGCAAGATTGGTGAGAAACGGGAGCTGGATCATTCTGGCTTTCAGGAGTCTAAGAGCCAGATTTATAGCCACCGTGTTTATACTATGTCATCTCCTGCGTGGTACTGTACTATATCCAAGCAAGAAGGCCTTCAGGGTTACTAGCATTTTGAATGAAAAATAGTTCTTTTGCAGGGCATAATGCAGCACAGATGGCAAGTTGTGCTTTGCCGTTTTACTGTTTCTGTACATTACCTGAGCAATAAATACTGGTCAAATCAAGCAACCATTTCTAAGGTTCCATATAACTTGTTTTGCCCACATCCTCTGCTGCAATTATATATTCCCAAGAGAATCTGCTTAGATCTCTAGGTTTTCTAAGTCATTTCAAGGTGAACTAACAAATAACCATGGATGGCAAGAAGGGGCCTGGTTTTAAAATCCAGACCCAACTCTGCATTTTCATTGGAGTGAGGTCTGGTGTGAATTGACGTTTTCCCACCAAATTTCTGTGGCACAGCAGCAGTGTCCCCACCCCCACCAAATGGCCTTTTTAGCTTTAAAACAAAACTAAATAGGTCATTTTTGCTGTCATGGCTGTAATGGACATTCAGCTTTGGCCAGAGAGGCTCCATTTTAGAAGAGGAAGAACAATTATGAAAGGCTTTGCTTGGTGCAGAGCTGAGGAAAAACAGGATGTAGTTTATGGGTTTTTGTAGCTTCCTATAGAGCTTGCAGTTAAGCTACTATCTTCCTGTCAGTTGTCAGAACCTTTACAAAGTCACATTTGATTTTAAGCAATAGATGTAATGCATTAGCTTTCTTGTATGAGAAACTGTAATTATGAATAGCAAATATGGGAGGGGGAAACACGGAGGAATGTAGTTTGGCATAAGTTGGTTATCACCACCTATATCAGAAGGCTAGAAACTCCATTTGTGGTCACTCAGGTGTTTGGAGTGACCCATCGTGGTGATTCAATACTCCGTCCTGAATAAAGCTTTTTGCAAGCGCAGACCGTGTTAGTGTGTCCTTGAAAGTCCAGCGAAGCCGCTGACCATGACACTGCCACTACTGCCCGGACAAATTTCTGTGGCAAACCAACCATTTCTTTTTGCTTCCACCATGACTGCAGCAAATTCAGTGTGGGAGGGGTGCGTGTAGCCCATGGACCGCATGTTGCCCAACCCTGTTTTACAGCATTGTCCTTATGAGGCAGCACAGACCACAAAACGCATCAAGTTGCACTGGATAAATCAAATTGTAATTCAGTTCTGAAATTCAAAAACCAGTCACACAAAAAACATGTCATGGAAAGGAAGCCTGGAACAGATACATTTTGAAGGCCCGTTTGAAGACTTACACTGCAAGGTGTAAAGAGCCAGTGTGGTGTAGTGGTGAGAGTGTTGTACTGGGAATTGGGAGATCCAGGTTCTAGTCCCCACTCAGCCATGTAGCTCACTGGGTGACTTTAGATCAGTCACAGACTCTCAGCCCAACCTACCTCACAGGATTGTTGTCGTGAGGATAAAATGGAGAGGCGGAGGAGATGATGTAAACTGCTTTGGGTTCCTTAAGGAGTAAGAAAGGTGGGACACAAATGTAATTAAATAAATACAAAATGAAGTGAAATGAAATGAAATAAAATAAAATAAAATAAGGTCATGAGTAGTTCTGCTGGAAGGGAGTTTCACAAACCTGCCGCTGCCACCACCACTAAGAAGTCACATGCTTGCTTGCCTAATTGCTCTTATGAGTAGAGCCTCTAAAACATATCTAAACAGTATCAGCAAGATCATATGGTTGAAGGTGGTCTTTCAGATAACTTGTATATGTGGTGTTCCCCATTGTGAACACACGCACGCACACCAGAGATGAGACAGAACAAGGCACGAGTGAACAAACCTCAAATAGCTGAATTGCTGCCAGAATCACAGAATGTGGTGACAGAATACAGAAACTGAACAAAAGAATTGCCTTACCCACCTATCTAGTGTAGTGTTCTAATTCCAACAACAGCCAATTCAAGTGGGTGAGTATTTGCCTCATATTCAGAAGGTCTGAGGTTCAATTCCCTGACATCTCCAGGTACCGCTGGAAAACTCCTACCTGAAACCCTGGTAAGCTGGACCAAAGGTCTGAAAGTATAAGGCAGCTTCCTGTGTTCCTAAGTCATTTGTGTTTATCCAGAATGTTTAGTATTCAGAGGTCTACTGCCTCCGTATATTTAGCTATCACAGCTTAAAAATGTTGATAGACCTACTGGAATAGGTCTTCTGAAATTCCCTGATATATATGGGATTGGAATGGAGCCACAGCAGAAAAAGAAAAAACTGAAGAATGTGCAAGAAAAGTAGTAAAACTTCTCCATTAATACTCAAGGAGAACACTAGCTGTGATTTGCTATAGGGAGCATCACTTCACCTGTTACTCTGAAAAGAAAAAAGTAAGCTAGCAAAATATAGCATTTAAGCCTGGCCTTGCTCACTCCTATCTCACACTCCAAACATGGGTGCAAGGAGTGACACCATAATATTTCTAATTATATCTTGCATGTCCGCACCAATTTTCATTCTGGTATCTCCATCTTCAAGGGAGATACCACAGTTTATTGTGTTCTATGCATTTGCTGTTCCCCTTTTAAAAAGATGAAGCTGAGATTCATCCTTGAAATGCAGAATGTTGTTCTGAATGTACAAACCAACTTTTATTCCAGTGTTGCTGTTTTCAAGGGAGATAGTGTCTTGCACTGTATTTTGCATTTTTCTCTCCACTTTGGAAATGGGTGCAGGAGTTGATCTGGTATTCAAAACTGATGTTTAGAATTGCGCCCCGAACATGTGGACCACATTGCATTACAATATTTTAATATTGTGTTGTCCCATTGCAAACAGACAACTGGGGTACTCAGTGGCTGAAAACAAAGGCATCACTTTTCTTAGCCAAAAAGGTAGATTTACCTTCTCAGTACTTTCCTTTATTTTAGATTGTTGTGTTGTTTGTGAGTGTATTTTTCCATGAGACATGACCCATGTGTTACCTTTCCCACAGGGCAACAGAAATATATCTTCCAAATCTATTTTTGCACTTTGCTACATAAAACCACATAGCTAGTCCTTGCAAGTTCTGAAACAAAGCCATCTTTTTTTTCTTTTTTTTTCTTTTTTTTTCTTTTTTTTTAAATCCTTTTGAAAGGGGATACTTCTTGGTTAGAAGGGGAGTCTTCACTCTTGTCAAGACATCAGAACTGCCAATTTGAGAGAATTATCTGTAAAACCCAGTAATGACATGAGCTAAAGCAATTATGTATTTTCAGGTACAAAGGGGCCTTCATTAAACATGGGGACAGATTTAACTGAGGAGGTTTGTAAACAAAACAGCATCACCTCCATGCTAACCCTCTCCCTCTTTTCTGCCGTTTGCCCTATTTCATCTCACATCATTTAAAAATGGATACTGCTGGAGGGGGTACTTACAAAGCTCAGTGCCATGGGGAGGGATGGAATTCATGACAGCTGGCAACCAATTGAAAAGGGAAAGAATGGGACTTGTCAACTTTAAAGTTAAATGGATGTGCAAGCAAAAGCTCGCTAGGAAAAGCTCGCTAATGATGCTAGTTTAAAAGGTGTGCTTTTGAGTTAGCTCCAGAAAGGAAAATAATACCATGGCAAGGGTGATTTGATCCCATGTCCTTCGTAGACATGGGGTTTTAAAAAATATTTTTTATATGAACAGCAGCATCAGACTGTGTCCCTGATGAGCTGCAGAAACAACACTTCAGAGATTTCCTTTAGCCATCTTATCTTTAAGGCTGCAATCCTATGTATTTGTTGGTTGAACTCACTGGAACATACTTTTGAGTGAACACACATTGGATTGAGCTGTAAATTATTTTGACAAACCAAATTACATTAAAGAACAACAAACACACATTGTACTTAGGTTATATTGAGACATATGCAGATATTCTTCTTTCATTGTTCCATGATACTGAACAAGCCAGTACAACCTGTGAAAAACCAAGCCAAATTTCAGCCTGCTAGGGACCTGCTTTTTCAGTAAGTTTACGGTTTTGTCAGACAGTAAAAATTAGTACTGAGCTAAAATTTCTGAGGAAATTTTTCTGAGAACATTTCTGAGATTTTTCTTTTGCTTGCCCTGTAGAAAAAGAGGGCCACATTGCTGAATATTCACTGAATATTCTCTGCCATTTTGGGATAGCAGCTGCCATTTCTTCCCCACAATCTCAGACGATGACGCTAGGCCCAGGGCATTGCACAATGGTGGCTAGGCCGTCAACAGTTTTGTCACTGCTGCTGGTTGCAGCAGTGGTGAAACAAACACAGGAAAAAACCACCACCACCACCCAAAAACAACCCCAACAACAAAACCCCTCAAGAAAAAAGAAAGAAATTTTGCAACTGTACGGCTGGTGTACAGTTGTGAGCCTGGCCCCTGAGAAACTGATGGAGAATGTCTTCTCCCCATGCAGTGGTGCAGCTAGGTAATTTTAGGCCCTGGGGTCGATGATCGGGGGGGGGGGCACTTTAGATGGCCATGTGTATTATTTCAGTGGTGAAGCACACAACTGACATTGCTCTTCTCTACCCTCCCTAGCTACTATTCCACGCTTTGCAACTGTGTCTACATTTCTAGAAAAAAAATAAAACTGTTTGCCAACCCTGATTTAAAAAAAACAAAAAACTTTAACCATGTGAAGTTTTGCATTTTAAACTCTAGTCGTAACACCATATGACTACAGGAATAACATGGAGTTTTCTTCTGCTACCCTGATGCCCACATCACCTGCTGCTCTCTGACGTAGGGATGTACGAAAGGGACTTACCTTGTCCCGCAGCTTTTTTCGCGGTGGGGGGGAGGCACTTCGCTTCTCCCCCTGAAGTTCATGCGAGCGGGGGGTGTCTTCCCGCCTCGCCCGGCTGAAATTCAGGCCGGGGGGGAGGCTTCCCGCCTCGCCCCTGGCCGAAATTCAGGCCGGGCAGAAGCACCCCATCTCCCCGGCTGCAAACTTCAACAGAAAAGTAAAAAAAAAAAAAAAAAAGCCCCGTGATAGGCTACGTGACGATTAACGTAGCCTATCACGGCTAGATCTGCAAAGTCAGCCGTGATAGGCTATGTTAATCGTCATGTAGCCTACCACGGGTGACTTTAAAAAAAAAAAAAGCGCGTACGCAAATGGCGGCCCCCATAGGGAGCCGCCATTCGCGTTCCTTATTTGGTCGCTGTAGTCTACGTAAAGATTTACGTAGACTACGGCGAAAATAAGGGCAACGCAAATAGCGTTGCCCTTATTTTTGACGTAGTCTATGTAATCTTTACGTAGACTACAGCAACCAAATAAGGAACGGGAATGGCGGCTCCCTATGGGGGCTGCCATTAGCCGTACGCGCTTTTTTTTTTTTTTTTAAAGTCACTTGTGATAGGCTACGTGACAATTTACATAGCCTATCACGGCTGACTTTGCAAATCTAGCCATGATAGACTATGTTAATCGTCACGTAGCCTATCACGGGGGCGTTTTTTTTTTTTTACTTTTCTTGGAATGGCGGCAGCGGCAGCTGGTTGAAAGACCAGCTGCCGCCCCCGCCCCTGTCGAAGCCCTGCCGAACCGCCGCTGCGACCCGCCACTGGGAGCGACATTCGGGAAAGGTAAGTCCCATCCCGGGGGGGGGGATAATTTCTCCCCGAAACTACTTCGGGGGGCCGAATACATCGGCACTCGGCCCCCCAAAGTTTCGGCGAGAAATTCTCTGACACCCCTATCTCTGAGTACTCAGAGGCGGGGGGCTGCTGGACCCTGGACTAGCTCCAGCCTTAGCTGCACCACTATTCCCATGGAGAATATTTGGCAAAATGACTTTCCCAGTTTCACTGCCCTCAAACAGGGTAGAGAATTTTTGGGAGGACACTTTCGCTTAGCTGCAGCAGGAGTCTTATTGAGCCCTTGGTGGCTCATTACACATGTCTGGTGGGCTGTGTTTGGTTTAGTGCATCACAGGTTGCGCAGGCCTGAATGACACAAAAATACTGACCAGTTTGCATGATCAAGCAGCCCACCATGGCTCATATAAGCCATTATGGGCTGTGGTGTGAGTGGGCGGCCATTTCGAATATTCAAGCCACAGCTGTGGTTTGTCTATTTATTTATTTTATTTTATTTTATTTATTTATTTATTTCTATACTGCCCAATAGCCGAAGCTCTCTCTTGTCATGTTGTCCGAACCTGGCAAGGATGGGTTGTTGGCATGGTAAAGAAACCACTCACAACTCAAAACAGCCATGGGTTCTGTGTGGTTTGTTAACCATGCCAACAACCCACCCTATCCAGTTTTGGACAACACGACAAGCCACGGTCACTGCTTGAGTATTCAAAAGGCACATGCAAGGCACACTCCGCATCCCAACATTGTTTAAATAAGCTCTGGTGGGCTGCAGTGATCATGGGAACCCAGTCACTATCAAAAAGTCAGAGGAACAGCTCATGACAGAAACAAATAGTACTGATTTAAAGAATGTGTTTCCTCAAAGATAGCTGCTTACATTGGGCAGAGACTGGTTACCATGTGCCATCAATATAATGAGGAAGACCTGATTCACATAACTCAACCCAACCTGGTGCCCTCCAGATGTTTTGGATGACAACTCCCAGCATTCCTAACCATTAGCCATTCTAGCTCGGGCGGATGGCAAATGAAGCCCAAACCATCTGGAGGGCACAAGGTTGGGGAAGGCTGACATAACTATTTTGATAAGAAAACATCTGGACTTCATCTATTCATGATATTTTTATCTCAGTTTTCTTTCCAGAATGGAACCATTTTGCAGTCAGTCAAAAATAACTCACTAAGAACAATTTCTCACATTTGCTTTACACTGGCACTGTGTGTACCAATGTTGGCTAAATGCTTTTATACAAACAACTATCTGCAATTAATACAAATTGCTATGATGCATGATTATTTGTTGGTTGCCCCTTCTCTTCCCCCCCAAGTCCCCCTCCAATCACAAAAGGTTCTGAAATATTCCATTCTTAGAAACTAAAATACAGAACAGTTCAGAACTTGGCAGCAGAATATATAATGGGCTGGGCACAAAAACAGGGTTTTATTGAGTTGTTATTGATATCTAACAATATTTTATTGATCTCTAACAATATTTATTGATAGCTAACAATATCATTCTGCTGGTGGTGGATACAGTTTGTCCTCCATCTGCTCCCAGATCTGCTCTGGAGGGTTGAGGGGACTCTCTGGATCAGATTGGGGGTGGGGCATGCAGGAGGCTACATGGTTAGAGAAATTCCTGCTGCACAAGCAGGTCTGCTTATGCAAAGTTGGACGTAGCCCTTTCCCTCCAAGTGAAAAAAAATGAAATCTTATAATGAGAAATTTTAGAGAGATGGAATCCTACACTGTAGATGCTCTGATGTCATGGACAAGTGGTGAAATCATAACTCACAATCTGGCTCACATGTCAGGGCCGATTCACATCTGCACTACAATACAGAGTGATTGAGCAAAGTTGGTTGACCTCTGGTGTGGGTCATGCTTTGTGAACATGCCACAACAGTCACACAATTATCTTCTGCATATGGTGTTAAAAAATATGGTTCTTCTCCTTTGCTACCATAAGACGTAGTGGTGGCCACCAATTTGGATGGCTTTAAAAAGGGGTTGGACAAATTCATGTTGATAGAAGGCTATCAACGCCTACTAGTCCTGATGGCTAAATGCTACCTCCAGTATCAGAGGCAGTATGCCTATGTACACCTGTTGCTGGGGAACATGGGCAGGAGGGTGCTGCTGCACTCATGTCTTGCTTGTGGGTTTCCCGTCGGCAGCAGGTTGGCCACGGTGTGAACAGAATGCTGGACTTGATGGACCCTTGGTCTGATCCAGCATGGCTCTTCTTAGGTTCTTATGCTCTGTGTTCTCAGCTGTGTCATTCATGGATGTGGTAGGTGTTCAATTATCAGAATCTCCCAAACTATCCCAGAATGCATTGTACCAAAATTCCTATAGGATACCACCAATGTTATAAGAATGGTGATGACAAAGAATGCACTTTTCCTGGGCGTCTCTCTGCTCCAACATACCTGCCCTAGCCTACATCAGACTTGATGTTGTACTGAGATCTCACATGGCCTTGTCAGCTTGGTACACCACTAATCAATCACATTTCTTTAAACTGTATCATAATAACATGGGCTGAATTCTGGGTTTTGTGGATGGCAAAGCAGTCGCACACAAATACCTCTGCAGCAACATGTGGAAAACAGGCCTTCAAAGGAGTTCCTGAGATGATGGCATTTTGACAAATCATAGCCCTCCCCTTAGTTTCATTCTAGCATCTTCACCACCTCAGAGCATTCCCAGGCTGTGGTAGCAGCACAGCTACCCAGTCTCAACCTGATTCTACCCACCATCTTGAGCTATTAGGAAGTTTGCATAATGCCAGCTGATTATGATGAGAAATAATATACCCACAGCCACTATAAACCTTCTCCATCCTGTATTTATAAAACACCCCAGTTTATACTCACTCATCACCCTTCTTTACGTGTGGCAAGTTTGGGAAAATGCACATACCTATACCTATACATACACATATTTGCAAGGTTCTGTTTTGTTATTGTGCTTTGTAGCAGAGGAAGAATGTAGGCACAAAAATGCCTTGTAGTGGGAGGGGAATCAAGACATTTAGTACGCACATTTAAAAACAAATTTAAATAACTATCAAATGTGGCACAGAATAGTGATTAATTTCTATATGCCACCTGGTGGACTCAATCTATCAGTGCAGTTGGAGGATAAATTGCTGTTTACTGGGATGAATCCAAGGCAACGTGGGTAGGCAGAGAGCGGATGCTGTACTGAACCATTTGCTTGAACAAGGGATGGACAGATCAGTCAATTTTTGGTCCATGTCAGTTTGTTTGTTTGTTTGTTTGTTTATTAGATTTGCATACCACCCAAATGGCAAATGTGCTTGGGGCTGTTTACAAGCATAACACTAAACAAAAACACAACAACAAAAATGAATGAATGAATAAATAAACAATACAACAATACAAATACAGATAGAAAAGTAATATAATATTCTCATGTGTTCAATTGTAAGTCCATTCTGTCCTGGCTTCTGCAATTTTTTTTAAAAAAGCACAAATTTTAAAAAGCACAATTTACATTGTACAATTACCCCCTAAAAATAGCATTTTTTTTCTTTGCATTTCTCCTAAAGTAATATTTTTTCTATTAATTTCAGCCCAAATATGCAATTTTGTATACATATTTTAAAGCTTAGAACTGCATCACAAAATTCAGAGAAGTTCACAGTCTGAAGACTAAGTGTGCTCCAATCCGCATATTACTCTAGGAAAAATGAATTCGGTCAGTTTGCTAAAATGCAGACTGAACAAAATTCTTCCGCATCCCTGGCTTGAACCACCCTCCTCTATATCCCAGTTCTCCATCAACATCACCTCCTATCTATGCAGGCATACCATAATAATGGATATTTGCCATGATTACATCAGGATTCAGGAATAGCAGTCACCCACGCTCTGTTGTTGTTGTTGTTGTTCAGTCGTTCAGTCGTGTCCGACTCTTCGTGACCCCATGGACCATAGCACGCCAGGCCTTCCTGTCCTGCGCTCTCTCCCGGAGCGTGCTCAAGTTCATATTCATTGCATCCGTGATGCTATCTAGCCATCTCATCCTCTGCCGTCCCCTTCTCCTTTTGCCTTCAGTCTTTCCCAGCATCAGGGTCTTTTCCAGGGAGTTTTCTCTTTGCATTAGGTGGCCAAAATATTGGAGCTTCAGCTTCAGTATCTGTCCTTCCAATGAGCAGTCAGGGTTGATTTCCTTGAGGATGGACTGATTTGACCTCTTGCAGTCCAGGGGACTCGTAAGAGTCTTCTCCAGCACCACAGTTTGGACGCATCAATTCTTCAGCGCTCAGCCTTCCTTATAGTCCAGCTCTCACAGCCTGAGCTGTTACTACTGGGAAAACCATAGCTTTGATTAGACGGACCTTTGTCGGCAAGGTGATGTCTCTGCTTCTGACTATGCTGTCTAGGTTGGCCATAGCTTTCCTCCCAAGGAGCAAGCGTCTTTTAATTTCATGGCTACAGTCACCGTCTGCGGTGATCTTGGAGCCCAAGAAAGTAAAATCTGTCACTGCTTCCATTTCTTCCCCTTCTATATGCCAGGAAGTGATGGGGCCAGATGCCATGATCTTAGTTTTTTTTAATGTTGAGTTTCAAACCAGCTTTTGCACTCTCCTCTTTCACCCTCAACAAGAGGCTCTTGAGTTCCTCTTCGCTTTCTGCCATTAGGGTGGTATCGTCTGCATATCGGAGGTTGTTGATAATTCTCCCAGCAATCTTAATTCCGACCTCTGATTCATCCAACCCGGCATTTCTCATGATGTACTCTGCATATAAGTTAAATAAGCAGGGTGACAATATGCAGCCTTGTCGTACTCCTTTCCCAATTTTGAACCAATTGGTTGTTCCATGTCTGGTTCTTACTGTTGCTTCTTGACCCTCGTACAGGTTTCTCAGGAGACAGGTAAGGTGGTCTGGTACTCCCATCACTTTCAGAATTTGCCACAGTTTGTTGTGATCCACACAATCAAAGGCTTTAGCGTAGTCAATGAAGCAGAAATAGACGTTTTTCTGGAATTCTCTTGCTTTCTCCATGATGCAGCGAATGTTGGCGATTTGATCTCTAGTTCCTCTGCCTCTTCTAAACCCAGCTTGTACTTCCGGTAGTTCTCGGTTCGCATACTGCTGAAGCCTAGCTTGTAGGATTTTGAGCATCACCTTGCTGGCATGTGAAATGAGCGCAATTGTGCGGTAGTTTGAACACTCTTTGGCGTTGCCCTTCTTTGGAATTGGAATGTAAACTGACCTTTTCCAGTCTTGTGGCCACTGTTGAGTGTTCCAGATTTGTTGACATATTGAATGCAGCACTTTAACAGCATCATCTTTTAGGATTTTAAATAGTTCGGCTGGAATACTGTCATCTCCGCTAGCTTTGTTGTTACTAATGCTTCCTAAGGCCCACTTGACTTCACTCTCTAGGATGTCCGGCTCAAGTTCAGTGACCGCACTATCATGGCTATCAGGGACATTCAGATCTTTCCTGTATAGTTCTTCTTTGTATTCTTTCCACCACTTCTTAATCTCATCTGCTTCTGTTAGGTCCCTGCCTTCTTTGTCCTTTATCATGCCCGTCTTTGCACAAAACGTTCCCTTGAGATCTCCAATTTTCTTGAAGAGATCTCTAGTCTTTCCCATTCTGTTGTTTTCCTCGATTTCTTTGCATTGTTCATTTAAGAAGGCCTTCTTGTCTCTCCTTGCTATTCTCTGGAACTCTGCGTTCAGTTGGGTATATCTTCCCCTTTCTCCCTTGCTTTTCGCTTCCCTTCTTTCCTCAGCTACTTGTAAACCCTCATCAGACAGCCACTTTGCTTTCTTGCATTTCTTTTTCTTTGGGATGGATTTCGTTGCTGCCTCCTGAACAATGTTACGGACCTCCGTCCATAGTTCCTCAGGCACTCTGTCTATCAGGTCTAATCCCTGAAATCTATTCCTCACCTCCACTGTATATTCATCAGGGATATGATTTAGGTCATACCTGAACGGTTTAGTGGTTTTCCCGACGTTCTTCAATTTAAGCCGAAATTTTGCAAGAAGCAGCTCATGATCTGAGCCACAGTCAGCTCCAGGTCTTGTTTTTACTGACTGTATGGAGCTTCTCCATCTTTGGCTGCAAAGGACATAATCAATCTGATTTCGATATTGACCATCTGGTGACGTCCATGTGTAGAGTCGCCTCTTGTGCTGTTGGAAAAGAGTGTTTGCTATGATCAGCATGTTCTCTTGGCAAAACTCTATTAGCTTTTGTCCTGCTTCATTTTGTACACCAAGGCCATGCCTGCCTATTATCCCGGTGATTTCTTGATTTCCTACTTTAGCATTCCAATCCCCTATGATGAAGAGGACATCTTTTTTGGTGTTAGTTCTAGAAGGTGTTGTAGGTCTTCATAGAACCGATCAACCTCAGCTTCTTCTGCCTAGTGGTTGGGGCATAGACTTGAATTACTGTGATGTTGAATGGTTTGCCTTGGATTCGTACTGAGATCATTCTATCATTTTTAAGATTGTACCCCAGTACTGCTTTTCCCACCCTTTTGTTGACTATGAGTGCTACTCCATTTCTTCTAAGGGATTCTTGCCCACAGTAGTAGATATGATGGTCACCTGAATTAAATTCGCCCATGCCTGTCCATTTTAGTTCGCTGATTCCCAAGATGTCGATGTTCAATCTTGCCATCTCATGTTTGACCACCTCCAGCTTACCTTGATTCATTGATCTGACATTCCAGGTTCCTAAACAATATTGTTCTTTACAGCATCGGATTTTCTTTTCACCACCAGACACATCCACAGCTGAGTGTCCTTTCGGGTTTGGCCCAGCCGCTTCACTCTTTCTGGCGCTACTTGGAAATACCCTCTGCTCTTCCCCAGTAGCATATTGGACACCTTCCGACCTGAGGGGCTCATCTTCCGGCGTCATATCTTTTAGCCTTGTGATACGTTCCATGAGGTTTTCTTGGCAAGAATACTGGAGTGGGTTGCCATTTCCTTCTCCAGTGGACCACATTTTGTCAGAACTCTCTGCCATGACCTGTCCGTCCTGGGTGGCCCTGCACGGCATAGCTTATGGCTTCACTGAGTTACGCAAGCCCCTTCGCCACAACAAGGCAGTGATCCATGAAGGGGCCCACGCTCTGTACTTGAAGCCAATTTTACACTGGCCAGTTAATTTTCTTTATTGCCAGGGCTGCTTTTAATGCTTTGTGACTTCAGTGTTAATCAATGGCACATTAAGATCTTTATACATCTAAATAAATTCTATATGCAAACCAAGAGATGGCATGCACATGCACACACACACACATTGAGATTCCATAGAAAAGGAGAAAGCTAAAAAAAGAAGATCAAAAGTAAACAGAAACACTGCAAATTGAATAAAATGTATAATCTCACCATAGTGTATATTTTCAAGAGCGTCACAAAATAATAAGATATATTTGGTAAAGTCTGTGCTTTTCTAAATGCTCTAAGTAATATATCAGGCTCCTCTCATGGTAATTCAAGTCAGATAGTTACCTTTTATTTACCAACTTTCCCTACACATTTGACACACCGTTATGAAAATCAGTCAGCCTGAAAACTAGCCACATGCCTCTGCCATTGTCAGCTTTCATCCCATGTCAAATACCAATGGGAAAGGGGAGAGTTTCATTGGGACTACAGCAAGGAAGGAAAAGGTTACACCCCCCTCCTTGCATGTTGTTGTTGTTCAGTCGTTCAGTCATGTCCGACTCTTCGTGACCCCATGGACCATAGCACGCCAGGCCTTCCTGTCCTCCGCTCTCTCCCGGAGTGTGCTCAGGCTCATATTCATTTCATCGGTGATGCTATCTAGCCATCTCATCCTCTGCCGTTCCCTTCTCCTTTTGCCTTCAATCTTTCCCAGCATCAGGGTCTTTTCCAGTGAGTTTTCTCTTCGCGTTAGGTGGCCAAAATATTTGAGCTTCAGCTTCAGTATCTGTCCTTCCAATGAGCACTCAGGGTTGATTTCCTTGAGGATGGACTGATTTGACCTCTTGCAGTCCAGGGGACTCGTAAGAGTCTTCTCCAGCACCACAGTTTGGACGCATCAATTCTTCAGCGCTCAGCCTTCCTTATAGTCCAGCTCTCACAGCCTGAGCTGTTACTACTGGGAAAACCATAGCTTTGATTATACGAACCTTTGTGGGCAAGGTGATGTCTCTGCTTCTTACTATGCTGTCTAGGTTTGCCATAGCTTTCCTCCCAAGGAGCAAGCATCTTTTAATTTCATGGCTACAGTCACCGTCTGCGGTGATCTTGGAGCCCAAGAAAATAGCATCTGTCACTGCTTCCATTTCTTCCCCTTCTATATGCCAGGAAGTGATGGGGCCAGATGCCACCATTTGCGTCCTGCCAGGCTGCCGTGATAGGCTTCGTAAGTATTTACGTAGCCTATCACGGCAAAGAGCAGGGACGCAAACGGCGGCCGCTATGCCATTTGCGCCTCCGCTCTTTCCGTAATAGGCTACGTAAGTATTTACATAGCCTATCATGGTAAAGGCAGCGACGCAAATGGCGTAGTGGCCATTTTATTGACTCTGAGTGCTACTCCATTTCTTCTAAGGGATTCTTGCCCACAGTAGTAGATATGATGGTCACCTGAATTAAATTCGCCCATGCTTGTCCATTTTAGTTCGCTGATTCCCAAGATGTCGATGTTCAATCTTGCCATCTCATGTTTGCCCCCCCTCCAGCCAAGATCATTGATCTTACATTCCAGGTACCTAAACAATATTGTTCTTTACAGCATTGGATTTTCTTTTCACCACCAGACACATCCACAGCTGAGTGTCCTTTCGGCTTTGGCCTAGCCGCTTCACTCTTTCTGGCGCTACTTGGAAATTCCCTCTGCTCTTCCCCAGTAATATATTGGTCACCTTCCGACCTGAGGGGTTCATCTTCTGGTGTCATATCTTTTAGCCTTGTGATACGTTCCATGGGGTTTTCTTGGCAGGAATACTGGAGTGGGTTGCCATTTCCTTCTCCAGTGGACCACATTTTGTCAGAACTCTCCGCCATGACCTCTCCGTCTTGGGTGGCCTTGCACGGCATAGCTTATGGCTTCATTGAGTTACGCAAGCCCCTTCACCACAACAAGGCAGTGATCCATGAAGGGGACAGTGATCCATGAAGGGGTAGTGATCCATGAAGGGGATGCATGCCT
Source organism: Heloderma suspectum (assembly GCF_057233095.1). Taxonomy (NCBI): domain Eukaryota; kingdom Metazoa; phylum Chordata; class Lepidosauria; order Squamata; family Helodermatidae; genus Heloderma; species Heloderma suspectum. The sequence continues at coordinate 276,944,929 of NC_139458.1, forward strand.
CCTACGCCATAACCCTAATCCTGAATGACTCCAACCCTCAGCAGCTTCTGTTGAAAGTTATGAAATGAAACAGGCGAAACTATGCATTTAACATCAAATGTAGTTTGACCTTGACTGGGCCCAGTGGTTGAGTGTGCATTGTTGTTGAACCATGGGTTGTTTGTTGAACCATGGGTTAGTGTGTTGTCTGAACCCAGGACATTTTCTGCAAGGTGGCTTGTTAACCATGCAGTATGGCTTATGTTTGTCGAACAAGCTACCTTGAGAACCCATGGTTTGTTGTTGGGCTGTTCAAGGTGGTTATCAAGCCACCCTGCATGGTTAAGAAGCCTACCGTATGGAAAATGTCCTGGGTACTCACTAAGCCATGGTTCAGCAAACAACTCACAGTTCAACAGCAACCTACACTCAACCACTGAATGTGGATTAGCTTGTTGTGTGAACAGCCCCACTCTGTCTACCAGAAACAGAAAGGGGGCGATTACACCTACCAGCCCCGAACGACTCCAGTGAGGAAATGTGTTGTGGATTCTGACTATCATTGTTCCTTTCCAGTAATTTCTCTTCCCACTCCTCCCACCTTACCCTGCCAACATTTGGAATATTAATCCTATTGCTGGGCAGAAAGATCCCTTACTGTAAACATCATCCACGTGTTACCCAGCCTGGAAGGGAAAGTTCCCACGACTTGAGCCTCAGCACAATGGGCCATGCAGAGGGTGTGGTTTCCACTGCAGGTTGTCTATGTGATTTGTGGGGAAGAACCCACATGACTCTTGGGCCCCTCTATTTCAGATCTGCCACTGGCTGAATGGGGGCCTTACATCAGCCAGCTCACATCATGTTGGGAGTTGTAGTCCAACACATCTGGAGGGCAACAACAGGTTGAGGAAGGCTGCCATACGACATAGAATAAAAGAACAGCCCTGCCCTTTCCATCTTATAGTGCTCCTCCCATTTATAGTGCGACAGGCACTGGATTAGGGCTTGTTTAAGTACAGCAATAGAGGGAGAAATGAGCATTTGTAAAGGCCCTTATATATAAAACACATAGCACTCATCATCATATGCACGCGCGCGCACACACGCACACACACACACACACACATGCACCTGTCAAAGTGATTTTACATCACACCCAACTAGAAGTGTTGATCAAGGGCTCCAATTATACATCTGGGCTTGCATTTATACATCAAAAGAACTCTAAATACTCTGAGTTCTTTTAAGAGCTAGAGGGGTCAAATGGGATTTGTAGCTGTTGAAAAACCCCATAGAACTTCATAGCGCCCTCCTTTAAGAACAACCCCCTTGATGATTCACATCATCAAGCCATGCAGAAGGTTGTTTTGAGCTACTGTACCTGATTTACATTCTGTACAGGCTTCTTTCCCCCCTGCTCTTCCTTTTCAGTACCTTAAATTCACTTAACATGTTTATTTTCAATAAGAATACAGAATGCCAGGACAACCTTAGCCTACTTATAAAAGCTGCAAATCCTGCCGATAAAAATCGGGTAAGCTCTGAATGACAAGCTGTCTCTCCAGGCACAGAAGTGCATGCTGACCCTTTGCATGGAATAGCATGGATCTTGTCCCTGGTTGCTTTGTCTCATCAACCCCAAATAAAGTGAAGCAGTGCTAGAAAGCTGGCAGGTGCCCAGCGACCGTGTTCCCAAATAAACGAGAAAGCACTTCACCGTAAACCGAGAAGCGCTCTACTGTGACTGTCAAATATACACAGCTTTAGTACTGTAAGCATGGGGTTTTATCATGTTATGTTAAAATGCAGGGCCCCGTCCTTAACTGGGGCAAAATTGCCTCAGCAAATCTGAAAACAAAACAAAACTGAAGCACATTGTTGGTGGTTATTACAGCAGTGTGGCCTTCCTGCTGTCCCACAAGCCTGGCAGGAGAGTATTTTGTCAAGCAGAAATGTATTTTGAATCTGGTCCCCTTTTCTTGAGTGACAAGAACAGCCACTGCCATTCTCTTCTGGTGCTATTCACATCTATTTTATTTATTTAACTCTTTCTTTCCCTGATTTCTTCCCCCCCCTTTCTTTTTTTCAGTCCCTTTGTTAATTTCTTGTTTACAGTAACTTGGAGGTATAGTTTTCAGAGATATGCTGCATGTTTAGCAAATGTCTATTGTGTCATACATTTCTTGAGGATTATCAGGGTTTGCAGTTATAGTGGTATTTGTTGATGTCTTAACGTTAACAGGTTCTCTTGTAAATGATGCAGTTACATACTATAGCTATTGATGGGTTTTACTGCATGATAACCACAACTGTATAGCATTTGTTTCCCATTATTTCACCTCATGGAAAATCCTGCCAATAAAATGTGAAGGACAAGGGAGGAGAAGATTGTAATCGCAACACGGAGATGGAATACAGGAGGCCATGCAGTGGTTTGGCTGGATGGACAGTATGCATCACAGGGCATAGCAAGGGCTCCATGCCTTAACCAGACCAGGAGCTCAATAGACTCAAATCTGTGGAATTACTGGAACTGCTGCCTGATTCTCCAGCCAAGAACAGCTACTAGTGCCACTTCACACATTACTCAATACCTGAAAACTGCAAACTATTGAAAAGCATTGTGTTCGTGGCAAACTGAGGTGGCCTGAATGCTTTCTTTGTGATGTTCTGTTGTGGCGCATTCACACATGCAAGCCAACACTCAGTGCAGACATCAACTGATGAACCTACATATGTGAATCACTAAGAGTTTGAACAAGGGGTGGGCAACTTGTGGCCCTCCAGGTATGTTAGCCTACAACTCCCATCCTCCAGACAGTTTTCTGTCTTCTCTAGGTAGGGAGGCCCATGTGTCCTATTTTACAAAGGCCAGTCCTCAATTTGAAGGGCTGTCCAGTCCAGTTCTGATGTAAAGATAAAGAGCCATAAACAGGGAGAGCAGGGAGGGGGCTTGAAGGTGCCCATCATCAACATCTGGACAGTAGATAGAGCAGCCACACAGATGTCATCTGGGCACAGTCTTCCCCACTATGGTGAGATGGACTGCATTTCTATTGAACATATAGTCATTATTTCTAACTGTGCCTCTATATCAAGGGTGGGTAACTTGTAGCTGTCCAGACGTTTTGGCCTACAACACCCATCATCCCTGACCATTGTCTATGCTGGCTAGTTGTAGGCCAAAACAACTGGAGGGCCACAAGTTGTTCACCCCTGGTTTAAGCAATATATCTTAGTCTGGAATTTCAGGATAATACTTGGCACAACAACAATGTGCTATTGGTCCTAATAAGTCCTGGGACTACTACCTAATAAGAAAATTCTTCAAACAACAGGCTCTCCAAGCACTACCCAAGAACAATAAAAATAAAGGTAAAGGTGTCCCCAACCAGTCGTGTCTGACTCTAGGGTGTGGTGCTCATCCCCGTTTCTAAGCCGAAGAGCCAGCGCTGTCCGAAGACGCTTCCGTGGTCATGTGGCCAGCATGACTGAGCACCGAGGTGCACGGAACCGAGGTGCACAAGAACAATACCAGATGTCATTATAGTAGAACCTAAGTGTTGTGTGAATGGTTTCATAGAGAGAAATGGTATGTACCAGAACTACTTGCTGACTCATGACAACATCCCAGGCACAGGTTACCTTGGGTCATAATACTTTCCAGGGCACCTAACATCCATACCTGCACACCTTGGAGAACTACATTTCCCAGAAGCCCTGACACTACCATTTCCACAGCCCTCAGCATGACTAGAGAATAGTGTTGCATTGCAGCCATTAGCCTTAATCCAAACAACTGTGGCAATACAAATGGTGCTTTTGTGCAAGCTTGGAATATGTGGATTTCTCTATGGAATAAAAATTAAGACAGAGGACATCAGGGTGCCCCAGGGGCTTTCTGTCTGTCCCATGATAAAGCCCTCAGCCTTTTTTTATTGCTCTTGTGAAGAGTAACAGTGACTTTGGCAGAATTCACCCCATACACCAAAGGCACTCACTCCCGGTGCCATGGAAATGGGCATTTGAGAAACCCAAGGCAGAACTCTGAACGGGCCTCTACTGCTCATTACACTAGGGGAAATTGTGCATGTGCAGGGGAGGGAGGGGCATATTGATGAACTCTTTGCTGTCTTGGTTGTTCTATACTTCAGTCTCCTAAAGTCAGCAGCAGCCCAATACTAATGAGCCCTTTGAGTCTGGGTTCAAACTCGAGTGAGTCAATGGGCAGAGACAATGTTGTTAGCCCTACAAACCTTGCTCAATTAAAAAAAAAAAAAATCACCCTGTTAAATGTTCGGAGCCAAAAGGCAGGGGTGATAAAGCCTGGGATTTAGCATACGTTCCCAGCTTAAGGTGTCCACCCCATCATTCCATCATACAGACGTCTACACATCAAGTACACATCAATCTACTTGGAGGAAGCTCTTTCTGTGTATAGACTGCATTATCTGGACTGGGGCAACTGTCTGTGATTGCCATGTTGAAGATAAAGATATTACTCTAGAGTCAATCATATGGATTTTATTTTGATTTCAACATCCAGCTGTGTCAGTTAGACAGTGAAGTACTATTTTGTCTCAAAACTAGAGCAGTGCAGCTCTATGAACTGCAAGAACTAGACCAGAAGACTCCATTAATTATCAGGTTGGAATTGGGTTGGGATTTGGTTTGTACACTGCTAAACAGTTTAACTGGGTGAGATGGGTTTGTCAATGTCTTTAAATGACCTTCCTAAAAGCTTGTTTTCCTACCAACTGCTTCTGCTGAAACCAATTTCAGAAGACATTCAAAATGGGCTATTTATTACTTCCTAAATGCATTTATTGCATGCCAGATGTCCACTGCAAAGCATTCTGCTCTGTAGCTTTTTCACTGACCCTATACCAAGAGACAACTGTCCATTTTCATCATTCCAAAAATGGAGTCAGCTTAGGAGTGTGCTTGGAACATATTAAGTACTGCGGAAACCATACAGCAGGTGCTAGTAAGGCAGAGAGCAACAGCAAAAAGAGCAGTTAAAAGTAATGTTAACCTAGCCAGGTAAGGTATGTGGTCATTGTGAAGTTATGGGATCAGATTTGCTTATGTAATGGCGTATTGTAATTCTATTGTAACAGAGACTGACATTACTCAGATGACTTGCTTAAAATGAGATAATCCAACAGCCATGGATGTTTCTAGGCTTGGGTTCATAGGGCCTTGGCCTTGAAACAATTTCCCACAGCCCGGATGTATTGCTCAGAGGCCTATTGTTGCCAATGGGAAGTTTTTCTCTCAGCTTAATTGCCATGCTGGAGGGGGATTTTCAGGCGGGCTGACAGTGTCAGGAGCACCCTAGCGGCCTCTTTCAGCACACTCTAATAGCCAACTCAAGACACAGACGAAAGGATTCTAGGGATATACGAAAGTCACTTACCTGTTCACGGATTATGTTGATGGTGGGGGGGCGTTCCGTCCCTCCCCCTCGAATCCTCGCCGGGGGGGAGGCGCTCCGTTCCTCCCCCCAGAATCCTCGAACAGCTGGCTGTGCTCCGCGGCAGCTCCGCGGAGCAGCTGACCAGGCCCAGCCAGGCCAGAGCTGTCTGCAGCCAGATTTCCGGCCGCGGAGGGCTCTGGGTAAAAAACAAACAAACTGCGTATGCAAATGGCGGCTATGGCCGTCGCCATTTGCGTTCCTTCTTTTTGGCCGTCTTAATCTACGTAAATATTTACGTAGACTATGACGGCGAAAATAAAGGGGAACGCAAATAGCGTAGCGGGCGCTATTTGCGTTCCTTTTTCATTCACTGTTTTAGCCTACGTAAATATTTACGTAGGCTAAAATGGCAAATCAAACAGTAGCCGCCACCATTTGCGTACGTTTTTTTTTTTTAACCCACCCAACCATGATAGGTTACGTAAAGATTTACGTAGCCTATCACATTGTCTTTTTGGTTTTTTTTAAACCTAGCCATGATAGGCTATGTAAATCTTTACATAGCCTATCACGTCTTTTTTTTTTTTTTACACAAGCCTGGAAATGGCGGCGGCGGCAGCTGGTCGGAAGATCCGCCACAGGTAAGTCTCAACCCGGGGGGATCCGTGGGGTCTCGTCCCGGGGGGGGATCCGCAGGGGGGTGGGGGGTGGCAGGCCGTTCCGCCACGGAGTTCAGGGGGCCGAATGCACTGGCATTCGGCCTCACCGAGATCCATGGCGGAATTCTCTGACATCCCTAAGATTCTTTTCAAGGCTTTAATCCTTTTACAACTTAATGACTCTTTCAGATGCTAATCACCAGTGACTAATCAATGAACAGCAGAGTAGCCTAAGCTCCGGGTAGGCAGTTGGTCCCTGTTTGAAGGAGAATTACTTGAAGACCCTGAACTTTAGGGATGTACGAAAGTCACTTACTTTTTCGCGGAATTGATTTGCATTGGGGGGGGAGGTGCTCCGTCCCTCCCCCCGGAATCCTCAACAGGGGGGAAGGCGATCCGGTCCTCCCCCCCAGAATCCAGCCCAGCCGGCTCCGTGGAGCAGCCGGCCAGGGCCGTCTGCAGCCAGACTTCCAGCCGCAAACGGGCTGCTGCGGATGCAAATGGTGGCCATTATAGCGGCTGCCATTTGTGTCCAGCCAGTCTGCCGTAAAGTATTTACGTAGCCTATCACGGCTGGGCAAAAAACAAAAAAACAGCATACGAAAATGGCGGCGGCTGCGGCGGCCGCCATTTGCATTCCCTATTTTTCGCAACTTTATCCTACATAAATATTTACATAGGCTATTACGGCGGAGGGGAAAAAGGGAGCGCAAATAGCGTAGTGGGCACTATTTGCGTTCCTTTTTTCCCACCGTAATAGCTTACGTAAATATTTATGTAGGCTAAAACGGCAGGAAAAAAAGGAACGCAAATAGCGCCCACTACGCTATTTGCATTCCCCTTTTATTCACCGTAATATCCTACATAAATATTTCTGTAGGATAAAACGGCGAAAAATAGGGAATGCAAATGGCGGCCGCCGTAGCCGCTGCCATTTGCGTACACCGTTTTGTTTTTTGCTTGGCTTGCTGTGATAGGCTACGTAAATACGTATGTAGCCTATCACGGCAAAGACCAGGATGCAAATGGCTGTGGCAGCTGGTCGAAAGACCAGCCGCCGCCACCAGAGCCGCCACCGGAGCCACCGCCGTCCGGAACATCCGCCCCAGGTAAGCCTCATCCCAGGGGGAATCCGCGGGGGGGGCAGGAGGGCAGACCATTCAGCCACGGATTTCAGGGGGCCGAATGCCAGTGGGTTTGGCCTCACTGAAATCCGTGGCGGAATTCTCCGCCATCCCTACTGAACTTATGGGCTAGTGAGAGATCCTCCCTCTTTCCCTTGGGTCCACGGGATGCAGTCATTGCTTGCGCACCACACGGGCGCTACGCCTCCTTTCCGCGTTCTCCATCGCTCATCGCTCCCTACGTATGCGTTGAGCGTCTAGCAAGCCCCCCTCCCACAGTTTCTCACTGCCAGGGTCACTATCTATCTCAGGAGTGCTGGCAGGAGGAATCTCTGCCAGCTGCTGTGACTATGAGGGATGAGTTGGCTCCTCTCCCACGGATTGCTGATCCTCCTCAGAATCAGAACTGCTCTGGGGTTCTATCAGCTCAGTTTCCACCCTGACATCATCCCTGCTCCCATGAGGCCCCCCTCGTGCTCCTCCCCTGGGGCCCCGGGTTTGTGGGAGTACAGCTGATGGAAGCGCCTCAGCAAAAACAGAGCCTGCACATTTTCCGCAGGTTCCCAGGTTCACTCATCTGGCCTGTACCCCTTCCAGTCCACTAGATATTGCAGGCGGCCGCGAGAAAGGCAGGAGTCCAGAATCTCCGCGACCTCAAACTCCTCCTCCCCCTCCACCAGCACTGGCGGAGGGGGGGAACCGACCGAGCTATGAGGGTCGCCAGAAACCAGGGGGGACAGCAAGGACCAATGAAAAACAGGATGGATCTTCATGGAGGGGGGGAGAGCCAGGCGAAAAGCGACAGGGTTAATCTGGGCCGTAATCTGAAAAGGCCCCATGCGGCGAGGCGCAAGCTTCCTCGCGGGCGAGTGAGAGGGGAGGTATTGGGTGGACAACCAAACCCAGTCCCCCAGTTGCAGAGACTGACCCGGCTGGCACCGCCTGTCTGCAGAGGCCTTGTAGGCTGTCTTGGCTTGCTTGAGGGAGTCCCGTATGAGGTGGTGTACCGTTCTCAACTCCTCTAAAAAGTCATGGGCCGCTGGCACCGAAGAGGGAGCTAAGGTGGACAGGAAAGCCTTGGAATGGTAACCAAAATTGGCAAAAAATGGAGTTTGGTGGGTGGAAGCATGGCAGGCATTGTTATAAGCAAATTCTGTGAGAGGCAGCAAGGAAAACCAGTCATCTTGCTGGTAATTGACATAACAGCGCAAATATTGCTCCAGAGTCACATTAGTGTGCTCGTTCTGACCATCCGTCTGTGGATGGTGGGGGGAGGAAAGACGGAGCGTCACATGGAGAAGCCCAAGTAGCTCCCTCCAGAAATGGGCAGTGAATTGGGCCCCCTATCCGAAATGAGACCCTTGGGCCATCTGTGGAGGCGGAAAACATGCGTCACGAACAGCTCCGCCGTCTCCCTGGCTGTGGGCAACCCAGAGCAGGGGATGAAATGGGCCATCTTAGAAAACAAATCCACCACCACCAGAATGGTGGTCTTACCATGTGAGGGAGGCAAGTCAGTGATGAAGTCAAGGGAGAGTAATTTCCAAGGTCCTGAGGGGGTAGGCAGGGGGTGAAGCAAGCCTGTGGGCTTGCCTGAGGTGGCCTTTGCCCACTGGCAGGTTGGGCAGGAGGCGACATAGGTCTTGATGTCCTGACACACATGAGGCCACCAAAAATCCCGCGTCACTCCGTACAGGGTCTTGGCGAAGCCAAAATGCCCAGCGGTGTGGGAGTCATGGCACTGATGGAGGACCTTCTCGCGGAGGGGACTAGAAGGCACATAGACCCGACCGGAATGGTAAAGGAGGCCACCTTGCAAAGAGAACGGGGTAGAGTGGGGGGGAGCAGAGACTAGCCCCAATTTCTCCACTTTTGTGCGAACAAAAGCATCCTGAGCCTGTGCAGAGTGAAGGAGCTCCTCCCAAGAGTGAGGCACCGCAGCTGCCGCCAGGCTCTGGGGGGGAAGAATCAGAGGGGGGGGATTTCCCTCACCCCCTGGCTGAAGGTCCGGCTTACGAGAAAGAGCATCTGCCTGTAGGTTGTCGGAGGCCTTCACGTGGCAAATCTTAAGGTGGAACCGGAGGAAAAAAAGTGACCACCTAATCTGCCTCTGGTTTAAGGCACGGGCTGTCTGAAGATGTTCCAGGTTGTGATGGTCAGTTCTAACTTCAACCGGGTGCTGTGCCCCCTCCAGCAGATGACGCCAGGTCTCCAAAGCAGACTTGATGGCCAACAGTTCCTTCTCCCAGATGGTATATTTCCTCTCAGACATGTTCAGCTTCCTGGAGTGGTAGGCACAGGGTTGCAACCCGCCGCCCGCCCGATCTGGCTGAAAAAGTACCGCCCCCACCGCAAAGTCAGAGGCATCAGTTTGCACCACAAAAGGCTTCCTCAGGTCGGGATGTAACAGGATCAGCTCAGAACTAAAAAGCTTCTTAAGTTCCTCGAAAGCCTGTTGGGCAGATGCCATCCAATGAAAAGGAGATTTCCTGCCCTTAAGGACATCTGTGAGAGGAGATGTCAGCTGAGCAAAGCTGGGCAGGAACTTTCTGTAGAAATTAGCAAAGCCCAGAAAACATTGCAAGTCCTTCTTGGTGGATGGAGCCTGCCAGGAGAGGATAGCCTGGACCTTTGCAGGATCCATCCTGATACCGTCAACTGAGATAATGTAGCCAAGATAGACCAAAGAGGCTAGGTCAAACGCACATTTCTCCAGTTTGGCATACAGATGGTTCTCACGGAGGCACTGGAGGACAGCAGAGACATGGTGCTGATGGGCGTGGGGGTCCTCAGGAAATATAAGTAAATCATCTAGATATACAATGAGGAAAGAGTCCAAATAGTCCTGGAAGATGGCATTCATAAAACGCAAAAACGTGGGGACGGGCGCAGGCGAGCCCAAATGGCATCACTATGTATTCATATGCTCCGTACTGGGTGCCAAAACAGGTCTTCCACTCATCCCCCTCCCGGATGCGAATCAGATTGTAGGCGCCATGCAGGTCCAACTTTATGAAAATCTTGGCTCGCCCCAGGCACTCCAGCATCTCAGGGATCAGGGGGAGGGGGTACTTGTCCGGGATCAAGACTGAATTGAGGGGTCTATAGTTGTGCACCGGGCGGAGTTCTCCAGATTTCTTGGTCACAAAGATGGTAGGGGCACAGGCGGAGGAGAAGGAAGGGCGAATGAAGCCACGTCTGAAGTTTGTGTCCAAAAACTCCCGCAGAGCTCGAAGTTCCGGCTCCAACATCAAATACAGTCCGCCAGTGGGGATGGTTGCCCCTGGAATGAGGTTAATGGCACAGTCAAATGGGCGGTGGGCGGGGGAGCTGGTTGGCCTCCTTCTTGTCGAAAACATCCCCAAAAGCCGCATACTTCTCTGGGAGGATCACGGTAGCTGAAGAATTGCCAGAGGCAGACGAGGAGGGGGAGGAAAGGGTTAAGGCCTGGACTGGGCTTGGTGCCTCCATCGGGAGGCAATGCTCCCAGCAGTAGGGAGATGCAAACTGCACTTGCTGAAGCTCCCAAGAAATCTGAGGATTATGCTTAGAGAGCCAGGAAACACCCAGCACGATTGTGTTTTGCGGAACCTTGGCCAAGTGAAACGGAATCTGCTCAACATGGGACTGGGCGCGCAGAGTGAACGGAGCTGTAATCTGGGTCACCACACCCGAAGAAAAAGGACGCCCATCAATGGTCTCCACTGCCAAGGGGGCAGGAATAGGGATGGCGGAGAATTTCTCCACGAATCCCGGGGAGGCCGAATGCCAATGCATTCGGCCCCCCGAAATTAGCGGTGAAATTCTCCGCCCCCCTGCCCCCCCCGGGATGGGACTTACCTCCCTCGAATGTCCCTCTCGGTGGCGTGTCCCGGCGGCGTTTCGGCAGCGTTTCGGCAGGGATGGCGGCCGGTCTTCTGACCAGCTGCCGCTGCCGCCATTTCAAAGTAAATGTAAAAAAAACCCACACACACCCGTGATAGGCTACATAACGATTTACGTAGCCTATCACGGCTAGATTTCCAAAGTCAGCCATGATAGGCTACGTAAATCGTTACGTAGCCTATCACAGGCAACTTTGAAGGAAAAAAAAAAGTGCATACGCAAATGGCGGTGCCCATGGGCACCGCCATTTGCGTATGTGCTTTTTTTCCCCCCCAAAGTCACCCGTGATAGGCTATGTAACGATTTACGTAGCCTATCACGGCTGACTTTGGAAATCTAGCTGTCAGGGTGGACACTGAGCCCATAGAATCCCAGAGTAGTTCTGATTTGGAGGAAGAGCAGCCGCTCCTGGGAGAGGAGCGCGCCCCTTTTTCTCAGGGCCCTCAGCTGACAGAGATTCCTCCCACCAACATTCCTAGATTAGAAAGCAGTCCAGGGAGTGACCCAGCACCAATAGCAGACTGGTTGGATGCGCGGCGCAGACACAGAGAGCGACGCCAAATGGAGAGCGCGGAAAGGAGGCGTAGCCCCCGGTTGGCACTCAAAGAATGGTTGTGCCCAGAGGATCCAAGGGAAAAGGGGAGGGATTTTCCCTAGTCCTTATATTCAGGGGTCTGCCAGTAATTGCCTTTCAAATGGGGACCAACTGTTCCAACTTAGGGCATAGGGATGCTGCTGCTCAGATCTAGTTGCTACCTGTAGAGTTGTAAGTTGTAAAAGAAGAATAAAGCTTTGAAAAGAATCCCTTTGTCTGCGTCTGGACTTGGCTACTGGATTAGACTGAGAGAGCCCTCCAAGGAGCCCTTGACACTAGCCATGATAGGCTATGTAAATCGTTACATAGCCTATCGTGTGTGTGTGTGTTTTTTAACATTCACTTTTGTATTTCACGGCCGGGGAGACAGGGCACTTCTCCCTGGCCTGAATTTCGGCTGGGCGAGGCAGGGCGCCTCCCTCCCGGCCTGAATTTCAGCCAGGCGAGGCGGGGCGCCTCCCTCCCCGACCTGAACTTCGGGGGGAGAACCGAAGCGCCTCCCACCCACCGCGAAGCAAGCTGCGGAACCAGGTAAGTGACTCTCGTACATCCCTAGGCAGGAAGAGGCAGGGTAGGAATCTTATGGAAGAGGGCGAAGGTTTCATCCATGAAACTGGTTGTAGCCCCCAAGTCTACTAAAGCCAGGGCTTCCACCCCACCCCACTGGGAGAAGCGGAGGTGAACATGCAATAGCAGATGGGAGGGTGGGGGGGTTGTGGAAGGCACCCACTGTGTGTGGAACCGACCCCAAAACTGGAGACCCCCAACAGGCTTGGGGGGCAGCCTAGTTAGGCCTGGGGGCGAGGAGGAGGAGGAAGGAGAGGAGGGGGAGGCAGAGGAGCCACGGGTCTAGCACGGAAGGTTTTGGCAAAATGTCCCAGCTTTCCACACCGAAAGCATCGGCACTCAGTGCGCCGCCGCTCTAGTTCCTCCGGTAGCAGTGGGGCTCGGGTAGCTCCCAGCTGCATTGGGGTCACCTCTGCCCCCACCGCAGGGGCGGGGGGGGAGGGGGCAGGAAATGGGGGGGAATGGGAGGAGGGAAATCTCGGTCCCTGGTGCTCCACCAGGTTTGTCAGCGCCCTTCCGGCCGACTATCTATCTGGAGGCAGGTCTGGATGAGGTCCTCCAAAGTAGGAGGGCTAGGCATGCGTGCCAACTTGTCCAAGATCTCGTCGTTCAAACCATCCAAAAACTGAGCCACCAGCGCAGCATCATTCCACTGTAAATCCTGCATCAGCAGGCGAAAAGTTGTAGCATAGCTAGAAACTGAGTCCTTGCCCTGCCTGAGGCGGCAAATCTCCCGAGAAGCTGTCTGCGTGCGCAGGGGGTCACCAAAAAATCTGGCCATCGCTGTCATGAAACCTTGATAGTTCCTGAGCAGGGGGTCATTAGTGAGAAGAAGTCCCGAAGCCCATTTAGCTGCCATGCCTGAAAGTAGGTTAATGATGAAGCCCTCACGAACCTGTTCCATCAGGAAATCTTCAGGTTGAAGGTGCGTATACAGCTCCGATTGGGCCTGGAAAATCTGAAAAAGTCCTTTCTCACCAGAAAACTTCTCTGGCAAAGCCACCAGGCACTTACGGCAGAGGGGAATCGGAGGTGGTGGGGGTTGAACTGCAGCTTGTAGATTCTGTACGACAGTCGTCAGTTGAGCCACTTGATCACAGACAATCTGGTTCTCTTGAGCCAGAGCTTGCACCGCCGGGTCCCTGGCACCCTCCATTCGGCAGTAGGAGAAGAGAGAGAGAGAAAAAAGAGGAACGGGGACCAAGCTGTCGGGAGTGCCCTAGTGGCCTCTTTCAGTACACTCTAATAGCCAACTCAAGGCACAGACGAAAGGATTCTTTTCAAGGCTTTAATCCTCTTACAACTTAATGACTCTTTCAGATGCTAATCACCAGCAACTAAGCAATGAACAGCAAAGTAGCCTATGCTCCAGGTAGGCAGTTGGTCCCTGTTTGAAGGAGAATTACTTGAAGACCCTGAACTTATGGGCTAGGGGGAGATCCTCCCTCTTTCCCTTGGGTCCACAGGATGCGGCCGTTGCTTGCGCGCCAAACGGGCGCGACGCCTCCTTTCCACGCCCTCCATTGCTCGTCGCTCCCTCCGTCTGCATCGAGCGTCTAGCAAGCCCCCCTCCCGCACTCTCTCACTGCCAGGGTCACTATCTATCTCTTGAATGCCAGCAGGAGGAATCTCTGCCAGCTGATGTGCCTGTGAGGGATGAGCTGGCTCCTCTCCCATGGATTGCTGATCCTCCTCAGAATCAGAATTGCTCTGGGGTTCTATCGGCTCAGTTTCTATCCTGACAGACAGTTGGGGAGAGAAGGGTTATCCTCCCTTCCCTGTCCACTGTGCCTCCCACCCAAATCCCCCCTCCAAATGGCAATTAAGCTTGGGGGGGGGGGAACACCTTCATTTGCTACCAATAGAAAGATTGGGCCTGAATCTTTTAAGCACCTAGCAACAGGTAACTAAGACACTTGTCTTGCAGCCATATGGTATCATTACTGAATTCCAGGAAAATAATCAAAACAAAGTAAAACCTTCTATAAATTAGGCAGTGCCAAATAACTTTTAGTGCCTCATTGTAATGCATATCTTGTACAACAAAGCGCTACTGCAAACGCAGACCAATCAGCAACTTTTCCATCATGAGACCATAATGCACGCCATCATACTGTTGTTGCAACAACATTGCACTACCGTCACAGGCACTTACACAATCACAAATGTTTAGGGTCCAGGTGCCAGATAGACAAATGGACTTCTTCCACTTCTGGCCTTAAAACATGTTGCTGTTCATAACAGCCCTACTGCAAAAACATTTTAAAGAGATCCACACATTTGGTTGCTGCTACAGTGCCACAGTGGCTTAGTGGTTAAGACGCTGAACTGCAGACCGGAAGGTCGGCAGGACAGCAGTTCGAGACCCGAGTGCCATGTGACGGAGTGAGCTCCCGTCTTCAGTCCCAGCTCCTGCCAACCTAGCAGTTCAAAAGCAAGAAATTGCAAGTAGATAAATAGGTACCGCTTTGGCGGGAAAGGTAACAGCGTTCCATGCACCTTGGTGTTCAGTCATGCCAGCCACATGACCACGGAAGCATCTTCAGACAGCACTGGCTCTTCGGCTTAGAAATGGAGATGAGCACCACACCCTAGAGTCGGACACAACTGGTTGGGGACACCTTTACCTTTACCTTACAGATAGGCGAACACGTCCTGTCCATGCTGCTCACTGCTCGCTGGACCCCCGTCAGCCACTCCACTCTGCTTGTTGTGTGTGGTGAACCACCGGGTCATTTACACCTGTGATGTTGCATAAACAGGCCTCTTTACAGGCAGCATTTGCATAAAATTGGCCTTTATAGAAAAGTCTGAGCCACCATTTTGCACAGAATGGTGGCTCGGCAGAGCAGCAGGCCTGCCATGCTTGCCTGACTTGGTGTGTGCTGAGTCGGGAAGAGTGGCAGTCCACGGACTCCAGTTGGAGGGCCGAGCTGGCGGTAATCTGCCAAGCTCGAGCCCCCAACCAGACTCCACCATCATCCCTAGTTGCTGTCTCTCCCTTGCTGTGGCTAGGGAAAGCACTGTTTGATTTAGAAATATGTTCAGCCTTGATTTTTTGTAGCACTGAAATGTGAATTAACTGCCTTGCTCTCACTATTGGCATTGGGGCACAATTCAGTCAAAGTTAGGCATTTTAATGCCCCTTGGACTTCAATGGGAGAGATTTAAGAACTTAACAAGCTGCTTTGTACATCATGATAAGCCACCCTGAAAATAAGATACAGCAGATTGGTTGTTTGCTCGCTAACCCATGTTATTCCGAACAGATGATCAGGCGCTCTGTGGCTTGCCATGGCTTGTTTCCCCCTTAGTCTTCCCATCGGCTCCCGGCACATATCCCATGGGCCTTTGCAGCACAACCTCAGCAGCCTACTCTGCTAATGTGTGCCTTTGTGCTGATTAGCAGAGTAGAGGGGGTTTTGTGGATTTTTTCTCCTTGGGGGAGATTTGCATAAATTTAACTTTTTTTTAACTTTGGAGGGATTTGCACAAATCCACTAAAGTGCAGTAACTACTCCACCTTAGCACAATAATTAGAGTGCTAAAGCAGAGTAGTTACTGCACTTTAGTGGATTTGCCCAAATCTCCCCAAAAGTTAAAAAAATAGAGTTAAATTTGCACAAATCTCCCTGAAGGTGGGGGAAAAAAAGTTAAATACGTGCAAATCTTCCCAAAGGTTAAACAAAAAAAAGGTGTCACTGTTTAGGGAGGCAATGAAGTGGAGGAGTAAATTGACCAGTTTCAAGATGTAATCAAAAGGGGATTTTGTTAGCAAGTTCACAAGGAGTAGCTGACAGGGGTGTTTTTTTTACACTCTTGCTAGGTGGCTCTCTCACCATTTTAAACAACCCATGCTGAAGCATTTCTGCTGGATTCAGACATCATGACAAGCCATCCTGAGAACAAGCCACCCTAAACAACCCATGATGGAAAAGATGAGCTGGGCTTAGACATCAATGGAGGGAGGGCCTCCCACTTGACAGATAGCTCCTCAGATCCAGCGGCCAAGCCTGCCAGATTTAGGGATGTTGGAGAATTCTGCCATGGACTCCAGTCAGGCCGGATTCTAAAGAAGATTCCCCCGGAGTCCATGGTGGAACGGAGCAATCCCCACCACCACCCCACAGAATCCCCCTGGGACAGAACCTACCTGGCAGCGGATGTGGCGATGGCGGATGTGGCGGCAGCAGGTCGTCTTCCGGCCACTGCCGGGCTGCTGCAGCCGCAAATGGCAGCTGTCGTAGTGGCTGCAATTTGCGTACCTGCAGTAGGCCGTGATAGGCTACGTAAGTATTTACATAGCCTATCACAGCTACGCCATTACAAATGGCGTAATGGGCGCCATTTGCGCCCCTGCTCTTTGCTGTGATAGGCTACATAAATACTTACATAGCCTATCATGGCCTAAGGCACAGATGCAAATGGCGGCTACACCATTTGCGTCCCTGCCCTGAGCCTTGATAGGCTACATAGATACTTACGTAGCCTATCACGGCTTGCCAGGGATGCAAATGGTGGCCGGCATAGCGCCCGCCATTTGTGGCCGCAGCCCGGCAGTGGCTGGAGCTGCTGCTGCTGCCGGAGCTGGCGGCGGAACCAGCGGCGGAGCCTCTGCCACCGGAGTCACTGCCGGAGCCGCAGCCAGGTAGGATCCGTTTTGCAGGTCTTTCGCGGGGTGGTGCGGCGGGTTGCTCCGTTCTGCCATGGATTCCGGGGGGCCGAATTCACTGGAATTTGGCCTTCCTGGGATCCGTGGGGGAATTCTCTAACATCCCTACATTTGCGTCTGGCCGGAGAGGATTCCGGGGGGAGAGGGACGGATCGCCTCCCCTCCCCCAGCGGATGCCCCAGACCAGAACCGGGTGAGTAATCCGCCCATCCCTAGCCAGATTACTTTATTACAGGGAGAAATTAATTTGGTTTGCATTTGAATGCAGACATAATTAATTCTCACTTCCTGAACCAATATATGAACTGAACCCCAGTTATACTTTGATATTTACACTTTCCTGAATTTTCCAATGCAGTTCTCCAATCAAACAGCTAGTGATGTACGAAAGTCACTTACCTGGTCCTGCAGCTTGCTTCGCGGTGGGGGGGAGGCGCTTCGGTTCTCCCCCCGAAGTTCAGGCCGGGGGGGGAGGCACCCCGCCTCGCCCAGCTGAAATTCAGGCCGGGGAGAAGCGCCCCGTCTCCCTGGCCGCGAAAGAAAAAGTGAATGGGGGGGGAAAAAACACACAAAAAAACCCTATTTGCATTGGCCTTATTTTCGCCTTAGTCTACGTAAATCTTTACGTAGACTACCTGGGACCAAATAAGGAATGCAAATGGCGGCGCCCATGGTCGCCGCCATTTGCGTACACACTTTTTCTTTTTTTTTTCAAAGTCACCCGTGATAGGCTACGTGACGATTTACATAGCCTATCACGGCTCACTTTGGAAATCTAGCCGTGATAGGCTACGTTAATCGTTACATAGCCTATCACGGGTGTTTTGTTTTTTTTTACTTTATTTTGTAATGGCGGCAGCAGCGGCAGCCGGTTGGAAGACCGGCCGCTGTCCCTGCCCCCGCCGAAACGCTGCCGGGACCCGCCGCCGAGAGGGACATTCGCATGAGGTAAGTCCCATCCCGGGGGGGGTGGGGGGGTGGAGAATTTCACCAACAATTTCGGGGGGCCGAATGCGTTGGCATTCGGCCTCCCCGAGATTCGTGGAGAAATTCACAGCCATCCCTACAACCAGCGCATACAAACATTTGTACATCAGTGAAAACAGTGTACAAAACCACATCATATTAGGAAAAATTGCTTGCTAAAAATGCGTAATAAGACAAAATTGTGTACAACCATGTAGGGGTATACGAACCCCACAAGTTCTGATCTGGGTGGCATCTGCAGCAGGGAAATTTGGGCCGCTTGGGGCCCCATGGATTTCCCTAGAGCCGTACCATGTCTGCTGGTTTCGCAGGGTGGCTCTCCTCCTTGCCTCACCGCCCTTCTTCCCTGCACCAGCTGTTAAGGAAGCCCTTGACAGCCAGCATGGGGAGGAAGAGCATTGGTGACACCGGCAGTGCTGGAGAGCCACCCCACGGGAAATCCAACCAACCCAGAGGTGAGTGGGGTTGTTCCGCTGCGGACTTTGCAGGTCAAATTCTTGAGAATCCAGCCTGATTTGAGTCCGCAGCAGATTTCTCTGCCATCCCTACAACCATGCCTATATTAGGAGAAATGCGCGCAACGATGTGTACAAATTTTTGTGCTGTTTGGGGGGATGACAGAGCCACGTTTATTCAGAAATTGGACGAAACATAATTAAGCTGGAAAACTGAGAAACTAAGCAAGCCAAAATTGACAGATTCATCCATCTATAGGTGCAACAATTGATTAGTGAAAACTGCATTCTGGGTCAGACCCAGAATCATCAGTTAAAAGTCTCCACTAATAAGAGGGTGCATGAGAGGTGCCAAAAAGCAAACAATCTACAAAGGGGTTGTGATCTGATCAAACTGTTATAGTTTTGTAATGACTAATGCTGATAGTTTTGTGCTTCTTTTATTTGCATCGAGTTTCCACGCTGTTGGCAAAAATCTTGCAGACACCTTAGAATAGAGTAGTTTGGCAGCCATCCTTGGAGGTCTGGAATGGATCTCAGCTCCACCAGAGTTGCTGTGGATCTGGATTCATCTATCTGAGAAGGGTTCAGATAAGGGGATTCATTTCTAACTCAAACGTGATCAATCGTATGTGGAAAGCTGGAATAGTGACTCATAATACCTTGATGAAAGGGAAACTTGTGTTAGATTTATGTGGATATTTGAAAGCAAATCCTGGGAATTTAACTCTGTACCAGGTGTCAACAGAATCCAGAGATCTTTAGATCCATGGTTTGGCTTGACCCAACTTTGCCAGATAAGTTGAGAATGATTCACTGGCAATAGAAAAGAAAAAAAAGGGAACCAGTCACCAGATGGACCTTCAAGCATGGTCACCAAGCTCAAAATCAGAGTGTTCCATCGGGGGGGGGGGTTACCAATGAGAAATCCAAGGCAATTTTCATGTTATTTTTGTTTAATCTCTTGAGTACAAAAGTTATGCATATCATGATCAAGCATAAATTAAAAATAAACTACTAGCAACTTGAGAATTTCCAGTTTTCTTTTTAAAAAATCAACGTTCTAGTCCTTCAGACTTTAAAATAGGCTTGAGAGTGTGTGGGTAATGCCTGGTGATATCTCAGAAGCTAGGTGATTATAGGTAGCTCAGCAAGACTTCAACCTGGAATGAGGATTTGGTGTTCTAAATAATTCCATGCCTAATAAAGCAAAAATCAAAAACATAGGCAAAAGAAAGCAAATATATAAAATATGCTTACTTGGCATAATGCGTTTGGATTAGGGATGTCTGTCACTGGGAAATCCGGCCCTTATGGCGCTTGCCAGATTTCTGCAATGCCCCCAACTCAGCTGGCATTGGCAAGCAGAGCTGTGGATTTCTTCCCAAAATCTGTGAACCTTTTCAGGGGGGTTCTTTTATTTGCATAAATAGCAACTTGTGCAACTTGTGGCTGCAATTTGTATAATCTGTGCAAATTTCAGCTGCAATTCATGCAAATTATGGTCAAAATTTGCACAAATTATTCAAATTGTGGCCACAATTTGCACAAATTGCTATATACGCAATAAACACACAATCCGCAAGCTGGCCCAACTTGATGCAGATTGAGTTGGACCACACTGCAGGAAAACAAGCCAAAGACCGGGCGGGGGGAGCTGATGAAAGCTCAGAAAGCTCCACCCCCTGGATGGATTCCTCTGACATCCGTAGTTTAGTAGTTTATCCAAATCTCTTAATTTGGATTTGTTGGTGCAGGATTTAAGATAAGCCCAGAGCATACCCAGCCCAGATATATAGAACCAGATGACCACTCTCCAGATACCCATAACAACCAGTCTTCAGATCACATCATTTCATCCAGTGTCCTTGCTGTTGCATTCAAGAAACACAAAATAAACAGGACCTCTCTAATTATATGGTTGAGAAATTAAAGGAGCATGTCCATACATTGTCCCTCTCTTCTACTGCCATTACAGCAGCATAAATCCTGCTCTTTCCATCTTTGGATTGTAGAGATTCCATGGAGACCTTTGCCTGTCCTTTGAATACATTCAAGAGCTGGCATAAAGTGGGAATTTTGATCTCTGCCTGTGTGGCATCTTCACTGCTTCCTCTTACAGACTCAGGAGTGTCATAATTCTCAGCAGCTAGGCTGATCTCCTCCCAAGCCCAAACACTTGAAGGCAAGGCAAGGTAAGAATTTATATTAGTTTTTCTTTTTCACAGCTGGATGCGATACATGCTTCCCAATGCAGCAGCTGGTTCTGAACAAAGATAGCTTCTGCTAGCAGGGCCTGTTTGCTAGTGTGTGTGTCTGTGTGTGTAGTGTGTTTAATGCAGAAATGAGTAGGGATGGCAGAGGATTTCTCCACGAATCTCCAGGAGGCCGAATGCCAACGCATTCGGCCCCCCGAAATTGTTGGTGAAATTCTCCGCCGGCCCCCCGCCCCCCCCAGGATGGGACTTACCTCGTGCAAATGTCCCTCTTGGCGGCGGGTCCCGGCGGCGGTTCAGCGGCGTTTTGGCAGGGGCTGCGGCAGCGGCCGGTCTTCTGACCGGCTGCCGCCGCCGCCATTGCAAAATAAAAAAGGAAAGTAAAAAACAAACAAAACACACCTGTGATAGGCTACGTAACGATTTACGTAGCCTATCACGGCTAGATTTCCAAAGTCAGCCGTGATAGGCTATGTAAATCGTCATGTAGCCTATCACAGGTCACTTTGAAAAAAAAAAAAAAAGCGCATACGCAAAATCTACGTAAAAAGATTTACATAGACTACGGCGAAAATAAGGGCAACGCAAATAGAGTTGCCCTTATTTTCGCCGTAGTCTATGTAAATCTTTACGTAGACTAGACATGCCAAACTAAGGAACGCAAATGGCGGCGCCCCATGGGCGCCGCCATTTGCGTACGCGCTATTTTTTTTTTTCAAAGTCACCCATGATAGGCTATGTGACGATTTACATAGCCTATCACGGCTGACTTTGGAAATCTAGCCGTGATAGGCTACGTAAATCGTTACATAGCCTATCATGGGTGTGTGTTGTTGTTTTTTTTACTTTCCTTTTTTTTTTCGCGGCCGGGTAGACGGGGTGCTCCTCCCCGGCCTGAATTTCGGTGGTGAGGGATGGGTCGCCTCCCCCCCGGCCTGAATTTCGGCCGGGTGAGGCGGGGCGCCTCCCCCCCCTCGCCTGAACTTCGGGGGGAGAACCGAAGCACCTCCCCCCCACCGCGAAGCAAGCTGCGGGACCAGGTCCCTTTCATCCATCCCTAGAAATGAGACACCGCCTTTCCCACTCTTTGACTAAACTGCTCCCACTTCGTAGACACAAAGGCTGCATAAAGTACAAACACTTCAGGAACAGAGATGGTGTGCATAAGCAAAGCTGTTTGTGACATGCAGCACTTTTTCTGCCACTCATGGGTTGACAGATTTGTCCACCCCACTCTTCAAGCTCTTTGCCAGTTTTCCATATCATAGAGGACAAACCTGCCAGCTCCCTCATGCATTCAGGATTTACTGGGCCTGGCCCTTTACAGCTTCCTTCCTGTTCAGTCCTTACTTGGTAAAGCTGAAAAAATGTCTCCTCACAGCTTCTTGTCCTCACTCTGGGGGCTGATTGGACCTTTGGGTACTATGAATATGTCCTTAGCCATCTCGTTCAGTTTCTTTTTAAATTAGGGCTGTGCACCGCTTCGGCCCAAAGCCCGAGTCAAAGAGGGCCGCTTCAGACCGCTTTGGGCCCCCTCCGAGGCAAAGCGGAAGGGCATGAAGACTCCTCTCCAAAGCACTTTGGTGCGCTTCAGAGCTTTGGCACCCCTGCCCAGCCACGCCGGCGCCTCCAGCATCTCACCTGAGCCATCATGAGGAGGACTCACTGTCTTCATCACTGCCACTGCCTTCTCCATCACCATCATCGCTTCTGCCTCTGCCTCCACTGCCACCTCTACCTCCACCATCGCTGCCACTGCCCACCACCGCTGCTGCCACCAACCCCTGAGCCCTGGATGCACACCGGCTCTTGCTGCAGGGAGTCACCATTTTGAAAATGGCAACTTCCTGGAAGTTGCCATTTTGAAAATGAAGACTCCCTGCAACAAGAGCTGGTGCATGTCCAGGGCTCAGGAGCTGGCGGTGGCGGCTGGTGGCAGCAATGATGGTGGCAGTGATAGCAGTGGCTGTGACAGCAGCAGTGGTGACAGCAGAGGTGGAGGCAGCAATGGTGATGCTGGTGGAAGCGATGACGACAGTGGCTCCTCCTCGTGATGGCTGCTAGCACACATCCTGAGGGCCCAGGTAAGGAGCTGGGGCTTGTGCAGCATGGTGGAGGCATCAAGGGGGGGCGAAGTAGGATTCAGCCATCCAAATCCGGCTTCGAGTTCAAGGCCGAGGCGGATCGGAGGCCCCCTTAATCAGCCCGAAGCAAATCGGGCCCACCTTGGAAGCCCCCAAATGGCTTCCGAGTAAGTTTGAGGGTTCCATGCACAGCCCTAATCAAAATGTTTGCCAAAGTCAAGTCTTTTCCTCTTATCCTTGACTTACAATATAATTCTCGGTATGTTTACTCAGAAGTAAGTCCAAATGAGTTCTAAAGGGCTTACTTCCTAGTAAGTGTGCACAGGTCTGCAGCCTTCTCTTTTTGCTTGGCACCGCTCTGCTCTGGACTCCAATAGAATAATACCATTACATTTTCTTCCTCAGTTATTTATTGTGGCCAGTTTTCTTCTAGTAGAGGCTTCCTCAACATCTCCAGATGTTTTGGACTACAACTCCCATCAGCCCCTGCCAGCATGACCGATGGTTAGGACTGACTGGAACTGAAGTCTAAAACTTCTGGAGGGTGCTAGGTTGGGGGGCTGTTCTATATGACTAGGTGTGTTTACTGAGACAGACCATTTGTCTATATATCCTAGTATGGTCTACCTGCTACTGAAAGTTTTTGACTAGAGGTCTCAGGGGTGGAATGTGATACCATTTACTAAGCATGTAGTTCACCACTAAGCACCAGCCCTTTCTCTTACGGCATTAACTATGTACAAACAGACTTCTAGATTTGCTCCGCCATCAATGTAATCCAACAAGCCATTTGAAGAATCTCAGTTGTAAGATATTCAGTGAGTCTAAAATGTATGCACAGTTAAAACTCCAATTCAGTTATGCATTATGCAACTGAAAGTTAGATGCATGCATTTATGGTTAGATGCATGCTCCAAATAATTAGCAATGTTGCATTTTTCTTTTTGCAGAATTTGCAATTTGGGTTAGAGTCCAACTTTTTTTTTAATCAAACTGGAATTCACGTTATGTATTATTATTTGAGGAATATCAGTATTTTAATTATAACTTTTTGTCATTTTATCTGTATTTTATTGTTAGCAGCTGTGAGCACTGTTTTGGTGGAAAGGTGGGACATAAATCTAATACATAAATAACACATAAATCAAGGCTGGGCTCATGGCAATGTGTGCACTGAAATGATTCTGGGTCCTCAAAAAGCATATCATGGAATAGACAGGGTCAGTATTGCAGAGCTTCTTCCAGCTGCCTACATTACATTTTCCTTGCCCATCTCTCCTCTGTAAAGACCATGCATATGTCCCTCCCAGAGGTTTCTTTGGAATTCAAAGCCCTCTCTTGGACACCAAATATCACTGATGTCACTGAGCACGGGAAGAGACCATGGTTCAATGCGGGTGTATGGTTTGCATGCAGAAGACCCCAGGTTCATTCCCTGGGAACTCAAGCTAAAAGGCTCTCAGGGCGTTGTCTCAGGCCTCCTTAGATGGCCCAAACCAGTCAAAAACAATACTTAGCTAGATGGACTAGTGCTTGTTTGACTCAATATAAGGAAGCTTCACATATGAATAATAATGGTGGTGTATGGTTGATTAAAAACACTAACAGTAAACTACACTGACAGTATTTTATCAGCGTTGCTAGCTCTTATGCACATATCTCTGCACTAACTGTGCAATTAAGAAATGTTGTAAGTGTCTTCAGGTCTGGTGTAGGCATCTATATCACTAGTTGCTGACTTACAGCTGATCTATGACTGTGGGAGGAGGAAATGGAGAAAGTAAATTTTATTCTCTTGTTGATGTGATGATGATTGTAACATCATCTTTGTTGCAATTTTATTTCAGTAAAACTGCAGTGTTTATTTATTTATTTATTTTTTAAAAGGGTGGAGTAGCTGTTCTACTTACTTTACCTCTCACTGTTCCTTTATGGAATAAGTACGGAATGCACACTATTGCTTTCCGTTAATAATAGCCTAATTGATTAATTAATACCCTCATTAATTACTGCTTCCTAATGTCCCAAAGGTCTTCACATAGATGACCTTCATATCAACAATCTTTTTTGTAGTAACACACACACGCGCACACACACACGCCATATGATTTTGTTGCTGTTGTTCAGTCGTTCAGTCGTGTCCGACTCTTTGTGACCCCATGGACCATAGCACGCCAGGCCTTCCTGTCCTGCGCTCTCTCCCGGAGCGTGCTCAAGTCCATATTCATTGCATCAGTGATCCTATCTAGCCATCTCATCCTCTGCCGTCCCCTTCTCCTTTTGCCTTCAGTCTTTCCCAGCATCAGGGTCTTTTCCAGAGAGTTTTCTCTTCGCATTAGGTGGCCAAAATATTTGAGTTTCAGCTTCAGTATCTGTCCTTCCAATGAGTACTCAGGGTTGATTTCCTTTAGGATGGACTGATTTGACCTCCTTGCAGTCCAGGGGAGTCTTCTCCAGCACCACAGTTCGAAAGCATCAGTTCTTCGGCGCTCAGCCTTCCTTATAGTCCAGCTCTCACAGCCATACGTTACTACTGGGAAAACCATAGCTTTGATGGATATTTGTGGGCAAGGTGATGTCTCTGCTTCTTACTATGCTGTCTAGGTTTGCCATAGCTTTCCTCCCAAGGAGCAAGCGTCTTTTAATTTCATGGCTACAGTCACCGTCTGCGGTGATCTTGGAGCCCAAGAAAATAAAATCTGTCACTGCTTCCATTTCTTCCCCTTCTATATGCCAGGAAGTGATGGGGCCAGATGCCATGATTTTCGTTTTTTAAATGTTGAATTTTCAAACCAGCTTTTGCACTCTCCTCTTTCACCTCCAACAAGAGGCTCTTTAGATCCTCTTCGCTTTCTGCCATTAGGATGGTATCTGCATATCTAAGGTTGTTGATAATTCTCCCAGCAATCTTAATTCCGACCTGTGATTCATCCAACCCAGCATTTCTCATAATGTAATCTGCATATAAATTAAATAAGCAGGGCGACAATATGCAGCCTTGTCGTACTCCTTTCCCAATTTTGAACCAATCGGTTGTTCCATGTCCGGTTCTTACTGTTGCTTCTTGACCCTCATACAGTTTTCTCAGGAGACAGGTAAGGTGGTCTGGTACTCCCATCTCTTTAAGAATTTGCCACAGTTTGTTGTGATCCACACAATCAAAGGCTTTAGCATAGTCAATGAAGCAGAAATAGACGTTTTTCTGGAATTCTCTTGCTTTCTCCATCATCCAGTGAACGTTGGCGATTTGATCTCTAGTTCCTCTGTCTCTTCGAAACCCAGCTTGTACTTCCGGTAGTTCTCGGTTCGCATACTGCTGAAGCCTAGCTTGTAGGATTTTGAGCATCACCTTGCTGGCATGTGAAATGAGTGCAATTATACGGTAGTTTGAACACTCTTTGGCGTTGCCCTTCTTTGGAACTGGAATGTAAACTGACCTTTTACAGTCTTGTGGCCACTGTTGAGTGTTCCAAATTTGTTGGCATATTGAGTGCAGCACTTTAACAGCATCATCTTTTAGGATTTTAAATAGCTCAGCTGGAATACTGTCATCTCCGCTAGCTTTGTTGTTAGTAATGCTTCCTAAGGCCCACTTGACTTCACTCTCTAGGATGCCCGGCTCAAGTTCAGTGACCGCACTATCATGGCTATCAGGGACATTAAGATCTTTCCTGAACAGTTCTTCTTTGTATTCTTTCCACCACTTCTTAATCTCATCTGCTTCTGTTAGGTCCCTGCCTTCTTTGTCCTTTATCATGCCCATCTTTGCACAAAACCTTGACATCTCCGATTTTCTTGAAGAGATCTCTAGTATTTCCCATTCTGTTGTTTTCCTCGATTTCTTTGCATTGTTCATTTAAGAAGGCCTTCTTGTCTCTCCTTGCTATTCTCTGGAACTCTGCTGCATTCAGTTGGATATATCTTCCCTTTCTCCCTTGCTTTTCGCTTCCCTTCTTTCCTCAGCTACTTGAAAAGCCTCATCAGACAGCCACTTTGCTTTCTTGCATTTCTTTTTCTTGGGGATGGATTGAGTTGCTGTCTCCTGAACAATGTTACGGACCTCTGTCCATAGTTCCTCAGGCACTCTGTCTATCAGGTCTAATCCCTGAAATCTATTCCTCACCTCCACTGTATATTCATAAGGGATATGATTTAGGTCATACCTGAATGGTTTAGTGGTTTTCCCTATGTTCTTCAATTTAAGCCGAAATTTTGCAAGAAGCAGCTCATGATCTGAGCCACAGTCAGCTCCAGGTCTTGTTTTTACTGACTGTATAGAGCTTCTCCATCTTTGGCTGCAAAGGACAGAATCAATCTGATTTCGATATTGACCATCTGGTGATGTCCATGTGTACAGTCGCCTCTTGTGCTGTTGGAAAAGAGTGTTTGCTATGATCAGCGTGTTCTCTTGGCAAAACTCTATTAGCCTTTGTCCTGCTTCATTTTGTACACCAAGGCCATGCTTGCCTGTTATCCCGGTGATTTCTTGACTTCCTACTTTAGCATTCCAATCCCCTATGATGAAGAGGACATCTTTTTTTGGTGTTAGTTCTAGAAGGTGTTGTAGGTCTTCATAGAACCGATCACCCTCAGCTTCTTCAGCATCAGTGGTTGGGGCATAGACTTGAATTACTGTGATGTTGAATGGTTTGCCTTGGATTCGTACTGAGATTATTCTGTCGTTTTTAAGATTGTACCCCAGTACTGCTTTTCCCACCCTTTTGTTGACTATGAGTGCTACTCCATTTCTTCTAAGGGATTCTTGTCGACAGTAGTAGATATGATGGTCACCTGAATTAAATTTGCCCATGCCTGTCCATTTTAGTTTGCTGATTCCCAAGATGTCGATGTTCAATCTTTCCATCTCATGTTTGACCACCTCCAGCTTACCTTGATTCATTGATCTGACATTCCAGGTTCCTAAACAATATTGTTCTTTACAGCATCAGATTTTCTTTTCACCACCAGACACATCCACAGCTGAGTGTCCTTCCGGCTTTGGCCCAGCCGCTTCACTCTTTCTGGCGCTACTTGGAAATACCCTCTGCTCTTCCCCAGTAGTATATTGGACACCTTCCGACCTGAGGGGCTCATCTTCCGGTGTCATCTCTTTTAGCCTTGTGATACGTTCCATGGGGTTTTCTTGGCAAGAATAGGCCAGTGTTATTATCCACACCACACTACAGATGAGGCAGAGGTGTGGGAGGGAGAAATTATGTTTTGCCTAAAATTTATGGAGAAGCTGAGAACTCCAGTTCTAGGGTTCCCATGTGTCCTCTTTTACAGAGGCCAGTCCTCTATTTGAAGAGCTGCCAGAGGACTGTCTCCTCTTTTGAAGGTATCCTCTATTTGAAGGACTGTCTAGTTCAAGTCCAACTTAAAGATGATGATAAATAACCATCAGAAGGAAGAACTGGGCCCCGAAGTTGCCCATCAACAGCACCTGGACAGCAGACTGAGCAAGGCACACAGGTCACCTGGTCACAGTCTTCCACTCAATGGTGAGATTATTGTATTTCTATTTAAACTATAACAATATTTTCTAAATTTGCATCTATACATATACATTAGCATATGCAAGTATGCAAATTGATGTCCTCTTTTTTGGTGATTCATAAATGGCCACTGTATCCAGTTCATATCACATGTTCAGAACCATTATATCACACTAGCTTACACATTGCTTTAACTGTTTAATCGACCCTCAAATTTGCTAGCTTACCAGTCAGCCAAATACCTCTTTTTCCTCAGTCAGTGAAGGATCTTTGATAGAAGGAAGGACTGAGCTACTGGAAAGGCCTAATAACTAGGATGGCATAGAAAAATCTCTTTCCCCAAGGGGTTCATAACTTTTAAGATACTAGTTAAATGGAAGACCTTGATTTTCTAGCTGTGAAAAGATTAAAACATTTCAGTCTTTTGTCATCATACATTGTTATTTATGATTACTTTTTTTTTAACTGGTCTGTATTAAAATTGCATGTTTCAAATGTGAGGAAATATAGCAATTTAATATTCTCTTCTCAAATGGTCCTGCAGTGACTACAGTATAAAACAGATTACTCAGTATTACCTAGGAAGTGATGCCAACAGAAGCTTCACATGGCTCTTTATTCATAGATGTAAACCTAGAAGGGGCTAAAGCACACTCTTCAATCTCCCCCTTTTTACAGTTTCCTTGTGATGAGAGAGATCCACAAGGGGAATTGTTCTATGGATGAGTCTGAAATACGTATAGCAATCCTGTTGCAAAGGACTGGGGAAACCTCAAAAACTGGATTTACCAGGTTACAGGTATCTGGCAGACTTTTATGCTGATCACCTCCTTGGGTTATAGGAAGACTCAGAGTAGCAGTACAGAGTTGTTATCTTTGCAAGGAAAGACTACTGCAGGCCTATGATTATATTTGTTATAGAGGTGTGAGAGCTCCTGTATAGTTAAGGCAAAAGGGTCAAACAATGTACCATTATAAAGCTTGAACTCTCTCATCATTATAAAATCTGGATAGTTTATTCAAATTATATGAAATTTGGCTCAGAGAATCTATCCTGTAAGCACGATAAATTGGCCATTTTTAAAACCAGTAAGAAATAGCTGAGCTACATCAATTTAAGGATTTCCCCTTGAACTATTTCCCCCTCAAAGTGTTTTATTACATGTTTTATTATGCACTGGCATGTAACACAGTCCTGGCTTCCAATATTTAATTGGAACAGATCTGGGCTGAAACCTGGAGCAGAGAGTTGAAACCTAACCAACATTTTGAAATGAACAAATAAATAAAGGCACCCCTAACTTCTTACCCCAAATTCAAAATAAAGACAAAATAGGCTGTTATCAGAAATAGAGTCTGGAAAATAGAGTCTGCCCCTGGTAAATTAGGACAGCTGTAGGGTATGGAAATGGCTTGGGACCAAGTAATCTGAAGGACTGCTTTCACCTGTACCAATCTGCCCACACCAGGATGACTTCAGCCTTTGTGAAAAATCAAATTGGTGGGTACAAAGGACAGGGCTTTTTCAGTGGTGGCTCCACAGTCATGGAACTCATTACTAGCTGGGGCACATCAGGCCCCATCTTTGCAGTTGTTTAAAAGAGCCCTAAAGACATGTTTATTCTCAGTGGGCTTCTCCTAAAGGTTTTATGGGACTGCTTGATGGACATAGTTTGATTTTAATGTTAGTATTTGGCTGGTTTTACTCCTACTGTTTGGCTTTTATTATTAAGTTATTAAGTTGTTAGCTGGATTTTAATTGCACATTATTGATGTTTTATAAATTTTGTAAGGCGCCTTGAGAGGGCTCTCCTGTCCTATGAGAAGCCTATAAACAACCATCCATCCATCCATCCATCCATCCATCAATCAATCAATAAATACAGGTCTCCATAGCACCACCAGATACACTCATGCTGATTGAGTCACTGGACCCTTTTTCCCTCTGGAATTTTATTTTATTTTGAAATAAAGTTAGAACTGAGACAACAAAAAAGAAATACATAATAACAATACAACAAGAGCCCTAAGGCATTAAGCAGGGGTTGCTGATCGCATGGAGGGTTCTAATTATGTTAAGGCGAATGTGAGCAGAACTCCTATTGAGAACTTTTCACTCAAGGAGGCAAGATATGCCCTAACCCCAGCGCCAGCTTCTCTGGCTGAAAGGGGGGGCATTGCGAGCGGGTGGGGTGACAAGACGTAGGGGCCTCTGATTGGTGCACCCCAGTGGCACCACCATGCAAGGAGGGGCAGGCTGAGTTGCCTTAAACTCAGCCCCCCTCCCAATCTCAGCTCTCTCGCTCGACGCAGCTGGAGAGAGCTACAGCTCTGCCTGGAAACGACGAGGGACACCTGCCTACGAAGACTGGCTTTGTCGTTCTAGCCATCTGGACTCGGCGTGCATCATGCGCCAATCCTTGATTCCGCGCCGCCAGCACTTCCCGCAGCTCCAGGGTTGCCAGCGCTTGCGGTGGGGGGGCGCGCGCTCGGGCGCAGGCCCTTCGTTGCCTGTGCCTGCCGTGCCGTCGGGAGCGCCGGCGTTGGTGGCGGTGGCACGCGCTTGGGCATGGCGCCTGTCGCCGCCGGCGCTTGCTGCCCTCAGAGGGCGCCGGTGCTTGTGGCACTGGCGCGCCTGCCCCCCCTCACCTCCTCCCTTGCCGGCAGTTCAGCGCGCCTGCCGCGGCTCTAGGGTTGCCGGTGCTCGGGCGCCATCCCCCCTTCTTGGCTGGCGCTTGCCGTGCTGGCAGGAGCGCTGGCGTGCATGTCGCTTGCTGCCCTGCAGGGGCGCCAGCACTTGCGGCGGTGGCGGTGCACCCTCCCCCCTTTTTCACCTCCTTCCTGGGACACGGTGGGCACAGCTGCTGGCACCTGCTGGCCCCGCTCTTACGGCTGCCGGCGCGCAGCACTTTCTTGGGGGCGCGAGCAATCGCTGTAGGCGCCGCACCATCTCGCGCCCCTTCTCGCCCCTTTGTGCCACCGCTTCCACTTGCACCGCGGTTGGTGCGGCCCTGGGATGCACCTGAAGGTCCTTGTCAGTGGCGGCTGCAGGCTCTGGAAGGGCCTGTTGTGCTTTGGTGGCCATGCCGGGCGGTGTCACCCCACTCTTTCAGCTGCTCCTGGGGTCCCCGTTGCCAGCGGCTGCTGGCTCTGGCTGGGCCTGTCAGGCGTCGATGCGTGCCCCTGCATCTTCCCCTTGCGTCTATTGCTGGCCCTTGGGCCGCGGGTGACACAGCGGCCGGATCCAGCCGGCCCTGGTTCATCGCGACAGTAAGTGGCCTTGGTCAGTCAGCACGCTGCTTGCCGGGCGTGTTGCCGCCTGCAGCGTGGCGACCAGCCTGGGCCTTCTCTTGGGGCTTCCACCGCCTGTGCCAGGTTTCTTTGGGCCTCTCAGCCCACAGGTTTGGTCTGGTTGGGGGAGGGCAATTGCAGGCTGGCACCCCCCCTTAACGAGCCTTGTGTGGTGCAGAGTGGTAGGTGGCTGTATTGCACCCGAAACTCTCCCCACGACCTGAGTTCAATCCCAGCAGAAGCCGGGTCTTGGGTAGCTGGCTCGGGTCAACTCAGCCTTCTGAGGTCGGTAAAATGAGCACCCAGCTTGCTGTGGGAAAGGTAGTCACGACTGGGGATGGCAATGGTGAACCACCCTGCTATAGTCTGCCATGAAAACACCTGCACAAGCGGCTTCCCCCTAAGCATCAGGAATGTCCCGGTGCTTGCACAGGAGGAACCTTTCCTTTCTTGAGGGGAGTCTGCCTGGCAGCCATGTGTGGCCACCTTGAGTTCCACAGTGGAAGAAAAGCAGGATATAAACAAAATGAACAAATACCTCAGGGAAAGGAGGTGGATCCTGGGAAGAGGGGGGGGCTTGGCCTTCTGAGGAACCCCAAAGGGCTGGATTTAGCCACCAGACCTGAGGTTTTGCACCCCATGCTAGCCTTTTCCTCCCGTGTCTCTAAGGGCTGGATGCTCCCAATCTCTTCTGATCTTGGAAACTAAACAGGGTCAGCCTTGGTTAGTACTTGGATGGGAGATCACCTGGGAATCAGGCTTCCTGCATCAAGCAGTGGGTTGGACCAATGGTCTTGTAGACCCCTTCCAACCCTATGATTCCATGAGTTAACTTCCTTGTTCAAGCGGCTCCCTGGGTTGCTGTTCGGGATCCCCCTCTTTCTAACAACATCATGCCCAAAGAAGGGACGGGGCAGTAGCACAGGTAAAGCCCTGCAATGCCCCCACAAAAAGACCTCTACATAGGCACGATTCTGAGTCAGACCAATGTTGCGGGCCCAGTCTTGGCTTCCATTCTCACGCGTCTGGAAGCAGCTGAATGTACTCTCGGGATCACCTCCCCTTCCCCCGGCTGTGCGTGGTGAAGCCATGGCAGTCCACCCCAAAGAGACTAGGGATGTACGAAAGTCACTTACCTGGTCCCGCAGCTTGCTTTGTGGTGGTGGGGAGGCGCTTCGGTTCTCCCCCCGAAGTTCAGGCCAGGGGGGGAGGTGCCCCACCTCGCCCGGCCGAAATTCAGGCCGGGGAGAAGCGCCCTGTCTTCCCAGCCGCAAAATAAAAAAGTGAATGTAAAAAACAAACACACACACACACGTGATAGGCTACGTAACGATTTACGTAGCCTATCACGGCTAGATTTCCAAAGTCAGCCGTGATAGGCTACGTAAATCATTACGTAGCCTATCATGGGTGACTTTGAAAAAAAAAAGCGCGTACGCAAATGGCGGCGCCCATGGGCGCCGCCATTTGCGTACGCGCTTTTTTTTTTTTTCCAAAGTCACCCATGATAGGCTACGTAACGATTTACGTAGCCTATCACGGCTGACTTTGGAAATCTAGCCGTGATAGGCTACGTAAATCGTTACGTAGCCTATCACGTATGTGTGTGGTTTTTTTTTTACATTCACTTTGTAATGGCGGTGGCGGCAGCTGGTCGGAAGACCAGCCGCTGCCCCTGCCGAACTGCCGCAGGGACCCGCCGCCGAGAGGGACATTCGAGGGAGGTAAGTCCCATCCCGGGGGGGGCGGGGGGGTGGAGAATTTCACCGCCAATTTCAGGGGGCCGAATGCGTTGGCATTCGGCCTCCCCGAGGTTCGTGGAGAAATTCTCCGCCATCCCTAAAACAGACATGACAACAGATGCAATGTTCACTCTTGCTTTCCATTGCAGTGCACCTGGACGCCATTGAGGCCTCCACCTTGCCTTCGCAGGCTCACATAGCACACCACCGCTGCAGGTGGTCCACCCTCCTGTGACATCTCTGTCAGCAGTGATCCAAGCAACATCCTCCTCCTTATCATTTCGCCCAGGCGGCACACCACCGCTGGAGGCGGTCCACCCTCCTGGGGCATCTCTGTCAGTAGCACCACAAGCAACATCATCTCCCTTGATCCCGGGGACCCGGACGCGGCTGCCCCAGATATGGGTGAGATGACTGCACCTCGCCTCACTGGACCAGACGGGTGACCTTCAGGGCCTTGGGGTTGCTGCCTTAGCTTACCTCCCTGGGGTGGTTGTCCCTCCCAATGTCATCTCCCTATACGACGCCCGGGCCGCCTGCAGCTCCGTCAGTCACACCCCACTGTAGCCCCAGCCGCTTAACTTAGCATCTTACAGGGTTCTGCTGGATTAATTCAGGATCCCTTGCCCTGCCCCCGCCCGCTCGGGCATCCACGTAAGTGGCATATTAGATCCCTACGCTAATCTGGCGAGTTGCGATGCCACCAGGGGTACTCCTTCTCGTAATGGCTTTCACCTGAGGAGGTGTGTGGCTGGCTTATGTCGAGGCCTTCCGCAGGAGGGCCGCTATTGACCCTTCTCTGCGCAGCGACCTGATGGACCAGGATCATTGGCTCCAATTTTTGACTCCTTTCGGGCTGGGTTTCGGCAACAGATCTGGCAGTGGCCACATTCTCCAGGCTGTCTCCTGCACTGGCCCTCGGCCTATTGCGGGTCTGGTGCTTCAGCACCGCTGTCTGTGCTGGGAATACAGGTCCAAGGGTGCATACTCCCAGAACACGTGCCGTTTCCGTCGTGGGTGCTCCTTTGTAGCAGTCAGCATTCGTGCACCTCTTGTCCAGAGCCTGGGGATGGTAGGGTCCCCCTTGGAAAGGCCAAGGCAGTAGGAAGCCCGGGGGCAGGCTACAGCTCCCTCCGGTGGGCCCCAGCCCAGTTAGGTTGGTGCCACTACTCCGGCCTTTAAGATGCTACCCCAACAGGGGTAATGTGTTTTAACTTGGAACACGGCTTCATGCTAGGTTTTAGGACCCCCCACTTTTTTCTAGGTCAACATAGGCCATCCTTACCTCATAAGCAAAATTCCTCCTCGCCAGGCGTTGACAGGTTCGTGAAAGGATCAACAAGGCAGTACTGGCAGAAGGGTTATAGCCCCCCCTTTCCACACCCCGATATCTATTCTAGGGGTTTCCCTTCTCGGAATGGTGCCCAAGAAATCCTCTAGGGCGTTTATGCTGATTCGTAACCTCTCTTCCCTGAGGGCCAGTCTGTTAATCATGAGATCCCTGATCATCTGTGCTCAGTGCGATACACCTTGTCGATGAGGCAGTTGTCTTGGTCTGGGATCCCGGCCTCGGGTCCCTGATGAGCATGTGCTACATGGAATCCAAAGATGATGGTCAATGTTCTGACCTAATGCAAGTAATTTTTCCCTTTCCTTTTACCTTTTACCCTTAGGTCACGAAAAGGCTGAGGGCCCGTCTCCCACATCAACATTCGGTGAATCCAATCTGATACCCTTAAGCAATGTTCTCGCCTCCCTCAGGACAACTTTCAGGTCCTTTGGGCACAGCTCCAAGCAGTTATACATCTTCCTAGGGTTTCCGTTCGAGGCCATGCAAGATATTGTAGGGCATTTTCTTTTCCCAGGTAGGGTAGCGGCCCCTGGCTGTGCCTTCTTGTGCCAGCTCAGTTTGGGCAGTGCAGGGACTGCAGCTGCCGCACCATCGAACCAGGGTCACTTCTGCTGTGCACACGTATCCATGGGTGTGGCTTCAACTTAATAGGGCTTTAATGGCGTCTCCTTCTGGAGGCGTGAGCTGCTCCTCAAAGCTAGACTGTGGATTCACTGGGGTACCACCGCTACCCTGGGGGTTTCAGAGTCATAGGGCAGGTACGATTGTGCTGTGGGTAGTGGCCTGTAGAGTTGCGGCTGCCGCCTCGAAGCACATTTTGGCCGACCCCATAGCCAAGTCAGTATCCCCCCTTCCATATGACAACATGACCACGTTATTCATTCCCCGTCCTCCTGAAATTGGAGGGTCATGTCATGTGTCAGAGTGTTCGCACTCCAGTGTCTGCATTACAACATCTGGTTCTGGGCCCGCCATGTGCTGGGTTAGGCAAACCCAATTGTCAATGTTTGGTCATGAAATCAAGTTAACGAATTCCGGGCCTTAGCCCCGTGGGTGCATCCAATTCCAGATCCCATCCTTGCAGTACTAGGGGAGACCGGGATACTGAAGCCAAGCATGCCATCCTGCATTCCATAGCTCCCAGTACAGGAGCCACCTGCGACAGAGCAGGTAGGGTGTGCCGCGCCTTAGGAGCAAAACTTCAGTTATAGGATTCACGGCCCTTACCTATGGATCATTTGCCACAATTTTGCGTCTCCTTAAGGAACAAGAGACTATCCGCTAGGACCATAAGTCGCAAGCTGGCCGTTTAGCCTTCCGGCCCACAACGGTGGGATTTACTGACTCCATGTCAGATTTCAGGGTTCAGCGTGCAATGTAGGGTTGGGCACAGATGTTGCCTGCTTTAGTAGATTTTAGCCACCCTCTCTCCCTGGATACCTTTTTGGGCTTTGAGGGTAATGGCCCTCCATTTGTGCTTTCCAGTAAGATGTTTCCCTGTTCCACGCAGCAGCCTTAACGACCTGCTTCAAGCCCCCTTAGGAAGTCAGGGTTGGTCAGGGCTCCCAAGTCTGACTTGTCCCGGAGGGCCTTGATATACTTCGAGGTATAGGTCTGTCCCACTGTAACCCGCTTACGCATTTGGAGATCAAACCGATCGGTATGGCGAGGGCACGGCGGTGCCCCATGGCCAAACGCAAGTCAATGGGTTATGCCCTGTCAGGGCCTTATGGGTTTTATGGAATGTCGCAGGTCCGAGGAGGGGCCTCCGTTTCATCACTTCGAGGGCTTACCGTTGACATGATGGCAATTTGGGCAGTTTCTACATTAGCTCTACCCCACTAGGCCTAGGTAATTTTCAGTTCAGAACCCACTGTTTTTTCATTGATGCAGTCTCCATGGAGGCCACTGGAGGTTTCTCTCACAGGCACTTTATGGCAGTTTGAAAATGGGGCTTCACAGTGTTCCGGCCTGCGCTCGTACGTTGTCTGCTTCTTCCTGACACAATTTTCACTTTGCTTGCCCTAATGTGCTTATTCCTTAGACCAGCAGACTCAACGTACGCCGGAACGGGTGCTCTTACATGGGCACAATATGATGTTTTGAGCTGCACGAAGGGCTTATATGTCGACTTCGGATTTCAGCTTCTGTCACCCCAAAACATTAAGATCCAGTAGCTTCACAGATGGGGCATACGGTGGGAGTCCCCCCCCCTCACCCTGTTCCACCAAAGTTTGTCAGTCTTCCTCCGCAGGTCCAGGTGCTGCACATTGAGAGGAATGACTTCGGCTGTAAGCCAGGCAAGGACCTGATTGAACAGGCCTTGGTTGAGGTGCAGGTGGTCTGGCATACCTGGCCGGAAGTAGCCTTATTGCAGTCCTTGCTGCTCCCATGGATCAAGCAGAAGGCATGGAATGATGTTGCCAGTGGCAGGGCACATCGGAATGTGCACAGAGAAATGGCTTATGGCCTATGTGAATAGGGTGATGGATGCACCACCCAACAGAAATTCCGTGGACAAGGGGGGAGCGTTACAGGCAGGACAGTGTCCGCCTGTCTCATGTAGTGAATAACAGATCTCTGTCTGATCTGCAAATGGGCCTGCGGGAAGTTCTTCTGCGCAGGTGGGGGGAGTTTCACAAGCTCTAGGCTGGTGACTCCTGTGGCAGCTAGGACGGGCAAAAGCAGAAAGAGAGTAGGGATGGTGTGCATGCAGAGGCACCTTATGGTGACAGGTGACGCCTGAGGCCCCCCGAACAGGTTGTGCGGCTCAGCGGGGGGATAAGGGTTGCCTGGGAGACCAACCCTACTCACTCACCCAGGTGTTGTGCGGCACCGGGTTGGGGGTGACACCCAGAAGGGGCAGTCCGGAGGGATGGCGAGATCACCGCCACCCCTCAGGCTGGGTGTGTTTTCGCCCAAGAAGTGCCAGCTAGCCACTGACACAGTTAGATGCCCATCCTAGTTACCCCTTTGCAGGTATTTCAATAAATGTGGCCCAACTTTCAACCTAAGCTTGTTGTCTGTAGGGATGGAGGAGAATTTCTCCCCGAAACTTCGGGGGGCCGAGCGCCAACGTGTTCGGCCCACTGAACAAGTTTCAGGGAGAAATCCTCCAACACCCCCCGCCCCCCGCACCCCCCCCCGGGACGGGACTTACCTTCACCGAATGTCCCTCCCGGTGGCGGGTCCGGCCGGCGGTTCGGCGGGTGTTCGAGCAGGGCGGGAGCGGCAGCCGGTCTTTCGACCGGCTGCCGCCGCCGCCATTGCAATCAAAGAAAAAAAAAAAACGCCCCCTGATAGGCTACGTGACGATTCACGTAGTCTATCGGCTAGATTTGCAAAGTCAGCCGTGATAGGCTACGTCAATCGTCATGTAGCCTATCACGGGTGACTTAAAAAAAAAAAGCGCGTACGGATAATGGCGGCCCCCATAGGGAGCCGCCATTCCTGTTCCTTATTTGGTCGCTGTAGTCTACGTAAATGTTTACGTAGACTACGGCAAAAATAAGGGCAACGCTATTTGCGTTGCCCTTATTTTCGCCGTAGTCTACGTAAACATTTACGTAGACTACAGCGACTAAATAAGGAACGCGAATGGCAGCTCCCTATGGGGGCCGCCATTAGCGTACATGCTTTTTTATTTTTTTTTAAGTCACCTGTGATAGGCTACGTGACAATTGACGTAGCCTATCACGGCTGACTTTGCAAATCTAGCCGTGATAGGCTACGTGAATCGTCACGTAGCCTATCAGGGGGCGTTTAAAAAAAAAAAAAAAAACTTTCGCGTTCGCGGCCGGGCGAGGCGGGAAGCCTCCCCCCCGGCCTGAATTTCGGCCGGGCCGAGGCGGGAAGCCTCCCCTCCCCGGCCTGAACTTCGCAGGGGGAGCAGCGA
The DNA here is from genome assembly GCF_057233095.1 of Heloderma suspectum. NCBI lineage: Eukaryota > Metazoa > Chordata > Lepidosauria > Squamata > Helodermatidae > Heloderma > Heloderma suspectum. The sequence continues at coordinate 276,983,348 of NC_139458.1, forward strand.
AGCGCCTCCCCCCCACCGCGAACGTCCTTCGACGACAGGTAAGGGATTTTCGTCCACCCCTAGTTGTCTGCGTCTTCTTTAGCCCATCTCCGCTCGCAATGGAACTGAGGGGGTCAGGCTGGCATGCACTGGGGCATAGTGGTGGGGCTACTGTACAAGGCCCTATGATTCTGCTCAGTATGAACACCTCAACAAGGCTAAGATCACTGTAGAAATAGAGAAACTCACTGCTCATAATTCTTCGTATATCATGGATATGCTTGTGGGACAGCTTGAGTAAAAGAGCATAAGGAGAAGCTCACTGACTAATGAAAAAATATAGCAGTTATGGGGCATCTGTACACCAGCCTAAAATCCTGCATTTAAAATGGGGCTTTCTGCTTCCATTTTAAATGCAGGATCACGACGACTCCCTTTTTCACTTGCTTACTTTTCCTCCTCTCCTCCCCCTCCCATTTCCCTGTATCTGAGTCTTCCATTATGTTTCATTGATCTCACTCCTCTTCTTGCCACTTTTCCTCTTTTCACGGAGGGAACTCAAGCAAAATTCAAGCAGAACACATTAATTTGATAATGAGCTATCAAATTAATGAGGTAATTTGATAGCTCATTATCTGTGATCTATTTAAAAATGGACCAAAGGGCATTTAGTGCAGGAGACGCCTTGAATGATCATGGCGTCATGTAAAGAGTCCGCAAACTTCCATGAAGGAGCAATCTCAATCACAGGATAAAAGCTCCGTGTGAAGAAAGCTATACAGCATATATAAGGTGTGTGTGTATTAGTGACACCTTTATGCTGAAACGACGAAGTCACAAGAGCTTCCACCAAATGTCTTTGATACCTGTCAATGTGATACTGTCAATGTTCGCTTGAACAATAATTCTGAGCATCACTGCTAGACTTCTTTTGTGGTGTAGATCAATGATTTGTGTGTGTTTTTTATTTGTATTCAAGGGCTCGGTTTCCGGCCCAGGAATCTCAAAGCCCTCATTTTCCACAGCTCTGGAGGAAAGACTTTTCCTGTACTGCCATTCACTTACTGCACATTTCTTTTTTTTTTCTTTTTTTACGAAGGGCAGATTATATGTGGATTCTATCAAATAAAACCAGGTAACACAGTACAGTACACACTCCACCAGAAAGCTATTCAAAATTAAATCTACAGCAAAGGGTGCTGTGTTATTACACATGCACTGAGCACTTATTAATATTGCAAACTGAAACATAACCGTTTCTTTTTTCAGTAGAAGGTCCCCCCCCCTTTTTTTTTATTTAAAGAGAGGTTCTGGAGAAGACTTATGCACCCTCCAGCATGTAGTATCTCATAAAACTAGGCAACTGAAATTCTCCAGACACAGGTTGGCTTTAGGATGTAAATAATGTTCAGATAACTGATTTCCAGAAGCCCAGTAAAAGCATTAAAACCGCAACTTAAAAACTATTCACAAGGAAAAGGTCTCTCTCTCTCTTTCTTTCTCTCTCTCTCTCTCTCTCTCTCTCTGTGTGTGTGTGTGTTGGGGAGGAATAAAATCAAAATACAATTCAAGGCAAGATGAATGTTATTTCTACCAACAAGCTCTGGCTTGTAAAGCTTCTTTCCTGCACTACAGGCTTAAGCTTGCATGAGCTCTTCCCCAAAGAGGATTTATGTTCCAATTTAGCACACATTGGCCAAATCGCATAGATTCTCAGGAGACTGGCTATCAGTCAGGAATGCACGCAGGTGTGGACCTAATGTTAACATCCAGGCAATCCATAGCAGGGTCACGGCAATCCATAACCTGGTAGGCCAAGCAAGAGTCAGTATCCAGGAAAGCAAAAGGCAAGGAGAACATTAAAGGAAAAGATGAGCAGCAGGAAGTAAAAGAAGTGTCAGGCCTAGCCTAGCAGGTATAACAAATGAGGGGATTAGATGTCTGAGCTTGCAGAAATGTCCACCACATAGTGGAAGACAAGACTGGGCCCTGAGAGTACACAAATGTATGTGTACAGCGATGTGTGCAATTTTTCAACTACTGCTGTGCTGAAAATAATTGGTCTCTCTCTCTCTCTCTCTCTCTCTCTCACACACACACACACACACCCCCCATTCTCATTCAATTTGATAGAAAATAAATTGTTTTCAAAAAGAAATTCAAAGGAGGAGAACATTTTGGAGAAATTATCATGGGTTGGCTTCAGGGTTCTTTTGCTTACCTTACTTATGAGGTGGCTGAGGAGTTTGTGCGAGTGTCCCATCTTTCATTGTACAATTGTACCTCTGGCAGCCTGGAGCCTCCTTGGTTTTCCACACTTCAACAAAAGCTCAGAAGACATCATGAGGTAATTCCTCCCATAGGGCTTTTTTCAGCTCAGGAAGCACGAGCACCCTGGAAAGGTGCAGAGCAATGGAGAGATGTTTAATAGAAATATAAAACACACACACAACAGCCTTGGCCATCTCGCAGTGATTAAGTGCACTCAAAACCACCACCAAAATAAATTCAAAATAAATTGTAAAATGTCCTGAGGATGAGGCAGAAAAAGGGAAGCCTCTTTCATGGGGAAAGATATCTTTCAGGAAATTGGAGGACAGATTTTGGCACACCACTAGTTCTACCTGGAACTAGACACAACACTTACACTGGCCCCCTCACACCTGCATCTTGGGGGATACAAAATGGGGACCAGGCTGCCAACACAGCTGATGCTGTTGGAACTTGCAATAGTAGTGCAAAAAAACCAAAATCCCTTAGGAAAAAAGAAAGACGTGCTACAACCCCTGTCTGTAAGAAACTGTTGGAGAATTTCTCTTCCCTCTGGAGAACTTGGGTGAAGTTGTTCACCCATTTCTCTGTCCACAAATAGTGTGGAGAATTTTGAGAGTCCATTTGCACAAAGCGCTATTATACCCCTTTCGGGAGAGGGAGAAATCATGCATGTTGGGCGAATCATGTTACACTGTGCGATTTGTACAGCCTACTCACAACTTCATGTGTGGTGTTGGGAGTGCAGGGTGGCCACGTGTCCTCATTTACAGAGGACAGTCTTCTATTAGAAGGGCTGCCAGAGCACTGTCCTCTATTTGAAGGAGTCCTTCCATGTGAAGAGTCATCCAGCCCAAGTCCAGTTTAAAGATCAAGAATCATCAGAACTGTTGCTCATCCACAGTGAGCACCTGGACAGCAGCCTGAACAGGCAGGCACGCAGGCCACCTGGTCACAGTCTTCTGCACTGTGTCTTCTTATTAAGATGGAGTGTCTCCCTATTAAAAAATATGATTATAATTTCTAAATTTTCATCTATACGTATAAATTAGCATATAACAATTTTATGCAGTAGCCATCATCTTTTGTCCTCTTTTTTGATGACGCATTTCCCCTTTTTTGGCAGTTCATAAGTGCCTGCCCTACTTAGCTCCCACAATGCAAAGGGCTTTGCTGTGGGCCCCAATGGGCCAACATATACACTATCAGAATGTCCAGAACCAAAAGCAGCTCAACTCCATTTCATTTTTCTTTGTGGATAATACAAAAGCATTTTTTTTCTCTTTCTTTCTGTCTGTCTGTCTGTCTTTCTTTCTGTTTTCTCACACTGTATTTCATATGTTATAATATATACGATTGCCATTCTACCAAAAGATTATATTCCATACTGGGGAAAGGGATGTACAAAAGGTCCATCAGAGGCAGGAATAAGGATGTATGGATTTTCTTAAATCCGTTCTGTCTGTGTTTTGTGGATTGTCAGGTGTCTTTTTTTCTGTCATCTGCTCATTGATGGAATCAGATTTTTTTTTACCAGAAATTCATTCTAATTGTGTTAATTCACATTAGAGCTAATATGAATTAATGCAAATCCCCCAAAGTGAAAACCAGTCCACAAGTCCGTGGAATCTGCATGACTTGGAAAAAGCGGGTCCACTGCAGAATCTGCAGGCTGGATTCAAAGAAATCCAAACTTATTTGAATCCATTGCAGATTTCTCCAACATCCCTGGGCAGGGAAGTTTTTATAGGGCTTCCAGCTGATAGGCAAGCCAGGCAAAAAGCTAATCATGGCCTAAGTAATGGTGTCCTGTGGTGCTATACTGAAAAGCATAGATCATAAGAGTTGGAAGGGACCTCAAAGTCATCTAGTTCAACCCCTGATGATCTAGGAAATCTGCTGCTACAGCATCCTTGATAGGTGGCCATCCAGCCTCTACTTAACAACCTCTCATGAATGAGGAGGAAAGAAGTGCTGCCTATAGCACACAGGAGGCAGTGTTCCAATGTGGTCAGCCACCCACCTGTTTGCCATTGCTGATTCTGCTTAACAAAATGATCATCACTAGGTTATTGCAAATGGAGTATACATAGCTTGGAAAGTTTGGTGCTTCCTTGGCCTTCTGAGATGGCTAAAGTTGCTTTTTATGAGCTCGATTCTATTGCCTCACCTTCTAATTCCAGTGTCTTCTTCTGATTCCATCATTGCCCTTACCAACCCATATTTTGGTTATTCATTAAAGTATTATTTAATTCTTTTCAAAGAACATCTGCTCCCCATCCCGCCCTGACTTCATTTCAGCTCCAGCCAGGACATCTGGGCTGTTGAGTTCTCAAAGGTCTGTGTGATTTGTATGGCACTTAATACCCTAAATACCTTTCAGAACTTTAACCCCTCTGGTTGTCAGCACAATCCCAGACATCCAAGAAGAACCTGCATTTGCTGATTGCATAGGCAGTCCAGAAATGTGAACTAATTATTCCTGTTTGCAAAAATACAAATGATCCCAGAGTGGTCAGCAGTCAGCAGGAGCTACTTCAGGAATGGGACCAACTGTCTAAGGGACCACTTGTCTCATTACAAACTTTCCCAGATGTTAGGATCTATAGGAAAGGCCATCTTGAGGGATACGTCCAAGCACTTTGAGATGTCTGACAGCTCCGATTCTGAATCAGAGTTGGAGCAGCTAGATCAGAGGCTGAGGGAGCCCCCCCCCCCCAGTGAGCCAAGACACTGGGAGAAATTCCTCTGAAGACCTTGACAAATAGATGGCCCAGACTGAGTCCCTGTCCCCTCCCTCCACTGTGAGAACTCAAGTTTCTGAGCAGGAGGAGGAGGAGAAGGAGGAGGAGGAGAAAGGGTGTGACTTGAGAGACACTAAGGCATGTCACAAAGCAAAGCGGGAAAAGCTAGGGACAGGGCTCAGATGCTCTGCCAGGATAGCCACTGTTGGAAGCCAACGTAAGAGTGAGCCACAGAGGGTCATCACACCCAAACTGTTGGCATCTTCACTACCCTCTGGTTTGTCTCCTCTAATTAGGGATTGTAGATTAGTTGTTTAGGGGCCTGAGGCAGTCTGAGAGTTTCCTGGAATCTGCATTTGTAAAGAGGCTAGTTTCTAGCAAAATAAAGTAGCATTAGCCTGAAGCTTTGTTTCTTTGTGGTGTTGATTGCAAAGGGGGAAAGACAATCCATTAGTGACAGGCACCATTACCCTCAGAGCCCTGTTTGTCAGGCATGTGTGAAAGAGTTTTCTCCTGTGTTGCTCCCAAAACGTGGAATGCACTCCCTCAAGAATTACGACTAGCCCCCCACTCCCCTGGCTTTTAGAAAGGGTATGATGACACATCTCTTTAATTTGGCCTTTTAAATTATGTGGCTGTGTTAATGTTTTACTGTTTTTAATGTTCTTGTTTTTTTATTGTGTGAAGGTTTTATTTATTTAAATTGTTGTACACTGCCTTGATGGCTTTTTAGCAAATAAGGCTGTATATACATATTAATAAATAATACTGAAGGAAATTAGAAACCATGGTGAAGGAGCAGGCCAGGATACTACTCCTTTCTCATGCCCTATCCCCATTCTTTACCTTCATTCTCTTCATAGTACTTGGATTATAAACTGTGTGTCATATCCTAGTTGCCAGATGCCTCAGAGACTTCACCACAGACAGCCTCTAGAGATGTTGATCAGAAGGTATCTTGCAGATCTCAAGCTAGCCCATGGCCAAATCTGAAAGAAAGCTCAGTCTGTGGGCCACCAAGAGAAAGAGGACTTGGTGCTTGCCTTGACCCCATGACTATGAGGGTGGGCTTAGAGTTCTAAAGTGAGTTACCAGAATATGAACCTCTGCTTCATCAGCTCTGAATTCCTAAGTCTCCTAACTCCTCTATAAGCTCCTGGTAGAGATGGCTGAAGAGTGCCTGAAGGCCTCTGTTTCAGACGTACTTGAACAGCCTGCATGAACAGCCAGATGATGGATTGCTCTCCTTACCTTGTGGAGAACACTGGATGCAGAGCTCACAGGTTTGAAACAGCAGGACTTTTTGACTAGCATAGTGAATGGCATCATCTGCCACACCCCTCAGGCTTCTGTTTTCCCTCTGAACTTAGCTGCAATCCTCACAGTAACTGGGGGTGAAATAGATTTTCCCACCAACAATATATTGTTGTGAGGTATCCCTGTTGCAGCGCAAAATATTTTGGGTTGGCTTGGTCTTGAATGTGCAATTAAAACCCATTAGCTTTCCAAAGGTCCTGCTTGTGGTGAAGATGAAAACTGCTAGAACTGATTTGTTGATAAAGGATCAACACAACTGCCTGCATTTTGGGATTTTCCTTGCAGGGGGTGGTGGCTCTGGAGTCTGTCATGATGAGCACCTACACTTCAAAACTGACCACTACACCACTGTCTGTAAGTCATGTGCACTGTTTTCTCTAGGTATATCTATAAGATCGGGGTTGTAGTGGAAATTCTGCAGTTAAAATTAGTGCTAGCTGAAGTTTCCAACTCAGCTTTTTCTTGGAAAACCACAAATACAACAGTGGGGAGAAAAGGAGAACAGAATGCATTTGTGGGGGATGAGGGAAGCAGGAGAAAACAAACATTTTCACCCTGGGAGGCTTACCATGACATGAGATGGCAGTGGCTTTTCTGAGGGTTCTTTTTTTAAAACTGTGTCACTGTTGTTTTCCATGATGGAACTGCAATCGGCACCCCGGCAGACAACATAGCCTTTGCAATGTCTCTATTAACATGGCAGTGCATGAGGATGTGGTGTCATTCTATGCCATGTGTATGAGTGTGGGTGCATGTGGTGTGGGGGAGATGGTGGCCTGGACTGAACAAGCAGTGAAGCAATTAGTTAAAGAAAAAACCTCCCGGAAAAACCGCTGCTGCTGACGCCACCACATTGTGGTAAGCCTTCATTGGCCAAGACAACAATGTTTAGAAGTGCTTCTGTCTCCTAAGAACTGAGCCAAACATGCTGCCCCACATTTGCTCCTTGTAAAGGGGACCATGATAGCACTAAAACGTAGGCTGGTTCAAGAAAACCAAGGCTAACACATTGTCCAGTAAAGCTGTCCTATTTTATGCTTTCTGTCCAAGATTCCGCAACGTGTAGAGCAATACACATTAATCATGGGGTCACCACACATTCTTTCTTTCTGAAGTAGCCTTATTTCTATGGATTTGTCCTGAAGCTAACAGGGGAACTGAAATTAGCTATCAAAAGAGCGATGTCTCAAACAGCTGCACATTGGAGTCAGAATACAAATAGTAATGATTACCATCGGTGGTCGTGTTGCAACTTTGGTCTTTGCCAGAACGTTATCTGACCAACAGCTAAATGAACTTAGCAGAATGGAAGGAGTGGGCTAAAGCGTATACATAAATCATGCATAGGTTTTTGTGGGTAGTACAAACTATGTCCAGACTTCCAGACAAGGAGTACTTTGGGATGGTGCCAGAAGATTTATTGTAAAGCACAGATGTGACTTTTTCCTTCTTCAAAAAATTAAAAGCCATTTGAGGTTCATTTAACAGAGAAATGGAGTTACTCCTGCATCTGCTGGATTCATCCTCCTCCCCCAATGTTTTCAATCTAAAGACTTGGTCTTAATAGTTTACAACAGAAGTTTTGTTTGCAGAGTGTCGTATTGGATGTATTCAGTGTGCTGATAGCACATGAAAACAAATCCAACCGCATTGCTTCTAGATACGTGTGGAATAAGAGAATGAATAGCTGAATAACAGCTGAAGGAAGCTGAATGACAGCAAATAACGTTTGAAATCCCCAAGATGATATGAGAATTAAATGCATATTCCTTGGTTGGCTTTGTCTGCTGGTCAATTAATGCAGCAGTGTCAAGCCATACAAAAGCCACGGCTGGTTCTAGCAGTTGGCAATGCCGAGTCCCTGAGACTTCTCAGTAGTGTGGCAGCACTGTGCTTGGTGTGGGAAGGCTGGGACATTAATTGTTAAATAAAATAAAATACTAAATAAACTTGCATATGGCACAGAATATCCAAAAGGCTGAATCTCTTTCTTACCACCTCCAGTCTTCCTGAATCCTCAGTGGGAGTGACTGACAGTGCTTCCTCCCCACACCCACCCACCCCAGAAAGCACAGGAAGAGTGCAACAGTGGAAAATCAAGCATGTACTTCGCACATCCCTAAATGCAATTTAACCTCTCTGTCCTTTTATGTAATAAGTAGGGGTGAAGAAAGATGTAGCATTTTTAGAATGGGGAAGCCAATCTGGAAATGTCTTCGTTGTATTCATCATTACAACAGGGGTGGGCAGAAGGTAGATCTCCAGATGTTTGGGACTTCAACTCCCAGAAGCCCCCTGCCAGCATGGCCAATGATCAGGAATGCTGGGAGTTAAAGTCCAAAACATCTGGAGATCTACTTTCTGCCCATTCTGCGTTACAAGTCCAAATGTACCTTTCGTCTCAGGGTCAAGTTCTGGAGGGGGGTGGGTTAAAGAAGAAGCTGGATGTGCATGACAGTGATTGGCCAGCTCCCCATGATGTCAGAAAGAACCCATCCTGGAAAAGTTTTGCACTTAAATGTTACGTCTCAAAGTCTCCTTCTTTAATTAATAAGTCAATGGATAAATGGATAAAGGCATGACCGTTCATGCAGTGCTTTAAAAAACAACAAAGCACCAGACTGCCTCCTGAAGCATAAAAGGGAAGGGCAGGACTGACAGCTGAGACAGCAATTGATTTGCTGGTATGCACGTCTGTCATTTTAGTTCTACAGCTGGTCTCACACAATAGCCAAAGAATTTTCTGTGAATTCTTTTCTTTTAATATATATTGCATCTGTCTTCACCTTAAGCAATACACCTATCTCGTGAGTGAGGCGTTTCTAAGCAAAAGGAAAACAAAGATCGCTTTTGGCTGAGCACTCTTTTGCATTATGGTCATGACATGGAGGCCATTTTAAATCGTTCTACATGTTGAGCTGTCTATCCTCCCTCAGAAGCTTACTATGCTTATTTTCTCCACATCATCACACACCTGTTGGGAGAAAGGACTATTTATTGTGGCATAGAGAAAATCGCCTGCCCAGTGAATGCTGCATACAAATGCCTCACCTTGTGGAAACATTTAAAATGGCTGCCACAATGTGACTCTACTATACTCACTATACAAGGTACCAACAATAGCAAACTCCTGACAGGAATTAAAGGTTCATGTTCATTTAAGCACATGCGGTGTGGTTGTTTCATTGAGAAGGGCCTTTAATGCTCTGGATATTAAAAAATGGATTCTGAGAAGAATCCCCAGGGGGAATGTATGTACGTATGTATGTATATAACGTTTTGCTGCTTTGAAGAAATGGAAGATCATTATTACATTCTAGACCTTCACAAACAGCCAAGGAGAGGTGCGAATGGATAGAAAGGTTAAGAGAGAGAAACTGAGCAGAAGACTTGAATGCCTATCAGCAGCTGTGAGGTTAATTTCATCTCCCTTTTAAAAACAGCTCAGGCTTTAGAAATAAAAAGATAAGGAATTCTTTAGAGTAATTATAGGCTGCTACAGCCTTATTAATAAAAAATGGGAGGGGGGGAAACACAACGGACTGGCTTGCTGCAGGAAGAAATGGTGACAGTAGCACGATGCGTGCTGAATGAAATAATTAAAAATCCGCGCTTTCTCCCTATCTTGAGTGAGGTGCCAATCAATCCCAGGAAGAAAAGAACAGCTAATAAAATATTAATATGTCCCCCTTTTCAGTTCTTTTTATTTTTATTTTTTTCAAAAAATAAAAAGGGTAGGATGAAAAGAAAGAAACCTGCTTTTGTACACCATATTTATTCTTGTTTGTCAGTCAAAAAAGGAAGAAACATGAGGAAGACCAACCAATGAGGCTGAGTTGCTGGAGGGTGAAGGAAGGGGGTGGGAGTGAATGGACGCTTGTGGCCAAGCATGTCTGACCTCAACAAGGATTTATTGAGGCATTAAGGCAAGTGTCACTGGGAGAGGGCTTCATGGAAAATCACTGACTATGCTTTCAGTTTTTAGGGGAAATTATGCCAAGGAGGGAAAGTAATTTCTTCTTACTGACAGTCACTGCATGTCAGCGATCATGATATAATCAGTGCAGGCTGCATTATATTTAAGTGGCTCAAACAATGTATATTCTAGACAGCTTCAAAAAGAGAAAGTCTTAAAAAAATCTTTTAAATAATATTATGTAGTCACTGACTCTGTGTATGCATGTCATATGTTCTGGCCTGTATTTATCATCATTTCTCAGCTTGGCCTTCTAGCTTCCATTTTAAAAGCCTAAGGGTGCAATCCTGTGGGTGGAACCCTTGTTGATCGGAAGCCTCCAAACTTGGAGGCATCCGATAATCCCAAGCCTTGCTGGGCTGATGCTGGCAGGGCAATCTTGGCCTCCCCGTCCTCTGTCTTTAGTTTTTTTTTTTGCTAGATGGGCTTCTGAAGGCACTTCAGAGGGGGAGGAAAGGAGGCTAGAGAGGACTCAGGGTATCTCATATCCTGGCCTCTCCAGTCTCTTCCCCTCCCTGCCCACTGGAATGCCCCCTTCCCCCTCCTCCAATGTCACTTTTCCAACCTTGGAGGGCAGCTGGCACATTTCTTTCTGCACTGTCTGCGAGAGGGTGAGGCGGGGGGGGGGTCAGATCTCCCACTCCCCCTTCCAAGGTTGGAACTCTGTCTGCGAGGGGGATTCTGAGCAATCCTATGGCCCCTGGGATGCTGTCCCAGGGACCATAGGATTGCTCTCCCCTACTCCTTTTTGTGAAATCGGCAAAGCTAGCCTGTCTTATAGGTATTCTGTGCCTATATCATGATGAAGGACAGTTAGGGTAGCCATGTGTCCTCTTTTACAGTGGACAGTCCTCTGTTTGAAGGGTTGCCAGAGGACTGTCTTCTATTTGGAAGGTGTCCTTTATTTGATGGGCTGCCCAGTACGAGTTCAGTATAAAGATAAAGAACCATCAGAAGAAAAGAACTGGGTCTTGAAGTTGCCCATCCACAGCTCCTGGACAGCAGACTGAGCAAGACATACAGGTCACCTGGTCACAGTCTTCCACACTATGGAAAGATGTGCTGTATTAAATTATAACATTTTTTTTTCTAACTTTGCATCCGTGAATATAAATGAACACATGCAAATTTTATGCAACACAATGCCTCCCTTTGTCCTCTTTTGGTGATGCATTTCCTCTTTTTCTGGCAATTCATAAGCGGCCGCTGTAGGCCTGTTATTCTTTTTCCCTCGCTAGGCCTTTTCAGGAAGAAGCTTTCCCTCCCATCTTCCCTACCACAGCCTCTGCCACTGGTAGCAGAGCAGCGGCATCAACATAAACCAGTGGTGAGGGAGTGGGAGGCATTTGGGGATTTGCAGGTGGGTAGATGTGTGGGGAGGGAGAGCAGTGGGTGAAGAGGGGAATAATGTCAGGGCAGGGAGTTCCTCACTGGCAGGTTGGGGGAAGGATTGTACACCATCACACTCCTGATCATGTTGGTTTGGAATAAGCTGGACTTACTTCCCATTCCCTATTTTTGAGGGGAAATAGCTTGATCCACACACACACACACACACACACACACACACACCAGACAAACTGAGGAGAAGTAGAGGCAGGGGCTGTTCATCACAACTTTCAACTGCTATTGTGTGAGGAGCTCAAATGCCTAAAAGTCAGGATAGTAGCAGCAGTTAGTATCATTTTTGTGATTGGGAGAGGGGGGAGTGTAGCCAGCTTAAGATACAAAGTCAAAAGGACCTGCCTTATACTGGGTCAGACTATTAGCCCATCTATCCCAGTACTCTCTACTCTGACTGACAGTGACGTTCCTGGTTTCAGGAAGACATCTTTCCCTGCTCTGCTGCCTGAGAGCCTCCTGCAAGCTGGGTCCATACTCCCCGAAACAATCCAGAAGACAGTATTATGTTAAAATACAGTGAAGCAGCAATAAAGCAATGAAAGGCTTGATGAAATTAAAAAGAGTTACGGATATGTTTGAAAACCACAAAAGGCTGGCAAAAACAAAGAGGATGGAGTTCCAAAGATGTGGGGCCACCACTGAAAAAGTCCTGTTGTCCATGGTGCCAGCTAATCTGGCATTTCAGTGGCAGACTAAACAACAGATCCTCGAAGCCCAGCTTCGGTTGGTGCACTAACTGTAACCATTCCTGGATAGGGATAGCCTAGCCACTGTAGTTCATGCACCGTAACCACACAATTACACTGTTGTAATGCTCTCTGTGTGAGGCTGCCCTTGCATCTGGTTCAGAAGCTGCAGTTAGTGAAGAACACAGTAGCTAGGGTGTTCAGTGGGGCACCCAGCTATATATGTATTACACTTGTGCTAAAATAATTGCACTGGCTTCCTATTAGTTGGCAAGCCGTGTTCAAGGTTCTATTGTTGACGTACAGAGTGCTAAATATCTTGGGACTAGGATACCTAGCAGACCGCTAGCCCTTATATATACCCAGTCGACCTCTGAGATCTTTGGGGGAGGCCTTATTGGTCATTCTGTGGCCAAAAGAATGTCACCATGTAACTTCATAAAAACAGGCATTCTCAGTTGTGGCACCCACCTTCTGGAACATCCTCCCAAGCATGGTTTGAGAGGCAGAAATTGTGGCAAGCTTCCAATACCTTTTGAAGATGTGTTTACTCAGGCATTCCCAGATGTGTGCTTGACTATGATGCTGCTCTGTTTTGCTGTTTATTGTTCTTGTTGTAAGTTGTGAAATGGTTCTTATTTTCATATTGTTTTTATATTGTGTTATATCAGTGTTCTAGCTGTGCTTTTATAGTATGTGATGTGTAAACTGCTTAGAGATTTTATCATGCCAAATGGTACATATGTATTATAAATCCTCCTTCTTCCCATCTTTGGGCCTGTGTAGGTTCATATTAGTGTTGGGGTTCCTTCAAAGAGTCTGGTCCCAAACCATTTTGCATATTTATTTATTTATTTATTTCATTTCTATATCGCCCAATAGCCGAAGCTCGCTGGGTGGTTCACAAAAATTAAAACCACAAGGTTCAGCATAAAACAATATAAAATATGAAAGCTTAAAACCACAATATAACAATACAACCAGAATAAAATCAGAATAAAACCTAGCAGCAATACAGAGATTTAAAATACAGATTTAAAACACCAGAGCTAAAACATTAGGAAGCTAAAATGCTAAAATACTGGGAGAATAAAAAGGTATCACCTGGCATCGGAAGGAGTACAATGTAGGGCACCAGGCGAACCTCTCTAGGGAGCTCATTCCACAGCCAGGGGGCCACAGCAGAAAAGGCCCTCTTCGTGGTAGCCACCCTTCCTATTCCATTTTGCATAGATTGCACTGCCCTTGAAAAACTAGGTTTGCAGCCTGACTGTTGCACCCATGCCAGGAAAAGGCAGCCCAGGTCACTGTCACACATGCCCTAATCACACTGATTGCATTACAGCAATGTGCTGTATATTGGGCTGCTATTGAAAAGTGACCAGAAACTTCAGCTAGAGCATAATGTGGCAACAAGAGTTTTGATTGGGGCTATTTTTCCAGGCCATGTGACTATGCTGTTGCTCCACCTTTACTGGCTCCTCTTTTCTTTCTGAGCCCAGTTCAAAGTGTTGCTAATTATTAAGGGTACTTTAAAGGCTGCACACTGTGCTCCTTTGGAAGCAGGCTAAGGGACAGGGGTTCTGTTGGTAGCCTATGAGGGCAGCCAATTTAATTCCCCAAGAATGCCTCCAGGAAGAATGCTACATCATGACGTAACATCATTCTCAGGGGCATTCTGTCCCCAAGAACACCACCTGAAGCAGTGGCATAGCTTGTTGTTGTTGTTAAAAGAAGAAAAAAAGGGAGAAACCTCATCTACCTTAGATAAGGGTCATCTAAGACCCCTCTCCCAAATTCATTACAGTTTGTGCTTCCCCTGAATGTGCCTGAATATCCCGCTCATTTCTGTGGGAGACCAATGGTCCCTTGAAAGGGGCCAGATTTGGCAACCCTTTACCTGAAACAATCTATCCATCCTCATACCAACTTGATAGACCTTTGGCTAATATTAGAACAGCAACAAGGCTTATACCCTACATAAGAAACTGTGTCCTCCTTACTTTCTGTTGTTGTTGTTGTTCAGTCGTTCAGTCGTGTCCGACTCTTCGTGACCCCATGGACCATAGCACGCCAGGCCTTCCTGTCCTGCACTCTCTCCCGGAGCGTGCTCAAGTTCATATTCATTGCATCCGTGATGCTATCTAGCCATCTCATCCTCTGCCGTCCCCTTCTCCTTTTGCCTTCAGTCTTTCCCAGCATCAGGGTCTTTTCCAGGGAGTTTTCTCTTCGCATGAGGTGGCCAAAATATTGGAGCTTCAGCTTCATTATCTGTCCTTCCAATGAGCAGTCAGGGTTGATTTCCTTTAGGATGGACTGATTTGACCTCCTTGCAGTCCAGGGGACTCGTAAGAGTCTTCTCCAGCACCACAGTTCGAAAGCATCAATTCTTCGGCACTCAGCCTTCCTTATAGTCCAGCTCTCACAGCCATACATTACTACTGGGAAAACCATAGCTTTGATTAGATGGACCTTTGTCGGCAAGGTGATGTCTCTGCTTCTTACTATGCTGTCTAGGTTGGCCATAGCTTTCCTCCCAAGGAGCAAGCGTCTTTTAATTTCATGGCTACAGTCACCGTCTGCAGTGATCTTGGAGCCCAAGAAAGTAAAATCTGTCACTGCTTCCATTTCTTCCCCTTCTGTATGGCAGGAAGTGATGGGGCCAGATGCCATGATCTTCGTTTTTTGAATGTTGAGTTTCAAACCAGCTTTTGCACTCTCCTCTTTCACCCTCAACAAGAGGCTCTTGAGATCCTCTTCGCTTTCTGCCATTAGGGTGGTATCGTCTGCATATCGGAGGTTGTTGATAATTCTCCCGGCAATCTTAATTCCGACCTGTGATTCATCCAACCCGGCATTTCTCATGATGTACTCTGCATATAAGTTAAATAAGCAGGGTGACAATATGCAGCCTTGTCGTACTCCTTTCCCAATTTTGAACCAATCGGTTGTTCCATCTCTGATTCTTACTGTTGCTTCTTGACCCTCGTACAGGTTTCTCAGGAGACCGGTAAGGTGGTCTGGTACTCCCATCACTTTAAGGATTTGCCACAGTTTGTTGTGATCCACACAATCAAAGGCTTTAGCGTAGTCAATGAAGCAGAAATAGACGTTTTTCTGGAATTCTCTTGCTTTCTCCATGATGCAGCGAATGTTGGCGATTTGATCTCTAGTTCCTCTGCCTCTTCGAAACCCAGCTTGTACTTCCGGTAGTTCTCGGTTCGCATACTGCTGAAGCCTAGCTTGTAGGATTTTGAGCATCACCTTGCTGGCATGTGAAATGAGTGCAATTGTGCGGTAGTTTGAACACTCTTTGGCGTTGCCCTTCTTTGGAATTGGAATGTAAACTGACCTTTTCCAGTCTTGTGGCCACTGTTGAGTGTTCCAGATTTGTTGGCATATTGAATGCAGCACTTTAACAGCATCATCTTTTAGGATTTTAAATAGCTCAGCTGGAATACTGTCATCTCCGCTAGCTTTGTTGTTAGTAATGCTTCCTAAGGCCCACTTGACTTCACTCTCGAGGATGTCCGGCTCAAGTTCAGTGACCGCACTATCATGGCTATCAGGGACATTCAGATCTTTCCTGTATAGTTCTTCTGTGTATTCTTTCCACCTCTTCTGAATCTCATCTGCTTCTGTTAGGTTCCTGCCTTCTTTGTCCTTTATCATGCCCGTCTTTGCACAAAACGTTCCCTTGAGATCTCCAATTTTCTTGAAGAGATCTCTAGTCTTTCCCATTCTGTTGTTTTCCTCGATTTCTTTGCATTGTTCATTTAAGAAGGCCTTCTTGTCTCTCCTTGCTGTTCTCTGGAACTCTGCATTCAGTTGAGTATATGTTCCCCTTTCTCCCTTGCTTTTCGCTTCCCTTCTTTCCTCAGCAACTTGTAAAGCCTCATCAGACAGCCACTTGGCTTTCTTGCATTTATTTTTCTTTGGGACGGATTTCGTTGCTGCCTCCTTGGATCAAGCATGCACTCGTAGCAACACAACCCATTCTTTAATTTCAGACAGCAAAAGGGTGTTGGCAGAGAGTTGCTCTCATAGCTTTTGAACTGCTACAGAACTCCCATCCCCTTGGAGACTCACCAGTCTCTGAACCTGGTCATCTTTCCAAACTTCAGAAGGATTTTTAAGGCCTCTCTGCTTCGGCTGGCCTTGGTTTGTAATGCCAGAAGAGGGACAAATATTTTTAACAAAATTTTTCTTTGATAATTGTTCAGTGCCAATACAGAAAATAAATGCTATACACTTTAAAAGTCAGTTCATCTAACATTCTATATGTGCAGGACTTGAATCTTTGCTGTTGCTCACTACCTCTTGACCCGTGCTAAAATGTTTTAGGCTGAAAATAAACGCACGCTCTCTCCTTTTATCCTCCATTCATATATTCTAATCTTAATTGCAGTTAAACTCTTGCTGAACTTAATTAGCATAGGTCCTGAAATCCAACAGCGATTTGGGACCTCAGCTCCTGCTAAGTTTTTTTTTACAGCACAGCCCTATACTTGCCTACTCAGAAGTAAGTCCAGTTGGCTTGCTCCCAGTTAAGTGGCTCTAGGATTGCTGCCTTAATTAACTTAGTGAAGAGCTCTTGCTGTCTTACCTCATTTTGCTATTATTTTGGAAGGCTCCATTGGAAAAACAGAAATAACTGTGATCCTGAACTTAGTTCTGTATTCCACTGGAATCCAAAACAGCACATTGGATGTGCTCGAATTAATTTGTGTTGCTGAGGAGACATGCAGCTTCATCGTGAACCAGCTGGGTTGTCCATATGGGCGAGAGTTTCATGCCCAGCAATGACACATTGCTGTAATCCATCTGGAAGGTGATAAGAGAGATGTGTAACTGAAGCTGTCGTCAGCCACAGGATGGGCTAAAGTTTTGAAGCCAACTGGAGTTGCCAGAATGAATGATTTGCCAATACTGTGAAATCTTTCATGAATATGTCACCCACCCTACCCTGTAGACATGAGTGCTTTGTTTTACTTTGATGATATCTACTGTATGACTTGATGGCTTTTGAACTTTGCATTTTTTGTACCTTTTAAACACTCTTCAGTATTTATTTACTGTCCTGCTTCATATTAATGATTGGCTGTACGAGCAACTTCTTCTTTGACACAGTATGACCTATTTATCTACTTAATCTATGGATATAAGGGTGCTTTCTACCAGGTAGTGGCTGTCAGGAAGTCGTCACATGGCTGCCATCCATATGGAATCCATTCTGGTGAACTGATCATGTGCTGTTCTATTTAACTTCTATCACTGCCATACCACAAACATGTGTCTGAGCACAGGGCCATGTGGTGAATAGTGTAAAGCAGGGGTGCGCAATCATTTCGGCCCCAAGGGCTGCATTGGTCATGTGCTGGTGTGGCAGTGACAGCACATGTGTACACATGCACATGCACGTATATTCACATACAACTCACATACAAGATACAGCACACTCACAATTCAGGAGAAAAAGGAAAAATGCTCTAGGGACAGGTTCTATGGGTCCTGCCATAGAAGCCCCATTCCTAAAGTGACCTAGAAAGTAGGCAAGAGCCTCCAAGCACTGCTTCCTAGGATGCTCTGGGGATGCTCTAAGAATTAGGATTCTATGGCAGGAGCCATAGAGCCCCTTCCTAGAATGTTTTTCCTTTTCTTTCGCTGGTTTTCCTCCTGGTGGTCTTGGAAATAAGCGAGAGGGCTTGGGGGCCACCCATGGCCCACAGGCCACACTTTTTGCACCCCTGATTTAAAGGAACAGAATCCAAATGGATGTCTTGTCCACAAAGATAATCCCAATCCCCACCCCATTTACACAAATATTTCTTGGTTGTGGTTACCTCTCAAAGTGGTTGAGGTTGTGTAGTTGCTTCCATGCAGGTGAGAGTACACGTGACTTCTGCAGGCATGTGTTTTCAGGTTCCTGGGGTGTTTACAAAATGTGATCCCTTGGTAGTTTTGTTACTTGTGTAGTAAACATTCCAGGAATCTGAATGTCCAGGTGGAAGCTTTTATATGTGTCCCTACTGGTGTGAGAGCAACCACTGAGCCAGTGGGGTGCATCAGTAAAAGCAGGGGTAAGCAACCTGGTGCCCTTCAGATGTTTTGGACTACTACTTCCATCAGTCCCAGCCTGGATGGCCAATAGTAAGGGATTATGGAAGTTGTAATCCAAAACACCTGGAAGACTCAGATTTAAATCCCACGGCCATGAAGTCCACTGGATAATGCTGGGCCAGTCAATGTTTCTCAACCTAACCTGCCTTATAGGACTGTTGTGAGGACAAAATGGAAGGAATCGTGTACACGGCTTGAGCTTCTTGGATGAATGACGAATGAGCAGAGGCAAAGGCACGAAAAGTGTGTGGATCTACGTTGGCGACCAGCACCTAACACTGATTACCAACAAAAGATATTTTTTTTCACACCAAGATTTGTAGTCCCTTCTATCCATCCATAGCTTTAAACTTAACTTCACACTGATTTTAAAATGTCAAACATGTTCAACCAACATTTAGCTTGTTAACGGTAATAACTCACTGAATCACCTTTATAATAGGCTTGTTGAAAAATACTCCTAGATTATAGGAACGGGCAGATGGAATACACGTCTAGCTTGTAGATGGTCTTCCAGGTAGCATTTACTTGCCTTTAGATGTACCGCAGCAGCAGCACCAAGTCATGCATGAATTTTACCACTTTGCTAATTTCCCCATCAGTCACGGTAGATATTGATTGTCCCCATTTAGAGATGCACACAGCATCTCCAAATGAAAAGTTATTTATACACCCAGCGTGGCATTTCATTCCTTAAATAGACAATCAATGTGTGCTATTCCAAATGGCATATTCTGAATGTGATAACAAAACTCCAAAACTCAATAAACAACTGCTTGAAAGCTATTTGGCTCTGTAAATATTATAAGCTAGGAAATATACCAGGAGAGAAACTGTGGTATTAGAAGAGGAGTTATCTTTCGGAGAGCTTTTTATGAGAATATAAAAAAACAAAGGTAGCTGTGATGGCCAAAAGAAGATTTCCGAAAGAAAAATTCCAAAGTCCATTAAGGTCGCAATCCTATGCAGGTTTAGATCGAAAAATGTCCTACAACTTCCTCCATGCCTGAACCAGCTATGGCTGGCTGGGGCATGCTGGGAGTTGTAGGACTTTTTTCTGTCTAAACTTGCATAGGATTGTGCCCTAAACCATAATAACTTTATTAAGCCAGCTCAACTGTCACAAAATACTGTGCAAGCTTTTGAGAAGGGATGGACAAATCTGTCAATTTTGTTTTTTCTCAGTTGTTCATTTCTCCAATCTTAAGTGAAGTTCATCTCGAACTTTGAGAATTTCATCACTTTGAGATGAACTTTGAGAATTTCATCTTGAACTTTGAGAATTGCTACGGACAAAGTTTGGTTTGTCCCTAACTTGGATTTTTTTTTTAAAAAAAAGTTTGCATGAAAATTCATAAGCATTTTTGTGCACATTTCTCCTAATACATGCATTTTTGTATGCATTTTTTCCTAATATACATATTTTTGCGAGTAATTTTCCTAGTATAATGCATTTTTGAATACTATCTTCCCTATTATATGCATTTGTGTACACATTTTTTGACTGGAGACCTCCATTTAAAAATTAGGAAAATTGCAAATTTCAAAGGATCACTGAGTTTCAGGGGTCCTTCACACCGGGCTTTTATCCTGCAATTGAGATTGCTCCTTCACAGAAGTTTGCGGGCTCTTTGCATGACACAGTGACCCTGCCATGACCCTCCTGCACGAAATGCCCGTTGTTCCGTTTTTAAATAGATTGCAGATAATGAGCTATCAAATTACCCCGTTGTGTTCCGCTTCAGTTTCCTCCATCAAAAGAGTTAAAGCCGCAAGAAGAGGTGTCAGATCAATGACAGATAATAGAAGACTCAGATAAGGTTGGGGGGAGGGGAAAAGGGAAGGGAAAAAGGAAGCCATGTAAAGGGAGTCAGTTGTGATCCTGCATTTAAAACAGAAGCAGAAAGCCCAGTTTTATATGCAAGATTTTAGGCTGGTGTAGAAATGCCCTCAGTTTGTGGGGTGGTTCAAAAGTGTGAAATTAGGTAAGTTCACATTAAAATACAAACTGAACAAATTTCTCCCCCATCCCTACTTTCAAGTAGTTTTGGCATGGCATGTTACTGGGTTATAGGACTGCCAGACTGAAAAGAATACAATTGTGATAGTTGTTATAGCCTTACACCTATAGACCTGTACCACGTAGGTTCCAGGTTTCTGCCTTGGCACTAGCACTGTTCAGGCATTTTCCTGAACATGGGAGGGCTTAAAGTAGTTAGAGGGATGGAGCTGTGCACACCGGCTGGGGCCCCCATGTCTCCAGGCCGGCCATCCCCACCCACTTCAGTTCAGACCTTGCTGTGATGAATTGGCAAGATCTGAAAGGGAGCTCTATTTGTGTTCGCTTGAACACAAGTAGAACTCTCTCTGCATGTTCGGGAACCTTGATAAGGCAGTGTCCATGACTGCACGGAGAGTTCTACTCGCATTCAAGTGAATGAAAGTAGAACTCTCTTTCAGACGTTGCCAATTCAACATGGCAAGGTCTGAATGGAGGGGGCACGGGTGTAGGGAATAGGACGGATGTGCATGGCCCTGTCCCTCTAACCACTTTAAGCCCTCATGTTCAGGCAAATGGCTGAACACGGCTACTGTCTGATGAGGTTCCTTCACTTGGAGGTGGCGTTCCTCTGTTTACCCTGTTTTGATGAGGCCAGTCTACAGAACAGAGTGAAAGGAAATTTCAGAACATTTAAAAATCCTTGACAATTAAATTTTGACTGTGAAATGTGTTTATTTTAGAACATGTAGGGCAGTCTCTCCATTAGGTACTATTTGCAGTGCCAGCTCCTGGTAATGAATGTGTAACTATCACATCATATATGACATTTATCAGTCTATCAAATACATATACACACAAACTTTGTGTGTGGTGGTGTGTCTGAACATTATAGAAAATATTAGAAATGTGGTAAAGACTGATATTTACCGGTACATCATTTATTTGCATTCCTTAGCCACCATTCAAAACTGTAGTCTCCCCAAGGTTGCTTACAATATAAAACATCTGATTCGATATCAGTATAACATGTTCATAAAATTATAAATTAATTTTAAAACCAGTTTAATAATGAACCAGTAACAAAAATCCCATCTGAGTCCAGGCCAGTGGATATAGGATTGCAGATTTCTTTGAACAGTTCATAGACAAGGAGGCAAGGTTTCACTCTTACATTAACACCCCCTTGCGCACGCACATACAAACACACACCTCCTTTATGAGACGCTGTGTGCCAAGCATATCTGTCACTTGTTTGTCCCTATATAAAGCACTTATTGCAAAAATTCTAGAAACTGCACATGAAAATTTCATGCCTCCAGGTGCTCCATGGATTATTCATGAAGCTTTTGGAGTTGTCACCATGGGAGCCAATAGGCTACGACGTATTTAGCATATTAATGCCTTTTTTTATTTATTTAGTACATGAGGAGCTCTATCACACCACCTGGAATGCGAGTGCAAATGGCTGCTGACTCAAATAGCTTTGCAACACGAAATAAGGAATTGGAGATATTTTCCGGAGGGAGAGAAAATACATGCAAGGCACACATGCGCATAAGGACTTCCATTCCCAAGCATCGTCCTCCAAATGAAATGTGAGCTTCCTGAAGATTTGTTTTCATAATAATGCTTTCTTTTTATCTGCTGGGAGCTAGGGGTTCATTACACAGTCTGTCCTACTGCTGTAGCACATGCTCTGGAAAGATTTTAATAGGCAAGCCATGTGATTTGTCAGACATTACATCAGAATGATTTAATACACCAAGGGCTAGATTGTATGTCAGGTCCAGCTGCTATTACAGTTTCTTCAGCAGGTTCACTGGATGGGCTTCAGAAAGTGACTACAAAATGATAACCATTCATTTTGTAGCGGTCCTTAACAGAATGAGAGAGGTGTCTTTGTCCATCGCTTTGGCAGTTTTCTCTTTCGGTCTTGTTGCGCAGCTGAAGGGACCTTTAAACATTTCATTGAAAAGAAAATGTTGAAAACAAGAATGGTAATGTGTGTAGCAGGAAGCGGCAGGAGGTGAGGTTTCAAAGGTTTTGAATTACATGTATAAGGCCATGTGAAACATTCATAGACTTAGTATTAATGGTTCACTTTGATATGCACATGGATGGAGCTGCACTCCAGCCTTCCAAGATGGAGCCAGAGAGAATGTCTCCTTTCCCAGGATAAACTGGAATGTGATGTCAAAATGAAGCAATGAGCGGGGTGGGGAGGGCATTGCCAGGTGCTGAGTACGGAGGTATGAATTTGCCACTGCCCATCTCATGACAGCCTTCTACATCACCGAGGGCTGTGAAAAGTGGTGGCTAAGGGTGCAATCCTATGCGTGTATAGACAGAAAAAAGTCCTACAGCTCCCAGCATTCCCCAGCCAGCCATGCACAGGATTGTACCCTAAATGGGTGAATGGTTGGAAGTCAGTGGATTGAATCTCACCTCTGCCATGAACTGTTATGTAACAAAGCCTGGGACTCTTGTAGAGTCTGGTTGTAGACTAAAGTTAACAGATGTTAAGGTAGCTGCCTTGAGTGCCATTTTTCTTCATAGTACAAATGAAATCAATCAATAAAATATAGAGGTTAATGTTCCAGTTCCTTCCTTGCATACAGCCGCAAGCAGACCCTAATAATTAGTTTCAGAAGCACCATCACGCTCCTCCCCATTTCTCTTTTTAGTCTAGTATAAGTCCTGGGATGGACAAAGATGTGATGAGCTCGGGGCATTCAGAAATGTTGGCCTGGATCTAGGAATGGATTTGCCACAAGCATTACATTAACTTTGTGACCTTTGTAAACCTCTCTCAGCCCGCTGACCCCCAATCTGCAAAACTAGGATCATCATACTTCGGGAATTATGAGAAATTCATTTCAGTTCATTTTTGATCAGGATTTACCCAGTTTGCACCTTCCGGACTGAAGGTGGGCTTGGACGCCATCTGTAGTTGAAGTCTGTACAATTGTGAGCTTGCAGTGTGATCTGTGGACCAAAAAAAAAAAAGCATCCAACAGCAAGAGTACATTTGAAAGATGTGCATTAAAAATGCATACTTTTAAAAAATGAGCACAAATACACTTTGATCAATTGGAGAAGAATGTGTGCATTCCAAAGATGCTCATCACTGATGCATACATTTGGGAAATGCCCACAGATTTTCATGCAAAAGCGGCGGGGGTGGGGGGCCACCCAGTGCTCGTGATCTGAGATGGACTTGAGTTAGAACGAGCTTCAAGATGGAATTCAAAGGACTTTGGCAAGCTCGCATGTCCCTAATCACACTGAGCTGCCATATAGGCCAGTTATAACAATTACTAACATATATAAAATGCTTTCAGCAATTGCAAATAACACTAATACTAATAATGGTATATTATTAATAATAATAATAATAATCTTTCATCATTTTTAAGCATTCCTAAAACTGCAGTTCTAGAATACACTTGGTCGTCTCATCCAAACAGCCAGCCCCGCCATATCCAAACACTCCCAGCTGATTAGCCTACATTGTGCAGATGATAACGTGTCATAAGCAGAATGCAGCAGCAAGTGAGCTGCCTGCCTGCCTGCCTGCCTCAGAGGCACCTGCAAATAATAAGGATCAAGTGCGTGCAGGAACAAAACGTTGCACTATATCTTCCTCCCTGACAGGATTGCTTGCATTCAGGTTTCCAGCCAACCACAGCCTTCAAGGAGGCCATACACAACATGGCACCCCTGGTTGGCCATTTCTTCTTTCTTTCTTTCTTTTCCATCTAACACTCAATGTTCTGTGACTACCAAGCGTACATAGTCCTCGTTGGGCTGTTGAGAGGGGAGGTTGCCTCCTTGGTTGTGGTTGTTGTGGTGGTGGTGGTTGTTGTACTTCTGCAAACCTTGGGGATCCCTGGAGTGTGCTGATACCACCTCCACCCCACCCCCACTCGTCTGTCTCGGTGGCCCTGGCTTGGCTCCAGTCCTACCACCACCTCTTCGCTGTTAGAGGGAGTCATACACTGAGTAAATTAATCCACGAGCAAAGCAATCCCAATTTGCCCAAGGGAGCAAGCTCGCCCAGAATCATGATCTGCCAAAATTACCTCACGGAAGACATCCTCTTCATTCTGCTGCCACTCCCTTCCCAAATAATTTCTGAACAGATAAACAAAACCTGCCTATCCAGGACTGATCAGGGCTTTTTGCCATCCCAAGTAGTTCAGGGTCTTTGGACAAACGGAATGTGCACCGCAGACACACCTTCCCACCTGCAATGTCATAAAGATGCCCATAGCACACGCTCACTGTATGGGGAGATCCAACCGTGCAAGAAGCAGCACAACCATGCTCGAAGCAGTGCTTGCATGCTGGCACTCTGGCTGGCCTCCTCCAGAGGCTGCCTAAGTGGGCTGTTGAGCTATCCTATACCCACCAGCATACAGACAGTATGTGTTGCATTTAGCGCTTTCAAATCAGCCCCTTCTCGCTTTGGCCCACGGGCCCCACAGGGAAACTGGGGCATCATAGTAAGGGACATTCCTCAGCCAAGACATTCCAGTGACCGGTGTTGCCTAATTGGATTGCAATGATTAAGAACGGTCTGAATGAGGGAAGACTTCAAGTCCAGTAAAAAGGCTCTTTCTAGGAAAAGAAGAAGAAGGAAGGTAATGTTTTGAAAAGGAAGAAGACTGAGCTTGGCAGTTACAGTCAAGTTAGGCTAATATTGATCTTCAGGTAATGGAAAAGTTCACATGAGACCAATTAACTAGGTTTTAAAATGACAAACACATGCCTGGCGTGAGTATCTGTGGAAACTGTATGGAAAACACTGGAAAATGAAAGAGGCATGTATGTGGACGACACACCTCCCTTCCTTCCCTCAGTCTGTCTGTCTGTCTGTCTGTCTCTCTCAGACACACACACACACACACACACACACTTTAGAAAATATTTACTAGTTAAAAGTTGCAATCCAGAATATAATTGCTCCGACCCAGTGGGTCTTTGCAAGAATGTGCAAAGGAGTCTTGGGGGAACACAGGCTACCCCACCTCCCACCATCACCCGCAGTGGATACGCTTCCCTGCTGTCTGCTCATTCGGTAGTCTGGCGCAATCAGGTTCCCTCTTCACATGGCAGAGATGTATGCATGTGCGTCAGTACATGTGGAAAGCCCTTTTCCACACTGTCTGAGCGCACAGATGACAGGGAAGCATTTCTGCTGGGGCAGGTGAGGCTAACCCATATGGCCGCATGACACTTGCCCCCCCCATCATGCATTCCTTCAATACTGGGGGTGGGCTGAACCACCCTATAGTGGCTCTGTGATGGGGGAATTTTCTGAGTTCCTATGGATGGCCAACGTACACTTAGAGTGAGCTGTCTCCCTCGGAGGTAGTGTAGTCATCTGTATACTCTTGCCAGCGGAAAGGACCACTTGTCAGATGCTGATGCTGTTTTAAAATGGTGGTCTGCATGGCCTCTGTGTTAATGAAGCTCCCTAGCTCCCCCTTCAGTTGCCAGTCCACAGCCTGTGCTTGAAAGTGTTCTCCCACTCCCCAGCGTTGTCCAGGATCCGACAGGTCAGTGTCAGGCTGGAAACTGAGCCGATAGAACCCCAGAGTAGTTCTGATTCTGAGGAGGATCAGCAATACATGGGAGAGGAGCCAGCTCATCCCTCACAGGCACAGCAGCTGGCAGAAATTCCTCCTGCCGGCATTCCTGAGATAGATAGTGACCCTGGCAGTGAGAGAGTGCGGGAGGGGGGCTTGCTAGACGCTCGACACAGACGCAAGGAGCGACGAGCGATGGAGGGCGCGGAAAGGAGGCGTAGCGCCCGTTTGGCACGCAAGCAACGGCCACCTCCCGTGGACCCAAGGGAAAGAGGGAGGATCTCTCCCTAGCCCATAAGTTCAGGGTCTTCAAGTGACTCTCCTTCAAACGGGGATCAACTGCCTGCTCGGAGCATAGGCTACTCTGCTGTTCCTTGCTTAGTCACTGGTGATTAGCATCTGATAGAGTCATTAAGTTGTAAAAGGATTAAAGCCTTGAAAAGAATCCTTTCGTCTGTGTCTTGAGTTGGCTATTGGAGTCTACTGAAAGAGGCCGCCAGGTCGCTCCTGACAGTCAGGCTGACGAGCTGTAGCCATGCAGAAGGCTCCCCTACGTCAGACAAGAGCAGATCGCATGCTTCGTAGGGGATGGGGCCTTTAACCTGTCAGGCTGGGCATAATGCGGTACAACGTTGGAGGCAGTGGAGGCTGGCGACTCCAATTTTGGCAGGGCTGTGAATCCGTTCTGTGTTTTAGTCAGAACCAGCCCGAATGCTAAAGGAGCTATCCAAGGAGCTGGGGATAAAAATGCACAGTTGGAAGGTGCTGGTGCTCTGCAGGCACAAGGTGAAACAATATTGCTAGCGGAGGGCGTCCCAAGCAAAATGCAAGCAAAGGAAGCATTCTGCTGAGCCTCAACATACATCGTGGGGAAGAAACACAAAGCACAGTGTCAGTGATATTATTGCGTGAGTGTGGGCTTTATGGCAAAAAGGGGTGTTATAAACTGAAGAAGAGCCAGTGTGGTGTAGTGGCTAGAGTGTTGTACTGGGAGCCGGGAGATCAGGGTTCTAGTTCCCACTCAGCCATGGAAGCTCACTGGGTGGCTTTGGGCCAGTCACAGACTCTCAGCCCAACCCACCTCACAGGGTTGTTGTTGTGAGGATAAAATGGAGGAGGAGGAGGAAGACTCTGTATGTTGCCTTGGGTTCCTTAAGGAGGAAAAAAGGTGGGATATAAATAAATAAATAAGTAAGATCCACATTTCTGAGACTGACAGAGTGATACAAGATAGGCAACAGACCACAGAAAAGAAGGGGAAGTCGTACAATCAGAGGAAAATAGACAGTCAAATGGGTGAATAGTAAGGATAGATGAATCAGTCTATTTCTGTTCCATGTAAGTCTCATATGTGTTCACTCATATTCCATCCTGCTTCCACATCAATCTGTTATTTTTAAAAAAGCACACAAAAATGTGCATTTAAATATGTATTACATATATATTTTCAACATATTTCTTTGTATTTTCTCTCAAAATATCTATATATTTATATATATCCTGATACATTTAAACTGCCAGGAAATATGCCACAATATTTAGGGAAGTATGAAATCCAGTAGATAGCTAGGTTTTGATCCACACATTAGTCTGAGAGGCACAGATCATGTCAGTCAATACACGAAGGGCACAATCCTATGCAAGTTTAGCTAGGAAAAAAAACTACAACTCCCAGCATTCCTCAGCCAGCATGACTATCTGGAGAATGCTGGGAGTTGTAGGACTTTTTTCTGTCTAAACATGCATAGAATTGCATCTACGTTTGCAAAGACTAAATTACTCAAGCTTTCCTAATGGAAACCATTTATGTCCAAGTAAAAAGAAAGAAAGAGAAGAAAATAAGTCACTGGTAAATCAGAAACCATAGAAAAGGAATCCAAATTAGCAGAATAGCAATAATAACTTGCTATATTCTTATTATTCAAATAATATTCTTATTATTCAAATAATAACTGTTTGAAAATAAACTGTAGGAACTTGAATAAGGTAAAATGAAAGATTTGAATCTTGAGTGCAAATGTAGCAATTTCAAAACTAAATAGAATATAATCAATGAAAGAAAGAACTGCATATAAAATTTTGGGGGGAAATGTACACACAGTCACAAAAATCTTTTGAGGAAAAAAAAAATGTTGACAGCAGTACCAGCGTTCTAGAAAACCAACAGCTGGCTATCTATAAAGTTAATGGAATAGGTTCAGTGAGAGAAAGAATAAATAAGAAATTGGTAGAAAAGTAGAAGCAGTGAAAAATATAAAAAGATATTCACATGCTCCTCCACCCACCCCAAAAGGGTGGAAACATACAGGAAAGGCATTAGCCCTGTGTGTGTTCAGCATGCATATGTGAGGGCTAAAAGGATCAGGGGTGAGGGCACACACAAGCATGGTTGGGTAGGCATGTTTGAGCACCCGCTCCTCCTCCACCTCCCATTGTCTGGGCCAGAGCGAGAGGTGGGTGAAGAGGAGGAGCAAGTCCAGAGGGCTTTTGCCTGTGGGCCCATCCCATTCTTTCTCTTCACCTGCCTCTCGCTTTGGCCCAGACAACAATAGTAGAAGGCGGAGCAGCAGATGCCCCGGCCTACCTGCTCACTGGTTCTCTGCCTGCCAAGCAAAGAAGTGGTAGCAATGATGAAAATGAGGATGAGGAGCAACAGCAGTTGGTGACAATGATGATGACATGGTTGACTCACTGAGGGAGGGGGCCCATTGAGGGCGTCCTGCCCAAAGGCCCTCAAAAACCTGGATCTGGAATTGACTGCCCGCATCATCTCAATTCCTATCTTCCCTGTTCCTGACCATGCCATGCTGAGCAGCAAGATCTGAAAGGGGCTTCTTCTCACATTCACTTGAATGCCAGTAGAACCCTCCATGTAATCTGGAACCCTGCTTTATTAAAGCTGCCAATGCACGGAGGGTTCTACTCACATTCAAGGAAATACAAAGAGACACCTCCCCCCCCCCCCGCCCAGACCTTGCCATTCGACATGGCAAGGTCAGACACAGGGAGGGTGGGCCAGTGCACATGCTGATGTTGGGGGCAGGGCTTATGTGGGCACCCTCACCCCCACCACACCGATAGCACTCACATGTACAGGCAGAACTATTGAGAAGGAACGAGATAATGTTCAATCCACATTGGGCTACCAACTATTAAAAACAATTCAGAGCAAAGTGACATAAGAAGTAGTAAGAGATGCTGACATATGAAGTATGTAAAATAAAACCAAAGACACACTCACACACTTGTAAGTTAAATAAGAACTTTTTCTCTTTTTTTAGGAAACAAAAGTGTTTCACATCAAAATAATGTTTATTCTAAAGTTTAATTTAGAGTAAAATAAAGGGAATGGGATGTAATAAAAGTGGTAGTAGCAAAATCCACTCACCTTGAAGTTTTCGTGGGCCACTGCTTGTTGTAATATATTTACCATCCGCAATGAATCAATACTATTTGACTTAAGCACTCATAAAACCTAAGACAGCTCCATCAAAGGAATTTCAGTCTAATTCCCTTGAAGACATCTGGGAAAACAATCATGTTAGATAATCTTTGGGGGGAAAGTGAACGTGTGAAAAAAAAAATCCATTTCAAAGTATATCCACATGCCTGCTACAGCTTCTTACAAATTATTGACACCCCTTCTCCATTTTCTTTTTCTCAAAGATAAAATGCCCCTCTCTGGGCACAATAACAAACACTAATGTAGATTTATGAAAAGAGAAATCAGAGGTCAGAAAACACTTGCTGATGCACCGTGTGCTTTCCCCAGGGTTAAACCCAGGCCAGTCATTTTCTCTCAGCCTGACCAACCTCACTGGGTTATGGCAATCTTCCTTTGTGCGCATCAGAAATAGTGAGCCCTGTTTGCCTGATTCCACTGTCAGTAATATGCCACTAAGGGACCAATTAAAATGGTGTATGACAACATTACGCATTTCAGCGCATTATGCAAACATCCAAATAGTGAAAGAACAACCTATTATAGAGATGTGAGAGCCAGTGTAATGTACGGGAGTCACTGTAGAGTATCATACTAAGACCAGATGACCCAGCTTTAAATTCCCACTTGGACATTAGGCTTATCAAGTGACCATGTGCCAGTCACTCTTTCTCTTTCTCTTTCTCTTTCTCTTTCTCTTTCCCTCTCTCTTTCTCTCTCTGAGCCTAGCCTCCTTCCCAGGGTTGTTGTAAGGATAAAAATGGGGAGGGGGGAGGAAGAAACATGCATACTGCCTTGAACTCCTTGGAAGAAAGGTTGGATAAAATGTATTTATTAATAATGTTATGGTCCTACTGAGCGGGCAGGGCATTGGATTAGTGTATGATACTGGCATTTATCGTATTTGCATTTTTACACTTTAAAAATAGTATATATTCATATACACAATCATTTTATCACTGCCATTTTATCCCTCCCACTGATCACCCTCCCTGCTTCCTGCACACCTCGCTTTTTCTTGCAGAAAGAATTCCCAGGGAGGCTCAGCTGGGATCTATGTTGTGGCATTGTTGGCACCAGGTGAAGACCTTCTTGCTCCCCCAAGCATTTTAGAGCTTTTCTACATAAGGCTGTCAATCCGCTGTATCTACTCTTGGTTTTGTCACAAAATTGAGATCAGAGCACTACATGAAGAGTGTTTCCTTTCCTGCTTTTCAGCAACATACCCTCTAGGTGGCACTGTGGTATAGTGGAATAGCACAATTACACAAGTGGAAATAGCATTTTCTTTCACATTCACAAACAATGCCGCATTTTCCTTTCTCCAAAAAAAAAAAAAAATCACCTAAAGTGCTCTTTACGCATAGAAATGAAATTGGAGGGTCATGATGTTGTCTAAAGAACTGGTAAAGAACTGTGAGTAGGGAATGACAAGTACACAATAAGTGCCTTGTGTAGAAAAGCTCTTGGTCCTTCAGGTTTTGTTGTTTTAAGACTAATTGTAATTTTAGATCTTTACACTGAAGCTGTTTGGTTTTTTTTACTTTGGTTTTATGCTGTAGTTTTAAACTTTAAAGTGTTATATTATGTCTTATGATGTTGTTGCATTTTATGGTTTTAATTGCTATGAACTGCCCAGAGAACTTCAGCTATTGGGCGGTATAAACATTTAACCAATCATAAAATAAGATTCTTCGTTCCTATGGTGAGAAAGTAAAATGCTGTACTTGGTGGCACTTTGGTAGTGAGGGAAACATGCTCCATACCCTGGATGCTTGGTGCCCAGCTTCACTGAATGGAACCTGTAGAGAGGTGCAGTGTGCCTTTATGCTGCCTGGACAGCACTGCTGATTCCAAAAAGGCACCAAAAGGCTGCACGTTTTGTTCTTTTGGCTCCGCAGAGCACCTCAAATTGCTCAGCTCTAAATGCTGGTCTTGTATAATGTGAACATCAGAAGGTATAAGAGTGGATTTTCAGTCATCTTTACAAGCCAACCAGCTTACAGAACAAGGTCTGAGGTTTTCTAGAAGGGAAAGCTGAGGGCCAAATTAGAAATGATGTGAAAAGTATGGCTTCAGCTGAAAACAACAGGCATTTAGCCACCCCTTTCTTTCAGTGCCATCTAGTACAATTCAGAGCACAATCGTGTGGGGTGTTCCTGGGTACGCGTAAACCTCGCGAATTTAGAGGCTTACAAGTATCCTATGCAGAGTGGGAGGTGACTTCATCCATCTAGTGGAGGCTTAGGGGAGGGGAGGGAAGGAGGCTGGGGCAGCCATGGGATTCATCATATGGCTGCTGCCCCCGTCTCCTCCCCTGCCTGCCCCTGGAAACATCCCCTTTCCCCCATCTCTGTGCTCCATCTTCTGAGTGTAGAGAGGTAGCTGGCACAGTACTCTCTGTGCTGGCTATAAGGGGATGAGGAGGGGGCAGGGAGCATCGCTTCCTGGCT
This sequence comes from Heloderma suspectum, assembly GCF_057233095.1. NCBI lineage: Eukaryota > Metazoa > Chordata > Lepidosauria > Squamata > Helodermatidae > Heloderma > Heloderma suspectum. The sequence goes on from NC_139458.1 coordinate 277,015,333, forward strand.
TGGAGCTCGGAAACCAAACAATCCTGTGCTTCTCTCCCCCCAGACTCTGTCTGGTTGGCATAGGATTGCTCTCTTAATCTGTGCTGTTGTAACATCATAACATTCTATACTGACCCATCTATACAACCATCAGATGTGGAGCCAGCGCTTTTCTTTTGTGTGGAGACAGGGTTGGATTGGTGCAGGGAATTGTGCTCAAATTCCTATACAACGTTCACTGTTATTCTCTAGTGGTGTAAATAACAGTAAGTGGCAAGGAAGCAACAGTGATGGGATTACCACAGGGATTTCTTTGCATTTGGGGTGTGTGTGTGTCCTTATGTTTGTAAAATGACCCTAATGCAAAACATAATGCATTTGTACGCTCTAAATATATTCCATGCATCCACATTTAAAGTTGTCCTTGCAAGCTAGGCACAAAAATGCCTTTGGGAATTTCCTTGAGTTCATTCAGCACTGACTTTGGTTCAACAGTTTAAAGAATGCTATCAAAACTGCTCTGTTATAGAAGTACCATGCAGTGCTATCCAAGATGGTCAGATACTTCTGCTAGATCCTCAGTTCCACATGCAAATCATTGTATGCCAATTATTTCTTCTATTATTATTATTATTATTATTATTTATTATTATCTTTAAACATTTTATATTATTATTTGTATGTCCATTAATTCTTTAAATATTATTTCTTTATTAATATTATTAGTATTGTATGCCCATTATTTCTTTTAATTAAATGCATACTCCCTCTCTCTTAGTAAAAAGAGGAAATGCATGAAACATGAGCCTCTTAGACTATTCTGTTTGGGCGTATTATCAAAGTGAATTTTTTAAAAATTAGGTAATTATATTATAATCCAAAAGAGGCTGGACCGGTTAGGGCAATCTCAAGCATGAGAGATTTGGATTCAGTTCCATACTAGTCAATGGTAGCTAATGCAATCTCTTTATCACAGTGTCATTTTTTCAGGCTATGAAATGTGTATAACAGTACATTGTATTCCCTGTACTGCAGTGAGAAGGAAAGAAATATGGCAAGTAAGTGTTCAAAACTGCTCCACAGTTTAACACAGCATCAAACATACTTGTGTTTCATGTTTGTTTGCTATAGTAAACATATGGAGGGAGAAGTGAGAGAGACGTATATCCCAAAGCATTCAAGGATACATGAACATGTTTTAGGGAGCTGTCATTGTGGCTTCCTGACATGTGTTCACCACATGTTGGGCAAACACATCTCTCCTTCACACTCTGTGTGTTTACTGCGGAAAATGCTACTGTACCCTCAGAACTGAACAAGAGTGTCAAGCTACAGTAGCAAAGGCTAAGAGACTGAGCTAGAACATATGAGGCTGCCTTACACTAAAAGACCATAGGTCTATCTGGTCCTGTATTGCCTATGCTACTTGGCAGCAATTCTGCAACGTCTCCAGCTAAGGGTTTCCCTAGCTGTGCTACCCACCTCAAGTCCTTTAGCTGGATGTGCTGGGATTGAATTTAGGATATTATGCATTCAAAGCATGTACTGTACAGTGGGGATGGGTGAGTCCCACTGACTGGTGTTGGATTAGCTCAGAAATAAGCCAAGCTATTCCTTGCCCCCACCCCAAATCGGAAAGTGGCTCAGCTATTTTTGAGTCAATGCAAATTCTGGCCTCCCCAGCCACACTCTTGTGAGCCCCCATCCAGTCCCCTTCCTTCTTTCACATGCTGACTCCCTAAATCCCTCCCCACCCCTCAAGTGCCTGGGCGATAGCAGCAACAAGCAGGAGGAAAGAGAGACAGGTCTCTTCCCCCATCTTCTTCACCAGCACCTGAAATGCTGCATAGTCCCCGGGAAATACAGTTTCCTTCCTCCTGTTTGCCACCATTACCAGGGCATGGTATCAGCATGGTAAGGCTGGTTGAAGGGAAAGGGGGAGGGATTTGGAAGTTGGGTGGATGAGTGAGAAGGGGGTTTGGGCAGGCTGGTGACAAGGGGAGAGGTGGTAAGAGGGAAATTCTTCTCCGGTTCAAATTAAAATCCAGAGCTGGAGAAGAATATGAGCGGTCACAATACTCACCTAGTATCTGAAGCAAACATGAGCCCCCAAGTCCTGTGTTTCTAAGCCCAGTCATGCAATCCTCAGTTACATTATGCTCTACCTCTGACCTATGGCTTCTCTACTGTAAATCAGGAGCTCCCTAGTTTAGATATCAGCACTGCTACAAATTGAAACCTCTCTCTCTCTCTCTGAGCTTTTCTACACAAGGCATTTATTATGCGCTCATCATTCCCTACTCATGGTTGTTTACGGGTTCTTTAGATGATGTTGTGACCCTCCAGTTTTACTTCTGTTTGTAAACAGCACTTTCGGCTAGTTTTTTTTAGGGCGGGAAAAATGGGCTATTATTTCTGAAAGTGAAAAAAAATACTGTTTCCACCTGTGTATTTGTGCTATTCCACTATACCACAGTGCCACCTATAGGTTATGTAGTAGAAAAGCAGGGAAGGAAATGCTCCTTGTGTAGTGCTTGGATCTCAATTCTGTGATGAAACTGAAAGCAGATGCAGCGGATAACTGTCTTGTGCAGAAAAGCCCTCATTCTCAGCTTCCCATTTGCAATAAGGACTAGAATGCAAAAATCGAGGTACCCAGTCACTATTGGCAACTTTAAAAAATGGGTCTGACAACAGGTGCTTGAGAGAGCAGTAACCCATTTTCTCCTTCTCTCAAGGATGCTGCATGTCTAGGAATTGGGTGCCAACTCCTCTTACTCCCTTAGTCCCTACTTCCTCCCTTAATTCGAGGAAGTTTTCCAGGGCAGGCCTGTAGAATCTCTTTCAGTGCGAGTGCTCTGCTCTGGTAGATATGAAGTTGTGGTGATCAAAAAAGTGGCAGTGAGCATGTGCATATGAAAGCATGCCATATGAGATCAACATGGCATGAGTGAGAATAGGTTTCCTTCTGGCACTGGCACATTCTGATCTTTGTTTCTCTCTTCAAACTAGCTCCTATTCATGGGGCAAAAAATATTATCCTACCTTACAGGGCTTTTTTATTATTGAGATAATGCACATGGAGCCCTTTGGACTAGAAATGTTGTAAAAATGTGCAATTACCTGATTCAGTAGACAAATACGGTCAGTTCATAGCGCTTAACTGCATTATGAGTCAGACACCATCCCCTCCCCCTCAAGGTTTCTCCAGCTTGGAATGTTACATGGGATTCTGAGTATGCGCTTTCAGTGTTCTGTGAATCAAACACCCCACACCAGCTGCTTTGTAGGCACATGCACAGAAGTTATTTAATATCAGCCATTTCCTCTAGGTGAGACTCACTTTGAGTGCTGTGAATTGCATGACCAGACTACCCAACCAGGAAGCCTTTTGTTTGATAAGTATCATTTCTGTTTGGATCAATCAATTACCTTGATTAATTCTTGAATTTGTTTTATGCTGTTGTTGTCTTGCACCCCACATCTATAGCCCTTTTTGTTCCCATCAGCCACCATCCTGGCTCAGTCTCTACCACGATGTGGAAGGTGCAGCACAGCACTGTGAGCGCTGTGAGTGGTCCTCCACAGAGGCATTAAAGAAACCAGGCCACAGAGTTCTGGATATTGCTGTCTTTTTGAACTCAACATACACAGCATACATGTAAACCAAAAGCCCTTAGCTTCATATATGCAGTGGTGTAGTGGAGGCAGGGCTCGCAGGGATGCAGCCCCAGCACCTTTTCATTAGCAGGGACTCTGATGTCATCTGCCACCCCCCTCAGAATTCCCTGTTCCCTCTGAGCTTAGCTGCGATCCTCACTGTAGCTGTGGGGAGAATGAATTTTCCAAGCAACAATATATTGTTCCATGTTGGAATGCAAAGTATTTGGGGTGACTTGGTCTGGAATGGGCAATTAAGACCTATTCGCTTTACCACAGATGTGCTTCTTTCATCTTTCATCTTTCTGGTGGAGATGAAAACTCCTAGAACTGGTTTGTTGATATGGATCAACACAGCTGCCTGAAATTTTTGGACTGCGCTTGGAGACTGTCACAATGAACTCCTGCATTTCCAAATTTACCACTACACCACTGAATATATGTAATTGTTTCATCTCTCTTTACTGAAGGCAAATGATGGTGCTGAAAAATGCTTTTCAGGCTGGAAAAAGAAAAGCCACAGGAGTAACACTTAAACTGAAGGGAATCCATAGTCATGATCTCTCCTGCTGCTATTTTGTAGTGGGTTGTGGTATACCACAAAATAGGGTTTACCACAAAATAAGGTACCTGAGAACTGCAGGTTTAAGTCGAAGGGGATGGCTATTCAATGACCAATGCCAAATCACATTGATAGAGACTGACTCTTCACAAAAGGCTAGTTGCTTGGTTTCTGTATGCCACTAAAATGATGAGAGCCTGTGATATTTTAAATGACAACCTCATTAAAGCAAAAAGAACATAGCTGCTAAGATAAAGATCAGAGATTCTAGAGAGGGTTAGGGTTTGAAAAATTCCCCACAGACATTTTAAATACAGATTTTTCCAATTTAAGTGATGTGGAATGTCATGAAAACATGTTGCTTTAATTAGACAATTGTACTGTTCAGAAATAAATGCTGGCATTTGTCAGGCACACTGCATGGGTGGGTGGATGAAATCGTCCTGTTCCTTTCTTTTCCTGGAGATGCTTCTTTGCCCTCCTTTCCTCTTTAAGCAGGGGTGGGGAACCTGCAGCTCCCCAGATATTATAGACTATGACTCCCACTAGCCCCAGCCAGCATGGCCAATGGTCAGGGATGATGGGGCATGGAGTCCAACCTCTGGTGAGCCACAGATTCACCAACTCTGTCCTAAACAATCCTATTCTTGTGGTACTGATGCATTATTTCAATTGATGTATTGATTCACATCTTTTTAACAGCAAGAACAGTATTGCTGTTCTTGTGTCGTGAGCCACTCTGGGTGCATTGTGTGGGAAAGTGGCATACAAACTAAAAGTGGTGAGGACGAGGATGGCTTCGGTTTCCCCAAATCCTTAGAGTCATAGCTGTCTGACCCTACATCTGTTATTCCTGAACTGTTTTTAATGTCCAGCTAATCTGGTTTTCCACCCCCAGTTTAGACCAATGTTCATCAAACTGTAGAGTACTTGCGGCAAGATTCAGCTGTAGGTCCATCATTTCCGATTACATCACAGTCCAGCCCTGGATTTTGCCTTCAGCCTCGTCTTCCACACATTCCTCAAATCATATTAAAAACAACTGTGTCTGGGTTCTTCACCACCCTTGACAGTACAAGAGAGCAACAGATCATTCTTTGTATCACTGCATTTTCATATTTGGGAATCTACCCATGCAGACTGTATGTGAGATGTTTTGGGAACTTTGGCAGAAGGTCATCGTTTTCATTGGCAAATATTAACTGTGCTCTCCCACACATTTCCCCCCTTTTCCTTATGACCACCATAGAAGCAGTAGAAGGATTTTCTTTCTGAATTGTCTGCCCCAGAGCAGCTTGGCAGAAGTCATTTCCCAGGCCTTAGCTTAGTTTACACAAATAGCAGAAGAGGAGAGAAACGTGTTCCTGGACTGGACCATTTCTGCCTACAGGTGGGGGCTCACACCATCAAAGCTTTCTTCATACAGTTTTTTCCCCCCAGCCCTCCTACCTCTGCACATAAACATTTGCTAGTCGGGGATTCCGGTTTAACAGCAATTGTCAACAACTATAAGTTAGTGAATAGGTTTGCAGTGTCAGCACCAGTAACACTTCGGTGAGGAAGGTATTCTGCGCTTGGGATGGCACAATCAAGAAGGCTCTTGCCCTCACCATCACATAACGTTTTTCCCTTAATTGCTGTACAAGCAGAGAAGATCCGCCCTTGAAGAGGGACAAGGACCCACCAACAGGATTCAGCCTGCCAGGCCTCCATATATGGCCTACTGAGGCCTCCGGTGAGGCTCCTCCCCAAAGCCCCTTCCCCCTCTGAGAAGGGAGAGGAGAGACAGCTTCTGAGGCACTTTGAGGCAGTGGTTGAAATAGCGGGAAAGGTGAGGGCCAAGCAAAGATGGCACACACTGCCTGATCGCTCCTTCTGCAAGCAGGAGTGGCTAAAAAGCCCAGCACACCTTCTGTCAGTAGTTTGCTTACATGACGTGCAAACCAGGAACTGTGGCTTGTCTCTCCCCCAACAAGCCAGTGTCATAACCCATGTTTGTTGTAGGCTTGTGGCTCTGGCTTGTTGGGGGAGAGAGAGAAAAGTCAGTGTTCCCAGTTTGCATGTCACAATAAGCAAACCATGGACAGAAGTTCCGTGGTTTGTTTAGCTACTCCTGCTTACAGGGGGAGTGATCGTCAGGCAGCCTGCATCACCACACTGCTCATAAACTACAGGCCTGTGTTCCCCTGGAGCCCTGACTTATTATTGCATGGGAACCAGGTTTGCAATGTGCAAACCCATTGTACCAAGCCAGTTCAGAAACAAGCGGAACCCACTTCAGATTGCACAGCTACAATCCTCTCTTATTCAGGCACATGTTTTCTCCAAAGTGGCACATGCACTCACTTGCGCTGGCAAGCCTGCCCACTTAACATTTGCTTCTTTCATTGCTGCCACTTTCATTACTACCAGCAATTTGCCTAGTAAACGAACTAAGTCTAGAGCAAATGGATCAAAGCTAAGAGCCCTCAGGAATACACCCTTACATGCCTGGAGCAAAAGGAGATTTTTAAATAAATAAATCAGTCAGTCAGTCAGTCTTGATATGTGGGAAGAGAAAATTTACAAGTCTGAGAACCTAGCTCAGTCTTCTCTGACCTGGTGCCCTCCAGATGTGTTGTACTACACCTCCCACCATGCTGGCTGGGGGATGGTGGGAGTTGTACAAATTTGGAAGACACCAGAGTAGGGAAGGCTGTCCTAGCTGTACATTCCTCAGTAATAAGGTCATTGCACAGAAGAAGGCAAAATAATCTGTGGGTTTTCTACCCTAAAAAAAAAGGTGATGAGTGAGTAAATGAAAGTCACATTTTTTCTCCAGACTGAAATAAATGATAAGAGCTACTTTCTGTGGCTAAAATGGATGGCTTCTTCATTTCAGGTTTCTCGAAATCTTTCAAGAGATGTATTAGCTGTTCCTGTGACTCCTTTGTTCGCTTCTGAGAAAACAATTATGGCCCTATTTCTTCTTGTTTAGTTTGTGTGCCTTGATTAGAGTGATGCAATCTTGCTTTCAAACCAGACGTATAATTTTGTGTAGGACATGCATTCAGCCATCCATCTGGTTGGATTTTAACAAATTGCTCAATTTTTGTCTTTGTGGACTTTTATAGTTTAGGGCATTCAACTTACCTGTTTGGCATATGCTATAGTGCTCTCACTAATGAATGCCATTTTAATGCTTTCAGCCTGGGGAAAAAATGTTTTGATCTGGTATCCCTCAATTCAGTTAAGGATTACATAATACAGGGTGAGGAGCTCAGGGTCTAGCTTTAAATATACATTTTCCTATAAATGCCAGTTGGCCTTTAATGCCAGTTAGAGAATTAAAAATTCAGTAGCTATGCATTTCTTTATGCATATTCAGATTTAAAATAATAAATTTTAAATTTATTAAAATTTAAATAAATTTTAAATCTTTATTAAATCTTTATTTATTAAATGCATACTATCGGTTATATGATCAGGATTATCTGCTGTTGGCATTTTGGAATTAGATGATGTTCCCTAATTGTATAGAATAGTAATTTTGACAGCAATTTTGTCATGGCCCCTTAGGACCAAAGCCATCGCTTCAGTTTAGTTTCACTTTCTCTTCTGTTTGTTAGTAGTTGTTAGTTATGCCCAGTCAGAAGCCAGAAGAAGCATTACCCTGGCTCTAATAAAGTTCTCAACCTGTGTTCTATGAGGTGGTTGTGGAATTATTACACAGGCAACCAGGATAAAGCTAGAGTGACCTTATCAAGTTATGGTGTGATGGGAGGGGCCGTAGCTCAGCGGTAGAGCTTCTGCTTTGCATGCAGAAGGTTCCAGGTTCAATCCCCAGCTTCTCTAGGTATTGCTAGGAAAGACTCCTGCCTGAAATCCTGGACTGCTGCCGCCAGTCAGTGTTGACAATGCCAGGCTAGATGAGCCAAGGGTCTGACTTGGTATAAAGCAGCTTCCTAGGCAGAATTTGACAGAATTAATGACAGGGTGGTCAAGTACCCTGCTTTACAGAGGACAGTCCTAGGAATGGATAGATCTGTCAAACCTCAGTCTTGCTGAGATTATCAGTTTTTTTAGGGCAAGCTCATTCTGGCCCATTTCCACACAAGCTTGCAATTTAAAAATAAAACCTGTACTGAAATTTGCATGTTTGTTTGCATTTTTCGCAATGTATGCATGAATGTGCACAACTTTTGTGTGTATTTCTAAATGTATGCATTTTTTTCCATGAGTAGTTATACTGCTAAAATGCTACCCTTTGCACATTTTTCTCAAATATACACATTTTCTGCACTTTCCCCTAATATGCATATTTCGGTGGGCATTTTCCTCAAAATGAGCTGCATCAGGAAGTTTGCAAAAATCTGGATTTTGGAATGCAAGTCTGTCTTGGCTTGCTGAAAGGCTTGGGAGACGTGAATTGGGAAAACCTGTTAAAAATATATGTATCTTGGAGTGAATTTCTCACTCATCCCTAGACAGTCCTCTGTCTGAAGGGCTTTTGGAGGACAGTATTCTAGTCGATGTAGGGATGTGCGAATCAGCAAAACTTGAGCTCACCAAAGTTCTCTAAATTCCATCTCAAAGTTCATTCCATATCAGACTGCAAGCTTTGTTGTTGTTTTGCATGAAAATCCATGCATATTTCTGTGTGTATTTTTGTCAGGGTGGACACTGAGCCCATAGAATCCCAGAGTAGTTCTGATTTGGAGGAAGAGCAGTCGCTCCTGGGAGAGGAGCGCACCCCTTTTTCCCAGGGCCCGCAGCTGACAGAGTTTCCTCCCACCCACATTCCTAGATTAGAAAGCAGTCCAGGGAGTGACCCAGCACCGATAGCAGACTGGTTGGATGCGCGGCGCAAACGCAGAGAGCGGCGCCAAATGGAGAGCGCAGAAAGGAGGCGTAGCGCCGGGTTGGCGCTCAAAGAATGGTTGCGCCCAGAGGATCCAAGGGAAAAGGGGAGGGATTCTCCCTAGTCCTTATATTCAGGGGTCTACCAGTAATTGCTTTTCAAACGGGGACCAACTGTTCTAACTTAGGGCATAGGGATGCTGCTGCTCAGATCTAGTTGCTACTTGTAGAGCTGTTAAGTTGTAAAAGAAGAATAAAGCTTTGAAAAGAATCCCTTTGTCTGTGTCTGGACTTGGTTACTGGATTAGACTGAGAGCCCTCCAAGGAGTCCTTGACAGCTTGGTCCCCGTTCCTCTTTTTTTTTCTCTCCTCTCTCCCTCTTTTCTCCTACTGCCTTATGAAGGGTGCTGGGAACCCAACGGTGCAAGCTCTGGCGCAAGAAAACCAGATGCTCCGTGATCAGATGGCTCAACTGACGGCTGCCGTGCAGAATCTACAGGCAACGTTTCACCCCCCCACACCTCCGATTCCCCCACGCCGCAAGTGCCTGGTGGCGTTGCCAGATATGTTTTCTGGTGAGAGAGGACTTTTTCAGATTTTCAGGGCCCAGTCAGAGCTGTACATGCGTCTTCGACCTGAGGATTTCCAGACGGAACAGGTTCGTGTGGGTTTCGTCGTTAGCCTGCTGTCAGGCATGGCAGCTAAATGGGTTTCGGGACTTCTTCTCGCTAATGACCCCCTGCTCGGGGACTATCAAGGTTTCATGACAGCCATGGCACGTTTTTTTCGGTGACCCCCTGCACACGCAGACGGCTTCTCGGGAGATTCGCCACCTCTGGCAGGGCAAGGACTCAGTTTCCAGCTACGCGACAACCTTTCGCTTGCTGATGCAGGATTTACAATGGAATGATGCCGCGCTAGTGGCTCAGTTTTTGGATGGTTTGAACAACGAGATCTTAGATGAGTTGGCGCGCACGCCCTGCCCGCCTACTTTGGAGGAGCTCATCCAGACCTGCCTTCAGATAGATAGTCGACTGGAGGGGCGCTGCCAGACCCGTCAGGGCGCCGGGAACCGGGATTTCCCTCCTCCCATTCCCCCACGTTTCCTGCCTCCTTCCCCACCCCCCGCTCCAGTGCTGGGGGTGGAGGAGACCCCGATGCAGCTGGGGGCTACCCGAGCCTCACTGCCGCCAGAGGAGCTTCAGCGCCGGCGGGTTGAGCGCCGATGTTTTCGATGTGGAAGTCTGGGACATTTCACCAAGACCTGCCCAGTTAAATCCACGGCTCTGCTGCCTCCTCCTCCTCCTCCTCCTCATCCCCAGGCTTGACTAGACTGCCCCCCAAGCTTGTTGGGGGCCTCCAGTATGGGGGTCAGCTCCCCACCAGCTGGGTGCCTTCCCCAACCCCCCCACCCTCCCTTCTGCGGTTGCATGTTCACCTCCTCTCCCCACAGCGGGGTGGGGTGGAGGCACTAGCTTTAGTGGACTCGGGGGCTACGACCAGTTTCATGGATGAGACCTTCGCCTTCTTACACGGGATTCCTACCCTGCCCCTTCCTGCCCCCTTCGCAGTGCAGACCATTGATGGGCGTCCTCTCTCTTCGGGCAAGGTGACCCGTATTACAGTTCCAATCACTCTACGTGCCCAGTCACATGTTGAGCAGATTCAATTTCACTTAGCCAAGGTTCCCTTATACCCAATTGTGCTGGGTTTTTCCTGGCTCTCTAAGCACAACCCTCAGATTTCCTGGGGGTTCCAGCAAATGGAGTTTGCATCTCCCTACTACTGGGAGCATTGCCTCATGGAGGAGGCGCCAGTCCCTGCCCAGGCTTTCACCCTTTCCCCCCCCCTCCTTCTCTGCTTCTGGCAGTCCTTCAGCTACCGTCATCCTCCCAGAGAAGTATGCAGCTTTTCGGCATGTGTTTGACAAGAAGGAGACCGACCAGCTTCCCCCCCAAGGCCTGGCGGCAGCTGCGGTACCTCACTCTTGGGAAGAGATCCTTCACTCTGCACAGGCTCAGGATGATTTTGTTCGCACAAAGGTGCAGGAATTGGGGCTAGCCTCTGCCCCCCCCACTCTACCCCCTTTTCTTTGCGAGGTGGCCTGCTTTACCATTCCGGCCGGGTCTATGTGCCTTCTAGACCCCTCCGTGAGAGGGTCCTCCATCAGTGCCACGACTCCCCCACAGCGGGGCATTTTGGCGTCGCCAAGACCCTGCATGGAGTGACTAGGGATTTTTGGTGGCCTCGTGTGTGTCAGGATGTCAAGTCCTATGTCGCCTCCTGCCCAACTTGCCAGCGAGCGAAGGCTCCCTCAGGCAAGCCCACAGGCTTGCTTCACCCCCTGCCTACCCCCTCAGGACCTTGGAAGCTGCTCTCCCTTGACTTCATCACTGACTTGCCTCGCTCACACGGTAAGACCACTATTCTGGTGGTGGTGGATTTGTTTTCTATGATGGCCCATTTCATCCCCTGCTCTGGGTTGCCCACAGCCAGGGAGACGGCGGAGCTGTTCGTGACGCATGTTTTCCGCCTCCACGGATGGCCCGAGGGCCTCATTTCAGATAGGGGGCCCAATTCACTGCCCATTTCTGGAGGGAGCTACTGGCGTTGCTCCATGTGACGCTCCGTCTTTCCTCCGCCCACCATCCACAGACGGACGGTCAGACCGAGCGCACCAATGCTACTCTGGAACAATATCTGCGCTGTTATGTCAATTATCAGCAAGATGACTGGGTTTCCTTGCTGCCTCTCGCAGAATTTGCTTATAACAATGCCTGCCATGCTTCCACCCGCCAGACTCCATTTTTTGCCAATTTTGGTTACCACCCCAAGGCCTTCCCGTCCACCCTAGCTCCCTCTTCAGTGCCAGCGGCCCAGGACTTTTTAGAGGAGTTGCGAGCGGTACACCACCTCTTACGGGACTCCCTCGAGCAAGCCAAGACAGCCTACAAGGCCTCGGCAGACCGGCGGCACCAGCTGGGTCTGTCTCTGCAACCGGGGGACTGGGTTTGGTTGTCCACCCAATACCTCCCCTCTCACTTGCCCGCATGAAAGCTCGCGCCTCGCCGCACGGGGCCTTTCCAGGTTACGGCCCAGATTAACCCTGTTGCTTTTCGCCTGGCTCTCCCCCCCTCCATGAAGATCCATCCTGTTTTTCACCGGTCCTTGCTGTCCCCCCTGGTTTCTGTCGATCCTCATCGCTCAGTCGGCTCCCCACCACCACCAGTGCTGGTGGAGGGGGAGAAGGAGTTTGAGATCGCGGAGATTCTGGACTCCCGCCTTTCTCGTGGCCGCTTGCAATATCTGGTTGACTGGAAGGGGTACGGGCCTGATGAGCGATCCTGGGAACCTGCAGAAAATGTGCATGCTCCGTTGCTGCTGTGGCGCTTCCACCAGCTGTACCCCCACAAGCCCGGGGCCCCAGGGGAGGAGCAGGAGGGGGGGCCTCATGGGAGTGGGGATGATGTCAGGGTGGACACTGAGCCCATAGAATCCCAGAGTAGTTCTGATTCGGAGGAAGAGCAGTCGCTCCTGGGAGAGGAGTGCACCCCTTTTTCCCAGGGCCAGCAGCTGACAGAGTTTCCTCCCACCCACATTCCTAGATTAGAAAGCAGTCCAGGGAGTGACCCAGCACCGATAGCAGACTGGTTGGATGCGTGGCGCAGACACAGAGAGCGGCGCCAAATGGAGAGCGCAGAAAGGAGGCGTAGCGCCCGGTTGGCGCTCAAAGAACAGTTGCGCCCAGAGGATCCAAGGGAAAAGGGGAGGGATTCTCCCTAGTCCTTATATTCAGGGGTCTGCCAGTAATTGCTTTTCAAACGGGGACCAACTGTTCTAACTTAGGGCATAGGGATGCTGCTGCTCAGATCTAGTTGCTACTTGTAGAGCTGTTAAGTTGTAAAAGAAGAATAAAGCTTTGAAAAGAATCCCTTTGTCTGTGTCTGGACTTGGCTAATGGATTAGACTGAGAGCCCTCCAAGGAGCCCTTGACAATTTTCCCCAAATATACACATCAATTGTGTGCATTTTTGAAATGTGTGCATTTTGGGAATGTATTCATTTTGAAATGTGTTTTTCAAAGGTGCACACGCTGTCAAACACTGGGTTGTTTTGGTCTGCAAATCACATTGTAAGCTCAGAAATATACAGACTTCAACCACAGACTGCATCTGAGTCAGTGTTCAATCTGGAAGGTGTGAACTGGGGAAAATCCTGAAATGAAGTGAAACGAATTTCCCATACATCCCTAATTTGATGGCATTCTCCATTTGAAGGGCTGTCCAGTTCAAGTCCAGTTTAAAAATGAAGAACCGCAACAAGGCAGAGCAGAGGTCTTGATGTTGTCCATCAACATGCTGTCCATCAACATTTAGTAGCACCTGAATAGCTACTAAATTACACAAGTCCCCTGGTCACATGGTGAAAGGTATTCCTACTGAAATTATAGCACCTATTTCCACATTCCCATCGGCCCCTCTCCCCCCATGGCATCCCCATTGCTGGCCTTGTCACCTTCTATATGTTGGGATGAGAAGTCATGCCAGCACCCTGTATGATTTAGAAACCTGAAAAATCAGGGTTTAAAATCATGCAGGGAGCCCCCAAACATGGAAATTCCCTTTCCAGAATTTCACCCCCAATGTATGAAGGATATGGTGTTTCCCCTTCTCACAATTGGAATCATGTGATGGGGCAATATATCCACAGCCCTGTGGGGAAGAAGAAGGAGCGAGGGAGCAGGCAAAGGGAACATCAGGGCCTGCTCCAGTTGGACTGCCCCTCCTTTGGGAGATGAGAGGGGGGAACAAGCCCATCCCACCAGCCCTGCTGACAGTCTACCTAATTCTTTTTTCTCCCCTCCCCATTGCCTTTTCCTTGTGCGTCATGTCTTTTTTAGATTGTAAGCCAGGCCCTACGGGCAGGGACTGTCTTCTTTGTTCATTGTTTGTAAGCTGCTCCGGGAGCCTTTTTTGGCTGAGGAGTGGGATAAAAATACAATAAATAAATACATTCCTGAATAGGGCTCTAGTGTGACTAGGAATCAGATCTCAGGGGGGAGCTACCAGTAGAGTCTCGTGGCTCCAATGTCAGTGGGGCTGTAAATCCACTCTGGGTTTCAGTCAGAGCCCAGTCAGAACTCTAAATGAGTATCCAAGGTGCTGAACTCATTGGGTTCAGAACCTTGGATAACTTCTTTGAAGTTCTCACTGCTTCTGACTGAAACCCAGAGCGGATTCAAAGTCCCACTGGCATCAGAGCCACCAGCTTGCACTGACAGCTACACAGATAGGGCTGACATGGATCTTAGTGGTTCCCACAAAATTATCTGGGCAAGGTATTCTTCTTGACTCATTTGCCTGAATGATGGCTGGGAGGATGTTGTGTGGGAGGTGGGAAAAGGGATGGAACTTGCTATCAAACTCTTGCTATCAAACTTGCTATCAAACTCTTCCCATCAAACTTGACAGGCCTTTGCTGAGTATATGTTAAATAAGAACATTGCTATCTCATTATCATAGGAACCATCGTGTGTGTGTGTGTGTGTATGTATATATATATATATATAAAATTTTTAGGCCCTCATGATGTATGTTCTCCGAATAGACCAACTGCCAATAGATACCTTAGGTCAATCCTGGGAGATTTTAATAGACAAGAGTTCCCATAATACTTATGGAAACTGTAAGAGTGGCTTGGTAAGTGGAATGCAGCCTACATTCCAGCATAATAGAATATATCTGAGAGGAAAAACAAGGGCCAATTTATTTGAATGTTTCTTTTGTGGAATCAGTGCCTTTTGCTGGATGAGGTAGCAAGATCAGCAAAATGCAAGATCAAAGGCATGCACCCTGAAGGGCTTTTTCTTAGAGTGACACACACACAGCACACACACACACACTCACACACTTCTTTATACCCCCAAACCTAGGAGATCAAATTCATCACTTTATGTTAATTTTATAGTTTTGCAACTGAGGCCTAAGAATTAACTTTGCTTCTGGTGTGACTTCACTGAAGGTAGTGGAATCCTGCCAACAGTGTGTTTTCCTTTTGAGTAGTCAGGAAATGCCAAAGTCATGGTTGAATGCAAAGCAACACAACCATATTTTTACATACTTTCTCCCTCTCACACAGCTCAAGGGAATTTACTGTGGAATTTGGAAGGGTGCACGCAAATCTACTGCAGCTCTTAGGGTATCTAAAGAATGTTTGATCTCATAATCAGGACAAAGTATTTCTTGTCTAGAGAGCACACATTTGGTTCCAGGTAAATGTTTGTGTTATGACGTGGTCCTGTGATGGTTGTTCAGAAGAACGTTCCATTTATATCAATGGGATTTACCTCTCAGCCTGTGTATGTATTTATGTATTTCCAGCACAATCTGAGGGAAAGTTAATACCATAATAAAATTTGATACTATAAATCCTCTCAAAATATAGTATAAAATGCTAAACAAACAGCAAAGACAACAATTCCCCAAATGCCTGGAGAAATAAGTAGGCTTTCACTAACCTCCTAAAATTCATGAGAGAGGTATCCTGGTGGGTTCACTCCTTGGAGAGTATCTTTCATAACTGCAGGTCAAAAAATGTTCTACTCTAGTCTACCATAGATCAAACATCATCAAAATGTGGTACTCACTGAAAAGAGACTCCCATTATATGACACAATGGGCTCCTCCTCCTGGATCTAGACAAGGGGTGGGCAAAGTCCGGCTCATGAGCTGCACTTGCCCTGCCGCTATGCCTCTGAAATCCAGTGATGTGACAGCAGGGGAAAAAAGCTTCTTTTAAAAGGAGTATCAGCAATTTGCTGCCAAATTTTGGTAGGGTGGTGGTGTCTGTAGCAAAAAGGGACTATTTTAAAGCAAAAGCATGACAGCAGGGAAGTGGGAGCAGAGTGCGGCCCTCACTAGGGTCTAGAGGGGCAGTGTGGCCCCCTAATCCCTGGAAGTTGTCTACCCTGATTTCGATCATATACTGTAGGGCTTTAAAAGTCAAAACCAGCATCTTGACATGAGCCTAGTGCTGTAGTCATGAGAGCATATGTGTTATGTGCTCCCTTCAGCCTGTTGAGAACAGTATCGAGGTTTTATTTCTTCCAAATTCTGGTTTGAAAATGCCGGGGGTTGGAGATATCCTCTTTCAGTGAGTCATGCGTATATGAATAAGCATGATGTACTCTCAAAACACTCCAAAAATTTACATATTATTTTGTAAAGTCCCCACCCTCCAAATTTTCAGAGCAGACATTGTCTTTTATTAAAGGCAAGCCATCGGTGTTAGTATCATAAAATTTAATAACCCTTTCACACAAAGCCACACATGAGAATGACACTGTACAACTACAAAACCTGTGATGCAATGCAGCCATCAACAAAGTATCGCAGTCTTTCATCAAACCAAGCTATTTACAACATTGGAAGTAACAATGCAATAATTTAGAACCAGCTGAAATGTAAATAGACAGGTGGCTGCCTGGAGATTTGCATGTCCCCCTGGAGATGGCACATTTATTTTAAAATAAATGACTCTTTCTCAGAAATGTTTCTGTCAGTGTTATGAAGCTGATGTCCTTCACACAGAATATATCCCTTTTAATAGTTTTTTTCTATATTAATAGTTCTTAATGGTTTTTTTAATGTATGCATGACCATAATTGCTTGGATGTAGTAGCATATATATCTAGCCAAATTATATGCCCTTCCTCCCTATACTACCAATTTCTGTTCATGAAATATTTATATTTTCAGCAGCTTATATAGGGTAACCACTCCCGCCACACACACACACACCATCTCTAGAACCACAACATTCCTGTTGTTGTTCAGTCGTTCAGTCGTGTCCAACTCTTCGTGACCCCATGGACCACAGCATGCCAGACCTTCCTGTCCTGCGCTCTCTCCCAGAGCGTGCTCAAGTCCATATTCATTGCATCAGTGATGCTATCTAGCCATCTCATCCTCTACCGTCCCCTTCTCCTTTTGCCTTCAGTCTTTCCCAGCATCAGGGTCTTTTCCAGGGAGTTTTCTCTTCGCATTAGGTGGCCAAAATATTTGAGCTTCAGCTTCAGTAGCTGACCTTCCAATGAGCAGTCAGGGTTGATTTCCTTTAGGATGGACTGATTTGACCTCCTTGCAGTCCAGGGGACTCGTAAGAGTCTTCTCCAGCACCACAGTTCGAAAGCATCGATTCTTCGGCTTGATTTTCGCCGTCATAGTCTACGTAAATATTTACGTAGATTAAGAGGGCAAAAATAAGGAACGCAAATGGCAGCGGCCATAGCCACCGCCATTTGCGTACGCGGTTTTTTGTTTTTGTTTTTTACCCAGAGCCCTCCGCGGCCGGAAATCCGGCTGCGGACGGCTCTGGCCTGGCTGGGCCTGGCCAGCTGCTCTGCGGAGCTGCCGCGAAGCACAGCCAGCCGCGGAGGATTCCGGGGGGGAGGAACAGAGCGCCTCCCCCCCCGGCAAAGATTCCGGTGGGAGGGATGGAACGCTTCCCCCCCCATCAACATAATCCGCGAACAGGTAAGTGACTTTCATACATCCCTAGTAGTATCATCTGCATATCTGAGGTTGTTGATAATTCTCCCGGCAATCTTAATTCCGACCTGTGATTCATCCAACCCAGCGTTTCTCATGTTGTACTCTGCATATAAGTTAAATAAGCAGGGCGACAATATGCAGCCTTGTCGTACTCCTTTCCCAATTTTGAACCAATCAGTTGTTCTATGTCTGGTTCTTACTGTTGCTTCTTGACCTTCGTACAGGTTTCTCAGGAGACAGGTAAGGTGGTCTGGTACCCCCATCTCTTTCAGAATTTGCCAGAGTTTGTTGTGATCCACACAATCAAAGGCTTTAGCATAGTCAATGAAGCAGAAATAGACGTTTTCTGGAATTCTCTTGCTTTCTCCATGATCCAGCGAAAGTTGGTGATTTGATCTCTAGTTCCTCTGCCTCCTCGAAACCCAGCTTGTACTTCTGGTAGTTCTTGGTTAGCATACTGCTGAAGCCTAGCTTGTAGGATTTTGAGCATCACCTTGCTGGCATGTGAAATGAGTGCAATTGTACGGTAGTTTGAACACTCTTTGTCATTGCCCTTCTTTGGAATTGGAATGTAAACTGACCTTTTCCAGTCTTGTGGCCACTGTTGAGTGTTCCAAATTTGTTGGCATACTGAGTGCAGCACTTTAACAGCATCATCTTTTAGAATTTTAAATAGCTCAGCTGGAATACTGTCATCTCCGCTAGCTTTGTTGTTAGTAATGCTTCCTATGGCCCATTTGACTTCACTCTCGAGGATGTCCGGCTCAAGTTCAGTGACCGCACTATCATGGCTATCAGGGACATTAAGGTCTTTCCTGTATAGTTCTTCTGTGTATTCTTGCCACCTCTTCTTAATCTCATCTGCTTCTGTTAGGTCCCTGCCTTCTTTGTCCTTTATCATGCCCGTCTTTGCACAAAACGTTCCCTTGAGATCCCCGATTTTCTTAAAGAGATCTCTAGTCTTTCCCATTCTGTTGCTTTCCTCGATTTCTTTGCATTGTTCATTTAAGAAGGCCTTCTTGTCTCTCCTTGCTCTTCTCTGGAACTCTGCATTCAGTTGGATATATCTTCCCCTTTCTCCCTTGCTTTTTGCTTCCCTTCTTTCCTCAGCTACCTGTAAAGCCTCATCAGACAGCCACTTGGCTTTCTTGCATTTCTTTTTCTTTGGGATGGATTGAGTTGCTGCCTCCTGAAAAATGTTACGGACCTCCGTCCATAGTTCCTCAGGCACTCTGTCTATCAGGTCTAATCCCTTAAATATATTCCTCACCTCCACTGTATATTCATAAGGGATATGATTTAGGTCATACCTGAATGGTTTAGTGGTTTTCCCTACATTCTTCAATTTAAGCTGAAATTTTGCAAGAAGCAGCTCATGATCTGAGCTACAGTCAGCTCCAGGTCTTGTTTTTACTGACTGTATAGAGCTTCTCCATCTTTGGCTGCAAAGGACAGAATCAATCTGATTTCGATATTGACCATCTGGTGATGTCCATGTGTAGAATCGCCTCTTGTGCTGTTGGAAAAGAGTGTTTGCTATGTTCAGCGTGTTCTCTTGGCAAAACTCTATTAGCCTTTGTCCTGCTTCATTTTGTACACCAAGGCCATGCTTGCCTGTTATCCTGGTTATTTCTTGACTTCCTACTTTGGCATTCCAATCCCCTATGATGAAAAGGACATCTATTTTTGGTGTTAGTTCTAAAAGATGTTGTAGGTCTTCATAGAACCGATCGACCTCAGCTTCTTCGGCCTCAGTGGCTGGGGCATAGACGTGAATTACTGTGATGTTGAATGGTTTGCCTTGGATTCGTATTGAGATCATTCTATCGTTTTTAAGATTGTACCCCAGTACTGCTTTTCCCACCCTTTTGTTGACTATGAGTGCTACTCCATTTCTTCTAAGGGATTCTTGCCCACAGTAGTAGATATGATGGTCACCAGAATTAAATTCACCCATGCTTGTCCATTTTAGTTCGCTGATTCCCAAGATGTCGATGTTCAATCTTGCCATCTCATGTTTGACCACCTCCAGCTTACCTTGATTCATTGATCTGACATTCCAGGTTCCTAAACAATATTGTTCTTTACAGCATCGGACTTTCTTTTCACCACCAGACACATCCACAGCTGAGTGTCCTTTCGGCTTTGGCCCAGCCACTTCACTTTTTCTGGTGCTACTTGGAAATTCCCTCTGCTCTTCCCCAGTAGTATATTGGACACCTTCTGACCTGAGGGGCTCATCTTCTGGCGTCATCTCATTTAGCCTTGTGATACGTTCCATGGGGTTTTCTTGGCAAGAATACTGGAGTGGGTTGCCATTTCCTTCTCCAGTGGACCACATTTTGTCAGAACTCTCTGCCATGACCTGTCCGTCTTGGGTCGCCCTGCACAGCATAGCTTATGGCTTCACTGAGTTACGCAAGCCCCTTCGCCACAACAAGGCAGTGATCCATGAAGGGGCAACATTACTACTGCCTATATATATCCCAAAATTGAAAAAATTGAGGCCTAAAATGTAGTTACCTATAGCATGCCTGGTGCATTTAAGAATTCTTCTTCCACCACTATTAGGCTACAATCCTATACACACTTAGGGGCAAAACATACATTACTTTAAGTGTGTCTAGCAGCTATGTCTTATTTTTATTTTACTATAGAAGTAGGCACAGTGGCCCTGATCTGTATCTTAAAAGCCCCAAACACACCATGCTAAGGTCTTGATCTAGATTGGGGGCCCTGTGCCTACTCTAGAGTAAAACTGGGGGGGGGGAGATGTAGCTGCTACACAGACATTTAGGGCATAATCCTATGGGGTTGGTCAGCCATCTCTGAACTCGGGGTAGCCAGCTATCCAATGCAGGGCAGGCGGACCACAGAGGGGATCCTCTCTTCCACACTCCAGCTGCCCTGCATTTGTGACTAGCCAACCGACTTCAGCTGTCTAGCTGGGATGTGTTGGAGTGGGAGGATACAGACAGCACATAGGAAGCATCATAACAGCGCTTCTGTGATCTCCTCCCCTCCCTGCCCTCGGGAAGCCCTTTTGCCTGCTCCATGCTCCTCTTATGATTGCAGAGCCGGGGATGAACCGCGCTGCCTACGAGGCAGCAGGGGAGGGGGAGGGGAGTGAGGTTTCTGGGAACTGAAAAATCCTATGGCCATCTAGACGCTGTCTAGCAACCATAGGATTGCGCCCATAAAGTAGTGCTGTGCCAAAAATTCACTTTGATTGAAAACAAATTGCTTTGGGGGCGGGATTCAAAGGAGAAGAACATTTTGGAGAAATTCTTATGGGTTGGGTTCAGTGTTCTTGTGGTTACTTTACTTATGAGGTGACGAGGAATGTGCCGAAGTGTCCTGTCTTTCACTGTATACTCATCTCTCTGGCACCCTGGAACCTCCTCAACTTCCCGTACTTCAATTAAATGCGAGAACAATCATGAGGTAATTCCTCCCACAGGGCTTTTTTCTGATCAGGGAGTGCAAGCAGCCTGAGAGGCTGCAGAGAAATGGAGAGATGTGTAATAGAAACTCTCTGCACACTTGGCACCACCAAATTTTCTCCATCATTTTTGTGGTGGCCCCCTTCCTGCCCCCCACCTCCCACATGTACACATACCTAGAATGACACTAGATATGGGGCATGGTGAAGGATGCAAAATGGTGACTAGGCTTCCAACACTGTTGTTGCAAACCCAAAACCAAAACACATACACATTTTGCTGCACAAAAAACACAAACCCTGAAGAAAAAGTTTGTTTCTTGTGGATATCTGTGTTTTATTATGGAGTTTTTAACCATAGTGTGAGCTCCTTTGAGTGAGTATAAATAATAGAAAATCAGGATATATATATTTCCTGGGGCATGATTACGGATTCTCCTTGAGGGACGGGGACATGGCCATGGGGGCTGTCATGATAAGCTCTTGAACTTCAACACGGACTTCTGCACCAGTGCTGTTTATATTGATTTTATGAACAGTGATACATACTATACGTTCCCCCTTCATTCTTTATTACCCAGCAGGAGGATTGCTTTAATGTGGGGACTCCAGGTGGTATTACGTGGGGACACCAAACCTATGTTTACTCAAATAATTAATCAGTCTGACAGATGCATATAAATTCCTGCATTGTTCACACTTGGGCACATTACAGACATGGTATGATTGCTGCAGCCCCCTCCATGTTTCCATGTTCATGCAGCTTCCATAAGCTTAGAGTAAGGACAATCATGTGAGAGGGGCTGAAGTAACCCTGTCTTTGGCCCTTTCTATGTGATCTCCTGACTTTTACCATTATTGGAGAGAGCCACTGGGCTGTAGCAAACACATCCCTCTGTAACTTAAGAGTTGGCTTTCAGACACTTTGAATGAAGAAGGAATAGGAGTACATCCCCCTCTTTAAATAGAAACAATACCCCAGCAGCATCACTGTCTGTGTGAAGCCTATCGAAACAGCTATCAAAAATTGTGCCAAATGAACAGCTATCGAAAATGCTTTTCATTTTCCCAGGCAGTGCCTGTCCACCAGAAGCAGCATGATTCTCTGCCTACACTTAGGGATGTGAAACTCAGGCTCGCTGCAGTTCTCCAAATTCCATCTCGAATCTCATTCCGAGTCCGACTCGAGTCTGTCTCAGAGTGTGAGCTTTTTCGTTTTGCATGAATATCTGTGCGTAATTGACCAAATATTCGCAGCAATTGTGCCCATCTTTGAAATGTACACATTCTTCTCTACTTGATTAAAGTGTGTTTGTGCGCATTTTTCAAAAGTACACATTTTAAATGCATGTTTTTCAAATGTACCCATGCTGTCGAACACATGAGGGGTGTGTGTGTCTGCAAATCATACTGCAAGCTCAAAAATGTATGGAATTCGACCACAGATTGCATCCAAATCTGTGTTTGGTCCAGAAGGAGCAAACTGCATAAATCCTTATAAAAATGAACAGAAGCTAATTTCTCATACATCCCTACCCACACTACAGGAAGGGCTCTGGGATACCTAGCAAGGATGCCATATGACAGAGTAAGAACTTTAAACGTTTATGAATTATCTGGTGATTCTCTGGCTGCTCTTTCCTTTTTATTGTAATGGATAGTGTGTGTGGGGGGGGTTATCATCTACTGCACATAGGAATCTGACTAATGCTGAGACACACCACTGGTCCATCTAGCTCAGTATTGTCTATACCAGGGGCAGGCAACCTTTCTGGGCAAAGGGCACATTTGAGAAATTGTCCTGGACACCACCACAAAATGGCTGCCATAGGAGGAGTGGCAAAGGACAAGTAACCTGCTCAAAAGAAGGTAGTCAAGCTTTTATTTTGCTGGGAACCTGAAAGAATGGGGGCTTCTCATCTCTAGATCCTACATCTTTAGAAGTGACAGAGGGGCTGTGCATTTTGAGCTTTCTCTCAGCATCCTTCAAGATGGGGATTTCATTTCTCCAGTTTATATCTTTTCTCACAAGTCCTGAGCTCCCATCCCACTCCTCTGCCTCCTTACTTCTCCTGCAGGGGAGACAAGGGTTGGAAGGTGGCTGAGCTCTTTGCAGTGTGATCTGCTTCAGAATGTTCGCATTTAGTAACATTTAATGCTTCCTTAGCACTCAAAATGGTCTTTCACTCAAGTGTCCCAAACATAAACAGTATTCCAAACAAACGAGCAATTTCCCACCACCTAGGAGGTGTAAGAGTTTAATCAGTGCTATCCAGAAAAGGGGGCATCTTTTCCAAGAACGGAGGTGCGGTGATGTGGGGAAGGTGCACCTGCTGAATTTCTGCCTGTCATGCTGGGGGTGAAGTTGGGGTAGGGAGAGAAACTTACTTTTCACTAATGGCTAAAAAAAGGCTGCCTCAGTTACATATATATCATAAGTTTGCTGAAATCAGTGGGATTTGCATGAACAAAGCTGAGTTCAGGATTGCAGTGTTAATTTGGAAAGTATTCGGAATGTTCCATGGTGAAGATTCTACATGCCATCTAAACTGTGGTCATAGTTGGAAACACATCTCTTTAAATGATAAGATTTATCTTCCTTGTAAGATACTCTCTCTTCACCCTCTCCCCTACATAAATCAAAAATGGGTCTGTTGAAACCCTGGTTTTAAACTGGTGTATGTGAACCAATACAGAGCATTAGATCCCTAATCCTCATATGGATTTCTGCTTATTCCTGAGTTGATTTAGCTCTTCTGAGTGGGCCCTTTCAAGGGGCTCAGCTGGCATAAACATTAGGCTCACTCATCTTCCATTCGTTAAGGAAAAAGAAATAAAGAAAATGCAAATTTCCAAGTCTGGTTTATATTATACCCTTGCATGCACATTCCTTTTTGGGTGGTTTGCTGTATTTGTTCCACTAATTATCACTGAAGTGTGATGTACAATGAGGGTTACAGTGATATCAAATAGCTAGTGAACCCACTGCAGATGTTATGGTTTAAGGAACAGAGCGGGGAAATAAGAGGATCCTTTCAAGTCTCTGAACTTCTGAAATTTAATACATATTGGAATCTATCTATACAAGGACCATTAATCTTTACTCTGCTTGAAGGGTGACCCAATCTGGAGAAGGTGGGGGGGACTCTTTCCTTTATAGCCTGATCCTATGAATGTTTGCTCAGAAGTCAATCCCACTGAATGCAACGGGACTCAACTTCAGTAAGTGCACATAGGATGGAAGCCTTAGGAGTTGTATAGACCAAGGAATTTCAATAAGTGCAGCTTGCTGGGCAAGAGTGAAAAAGTCGCACCTGCTACATTAAGGACGGGCAAATCTGCCAACATCAGTTTCACTCAGGTTCTCATTTAGTCCACTGCTAAGTTTGTTCTGTCCCATTTGCATCTCAGATTGTTTCTTCTTTTTTTAGTCCGCTGGAGAATCTGTATGTATTTTCATGTACATTTTTCAAAGTATACACATTTTCATGGGTATTCCCCCCCCCCAATGTATGCATACGTGTGCACTTTTTCAAATGATGTTCCATTGGATGCATACCTTTGGAAAAAACTATGAAAATGTGTATATCTGGAAAAAGCGTGCATGGAAATACATACGGATTCTTTCAAGTGTACATACATTTTCAAAGGTACGCACTTTTGTACACTTTTCTGTCAACTGCATCACCAACTTCAGAAAAGTGTGGATTTCAACATCTCACTGCATTCTGGTTTGTGTTTCGGTTCAGGAAGTGCAGATTTGGTAAGTTTGCGTTGAAATGCGGATCAAACAAATTTCTCACCAATCCCTAGCTACAATTTCCTTGATGGTGTAATTGGCCCTATGTTTCTTAGCATTCATAGCTAGTGTTGAGGGGAAAACACAAGCCACCATGAACTAGAATTGATATCACACAGCTAATCTCAGGTATTTCAAACGTTATGGATGGAATTATAGAGAGGATCACCTATTCCCATATGAAGCTGCCTGGCCATTCGGAAGCCCTTTTCTGAGTATTCCCTTCTTTCATGGGTGAGGTGGATGGTGACTGGGGAGAAGGCCTTTCTATGGTGAGCCCCTGGTTATGGAACTCTCTCCACAGAGATGCTCACCTGGAACCTCTTTTCTTCTGTTTTAGGCACCAAGTGAAAAATGTTCTCTTTGCTTGTGCCTTTGTTGTTGTTCAGTCGTTCAGTCGTGTCCGACTCTTCGTGACCCCATGGACCATAGCACGCCAGGCCTTCCTGTCCTGCGCTCTCTCCCGCTTGTGCCTTTAGTAGACTATAAAGTGTTCTCACTGTTCTATGAATATGTGTGCACTGTTTGGTGGTTCTATCAATGATTTTATGTTGATTATAGGCTGTTTTTGTTGTTTTCTACTTTGCAGCGACAGTTGGTGCCCACTGGGGACTGGTAGAGCAGCTAACCATAGGCAGAACCAAGGGGTCACTATATGCGGAACCAAGGGATCTGCTCCATAGCAGGAACCCATTACACAGAAAGGGCAAACTAAGGCATGCAAGTAAACTTCAAGATGATAAGTTCAAAGCAAAGGAATTTTTTGTGGGGGGGTCCTAGCTTGGATCAAAATTGGAGTTGTCACAGTCCTATTGTGGCTCATGGTTATGATGCACATCAAATCAGCCTGCTTGATGCTCAGAACTCCTTCATCTGGAAGCCCCCTAACATAACTGTGTCTTTTGGACAGAGAGGGCTATTGCCCTTTCAATATAAAGGAGTCAGCAACCAGCATCATGTGTATCTCACCATCAAAACAATGTGGCGAGTCCACGCCAGAAACAAGTGCAGCTGTACAGACAACTTTCAGTTGGTATTATGCAGCGGTTATGCACAGCTTCCATTTTGGAGATGATCATTTGTCAGACATGGGATAAAATGTCAGCTCTGGTAGGCGCTCAGTGCGGTGCAAGAGTGTTCTACCTCAGCAATCAATATTGCCCTTTGGATGTCTGACAGTACTAGCATTATTTGTCTCTGGAAATGGAATTTTCTTCTGCCGTGTGCTCTGCATAGATCTACAGATGTTTCTTCCTCTCCACCCCCCCCCACATTTTTCTTAAGTGAGAGCCAGAATTTGCTATCAATAATTCTTATCGCTGTGAATGTAATTCTATACTTCACCCCACCCCATAATCTTTAAATTCTTTTTGTACTCTCTTATTTCCTTCTCTGAGAGCTCTCTGCCATGAATTTGGCATGCAGAGAGTAAACACATAAATAATTTCAATTCCACAAAAGAAAAAGAGTACTTCAGATGGTGCATTTCTAGAGGAGAAACCACTTCTCAAGTGAATTACATCAATTGGCTTTAAGCTACAGAAGTGTTACACAACTGAGCTAAGTGCTTGAAAAGTGCTACTACAGGAGAACTAAACATTGTAGGCATTATTACCATTTATTAAACAATTACCTTTGCCACGATGTCCTGTTATTTTGGAAATGGACAACATCATGAGATGTAGTGATGGCCACCAACTTGGGTGGCTTTAAAAGGGGATCAGAAAATCTTGGAGGAGATGGCTATGAATGGCTACTAGACATAATGGCCACATTACCTCTGTCTACCACTTGCTGGGGAACATGAGTGAGAGAGGAATGCTGTTGCACTCATAACCTGTTGTGGGCTTCCCATAGGCACCTGGTTGGCCACTGTGTGAAGAGGATATTGAACTAGAGAGGCCTTTGGTCTGATCGAGCATGGTGCTTCTGATGTTCTTACGGTCTCATGGTGTTCAAAGGTTCATAGGAAATATGAAATCCAGAAGGAAAGGAAAAGAAGTCAAGGACCAGGGAACTGAAACACAAAACTCTTCCCCCACCCCCACCAACAACAATACATTCTGTGTTAGATTTGATTGTGACTATTCCACCAGTGTTCTCATATGTCTCTGAATCACATGCCAACCTGCTTGAAGGGTCAACAAACATGTTGGGTCTGTCCACACGACAGCATTCCAGGTGTCTGGTTTGGAATTAAAACAGAAGCCTGGGAAAAAGGACAGAGCATGTCCCACAGCAAAGCAGGCATGCTTTCTTTGCATTTCTCGAACAGCAGTGTAGATGGAGGAGAAATACAGGTGAGAGTCCAGTGCTATGTTTTGGCGACAGGATTGAGATGTGCACTGGATGTACATCTATTCCCTTCAGAAAAGCTATGCAAATGTGTTTATTGGTTTAGATGCATCCATCATATTAAGAAATGGCCTGCAAGGCATGCCTCAGTTTGAATCGATGTTTCTTGTCCTCGGTTCATCTCTGGTACATGTTAGTGTATATCAGTGGTCTTGCCCTTTCCAGATCCATGTTAACACATGTGATCTCTAAAGACATGTTTAACCTTACCCATAATCTGAGGGTAAGATTATGGGTACATGTTATGTTGTGTGCACAGCATGTAGCTGAGGCTTAGATTCTTCTTGTTTTACTCTAGAGTGCATGGCCCCTATTCAGAACAAGTCTACCCCACAACAGTGGTGGAGGACTAAACCTTCTTCCCCACCTACCCATTTGCTTCCCCAAATTCCCTTCCCCTGTTTAGGATTTTTAAAAAGAGAAAGGGCCTCCATTGATGCCCATGGAGACTTTTGTTTGTTTGTTTAAACTTCTACCTGGCAGGGGGAAGGTTTAATCCTTCCCTTCTAGTGCACAGTAGTCCCAGTCTGAATTGGGGCCATTCACACTTCCTCTAATGCAGTGGCAGGGAACCTCTTTCAGCCTGAGGGCTGGATTCTATTCTGAAGAGGCTCTTGCGGCCACATTCCATGGTGGGTGGAGCTGAAGGCAAAGGAGGGCAGGGCCAAAATGCAAACCACCACCACCACCAAGCACTTAAAGCTCTTGCTTCCTGGAATGTAGGAGATAGGGCTGTGCATGGACCCCCTGCTCCTCTTCGGAGCCGCTTTGAATCTTCCGAAGGGCCCCTGCTCCACTTTGGACCATTCGAACCCCCTCCACTTTGACTCAGATCCGGATAGGGGTGGACGAAAGTCACTTACCTTTCGTCGAAGCTTGTTCGCAGTGGAGGGGAGGCGCTTCGCTGCTCCCCCCGTGAAGTTCAGGCCGGGGGGGGAGGCTTCCTGCCTCGCCCCGGCCAAAATTCAGGCTGGGGGGGGAGGCTTCCCGCCTCGCCCGGCCGAAATTCCGGCTGGGGAGGAGGCTTCCCGCCTCGCCCGGCCGCGAACTCGAAAGTTAAAAAAAAAAAAAAAACGCCCCCGTGATAGGCTACGTGACGATTAACGTAGCCTATCACGGCTAGATCTGCAAAGTCAGCCGTGATAGGCTACGTTAATCGTCACGTAGCCTATCACGGGTGACTTTAAAAAAAAAAGCGCGTACGCGAATGGCGGCCCCCATAGGGAGCCGCCATTCGCGTTCCTTATTTGGTCACTGTAGTCTACGTAAATATTTACGTAGACTACAGCGACCAAATAAGGAACGGGAATGGCGGCTCCCTATGGGGGCTGCCATTAGCCATATGCACTTTTTTTTTTTTTTTAAGTCACCCGTGATAGGCTACGTGACGATTTACGTAGCCTATCACGGCTGACTTTGCAAATCTAGCCATGATAGGCTACATTAATCGTCACGTAGCCTATCACGGGGGCGTTTTTTTTTCTTTTATTGGAATGGCGGCGGCGGCGGCAGCCGGTCGAAAGACCGGCTGCCGCTCCCACCCCGCACGAACACCCGCCGAACCGCCGGCCGGACCCGCCGCCGGGAGGGACATTCGGCGAAGGTAAGTCCCGTCCCGGGGGGGGGCGGGGGGCGGAGGATTTCTCCCCGAAACTTGTTCGGGGGGCCGAACACGTTGGCATTCAGCCCCCCGAAGTTTTGGGGAGAAATTCTCTGCCATCCCTAGATCCGGATCTGAAGCAAAATTTCGATGTCCGGATCACTCGTTAGGGGCATTTCCCCATTGGTTTGCATGGGAAAACACAAATGGCCATAACTTTTTCAGTTTTCATGATACATGAAATTTGGGGACCAGTCAACCCCCATGGAGGTGGTTCCAACTTCCAAATTTCAGACAGTTTGGCCCAATAGTTTTTGTGCAAGGTGCAGGTGAAATTAGATTTTCTCCAGAAAAACTCTCAAAGCAAAGAGCTATAACTTTTCACTGCTTGCACAGAAGTGCATGAAAGCTGGGGAATGTACAGCCCCCTGGAGGGCATCCCAGCTGCCAAATCTCAGACAGTTTGGCCCAGTAGGTTTTGTGCAAGGTGCAAGTAAAATGTGCTGTTCTCAGAAACTCAAACCAAAGTTCATAAAGGGATAATCAAGTTAGGTGATGAAACAGTGAGGAGGTCACTATCCCTAAACTCTGCTGTAGGTTTCTTTGAAGTGCAAATAGTACTACTTTCCTATTCATAGTCAATAACCTCAGGGTCTCTTTGGCTGAAACTGCCTGGGAAAACACTGGCTGGTAGGCAGGAAGCAACAAAGACAGCAGCCCTGCCAGATGGGCACATTGACTTGAACAAGCAACATCAGTTGTCTGCTGGACTGACAGACGCAGGAAGTAATACAGCAAGGCGGGCATAGCAGCACGTCGCCCACCTCTGCCCCTGCCAAGACCCCAAAGATGCCTTATATTGGGCTTGCTTGCTTTGCAACACACAGTACAGTATTATATTATTTAAATAACAGCTACTAATATATGCTGTCCTTTGCCCAGTGTTTTTGGAAATGTGGGCTGTGTGTACTCTTTTGACACACACTGTTTGCTTGTCCACACAGTACAAGTGCACGCACGCACACACGTGCACGCACACACACACATAACAGCAAAAGAAAAGCAAACACTAAACTACAAGCAAAGGGAGGTGGGACTAACTATAATTCTAACAGAAGAGAAAGGGTTGTGGGGGGTTTTGGTGTTTTTTTTTAGGGAAAAGAGATCAAAACTGGGAGGGAAGGAATTGAGAAGTGGGGGTGTTGGGGAGCCAAGAACAAGGAAAGGAATATATATATTCCTTAGACAGAATCAAAGTAAGGGCAAACTAATGGTTGAGAGAGAATTGAAAAGGTGTGTGTGTGGGGGGGGAGGAGATAAGAAATTACAGTGAAATTTTCTGGCTTTTTACATGAACAACAACAAGAATGAATGGTAAACCTATTACAGTGGGGTGGGGTGGGGAGAGACTAACATAGCTGTCATAGCACACACTTTCTTCTTGGCTTCGTTCTGCCAAAGGAGAGTGGGAAGGGTTAACCTCCTTCCCACTCTCCTTTGGCAGGATGCCAGCTGCTCTGGTGCCATGGCTTCCTCTGCCATGCCTGGCAGAGACTGGCACAGTTGCTCTCAGTGGCTGCAGCAGAGGCAGAATAGGACTGGAGCTGAGAGAGAAATGCCCTGGAGCTTCCCTCTTGGCTCCCGTCCCATCCTGCTACTGCTGGTGCCACCATCATTGCACACAGTGGCAGCTTGTCAGGGCAGTGGGAGGCTGCTCAATTATCAGGGAGCTCATGCACCCCAATGGATTCCCCCCTCCAGGGTGTGTGCACCCCAATGGATTCCCCCCTCCAGGGTGTGTGGAGACACCCCACTTTGGAGACCACTGTTCTAGCTTCTAGACCTGGCTTCTCCAGTAACACCACCTCTCTCACAATGAGCAAATGGAGGCTGACTCACACCAAAGCTCATTCCCTCCTCCTCCTCTCCCCTGCCCTCCTCTCTCCTCATCTTCTGCCCCTCCCGGTGGCTGGATCTCTCTCAAATTGATACATTTGGCACCTCTGTGTCCTCTCCCCTTCCACCCTCCCTCCTCTTCCTCCTGCCTCTCCTGCAATATCTTTCACAAGTTGATACATTTTGGAAACAGCCTGTCCGGGCTGCTCAGAAGGGATAAGAAGAGCTACAAATCTCCAAGGAGGGCTGAAGTGCCTTGTAGGTGACCCACCTATGAGGTGCTGTTCTGATCTACTTTGCAGCAAGATAAGGCACCTCTGAATCACCCCGCCTCGCCTTGTTATTCAGGCTTTGGACCAAAGCAGTGCACAGCCCTAGTAGGAGAGGCATGTCAACTTATTAGAATGGGGAAAAAACTGCACAAAAGCCAGGAAACCACCAAACGATTAGTGGTTGGAGGAAAGGGGCAGGGCCAATGGAAGAGGGTGTGGCCATCTGGGACATGCCAGAGGGCTGCATCCCTGGAGGGCTGGAGCCAGCCCTCGGGCCTGAGGTTGCCCATCCCTGTTCTAGAGTAAAAAAAGAAGAAGATATGCCTCAGCTGCATGCTATACAATTAATGTAACATCTCATTTGAACCTAAGATACATATGTAAAAAGGATCATGTAACCTTGGCAGTAGTGTATCTTAGCAGATTTGTTACACACACACACACACACGTTCTATTCCTTATTTTGGCCACAGAAGAATAAAAAATGTACATAATGATCACGTTGGGAATTAGCTTCTTGGTAATAGGCACTATATGAACTCCAATAGGGAATTAATTAGCTCGTATATAACTGACAAACCTATGCACACTAAACATATGAGGCAGATGATCAAACAGAGGCCATGCAGCTTCATACACAGGAGGATTCAAGGGTGAGGAAGTAGGGTGCTCCATGGCTAAATTGAGGGCTGCTCCTGTTAGGCACTAGGCCATGGCTGCCCATGACTGTAGACAGGCTGGGTTATGGCATCCGGAGAGCTGTCAGGGTTGGGTCTTAGCAACTTGGGGCTCTGAAGCTTCTGAGAGAGGGATGGTGGTGACAAAATTATGAAATTGACAAAAGAAACAAGTTTTATCTGCACACACACATTTGCACAATGAAGTACTACAAAAGCAGGGGAAGATGCAGAGTCTGCAGTTTGTAGGAAAAGGACCTCCATTTAATACAGAATATGAAAGATACCTTTCCAGAGATCGCGATAGATCATCCTGAAGACAAAACTGGGATGAGGAGGAATTCCTGCAGCTGCCCTGGGAAAAGGGGCCTCGGGCAAGGCTGCTAGCTGCTGCATGATGGGCCTCCAGCCCTCCACTCCTGCAGAAGCAAAACATAGGCTACAGAACTGGGTATTCTGTGGAGAACGGGTCAGCAACACTCTCTGGCAAAGCCCCAAGTTCTGTGGCTTGGAGAGTGATGTCCAGAAGGATGATTTCAATGAGGAAGTGAAGGTCTGAGAGCCAACAGGAATGGTGGAAACCACCAGAACAATGGAAACAATGGAACAGTGGGCACTAGAACCCTGAGCTTATATAGTATTTTTAGACAAAGCTAAACAAAAGGGCCAGGATGAATACCAGCCTTGACAGGGCAGATTCTCCTGCCAAACCCAATTGAGACAGATTCTGCCTGTAGTACTGCTGGGGATCTCCACCTGACCATCATGCAGCACAATGATCTGGTTCAGGCAATACAACAGCCCACCATGGGTTAATTATCCCTCGGGGCACTGCAGCGCATACTGGCCACCATTATGAATATGTGAGTCCCAGCTGGGGGTTGCCATGCCTCGTGGTGTCATCCATACCTGGGCGGTGGGTGTTATTTGAGGGTTCAACAACCCCCACATAACCCTGAAACAGACCATGGCTGCTACGTATTCAAAATGGTGACCGGCATGCACCACAGCTCCTTGCAGGTAAATTAACCCACAATGGGCTGCCGTGTTGTGCAGACTGGCCCAGTATTTATGCAACACCTTGGGGATATGCGACTCTTTGGGTGTATTCATACCTAGCACCGATTAAGGTGCTTCAGTTCCTATTGTGGGGCGCTTCTTACAGCGTGACTAGTTCAGCTATATTGCTGAATCCTTTCCTGTGTACGTGACCAGAAGTTCACAGCCTATGAGGCAACTGCTTGCTGGAACTTCTTGCCCATTTCAAAGAGTGCTGCTCATGGGGCCAGGCTGAGGCTCTTAAATCAGCCTTATGCAACAATGTCAAGGAATACAGTGGTGAAATATCTCCCCCTATGTCCAGCATCCAGCCAACATCCAAGACCAGTTTAATCCTCACATGCAATATGAGACCCAGGTCTATTTTTCTTGACTTATAATTTTTACTTTTTTCTTATAGCCAGAGTCCAAAAGACCAGATACAGCCTTCCACAGACATAGAGATCTTGACCATGGCTTATTAGCCTCTTCCCCCTGGGGTACCCTCTGGGGTGACCCTCTGTCACTTGATGTTCAGGGGGCTTCATGATCTTTTGGAATACTGGTGGGGCTTTTTGAAGCCCAGCCTGTTTCTCTATGGATCTGTCTTTTTCTATACCCTTTATTCTCTCCCCTGGCCCTCTTTCTCTTTCCCTCAGTGGCTCTAGTTCTGCACAACCAAGTCAGGGCACATCTGCCAAATGAAGGCCAATGGTGTAGATTCTGTCATGCTGTAAACTGCAATATCCTCTCCATTTACCTGTGCTATATCAAGCATTCCCCTTGTGGACTGGGGAATGCTGGGAGCTGTGGGACTTTTCTCAGTCTAAACTTGCATAGGATTGTGCCTTAAGTCACTCAAAAAGCACTATCGCAACATTGTTCTGCAGATACAAGATTATCCTCTGAAACGACACAGTGATGATGCAGTATATTGATAATACCCTCAGTAGCTCCACGACAACAGCCTGCTCTCCAAGTCCAATAAATGTGGATTGGAACAATTATGGGGCCCGCAGAAAAGAAAGGCACTTTCCCGATGCCAGTATCAGGTTTGGTGTGTGGGTTTTGTTTGTTTGTTGTTGTGGTGGTTTTTTAGTCACCCCCCCCCCCGAGGTTTTCCCATGAAACAATGGTATAATAGAAGCTTCCCATCTCACAAGGGTGTTGTGAACGGAGCATAACATTACAACCAATTATTAAGCACTCCCACACTGTAGCAATTGTATGTCTATACAAATGTGGAGAAAGGACTCTCCATGTCTGTTTTATGACAAGCACACTCAACTGGTGCTGCATGAATAATGCATATTCATTAAGTAGAGGCGGGCACTTGAAGAAGAAGAAGAAGAAGAAGAAGAAGAAGAAGAAGAAGAAGAAGAAGAAGAAGAGGAGGAGGAGGAGGAGGAGGAGGAGGAGGAGGAGGAGGAGGAGGGGGAGGAGGATATTCAAGATAATACAAAGTTAAATTTTCCATATAGGTTTTTTGTTTCATAAAGGAAGTTCCACTGAAACAGACTGGTATTTAGAGTTTGTGCACATATCTTGGAATGCTGAATGGTGTGTCACAATAAAAGCCCCCATCAAACATACATTTCAAGTACCAGATAAACAAGGCAAGCAAACTACATGACGTTCTTGAAATATGAATTCAAGTGTAATTGTCCAAAGGGCCACTACAGGAAAACCAAAGAAGAAAAAATTATATATATTCTTGACCCAGCAACCTTGGAGTTTGAACATGCATGCCTTATATTGAAATGTCTTTTCAGATAGCTCTGCTGGGTATCAAATGAACTTTATTTTGAGTGACAGTCCGCTATTTTCTTCTCCAAATTTTCAGTCTAACTCTATTTCATGGTGTGTCGACTCCCTATATGATTGCTCCAATATTCAGGTGCAGAGAAGTAAATGTTTCATGAAAGTGGTATCCCTGTCAGTAGTGTGCATATCATCGAGCCCCCCCGAGCTGTCAGTGAACAGATTGTCGAATTACCATTAGAATACAGGAGCCCATAGCTGCAGGCAGTAAATGGAGAGCCGGTAAGCATATGTCACCAGCGTGATATTTTAGCTTCGTATGAATTTGTAAAGTGGAAATGAGCCAGCAGTACTGCAGCAACTGCTAACTGTTCTGTCTACCCGTGTATCCACATTACACTGTATGTTTGCAGAATTTGCAGTAAAAGAAACTTTTTTAAAAAAGAAACTCACTACACTTCATACTTCTGAAATACAATGTTCGTATGAGTCTTGAACAGCAGTTCCTGGACAACGGTGTAGCAGTAAATTTTAAAGTGCAGGCACTCATCATGACAGTCCCCACAGACAGTCCCCCCCAAGGAGAGTCCAAAAATGCAGGCAGCTGGGTTGATCCATATCAACAAACCAATTCTGGCAATTTTATCTCCATCAAGAGCAGTTCTTTGGTAAGCTAATGGGTCTTATTCAGTCATTCCCCTCACCCACTTACTGTGAGGATTGCAGCTAAGCTCAGAGGAAACAGGGAAGTCTGGGGGTGGTGGGGTGGTGGCAGATGACATCAGCATCCCTGCTAACAAAAAAGTGCTGGCGCTGCGTCCCTGTACATCCTGGCTCCACTACACCACTGGTCTTGGAATAACAATTCTTCAGAGCCCAAACTACAGCTCGGTAGCATTTTGGGGTCGTTCTGTTTGTTTGAGGGTTGTTGTTGTTCTTTTAGTTCTTGAAGCTGTTTTGGAAGTCCCCTTAAGAAAGCTAAATAAAGGCATGATTCCATCTGGCTCATATGTCCATGGAGAGCATCATTAGGTACCTGGAGATCGGTTCAAAAACAGACCTGCAGCACCTCACCTCTTCCGCTTTACTGCACAATGCACAATCGGCTCCTTCGTAAGTTGTGCAGCATGATGTGTGAACACTCCATGGGTTGTTGCTGGGTGAACTGCTAGCTTTCACAACCAACCAAGGAGCTTATCATGGGGTAAAGTGGAAGAGCCAGGTGAGCAGCAGGTAGCATGCTCCCTCTCTCCCGCTCATCCTCGGCAACTCGTGGGTTGTTGAACTGATGGGTTGTCATTATGTGCAAACAGGGCCTGTGTTTCCCCTTTCACTTTATATGGAATGCAGCTTTGCCAGAATGCATCCACTTGGGCAGTTGTGGTTACCACTGATAGTCATTCCCTGGCATTTACTGCTATCCTTGTTGAAATCCCCACTGTTGAAAGGTTATTTAATTTATTGCTTTTAATTAAACAGAATGGGCACTCAGATAAAAGCGAAGCTTTTATCCTAAGCACCAATCCCTAAGTCATAAATATGCAGATTTTTCTTCTTCCCTGGCCTTCTGCTGATACAAATTCCGAGATTTAATATATGGTGGAAGTGAAGAGGAAGCAGTTGTCATGAGACCTTTTCATGCTGTAATGGAAAGTGAATCACATTCACATAAATAGGATTTATGGCAGCTCAGATTTAAGCACTACGAGAGGAATACCTGCTGGTTTGTAAGGATGAGGCGTAATAATGTACTGGCATGAAATTTAAAGCAGGTCTTCCTATTGGATAGTTTGGAGGAGGGAGGCAGTCCTAGTTCTCCTTTGGATAAACTGTGGGGCTAGCTGGGGCCTCCCCCCCCTTTTTATTATTCCCACTGATTCCTCTATTAGATGTTTTTGTGGTTCCAGAGGAGGCACTGCCCAGTGGCCCAGCAATGGCGAGAAGCTTCATCACAATGGTAGCCAGAGTTCGGGATGGACAAATCAGTCTGTCATTTTGGGCCCATGTCACTTTCACATGT
This sequence comes from Heloderma suspectum, assembly GCF_057233095.1. NCBI lineage: Eukaryota > Metazoa > Chordata > Lepidosauria > Squamata > Helodermatidae > Heloderma > Heloderma suspectum. The sequence continues at coordinate 277,051,785 of NC_139458.1, forward strand.
GTTCACCAATGAGTCCATTCCATTCCATTTCTGCATTAATATGCAATTATTTTTAATTTTTTAATGTCGCTTTGCTTTTAAGTATATATTTTTAAACAAAGACACTTTTTTAAAAATGGTAATGTGTCAAATACATATTTCTAAAAGTATTTTCTCTGAAAATATGCATCTTTGAAAGCAATTTTTGATCTGGGGTTGTTGTTGTTTTTTGACCTGGTAACTGTTGAAAACTTCCAGAAGTTTGAAAGCAGGAGGATTACTAAATTCTGATCTGTGCATCAGCTTGTACAAAGATTTACAAAGATCAAATACTTCAAAAAACCCTAAACAGAATGACAGCCCTGGCCAAATACCAGTCCCTAATCCAGACTTCCTCAACTTAGTGCCCTCCAGATGTTGTGGACTTCAACTCCCATGAGCTCCTGCCAGCATGTTTAATCATCAGGAATGCTGGGAGTTGAAGTCCAAAACATCTGCAGGCTACCAGGCTGGGGAGAGCTGCTCTAATCCAACATGCCCAACTGCAGCATTCTTAAAAGGCTAAACATCCTAAGGGAAGTACAGGCAATGGCTTTCTCTCCACCTCCTCCCAGGGTGCATCGTGACTGAGCTAGAAGGCCCAATCTATCCTCTTCTCATTCAGTGTGCCCCACACTCTATATTGGAGGAAGTGCATCTGTCCTTTATATATGACTGAGATTATTTAGATAAATAATGCTCGAACACATACTCATGAAATTCAGGGGGTTGAGGTTGCTTGTTTTGAATTGTGCCAAATAAAGGACTTCAGGGTCACCTGGGATGGAAATCTTCTATTTCAAATCTGAATGCCCCACTCCCACCCCTGCACTCAGCAGCCCTTGATGAATGAGCTTGCCAAAGTCATGGTTCCAGCTCAGTGGAAATGACAAAAATCAGCATTGTGCCTGCAGCAAAAATGTTCATTTCCATCTTGGCCACAAACAGAGCTGCTGATGACCTTTCATTTTCAACCTGAAGGACTCATCTGTACCTTAGCATGCATGCAAGGGACCTTGTCCATATGCTGTGGCTGGCTGTTTCATGGATTATTATTTTTTAATTCTAAATGAAAATTACTAAATTTTGTATTGGGAAGAGGATCTTTGTTTGGTTTCTTCTTTTCTTGTTTACCTGCTCATCATTGAGGCACTAGATTTCAGTTGCCCACTTGGAAATGAATGCTTTGTCAGCTGTGCTTGGACTATTCTCTGTTGGAAATCCCCTCTTAGTGGTCTGCTTCTCCTCTAATTCCCCCCTTTCATTCCATCTGGTTTTACACTATTTTCTTTTGTCACTTTGTGTACCAACTTCTCCACCCATCCCATCTCAATATTTTGTCCTGCCTCTTCAATCTTACCTTTTTTATACAAATGGTTTCAACTTTCAATCTTCTGAAATGTGATTAAATACATAGAGATTTGTTCCCAGTTTCAGTAGACAAGAAACTTTTGCTAGGTCCCTCTATCCTATTCTCTCCCTCCCTTTCCCTTTCCCTTTCCCTCTCTCACATGCAAGCACACACACACACACACACACACACACACACACACGGCAGAGACCCTGACCTGTCAGGCTGACTATTCTCTGTAGTTCCTAGCCTTGAGGGGCACCATTCACCATTTGGCCCACCAACTGCCATCCCAAGTCCCCATTTCTTCTCCTCTCCTTGTCAGAAACAGACTTTCAGGAAATTGAGAAACGTAGAAAGAGTCAAGTGAGAGGTAGGAAATGGGGAGGAGGCCGTGGCATGGGATTGGCCCATCACCAGGGCCTTTAGAAAATGCCACCCTGGTAAATGCTCTTGCTGAACCAAGGCAGTCAACCAATTCCTAGATCTACTATGTATAGTATCCAGCATGGATGTCAAGTTAACTATCAATGGAGGAAGACATTTCTCTCTTCTTCCATCAGCAATGCACTATGTCTCCAAGCTGGGAAGCCCTTCTCATCACCCAGCCTGGAACCAATGTAGGGATGTATGAGAAATACATTTCACTTCATTTCTGATCACGATTTTACCCATTTCGCACCTTCCAGACTGAACATGGACTTGGACACAAAGTGAGGGTGATGGCCATATATTTCTGAGCTTGCAATGTGATTCACAGACCCCCAAAAATGTGTTCAACAGCATGCATACATTTGAAAAATGCGCATGAAAAAAAATGTGTACCTTTGTGCACAAATATGCTTTAATCAATGGGAGAAGAATGCGTACATTTCGAAGATGTACATAATTGATGCACACATAGGAGAAATATGCATGGATTTTCATGCAAAAAGCGGGGAGAAACACAGCTTAAGATCTGATAGAGAGTTGACTCAAAACGAGCTTCGAGATGGAATTTAGAAAACTTTGGCGAGCTCGAGATTTGCTGATTCACACATCCCTAAACCAGAAGGATGATGAGCTTGCAGCCCCCTTTTCACTGCTGCTTTACTGTTCCCCACCATTCAGTTGTGGAATCCAGGGAAAAAAGTGGGGGAGCGGACATAGATAACCCAATGGATGGATGGATGTGGATGGATGGATGTGTGTGGCCGGATCTACATCTTATGTCATATCATTACGATCCCATCATGGTAATGCTATATCCCTCTGGTGCATTTATACCTTGTAGAACACACAATAATATTTGTTGCACTATTTTGGGTAATGTGGAATAAAAAGGAGGAAATAATACTACAAAAGTGATATATCGAATGTGTAATGCACCCCTACAGTTGTCAGTGTACTTCACTATTGTTATAAAGCAGTAGTGTAGATCTAGCCTGGGTGTGTGTGTGAACAGGGGATATGTAGATGGATGGATTAGTGTAAATGGGGAGTATATAGATGTACGTCACCATGTTTTTTTATTATTATTCTTTGGCTCCAGTATGTAGCCTCCCCCCCTCCCATCACTTTTCCCCAAGGGAATTAGACCCTCAAGCTAGAAAAGTTCTCCAGCCCTGACCTAGACGATATCTAGACCAACTCCCAAATGTTTCAGTTTAGCTGCTGCAGATCCAGTGTACCTAAAATCTCTTTCAACACCTTTGGTGGTTTCTGGAAAAGATACTGGGTGACTAGTGTTGAAAGGCCATAGTGCTGCAGCTGGCAATAGCTCTATCGCTGTTTTGCAACACTGCAGTTCCTTAGGTGTCTGTTCTGCCTCACCTCTGTGAACTTTTAATTTGACTGGGACAATGGTGTATTTATGAAAGAATCATTCAGGTGATGCAGAAGATTTAACAAGAGGGGAAAGCTACCCCTCACAAAATTACAGAAAAGAGATTTCAATAGATCTATGGGGTGGAAGTGTGTGTGTGTGTATGATTTCCCTCCAGATCAGAATTCTTCTTTGGACGTGAGCTGTTTTTAAATTATGCTTGTGCAAATAAAGCTTGGCAAACAGCTGTTTCTGTTTGTGTTTGTATACGTTATAAGCCAATTCTTTTAAAAGAGAGAGAGATCTGCAAAAAAACCAAAAGTATTTGCTATGCATGCCAAGTTCTCCACTGCCAATTTTAGCTGGGGTCCTTAATCCTATGGCTGTAGAGCAAATCCCAAAGATGATGTTTATAGTGGAATTGCTGACAGAATGCAATCCATAATTGCAGCAGGCTTCTGTAAATATAGATGCCTGTATGGTGTATATACATGTAGTCCATACATATGTGTATATGTGCCACATAAAGTGTAGTTCTTGTTGTTTTAATGTCTTGAGGCATTTCGTGCCTGGCATATTTTCGGAAAAGTGAAAAATGGCATAGCCTTGAACACATCTTAATAGAACTCATAATTGCAAATTATGAGTTGACTTGAGATCTGCAGCCAAAGAATTAGCTGGTTCTTTCAAATCTGTAGTTCCTGGCCATGGCTTCTCTCCGGCCATTCTCTCCCCCAGTTTTCTCTCTCTTCTTCCCTTCGTTTCTCTAAATCTCCTTTCTCTAAGTCCCAGCCCCAACACTGTCGAGGAGGCAATGCTAGTCTCAAAGCAGCATCAGGTCAGTACACCAACATTCTACGAAGCCATTTGACTTTTTGCTGCCAGCTCTGCAAACAATGTATTTTTCTCTCTAGAATTCACAAGTGTTACTTTTAGTCTCCACCATCTAGGCAAGTGTAGTTTCAGATACTTTCTACAATGGTTTTATAGATGAAAGACTCATCTGACTGGCTACTAGTGGTCATTAATGAAATATCTACTCAAACTATTGTACACTGTTGTACACTACCTCATCAGGTGCTAGCTTATCCAAGAGAGAGGGCTATTGCTTCTAATCGAAAAATGAGAAGTATATTTCCTATATAGTTTTTTAAAGCCATAAATCCACTAAATACACTCTGAATATTTGGGTTTTGTCTACTATTGTCAATGGGTAAGATTATTATGAGCTTCTCCACACAAGGTTAAAATCCCACATTCTGACAGGGGCTTCCGCTTCCGGATTCCTTGTGGGATTAAGATTGCCTCCTTTACATGTGGTTGTGCCTGTTTCTTTTTCTTTTTTTAAATTTCTGGGCAAGTTCTCTATGTTTCATTATACAGCCACAAATACTGTTGTGGTAAAGCGGGATTCCAGAAATTCACTGGAAATGTATTGCACTTCAAAGCATGATAAAATGTCTCATCACGTTACCCCATTGAGAATTATGTTGCTATAATGGCAAGAAAGCATGGGAGGGGCCCTGGAGGTTGATGACATCATATAAAGGAACCACAAAAAACTGTGAGTAACCAACCATGAGTGCACAATAGAAATGTAGAAATGGCCTATATATTGTTAATGTTCTGAAAAGGAAAAGCAATGGAGATGGAAAGCAAAATGAAGAAGAAAAATTAAATTCTTCTACAAAAAATGTTCTGAAATGCTTTCTAGAAATCTCTGCATTTGACAATTTCAGACTTCTATGGGAGACATTAAGATGTCTTAATGTTAAGATGTTAAGACACTTTCCTGAGAGTAAGCTCCACTGAATACAACAGGACTTACTTCTGAATGAATATCAGACACTCTGTGGCTTCAAGCCTATGCACACTTCCCATTAATCTTAGTGGGTCGCCCTTCTGAGTAAACATGAATAGGTCCAGACAGCATGAATGGTATATTCTGTGTGCTCTGGAAGATTTCTAGAAAATGATAGGTGAATCTAATTCCATAACTGGATACTTGCCAACTCTTTGTATTCTGTTTAAAATCATAATCAAGAGCACAAATCTGTCTGCTAGGCCCTGTTGTACGCTGGGAATTTCCAACCATAGTTATAATTTACTAGCGTGGTGGCAACCTGAAATTATGGAACAGTAGCAGTGCGTGTGCATCCAGACCACAAAGCTTTAAACATCCTCTTGCATTTCACCAGGCAATTTATTTTATATAGGCCCTAGGGTTGTAAATGCCGCTTGGGGTGAGACACGAATTGGCCTGCTTTAGATCTATGTTACAAAGCCCTGAAGCTACTACCAGTGCCACTGTCCAAATCCCTCCAGCCTCCCCAAAGCTAACAGATGAGCATTAAGTTTCACAGTGGCTATGGAGGATCACAGATGTTGTCAACCACGATGTTACTTGTTCACTAAGAGGATTTCACCCACTCCCAACGTATTTAACTGATGACTGGGATCAAGTTCATCAAATTTACTTACTTACTTACTTACTTACTTACTTACTTATTTATTCATCCATCCATCTATCATCCCCCCCTCCCCACTTGCCACCTCCCGTTAGCTTATATAAGCTGGAAGGTTGCATTCCTTATCCAATAAGTGCCTAGGGGGTAAGGCCAGACTCTTACAAAGAAAATGTCAGCTCAAAATCACAAAGAGACCCTGCAACTTGAGTATACAACAGATTGGATCTAATCCTGGCTGTCTCCCAGTAGAAAGGAAACCTTTGGTAGAATCAATTTCCCATCTCCTCTGCAGCTCCTTGCATGGACCTCCAAATCTGCTCCATTGGGGGACCCCCCATTGAAAGTTTGGAGACCCTCCATAGCAGATCCAAGGGCTGCATGGGAGGCTGAAGGGGAGAGGAGAGCAAGGTGAGGTCCCATGTGATGTTGCATTTAACCCAATATTCCCAGCCTGCCCAGGACAGGTGACAAAATGCCCCCCTCATCAACTACACACAAGTGAAAGGACTTTTGATCCTTTGAAGCTGTGGGGTGGGGGGATCCCATTTCTGACAGCCAAATACACACACATTGGCCTTAAATCAGGGGTGCACAGCTTGCATTCCCCCAAGGCCTTAACTGCTACCACCCCAGTGCTGTGAAACCCCTACCCTCACTGCTGCTGCCAAATCCCCCTCCCCATTTCCCACCAAAGGTACCGTTGCTACTAGTGAATCACAGATTGCTCTTTCCAGGGAAGATCTGTAGCAGCATCAGTGCGGGACGGGGTAGAGAGAAGGCTCTCGACTCCCTCCCCCAGAGATCCTCATACAGATTGCTTTTTCCCTGCTGCTCCTAGCAGTGAGGAAAGAGTGAATCTGTATAAGGATCACTGGCGAGTTTGTATTTACACATGTGTGTATGTGTGTGCATGCATGTGCGGACCCTGACCATGAGCCAGCATCACATGTGGCCCAAGTCGGAGCTGCAAAGGTTGTGCACCCTTGCCTTCAGTGGTAAAGATTCCCATATCCAACTAGGGTGGCCACTTATGAATCACCAAAAGAGAGGACATACATCACCAAAAAAGGACAAAAGCAGACACCAATTTACATATCATATTCATAAGCATGCACGCACACACACAGACACACACACACGCGTGTGTGTGTCAAAATTTAGAAATAATAACTATTATTTAAATATGCCTGGTCAGTTGCTATACATTAAGGGACTAAGTGTAAGCATCTCATAGAGTTGTTGCAAGAGCAAACACAATATAACTTGTAATGCTCTTCATAAATTAGTGGTGAGAAACAATTTCAGAGGACCTTGAAAACCCATCTTTCCCCTGGTGTTTTTTTTTTTTTCTTTTCCTTTTCTCCCTTTTCTTCAATTATTTGAGAAACACTGATTTGATTAAAACATTGCATGCACTGCAAACTCAAGGTCGACTGACTACTCTAGGTTTATTTTCTTATTTATCCATCCTAAGAGCCTATTTACCAATCTCTTGGTCTCTGATGCTCCCTCTCTTGGTGCAAAACCATCACTACACTAATTAAATACTGTGGGCCCAACCTAAAGTTCATTACTTAAGGCAGTAAGTTCCCAAATTGTGTGTTGTGTGCTGTGAGCTTAGTGTCAGGATGGAACTGCTCATGTGCTTTGAGAAAAAATTAAATGAAATAATTATTTGTTATTCTTCATTTATGTTAAATGGATATAAAAGGCCTCTGTGAGGATGAGATCATGCCTCCTTTCAGTCGTGTTTCAGCTAATTTGGCCCACGCTTGGAATATGGGGGGAAAGTCAATGCCGTACATTTAAGCTTCATTAATTTAACTAATTTGATCATTTTCTTTATTGATTAATTATTGGAGGAATAACTTTCTTTTATACTCTGAAATGATATCTCTTTGGATTCAAAATTAAGTGTGCCTCCAATTTCAGTACCCTCTTCCTCCCCCCTCCCAGTCCCCCAAATCATGTGCCTCCGCTGTTCAGGAAACACTGACTTAAAGGACCTACAGTTTAATAAGCATTTGAAACACAAGTGCTCTGTGTTTGTCAGCAGTACCAAAGGTATTACTGTTGAAAAGATTTTCCAGCTGTGATTTGCTCTTAGCACTGTAAGCTATTTCCATATATCATTTCTCCCTTTGCCTGTACTGAATAACGAAAGTGGGAAAGCATTAGTAATGGGAATCTGTCTGAGCTGCCTTGAAGTCTCCATAAAGATTTACTTACACATAAAAGTGTGTAGAGCAGGGCATTACCACTGACAGAGAATGTGAGTGACCCCACCAGCCCTGGCCTGAGCGAGGCACCACGAAGGCACTGCAGCCAGTCCACTACCTACTTTGCTTCCTCTACCTCCAAGTCATGTCTATAAGGATGTAGCTAGCCTGCCCTGTGCCATTACTGGCACAAGTATAACCAGACGCAGAATCTAGAGTAGCATGGAGGGAGCATGGGCTTAGCAGTGAGAACTCAATGCTATAGGACCTTCCGTAAGACTTTCGAATGGTTAAGACATACCTGAAGGGGGCATGTTCTATCCCCCCATGACCACTCCTATCCCTAACTAAGGATGGTGGTGATCAAGTTTCTCTTTGTGAAAAGAACAATAGACTGCAGGTTGAATCAGACAGAGACAGAAAAAGGAAGTTTGGGCTTTGCGAGCTACAAGTCTTTGGGGTTGCTGGCTGCTTCTCTCTGGACATCTGATGTGGGGCAGTGGATTTGGCTGTCTCTTGGAGTGTTCACACTGTGCCTTCACCCCTGCTCAATGTGTATCTTTCTGAATAAATTCAAATATTAAAAAAATGCCATAAGCCTCCAGTGACCTCCTTCCAAAGGGAACCAAACCTGGAGAAGCGCTATGCTCATGGACAGTCTCACCACTCAGAGAATGGAGTGAGTGAGGTTCCTCACACGGAGCTTGTATCCTGCTATTGGGATGGCCCTGTCACGGACATTTGTGGGCTCTTTAGATGACACTGTTACCCTCCAGTGTGTCTCCCACCATTTCCCCTAGCCTATCCCGGGTTTTCCCCAAATGCAAAAAATGTAGTATTTTTTCCAGCTCACGGAACAGGAGTGCCATGACCTCCACATGAAGTTCTTCCATAGCAGAAGAAACCACTCTGTCTGCCTGCTGTGGGCATTTTGTTTTGGTTGTTGGGGGCATGGTCAGGATGACAAAGGCATTGAGGATGGGAGCAGGGTTGCAGAGAAGGAGACCAGAGCAGATTTGACAGGCGCGAGGGCAAGAATCGCCTGCTGATTGCGTCTCCTGCCTCTGCATTTCTCATTCGGAGGAAGAAGAGGGTAAAATGCCTCCCTGCAATGGAGACACATCTGATCCCCCACCCCACCAAGCTCAGAAGCAACGTCCTCTGTTGTTTCAGAGCACCCTATTAAGTTCAATGGGGCCGTGGTGGCTTAGTGGTTAAGATGCTGAACTGCAGACTGGAAGGTCAGCAGGTCAGCAGTTTGAGACCCGACTGCTGCGTGATGGAGTGAGCTCCCGTCTTCCGTCCCAGTTCCTGCCAACCTAGCAGTTCGAAAGCAAGAAATTGCAAGTAGATAAATAGGTACCACCTCGGCGGGAAAGGTAACAGCGTTCCGTGCACCTCGGTGTTCAGTCATGCCGGCCACATGACCACGGAAGTGTCTTCGGACAGCGCTGGCTCTTCGGCTTAGAAACGGGGATGAGCACCGCACCCTAGAGTCGGACACGACTGGTTGGGGACACCTTTACCTTTTTTTTTATTAAGTTCAATGGGGCTTACTCCCAAGTAAGTGTGCCATGGCTTGCTGACTTACAGCACAACCTTACATTTTATGTCTACTCAGAAGTAAGTCAGAAGTTTCCTGGGGACTGCGAGAAAACAGTACAGCCAAAGTTAAGCTACGAAAACAAGACTCCCCCCCCCTCCTTTGCACACATGCCAGGGGGGGAAGAAGGCGCTCCCTCAGTTCAGACCACATGGCTGCTATGTAAAGAAGCCCTTCCTAATCCTGCAAAGAAACCGAAAGCAGGAAGCTCGGGAAAGGATGTGGGGTTTTGCTGGGGTTTTGCTTAATGTAGAAACACCCAGTGTAACAGTACGTGCTTGATGTATAGAAGCTATGTGGGGAGAAGGGGAGTGAGATGGTGCTGAAGGCCCAGTTGCTTGATGCATTGAGTTCAATGCCTGGAAAGGGGTGTCTACATGGGACTCTGTTTTTAACCTCTAGTGAGTAGAGGAGCAGGCACAGGCTATTCTAGAACAACCAGAAAGCTAGACACAAAAAGGAAAAGAGTCTGTGGAAGGACAAGACTCTCCAGTGGTAGTGACCTGCAAGGCGTGTGCCATGTTTGTTTTCTTGCCTGAGAACAACATGGCCTACACCTGCAACAAGTGCAAGTTGATCACACTGCTGGAAGAAAAAGTAAGAGGACTGGAGCGGTGAGTGTCGACCCTCCAGGGAATAAGACAACACAAAGAGTTCTTGGACAGAACGGTGGAACTACAGCAGCAAAGCGAAGTACAGGAGCTAGAACAGCAACAGCAAGCTGAGGCAGAAGTAGAAACTGCTGAGGTGAGGAAAAATGAGGTAGAGGATACTTCTTGGAAAAGGGTGACAGGAGCAGAAGAACTAGAAGACACTCTGCACAAGTGGAGGCAATGGAACTAGGGAACCATTTCCAGGTACTTGAGGATGAGACTGGAGGACAGCCTGCAGAGGAGGAATTACAGGGGAACCTGCATGAGAGCGAGCAAGAAGCTGAAGGTCAGCCAAGCGAAGGCGACGAAACCAAGGTCTACAAAAACAAGAAGAGAAGAGTAATAGTAGTGGGAGACTCCTTGCTCCGTGGGATCGAAACTCAAGTATGTTGCAAAGACCCGTGGACTTGCCAGGTATGCTGTCTCCCAGGAGGACAGATTAGAGATGTGACTGAAGGGTTGCCTGCACTCGTAAAGCCCACTGACAAGTATCCTTTTCTTCTCATCCATGTGGGAACAAATGATACCACCCAAGCAGAGCTACGAAGAAACCATGTCAGACTTTGAAGCTTTGGGAAGGAAAGTCAAGAACTTTGGGGCCCAGATAGTTTTCTCATCCATCCTTCCAGTAGTTAGAAGAGGGGCAGAAAGGGAAAGAAAAATACTCCAGGTGAATGACTGGCTACAAAAGTGGTGCCAGCACAAGATATTTGGATTCTGGGACCATGGACTATACTTCCTGGAAGATGGACTGTTGGCAAGGGATGGGTTGCACCTCACAAAGGCTGGGAAGAATGTGTTTGGCCACAGCATGAAGAACTTTATCAGACGGGCTTTAAACTGAATCCTACGGGGAAGGGAGATGTAAAGTTGGGGGTAACAATGGACGAAGGCTCATGCACCGCAACAGAGAGAACAACTGTATAGCGCCCAATAATAGTCTTCACAAACATGTAGGAAGAAAGCCAGACCATGAAGCACATGGTCTTCGATGTCTATATACTAATGCCCAGAGTATGGGAAACAAACAGAATGAACCTGAACTCTTAATACAGGAGGGAAATTATGACTTGATAGGTTTAACTGAGACTTGATGGGATGACTCTCATGACTGGAATACAGCCATTGAAGGATATAACTTGTTCAAAAAGAACAGGAGGAACAGAAAGGGAGGTGGGGTTGCACTATATGTGAAAAATACATATCTCTGCACAGAAATACAGGAGGATGAGCTTCGTAGCCCCATTGAGAGCATCTGGCTCAAAATAAATGGAGCAAAGAATAAAAGGAACCTGGTGGTCGGAGTCGACTACTGGCCATCCAATCAAGGAGAAGACGAAGATGAAACTTTTGAAAAGCAAATAGCCAATGTTTCAAGGAAGCATGATGTAGTAGTAATGGGGGACTTCAATTTCCCCGATATTTGTTGGGAGACAAATTCTGCAAAACATGGCCCCTCCAGGAAATTCCTGACTTGTGTGGTGGATAACTTCCTCCTACAGAAAGTAGAGGAAGGAACTAGAGGATTGGCTATCCTTGACTTGATCCTAACCAATAGAGATGACTTAGTGGATAAAGTAGCAGTTACAGGAACTTTGTGGGAAAGCGACCATGTTATACTTGAGTTCATGGTTCTAAAGAAAGCAAAAGCTGAGTGTAGCCAGACGCTTACCATGGATTTTAAGAAAGCTGATTCTAATAAACTCAGAACAATGATAAGTAAGATCGCATGGCAAGCGACTCTAATGAAAAAAGGAGTCCAAGATGGGTGGGAGTTTCTAAAAAAGGAAATTCTCAAGGCACAATTACAAACAATTCCAACAAGAAAAAAAGGTAGAAGACAACAGAAGAAGCCAATGTGGCTTCACAAAGAGCTTAGAGATGACCTGAAAACAAAAAAGCACACATATAGGAAGTGGGAGGAAGGACAAGCTACAAAGGAAGAGTACAGGCAGGTAGCATAGAATTGCAGGGATGGTGTCAGGAAGGCTAAAGCTGAGAACAAGCTGAGATTAGCGAGGGATGCTGGAAGCAACAAAAAAGCTTTCTTCAGCTATGTGCATAGTAAAAGACAGAGGAAAGAAATGGTGATTCAGCTATTAAACAAGGATGGCAAAATGATAAGAGATGACAAAGAAAAGGCAGAAGTGCTCAATTCCTACTTTGGCTCAGTCTTCCCCCAAAAGAGGGTCTATAAGCCCACTGGCAAAGGTGAAGTACAGGCTGAAGGGGCAGGATTGCAGCTTGAGATTGATAGGCATATGATCAAGGAACACCTAATCACTTTGAATGAGTTCAAATCTCCAAGGCCAGATGAACTGCATCCTAGAGTAATAAAGGAACTGGCAGAGGAACTCTCAAAACCACTGTCTATTATCTTTGAGAAATCATGGAGGATGGGGGAAGTGCCAGATGACTTGTTGTTGTTCAGTCGTTCAGTCGTGTCCGACTCTTCGTGACCCCATGGACCATAGCACGCCAGGCCTTCCTGTCCTGCGCTCTCTCCCGGAGCGTGCTCGACTAGAGGAGGGCTAATGTCTCTATCTTCAAAAAGGGTAAAAAGGAGGAACCTGGGAACTACAGATCAGTCAGTCTGACACCAATCCCTGGGAAAATTCTGGAGCAGATTATAAAGCAATCCATCTGTAAGCACCTTGAAAACAATGCCATGATTACTCGAAGCCAACATGGATTTGTCAAGAACAAGTCCTGCCAGACGAATCTGATCTCATTTTTTGATCACGTAACCTCCCTTGTGGACTGTGGGAATGCTGTGGACATTACATACCTCGACTTCAGCAAAGCTTTTGACAAAGTGCCCCATGATATCCTGATGAGCAAACTAGCTCAAAGTAGGCTAGATGAAACAACAATCCGGTGGATCTACAGTTGGCTACAGAATCGGACTCAAAGAGTGCTTATCAATGGGATCGTCTCAAACTGGGGAGAGGTAATGAGCAGGGTACTGCAGGGCTCAGTGCTGGCCCCAATGTTCTTCAACATTTTTATTAATGACTTGGAGGAGGAGGAGGTGCAGGGAATGCTGATCAAATTTGCAGATGACACAAAATTGGGTGGGGTGGCTAATACTCTGGAAGACAGAAACAAAAATGATCTTGACAGAGTGGAGCACTGGGCTGAAAACAACAGAATGACATTTAATAGGGATAAATGCCAAGTTCTGCACCTAGGAAAAAGAAACCAAATGCACAGTTACAAGATGGGGGATACGTGGCAAGAAGGATCTTGGAATTGTTGTTGATCACAAGCTGAATATGAGCCAACAATGTGATGTGGCTGCAAAAAAGGCAGATGCTATTTTGGGCTGCATTAATAAAAGCATCCCCTCCATGGATCACATGCCAGGGACTTGTGTAACTCAGTGAAGCCATAAGCTATGCCATGCAGGGCCACCCAAGACGGACAGGTCATGGTGGAGAGTTCTGACAAAATGTGATCCACTGGAGAAGGAAATGGCAACCCACTCCGTCTCCAGTATTCTTGCCATGAAAACCCCATGGAACATATCACAAGGCGAAAAGAGATGACGCTGGAAGATGAGCCCCTCAGGTCGGAAGGTGTCCAATATACTACTGCGGAAGAGCAGAGGGTATTTCCAAGTAGCGCCAGAAAGAGTGAAGCGGGTGGGCCAAAGCCGAAAGGACACTCAGCTGTGGATGTGTCTGGTGGTGAAAAGAAAGTCCGATGCTGTAAAGAACAATATTGTTTAGGAACCTGGAATGTAAGATCAATGAATCAAGGCAAGCTGGAGGTGGTCAAACACGAGATGGCAAGATTGAACATTGACATCTTGGGAATCAGAGAACTAAAACGGACAGTCATGGGCAAATTTAATTCAGGTGACCATTATATCTACTACTGTGGGCAAGAATCCCTTAGAAGAAATGGAGTAGCACTCATAGTCAGCAAAAGGGTGGGAAAAGCAGTACTGGGGTACAATCTCAAAAACGATAGAATGATCTCAGTACGAATCCAGGGCAAACCATTCAACATCACAGTAATTCAGGTCTATGCCCCAACCACTGAGGCCGAAGAAGCTGAGGTTGATCGGTTCTATGAAGACATACAACACTTTCTAGAACTAACACCAAAAAAAGATGTCCTTTTCATCATAGGGGATTGGAATGCTAAAGTAGGAAGTCAAGAAATCACCGGGATAACAGGCAAGCATGGCCTTGGTGTACAAAATGAAGCAGGACAAACAAAGGCTAATAGAGTTTTGCCAAGAGAACACGCTGATCATAGCAAACACTCTTTTCCAACAGCACAAGAGGCGATTCTACACATGGACATCACCAGATGGTCAATATCAAAATCAGATTGATTCTGTCCTTTGCAGCCAAAGATGGAGAAGCTCTATACAGTCAGTAAAAACAAGACCTGGAGCTGACTGTGGCTTATTGCAATTTCTTATTGCAAAATTTCGGCTTAAATTGAAGAATGTAGGGAAAACCACTAAACCATTCAGGTATGACCTAAATCATATCCCTTATGAATATACAGTGGAGGTGAGGAATAGATTTAAGGGATTAGACCTGATAGACAGAGTGCCTGAGGAACTATGGACAGAGGTCCGTAACATTGTTCAGGAGGCAGCAACTCAATCCATCCCAAAGTAAAAGAAATGCAAGAAAGCAAAGTGGCTGTCTGATGAGGTTTTACAAGTAGCTGAGGAAAGAAGGGAAGTGAAAAGCAAGGGAGAAAGGGGAAGATATATCCAACTGAATGCAAAGTTCCAGAGAATAGCAAGGAGAGACAAGAAGGCCTTCTTAAATGAACAATGCAAAGACACTGTGGAAAACAATAGAATGGGAAAGACTAGAGATCTTGTCAAGAGAATCGGAGATCTCAAGGGAATGTTTTGTGCAAAGATGGGCATGATAAAGGACAAAGAAGGCAGGGACCTAACAGAAACAGATGAGATTAAGAAGAGGTGGAAAGAATACACAGAAGAACTATACAGGAAAGATCTTAATGTCCCTGATAGCCATGATAGTGCGGTCACTGAACTTGAGCCGGACATCCTAGAGAGTGAAGTTAAGTGGGCCTTAGGAAGCATTACTAACAACAAGGCTAGCGGAGATGACAGTACTGCAGCTGAGCTATTTAAAATCCTACAAGATGATGCTGTTAAAGTGCTGCACTCAATATGCGAACAAATTTGGAACACTCAATAGTGGCCACAAGACTGGAAAGGTCAGTTTACATTCCAATTCCAAAGAAGGGCAATGCCAAAGAGTGTTCAAACTACTGCACAACTGCGCTCATTTCACATGCCAGCAAGGTGATGCTCAAAATCCTACAAGCTAGGCTTCAGCAGCATTTGAACCGAGAACTACTGGAAGTACAAGCGGGGTTTCGAAAAGGCAGAGGAATTAGAGATCAAATCGCCATTATTGGCTGGATCATGGCGAAAGCAAGAGAATTCCAGAAAAACGTCTATTTCTGCTTCATTGATTACACTAAAGCCTTTGATTGTGTGGATCCCAACAAGCTCTGGCAAATTCTTAAAGAGATGGGAGTACCAGACCACCTTACCTGTCTCCTGAGTAACCTGTATGAGGATCAAGAAGCAACAGTAAGAACCGGACATGGAACAACTGATTGGTTCAAAATTGGGAAAGGAGTATGACAAGGCTGTATATTGTCGCCTGCTTATTTAATTTATATGCAGAGTACATCATAAGAAATGCCGGGTTGGATGAATCACAGGTCGGAATTAAGATTGCCGGGAGAATGATCAACAACCTCAGATACGCAGACAATACCAACCTAATGGCAGAAAGCGAAGAGGATCTAAAGAGCCTCTTGTTGAGTGGAGAGTGCAAAAGCTGGTTTGAAACTCAACATTAAAAAAACGAAGATCATGGCATCTGGCCCCATCACTTCCTGGCATATAGAAGGGGAAGAAATGGAAGCAGTGACAGATTTTACTTTCTTGGGTTCCAAGATCACCGCAGACGGTGACTGTAGCCATGAAATTAAAAGACGCTTGCTCCTTGAGAGGAAAGCTATCGCACACCTAGACAGCATAGTAAGAAGCAGAGACATCACCTTGCTGACAAAGGTTCGTATAATCAAAGCACTAGTTTTCCCAGTAGTAACGTATGGCTGTGAGAGCTGGACTATAAGGAAGGCTGAGCGCCGAAGAATTGATGCTTTCGAACTGTGGTGCTGGAGAAGACTCTTACGAGTCCCCTGGACTGCAAGGAGGTCAAATCAGTCAATCCTAAAGGAAATCAACCCTGATGGCTCATTGGAAGGACAGCTACTGAAGCTGAAGCTCAAATATTTTGGCCACCTAATGCGAAGAGAAAACTCCCTGGAAAAGACCCTGATGCTGGGAAAGACCGAAGGCAAAAGGAGAAGAGGACGGCAGAGGATGAGATGGCTAGATAGCATCACTGATGCAATGAATATGGACTTGAGCACGCTCCGTGAGAGAGCGCAGGACAGGAAGGTCTGGCGTGCTGTGGTCCATAGGGTCATGAAGAGTCAGACACAACTTAATGACTGAACAACAACAACAAATAGAAGCATAGCTTCCAAATCCAGGAAGTACTAGTTCTCCTCTACTCAGCACTGGTTAGGCCTCATCTGGAGTACTGTGTCCAGTTCTGGGCACCACACTTTAAGAAGGATGCAGACAAACTGGAGAGTGTTCAGAGGAGGGCAACAAAGATGTTCAGGGGACTGGAAACAAAGCCCTATGAAGACAGACTGAAAGAACTGGGCATGTTTAGCCTTGAGAAGAGAAGACTGGGGGGAGATATGATAGTGCCCTTCAAGTACTTGAAAGGTTGTCACAGAGAGGAAGGCCAGGATGTCTTCTCGATCATCCCAGAATGCAGGACACGGAATAAAGGGCTCAAGTTACAAGAAGCCAGATTCCGGCTGAACATCAGGAAAAACGTCCTGACTGTTAGAGCACTACGACAATGGAACCAATTACCTAGGGAGGTGGTGGGCTCTCCCACACTGGAGGCATTCAAGATGAGGCTGGACAGCCACCTGTCAGGGATGCTCTGACTTGGATTCCTGCATTGAGCAGGGGGTTGGACTTGATGGCCTTGTAGGTAGGGATGGCGGAGAATTTCTCCCCGAATCTTCAGGAGGCCGAGCGCTGAGGCATTTGGCCCCCCGAAAGTGTTGGGGAAATCCTCTGCCGCCCCCCCCCCCCCCGGAATGGGACTTACCTTCAGCGAATGTCCCTCTCGGCGGCGGTTCGGCGGGGGCGGCAGCCGGTCTCCCAACCGGCTGCCGCCGCCGCCATTACAAAATAAAAAGTAAGTAAAAAACAAAACAAAAACACACCCGTGATAGGCTACATGACGATTTACGTAGCCTATCACGGCTAGATTTCCAAAGTCAGCCATGATAGGCTACGTAAATCGTCACGTAGCCTATCACGGGTGACTTTGGGGGGGGGGAAAGCGCGTACGCAAATGGTGGCTCCCATGGGCGCCACCATTTGCATTCCTCATTTTGGCACATCTAGTCTACGTAAAGATTTACGTAGACTACAGCGAAAATAAGGGAACGCTATTTCAAACGGGGACCAAGCTGTCAAGGGCTTCTTGGAGGGCTCTCAGTCTAATTCAGTAGCCAAGTCCAGACCCCTGAATATAAGGACTAGGGAGAATCCCTCCCCTTTTCCCTTGGATCCTCTGGGCGCAACCGTTCTTTGAGTGCGAACCATTTGGCCCCGCTCTCTGCGTCTGCGCCGCGCATCTAACCAGTCTGCTATCGGTGCTGGGTCACTCCCTGGACTGCTTTCTAATCTAGGAATGTGGGTGGGAGGAAACTCTGTCAGCTGCGGGCCCTGGGAAAAAGGGGCGCGCTCCTGTCCCAGGAGCAACTGCTCTTCCTCCGAATCAGAACTACTCTGGGATTCTATGGGCTCAGTGTCCACCCTGACAGTTTGCTTGCTCTTGGCTCTTATCTTATCGCCTCCACTGTCTTCCTGTATTTCCTGAAGTTACCCTGCCTTCCATAAAAGAACATGAAATATAAAAACAATAAATTAAAGAAACATGTTATTTGCTTAAGTAGTTGTGCTTTTCTTTTGCTCTTGTGTATGTGTGTGTGTGCTAGGTTGTTGTTCCACCAACTCTATACATCTAGGGGTGTACAAAACCCACTCACCAGTCCGCTGGTGGGATCTGTGGGGTGATCCATCCCTGGAATCCTCCCCACCTGGCTCCGCTCCGTGGTGAGTCCATGGATCCACCAGCCGGGTCCATCCGCAGCCGGACTTCTGCCCACTGCCGGTCTGTGGACGCAAATGGTGTCTGGCGTAGTGGACACCATTTGCATCCCTTCTCTTTGCCGTGACAGGCTAGGTAAATCTTTACGTAGCCTATCATGGCAAAGAGCAGGAACATAAATGGCGTCCGCTATGCCGGATGCCATTTGCTTCCGCAGACTGGCAGTGGACGGCAGCGGATGGACTGGACCCGGCTGGTAGCAGGTAGGATCTATTCCAGGGAAACTTTGCAGGGTGGCAGAGGTGGGTGGTCCATTCCACCATGGACTCCAAGGGGACTCATTGGAGTCCGTGGCGGAATTCTCTGCAATCCCTATACACATCTCAATTTCAAGACAGTGTTAAAAAAGCATGAGACATAGTATTTATATTAATTACCTTCTTATTCCAGTAACACTCCACTGTGTGGCAAAGCAGTCCAGTGCGATATGAGGCATCTTTGGGGTGTTGGCAGGGGCAGAGGTGGGCGAGGTGCTGCTGTCACTAGCAGCACTGTTAGGCAAGCTGCCTGTCCCCTAGTCCAGATAGTGTGTCCCGGTGCAGTAGGGCAGCAGAGTGCAGAGGCCACTTGCAGTGCCCAGAGGTCACTGTTGGAGGAGGCTGGCGTGGACAGGTGCAGTAGTCGCACTCTTGCCCAAAGCACAGCAGCATCTCCTCCTGTAGTGGAAGTGTGGAGCCCACTGATCAGCGTTAGGTCAGAGGTATCTGACATCCTCATTGTGGTAGAGGGCAAAGAGGAAGAGATCCTCCATGTGTGTTGGAGGAGGAGCAGTAGGCAGAGGCTGCAGCACCCAACCCCACTTCCAGTGTTCCTCCTGCTCGTGTTGTGCCCCCCAGACTAGGGGTGGACGAAAGTCACTTACCTGTCGTCGAAGGCCGTTTGCGGTGGGGGGGAGGCGCTTCGCTGGTCCCCCCGCGAAGTTCAGGCCGGGGGGGGAGGCTTCCCGCCTTGGCCTGGCCGAAATTCAGGCCGGGGGGGAGGCTTCCCGCCTCGCCCGGCCGAAATTCAGGCCGGGGAGGAGGCTTCCCGCTTCGCCCGGCCGCGAACGCGAAAGTAAAAAAAAAAAAACGCCCCCGATAGGCTACGTGACGATTCACGTAGCCTGTCACGGCTAGATCTGCAAAGTCAGCCGTGATAGGCTACGTCAATCGTCACGTAGCCTATCACGGGTGACTTAAAAAAAAAAAAAGCGCGTACGCGAATGGCGGCCCCCATAGGGAGCCGCCATTCCCGTTCCTTATTTAGTCGCTGTAGTCTACGTAAATGTTTACGTAGACTACGGCGAAAATAAGCTGTAAACATTTACGTAGACTACAGCGACCAAATAAGGAACGGGAATGGCGGCTCCCTATGGGGGCCGCCATTCGCGTACGCGCTTTTTTTTTTTTTAAGTCACCCGTGATAGGCTACGTGATGATTGACGTAGCCTATCACGGCTGACTTTGCAAATCTAGCCGTGATAGGCTACGTGAATCGTCACGTAGCCTATCAGGGGGTGTGTTTTTTTTTTCTTTCATTGCAATGGCGGCGGCGGCAGCCGGTCGAAAGACCGGCTGCCGCTCCCGCCTCGCTCGAACACCCGCCAAACCGCCGGCCGGACCAGCCACCGGGAGGGACATTCGGTGAAGGTAAGTCCCGTCCCAGGGGGGGTGCGGGGGGCGGGAGGGTGCGGGGGGCGGGGGCGGTGCAGAGGATTTCTCCCTGAATCTTGTTCGGGGGCCGAACACGTTGGCGCTCGGCCCCCCGAAGTTTCGGGGAGAAATTCTCCGCCATCCCTACCCCAGACTCAAGGCAGGCAGTCTGCATCTCCTCCTCTCCCAAAACTTCAGGGCATCATTTTTGCTTGGGGAAGAGGGCCCCACGTCCCAGCAGGCCAGCAGCAGGGGAAAGCACAAGGCTGGTAGTGCTGCTGGAACTCCTGCAAGCTCTCCATCTCTCACCCCCAAGAGGTTCAGGCAGGCCACAATGGAGGAGATGGGTTGGGGGAAGTATGGGTCCACCAGGTGGAGGTTTCCAGCATTCAAAAATCGGTGGCCCTCCTGGGCTAGGCACCGACCATGTTCAAAAATCAGTGGCCTTCCTGGGCTAGGCACTGACTGTATTCAAAAATCAGTGGCCCTCCACTGACCATGTTCATTCAAGATACATTCAAAATACTGATTTGCTGTGTGCTAGAAATAAACAAAAGCAGATTTAAAAAACTTCCAGCCTGCCTGCGAGGTAATGTGTGTATTCAGCCATAGAGAGGCTGAGCCGGTGATTCTTCTGAATAAGGGTTGTTTGCACTTCAAAGAAACCTGCAGCAGAGATTAGGGAGAGTGAGTGGCCTCTTCTTCAACGCACTTTCCCTTCTGAGTTTGGTCTGAGTTTCTGGGAATATCACATTCAACGTGCACCGAGCACACAAGCCAGTGGGCCAAACTGCCTGGACTTTGGCGGGTGGGATGCCTTCAAAGGGGCCTGGGAGGGGCCAAGGTTTCACACATGTCTGCAGAAACAGGGAGAAGTTATAGCTCTTTGCTTTGGGAGTTTTGGTGGAAAATATCAAATTTCACCTGCGCTTAGCACACAAGCCAGTGGGCAAAACTGCCTAGACTTTGGCGAGTGGGATGCCCTCAAGGGGGGCTGGGAGGGGCCAAGGTTTCACACACATCTGTGGACACAGGGAAAAGCTATAGCTCTTTGCTTTGAGAGTTTTGGGGGGAAACATCAAAATTCAACTGCACCTACCACTAAAACCACTAGGCCAAACTGTCTGAAATTTGGCTGCTTGAGTCCCCTCCGGGGGGGGGGGGTGCGAGGTCCCCAAATTTCATGTCTGTATCCTAAAATCCGAAAAGTTTATGACTGTTTGTGTCAATGGGAATATGCCCAGGTGTTCTGGATATCCGAATCTGGATTTGGATCCGAGTCGAAGTGCAGGGGGTCTGAATCAGTCTGAGGCGGATAAGGGTCACTAAGAAGTATCCGAAGCAACATCAGAAGCAGAGCGGGGGGTCCATGCACAGCCCTAATTATTGCTACCGCTTGCTTGCTTGACAGGCAAAAAGCTAGTAAGCATGTAGGCAGTGGCATCTGCTGCTGCTCCTTCTCACCTCCACTGTTGTCTGGACCAGAGGGAGAGGCAGGTGAACAAGTAAACTGCTATGGGGAAGAGGAGAAGCAAGGCCAGGGGGCTCTTGTCAGTTGGCCCCTGCTGGGGTGTGGGCCTTGGCAGGTGCCCAACCATGCCTACCCTTAATACCGACCCTGGTTGTGTGGCATACATAACTCTGTCCTCCAAAGGGGGGAATGGGTAAGGACTCAGGAGCAACAGCTATCTGAGGTGGAGCATCTGCTGCTTTGGGCAGTCACCCCACTCTACCTAATTGTAACGCCAGCCCTGCCCCTCTTTGGTGGAAGTGCACAATATTTTGAGTCACACAGAACTAGTTATCAGTCAGAACCAAAAGTGCATGCAGAGAAAAACTAGAATGGGATTGTCAGGAGCCAGTGATTCCTCAAAATTTAGCAGACTGAAGCCTGAGGTAGCAGACGCTCAGTTGTCCAGAATAAGTGTTTGTTTTACATTATGAAACCAGTCCTCTTCTTTCAGTCAAGATGGGAAGAAGTATAACAGGAAGTCGAAGCGGCTTTGCAATAATGAGGACTTATGTGACTGCTTGGAAGGGGATTGCCAAATACCTTCCGCCCTTACTTGTCCGACGCATAAATCAAAGGAATGAGCAAAGGGGCGCTGCTCTAGTTGGAAATTGGCTTCTGTCAGAACAGAAAACAGAAAGGGAGATCTTATCAACATGTTGTCATTTTTGTCCAGAGTAAAATGCATTCTTTATGTTCGCTTTCTGTAAATTGCAGGGCCAGTCAGTGTATTTCTTTTGTGTTGCTTTCAGAGTGAATTTTGGAAATCAGTCTGGTGAAAAATGCCCTCTTTAGTTGATACACCTGCTATCTTAGCTAGTCACCATTCATTATTCACACACTGCCATGCAGCAGGATGAAATGGCCTGCTTCAGAAGGCACCATGTGGAGGTGATAGATGAAGGCAGGAATTGGTATCTGAATGGTGCAGTGGGACTTTTTAAAGGGTTAGAGGGCTGGTGCCAATTGGGCTCTAGTCTGAGCAGCAAAAATGTCTTGGGGCTTCACTGCTTTGCTACCATCAAGCTGCAAATTTCAGTTCTAGAAGTGAAAGTCATTTTTCCTTTTATTAAAAAAAAAAAGCTCCTTACAAGATAAAGACGACGTGTAGAGAGGAAGAAAAATCACAGAGGCACAGCTGAATACAAATAACTGTCTCTACAGGACAAGACTCTGTATGTGTCTATTGATATAAATAATCTTTCTTTAATCTCCTTAATGTAATCTTAAATCATCAATATCAGTTATCTTGAATAAACATTGGTTATTGGGTGGATTAGATCTGTAATAAAAATAATAAATGAATGAATGAATGAATGAATACTTCCTGAGTCATATTTGTGAACAGGCCTGAGATCAATAACTATAGCATTCTTTTGGATGCAAACAGTATTTCAGTAAATCCAGCAGATGCCTTTTCTACAAAGTAAAAAGCGCTGCCAACTAGGATACATCAGACCCTATTGCTAGAGGCCTTCAGAAAAGCCCTAGGGCACAATCCTATGGCCGCTAGACAGCGTTTCGATAGCCCTAGGATTCTTTCAGTTCCCAGAAACCTGACTCCCTGCCCCGTCCCCTGCCCCCTCATAGTAGGCACGGTTCGTCCCCAGCTCCACTCTCATAAGAACAGCACGGAGTGGCTGATAAGGGGGCATTCCTGGGGGCGGGGTGGGGACCACAGCAGCGCCATTACAATGTGTCCTGTGCACCATCTGGCCTCCCCCACACTCCAACATGCCCCAGTTAGACAGCCAAAATCAGCCATCTAGCCGCAAACACAGGGTGGCCAGAGCGCAGAGGAGGGGATCCCCTCTGTGCTCCGCCTGCCCTGCATTGGATCGTCGGCCGCCTCCGAGTTTGTAGGCGGCCAACTATCCCCATAGGATTGCACCCTCCAAGACTCCTTTGGTTTCTATTGCATTCTCTTCAGTGAGTTTGATCAGCATGCTGAATTTGGGATGGTTTTAGTTGTGTTTATTTATTGGACTTTATTATTTTATTGGGCTGGATATATCTAATGTTATTGCTAGCTCTTATTAATGGTTAATTTTGGTAATATGGTTTTATTGTTTTAAAGTTTACTGTTATTTACTTTTGGAAGCTGCCTCGGGATGTTTTTACCCTTAAAGGTGGCCTATACTTATCTTCTATATATATAGAAGTCAAGAATTGTGTGTGGGTTTGTGTGTTTGTGGCTGGCTGCAGGGCCGTCCGTAATGCAGGGAATAAGGGGGAGCTGCCCTGCGTGTAATCACACTGTAGGGGCTCACTGAGCCTGCCATTTGGGCCCTACAGTTGCTGCCCCTTTTACTTCACATTCTCACTTGCCAGAGTGTACAGGAGTCACTGGGTTACATTATTACTTTGTTTATACTTTCCCTTACTAACAAGTACATCCTCTCGATCACGGTACAGGCCAGGTTTCTGATTTCAGCTACCAGTCATCCTATTGGCCGTCTTTCATTCAATTGGTCTCTCTCCCATTCACTCTGACTTCCTTCACCTTGGATTGGCTGACTGCCATTTGTTCCCTCCCCTTTACTCATGGTTTCTTTTTGACTGCGCAGAGCATTTAGTTTCTCTCCCCTCTTCCTGCAATATCCAGAGAGCGAGCAAGTTAGTGTTAAATATCTTTACCCCTTTCGATGCCAGATGTATCTGTTAGTAGTGTGTGATTAACAATAATGTGAAATGTGGTGCGGTGTGTGCTTGCCTGTGTGAGGGGCTGGGATGACACAGTGGAGTGGAGACTTGGGACTTCATTCATAAAAGAGTGAACTGGGTGGAATTGAGAAAGCAATTGCAAAATGAAGGGCAAAATAGCGGAGTTTTACTTGTAGCTGAATTGAAGATTTTTGGATTTGTGTGTTTGTGGCTGGCTGGAGGGCCGTCTGTAACACAGGGAATAAGGGGGAGCTGCCCTGGGTGTAATCGCACTGCAGGGGCCATTGAGCCTGCCATTTGGGCCCTACAGTTGCTGCCCCATTTACTTCACATTCTTACTTGCCAGAGTGTATGACAGGAGTCACTGGGTTACATTATTACTTTGTTTATACTTTCCCTTACTAACAAGTACACCCTCTCGATCACGGTACAGGCCAGGTTTCTGATTTCAGCTACCAGTCATCCTATTGGCCGTCTTTCATTCTATTGGTCTCTCTCCCATTCACTCTGACATCCTTCACCTTGGATTGGCTGACTGCTGTTTGTTCCCTCCCCTTAACTCATGGTTTCTTTTCTGACTGTGGTGAGCGTTTAGTTTCTCTCCCCCGTTCCTGCAATATCCAGCAAGGAAGCCTCTGTTGAACATTTTAATAGTGGTATGAGATTCAGTGTGGATTATATTGTAGTAGTGCTTACAGATTCAGTCTCTTGCATTTTTAGTAGTGTTTTTTATTCAATCTGCTCATTATAATTGTGCTTTTTTAATCAAGTCTGGCGGATTCAACTTTTCACCTTTCTTATGGGGCCATTCTGAGAAGCGTAAACCTACCTTAATGTGTTTCTAACAAATAGTGTCTATGACAACATTACATCCCGGGCAACGCTGGGTATATCAGCTAGTTTTAAATAAACTTAAAATAAATCTGCTATATCTGGAAAAAAAAAATACAAAGGTCCCAAATCATGTAGATCCAATGGCTTGGTTCTCATGCAAAGGTAACCCAGGTTAGTTTGTTTTTAAACCCTTAGTTACCATAAATGAGCCAGCATGCTGAGTCACATGTCTCAACCCCTCCCGCTTGGCTCCTCCTGCCAATGGGAGCAGTTTATCTACCCAGGGATGCTCTGTCTCTAGGTTGTTTAGCATGATGTGTGAACCCAGAACTTTTGCTTGTCTCTCCCCTGGCAAGCCAGAGTTGGAACCCAGGGTTTATCCTAAAGTTCCCTTCAAGCCAGAGTTGGAACCTTAGGATAAACCCTGGGTTCCAACTCTGGCTTGCCGGGGGAGAGACAAGCAAATGTTCTGGGTTCAGACATCATGCTAAACAACCTAGAGATGGAGCATAGAAAAGACTGGGAGAGACTGCGTGTGTTTGGGGGGGGGATGCCAAATAAGGCGATAGGAGGGTGACAGAAACCAGACAGATGTGAAGGAAGCCCAACTGGGTTAGAGGAAAGGCACAGATAACTGTTTAGAGTTAGAGAGGGACGAGAGGAACAGACTGAGAGGGGGAAAGGGGACTTGAGTACAAATATTGGCTGTCCCAAGGGGAGGCAGCAGGAGGGGAAGGACTCTTCCTCAAAGAGATCTGATTTAAACTAGGAGGTCATCCTTCTCACCAGTGTTACAAATGGTGAATTCCCACCTTAGGTGTTGAATGCAAAAAAGATGCAGGGTGCAAAGGGGGTTGTATGCATCTTTTGCGTGTAGGTTCCTAATCTTAATGGGTCTGGTGCATTTGGTGTATTGTTCTACCAGTGGGTTTCTCAGTGTATCTTGCATGGTCTCTTTCCTCTAAGTGGCTAGTCAGAAGGTGCACCGTAAGATTTGATTAACCTGGATGGGGAGGTGGGACGTTTACACATTCCAGAGGTCCCAGGCCTGCTGAATAAAGGGTGGGAACCATTCCCTTGGTCAGTCTCAACAGAGCAGGGGTGGTCAACCTGTGGCCCATGAGGTGCATGCGGCCCTCACCACTCCCCAGTGTGCCCCCTGTCACTCCTATTTTGTTTTATTTTCACCAGGGAAAATGTAAAACAAAAAAAAAGCAGTGCCAGACCACTATGAAGGCTTGGAACAGTCAGATTTAGCTTGGTTGCAAGCTAAAATTGTCCGTTGTTAACCTTTGTAGTGGAAAACTGAGGCTTTTAGACCCTCCCTGTTTTTGGTGGTGTGGTGGTGGGAGTGTGGCCCCTGGCAGGTCTGGGGTAGTAGTCGTGGAACTGGCACACAAACTGCCCAAAGCTGCCTACCCCTGCAACAGAGGAAAGCTAATGTGTTTTTTCAAGCTATTTTACCTTACAGGACCAGTCCTGTGCTAGCTCAATCTTTCACGCAAAGTGGAAATCTTAAATCAAGGTGCTGGGGAAACACTCAAAATGGCCAGAAAATGTGCTCTCTTGGCCACCTTATTACTGCTACGCTATTATTATTATTATTATTATTATCATCATCATCATCAACAAGAACAACAACAACCCCACATTTTTAAGAGAAAGATCATAGAAGTGTGACTGATTGCATATAGAGAGACCAGTGAAAGAGAAAAATAGAAGGACATTGTTCTTAATGACAATTAACAATGGAGACTGAACTTCTATGCATTTCCAAAGGGAAGTATTTAATCTTTCCCTCCCTGCCCCCTCCATCTTCTTCCAACAGTAATATACACATGGAAATCTTGGTCCTTGATTAACCCCTGAGCTACAAGTAACCTTCACCTAGACAGCTCTGCTTTCAAAAGAACTGGACTCTGTAATCTGAGCCATTCCAATTATTCCTGTTCAAAGTGATCAGGAAAGCCAGGATGTCAGGTTCAAAGGAAGAGCTATAATTTGGAAGCAACTTCCTGTTTGGACATTTTGTTGGTTTTGATCTTGCAATGTCATGAATGGAAGGAAATTGCGCAAAGGAGATACTTTCTCCATCTGTGTGCCATGTCATTATTTGCAATTACATAATTTAACAAATGAGGGTCAATTGTTCACTGTGTCTGCTTTTAGAATACTGACTCCTGATACATCTGTTTATACGTTTATCCTTGGGTACAATGCACATAACTAAGGCTGAAATCCTATGCCCACTTACCTGGGAGTTAATATGTAAACATGATCCCCATTTGCAGTATTGTAAAAGGGTAGATTTCCACATGTAAAATGACTTTAAAAATGGTTTAATTTATCCCTATTTGCTGTACATTACTGATATAATATTTTCAAATTACTATGGCTTCCAGATTTATTTTTAATACAAAGTTTTTCCCATCTATTACCATAAAATGGTTTTTCATCTTCTCGGTAATGAATAATTGTTGGTAAAATTATCTACATGTAAGACCCTGCATTGTGCAAACTGAATATATATCTATATCTATAAACAATTATTCTATACTGTTTATTTTAGGCTCCTTTCACACATACCTGCAGCCACGTGAGGTGGGGGGGACCCATTAGGGGTGGGGGACCCATTAGGATGGTATGCCCACAGAGACTTATGGAACCTAATGGGTTCCTGAATGTTCTGGGGGATTTTCCAGCAGATAGAGCTGGTGATTCTGTTGAGGCCCTTGTTTCTCTGTGGAATGGTGAGATACGAAGGACCTTTGACATGATCGCTCCTCTGTGGTGCTGCAGAACCCATTCCACCCCATAAGGTGGAGTTTCAGGCAGTGAAGCAGGCTGAACAATGATTAGAGCACAAGTGGTGGACATCTTGCTCCAAAGCCAGTCGAACCCTACGTAGAGCACATTATTGTGCCCACCATGTGGTGGTGCAGGCTGTGAAAAAGCAACCTCCATTATGTCCTTGAGTAGCCACCCAGCAGAGCTCTTCAAAGGGGTTCAGAGATTGCTAACCGTAGCTCTTTTGGAGCCCTCAGAGGCCCGCTGTGATGCTTTTTCATCTCACTTTGAAGATAAAGTCATCCAGCTCCAAAGCAATTTAGATGCTATTGTTATGGCAGATCCTAGTGAGGTTTACAGTGTCTCATCTAGCCACATTTTGTGGGATCAATTTCAGTGAATGCGGCCTGATGACATAGACAAGGTGCTTGTCGTCATGTGGCCAGCCACGTATCCTCTTGAGCCCTGTCCCCTATGGCTAATTAAGGCTGGCCAGCATGGCTTGGCTGGGTGGATCCAGGATGTGGTTAATGGCTTGTTGTGTGTGGGAATGGTGCCTGGTGCTTTGAAAGAGGCACTAGTGTGACCACCCATGAAGAAGCCCACTCTGGACCCAAGGATTTGGAATAACTATTGCCCAGTTGTGAACCTGCCATTTTTAAGTAAGGTGATTGAGAGGGTTGTAATGGGGGAACTGCAGGCATTCTTGGATGAAGCCAGTTATCTAGACCCTTTCCAGTCTGAGTCCAGGCCTGCTTGTAGGACTGAATTGGCCATGGTTGCCTTATTGGATTACCTCTATCAAGATAGGGATAGAGGGAATGGCTCCATGCTTCTCTTACTCGATCTCTCTGTGGCTTTTGTTACCATCAGCCATGGTATCCTTTTAGATGGGCTTTGTGGGATGGGTATCGGGGGTCCTGTACTTCCCTGGTTCCATTCCTACCTGTGGGGTCAATTTCAGAGAGTGGTGTTGGGGGAGTGCACCTCATCCCCCTAGGACTTGTACTATGGGGTGCCACAGGGCATTATTTTATCCCCAATGCTCTTCAACATCTATATGAAGCTGCTAGGAGCAGTTATCTGGGGATTTGGACCAAGGTGTTAACATTATGTAGGTGACCCCCAATTCTATTTCTCCATAACACATGTATCAGGTGTGGCCATGTAGGCTCTGGACCAGTGCTGGGTTGCCATGGTGGGCTGGATGAGGGCCAATAAACTGATCTTGAATCCTGGCAAGACAGAAGCACTGTGCGTAGGTGGGTGACTGGTCTGAGAAATAGGTCAATTGCCTGTTTGGGATGGGGTTATACTCTCCCTGAAGGAACAGGTGCATAGTTTGAGGGTTTGTCACTTGAGGGTTTGTCACTTGAGGGTCAGATCTTTGTCACTTGAGGGTCAGGTGCCTTCAGTGGCTAGGAGTGCCTTTTACCAGCTTTGGCTGGTATGGCAACTGTGGCTGTTCCTGGACTGTGATGGCTTAGCCACAGTGGTACAGGCATTGGTAACTTAAAGATTGGATTATTGTAATGCACTCTGTGTGGGGCTACCCTTGGGCATGGTCCAGAAGCTGCAGCTGGTGTAGAATGAAATGGTGAGGCTGGTAACCAGGGTCTTCTTCTTCCAACAGCAAGCTACACCCTTGCTAAAAGAACTGCAGTGGCTGCCAATAAGCTACTGGGCCAAGTTCAAGGTGTTGTTGTGAACATATACGGCCCTAAACAACTTGGGGCCAGGTTACCTTGGGGACTGTCGCACTCCTCATGTCCCTGCCCGACCTCTGCGATCATTGGAGGGAGCACTTCTGAGGGTGCCACGTGCTCTGGAGGTTCGCCTCAGGAGCCCTTGCAGTAGAGCATTTAGTCTTTCAGCACCCACCTATGTTTATCGTTGTTTTTATGTCATTGTATTTTATGTTCACTGCTTTGATACTTTTGTGGAAAGTGGTATATAAATCTGAATAAGAAAGCAAGAAATGAGAGCTGCAAGCACATTTTTCATATATGTGGAAAGGGAATCACTTGATCAAAATCCAAGAATATGGATTTGTATTTACTTGCTCCTTTGCTTCTAATCCTTTATCATCCTAGCCAGCACAATTTTCAAATTGATTTTCAAAATATGAGGACTAGAAACTTCACTTTTAAAAATTGGTAGCAGGGATTATTAAACTATAGTGGTACTGTTGATGTTATTCACAAAGAGCACTTACTGGCAAATATAAAGGTCCCAAGAACTTTGAATTACTCCCACATTTCTGGCAGCCTTACCAAAATGCGTCATGTTGAACTCATTCAGCATAGTCATCCTGGAAGTTTTAAAATGTTTCTCACACCACAGCATCAGAATGGCATTCTATGTGGGCCTGGGTATCTGCCAAGCTGGAATTCATGCTAGTCAGGCACGCAGGCCTAAGAAGTCAAACATCAGGTGCATTTTCACTGAAATAAACTCTGCTCTTGTTTTGGGAACCATTTGCTTTTGCTATGGGCTGGGTTCTGATCTCCACGTTCCATATTTATCCTCATTTTGAAAACAAAGCTGATTATAAGATAATCAAAGAACACAACATCATCATGGTAACCAAATGGCTGGAGGAAGTAATATCCCAAGTATGGTCATAGGGAGCTGGATGTAATCGAATACTCCTCTTTATTGCGAATGGTCACATGTGTTGTTGATTGTACGTTGTTAGCTGCTTTACACTGATTCAGATCATTGGTCCATCTAGATCTAAGTTAGTACCAGGTACATTGCCTGGCAGCAGCTCTCCAGGATTTCAGACAGGTTCCCCTCCCACCTTTTCTTCTATACTTAGAGATGCCAGGGATTGAACCTGGGACCTTTTGCATGCAAAGTGTGTGCGCTACCACTGAGCTATGGTAATTGTATTGGTGCTTAAAACGGATTGTTTTTTGTTATCTCTTGGAGCATTTGGAGAACTGAGATTCTATATTCCCAGTTCTCATGCTTGTGTCTCCTCCTAACCAGATCTACAGTAAATTTGCTCTTTTCTTTCACTACTCCAAGCATGTTACTGCTTCCTGTGAGAAGAATTTAGTCTTTGTGATCCTGAAGCTGGGAAGTAGGACTATCACATGCCTTCGTTATGTGAAGCAGTTTTAATTTTGTATTGCTGTGGTGTCTTTATTTTTCACTGCTCAACCCAGACAAAGTGAAGCACTTTCTGGTTCCATGGACTGCAATGGCAAAGTTATGTATGTTCTTAAATTTTCAACCGCTTAAATAAATGGGACTTAAAAGTGCTTACATTCAGATAGATTGCACTCATTTTATTTAAAACCCTTTCGTAACAAACTATCTCATTCTCTGTCTTCAGGCTGTCTATATTCTCACAACGTTTTCTTTTAAACACTTTTGCAGCACCTTTTAAAGAAAGACCTATTTCAGTTATGAATGTTTGTTGGGCAAAATTCATTCTTAGTTCTGGCTTTGAATGAAAGGTGTCTGCCCCCCCTCCCCATCTACCTCTGTGTTTATGTGTCTCCATGTGTACGTGTGTGATCCAGACTGAGACCTTAGCATGGGCGGTGGGGGTAGGGAGGCTATAACCCTTACTACTCTGGGTCCACTAGTTCAAATTGCAGGTGCAGGGGGCCTGATCCAGATTGAGACTGCAGTGGGAGTGAAGGATTAAAGCCCCCCAACCGCTACACCATGGTCCCAATCTGAATCCCACCCCTGTGCGCTAGCAATTTGGAGAGCAGGGACTGCACTGATGGGCAGAACTATGCAGCTAAGATGACATGCAGTTTGGGTTTTAGAGACTACAAATTCTATGCTGCAGTGTGACTTTTCAGCAGATGTGCATTAGAAACATGACAGCACTTCCAGAGCCTACATAAAAGTGCTACTGGAGATTGTACACTGTAT
The DNA here is from genome assembly GCF_057233095.1 of Heloderma suspectum. Lineage (NCBI taxonomy): Eukaryota > Metazoa > Chordata > Lepidosauria > Squamata > Helodermatidae > Heloderma > Heloderma suspectum. The sequence goes on from NC_139458.1 coordinate 277,083,512, forward strand.
CCAATAAAGTCTGTCATGGATCCAGATCTTCTGATGGAAAGAGTTCCCTGGTCCTGAGAAAACAGAAATAGCAACAGAATGCTCCTGAGGGTTTAAACTGAGGGCTTGACTAAAGGTTACCTTTCCTCACTTCCCCACACAACCCCATTGGTTACATCTACCTTACTTATTTCTCCTTCTGCCACTGTAATGCACTGTCTATTGATTATATTATTCTGAAGCATTTGGAAAAGACATAGTGTGTTTGCATATTCTCGACCATTGAACATTTGGTGAAAGTTAACCATTCAGCGGAAAAAGCTTCCAGGCTGCAGGTCCTCCAGATCCAGATTTGAACATGTGTCAAAGCTCCAGTGGCCTCATTCACACAATTGCAGGGTGGTTAACAAGTCACAGTGGGTTGTTAACCACCCTGCACTTGCCAATCGTATGCCGACTAGATTTGTATAATTACCCTCACTGGCATGGCTTCTTGTGTTGTCCGAACCTGGCAAGGGTGGCTTGTTGGGGTGGGTAACACACCACCCAGGACCCATGGGCTGCTGTAGGGTTGTGTGGTGGTTTGTTACCCACCCCAACAAGCCATCCTCACCAGGTGTGGATGACACAAGAAGCCGTGCCGGCAAGGATAATTACACAAATCTGGCCAGCACGCAGCCAGCATGTGCAGGGTGGTTAACAAGCCACCAGTGGCTTGTTAAACACCCTATGATCGTACAAACCGGGCCACTGTATTAAGGATCACCCTTCCTGTTCATATACTGCGCTCAGTGGCTCAGCTAGGGGCCAACGACCCAGGTCCTGCAGCTTAAGTGAACACCCAGAAAGTGGCGGGTGCAGAAGCAAACTGCATTTTATTCCTGTAGCCATGATGGGGCTATGATTTCAGTGTGTTGAACATGCCAAAGTGCATGTGCAAAAGGTTGCTGTGGAGGGTGGAAGCAACTCTAGTTCAGCACTCAGAGCCACTCAAAATGGGGCTTTTTCGGACTGGGGTCCTGACAAGCCAGGGAGATATCCTTAGGCACAGAAGCACAGCTTATTGCAGCAGGCGAGGGGGTCTCTAGATCTGGGTCTGGATGTCCAACTCTGTTACAGAAGACACAAAAAGAAACGTGATTTGGAAGTTGTGATGGGGAAATAAGGAATGACGTGTAAGTAGGAACATATTTAGGGACACATTTATTTTCTTTCTTCTGTTGTCTGCTTTTTGTCACTTTGTACAAGTTCTATCTGGACCAATTGGACATATCGGAGGGCAAAGAATGCTCTACTGAAATCCATCAAGCACCATTTCAAGGCGTACCTCATTGGATTGGTCAGGGAAGGATTTTGAAATGGAATTGGGCTTATTTCTCAAGTTTGCAAGGTCACATCAATTGACTCGCTGCTCACTCTGGTTTCACTTAAAACTTAATTTTGCTCTGTGAAAATGACACACTTTTCCTCCTGTGCAATTCCCTTGGGCCCAGAAGGATTCAATTTTCCAAAATATAATACTTAATCTTTGGGTGAAGAGAGTCATCTGTTCTAAAGTGCAGTGGAAGTAGTTTGAACACACATTAAGTGCAGTGAAAACAAATTCCATGGAATGCAGCGCACAATATTGAGCAAAACAGGGACTTATTTCTGAATAAATATGCAGAGGATGGCATTGTAAGTCTCTCTTCACTCTTTGTTAAGGAGTCTTCGCCCTGTGCTTCCAGACACATGAGTTGAAATGCACCAAATGCTTGAGAGAAAAAACCTTGGTTCTTATAAGTACCTTCTGGAATGAGTTCATTGCAATCGTAATTTATTATTGAATAAAAGAAAACAACAATAACTATTACCTTTTTTTTAGTGGATATGATCCAGCCAATGTTAAGCACTTTTAAGTCCCATTGATGTTGATGAGAAAGAGTTTCACTTTGATTGGATCATGCCCAGTATTAGTATCTTATAGAAAACTATGCAAAATCTGAAACAATAATGATATATTCAAGGGATTGTTTTAAAGAAGCATAAAATAACATTCTTGTTCTGCAGTGAAAATATATATCTATGTCATTCTGTTTGGAAACTTTATGGCTTCACACATCAAAATGACAAGCAGTTCCACGCGACTCAACCAGATTCATATTCTGACCTCTGGGAAAAATTCACAGGACATAGAGCTTTATTTGATATAACTGTGATTGATCAGTTCATTAAAATGTTGATTAAAATATGGCTTTTGAAGCACATTTTAGTCTGTTGTTCTCTTCTGCATTGTCATACACTAAAAGCAGTAGCAGGCAACAACAAATTGTAAATGATCTATGCCCATTTTGTGATTCAGGAAAATTTTTAAAGATAAAAATGAAGATAATATTTTAAGCATGGCGGGGTGGTTTGAGTTTTGAAAGTGCCTTTGCTGTCCTGAAAACACAACAATTTCTATCCTAGAGCATGCTCTTTTTTTAAAAAAAAGCCACAGTTCTGCAAGTTTCCAGTATGTTGGGGAAAAGCCAACTGTGATGGGAGCCTATTGAGTATTTATTTTATTTTAATTATTTATTAGATTTAAACACTGTGAACTGGCAAATGCCCTCTGGGCAGTTTGCAATGATAAATCTCCAAAGCAACAGTAAGACATCAACCAAAACAATAACACAGTGGATAAAAATATCAAAATATTAAAAACATTGTCCAGTGCCTGTGACATTCACTAGTGCCTGTCACTTCTCTAACATGCCACCTGTCCAACCCACTAATTAGTTCTACAATTTTTAATTTTTTTACATATTTCTTTTGTATATGGTGAAGAGTAAACATATAGGCATATAAACACATACATATATGTCACTAAAATATTTTGTAAAGGCAAACAATCTAGTTCCAGGGTGGGTAACTTCAGGAGATCCAGGGGCCTCTTCACACACGCACAGCCCGGATCTGCCATGGGGTGCATTCTGCGGGGTGCCAGCGGAATCCCATGGATTTGCTGCCAATTTTCAATGGAAACTGTTACGGGATGCTCCGGGGGCCAAATCTGGCTTGGAAAGAAGGTAGTTTTGGGCATGGTAGTGTTCTGTAGTGCTTTGCTGCTGATTTTAGGTAGCAAATTGGTTATTTTTTGCCACCACTGCAAATTTCTGCAGTGGTGGTAGGGGGCTGTGGAGGTCACACCACGGGGTGGTCGCATTTGGCCCATGTGGTTCCCACCCCTGATCTAGTTGAAGCATGATGAGAGGGGCAAGAGAGACCACTGTTCCACCTGTATAGATGTGCCTGTGTAAGACAAGTTTACTTAAACCGTGGCTGAAGAACTCACTGTGACTACTGTTAAAAACATTGTTTCCTTTCAATTTAAGGTAGTTTTCCAAACCAATGATTAGCCCTTGTTATACACAGCCAAAGAAAATTATATCTACTGAACTAGCCTAGAGCTGAACTAAAGTGTATGCGTGTGTGTGTGTGTGTGTGTATGTTGGGGCGGGGGGGGAGTACGATTTTGCAAGCACTTGGGGGCCCTTCAAAAAAATCACAGACTGACTTCCAAAGATTTGGGGGAAGCATCAGAAGGGTACAAAACAGCTGAGGCAATAGGGTTGACACTGTTTTGCCATGCTTCGTTGAAAGCATGACAACACAAGAGTGGCAAAGCAGGAAAAGGTGGCCCAGTTGCATCAGCAACAGGGATGCATGCCCCCCTCCATCAATTCTGGAGAAGCAGAGCAGGAACTTAATTTGCCCTCCCCTGACATTGTCAAATGGCCCAAACTGACATTGTAATGATGTGATCCCTGATTGGGTAGGGTCATGTCCTGAACAAGAAAGCCTCCCAAACTGGCATCAAAATAGCAGCAAAAGATGGAATGAATGAAGTTGTTGAGAAACCCTTTCGTGCCTAAAAGCATTTATTTTGCCCTGAAAATATTTGTGAGTGAAAATTTGGCCCAGCCGTAAACCAGCCCCAAGATAGTCCCTCTACTGAAACACTATGTTTGTTTTACATAAAACTGATTAAAAAACAAAGCATTTGCCCTTTAAGCAATTGTGATAGCATTATGAACATTTTATTTCTCTTTCAAATAATCTAAAACTACTCGTCAGCGCTAAGTGGGACGCATAGTCTGACCTGGATCTACCTACTTCAGAGTAGCTTTGCTAGTCTACGTAAGAGGATCTGGTTTAAAAATATTTAATTAAGAACTCATTTCTAGTAACTTGACAGAAAAGTCCATTCAATATCCTGAAGAAGTGTCCCCTGCACAAGGTGTCCCCCCCCCCTCCGCTTGCAATGCCGGCGTGATAAGAAATGATACAAAAGAAGGGTATGTAATGTCTCTTTAAGAGGCGAGTTGGTATGTGGGAATCTGAGGCATGAGCTGCAGCAAATCATAACTTTAGGGCTGTAGGGAGCAGGACAGAAACTAATTAAACATGATCTAGGTGCATGAATTCTGAGGCTGGGAAAAGAATATGTATATTTTTTGCTTTGCAATATATATATTGCTTAGCGGTTGTGCCACTTTACACCAACCTCTCCCTTGTTTTAAACACACAGAGTTTCTCTTTGCACCTAATCAGTGATACAGTTAAGTAATTTCAGGCTCTGGACTTAATGTTCTCATGCCCCCCCGCCCCACTCCCCATGCTCTTTAGATGATAATGTGTATTACTTTACTTCCTTCAAAATGTGGCAAGCCAGCCCTGCTGCATTTGGGGATCACTCCTGCTTAATCTGCTAAGTGGGGCCCTGGACTTTGCCCCCAAGTCCTACCCTGATGGTACCACCACCTCTACTGCACTCACGTTTTTGTTCTAACCAGTGAGAACACCGTCTGTGCCCCCTGTGGAGCCTGGGGGATCCAATGTCAGTGGGGCAGTGAATCCAATCTGGGTTTCAGTCAGAACGTACATTTTTATTTTATTTATTTATTTCATTTTTAAACTGCCCAATAGCCGAAGCTTCCACACCTTGGATAGCTCGTTTAGGATTGTGATGGTTCTGACTGAAACTCAGATCAGATTCACTTCCCCACTGACATCCAAGCCACTAGCCTCCACTGTGCGCCTCTCATTCCTCTGGACCCCTCCCTTTCCCAAGTCCCCAACCTCCCTTTCCTAAATCCCCTGCTTTCCTGGACCTCCTTCCTCCTTTTCCTCCTACTGCCATCGTTGTTCCTCTTCTTTCCCAACGCTAACGTCTTCCCAGCATCTGCTTCAGAAGAAGCTTGAATCTAGAACTGAAGCAAGCTGCTTTGAAGTGATTTGGGCTTTGTCTGAGATGAAGCAGGGCTTCCCCAAAGCAGCTTGATGTGAATCCGGCTACTCCCAAAGCTTCGGGTCTGCCTCAGAAATTCAAAGGACACAGACAGTGTCAGACTGTCTGTTTCTCATTCAAGTTCTCCATGAAAGGAAAATGGCAAGCAAGGGGGAGGGGGAGGGGGAGGGAGAAAAGGGGATGTCATTTTGTGACTAACAGATGGAACTTCTAACCAGGATATATCTTTACCAGGGCTCTCCTTTTTTACTTCCAATCACAGGGCTTTGGGGAGGGATGTAGCAGGAACTTATCACTGAAGCAGAAAACGAAACAAAAACAAAGTCCCAAACTGTTTTTCATTCATTAGAACTCCCTGACCTCTGCACCTATCCCTCTGAAATTATAAAGGTTATTTATCTAGGGGGACCTCCACTATGTATGCTATTTTTATACAAGTTGTCTGAAAAAGCACAGGAGGGAAGCAAATCCCTTCCCACCAACCTTTGAAGGGTCCCCTCCTTGCATAAACCCCCCTGCACCTATCTATCTGAAATCTGAGAGGCTTAATCCCCAACTATGCTTGCAAGCATCATTTAATTCTGCCAAGAAATAAAACGTAGCCATCCCTGCATTTTTTTAAAAGCCCTGAAACTGTAAAGGCACCTAGCACAGAAACCTCTTCATCCATTTGTCTGAAATTTGAGCTTCATTCACTTAGATAGGCCTACTGTACCTGCAAATGTTATCCAGTTCTGTCAACAGGTAAAGAAGTTATTGCTGTTCATTCATTTCCCCAAGCAACTCAGGTGAGAGACAAAGAAAGCCTTGGATTTTCTGAAGCCAGGCTCCACTTTAGATCCGAGGCAAAGCATGTCATGCCTAAAGCTGCTAAGCTGGATCAGAATCAAACCTTGTCTTTGGTGGACATTCCTAGTTATGGCGCCATGGTTTCCATTTATTTCCTATTGGTATATGTGTTCATTCTGTTGCCTGTATTATTCTCTTTAAAAAAAATTCCACGGGCTTTTATTTTTCTCTAGCCACTTAAATGAACAGCAAGCAAATTATTCTGCTGTGCCAAAGAGACTGACTAATAACCAGGTAGACCACAGTCACTTTGAATACTTCTGAAATCAGTGCTCTGTTACTAACCAAGCACCACGTCGGCCTAAACTGTATGATTTTACTTACTAAGTGCCCAGTTGGTCTGAGCCTGCTCTCTCAACTTCTAAAACGATCTTTGGAATGACGGTGTGTGCATTTCAAGTCCCGTAGCAGAAAATGTGAGATTTTAGGACTTGCATGTGAAAGCACATCACATGACCAAACGTACCTCCATTTATACAAACAAACCTAACTGCAGAAGGCTGACGGGTGGATAACTATCTACTGCATGCTTGGCTGACAGGCCACAAAAATTCTGAGATACGGGCTTTGAAGCCTGTGGAACAAAGCCCTGCTTTGTTGCTTAAGTTAAAGAAATACTTTCAAGAAGAATCACTTCGTGATCTGAAAGCCCACAACTTGATCCATTAACAGGGATGTGAATCATGTTAATCTATAGAGAGTAATTTAGGTGTTGGACATAGGCGCTTGCAGGTATGTGTGCATGTGTGTGTGTGTGCGCACATGCATGCGTGCGTGTGTGGAGGGGGGAACCTTTGGTTGAAACTGCTTTTAAAAGGTAACATGAGAAGAGGCTTTTGTTCATCTCCCCCGTCCCTGTAAATCTCATCATGTTTAATGTTGCACCATTACATAGCTCTTATTTTGCATAAATACATGATGATTATAGCAGTATAACCTTGGCAACACACTGTCCCCTTGAGGCAGCCTGAAATAGAACAGAAATGCAGATTATGCCATAGAACCACCCTACTGGGAGCAATATTTTATTGTGCTTTATTTCCCTTTCCATAAGATTAAATGGAAATGAAGGTAATTTGGGTTCTGCTAAAACAATGAGCATGCAAGCAAGGAGAAAATACTAAAAGTGCTTGCCTTGGTCACAATTTTATGGAAATGTAGAAAAATGTTCAGTTGTTAAGTTGACCTCTGTAACTAAAGGCTAACAATCTGAAATGACCGCTATTAAAACCAAACAAAACTAGTGATAGTTGACCTCTCCCCATCCTTCCTTGCCTCATTATTAGCTCAGTTTTTCCAAGCTTTCTTGGAGAACTCTCAGAAAAGGGCTCAGGGTCTTTCTGCAGGTACTTGGAGAAAATTCAGAAAGACCATGCCTGGGGGAGCTCAGCCCTAACCTTCACTGCCAGTCCACCTCATGCCCAAAACTTACCCTGGCAAAGGGGTAGCAGAGAGAAGGCAGAAAGGTGAGGAGAGCTTCAGCAAGACGTCCTCTTTAAGGCCTGGCTGCTCTTGCAGAGCAGCCCTTACTACCAAGGAGCCTGGGAAACGCCTCACTGCTTAATGGCTCGAGCCAGGGGGCATTGGGAGCAGGATCTGAGCTGAACGTGCATGTTGCAATGAGCACAGTCAATAAGGGAGCTGTGATTAGTGACCCAGACTTGGATGAAAAACAGATGAAATTTTGAGGGGCAGTCAAAACCTTGCTGGCATGAAATGAGTTGTTCATCAGTAACAGAAGTGCAAGACTGTTTGGCTCCACTCTATTGGCATTTCCCAGGCTCCCTGAAGTTAATGGATGCCTCTCAGCATGTTGAGAAGCCTCCACTGCTGCCTAGGAAATTGAGTTCCTAATGCCATTTGGGTCAAACCATTAAGCAGAGAGTCATTAGAACTCCATTTACCAGGCTTCCTGGCAGTGAATGGACTCTCTGAAGACGCATTCAGTCCTCAAAGATATTCCTTTGCTGAACCATCCACACCAGGGCTCTAGGAACATAGGAAGCTGCCTTATATTGAGAACAGACCATTGGTTCATTTAGCGCACTATTGTCAACACTGACAGGCAGCAGCTCTCCAGGGTTTCAGGCAGGAGTCTTTCCTAGCCCTACCTGGAGATGCCGGGGATTGAACCTGGAACCTTCTGCATGCAAAGCAGGTGCTCTACCACTGAGCTATGGTCCCTCTCTGTCACCCCTGTCTTCACCATGGTAATTTTTAGGAGAAGGGGACCAGCAGCTGGCCTGTCTGTCAGAGGCAAGTGCTGCTGCTGGGCCAGGCCATCATTACTGAACTCACACATAACCCATTTCTGGATCTTGGCATCATCATTAGAAACTGGACGTATGAACCGAACTCAAGATTTGACTTGGACCCTAATTTACCGCTTCAGAAAATGCCCTGGTTCTGCTCGGACTGATTCAGGGACTGTCTGCTTCGACTCAGGTACCAAACCTGAATCAAGATTCAGAAATCTGTGGCTTTGTGCCCCCCGTTGACTATCATGGGAAATCACAAAACTACTATAACATTTTTGCTGTTTGTCCTTAATGGATGAAATGTGCAGGAATAATACCCACCCACCCCTGAGGAGGGGATTATGCCTGCCAAATGTCACAAAAATTGGTCATATGGCTTTTGTTCTGTGCATTTATATTTTAGTTTTTTAAGGGAACTGCCAATAACTTTTTCATATCTTGATCGAATTGGAATAAATTTGCAGGAATGGTTGCTCCTTCTAAGGTGAGCAAGTCTGCTAAGTGTCAGATGAATAAGTGCAGGGATCTTTGTGCAAAAGTACACTTTGAGGGTATCCAAAAAAGTATGTGGTTATCCCCCTATATCCCCCCTGTAATCAGACAATTCTTCTGAAAATGAAAGAGAGAAGAGAGGTGGCCTTAAGGAAGAAAACTGCAAAGTTTCAGAAGGATAGGTGGAATGGTTCATGTTGTAGAGGAGTCCTCAATTTGGGCGAGAGGGGCAATTCACTTCCCTTTCCCTTGTGTTTTCTGGGGCCATTTGTATGCATTTGTATGAATGGTTACAAATTGAAAACAGCACACATTATAGAGGTGTTCCCAGGCAAGAAGGGCGTTTTGATGATTTAAAACCAGCTTTTTTCATAGTGATGCCTGGTAAAGTTGGAAGAATGGCCATCCTACAGTCCTATCCTTGCCCTCCCCAAATCATGATTGGAGAATCCTTGATAAAATGTGGCCTATGATTAGAAGGTAGACCTGTCAATCACTCAACCCTAGTCCCTCCCTGCCATCAGTGTTTAGAGAAAGCAAACAAAATATGCTATTTTGGGGGACATGCTGCCTGCCTTTCTGAAGCTGAATTGCAAATGAACTTTCGTGCAGGGTCCAGCTTTGGTTTGGGACTTTGGGTCATGTTGGAGGGAAGCTCACTTCACCATAGGAAGCACCAGCAATGGCCCAAAGTACCTTGGGCTTTGGCTAAATCTGAGGAAATGGCCTGCTAAAATTTCTTAAACTGGGCTCCATCCAGTGAGCCATAAATGCTTTCAAGTCTACATGATTTCAACCAGAGAGAAACCATGTGTGTAATCCTACCAGTAGGGATGTCGCAAGCGCAGTTCAGGGTCCAGAAATCTGTCGAGCAACCCCCATACACAACCCCGAAACTGCACCCGCTGAGACACTGTCCTTGTTCGCCCCCCGCTCGTGCCCGCTTGCGCTCCCCAGTACTCACTGCGAACCCATTCGGTGAGCGCCGCCATTTTCGTGCCTTTGATGTCTGCGTAAAACAGGAAGTTAAAAATACGCATATTCAAGTATGTGCATTTTGGAGCTGGAAAAGCTAAATAAGCACAATATTAGAGGGACTATACTTCTAATATTGTGCTTATTTAGCTTTCCCAGCTCCAAAATGTGCATATTTGAATATGCGCACTTTTTAAACTTCCTGTTTTACGCAGACATCAAAGGTGCAAAAATGGTGGCCCTCATCGAATGGGTTCGCAGTGAGCCTGGGGAATTCACCGAACTTGTGGGTGGCTCGAGCACAGGTTCGGGGGGATGCGAGCAGGGGTGCTCCTTTGGCGAGTGCCCGGAAAAACTGAACTTGGGTGAGTTCTTACATCCCTACCTACCAGTGAAATTTATGGGATTTAGAGTGCTTGACTTTGACTGGGTCATGCCCTTTATTATAAGCTGATGATATCAAAATGCAGAAAATTTATCGAAGAGCTTGAGATCTAACATCTTCAGAATGGAGCAATTACTCTGCTGAGAATTCAGGTAGCCAGAATGGTTGGTTTCTGTGCAATGTCAGTAACAGTCTTGCTTTTAACTTCCCATATTAAAAATAAGAATTTGACTAAATAATATCTATATCCAGTTTCAGCTTGAGGCATAATGCCATATATGTCAATGTAATTGTCCTTATTTATTCCTATATAGACAAGCTGAAAAATAGCTTCAAAATTATTCCTTCAGTAAGCAAAGGCAAAGTGATAATAAAGTGTTGTTGATATTTTAACAAGGTTTCTATCAACATTTCCCTACTGAGGGTGGATTTTTGCAGCTATATCCCATGAGAGATAGGAGGACAACATCCAGCCATATCAGGCATTGATATGTAGGCCAGCATGTTTGGCAGGTGTCAATAATGCACCAGTGGAAAACTGTAATGTGTCATGTGTGGGCCACAATGTGACATTTTGTATATGCACTACAAAATACATGCAAGCATTTAAATCACGCTGTTTTTTTCTTTGCAAAATATACATACGTAGCAATCAGAGAAGAAATAGGCCCTATCTCCTAGGCATTACCAAGTAACGTTATGATGCCTGTGCCTTTCACAACAGACATGGAGGGGTGCAGCTAGGGCTGGATCTTAGGGCCAAAGTTCCAGGGTCCAAAGTGACCACCTGGCGGGCAACAACTGCAGAAGCAAGCTCCATTCTATTCCTGTAATCACAAGGGATGCTATGATTCCAGTACGTTTAAAATACAAACTGCACATGCTCAGATGTTTTCAGAGTTGGTGTGAAGGTTTGAAGCCTACAGGGGCAAGGAAAAGAAAAAGGTCAGGCCTAGAGGCCCAGAGGTTTGGGTTAGAAGAGGGTATCCCTGAGAGGAGTAGTTTCATTTCCCCGGTTAAGGGAGCAAGCCTATGGCCACTAGTCAGCGGCTAGATGGCCATAGGACACATCAGTTCCCGGAGAACCGACCCCCCCCCCCCCGCACTGCCTCGCAGGCAGCTCAGAATGGCCCCATGCTCTGTGCTCAGAAGATGAGTGCGGAGCGGCAAAAATGGGGCATTCTGGGGGTGTTCTGGGGCGGGGAGGGCAGAAATGCTGGTATGACACATCCTATGTGTCATCCAGCAGCTGCTTCCCCCACTCTGCCTTCCCATGGCTAGACAGCCAGAATTGGCTGTCTAGGCGCAAATGCAGGGCGGCTGAAGTGCAGAGGGGACAGTCCCCTCCGCGCTTCTCCTGCCGTGCATTGGGCAGGCGGTCGCTTCCAAGTTTGCAGGTGGCTGCCTATCCCCATAGGATTGCACCCTAAGTTTCAGTTTCATTTCCCCAGTTAAGTTTCATTTCTTCAGGTTTGAACAATACTTTCAGTTTTGAGGGCGGAGGGTACATAAAGACAAGAGCCAGTAAAAGCAGAGTCGGGGAGACCAGAGCCTGAAGAGGGAGCAGGAAGTAGCAGCCTGAAGAAGTCTAAATACTGCTAGGGTAAAGGAATTTGAATGTTGCGATTTTCTCTTAATGCCTTTTGTATCGCTCAGCTCTATTGTGTAAATACCTCTAGTTGTGATTTGCTTGTTTTAATTTACCAGTCAACTGTTGTGGTTAAATCCCAAGTGTCCGGTGTGCCAATCACCCCACGTCTACAGCCTAAGGCCCACGTTATCAGGAAGGGGAAGTTTAAAAGAAGGGTGGTGTGACTCTTAAGGAGGCAAGAGATCCATCAGGAGTTGTTCGTCGGGTCCAGGTCATAAGGGGAACCCTGACAGCAGGCAAACGGTTTTGTTGTTGTTCTAACATATCTGCAATGTAGAAGCAGTTTTAAAGCATAAAATGACGATGGGAGAGGGGGAAGAGAAATGTCAGGTGTGTGCTTCACAACTGATGTAGTACTCATAGTCTCAGTAAAGGGGACCCTATAAGATCATATAGGGGGGCCCTTTATAGGGATCCAGGGTCTAAAATTACCTAGCTTCACCACTGCAGACATGAGGTTTCCTTGGGTATTAATACCTGAGTGCAAAATGACAAGTGAGGAGTCACTCTGTGTGTGTGTGTGTGTGTGTGTGTGTGAGAGAGAGAGAGAGAGAGAGAGAGAGAGAGAACGCTTGTGCCCAGCAGATCCTGACAGTGTGTATTTTTGGCAGCCGGGGTGAGGGGACATTATTAGTGCCTAACAACATATCTTGGGAACATACAGACAATATGCCTCAACATATGCTGTGGGTCAAAGTTGCATCAGCCAAAGTTGCTGCCAACCTTCCCTACATGGCGAGCGGCTCATCAGGCCTGGTGGCTGCACTGCACTGCACTGCACAGCCCCAGCCCCTGCCTCCATTACTGCCAAGGGATGCCCTTCAAAAAGCAGGGCCCACTTACCATCTTGGCCACCACCTAGCTACCAGGTAAAACTTTCAGCCCACCCACATGTGCCACCACATCCACACTGCACATTTTTAGTTATGCACATTTTAAAAAATAAATAAATAAATCTCAGGCTCAGGCTACACATGGTGGCAACGGATCTAGATTTTTAAAAAATCAAACGGGCATTGACAGGAAATGGGAGGCGGTCTGCCACTTGAGGCCTCACCACTGTTCACCAGGAAATGATGCCTTGTTAATGTTTCATTTTAAAGAATGAGATTATCCTTCCAACTGAAAATAGCACAAAAGAGGCTTAGATTAATTAAAAGCAGCTTGATTAGGTGCAAATGGAAAAACTGGAAAAAGAATCCTCGCTATTTGAAGAGTAATAATTGAACCCTAATTGTGGAAAATACTTTCCTTCCTTCTGCTGTCATGTTGAGAGTACAACTGAACCACACCAGTTCTGAAAAGCACCGTCTCTGACAGACATCAGTGGACAGAGCCTGTGTGGTGTAGCGGTTAGAACACTGAACTCAGACTGGACAGACCAAAAGAGCCATCTCTGCTTCCCATCACCTGAGTCTTATCAGCATCAGCAATGCCATACGCCATTTCAATGTTCGGTGTACACAATTTGTACCTTATGTGATACAGAGATCAGTTCAGCACACTGAGAGCAAAAAGTAAGCTGCCTAGAACAGGGGCAAGTGAATGGGTAAAGGGAGCTTGAAAACACAGCAGCTTGAAGTGTAGAACTGTGCAACTTGGAAAGCACATGCTTCACCCATCACTGGAGGGTGCACTTATTCCTCATCACAGACCGAGTGCTTCATTAACATGTAAGCCCATTAATCTCGTAGTTGGCATATGAATTCCCACTTGATTTGAACATCTGCCTGCAAGGCGCATCTCTAATTAGAACAGACATGTTATTCCACGATTAAAATAAATATCAAAACACATTTCTGCTTCTTCCAGTTAGCTTCTCCTCGTACTACCATAGCTGAAATAATCGTGGCTAAGGCTTGTCAACTCTCAGTGGTGCTAAGATTTCATTAAGAGAGGGGCAATGCAAGAGAGTAATTCAATACACATTTATGGGATAAATGTCCACAGGGTTTTATTACTGTCAGAACATGAGGAAAACCAAACGAGCCTCTTGAACTGCAGTTTCCTACACTTAGAAATCCAAATATCTTCAAGTAACTAACTTCTGTCAAATGCTAATTTGTTAAGCATCTAAAAAAACTATGAAGTCAAGAAAAACAGATCACTAGTTTAATGTGCCATTATACACACACGCATGCACGCACATCTTAATACCTGAAAATGACAGACACAAACCAGTATATAGCTTTGTTGGATGCAAACAGGGAATCCTGAACCTAGTATTTGAATGTAGGGGCTCCTCTGAGAATTCTTCTTACCTGGCTGCTGCAGGTAAATGTCCTTAGCTGGCTGCTGCAGTTGCAGTAGCTGTAGCCACAGCAACAGCAGGTTTCTCTCCTTCTTCCCTTGCCTGTCTGCAGTGGCTGTGGCAGGATCAGACAAGATCTCCCTGGAAAGCTAGTGAGAGAGGAAAGAAAGGGAGGGAGGAGCAATCTGTTACCACTGCAGCTGCCGCAGCCTGGAAAAAGAAAGGGTGGGTGTCAGTTCAGGTTAGGTGGGAGGGAGTTAGATCTTCTCTGGCTTGGATTACAACTGGGGCTCCAGAACAACTCAGGGGCTGTGATGCTCTCCTTTTTATCGAAGGTGAGTATAACGAGTTGCCGATATTGTTATTCCAAGCGAAGAAATTACGAACTGTGGCAACATATATGAAAGCTTGAAAGAAATGCTTAGATTAGACCCGCTCAACCTGTGATCTCCGTTCCCACCAAAGCCAAATCAACCCAGCAGTAATATATGCCAGCCCACGAGCCAGGTTAATAAACTAATATACCTCCCTGGTTTGCTCGCAGCTTGGGACTGCAAAAGCAGGCCACCAAATAGTGCTAGTAAGCTTTATTCCAGATATATATATGGCTGTGCATGAACCCCCCAATTCATCTTGGAGGCCACTTCGGGGCTTCTGAGGCAGGCCCAATTCAGCTCGGGCTGATTTGGAGGTGGGGCCCGACTTGCTTCGGCCTATGGAGCTGAAGTGGGATTCAGATATCCGAATCCTGCTTCAGCCCTCCAACATGCTGCCCAACCCCCAGCTCCTTACCTGGGCCCTTGTTCCGGGGGGGGGGGTGCCGCTGCTGGGCGAGCCACTGCTGGGGGAGCTGCCACTGCCAGTGCTGCCAGGGAAGCTGCCGCCACTGCTGCCAGGGAGAGCAGCTGCTGCTGTTCCAGTCCTAGGCCCTCTGGGCGCATGCCAGCAGCTGTTTTATTGTTCTGGGGGGTGGCAGGAGCCATTAAAAAAAATTAATGGCTCCCCCCCCACCCCCGGAACAACGAGATGGCTGCTGGTGCATGACCAGATGGCCCAGATAAAGATCTGGGGGCTGGGTGGCAGCAGCGGCGGCATGGTGACTGGGCTTCCAGATCGCACCAAAGCATATCGAAGCGCTTCGGAGCAACTCGCTTCAGTTCAGGCCGCTTCGTGCCCCCTCCACCTTGCCTCAGAGGCAGCCAGAAGTGTTTTGCTTTGACTCGGAGCTCAGGCTGAAGCACTGCACAGCCCATATATATACATATATAATTAGTTGTCCATTTCTATAGACAAATTGATGCATGATTACAATTGTTAGATCTGGAATCTTCTCAGTCCCCACTCTACCTCCCCATTATATCAAAATGTGTGCATGGATGAACACACACAGCTGCGTTCTTGGATCCTCTTCAGCTGGTAGGTAGAGTATGCCTTTGTTGTTCTCACTTATATAATCACACCAGAATTGTGTGGTGCTGACTGAGCATAGTCCTACATTGTGTCATCTGAGGCACCTCTTTGGTTGGTGCCACATTTCCTCGCCCATTATGCTTTTTCTAGAGTCTTTTGTTGCTCTTGTTGGACTTGCAGCTTTGTAAACTCTTAGCTGTGGTCTGCGGCACACAGTAGAGTATGCAGGTTTATTGCTGATTAACATTTGTATTATTATGTTGTTTTATTGTTATACATTATTGTTGGTTCGATGGTATTACGTTTTATGTTCATCACTTTGTTAGCTCTGTGGAAAGTGGTATATAAATGTGAGTAATAGATAAATAATGAACTCTAGTTGCAAGCAGAGATATGTGGGGGCAGAACAACATGAATCTCTTCTTTAAAAAAGCAAATAGAGCAAGGGCCAGAATGAGGAAACACTGAAATGCAAGATAGGAAGTCACATTTGATTGTCAGGTAATAATCCCAGGAACTGATGCTATCCTATGTCTTATTTTATTTAGTACATTTGTTGTCCAGCTTTTTTTCCATTATAAACTCAAGGCATAATACACAGGTTTTCCACAGGGGTCTCCCCTCCAGGCTCTGACCAGCCCCAGTCCTGCTTAGCTTCAGGAATGTAGCTGTATTACAGGCCCTAAGACCATACCCAAATCTTCCTAAAAACAGAATAGGCAATCTCAAACACATGCACAGCAGCACTGGGAACACAATTGGAAACTATCACAGTAATGGATGGAAATGTTCTGAATTCTGTCGCAGTATAAAAGACTCTCCTGAAAAGACTCTCAGTAGAGAAAACTCTCATTTGAAGCCACTTTATTATTGTTTCTGAAAAGACAGACTACATAAGTAGTAGTTGTTCTTGTTCTTCTTCTTGTTCTTCACTTTTATTGCCCACCAGCTATGGGGGAACGTGCCCCATTCAGCCAGCCCCAGTCCTGCAAAGGGATGCAATCAAGCCACCTGCAGATTCCTTGGTGAGTTAATTAATATAGACAGCTGCAACTTGTTAGCCAACTAATTTAATCATCAAGAAATATAAATAGCTGATGCCCCGTTATAAGTGACAGGCAAAGGATTGAGTCCTTGTTAAATGGCATGTTTGACTTCTTCTGTAGCAGTTGATAGTCATCCAAGGAAAAGAACAATTTAGAGATTTGAAATACTGAGTCATTTCCATATGAGTCACTAGAACCTCAGCATGAAAATGTATGACAGGGCATGGCCACCATCTCCATCTGTGACATAAAGGATATAAGAGTACCTGGCTGAATCAGACCAAAGGCCTAAGTACTCAACGAAATCCCTCTGGGAAGCCCACAAGCAGGGCATAAGAACATAAGAAGAGCCCTGCTGGATCAGACCAAGGGTCCATCTAGTCCAGCATTCTGTTCACACAGTGGCCAGCCAGCTGTCAGTGGGAGACCCACAAGCAAGACATTAGTGTAACAGCACCTTCCCACTCATGTTCCCCAGCAACTGGTGTACATAGGCATGCTGCCTCTGATAGTGGAAGGAGCATAGAGCCATCAGGGCTGGTAGCCCCTGACAGCCTTCTCCTCCATGAATTTGTCCAATACCCTTTTAAAGCCATCCAAACTGGTGGGCATCACAACAGCTTGTGGTAGTGAATTCCATAATTTACCTATACACTGTGTAAAGTAGTATTTCCTTTTATCTGTC
Source organism: Heloderma suspectum (assembly GCF_057233095.1). Lineage (NCBI taxonomy): Eukaryota > Metazoa > Chordata > Lepidosauria > Squamata > Helodermatidae > Heloderma > Heloderma suspectum. The sequence goes on from NC_139458.1 coordinate 277,100,765, forward strand.
CTGAATTTCTCACCAATCAACCTCATGGGATGAGCCCAGGTTCTAATATTATGAGAGGAGAAAAATGTCCCCCTATCCACTTTCTCCACACCATGCATAATTTTGTACACCTCTATCATGTCTCCCCTCACTCGCCTTTTCTCTAAGCTGAACAGTAGGGATGGACGAAGGTACTTACCTGATCCCGAAGCTTGCTTCGCGGTGGGGGGGAGGCGCTCCGTCCCTCCCCCCGAAATTCTGGGCGGGGGGAGGCGCCCTGTCCCTCCCCGCCAAAATTCTGGCCGGGGGAGAGGTGCCCCATCCCTCCCCGCCGAAATTCTGGCCGGGGGGGAGCGCCCCGCCTCTCCGGCCGTGAAAGTTCTTCTCCTGCTGGGACACAAATGGCGGCGGCCGTAGCTGCCGCCGTTTGCGTCCCTGGCCTGCCGTCAGCCATGATAGGCTACGTAAATCTTTACGTAGCCTATCACGGCTGACTTTGGGGAAAAAAGGGAAAAAAAGCGCGTGTGCAAATGGCGGCGCCCATGGGCGCCGCCATTTGCGTTCCTTATTTTGGCACGGGTAGTCTACATAAATATTTACGTAGACTACCCGTGCCAAAATAAGGAACGCAAATGGCGGCGCCCAAGGGCGCCGCCATTTGCATATGCACTTCCCCCCCCCAAAATCAGCTGTGATAGGCTACGTAAAGATTTACGTAGCCTATCACGGTGTTTTTTGAAAATCTAGCCGTGATAGGCTACGTAAATCTTTACGTAGCCTATCACGTTTGTTGTTGTTGTTTTTTACTTGGAAATGGCGGCGGCTGCCGCCGCCGCCAAACCACCTCCGGGAGCTGCCGTCGCCAGGGACATTCGCCGAAGGCAAGTCCCATCCTGGGGGGGAGCGGGGGGCGGACCGTTTCTCCACCAATTTCGGGGGGTCAAATGTGTTGGCATTCGGCCTCCCGGAGATTCATGGAGAAATTCTCCGACATCCCTACTGAACAGTCCCAGCTGTTGTGACCTTTCCTCATAGGGCAGATGCTCAAGCCCTTTAATCATTTTAGTTGCCCTTTTCTGCACTTTTCCCAACTCTACAATATCCTTTGTTTAGGTGTGGTGGTGACCAGATATAGTATTCTGGTTCAAATGGGGTCCATCCCTCTTGTCCCAAAATATTCCCCAGTGCCTAACAAATCTGAACCCTTCTTCCTATGCCACCATCTCATCCACCCACTGAGATTCCTCAGGTTTGCCCTCTCCTGCTATGTCCCAGCAATTTTGCCTCCTCTCCTACCATATAGCCACCGTAACAAGTAGCCAGCGATAGCTTTAACTGGGGCTGGCATTAAGGGTAGGCATGGTCAAGTGCCGGCTGAGGGGCCACACTCCTGCAGGGTCCCACTGACAAGAGCATCCTGGTGTTACTCCTCTTCACCATTGCAACCTGCTTGTTGACATCTCGCTTGCTCTTGCCCAGGCAGCGGAGGTGGTGAGAAGTCACTGCCAATGTGCTCCTTGGATCTCTGCCTGTCAAGCGAGTATGTGGTAGCAATGATAAGACAGACAATGAGGTGAAAAGGTAGACTCACTGAGGGAGTGGGCCCATTGAGGTTGCCTTGTCCAAGGGCCCTCAAAAACCTGGAGCTTTAACTAGGGATGCGTGATAAATTCGTTTCAGTTCATTTTTTATCAGGATTTTACCCAGTTCATACCTTCTGGACTGAATACGGAGTCAGACGCAACTGCGGTCGAAGTCTGCATATTTCCAAGCTTGCAATGTGATTTGTGGACCAAAACAAATGTGTTCGACAGCATGAGTACATTTCAAAAATGTGCACAAATATGCTTGAATCGTGGGAGAAGAATGCATGCATTCCAAAAACACATACATTTCAAAACGAGTACATTTCAAAAATGCGCACAACTATGCTTTAATCATGGGAGAATAATGCGTACTTCTTAAACATGCGCACAATTGATGCATACATTCGGAGAAATACAGGATTACATTTGTAAGGTTAATATGGCTGTACAACTGTGGAAGCAGTAATGAGGTTAGAGCAGCCCTCTGTAACCTGGTGTCCTCCTGTTTAACAAATTTAATAAATAAATAAACAAATAAACAAATAAATAATCGCCCATCTGGCCAGTCACCTGGCCACTCTGGGTGATGTACAGCAATACCACAGTTTTAAAACAATAAAATTCTACATTGAAACATCATATTTCTAAAAATATCCTAACCCACCCCAAGTGCCTGCCTGAACAACCATGTTTTCAATGCGTGGTGGAAGCTCATTAAAGAGGGGGCATGGCGAAGTTCCCTAGGGAGGGAGTTCCACAGAGTGGGGGCCACCACAGAGAAGGCCCTCTCCCTTATCCTCACCAGCCTAGCTGTCCTGGCTGATGGGACAGAGAGAAGGCCATCCGAGCCTGATCTTGTTAAGTGGCTTGTCTGGTGTTGCTGGAGGTGCTCCTTAAGATAGGCTGGGCTGGAACCATATAGGGTTTTAACCAACACCTTGAATTTGGCCGGGAAAACAACTGGTAACCAGTGCAACTCCTTCAGTGCTGGAGTGATGTGATCACGCTGCCAGCTGCCTTTAATCTGGCGAGCCGCTGCGTTCTGCACTAGCTGCAGCTTTTGAACCGTCTTCAAGGGTAACCCCACGTAGAGCGCATTACAGTAGCCTAGATGAGAGGAGACCAGGGCATGTACTACCGATGGGAGCAGATGGTTGGGAAGGTAGGGGCGCAGCTGCTGTATCAGATGGAGTTGGTACAGCGCTGTCCGGCTCACAGCTGACACCTGAGCCTCCATGGACAGCTGGGAGTCTAAAATTACCCCCAGGCTGCGGACCTGACCTTTCAGCCGTACCTCATTCAACACCAGTTCAACATCCCCCAACCTCCTCTTGTCTCCCACCAAAAGTACCTTGGTCTTGTCAGGGTTCAGCTTCAGCTTATTCCTCCCCATCCAGCCACCCACCATCTCCAGACATTTGGACAGGGATTCTACAGCCAACCTTGGTGAAGATTTGAACAAGAGGTAGAGCTGCATATCATCTGCATATTGATGACACCGCACCCCAAACCTCCTGATGATAGCCCCCAGCAGCTTCACATAGATGTTAAAGAGCATCAGGGAGAGGATGGAACCCTGTGGCACCCCACAAGTGAGTGGCCATGGGTTCAAAACCTCCTCTCCCAGTGCTACCCTCTGGTACCTGCTGGAGGGAAGGACCGGAACCATTGTAATACAGTGTCTCCACTGCCCAACCCCTCCAGACGGTCCAGGAGGATACCGTGGTCAATGGTATCAGAAGCTGCTGAGAGGTCGAGGAGAACAAGAAAGGAGCATTCGCCCCTATCCAAAGCCCTCTTCATATCATCCACCAAGGCAACCAAGGCCATTTCTGTCCCATGCCCAGGCCTGAAGCCCGATTGAGATGGATTTGGTAATTGGCTTCTTCCAAGTGTGCCTTCAACTGCATCGCCACCACCCGCTCAATCACCTTGCCCAAAAAAGGCAGATTCAAGACTGGGCGAAAGTTGTTCAGACCTTGGGGATCCAAGGAGGGCTTTTTAAAAGCGGTCTTATCACTGCTTCCTTGAGGGCTGATGGCATCACTCACTCCTCAAGGGAGCCATTCACTACCGCCTTGATCCCCTCACCCAGCCTCTCTCTGCAGCTCATAATGAGCCAAGATGGGCAAGGATCAAGTAAGCAGATAGTCAGCCTTACAGATGAAAGCACCTTGTCGGGCTTGTCCACTTCATCAGAAGGAAGAAGCTGGAACCGATCCCACAAAACCGGTTTGCCACAGACCTCCTGTTGCTTGCTAACTGTATCCACGATGCACGGAATAACACTCGTAATCTGATCAATTTTATCTGCAAAGTGCCTTGCCAAGGCCTCACAGGAGGCCTTAGAATGCTCCAGCAGTTCCAGAGCAACTGGACCGACCAGGCTCCGGACCACTTGGAACAGCCTCCTGAGACAGCACTCTGCGGACGTGATAGAGGCAGTATAGTATTCCTTTTTTGCTGCCTTCACCACCGCGTGATAGGCTGAAGGCTCTAGCCTGTGTCTGATCATCTTTGGAACTAGAGTTCCGCCACTGGCACTCTAGCCGTCTCACCTCCTGTTTCAGAGCTTGTAACCGTGGATTGAACCATGGTGCAGTCCAAGCCGTGTTCAGGGGGAGAGGGAATTTCAGAGCCACCTGATCTAATGCCCCAGTGATTGTGGCATTCCACCCACCCACCAGTGCCTCGACCAAGTGGCCGTTTGCGTACTCCAGAGAATCCCCAAGCACGTTCAGGAATCCATTCGGATTCATAAGACGCCTGAGGTGGACCATTTTAATAGGTCCTCCACCCTGTGGAGGGGTTGTGGAACCGAGAAGTCCAATGTCACCAGATAATGATCTGACCATGACAAGGGGGTGGTGGATATACCCCCAACTTTCAGATCACTCCCTGCTTCGCCAGAAACAAACACAAGGTCTAGCACATGACCGGCTACATGGGTGGGCTCAGTTGGAACAGGGTGCAGCTCCCAGGAAGCCATGGTCTCCATGAAGTCCCGAGGTGCCCCTGTGAGGACAGGCTCTGAATGTACATTGAAGTCCCCCAACACCAATAAGTTAGGGAATGGCACACGCACATCAGAGACCACCTCAAGCACCTTGGCCAGGGAGTCAGTCGTGCAGCGGGGTGGGCGGTACACAAGCAGAATCCCCAGACTGCCCTTCGGGCCCAACCTCCAGTACATGCACTCAGCAACCTTGGTCTCCCGGAGAGGGGGTCTGGTGAAGACCAAGGACTCGCGGTAGATAACAGCCACTCCCCCTCCCCAGTCCCCAGCCCTCGGCTGCTGTGCGTACGAAAATCTGGTTGGGCACATGGCCGCCAGAGTTGGAACAGCAGCCTCAGCCAGCCAGGTCTCCGTAATACATGCCAGGTCTGCACCCTCATCCCGGATCATGTCATGGATGACAGATGTTTTCTGGGTAACAGACCTGGCATTGCAGAGCAGCAAACGAGGGCCAGAAGATGGAGTCACGCCCCCCCCCAGCCATCCTTTGGCTCTGGACAGGCCCGGAGCAGGGGACAGATATTACACATCTCTCCCTTGTTCCCCTTACCTGGCATGGCCTGCCCCTAGCGCTCTGCCAGTGCCTGCCACCCACCCTCTGTATATTCTGGCCCCCAACGCTTCCCCCACTGCCTCCCACAGGTGGACACATGCAGGCTACCCACCCCTATCAGGCAGGCTACCCACCCCTAAAAACACAACAGAATCCCCCCAAAACTCACCCTCACCAACAATTAAACAAAAATCAAAACAATACATCCCCCTCACAAATACTGCCAGGCAGGAGTCCACAGGGAGAGCAGCGGTGGTGGCCAGCAGCAGCCAGCATGCCCTCTTCCCCAGGTGGTGGCTTCTCCTACAGATGCTGGCTCTCCCAGGCCACCTCGGCCAGCCAGTTTATATAGCCCCTCCAGGAAGGGAGAGATGGAAGTAGTCAGCACAGCTGGCTCAGTACCTGGGGGCCTGGGCCTGCAGGGACTGGCGGTCTGCCCGGCAGAAGTCCACAGGGAGAGCAGTGGTGGGGGCAGCAGCACAAGCAGCAGGCACGCCCTCTTCCCTGGGTTGTGGCTTCTCCTGAAGATACTGGCTCTGTATCAGCCATGCTAGCTGGGGGATGCCGGGAGTTGTAATCCAACACATCTGGAGGGCGCCAGGTTGGGGAAGGCTGAGTTATGAGTTACTGCACTGGTTTTGTCCTACTGTTGCTGTTTGCTGTTATTACTTCTCTGTTCTTGATTTGAAGTCCCTACTACCAAAATCCTGGGAGAGATACCCCAACATCACCTCCAAGACCCCCTCCACCAGCTCAGCTAGGGAGATGGTTAGGCAGTGGGATGGATGGTACAGCAACAGAGTCCCCATCATGTCTGAAGGACCCACTATCAGGAAATACACACCTCATGCTGCTAGGACACTTAGCCAAGGAGATGGCATCCTGACATACCACTGCTGTCCTTCCCCAACTATATCTAGATTGCTGCTGCTCTGAGAAATCTGGTGAGTATCGATGAGAAAGATTACTCCACCCCCCTACTAGGGATGGGCAGATCTGTCAAGTCCATTTCCACAAACATCCTCCTTTCCGCCCTGCCCCACTCCAAGTCCATTCTGTCCCAGTTCCATCTTAGTTGGGGGTTTTACGCAAAATATTCTGCATGTATTTTTGTGTGCATTTTCCAAATGGACACATGAATGGACATCAAGGATACTCTTTTTTAAAAAAATACTTTTTATTTATTTTGTCTTTATAAATGAAATAAACATACCAACAACCTGATCAATAACTACAGTTTCCCAACAATGCAATATTCTTATGAGGACACAACAGTAACAAAAAGAAAAAGAAAGGAAAAGAAAAGAAAAGAGAGAAAGAGAAAGAGAAAAGCAATCTTCATCTTTCCTTTCCCCTCTCCCTCTCCTCTTTCAAAGGGTTAAATTTAAACCCCAATACCCATGGGCTTCAGATGCCATTCTATTTTAAAAACTATACCTATAACACTAGCAATATTACAATTTAATAATCAACCTTACATTTCAATATTATATCATCAATCTTATATCAAGAAAGCAGGCCTACAATTCATTCCCAGTAACCATATATTGCCCTTAAGTTAAAATACAGGATGTTTCAAAATGATGGACCCAATTTCAAAGCAGTATATTCCATGATGGCAACATGTTACAATTACACCAAAAGTTACAAACAGTTTAATGAGTTATCAAGTTTTACTAACCATTTTATAAATGCTCTATGTGCCCTCCACCTGCTGTACGGACAATATCGAGATGATAGTTGAGTTCGTCCCAAACGCCTCTCAAAGTGTCAAACCCTCTGAAGTGCATGGTCGCCCTGTGCTCTTCCTCTTACATAAACAGCCTGTTTCCTCAAATTGTCAGTACCAATGACGAATGCTCTTTGGCATTGGCGGATCAATGCCAAAACGCCGTTGAAACGCATGCTGCACCGCAGTTGCGGATTCAGTCTTGCTGACCTGCAGAATGCAAAACGCCTTGTGTTGTGGGGTCCCCATCTTGCGAATGACTGAGGCTAGGGGCTGTTTGTGTGCTGAAAGAGGCATCTAGTGGTAATCATTTGAAACCCTCTGCCCCACCCTTTCAGGTGGTAGAAGTTTCATTCATGGGCGGTTCATGGTTGCAGAGATATAGCGATTTCAAATCGAGTCCATTGTTTTGAAACACCCTGTATAATAGTAATAATAAAGCTTAACAATTCAACCAACCAAAAATCTTACTGAATAGTCTTATAGTAATGATAATAATAATAGTAATAGTGATTAAAAGAAAAGAAAAGATGAACTTATAATATTATATAATAATAAAATTTGAAACAACCTTACAACTAGGGATGTACGAAAGTCACTTACCTTTTCGCAGCTTTGATCCACGGTGGAGGGAGGTGCACCGTCCCTCCCCCCGGAATCTTCCCTGGCCGGCTTCTCTCCGTGGCAGCTCCGCGGAGCCGCTGGCCAGGGCTGTCTGCAGCCAGAGTTCCGGCCATGGCCAGCTGCTGCGGCCGCCATTTGCATCCTGCCAGGCTGCCATGATAGGCTACGTAAGTATTTACGTAGCCGATCATGGCAAAGAGCAGGGGCACAAATGGTGTAGCGGCCGCTGTTTGTGCCCCTGCTCTTTGCTGTGATAGGCTACGTAAATACTTATGTAGCCTATCACAGCAGCCTGGCAGGATGCAAATGGTGGCCGCTATGGCAGCCGCCATTTGCAGCCGCAGCAGCTGGCTGAGAGACCAGCTGCCACCGCCTCCGCCAGAGCCGCCGCTGCCGGAACATCCACCCCAGGTAAGCTTCATCCTGGGGGGATTCCGTGGGGTGGCGGGGGGTGGGAGGCCGTTCCGCCACGGGTTTCAGAGGGCCGAATGCCAGTGCATTCGGCCTCACTGAAATCCGTGGCAGAATTCTCCGCCATCCCTACTTACAACAGTCAGTGATATATTTTATACTGGACATATAAATGAGTGTGTTCAATACACCCTCAAACAATATATTTAAATACAGCATATCATATATATTTTGGAAAAAGAGAATTTAAAGAAAAATAAAAAAGAGGAAAAGAAAGTAAACAAATATATGTATAATCAGATATCATCTGGCCTAGCCTGAATCATGTAGACTAAACATAAACAGTTAACAAAGCTTATTTAAAAATTCCAGTTCATAGGGCTGGAACAGAAATCTCACACATTTTTACGTTCAGCCATGCCTCTGCCATTTCATGGTTTAGGAACTTCTTCGTCTGACCTTCAGAAACAATGCAAAATGTAGCAGGATGTTTTAAATAATATTATATGTTCATTTGTTTTGCCATATTCTTCGCCTTGATGAATTGCTTTCTTTTATCCGCCACCTCTTTGATGTAATCTGGAAACAACATAACTTTATCTTGTTTCCAAAAAATACTTCCACCTTCTCTTGCCAAATGCAGGATATAATTCTTTGTGGAGACTCTTGCAAACTGAACTATAATCATATGGTCAGTCCCTTTAGCATTTGGCACACGAAATGCCTGCTCAATATCAAGTAAATAATTAGATGGCACAGGTAGTATCTCATGCAAAAGCTTGTCCACAAAGATTGGCAAATTTACATCAGTAGGCAGATTTTTAATCCCAATAATATGTACATTGGATCTGCACGTGAAGGCCTCCAGTTGAGAAATTCTGGCAGAGATATTTTTGAAAAGAGCTTGTGTCATAATTTCATTTGTTGCGAGCCTATCTTGCAGCTCGTTAACTTTCGTCTCCAATTTTTTGCCAGGAAGCATTAATTAAATCCATAGCTCCTTGCAGGGCGGTGATGGAATTTTGGATTAAATCCAACCTCTTGGCTTGCTCTGCAAATTGCAAAGATAAAGTTTTTTATCAAAGTAAATAATTCCCCTATATCTTCTGTTCTCAGAGCTTTTGACAAAGGTGTTATGGGAGGAGTGGGTGGCGATGCAACCCCCTTTCTTCTCCTCGGTGTAGCCATGTTTCTCTTCAAACAAATCTTGCAGGTCCTCAAATATTCTCAAATATTGTTGATATTCTTAACCATCCCTCAGGTGTTGTTTATATTTCTTAATCCATATATTACAATGGAACACGTCAGCCCTGTTTTTTCCTATTAAATAGGAGTTTCAGCACAGCTTTTTGTGGTGGTCAAGCTCTGGGAAGTTAATCCTGGAATCCAGCCCCCCCACTGCCTCGTGGGGAGTACTTTTGTCCAAGATGTTATCCAGAATGCTGCCTTGCCCCCCCTTTAATTCCAGGGGGGAGATGAAAAGGTTTTTCAACCTTTTAAAAAGCTGTCTGAGATAGCATTCCGCAGAGATTCTGCGGGATGCTGTGAGGGCGACATTGGTTCCAACCGGAAGCCAGACATCAAGGATACTCAAGTAGCACTTGATGTGACCGACCTGGCTGAGAGTTGGGGATGCTTCAGGAATGGGCTATTTTCCCCATCAGGGCATTTGATTCGCCAGTTCAAAGGTATCCACATGGGTTATTCGCCCAGGTGATAGCTAGGGATGTTGGAGAAATCTGCAATGGAATCAAATGAGTGTAGATTTCTGTGAATCTGACCCATGGATTCTACAGTGGACCAGCTTTTCCCAAGTCGCACAGATTCCATGGACTTGCAGACTGGTTTCTTTTAGTTTATGGAATTTTACACAAATTTAGTCATAGAAAAATATGTAAAATTAAAAAAAAAAACACCAGCAGAAAATTTGCATTTCCCGCATAGGCTAACGCATGAAAATGCACATTTTGGAGGGATTTGTCCATGGGGGAGGGGGGTATGCAGATTTTCACAAGTGCTAATTTGCAGAAATGCAACTTTGTGCAAATTCAGGAAACTGGCAAAAATCTGATTCTACCATTGAGCGGGCGACGGAACGAAAGGCACCTGACAATCTGAGAAATGCAGCCAGAACAGGTTTTACAAAATCCATATGTCCCTAGTGGTAGCATGGTAATTGGGCAGACTTTTCTATGTTTCTATGGTTACAGGGAATGCCTCCCTTTAATCTACTCAAGGAGCAAGCACCCTATGACTAAGCACCTATATACCCCTATGGCTTCAGGTCCTCTGTGGTGGTTCAGAGCCTTATTAACGTTCCTGGCAGCTTTTCAGACTGTGCCTTCTGGAACCAAAATGGACTCTTGAGCCCAGATGTCAGGGTAATGCCAGTTACATACATAGCACATATAAGAGAGCTGGAACATTTGAAGCTCTTCTGTAACTGTGTTGCAAAGCACACTTTTAGCTCTCAGACCATTGTCGGGAAAATAGAATGGCCCCCCAAGAGTTGGACATCCAATCAGTTCAAAGACAGTGGAAATCTTGTCAACAATGACCAAGCATTAATTTACGAGAATGCTAGGAAAAAGAGATTTTTTCCCCTTCAGTATAAAAAGTTGGTTAGCTTATGAAGCAATGACATTACATTCTAAACAACTCTGATCTATTATTTATACCTAACAATATTATGCAAATGTAAATGTATGTGAATTACATTCAGGAGATTGAACACTTCTGCTTAGAACCCCAGGGATATCCCAGACATTTAACATCCAAATTAGATGTGACACACTGTTGTGCATATCTTTCTCCCTTTTTTTTTTTTTTGTTTAAGACCAAAAGCAGCCTTCAAAGGCTGAGAGTTTGACTTATGGAACAATTTGGTGGTGGGGGGTGGAGGACGGTGCTTCACTATTTCTCTTCCAGCACTGTTCTCCTCTAACTGCCTGAAACTGAGCAGAAAGTGGTGTTCCCATCCCCACGCAAGTTAAGGTGCATAGTGCTCAGGGCTGGCCAAGTTAGTTTGGTTGCTAAGGCACTGTACAGAAAAAAGATGCAATTAGAAGGGGGGGGTAAATCTGCACCTTCATCAAAGCTTTCCCCCAGTGCTCTGGGCTTTTGAGGGCCCTTGGGCAAGGCCCCTTTAATGGTCCCCCTCCATGAGTGAGCCAACCTTCTCACCACCATTGCCACCAGCTGCTCTTGCTCCTCTGCCTCTTTCACATCATTGCTACCACTAGCTTGCTTGGCCAGCGGAGAGCCAGTGAGCAGGCAGGCAGGGGCATCTGCTGCTCCTCCTTCTCACCACCGCCCTTGTCTGGACCAGAGCAAGAGGCAGGAGAACAAGCAGGGTGCAATGAGGAAGAGGAGGAGCAAGTCCAGGAGGCTCTTGTCAATGGGCCTTTGCTGGGCTCTGGGCTCTTGGCAGGTGCCCAACTATGCCTACCCTTGACACCAGCTCTTTTCCCCCTCCAGCCATTCCCTACAGGCCTCTATAGGAGGGATTCATCTTTCCCCTCCCTCCAATGCCTTTTCTCTGTTCACAAGGCATTAGACCAGTGGAAGCTGGTGGCTCTGGTTTTGGTGGGGCCATGAATCCATCCTGGGTTTCAATCAGAACCAGCCAGAACTCTAAAGGATCTATCCAAGGTGCTGAACCTATTTTGGGGATAGGGTTAAGCACCTTGGCTAGCTCCTTTGGAGTTCTGTCTGGCTGTGTCTGAAACCCAGAATGGATTCACAGCCCCACTGAAATCAGAGCCTCCAGTCCCCACTGCATGAGACCAAGAGAAGGAATTCCTGCTCACTTCCGCTAAGCCTTTCCTTAGGTGACCTTCCCTCGCAGAGCCATTCACTGCAGGCCTTACCTAGGAACTGCGGCTGGGGGGGGGGATTTAACATATGTGTGTAAAGGTTGTGCGTGAACTTTTCAAGGTTGTGGCCTGTGGCTCAGAGAGTCTGAAATTTTGCTCACTCCTGGTATAGTATTTATCCAGTACAAAGGCTTTAACCACCAATGTGCCATAGTTAATCTATCCTGAAGAATCTACTGGTCCACGAAGAGATCAAGGTATGGATCCTGTCAACTCAGTAGTTGGGATTCTCTGTGCACGGAGCTCTTTCAGAAAATTAGCAGTCACCCTGATCAGCTGTTTGGTGGGGGACTAAATGAAGCTCCTAAATGGCTGGCTGGCACTGTCACCAATTTTTTGAGAGGGTACATGCAGCCTTAGGAGCTGGGGTTGGGTTGGAAAATACCGACTGAGTGGCACCTGTGTTTCCATGCATGGTTCCTCATCCAGCTAAAGACACACTTACAGAAACCTGCTTTTATGCATGTATGGCTCTGTATGGATTGAGCATTTCTCAAACTCAGATTGTCCCAGTTTCCTTACGTTTTCATCAGAATTAAGACTATAGATCTAAATTAAAAAGAGCAGATCCTTAAGAATGTTTCAAGGGCAGAACATGGGAACAAGAAAGAGTTTGATTTTTCTTATTTAAAACTAGTAAGTTTAGTTTTGTGAAGCTAAAAAAAGCTAATTTGTAGAAACGGTAAATATCTTGCCAAATATCCGCCTGCCATTTCCTTGCAATTTTCTTCAGTAAATGGACCTTAATCCCACCATTTTTGCAGCAATTTCCTAGTGGCTTTGCTCATTACAGCCCTAAAATTGTTATCTCATGGACCTCATCAGATCTTTTTCTGCAGATTTGGTATCATCTTGCAAGACAGAACAATTGTGAGCTTCAATCATCTTTGCTTTTAAGCCCACAAATATCCAGACACATTTATTACACTTCTTTTTACTTGCCTTAAAAAGTGTGGGGACGTGTAACTTCTAAAGTTTCTATCTTTAAAGAATGGTCTACACATAATTGTAACTTCTACACTTTTATAGCACCTTTAGTTTTCAATTTGCACCACACAGTTTGAACGGATGTTCCCTTTAGAATTTTTTTTTTATTATTATTACTAAAGACATGGCATTTTAATTCTATATCCTCTACACTGCAGGTTGGGGTTTTCTGCTCTTATTCTGTATTTAAGATTCAGACCAGAATTACTTATCTCGGAAACGCTCTCAAAGAAAGTTGCCAGCAATGTTCATCACAATACCCACAAAGATATTGCATATGCTCCAAATGACTCATCACTATGTCAGAGAGTTTCCCAGTGGAACCAAATGAGTTTGGACTTTTTAAGAATCTGACGTGTAGATTCTGCAGTGGACTGGCTTTTTTCCTGTTGGGTGGATTTTGCAGACTAGTGGACCATTTTTCTAACTTTCCTGAATTTTCACAAATTTTGTTGTAGAAAAATATGCAAGATTTTTTTTAAAAACGGCCAAAATGCGCATTTCTCCCATAGGCTAAAGCATGAAAATGCGCATTTGGGGGAAATTTGCACATTTTGCATGTTTGAATTTGCACAAATTTGGAAACTAAAAAAAAAATCTGATTCCATTGATGGGCAGACGATGCAACAAAACGTCTGACAATCTGTGAAATGCAGAATTTTTAGGGGTGCTCAAAAGTCTCTCACCTGGTCTCGCAGCTTTTCGCGGTGGGGGGGAGGCGCGAAGTCCCGCCTCGCCCGGCCGAAATTCGGGCCGGGGGGGAGGCTTTTTTTTTAAAGTCACCTGTGATAGGCTACGTGACGATTTACGTAGCCTATCACGGCTGACTTTGCAAATCTAGCCGTGATAGGCTACGTTAATCGTCACGTAGCCTATCACGGGGGCGTTTTTTTTTCTTCTTTTATTGGAATGGCGGCGGCGGCAGACGGTCAAAAGACCGGCTGCCACTCCCGCCCCTGACGAAGACCCGACGAACCGCCGGCCGGACCCGCCGCCGGGAGAGACATTCGGGAAAGGTAAGTCCCATCCCGGGGGGGGTGCGGGGTGCGGGGGGGGTGCGGAGAATTTCTCCCCGAAACTTCTTCGGGGGGCCGAACACGTTGGCGCTCAGCCCCCCGAAGTTTCGGGGAGAAATTCTCCGCCATCCCTAAGAATTTTACACAATTCATACATCCCTACCTATGCGTGATAGCCCTTCTTTTCTGGTACCTATTCCTTAGCAAATCGTGGTTTCTCTCTCCCCAGCCAACAGAGAATTTAAGAAACAATGTATTTACTCAAGGTAACACATTTAATCAGTATCTGAGAAGACCCAGATAACCATAAAGACTTTTAATGAAAACTAAAATAGATTCTTGCATTTTGGAAATGATTACCATAATCAAAATAGATGAGATAATAACTTTCTAAAGAATAATATTGGTAATAATTCTAGTAACTTATTTTGTAAAGTATATAACATTTATTATTTATTTTTATACAGTTGTATACCTGTTAATATAATCAAAGCTTTAAGCCAGTTACATATAAAATATTAAAAACCACTGTTTAAAATACAATATTAATAAAGAATAACAACTATAATAACAAAACTAAATAAAGTAAGGTAACAATCCTAAAAGAAAACCAGCAAAATGGAGCAGCATCGTGATGATAATTTACAAGCCAGAGAAAGCCTGTGTAAACAAGTATGTTTATAGGAGGCATTTAAAACACACTACATTTTCTGCCTTCTGAACTGCACAGGGGAGGGTGTTCCAGAGGGTGAAACCACTATTGAGAAGGCCCACTTTAGAGATGTTACATGGTGACATTCTGTTGGTCGTGGAATGACTAGCAAAGAAATGACTTGTAATCTTTGGGTAGTGTCCTATTGTGCCCATGCACTCACAGGACCCACTGCTTGTGTAGCAAGGTTCCCCTAACCTCTCCCAATCCCAAAGTGTGCATTTCTGCTTATTTCGGGGTTATTTCTAGAAGCGCAAAACCCTGCTGCACAAGCCGTGGATCCCGCAAGTGTAACAGAACCAGCAGAGGCAGAGCAGCCCTGCTGGATACTGCCCTTTGACTGCACCGATATGGATTTAAATAACATTTGTTGTAAACAACAGCAAAAATGGCCTGGTTCAGATGTATCACTAAGAGGTAGCATTAAGAGAATTTTAACTTTGGCTGTGAGCACTCCCCCCTCCCCTCTCCACCTTTGCCATAACAGTAAGGAGGAGACTGGAAGCATCTGCTTCCTTGTTTAAACTAACTGCAGTTTTTCGCTACGTCTGAACCAAGCCAAACCTGTGTTGGAGTAAACTCTAGTTTATTGAAACAACCAAGATCAACCTGTGGTTTCTGATCTTGGCTTATTTCCATGAACCATAGTTTAAACTAACCACAGTTCCTAGTTTGGATGTAACGAGAAATTGCAGTTAGTTTAAGACAGGAAGTGGATGCTTCCAATCCCCTCTCATGGTCACACAAGAGAGAGGGGAGTGGGGATGCTTGTGCCCAAGGCTCACTCAGCTCAATTCACCTAGGGGATTATCCCATACTGCCACTGCACTCCCACTATTTTGTGGGTGCCAGTGGGAGTGACGGCTAAAGCAACGAGAATTTTATGGTTCTAAAAGTAATGGTCATTTCCAGAAATGCTCATTTCCAGATCAGGATGTGTCCGCGGAACTCCTTTCTGCGAGCTCCGCTGACCTGCCCCATTCTGGAAACAACCATTTCCACTTGTTTTGGGTCCCTTGTAGAACCACAAAATCCTTGCCACGCCAGGGGTCGCTCCTGCTGGCCAACATGCAGAATAGGTGACTGCCCATAGTGCTAAGCTGCGGTTTAGGGTTACATCTGAACCGAGACAGTGTGTCTTTTTTCTCTCTATTTTGAGAGAAAATATGAAGATGCATATGTGTAAATAGCCAGAGGCACCATTCTTCACGTTTTACCACTTCTCCCCAGTTTCTAGAAATCAAACCTGAGCAAAGGGTGGATCTGCCTTGATTCTAATATGCAGAATTGTAAATGAACACACATGGGCATGAAATGCCAGTGCATGCCCCGTTTCACTTCAATCAGACGTAACCATCTATCTTAATAGTAAATGTTGCTGAATATAATTGTTGCCACTATTCTATAATAAGTACAACCAGATCCAATGCAAGTTTAATCTCCTGCACTTGTAAACTAATCAGATATTAAAATAAACAAGTCACAATTTAGTAATCATCATTGTAAATATGAGCTGTATTTGACAGTAACACTAACTTAATGTAACTTATGAAGTTCTATTAAGGATGATTGTTTATAGTACAATAGTACAACTATACAGGGATAGTTAAGTTTCTCAAACCATAGGAGGGTTAAAATTTCAAAAAGAGGGAAACCCCCCAAAAGGAATGTTTAGTTTAACAACACAAACACAGCTTCAGAATGCAGTACAGATTGTGCTACTGCAAGATGACGGAATTCAGCTTGCCACAGGAGGGGAAGAGCCTTCTGCAGTGCCAGTTCAGCATAATTTTCCCTTGCCCCACCAGACTTCTTTAACATGTGCCCAGAGGTGTTGTCCCAATTTTTCTCAATGTAATTGTGCTCTACATGGGGCTGCTTTGGAAGATGGCTCAGAAGCTGCAGCTCGTGCAAAATGCGGCAGCCAGATTGATAATAGGGACCAGAAGGTCCAAATATATAAGATTGACTCTGTCCTGCTTGCACTGGCTGCCTGTATGCTTCTGAGCTCAATTCAAGGTGCTGGTTTTAACCTTCATTTTAAATGAAGGCTTGGGACCACAATACCTGATGGAGCGCCTCTCCCGACATGAACCTACCCATACTCTACACTCAACATCTAAGGTCCTCCTCTGGGTGCCTCCTCTGAGGGAGGCTTGGAAGGAGGAAACGAGGGACAGGGCCTTCTCGGTGGTGGCCCCCCAACTGTGGAATGATCTCCCCGACGAGGGCCGCCTGGTACTAACTTCGTTATCTTTTTGGTGCCAGGTTAAGATCTATCTCTTTTCTCAGGCATTTGGCAGCATGTGATGAGTTTTGAATTGGGCACGATCTACACTTATGGGGTTTTTTTGCTTCCAATGAGGTTTCACCGCCCATCTTTCACACTACGCAGAATCCGCCTCGAATTGGAACCGGAATTTCCTGCTTCCGTGCTCCCACTTTCAATACCCTGATATCCCGGTATTTCTCCTTCGTGTGCTCTGATTGTCCACCTTCGCTACCGTATCTAGTCGTAGTCCCCTCCCCTGCCTGTCCATATACGGCGGTGTTTGTATTTCCCTCCTGTCCATTCACAGCTCTTGACGGCCCCATGTCATCTTCCAGCTACTGATCGCATAACTTCCTCAGCACTCAGTGTTTCCTCAGCAACAAGCAAAGGGCTGGATGTGCACGCGCTTCTCTGATCTCTGAAGCTAAACAGGGTCAGCCCCGGTCAGTAGTTGGATGGGCGACTGCCTAGGAATCAGGCTTCCTGCATTCAGCAGGCGGTTGTTCTATCCCTTCCAATGAGACTGTTTTACCCCCTCCTATCCCCCGCTCCAGATTTTTTTTTTTAATCAAGGCATAATCTTCGAAGAATCGTGGCTTCTCCGCGATGTTTTTTTTCCCTAATTCAGGCCTGATCTTCGAAGATTCGAAGCTGTGAAGCTTCACAGCTTCGAATCTTCGAAGATCATGCCTGAATTAGAAAAAAAACATCACGGAGAAGCCACGATTTTTCGAAGATTATGCCTTGATTAAAAAAAAAATCCAGAGTGGGTAAAACTTAGCAGGAAGCCCGATTCCCAGGCAGTCGCTCATCCAACTACTGACCGGGGCTGACCTTGTTTAGCTTCCGAGATCAGACAAGCGCACGCACATCCAGCCCTTTGCTTGTTGCTGAGGAAACATTGAGTGCTGAGGAAGCTACACAATCAGTAGCCAGAAGACGACATGGGGCCGTTGAGAACTGTGAGCATGGTGGGCGTGAAATCAGCAGAAACAGGAAGAGTTTCTGATTAGGGATGGACGAAAGTCCCTTACCTGTCCTCAAAGCTTGCTTCATGGTGGGGGGGGAGGCGCTTCGCTTCTCCCCCCGAAGTTCATGTGAGGGGGGGAGGCGCCCCGCCTCGCCCGGCCAAAATTCAGGCCGGGTGGGAGGCGCCCCATCCCTCGCCGGCGAAATTCAGGCCGGGTAGAAGCGCCCCGTCTACCCGGCCGCGAAAAAAACAAAAACAAAACACCCCCGTGATAGGCTACGTAACGATTAACGTAGCCTATCACGGCTAGATTTCCAAAGTCAGCCATGATAGGCTACGTAAATCGTCACGTAGCCTATCACGGGTGACTTTGAAAAAAAAAAAGCGCATACGCAAATGGCGGCCCCCATAGGGAGCCGCCATTTGCGTTCCTTATTTGGTCCCTGTAGTCTACGTAAAGATTTACGTAGACTACGGCGAAAATAAGGGCAACGCAAATAGCCCTTATAGCGTTGCCCTTATTTTCGCCATAGTCTACGTAAATATGTAGACTACAGGGACCAAATAAGGAACGCAAATGGCGGCTCCCTATGGGGGCTGCCATTTGCGTACGCGCTTTTTTTTTTTAAGTCACTCGTGATAGGCTACGTGACGATTAATGTAGCCTATCACGGCTGACTTTGGAGATCTAGCCATGATAGGCTACGTTAATCGTTACGTAGCCTATCACGGGGTGGTGTTTTTTTTTTACTGCACTTGTAATGGTGGCGGCGGCGGCAGCTGGTCGAAAGACCGGCTGCCGCCCCCGCCCCTGATGAAGACCCGACGAACCGCCGCCGGGACCCGCCGCTGGGAGGGACATTCGTGAAAGGTAAGTCCCATCCCGGGGGGGGGGCGGAGAATTTCACCGCCGATTTCGGGGGGCCGAATGCGTTGGCACTCGGCCCCCCGAAGTTTCGGGGAGAAATTCTCCCCCATCCCTATTTCTGATCCTCCAATGGGAGCCTCCGTCTTTAAGAGCAGGAAAACAGCACAGTGCTCGAATGCGAACCGAGCTCGCGAATTCGATGAAGCATCACAACGGGGAAAATGGGTGAGTGTGGATAATCACGTTTTAATGCGAGAGCATTTAACCAGACGGGACACCAAATTGCAATGGCGGGTGCAATGTAGATCAGCCCTTGGTCCTAGATCTGTTTTATGGTTATGGTTGACTGCTCAAAGTTGCTTTTAGATTTTATTTATTTACTTATTTCTATACTCCCCAGTAGCCAAAACTCTCTGGGCAGTTCACAAGAATTAAAATCATAAAGTATAACATAAAACAATATAAAATATGAAAGCTTAAAACTACAGTATAAAAGTATAACCAGAATAAAACCTAGCAGCATAGATATATGTTGTCTTTATGTATTCTATTTGGGTGTTTTATGTAAATGGTTTTTAAACTTTGTATATTGTATTTTAATGTTTTTTAATCTTTGTAAACTGCCTAGAGAGCTTTGGCTATGGGGCAGTATAGAAATGCAATAAAATAAAATAAAATAAAATAAAATAAAGGGAGTAATTTTCAAGGGGGATTGCAGATTCGGAGAGAAGTGTAAATGCTCCGCTTTCCACATGCTGGAACATCCCCCCCCCCACACACACACACACCAAATCTTCCCCTACATGGTCATTAAGCTGAGAGAAAAACTATGTCCCTTTGGCTTGGGATGATCTGGGCCAGGGTGCAAATTAATTGAAGAGTTTATTTTACCGGAGATTATTTGGATGCAAAATTAATTGGCTGAATTTGACACCTGTGAAATTGAAATACATTCTAGTAATTATTTCTAAATTGGTATACATAGGGATGTAAATTGGCATATGCAAATTTTAGACTTATGGGCCTGGGCCCCAAATCTTTTAAGTGCCTAGCAGTGCCCCCAAATACCACTAAGTATGTTCAGGTGCAATGGAGCATGCTCGGTACTACAAAATGAATCCTGATTCCCTTTTTCTGCCCAAAGTTCCTATCAGTTTTCATTCTTCTATTCAAATGATGGACAAGATAAAACAAAATTCCATAAAGGAGGATCAGATTCTGTTCTATGTGCTTTTAGTACCCAAATAAGTTTGAAATATAAAGAGGGAAATGTGTTTATTAAGGGAAATCAGCCATGGTGCAAAAACTTGCAGAGCTGGCAAGAAAAGAGCATGCTCAGTCTCTCCTTTTGTAGTCAATGCCATTCTGCTATCAGAAAATTACCTGTATCCTAAAAGAGCAGCAGAAGCTAGATGATGTCATGCATGTGAATGGACTCACCTGAGGAGAGGAGCTTTTAACATCCTTATTTCAAGCCTGTACTCCAGTTAAATTAGGGTGGCCACTTAAAAAGCACCAAAAAAAGAGGAAACAAATTAACCGAAAAGAGGACAAAAGCGGGCAGTGATTTGCATAACATGTTCATATGCTAATTTATATGTATAGAGGCAAATTTAGCAATTATTTAAATAGATCATTTAAATCATTAAATTTAATAATTAATAATCTAATTAATTAAATGTAATTAATAATTAAATTATTAAATTATTTAAATAAAAATGCAGTACATCTCAACATAGTGCAGAAGACTGTGACCAGGTGAACTGTGTGCCTGCCTGTTTGGTCTGCTGTCCAGGTGCTCACTGTTGATCGGCGACAATCCTTATAGTTCATTACCTTTAAACTGGAATTGGACAGGGCAGCTCTTGAAATAGAGCTGCTGGGAGTTATAGCCCAAAACATCTGTAGGGCACCAGGTTGGGGAAGGCTGGTCTAGGATAACCCTGCATATCTTGACGTTTTTTGTAACCCACCAAACTAGAATGGAGCCCGAAAGCCATTCCACACACCATTTTGGAGCTCAGCAGCAAAGCAATACGGACAGGATGGGAATCTACTGTCCAGTGGGTCCCCACACATGGTTGGTGGGCTGCATTCAGCATAGTGGGTTATGCCGCTTGTGCTGCAACCCCAGTTCAGGGGAACTTTGTAGAAGGCCAGGAAGCTGTACTGTCTTTTTCTCACTATGGATCTGAATGTTTTGTTATGCAAAAGGTAGACTGAAAAATTTCAATTAATGATGATCATAACGTCTGCTCTTATTGATTGCAGTCTCCGCCATTGATTAGGTGCCCAAATCAAATCCTCCAGATTATACCATGCAGGGTTTTGTAAAAGTGGATATACTCTGCTGCTGCTAAACTGTCTTCTCCCTTCTCTCCTCTGTGGCATTAAAATTAATGATGATTGTGTATTGGATAGCAGGATAACTTGTATTTTTGCCTGGTCAGAAACTGCTTTCCATACAGTGTTTGCTACAAATTATTCCATGACATAATAATTAATAGCCATCTTTAAAAAGCAATAGCCATACATGCTTCTTTTTAAAAATTGATATAAGAAGAGAAGGAGGTGATAAAAGCAAGGAAGAGCAAAAGGCCTTCCTACATTTTCTCTATGAAATATATAAGTCAAGTTGACCTTACTTGTAACTGAGGAGGCTTTGTTTTTCTGATTACCTTTTATATTTGCCCTTTGGGCATCTTATTGAGGGCCTCTTATACTATTTGTGTCAGGGGTGAAGGACCTCTTTCAGACTAATGGCCAAATTCCATTTTGGAGAAGCTCTCAGGAGCCATATTCTAGTGGTGGGAAGGCTGAAGGCAAAAGGGGCAGGAGCCAAAAAAAATGCCAGCATATTTTAGCTTAAAGCTCTTAATGCCAGTAACTCAGCCTTAGGAGAGGCATGTCAACCTTTTAGAATGGGAGGGGGGGGAACTGCAGAAAAACTGGGAAACCACCAAACGATAGGTGGTCGTGAGAAAGGGGGGGTGGCCTGGGGAAGGAGGTGTGACCATATGGGGAACCAGAGAGGGATGGATTGAGACCTAAAAAAGTTCTGTGTTCAAGTAAAAAGTGTGAATGTGACAAATGGGTGTTTGAAAACACCTGTATTGTAGAGGTACACTTGTCAGATAGCTGTTCTTGGCTGCAGCTCTCTGTCGAGTCTGCACTGTATGGCAAACGGGTTGGTTGATTGCCTTGAAACATGTGAAATGGTGCTAAATGGTCTAGCTCTGTTTTGCTGAATTGTGTGAATAGCTCTCTTCAGTCATTGGATACTGAACGGGCATGGTGGTGGTGGATGTAGTTCCCTACATACATTCATTTCATTGCCTATAGAGGGACCCGGAGTGTTCACCTGTAACACAGAGGACTCTGTACCCATGATCAGGAAGCCTGCAAAGGCTGTACACATGCGGCCTATGTTCAGGCATTCAAATGAACACACATACGTAGGTCAGGGGTAAAGCATGATTCCCTGTCACATGCATTCAGTATGTACAGATACAGAATGACTGAAATGTGATTATTTTTTTACTATATACAGTTAACTCCAAGAGCAGACTCTGTGAATTATTTACCAATTCAAAGAAAATGGCGTCCGTGATGCACAACAACAGTGCTGATTTCTGGTGTTTGAAGGACCTTGGGTAAGACACTGCCGAGGGGCACCCTCCTTCAGTGACTCTACCTTCTCATGGCCTGCTGCTATTGCGCTTCATCCTCTTTCATATCATTGCTACCACTTGCTTGCTTGGCCAGTAGAGAGCCAGCGAGCAAGTCGGCAGTGGCATCAGCTGCTCCTTCTTCTCACCACCACCATTGTCTGGGCCAGAGCAAGATGCAGGTAAACAAGCAGGTTGTGATGGTAAAAAAAAAAAAAAAAAGACGAGCAACTCCAGAAACGCTTGTCAGTGAGCTGCTGCTGGGGTGTGGGCCCTCAGCAGATGCCCAGCCATGCCTACCCTTGAAGCCAGCCCTGCACCAGTGTAGGTGTATACAAGAAAGATTTGTGGAGTACTCCCAATTTGGGAAAATTTAAACCCATCAGCATAAATATTAGAGAAATCCATTGAAAGTTCTGTACTGAATGGCAAGCGCTGTCAGAAACAGAAAGCTAAGATGGAGAGGCTAGCAGTTTAAAATGCCTGCCCACATTCCCATTCACTCAGTTACAGTTATGAAGGATTCGTGATTAGTGGAATGTAGGGAAACAACTGGATGAATAATTGGTTAAAGAAGGGGAAGATACAAATTCAACTACCCTAAGGTTCAGCAGTAATAATAACATGTGAAGACATCTTATCAACTTTTAGAAACACAGATGGTGACTTTCATCACACTGATTATAAAATGACACCTCCACAGGCAGACTCATCTCCAGTGCTTTGTTTTTGTCCTAAACAAATAGTCAATGTGAACATATGGCTTGATATCCACTCTATATAAAAGAATCCATTGCAAGATTTATAATCCAGCCAATATTCTGCCCATAAGCTTTGCTCTTTTTTTTCTTATCTTCCCATATTACCTATAGCCATAATACATGTGAGAATGCTGCAAAATGTAAAACATATCAGAATGAGTCTTCGAACCCGTACAGATGCTCAAACTGCCCTGGGGTGAGTATTCTTATTCTGGAATAGGCTGTTTGTATCATCTTGCTGTATAGGAGAAGATTTCACCCAGTTGAACTGTGTGATAGAATGTATGGCAAAATGGTAATCTGTATTCACTGGACATAAGAGAAGTACGGAGTTTGTCGGTTTTGTCCCAGTGATGCTTCTCAAAGAAAGCTGAAGAATTATAGTTTGTTGAGTGGCTTAGAATTCTGTGTAGCATCAACATAAAATGTGAAATGCAGCAGTTGTCACCATTATAGGTACAAAAATGAGAAATCCACTACAAGGCCTGGAGAGCTGAATTCTCCCAGTTTCATTATCTCCTGACTGAAATTGGGGGTTGGGGAGATTGTTAATAGTTTTTACTTCATCAGTCCTCATAATGATTCTCTGAGGGGGTTCTTTATTATCCCCATTTTACAGCTAGGAGAACTGAGATTGAGAGATAGTATGCTATCCAATGTTACCCATTGACCTGGTTTGCATGATCAAAATAAGCCACGGTGGCTTATTTAAATCATGGCGTGTGCTGGGCACATGAGGGGCATGATCTACATAATTACTTCCCAAGCAGGGCTTGTTGTGTTGTCCAAATCCAGGTGGCATGGCTTGTTGGAGGGGTAAACAACCCTCCAATAACCCCGTAGCAGCCCATGGGTTTGGGGAGGGTTGTTTCCCCCTCCAACAAGCCATGCCGCCCAGGTTTGGATGACATGACAAGCTGCGCCCAGGCAGTGATTATGGAAATCGCACCTGACATGTGCCCTGTATGCTCTGCCATTTAAATAAACTCCTGTGGCTTAAATAAAGCCATGGTCGCTTATTTTGATCATGTGAACCAGCCCATTGAGTCCCTTGCAGAGCTAGCATTTTGGCCCAGCTGTAAGGTAGCCATTGGACTACCCAGACTCCAGTGCCAACTCTAGGTTTCTGAGGCCCTTGGGCAAGACACCCTCAGTGAGTCCCCTCTCAGTGAGTCTACCTTCTCACTGCCATTGTCACCAGTTGCTATTGCTCCTCCCCTCTCTCATCATTGCTACCACTTGCTTGCATGACAGGCAGAGAGCTGGTGAGCAGGTAGGCAGGGGCATCTACCTCTCCTTCTCTTTATCCTCACCCCCACCATTGTCTGGGCCGGAGCAAGAGGCAAGTAAACAAGCAGGTTGCAATGGTGACAAGGAGAAGCAAGTCAAGGGAGCTCTTGTCCACGGGCCCCTGTAGGTGTGTGGGCCCGTGGCAGGTGCCTGACTATGCCTACACTTGTTGCTGGCCCTGCCAGGCTCTATAGCAGACCTTCTCTCTTTTTGGCCAGTCATATACAGGATCCTAATGTATAACTTCTTCTCAAAGACGCAATCTCCTTTCCATAGTGTTTTATGTGATAATACTCATTAAGTTCCAGTTAATGTTCTCTAAAGTTCAAATCACTTTTCATCAAGTAATTTGTAAGCAATAAGCCTTAGTGTCCACATATTATGACATGATAAATGTGCTCTTTAATTCTGTTTTCCAAGCACAGTCATTGGCTATTTGCATAACACAGGAGCTTGGCTCATAAAATAATGTCAGCTAAGCAAAACCAGAAATATTTATAACTTCCCCCTTGTTAGCATGCAAAATTTATGAGCTTGAACAAGGTGCATCTGGTCATCTATAAGGAGAGTCAAGAATCGCAGATCCATTAAAAATAGCAAAGATGAAGGTAGAAAGATGATGAAGCCTTGGCTCCACCCATCATTGTTGCTGAGGAATATGTATGGAGTGACACACATCACTCTGGCACAGGAGATAAACCTCATTATCCTTCCCCTTCATCTCTTACTCCCTCTCTCCACAACAGGTACTCCAAAAATGAATCTGCCTTTTCCCTACTTACACAAAGCATATTTTGTTCCTAGGCTTTTTCTTTAGGTTGTGATGACAGTTACCACACAATCCTATGTATGTCTACTCAGAAATAAGTCCCACTAATTCAATGAGACTTACTACCAGGTAAATGGGTATGAGACTGCTGCCTTACTGTGTATCTTGTGCTAAAAGCATAATCCATACCTCCTTGTTTTTAAACAATTCCAGCTAGCATTCTGCTGTAGTTTCTTTGCTTCTGGGCAATTTTGCATAATCTCAAAAGTTCACAGACATATAGTTTTGAAGACCAAAAAGAAATAAGCTGCTGTCTTGAAAAGGTGAGTATGACTTCTGTATTGTGTGACCTATTGGAGACGTAAATGTGGGTGAAGATCTTCCTTACATGCAATTTAAGCATTACTTGTTGTTAGTGTGATTAAATTCCATAATTAATTCTGCTCTTCTTGAACTCCAGACAGAATTGTGACATCTCTATGCATGTTCCTTGGCCCCCAGCATGACAAGGTGATAGTGACATCAGCATCCTTATCACTGTGGTGGAAGCTTCCAGGCGTGCCAGGTAAGGGCCTAACATGGCTTGGGAAAATCCCTGAGGTGCCTTGGGCCAGATCTACATACTGTGTCATATCACGATCCCATCATGGTAACGCTATCTCTCTCTTAGGCATTTATATTGCATAGTACACACAATGACATTTGTTGTGGTATTTTGGATAATGTGGAGTAAAAACCAGGAAATAACACTATGATAGTGGAATATAGCATGCGTAATGTGCCCCATCTGTTATCCGTGCACTTCAATACCACTATAAAGCAGTAGTGTAGATCTAGCCCTAGACCTTACCTCATATGCCTGAAGGACTCCAGTGTAGTGAGAGGGTGTGACAAACCTCTATATTCTGATGTAACTCAACAGTATCCCCTAAGACATCGGGTGAGTTGACAGCATGCCGGGATGCCTAACTAGGTTTATCTCTCACCTTCATGTTCTTCAATATGCATCCAAAAACATAAGCTCTTTTTAACTAATGGGATAAATGGATCAAGCTGGCTAGCCCTGTTGAGATGTAGGTTTAGAGTCATTAGGAAGGTGGATCCAGCCACTAAGTAATTTTCTGCTTTGCTGGTCAGACCACTGACATCAGAAATAGACGCTATCCCATTAATGGACAAAATAACAATCAGCCTCTGCTAAGGAGGTAGCTTTTACTGAACTCAGATTCCTCCAAAAGTAAGAGTTTGCTCACTTCTGGTGAGCTTTCCATATAATACCTCATTGGAGGCCAAGATGCTCTCTCTCAGACCATCCTCTCTTCAATGAACTTTGCATATGCTCCCAAACCAAAGACTTTCCTCCTCCACTAGGTGACATGTAACTAGCTGAGTTAGACTGACTTTTTGTTTCTGTTTGGAAGTGTGTGCGTGTGTGTGTGTGTCCGCACACACACATGCATGTGTGATTATTGCCTTGTCTTGTTTTACCCTTTTTTCCTCCCCACCCCCACAAGTAAAATCCTTTTTATATTTAGCTGTGCTGTTTTAAAAGGGAATTCTCATTAAAAACTCTTCCTCATGCATAGGACCGCATGGTTATGAAACTACCATTATGTTTTTACGATTTTTTTTTCACAAGGATTTTGTTCAGTCCTGTGTTTCTGGGTATTGGGGCAAGAAAATCCAAAACACCTTTCTTATTATTTCTTCCTAGGGCTGGGCTGAAGGGAGGGGTCCTTGGCCATAGGGCTCAGAAACTCCCCATGCAGGTGGACCAACTAGGCTGTGTCAGGAGGTTCATCCTGACTGGTGACAGCCTAACAGTAATTCTTTTGGAGAAACTCTGTAAAGAAGGAGTCTAACAGTAGGGAAAGTCATTCTCCCTCCCAGACTGTAACAGAGGGCAATGCCATCTCCACTCTATCACGGAGTTGGTGCCCTTGGAGCGTGAGAAGCGATGCCTACTGTGTGCCCTGACAACACTCCTGTGCCACACTAGAGCACTTCTTGTGTGCTCAAAGGCTTCCAGTATCATCAGCATCACTTTGTCAATCCAGCTTCTATACACATGCATAGAATTACCTATCTGCAAATCTCCTGAGTGGATGTGTAGTGTCCATCTTGGATAGCACAATCCACTCCAGAGCATGGGTGGAGTGGAATGTAATAGCTCAGTTCTCTGCCAGACAGTTCTGAGTGGAACCAAGTACTGCTTATCCTGACATCACGTGATTTGGGCATGTTCATGGAGATTGAAACCAGTGGAAAGCACACAAACGGGCCCTAGCACAATGATGCAGGCTGCTTCAGGCAGTGGGATGTGTAGGAGGACAGTGGAAGGCAGGGATTGATGACTGAATAGTGCAGCATGGCTTTTCAAAGTGTTGGCCCTAGTGTGAGGGAGGAGGGCACAATTTGGTGCTCCACTTCAGCCAGCAAAATGACTTGGGCCGGCACTGCTACTAAGGGAGGCCCTATATGCAAGAAGATTTCCACTGTTTGTGTTCAGTGGCTTCCCCATTGGATTTTGATTAACTGTGAGTGGGCGAAACCTTCATGACACTGCCCATAGAATAGGGATGAGTTGCATCTGTGTGGCTGCAATTCAAAGTATCTACCAAACATATACCAGAGTTTACATATGAACAAGGCCCAAATGAACTGCCTACCCCACAATGTACAACTCAGCAACAGAATCACACTGCCTGTAGGGCAGAGAGAGATATAAGTGCTCCTAAAGCACAATCACATGTCTGGAACAAGGGTTTCCTTGCCCTACTTCCCCAAATAACAGTCCTTCCTATTCACCCCCAATTTATCTAATTGCCTTCCATAAAAAAGTGGAAGTCTGTCATGGGCAATTAGGACTATTTATCAGCTTGTTTACAGTACTTTAAGGGCTTCTCTACATGAGCGAATTATTGCACACTTGTGATTGGTCACTCACGGATGTTTGCGGGTCCATTACGTGGCATCATCAACCTCCAGGACGTCTCCTGCACTCCCCCCCCCCATTATCCCGCTTTCAAAAAGTTTGGAGCTAAGCTGGAATAAAAGTTAATGGCACCATATTGGCAGTGCGTAATGCTGGAGTAGTGCTATAATGTGCTATGAACTTGCCAAGAAAGGCCTTTCCTCAATTCAAACCACATGTCCCCTGTGTAAATGCTTGAGCACTTTTTCAGTTGCAGGCAGAAGGTCTCATGGCTCCCCCCTCCCCTGGAACAAGCCCGATCCATGCTGAGTCAGATTTAGCGAGAGCGAGTAAGCAGCTTTGCTTTCATGTAGCAAATGCCATTGCCTGCCTGCCTGCCTGCCTGGGCGGCTGGTTTTGCCCCCTTGCCCCAGATTGAAGAGAGTTAAGCAACGGCTAGGATGGAGCTTCCAGCTCACTCACCTACATTTGGGGTGCAGTGTGGGGTGTGGGGAATGGGGATCGTAGATCTCCTAGGGGCTGCGAGGAAACGTCAGGCAAAGCTGAGCGATGAAAACAAGACTCCCCCCCCCCCGCTCCTTTACGCACATGCCAGGGAGAGAGGGAGGTGCTCCCTCTGTCCCTCGATTCAAACCACATATCCACCATGTAAAGGAGCCCATCGTAACCCCGCAAAGAAACCGAAAGCAGAAAGCCCCGGTAAGGATGGGTGTGTGTGTGCTTAATGTAGAGAAGCTCCAATTCAGATGAGAGCTTATGCTGTTAGGTCATAAATATCTTTCAAATTTGTCAAAATTTGAGATCTGGGATTAACATATCATAAGAGTCCTGTCCACTGTTATAATCATAGAATCATAGAACAGTAGGGTTGGAAGGGGCCTACAAGGCCATCGACTCCAACCCCCTGCTCAGTGCAGGAATCCAGGTCAGAGTATCCCTGACAGATGGCTGTCCAGCCTCGTCTTGAATGCTTCCACTGTGGGAGAGCCCACCACCTCCCTAGGGAATTGGCTCCATTGTCGTATTGCTGTAACAGTCAGGAAGTTTTTCCTGATGTTCAGCCGGAATCTGGCTTCCTGTAACTTGAGCCCATTATTCCTTGTCCTGCATTCTGGGATGATCGAGAAGAGAAGCCTTCCTCTCTGTGACAACATTTTCATTCTGTGCTGATATTCTGGGTGGAGACTGAGGGTGCCTCTGAGCATGTGGAGAAATTATTTTCTCACCAGAGAATTATGAAAGCCTACACTGAAACATCATGGTAGAGGGGAAATATCTGGTTCAGGTTGAAAACCAAGCACCTCTCTATTCACCAGAGTGTTTAGGCTACAACAGAATCACATTTTCCAAATTCACTGGCCAATAGAAATATTGGGGAGGGCATGAGCACACAAGTGTTTTTCCCCCGATATAGAATGGTTAAGTTTCTGGTTTTGAAGGTTAAATCTGCAAATGGCTGGCTTGTTAGAAAACTAGACAACTGGGCAATTTCCTCATTGTTTACAAGTTATCTGTAATTGCTACTTTATGTTGTGAAACTCCATTGCCCTCACTAGGCTTGTGCAGGTATGACAGACTAACTCAGATGTGCTGCTGCTGCTGCTGCTTTCCCTCAACTGTTGTTATATTCACTGACTCTGTGATTAAGAGAGGGGGGGAAATGTGGTAGCTCTTTTGTTCAAGTGACAATATATGACTTCAGATGCAAATAGTTAAATGCTATGATTACTCAGCTGATGTAGATTTAAAGCCTATTATAAACAGATTTCCTAGAACACAAATATAAACATCAAAAACCCATGACATTAAATAGTATTTGCCTGTTATAGACTTTGGTTGCAATCCTGTGCGCAGTTAGGCCGCTTGAATCCCACTCAATGGCTTTAGTGAGATCTAAGCAGCCTAATTTGTGCATAGGATTGCAGTGTGGAGCTTTATTTGGCAGCTTAAAGGATTTTATTGAGATATTTCTAGTTTTGAAGATTTCCGAAGAACATCCTAACTAAATACACTGTACAAACATGCATCATCAGGGTGAGGTATTTATTAACTACAGCAACTTCCAGTTTCTTTTAGCTCCTGTCTAAAAACATAGCACACTCAGCTTCTGAAACTACAGTCCAATACGTACTTATTTGGGAGTAAGTCTCATTGAACTCAGTGAGTAGACATGCCTTGGATTGCACAGTACGGGTGTAATCCTATGCATGTTTAGACAGAGAAAAGACCTACAACTCCCAGCATGCCCCAGCCAGCCATGCTGGCTGAGGCATGATGGGAGTTGTAGGTCTTTTTTATATTCTTAACCGTTTTATCACATTTTAGTTTTTAAACTGTTTACAATCCACCCCAAGAAGATTAGTTGCAGATTAGAAATGTAATAAATAAATAAATAAGAAAAAAATAGTGTTTCCCACCAATACATGTAAATATTGACATGGGGTGTGCTAGAAATATAATGTATATCTTTATCTTTGGATATATATATATACTCAGAATTACATAATGCTGGTTAGCTACCTCATATTTATTTATTTATTTATTTATTTATTTATTGCATTTATACCCCGCCTTTCTCCCTCTCGCAAGGAACTCAAGGCGGCTTACATTATCCTCCTCCTCACCGTTGTATCCTCACAACAACAACCCTGTGAGGTAGGTTGGGCTGAGAGTCTGTGACTGGCCCAAAGTCACCCAGTGAGCTTCCATGGCCAAGTGGGGACTAGAACCCGGATCTCCCGGCTCCCAGTCCGTCACTCTCACCACTACACTACATATCACACTTTGATCCTCCTGCTGTATTCATTATCAGAGTTGTGAAAGAACAGTACAGTGAAGATCCTCCCTTCAATGTATACTTATGCATGAAGGAGGGATTCTGGTCAGGTGAATGCTCCCACATGTTGTGGGGATTTAAAAAACAAAACAAAAGCACAAAAACCCAACCCCCATGCATTTTTAAAATAGTGCATATCAGGACAAAGATGAAATTAAAGCTTCTCTCTGATTTGCCAGCTTTCAATGTGCAAGAATTTTCTGATGTGGGGGACAAAAGTTGCCTAACTATTGCTTTGTCTAATCAAATCCAACCTATGTCCATTGTTCATTCATAAGTGGAGAGTTCAGATCAACTATGATAAACAATGCCTGTCACTGGAGAGTCCCCGTACTAGAGGGATACTAGACTAAAAGCTTTCTTCTGTCATATGATTAATGTAAGCTGAATAAGGCCAAACACTTTTCCTCTGAATACCCCAAATGGGTTTAGAAAGGTAAACATTATTTATATTGTGCATTTCAGGAAAGTGCACACAAATAGCTAAAGTTGTTAGTATCAATGGATCACACTAATTCCTACTCTGTTACTGTATATCCCAAGCAGCCAGTGAGATCCAGAATTGTAAAAGCTGGGCTCAACAGTCTTCCTTTTTTTACTATTGCCAGAAAAATTCCAGAAAGAAGTACTTTGTGAAACCCAGTGGTTTGGTCACATTCACAGACAGAAGTCCCACATCATCAAGAGACAGAAGCTAGAATACTCTGTGTGTGGGTGTATCTATCTATATCCTAACTCGATTAAAGAAATATTCATTGATTAATCATAATTTGGATGCAATCCTATACACACTTACTTGGGAGTAAATCTCAATTAATTAAATGGGACTTATTTCTGAGTAGACATGCACAAAATTATGCTTAGTTGATTAAGCTATTTATTATTTAATTTGCACATGAGAAAATGACTGTTTTGAAGCAAAAAAGCAGATTTTCTTTGATTTTAGTTGATTCTCACATGTGTCATAGTGGCCATCATTTTAAGAGGCATTTAAGAGACATTTACTTCGTGTGAGAAAGAAGGGGGACCGTCTCTTTTTAAGACGGTGTTTGTCACCCAGAGTTTTAATAATAGTAATAATAATAATAATAATAATAATAATAATAATAAGCTTTTTTAAAAAAACTAATAACATTTTGAAAATCCACTGTTGCACACTTAATCGGGGACATTTTTTCCATCAGTTAATCTAACTGGCATATATATGGCCAAACTGTGTATTACAAAGACACCACGGAGTGGCATTTTGTCTCTCTGCATTCTGCACACCCAGATACATTGCAACCTCCCCTCCTCTCTCCAGAGTCCATGTTTCTGATTGTAGAGAAGTCAGTTGGGTAGGTTATTTCCAAAATGCAGTGCTTTATTTTCCCCATATGAATGAATGGCATTCATTTATAGGGGAGAAAGTAGGTGGGTGCAGATAGGTGTACCCATATGATGCACTCTAAAGCTGCTCCCTTCTCTGCTGACCACTGTGTCTCTGTGATCTCAGCTGTGTTCTAGACTGAAGCTCATTCACTTTGCCTTTTATATATTAATGGAATACACTGAGAAGCCAACCCCTGTGGACATAGCTCAACCCCTTCATCTGCATATTCCTGCACTGGATTTTGTTTCTTGCCATCACTTCCAGAGTGTGCCACCACCTTAGGAAACTGACTTTAACATATACTGATTGATGGTGGGGAGGTTCTGTGCCTCCCCATCCTTCCTCAGGGCTCTGTGACATCACAGCAGATCAGCTAATGATGAGGAGGGAGCTTACAGAATGACAGCTATCCCTTGTCATTGATCACTGCTGAAACTAAATGAAAGATACAGTAAAGGGAGGAAAAGAGAAAGGGAGCTGCCTGAGAAAGCAGTAGTCTACAAATCTGAGGACTGCTGAGTGTTGGGAACTGGATGGGCATTGAACATGAATCAGTCGCCTGCCTACCACCCAACTTCCCATGTTGAAATGTTGGGCATGCTTATTAGGGTATGAAAACATAGGGTGCTATCCCATGCATGTTTTGACAGAAATCCTGTGCAACAGCCATTTTTCTGGTTGGGGAATGAATGTTGGGAGGTGAATAATGTTTTTCTGTCTAAGCATACATGGGATTGCACCCTTAACATGATATTGCAGTGCTAGGAAATTTTTGTTTGAGGGAAGGGGCCCTTTGGAAGAGGAATTTCTTCACAATATTTTTTTTTTCCAGAAAACCTCCAGCACTTCAGGATTAGTTGATCTGGAATAACTGCAACTATCAAACTTCTGCATGTCACAGAACTGCTTCAAAGCACAAGACTCCTAGCAGCATAAAGGCAGTGAAACTAGTTGTAAACATGAGCTCCCACCAGAGCATTCTTAGTTTTTTGGCTGGTTCTGAATTGATCAGAACTGATCCTTAAACGCTTTTGCTAAGTACTGTATTGTTGTGTTCATTGGACCAATTACACTGTTTTTGAGCTGGATCTAAGCAATAACAAATGGTCTAGTATTCACTCCTGATACTTGTGGAACACTTACATTTCACCTCTACTACCTTCTTTCAAATCTTAGAAGTGATGTGGAACATTACCAAGTTTATTGCACCTACAGACATTAGTTCATATTTGCATTTGCAGTGGCTTATATACTTCTGTCCACTTATCATGCACCACATAAAGAATAAAATCTAAAAAATAAAATAAACGTAATTCTAAGCATCACACATTGTACAATATATCTTGTAATATATAACTATTATCCAGTGGCCATGCCTGCTTGGAGATTTCTTTCTTTCTTTCTTTCTTTCTTTCTTTCTTTCTTTCTCTCTCTCTCTCTCTCTCTCTCTCTCTCACACACACACACACACACACACGTATATACCACGTATATAAATATCTTATAGTTCATTGAACCATTTGGCAAATTTGCCACCAGCTAATTTTGGCAGAGATGCAGCTTGATAATTAAAAAGTATGTTATATCTTGCCAGCTCATTATAGCCAAGTGTAAACCAACCTTAGCTTTCCTTAATCCCATCAACCCAGTCTGTAGGAAGGGTCAGGGGTCAGTAACTGCTTCTAAAAACACTGTTCAATTGAATTCAAACACGCTGTTACCTACTAAGCAGCTGCTCACAAACAATTCAGAATCTGTCCTCATTACCAATTGTGAAGGTCTCCTATTGCAAGAAAGCAGAGATTTGAATGGAGCCCTCATTCACCACTAAAGCTTTAAGACAGCCTAAGATCTAAAGTCAGCATTTTTTCCCCTGGCATTTTTTTTTTATGTTTTGAGGCCAGTTAAGAGTACCTAGCACTGTGGGATAATGACTGCATGTTTTCACAAACTGCTGAACAGAAGACTAGAACCTCACATAGCAAAACCACAATCAACTGCAATAAGATCCAGAGAGATGATGCATACTAGGGAATATTTGCAATTTTGGAGGATAAGCCATAAGGGGTTGTGAATGTTTCAGAGCATGCCTTGGAAACATATAGTAAACTGAATTGCCTCCAGAGCTTAGGGCTGTAACTTTTCAAGGTGTAAAGAGGTCTTCCCTTGAGGCTTGTCTGGATGACAGATTCACCCAGGCTTAGCACTGTAGTGCTACATAGTAGGTAAGACAAAGTATTTTTATTGTATTTATTTATATCTGCTTTTCCATTAAAAATGCTTAATAACATGGCCCAAACAATAATCGGTTGTACCATGTTCCAGCCTTCCTCACATCCACAGATTTTATGGTTGCCCTATCAGCTTGCCCTTGGGTTTCTACATGCTGCTTTTAAATGTCACATTGGTGCATAATAAGACCGCCCTTATTCATGATTTAATAGTGGATGAGGTGGCCGATATGGCATGTATAACCAAGACCTGGATAGGCGAAGAGGGAGGAGTTAGTCTCTCCCAGTTGTGCCCACCAGGTATTTGGTTCAGCATCAGGGTAGACTTGAGGGCCGGGGAGGCAGGGGCTGCTGTGGTCTTTAGCAATTGCATCTCTCTCTCCAGGCTCCCTGTCCATCTGACTACTAGTCTGGAGTATTTGGACATTGTGTTGGGCCTGCAGGACAGATTGGGAATTCTGCTCATCCCACTGCCCCAACGGTCTCTCTAACTGAACTGATGGAGGTGGTCTCAGGTGTGCTGTTGAGTTCCGCCAGACTGTTGGTTCTGGGGGATGTCACCATTTATGTCCACGGTACCTTGTCTGAGGCAGCGCAGGATTTCATGGCCTCCATGACAACCATGGGACTGTCCCAAAATGTTATCAGTCCAACACATGCAGCAGGGCACACTATAGACTTGTTTTGTTCAGCCATGGTGATTTGAAGGTGAGGGACTTTGCATTGGTCACTTTGTCATGGTCAGATCACCTCCTGTTAATGTTTGGCTGATGGCTTTTCCTCTCTGCAAGGGTGGGGGACCTATTAAGATAGTCCATCTTGGGAGACTAGTGGATTCAGATCGTTTCCAGAGGGCTCTAGGGGGGTTTCCAGCTGATATGGCTGGCACTCCTGTCAAAACCCTGGTCGATCTGTGGAATGCAGAAATGACCTAGGTGGTTGACACAAATGCTCCTGAGTGCCATCTCTGCAGTAGAGCTCATGTGGCTCCATGGTATACCTCAGAGCTGAAAGCAATGAAACAAAATAAGAGAGGGCTTGAGTTAAGAGATGGAGAAAAACTCCTAGCAGATGCAATCCAACACTGGTGTGTGCCTATGCTCATGTATATTCAGGGGCAGTGAGGGCAGCAAAGAAACAACATCTCACTGTCTCTATTGAATGCTCTCCCAGTGAAGTTTTTCTGGGTCATCCAGGGCCTATTACATGCTGGCCCTAAGGGCACTGTGGATCTGTCTTGAGGTCCGCTGTAATATATGTGCCAGGCGCTTCCAGGATAAAATATCTTGCATCCGCCAGGACTTAGACTTCAGTGTTACGTAGGGGTGGACGAAAGTCACTTACCTTTTCTCGCAGCTTGTTCGCGGTGGGGGGGAGCGCTTTGCTGCTCCCCCCGCGAAGTTCAGGCCGGGGGGGGAGGCTTCCCGCCTCGCCCGGCCGAAATTCAGGCCGGGGAGGAGGCTTGCCGCCTCGCCCGGCCACGAACGCGAAAGTAAAAAAAAACAAAACAAAAACGCCCCCTGATAGGCTACGTGACGATTCACGTAGCCTATCACGGCTAGATCTGCAAAGTCAGCCGTGATAGGCTACGTGAATCGTCACATAGCCTATCACGGGTGACTTTAAAAAAAAAAAAAAAGCGCGTACGCGAATGGCGGCCCCCATCGGGAGCCGCCATTCGCGTTCCTTATTTAGTTGCTGTAGTCTACGTAAATGTTTACGTAGACTACGGCGAAAATAAGGGCAACGCAAATAGCGTTGCCCTTATTTTCGCCGTAGTCTACGTAAACATTTACGTAGACTACAGCGACCAAATAAGGAATGGGAATGGCGGCTCCCTATGGGGGCCGCCATTATCCGTACACACTTTTTTTTTTTTAAAGTCACCCGTGATAGTCTACGTGACGATTGACGTAGCCTATCACGGCTGACTTTGCAAATCTAGCCGTGATAGGCTACGTGAATCGTCACGTAGCCTATCAGGGGACGTGTTTTTTTTTTCTTTTATTGCAATGGCGGCGGCGGCGGCCGGTCGAAAGACCAGCTGCCGCTCCCGCCCCGCTCGAACACCTGACGAACCGCCAGCCGGACCCGCCGCCGGGAGGGACATTCAGGGAAGGTAAGTCCTGTCCCGGGGGGGGTGCGGGGTGCGGGGGGGTGCGGAGGATTTCTCCCCGAAACTTGTTCGGGGGGCCGAACACGTTGGCGCTCGGCCCCCCAAAGTTTCGGGGAGAAATTCTCCGCCATCCCTATACAGCAGGTGAATCTGGTGAGGTATCCAGAGCACAGCCTTATCCAGTTTTCTTGGATGAGTTTCAGCTGGTACAGCTCGAGGACGTTGACAAGGTGCTTGGACATGTTCATGCAACCACTTCCATACTAGATCCTTGCCCTTGGCTTATAAAAATCAGCAGGGAGGAGAGTGGCCAGGGAGGTGATTAATGCCTTCTTGCGGGAAGCAGTGATCCCAAGCCAGCTGAAAGAGGTGGTGGTAACACAACTCCTGAAGAAGTCTTCCCTGGACCCAGAAGATCTTAGCAACTTTAGGCCAGTAGCAAATGTTCCTTTTCTGGGCAAGGTCCTTGAGCGGGTGGTGGCCAACCAGCTCCAGACAGTCTGGAATGAGACCGATCATCTGGATCCACTTCATTCAGGGTTCAGGCCGGGGTTTGGCACAGAAACAGTCTTGGTCACCCTGTATGAGGACCTATGTCAGGAGAGAGACAGGGGGAATGTGACCCTGTTGATACTCCTGGATCTTTCGGCAGCTTTTGATATCATCGACCATAGTATTCTTCTGGGGTGACTATTTGAGCTGGACATGGGGGGTACTTCATTGCAGAGGTTTCTCTCCTCTACTTGGAGGGTCAGCTACAGAAAGTGGTGCTTCAGGAATATTGCTCAGCCCCTTGGATTCTCCAGCATGAGGTTTCTCAGGGGGCAGTTTTGTTCCCCGTGCCATTTAACATCTACATGAAACTGCTGAGTGGGGTCATCTGGAGTTTTGGGATGCACTGCCAGCAGTATGCTGATGACAAGCAACTCTTCTTCCCCTTTTCATCTTCATCAGGTGAGGCTGTGGATCTGCTAGACTGGCTGCAACAATGGACTGGATGAGAGCTAATAAACTGAAGCTCAGTCAAGACTGATATGCTGCTAGTATGATTGCTCTGACCAGCTGGAGGGTGCTCAATCTGTTCTGGATGGGGTTGCACTCCCCCTGAAGGAGCAGGTTCATAGCTTGGGTGTTCTCCTGGAGCCCTCTGTGTCACATGAGGCTCAGGTGGCACAGAGTCCCTACTACTGGTAGCCCAGCTATGCCTCTTTCTGGACAGGGATAACTTGGCTTCTGTAGTCTATGCTCTGGTAACCTCCAAGTTAGATTACTGCAATGCAATCTATGTGGGGCTGCCCTTGAAGATTGTTCAGAAGCTGCAGCTTGTGCAAAATGGAGCAGCCTGATAATAAGTGGGACCAGAAGATCTGGACTCATAATACCAGTTCTGACCTGCTAGCATCGGTTGCTTTTACATTTCTGAGCCCAATTCAAGGTGTTAGTTTTAACCCATAAAACCATACAGAACTTGGGACCACAATACCTCATGGAGTGACGCTCCTGACCTGAACCTACCCAGACACTATGATCAACATCCAAGGCCATCTGCAGGGTGCCACCTCCAAAGGAGACTCAGAAGGTAGCAACAAAGGAGAGGGCCTTCTCAGTGGTTCCCCCCAGATTATGAAACAATTTCCCCACTGAGGCCCACTTGGCGCCAACACTGTCATCTTTTTGGCACCAGGTTAAGACTGTCCTCTGCTTCCAGGCATTCGATGGGGTATTTTTGTCAGCTGTCTTTATCAGGTCCAATATCTTATTGAAATTGTTTCAGCTCTTTAAATTGTTTTAAGTTTTGTGTGTTAAAAATGTTATACTATGTTTTGATTATCTTGTATTTGTGGTTCGTAATTTTTGTGAACTGCCCCCAGAGCTTCAGCTACTGGGCGGATTAGAAATAATAATAATAATAATAATAATAATAATAATAATAATAATAATAAAGGAAGAAGAAAAAAGAGCTAACAGCATTGGAATTTCATGCACTGTGCATTCATTTTGACTATGCCACCTATGCCTAACATGTTTGCTATATCTAGCAGGCAGGGTTACTGAGATAGGGGGCACAGCATAAAGCCTCAGGATGGAACAAGCCTAGAAATAGTTTCTGGGGAGAGGAGGGAAGCATGTGATATGAGAACATGTCTAAGGGGCCTCTAAAACCATGCAGGAACTCTGGGGACAGGTTTTCAATTTGCAGGGGTGGCAAGTGTCCTTGACGCTCCTTGCATGCTAGACTGAACGCAATTCATGAAAATCTTGTGCACCATTTTCAGGGTTAGTGCTAAGCGAGTGAGAACCAGTCCCAAGACCTCTGCTACAAGCAAGCTGAGTGCAATGGAAGAGGAGTGAGAAAGACTCAACAGTACTTCCAAGCCTCTCCACACGTACTGTGTAAATTTGTGCCTCACTCCCATGTCCTCCTTGCCACTTCTTGGTGTTCTCCCAATCCCATGCAATCAACCCCACCGAATACTTTGCAGGTCCTTGAAATCTCATCAGCAATTCTGATAAAAGGAATCAACAAGGAGATCTCTACAATCTCTGTGGCCCTATTTGGACATAACAGTGGTGTCTGGTGTCAATACATGGTTTAATTAATTTAGATATGTTAATTAATTAATTAATTAACCCACTAATTGCAGGGATGAGTGCTGTGCACAAGCTGCTTCTGGTTTCTTGGAACAACCTATGAATGCAGCATTCATAGATTGTTTCTGTTACCTGAGAGTCTCGTGGGGCACAGAGTGGTAGGCAGCAGTTTTGCAACTGAAACTCTCCCCACGACCTGAGTTCGATCCCAGCGGAAGCTGGGTCTCAGGTAGCCGGCTCAGATCGACTCAGCCCTCCATTCTTCTGAGGTCAGTAAAATGAGTACCCAGCTTGCTGGGGGAAAGGTAGTCACGACTGGGGAAGGCAATGGCAAACCACCCCACTATAGTCTGCCATGAAAACGCCAGCGTAAGCGGCATCCCTGTAGGGGTCTGTAATGACCTGGTGTTTGCACAGGAGGAACCTTTCCTTTTCCCTTCTGTTACCTGTGAATAAGGGCACTTGAGGTTATTTGCAGGTTAAATAACTCCACGTTAACCCATGGCCAGATGCTGCCATGACATCCAAAGAGGGTCTGTACAGTTTGTGGGTAAAAAGTACATGGACTCAGCCTACAACCCCAAATCTATTTTCCAGGGGTTGGATCTATTTCTCAGTGCCCTGAGTGTCCATTTTTGCCATACAGGAGGTGATTTTCAAGAGGAATTGCAGCCAGGAAAGGATGAGTTAATGCTGCCCTCCCCACATACTGTAAAAATCCCCCCCCACATGACAATTAAGCGTAGAAAAAAGTGCTTCCATTGAAGACAATGGGTTTTTTTTTCTGAGCTTAATTGCCAATGGGAGGGGGGATTTCCTGAGGGGTAGCAGTTGAGAAGGAAAGGGTTAATCCTCTGCTCTTTGTGGGCTCCCCAAATCCCTCCCTCGCATGCTAATTAAGCCTGTGGGCCTGCACCCCTAATCTTTTAAGTGTCTAACAATGCCACTGGTCCCAAGCCTACATAACTCTAAGTGGATCTCACCAAAATCAGTGTGAATATGATCAGGGTTAGGCTGAAAGCAGGCTAAGGATGCATTCCAAACTCTTCACCTTTGCAGTTCTGCAGGGGCTAGCTACAGTTATTTATTGGTGAGGTAAATGCACTTTGCACGTACCCTGGGGCACTTAAAAAAAAACATATCTAGATTGAGCAGTGGAACTGGAAAGAGATTCAAGGACTGGGTTCTGTTCATTGCTGACTCAAATTAAGCCCTTCTACATATCTCGTATTTTAAAGGGTATTGCTTTATGTTAATGAAAGAAAACTCCATTAGTTCACATCATCTTTGCTCCTACTAGTGTCCTTGTATGCACTAGTGAATGGATACCTATTTTAGATATTTACCTATTTCAAATCCACTGTATCAGTGTGAGATAAAAGAATTTTAATGTCAAGGTATATTGAGAATGTTTTAAAAATAATTACAGCCTCCTCCTTGGTGCATGGAATAAAATTATTTGGTCTAAAATAAGATGCAGATGGCATCATCATCAGCTTTTGATATTACCATCTTTAGAAAAGATTTACCATTTTGTCCACTATAACCAGCTCTCCATATATACATCATGCACAGATACTCTTTCTAAAAAAAACCTTTCAATCCTTGCTGCATTTGACTCTGATTGTATATATATATACCTATGTCTTTTGGGAACTACAGCTTCAAAGAAAGCATACTTAACATTTTATTTATGACTGAATCAATTGTTGATCTTTTCCTTTCTTTTTTTAAAGGACTCACTTTTAAAATGTCCAAATTTGGAGGATTATCATTATGGACAAGCAAAGCTAATGGTAATAATGCTTTTCTTTGTTCCTCCTTCATTTGTATGTTTCTTTTTATATGCAAATAGTTTTCTGAGAAGAAATCCCATTGGTTTCTTAGTGTTAAAAAATGTAAGTCAAATTCCATCTGGTTAAGTTTATATTATACTGTTGAAATGTTTATAGTGAACTTCTGTTCAAAATAGAAGCTGAACCTCTCTGAGCAACTTTCTACATAAATCAACAAAGTAGTAAGTCTGGACAGACCGGAATACTTTATTTACTAGGCTTTGGTTATCTCTTTCTTCTGAAAGTTACTATTTATATGCCTTAAAGTCTTAAGTGATAGTAACTTGCTAACAACATGGGCTTGATTTAACTATGCAGGACTCACTGAAAGAGAGGCAAACAGAAGAACAGATAATATTGCAATTTTTGATCATGTTTTTTTTAAGCCCTTTAATCATTTTTTGTTGTTGTTTAAAAGAGTTTTCTATGCTCCTCACCCCCCCCCCCCCGTCTCACCACCCTTAAGAAAAAAACAAGACCATCTTAACTGTAGCTGAAAGTTTATTCAGGTGGTAGGAATCAGAGAGGGCTTACTGAAGCAGACTTTCACCTCAGCAAGAACACTACTGCCCAGCTGAAGGGGAGGGAAATACCTGAGAGAGGAATAGGCTTGCAGTAATCTCCTTGCCCTAGCCAGAAAACAGGGGTGAGGGAAAGCTGCCCTCTCATTATAGTTTGGGTCTCAAGGTTAGAATTAGACCCTTAGGGTAAGCAGCTGTCAATTAGAGATAACTCCAAGCAATGCTTTTCTGAAATCTTGGACTTATCTCCTAGCAACTCTTCCCCTGCTCCCCCCCCCCCGCCTTGCCTTGCCTTGCCTTGCCTCGCCTCGGCTTCTTTCAGGACAGCAAACCTCCTTTGCTCTGCCATCAGCTCAAGAGTCATCTTCTGAAGACAGCAAAAATAACCTTTTCAATTTGGGCAGATGCATAAAGAGCTCTGTGTTCAGAGGCAAGTCAAAGGAGCTTTGGTCAGGGACATTTCATTGAAGGTTTTTTTTGGGGGGGGGGTAAAAACAATAAATAAATAAATAAATAAAGGCCAAAATCCTATTGCATCCTTACCTGGGAGTAAGCCCATTAAATTCAGTGGCGCTTACTTCTGAGTGAACATGCCTGGGATCGGGTCGTAAATCTGAGCGCAAATTGCTTTGTTTTTCTTAAACAAAAAACACCTTGCGCTGATATTAAAGTTAAGGTGTTTGGCATATAAAAATAAAACCTCCCACAGTAACCTAAACACTCCATTACACTGTGGTGATGGGGGAGGCTACATTAGTTAAAGATAGGCAAAGCTGTAATTTTTGTATTTTTGCCAGAGTGCCTTCTTATCCGCTGCCTTTTATACCACACAAAATTTACCAACAATTGAGATTTAAGAATGGCCATGGTTATAACAGGATCTAGGGGCTCTTTTTACCTAATGTGGCAGCCCGTCTAGAAAACTGACAAGGATAAATCCAATTAAGAAAAAGCACAAGGCTACATACCATTTGTGTAAGCAACACCACAGAATTTCAGGTGGGAGAA
The DNA here is from genome assembly GCF_057233095.1 of Heloderma suspectum. Taxonomy (NCBI): domain Eukaryota; kingdom Metazoa; phylum Chordata; class Lepidosauria; order Squamata; family Helodermatidae; genus Heloderma; species Heloderma suspectum. The sequence continues at coordinate 277,143,297 of NC_139458.1, forward strand.
AGTGTTTTTTTTTTTTCTTTTTTATTAAGGATCTGAAGTATTCTCTCATTCTAAGGGTTTCCATTCTTTTCTTAAGATTCACATTGTATAGTTTACCTCATCTCAGATTGTATTGGCGGGGAGGGGGGAGACTGAGGGGGAAGATGGAAAAGAAAGGTTGCTAGAAGGTTTTTTTTTAAAGGTTGTCTTTGATTCAGCTAGGGTCCATACCCACAAAAGAGTCGCTCAGAATTTTTGTACAAATCACATGTGCAGAATGGAAGCCTTCTTAGGGGGCCTAATGTAGGCACTTGTCCTGCAATCAAAGATTCAGCTCTACACGAGTCCTTTGTGTGACAACAGCATCATTCCCCCCCCCCAGCGCCTGAATGCAGAGACGCTTTCTAAAGAGATGCATAGAGAACAGCCCCCTTGCCCCCGTCGTCTCCCACCCCATCTCCTTGGTGAAAAGTGATGGTTTCTCTTCAGATTTTAAAAGATACATCACCATTTAAATGTTTTCTCTTATTTTATTCCCTCTCCCCAGCTTTACCAGAGACATGGTTGAAAATTACTAGAGAAGAGAATGAGGAAAAATCATGCTGACTGTCATGGTGGACATACAGCTCCAGTCTGCACTTGATATGTATGTGCTTCAAAATGGCTGACATTTATATGCTAGTGAACGCATGGAAACAGAGATGGGTGGTTTTTACAAGACACAATGATGCACAGCTCTAGTGTTTCTCTAGAGCTGCCAGCTGTACATATCTTAAATACGCATCCCTTGCTATTTGCAATAATATTCCTTCTGATAGAATTTCTGAACACCCATAAAGATTTCTTTTCATCCTTTTTTTTAAGTCATTTTTCTTAGGGAGACCATTTCTGAAACAGGAAAGGAAGATGTGGCAGTGAAGAAAATGAGATTTTCAGAAATATTTCACATCCTTTTTTAATGCAGAAAATGGCAGCATATAGTACCGGGGGTGGGGTTGTTAACGATACAGTTAGTAATCCCTGTCCACTATCAGATTCTGTTATTTTTTTAATTTGTGAATGGGGGTAACAGATTTTGAAATTTGGCTCTTCTTTCCTAAGATGGTATATAAGTAAAGGGGGTGGGGGTGGGGTGGGGGCAAGCATTATACCACAAAGAAAGCAAAACAAAAGATGCACAAGTATTACCACATAGAAAATGTTAGTATAAAATTAAAGAATGTAAATTTGTAATTCAACAATATGAATTATTCCAGAGAAGTTTGAATGACTCTAGAGCAATATCAAATAGTTCAAATATGTTTTAAGAAATAAGTCCTTCATTTTCAAGAAATGATCACTGTGTTCTGAGCTTTAATTAGGTAAAAATGTATAGGTTTTTAGTGGACCTTTATTGCACAAAGACAGTCAGTTTGGGGTACATCTGAACTTTCTATCTCAATTTCATATAAGAATCTTCTATTATATTTTATTAAATGACACAAAGCTTAGAATTAAGGTTGAAATGTGCAGATAGAAATGGGATTTCCCCCCTGCTTGCTTCCCCTGCAAATGATGACTGAAAGAGCAATGCAAAGTTGCCAAGCATCAAAATTGTTTACATTTTGATCTTTTAAGTTATAATTAACACTTTAATTCTAAAAACTTTAATTTGAAGTACATCCCATTAGAACCAATGGTATGTATCCCTAAGTAAAAGTATGGTGGGTGTAAAATACAGAAAATAATAAACATTAGGATTTTCTCCCCTGCCCCCATCCAAGTGAATTAACCATTTCTACCAGATGTGTAGCAACCATCAGACCAAATTTGAGACTGGTTTTTATATTCTTAACATGTGTTTCAAATTACCCTTCACTTATTTTGCATGTGTAAGATACATGTTCATAGGTTAGACTGCAGGAATAAATCATGGCTACAGTGAAAAGTTTTGCCAATGACATCAGCAAGGGTTTCTGCTCTAACCCCCCACTCTTTGGCTTATGGGGGTGGGGGTGGGGGTGGACTCTTGATTATAAGATAGTTGTACCAACTACTTTAAACTCTTTACAGTCACTGTCACTCATAGTCTTTTTATCTTCTCTCTCTCTCTCTCTCTCTCTCTCTCTGCTAATGGATAAAAACCTTTCTAAAATTACTGTGAGCATTGTGAGCTTGGATAAGTTTTTTATTTATTTCGTGTATTTTATTTATACTGGGCATGATCCAGCCTCACATCCCAGGTTCAGTTCCTGAGATCTCCACCTAAAAAAAGGATTGAGTGATGGGAAAGACCTCTGCCTGCTGAGATGGAGCACAGCTCAGTGGTAGAACGCATGCTTTGCATGCAGAAGCTTCCAGGTCTGGTCCCTGGCACCTCCAGCTAAAAGGGTCAGGTAGCAGGTACTGAGAAAGACATGTGCCTGAGACCCTGGAGATCCAAGTCCAGTCGGAGTAGGCAATAGTGGGTTAGATGAACCAGTGGACTATCACTGCCTGGCTCCATCTCTGTGCTGCCATTTTGTGCCTGGTTCTGCTCCTGTGCCGGCATTTTGCTGATGGGTCTCATAAATTTTCAGTCCTCAGAAGTGGGCCCTGGGGTTAGAAAGCTGGAGAAGCCCTAGTCTAATTCAGTTGTTTGTATGCACAGTGGAAGAAAGAGGAATTCTATGCACTTGCTACCCAGCCCCAAATTTTAGGGCTGTCTTGTGTCCACTGGGTTGTATCCAGTTGTGGCATTCCACAGGGAAACCTGTGGCATTCTCCAGATGTTGTTGGACTGTAACTACCATTATCTCCCACCATTGTCTATGCTGGCTAGTGCTGATGGGAGTTGCAGGCGGGAGTGTGCAAGCTGTTGCACAAATACTTTCCCAACAGATGTTGACTTAATTATGCTAATTGTTTGTATTACTGTTTGCTAGCAGAGCATACAACAATGGGTGGAACAATGTCAACTCTTGTGCTTTTTCTGCTAACATTAAATTAGATACAATTCACTATTTGCATCTACTCAAAAGTCCATTTTTGTTCTACAATACAGGATTTACTGATTAGAATTGCCTTTTTTACGTTTGGTGGAGGCTAACGCCAGTTCTTAAAGCAAAATATGTTTACTGTGGCATAAGTCCTACTGATTTCTATGGAACTGAACTTTCAAGTTGGTACACTTAGGATTGCAGACTATGACCCAGTTCGCACATCATGGTCCATTTCTTGGTTGTTTAACCCAGGAATTGGTGGGGCTGCACAGCAGTGAGCAAGCACACTGTCTCCCACATGCTCATCACTTCCACTTTGAATCAGCTTGCCAAAACAACCCAGGAACCTGGAACTCTGGGTTGTTTCAAGATTAAACAACCCAGAGTTAACCCAACAATTCCTCATGGTTTGTTATTGGGTTAACTCTGGGTTGTTTAACCCCTAAACAACTCAGAGTTTTGGGTTCAGATGTCACAATAACAACCCAGGAACGGTGCATTCCTGGGTTGTTTCAGCAAACTGATTCAAAGTAGAAGGGATGAGGGTTCAGGAGGCAGCTTGCTCGCTGCTGCGCAGCCCCATCAATTCCTGGGTTAAACAAACCAGGAATTGGCTGTGATGTGTAAACTGGGTGAACATAATCATGCATCTTACATTGTAATATAAATGACTATTTTCACATAGTCAAGAATGGCATGATTGCCTAAGAAATAATTATATAAGTAAAGGTCCAGTATAGGGAGACTCAATTGATATCCACATAGGTTTCTTTTGAAATATGCTCAAATCCTCACAATAGGGCTGTTCGGATGTAAAAGCAGCATTCAGTGGAAATTCATGGGTTAATTAATAAATTTGTGGGTTAGTTAAGTAACCCACAAATTGCAGGGATGTACACCATTGACCTCGTTCAGACATAACAGCGGCATTCAGTAGCTATGGGTTAATTAACCCTTGGGTCGTTCTTGGGTTAACTTGGGATTGTTTAACCCATGAACAACCCCAAGTGCCTAGGGTCGGACATCATGGTAACAACCTATGAACGCAGCATTTGTAGGTTGTTGCCAGAAACTAGAAGCAACTCACACACAGCAACACCACCATTATGTCTGAACCATGTCAATAGCCTGGTTCACAGGTCAGAACAAAAACCCTGGGTTGCTGTAAACACGGCAGTGCACTAGTGCATGCTGCCCCATCCCTCCCACTGCAAGCAGGAGCAGCTAAACAATCCAGTAGCTAAAACAACCCAGCAGCTAAAAATTCCATCCCTAGGGTTTTTAGTGTGACATGCAAACCAGGAACTCTGGCTTGTTGTGGGAGAGAGAAGCTAGAGTTGGAACCCACTTGTCTCTTTCCTGACAAGCCAGAGTTCCTGTTTCAGACATCATGCTAAACAACCCTGGGCTGTTGTTTCATGCAAAATGAGTCACAGCCTGGTTCACGCATAAAGCTAAGCCATGATGTGGTTTGTTGAAACTTTGCTGTTGTTGTGGCCAAACCCATCCCTGCAAGCAAACCATGGTTTGTTAACCAACTATAAACCACACAAATAGAAGCCATAATTTGTTGCTGGCTTATGAAATCTTGCTTATTTAAACCATGGCTCATTGTGATGTTTGAACCTAGAACTGTGGCTTATCCCTGGTTTGTTTGTGCTGATGTCTACTGTGAAACAGAGGTGCCTAGCAAGAGCAGCCCCTGCCTTTGTGACATTACATGTGTAGCTTGGCACTGGATATGTGCTGTTTTTTAACTGTAAATAGCAACTAGGAGGTGGGGTTAATCAGACTGAGGACCATGGCATGTGGAGAGGGGGTTAACCCTTTCCACCACTATGGCTCCACTGAAAATCACCAGCGTAAAACTGCTATTCATCCAGGAAAAAAGCTTCCATTGGTGCCAATTGGTGCATTGGGATCACAGTTCAGGATAGAACGGTTAATTCAGAGTGTTCACAAATGGTGAAGACAAGAGTTTGATTATGTGGCCTATAAAGTGGTGCAAACCTTCTGGTTTTGTTGCCATTTCCCTTTCTCCAGGCCATATGCTCCCCCAAGATGGCAGCCATTCTGAGCAGAACGCAGTCATCTCTGCTGAGTCGCACTCTTTGCCAAACCTACGCATGTGAAATTACAGACATTGTAGTTTGGAAAACTGGCATAAATGCAGTTTTCAGTAACAAAACATGGTCAGCATTCAGTCTGTATAAGCTTAAAACATATCGGTATCTTTACAGTATCTGGGTGATTTTTTTAAAACTTCAAACCTGGAAGTCATTTAAATGCTTTAAATGCATTATGCACACATACTTAAATCATTCTGCCAGAGCATATGCATAATAGAGACTGGCTTGGATCAGTATGCCTGCGGCTACTACCAAAACTCTTATCTTAGTCACAGGAAGAAACTTCTTGCACTGTTTTAGGTTAACATTAATGCTTTCCATTTTTATTTTTAAAGAAATCATCCACTGTCAGTTCTTTCAGTTTTACATTACTGCTGGTTAAGATGCCCCCACACTCACTGGTGTGCCCTGCTATGTTTAAGCATAAGCTGCATAGAATCTGCTCAATTAGCTGTACATTCCTCTGTTTGCTTTCCTGATTTGTGCCTTCCCTTTCATCTATCAGATGTTCACAAGCTTTCTATTAGATGTTTCCTGCTTCTAATAGATGTTTGCAATTTGTTTTTTTCCCCTTTGAGCTATGGTGGAGGCTTCAATATGTTGAAATAGCTGGTTTTGTGTGGGATTGAAGAGGGAAGTAGAGGGTTAAGGCGTACCTTTGTTGCTTACTGGAAAACACTTTCTGAATTAGGCAGCAGAAATAGTCAGGAATGCCTCACATATTGGCCCCAATCCAGATATTCATCCTGAATATCCACTGGAATCAATGGGACTTAAGCACAGCTAATTAGTTGGATTGGAGGCATTTTCTTTTAGATGCCAAGTGTATGAATATACTTTCCATTCACATAATATTACCGAAGTTACATATCAATGGCATGATCTGCACATGCAGATATATAAGAACTATTTTGTGATTTCTACTTGCCCCTTTTCCAGTTAATGAATTTAGGCCGTGGTCATGTACAGTTACATGTGGGAATAGCTCATTAAAATCATTAGGAGGGATACTTAACTTTTACAGGATTGCTGCTTTAAATTTTCTTTGCTTGGTATGTTTTAATTGAGATGACCCGTTGAGACAAACATTGGCCTCTCTTTTAGAAACATATCACGTTTGCCAGCTCTTGCATATATAGGGTTGGGTTCAGATTTAGTTGTGCTTAGAGTAGACCCATTGAAATTAATGGGACTTAAACAACGCCAAAGAGTGTTCAAACTACTGCACAACTGCGCTCATTTCACATGCCAGCAAGGTGATGCTCAAAATCCTACAAGCTAGGCTTCAGCAGTATGCGAACCGAGAACTACCGGAAGTACAAGCGGGGTTTCGAAGAGGCAGAGGAACTAGAGATCAAATCGCCAACGTTCGCTGGATCATGGAGAAAGCAAGAGAATTCCAGAAAAACGTCTATTTCTGCTTCATTGACTACGCTAAAGCCTTTGATTGTGTGGATCACAACAAACTGTGGCAAATTCTTAAAAGTGATGGGAATACCAGACCACCTTACCTGTCTCCCTGAGAAACCTGTACGAGGGTCAAGAAGCAACAGTAAGAACCAGACATGGAACAACCGATTGGTTCAAAATTGGGAAAGGAGTACGACAAGGCTGCATATTGTCACCCTGCTTATTTAACTTATATGCAGAGTACATCATGAGAAACGCCGGGTTGGATGAAACACAGGTCGGAATTAAGATTGCTGGGAGAATTATCAACAACCTCCAATATGCAGACGATACCACCCTAATGGCAGAAAGCGAAGAGGATCTAAAGAGCCTCTTGTTGAGGGTGAAAGAGGAGAGTGCAAAAGCTGGTTTGAAACTCAACATTAAAAAAACTAAGATCATGGCATCTGGCCCGATCACTTCCTGGCATATAGAAGGGGAAAAAATGGAAGCAGTGACAGATTTTACTTTCCTGGGCTCCAAGATCACTGCAGATGGTGACTGTAGCCATGAAATTAAAAGACGCTTGCTCCTTGGGAGGAAAGCTATGGCAAACCTAGACAGCATAGTAAGAAGCAGAGACATCACCTTGCTGACAAAGGTCCATCTAATCAAAGTTATGGTTTTCCCAGTAGTAATGTTTGGCTGTGAGAGCTGGACTATAAGGAAGGCTGAGCGCCGAAGAATTGATGCTTTCGAACTGTGGTGCTGGAGAAGACTCTTACGAGTCCCCTGGACTGCAAGGAGGTCCAATCAGTCCATCCTAAAGGAAATCAACCCTGAGTGCTCATTGGAAGGACAGATACTGAAGCTGAAGCTCAAATATTTTGGCCACCTAATGCGAAGAGAAAACTCTCTGGAAAAGACCCTGATGCTGGGAAAGACTGAAGGCAAAAGAAGAAGGGGATGGCAGAGGATGAGATGGCTAGATAGTATCACCGATGCAATGAATATGAACTTGAGCACACTCTGGGAGAAAGCGGAGGACAGGAAGGCCTGGCGTGCTATGGTCCATGGGGTCACGAAGAGTCGGACACGACTGAACGACTGAACAACAAAATTAGTCATGACTATCTTGCCCCATTGATTTCAATGGGTTGACTCTAAGTGTGACAAAACCTGGATCCAACCCATATAATATTTCCCCTGCACTTTCTAAGTGTTGAAATTTATTATTAGAATTGGGTCAAACTGAACCTCCTAAATTAGCAATAAAGAGTCATTGACTGATTGGTAGAAAGTCCTTCCTAAGAACAGGAACCCTTTCTTTAAAATTGTTTATGATATGTTTTTGCAGTAAAATAGGACATTGATCGATTAATTTATTCATCTACATCATGTATTTGAAAAGCAAGAGATTTTCCTTCATAGCACCTTATAGAGGAATCGTCAAAAGAAACGCGAGTCCTGATCTGTCACTTTTGCTTTGAACTTTGATATGTTGAATGTTACCAAGAAGCTTATTTGCCTGATGTTAGTTTATTTTTGTTACCAAGAAGCTTATTTGCCTGATGTTAGTTTATTTTTGTTACCAAGACACTTATTTGCCTGATGTTATTTTATTTTTTAATCAATGTCAATAACTGGATTTGAATCCCAAATGTAAGTATTTGGGAGGGACCCAAAGAAGGAGTGCTGACTCAAGAAACCTGCTGGGACTTTGTGACCTACTGCTAGGCAACCATCCATCCCCACCACAGCAAACATATGACCACAAAATGGATGATCTCATCTCTAAATCAGCTATTTGATATGCAGATTGCACGGTAGCAGCCTTCCTTCCATAATACAGCACTGCTCTGGCAGCAGGTGCAGCATAAAAGTGCATGGGCCTTTTCCCACAATTGGAAACCAAAATTGGTCCTGAGTACTCTTTCCCTCTGGGTCCTTTATGGTTCCTGGAGCTCTATTATCTTCATTTTTAAAAATGATTATTTCAGCCTTCCATGGCTAGAAAGCGTGGCTCATCCTTTATGTCCCTTTCTCTAACCCTAGGTCACAATAAAATAAAGACAGGGGGAGGGGGAAGGACTGAGAAGCTGTTCTCTCAAGCAAATGTTTGTTTTGTCCCTTTAATGGAAAGTAGTATCGTAGGAATAACACGGGAGAGCAGTACCTCTGTGTGCACCTGCAGTCCTCTATAGGAAGTATATGCCTTCTCTTAAATAATATTGAGTAGTTTGGGCAATTTTAAGTGAATGGTACCTTTTGAAAATGAGGAACCTAACAACCCATACTTTCTGAGGTAGTAAATACTATATATTTCGTACCCGTTTTCACTGTGGGATAGCTAGATGTGGTGCAGTTTGGGTACCGAGATGGATATTGTGGGTCATTGAATTGAAGCATTTTCCAGTATGAGGTAGAAGAATAAAAGCTGCTATCCTTCCCTGGTGTGACTCTCATAGTGGGCCGTGAATAGCAATAAAGCACATTGTAATATAATTTATATTGTCTGTGGTTTTAGGTTAGGGCCTGAAAGTCGTAAACTATTACAGCTTTATAGCCATGCTGCTGTTATTAAGTAAATGAAAGAGGTATTTGTTCTAAATCTGTAGACTGTATGATAGCTAATCTTAAATTCATCAAGAGTCACTGATGAAAAAGGTGTTGAAAATGCTGCCAGGATGCTAGACACCAAGTGCCAGATCAACGAGGGGCTGGGTGGAGGGGAATATAACAAAGCTGAGGGATTGCATGGTGCATATTGATTTGGAGCTTCTGGAACATGCTTTTGTGGTGGGTAATTGATCATCTGTGAGGCTGCAAGAAGCATTCAGCTGCTGGTGCTTAAGAAAGGTCTAAATCTTCAGAGTGTTAAAGAAAAATATGAATAAATAGATCTCCTTTTTCAGATGTGGGTTGCATTAAAATTTAAATTTGAATAGAAATGCTGCCTCAGTGGGAGAAGATCTTTGGAGATTTATTCCGCCTGTAAAGTTATGTGCCGGAAGATAATTCCGCAGATATTTCTTGGTGATCTTTGAAGCCATTGGTTTGCAACTGTAAAATATTTGCAATTCATGCTGCTTTGATTGTACACAAGTTTTATCTCATATAAATCCCTTTTGGTGGCCAGTAGATTAGAACACCTATATTTCCAATGCAAATCTTTTGGCTGGCTGAATTCAAAAATTGCCGTGGGTGTGTGTGTGTAATTTTGCTTCAAATTGTCTCTTGTTACATGTGTTCCTTCTGATGATCTTATTCATGTGAAATAAATAGAAAATGATAAATTCAAGCAGTGCATTTTCAAAAAAAACAAATAACCTCAATCATGCACACATTTACATTTCATAATTGTCCACTGACTTGACAGCATCCTAAGGCTGCAATCCTGCCATTGGTTATGAATGCGTAAATCCTGTTGACTTCCATGAGAATTTCAGAAGTGTAGTATTTCCTAGTATGGGACATAGCTGTCACAAATATCATTTGGAATTGTGCACCGTGTCATCAAGGTACTAAATCCAATTATCTTCGGCAAATAGAAGTGCTAGCAAATGGAAGGGTTTCCCATTTCAGCCCACTGTTTCTTCCTTACCTTGAGGAGAGGACAAGACAGGATGGAGCCTCTGCTCAGTGCAGGAGCCCTTCCTTTCCACAAACTTCCTAAGGGTACAAGAGGGTACAGTGAACAACTCTCTTCCCTCCCTCAAGTGTTGTCTTGCAGCAGCCATTCCATCAGGCTGCAGTACATGAAAGCAGAGCCATTCTATCGGCTCTGATGGCAGACCAGCTTCTCTTCTTGAAGAGCTGATCATTATAAGAATTATTATGTAACTTTAACAATTAGTGCCTGTGTTTGATTGTTTTCCTCTTCCCTCCTCATCCCTTTTGCTTTGTATGGTATTTTACTCATTTCATGTAAGCTGCTCTAGGAGACTTTTTGCTTGAAAAGTGGGTTAAAAATGTTTAACATAAATGCTCAGAGCTGGACAGTGGGAAACTGAATCAGGGCATGTGCACTGCATTACAGCTGAATGCTGACGTTATGCTTGAAGAATTGAATTCTATGCATCCACATTCTTCTTTTTGGGGGGGGGAGTAGTAATTGGGAGGCAGATGGCACCACTCAAGGGGCTAACTTTGGCCCAGGGACTATCAGTTGTGGATGTCTGTTGCAATGGGAACTTCCAGCTGTCACTTCTAGCAACAAACCAGAAGCGATGGGGTGGCTCCCACTGGGAAGGAAGTGGTATTGGGAGCTGTCAGCACTGTTTTCACACAACAGTCATTGTGCCATCCATGCTGATCCTGGGCACTAGTCAATGTTGACTAGCAAATGTCACCAGCAGCATTAACACAATCCCTGTGTGGATTGCAGATGTTGCCTCAGTGTCAGTGGGTCACCTGCAAGTCTCTCTGTATGGAAACACTCTTGATTTGTTTTAGCATGGAGAATCAGCATGGAGCGTAGGAAAAATGTTACACTTTGACTTGGGCTAATTGTCATCTCTCAGCCTAGCCTTCCTTTCAGGGATGTATGCTGATGAAATTAGATAACCCGAGATGGGATGGACAAATGGTCTAACTCCTCGGTATAAGGCAGCTTCATGAGTTCATAATTCCATGAATAAAATAAACAGCAACAGCATATGCACAATGTAGCAGAATGAAAATGGCAAATAAGCAAGTAGTCCTAATACAATATGTGGTAGTGTTAGTATTGGTAGTAGCAGCAGCAATGGCAGGTACAGCGGAATATTGGCCAGAGGACCAAAGAATGACACCATGCCACTGGTCTGTGAGGCATTGTTACAAGCCCCCCCACCTCTCTGCCAGGGAGGACACCTTTTTTGCCTGTTCTCATCCAAAGGAACAATGTGACCATGTAAATGCAGCAACAGTAATTTTATTAACTCTTGTTACAACATAAGATCATTCAAGTCAGTAGCTGCAGGATGAGGCTCACTTCTTGGGGATTGTAGTAAGTAGCTGCAGGATAAGGTGAAAAGTCCCTGGAGCAATACTGGTAAGTAGCTGCAGGACCAGGATGGATGGTCACAGGTCAATATGGGTAAGTATCAACATGATCAGGATGAAGGTTCATGGTTCAAATAAGTAGCTGTGCAACTTGGGTGAATGCCCATAGAGTGATAAAATAAGTAGTTGCAGGATCAGAGAGAATGCCTATATAGTGATGCCAGCCATACATAAGTAGTTGTAGAGTCAGGATGATCTGTTACTGAATTTGCTTGGAAAATGAGCAAGAGGTTTCTCTTCTTGTCCACTTGCTCTTCTGGAAAATCTCTCTTATCTTTCCTTGCAGGCACTCCTCTGCCTCTGGGATTCTGATGAGCCAGCTGCCCTTTCCCCCACCTTTACTGTCTCTTTTGGTGCCTTCTGTTCTTTGTTCCTTTCAGTTGCTCTTTCCAGCCGCTCCTCCTGAGCCTCTTTGCTCCACCCCTGTCTTTCTCTCTCCCCCCCACCCCCAGCATTCAAACTTCTATCCTGCATCTCTGGCTGCTGCTGCCTCCTCCTCCCTCAGAGTCCTTGAAACATCTAAAGAGCCCCTGCCCTGATTACCTTTTCTTCTGTTTAACCAGCCCTAACTGTGGTTGGCTACTGCTGCTGGGCAATCCCGGACACTTGTGGAATTGTAGGGGGTGGGGAGGCACCTGTGGCTCTCCACAGGTATAAACTTACATGACTGGCTCTCTTGTTACTTTCTGCCACACTGAAGCAGCAGTAGTGAGAGGAGGTGCAGACATGAGTTTCAGTGCACAGGAGGCGAAACTTTGGGTATAACTGTGTGAATGTAAGGGTGGGTTGGTTCACTTTACACAAACATATTCATCACTCAGTGGCTACAATTTCAAGTGATGGCTAGCACGTGTGAATAGACCGATACAGGTATAGGACCACAGGGTATCACCTTAAGCCCAATGCTCCTTGATGTGGGGATGTCAGAGAATTCCACCACGGATCTCGGTGAGGCCGAATGCCAGTGCATTCGGCCCCCTGAAATCTGTGGTGGAACGACGCCCCCCCTACCCCCCACCCCGCGAAATGGGCCCGGAACAGAGCACCTACCTGCTGCCGTCCCACTGCACTGCGAATGGTGGCCGCATGTGCGGCCGCCATTCGCTTTTTCCATATAGCCGTGATAGGCTATATAAATACTTACGTAGCCTATCACGGCTAACGCAGGGACGCCATTTGCATCCCTGCGGAAGCCATGATAGGCTACGTAAGTATTGATGTAGCCTATCATGGCTTAATTAAGGGAACGCAAATGGCTACGGCGGCCGCCATTTGCGTTCCCGTTTTTTTGCCTTTTTAGCCTATGTAAATATTCACGTAGGCTATTACGGGGGGGACACAAATGGCGGCCAGTATGCCATTTGCGTTCCCCCCCTTTTTTTTCCTGTAATAGCCTACGTAAATAATTACGTAGGCTAAAACGGCAAAAAAAAGCGAACGCAAATGGCGACCGCCGTAGCCACCGCCATTTGCGTTCGCTGTTTTTTTTCTGTGTGTGTGTGTGTGATAGGCTACGTAAATATTTACGTAGCCTATCATGGCAAAATACAGGGATGCAAATGGCGGTGGCTACAGCAGCCGCCATTTGCGTCCCTGCAGGCTGCCCAGCGGCCGGATGTCCGGCTGCGGGCAGCCCCAGCCAGTGGTTCTGCAGAATCTCCGCGGAGCAGAGCCGGCCGGAGAGAATTTTGGGGGGAGGGATGGAGCGCCTCCCCCCCCCCCACGAATGTCACCCTTCGAAAAAGTAAGTGGCTTTCATACATCCCTACCTTGATGGAATGTGTTCATACATTATCTACTGTAACGCTGTGGGAGAGAGCGGGGGACAGGAAGGCCTGGCGTGTTATGGTCCATGGGGTCACAAAGAGTCGGACACGACTTAACAACTAAACAACAACAACAACAATCTACTGTAAAGAAATCACGTGATGTGCATCCCAGGGTGAACGAGCTGTGATCTTTTGTCCCTGCTAAATGGGATTTAAATAAAAGAATTCTTGGTGCATAACCAAATAAAAGATACCATACACTCCTCTCCCCTGCAGGCCAGGCATCATTCTCATTCTCTCTCTCTCTCTCACACACACACACACACAAACACACACACTTGCTTCCTCTCCTCCTTCATTCTATTCTGCAGGTACGATTCTGATTCAAGGAGAGTGTGTGCTCGGACAAGTTTGGAAAAGGTTATCTGGATCACAAGAGGCTGTGGAAGCCTTTCTGAACCTGCTCTGTGGCATCTGCTTGGAATTTGTGCTTTGGCCTTTCCCCTTGTGACATCACAATTTGTACACACACACACATATACATGCCAGAGCTGAACAAAAGATACTGCTGTCCATAAGCTGAGGGGCCACAAAGGGGCAGAGCCTTCTGCCTTCAGGTTGCTGTGATGTGGTGGGGAGATGTGGGAGGGGGCATTGAATGAGGGAGATTATTGTCCACGTCTCTTTCAAACAAACAGCAGAGTCCCACACCCCCTTAAAGCAGCAAGAGAAGAGAATCTTGGCATGGAAAATATGATCACAGACCATACAATAGTAGAGGCTCTCGTCTTCCATTGCCGGAAGCATCCTAATGCTAAAGAAACAAACGTGGAGAGTGACCTCCTGCAAGAATTTGATCCAGCAGGCAGTGCTGCTGCTACAGCTGTTAACCCCTTGACTGCCTGCCTGCTTGCCTGCCTCTGGGCTACAAGAACCAAAATAGAATGTCTTTGCAGAGTAAGGCTGCAAGGTCAAAGCATTACCTAGAAAGTACAGATAAAGAGCAGACTTGAATTGTCCTGGATTAAAACAGTTTAAGCATTTATGCTCATCCATAGTATTTCAGAGTTCAGACAGATTCCCAGTTTCTCAGACTGCTGCAAGAGTTATTACAAATCAAATGATAAAATGTCTGTGATGTCTGATGCAGGCTGAAGTGTGCAAAGCAGGCAGATGTGTTTCTAGAACAGGAAGAACAAATCTCTCCTTTTTTGTTAGCTATATATATATTCCTTCTTCTGGGCTGGATAAACCAGCCTTGAAGGAAACTTTCCTTCAATCAAGCTCATATCAGGATCAGCACACTTGACTAAGCTAGTCACACTACCTCAGATGTAAAAAACATCCCCTTAGAGGAGGGAATGTGCTTGAGTTCTTTGGCCTGCAGATGCAATTGGAAAGCTGTGCAGTTATTCCAAAGAAATGCTTTTGCCATCTACTCTTTGCCCCCCTGAAACTGGCTGGGATGAATTGTACTCCTGGATGTGCATGCAGGAAAAAGTCTCTAGTACAACCCCTTCCTTGAAGACAGGCTTTTATAGATGATTTCTGCTTGACATAAATAGTGAGGGACAAGACACAAAGTCCACTTTATCCACTTGTGGTACAATGTAAGAAATAGTACTAATCTCCTCCTCCTCTAGAGAATATCTTTGTGTGTGTACCGATACAAACAATGCATAGCAATGACATTATTAACAAAAATAATGTGTGGAAAAAAGATCTTACAAGATTTTTACTGATTTTACTGTTTCAGATTTAAGTTCATAGAATCACAAATGAAATCAAGGCATTTGATTTCTTACAGCACATTTGACTGTGTTAATAGGTGGCATAAATCAATGGGGAATATACATTGCTTATATATCAGCCTTTTGTAAATAGTGTGGATAGTGTATGTGGATAGTGTAGTCTGTTCTGGGCAGAATCCAGCAGGACCAGCTGTTCACAACAAATGGTGTTTAGGTAAATAGTATAAGTAGTAGTTATAGTAGTAGAACATTTGAACATGCACAGTCATAATGCACATTTTCTGTCTTTGTTCTGGCAGTATTGCTTTCAGATGTTATATGAACGCTTGGGGAGGGGAGTGAAATCACACCTGACCTCCCAGCATTCATAATAAGATCTGAAAAGAGCCCTGACACATACAATAAACATCATGGGGCACTTTCTGCAATGAACCGAGTGAACTAAAGCCTTTTCAGAAATTATATGCATGTGTGGTAGCACAGGGAATGGGGTCACACATGCCCAATATGGTACAAGAAGCAGCTATGCACATACAGCTGTATGTGCACAAGGCTCTGTCCATGCAGGGCCCACAATTACATAGAGCATAATTTGGGACCCCTGTACAGGCAGAACCCCATACATGTACAGTTGTATGCACAGGGTTCCCTTTCAGACTTCAAGAACATATAGATGTTGGGCACGTGTGATCCCATTTTCTGCCCTTCCACACTTTCATCTCTTCTCTGGACGGGGCTTTAGTCCATTTGGATCATTTCAGAAAGTACCCCTGGATAAGTTGTTACCACTGTATGGTTCAAAACTAATGTAATTTGATGTTAAATCCATGGATGGAGCAATCCTATGGCCACTAGACAGCAGCTAGATGGCCGTAGGATATGTTGTTTTCCGGGAACCAACCTTGGAGCCTGCACTCCAAGGTCGGTTCCCAGAGAACCAACCTCCCCCCACTTCCACGCTGCCTCCGAGGCAGCACGGAACAGCCCTGTCCTCCACGCTCACAAGAGGAGCACGGAGTGGCCAAAAAGGGGCATGGCTGGGGGTGTTCTGGGGCAGGGAGATCGTAGTTGCCTGTACGACACATTCTGTGTGTCATACAGCAGCCTTTTCCCCTACACAGCCCTCCTGCAGGTAGACAGCTGTAATCAGCTGTCTAGCTGAAAATGCAGGGCAGGAGAAGTGCGGAGGGAATGATCCCCTCCGCGCTTCTCCTGCCCTGCTTTGGATAGGCGGTTGCCTCCAAGTTCAGAGACGGCCGCCTATCTGGATAGGATTGCACCCTGAATGATCTATCTAAAAGAAATTTCAGACAAAACACCAGTAAAGAAAGCAGATGGTTCTGGAGTGCAGTTTAACTGCTTCTTTCCTATTGGACAAAAATATTTGGGTAGGATGTCCTTTTAAAAAGAGTGAGAGAACATCCTCCTTCTTTAACTAAATGCAAGGGAATATGGAGGAATCAGTTTTCTTGGGAGCAAATCAGAGTGAATACTTGTACTTTAATCTCCATTCAAATAACACTATTTGCAAAACTATACAAAAGTGGAGGCATTGCAGAAATTAATGCAGACATAAATGGGTGCTATATGAACTGTCATTTGCAAATGTTCTGGTTTTATTTATTTATTACATTTATATCCCGCCTTTTTTCCTCTTTAAGGAACCCAAAGCAGCATACATAATCCTCATCCTCTTCATTTTATCCTCACAACAACAACCCTGTGAGGTAGGTTGGGCTGAGAGTCAGTGAGTGGCCCAAAGTCACCCAGTGAGCTTCCATGGCCGAGTGGGGACTAGAACCTGGATCTCCTGACTCCTAGTCCAACACTGTAGCCACTACACCACATTGGCATGTTTGAGAAAACATGCTTGTCCCTTAAGTGAGCACATTTATAAGCTCATTATTTTTATTCTTTTGATCTTCCCCCCTTTACTGTTCACCGCTCAGGAATCTTTTTTTTAGATATAGAGTGGCTTATACATTTTGTAAATAAATAAGTAAGTAAGTAAGTAAGTAAGTCTATGTTAGGGAAGGTGCATTCTAGCCTTGCAGTTTGTATGACTGAATATAGGTGATTATATGGATATGGAAACTTCAAACTTCTTATATGGCATCATATTTAAATAGAGAAGTGAGGAATAAATGTTACAGCTTTAACATCACTATTGATATCATTTATATAGCACTCTTAATTTTTGGAATGTTTTACAATCCTAACCCACAGACCTACAAACTGGAGGGCACAGGGATGGGCCAGAGGAGCAGAGACATGAAGACACCCACCTGGAAGATGAGAATGGGATCCCAATCCTTGGTAAGGATGTATGAGAATTCTGATTTCAGGGTGAAATTATGACGGTTTTTACCAGTTCAGTCCTGGCAGATTTTGTTCCATTTACCTCCACTGGCATTGACTTGATCTGCAGTGAGTTGCTCCAATATGCGGATGTTAAGTGTGTGTGTGTTTTTAATGGTGGCTGCGATTTGCACAAATCATGTTTATTTGGTTTTTCATTTTTCAGGTCTGGAGATTCCGGGTCTGGATCGCTTTTTTTTCTTTTCTTTTTCTTTGGATCTTTAAATTTGTGCAAATATCAGGCAATTTTGCACAAGTCCACCCGTCCAGCTGCTGTAAATATTCTTGTCAATTTCATCCTCTCCACATTTCATTTAGCCCAACAGACCCATATCCTGTACTTGTCAAAGAACTTGTCAATTTCATCCCCAATTCCTAGCTCAGGAAGCTCTGAAGTGGTGGATGGAACTGACAAGTTCTTTGTCAAGTAGGGAATATGGCTCTGCTGGGCTAAACAAAGAAGTGTGTGGAGATGATGAACCTGACAAGGATATTTACAACAGGAATATGCCTCTGCAAGCTACCTAGAGGACAGGTGAACTTGTGTAAGTACACACTTACGTAAGACCCTCGATTAAAAAATAATATTTAAAAAAATTACGACCCCATTTGTGCACATTTAAAGATCCAAAGAAAAAAATCCCATTTGCGCAAATCTCCAGACCCAAAAAATGAAAAACAAAACAAAAAATGATCCCATTTGCGCAAATCATGGGACCCGGGGGAG
The DNA here is from genome assembly GCF_057233095.1 of Heloderma suspectum. Taxonomy (NCBI): domain Eukaryota; kingdom Metazoa; phylum Chordata; class Lepidosauria; order Squamata; family Helodermatidae; genus Heloderma; species Heloderma suspectum. The sequence continues at coordinate 277,161,405 of NC_139458.1, forward strand.
GAAAATGCACAAAAAAATGAAATTCTCAGAATCCGCTACAGCCCCCTGCTGCTTATCAGAATAGAAACACTTTCCAATGGAAAATCCTATTGGATTTTGCTGAAACAGAAAGTAATTCCCCATGTTGCACATCCCTAATCCTCGGCGACCACCACCAACTGACCACGTCTGTACTAACAGTGCCAATGGCAACCTCGGCACCGACCTGGCTCTTCAACATGTGGGCCATCCCAGGTATCAACTTCTTTGCTACAACACCAAATATGAAATGCCAATCTTTCTACAGCAGAGCTGGGCGTGACCCGGGGTCTCTGAGAGATGCTTTCCTTCTTCACTGGGGAGGCACTCTTAACCTACATGTTCTCCTTTTTCCCTCTAGTCACATGAGTAGTGAACAAGATACAGGATGATGCATCTTGATTACCCCATGGTGGCTGAGGCAAACATGGTTTGCAACACTTCTCCTCCTGTCCAACCAGACTTTTCTCCCTCTCCCTCACCTCTCAGATCTCTTCACAATGAGCAATGGGAAGATCAGGCACCAGGACACTGGGGTCTCTGCATCTCCTTGCATGGAAAGTGAGCAACCTCACCAATTCTCCGACAAGGTCCTAGACATCATGACTACGTCATGCAAATCTTCCACCCAGGCTTCGTACGCTGCCAAGTGGAAGGTCTTTCTGAAAGTTCTCGTTCCAACTGAACAGGACCCAAAATCCTGTGGTCTACCGAGTATACTAGACTTTCTTCTTTCTTTGAAATGTAGAGGTTTAGCTCTTCCCACTAAGTTTACTTAGCAGCCATATTGGTTAATCATAGCAATATTGAAGGTTTCTCTCTCTTCTCATGTTAAATGGTTCCTTAAAGGATTTGCTAACGTTTATCTACCAGCCTCTTTGCTGGTCCTGGCCTGGAGGCTGTCAGTGCTGGCTCAATTAATGGCCAAACCCTTTGATCCTATAGCCACAGCCAACCTTAGGCTCCTCATGATGACAGTGGTTTTCCTCACTGTTATTACTTTGGCATGCAGAGTGAGGGAACTATGTCTTCTAAGGCATGACCAGCCATTCCTAACCTTTCATAGGGACAAAGTAGTGTTATACCCTGACTGCTCCTTTCTTCAAAAGATTATCTCACCATTCCATCTAACTCAGGATATCGTACTACCAGCTTTCCTTCCACTGGGGACCTCCCTCCTTGATGGAGGTCAAGCTTTGTTCCCTAGATGTCAGAATGGCACTTTCATTCTACATCCATAGAGCATCATCTTTTAAGAAATCATCCTGTTTACTCGTCTGCCACTTGGGACCCAAGAAGGGTCACCCAGTGTCATCTCAACACTTCTCCAAAGTGGGTGGTTTCAACCATACTTCTTGCCCATCAATTGCCACATTTAACCCCCCCCCCCCAAGTACAGCGTTTCTCAACTAGAATCATAGTATCCTCTGCCACTTTCCTCAGAGGTATTTCACTTCTGCAACTGTGTAGAACAGCAACCTGGGCTCAGCCCTCTACCTTCATCAAACATTACCACCTGGATATCAAAGCTAATGCCAATGTGGCCTTTGGCAGGCCCTTTCTTCAGTTCTGGAATAATATCTCCCACCTCCAGAACTCCCTTGCTTTTCAGTCCCTCATATGTGAGAGTCACAGAGACCATGAAGAAGAAGGACAGGTTCCTTACTTGTAACTGTGGTTCTTCAAGTGGTCATTTGTGAACTCACACAGCCCACCTTCAACCCTGCTTCAAGGCCTCACCTTATTTTTTCCTCCACTGTGGCAACTCAGTACTGAGAGGCAGGCGGGAGCCATGCCTGGAGCATGCACAGAGGAGGTGGGCAGGGCACCTTCCTAAACATTTTGTTTAGCTCTAGAATGTTCCGAATGAATGTTCTGTGCAGGCACATGACCCATGGGTTCACAGCTGACCACTTGAATAACCACAGTTACAGGTAAGCAACCTGTCTTTACTGTGCAAAACTTTCAGCTGTTCAAGGCAATGAGCCAACTGGGAATTTGCAACACTGAGTACATGACCTAATCAGGAACATGGCTAGATTATTTTCCTTCTTTCAATTTAATACACATTTGAGACCTCAGACTGGTAAGCTTATGCCTTTACAAGGCTTTTGATCTATGTAAACCAGGAGTGGGAATCTTTGGGAGGTCCGGGAATCACACATACCCTCCCACCGCCAAGAGACTCTCTCTCTCTCTCTCTCTCTCTCTCTCTCTATATATATATATATATATATATATATATTAAAAAGGCAAAAAATGTGTAAGGAGCACTACTGAGTGCCCAAAATGTGTAGCTTGTTTGCAGCTAAATGTGACCCTTTTAGTGTTCCATAGCAGATATGGGGACACTAAGGGGCAGGGGGCGAACAAGGCTCACAGGGCATGTGTTGCCCACCCCTGATGTAAATGGAGAGGGGGCAAATACTGCACAAGCACAATGACAGGACATAAAGGTGAACACGCTTTGTGGAACCTCAACATGGGGTTAAAACTAGGGACATGGTATGTACAATTTGTCTCCTAGCAAAATGCTGGAAGAGCAGGTCAGAAAGTTGGGTTGCTTCCTTTTTTTGCTGTCATGTTTTCATTACAGGTAGAAAAAACCTATTGGAATATGTAGTACTCTTTCATATTAATAACAAGACAAACGGTGAGTGAAGGAACTACAGCTCCTATGTGAGCTCCACAAGGGCAGCAGCTGCTGGATTTCTATCAAGTTGGTATCTCTAAGTTAGTATGCAAGCACATTCTCAAGCTCAGTCCTGAATGGAAAGGACCCCCAAATCTAAGTAGTGTACTAGGCCTGGAAAATCATGTTGGCAGGCATTTCACTCCTCCATAGCAAGATGTTGTTTAATGTAGAGGTTGGAGACAAAGGCATAACTTTGTTCCTGTCTCTGAAGCAGGAAAATGAGCATTTGACAGCTTATATTGTGCATTAAAATGCCTTGTAGGTAACATTAAAGCAGCTCTTCTTATGCCTCTCAATAGTTGTAGTTGGCATTCTGTTGTGATCTCTCAGGACTGCGCATCATTTGTGGGTAGTGTTGGAAGCTCATGCAAGACATGAGAATTTTGGACGAACAGAGTGTTTCCTGTTCTGCCCCCATTTCCAGCCCAGGTACCAGAATTTTTTATATCATGAGTTGACAACCTGACTGTCCTCTCCCTTTGATTGCTCCAATTACATTGTGTATTTCACTACTCTTATATTTAGCTGGCAGGACAGTAAGCACTCGACAAATAGATCACCCTTGTGTGCTCTCTACGAGTGTCTTTAAGCAATGCTTTTATTTTAAGCAGGCAAATTGCATTCCCAGCATCACCTGCAATAGCAGCCCTATAGATGTGCTAGGCAAAAAAATTACCATGGCCATCAGTGCATCCAAAAGGCCCTAGATCTCTTCCATGATTACACCTGTCTTGGTGTTTTGCTTTTATGTCCATGTACTCTAACACAGATTAGCAGGCCAATAATTTGGATGTAAATTGCCTCAGCCAATGGTGAATTATAAATGGGTATGTTTCAGGCCTCTGAGAGTCTGAGACTGCCGATTTGCCCAGGGCATGAAGTAAATCCCATAAAAATCCAAGAGTTATATACTGGAGTCAGAAACACTGTTGTAAATTTGGAGTAAGTGCATTTAAACAAGTGTTGCTATTGACTTCAGCTAGTGTGAGTCAACAGAAAGGCTGTGCTTCAGATGTTACTCATTCCATTCAGAGAGGGCATTTCTGGGCGGGGGGGCAGGGCGAGCTTGAAATCCATCATGTGTAGGTTTTCACATGTGATGACCAAACATGTGCCTCTTTCACTGTGCTGTGAAACCAAGATTGGCTATGGCTTCTCAACGTGTATATGTTGAGTGCAGTAAATAGTTGTGTGTGCAATGTTACATTGGAAGCTGTTCAAATAAGGCAGGGCTGAATTCCTCCAAAATAAATAAAACTTGCAGTACAACCTCATTTATCCTAATGGCCTGAGGAACGTACTCTATGATTGAATAATATGGAATTGAAGTGCACAGGAGTGTTATTTAAACACTAGTGTATTTACAATGACAAAACATGGTGGACTTGGATGACTATTGAGGGAACTAACAGTGTTAGTCCCGCTACTAAGATCTACAGCACCAGATGGAAAAAAGGTATTATTTACTAAGGCTGTGCACCACTTCAGCCCGAAGCCCGAGTTGAAGTGGGCTGCTTCAGGTCACTTTGGGCCCCTTCCGAGGTGAAGTGGAGGGGGCACGAAGAGACCTGGAGTGGGTCGGGGGCTCTCTGAAGTGCTCAGCACACTTCGAAGCTTCGGCACCCCTGGCCCAGCTGCGCAGGCACCTCCAGGTCCTTACCTGAGTCGTCTGCTGCTGCCACCTCCGCCGTCGCTGTCGCCACTGGAGGCATCACCGCTGCCACCTTCTCTGCCGCCTCCTCCTCTGCCGTGATCACCACTGCCAGCTCCTGAAGCCTGGACATGCGCTGGCTCTCATCACAGGGAGTTGCCATTTTTAAAAGTTCCTGGAAGTTGCTAATTTAAAAATGGCAACTCCCTGCAATAAGAGCCGGCGCGTGTCCAGGCTTCAGGAGCTGGCAGTGGTGATCATGGTGGAGGAGGAGGAGGAGGAGGAGGAGAAGGCGGCAGTGGCGGTGAGGAGAGGATAGCAGTGGAGGTGGCGGCGGCAGTGGCAGCACAGGAGAAGGCAGCGGCGGAGGAGGCAGTCACGGCGGCGGCAAGGTAAGGAGCTGGGGGTTTGTGCAGGGGTGTCAGGGGGGACCCAAAGCGGGGTTCAGCCATCCAAATCCCACTTCGGGTTCAGGGTCAGGTCGGGGGAGCCCTGAATCAGCCCGAGCCAAATTGGGCCCACTTCCGAAGCCACAAAGTGCACAGCCCTATTACTTATTCTGTTATGTTAGTATTTAGAACGGGAAAATGCTATCAATTATTTAATAGTCAAATACTTTGGAATCTGTCATTGCAACTAAACCGTACACATTGCATTTTATTAAAAACACAAAACAAAAGTAGGTATACATAAGCAAAAAGGAGGGAGAAAAACCCTAATCAAGGAATAGGGAAACATCTCAAAGAAATGTCTTGATGTCTAATGAACTGATTCAGATAGTTAACAAACAGACCATACTTTATATGCAAGTCATCCTGCCTTGTTGCCTAATATATGAACTTGACAATTTTGGAACTATTCCATATTTTAATAATAATTTTCCTTTTGACAGCTCTCAAGTTTTCTTTCATCTAAAGTCTATTTCTAACCATGCAGCTGTTCATATTTTCAGTACTAATTCAAGATCACCTGTTTGGACTGTCTTTTTTTAAAAAAACAAAGCATAATTTACATTTTGCAAGATTCTTTTTGGAATTGCATGAAGCTCATGTTCATGATCCAGCAAGCACCAATCCAGCTAACTCAGAACATTGTTCACACATCATGCTAAGCCACAGCGGGTTAACTGACCCCTGGGGCTTAATGGCATGTGCTGGGCAACTTTTGCAAATTCAAGCCACAACTGGGGCTTGTTGTGCTGTGCAAACCCAGTGAGGGTGGGTTGTTGGCATGATTAACAACCCACCACAACCCATGAGCTGTTTTAGGGTTGTGGGTGGTTTTTTAACCACACAAATGCCAACAACCTACCCTCATCAGGTTCACACAACATGATGACAAGCAAAAGTTGCCCAGCACGTGCCACAACCCACCGTGGTTTAAATAAGCCATGGTAGGCAGCTGTTATCATGCGGACCAGGTCAGTGAATCCTCTAAACTCAAGCATGATGCAATTTCCTTCTCTATAGAGAGCAATGCAGCATAGGGTGACAAACATCAGACTCTCCATCCCAGACTAGCAGAAACTGCTTTCTTTAAACAGGTTTGATAGGGGGACCAAGGTCTGCTAATGGGTATTTGTAATGCACAAATATTTTATTTAGGTTAATCATCAGAAAATGTTCACCTCTATTAACAAGGTAACTGGTCAAAAGCTCTTAGCTGTAGGCATTACTGTAGGCAACCTCAGAAAGAAAGAAAGAAAGAAAGAAAGAAAGAAAGAAAGAAAGAAAGAAAGAAAGAAAGAAAGACAGAGGTGCTTTACAATGTATGGGGATTTGCATCTGTTTAACTCCACATATAAAAGTTATCTTCAGGCTATCTCTGTTGCCTCAGAGAAGAAATGCTCCCGACCCAAGCTGATGCCCACTATTTCAAATTGGGCATTATCTGGGTGAACATAGAGCAAAGGCTGAAAACCTAAGCACACTTTCTTGGGAGTCAGTCTAACTGAAATCTGTGAAATTTACTTCTGTGTAAACATGGCTTGGAGAACACTAAAAGTCCTTTTTTGTTACTTCTTCTTGGAAAGAACTATTTGCACATTTAATTCACACAATCCCATTGCTTCACTGGTGTGAGTAACACTACTGATCGCTTGTTGTTGTTGTTGTTGTTGTTGTTAATATTGCCCCAGCACTCTGTCAAGAAAAGTTAGCCATTATTTCTGCCAACGATAACTGCCGTAACAATGATGACTTCTATTACTTTTCACGTTGCTACTTATGGTGGGCTGATACATAAATGAATGTGACTATCAGAGGATTTAGTGTGCAATATTTATATTTTATTTGCACTCCATGTACACCATATAGCTCAGGGTAAAAAGTACTCACGGGGTGCTTCCAGACGGATGACTCCTAGTGCTACCAAACAAAAGGCATTATGCAGCTATTCTGCCGTTCTCTCCTTAACATAATTTTTTTTTCTGGTAAGAAAAAAGATTGAAACAACACTGGGAAAAACACGGGAGGGTTAAAAATGGAGGCCGACATCTGGAATTTTTTTAATGAGTCAGGCCGATTGAGCAATAAAAGCATCAACTAGAAGCACCCATGATGTGGTAGATCCACCAACAGGATGTTATGTGAACAGAAGCCATAGGGAGGGTGCAATTCAGATGGGGACTGCGGCACTTAGGGGACCACTTTAACCCACCTTCATGCTGTTTGTCCAGTTAAAATCCTCCCAGATCTGAACCACAATTCTGGGAAGGAAAACAACAATGAGTTATTCTGCAGTATCTTCCCCATCAATATGCTTCAACTTCTTTCTGTGCTTCTGAGTAAAGGCACAAAGGAGAAAGAAACGCATCTTCCATGTGGGCAGATGCATGAGTTATCCCTTCATCAGGAGCCCGTGGATCTCCTGTGGTGAGCAGTCTCTCTTCTTCTTGTTACTCACCAAGCCGAACCTGATAAGTCAGGACCTCAACTCTACTCCCCAATCCCCCGTTTCGTTTTTTGCACAATCTCAAAACAGTGCCCCTGCCAACATTCAGCGTGGTGGATCACAAGACATGCAGGTCTCGCTAAGAGACTGATCTTTCTGTCTTCATAACTCAATGTGTTATGTCCACATGAGATGCTGGTGAAATCGACAAATGTAGTCGAGGAGTACCGGGACACCCAACTCTTAAGTTGCAGGAGAAGAGGCTGACATCCAATGGGTTCTTTGAGAAACGCTTGAATAGGGAAATGCTACCTGTTCAAGAGGCCTAAGAAACATTCCAAGACAGCTTGATTGACTGTCCCTTGCTGATTCAGCGCTTTATGCTAAAACAGAAGGGCAGGAAGCCCTTTAGAGCAGCGCTCTAAAGAAGAACCCCATGTAATACAATGGGAGCTCGGAATCAGCTGTAGTGAAATCAGTGGGAGTTACCTCTGTGTACATAGGCTTAGACGGGTGTAAATAGTATTGGAATGTGGCAATAACACGGAGTGCTCTTAATGTAAGAGAATGTTAACAAAGACACTGTAGTTGAAACCATTTTTCCCCTTTAGAAAATGTTTGTTATTCACATACCTGGTGCAGAGGCATGAGCAAATTGCTCAGATAAGGCAATTATTTTTAGACTGAATATGTGTAATTGGGTTGCTTCCTGAAGCTCTGTTAGTCAGGTCTGGTTTATACCATACATGGTTTTCTTCACACAAGCAGTCCTGATCTTTACCAGACACATGTATTCATATGGAAAAACAAAATGTATAAACTGACAAGTCCCAAGGCTACAAGGGTTGGATGATACACATTACATTTCTCCATAGCCTGGGAAGGTCAGGAGTGATTGCGTGCAGAACGTATGGTTATTTCATGCACATCTCATACAATGTCATTTCAGATTAGGAGGCAGTGCAGGTCCGAAACACATTTATTTTGTATAGGGATGTATGAGAAATTTGTTTTGGACCAGAATTTACCCCATTTGCACCCCAAATGCTATCGCACTTTTCAGGAAATGCTCGCATATTCCTGAGTTTGTGTCGGTGTTCAAAAATACATAAATTAGAAAAATGCATACTTTTTAAAAGTTGTGCATTTTGGGGAAAATGTGCATTTTCATGCTTTAGTCAGTGGGGGGAAGTTTGCATTTGGGTGCACACTTTAAAAAATGCACACTCAAATATGCATTTTTTCCATTCAAACGATACAACAAAAGCTGACAGTCAGGAACATAAATGAGGCAAATTGAGTTTCGAGGTGAAAATCAGAGGAACCCAACAAGGTCAAGCTTCACTGATTCTTCCATCCCTAATTATGGATTTATTTTCAAGTGACTGTGTTTAGGAGATGGATTATGGAATGAATTAAATTTAACTGTTCAGTTGCCCCCCTCCCCCCAAAAAGCAAAAAAAGGTTATTGCTTCATAGCATATGTTAAGTTACTTAATTTTCCCTACATGTAATTCAGTGTGTGTGTGTGTGTTTTCTCAGTAATCTGCTTTGAAGGTCTGTTACAAATTACAACTGAAAGGCGGGGCATACATGTTTTAATAAATTACAGGACAATCCTATATATGCCTACTGAGAAATAAGCCGCAGTGATTTAAATGGATTTACTCTCAGTAAAGTGTGCAGTAAGATATTTACTAGGGAGTATGCCAAGTTGAACATGGTGGGACTTTTGAGTAAACTTGTATAGGGTGGGTTGTACTGTTAATTAACATGTAAATTGCAATCCTTCCTCGCCCCCGGCCACTGCCCGTTAAAGTTAACATCTAAGATAACTTCTAAAATTGCAAATTAATTTTATCCACAAGTATTTTTGTTATACTCAAGACACAGATACTGAAGCTGAAGCTCAAATATTTTGGCCACCTTATGCGAAGAGAAAACTCTCTGGAAAAGACCCTGATGCTGTGAAAGACTGAAGGCAAAAGGAGAAGGGGATGGCAGAGAATGAGATGGCTAGATAGCATGAATATGGACTTGAGCACGCTCTGGGAGAGAGCGCAGGACAGGAAGGCCTGGCGTGCTATGGTCCATGGGGTCACGAAGAGTCGGACACGACTGAACAACTGAACAACAACAACAACAACTGAAACATCAAGAGAACCAGTGGTGGTGGTGGTGGTGGTGGTAGTAGTAATACAGGTGTTTGGGCCAATACATCTATCAATTTTATTTAGCTCCATTGTTCATCAGGGTTCAGAGCACAATGCAAATTACTTTTAGAACCATAACAATGATTTAACTTGGATATACAAATACTGAATGTGGTAATAATCTCACATGTTTTCTAGATTTGCTCATTCATGTCTGCTAAAATAAGGAGAAAAAGAAGGAAACACTCATAGATTCTGCAGGAAGCAAGCCTGCTATAAAACCAAAAAGTGGCAGCTTGTACCCCCTGCAGTTGGTGGGCAGAGGGGGACTGCATGCCACTAGTAGGCAAAGGCTGCTATCCAAGTTGGGCAGAGGTACTGCTAGCATGTACCCCCCACACACATTTTCACACACACACCATTCACAGAGATGTACAGGCCCCATTCATGCAGACGGACAGCCCCTGCTCTAAATGATGACTTGGCTTTGACTATATTTTTGATTAGTTGCCTCATCAGTGAGATAGGGTTTCTGAAGTTTTATACAGTTGATTTATTTTTATGTATTACGCTTGTAACTGATTCTTCCTTCCAGGAGCTCAGAATGCCTTATGTGGAGCTCCCTGGACCCAGACAAACTCTTGTTTAGACATTGACCAAACTTTCACACATCACACAGCAAGAAACCGGTTTGTTACTCAACAGGCTGTGCATTCAACAGTGAGCTACAACCAGTCCTGTCTTTCTGACAATAATCTGTATGAAGAATGCATTTTTGATCATCTCTTGCATGCACAGTGTATATTGAGATGTACAGTTAAAGGTCTTAATACTGTGTGAAAAGGCCCTGGAATCTTGTATATTTAACCATAGCTTTTCCTTTTATAATAATAATAATAATAATAATAATAATAATAATAATAATAATAATATGTGTGTGTGTGTGCGTGCGTGCATCAATCCATCAGTGCCATAGCATCAGGACCATGAAACCTAGACACCTGAAACTTAGCATGTATACTAAGGGGACCCTAGGGGTGTGCACCTCATGGTTATTTTGTTTTTAAAATGCATTAACTAATTTTAATCAATTTTAAAGTATCCATGTGCAGTTACACCTTCAGCCACTAAGGGCAGACTTCCCTAAGCAGCACACATAGCTTTGCAGTCAATAGTGTTTGAATCCAGCAGATGTTAGTAGGCAGAAGGACAGAGTTATAGGCCTGCACCCTCCCAATGCTGAGGGGCAGCCCCCCCCCCCCGGAATAGAGTGGACCAGCCGTTATGTCTGGGGGTGCCAGTGGGTTTCACTTAGACAGGGCAGGCACAGTATGCCCAACTCTAACAGCTGGATAACTTTTCTTGAAGGCTTTGCTGCATCAGACTAAGCGCTATTCCAAGCTGAGTCCGTTTGCTAGTTAATAGTATAAAACCATAATGTTGATCAGAACATTCAGCAATCCACACATAATCTCACAATCTTCTATAAGTAGTGTATTTTAATGGATCCAATGATTCCTCTGCCTTGGGGAAAACATGAGTGTTAACTTCCCTATAAAATTATCTCAGCATTCAGCATATGAATGATTCAAAATTCCACAAGCTGATTATATAAACGAGAAAACCATTGTAATTTAATTTGCAGGCATAGATTATGTTCTCCTCTTTTGCTAGTGACAATTTTGCTAACTGAGCAGAATTTTTGTTGTTGTTTATGTAAAGTTGTTTTCCATCGTGTTAAGTGATTAAGATGACTGTTTATTGCACCACAACATGAGGGAAAATATGTTTCATGTTAAATTGGAACATTTTGCATTCAGTTGCAAAGCATGCAACACAGTTTTGTTGCTCTGCTTAAGTCTGATTTTATATCAGAAGTAGGCTCAGAAGAATGTTTGGTATACTAAGGGGTGCAAAGTATTAGGGGATCTATAAAGACAAAGGAAAATTCAGTCGATGTTAGTACACTCCAGAAGGGAAAGAATAATTTTGTATGAATACAAAAATTAAGAAAGTGAGGAATGAGAATCAACAATTTGACCATACAAGGCTGACCAGTACCTGTAATAGTTAATGTGTTAGGGCACTGTCTAGCCAATGTTTTATGCATTTTGAGGTCCCACTGACTTCAATTAGAGAAAATTAGGCTGTGATCCTATGCACATTTGCTAGGGAGTAAATCCCATTGTCCTCAGTGGTACTTACTTTTGAGTAAGCTTGCTTAAGATTGTGCTGTTCAGCATGTGCTTAACCTTTTCTGTTGGGATCAATGGGATTTCAAAGTGCTTAACTTTGAGTGGGTCACACTCATATTTTGTCATAAAATACTATACTGGGGTGAAGAAGTTAGAGTCTCAATTTCAAAACCAATAATAATGGGCAAAATTAGGCTAATATTAAGAACATTTAAACTCCTCTGGTTTGAGTTAAGCTCCTCTGGTTTCTGGGAGAAATTTGAGCACATGCTTAGCTCTCGCACTGAAATCAATGGGATATAGAGCGAGCTTCAATGGCTGAGTTCTGTCCACAATTACTTTAAATTAAAACATTTGCAGCATATATTACCGTATGACTGCATGGCTACCACTACCACTCTTTTGCTTTTGCATAAATAAGTCATCTTTTCATCCTGAGTTGTTGTTGCATAATCCTAAATTAATTGGTGTGTGTGTCTACATGTATGTGATCTCTTGTTTAGTCTGAGTTGTTCTTTACTTGGCACTAAGTCTACACACCAAATGTGTAAATTGTTTTGTTTCACAAAAGCCTGTTTGTCCTGCATTGGTCATTTAACTGTAGTTATTTCATAATATTTATTTTTTCTAAGACTCACACCCAATCCTTCTGAAACACTCTGCACAGTTATTTCATAGCATTTCTCAGAAGAAATAGTCATGTTAATCTGCTTTTCATCTTCTAACTTGCACAGAACTGAACTAGCCCCTTGCTGAAAGTCACCCCCTTCCTTACAGAAATGAGAATTGGTACCCTAAATAACAAAATGCCTATAGATTCTGATGGATGATTCCTCTACCTTCTCTTTGCTGCAGTTTCCCTGGCAAGAAGCCCAATCCTGCTTGAAGATTACTAGATAAAGCCTAGATCATTTCGTGTAGGACTTCTATGGTATCCCAGATGTGTATTTTTTAAAAACAAAAACACGCACACTAATATTATAGGATGAGAAAAGGGAAAGATATTTTTAAAATGTTCTAGTGAATGCTATGCAGATGGAAGACAAATGGTTTAATGGGACATATTCTTCACTAGAGTCAGGGTGGCAAGGCAGAAAGCAGATCTCACTCTTAACCATCAGCACTGGCGCTTTTTTATTACTTTACAGCTTCTGGGTATATTGATAGTGGACTATTCATTTCTGCAGAGGCAACTGATAAACAATGCAACCTGGTGGGTTCTCACTCACTGGGCTCCAGTCCATGGTGCAAACCTATAGCTCATTCACTAAGGAGCTGTCTTATATCCCGAGCCAGACTAATGGTCAATTTTTACTACTCTTGACTGGCTGCAGCTCCCCAAGGTCTTGGGTGCGGGTTTTCCTTCCCAGCCTGCAACTTAAGATCCCTTTAAAATAAACCAAAGATGCCAAGGATTAAACCTGGGACTTTATCACCTGCTCTGACTCTCAACTATGCCTTCCCCACTTTGGAATGGGTCAAGAACATATCACATTTTCATTGGGTTGGATTCAGATTTACACTGGATCCACTGTGGTAATGGAAGTGGACTTCACTGTCCCCTCCTTCCCACAGCAGTCCATCTGTTTCCCTGAACATGCTACACAGACAGAGGCTCAGGAGACCCTGCTGAATAGGGTGAGCCGTGGTATGTGAGGGCAAAGGGAATCCCCAAAAATCAGGTGGAGGGACCTTCTGCAAGCGGAGCCCTTTGGTAGAAGGCAGATCCTGGATCCAACCCATTATTTTTTAATTGTGAAAAGTTGCAGGGTCAGATAATGCAGAACCAATATAAATCTTGTGAGAACCAATTTCAGACTATAGTCATTGTGGTTGTAAATGAGGACCACTGAGAAAAATATATTTGTTCCTCACATTTGTACTCCTCCCTTCCTCCAAGGAGCTTAGGGTGGCAAACGGGTGTTATCCCATTTTATTCTTATAGACAACCACAGTGATGCAGGAAATTGTATTTCTTTATCCAGTCACACACATTCATATCCTGCTCTTCAACTCTCAGGGGACTTCCAGAATGGCTGTGAATTGATCTCCCTGCTGTGATTGGATTTCCCAATATTTTGTCTTAACTTTAAAAAATTTGTGGGGCCTTCAAGTTTGATCTGAGCAGCAGCACAGGGGGAGGGGGTGTTTAACCCGAGACCCCATACTGTTTCCCCAATATAAATATCCCCCAAAGCTGTTAGTAGCTGTGTGGCAAAAAAAAAAAAAAAAATACAGCAACCTATGTCATACCTTTATTTTCTTTTTCTACTGTGGTGTGAATAGCAGCTTCAGAGGGCGTTTTCGACTGAGAAAATGGTAGGGGGAAAGGTTAAATGCCCCTTACCCAGGCATTGCCATTCTGATCAAAATAGGCCGCTTTAAATGAAAAAAAAATCACACTCTCCTCTTTCTCTCTCTCGCACACACACACGAGATTCATGGCACAATCCTATGCAAGTTAGACAGGAAAACTGGAAGCTGTAGGACTTTTTCTTGTCAAAACATGGATAGGATTGCACTCTCAGTCACAGATTTGCCATATCATATATTGTGTCATCCCCAGCTTAGAGTGAAAGATGGTATGTAGCCCATGGCTATCCAGTGAGCTCCATAGCTGAGAGCGGGGATTTGAACCCAATAATCTAGTCAAACACTCTATTTATACCATACCCACTCCGAATCTGAACAGGGAGTGCATACACATTGCCAAAGGCTTTAATTTTGAAAATCAGGCATGCTGTTTCAGCACTTCTGCTCCCAATTCTCCAGATGTTTCCAAATAATAAAAACTGATTTATTTATGTATTTAATGTTAGCATTATACTGACACTAGATTCAGCAGTAATGGTGCAATATCTAATCCTCATGTAATGGATACGGTATCGGCAGCCTTCTGCAAGGGGGAACCTCCGACTGCAAGTCAGCTTGGGCTGTAGCAGAGGTGGCATGCAGGGTGGAGTAGAACAGACTTGCCCTGGGATGGGGGACTGCTGCTGTTTCAGCACAGGATCCACCCTACAATGTCATCTGCACATGGCATTCTCTGGTGGTTTGTGGCAGCAAGGAAAATGTGCAAAGTTGTGTCCCCACCTTCCACAAAGTCCATTTGTGTGCTCCAGTGCTGAAATGCTTGCTAACTGTATCCACGGTGCACGGAATAACACTCCTAATCTGATCAATTTTACACAGTAATTTCTTTCACTAAAGGAAAACTGTAATGACATTTCAGGAGTGGCCCAGGGTGTGTGTGTGTGTGGGGGGGTAGCTGCATAGCTCTTCACTAGCATTTCCCAGTGGGTGCCCATGACACTCCCAGAGCCACATGCATTGCTGAATGTTTTACAACATGCATTCAATAGCACATGGATTATTCAGCTGGGAGAGCAAAATCTTTTGGAGCAACTCAATAATGCAGGATATTGTTTCGAAAAAAAATGAGTTTGCCACTACAGAAGTGCAACTTTTAAAATGTCATCTGGATCCCCATAAATAACATAACAACTGCACATTCCAAGTATAAAAACACTGGGAAACCCCCAGAGACTGATATGGAGACATATCAGTCTGTACATGCCATAGTGAGTGTGAGGATGCCTCCAGGAATAAACAAGTATGTTCCACTTACCATACTAGGGCTTACATTCATCAGAAAAAGACAAGGGTGCATGTTTCAACATTATGTTCACGTAACACACCAATGGGGTATAAGCTCATGGGCTGATCCTGCACTCACAGAATTGTTAGTGTTCTTAGGGAATAAACTTTTCCATGCAGAAAAAAATATATCATTTTCAAGGTAGCCTGATGTAGCATGGTGTTATGGGATTGAGAGGGAGGGAGGGAGGGAGGGATAGCTTTTCCTATTGGTGGACCCCTTCTTTACAAGGGTTCCCCCAAAAAGAATTACTGATAGGCTGCGACATGTCAGGATGCATCTCCTGACATCACCTAGTCTGCCCCACTGCTTGGGGAGGTTCTGAACCCTATTGCCAAGGACTCCTCCCTTGAGCCCAGTCCTAGGAAAAAATAAAAAGGAAGGTGCTTTGGATTTTCTTGCCCCAGCGCCCAGAAACACAGGACTGAACAAAACTCTTGTGAAAATCTCAAAGCCACAAGTGGCAGATTTGTAACCATGCAGCCCTTTGTGTGAGTTTAGTGAGAATTCCCTTTTCAACAAGATGTCCAAATGTCCAAATATAAAAGGGAGTTTATTATAGGAAAAACAAAACTAAGGGAAGGCAACAATCTCTCTCTCTCTCTCTCTCTCTCGCACACGCACACACACAGAATTCTAAATGAAATCCATAAAATCAATCTAAATCTAGTTTCATGTTACCTACTTGAGTGGAATCTTGGGTTCCAGAGCATATGCAGAGTTCATTGCAGAGAGGATGGTCAGAGAAAGAGCATCTTGGCCTCCAGCTAGATGGTATATGGAAGCCTCTAGAAGGACTGAACTAACCCATGCTTTTATGGGGATCTGAGTTCAATCAAAGCCAGCCCCTGTAGCAGAGACTGATTGTGGGTTTGTCCAATAATGCAATAGCCTGACATTTCTTATGTCAGTGGTCTAGCCAGCAAACCAGAAAATTACCTAATGGCTGGACCCACCTTCCTAATTGCTCTAACTCACTATTCAGTTAACCTATTCAAAAAAAGAACTTATGTTTCTGGTTGTACTTTTGACTTGCGGACAACACCCCCCCACACACACACACACAGAAAATAAGGTTAGATAAGACTATTCATGTTTCCCAACAGGGTGCTAACTTACCAGATGCTCTAGGGCTCACTGTTGAGCTATATCAGAACATAGGGGTGATTCCACTGATGACCAATTGGACCACTGATCACATTCATCTGTAGCACTGTCTACACACATTGGTTGCAGATCCAATGGCAAAACATGGCAACCCAGCCATATATTATTTATTAACATTTTTATCCTGCCCTTCCTTCAAGGAGCTCACAGTGGCACACACAGTTCTCTCCCGCTCCATTTTATTTGCACAACAATCCTGTGAGGTAGGTTATTTGTAGAGAGAAAGAGTGACTAGCCGAAGGCTGAGCTTCAGGTTTGAGCAGTCATTTGTATCCAGTTCTCCCTGGTCCAAATCCAATACTCCATCCACTAAACAACACTGGCACTGTGTACAAGGTGGCATGCACACTGACTCACATCTAGTGTGCATGGATTGAGCGGCTACCCAGACAGAAATGCAGGGACCTCTGCTTTAGCACATATTATACAATCCCTCATGTGAGCAAGGGACACCCCATTCTATTTAGCATTTGGAAAGTTTTGTATGCACGGTCTTATTGCATACAATTATTCCCATGCATTCAGTATTCCCATGCATTCAGTATCTAAAAGAACTGAACAGCCCTTGCTCACGTGGAACTCCAATTTCAGAGAACAACAAAGATTAACAACTCTGCAGTAGTGGGCTGCCTAGTTCTGGACACAGCACCACCTGTAGGATGAAGAGCAACATTACAAAGAAAGCTCCCCGTTAAGGTGTGGAAGTGGGACCTGCAACAAAAGGTTGCGGTGTGTACTCCTGTTCAGTGTTCCAGCCATGGATCCTCCATTCTGTTCCCCCACCCAACAGACAGTCAGTATTCAGTGGCTACTCAGCATGCTCAGTCCTCATTGGACTCTTTGGGGCAGGGGGCCAAAACCCTTAGGTTCCCCCCCCCAAATATTCCTTCTACTGTGAATCTTGGGGTTCCCCAGGTATGCTGAAACTTCCGTCTTGTTCACCAGTAGCCTTGGTTTGGCCACATAGTCATCATAACTGAACACCTGAGTTAATATATACGACTTAACAAAAAATGAGGGTAGAGTTAACTGTTCATGCTTGCATATATCCCTGAAATATTTTGCCAGCCTCCTTCCTTCCTCCAACAAGCTCAGAGAGGCAAATACATAGTTTCCTTGCCCCAATTGTATCAATCACACCACAAGCCTGAGACGAAGACTAGGCTGAGAGGCAAAGGATAGCCTAAGGTCACCCAATGCTCTTCATGGCTGAGTGAGGATTTGAACCCAGGCCTCTCTGGTCTACCCCAACTTTCTAACCACTGCACACCACACCATGCTCCTTGGACCAGGAAGTGGGCTTTTTTTTTTTTACATATACTACTCTGTATAACCCTATGTACACCAATAGCTCTGTAATAATAAATAACAACTAATTCATCTTTCCTATCCATCACTGTATGCCTATTTCTACCTGGTATGGAAAAAAAATGTATTTGAGAAAAATAAATGGTAGGCTAGAAGAATACACTAATTTAATTTGCCATCACTGCCATTTCAGTGGGTAGTCATACTGTAGTAGGTTATTTAATCTAATAACAGCGGTGTGTAGGGAAATTATCAGCTCTGCTCATAACCTACGGGTGAACTTGGCTTTGCTTTCCAAGAATGAGATTGTGATAACAGAACAGCTTCAGCAATTAAAATACTGTAAGGTTCAGAGGAGAGGCAAATGACTGCTTGGAAAATGCTGCAGAGCACAATTTATGACATCTTTTATTTTAACACTGCTCAGTATATCTTGTAAATGCGTTCATAGGCTTAAGCCAGTTTATGTCTTTGTTAATGGGCCATGATTACAGTCAGCCAAGCTAATAGACAGCTTCACACTTCCATATGAGATATATATATATATATATATATATATATATATATATATAGTGTGTGTGTGTATATATATATATATATATATATATATATATATATATACTTTAATCAATAAATCTAATTTCTCCTGTAGCCGGATATTGTTATGTAACATGGTTCCAATTTGGGGCTAACAGTTTCCCTTAATGGAAAATAATTTAGATAATCAGTAGCCTACAGAAACCATGCAGGTTGACTCTAAATGCTTCCTTATAGAAAGAAAACAGTTTCTGCAGCCAACTCATCATGGCTACAAGTGAAATAAATGAAGGTGGCAGAACTTTAAATTATGCAGACTGCTGCCTTCAAAACCTCTCTCTTACCCCATATCCTACAAGATGTTATTGCAGATTGTACCTTTATGTATATATTTATGATTTAGGTTCATTAGATGCCATATAAAAAAGATTCTCTCCTATTTCCTGTGTGTCTTCCCAACTGAAACATGTACTTTTGGACTCAGAACGGCCCACTGCATTCAAGCAACCTAAAGACATACATCTCAGTCCACACACACACACACACCCCACTTGCTCCTCACAGCATACATACAATTCTTGTGCATGGATGCTTTGCGCTTTCCACTCAAAAGGAGAAAATAGATCCATGCATTCAAAAGGAATGCATAATGCATATGCTTATTGCATTGAAATGAGTCAGACCGGGTGTGGGGTCTCTGTGTTTGTGGACTGAAGTTCCTGCATCAGGGAGACATCAGTGCATCCACTGGTCCTCTTACAAAATGTGAGGAGCTGGGGGGAGGGGTGTTTGGAAGGTGAATGGGAGAGGCTTATGGAAAATTAGGGTGTTTTACATTCATCTTAACTATGGATCTTCCACTACTTTCAGTGGAATTTGGATTTAAGCTTTAACACTTGTAATACTGAAGCACTGGAGAAAAGCTGTCTTTTTTATCCTCATCACCTTTACTAATAGCAGGAGTAATAAAAACTAGAATAGTATTAGTACCGTTCCAATTTTAAACAGATATAGTAGTACTTTAGTAACAAAAAACATATGCATGTGAAGCATGTTAAATTCTATTGGTATCAGCAGGAAGAAGCTACGCAAAAGATTAACGCTCCCACTGAAACCAATGGGGCTTAAAGTAGCTTAATTTTAGCGGATTCACACCCACCACTAGGACACAGAATACAGTTCATTTATATTGTAATTATCTGGTCATTTGCCTTCCTCATGGGGCACTTTCAAGACTTAAAACAGCTCTGTTCTTGTTTCAGCCAGGTCCAGGATAGCCGAAGACATTTTGCCTGAGGCAGAACAGCAAATGGTGGCACCCCCCCCCCCCATTTTTGCATAGTACCCAAGGCTGACAAAGTTATTTTGGCACCTGAAACCCCACAAAACCCTCCCTGGCAATAAGAATACAAGATTAATAAATTAAGGGCGCAATCCTATGACCGCCTCTCCAAAGCAGGGCAGGAGAAGCATGGAGGGGATCGTTCCCTCCGCACTTCTCCTGCCCTGCATTTGCAGCTAGACAGCCAATTTCAGCTGTCTAGCCGTGGGAAGGCAAAGCAGGGGAGGAGGCTGTTGGACAACACATAGGATGTGTTGTACCAGCATTTCTGCCTTCCCTGCCATGGAACGCTCCCCAGAATTCCCCGTTTTGGCTGCTCTGCAGTCGTCTTCCAAGTGCAGAGCGCAGGGCTGTTCCGTGCTGCCTGTGAGGCAGCGTGAAAGGAGAGGTTGTTTCTCTGGGAAACAAACTTGGAGCATTCAAGGTCCAAGGTCGGTTCCCGGAAAACCACATATTGTATGGCCATCTAGCTGCTGGCTAGCGGCCATAGGATTGCTCCCTCCATGACTGAGAATTTGTTTCCCTTTTATAATTTATTTATTTTTATTTACTGTACTTTTCAACCGGCCAATAACCGAAGTTCTCTGGGTGTGCAATACAGTAAAAACATATAGTAAAATATTAAAACAAAAAATAAAAACTGCACAGAATAAAAACTAAGGTAAACCTAGCAGCAAAGAATAAAACAATTACAACATCATAAAGCCAGATTAAACCAGCAGCAGATCAGAGCAAAGGCACTAGAAGCTGTTTTAAAATGCCCTGAGAGAATAAAAAGCTTTTTACCTGGCACCAAAAAGACCATGGCAGAGGCACCAGGTGAGCCTGTCTGGGGAGAGCATTCCACAAGCGGAGTGCCACCACTGAAAAGGCCCTCTCTCTTGTAGCCACCTGCCTCGCCTCCTTTGGTGGAAGTCCCTGGAGGAGGGCCACAGACCATGAACTTCATGTCTGGGTAGGTAAATATGGGAGGAGGAGACATTCCCTCAGGTAACCACCCCCAAGCTATTTACATCTTTAAAGGTTAAAACCAGCAGTTTGAACTGGGCCCAGAAACAGAGCGGCAGCCAATGTAGATAATATGAGCACATCAGCCAGTCCTTGTTAGAAGTCTAGCTGCCCGCTTTTGAATTAACTGAAGTTTCTGTACCATTTTCAAAGGCATCCCCATGTATAACACATTGCAATAATCCAAACGGGAGGTTACCAGAGCATGAATAACTGGTCTCAAGGCAATCTCTGTCCAGGTTGGGTCGTAATTGGTGTATCAGCCTAAGCTGATAAAAGCTACCCCAAACCTGCTGCCTGAAGTGGCAATCTTCCAGCCTTGAGTCAGGTTGTAGTGCAAATATAACAAATGCCAATCCTCCACTTCCTCTATACCATGTGAGCAACCATTAGTCATTCACGTAAATAACCCAAGAGAGGCTCAAAGGTGTTCTCTGCGCAGATAGCTCTCCACCAGTATTAATCACCCACTGGAGAACTAGTAGGGCAGCAAAGAGGAAGCAGAGAGGAAGTCCAATTGCACAGTCTAATTAGGATTATTAGGTGTTTTCATGACTCCTCCTCCTCCTCCTCTTCACACTTCGGATTTAGTGCTCAGTCACAAAATCAGCAATGCAGAATGCTCCTTTTCTGGACATAGCCTTAGAAAGAAGTGGTTGGAGTAGATTTTGGGCTGCTTCACACATTACAGAATTCCTACGAAGAAGACACTTCCATGTAGGAAGTGGTGGGAATTCTTTTCACACAATACCCATCTTATATGTTCAGGCTATCAGTAAACATGTCCCGACAGCATTTCAGGCACTACGTGATAGCAGCCCAAGTCTTCATCCAGGGCCTGCCCAGGACATTTTGCTGCCTGCAGTGAAGAACAAGATGGTACTGCTTCCCATTCCATGTACAAAACCCAACTCAACTGGCAGTTGAACCTTTTTTCAACACTGGTAATGGCACAGCATCCTTCACTCCACCTGAAAGCAGCAGGCTAGCTTTGGGGGCACAGGGCAAGCCACTTGGTACACATAGCGCTCTCCTCAAACACCTTGCTGCCACCTCCCAGCATCTGCCGCCTGAGGTGACTGCCTCACTCTGCCTAATGGTAGGGCTGGCCCCATCCTGAGCCAAAGCAACAGTGGGTTCGGTCCATAAAAGCATCCCACTGACACTCTCCTACCTTTCCCCATGCCAATGAAGGTAGTCAAGCCCTGGCAAACCACAGGCAATCATACTGGAAAGCTTGATCATATCATAGGACCCCACAGTTCATGCAGCTACCACCAGTGACTCAACGTGTCATCACCCTGTCGTGGGGGTTCGACTACAGAGCACAAACAGGGCTTCCTCAACAATAGCTGCATCATGGCCTACACTCTGCAGTGTACCTGCATCCCAGGTACGCTTTAGAGAGGGACAGGAGGAAGGTAGAATCACATATGTGTTTTGTGCATCACACCCTGTGCAATACATATAAGAATTGGGCAGATAGCCTTGCTCCAAAGTACTTTTGTTTGCCCTAATCAAAGACCTAAATCAAATAAAAGGAACAGGCTCATCAAATGGGAAGGCATCATTCATTTCAGGGATGGGGGTAAACTTGAATATTATTTTGTTTTTAAAGGGTGATATCTTTATTTATTTACATGGCTGCATCAGTGCACCTGGTGCTTTACAGAGTATAATGGTACAAGCCTCTGCTCCCAGGAGCTTACATTCTAAAATTCAACACAGGGGAAATAATGGGGAAAAGGGAAGAAGCTGAAGGAATTAAGTGTAGTCTCCACTCAATACTGGCAGAGCATTTTTCAGCCACCCCTCATAGGTGTTTACAAGATTTGCCTCATAGGGTGTCCATGTGACCTCTTTTACAGAGAGCAGTCCTGTACTTTGAACTTCTGTTTGAAGGACTGTCCTGTCCAAGGCTGTTTTAAAGATAAAGAACTATCAGAAGGAAGAACTGCTCCTTGAAGTTGCCCGTCCACAGCACCTGGACAGCTGACTGAGCAAGGCACACGGGTCCCCTGGTCACAACCTTCCACCCAAGGGTGAGACATACTGTATTTCTATTTAAATTAGTCCCAGTATTGGGGAAAAGGTGGGAAATAATAATAATAAATATAATAATAATAATAATAATAATAATAATAATAATAGATTCAGAATAATTATTTCTAAATTTGCATCTATTCATATAAATTAGCATCTGCAAATATGCACATTGGTGTCCACTTTTGTCATCTTTCTTGTTGATGCATTTCCCCTTTCTTGGGAGTTCATGAGTGGCCACCCTATTGTTCACATATATATTTGCATTTTCCTTCATGAGAAGTTTCATTTCCACCCATCCCAAACCCTTTTACAAATATAAAGTATTTCCATTTGGGGTTGGGGGGAGAGAGATGCTTGGAATGTTCTAACCAGCCTTAATTGTACAGTCTCCTCCATATATGCAGCATGAGTGTGGGTGTGTGTGGTGTGTGTGGGTATAGGTTTCTTTTAAGTTTAATGACACAGTAATATGAAACAATCAGCATCCATCTTGCAGCAAGACTTCAACAACACAACTTCAAAGGGAAACCGGTGCTTCTCCTCCCTATCCAGCCTCTCTGCTCACCAGCTTCAGGAAGCAGCTGGATTTCTTTGAACTCAGCTTTAACTTTACTGTAGGGCTAGCTTAAGCTCCTCCCCTTATTTACAATGAAAACGAACATGGCAAATGTAAAAGGAGCCTTTAGAAGTGGGGTGTGGAAGGAACAGAAGGGGAAGCAAAGGCAAATGGGTGGTAGAGCAGAAAGGGAAAGTGATGTAAAGGGTAAAATTCGCTGGCTTTTAGAGGCCAGAAACAGTTCATTTGAAAAAATACTGTACCGAGCCTGGTCATCAGCTAATGTAAGGGGTCAGACTGCATGTTAATCAGCCTTACCCAATGTGGTACCCTCCGGATGTTTTCGATTGCAACTCCCCTCAGCGTGGGCTGATGGTCAGGGCTGATGGGAGTCCAACAACATCTGGAGGTCACCGCGTTAGGGAAGTCTGCTTTAAATGCATCTTTCAATTTGGTGCTTGAGAGTCCTCCCCCTGCCCCTGC
Organism: Heloderma suspectum; assembly: GCF_057233095.1. Taxonomy (NCBI): domain Eukaryota; kingdom Metazoa; phylum Chordata; class Lepidosauria; order Squamata; family Helodermatidae; genus Heloderma; species Heloderma suspectum. The sequence goes on from NC_139458.1 coordinate 277,185,114, forward strand.
GCATAATGGAGTCTGCATTGGGTTTTAATGCGCACACACACAGAATCATACGGTTGGAAGAAGAAGAGTTAACACAGTCCCCTGTCGTGTTTCTCCTGCTGAAGTGGCCTGGGCTGGGCTGGCTCCCATTCTGCCTCTCTGCTTGGTCTGAAGCCTTTCCCGGTGGCACTTGCCTGTGGCACATTGGGGAAATGCGACAAGCCAATACAGCCAGCCGGGCCAGGCCAGCAGCAACCAAGCATTCCTGCTGCTGGGACACCATCTCAGGAGGATGAGAATGGCCAAGGACTTTAGGGAGGGTGGCCAAGGGGGCTGCTGCCAACACAACCACCATCACCCAGCATCCACTGCCTCCCACAGCAGCCTCACTCACATTTACATCTCCAATAATATGTGGGAGAGTAGTCACTTTTTCTGGATAGCAGGTGATTTCTTGGCCTGGGGGTGGGCTCAGGAGAAATGGGTGATGTGGCAGTCCCGTCCCCCCTGCCACCCACCCACCCACACACACATCTGTTTCTTGAGGGTGCTGCTTCACTCTGCCTAATGGAAGGGCTGGCCATGGAATGATTGTCCCACTTCCTGATGGTGTCACAACTGCCATTCATCACATGGACAGCATGTTTCTTATTTGATGTGGCAATAAGTGAAAGGTCACAGGACCTCCAAACACAATCGATTACATCCTGCTCCTTGTAGCTTTCTAACAATATGTCTCCTGCTTGTGCTGATGGTACTTTAGGAGGAAAGTAAAGTAATGGTGATAATAAGATGGAGACAAGTTCATGTGTAGACATCTGGGATGAGGATGATGGTGGTGACAATGATGAAATAGCCCAGCTTCCTAATGCCATGCTGAATAATTTATTGTAACAGGTCAACTTCTGAAGTGCACTATTCATGGAGAGTCTAGCCAAGGATGGGAACTTTTAAAATGCCATCAAGATCATTTAAACAACAGAACTCTTACCAAAACAAAGTGAAGTTCCTCTCTGTATGCCAGCTGGTATGGGACTAGGTTCCCTTAGAGAGATCAGCAGGAGAAAACAACCTTCAAACAAACTTTACACGGCATCCCTTAGTGACGGGGGCTTCACAAGAGCTGTGCGACATGCAGTCGAAATTTTAAAAGAGAGAGAGAAGAGAAGAAAAGAAAAGAAAAGAAAAGCTGGATGCTTCTAAACAAATGCCATGAAGTCTTCCAGCAAGAATAGTTCAAAGTCCTGCACCAGATGAGTGAGTGACACCAAACAAATGACTGTGTTTCAGAACAACAAATGTCAGGCAAAGGGAAAAGCCCAGGGGTAGGGATCCTAACAAAAAACAAACTGCAGAATGATAAGGAACTACTCAGTACCTACTGAGGTAATATGTCTCCTCAGTGGAAATCTGATAACAACAATGAAATAGCAGAAAATCTGGGCAGGGTTGTGGGGAGAAACTGAGCTGTTCAGTAGAGCTTGCAATTTCATAATTCTCTGGCCCTAAACACCATTGATTTTAATGGGCCTCACCAGCAATGATGGGCCCTGGGTATGGGATAAGAGAGATGACAGATAGATGGGAGAATATGCGCCAGCATATTAATAGGTAACGGTTACTGGATGCAGGCTCATTCTTAGTTACTGTGCTTTGCGCATGGCTCTTTGTTTTCTTGTCAAGGAATCCTGTTACAGATTTTAAATTATTTGAAGATAAGAAAAGTCAACTACATACTTTTTCATTAGAACGGAAGGTTCTGTAAAATTTGAAATGCTTTTCTTTGACAAAAGTGGGATATTCCCAATTCCCCCCCCCCTTCCCTTCAAATCTCTGCAGGGAAAATGAGAAGCTATGTAACATGCTCTGCTTTAAGTTAGAATTTCAATCTCTGATCTCCTCTGAAACTGCTTATATGCTGCTGCATGTGACTCCTTCACAAGTAAAAGAATTAAGAGCATGAGAAAGGAGAAACTGCAGGAAACAATGCATAACATTAATGTCACTTTTGGAAGATCTCTTTTTTATTAAGATGCATGATTTTTTAGGTATAAAATTGGTTGTTCATAATTTCTAGAGCATGTTTTGGCATGCAAGGGCCTTGCATTTCCTTTTCCTCACAACAGCTGGGTCAGGTAGGCTGGAAGGCAGCAAAGGCAGCAATATTGTCTTTTGATCTTTCTCTGGCTATTTAGTTTGATGATTGGATTTTATTGATGTTGTTTTTGTTTTATTTGGATTTTAGAAAGAAGGACAACAGCAACTATTGGTGGGTAAATCATTTTGAGCAACCAGAAAAGTAGTATATAAATATTTTAACAAATATATAACGTGTCCATGTGATGGTAGCAGATCCTTATATCACAATTGGGTCGCTTTTGATTTCCTATAAAGCACTGCGTGAAGTCATTTAAAGCATAACATAGGTCTGTCACTCCTCCCCACAAAACTGACTCTCTATAGCAGTTGTTCTCTTGGGGAAAAGGCACAAGTGAGAGAAGCATCCCCCACCCTTCTTGACTGCTTTCAGTGTTGCTTTCAATGGCCTCCAGTCCCACAATCTTGTTGGATAGGAAATGGGCACCACTCGCATTGTAACCACAGGCTGTGTCACCATAACATTTGTTTAGATCTTGAGTGAGACTCTGAGCCTGGGATTTCTACAGGTGCCAATGCCTGCATAGGAGAAAGCCAGAAATGGCTGTGGCTTCCAAAAGCATGTATAGCATATGTGTGCACATCAGTGCTATGAAGATATCCTTGCCTGTGTGATAAAGTAAATATTAGGCAGTGGACTAAATTGTTGGACTAAACTGAACTAAAGAAACTAAGAACTAAATTGTTGGAATGGTATACATGACTAGATCCACTAAAGGAGTGATGGGACACGTAATTCCCCAACATGGCAACAATTCTGTTTGTCCAAGGGGATATTTGTTGACAAAGGACCAGTTGTAATTGAACTTCCTTCCATTACTCAAGATGGTCCTTGGCAGAAGAACCCAATTCTATCTCCAGCTGGTATTCCAAAATAACCCTGACTGCTGGAAGGGGTGCTGTTGAGGAGATGTACTGAATCAATGCATCCTTTTCAGCCTCTGAGCCATTCTCTGGCTCATCCTCTTTGGGAGCAAGTTTCTTTCCTTTGTACATTGGTAGGTCATCTGCTTTCAGCTAATGGCAAGAGACTGTGGTGTGGTGGTAGAGCCCCTCATTTGCATGCAGAAGGCACCAGGTTCAATCCTCAGCATCTCTGGGTAGGGCTGGAAAAACTCTTGCCTGAAACCCTGGAGAGCTGCTGCCAATCAGTGTCAACAATACCAGGTGAGATGGGCCAATGGCCTGACTCAGTATAAGGCAGCTTCCTATGCACTGAAAGAAGTCTCTCCGAGGCACCACATGGGCAGCAGCAACTTTTTAAAAGAGTAAGATGAAGTATTTTAAATAGCTATGCTACTTGATGTATCTGATGCAGCATCTGGGTTGCAATGTTTTCCATTTACTTTGCTGTAGACATATGGCTGTGACACTGACACAAACAGTAATGGCAAGAGTGCACACATTTGCATTCATAGATGCTTTGTTAGTCATTGCTATTAGGTATTAGTGGTGTGCCAAAAAATTTCTCCCACACTTTTTTGACCATTCTCATTCAATTTGATAGAAGAGAAATTGCTTCCAAAAAGAAATTCAACAGTGAAGATTCAGAGACATTCTCATGGGTTGGGATTCTTGGGCTTACCTTACTTAGGAGGTGGCCGAGGAGCGAGCACCAGTGTCCTGTTTTTCACTGTACAATCATCTCTCTGGCTGCCTGTAGCCTCCCCAGCTTCCTATCCTTCAATTAAAGCCCCGTTTAAGGCACCATGAGGCAATTCCTCCCATAGGGCTTTTTCAGATTTGGATGTGCAGGCAGCCTGGGAGGCTAGCTGTGATTAGGTGAGCTCAAAAACACCACAGAAATAAATTATAAAACATCCTGAATGAGGCAGAACAATGGAAGCCTCTTTCGTGGGGGGGGGGGAACATTCAGGAAATTGGAGGACAGATTTTGGCAGAGCACTAACCCCACCGCATCCCTGGAGCTGGACACAACGCTGCTCCCACCTGCATTGTGGTGGATGCAAACTGGGGGCCAGCCTGCCAAGACATGGTGTTGCAGCACAACCCCCCCAGAAAACCCTTACCAAAAAGAAAGAAGCTGTGCTACAAGCCCTGCCACTGGGGAGCCCTACCTGGGAGAAACTGTTGAGAATTTCTGCCCCAACCCCAGAGAAATTCAGAGAAATTGTCTCCCAAATTTCTCTGCCCGCAAGTAAGGTGGAGAATTTCAAGAGGCCATTTGCACACACCTTTACTACATATCATTTATGTGGGACCTCTAACATTGCCAAGTGCTTACAGTCTTTAGCGTGATCACCACCACCCTGGGGTGTGTAAGTGGAAAAGTATATGACGTCGGTCTATTTTTCCTGTTTTACAGATGGGGGAGCGCAGGCTGAGAGATAGAGTGACTTGCCAAAGGCCACACAGTGAGTCCATGACACGAGGATTTGAACCCGAGTCTTCCTGAGCCAAATCCAGTTCTCTTTGGGTGAGATGTGGTGGACAGAATATTGATTAGAAAGAGCTGGGTTTTGAAGGTGCTTCTAGTCAAGGTTTATATCCTACAATGGCCCTGCCTCAAACACAGAATTTTACAGGGGGCTCATATGACAGTGCCTATCCCTCTCATATTTTTCCACCACTTTGTCCATCTTTTTCTTACCAGAAAAAAATCTGTTAAGGAGGCAAAGCTGGAATCACACAGGAAGGTGCATAACCCTCAGAGTCCCAGCTTTCATTTAAAACAAAATGCCCTTGTAGAACCTGAGATATGAGGCAAAATGCACAGCCACTGCTCTGCACATTTGTTTGTAAGCAAAAATAGCCTGCTCCCGCCTTTCAGGATTTTTAGCCAATGAATGAAGTCATCGTAACGTTTGACGCATCCACTGACTGGAGAAGGAACTTCTTGCTTTACTTTAAAACATTTGGGGGGCGTTTCCCTGGTGGGAAGTGACTGCAGCCTCAAAAAATCAATTCAGAAATCCAGGATTATAACGTAGCGCAGATTAGAGAGTAGTGTGTCTACTGAGGTCTTACTGATATTTTTTTCTGAGTTTGTAAACATTTTAAAAAATGACCCTTAGGATGCATGTGGATAACGTTCATTATTATTACATACATACATACATACATACATACAACAGGAGACAGGGCTGTGGCTGGGAGAATGTGGGTTACACCAGCCCTGCACAGTAGCCCAGTATTGTTATCTATTTTACTGGGAGAGGGGGGCAGTTAAAAGTATGACAACTCTGCAGTGTAGTCCAGAACAGTTATCCAGTCTCTTGGTGTATTGGTTGTTTTAGGGAAATGCAATAGGGACCGGGGGCAGGCGTGGGTGTGTGAAGTTGATTGTAGCAGCAGTGCAACTTATTAAGATCTAGAGGGAGTTGTTGGGATGTATGTGCATGTGTTTATATAGGTTTAAGAGAACACGCAAGTTTTCGTTCTTGCAGGAGGCCTGGGCTGGAACCTCTCCCTCTCTCTCTTAGTGCAGGCCTTGGAGCTGAGACAGGAAGCCATGCAGCTCCTCAGAAGTTAGTGTTTGGTAGTAAGGTGCTGAATCTATTGTGTGTCTTCCGTCTGTTTTCTTACTGAAGAAAACCTGTCAAGGAGAAAAAGATGGAATAGCTTCACAATGCCTTCTAACTGGTGGCGCCAGGAGTCCTGCATCTGGAAGCACATTATATAATATCACTGAATGATATCTGGGGGCGCAATATATACACATATGTTTCATTCCCAAAAGGCATGTTGAAGTCTAGAAACAGAAAGAGTGTGTGTTGATGTCAGAAATAGGTTCCAGTGTACCATATAAAGTGGCCCTTGCTTTTCATTTAAAGATGTTGATTTCAGTGAGACCGCCTGAAGCTACGCATAAGATATTTTCAACATAAGTGCAAAAGAATTTGGCTTGTAATTTTAAAAGCATACATTCAAAACACTGCAAATCTGCTGATGGACCCACACATCTTGCTTTATTTTGGGGAAATTCCCAGTGACAGAAGCAGTGTCTGTTTGTGTGTAAGTTAAACAGGAGTTGGCCCCTGAACTAATTTGCTCTGGGATGTGGGGGGTGGGGGAGGATTGGCTTTTTAAATGGTCAAGTTAAACACAACACAATTAGAGACACATTGGTCTCTTATCCTTAATTCAGAGTTCCCACAGGCACATTTATGAACCCCAAGAGGGGCTGCTTTGTTGCCTTGTTAGTTTTAATTGCATTTCGTTTCATTACAGCATTTTGAACAAGAAACCCCTTCCTAACATGGATTTTGTATATTCCTGCAACTGTGCTATTTTGGGGTCTAAGTTGGCTTTTCCCAACTGTTTTGGATCAGCTGTATTTTAACCTATTAATAAGAAATATGATCTTTATAGCTGTGGTGGGAAGGGAGAAAAAAATAACCCAAAATGATCCATCCAAAAATCAGAGAGAACGCGCGCACACACATACACACACACACACTGCTAGGAGAGAGAGAGAGAGAGAGAGAGAGAATCTCTCACTCCAAGTAGAAGTGAAACTCTCTATAGCTTTAGTTTCAAAACTCAGCATATGCAAGGTTCATAAATTAAAGTAATAAAAAGCAGGACAACATCTGTTCCACAGTACGAGAGTAAGGGAGAATCTGGACATTTGAGAAGTTGTTATACAGACGTTACATTCTGCATGGCAACATATGAAGAGTGCTTACACTAAAAAAAAGGTCTTCTAATGCCTACTTGTATTTCTTGGGTTTTCCTTTTTAGAACACACATCTGTTTTAAGGTTTGGGGGTACACAATAACTCCACTTTTATTCTAATTTGTCTTTAGGATCCATTTTAACTAAAGAGGCTACACAGTCAACTCAATGGAGGATGAAGGTGTGTGACATCCCCCCCCCCCTTTAAGTGAAGTACTTTCTGCATATCCTTCCTGTAGCTTGTGGATCAGAAACTGCTCTTTAATTCAATGTCAAGTATGTGAGAAATGTGTGCCCCAACCCAGCACAGCAGTTTAAAGCTTCCCAGCACCATATTCCTGGCTATGTTAACCACTAATTACTGCTCCTAATAAAATCCCATGGTAGGCTGATTTAAAGTAAGGTTTGCTTAATTCCAGATCAAAGCCAAGCCTTCTTTAATTCATATCTTGAGAGACGAAGGATGTAATTGAGTTCATACATGGGCTGTTAACTGGAATATTTGCTTCGTACTTAAAGCTCCTTCCTGAAGCTGGGATGGGAGCCCTTTTATCTAGCGGTGTGTATTTCAAATAGTAACACTACTGAAAGAAGGCTGTAAAGACTGACTGGGGGCAGCGGTGTGCGGGGGGGTGGGGGGATTCCTGCATCCTGATTACCCAAGATAAGAAGGTACTTGGGGTGGAAGAGAAGGTGGTGAGAGGTAAATTAGCTGGGGGCTCGGAGATAAAACGCCTTAAAAGAAAATGCTGTTAAGCAATTGCACCGCCTCTTCCCCTCCCCTGTTTAAACTGACTGCCCTGGGCCCAACCAGCAACCAACGTTGACACCCACTTGATGCAACCATTTGGTGTTCTGGGATTCCTCGATGCAACAATAGACTTCAGTCAACAGCCTGTACTAAATACAAACCTCTGGAGAGATAAGCAAAGGCTGTGCACTATACATTCCATTACTTCCATCCCCTGCACCCACCCCCTAAAGGCCAGGATCCAAAGGCCTGTGAAATGCTTTTCAGGAGCCTGTGGGAGATTTACAGCCTAATTCTGTGCATATTTAGTTGGAAGTAAGCAAGTCTGCATAGGATTGGGTGTTGGTTTTTGTTTTGTTTGTTTTTTAATTAAAACCCCAAGATCCATTAACCAAAGCCAGGTACAAAAGACATAGTACAGGCACAACAAACCATGGGTTAACTGCTGGGTTGTTTAGCTCCCAAATAACCCAGTGCTCCGGGTTCACACTGCACAGCCTATGAATGGGCCAATTGTAGGTTGTTGCTTAAGTGGCTGGCACGCTGCAGGCAGCACGCTTGCTCTCTCCCATTTGTGCACCCATGAACTGTTGTTACATGCAAACCAGCCTAGTAGGAAGGCTCTACCTGTGGTGCTCTATCTGAAATGGCTATTTCACACCTACACGTTGTTGCATGCAATTGCCTTCACCGGTGAGCATGTATGTGACAATTTGCTGTCGCTGCTACGATGCAGACATGAAAAGCTCTGTGGTGGCCTTCTCTTTCAGCTGCATTCTTAACTCCCTTCACACTGTGGAAGGGGGAGTTAGAGTCAGTCTACATCAGTTGTGGGCAACTTGTGGCTCTCCAGATGTTGTTGGCTATGCTGGCTAGGGCTGATGGGAGTTACAGTCTAACAACATCTGGAGGACCACAAGTTGCCCACCTCTGCTCTACTTGGTACACTTGCCATAGGGATCAGCATCCTCTTGATGGATCCAATCCTTCAGCAGCTGTATCATATGATACAACTTACCAGCTGAGTTGGGGCCATGATGGAGTGGAATCTCCAAGCCCCTCTTTCCTCAACGATGATGTACACCAATGGAGCCATGGAAACTGATTAAGTGAAGGTCTCTCTGTTTCATGATATGGGTGTGGAGGGCAATAGTTTGGGTGGGAGGTTTGCCACAGGGATTGAATATATGTAATGCCTGGGTCAAATGTAACATTTAGACTTGGTCTAACATGGAGTTAAATGCAGGGAAAGAAGATCAGCAGCAAATGGGCATTTTATGCACAGAGCAACATCCCTTTTGCATGGCAGAGTTTTCTTTTTGTGGTAGGAAACTGTAGTCCAAACTATCCAGAAGGACATGGAGCATGGAAGGCTGGCCCGAGGGATCCTGTTCTAGCTAGGCTGTAACCGCAAAGAGGAATGGATGGTTGTCAAGCCCTCCCTGCAGCTGGAATCCTGTACCTTGGACAAATGCCCTGACAGACAGCAGGATGGCAGGTGCCGAGTGTCTTTGTGGTGCTGGAGCGTGGTGTGTTCCATGCTGCACCTGTGGCATAGCCACCTGTCATGGGGATTGTAAGGGTACAGGGGCATGGCTAGAGTGAAGTGTTTGACAGCTGCACTTGGAGCAGACAGGTTCCTCCCGGTCCCCGTGGCACAGAGACATGTGAGGCAGCCCCTTCCTTCAGCACCACAGCGTGGGGGCTGCAATCTGTACCTGTTGGGCAGCAGTCTGTAGAGAAAAGAGGAAGGCAGGAAAAAGCTGTCCACAGTCCATGGAAAAACAGCAGTTTCCACAATCTGTGACTTATTGTGCATGTTCTGGCACGCATGAAGGGTGTGGTTGAAGCGCTGGTGTAGGGCAGACTCCCCCAACTTGGTTTCCTCCAGATGTTTTGGATCACAGCTCCCACCATCCCTGACCATTGGCCATGCTGGCTGAGGGGAGTTGCAGTCCCAAACATCTGGAGGGCACCAGGTTGGAGACAGCTGGTGTAACAGGACTGGTGTTCTGTGAGCGTGGGACCTGTCCTCATGCATCAGCCTCCCGTGTGCAGGGTTTATATACCGGTGGTGCTGTCTTGTGACTGGGTGCTACGTTTCACCATATCCAGAGCTCGGTCATCTCTCAGTGGGAGGGTCTGTTGTTCAGTGACAGAGCACCAGCTTTGCATTCAGAAGGTCCCAGGTTTTATCCCTGGCATCTCCAGGTAGGGCTGGAAAAAATTCCTATCTGAAACCTATCTGGAGAGCCATTGCTGCCAGTCAGTGCTGACGATACTGGGCTAGATGGACCAAGGTTCTGATTCAGTAGAAGGCAGTTTCCTGTGGTTCTGTGTGAGCCTAGCAAGAGGAGAGAGCTGCCGTTCTTGAATTGGGGGGGGTGCCTCCCATTGCACTCAATGGGAAGGAATTTGGTTTCACCAGGCCTTAACATAAGACCATAAGAAGAGCCATGCTGGATCAGACCAAGGGTGTGATCTGGTGTAACGTTGAGCATTTAGTGTGGGTATGTCCTCAGAATGGAAGGAGTTCAAATGAGGTCTCCGCCCACGTTCCAGCCCAGCCCCCCTTTTTAGCCCTGTGCTGGCTTCTTATCCCTGGTGGAGCAGATCTGCCAGCTGATCTCTGGGGCAGCCTGTGGATGGAGACCTACTAGGAGAGGCCAGTGCAGTGTTCCAGTGGCCAGGGGGTGGTCCTTCTGCCTCATCCTACATTCCTCCAGCCAACCGATCTTTGAGTTAGGGTTGCACTGAAGAACAGGTTTTATGTTACTTCTTTAGAGACAAGAGAGTGGCCCACTTTAGGTTGGAGCATGACCTGAAAGTTGAAAGACCAGGTGTCTAACTGAAACCTCTCCCCCTTCTTCTGTAATGACGAGACATGTCATGACAGAGCTCAAGCAAAACATCACTTCATAGCCTTTTTTTTTTTGGTCCAGTCGTTCAGTCGTGTCCGACTCTTTGTGACCCCGTGGACCATAGCACGCCAGGCCTTCCTGTCCTCCGCTCTCTCCTGGAGCATGCTCAAGTTCATATTCATTGCACCGGTGATGCTATCTAGCCATCTCATCCTCTGCCGTCCCCTTCTCCTTTTGCCTTCAGTCTTTCCCAGCATAAGGGTCTTTTCCAGCGACTTTTCCCTTCTCATTAGGTGGCCAAAATATTTGAGCTTCAGCTTCAGTATCTATCCTTCCAATGAGCACTCAGGGTTGATTTCCTTTAGGATGGACTGATTGGACCTCCTTGCAGTCCAGGGGACTCGTAAGAGTCTTCTCCAGCACCACAGTTCGAAGGCATCGATTCTTCGGCGCTCAGCCTTCCTTATGGTCCAGCTCTCACAGCCATACATTGCTACTGGGAAAACCATAGCTTTGATTAGACGAATAATCATAGCCATAGGAAAGACATTTCTCCTTTAGAAAGGCTAGCAGGAGTTGGCTTGGCACCATTTTTAAATGGAACAACGCTTCTCTCATTAGGCATGCTGACCCATTACAAGCAATGTCCAAGGTGCTAATTCAATTCCCTTCATTTTGTTCAATAATTCAATAATTATTTCAATAATTCATTTTGTTGTTGTTGATAAGAGCATGTTTACCTGTGAAGCCATCTGTAACAAACAAGAACCACCACCACCACCCCCAGCAAGAGGCGGGACTCGAAGGGAAGAGGCCTGCATGCTGCATTTCTTTATGCTTTCTCCAAAGTCTCCAAGCCTCCCGGGTTTAATTATCGTGTGCAGTCTAGTGTTGAATCGGGGTGGGGTGGGGTGGGGTGGGGTGGGGTGGGGGAGAGAGAAGGGTCTGTAGCCTGAGAGGAAGATTTTCACACTGATTCCCACAAAGGAATGGGACCATTAGGTTATGGGATAAAAGGGAGGGGAGGCAAGAGGGGGAACTTCTACTTTTACTTCAGGGAGAACCCCCTGAAAGCTTAAATTGTATCATTTCAACGCTCTATTTGCAGAATGAGAAAATACGGAATCTTTTTCCTCCAGTGGCTTGTCAGAATTAGACAAATAGGATTATATATAACTGCAGAGCGAACATGTGAGAAATTCACAAGTTAACTTAAAATAGGAGGAGGGTGCGGGAGGGGAAGTACCTCCCCCCTTTCTTGGCCTTTGTATTTAGCTCATTTCAAGTTATGTTACTGGTTGAGCAGAACTAAAAGGTGAAAAAGCTCCCCTTGCTGTTATTCATTCTGCCAACTGGGTGACCTGAAGAGGATTAAAGATTTGTTCAGTCTCTTTTCATAGTATTCTTAAAGCCCGCCCTTAAACAAAGGCTTACATGCCAAGCACTTCTTTTGTTAATGTCTTTTGTCAATTAGAACACAGCATTTCCAATTCAGAATAATTGGGGCCTCCGGTTTCCAAGTTAAGTTATAAAATATATGGAAATAAGGGGCACATATTGCACAGAATAATAAAGTTTCTTGGCATAGTCTGAAGTCAGGTTCCTTTTATCATAATTCTCCCAATTCTTGGCGGGGAAATAAAACTTTGTGGAGTGAAGGTGAGTTTCCGTATCAGTGTTTGGAAAGATGCACATATTAATATCGGAGTGAGTGGCATCTGAACTTCTTTTTTTCACATCTCTTTTGGGCTGGTTGCATTTCAGGCCAAAAAATGTTCAAGGCTCTGATGAATACCTGGAAGACATCTGCGTAGGGTGGCCATGTGTCCTACTGCAAAGAAGGCAGTCCTCTATTTGATCAGCTGTCCTGTCCATTTTAAAGACAAGGAACTATCAGAAGGGATCACACGGAAGGGCCTTCAAATCGTTCATCCACAGTTAGCACCTGGAGAGCAGATTGAGCAGGCAGGCCCACAGTTCACCTAGCAACAGTCTTATTTATTTGTTTGTTGTCGCCTTTCCTCCAAGGAACTTAAGGAGCATACATAATCCTCCTCCTCCTCCCTATTTTATCCTCACAACAACCCTGTCAGGTAGGTGAGGCTGAAAGTCAGTGACTGGCCCAAAGTCACCCAGTGAGCTTCATGGCCTAGTGGGGACTAGAACCCGGATCTCCTGAGTCCCAGTCCAACATTCTAACCACTACACCACACTTCCTCACTCTGGTGAGATGCATTGCATTTCTATGGAAATGATTATAGTCACTATTTCTAAATTAGTATCTATACAAATTGGCATCTGCAAATTCTATGCAAATCGGTGTTCTCTTTTGTCCTCTTTTTTGGTGACGCATTTCCTCTTTCTTTTTTCTTTTGGCAATGCTTAAGTGCCCCCCCCCCCGCCCACTTCTGAGCGGCAACAACAGAGTCATTACAATATGTACAGTTATGTACTTTTTTTTTTAAGGGAAAGAGGAATGAGAAACTAAATGAGCTGCCTTCTGTATAATAATAAGTGTGTGTGTGTGTGTGTGTGCGCGTGTGTATTAAGTACACCTGCTGTTAGGGTGACAGAGTTATCTGGCACAAAAGTAAGCCTCTCCAAGGAAATGAGTCAATCCAATCCAGAATCCATGTGCAATATAAATGTTTCACAGCTGGATTTCCTCTTCTGGGCAAGTAATCATACAGGATTCCTCTACATGTGAAAAACAACTCTCTGCTCTGTTGTCTGAACTCTTGGAAGAACCTACATAGGATTTCTCTGCACGTGGTTTCATAAAGGAATCTCCATTCCTGCTCTTTGGCAATGCAATATAGCTGGCCCCCCAAAGGGGGGTGTTGTTGTCTTAGTGCAGGGGTGGGCATGTGATGTGTGGCTCATAGAGTTTCTTCTGGAACAGGTATCCAAACTTTCGGAATTATGGCAAAGCTATTGGAATATGTGCAGTTGTGCTTTTGAAGCAAACACATCAAAATAAGGAACGGGACACAATTCCCCAAGAACTCCTGCTGAGGTCTCATTGGCACGCACTCTCTCTGAATGCCAGGCTATTATCTGTTACAGAAACTTCATTCTAGCTGGAATGATTCCAGCTGCCTATACTGCTTTCTAGAATAAATGAAAACATTTCATGGATTGATCGTTGAATAGCCATTCTTGCCTGCACCAAAGAGTCCACTCCGAAGGAAGGACTCTGGAGTATTCCACCAACAGATGCATCTTTGCTTTTTATGAAATTTATCTGGATGGTTAGAAGAGCCTTAGGGGAAAAAAGGAAACACAGCAATATCTGAAAGGCCAGGATATCTGAAAGACATAGAAGCCTGCCCATAATGTCTTCATCAGAGGCCCTATTGTATATCCAGCAAGAGAGGCTAGGTTGCTGGTTACAAGAGACGGGGCCTTTTCTGTAGCAGCACCCTGATTGTGGAACACCCTGCCAAGTAAGGTCACGTGGGCTCCATCCCTACTGAGTTTCAGACAGACAGTAAAAGCTGTACTGTTTCATCAGGACTTTGGCGAATCTTAATATTGTTTTGGCTAGTTTTAAAGAATGTTGGTTTCTGCTTTTATTTTGCTGTGAATTATTTTAAATTGTACATGGTTCTCAAGGTCCCAGTGGGCAGAAAAGCAATGTATAAATACTTTGAATTGATTGATTGATTGATTGAGGACACAATCCTATGCATGTTTAGACAGAAAAAATCCTACAACTCCCTGGCTGGAGCATGCTGGGAGTTGTAAGACTTTTCCTGTCTAAACATGCATAGGATTGCGCCCTGAGAAAAGCTGTTGTTCCTGCCTCCAGGATGATCTTTTATGCCAACAACAGGCTTCTGGGGGATTTGCAATACAGGAGACATTGGCAGAAGGCAAATCAGGGTCTACTGGTAGATCTCTGGGTGATTTGCATGGGGTGCTGCTGACTTCCTATTATTTAACAATACCACCAACAAAAAGGTGGGCTCCCCCCCGCCCCCAAATCAGGCTGCTGAAATGGAGAAAGCTTAGGGGAAATCCAAGACTGGATTTGGGTGTGAGAAGACTGCAAGCTCAGATATTGTGCTAAAACCAAACTCCTGGACTGAGCCTATGGTCTGAGGGTGCTTCCAGACAAGGCTTTTATTGTGCAATCACGCTGCCTCATTCACATAATTTTTCGGGGGTGGGGGAGAGACAATGTTGTCTCCCACTCACAAGCCTCCCATATTTTCCCACTGCTGCTTCTGTCTTTTTTTCCTTAGATCTTGATGGGCTTCAGGGTTCTAATAAAAAACCCGAGTAGATCTGTCTAGTTACCCATGCAGTACAGCGGGGAAGTGGCATCCAATGTGCCTTTGTGGCATTATGTTTGCTTTCTGCTTCTCTCTCCCAGAAGAATGCATAGACCAGCCTTCCCTAACCTGGTGCCCCGCAGAAGTGTTGGACTTCGAATGGCCATGCTGGCTGGAAATTATGGGAGTTGGAGGCCAACAGACCTGGAGGGCACCAGCCTTCTCCTGTGGTGCATTTTGCACCAGGTTTTCCATCAGCCACAAAATGGTGGCTCTTGTTGATGACTATTGGCCTTAGAAGGGGAGTTGTAAAGAATAAATATACACAATGGGGATTCAGCCAGTGGCTGAAGGTGAGGACAAAAATTGACTTTCCCACCTCCTACTTTCTTACAAGGTTGGTGTGACACGACAGCCCAGTGTGGGTTAATTTACCCACAGGGCCTGTTGCGTTGTGCCCACAGGTGCCATTTTTGCATAGCGCCCACAAGCACTTGGCTTGCCATGGGTTGTCATAAGGTGTGAACCAGGCGGCAGGGGTTGTCTGAGGGTTAGACAACCCTCAAATAACCTCTGGCTTGTTTTAGGGTTATTTGAGGGTTGCGTAACCTTCAAACGAGCCCTGCCGCCTCGGTTTCCATGCCACGATAAGCCATGGCAAGGCTTTTGCCTGCGGGTGCCAGTGAAAAGTGTCGCCTGCAGGCACTTGGCAGGACACAACAGCCCCCGCTGGTAAATTAACCCATGCTGGGCTGTCGTGCCTGGAGAACCAGGCCAGTGCTCTTTGTTGAGGAAGAAGCCTCCTAAGTACATAATACTTGGCAGCCCCAATCAACGGCGACCTCCCACTTGAGCCGATGATTGGACAAATTGTTCTCCTGCTGCAGCTGCAGCTGCAGCAGGGATTTTCTGCTGCTGACCGAACAGCGGGATCCCCTGCATTCTCTGCCTGTCCCTCTTGGCTTGTTTTCAACATTCAGTTCCAAAGACGTAAGGGCCTGAAGCTGAAGTTAATATCACCACATGATGTGGGCTCCAGCTGCTGGGTTTAAGCAAAGGCGTATCCAAGGTATTAGAAGCAACACAGCCTGAGCATGCAGTTGCTTGAGTGCTACATTTTTTAAAAAAAAAAATCCCTCCCACCCCCCTCAAACTGCTTGGAATAAGAACTTGAATTCAAATAGGAACAAATAGCCAATAGGGACAAACAGCACTCTAAAAGTGCCTAGAATTAAGAGGGACCATAGACCTGTCTGGCCACGTTTGGGAATATTGGGAACAAATCACTCCATCCTGTCCCACCTCCCTGCCTTGGGTCAAAAGCATCAGTGCCGGCCCCAGGTTTTGGGGGGCTCTTGGGCAAGTCACTCTTAACATCCCCCTCCCTTAGTGAACCTACTTCTTCACCACCATTGTCACCAGCTGGTCCCTTTCAACATTCTGGTTTCGCCTGCAAAAAAAGGTCCACTTCACAGACACAGCAGTGGAGAAATAAAGGATTCAAAAGCCATGTGCAGCAACTACAGGTATGTAGGTGCACATGCAAATGGACCAACCCACCAGTGACAAATCACTCGATAACCCAAGTCAAAGGTGAAGGTACGTTATCACCCACAGTCACGTATACCCCTGGAACAATGGCAGGAAAAGGATGGTGGAGCTGAACACAGAGCAATGCCCGGACAAGATACCAGACCACAAATTTGCACGCTTGCTCCGAAAATAAATCGGCGCGCTTGCTCCGAAAATAAAAACACAAGGAAACCATACATACAAAAGTCATAAGTGAGGTCAAGGTAAACATGGAATAAAGTACCAGGAGGGAGATGGATTGACAAGTGTGCCACAACAGCGAGTGAGTCATTCCAACAATGTGTAGGATCGGGGGGGGGGCAGGAAGCAGGGTTAATCAGCAGAGTTTAGGTCAGGCAGAGTTTCATTGGTGGTCATTCCACCTGGCTGCATCAAAGCAGTCTGGTTTCTCTCTGCCCAGAACGGTCTTCTGCAGTGGCCATATTACCTGGTCATTCTCTAACTTCATAACGATTTAATGGCAGCAGCTTATCTTCACCTTCTTTTGACGCCCCTCCTTCCTTTCACGTTTTGTCTATTGGATTGTAAGCCATTATGGAAGGAAACCATCTTTTGTATTCTTTGTACAGAGCCTGAGAGTATTTTAGGTCCTAAACAAGAATCAAGGCTACTGGGAAGCCATTGCTCCAGCAGCATCCCCTGATAATTCTGGGCTCTTAGGCACAAAGAATGCAACAAAGGACCAAAACAGACATTCCTTTAAATCTCTATCTAGAGGGCCTGATCTGGATCTTAAAGTTTTATTCTAGAGGGCCCGATCTGGATCTTAAAAGCTCCCTCCACCCCCATGCTAAGGTCCTGAACCAGCTGGAGGGGGGGGGGGAGCGTCACCTACGCTAGACTAGAGTAAAAATGAAAAAAAGAAAGCAAGGACGTAGCTGCTAGATATGGGTCTAAAGTAATGTCTGTTCTGACCCAAGGGGATACATTTCTTTGATCTTTTCCCAGCATGACCTGACAAACCAATCCAAAAGGGTTCCAATGTATCAGAAGAGCAGCCCGTTTTTGGAGAAGCACAAGCCCTTCCTCACACAAGACTGACACAGAAATATTTATTTATTTATTTCATTTTTATATCACCCAATAGCCGAAGCTCTCTGGATGGTTCACAAAATTAAAACCACAAAAATGCAACAGAAAATACAATATTAAATATAATAGATTAGAACTACAGAATTAAAACTACAGAAATGCACTGCAGAGTATAATCCTGCCAATAATAGATGCAAAAAGTCCAAATTATTTTAACGATGGGTGGGGTGGGGTATCTTCTAGGTCAGGGGTGGGAAGCACTTGTGGAGTAGGGGGCCAAATGATCTCACCCGTGGCCCTTCCCCGGCCAGATGACATTAGGGGGTGTGGCGGGGGCCACTTCGCCCATGACACATCCTCCCCACGGGGGCAGCATGCAGCACATGAACCAAATCAGCTGGTGCTGGGAACAGCTGTTCCTCCCAGCATCTGCCTGGTCCTCCCGCAAACCACAACCCTACTGTTATCTCTTATCTGAGATTGTAGATAACAGGAGGAATTATTCCAGGGGGCTCAGTGGGTCAGATGGGGAGCCTCCGCAGGCTGGATTAGGCCCATGGGCTGGAGGTTGCCCATCCCTGTTCTAGATCATGTTGGATCCTGTCAAGAGACACAATCACTTTCTTTAAAATGTCCATGTCTGTGAGCATTTCCATACACATGGAGGAAGGCAGGGTCTTTGGGAAGAGGGGCATTATTTTCAGCTCTTGAGACCAAGTTGTCTATTATTAGCATCTTGAGCTGGGCTCTGATTGCTGTCAGCAAAAAGCCCCACTCACGTCATCCACTGGGAGAGGCAGGCCTCATGCCAGGCCTGTCGCCTTTGCTAGACATTCCAGTGTGCTGAAGAGGGCATGCTACCAGTGCTGGGATGACTAGCATGCGCCGTCCATTTCTGCGATGCATGATGCCATTGCTGAACCACGTGGTTCGATCTTGCCGGGCTTCAAGGCAGAAAAACCAAAGGAGGGAAAGCACCAATAACAGGAAAGGGCAGGGGGAGCATGGAATCTCAGAAGTACTCACGCACACTGGCCTAAATGCAGTTTGAAATGAAATCCTTCTTCAGGGACACTTAAAAATCACAGCACTGTATTGTGCTTTGTCTGTTTGTTTAAAGCAGAGTTGGGTAACATGTGGCCTGCAGGCTGCATCCCCCCCCCTCCCCCCGGCCTGGCCTGGCCTTTTTTTTACAGTCACCACTTCTAACACCAGATTTACCATGGTGGCAGCAAAGGGGCAATTTTCTTCCAACCGAGGCAGGCAGTCATTGTGCGCCTCGATTTAAAGACAAATCACCCCTTTTTTTGCCGCTTCAGCGCCACCAAATTTCAGTGGGCAGGGGTGTGGTTCTTGGGGGAGAGGGGCTGGAATTGGCCCTTGGAACCCCTGACGCTGCCCACCGCAAGTTTAAAGCATTTTTAACTTGCTCCTTAGCCAAAATGGCTCCCAGAACAGCTTACAAATATCAGTAGTAAGGCAGGCCCTGCCTCACCTAAAGGACATGACACAAAAGAAAACGGGGATGGGGAGGGAGGAGGGGAAAAAAAAGAATGATTAGGCACCAGTTTTAGAAGTTATAGTTCTTATAAGAACCAGCTACGTTGGAAACAGTTCAAGTGGCCTGATGGAATGGCTGCCAGGTAACTGACAGATGGGGCGAGCCAAAGGCAAAGCTGTTCTGAAGTGTGCACTGTAACCTAATCTTTATTTTTGTGCACCCTTGAGATTTCATCTCCCACTCCCTGTTTTTCCCCTGGGTTTCAAGGCAGTCACAGAGTAAAAGCATCAATATGGGCTGCAACGGACACACTAAAGTTCCCCCCTCCTGCCATTTGCCTCCTTCTCAAAATACCCAGCTGTCACAGTGCTAACCAATATACCGGCACAGGAGCCACCTCTGCACAGCTGGGTCCCACATCACTCTGACCCAGTCGTTTAGGAGGAACAGTGTTGGTCAGGTGAGGAAGAAGCTCCTTCCTCTGCCAGAAACAGCCAGATTCCGCTGGTCGCTGCGGAGCCTTGCTGGCCCTCATGTGGAGCGCGCCGGGCTGCTGTGGGGTCCACCACCCATTTGGGATACGCAAGTGCTGCCGGCACGAATGGCCCTGGGGAGCGAGTGGCAATTTGTGCAATCACCATGACCCCTTTCCAAGTTGCGGTGCAGGTGGATCTTGTGCTTGCCGCCACATGGAAGAATGGGTTCGTCATTACAGAGCTGCCCTTCCCACACAGGTATTAGCCAGGTTGCAAGCTCTCTGGCGACCTCACACTATCTTATGGGTGAACATACAGGGGGCGGGGGCAGGAAGTGTCTGAATTAGATCTCTGGCAGAGGAAGGGGCCGTATCTGACACTTGCCCCAAATGGTTCACTCATATTATATTTGTAAACTGGCCTGAGATTTGGTAAGATCATCCATCCATCCATCCATCCACCTACCTACCTACCTACTCAGGGGTGCAGAACCCCAGTCTGGCACACACAGCCTCTATCTGATATTGTTGCTATTGCTGGAGCAAAAATGGCTCCTACACCAGTCCGATGATGCATGACCTGGTTCATGTTCCACGTTCTGGGCTGTGTGTGTGTTACTGTTTCTCCCTTCAGTATAGTATGTGACTGGGGTCTTCAACGTGATGCCCATGCACACCAATGTGCCTCCAGACACTTATCTTGGTGCCTACCAGGTTCTCTGCCCTGGCCCCAATTTTTATTTTACATACATACAGTTTATTGCTTTTTAGCCAATCAGGCCATCCGCACACAAAACAAATAGAATTCTCACATCAGCCGAAAGGGAAACCGAAGTACAAATTATTAATAAAATAACTAACAAGAGCAAGTTAAAAACATTTTAAAATCCTAAAACAATATTTGCCAGAACGTTATTACCATGTTTACAGATTTAGTTTTTTTATAATGGCCCCAATTTTTATTTTATATCTTATGAGTTTAAAAAAACAAAACAAATTAAAATGTGTGTTTTTTAACTGGAAGGCTGGCATGCTCAAAAGCAAAATGCTTCCTTCCAGTTCCATCTTGGTCTGGGTTCAAAAGAGTGTTTTTTGTGTGTTTTGGCACTCTGCCCCCACATCTGCTTTGTTCTTATTTATTTATGTATTTGTAATACTTTGTTGTTGTTTATTCGTTCAGTCGCTTCCGACTCTTCGTGACTTCATGGACCAGCCCACACCAGAGCTTCCTGTCGGCCATCGCCACCCCCAGCTCCCCCAAGGTCGAGTCCGTCACCTCCAGAATATCATCCATTTGTAATACTTATATACTACTTAATATAATAAAATCTCTAAGTGGTTAGTACTTAGATTCTTGGGCAAGTTAATTTTCTTTTAGTCTCACCAGTTTGCTTTCTGGGAAGTGAAAAATGGTTTTGTGACCAGCCTTGCCCACCATGGTAGCCACTTTATTAATGGGCAAGCCCTCCCCACCATGGTAACCATTTTGTGAGAGCACTCTCAACATTCTAAAATTCCAAATGTGCCCACCGACCCAAAAAGGTTGGAGACCCCTGGTATATGATCACTGAGAAGTGGAGAAAAGGGTGTTCTTAATGGTTTTTTGGTTCCCAGTTCCTAGACAATCAGTCTTTTCCATATCTGAGGGGGAATTCAAATTAAAGTATGTTAATTTGATGTTAATTTGGCTCAAGAAAGATGCATGATAAGCACAAACAGCAGAATCCCTGCTCAAAAATATTACACCTTAAATATTACATTCCCTCCACAGGGCTGCTTCATATTAGCTGATATAGGTAATCAATGTTTGGTTGACATACAGTATATGTATCACCAAGGTAGGCTTCTGCTGTGCTAAGCTTGATCTCTGTTTAAGTAAGCAAAAGGAGTTCAGAAAAATGGAAGTAATATTTGAAGCATTGCCTTTGATATTCTGTCCATCTTCCCCCTCATCCTATGGAGAAGAAGGTAACAATTTACTCTCATGGAATGAAGTCTTCTTTTTCCTTTCTTTTTTAACATGGCATAATTTTCCATTGTAAAGTGTGATTTTGTTTTTCTCTCCCCCGCCCTCTTGTTTGTTCTTAATTTTAATGTGCAATACGTTGGGGAGAAAAAATTCCCTTCTTGTAATCAACTCTGCATGAAAAGTTCATTACTCATCCCCTGCACAGCTCCCAGAATTGCCTTTCCCATTTGTAATAAAGGCCTCTGTCAGAAGATCTCACATTTCCCAAGGTTACGCCACATTCCATTGTCTATCATGGCAATTCTGGATATACACTGGGACACTTTCGGCACTACTGGACGTCCTCCCGGAATTCCTGCACATGTGAACAATGTCATTTGTGAAACAGGAGCTCCTAAGGGCCAGAACACACATTGCTTTAAATCCGTATCTAGTATCTATGTCTTTTTCCCCATTTTTACTCCAGATTAAGAAGGAGCCCTGACACTAAGGTCTGAATCAGATTGGATCTCCTGTGCCTATTCTAGAGTAAAAATGAAAAAGAAGAGAGAGAAAAGATGTAGCTGCTAGATATGGATTTAAAGTAATGTCTGTTTTGGCTCTCTAGAATGCTGTAGAACCTTCTATGATCTACAATTTAGATCAGGAGAAGATTGAACCAGATGCAGCCATGGCCTATGGACCTCTGATTCATATGCAGTATTGTTCTTGGAGGAAGGCTCTCAAAGATCCACTCTTCATGAAGCATCCAAAATGTCCTTAAAGGGTTGAGTCATTTTAAACACACTGGCGCCAAAATGGTCTGGTTTCATAGGGCTGCTTTACAGCAGCAGTTGCTGCATTTACACTAGTGGGACACGTCAGCACATCTCCAAACACTAGGGGGTGTGCAGTGAAGACCTGCCAGGGGGCCATGACTAATTAAGGGAGGAGCCATAGCTCAGTGGTAGAGCACATGCTTTGTATACAAAAAGTCCCAGGTTCAAGCCTTGGCATCTCCAGTTTAAGAGATCAGGTAGCAGGAAAATGGACTGACAGTCAACTCTGACCCATCCAAGGCAGCTTCCTGTGTTCCAAATGGCACCGCATCTCCCCATCACCCTTCATATGTGTGCCCCTCTGGAAATATTGATGCCGATGTGGTACGCATACCACTATGAAGTGTGACTAGAGATAAATAGCAGAGGTGATCTGATGAGGATGATCTCAAGGCATTGGGTGGGTTAGGGTATTTTTAGACTATGTTTTAATGTGTATTTTTACTGTTTTAAATTGTACTGTTGTACATTGCCCGGAGTGTCCGGGTGACTGGCCAGATAGGTGATTAAGAAATTTAATAGGTAGGTAGGTAGGTAGGTAGGTAGATAGATAGATAGATAGATAGATAGATAGATAGATAGATAGATGATAGAGTTGGATCCAGTCTTAATCATACTTACAGCAGCCCCACTGAAATCAATGGAATTTTAGTTAGCCATGACTAACCTTAGTCCCATCCATTTCAATGGGTCTACTCTAAGTAGGACTAAGTCTGGATCCAACCTATAGCGTTTATCACAACCTGGCTCTGCTCCTTCCTCCCAGCTTGCCGTTAATTCTAGTGGCTCTTGGGCTTCCACGGAGATGCTGCTTGGGATTACCTTCCAAAGGGGCTTGTTGTCCTTCTCCCGGGCTCCTTATGCCAAGTGCAGGAGTCTCTGAAATGCTGTTTTCAGCCTGGAAGCTGCATGATGAGATGGCTGGTTAGAAAAAGCAGCAGGTGTGGCAGCAACTCAACTGTCATGGCTGGTGGGTAGAACAGGCCCACTCTGTGGGCCAAAGAGAGTTTGTCCAGCATGGGAGGCAGGAAGAGCCTTCGTCCGCTGGCAAGACAACGCAGAGTTCTGTTGAAGACATCGCTGTATCTTTTAATGTTCCATTAAACAGGCCAGTGATATGGTTAAGATTTTCTCCCCATTTAAACAAAGCACTGCTTATTTATTCATTTTCTTACTGTTTATATTCTGCCTTCCCTCTACAGAGCTCAGAATGGTGTACCTCAGGACCAGGGGCTAAATCCAGCCTTCCTGAGGTCCCAGTCTGGTCCTCCCAGGTTCCCCAGATAGCAACCCCTCCTTTTCCCCAACCATTCACCCATTCATTCATTTCTTGCATTGTAATAAATGAATGTGTTGTATTGGTAGAGGGAATTACTATAAGAATCAGTAGGCCTCAAACACAACTATCCTTTATTTATCACACACAGAACTGAAGAACTTAGCAGAAACTCCACCCACTGTTGCTTAGGGGTGCACGAAAGCCACTTACCTGGTCTCGCAGCTTGCTTCGCGGTGGGGGGGAGGCGCTTCGCTGCTCCCCCCGAAGTTCAGGCCGGGGGGGGAGGCTTCCCTCCTCGCCCGGCCAAAATTCAGGCCGGGGGGGAGGCTTCCTGCCTCACCCGGCCGAAATTCAGGCTGGGGAGGAGGCGCCTCGCCTCGCCCGGCTGCGAAATAAAAAGTTAAAAAAAAAAAACGCCCCCGTGATAGGCTACGTGACGATTAACGTAGCCTATCATGGCTAGATCTGCAAAGTCAGCCGTGATAGGCTACGTAAATCGTCACATAGCCTATCACGGGTGACTTTAAAAAAAAAAAGCGCGTACGCAAATGGCGGCCCCTATAGGGAGCCGCCATTCACGTTCCTTATTTGGTCGCTGTAGTCTACGTAAATCTTTACGTAGACTATGGCGAAAATAAGGGCAACGCAAATAGCATTGCCCTTATTTTCGCTGTAGTCTACGTAATCTTTACGTAGACTACAGCGACCAAATAAGGAACGTGAATGGTGACTCCCTATGGGGGCTGCCATTAGCCGTACGCGCTTTATTTATTTTTTTAAGTCACCCGTGATAGGCTACGTGACGATTTACGTAGCCTATCACGGCTGACTTTGCAAATCTAGCCGTGATAGGCTACGTTAATCGTCACGTAGCCTATCACGGGGGCGTTGGTTTTTTTTTACTTTTCTTGGAATGGCGGCGGCGGCAGCCGGTCGAAAGACCGGCTGCCACCTCTGCCCCTGTTGAAGACCTGCCGAACCGCCGCCAGGACCCGCCACCGGGAGGGACATTCGGGAAAGGTAAGTCCCATCCTGGGGGGGCGGGCGGGGGGGGCGGAGAATTTCTCCCCGAAACTACTTCGGGGGACCGAATACGTTGGCACTCGGCCCCCTGAAGTTTTGGGGAGAAATTCTCCCCCATCCCTACTGTTGCTACTCCCAACTCTACAGGAGCTGCCAAGGTTCAAAACAATAGCTAAGCCACAGTACCCAGTACCCGCCCCAGGATACATATTATTATACCAATGGTTTGGTGGTTTCCCATCTTTTGTACATTTCTAAAAGGCTGAAATGCCTCTCCTAGAGCTTTAAGTGAAAGCGCACTGGCATTTTTTGCCCCACCCCTTTTGCTTTTGGTTCCTCCACCCCACCCCTGGAATGAGGCCCCTGAGAGCTTCCCCAAATCGGAATTTGGCCCCGATGGACATAGTTCCTCTCCCTTCCATCCTATCATAACAATGGTGGGTGCTTCCAGGCAGAGGGCTTCTAATGCTACCAGTCAGAAGGCACTGTGCAGCAATTTATTTCGCTTAATGTATTTTCCACCGTAAGAGAAAAGACAGAAGAAGCTGTGGGAAAACATGGGAGGCTTATGAGTGGAGGACAACATCGTCTGGATCCCCCCATAAAATTCTATGAATGGGGCAAAGCGAGGACTCCATAAAAGCCTCATCTGGAAGCCTCCCTGATGAGGTAGATTAGGCGGAAAGATAGCGACCGGCCCAACATCACCCCATAAGCTTTGTGGCTAAGTGGGGATTTTAACTTAAGCCTCCACAGTCCCAGTCTGGCAGTTTAGCCACTACTCCACACTGCCTTTCTGCTTAAACCAGGCATGCACAACTTATGCCCAAACAATCGCAATGCAACGTGCCGTCCACCAGTCAGGTATTGTGGCTTGTCAATTGCCTGACAATCCTCTCGTTTTTGCAGTTCTAGGCATACAGCCAAAATGGGAGGTTTATTGATCCCCTGATGGACCACCATAGTTGACTGATAGGCTATAGTCAGCTGGGGGGGGGATGGGCAGGGGCGGGCTAAACAGTTAAAGTAAATGAAATGTGTAGAGTTTAAGTGAGTGCACTGTATTGGTTTTCTTACTATAACGTTGAATGTAGCTAGCTAGGTTAGGTAGGAAATTGCCTGCTGCTAGGACACATACCTTTGAACTGTCCTAATGGTCTAAAAACAGAATTATTTTTCACTAAAAACAGTGCCTGGTGTGGTAGGTGTGCCTGTCTTAGCTTCTAGTCCAAAATGCTGACCCGACACCGTCAAAAGTGTAGCGCATTTGGCTTTGGGATAGCTTTTATGGCACGGTGTAAAATATTTCACTCTACCTTGCATCAACGTTGAGCAAATCCTGCTGCTCTTGGTCTCACTGATCCTCACCACCTTAAAACTGAGATAATATTTTTTCATGTAGACCAGCCTTCCCCAACCTGGTGCCCTGCAAAAGTGCTGGACTGCAACTCCCATGATTCCCAGCCAGCTGTAAGTTTGGGAGCACTGGGTGACCTGAATCCAAGGATGCTTCCAGACATAAGAACAGAAGAAGAGCCCTGCTGGATCAGACCAAGGGTCCATCTAGTCCAGCATTCTGTTCACACAGTGGCCAGCCAGCTGCCCACGGGAAACCCACAAGCAGGACATGAGTGCAACACCGCCCTCCTCCCCATGTTTCCCAGCAACTGATGTACATAGGCTCACTGCCTCTGGTACTGGAGGTAGCACATAGCCATCAGGACTGGTAGCCATTGATAGACCTCTCTTCCAGGAGGGCTCCTAGTGCTAACAGTCAAAGGGCATTGTGCAGCTGTTCTGTCTTTTCTTCCTTAATGGATGCTTTCTCCATTAAGAAAAAAGATGGAAAATACATGAAGACTACAAATTGAAAATGTCGTCATCTGGACACCTACCCCCTAAAACTCCATGAATGAGCCGGTGCGCCCCAAGATTCTCCCTCCAGTTGGGGGCATTGTGGGCTGAGGGTGGGCTGAGGGTGGGCTCCCTCCCCAAATGTGACTGGCAGTATCAAAACAGACAGGGCATCTCTTTGGCATCCCTGAAGCAGTGCCAGATAGCAGAGATTCAGTGCCAATTGCAGGATTCATAGATCTCATACCAGGAATTGCATGCACAACAATGTCTGGCATATACAGGGCTTCTCTACATTATGGAAAAATCCTGCAGCCTTACCGGGGCTTTCTGCTTCTGATTCCGTGGAGTGGTTAGGACGGGCTCCTTTAGACGATGAGCACAACGTGGAATTGAAAACGCCCTTTCTCGGCAGCCGTACTGAGGCTTTCTATATTTTCAATGAAACACCATCTAGTGGCTGATATCCTGTGGGGTTTTTTATTCCAGCTGATCTCTGATCTTTTTGAAAGAGGGATAAATCTGGAAACGTGCGGGAGACGTCCTGGAGGTTGACGTCATCATTTAAAGAATCCACAAACTTCCATGAATGGCCAATTACGAACGTGCAATAAATCACTCATGTAGAGGCACCCATACTCCAGGAGAGGATGTGCCTATGGAAGCATGCTTTTCTGTACACATCACTTTTGCTGGATCAGGGCATCTGTGTGAAGCTAGCCACTGTATAACCAGCACTGGTCCTCCTGCACCAGTCTACGATAACCATGTGGTCTGGCGGGAGACCAGCAAGGGATGAAGCACATCCCTTCACATCTGGAGCATGGGGGGGGGGGTAGAAGTGGTAAATCAACATACCTGATCCTTGAAATCAGAGCCAGATGGAGGTGCCCTAAGATTGCTACTCGGTTGAATTGAAACATTGATCCATTTCATTTCTGCAGGCTATTACTGAACAAATTAAATTCAGTGTTAGCTTGTCTGAATCTATGCACCCAAAATTAAGTTATCTATTTCACTAAAATACAGTCTTTCCCCCCATCTCCTCCAACCACCACAATTTTGCTATTTGCATTTCTGTTGGGAACTCTGATTTTATAAGAGCCTTCACAATAAAATTATTGTGCAATAGTTACCCAGCATGGTTTAATTTGGAAATAACTGCATAAAGCAGATTAACATTTATATTGGGCAACTACCTAGTGTAAGCATTAATCACATCTAGTTGTTGATTGAGTGTAAAGGGCCCTAACAAAAGACAAACAACTATGTTCAGTCCCATTTGCTATGCATAAGACTGCACACTAGCTTATGCCAATGCAACTGCTTTTGCATCAGTAACCCTTTGCAATCACCCACAGGATTGGCCATTGCAGTTGATCTTACTGCCTTCTCTTCACAAACACCTTTTAACCTGTTTATTCGGTGATACATTAGGCATACATTGATTTAATGGCACCAGAATGAAAAGAAGCAGATTCATTTGAGGTGTAAAGCATAATCACAAACATAAACAAAATGAATGTAATGCTGAAACTACCGTTCACCACTGCAAAATAAATAACTGCAATCAATAGCAAATCTTCTGAATATAATACCAAATGAGTTCAAGAGCAAATATTTCTTTGCCGTTAAAAAACTTCCATCCTTTATATGTAACATGCAAGACAGAAGTATTATTGTCGGTTTCAATGTATGAGGTATCCAGCATCATAAAATGCTTCAATTAAGAGACAGTTTAGTTTGAGTGTAGCAGCTAAGAGTATAAACCAGGAGCTTCTTGGCTAAAATTTCACACCTGTTATGGAGGTGACCTTAGACAAGTCACTCTTTCAACCTCAGCCCCCACATCTGCAATATAGGAGTGATAATAATGCTGGTCTGCATTACAGGGTAGTTGTAAGGATAATGGAGAACTAGGTATTAGAGTTTGCTGCTGGGACTGACTTTTTGCAGTGGTGGTACCAGAAAAAAAATGAGAGGGGCACAGAAAATGCAAAGTATATTTGTAGGGACGCTGAGCTGTGTCCTACGTCTTAGATTTTTGAAAGAGGAATAGCAGTACATTTCACTTTAACACCCTCATCCTAAACATATTTTCTCTGAAGTAAATCGATTTGATTTTGATGGAATTAATTGTCAAGTAAACATACTCAGTCTCACAGCCTTAATTTCCTGTTTATTATTCAGTTATAATTTATATGTGAAGAGTGCCTTTTCTTCGAATAACCACAGGAGCTCAGTTGTGGAGGGGGGATTGCCCCTCTCATACCCGCCCCATGGCTCTGCCTATTGCTTCTCCAGAAGAAAAGAAAGAAAAAGGAAAACTCGGATAGTGGCAAAAGGATTATGATAATGGTCAGGAATTGGGATAGTGTAAGTGTGACATTACACACACCCACACACACACACACACACACACGGAGTTTGTAAGTATGTATTCCTATTATAAGTCTATGTGTATGCTGAGTTTCTAGGTTAAAGTGGGATGAGTGACAGGAAGAATGGTGGATTTGCATCTGTGTAATGATTGGCTGAGTGAATGAATGGGGAATGAAGTGTGTGTGCTATATAAACTGTGTGCTGTGCTGTGTGAGTCAGACAGGGATATGATTTGAGATAGGGATCAGAGATAGGGAACATGTGTTATGATTTTAGAACTGAGAGAGATGTCTGTGGTGACTGCGAAATGTTTGATTTGAAGGTGTAATCTGCTATATGGGAGAACATACATTAATAGAACTATTAAGAGTTGCTTATTTACTGTTCAGCAGCTTATTTGCTGTACTTAATATTGTTTGTTTGTTTAACTAAATCCTGTGACTCCTGATCTTGTCTACATAAGGAGAAGGAAATAAAGGAAACAATACAGATGAAAATATAAACAAGGGGCTAAAGGCAAAAGGGGCAAGGGCAGAAATACTGGAAGTAACAGAATATTTTATCTTAAAGCTTTTGCTGCCAGTAATGAAGCCTTAGGAGTGGAACTTCAATCTTTTAGAATGTGGGGGAGGAACTGCACAAACGCTGGGAAACCACAAAACAATGGGTGGTTTGGGGAAAGGGGGTGAGGCCAGAGGAAGCCCAGAGGACCAGATTGGGACCCTAGGAGGCTGGATGTGGCCCCAGGGCTGAGGTTCGACACCCCTGGCCTAAATGGACATTAATCTTTGAAATGGAGTCCATATATTTCCACAAGGAATACCATCTTAAACGATAAATAGCTCCAGCACTTCAGCACAGCCCCCCACCCCAGCCCCGGCCAGAGTTATTACAATCTAAGCCCAGTTCTCAAAATGTGGATAATGTTGTGGTAGTTCATGGTGGTGCAATTATTGCTAGCATATGCTTGCATGCAGTAATTGCACCGCCATGAACTACCAGCAATATTCAAGAGAAGTGTGTGTGTGTGTGTGTGTGCGTGCGCGCGCGTGGGGCGGGGGAGAGCAAGAGCGCACATTTCTTACATCACTTAAGGCTTGCTGCGGCAGAAGGGTCAAAGACGAGGCATTGGTTTCCATAGGCCTAGTATCTGGTAGACGAAGGAGGCTTGCTGAATCAGGCCTCTATGTGAAGGCCCTACTATCTCATGATCTTTATTAGGCTGCCTCAGATCAATAATGGTTTATGACTGTGTTCACTTGTGTAGGGGAGCCACTCTGCGGTGCTGTGAGGTCACTTTTCCAGTCTCTGTTAGTCATTTTCTGTGCTGAAAGGGATCAAAGCAACTTTATAGATTGACACAGCCAGTCAACAACGGTCCTACGTCCTTTATGTTTTAGATCTCAGGCAAAGCAAAATGAACTGTTTTAAGCAGGCAGAAATGTGATCGTTCCTTGGAGTTCCTTCCTCCCCCCCTTTTTTCTTTAATTTTTATCAAATAGAAATATTAATTATATTTCAGTACAAAGGAACAATAAATATTGGATATGGTTTCTGGGGTCCTCAATGTCTCTTCCTTCTTTTTCAACAATGCAGGTGCATTGCAAAGTGTGTGTGTGTGCGTGCGCGCGCACGCGTGAATGTGTGCGTCTTGGATTACAAATGGAATGCATTATGCATGTAGACACTTGCCTTTCCTTACAGCCTTGGAACTCTCCTCCCCCACCTCTTGGCACTGGGAAATTTAGGGGGCCTTTTCTAAGGTTTGTGCTCTTCGCCGAAAGAGAACTCAGGCTTTCAGGATGCGCTGTGTAAATGTACTTACATGCTGTGGCTCGAACTACACATGCAGCAGAAGGAGGTGTAAATCAGTTAACAGAATGAGGTGCATGCAGAAAGTGCTTGATTCAGTCCCCAGCATCTCCACTTTTGTTCTTTAATGCATACACTGGCAGGTGATGGAAAAGACCTCTGCCTGAGACCCTGGAGAGCCATTGCTAGCCAGAGTGGACAGTATTCAGCTATATGGACCAATGGTCTGACCTAGTATTAGGCAGTTTCCAATGTTCCCCCTAAAGTCCTGAGGAGGTGGAATGGATGGGGCATCTTCACACTGTCTGCAAGTGGGGAATTGCATTTCTTGACTGCTCTCCTATGAAGCCAAACTCTTGTAAGTAGAAAATTAGCAGACCGTGGAAAGCAGTGTGCTAGAACGTTTCTTCCTGACGTGCTAGAGTTTTTCTTGCAGTGCATTTCTTGTGTGTCACAGAGCATTAAAAAAATTATATCCCCAACAACAGCCTGAAGTGGTACAGTTTATTCAACCATCTGAGGGCTCTGCCACTACCTCTGGGTGCTTCCAGATGAGGCTTTTAATGTGAAATTGCCATGCCTCCATGCATTTTTACAGAGGTTCCTGATATTGTGTGATCCTCCTCTATTTTCCCACTGTCTTTTTTTATTACACAGAAAATCTGTTAAGATTGGAAAGAACAGAATAGCAGAGCAATCCTTTTGCAGGTGTGGATAATAAAATGCACACTTGAGGCACAGTGGAAGGAGTTGTCCCTGGATAAGGTGGATGACATGTTGGGAATTCTTCTCTAGTGCTTGGTTGTGCATTTCCGGTTTCAGAGCCAACTAACAAGCTGGGGGAAATCAAGCCAGCCAGGTTCCCCCCCACCCAAAAAAGCTGGGTTGTGAAACTGACTAGATCAGGTTATGGGATTATTAGATCAGAATTTGACTGTACTAAAGATTGGACATTCTCAGGTGAAATCCATGGGACTTGTAGCCTGTTCATTAACATGTTCTCAGAAGTAACATTAGCTGCAATCCTCTAGTC
This sequence comes from Heloderma suspectum, assembly GCF_057233095.1. Classification (NCBI taxonomy): domain Eukaryota; kingdom Metazoa; phylum Chordata; class Lepidosauria; order Squamata; family Helodermatidae; genus Heloderma; species Heloderma suspectum. The sequence goes on from NC_139458.1 coordinate 277,216,549, forward strand.
CAATGCTGCAGCCACTCTTTCTAAAAACAACATTTTGCAGTTGTGCTGCTTCAAAACTATAAACACACACACACACACACACACACATTCACACTCAGAAAACAGGGGGCTAACACAGCACTGAGGAGCACCCCTTTCAAATTGCTGGGAAACCAATGAGAGGTGGGGAAAGAGGGGAGGGACAACACTGCCCATACAGCTATGTCACTTGCACACTATGTGGAAAAAAATAGTGAGATGCACAAAGAAACGAAAAGCTCTAGAGAGCTTAACATCACAATATAAAGTTTAGATGACCCGGTTAAATTGAAGTAAGTTACAACCTTTTGTTCTGCACTGTTTATGGCATCTAGTCTTAGGTTGCTTCTGCACTGGCTTTTTAATACAGCACTGACAGACTGTTAAGTCACTGGTGTGTTCCTGAAAATCCAGATAGTGGGCCCATTTGCATGACACAAGAGTGGTTAATAAGCCACAGTGGCTCATTAACCATCCTACACATTCCAGCCTGATTTACATAATTACCCTCATGCCATCTGAACCTGGTGAGGGTGGCTTGTTTGGGTGGTTAACATACCACCCTGAACCCATGGTAGGGTTGTGGGCAGTGTAGTACGGTGGCTCCAATTTCAGTGCAGCTATGAATCCATTCCAGGTGTCACCCAGAACCAACCAGGACTCTAAAGGAGCTGTCCAAGGTGCCAAACACTATATCCAAAATAGGTGCACAGCCCCACCAAAATTGGAGCCACCAGCCTCCACTGGTTGTGGAGTGGTTTGTTCACCACCCCAAGCCACCCTCACCAGGTTTGGATGACACAAGAACCCCCGGCAGGGTGGCGGGAGGCTGAATCAGCAACCTGGCACCTACGGACGCCACAGCCCATGGGCTATGGTGATCATGTGAACAGGGTCAATATTTCTCCCATTCCCATCCTTCCCCCCACACACACACTATTTGTTGACCTTCTGTTCCAGTTGTAGCACAATGTTTTCAGTTGTGAACTGGCAAGCTCACATAAATATAGCTTTGTGTTCTCACCTGGCTTGGAGGCGTGGGTTATGACTTGCTTGCTTGGTGATGATGTGTATGTAACCCAACCTCTTTCCATTACTTGGTCAACCAGCCACCACCACTACCTGTTCTCTGAATTTGAAACTGTAACAAATCCCCCTACAGTTTCAATGAAAAGAAAAGAGGTGAAATTAACAAGAAGATGATCAATTACACCTCTCTCTCTCTCTCTCTCTCTCTCTCTCTCTCTCTCTCTCGCAAACCTTGAAACTATACAGGGACTGCAGAAGTGAAACGTGGGAAAGCGTGTCAATTTTGCACATGTGTGTGCACACGCACACACACACACTATGCAGTTCAAGTACTGCTGCACTCACACTGCTCTTGAGGGAAACGAATGAAATCAGCAAAGCTCCTGCCCCTTCACCTTTAAATCCAGTCCCAGACAGTTTCAAATTTTAAAAAACTGAGGTGAAATTGACAAACCTCATAGAAAGTGCACCTCATGCACTTACTTACTGGGAAAGGACAAAGGAGTGAGGAGAAGTCCCACACCCAGCAGCATCTGGCAAGAACTCTAGCTAAGGGGAGAGGGACTTTTCCCTTCCCTGGAGCAGCTGCAATGGAGGTAGGGGGCACTTTTTACAGGGAAAGGCATGGGTGAAATTTCCCCAGCTTAGCTATCCTTTCAGAAGAAAGCAATCCGTTGTGTACAGAGGCCAAACTGGCAATTATCACTGAATCAGGCTGGCACTTGTATAGCCTTAGCAAAACAACAACAACAACAACAACAACAACAACGTGTGTGTGTGTGTGTGTGTGTGTGTATGTATAAGAGAGAGAGAGGAGGGGATTTGGAAGTACCCTTAACTGCCTAGCAGTGTGATGGATACATATTTGAATAAACTTTCAGAGCAGTGGAGTCCTTGTCAGCTGCTCTGACTTAATATGGCTTTTCCTACTAGGAGGTAAATACAAAATAAAGGCATAATGAAATGCAAAGGAGTAACAAGTATTTTTGTGCACGAGCAGAATGCACTTCGCTCATTCGCGAGTAGCTGCAGACAGCCCCAGCAGAGCTGGGAAAAGGAGCAGACTCTCGAAATCCAAAGGTCTGGATTGCAGTCAGTCTTGAGAAAGAGAAAAAAACATAAGCTCTGGGCCTTGTCACATACGTGACTGAAGCTACAATCCTATGCACACTTATTGGCAGTAGGCTCCATTGAACACAGATGGGCTTCCTTCTGAGCAAAACAGCACAGGAGATTGCACAGTAAATTCCCTTCCCCTATGTGTGGCCTGTCCTTCGCTGGGCCCTTCCTGCTCCTGCATTAAGACCGCCCATCGATGCAAGGGAAGGTGGTGCTTGCAAAGTAGTAAACAACATTCATCCTATCCTTCTCATAAATAATAACCCATTCAAAGCAACAAATTATCCTCGGCCCTCTTTCAGGAGAAGGTTGCAAAGAAGAGCACTCGGGGGCAACGATGAGAGAATCTGTCAGTCTCCTAGTGTTATTTTTGCTTTATGGAGATAATCTGCAAACTAAACACACTGAATTTAGGTTAGTGAAAATTGTGTCCTTTAAATATATATATGAAGAAAACATCTGGCTAATTAGAAGGAAAGCAACTTGTATCAGCATGATAATTTTTTCTGATTGGTAGGACTCCGCACTTTGAAAAGCAGCGCTTGCACAGTGACTGTGTTAGCTTTCATAATTAGGGCATGCTATTTGCATAAGTACACCAATAGCCACTTCCAACTATTCCCTCCCCAGCGTGTTTCATGAAGAATGTATAACGTATGCATTCATTTAGTAACACAAGGCACTGCATAAACAGGCCATCTTGCTATTTATGAAGTGTATGAAAACGGATCACCTTATAATGAGAAAAAGGGGAAGGGGTGGAGGCCATGCATGAAAGGAATTGCTTACAGCAGGGCTGGGCAGACTTCAGGCTAGCAGGATCTAGTCTGGCTTTTACTAGAATGACGAGATCCACCAACAGGAACCTGGTGCAAAAGACATACACTTAGAAGGAAAGAATTCTGAGACCAGGAAATAAATGGGGCACACAGTCTTTCCACACAAAATCTATTCCTGGTAAACCCAAGGTTTCTTCATTTCAGCAGTATCTTTTTTTAAGTGTGTGGTGTCAGTGGGTGGGAGTTTCTTGTTCATTTCTGGAAACTAGGTTTCAGTTTCCTGAGGTTAAAACTTTTTTTCTCCCTTCCTCTCACCTTCTCTTGAACTTTATAATCCCCTGGTTTCCTGACCAAATTTCCTGACCTATACATCCTAACTAAACCTTTCCACCTAACTAAACCTTTCCACCTAACTAAACCTTTCCACCTCCAAACCAGGGGTCCCCAATGCAGCGCCAGCAGGGACCTCCAAGGACACCCACAAAGCTCTCCACTTCCTGCCCCCTTCAAAAGAAATATTTTTAATAAGAATCTTGGAAAATGTTAGGCAATCTTCTTTCTCTCCCTTTCTAGCCTCACTATTTCTATAACATCCCCCCCACACACACACAGACACAAACACTCACACACGCACATCTCTTTAGCTCACTTTTGACTAGCCATGCCCCCACAGCAGCCATTATGTGACTAGCCACATTTTCCATGGGAGCCATTTTGTGGTGGTGCCTACAGCAGTTTCTCCAATTCCCAAATGTGCCCAGGGGTCCAAAAAGGTTGGGGACCCCTACTCTAAACTATTGAACTTTTGGCTGAAACGGACTAGCACATACCAAAAAGAGATTTAACCTCCAAATATCCTAAAAAACAAACCCAATACAAAAATGCTGTTCCTTCACAGATGGTTTTTGGATTTCATGGTGAGAGACTGATATTTTGGTCCAGCCCAGAGGTGGGCAACTTGTGGTCCTCCAGATGTTTTGGCCTACAACTCCCATAAGCCCTAGCTAATATAGTCAATGGTGAGGGATTATGGGAGTTGTAGACCAAAAGATCTGGAGGACCACACATTGCCCACCCCTGGTCTAGCCTCTCTTATCTTTATGCTTATAGAGGCTATAAGAACATAAGAAGACCCATGCTGGATCAGACCAAGGGTCCATCTAGTCCAGCATTCTGTTCTCACAGTGGCCAACCAGCTGCTTATGGGAAACCCACAAGTAGGATATGAGTGCAACAGTACCCTCCTGCCCATGTTCCCCAGCATCTGATGTACATAGTATCTGATGTATCGGATACTGGTGGAGATAGCATATACCCATCAAGACTAGTAGCCAGTGATAGCCTTCTCTTCCATGAGTCTATGCCCCTGGTGCCTGCATACCTTGTTGTTGTTCAGTCGTTCAGTCGTGTCCGACTCTTCGTGACCCCATGGACCATAGCACGCCAGGCCTTCCTGTCCTGCGCTCTCTCCCGGAGCGTGCTCAAGTTCATATTCATTGCATCCGTGATGCTATCCAGCCATCTCATCCTCTGCCGTCCCCTTCTCCTTTTGCCTTCAGTCTTTCCCAGCATCAGGGTCTTTTCCAGAGAGTTTTCTCTTCGTATTAGGTGGCCAAAATATTGGAGCTTCAGCTTCAGTATCTGTCCTTCCAACGAGCAGTCAGGGTTGATTTCCTTTAGGATGGACTGATTTGACCTCCTTGCAGTCCAGGGGACTCGTAAGAGTCTTCTCCAGCACCACAGTTCGAAAGCATCAATTCTTCGGCGCTCAGCCTTCCTTATAGTCCAGCTCTCACAGCCATACATTACTACTGGGAAAACCATAGCTTTGATTAGACAGACCTTTGTCGGCAAGGTGATGTCTCTGCTTCTTACTATGCTGTCTAGGTTGGCCATAGCTTTCCTCCCAAGGAGCAAGCGTCTTTTAATTTCATGGCTACAGTCACCGTCTGCGGTGATCTTGGAGCCCAAGAAAATAAAATCTGTCACTGCTTCCATTTCTTCCCCTTCTATATGCCAGGAAGTGATGGGGCCAGATGCCATGATCTTCGTTTTTTTAATGTTGAGTTTCAAACCAGCTTTTGCACTCTCCTCTTTCACCCTCAACAAGAGGCTCTTGAGATCCTCTTCGCTTTCTGCCATTAGGGTGGTATCGTCTGCATATCGGAGGTTATTGATAATTCTCCCAGCAATCTTAATTCCGACCTCTGATTCATCCAACCCGGCATTTCTCATGATGTACTCTGCATATAAGTTAAATAAGCAGGGTGACAATATGCAGCCTTGTCGTACTCCTTTCCCAATTTTGAACCAATCGGTTGTTCCATCTCTGGTTCTTACTGTTGCTTCTTGACCCTCGTACAGGTTTCTCAGGAGACAGGTAAGGTGGTCTGGTACTCCCATCACTTTAAGAATTTGCCACAGTTTGTTGTGATCCACACAATCAAAGGCTTTAGCATAGTCAATGAAGCAGAAATAGACGTTTTTCTGGAATTCTCTTGTTTTCTCCATGATGCAGCGAATGTTGGCGATTTGATCTCTAGTTCCTCTGCCTCTTCGAAACCCAGCTTGTACTTCCGGTAGTTCTCGGTTCGCATACTGCTGAAGCCTAGCTTGTAGGATTTTGAGCATCACCTTGCTGGCATGTGAAATGAGCGCAATTGTGCGGTAGTTTGAACACTCTTTGGCGTTGCCCTTCTTTGGAATTGGAATGTAAACTGACCTTTTCCAGTCTTGTGGCCACTGTTGAGTGTTCCAGATTTGTTGGCATATTGAATGCAACACTTTAATAGCATCATCTTTTAGGATTTTAAATAGCTCGGCTGGAATACTGTCATCTCCGCTAGCTTTGTTGTTACTAATACTTCCTAAGGCCCACTTGACTTCACTCTCCAGGATGTCTGGCTCAAGTTCAGTGACCGCACTATCATGGCTATCAGGGACATTCAGATCTTTCCTGTATAGTTCTTCTGTGTATTCTTGCCACCTCTTCTTAATCTCATCTGCTTCTGTTAGGTCCCTTCCTTCTTTGTCCTTTATCATGCCCGTCTTTGCACAAAACGTTCCCTTGAGATCTCCGATTTTCTTGAAGAGATCTCTAGTCTTTCCCATTCTGTTGTTTTCCTCGATTTCTTTGCATTGTTCATTGAAGAAGGCCTTCTTGTCTCTCCTTGCTATTCTCTGGAACTCTGCATTCAGTTGGGTATATCTTCCCCTTTCTCCCTTGCTTTTCGCTTCCCTTCTTTCGTGAGCTACTTGTAAAGCCTCATCAGACAGCCACTTGGCTTTCTTGCATTTCTTTTTCTATGGGATGGATTTCGTTGCTGCCTCCTGAACAATGTTACGGACCTCCGTCCATAGTTCCTCAGGCACTCTGTCTATCAGGTCTAATCCCTGAAATCTATTCCTCACCTCCACTGTATATTCATCAGGGATATGATTTAGGTCATACCTGAACGGTTTAGTGGTTTTCCCTACGTTCTTCAATTTAAGCCGAAATTTTGCAAGAAGCAGCTCATGATCTGAGCCACAGTCAGCTCCAGGTCTTGTTTTTACTGACTGTATGGAGCTTCTCCATCTTTGGCTGCAAAGGACATAATCAATCTGATTTCGATATTGACCATCTGGTGACGTCCATGTGTAGAGTCGCCTCTTGTGCTGTTGGAAAAGAGTGTTTGCTATGATCAGCATGTTCTCTTGGCAAAACTCTATTAGCTTTTGTCCTGCTTCATTTTGTACACCAAGGCCATGCCTGCCTGTTATCCCGGTGATTTCTTGACTTCCTACTTTAGCATTCCAATCCCCTATGATGAAGAGGACATCTTTTTTTGGTGTTAGTTCTAGAAGGTGTTGTAGGTCTTCATAGAACCGATCAACCTCAGCTTCTTCGGCCTCAGTGGTTGGGGCATAGACTTGAATTACTGTGATGTTGAATGGTTTGCCTTGGATTCGTACTGAGATCATTCTATCATTTTTAAGATTGTACCCCAGTACTGCTTTTCCCACCCTTTTGTTGACTATGAGTGCTACTCCATTTCTTCTAAGGGATTCTTGCCCACAATAGTAGATATGATGGTCACCTGAATTAAATTCGCCCATGCCTGTCCATTTTAGTTCGCTGATTCCCAAGATGTCGATGTTCAATCTTGCCATCTCATGTTTGACCACCTCCAGCTTACCTTGATTCATTGATCTGACATTCCAGGTTCCTAAACAATATTGTTCTTTACAGCATCGGATTTTCTTTTCACCACCAGACACATCCACAGCTGAGTGTCCTTTCGGGTTTGGCCCAGCCGCTTCACTCTTTCTGGCGCTACTTGGAAATACCCTCTGCTCTTCCCCAGTAGCATACTGGACACCTTCCGACCTGAGGGGCTCATCTTCCAGCGTCATATCTTTTAGCCTTGTGATACGTTCCATGGGGTTTTCTTGGCAAGAATACTGGAGTGGGTTGCCATTTCCTTCTCCAGTGGACCACATTTTGTCAGAACTCTCTGCCATGACCTGTCCGTCTTGGGTGGCCCTGCACGGCATAGCTTATGGCTTCACTGAGTTACACAAGCCCCTTCGCCACAACAAGGCAGTGATCCATGAAGGGGGCCTGCATACCTAGAAAGTTATAAATGAATAGATTATGACAAGAAACATCATAAATATCCTGAACTTTTAAAAAGTATATAGAAAAGGGGATTAGGTTTTCTCATCTTATCTCTCAGCTCAACTTCTCCCAAGCTATGCCGTGACAAACTTCCACTCCATGCTACAACTCTTAAAAGTGGAAACCCCTGTTCGCTACTGCACATGGTCAGCTAACTTTAGATGAGTCTGGACATTTGGCAAAGTATCTGGTGATATATATGGCGTCAGTTCCATAGAAAGACCACCTAAATGAGAATGGTAACCAGTGGAGGCTCGTGGCTCTGGTGTCAGTGGGGCTGTGAATCTGCTCTGGGTTTCATTCAGAACTAACCAGAGCCCTAAAGGAGCTATCCAAAGTGCTGAACCTATTTGGGGGGGATAGTGTTCTGCACTTTGGATAGCTCCTTTAGAGTTATGACTGAAACCCAGAATAGATTTATAGTCCCACTGAAATTGGAGCCACCAGCCTGCACTTATGGTAACCATGTCAATAAAAATGAGAGCTTTAGGGGAGCACATCTATGCTGCTTCTAGCTAGGAGATTTTGTGTACAGCATGGGTGGGCAACTTGAGGGCCTCCAGGTATTTGGCCTACAATTTCCATCATGCCTCACCATTGGTTATGTTGGCTAGGGTTGATGTGACGGGGAAGGCTACAACTGCTGAAACTTTGCTTTCTATGTAGCTCTTAAACTTTATGACTTAAAAGAACAGGATTGCTTTGAACACACCAAACCCTTAGGCCACATGAACCGTTGTGAAGCTCCCCCCCCCACTTCTTCCACTCAACTGATTCTATACACACACGCACACACAGTGCTAAGCAATGGACAGTTCTAAATGTGAATGCAATTAATTGAGTTAACAGATATAAATGAGCAGTAACTGGAATGTGCCTTCCTGTGGAAAAAGAGCAACCCAACCCTATTTTAGGAGGAGAAAGTTATTTGGCTTCAAGTCTTTTTCACAAATGTAGGAATGGTAAATAGTAACATTTTAAGTTCACAGTTCCCTTTCTCGACACTATTGCTAGCCAGCAACAGTACATGGAACAAATGACACATGGCTGCAGTCTTAGAGGCTGATCACCCTGTTGTCAGCAGCTTAGTATTGCTTTTTTTTAAAAAAAAAAGGGGTAAGCCTGCTGCATGATGGCAGAAATTCCATAGGACAGCTTTCTCCAGGATCATGGTACAATGGTTCCAAAAGCTTAATCTGTTGAATTTCTGCCTACTGTGGGGCACAGGAGGCCTACAAGGAAAAAAAAGAAAAGAAAGAAACTATATGGCAGTGTTACCCTATAAACAAATCACAACTTAATCCAGATGAAGAGGTATCTTTGGCAACACTTCTCAGAGATAACCAAGAGGAAGCTTAATTGCTCTTCTGACAGGAATGAATTTGAAAAATGTGGGCTTGCTACCAAGAAATCTCTATAAGCTGCAGAGTGCCTTGTGGCCCAAGCACTGCCTTGTGACTCAGGATATATGTTCATATTGTAAAATATGTTCTGTCTGTGTTTCGTGGATTGCCACCTGCCTTTTGTTCCGTCGTCCGCTAATTGGTGGAATCAGGGTTTTTTTCAATTTCCCAAATTTGTGCAAATGCTGATTTGCACAAATTCACATTTGCAAAAATGCTCAATCCCCCCCCCCGCCCCCAAATATGCATTTCCATGCTTTATCCTTTAGGGGAAGTGTGCATTTTCAGCCAATCTTTTTTTAAAAAAAAATTATGTATTTTTCTATGACTAAATTTGCATAACATTCCAGAAAGTTTTAAAAAAAACACACACTGTCTGCAACTCCATAAAATCCATGCAGCTCAGTGAAAGCTGGTCTGCTGTAGAATCCATGGGTCAGATTCACAGAAATCTGATCTCATTTGTTTCCATTGGGGATTTTCCCAACATCCCCAGATATCAAGGACCGCTTAGTCTGTATCTGCTCAAGAATAAGAATATTTTCTGGTCCTGTTGGAATGTTAAGAGAACAGCACACTCACTAGTGCCCTGAAGCCAGCAGCCAGGGGATTGGCTTGTTAGCTCAAAATCAATAAGGGAAATTCAGCCCTGCCACTGTTTGCCCCTTTGGGTTGCTAGGTCACACAGTGAAGCAGAAGCCACAACAAGAAGATTTCCACTGTCTGGCCCTAACAACCCTTTAATTCATTCCATCCCCTGCCTATCAACTTCCTCCTTTCCCTCACAGAAGTTGGACTGCAAATTGATTTAGGTTCCCTGAGCAACTGAACATCCCAAACCATCACAACGGCTCAGCCAATCAGTGTCAGAGGCTTCACTGCCACAAGTGCTATCATTAATTATTGAGAAGTGCTAACAGAAGCCTACTTAAGGCCTGCCTGCATCGAAGCTCTTGGCATCTGTGTGCCTCTTTCTTTGCTTGGCTGGTGTTTTTTATTTGAGGTCTTTCTTAATATATTTTAAGGATTCAAAACAAATGCAATGCATCCTTAGCTTCATCTATGTGATTTCTGAAAGCTGATTGGAATATTCAGAAAAAAATGCATTTAACAGTATCAACCTCACATGACTATACCATTTCAGGGAGGGGATTCTTTAACTCCTATGAGAAACTCCCTGCATGTGGGAGGGTTCTAGCCTTCTGCTTTTGTGGTGTGCTAGCTTTCTATGTACAAGGAATTTGATACAGACAATTCAACTATACAATTCCCCACTCAGCAGCTAAAATCGACTCCCATGAAGTGATTTCAAAATGTTACTTTGAGCTACAGAAAGTGGTTTTGTAGTTCCTGTAATGCTGTCATTACTCTTAATCATGTTCATAAAAATCACAGATAACTCTACTGGTCCATGAGAAAAAAAAAATCCAAAGCCTGCAGGTGGGCAATATCTTTATCAGGACCAACCAAAATGCCACAAAAAACTTGTGCAAGCTTTTGAGTTCTCCAAAACTCTTCATTGGGCTAGATGGTACAAAAAGGGGGGGGGGGAGAGAAAGAGAAAGACAAAAAGATACAATATTATATTTGGCCTTTGTACCTTATTGTGTCCCCCATACACACACACACTTGTGTACCATCTAGTCCAGAGGTAAGCAACCTGGCACCCACCAGATATTTTGGAATAAAAGGTGTCCCCAGCCAGTCGTGTCCGACTCTAGGGGGTGGTGCTCATCTCCATTTCTAAGCCGAAGAGCCAGTGCTGTCCGAAGACGCTTCTGTTACCAACTACCATCCCAGCAGGGGATTATGGGAGATATAGTTCAAAACATCTGAAGGGCACTATAATTCTTACCCTAATCTAGCCTGATGAAGAGTTCTGGAAAACTCAAAAGATTGCACATTCTTTTGTGGCATTTTGGTTGGTCCTGATAAATGTACTGGCCAGCTGTGGATTTGGGGAAATCAACTCCCTAGGAATCAACTCTATCACTTTAACCCTTCCCTTTCTAAAAAGCATTGCCTTTATATCTGTTTCCTTTTTCTCCCCACCCCCACCCACCCCCAAATTGCAGTGATTTGGGGGAATCATTATCCGAAGTGCAGTGGGGCCGGAGTGTTCAACTCCCCCCCCCCCATCATAGTCCTAATGAAAATCATCCCTACTCCAACATTTCGGGCTGGAAGAAGGGGGACTGGCCAACTGGCTACAGAATGTTATCTGGAATATTATTTCCAGAAGTCCGGAAGCAGAGTTAGACTATGGGGTTCATCACACGGAGCTTTTGTCCTCCTATTGAGATAGCTCTGTCACAGAAGTTTGCGGGCTGTTTAGATGATGCCGTTACCATCCAGGGTGTCTCCCGCCATTTCCTCCAGCCTAATTCATGTTTTCCCCAAATGCAAAAAATGTGGTGTTTTTTCCAGCCCACGGAACAGGAGCGCCATGACCTCAGTGTGAAATTCTCCCATGGTGGAAGAAACCACTGTGTCTGCCTGCTGTGGGCGTTTGTTTTCAGTTGTTGGGCGTGTGGTCAGGATGAGATTTGACAGGAGCGAGGGCAAGAATCGCCCGCCAATTGTGTCTCCTGCCTCTGCATTTCTCAATTGGAGGGAGAAGAGGGTAAAATGCCTCCCTGCAACGAAAGGAGACACATCTGATCCCCCACCCCACCAAGCTCAGAAGCAACGTCCTCTATTGATTCAGAGCACCCTATTAAGTTCAGTGGGGCTTACTTCCAAGTAAGTGCGCTGAGGGTTGCAGACTTACAGGGTTATCTTATGTCTACTCAGAAGTAAGTCCCACTGAGTCCAATGTGGCTTACTCCCAAGTAAGTGTGCCCAGGATTGCAGACTTATACCATGGTATTATCTCTACTCAGAAGTAAGTCAGAGGATTCCTGTGGGCTGTGAGAAAACCATACAGCAAAAGTTAAGCTACGAAAACAAGACTCCTAAGCCCACCCCCTCCTTTGTGCACATGCCAAGGAGGGAAGAAGGCACTCCCTCAGTTCAAACCATGTGGCTGCTGTGTAAAGAAGCCCTTCCTAATCCCACAAAGAAGCCGAAAGCAGGAAGCTCCAGAAAGGATCTGGGTTTTTGTGGGTTTTTTGCTTAATGTAGAAACACTCTATGAGAGTGCAGGAGAGGTGAGGACTATTTCCAGGTGATACTTCCCTGTCCAGGGACCTCAGCCACATACTTAGACCTACACTGCTGCAATTCCCTTTTCTACACAACTGTTAAAGGGGGAGGACCCTTGAGACCTTTTCCTCTCACCCTATTAGAAGTAGTTTCCTGACTAAATAGGATGTTATTAATGGCGAGGTCTCCTTTGCTGATATTAAGAGGGGCCATTGTAGAGGAGCAGAATTCTTGAACATGCTGTTATTTCAAATGGATGCTGGAGTGGTTCTCTATTGAACCATTTCATGACTAATTTTAGCTCCATGATAATATCCTTTTTTTTGTATTTCCTGACATTGCTTTATTCCTGTTTCTTTGGGGGGAGGGGGAAGAATACAAAAAAGAGGGAATAGTTCAGTTGTTTTTCTTATATTTAGGGTTGCCACTTTATTTACACACATACACACTATATATATACAAACATACATACACACACATCAATATACATATACATATACTGGCTTTGCTTCTGTGCCTTTAGCAGTAAAATTAAGCAGGTGAAGTTTTAGCCCTCCCTTCATCTCAAAGTCAGGGAAAAGCTTCTGTTAAAAGCAGGGGTGGGCAACATGTACCCACTGGGATGATTTTGTGGCCCCTACTGTCTTTCCCCAACCTCCACTGTGCTGCTGAATTTTCCAGCAGAATTTGGTGATGTAGCAGCAGGAAAAAACACATTTCCCTTCAAAACAAGGCATGAAGGAAGCTCACTGTGAACCTTTTTTCAAAGGGAAATTGGCATCTCCGCCCCCACTCCATGCTGCTGTGTGGTGCTGCTGAATTTTGGTTGCAAATTCAGCAGCAGGGCATCAGGGCGCATCCCCCAGTGGGTTTGGGGGAGAGAATTGAATCCTGGACACCCGGACATTGCCAACCCCTCTTTTAAAGATACAGGAGCAGTGCTGGGGGCGGGGAGTGGAAATGCTGCATGTATCCAGTCCTATTCTCATTCTTTTTATAGCTCTACTAGCATAAAGATGTCTGTTACTATTAATACTTAACCTGGAAGTAATTAGATAGAATGCAGCTAATTCAGGTATGCCTTTATACTTTATTTGGCGTTACAGAATACTAATTTAATTGTATGTTAATGTACTTGCAGATTTCCTTAGTCTAGACAGCCATTAAAATCTCATCTGATAGTAGCAGGAAGATTCCTATAAATTTCAAATCTTATTAGTTGTCCCCTAATTCTTTGTCAATCCATTTGTTAGCCTTTTAAAAAAATTGTTCAGCTTGTCTTTAGCAGCGTGCCATGCTAACGTTGCTCTCCTTTCTAAACGGAGAGGGTTGGTTCATCAGAGTGATGCCCAGTATATATGCCCAAGTTGATTATCTTTTTACACACAGAGGGAGTAGAAAAGGTATTTACATTAATTCCAACAAAGGCTACCTCTCTTTTGTCCCTGACTCTCTGTGGTTTTTAACAACTTCCCAACAGGCAAAAAGTCAATTGGCGAAGCTTTTCATGGCATGGCCATGCAGTGAGGGGGCTGCTGCACCTGTTTGATTTCTGCCTGCTATGTAGCTGCAAAAGCACAAAGCATCTGCCAGCCCTAGGCATCACTTGAAAACTGTACTAATGAGAGTGGGTGTAATTGGCCAGCCACAAACTTATGTCATACTATTTTAAGAGAAACTAGGGCTCTTGTGGGTTAAAAAGACCTAGCTGTCTACTGAGTCTTTTATATAAAAGAGCACCTGGACTGCATAACTAATACAGGACCCCAAGACAAGAACATAGGACCTGGGGGAAGAATGTCCAGGGGGAATATCTCAAGGTTTCTAAGGACCCCATTTCAGAGAGTGAGGCTGGTGAAGGCAGCTGCCTCTGCAGCCAAGGGAGTGCTTTCTCCCTGCAGTTTCTTGCTTGGCATAGTCAGCAAGCACGTGTAGATCTAGGGAAACCCATCAGTATAGAAGGCACAAGCCTTCTCAACTTGTGACCAAATTCTAACTTTTCAACCAGTTGCTATAGCTGTTCCTTTTGTAGCAGAGCTTGGAGTGCTGGCATCAGTTCAGGGTAGTCATGTGGCTTCCATCAGGCACAGGGAATTAACTGCCAATTACCATCCAGGACGCTTGGGCCTGGATAGATATCTACAGGACTAGAGCAGGAGAGCACAACCTGCAGGCCACATGTGGCTCCCTGTTGTGTGGCCCCCATGCCCATCTTGGCCACTGAGGTGAGGAGGACAACAAAGCCTTCTCCTTCCTTCGGTGACCTTGAAGCAGCTGACATCACTGCGTCCATGCCTAGATATTTCCCTGTCTAGGCTTCCTGTCCCAAGCGCCAGTCTTGAGTGTTTATATATAGTCCTTAGTACCAGGACTAGGGATGTACGAAACTCTTACCTGGCTCCGCGCTGGGCACTCCACGGTGGGGGGGAGGCACTCTGTCCCTCCCCCTGGAATCCTCCCCAGCTGGCTCTGCTCCGTGGTGACTCCGCAGAGCCGCCGGCCGGGGCCACCCGCAGCCGGACATCCGGCTGCTGGGCTGCACAGGGACGCATATGGTGGCTGCCGTAGCCGCCGCCATTTGCTTCCGTGTCTTTAGCTGTGATAGGCTATGTAAATATATACATAGCCTATCATGGCTAAAAACACGGACGCAAATGGCAGCGGCTACAGCGGCTGCCATTTGCATTCCTTCCTATTGCCGTGATAGGCTACGTATATATTTACGTAGCCTATCACGGCAAAAGACAGGGGCGCAAATGGCGGCCGCTACGTCATTTGCGCCCCTGTCTTTTGCCATGATAGGCTACATAAATATATACGTAGTCTATCACAGCTAAAGACACGGATGCAAATGGTGGCGGCTACGCCATTTGCGTCCCTGCCCTGAGCCATGATAGGCTACGTAGATACTTACATAGCCTATCACAGCTTGCCGGGGACGCAAGCCCAGCCCAGCAGTGGCTGGAGCCGCCAGAGCTGCCACTGCCACCGGAGCCGCCGCCGCCGGAGCCGCTGCTGCCGCCGGAGCCACAGCCAGGTAGGCTCCATTTTGCAGGGCTTTCACGGGGTGGTGGGGCGGGTTGCTCTGTTCTGCCACGGATTCCGGGGGGCCGAATTCACTGGAATTCAGCCTCCCTGGGATCTGTGGTGGAATTCTCTAACATCCCTAACTAGGACAGATTTGAGATTCTGGTGGCATACCACCTACTCCACTGTCTAACAGTATCTTGGCCTGAGTTGATGGAGGTTATTTCAGATTTGGAGGTGAGGATCCCCAGGATGATGGTTGTCTGGGATTTCACAATCCTTGCTGAGACCACTGGATCCAGGGTAGTTTAGGCCTTCCTGACCGCCATGACAACCATGGGGCTGTTCCAACATATCATCGGCCCAACACAACCTTTGATTTGGTTTTCTTGACTGAACTGGATCACAGTGATCTGAAGGTGGGGGGAAATTACCATCTACCCCTTGTTATAATGGGATCACTTCCTATTGAGTTTTAGATGTTTCGTGGCCTTTCCCCTCTGCAACGGTAGGACCTATTAAAGTGGTCCACCACTGGAGGTGAATGGATTCCACCTTATAAATTCCTCTTTGAGAGAGGGGTTGGTACTAATTTCTTAAAGGAAGTGGTAATTAGGCTACTCCTTACCAAGCCTAACCTGGGCCTGGAAGATGTTACTCACATAAACTGGTTGCCCTCTTCCTGGGCAAAGTGTTTTATCAGGTGGTTGCCAGCCAAATATAGACATTTTTTTAAAAAAAGAAACTGATTAACTAGATCAATTTCTTTGTTGAACTTTAGGACTGATTTTGGAATGGAAACTGCCTTGGTCACCCTGTGGGATAACCTTTTCTGAAGAGAGTGTGTGACCCTGGTGTCGGTGACCCTGTGGATGATCATGGACCTCTCCACATGGGATCTTCCTGGATAAGCTGTCTGGGTTAGGTGTTGGGAGTACTGTGTTGCAGTCGATAGGCAATTGGATAGCCAATTCCAGAACATGGTATTGAGGGATTATCACTCTGCCCCATAGCAGTTATGCTATGGGGTTCCACGTGGCTCTATTTTATCCCTCATGCTTTCCTACATCTACGTGAAACTGCTGGGAGAGTTTATCCAGGGATGTGGACTGAGGTGTCGCCAATATATGGATGGCCCCCAGCTTTTCCTCTCCTTTTCATGAAATCCAGGCAAGGCAGTGCGTGTTCTGAATGAGTTCTTGGGCATGGTGATGGAATGGATGAGGGCCAATATGCTGAGACTCAATCCAGACAAAACAATGTACTGTTAGTCACTAGTGGGTGATTTGTCTGCCTGGCTGAGTGGTGTTCTACCTGTTCTGAGGGGGGTTGTGCGCCCCCCAAAAGATCAAGTCCATAGTTTGGAAGTACTTTTAAATCTGGAATTGTCACTGGAAGCAAAAAGGTGACCTTGGTGGCATGGAATACCTTTTATCAGTTTAGGCTGATATACCAACCATGTCAGCATCTTGACAGAGATAGCTGAGCTACAGTTATCCTCGGCCTGGTAACCTCTTGTTGAGCTTGCTGCAGTATGTTATATGTGGGGCTAGCTTTGAAAACAGTCTGGAAGATTCAACTCATCTAAAATAGGGCTGCAAGATGATTACTGGAGATTGGCCTATATGAACATATTACACCAGTGCCTTCTGGTCTGCACTGGCTTCCAATCCATTCCCATGCCAAACTCAAAGGACTGTCATTAACTAGGGCTGCGCATCAACAAGATATAGTTTGGGCCCTGATTTAGCAATTCAGAAAACAGCCCAATTGAGCACGGACCACTTTGGAGGCTGCCCAATTTGACCTGGGTCTCAATCCAAATCTCAGTTCAGAAATCTGAACCTTCACGCCTCCTACGCAAAATGTGAACATAGGGATGGATGGCACCCCCCGAACGGGTTCTCCAGGCACCCACTCAGCCCCTGCCCACTCGCGTGTCCCCCGACCCACGCTCGGGCTCCCTGCCACTTGCTGAGCTGCCCACACACACCTGGGACCTGCCCTCGAGTATCGTGATCGCTATTTCCCCCCCACCATGGCAACTGCAATATGCACACATCTAGCTGTATGCAAAATGGCACCATGAATGGCCCATATATGCAAGGTTACAGGCGAAAACCACCCATTTACGGTGACGTAGGACTTTTTTCTGTCTAAACATGCATAGGATTGTGCCCTTAGATCCTTGAAGTGAGCTGTTGCCCTCTGTTGTTGGTTTTGCTTTGGTTTTATTCTGTAGCTGTTTTAACCCAGTGTTGGTTTTATGTTATGTTTTATTATTTCCTTATGTTTTATGGTTTTAATTTCTGCTCTGTGAACCAAACAGAGAGCTTTGGCTATTGGGCATTAGCGAAATGTAGCAAGTATGTATGTAAACAAAAGAACTGCATTGTCCCTTACATACACTTGAGCCTTCAGACTCCCCCTCCTCAACTGGACTAGGAAAACATAGCTGCAGGCCTGTGTTCAGAGCCCTGCCAGGGAGTTGCATATCACCCCTTTTAGTAAACTGGCTACATCACCAACAGTTGTGTGTAGTCTGATTCAGCAATAGAGGTTTCAACAGATAATGCACTAATGTTTAGGTCCATGCAGTGAGAATCTTTACCTGTTTTTTTCTGTATTATCAAAGTGCTGTTAAAGGCATAGGGTGGGCAAAGTGCTTTCCCCCAGTTCAGTTGGCAAACCTACTGGTGAACCACCAAGCTGCCAAATGCAGAACATCAGGTGGGTTTTGTGGTCTGCCAGGTGACTGGCGAGCCCCCTTCCCCTACTTTTGCAGGCTGAGTCAGGCAGAAAAAACAGGAGATTCATCAAACGGAAGCTGCATCGTTTTTAGGGTGGCCACTTACTCACCACCAGAAAAGAAGAAATACATCACACACACACACACACACGCCAAGTCTTGCATAAAATGTGCATGTATAGATGCATATTTAGAGATAATGACTATATCTAAATAGAAATACATCTCACCATAGTGGAGAAGACAGTGGCCAGGTGCCCTGTGTGCCTCTCCACTCAGTCTGTTCTCCAGATGCTAACAGTTGCTGGGCCACTTCGAGGCTTCTTATGGTTCTTTATCTTTTAACTGGACGTGGACTAGACAGCCCTTCAAAGAGAGGACTGCCCCCAGAGAGCCCTTAAAATAAAGGACTGTCCTCTTTACTGTAGGAACCATGGCCACCCTTGTTATTATCCATAGCCAGATAAATAGCATGCTCTTGGTGGGCCTTGCTGTGCAATCCTGCTAGCCCTGTATCCTGCTAGATTAAGATTTAGTTGGCAATGTTTAATGAAAGCATTCAGAGCCTTGAACCATTTAGATTTAGAATAGTGTCATCAGTATTTGCAGTAAAGAGCTGTGCTCTGGGCCATTTTCTTTTCTTTTTTTTTCTTTTTTAATTTCCTGGGTTTATAATGGAGTGAAGGGGAGAGACATACATATTATTCCATAGAATCAGCAAGATGCACAGATCCTTGAGCACAATAACTGTTCAGAGCATGTTTTCTTTTTCTTTCCCAAAAGGCTTCATTCTAACACTTGGCAATCAAGAATGTGCCTTTCAGAGAGCTGATAAGCCACTGTTTCTGTTTGAAACATTCTTCCCTGAGAGTTTATTCTGCCTATGTCAAGATTTGTTGGCTGGAGCCTCCAGCAAAGCTGTTACAACTAAGGCCTAATTCTTCTCTCTCTCTCTCTCTCTCTCTCTCTCTCTCTCTCACACACACACACACACACACACACACACAGTGATAAAATACTTCCATCACCACATCTATTATTTGTGTGGATTAGGCTGCAATCCTATATTCACTTAGCTGGGAGTAAGCCCCATTGAACTTAATGGGACTTACTTCTAAGTAGACATGTACAAGATTGCACTGTTAATAACTTGGCAAAATCGTTCAGCTTAGCGAAAGTTTGTAAATCTCCTATGTTCCTAAAATGTAATATGTGCGCTGCCAAGAGATATCCCTGAATGCTAAGACAAAAATGAGAACATTATCAACCACATCTTTGTGTGTGTGTGTGTGTGTGTATGTGTGTATATATAATCATCACTGTAGGTGATACATTGCTTTGGAATATAAAACTGTTTTGCATTTTAATGCATACAGCACCCTTTCACAAAGTGGCCATTTGTGCATGCACATAAGTGTGCGAGCTATGAACAGAAAACTGTTAAGTTCCACCAGACCAGACGTCTGCATTCTGGAAGGCTTGTTGCAGCTAATAAATTGGGCTAAAACTTTTTAAAAAAAATTTATGAATTCTGCTGTAAAAGCAAATCTCCTTTCTAGACTTAGCATAATTGCAAGACACTGCTCCTGGTGCCAAAAAATGTTAACTGTAAGTTGCAAATGTGGACGCACTTAAGTAGAACCAGATGTTTGTGTGGAAGGAAAGACTCAAGGCAACTGGGTTACCTTTGGCTGAAGAGTTAAGTTGCAGGGCAACTTTTTAGTAGTAAAGAGTAAATTACATACAACCCATATTACATCCTGATTCTAAACACAGTACACGTACACAGGCTCATAGAGATCAATAACTCTTCCACACAAAGGAGTACAGGATCACAGCCTTCACTGTATTAAGTGTCATGTTTAAGAAACTATAAAGGAATTGATTTTCATCATGCAGGGCCAAAGAATATTTATGAAAGCACATTAATACCTGATGAGATACTTTCATCCTAGGAGGTGAGAAAATAAAAATAAACCCCAACAGGTTAGCAAAATCAAAAATATACACACTCAAAGCAAGCAATAAGAATGCAATCCTATGCATGTCTGCTCAGACATGCAGCTCACGGAATCCAACGGGACTTACTCCCAAGCAAGTGTGTACAGAACTGCAGCCTAGGTTCCAACTCTAGGCACAATCCAACAAAAGCTAAACACTTTTAGATGGCCTCGATGTCAGCTGGAGATCTCAGCCTGCTCTGCTGCTGAAATCAGTGAACCATGTATGTACTTAGCACTGCTGGACTGTGTCCAGGTTTTGAAAATGGGTCAGAACAGGTGTGTTCTTGCTACTGTACAATACCACCACACATGATTTTTCATCGGCAGTGGTACTGCAGCCAGCCATTGTCCCAGTAAGGTCATTAGGGAAGCTTAAGGAAGGGTTGTGTTGTGCACATCTCTCCCAGGCGTCCGAAAAGCTTTTGCAGATGAGGCCCAGCAACCAGCACCAGGGCAACCACCAGAAAGTCCTCCAAGCCTCCTAGAGCAGTGGCAGCTGACAGGCCTGCCAGAGCTTCCTGGTGCAGGCCATTAATTCCAGGAGCCAGCGTGTGGGAGGTCACCGCCAGGTTGGTTGCCACCAAAGGGGCCCTCCCTTTGGGGGCCTTGCTTCAGGACAGAGCAAAGAGCCCAATGGGACAAGAAGAAGAACAGTCTGTGTATTGTGCTAATGATGTGTCTCTAAACTGAGAGCTGGACAGAATGGAATTTGATGGAATTATTAGGCCGACTACCTAAATTTCAGGGTTCCGTTTGTTATTTATTTATTTATTTACCCCATTTGTATACCGTTCCACATCAAAAACAGATTCTGGAGCAGTGAACATAAAAGGTAAAATGTGTTGGACTATAGCTCACATCATGCCCAGCTGCTGGGGATGGTAGAACTTGTAGTCCAACCCAGCTGGCAGGTGCTGGATTCTCCCCTTTCCAGCTCTTGTGCCCTCATTCCTGCGGCAGAAGGGTTACCATGAAAGAAGGTGTGCAGACTATGCACAACACATTTTATTGGGCCAACTAAACCTTGATTGTGCAGAAATTGGTCCGATTAAGCAGCTGGGAAGTTGATGTGATGTGATCCTGTGTGTGGCTGTGGGTGAGGGTAAAAGGATGGCTTTGTTTTATCACCTAGGCAATTCCAGAGGTTGACTTGCATTACAAAAGCTTTTGAATTTAGCAGACCTGCTCTCCTGCAGTTTGTTACATAGCTAGGGTAGTACATTGAACATGAGCACATTGAAGTGTACCAGTAGCACATTGAAAGGAAGCAAACAACAACAGGTGACTGTGATGGACCCGGACCATTGAAACCTGGGGTCAAATCCCAGCTTGGACAGGAAGCCCCCTGTGTGACTTCAAGCCAGTCACTATCAGCCTCGCTGAGTTGCTCGGAGAATAAAATGGGATTGTTTCCACAGCTGCTGACCTCCACTCCTTGGACAGATGCAAGTGTGAGAAATAAACAACCGCATAAAAATTACTTGTGATCAGAGGTTTTTGAATTAACCATTATCACAATAGGGCTGGCTCTTAAGCATATGAGTGGAGCATTGCAATCTTTGGGCACAATCCAAGTTAAGCAATTTTACCTTTCAATTATTTCCATGGAAGAGGTTTAACAACATGCTTAAATATTTCTCACTGAACTTAATAAGACTTTAAAAAGTGCTTCACTCGGGCCAGATCGTGTTCCTAGTATGCTGCAATTTACCTTCTCTCATCACTGCTGCCTGTTTTATCTGTTGGCAAGTTGGCTGTTGTTTGTTTTCTTTCTAAATAATCTTAACCTTTTAAATCTCCCTTTGTATTCTTTTTCTTTTCCTGTTTCATCACCTATTTTCAAGATCTTCTGTAAATTGCCCTTCCACATGAAGGGTTCAAAGTAAAATATACAGTATTTGAAGGGTGTGCCCATTGTCTCTTTACATGACATTAGAATATTCCTAGCAATTTTTCTATTTATATTTCCCTCTGCATCCTATCATTCTGTTTGCTTTCTTTTGCTGCACATAGACAGGAGGTTTTCATTAAGCTGTCTACAGTGACGTGAAAGTCTCCTCCCCCCCCCCCCCCGTGCAGCTACAGTTAATTTAGAACCCAGCACTGTACATGAGTAACTGAGTCTCTTATTCTCTAGTATCACAATAAAAGACAGCCCAGTAGAAGTCGGACTATGATTTTGAATGCGCGAAGCTGGGATAAGATTACATGCAGTGAATGCAATGGCATAAAGGAGAAAGATTAATGTGCTCACTCAGGAGGATGAAAGGAAGTGGTAAAGGCTACGTTTGCAATTGAATTAAGAGAATGTTGTGATTGCAGCTGGCTTTCATGGGTTTCCTCTTGATGTGGTAGCATCCCATTTTTTTTTCACGTGGGGGCTCTTTCACATAAACACTGTTCCATGTAAGAATTACACAAAACCTATTAACACATTCAGCAAACTGTGTAAAAGTAAATGCACGTTGAGCACAGAAGTGCACAGTATTGTGTCTGCACCTGCTCTTTCTCTATGCATTTGATACAATCTAAATTTGGCCTACAACTCCCAGCATTCCTCACCACTGACTACACTGGCTAGGGCTGATGGGAGTTGTAGGCCAAAAAATTAGATGGGCCACAAGTGGTTAACATCTAACAAGGATAAGCTGTAGGGTAGGAATATATGTACCTTTGCAATCATGTGGAGATATGGCTGGGCCAGGAGCACATCAGGGCCCCACCATGGATTCAACTCACAAATCTTATGCACGCTTACTTGGGATTAAGCTCCACTGAATTCAGCAGGACTTTCTTACATGCACAGGACTGCAGTGTCAGTTGCCAAATTGTGAATAGGCCTTCGGTACAGTCACTATGCAAAGACTCTACCATATGCCACTTGAGAGAAATGAAGCAGTAGCAAGAGATTACAGTGTATGAGGCACTCCACTTGTACCAAAGTGAAATGACTGCTGTGCAGATCTTTATAAGAAAAGCCATCCTGTGGGAGAAAGTGGCGGGGGGGGGGGCAACTTCTGCCAAAATATCTACAAAACACTAGTAAATCACTCTAATTGCAAACTCAGGCAGTGAGTGCCGACAGGATTGTTGCCAAAATGCAGCCAAGAGGGAGGTATTTTATTTCTTTATTTGATTTGTATCCTGCCTTTCTACCAAGAAAAATGGCACTCAAAGAAGGCAGAAATACCCTCCAAATGTTTTTTTTAAAAGACAACATAAGGGGGCAAAAAACTAATTTAAAAACCCAGCCCAACGAGAATTAAGCACATTCACAAGCCCCAGAATGTAGTACGACAGTTGGAAAAGAAAAATAGAACATGGGGATGAGGAGAATGCCATGTTTAGAGGGAATCGTGGCCTTGAAGCCTGAACAGGAGTACCCCTTTTTGGAGGTAAGCTATCCTGCAGAGTTTTGTTGCAACTCTCACATATCTTTATCAATGCTGAGCTACACCCCACATGCTGTATTGAAGCTGCCACTTTATTGAAATAGTGAGGATAATCATCGCACACTAAAAGCATCAAGTGTCATCTGTTGCTCTGTGTGTTTCTATTGAAAACTCATACATTGCTCAACCACCTGATACAAAGAAGGTGTCATTTGAAAACTTGTGATGTCACTGAAGCTTGTTATTACCTGGGTTGCATGACAAGTATGTACAGCTTGGAATGCTCAGGTGCATTATGAATTGAGCATCATTTTCCCTCTCGGAGGTCTTCCAACTTGGAATGTAAAATCGCTGCGAACCACCTTGAGAGCTTTGGCTATTGGGCAGTATAGAAATGTCATGATATAAATATGAGATTCTAAACACGCACTGTCAGTCAAAGAAAGTACTTCTTCACCCAGCGTACAAATAGAATTTGCTACCACAAGACATGGTGATGGCCATGAACTTGGATGGCTTTACAAGGGAATTAGGCAAATTCCTGGAGGAGGAGGAGGCTGTTAATGGCTGCTAGTCCTGATGGTTATGTGGGGAACGTGGACAGGAGGGTGCTGTTGCAGCCATGTCCTTAGTGTTCAGACTGGCAACTCCAGTACCAGAGGCAGTGAGCCTGTGTACACCAGTTCCTGGGGAACATGGGTGGGAGGGTGCAGTTGCACTCATGCCCTGCTTGTGGGTTCCTGGTCGACAGCTGGTTGGCCACTGTGTGAACAAAATTCTGAACTAGACGGACCTTTGGTCTGATCCAGCAGGGGTCTTCTTATGTTCTTAGTGTTCAGACTGACAACGCTACATTGTAGCCAGGGAGTGAAAGGTGTAAGGAAACTCATTACAGAATGAACACCTGCCTGTTCTAGACACTTGCAGGTACATACTTCAGGGTGACAGATGCTGTCGCTGTGTCTTAAGCATAATCCTATATATGTCTGGTCAGATATAAGTTGCATTATTTTTCATTGGGCTCACTCCCAGAAATGTATGTATAGGATTGCAACCTTAAATCTCATTTTGTAGTGAAGATCTGTCATGCCCTTCACCAATGCCATCTCGAATTCACATTCAGTCCTTGCAACAATCATTCATGACTGTAGGCACTCTAGATCAGGGTCCCCAACCTTATTGGGTTGGCGGGCACATTTGGAATTTTGAAAGAGCATTGCAGGTGCTCTTGCAAAATGGCTACTGCTTACCCATGCATGAAATGGCTGTAGTGGTGGACAAGGCCAGTCACAAAACACTCATTTCCCAGAAAGCAAACCAGTGAAACTAAAATGAAGAAATAAGGGAGCAATCCTATGGCCGCTAGACTGTGGCTAGACGGCCATAGGATATCTGGTTTTCCAGGAACTGGCCTTGGAGACCGCGATCTGAGTTCGGTTCCTGGAGAACTGACCTCCTCCCACTTCTGCACTGCCTCGGAGGCAGCGCAGAACAGCCCTGTCCTCCGCACTCTCAAGAGGAGCGCGGAGTGGCTGAAAAGGGGCGTTCCAGGGGCCGGGGAGAGTGGAAATGCCTGTACGACACATCCATTGTGTCGTACAGCAGCCTCCTCCCCCGCTCAGCCCTCCTGTGGCTAGACAACAATTGGCTATCTAGCTGCAAATGCAGGGCAGGAGAAGCGCAGAGGGAACGATCCCCTCTGTGCTTCTCCTGCCCTGCATTGGATAGGCGGTTGCCTCTGAGTTTGGAGGCGGCTGCCTATCTGAATAGGATTGTGCCCTAAATAACTTGCCCAAGAACCTAAGTACAAGGCAGAGGTGGGGCCGGAGCTCCAAAACACAAAACTGCTCTTTCGAACCCAAATGAAAATGGTGCTGGAGGGCAGCATTTGGATTTGCAGCATGGCAACCTCCCAGTTAAAAAATCTTAAGAAATAAAATAAAAATCAGGAAGGACAGAGAGCCTGGTGGGCACCAAGAGAGGTATCTGCGGGCACACTGGAGCTCACGGGCACCACATTGGACACCCCAGCTCTGGACAGAGCTGTCTTTACTTCCTCCTGCTGCTGCTGTTGCCGCCAATCCCCCATGTAAACCACGTATGCTGCTGGTCTCAGTACAGGGTTGCAGTCTACCAACTGAGGGACAGAGACTTCACTGGAAGGAGCTGTGCAAAACTGAAGAGAAGGCAGGCTAATTCTTAAAATGTGAAATGTGTTGCACATAGTGGGGGACACTTGACCGAGGAGAAGAAACATACCAGCAGCAGCCTGACTTTGGCTATGTACCATGAGTCGCCTCCTCCAGTCTGTAAGTCAGGGCTATGCCTGGAGTATTATGCTCGCATCGCTGAAATGAACGGCAAGATGCCTCTGCAGCTGAGATGCTACTGTTTTCCCACACAATTCGACATTTGACTGTTTATCGGAAATGATCTTGCAGTTGTCAAGAGTTTTGCTGGTAGGGTTGCAAATGGAATTCCACCAGGCGCTTTGATCCTCCTCCAATGAATGTGAACTATGATGTTCTGCTGCACAGTGCTGCAGCTTTGTTTCTGAATATCGCCAGAGTAAAACCCACTTGGGAAAAGCAAACACAAAATGTGTTTGAGAATGTGGTTGAACCCCCTCCTTGAACTGAAACCCAAAATATAGGGGTCCCTTTATTTGCTTCAATCCACTGTTATTCCTCCATGAAAACGTGAGAAGGATTTAATGAGCAACTATTTCCCTATGGGAATGAAGCACAATGAAAATAGTTTCTATTTACACCTTTAGACTTGTATACTAACTCAAGTAGGACTTGTATATAAGTAGGACTCTGGAAACAATATCTCCTGGGACCCCACGTTCCAGGTGCCCTGGGATATATACTTTCCAGAGCATCTGACACATCCATCTAAAAGTCTTGAGCATCCTAGGGAAACTCTACCTCAAAGGGCCCTGATGCCTGTGATGCTGGCAGAGCAGTCTTCCAGTGTATGCCAGGGAAGGAGAAGAGTTTTCAGCAAGAGCCCGTGCTGCTGCTGCCCCTGCCACTCGGCCAGGTAACTGGGGAGGCAGGAAGGCAGGGTGGGAAAAGCTCTCTGCCTTGGATGACAAGCCAAGCAAGAGAAGGACTTTCTGAGCAGCTCTCAGTTCTCCATCAAGAGCAGGCTTTTGTAAAGCTAATGGGTCTCAATTGTCCATTTAAGAGCAAGCCACCCCCAAATACTTTGCTTCACAGCAAGGATAGCTCACAACTATATATTGTTCTTGAGGAAATTCACCCCCACACACACACACTACTGTGAGGATTGTGGCTAAGCTCAGAGGGAGCAGGGAAGCCTGAAGGGGGCAGCAGGTGATGGCAGCGTCCCTGCTAATAAAAGAAGCGGCAGTGCTGTGTCCCTGTGAGCCCTGGCTCCAGTACACCACTGGTCCGCTGTCATATTTGGATGTATTGTTTGGTATTGCAGGGGACTTGGAAGTATATGCAACATCTCTACACACAGGAAGAACAGAACATTTTCTTTGTGCTCTGTGCCAGGGTGCACAGGCTCCACCCCTTTACTGCTGGGCTCCATCTTGGGCTCGTGCACTCTGCCCCTTTACTGTAGAGCTCTGCCTCTTGGCCACGCCAAGCTCTGCCTCTTGACCTCCAGAGAATTATGCCTTTTCCCTGCCAGTTTCCACCCTGGAGTCCCACTGAACTCCCAGAATTTTGTCTTTCAGGGCAGGGGTTGACAACCCTAGCTTACGCACATACACCTGTACACACATAGATGTCCTGTAATACACATAGATTTCCCCGCCTTCTCCAGGTAAGATTGGGAAATTCTGCTGCCTGAAACCCTGCAGGAGAGCTGCTGCCAGTCAGTGTCAACAATACTGAGCTAGATGGAACAATGGGCTGATCCAGTATAAGGAAGCTTCCTATGTTTCTAATCCTGATCCCATTCTTCCACAAGCTCCTTTCTACATGCAAGTATTATCTTCACTGGGCTGTCTTTCAGTTTCAGTTCCTCAAATGTGAAAATAAATTAACAGAGGTAGGGTTGTCCTAAGGGGTTGCGATGTAAAATATGTTAGGTTGTATCCAATGTTAGTTTAACTTGCATCCCATTCATGTCAATGTGTCTCCTCTAAGGAGGACTAACATTGGATAAATCCCTTTGCCACTTTTAACTGCCATAAAAATAAAGAACAGCCAGTGGCAAGATCTGGAATGGAAGTTAGATTCTTTGAGTCCTCTACTGTGATTGAGTGATGTAGTGACTTGACAATATGAACTATTAGCTAGACTCCTTGGGCAGTATCCACGACTGGCCACGTGGCAGCAGGACTGACCGTTAGCACAATGGGAACAGAGGTTCCTGAAGCAACTGGAAATAAGCAGAAACGTGCATTTCAGGAATGGTACAGGTCAGGAGAGCTCACAAAAGGGAGCTGACTTGTCCCATTCCAGAAATAAGTGTTTCTGCTCATTTACAGTGTTCCTTTAGGGAGCACTAGTCCCTGTGGCAGTCACAGCAGGTTCCGCGAGCAGAATGGAACCAGCAGAGGGGCAGCAGCAGTACTGGATACTTCCCCTTGATTCAAAACTCATCATAAATCTCACCAGGGGATGTTAAGCCAATGACATTTATCTCCTTTTCCGGCCCTCCCTCTTACCCCCTCCCCCCACCAGAAACCCCTGCACTATAATAATACTGGTCTACCTTACAAGCATGTTGTAAGGATTACTAGCATAATGTATATGAAAGCATTTAGAGCAATCAGACATCCTATATAAATGCTTTTATTTAATTCCCAACTCATCAATGTTTCTCAGGAGGAAAGATGTGAAAATGTTAAGAGAAATAAATGGATGTGTGCATTGTTGCCCCTGAACACAGATGGAAGGCAACCGTAAATATAGATTCCTTTAAGGGTATTCTTCTCCAAACCAGCCAAACCATTTCTGTAAAGCTGTAATTGGCAGGAAATGCATCTTCAAATGGTGCTAAGAGTATTCATTGCCAGCTGCAAGAGCCCAGGATACCTGGAGTTGTTAAGCAAATTAATGCACTGATAAAAACAGACTTGCTTTTCATACCCTTACAGATGCAGAGGTGTCCTTTTTCATATTTAAAGGCACCCACTCTAAAGCAAAACCACAGCCCTGTGAGACAATGACCATTCTCCACATATGGCCTACAATTATTGCCACTATATGTTTTGCTAGTACTGCCCAGCTTCAGTTCATATTAGGATTTATGTATATATTCTTGTGTAAATTGTGCCCTACGTTACTACCATATTGCAAAGATTGCCTGGAGAATGATAAACATGTAACCCATTGAAATTTATCACAGTAGTTGTAAAGCCATAAATGTAAGCAGTATTGTAATAAATAAATATTGATCATCTCGTTGAAACCACCTATACTAATGCAATTATTTTGACATGAGATATCTGAGAGAGGCGGACACTCTTCAAGGTTTCAGTTTCCTGACTGAAACCAGCTCTACCTGGAGATGTCATGGATTAAACGTGGGATGTTTTGTATGTGCTCTGCCACTCAGAGACAGCCCTTCCCCAATAAAAAAGAGAATTAAGTGTGAATCTATGTATGGATAAGACAAACATGTGTTCTGTACAGGTACACTAATCAGAGAGCCAAGAGTGACAACAGCTTTCTGTTGACAAAAAACGTTATGGCAAATTTGGTTTGCCCTCTGTGTAATGTGTGAAATGGCTTCAAGTTTCATTCAGTGTTTCTGAGCAAAAGGTCTTTGCACAAAATAGGCTTAAAAAAAAAACAAAAAACAAGCAGTGCCTTTATTAGCAATAATGCATCCCCCAGCTACTGCACACTTAGAGGATCAGCCTGTCAGCTCATAAAATATAATAAAATTACTTGTAAAAGAAAATAGGGAAGTTCCTGTCAGCCCAACCATGAAGGGTTTTTGTTTTGTGGTTTTTTAGCAGCTTCAGTCTGACAGGAAGATCATATTTGTCTCACATATGGTTGTGAGTATTCTTAGCAGGTATCCTTTGGGATGACTCATAGTCTAGAAGATGTGAAGCATTAAACACTGGAGATTTGATTGGAGATTAAGTGGGTGCTGCATTTTGCCTTGATTGACCAAGCCTAAACAGGAGATGTAATTTAAAGAGAGTCCAAAGGCAATTAGTTCCAAGAGGTCTGAGAGAAGCCATTTCATGATGGCAGAAGCACTGTGAAAGTGAGTGAACAAGATGTCTGTTTGAGAAGTAGAGAGAATGTGTGGGAACTACTAAGCGAGAGAGCAGAGTCAGTCAATTGGAGATGTTAATACCAAAGGGCTGTTGTCATACTTGAATTTGTCATACAGGAATTTGAAGGGGAATTGAATTATTTTAGTGGGTAGCAATGATAAGTGTGTGTGTGTTTAAATGAATAATTTTATTGAAGATTTTCTTGTTGTTCTTTACCAAAAAAACACAAGAGAGGGAAGCATCCAACAGGGTGCGGTGTCCCTGCCAATTCTGTTGTGCCCCCACCGATTCTGTTCCTCAAGCAAGACTCACTGCTTGCACAACGGAGGTTTAGCGCTTCAGGGAGCAACCAGGATCGAGCAGAAACACTCATTTCTGGAACATGGCAGGTCAGCAGAGCTGGCATAAGGGAACTCTGCTAACCTGTACCAATCCAGAAACAAGCATTCCCTCTCATTTCAGGACTCACTATAGGAAGCACTAAGAGGTAGGTCCCACTTGCACAGCACAAATCAGGGGTTTAAAAGAGGACTTTTAAAGGTTATTTTGTTAAATTTAACAGCTAGAAACTTCCTTTGTGAGCAATAACTAAACTTTGACTGGGTTACTTTTAACTGTAGGTGTCTCATAATCACTTCATGATTTTTTACAGGCCGTATGTTGCTGGCATATCATTGTACTTTGGCCTGCACCTATGTTTATAAAGGTTTACAGAGACTTTTCGTGTTCATATTTCATTTTGCTCCAATTTGCAATGAATTATGTTTGTTTAATTATACTTGACATTTTTTGATATTAAAAATAAAACCTTATAGTACATTGTTAGAGACGATAACCTTATTTAAAAAAAAAAGCTTTATGGACATAAATAAACTCCTGACTTTGAATTATAGTTTGTAGAATCTGCATGTTAAGAGCTTTCCAATGAAGTGTGTTTCATGAGAATCGGTCAATGTGAAGGCAGTTAAAAAGGGATGACCAACTAACTCCTGACCTTGAAATAAATAAATAAATAAATAAATAAATGAATGAATGATGATCTGGAATTAGGAGTGAGCACTGAAGTGGCCAAGTTTACCGGTGACACCAAATTATTTAGGGTGGTTAAAACAAAAAGCGATTGTGATGTGAGGAGCTCTAAAAGGAGCTCTCCAAACTGGGAGAATGGGCATCCAAATGGGAAATGCAATTCAATATAAGCAAGTATAAAGTGATGCATGTCGGGGCAAATTCCCAACTTCAAGTATAACCTGATGGGATTTGAGCTGGCTGTGACTGAGCAAGAAAGAGATCTGGGGATTGTGGTGGATAGCTCAATTAAAATGTCAACCCAGTGTGTGGCTGCTGTAAAAAAGGCAAACTCCATGTTAGGCATAATTAGAAAAGGAACTGAGAATAAAACTTCCAATATCATACTGCCTTTATACAAATCTATGGTGCAACCACACTTAGAATACTGTGTACAGTTCTGGTCACCACACCAGAAGAAGAAGAAGAAGAAGAAATTTTAGAGCTGGAAAGAGTTCTGAAAAGAGCAACTAAAGGGACTCTTTATCAAGGGGCTGGAGCATCTCCCCTATGAGGGAACGTTACAACAGCTGGGATTGTTTAGTTTGGAAAAAAGGAGTGTAAGGGGAGACATGATGGAACTGTACAAAATTATGCATGGTGTGAAGAATGTGGATAGGGAGACATTTTTTCTCCCTCTCTCATAATACTAGAACCCGGGGTCATCCCATGAAGCTGATTGATGGGAGCTTCAGGACAGATAAAAGGAAGTACTTCTTCACACAATGCGTAGTTAAACTATGTAATTCGCTACCACAACATGTAGTGATGGCCAATAATTTGGATGGCTTTGTCCTGATGGTCATGTGCTACCTCCAGTATCAGAGGCAGTATGCCTATGTACACCAGTTGCTGGGGATCATGGGCAGGAGGATGCTCCTGCACTCGTGTCCTGCTTGTGGATTCCTGGTTGACAGCTGGTTGGCCAGTGTGTGAATAGAATGCTGGACCAGATGGACCCTTGGTCTGAGCCATCATGGTTCTTCTTACGTTCTTAAAGTAAAATAAGGAATATGGGGTAATGGAGGAAAGACAAAATTGGTAGGCTGTGACAAATGCCTATATTCTGATGTAGCTCAACGGTGCCCCTGGAGTGTCTTGTAGCTTAGCACCTATCCAGGCAACCTAAATAGGCTTATAGATCATCCCTTTCTTTCCCAATAGGCATCCAAAGCTTATGCTCTTTTTAACAATGAGCTAACTGGTTCAAACTGGCTGAGTCTTTTGAGATGTACATTTAGCGGTGTTAGGAAGGTGGGTCTGACCACTAAGTAGTTTCCTGATTTGCTGACTAGACCACTGACATCAGAAATGGAGGCTATGACATTATTGGACAAAACTACTGTCAGTCTCTTGTTAGGGGCCAGCTTTTACTGAATTCAGATTCCCATACAAGTAAGACTTTGCTCACTCCTTGAGCAACCTTCCATATACCATCTAACTGGAGGCCAAGATGCTCTCTCTCAGATCATTCTATCTGCAATGAACTCTGAATATGCTTTGGAATGCAATAGTCAACTCAAGTAGGTAACATGTTACTAGGTAAGTTAGACTGACCTTTTGATTTTATTTGGAATTCTGTGTGTGTGCATAGGTGAGGAAAGGCAGGATATAAATGTAACAAATAAAAGAAATACATAGATATGTGCAGTATTCAACTGTAAGGGTGTCACATATGCTTGTACTTACTGGCTAATAACTTGCCACCGAACCTTAGTTCCACCCAAGGTGGATCAGAACGCATCCTGGATCCACTGCAAGTTCCTCCATGATAAACTTCTTCATAAAAATCTGGCATGGGCATCCACAGAGAATGTCAAACTGTACTTTCGTTACACGGACCCAATTTGTAATGAACAGAGTGCTTGAAATAGCCTTCTGTTTCACTGCATTTGAAAAACCACAAGGCACTAAAAAAGTCCAAAAGAAAAACATAAACTCTAATCCTTAGTGAACCATAATTTACTTTCCCTGCCAAGTCTCCACCAAGGCACAAACTACAAACTCAGGGATCGACAGATTTATCCTCATAAGTCATTTTTGCTCCATGGCTTAAGAAGAATTAACATTTCGTAGCCAATCAAGCAGCCCGGAATAATTGTTTCATTTTCAGGACCCATTTTGATGCTGTTTATGCTAAAACTACACAAGTGTAATAATAGCCTCTGAACTCATTTTCACTCCATTGGCTTTTCTTGGCAACAGCATCTGTTCCAAAGGTAATCTTGAAAGCCATAGATACACTCAGTTCTATGTGTGTATCAAGTATCTGAATGGCTATGTATGACTGACTGTGCTTTTAGAAAGATAATTCTTTTTGGGGAATGAACAAACAGAAATGGGGGGGGGAATATCATAAATACCTGTAAAATGGGACAAAGAAATGTGACTGCTATCACATACTCACAAATGTCTTTAAAATATGAACAATGCACACATACACATCAAGACATGAAACACTCACCTTTCTGAATTCAGAGAATGATAATATTAAGGCAGTTACACCAGACGCAATCCAGGTAAAGTCAAGCCCTGATACAGTGCAATCCTGTGCATGTCCACAAAGAAGTGACTCTCAGGCAGCCCCAGGGCTTTTCTACACAAGGCATTTATTGTGTGCTCTCATCATTCCCTTCTCACAGTTGTTTACAGGTTCTTTAGAAGACATCATGACCCTCCATTTTCATGTCTGTGTCTAACAAGCAGTTTTGGCGAGTTTTTTTTAGAGGAGGGAAAATGTGGCTTTTAATTGCGAAAGCAAAAGAAAATGCTTTTTTCACCTGTGTATTTGCGCTATTCCATTATACCACAGTTCCACCTCGAGGTCATGTAGTGGAAAAACAGGAAAGGAAACACTCTTTGTGTAGTGTTTGGATCTCATTTCTGTGATGAAAGTGAAAGCAGATACAGCAGATTAACAGCCTTGTATAGAAAAGCTCTTACTCTCCACTGTTTTCAGTGGGAGAACTAAGTATGTGCTTAATGATCTTAGTTGAAATCAGTGGGATTTAAATATGAATTCAGACAGCACATTTCCCCCATCATTAGCAGGAGGGAAGTGCAGAGGTCTTTTCTTGTGTGATAGCTAACAGGCAAAGTTTCTGCTATTTCTTTTATCTATATTCCATTCATTTTTCTTCACTGTTTGCATGCAAAATTCTAAACAAACACAAATGTTTCCATGAAGTCAACATCTGTAATTTCTTAGAGCCTTTCTCACCTGGCGACCTCCAGATGCATTGGATCATAACTCCCTTCATTCCCAGCCAGTATTGGGATGATGGGATTGTAGCCCAACACATCTGGAGGGTGCCAGGTTGGCGAAGACTGCCCAAGACTCGTTTGTGTCATCACACCTGGATTTATTTCATCAGTGCTTGCTGCAACACCTTCCCACTTTTCCAACAAAATTTAGGGGACAGTCATTTGGGCTTTGGTGTTGGAGAGAAGTGCCCTGTCTGCAATGGACTTTTATTATGCGGCCTTGAGTAAAGCACTACTACTCGGCCTCTTTTCCCCAACTCTAAAATGGGAATAATAGTGCCCTGCCTTGCACAGTTGTGGACAACACTCAGCAAAGCTTGGAAAGTGCTTTTCAGATTAAAATGCTGAACCTATATTAGCAGCTGAGCTACAGCAGTTTGGGCACTGCTGAAGCTTAGGGCACTGCTGGGACGAGGGTGCAAGAAGAGAAGTGTAGTAGAGTGGTTAAGAATATAAGCCAAAAGTCTTTTACCATCAACCCTGATCTGTAAACCTGGCCTCCCTTATGATGTATGGATCACCAAGGGGGGATCTTCAGAACAATGGAACGAGAAGTGCTTTGGAGTATAACCTGGATTTTCATGGAATTGGCTTTGGTCTGCCTGAGACATATGAAGGAAGATAGATAAGTAGAGTGTACTGTACCCTTAAAATACAGTTTTCAGGGGTCACATAGCGCTTGAAAGAACAGATTTCGTTGTGGGGTTGGGGGAGTAGAACTGAATTTATTTATTTTTATTTATTTAATTTATTAATCGCCCATCTGGCTGGTCACCCAGCCACTCTGGGTGATGTACAAGCATATAATAAAACAGTTTAAAACAATAAAATTCTACAATAAAACATTTTCTAAAATACCCTAACCTACCCCAAATGCCTGCCTGAACAACCACATTTTTAATGCATGGCAGAAGCTCATTAAAGAGGGGGCATGGCGGAGTTCCCCAGAGAGGGAGTTCCACAGAGTGGGGGCCAGCACAGAAAAGGCCCTCTCCCTCATCCCCACCAGTCTAGCTGTCCTGGCTGATGGGACAGAGAGAAGGCCATCCGAGGCTGATCTTGTTAAGCGGCCCGTCTGGTGTTGCTGGAGGCGCTCCTTAAGATAGGCTGGGCCAGAACCATATAGGTCAAAACCAACACCTTGAATTTGGCCTGGAAAACAACTGGTAACCAGTGCAACTCCTACAGCACTGGAGTGATGTGATCTTGCCGGTGGCTGCCTTTAATCAGGCGAGCCGCCGCGTTCTGCACCAGCTTCAGCTTCCGAACCATCTTCAAGGGTAACCCCATGCAGAGCGCATTACAGTAGTCTAAACGAGAGGAGACCAGGGCATGTACTACTGATGGGAGCAGATGGTCAGGAAGGAAGGGGCGCAGCCGCCATATCAGATGGAGTTGATACAGCGCTGTCCGGCTCACAGCTGACACCTGAGCCTCCATGGACAGCTGGGAGTCCAAAATGACCCTCATTTTGCTGCGGACCTGGTCTTTCAAGGGTAGCCGTACCTCATTCAACACCAGGTCAACATCCCCCAGCCTCCTCTTGTCTCCCACCAAAAGTACCTCAGTCTTGTCAGGGTTCAGCTGACAATCAAACTGGCAGGGGCTGCTCAACCAATGAGAGAGGCTTGTTTCCTAGCCCATGTCCAGGCTCCCCCCTGCTACTACATTATTATGAATGGAGAGCAACTAATAGACTCCCTATTAGAGCATCCCTCCCCCCTATTGTGCCGCATTCCAGCAATCTGCTGTGAAAGTTATTCCTCTCTCCATTATTTCCCCATGTGCACACTTTTGCCTTGAGAAGCCAAAATCCCCAGTTCTCGAATGAAGCATCTGAAGGCTCCCCTTGAGAGCATCTCCCCCCCTCGCCAATTTCAGCACATTCCAGCAATCTGCCACAGAGTTATTGCATCTGCCCCATTTTTCCCAATGTTTGCCTTGAGAAGCCAAAATGCCTGGTTCTTGAGTGCAACATCTGAAGGCTCCACCAAGAGCATCATCCCTCCCCCAATTTCACCCCATTCCAGGAAACTGTTGTGGAATTGTTGCTTCCATCCCCTCCCCCTGCCATCTTTCTCCTTTTCTGGGCACTTTCTCCCTGCTTGCAATGACAGGCTCCCAAGACCTCACCAGATCAGAGAAGCAACTTTACATAACATAAAAGAAGCAACTTTACACAATATCGGACATGTGCTTTAACACAACAATGGAAAACTGAAGTAATGCAAGCATAAGAGAAGTGCATCATCATGGAGGCTAATTGCTGGCAAAATGGGAGTGCAGGGTGATTCTGAAGGCTGGAAAAGGTCAGTGAGGTCATTATATATTTTATATAATGTATTTTAATGGTTTTTAATTTTTGTGAACCGCCCAGAGAGCTTTGGCTATGGGGCAGTATAGAAATATAAGAAATGAAATGAAATGACTAGGTGAAAGACACACCCCTGGGCAGGGCTATCATGCCCAAGTAAATGTGGAGGATAGGGGCACAGAGCACCAGAAGCATGGAGAACTTGAATTAAAGAAATAAAACAGAGTAAAAGTAGTCTCAGAAAATCCAACTTTTCCACCAGAAATCTCCAGGGTGGCTGCAGATTGGCCACAATTCTCAGCAAATCCCCCATGAGGACAGCCCCCAAGACAATGTTAGAGAATTGCTCTGAGCACCTAAGTACTATATAGATCCAAACTATGCCTTGTATGTCTACATTAGGGATGGACGGACCAATCTCTGTCTGGGGTGGGTGGAGCTCGACGAGCTCGTGCTGCCTGGACCCACTTGGCAAGCCTCCCTGCTTGCCCTGCCTACTGAGCTGCCACTCCTCTTCACACCAAGGACTCCAGCAGTCAAGCCCTCATGCTTTATGTGTACAAGGGCTTGACTGCCGAGTCCTCGGGCAGTCAGATGCCAGGGCAAGAGCATTGGTGTGCCACTGAGGCCCTTCCTCCCTGCGCTGGCTGTTAAGGAAGCCCTTGACAGCTGGTGGAGGCTGGACAGGTCCTGGCGGGGCCGGCCCCAGTGCTCTCGCCCTGGCCTCCTTGAGAGGAGGCCAGGGTGAGAGTGCTAGGGTGCTGCGGTGCTCCCAGCCACTTGCCGAGCTCTGGGATGCTCGGCGGCCAGGTCTGTCAGCACCCCAGCGCTCAGTGAGTGGGTCCAGGAGGCTGGATAGCGGCAGTCTGTTGGTCTCCACCGCCTTTTTGGACTCCCGCACCATCCCTAGTCTGCATGTGCTGTCCTCTGAATCAGGACTTTCAATACTGTGTCTAGCAGGTAGCCCACATTCTGTGGCAAGAAGAAACAATATTCCATGACTTGTATTCATGAAGCACATTTACATTATCTTTCCTTGTTTTGCGTAATTTATTCTCCTCTTGCTAGTCAAGGGGAGGGGTGAGTAGTTATACGAGGCTTTTAGCCCTGACCAGGAATCACTGAAATGGCACCTAGCAAATCCTGTGGGCTTATCCCTTTGCAGAATTGCCGTATGCGCACACAAACACACACAGCCCTGCTCTGGATTGAGGCTGCTATGATTTCATCTTAGATAGAATATTTAAAACCCTTGAATGTATATTTCTGTTCTGTATTTCTCACACTGTTGCCATTTCCAGTCAGAGGCATCTTAATGGCCCTACAGCTTTCAGGGATTCAGAACTCCACGGCTCCCTTCCCATGATCAGAGTTAAACCGCAGCTCATGGTTTGCAAAAATCCCACATTCCTATTGCTACTAATTAGTTATTCAGGCTGCAAATCCTCAACACCGTATTAATACCCCTATTGATATTAATTAGATATTCAGGCTGCAAATCCTCAACACAGTATTTGTATCCCTGTTGATAAGGATATTATATTAGTATCCCTATTGATATCCCAAAATCTTTATTAGATATTCTGATTAGATATTCAGGCTGCAAATCCTCAACACAGTTATTAGAGCAGCTTTCCCCGACCTGGCACCCTCCAGATGTGTTGGGGCTGCGGTCCTCATAATTCCCAGGCAGTATGGCAATGAAAGAAGCACCACTCCCTCCAGTTAACCTCTGGTCTTTCTGGAGCAGTGTGCCTCAGATGGGCTAGCTGCCTCAGCATCGGTCTGCCCCACGCCCCACCACCCATCCCCGCAACCTTTGTCTGCCAGCCAGAAGTGCAGGTGGGAACAGCATCTGTGTGTGCTTTGCTCCGCTGCAGCGGGATGTTCCCATCCGCTGCCTCTGGAGCCGTGAGCTTCACCCCTCCCAAAATACAAACCAAATGCCTATGAGGCGTGAGAAAGAATGACACTGAACAGTTAGCTGAATAGGCCAGCCTCGTTCCAAGAAAAGCTCCTGAATGTCATTTCACTCCTGAATACCATCTATTGTTGTTGTTGTTGTTGTTGTTGTTAAGAATGACACTGAACAGTTAGCTGAACAGGCCAGCCTCATTCCAAGAAAAGCTCCTGAATGTCATTTCACTCCTGAATATCATCTATTATTATTATTATTATTATTATTATTATTTATATACTGCCCAATAGCCGAAGTTCTCTGGGCGGTTCACAAAAAATACACATACAAGATCATAAAAACATAATATAAAATCTCTAACATACAAAATTTAAAACAGCTAAAACATTTACAATGAGACACAATTACTACTACTACTACTACTACTTTTTATACAACCGAGAGGCAGATGGGCAATATCAACTTATGCCCCCCAACGTCGTCGTCTTCTTCTTCTTCTTCTTCTTCTTCTTCTTCTTCTTCTTCTTCTTCTTCTTCTTCTTCTTCTTCTTCTTGGAACTATTTGCTGCCCTCTGGTTATAATCTAGGAATGCAGTTGCCTTCCGTTCCCTCCCCACCTCATTCCTCTTGGAAGTAAGTGTCAGGACATGCCATGTCAGCTGCGTCCCAGCAGCGCCTCTTTATTTAGAACGGGCGCATTGTCTTACAGCTTCCAGACGCTCTGAGAATTTCTGCAAATGGCTGCACGGATGTGACAGATGTGGGCAAAGCTTCTAGAGAAGGCAGTGTGTCCAGATGCGAAGGGGGGACCAGGGCTCCTTGTCCTTTTAAGAGTGACATGGAAGAGGAAACACTGGCAGATGCAGCTTGTTGTGCACAAGTGGGAAAAGCTGTACCTGCTGAAATCCTTTCTTCAAAATCATTAGTAAAGGTACAGCAGCCCTGTTGTCCTGTACAGAATTGGGCAGGCCTAATTTACACTGCATTTTTGTCCCGATACACAGGCTTTCCCCATATCACATCACTGTCAAGTACACACTGAATAATTAAAACAATCCCCTAGCCCATCTCTCACCATACCTAAACTTTAAAATATATTGTAAACAGTTTTAACAATAACATCAACCAAGCCAATGCTTGCCAAACCCTGCTTCACTCACAAATGCCAACATCCACTTCAACCCTTTCCTCTATCCTTCCTTATGGGTCTTCCTAACTGGGTTTGGCATTAACACCCAGTACCATGAGGCAGATGATGGGGCCCCAGCACCCTGGCAGGGCCCCATCTGCCCTGGCCTGCTAGCTGCAATTTAAATTTCCCCACAATGCCTTTAATGAAGCATGGTTCCCAAGCATTGTGGGAAATTTAAAATGGTAGCTTGTGGTCATCTGCCACAAGCCCTTCGCTGTGAGGGCCAACCAGAGTGCTCTTTGCCAAGGGTCTCCTCAGATCTGGAACTAACCCCATTCTTAACCCATCCACCCAGATTCCACCACTACTCCATTCCTAATCCCCCTCTCTCAAGCCTAATGTCTGTGCCCTAGAAGTGAACCAAGTTGCCCACTCATTCGTTAGACCACGTATGCCCTGCCCTAAATTTGTAGCTAAATTAAATTTGCCACAGACACTTACATCTTGTATTTTCTTCTCACGCGGAAACTGACCTTGTAAAAGACACTATTTCATAGTGTCAATTGCCCTTGGAATGTCCTACCGCTTGTGGAAGTGCAGAAATACAACAAAAGGGTTCATATTGCTTCACAATATATTGCTTCCTTCAAATCCTGTTCAAATCACTACTTGCCGAAAGGGCAATTGTCAGAAAAGTAGAGCAAGAAATATTACTATACACACACACACATCTGAAACTCTCCTTTTTTTAGTTCATATTTTGTTGGGACATGACTGTAAGTAAAATGGTAGACAGAAATATTTCAGAAAGAGCCACCCTTTTAAAGAGTAATCCCAGGGCTCACACTAGGCTGTCTTTACTTCTGCCCACGAAGGAATTAATAAGCCATTAACTATTTCATGACTCTCATCATGTGGCTCTGTGGAGAGCCCCTTCTGACTATGAACACCTCACTTTTAGCAAGTGTCAAACTGTGATACGCAGTTGAACTATTCATCTGCATGCCAGCTCGGACTCCACAGCAGCAGCAGCAGCAGCCATGCGCTAAGAGTTGTAGCTATGTGACATGTTATGTCATGCCGCATAGTGTACTGAAACAGGCCCATAAAACAAGGCGAGAGGAGATACTTCTGCTGTGCCATCAAAGAGTTCAAATTACACTCCAGCTCAGATGCTTCTTGCTCCCCTTCCTTGTTGGCAAAAAGATAATCCAGCTCTAAGATCCCTCTATTCTAGATGGAGATGGAGTTTTAACTAAATCAGACCTTTTCCTTAACCACTTGCAGAACTGGCTAAATTCTCCTTCATGAGTTATTTAAGTTTGCTTCTAGATGTTCTCCTTCACCAGAACTGGTAGATCGATGTAAGTTCGTTGCTGGTTTTTCCTGTCATTCAATTGCTATCCTATACAACCAAGTGTGTGCGCATATCTATCTATCTATCTATCTATCTATCTAATCTATCTATCTATCTATCTATCTATCTATCATCTATCAATCTATCATCTCCTTAAGTATATATCAGCTTCCAAAACCTCCAGAATGAGTTAATGTTATTTTGTGAATTGTGCAAATATAGCTTGATGCAGCCTTAAAAGTTTCTTGTGGATTTTGCTGCCGTACAGCACTGATTTTAATGCTAAAAACAAACCCTATCGGTTCATTTAAAATTGCTTACCAGTTTGTTTCTGGGCTCAGTTCAAAGTTCTGTTTTGACCTTTAGTGCCCTAAACAGCCTGGGACCAGGATATCTTAAGAACCACCTGCACCCGTATGAGTCTGCCTATCCCCTGAGATCTTCTTTAGAATCCCTCCTTCAGGTCCCAGAGCCAAAGAGCGACCACTTATGAATAGTCCCCCAAAAGAGAGAGAGAGAGAGAGAGAGGAAACGTATCACCACAAAAGAGAACTATGATTTGCCTGAAATTGCATATGCTAATTTATATGGATAGGTGCAAATTTCAAAATAATTATTATAATTTAAATAGAAACACAGTACAGCTCACCATAGTGTGGAAGACTGTGGCTGGGTGACCGGTGTTCCTGTCTTTTCAGCCTGCTGTTCAGATACTAACTGCTGATGGGCAACAGTTCTTATGGCTCCTTTACCTTTAAACCAGAATGGGACAGAACAGTCCTTCAAATAGAGGATAGCCTTTTGTCAGCCCTTCAAATAAAGGACTGTAA
This sequence comes from Heloderma suspectum, assembly GCF_057233095.1. Classification (NCBI taxonomy): domain Eukaryota; kingdom Metazoa; phylum Chordata; class Lepidosauria; order Squamata; family Helodermatidae; genus Heloderma; species Heloderma suspectum. Next base: position 277,257,975 of record NC_139458.1, read on the forward strand.
AAGAGGACACATGACCACCCATAAACTATGGCAGGTAGGCATGAGCAAAAGAGCTTTTTTTATGGGTAATGCTGAGTTACTGGGATGCCCTACCAAAGGAAGTGCATCAGGGCCCATTATTACTCACCTTTTGAAAGGTAGCCAAGACCTATGGCCCAATGCCAACATAGAGCTAGGCTTAAACTCATTCATTTCACTGGACTTAAGCAATGCTAATTCAGTACTGGATTTACACCTATATTTTTCAGTAGGCGTTTTAAGGGATTTTTTAACACCCCCCCCCCCCGGATTCCAATTATTGCTGCTTGAATTTTAAATGTCATTTTTAAAATGCTAATTTATGTAATTTGAACTGGAACATTTGGGTTTATTGTTTAAATATGTGCATACTTGTCTGCTGCCTTATATATTCTTATTGAAAGGCAGGATAAACATGTTGAAAACGAGCAAATAAGCAAAAGCAAACAACAAACAAAAACAAAAACAAACCCTAAAAATTCTAAGTTACAATGAAATAAAAATTGTGGTTGCAACTTAATCAACCATAATCTTCACAACCTTATTTAAATGTTATCCTTAGTGTTGAGAAAGGAACTCTTTTATACCTGATTAATTCAAACATTTTCAGTAGAATTTAATGGATTTGTAGTCCTTCATCCCCCTTTTTATTGCTTACTACTGATATTTGATATTGCACAAAGTGCTTCAACAAAGTGTTTCTGTAGATTTAGTATATTCATGCACCCCAATACCCTGGTGTTTGGGAAGATACAACTCACTACATACTACTCAGGTATCAACCCTGAAACACCATCTATAGAATGAAATGTATATTTGGGGTGCTTCCAGGCAAAGCTTTTTTTGTGTGCAATTCAGTGCCTCATTCACCAGATTTTACAGAGGTCTGTGTGTGTCTAGACTTGACCTGGTTTGCATGTAACGACAACCCATACTATGGGTTGTTGAATCATGGGTTGTCATTACGTGCGAACCAAAAACTGTAGCTTAACTATGGGTTGTTAACCAACCATCAACACCCCCCCAGAGAGAACCCATGGTTTGTTGCTGGGTTGTAAACTCTGGGTTGTTTAAACTATGGGTTGTCATTATGTGTGAACCAGAAATGTGGATTGTTTCACCAGGCTACAGAGGTGGCAGGAAAGAGTGGTCAAAAACCTGAGCCATTCTACATTCCAGTACTACAGTGCTGCAAAGTCATATAGAATGCAGGGAGAGAGTGGGCCAAGGGTCTGGGAACCAAGTAACTCACGAATTCACCAAGGAACCAGTGGTTTGCTCTATCATCTGGCAGCCAAATTGTGGGTTGACTCTGAGTAAGGCAACAACCCATGGGTTAATTAAACCATTGTTTGTCATTATGTGCAAACTAACCCATTGTCTTCAGCCCTCCTGTTGTTTGTAGCCCTCCCATGTTTTCCTACTACTTCTTCCAACTTTTTTCTTACCATAAAAACATTCATTAAAGTAGAAGAGAGCTGCACACTGCCTTTTGGGTGTTAGTGCTAGGTGCTCTCCATTTGGAGAGTGCGAGTGCTGTGAATCTTCATGAAGTTTGCATCTTGATTCATACTGTATTCATAAGTTTTCATATTGATTTTGTCAGTGGGATGGGAAACATAATTCTAGACTAAACTTCTGTAAGCTTTTAAGCTAGTAACTCTAGCTGAATTTCAGGTGGAATCTTTCTCTCCTGTGCAATTCCATGAGCATAAACAATGGCTTCAAATACACAGGCACTACTGCTCCAAACAAACTCCTCCAGATCAATGACACTTTGGCTCTCTTACAGTGGCCCTCCAGACATCCTCTTCCACTGTTATGGACATAAGGGGCTTCTTCACACGGAGCTTTTATCCTGCTATTGAGATTGCTCACCCACAGAAGTTTGCGGGCCCTTTAGATGATGTTGTGAACCTCCAGGGCATTTCCTGCACTAAATGACCCTTATTCCATTGTTAAATAGATCTGAGATAATGAGCTATCAAATTAACCCACTTGTGTTCCGCTTGAATTCCCTCTGTGAAAAAGGAAAAGCTGCAAGAAGAGGAGCTAGATCAATGATACATATGGGAGACTCAGATAAGGGGGAGAAGGAGGGGGAAGGAAGCACGTCTAAAGGGAGTCCGTCATGATCCTGCATTTAAAGTGGAACCGGAAAGCCCCCTTTTAAATGTGGAATTTTAGGCTGGTGTAGAAATGCTCAAGGATGGCCTTTCTGAAGCCTACTAAAGGTCCATCTAATCCATGGGTGGGGAACCTCTTTCAGCCTGAGGGCCAAATTCCATTTGGGGGAAGCTCTTGGGGGTCACACTCCACTAGTAGGCAGGGCTGAAGGAAAAGGAGGCAAGGCCAAAAGCAAAAGGGGTGAGGCCAAAAGTATAAATAAATAAATACATACATACATACATACATACATACCAGCATGTTGTAGCTGAAAGCTCTTCCTATCAGTAACGAAGCCTCAGGAGCAGCATTTTAACCTTATAGAATGGGGAAGAAACTGCACAAAAGCCAGGAAACCACCAAACGATTGGTGGTTGGGAGAAAGCATGGGTGACCATCTGGGGAACCCTAGAAGGGTGGGTTTGGTCCCCAAGCCGGAGGTTCCCCACCTCTGATCTAATCTATAATTCTGTCCCCAGCAGTGACTGGACAGATGCCTATGGAAGCATGGTGCGATGTATGTATGGATGTATTTCTATACTGCCCAATAGCCGATGCTCTCTGGGTAGTTCCCAAAAATTAAAACCACAAAGTGCAGCATAAAACAACATAAAATGTGAAAGCTTAAAATCACAATATAACAATACAACCAGAATAAAACCTAGCAGCAATGCAGAGATTAAAAACACAGATTTTAAACACCAGAGCTAAAAGACTAGGAAGCTAAAATGCTAAAATACTGGGAGAATAAAAAGGTCTTCACCTGGCACCAGAAGGAGTACAACATAGGCACCAGGCGAACCTCTCTAGGGAGCTCATTCCACAGCTGGGGGGGCCACAACAGAAAAGGCCCTCTTCCTGGTAGCCACCTGCTTCACTTCCTTTGGCAGAGGCTCATGGAGAAGGACCCCTGAGGATGATCTTAGGGTCTGGGCAGGCACATATGGGAAGAGGCGATCCTTCAGATAACCAGGCCCCAAGCCGTTAAGGGCTTTGAATGTTAATACCAGCACTGCAGGTATCCATTCCCTGTTTGTCCTGTGAATGTGGTGATCAGCAGTATATTGCTTCTGAACATGGAATCTCCTCTTTGCTGTTGTGGCTACTTATCATTGATAAGTCTGTCCTATTTGTCTGATCCTTAAAAAAAAGGCCACCTAAGCAACTGTCTTGTGGCAATGAATCCCATCATTTAATTATGCATTGTATGAAGATCAACGTCCTTGACCTGAACCTCTGTGTATTCATTCTTTCCACGCTGTTTTAAATCTTTTCCATGAACCTCATATGAACCGCCACCGCTTCTCCGAAGTACACACTTCCACCAACCAAACTTCCCCCAAGTGCAGAAAAAGGGTGATGGCCAATGTCATGCTAGCATTGTCATGCACCGCCAGTGCAGTGGGACTTCCTCCCTGTGTCCTGCCCCCTGAAGCTCTCCATGTGCTCAAAAATCTACTCCCAGCCCTCCTACACCCCTCTCGGTTCTGCTGACAGAAGCAGTTCCGCTGGCAGGAGAATGCCATTGGATTCAACCCATGCACCAGAAGAGTGGAGTTGTATTCCGCAAATGTTAAGCACATGTTTTTAGGCATACATTGTACAGCTGAAGAAGGAACTATCAGTCAGTTCACATTTTTATTATCCTCCATGGTACCATCTCAGTTTTCTTTTCTTTTCTTTTAAAAACAAACAGATTTTATATTCTTGTACCAAATCTGTGTAAATTCCAGCCCCAGGATTTGGAGTCCTTGAGGTAATTTGAGGCTTTATTTTTATCCTGATATGAACTTAATGATTCAGACTTAACGATTTGTGACTCATGGAGTTCAGACCAGGATTCAAAGATTTCACCTCAGATTTCCCCATGTTCTGATGATTCAAGGTCTGGAGCTTCATCTGTAGTTTGAGAGGCAACCTGCAAAATGTGGTAAACAAGTGTGGAGAAGGGAGGGGAATCTAGCACTTCTCAATGCTGAAACCTAGCACTTCTGATATAAAGAGAAATGAATTGTGTAAGATTGATTTTAAGGGCCGTTTCTAATTAAGAAATATCACAACCTTTTGATTCAAAATGAGCATCGCTTTTCAGAATTTTTTGGGCAGGGGAGGTAATACTGGAGCTATTGCAACATATATCCAAGTGAATAAGGATAAATCCACATTGCTGTGTGAACGTGGTCATGTATCAGTCTGGGTTGTGCTGACAGGTGGCAATTTATGATAAGTATGTACCATGTGTTCAGCTCACATCTGCACCACACATTCAGCTTGTGAATCGGCTCTTGATGTCTTTTTTTTGTAGATGAACGTAGATGGCTGTACATTTGGGACAGCTGGGTCCATTGTTGCCAAAGCCTGGAACCTGTGGAACTTTGATGCACAGCAAATCACTAAGTTTTTATTGCTTGTTCTGACTGTATTGAAGGGCTTGCTCAGACAGCAACTTGCTTGGAAAAGAATACGGTGCAGAGATCCCAGATAGAGGTCTTGTTTTTGGACTGTGCCTCCACATTATTCTTGCTATTCCAGGTACCAGTTTCAGGACTGCACAGTGCCCATGGGGCTCCTGGACATTCATCTCACAGAAGCAGCCTGCCTAGTCCTAAAGAGCCTAGGCCCCACCCTGATATCTCAAACCTCCCCAGCCCTGCCCACGATGTCTGTGTGTCGAGCGTCTGAAGAGCAGAAGCCTAGGCACATAGAATATGATTCACATAGGCTTCCACATGGCCTAGAATGGTGGTCTCCAGACTTTTTTGATCATGCACCCCATCAGTACAAAGTGTTTGAGCACCCACCTCCAAGATATGTACATTTATTTATAAATGATATGCATGTACTACTGTACGGATATATTATGTACATTATAAAACATACACAAAAGTAGAAATTAAAAAAGGATGAGATAAAGATGAAACAAACAGCATTTTAAAAATAACTTCTTTTATTTCTTAACAGTACCAAACCCCTTTTTGCTCTCACTAAAAGTATTATTAATAATAATGATATTTTTTGGTGAGAGCAATATGATGGAATAGGCTTCATTATTTTTGAAAATCTTGGCTGACGCTTTATGATACAGAGAATCAAAGGTCTGGTTCTAAGCTCAGTGTATTTCGATACTCTGTCATAGCTGAAAAGGACACCTCACAAGGATGCGTAGATCCAAATGGAAGAAGTGCATTGTTGGCTGCACTCACTAAATCATGATACTCATTTTTCAATCCGCTCCACCACTTACGCAATTTTTTTTGTTGAAATTCAGCTAATACTTTTGGAACAAATTTGCTCTCCTTCAGCAGGACGGCAGCTGCTCCGGTGCTGAGCAAGCAACTGCGCCTTCCTCTGCTGTGCCTGGCAGAGACTGGCACCATTGCTCTTGGGGGCCGCAGCAGAGGCAGGATAGGACTGGGGCCGAGAGAGAAATGCCATGCAGCTTCCCTCTCGGCTCCCGTCCCATCCTGCCACCACCACCATCATTGCACACAACGGCAGCTCGTCTGGGCTGCTCAGTTATCAGGCAGCTCGTGCACCCCAATGGGTCACCTTGCGCACCCCCCAGAGTGCACGCATCCCACTTTGGAGACCACTCATCTAGAAGACTGTGTGATCAAAGTCCCAGATTGCATGGAACTCGATGTACTTGGCCTCCCATCTTCAAACATCCACATTCAATGTGTAGACATAATGGGGGTGGAGCTAGGGTCCTGCAAACACCAGCCAAGTCTGCAGCCATCAGCCAAGTGTGCATGCCCTCCCAGACAATCCCCCTGTTATCTCCAACCAGTGACTGGAGATAACAAGGGGATTCTTCTTCCTGACTCTTCCCCAAGCACCTGGTGGAGGGCCAGGGGGTGGAGCTCAGGGAGGGGAGTGGGTGAGGCCCACAGAGGGTACCCAACTTCCACAGGCCAAATTGGGAAACTCTGCAGGCTGGATTATGCCCATGGGCTGGAGGTTGCTCACCCATGGTGTAGAGGACAGAATGTTGGACTTGGATGAGACCTGGGTTCAAATCCCTACTCAGCTATGAAGCTCTTGGAGATTTATTTAAGTCAAGACACTTATCTCACAGGGTTGTTGTGATGACAGAATGGGAACAAGCCTACAGCAAGTTAACATGATACAAATATGTGATAAAGTAAATAAGAGAGCCAAAAGGAGAAGGGGATAGCAGAGGATGAGATGGCTAGATAGCATCACTGATGCAATGAATATGGACTTGAGCACGCTCCAGGAGAGAGCGCAGGACAGGAAGACCTGGCGTGCTATGGTCCATGGGGTCACGAAGAGTCGGACACGACTGAACAACAAAAAATAAAAGAGCAATCTTATGGCCCCTGGGAGAGTGTCCCATAGAACCCTGACCTCAGAAGGGGGAGTCACAGATCTGCCCCTGGACCCCTCCCGCTTGTAGCTGGCATGGAGAGAACTATGCCCGTTGCCTCTCTGAGGATGGAAAAGTGACCTTGGAGCCTCAGGAAAGAGGGCGTTCTGGTGGGAGGGGAGGGGAGGGGAGGGGAGGGGAGGGGAGGAGAGGAGACCAGAGAGGCCTGGATACAAGATATCCTGACCTTCCCCCAGCTTCCTTCCTTCCCTCCTCCTCCAAAGTGGCCTTCCTCGACAGGCTGAAAAGCCCATCTAGTGAAAATACAGGCGATTGGAGGACGGGGAGGTGAAGATTGCCTCCACCATTCTCCCACCCTTCTGGGCACAGGAAACCTAGGCATAGGAAGGGCACAGGAAACTCAGAAACCTCTGAGTTCAGGGGCTTCTGACAGGTGAGGGCACAATTGATAGGACTGTGCCCTAAATCACCTGACCCATTTTGTACCCTTCTTAGTGGCAAATTTGGCATGACCTGGTACTTCACCCAATGTTTTCATTTCTACATTACTGCAACGGGACGTGTGTCCAAATGTGGAGGGACAGGGGGAAGGGGATGCTTAACCCTATGCCAGCAGGGTATTTTCCTGATTAAAAACTCCCCCAACTGCTTTTCTACTCACAAGAAAAAAAGGAATGATCTAACTATATAGTCAACTCATAAGGCAGAGGTGGCTCAGTGGTATATCTTAATGGCCTCAAGCAAAAAGTATGTCAACGCTTCTATGATCTTACGGAATGGATTCAGGAGAATTCCCTGCAAGTTTCTAAGGTTCAAGGCTGGTCAGGGCAGTCAGCTGTCTACCAAAGCTCTTGTAACCGTCTCCGTGTCAAGTACAATGGCTTTGTTTTTCCATTCCCAGAGATGATTAGCATATGCAGAGTGTCAGCTGTATTTCTGAAGATGTCAGCTGGAGTTTCCCGGCCTGACAAAATTCTAACGGAGGGCTGTGGCCATGACAGATATACCAACAGCGACAGAACAGTAGGCTGCTGGAAAAAATGCCTGCAGAAATGCGATTTATTTCCCTTGGTGGATCTGGTATGTATCTTTAGATGTCTGGAATACATAGCACATTATTATTATTTTTATTATTATTTGTGTTTTAATAATCTCCTAGGAAACAGGGAGTGACGGAAGGGTGCGCACAACCGTAATTGTCTAAAGACAAGCATGTTCAAATTACAAAGTATTGTGTTAACAGGGTGCGAGCATCTTCTAATTATAATGGAGCGTGGATGCATGGATGGAGCAGTCAGGCCATTATTGAAACCACAGTGTTCCTTGTGATTTTACAAGAAAGAAAGAAAGAAAGAAAGAACGAACGAACGAACGAAAGAAAGAAAGAAAGAAAGAAAGAGAGAGTTGTGTGGGGCCATGTCCTCATTTCACAGGATGTTCACAAATAGGTCTCATACATAAATAAAGGGATTTGTGAGCTTACTACCCCACTCTCTTGGCTTCTTCTATTTGAAAACTGTACTTCTTGAAAGTGTAGCAGATAACAGGAACCTTATTAAACTGTAACGGTGACAATTACCCCCAGATAAATAGGGTTTCCAAACCGAATCCTGTGATATTTTAATAATGAACAGCACACACACAGAGATGACACAGCAGAAGTAATTGGCCATTCTACTCCATCCAATTTCCTTTTCTACGTTTTGAGTCACATTTAAAACAAAAAGAAAACACCTAAGCTGCAATCCTATGCACCAGGGGTGGGGAAAGTCTTCGGGGGGGGGGGGCAGGTGAGCGTGAGGAATTACCAATTGGGAGGGTGAATGGCATGCTAAGTCAGGAGAATCAGTGATGCGAGATAACAGGAGGATTCCCCTACCCCTCGAGGCTACAAGAGGAGGCATCCACAGAGGTACCCAAAGCTTTCATGGGCCAGATGGTTAGGTTCCCCATTTCTGCTGTACACACATACCTGGGAGTAAGTCCCCTTGAACTCAGTCAGGCTTATTTCTGAGCTGGCACATACAGAATTGCACTGTACATTTCAGGAAAGAATTCTCCTGTACAAATAAAACAAAAGCTTAACATAACAAGTCCCCGCCTCCCTGCACAGCTAAACTAATTGGAACCCATTTCAAGGCTCATAAACCAGGAAACAAACCTATTAACTATTCATTGACTGATCAAAACCCCTATGATTACACATCTAGAGGAAACCATTTTTCTTTTTGCACAAATTTTTCAGGGGGAGGTTGCTTCTCTCTCTCACACACACACACACACTCTACAGTGAACATGTGTGGGCGGGGGGAGGGGGGATGGATGTCTGAGCTCAATGTCTCTCACTCCTCAATTCAGCTGGCCAGCCAAACCATGCAGTATTCAAACTTCTTTGGAGCAGGAGGAGCTTTCCCCCCTTTTTTTTTACTGTTAGGCTAAATGGGGCGGGGGGAGGCCAGGCAATCCCTTCCCAAGCACTGGAGTGCCACATTGGTGGTACACTGAGGAGAAGCTTCATGAACAGATGACAAACTTTCCCCTCTTCTCTGAATACTGTGACAGCTGCCTGTGAATGATACGCAATCTCTTGTCTCACCTCCTCTGCACGTACCTGTGCTGTGGTGCTTATCCATGCGTTTTCCAGGCGGTGGGTACTAAGGAGGGGAGCAACCAGATATTCCTGCACTCTGGGCAGCCTTCGAAAGTCTGCATCCCCTCCCCCATTTATTTATTTATTTTGCAAATGCAGCCATTACAGTTCTAGAATACTGTCCCACACATGGATGTTTAAAGTATTTTGAAAATCCTGTGAGGCTAAATAAGGGTTCTTCCAGAGGGAGGTCTCTTAGCACAACCAGTGAAAAGGCATCATGCACCTGTTCTGTCTTTTCCTGGTAAAGAAAAAAAAAAAGATGGAAAAAGCAGTGGAAAAAACACAGGAGGGTTACGAGTGAAATACATCGTCGTCATGTGGAGCCCCTGTAAAATTCTGCATTTGAGGAAGGGTGATTCCAGGTTAAAGGCCTTGTCCTTGAAGCACCCCAAGGCGGAGGTGGGAAGGCAAAGCTTGTAAAGTGATACGTACCTTGGTAGGAATGATAACAACAACAGTTTATGAGCCTTGCCATGCGCTAAATGGGCCGTGGTCAGTTCTCACAGTCAGTCGAAAGCATAGCGAACTCGGTCCCTGCGGCACTCTCTCTACCAAGAACAGCACCTGTTGTACTACTGTAGTTGCAGCCCCCACTAAGACACTGTTTGGAAGGGCAGTGGTTCCTTGTTTAGTTTCTAAAGGTTATTAAGCCTTTGCTGCCCACTCTGGGAGCCACTGAGGGGCACAAAAACAGCATTTTAATGCATTGGTTCTTTTTCATGAACTGGGGTTTGGCAGACATCGGCTTGGTAGGGGAAGGGCATACTGAAAAGCAGGGGAAGAGCCTCAGCCTGGGGAGGAGGAAGCAGCTATTCCCAATGCCACAAATTGTACTGCCTCTTCACCATGCACATAGGATGAAATACTTCCCAGTGCACTAGAATATTCTTTAAATTAGGGCAGGGACCAGGGTGTTTTCAGGCACTTGCTAAGAGAGCGGACAACAGCTACTGTTGCAGACTGCCCCGCTACTGTGCCTGCAACAGCACCCCGAATGCAAAAATTTAGCAGGTGGTGTATTCCCTGGCATGCCAATAAAGTGAAAGGAAAAGCATCGCCTAATTAATTTCTGCACGTCAAGCTGCTCTCGAAAGCCCAGGAAGGAAGGGTCATCCAAAGCTGGGCAACCCTACGCTCCAGTGGTATCAGTCTGTGATTAACTACTGCTAGACTATCACGCTTAATCCATCAATCTGCATATACACACATGTGCAAACAAAATTAATTTCACCCATGACAGTGTCAGTTTGTCAATTTTCTGGCTCTTCACCATCATCTTTTAAAACAAATACAAGGTTTATTCATTTATCCACCCCCAAAAGCTGCTGTAGTCACAATGATTTTTGTATTTTATATTTAAATCACCTGTATGGCCCCATTAATAAAAGGGAGAGAATCAGAAGCACAATGAATAGCCCCATTGACTTCAGAGGAGTCACTGCTGGTAGTGACAATGAAGAATGTGCCCTAAATGCTTTGTTTCATCAGGAGGCTGCATAAAAATGTTCATAAGTGCTTAAGATACCTTAGAGACTGGGGCCTTAATTTTAGCTGCTCCTGCTCAATGGGCCATATTTAATATCAAGTGAGCTGAGAGGCACAGGCAATGTCCCGTTTTAAGCAGCTCTTTACTCCAAATGATGGTTGCTATCCTGAAACCAATTAGAAGCACGTTTCCCCAAGGGCCCTATTAGCACTACTCACAAGTTAGTGGTCGCAGGACTGGCTGTGGAGATCTACAAAGAAAGCCGTGTTTGGCTTCAAGAAGCAAAGTGGAACAACAGGTGCAACTGGACAGCCCAGGACACAGCAGGGGCCCGGGATGAAAAGTTGTTTTGTGCTTTTGATCTGCTGTGAGGGGAACTGGCCCTGCCATGTTTACTGCTTGGCAGGGATCAGGCTTTGCCTGCTTGTCTTCCCCCCTCCATCTTTTTGGACACAAGCAATACGTTCAAACTATGTACACAAGACAGAATCAAAATTGTAAAGTTGCAACTGTCATTTTTAGTAATGAAATGAAATAAAATAAAATGGAAGGGGGGTTGTGTTGCAGAACTGTAAGTATGCCCAGAGCACAAACATTTCTAATTATGACCCTGTCCAAAAAAGAGAGATTCTTCAGCAGAATGGCAGTAGCTTAGTGGTAGCGAGCTTATGTTTTGCATGCAAAAGGTCCCAGGTTCGATCTCCGGCATCTCCAGGTAGGTCTGGGAAAGACTAGAGAGCCGTTGCTGCCAGTCAGCGCTAACAATATTGAGCTGGATGGACCAATGATCTGATATGGTACCTAGGCTTCTTCCTTTTCATATGTTCAGACCTAAAAACCTACAGCAGGCCCTTTCCAGCATTACATTAGTAATGCAGTGTATGTCCTTCCATGGCCCAATCTACACGGCCGATTTAGTGCAGAGCGAGAGCACATCAGGGCCATTTGCCACAGATGATACTGCTGCCAATCTGCAGCAGCCACGCAACTTCCCTCTGGAAAAGGTGCATTTTCAGAAAGTCCTTTTAATGCATCTTCTTTCCTTAAATGCAGCTTCCACACAGTTCTGCTGCAGTGTGCCCTGTCCCCCCGCATTAAATCCTGGGCATGCCTCTGTGTCTTGGCTGTGGCCTGGCTGTGATGTGGCCAAGGGCTGGGGCTGCCTCTTCCACCCGCCCCCTCTTTTTCCCCATTCACAGTACAGCACTTTTGGACACAGGCTTTCTTTCCCATTTAGCACTACTTCACGCTGTTTCATCCTTTCACTATATCGCAGTAGTGCTGTTTTCCCATTCACAATATGTAGTCTAGCCCAGTCACCACTTTACCCATTCACACTATGTAGCTTGTTTTTCCTGTTCACAATAGTGCAGTAGCGCTGTTTCAAGCATTCACAATAGTGCAGTAGGTGCTTTACCCATTCACAGTATTTAGCCTGTTTTACCCATTGACAATAGTGCTGCTTCAGTCATTCCGAATATAGTGTATACTCCACTTTTCTTGCTTCGTGTGCCCCAACGGACCAAAGCAATTTCATGAAAATCCGGATATAACCAAAAGGCGCTTCTCATTCCATTTCCATGTAGATGTGCCCCATATCTCTTTGGTAACATTGGAAGCTCCATTCCAGGTGGGCAGAGGCCACTGTGTGATTTCTCTTCCTACACCAGCATCACCCCAATTCCAGGGAAGGATAATGCAGGGGGGTGGGGGTGGCAGATGAAGTCATCATTCCTGCTAATGAGCAGTCCTGGAGCTTTGACCCTGTGAGCCCTGACTACTGGTCTTCCCACATGACTCAGGCTTCTGATGTTACTGGGGTGGCACAGGAAGGATATATAGACTTATAACCACCCATTTTAATTAGTTCCCTCAATTCATTGTAGAAACAAACAAACAAACAAACAAAACCTAAGATGTAACATGGAAGAAGAGCCCCCCTTAAAAATAAACACAATATAAAAGAATGTTCCTCTCAGACTACACTCATGAAAGAAAACAGTAAATTTACCTTCATATTATCTCCCTTTATCAGAAATTGTTTCTTCTGACCTTTTTTGTCTTTTGTCAGAAACATGCCCAGCACATCCATAAATCTTCAGGTTACTTGCCACATTTCTTGAGAAACGAAATTACTCCAATCCATTTTCTAAAGCTATACCATGTTATTAAATTATCATTTTTTTTCTGGTTAAAAATAAAATAAAAATGTTGTTCTGAGAAATTCATACGGATCCACAGAATGTGTTTTATGAACCTTCCAACAGCAACAGAGGTTATTATAGTAAACAGGGAGCATACAATATATAGCTGTCAAAAAGCTATCTAGTGTGAATGATTCTCCATCATGTTCCCAATTTATTTATAAGATGCCTATTTTTAAAACAGAACAACAAAACAAAATACAGTTTCACAGTCTATTACATGAGCCAGTGTGCTTGGACATCTGTTCCTCATTCCCAGTGTGTCATGTAGAGAATGGACACAATCCATAAACTTACCCCAGTAGTGGAGTGGGGACACACATCTCTGATGTCTCTATTAGCCAACGTAGCTTGTATAAGATGCTAGCACTCTCCCCCCTTTAAGGGCTGGTTCTTACTTGACTGGAGTCTCACTTGCATGTATTGTGAAATGGAAGGGAGCTAAAATGTACAAGCATTAGCTCTTCTATTTTGATATTAGTCTATGTATTTTCTACTCAGGTATTCAGCCCCAAGTAAAACAAAAAAACAAAACAAAACCCAACTGCTAAGAACTGACCCTAATGTGCCTTATTCCATTAGAAATGTCTTTTGTCTTGTTCAGTAAGTGCTTACTACTTTATGGCTTTTCTCCACACGCAAATTTTCAAACCAATGTAATCATTCTCCATTTTCACTGTTGGCTTGGTCTTACTGGACTTTTTTGGCATGTCACCCACTCTACCCTTCCTTCGTCCCTCCCTCCCAGCCTCTTAACAGCAACTCATTTGAGTCTATCAGTAGCACAGAGTTTGTGTAGACTGACACTCGTGTTTTATAACTGGTCTAAATTATCATGTGCTTAGTTTCCTCTAGATTGAGATGGGAAACAAATAATAAAAATAAAGGATCACTTCCAGTATATTTGTCCTATCCATTTCATGAAAATAGGCAAAGGGGATACCCAGACAAAATAGGTACAGATATGTATTTTTAGGGGAGATGGGACTCGTGAGATGTTCAGAGCCAATCCAAGATATTCTGCTGCCCCAAGGAGCTGCATCACATGATCTGAGAAGTGTAGCACAGGACCTTCTCGTCATGATCTGCCAGCAGCCTCAGCCTGGGTCTATGGTAGCCACTCATAAATTGCCCCCAAAGAGGAAATGCATCATCAAAAAAGGAGGACAAAAGAGGAGAGGGACTTGCGTAAAATTTTCATATGCTAATTTTTATGTAGAGATGAAAATTTAGAAAGTATTATTATAATTAAATAGAAATACAGTCCATCTCACCATAATGTGGATGACTGTGACCAAATGACCTGTGTGCCGGCCTGCTCAGGCTGCTGTCCAGGTACTAACTGGATGGACAACAGTTCTGATGGTTCTTTCTCTTTCAACAGGAATTGGAAGAAACAGCCCTTCAAATACACATGCTCCAAATAGAGGGCAGTGCTCTGGCAGCCCTTTAAAGAGAGAACTGTCCTCTGTAAAGTATGACATCTGGCTATCCTACTTTTGTCTGAGGAAGAAGAGGAGGAGGAGGAGGAGGGAACCAATTACCTAGGGAGGTGGTGGGCTCTCCCACACTGGAAGCATTCAAGATGAGGCTGGACAGCCATCTGTCAGGGATACTCTGACTTGGATTCCTGCAGTGAACAGGGGGTTGGGCTCAATGGTCTTATAGGCCCCTTCCAACCCTACTATTCTATGAAGAAGAAGAAGCTGCCGCCTCCACAGATTCCGGTACATGGTGGGACCAGGAGAACTCAGCTCCCTCTAATGGATACTCCAAGACAGTCACACTTGGACCAGCACCAGCTAGGCACCTATTGAGGGTTCTCATGGTAGGCCTTGCTGCTCCACTCTTCCTAGTACCTCCATGGAGATTCTGATTCTGGAAACACTTAAGGCTGCGACTTATCCTTACAAGGACTCATTCATGCTGTCAGGCAAAAGCTTGGCCTTCTTCTGGCATCTTCTTTTTGGCCTTGCCACCAAGAACAAAGACACTGTCAAGCCAGGCCTCCTGAGGTAGTGAGTTCCATCATCTAGGCATGGCCACAGAGAAGGCCCTCAGTCAGACAGTCATGCCTCGGCCACCTTCGGGATGCGGAGAAAATCCTTCCCAGCAGATTGAAGGAGCTGACAGGCTGGTATGTGAGGAAGTGGTCATTTAGTTATCCTGGGCCCAAACCATTTAGGGGTTTAAAAGTAATCACCAGCGTTCTGCATGTGAAGTGGGACTGAAAGATTCATTCCCATAAACAACACACTGCATTGGAGCATGGATCTCCTAAGGTTCTCCCAAAATATATGCAAAAGAGAGCCAATAACCTCATCTAGAGTCTCCTGAAAAACTATGCACAACTGTCCATCTCTCTAAGAATCTAAATGGGCAATTCTCTACATTTAAAAACATTTGACTATAGGTTCTTATCAAATGAGACTCTCTTAGCTGTGCAGCTGCCCTCTTTCTTTATAGCCTTCTTCCTTGGCCATAAACAGACCCTCTTTCTTGGCTTTAGATTTTTGAACTTTTTATTAGCAGATGGCAGTCCCAGCATTTGGTATATTTGGTTTAGTAGGAGCTGTTAGGACAATTCTTTCTCATGTTCAGTCCTGTATGAATAATAACAGTGATACGGATCTTTTCTCCCTTAGCTCCCTTTCCAAAGACTCCAGTGTGTTTTGATTTTTCTCAAGGAAACAGTAATCTTTTTAAGAAACCTCATTCCTCCAGGCTTCTTTCAAGTGGGCACAGTTGTTTTGTGACTACTGTTTGTTGTGGTCACCCTTGCTAGGCAGAAGCTATTAGGAAGACAGCCTGGTAACAAGCTATTTTTTTCCACATTTATTTTTTGTTTGTTTTTGTTTTGCTGCATTGAAATACTCCATGAACTGCCCTTGTGACTTAGTAATAAACATAAGGCTGATCTTCTGGGGCTTTATCTGAGCCAGTTCAGCAAACACTTTCATCTTCTGTTGCCTTCCCCTTTTGCTTCTCCCTTGTCTTCTAGAAACATATTTTAATCGAATGGAGACAGGGATCCAAAGAACCATTCAAGTAGTTCTGCACCTCCAGGGGCCTTGGGCTTAATATTTCTCAAGCAACAACCTCCCATGCCATGTGACAAACCATTTTGAAACTGCTAGGATTTTCAAAGGCATCTTGTGATGTTGTGCGAGTGGGATGGCGTGCCTGTAGTTCAGCGTGGGAAGCATGAAGCTCATGCCCTGAAGACTTACTTATATACCCTGGCCTTTCCCTGATTATGTTTTACTGGACTGTTCTGGGTTATGAAATGGGTTATGTTATGCTGTAGATTTTTAGTACTGTGTGGGCCAGTTGTTTTATGCTGGTGTTTGATCTTTTTATGAATGTCTGTTGTTTTATTCTTGTATCAATTTTTATTATATGAATTTTATTGTTGTACACCACCTTGGGAGGGCTCCTGCCCTGAAAGGTGGCCTAGAAATAGTTTAAATGTTTTTTTAATTGTCAAAAACCTGACTGAGAACACTCAGGTTCTTGGTCATACCTGAAAAAGCTTTGCTTGGCATTTGGCTTTTAAAGCAAAGACTAGCAGAGATAGCCACAAAATTATGTGTCGGGTGAAAAGTCCACGAAATAATGGGGGGAAAAAATCGTGAAAGCAGTGGTATAGAACTAGGGAAGCTCAGAAGGTTCTCGTCAGGAAGAATGCAAAGGAAGCAAAATTACAGATCCCTATTTAACTTGTTTTCTGGTTATACCACTGAAAAATTGTATGGGCAACCTAGCCCCCGCCCCCATCTTGGTTCAGAATAGGCTTGGCTAATAAGTTGTTTTCAAGGAAGGAAGGAAGGAAGGAAGGAAGGAGAAACAATGAATTGGATCCAGACTTAGTCATACTTAGAGCAGACGCATTGAAATCAGAACTTGGGAAAGGGGCGCTCAGCCCTGGTGCAAACTTTCTCGCCACCTGAGGCAGGAGAGAACACATGCTGCCACATCACATCCCTCTCTGCCAGCACCACATAGTGCATCCGTCCCCCATCATGTCGCCCCCCTTATTTTTGCCACCATGTTGGCTCTATGGGGAGTTGTGCCCCTGGAAGGAATGGCTGCAGGGCACTCTTGGGAGAGCCCCCACAGCCACTTCTTCCAGCTACGTGGCTCTCCACAGTGCCAACGCGTGGCGGCAAAAGTAAGGGGTGCACAACGAAGGAAACAGAGCGTGGGCAGCTGTTCTAGAGAGGCCTGCCAATGGCTCACTTGCTGCAACAAGTGCCATGATGGGAGAATGGCTGGCGGGGCTCTCCAGAGCACCCCTTGGGGTCGGTGGGCCCTCCTGGCAGGGGGTGGGGTGGGAGCAGCACAATTTGGTGCTCCACCCACTCTGCCACCTGATGTGGGTGTCTCACCCTTCTTCATGAAAGGGCTGAACCTGGGGGCACTCTTAATTTCACCCTTTTGAGTTCCTAGTTTCAAACTGTGGCAGCAGCACCAAGAAAAGTTCTGCATAACTTTTCAAGCCTGCCTTTTCCTGCTGTGACAGAACTGAGTTAGCCCTTTGTCAACTCAAAGAGATGAGAAGCCCTCCAAGTATATACATTAGGAATAGCCACCCAATGATCTAGGGGCTCAATCAATCCCCAGAGACTTCATATTTGGCCCCCAACATAGTTTTCAAATCCCAAGGACTTCTGCCTTATTATGTGCCTCAGCATTCTAAATCTGAGCTAAGGCACAGGCAAAGGGCTCTTTAGTCCACCTGCGCGATGATGCACAAAGCATCCGAGGCTTTTGGCAAGGCACACTTCAGCTGCCTAGGTCTTTGTTCATGCAGAATGATTGGTGACTGACACATGGGAGGGTTCTGACAGATTCCCTGATGCTTTTCCTAAGAGATAGGTGTGTGTTAAAGAGCCCTTTGCTCTGTTCATGTTCAACGCATCAGGGGAGCCAGTGCCATGAAACCTTTCTATCTTGCTCAGTTCAAAATATGTTCCTGGTTAGAAAAGCATTGCTAACCAGATGAATTGTTGGTACTCAGCTGTCTGCTCTTGGTAGCAGTCACATGGCAAAGCACAATCTGGTGGGTTTGATAAAATCTTGGATTGTCTTCAACAAAGCCTTTTGCTTCTCCTTAGCAATGCAGGCTGTGGTAAACATTCAGATTCTGACTCGTTTTGCCATTTCTATCATGGCTCCCCCACCCCTTACCTGTAAAAGTGAAGACCAAGAGCATATCTAGAATGAAAATAAGAACATAGAAAAGTCCTGCTGTATCGGGCCAAAAGCACATGTCGTCAAGCTTTATGTTCCCATAGTGGCCAACCAGATTGAGAAGGCCACAAGCTACTGCAATGGCACTCCCCCCCCCCTCATGTTCTCCAGCAACTGATATTCAGAGGCGCACTGCCTCTGATTCTAGAGCCATCATGACTAGTAGCTGTTGACAGCCTTATCCTCCATGAATCTGTCTAAGCTATTCAGCTTGGTGGCCATCCTTAGGATGCAACTTTACATAACTTTAGAAAGCAAACAAAAGCAGACTGAGGAAAGAAAGAGGCACTTGGAAAAATGTGAGCTTAAAGCACACACACGCACACACACACACCCCTTGGCAAATGTGACACGCAACCATCCTGTGAAGTGATTCGAGGCACAACCTGATGTGTTACCCATGGCTGTCTCTATTCACACCAGGTCAGTGCATGGGTTTGAAGACTCAAAATGTATTAGAAGGTCCTCTGTTGTATTGCCCACAGTTACACTGAACACAGTACTCTCCATGATGTCAGTTCTTATTGTTCCTAAGGATCTTATTTAAATTGCTTTAAACATCTTCTCTAAAATAGGCGCACTTAAAATGTATATATTAGTTATATGGTTTTCTCGAATGGTGAAGACTGCCAATAGTTGTAATGCTCTATCGTGCATTATTAACAAAGGCTCTCGGTTCTCTGGCTGTGCTTTAGATATACAGAATCTTATTACTGGATCTTCTTTAAGGCTGCTTTATTCTGTCCTTTTAGTGGCACATTCACATCAAGAAAAGCATAAGGGGGAATATCAACAGTAAATGGCATTTCCAGTAATGAAGGTATAAACCTGGATACCCACAAGTCTGTTTCCTTGGCAACTGAATGGCACAATCAGAATCTTTCAATTGCACCACCATTAGAAGGGCTTTAAAAAGTGTGTGTGTGTGTGTGTGTGTGTGTGTGTTTCTTCAGACCAGTAAAAGGAAGAAGAAAAATGACTGGAGGAAAAAAAAATGTCCAGCATGAGTTTTCCTGGAATGCTTCAGAAGCCTGTAGGTAGTGAACAGTGCCTGGATGAAGCATACAATGGCTGTCTTCATAAACCTCATGATTGCAATCAGCTTTTTAAGCACTAAGAAGATGGTTGACACAAGAATGAGCACACTTGAAAGAAACATTCCCTCCCCCTCCTTATTGCCAGACTTCAGAGGCAAAGTTACCTGTTTGGTAATGGCAAAAACATTAGCTCCCAAAGAAGAGTTTGGCATTGTCTGTATAGGAAAAAAAATGTATTGCAAAGGCACTGATATGCTATCTTCTAATATTGTAAGGGTGCAATGCTAAGCTTACATACTTAACAGCTGGAGCAATATATTGCCTACGAGTGTGGCTGGGGAGTTCCTAGTTCGAATCTTAACCCAATCTTGAACTTGCTAGATAGCCTTAGGTAAGCTACTGTTGTCTCAGTCTGCAACATGGGGAGAATAATACTGGCCTGCAACTTCTCAGGGCTTTTGTGAAGATTACTGAAACATTTTTAACTCTAGAAATGTTATATTTGCATGTGCTAAATACTAGTTTAGTGTATTTATACTAAATACTGTGGCTAGGCCACAGGCTGAAAAGGTACTTCAGGGGCGATAATACTTTCTGGTGAAATTGGAACTCCCAGGCATTACTCCCCTCCTGTGGGGGTGGGGGGTCCATTTGGATGGTCCGTCCCAGGAGATTGAAGGAATCCAATGGATTTCAGAACACTCTTGGGAATTTTCCAGTGGAGAGAGTGGTGATCCATCCAAGATCCTAGTCTTGGCGGGTCATCACCTTGATCACATGTAAGTGCCCTCTCCTGCGCTGTAACGTCTTCTCTGCTCCTTGATATACTGGGGAGCTGTGGGCATTGAAAAAGGCTGGACGTCAACTAGAGCGCAAATGACATAAGTCTCAAAGTGAAGACAACTCAGCATGCTTTAGAGCACGTTATTGTGCCTACTGTATGGCGGTGCAGTTAGCAAAGAAGGGTAATTTTGCTGCCTCCACTGCATTTTCAAGTAGCTTTCCTGCGGAGCTCTTTCCGGTGGTTCTGGTGTTGTTAATGCTCTCTTCAGTTAATAGATCCCTGGCCCCCTCAAGGGCCTGCTGTGACCTTTTTGCATCACACTTTGAGGGCAAATTTGCTTGACCCCACAGCGAACTTGATGCTGTTGTTAGTGCAGCTCCAGTCGAGGTGTCTTATGCCACCATCTGCTCGATTCTGTGGGATCAGTTTCAGTTGCTTCAGCCTGGTGATGTGGGCAAGGTACTTGCCGCAATGTGACCAACCACACGTCCTCTTGGCCCTTTCCATTCCTGGCAAATAAGAGCTAGCTGCAGGGAAGGGGCATGACTGGGAGGGACAAGGAAGTGGTAAATGCATCTTTATATGAAGGGGGTGGGCTCCTGCTGCCCTAAAGAAGGTAGTAGTGTAGCCACTCTGGAAGAAACCCTCTCTGGACACAAAGGGATTTGACAACTACCGCCTAGTTGTGAATACCCCTTTCTTGGGGAAGGTACCCAAAAGGGTTGTGGCGGGGCAACTGCAGGCCTTCCTGGAGTATACTGATTAACTAGACCCATTTCAGTTTGGGTTTTGGCCTAGTTATAGGACTGAATATTTGAGAAAGCGCATTCTCTTTTACCAGCTTTCCCAGTCCCTGAGATCATCAGATGAGGCACTCCTGGTGGTTCCACATGGGCCCTTGGTCCATTTGGTGTCCACTCAGAATACAGCCTTCAGTGTACTGGCTTCCGCTCTGTGGAACTCCCTGCTTGATGTCAGGCAGGCACTGACATTGATTCATTTTCAGCACTTGCTGAAGACATTTTTATTTAAACAAGCCTTCCCTGATTGACCAGCCACTACTTTACTTTTGTTTTTGAATTCTGTTTACCTCTTTTATTGTTCTCTAGTCAGGAATCCTGCAGGATGTACAAAAGCATATACATTTTGTAAATAAATAAATAAATTTCTGTCTGTGATGATCTAGATAGCTTCTTTCCATTTGATTTTGTTTTAATCAAAAGTTTTAATTTTTTAAATGAAAAGTTTAACATTCTAAGAGAACATTGGATAATATCCAGCTAGCTAGCTAAAAGCAACCAAGGCTGCCTTACTAT
The DNA here is from genome assembly GCF_057233095.1 of Heloderma suspectum. Lineage (NCBI taxonomy): Eukaryota > Metazoa > Chordata > Lepidosauria > Squamata > Helodermatidae > Heloderma > Heloderma suspectum. Next base: position 277,279,243 of record NC_139458.1, read on the forward strand.
GCTTCATGCTGCTTGTACTTTTTAGGTTGGCAGCATTTAGGCTCTGAGTCGGAACATAAATTCATTTTTTCTTCTCCAAACTAGATTCCTAATGAACATCAAAGTAGTTATTTTGAGGCTGACCACATCAGTGCAAAGTCTTTATTTCAACACAAATAGAACTGGTAAGTATAGTATATCAAGTGGAAACACTCTTATTTTGATATCTTGCCAATCCTTTCCTCACATCATTTTTCTTGTCAATATATTAAACAAAAATATCTTATTCCCTCGTTGTGGGGTAGAAAAGGTGACATATAGCCAACTGGAGCAAATGTGCTGAATGAGCTCAGGGAGCAGAATATGCAAGGGTTGGGATTTCAGTCTACCCATTGGAGTTTGTACCATTCATTCAACCAAAGATAAGGATGGAGAGTAGATGGGCACATAGGTAGATGCCTTATCCCATGTGCATTTGTCCATCTAGCTCAGTATTGTCTACTCTGACTAGCAGCAACTCTCCAAGGTTTCTGGGCACAGCAGGTATTTGCTGACAACTACACCCTGATCCTTCTAACTGGAGAAGCTGAGGTTTGAACCCAGGACAATCTGCATGCAAAGCATGTGGTTTCCCACAGAGCTATGGTCAGTCCCCTACAACTGAGAGAGAGAGAGAGAGAGAGAGAGGAATAGCTCATGGAAAGTGCTTCCAGATGAGGCTTTTATCATGCCCTCATCCTGCCTCATTCACAGAATTTTACAGGGATCCAGATACCATCTTCCACTCGTAACCCTCCCATGTTTCCCCACTGTTTCTTCTGTCTTTTTTCAGAAAATCTGTTAAGGAGAAAAAGATGGAATAACTGCATAGCGCTTTCTAATTAGTAATGCTGTAAGAGCCCTCTGTCTGGAAGCACTCAAAGTATTGTATTTGGACTACAGCAGGGGCCTGAGGGCCGAATTGGCTCTGGGCAAGCATGTCGGGGGCCGCATACCAGCCGTGAGACCTGATTACCCAGACCCATTCATTATCTCTCTCTCTGTCTCTGTCTCTCTCTCTCTCACACACACACCCTCCTGAACCATCCCCCCCCCCCATACACTACAATTAGGATTTTTTTTTAAAAGCGTGATTGCAGTGGGGGAGGGGTGATTATTATGGGGGGGATTGCACATTGCACATTAGAGAAGGAAGCGTTAGCCCTCTACAGTAGTGGCCCTCACCCCAAAACACCCCCTTGCACCCCTCCATCTCGGACAATGGAGGCTTTTTTCTAGCCTCATGTAGCAGGGAGGGACGGTTTTTTGAGGGGGCAGGGAGAGGGCAGTTTGGGTGATGGGGGAGTTAGGGCTTCTCTACACGTGGCTTTTATCCTGCTATTGAGATTGGCCACTCACAGAAATTTGTGGGTCCTTTACATGACATTGTCAACCTCCAGTGCTTCTCCCGTGCTTTCTGACCATTTCTGTGGCTTTATTTGAAATGGAGATGAGATGTTTAAAAAACACTATTTGAATTTGTCCATGTAAAGAGGGAGTTGCGCTATAACAGCAGCAACATCTAGTGAGTGTATAATGAAACATATAGAACTTGCAGATAAAGGCAATCCACTGCGGGGGGGGGGGGAGAGGAAGTGCATGTGAAGGAGCTGAGCTTAATCCTGCAAAGAATTGGGTAAAGTTGTGGGATAAGATGCCTGGTGTGGAGTAGCCCTTAGTCTCTAGTCAGCAGAGAAATCTGGATTAAAGATTCTGCTCTCTTTGGATGACTTCGGCCCAGTTATTATCTCTGAGCCTAACCCTCCCCTTACAGTCCTATTTTATTTCAAAATGTTTTATGTCCTGCCAACACAGCCTCGTGGAGCCCTCAGAACAGTTCCTAGTTCCCTAGAGATACAGAATCACATTTAAACCAGCCTAAGTCTAAAGTGTGGATCCCCCTAGAGATGACTGGGCTTGAGGCTGAAGGGGCTCAGTAAGTACCCTGGAAAGGTTTTTTGGGTTTTTTGGCAGCACTTTTTTGAGAGGGAGGTGCCAATTCCTCAGCTTAATTTGAGCCAGAACTCAGTTCCACTGTTTGTTAGGGATGCCTCAGAGTGTGTGGAGTAATAATGAAGAGATGATCCACAGGCAAACAAGAAATGCCTTTTCCTTCTTCCGTTATGTCCACAGCTTGTACTATCCATTTGGAATAAAGGGCAAGATTGCAAAGTATGGTTTTTAGGCTTGGTATCAACTCTGGTACCAACTAGCGTTGGAACTAAATGGAGACCCTAAATGGCAAGCACCGCTGTGCTCCAAAGTGCGGCCCCTCTTTTCAGCAGTGGGGAGGGGGAGGGGGTGACTTCGAGTCGGTGTTGCCAAGGCCGCCTAGCCAGGGCTCCAGCATGCCTGTTGTGCTGGGCTGCAATGAAACCACCAGTGTGGCACAGCCAGGAGCATCAGCCCGGCTGCTTGGGCAATGGTGGCACTCCCTATCTCGGCACACAGCATTGTGCCTGCAAACTGTCTGGGTGGGAAGTGAACAAAAATGCATGAGGGGTGGGTGGGTTGCAAAGCCATTTTGCAGACAAAATAATCAAATGCATTGAGAATTCCTTTACGTAAACCGCTTAGAGATCCTATATATTAGTAGTGTAAATAAATAAAATAAATACATTACTTTATGGAATTCCCTGCCCATACCCTGCCCCCTCTCTGTTGTCCTTCTCCTGGCAGGCAAAGGTGATTTTATTCAGGCAGGCCTTTGGCATATAAGCTGGTCTGTTGCTGAAGGGTTATTTTTAACTGGCTGGTGCTGTTTTTTTCTTTTATTGTTGAGGGGTTTAATTGTGCTTTTAATTTATTTGTTATGTTTTAATTCAGATTTTGTTTTTGATCTGTATTTTATTGTTGGCTGCCTTCAGTATCATTTTTGGCAGAAAGGCAGGATATAAATCAATATAATGAATAATAATGCTAAATAAGCAGGAGCAGGGTGGGGTGGCAAGGGATGTTCCTGCTTCTCCAGCACAGGACTGTTATCCAGGAAAGCATGCGAGCCTGCCCTCCTGTCGATGGATTCACCACCAACCAGTTTCTGCAGCAGACTCTTAAGGGCAGGGGCTGGAGTGTCCCTCTTGTTATTAAGCACAGACGTGTAATGTTATCTTACTGTAAAAGTAACCTGGCAACATAAGCCACTTATATTAGGTTTGCCACTGAAAGCAGGAGCTGAGGGTGAAACTGTCCCTGCATGGAGCATTCGTTGTTGTTGCCTTTGCCAATTGTAATCTTATATTCCATTTACAAGTGCTTGAAGCAAGCGGCATAATGACGTGGGGTGCAGGTTGGCAGGGAAGATTTTGTCAGTAAGTAAGGTTTCTAGTTTGTTGCATTGGCTTGATTTGTGTGTTCTATTTTATGGGAGCTAAAGAGATGGAATTTGTAAATCTGCTAGCTTTATTTATTTATTTATTTATTTACTACTACTACTACTACTACTACTACTACTACATGTTCTTGCTTTGTTTTATCATAGGTGCAACCTCTTTGACGAAGAATCAGATTGACCTGTATAGCCCTAGTATTTGCCCAATTTCTTTTCCTTTTCCTTTTGAAGGCTGAGTCCATTACTTTTTACCTCAGTAGACGTTTATATTATGTTTTTCTTGGATGGATGGATTTATCAGGCAGGCCTATGGAATTTGGCACACGTTGGGAGTCATTGTTCTTAAATTGCAAAACCTGAAAATAAAAGCAACACTGGAATCCTGTTCTTCATTTATTTAGTTAACACCCATTAAAGCTTTTGTTGTTGTTGCTCGTTTGTCATTTGGACCATGTAATTAGCCTGTAAGAGAGAGATGCTGTGAATGACATTAGTACATATTAGAGGAGATGAAGGCTCTCAGTGAATGAAAAGGTGATACTAGCTTGGCAGAAGGCCATAACTTTATGGCACGTGAGTCCCAAGGCCTCATCAATTTTGCCAATTGATATACCGCATAAGTATGGAATGTTACCCTCTATCATCTTGCAGCCATATTGGAAATACCAATATAATAGGAGACCACCTGGAAAACCCATGCATGTCATCTTGAATTCTGTGAAGGTAAAACAATAGGATATAAATTAACTCAAATAAATAGGGGTGCGTCCTGCCTGTTCACTCTGCTACGGCCACCAGCAATTTCCCCCTCTGCCCAAGGCAGAGGCCTCTGCCCTTCGCCCAACCCCCACCTCTCTCACCACTTCTTCTGCTGCTGCCACCACCCTTAAATGCCATCAGGTGGCTTCCCCTTCCCTAAGACCAGGGTCACTTCTCCCTTGTCTCACATCTCCACTAACAATTTCTTACGCGTGCACGTGGATATGCATGCAGAAGCAGATCTTGTTGTCCTTACTGTGGATGGTTTGGGCTGTGGGGCTTCTAGGCTCTCAGAGGCCTTTAGCAATACTCACCAGCAGCCCATTAACTTCTGAACAACACCAGTACCCAAAACAAATTGCATCAGCATGTCAACGCTAATATTCAAAAAATGAAATTTATTGCCCCAACCCAGCTTTCATTGTGCAGAGCAACTGAAGGCTCCAGATGTGGTATGCATCTCCATCAGCAGATGTATCCAGCCAGTTCAGTGAGGTCTGGGTGCCCATTGCACTTTGGATGTTGATACACATCCAGATGTGCACCTGCATTCACATCAGTTATACATATAGGCAGCTGTTTCTCCACATATGGATGCCCCTTACAGGCTCAGGGTTATTATTTCCTGATTTCTCCAATTTTCCCGCCTGCTGTGTAGCTGGCTGCAAATCATTAGAGTGGGAAAGCTTAGCCACAAATGGCCAGCGCCCTGGAAAGGAATGTGCATTTTCCTAGTAAAACAGCAACAAAATGTTTGCAGGAAAGTCCACCTAGGACACCTCCTTTTTCTTCTGTCTGCTTCATTTACCTCCTATGTTTATCATGTGTGTGTTGCCAAGTAAGGTGGTTAGGAATACTGTTTAACGTAAGTACTCACTTGTTATTAGTACTCCTTGCACAGAGGTTGTTAAAGAGGCTTCACCACACACGTCACAGCTTAAGACCACACACAGTCCCTGAAAGCCCAGATTGAAAGCCAATGGTGCAAATACTAAATATGCATGATCTTTTTCTCTCTGGAATAATAACAACGCACACACCCAATCCAAATTTGGGTTCAAATTCAGTGACCTAATATATGGTTTATTCCTATACAGAAGAATATAAGAAACGTTTTTAAATATTTTTTAAATCCCTTCAGCTGCTTCCACAAGATGCTTACTTACTTCAAGACACTCAAAGCCATTTCAGGTTTGTTGCCTGCTTCAGACAGATGACTCAACCCGTTGCACAAACAGCAAATAATTACACCAGCAGTGGGTTTTCTTTTTCCTGAAGCGATCAGTGGCCTAATAAATTATTGCACAAAAATGCTTCGTCTGAGGAGCATAAGGAGAAATCACACTCATAACCTTGCTGCAAGGTGCCAACTTCAGAGGGGGGTGGGGGTGGGATATTACATTTTCTGGAACGACAGCAACAGCAAAAGTTTTGCAGTTTGTCCCACCAGACGTGGTTACAAAAGAAACCATGACAAAGAACTTGGAAGCCACAATCCATGCATTTCACGGGTGCAGCCAAGTGAAACAGCTTATGGAGGGGACATAAAGGGGGAAAGCATGCAGTGGTCAGAAATTCCAGGGGCTGAGATGCTAACATCTCCTCCTTGTCCCTCCTCCCCCAATCCCCCATCTTGTATGTCTTGCTGGTGGTAACGCAAAGGAGCATATGCATTAGAAGGGAGTGCCTGCTAGTTCTCAGTCAACTGCGTCTCATTATGTCAATCTCAATACTTTCTGTGTTCTTGAGCAAGACAAATGCTGACAGGGGGAGAGAAGAAAATCTGAGCTGAGATACAATCAAGCCATTTAGGGAGACACATTGCCTCGCAAATGGAAATTCAGTCCCAGCACTTCATAATAGCAACAATGGGCACCTATTTACTTATCGGGTGTTGTGTTTTATTGTTTGACTTGATCTTGCATTTGTTTGTTAAGTGCAGGGACAGACTGCTGGCAGGGAGCTAAAATAAGGAAGACATTTACACCAACTAAGAATATGAGCTACATAATTTAATTCTCAGTATCGATAAGTATGTGTGTGTGAGTGCATGTGCCTGAAGAGTTGCCTTATATTTGGATTCAGAGCAGGCCAATAATACATCTAAGCAAGTGTGGCTGGTGCTAAGTGGTGGGGGCTCATCCCCAAAACTTTATATATACTGTTGCAGAGATATTTCCTTGTCCTGCTAGATGAGTTCCCTTATCTTGAGATTCAAACCAGAGCCTTACCAACACAAGGCATTTCTTGTACTGTTGAGATGTGATAGTTGTTTCTATATTTCATAAACCAATGTGTTCTTATAATACATGCATGGATAAATTGTGGCACTCCAGAAGTTTTGGCTACAACTCCCATCATCCCTCACCATTGGCTATGCTGGCTAGGACTGATGGGTGTTGTAGGCCAAAACATCTGGAGGGCTTCAAGTTGCCCACCCCTGATGTAATTAAATAAAACAAGTTTCATGGTTTAGAATAATTGTTGAACCAACCGTTAGTGAATACTAAAGCCTATTCATTTTGCTAAGTATTGTTTGTGCTAAAAAAAAAGAAGCAAAAATCCTCACTATGAAATACTGAATATTATGGCCTGTACAAATTATGCTTAATATATTAATGCTCTAAGACACATCATGAGAAGCTAACAATGTTTAACTGCAAGCACCCCATAAAGCTGGGTGTGTGAGTGTAAGTGAGCGAAGACGTGAGACATGGTTTAACAGCAACTGTTCCATTTCCATTTAAAGAGATGTCTACAATACTAAGGAAAGTGAAGTGCACAATGGGACCCGGACTCTACACGCTGCAATGACTCAGCAACTTGGACAATCTGTTCAAGCCAAGTTCCAATGTGTGGAACTTAAACAACGAATGCCCACTCCGACGTCTCACGCCGAATGCTGTCCCTGGAGTCTCTCCGCTGCAAGACAGCCACTCCTAGGTCCGTTACCGAATGACCTGGAACGCTGAAAGGCTTCTCCAAAGGGCGGCCGGGGACATAACCGGACACCGTCATACAGCTCCATGATGGACATAGAACTACCTCCTCGTACCAAAACCCAGAGACCACGATGCATCCCTACTCACCTCAAGCTAACCACCTGGACACACCACACGAGCCACTGTCTACAGCCAGGCCCTGTGATACAAGCGCATTGGTCCCTGTCCCTCTGACAGAGACTCAACCCTACAGGACCACTCTAAACAGGCCAACAACACTGCAACCCGGCCTTGCAACTAACACCGCTACCAGCAAACTGTGGAGGAGCCTTTCAGCACCTCAGGACATTCTGGAACAATCCTCCAAGTGGCTGCCTTGCAACAGAGAAACCAGAGAGACAGAACTCAGCGCAAAGCCCCACAGCTGACATTCATTGTTGCGTTCCACACCTTGGAACCCAGCCCGAACGGATCGGCCGAACAGGTGAGTCACCACAGCATGCAGAACCCAAGTCCCACCCTGCAGTTCACTTTCCTCTACACTGTAGATGTCTCTTTAAATGGAAATGGAATGGTTGCTGTCTACCTACCCATCACTGAGTTTCCCATCCTGAACCTATCCATTCCTGTATCTGACTGAGTGGGTTAGGCCCACGAAACCTCATGCCTTAGTAATAAAAACACTGTTCGTCCTTAAGGTACCACAGATTCTTTTTCAGGAAGAAGCTAAGATGTCCTCAGGAAGAGGAGGCCTTACAGACTTGTGTGACCTCCAGCTCTAAGCACAGCGATCCCCATGAAGAGGATGATTACATGAATTAAGTGAAAGCAGGGCTAACCTAGGCCAGCCCCATGAAGGGCAGTTGCCAGCCAAGTGTGTAACGCAGCAGTGAGGAGAAGTATCCCCATAAAGAGGTGGCTTCTCAGGGATCCGTTAACTAGGGATACACGAAAGTCACTTACCTGGTCTCGCAGCTTGCTTCGCGGTGGGGGGGAGGCGCTTCGCTGCTCCCCCCGAAGTTCAGGCCGGGGGGGGAGGCTTCCCTCTTCACCCGGCCGAAATTCAGGCCGGGGGGGAGGCTTCCCGCCTCGCCCAGCTGAAATTCAGGCCGGGAGAAGCTCCCCATCTCCCCGGCCGCGAACTTCAAAAGAAAAGAAAAAAAAACCCGCCCCTGTGATAGGCTACGTAATGATTAACGTAGCCTATCATGGCTAGATCTGCAAAGTCAGCCGTGATAGGCTACGTTAATCGTCACGTAGCCTATCACGGGTGACTTTGAAAAAAAAAAAGCGTGTACGCAAATGGCGGCCCCCATAGGGAGCCGCCATTCACTTTCCTTATTTGGTCCCTGTAGTCTACGTAAAGATTTACGCAACTAAGTAAATCTTTACGTAGATTTACGCAAATCTACTACGTAAAGATTTACGTAAAACTACGTAAAGATTTACGCAAAATCTACTACGTAAAACTACGTAAAGATTTACGCAAAATAAGGACAACGCAAATAGCGTTATCCTTATTTTCACCGTAGTCTACGTAAATCTTTACGTAGACTACAGGGACCAAATAAGGAACGCGAATGGCGGCTCCCTATGGGGGCCGCCATTAGCCGTTTGCGCTTTTTTTTTTAAGTCACCCGTGATAGGCTATGTGACGATTAACGTAGCCTATCACGGCTGACTTTGCAAATCTAGCCGTGATAGGCTACGTTAATCGTTACATAGCCTATCACAGGAGCGTGTTTTTTTTTTTTACTTTTCTTGTAATGGCGGTGGCGGCAGCCGGTCGAAAGACCGGCTGCCGCTCCTGCCCCTGACAAAGACCTGCCGAACCGCCGCCGGGACCCGCCGCCGGGAGGGACATTCGTGAAAGGTAAGTCCCATCTCGGGGGGGGGGGGACAGAGAATTTCTCCCCGAACAACCTTCGGAGGACCGAATGCGTTGGCACTCGGCCCCCCGAAGTTTCGGGGAGAAATTCTCCCCCATCCCTACTGTTAACCAGAGTTCGAAATGTGGTCAGCCCCATGAAGAGGCAGCTTGCCAGGCAACTGAGAACCCCAGCTCTAAGCGCAGCGATCTCCATCAGGAGGACGATTCCATGACTTATGTGATGGCAGGTCTATCCAGCAGAGGAAGCGCCTATGTGGTCTTTGGCTGGCCCAGCCAAAGCAGTTTCCTGGGTCCATATGTTGAGGAGACAGACAACCTAGGGCTGAGGAGTGAAAATGCACAATTACACAGAAGAAGGAACAAAACACCAAAACTAACACAGGGTAGAAGTCACTAATTTCCATGTCCATAGGGGGACCTGTCTTTTCAGATTTCCCTGAAACTGAAGCTGGATTTCAATAGGGTTTCCCAGGGATGTATTAAACAGAGGTCTAAAAGGAGTCATCCCAAGAAAGGAGAGGCTTTTCTGGCATGTGTGAAGGCCAGCTCTGCTATTCCTATTAATGGCAGTTTGTCAAGGCATGCGTAAAGCCCAGGACTAAGCTCAACCATCCACATTAAGAGGAGGTGAGACTGGCCTGTGATCACAGCACAGTTTCCAGGCATCCCGAGAATAGAAGCTGCATTTCACCTTTCCTTCAATCCGTCCACAACAGGGAAGCTGAGGAAATGGCCTTGTAGTCTTCAGCAAGCCCAGCCAAAGCAGGAGCTTAGCGTTGCAAGTAACACCGCTACAGCCAACCTGTCTAGGAGCCTTTCAACATTTCATGTCATTCCGTAACAATCCTCAAAGTGGCTGCCATGCATATCTGGAGCAAACAGACAAGGTGGGGAGCTGGGTCTTTCCACTTTTCGACAACCCAGAGTATGGGTTGGGCATGGTTTGTCGCTGCATCGCAGGTCGTGGTTACGTGCGAGCCCTGCACTGTGGCTTAATTGAGTTGTTAACCATGAACAATCCAGAGTTCACAACCCACCAACAAAGAATGGGTTCCCTTCCTGGTTTGTGCATGGTCAGCACATGACACACGTAACAATGTACGATTGAGCCTATACTCAACCCATCCTCTGGGTTGTCGTTATGTGTGAATAATGTGCCAACTGAAGAGGAAGCTGCAAATGGAGCAGACAATGGAAGACGGAATTCTAGGGGGTGGGGGCTGCCGGAGGGAGCACATCGGGTTCACAAGGAGGGTTTTCTTCATCAACTGGCAGATTCTTCTTGTGACTCTGGTGTGTTCTCCTCGGCAGTCTCCACCTTCTGGAATGCTATTGTCTGCTCCATTTGCAGCTTCATCAGTTGGCACGTCATTCACACGAACTCACGTAGCTCTGACATTAGAACAAGGGACTGATCCAAAGAGATAGTGCTGCAATGTAAGATGTCTTAGGGAAGTGTTGTTATATTTTATTAAATAATTTGTAGTGGGGAAAATCTTCGCGCTCTAGCCTTTCAAAGTTTGTCAAAGCAAATGTGTTAAGGTCCTCTGCAGGGGTGTGCTCGGAAGGGGTTCCCCCTCTGCCAAAATCAAACTTGAGGTTAAGGAGAAGTTTACATTGTCTGTTCATATGTTAATGTAATTATTACTGGGGCATCGGTAGTCAGAGGGCAGAAAAACTGATTTTTATACACACCCCGTTTGAATCAATTGTCTAGCAATATAGGGTGAATGAAGATTCTGTCATTGTAAATCTCCCAAAGCTAATCAAATAAACTGTTTCCCCCTTAATTAACCAAATAAAAGATATGAGAAATTGGACCAGCATTAATCTCTCTTGCCTGGGTGGAGGCGATGAAATTGACAAGACTTCCCAGACTCATACCTCTTTCAGGTTCTGCTGATTGCAATCCCACAGAAATCGTTAAACTGGAAATTTTTTTCATAATAAAACAATATAGAATAATTTTTAAAAAATCTTATACAGACATTCCAGAAATGAAGGAATATCAAATACACAACTATACTTTGAGACATTCCACATTAGGCAGGTGATAAATTTAATTAGCCCCTTCATGGATCACTGCCTTGTTGTGGCGAAGGGGCTTGCGTAACTCAGTGAAGCCATAAACTATGCCATGCAGGGCCACCCAAGACGGACAGGTCATGGCAGAGAGTTCTGACAAAATGTGGTCCACTGGAGAAGGAAATGGCAACCCACTCCAGTATTCTTGCCAAGAAAACCTCATGGAACGTATCACAAGGCTAAAAGATATGACGCCGGAAGATGAGACCCTCAGGTCAGAAGGTGTCCAATATACTACTGGGGAAGAGCAGAGGGTATTTCCAAGTAGCGCCAGAAAGAGTAAAGCGGCTGGGCCAAAGCCGAAAGGACACTCAGCTGTGGATGTGTCTGGTGGTGAAAAGAAAATCCGATGCTGTAAAGAACAATATTGTTTAGGAACCTGGAATGTCAGATCAATGAATCAAGGTAAGCTGGAGGTGGTCAAACATGAGATGGCAAGATTGAACATCGACATCTTGAGAATCAGCGAACTAAAATGGACAGGCATGGGCGAATTTAATTCAGGTGACCATCATATCTACTACTGTGGGCAAGAATCCCTTAGAAGAAATGGAGTAGCACTCATAGTCAACAAAAGGGTGGGAAAAGCAGTACTGGGGTACAATCTTAAAAATGATAGAATGATCCCAGTACGAATCCAAGGCAAACCATTCAACATCACAGTAATTCAAGTCTATGCCCCAACCACTGATGCCGAAGAAGCTGAGGTTGATGGGTGTGTATAATAGAGGATTGGAATGCTAAAGTAGGAAGTCAAGAAATCACCGGGATAACAGGCAGGCATGGCCTGGGTGTACAAAATGAAGCAGGACAAAAGCTAATAGAGTTTTGCCAAGAGAACACGCTGATCATAGCAAACACTCTTTTCCAGCAGCACAAGAGACGACTCTACACATGGACATCACCAGATGGTCAATATCGAAATCAGATTGATTATGTCCTTTGCAGCCAAGGATGGAGAAGCTCTATACAGTCAGTAAAAACAAGACCTGGAGCTGACTGTGGCTCAGATCATGAGCTTCTTGTTGCAAAATTTCAGCTTAAATTGAAGAACGTAGGGAAAACCACTAAACCATTCAGGTATGACCTAACTCATATCCCTTATGAATATACAGTGGAGGTGAGGAATAGATTTAAGGGATTAGACCTGATAGACAGAGTGCCTGAGGAACTATGGACGGAGGTCTGTAACATTGTTCAGGAGGCAGCAACTCAATCCATCCCAAAGAAAAAGAAATGCAAGAAAGCCAAGTGGCTGTCTGATGAGGCTTTACAAGTAGCTGAAGAAAGAAGGGAAGCGAAAAGCAAGGGAGAAAGGGGAAGATATCTCCAACTGAATACAGAGTTCCAGAGAATAGCAAGGAGAGACAAGAAGGCCTTCTTAAATGAACAATGTAAAGAAATTGAGGAAAACAACAGAATGGGAAAGACTAGAGATCTCTTCAAGAAAATTGGAGATCTCAAGGGAACGTTTTGTGCAAAGACGAGCATGATAAAGGACAAAGAAGGCAGGGACCTAACAGAAGCAGATGAGATTAAGAAGAGGTGGAAAGAATACACAGAAGAACTATACAGAAAAGATCTGAATGTCCCTGATAGCCATGATAGTGCGGTCACTGAACTTGAGCCGGACATCCTAGAGAGTGAAGTCAAATGGGCCTTAGGAAGCATTAGTAACAACAAAGCTAGCGGAGATGACAGCATTCCAGCTGAGCTATTTAAAATCCTAAAAGATGATGCTGTTAAAGTGCTGCACTCAATATGCCAACAAATCTGGAACACTCAACAGTGGCCACAAGACTGGAAAAGTTCAGTTTACATTCCAATTCCAAAGAAGGGCAACACCAAAGAGTGTTCAAACTACCGCACAATTGCGCTCATTTCACATGCCAGCAAGGTGATGCTCAAAATCCTACAAGCTAGGCTTCAGCAGTATGCGAACCGAGAACTACCAGAAGTACAAGCTGGGTTTCGAAGAGGCAGAGGAACTAGAGATCAAATCGCCAATGTTTGCTGGATCATGGAGAAAGCAAGAGAATTCCAGAAAAACATCTATTTCTGCTTCATTGACTACGCTAAAGCCTTTGATTGTGTTGATCACAACAAACTGTGGCAAATTCTTAAAGTGATGGGAGTACCAGACCACCTTACCTGTCTCCTGAGAAACCTGTACCAGGTTCAAGAAGCAACAGTAAGAACCAGACATGGAACAACCGATTGGTTCAAAATTGGGAAAGGAGTACGACAAGGCTGCATATTGTCACCCTGCTTATTTAACTTATATGCAGAGTACATCATGAGAAACGCCGGGTTGGATGAATCACAGGTCGGAATTAAGATTGCCGGGAGAATTATCAACAACCTCCGATATGCAGACGATACCACCCTAATGGCAGAAAGTGAAGAGGATCTCAAGAGCCTCTTGTTGAGGGTGAAAGAGGAGAGTGCAAAAGCTGGTTTGAAACTCAACATTAAAAAAACGAAGATCATGGCATCTGGCCCCTTCACTTCCTGGCATATAGAAGGGGAAGAAATGGAAGCAGTGACAGATTTTACTTTCTTGGGCTCCAAGATCACCGCAGACGGTGACTGTAGCCATGAAATTAAAAGACGCTTGCTCCTTGGGAGGAAAGCTATGGCAAACCTAGACAGCATAGTAAGAAGCAGAGACATCACCTTGCTGACAAAGGTCCGTCTAATCAAAGCTATGGTTTTCCCAGTAGTAATGTATGGCTGTGAGAGCTGGACTATAAGGAAGGCTGAGCGCCAAAGAATTGATGCTGTCGAACTGTGGTGCTGGAGAAGACTCTTACGAGTCCCCTGGACTGCAAGGAGGTCACATCAGTCAATCCTAAAGGAAATCAACCCTGAGTGCTCATTGGAAGGACAGATACTGAAGCTGAAGCTGAAATATTTTGGCCACCTAATGCGAAGAGAAAACTCTCTGGAAAAGACCCTGATGCTGGGAAAGACTGAAGGCAAAAGGAGAAGGGGACGACAGAGGATGAGATGGCTAGATAGCATCACCAATGCAATGAATATGAACTTGAGCACACTCCGGGAGAGAGCGGAGGACAGGAAGGCCTGGCGTGCTATGGTCCATGGGGTCACGAAGAGTCGGACACGACTGAACGACTGAACAACAACAACAAATTATGCAAATTAAGCACCTTTGCATATGCTCATTACTTTTCATAATTTATTCTGCTTTAGCTAGTGATGAGGAGAAGCAAGGACCAATGGAATGCACTGATGTTCCTCTGGACCACTGCACATCTTACTCAGCCGTCCCTCAGATTTTCAAATTCCTCCCAACATTGCCCATATTCTTTCAAGTCTTCATCTGCAGCCATAAGGGCTAGCAATGTGTTCGTTTTTAAAATCAAAGCTGAGATACTTAGGAATCTGAATTTTTCACCTAGTAACTGCATGTCCACTATTCTTCTGCCTGCACAGGATTGTGCTCTGCACACAGTGCAACAAACAAGGAATTCAGTCAAAACAGTTATGAGATCCCACTCTTACAGTCACTTTCAGAAAATCCAGTACAGTTGATTGAATCTAGGGATTGCAAAGTGTGAAACTGTCAAGAAAGCAGAGAATAAGCAAAGCACTAAACAGCACCCTACAACATGACAAAGTAAACAGAGCAGGCCCAGTCTGGAAACAAGATAGGCAAGCAAGGATGGCCATGCAGTCATGTTAGGCCTTTAATTATATCCTCCTGCCAAAGGATAACACGCACGTCAAAATCTAGGAATAGTGAATGAATGATCTTTAGAATGAACTGTATTTTGAAGTGTTTGGTCCTGCAGATGGGAGAGAATCCATGACGGCAATTCTAAGCAAACTTACATGAAAGTAATGGCCAATTAGGATGGACTGTAAATCTGGCATGTAGAGCTCCATTTATGATCTGGTTCAATTTTAGGCATCATACACAAACCTCTGAAACTCAAAGAACACTGACAGATGCAAGTCGATTCAGGTCCACTCCACTTAGGACATTTTAAAAGTGTACATTTAGAATCAAGGAATTTGAAAACAAGTGTAGGGATTGATGGAGGCTCCGTATTGAGTGTACACACAAGGCCAAACTAGATGACTCAAGAACCCTCTTCAGACACTCCCTCCCATGCATTCACTGGGGTAGGGGAGTGTGACTGTGCCCACCGGCCTCTACCCCATATTCATGCATTTGCTGGCATTGCTCCCTGATATCTTTGCATTCATCAGAATGTGTGAAAGGGGCCTCTGTAACTGTACCTGCATAGGGGCTTCTGCACGATTGGGTACTGTGACTGCACAGAGTTATTGATCAAGTGGAAGTAAGGATGTGCGAATCAGCAAAACCTAACCTTGCTGAAGTTCTCTGAATTCCATCTTGAAGTTCGTCCTGACTCGATTCCATCTCAGATTGCAAGCTTCGTTTTGTTCTTTTTGCATGAAAATCCATGCATATTTTCGTGCATATTTTTCTAAATATATGCATCGGTTGTGCGCATCTTTGGAATGTATGCATTCTTTTCCCATTTATTGAAGTGTATGTGTGTGCATTTTTCAAAAGTATGCATTTTCAATGCACATTTTTCAAACACACGCATGCTGTTGAACACATGTTTTGGTTGCAAATCACATTGCAAGCTCAAAAATGTATGGACTTCAACCGCAGATTCCGGCCAAGTCTGAATTCGGTCCGGAAGGTGCAAACGGGGTAAATCCTGATCAAAAATGAACTGAACCAAATTTCTCATACATCTCTATGTGGAAGCCCTTGCTTGGGTACAGTTGTACATGCCTAGAGACCTTTTTGGTGTATTTTGCTGAATGCATGGAGTTCAGTGCCAGTGGATGCAATGCTGTTACGTTACAACCCTCTCTATGCATTCAGTGAACATGAGTCTGAGGGTGAGAAAGGAGTGTAGATTAGCCATATTCAGGAGCTGAACCCTGCTCTTCCTTTGCTTTGCCTTAAGCCACCATGCTCTGTCACTTCAGACACTTTTTCACCCCAGCTTGGCTTACTTCCTGGGATGAGAGAAGATTCTGCTGTACTTTTTGTTGCTGTGTACCCATGTGTACTTTTTGTTATAAACAGAGCACCACCTCTTCTGCTTTATACATGAATAGGGAAGACAAATGAACAAATGTAGACACCCCAGCCGTGTTTCCACGACAAAGGAAGGGTGAAGCAAACGAAGGAATACCAGATTTTTAATGGAATAGGCATGGCTCCATGCAGGACTCCACGAAGGACTGCACCACACCATTATAAGTCGCTGACAGAAACATACTTCTGGGTGGGGCGGGGAGACTAGAAGTAAATGTCATCAGACTGACAGGGGCTGCTCAACCAATAAGAGAGGCTCCCCTCTCCAGACTCTACTCCCCTTAATGGCAATCTTGGGAACAAGCCTCATTGACCACAACGGGAGTTACTTCTGAGTAACCTTCCCTGACTTATGCCTGATTCTGCCCATTTTCCCCCTTTCCCTCTAAATACCAGGCTTCTGCATTAGCAGGCACCCCTGAATAAATGTGCTATCATGTGATAGTGCAAATGCATGATAGTGCATTTTCAGGAACAAGCGTCATTGACCTCAACAGAAGTTAGCAGGAACTCCTGAATTACTTCAGTATGATGCGATAGCACAAATGCGTGTTAGTGTTATTTTGTGATTAAGTGATAGCAAGATACTGACATAGAGAGTATGCATATTGATGGAAGATCTGCTCAATAGTGTTATAATGAGATAGCGTCTTAGCATGAAATATGTTTCTCAGGTCCCACTAGTGATCTAGCACTTATTTTCAATGTTTTTTTAATAGTTGGTCCCTCAGGATCCTGCTCCAAAATGGCGGTGAAACTTCCAGAAAACAGGGAGGGAAAGAGTTGGGTCAGTGAGGTCACAGGCAGGTGAGTGACTCGCCCCCATGGGCAGAGCTACATGCCTCCATGGGCAAGACTATGATACCAATGCAAGTGCGGGTGATGGAACATACCCCAACAGGACCGTAACTTGGCCAAAGTAAAGAGGAAAAGTTGGGCTATAACCAGCCTCAGAAGAACTGGTTTTTCCACGATAAACTCTGAAGTGGCTGCTGGATGGCTATGACATCATGTATCCCTAACAACCTCCACATGCAGCCAGTTCAGAGTAAATTACTGGTGAAAACATGCCCACCGATACCTATAGTTTGGCCCAAGACAAATGAAGACAAATGAACAAACATGGACACCCCGCCACCTATAGTTTGGCCCAGTACAAATGAACAAACATGGATACATCCCGTCACCTCTAGTTTGCCCCAAGACAAATGAAGACAAATGAACAAACATGGACACCGCATCACCTATAGTTTGTCCCAAGACAAATGGAGACAAGTGAACAAATATGGACACCCTGTCATATAGTTTGGCCCTCAGGTTCAAAAACTACACAGGGCCCTGAGTTGTCATCCACCACCACCCCCAACACACAGAGGGTTGTTGTTGTTTTTTAAACGAGAGCTAAACTACACATTCTGCTAATTGTGTTGGTGTAGCCGAGCCTCATATTTTTCTTTACTCCAGTGTAACTGCATGCATTCCTGATTTGGTTTGGAACCAGCACACTTTGGGAGAGAAGGATTAAACATTTCCCCCCACACACACACCTGTTTTCCTCCCAAAATTCCACCCCCCATAGGGGGTTGTTAACAAAGAAGAAAAAGGCAATGGAGACTAGACCTATGCAATTAGCAGAACACATAGCTTAGCCCTATTTTCTAAAAGCAGTTTCAGGAGCAAAGTCTGCCAGTGGAGGAAGAAGCTTGTTTAATCTCTTCTGACTACCATACATCTGCTAAAGAACACCCCCTGCCCCGAACTGGTTTTCTCTCCCAATGCAACTGCTTTTTCACTTAAGATAAAAATACATCACAAAAAGAGACATGGAGCTCTGTATCATGTCAGTTTGAGCCTCAGTGGCAAATCCAGGTTTCCTCCTGTGTGATGTGTAAATCACACTGTCTCCTGTTCTACATTGGGTGTCCAAAATCTGTAGTATGCCATGACTGATACATGGATTCCTCATCTGTCCATGAAAACAAAACAAAAAATCGGAATCAAAGTCCCATAGACTCTATTATGTTACACTGCCAGTGACGTCTTTCTCTTTGAATTTAATGATTTCCCCCCAATTATATTTGTCTACAAGTTCCCACATTTCCATAGTCCTGCCAGCTCAGCACAAACTGACTAGGAATAAAGATAAGAATTAAGGTAATATTGAATGCAATTGCAAAAATATCCAAAGTCATGAAGAAAGGCATATGTCTGTGATTTCATCCAACACTGATGAATGGGAATCTTCCAAAGAAGAAATCACCATTATGGTGAGCTAAAGAAATCACTACAACCATGAGGCAGTATAGAAGAAACTAGTTGAAGAACTGAAAAAACTAGATCAACTCCCATTTGGTCACAAGATATAAAACACATACAAAGAGCTTCTCTACACAAGGATATTAATCGGCTGTATTTACTTTTGGTTTTCATTGCAGAGTTCAGCTCAGGACACTACATGAAGAGCATTTCCTTTCCTGATTTTCCAGTACATAACCTCTAGGTGGCACAGTGGTATAGCAGAGTAGCACAAATACACAAGTTAAAAAAACATTTTCTTTCACTTTCACAATTAAAAGCCACATTTTCCCTGCTCTTAAAAAACTTGCCAAAAGTGCTGTTTAGACTCAGAAGCTAAACTGGACAGTCACAATGTCGTCTAAAGAACATGCAAACTACCATGACTGGGAATGATGAATGCATGATAAATACCTCATGGAGAAAAGCTCAGAGAGAGATAGAGATAGATTCATAGAAATTATTGGCCAACTTCACTGAAATCCCTGTTCACTTTCCTCCAATGGCTATTTATATATAATATTTTAATTGTCTCGGCTTCTAGCAATGTCATAATTATGATTTCTTTTCCTAGGGAAAGAAAATGGCAGCTAATTGGCAGAGGCTGAATCAAAACACAGGCCTCTTGGGGAGAAAAAGAAACACTTTGTCAATGTATGCAGCATTTGGCCTTTTTATTTAGTCATCTTTCAGTCAGAAACGTCGAGGTGGTTAAGTGGTGCCCAGGGATTTGCATACGGCATGGGCTCTTTCTGACTCTGTACCCTCTCCTCTTGAAGTGACATTATATGCCTCTCATCACTGTCAGTGGCATTAGCTACATAAGGATTTCCTGTATAGCTGCAGCATCTTCAGTTGTTAACCTTTAAAATGCCAGTCACTGCATATATCCTGTGTTGCCAGGCTTGTTGGAGAGGCTTGTCGGAGAGGTAATGGAAGCGTTCAAAGTTGTTTGGAAGATGGTAAGACCATGTGCGGGCAGGCATTCAGTGCCCAGTGAAAGTACATGAGGGTCTGCCTTTACCATAGAGTGGGGGTCTCATCTCTATGATTAATCAGCCACATCGCTCAGACAGGTATTGTTGTGCAAACACATGTAGGGCTGGACCCTCCCTCTGCTCTGCTAGTCCCATCCCCAGAATCTGTCACAGAAGAGACAGCGTGACAACCCCCGCTCCTCTTGAGTATCCCAGCACTATTTTCAGTCTTCACACAGATAGGGACATGGCCCCTAGTCATGCAAAAAAGAACAACCACAGTGGAAGGATTTTTAAGCCAGTCTAAAAGACCTGATCTGGTACAGCCCACCTGAGGCTGCATTCTGTCAGAATGCAGGTGGGGGATCACACCAGTGAATACTTCTTCCACCTTCATAATTCCCTGCTAACACATCAGGCTGAATCATTCTTCATTCTTCTCCCTGACAATACTAATTGTCCACAGGCAGATAGGGATCATGTTGCGGGCATCTGGCTAGGGCTCGAAGCCCAGCGAGAAATCACTGGTTCGGGCCTCAGGACAGTAGTCTGTGAATCTCCCTGCTCGCTCGGCTCAGCACGTGCCAAGCCAGGCAACCTTGTGGCTGCCTGCTTCCTTGCCAAGCCACCATTTTGCAGAAAAATGGCAGCCCATCCTTGTTCATAAACTTCCATTTGTGCAAATGGGAGCCATGAAGGGGCCAGTTACGCAAGATTAGAGGTGTAAATGATCCATTTACGCCTGTAGTCTTACATAAATGGCCACTTTGCTGCCGCCATTTGTGCAAATGGACGTTCATGAACAACGATGGGCTGACATTTTCTCACAAAATGGCAGCTCGGTAAGGAAGCAGGTGGCCACATGTCACTCAGCGGGTGCTCGTGGACCATGCGATGGCTTGTGCAGCCCAGCGAACCGGGGTGGGCAGCTGGCAGGGATCCGGCGAGAGGTGTGTAACCTGGACTGCAGTGAGTTCACCGATCCTTACAGGCAGGATTTTTTTAAAAAAATGTAGCGGTGCTTTCACACTCGCAGGCCCTGGTGTGCATTCTGACATGTGACAGTCCCAAGAGAGCTGTACTCCATGATGTTACTGAATGTTTAAGTTGGCTATTAAGTTGTTTGCACACAATCATTTTTTCACGCAACAAGAACAAACATTCATAATTTGTTTCTTGGGATGTATGAAATAAAGCAGCCTTACCTCGTCTGATGCCCTCCAGACTGTTTGGACTACAACACCCATCAGGCCATGTTGTCTGGGGATGATGGGAGCTGTAGTCCAATGCCTCTAGGGGGTGCCAGGTTGGGGAAATATGATATATACAGTACCAATGTTGTTGCCAAAGGGCAAAGGCTATTGCATTATATATTACATTATATATTGCAATATATAAGGCATCAAAGGCATTCAGATCGACACACAGCAATATGTCACTGCAAAAATGCTCATGTGGGATGTGACATGTGGGATGTGACATGTGGGATGTGGTTGCATGCATCAGATAATATATTTGTCTCCATTAGCGATGAGCAGCACAGCTCCTCCGTGCCCACAACATTGTTGTGACCTTTTTCAACAAGTGACAAGCATCAGTAAACCTACACCTTTCCCTCACCATAGCAATATCTTGTCATGTGACTATCCTTAAAAATAACCATATAAATCACAACAAAAATTTAGAAACAAACCTGCCCAGAATGCCCATGAGACCATAGGATGTGGCCTGGTCTCATGGGCTTTCCAGGAAGAGCTGCCAGGCTGAAAGCCTCTGTGCGAAGAGACCTGCCACATAGTGACAGCACATGGCACATTTTACAAGTAGAAAATAGTGTGCGGGGGACAGACATACTCAGCCACCTCTTGCCCTTAACAAGGACAACAGAGCTCCTGCCCATGCCCAATAAGAATATGGGAGACACAGCTCTGCTCCTACTTGCAGGGTTGATTCCAGAATATTGTCTTGGGGAAAGTCTGCTCAGCCTCTTGGCATCTGTCTATAGAGTCCTGCAGAGATCCATCCTGTCACCTGTGCTTTTTTCAACATCTCTATGAAGCTGCCTGGTGAGGTAATTCAAGGTTTTGATATGAGATGCCATCACCATGCATACTACTGATGCACAGCTCTCATTCTTCTTGTCATCTCAGTCATGTGAAGCCCTAAAATGCTGTAATGTTTTTCATGGTCCCATTTATGGCAGGGGTGGAGAACTTCAGGTCTGTGGGCCAAATCCCGCCCACCTGAGGTCCCAATTTGTCCCTCCAGGGTTCTCCAGATGGCTGTTCTGCTACCCCTACCTCCACCTCCTTTCCCCAACCACCAATCGTTTCCTGGCTTTTGCATGTATTTTTGCACATTCTAAAGGATTGAAATGCCTCTCCTAAAACTTATTAACTGCTGATATGAGGGCAAAGCTAAAATATGATATTTGGGGTACTTTGGTTCTCCTGCCCTCTTGGCCTGTGGCCCCACACAGCACAAGAATGCGGCTGCTGAGAACTTCCCTGAGATTGAATTCAGTCCTTGAGCTGAACTAGGGATGGATGGACTCACCCGCTCCTGGCTTCATCATGGCCTGGCAAGTGCCCGATGAAGCCGCGGGGCCGCCCATCGTCCTCGTGAGCCTCCATTGTGCTCAACAATGGCAGCTTTAGTGCTTCCAGGTAGATAATGTTACATAATTGGCAGCTGTAAAAGACCCATTTATGCAACATTACAGGCATGAATGCTGAGCAGAGCCTGGACAGTTCCTTGGTATATACCTGAGCTGAGGGCAATGAAGCAAGAGGGAAGACGGCTAGAACACAGGTGGAGGAAAACTCATGTGTCCAGCTGACACAGGTTAGAGCTCATTATAGAGCCTACTCTGTGGCGGTGATGGTGGCAAAGGGGGCATTATTTTCTACCACCATTGCATCTTCTCAGTGTTGTCCAGTGGAGCTGTTCTGAGTGGCTCATGGCCTGCTACAATCTGAGCCACGGAGAGAAATGGTGGAACCCTCGGTAACATACTGTGACAAGTTTTCATGGCATTTTGAAGATAAAGTCACTCAGATCAGAGAGCTTTGGCTACTGGGTGGTATAGAAATGTAATAAATAAATAAATAAATAATCTGTCACAACTTGGAGACCAAAGTTAATTTAGTTCCATTAGTAGATGTGCCCAGAGCTCCATCTGGTTCAGTTTTATTGTATGGATTTCAGTTGTTGAAGTCCAAGAATGCAGGCAAGCTGCTTGGTCAAGTCCAGCAGGCCACCTATGTGCTTGACTCTTGCTCTTCATGGCTTATTACATCTAATAGTCCAGCTGAGTCCAGGAGGTTGTAAATTCCTCCTTGAGAGAGGGAGTAGTGCCAGTTTCCTTAAAGGAGGTGGTAATTAGGCCACTCCTGAAAAAGCCTGACTTGGACCTGGGATGTCAATAGCTATAGCCCAATAGCCAACATCCCCTTCCTGGGCAAGATGCTTGAGTGCATATTGTTTGCTGGCCATCACCAGGCACTCTTGAATGAAATGGATTATCTAAACCCATTTCAGTGGGACTTCAGGCCTGGCTTTGGAATGGAAACTGCTTTGGTCACCCCTCTGAGATAACCTTTGCTGGGAGAGGGACAGGGGGAATGCACTCTGTTGATTCTCTTGGACCTCTCAGTGGCTTTCAGTACCATCAACCATGGTATCCTGCTGGATAGGTTGTCTGGGTTGGGGGTTGGAGGCACTGCACTGCAGTGGTGCTGCTGCTACTTGGATGGCTGATTCCCAAAGGTGGTGGTTGGGGACTATAGTGCTGTGCCATGGCAGCTATGTTATGGGGTTCCACAGGGCTGTATTCTATCCCCCATGCTGTTCAACATCTACATGAAACCGCTGGGGGAGGTTATCCTGAGGTGTGGGCTGAGGTGCCATCAATATGCGGACGACACCCAGCTCTACCTCTCTTTCTCATCAAACCCAGGCGAGGCAGTGGCTGTTCTGAATCAGTGCCTGGGCACGGTAATGGACTGGATGAAGATATAAACTGAAACTCAGCCCAGACAAGACGGAGGTACTGTTAGTGGATGGTTTGTCTGCCCGGCTAAGTGATATTCAACCTGTTCTGGAGGGGGGTTGCACTCCCCCTTAAGGATCATGTTCTTAGTTTGTGGGGTGCTCTTGGATCCAGCATTGTCACTAGAGGCACAGGTGGACTCGGTGGCACGGAGCACCTTTTGTCAGCTTAGACTGATATGCTATGTCCTTATCTGGACAGAGATAGCCTAGCTACAGTTATCCATGTGCCGGTAACCTCTTGTCTGGATGTGTTATATGTGGGGCTGCCTTTGAAAATGGTCTGGAAACTTCAGCTGGTCCAAAATAGGGCAGCAAGATTGTTAATGGGGACTTGCCAACATGATCATATCATGCCAGTACTTTTCCAGCTGCACTGGCTGCCAGTCCATGTCCAGGCCCGATTCAAAGTGCTGGTATTAACATTCAAAGCCCTTAATGGCTTGGGGCCAGGTTACCTGAAGGATTGTCTCCTCCCATGTATACCTGCCCAGACCAAGATCTTCAGTGGTCTTTCTCTAGGAGCTCCTGCCAAAGGAAGTGAGGTGGGTGGCTACTAAGAAGAGGGCTTTTTCTGTTATTGTTTTCCACCTGTTGTGGAAATGAGCATCCCAGAAAGGCTTGTCTGGTGCCAATATTGTGCTCTTTTCACACTGCCTGGTGAAGACCTTCTTATTTTCCGAGGCATTTTAGTCTTTCCATTTCTGTTGTTTTAAATCTGTTACTGTATTTTAAATCTTTGCACTGCTGCTAGGTTTTTAAAGAGGTTTTTATTTTTATTTTATACTGTAGTTTTAAACTTTTACTTGCATTTTACCATGTTGTATGTTATGGTTTTAATTGTTGTGAACTGTTCAGTTTTGGCAATTAGAAGGTGTAGAAATGTAATTAATAAATACAATAAATAAGAAAAGACTCCTGTGTACGTCAGAGGATAACTTGAACTGTCAGTCTAGTGAGTTACTTGCATAGAAGGAATACTTGCGCATTTTTGCTTCAGCACAAAACTAGCAGGGCTGTTATAGCACGCTTAGAATAATGTTTAATCCTGCCTGCAACAGCTTAGCATAGAACTAGTTACAATCACGGCTTCATCTGACTCAAGGTCCAGCCCACCCAAATCCGTTTTAAATGTCAGGGCCTCCGCTCCTGAACAGATGCAGTGACAGATCAGTCTCAGACAGCTATTGAAATTAATGCAATTTGGCAAGAGAGGAGAGTACCTCTGAAACTTTGCAGTGCACTCTTCCCTTACTGCTGGCTTCAGAACCAAGACTGAGTAGTGTCAGTGGACAAGGATGGAAAGAGATGCAGTACCAGAGAAGACATTATAGGGAGTTCTAGCACAACATCTCAAAAGTTCATCACTAACTTGGGGAGTGCTACTAGAACAGTATGGGAGTTCTGCAAAACATGCAATGCAACTTTAGGCAGAGGGTGTGTGGCTTCCAGAAAAGTATGAGCACCATGTAACTCTTGCCCAGCCAGGCTCTTTTCTTTTTCTTAAGTGAAAGCACTAGTTATGGCTAGGGCAGACTGGTGAATGGAGTTCGAGCAAATCATCAGAGAACTCAGGAGTTAACCCAAAAAGAATGGCAGGCAACTGGATGGCACACTGAAAAGAGAGTCAGTGATTCCCCACTGCTTCCATTTTGTTACCTGCTGAAGGAAAAGGTTGGATCCTTTCCCTATCCCTGTTAGCTGATTCTACCAGTTTTATTTGGCTCTTGCCTCTTCACTTGCCAGCCAGAGCAGCTGGCTAATCAGCAAAATGGGAAGCATTTCCCAAAGCAGTTTAGGTTTAACTTTTAACTTTCCATCCCAGGAATAAATAGAAAGCAAACTCCGGAAGGTGTCAAATAACAAGTGATTATCTGATGTCACCCCCCCACACACACCCACACCCACACCTCCGCAATGATGCAGCTACATACCAAGCCCGTATTCAAGGCAGGGCATATAATTACAGCTTAGCCCTTTGTTAGAGCTGTAAAATCACATACAATGACAGTGAGGCCAGAGGTAACAAATAGCAATCCTCACTCTTCTGTTTCTCAGTATCCAGCTGTGATACTGGTGCCAGACTAGCTAAGAGCCCCCCCCCCCCCGCTGCCGCCGCCACCTTTTTTCAAGTGAATGCATCCGTTCGTTTTGTTAAAATGATCTGTGGTGTGCTTGTTCACGTTAAGCTGGGATGAATATTAGTGCGTGTATCCCCATTTCCTTGACCCGAGTGCAATACAAAGTCACTAGGCTCCCAACTCTGATGTACTTGGGTTGTTTCCCTCTGTTGCACTGTCATAAATCAGGTAATGTACAATGTATCTCTGTAAATAGCCTTCATGGAAACCCACATTATGAAGATGAAGTTTTAGGGTGGCTTTGCACTGCCGCTTTTTCCTTTGCCCTCTCTCCAAGTAGGATGTCAGGGCATTTTTACCAACGTGCTTCCTTGTTTCCACTGTAGCTCAGCAAAAAGCAGCTCCAGGACCACCCTTTGCTGGTCACCAAACAGAAGCCTGCTGCTCTAAACAGAGCATTCTTCTTTGCACATGGACCTCTCTGCAATACATACTGGGAAGCAGAAGCCCATGTGTGACGCCGCCCTTCATTCACAGTTCTTGTTGTCACAGATGGTGATGGTGGCCACACTTACGGCAGGCTACCCCAGCAGAGCCTACATAATTCAAGAAAATATAGAACTGAAAGACCATCTCAATCAACAGCCATACACCAGCAGCTCTTCCCCCTCCCTGACCAATGTACACAAGACGGAACACGCATGCGCGCACACACACTTTTCTTTTGTGTGGGCAGAACTGCAGCTTGCATGTCTCTGCATATGGATGCCAGCCCCAATCTTGAGAGCCATTTTGGGTAGAAAGGCGGGGTAGAAATAAAATAAATAACACAAATCTCCACCTCTCTGCAAATGCAACAGCTACCCCTGCTGTTGCTGCAGTGGCAGGTCTGCCATTGTGTTGCGGCTATTCCACTGGAGGGCTATTTGCGCCATATTGGAAGGGATGGGAAAGATTCCAAGTCAAAAGTGGAGCTGCATTGGAGGGTGTTCCAGTGGCAGTTCTGGTCCTCTCTTTCTTACAATTATAGGCATAGCTGACAAGGGGCAACTGGCTGTGTATCCCTTACTACTTGACCCACATCAGTATGAGGTCTGAACAGTGCTAGAGACAAGGCATCCCTCTTACCAATGATTTCCAAAGGAACTGTATAGTTTTAATTTATTGCTTTGCCCCATATGTTAATATGTCTTTGTGTTTGTCCACTTGCTGTAGTTGTAACAACCAGGGGTAGGTGGGTCCCCCCCCCCCCGGGTTTGCCAGGTGACTGCCTAGCCCTTGCCCCTGCTTGCACACACCTCGAACCTGCACTTGCCCCCCCCCATGCTCACCTAGATGCCTGCACTCACCTGGGAGTGGTCGGTGGGCGCCATTTTAAGAAAAAAATATGCACATATGTTTGCAAAACATGCACGTTTTCATGATCACCTTAAATGCTGATCGCAAAAATGCACATATTTGTATAAATGCAAAAGGATATGTGCATAGCCCACATACTTAAGATTACAGGCATTTACACCGGTAGTATTACGTATATGGGCTACATGGCCCCCAGCTGCCTCGCCAAGGGCTTGGGCAGTCAAGCCGTTGTACGCACAAGGGCTTGACTGCCAGGGTTGGCATGCACGCCCCAGCCACTTCCTGCTCACAAGCAGGAGATGCCTAACAGCCAGGGCACGGGCCAAGGCCCCATCCTGCCCAGTCAACTGTCAATAAAGCTTCCTTGACAGCTGACTGGGCAGGAGGAGGAGGAGGTGCCATGCATGCCCCAGCCGCTCTTGCCATTGGGGCGTACACAGCAACAAGCTCAGGCTGTTCCCGGCCACTCGCCAAGCTCGTCAGTTGGGTCCTACCACCATGTAAAAGCCCATCACCTGCCCAACTATTTATTAACTGGGCATTTCAGAAGACATCATGTTCCAACACAGAAGCATCTATTTCCCTGCTTTATACTGAGAAAGAATCCTGTATGATTAAAAGCTTGTATGCTGTGTTTGAACTGCTATTTGTTTCAAAGTAAAGATATTGTCTTGTTTCCTCAGCAGTTCTGGCAGTCTTGGCTGACATATTCCCTTGTGAATTGTATGCGCGTAGAATACGTAGTGGCTCACATTCTTTATTTCAGAAATTAAACACACAATGCCACACGTATTCTGTGGACTTATTTGCTGAGCATCATCCCATTGCAGGGCTTCTGTAGGGTCCAGGCCACATATCTCAGTATCCCAAATACTCTAGCCCTCCCCTTCACAGCCCCATCTGACACCAAAATCTTTTGTCACCAAGAGAGGTCTGACTAAAGTCATTTTATGCCTTGAGTCAATATTTGGTCCCTTGAGCTTAGCTGAGTTTCCTGAAAGCTGTCAAGGAATTTCTAAAATGCACTTTAAACTCATGTGCTCCATTTAAGATATATTTTATAACATGCTTTTGGCAGACAAGTGCATTTAAATCTCTTCACAGTGTTGTTTTATTCATCTGAGAGAGAGAGAGAGTGGGTGAGTGGAGGGGCAGGACAAAATGCATAAGCAAAAAAGAAGCAAAGAAAGGGGGAATTATGAAACCATTCTTCTCATCATACTTTGTATATTATCTGACATGCAGCAAATTGGAAAAGTAGCTCATGTTTAATTCCATACCTAACTGAGGCATGTTAAGTGGCAGGTCACCTGCATGTCACAGTCTATTATATCATGTGGTGGTTCATTTGTTCGTAAATGGGGACGGTCTGGAAAGAATAGTTACCATGGGATAAGTGGTATATATTGAATTCATTGTAGGTGTTAGACATGAAATCAAAGGCAAAGCATTAGCCTTGGATTTATGAATACATTTCCAATCTTGCATTAGAATGCAATTGGTGCAATAATGTTCCTTAGGAGAGCATGGAGGGAATACGGCAACAGAGGGAACCAGAAGCTTTAGTGAAAATTCATGCTGGGCTGATCTTTGTGATCATCATTTTTTGACACAAAAAATGTGTCTGCCTACCAGTGCAGTACAGCAAGACTTTCGCTACAGTCCAGTTCTACTCACATTTATTTATTTTATTTATTATTATGCTCGTAGATAGCTTTATACAGAATGAGATGGGCATGTGCATTTAGATGCCTAGCTGAATATTTATGCCATTGAAAATAATGCAAGAATATGCATTCCATTGAAAATAAAGCAATGTGAATGGATGAGATCCATACCAAGAAGCAGATGTCATCCATCCACACTCCTCCACTTTCAGTGGGATGTGCATTTGAATGCTAACTTCTATCCACATTTTGCTTCAACTAATTAACTATGCTGGAAAGCATCAGGGAAGGAACTTTGGTCTGGTGGCCTTGGCAACAGAGACAGGTTCCTTCTTCTACCTGCCACTTTGAGAATACTTTCACACCCTTTTGCAAAGGAGAGCAACAATCACTGAAAGGGGATGGGGAGAGAAAAAGTCTACAAGGATATATTTTCCATCCTCCTCCCCAGTTGTAACTCAGCACCCATTAAAATCAGGGAACTGTACCAGCAACTAGCTATTCCTTTGATGGATAAAATAGG
The DNA here is from genome assembly GCF_057233095.1 of Heloderma suspectum. Lineage (NCBI taxonomy): Eukaryota > Metazoa > Chordata > Lepidosauria > Squamata > Helodermatidae > Heloderma > Heloderma suspectum. Next base: position 277,308,331 of record NC_139458.1, read on the forward strand.
TAAGGGATGGTGGCAGAGAAAGAATTGAAATATCTAAAATATATTTAAAATGTTAAACATTACAATATTCTTAAGATGTTAAAAATTATGTTTCTGAGCTACCTTGTTTACCTAACTCCCCTTTACTGCTCATCTTTGCAGAATACAGCCAGGAAGAGCATTGGTTTGGGGTGGATGTCAGCACCTCCCCCTCACACACACAAGGTTCTTTCAGGAAAATCTATACTCTTCCATCAACTTTCTGGTTCTATGCTGGGATAATGGTAGCATAGTTAGATGATTTGGAGGCCAAACCAGATGAAGCAGGCAGCTACATCTTTCATTTTTACTTTGAAATAGGTGCAGGGGTCCTGATCCAGATTGGGCCCATAATAGTGGGAGCGGGGAAGGTTAAAAACATGACTAAACATGAAAGAAAGACATAGCTGCTAGAGTAATTTAAAGCAGAGGAATACTCCGTTTCTATAATTTCCATAGGTGGCCTTGGTAGAGCACCCAGCTGCCCTACTTTACAGAGGACACTCCTTTATTTGAAGGACTGTCCTGTCCAAGTCTGAGTTAAAGAACCATCAGAAGGGAAAGCTGGGCCATGAAGATGTCCATCAGCAGCACCTGGACAGCAGACTGAGCAAGGCACACAGGTCACCTGGTCACAGCCTTCCACACTCTAGTGAGATGTACTGTGTTTACATTTAAATTATAGTAATACTTTCTAAATTTGCATCTATTCATATAAATTAGCATATGCAAATATTACACATTTCCTCTTTGTCCCTGCCCTCCTGTGAGGGAAGCATATAAGATAGTAGATTTTGGGTGCCACTGAAGATGGCAGAGCGATAGGGCACTGGGCAGACAGATCTGCTGGGAGGTTTTCCAATACAGATCCTGCTAAAATGAAGGGGTACTCCCATAGTCATTAATGGGAGGGGAGTATTTTTCTAAGATGTATTATTTCTAAGATTTATTAGTCAACTTAGAGCTAAAAGCTCTCAATGTGACATACATAAATAAAATCCAAAGTATCAAAACCAGGACAATAGAGCAATCAATTACAAGCAGGGGCTCAATAGGCATAAGAAAAAGAACTTAAAATATAAAGGCAGAATCTACACAGAAATACAGAGGATGAAAAGGCCTGAGAAAATAAAAAGTGTTTTGGCTCCAAAAAGATAACCAAGTAGACATAAGGCGAACCTCTCGGGAGGGTATTCCATAATGGGGGTGGGGGGCTACTACTGAAAATGCCCAGTCCCAAATAGCCATTCATCACACCTCAGCATATGTAGGCACTCAGAGCAGAGCCTCCAGTGAAGGTATCAGGGCTCAGGTAGGAATATGTAGGAAGAGATGCTCCTTCAGTTCAACATCGCACCAAAATGCCTCGTAATAACAGCCTGGTCCTTCTAGATTGGGTCCCAGATCATGTTTTTTGTTTTTGTTTTTAAACAGACCTTTTTGTGATGTGGCTGTGTGTATGTATTCTATTTACCACTCTCTGATGGTGGCCTGATCAACAGTATGAGTATGGTTAGTTTCAGTTAACAAACTTCCCGCTGTACTAAGATATTTTCTCCACCCCTTGAATGATTAATTCCATGTTCAGGTCGAAGAGAAAGTGTTAATGAAAACAGCGCCAAGGAGAAATTCAAGGAAAACAAATGGAAGGCATACATTCATATATATTATTTTCAACTCATATATGTGTGAAAAAAAATTGTGGTGCAGGGCCAAAGATCCATGAATGCATATTCCTACATAAATATGCATGTGTGAAATCACATGTGTAGCATAAAGTCAAAACAGGGACACAGACAAATCTAAAGCTATACACAAACTGTCTCTTAGTACTTTGCACTCTTGGATTCACACTGCCCTTCACTGTATCTATTATTGTTGTTAAAGAAGGAAAAATGCCTGTGTCTAGCATTTGGGCACTTCATGAGGTAAAATTACACTGTATGAGTCACCTTTGCCTCCTGAGGAGATGAATTCAGGAGCTGGTTTCCATTAACAAATCTGAAATAATGGCCTTTTACCTAATAGCTGGTAGACTCTGAGGATCCAGAATGTTTAAAAACATGCTGGTCAGCAGGGAGCAACTTCCAGTTATGTGGCCTTTTAGGGATTAATTAAGTGGCCATCAGGCCCAAGGGCCTTATTAAATAATCGGCCCCTTAACAGCTTCCTTTGCCTCAGACACTGACTCTATTGGATTACAAGTCCTGTTGTAAGAAACTAATCACTTACAAATCTTTCAATATTTTTCCTATTTTTTTTAATTAGCAGATATATTCAAATACCTTCCAAGTGTCTAGCATTACAGTGTATCTCCTTTGCCTGTGTTTATATTCATTAGCCAATGATTGGGATCCAGAGTAAGTTAGGGAGCAATCCTATGTGGATCGAGGGTCGCCTCCCAGCTCAGGGGCGATTACCTATCCAGTGCAGGGCAGGAGGAGTGGTGAGGGGCAGATCTCCTCTCCCACCCTCGCTTTCATGGGTAGACAGCCTATTTTGGCTGTCTAGCCATGGGATCTTGGGGTGCAGGAAGCGGTGGCTGGATGACACATAGGATGTGTTGTACTGGCATTTCCGACCTCCCCGTCCCGGCCTGCCCCTGGGAACGCCCCGTTTTTGCCACTCCAGGCTGCTCTTACAAGCGCAGAGCACAAGGCCAATCCGCGCTGCTTACGAGGCGGCATGGGACGGGGGTGCCAGGAACCGACCTATCCTATGGCCATCTAGCCTCTGACTAGTGGCCATAGGACTGCGCCCTTAGTTGAACTTGGTTCCCATTGCAATCAATGAGAGTTAGGTCAAGTTACGTCCCTTTCATTTCACTAGGATCCAAGTTCAACTAATTTTGGAATTGGCAAGTTGTTGTATAATGAGCAGAATTTTGTTGTTGGGTTTTTCAGTTGTTTGATGGAACTCATGGAAAATGTACCCCTACTTTGTCAAGTCCTCCACTGTCATTGTTGGGGGGGAAATTAAAAATTAAAACACAAGCTCAAAGTTTTCTTAGGCTGATGGGCAATCCATCTGTACATGGGCATTTGATACATTGCATTGGGAAGATCAAAGGCAACTAATATGATGCTGTCCTGTTCACTCCTTTGTAAACTGTAGACAAAAACTGGTATGCATTAATCCCCCATCTGGTTGGTTTCAGTCTTGATTTAATTTTCTTGCTATTGTTCTCTATATATTGTAAATACAGAAGTAGTGATATTGTCTTACAATAAAAATGCAGAACGGCTCACTATGCAAGCTGAACAAAGTTACTGGAGAATAATTGCATCAGCTTACAAAACTCTTTCATGCACACACGCACACACACACACACACGATGTGTGTGTTTGTGTATTGGTTCTTGCTGTCATTGATGACCTTGATACTGAAAGCTAAAAAATGCGTTGAGTAACTCACCAGAATATCAACGTCCCCATCCTCTTGGCAATATATGATTGTCTTGGGCAGATTGGAGGAATGTTCTTAACCCATTCATTGTTGTGCTTAAAAGCATGCTGCTGAAAACTGTAAACAGAGGTTTAGAATCCCATGCACACTAACTTCCAAGGAAATATGCATAGGATTGGGCTGCTAAATCTGTATAAAGTTCCTGGATAAACCAAAGTAAGTCATACATGTCAAGATTTTTTATCACAAATGTAGCTGGGGGGGGGGGGACTCGGTGCAGTAGAACAAATAAAACATCTACAAGTTCTGTATCAGCACTGCAGGCCTATAATAAGCCAATAAAGAGCATAATCTTTAGAAGACAAGCAAAAAGCAATATCGGCTTGACTAGAAATATAATGGTAATAGGGTAAACTCTAAAATGGGGCGGCTGCCTTACAGCTCAACACTAAGCATGGTTCTCAGGAGTAAGTACAACATTGTTCAATACAGCTTACTCCCAACTAAGCATGCATAGAATTGCAACCAAAGTTGAATCTTCTGATCAATAATAGCTTGGATCCACATAGTTGTATGTGTGTTTGCTAGTGTGGGGTTTATTTTTGTTTCTCCCACCCCATTAGTTGATGGGGATCCACCTGATTTGGAAAGAATCCAATATGTGTGGAGATCATGAGCTAACATGAGTTGGGCAAACTTTATAAATTAGGTTTGCTGAATCTGTATTGGCCTCTAATCTCAAAATACATGGGATTAGAGTTCCATGTTAATCTCCAAGATGGGGACTCCAAAAAATTAGCTACAGAGTAGCAATCACACTAATCTAAGGATTGCCATCTTTGGCTGTAATCCATCTTGTACACACTTCCATGAGAGAACTTTGACTATTGGGAGGTATAGAAATGTAATCAAATAAATACATGCCATAGAGAGCATAGGAACTTGGTGACATGTAAACACATGTGTAATGTGACAAGCTTTGTTTATTAACCAAAAATCAACTACACACAAAAATAAAGGTAAGATTTTCCTATGACATACAAAGTAGCTTAACATCAATCCAAGCTATACCTCCAACCCATTTGGCACACGATGCAATCAGATCACACAACATGACTGAAGTATCAGTCAGGCGAGCTCTGGTGCTGTAACCTCGCCTATTTTTGGATGAAAGCTTTACCCTGTGTTACAAAATTGTGTCACACGAACAGGCAAGGGTTCTTCTAAAAGTGTAGAAAAGGGAGCGGATATTACCCAACAGAGATAGTCCTATCAATAAACCCCTGCCAGACTGCATCTTTCTGGATCCAGCCAAACTGCCAGGGTTGAATTGATACAATGCATTCTCAGCACATCTTTTGATCACCCTATAGCACCAGTCACTGCTACACACAGGGAACCCAACATTTATTTCTAAAAAATGCATGGCAAGGTGCCATTTCAGTTCCTGTAAGTACACAGTGAATAAGAAACCAAAAAAGAAACCAAACAAGAAAAGAAAAGAGAAAAAAGGAACATTTTTAAGGGTGTATAAAACTGGTGTTATACAGTGTAATTCTTTAAAAGAATTACACTTTCTCTGCTGCATAGGAAAGAGTTTAGTAATACATGAAAAGCAGATATTAGCCAACCTCATTTGTCTCCTACTTGACCTTTCTTCATCAGTCTTAATAGCAAATATCTAGCTATTGATTAGTTCATTTAAAATGCTACTAGAGTAAATGTCATTCCACTTTGAATGGATGAAAGAAATCAACAAAGAATCATCACACTAATTGTGATGTTGAAGAATGCAGATCACAAGCCTCCAGTGCAGAAAGCTAATGCAGCCACTTCCCTTGATGTGAAATCTAAGAAAAACCAAGAAACAAAAAACTATGTTGGGTTGGCCATCTTGATGACTTTTGCTAATGGAAGACTGATCTTTCCCATTTCTCTCTAGCATACTATCTTTGCAGGGTCTGCAACTGGATTCTGAATCAATACATATTCCCAGACAGTGTAATTCATTCATAAATCATCATTTGCAAAACACTTCCGAATAATAAACGTACAGCTGGGAAGGTTGAAGAGGAAACCTGGTTAAGGACAAAGTGAAACAAGTAACTAAATGTAAAATGCTGTGCTGCTATTGACACCTGGATCTGGAAGATGCCTTTACAACAGCCACTATTGAATGAAATAGCTTTAATTTAGGAAATGCCTTTATAATCACCTCTATTGAATTAAATGGTTTTCCTTCAGTAAACAGCCATCCATTAGTCTAGTTGATATTCGAGGCAGAAGAAAGATCCACTAGAAAACAAACTATTTGTCATAGGGAGATGGGATATGATGTACAGCTACAAAGCTGGCCAACTGCACACTGGCAGATTTTCGGCAGCAAGATAAAAATTGAACCAAATACATATTTTGTGTTCAGCTGTAAGACCAAGACATGGATTACTCAATAGACTAAAAATTTCCTTTAAACCTCAAATGCAGGGTTACTCTAATCAGTTATATGGTTAAAAACACCAATCTGGGTTAAAGAAAGGACAAAGCATCTGGGCTCTTTATTAACTATGACATATTGACTATGACAAACTACTGGTAGTCTGTCTGGGAGGGAAGGCATCTGTAAGGGTTTTTTTTCTCTCTATCAAATGTTGGGTGAAAACCTGCTCAGTTTAGGAGGCCAGTCATTGTAGCAGGTGCAGACAATTTATTTGGGCCTGCAGTCCACATTCGAAATTTGCCTTCTATATATGAGGGGTGTGCAACTTCTGGGGGTTTGGGGGGCTGCATTTCCCTTCCTGGAATTGACTGGGGGGTCATGCCACACCCCTGCCACTACTCACTGCCAGTGCCGAAATTGGTGTTGAATTTGTTGCTGCACTGGCAGCACCCCCCCCCCCCCCGGCAATGATTTTGCAGTGAAATAAAGCATTTGGGGAGCCTCATTTGGGATTGAAACTGGAACCTTCTGCACAAAAAGCACATGCTCTATCACTGAGCTACAGCCTCAAAAATCACATCACTGCCTTCATTTCCATGTATTTCTTTTCCCACCATCCTCTGTCATGTATTGTTCTGGAATTCTGTAGCTTTTTGTATGGAAAGGGAGCTTGTCTCTCAGTGAACCTCCTTCCAAAACTCCAAGAAAGAAGCTTTATATTGACGCCCTGCTGTCTCAGAGCATGCTGCACTTTGTGAGCCCTGCAGATGTCAATAAAAGCCATGGTCTTGCCATGAGGCCCCACATCCCACTTTCAGATTAAGGAATCTTCTGTACTTGCTGTAACAGTACATAAACTCTTCTGTAATTGTGGTTTCCCAATGGATTCTAGAGCAGCAACAGTTGCCTTGACCACAAGGGGCAGTAGTGACAGGGACACAAGAGTAAGACTCGTGCTCCCTCACCCGTAGCCTTGGAGTTCCTGGCATGATACACAACGCATTCATGCACATGGTACATAATCAAATGACTGACTCAACATAAGCACAGCGTCTGCATGCCACCAAAAAAATAAAGATGTCCCCTGAAACACAGCATCAGCTGTGTTAAGACTATGGCAACAGCTATAGCACTCAAAGGAATGACAGCATCAGTGTGCAGCTATCAGCTGTGTAGCTGCCGCCTAAATCACCCAAATCAAATCATATCAAATCACGCAGATCAAATTTGACCAATTTCTCTGCAGGGCCATAGGTGCGTCTGTGCGCACTGGGACCCTCAAGAATAATAGACATCAAAGCTTGAAACTTTGAACAGCCAGCAAACACTGGACAGCGGCAGTTGTATTATCTCCAGAGCTGTGAAGCCATACAGCGAAAGTATTCCCCGTTTCTTCTTCCCAGCATGCTCTGCAGAGTCCAGTAAAAGACCTGAAATGGACTAGCTGCAATCAGGGTCTTCCGGAACCCTGAAGGATCCGTCATAAACTCTAGAAGCCACAACCGGCTGTAATCCTGAACTATGTATGAGCACAGCAGGGTGCAAAGTAGCCTCTCGTCAGATGCTAGTGTACTGTTCCCACCCCTACACTGGGGTCCCTGTGCATGGAGCGCCACTATCATACCAAGACTTTCCCCAATGCTGATCCACTGAAAGCTTGGGAGACGTTATTTGTGCTTTGATGCAAAGACTCTCGTGCAAATGGGATTCCTGTCCATATCGAAACAGATGACAAAACTGTTGCCAATATTGCATATATCTGGCATGCATTTGAAAACACTCCATGACTCAAAATTCTTCTGGATGGATATATGGCATGCTTTGGATATATGGCATGCTATTTTCATTACATGTATGATTTAAAAATGCATGTTCATCTGACTAAGAGATGGCAGCAGGGGTGTGTGGTGTGTGGAGACAAGCGCTTGGTTATTGTTACATTTTCAAATCTTGTGTTTTAGGAGACACGTGGCTTTTTTGGCAAGCCATTCCATTTAGAAAGATGCTATCACAACAAAAGTCTAAAATATTGCATGGTTTAAAAGGCAGCATTGTTCATTTTACAAGGGTTGATCCTACATCAGTGGGCACACTAAGCAAGCTCACAAAAACAGTAAGTAGTATACGGTACTTCTCAAGAAAGAGGAAATGCTTAGGCTTAGATAAGCATACAGGTTTGGGATTTGGGATTTTTATTTTTGCAAAACCTAGGTGCGAAGCCAACATAGATCTTTAAGCAGCCATCTCTTGGAGAGAGGGAGAAGACAGAGGACTTAATTCCACCTGCAAAAAGCTTCCACTGCTCATTTTCATGCATCAAGCTGCTGTTAAAGGCACAAGAGCAGAGCAGAGCTGATTCCCCCACCACCCGGATCAGATGGCAACCCTAGTTTCAAAAGTGATTTGCCATGTAGGCATGCTGTTCAAGAAATACATGCCCAGGCCCTCTTAGGAGCATAGAACTAGTTGCACAGTTCTTTGAATCCTGATCCTTGCATATCAATACACAAAAGGTAATGGTGCCACACTAATTTCTCCATATACATTCAAGCTGTAAAACGCCATAGATGTTAGAAGAAAAGGGAGGCAATATACACCCATTGTGTAAAGGACAAATAGATGGGTACCAGCTGAAAAAGTTCATAAATAGCAATAGCCCCTCATCAAGTGCACTTGAATGGCGCTTAGTTCATAAGCTGGGGTGGGGATGACATGAGACACCAGGCAATTTGGCAGGAGGAGCATGGAGAGAGTAGAGAAAACTGGTCCAGAATGCAGCAGCAAGGATGTTGGTGGTCACGCACCCATGGGATCCTGTTATGCCAATCCTGCAACGGCTGTGCTGGTAGCCAATTGGCTTCTGGGCACAGTTCAAAGTGCTAGCGGCTGTTACCGTTAAAGCCCTCACTGGCTTGGGTCCAGGTTACCTGAGGGACTGCCTCCTCCTTCCATGCCATCCACTCCCTAAGGTCAGGAGGATGATCCACCTTGAGTAGAGACTGGATTGATGGCCATGACAGATAGGGCCTTTTCAGTGGCTGTGCCAATATTGTGGAACACCTGCCGCGGGGCATCTGGATGGCCCCCTCACTGGATGTCTTTTGGTGGTCGGTAAAGATGTTTGCATTCTGGCAGGCTTTTGCCTGCTAAGTATCCGCTGTTTCTTTTCTGGTGGGGCCAGAAAGAAAAGAAAAGAAAAAAGAGATGGCAGGAGTGGAGGCTCCCTGTATACACAGCTAAGCCAGCAGGAATGAGACTTCTACTGATATGGAGAAACAACAAGCACCTTGATGGCTAACCAGTTTATTAAGGCATTCGTTTTCAAGGACTCGAGTCCACTTCATCAGATTATATGGAGATAAAGTTTGGTGTAATGGTTAGAGAGTTGGACTGGGACTCGGGAGATCACGGTTCTAGTCCCCACTCGGCCATGAAGCACATTTGGCGACTTTGGGTCAGTCGCTGACTCTGAGCCTAACCTACCTCTTAGAGTTGTTGTGAGGATAAAATGGAGAGGAGGACCATGTAAACCACCTGGGTTCCTTGCAAGGGGAACCCAAATGTAAACCAAATGTAATAATAAATAATAAATAAAATGATGCGGGAAAGCATCACTACCTTAATTTCTGCATGTTGGTTTCTTAAAGGCACAGCAGGAAAATAATAATAATAACAATGTCGGTAATCCTAGTGGGGGCTCTAGACTGCAGTCTCTGGCTCTGGTCCTCCAGTCACTTGCTCTGTAGTACTCTAGCTTTCCCCCTCCATCACCTGCACCATCCAGGTTTGCCATAGAGCAGGCAAAGGAAGGTGAACAACAGGGCCCAGGAGGGGAAAGATGGGAGCAACCCCTAGATTGCACACATATGCTAGCATATTCCATGAAAGAATAAAGTGCATAAAATATACTAAGGGCGCAATCCTATGGGGATAGTCGGCCGCCTCCGAAGTGCAGGGTGGGCGGAGCGTGGAGAGGATCTCCTCCTCTGCGCTCCAACTGCCCTGAATTTCCAGCTAGACAGCTGATTTTGGCTGTCTAGCTAGGCTAGGGTGCCTCAGAGCGGGGGGAGGGGGAGGCCAGATGGAACATAGGAAGTGTTGTACCAGTGCTTCCATGGTCCCATCCCCAAGAACGACCCCTTTTCCCCCACTCTGCGCTGCTCTTCTGGGCGTGGAGCTGGGGATGAACTGCGCCGCCGACAAGGCAGCAGGAGAGCGGGAGGGGAGTGCTGGCTCTGAGGTTGATTCCCCCAAACCAAAAAATGGCCATCTAGCTGCTGTCTAGTGGCCATAGGATTGCACCCTAAATATATATATATATATATATATATATATATATATATATTTCACATTTATTCTTAAATTTGGTTGACACAGAAATGTCACAAAAGAGCATGGAAGTGCCTTTCTGCACAGCACAGGTTCAATTCCTGCCCAGCTCGGAAGCACATTTCCCTGGGCCAATGAAAGATTGAAATGGCAGTGTTCCCATACTGATTTTTAGAAAATGCCAAGATCTGTGCTGGCCCTAGCCTCAGAGAGTCAACTGTTAGGTGGTCTATAAGAAAAAGTTGCTGGTTCTAATTCAATACCTTCCTGCACACCCAGTCAGCAGAAAGGATTAAGTAGTAATGTCCTCCTCATTTTACAACTGCTGGTGGTCCCACCGGGTTGTGGCAGGATGACAGATGGGGAAAATTGCACTGTTGCTGTACCTGCTGCACAGACAGGCTCTTTTGGTCTCCAGCATTGTAAATCTAGCATCTCTCGCAAGCTCAAAAACTCACTTTAGTGAAAGGGGGTGGGTATATTGGTTTTGTTGTTATTATCCATCTCCTTTTCAAAACCACAACTCAGCCTATCAATACTAGCTAGGGGTGTCCATTGCTGGGAAATCTGGCCCACTTTGGGCTCACCGGAGTTCCGCAGTGCCACCGATTTGGCTTGCGTTTGCGAGCCAAGCTGCAAGTTTTTTCAGGCACAGAGGAGGGGGGATTTGCATAAATAGACATTTGAGCAAATTGTGGCTACAATGTGAAAAATTTGTGCAAATTGAGCTGTAATGTGCATAGTTTGCACAACATGTGGCTGAAATTATGCGAGTTGTGGCCAAAATGTGTACAGATGTCTATTTACGCAATTTTTTTCTTTAAAAAAACAGAAAAGCCACAAGCTGGACTGACTGGTTGCAGCTCGAGTTGGGCCAGCTGGTGGAAGCTCATAGAGCTCCACCCAGCAACCGGATTCCTCCAGCATCCCTAATCAATACACTCTCCTTTTTGTTGCTGTTGGTGGGGAGCAGAATAATGAGCCCAACACATACAGAAACTGGGTTCACACAGCATGCTATGCCACGGGGGGTTGTGAGCCATGTTTGCTAATTTAGGGATGGACGAAAGTCCCTTACCTGGTCCCACAGCTGTTTTCGGTGTGCGGGGGGAGGCGCTCCGTTTCTCCCCCTGAAATTCTTGGCGGGTGGGGAGGCGCCCCGTCCCTCCCCAGCGAAATTCTGTCTGGGGGGGAGGCGCCCCATCCCTCCCCGCCGAAATTCTGGCCGGAGGGGAGTGCCTGGCCCCTCCAGCTGCGAAAGAAAAAAGTAAAAACAAAAAACAAAAACGTGATAGGCTACGTAAAGATTTACGTAGCCTATCATGGCTAGATTTTCAAAGTCAGCCGTGATAGGCTATGTAAATCTTTATGTAGCCTATCACGGCTGACTTTGAAAAAAAAAAAAAGTGCGTACACAAATGGCGGCGCCCATAGGCGCCGCCATTTGCGTTCCTTATTTGGGCACGGGTAGCCTACGTAAAGATTTACGTAGACTACGGTGAAAATAAGGGCAACGCAAACAGCTTTCCCCCCCCCAAAGTCAGCCGTGATAGGCTACGTAAAGATTTACGTAGCCTATCACGGCTGACTTTGAAAATCTAGCCCTGATAGGCTACGTAAATCTTTACGTAGCCTATCACGTGTTTGTTTGTTTTTACTTTGTAATGGCGGCGGTGGCAGCCGGTCGGAAGACCGGCCACCGCCGAAACGCCGCCGAAACGGCGCTGGGACCCGCCGCCGAGAGGGACATTCACACGAGGTAAGTCCCATCCCGGGGGGGGGGGGGGCGCGGAGAATTTCCCCACCAATTTCGGGGGGCCAAATGCATTGGCATTCGGCCTCCCGGAGATTCATGAAGAAATTCTCCGACATCCCTAGTTTGCTTCAGAGTGGCTTGTTGTGTTGTCCATACCTGGCAGAATGGCTCCAGCATGGTTTATTAACCATGCATGAGCCACCCTGAGAAGCCATGGTTTGCTGTTGGGTTGTTGAGGGTGGCTTGTTTTCAGGGCAGCTTGTTGCGACATCCAAACCCGGCAGGGTGGGTTCAGCATCGTTTGTTCAAAAAGGCTGCAGAGTCTCCCGGCGAGAACAACGAAGACCCCGACCACTCCTTGGGGTCTTGCTTGCCGAACTCTGCCTGGCAACAGCACGGGCTACTGCTACCTCCGTCCTTCCTCCAGTTCAGGGCTTCATTTGACAGTGACCAGCATTTTCCCCTTGTGAGTTGAGACGTTCCTCTTCCTAGCAGAGCTCTGTGTCTATGTGTGATTGACTTACCTCTGGGTAAGTGCAGGTAGTCCCAGTTTGGGACAGTGGTGATTTAGGAGGGGGAGATTTAAGCTTCCCTCCCGATCCTGTTCTCATGCTGAAATCCCCCCCACACACACACACAAAGCAGGATGGGGGAGTTAGAAAAAGAGAAAAATATGTCAAAACATGTGGAAGAGGAACATCGCTTGTCCCCAGCTGTGAGGAGCAGCCAAGCGGCTTTTTTTTAAGAATAGAAGGGTAGCCAAAAGCTTCAAAAAAAGAAATCATATGCTTGGAAAGGGGAGGGTTTTACTTGTATTGCTCAAAAAGCTCTTTGCAGGTGGCGGAGGGTGGAGAAAGAGAAGGAGGAGGCGGGCCAATGAAAGCCACTCTTCCGGTAGGCACCGCAAAAGGCTTAGAAACACACAGGCTTGGTTTAACTCATATCTCACAAAAGTCTTTACAGGTAGCGATCTGACGGGGTGGGGTTTGTGCGGAAACGTTTCCCTCCAGTGTGGGCAAGGGCAAAACATACATAGTGTACAAAGTGTACCAATCGTAAAAAGGCTGCTGACATAGCAAGGCCACAAGGGCTCCTGGGACACGTGCCGGGAGCAGGTGAGAGGACTAAGGGGAAAACAAACCATGGCAAGCCACAGAGTGCCTGAATGTCTGTCAAGAGTAATGTGGATTAGCAGTGGCGACTGGTGCCCACTGGGGCTGGTGGGCCTGAGGCCAGGTCAGATGCCCAATATTCTACTGAGAGTGCCAGAGGAGTACAGGAGAAGACCACATGTGGTATTTGGAAGCAGTTGAAGCACCTGGTTGTGAGGGGACATCTCTGCCGCAAGTGAGTTGGGGGCAGGCAGGGGGTCACTGCCCCATATTCCCCAAATATAGAGCCATCCTTGTGCGTTAGTGAGCAAACAACCAACCCACCATAGCTTCTTTTCAGCATAGCTTTTCCTGACGTTTGAACTGGCCCATTGCCTGATCTAATCTTTCACATGAAATCAGGAGAAGGAGGTGGTGATGGTGGAGAGGGTGATGGTGATTACTACTTAATCTAATCTTATTTGTGCTTTTCATCAAACCCAGAGAGTTACTGAGGGCCAAACAATACATTACATGGCAGCAGTGTGTAATATTAGACCACAGCTCCTACTACAGTGCAAAGCAAAGTACAGTGACCCCCTGCCTGCCCCCAACTCACTTGCGGCAAAGATGTTGCAATTTGCAGTATAGAAGGCAGCGGGGGCAGGGGGAAGGAATTCTTAATCCTTCCCCTTCCAGCTATTTTCCCTTTGCAACTCGTTCCAGCTGTTTCTCCCTTTCTTGTGGGATTCCAGAATCATATCTGAAAGGCAAATGTGGATCCAGAATAGTGGTGGTGGTAGAGGGGGGCAGGGAGTGGGATGCAGAAAAGTGGGGTAGAGAGGGGCAGGGAGTGGGATGCAGAATAGTGGGGTAGAGAGGGGCAGGAAGCAGGGTACAGCTGGAGGTTATTGGGAAAGGAACTCACAGGGACATGGTTAAGCACCTGCTTTCTTCCCAGCTCCTTCTCTGTTGCAAAGCATTCCCTTCCGGGGAACATTTCAAACCAGTGTAATATGCAATTTAGCCCTACATTACAGAAGATCAACAGATAGTTTTATGCTATTTCTTAATGTTATCCAACAAAAGCAACAGTAACAGAAAACCTAACAGATGTACTAACAACATGCTCATCATTGTAATATTACTTTTGGGATAAGGATGGAAGCCTGTGCACATTGCAGGATTAGGTGAAGGTGTTGCAAATGTGTGATGTAGCTCTAGAGAAGAAAAGGTGAGATCAGCTTTTATCTCTTTCAGGTGCAAGAAGCCACAGGAAGTTTAGATTCCTTTATAGTCTAGGATTTTCTGGCTAAATAAAAGCAGAAGCAATTACAAACGTTGAAATGAAGAGGATGAAGCCATTAATTCTGTTGTTTACCTCTGAGATCCAGTTGTCAGATTCATGAATAGGGTTGCCAGCTTTTGCCTGGCTCCTAAGGTTGCCTAAAATTGGCCTGGCATGCCTTTAACAGCAATTTGATCTGCAGACATCCACTGGTAATTGTTTATTGATATTATAGAAATGCCTACCTTATCTTTCAAAAAGAAAATATCTCAGGGCAATTTACAATACAGAAAGTGAAAATAAAGTTTAAAAAACCCAACTTCAGCATAACCCCAATGGCAGAACATATACTTTGCAAGCAAAGGTTTGCAGGCTGAATCCCTAGCATCTTCTCTCTGAAACCCTGGAGAGCCACTGCCAGTCAGTGGGTTTCATCCAACCCTGGACAACTAGGGATGTCGGAGAAATCCAAAGTAGAACCAAATGAGTTCAGATTTTCATGAATCTGATCCACGGGTTCTGCAGCACACCAGCTTTCCTCCTGTCAGACGGATTCTGTGGACTTGCAGGCTGGTTTTCTAACTTTTCCAAATTTTGCGCAAATTTTGTCATAGGAAAATATGCAAAATAAAAATAAGCCAGCCATAGCCCCCATAGACTAAAGCGTGAAAATACACATGGGGGGTTCCACATTTCCGCATGTGCAGATTTGTGCAAATGTGAACTTGTGCAAATTTTGGGGGGGGGGAGAATCCAATTCCTTCGATGGGCAGACGATGGAATTAAAGGTGCCTAACAATCCATGAAATACAGACGGAACAGATTTCACACAATCCATACATCCCTATGGACAACAGGGCTTCTGCTAGTGCTACAGGACTTTCCTGTCCTCTCCCACGCTGGAGGCATTCAGGGGGTTGGACTCGATGGTCTTGTAGGCCCCTTCCAACCCGACTATTCTATGATTCTATGATCCTCCCTGTTGCAGCCCTGTGCCCAGTGGTGCAACTAGGGCGGGACCTCAGGGGCAAAGTCCAGGGCCCTGCAGCTCAGGGCCCAAATGACCACCCAGAGAGTATAGATGATGGGGTCATCCGTGTCAGCTCCAGGCTTGTGAGGGCCCTTGGGTAAGACACCATCACAGTTAGGGATGTCAGAGAATTTCACCACGAATCTCAGGGACGCCGAATGCCAGCGCATTCGGCCCCCCGAAATCGGTGGTGAAACGGTCTGCCCCCCCCGGGACGGGACTTACCTTGGGCGAATCTTCCTGGTGGCGGCGGCGGCTCCGGCGGCGGCGGCCAGTCTTCCGACCGGCTGCCACCGCTGCCATTTCCAGTAAAAAAAGAAAAAAAAGTGATAGGCTACGTAAAGATTTACGTAGCCTGTCACGGCTAGATTCTTAAAAACTACCGTGATAGGCTACGAAAATGTTTACGTAGCCTATCACAGCTGAGTAAAAAACAAAAACAAAAACGCGCGTATGCAAATGGCAGTGCCCATGGGCCATGGCGTCTACGCTATTTGTGTTCCCCTTATTTTCGCTGTAGTCTACGTAAATGTTTACGTAGACTAGACATGCCAAAATAAGGAATGCAAATGGCGGCGCCCAGGGGCGCCACCATTTGCATACGCGCGTGTTGTTGTTGTTGTTTTACTCAGCCGTGATAGACTATGTAAACATTTACGTAGCCTATCACGGCTGACTGCAGGGACCTGGCCAGGATTCGCCGGAGGGGAGGGACGGAGTGCCTCCCCCCCCGCCAGAATTTCAGGGGGAGGGACGGAGCGCCTCCCCCCCACCTCGAATCACATTTCGTTAACAGGTAAGTGACTTTCGTACATCCCTAGTCACAGGGCTCCTGCTCCCTCAGTGAACCACCACAGTTCATAAACTCTCCTGTAATTGTGGTTTCCCACTGGATTCCAGTGGGGGCCAGCTGGAGTGTAGGCTCTTGGCAGGTGCCCAGCCATGCCTACCCTTGATGCAGACACTGGTGTTGCACAAATTGCTAGTGTCGCCCCCTGGAGGCTGTCGACTCTGCCTTGACTGTGAGCTCCTTTGTCGAACTGTTTGCAAACAATAAAATCGAGTTGCACCCAGCCTGAAGTTGACTCTCCTCTTTGAGGCAAATTGGACTAGCCTCCAGGGGGTGACACTAGCAACTTGTGCAACACTGGGGGCCATGGCAAACTGGCTCAGCATAAATCCCTGGGCCAGCATAGGCAGAGGGTGCTCCACCGGAGTTGATGCTGCTTGCTGAATTACCCTTTCTTCTTATTTTTAAAGTCATGTGATGATCGAGAGTGGCCAGCCAAGCATGTACATAATGTATACAGATGCACATTTTATTATTTTTTACTTTAAAAATATATTATCCTTTTCTACATCCAAATAAAGCTTTTCCCCACATAAATGCATTTAGCACTGGGGCAGTAGAAGTAAACTCCATTTAATTTCTGTAGTCAACAGAAACAAAGTATTTACTGCTTTTAGCCATAAAAAGTCCCCCTCTAACACAGAAGGGATGTAGAAGCACAGGGGGAGGTGAGGGGAGAGAAATGTTAGTTAGCTGTGTGCTGCACAACTGAAGTAATACACATGGCCGTTTTGAGCCCCCGTCCCCCAAGATCAGGGTCTAAAATTAGCTGCTCAAGGCCCTTTGAAATCAGCTCTGGGGTGGCCCATTGAACTCATACATAGGATTGCATTGCACTATTTAGTAAATTACTGTTAGCACATGGCAAAATGTTGGAAGTTATTTAAAATATCACCACCACAACCAATGATGATGATGACGATAATGATTGATGATGATGATTGTATGGGCATTCATGATTTCATTGCTGAACTCTCTTTAGAAGTGTGCTTGTTAACTTAGACAGACATTCAACCTTCTTGATCAGGGGAAACCTGTTCTTCCAAGCCTTCCCCAACCTGGTGCCCTCCAGATGTTTTGGACTACAACTCAGTCATCTCTGACCATTGGCCATGTTGGCTGCGGCTGATGGAAGTTGTAGTCCATCAAAATCTGAAGGGTACCAGGTTGGGGGTAGGTACTCACTGATCAACTGTTATGTCAATCATGAAAGCACCCGAAGTGTTTTCAAGCCTTTAAGAAAAAATGTGCAGAAGCTGTTAAAATGGTGTGTGTGTGTGAATTGCTGAACAACTTTCATGTTCAATCAGATAAACATGCAGGGTGGGGGAATAAAGTGGACTACCCACCTGAAATATACTGATGAAGGGAAATATAAAGATATAGGGATGAAGAAGAGACCAGGTGGCATGGTCATATTACAACAGCCCTCTCTTGCCCTCACTGGCCCCCAATTTGTTCCCAGACCAATCAAAGTACCAATTTTGACTTATAAAGCTCTACACAGCTTGAAACCTTGGTACCTGATGGAACACCTCCTCCCATATGTACTGGTATGTACTTTAAGCTCATCTAAAGAAGTCCTTCTTCAAGTGTCCCCTCATTCCAGGACATGGAGTGTGCCAACGACAGAGGGCTATTTTGGTGGTGGCCCGCCCAGCTCTGGAACTCTCCCAAGGGCAGTGTGGCACCCACACTGCTATGCTTTCGGCACCAGGCTAAGACCTTCCCGTTCTCCCAAGCATTCATTCATTAATTCATTCGTTCGTTCGTTTTAGAAGTCTTTAAAAACATTTTTGAATACTTTATATTTTTGTGTTTTATTATCTTGGGCCCTGAAGTGTGGCTTATTATCCTAGTCTCTGCAATGTGATATTGTATTTTATGCTGTGTTGGCACGTTTACTAGTTTTATATTGTTGATTTTATTGTGATTTTATTCGTATTTTTATCATTATTATTGTAAAACACCTAGAGAAATTTTATGAGGCATTTGATAAATTAAATACATATATACATACATACATACAATAAGAGGCAGTCACCATTTGATCCAGAGACTGCACGTGGTGTGCCCTTTGAAGACCAAAGGCGGGGAAAGCAGAGCTCGCCCCCAGTAGAAAAACTTGCGCCCCCTCCTGTTTTCCAGGTACATCTGAGCATAACTGTAGAAACTTTTATTCCTTTACTGGTGCGGGTGTACTCATATTTTATATTAGTATAAAATAAATGTTATTGCACATAGTACATTTTCTTTTTCCTTGATGGCAACACTTATTGTGCTCACCTGAGAGACTGCAAGGCCTCTGGAGAGGCTGACAGAGCCTATTGGGTAAATAATACATAGGCATAAGAGCGTGATTCCAGCTGCCCCTGTTCCTGGTTCTTCATTTTGTTGAATGAATGATTTATGGCATGTCTGTGAATCCAGTCCCTTTTGGGGATGATGTCATTCTCCTCATTTATTACACATGTGACCCTCCGGGGGGGTGGGGTGGAAGGAAAATCAGTGATGTTCTTTGCATGCTGCCACATTTAGCTATGCTTGAGTGAGCTCTTTTCATTGCCACTGTGCGCAGCACCTGGATTGCTCACATATTCATTTCATTTAGCCCAGGAGATAGAAATCTTGTGTGTCAGTGTTGTGTGTGTGTGTGTGTGGGGGGGCACCCTACGCTATGCAAAGGCAATGATGCAGAGTGGTCTGAAGAGTGTTGATAGGCTAATGTTTCATGGTATTGAAATGATATTCATTTATAAAGTTACTCAGCCATGTCATGTATGCAGTGGATTTTCAGAACACTTTGCCTGACTAAACAGGAAGAGTCATTCATGAAAGTCTGTAATACTATTAGATAACATCAGAAGAGGAAAGATTGTGCATGATTATAACCTTATTAGTATCTCTAATACCACAGAGACCTGTAATGTAGTCCACCATAATTACAGATTATTGTCTTCTTGTATCACACTACACACACGGGTGGCAACTCGTGGCCCTCCAGATGCTTTGCCTAAAAGTCCCATCAGGCCTAGCCAGCATAGCCAATGGTGAGGGATCATGGGAGTTGAAGGCCAAAACATCTGGAGGGCCACAAGTTGTCTACTGCTGCAACAGTCTTGATGATAAGGGATCAGAAGAACCAGTAGATTATGTTCTCTTAGGGATCAGCAGAACCAGTGTGTTCTGAAAAGTATTGGCAGAGTGATCCTTCTCAAAGGCTCGGTTTGCATGTAATGAGAAGGCACTGTGGGTGAATTTCTCCACTGGGGTTCTGAGAAGCCACCATGTTGAATATTCAGGGCATGGCAGGGGTGCACCATAGCTCCATCTAACCTGTAGGTGGATTGCAGGGGTGGTTGTCAAGCCACCCACAACTCTAAAACAGCCCATGGGTTCTGGGTGGCTTGTCAACAACTTCTACAATCCACCTTCACAGGATTCGCGCACAACTAGAAGCTACGGTGCACCCTGCCATGCCCCAAATATTCAAAATGGCCACTGCCACTGTGAGGAGAAGCCCTGTGGGGACATTCACCCATGGTGGCTACGTGCGAGCCAGGTCATAGCCTTTCCTTATGTGTTCTGAGGCTTCCTGCATGCTGAGTAGGTGGTGTTATTGCTGCCACTCTGGAGGCTTCTGAACAAAGGACAGGTGAGCAGCACAGCCCTCACCTGGCCATCTTCTGTCTTACCTTTTCAGTTCCGAGGTTTATAAGGGAGCTATGTTGAGATTTATTACCTGCTTTGCAATTCTATGTAATTTAAGCTACAATCCTATACATGCTTACCTGGGAGAAAGTCCCATTGAACTTTACTTCTTAACTTCTGAGTAGGCATGCTTAGGATTACTCTGTTAATCTGTTTGTAACTCTTCTGCCATATGTATCTCTCCCCCCACCCCACAACACACACACACACAATTATGTAGGTTATATTCTAATTTAAGGCAGTTTGTCAACAATAAGTCTAAGCATATGCTATGGATAACTGCTTGGTGAAACTTGAAATGATTGTGTATGCATGGGAATGCTGAATCCATTAGTGAACTCAGCTTAATAGGTCAAGAAAAGTAATAGCCAAATAAATATTGTATTAGCATTTTGCTAATGGGCAAGCCAGTGGGTACTGGGTATCTCTTCACTGAATATCAAATTACTCAGTAGATATTACTCCCAGTTTTTACTCTAAAATACATTTCTCACAAATAAATATGCATTACTATTTTCACAGTAAAAGTCCCTTTCTCTCTAGGAGCGAGTGGGTCATATTCCTTGATGGCAAATCATGATTAATCTATCAGTATAGATTATAATGAATTAAACAGAACTATATCAATCACAACAGCAGACAGCTCTATTTCTTTCCTTTTTTAAAAAAATAGCCATTTGATTTCACATCAGTAACACATTTTAAGGTTTCTATATAAATGATTAATTTTTTTAAAGGACATCTTTTTCTTTCAAAAAATACTAAATGTACAAGTATTGGACCAGCCTCCCCCAACCTGCTGCCCTCCAAATGTTTTGGACCACAATCCACATCATCCCCAACCATTGACCATGATGGCTGGGGCTAATGGGAGTTATAGTCTAAAACATCTGAAGGCAGCAGGTCAGAGAAGGCTGTCATAGATTATTTTAACCCGAAGAAGGTAAAAAAAACAACAACAAACCTATATATTTCAGATGCCTTATTAATGAAACATTTTTTACCTCTAAGATTTTTAAAGCCTATCACCTATCCGTCCTTGTGCAAGGGTGCAGTTCCAGTGTATGGAGGAAGGCCCATAGAGCTCAATAGTGAGGAGAATCATAACAAGAAACAGGGGTCTATATGGCCCTATAGGGATCTCTTCTCATACAGGTGCTGTGTCCTCATATGGCGAAGGATCATGCTTGCAGTACTTGTCCTTAAAATTATTTCACTAATTTCAGTGGGGTGGTGGTGGTGGTGGTGGTGGTGAACCACGGTGCCCCAATCTTGGTAGGCAGTTGGATAGGCGAGATCAGGAGAAGAGGCAGCAGATAGTTGTGTGCAAGTAGTCCCTTCTGAATCAGTGAGTATAGCACTTCTCTTACTTCTCCTCAATGGTGTACTGGAGCCAAGGCTCAGAGGGATGCAGCGCCAGCATTTCTTTTATTAGCAGGGATGCTGATGTCACCGGCCACCTCCCCCACCCCTCTCAGACTTCACTGTTCCCTCTGAGCTGAGCTGCAGTTCTCAAAGTAGCTGGGGGAAAATGAATTTTCCCAGTGTCATAATATTGTTCCCTGTTGTAATGCGAAGTATTTGGGATTTATGGTCTTGAATGGGCAATGCAGACCCATTAGCTTTACAAAAGACTCCTGGTGGATATGAAAACTGCCAGGACTGGTTTGTTGATATGGGACAGCACAGTTTCCTGAATTTTTGGACTCTCCTTGGGGGCATATCTACAGCGACTGTCATGATGAGTTTGTCAAAATTTACCACTACACCACTGCTTCTCCTGTGCATTTGCCTGACTGTGGCCTAGACTTCTGCCCCCAAAGCCTTGCCCTGACAGCACCACTGAATGCAGGTAAAGATTGCAGCTGGCAATTTCCTTAAAAAAAAGGTAAAGGTAAAGGTGTCCCCAACTAGTCGTGTCCGACTCTAGGGTGCGGTGCTCATCCCCGTTTCTAAGCCGAAGAGCCAGCGCTGTCCAAAGACGCTTCCATGGTCATGTTGCCGGCATGACTGAACACCGAGGTGCACGGAACACTGTTACCTTTCCCGCCGAAGTGGTACCTATTTATCTACTTGCAATTTCTTGCTTTCGAACTGCTAGGTTGGCAGAAGCTGGGACTGAAGACGGGAGCTCACTCCGTCACGCGGCACTCGGGTCTCGAATTGCTGTCCTGCCAACCTTCCGGTCTGCAGTTCAGCGTCTTAACCACTAAGCCACCGCGGCCCTGGCAATTTCCTTTGTTGTTGTTGTTGTTCAGTCGTTCAGTCGTGTCCGACTCTTCGTGACCCCATGGACCATAGCACGCCAGGCCTTCCTGTCCTGCGCTCTCTCCCGGAGCGTGCTCAAGTTCATATTCATTGCATCCGTGATGCTATCTAGCCATCTCATCCTCTGCCGTCCCCTTCTCCTTTTGCCTTCAGTCTTTCCCAGCATCAGGGTCTTTTCCAGGGAGTTTTCTCTTCGCATTAGGTGGCCAAAATATTGGAGCTTCAGCTTCATTATCTGTCCTTCCAATGAGCACTCAGGGTTGATTTCCTTTAGGATGGACTGATTTGACCTCCTTGCAGTCCAGGGGACTCGTAAGAGTCTTCTCCAGCACCACAGTTCGAAAGCATCAATTCTTCGGCACTCAGCCTTCCTTATAGTCCAGCTCTCACAGCCATACATTACTACTGGGAAAACCATAGCTTTGATTAGACGGACCTTTGTCGGCAAGGTGATGTCTCTGCTTCTTACTATGCTGTCTAGGTGTGCCATAGCTTTCCTCCCAAGGAGCAAGCGTCTTTTAATTTCATGGCTACAGTCACCGTCTGCGGTGATCTTGGAGCCCAAGAAAGTAAAATCTGTCACTGCTTCCATTTCTTCCCCATCTATATGCCAGGAAGTGATAGGGCCAGATGACATGATCTTAGTTTTTTTAATGTTGAGTTTCAAACCAGCTTTTGCACTCTCCTCTTTCACCCTCAACAAGAGGCTCTTGAGATCCTCTTCGCTTTCTGCCATTAGGGTGGTATCGTCTGCATATCGGAGGTTGTTGATAATTCTCCCGGCAATCTTAATTCCGACCTCTGATTCATCCAACCCGGCATTTCTCATGATGTACTCTGCATATAAGTTAAATAAGCAGGGTGACAATATGCAGCCTTGTCGTACTCCTTTCCCAATTTTGAACCAATTGGTTGTTCCATGTCTGGTTCTTACTGTTGCTTCTTGACCCTCGTACAGGTTTCTCAGGAGACGGGTAAGGTGGTCTGGTACTCCCATCACTTTAAGAATTTGCCACAGTTTGTTGTGATCCACACAATCAAAGGCTTTAGCGTAGTCAATGAAGCAGAAATAGACGTTTTTCTGGAATTCTCTTGGTTTCTCCATGATGCAGCGAATGTTGGCGATTTGATCTCTAGTTCCTCTGCCTCTTCGAAACCCAGCTTGTACTTCCGGTAGTTCTCGGTTCGCATACTGCTGAAGCCTAGCTTGTAGGATTTTGAGCATCACCTTGCTGGCATGTGAAATGAGCGCAATTGTGCGGTAGTTTGAACACTCTTTGGCGTTGCCCTTCTTTGGAATTGGAATGTAAACTGACCTTTTCCAGTCTTGTGGCCACTGTTGAGTGTTCCAGATTTGTTGGCATATTGAATGCAGCACTTTAACAGCATCATCTTTTAGGATTTTAAATAGCTCGGCTGGAATACTGTCATCTCCGCTAGCTTTGTTGTTACTAATGCTTCCTAAGGCCCACTTGACTTCACTCTCTAGGATGTCCGGCTCAAGTTCAGTGACCGCACTATCATGGCTATCAGGGACATTCAGATCTTTCCTGTATAGTTCTTCTGTGTATTCTTGCCACCTCTTCTTAATCTCATCTGCTTCTGTTAGGTCCCTGCCTTCTTTGTCCTTTATCATGCCCGTCTTTGCACAAAACGTTCCCTTGAGATCTCCAATTTTCTTGAAGAGATCTCTAGTCTTTCCCATTCTGTTGTTTTCCTCGATTTCTTTGCATTGTTCATTTAAGAAGGCCTTCTTGTCTCTCCTTGCTATTCTCTGGAACTCTGCATTCAGTTGGGTATATCTTCCCCTTTCTCCCTTGCTTTTCGCTTCCCTTCTTTCGTGAGCTACTTGTAAAGCCTCATCAGACAGCCACTTGGCTTTCTTGCATTTCTTTTTCTTTGGGACGGATTTTGTTGCTGCCTCCTGAACAATGAACCTCCGTCCATAGTTCCTCAGGCACTCTGTCTATCAGGTCTAATCCCTGAAATCTATTCCTCACCTCCACTGTATATTCAGAAGGGATATGACTGAGGTCATACCTGAACGGTTTAGTGGTTTTCCCGACGTTCTTCAATTTAAGCCGAAATTTTGCAAGAAGCAGCTCATGATCTGAGCCACAGTCAGCTCCAGGTCTTGTTTTTACTGACTGTATGGAGCTTCTCCATCTTTGGCTGCAAAGGACATAATCAATCTGATTTCGATATTGACCATCTGGTGACGTCCATGTGTAGAGTCGTCTCTTATGCTGTTGGAAAAGAGTGTTTGCTATGATCAGCATGTTCTCTTGGCAAAACTCTATTAGCTTTTGTCCTGCTTCATTTGGTACACCAAGGCCATGCCTGCCTGTTATCCCGGTGATTTCTTGACTTCCTACTTTAGCATTCCAATCCCCTATGATGAAGAGGACATCTTTTTTGGGTGTTAGTTCTAGAAGGTGTTGTAGGTCTTCATAGAACCGATGGCAATTTCCTTACTCCATCCTTATTCTGAAGATCTTCCAGAACACTTACATGGGTACTTGCCATGCTAAAACAACAACAACCAGCAATAGCATAAACTCGTGACAGCTTCACCACCATGTCAACATCTCTGTTGAATCAGCATTGGGATATGGCAGACAGTCTTTGAAAGCCCACCTTTGGAACATATGGTTGCATAAAATGGAACACACCCTGAATTAGCTTTTCCTTCTTTCATGCAGTGATGCAACTTCCTTTCCAGCAACTGCACTGGTCAGAATCTGGACTGGTAAACGTATGGCCTTTGAACAATGACAGATTTAAAGCTGTCTAATACTGTATAGTCCTGTGAGGCAGGCAAAGAGGCTGCTTCAAAATTGGAAAGAGGAAACTCCAATGTCTAGAAGATTTTAAGATATGAATTGTCAATAATAAGATGTTTCTCTTAGATGTTTTTTTTAAGAGGAATTTTAGTGCTGCTTTTCTGTTATATACAGCAGTACTGGAATCAGAATTTAAAAGCATCACATACATTTCTGGAAATCTTTTCCTTCCTTTGAACATTTATAATAGAATTAATGCAGTACTATGGGGTACTTTATGGTTTGGTGCCTCTTTGGGAAATATTTGCATAATTGGAGGCCTTGTGAAAGGCTGACTGGCTGGCTATAACACAGAAACAAATACATCAAGTGTGATTTACTTGTGAGATTTCTTCACAAGTAATAGCTGCATCCCATATAGGTGGTGATTAAAACATCTGATCACATCATTGCCAGATACACAAGCTATTTCTACTATTGATCTATTATTTCATTTCCCTGTTTTCTCCTGGCAACAGCTAAGCACTATTATTCCAGAATCAGCTAAGCACAAATTCTTCCTCCAAGGAGTCATTCAGTGGGAATGAATAACTCAAAGAATATGTTAAGACACAGTTACAACCGCACAACTACATGTTATATGCAAACACACATAACAAAATCTCAGCATGGCTGGAGAATGAGTATGTTAATCCTTTTCCTACCAGTTCCATGCCGCAAATCCCCGCTCAGCTGCTTGCTCACTTAACCATGGGATTGTAACTGTTTTTTTTGCAAAGGCAAATATGCATCTAGAAACCCATGAGGGAAGCAACTCAAGTGAGTTACTTGGAGCAGAGAAGTGGAGGGAAGGGGAAAGGGTTAAGCAGGATTCAGTCATATCCAGAAAATCACCACCTCCCAATGCTGCATTTTCGTTTTTTTAAGTGCCATGTGTTTGTGTGTGATATGTAGCCAGTCCCTAAGGCATTTTGAAATCAAGAAAGAATAGTAAATCATTCTTCAGAGTGTGTTTTACCAATTTAGGCTAGTTCGCCAGTTGCAACACTATCTGGTGGAGTAGGCCTCAGTCTGTAAAGTTCTCTCATAGGGCTGCCTTTAAAGACAGACTGGAAACTTCAACTGGTGCAAAATTCAGCCAACAGAATGCTTGCAAGGGCTAGACGGTTTGGCCATATTACTTACACCAATTTTACATCAGCAACACTGGCTACCTGTTCATTTCTGGGCTCAGTTTAATATTCTGGCATTAATCCTTAAAACCTGGAATAGCTTGGGACCAGGTTATTTGAAGGACCTCCTCCCACATCCATATATAACTCCCAAGACCTAAGATCTGCCACAGGGTTGCCATTAAGACTGATCAGGTTGGCTAGTACTAGAGAGATAGGGCCTTTTTAGTGGTGGCACCACATCTGTGGATTTCCCTACCCTGAGAACTTTGTTTGGCATCCTCTGTTGTGGCATTCAAACAGACACTAAAACATTTTTTAAAAATTCTGTCAAGGCTTTTATTGATTTTACTGTTGACTCATTTTATAATTTTATCTGATGCCATTTTTAAAAGTATATTCACATTGCTTTGTATTATGTTCTGTTTTCACTATTGGACGTTGTCTTGTGGGGACTAAAACGTGGGGTATAAATAACTTAATAAATAACATAGAGCCTAATTATGATCCCCTTCACCGAGTAGCTTACAAATGCTTGAAAGGTGATATTCTTGTGTGCGCTTGATATTTGTGTGTGTTAGAAGTTTTGTACCATGACAGAATGTAAAATTTGTACTGACTTGAGTCGTTCTAGCAGCTTCCAGATGGAGGCTTTTCAGATAACAGGTATGCAGAAACAGCCCATCTCATACACACGAGCCACATGGGACTTCTGCCAACCCTAGGGTGGACATATGTCCTGCTTTAAAGAGGACTGTCCTCTGCCTGAAGGGCTATCTGTCCAAGTCTGGTTTAAAGAGCCCTAAGAACGGAGAGCAGCAGGAACATGGAAGTTGCCCATTAACGGTTAGCACTTGGTCACAGTCTTCCCCATTAAAGGGGGATGTATTTCTATATAAGTTATAGGAATTATTTATAAATGTACATCTATCCATCCAATCATATGCAAATGTTATGCAATCCTGTGTCCTTCTTTTTGGTGATGCATTTCCTTTTTTTGGCAATACATAAGCGGCCATCTTAGCCAACCCTAAGTATTGCTAGTCCAAACGGCCTAATATAATCAGCGCTTCTTTCTGGAAGTATTTCCACCACACACCCACTCTCCAACATATTTCCAGTTTAGTGCTGTGATCAGAACACAAATGGTGGCAACACCTGTTTTAATACCTACAGATCTTTCTGGTTCGGCGTGTTGTCAGAAGAAGCGCCTAATGATTCTGTACCAATGAAGTAACAGACACTGTTCAACCAACTTCTCAAGCTAAAGGCTATGATCTACCACTGATCTATGACCCATCACTGAACTGTAACAATTTTCGTATCTTGTGTTGATTGGGCACAAATGAAAATATATGACATATAGAGACCATTGGGTTTACACTTAATTTTTAGCTAATTTCACAGAATGGAGAGCTTTGTCACATTCTTCCTTTCAAGTCAGTATTTCTATATGCAAAACTGATAAAGGACATGATGTAGCCCAGTTATGGGCTCTTGAGCCCATTAATCTCACTGACCTTTAATACACCATATGGTGTACTCCATTCTGACTAAAGAACACGTGTGGCACAGATCTGATAGAGCATACCAGGCTTACTGTTTTAAGGATCTTAATAGACTTCTGACATCATAATTATCCAAGTACGCTACTTAATTTTATGTGATATGAACTGTGTATGTACAATGCATTTTCCAAAAGGATGTTTTAAAAACACACAAAAAATAATGAACAAACTAGTTAAGCCAGGGTCAACTGGCTGATTTCAAAAGGGATAGAATTAGCTTTGTTCATAGTTGGCGATTGGGCCTTTTATTCCAGTGCTGTGGAGCGGGGAATATCTGAATTACTAATTATACAAACATTTTTGATAAACAGTCATACTGTTTATATGGAGTTACATCACCCTGGAGCCACATAGGGGAATACACACTGAAAGCAAACTAAAAAAAAGTTTTCGATAGCCAAGATTTGAACAGCGTAAATCGGTTGTGTTAATTGTGTATTTTGAAATGTCTACAATATAACACAATCATTTATATAAAACCATATTTAATATACAACAAACTTCCACCACATAAACACATTTTATAAACATATTATAGTTCCAATTACAGATTTTCATAAAAACATTTTCATATCAAGAATCTTAATACAGAATGATTTATTTCTATGTCAAAATACATTTACAGTGTAAATTGTCCGTAGAAAAAAGATACAGAGAAATGGAGTTTGCTGGTATTTAATCCAAGAGTAGAAACTTCTCTTATTTCTTTATTTCATGTTCAACTTTAAAACATTGCCTGAAATGATGAGCCAAAGGGTACTTCGTTTTGGTTTTACCCAAAGCATTAAAAGCAGGGGGGAAATTATATTTGCCTTGTTTTCAGGCCTCACAGATGGGCACAGAATAGCATTTTGCACAGACTACTCTGGCCAGAGCAATGAGCCATGTTTGCTTGGAAAGACACAGTATTTTTAATGACTGAAAAATTTGGTTGCCCTATAAAATGAAGAGCAGAGCCCTTTTAAAAAAATATATACATAAAATACAAAACTGGGTGAGGGGGAAAAAATCCACATTAAAACACATATAAAGATTGATCACATGATTTTATTAGAATCTTTTGAACAATTGTATCAAGTTGTTCCTTTATTTGAAATTCTTTCCCAAAGGAGAAAAAAAGAAAAAGAGAGAAGAGACATTGGAGTGGACTGTTTTTCAACCCTGAGCGTTTAACACTGCATATCAAGTACTGTAGTAAAGAAGCTGGTTAAGAATGTAGCACTAGCACAAGTGAATGATATTAATCCTCTAGGTGATCAGGTTTTTACAAAAAAAATACATAGTTTTCAATAAATAATGCTTAACTTTACAACTTTGATACAGCAATGTCATACACTGTTTTGACACATACTAAACTCTGCATGCTATATAGTCTACTAGAAGACGAAACTCTGCCATGCATTTTCTTTTTTTCCTAGTGCTAGAAAACACTTTTGTCCTCCAGTGCATTGCCTCAAGCAAACCTTACTCTCTTCTTCCCCACCCGCCCCCTTCTCACAGCAACAGGCCCGTGCACTGGCATGCAAAAACCTTTAAGAAGGTCTCTCCCCCCCACCACCACCATTCAGACTTCTAAACAAAAGTACTTTTCAGCTCTCCTCCCCTCCGCACATCTGGAGAGGCTATGAAAACTACTTTTCATGTGGCCTTTGAAAACTCTTTCTTATTTTGAAATTACACATTTTTAAAAGTGTCATGCTGAAAAAAACTGCTCTAAAGACATTCAGTTTACTCCACCTGTGGCCATCATGCAACATCTCATAAATGTTGTAACCATCAAGATTCCCACACTGGTACAATAGGCCTCTGAACTAAAACAGCCCACCAGAAAAAAGAGAAAGAAAAAGAAAGGAGCACAGCATTATGTAGACTCCAAATATCCAATGTATGTACAAGATCAAAAACCAGAAATTGCAAATGAAATGACAATGGTGCTAATTTGTATTCCTGGTACAACCAGGAGTTGAGGCAAGCTGGGTTTGAAGATAAACAGGAAGATGGAAAGAAAAATAAAGTGTGAGAATGGGTGTTCCTGGGTTAGACTTTATTACATCATCACATATTTTTTTCCAGAAGGTAAAATATTATGGAAGTAATCTCGTTGCTGAAAAGGAAGTGGTGAGCTCACTCCCATTGATGTACTTAAGAGTTCCATTGAAATTAATGGGACATACTACCAAGTAAGACTTGGAAATCTGTACATCCTGATTAAAATCCTTAAACACAATTGTTCTTTTAGTACATCTTGATTCTTAAGAAATTAACTGGAGATCCCAGTTAGAATAACTCCCTTCAGTTCACATCAAGGAAAATCTGGATAAGGAAAACTACCCACAAACCCCAAGAAATGTGTGATGACTTAATAAAGACATGGAACTCCATTTTCAAACTTCCAGGTTGTCTGTGCATCCTTAAGAACCACCAACCCCTTCTTGGCCATAGTGATTTAGGGGTTGCTTTGATTTATAGAAGTCATTCCTGTGAAATTGCTGTCCATCATTTCCTAAGCTAGGAGATGTTGCAAATAATCCTAGCTTTGCACTGGCCTATTGGGTCTTTCTAGGAGGGTCAATACCCAATTAAGGATTACTTTTATACATGAAATATTATGGACTTTTACTTCCCTTTTTGTAAGTCATTCTACACTTTTTGCACATTTGTGCTTTATACTGAATATAAAAATAGGCTTTTAAAACTCTGTTTACTTTTAAACTCACTAAAAAACTACTTGCTTGTGAAATTCTCTTAAAAATCCACTGCATCCATGAAGGGAGGGTAAAAATTAAGTAGGCAGTTAATTGCTATAGGTAGTGTGGAAAGGAGGGAAAGAAATCTCCACAACTTGCTCTGTGGGGTTGGGAGATAAAGAGAGTGGGAGCCAAAAGGTTGGTGAAATACAAAGGTAGCTTAACGTGAGGAATTTCTCCTTAGCTCTTGTAACTACTGAAGATTAAGTGGTGCAGCTGTGAAAAAGAACTAAGCTTTCAACCTATTGAAGAATCAAGGCCCAACATTTTAAAACGTTGAAAAATACAAATCAGACTCAAACAAAGTTTTCTAAGAAGTGCAGGATGAGGATCTTACCAGGCCATAGAATAGGGATGTGTGACAAAGGTGGAGATATAGAACAAAGAGAGTTCTGTAGAATAGACTACTAAAGACTAAAATAAGTCAGTAGTGTCTGATTCTGACTTCACATTCAATAGAGATTGGTGTAACTATAGTTTTATAAGCAATTTACATTGGCATGAATGGCCATTAAAGCCTCATATGTTCAAATCACTTTCTGTAGACACTACACTAGGAAAAAGTTACCTTTTGCATGTATCGACATCTATATTTAGAGTAAATACAATTTTAAAAGACATTTTAATCAATCTTTCTATTTAATCTGTCATATATATTGCCCTTAAAGAATTAAACATTTTTTGTGAATTAGATCTTCTAACATTAGAGAGGAAGTAGCCAGAAGGAAAGATACAAACTGGATTTCACCTTCCAAAAAGTGTCTCAAAAAAACATTAGGTTGCTTTTTGAAATATTATCATACAAAGATCAAGGTATTTTCATATATTTAAAAGTTGACAATCATCAAAATATTTTGTTTTATGCCCTTCAACAATGCATCTCCTCACCCACAGAGAAGAAAAGTGCTGAGGAACTAGAAGAAGACATCAACACAACAGCCAAGGGGGTTTCCTGTGCCTGAAGTAAATCTATTTTACAGGAAAGTCGTCTGCAAAAATTCACATGTACACTTACAAGGAAGAATTAGGAACATGTATGTTACTGTGATAGTAAACATATTGTACAATCTTTAGCATGTTACTCAGAAGTAAGTCCCATGAGATGAATGAGTGTTACTCCCTAGTAAGTCTGCTTAGGACTGCAGCCTTAGAACTGGAAACTAGTCTGCCCAATGTGAGTTTTACTGACAGTAAGATGGCTTCCTGCCCACTGACAGTGGGAATTTTGGCATGAATTTTAACAGGAGTGAAATGTAAAAGTAGTTTAACTGGAATCAATGATTATAGTCTCTTCCAAATATAGAAAAAGCTATACATAAACTGGAAAAACTTTCCAGACAAAATGAAAGTTCCCCTTCCTTGTACAGTGCACATTGACTCAAATCTTACATAGTATGGTGTAATCCCTTCTCCAAAGCAATACAAGATTAATTTCAGACTCTCTTTTGGAAAAGTTATTTCCAACCCCCCAAAGCCAATAAAATTAGGTTTACTGATCAATCTGAATATTTCATATCTAGATGAATTACATACACACACACACACACGCACACGCACAGGGTAAGGGAAGAAACAGAGGGTTGAAACATAGTTCCTCGTATCAATCCAAACCACCCTGTATTTCATGTAATCACTCCATAGTTTACCAAACATCTGCAACACACACATGTTCAGTTCCACTATAATTTTCATAAACAAGACTGCATGTAAGACAGAAGAGCTAGAAGACCATTCCCACCAATGCACATACGATAGCTCAGTGAATGAAAACATTTTGGCTCAGTTTGGGCTCAATAAAGACTGGAATTTGATCATGGCCAGTCCATGAATATGGTGGCTTCAACTACAGGAGAACCAAGCTGCAATCCTATACCCACTTACCTGGAAGTAAGCTCCACTGAACTCAATGGGACTTACATCTCAGTAGGTAGACATAGATAGGACTGCACTGCTAATGACTGATGCTGCAATCTTAAGCACACTCCAGGGAATAAGCCCCATTAAAAATTTGTGGGACTTTTCTTCTCAGTACAATGCTTAGGATTGTACTGTAAATTGCAGAAGAAAGTTCTCTCTCTCTCTCTCCCTGCCTCTCTGCCCAACAAATATTTCAATGCATTATAGCCAAAGTAATTTTAAGCCATTAGCATACTAATTGGAGAGACCAAAACCTTAACATTCAAGAAACTTTGCTTTATTGAAGACTATCCATAGCCAAAGGTACTGTTGTATATTATACTAGGTTTTGCCCTAAAACAGTTTCTTATAAAGGTTTAATACAATGCAAGACACAAACTGAAGTTTTGAGGTATGTCATAACCTTTTAATCCAACAAAGCTTTAAACCAAATTTAAAAAATAGAATAATGAATAGGTCTTGATCTTGATTTGAAGAAATCAGTTTTAACTTAAGCATTTGACTACCACTTTAATCAACTAATCTAAAAATTGAGTTCTTGCCACTTAAATGTCAAAAATTGTATTTTGATCAAACAATTTAGACTTTAAATGTTTTCTTTCATCTATATCATACAAATGTCCATGGAAGAGTCTTCATCTTTAGTCAGCCTGAAGGCCTGATGCAGTGATTCTCAAAGTCACCAGCATACTGAACTGCCCTTGTAAACTACCAACAGGCCAAATCCAAGCCATGTTTACACAAAAGTCCATCCTATTGATATGAGCAGGACATACTCTCAAGTGTAATCACATTGACTTGGTACTAAGTTCCATCGAATTTTGTTGGACTTACTTGTGAGTAATCATGGTTGAGGTTGACTGGTTGGTAGTTTATTCCCTGGCTGTGCAAGTGATTAGTGAAAATAAATGGATGGCCTGCCGTAGTGTGTCACAAGTAATACTTGTGCTTAACAGTGCAATCCTATACATGTCTACTCAGAAGTAAGTCCCACTGAGTTCAGGTAAGTGGGTATAGGATTGCAGCCACTGAGAAAGTTCATCCGCCCCCCCCCCCCAAGTGTGATACTGAAATATTATTTCACTTAAAAAAAATGCATTTATTTATTTGAAAGCGTCTGCAGCAGAAGCTCAGCCCCCCTGCCTGTGGCACATTTATGGCCTAAGGTCTCTGTAAAGAAAAAGGAATTAGAGCATGTCTCATTGGTAAAGCGACTCCCTGCTGCTCTGGTGCTGATTAAGCAATAGTGTTATAAGGCATTGGAAAAGCAAACCTACTCTCTCCAGAGCATCTTTTACAACTACAGAGAGGTTCTGCCCAGGCCAATAATGGGAGAGAGCAGAGCCACTGTAAAGAAACAACCGCGCTTCAGAGGTGATTGCCAGTAGTGCCCAATAAAAAAATAAAAATAAAAAGAGAAAAGCGGGGAGGGGGAGCCACACTGGAAGCAAAAGACTACATCCGAACCGCCTATCCCCCCCCCCCCCCACGCACACACTCGCTTCCCAGCCTCTTTAATGATAACCAGTTGAAAGGCTCCTGAAATGGAGCTGAGGGGGGAAGGTGAAGAGAGGCGAGCTGCCTATAAGAAAAATGAGAGAAGCCGTCCTCCTACCGCTGAGGAAAAAAGGTGCCTCCCTTCACACAGGCGGAGTGGAAGGGGGAGGGGCGATGGATGCTCCGGCTCCGAGCCTAGAATCCTCTCTCCCTCCCTCTCTCTCTCCCCACGCACGCACACGCACCCCCCCCCCCGCGCACCGTCCTCCGCCTTCGGAACGCGCACGCCACTCCGTGAGCCGCGCTTTTTCCGCCTCCCTGGAAAAAGGCTGGTGGAGGGAAAGAGCGCTAGCTACGAAGTAAGCCGGCGGCTATTGCTGCTGCCGCCGCCGGGTGTGCGCGCGCGCAGAGAACGGAAGGAGCCGGGAGCGCGCCTTTCCAAGAATAATCCACACACACACACACTTCACTCGCTTCGCGCGGCCAGTGCCATATTTCTTCCATGGCTTGCTTAATAACTTTGGGGCTCCTGGAAATAGGCAGCACGACCCCCACCCCGTCCCCTCATCCAATCCTCGCCCTGCCCCCTCCAGACGCGCGCTCCTGAGGCGGCGGCGGCAGCATTCCGAGCGCAGTCCGCGCCAGCCACACATGGTCGAGACACACCCCCTTCGCCTGAGAGCGCGTCTGGCGGCGAGCGAAGCGAGAGACACCTTCCCTCCTCCCCATTCCCCCCTTTTCCTTCCCCTACCGCCGAGGAGAGCGCCACAATATCCCCACCCCCACACACAGAAAGAGGGGAGGGGGAAGAGAAAGACACCCCAGAGATGGCGCGCGCGGGGGGTGGGTGGTTAAAACCACTGGGGAGACTTATTGGGGCCTGGATGAGAGGAGATAGTCAGAAGAACCAAACCCTAAAAGACTGGAGACACTTGGGAGAAACGTCTCGCCTCAGCCACGCGCGCGTAGATGCGCGCGCACGCGCGCACAAAGCAAGCCTGAAGGTGACACTGACACGCGCGCGCGCGCACGCACACACACAGACACACACATCCCCGCCATAACCGCACAGCCACATGAAACTCCCCGTCGCCAGCCAAGGCTGCTGCCACAATCCCTTCATTGCGATAAGAAACCCTCCCCGTTACGAGCACAAGCATCCTTGCTCGCTTGGTACCCGCCTCTCATTCTGAAGGAGCCACACGCACCGAAGGACACACAGCCCTAAAACACGCACCATATCAAAGGCCTCGCACCCTTTATCCCGCCATCCCCGACACACACACACACACACACACACACGCAGCGCGTCCAACTAACCCGAAAATTGGGGGGGGGGATTGAGGGGGAGGGGACCATATCGCAGTGGGGGACAGAAAGGGAAGAGGTATAAAAGAAGAGAAGCAGCCCTTTAAAGTCTATTCCACCTTTAACCTCCCGCTTTTCCTCCTCCCCGCCCTCCATGAAGTCTCAGCTAACGCCCCTCCATGGGTGAGGAAGGGTCTGGATATATGGCATATCCACCAGCGTTACTTCTATAGACACTAATAGCGAATCGAGTTTCTATCAGTTCCAGCTGATTTATTAAAATTGTCAAGATACAGACTTTCAGCATTTTTTTTTAAAAAAACAGGCAATGATGTTGACAGTGCACAAGTCTGTTTTTTGCCATCGTTTGCTACAAAATACTCAGATGGTCTGTACTTTTAAGAATTATATTGCACAAAATGAGAAACTTTTTTCTTTTACTATGTGCCTTCCTTTTCCCATTTCATTCTTTTTTTGTTAAAAAAAAGTCGAGAATCCAGTTTCATACCTTCCATCTGGGCCCCCCATCCACATATCACAGCGTATGAGATACATAAATTCCTACTATAGTACAGTACATATACAATCTTTTAAACTAAGATAACAGCTCTGAGGTCTATATCACCATTTTCAATAAATCTTTACCTACAAATATTGAACAAATCTGAACTATAGCTGTACAAAAAAGTGTTTTGTTTCTTTTTTTCTTTTTAAACCACAAGGCCTTTAGATGCAAGGATTTTTTTTTAATCCTTTTAAAACCAGGACATAAACGTACCCATATAACTTGCATGCTAAAAACAGAGGAAAAATAATAAAAATAAAAAATAAAAGGGAAGAAGTGCCTGAAAAGTCTTACTGAAAAAACACAGCAAGAATGTTCCCTTTCACTGTACAAAAATACGCCTGAAAATATATTAATTTTTAAAAAAGACTGAGGTCTGTTATGTATCAAAAATGTTTCAATACCTTTGTGTACTGAGGTCTAGGCTGTCTGGTATTCAATCAAGGAGGTATAAGGGAACAAGTTACAAAAAAAAAGTTGGCAAGTAGAAATCACATTTGTAAAACCATAAACAATTTGATCTGAAAAGTAAACTCTGATCTTAAGTCAGTTCACAGTTTTTTGTTTTTTGTAAGCGTTTGTACAGTCTGCATTTTTTTTTCTCAAGCTCCCTGCAGCTTTGTTAAGAATCGGATGCATAGAAGACATCAGTTTTCTCCCTCCAAACAAACAAAACAGTTGCAATGGTCCCATTTACAAAAAATTAAAAAAAACTCAGAACAGTCCTTTAAAATCTTTGTAGGAGAAAAAAAATCCACAAACCCCCTTGAGTTACAGTTGTGCTGCCAAAAGACTTTTTTTTTTTTTTGCAGACCATCTTCCAGACTTCAATCACAAGACCGACAAGCTTCAAACAGCGCCTTCTGTATCTTTTAACCCCCAGTCCCATTTGCCTTTTCTCCTTGCTGCTGCTGTTGTTGTGATCACCAATTAAAAAGGGGGTGGGGGAAGAGAAAAGAAATACAAAATCAGAAGGGGCAAAAAAATCACAACTCCGGACTTGGTTTGGAACTAACTTCAAGACTTTAAAAAGAAAGAAAAGAAAAACCCAAAGACATTTCGATCATTACTTCACTTCAAAACTCCACCACTTTTAAGCGTATATCACTAGCATAATCTTTCCTTTACCGATTTTTTTCTTCTTTTTTTCACAGTCCTTTTGATCGACCGATCTCTCCCCCCTCTCTCAAACTTGTTCGCCTTCCCGTCGCGTGTCCCTCCGGTTTTTTTTTTTCTTTTTCCTTTTTCCTTCCTTCCTTCCCTCTCCCTCGCTCCCTCAGTAAGTGAAGACCAAGTCGGAAAAGTTCGCCTCCAGCCAGTCGCCTGCGATCATCTCACTCAGCTCCGGGGTGCAGTAATCGGGGAATTCGAAGTGGGAGCCCAAGCTGCCCTCGCTGAACGAATCCAGATCCTTGTCCACGAGGGAAAGGGACAGGTTCCCTGAAGCGGCGCTCGCGCCCAGCTCCGAGGCGGCGTGAGCGTGCTGGGAGAAATTCAAGCTCAGATCGAACATCAGGTCGTCCGCCTCTTCGCCGCTGCTGCTGGAGGAGGAGGAGGAGGAGGAGGAGGTGGAGACGGACCTGGAGGACGCCGGCGGCAGGCCGGGCGGCTGCGCGCTCCTGGGCATGCTCTTGAAGCCGTAGCAGAGCCTGCCGGCGGTGGCGCCCTGCGGCGCCGCGCCGCCCCGGACCTCCTCGTACAGGCTCGCGCCTTCGGTGGACTCCGCCGAGGAGCTCAGGGTGGGGCTCGCCGGGACTTTGGCGACGTTGTACCGCCGCAGCCGCTGCCGCCGCCGCTCGCCGTCCTCGTCGTCGTCGTCGTCGTCCTCCCGCGTGATCCGCAGCGGCAGGTCGTCCTCGTCCTCCTCGTCGTCCTCGTCCTCGTCCACGAAGACGCACTTGACCGCTCTGCTGCTCGTTTTCAGCGCGCCGAGCTGGTGGCGCTCCTCTCCGCCGCAGTCCCCCGGCGGCGGGGCCAGTTTCGTCCCGGCCTTGGCGGGGGACGAGGACGAGGAAGGAGACGGCGATTTCCCCTTGCTGCACTTCTTGCTGGAGCTTTTAGCGCTCTTGCCGCCGCCGCCGCCGCCGGCACTGGTGGGTGTGTTTTTCTCCGGGCTGTGGCTGGCGCTGGGCTTGGCTGATGGGTCTATCTTGGGCTTTTTCCTCGGCCTGTATTTGTAATCGGGGTAATCGGCCATGTGTTTGAGGCGCAGCCTCTCCGCCTCCCGGATGAACGGGATCTTTTCGCTGTCCTTGAGCATTTTCCACCGCTTGCCCAGGCGCTTGGAGATCTCGGCGTTGTGCATGTCCGGCGACTGCTCCATGATTTTTCTCCGCTCGATCTTCGACCACACCATGAATGCGTTCATCGGCCTTTTGATGTGGCCCGAGGCCGTTTTGCACCAGTCCGGGTCGCTCTCGTCCAGCGCCACGGGGCTGCAAGCCATAAACTCCCCTTCTTCGGTATCCATCGCTTCTCGGGGCAGGTTGCTGTCTGCGTCTGGACTTTCCGCTTGCTGGACCATGGTGGGGGCTTCTTGTTCCTCTGGAGGACCTTTGTCGCCTTTCGCGTGTTCCTTTCTCCGTGTGTGTATCCGCGCGCGCGCGAGCGTGTTTCTTCGCTCCCACCGGCTGCTTGCACACCTCAAGCGGGCAGTTGCAAGGCGAAGCCCGGTGTGCAGGTTGCAAGCTCCTTTCCCCCGCTTCCCTCCAGCTTCCTCGCACGCTGCTGGTTCCTTCCTCCAGCGGGGCTCGCTCCGGCTCTTTCCCCTCCCCCTGCAGCAGCAGCAGCAGCAGCAGCAGCCGCCGCCCGGACCCAGAGATGTCGCTGGATCACACTCCCCCTTCTGCAAAAGTTGCGGGTTCTCTCCCAACTAGTTATCAGGGTTTCATATGGGTGACATCACTCCTTCGGCCAGCCAATGGCGAGCCTCGAACTCCTCCCCTTGGCTCCTCCTTCCCGCCTTTATCAAGTTCCCCCCGCATGGATGCAGACACACCCCCTTCGCGGCGGCTCTTGGAAGGGGGTGTGTGAGAGGTGGGAATGGGAAAGGGGCTGGGCTTGGAGCTGGGCTTGGAGCTTAAGCTTCATTTTGGGGGCAGCGAGGGGGGCGGGAAGCGGGAGAACGACTCGTATGGGTCATTAATGCGGAGCTGGGTTAATGATTTCATCCTCTCGCCTTCCTAGATATAAATGGCATTATTGTTTATTTTTATTATTATTATTATTATTAACCAGAATCTGTGAGATACCGGAGGTGAATCTGGGGAGATAATTCCCACATCGCCTGGTGTCATGCTGGGTGAGCTCATGCTTGTAGCAATCCTCGGGGTATCGGCTCGGTTGACATCCAGCAGCTGTAGGTGGCGCTTTAGTACCACTCGCTTCTAGCAACCAGGCAGGAGGAGCACCGTTTTATTTCATGTCATTTTGGCGAGACAAAAAAAAAAATTATATACATCCTCCGGTTTGCATATTGTTTGATTTCCTTCCTCTTTCCTCCCTGCCTCTCCCGCCCCCAGACCTCCCATCCTACGAGATCCCACCGCCAAACTATATTGCTCCCTTTGGTGTCTGCTTATTCAGGAAAACAAAAACCCAATAGCAGGACCAACAGCCAGAGTGGCTGTGCCTTTGATAGGTTAATATCAGCGGCACCCGTTTGAAAGCGGCACTGTGGGTGTTTCTCACACCAAAGGGAATGTTTCGTCTATTGGTTGACTATGGCAGATGGGGGATGGGACGTCAAAAGTTCCATGCCTGCTTGGTTTCATTAGACAACCCAATGGTCATAAACTACTCTGATCCTATACCTCTGTTGATATATTTTCACTACCCCCTTTCAACCAAATGCATATTATTAGTATTTTGGTTCTTCTTTTGCAAACCCATCCTTCCCCACATCACCCTCTCACTTGAACAGTGAAAATGAAAAACAACCCAAAGCAAACTGGAATGCTGACTGTATCATTTATAAGGAAAATTTTAAACTATATTTAGCCTATCAAAACACCAATGACGATACAGCTTTTAACCAGATGTAACATTTCCTAAAGTACATAAGGATATTTGGATGAGACTGGCAATGCCAACAAAAACATGTTTAGGAAAAAGGGTGTGCCATACCAATGTTTTGTTTTGTTTTGTTTTATCAGCACAATTCTGCAAGGCACAATTCTAGTGCAAACACTTAAACCTGAACTTTGCATGTCCCACATTTGTAATTAAAATGTAAAATGTATACTGGCTGGAAGGTATATTCAATTTAAACTTTTCTGCATTTTGTTTTGTGCAAACAATGTTCACACATTTCCACAAATAGCCCAAAGACAGGCTCAACGGTGCTTTAAGTGTCATGAATGCAGCAGTGCTTATAGAATCAGGGCATAATGACACTTTTGAAAATTAAGATATATGGCCTCATCTTAAGGCTTTCTGCACCAGCACATATATGCTTTGTTAGGGTTGGATATAGTAACACAACCACACCAGTCCATCATCCCAAAGAATGTGTTACTCCAATGTCACAGCAATGTTAATGGTAATATTATGTCTTTCATTTTCAGGTGCAATAACAACAAAGCAAAAATGGCCCTTAACAATATATACACTTAACACACTCCTAAGTTAAGGGACATGAATATATACAATTAAAGTGATTTAATATTAGAAAGTGCAAATAGTAAAAACATTGTAACAAAGACATGTGTCCCCCAATGTAGAAATAAGAACTTAAATGTGTAAAACCTAAATGCTATAATGCTAACATGTTGTAACAATGTAAAGGACACATATGACAATGTGTAACAAATTAAAACAAGAATATATAACAACCTTAAAAACTACAAATGGGCCAAACATGTTTCAGCTTCCATCCTTGTCAGTGGCCTACAAGAAACTTCAGAGTAAAAATCAAAGACTGCGCTGCCAGAATCTCAACAAG
Organism: Heloderma suspectum; assembly: GCF_057233095.1. Taxonomy (NCBI): domain Eukaryota; kingdom Metazoa; phylum Chordata; class Lepidosauria; order Squamata; family Helodermatidae; genus Heloderma; species Heloderma suspectum. The sequence goes on from NC_139458.1 coordinate 277,349,013, forward strand.
ATAGTGATTTGAAGAGGCAACCAATACCCTCCACTAACAAGTACCACAAAAAGGTTTCTGAAATAAGCATACACCCCTTCCCTTCCTCCCCACCAATATATGCTATATTGGAGAGGAGAATATATCTCATCTGTATCTCTATATATCTGATGATGATTAGTATCACCTATTTCAAGGTAGGATGTAAACACCTCCAGATAGCAAACAATGCTATTTTTGCACAAGCCAGATTCAGTGCTTGTGCAAAAGTAGCAGACTGGGTTGCCTTCTTCAGAAGGGATAACTATGCTGAGGAAACTTTCCCCATCCCCGTAATTAGATCTATTGCGGCTACCACTGGCACCGGGTAACCTGCAATGAGACACTCTCTTCCTTGTAAAGAGTGCTCCTGCCTCCTTTGCTGCAGCTCCAAGGTGGGGAAAATCCAGGCTCTCATTTATTTATGTATTTATCCTTTTAAACTTATTTCTAGGCTGTCTTGAGAAGGGTGGAACCTTCTCAAGATAAAAACCATACAGAACAGATACAATGAACGTTATAAAGAGGCCCTCCTTTGGGTGAGGTGGGTGGCTGCTAAGGAGATGGCCTTTTTGGTGGTGACTCATTGGTTGTGGGATGCCCTTCCTAGAGAGACTTGCCTGGCACCTATGTTGTAGTCTTTTTGGTGTCAGGTAAACCCCTTTTTATTTTCCCAGGCTTTTTAGTTCTTCAGTTTGTTCTTAAATGTGTGTTGTGGGGTTTGGGTTTTTTTTAGATCTTTCCCTGCTGCTGGATTTTACTCTAGTTTAAACTTCTAAAGGTTTTATATTTTATCATGTATTTTAGGTTTTTAATTTTTGTGGACCACACAGAGAGCCTTGGCTATTGGCCAGCATAGACATGCACCAATCAATCAATCAATCAATCAATATGTATTCAATAAAAGTTCCATAAAAACAGTTATTACTAATGTTTAAAAAAATCAGTAAAAACAGATATTACCAATAAAAGCCAACAGTCCAACTAGAATTTAACTAGAGATCTTTCCACTTGCTGGTGATGAGCTGCTGCTGCCCACCCCTTTCCCAGAAAGAACTCCCTTGTCATTGCAGCTGCTGCTTCATGAGGGAAGACACAATGAGGTGAAATTGATAAGGTGGATGTTAATTTCACCTCATATTTCCCCCCTTGAAACTCAAGTCAGAGGCAAAGGGAAGAAAGCCTAAGCAATTTCACTGTTTTCATAAAAAGCAGTGTGCTATAGGACTGTGCCCGGAAAAAAATATTCTCTTCAGAACCCAACTCAGCTTGGAGCCTTGGAATGACATCATACTTTGATTCAGATGGAGGCTCACCTCACCTCATTTTCTGAAGCCTCATGTGTCTTCTCCATTGACTATTATGGGAAAATCAATGAATGCTTGTCACCTTTAAAAAATCTTTTGGCAGAATTGGATGAGATTTGCAGACATATTAGCCCCTTCTGAGGGGATGAAGTCTGGCAAAATTCAAACAAGTAGGTTTAGGGGTTTTATTCTCTGTATCTTTAAAGTCCACATTTTTAAAAGGGATATCCATATCCTACCTTCTTTGTGGTTTTGTGGGAAATTTCCATAATCATGGAGGTATCCCTAGGCAAGTTCCTTGCAACATTTTTCAGAAGGAGAGGTACAAGGGTTAGGGAATTACAAATGAAAAAAACAACAACCCAGAATTTGAGGCTTAAAAAAATCATTTTAATTTTTTAATTAAAAAATAGGCACTAAAGTCGCACAAAGTGCAAACCTGATCATGGAAAACAGGCAAAAACAGAAAGACCAATTTGCTTGGAACACTGATTGGCGGGCTGGGCAAAACTCTGTGTCAGTGTTTTTTGTTGTGCATACTATGTGACCAACAGCTGAATCCTATATATATCTACTCAGAAGTCATGAAACTGGACTTACTCCTAGGTAAGTGATTATAGGATTGCACAATGTTTAAAGAGCAGGGCGTTCACAGAAAGCACTTCTGATATTTTCCTTCCATGTATCAGCATATCACTGTGATTGGAGAGCCCTGGTAAAGTTGCTCCTTGATTAGAAGATAGAGGTTTCAGTCACACATGTAAACCCCCTCCTCTGCCACCCTGTCCCCCTGGCTAGCATTTTTATTTTATGAAGAGTTTAGAGAGCTTTTGAAAGGTTAAAAATGTATCCCATCTCCCCCCGCCCCTGAAAAACCCTTTGAGCCTCAAAGTCAGGTTTGAAACCTAAGGACCAACCCACTTCTCTTTAGACTACTTAGGACCCAGGTTGCCTCATATACAGTGGCAGTCCAAATATTTCTGAAGCAGGGATATTTGCCTTGGATTTTCGTGAAATCTGAGGCATTTGCACAACCGTAGTACATACTTTAATATCAAATAAGTGACATTGACAAGACTTTCTTCCTGTCACCTCTGCAGCTGGTCTTGCTACAGTTTCAAGGCAAAAATGTGTGTGTGAGAGAGTGTGCGTGTGTGTGAGTGTGAGAGAGAGAGAGAGAGAGAGAAGCTGAGCCTTTTTACATGAGGCATTTACTGTGCAGTCATGACTCCTCAATCATGGTAGTTTGTGGGTGCTTTACATGATGTTGTCATCCTCTAGGGCTTTTCCCATTCTTTGCAAGCATTATGGAGGGGTTTTATTCTAGTGAGGAAAGTCTGCAATATCGGCATGAAAACCTAGTGTATTTGCACAATTCTGCTTTACCGTAGCACCACCTAGTGGTTGTGTAATGAAACATATAGAAAGGCAGAGAAAGAACCCCCCCTGGGGGGGGGAGAAAAAAACATGTGTAAAGGAGTCGACCTTAATCCCAGAAAGAATCCAGAAGGAGAAGCCTTGGTAAAGTGGTGGGTTAAAAGCCTCATGTAGAAAAGCCCATTGACAGAATCCATGTTAATTTTACACACACACACGCACAGCTATTTGCTTTGAAACTGTTGTGGGATTCCTACAGCTTCACCTCCAGGAATGCCATTGCAGAGGGTCTGCTTTCTAAAACAAGTAATGGTGGAAGGGTATGCAGAAAATGGATAGAGGCAAGGTTATATGTCATCATCACCACATGCGTCACAAACCACACCTCCAAACCAGGTGAGACTATAGTGCTATGTCATACGTCAGGTGGGATGTGGTGCACTTGCAATGAAAGTACCAAAGATAGCAAAGAAGCAGCAATTAAGGGGGAGGGGACCCCACAGGATGATACCTGGAAAAAAAATGCAGGATTGCAATGGTGTGGGGAAAATGTCATCTGGATTCTCAGCAAAAAAATAAAGAAAATGAATGCGAGAATGTTATTAATCCTGGGGAAAAATGCTAGTGTGAAAGCCCCCAAGGTATGCAGTTATAAATGCCTTTCCCCCTACCAAATATGCTTGGTTTAAGCAAAAAACAAAACAAAACATGCCAATATAATTGGGTTTGGGATCGCAAATTGCCTGCTATGCAATATTATATAATTTTATTGTCAAGCTGGCAAGAGGTTAACATAACCGCCACAAGGCATGATACAGACACACAGGGTGTTTGTCAAAATTAAAAATTTAATTATGCGATTCTATCTTTAACCTGTTCTACTGAGACTTTATGAAATATACAGGAGGCTGTGAATTCACTGTTCTGAAAAATGCAAGCAATGAAACATTCCTTTCTGTTTGTGCAAAATGAAAAATGTAATCAGGCAGCAGAGAATATTTAACTGGCTATATATACAAATGCTAGCAAAATGCATTCAGTTCTTCTTCTTCTTCTTCTTCCCCAATATTTGCCAGATTTATGCATTTCATAGAATAGTAGGGTTGGAAGGGGCCTATAAGACCATTGAGTCCAACCCCTGTATAATATTTGTAAAATATTAGTTCACATTTGTAATTGTAAAATCTAAGCTGAAGCTAGTAATGGATCTTTTTTGGGAGTATGTGTGTGGATGTGTGCATCCAAGATAATGTGAAAAGATTTAAAGATCAGTTTTAATGTTTAATGTGGTTAAATACTTAATGTAGTTGGCAATATAATGAAACCAAAGCTTTGAATACATTTGCAATCAAATCAGGAATGAACCCCAAGTTGACGTTCATAAGAAAAATTGAAAATTGGCTAAACCAAGAGCTTATTGTAAAACCTACATGAATCTTTACAGTCAGTTTGCTTTATTTGTTTCACATTTATTAATTATTCTCATGTGATGACAGCACAGTGTTATAGGGTTACAGTTGGTGACTAACGTTAACACAGATGTTTAAATGACAGGATTGGGAGAGCTCAGCTTTAACAACCTTGACATGAAGATTTATAGCTATGCTTGAGTGTGCTGGACGATGGAGTTTTGATGAGTCTATGCGCTAAACATGTGTCTGCACTAGCTCATTTTAGAGTAATCTGTCAGACATTGAAGAAGAAGTGAGGGGTGAGGGAAGAGAGCTAGCACTTCATTCTGCTTCCTGTCCTCACTTGTCCCTATTCAGCATCCCTTGTTTTCTTTGCATGAAAAGTAGTGCCTTATTGCAGTGTTACTGATATTCCAGTGTGAAGTCGGAAGAAATGATTTTGGGACCGGACCCCTTTTCATGCATCCTACACCTTTATGTTCAGAAGCAGCATACCTTTGAGGACCAGATGCTGGGAGTCAAACAACAAAGAATAACCATCCACGTCTTTCTCTACTTGTGAGATTTCAGGAGCATGTGGTTGACCATTGTTGGGAACAGAATCTGAATTACATGGACCTATGGTCTTATCCGCTATTTATTTAATAAATTTATATTGCACCTTTCAGGGAAAGCTTACAAACTTGCTAGCTTACAAATAGATAAGAAATAATGCAATGGAAACAAGACATAACTTTGGAAAGAGTGTGTGAGGTTCTGAGTGTGTGAATGTATGATTGAGTTGTGAGTGGGTGTTGAGAATGCGTGTGAAGTTGTGGTGTGGTAGCATGTGCTTGGAAAATTCTGATTTGGGGAGCCATAAAGGTGGTGCATCTGTCTCGGTGATTTGGGGCAGAAGGAGATGTGGAGGAGGAGGGGTCATCAGAGTAGAATGGGTTACAGGTGTTTATACACTGTCCCACTTCTATGCCCTCCTCCAGCTCTCATGCACATATAGCACATCCACTGAGTCCTCCTGTTTGGTGCTATTATTTATTTAGGGATGTCTGTTAATGGGAAATCCATTTCATTTTTGGCTTGATGGAGTTCCCCAGCACGCCTGACTTCGCTTGCATTTGCAGACTGAGTTGCGGGTTTTTCCTGAAGTCCAGGAACATTTTTGTATTTTTTTTTTTTAAAATGCCCAAATAAAGAATTGCATAAATTGCAGCTGATCTGTATAATTTGCGTAATTTACACAAATTATGCAAATTGCAGCCAAAACTAGCACAAATTATATCAATTGCAAGTGCAATTTGCGCAAATCTGTATTTGCACATTATATATATATATATGAAAATCCATGAACTAGCCCAACTAGATGCAGATCGAATTGGGCCAGTTCACGGAAGTCCAGGGGACTGAAGCACGGGAAGCTTGTCGAGTGTCAAAGGCTGAGTCCTCCCAGTGTGTCTACAGTGAAACAAAGCAAATTATCTGCAAGTGAAAAGGCCTTTATTGTGCAACTGGATCTGTTCAACAGTGGTTTAAGTTGCAGACCTCCTCATCTGACCAGCAGCCTAATGCTAGAGAGCCTGCCCAGGCTATCCTGATGCACAAATCAACTACAGTCAGCATAGCCATTGTTGCAATTCTGGTGCCCGCCAGCAATACGAAAGCTGAGAGGCTTCCCCAGTCCCATCCTCAGGGAGGGTCTTCCCACAGTAGCTTCTTGTGATGGGTTAATCTGGAGGACCGCCTCACTTCCTGGAGTTGTTCCGCCCTCTTGGCCCTGTGTGGGGTCCTTGCATCAGACAGCCCCACCTTCTCTCCCCCCAGGAGTTGCTGTGTTCCCACCGCTGGGGAGGCTGTGGGTGGGCTTGCCTCCAACTGATTCCCTTGTACCTGGCCGGGCCCCACACTGTCTCCCTGAATCTCTGTCTCCTCCCTCAGTTCTTTGTACTCCTCCCCTTCAGACTCAGAGTCAGTTCCCATGTAAGAGTACTGGGCCCAATCCTGACATTGAGCTCCACCCCTGCAAACGGATTCCTCCAACATCCCTATAATGCCAGGTCGGTCCACAATAAAGTTGCACTCATTCACAATTTAATCGTGGATGAGATGGCTGATGTGGCATGTAGTACTGAGACTTGGGTGGGTGAGCTGAGTGAGGTTGATCATACCCAGCTCTGCTCACCTGGGTACTCAGTGCAGCACCAACATAGGCTAGAGGGCTGGAGGAGGGCCAGAAAGTCACTGTGGTTAATAGAACCCCCATTTCTATTAGCAGGAAACCACTCCACCTTGGAGCAGGCCTTGATGGGTTGGGCCTGGTGTTGGGCCATAGAGACAGATTGGGGATGCTGTTGGTATACTGCCCACCCTGCTGCCTAGTGGCCTCCTGACCAAGCTGGCAGGGATGGTCCCAAATATGGTGCTGAGGGAACCAAGGATGGTAGTTCTGGGTGATTTCAATTTCCAGGCTGAGTCTGTCTCTGGATCTCCATCTCAGGACTTCGTGTCCTCCATGACAACCATGGGACTGTCTCACTTTGTCATTGGCCCAACACATGAAACAGGGCATACCCTTGACTTGGCCTTTGCTCCGAGCTATGAGATGAATAGTCTGGAAATGGGGGTGGGTGGGATCCAAGTAACCCCATTGTCATGGTCAAACCATTTCCTGGTGAGATTTGAACTCATGGCATTATTTCTCCCCTGCAGTGGTGGGGGACCCATTCAGATGGTCTGTCCCAGAGAACTGATGGAATTCCATGGATGCTCTTGGGGATTTTCCAGTTGAGTGAGGTGGTGATCCAGATGAGGCCCTAGTCTCACTGTGGAATGGTCAGATGTGGAGAGCTGTTAGCTTGATTGTACCTGAGTGCCCTCTCCAGAGCTGCAGAGCCCATTCTGCTCCTTGGTATACTGGGGAGCTGTGGACAATGAAACAGGCTGGACATCAGCTAGAGCACAAATGGTGAAAGACTCAAAGCGAAGATGATTAAGCATGCTCTAGAGCAGTGGTCTCCAAATGTTTTTGATTGTGCACCCCTATCAGTGAAAATTTTTTGAGTACGCACCCCCAATATATGTATATTTAATTTATAAATTATATACATGTACTACTGTACTAATATGTTATGTACATTATAAAACATACACAACAAATAAAAATTAAACAGGATGAGATAAAGGTGACATAAAATTTAAAAAAAACTATTTAAAAATAGTCTTTATTTATTAATGGTACAAAACCCCTTTTTGCTCTCACTTTAAAAAATATTATTAATAATAATATTTTTAGTGAGAGCAATGTGATTGAATATGTGTCATTATTTTTGAAAATCTTGGTTTAACACTTTCTGATACAGCGATTCGAAAGTCTGGTTCTAAGTTCAGTTCTTTTTAAGCCACCTGTCCATTTTGTGAGGGTTAGTGTGGTTAAAGCAAGATAATCTGTAAATCCACGAGGGCGCCATTGTCAACTTGCGAGGAGGGCAAAAGTGTGCTTGGCCGGGCTCCTGCCTGGTTGCCAGCCCCGTAAACACCCCACACAGAGTCCTCACTCTTTGACCGACTGGTGGCTTGGCCTGGGCTGCTAACCCTTCCTGCTCTCCTTTGGCAGGATGGAAGCTGAGAGGGAAGTCCTTCTCAGCTTCATTCTGTGAAAGGAAAGTGGGAAGGGTTAACTTTCCTGCTTTCAGCAGGAAGGCACCATGGACCCGAGCAGTTGCTGTCAACAGGACAGGAGCTGAGAGCTTCCCTCTTGGCTCCCATCCCACCCTGCTGCCGCCACCGCCGCCCACCTTGAGGAGAAGTGGGAGGCTACTCAATGACCAGGCAGCTCGTGCACCCCCATGGATTGTGTCGCGCACCCCCTGGGGGTGCACACACCCCATTTTGGAGACCACTGCTCTAGAGCAAATAATTGTCCCTACTGCATGGTAGTGCAGGCAGCAAAGAAGGCTGGAGTAGCTGTCCAGTGGAACTCTTTTAGGTGGTCTGGGGTTGTTAACACTCTCTCTAGTGAACGGAGCCCTGGATTCTTCAATGATCCACTATGACCTTTTCACATTGCATTTTGAGGTCAAAGCCATGAGGTTACACAAGGTACCATCTTGCCCCCAATGTTGTTCAACATCTATGTGAAGCCGCTGGGAGCCGTCATTAAGGGAGCTCTATCTTCCTGTGACATCTGAATCAGATGAGGTTGTGCAGGTCCTGGATCAGTGCGTAGACTCAGTGATGGGCTGGATGAGGATGAGCAACTGAAGCTGAATCCTGGCAAGATGGAAGCCCTGTGGGTGAGCGGTTCCCAAGTCCAGGAGATAGGCTGTTTTGTATGGGGTTGCACTCCCTCTGAAAGATCAAGTTTGTAGTCTTAGATCCAGCACTGTTGCTGGAGGCCCATGTGGCCATGGCAGCTCATAGTGCCTTTTATCAGCTTCAACTAGTATGCCAGCTATGGGCTCTCCTGGACAGGGATAGCTTGGCCATAGTGGTACACAGTTAGTAACCTCAAGACAGGATTACTGCAATGCACTCTATGTGAGGCTGCCCTTAAGGCTGGTCTGGAAGTCTCAACTAGTGAACAATGCAGCAGCTCAGCTGTTGCCAGGAGCTGCTTCTTTTCACCATGTAAACCCTTTGTTGAGGGAATTGCACTGGGTGCTTATTCACTACCAGGCCAGGTTTCCAGTTTTGTTACTAGTATATAAAGCCCTAAACAACTTGGGACCAGAATACTTGAGAGAGTGCCTTCTCCCTTATCAACCTGCCCAGTCACTGAGGTCATCAGATGAAATGCTCCTGGTGATTCTGCATGGCCCTATGGCCCAGCAGGAATCCATCAGGAGTAGAGCCTTCAGTGTGGTGGCCCCTGCTCTGTGGAACTCCTGGCCTCTGGATGTCAGGCAGGCACCAAGACTGTTTTGTTTTTGGTGCCCGCTGAAGACATTTTTATTTCAACAAGCCTTCTCCAATAGACCAGCCACAGTTTGTATTGGTACTCCATTTTTAAATAATGGTTAATATTGTATTTTATTCCTTTTATCTTTTATTGTTCATTGCTCTGAAATCTGTTTAGGTGTGGAATAGGTGGAAATAAAGAATTAAATAAATACAATGTAAAAACAGCAGGAGCTAAAATGTAAAGCCAGTAAAATATTGTCAATACAAACTTAAGTGAGTTAAAACTGTCTTTAAAGTCTGCATGGAGTACACCAACTTGGGGGCCATGTACATCTCCCAGCAGAAGAAATTCTACAGTTATGGGGTTACTGTTGAAAAGGCCCTATCTCTGGTACCTGCTGACTTGATATCTGTTAATGGCAGGCCAGAGTGCAGGGCCTCTGAGATGAGGCATGTATGGATTTTGTAAAATCTGTTCCATCTGATGCTTTTCGTTCCATCATCTGCTTACTGGTGGAACTGGATTATTTTCCAATTTCCTGAATGTATGCAAATTCACATTTGCACAAATTTGCACTTGCAAAAATGTGCAAATCCTCTCCAAAATATGCCAAATGCACATATTCATGCTTTAGCCTATGGGGGAAATGCACATTTTTGTCCAGTGGTGTTTTTTTTTTTTTTTTAATTCTACGTATTTTTGTACGAATAAATTTACTGAAATTTTGGGAGTTTCAGTAAAACTCCTGAAAGTAAAAAAATAAAATTAAAAAAAATCATTCCACAAGTTCATGCGACTTGGGAAAAGCTGTTCTGCTGTGGAATCTGTGGGTTGGATTCATAGAAATCCAAACTCAGTGGATTCCATTTCAGATTTCTCTGACATCCCTATCTGAGACTGATCTCAAGGTCCAGGTGGAATCATACGTGTGCAGGTGGCCCTTCAAATAACTTGGTCCAAAATAATTTAAGGCAATTCTCATGGCCATTTTCTCACCCTTTCCTTTTTCTACTCTAAACTGTAAGCTGACTAGTAAATTCACCCATTTACTAGACATATCACTTCATGTTCCTTTCAGGGAAATGGAAAGCGGAATGAGATCACCAGTTCCAGCTGGCATATTTCTTAGTCAGCCTGGAGGTGATTTTTGCTTATTCCAAGTTCCCTCTGTGGCCCCCTGCGGCCCTCGAAAAACCTGCTCTGGCGTGTTGGAGGAGTTTCCTGAACAGTGTGGGAGATGGTGCTAGGAGGGAATCGATGAGAATTGTTTCCTCCACATGCACCCTTCCCATCACTTCGTGATCTTGGATGGTAAGCAGTCTATAAATATTTTAAAATAAAAATAAATAAAATAAATAAACTTTGCCCAGGGAGTGCTCCCATTGGTGGGAACAAACTCAGAGGCCTCTTGAACGTACACAATACAATTCTGTGAAATGGTAGGATATAGCCTAAGAGAAATCATTATCTATCTATCTATCTATCTATCTATCTATCTATCTATCTATCTATCTATCTATCGTCTGTCTATCATCTACCTATCTATATCTATATGGTTATCCAAAACTGTATGTGTACTGGTTGGTGGCGGCCATCAAAAAACCACCTTTTTTAATAGGTGTCAGTCACTCAAAAATATACCAACCTCTGTCTCAGTAACATCTGTTACATTCCAATGCCTCCCCCCCAATCTCTCATCCAGAGGACTCTCTAAGAGTGAGAGATCGGGTGGGCAGACTCTCCAGAGAGGCACATTGGCCACTTTGTGCAGCTGACACAGCTCTCCAGAGAGGCTGCTCACCCACCCAATCTCTTGTTCGGGGGACTCTCCCAGAGAGAGAGAGAGAGAGAGAGAGAGAGAGATCAGGCAGGCAGGCGGCTTCCCCAGAGAGCCCACCTGCCCGATATCGTGCTCTGAGCCCTCTCCCAGAGATTGGGCAGGGGGCCTCTCCAGAGAACCTGCCAGCCTGAAGTCTCACTTCGTGAGAGGGCTGAGGGCACGAGATAGTAGTGGGGGGCGAGGCAGCTGTTCCTCCAAGGAGCACCACTTGCCACTCTCCCACTGTGGCATTGGCTATATAGGGGGAGTGGGGCCGGTGCAGTGGCAGTGCCGACAGGGGCCCTCCCAAGAGGAAGGGGGCACAATCCACTGCCCTTCTTAATCTGCCACGGAAGCAGGGGATTCACCGTGAACCACAATGTGTTGGCAATTTGTAAGGGTCAATCTGAAATGTTACAGTCAAGGGACCCCGGAATGCTCCTTTTCTATCGTTGTTCTTTGTTTGAGGGCATGAAAAAATTAATATCTGTTTGTAAAATCAGATGTTTTTGATTTCCCCTCCCCCAGTCCCTTAGGCCTCAAAATATGACACAATAATGATACAGATGTGAAGTCATACACTTGACTGCAGTCTTTGTTTTGCTCCTCGCTTTTAAGTATTCTGCTTTCTCTCAGCAAACCTTCTTTGCTCAGTCTGAGTTCATAAAGGTGAACTGATTAGTTTCCATCTTATACATCATACTTAGCAGTAAAGAATTTCTACAGGCCAACTAATTCCCCCATTACACCTGTGTTATCCGACTGGGTCCACCAGTGGAAATCGACTGATGACTACGGGATTGCACTGGATTGCATTACTGGGGGTCCTAATTTGGCCTGCACAATATTTATTACAGGGAGTGATGCATGAGATGGAAGGAATCCAGTGTGACTATGAAAGCTCAGACAAAGTTTATGCAGCTGTAAGTTTAGAAATTTACTTGCAAACTGAGCTCATTGTATATGGAAATAAATGAGATAATAAACCTGGACCTTTGCCATGCCATTTTTGAAAAGGCAGAGGCACACTTTGCAAGGGGTGGGCCCTTGCTTTACAGTGGCTGATCATTTGAATTGCAAAGTCAAAGGACACCGTGTAAAAAAAAAAATAGTATGCTTAGCCAGTAACAACATATTTTTATATGTCCTGTATTTTTTAAAGATCAAGTTGTACTAAATCAGAAAAATGGCTTTTAATGCAACAAAAGTCGCTGACTGCTGGAGCTAGAGGATACTTTCCTAGATGCCTTATGGCTGGGGAGGGAACCTGCAGCCCACATGTGGCTTGCAGCCGACTTCCATATGGTCCACAGCACCTCAGCTCTCTCCCCAATGGAACAGGGAGAGCATGGCACTTTGAAAGCATGGACCCTGCCAGATCTGCGCTTGCAAACAGGGATGTCCATTGCCAGGAAATCCAGCATAATTTGCATAATTTGTACAAACTGCGGCTGTGATTTGTACAAACTGCGGCCATAATTTGCACAAATTGTGGGTGTAATTTGCACAAATTAAAAAACACTGGAAATCCACCAGCTGGTCTGATTTGCTGCAGGCCAAGCTGGGCCAGCTAGTGGAAGACAAAACAAAGTCCAGGGGGATGAGCCATTGACAGCCTGTCAGGCTCCACCCAGCAACCAGATTCCTCCAGCATCCCTACTTGCAAAGTGTACCCCTGCCTAGGCAGGGAAGAGATGCTCCCCTCTCCACCACATCGGGGAAAGCAGAAGTTCTTTGAAAGCACACATATGTGGCTGGATCTGTCCTTTCAAAGTGCATTCTCACCTGCATACCATGAAAGCAGATTCCTGCCTGGGCACTGAAGGGGAAAAAAGGGGGTTGGAGACAGACAGAGGAGAAGAGAGAGAAAAGGGGGTGGCAGAAAGAGAGAGAGAGAGAGTAGGGGAAGCCCCATCCACCACCAGCATATGGTGCCTGAAATATTATCCCTGAGGGAATGTAGCCCCTGACACAGGAAAGCTTTCCCACTGCTTCCTATAGGCAGCACCAACATCAAGGGTAGGCATACTCAGGCACCTGCCAAGGGCCCACACCCGAGCAGGGGCCCACTGACAAGAACTCCCTGGAGTTGCTCCTCCTCTTCACCATTGCAACCTGCTTATTCACCTCCCGCTTATTATGGCCCAGTCAACAGCGATGATGAAAAGGAGGAGGAGCAGATCCCCTGCCTGCTTGCTGACCAGCTCTCTGCCTGTCAAGCAAGCAAGTGGTAGCAATGGCGAGAAAGAGGCGGAGGAGCAATAGCAGCTGGCGGGAATGGCGGGGAGAAGGTTGACCCACTGAGGGAGGGGGCCTATTGAAGTGCCTTGCCCAAGGGTCCCCCCAAACCTGGAGCTGACACTGCCTATAGGTTATTAGGCAAAGACAGGCAAGGTTGTTTGCCTTGCCGAGCAATATTTGGCAGACTTGTCTTTCTGTTTGCATGTTGTTTGACTCTTCCAGAGTCATTCGTTCTGCAGGCAACAACTGCAGTGCACCTAATCTCAGCTTGCAGCATAGTGTGAGTCGATAACTGGTGACAAATGAGCTGAGCTGTGAACCTGAAAGTCCCTAGTTCAAATCTTACCTCATCAATGAACTCACAAAGTGGCCATAAGACAAGCTTATTTGAAGTGGCCTTAGACAAATATCCCACAGTGCCGGCCCACACTTATATGAAGGAATAATAATTGTCCTCCATATTGCTGTGGCCCGGTATTATAGTCATACATGTATTGATTAAATTCTTTGCAACTCAGTACTGCATGTTCAGACTAGTTGTTGATCACATTTGGACGTTATAGTTATTGTGATGATTTCAGGGGATGCCATGTACACAAACAGTATTCTTAACACCATCCAGAATTATTAAGAAGTTCAGGCACCTCAGAAGTTTGCATACCACTCATAATACCATAAAAGGACCTTTAATACCTTTAACCACAGCCAAACCAACACACTAACCTTTCTATCTGGAGACTAGTTATATCTGCAATTCTTAAAGTTTGTATTATCAATCAGAATTTTGGTTTGTTTCTTCTTTGTAAACCACAATATTTTATCATATTAGAATTGCCTTGTAGGAACCAGCTAGAAAAGCTTCTGAATTATTTTTATTTACTTAAGGTGATTTATACCCTGCTCCTCTATTACAACTGTACAAACATTAACATTACAAATGGAATTCATAATACCACCAAAACAGTAAAACAGTACAGCATCAGTCTCATGATGCTATCATGATCATTGCTACTCAGGACATTTCTTTGTCTCATCTCTGTAATATCACAGAATACATTCAAAAATCTGTCAGGAATACAGAGAATACACCAGAAAAGGTTAAGTATTTACAAGTTTTAAAGATCAGAACTGGGGAATGTCATTATTCACACATGTATGATACCAGTTACCACAGGGTAGGTAATAAGCTGTGCCGTAGAAAGCTTCCGGCAAGGTTAGAGCATATAAAGTGTTAAACCTATGCAGTCAGCCAATGCATTGTAATATAAATGAAGTATCTGAAAGCATTAGGGCAAAAGTGCCCTAAAAGACTTTAAAGATGTAACAAGCGGCTATACCCCTTTCATCTTCTTTTTACTCTAGAGTAAATGCAGGGGTCCTGATACAGATTTGGTGCCTAGCATGGGAATAAAGGGTTTTAACCCTCCACCTGCAGTCTTGATCTGGATTGGGCCCCCAGCACCTGAAATAAATATTGCCAAATAGTGATCCATTTACTTTAATAGATCACTATTTGGCAATATAAATCAGTCTTGATATTGGCTTTTGGGGTTTGTGAAGGCAGACTGAAGCCTTCGGTGGGTTTTTAAAATTGGACTTTGACGACTATTACGGACTGCAGCAGTCTGGGGGTGTTTCCTGATGGAGGGCTCCGAGTCCAAGTGCTACCATTGAGAAGGTTCTGTTAAGCTAGGCTGTCTTTTCTTTCTTAACCACTTACTTGCAGTAAAAGAAAAGATGGAAGAAGCAGTGAGAAAGCATGGGAGGGTTATGAGTGAAAGACATTGTCGTCTGGACTCCCTGCCAGCCCTATAAAATCCCATGGATGAAGCAGGGCAATGGTGCCATAAAAGTCTTGTCTGGAAGCATCATGGTTCTCAGTCAACATATCCTGATTTCCAGTCATACTGCTGTGTGAATGTCAACCTCATGATAATATCGCTGTAGTTTAACATTGAACACTTTCCTCCACCCCCCACCCCCGAATGCATAGTTGATCGCACAGGATATACTCCAGATTCTGTCTCCTCATTGTGTGCCCATAAACTAATCTGGGTAGATTCATCACGCACTGTTGACACGCCCAGATCTTTCTTGGCGCATAGCAGCTCCAACTGCAAGTCAGCACTGGATGATTGAAAGTTGTAGTTGCCATAACCCAGGACAGTCGTGAGAATGACTTTTCTTAAGTGATTTCCTAGTAAGCCTAGCCAAAGTAATTTCTGGGTCAATGGAGGTCCACTTTTGTGACTGGTGGAACAGGTTTGCCGTTCCCCTCAGCTCCTGCTCTGTCTCTTCCAGTTCACTTTCTGCTACCAGGACCCTTCTGCTGATAAGCAAAATCAGAACAATATTTGAACAGCTCAAATGGAACTGCTTCACTGCACTAGTACTCCATGAGCCATTTCGATGGTGCCTATGTTTGGGTTTTATTAGTGAGCACATGAAAACTTATTTTCATTCATATATATATATATATATATATATATATATATATATATATATATAGAGTTTAATCCTTGCATCCATTGTTTTAACAATATGAAGAAGGGAGGGAGAAATCTAAAGGGAAAGGGAAGGGAACAGGGAAGGTTTTACTGTCTGTATTGTACTGGAAAATGGAAAAAAGAATCTAACGAACTGTTCATAACAAAACATATGATAAATAGGCCTATATCTAAGTACTGCATTCTGAATACCGCCCTTCCCTACATCTGGCTGTGTTCACAGCTTGCTGGTGTTATTCATGAGCTGCATTGAGTCTGAGCAATCATGAGAAATAGAATGAGCAACATCGAGTAAACTTGTGGGGAAAGGTAACAGCGCATTGCAGGCCACTGGGAAGTTCCTGTTCCAAAAGCTTCATTAGTAGACAATTTGTTTTTACATTTGATAACACTTGCAAAAGGATTCAAGCAGGGGTCTCTCATCCGTTAGAAGGATATCCAAGAAAAATAAATTCACATGAAAGACAAGCAAGGTTCAAGGAATGCTAGACAACTCCATCTAACCTTTTCTTTGGAATAAGAATAAAGGGAATTTCTCCATTCCTAAAGTCACTTTCCTAAATATTTGGACACAGAACTGTAGATGTATGAAAAATCCAAACTATGCAAAATACTGAATGAAACTATGAATAAACACACAAAAATGGTTTAGCTGGAAGAAACTGATAATAAAGCTTCTCTTCTCTCCTCTCCTCCTCTCCCCTCCCCTCTCCTCCCCTCTCCTCTCCTCCTCTCCTCTCCTCTCCTTTCCTCTCCTCTTGCTTCCTGTTGCAATCAAGCTGAAAATAATTGTTGCCAATAGGCTATTCAGTGACTCTTTTGAATTGATGCTCTATCAAGCAGTGATGACAACGTAACAACATGACAAACCTCATAAGGCTCAGAATTCCATATTTACTCTGTCATACTGCAGCAACATTATGCATAGAAAACTGATTGTGTTGTGTCAGCATGGCCTGAGCCCAGCTCTTATTTACAAGACCTGGTTACTAATGATTTTTATAAGTCAGCAGAGATCCAATCCAATTTTCATTTTCCTTGCATAAGAAACTGTAAGCCAGTTGAAGCAGAAGCAAAATGGAATGTGCTTGTTAAAGCTGGGTTCTGTTCTGAGAGGTGAATCAGGCAGCTAAATAGCAAACAAAATTGGAAAACATCAGAAGTAACTGTGCTTCTTGGTCTGTATACATGAACCTAGATTCTGTACAAATCTTTTTCAGGTTTTAGGGCTCAATCCTGTGCATATTTAGACAGGAAAAAGGCCCACAATTCCCAGCTTTCCCCATGCTGGTTGGGGAATGCTGGGAGCTGCAGGACTTTTTAAATATTTAAACATGCATAGGATTGCACCTTTAGTGTATATATTTTAGTTAGTCAGCTTCATGAGTGAACTAAGTTAAAAATTCTAGATAGGGAGTTTTGATTCAGATTGAGTCTTGCATGATGCAAAATCCTGCCCAAAGAATCTGAGATTCCTGATGCCCAAATTGTCTTGTCTAAAGCACATTAAAACAGCCTGTAGACTTGCCTCACATTTGGCCCCTTACTAGGTATTTCCTTACAAATCAGTTCGGTTTCTGCCACTGACCTACTTAATATTCCATCACACTGTCTGCTATCAGACCCAGGAAACTGGCAGGTCCAGCAAAACACAGCAAAATGTATTTGAGGAATAGCTGCTAGATACAGGACTTCCAAAAGTGGGGAAGAGGGAAGGAGAGAGAAATACCAAAATGCCTAAGGTTACAATGCAAAAGACTTGCTTACTGGGTTGGTTGTAAATCCCATTGAACTCAGTGGGATTTACTTCTGCATAAACATCGTTTATATTGCACTACATGAACAGGGCCAGCATCAAGGGTAGGCATGATCAGACACCTGCCAAGGGAGTAGGGGCCTACTTACAAGAGTCCCCTGCTCCTCCTCTTCACCATTGCAACCTGTTTGTACACCTGCCTCTCGCTCTGGCCCAGACAATGGTGGTGGTGAGAGGAGGAGCAGATCCCCTGCCTGCTTGCTGACCAGCTCTCTGCCTGTCAAGCAAGCAAATGGTAGCAATGGTGAGAAAGAGGCGGAGGAGCAATAGCAGCTGGCGGGAATGGCGGGGAGAAGGTTGACCCACTGAGGGAGGGGGCCTATTGAAGTGCCTTGCCCAAGGGTCCCCCCAAACCTGGAGCTGACACTGCCTATAGGTTATTAGGCAAAGACAGGCAAGGTTGTTTGCCTTGCCGAGCAATATTTGGCAGACTTGTCTTTCTGTTTGCATGTTGTTTGAATCATCCAGAGTCATTCGTTTTGCAGGCAACAACTGCAGTGCACCTAATCTCAGCTTGCAGCATAGTGTGAGTCGATAATTGGTGACAAATGAGCTGAGCTGTGAACCTGAAAGTCCCTAGTTCAAATCTTACCTCATCGATGAACTCACAAAGTGGCCATAAGACAAGCTTATCTGAAGTGGCCTTAGACAAATATCCCACAGTGCCGGCCCGCACTTATATGAAGGAATAATAATTGTCCTCCATATTGCTGTGGCCCGGTATTATGGTCATACATGTATTCTTTGCAACTCAGTACTGCATGTTCAGACTAGTTGATCACATTTGAACGTTATAGTTATTGTGATGATTTCAGGGGATGCCATGTACACAAACAGTATTCTTAACACCATCCAGAATTATTAAGAAGTTCAGGCACCTCAGAGGTTGAGGTGATTTACCACACACATGATCCATTTGTAAGGGGGAAAGTATACAGTTGCTAGCACTGTACATTATAAAACATGATTAAATCAACTGTATACTTTCCCCCTTACAAACGGAACATGTGTGTGGTAAATCAGTCATATGAAATGGTCGTTCTGACAATAAACTGTTGTTATATGTGTAACAAGCTGTTCCCTCACACTGCTCACGGCTTGAAGCAAGTGACCTGTGCCCATGACAGCCAATTCATATAACTAGTTCCCTTATACCCACATGGAGTCCTTGCCCTGGTTGTAATCCTATACAGCAAGGCGGGGGACACTGTGGCCCTCCAGATGTTGCCAAACTACAACTCCCATCATCCCCCTCATCATTGGCCAGGGTGACTGGAGCTGATGGAAATTGGAGACCATCAACGTTTGGAGGGATACAGGTTTCCCAGGCCCGCTATTTATACTTGGGGCTTACTTCTGAGCAAACATACATAGGATTGTACTGCATGTTGTTGTTGTTCAGTCGTTCAGTCGTGTCCGACTCTTCGTGACCCCATGGACCATAGCACGCCAGGCCTTCCTGTCCTGCGCTCTCTCCCGGAGCGTGCTCAAGTTCATATTCATTTCATCCGTGATGCTATCTAGCCATCTCATCCTCTGCCGTCCCCTTCTCCTTTTGCCTTCAGTCTTTCCCAGCATCAGGGTCTTTTCCAGGGAGTTTTCTCTTCGCATTAGGTGGCCAAAATATTGGAGCTTCAGCTTCATTATCTGTCCTTCCAATGAGCACTCAGGGTTGATTTCCTTTAGGATGGACTGATTTGACCTCCTTGCAGTCCAGGGGACTCGTAAGAGTCTTCTCCAGCACCACAGTTCGAAAGCATCAATTCTTCGGCGCTCAGCCTTCCTTATAGTCCAGCTCTCACAGCCATACATTACTACTGGGAAAACCATAGCTTTGATTAGACGGACCTTTGTCGGCAAGGTGATGTCTCTGCTTCTTACTATGCTGTCTAGGTTGGCCATAGCTTTCCTCCCAAGGAGCAAGCGTCTTTTAATTTCATGGCTACAGTCACCGTCTGCGGTGATCTTGGAGCCCAAGAAAGTAAAATCTGTCACTGCTTCCATTTCTTCCCCTTCTATATGCCAGGAAGTGATGGGGCCAGATGCCATGATCTTAGTTTTTTTAATGTTGAGTTTCAAACCAGCTTTTAAACTCTCCTCTTTCACCCTCAACAAGAGGCTCTTTAGATCCTCTTCGCTTTCTGCCATTAGGGTGGTATCGTCTGCATATCGGAGGTTATTGATAATTCTCCCAGCAATCTTAATTCCGACCTCTGATTCATCCAACCCGGCATTTCTCATGAGTACTGCCTGTTACTAACACCATTATGAGTATTTAATATTTTTGCAGGATACTTCCTATGTCACAGATGCCATGATGGGTAACGAACATGTATCTCCCTGCCTGCCACTGTACACACCCCATCAAAGAACTGAATTATGCATTCTTTTCCTGAAGGGGGAGAACTGATAGGGTAATCATGGAACATTACCTGGAAGAACCGGTGTAGAAATATTGGCCTCCATTTCTTGCTTTCAAGTGTCACATTGTTAATATGTTTTAGTGCCTGTATACAGTTTGTTGACTTGGATCCACTTCATGGAAAGGTAGAATTTACATTCTACCCAAGAATCCCTCTTTTTTTCATTCCTTGCTAGTTGAAAACCCATTAGTTGCTGTTCAGCACAGGCACTGTTCATTTTCAGTGCGATTGGTAGGGCTACAAATAATATGGACAAATTCCTGGGCTTTGACAGAGTATATTTATAGATAAGCCACACCATTAACCATTGATTTCAGTACTAAAGGTTCAGTCTCTATGGACTTTGGAGAAACAGAGGGGCCCATGAGAATTGCCTGTCTGACATATGCTGTTACCATTTGTATTTGGCTTATGTAGAAATTGAATATCATGGACTTCCACAGATATGGTTATCTGTTCTCTCTCCCAGCACTGAAAATTGTTTAACTGTTTTTAATAATGGCATTTTAGATGCTTAGTCTAATTCCTGTGGGTCCCCAGCAACCTGAGCTGGCAGGATAAGAGAAACCTAGGACCCAGGGTATCCTGAACTGCCCTCACTGAGACCAATTCTTTAATGCTTTTATGGGGCAGGGTGAGTCAGAGGCAGGTTAACCCTAACCCTAATGCTTTTATGGGGCAAGTTAACCCTAACCCTAACCCTTACAATTCCCAGCCTAATGAAGCCCAAGGGTTTCATTAGGCTGGCTCAGGGATGCTGGGAGTTGTAGGACCTTTTTCTGTCCAAACATGCATAGGATTGTGCCCTCAGTCACAATGTCCTATGGACACTGGGTGCATAGTAGATGGGGTGGGGGGACACTTGATGATCTTGTGTGTGACTGTTCCCAAACTGGCCCTGTGCATTTAGGATTTCGCTCTTGGCATGCCAGCACAAATGTCACTTCCAAGCACTTGCAGCGGCACTCCAAAAGTCAAATGCCACATGTGGCTGCAGAAATGCAGTCTGTTACAGAGGACAGCCCTCTGTTTGGTGGGCTGTGTGTCCTCCGTTTGAAGCCATCCTCTCTGTGAAGGGCTGTCCAGTGCAAGTCCTGTTGAAAGATAAAGAACCATCAGAAGGGAGAGCAGGCAGGGGTCTTGCAGTTGCCTATCAGGAGTTGGCACCTGGACAGCAGGCTGTGAGCAGGCACACAGGTCATTTGATTATGGTCTTTGCCCCTTTGGGGATTTAACAGAATTATTTCTAAATGTGCACCACTCTGTAAAGCAGCATGTGAACATTTGTGTCCTCTTTTTTGGTGATGCTTTTCCTCTTCTTTGTTGGCGATGCAAGAATGGCCGCCCTATGGCAGATGCGATGGGTTTGGAGACAACACACACCTGATTTTTCTACAGCCACCATTCCATGTGTCAAAATGATCACTTTGGTAGGCCCTTGGTTGTCATTGACATCACTGGGTTCGGTCAGCCCAAATGTGGGGTGGCACGTCGCTTTGAGTGGGTTATAGATAGACTGCCCAGTTTCAGTCCACAGCGTCATTGGATCCCCAGAGTAGCATTATGAAAAAGGAGCCCATCCAAAACAAGAGGCCTGCCACTGGATCTCAGAGGAGGGTGTCTCATTCGATTGCCCCATGCTATCTGGCCAGCAGCCAAGACGATATGTTGCATTGCAATTTAAGCCTGTTGAATTTGTGTTAGACACAGGGATGCATATGAAAGCACTATGAAAATCTAGTTGAGTAGTGTTGTACCATCTATTTGATCTAGACTCTACACCTACGGGTAACAATGCTTGGAAGACAACCATTAGGGTGGGCAACGCACTGCATATCTATTTATTGTCATGGCTTTGTACAAAGAGTCCCAGGAATTATAGTTTCGTGAGGATGCTTTGTTAGAGATCCCTCCCCCCTCTCCCCCAACCATCCCTTGCAGAACTACAGTTACCGGGGTTACTTGCGGAGAAGAAATTACTACTTAGCCAGCTAAATCTGGTACGGCTTTGCCTATAGCAGCCTTTCCCAACCTGGCACCTCCAGATGTGTTGGACTACAATGCCATCACTCCCAGCCAGCTGGGGTGATGATGGGAATTATAGCCCAACACATCTGGAGGGTGCCAGGTTGGGAAAGGCTGGCTAATTGCCTGAGTTTCTCTTCTGCTGAAAATATCTAGGGGGGGGAAGGCTTTCTGCTGCTTTGGAAGAGCTACAGGAAAGTCTTCACTTCACCTTGAGAATCAGCAAAGATACAGGTAAAACTAGTCCTGGGTGTGATGGAAAAGTGAGCCCAGTGTGGTTCCCTGCATCTCAGCAAGAAGTCTCAAATGGCTTTGGTATTATGCCATTCCTGCTGCACTCCAGCAATGCCTTGCCCATCCTGGACAGCACAGGCTGGGGTAGTATCTGTGCTGTTGTAGACCATGTGCCCCGCAGCTGAACTCTGTGAGAATGTCTGAGGATGCGGCTGGGATAAAGGGACAAACCGCAAGCATTCATGTACAAGTGCAGCATTGTACAGCAATGTACATCCTGGCAGGGCTTTCAGCTTAGTGTGTGTTTTTTCCTCCCCTTACCCTTTATCCAGGCCCCCATTTTCCAAATACATGATTGGCCATCGACCTCTTTGGCAGAAGCACATACTACCCTTTGCCTCTGTGCTTTTCCATGTGCATCAGTGAATCACAGATACAACCGCACACCCTGTTGCATGTTCAGGAATCAGCATTAACCTTTGCAGGTGTAAAATAGCATTAAGCCCACAGCTTCCCTCAGGCTGTGGGAGTGGGGGCGTGCAAGCTGCTGCCACGTGCCACTGCCAAGTGGGGAAGTGGCAGAGCATGAGCTGCTGCCGTGCACTGCTGCCAGGGGGAGGCGCGAGCCACTGCTGCTGGGGATGGGGGAGCACAAGCTGACGGGGGGTCGTGTGGTGGAGGAGCATGAGCCACCACCAGGGGAAAAGCACAAGCCTCCCTGCCAGCCACTGCCACCAGCCACCTTCCCCTCAATACTTTGCTCTGAGGGGTCCTTCCTCAGAGTGAGGCATTGGCAGGGAGGTGACCCTGGAGATCGCCTGTGCCATGGTATCAGTGATGTCCAGGGTCACCTCCCCGGCAATGCCTCACTCTCAGGAAGGGCCTCTCAGAGTGAGCCATTTGATGTGGGCCAGGTTTGTGGAGTGCTGCATCAGGCACCCTCGTGCTGCAACCTTTGCTCAGGGTGAGGCATGGGGCAGGTGACAGTGGCAACAACTGCTCTGGAGAGCTGCAACAGGTGTTTTCCTGCTGCAGCATTTGCCACAGCAGAAGAGTGGCGCTTGGGGCTCTCCAGCCCACCTGCTCTATGCCTCACTTTGAGAGGGATGGGGCAGCGGCACTGGGGCTCCTGGCGGCAGGCTGATGGAATCTGCTCCCTGGCCTGATCCACTGCCTGTGGTGTGGGATTCACCCCACCTTATGAGAGGGCTGGCCCTGGGCATCAGCTTTCTTCTGACTCCCAACCAGCCTGCTAACGTCATAACTCTGTTACCATCCCAGCTACCACAGTTCAGTCGTTCTTTTCTAGAATTGGGAGAAAGTAGGAAGTAAACAACTGTCCAGTGCTACACTGTTGTAAATCAATGTATGACTGATCCAGTTCCACACAAAGGGTGAAATGGACTTGTGCACAGATTTGAAATTGAGCAGATGTGTCCTTTTGGTTGCTCAGTATTTTCCAGTTTGCTACATATTGCTGCAATGTCTCACTTGTTCACTCTCTGATCCCACATTAGCTGAGATCTCCCAGGGAGCAATTTCCAAGATGGAAAGTTGGTGGGTTGTTTGCTTGCTTTTTTGAATGGCTCCAACACTAATGAAATGTCTGCATCTATACAGTTATTAAAGGTTCACAATCAGAACAGGAACCAGATGAGTCTTGTGAATGTTCTTCTGCTACTCCTTGCTCCTGGTAGAGTTGTCCACCATTGCAACCTCAAATGTTTTCTTCACTTTTCCTCCAGTGACTCCTTCGCCCTGATGTGACCACACCCAACTTCCCAATGGCCCCAAGGCTACAATAACTATATTTGGAAAGCCACTTCCTAGAGCAATGTTCTCTTAAGAGCTGATCCACCAGTGATAGGCCTAAGTAAACAATGAGGAAGAAAATAGATGCTTAGGGCACTCAAAAGGCTTCAGTGTCATCCAAGCGTACAAGGTAAGATTAGGGATGATTGCCCCTCGTCTAAACAGAGACATTCTGCAAACAAGGACAGTAAATAGGCAAGGCTACAATGCATGCATTAACTGTTCAAGACTGCACAAAGGACAACACACAATCCCATTCACTGGCTCTCCTGCCAGCTGGGTCAGGCACTGAAGTCAATGGGGCTCCCACTGGCATACACAGTTGAGGCTCAGGCTGCCTTTATGTGAGAAGCCTGATAATAAAGAAGGAAACTTTGAACTGCGTAAGATTCCTAAATGGCCCCAAGCCCAAGATCTATTTATTTTTCGTTATTACAAGGATGTTCCTGTTCTGTTTCTGTCATTGTTTGCAGATGGTGGTGATGGGTTGGGCTGAGGTGAGACAAGAATAGGATGTCCAGTGCTGCTTCTCTTGGAGTGGATCTACCTCCCTTTTCTGCATTTCCACTTTTGGGAACACTGAGCAGGACAGCCCTTCCAAGCCAAAATTTCCTCCAGCGTGCCATGTAGCTACTCAAATGTAATGATATGCAAGAGTGGAAGAAAAGAGCAGCTGGTCTCCAGGTGGTGTTCCATAAATGCTAACCAGCACCCAGCAGGAAGCAGTGTAAGTTCGATTCAGTGAAGCAAATGTAATCATTTACCCCTTTATTCATGGCAAAGAAGAAGGACGGGGTGGGGGTGGGGGTGGGGGTGGGGGTGGGGGAGATCCTTTGAAGGACTCAAACAAAATAAGCACACATACCAAAACCTTGTAAAAATGCTTACATTTTTATCTCAAAGTTTTTATTATTTTTGAGTAAGTGTGGATTGCTCCACTACCAAGCTCACTAAGAGCATTTTTATGTTTAAGCACAATACTTGAAGTACCTGAGTACGTGTGTGTGTGTGAGTGTATAATATATCCATTTCATGGGCCTTGAAAATTGAACCAAGTCTCATATATAGGAGAGAGTGAGAGAGAGAGAGCACACTATTTTTAACACTTTGTATATAAAGACAAACCAAGGTTTCCCAGGCAGCAGTGGATACACTTTTCATAAATGTAATTAGGGAAAACATGATTTCATTAAATATGAATATGTGGATGGATTCTCTGTTCGGCTTATTTATTTTCTTTTGGAACAAATTAAGGAAAACTTCATAGGCCAGAAACACCTTTCATTGTAATAATTGTGTTAGCGTGTGCAGTTCATAGTTATCCTTCATTGTTACCATCAAAATTTACAATGGGTTTTATTACTACATCATGCTGTAAATCAAAAGGATCTGCAGCCAGCCATATTACAGCAGTGCATTTGTACTATGTACTGCAGTTAAGTGTCAGCAAGCACTTTCTCTTTAAATGCCCCCCCCCCCCCTTCCAGGAGTTTAAAGCTTGTAATTTATAAGACAGAAACATTGTCTTGATCTTCTTGTTAAATATATGACTGTTGTTTGCTTGCTGTTGGCTTATATATATGGCAAAGACTTGAATGTGAATAGAAAGAATGGACCGTCAATGTATCTGTGTAGCTAAACCAAGCTTGAAAACAAGGAATCTGGAATGTGTATAATCCATGAATCTGAAGACTTATCGACATGTTACTACAGTGCACGGAAACCGCTGGAACAACCCCCATGCAGTGGCTGTAACATGTACAGCAACCCACTACATGGGTCGTTCCCATCATATAGACAGTGTCTACTATGCTGCCAGTGATTAGGCTGAGAGATTATATATTTATTTAAAGTATGTTTAACCTGTCCTTCATTCTAGGATATCAGGGTGGTGTACAAGAGGCATAAAAGCCGGAATAAATCACAATATAATAAATAAAACCATAAAACATTCCAGTAAAAACAAATAAGAGGCCTAAAATCAACAGAGAAGTTAAACATAAACCAGCATAACAGGTTAAAATGCTTGGGTAAATAAATACGTTTTAACCTGGGACTAAGATGATAGCATCAGTGCTAGTAGAGCTTCAGTGGGGAGGGTATTTCAGAGATGGGGTGCCACCACAGAGAAGGCCCTCTGCCTGGTTCCTACACAACAAGCTTCCCCTAGTAAGTAAGCCCAGAGAGAAGCCTCCTCTGAAGATCTTAAGACATGGTCAGGCTGGTATTGGAAAAGTTGCACCTTTAGGTATTTGTGTCCCAAGATGTTTAGGGCTGTAAAGGTAAAGCCTTGAATTGGGCTCAGAAGCAAATAGACACCAAGTGTAATATGATCCCATCTAGCTGTACCAGTTAAAGTTCTGGTAACTGCATTCTGGACTATTGGAAGCTTCTGTGTCTACTTCAAAGGCAGCCCACATGCAACACTTCACAATAGTCCAATCAGGAGCTTACCAGAGCATGGATCCATGTAGCCTAGGGATGTATGGATTTTGTGAAATCTGTTCCATCTGCATTCTGCAGATTGTCAGATGCCATTCATTCTGTCATCCACTCGTTGGTGGAATCGGATTTTTTCCAGTTCCTCAAATTTGTGCAAATTCTCATTTGCACAAATTGCACTTGCAAAAATGTGCCAGTCCCCCAAAATGCGCAAATCTCCCCAAATGTGCATTTTCATGCGTTAGCCTGTGGAGGAAATGCTCATTTTTGGCCAGGGTTTTTAATATATTTTTCTATGACTAAATTTGCATAAAATTCCTGTGAAAATCTGTGTGACTCAGGGAAAGCTGATCTACTGCAGAATCCACAGGTTGGATCATCAAAATCCGAACCCATTTGATTCCATTGCAGATTTCTCCGACATCCTAATGTAGCCGGACTATCTCTGCCCAGGAATGGTGGTAGCTGGCAACCCAGCCAAAGCTGGCTAAAGATACTCCAGTCCACCAAGGCCACCTGAGTCTCAAATGTCTGGACTAACTTCACCCAAATGAGCCTTGTGGCTGAGCAGGGATTTCAGTCTAGGTCTCACCATGTCTTAGTCCACTACACCACAGTGGCTATCAGACAAGTCCTAAAAGGTATATAACATATTGAAGAAACCTCTGAAATATTATATAATGGGCATGTTCCTGGAAAACAAAGGCTGCAATCCTATGCATCCTAACCTGGGAGTATGGCCCATTGAACACAGTGACATCTACTTCCAAATGAACATGCATAGGATTGTACTGCATGTAATGGATTGGGTCCAATACACAGAATGACTATGTTTTTGGAAGTGATTTAGCAATGTGTTAAGTATAAAAATAAGTAGGCAGCAGCTGGATTAAGCAATGTACAATTTTTAAAAATTCAATCAACTAATCTATTTAACTCTGAGAATAAAATGTAGGCAATCTTAATATGCCTTTAAGGGCTGGCTGTTTGGTTGGATTTGGTGGTGCTGCATAGCAACAGAGGCAGATGAAGAAAAGGAAAAACCCAAGCAGCCATCAGACTAAGGTTGTCATCTCAGAACTCCTGCTTTTGCAAGGTTCTTACCTCTGAATTTAGGCAAACCATAAAATTTATTGAGAAGCCATCAGTATCTAATAATAGGTAAATAATCCATTATCTTTTTTTTAAAAAAAGTATGCAAAACAAAACAAATAACAAGCAAGAGTGAAAAAAGACCACGCTGCAGCCAGAGCAAGACCAAGAGTGAGACAGCCTGAGCTTTAAGTGAGAGCAGAGTCTGAAGTGTGAGCAAAAAGAAGCAGCCTAGAAAAGTCTAAAGACAGCTAGAGTAAAAGAACTTGCATTTTGCAACTTTTATTTCTTTTAATGCCTTTTGAAGTTTTGGATCACTCAGCTCTATCGTGCAAATACCTTTAGTTGTGACTGCTTGCTTTAATTTACCAGTAAATTGTTGTAGTTAAACCCTGTGTTTAGAGTTTCAGCCACCCCACGTCTACAGCCTAAACCCCATGTTACTGGGGAAGGTGGGACTCTTAAAGAGGCAAGAGATCTGTAAGGGGGTTGCTCAGAGGGTCCAGCTCATAATTAGAACCTTGACAGAGGCATTTTTTTCCAGACTGGTTATGTAGCAATAAAGGACAGTGGATGTTTTCATGCTACCGCAACACAACACTTTTGTGGCAATGAAGGTGGGATGATGCTGATTGCTGAAGAACCAGAAGATGGTATGAATCCACTATTGGTAAACAGTCTGAATAAGACCTTCACCGTGGAAACTGAGCAGGCCCTGTGTTTCAGATGGCTGCTCTGGGGCATCTTGAAGAATTTGATGCTAGTCATTTCTTTTTATCTTGAAGCAAACAAGATAGAGAGCCCTGGACAGTAGTGAGCTGTTCTCCTCAAAGTCTGTGGAGCCTAGACTTTTGGCAAAATAAGATCACTCACCACACCTGCTTCACCCAAGACTAAGACATTTGATGAACTTCTTGGATTACTGAAAGCACACTTTTCACCGCACCACCAGACATTATTTGGAAGTTCAGATCGATAGCCTGGTGAGGGCATTGCTGCTTTAGATTGCAGGTATGCGTCATCTCTGTCAACATCAGCCTTTTGAGGGTTTCCTAGATGACATGCTATGGGACTGCCTTGTGTGTGGGGTTCATGATGAAGCACTCCAGTGCTGCCTCGTGACTGATCCAAACATGACATTTATAATGACCAAAGAAAACACAATGGTGTGTTTATTTCAGTTACATATGCTTAGATGCAGTTAGGGCATGGGGACTCCAGGGTTGTGCAAAAAGGCTTCATGGAAAAGGTGAGGTTGGAGGAGAGATTTTAAAGAAAGAAGTAAGAGAGGCAACATCATACGTGTGTACTGGGAGGCAGTTCCAGGCATAAGGGGGCAAAAGGGGTAAACAGGTGGTAGCATCTGAGGGAAACCCTGGGAGAGCTGCAGGTGTTCTTTATTTGTTTGTTTATAGTTATGAAGCTTGTGTGTATGCGTGTGCATGCATGTTGTGAGATTAATACCAGTTGAATGAAGAATGTGTACAAGAACCATTAATGGTGCACATTCTCACAGAGGCATGAAGAATGTGCACGATTTGGTTGCATTAACAGGGAATTTCATACATTGCTCAGTCTACATGCATAATCTTTTTTTTTAGAGCCTAGTCTTCCCAAGCAGCAGATGATGAGGTAAACCTGTATCTGAACTGCAGGGTTCATGAATCCCCCAACCCACTTTGGAGGCCGATTCAGAGCTTCGAATCAGCCCCAACCCACTTCAGATGGATTCAGATCTGACCCGACCCGCTTTGGGCTCTGGATCCAAAGCAAGATTCGGACATCTGAATTATTCAGATGTTACATTTTCCCATTGATTTGCACTAGAAAACAGAAATGGCCATAATATCTTTAGTTTTTATGATAAATACATGACATTTGGAGACCTTGCAGCCCCTATGGAGGTGACTGAACTTGCCAAATTTCAGACAGTTAGGGTTAGTAGTTTATGTGCTAGCCACAGGTAAAATTTCCTTTTTTCAAGAAAATCCATCAAAGCAAAGAGCTATAATTTTTCAGTGCTTCCACATAAGTGCATGAAATTTGGGGACCTAGCAGCCCCTAAGGAGGTGATTGAACCTGCTAAATTTCAGACAGTTTGATCAAGTAGTTTTTGTGCTAGCCATGCATAAAGTTTCTTTTTCTCAAAAACTAAAACAAAAGGTAAAAAAAAACTGTCAGCCACACAGAGGATTAGAGATCCTAACCAGAAGGTGTTTAAGGTGACAGATAGGAGGTCTCTATCCTTAATCTCTGGTGTAGGTTTTTTTGAAGTGCAAAAGTACTCTCCTTTTGTCTGTCCTGAATCTGCCACTGACCTGAGGCTCTCATTAAGGGAAGAAAGAAAAGTTAAACATCTGTTTGGCTGCAAATTGCAATACACATTACCTGGAGAAGTCACACTGACAGAAGTCAGTGGGGCTTATTTATTAATTGCACTGCTGCACTTTCCCTACTCCATATAATTTATAAACCTCCCCCTTATTTGCCTTTCTTCTAAATTAAATAGTCCCAACATTGAAGCCTTTTATAGAGGAGCTGTTCCAGCCCCCTGATAATTTTGGCAGCCCTTTTCCTCAGGAATGGTAAGATGACAAAACATTATTTAAAAAATGCATATTGCCTAGCCTGATCATATTCTTCTCATGGTCATTTGATGTACGCAAGGGAAAAGAAGCGACAGGCAAAGTGTCTTGGAAAATCAGCAAAAGTGACGATGCTTCATACTATGTGTATTGTACTGCTTTGGCCACATCCTGTTTGCTTGTGCATAATAATGTCTATGGTGCACTCACTCACACAGCACACACACACAAGACCAAAAGAAAAGCAGATACAGATAGGGATGTACGAAAGTCACTTACCTTTTCGAAGAGTGACATTCGCAGGGGGCAGGGAGGCACTCCGTCCCTCCCCCCGAAATTTTCTCCAGCCGGCTCGGCTCTGTGGAGATTCTGCAGAGCCACCACCAGGGCCTCCTGCAGCCAGACATCTGGCCGCTGGGCAGCCTGCTGTAGCCGCTGTAGCCGCCGCCATTTGCATCCCTGTATTTTGCTGTGATAGGCTACGTAAATATTTACATAGCCTATCACAGCAAAAAACAAACTGTGAACGCAAATGGCGGTGGCTACGGCAGCTGCCATTTGCGTTCCTTTTTTTTTTTTTGCCGTGATAGGCTATTACGGCAAAAAAAAAAAGGAACGCAAATGGCAGCCACTATGCCATTTGTGACCCTCTCTTTTGTCGTAATAGGCTATGTAAATATTTACATAGCCTATCACACAGCAAAAAAAAAGGGAACAAAAATGGCGGCCGCCGTAGCCGCCGCCATTTGCGTTCCCTTAGTTTTGCGATGATAGGCTACGACATAGCCTATCACGGCTTCCTCAGGGACGCAAATGGCGTCCCTGCGTTAGCTGTGATATGTAGCCTATCACGGCTATATGGATGAAGCGAATGGCAGCCGCAGACATGACCGCCATTCGCAATGCAGCGCGGACGGCAGCAGGTAGGTGCTCCATTTCGGGCCCATTTCGCTGGGGGGGGGGCGGGGGGCTTCGTTCTGCCACGGATTTCAAGGGGCTGAATGTACTGACATTCGGCCTCACCAAGATCCGTGGCGGAATTCTCTGACATCCCTAGATACAGAAAGAAAAAAGAAAAAAAACTACCTACAAGGTAAAGGGTGAGGGGAAGGGAAAGATATATATAAGATAGAGAGTTGAAAAATGGGAAGGGAAGGAATAATAATTTGGGTGGCGAGGAGCCAAAGAACGGGCAGTACAAAGCAAAGAAACAAACTGCTGGGTTAAAAGTTCAGCCCTATTAGCACCTAGAGATGTCACTCTCCAAAGCTCAGCTCCCCCCGCCCAGCTCCTCCTCTGCCCCTCTATTCTCTAGCAAGTGGTTACATTTGCTCAGACAGGCTGCCTGGGCTTCAGAATCGTCCAAAGCAATCTGAAGTGCTTTGGATTGCTCCGACCTGCTTTGGACCTCTCCAGACCCACTTCGGATTCTGACTGGAGTGGTCCAAATCACCCCAATCCACTTCAGAATTCGGGATTTGGACTGAAACAGTGCACAGCCCTACATGTCTGGTTGTAGGTGGGTCTTGAGTGAGTGCCCTTCCATACAAAAAACATACCCTGCACACAGAAAACTGGATGTCAGACAGAGGAGTTCTGGTCTCCCCGTCTTTCTGATGTGCTAGCTTAATATGTGTATGAATCTTGGTCATGGATGAACTTTCCATCCTGTAAGACAGAGGTGTTGAACCTCTTTTCAGCCCAAGGACTGACCAATTCTGGAGAAGCTCTTGGAGCCACATTCCAGTGGTGGGTGGAGCTGAAGGCAAAAGGGGGTGGACCAAAAGCAAGAGGGGTGGGCTTTTGGTCAGCATATCTGGAGCGCCATTAACCAGCTTTGGCTGAGTTGCCAGCTACCCCCCCATTCCTGGGCAGAGATAGTCTGGCTACGTTAGGATGTCGGAGAAACCCACAACGGAATCAGATCGGTTTGGATTTCAGCGAATCTGACCCATCGAGTTGGTAGGAAACCGGCTCTTCCCGAGTCGCACAGATTCCGGGGACTTGTGGACTGGTTTTTTCTTTTGCTTTCCTGAATTTTATGCAAATTTAGTTGTAGAAAAATACATATAGTAAAAAAAAAAACCCTTGCTGAAAATCAGTGTTTATCCCATAGTCTAAAGCATGGAAATACACGGGGGGGGGGAGAGATTTGCACATTTTTGCAAGTGCAAATTTGTGCAAATGAGAATTTGGGCAAATTCGGGAAATTGGAAAAAAAATGATTCCGTCAATGAGTGGACAATGGAACAAAGGGCACCCGCCAATCTGTGAAATGCAGATGCAATGGGTTTTACAAAATCCATACACCCCCTAGGACCATCCCACTGCTTTTATGTGTGCATTCTCACTGACCAGGTAGTACATCAAAAGGGGCCCAATGATGCCTTCCAGCTTACTGGGAATTCCACACAAATCCATGAAAATAGACACTGCAAGTATGATTCCCTAGTCAGATCTAGCAGCCAGGGCTCCATGTATATAGCCCAATCAAGTATACTGAAATTATGCCAATCAAGAGAGGGAAGGAGGAGGCTGGATTTAATCCCGCTGCTTCCCCTCCCTGCCAAACAGCTGACAGGCACAAGTGTAGCTTCTTTCACAGGGCCATGCATGTGGAGTCCTGCCTAGTCCATGCAAACATTGTTGAACTGGGGCCCTAATCCCTATGGGGTGGAGACTGTTAATCTTGACCTGCAACGTATGAAATAACCTGTTTACACTTTTGAATTACAGACTGTCTCTGATATCTAATGGAGACTCTGCACATTGTCCGGGCATTCTTTTGATCTCTCAAGGGGAAAAATATGCAGCCATGCTCAGTTATGGAATGTAGATGTATTTTCAGCAGGTGTTGAAATGGAGCAAGCACACTTGGAACGGGAAATATTTTACACAGGAACAAAATATGTAAAAGGAATGCTAGTATCAGTATTAGACACTGTTTGGACCTCTGAAGTCCAATATACCATTGGGCAAATATAATTACTTTTTAATACAGATTTACATAATTAAAAATGTAAGAGATTTATCAAATCTCGGGCTGTGCCAGATGTTCAGCCATGAAGACTTCCGGGGTGATCATTGAGCTAGTGTGTGTGTGTGTGTGTGTGAGAGAGTGAGAGAAATGTTTTCCTCCACCCCTTTTGGCTCTGTTTACAGCTATCAATCATTGTTTCTCTGGGCTGTTGTTGCTTCAATGCCATTTTCTCTCTCTCATATCTCCTTGCTGTCTAATCCCAGCCAATGGGACACTGAGAGTGATTACATCACTGAGGGCAAATATAACCATGTCAAAGTGAGGGTAATGCTTCCTGGGCTGGTCACATGGGTGATCCTAACCAACCAGGAGCTCATTGTCTCACTTTTAATTCACACCAAAAATACAGACACACACACACCTTTGCAAGCCCTTTACCAGGAAAGGAGACAGGATTGCATTGCAGATCGCTTCCTTTACACTATCAGTTTGCAAGGGCTTTGCCATTTTGAAGGAAGTGTTGTGCACTATGATGCCCAACACAATGTCCCCCTCCCTCTCCATTTATAAGTGCTTTGCCTAGACAAGGGGACTGACTGCATTGTGGATCACCTGTTTCAAACTGGCAAAGTACTTGCAAATTGATGGGGGTGGGTAGTGGGAATTTCTAGAGGGGTAGCCATGTTAGATCACTGCAAGAAAAAACAACAACAAAGAATCTTGTGACACTTAGAGAGGAACCAATTTATTATAGCATAGGCTTTCATAGACTGGAGCCCACTTCATCAGATGGGTGAGGTATTATGCTGAGTTGCAAGTCAATATACACACATGGTTTTGTGGTAGATAGGGGAAATTATAAACAGTGAAGTCACAGGGAATTGAAATGCAGAAAGTACAGACAGTGATAATTACATTATTAACAGGGGTCGTTCACAAAACAATTGCTGAGTCATAACACAGGTATCTTTGGATTGGTAAGCTGATTAACACATGGAGTGTGATCAAAACACACACACACATTCTCCCTATTCAAGCCACAGGAACAAGACATTTTGTTGCCTGAAGAACAAGATGGTGCCCACACCCATTCCATGTAAAAAAGCTGACTGGACTAGCAGATGAATCTGTCTTTAACATAAATGGTGGGACATCCACTACTGGCCCTGAAGACGCAGGCTAACTTAGGCGGTATAGAGCAGGCCACATGGGACACACTGGTCTCTCCTCAAGCACCTTCCCACTTCCACCCAGTATCTGTCACCTGAGGTGACTGCTTCTCTCTTCCTAATGGAGGGGTTGGCCTTCCACAAGAGATAGAGCAGAAACTCTGGATGAACTGTAATTCAGCTGTTCCATGCTGTATTCTGTCTCTGAAGTTCTTTTGTTCCAGGATGGCCTCTTTAAGATCAGTTACAGGGTGTCCTGGGAGGATGAAATGACCCTCCACTGGTTTTGAATATTGCCATTTCTGATGTCAGATTGTGTCCGTTTATTCTTTTGTGTAGAGACTGGCCTGTTTGTCCTATGTGGAAAAGTGAGTCTGGTTTTTGCACCTGCTGGAAACCATCAGTTGTGTTTGGAAGACACAACTCCATCCCTGTCTACAGGTCTTATCAGAAGGAGATGCTGTAAGTATCTAATGAACTGTTGAACAAATCCCTCTGTGGGAACTATTTAAGTAACGCTGTCCCTGCCTGCTCTACTCCTTCTGGCTTCTGGTGCGGCTGCCTCTTTTCCTGGTCACGTTTCCACAGCTTAGACAACCTATTCCAAGCATCAGCCATGAATGCGTTTTCTCGCTTATGTTATAAATTCATGAAATTAGCGGTTCATAATAGGGAAATGGAGAGAGGCCTTTATTTATAGCAGCACCAGCAGATGCTGCAGTAATGAACACTAGTCTTTTACATTGTCCTCATTCTGGTATTCACATCGTTCATACTCAATTTTATTATGAGCCGTGTAATGCAATGTAATGTTCAGCTTCTCTGTGACACAATCAAAACACACATTTTTCATATGCACGTGTCTTTTCTTGCTGTAATTGAAAACACTTTATCAGCTTGGGAGTTAATGACATGGGGGGAGGGAGATTTAGGTACACAATCCCTGTTGATAATGGGAGTTTCACAGCCGCTGAAAATGTATTACTAAATGTTGACTAAAGATAAGAAGAGAATATATTTGTAGCATGAACTTCAACTGGCATTTTACCTGTTCTTTGAGCAAGTAAGCAAAAACAAACACTTCATTCTGACATGTGTAATAGCTCTGCCAGCAGTAATTTACAGAGGGGAGAAAAAACAGACTTCCAACCCAGCTATTCTGTTTATACTGTGTGGGCAAGTGTTCTCACAGTGGTTAGGTGGCCCTCTATTAGAGAGGCACAGGGAGTTGCCAGGGCAGGCCCAAACATCTTACTGCTCCCTTTCTATCCTTTTTGTGCCTCTCCTGGACAAGTGGAACTGTTCATCATGCAAACACACGCACACGCACGCGCACGCTCACATACACACACACACACCATACACACAAGCAACGCCAACCAGAAGCTGTTTTCTCCAACCTTGTGTTGAGGATGAGTTATAAACAGGGCAACCTTCTATTTATAGTCTTCTTGTCTGATGGAATCTTTGCTTCAGGGATGTGAAGGAACGTTATGGGCCACATGACTCTTCCTTGGGGGATCTCTACACCTCAAGTTTATTGTGCATTCATGGTTGCTCACTCACTGAATTGTGCGGGTCCATTACATGATGTTGTCGTTGTTCAGTCATTATTCTACTATTTCCAAAAGGAAAAAATGGGGTATTTTTTTCCAGCCCACGGAACAGGAGCAGCATGACCTCCACATAACATTCTCCCATAGTGGAAGAAACTGCTCTGTCTGCCTGCTGTGAGGTTTTGTTTTTGGTTGTTGGGGGTGCCATCAGGATGAGGAAGGAAGGCACGAGGGCAAGAATCACCTGCCAACATCTCCTGCCTCTGCATTTCTCAGTTGGAGGGAGAAGAGGATAAAATGCCTCCCTGCAACGAAGAGAGACACATCCGTTCCCGCACCCCACCAAGCTTAGAAGCTTGGTTTTTCAGATCACCCTATTAAGTTCAAAGGGGCTTACTGGAGGGTTGCAGACTTACAGGGTGATCCTATGTCTACTCAGAAGTAAGTCCCATTGAGTTCAATGTGGCTTACTCCCAAGTAAGTGCCCAGAACTGGGGCCGAGAGAAAACAGTTAAGCTACAAAAACAAGACTCCTCCCCCTTTGCACACATGCCAGGGAGGGAGGGAGGCACTCCTTCAAACTATATGGATGCCATGTAAAGAAGCCTTTCCTTGTCCCACAAAGAAACTGAAAGCAGGAGGGGGGGAAAGGGTGGCGGGAGGGAGTGTGTGTAAAGGCAGTCAGTTGTGATCTTGCATTTAAAACGGAAGCAGAAAGCCCCATTTTAAATGCAGGATTTTAGGCTGGTATAGAGATGCCCTTGGACTCAGTTGAGGACAACAGTGGAATGATCCATCTGTCTTACACCTAGTTCTAAACATGGCACCTCAATCCCAAAGCTCTTTCTTAAGGGTATCTGGATTTTAGTGTGTGCAGTTGCTCCAGTTTGGGGATGGGATGTGGACAATTCAGATTCAAATCCCTACTACAGGAGTGGGGAACTTGTGGCCTTTCTGGTGTTCCAACAGCCCTAGCCAACATAGCCAATGGTGAGAGATGATGGGAGTTGTTGGCCAAAACATGTGGAAGGCCATAAGCTGCCCATCCCTGCCCTACCGGTTGGCTTTGGGCAAGTCACTGAGCCTGAGCATAGCATATCTTGCAGAGATTCTATGAGGCAAGTTGGGACAGGCCTGTGTAGGCTCCCTGGAGCTCTTTGTGAAAAGGGTGACCATTAAATCAGTATTGTGCCAAATATGCCTCCCCACTCTTTCCAGCCCCATTCACAGAAGTGGGGGAGAAACACCACGAATCTTCATTAGTGGCTGCTTACTGGGAAAGTGGTGACAGTGGCTTTTGTTGGTTTGTTCCCTTGTCGTTCTTAAACTCAACTGCTCTGTCATCACACTGGGGGCTTCCAGTCTCCCTACCGGGCCTACCCCCACCCCAGCAATGCCTCTGGGATAATGGCACAGCATCATTCTAGTAAGGCGGGGGGGGGGAGGAAATTATGGGAGCAATGAAGTATAAGAAAGACAGGGCGAACACCAGAGATGCTGCTGTCACTGCTTTCTTGGAAAGCCCCCTGCCACTGAAAATGTTTCAAATTCCTTTTCCTCCAAATTACATTTTTCTTATTGCTTTTTGCCCTACCCCCACACTTTTGATTTTTTCCGGAGAAAAACCTCTCCGAATAATGTGCAGCCCAGCTGTAAACTAAGTTGTTCTGATGCATATGCAGAGCTCTATGCATGCAAGGTCTGCCACACTCACTATAATGCTGGGGGCAGCTCTGGGTGTGCATCCCCGTAGCACAACAATGTTCATCCAGCAATATGGTGAAGGGGAATGCCTGTGCTCCAGAGTGTGTGTAAGATTGCCAACTTTTTTTTAAAATGCCCCTGTGTAACAGCTGCCAGATGCACAAAAAGTAAGGCTTTCTCCACTATTATCTCCATGCGAGGAAATGTGTAACTTGCTAAATGTTTGCGTCTCAGGCTTCTGCTAAAGGCAGAGGAAAAGGATCAGTTAAGGGGGGAAAATGCTGGCACATCTAGATGGGCATGCTGATGTTCCCACAGAACTCTGGATCGGATGGACAATGTATAAGTTAAGCCCCATTTAAATCAATGGGGCTTATTTCCATATCATGTGGATCCACTGCATAGCATAGGTACCAGCCATATTTAGGGATGTAGTACATTCTTAAGAATGTAATGGCTGCCTTGCTAAAACTGACCATCTAACCCCGCACTCTGTTTCCAAACATGGCCAGCAAGATGCCCCAGAAGCTCGCTGGCAGGGCATGAAGGCCTTCCCCATTTTCAAATTCTAGAATCTAGGGCTTGCAACCCAGTTCTGGGTATTTACACCCAATGTTCTGCTAAAAATTACAAGCAACACCTAGCTTAATGAAGTTGCAATGAATCATGCAACGCCTTGTAAACCGGCTTGTGCAACAGCTCGATCAAGAGCTTGCACAAGCAGAATCCAAATATTGGATCTGAAACTTGTGCAAGGATAATAGGGGTTTTGCAAGTGGTAGAAGCTTTGTGCTAGTACAATGCCACCATTGGATACAACCCTATGCAGTAGGGATAGCCCTGCCATTAGGCAGAGGGAGTCAATTGCCTCAGGTGACAGATGCTGGCAGGCAGCGGTGGCAGCCTCCTGGCCTTTCATTCTGAACTCCCTGTCTCTTCCCCTTTGCTGGAGGACAGAGCTCTGTATGCCATACAACAGAATCTGGGCCCCCTATCTTAGCCTGCTGTCCCAGGTGTGATAGAGGACACTCTCCCACTGCAAATGCTGAACTAAGTTTAAATTGCCAGCAGGCTAATGAGGAGGGGTGGTATCACGTCTTTCACCTCCGGCAGCAACATGTCTTGGGCAAAATGTCTTGACAAAATGTCTGGCAGCAAAATGTCGCCCTGCTATGCACTTAAGTACTTGGGACACATACTCTCAAGTAGGGATGCTGGAGAAATTTGAGACAGACTAAAATGAGCTTGGATTTCTAAGAATCCGACCTGTGGAATCCGCTGCAGAGTGACCCCCTCAGGCTGCGCAGAGCCTGTGGATTTCTGGATTATTATTTTTTACTTTCCCCAAATTTACGCGAAGCTCAAATATAGGTGAAGCTCAAATATAGCTGAAGCTCAAATATTTTGGCCACCTAATGCAAAGAGAAAACTCTGGAAAAGACCCTGATGCTGGGAAAGATTGAAGGCAAAGGAGAAGGGGACGGCAGAGGATGAGATGGCTAGATAGCATCACTGATGCAATGAATATGAACTTGAGCACACTCCGGGAGAGAGCGCAGGACAGGAAGGCCTGGCATGCTACGGTCCATGGGGTCACGAAGAGTCGGACACGACTTAACGACTGAACAACAACATTCACAGGAAAATATGGAAGTTCCTGCTGAGGAAACGTTGAATCAAATGGGGGGACAATACGCTAAATGTTCTGTACTAAGGTAAATTATGTAAATTCTTACAAAACCTCTTACATAATTATTTGTGTATTTTTCCGCATGACAAAAAACAATATTCACATCTGTCTGTGAGTGGACAATGGAACAAAAGGCGCCTGAAAATCTGTGAAACACAGACAGAGCGGATTTTACACGGTTCATATATCCCTACTCCCAAGTAACGAGTCCTAGGATTGCAGCCTTAGAGAGCCTCACTCAGACAAAGGCAGTGGGGGTGGGGCGGGGGGGGGCAGAGAGAGAATGAGAAAATGATTTCTGAATGTTGGTAATTGACATTCATGTCAGCATAGGATTATTGGCTGGGAGTCAAAGAACTGTACTGACTAGTTCTGCATCCCCAAGGGATGTTTGGATTTGTGTTTGTCAATCCACAGCCCCCCCCCCCCCACACACACACCCATCCAGTTTTAGAAGGCAACCCTTTTTTGTAGAAAC
Organism: Heloderma suspectum; assembly: GCF_057233095.1. Classification (NCBI taxonomy): domain Eukaryota; kingdom Metazoa; phylum Chordata; class Lepidosauria; order Squamata; family Helodermatidae; genus Heloderma; species Heloderma suspectum. The sequence continues at coordinate 277,388,594 of NC_139458.1, forward strand.
GGAGATGTGATATGTTATGGAGGTCTGCCAATTTATTAATAAGAAGGAGGTTTTGAAATGCTGGGAGAAAAGAGAGTAAAACATTACTAGTACAGCTTCTGTCTTTGCAGTCAGGCTCTCTAACACCCAGGGAAAGTGCATGACATGTTTAATCTTGACTTATAAAATTGTTCAAAGGATGTCACGGAAAGGATATAGGCAAAGGACTGCAAGCTTTAAAGCAAGACCAGTTCCTAATTCCGTCTTAGACAACAGTAAGATCCTAAAACCTTGTTATTATAAGGACTTGTGTGCTAAATGATTGGGGCGTGGGACAGAAAATGTAGAGGAGTTTGTCTTTGCCCCCCCCCCTTTTTAAAGGAGCTTTGTTGGAAAAATCTTAGTTTGCCCTTCTTTAGATTGAACTCCCAACAAGACCCCTTAGTAGCAATGCAGCTCAGATTTCCTCAGTCTTACAACGGCGATAAAATGAGGCACAAATCCTTGTGGGGAGAAAGACACAGAGGGACCCATTCACCAAGGCCTGGGAGCTTCTTTATGTCAAGCGAACCAGGCCAAAAGGGTCACAGCAAAGGCATAGAAGCACTCTGAAAAATACTCCACTATTGTATAAAGCAAAGTACCATATGACCAGGCTCAAATTTCACTCCAGCGGTTCTAAATGATGCCCTCACAAGCATACTTACTAAGGGGATCAAACATGCACAACTTGCGACCTACCAAGCCAAATGCAGCCCTCCGGCTGTGTATTGTGGCCTGTTGGTGCTCAGTAATTACCCTGTTGTTGTTTTTTGCCTCGTAATTAAGTGCTGTTGCTTCTTTCTTTCTTTCTTTTTTGCATGGGGAGGCATTCATGCATTCTAGCTGACTCTGAAGTGGTGCAGTCCATCAAGAGCTGCACACAATTCTACTAATTGTGTAGCTCAGCTCCTAGAGTGGGATATCACATCACACCAATCTAGGGTGGCCAAGTGTCCCACTTTTCAGAACAGAGTCCTCTATTTGAATAGCTGTCAGAGGACAGTCCTCTATTACCAGATGTCCTCTATTTGATGGGCTGCCCAGTCCAAGTCTGGTTTGAAGTAAAAATAAAAATAAGAAGGGAGAGCAGGAGCCTTGATGCTGCCCATCAACCATTAGCACCTGTGTTTTGGTGATGCATTTCCCCTTTTTTGGCAATGTGTAAGTGGTCATCTGAATTACACTCCAAACTGTCTCCCTGTGGAAAGTCCTCCCCCTCTCTGCAGTATTGTTCAGGAATACTTAGAATGTGACGCAGTATCATCACACTGTCGCTTTCATGGCTATGGTGTACATCATTGCCTACTGTTGCTATGGTCGGGGAAACTCATGACATAATAAGTATTGTGATAACAGCACTAGATTGTGATGGTGTGTAGAGGGAGAGGACTCAGCATGGGGGTGCTGTTTTGGATGGCTGTAAAACCCATGTATGTACCTCTGTGCATGCCTTAGAGAACATGCTGGGCATGAGGAATGGGGTTCAGACTGGACCTCCTACTGACCCCAGCCACTCTTTAAAAGGGAGGCCCATTTTGAGAATCCTGACTCCAGTGTAATTCAGAAACTCAATGAAAATCTGGAGAGCCCCAAGCAATCTCATGGCAAGGTATCCACCATTCCCTTCTTGCTCTTTTATGACAGCTGAGATCATCTGTGGCTCTCTTGCTGGCCTGCCCCAGTGTGTTCTCCCTAAAGGGTTTTCCCTGCATCTGGGCCTGGCAGGCTCTAGCATGACGTCAGGCACACAGTGTTAATTAGCTGCTCACGTGGCAAAAATGAAAGGTATATTTGTTGGGTGGGTCATTAATAATATGTGAGAGGAGATTCTTTGGCTACTCTGTGCCACTGAGGTTGAAAGGAACCAGACACCATGGCAACATCGCCAATGCTTGGGTCAAAACAGTTTGCAGCACCATCAAAATCCAAACCACTAAATGGCAACAAATTTCAGTTTAGAATCCTAGAATACAATGATGCTTATTCTGTCCATTCATTAAGTCTCAACTATTTGTTCCCTTTTTCCGTATTTATTACACTTGGGGTGTATTCGAGTGTTAATCTCTCACCCCCTTGTTTAATGGTGCATAGTGACTTCCCTTTGGGACCAGTCCATTAGAAGAGATCCAACACACTATAGACTGCACAGACATATTTGCAAGATATATGTTTGTGGGTAGTGCGACTAGTGGACCCTGGCCCCTTCAGCCACTGTACAGCAACAGTGGATCATCATAGGATGCATCATAAAGGCCCTAACACTCACATGCAAAGATAATGGGTTGGATAAGAACATGTTGGATAAGAAGAGCCCTGCTGGATCAGACCAAGGGTCCATCTAGTCCAGCATTCTGTTCACACACTGGCCAACCAGCAGTCAACCGGGAACCCACAAGCATAGCATGAGGGCAACTGCACCCTCCCACCCATGTTCCCCAGGAACTGATGTACATTGTACACAGGTTCACTGCCTCTGGTACTGGAAGTAGCACATAGCCATCAGGCCTAGTAGCCATTGATAGCTTTTTCCTCCAGGAATTTGTCCAACCACCTTTTAAAGCCATCCAAATTGGTGGCCATCACTACATCTTGTGGTAGAGAATTCCATGGTTTAACTATGCGCTGGTGAAGAAGTCCTTCCTTTTAACTTTCCTGAATCCCCCACTGATCAGCTTCATAGGATGACCCCGGGTTCTAGTATTTTGAGAGAGGGAGAAAAATGTCTCCCTATCCACATTCTCCACACCAGGCATAATTTTGTCGATCTCTATATCATGTCTCCCCTTACCCTCCTTTTCTCCAAGCTAAACAATCCCAGCTGTTGTAACTTTCTCTCATAGGGGAGATGCTCCAGCCCCTTGATCATTTTCGTTACCCATTTCTGCACTTTTCCAGCTCTACAATATCCTAGGTGTGGTGACCAGAACTGGACACAGTATTCCAGGTGTGGCCGCACCATAGTTTTGTATAGGGGCAGTATGATATTGGCAGTTTTATTCTCGATTCATGGAGTTGGCCTTTTTTACAGTGGCCACACACTAGGTTGACATCTTCATTGAGCTGTCCACCACAACCCGAAGATCTCTTTCCTGGCTGGTCACTGCTAGATCCGATCCTATCAGGCTATACTTGAAGTTGGGATTTTTTGCCCCAACATGCATCACTTTACACTTGCTTACATTGAACTGCATTTGCCATTTAACTGCTCATTCTCCCAGTATGGAGAGAGCGTTTTGGAACTTTTCACAATCCCTTTTTGTTTCAACCACCCTAAATAATTTGGTGTCATCTGCAAACTTGGCCAAACTTAATTATGCTGAATGGGTCCATGACCATCTAATAAAATTTGATTGACTGAAACTTAGTTATGCTTAGAGCAGACCTATTGAAATCAATGGGCTGTAGTTATGTTTAACATAAGTCCCATTAATTTCAATGGGTCTACTATAAGCATGACTAAGTCTGAATCCAACCCAATTCCAGCCCCAGAAAACTGGAATGGAAAGCAGACATAACAGTGATGATCTATATGTTAAAAAGTACATAAAGTAAAGCAAACTAGAATTCTCAAAAGGGCTAGACTCCTCCGTGAAATTGCTGTGGGTGGCAGTACCAGGCCCCCCAAATAATTTAGGATTGGGAACATACTATTGCCCCCCCCTGACCAAATTGCTCAGGGTAATCTTAAGATGGAGAATGAAATCATGGAGGCGTCCAAAGGAGAAGGTGTTGTAGAAATGGGTGATTTTAATTACCTTCACACAGGCTGGGTAAATTTATGTTCAAGTCACAACAAAGAGGTAACATTTCTAGATACCCTAAATGACTGTGACCTAGAATATATGGTCATGGAACCGACCAGAAGGGAGGTGACCCTGAACATGAGTGGTGCCCAGGACCTGGTGTGAGAACCATGGTGTTGAACTGACTGAAAATAGTGACCACACTGCTATCAAATTCAACACATGTGGAAGTGGACAATTGCCAAGAAAGTCCAACAGGATCACATTTGAGTTCTGTAGAGGAAACTTCTAAAAAATGAGGGGACTGGCAAAAACAGGAAGTTGAAAGTGAAAATCAAGAGGGTCAAATCTCTCCAGAACACTTACAGGGTTATTTAAAACCACAGTAATAGAAACTCAGCTAAAATTAATACCACAGATTAGGAAGGATACGACCAAGTCCAAGAGGATGCCAGTGTGGTTAACCAGCAGAGTCAAGGAAGTTATTTGAGGTAAGAAGGCTTCCTTCAAAAAATGGAAGTCTTTCCCAAATGAAGAATGAAATAAGCAGCACAAACGTCATCAAGCAGCAGACTGTAAGGAATGCAAACAAAGAATTTGAAGAACATATTGCTAAAAACATTTAAGCCAACAACAACAACAAAATCTTTAAATAATCATAATCGGGAAACCAGCTAGGTAGCTGGCTGGACCACTTGACAACAAGAGAGTTAAAGGTGTGGTCAAGGATAAGGAGATTGCAGAAAAGTTGAATAATTTTTTTGTGTGTGTCTTCCCTGAGGAAAATGTAGGGGAGATACCTGTGTTTGAACTGACTTTTTCAGGAAGGGATTTTGAAGAACTGATGCAAATAATGGTGACAAGAGATGAAGTTCTAGACCTTATCAACAAATTAAAAACTAACAAATCAGTGGACCAGGATGCCTTGTGGTGGTGCTATTTAATGCCAGGTCAGTCTGCAATAAGACTGCACTCATTCATGACCTAATTGTGGATGAGAAGGCTGATCTGGTGTGTATTACTGAGTCTTGGGTGGGTGAGCTGGGTGGGGTTGACCTGACTCACGTGGGTACTCAGTGCAGCACCAACATAGGCAGGAGTGCTAGGGGGGTGGGAGGAGTGAGTCACTGTGGTTTACAGAACTTCCATCTCTCTCACCAGGAAACCACTCCACCTTGGAGCAGGCCTTGAGGGATTTGTGTTGGGACATAGAGACAGATAGGGGATGCTGCTGTTGTACCTTCCACCCTGCTACCCAGCATCCTCCCCGACCAAGCTGGTGGAGGTGGTCTCAAGTGTGCAATCACACTTGGAATATGGTGTACCATTCTGGTTGCCACATTTCAGAAAGGATTTTGGAAAACTGGAACAGGTGTAGAACAGAGCCACCAAAATGATCAGGACTGTGCATGTGGTGGTAGAACAACTTCCCTATGAGAGAAGGTTGCAAGTAGGGATGTCAGAGAATTTCTCCACGAATCTCGGGGATGCCGAATGCCAGCGCATTCGGCCTCCCGAAATTGGTGGAGAAACGGTCTGCCACCCCCCTGCCCCCGTGGGATGGGACTTACCGTGTTTGAATGTCCCTGGCAGCGGCGGCGGCTCCAGCGGCACTTCGGCGGCGGTTCGGCTGCGGCGGCTGCGGCAGCCGGTCTTCTGACCAGCTGCCGCCGCTGCCATTTCCAAGTAACAAACAAACAAACAAACAAACAAACAAACGTGATAGGCTACGTAAAGATTTACGTAGCCTATCACGGCTAGATTTTTTAAAAAAACACCATGATAGGCTACATAAATGTTTACGTAGCCTATCACGGCTGACTTTGGGGGAAAAAAAAGTGCGTATGCAAATGGCGGCGCCCATGGGCGCCGCCATTTGCATTCCTTATTTTGGCGTTCCTTATTTTGGCAAAATAGCCTTATTTTGGCTATTTGTGTTCCCCTTATTTTCGCTGTAGTCTACGTAAATGTTTACGTAGACTACACGTGCCAAAATAAGGAATGCAAATGGCGGCGCCCATGGGTGCCGCCATTTGCGTACTCGCTTTTTCTTTTTTTAAAAAAAGTCAGCCATGATAGGCTAGGTAAACATTTATGTAGCCTATCACGGCTAACTGCAGGGACGCAAACGGCGGCGGCTATGGCCATCGCCATTTGCGTCCCGGAAGGAGAGGAGGTTTTGCGGCCGGAGGGACGGGGCGACCCCCTGGCCAGAATTTCGGGGGGGGGGGATGGAGCGCCTCCCCCCCCGGCCAGAATTTCGGGGGGAGGGACGGAGCGCCTCCCCCCCCACCGTGAAGCAAGCTTCGGGATCAGGTAAGGGACTTTTGTCCATCCCTAGCAAGGTTTGAAGATTTTAGTTTAGAAAAAAAGGCAAGGAAGGGGCGACACAACAGAGATTTATACAAGTATCCATGGTGTGGAGAAAGAGGGTAGTGAGAAGTTCTTCTTTCTCTCCCATAATACTTCAACCTGGGATTATCCAATGAAGCTGAATAGTGGGAGGTTCATGAGGACCGGCAAAGGAAGTACATCTTCACACAGTGCATAGCTAAATTGTGGAATTTGCTACTACAAGATGCTGTGACTACCCCAACACAGATGGCTTGAGAGAGGATTAGATAAATTCATAGAATATACAGCTATCAATGGATGCTAGCCGTGATGGCTGCCTACCACCTGTGGATCAGATGCAGCATGCCTCTGGATAATGAATGCCAGTTTCTGAAGAACCAGAGTGGGAGAGGGCTATTGCCCTCATGTCGTGCTTGTGTGCTTCCCTTAGAAAATAGGATGCTGGCCTTTGGTCTCGTCCAGGACAGGAGGGCTCTTTTTAATATTCTTATGCTCTTCAACTGGTGAATGAACACTACAAGTGATGGCCACTGCTGTTATTTCTTTATGCATGTAAGTCTCATAGTGGTGGTAGTGAAGTTATTATCAGAGGCAATACTGTATTTGCAAAATTCTGCAATCAGGAAAGCCACAGGAAAAAAATATATCAGGCCTCCACAGGCTTGTAATATCCCCCTTGACTTCTGATTTCTTTGTCTCTGTCTTCTCTGTTTCTTCCATTCTTTCTGGATGCCACTGGCTAGTCTGCTCTGATGGCCTGCAGCCAGCTGAGCGATGTGTGTGGGGGGTGGGGGGGGCATGCAGATCTTAGAATTTGACTTCATGGGTTTATGAGGTATATATGGCAAATTATACCCCTTCATAGATGGCATATGGCATGGGCTTTACGATAATGCCTCATTGAGCAGTTTCAGAGGCTTTCACTGGAAATGGAGAGATGCTTTTATGTGTATGTTTTTTTTCAAAGCACACTGCCCTTTACCATTCTTATCCATGTGTTAATGTTAATAATAAGAAATAAATATGAATAGCACATTTGAAGTGCTTTACAACACCACTTCTGTTACATGATATTAATAATCCTTAACAACAATCATATAAGGTTGAGGACAGACATAGGATTTAAATAGCAGTCAAAGTGGATTCTTCAGCTTCAGGGTGACCCTGGCCTTGCCGTTTGCATGAGAGATACATATCAGTAAGGTGAATGCTGATTTAGTATTTCTCCACACTTTGTGCTTCACGTAGACTATATGCCTCCCCCCACTTCATTTTTAAAGAGAATTTATGTGGGAAGTGGGTTGGTGACATCAGAGCACTAGCCAATAGGCACCTTCCACAATTGGCTTTTCCCTTGTTGAAACTCTTGCAAATTTGCAGAATTATTTTTTTTTCCAGAGCTCGTCCCAAAAGAAGAAAAGATATATTTATTCTGAATGCAGTAAGGCTACTCCCAAACACATCCATTGCTCTAAAAATGCTGTGTCTGTCTTCACTCCATTATCCCATATTGCAGCCTTAGATACAGTGCTAAGGCTGAGAATATTGGCTTTCCTATGTCTACTTCGTGAATTCATGGTGGAGGCAAAGTTTGAAATGGGAACTTCTCAGCTCTCACTCTTAGCTGCTATGTGCTACAGCAAATCTTCTCTGTAATACAGGTTTTCTGTGTGGCAGGAACATGCCCCAAAGTACACACTGAACAGGACTTTTAATCCAGGTCAGAACAAACCCCAAATGTTACCCATTTGACTGCACTGGCTGATTGATTACTATACTATGGACACAAACAGCATCATGTAGTAGAAGCTTACAAACACAGTTCTGCTCATCTTATGTCTTGTTGTTGTTCAGTCGTTAAGTTGTGTCCGACTCTTCGTGACCCCATGGACCATAGCACACCAGGCCTTCCTGTCCTCCGATCTCTCCTGGGGTGTGCTCAGGTTCATATTCATTGCATCAGTGATGCTATCTAGCCATCTCATCCTCTGCCGTCCCCTTCTCCTTTTGCCTTCAATCTTTCCCAGCATTAGGGTCTTTTCCAGTGACTTTTCTCTTTGCGTTAGGTGGCCAAAATATTTGAGCTTCAGCTTCAATATCTGTCCTTCCAATGAGCACTCAGGGTTGATTTCCTTTAGTATTGACTGATTTGACCTCCTTGCAGTCCAGGGGACTCGTAAGAGTCTTCTCCAGCACCACAGTTCGAAAGCATCAATTCTTCGGCGCTCAGCCTTCCTTATAGTCCAGCTCTCACAGCCATACATTACTACTGGGAAAACCATAGCTTTGATTATACAGACCTTTGTCAGCAATGTGATGTCTCTGCTTCTTACTATGCTGTCTAGGTTTGCCATAGCTTTCCTCCCAAGGAGCAAGCGTCTTTTAATTTCATGGCTACAGTCACCATCTGTGGTGATCTTGGAGCCCAAGAAAATAAAATCTGTCACGGCTTCCATTTCTTCCCCTTCTATATGCCAGGAAGTGATGGGGCCAGATGCCATGATCTTCGTTTTTTTAATGTTGAGTTTCAAAACAGCTTTTGTACTCTCCACTTTCACCCTGAACAAGAGGCTCTTTAGATCCTCTTCACTTTCTGCCATTAGGGTGGTATCATCTGCGTATCTGAGGTTGTTGATCATTCTCCCGGCAATCTTAATTCCGACCTGTGATTCATCCAACCCGGCGTTTCTCATCATGTACTCTGCATATAAATTAAATAAGCAGGGTGACAATATGCAGTCTTGTTGTACTCCTTTCCCAATTTTGAACCAATCGGTTGTTCCATGTCTGGTTCTTACTATTGCTTCCTGACCCACATACAGGTTTCTCAGGAGAGGGGTAAGGTGGTCTAGTACTCACATCTCTTTAAGAATTTGCCACAGTTTGTTGTGATCCACACAATCAAAGGCTTTAGCGTAGTCAATGAAGCAGAAATAGACATTTTTCTGGAATTCTCTTGCCTTCTCCATGATCCAGCAAATGTTGACGATTTGATCTCTAGTTCCTCTGCCTCTTCGAAACCCAGCTTGTACTTCCAGTAGTTCTCGGTTCACATACTGCTGAAGCCTAGATTGTAGGATTTTGAGCATCACCTTGCTGGCATGTGAAATGAGCGCAATTGTATGGTAGTTTGAACACCTTTTGGCATTGCCCTTCTTTGGAACTGAAATGTAAACTGACCTTTTCCAGTCTTGTGGCCACTGTTGAGTGTTCCAAATTTGCTGGCATATTGAGTGCAGCACTTCAACAGAATCATCTTTTAGGATTTTAAATAGCTCAGCTGGAATACTGTCATCTCCGCTAGCTTTGTTGTTAGTAATGCTTCCTAAGGCCCACTTGACTTCACTCTCTAGGATGTCCGGCTCAAGTTCAGTGAGCGCACTGTCATGGCTATCAGGGACATTCAGATCTTTCCTGTATAGTTCTTCTGTGTATTCTTTCCACCTCTTCTTAATCTCATCTGCTTCTGTTAGGTCCCTGCCTTCTTTGTCCTTTATCATGCCCGTCTTTGCACAAAACATTCCTTTGAGATCTCCAATTTTCTTGAAGAGATCTCTAGTCTTTCTTATTCTATTGTTTTCCTTGATTTCTTTGCATTGTTCATTTAAGAAGGCCCTCTTGTCTCTCCTTGCTCTTCTCTGGAACTCTGCATTCAGTTGGATATATCTTCCCCTTTCTCCCTTGCTTTTCGCTTCCCTTCTTTCCTCAGCTACTTGTGAAGCCTCATCAGACAGTCACTTTGCTTTCTTGCATTTCTTTTTCTTTGGGATGGATTGAGTTGCTGCCTCCTGAACAATGTTGCGGACCTCCATCCATAGTTCCTCAGGCACTCTGTCTATCAGGTCTAATCCCTTAAATCTATTCCTCACCTCCACTGTATATTCATAAGGGATATGATTTAGGTCATACCTGAATGGTTTAGTGATTTTCCCTACATTCTTCAATTTAAGCCGAAATTTTGCAACAAGAAGCTCATGATCTGAGCCACAGTCAGCTCCAGGTCTTGTTTTTACTGACTGTATGGAGCTTCTCCATCTTTGGCTGCAAAGGACATAATCAATCTGATTTCGATATTGACCATCTGGTGATGTCCATGTGTAGAGTTGCCTCTTGTGCTGTTGGAAAAGAGTGTTTGCTATGATCAGTGTGTTCTCTTGGCAAAACTCTAGTAGCCTTTGTCCTGCTTCATTTTGTACACCAAGGCCATGCTTGCCTGTTATCCCAGTGGTTTCTTGACTTCCTGCTTTAGCATTCCAATCCCCTATGATGAAAAGGACATCTTTTTTGGTGTTAGTTCTAGAAGGTGTTGTAGGTCTTCATAGAACCGATCAACCTCAGCTTCTTCGGCCTCAGTGTTTGGGGCATAGACTTGAATTACTGTGATGTTGAATGGTTTGCCTTGGATCCATACTGAGATCATTCTATCGTTTTTGAGATTGTACCCCAGTACTGCTTTTCCCACCCTTTTATTGACTATGACTGCTACTCCATTTCTTCTAAGGGATTCTTGCCCACAGTAGTAGATACAATGGTCACCTGAATTAAATTCGCCCATGCTTGTCCATTTTAGTTTGCTGATTCCCAAGATGTCGATGTTCAATCTTGCCATCTCATGTTTGACCACCTCCAGCTTACCTTGATTCATTGATCTTACATTCCAGGTTCCTAAACAATATTGTTCTTTACAGCATCGGATTTTCTTTTCACCACCAAACACATCCACAGCTGAGTGTCCTTTCGGCTTTGGCCCAGCCACTTCACTCTTTCTGGCGCTACTTGGAAATATCCTCTGCTCTTCCCCAGTAGTATATTGGACACCTTCCGACCTGAGGGGCTCGTCTTCCGGCATCATATCTTTTAGCCTTGTGATACCTTTCATGAGGTTTTCTTGGCAAGAATACTGGAGTGGGTTGCCATTTCCTTCTCCAGTGGACCACATTTTGTCAGAACTCTCTGCCATGACCTGTCCGTCTTGGGTGGCCCTGCACGGCATAGCTTATGGCTTCACTGAGTTATGCAAGCCCCTTCACCACAACAAGGCAGTGATCCATGAAGGGGTTATTAAGTGCTACATGCCTTATAAATAAATAAATAAATAAATCAGCTTGAAACTGGCCTGTATTTGTCGTGCCAGCAAATATCATCTTATGTACTCTGTCCTTATTGTAAAAGACAATAGTGTCAGAGGGGAGTTGCAAAATGGCATAACAGAGAAAAGAGAGATGGAATTTGTGTGGTATCAGCAGGGCATAATTATGACCTGGGTAAAGGAGATGAGGCTGGGTTCCTTAGGGAGAGAGAGGTTTTCTCCCATCTAGCAAAAGGCCATCTAGACCTGTTGCAGTCTGAGTGGTCTGGTGGACCACTCTCCATATTATTTTAGTTTTTCTCTGCAGCCATGAGAGCTAGAAACCCTATTTCTTAAAATGCTTGTTGGAACCTGCAGGAGTGTGATGAATGTACTAGCTGTGCAATTTGCAGCATGACTGTGTGTTGTCAGCCTGAGATAAAACCATAAGAAAGACTTTAAAACAAAACGGAATTTGCATTCTAACCAATGTGGGTTTTACATTTAAATTGCAAGTGTGAGACACCTCACATCTGGTGCCACAGTGTCATATGTGAAAACAACCTAAATCTGTCTTTGATCTTGCCAGACAGATTTGCTTGTAGGTTATTTGTGTGTAAGCAATTGGCTGTATCCTTCAAATTTAAGGAAGGAAAGAAAGAAGAGAGATGGAGGGAGGGAGGGAGACAGAGGGAGAAAAAAAAGAAATCAGATACATTTTATTTATTTGTTTATTTATTACTTTTCTGTACCGCCCAATAGCCGAATCTCTCATAATTTGAGAGTTCCTTGCCTTTTCAGTGTTCAGTCCTTGCATGTACATGTTTTTGCCTTTAGGCAACCGGAGGTTTGTCAAAAAGAAAAAGAAAGGACTGATTAAGAAAGGAAATGAAAAACAAGTGACAATTCTGGAAAAAGAAAGATCAGAAGAGAGGGAGAAAGAGGGAGAGAGAGAGAAATTATGCTAAGGATACACAGAAGACATGTAACAACGACAAACAGTGTTATGTGTTTAAGAGGTGCTATTATTCTAAGGGGTGCTATTATTTTTAGAGGTGATGTTCTTCTTCTCCCACTTCTAGATTAGTGGAATAAAGGTAGGTTAGTGGAGTAAAACCAGTCCCCGCTTTTACTTCATGTTTCTATTCTGATAAGCAGAAAATTGACTCGGTTTAATGCACACCTTCTATCTGCTAACTCTAGAGTCAATAAAAAAAATCTTTTATAGGGAGACCTGTAAGTGCATGGGCCTCCCAACAAGGTCGTGGTGGTGGTATTTCCATCATAAAGTTCAGTCAAGTTCATGACACTAAACAGTGCCACAAATAAGTCTGCAGAAGAGAAACCTTTATCTCCCCACAAAATGTCTCTGAACAAACACAGAAAGCAGGGGCTGTCAAGTCTCACTCATGGACTTGCTCAGTCATTGTATGTATTGAGGCATGTGTTATCATTGGCTTTGTTCACTACACATAATGACTGAAGGAGGAAGGTTTATTTACCATGTGCAGGGATTAAAGTCCCCCCCGCCCCTTGAGGCCTAATTTTAAGGCTTGTTTTTCACTCAGTTCTCCGTTTACTTTTGTTTCTGTCTACAAACTGCGCAAGTTATACACTGAGCACTGAAATTGTTGAGTTACATTTTCAAATCATTTCTTCTTTGACCACCATCTTCTAAGCGAGAGATTGAAAATGAAGATTTTGAGAAAATAAAGTCAATATTTGGGACCTACTACTGTGGAACTTTAATAGACCCACAGTGGCAGTTCACACAGCCCTCCCCTACTAATGGTGTACTTCTGACCAGTTGACCACTCTCAGAGGAGACTGTTGACTTGTTTTTGTAAGGGAAGGGAAGGACAAAAAGCAAAATATGAGAGGAAGTAGAGGTTGCAGTTACAATTATCGTTCCCTCAGCTCTTTCTTTTCACTATCGATTTATTCTTCCCTAGGTGGAGGGAGCAATCCGTTGTCCCCTAGACAGCGTCTGGGGGACATAGGATTTTTCAGTTTCTTCTTGGCTTCAAGCTCGAAGACAGAGCTCCAAGCTCGGAGTCAGGAAACTGCACTCCCCACCCCTCCCTCTCATAGCTGGCATGGGGAGAACTGCACCAGCTGCCTCTCCACACTTGGTACACAAAATGCGGAGATGGGGGAAAGGGGGGCGTTGCTGGGGACCGGGAGAAGGCTGGGGTGGCTGGCTTATGCTTTTACCTATTGCTACCCCAGCCTCCTTCCCTCCCACTCCCCGAAGCCTCTGCTAGACAGGCAAAATCATCTGTCTAGCTAAAATGCAGAGAGGGAAGTGTGAGGCACCTCTCTCTCTGCATAGGGTACACGTAAGCCTCTGAGTTCAGGGGCTTACAAGTACCCAGAGTGCAACCCATAGGACTATGCCGTAACTTACTTTCAGCAATACATTTTGAGTGAACATAGTGTGGAAGTAAATGCGGCATGAGAAACATGACTCTATAACTTAGGTTTAAAGTATATGTAATGGTAGCAGGCTTGTGTGTTTAAACTCAGGTCTGCCCCAATCACAAATAAAGGAGCTGTGGGATTGGGGGAGCTTATTTTAAGAATAAACACTGCATCCGAGTGAGCAGAGCTTAATCCTCCCCTCTCCTGTGGCTTACCTCCTTTCATCCCCTACCCCAGGCACCTTTCTCCCTGCTTGGCTGACTTTCAGCTGGTGGGAGATGGGGAGGGAAGATGTTGTGGCAGCAACCTGAGGAAAGGTAAACCATGAGAGTGGGGTGGGGTGAGAAAGGCAGGGGAGCCAACTACCCTCACTCTTCTGTTCTTTACCCCACCACCTCCACCTCCATACTTTATAGATGCCTGAGGTGACCAAGGATTACGTGAATTGTCTGGCTGTGAGGCAGCAACGGCATGTGGGCTCTGGGGCCAGGCAGTCAGGTGGATGGAACCTGGAACCTGCCCTGCCCTCTCTCTCTCTCTCTCTCTCTCTCTCTCTCTCTCTCTCTTGGCTTCCTTACTTCGCTCCCTCCTCTTCACACCAGCTATAAGAGCAGCAGACAGGGCAGCGAACACTTGGGGAGACAAGACAGGCAAGAGATGTGTGGGCTGCCTCCCTGTGCATGTTTGAGTGGGCAGAATCCAATGGGGCCCTTACACCCCCACCATTCTCTTATGCCCTGCCAATTCCATCGTGCAAGCAGCCCCCACTGCTTGCACAATGGCGATTTATTTAGCACAACTTGAAATGCTGATTTCTGGAAGAAGGTAGGTCAGTGGAGCTCACATAAAGGAGCTCCCCTGATCTGCCTCCTTCCAGTAACGAGCATTTCTGCTCATTTTGGGATTTCTCCTAGGAAGCTCTAGCTCTCCCTTGTGTAAGCGGTGGGTCTTGCTTGCACAGTGGAATTGGCGGGATTCACCACTTGGGGAAAAGAATTGGTAGGGTGGAAATGAATCAGCGGGGGCATAAGTGCCCTGTTGGAGTCTGCCCAGTCTGTCTGAATGTTCTAGATGAGGTTGTACTCCCTCTGAAGGATCGGGTCTGTAGTTTGGGGGTACTCCTAGATCCATCATTGTTGCCATGGCACCTCGGAGTGCCTTTTGCCAGCTTCAGCTGGTTCACCAACTACGGCCTCTCCTGCCAAGAGGGCTAGCTTGGCCACAGTGATACAAGACTGGATTAACATGCTCTATGTGGGGCTGCCCTTAGGGCTGCTCTGGAAGCTGAAGCTAGTGCAGAGTGCAGCAGCTCAGCTGTTGTTGGGAGCTGCCCCTTTCCAGCATGTAACTCCTTTGCTGAGGAACTGCACTGGCTGCCTATTGGTTACCAGGCAAGGTTTATGGTTTTAGTACTAGTGTACAAAGCCCTAAACAACTAGGGGCCAGGATACCTGAGAGAGCGCCTTCTCCCTTATCAACCTGCCTGGTCACTGAGGTCATTGGAGGGCTTGCTCCTGGTGGTTCCACATGGACCTATGGCCTGATTGGAGTCCACCAGGAGAAGAGCCTTCAGCATGGTGGCCCCCTTTCTTTGGAATTCCCTGCCCCTGGAGGTCAGGCAGGCACCAACACTGTGTTGTTTCTGGCACCTCCTGAAAACAGCACTGTTCCAGGAGGCATTCCTTAATTGACCAGTTATGGGGTTTTTTGGTATTATGTTTTTAAACAAGTATAATTTTAATATGGTGTTTTAATATTTTTATTCTTTTACTGTTTTATGTCTTGTGTTCACTGCTCTGAAATCTGTTCTAGATATGGAGCGGTACATAAATATTGTAAATAAATAAGTAATAAATGTGCTAGAGTGGGTGACTGGCTGTGTGTTTTTGTGTGTATTTAGAGCCCTTTTAATACCACTAACACGTATTAGTCCATACCTGCATTATGCATTAATTTCGCCAGTCCTATATAAAATTGTGTTTTGTTTTGTTTTTTAAAGCCCATTTTTGTTATTGCATGTTATCATTCTTTTGTGAGCATGATCTAAAGCAGCCTTCCCCAACCTGGTGCTCTCCAACTATTTTGGACTACAATTCCCATAATCCCCAGCCAACATAGTCAATGAATCCAGTATGATGGGGGTTGAAGTCCAAAACCTCTGGAGGGCACCAGTTTGGGGAAGGCTGACCCAAAGGGAGTTTACTGTGAAATCCTATATACACTTACCTGAGAGTAGGCCCCAGTGAACTCAGTGGGATTTATTTTCTGAGTAGACCTGTATAAAACTGCACTGTTAGTCTCATTCAGGTTATAATTCTCCCACATGTAGAGGACATATGCATCCAAACATTATTTCAGTTACATTAAAGATGTTCAAGGCCTTATGCTCATCCTCTACCTATCAGTGAATCCTGCTTTTAGTTAATTTTGCCTGCAGGAATTTTGATTTGATCATAAGCACACCACCTTTTTGAACTTCTTAAAATACTTCATTGAACTTCTTAAAATACTTCAATACCCAGGTGGTGCTTAACAAAATAATTAGTCACTAGAACGTGGGGAATTCTCTCTTATGGACAGGATATCAGAAGCATTGTAAATCATGTAAAACCTGTCCTTGCAACAAGTTGCATTTGTGCAATTTGCAGGATTCTTTGCTTCACACATGATGTCTTTATATAAGAATGGTGTGAACACCAACTCCCCCTTTTATGTAGTGAAGGAACAAGATGTCCTCCAGATGGGTAGAAATTTCCCCCTTCCACAATGAAAGCAGGACTTGGATACCAGGCAGGAGAGAATGGAGGGAAAAGAGAGAGACTTAAATTAGGCACTCTCTGGCCTTTGATGGGAATTCATCATGACATTTTTGTTGGATTGTGCTTTTGAGAGGAGGCTGCCTTTAAGAAAAGAACTGCAGAAGTTAGATTCATGATGCATAGATAGAAATGTCTTGGCCATGACAAAGATACACTCATCTTCTTTCTTAATATCACTGAAACAATCCTATGACAATAAAAATAGAAGTGCTGCAGATGAATGTTCAGTAACACTCAAACATGTCTTGCCCACAGCCAATGCTGAAGGATTCCCCCCTTTTTATAGAGATCTGCATTTCTATGGCTGACCCATTATTTCTTCCTTTTATAGTCCAAAATAAAGCCCATATCTCAGTGTCTGTAGCCCCTGATGTACCTTGCCTGAAGCCAATCTGGTCCTTGGGCCAAAAGCGGTTCCTCATCCCTGCTGTAGACTAGCAACCTTTATTATCCAGCAGAAAGATTCAGTTTTCCTCAGGGGAGCATAGGAATTACAGTAGGCATTCTTTACCAAAGACATCATTTTAGAAATTCTTAAGAAACAATCCATGGTCAACACAAACTTACCAGACAAACAGACACTCATTTTTACTATTACATTTCTATTAAAAAATGCCAAGGCAAAATGAAAATGTTTTCTAGCATTATTTATTTAAAACATTTACACCTGCCTTTCCTCAATGAGCAGCTAACACCATAATTTAAAACAGCAATGTAACCATTTTAAAAAGAGTTTGACAACAGCAACACATATAATGAAGCAGCCACAAACTGTTAAAACAGTAGAGAGATTAAAAAAAAATGCAATAACCATAAAAAAATAATTTCACTGGAGCAATTAAACCATTTCAAACAGGGAGAAATCATTTATGGCCCAAAAAACTTCCTAAAGATGAAAGTTTCGACATTTACTTTTAAAGAAAGGATCGGGAAGATGAACCTTTATCGGAAGGGAGGTCCAAAACCTGATTCCTCAAGGAATTAACACTTTGGCTGATGGGGCGGCGGGAGCGGCGGAGGATCGACTTCAAACAAGGCTGTGACCCACTTTCCAATCAAGGGCTGAATTCAGTTTTGGAGTCGCTCTCAGGGGCTACATTCTAACAGTGGGTGGAGGTGAAGGCAAGAGGGGCAGAGCCATAGGCAAAGGGGCAGGGGTAGAAATACCTGCATATTTTAGCCTAAAGCTCTTCCTGCTGGCAATTAAGCTTTTGAAGAGGCATTTCAGCCATTTAGAATGAGGGGGGGATAGGAAAGCTGAGAAACTGCCAAATGATTGGGGGTAAGGGGGTGGAGTCAGGGGAACAGGCCAGGGCCATCCGGAAATGCTAGATTGGGAGCCCACGCAGACTGGATTTGGCCTGCAGTCCTGGGGTTTAACACCCCTGAGTTAAAATACTGCCTAGACCCTACATAAAACTGATACACAGACTCATGGAATCAGGCATTACCTCTTAAACTTAATAATGAATAGTAAAGTGCCCCAATAAACTGTGGTTACAGAACAAAAATGAGCAAATCACCTGAGCTAAGCTTCATTCTACTTTAGCATTCAATCACTGATGAATTCATAATGATTCAACATACAACATAAGAAAAACCTCTCTGTGTAACAATGAAAGCTCAATTTTAGTCGAGTAAACTTGGGAGGTCTAACAAACAAAACAACAAACACAGTAAAATGTCCGAATCTTGTACAATATGAGCATGATCCATGGGACATTGCACTAAAGGTGCATCCCCAACCTGTCATCTGAGTTAACTCTTTTGTTGCGTAATGTTAATGTTCTAAGGTCAACGATTGACAGGAATACTTTATTTCTAATTGTGAACTAATTTTAACACCACGAGTGTAGTTAACAATATTATGCGCCCCTGAACTATTGCTATGTATTGATAGGACTGGCATAGCTTGAAAATTAGGTTTAGAGCTGTGCTCAAAAGGCCTCTCAAAATTCTCCAGACTTTTTGTGGGCTGGGAAATTGGGCTGGGGGGCAGACACACAATTTCACCAAATTTCTCCTAAGGGTGGAGAAATTCTCCAACAGTTTCTCACACACAGGGCTCACTATTGGCAGGGGTTGTTGCACAGGTTCTTTCTTTTTTCCTAAGGGTGTTTAGTTTATTACAGTGCTCCTGCAAGTGGCAACAGCATCATCTGTGTTGAGGCTTCCATTTTTCTGAGGCAGAATTTTGAATGTCTTTGGGTGGTATTTTTGAGCTTACCTAATCACTGCGAGGTGGCAGAGGGTGCCGTGTGTGTTTTTTCTCTGTTACTCATCTTTCCATTGCTCTGCAGCCTCCCAGGCCACCTGCACTTTCTGAACTGAAAAAGCCCCATGGGAGGAATTGCCTCATGATGTCTTTAACTTAAGTGCAGGAAGCCAAGGAGGCTACAGGCTGCCACGGAGATTACTGTACAATGACAGACAGACAGGACACTCGCACAAACTCCTCAGCCACCTCATAAGTAAGGTAAGCACAAGAACCCCAACCCAACCCATGAGAATTTTTCAGAAATTTCTCCTCCTTTGAATTTCTTTTCAAAAGCAATTTCTTTTCTATCAATTTGAATGAGAATGGTTGAAAAAAATGTGGGAGAAATTTTCGGCACAGCACTAATTAGGGTTACAAAGCAGAGAATGGGATCAATTATTTATCTTCCAGGAATGTGGAATGTGTATATATATAAGGAGCACAACTGAATCCAAATTAACTGGTTTCAATAGGCGAGTGAAGCATCTCCTTAATTTTCTGAAAATGAAAATGAATGGGACCTAACTTTGGCTGGAGTGTGCTCTCTATATTTGTATGCTTCAAACAAAGGACGAACACATCTGTCCATTTTGCTTTCTCTCTTAATCTTAAGTTCAGTTTTAACTGAACTTTGAGAACTTAAAAAAAGAATATGTTTGCATGAAAAGTCACATGCATTTTTCTGTGTATTTCACCTAATATGTGCATTTCACCTAAAATGTGCATTTTTATACATAATTTTGCCTAATTTACCTACTTTTTTGCAAGTATGTTTCCTAATACAATGCATTTTTGAACATTATTTGCATGAATATATGTATGTTTGTGTGCACCTTTCCCTAATATACACATTTTTTGCATGCATTTTTTTTTAATCTGAAAACTCCATTGCAAAATTTGGAGCAGTGTGAATTTCAAAGGACAACAGAATTCCATTTCGCATATTGGTTTGAAAGCGTGGTACATTAGGTAAGTTGGCATTAAAATGCAAACTGAATGAATTCTATGCGAACAAATATATAGAGTATGCTTCATCCCTACTTCAAATATGACTGGCCCATTATATATTTCTAACTGGTTATCCGCAGTGCCTCCTGCATTCTATATCCTGGTTGTGCACAGAGAACAACATTATTGTTTTTGGATCCCAAAGCATTTGCTTTTTCCTTGGTAGCCACAACAGCAGGAGCAGAAGGATTATGGCCATGTCTGAGCATGAGTATGCCACACCACACTATCTTTGCAAGCAGGAACTTTTTAGCACCAGTTAGTTGTCCCCCCTGCCGCAAAAAAAGCTGGTCAAGCCAGCCCAATGTAATTCCAGTCTAATTATACCTGGAGGATCAGTTTCTAGGCTTTAGTCTCATTCATGAGCCTTATGTTGCCACCTTAAAGCTTTGGTGTGGGGGGTGGGGGGGGAGAGTAAATGAGTAGAATAAACCCTTTGTTTAAAAGGAATGCAGGTGAACCCCAGACATCCTGTTGCTCGTGTGTGTGTGTGTGTGTGTGTGTGTGTATCTCAGGTTCATCCAGCTGAAACTGTAAGGGAAATCTAAGCCTTGAGTGAGACATCTCTCTCTCTCTCTCTCTCTCTCTCTCCTCTCTCTGATTTTGCATGTGCACAAGTAATGTCCAGTCAGAAGTCGACTTAAGAATGAGCCTTGTCGTCTTCTGTGCCTTGCTGTGCCAGGTGTGCTGTGTGTGCACCTTTTCACGTTGCCAAGGCAGGAGGGGAGGAGGAGGAGAATAGGTATGTAGAGAATGTGAAGATAGATGGGCTCCCATTCAGTCTTCAGCATTCAAATGAATCACTTAGCTCTGTGCACCCCACATCGGTCTCCTTCCTGCTCCCAGGAAGGTGCAGCTTGTCAGGCATGCATCAGTGGTCTTATTAATGCAGGATCATGTTCCCCCTGTGCTGTCTATCCCACTCATCACTTTTCGTGTCTCACACCTATTCTGAGTGGGAAAGGTTCGGAATGTAATGGCATTGTTGGAACTTATTGGGAACTACAGCCTGCATTTGCAATGTTTTGAAAATCCCTGTGAACACAAATAGCTGTCCATGTCTTCTAAGATAAATTTGGAACCTTGGATATGCTCACAGAAGACGCCCTGCTATTTCCTCGCTGGATATACCTGAAAATGCCCGCAATCCTATAACGCACATGCTGAGTAAAAAGCCCCAATGGGATTTACTCCTCAGTCGAAATGCATGGGGGACCACAGTGTAAATCTTCTAAAGAGGCAATTTGGTTTCTTTTACAAAAGAGTCACATTTAAGGAGGGTGCAGGACCAACCTTGAGAGCCTGGATGGTCAAGTTGTATTGGACTTACATTGGGGAGACCCATGTTCAAATCCCTGCTCAGCAGTGAAGCTCACAGGGTGACCTTGGGCAAGTCACTCCCTTTTTCTGCCTAACCTACCTCTCAGGGTTGTTGTGAAGATAAAAGGGTGGGGCCCAGATACACTGCCCTGGTCACACTGGAGGAAAAACAGCAGTTTTACAGCAACTTAAAGAATAACAGACTTATTATATATAAGCCTCCAGTGGAGTAGCTGTGTGAGTCTGTTGCAGCAAAAACCAACAGAGAGCTCTTAAAGATTGACATGTTTATTATGGCTTAAGGTTTCGTGGACTACAATGAAAGATTCAACAGACAAAATATTTATTGTGGATTCTTTCAGTCTTTTAGGTCCTGTAAGATTCTTCATTGGTTTTGCTGTAACAAACTTGACTACCCATGTGTGGTTGTTGTTTTTTAAATCATTGGAGCAAAGGCAGCATAAAAAAATACATGAAAGAGTAAAATGAGAGCATATTTCCAAATTTTTCCAACTTTTCTCTGTCATTTTTCTCTGTCATTTAAAAAAAAATGAGGAGGGGACCTATGTCATTTTGGGCCCTTTCACACATTATTTGACAACAAACCTAGGTAGGCCAATGAATGTACACTTGCCAGTACATGTACACTGCAGCCCGTCCTGAAACTGTGAATGTACCTGTGAGACATATATATCTGTAAGCACGAATTTGTCACATTCGAACTTCACAATTTTCAAATGTACACTGAAACCCAGGGCTAGTGCCAGGTTTGGCAGGGCCCTCCGCACACCTCTAGTGTTGTGAGGGCCCTATCTCTCCTTCCCTTAACTGCCAATGTCAGGGGAGCACAGCAGCAGCAAAGAAAGCTATTCTAGCCAGTAAGCTCTGCTGCTGGCGCTCGCCATATAAGCTCCTCCATAATGCTCCTGAGAAATATCCCAGAGGTATTATGGGGAAATTAAATTGGCAGGTGCTAGTCACCCAGGCTTCAGGACTGGGCAAAGGAACACTGAGAGACCTGCCAGGCCTGGGTGGCTGTGGCTGCCAATTTGGACTGGCGCCAGGCTTGGCAGTGAGTCCTCCTGAGAGCTCAGGCCGTAACTGCCCAGTGCTTCTGACCTCTGACTCTGAGCCACCCTACTTAAACCATAAAAGGTATACACGTAAAAACAATGTGTGACAAGTCCTTTTTACCTTTGGTGCCAAAGTATTATTGGATGAAGTTCATGTGTACTTTTATATTACTGGATTTATAAAAGGTTTAGACCTTGTACCCAGTTGACATAGCACAGTAAAGATATTTGCTTTTTATAGAGACATTCTGAAAAGGAAAAAAGGGAAAAAATCAGGATGCATTAGCAAATATGACCTGCAGCACAAAGATAGTGGAAGGGAAGATCAGAAAAACAGGAATGGTGTTTATTTATTATTTATATAGAACCATCAGTCCACATTGTACATAGCAAAGCATAAGAGGACAAGACCCTTCCCCATGGAGCGTACAATCTAAAATAATAAAAAAAAATAATAAAGTGATATGATTCAAAGTTGGCATGGATTGGCTAGCTGTAACTTTCAGGAATTTCACATTGGTCTGCACACAGTCCCAAGGGATACCTCTGGGATAATTTCTGGAATGTCTTGAATCATTCTCTTGCTCACCGCTATGGTGTAGTCCTACCATAGCATAGCTCCAATACAAATCTGATGGTGGACCAGATAGCATTTTCTAGTTCAGGGCAAGCCCAAAAAATTCCCACTGCTGTAATACTGTTAAAATATAATTTTTCTTTCCTGAACAAATAGACAATGGTCACTCTAGATACATGCAGACATCAGTAAACAGAAGGCAAGATGGCAATTGAATGGGTAATTCAATTGCCATCTTGTGAATGGTTCAGTGAATGGTTAATTCACTCTGGTCAAATTCAGGACACACTCACCCCATCACCCAGCTGCTACATTATCTACCTCTACCCTAAATGGCCAGAATCAAGATTCTGCCTGAGATGATGTGCCAACTGTACCAGCTGTTTAAAATTTGTCCAGGAATGTATCCCATGGAAAATGTTTTGGTACAGAGCCCTGTCCTCAATTCAGATTGGTTAGCAGCATTGTACCATTGATGCCATGTCATTACCATCACTCTCAGCAGTGATGCTCCTCATTTTGTAATAAATATTGTACACCTTATAATAAAGGGGAGGGGGAATGAATTAACTTTGAACAGTTCATTAAATAGCAAGTGTCTCTCTTTCCTTACTTAGGAGGACATGCAGAACATAATTACAATAAGTGGTCTGTTATTTTTAGATTTTGTTCAGGTCTAATGAAGGGGAAACTCAACTTCATGATCATCTGCAGTTAGTGAAACAGGCTGGGTTTCCAACATCATCATTGCTAACTACTCTGTTCTTTATTAGAGGAGTTTAATTTAAAAATGAGTCTGGCTTAACTCCTTCTAGAACAAACTCTTGTGGTTTGTATAGACATTTTTTTTAATTTTTATTTATTTATTTTTTGTTTTGTTTTTGCATTAACTCTTGCACTGCAGGGGATGTTGTCACTTTCCCTTAAGCAACACCTTCCTTGCCTTGCTGAGAACACAAACAATTCAGCATTTCCTGTGAAATACAATATTCCTGTCTCACTAGAGCCCTATTACTATTGGGTTCTTATCTATGACACAACTATTGGAATGATGATATGACACATAATTCTGCTAAGACCACACTCCTATGCTATATTTACATGGGCCAGAACACCTTAGGTTTTGGTGTAATTCACGTACACTAGTGTATTTTGAGTAGGGTGGATGAATCAGGGCATTTCCAGTCTGTGTCAGTTTTGCATGTATTTAATCAGTAGGGACGTCGGACAAATCCACAATTCAGATTTCTATGAATCTGACCCATGGATTCTGCAGTGGACTGGCTTTTCCCAAGTCGCATGGATTCCATGAATTTGCAGACTGTTTTTTTTTTTTTTTAAACTTTATGGAATTTTACACAAATTTAGTTGTGGAAAAATACGTGTTTTGTTTTGTTTTTTAAACCACTGGCTGAAAATGTGCATTTTCCCCATAGACTAAAGTATAAAAATGTCCAGCTTGGAGGGATTTATGCACTTGGGGGGTGGGGATTTCTGCATTTTGGCGGGGGGGGGATTCACACCTTTTTTGCAAGTGCAAATTTCACAAATGTGAATTTGCACAAGTTCGGGAAACTGGGAAAAAATCTGATTCTGTCAAGGAGTGGACGATAGAATGAAAGGCACCAGACAATCTGTGAAACAGAGATGGAACAGATTTTACAAAACCTGTACATCCCTAATCAAAAGTCTGTTCCATCCCATTTCCACATGAGTCTGCAATTTTTTAAAACAAACAAAATGCACAAATATTTGTATTTATTTTCATACAGTTCCCCCTAAAATACACATTTTGTATGCAATTCTCCCCAACATATGCATTTTTGTTCACAATTTTTGATTCAAGAACTATATTGCAAAATTTGGGGAAGGATAACTGGCAAGTGTGAAATAGATCAGTTTGCTTAAAGATGTGGGCCAAATAACATGCTTCCCCATCCTTGAGATATGCCATAGTTGGGAACCAGTCAAGGATATGATGGCAGAATATTACTGCAGTATATCCCTTCTGCTGGTGCAACTCTCCCAGTGGAGGGACCAAAAAAAGCCTCTTTGTATGCTCTTACTGCCTGCATCACAGTGATTGTGTCTATGAGAGGTTGTGTGGTGACCTTAACCCCCTTCAGAATCATTGCTAATGTGTTGCATATCAGTACCTGAATGGGGCTGCACTGACTAGCTTCACCCCACAACTTCATCATGCCTTCCAACTTGCCCTGCCCTTTGGCGTCTGCACGTATAGCACAATTGCCTGCAGCAGGGAAACCTTCATGCACCCAGCAAAAGCTTCCCCCGCTGCAGACATTTGCACTGAATGCATGTATGCCAGGAGGTTCAACAGGACAGAGTGTATGATGTCAGGGGTGAGGCTATTCAGTGCACCCCACTCAGGTGTTGATACAATGTGTGAGATGTACTTGTGGGCAGGACTAGCCCTACCATGAGGCAGAGTGAGCCGGTTGCCTCAGGTGGCAGATTCTGGGAAGTAGGGTTATGGCACCAAGCTTTTGGAGGACAGAGCTGCATGTACAATGTGGCCTGCCCTGCCCTGCATCTCCTAATATAGCCTGCTGCCCTCAAGTGCAGCGGGGGATGCTGTCTGGCACCAGTAGTGAAGAACGATTCAACGGCCAGTGTGGACAGCTATTGTACATGGAATGGGAGCAAGCAGGGTGCCATCTTGTCCTTTACCTTAGGCAGCAAAATGTTTTGGGCCGGCCTTGCTTCCGGAAACTAGACATGAGGGTGTTGTGCATTTGTTCATGCCTACCATTGTGTGTGTGAATACTGTCAGATGGGAAAATGTGTTTTATAAGCTTAGGGTAGCAGTCCAGTGGTGAAAATGAGAGAGAACAGACAGGCCTAGAGTTCCAGAAAAGCTTTTTATTAACTTCAATAACTGAGCTCACAGTAGATCAAAACATCACAGGAATTCAAAAAACCATGTAATCCACTTTCATCACTGTTGGGGTACCATACTATGATTCATCACAGTTTTCCTCCCCCACCTCCACAACTCCTTTAATCTGGCTCTGATTTGCAATCTTCACTTCCCAGCAGTCCTCTGAGTATCTTAAAGGAAATAGCCTTATGATACATAGTCAAATTTTGTGTTAGATCTTCTCAGCTGAGGTTGGGATATCACTATTTCAAAGTCTCCACAAATATGGTTGTAATTCCTGTTCTACCCTACACGATGACAAGGCATGCCTTCCTTACAAAGGCATATCTTTCTTCCCTAGGAAGTAATTTGTGCTGATCTTTATCCTCAGATTATTCTTCCCACTCTGACTAAACACTGTTCCAGTACTTGGTAGAACAGTCTGTTAGAGAGAAGCAAGACCTTGCCTCTTTAAGTGACTTTTTGGGGGGAAGGAGAGAAAAGACAGCTGGCACAATGGAGACTATGAAGAGGTATGATCTTGTGAAAGGATGGAAACTTTTTAAAAATTCTGAGCTTCTAATCTTATAGTTACAGATGCCTTGAGCCCAACATTACAGTATACAGACAATTGTTTCTAAGACAGAATGAGAGAAATTTCACCCACTTTTTATTACCATGGTAATAGCTTTGACCCAGCATCAGTAGTTCCATGATGACTATGCAAAAATAAAATGGGGAAGACAGAGCATCACTACAATACAAAAGGACTGTTTGCTCCCCTTTCCTTGTTTCTAATAGTAACCCCAAGTCTCGTACAAGTCAATTGAGTGGTGAAATTGATTAGACCAACTCATAGGCAGTTTCTGGTCCAGTCAATTTCATTCATAAAGTTATCTTCTTTAAAAAGGGGAGGCTAGCATTGTTCTATATTTCTCCTTTTTAAAGCATTACACAGGCATTATCCAATAGGTGCCTGCAACAATAGCATCCAAATATATACACATTTATTTCAACATGCATACTAGGGGCTTGCTTCTGCTTTCCCAGGATATAGCTTGATGTGTTACAAATAATGGTAAAATCTGTTTGAAGAGAGACCATGCCAGGACAGAAAATGAGCAATACACTGTAGAGCAAGAACCCAATGATGGCTTTGCCTAAGTCAAAATGTACATTTCCAAACACTGCAATGGATGTGCTCTTGTACATGTATACAAGAAATATGACTTACAAAGCAATGTTGAGGTGTTTAAGGTGCCTTAGGTGAGATCCTAAAGAACCTCCAAAGTTAACCCACCTTGATTCATTGGGCTTTTCTACACAAGGCATTTATCATGAACTTACCATTCCCTTCTCACAGTTGTTTACAGGTTCTTTAGACAATGGCATGACCTTCCAGTTTCGCTTCTGTGACTAAAGAGCACCTTCAGTGAGTTATTTTAGAGCAGGGGAAATGCAATATTTCATTGTAAATGTGAAAGAAAATACTTTTTTTTTTTCACTTGTGCTATTCTGCTCTACCACACTGCCACCTAGAAATTATGTAGCAGAAGAGAAGGAAAGGAAATACTCTTCATATGGTCGGATCTCAATTCTGCAACAAAACTGAAAGTAGATACAGCCGATTAACAGCCTCGTGTAGAAAAGCTCATTGTTGAAATCCCGGCCATTTTATGTGCAGATGCATCCTCCTGACAGATAAAACTTGTCATGGTTTGAGAAAGCCTTAACAAGTAAGTTGTCTTCAAAGCCCCTCCCCTGCCACAACTCCCCATGCCTTCAATTTATGTCATAGGGATCATGGCTTTGCATATGTTATAGCATCGATAACAACCTCTCTGACAGAGGTACTCCTTAATGACAATCCTCCATTGCAACAAACATCCATTCTATGTGGGGTGGGGGGTGGGAATGATTTAAAAGAGAGATTTTGGCCCAGATATGCTCAGCATTCACCAGTATTTGAAGCACATGGAAAACTCTGTTGGAAAAGGGCCATAAAAGTTATATCTCATTAAAAGATATAGCAAGTAATAAAATAAAATAAAGTATATATATAAAAAAACACTAAGGAGATTTTTCCAGGATGCCATTGCTTTTTTCTGCATTAGTTGGATTTCTCCACATAGAGTTGACAGGATTGTAACCGGTGTAGTAAGTGTCAAAATGCTTTAATTAGAAGCTTTCGGGGGGCGGGGGAGGGTTATATGAAGCTATTCCTTATACATTCCACCAATTATTGAGTGCTTTTCTGTGAACATGAGGATACAATTAGTTTACTGTGAAAACATAAATGCAAGATGGCATGCATGTTGGGCCTAAATGATGTATACGAATTAACACAGAGTAGACTTGATTTTATTCACCTGACACTCCCCCCCCCCCCCGCACACACATTTCCTCTCTCACATTTGCATTGGTATAGCCTGTTTTGGCTTGCAATGTTCTGCTCCCAACCTTCTCTCTCATGTTCCTCTTACACATCTGCAAATGTCCAATTCTTTCCACCAAGCTCTTTCTCAAATCCAGTATATACATAGCCATGCACCGATTAATGAAGACTGAAGATCCCGTAGCACTTTTCACAACAGAAGGATCAGCTAGCAGTTAGGTCAAATTCCAATGTGTGTTGTTACAACCTGCCTCCTTAAATAAATCCTGCCATTTCACTTAGGCAGGATATTCTTAGTTCTCCTAATTGCTAAGTTGTTAAAACAGATGTCCTTGCATCCCATCCCAGGGGTAAGTGCATTTCAGTTGTGGATGAAGCATGGACTAAGGTGGAAGGAAAGGTGCTGAACATATCAGACAGCAGATCAAAAGAGCCCTTCCATAAACATATTTTTGCACATTGCAAAGGCTGCATTCACATGAACAAAAGCAACATGTTTATGATATTCTGATGTGAATAATTCAGGAGCAGGGTGAGTCTTAGGACTGTACTCATGCTTTGTGCACAGGAGTACACTGTACTGAGGCAGCATCTAAGATAATCCGGTGTAAGACTCCTAGCATTGGTGGAAAAGGCCAACAGTGCCCTAATTCAGCCTGGATCAAATGCAGCAGTTGCCTTCTGTCTTCCTTTTCATTCCTTGGCCCCGGTGTGGCATGGCTGAAATGGTGTACTGCTCTGGCAGCATGGATGGTGCAAGGCCTTTTGGAGGCTGGTACAAGCTTGTGATGGCCAACTGTAAGAGGAAGGTATGAGAGTTGGCGGCATCCTGGCAAGTGCTTGCCAAGCTATACAGCTATACAACCCATGTTATAGCTATAGCACCATATGTCACCATTTGCCCCATTAAATACTAAACCAAGCCACAAGACCAGGCAGCCTGTAATTTATAGATCTCTTTTTCCCCTTCAGCAATGGTTTCTCAGTTGTTGCTAGGGATCCAGAGGTTATCCTTCAAGGAAGCAAAGCTGTTGCAATGAAATCACATCTTCCCTTCACTCAAAAACAGAAAGACCTGCCTACAGAATTTATGACTTAGCAAACTGAATGTAGCCCATGAACCATACCTGGTGACCTACCAGGGGCTCAGTGAAACCTTCTCATCCCTTCCTGCCCAAGACTGCAAAACACAGAGAGTGAGGTATCTGGACCTAGACCACAGATGAGAAAATGTGGTCTCCTGCATTTCAGCGATGGTACTGTTCTTTAGTTAATGCTGTGGTTTAGAATCTGGATGCATTAGAGATGCTCAGCATTTGGCATCTATTGAATGGTGTCCCTAATATCACAGGTGACAAGCCGTGCATCTTCCCCTTTCCACATTGTCCATGCAATTTTTCTGAGCACTAATGTCTAGGAATACTCTTAGCTGGCTGCGGGATTCTGGGAGCTGTAGTACAACACATCGGGGGGTGCTAGGTTGGGGAAGGTTGATTTAGGCTTTATCTCTGTGTACAATAGCACTCTGCCATTTGGGGAATTTCCTTCCTTCCTTCCTTCCTTCCTTCCTTCCTTCCTTCCTTCCTTCACATTTCACCTTTTCATCAGACAGCCCATGGGATATAAAACACCAAGAGTGACTTGCAAAAGGAACATGCAGATTTATTTCTTTTTTTAAATGTGGGTGGATGCACTTTGCAGAATCTTGCAGGGAAACCCACAGCCACACATCCTTTCAGATCCCAGCCTGCAAAGTGTAATCAGGAGAGGGGGAAAAACTCATTCATTACAGGGAGAACTCTGCATATACAAATGTTTTAAAAGTACAGTTAATTTCTTCTTTTACAGATGGCATATATTCCATCATAAAAGAATTTCCATACTAAATGCTTCGTAGCTTAAGTATACCCTAACTAGGTTGCCAGACCCACATCCTATTCTAATAGATTCTATTTTAAGTATGAAGACAGTGAGAAATGAACTTGGCTTTGCTGCATCCATTTTTGTGACTTTGAAGGTAGATTAATGCTTAAGTAGCCACACTGTGAGAAGTGTACAGGCTTTTAAAAACTCCTTTCCTATAGCAGAGGTCTTGTAAGTTCTAGCATATGGAGATACTACAACACATCACTTGGAAAAGACAACACTTTACTAGATACCAGATCTCCATACCTATTATGTAATGCTGAGAAACAGGAACAAATTGTAAAGTCATTTTAAATGTTAAGTTGGGGGGGGGATGAATCTAATTTCAGCAGATGATGTAGAGAGCATAAGGGTCTTAATGTGTTTTCAAAGTTCTGTGAGCAATGCAAAGGTCTAATTATTATGAACCTCATTCGCAACCTGGGGATTTGGAGCAGGAACTAAGACAGACAGAAAACGCTGCAAATACAGAACCACATTGTAAAAATGTAGACAAACTCCTTGTGATCTTTCATGGAACTGACATCTACAACAAATAGCAGCAACTTCTTTCCATTCTTTTCCTGTTCTTAACAAGGAACAGATTTGGCATGTACAAGAATCCCTCTAGAGGGAAGTAGGAAACAGAATGGCGAGTGTTACAGGAAGTGTTTGGAGATGAGGGGGAATAGCTGGCCAAAAGGCTGAGCAATCACTTTTTTGAATTAGGGTTAGGATTGGAACTGATCAGCTATACAACCATGTATAGCTGTTCATGTTCCTCAGCAAACTTTGATTTCGATCTTGCCATGCAACTTTCAAATGCAAGTTTGCATCATGGACTGGCTCAAGGCTTTGTTAAGGGGACATCTTCCATCATTTGGGGCTGCTCAGTATTGCAGTTCTTCCTGTTTCCTTGGCATAATATAATGCTGAACAGAACACTCCTACCCAAGAATAACTAGCACACAGAGGAAACTTTGTCTATGAGTCAGTTAACATATGACACACATACATTTGGGTCAGGCCCTGTGCTTGATTACTAAAACGGAAGATGTCAGGCCTCATACCAACCAGAAACATAATGCTTACTCTAGCATCGTAGAGATGTGAATGAAGGTTGTAGCTACACTTTGTTCACCAATACAAAATAAGTGGGCAGAGGATTGCTGCCCAAGTAGACTTCTTTTGAAAAATAAAATGTAAAACTACATTAATAGTTAGGGTTGCCAACATGACACCTTGAAATATTATCCAGTGTCTTTAAAGGTGTATGTGAGACAAAGGCTGAGCAGATGGAAGGTCTCCAGTCATTATAAGAAGAGCCCTGCTGGATCATGCCAAAAGCCCATCCAGTCCAGCATCTGATTTCCCATATTGGCCACAAAATAAACAAATGGAAGGACCATAACAACAATTACATTGTGTAAACACAGAAAGTACATGAATAAATAACCACTGGTGATAATCAGTGAACAAGTAAGCACCTATACGCTAGGTATAAATACTCAGTATACAGGCAACCATGTAATCAGCAATGCATCATATATACACAGCAATACTGTAATGGACACAGACTCACTATTTAGCAAATTGCTATGATACTGATCAATTGCATATTGCCACAAAATATAGTAAAAATATCAAAGACAGTTTCTGTATGACATTTTTACTATATTTTGTGACAATATACAATGTATACCTGTATACTGAGTATTTTTACCTGGTGTATAGGTGCTTACTTGTTAATTGATTATCACCATTGGTTATTTATTCATGTACTTTCTGTGTTTACACAATATAATTTTTTATGGTCCTTCAATTTGTTTATTTTGCTTCTACACTTGAGGGACCTCTTCCTTTTGTTTGGCACTCCCATGTTGGCCAACCAGATGCCCATGGGAAGACCACAAGCAAGACATGAGGGTAATAGTCCCCTCATGCTGCTGTTCCCCAGCAATTGGTATTCAGCAAGCTGCCTGGAGGTAGCATATAGCCATAATGACCAGTAGCCATTCATAGCCTTATCCTCCATGAATTTGTCTAACTTTGTTTTATAGCCGTCCAGGTTGGTGGTAATCACCACATCTTCTGGTAGTGAATTCCATAGTTTAACTATGCACTGTAGGAAGAAGCAGTAGAAATATTTGAAGTACTAGAAGTATTAGAACATAAAAAGAGCCTTGAAGGATTGGACCAAAGGGCCATCTAGTCAGGTATCCTCATTCCCCCTGGTGAATCAGATGGAATTGTCCAGATGACATTTCTGCTGCACAATGAATATACAGTTGTTATTGTTGTGAAAGAACCAGATATCTTTTCTCAAGTAGTGTTCCTATTGTGGGCATGTCACATTTTCCCCACACTCAGACTACAGTATCTTATCAGTGAGGAGATGCCTTTGTTTTCTCCTTTCTCTTTTATTTAGTTCTTTGAAGCATGCAGACACTACTCCTGGATCTCCTAATGATCACAACCAGTGGCTTCATATAGATGTTAAAGAGCACTGGGAACAAGTTGGTACCCTGTGGAACCTCAGAGCATAGATGCTAGAGTGCCAAGGCACACTCATCCAGTGCTACTTTCTGGAACCATTCCTGCAAGGAGGAGCAGAACCACTGTGAGACAGTGCCCCCAATTGATGGAGATAATCCAGAAGAATACAGTGGTCAATGGTATCCAAAGCCACTGAGGCATCAAGCAGGATCAACAGAGTTGCACTCTGTTTACCTACCTCTCTCCTGCAAAAGGCCATCCACCATGATGACTGGAGCCGATTCTGTCCCCAAATCAGGCCTGAATCCAGACTGAAATGGATTGAGATAATCTGCATCTTCCAAGAACATCTGCAGCTATACAGCCATCATCCTCTCAAGCATCTTACCCTGCAAATGGGTGTTACTGACCTGGTGGTAACTGGTATAAATCTCCAGATCCAGGGAGGGCTTTTTCAATACCGGATGCACCACCACCTCCTTCAAGGCAGCAGGCATCACTCCATCATGCAAAGACATGATCACCACTCCCTGGATCTACTTTGCCAATCCCACCCCCCACCAGCTCAAATGAACTAGGATGGGCAAGGGTCATGTGCACATGTGGAAAGCTGAGTAGCTACAAGTGCCGTGTCCATATCTTCAGGTCTCAAAAACTGGAACTGATCCCATATAACTGAACCAGATGGTGTATTGGACACCTCATCAGATACTGCACTGAAAGAAACATTCAAGTTGGCATGACACCAAATGAATTTATCTTCAAAGTTCCTTGCATAATTATTACAGAGGGCCCCTGAGGCTTCTAACACAGGATTTACTAGGTTAGATAACAACAAACTCTGGACTACCTGGAAAAGCTCGGTTAGATGGCTACTTGAGGATGCAATAGAGGCAGCAAATTCAGCCTTCTTTGCTGTCTTCACTGCCCATCTTACACATGTTCAGTAGGCATCATGATGAGTCATGTCACTTACACTCTAGGTGTCTTCTGGTCTGTTTCATTGCCCAGAGCTCCCCAGAAAACCAGGGAGTGGCCTGGGCTCTGCAGCGCTCGAGTGGATGCTTGGAAGCGATCACGTCTATAGCCTGCCATGTTTCACCATTGAAAAGCATGACTAGACCTTTGACAGCATTGTCAGCTTTGGATACTGGAATTCCCCCAGAGTACTCAGAAATCCATTAGATTCCATAAGTCTCCAGGAGTGGACCATTTTAATGGGTCCCCACCCCTGCAGCGGGAGAGTGACATCGTAAGACCAATTTTCACCAGATAGTGGTCTGACCATGACAATGGAGTAATTTCAAATCTGCACCCCAATATCCAGACCAGTCCCCTCATGCCCTGAGGCAAAGATTAAATAGAGTGTGCCCTGCTCTATGTGTTGGCCCCAAAACATATTGAGACAGCCCCATGGTTGTCATGAGGGCCACGAGGTTCTGAGCTGGCCCAGTAAAGGCTGCTTTGGCATGAATGTTAAATGTTGAACTCCAACACGATGGTCAAGACCACCTCAGGGAGACTGTTGGGCAGCAGAGTGCACAGTACACCAGCAGTATCCCCAGTATGTCTTGTTGGTCAATCACCAGGTGTAGGCCTTTATAGCTTGCCCTGGTCTGGAAGCATTTCCTGGTGAGCAAGATGGTATTTTTATGGACTACCACACTCCCCCTACCTCTAGCCTAGGCCGATGCTGCACCAAGTACCCAGGCAGCTAGAGCTGGGCCAGATCAACCCCACCCAACTCTTTCACTCAGATTTTTGTGATATATGCCAGGTTAGCTCTGTTATCTACCATCAAGTCATGGATGAGAGGAATCTTGTTGTGAATTGGCCTGGCATTTAGCAATGGCACCACCTAGCAAGAGGGACCAGCAGCGGCCTCACCACCATGTACCTGCTGGATAAGGGCTGCGTCAGTGTACAAGATGGCCTGTACCCATCTATATCCTCTCTCCTCCCCATGCCATGCCATGTCCAACCCATTACAGAGGCGCTTCCACTCACCTCATCTCTTTCCCTCCTATCCAGACACATCCCAAGCCAGTAAACACACAGGCACACATCAAAGCTGCCCCAAGAACAAAGGAGCACCAGCTCAATAAAATCCTGCAGATAAAACCACAAGCAAAAACACACTCCTAAAAACCTGCCCACACCCACCAGGTAAGGTGTGTGTTCATGGAACAAAGCCATGCTCTCACTTGGCTATAGTTCCATACTCTCAGTGATCACCAGTGCTCAGGCTGAAAAACAACACCACCCTTGGGCATTCTTTGCCCGGGAAGACCCACAACTAGCAGCCCAGATAAGGACACTTCACTTATCACGGGGGAATGGGCCCTTGGTGATGTTGACACAGTGGCAGGCAGCTCCTTGGGAGCAGGTAGTCAGTTTGCTTTCCCTGCTCCTGATGTTCTGGCTACTGCTCTTACTCTAGCACTTGCACCTCTGCTCAGGCACAAGCCAACTATTACTTGGAAGGGAAAACAGCCAGAATCAGGAGCCCCAAGTGAAACATGGTGGCCAAACACAGCTTCCAGGTACCTGCTTCACCTGTGATTTACCAAATTGAGCGGAGCCCAGCACCAGCCCGATGTCGTGGCTTGTTGGGTCACTTTTAACCTCTCCCTCTGCTTTGCAGTTGCAGGTAGGCAGCAAAAGCAGGGGGTTTATTGAGCTACTGGTGGGCTGTATTTAGCCTTCAGGTTACACAAGCCTACTTCAAAGCCAGGCAACCAATTGATATTACTCAAAAGTTAATCCCTCTGTTCTCATTGGGACATATTTCGATTACCCTCCCTTAGGGTAGCAGACTAACTGTGTCTTTCCTATTTACTTAGGTCTTGTTACTACTTCCTTTGATTCTTCCACTGAAAATTATCACTGCGTCTAATGCTGCCTGTCACCTGATCTAGTGTCTTATCTCTTGCCGATCTAGCATGGCTACTTTGCAGGCTGAATAAGAAGCCACACCATTTTCACCGCATGCATGTTTGTGATTTATATCTACCTGTCTATTTCTCCATCTACATTCACAAACACACAGGAATGGGGTGGCTGGAAACCTGAACATGAGCAATTTACACTGCAACATTTAGTTGTAGGTTCCTTTGTGTAATTCTTGTCTATGTACAAATCATTTCATAAATACTTTCTATTTTTAAGAACAGCATATGCTCTTAGCTGATTGACATCCGCCTACATGTTGCTCCTTTAAACTCCTTGCACTCTTGAATCTTCCCAGTGAATATTTTCTGAAGAGCCTGTACAAATCTGTGACTACTAATGTTTTGCTGTTCACGGCTCCAAGCCTTGTTATCCAATATCCTCGCACGGTATAGTTTATCATTGTACTTGAAGGGAACCACATAAAGATTAATCAGTCAAAGCGATCTTAAAACATAGACATCATCAAAATGTTTATTTGTTTTAAATCCCCAAGGCAAAGGTTTAGAGTTCAGAGTTTCAGCTCCTACAATTTGAATTCAGTGAAGTTTTTCAAAGTCAAAATAATTTAAAGAAAAAAAATTCCCCACAAACTAATTAGTTGTGCAGAGGTAATATGTGGTTGAGTCTAAGAGCCATTCTACCCATTACACAGAACAAGGTGGGCTACTAATGTGGTACAAGTCTAGAGTATACTACTTTATCCTGCAAGCAGGGGATGTCATATTTAGGGATGTATGAGAAATTCATTTCAGTTTGTTTTTGATCAGAATTTACCCAGTTTTCACCTTCTGGTCCCAACACAGACTCGGAAACAATCTGCGCAATCTTTTTGCATGAAAATCCATGTGTATTTCTGTGCATATGTAACCCACTGGTATATTTTTCTTTAAGAATTCTGAGTGGGAATATTCCTGCACACGCTCAGTAAAGGAGTAAGATAGGGAGTGGCCACCATTTTAGGCAGTTACCAAAACTGCAGTGTGGAAAAAGCTTGTTTTCTCCTCCGTGTAAGACCCTGAACTCTTGAGACAGGGCTGTTTACATTGTTCCTGTGTTGCTGGATCCTGCTCTATTTTTGAGAAGATTGCTGCAGAGCTGGAGTGAACTGAGTAGAGACTGTTTTCTTTCTTCAGCCAGCAGAAAAATCAAGCTTCAGAGAGAAGTTTTATTTAGGGATGTACAAATCCCTTACCTGGCTCCGCGCAGGGGCATCTGCAGTGGGGGGGAGGCGCTCCATCCCTCCCCCCGGAATCCTCCCTGGCCAGCTCTGCTCCGTGGTGGCTCTGTGGAGCCGCTGGCCAGGGTCATCTGCAGCCAGAGTTCCGGCCACAGCCGGGCTGCTGTGGCTGCAAATGGCGGCCGTCGTAGCAGCCGCCATTTGCGTCCTTGCAAGCAGCTGTGATAGGCTATGTAAGTATTTACATAGCCTATCACGGTAAAGGCAGCCACGCAAATGGCATAGTGGCCGCCATTTGCGTGGCTGCCTTTACCATGATAGGCTACGTAAATACCTACATAGCCTATCACAGCAAAGAGCAGGGGTGCAAATGGCGTAGCAGCCGCCATTTGCGTCCCTTCTCTTTGTCATGATAGGCTACATAAATACTTATGTAGCCTATCACGGCTGGAAGGACACAAATGGCGGCCACAGCAGCCCGGCCGCAGCCAGCCAGGAGACCAGCCGCTGCCGCCGGAGCCGCCACCGGAGCCGCATCCGCCCCAGGTAAGTTCCGTCATGGGGGGATTTTGTGGGGGTGTGGGGGGAGGGAGGCTCACTGGAATCCGTGGCAGAATTCTCTGACATCCCTAGTTTTATTTATATTTTTGTTGTGGACTCAAGCTGAAAGACAGAACATTGGGAGGACTGTGCTCTGTTTTATTGTTTTGGTGATAAGCGTATGGTTATTCATGTAAAATTATTACATGTGCATTATTATGGTTGTTTTGAATTAAGAAATTAAAATGATATATGTTAATTGTCCCTGTACAAGGACTTTGCTGTGAGTCCCTTTAGAGACCCTGAAGAATAGTATAACACGTATTTTTCCAAATGTATGCATCTTGTGCTCATCTTTTGAATGTACACGTTATTCTTCCATTGATTAAAGTGTATTTGTGCGCATTTCCAAAAGTACACATTTTTATGCACATTTTTCAAAGGTATGCATGCTGTTGGTCGCATTTTGGGGGGTCCGCAAATCACACTGCAAGCTCAGAAATGTACAGACCTTGACTGCAGATTGCGGCTGAGTCCATGTTCAAACTGGAAAGTGCAAACTGGGTAAATCCTGATTAAAAAATGAATGAAACACATTTCTCATACATCCCTACTTTCATCTGCTTTAATACACGCTACTGGAAGAGCTGCTGGTGGTAGCGCTAGGAATCCACCGTCTGGAAGCACCCTTAGTCTTTTAGGTACCACAAGACCCATTGTTTTTGCTGCAGAAGGCTAACACAGAGCTTCCCCAATTGGAAGTTGCATACATTCACTTAGCTCATAGTATAGCAAATGATCTCAGTTATATTTGCATCTCTAGCAGCCACAGAAAATGGCCATATTGATCAGCAATGGAATGCATGCCATATTGTCAGCAAGGTTTCAAGCTTCCCCCAGAATTGTCTTTCCAATCTGTTTCAGGCATACAGTTGAGTACATTTCCTATTGGATGCATCTATTTTCTCTTATACTCTTCAGGGGCAGACAATAGGAGTTTTTGTTTTTTTTTAAGTTGGCTTTATGTGTCTGTGTAGTTAACAGGAAAGAGACAGAGGCCAAAGTGTGCATGCGCACCTGCAAACAATTAAAATAAACTTCCCCGTTTATTTATTTTTCCAAAGTAGGCTATGTTTCCTTGATACAGACACCAGCTCCCAAAGTGTCTCACTGGCATTAGACAGTGACAGCTCAGCCCTTTGAAGACTGAGCTGCACAAAATGAACACATTCTGGATCCAAAGAACCATGCAGCTAGTTCTGCATGCCTAAAAGGGCTTTGGCCTTTTGTTTCTCAAACAGTGGGGTCAGCTTCCACACACACATATGCCATATGGCTAATTGCTTTGGAAGCTGAGGAGATTTTCACAAGCAGTTTGATATGGCAGTTTATGGACACAGGTTCAAACTCGGTGTGATGTAATACAGATGCTGCACAGTGTATTTGTAAAAAAGAAGAGAATCATCTCAGCCAGAGGTGGGAAAATGTTTATCTGTCAAGGGTAACATTCCCTTAGAGGTAATCTCTCAGGGGTTTTATGTTGGTGGTGGCGGGTAGGCCTGAAGCCAGATGATGGGCAGGGCCAGAGCAAAAACAGTAGGAAGGACACTCCCTGTCTCTGTCTTCCTCTTCCTCCCTGTCAGGGGGAAGGACAGATTGCTCTTGCCAGAGGTCTGGATTAGGGTGGTCACTTATGACTTGCCAAAAAAGAGGAATTGCATCATCAAAAAAAGAGGACAAAAGAGGACAGTGATTTGCATAACATCTGCATATGCTAATATGTATGTATAGATGCATATTCAGAAATAATTATTACAGTTAAAGTAGAAATACAGTACATCTCACACAGTGTGGAAGACTGTGCCCAGGTGACCTGAGTGCTTGTCTGTTCAGCCTGCTGTTTTCAGGTGCTAACTGTTGATGGGCCACAGTTCTTATGGTTCTTGATCTTTAAACTGGAATTGTTCAGGATGCCCCTTCAGATAGAAGACACCTTCCAACAGAGTGCTTCCTCCATCAAAGAGGGCACCTGGCTATTGCTTACATGCTATTAGGCCACAGGTTGCCAACCCTTGACGTAAGCCTTCCTGTAGAGGTTCAAGAAACTGTGGTAACAAGTCCAGATGTGTGAGGAGGGTGTGCCTATTCAGGAAAAGAGTATACATCCAGCATCTAATAAAGAAAGCATCCACATCATAGCAATACAGATTTGGTGTTAGAGGATTATTAAAAGGCCTCTGGTGTGGTCTCCCCCCACCGCCACCGCCACAAAGATAATAAAATAAAAAATCCCATTTGTCATGCCTGAAGTCCCTCTTTGGCTTCTGGCTTCTGTTAGCTATCACTGGAATCCACCTTTTCTCTCATTTCTTGTAGTTTTCCACAAAGCAGAATGAGACATGCAGCACATGGTTTGGGTCCTCTGGTTATTCAAAGAGAACATTTTGCAGAGGGAGTTCTCTGAACATATAATATTTATAGGAATGGTGGAGACCTGCACTAGTCTTTACACACCAACCCCACCCCCTCCACCCCGCAAACCCTATTTACTGAAAGTTGTCAAACTTTCAGTGGCTGGATTATGTAATCAAAGCTTTTCTAATGAAAGCAGTCATATTTCACTGGCAGATGATATTTCTGTGTGTGGATCGTGTAAGCTGCAGAGTTTATGAAGTCCTTTGAGACAAGTCAAAAGGACTCTGAGGGCGGGGGGAAATCAAACGCCTCTAAAAGAGGCAATTTCACGTAGCTGCAGTCTATTATCTATAAAAACACTGGGTTTGGCAAGGGTCATTTTCAACCCAAATAATAAACACATTTACTTATAAGTTCCACTGAGGGCCTTTCCAGACCATCCATTCAAAGAGCAATAAATGTGTATTTGTTATGAGGGATCCAGACCTGTTTCCTGCAAGTAGCTTTTTTGTGACAGGAAAATCACATTTCTCTAGCATTCAAGCCACAAACATATGGGGCATGATCCAGCCAACGTTGAATACACTTGGGTCAATTTATTTCATTAGTTATAGAGTGAAGTATGTGTCAGTCAAATCAGTGGGGTTTAATGGAGGCTAGACCCTTTGTCAGTGGGAAAATGTATTACCAGGCAATGTATTCACTGTAGTTAGTGATCTATAGAATACATGTTGCTTGAGTGTCTCGGGCATCTATTGGATAATACTCGTGACATCACTATTGATGACTGACACAACATCCTGTGGATATGATTTGGTGATCCAATGGAGGCTAGTGGCTCCAGTTTTGGTGGGGCTGTGAATCCATTCTGGGTTTCAGACATAACCAGACAGAACTTTAAAGGAGCTATACAAGGTGTGGAAGCCATTTTGGGAATAGGCTTCAGCACTTTGGATAGCTCCTTTAGAGTTCTAGCTGGTCCTGACTGAAACCCAAAACAGATTCACAGCCCCACCAAAATCAAAGCCACTAGTCTCCACTGTTTTAAACTTCTTTTTTATTATGTATTTATTATTTCGAGCAGAAATATTGAACCCCATTCAGCCTGAGGGCCAAATTTGATTTAAGAGGAGCTCTCTGGGGCCACATTGCAGTGGTGGGCAGGGACAAAGGGAAAAGGAGGCAGGACCAAAGACAAAAGGGATGGATCCAAAATACCCCCCAAAAGCATTTTATCTTAATTCTCTTCCCCCCAGTAACTAAGCCTTAGGAGAGGCATGTCAACCCTTTAGAAATGGGGGAAAAAGTACAAAAGCCAAGAAATGGCCAAACGATTGGATGAGGAAAGGGGTGGGGCTAGGAGAAGCGGGAGTGGCCATCTAGTGAATCCAAGGGGGCCAGCTTTGGATCCAGGTGGGTTGGATGCATCCTGCAGGCTTGAGGTCTGACACTCTGCTTTAGAAATGTTTGCCTGGTGTACCACTGAACTCAAGAACACTTCAATAGCCCTTTCTAAAAAAATGCAGACACAATCAGGAAGCTGCTACAGGAATGGGAATGTTACTGAAGGATGGAGTATAAATCCCTTAACTAAATAGATAATAATTCTCTCTTCTCTCACAAAACTTCATGTATTTTTCCAAATTCTATTTTAATTGTTTGAACAATGTTGCTCTCCATTCCCTATGCCGAAGTATATATCTCCAGTTTAAAAACAACAGCCAGTATTACAATGGCTCTCCCCACAGGCAGGACTGGCCAACATCCGTTATGAGGGGATTGCATATCAACTATGGTAAGTATCTTGCTAAAGTTAATATATCTAGATTGCCTGGAAAAGCCCTCATTTTCAATGGAATTTCAAAACATCCAGGATCACAGCCAAATCATATGCTTCTTTCCACTGAATTCTGTGGTATTAAGTATTCTGAGGATTTCAGCCACACAGTCGAAAGCAATGCACATTGACTCAGGAGTAATTCTAACTCTGTTCAATGGAGCTTAGAAGTTTGCATAGGATTGCGGGCCCACAGTACAGTCCTAGGCATATCTGCTCAGAAGTTAACCCAGCTGAGTTCAGTTGGGCTTACTTCCAGGAAAGCCAGTATACAATTGAAGACTTAAAGCTACAACTCCAAATACATTTACAAGAGAGTTCCACTGAACACAGAAGGACTTACTCCTGAGTGTACATGCATATAACTGCACTACTGATTGCTTACTCATCATCATCATCATCATCTCATTCATTCATTCATTCATTCTTTCATTCATTCATTCTTTCATTCATTCTTTCATTTCATTTCTATGCTGCCCAATAGCTGAAGCTCTCTGGGCAGTTCACAAAAATTAAATCCCCAAAATGCAGTATAAAACAATATTAAAAATAAAGGCAGTAAAACCACAATATAACAATACAACCAGAATAAAACCTAGCAGCAATACAGAGATTTAAAATACAGATTTAAAACAGCAAAGCTAAAAGACTAGAAAGCTAAAATACTAAAATGTCTGGAAGAATAAAAAGGTCTTCACCTGGCGCCGGAAGGAATACAACATAGGTGCCAGGCATACCTCACTAGGGAGCTCATTCCACAGCCAGGGGGCCACAGCAGAAAAGGCCCTCTTCCTGGTAGCCACCCTCCTCACTTCCTTTGGCAGGGGCTCACAGAGAAGGACCACTGAAGATGATCTTAAGCTCTGGGCAGGCACATGTGGGACGAGGCGATCATTCAGATAACCTGGCCCCAAGCCGTTAAGGGCTTTGAATGTTAATACCAACAACCAGTAGTCCAACCCCACTATTCTATTGTAATTTGAATCAGGCCCAGAAATGGACTGGCAGCCAGTGCAGCTGGAAAAGTACTGGCGTAATATGAGCTCATTGGCCAGTCCCTTTTAACAATCTTGCTGCCCTATTTTGGACCAGCTGAAGTTTCCAGACCGTTTTCAAAGGCAGCCCCACACAGCCCACACATATAACGCATTGCAGTAATCCAGACGAGAAGT
This sequence comes from Heloderma suspectum, assembly GCF_057233095.1. NCBI lineage: Eukaryota > Metazoa > Chordata > Lepidosauria > Squamata > Helodermatidae > Heloderma > Heloderma suspectum. The sequence goes on from NC_139458.1 coordinate 277,431,026, forward strand.
TATCGGAGCATGGATAACTGTAGCTAGGCTATCTCTGTCCAGGTAAAGGCATAGTTGGTATACCAGCCTAAGCTGATAAAAAATGTTCCATGCCACTGAGTCCACCTGTGCCGCAAGTGACAGTTCTGAATCCAAGAGCACCCCCAAACTACGAACATGATCCTTTAGGGGGAGTGCAACCCCCTCCAGAACAGGTTGAATATCACCTAGCCGGGCAAATGAACCACCCACTAACAGCAATTCCATCTTGTCTGGACTGAGTCTCAGTTTATTGGCCCTCATCCAGTCCATTACCATGCCTAGGCATCATCATCATCTCATTATCATCATCATTTTATTTATTTATTTTATTAAATTTATTAATCGCCCATCTGGCTGGTCACCCAGCCACTCTGGGCAATGTACAAGCATATAATAAAACAGTTTAAAACAATAAAATTCTACAATAAAAACATTTTCTAAAATACCCTAACCCACCCCAAATGCCTGCCTGAACAATCACATTTTTAATGCACAGTGGAAGCTCATTAAAGAGGGGGCATGGCAGAGTTCCCTGGGGAGGGAGTTCCACAGAGTAGGGACCAGCACAGAAAAGGCCCTCTCCCTCGTCCCCACCAGTCTAGCTGTCCTGGCTGATGGGACAGAGAGAAGGCCATCCGAGGCTGATCTTGTTAAGCGGCCTGTCTGGTGTTGCTGGAGGCGCTCCTTAAGATAGGCTGGGCCGGAACCATATAGGGTTTTAAAGGTCAAAACCAACACCTTGAATTTGGCCTGGAAAACAACTGGTAACCAGTGCAACTCCTTCAGCACTCGAGTGATGTGATCTCGCTGGCGGCTGCCTTTAATCAGGCGAGCCGCCTCGTTCTGTACCAGTTGCAGCTTCCGAACCGTCTTCAAGGGTAACCCCACGTAGAGTGCATTACAGTAGTCTAAACGAGAGGAGACCAGGGCATGTACTACCGATGGGAGCAGATGGTCGGGAAAGAAGGGGCGCAGCCGCCGTATCAGATGGAGTTGGTACAGTGCTGTCCGGCTCACAGCTGACACCTGAGCCTCCATGGACAGCTGGGAGTCCAAAATGACCCTCATTTTGCTGCGGACCTGGTCTTTCAAGGGTAGCCGTACCCCATTCAACACCAGGTCAACATCCCCCAGCCTCCTCTTGTCTCCCACCAAAAGTACCTCGGTCTTGTCAGGGTTCAGCTTCAGCTTATTCCTCCCCATCCAGCCACTCACCATCTCCAGACATTTGGACAGGGATTCTATGGCCAACCTTGGTGAAGATTTGAACGAGAGGTAGAGCTGCATGTCATCTGCATATTGATGACACCGCACCCCAAACCTCCTGATATTAGCCCCCAACGGCTTCACATGGATATTAAATAGCATCGGGGAGAGGAGGGAACCCTGTGGCACCCCACAAGTGAGTAGCCACGGGTCTGAAACCTCCTCTCCCAGTGCTACCCTCTGATACCTGCCGGAGAGGAAGGACTGGAACCACTGCAATACAGTGTCTCATTATCATTCCTCTTTTGACCTGTTTTGCTGGAGTTTCAGCTGATGATTTTAGCAAAAGCATGGCTGATTCAGCCAAAGTTAAACAGTGAAAAATTCTACTGCCTTCATTGGGACACTGAAGCACATATTGAATCCCTTCTTTGTTATCTATTTACTTTATTTATGTACTTTATAAAGTACATGCTCTTAGTGAAAACAGTATGGTTAAAAATGCTTGCATGATCATGTCCATAGTTTTCAGCGGGAGACTTTCTATATTTTAAGGATGCTTAGGGTTAGGATAAACTGTAGCCCCAGCAGGTACATGTTTGCATTAGGAGCTGGGTTCAAATGTCTTCTCACCCATCAGTTCACTGACTTCTCATAAGCAAGTTATTGACTACATCTCCATCAATAAAAACAGCAATGTTTGTTGTGTATCTCACAGTATTGTTATGAGAACATCAAAGATAAGGGGCATGATCTGGCTGGAAGTTGCTTTCTGCAGACCCCATCGCTAAGGATAATAAATCTCCTGCACAGTTTCCATTTATTTGAATTGGGTTTGTAGAAGAGAACTTTTTAATGGATTTGGCACATAAATGGTAAGTTGCAGTTAAAAGAATGCAATTTTTATAGCTGCACATAATGTCTTGCACATAATGTCTTGCACATACAACAGAGTATTTTAAATTCTGTACCATGTTTCCTTCTACCTTAATTGAACATACCCTGTATTATGACAGGTTTAGCATCCTTATGGCTATTAATTAGAAAGAGATTCCACCACATTCATTATTCAGGAGCAATGCTTGGCAGCGGCTGTATGGCATTAATATGGGACTGAAGCACCAGATGTTCTGCCTACTGTTGGTTTTGGCCATTAGGGCTTTCATAAATAACGAAACTACTGTGAGCACATAATATTGATTCTCAAATCTCCATACAGGGCACCTTTTCAGTCAGGAATACATTTGGAGGTGTTAATTATTTATCTCAAAGGCCAATTATTAATCTGAGAGACAGTTATCTGGCTGCCCCTCTCCATTTCCCTCACGGTGGCAATGCCCACTTTTTTTGAGGTAGCTTCTCTGGAAGACCCACAAAAGCTAAAGTAAAATAAACTTCATGAAGTGTTGTATGCCCGGTTGGTTGCTAAGGTAACCGAGCCAGATTCTCATAACCTGCTGAGCTGTTTATGCAACAATATGCACATAACATAACCTCTACAGGAATATCTGAGCCGTAGAGTTAAACTATATCAAGGAACTGTGGGAATTGGAGTTCTGTTGGGGAAGGGCTAAGGGTCTCTAAAAGACAATTCTAAGCTTGCATACAGTTCCCAGGATTCTTTAGAAGAAGCCAAGCTATGTCAGTTACAGTAGTATAAAATGGATATAAGGTTGTTATTTAGCTGTGTCCTAAGATTTTTGTCACACATACCATAAAAAATGGTATTGAGCTCCTCTCACACTACACCTGCATATGTGCTCTTCCTAGGCCCAAACCCGGGACTCAGATCCAGCCTGCCAGGGATCCCAATGTGCCCTTCAGGGTTCCCCAGATGGCCATGCCCACTTCTTCTGGTCACACCCCCTTTCTCCCAACCACCAATCACTTGGTGGTTTCCTGGCTTTGTTTTCCTCATTCCAAAAGTTTGAAATGCCTCCCCCGAGGCTTAACTACTGTCAGTAAGAGCTTTAAGCAAAACAATGCTACTATTTTTTTTAGTATTTTTGGCCTTACCCACTTTGCCTTTGGCACTGCCCACCAATGGAATTTGGCCCCCGAGAGCTTCTCTGAAATTGAATTTGGCCCTTGATTGGTGGTGGTTGGCCCTCCTCTACTATTATTACTCTAAGCTGAATCATTTCAGGACATGTTCCAGCACCATCCATGGTGCTTAGAAAGCAAGAGAAGCCTTCATTGATGAATGAATAAAATGTGAGATGGTGATGTTACAGGTGATGATTAAAGTGATGTTCAAGGCACATATGGAAAATATCTTAAGTAGCATTGGATTTCAGAGCAGATATGGAGCAGATCTCAGTGTACATGTCACAACTGGGGATTCAGAAATGGAACCAAAACCTTGGTTGACACGGCCCTATACAATTCAAGGCTGGCTTTGGAGCATAAATCAATTATGCCCAAATATGTGTGCTTGGGGAAGTCAATGACCCTATGACTAGGGGTGTACAAAACCCCACTTACCTTGCTCTGCTGGGGTCCACGGGGGGGGGAGGCGATCCGTTCCTCCCCCCCAGAATCCTCCCCGGTCAGCTCTGCTCCGCAGCATGTCCACGGAGCCACCAGCCGGGCCAAAAGGCAGCTGGGCTGCTGCGGATGCAAATGGCGTCCTGCGTAGGGGATGCCAGCAGCGACACAAATGGTGTCCCCTACGCAGGGCACCATTCGCGGCCGCACACTGGGGCAGCAGCCAGCAGCAGCCGGATCTGGACTGCCAGAGGCAGGTAGGATCCGGTCCGCGGGGACTTGGAGGGGTGGCGGGGGGGATTGCTCCGTTCCGTCACGGACTCTGGGGGAGTCCGTGGCAGAATTCTCTGCCATCCCTACCTATGACTATGGATGCATGAGAAATTCATTTGAGTTCATGTCTGATCAGGATTTACCCAGCTTGCACCTTCCAGAATGAACATGGACTCGAATGCAATCTGTGGTTGAAGTCTGTACATTAAGCTTACAACGTGATTCACAGACAACCCCCCTCCCATGTGTTGTCTGCAAGCCTACATTTGAAAAATGCACATGAAGAAATGTGTGCCTTTGAAAAAAGCACACAAACACACATTAATCAAGAGGAGAAGAATGCATACATTTTAAAGATGCACACCATTGATGCATACGTTTAGAAAAACACAAAATGCATGGATTTTCATGTGGATAACTCACAGCTGTGGAACGGAATCTTAAACAAATTTTTGTTTGTGTTCGCTCATAAGTCCAGTTATGGAATGCCCTCCCCTTGGAGGCCTGATTGGCACAGACATTGGTTTCATTTCGGCGCCAAGTAAAAATGTGGCTTTTTATCAAAGCCTTTGAGGGCTACATGCATTCCCTAAAGTAGCACACTGTTTTAACTGTTTTATTGTTTTAGATTTTAATTGGTATTAGCTTATTTAATGGTTTAATACGTTTTAGGTGTTTAAATTAATTATTGTTTTATACTGATTAAATTGATTTTATCTGTAGGCTGCCCTGAGATCTTATAGGGTGGGATACACATGTTTTAAATAAGTAAATACATACATACATGCATCGGTTCCATCCTGTGTCCGCATTTATCTGCAAATAAGAACATACTAAAAATTGCATTTAAATACTATTTTTCAACCTTTTTTTCTCAAAATAAGCATTTCAATATGTATTTTCTCTCAAAACGTGCAGTTCTCAAGGCCAACATCAGGGGTTGGCATTATTAGGCACCTTCTGAAGCCCACTGTCCTGCATATTTTATTTATTTATTTATTTATTTATTTCTATTTATTTATTTATTTATTTATTTATTTCTATTTATTTATTTATTTATTTCTATTTATTTATTTATTTCTATTTATTTATTTATTTATTTATTTATTTCTATACCGCCCAATAGCCGAAGCCCTCTCATATGGCCAACTGACAATTGCAATATCCTCCTGGTACTGCTGATTCTTCTGCTGCCACTTCCTGTCCACGTGCCCACTCTGAGCATGGAAGCAGTGACAATTGTGATTAGATAGAACAGCTTCCTCCACTTGCCTTGTGCTCTTATTCTGGGTGATGGTACAGATTGGGCTCAGAGAGAGAGAGAGTGAGTGAACAGGTAGCGGGGATATGAGGAGGTGAGCTCACTCAGAGAAGGGGGCTACTGAAGGCATCTTGCCCAAGGACACCCCCCACCACCCCACCCCATCCCACACACAGACACAGACATGCACAAATCCTGAAGCCAGCATTGGCAGTTCTACATGTAATTTCTCTCAGAAATAAGCATTTAAAAATGTTTTTGATACATTTTTTTCCAGTTGGGAACTGTGTCAGAACATTCAGGAAATGCAAAATGCAGAGGATATAACTAAATTCCAGTCCATACATTCACCCATGGGTGCAGATCAAGTCAGTTCACACCGGAATTCATGAAGATCTATTTCCTCAAGCATCCTTACTCTAGAAGTAGGGGTCTCCAACCTCTTTGGGTCGGTGGGCACATTTGGAATTTTGAGAGAGTATTGTAGGTGCTCTCATAAAATGGCTGCCATTGAGGACTTGCCTATTCATAAAATAGCTGCCATGGTGGGCATGGCTGGTCACAGAACACTCGTTTCCTAGAAGGTAAACTGGTGAGACTAAAAGAAAAGTAACTAACTTGTCCAAGAACCCAAGTACAAAGCAGAGGTGGAGTCTAAGGGCCACACCACAAAACCTTTCTTTTGAACCCAAATAAAGATAGCGCTGGAGGGCAGCACTTTGATTTGTGCTATGCCAGTCTACCAGTTATTTTTTTCCTCTTTAAATCTTAAGAAATAAAATAAAAATCAGGAGGGGCAGGGTGCCTGGTAGGAGCCAAAAGAGGTGTCCACTGGCCCAGTGGTGCCCATGGGCACCAAGTTGGAGATTCCAGAGCAAAGGGATAATCACATTGTCTTCTCTAACATTTCTTTCTCACAAAATGTATGTTTGTGGTACAACAACATTATTCTGATGTTTCTTTGCACTTTATCTTTTCCTGGTGAGCAATGAGGTTCTGCCTCTGAAATTATGCTATTAGATGGGCTGCAAATATCTTACTGTTTAACTATGCATGTTCCAGCTGTTGGCCATGTGACTGACACTCCCTTAGAAGCAAGGAGTCTTCCCTGTGCTCATATTACATTATCAAGCGTGAATGGGTCTGCTTGGCAAAGCCTATAAAGAAACTGAACACCAAGCTAGAGTATGTGTACATTGCAAAAGGATATCACTGCCGCTGGACAATTTCTCCTAATTCTAAATTATGAATATTCCTTTAAGATATGCTACATAGTGATGGAACACATGTCAGCCTTCTCTCTCTAAAAACGTAGTTCTTGCTGCACTGACTTCCCTATCAGAGTTAACATATAATTTCTGGTTCTCTTGCCATCAGATGAGAGATTTCCCTGGGTGGTTAGAATTAGGCCAAATTATGTCGGTCCTAAGACCACTTACCAGGAATTACATTCCATTGAAATATCCAAGTAATGGCCGGGATTTGCAGTGAGCGCCAGTATCTATGCTGGCAGAGTGCAAGCTGCCCTTACTGGGAGACATATGTTCATTCGCTTTGGGAAAACTGTCACAATGTTTAGGTTGCATTTCTCAGTTTTTACCATTATGGCTTATTGTTAATCATTTTGAACATCATCTTTAGCGTTTTTACCAATTGTGGATGACACTGACACCACCTATGAATAGGTGGGCTCTTCTGGAAGCACATTATACCAAGGGGCAGTCGAATCAGTCTGTTTTGCTTTCTATCACATTTGCATTTTTTCGAGCACAAGTTAATTCCATCATGTTTTCACATCAGTTTGTGAATGTTTTTTTTTTAAATCCACACAAAAATTCAAGTACATTCCCCTGTACCTGAAAATTTGTAGGCATTCATGTACACAGTTTCCCCAAGTATACACATTTTTGCACACACGTCCCCTAATATATGCCTTTTTGTATACTATTTTCCCTAACAGATGAATTTTTAATGCATTGGAGAAATGCATTGCAACATTTGATCATTAGTACAGGAAGTGCAAATTAGGTTGGTTTGTATTAAAATGTGATCCAAATAAATTTTGCCCCTATCCCTCATCATAGGTGCTCACTTCATCATCAGTACCATAGAGCTGTGTACTTTCCAGACAAGCCAGATAGAGAAGGGCCTCTTCTGTACAGGCTGGAAGGCTGGCATGTTGACTTTTACAGTGGAGAAGCTCCACTTGTGAAGAGAAATAATGAGAATCCCTGGAGAAGTGGTCATCAAATCTTCACAGAATATTATTGACATGAGTTTCAATTCACTTATGAAAATATCCTCCCTCTGTGTGTGCTTTGGGACAGATGCTTGTAACAAAATTGCACTGACGGCACCACACCCTTTCTGGTTGGTCCTCCATTAATGGATCCTTCCATCATCTTTCCATCATGCGCTAAACACAGCTTGTGCTAAAGCCACAGTGGTTCTGTCACTGCTAATCAAAAGCCACCTTTTTGCCAAGTAAGCAAAAGCAAATAGAGCTTAAAGAGAGAAGAATCAAATGTCAATAGCAATTTGTTTAGTGGGATTGAAATAGGCAAAGAAAGTGTTGGGTGTTTAAAGATGGGGAAAAGCTGATTGGTGAATAGGAAGTCACTGAAGGAAATGGCCAATCAAAACATAGTTTCCAGGGACAATCATAGTCATACTGTATACCTCAGAGCTATGAGAAAGAAGAAGCCTTCCATCTTTTATACAAACTCTCTCTCTCTCTCTCTGTGTGTGTGTGTGTGTGTGTGTGTTTGTCTGTGTGTGTGTGTGATAGGTAATTCTAAAGAAACAGGCTTTAGAGTATTACTAGGCCATAACTTTACTTACTTTGCTGGCATTATTGAATCAACAAATACACAGGAGTGAGAGAAGGCCATAACTTCTACCACTCTTGTTCACCTGAACAGCTACCTTGGCTGTCTATGCTGCTTTTGGCTCTCCAGGCAGTTAACTTTAGTCTGAGCCTTCTGTTATAGTGAAGCCCTCTGTTGGAGCTTACATTTGGGCTAATCATGGTTTGGATTTCCAGCATCTGCCCACAGATCTGCTGGGCAGTTCGAACCTGGCCTCGTGCCTCTAATTGCAGGCATGTCTAACTTCATCTCCTATGGTCCTTAATCCCCACATCTCTGCTTTCTACCTGCCAAAGTTGCAGTGATACAGTTAGATCATTTTAGATGCTGGACTTAATGGTCTTATGGGGACCCCCTTTAGATGGCCTTTAGTGTTACTTGAGTCATCATGGGGCACACAATTAAAATGTTTCTTCTTTACCACAACCATTCTATGCTGTACAACTGCTTCTACATTCCCAATGATACAACAACAACAACAACAAAAGCAACCTGTATGCCAACCCTGATTTGAAAAAAAGAGAAAATACTCTGAGCATATGCAGTTTTGCGGTTTAAGTTCACTTAAATCATAGCACCATCATGACTACAGGAATAGAAGGGTGTTTGCTTCTGCTCCCCTGATGCTAAACACATTTACTTGGGAATAAGCCAATGTCATACTGCCCTTATACAAATCTATGGTGCAACCACACTTAGAATACTGTGTCCAGTTCTGGTCACCACACCTCAAAAAGATGTTGTGGAGCTGAAAAAAGGGCAGAAAAGGGCAACTAAAATGATCAAGGGGCTGGTGCATCTCCCCTGTGAGAGAAGGTTACAACAGCTGAGACTGTTTAGCTTACAGAAAAGGAGAGTAAGGGGAGACATGGTAGGAGTGTACAAAATTATGCATGGTGTGGATTGGGATATATTTTTTCCCTCTCTCATAATACTAGAACCTGGGGTCATCCCATGAAGCTGATTGGTGGGAGCTTCAGGACAGGAAGTACTTCTTCACAAGGCACATAGTTAAACTATGGAATTTGCTACCACAAGATGTAGTGATGGCCACCAATTTGGATAGCTTCAAAGGGGGATTGGACAAATTCATGGAGGAGAAGGCTATCAATGGCTACTAGTCCTGATGGCTATATTCTAATACCAGAGGCAGTGTGCTTATGTACACCAGTCACCACGCAACATGTTGCACTCATGTCCTGCTTGTGGGTTCCTGGTCGACAGCTGGTTGGCCACTGTGTGAAGAGAATGCTGGACCAGTTGGCCCCTTGGTCTGATCCAGCAGGGCTCTTCTTATGTTCTGAATTTTGTTATATAAAAAGATCATTTTAAAATTAAAAACAATGAAATGAACATCTGTAACCATTTATGTCCCCAAAAAAGAAAGGATACTGTGGCAATCAGCATCAGGCCTGCTGGTTCCCCTCATGCTGACCCAGATGCTGACGGCAGACCTGTTTGTCACTGCCCCATCATCTATCACTCTTTGGTGGTCATTTGGGCTATGGGGCTCTGAACTTTGACCTAGCTGCACCTCTGCAAAGTTGTGATGATTATGGAGTGCATAAATGTATGTACATATCCCTAGGTGATACACCAGGGAAATTGAAAAACATGCCCATCCTCAGCCCATCTGGACAGCAAGAAAAAAATTCCTTCCCAGCCTCTGGTTCAACTACCAGCTAATATCTGGGATAACCCTAAACCATGAGGGAAGGTGGCTGGGGTACCTGCTCAGCTGAGGCTCATAAGATTTCAGCCTTATACTCTTGCAGTCGCCAGGACTAGCTGGCCATCACAAGACTTCCCAACCCAGCAGTTGGAAAGCTTCCCAAGTTCTGGGCATTGCCACTAACAGCAGCCAGCATCCCTGTGGGACAGTGTCCCCTCTTCCTGCCCCACAACCAGCATTCCTCTGACAGATAAGGCTGCGGTTGGACGGGGCCAACTGTGTGTGTGCATGTGTGTGTGTGAGAGAGAACTAATGGAAAACTAATTATCAAGAACCTCTAAAATAGAAATCTATTTGCTGTCTTTATACACATCATGACCTTGTTATAGAAAGTACAGCTTTGTCACAGAGCACTTGTCTGACATTTTCCTGCTTTTTACACTTCCTTCACTCATTGCATTTTGGTGGATGGACCCACATTTCTATGAGCTACTTTATAAAGCATAATGGAGCTCTCTCAATTGAAAGCTGATATACCTGGAAGCCTGACAATGCAGTTACACACTCCTGCCAAGTGGTGAGAGGTTCCAGGGGCAACACTGCAAGCCTCATTTCATTAATGAATTAAAATAGTCATACAGTCAATGATAAAGAAATGCCCATGTGCAAAGGCCACAAAAACACCTCCTAAAAATGTTTAGGGGAAAAAAAAGCTGAACAATTAAACTACAGTCCTGAACACCAAAAGTTCAGGCAAACAAGGTGGTGCCTCAAAGATATGCTTCAGACAAAACTACCGAGGAAGGGAATTCCATGATGGGGCTCAATATCAGAAAAGGCCCTAATCTCCAAAGGTGAGGGCACTTGGAAAAGGGCTGCCCATGAAGATCTCAGTTGATGGGCACATTCGCATGGGAGAAAGAAACCCTAAACCCTGGTCAGACCATTTACATTTAAGGCTTTTTAGGTCAAAACCAGCACTATGAATGATCAATAGACAAAGGGCTCTGAGATCAGAACCCTCTCTCTATCCTATGCCCCACTGGCAGAAACCAGGTAGGGCGGGAGGAGGACAGAGATGGAAACACCTTCTGTTTCACTTTTTCTTGACATTTTCAGCTAGATAATAAGCCTCTCAGCTCGTCTAGTTGGCCTACCTTGTTGAGGGTGGGACAGGAGACAGAGAGGCTTTCAGATCCTATGGATCCTGGCCTCTCCTCCTCCCCTCCCCACACATGAACCCCTTTTCCCTCTCCCTGAGCTCTTCCGACATCGCTGGTGAGGCCTTGGAAGCCACCATGGTGCTTTGTACACCAGGATGGTGGAGGGGAAGAATCTGATCTCAGATTCGTCCTCCCAAGGTCATAGCACTGTCTATGGCCACAGGAGAGGGGATCCCCCATATCCTATGGTCCTTGGAACGCTCTCCCAGGGACAAAGGATTGCTCTGGTACTGGTAGCCACCATGTTGTGGAGGAGTCAAGTTTTCCAAAGATGTTTTTTCAAAGGCAGGCTGTGTATCTCATGTTGCAGTACTTAAACCTGGATCCTACTAAGACAGCCTACCCCAACGTGGAACAGTCCAGATGTGTTGGACTACAACACCCATAATCCTCAGCCAACATGTAAATTGGCTATGCAGTCTTCACAGGTGTGGATGCTCTTAGTGTTATTCTTCTGCCATTTTTAAGAGGCATGGTTTTGATGTGGGCAGTGACATATCAGGCAGGTGAACCTCTCACAGCTCAATACACATTCACTATTCACCATATACCCTTTTATAACGCTGTTCTTATTTTTTAAAGTGGTCTTTTAATTAGCACGAACATGCTTTTCTGACTACCTTTTTTCTTTTTAGCAAAATACTGTTTAAATGAAAGAGTGTTATAACACTTAAACACTATAATGCTAATTTTAAAAATTAAGAAACCCCCCTCCCTGCCTTTCCAGTCACTGCCAGTTTAGCAATATTTCTTTCCTAATTAAACACTTCCAGTCCACACTTTGGATCCAAAACAAACATTAAACACTTTGTTTTTGGCATTCCAATTGCGCTTAAATGCAAAAATGCTTAGCCCTAAATAAATAATGATTTTTTATCTAGTGCCTTTTCCAGCTATGTATATGTGGAAAAGGAGCAGAACTGCAGTAGTATCTTGTGCATACATGCAGCGCTGGCTCCAGGTTTTTGAGGACCTTTGGGCAAGACACCTTCCATCAGTCCCCTCCCGCAGTGAATCTACCTTCTCACCACCATTGTCCCCAGCTGCTCTCGCTCCTCCTTTCTTTTCTCACCATAGCTACCACTTGCTTGCTTGACAAGCAGCAACCCAGTGAGTTGCGCCTCCTTCTCACCATCACCATTGTCTGGTCCAGAGAGAGAGAGAGAGAGAGAGAGAGAGAGAGGCACAGGAAAAAAGGAGGTTGCAATGATGAAGAGAAAGAGCAACTCCAGGGGTTTATGATTAGTGGGCCCCTGCTGAGGTGTGGGCCCTCAGCAGGTACCCACCCATGCCTACTCTTGGCGCTGATCCTGCAAATATGTCAAGAGAGGCAGCAATATCCTGGCTTTTCCTGTTTCCTGAAGGGAGAAGATGGTGAAGAACCACACTACCATCCCTTATTCTATTTATCACCGTATAGGTTGGATCAGAAGGGGCAATTTCTGATCACGGTCTCTGCCTTCCAATGTCAAAATGTCCCTTGAAGGTTATATATCTGTGGCAAAGTAATATATGGTGCACTACCAGAAATGGGCCTTCCTCTTTACCAGAACTATTTATTTATTTAAACTATTTGTATACTGCTTGATATCCTTAGATCTCCAAGTGGGTTACACACACACACAAAATAAAATACAATATAAAAGCCAATATAAAAACAATAAAAAATAATGAATACTTAAACAGTCCAGAACATGGACTCAGGTTGCCACCATGCATCCGTACTGGCATCAGTGCATGGATAATCTCATAAACTTTCACCCCTGAGCTAATAATTCCCAACCAAATTTCCCAAAAATATTCTCCCCCTGTGAAAACAGGGCTAGTCATCTACTGATTTCTTGAAGAAAGGAAGAAATTTTGCTGACATTTTAAGAGTGTGTTTGTTGCTGCTGATTTTACTCAGTCTTACAAGGTGGCTGAGGTTTTTCATGAGGTTTTCCTTACTTTTAAAACATTTTTTCTAAAAAGCTCGGTGCCACTCACAGAGGTGCAATGCTGACTCTTCTTCAGCTTCCTGCCAGATGCACTTCCTGGAACATCTTGGGAGCAACACAACATGACGTCACATAGCTCCCAAGATGTTCCAGGAAGTGTGGCTGGAAGGAAGCTTAGAAGAAATGCTCATGCTGCTTCCCACTGTCACCACTTCCCAGAATGCCATGGGAGCAGCACAATGCAATGTGACACAGCATCACTCCCAAGGCATTCAAGAAAGTGTGGCTAAAGAAGAACTGCAGAGAGCCTCGTGGCAATGTGAGAGGTGCAAACCTTCTTCTTTCTTTAGCTAAAAAAACTATGGGAAATGGAAAACCCAGGGCAACCTTATAATATGAAGTAAAGTGGGTAAAGAGGCAATTCCACTCTTCAAAATTTCAGACAAATCCCCCCTCCCATGATGCTTTGAGAGGACATTCGTTTCGCACTCACCCATCAAATATCAAAAAACACATTTTTGCCGCAGCCTCAGACAGGAGAGTAGTATTTCAAACAGTGGGTCATAATGTGTATATTTTGACAGTCAGCATCTTTTCATGGAGAACCCCCTCTTCTTTATTTCTTTTGGGCTCATGTTTTAGATCTCTCTTACCTACCTACATACATTACAAGATGGGTAAAAGATGATACTATTCAGGGAGTTTATTTAGCACCTTATCTGGGATCAAGTTTAGCTCAGGGGGATATCTTCCCCTTCAGCGCTCTGAATATTTCCAGTTGGTGACATAGTGAATAGACTCCATTTCCTGCTGTGGAACACTTGCCAGTTGTTCTTTTTCTCCCACCCCCCAGCAACCTACCCCACCCTCTGCCTTTTTTATTTTTGCTGCTTGAAGGATGTGGGTGATGATTTATAGAGCACGTCCAATTGGCTGTGTTTGTCTAGGCTGGCTCGCCTCGCACATGCTGAGGCCAGCGGTGAATTTGTAAGTAACCATCCAAGAAAAATACCTTGCAGAGGGGTAAAAGGGGGTAAAAATGCTAACGAAGCAAAACAAATCCAGGAATGAGATAATCTGCTTAGCAAACTTTTTCAGCAGGCTTTTTAGTTCTGTCCAATGTAGTAGTAGTCTGTAGCCTGGATCCACAAACGCCAAAGTGAGCTCAGCAGTGAAGTACTCGAGACATCTTCAAACATGCAGCAGAATGAGTTGCTTTTGTGGGGAAGAGGGAGGGTGACTCCAAAGTTGTCTGGAATTCCTGGTAAAGAAAGGGCAGCTAGCTGGAGAAGCATGGACTTTATGTAGTGCTGGCGTGTTCACATACATTGGGTCTTTAAAAGGAAGGCCTTTACTGACAGGTGTCCAGGACTAGAATATATGATTTAAGAGCCCAAAGGTAAGCCATATTTGAGGAGGGGTCCTGTCTTCTGGGGATGTTCATCCGGCCTTCTGGGTCTAGCCCTTTAAATAGGTAGCATGGTCCGCCCAGACAGGAGATCACAAAAGAGAAAGTGTGTTTACTTAAGCACTTTTGAGACATTGCATTAAACACTTTGCATTAAAGATACCTTGGCTGTAGTAACAGCCTCCCAATCATGGGGGTTCTAGGCAGTCCATTTGCTCACTATTCTCCACAATACTTATTGTAAAGACATGTACACTTCAGGTAGGGTTGGACAGATCAGTGTATTTCTGTTTTCTGATCCAGATCAGTTTCACATGAATTCATTCATAAGTTCATTCTGTACCACGTCAAACTCAATTTTTTAAAGGAAAAAAGATCACATTATTTTTAAGGTATTATTTCACAAAAATCACAATTTACTTTAAAATATTTATTTATTCACTTTGTGGCATGTATATACTGCTGAATATAGTAAAATCCCTCAGTGGTTCACAATATTAAAATACATTTAGGGAACAATCCTAACTAGATAGGGGGCTGCCTCTGAACTCGGAGGCAACCGCCTATCCTAAACAAGGCAGGAGGGGCATGTGGGGGATCATTCCCTCCGCACCTCTCCCGCCTTGCTCTTTTTCACTAGACAGCCATTTTCAGCTGTCTAGTGGCGGGGGGCCCAACTGGGAGAGGAAGCTACCATACGACACACAGGATGTGTCATACGTGCAGCTCCGCTCTCCCCACTCCGGAACGCCCCCCACCCTGTAACACCCCCCACCCCACCCCTTTTCTGTCGCTCCACACTCATCTTCTGAGTGTGGAGGATGGGGCTTCCCCGCACTGCCTCTGAGGAAGCGCGGACAAGGTGGGAGGACAGATTTCCGGGAACCATCCTCGAAGTGCAGGCTCCAAGGTCAGTTCCCAGAAAGGAGCATATCCTATGGCCGTCTAGACAGTCTCTAGTGGCCATCAGGTTGCTCCCTCAGATACAATATTAAAAGCACAATATTAAAAGCACAACATTAAAACAACTACAGAAAAATAGTTGAAGGAGCAGCAATATGTATTCTGCTCCTAAAATATGCATTTTGTTATGCATCTTCAGCTAAATACACATTTATGTGCATTTATGGTATATTTTTTCAGCCAAGAAGTGTACTGCAAAGTTTGAAGAAGTGCAAAAACAAACGATAACTGCATTCCTATGCTTATATTAATCTGGGAACTGCAAATCAGGTTGGTTTGCTTTAAAATATGGATCAAACAAAATCCTCACGCATCCCTAACTTCAGTTCCAAAAAACTCCAACCATCTCGCTCACACTTCCTGTCATGGATTTGCAGACCTACATATTTACAGTAGAGCTAAATAATTTTTAGCTGCTTATATATATCTTCCACCTTTCTTCATGCAGTTCATGGCTGCTTACAAGAGTAATAAAATACAATAAAACAGCAAGATACTAAATGAACAAGCAACAATAGAAGCCAGAAAGAAAACAATTTAAATGCAGCCACCATAAGAAACATCAGAAAACATAAGACAAAAATGAAAAAGTTTCTTCTATAAATTAACATTCTGAACCTCTCCCCAGCCTTCTGCTGATGCTCAGTGTGCCTTCTTTATTTGCCCTTTTCATCAGTTTTTTCCTTCAGCAAAGCCACTGCCCACTTCATTTGCCGCTGTCAGAGTACCTTCAGAGAGGTTTCCATTTAGGCCACTATGAACAGGAATGCATCATGGTTAGGGATGTACAAAAATCACTTACCTTTCGGGGATTATGCTGATGGTGCGGGGGGAGGTGTTCCGTCCTTCCCCCCGGAATCCTCGCCAGGGGGGAGGCGCTCCGTTCCTCCCCCCCCGGAATCCTGGCCAGCTGGCTGTGCTCCGCAGCAATTCTGCGGAGCTGCCGGCTGGCTCCGCCAGCAGCCGGACAACTGGCCGCTGGCTAGCAGGGACGCAAATGACGGTGGCTGTAGCCGCCGCCTTTTGCGTCCCTGCAGTCAGCCGTGATAGGCTACGTAAATGTTTACGTAGCCTATCACGGCTGATTAAAACAAAAACAAAAAACGCACGTATGCAAATAGCGGCGCCCATGGGCGCCGCCATTTGCGTTCCTTATTTTGGCACGTCTTAGTCTACGTAAACATTTACATAGACTAAGACGGCGAAAATAAGGGGAACGCAAATAGTGTAGCGTCTACGCTATTTGTGTTCCCTTTATTTTCGCCATCTTAGTCTACGTAAATGTTTACATAGACTACGACGTGTCAAAATAAGGAACGCAAATGGCGGCGCCCATGGGCGCCACCATTTGCGTACGTGCATTTTTTTTTTCTTTTAAGTCAGCCATGATAGGCTACGTAAACATTTACATAGCCTATCACGGTATTTTTTAAAAATCTAGCTGTGATAGGCTACGTAAATCTTTACGTAGCCTATCACATTTTTTTGTTTTTTTTTTACTGGAAATTGCGGCGGCTATTTGCGTTCCCCCTTATTTTCGCCGTCTTAGTCTACGTAAATATTTATGTAGACTAAGATGGCCAAAAATAAGGGGGAACGCAAATAGCGTCCGCTACGCTATTTGCGTTCCCCCTTATTTTGGCCTTCTTAGTCTACGTAAATATTTACGTAGACTAAGATGGCCAAAAATAAGGAACGCAAATGGTGGCGGCTGTAGCCGCCGCCATTTGCTTATGTGTGTGTGTTTTTTTTAACCCAGACGTGATAGGCTACGCAAGTCTTTACATAGCCTATCACGAAGGGGGGGGGGAACCAGACTGCAAATGGCGGTGGCGGTGGCAGCCGGTCAGAAGACCAGCTGCTGCTGCCGCTGAAGCCGCCGCTGGAGCTGCTGCCGTCCGGAACATCCGCCCCAGGTAAGTCTCATCCTGGGGGGGATCCGCGGGGGGGGGGGCGGCAGGCCGTTCCGCCATAGAGTTTGGGGGGCTGAATGCAGTGGCATTCGGCCTCACCAAGATCCATGGCGGAATTCTCTGACATCCCTACTTTGGACAGCTCACTGTGGCTGGTGCTGGGCCGGCTGGAACTCACCCAAGGAGAGCTGTTGCCTCAGCAACGTGTAGAAGCCTTCTGAAGGTTTGGATCTGCTGTTAACTCCACCCCCTCTGTGGATCTGTTTGTGTTTCTTAAAGGGCCTTTGTTCAGGTCTACAGCCACTGGTTCCTACAGCATGGGGACAGTGAGGGCTGCATTGTGGATGTGTGTGTGTGTGGACTACTGAGTTGCCTTGTATGGCCACATCCTCTGGCTGGAAGGTCCTGGAATAGTGGACAATAGCTCACTGGGTGACCTACCTCCCCTTCTGAGTCTAGAGGGGGAATTGAGGCCAGAAAACATGATACAGGGCATATTTATTTGGAACAAGTTGTCAAGGAACCAAAGAAGATTTCTTCTCTTGAGTACTGCCTTCTTGTGCATCACTAGTGAGTGAGATGTCAGAGCCATAGCTCAGAGGCAGAGCACATTTTCAACCCCCAACATTTCCAGTTAAAGAAAAGGGGGTGGGCAATCTTTTCCCACCTGAGGGCTGCCTTTCCTTGCAGCTAATCATCTGGGCTCCTTTTGCCAGTGATGGGTGGGCACCTACAAAGAATGGTTGAAGCAAAAACAAAAGTGGGTGGGGCAATGCTAAAGTAGGCGGGGAAACCCACACTCTCTAATAGGGCATCTCTACACCCGCCTAAAATCCTGTATTTAAAATAGGGATGTATGAAAGTCACTCACCTTTTGACGAAATGTGATTCGAGGTGGGGGGGAGGCGCTCCGTCCCTCCCCCTGAAATTCTGGCCGAGGGGGAGGCGCTCCGTCCCTCCCCCCCCGAATCCTGGCTGGCCGGGTCTGCAAATGGCGGCGGCCATAGCCGCCGCCGTTTGCGTCCCTGCAGTCAGCCATGATAGGCTACGTAAATGTTTACGTAGCCTATCACGGCTGAGTAAAAAAAAAAACTGCGCATATGCAAATGGCAGCACCCATGGGCATGTAGGCATGTCTAGTCTACGTAAACATTTAAGTAGACTATGGCGAAAATAAGGGGAACGCAAATAGCGTAGCGTCTACACTATTTGCATTCCCCTTATTTTCGCCATAGTCTATGTAAATGTTTACGTAGACTAGATGTGCCAAAATAAGGAACGCAAATGGCGGCGCCCATGGGTGCTGCCATTTGCGTACGCACAGTTGTTTTGTTTTACTCAGTTTTGTTTTGTTTTACTCAGTTTTTTTGTTTGTTTGTTTTTTACTCATTTTACTACGTAAATGTTTACGTAGCCTATCATGGTATTTTTTAAAAATCTATGTAAATGTTTACGTAGCCTATCACTTTTTTTGTTTTTGCTTTTGTTTTACTGGAAATGGTGGCGGCAGCAGCCGGTCAGAAGACCGCCCGCCGCAGCCGTCACCGCCGCGCCGCCGCCGGAGCCGCTGCCGCCAGGAAGATTCGCCCAAAGTAAGTCCCATCTCGGGGGGGGGGGGAAACCGTTTCACCACCGATTTCGAGGGGCCGAATGCGCTGGCATTCGGCCTCCCCGAGATTCGTGGCGAAATTCTCTGACGTCCCTAATTTAAAATGGGGCTTTCTGCTTCCATTTTAAATGCAGGATCACAATGACTCCCTTTTTCATGCGCTTCCTTTCCTCCCACCCTCCCCTTTCTCCCCGTATCTGAGTCTTCCATTGTCTTTCATGGATCTTGCTCCTCTTCTTGCCGCTTTTCCTCTTTTCATAGAGGGAACCCAAGTGGAACGGGGTAATTTGATAGCTCATTATCTGCAATCTATTTTAAAAAGGAACAAAGGGCATTTAGTGCAGGAGACGCCCTGGAGGGTCACGGCATCATGTAAAGAGCCTGCAGACTTCCATGAGGGAGCCATCTCAATCGCAGGACAAAAGCTCTGCGTGAAGAAAGCTCTACACACTCACACATTCACACCACACCCATACATGTATAACATTCCCATGAAGATGCCTCATCCCCCCCCCCCCTGTAATCAGGCTTGGGAAAAAAGCCTCCATTGGCATCTGTGGGAGGTTTTTTCCAAGCCTCCTTGCAGTGCAGGGGGGTGATTTGGGGGAGCGACAGCTGGGGAGAAAAGGGTTAACCAAGCCCTCCCCTCAGGCTCATCTCTCTGGAATCACATCCATGCTGCAATTAGGCTAGGGAAAATAGGCCTCTTCCAAGCCTAACTGCAGCATGGGGGTGATTTTTTTGCAGGGCTCGCAGCATGCGGGGAGGCGTTGGTTAACCCTTTCCTCCCCAGCTGCCACTGCCTTGCCCTGCAATGAAGCTTGAAAAAAGCCTCCCTCTGGTGCCAATGGAAGTCAGTGGTCTGACTCCGTATAAGGCAGTTTTATATATTCATAAAAGTTCAAACTCACCTCTTACCTTTTTTTTTTTTTAAGCACTATTCCTGCAACCAAAGAATGTCTGTGTCCTCCTCAAACAGTGGGCTATGTTGTCATACGGTTAGTTTTTACTAATGTCTTTGACCAGCCATGGGACATGGCCAGCAGAGACTCTCACAGCTGGACTGCAGTTGTAGTAGTAGTAGTAGTAGTTGTTGTTGTTGTTGTCGTCGTCATCACCATTATGTTGCTACCCCCTCTGCACCTGGCACTTTACATAGGACAGAATTGACAAGTCCCTTACCTAAAGGGGCTTGAAAACTAAAAATAGACAAATGAAACAACAGAGCAAGAGAAGGCAAAATGAGGGCAGGAATATATAGCGGAAAAATAGGCAGTTGCTTCAGTTACACAGACTTCAGCTTAGTTATAGTAGGATATTGGGAGTAGGCAGCTGTTTGAAAGGTTTCACGGGGGAAGATATTTTTGCATTATTGTTCAAATCCCACCTTCTTTGGGTTTGCTAGATTGGAGGTGCTCCAATACTGCAGGATCCTAGATCCAAAAGAAACCACTAGATACAAATGGCATGCAGCTCACCTTATTTGACAAAAAGAGAGAGAAAAAAGCCCACATCTTGTATTTTCATGCTATTTATGATCTCCTCCGTTTACACTATGTATTGAAGGTTTCTTGTCGTGAGATACTTGCCAAGCAACCAAGAAATATGCTCGCTACTGTAAATAGCACACAATGAAACACTATGCCAGGTTTTATTAGGCAACAGGAAGCCAGATTTTACAAAAATAGAGGTTTGAGTGTGGGAACAACACCCACGTTCTGGTAGGGTTTCACTAAAACTGTGGTGTGTGCCTGCTCCCTCTTCCTTCAATCCCCCCTCCAGCACACATATACTCCCCCCTTAGCCAAGTGAGCTGATGTTAGTCTAAAACCTTCCCCGGTCTTCTTTCCAAAGAGAGAAAGAGAGAGAGAGAGAGAGAGAGAGAGAGAGATTATAAAACTTTCTTTCTGTTACAATACAGGAAAGCAAGCAAGAAAGAGAGCGCGTCTGAAGTTTATGATCCCAGGGCAGGGCATGGGAATGAATGTACGTCTCTGAATATATCCATTCTCTGAATATATCCAACCAAACACGGCCTTATTGAACAAATGGTCCCATAGTACAAAAATACCATGTCATAAACATGCATGTTCTTGAAACATTTTTGTTTATGTATTTATTCATGTATTTATTTTAGCATTGCTGTACAATCTATAATAACAAAAGAGGAGGTGTGTCTGTCTGCCCATCTGTCTGCTCCATAGAGCCAAGACCATGAAACCCTGACCCCTGAAACTTGGCATGCATACTAAGGAGAGTCTAGGGGTGTGCCCCTGAGGATAATTTGGTTGTAAAATGCATTCACTAATTTTAATTAATTTAAATGTGTCTCTCTGTTTGAAGCCTGCAGTACCATCTTCGGTAATGTGGTCCCTAACCAAATTACTGAACCTGTTTGCAGTTGATGGTCCGAGGCTGACAGGGAGTACTGCAAGGGACAGTTATATGACTTCCCCCTCCCGCCTACTGTGGGGCAGCTCCTTTTGGGGGAATGTAGTGGATAGTCCCCTCCTTCAAGGGGCTATAGAGGTACACCATGACAGAGGCTGTGCCTAGATGCGTCAGTGGGTCTGGCCTCGTCGCTCAGGGTGGATGCAATGTGTCCAGCTCTCACAGCTGCATCATTTTGCTTGAACGCTTTGCTATCAGCCTTAGGTCTATTCCAGCATGTGAAGCCGGCTCTATTTGCTAGTGCGAGATAAATTGCCAC
This sequence comes from Heloderma suspectum, assembly GCF_057233095.1. NCBI lineage: Eukaryota > Metazoa > Chordata > Lepidosauria > Squamata > Helodermatidae > Heloderma > Heloderma suspectum. The sequence continues at coordinate 277,452,576 of NC_139458.1, forward strand.
CTTCTCTCCAGGCAATTTATATTGATCGTGTTGTACAACCTGAATCATACACAAGGAGGTCTTAGGCTAAAACCAGAAATAAACTCATGCTAAATAGTTGCAGGTTTTAAATTTCCTTATTAAAATTGTGTACAGTCAACCACCTTCATTTTCCCTGGTTTAAAATATTTCTTTATTGTGTAGAATTCTGGACCTCTTCACACACATTACACTAACAATTTTTGAAGTATGTGAATCCAACAAACAGGGATTTGAAAATAAGGGCTTTTCTACATGAGGTTTTTAACCTGCCACTTTCTGAGGCTTCTGGTTCCAGATTCTTGCAGGATTAACATTGGCTTCTTTACACATTTTTCCCCAGAAGGTTTTTGTTCTTCACCTTTCTATATGTTCCACTTCAGAACCATTAGGTGGTGCTGTGGTATAGCAGAATTGCAGAAATACACCAAGGTTTCATGATGCTATTCACAGAAATACCTGGCTTTCCTTATTACCCCCCCCCCCAAAAAAAACCCCAAAGAAACCCTGCTTTAATGCGTGCAAAGCACAGGAGAGACTCTGGAGGATGATGACATCATGTAAAGCACCCACAAACTACCATGAATGAGGAATCATGAGTGCACAATAAATGCCTTATGCAGAAAGGCTCTAAGCGTATCCTCACAGGCTCTGAGCTCTAGAGGCCATCTAGCTGGGGTAAGATGCAGATGTCCCTGCTCTGCATGTTGTAGCACAAGGGTGGAGAACCTGTGGGCTTCTGGATGTTCTTGAACTCCAATTCCCATTAGCCCCAGCTGGCATGGCCAATGGTCAGGGATGATGGGAGATGCAGTCCAGCAACATTTGGAGGTTCCCTAGTTCTATAATGTAGCATCAGTGGGAGAAACCACTTTCCCCTATTCCTTATACCACTGAAAGGGGAATTCAGTTAAAACTGTAAACTGACTTTGGTTAGGCTTGCAGTTCTTGTATATAGTGGTGGCTTCTTTTTGTTACAGGGGAAATGAAATCTATAGCACATACCATCCCTTCCAACTTCCAATTCCTTCCCCTCCCCCTTTTTTAAGTGACACATGTACTAAAAACAACAACCTCATTTATGACTTTCTGCTCGCCCCACAACCCAGTTTTTCCAAAACAAAATTAATTTGTTTAAATCCATTCACTTCAATGGAAAAGCATCTGTTTCAATCAAAGCCATTGAAATCCACTCCCTGGTGGAGCAGGCTCAAAGTCTGGCACAAGGACAAGAGATTTGCATTTTGCTTGAGGAAAAGCTGAAGTTGGCTTCTTCTCCATTACTCTTACTATGCCTTTCCCTCCCTCATTCTCTGACTAATAGAGATCAGCTCTATATAATCAGATTCAGGTGAATTGCTGAATGATATAGTGAAGAAAGAAAGCAATCCCTGACTGCGTAACAAATGACAGATCTTATATTTAAAATATGTGATGATGCATACACTTTAGGGCCCGGTTTGTCCCTCCTTCATTCAACTGGTTTGTTGCATTAGGTTATAGCTACACCATTTATAATTGGCCTGTCTTGAAATGATGCATTGTCTTAAGGCAGTGGCCCTGGGATCCCCTCACGCGTGCTTTCACAGCATATCAGGGGGATTATCTGAACCTACATTCTCAGTTCCTGAAGGGTGACTGGCCCAAACAGCTTGGCCAGTGTCCCAACTGAAGTTGGTGTGTGCCCTAAAATGTTCCCCAGTATCCTCTGTACTACACAGTATTTCTTGGCATGTGGCAAAGGTTCTCTCATGGTGGAAAGTATGAAAAGCACCCCTCCCAAACCATCTCCCTCTACACCATCTTATTGGACATTAGAGAGGTAGGTTGCATTCCAGAAGCTGGTGGCTGTTGCCAGCTCCTCTCGTATGATCCCAGGGTCAACCTACCTGTTCCATTAAGCATGCTTTTAAAAAAGCATTCTTAACATCAGCCACTTTATATGTGGCACAGGGAAGAAAAGGTCAATCCCTTTGCTCCCTGTGCACTGTGGTCCTGATCTGGATCAGGGCTCCACATGGCTGCTTTCTGCAAAAACATTAAGTACCCAGTCTTGTGTGTGGTTTTTAAAAAAGTGTCCTTAACATGCAGTTTGACAGACAGACGTCTGACACTGCCTGATCTTCACAGGAAGGACATATGGAAAAGTGGACCCACACCTTTTAAGTATTACCCAAAGGAATCCGAAGGCAATATCAGGAGATGGGTCCCAGTGGTCTCTGCAGTAGTGCAGGCATGCTCAGACTGTGCAATGCAGTTGCTTTGAGCTGCACTAGTTTTTGGCACCCACCACCCCTGTAACCAGCCTCAATATTTTGGACCACAATTTGGAGCCTCAGCCTGCATGGTCAATCGTCTGGGATGATGGGAGTTGTAGTACAACCCATCTGGAGGGCACTAGGTTGAGGAAGGCTGAGCTAGACAAGACTGAGCTAGACAAACCAATGCTATAAGGACGCTTCCTTTCTAGCCTAAGATTCAATAGAAAGTTTTTATCCTTGAGAAAGAGGGCTATTTAATCACAGGGAGGAGGAGGGATTTAACCACTGTGGCTGAGGGTGCGGGGAAAGAAAACATGTACTCATAAAAGGCAAAAGGCAAAGTTAAAATGCAGGCTATGGGGACCAGCCATGGAACAACCAAAAGGTTTGGGATATTCACTAACCTGTCACCATAAATCAAAATTAGACAGCAAATGGGTGGCTGAACTTGCGCTGTTGTTTTTGCCATAGGTTTATGGAGGCTTCTTAAAGCTACAACAAAATGGTCATTGTTTCTGTTTCTCCAGGCTGCTGCCTCTCCCTGTATTCTGATCAGGGAGAAAATCCTGAGGGGAAATAGTTCAGTTTGCTGCGTCTGTCTTCTTTTTCGTTCACATTAATCCCTGCGTATAAGAAGATTATGTTGATTAGATGTGCTATTTTTTTTTTCCACAGCAGTTTCATTTTAATAAAACAGACATTGAGGCAACAAGTGCAAATATTCCACTGACATCCTATCATGGGACTCACAGGCACAAAAAGGATTCCATAGTGGTCTCCCAAGCACTGGCCAAGGCCAAACCCACTTAGCTTCAGCAAAGCTTGCTATATCATCTGCCTCAACAACATGCTCTGGGGTAGTGGCATTCTTGGCCAAATTAGACGTGATGACAGAGATGCACGTGAATGATTCTCGGCTCTCTTGAAACATTTTTCAAATATCAGCAGTGGGAGTGGGAAACAATCTGGACTAGGACCACAGATGGCACAGAGGAGCGTTTAACCCTCCCCTGTCCCATGCTGTTTCCTGGAAAATTATGCCTCCTCCTGGAAACTTCCTGTTAGGAAAAAAATAGACATGCTCATGGGGACGTTTGTAATCTGCCCCTTTCAAACAGCAACTTGAAATCTCATTGATAAGCTATTTGGTGGGGAGGCAGGGGGACTGAATCCAGCCCCTGCCATATTCACTCTCTCTGGAATAGCTGGTTGGCAGGATTCCAGTGGGATCAGCACTAGCATAACAGCCCTTGAAACTCAGCAGGAGAGCATATGCTTTGCATGCAGAAGATCCCAGGTCCAGTCTCCAGTTTAAAAAAGGGTGTAAAAAGAGAAAGGATAAAGCTAGCAGGTGATGGGAAATCCAGATCCTAAAAGCCCCCTCTACCCTGCCATGGTAAGCCCCAGTCCAGACTGAGGGCTCTGCACCTACCCTAGAGTAAAAATGAGGGTGGGGGAGGGAGACATAGCTGCTAGATACACATTTAAAATAATGTCTGTTTTGAGCCTCAAAGGAGACAGTATCCATGTTCCACTTGTGAACATGATTCCTCAACTTGCTCATGTGTGCTTATAGCTCCAGCTGGATTGCAACCAATTTGTGAAATTTTGTCCAATGAGTTATTCTCAACTAGACAGAATGTCCTGTACTGGCAGCTGTTTGTACACTCATTTGTTTTGAAGCTAATAAGAATTTTCCATTAAGTTCCTTCTAGCATTCATCACCTGCCTACCCACCTGCCCAGAAATTCTGAAGTATTCATTCAGTAATCCATGCCTCTCAATGTCCTCAATTCTCCAAATGCTAGCAACATCAAACGGACTCTGTCCTCGATCTTCCCTGTCTTGGTTGCTTGCTTTCTTTTCAGAGAATCTATCCATCCATCCATCCATCCATCCATCCATCCATCCATCCAAAACAACTTTTTTTGGGGAAAAAAATCATTCCAATAAGTCTTCAAGTCTGCAACTGTCCTGATCCTTCAACAAACAGAACATTAAATGTAAAGGCTTTGTAGCTCTTTCATCAGATATGATATACAGGAAAAGTGTTTTGTTTCTCTCTCTTCTGGCACTGCAGAAAAGAAGTATGAAAGTAAAAAGGTGGGTACTGTTGAATTATGATGCTGAAAATTGTAATATAATGTTGCCCCTTCTACTTCGATGGATACGTTATAGAATTGCACCAGACTAGTGCATCAACATAATTGATGGTTCTTTCATATTAAAATGTATTCATTTGAGTGTTTTGTTTGGATCGATAGGGAGCAACTGTGAACCACTTACTAGGAAATCATATCAAGCACCTACATTGGCAAATGCATTACCAGAAAAACAGGCTTATCATTTTTAACCAGATGTGGAAAACTTGAGCAAATACAGGTGGAAAAAGAAACAATACTCATCCGTTTTTTCATCTTTTAGAGAAGTTTGTATTGATGGGTTGCTTCACATTGGTTCAAATCTCTCAAAAGAGCATAATACTCTATCTCAAAATATTATCTTCATGTATAGAATGCTGCTCTGTACTTCTTTGCCATTCCTCCTTGGAGTCACTTCAGGTCTTATAAGAAGCTGTGAAACAGGAAGTGTGAGCATGTCAGACTTCCTCCTTTCATGTCTCCACTGCAATGTAAAGGAGTCTCTCTCTCTCTCTCTCTCTCTCTCACACACACACACACCCCTTGTCCATTGCGGAGATGTCCGTTGTATGTACTCTGTAGGTGTGTTGGTAGTGCCCTACATAACCACGCAATCTGCCTGTAACTGCATGATAGGTGGAAATCACATTTGATTTACCTCATAGCTCCGGGTAACATACCAGTATAGCTAAACTGAACCTGCTTGGTTGCTTGCTCTGATTTTTATGCTGCTTGGGGATGGGGGGCTGAAGGGACACAATGGGTAGTATCCAGTGTTAGCCCTATGTAGAGCAGACCCATTGAACTGAATGGGACTTGTTAGTTGTGCCTAACTTAAGTCTCATTCATTTCAATGGTTCTACTTGACATAGGACTAACACTGGATACTACCCACAGGTCCCTCTCCTGTTAACTTGCCCTGTACAAGGTATACATTTTAAACATCAGGTCTGTTTTGAAGTGCTGTTGCTCTGGGATTCATGTAGGCCTCATTATACAACGATGAGAGAGAGAGAGAGAGAGAGAGAGAGAGAAACAGTCATTTCTTCGTGTCAACAGTTTCTGTGGCAAACACAGAACTTAACCATATGCTAAAAGCATTGCAAATTACTTATACTGTGGGAATGTATTCCCTTCCCCTCTCCCCCCCACCTTTTAAACCTGAAATGGACTATATTACAAACAGCTTGTTAAGTGTGCAACAGATCGACTTGAAACTGGGGTCCTTGTACTCTTCAGGCCTGCACATTTTGCTAATAAACTGGCTACATACACAAACAGTCTGTTTCAGGGCTTAGGTTCCTATTACACTGGTTCATGTTTCAACAGGCAACCGGCCTCTAAAGTTTGTGTTTTCAGCCGGACAAGTAAGTGGATGCATGTGCATTACAATTCCAGACATCATTCCATACCAGATGTGGTGCCTTTATTTTTAGTACGGCAGGAGTGTCTGCTGACCCTCTGTCACCCCATGTCGAATGAAAGATTGACTGCCCTGGGTTTTCATATGGTAAATTATATATGAGAGGACAGCAGATTTAAAAATTAATTCAAGATTAATTTCAGTGTGACTGGCACATGGAATGATTTGGCTAATGGATGAAAAATGAAAGTTTCACAACAAAGAAAAATAAATGTAGAGCTGGAGCAATTGAATCCCATTTTCCAAAAAAATTATCACCAGACTTTTAATTAATCATTCGAGGTTCGCATCCTCCCCACCCCCACTTTTCCTTTTTTTTTTTAATTTGGCAAGCAACTGCCATTAAAGCTACGTTTCTTGTGTTCACTCAGCAAATAAACTACACTCAGTGGGTCCACATGCATAACAGAAAATCTACCTTTAGGGAGAAGGAGAAAGGAACACAACACAACTGTATGGATCAAATGCAAAAGAAAGAAATAGATGGGTAGCAACCACTTCAGATCAGATTTGCTACATCTATAAAGGTTTTTTTAAAAAACTTTTTAGACAAATGAGAAATTAATCAAAAACCAGAATATGAAGCTCTTTCATTTGAAGATCTATGTTACTATAAGGACAGTAAAGATGTAACACGGGCATTCTCACTCAACTTTTTTTCAGAAATGCAGCTGTGTGAATTTACATATTTTTAAACAATGAAGTCAAGATGGAAGAGGTGGAAGCTAGGAGGACTGCTTTAAAAAACATGAGCCACAATTTCAGCAGGGTGGATCCAGAAGGACAACTAGGACTGTCCTATGGGAAAGAGCAGCAGGCCCTCACAGTAGAGTTGTATCTCTCTACTGACAATGGAGACACTGCTTGCTCGCTGCCCCCTGTGCTGTAGTTCTATAGTTGTTGCCATTTTCATTCATTGTTTTACGCCCATTGTTTTAAGGTCAGTTTTCACCAACCTAGTGCCCTCCAGATGTCTTAGACTACAACTCCCATCATTCCTGAGCATTGGCCATGTGGGCTGGGGCTGATGGGAACTGTAGTCCAACATCTTTGGAATGGCGCCAGTATCGAAATCTGCTATATTGTGACACTACGGCTGGATCTACACTTACTGCCTTTTTTCACTTCCAATGAAGTTTCACTGCCCGCCTTTCACACTATGTAGTAGCCGCCTCAAATTGGAACTGGAATTTCCCACTTCCGTGCTCCCGCTTTCAATACCCTAATATCCCGGTATTTCCCCTTAATGTGCTCCGATTTTCCACCTTCGCTACCATATCCAGTTGTAGTCCCCTCTCCCGCCTGTCCATATGTGGCGGTGTTTGTATTTCCCTCCTGTCCAATCACAGCTCTCGACAGCCCCATGTCTTCTTCCGGCTACCAATCGCATAGCTTCCTCAGCAGCCCACGTTTCCTCAGCAACAAGCAAAGGGCTGGATGTGCGCGCGCTTGTCTGATCTCGGAAGCTAAGCAGGGTCAGTCCCCATCAGTGCTTGCCTTGAATGGGAGACCGCCCAGGAATCAGGCTTCCTGCACTGAGCAGGGGGTTGTTGCATCCCTTCAAATGAGATTTTACCCCCTCCTATCCCCAGCTCTGGATGTTTTTTTAAAAAAGTTCAGGCGTTATCCTCACAGAATCAGGGCTTCTCAGCGCACATCCAGACCTTTGCTTGTTGCTAAGGAAACAGGGGCTGCTGAGGAAGCTATGCGATCGGTAGCCGGAAGAAGACAAGAAGACATGCTTCATAACTTCGAAGCTTCGAAGATCATGCCTGAATTAGAAAAAAAATATTGCAGAGAAGCCCCGATTCTGCGAGGATAACGCCTGAATTTTAAAAAAAAACATCCAGAGCGGGGGTAGGAGGGGGTAAAACTTAGTTTCATTTGAGGGGATACAACAACCCCCTGCTCAGTGCAGGAAGCCTGATTCCCAGGCAGTCGCCCATCCAACTACTGACCAGGGCCAACCCCGCTTAGCATCTGAGATCAGAGAAGCGCGCGCAGGAAAACAGCACAGCGCTCGAGTGTGAACCGAGCTCGCGCATTCGATGAAGCACTGCAATGAGGAAAATGGGTGAGTGTGAATAATCTCGTTTTAATGCGAGAGTGTTTAACCCGACGGGACACCAAATTCATCGCGATGGCAGGCGCAATGTAGATCAGCCCTACGTGACATAAATCTAAAACGGGCAATGCTTTCAGAAGAAAGTGTGTTTTTTCCTTATTGAACACTGAAGTGATGGTGATGATATACCTGGTAGCTTAAACACCTACTGAAATCCTTTATAATTATCCACCCGCCCACCCCATCAATAGTATTGGCAAGGAAGACCTTGGTAATATAGTTTCAATGGAATCTTTTCTGATGCCATGATGAAGAACACTAACAGCTCATATCCTACGGATGGACTTCAGCTGCGGCACTGTGCGCACTAAGTCCGGTTGTTCAAGCTCAAGTCCAATACAATGCATGGTGCATGCAGAGACCCCAAGCTCCATGTCACTTGACTGAGAAAGACTCTTGTCAATAAGTCAAGTGTTGATGGTAGTCATGGCCCTGGATAGGTTTGTATCAGCTCCAGATGGGCTAGAAGTGCCATGCAGGGATCTTTCGATGCCACAGAAATAGAAAAGGGAGCTGCCAGTGTCACACAATATAGCAACTGCTACCCCCACCCCCCCCTTCATGGATCACTGCCTTGTTGTGGCGAAGGGGCTTGCGTAACTCAGTGAAGCCATAAGCTATGCCGTGCAGGGCCACCCAAGATGGACAGGTCATGGCGGAGAGTTCTGACAAAATGTGGTCCACTGGAGAAGGAAATGGCAACCCACTCCAGGATTCTTGCCAAGAAAACCCCATGGAACGTATCACAAGGCTAAAAGATATGACGCCGGAAGATGAGCCCCTCAGGTCGGAAGGTGTCCAATATGCTACTGGGGAAGAGCAGAGGGTATTTCCAAGTAGCGCCAGAAAGAGTGAAGCGGCTGGGCCAAACCCGAAAGGACACTCAGCTGTGGATGTGTCTGGTGGGGAAAAGAAAATCCGATGCTGTAAAGAACAATATTGTTTAGGAACCTGGAATGTCAGATCAATGAATCAAGGTAAGCTGGAGGTGGTCAAACATGAGATGGCAAGATTGAACATCGACATCTTGGGAATCAGCGAACTAAAATGGACAGGCATGGGTGAATTTAATTCAGGTGACCATCATATCTACTACTGTGGGCAAGAATCCCTTAGAAGAAATGGAGTAGCACTCATAGTCAACAAAAGGGTGGGAAAAGCAGTACTGGGGTACAATCTTAAAAATGATAGAATGATCTCAGTACGAATCCAAGGCAAACCATTCAACATCACAGTAATTCAAGTCTATGCCCCAACCACTGAGGCCGAAGAAGCTGAGGTTGATCGGTTCTATGAAGACCTACAACACCTTCTAGAACTAACACCAAAAAAAGATGTCCCCTTCATCATAGGGGATTGGAATGCTAAAGTAGGAAGTCAAGAAATCACCGGGATAACAGGCAGGCATGGCCTTGGTGTACAAAATGAAGCAGGTCAAAAGCTAATAGAGTTTTGCCAAGAGAACATGCTGATCATAGCAAACACTCTTTTCCAACAGCACAAGAGGCGACTCTACACATGGACGTCACCAGATGGTCAATATCGAAATCAGATTGATTATGTCCTTTGCAGCCAAAGATGGAGAAGCTCCATACAGTCAGTAAAAACAAGACCTGGAGCTGACTGTGGCTCAGATCATGAGCTGCTTCTTGCAAAATTTCGGCTTAAATTGAAGAACGTCGGGAAAACCACTAAACCGTTCAGGTATGACCTAAATCATATTCCTGATGAATATACAGTGGAGGTGAGGAATAGATTTCAGGGATTAGACCTGATAGACAGAGTGCCTGAGGAACTATGGACGGAGGTCCGTAACATTGTTCAAGAGGCAGCAACGAAATCCGTCCCAAAGAAAAAGAAATGCAAGAAAGCAAAGTGGCTGTCCGATGAGGCTTTACAAGTAGCTCACGAAAGAAGGGAAGCGAAAAGCAAGGGAGAAAGCGGGAGATATACCCAACTGAATGCAGAGTTCCAGAGAATAGCAAGGAGAGACAAGAAGGCCTTCTTAAATGAACAATGCAAAGAAATCGAGGAAAACAACAGAATGGGAAAGACTAGATATCTCTTCAAGAAAATTGGAGATCTCAAGGGAACGTTTTGTGCAAAGACGGGCATGATAAAGGACAAAGAAGGCAGGGACCTAACAGAAGCAGATGAGATTAAGAAGAGGTGGCAAGAATACACAGAAGAACTATACAGGAAAGATCTGAATGTCCCTGATAGCCATGATAGTGCGCTCACTGAACTTGAGCCGGACATCCTAGAGAGTGAAGTCAAGTGGGCCTTAGGAAGCATTAGTAACAACAAAGCTAGCGGAGATGACAGTATTCCATCCGAGCTATTTAAAATCCTAAAAGATGATGCTGTTAAAGTGCTGCATTCAATATGCCAACAAATCTGGAACACTCAACAGTGGCCACAAGACTGGAAAAGGTCAGTTCACATTCCAATTCCAAAGAAGGGCAACGCCAAAGAGTGTTCAAACTACCGCACCATTGCGCTCATTTCACATGCCAGCAAGGTGATGCTCAAAATCCTACAAGCTAGGCTTCAGCAGTATGCGAACCGAGAACTACCGGAAGTACAAGCTGGGTTTCGAAGAGGCAGAGGAACTAGAGATCAAATCGTCAACATTTGCTGGATCATGGAGAAAGCAAGAGAATTCCAGAAAAATGTCTATTTCTGCTTCATTGACTACGCTAAAGCCTTTGATTGTGTGGATCACAACAAACTGTGGCAAATTCTTAAAGTGATGGGAGTACCAGACCACCTTACCTGTCTCCTGAGAAACCTGTACGAGGGTCAAGAAGCAACAGTAAGAACCAGACATGGAACAACCGATTGGTTCAAAATTGGGAAAGGAGTACGACAAGGCTGCATATTGTCACCCTGCTTATTTAACTTATATGCAGAGTACATCATGAGAAATGCCGGGTTGGATGAATCACAGGTCGGAATTAAGATTGCTGGGAGAATTATCAACAACCTCCGATATGCAGACGATACCACCCTAATGGCAGAAAGCGAAGAGGATCTAAAGAGCCTCTTGTTGAGGGTGAAAGAGGAGAGTGCAAAAGCTGGTTTGAAACTCAACATTAAAAAAACTAAGATCATGGCATCTGGCCCCATCACTTCCTGGCATATAGAAGGGGAAGAAATGGAAGCAGTGACAGATTTTATTTTCTTGTGCTCCAAGATCACCGCAGACGGTGACTGTAGCCATGAAATTAAAAGATGCTTGCTCCTTGGGAGGAAAGCTATGGCCAACCTAGACAGCATAGTAAGAAGCAGAGACATCACCTTGCCGACAAAGGTCCGTCTAATCAAAGCTATGGTTTTCCCAGTAGTAATGTATGGCTGTGAGAGCTGGACTATAAGGAAGGCTGAGCGCCGAAGAATTGATGCTTTCGAACTGTGGTGCTGGAGAAGACTCTTACGAGTCCCCTGGACTGCAAGGAGGTCAAATCAGTCCATCCTAAAGGAAATCAACCCTGAGTGCTCATTGGAAGGACAGATACTGAAGCTGAAGCTCCAATATTTTGGCCACCTAATGCGAAGAGAAAACTCCCTGGAAAAGACCCTGATGCTGGGAAAGACTGAAGGCAAAAGGAGAAGGGGACGGCAGAGGATGAGATGGCTAGATAGCATCACGGATGCAATGAATATGAACTTGAGCACGCTCCGGGAGAGAGCGCAGGACAGGAAGGCCTGGCGTGCTATGGTCCATGGGGTCACGAAGAGTCGGACACGACTGAACGACTGAACAACAACAACAACAACCCCCACCCCACATGCAACAGGATCAATAAATGCTTCTCTTCTGGCAAAGCCACTGAAGTCGCTTCCCTTTTCACATTTTATTTCTTGTAGAGCTGCTAGACATCCCATCTGTCCAGGAGAGAACACAGCCTTAGCTTCTGCCACCCTGCTCCTTCCATTGTCCAGTTGCCCACCTCCCCTCTTACTGACTGGTGCCCACGGGCTTTCATCTTGCCCTGTAAGACAAGATTATGGTGAGGGAAGAAGTCATGACTGCATTCACTTTCTCTGTTGCAGAGACGGAGATGGGTGAGTCAAGATCTTGCAAACCTACTGGCAGGGCTGTGTGTACCCCATGCTTAAAAAAAGAAAGAAAAAAGGCATAACATTCTGTGACTAGGCATTCAAAAGTCTGTGCCAAGAAATGCTGCTTTTCAACTTTTGTATAACTAAGCAGATTTGCATAATTTCTCTTATTTGCATAATTTTCTAATTTATGTAATTGATCTTGAAATCCTGTGCATGTTTTCTCAGAAGTAAGCCCCAATGACTTCAGTGGAGCTTACTCCCAAGTATGGGTACAACCTTCTTGATGAAGTGGGGCAAGGAGTGATGAATGGCACAGAAGCTTCACCTCCAACCACAAGGCATTTTATAGAGCCACCTCTCTAGCTTTTGAAATTTCAGCAGATGTTGCCCACAGACTTTCCTGACTATGAAGATATGCATATGAGCTAGAAACTTGCACTTTAAATGTGAAAGCTGAGATTTTCCAGAAGCTGGATTCTAAATTCAATAATACAGTCTGTATTTTTTCAGCCCTCCTTCAAACTGTGGCATACGCACAGCACTTCCTTCCAGCCAGCTGTGGCTCTTCTTGAAACTGCTTGTGTGTCTTCGGAGAAGCACACTTCCTCATACCTTGAGAACCAAGCCTAAGCGAAACAAGCCAGGCTCTATTAGCGCTTTTAATATGCAGGGGTGGAATTTTAACTCAAGAAGAAGGTCGGCCCCCACAGACGATACGTTATGATGATATGGTATATTATTGTTAATGGTTTTTAGCTGCTTTAACTAGTTTTTAGCAATTGTGTGTTTAATTCCTGTTGTAAGATGCCTCGAGTCTTTTTTGGAGAAAGGCATCTAATAAATAATAATAAGCCCACTGCTATTAATCTCCGATTAATACCAGACTAATATCAGACTAGTATGATGCCCCACAAGCACAAAACAAGAATGAAAAGTATGTGTCCATCTTATAACTCAAGCGCATGAGCTCATCCACAGACAGCACACCAAGTCACAAAACATAGAACGTGCACATATGTAGTACATTATCAAGGAATTAAACCAAGTATATTTTTCTAGCCTGTGCCTGTCTTTAGAAGACAGGCTAGAAAAAATTACCCATTTTGCACATGGAGGTGGCTGACTAATCAATGCAGGGCAGGCAGAGCATGGAGGTGGGCAGGAGGCCTGCATTTGCGGCTGGATAGCTGATTTGGCTGTCTAGCTGGGGCGCATCGTAGCGGGGGGGGGAGCCTCGATGGTGCATAGGAAGCATCATAACAGTGCTTCCATGGTCTCCTTCCCTCCCCGCCCCCAGGAACGCTCCTTTTTTGCCTGCTCCACGCTGCTCTTATGAGCGCAGAGCCAGAGACAAACCACACTGCCTACGAGGTGGGGAGTAGGGTTTCTGGAACTGAAAAATCCTATGGCCGTTTAGACACTGCATAGCGGCCATAGGATTGTGCCCTAAATATTTCTGTTGTTTTCTGTTAACCAAACTCAAAGTGAAATGCTGAGAGTCCAAGATAATAATACCTAGGGTAGGCTGGGCTCATCCTTTAAAACAGCTAGGTAGGTTATCCCACCCCTACTAATATGTCTGTCCTACATTTCATTGTCTTCTGTTCTCTGAATTTTCTCCAGTGACTGGTAGCAGAAAGTTTTGTTTGGGCTTTTGATTAACCATACGTCATATGACTCATATCCTCTCCTTCTCTACTGAGGCAGATCTTTAGTATCTGTAGCTTGCACAATCTGAGAGGACAACCTCCATGCTCCATGTGACTCTCATCTTCTCTCTGAGTGGGAGTCTGGTGGTGGCTTCAGCTGCTGGAATATGACTCATGGGAATAATTTTAATGGTGCTGGCCAGAGTGTGCCTGTTTTGAAGACTGGTTCATGAGTCATGATTTTGCATGCAGCTGAGGTGAGGTGAGGTGGTGGTGGGGAACACACTGAAGTCAATGGCTGGATTTAGGAAAGCTCAGTTACAAAAGTGACATATAACATGGGGGGGCGTGGCTGGGATGCAAAGGAAGCAACAGAAAGCTGGTGGTAGTGGGAGGGGAGGAAAGTGATGGATGATCACAAATTGCCTAACAATCACCAGCAGGGAAAGAGATGAGAGAAAAAGAGATGTCTGACCCTCTGATTCAAGAAGAACACAACTGGTGGAGAGCTTTTTAAATGTATTTATTTATGTCTAATTTGTTACATTTATGTATCCTGGCTTTTTTCCTCTTGCAAGGAACTCAAAGTGGCATACATGGCCATCCTCCTCTCCATTTTATCCTCACAACCCTGTGAGGTAGGATAGGCTGAGAGTCAGTGACTGGCCCAAAGTCACCCAGTGAGCTTCATGGCCAAGTATGGACTAGAACCCAGAGCTCCTCAGTCCCAGTCCAACACTCTAACCACTACGCCACACTGGCTGTCATATATAATGCAAGATAATGAAAGACTCTAGACCCTTGCTGTGGACCCATGAGATACCAAATTTAGGAGAGGTGGAGGAATGTATAGCTATTTGTTGAATAAGCTACAGAGTAATAACAGCAGTTTCAATTTTACAGTGACCTCTGAGGGCAGGAGAGGCAGGTTGTGTGAACGGTTGGGATGGCTAAAGTTCTCAGGTGGGGTCATTTGGGTTCCTCAGTGGTTAAAGTGATGCCAGCTGGATGCACTTGGCCTCAGAAAGAGATCAGTCTGATGAAAGGGAACCAGACAGCTGGCACTGAATGCTGGGAAACTGTCAATTTCAATGTAGCTCATTGCTGCTCTTGGAGTGATGACCATAAGTTTAATGGAGAAGTATACATTTCAAAAACGAGGAGGATACCAAACAGGATGATATACTAGGTATCAGTAGGACAAGCTGTAATGGGATTGCTTCCCACACACACATACCTTTCCATCCAAAACAATGCTGAGGACAAAAACATTCACAAAATGTTAACACACAAACACATTTCAGTTCAGCGATAGCTGAGTGTATGCAGTGAATCCACTGACCAACCGTTTGGAATGAATGACGTCTAAATGAAAACCATGGTTTCAATGACTGGTTCAGTGTGTGCATTCATGCCTGTCATATGTGAAGGATAGCAAAAGTGAACACACAAAATATCTGGAGAATGTGATGTATGAAAAAAACAAGAATGCTGGCATTGTCCTCGGACTGGGACAACATTCATGCCACATTGAAAATGCATTACAGGAGAAAGCAGCAGACTGTAGGCAGCAGAGGGAAGGTCAGACGATGGAGATTTATGAGCAATGGTGTCCAGAAACCCAGCCAAGAGCTTCTACATTGTTGCATTAAGGGAAGCTCCTTCCTCTGGACAGGTGGTGTGACGTCTTCTCTCCTTGATTTACTTATTTCACAGAAAAGAATGCAAGGGCTCCTGGACGATTCTGTGAGCTCTGTAAACTGGGCACCCTGATATAAGTCCACAAGGACTTGCAAGGAAAGGCCGAAGGAAGAAGCAGAAAAATCTGCCTGTCGGATTGGCCTGCTTAATGTGCAGGGGATTTGAAATTCTAGGTAGCGTTTCAAGTGTATCAGAATACAGTTGAAAGACCAGAGGTTAATTATACAGGCATGGCAATAGGAGCCACATTATTATAATTCTCTTGGAAAGCACCATGGAGCATATGGAGTGAATGAAAGACCTATGTGTGTGTAATAGGTTCTGCATGGGGAAAAGGTGAAGGAGCAAGGGATCTCTTGTGCGCAAGAGGCACTAAATGAGGGGAAAAGAAATGATTTAACTACTTGATGGCCTGACTTTGTGCAGAGCAACAAATGCAAGGTGCCCTGTACATTGAACAGCAACACACCAGACGTTCCCTTCCATTCCCTTGATTTACTTCCATTCCTGTAGACAACTACTTTGGGAAATACACTGGTGAATCATTTATCAAGGACTCGCCTTCATAGATGTTTGTACTGGTAGAAATTAAAACATTTCTTTCTACCAATATGATTGAACTGGTCTAATCTGAATGCTCTCATTCCAAACCCAGGATTTCTTAGCACAGACACTGATGACTGGTGATATGCTGTTTCATGTGCTTCATAGATCTAGGAAGAATCAGGGAGGCCATCCATGTAAGGAGGGTGGTTCAACTGGAACAGGTCAAAGACATCGTGGAAACTTCAGCCTACATCTTTCATGGATGCTTCGCTAGGTGCAGCCTGTGAAGGCTGACTGTGAAATAGGGAAAACTTGGACTGTACATGCTCAAGGCCTGGCACATTAAACCTACCAAAAAACATGGACCAGGATTCTTGAACTGGACTGCTAAGCATCACGAAGTGTTTATGTTGTTTGGTTTAGACATGGAAGACCCGGGACCAAACTTCTTCCCAGTTGTGAAGTGTGCTGTCTGGCCTTTTGGCCAAATACTACCTCTCAGCCTAATTTTCCTCTCGGGGTTGTTGTGGTGTTCGAGGAGATAAGACTGTCCACCTATTACATACAGGATCTTGATTGTCTTAACTGACTTTGTTTGATTGTTTTGAAGATTTCTATCCTGTCTTTTGACTGAGTGATCCACAAGGCAGGTTACAGGAGATTACAATAATACAAAACAAACACACAGTCCAGCAGCCCTTAGTCCACTGGTTGATGGATGAGGCACGAGCATCCTTCCCCTTACTTTGGTAGTTCCAGGACAACTGGAAAAGAGAAAAAAACCCAGAACCCATTGTTAGCACTTGCAGTAAAACTGACCAAAATAATTCAATATAAGGGATCAGTGGAAAAGATTCCAAAGCTGAAGGAAGATAGGAAGTCTACAAAATATAGGTAGTCAATCAACTCAAGATGTAGCATTGATGTAGCATGGATTCTAGAATTGATCCTACATCAGCCTTAATGTAGAAAACTTGTGCGTGCTGTGTGTGATGTATACATGGAACTTATGTGCATGGCAGCTTTTCCATTCACTTCAGTTAGGAAGTTCACCCAAGTCTTTAAAGTCTTTAAAGGCACTGCACACAAGACCTACTCATTCAGGAAGGCATCTGGAACCTGAAGTCGGATGTTTCTCGATGTGTTTAGATACTGGAATGTCTTTGTACAATCCAATCATAGGCAGATGATCCGGGAAGCAAATCCCGTACAGTTTAACGCAACTCCCTTCTGAGTAGGTGTGCACAGGACTGCAGCCTTAAGGGTTTTTGTTGTGTTTGTCATTTTAATTGTTGTTGAGAGCTAACTGAAGCACAAGATGAGTCAAGATATAAATGTTATAACTGAGCAAATAAATAAAACATACCTGTAATTTACACCAGCTGCATTGTCAGTATCTGAACAAAATATCCGGTAAAGAAGTTGTGCCCATCACCAGTAAACTGGTTATATTAAGAATAGTGAAACCATTCAAAAGATTGCTTCCTGGTGCTATTTACTCTCTCTATTCCCTGTTCACCAGAGCCTTTAACATTCTGCACTAAAACTAAGAGGCCCAGATTCCTTTTGCTTGGGTATGCATCTGATGGATTGGAATGTCTCAAGGTTACACAGAGCTCCTTTCCTTCATCCTTTGAGTTGGTTGCTTGACATCAAGAGATAATGCAAATAAACAAACAAACAAGTAAATAAATAAAAACGGAACACACAAAAAGCAGGGAACCATTTCAGAAGACAGAAGGTTTTCTATTATCCAGGACTACATACCCAGCCTTCCTTAGTACAGAAGAACATCTGTAGCACATGCATGCAGACAAGGCTGGTGACTGGCAGCTGCTCTAAATGTACGATAATGAGCAGCAGTTCTCTGAATGACAGAGATTTTCACCTTCACAGCTTTGCTGAACAGCAGCCAGCCAGTGTGGGACTCCAAAAATCCGATCAGAAAAACTCAGAATCCTTCTGGTCTCGCAATATAAGTTACTCAATGTGCTATGAAGCTGGTGCTGCTTTTTGAAGCAAATGATGTTACTATTTCAAAATAAAATGGCACGGAACACTCATTTCACAGTGCCCAAGCCACACATCTTAGAAGTTGTTTCCTTAAAAACACACACACGAATATTGCATTTGTATTTTATCTTTCTTCAAAGGACCTCAGAGCTGCCTACATGGAGTTGTAGGCTCTGTTCCAGGTTCAGGACAGACTCACCCACTTAGCTTCAGAGGTAGCACAACAGATGGCATATTTTTTTTCTGATTATTCTCATTGCCTTTGATCACCCACTCCAGCACAGCTTCCCACAGAACTTAAATTGAACCATCTTTTAGGTTACTGCCTGACTACATAACCTACCATACCAAGAAAAGCCTACCCGGTGCAGTGTGTATGAGCTTGCCTTGGATAGACATCAGCACTGGTTTTTGAAATGTTTTAGCCCACAGCATCTTCAGAGTTAAGATTGGGCTGCTGCCAACTCCATAGTGTGCAATGCAGGCAGTGGTGTAGTGGAGCTCACAGGGAGGCAGTGCTGTCACTTTTTTTGTTAGCAGGGACACTGGTATGATCCACCACCTGTCAGGCTTCCCTGTTCCCTCTGAGCTTAGCTTCAGTCCTCACAGTAGCTGGGTGGAAATGAATTTTCCCAGCAACAGTATATTGTTCCCTGTTGTAATGTAAAGTGGATTGGTCTTGCACAGGCAATTAAGACCCATTAGCTTTATAAAATACCTGTTCCTAGCAGATTAAAATTCCTAGAACTGGTTTGTTCATACGGATCAACACAGCAATTCTGGACTGTTTTAGGGGGTGACAGGTGGTTCTATTAACTTCCTTTCCTTATGCTTCAGGGCAGAATAAAGGAACTTAAAGGAAACCTCTGCCCCCTCCCTCTGAAAATGTTTACACAAACAGGCCTGGTTCACACTTAATGGCTAATGTAATGAACCCTTAAACAACCCATAGTTACCTGTAGCTGCACTAGCTGCCTCCTGTGCACTCCTCGCTTCTACTTTACATCCACTTCCTGAAACAACCCAGGAATGCCTCATCCATGGTTTGTTGTCATGACATGCAAACTCAGCACTGTGGGTTGCTTAGGTTTAAACAACCCAGAAGTTTAACACAGCAACAAACCATGGGCTAAAACTAGGGATTTTATTAAATCTGTACTGTGTTTTGCGGATGGTCAGGCATCTTTCGTTTCGTCATCCACTCATTGACGGAATTGGATTTTTTTTTTTTTTTTACCAGAGTTTTGTTTTATTAATTCTCATAAGTGCTAATGTGCACTTCCACATTTGCACAGATCTGCATTACTTAATGTAAAGCCGGTCCACCGCAGAATCCTCAGGATGTTTAACCCTAAACAACCCAGCGTGCTGGATGTGCACATCACAACAGTATCACAGGAATGGGGCATGCCTGGATGGTTTCACAAAGTAGAAGCTTGCTCACACTCACAAAGAACCCGTGATTTGTTAACCACAGGTTGTTTGATTGTGAGAACTGGGCCAGTGGCTGCTTTTAGAAGGACAACTCCTAGCATCATGAGCCAAAAAACCCGACTGTGCTCCTATTCCAGCTTTTTCTCCTTAGCAATTGTTTTTGTGGAAAGAAAAAAAAGCCAGGAGTGGTGGGAAAATACAGCAGAGTTAGAAGTTACAAGATGACATTGACATCCGGTTCCCCCAATAAACCTCCACAAATGAGGCAAAGTGATTGCATGGGAAAAGCTTTGTCGGGAAGAAAACACACAGAGAAAGTGTCTGAAAATCCGCATTTGTTGTGGTATGCAAATAGCAATTTACAAGTGGTGTGTGTGTGAGAGAGAAAGAGAGAGGGAGAGGGAGAGAGACCCAGCTCTACAATGTACTAGTAGTAAGCTCATTTTCCAAGTGCGAAACCTTGCATAGCCAAAATGGCACCATTCCATTTTGGGAGAACCCCACATTTTGCAGGAAAAAGGGGTGGTTTTTTTAAAAAAAATCTGGAGGAGATGGTGGTGGGGACTCCAAAACAGCTTAGTGAGGACTGAGCATACTTGGTGGGCACAGAATGCTCAGGGTCTGTTTGGGACATGGAGGGGGGAGGTGGAAAACCAGGGGAAGGGAGAAGGGAATGGAGTAACCTGAAAGAAAGCATGGTTGACTGGGTGGCGTCCTGAACATTGTCTTGCAGGTCCTACATTGCTGAAGAACTGCCTCATGCATTGCATCATGTTATTGATCTTGTATTATTTGATTGTAGTTTTAACATGTATCTATAAGCTGTTTTGGAAGTCCTTCTGGACTGAAGAGGAGGAGATTAAATGCTCCAAATTAATAAAATAAAATAAAATAAAATAAAAGTTTCCCCTGTGGGGATAGCCCTGCTCCAAGTCCCAGCTGAGCTCCACTCTTCTAATGTAATGATAGGATTCTGAGTGAGGCCTCACCTCCAGCCCTCAAATGGTGAATGGCCACATATGGTATAACCACATAAAATCCTTCAATGTGCAATTGAAGATCCTGTGTGTGTGTGATGGTCTTTCAGAGTAAAAGAGGAAGCAATCGTTTCAGTGAAAAATTATTGCTTTAGGAATCAACGAGTGCTGTTTTATCTCCAGTTATTGTGTGTGTGCACTTGTGCAACCCTAAGAGTGTTTACTCGGAAGGAAGTCCCACTCAGCTCAGTGGGATTTGCTCTCTAATAAGTGTGCTTGGGGCTGTGTGACTGCGTGACTGCATGTACAATTGGAAGCAGCATCGCAGCCAGAGCTTGCTACTACTTAGTCACACCCGACTGCTAATTCTAATCAGGCACCACAGGCCACACCTACACAGAGGGCCATCAGCATTTGGACAATCTGAGGAATGACTTTCTTCAAGGGAGGGGAGGAGGTACAACATGTCTCTTGGTGACTTGCAAAGGGTATTTTTACCTTCTCTTTCACTTAGGCCTTGTTCTGGCAGGCTGCTGGCTGCTTCTCTATCATGGCATGTTCAAATGGCATGTCTGCTTTCTGAAATTATGACTAAACTGTGGGTGGATGGAAAGCAATCTGCCAGGGTGTGCAAAATTTAAATCACAAGGACACTCCACCCATATGTGTTGGCCTCCTAAGATACCAGAAAAGGGATGCTGAGAGTTTTCCATCCATATGTGTCAGCCTCCTAAGATACCAGAAAAGGGATGCTCAGAGTTTTGATCTTAGGGGAGTAACTAGCCTAGCCTGGCCTTCTTCAACCTGTGCCCTCCAGATGTGTTGGGACCACAACACTGCTTTCCTGAAGCTACAGACTAGAGCTTCCCTTGGACAACATGTCTATGTGGATCTCTGACTCCTACACTCCCTGCCCTCACTGGTAGGCTGGTACACAACTAAAGGCTATCACTACAAGACCAATGGGGCCGCGGTGGCTTAGTGGTTAAGATGCTGAACTGCAGACCGGAAGGTCAGCAGGACAGCAGTTCGAGACCCGAGTGCCGTGTGATGGACTGAGCTCCCATCTTCAGTCCCAGCTCCTGCCAAGCTAGCAGTTCGAAAGCAAGAAATTGCAAGTAGATAAATAGGTACCGCTTCGGTGGGAAAGTGAACAGCGTTCCGTGCACCTCGGTGTTCAGTCATGCCGGCCACATGACCACGGAAGCGTCTTCGGACAGCGCTGGCTTCTTCGGCTTAGAAATGGAGATGAGCACCACACCCTAGAGTCGGACACGACTGGTTGGGGACACCTTTACCTTTTACAAGACCAATGCCTGGTGATCAAGGGGTGCCAATACATCTGTGGGTCCAGCTTTTCAGGATTTTCTTCCCTGAGTACCAGCATCATTTGATTTTAAAATAAGGATAATGAAAGTTTCTGTTAAAAATCTTGTTCATAGGCAATTGGTGATTTATATTAATTATTTTATCTACTTATATATCCAGTTAGGTTTCACGCCCAACCATGATGGGGTTGTGTGTGTGTTTTTAAATTAAAAAATCCTGAAACCTGAGATTATCTTGTAATCAGTCACTTGCTTCCAGGAATTGGTACTTAAATGCTAGAAAACCTTAAAACTTGCATAAAATAACTGCAAACCCCCAGCACCATGGGTGCTTTTAATAAAACTGGGCCATTAGCCTCCATAAATTGTTTCAGCCCCAATTAATCCACTCTATCTGTTTAGAATCTTCTGTAGCTGAGCAAGAGATGACATAAGCATCGCTTTGAGAGATGCTTCACGATTCATTGGCACAGATTTGTGGCTGAAGTATTGGATCTGGATGTGAGGAATCTCGGGTTCAAAATTCTTTCTGAGCTATGGATCACACTGGATGTTGTGAACAATGTACTGCCTCCTAGCATAAACCTACCTCACAGGGCTGCATGAGGCAAAAACCACTGCTCTAAGTTTCTTGGAGGAGGGGTAAAATATACATATCACAAGCAACGATGTAAGAAGAGCCTTGCTGGATTAGACCAAAAGTGCCTCCAGCCCTGCCTCCTGTTTCCCTTGATTCCAAGAATTCTACCAGCAGGGCATGATAACAGTAGTAGCCTTTCCCCTTTGTCCTTCCCCTCCACTTAGACATGTCTATCACTGGGAAATCCATTTCTCTTTTGACTCAGCAGAGTTCCATGGCATGTATTACTCGCTTGGATCTGTGAGCCGAGCTGTGGGTTGTTCCCTGAACTTTGAGAACCTTTTGTGCATTTTTGGGAAGGTTCTTCAATTTGTTCAAATTTCTGAGGAATTTGCACAAATAACGGCCAAATTTGCACAAATTCCGCAAATTGGGCTATAATTTGTGCAAATTACTCAGAAATTTGCACAAATTGGAACCCCCCCTGCGAAAAATTCCCAGAAAATCCATGAATGCAGATTGCGTCAGGCACTACAGCGGGAACTGAAACCAAGTTGGGGGGGTGAGCCTAGGAAAATTTGGCGAACTCCACCACCCAAATGGATTTCTCTGACATTCCTATCTTCACTACTCCAGCAACAGGTATTCAGTGGCAGAGTGTTTCTGAACATAGAAGTTCCATGTTCCATCAGTGGTTAACAGCCATTGATAAACCTATCCATGAATTTCTCAACCCACCCTTTTAAAAAACATCTAAATCAGTATCTTGTGACAGCAAATTCCACAGATTAATTACATGTAATTAATTCAAACAAAAAAGCATTCATTCATAGTTGTTTGAGTAAAACAGCAATTATCCATAGCCATTTTATTGTTCCACAAACAATTTCCTGCTTTCCCATTTTTGACTTTAGCTGCTCTACCTCTTGTCAATCACTATTCATGCATGTCCTTCCTCATGATATATTATCAATAGGCATGCTTAAACTAAGACCATTTTAAGTGAGCTCATGCTTTCATTAAAAATATGGAATTAGGTATGGTTGCCATATATACTTTGTAATGCTGAAAATGGCATTGCATCAGTTTATATAAATGTGCTGGCATATGGGAAGAATGAGAAGTACTTTTCCTATAATCTGGAGTCAAAGCAGAAGGTGATGTCATGTGTATATTCCAAATAGATGAAAATGACATCATATTACATGAACGTGACAGAAGGAGAAATGAATAAACACATATGGTACAATTTGACAAAAGACTTAGGATGAGTTTCACAGAAGGGCAGCTATTGCTGCTGGTAAAGGGATCATTGACCTGGTTCACACATAATGCTTACCCATGGTTTATTTAACCCATGGATTGTTGCCCTATCCATGGTTGTCTGGCAGACAATCGAACAAACCGTGGTTTGTTTTCTCAAACCATTGTTTGTTTCCTTCCTCCTTTGCTTGCTCCCTCCCTGTATCCCAAATTAGGGATGTTGTGAGAATATGCAGGGAGGTGGAGTCCAACGGACTCCCCCTCACCTGCTGTTCCAGACCCTGCTCGCAGAACCACAAGATACTCATAGATCTGCTCAGTGGGCACCCTGTGGCTTGGTGAGCACCCAGCAGCTGCCCATCCTCCCTAGTGAGCTGCCATTCTACACAACAAGGTGGCCTTCGTGCTTCCAGGTAGGTAATGTTGCGTACTTGCAGCCATAAAAACCCCATTTGTGGAGCAGTCACGCCTGTAATGTTGCATAAAACGGGCTTTTACAGCCACCAAGTATGCAACATGCTACCCGGTATGCTACCCGGAAGCGCCCGACCTCCCATTGTTGTGCACAACAGTAATTCGCTAGGGAGGATGGGTGGCCCCACAGCTTTGTTGGGCGCTCACCGGACCATGATGAAGCTCCCATGGCACTGCGAGCAGGGGCTTGGCAAGAGCCCAATGAAGCTGGGTGCGAGTGAGTCTGTCCGTCCCTATCCAGATGCCTTTGCAGTGCTGTAGTACTGGCTTACAGAGTGACTGGTATTTTTGATTACTCTTGCCTGCCACCTCTGTAGCCTGACCAAACAACCCACAGTTCTGGCTGCACACATAACGACAATCCATGGTTTAAACAACCCAGAGTTCACAACCTAACAACAAACCATAGGTTCTCATTCTGGGTTGTTCATGGTTAAAAAACCATGGTTTGTTAGCATGGCTGGATTTGTATAACACGACAACCCAGAATTCATCAATCTATGAATTAGCATTATGTCAGAACCCACCAATGATTGGGTTCTAGCAACACATTGTGGCTCATCATGGGTTATGTAACCCATGGTGCCTATGGGCCCCAGATTTCATATGCAATGCCTCATTCAGGGATTGTCATGTCATGCATAACCCTAAAACAGACCATGGATAATGGGAGGGTTGTTTCACATGACACAACAACCCCCAAGTGAGGGTTGCATATTCAAAATGGTGGTTACATGTGCCACAACCTCACCATGTTGTGCGGACAGCCCCAGAATGTGAGATTGTGAATAGGAATGGTTAATTTTGGAATAACTGATGTATTTAACTGGACATTTTCTTATTCACACCAAGAATTATACAACGGAGGAGTGAAAAAGTCCCTTTGTTACTTGGAGGAATATAGTATTTTTCTACAGGGATCTCCTTGAATTACAATGTACTTTAGTCTGGAAAGCTTAGATTTTATCATGTATCTAGTAAAGCAAGTAAACACATTTTGTATGGTTATAGTCAATGCACAGGAGAAAATGTGCTTGTAGTTGTTTTTCTGCTGAAAGTATTTCAGGCTGGTTATCTAAAAGATGAATTGTTTTGCAACATGTAGAGTTAAAATAAGATGTCTTTGAGCTTTGAGTGCTTGATATAGCTAGAGTGACCCCTCTAGCTGAAGTGGTTTTATGAGCAGTAAAGTATCACCTGACATCTAGGGCCTTCTCTTTTTTTCTTCCTTGACTGTATCACTGGATCTTAAATCAACAGCCAAGTAGTTACCTATCAGGGCTATCTCTTACAGCTCAGAGGAAAGGTGACTCTCATGTCAAAGCCTTTTTGAACTCTCTCAACTCCCATTTTATACAGCAGCGGAAAAGCCAGAACAGTTCAAGTATTCATTATTGAAAAACAGGGCCTGAAAAATATTCCCAGGAAAACAAAAACCTGAACCCCAATCTCTGACCAATCATAGTTATTCCACAGGCCTCCCTGATTTAGGCAATAGGTCCCACAGAACTCAGTGGGAATTACTTCTGAGTAGACATGCATAGGATTGAAGTGTTAAGAGTGGTACGTGAAACCATGTAGTCAATATTAATGTTTGTGTTCATTATTTTCTCTCTCTCTCTCTCTCTCTGTGTGTGTGTGTGTGTGTGTGTATGTTTTCTCCTTAGCTACGAGTTTTCATCTTTTGGGGGATGGGGGAGTGTTCAATAAAGTTCATATTTTTAAAATGGCACCCCATGTTGAGTTCTCCACCTCCATTATATTTAGTCAAACTGCACCTCAGCTCACATGTCCTGATGCCATCACATTACATAGATGGCTACCTCTCCCCATCCCCAGTGCCCCAGAATTATGCTACGTATGGGGCGTTGTGGAGGATGCAAAATGGGGAAAATCCTGCCAACACAGTTGCTGCTGTTGCCAGTTGCAGTGGCAACACAAACTCCCCCCAAAAGAAGCTCTGCTACAACCCTGCCAATGGTGAGTCCTACCTGTGAGAAACCATTGGAGAATTTCTCCTCCCCCTGGAGAAATTCAGTGAAATTGTACCTCTAATTTCTCTGCCCACAAATAGGGTAGGGAATTTCGAGAAGCCTATGGCACACACAGCTCTAGTCAGGACGTGAGAGACACTTTATAACATGACAGAGGAGGAGGGGTAGGGGATGCCATTTTCACAACCCCCCATTTCTCACAGCTTAAGACCCCACACTAAACGAATATTTACTGCTGAAATAACTGTCTTGTTGTCACCTTCTGTAGGCTATTCTCCAACAGGATAGCAAATTATTGGCTTCCATCATTTGCTTGCCTTTATTATTATTTCTTGCCCTTATTAGCCCTCAGAATTAGCATATACCTCTCTTACCACAGCTTTATGGATTTTCTGTGTAAAATTAGATTTATAATATCTGATTGATATGTGCATCTCAAGCAGACAAGCAGCTGTTCTAAATCAAGTAGAAAGGCACTAAAAAGGTAATAAAACATCTATTTGCAATCATAATGATGTGCTTTTCATTATGTTTGAATCCATTCGCTCTCCAATTGCATTGACTCTCATAGTATGGTTGATGGTTGGTATAGTGGTTACAGCAGCCTACCTGCTAGAGAACCGATTGGCTGGAGGGTCCTGGCTAGTGAGTGTATGAAGAGAGGGCAGTCTGAAAGTGTCAGTCAGAGCAGAGAAGACGCTGCCGCCATCAGGAGAAGCCAGAAGTGATCTTAACAGCAACAGCAGCTGCTGCAGAAGGAAAGACCCCTGATTTTCCAGCATTCTGGATCACATGGAAAGCCTCCACGGATACAGGAGGCTCACCTCTTCAAAAACTAGCCCTCCATGAGTAGAGGGCAACAAAAGCGACCATCTGGGCTAGCACCATCATGAAACTGGCGCCACCAAAATAAACAAAGTATACCACAGTACCCTGGTAACTAAGACATAGGGATTGACACCACCACTAGAGACAAGGTAACCCAAACGAAGAGGTTTATTAACGGATGTATACATACAAGCGACTAGAATGTTAATTTTCAAATAATTAGATGGGCATGCTTACATTTACTTAACTTAAGTATCCTTGGTTCCTAATAATACTAATACTAATAATAAATATGTATTAATAATAATAATAATAATAATAATACTTATATACTGCTTAATATAATAAATTCCCTAAGTGGCTTACATACAACAATATTAAAATCACAGCTTAAAATATACTATAAAAAAACATTTCAGCTACAGTAACAATAAAAGCAAGACAAAAATAATAAAATGGAGTAGCTGCATTATTAATTATTATTAATTAATAAGAGGGTCTTCCCTGCTAAACTCTCACTAGCTTATCCCTCAGCTCAGAATTCCCCTAAACTCCACCCCATCCAGTCAGTCACAACCAGAAACAAAGGCTGTACAGCAGTCTTCCTCTGCCTCCGGCTCTGCCTTTTGCCTCTGCTTTCTTGGATGATTTCTAGTGTCAAGGACTGTCACTGAAGCCTCCTTTGTTCAGCCCTCTGACTAAGTCCTCCTGGTGCTGAGCTCAGCTCTGTGCCTGGAGTTCCATGCTGGTTGGGAATGATGGGAGTTGTAGTCCAACACATCTGAATGGCACCAGTTTGGGGAAGGAGGAGGAGTTATAGTGTCAGACTAGCATCAGGAAAACCCACGTTCAAATCCCCTAAATGCCACAAACTTTGCCAGGTGACCTTAGATCAGGCACTTTTTCTTCGGGTCGCGTACTTCATAGCGTTGTTGTGAGAATCAACGGGAATAGAAAGCCATGTACACCCTTCAGGCTCCTTGGAGGAAAAGGCAGGATAGAAATGCACTGTAATAAATATATTATATTATGAACCAGGGTCTGGCACTTGAGAATCTGGTTCATTGTATAATAGGCTTTTAATGTAATCATCACTTCACACTCAGGAGGTACAAACAAAGCAGAAGACAATGCACATTTTTTAGCCACGCATCTGTCTTGTGCCAGAACTTTGCAAATTCTTCACGGCTGAAAGGAGGTGAGTGAAAGAGGCCAGGTACATTAATACCCTGTAGTGCTTGCACCAGGCAACTACTTGAACTCAGTTTTTCATGCTGGCATTATTTCAGCTGCATGCTTAAAGTTACTATTCAGTGGTAAAGCCACTGTGCCAATGATGCCCTTTAAGTGGACTGCTTGTGTTGGTAGGATAGCAGTCATCCTGGCTTCACAGAACTCTTCCCCACTCCACCCTGTAAACACAGCTGGTCAAATAAAGTGGGCCCACCTCGGCAACAAAAGGTCATGCCAGAATAAAACCATTAGTCCAGGCCAGCACAACATTCATCCTTCTCTGATTATTGAAGCCCCTGCCTTTGGGAGGAAATTCCAAATCCCCATTGTTTCCCACATCTTAGTGGGAAATATAAGACTTCCTTCTTTTGTTACACTGGTGCTGTGGTAGCCACCAGGGTAATGTGAGAAGCCCTGGGCCAGGTGCAGCCCACGCTGCAGAATGGAACCGTTTCAGCATTGTCCACTTTCCAGAAAGGTCTATACTGTCATGATTAGGAGCAGCAGCAGCATGGACTTGTCATGTTACCCTGACCATGAGGGAAGGATTTACAGTGCAGTTATTTCCACATCACCAGGGACATGTAAAGGGGGGCGGGGGCTCAGGTCAGCCAGAAGCCTCTCAAAAGTGGGGTGGAAGAATGCCTGGGTCAGTAGTGCAATACATCTGCATTGCTCCTCCTCTTCCTGGATTCAGAGGCGTGGGTAGAGTTTCAGGGCCAGCCCAAGATGTGTTGCAGCCTGAGGCAGAACAGGAAATGGCACCCCCACACACACATCCACACAGAGAAGTCAAGGTGCCATAGTACCCAAGACTGGCCAAGTTATTTTGACACCCGAGGCAGTAATTCCCACAAATGTCTGTACCTGGGAGTAAAAATGCAATAATAGTAAATTAAACAACAAACAATTGGCTACTCTTTCATGACACCCCAAATCAGCTGCCTGAGGTAACTGTGTCACTCTGCCTAATGGTAGGGCTGGACCTGTCCAGAGCTGACACCAGTTTTTCCAGCCTGCTGCAGCTGTTTCACCCTCCGTGTGTAAATAGTTGGAGACTGGAAGCCTTGTGGTCTGTTGCGACAGAAGTCAGTAAGGAAGAGTAGTGATGAGGCCAGGCCAGGGGACGAGAGAAACAGAGCAAAAAATAGAATCTGAATGCAGAAAGAGAGGGGAAGTGAGAGAAAGAGAGGAAGAGGGGGATGACAGAGATGGGGGCACAAAGAGACCTGTGGTTGTGCAGAAAGAGAGCACAATGGGATGTAGAGAGTAAAAGGGATAATTTGGTCAGGGAGACTGAAATGGGGACAAGAAAGGAGTTTACAAAGTTGCAGGTGCAGAGAGACCTGTGGCAGCCCATGTAGAGAAGAAAGAGCCATATGGAATGCAGAGGAAAAAAGGAAGACATCATGCTGATGGAGCAGATGTTTTATGATGTATGGTGGGTAGAGTTATCCTTGTGTTCAAGATTATTGGACACAAGTTGTAGTGGTAATATTTCAAATCACTGGCGAAAGGCTAACATTTGACCTGTTAACTTCACTTTTGGATTATTTGGAAGATGACTTATTATTTCAAGGGGCTATTGAACTATCTTTTCAAATATTTTCAATTACTGCCAAAATGTTATGAGCTCATCGTTGGAACGACTATGTCCCTAGAAAGCTGCATCAACCATCAATGATTATGGAATAGCTAAAGTTCTGGATATTGCAGAGATAGCTAAATTGACAGATAAAGTGCATCAAAGAAATGGCTTAGGTGGAATTAGCTGGAAGAATGTAACCCTCCTGGTTGGATTACTACTATGTGTTGTACATTGGGCTACCTGTTGAAAATGCTTCAGAAACTTCAGTAAGTCCAAAACAGAGCTTCTAAGTTACTAACTGAAACTGGCCAATGTGATCATGTGGCACCAGTGCTTCATCAGCTGCACCAGCTTCCAGGCCATTTCTGGGCCCAATTTGAAGTGTTGGTATTGACCTTTAAACCTTGGGGCCAGAGTATTTTTTTAAAAAAAATCCTCCGGGAGAGAGCGGAGGACAGGAAGGCCTGGCGTGCTATGGTCCATGGCGTCATGAAGAGTCGGACATGACTTAACTACTGAACAACAACAACAACAACAACATATGTACCTCCATGGACCCTTAAATCACCTTCGCTGGCCTTGTGTGTGCCCCTGCCCAATTGAGTTAGGTGTGTGGCTACAAGAGAGACAGGCCTTTTCAGTTGTGGCACCCCATTTCTGCCAGGCATTTTAGACATTTATTATTGTATTTATTGTTTTTAACCTCTGTTTAACCTGTTTTATTGTGTGAGCCACCCTAACAATTTTGTTATAGGGTGGCGTATAAATATCTAAAATAAATAAGAATGGTTATCAAGCTCATGTGTTCTGTATAGGAACACTCATGTAATAACTCAAGACTGGGAAACTTTTTAAATCAGTTAATTAGGTGACACTTAGACTGTAGAACTCTTTCAGTGGGGTGGAAGGGTTCAGATGACAAGTTAAAACACTGTTGTCTCAGGGGGCATTCCTGTTGTTTTAGCTGTAGAAATGCACCCTCTTATTTATTACATATTACATTCATTACATATTTTATCCGGACCGTCCTCCAAAGGGCAGGAATTCTGGGTGGCAGGAAGTATTAATCTCTTCCACTTTATCCTGACAACAACCCTGTGAAGTGGGTCAGGCTAACAGATTGGGACTGGCCCAGTGTCACCCAGTGAACTTTAGAGCGTCTTTTGGGCACACAACTTATTTTTCAAGGGGAAAAAATGAATGTTAGGAAGATTAGAATAGAAAAGCACCTAATCACAGGCCAGAGAATGGCTCATGATCAAGGGCTGTGCTGTTTGTGTGTTTTAAAAATTTTCTTTGCTTCATTTTTTTTTTAAATGTTCTGAGTAGAATAAGAAAGTTCTGCTTTCTTGTGAAGTGGGTCAGGCTAACAGATTGTGACTGGCCCAGTGTCACCCAGTGAACTTTATAGCTGAGTGGGAATTTGAACCTCAGTCTCTCCAGTCCTACTCACAGAATCCTAGAATAGTAGGGTTGGAAGGGGCCTACAAGGCCATCGAGTCCAACCCCCTGCTCAATGCAGGAATTCAAGTCAGAGCATCCCTGACAGATGGCTGTCCAGCCTCGTCTTGAATGCCTCCAGTGTGGGAGAGCCCACCACCTCCCTAGGTCATTGGTTCCATTGTCGTATTGCTCTAACAGTCAGGAAGTTTTTCCTGATGTTCAGCCGGAATCTGGCTGCCTGTAACTTGAGCCCATTATTCCGTGTTCTGCACTCTGGAATGATCCCAGAATACACAATACACAAAATTGGGCGGGATAGCTAATACTTTGGAAGACAAAAACAAAATTCAAAGTGATCTAGATAGACTAGAATGCTGGGCAGAAAACAACAGAATGACATTTAATAGGGATAAATGCCAAGTTCTGCACCTAGGAAAAGGAAACCAAATGCACAGTTACAAGATGGGGGATACGTGGCTCAACAACACTACAAGCGAGAAGGATCTTGGAATTGTCGTCGATCACAAGCTGAATATGAGCCAACAATGTGATGTGGCTGCAAAAAAGGCAAATGCCATTTTGGGCTGCATTAATAGAAGCATAGCTTCCAAATCCTGTGAAGTACTAGTTCCCCTCTACTCAGCACTGGTTAGGCCTCATCTGGAGTACTGTGTCCAGTTCTGGGCACCACACTTTAAGAAGGATGCAGACAAACTGGAGAGGGTTCAGAGGAGGGCAACAAGGATAATCAGGGGACTGGAAACAAAGCCCTATGAAGAAGAGAGACTGAAAGAACTGGGCATGTTTAGCCTTGAGAAGAGAAGACTGAGGGGAGATATGATAGCGCTCTTCAAGTACTTGAAAGGTTGTCACAGAGAGAAAGGCCAGGATCGCTTCTCGATCATCCCAGAGTGTCTGACACTCTCAGACACTCTCCGCATTACAACACACTGAGGGCCAAACTGTCTCCTTGAGTGTGCATAGTGGAGCTATGTGTACAGGTTTTATTGACTCTCAAGTAAGCACATGTGACCCTGATTCAGATCAGGACGGTGGTGCTTCGGAAGGTATGGGGGGGAGTAAATATTTTCACCTTCCAAATCCACCCCACCCCCTATGGGGGAATGGAATTTTTTTTTAAAGGGGGGGAGTTCCCCACCCCACCGACCGGAATGGCCCCAATCTGAATTGGGGTTATGCACACTTAAAAGGAAGAGAAATCTATCACACATAGCTCTGTTATGAATGTTAGAAAGAACATTTAGTTTGGCCTGACTCTTGGCATCCGTGTCACTGCAATCCACTAACCAAGAGGCTTGTGCACAGGGGGGCAGTGGAAGTATCACCTAAAAGCTGGAGATGTGTGTGGCCCCACCCCCTCCCCTCACAGGGCACAGTTGGCTCTGTAACACATGATGTTTGTTTATGTTATCCTAAAAGGCACATTGTACATGAATGCCGCTATATACATAGTAATAATGATGGGGCCCCACTCCAGTTTTGTGTTGGGATGAACTCCCTTAGCATTCCCAAGATTAAGCCAAGAGACAGTGGGAGTAGCAGGCATTATTTATAGCAATCTGAACTTGCCAAGTCACAGGACCACATGAGATCAAATGAAAACTTTATCTAGATTGATGCCGCCCAACAAATGATATCACACATTCTCCTGGTACCATGGCTGATGGGCCATAATTGCTTATTCCTTAGGTTTCTGTTCTTCTTTTGTAGATAGAGGCCATTCCACCTTCTGCCAGAGTGTCAATGGGCACTCTGTCCCACAGGCTTACACATTTCTCACTTATCTAAAAATATGAACATATATTCAACTAAAAATAATTGGCTTAAAAGAAAATGTCCTTTCTTATGGTAACTTAATTTTTCTTTATTAATTTTTAAACATGGCTGAGAGGAGCCTCTTTTGGGAAGCACACAACTTATTTTTCAAGGGGAAAAATGAATGTTAGGAAGATCAGAATAGAAAAGCACCTAATCACAGGCCAGAGAATGGCTCATGATCGAGAGCTGTGCTGTGTGTGTGTTTTAAAATTTTTCTTTGCTTCATTTTTTTTAAATGTTCTGAATAGAATAAGAAAGTTCTGCTTCTCATGGGAAGGCATAAAAGTTCTTTTCTAAGCCTGAGTGGGCAGGTATCCCCTCAGTCTAATAGGACATGAGAAATGCAGAAGAAAGTGCACCAAGACTAGATTGCATCCTGGTCATTCTCTGTTCCATCAGATTGCCAACTGTTACAGCTTACAAAATGTCAGGACACTTTGTTGGACTCTTCTTCAGGCTGGATGTTATCTTTAAACAAAAAATAGCAAAAGGGGTGGAGTGTTTGGGGCATGGTAGAAAAGCCCCACAGCGAGCCACGGTGTAAAATTCAGAAGGGCAGAAAATGTAATTTCAGAATTAAAACAAACAAGTGCAGGACACAGAATAATGGGCTCAGGTTAGAGGAAGCCAGATTCTGGCTGAACAGCAGGAAAACTTCCTGACTGTTAAAGCAATATGACAATGGAACCAGTTACCTAGGGAGGTCGTGGGCTCTCCAACACTGGAGGCATTCAAGAGGAGGCTGGACAGTCATCTGTCCGGGATGCTCTGACTTAGCTTCCTGCATTGAGCAGGGGGTTGGACTCGATGGTCTTATAGGCCCCTTTCAACCCTACTATTCTATGATTCTATGAAAAATCTTTCGTGACTCCTGAGATTGTATTATGGGATTGGATCATGGTGTGAGAGGGGGCCCATGTTACCAATTTGTACCAGGTGTCTCCCCACCTCCGCCTGCCAAAATAAATAAATAAATAAATAAATAAATCTTGAGCCCTGCTGTAGTTGATGTGCATAATGAAGGAAGTGTTTTTCTGTGACTGCTTCAAAAGGGGTTGAAAGCATACACTCATTCAGGAAGCATTGGTCTGATTGTCAATTATCTTTGTTTACCCTCAGTGATGTCAGCACAGAGTGAAATCTGTTTGGCTAGGCAGGATCATGGTGTCATCCTGATTGTAGTATGATCCCTGATTGGCTGGGATTGCTCATGTGATCTGACCAGGCAGAAGATTTGATAATTTAGAAGGGAGAATGGTGTTAAAGCAGCAGCTGCAGATAGGGGAAATAAAATCCTGTGAACAAGATTTTTTTTTAAAGGTGAGCTTCTCACAGTTGGGAGGCAGATGACAGAAATCCCCAAAAGCACCAACTTCAAGCTGAAAAACAAAATGGGTGAATATTCAGTGCAAATCACACCTGACATTCCTGTTTCTCCATGTATGTTGTCTTAGAAGGAACACACTGTATAATGAAAACACATTAAGTAAGTACATTTAATAGTTCTGTCTAAATGTCAGGCTGATGTAGACTAGGTCATCTTCAATGACCCATTTTCAACAGTATTGCCCTTTATGTCAAATCTGAATGTTTCATTTCATGGCAGATTTATATTAAAGGCCCAAGCCCAGGGGAGAGACATCTTGGCCTGCTATTTCTCTCTGGTCAATTTTCCCAAAGAAGATTCACTGGAATAGCTGGCAGGGATGGGGAGGATGGGGCAGGGGGCAGGGGGTGGTGGATGGGGTCGGGGGAGACTCTACCTGTTGGTATAACATTGTTCTGATTCAAATATAAAACTGCCCTGGTCACAGTCTCCAGATAAAGAACTGCATTGAACAAGGATTAATTCATTGTTGGCTGCTTTATCTCAAACTATACAGACACTGTGAAAATAATTTACATTTCAAAACAAGGATTTGTTCCAATTGGCTTGAGAACACCTGCTTTTCACAAACACCAAATAACGTTAGCACAATTTCACAGCAACAACAACAACAACAAAAAGAAACCAGCTTTCCAGCTTTTTATTAAATATAGAGTGTATCAGACTTGCCCCCACCTCTCTGTCAATTAATGTCAAGATCCTCCATAGAATCTTGGATGTGGCTTCGCACAATAGGACTTCAAGAAATTTCAGTCCAGTCAAAAGCAACCGCATGGGGCGAGATGCAGCCTGCGAGAAGAAAGTGACAATTGGTATTGCTTTTTCACTTGCTCGTAATTTCATATAGGAAGAAATATGATTACTGGCTATCACGGAAATAATTGTCTTGCTCACTAACTGTGCATTGTGGCATACATATTTAAACAAAAAGGGAAGAATCCAACGGGTGCTTATGGCTCTGCTGATTCTCTTATGCCCCACCAATTCTCATCTGCAAGCAATGCCCACTGCTTGCAGAACGAAGATTCAGTGCTTCCAGGCAACTACAAATGCTCGTTTCTGGAATGGGACAGGTCAGCGGCGCTCGCATAAGGCAGCTCCTCCAACCTGTCCCAATCAAGAAACTTGTGTTTCTGTTCATTTCAGGGCTTCCCCTGGGAAATGCTAAATCTCTGTTGCACAAGCTCACAGAACAGAATAGGTGGGACCCACTGCTTTTGCAACAGAATCTGTGGGGTGCGAGATAATCAGCAGGGGCATAAGCACCCCACTGGATTCTGCCCTAAATGTGGAAGTTTAAAGCTTGTGTACTATGCAAAATCAGTGGCCATCAAGATGGGTGGTGTGTGACTGGGTCCTCCAGCCATTCCACCTTTCATCCAAGCTGCCATTATTAGGAAAGGGAAGAAAATGGTAGATCTGGAAATGCAGAGTTGTTCCAGCCAGTGTAACTGCTCTGTACAGGATTGGATAAAAAGTCCATCATCCATGTCACAAATGATGCTGGGCCACTACCCTCCTCACCTTGCCTGCATTCCATGTTAGACTCCTATGTAGGTGGAAACTGGTGTGTGTTTCTGTCTAAGGACACAATCCTATGTGTGTTTAGACAGAAAAAGTCCTACAACTCCCAGCATTCCCCAGATCTCCCTCTCCTGATTATTGGCTGAGCTGCAATGATGTCACAGAATGCTAATATGCTTACTAAATCTTGAAGGGGAAGGACTTGGCATGATGGAATGTCATAGGAACTTAGAAAGCTGCCCTATACATAGACCATCTTGTTCAGTTTGGTTTATACTGACTGTCAATGGCTGTTCAGGATTTCAGACAGGAAAATTTCCCAACCCTACTTGAATATTCTGGGGATTGCACTTGCATGCAAAGAATGCATTTTTTTTTTTAAAAAAAACCCTGAACGGCTTTGACCATCACAAGCTGGGCTTGTGGACATCACAACCTGTCCATCACAAGCTGGGCTTGGAACATCACAACCTGTCCTTGATCAGGGCCTAGGGACAGGTTGGACTTACTGCTGCATTTAGAGTCCAGTGCTTGGATACTGGATGGTCAAAGGCTAGGGAGCAGAAAGGCGAAGGAGACAAGAGAACTGAACATCTAAGGAAACAATCTCTCTAAAGCACTGGGTCTCATCTTAAAACATGCCTAGTATGCTAAAATTACTGGCAGAAGCAGTGTGGTGTCTATGGGTTGTATACAGTACTAGTCCAACTTATCCCCTTCATTTTGATGGGTCTACTCTAAGTAGGACTAACTGACTACAACCCATTTCTCTCTCCACCTAATGAAGATTCCACCATGATTTGAGTTTATGCTGGTATTTCCATTGGCCCAAACCTAGCAAGCTGTATTCTTCAAAGTCAAGAAGCAGTGAAGTTGATAAGATTTCCTGATCAGTTTTTACAATAAGGTCTGCTGTCGAGATTTGGCTCATTCATTTGAGGCTGTGATGTTGAGGAATAAGGGACAGTCCTTTAAAACAAGAAAGGTCAGATAACCCTGGCAGCTGAGCAGCAGCTCTTTTGTGGTGTGTGTTTCTGATGCCACTAACCTGCCTGCACTTCACCATGCCATCTGCTTAATTGGGATTTTTTTTTTTATCTTCCCGGGGGAGTTACTCAAAGGCTTAACTGAAAAGCCCTGCCTAGATGGAAAGTGCGACATGAATGCAAAGTCTTGATTATTTTCTTGTTACTAAAGCTACATAACACAAGGGAATCCATCAATATTCCCAATCATCAAGGTAATGAAATTATTAGCTTGGACAGTTGCAGTGGCTTGTAAGACATTTTGCTCACTCTGATATATTATACAGTGTTGATCAGACTTCATAAAGCTATTCGATCTGGACATTGCTTTCAGTTTGAAAATTAATCAGGGAAGAAGGCCTCACTTGTCTAAATGTGCTTGTCCTGCCTCACTCCAGCAACTGTTGTGCAGGCATAGGCATAGACTTGAATGACGCACATGAATGTTCCACGAGGGCACCTTCATGGACAGTGGCACAGGCTTACTTTGCAAATTACCTGAGTGGGGTGAATGCTGTCACATCTGTGGTTGCTCCTATGCCTTTCCAGTAAAGTGTAAAACTCCCTTGGCTAGGGTAGACTGCATGGTTATTTGGGTGGCCATACACCCTGCTTTACAGGATAGTCCTCTGTTTGAAGGGTTGTCAGAGGACAGTCCAGCTTAAAGATAAAGAACCATCACAAGGCCCCGAAGGTGCCCAGCTACACTGTTCCCTACAGTCACTTGGTCACTGTCTTCCCACTATGATGAGATGTATTGTCCTTTAATTAGTATACTGATTCCTAAATTTGCATATACACATATAAATTAGCATTTGTAAATTTTATGCAAATAGGTGTCCTCTTTTCTCCTCTTCAGTGATGGTTCCTCTTTTTTGGCAATGCCCCCCCCCCCATAGCTATATGTAATCATGTAGTCAGGCCTAACCATCTGATTGGGATGTTTTACACATGACTGATGCAGGGAGTAAGGCTTTGCCACAGAGGCAATGGATAACTAACTACACCACTTAAGTAAAGCAGGTCTAAGTGGTTTTTTTCCCCCCATACACTCCTGTCCTGCCTGGTTTCAATTAGCACTGCTAGGGTTTCCCCACCCCGCACTCCCAAACTTACCAAGAAGCAGGCTATAAATCTAATCAATAGGATTTCAAGCGGGGAGATAAGCAAAAGGGGCAGTCAAGCAAACAACTCAGCACTTCACTGAATCCTCTGTCTCCTCTAATGTGTTAATAGTGCTGCAGTACAGGTAAGCATCATGGAAGATGTTACATCCGGCTTGCATTGTGATCCACCAAGCTGAACATAGCCCACTAGTAATGTACTGTAGCTTACTAAGTGCTTAACAATGTCAGACAGGCAACAAAAACAGGTTTATTGAATTCTGGTATCCTGTGTTTGGTTTGGAGGGTCACAAGTTGTGAAGGCCTTTATTACATCATCAGCCTTTGCATGCATCCCCATAGTCATCTTTATGATGACAGGCTCCCCAGCGTAGTAAACGTAGTGAAACCATGGTGACCCTTTTTCAATATGGTTATTTGTTCCCGCAGTTAAGTTCTGTTATTCTTAAGCACGTTCATGTCCACCCCTACTGTTATCTTCCTGGGTGTGTGTTTCTCAGTCCATATTTTCAACTTCTTTTCAAATGTCACAGACAAAGAGTCTGTTTCAAGGACTTAAAAAAAATTGTAACCAAAAACATTTGCTGAGGCTTCCATAGAAAGGTCTTTATCAAAGTTCACAAAGGTTAGGCAGACCATATTGGCATTTGAAAGGTGAAACTGTAGCCTGTATCCTTTAGACAAGCAACGTTCTTCTCTGCTGATGGCTATAATTTGTTCCCTTCCTAAGTTTCTGCAGCTCTGTTTATAAAAGGTCTACTGATTCAGCCACAAAGGCAAAGCATTTCAAACAACCCAGATAAAATATGTTCTTCCAATTCCAGAATGCATTAAAAACAAAACAAAAAAAAGCATCCTGACTGCCTTCATTTAAAATACTGCCAACAGATCCCCTTTCTATACAGAGGGCTGATGCTGCATTACAGTCTTCCTGAATTTGGTGCCCTCCAAATGTTTTGACTACAGCTCCCATCATCCCTGATCATTGTCCATCCTGGCTGGGGCTGATTGGAGTTGTAGGCCAAAACATCTGGACTGCACCAGATTGGGGAAGGATGCTGTCTTAGATCCATAGAAGAATGAAGCGATGCTTTGGTCTGGGGTTCCCATGCGGGAGGGTTGCATCTCCGCAGCTACTTTCGTGTCTTCTGTGCTTGAAGGGGTCCTCACAAAATTACCAGGGAATGGGGCTACACAATTGGCTCTGCCCCTGAGGTTGCACAGCTTCCTCTGACCCTGAAGTCCACACTTGTCTTGCTCCCTAGTAGTTGTGTGAGGACTAAGGTGGTGCGCTGCTTCAGCTCAGGAGCCAAATTCCAAGCTGAAGTGGGGTGCTTCGAGCTGTACCTGAAATGGGTCAGAATTGGCCTGAAGCAACCTGAAGCATGTTGGGTCGCTCCGAAGCACTTCAGAGCAATCTGAAAGCCCAGCCGCCAGCTGCCCCTCTGCCCAGCCACGCACCCGGCCACCGCTCTGCCCAGCTGCATGCCCCACCACCACCCAGCTGCGCAAGCCCTCTACTCTGACCTTCGGGACATGTGCCGACAGCTCGCAGCCTCTTCAAGGGAGTCACCATTGTGACTGCCTATATTTCTGGAAACATAGGAAGTTGCCAAAATGGCAACTCCCTTGAAGAGGCCAATGGTGCACATCCCGAGGGTCCAGGTAAGGTGGAGGGAGCTCGTACAGTGCATTGGGGGCATCGGGCGCGGGGGGAAGAGCCCGCTGTGGCCAGCCGGATCCCACTTCAGCCTCAGAGCCCGAAGCAGACTGGGTTGGATCTGAAGTGGCCTGGAGCAGGTTGGGCCCACCTCAGAAGCCCCAAAGCAGCTTCCGAGTCAGGTCAGAGGGTCCCTGCACAGTGCTAGTGAGGACCCCTTCATGTGTAGGATGTGTGAAGGGGGCTTGAGGGACAATGAGTCAGCCAGGATTGCATTTGCATGATGATGATTAGCATTCAGTAAAATGCATGGTGGTGCGTTTACAAATGCAAACCAGGAATTTAAAGAAACCCAACAGAAACCATGGAAATGATGCTGTCTCATGACTGACAAACATTAGACTCTTAACAGTGTGTACATACCAAATCTGGCCATTCCAAATGGAGATGTGTGATGATAACATAGGAACATGTTACAGGAACTGTACCATTAAGAACTAGTGCCTGAGCTTGCTTGCTTGCTTTCCTCTTCCCTCTCCCCCCTTTTGCCTTATGTATCATCCATTTTAAAACAGAGGTGGACAGAAGGCAGACTGGGATCTACTGGTAGATCTTTGGGTGAATTGTGGTAGAACAGCAAGGGTCTCAGATTCCCAGTGGTTGCACAATGTTAATTACAATAAGGGTTCCTGCAATCTAAATTAGGCTGCTAAAATGAAGAAAACCAGTAGGGGGGTTTGGTAAGAGGACTGTGACCTAGCAATGCTGGAGAAATTCGAGACAGACTAAGGGCACAATCCTATGCATGTTTAGACAGAGAAAAAGGCCTGCAACTCTCAGCATGCCCCAGCCAGCATGGGAGTTGTAGGCCTTTTCTCTATCTAAACATGCATAGGATTGTGCCCTAAAATGAGCTCAGATTTCTAACAATCCAACCTGCAGAATCCACTTCGGAGCGACCCCCTCAGGCTGTCTGTGGACTTTCGGATGTGTGTTTTGTTTTTGTTTTTTCACTTTTCTGAAATTTACACATATTTACTTGTAGGAAAATATGCAAATTTCTGCTGAGAAAAAGTGGAATGGAATGAGGGACAATATACTAATTGTTATGTAGTGTAAGGTACATTATGTAAATTGTTGAGAAACCTCTTCCATCATGGCTTTTAAACTTTTTATGTTGTATTGTAATGTTTAAACTTCTGTAAAATGCCCAGACAGCTTCGATTATGGGGCGGTATAGAAATGTAATAAAGAATAATAAAGAATAATATTTTCATATTTTTCCACATAATGAAAAAAAATCTGCATCCGTCTGTGAGTGGCCGATGGAACAAAAGGCACCTGACAATCCATGAAACACAGACAGAGCAGATTTTACACAGTCCATACATCCGTACTGTTAACTTAGTCCTGGTACTGAAAACAAAATGGCACCGTGTTACTTAATTCTAAGTGTATGATTTCCCCTCCCTGCTATTTTTCACCTGACTCTGGTTGGTGGATCTAGGGGTTCAAGTAAAAAAACCAAGGTAGGTCCTGCAAGCTTGAAGTCTGCCCACAAAGATAAAGCATTGAAAACAAGCAAGATAAAATATGTTCTTCAAATTCAAATTCCAGAAAAAAGGTACATCCCAAGTCATTTTATTTAAAGTACTCCTGACAGATCAGGGCAAAGAGGTAGGTCAACCCTCCGCCCTCCCCCATACTACATAGGCAATCCAGATCATGTGTACACATTCACACACATGTTGCTATTAGCTGTGTCTGTGGACGGGGAAACTTACAGGCTTACATGTTTAAGCCCATAATTTTTCTCTTCCATTGCAAATAGCAGCTCCAGGGCAGCAACCCAGATCAGGATGGGGCACACCACATGGGGGGAAGGGTTGGAACCCCCTTTGCCCCACAGTTGTCCTGATCTAGTTTGGGTGTCTTGCAGCCGCTTTTACAAAATATAAAATTACATTGGGAGCTCCAGCAGATGGGTTCAGACAACACAAAGGTTGAGGGTTGTCATTGAACCATGGGTTGTTGTTGAAATATGGGTTATCTTGTTGTCTGATCCCAGCTGTACAAACAAACCATGGTTTCTTAACCAGAACAATCCATGAAGAGAACCTATGGTTTGTTGTTGGGTTGTGAACTGTGGGTTGTTTGTGGTTAACAGAAAACATGATAATATTTCAACAACAAGCCATGGTTCATGACAACCCACATTCAACCCATGCTCAACCCTTCAGTGTGCGTTATCGTGTTGTGTGAACCCAGCATTGTACAGTCTGACTAGGGATGGTGGAGAATTCCACCACAGACCCCAATGAGGCTGGATTCTAAAGAATCCACACACACGCCGGAGTCCGTGGCAGAATGGCACCACTCACCTCCGCCTCCCTGAGGACCCATCCGGAGTTGGATCCTCCTCGCGGCAATCCCCTAGAGCCGCCGGCTGGCTCCAGAGCGCCAGCGATATGGCCGCCATTGCCGTATCACTGACTGAGGGGGACTGTCTCCGGATGCAAATGGCGTCCAGTATGCCATTTGCGGCCGTAAGGGTCTTAGATTAAGGTAAATGTAGCCGTAAATGGCTGCAATTAGCTTAAACTAAGACCTTTACAGCCGCAAATGGCATAGTGGATGCCATTTGCATCCCTCCTTTTTCATGTGATAGGCTATGCAAATATTTGCGTAGCCTACTGCGTGAAAAAATAGGGATGCAAATGGCATCCAGTATGCCATTTGCGGCTGTAAAGGTCTTAGTTTAAGTTAAATGCAGCCATAAATGGCTTAAATTAATTTAAGACTTTTATGGCCGCAAATGGCATACTGGATGCCATTGGCGTCTGCAGTCAATCAGCCCAGCCTGCGATACAGCAATGGCGGCCGTATCTCTGGTGTTTCAGAGCTGGCTGGCGGCTCTGCGGAATCGCCGCAGAGTAGAGCCGGCTGGCCAGGGTTCTGGGGGGGAGGGACGGATCGCTTCCCCCCCTGCGGACCCCCCCCAGGAATGGCAGGTTAGCCGTCCGCCCATCCCTAAGTTTGACTCCATGACTCTTTAACTGGAGATCCCACTGACTGAACCACAGACTTTCTGCATGCAAGTGTTGTGCCCTCCTATTGAGCAAGGGCCCTTCCCGATAAAAGATTCTGGAAGTATGCCCAGCCACTTCAGTGGTTCATGATTTCTGACACTTTCAATGCAGAGGGGCTGGAATCCGTGCCTCAACCCAAGCTTTTCAGTTCCCTGCAGACTGAACCACACAGCACACTGTGAAATGTAATGCGGCTAGTGTTTTCTTCTGTCCTATTTGTTTGAGTTGGGACAAGTGATGTGCAATAACAGAGCAGGAAGGCAAAGGTTCCAGAACATCAAGCATGACTGAAAATCCCCCAAAGCTTCTCAGGATGTCAGCTGATGTTATCTTTGTTTGTGGGGGAAACTCGCCTGTCCATTTAATTAGTAATGACCACCATTAATTAACACTGTTTCAGTGACATTTAAAATGCAACTCTCCTTTCCAAAATGATGAGGGAATACATGCATTTGATGTCTAGCCTGTTTTACAATTAAAGATGACAGCAATGCTAGAAAGAAGGAAGGAAGGCTGGTTTTATTTCAAGTTAAGACAAACCCAATTGAGCTTGTGGTCCATTCATGATCGTTATTTCCATCTTCTAGGCTTGCCCAGGCCAGAACATTTTGTGGAGCTGAGAGAAGCACCAGGCAGACATGGCAGAGGTGGGCACACACTTCAGTAGGCAGCTTCCTCTTCTCTGCTGGGCCTGGGGGGTTCAGGGCACACAATACAACCACCTTGCTGAAGCTAAGTAAGTCTGGGTGGCCAGGTGTCCTTCTTTACAGGGGACCATCTTCTGTTTAAACCGTTGTCAGAGGACATTCCTCTATTCCAAGGTGCCCTCTATCTGAAGGCCTGTCCATCCAAGTCCAGTTTAAAGGTAAAGAGCCCTAAGAAGGGAGACCTTGAAGTGACCCATCAACAGTTAGTAGTAGGGCTGTGCATGGACACCCCTACCCCTCAACCAACTTTAGAGGCTGATTTGGAGCTTTGGATTTAGCCCTGATCCACTTCAGCCTGATCTGGACCCAATCCAACCCGCTTCAGACTCTGGATCCAAAGCAAGGTTGGGAAATCCAAACTATTCAGATTTTACATTTTCCCATTGACTTGCATTGGAAAACAGAAACAGCCATAACTGTTTTACTTTTCAAGCTAAACACATGACATTTGGAGATCTGGCAGCCCCTATGGAGGTGATTGAACGTGCTGAATTTCATGTAGTTAGGTCCAGTGGCTTTTGTGCTAGCCATGCATAAAGTTTCCTTTTCTCAAAAACTAAAACAAAAGTTTCTTTTTTTTTTTTTAAACCCTCTCAAGCCACACAGGGGATTAGAGATCCTAATCAGAAGATATTAAAGGTGACAGTTAGGAGGTCACTATCCTTAATCTCTGGTGTAGGCTTTTTGAAGTGCAAAATAACCCCTCTTACTCATAAACCTTGCCCATGCCCACCTCTGCCCCTGCCATGAGCATCACCATGAGTAATGGTACCCCTAAGATACTTCATATTGTGTAGTGCTTTGCCCCACAGCATATATTGGACTCTGTATGTACTGCTTTGCCCACACACCGTTTGCTTGTGCAC
This sequence comes from Heloderma suspectum, assembly GCF_057233095.1. Lineage (NCBI taxonomy): Eukaryota > Metazoa > Chordata > Lepidosauria > Squamata > Helodermatidae > Heloderma > Heloderma suspectum. The sequence continues at coordinate 277,496,884 of NC_139458.1, forward strand.
AATAATGTGTCTGCTGCACTCACACAGCATGCTCACACACAACCGAAAGAAAAGCACATACAGAAAGAAAGAAAACCACCTACACAAACTATGGGGTGGGGGGAAGGGAAATAACACCGACACTATCTATCTAAAGCCTAACAGAAGAGAAAGGGTCTTTTTGTTTGTTTGCTTTTTATAATAATATAGATGAAGAGTTGAAAATTGGGAAGGAAAGGAATAGTAACTGAGAAATTGGGGAGGGGGGAGCCAAAGAACAAGCAGTAAAGCAAGGAAACACACTGAAGCCTAACAACTGGAAGATAAAAGTTTTTAAATATATTTTTGGGTTTGTTTGTTTTTAAGAATCTAGAAGAAGGATTTAAGGGAAAGGAAAGACTAAGAAATGGAATTGAGAAGGGCTGGGTAGGGAAGAAGCTGCACTAGCACAATCCAATAATAAAGAACTCTCCTCCTTCTACCAACTCTTTCTCTCCCACTGGGAAATGAAAGCAGAATCTCCTGTTATATACAACCCCTCCTCCACCACTGTGATTGGAGACTGCTGGGTTAAATGTTCAGCCCTATTGGCACCTAGAGGTGTCACTTGCCAAGGCTCAGTGCCCTCTCCCAACTTCTCCCCACCCCTCCAATCTTAAACAAATTGTTACATTTCCCAGACAAGCTGTCTGGCCTTGAGAATTGTCCGATCAGTCCAAAGTGATCCAAAGTGATTCGGATTTATCCAACCTGCTTCGGACAGATCCACGAATCACCCTGCTTCCATTCAGAATTTGGATCTGGAACCAAAGTAATGCACAGCCCTGATTAGTAGCACCTGGACAGCAGACTGAGCAGACACACAGGTCACCTAGGCTAGAACTCCTCTAGTGCTTTTTTAATCAGTTTTGAAGTGCACTGATCACTATCGGGGCACATTAGGCATTCCATATACTGCTTTTCTAGTGTTATTTCCTGCTTTTTGTTCCGTATTATCCAAATCCCACAACAGATGTCATTGTGTGCACTACGAGGTATAAATGCGCAAAAGGGATATAGTGTCTCCACGATGGGATCATATTGATATGACACGAGGTGCAGATCTGCCTCCGGTCACAGCCTTCCTCACAATTGTTAGATCGATTGTGTTTCCATTTGAATTATAGCTATTATTTCTATACATATACATAACCATATGCAAATGGCATGCAAATTGGTGTCCTTTTTGTCCTCTTTTTTAGTTATGCATTTCCTCTTTTTTGGCACTGTGTAAGTGGCCATCCTAGTCTGGTCAGTGTTTGGATGGGAGACCCCAAGTTCCATGATGGAAGGATGAAAGGCAGGATAGAAATTCAATAAAGCTACAATCCTATACACACACCTGGGTGTAGGGCCAATTGAATTCAGTGGGACTTACTTCTGAGTGGACATGCTTGTTGTTGTTGTTGTTCAGTCGTTCAGTCGTGTCCGACTCTTCGTGACCCCATGGACCATAGCACGCCAGGCCTTCCTGTCCTGCGCTCTCTCCCGGAGCATGCTCAAGTTCATATTCATTGCATCCGTGATGCTATCTAGCCATCTCATCCTCTGCCGTCCCCTTCTCCTTTTGCCTTCAGTCTTTCCCAGCATCAGGGTCTTTTCCAGGGAGTTTTGTCTTCGCATTAGGTGGCCAAAATATTGGAGTTTTTGGCCTTGTGATACGTTCCATGGGGTTTTCTTGGCAAGAATACTGGAGTGGGTTGCCATTTCCTTCTCCAGTGGACCACATTTTGTCAGAACTCTCTGCCATGACCTGTCCGTCTTGGGTGGCCCTGCACGGCATAGCTTATGGCTTCACTGAGTTGCGCAAGCCCCTTCGCCACAACAAGGCAGTGATCCATGAAGGGGGACATGCTTAGGACTGCATAATAAGTAAATAAACATGTTAACGTTTCACTTGATGGAGAAAGGCAGTTGCTTTTGAAAGTGCCTTCCTCTCCTAGCTCCACAAACATCTCTGGCCAGGGCACAATGACTTTTCCTAATACCATTGTCATCCTGCTTTGTGTAGCATCCCAGGATGGTTTGCGGAGGAAAGGACTGCAGATTTCCAGCAGCCCTTAGTCCTCTGACCAGGGACTGGGCCACAATGGCCTTTGCCTTTTCCCTACAACAACCACAAGTGAATTGACATAGGCAGCAGAGATCTTCTGGGAGAGACGGGGAACCACTCCTTATTCTTTCTCTAATCTCCCTTGCGCTCTTTGTTGTCTGGCTAATGACTGGGATCAGCGTAGTCTTCTCCTTGCTCTCTCTCCTACCTTTATGTGCATTTCAGCTGAAAAACCTGATCACCTTTTGCCATGCAGGGCTCTTCCAGTAGTTCCAGAGGGGGGTTTAATTGGCTTGCCTTGTTTGTGGGATTTTGGAGCTGCCCATGTGATGTTATTAGTCTCTTGCAGTTGTCCCATGTCACACCGTGTTCTCCCCCCCCCCCCGCTTCTCCCATATTTTCTCACAACAGGAGAAATCCATGAATTATTTTCTGGCGTACCATGATCTGCGAAAAACAGTGGTGCGGCCGCCTGATTTCAGAAGCTCGTGGTGTTTTGTGGAGGTGTGGCTGTGTGATGTGTAACAGTGTAAGGCGATGTTGCTGGGGCATGTTTTCATGGTTTCAGGCTGGCCAGACAGCCACATTTCTACCTCATCCAGGAAGCTGATGGCAACTCTCCCCGCTGCCGCTGTTGCTCTTTCCTTCATTCCCCCAACACATGCAATGAGCTCCTTTTTTAGCGATAAAATTAAGGGATGTGTGCTTGTGAGGCAACTAGTAATATTTGTACTGAGGTTGATGTTGTGTGTGTGTGTGTGTGTGTGTGTTTCTTCTGTAAGTCTGAAGGTCTGCTGCACTTTTACTCCAATGTAAGTGCACACAGCCCCGATTTGTATTGGAAACATGGTTCTCGTGGTGTGTGTGTGTGTGTGTGTATGTGTGTGTGTATAATGTTGGAGGAAAAAAACCTGGTGTGTGTGTGTGTGGTGAAAGGTTTTAACTCTCTCCTCCCAGAATGCCATGGTCCCAATCCAAATTGGGGCCACTTGTGCTTACATGGGAATAAAAGCTCAGCAGTGAACCTTCAGACTTCCAGAACTGCAATTCTGGAGGGGGCGTGGGGGTGGGAGGAGAAACACCTTGGCACAAAGATCATGGCAGCAGAGGGGGCGGGACAGCAAAGGGAGGGAAGAGCTGTGGCTACATGTCCACTTAGTGGTGCAGACAAAAGGATGCAGCATGTAGCAGCAATTTCCCCTGAGAGTGTGGGCAGTACATGAAAATTCCACTAGAAGTCCAATGATTGGTGACCCTAGGAGCCCTCCATCTGGAAGAGTCCTCAGGACGTTGCTGTGGCCTTGGCAGGAAATCAGAACAATAGCAATGAGAGAGTTAATGAAAAGAAGATCAGTATCATGATCATGACGGTGGTGGTGGTGATGATGATGCGTTTGTCTACAGCAAACCAAACTGGCGCTTGACTTCTCAGGGAACTGATATCATGTGGCATTTTCAAGTGGTCCATATCGGTTTCGCTCCATTAGAGCCCGTAGTGATTGTCCGCCTTCCCCAGATATTGCAGAACAAATCCAACACCCACTTTGGAGGGCCAATAGCAAACAGAGATATGGATAAATGAATGAATATTTAAACAGCACAAATATTAACTCGCTGTGTTTTCTTGACAAACACAGCCATTAACGGGAAAGGTTAATTATTTGATATACTCCTATCTGCAGATTGCAGATGACAGTGTATTCAGGAGTCCTCTCTCACTGCCCCTTTCCAGATGAGTACAGAATGGAAAGCTACATCTCCCTCTTGGGAGCAGGGAAGAGCTTTCTTAATGAGTCTGAACCTCTTTGCTTCAGGGGTCAGTTTATATTACTGGAACAGCCTATATACTTCCATGAATGGAACTCAACTAATCTTCTTGGGAGTTCCATGCTCAGTTCACAGCAAGATTATGGTCTTTAATAATTATTTTACAAAAAAGAAGAAAAATAAGCATGCAAGATTATGGCAGTGGTGGTGTGGGGGGGGGGGCAGTTTCATTACCCTTTGCTAGAATCACTATGCTGTTCTAAGATTGTGCATTGTCCAAGCCATAGAACCCTAATTTTGGTTCTGTCCTCATCATAGTCATGGGCTGAGGCCCAACTATCTGGTGCACTAGGAATCCCAATGCACCATGTGTCATTGTGGGTTAATATTATGTCTTCATAACTAGAGAGTGTAGCTCTCATTAGTGCACCAAATGGCTGGCTTAGTGCACCCCTATACATTTCTACTTAGAGGTAAGCCCAATTATGTTCAAAGGGACTGGCTCTCAGGTAGACGTCTATAGGAATAACACATCTAAAGTTATTTTGCACAAGGGGGGCGGGGGGATATAAAATAAAATAATGTTTTTATGCAATTACATTTTCATTAATGCAATAACATAATTGTATAACATTTAAAAATCTGGCCAGCTATCCCAGTGGCTTTGCACTCAGTGGGGCAGAACATAGCTCAGGAAGGTGGGAGTAGCAGGCTTTATTTTTTATTGAGCACTTGGGTAGCATCCCAATTGTACGGTTTTTCTTTCAGTTCCACGTTAAGAAATGAAAGCAGGCAATTCTGCTTTCTACAGCCCCCATCCAACTGAGGTTACAGCCCTGATATAGCTCTTCTTTCAGTTCTGCGCACACTAACCTATGATTATGCTCCACTGAACACAGGTGGGACTGTTACTTCGGGTGTGCATTTCAGTGTAGTTGTTGTCAGATTTTATTTTTTTTTTAAATCTGTGCTGTTTTGGATTTTATTATGGTGTTTTTACTGTACTATGTGTGTTCGTGTCTTTTATCATTTGTTGTAAACTTTGTATTGTACATCACCCAGACAACCATATTATCGGATCATTAATACATTCAAATAAATAATAAGTAAACACAGATTGGATTGTGCTGTTAGTTCCTCAACATTTATTTCTGCAGTAAGCAGAATTCAGATGGCAGTTTTCAGCCTTCTAGGATCATAGGATTGTGTCTAATTAACCCTTCCTGCTGACATCAGCAGGAAGGCTTCCATCAGCAGAATGGGGAGGGAGCAATTCCCCCTCCCCCTGCAGCCTCCTGTATACCCTCAAAACAGCTCCAGAGGAGAGGAAGGGAAAGTCCCATTACACGTGCAGATGTCCACTTGTGTGACGTTGGATTTCACCCCTAGAACCCCCTCTCTTTTTGCTGTGCCTTCAGTTAGCATTGAAGATACAGAACCCCCCAATATCACATGCTTCCAGGAAGGATTATGGAGAGTGATTTGCACACACAGATTTGCTACTCATTGCAATGTGTTTGTCACCCACCATTTTTGTTACATGGTTGGCATGTACCCAAAACTGTAACGCTGAGCTAGTTTTATAATAGCAGTAGGAGCAGCCAACCTGTATGACATCTTTGTTTTGTTTGCATCGGATTATGAATCCCTTCACAAGAGGAAATGGTCTTGCAGTTAAGGATACCGTTTCAGACTTCTGGGGTGGGGATATGGCATGGTCTAAAGTGCCCCCCTTCACAGTACTGGCCCTACCAGTAGGCAGCTGATTTAGGGTGTCATGAAATGGCAATATATTGTTAGTTATTTAATTTATAATTATTGTATTTTTATTCTCAAGGAGAGGTGCTTCTGGGATTGTCTATCACAAGTGCCAAAATAACTTAGCTAGCCTTGGATATTGTGCACCTTGACCTGTGGAGATTTGCTGATCTGCCTCAGACAGGGCCAGCGTTAAGGGTAGGCATGGTTGGGAACTGGCTGAGGGCCCACACCCCAGCAGGCCCACTGACAAGAGCCCCTGGCATTGCTCCTCCTCTTCCCTGTTGCAACACACTTGTTCACCTGCTCTCACTCTGGCCCAGACAATGGTGGTGGTGATGAGGAGAAGCGATAGATGCCCCTGCCTACTTGCTCACTGGCCCTCTGCCTGTTAAGTAGGTAAGCGGTAGCAACAATGAGAAGGAGGAGGCGCAATAGAAGCTGGTGACAATGGCGGCAAAAAGGTAGACTCTCTGACAGAGGGGGCCCATTGAGGGTGTCTTGCCCAAGGGCCCACAGAAACCTGGAACCAGCACCAAGGCTAGGCCCTGTGCAGAAGAATGCCTACACAGAGTCTGGCCTATGCTACAGATGGTGAAATGTACCTACTTGGTGAGATTTTCTGGAGTCTTAAGTTCTTAATTTGTGCCTCTAAATTAAGAAATTATTTCAAGAACTGGAACCTCTTTGTAGTCATTGGGAATAATCAGTTTAATGAAAGAAAATTTGTTGTTCTGGTGAATTTAATTTCTATTGTACAACTTTTGTTACACTTTCCTTCTCCATTTCCTCAGGGCTGTAATATGATCGGTGTTTTCTTCTACCTTTGCCTTCTTTTCAAATAGTTTATATTATAGAGAACTCACTAACCCCCCCCCCCCAAACCCCCAAGTGCCTGGATTGCACTCACTAAAGTTGTGGCATTTGATTGAGAACACTCATAACGCTGCAATTCTATCATCTCTGGAAGGGCAACCAGGGACCATAGAATATGTCATAAGGGTGCACAGAGAGGTCCACCGTCAGAGGCGGAGATCTGATCTCGGAACCCACCCCTCAGCCTCCATGGAAATGACTGAGGTCAGTTCCTTTCCAGCATCAGAACTGTAACACCTGAGAGGAGAGAAAGGAAGTATGCTGGTAAAGTGCCAAGGGGCAAGCCAGGAAAGGAGATGTATTGGGGACATGCTGAGGACATGCCCCCTGATCTCCAGACTTGCCCCAAACCAGTGGTGGATCTACACCGAGCCTGGAACTGGTGTAGATTAATTCCTACCCACTGAAACTAATGAAAGGGAATTTGTTTTGTTTTGTTATTTAAAAACAAAACATCTGGGGAAGGTGGAAGCAAAAATGTAGCACCTCCCTCACTTCCACCTTGCCAGGCAGCATGAGACCACCTGCATTCATCTGCCTGCAAGTCTCCCAAAGAAGGCAGGCGGGATTGCTCTATAACTAGCATAATGGTGAAGTACCTGAAGATAATGCTTCAGTGGGAGAGGGGAAGGACAAATAGAAAATGGAAGTAAAATAATAGAGAATAATAACATATTGCCTCTATGAAAACCAGTACTGCACATACAACTTGAATAGTATGAAAAGTTTAAGACCACAAAATATAAAGTAGAACTAGAAATCATTGCCTTAAGATGGGGGTGATTGTCAGAGCCTGGAAAAGATTGCTATTATACGTTTCCTCTAAACATCCTTAATTGGCTGCTGTTGGAGACAGGATATTGGGCTATATTGGCAATTGGTCTGAGGCAGGAAGGCCACTCTTAAATTTCTTTTTTGTTCCTGTGTCATGTGGAACTATATGAAATACCTGATTATGTCAAGATATATTACACCGGCATGGCAAATACTAGCTATTTCAACAGAGTCAGATGATTCTATTCACTTCCTCTCTTATCGTATGACTGAAGCATTTTGAATAGTGAATAGTCATTGACAGACACTCAGTTATGAATGGGATCCCAAGGGATCTCATGAATTGAATAAAGAACTTTGTTTTGCTAACAGAGATAATCAATCACTGCTCTACGATTTTTTAATGATTTCTCAAGGTTCACTTTCATACTTAGGATACTTATCTTCTTTTTTTCATTCTGAGTTGCAGATGGATGCTTTTCTATAGATCAAAATAAATAAAATCCCAAGTATATCTATACTTAGATTTTGATGCATCTCCAGAGGCTGACACCAGTGCTAAAAGAATGACGTATCAGGCAGGTACAACAAGTAAAGTGCTCTAGTAGCCTGTGCTGGGTTCTTTGAAACAGTGGGGAATTGCTACATTATGCCCGAAATGATTGCTATATTTCTTTACACCGTTGCACACCCTAATGGACATACTGGATCATAATGAGTTCCATTATTCTGAGCTCTGCTCCTGGAAAACCACTGGCCTGATTTTGTCTTTAGTTTGTCTTTTGAGAAGATTCTGGAGATGCCTTTCAACCGTCCAAGTGTACAGCCCTATGCATGTTTAGACAGAAAATAGTCCTACAACTGGGAGATGTAGGATTTTTTTCTGTCTAAATATGCATAGGATTGCACCCAAAGTTAATCATCTAAGCTTTTAATATTTTATGGCTGTTTTTATATATGTTACATTTGTTGTTGTTGTTCAGTCGTTAAGTCGTGTCCGACTCTCCGTGACCCCATGGACCATAGCATACCAGGCCTTCCTGTCCTCCGCTCTCTCCCGGAGTGTGCTCAAGTTCATACTGATTGCATTGGTGATGCTATCTAGCCATCTCATCCTCTGCCGTCCCCTTCTCCTTTTGCCTTCAGTCTTTCCTAGCATCAGGGTCTTTTCCAGTGACTTTTCTCTTCGCATTAGGTGGCCAAAATATTTGAGCTTCACCTTCAGTATCTGTCTTTCCAATGAGCACTCAGGGTTGATTTCCTTTAGGATTCACTGATTTGACCTCCTTGCAGTCCAGGGGACTCGTAAGAGTCTTCTCCAGCACCACAGTTCGAAAGCATCAATTCTTCGGTGCTCAGCCTTCCTTATAGTCCAGCTCTCACAGCCATACATTACTACTGGGAAAATCATAGCTTTGATTAGACGGACCTTTGTCAGCAAGGTGATGTCTCTGCTTCTTACTATGCTGTCTAGGTGTGCCATAGCTTTCCTCCCAAGGAGCAAGCATCTTTTAATGACATGGCTACACTCACCATCTGCGGTGATCTTGGAGCCCAAGGAAGTAAAATCTGTCACTGCTTCCATTTCTTCCCCTTCTTTATGCCAGGAAGTGATGGGGCCAGATGCCATGATCTTCGTTTTTTTAATGTTGAGTTTCAAACCATTTGCACTCTCCACTTTCACCCTCAACAAGAGGCTCTTTAGATCCTCTTCGCTTTCTTCCATTAGGGTGCTATCGTCTGCGTATCTGAGGTTGTTGATCATTCTCCCGGCAATCTTAATTCCAACCTGTGATTCATCCAACCCGGCGTTTCTCATGATGTACTCTGCATATAAGTTAAATAAGCAGGGCGACAATATGCAGCCTTGTTGTACTCCTTTCCCAATTTTGAGCCAATCGTTTGTTCCATGTCTGGTTCTTGCTGTTGCTTCTTGACCCTCGTACAGGTTTCTCAGGAGACAGGTAAGGTGGTCTGGTACTCCCATGTCTTTAAGAATTTGCCAGAGTTTGTTGTAATCCACACAATCAAAGGCTTTAGCGTAGTCAATGAAGCAGAAATAGACGTTTTTCTGGAATTCTCTTGCTTTCTCCATGATCCAGCGAATGTTGGCGATTTGATCTCTAGTTCCTCTGCCACTTTGGAACCCAGCTTGTACTTCCGGTAGTTCTTGGTTCACATACTGCTGAAGCCTAGCTTGTAGGATTTTGAGCATAACGTTGCAGGCATGTGAAATGAGCGCAATTGTACGGTAGTTTGAACACTCTTTGGCATTGCCCTTTTTTGGAATTGGAATGTAAACTGACCTATTCCAGTCTTGTGGCCACTGTTGAGTGTTCCAAATTTGTTGGCATATTGAGTGCAGCACTTTAACAGCATCATTTTTTAGGATTTTAAATAGCTCAGCTGGAATACTGTCATCTCCGCTAGCTTTGTTGTTAGTAATACTTCCTAAGGCCCACTTGACCTCACTCTCTGGGATGTCCGGCTCAAGTTCAGTGACCGCACTATCATGGCTATCAGGGACATTCAGATCTTTCCTGTATAGTTCTTCTGTGTATTCTTTCCACCTCTTCTTAATCTCATCTGCTTCTGTTAGGTCTCTGCCTTCTTTGTCCTTTATCATGCCCGTCTTTGCACAAAAGGTTCCCTTGAGATCTCCAATTTTCTTGAAAAGATCTCTAGTCTTTCCCATTCTATTGTTTTCCTCGATTTCTTTGCATTGTTCATTTAAGAAGGCCTTCTTGTCTCTCTTTGATATTCTCTGGAACTCTGCCTTCAGTTGGATATATCTCCCCCTTTCTCCCTTGCTTTTCTCTTCCCTTCTTTCCGCAGCCACTTGTAAAGCCTCATCTGACAGCCACTTTGCTTTCTTGCATTTCTTTTTCTTGGGGATGGATTGAGTTGCTGCCTCCTGAACAATGTTACAGACCTCCGTCCATAGTTCCTCAGGCACTCTATCAGGTCTAATCCCTTAAATCTATTCGTCACCTCCACTGTATATTCATAAGGGATATGAGTTAGGACATACCTGAATGGTTTAGTGGTTTTCCCGACGTTCTTCAATTTAAGCCGAAATTTTGCAACAAGAAGCTCATGATCTGAGCCACAGTCAGCTCCAGGTCTTGTTTTTACTGACTGTATAGAGCTTCTCCATCTTTGGCTGCAAAGGACAGAATCAATCTGATTTCGATACTGACTATCTGGTGATGTCCATGTGTAGAGTCGCCTCTTGTGCTGCTGGAAAAGAGTGTTTGCTATGATCAGCGTGTTCTCTTGGCAAAACTCTATTAGCCTTTGTCCTGCTTCATTTTGTACACCAAGGCCATGCTTGCCTGTTATCCTGGTGATTTCTTGACTTCCTACTTTAGTATTCCAATCCCCTATGATGAAAAGGACATCTTTTTTTGGTGTTAGTTCTAGAAGGTGTTGTAGGTCTTCATAGAACTGATCAACCTCAGCTTCTTTGGCCTCAGTGGTTGGGGCATAGACTTGAATTACTGTGATGTTGAATGGTTTGCCTTGGATTCGTACTGAGATCATTCTGTCGTTTTTTGAGATTGTACCCCAGTACTGCTTTTCCCACCCTTTTATTGACTATGAGTGCTACTCTATTTCTTCTAAGGGATTCTTGCCCACAGTAGTAGATATGATGGTCACCTGAATTAAATTTGCCCATGCTTGTCCATTTTAGTTCGCTGATTCCCAAGATGTCGATCGATGTTCAATCTTGCCATCTCATGTTTGACCACCTCCTGCTTACCTTGATTCATTGATCTTACATTCCAGGTTCCTAAACAATATTGTTCTTTACAGCGTCGGATTTTCTTTTCACCACCAGACACATCCACAGCTGAGTGTCCTTTCGGCTTTGGCCCAGCCGCTTCACTCTTTCTGGCGCTACTTGGAAATTCCCTCTGCTCTTCGCCGGTAGTATATTGGACACCTTCCGACCTGAGGGACTCATCTTCCGGCGTCATATCTTTTAGCCTTGTGATACGTTCCATGGGGTTTTCTTGGCAAGAATACTGGAGTGTGTTGCCATTTCCTTCTCCAGTGGACCACATTTTGTCAGAACTCTCCGCTATGACCTGTTTGTCTTGGGTGGCCCTGCATGGCATAGCTTATGGCTTCACTGAGTTACGCAAGCCCCTTTGCCTCAACAAGGCAGTGATCCATGTTATATTTACTCCTGTGCTGTTTGTTGTTCTGTATTTTATTCTTTTAGCTTTCTGTAATCCGCCCAGATAATATCTGTTATTACGTGGATTGAAACTATAATAAATAAATAAATAAATAAAATGTTGCCATCAGATATCTGTCTGTCCATCTTTGCATCTGATTGTTATGCAACCCTTCCTCCAAAGAGTACAGGGTGTCTCACATGGTCCCCCCGCTTTTATCTTCATATCAGTCCTGTGGGGTACATTAGGCTGAGAGACAATGGCCGGGTTCACACAATCAGGGGAGGAAAATAAGGCATCATAGCATGCTAGTCACACACTATGCCATTACCATAATTACCTTCGCTGGGCGTGGTTTGCTGTGCCATCTGAACCTGGCAAGGTGCATGAAGGTTGGGTTTACAAACTACCCCAGAACTCATGGCTTGTTCTAAGGTTGTGGGTGGTTTGTAACCCACACCCACCATACATTTTCACCGGCTATGATGGCTTATTTTCCTTCCCCGATCATACAAACGTGGTCACTAACTGGGTTCACACGACATGACAACTCAGCATGGGCAACCAGTCATGGTGGATTGTTGTGTTGCTCAAATCCAGTGCATTTTCTGCAGGGTGGCTTATTTTTCTCAAACAAGCCACCCTGAGAACCCATGGCTTGTTTTAGGGTTGTTCATACCCATGGTGTGTTGCCATATTGTCCAAATCTGGGAAAGTGATTTATTGTGGGTTGCTGGGATCGGCTAGAGAACTGCTTGGCAAGAGTGGCAAAAAAGCCCGCACCGCTCTTTGCGACTTTGCCAGCAACAGTGACTGCCCCTCCACCAATGCTCAAACAGCACTTTGGAGGGACCATCACTGGTTCTCTGCCCGTTTCTTTTTCTTTTTCAGGGCTTTGGGAATATGCAAATGAGGCCATTATTATTGTTGTTGTTGTTGTTGTTTTCTATTCTTTCACAAGTGTGCAAGAGCACAGATTCACCTGCCCAATATGTGTAGCCTTCCCTTGTCAATTTCCTTGTTTGTTTCTGCTGCCAAGGGGAGTGCCAAAGTGTGAGGAATAAGTGCACTAAAAGGGGGGGGGAGCCATAACTCCCACTTGGTAATGCAATCTTCTTGCTTTTAAGTGGTGAACTGACACTTGTCAGTGTCCTCCCTCTATTCAACACTTGCCTGAGTCTGGAGCAAGTCCAGAAAGGTATCTAGCTGGGGACTTCAGAGAGGGAGGGGGGGAGGCCAAACGGTGCACAGGAAGTGTTGTAATGACGCTTCCACAGTATCCTCCCCTCCCTGCCCCAGGGAACACCCTCGTTTTGCCTGCATCGGGGAAGACCCACAGTGCCTACGAGGCGGCGGGGAAGGGGGCAGGGAGCACAGTGTCTGGGAACCGAGCTCGGACCCTTGGCTCCAAGCTCAATTCCCACAGGAACCAAAAAACCCTATTGCCATCTAGACACTAGTGACCATAGGATTGCTCTTCCCATAGATTGATGTATACGTTCTGTATATTTTGTAGGTGAAACATCTAAATTATTTTGTATGTAATTGATATGTGGTGAATATTAATGTTTTGAATGTTTATAGTTCAGATAAAATGAATTGCAGAAGGAGAAGGAGAAGAAATCTGTGTATGATACAAGTACAGAGAGCTGGTTTTGACTGCAGCTCCATTTTAAGTGTACAGTTGGTAGCAAATCCAGGCTTGTTTGCTTTTAAAATGTCTAGTGACCCTGAGTATAATGTAACTCAAGTTTGCATCTGTCTACAGCTTTCCAGTTTACTAATTTATTGACAATGCTAGTATAATCACTACCTGAAATCAAAGATTTCAAAAAACTCTTTCTCTCCCCCATCCCCCCCTCCATATATATATTTGAAAATGTGTGGCCCTCTTGATCTTGGTTCCTTAACACACTAGATGATAAAGAATAGCACCGTGCAGTTATACATCTACCTATATATTCCCCACCTCAGCCCTAGCTGTGTTGTAGCTGTCATGCTTTGTAGGGAAGGTATCCTCTTCGTTGCCCGTTAAAATAGCTTATAATACACTCCCTTAGAAAGTGTTTGGATCAGTGATGCTTAAGCATTCAACTGGCCTTACTCTGCCGGATCAATGAACCTTCTGACACTCAGTATATTTTCCCTGCAAAATCATTTATCCAATGGAATGCTAAATTTTAAAGCTTCAGTAATTCAATTCTGGAAATGCGTAATGCACATCAAGTAGCTACATTGCTGCTGTCAGGCTTAACTTTTAAAAACTTGCCTTCTGCCTTAAACTTCACCAACCTAGTGTCCACTGGATCCAGATTTTTGGCATTTAATAGGCAGTGTATGGATGGTACAGGAGGAGGACTGGGTGTGGGGAACTCAATACGAATCATAATAGCAATTTTACTGCAGCATTAAATGCAGCACTGGTGTGGAATTTTGACATGCTGCAGGATGGGTCTTAAGGACTTTGTTCTCAGTTTGCATTCAGCAGTGCAGCTTGGTACCTACACTGTGCCTTTTTGAGTGCTGGCTGAAGACCTTATTTTCCCAGGCATTTCAATCTTTCAGTTTCAGTTGTTTAAAATCTGTTACTGTATTTTAAATCTTAGCACTGCCGCTAGGTGCCATTTTGGTTCCTATTTTGATTTTGATTTTATACTGTAGTTTTAAACTTTTCTATTATATTCTATCTTGTTGTATTTTATGGTTTTACTTGTTGCAAACTGCCCAGACAGCTTTGGCTATTGGATAGTATAGAAATGTAATAAATAAATGAATAAATGAATAAATGAATGTAGAGGAAATACATTAAGGGCACAATCCTATGGCCCCTAGTCAGTGGCTAGATGGCCATAGGATAGGTTGGTTCCTAGGAACCGACCTCGGAGCCCGTACTCCAAGGTCAGTTCCCTGAGAACCAACCTCCACCCGCTCATGCGCTGCCTTCTGTACGCAGTGTGGAACAGCCCCGCACTCCACGCTTAGGTGTGCAGAGTGGTGAAAACGGGGCGGTTCTGGGGGTGTGCAGGGGCAGGGAGGGCGGAAGTGCTGTTCCGACACTTCCTATGCACTGTCTGGCATCCGCCGCCCCCCGCTCCAACTTCCCATGGCTAGACAACCGAAATCAGCTATCTAGCTGCGAATGCAGGGCAGATGAAGCGCGGAGGGGATAGGCTAGCATCCTGCCCCTGATCTTTATTGGATAGGCGGTCTCCTCCGAGTTCAAAGGCAGCTGCCTATTCTGATAGGATTGCATCCGAAGGCTCAGATGCTTCACAAGGTAATACAGGACGAGGACAACGTGGGGTGACTTTGCTGGTCCCAGGCACTCCCCCCTCCCCATCTGGATTTGGGCGTGAAAGACCCAGGAAAAGTGTGGGTGCATGGAGGGTAAGTTGTACGCAAGCACAAGTTGTGGCCCCTTCATGCCTTGTTGTGGCGAAGGGGCTTGCATAACTCAGTGAAGCCATAAGCTATGCTGTGCAGGGCCACCCAAGACAAACAGGTCATGGCAGAGAGTTCTGACAAAATGTGGTCCACTGGAGAAGGAAATGGCAACCCATTCCAGAATTCTTGCCAAGAAAACCCCATGGAATGTATCGCAAGGCTAAAAGATATGATGCCGGAAGATGAGCCCCTCAGGTCGGAAGGTGTCCAATATACTACTGGGGAAGAGCAGAGGTAGCAAGAAAGTAGCGCCAGAAAGAGTGAAGCGGCTGGGCCAAAGCCGAAAGGACACTCAGCTGTGGATGTGTCTGGTGGGGAAAAGAAAATCCGATGCTGTAAAGAACAATATTGTTTAGGAACCTGGAATGTAAGATCAATGAATCAAGGTAAGCTGGAGGTGGTCAAACATGAGATGGCAAGATTGAACATCGACATCTTGGGAATCAGCGAACTAAAATGGACAAGCATGGGCAAATTTAATTCAGGTGACCATCATATCTACTACTGTGGACAAGAATCCCTTAGAAGAAATGGAGTAGCACTCATAGTCAACAAAAGGGTGGGAAAAGCAGTACTGGCGTACAATCTCAAAAACGATAGAATGATCTCAGTACGAATCCAAGGCAAACCATTCAACATCACAGTAATTCAAGTCTATGCCCCAACCACTGAGGCCGAAGAAGCTGAGGTTGATCGGTTCTGTGAAGATCTACAACACCTTCTAGAACTAACGCAAAAAAAAGATGTCCTTTTCATCATAGGGGATTGGAATGCTAAAGTAGGAAGTCAAGAAATCACCAGGATAACAGGCAAGCATGGCCTTGGTGTACAAAATGAAGCAGGACAAAGGCTAATAGAGTTTTGCCAAGAGAACACGCTGATCATACCAAACACTCTTTTCCAACAGCACAAGAGGCGACTCTACACATGGACATCACCAGATGGTCAATATCGAAATCAGATTGATTCTGTCCTTTGCAGCCAAAGATGGAGAAGCTCCATACAGTCATTAAAAACAAGACCTGGAGCTGACTGTGGCTCAGATCATGAGCTTCTTGTGGCAAAATTTCGGCTTAAATTGAAGAATGTAGGGAAAACCACTAAACCATTCCGGTATGACCTAAATCATATCCCTTATGAATATACAGTGGGGGTGAGGAATAGATTTAAGGGATTAGACCTGATAGAGTGTCTGAGGAACTATGGGCGGAGGTCTGTAACATTGTTCAGGAGGCAGCAACTCAATCCATCCCAAAGAAAAAGTAATGCAAGAAAGCAAAGTGGCTGTCTGATGAGGCTTTACAAGTAGCTGAGGAAAGAAGGGAAGCGAAAAGCAAGGGAGAAAAGGGGAGATATATCCAACTGAACACAGAGTTCCAGAGAATAGCAAGGAGAGACAAGAAGGCCTTCTTAAATGAACAATGCAAAGAAATCGAGGAAAACAATAGAAAGGGAAAGACCTTTTCAAGAAAATCGGAGATATCAAGGGAACCTTTTGTGCAAAGATGGGCATGATAAAGGACAAAGAAGGCAGGGACCTAACAGAAGCAGATGAGATTAAGAAGAGGTGGCAAGAATACACAGAAGAACTATACAGGAAAGATCTGAATGTCCCTGATAGCCATGATAGTGCGGTCCCTGAACTTGAGCTGGACATCCTACAGGGTGAAGTCAAGTGGGCTTTAGGAAGCATTACTAACAACAAAGCTAGCGGAGATGACAGTATTCCAGCTGAGCTATTTAAAATCCTACAAGATGGTGCTGTTAAAGTGCTGCGCTCAATATGCCAACAAATTTGGAACACTCAACAGTGGCCACAAGACTGGAAAAGGTCAGTTTACATTTCAATTCCAAAGAAGGGCAATGCCAAAGAGTGTTCAAACTACTGTACAATTGCACTCATTTCACACGCCTGCAAGGTTATGCTCAAAATCCTACAAGCTAGGCTTCAGCAGTATGTGAACCGAGAACTACTGGAAGTACAAGCTGGGTTCCGAAGAGGCAGAGGAACTAGAGATCAAATCGCCAACATTCGCTGGATCATGGAGAAAGCAAGAGAATTCCAGAAAAACGTCTATTTCTGCTTCATTGACTACGCTAAAGCCTTTGATTGTGTGGATCACAACAAACTCTGGCAAATTCTTAAAGACATGGGAGTACCAGACCACCTTACCTGTCTCCTGAGTAACCTTTACGAGGGTCAAGAAGCAACAGTAAGAACCAGACATGGAACAAACGATTGGCTCAAAATTGGGAAAGGAGTACGACAAGGCTGCATATTGTCACCCTGCTTATTTAACTTATATGCAGAGTACATCATGAGAAACGCCGGGTTGGATGAATCACAGGTCGGAATTAAGATTGCTGGAAGAATTATCAACAAACTCAGATACACAGACGATACCACCCTAATGGCAGACAGCAAAGAGGATCTAAAGAGCCTCTTGTTGAGGGTGAAAGTGGAGAGTGCAAAAGCAGGTTTGAAACTCAACATTAAAAAAACGAAGATCATGGCATCTGGCCCCATCACTTCCTGGCACATAGAAGGGGAAGAAATGGAAGCAGTGACAGGTTTTACTTTCTTGGGCTCCAAGATCACCGCAGACGGTGAGTGTAGCCATGACATTAAAAGATGCTTGCTCCTTGGGAGGAAAGCTATGGCACACCTAGACAGCATAGTAAGAAGCAGAGACATCACCTTGCTGACAAAGGTCCGTCTAATCAAAGCTATGGTTTTCCCAGTAGTAATGTATGGCTGTGAGAGCTGGACTATAAGGAAGGCTGAGCGCCGAAGAATTGATGCTTTCGAACTGTGGTGCTGGAGAAGACTCTTACGAGTCCCCTGGACTGCAAGGATGTCAAATCAGTCAATCCTAAAGGAAATCAACCCTGACTGCTCATTGGAAGGACAGATATTGAAGCTGAAGCTCCAATATTTTGGCCACCAAATGCGAAGAGAAAAGTCACTGGAAAAGACTTTTCCAGTCTGGGAAGGATTGAAGGCGAAAGGAGAAGGGGACGGCAGAGGTTGAGATGGCTAGATAGCATCACTGATACAATGAATATGAAGTTGAGCACACTCCGAGAGAGCAAAGGACAGGAAGGCCTGGTGTGCTATGGTCCATGGGGTCATGAAGAGTCAGACATGACTTAACGACTGAACAACAACAACAAGTTGTGACATTGCACAACATCATCATTGATCACAGGGCACGTTTGTGAAGGCATCAGCCTTAGTTTCCCATTTCCTGTTTTTTTGGAGTTCGAGCCAATGTGAGATAGCCTTAACTCTGGTCTTTTAAATCAGCAGATTTTTTGATCACTGGGTATATTTAAAGGTTTGCACCTTTTTGAAATATGAAACTGATCTGAGAAGTTATGTGAATAATTATGTCAAGTATTTGCCAAATATTTAAATCATCACTGAACTATTTTATATCTGTACTGGACATCCAATAGTATTTGATTTGCAAATTTGATATGAAGCAGTATTTGATACTGACATGCCACGGTATTTTTATATTTGGTGATATTATTATTATTATTATTATTAATAATAATAATTTGTTGCATTTCTATACCACCCCATAGCCAAAGCTCTTTGGGTGGTTTACAGAAGGTAAAAAAAAATTACAATGCAATATACAAAGTTTAAAAGCCATTTACATAAAAGCAGGTAGACAATATACACAAAAAACATATACATAACTAAAACAACTTTGAACCATCAGTCATAACTAAAGACACATGCAGGACCAATTAAAACTCATAATGTGCTGCCAAATGCCTGGGAAAAGAGAAAAGTATTGACCTGACACTGAAAAGATAACAATGTTGGCACCAGGCAGACCTCATCAGGGAGCTCATTCCACAGATGGGGGGCCACCACCCATGGCGGTTACCAGAGCATAGACAACTGAAGCCAGGTTATCCCTGTCCAGATAGGGGAGTAGCTGGGCTACCAACCAAAGTTGGTAGAAGGCACTCCGTGCCACTAAGGCCACCTGAGCCTTAAGTGGCACATATGGTTCTAGGAGGACCCCCAAGCTATGAACCTGCTTCTTGAACATCCTCCATCCAGTCAGCAGAACCACCCACCAACAGCATCTCAATTTTGTCTGGACTGAGCTTCAATTTATTAGCCCTCATCCACTCTATTGTCACAGCCAGGCACTGATTCAGCACATCCACAGCCTCACCTGAAGAAGATGAGAAGGAGAAATAGAGCTGCATGTCATCAGCATACTGGTGACAGTGTACTCCAAAACTCCAGATGACTGCACTCAATGGTTTCATGTAGATGTTGAACAACATGGGGGACAAAACTGACCACTGCAGCACCCCATAATGGAGGATCCACGGGACTGAACAGTGTTCCCCAAGCAATACCTTCTGGAACTGACCCTCCAAGTAGGAGCAAAACCACTGCAATACAGTGCCTTTGATAGGAGACACACAACAGTATTAATATTTCAAATCTTGTCATCTGAAAAAAACACATAATAAATCTGTCAAGAAATTAATGACAAAGAGCCGTGTGTTAAAATCTGTTTTAATCTTCAAGGCTGATATTAGTAACCTAAGGCATACAACATACCTGACTAGAGCACCTCTCTGACATGAACGTTCAGCATCTAAGGCCCTCTTCCAGGTGCCTCCTCCAAGGAAAGCTCGGAGGATGGCAACAAGAGAGACAGCTTTCTCAGTGGTGGGCCCCCAAGTATGGAATGATCTCCCCAATGAGGCCTGCCTGGCACCAACACTGTTCTCTTTTTGGTGCCAGGTTAAGACTTTTCTCTCAGGCTTTTGGTAGCATATAATGAGGTTAATCAGGATTTGTCTTATTGTTGATTTGTCTTATTGTTGATTGTCTGGAATTGTTTTAGACCTTTCTGTGTGCTGTCTGTTTATATGTTGCCTGTAAATGGTTTTAAGCTTTGTATATTGAATTTTAATGGTTTTTAATCTTTGTAAACCACCCAGAGACCTTCAGAAATGTAATGAATGAATGAATGAATGAATAAATAAATAAATGAACAATTGACATGATATACACTTGAAAACAGTGGGCATGATCCATTCAAATTTAAGCTTCTTTAGATCCCATTTGTGTGAATAGGAAAGATTTTAGCAGGTGCTTAATTTTACCATCGAAATGGCTGAGAACATGCTTATGTCAGCATAATCCAATCAAAATTTTCAGGCACAAATATAGCACAAATTTGAATCACATGAATCACATAAATTATAGAAAAAGGTGACAAAAGTGACAAAAAGTGAGAACATTTTCATATAATAGCATATCACAATGTTGTATATATACTATAGAAGCCATACAAATCATATTTGATAATTGGCATGAATTCATTTGACTGTATCTCATACATGTCAATCAATGGTATTTAGTATTTGAAAGGATTTGATAGATGATATCGATTGGTATTTAGTTAGTATTTAACATTATTTGACAGTAGACAATTTAGAACATTTCATATCTAATCTGCAAAATCTAAACAATCGAAAAATGCCAAGAAAGCCAAACCACTCGCATTCTGAATTTTGACGTAAAACTTTGCATGTTCAAAATCTGAATTTGAATTTCAGATTTGAAATTTCTCAGTCAAAATTTGAATGGCAAAACTAGAATGCAGAGTTGGTGAAGTGATCATCTAGGTACGTAAGTGCCTCTCCAGATCCTAATTTTGCAATCACCACAGATTCCCTTTATATATGTTAAATAAAGATTCATAGCAGAGCTTCAGGGAATTGCTTCCCCACCTCCACTTTCAACCTGAGCTGACAAATGAAAATTTGTCCAGATGTTATTAAAAATAAGTTCAAATGTTAGATTGTGAATCAGTGCAGTTTTTGGCTAAGTTTTTGCATTTTCTATTGCAAAGAGCTTTTTGTTACGAGCAGGGCACCGTGCTTCTGTCAAAAGCTTGGACTGGGCCTAGCAAGCTCCTGTATGATTTTCTCATTTATTTATTTATTTATTTTATTACATTTATATCCCGCCTTTTTTCCTCCAAGGAACTCAAAGTGGCGTACATAATACTCCTCCTCCTCCATTTTATCCTCACAACAACCCTGCGAGGTAGGTTGGGCTGAGAGTATGTGACTGGCCCAAAGTCACCCAGTGAGCTTCCATGGCTGAGTGGGGACTAGAACCCGGATCTCCCGACTCCCAGTCCAGCACTCTAGCCACTACACCATGCTGGCTGTCAGTCTTAGTGAGACTGAGGCCTAGCCTGAAGGCAGGAAGTAATTAATAATTACCAAGTCCCTAGGAGAAGGAAAGGTGGAGGGAGAAAAGCACACAGTGAAGACACTATGGAGGATAAAGCAAGAAACAAAAGGAAAACTGAGTTGCAACCACAACAGTTTAAATGCTGGCATAGCAGTTAGCGATGTACCCCACTTATGCCTTATGTAAAAAAATGTTAACAGACAGACCATTCCCTGAAAATGCAAAATCAGATTGCGCTGGCTTTCAAAAAGATCTGAATGAGTTACCTTCCCTCCTCTTCCCTCCAATAAGGGGTATCCAGTTATCCTGATGATATATTGAGGGGGAAAGAGGATAGGGCAGAAAGTAAGGTACACTTCTAGTTCATATCCAGTTTCATAATCCTCTTTCATAGTCCTTCTAAGTCAAGGATGGGGAACATGTAACCACATAACCAGGGCCTGGAGATTGCACTAATCAAGTGATGAATGCTCTTGTGTGAACTAGGCCAACGATTCTTCAGGCTGCGGAGGTATTTATTGTGGAGGCAACAAAAGCAGAAGAGGCTTCAGGTTAAGATTTCGAATATTGATATCGCATTTGTAAATCAGACTTCTTCCAAAGAACTGACAGTGGTGTAAAGGGGGAGCCTCGCTGGAGTAAAATAAGGTGTAAAAAGACATGACCAAGCAGAACCAGAATTAGGTTCTTTTTTTATTTCAGAACTGCCACTAAAACATGTGGCAGCTTACGTTTGTGAAACTATTAAAACAGATTGGCAAAGGCCATGGGCACACATTAATGGATTAATCGTCACTGACTCCCTTCAGCAGGTCAAAAAATATTGTCTTCATTGTACCCATGGGCAAGCTGAAGCACAAAAGAGATTAACAGTGTGATTGTATGCATGTTTACTCAGAAGTGAGTTCAGTGGACTTAGGTAAGGATGTATAGGTTCACAATCTAGTAAACCTGTTGCCTATGTACTCACGTAATAGAGCTCATCTCTCTATAAGCACAGCAGTACCAAGATTGGCTCGAAAACAATTGCCCAACCTTCCTGATCTGTTTTAGTTGTCAGATTACAAGTGTCTGTTTTGCACTGTGGTAAATCCATGACTTGGTACATATGGTGGAGGCATTTTGCTTTGCCCCTCTTACTTTAAAGTCCCCTTACAACAGAAAAACAGCGGAACACACAGTTGCACGGTTGTTCTCAGCTCCCAAGCTTATAAACTGCCTACAAGATGCCAAGTAAAGGGATAACTTTGGTTCTCACTCCCACCTCCATGTCTTCCTCCCTGCCTTTGCCCCACCCTGTAAAGCCACTTGCATGGCATCTGTCCTATACACAGAGGAAAAACATCCATTGCTGGTGCAAGAGAGCAATTCATTCCCTCAGGTGGGTGTGTTGGATCCATACATTTGATCATATGAGCTGTGGCATGCCTTCCAAGGGCTTGTAGGAAGGGCCAGCCCTAACATTAGGCAAAGCAAGGCAGTTGCCTCAGGTGGCAGATGCTGTGTGTGTGTGTGTGGGGGGGGGATAAACACCTGACTCATTCTTCTTGAGCCCCCACAATTTTATGTATTTATGTATGTATGTATTTACAATATTTATATACCATTCCATGTCTAGAACAGATTTCAGAGGAACGAACACAAAAAACAAAACAGTGAAAGAATAAAAAGATTAAAACACCACACGAAGATTATACTTATTTAAAAAACACAATGCCAGTAAAAACAATGAAAAAAATGGAAGGAAACAATATCTCCTTCATTTGAAAATCCGGTCCTTTTTGGCCTGATGGATTCCCACTGCCTGCCCAGCTCAGGTTGGCTGGGATTTGCAAGCTGAGCTGCATTTTCCCCCAAAATCCAGGAACATTTTCTGGTGTGTGTGTGTGTGTGTGTGTGTGTTTTCGTAAATAGAAATCTACGCACGTTTCGGCTGGAATTTGTGTAATTTGCAAAACTTTTGCTTAATTTGCATAAATTGTGGCCATAATTTGCACAAATTAAGCAAATCACAACTGAATTTTGTGCAAAGTATGCAAATTGCAGCCACAATTCATGCAAATCAAGCAAATTACGGCCAAAATTCATGCAAATTATGCAAATTGCGGCTGCAAATTTCTATTTATGAAAAAAAAAAAAAAAGGAAATCGGTGAGCTGGCCTGACTTGATGCTGATTGAAGCACGGGGAAGCAAACCGAAGTCCAGAGGACCAAGCTCAGCCAACTCCACCCTCAGACAGATTCCTCCAATATCCCTAAACAGGTTGCACAACAGCACAAGTAATTCCTCATGGATAAATGCAGCAAAAAGAAAGGGACAAAGCATGCATAAACCCCCAGGATATACTACACCTTATAGCTAATCTTTATCCCTGGCTCCACCTCAGTTCTTTGGGTTTTGGGGGCCCATATCTTTGGCCTTATGGGAAGAAGTGGTGGGCATGGCTTCTCTGTTCTATCTACTGATCTAAAATAAAATGTTCCTTTAAAACCAATCCTGTGTGCCCTCAGGGATAGTATGCATCTTGATGTGAGGTGTGTTGTATCCATGTGTGTGTTGGGGGGGGGGGCATTCGCAGGCATCAAAATGTCTTAGGCCATCTCAAAGTATTACAAAAAAAAGATTTAGGGCTTATTTATTTTATTTATTTATTGCATTTATATCCCGCCCTTTTTCCTCTTGCGAGGAACCCAAGGCGGCTTACATTATCCTCCTCCTTTCCATTTTATCCTCACAACAACAACCCTGTGAAGTAGGTTGGTCTGAGAGTCTGTGACTGGCCCAAAGTCACCCAGTGAGCTTCCGTGGCCAAGTGGGGACTAGAACCCGGATCTCCCAGCTTGCAGTACAACACTCTTGCCACTACACCACACTGGCTCTCTATTCTATTCTATTCTATTCTATTCTATTCTATTCTATTCTATTCATCATATTATATTATAGCCTTAAGTGGAGCTGAAAAGAACCCTGAGAAATGTACATTTTGGTAACAAATCCACATTGTTAACAGAAACCTCAGCAAACTACCATTCCCAAGATTCTTTGGGGGAAGCCATGACAGTTAAGCGGGTATAAAAGCCATATTGTGGGTGTGTTTTTTTTTAGTGTTGACAGGCCCCCAGATGGCAGAACAGAAAAGATGGAAGCCTTGGGTGGTGGGAATATGTGCTGCTCCTGTAACAGATCCAGAAACCTGGAGGGCAATTGCATCGACTGAGCAATAAAGTCTTCCTTTATTGCACCAAAAGCTGATCGTGAAGGAAGGCCTTTAGATATGATGATCAGGCTAGTTTTATTAGCTGCCCCTGTAAAGGCCAACCAGGGCAGTGATGAAAACTTCTTACTGCTGAAGATCAATGCAAATTTGTGGTCAGGCTGGTGCCAGATGTAGATTTAGAGCCTGAAGCACCAACAGGACAGGGAAGGAAATGAAATTTGAACAAAGTAGGAACATGGACCAGTTGGGAATTGGGAGTCTAGACAGGTGGAAGACACCTGCTTGTGGCATATGGCATGCTGATGAAGAAGTTAGAAGATTGGCCTACAGAGGCCAATCTCAGCGGAGGGGCCTACAGCTCTGATTTGTAAGACTCTTTAGTAGGGCATATTGGCAGAGGGTTTGGAAGGATTCCTGGAAGCAAATGTTATGTGATAGATGATAGATTAGAGGGAACATATTAGAAACAGATGCTGCCCCAAAAGTATCCTGCACTTGACCACAGGTGTGCATCCCTGCAAAGCACTTATGTGCTGCCATGGGCTTGTCTTATAGCTACTGTAGCTCAGTAAGTGTTCATGGAAGGTGTTTGCTCTTCCCATGCCATAGCTGACCTTGTAAACTCCAATCCTTCCTCAGTAATGAGAAGACCACAAAGGAGAACTTCAAGGTGAACTGTCCTGTGATGATAATGGGCAGTTTGTTTAACACTTTTCCTAAGCACTCAAACCACTTCACATTCATATACATTTTTGCAATAACTGCTGCATCAGTCCTACAAGGCAGGACAATAGTACCATTCTTATATTGCAGATGGGGGCGGGGGGCAAGGCTGAGAGAAGTTAGCTTGCTTAGGGCCTGAATAAGATATGAAATGGAAGATCCATGATCTTATTTTATTATTTTACTAAGTAGCAGCTCCATACGACTGCTTTGAAGATCAAGAAAATGGCATTCTGGGAGAGGGTGTTTTATTCTCTCGTCCCTTGCTCCCCCCCCCCACTATAAACCATCTCTACCCTTCTGTTGCTGATATTAGCTCTGCAAGAGGAAGGATGCTCTGTCATATTTTCCCACAAAGACCTAATAGCAACTTAGTGTGATGTTTTAGATGGAGGAAGGGGCAAGGGATGAAAGAGTTAAAACGCCCCCTGCTCCCCAGAGCACCACTTCCTCAGTCTTCAAAGCAGCTGCACATGGCAGCTAATTATTAAAAACAAAAATAAACAAACAAAAACATTGTGAAAGATCTCCCACCCAGTTTAGCCCTGAGGTCGGCCAGTGAATTTATAATAGCATTGCAATTAAAACCAAGACCTTCCTGACTCAGAGTTTATCTACCCGGGCTGAAATCCTATAGACACACCTACCTAGGAACAAGCTCCACTAAAAAAAATGAGACTTACTTCCAAGTTGACAAGTATAGGATTGCAGTGTTAGTCACTACACCAAGGGTAGGAACGTTTTTCTGTCAGGGGCTGCACGCCAGCTCTGGGTGGGGACAGAGCCAAAAGTGGGTGGGCCACACATTCTCTCTGTCTTTCTCTTTCTGCCATCCCTTCTCTCTCACTTTCTCTTTTTCTGCCAAGCCTTCTTTCTCTCTCTTTCTGTCACCCCATCTCTCTCTCTCTCTCTCTCTCTCTCTTTGCCACCCCTTCTTTCTCTCTCCTTCTGCCATCTCTTCTCTCTGGTTGCCTTCCCCTTCTGTCTCTCTTTCTGCCACCCCTTCTCTCTCTTTCTGCCATCCCCTTCTCCCTCCGCCCCATCCCTCCCTCTTTGTACAGCAGGTTGCCAAGGGAGAAACAGATCGCTTTTGCCAGAGGGCTCCACCCCTTCTCATTGCTTTGTTCAGTTTCCTCCTCTCATTCCCCCCCCCCTTGCTAGGGGTATGAACTTTTCACTTATGGATGGCTTCCCCTCTCCTTTTATCACTCAAACTGTTTCAGCTCCCCCATCCCCCATTTCTCCTTCCCCCCAATACACAGTTCTTCTCTGTCTCTAGGCTGCCCCCCACCTACATGAAATTAGGTGGAGGGCCACACACTGCTCATCCCACACTACACTATGCTAGACAAAGCTGTTTGGAACTGTGGCAAACTGTAAAGTGTTAAACAAGATCCCAAAGTTGTGCATCATGTATTAAAGGGGTAACGTTGGCAGGTCTATGTTTCTGATGGATTTTATTAAGACTGGGATTTTCTTCTTTTTTTTAAAGGCCCAAATAACACTGGTAGAGAAATTCTAATTAATTTTCACATATTTCATAATTGAATGGGTAGCCAGTAATAACTATTTAAAATAAAGAACCCTCTTGACTTTGCAGGGGGCGGGGACGGGGGGGAGAGAGAAGGTGGAAGCTCTCTTGTCATGCCGAGATGGTAGCCATTCTTTTTATAAACTTTGTCTACACTGATTGTCACAATATTCTTCCAGGACTTCTGTAAAAGGATACTGCAAATGTAGTTCTGAAAAAAAGACATACACCCAACTGTTTTACCACTGTTTAATGGGTTTATAATTGGATTCTGGGTTCCAACTGGAAAACAAACGCAGGAAGTGTGACATTTCCCCTTTGGGAATTATTAAGCGACATTATGCAGAGAAATAAGATAGAGGTGGGCATGTGAAAAGAAGTGTGAGTTGGGGGTAGGAGGAGGTGAGCAACCAAATATATAGAGAGAAATGTGTGAAAGGGGGAAAATCTACAGTAATTCTGTGGGAGAGATCAACACTCATTTTCTGCACATTAAAGCAATTGGTCTTTCCACCTATGACTAAGTCATTTTTTTCATTAGCATAAAAATATTATGAGCCATTTTGAAGCTGCCCTAGCTGTAAATGGATGAATGGCAGTTCTGTGTGCTTCGCTGGCAGGACCCCAGTCTCCTCCCAATGAAAATAGTTAGGATCTTGTAGAGAGCAGAAAAGCACACATTTTAAAGGCAGGTGTGCTCCTAGTGGATCCCTCTCATTCTGTTTAGAAGGAATGGGAAAGAACTACTATTCCTTTGGGGAATCGTGAAGAAAATGGCCACATGTAATGAGAAGCCACCATGGGGGATTTTTTCCACAAGGCTTCTAGTTGTGGAAACAACTGCCATTTTGAATATTTGGGGTGTGGTGGGGGCATGCCCTAGCTTGCTGTTATGTGCGAACCTGACAAGGGTGGTTTATTGGGGTGGTTGACAAGCCACCCACAACCCTAAAATAGCTCATGGGTTTGGGGTGGCTTGTCAAGAAGCCCAACAACCCACGCTTGCCAGGTTCACACATAAGAAGAAGCTGCCACAGCAGGAGTGTGGATCACCAACCTAGCACCCAAGGCCGCCACAACCCACCATGGCTAATAAGCCATGGTGGGCTGCAGTGATCTTGTGAACCAGGTCAATGACTACTAGAAGGAGGAATCTATGTTTATGCTGTGATACACAACAGGCGTGTACAAAGTCTCAGTGCTCTTTTTAGGGGGTCATCTGCGCTGCTCCAGCTTAGCCAACAGCCCACATGCATAGGATGCCCCCTATTCACCCATATTTTCCTGCTCATCAACTCAGCCAAGGGGCATAATGACAAAGCCGCCATGGACTTTGCCATCTCCATTGTCAGCCTTGCACTTTCAGCACCCAGGCATCCCAGGCGACAAGTTACTGGTGTTTTTAGACTGATTCTCCTTCCCCTCAATGTGAATTCTAGTAAAGTTTCAGTGCAGGGGTGGGAAGAGTGAGTGGGGCTATCTCAGGGGATTCATTTTTGACCACAAGGGCTGCATGAGATGCTGCCCCCCCCCACACACACACCAGTGATCCTGATACAGATCGCTCTTTTCACACTGTTAGAAGTGGTGGAGAAAGGGCGATTTGTATGGGGATCTCTGGGGGAGGGATAGGAGAGTACAGACAGCAGAGACATTAGCAGGGAGGGGATTTGGCAGCAGTGGGGGACAAGGCACCCTTGAGAAGCCACAGTGAATACCTTGGAGAGCTGCATGCAGCCCCCAGGCTGCAGGTTATGCACCTCTGCTCTATATTCTGAGTGGACTGATCTACAACTCAAACCCTGCTCTCCCAGGTGGAAACACAATCTGCAGAGATACTCCCATTTTGTTATCATTCCACAGGGAATGATGACAACAGGATGATGCCTGAAGAGATGTTGGGGAGCTGGAAAGAGTGTAGCTGTGATCACATTAATAGCTGCCTGTTCACTGCATGCGCAATTGTTTTGCACTAGCCTTTCTCCATAGGGCTGTGCACTGCTTCGGGCCAAGGCCTGAACCCCGCGTTGAAGTGGGCAGCTTTGGGTCACTTTGTGCCCCTTCCGAGGTGAAGTGGAGGGGGCATGAAGTGACCCGGAATGGGTCAGGGGCTCACCAAAGCACCTGGGCACTTCAGAGTTTCAGCCCCAGCCCAGCCCCACTGGCCCAGCCCCCACGGCACCTCCAGATCCTTACCTGAGTCGCCTTCTCAACTGCCACTGCCTTCTCCTCACCACCGTGCCACTGCCTTCTCCTCCGCCACCACGCTGCCCTCTCTGCCACCATGCCGCCTTCTCTGCTGCGCTGCCGCTGCCACTGTCTTCATTGCTGCCACCCACTGCCACCACTTCCAGGAGGTTGCCCTTTTAAAAATGGCGACTCCCTGGAAGAAGATGAGTGAGTTGCCATGCTCATCCAGGCTTCAGGAGATGGCAGCAGCAGTGATGGGCAGCGGCAAAGGCGGCGGCGGCAGCAAAGACAGCGGCGGGGCAGAGAAAGCAGTGGTGGCGCAGCGATAGAGAAGGCAACGGCTGTGGCGGCAGCAGAGGAGGAGGCAGCCCAGGTAAGGAGCTGGGGGGTTGTGCAGGGGCATCGGGGGGACCCGAAGCGGGGTTCACCATCCGAAACCCACTTTGGGTTCGGGGCTGAGGTGGGTCAGGGGCCCCCTGAATCTGCCCAAGCCGAATTGGGCCCACCTCCGAAGTTGGATTGGGGGGTTCCTTCCTGCACATCCTTATTTCTCCACACCCATGTTCATGATTCTGTGGAAGAACTGGATGGCATGAACCATCCCCACCCAGGTCTCCAAATCAAAGATCTAAGCTTGTGCTGTACATGATGCACCCATATAAGCTTGTTTCTCTGATGACGTCAGGCCTGGGGACAGTTCCCCATGGGCATCCCCGATTATGTTTGAAGAGCTGCCCTGGATATTAAAATCTCAGAACCCCTAGCTGCCCTAGCTGTAATTGGATGAATGGCAGTTCCGTGTGCTTCACTGGCAGGACCCCAGTCTCCTCCCAATGAAAACATTTAGGATCTTGTAGAGAGCAGAAAGGCACACATTTAGGGGCAGGTGTGCTCCTAGTGGATCCCTCTCATTCTCTTTAGAAGGAATGGGAAAGAACTACTATACCTTTGGGGAATCATGAAGAAAATGGCCCAATCTACGTGTAATGAGAAGCCACCATGGGGGATCTTTTCCGTAAGGCTTCTAGTTGTGGGAGCAACTGCCATTTTGAATATTTGGGGTGTGGTGAGGGAATCGTGGGGGCATGCCCTAGCTTGCTGTTATGTGCGAACCTGACAAGGGTGGGTTATTGGGGTGGTTGACAAGCCACCCACAACCCTAAAATAGCTCATGGGTTTGGGGTGGCTTGTCAAGAACCCCAACAACCCACACTTGCCAGGTTCAGACATAAAAAGAAGCCACCGCGGCAGGAGCGTGGATCACCAACCTAGTGCCCAAGGCCACCACAACCCACCATGGCTAATAATCCCCCTCTTAGTCCAGACAAAACCACGTGAAATATTAAAATCAGCGGAGCAACCCCTGCATTCAAAGAAGAGTATATGCTTCAGAATTCTTGGCCAAATAATAACTTAATGGGCCACTTATATTCATAGAGTGGATACTACTCTTGAAATGATCCCCCCTAAATAGATCCAACTTTATAATTGCCACCTACAGTTACAAATGGAATTTTACTCCCAAGATAATATTTAGCATTTGTATAGTTCTTTACAGTGTTCAGTGTCACAGACATTATCTAACTCCTATCCTATCTAAGTGCCTATTCACTACCAGGCCAGGTTTACAGTTTTGCTACTAATATACAGTATAAAGCCCTAAACAACATGGGGCCAGGATTAGGGTTGGTGGAGAATTTCTCCCCGAAACTTCGGGGGGCCGAGCACCAACATGTTCGGCCCCCCGAACAAATTTCGGGGAGAAATCCTCTGCCCCCCCCGCACCCCGCCCCCCCCGGGACAGGACTTACTTTCGCCGAATGTCCCTCCCGGCAGCGGGTCCGGCCGGCGGTTTGGCGGGTGTTCGAGAGGGGCGCGAGCGGTAGCCGGTCTTTCGACCGGCTGCCGCCGCCGCCATTGCAATGAAAGAACCCCCCCCCCCAATAGGCTACGTGACGATTCAGGTAGCCTATCACGGCTAGATTTGCAAAGTCAGCCGTGATAGGCTACGTCAATCATCACGTAGCCTATCACGGGTGACTTTAAAAAAAAAAAAAAAAGTGTGTACGGATAATGGCGGCCCCCATAGGGAGCCGCCATTCCCGTTCCTTATTTGGTCGCTGTAGTCTACGTAAAGATTTACGTAGACTACGGCGACTAAATAAGGAACGCGAATGGCGGCTCCCTATGGGGGCCGCCATTCGCGTACGCGCTTTTTTTTTTTTAAAGTCACCCGTGATAGGCTACGTGACGATTGACGTAGCCTATCACGGCTGACTTTGCAGATCTAGCCGTGATAGGCTACGTGAATCGTCACGTAGCCTATCAGGGGGCGTTTTTTTTTTTTTTTCAAACTTTCGCGTTCGCGGCCGGGCGAGGCGGGAAGCCTCCTCCCCGGCCTGAATTTTGGCCGGGCAAGGCGGGAAGCCTCCTC
Source organism: Heloderma suspectum (assembly GCF_057233095.1). NCBI lineage: Eukaryota > Metazoa > Chordata > Lepidosauria > Squamata > Helodermatidae > Heloderma > Heloderma suspectum. Next base: position 277,528,104 of record NC_139458.1, read on the forward strand.
CCCGGCCTGAATTTCGGCCGGGCCGAGGCGGGAAGCCTCCCCCCCCGGCCGGAACTTCGCGGGGGGACCAGCGAAGCGCCTCCCCCCCACCGCGAACATCCTTCGAGGACAGGTAAATGACTTTCGTCCACCCCTAGCCAGGATATATGAGAGAGTGCCTTCTCCCTTATCAACCTACCTGGTCACTGAGGTCAGCAGATGGGATGATCCTAGTGGTTCCACATGGATCTATGGTCCGACTGGAGTCTGCCCGGAGTAGAGCCTTTAGTGTGGTGGCTTCCTTTCTGTGGAACTCCCTGCCCCTGGAGGTCAGGCAGACACCAAGATTGTGTTGTGTTTGGCACTTTCTGAAAAACATTTTTATTTTAGGAAGCTATCCTTGATTGACTGGCCTTGTTTTTTATTGGAATTCTGTTTTTAAAAAAATATTTTAATATGGAGTGTTATTCTTTTTATCTTTTACTGTTCACTGCTCTGGGATCTGTTTAGATGTGGAGTGGTATATAAATGTAATAAATAAATAAATAAACAAGCAAACCCTACAACTAAGGTAGGGTCAGATATTATTATCCCTATATTGCAGATGGGCAGAGCTGAGACTGAGAATAGTGACTTGCCTAAAGCTACTAGGGAGTTCAGACAAGAGGTAGGGATGTTGGAGAAATCCTGAATGGAATCAAAGAAGTTCAGATTTCTATGAATCTGACCCATGGGTTCTGTAGCAGACCAGCTTTTCCTGAGTCATATGAATTCTGCAGTCTTGTAGACTGGGTTTTTTACTTTTATGAATTTTACACAAATTTACTCATAGAAAAATATGTAAAAAAAATATGCCAAAAAAGTGCATTTCCACCATAGGCTATAGCATGAAAATGCACATGGGGGGGATTTGCACATTTGGGGGAATTTGCATATTTTCACAAGTACTAATTTGCACAAATGTGAATTTGTGCAAATTCAAGAAATTGGGGAAAAATCAGATTCCACTATTGCACAGATGTCAGAACAACAGGCACCTGATAATCTGCAAAACGCAGATGGAATGGATTTTTCAAAATCTGTACATCCCTAGTGAGAAGTTCAACTGGGCATTTGTTTTTTCCATCTCCCAGTGCTACAGTTCAGCACTACACTACCTCAGCTCTGTGATGAGTTAAAAAAAAAAAAAAAGAAGAAGAAGAACAGTCGCTTTAGTCCACCAGAAATCTAATTATGTGGCAGGGGCAGAGAAACATATAAGCTATACCGAAGGTGTTTTTGGTGGTGTTTGGGTTGTACAACACTTGTCAAAAGCCCTCTGCAGTCTGCAAGATCAATTGCTACATCACAATACCACACAAAAGGAGATTAATTATAGCCAGCCGACTGGCTCAGCAATTGGTGCCAGCAAGAAAGGCAGATTCAGAAAGTGACCTGAGAGAAATAGCTGCTCAAGTGGGAGGGGGAGGGAAAGGGGAAGCTATTGGCAGAAGCTCTCGGGGCATGTGGCAGGCTGTTTTTGTTTCCATAGCCATCCGTCCTTGCCTCTGTCATGACACAGCAGATGCGAGGGTGTTTTCCTCACTGGTGTCGAGTGCGTGCAGCTGCTTAGTAGCAGCCTGAGCCCCTGGCGGCAAATGCATTCTCCGATGAGACAAAACAAAAATCCAGAAACAGGCCTGTAGTGATTCCTGGAGCCTCACTTTTGTGCCAAGTGTAACCATGTGGTCCTTGCGAGGTGCAAATCAAGGTGAGAGGATGAGCTGTCTCTTTAAGTGCCCGCTGGATGCTCGGCTTAGCATTTCTTGAGTCAGCAACCCCCACCCCACTTCCTCTCCCACTCCGGATGTTCCTGCTTTGTGAGGTGCGATGAGGTAATGCATTGTGAACTAAGTCAGAAAGGTAGTCAATCCTTTTCCTGCCTTTCCTTTTCTCTCTCCTTTTAAGAAGGACACCCTTCATAATACCCCTTTCATTAAAGTGGGGGGGGGGCTAAGAACAGGGAGAGGAGAGAGTGAGGTGTCATAGAAAAAGCACATTCTTGGTGGTTTGGTTGATTTTAAGAGTTTTCGGGAGGCCAATATTTAGTTTTCCTTTTGTATATGTGTGTGAAGCTGTTACATGAGCACACAGATGCCATGCCATGCGATCTGGGTTTGCCACCTTTGCCCGAGGTGGCGGGGGGATGCAGGGGGAAAGCCAAAATCAAATAAACAAACATACAACCCCCTGGGATCGCTCACTGATGTGGCTCCCAAATATAGCTGGAGGCAACAATTTCACAGTTTTGTTCCCCTCCACACAAAGCAGTCTCAACTGTTATCAGTCTCAGTCTCAGCACGCTCACAGGGAGGAGAGAAAACATGAATGAGGCCTTATCCAGTTCTAGTGGCAACAATGCCCACCATCATAGCCACTGGGGAAAGTGGCAGAAATTGCCACCAGCTGTATTGGTATATAGCCTGGTTCACACACAACTGTTTCTCCCTTGCGATCAGGAGAAGTGCAAATAGACCAAACACAGTCTAACAGCTCTTACTCTTGGGCAGCAAAAGAAAAAGGGTATTTCAACCCTTAGGTACATTATTGTGTCATGAGCTTTGGTAGGGAACAGTCTACCTAGAATCAAACAGCACCAAATCAGGTCATTGCTTCATCTAGCTTAGTATTTTCTAAATTTACTGGAAAGCTGCTCTGTGGGATTTCAAACAGAGGACTTTCCCAGCCCTACCTGGAGATGCCAGGGATTGAACCTGGGACTTTTTGCATGCAAAGTAGATGTTCTACCACTGAGTTATGGCCCTTCCATTTGATGAGAGCCTGAATATTTGATGAGAGTCTGAGTGGGTTAATTCTAGGGATGGGTGAGAATGATGTTTGGTGCATTATTTGATGAGAACTTCCCCAAATTTGCAAATTTCTCCATAAATATGTATATATGCACGCACGTGCATGTGTGTGTGTGTGTGTGTGTGTGTGTGTATATATATATATATATATATATATACACACACACACACACACACACATACACACATACACATGCATGCATGCAAATGCTGGAGAAAGCAAAACTGACAGATTCATCCATCCAGACAGAGGGCTTTAAATGCTTCTGTCTTAAAAGTCTGGGTTTGAATCCCTGTGTATTCAGCCTTGTGTGTGCTGCCGAATTAGGGTTGCTGCCTCTTTTTTCTGATAGGCTCCTCATATTTTACAATTGCATGACAGGCATGGTCCTCTCCCTGCTAGGAACAGCTGTACTTATGGAATTTGGCCAGTGCAGATGGGTGAGTTTGATTCCTTTTGGATGAGGACGTAACAACATTTTCAAATTTCTTCACAAACAGGATGGAAAGAACTTGAGATATAAAAATTCAAATGTGGGAGAAAGAGACACTGACAGACTTGTCACACACAGCCACCCTAGCAGGGAGCACGAGTATGCTGGCACCAGGAACGTATGAACAGGTGGTGGCTGTTAAAGAAAGCGAAGTTGAGGGTGGGACACAGTTTCATACAACCTTTCTTACACACACACAACACACACAGAGAGAGAGAGAGAGAGAGAGAAAGAGAGAAAGAGAGAGAGAGAGAGCGCACTTCTAGAATAGGGGTCGGGAACCACTTTCAGCCAGAGTGCCAAATTCCATTTCAGAGAAGCTCTCAGGGGCCAGATTCCTGTGATGGGCAGCAACAAAGGTGAAAGTGGTGGGGCCAAAGATACCAACCTATAGTAGCTTCCAGCTCTTACTGCCCAGTAACTAAGCCTTAGGAAAGGCACTTTGGCCTTTTAGAATGGGGAAAAAGCTGCACAAAAGCCAGGAAGCCACCCAGATTCAAGCTGAAAGCCTTCACTAAAAGACTTTTGGTTAGGGATGTACGGAACTCACTTACCTTTTCGCGGAACTTTTTGCGGGGGGGGGGGAGGCGCTCCGTCCCTCCTCCCGGAATCCTCAACAGGGCGGGAGGTGATCCGGTCCTCCCCCTGGAATCCTGCCCGGCCAGCTCCGCTCTGCGGCCAGGCCATGGATCAGCTGGCCAGGGCCGTCCGCAGCCAGATTTCCAGCCACGGACGGGCTGCTGCAGACGCACATGGCAGCTGCCATAGTGGCCGCCATTTGCATCCAACCAGGCTGCTGTGATAGGCTACATAAGTATTTACGTAGCCTATCACAGCAAGCCAATCCCCCCCAAAAAAGGTGTACGCAAATAGCGGCGTCTACGGCAGCCGCCATTTGCGTTCCCTATATTTCGCCATTTTAGTCTACGTAAATATTTATGTAGGCTATTACGGCGAAAAAGAAGGGGAATGCAAATAGCGTAGTGGGTGCTATTTGCGTTCCTTTTTTTTTGCCGTAATAGCTTACATAAATATTTACATAGGCTAAAACGGCGGAAAAAAACGAGTGCAAATAGCGCCCACTACGCTATTTGCATTCCTTCTTTTTCGCCGTAATAGCTTACGTAAATATTTATGTAGGCTAAAACAGCGGGGGGAAAAGGAGCACAAATAGCGCCCACTACACTATTTGCGTTCCCCTTTTTTTCGCCGTAATAGCCTACGTAAATATTTATGTAGACTAAAACAGCGAAAAATAGGGAACATAAATGGTGGCCACCGTAGCCGCCGCCATTTGTGTACGCCTTTTTTTTTATTGGCTTGCCGTGATAGGCTACGTAAATAATTACGTAGCCTATCACGGCAAAGACCAGAATGCCAATGGCAGCCGCAGCAGCCGATCGAAAGACCAGCCGCTGCCGGAGCCGCCGCCGCCCGGAACATCCACCCCAGATAAGCCTCGTCCTGGGGGGAATCCATGGGGGGGGCAGGCCGTTCTGCCACGGATTTCGGGGGGCCGAATGCCAGTGCATTCGGCCTCACTGAAATCCGTGGCGGAATTCTCCGCCATCCCTACTTTTGGCTTAGCTCTAGTTACATGTTCTTCTTTTCCCAGCCTGAGCAGGGCACCAAAAGATACATGGTAATTTTCACTGTAGAAAGCAGTGGATTTTTGCATAGTCATCATACCTTCAAGCAGTAAAGGCAGCAAGTTTCTTTTCTTTTCTTTCTTTCTTTCTTTCTTTCTTTCTTTCTTTCTTTCTTTCTTTCTGGAACAGGATTCTGATACATGCAGAGATAAACAGAAGACTGCCTGCAGTATGAAACTATGTAGTGCAGAAACAGGTCTTTAACCAAAACAAGATAACAGGCAACAAATGATTTATGTTTGGTATCATTAATGTAGGGAAAAATCTAATGCTCTTACACTACAACTAATTCCTCTTCTAACTCATGTTTGATCTAGGCTTGCCATTTCATTATAAAAATGTGCAATGTTGTGACTTTTTCTAACTGCAAATTCACCATTTTCAAAAGAAAATCATCAAATGCATAAAGGCAATCTGAGTTAAAGCACTAGTCTGTCTTTCTTCAGTAAGCCACTGAATAGTAAAGTAGCTGAAACTTGTCCCGAAACCGCCTTGAGCACTACAGGAAATACAATAATTTTTCAACAAACTGGATCTGTGTGTTTTGTGGGAGAAAGCTAAGTGTGCCTGCAGGGCTAACTGTAGCCAGCAGACTCCTGTGTCTGCCTTGTCATTGTAACATTTAGACGATCAGAAGTATAATTAACACAGTTACGTGATTTCTTTGGCTTCAAATGCAAGGGGAATGTAGTCTGAGAAATGGTGGTGACTTCTCCACCAAAAGCCATTGTGACATGTCTTGTCCAAGACCAACACAATGAGTTGGACCCAGGATATGCCTTCCAGAAGAAGAAGGGACCTTCTGAAAGAGGAAGGGTACTGCTTGCAGAAGGCCCCTCTGCCTGATTTTGGGGGATCCCCCTCCCGCTACACCATGGCTCACCCTACTCAGTGGGGTGGTATTTTCAGGGGTGTGTGGAAAGGCTGCTGCGGGGAGGAGGGGGTGGGGAAGTCCACTTCCACCAGCACAGTTGACCCAGAGTAAACCTGGACCCAACGCCTATGAGTCAATACTAGAGGTGGGACTTGAATTCAGGTTTGGGTCCAACTCTTTATCTGTCCATTAGGTCAGTTTTCAAACTATGTTTGATGGAATGCTGGGGCTCCTCAGAAGCTTATCAGGGATTTTTATTTTTTTGCAGGAAGAGCAGTAATGGCAGACAAGCCATATGGAAGATAGCTTGTCCACCACTACTGATCTTCCCTATGATGCGTGAATACAGGACAACGCTGAGTGGATTCTAGGGCAGGCTTTCTTCCACAACCCACCAACATCTGAGTATGTTTGTTTGGGATGTGGGGCAGGACCTTCCCTATGTCTGCACTTAGACCTTGGGAAGCCATGGCAAGGAAGGCTCATCTCACTCTCTCTGTGATGGCCTTCCTCTGCTGGGCAAAGACATTTCTTTCCTGGAAGGCCTTTGGCATGCCAATCTGAATATCCCTGATTTGTTAATTTCTTTTGTATGTTATTATGTTTTTATTTCAATATGATGATCAGATTGTAAGCCACTTTGAACATTGCTTTTAATGGAATGACAGAATACACTTCCTGTTCTCCAGCATCTCTAAATATCTGAAATCATTCGCAAGAGGATGGACAAAACGTCACAGACATCCTGGCAAAACATTTGTTGTGTGTTCACGCCAGCACTATATTAAGACCTGGTGCTCAGCCTGCAAAGAGACAATTAAATGTGACTAAAAAAAGAAACGCTCCTGTCCTGAGCAGTGGTAAATGCCAAAGGGCAAGCACCCATCATGACCATCCCCACAGTCATGCCCCCCCCAATGGAGGCAGTGGTGTTGATCCATCCATCCCCCCTTCTCTATCTAGAGAGAGAGAGAGAGAGAGAGAGAATGTCTTTTGTAAAGCTAATGGGCCTTAATTCCCCATAGTGTTTGTGATAGGCCCATTCATTGATCCAGGCCAGGATTTCTAAATGCCCTTTATTAAGTAGAGATAATCCACCCCATGATTTATACTAGACTGGCAAGGCAAGGGCCAGTCTGCCTGTGGATGTCTGCGGGAAGGAATGCTAAAATAAATTACTCATCTCCTAAATTTTGTGTGGAACCAGCTTCTTACTACCAAGGGTCCCAGGCCATCGGACACAACATTACCCATCAAGACCAGCCACCCCAAAATACTTTGCTTGCAATGATATATCACTGCTGCGAAAATCCATTCTCCCCGCCCCACCCCAGCTACCGTGAGGATTACAGCTAAACTCAGAAGGAACAGGGATGACTGAGGGATGTGGCAGATGATGTCATCACCCCTGCTATCAAAAAGTCCTGGCGCTTTGACACCACGAGCCCTGGGTCCACTACACCACTGCTCCTGAAATAGTCTCATGCTTGCATTTTGCAAATGAAAGCTGGAGCACAGCCTAACCCTGTGAGGTAGGTTAGGCTGAGAGTCAGTGACTGGCCCAAAGTCACCCAGTGGGCTTCTTGGTCAAGTGGGGACTAGAACCCCGATCTCCAGAGTCCCAGTCCAACACTCTAACCACTAGACCACACTGACTCTCAACAGTTAAACTTCATATTCTCCCTTTCTATCTCAGGATGAGGATTTCTATTTCTCTTCTCACATGTTTGCTAACTGTCGTGAAGCAAGAAGCGCACCGTTTCCCATCATTTAGCTGCTATCTATATATAATATTTAAATCTAATCAAGTAAGCCCTCTTCATAGTTTAGAATATATTTGCACATTTTCTAAAATAATCATTGGTTAATGAGACATTAGTGAATAAATTATGACTTATTACATTATACGTTGGAATGGGCCTGTTTGTAATGAAATTGGAGCTCTCAACTGATTAAAAATAAGTTGCTTTTTACCTGATTAATTTATTAATCAATTAAATTTAAATACATTTGCATGTCACCAAACCCTTTATATAGTGCCTTTTTGAAAGATATGAATGGTAACGCTATTTCAGTACCAAAATAGCCTAAACCCAACATGTGAACCTTTAACTTGCGAGCTCAATCAGTCTTGGTAAGAATATGTAAAATATGGACAAGATGGAGCCTTCCAAATGAAAATTCCAAGGTTGCCCAACAAAATGTGGGTTACTTCACACAGTACATTTTTTCACATACCCCTAAAGACCACAATACAATACAGACTTAAGAGCGCATTTAAAACCATTGCTTTCACTTAAACATATTTAACTCAGTGTTGGATTGCTCCCTATATTACACTTGTGAAATGTGAATGTGACAAACATATGTTTGCATATACGTACATACATCATACAGGCATACTCACCATGGAGCCAAAACTGACTGCAGCGCAGTGCCCTGAGTGCATGCTTACTCAGTATAAGGTGGGGACAGGGAGCCTGTTCCCCTCCAGATGTTGCTGGGCTGCAGACCCTGTCAGCCCGATCCAACATAGCCCATGGTGAGGGATGAAAGGCGTTACAGATCATCCACATCTGGAGGGCCACATATCCCCTGTCCCTGTCATAAGACAAGCCTCACATGCACTCGGCAGGCTAGTTCGCATGATCGCAGGGTGGTTAATAAGCCACTGATGCTTGTTAACCACCCTGCACATGCCAGTCACGTGCTGACCCAATTTACCTAATTACCCTTGCCAGGTGCAGCTTGTCGTCTGAAGCTGGAGAGGGTGGTTGGTTGGGCTGGTTAACAAACCACCCACAACCTGTGGCCTGTCGTAGAGTTGCTGGGTGGTGTGTTAACCACCTCAATCACTCATCCTTCCCAGGTTCAGATGACATAAGCTGCGCCCAGCGAGGGCAATTAGGTAAATTGGGCATCACACAACTGACACGCTGTGGCTTATTAACAACCCCCCTGTCATGCAAATCTGGCCAATGTCTTCAAAAGTTATTGCAGTGTCATGGTACTGAAAGAGTGTGCAAGGATGTGTCTATCCAAATGCTCTCTTCTTCTGCAGCTTTCAAAGTTGCAGGAGTGGTGATGGCCCAAGACATTTTCCTGCCTGAAGCAGACACCAAATGGTATCCCTCCCCTAAGGACAACACTTCTAACAAGTCCTGAATGCCTGAAGCAGGTTTCTGTGTGGTAGAGCTGGCCCTACACACTTACCCAGCCCAGGACTTGGATTATGTTGATAGAGGTAGAGGGCCCTCTATGAAATTCCCTACTCCTGCCAAATGTACCCATACCATGTCACCTCCCATAGCCTTCTAAAAACCAGTTGCTACGGTCACAAAAAGTAAAGGGGAAACCCTCTTTTGTCTACCACCCCAGTAATTTGAGCATAGACCCGGTCCCAAACTGCATCTGGCAATGACATAGGGCTGGATCCAGACTGAGCTATACTTACAGAAGACCTATTGAACTCAATGGGACTTAAGTTAGTTAAGTCCCATTGAGTTCTGTGGGTCTGTTCTATGTATACAAAGTCTGAATCCAATCCATAGACTTCTGCCTGTTGATATCCTCTACCTTGTTTTGAAATAGGGTTTGTTGTAATGTGCATTTCAATTGTAAAGTAAAGTAGCACATCTCATCCCCTCCATTAAATCCATGTAGTCATAGCCTTGCATGTCAGAGCTGCCAAGAAAGGGTCCTTCTCTTTGCCAGACCAGCTGCTTTTAATGGGAAATGTCCTGTGAATAAATAGCTTTGTTTTGTTTTCCGACACCCCATCCTGGCTGATGTCTCCGATCAGAGCTCCACTTTTGTATTGTTGTGGATATCGTTTAAGTAAGTATTGTGAGAAACATTCTCCACTGCACGCTTGAAATGTCAAGGCTAGGACATATCTGCTCACAAGCAGATCTGCTCATGGGCAGGCAACCCAGCCTGTGGCTGAAAAGGTACACTGGTGTCCTTACCCACAGCTGAATCTATGCGTGATTCCTGCCTGCTGCTCCTTCTGCCATGCAGACCACAGATGGGGAAGGACTCCTGCTCACCTCTTGGAGCCTCTCTGAAGCCTGGCACTTGGCCCAGCTGGCTCAGATGCTTACTCCCTCTCTGCTGCTGCTGTATGCTTTGTGGACTGTGAAGGCTGCACAAGGATGTTCAGCAGCACCAAGCGGCAGTTTTCTCTTGTTGTCCATTTATGTCAATGGATCCCATTTAGGCACTGGAAATTGCAGGTGCAAGGCCCCCTTCTAGACAGGGGCTGCATAGGCAAAGGGTTAAAGGTCCACCACCCCTCCTGCTAAGGTCCTGATCTGGATCAGGTCTCCTTCTCTTTCTTTTTAAGTAAAAAAAATCCCCGAAAGTTGTTTCTGGAAACTGAAGGAGTTCACCTCCTCTACTCCTATCTACCTATGGTGTGTGCTTCCCCCCACACACACACAGACACAATTTGGCCTGGCTAATGGTGATTGGTACAAGCTATTGTGGGTAGTGCCACTTCACTTCTAGTTAAGCGTGAGTGAGAATTTTGTTTCAGTTTGGTTGTGATAAGAATTTGCCAACATTTTCAAAGTTCTTTATATTCAGGATGAAAAGAATTTGGGATGTTTTTATTTTTATTTTTTAAAGTGGGAGATTCAGTCATTCAGGCCCAGGGCTGTGAGTGCTTAGCTCATAAAAGTCTGGGTTTGAATCCCGATGTATTCAGCCATGTTGGTGCTTAATTAGGGTTGCCACCTCTTTTCTTCTGACCAGCTCCTCATCTTTAACACCTACATTGCAGGCAGGTACATCGTGGTCCTCTCCATTCTGGAAATAGCTGTACTTATTGAATTTGGCTGGAATAGATGGGTGGAAGTTTCATTTCAGTTCCCTTCTTTAAATGAGAATTTTTACAAAATTCACCAAGTTCTTCATGTGCGGAAATGAAAAAACTTGGGATCTTAAAAATCTGAATGCAGGAGAAAGCAAAATTGGCAGATTCGCCCAACCCTACTTCTAGTATCAGGCTGAATTTCTTAGTCGGGCAGTGATGAAACCATAAATTTACCTTCGACTGTTTAAAATACAGGTTGCAAACTTTTGAGTTACACAGATTCCTCTGTTCAGCTGTGAAGTGGTTCATTTGTATTTTCATTTTACTTTCCTTCATTTAAAAGTAGTTCTTATCAGAGAAGCTGTGCTTTTAGCTTTTCCTCAAATCCTGGTGCCTACCTGATTATGACCTGCTGTTTCGTGACATTCCCATATTCTTTCTCCCTCTCTTCTTTTTTTAATGATACGATTTCACCCTAGGAACCCATTGAAACAAATAGGTCCTTGTTCAGGTTTGTACGTGTAGCTTTCTAGTATATGTGGATGATGGCAATAAAATTTAAATACAAAGGAGCCTCTTGTTCTCAGCGGATGCAGTCGATGCTGCTGGAGCAATTAATACTGATTTCGAGCACACTAATGGGACTAAAGTGGGTAAACCTGAAATTATCCACTTGTAGTTCTACTCATAATGATGGCATGTGCGCGCGCATGTGTGTGTGTGTGACACACACACATATAAGCATTCTTTACCTTCCTAGAGAGAAAGCTGCTTTCACCAGAGTGCATGATGAAAGGATGGGATGGCAACAATGGAGAATTCCTGAGGAAATGTTAGAAGCATTCTCAAATCCATTTCAGCTTTAGAGTTCTGGACTCAATGCTGGGAAGCATGCATTTTTTTTTAACCCTTCATTCTACTTTTGTAATCTAGGGCAAAATATGCCTGGCAAGGTGAGAAGAAAATTATTCAAAGTATGCATGAATGAACTTTTTGGAAATAAATAATTTTGATCCAATAGTTTGAACATTTTGTTTTGAAGGGGGAAAATACCAGTCAAATATTATTTCCCACATGTTTGGACCATGTGTTTAAACTGGCACACTTGGAAAAGCAGGCAAGTCTTTGCAGCACAGAATAATTCTGTGTTTGCAGCACAGAATAATTTTTGGTTCACAAAGTCATCTAACATTATTATGGGATATTTAGAAGACATTCGCCTGATCCAGAGGAAGCTCTCCTCCTATCCAGCTGTCAGGCCTGCAACCTAGGTTTCTAACAGGCTGCAGATGGAATCTAATTCTGGTAAAGGTAGGTAGGTGAGTATAAGGCACCAGGGAACTCAAACCAGAGACTTGGGCTGCTGGGCAGCTGAATCCAGGTGCCTTACTCCCTCCTGGATTACTCCACACTGGGAGAGCTCTCAAGCGCTACCAGCCAAATTTCCATTATGTTGCAGCACCACACATAGGAAAGCAAGAAGCAGAAGTTCAGCTCTTCAGTCTAGCGAGGGCCATGTGATCTGCAGAACCAATATGGGTTGGCTGTATAACATTGCTTCAAGATGTGTTTCTCCGTCTGACAAAGTAATGGCACAGATGGCCTGGTCTGACCTGGCCTTGCCTGGAACCAGAACTCCAGTGCATCTTTGACTCCATTCCTGCCTCTGGCCCTTTGGTTCTCATCTGCCCAACCAGGCACCTGATCTCCAGCCCATCTTCTGACTATACCTCTACATCTGGTCCTTGTTCTTCATTTGCCTGATTAAGCACCTGAGCTCTAGCCTGTCCATAATGGTGTCTTCTGTCTCTGGCCCATTTGACCCTCATCTGCCTTGCCACAATCAGTGAGGGCAGGGTTGAGGCATATGGTGGCCAGGTGCCCTACTTTACAGAGGATGCTCCTCCGTTTGAGTAACTGTCAGAGGACAGTCCAGTTTGATGGACAGCCCAGTCCAAGATCCATACAAAGGGAGAGCAGGCGAGGGCCTTGATGTTGCCCATCAACCATTAGCACCTGGACAGCAGACTGAACAGGCACACAGGCACACTGGTGGGATGTATTGTATTTCTGTTTTAATTATAGTTATTATTTCTAAATTTGCATTTATACATCAATATTAGCTTATGCAAATGTTATGCAAATTCATGTCCCCTTTTGTTCTCTTTATTGGCAATGTGTAAGTGGTCACCGTATGTGAGGGTCAGATGGGCCAGAAATGGGCCAGGTAGAAAACATGGTTATGGACAGACTACAGGTAAGGCTCTGGATCAGGCCAACAAGGACCAAGGGCCAGACACAGAGACATGGTCAAAAGACAGGCTAGTGGTTGGATACTGGGTTGAGTAGAGGAGAACCAAAGAGTCAGAGGCAGATATGTAGCCAAAGATGGGCCAGAGGGCAGGTACAAGATGAGGCAAGGCAAAGGAGATTATGCTGCTACTCTGTCTGACAAGTTGCTCACAGTGAGGAACATTCCTTGGAGCACATCTTATCTAGAGTCAGCCTGGCCCCTATTTGTTCCCCAGCGTTCATAGTCCTACCTGGACTGAAGAGCTGCAGTTCCAGTAATAGCCACTACATGGGTGGCACTGCAGCATAGCAGAGAGAGACTGAATTACCGGTTCACAGAGATGTCCTGGTAGTGTAGGGCAGGAGTGGGAAGAAAATAGATCTCTAGATGTTTTGGACCTCAACTCCTAGAATTCCTGGTGATTGGCCAAGCTGGGAGGGGCTACTGGGATTTGAAGTCCAAAACATCTGGAGACCTACCTTCTGCCCACCCCTAGTGTAGGGAGCAAGGCAGGGCTTTGATGCCTGCTTTCAGTCCCTTGGTGCCTTAGAGTGGCAAGTCATGCCTTTGTTCCCCGCAGCCTAGGCATGTCTGTCCTGCTGGATGCTCATGCATGGGTATGGCCATAGTCAATTTATTTGTATACTGCATTCTCCACAATACGTTGTGCTCAAAGCGGTCCACAAAATGAACAGATACAATCACCATACTTAACAATACCTTGCAATACAACATTAACTCAATAACAGTTCATAGAAAACAGATCAAAATTGAAATAAGCGCAAGACATACCAGTAGGTCAGTGAACAATATCTAGTACCAGCAATAACATAGACTTGCATTAAACAATTAACTGAACAGTTTGTATTAAGATAGACCTAGCAACAAGGTATTTCATCCACATCAAATTCACAGCAAGAAAAGGCAAAGGCAAAAAACAACCACCACAAGGCACTTCCAGCAGCCTACCCTCAAGCAGCAGAAAGAGACCCTCCTTTACGAGGGTCCCATATCCTGAGCAAAGGAAGGCCCCTTTCATTCTCCTGGCTGTTTCTCAGCAGCAAAGCACCAGGAGAGGCAAGATGGTAACAGCCTCTCCCTGGGACGATGTCCTCAGGCTGTCCTGAGGACAGCAGAAACACCACCACCACCACCACACACACACACACACACACAGTAGCAGCACCTCCCTTATGAATGCTCTGTGCACTATGGTGTGTGACAAGCCAGGTAGAAACAGCCAAGCCCTGATGGCAAACAGAATCTCTCTCCTCTCATGTTGAAATATCATGTTTAAATTGCACAGTCCAATGTGTGTAGCCTTTTATCAGTGCAATCAATATATAAGCTGATAAAACATAGGAATCTACTATGTGATCTGGGCCAATGTATATCGGATTTTGTGTGTGTACATCCTATCCAAACACCACACCAACACATGGACACCTGGTAGCTTTGGAGGCTAGACAGATGTACCAACTGGATGGGGAGGGAAGCCATGCTTTCATTCCACAATGCATGGGGGGTGGGGGAGAGATGGGTGGGGTGTCATCCTAAATAGGCTGTTTACCCACTATGGCCACTATGGCCTGTTTACCCACTATGGCCCACAGCCACAATGATTCTAGGCATTAGTCATTGGTTGATGTAAGAGTTTCTGTGAAACCTTTTAGTTCTAATTTGTTGTCCCAAACTAGAGACCCATATGCCTGCAGACAGGTGGACACTAGGGATGTACGAAAGTCACTTACCTTTTCGAAGGGTGACATTCATGGTGGGGGGGAGGCGCTCCATCACTCCACCCAAAATTCTGTCCGGCCAGTTCCGCTCCATGGAGATTCCACAGAGCCGCTGGCCGGGGCTGCCCACAGCCGGACATCCAGTCGCTGGGCAGCCTGCAGGGACACAAATGGTGGCTGCTGTAGCCACCGCCATTTGCGTCCCTGTATTTTGCCATGATAGGCGTCGTAAATATATATGTAGCCTATCACAGCAAGCGAAAAACCCCAAAACAGTGGATGCAAATGGCGGCAGCTACAGCGGCCGCCATTTGCGTTCCCTTTTTTTTCGCCATTTTAGCCTGCGTAAATATTTACGTAGGCTATTACGGCAGGGAAAAAAGGGATATGCAAATGGCGTAGAGGGCGCAATTTGCATTCCTTTTCCCCCCGCCATTTTAGCCTACGTAAATATTTACATAGGCTATTACGGCGGGAAAAAAAGGAAGGCAAATAGCGTCCACTACACCATTTGCGTACCCCTTTTTTTCGTCGTAATAGCCTACTAGGGATGTACAAAAGTCACTTACCGTTTCACGGATCTGCTTCATGGTGGGGGGGAGGCGCTCCGTCCCGCCCCCCGGAATCCTTGATTCGGGGGGAGCGCTCCATCCCTCCCCCCGGAGTCCTGCCTGGCTGGCTCCACTCCGCAGGGATTCCACTGAGCCGCCAGCCGGCTCCACCCGCAGCTGGACATCCAGCCGCTGGGCAGCAGCGCTATCACTCAGCTGAAAGGAATGGGAAAGTCACTGAGATTTCTGTGTTACCTCAAGCTGAAAGTCTTGTCACAAGTGCAGATGATGCTGAAAATCAAAACTGGAGGAGGTGGTGGTGGTGGTGGTCAGAAATGAGCATCCACAATTTGGAAGACACGGAGCCATTACAAGCCAAGCAATCACACAAGGGTTGAAGAGAAATTTGTTCATTCCAAAGTTTTATACAAACATATCCAATTTGCACCTCCCAAACCTTTACGTGAACTGGAACACACCACTTGCCTGCTGAAATCTGCACTTTCCAGAATGTTGTGGTGCTATTCACAACTCAGAAGATGTGCACAATGATGCATATATTAAGGGGGAAAGTGCACAAAAATAGCGATATTAGGGGAAAATATGCACAAAAATGTGTTATATTTTGGGGAAATCTCTTGCAAAAAATGGCATATTAGGAAAAATGCATTCAAAAATGTGTACATTAGGAGAAATCCACACAAAAATGTGCATGAACTTTCATGCAAACTTTTATTTTGCCAGATTTGCAAACTGATGTAGAAATCAAATGTAGAAGTTATGGTTGGGAAACTGAGTGAAACCAAAATGGAGATTCACCATCCTTAAATCATTCAGGCCACCTGGTCACAGACTTCCCAACAATAGTGAGATGTATTATATTTCTATTTAATTATAGAAATTATTTTTGAATGTACATCTATACATATAAATTAGCTCTTGCAAAGTTTATGCAAATCTGCATCTGTTTTATCCTCTTTGTTTTGGTGATGCATTTCTTCTTTTTTTTGGCAATACAATAAATGTCCACCCTTCTCTCAGGTCCTTAAGTATTGTAAGTCAACAGGAATCCTGTGGAACTGGGCATGGGTTTGTCAGCACAACTTAAGATTTTCAGGATCAGAGTCAGGATCAGATGACTACTTAATTTGACTTATATTTTACTAAT
Source organism: Heloderma suspectum (assembly GCF_057233095.1). Taxonomy (NCBI): domain Eukaryota; kingdom Metazoa; phylum Chordata; class Lepidosauria; order Squamata; family Helodermatidae; genus Heloderma; species Heloderma suspectum. The sequence goes on from NC_139458.1 coordinate 277,544,516, forward strand.
AATATGATCCACAAAGAAAAAGTATACTCCACATTTCATGAATATAATCCCTAGGGGCTTTTTCATGTCAAACTCTCTTTACTGCTTCCTATGCCAGCATATTTTTTCAGGAAGATCAATTGCATATCATGTCAGTTCAAAACTCACATACCAATCCAATCATCAAATTATACTTCTCAAGTGTCTTCATTTTCCCTTAGTAAATGTATTAATTACAGCAATCAGATGGTGACATAGAAACTTTCTATAGGTAAAAAAAAGAAAAGAAAAAAAGCCCCAATCTGTTTGACATCTGTGTATTACAGGAAAATGTAATTAAAAACATTTAAAATATTTTAAGGGGCTTAAAAAGAGAGACCACAATACAAAGTTATTTCTCTTTGCCAGTTTCTTTGATTGTTTTTTTTTTTTTAAGAAACCATTTGATACCATTCCCCATGGATTTCTAAATTGTTGTACTAGAATGTAGATTCCAAATTCCTTTTGGGTTGGAGTATGGACTTGTTTTTATCACTTCTGAAGAAAACATTTGTCATTGATTTTTCCCCCTTTTAATTTTGTGTTCCACATCCTTACAACCTAGATAGCTTCCCATGCCTAATAATAAACCATGCAAAACAAACAAACATACCAGTTGGAGGAATTAAGCCAAACCCTGTGGAGAAAATAATGCTTCATTTCATCTCTACATTGTTACTGACATTGCCGCTATTGATTTTTAAAAGGGTGATTTCTTTCTATGCTTATTGTTTGCTGTTGGTTTGTTTTCTGTAAGTTAATAAAATGAGATGCTGAGGCAAAAAGAGAAAATCATTGCATTTCTGTGTATCTTATTGATCCTGTGGAGAATACCTTGCAGGGAAATATATATATATGTGTGTGTGTGTGTATATATATATATAGCATTTTCCCCACTGTGTGCTAATGGCAGAAGTATCTGTCCGTTTTGCTCTATCCCACATTTGAATGTTTTAAATATCAAGTACTTTCCATCACCTTTATGAAGGCATTTGCAAATTTTGGCAAGTGCCTTAAAAAACAATAAATTCTCACCCCTCTCTTCCTGAGTGTAGGCACCAAGCCTTGCTCCCACAAAGCCTTTCTGGTTCACAGGCATCTAAGGGATTTACTGCACAGGCAGAATGCTCCATGGGGGAAAAAATGAAGGTTGTGTAGAAGGGAATGTGTCACTGCCACTGCATCCCCCCCAAAAATGCACACATGGTATGATCCATTCTCTCCTACTCTATGAGCATGGGAAGGAATCGCCATAGTCTTAAGGAATCGCCATAGTCTTAAGGAGCCTTCTGCTCCTCTTTCCCCAAACTGGTCCTTAACTGGGTGTACTACCATTGTGGTGGGCACACCAACAGCTTGCCCTTCAGTAGGGATGGACAAACTCACCTGTGCACGGATTCCTCAGGTGCTCACTGAGCTGCTGCCACCACCTGCCCCTGCTCACGGTGCCATGTGAGCTTCTAGATGGCTCGGCAAGCGCCCCACAGAGCTGTGCGGCCACCTGCCTTCATAGCGAGCCCGCTGCCTGGAGGCCCCTTCGCCGCCCACCAACCACCCATTCTGCCCTCCTTGCATGGAGGGAAGAACAGGCGATTGGTGGGAGGCACTGGCCACCTGTCAAGCCTGCATAGCCTCCTTTCTTGCATGGAAGGAGACCATGCAGGCTTGAGAGACCGCGAGGGCAGGAGTCGCCCGGCAACTGCCTGTTCTGCCCTCCTTGCAAGGAGGGAAGAACGGGTGATTGACGGGAGACAATGGCCACTGTTAAGTCAGCACGACCTCCTTCCTTGCACAGAAGGAGACCATGCAGGCTTAACAGGTGCAAGGGCAGCAGTCACCTGCCAACTGCACTCTCTCCCCTCCTTGCAAGTAGGGGAGAGAGTGCAATTGGCAGGCGGCACCTGCCTCCATTCAAGCCTTCACAGGGTCCTTCCTTGCAAGGAGCCTGTGAAGGCTTGAATCATGCAATGGAGGCAGGAGTCCCCTGCCAACTGTGCTCTCTCCCTTCCTTGCAACGAGGGGAGGGTGCAGGGTTGGAGGGCAACTACTGCTTTCCCTGTGTCAAGCCTGCATGGGTTCCTTCCTTGCAAGGAGCTCATGAAGGCTTGAGTCAGGTGTCAGCACCTTGCAACGAGGGTGGGCTGCTCCCAGATTCTTGTTGAGCCCTGGGGCTCTTGGCAACTGGGTTCATCAGCACCCCAGAGCTGAGTGAGCAGGGCCTGGGGAGGGATGCAGGGGAGACATCCCTATCCTTCAGACACTAGATTTCAGGCATGTCAGATCTTTTTTTTTTTTTTTTACTAGAACCTCAAGATCAACCAACCACAGCCAGATGCAGAAAACATTCAATCAGCATTAAAGAACAGGGAGCCCCTGAGCATGTTCTGAGCCTCAGAACTTATTATCAGTACCAGAACCAAACTGAGGTGACACTCCTTTCACATAGAATTCCACTGCTGGTTACCTCAAGCTTCCTTCATTTCAGCAGCCCAATTTAGGTGGAAAAAGTAACTGGGGCTGTTCACACAACATGCTAACCCACATTCAGTTGTTGAATGTGGGTTGTTTTGAACCATGGGTTGTTTGTTGAACCATGGATTATCATGTCTGAATGCAGCTAAGATGGCTTGTTAACCATGCAGTATGGCTTATTTTTCCTCAAACAAGCCACCTTGAAAACCCATGGTTTGTTGTTGGGTTGTTCAGGGTGGTTAACAAGCCACACTCCATGGTTAACAAGCCACCCTGACTGCATTGAGACAACATGATAACCCACACTGCAGAAAATGAGCTGCATTCAGACAACACACTAACGCATGGTTCCACAAACAAACCACAGTTTCAAACAACCGACACTCAACCACTGAGTGTGTATTAGCATGTTGTGTGAACAGCTCCAATGGAGTGTTGCTGTTAGTGCTAGAACAATTGGGAGTCAGAAACCTTTGGGGATCCAATGCAAATCACCCAGAGACTTACCAGTACATCCTGATCTACCTTCTGCCAACCTCTGCCCTAAGATGCAGGGACCATTCATGGTCAGTATGAGAGAAGCCTGTGCAACAGGGACATGGAGAGGGGTGGGACCATCTACAGTGTAATTGCCAATATTGAAAATATCTTCAGAAATTTACAAGAACAGGAGATAGCCTGGACCGATCCCCTCAATCTCAAACAAGTCTCTCAGAGAGCTAAAAACCTTACAAACAGCTTCCCTCCCATTTGTTGCTCATCAGGCACAGCAGCATGTAGATTTCAAGCGCCTAATCTTGACAGACTCCAGGGTTGCAATCACATTGAACCATATCACACAATATTATCCAGGAAAGAGGTGACAATAGTTATTAGTACCATATTGCTACTCTGTTGATTCACCCATGTGGAGATGCACAGCAATTGGAGACTGCATGAAAATCTTGGATACTTTGCAGTACCTTTGTGCTTGCTTGTTGGGGCAGGGCTTTGTCAACACTGCCAGTCCTATTGAGCATGCTAATGGAACTCTACCTTTCCTGGCTTAATGTTTTTTAAAAAATTCTTATTAGTTTGGTTGTCACTCGCCTGCATTTTTCTCTGTGTATGTTTGTGTGTGTCCTCCATTCTCGTCCTGAGAAGAGGAGAACACCACAGAAGAATGTAGCTTGTCATCTCTGATGCTGGGTTTTATGTCTCAGCGTAATGAGATACCATATTGTTACATTTTAATGAGAATGTCTATGATTTTACATCTGTTCCTTTCAAACCATTGGGGAAAATGGAGCTACCACAGAAGCAGATAGAGTTATTCCTAGGAAAACATAATTTTTCTCAAAGCTGTGCTGCACTTTAGCACTGGCAATTTGGCCTGGAAATGTTAGGCCTACAAATTTCCTAAATGTTAAACAGGTACTAAATATACCCACTCTTCATTAGAGGCATCTTTCTAACTGCCTGACTTTGGCTTCCCACTACTTTATGTCAAAACAATCCACTTCTTCATAGTTGGTTTCTCAATCTCTCTCTCCCTTTCTCTCCAACCATAATTTTTACACTCTAAATTATAATAACTCTACCGGGAAGTTTGGAAAGGAAGTCCTGCAGATCTGACAAATAAAGTATACTAGGAAGAGCCAATTCCAGGCCCTGCTGAACTGCCTTGCTGATGTTTGTAAATTATTTTTAAAATTTGCATCCTCCTTTCCAAAAAAAGTCTGCCCAATGTACAATAAGACATTGGTTTAGCCCTATCCAGACATTACTGGAGAGAAGAGGCAACATGGAGACAGCAGTTCTCTGGGGCTGCACATTTAGACCCATCCCTGAGGTCATGCATCTCCTCACACAAGGAGGGTCAACTTCAGCAGCATGGAGCCTATTGTATCTGTGCAGGCTTCCTGTGCAATTCAGAACACTGGAAGGTCAGGCTGTGCAGAGCCTCCACAGAGAGAAAGATCTCAACTGCAGATGTTAAACTTCAACACATGAGGGGCCAAGCGGACTGATGCGGCCTTAGGGGCAGGCAGGTCTAAACATACTCCAAAATCAGTTTCCCTCCAATTAATTGCCATTCAACATCCCATCATTATGTCCCATAAATGGAAGTATAAATAAATAGGGTGTGAGATTCCCTTTAGGTGGTGAGGTCTTAGAATCATAGAATCATAGAATAGTAGGGTTGGAAGGGGCTTATAAGACCATCGAGTCCAATACCCTGCTCAATGCAGAAATCTTCCCTTCAGGAGGTGCAGGGGGAGATCTTACTATGAGATAATGAAGTAGCCAGCGGGTGGGATGGTTCATGCATCTATCTCCATCCTCATCTCCACCTCCTCTTTCTTTTTCTCTAAACATGAAATTTTATTTTAAAATAAAGTTAGCAAAATAAAAGCAACAAAAAGAATTACATAATAATAAATCAAGATCGCTACAGAAACAAAGGAATTCACTAATTATAATTTTTAGTCTATAACCGATTAGGGATGTGCAAACTCACCTGGGTGCCCACCCAGTCCTTGCCCCCTCCCACCAGTCCCTGGACTGCACTTGATCCCCTCCTGTGCTCAGCAAGCACCACACACTCATCCTGGTGGCCTTATCGAGCTCCGCAGTCACCATTTTTTTGAAAAATAAAATGGCAATCACAAAAATGCACATATTTGCGTGTGTGCAAAACGTCCATTTTTGCACATATGCAAATATGTGCATTTTTTCAATCACCATATTCTTTTTCAAAAAATGGCCACTGCGGAGTTCGATGAGGCCACCAGGGTGAGTGCGGGCTACTTGCCAAATGCGGGCAAGAGGTGAGTGGGGCAGGGCCTCAGCGAGCAGGGCTTGGGAGTATGGACAGAGGGGGTTCTGCCAGATTCCCAGACAGAATTGGGTGACCACACCATCCCCATAATTGATATGCATATAGAACATCTACAGTAAAACAGCCTAAGTAGGAGCTCAGTACCTAATGAAAGAATAAACTTACAATGTATACAGCATATAAAAAGAGTGTGTGCGAGTGTGTGTTATTTTGTGTGTAAGTGTGTATTTCATGGATCACTGCCTTGTTGTGGTGAAGGGGCTTGCATAACTCAGTGAAGCCATAAGCTATGCCGTGCAGGGCCACCCAAGACGGACAGGTCATGGCAGAGAGTTCTGACAAAATGTGGTCCACTGGAGAAGGAAATGGCAACCCACTCCAGAATTCTTGCCAAGAAAACCCCATGGAACGTATCACAAGCCTAAAAGATATGATGCCGGAAGATGAGCCCCTCAGGTCGGAAGGTGTCCAATATACTACTGGGAAAGAGCAGAGGGAATTTCCAAGTAGCGCCAGAAAGAGTATGTGAGGAATAGATTTAAGGGATTAGACCTGATAGACAGAGTGCCTGAGGAACTGTGGACGGGGGTCCGTAACATTGTTCAGGAGGCAGCACCTCAATCCATCCCAAAGAAAAAGAAACTCAAGAAAGCAAAGTGGCTGTCTGATGAGGCTTTACAAGTAGCTCAGGAAAGAAGGGAAGTGAAAAGCAAGGGAGAAAGGGGGAGATATATCCAACTGAATGCAGAGTTCCAGAAAATAGCAAGGAGAGACAAGAAGGCCTTCTTAAATGAACAATGCAAAGAAATCGAGGAAAACAATAGAATGAGAAAGACTAGAGATCTTTTCAAGAAAATCGGAGATATCAAGAGAACCTTTTGTGCAAAGATGGGCATGATAAAGGACAAAGAAGGCAGGGACCTAACAAAAGCAGATGAGATTAAGAAGAGGTGGCTAGAATACACAGAAGAACTATACAGGAAAGATCTGAATGTCCCTGATAGCCATGATAGTGCGGTCACTGAACTTGAGCCAGACATCCTAGAGAGTGAAGTCAAGTGGGCCTTAGGAAGCATTACTAACAACAAAGCTAGCGGAGATGACAGTATTCCAGCCGAGCTATTAAAATCCTAAAAGATGATGCTGTTAAAGTGCTGCACTCAATATGCCAACAAATTTGGAACACTCAACAGTGGCCACAAGACTGGAAAAGGTCAGTTTACATTCCAGTTCCAAAGAAGGGCAATGCCAAAGAGTGTTCGAACTACCGTACAATTGTGCTCATTTCACATGCCAGCCAGATTATGCTCAAAACAAAATCCTACAAGCTAGGCTTCAGCAGTATTTGAACTGAGAACTACCGGAAGTACAAGCTGGGTTACGAAGAGGCCGAGGAACTAGAGATCAAATCACCAACATTCGCTGGATCATGGAGAAAGCAAGAGAATTCCAGAAAAGTGTCTATTTCTGCTTCATTGACTACGCTAAAGCGATTGTGTGGATCACAACAAACTGTGGCAAATTCTTAAAGAGATGGGAGTACCAGACCACCTTACCTGTCTCCTGAGAAACCTGTACGAGGGTCAAGAAGCAACAGTAAGAACCAGACATGGAACAACCGATTGGTTCAAAATTGGGAAAGGAGTATGACAAGGCTGCATATTGTCGCCCTGCTTATTTAACTTATATGCAGAGTACATCATGAAAAACTCCGGGTTGGATGAATCACAGGTCGGAATTAAGATTGCTGGGAGAATTATCAACAACCTCAGATACGCAGATGATACCACCCTAATGGCAGAAAGCGAAGAGGATCTAAAGAGCCTCTTGTTGAGGGTGAAAGAGGAGAGTGCAAAAGCTGGTTTGAAATTCAACATTAAAAAAACTAAGATCATGGCATCTGGCCCCATCACTTCCTGGCATATAGAAAGGGAAGAAATGGAAGCAGTGACAGATTTTATTTTCTTGGGCTCCAAGATCACTGCAGACGGTGACTGTAGCCATGAAATTAAAAGATGTTTGCTCCTTGGGAGGAAAGCTATGGCAAACCTAGACAGCATAGTAAGAAGCAGAGACATCACCTTGCCGACAAAGTTCCGCATAATCAAAGCAATGGTTTTCCCAGTAGTAATGTATGTCTGTGAAGTGAAAACTGTACTTGGTTGGAATTTGATCAAAAGTTAGAAGAGCTTCAGCACAAAGAAATGCTGGGCCTCAGAATACACAAAATGAACCACACATGTGGCCAGGGAAAGCTCACATGTATGCAGGATTCCTTGAACAAAACAGACAATAAATTATACACTTCAGGGTCAAATTCTGCTCTCACTCATGGCAGTAAGTGGTACATGATGAGTGTGGATAGCACTGGCCTTTTTATTTTAAGCTGCACTTCAGGCTCATCTACCAGAACCATCGACACTGACACAACTAGAAGAGGTTTGCACCTCTAAATATTAGTGCTTAGCTATATCACTGTGTTGTTCCTGCCTTCTGGTAAAAAAATGAAATTGTAGTTTGCCTCTTTGCCTCCAAGTCCTCTAATCTTTGGGTCAAAATAAGCATTACTTTAAATTGGTGTCTAGCAGCTTTGTATTTTTGCCCTCATTTTTACTCTAGGGTGGGAACAGTGCCTCTGATCTGGATTGGGAGCCTAGCATGGTGGGGATAGGAGACCTTTTAAGATCCACATCAGGGCTCCTGCACCTATTCTCAAGTTAAAGTAGGAAAACAGATGTGGCTGCTAGACACAGATTTAGAGAAATGTCTGATTTGGCCCTAATATAAAATGGAGGGGAGGAGGATCATGTAAGCTGCCTTGAGTTCCTTGCAAGAGAAAAAAGGTAGGATATAAATGTAGTAAATAAATAAAATAAATATACCATTTCAGCTGTTGGATGGATTTCCCTATATGTGAAATGTGTGTCTCAACAAGCGGTAGTGTAAATGAACATACGAATGGAATTAGAGATCTATTTTGAAATATCTCTCTCTCTCTCTCACACACACACACACACACACACACATTGTACAAGTGTCCCAATGTTTTCTCTATTCAGATGTCCTTGTCAGGGTTGGGTTGGGCTGTGGATCCATCTGAGGTGATCTGGGAACCAGAAGCTATGAGACAAAGAATGGGCCAAGACCAAGGACAAACCAGGAGGCAGGATAGAGAAGCAAGCCAAGAATCAAGACTGAAGAATAACCAAAGGCACAGAAACACACCAAAGCTCCAGAAAGAGCATGCTACTCAAAGCAAGACTCGTCTGGAACAGGAACCCCTTTATACTCCTTCCTGTCTGGGATGATAAATGGCCAGCCTGGGTAGATGAAGTCAGTCCAGGGCCTGAGTACTTCAGTGAGAGGGCGCCATGTTCAGTTCAGTGGCTTACCACATGGAGGGGATGCATACAGTTCCAGCAGCTCCTGACAGTCAGTGGTTGTATATCAGCATCACGGGGACAGGTATTTTGAGGGAAGGGGCAGCAGCTCAGCCCCACTCCTGCAGGTACACCTGAGTGCTCTCCACATGCCTAATGCATGAAGAGGGCTAGAACACCTCTGAGAAAAAGCTGTTAGACCAGGAAGATCACAATAACGATAGGCTGGTGGCTAACATCCCCTTCATGGGCAAGATGCTCCAGTGTGTGGTGGCTGATCAGATCTAGGCACTCTTGGATGAAACTGACTTTCTAGATCCATTTCAGTCATGGCTTAGGCCTGGTTTGGGCACTGAAATTGCCTTGTTTGTCCTGTGGGATGGTCTATGCCAGGAGACAGACATGGAGAAAGGAACCTTGTTGATTCTATAGGACCTCTCAGCAGCTTTTAATATGGAATTTTCTCCTGAGAAAAGTCCACTTGGTGCCTATCCCAGTGTCTTTTTGGTGCCAGGCAAAGACTTTTTAAAAAAATTCTTGCAAGCTTTTAAAAATTGTTCTACACTCTTGCTGCCCAGTTTGTATTTTAAAGGAGTTTCATCTCTGTGAAACATTTCTGATCTTGTAGTGGTCGCTCTGCTTGTTGTCTTTTAGTCTCTGTTGGTTTTGAATAGACTGCTGGCATTTCTTTTGATGTGGATTTTATGCCTGTGGATGTCATTGGATTTATTTGTTACAGCTCTATTTAAGGACAATTTGTTATATGGCTACTAATAAAATGAATGAATGAGGGTGCAATCCTATGCATGTTTAGACAGAAAAAGTCCTACAACTCCCAGTATGCCCCAGCTAGCATGGCTGTAGGGCTTCTTCTGTCTAAACATGCATAGGATTGCATCCTAACTAAATTGAAATAGAGCTGCACAGGAATGTAGGCATAAAAGTCATCCCTACAGCTGCTGCTATCAAACTAGCACGTTCAGCTTGCTGAGAATATCGCCATCCTTTGCTCCATGCTCTTTCTTAGATCTAGCTACCCATGCCTACATTTTTAGGTTTGTTTTTTAACCACAATTTTTAGGTTTGTTTGTGGTGTCAAATGAAGTTCCATTTCTCTGGTTATCTGGCCACCAAGTTACTGGACAGAGCCACCACTGGAGCTCCAAGCTACAGGACAACGTGTCCCAGTTTGCACAATCATTGCAGTGCAGTATGAATTGTTTAAGCCATAGTGGGTTGCAGTGCATGCCAGTGGCCATTTTGAATATTCAAGTCATGGTGGGTGGTCACCATGGCTTATCATGATGTTTGAACCCATGGGTTGTTGGCATGGTTAACCCAAGCACGCCAACAACTCACAGGTTTGGATGTCATGACAAGCCACAGTGCCCACCTGCCACCTGAATATTCAAAATGGCTGCTGGAACACCCCGCAACCCCCCGTGGCTTATTTAAGTGATTGTGCAGTGATCATGAGAACTGGGCCAGTGTGTTGTCCAAACCTGTATACATTTTAATATACATCCATTCTCTTTTTACATCGGTGGGAACAAAGCAGAGTAGATGGTGTGCTGCCCTTACTTCTATAAGGAAGCAGAACTATTCAGTAAAAAGAAAAGGAAAGGAAAACCACAAAGGGAAACTATTTAAAAATAAATACAAAAATACAGACATGGTTTCAAATCTATTTCCAAAGGCTTCAACTGCCTGAAGAATCAAATGAGAGTTAAGTACTTAGTCGATCCTATGAACACAACAGCGTAAGTCTTCAAGCCCTAATTTTGCCTAGCTCTTCATGCATCCTGGATATTCCACTGGCACACATACACATACACACACACACACCACACACAAATACAAATGTTCCACACCTTTGAACTCAACCAGGCTTCTTTCTCTTATTCACAAAGCCATTCTTTCCCAGTAAGCTCTTTGATGCCTGCTCCCAAATAGAGGAGAACCCTTTTGAAAATACTCCCTTCCTGCAGCAAGCACATTGGGGGTTTAATATTTGCCCCTAACGACGGGTTCACTTGGCTAAGCACCACTGAGCATCAATATATAAATTGGGCATTCTCTTTGAGAGCTGCTGCTTCATTTCTACAATGCGAGCGCATGGGACCACATGCTGACTCTCTTCACAAAAGTCACTTGTTATTTAAATCAGAACTGCCAAGCTACTCCTGCTCTTCTCCCCTACCTCAATAGCCCCTGACAGGGCTTATTCTCATTTACATAATGTTAATTGGAATGACATGTGCACATCAAGAAGTGAATATATTTCCAGATGTGGTATCTGAAAACATTTTTTTAAATTAAAGCAGCTTGTCATTCAAATAAAAACAATGGATCTTATTAATAATAACACAGCATTATTATTAAAAAAATGTTTTTGTGCTGATCTACCTACCTACCTATCTGTACAGACAAGCAAACATCACAGGACTATTCATGTATCTGGAGTTTTTATCCTACCTCATCCCAAGCGCTCAGGAGAGTTACAATAATTTAAAAAGCAGAAAAATAAATTGTGCAATCCAGCTCCAGATGGAAGAAAAGAACATTACAAGACATTTTCCTTGGGTTGTAGGTATGGTTTGTATCTCTTTAATGAGGTATTAAATCTTAGAGGAAAGAAAAAATAGAGGTGGAATGCTATGCAGGGACAGTCAACCATGGATCACGAGACGCAGGTTGCTATCTGCAGATCATCTAAAAATCAGCTGGTCAAGTTAAGCTTTATATCAACTTTGAATACATTGAACTCCTTCAATAATGTATTATCATTACACACAAACACACGCTTTATAGCATATTGATAGTGTGGACAAAATTAGTCACATTTGAACATTTATTTATTTATTATTTCATTTCTATACTGCCCAATAGCCGAAGCTCTCTTCGCCGAAGCAATAAACATATCCTCGAAAACAAGTCCCTAATCAGAACTAGTGATGCTGCCAAATTTCATAATTATTTGCCATGTTGGCCAAACTCGTGCATTTCTATGCTTACCTTTGTAGTGAACTTGGGTCACTGTCTTACGAATTAATTCATTCCAGAATAGATTGCGAGCTTCAGAGCATGTGCAGTGTGCATCTAAATTATTGCATTTCTGTGCATGTGCTGAGTTGTTTGGTTTGTCCCTTTTCATTCAGAAAGACGTAATGATGTCACTTTAACATCATACACCTCCACATATTGATCCATTTCTCTATCTTCCATATACTCATCAGTGATGGTGAGTAAACATTACATGGAAAGGCCACATGGAAACAAAGAATCAGGAATCATTTTATAATGATTAATTCAATTCAATTCAATTATTTTATTTAATTATGCAATTCCAAACTACAGCTCCCAAGATGCAGTTGGATATGATGCATACACAAAAACTTGTATACACAGAACAAGATCTTAAATCAAAGGAGAAATCTAATCTGGGATTACATGGATAAATTTATTACTTTCTGAGGAAATAAATAACAAATTTATTTTGGGTAAGTTCAACCCTCACTCTCAGAATCAGGTTCTGAAAGATGAATACCTTCTGGTTCTGGATCTGAGCCTTCATTTCTGTCTTTATGGGCTTCAGAACACTTGGTTTGCATGGACTGAGACAAGATTCTCTACTCTCTCACATGTCAGTTTCTTTCTTGGTTTGATGTATTTCTAAGCATGGACCACTTTCTTTCATATGCTGCAAAAGATGGAAGAATTGGAAGCAAACATAAAGCAAAATGATTCAAAGGCTATGCCAACATATTGCAGGAGAAAATATTCTTAGCAACGTCCCAGACTGAATTCCTGAACCAAATTCCAGAAAATTGACTTTTTGTTTTTGTTTTTTAGTGTTCCCCAATATTCCCAATTTTTCCAAAATACTCCTAAAAAATTGGGAGGAAAATGTTTTTTCCACCTTATCACCCCCTCCCCTGGCTCCTTGAATTTCTAGCAGGACAAACTCTTACTATCAGGATTTAACACATAACCTCAGTGAAGGAACTGAAAAAACAGTTGTTTTCCAGGAAGCTTCCTTGGTTAACCAACCTTCATTTTATTGGCACTCTGATTTTTAGAGAATAATTTTAATATAATGTTTCAGTTTTTATCTTTTGTTCATTTTATCTCTTGTTGTTCACCACTCCAGAATCTGTTTCGATGTGGAGCAGTATACCAATTTTGCAAATAAATAAATACAAATTGAGTTGTTACATACTTCTGTATGTAATCCTTCTGTTCTTTCCAAGATTTGAAGGAGAACACAACTAGAGAAAATAATCAGGTAGCTAGGAGTCATGTCACCTTTGTCTGGACTGTACCATTTCAAACTATATTGTCAATTTAATTTACTACCATTTAAACCTAAGGAGGGACAAAAATTTCATTTGTGTTTGCAAAACAAATTCAAAGCTTTGAATGAGAGCTCCAAAATATTTGTAAATTGTCGAACACATGTTTGTCTCATTCCCGATTTGCAGTTTGATTTCCACAAATTCTCTAATTTGTGCAAATTTCCTCATTAGACTGAATCAGCTCCACCCTAGCCTATAGAGGAAATTTGCAGAAATTTGAAACTTGTGTAAATTTTGGGATATTTGCACAAATCTCCTGTTCGATTGCTGCTCAGGTTGTGCAAGTTTCCCCATTCATGCAAAGCAAGCAGCCATTGCAAATGCAAATGGGAATCAAGCACAAGATAAGTGGAGAGATGTTTGGAGAATCCTGGAGAGATGTTTGGAGAATGGAGAATGTTCGGATGGAGAGACATTCGGAGAATCCTGGCAATCTTGAACATTGCTCATTCGTCCATCCCCATTGAAAGCAGAGCACACTGTTTGCAGCGTGACATTCCAGTAGGGCTATATTGTACTTTGATGATGATGATGATGTGGTTTTGTTGTACACCTTTTTTGAAACTGGTGTGAGCCAATGGGGAGGGGGTTGTCATCAAAGTGCAGGATTAGAAAATTTTGAAATAAATAGAATATGCACCTGCAGCCGTCTAGATGCTTTACAACAGATATAATAGAAGACAGACACCGAACCCAGGCTTGCAATCTCACCTGGTCCTTTATTTGGGGCTAGTTGGAGTGAGCAAGGCATTCAGCAACCATCAAGACCTTTGAAGTAAGGGCAACAGTGTGCAATCATGTGTGCAACCACAAACAAACTACACAGGAGTGCTGGTCTAAGAGTCAAACCCCAAGCAGCGAGTTTCAGAATCTTAAGAAGAATCACTCCTCTTTTGTGACCATCCTCCTGCCTTTCTTAAAGCTAACTTCACAGAACACAATTTCTAGCACATCTGAACTGGAAAGGAGGTCCAAGGATGTACTGCTGTTCCCACAGTGCACTCTAGCCACTATCACAACCAGTTTTTCTAAGAGACAATCCACTAATATAAAAATAAACAAAGACAACTCCTGGCAGGGCAAACATATACAGGAACAATTCAAAAAACCATCAGTTGTATGTACAAACTACAACTGAAACAAGAAATACATTGTTGCATTATAGCACTGTGGCAACTGTAACTCTTGGAAATGATAACTTGAGAGAGCTTGGAATTTCTCCCATTATTTACTTTTAATAAAAGTAAATAATGATCCAGCCAAAATAAAACCCTTTTAAGTATATGCTTAACTCTCCCATTGAAACAAGTGGGACTTTCAAAGGCTTAAATTCCGCTGGATTACACCCCATCAGACTGCATAGTCTGAATCTGTAGATCACAGCTTTATTGCCTTTAGGACTGAATTCTACTTCTTATATAATGAATGGCACATTAAGACTGCAATCCTATAGACACTTACCTGGGAGTAACTTCCACTGAACTCAGTGGAGCTTTCTTTGGACATATATAGGATTGCACTATACTGATTAATGTTATTTCAAATGATAATCTCATGCAATAAACATTCATTTATTCATTTATTCATCCAATCATTCATTCATTCATTTAAATTACTTATATACCACTTGATATCCTGGGATCTCTAAGCACTTTACATAAACATGTAATGTTAGGAGTATGTCAGCATCAGAATAAGATGTTTTGTACAGTGAGATGGCAATGAAATTGTCTTCTTTTTTTACTGATATACTTTTACAGCAACTAATTTTTGAAATGCTTTTTTTAGAAGAAGAAGAAGAAGAAGAAGAAGAAGAAGAAGAAGAAGAAGAAACAAACTAAATGCTGAAAATAAGAACAACAACAAAAGCTTGACAGTTATCAGATAACAGCCCCATAACTGTTTATGTAGATGGGGGCAGGGGGGGGGAATAAGAAACAGGCCACCTACTCCCTGCTATATTTTCTAGACATTCCTTTTCTGGTCTATTTCTCAAATTCTTCTTTGCATCTCCTCCTCAAACCTGCCTATTTTTATCTTGCAGACATAAAATGGCTGCCAGTGTAATTAAAAAACAAACAAACCCCACACAGCAAAATCCTCATTTCTCCACACTTTTTTTCTTTTACAAGCTGCAAACCTTCTTGAGGACATGTTCACTTACAAAAGTCTAATCTTGACTGGCATGACTTCCCAAACCAGCTGAGTGACACAAGCATCATCTACTCCATTGTATAGGATTAGGTTCTCTTCAGGTTGGTCATGCCCAGAGCACGAATGTTTTAGGTCTGCCTTGCAATGCAAATATTTTGGGAGCAGCTGAATGCTGAACCAAAGCTGCCTAATTCCGAAGGAGTCACCTATTTGACCATTATTTCCTAAAATCCTTAAAACCCCAAAGTGCTCAAACTTAAACAATTCTATTAGATATAATGGTTATTTTATTAACATTATTCTCCAAGGCTATTTCCCCCCTTCTGATTATGAGCACTTTGCAATTTTTAGACAGTATGATGGATGCGACTCTTCTATGACAAGAATTTTAACAGCCCTTCTTCAGCGCTCAATGCGCACCCAATTATGCGTCTGAGCTAGTAACCTTGAATTTATGTTGCCATGGCGACAAACTGGTCATGCATTATGGATTATCATTGAAATTCTACACCCCTACCTAGCATAATGAGAGTTGGGGACTTAATCAAATCAGCCATTCTGTGTGACACAAAGTGAAGAACTAGCTCTTATTGTTCCATGTCTAGAAAGGAAGCAGGCCTGATCGAGGGGCAGCTGCAGGACTGCAGTCTGATAGATTGCCCTTATATACATTTGTGAATGTATAGACAGATGGTTTTCAATGCCCGGAATTTCTAGCTTAGGAAGCAGCTGTTCGGATAACCTCTGCCGTCTCACCTTGTTGTCATGGGACATTGAACAGAGACTGAGAATGTGGATGGATACATTGACAATCTGACTGAATTTACTCTGCCTGGCATCCGTCTTTTAACATATGAGTGGATGGCTAAAATGAAGGCGGGTGACGGTGATATCGAGGGAAGAAGGAGGATGGCTCCTGAGAGCTGGAAGAAGATATCTGAGTATCTTTCATTCCTCTTTCTACTTTTCTATGACACAGAGACAGGGGAGGGGGAAAATGTCTATGGTAAATCATCCCCTTGGATTAATCTGGTTTGGGTTTCCTTCACAGTATAAAAATGAGAGCTGTAGGACAGATGACTAGTCTCAAATGATTTAGACATCTCTAAAGGCACCCAGGTTTCAGCTATCTTCCCTATCTTTACCATGTCCTTCAGTCTCAGAAAGACAAAATGCTAGATTTGCTGAAGGTCACAGTGAAAGCAGGTTGAATGTTTGGATAAAACCAAGCCAATCTGCAATCACAGGTTTCTGTACACATTCAAACTACTTTGGAATGTTCAGACTCTATTTCCTTCTCCTCCTCCTCTCAAAGTGCTGGCAACAGAAACATGTAAACACTTCACTGACTCCATGGGGTTTCTCTGTCACAGTAAAACTGCAGGAATCGGTTGCAGGATAGAAGCCATATTAAATACATTTATCCTTAAACTTCTAAACAGCTACATGAGAAATGCCTGATGTTGTGTTATATTGTGGAATACATTACAGACCCAGCTGTTATTGTTTTAAACACACTAACCATATATGAGTCATAGGCACATACACAGGTGTACACATGCACAGCCTAGTCAGACATGCACAGCCCCTAGCCCTTGGGTTGGGATTTGTGCCACAGGACATCCAAATGCAGCAATGATGTGTGTCAGTGTGTGTGTGTGCATGTGTGCGTGTGTGTGTGCTCATGTGTGTGAGAGATGCCTCCTATTGGATAGTGATGAATGCCTGCCATTTCCCCACCACTATTCAGCAATGTTCAAAGTTTTCCCCACCACCACCACCACTATTCAGCAATGTTCAAAGTTTTCCCCAGGCTTTCCAAAATTGCTAGCATATTTACTGATTTCTAATGCTTAGCCACCACCATTTCTGCAGCTATTAAAAGCTTCTCTTCAACAATTTATTCCCTAGATGTCAGCTACTGAAAAAAAAAGATAGGGATAAGGAAGAACTCATCTTTTTCACCACTTGATAGTCACACTTAGGCACCAAACCTGTGGTTTCAAGAGCTTACAAAATTATCTCCAGTGAATAGCATTTCCACCTGATCGCAGCCATTTCTGATCACAGTCACTCACTTGCAATTCAGAGACAGAATCAAGATAATTCATTCTATAATACCATGCTGGTCTTTTATTTGAAATTTAAGTTAAAAAAAAACACACCCTTTGACTATTTTATGTTGATGATTCTTCTGCACTCGATCATATCTGATTGATGACTCTGTTTCGGTACTAATGCTGTTATATACATTTGTAAAATTAAGTATAATCTAGCATTAAATAATGTCTTGAGGGTTCTATAGAACATACCAACCCTGCAAAACCTACCCATTCATGTGCAGACTCATTAGGTCATAACAGCTGTATAGAAATCACCCCGAAAATTTACTCAGAGGGTTGGGGGACCCTCCAGAACAATGTGGGAGGTGGCGTGAGATGCTGCAAGGAGAATCTGCAAAATTTGCTTCCCTGCCCTCCCATTTGTAGAAGCTGCCACTAGATTGAGGCCTCTTCTCAAAACAGACAGTCACCTTTGGATCCAACTCCAAATGTCCTCAAGTCAGACAAGATTTCAGATTACATATTATGTCTACTATAAAATAACACAGAGAGAAGGTCTTGAGCAAAAGCGATGGACAGCAGGGTTCCTTTTATCGACACTATATGCCCTTCAAGGACCCTTGCCAGCATTACACCAGGATGGGTAGTGATATTTCTGAAGTTCTTCCCAATGTACCAGCCACATTTTCTCATCAGAACATCTCTGTTTACTGAACTGGGGGTGGTGGGGGGAGAGGGAGGTCGCTATAGTTGCTAGGTTACTATAGCCCTCTTTTGTAATATCTTTTCTTGCAACCAGAACCCTCTTTTGTAAGCAGAGATCTTTTGCAGTGATAGGAGACTGGGCCCATATCCATGGAGGTCTCAAGCTGGGTGGTAAAGCACATTTTTCGTGTGCATTTGGTCCATAGTTCAGTCACTGGCATCTCCAGTTAAAGTATCTAAGTAGCAAGTTTGGGAGTGAGAAACCTTCTGAGGCCTTGGAGAACTGTTGCCTATCAAGGCAGGCAGTACCAGGTTAGATAGATCAATGGGGTGACTGACTCTGTATAAAGCAACTCCTTACATCTCACTATCCAGACCAGGACCAGGGTCCAAGGAACTGAACACCCAATCCCATGTGCCCGAAGGAGTTTTGGACCTGTGTTTCACAAGCGGCAACCCCACGAGGCAAAGCTGAGTGCAGTTTCAAAAGCAGTTTGTAACATAGAATGGGGTTCTGCAATTTAAAGGGGAAAAAGGAATAACACACAAACAGTTCAAGCCCTTGGGCCTGTGCTTCAATCAGAGCCCAGACTTTGGGGCCAGTGCAGAGCTGAAGGATCAGGTCAAGTGTCTGTTAATATTAGTATTGTGTGAGCACTTAATGGGCTGAATCCAGGGATTTGTGGAGTAGAACTCCATGAACTGGTTAATCCTGATGGTGGAAGAAGGGAAGGTGATTTTTGCCACCATTCCCTGCAGCCCCCTGCTCCTCCCAAAATGTGCTCAGGGGCAGGGGATGGGACAGTGAGTGATGTAGCACTCAGAGCTGCAGGGGAAAGGGGGAATCAGAGAGACTTGCTGCCCTGTCCCGTTTCCTTCAGGGTGGAGTCCTCTGCTGTATCCTAGTTCCCTCTACCAATGGAAGGAGCCCTTCTGCTTGTGGAAGGGCAACTCTGGATCCAACCCATAGCTTTTAAAACATAATTTAGCATAATATTTAGGCTGATATACAAACATATATACTGGTTATATTATATAAATATAATATTTTTGATCAGAAGAGTAGGACCAGTTTTTATAGCAGGAGTGGGGAACCTGTGCTCCTCCAGAGGTTGTTTGACTCCAACTCAAAGAATCAAGGAACCTAACAAGGTGTGCATGGCCATCCTCCTCTCCATTTTATCCTCACAACAACCTTGTGAGGTAAGTTAGGCTGTGGGTCAGTGACTGGCTCAAAGTCACTCAGTGAGCTTGATGGCTGAGTGGGGACGAGAACCCAGGCTGCCCAAGTCCCAGTCTAACACTCTAACCACTACACCACACTGGCTCCCACTGTTTCACAGTATATGTAGGTCCTAACCAATATGGTGTTCCTGCTGTGGTGTAATTATTTGGAAACATCAGAGTGTGGAGAACATGCCTATCCTGAAAAGGGAATAAATTTGTTCAGTTCATATTTTAATGCAAACTTACCTAATTTTGCACTTTCAAAGCAATACATGAACCAAACTCAGTTATCCTTAGACATTTGCCCTTCTCCAAATTTTGCAAGATACATACACAATGTATATATTAGGGAACAGTGCACACAGAAATACGTATATCAGTGAAAATAATGTTAAAAATGCATTATATTGAGAAATTCCCTGAAAACATGCAATATGAAGCAAAATTTCATACAAACATGTCTGTAGTAGGAGAAATGCATACAAAAATGTGTATGAATTTTCATGCGAACTTTAAAAAAATGCTCAGAATGTGCAACAACTCGAACTCAATTGAAAAAATGAGAAATTGCGAGAACCAAAACTGACAGATTCATCCATCACCATCTCTAATTCTGAATCCTGTGAAATAATCCCATAAAATTCCTTGTGGTTCAGAAACTCTGGTCCACATTTGCAACTTTAAGAATATTTCAGATATTTGCATCTGCTCCAGTATAATGGGTAGAATGGTCACAGTTCTGGGACTCTGTACACTTTGAGAGTTGGTAACACTTCATCCCATGCTTCAGTAAATCATGTGCTGTCCCTTGTGGGGGCCCATGTCCTGTAATCTAGCCATGTGAAAACTTGTGAGTCTGTATTTTTAGTTCTATCTGCAATACTTGGAATTTCCTATTTTTTGCATGTTTAACCTGGAAATAACACAACTGATTGCATTGGCACTACAACAGAGTAAAAAGTTAGAAGCTTAGTCAGCTGAGCCAAACTGAACAATGCTACATGACTTGTGTTTAAAAGCTGTTTTCAAAACCATTAAACCAAGGGAAAGGTTTTTTCTTACTAAAAAAAAAAAAAAATCATTTAGAAAAACGGGTAGATTAATTTAAACCAGAACTGTAATTCCTACGTGGCATTTAAATTGAAATGGTTCATAGTGAGTCAAATGCAAGCCCTGTGCACCTCTATTAATGTCATCTGCTGCAACACGAATAATTTTGTTCATCTATCTGAATTATTTCCAAGATGAATCTCAAACAATAGAGTTCTTGAAGAACTATGATCCTTCTTCTTTTCCTGCCTACAATCTTTACCTGCACAAAAGAATTTAAGTGATTCCAAGTCATATATTAATTGTCACCAAGACATACTGATTGAAGATGCCAGTGAGCAGACTTATCAGTATATTTTAAGACAAGGATATACTAGAAAAAAACTCAGTGATCCTACCATCATCTTCCCCATATACATTAAAATAATATAGCTTGAAAACAACTGATTTGTGGATTTTTTTAACACAGCCTTGCAAATAAATCCACAAAAGATACCAGCTCACAAAAATAGCCCATGTGGCTATACAGACCTGTGTTTTGTCATCTGTGGCGTAAAAGAGAAAAAGAATGAACTCTGGTAAAGCATCCCTGTGCCTGCCTCATTGCTCAGTGTGTAACCTACTGGCCCAGTTGAGATTTAACACTAAACTATGGTTTAGCCCATGGATGCAGAACATAAATTGGGTAGTGATCAAATTGCCCCCCACTAGGCCCACCGAAGGCTGGATGATGTTAGTGGGCCATGCCGCCTGGAGGAAACCAAGGACGCACTGCGGCCCAGATGCAGAACCTCCACAGGCTGGAGGTTTCACAAGCCCATTATGTACATGAGCTAGCACAACATTTGGGATCGTGACGTCTCCCATTCCCTCTGCTCCACAGGCATGGCCACAAGGAGGAGATCAGAAGACCCATTGTATACATTATTGATAGATTATTAAGTACAATCTTGATAGGTCATAAAATGGTTAGGTTTCATCATAGATCCATCTCATAAAAGATCAACGGGCTGCCTTTAAAGATGATTTAGAAGCTTCAGTTGGTATGGAATGCAGCTGCCTGGTTGCTTGTGGGGGCCAGGCAACTGGAACATATCAGACCTATTTTGTATCAGTGTCCCTGGTTGCCAGTTTGTTTCCGGGTTACCTTTAAAGCCCTGAATGGGTTGGGACTAAGTTATTTCAGCCTGCACCCATACAAGCTCACTCAGGCAGTCCCTAAGATCAGCTTCTGAGAACTGCTGACCATCCTGCCATCAAGAAGTGTTTGATTGGCTAATACTAGAGACAGGGCCTTTTCAGTGGTGGCTCCACGCTTTCAGAATTTCCTTCACACACAGGTATATATGGTGCCTACATGGATGTATTTGAAATGGACCTTGAAGACTTATTTATTCTAGACTGCTTTGGTATTTAATTGCTTTTTAAACTGTTCATGCTAGTTTCATTTTATTTTAACAACTTTTTTGATACCATTTTACATATCTTTATGTTGTTTTACTCTGTGGATAATTGATACACACATACAGTGGATGATACAATTACACTGAGAGAAGGAAGGGAATTGAAAGTAACAACAGCAGAATCTATCTACTTACCTACCTTGTACCCATATTAGTATAGTAAACCTGTACTGTTGTACCACTGAAGTCATCAGTTTAAAAAGTCAATGTCCCTTCGCCTGTGGCCATACACACTGTGCCCATAATCTAGGACACATTTCAGGTGTATGTATGTGCCAAGTAGGGATTTTTAGGGTTTTTTAAAGCCCCTCTGGGCATATGGAGATAATAATCACATAGTTCTTTGAACTGTGGCTGTTGATACTATCAGACAATGAGGTAAGTTCACACATGAATGACAGCCAAATTGTTAGCATTCGTATATAAGAAATTAAATATCTTAAAAGCTTAAATGGATTTTCAGGAAAATTACAGAGAATTAAAAATATATGCATTTTGGCTGTCTCTTCCCAAGTGGATTTTTTTTTTTTAAAGAGTAGTAAATATAGAATATATGTGCCTGAAGACACCTAAGTGATATTTTCAGGATCCAGTAAAAATGAGTGTAACAATTAAAGACAGAGTTTTCCAGGGATGCTGTCCTAAAGTATCCTTTAAGCTGCAGAAAATAAACCGGCCCTCTCTCTTTTGGACGTGGAAGATCAAATCACACCATTACTGTCAGTACAAGAACCAGGTGATTGGTTGCATTCTGGCCCAAAGTATATGTAATTCTTCTGGTAAACTGTCTGAAGACTCATAAGAATATCGCTATAATCTACTGTACCAGCCTGTTCACATCCTGATTCTGACTTCTGCTTAGCTAATCCCTTTGCTGCCATATTGGGCTGTTTTCTTTTCAAAATTGAGGCCAGCCTGTCATTACCGTCAGACAAGGTACTGTTCTTAAAACACTCTGACCACATTAACATCAATAAAATGTGATGCACGAGTAGTGTGCAATTTGAATGTAAAGCTAACTCCAATTATTTCCAGTAGATGAAAATGCTACATTCAAGCTGGTCACCTTAAAAACAGGACTACAGTTTTTGATCAGTTTGATTAGTACAATACCCAACTAAACTCTTAGATGATTTGTTGTGTGTGAAAGGGTCAATTTTAATTGGTGATGGCGAATTTTAATTGGAGGGACTGTGAATTAAGGTAACACTTGTGTGTTTTTAATTTTGTTTTATGACAGGTGTGTTCCTATAATAAGAACTGAAGCATAAATATTAAAGTTGGCCTTTCCTTCTAACAGTTATGAGTAGTTTATGTTGATTAAATTCTAAGTCATTTCCCACTTCCTTTGATATTTCAAAGAAGTACCGATATTGAAGTTTTGGTAATATCAAATTTATTTAATTGAAAGATTTATTGATTTAAAAAGGCAGGTGATGAATTAGTCTAAAACACTGTAATCACAGTTTCACTCAAAACATTTCCTGCTTTTCTGTAATAGAAGTTAACTAGTGGGACCCTACAACAAAGTGTTATAGTGCAGTGTGCTTACGTTCAGGGTTCTAGCTGCTCTAGTGAGTTTTGTTTTGGTTGGTTTTTTTGCGATATTTTGGTTGCCCCACCAAAATTTAGGGGCGTGGGTTGCCCATTCCCAGATACATTAAAAGCTTTGATTTCTCCATTCATGCCTGTTGGTATTTTTCACTTCTGTCTCTGGAGGCATTTTAAATAGTTCTCACTGTGAACTAGGGATGGGGGAGAATTTCTCCCCGAAACTTCGGGGGGCCGAGTGCCAATGCATTCGGCCCCCCGAAATTGGTGGTGAAATTCTCCACCCCCCGCCCCCCCCCCCGGGATGGGACTTACCTTTCACGAATGTCCCTCCCGGTGGCGGGTCCCGGCGGCAGTTCGTCGGGTCTTCGTCAGGGGCGGGGGCGGCAGCCGGTCTTTCGACCGGGTGCCGCCGCCGCCATTACAAGGAAAGTAAAAAAAACACCAAAACCCCATGATAGGCTACGTAACGATTAACGTAGCCTATCACGGATAGATCTCCAAAGTCAGCCATGATAGGCTACGTTAATCATCACATAGCCTATCACGGGTGACTTTGAAAAAAAAAAAAGCACGTACGCAAATGGCGGCCCCCATAGGGAGCTGCCATTTGCGTTCCTTATTTGGTCCCTGTAGTCTACGTAAAGATTTACGTAGACTATGGCGAAAATAAGGGCAATGCAAATAGCGGGGTGGTTTTTTTTGTTTTTTTTTTCGCGGCCAGGTTGACGGGGCGCTTCTACCCAGCCTGACTTTCGCCGGCGAGGGATGGGGTGCCTCACGCCCAGCCTGAATTTCATCCGGGCGGGAAGCCTCCCCCCCCTCGCATGAACTTCGGGGGGAGAAGCGAAGCGCCTCCCCCCCACCGCGAAAAAAGCTGCGGGACAAGGTAAGTCCCTTTCGTACATCCCTACTGTGAACCAGGTAATGATGTATCCAGACAATGGAAAGGTTCTGTCTATCCTTTTTACCTCTGTGTGTCTCTTCCTCCCTCCTGCTTGTCCAGCCACTCCATTTTATTCTCCACTTCCACCTGGTTTTCATTTTTTTCCCCAGCCTCTCCACTCCATTACCCCACGCACGCAACGGTCAGGTCTTTCCTCACTCAGTCTGTCAACATTCCATGCCATTCAGTTTTCACTGGACAGTTTTTGAGGGGGTGACCCCTCTGTAACACTTTTTTTCCCCTTAAGGTTTTTTGGAACCCTGCAAGCTTACCTGCTGATGTTCCCTTTTGTGTATTGGCTGTGTGGTTTGGGCTGTATTTGCACAAGCACAGGAAAATTGGTATTAAAAGGAATTACATCTTCATTTCTAGGGACAAGGTCCAGCACAGAATCCATGTTAATCCACTGCTGCTATGCTGAGACCATATTGAGCTAGATCAACCAATAGCCTGATGCAGTATAAGGCAGCTTCCTATGTTCCTCTCCTGAAGAACCACTGCTGTGATGGAATTAATATCAGTAGTCCCACACTCTGTCTGGAGGAGGAATGGGGCTTCTACATCCAGGTTACAGAATTTATGTACAGAAGTTATGGAAATTGTGTATGTGGCAGCCAGGAGAGGGGGAATGTATTTTATATTTTTGGGAAAACTGATTTGAGAAAAAAATCCTCTATCTCTTCCACATTAGAAGATTATAGAATGGAATCATTGATCACTACCAATTTCAGGAAGTTTAGGTATCCTCCATTATGGGACAAATATATATTTATACTCATAGAACACACTAGACTTTTATGTTGCATAATCCTCCAAGTGACACTTTATGCCATGAAAGATCATGGCATATTCAAAGATCTAAATAAATTCTTCTGAAGATGCCACCAGAAAAAGCTGAGCAAAGTTCACAGTGGATAGTAAGAGGCAGATATCGGGTCAGCTCCCTACTACAATAGAGTGCAACCCTATATGTGTCTAATCAGAAGTATGCCCCATTGAGTTAAATGGGATTTACTCCCAGTTAAGTGTGTATAGGATTGGAGCCTTAAGCACACTTTAGTCCCTCTGAAGTCAGTGGTAGGAGTTAGTCATGACTAGTCATGACATGACCACTGGTTTACATTACTAGTCTGGATCCAACCAATTAGGTTTTGGTTTTTACTGTCTCTGCTTTTAATTTTACTTATTTTTACATTTATATCCTGCCATTTTTCCTCTTGCAAGTAACCCAAGGCAGCTTCCATGGGCATCCTCCTCCTCCATTTCATCCTCACAACAACCCTGTGAGGTACGTGAGGCTGAGAGTCAGTGAGTGGCCCAAAGTCACCCAGTGAGCTTCATGGCCTAGTGGGGGCTAGAACCCAGATCTCCTGAGTCCCAGTCTAACACTCCAAGCACTACCATAGATAGATAGATGATAGATAGATAGATAGATAGATAGATAGATGTCTGCACTCTCTCTCTCTCTCTCTCCCCCATCTCATACACACACATGCACACGCGCATGCACACACAGAGAGACATACACACATATACTTTTGTCTATCCATTGCACTAACAGGCCACAATAAGATACTGTTATAAAATGACATCAATTTGAGTACCGATTAAAGATGTAAAAAAAGAAAAGAAATTTACCTTTACTTGGGGAGTATGCAATTTGTGTAAAAGCATGAGAAAATGCCCTTCTAAACAATGCCCATGGAATACAGAAGGATAATTGTTTCACATGAATAGGCAATTAAATACTGTGATGGAATGAATGAACATAGATACCCAAATGTCATTTATCAAGCTCCCTTTGCCCCCCGTATGTAACATGATATAATAAAAGCATTTATTCTGTATACATTCACCATGCCTGAAATAACTAGACTACTTGTGTGTCCTAACAACTTCCAAAAAATGTGGACACACTTCATATCTCAGTCAATTTCCACTGATGTTAATGGGTATTTAATGGCTGTATTTTAAGTAAAGAAATTTACATTCCAGTTATAACATGGATGTAACCCAGCTAAAGTTAAGCACTATGATTGTAACAGAAGTTAACTTTCCCATTAAACTAATGGGAATGACAGTGAGAGTAATCCTACACATGTTTACTCAGAAGAAAACTCAATGGAGCTTACTCCCAGGTAAGAATCCATAGGATTGCAGCCTAAAAGTGCTTCACACGTTTACGCATAATTAGGAATGGGATTGAAAAGAAAACTCTCCATGTCATACTGCCTTTATACAAATTAATGGTGTGACTACACTTGGAGTTCTGGTCACCACACTTAAAAAGGATATTGTACCATTGAAAAAAAGTGCAGAAAAGGAAACTAAAATTATCAAAGGGCTAGAGCAACTCCTGTATTAGGAAAAGTTACAGTATCTGGAACTGTTTAGCTCAGAAGTTTGATGTACGAGTGCACATGTATGTGGCAGCCAAAACCTACGGGTATATCATTTTCACACTTTTGGTTGCAGGCGGCACAAAACTTGGGATTAGTGGCAAAACGCAGCACAAAACTAGCACAAAATTTGAGAGTAGGTTCAGAGGTGATGTGAAAATGTGAGGGTTTTGTCTGTGTTAGCTACAAACCCACGTGTAACGTACACAGTTGTATCAGTACACAGTTGAGCACAAAGCACCAAAACAGCACAAACCTAGCACAAAGCTTTGGTATAGGTTCGGAGGTGAGATGCAAATGGAATTTTAAGCCTTTGCCAGGCCCCGCCTAAGGGTATGTCATCTCTATGCTTTTGGTGGTGGCACAAAACTTGGGATTTGTGGCACAAACCAGCACAAAACTTTGGCACAGGTTTGGAGGCAATACGACAATGTTGTTTTTTGCATTTGATGTATCAGTTTATGCTTGTGGGTGGTGGCACTAAATTCAGGATTCGCAGCACAAAACAGCACACAGCTGGCACAAAACTTTGGCATATATTTGGAGGAGATACTAGTTTGGGAGTTTTGTAGTTAACAGAGCCAGATATAAAAGTAGGATACTTCTGTGGACCTTCTTTGGGAGATCTCCATTAGGAATATAGGAAGCTGACATATAATGAGCACAGACCACTGGTCCATCTAGGCTAGCACTATTGACACTGGCAGTGGTTCTCCAGGATTTCAGGCAGGAACCCTAGACCCACCTGGAGATGCTGAGGATTGAACTTGGAACCTTTTTCCTGTAAAGCATGTGCTCTGTTACTGAGCTATGGCCCCTCCCTAAGCACAATGTATGTGCAGATGACAGGATAGACAGCTTGGTCTGAGGTCCAAAAACACTAAACACTGAAAGGCAAGTTCAGAAAGGAAGAGCTATAGCTGTGGGGGAAATCGGTGACCTGGTTTGCATGACATGACAGCCCGCCATAGCTTAATTTATCCACAGGGACTGTTGCAGTTAATGGGCAACATTTTTGCATGGTGCCTGCCTGTGGGTGCCTGGTTTGCTGTGGCTTGATGTGTCTTGCAAACCCAGGTGGCAAGGGTTGTTATTGTTATATGGTGCCTTGAGAGGTCTTCTGCCCTGAAAGGCAGCCAAGAAATATTTTAAACAATAAATAAATTGTTTGAGGGATGGAAAACCCTCAAACTAAGGCTGTGCACTGCTTCGGTCCGAAGCCCAAATAACGAGGCAAAGCAGGCTGATTCGGAGGGGCTTCGTTGTGATCAGAAGCAGATCATAATAGCAACAAGGCATGCCTGAAGGGAAGGAGCTCATTGATGAGGCACGTTGTCCACCTCAGAGATTAATAGCTCTTCTTATGCCTTCTGAGCAGCCCAGTCAGGCCGTCTCCAAAACATATCAACTTGTGAAAGATGACATGGAGGGAGAGGAGGAGGGAAGGTGAAGGGGAGAGAAGGCGGAAGAGCCAAATGTATCAATTTGAGAGAGATGCAGCCACAAGGAGGGGCAGAAGGTGAGGAGGGAGGGGGAAGGGGAGAGGAGGAGGAGGGAGGGAGCTTTGCTTTGAGTCAGCCTCCATTTGCTCATTGTGAGAGAGGTAGTGTTACTGGAGAAGAGAGGTCTAGAAGCTAGAGCAGTGGTCTCCAAAGTGGGGTGCACACACCCCGGGGCACACAAAAAGATCTATTGGGGTGCACGAGCCCCTTGATAACTGAGCAGCCTCCCACTGCCCTGACAAGCTGCCACTGTGCAATGATGGTGGTGGTGGCAGCGGCAGCAGGATGGGATGGGAGCCAAGAGGGAAGCTCCAGGGCATTTCTCTCTCAGCTCCGGTTCTATCCTGCCTCTGCTGCAGCCACTGAAAGCAACTGTGCCAGTCTCTGCCAGGCATAGCAGAGGAAGCCATGGCACCAGACCAGCTGGCATCCTGCCAAAGGAGAGTGGGAAGGAGGGTAACCCTTCCCACTCTCCTTTGGCAGAACGAAGCCAAGAAGAAAGTGCATGCTATCACAGCTATGTTAGTCTCTCCTCACCCCACCCCACTCTTCTGTAATAGGTTTACCGTTCATTCTTGTTGTTGTTCATTTAAAAATCCAGAAAATTTCACCGTAGTTGCTTATCTCCCCCCACACACACACCTTTTCAATTCTCTCTCAACCATTAGTTTGCCCTTACTTTGATTCTGTGTGCTTTCCTTTCCTTTCCTTTCCTTTCCTTTCCTTTCCTTTCCTTTCCTTTCCTTTCCTTTCCTTTCCTTTCCTTGTTCTTGGCTCCCCTCCACCCCCACTTCTCACTTCCTGTATTCCTTCCTTTCCCATTATTATGGCCATTTGTGTTTTCCCATGCAAGTCAATGGGAAAACGCCCCAAACGAGTGATTCGGATGTCCTAATCTCACTTCAGATTTGGATCCGAGTCAAAGCAGATGGGGTCCAAATCAGTCCAAAATGAAGCAGGGCTGCATCAGAAGGTCCAAAGTGGCATCCAAAGAGAAGTGGGGGGGGAGCGTGCACAGCCCTACCTCAAACAGCCCCTGCTGCCTGGGTTCACTTCACACAACACAACAAGCCGTACAAAAATGTCTCCTGGCACAACACAACAGCCCCTGCAGGTATTCAGCTACAGTGGGCTGCCATGATGTACGAACGGGCTCACTGTCTGGCTAGTCCCTACTGAAAAAACCATTCTTGGGAGATAGGCAATCTGCATATGCTCAGAGTCAACCTGAACATGAAAGTGGAGCCACATTAGGGGCTGATGACCAGAGTAGGCAAGACTTGCCTGGAGAGGGAGCTGAACACACCACCAATAGTTTGAATAATAGTCAAAATTGGTCCTAATGTAATACCTACACTGACTGGAATCTAGAGCTGATTTTTAAAAGCCTCTTCTCTACTTTCCATCCTCCATTAGCATTCACTGATATGCACAAATAGTACAAGAGGGGCACTTGCAGTCATGGATGAAAATATTTTTAGAATTTTGTTACAGGGACATGGAATACTTGATCTAAAAATCACATTCCCCCCTTCGGATTTGTGGTATACGATGCAGTGTACATGTTTTTTTTTCTTTCCCCCTCTCCCGCTTCCTTCCTTCTTTCTATTTCTCTTTCCCCTTCCTTCCTTCCTTCCTTCCTTCCTTCCTTCCTTCCTCCCTTCTCTCTTTCAATTTCTCTCTCTCCCCTCTTTCTTCTTTCCTTCTCCCTCTCCCCTTCCTTCATTCCTTCCCATAATCACAACTGCTCAGTAAAAGCATGGCAGAGTTGCTTTAAAAATATTTTAAAAGGTGTGCAGATATAACATTTATGAGACACCAAGCAGTAAAAGAAGGCCTGTGTCTCCTGCCTTATGTTATACCAAATGTAAGACTTGTATTCCTGTCAGCATTTCATTGTGACTTGCTTAACTGTAGCCATACCTTATCTTCTCTGGTTACAGTAAAAGCCAATGCTGCAGTGAAATTCTGTTCTGTCTTTGCATGGGTGAGATCTACTGAGGTGATGCAATTCTGCCAGTACCTTAAGTGTATTACCTCACATTCTCTATGAATCAGCATAATTAGATCTGTATGAATGAACTCATCTTTTAAAGGGAGTTATAAAATCTATTGGTTCTTCTGGGAAACAGAAGGAAACAGTCTCCTGATGATGCATCTCATTGTATTTATTTATTTATTTATTTATTTATTTAATTTCTATACCGCCCAATAGCCGAAGCTCTCTGGGCGGTTCACAAAAATTAAAACCAAACAACACACAATAAAACAATTTAAAATATATAGAACATTAAAACTACAATATAACAATACAACCACAATAAAACCTAGCAGCAGTACAGGAGTTTAAAATACAGATTTAAAACAGCAAAGATAAAAATTTAGAAAGCTAAAATGCTAGAATGCCTGGGAAAATAAAAAGGTCTTCACCTGGCCCCGAAAGGAGTACAATGTAGGTGCCAGGCGAACCTCACTAGGGAGCTCATTCCAGACCTGGGGTGCCACAACAGAAAAAGCCCTCCTCCTAGTAGCCACCCGCCTCACTTCCTTTGGCAGGGGCTCACGGAGAAGGGCCGCTGATGATGATCTTAAGGTCTGGGCAGGCACATATGGGAGGAGGCGATCCTTCAGGTAACCTGGCCCCAAGCCGTTAAGGGCTTTGAATGTTAACACCAGCACTTTGAATCGGGCCCGGAAATGGACTGGTAGCCAGTGCAGGTGGAAAAGTACTGGCGTAATATGAGCTCGCAGTAGGGATGGCGGAGAATTTCTCCCCGAAACTTCGGGGGGCCAAGCGCAGACGTGTTCGGCCCCCCGAAAAAGTTTTGGGGAGAAATCCTCCGAACCCCCCCGCCCCGCCCCCCCCCGGGACGGGACTTACCTTCGCCGAATGTCCCTCCCGGTGGCGGGTCCGGCCGGCGGTTCGGCGGGTGTTCGAGCGGGGCGGGAGCGGCAGCCGGTCTTTCGACCGGCTGCCGCCGCCGCCATTGCAATCAAAGGAAAAAAAAAACGCCCCCTGATAAGCTACGTGACGATTCACGTAGCCTATCACGGCTAGATTTGCAAAGTCAGCCGTGATAGGCTACGTCAATCGTCACATAGCCTATCACGGGTGACTTTAAAAAAAAAAAAAAAGCGCGTACGGATAATGGCGGCCCCCCTAGGGAGCCGCCATTCCTGTTCCTTATTTGGTCGCTGTAGTCTATGTAAATGTTTACGTAGACTACGGTGAAAATAAGGGCAACGCTATTTGCGTTGCCCTTATTTTCGCCGTAGTCTACGTAAACATTTACGTAGACTACAGTGACTAAATAAGGAACGCGAATGGCGGCTCCCTAGGGGGGCCGCCATTAGCGTATGTGCTTTTTTTTTTTAAAGTCACCCGTGATAGGCTATGTGACGATTGACGTAGCCTATCATGGCTGACTTTGCAGATCTAGCCGTGATAGGCTACGTGAATCGTCACGTAGCCTATCAGGGGGCGTTTTTTTTAAAAAAAAACTTTCGCGTTCGCGGCCGGGCGAGGTGGGAAGCCTCCTCCCCAGCCTGAATTTCGGCCGGGGCGAGGCGGGAAGCCTCCCCCCCGGCCTGAATTTCAGCCGGGGCGAGGCAGGAAGCCTCCCCCCCCCGGCCTGAACTTCACGGGGGGAGCAGCGAAGCGCCTCCCCCCCACCGCGAACGTCCTTCGACGACAGGTAAGGGACTTTCGTCCACCCCTAGCTCGCAGGCCAGTCCCTGTTAACAATCTTGCGGCCCTATTTTGGACCAGCTGAAGTTTCCGGACCGTTTTCAAAGGCAGCCCCACGTATAATGCATTGCAGTAATCCAGACAAGAAGTTATCAGAGCATGGATAACTGTAGCTAGGCTATCTCTGTCCAGATAAGGACATAGTTGGTATACCAGCCTAAGCTGATAAAAAGTGCTCCGTGCCACTGATTTCACCTGTGCCTCAAGTGACAGTTCTGGATCCAAGAGCACCCCCAAACTACGAACCTGATCCTTTAGGGGGAGTGCAACCTCCTCCAGAACAGGTTGAATATCACCTAGCCGGGCAGACGAACCACCCACTAACAGTACCTCCGTCTTGTCTGGATTGAGTTTCAGTTTATTAGCCCTCATCCAGTCCATTACTGTGCCCAGGCACTGATTCAGAACAGCCACTGCCTCACCTGGTTTTGATGAGAAAGAGAGGTAGAGCTGGGTGTCATCTGCATATTGATGGCACCTCAGCCCACACCTCCGGATAACCTCCCCCAGCGGTTTCATGTAGATGTTAAACAGCATGGGGGATAAAATAGAGCCCTGTGGAACCCCATGGCACAATTGCCATGGCACAGAGCAATAATCCCCCAGCACCACCTTCTGGAATCAGCCATTCAAGTAGGAGCGGAACCACTGTGGTGCAGTGCCCCCAACTCCTAACCCAGACAACCTATCCAGAAGGATACCATGGTCGCTGGTATCGAAAGCTGCTGAGAGGTCCAGGAGAATCAACAGGGTCACACTCCCCCTGTCCCTCTCCTGGCAGAGGTCATCCCACAGGGCGACCAAGGCAGTTTCCAGCTTTGTGTCATCCTGTCCTGCTATGGCCGAAATAGATTCAGCATTAGGGCAAGTTATGTTGTTGTTGTTCAGTCGTTCAGTCGTATCCGACTCTTCGTGACCCCATGGACCATAGCACGCCAGGCCTTCCTGTCCTGCACTCTCTCCCGGAGCGTGCTCAAGTTCATATTCATTGCATCAGTGATGCTATCTAGCCATCTCGTCCTCTGCCGTCCCCTTCTCCTTTTGCCTTCAGTCTTTCCCAGCATCAGGGTCTTTTCCAGAGAGTTTTCTCTTCGCATTAGGTAGCCAAAATATTTGAGCTTCAGCTTCAGTATCTGTCCTTCCAATGAGCACTCAGGGTTGATTTCCTTTAGGATGGACTGATCTGACCTCCTTGCAGTCCAGGGGACTCGTAAGAGTCTTCTCCAGCACCACAGTTCGAAAGCATCAATTCTTCGGCGCTCAGCCTTCCTTATAGTCCAGCTCTCACAGCCATACATTACTACTGGGAAAACCATAGCTTTGATTAGACGGACCTTTGTCGGCAAGGTGATGTCTCTGCTTCTTACTATGCTGTCTAGGTTTGCCATAGCTTTCCTCCCAAGGAGCAAGCGTCTTTTAATTTCATGGCTACAGTCACCGTCTGTGGTGATCTTGGAGCCCAAGAAAATAAAATCTGTCACTGCTTCCATTTCTTCCCCTTCTATATGCCAGGAAGTGATGGGGCCAGATGCCATGATCTTCGTTTTTTTAATGTTGAGTTTCAAACCAGCTTTTGCACTCTCCTCTTTCCAAAAGTCAAGAAAGCAGTCAAATGGTCAAGCACAAAGGTTTCAGTCCAGGATGGGATCAGACTAACTTGCAATACAGTCAATGTTCAAAGCACAGTATTACCTGGTAAGTTAGTGGTTTGCAGAAAGGACTGAGGTGCAGCCAAGGTCAAACACAAATAAGCAGTCAGATACAACATGTAGTCCAAGAAGCAGAATCAGGCAGGAGTCCAAGGGTCAGTTGGATGGCAGAGGAATCCGCCCAGACTCTGGCTCACTTGTCCGCCAGCTGGCCCGGCCCACCAGAGGTCGAGTTGGGCCAGCTCACAGACTTCCATCACCACCGTCACCATTGCTGGCCACACTGTGCCTGGGGCCCAGAAGGGAAAAGGAGACTTTTGCACACGGGGGGGGGGGCATTGTGTGCAAATCTCTCCTTCTCCCTCATGGGACCTGGGGGAGGGAGAAGGAGAGACTTGCACATAGTGACCTGCTGCAGCTGGGAGTCTGGGAGTTCTGGTGGGGAACCTGCAGCTTGGCTCGCTAACACAAGCCGAGCCAGGGGCTTGGTGGAAATCCATTGAGCCCCAACAGGGCTGCATTTTCCTGTGCCAGACATCCCTAGCACAAGGCAAGATCAAAAAATAAGATACAAAGCACTGGAGCTGATAGAACCATATTGTTCTAGCAATGGCTAGCCTGAAACTGAAGGCTTATATAAAGCCAGAACATCCTGAGCCCTGCACAGGGCACATCTGCAGTATATTACAGGCCCCCTGGCAACGGTCCTACTCAGAAGGAGGTCCTTGCTCCCGAGGAATTCTTTCTTCCTGAGGAGTCTTCCTTTCTAATTGAGCACTTCTTATCCGAGGAGGCCTACTGGCCTGCCTTTGGAGGCACTGACACTCTCGGGGGCTAGGTGGTTGCCTAGCTGCCACCTCAGAGGTAGAACGTACCTCCTCCTCTGGGGATGGAAAAGCAGCCATATCCCCTGAGGGCCCAGGCTCCCCCAGGCCTTCTGACATGGGTGGCTCCATGGCATTGTTTGTCTCTGGGAGCTCTAGCTCCTCCTCAGAAGAGGATTCTTCCAGCGGGGACATGACACAACTTAAAGCCTTATTCTGTCCATACTTTGAAGTTGGCTACCTGGACTTTTAAAGTAAATTACTGCTCACTCACTTCGTACAATGTACAAAACATTGCATCTTTTTTTCCCTGACAGCTCTTCATTATACAGACCTGTTGAGATTGATCTACTCTCAGGACTTAGTATGTGACTTGATACTACTAGAAGGAAGATATGAAAGTAATAGCTCTTCAATATACTAAGCATGGCAACAGAAGAATTGCAGTTTCCAGCTCTGTTCTAATATATTTGATGGGAGATATTTTTGCTGGCAAAAGCGGTGCACGTTGAAAAAATCTTACATGGTGGCTCTAAGCTATGGAGATCCAATCATTTTTAAGCTGTGGCTACAAGATCAGTGAAATGTTACCATGCTCCTATAACACATTTTAATAGCCATTTGGGAACTTCCTAGCCCACCCCAGAAGGAACTCCACCTCTATTCTGTTTTTCCAGCTCCTAGCAATGGATTTCCATGGAAAATCCATTGAGTGAAATAATACTTTACCCTGCTCTGGTTGAGCTTCCCTTTTTAAATACTATATCCCTTCATTTGAGTTAATTCAATGCTCTTGGTGTTTTCAAACATTTAGGGTGCAATCCTACAGCTGCTAGTCACTGGCTAGATGGCCATAGGATTGGGCGGTTCCTGGGAACTGACCTCAGAGCCTGCGCTCCAAGGTCGGTTCCCTAAGAACTGACCTCCACCCACTCCCATGCTGCCTCATAGGCAGCGCAGAACGGCCCTGCACTCCACGCTTGGAAGAGGAGCATGGAGTGGTGAAAATGGGACATTCCTTGGGGCATGCTGGGGCTGGTGGAAGTGCCATTCCGACGCTTCCTATGCGTCGTCCGGTGTCCACCCGCCCTGTTCCGACTTCCTTAGGCTGTCGGCTGTCTAGCCGTGAATGCATGGAGGCTGAAGCATGGAGGGGACGATCCCCTCCGCGCTTCTCCTGCCCTGCATTGGATAGGCAGTCGCCTCTGAGTTCGGAGGCGGCCGCCTAACCCGATAGGATTGCGCCCTCCTTTATTTAATTTATATCCCACCTTTCCACCAAAAATGGCACTCCAGGTGGCTAACAATAGTAACATACAGATACAAACAGGATTTTGATTGCAACACAAATCAATGAAAACATAATCAAAATACAGCAATAAAAAGAAATATGGTGTTTTTGCTCAACCGGCATGATAGTCATAAAAAGTTGTGGAAAAGCGTAATGGTTTTTGCTCTTAGTCATAGACAATATCACACTGATGAGATTAGAGCTAATGATTTACCATGAAAAGGATCAGATGAATGCAAATGTTTGTAAGCAAAGAGTTAAAACCATGCAAGAATGGGGTTATCATGAAAGTAGGCATCCTGGTGGCCGATTTGTCAAGAACATGGTGGATTTCAGAATGACCACCACAAGCTTTAGAGAAGGATTCAGAATTGTTGGAACTGCAGTATTTGCTCACACTTTACAATTTTGAGTCAGCAGGTCTGGTCTGTAAGTGGTGACCACTTGGTAGGTAAGTGATGATCTATTTCTGCCTAAGGAAAACCTTCAATGACTTGTCAATCACACTACGAAGAGTCTTGCGTGGGGACTGGGGAGATGCCCAGTTTATTCAGTTCAATCATGTGCAAGAATGTGTTTGCAAATTGTCTTGGCACATTCACCTAAGGCAGGACTTATACCTCCCATATACCCACTGTGCTAAACTGTATTCATTTATTATTATTTTTAAAGATCTTAGGCCATACTGTATGACATTCTCAGACCACATGAAAAATTCCTCCTTTGTTTTGGTCCATAGCTGTGCCGTTTGAAAATGTGGCTTTGTATTACTACTCCTCAACATTGATAAGGATGGTAGAATTTATTCATGAGTTGCATAAAACCTCCCTAGATATATGAGTCCCTCTCAGAGAACTGAAGCTACTATAGTCTGCTTATCTGATGGCAGCCACACAGGTTCCTAGAAGGATTACCTGTGAAGGGGGAGGAAAAATCTTCTGAAGACATGAGTAGTCATTTCTTCTTCTTCTTCTTCTTCTTCTTCTTCTTCTTCTTCTTCTTCTTCTTCTTCTTCGACATTCAGAAACATGCCATGACCAGGAATGCTAATTTTTCCCTATGCATATTTACTACTTGTAGTGTGACAAATTGAAACCTTGAAAAAGGAGGCCTGAGTAAATGGAGAGGCATTTCAACATCCATCTCAAGCAAAGAAAAATAAAGCCGTTATGCTGCTTTGACTTGCTTTAAACTGCTTTTTCTTTCCAGGATCTTAGTAAATTAGGTATTTAAATCTGGTCATGCTGCACGAACATGATACCATTCAAAGTTATATCACTTATTACTGTATTTGCTCCTGACCATGCTGCTCCTAATGCCTCTCCTCCCCTCCCCTCCTTCTCTTCATTTGTAATTCCAAGGGCTGGTCTGATGCCTGTTTTATATTCTGCACAGTGCCCAGCAATGACTGGCAGTTGCTAAAGAATAATCAGATCATGGTACCAGCAGCTTCTATACGTTCTCAAAACCGATACTCGGGAGACAATGGGTTGGATCCAGACTTTGTCAAGCTCAGAGCAGACCCAGTGAAATAAATGGGATTTAAGTTAGTCATAATGAACTAACTAATGTCCCATTGATTTCACTAGGTGTACTCTAAGTGTGACAACGTCTGGATTCAACTCAATATGTCCGTAGCAAGATGATCAACAATAGACTATTCATTTACAACAGGGGAGCAGAACCTCAGGCTTGGAGGCCAAATCCAGCCCTCCTGGCATCCCATTCTGGCCCTCCAGGGTTCCCCAGATGGCCACACCTCTTTGCCTAGCCCCGCCCCCTTTGCCCCAACCACCGATCATTTGGTGGTTTACTGGCTTTTGCGTGTGTTTTTTCCTTATTAAAAGGAGGAAATGCCTCTCCTAAAGCTTAGTTACTTAACAAGAACATTAAGCTAAAATACACTGCTATTTTTTAAAATGTGGGCTCTGCCCCCTTTGCCTTTGGCCCCACTTGCTTCTGCTACTGGCCTGCTCAATTCATAGGCAGTGTCAGAGAGGGGTGGCGTAGGGTAGGGACCATAGTTCAGTGGCAGAGCCCCTGCTTTGCATGCAGAAGGTCCCAGGTTCAATCCCTGGCATCTCCAGGTGGGGCTAGGAAAGGATCCTGCCTGAAATCCTGGAGAGCCGCTGCCAGTCAGTGTCTGAAATACTGGGCTAGATGAGCCAATGGTCTGACTCAGTATAACACAGCTTCCTATGTTCCTATGGGTGTGACAAGCACCCTGCCTCCCACCAGAAAAGTAGGTCATGCCCCACCTATCCCTTGCTGGACCCCTGAGGTTCCTTGAAAGAAAGGCACTTTTCACATGCAAATGATAAACAGGACATTAAAACAAGGCTGTTATCCTAAGCATGCTTTCTTGACACTTCATTCATTCAAAACCAGTGGGACTCACTTCAGAGACTTACTATTTAGGCGGAAGCACTGATGTGTAATGTATTGTTATTTCTCTTTTATAAATCTAACACGTGGGACAAAGCTCATCCCTGCCCACAAAAACACTTTGCCCCCTCTGCCCCGCAAATACGGGAGGGAGATTCAGGGGGGGACATGGCTGGGTGGGAAGGTTTAACCCCCTCCTACCCATGAGCAGTGGTCCTGGGGATGTACGAAAGTCACTTACCTTTTCACAGCTTTGATTCGCGGTGGGGGGAGGCACTCTGTCCCTCTCCCCGGAATCCTCCCTGGGCCGGCTCTGCTCTGCGGCGGCTCCGCAGAGCTGCCGGCCAGGGCCGTCTGCAGCCGGAGTTCCGGCCACGGCCGGCTGCTGCAGCCGCAAATGGCGTAGTGGCCGCCATTTGCGTGGCTGCCTTTACCATGATAGGCTACGTAAATACTTCGCAACCGCCATTTGCGCCCCTGCTCTTTGCCATGATAGGCTACGTAAATACTTATGTAGCCTATCACGGCAGCCTAGCAGGATGCAAATGGCAGCCGCAGCAGCCAGCCGAGAGACCAGCTGCCTTCGCCGCCACTGGAGCCACCGCTGGAGCTGCCACCGCCGGAACATCCGCCCCAGGTAAGCTTCATCCTGGGGGGGATTCCGCAGGGTGGCGGGGGTGGGAGGCTGTTCCACCACGGGTTTCGAGGGGCTGAATGCCAGCGCATTCGGCCTCACTGAAATCCGTGGCGGAATTCTCCGCCATCCCTGTCAGACACAGGACCCCACACGCTTAGTGGAGTAAAAAATAAAGGTAGGCTCTGCTAGATCCTACATAATTAATGTATTGTCTAGTTTATTCCTTACAGAACCAGCAGGTGTGTGTATGTGCGCACGTGCGTGCACACACAGGACTGTGGGCTTACTTTGGGAAGCAATAGAAAAGGCTGTGTATGTGTGTTTCTGTTCAGTATTTTAAAATGCCTCCTCTCTTAATACCAAAATAATATGCACCACATCATCTGCCAGCTGTGAACAGAAATAAAATTGTGGGTACAGGTATGATAATGTACAATCTAATTAGTGTACTAAACCTTAATAATCTGAGATTTTGTAAATATAAAAACAATTGTTGTGGAACAAACCCATTCCCGTGACACCATAATGATGGAGATTCCCGCACTGCCATAATGAAGGGCTTTATTATACATACTTTCATTACCTCACAGTGTGCCTTACCTAATGTGTTATATGGCCATGTATAAAGCAATTAAACCAATAATCTACTGAAGCTAACACAGAGAATCAGAAAATCATCATATGATTTGATTCATAGCGTGATCCACAGATTTTATTTCAGGTACTGCTCATGCTACAGCACTTTTACCATGTAATGATTGTGCCATTCTTCAGATATGAGTGGTATATTCAGAATTCAAGCTAGGCTAGTGCAAATAATACAGTGTTTTCTCAATAGCTATAGCAAAGGTCTCCATACAGTACCGTTGTGTGGTTCCTGTTCCCAAGCAGTTTCTACAGGATCAGTTTCCTGTGGAAGAAAAAGACAGGGGATTTAGGGGGGCACAATCCTATGCATGTTTAGACAAAAAGTCCTACAAATTCCAGCATCCCTCCAGCTAACCAGGCTGGCTGGGGCATGCTGGGAGTTCTGGTCTTTTTTTCTGAGCCTTTCTGCATGAGGCATTTATTGTATGCTTGTGATTCCTCACTTGCGATAGTTTGCAGGTCCTTTACATGATATCCTCCTCCTCCAGGACCTCTCGTATGGTTTCCAACCATTTTAGTGTGTGTGGGGGGTGTCTAACAAAGAAAGTCTGGTATTATTTGTGAATGGTGGGATAAGGGCTAGTGTAATTGTGCAATTCTTCTGCACTACAGTGCCACCTAGTGCTTGTGTAATGGAACATAAGAAAAAGAAGAGAAAGAAAACCCTCAGGAAAAAAACATGTGTAAAGGAGCCGATCTTAATCCTGCAAAGTATCCAGAAACAGAAGCCTTGGTAAAGTGGTGGGTTAAAAGCCTCATGTAGAAAAGCCCTCTGTCTAAACATGCATAGGAAAGGAAAGGTTCCTTCTGTGCAAGCACTGAGTCATTGCTGACTCCTAGGGGGATGCTGCTTTCGCTGGTGTTTTCATGGCAGACTGTAGCGGGGTGGTTTGCCATTGCCTTCCCCAGTCGTGACTACCTTTCCCCCAGCAAGCTGGGTACTCATTTTACCGACCTCGGAAGGATGGAAGGCTGAGTCAACCTGAGCCAGCTACCTGGGACCCAGCTTCTGCTGGGATCGAACTCAGGTCGTGTGGAGAGTTTCAGTTGCAATACTGCCACCTACCACTCTGCGCCACATGAGGCCTACATGCATAGGACTGCACTGTTATTGCATTGTTTTTGTTTTGTGAAATGTATAGATTGAGCAAGTATTATGAGGCCCAGAAGCAATCACACAGTCAGAAATTCTTTGTTCCAAAGCAACCTCAACCTGTCAACCAGTTTTTCATCAGAAACCTTCATAGATTTTAATATTCTGCTATCTCTGGTACCCATTTTATGCTAGACTCAGGTGTTCACAAACCCTGCAACAGGATGCCTGCCTATTCCCCCCACCTCACTCCCCCTGTCCCCCAGTTATTTTCTCTTCAGCCAAATTCTGATACCAGAAAGTGAGCTCAGCTGGGAGGGAGACTTTATATGTGAAAGATTCTAGGGAGGTAAGTGGCAAGCACAGAAAGGGTTCAAATGCCTCATTAGTGTATTCTTTATGCTCTTGAAATTGGATCCACCACTCCCTGCTTTATATG
Organism: Heloderma suspectum; assembly: GCF_057233095.1. Taxonomy (NCBI): domain Eukaryota; kingdom Metazoa; phylum Chordata; class Lepidosauria; order Squamata; family Helodermatidae; genus Heloderma; species Heloderma suspectum. The sequence goes on from NC_139458.1 coordinate 277,585,336, forward strand.
TGACTGGGGTAGAACTGGATTTAAAGAAGTGGCTATTCTATCTATCTATCTATCTATCTATCTATCTATCTATCTATCCATCCATCTATCTATTAATCAATCACCCATCTGGCTGGTCACCCAGCCACTCTGGGCAACGTACAATAATAGAAACAGTTTAAAACAATAAAATTCTACATTAAAAACATATTTCTAAAAATACCCTAACCCACCCCAAATGCCTGCCTGAACAACCACGTTTTTAATGCGTGGCGGAAGCTCATTAAAGAGGGGGAATGGTGGAGTTCCCTAGGGAGGGAGTTCCACAGACTGGGGGCCCCCACACAAGGCCCTCTCCCTCGTCCTCACCAGCCTAGCTGGCTGATGGGACAGAGAGAAGGCCATCCAAGGCTGATCTTGTTGAGCGGCCTATCTGGTGTTGCTGGAGGCGCTCCTTGAGATAGGCTGGGCCAGAACTGTATAGGGTTTTAAAGGTCAAAACCAACACCTTGAATTTGGCCTGGAAAACAACTGGTAACCAGTTCAGCTCCTTCAGCACTGGAGTGATGTGATCTCGCTGGCGGCTGCCTTTAATCAGGCGAGCTAACGCGTTCTGTACCAGCTACAGCTTCCGAACCGTCTTCAAGGGTAACCCCACGTAGAGCGCATTACAGTAGTCCAGATGAGAGGAGACCAGGGCATGTACTACCGATGGGAGCAGATGGTCAGGAAGGTAAGGGTGCAGCTGCCATATCAGATGGAATTGGTACAGTGCTGTCCGGCTCACAGCTGACACCTGAGCCTCCATGGACAGCTGGGAGTCTAAAATGACCCCCAGGCTGTGGACCTGGTCTTTCAAGGCCACTAGCTGTGAAGCTAGCTAGACATGATGCTAATGTATCATTAGAAACCATGGCAACTTTTCTTTTTAATAGCAGTGGCTCCGTGAGTGTGTGTGTGTGTGTGTGAGTGTGACTTTCATTGGGGCTACATGAAGGCAGAGCTTCAATCCTTCCCTTCCCAGCCATGATCCTGATGAAACAAATGCCAATGGGAGCTTTTTTCTAAGGCCAGTAACTGTGTGGAGGGGCAGATTTTTGTTGGAGTCTTGGCTTGGGAGGAAAAAGTTACTGCTCCCCGCCCCCACCATGCTGCAGTCCCAGTAACTACCACTCCATGCCTGATATTATATTGATAAAAACCTGAATGTCTACATGTCATGGGCTGAATCTGGTGAAGTCACAGGAGTTCAGGTCTCAGGTAGGAATGGAATGCATACATTTTGAAGAGTATGCATTTTGAAGAGATACTTTATTGCATAGCAGAAAGCTACATCCACCAACTATCTGTTTAGGACACTATACAGAAGAGCCGTTCCATTTTATTGTAGCAATGACAATACTGTAAGGTAGGTTAGTTTGCCTAAGGTCACCCCTACTAGACATGACTGGCAATTATGATGGGGTGTGTGTGTAAGCAGCTGATGAATTGGGCTGTGGGGGAAAATGGGTGGGACCCCACCAGATTAATGAGTCACATGGGGAGTGGCTGAGGGTCACATGCAACCCACAGGCCATGGGTTGTGTGCCCCTGCTCTCAGTCAACCTTTTCTTTGTTATTATTCTTAATGTCAACCTTTTCTTTATTACAAGAACAGAAACAGAAACAATATCCACCTTTCTCACAACATACAGCTCATCCACACTTCCCTTTCCAGAATGAAATGTTACCTCCCCATTGGTTCTCCTCAATACCACCTTGAAGAAAGGATTCTATGGCTGCCACTGGCACGATTCCTATAACTTAGTTTAGGATGAACAAATGTTTTGAGTATTGTAATCACAGCAAAGTATACATGTCTGCGTGTGCATGTATACAGATGTGTCTGCGTGTGTAAGCAGATGGATGCGAGGGCACCTGCCAACTCAAGTGAAGCATATGACTTTAAGGAAGAGGGCTTTTCCAGCAGTGGCACCCCCGCTATGGGACAGCTTTCCTAGAGAGGTTCACCTGGCACTGGTAGATGTTCTGGTACCAGATGAAGATCATTCTGTTCACCCAGGCCTTTTGAAGAATACATGTTGTCTGTGCCTCTCAGTTTTAAAATTGGTGTGTTTAATTTTGGGGTGGTGTGAGTTTTGTTGTCACATGAGAAATTCATTTCGCTTTATTTTTTACTAGAATTTATTTTTGACTAGAATTATTTTTGACCTCCTGGAACTGAATGCAGACCTGGACACAATCTGTGGTCGCAATCTGTGCATTTCTCAGCTTGCAATGTAATTTGCATTAAAAAAAAAGTGTTAAAATGTGTACATTTGGGAAATGGACATGAAAAAGTTCATACATTTGAAATATAGACACAAACATGCTTTAATCAATGGGGGAAAATGTGTACATTTCAAAAATGCACTCTACTGATGCGCACATTTGGAAAAATGTGTACGAGGATATGCATGATTTTCATGCAAAAAGGGGAAAAAAACAAAGCTCACAAGTCAGAATGAGCTTTGTGGTGGAATTTGGAGAAGCTTAATGTGTTTTGCTGATTCACACTTCCCTAGGTTTTTTATGTTGCTTTTGTTATGGTTTTAGGTTTTATTTTGTATTTCAATTTCTTTTATGTTTGTTTATTTTAAGTCACCCAGAAGTCTTTAAGTTATGCGGTGGCACACAAATGTCGTAAATAAATAAATAGGATGCTTTGATTTGAAAAAACCTCCTCAGGGTTTTTTAATATATATTTTCCCTCCTTCATTCCCACTTGTCCAGAGGTGCTCTATCTCCCAGCTTCCAGGAAAGCAAGAAGAGATGTGCTAATATACCTAACATCTTTAGGCAGTCCGCAAGTGACACTGTCTGTCAGATAGGAGAGAGAGCTCACTTTACATTCCACTTACCATCTGCTAAGGCTCATTTTGTGTCAAGCTGGCAACGCAGGCAGCATTTGATGATGTGGAATTAGTGAACAATCCTCTGCGTTCAAAATAACTGTTGTCTGCCTTTATTTCCCAGTGATGGATGCACTCTGTGAGATAGAAAATGGTGCCTTGAAAGAATTTGATGACTCTCTAGAAGGAATTAAATGTTTTCTATCAGGAATAATAAATAGGGACAGTGGGTGGACGGAAGATTCTGAAAGATGATTTCACACAGACTAATTAGAAATAATATGCATGTCTGTATTAAGGCACCATTGCTCCAGTCCAGCCTCATGCAGCCAGGGCACATAGCTCCTGTCAGATAAGAACAGATATACTGGGGAAATGAGGGAGAAGTGGGGACTACATTTCACCATTGTCTCCCAAACAGCTGCTTGGCTCTCTCACTGACATTCATCCTGGGACTACAGATGTTGAGCACAAGCAGCAAGATAGGGCTAGGAACCCTACCAGCAGCCGCAGTTATGATCAGGTGGAGTTCCTCACCTAGCTAGTGATATGCACATAAAATTTGCGTCTGTGCACATAAGGCCCCTAGCTGGATCTGAGTGCCTTAGCAATCAAATAGTGTTATTTTATTCTGGCAGCACCTCTTATTTCAACATGGGATGTCTAGCTAAAACTCTCAGTGATCCTAGGTTTCTGTAAGTCCTTTATTTAATAGTGCATTAACTCTGCTCACCAAAATATTTTGAATGTCACCAAGCTCATAGGAATACAGTAGGTTATTCTATGGTTACGGATGTTTTATTTATAATGTATCAGTTATTTAGATATTCATGAATTACTCTTTTCTTTTCACATTCTGTTGGGTATATAACTCTCATAAATGACATGATACAAATAATTAAGGGATTCGCCTTGTCTGAACCATTCCTTTCACTTTTCCCACTAATTAAAGATATAACCATCATATTTAATATTTAGATAGTACTTTCCCTCCTTGCTTAAAGCACTGTCATGTATGTTGTCTGAGTAGCCTTTAAAACATCCTTGTAAGGTCAACCAGCATTATCTTGATATAATTGGGGAGAAAGAAGCAAAACTGAGGAATGGTGGCTTGCTTAAAACCACACAGGTGTCTACAAATACTGGAATTTCCTGTTACAAGGATAAACAAAATTATCAATTTCCAGAGGGTAGCCATGTTCATCTATTGCAGCAAAAACAACAAAGAGTCTTGTGCCACCTTAAAAATTAACCCATTTATTCTGGCATAAGCTTTCATTTACTATAGTCTATTTCATCCGATGCATCTACGAAAGCCTATGTCAGAACAAATTTACGAAATGATCAGTGGGCTGGATCAACTCCCCTGTGAGGAAAGGTTACAACATTTGGGTCTGTTTAGCTTAGAAAAATGGCAAGTAAGGGGAGACATAATAGAGGTGTATACAATTGTGCATGGTGTGGAGAAAGTGGATAGTATTAGAACTCAGGGTCAATTCATGAAGCTGAATCGTGGGAGATTCAGGACAGATAAAAGAACCTCTTCACACAGTATATAAACTATGGAATTTGCTACTACAAGATGTAGTGATGGCCACCAACATGGATGGCTTTAAAAGGGGATCAGACAAATCCATGGAAGATAAGGCTATTAATGGCTACTAATTAGGATGGCAAGAGATTACCTCCAGTATCAGAGGTACTATGCCTTTCTATACCAGTTGCTGGGAAACATGAGTGACAGGATGGAATTGTGCTCTGGTCCTGTACTGTGCAAACAGAATGTGGGACTAGATAGCCCTTTGGTCTGATCTAGCATGGCTTTTCTTATGTTCATATATTCTTACATAGGTGTCAGAAATATGAAATACATATTACTGATGGGGGGGGATCAGCTTCTGCATTATATTTATTTAAATTTCTCAAATTGAAAAAAAAAATGTTTTGATTGACCATTCAAAACAAGATCAGAAATAAAATCTTTACGTACAGATATGTGTTTTGTGAGTTCTATTGTTGAGACTAACCATTGTTATGCTCATTATTTCAAGCTCTTAGCTAAACAGCTCTTTAATATTACTCAGTTCCAATTAAACAAGGCATATGCAGATATCACTAACCTGAGCATTATGTAGCCTTCTTTGTATTCAGATGTTTGAGGTGCAAAAAACATACCAGATGGAGGTAGAATGCTTAGATGAGACCTATTACACCTAGACATCTGAATATGAACATGAACCACTCATCTGTGTCAGCACAAATGTAATCTATCTGCCACATAATGGATGACATTGACTTTTTTCCTTTGATTGAAATGACTTTGCTTGAGTCATGCCTAATGCGATTTTGCTAATGACAATAACCATTTTTTGGAACACTTTGGAAATAAACCAAAAAATGCATCACTAACGGAGCAAAGCCACATGAAAGTGTCATATGCACAACATATTAGGGTTAGACAGAATGGTTTGTGTATACACCTTAAAGTGGGTGTGACATTGGTGGATTTGTTTGCCCTCACTGAAGTGAATATTATCATTCACTGTGCAAATCCCTGCTTTTTCATAATTATGTCCACTAATTGCTCCCTTTTGGTTATATGCTTCGCTATGTCATCTCCACAATATTTCATAGTGATTCATATTTGTATTTGGGGATGGGTTGGGCTAAATGGATAATCTCAAATCTCTTTAGTACATGGCCTCTTAATGGGCATGTTTTAATGAATTGTCTGTAAGAAAATATTCCTCTGCTTCTATCAGGTTGTGATGCAGCAAGCAGTAAAAGAGCATTCGTGGATGGATATCTGTGTGCATTTCACCTATATTTGAAACTAATATAATGAATACAATTTAATAAAAAATATGTATAGCATATGTTGTTGTTGATAAGGGTTGTCTGCATAACTTATAAAACAATTTAATGTGACATAAGATATTCTTAACGTCTTTACTACAGGGTGGAGGGAATATAAACTAAGAGAAAGAAATGGAAGGAGTCTTAAAAGCACCTGAAGAATAAGGGGAATATTCTAGTTCTTGCTGAATGTGAGGAGAGAAGACCAAAGACAACATAGCTGTGATTGGATCCTAATTTAGTCATACTTAGAGTAGACCCTTTCAAATCAGTTGGAGTTAAGTTACTAATGACTAAATTGAATCACATTGATTTCAATGGGTCTACTCAAAGTATGGCTACATCTGGATCCAACTCAGATGTTTTCAACAGGGCCCTTCAAAGCAACCTCTATGCAAATCGATGAAGAACTTTCTCCCTGGCTTTGCACTGTGAGCTGTTTCAAAGAGTTACCCCTGGTAAATCTGCTGCTGTTGGAAAAGAGCCCATCTCCTGCTAGGGGTCAGTCTTCCCAAGGATCCCAGTGGCGGGAAGGGCTTTTGTCCCTCAGGAGCACTTTTACTAGGAGCACTCTTCGAAACATCTTCCTATGGAAAGCAAGGGAGAAACATCGCTATTCCATAGAGGGTGCATTGAAGGTCTGCCCTTGAGAAACTGAGGTTGGGGCAAAAAGCCATCCACAGAGGAGGACCCTTGGGGCAAGAGTGACCCAGGGGATGGGCTTTTGCCAATCCAGCAGCAGTTTTACCAAGAACAGTGCTTCAATGTAAGGAGTAAACTCTAGGGATGTATGGATTTTGCAAAATCTGTTCCATCTGTGTTTCACAGATTGTCAGGTGCCTATCATCTGCTCATTGACGGAATCACATTTTTTTTTTATTTCCTGAATTTGCACAAAGTTGCATTTGTGCAAATTTGCACTTGAGAAAAAGTGCAAATTCTGCCCCTCCCCATGTACAACCCCCCCCATGTGCATTTTCATGCTTTAGTGTAAAAGGGAAATGTGCATTTTCAGCTGTTTTTTAATTTTAGGTATTTTTCTACAACTAAACGTACATAAAATTCCAGAATAGGTGGGGGGGGGGAGGTGCACAAGTCTGCGAAACCCATTCAGTGCTGGAAAAGCTAGTCCACTGCAGAACCTGTGGGTCAGATTCATAGAAATCTGAACTCATGTGATTCCATTGCGGATTTCTCTGACATCCCTAGTAAGCTTAGGAACCTTCTCTGGCTTGGATTTTCATCCAAACTGAAGCAGAAACCAAGGATTTCTACTCCTCACATGTCCTGAAGCTTTTCATGCTTGAGCCCATTTAACGTCATCAGCATCTCTACTCATTTCCAAAGAAAGAAAACTAACTGCTGTTGAAAGAAGGACTCCGCTGTTTATTAGAGTCCGATACAATCCTCATAAGTAGGTTTGAACACTTACACACCAAGGATAAACAGAATCTGTGCAGATCTTTTCCTACCCTGCACTCTCCTCTCCCCCTATTCTGGACTCCCAGAGTGTCTCCAATGCACTGAACTCATTTTACTAATATATCCTCAGTGTAAAATAAGTCCATGTAAAATAATGTTTAAACCATCCAGTTTCTTTTATAGGGTGGTTTTATTAAAAGCATAACAGTTTTGCCCTGGATATTTTAATGATACGATGGCCTCCAGGTAGCCATTTAATCTCTTCTGTTTGGTGGAAGAGAACATGAACATTGCTCCTCTGCTATTTGAAACAAGATAATGAGTCATTTTAGACTGCCCTTTCCCCACCAAATCTTTAACAGTAATGTTGACCTTAAAAGAACTCTTGTGTTCTCCAGGTGGGAGCATTTTCTAGCTGGCAGCATAACAGGGTGTTGGGATATGTCTGAAGCAGTTAGTACACAGAAGCAAAGGAATTAGAAAGCCATTATCCCTAGTTTTAGTTAGTTGCCTGAATACAGAGTAAAAGTTCCAGGGACTTCAGCATTTTTACTAGAGTAACTAATTTCTACTAGCCATGAACATGTTTAAAATTGGACATTTATTATAAAATGTTCTGAGATTGGGACTCATTACACTGGATTTAATTTGTATTCACACTGATCCAGCTGGAGCAACCTGCTCAAAAAAAGTAGGATGTGCTGAGCATGATCAAAATCCTCATATCCACCATTCGGATTGACTCTACAATGTAAAAGAGAGAGAGAACGAGAGAGAGAGAGAGAGAGAGAGAGAGAGAGCTGAAACTGGTCTTCTAGATTGACCCTATATTTCTTCCGCTTACTGTCTAGCACAATGTCAGCCAAACATGAACTGATACAATTGTATCCACTGAAATCTACAGAGCACAAAACATGACACAGTAATAATAGGTAATTAACCCAACCATTTCATTCATCCACACTTGCCCCTTCTCTAGCAGGTGGATCACAGGTTGAGAAATTTGCACAGCACCTCTTTGTTCGCATGGTTCCTCATCCAGCTACAAAAGCTGGCAGGTCCATGGAAGCCTGAATTCATCTGTATATGTACCCTAGCTGGATTGGAGGTGGATAAATTTTGACAGTCTACAGCAGATAGGATTTCCCTAACAGTCCAAACGTTGACAATGGTTATATATTTAGACCCTACTGCACATAAGTTCTCATCATCTCCACCATCCACCCCTTTCTTTGCCTGCATGTGAGTATCCCAGAATCTGAGGAGTGAAGAACTGATGTAAGAAACATAATTTCAAGATGGATCTGAAATTTGTAACGTTTGAGAAATGCTGAAATACCTACAAAGAAGGTATCTCAAATGCCCATTTTGTAGCAGACAAATACAAGTGCTAGTGAATTGGAGAATGAGGGTGTCTGACCACTACTGGTCACCAGCAAGAATGCTGAAGATAGCTCAGAGAAGAAGCTAGATTGCTTTAATGAGTAGCCACCGGTGGCATATTTCCAAGGCCACCAGATCCCAAAGGAGGAATTATCACATTTCAAGAATCCTGATGTGTATATTTAATCTTCCTTGAAATTGGGTGATTATGCATATACTGTGTGCCTGGGAAAGTTCTTGCTCTGGGGGGCTTTTAAACATAAACATCTCATCTAGCCTGCTGTAACCCAAATGCATGGGGTTGTATTTTCTCTCTCTCTCTCTCTTTCTCTCTCTCTCTCTCTCTCTCTCTCCCTTCTTTCCATTTTTATTTGGCTTATCCAGTGAAACTAAATGTCCCTTATGTGAAAAATAACTGCCAAGGTGCTCTTGTGGTCTGTTAGGAGTAAAGGGATTGAATACTGGAATATGAGTTGTTCCTCCAGCCCATCTCTTACCGTATGGTTAATGGTTTTGATGACACAGAGGAGGATTGTTTATAGGATTTCTTTTTAGTGCATGGTATATTAGCATCTCACATTTTAATGCATTCCATAAATAAACAATGATGAAATGCCAGTGTTTTGCAAACTGTGTGCAGTTAACTTTGTTCTGAAATCTGGCTGTATATACACAATCTGCAGCACATATAATTCCCTCTCTTGTCCTATCTTATGCTGATTTCCTTGGAACGGATATTTAACAGACATTTTATCACTTTTCTTACCCAGACTAAAATATTAAGCTAGCATGTAGCAGCAGCAGCATATATGGTAAGTGACCTGTGCTGAGAAATAAAGGCTGTCATTCTGAGAGAAGCCAACTATTGCTTTATCTGAGACATACAAAACAGTTTCTGGAATTACAGACCTGGCAAGCCAAACACAGTCTACCAGCCAGCCATGTATCATGGCCCATAAGGAACTTGATACAACTCCTGGTTTTGCTGCCTAGAAGTGTAAAGGATTTTCAGATGTTTCATTCAAGGCAGATCATAAGTACTTCTGCTCTGAAAATCACATGAATAAAAGCACTTTCCAGGACACTAACATTATGCTTTTAAACCTGTGGATGCTTTCACATGCTAACTATATCACTTGACAACACAGTTGGGTCACCTTGTGGCAACTTGTGGCAACCTTTTCACATTGAAAATGGTTGCATGAATCAGCCACCTCAGTGTGTCAGTTGTCAGTGGAAAGGGATGAGATGTATTCCAAACAGATTATATTTAAGGTTTTCTTTTTCCAGTCAACTTCCTATTCTCTTCCCTGAACTGCCCAAGAGAAACAGCTGAATTTCCTGGAACCATTTTGCTCTACAAATGTTACCCAATAAATGTTATAGATTTGAGTATATGCATATCTATCTATCTATCTATCTATCTATCTATCTATCTATCTATCTATCATGTTTGGGTCCCCAAGGTGTAACAATATAAGACCTCCACTGCGTAGAACAAATGCCATATCTGACAGTTTAAACTTGCTGACCAAACCTCAAGCAAACACATTACCTCTTAATCTGTCATACCTGATGATGGTTCCACTTGTGCCTCCCACTCCTGTGTTACCATTACGCATCCCCAGGATGCATTCTACAAACAGTGCGTTGAGAAGTAAACAAAGAAAGAGTTGGGGATTCCTTCCAGAAATGACAAAAACAAATAAAAGATCACAGTCAAACAAGCTTTGTTTTCTAACTTTGCTTCAACATGTTGTTTCCATCCAGCAAGATTTAGAGGAAGTAAATGGAATGGAGGAGAAGATGGAAGTGTCAACAAAACAGTATCTGATGGAACCTCTGAAAAAGCCTACTATAGGCCAGCCGAACTTATGACCCACCGAACTGATTGCCACTCAGCCATCTATTGGGGCCTGCCAGATGATTATCTTGCTAAGCAGCAGCTAATTACCAAAAGACCTTTATATCACCTTTTCATCAAAAAGGTTCCAGGGCAATTTACAAGTTAAAACCACAAAATCCAATAAAAACAACAAACAAACCATGGAACCTTGGACCAATTAAAATAGAACACAATATTAAAACTGAGAGACTGAGATTCCCTAGCCTTTGATAAGTAGCAGACTTTGGCTTGGTTCAAACATAATGGGAAACCATGGTTTGCTACTACAAATGTCAGCCTCACATGCTGCCCTCCTCTTTTTTCAAGGAGCTTGGAAGCTTTTCACAGTTCCTTGTACAGTCAAAATCTAGAGAGCTGTGGTTTGTTTATACGATGATTAGTGAGAACACACCAAGATCAAACCATGGTTTCAGATCATGGTTTATTCTCAAACCATAGTTTAAACAGACCACAGTCTCTCAGGTCAAACATCACAGGGAGCTGTGGTTAGTGTAATAATGGAAGCTTTATGTCCTTGCAGGCACACAAGAAGAAAAGAAGGGTGGAACTACCAAGCTCAAGGCTTGCCATGGCTTATTCTAACTGTGGGGAAATAATGGTTTCCCATTATATCTGAAGCAAGTTGTGGAGGTCTGCGTACAGTGTGCCTGCCTCTGCTCCACACTATGGTCAAGCTGGCTGGAAGTGTATCGAGCTGGGGTGGGCACAGCTTGCGGCAATGGCTGGGTGTCTGGTGCTGGCATTTAAGAGCAAGCAGCAGCAGCAACACAGAGAGGAGAAGTAGCAATAGCAGCAGCCACCTCAACAGAAGTTAGACAGAGCAGTGAGGAACAGGGAGTTTTCAGGAAACTTTGGGCTTCTTCTCATGGAGCTTTTATCCTGCTATTGAGATTGCTCACTCACAGAAGTTTGCGGGTCTTTTAGATGATGTCATGAACCTCCAGGGCACATCCAGAGGTATTTCCTGGTTATTCCATCTCAAAAGGATCCATGAACTATCTATTTAAGTAGGGATATTGTGCTATTAAAAGAACCTCTAGATAGTGCTATTACATGGAGTTCTATGGAAACTTGAAAATTAAAAGCTTCCCTTCTCAGCTATCATGTGGTCACCGCTGTAAACATGGAAAGGCTCCACAACGGGAGGACTGTGGGTTTTTTCTTTAATGTGAAGGCAGTCTTTGTCAAAGGGTTGGTGAGGTCTCTGTCCCTTGCTCGTTTGCACCAAAATAAGCAAAAGGAGAGGAGGGATTCTGAATGCAAGGGTCCAGAGGCGAGCCAACTATGGAAAAAGAGAGTCAAGTTAGTGTTCTTTGGAGTGAGAGAGGGGGAGAAAGAGAAGTTGCAGAAGCTGCTGAAGAGGTAGGGGCTAGATTTAGGTATTAGAGTTAGTTAAAACTGCTGCAGGAAGGTCCTGGTGATGAGACAGTTTTCTTAACCCTGCTGGAAGGGTGAGAAGGGAAGGACCCACACACTTTTTCTCTGGGAAAAGAATGAAAGGTGGGCTCTGAGGGGTTTTCCTTAAGATCAAAGCTCCATCAAACCCCTGCCACACCTGAGAGGTAGTCCAACACAACCCTTTGTGCTAGATGTATGACTTGCAACATCATCCGGATTACTGGATGGTACATTTTGCTTTATGCACTGCTGTATGTCCCCTGAACCCATACAACTCAAGCATTGGTTTCACAAGCACACTAATATGTTTTCTGTGAATCAACCCTAAGGAGTTTGTTTTTGCTCTTTCCTGGGATACTGTCTATCCTATCGAGTAAAATATAATTCCTTGTTTAAATAGCATTTCTCCATTCTGTTCCCCCAAGGAAGCAGACAGTACTTCTGTTTTGAAGGAGAGTTCTTCTGGAGTCTGTCTGTAGACACCAGGAAGTGACTATCCCATTTAGCCTGCATCTCCTGGGCATCTTCACTGCCTGGAAGAGATGCTGTATCTCACCCTCCATTCATCTCCTGCCTCGCTTCATATTCATTTTAAGCCAACTTGATAACCTTTGTCTTATCTTGTCTCTTCCAATAACATCTACACTCTACTACTACCTATTCTCAGGCCAATCTATCTCTTTTGAGATAGCCCCTACATAATTTTCAGATATATTAATCTTAGTTAGTATCCTTTTATTGACACTAAGCCCCCTTATCTCAGTTGTTTGCCTTTATATTCCCCAGTCTTTACTCCCATGTTCTGTCTTTTTGATATTGTTCCTGCTTCTGTTCAGTGCCATGAAGGAACCTTAGGCTGCAATCCTATACTCTTACTCTTCACCTGGGAGTAAGGCCTATTGAATTCAGTGAGACTTACTTCTGAGTAGACATGTATAGGATTGTACAGTCAGTAATTTCCTCCTGAAAATCTTTCCCCAAGGTGTGCTGTTTTGCTGGAGAAAAACTGTATTTCTTATCACTCTTTCTATTTCCAAGCAAGGTGTCCGTGTCCCCCATGTAGATGCACAGAGTATGAAAACAGGAGAAAGAACAGGACCAGTATGATTTCCTGAGTACTGAGGTGATCCCAAGGTATGTAGGAAAATAAAAAAAAAAACACAGGGACTGAGCGATGCCATATAGAGAGCAGTGTGCAGCCAAGAGCTCAAAGAGGCTGGCTATTAGACTGGAGGGAAGCAAGTAGCCTACTCTTTGCTTTCCTTAAGTCCAGGGGCAAAAGGAAGGAAAAGGAATTGGCCATGGAGAACCTTCAGTGCATCTCATCAAAGCCCAATTCCACCCCCACCCCCTTAGAATCCTTTAAGATGGAAGAACGATCATCACAAGTTAAAGGACAGATGAATCGTGTTGGTCAAAGCTGTGTTGCCTGGGTCCTCTTATCCTGAGCTCCACCTTAGAGGATTGGAAGGGGGATTGGATTAGTCTCACATTCTCTAACTTCTCTTTCCTCCATAAGAATTGGACTCTGGGTAAACTGGATGCACATCAAAGTGCCGATAGACCACCCATATTGAGATGTTCCTTGCACCGAGAACAGCATTTTTGGCAGGCCTCCGCTTGTCTGCTTTAAGGGCTATATGTGGTAGACATGGATTGTGAAACCCAACTGCAAACAGCACATCCACATATCATGGAGGTTACACATTCATGTAACATAATGCTTTCCACTTCAAAATACTTGCAAACATGAACCCCTTCTTTGAAGGGAAAGGCTATGAATTATAAAGGGGTTTATCCTAAAAGATGTGTGATGTGTGTATTATGAATGGACATGTGCCCTTCATAACTGACACAATATACACATACTTTGACAGGAAAAATCATAAATAATATACACATGACCCCTAACTGGAGCTTTGCTAATTTCATTAAAGACAAAACTGTGCTCGTCACAGATTCCTGGTACATTCTCCTTCTGTCTTTAATAAATTCTTCACCTTATTCAAAGATTCATCTATTCCCAAATGTCTCAAATCACTGTCATCTTTCTGTGTTTCTTATACTCCCTTGCAGGCATGGCCCCTAGTGGATTTAATCCCAGTTTCCCCACTGGTTATAACAACATTCTTCTTTTGTATGGCATCTCTAGATTCTGTGTACCTCACTTCCATCATGGTTGCCGCTTATTTTCTGTAGACTTCCAGAATTGTACCTCTAGCATTATGTATTGGCTATGATCCTCTTCTTCTTGTGAATAATTTTTTTATAACAGAGAGGCAGGACTGAATTCCTGCTTTTCTCACCCACACTGTGATGTCGCTTGCTCTCCAACTCAATAGGCAAAACCACATCAATCTTCTCAAGAGGCAAGGGAGGAGCAGGAAGCACAATACATGGATACTGAGAGAATGGTACTCTTTCATTCTTCAGATGACTTGTGATTCAGTTGTCTGAAAAGTTGGGCACTATGGGTTTAAGAATTCAACAAACTATATTCTGTAAAATTATTACAGGTCATTTTATTTATTAAAGCCATAACCCTCCTTTCCTCCAAAGGAGCTCAAGGCAACAGCCATGAGTTTCTCTGCCTCATTTTATCCTCACACCAATCATCTGAGGTAGGTTAGGCTGGCCCAAGGTCATCCAATCAGCTTCATGGCTGAGTCGGGATTTAAACAATGTTCTCACCAAAACTGACTACAATGCTACTAACTCTTATTACACAAAGACTATCAAAAATTCAAATATAACACCCAGATTCAAGATGAATGTTTAGAGCAGGTGTCCCCACCACCACCACAGCACCATTAAATCTTATTTCAGCCTCCTGAATAATTTTCTCCTGACCCTTCACATTTCTTTTGTTACTTGAGATATATTTAACACATTATTAGCAATGCTTAATTGGCGAACTAAAAATCTCTTTTATATAACTGTAATGTTTTGACGGAACATCATTTGTGAATCCTTAACCTGCCTTTTCCTAAACTATCAGTTTTTTCAGCACTGAGCATTCTACATTTCTTTTCTTTACACTATGTAAATGCTTAATCAACTATATAAGCCCAGAGTAATAATTACTAATGAACTGAGTCTTAGTAGTTTTAATTTCCTCATGTAAAACTATCTCCAACGTGTTTTGCATCAAAAATGTGTTTCTGTTTAAGTGGCTTCCTTTGGATTGGCATACAAACACTAGGAATTCCCTTAAGTCTGTGTAAAGAAGATAGCATCAAATTGCTTTGACCACGGAAATGTGACTTCATGCCTATTTACATTATTCTAATCAAATTCAAAGCTGCATTTGGAATGCCGGAAGAACCTTAAGTGTTCCTAAGATACTGATCGCTGGATCTACTTATCATAGATAGTAATCTTCCTTTATCAATAGTAAACATTTTATAAATCAGAAGCTGAAATTAGAAAGCATTGAATTTGTATCGGTTAGTTTTATCTAACAAGTATTTATTAATCCATTTGTGCCTGAATAATAATAATAATAATAATAATAATAATAAAAATTGCCAAACCATTTCATAAAGGATAGATGATGAGATAGTTTTATTGGTATGTGATTAGGTGGTACAACGATGGTGCAAATTATATATAATGGAAATATAGTACAAATATCATCAAAAGAAAAGGTTTTTAATTCCACAGAAATGAAAACTTCTACAAATTGTGTGAATGAATTTCATTATATTTTTAAGGTAAATGTGTCATTATATTTGACCTTTTCTTTCCATGGGAGCATGTTCAGATTCTGAATCAATATTATTTAGATTTTCACGTTAATCCACCAAGATACTGATCTCAAATTAGAGCTGGCATTTGGATGACAGGGACATGTGAAGTTCAAAATTGCTTTGGTGTTTTTTAAAAGTTAATCCTTGTGCAAAGGACTTTACTTGCAAACAGAATGTGGCCGTTTGTTTTTGTGTGTGTGATCATTCATGTGTATAGTTCGATATTCCATGTCCTTCTGAATTCTTTGAATCTAACAGAAAGCATAACTTGAAGGATTTGCTTTCTGCTGAATGTGATTATTTAAATAAGACATTAAGCATTTGCTGTCCTTAGATCTAACCAGTTCTTCCCATGGGGCAAATGAAAGACCTCTTCTTCCCTGTATGGACATGTTACACAAGCTCATCATACCCAGTATGGTAAAGGAAGTGTCAAAACAAGTTGTATTAAGCTTGCGTATACCTTCAAAGGGCTTCAAGATTTCCTATTTGTTTTATTCCACTTAGCTGCTTCATTTTAAAAACTGAAAACACTGAGTGCTAGGAAAACCAGCCTGCCCTAATAGACTTGCATTCAATCTATTTTCACTTTGGGCAATGACACAGAAATGTCATAATACATAGCCATGTTGCTGAAACATGTGGTTCTAACTTTACTCAGTCGTATGGCAGAGTGCTAGTAGTCAGGGCTGTTATGTCCATATTTGGTGGTCCCGTGTCCATGGAATGTTGACATGTTTGTCCGTTTGTTTGTTTTTAACTGCAGAATTTGCTGTGTGGATTCTTTAGAGAGAAAAAAGTTTTCATTTGGCTTTTTTTATTTTGCCATTTTGGAGAGTTCCTGGCCTAGTAATCAAATTTAAGTAAAAATCAGAGGTGGACAACTTCCCCAAAGTTCTCCCCATTTTAACTCAGAATTGATATGAACAAAATCAGGATCAATTTTCCAAGCTAAATTGGGGGTGGGGGGAGTCAGAAAAAATGGTCATGCCCATCCCTGTTATCCTCTGTCACTCCCACCACCACCCCAGACCAAATCACACTCCCCCCCCTTACATTCTTTCCTTTCCTTCCAAGCCCTGTGGTGGCAGGATGAGCAGTGTAGTGTGCATGGATTTTTTAAAAGGAATGTCATCCCCTTTTTATCCTTCCCTCATACATGGATAAACAGCATCTTAGGGGGCAAAGCGCAGTGGCTTCTGGGAGGAATTATCCATAGGGCTACCGCAAGATTCTTGTTCTTGCTACACGGGGCCAAAAGAGACTTTACTTTAAATATGTATCTAGCAGCTACATCTCCCCCCCCCCCTTTTTATGTCAGAGTAGATGTAGGGTTTCTGCTTTGGATTGGGACCTTAACATGGGGGTTAGGGGGCTTTTAAGATCTGGATTGGGCCTCTGTACCTACTCTAAAAATGAAAGAGGGAGTAGCTGCTAGACACAGATTTAAATTAATATCTGCTTTGGCCCACAGTGTTTGAAATATGGGGTTTTGGACAGGTGAGATTTACACCAGTGTTTGGGTATCCAATATCCATCCTGTTTTTAAAGTTTCATGTCAGAGCATTAGCTACAGAGAGATGAACAAAAACTTTTCAAAATTGCCCTTAGAAACCCTAGTTATGTCCCCCACTTCCAGTTGCAAACTTCCAGTCAAAACTAATGAATTCTTCTTTGCAAAACAAGAATCCTATGAGCATCTCTACACCAGCCTAAAATCCCGCATTTAAAATGCAGCTTTCTGCTTCCATTTTAAATGCAGGCATGACAGACTCCCTTTACATGTGCTTCCTTCCCCCTCCTCCCCCCCTCCTTTTCCCCCTTATCTGAGTCTTCCATATGATTCATTGGTCTAATTCCTCTTATTGAGGGTTTTCCTCTTTTCACAGAGGGAACTCAAGCAGAACTCAAATGCTGTAATTTGATACCTCATTATTTCCGATCTTTATTACAAATGTAATAAAGATCATTTAGTGCAGGAGACACCCTGGAGGTTGTCGACGTCATCTAAAGGACCTGCAAACTTCTGTGAGTAACCAATCTCAATAGCAGGATAAAAGCTCCATGTGAAGAAACCGATCATATCAAATTTGGTTCAAATCCATCCAATTGTTCTTGAGTTATAGCGGCCACACACACACACACACACACACACACAGCACTAGAAATCTGTGACTTCTCTTTGAAAAAAAACAAACCTTTAAAATGCCAAATACATTTATCCTCTTCAGAATAACTTACCATTCAACAAGAAATCAATAGCTTAATTATAACATTTCATGCACATTGAATTACATAACAGCTTTGTACTATAAAGGGTAATAGTATAATTCATCTACTGACTAATACTACACTAGTTATCTGGTAGCAGAAGCTGGTTCCTCTGGTTTAGCACATGTGTGGGACCTACAGGCTCCCTTTTCTCTGAGGTACAATTCCATTCTGCTGGGGAGTGTGTGTGAATATCACAGCCGGATGGCTGGGCTTAACTGCACAGATCTTTCCCATCCAACTGGTACCTTCCCTCTGGGCATGCTGTTGATTGGATGGGGCAATCAGCATGATCAGCCTGGACTCAGGTTGTGTGAGCAGTAGGGATGTACGAAAGTCCCTTACCTGATCCTGAAGCTTGATTTGCGGTGGGGGGGAGGCGCTCCGTCCCTCCCCCTGAAATTCTGGCCGGGGGGGAGGTGCCCCATCCCTCCAGCCGCGAATCCTTCTGTCCTGCCGGGACACAAATGGCGGCGGCCATAGCCGCCGCTGTTTGCATCCCTGCAGTCAGCTGTGATAGGCTACGTAAATGTTTACGTAGCCTATCACGGCTGAGTGAAAACAAAAAACAAAAACCGTGCGTATGCAAATGGCGGCGCCCATGGGCGCCGCCATTTGCATTCCTTATTTTGGCAAGTGTAGTCTACGTAAACATTTACGTAGACTATGGCGAAAATAAGGGGAACACTATTTGCGTTCCCCTTATTTTCGCCGTAGTCTATGTAAATGTTTATGTAGACTACACGTGCCAAAATAAGGAACACAAATGGTGGCGCCCATGGGCGCCGCCATTGTGTACGCACGGTTATTTGGTTTTTGTTTTCACTCAGCCGTGATAGGCTACGTAAACATTTACGTAGCCTATCATGGTGTTTTTTAAAAATCTAGCCGTGATAGGCTACGTAAATCTTTATGTAGCCTATCACATTTGTTGTTGTTGTTGTTTTTAACTTGGAAATGGCGGTGGCGGCAGCCGGTCAGAAGACCGGCCACCGCCGCCGCAGCGCCGCCACCGCACCGCCGCAGCTGCCACCGCCGAACCACCGCCGAACCGCTGCCGGAGCCGCTGCCACCAGGGACATTCGCACAAGGTAAGTCCCATCCTGGGGGGGCGGGGGGGAAGACTGTTTCTCCACCAGTTTCGGGGGCCGAATGCGCTGGCATTCGGCCTCCCCGAGATTCGTGGAGAAATTCTCTGACATCCGTAGTGAGTAGTTTGTTTCAGTTCCTTTTTGATCTGGATTTACTCAGTTTGCACCTTCCCGACCAAACACAGATTTGGATGCAATCTGCAGTCAGCCCTCTGCCCAGCCATGCAAGCCCCCTGCTCCTCCTTACCTGGACCCATGTGGAGCTCCTGCAGCAGCCGCTGTCTTGGAGGGAGTCACCATTTTGGTGACTCTTCTTCCGGTAAGTAAATGGTGCATAGACTGCAGTTGTAAAGGGGCCATCTACGCAATATTACAGGCTTAAATGGCCCATTTATGCCTGTAATTCTCATTGGGGCTTTTATGGCCGCTATCTATGCACCATTTACTTACCATTTACTTACGGAAGAAGAATAAGAGTTGTCATGGCGACTCCCTCCAAGACGGCAATGGCTGCGAGCACTCCCCACAGGTCTAGGTGGCTTGCGTGGATGGGCAGGGGGCTGCTCAGATTGGGCCGAAGGGGCCCAAAGTGCTTCAGGAGTAGCCCAACCCACTTCAGGACACTTCAGGGTGCTCCCAACCCACTCTGGAACTGGACCACTTTGGCCCAAATCACTCACTTCAGGATTCAGGCCAAAGTGGTGCACAACCCTAGTTCTTAGCTGGACAGAGGAAGCCTATCTACAGTTATCCATACTCTGGTAATCTCTCATCTGGATTACTGCAATGTCTTATATGTGGGTCTGCCTTTGAAAATGGTCCAGAATCTTCAGCTGGTCCAAAATAGGGCAGCAAGTGGTTAATGGGGACTGGCCAACGTGATCATATTATGCTAGTACTTTTCCATCTGCACTGCCTGCCACTCCATTTCTGGATCTGATTCAAAGTGTTGGTATCAACATTCAAAGCTCTAAATGGCTTGGGACCAGGTTACCCGAAGGATTGTCTCCTCCCAAAAACACCTGCTAGGACCCTAAGATCAGCTTCAGCAGTCCTTCTCCAGGAGCCCCCACCAAAGGAAGTGAGGTGGGTAGCTGCTAAGAAGAGGGCCTTTTCTGCTATGGTACCCTGGTTATGAAATGAGCTTCCCAGAGAGGCTCGCCTGGCACCAACATTGTGCTCTTTTCAGCACCAGGTGGAGACCTTTCTATTTTCCCAGGCATTTTAGTTTTTCAGTTTCTGTTTTAAATCTCATATTGTATTTTACATTTTGTACTGCTGGGTTCGATTTGTTTATTGTTTGCATTTTTATACTGTAGTCTTAAACTTTAAAACCTTTATGTTGTATTTTATGGTTTTTATTGTTGTTAACTCCCCAGAGAGCTTTGGCTGTTAAGAGGTATACAAATGTAATAAATAAATAAACAAACAAACAAACAAATAAATTTCTAACCTTATCAAGGAAGATGACATCTATATATTTAATTACAAAGATCATATATCTGAGTGTTTCAAACTGTGCTTCATAATACCAGAAATAGGTTACTAAGTTTTAAATCAAATGTGAAATGGGGAATAAAAGCTAATTGTCCACACACCTTACACTTCCTCTAACCGAGGGACCATAGCTCAATGATAGAGAACCTGCTCTATGTGCAGAGGGTCCCAAGTTCAATCTTGAATAACTCCAGTTAATGCTTAGGTGGGCAACTTGTGGTCCTCCAGATGTTTTGGCCCACAACTCCCATCAGCCTTGGCCAGCCTAGCCAATGGTGAGGGATGATGGTAGTTGCAGGCCAAAACATCCGGAGAGCCACAACTTGCCCGCTCTTCAGTTAAAAGGATCAAGTAGCAGGAAATGCAGAAGCGGGCAACCTGGGAGCATAATTCTGTGGTCACAGGAGCATAATTCTGCTTGCTCCCCATGTGCCTTGTTGCCTTGCAAAATTGCTGTGCTTTTTGCTGCCGTCACAGAAAATTTGGCAGCAATTTCAGTGGCAAGGGTGGGATGTGGCCTGTCATGGGTTCTGGGGGCAATGTGCCCCCCAACCCCCAGAAATTGCGTTCCCTAAGGTAATGTCAAAGACCTCTGGAGAATGGCTGCCATAGTACTGGGACAAATGGACAAATAATCTGACCTGGCGTAAGGCAGCTTCCTATATTCCAGGTCAGCTCCAATCCCATGTTTTAAGAGGCAAAGTGCCTGAACCTCCCTGCTACAAACATGATTTAATTATTATTAAGTATTGTCCTAATGGTTTAAGGTGTGCATTAGTTCTTATCTTTGTGAAGCTACAAGAACAATCCGCTGGAGATGATCTTGGAATGAACTTATTTACAGGAGGTACTGGAATCTGCATTAAAATCAGGTGACATTTCCAAGAGCCGTTGTATGAACTCAGCTGTTGATACAGTGAAAGCTGCCTGACAAAAACATCAGAGGGAAGCCTGGGCACAGGGATTAGAATTGGATAACAAGTTGGAAAACTGTTTGGCTTGCACTGCAGGCACAACTTCCCTTAGGGTTTCCCAAATTCTCCCTAATGCTCTCCCGGCTCTAGAGTCAGAGCTAACACTGTTTGCTGAAGGGCTGTCGATTCTTGGGAGGAAGGCAGAGTTGGGGCACAGATGGGGCTTGATGGATGCTAAAAGGGAGGCATTACCTGCTGAAGTCACAGAGCAGCCACAATTATTACAGGTCTCTGGGTTCATTGTCAATTAGAGTGGCAGTTAAAGCAAGCAGCAGCTGTGACAGATGGCTGGGCTCCAGCAACGTTGTGGTAATGGGACCAGAGCCAGCTCAAATCCTTTCATTCTCCTTCCCTTCAAAAAAATTAAAAAAATAAAAATTCTACGTAGTTGTCAATTAGTTACAATGTATAGGGCAGAGCATTGTATTTACAAAGGGGTCATTTATCTGTTCTCGCTTAATTCTTAGCCTTTTCCCCCTTAAAGTAGAAATTGTGTTTATTACTTATTTCAAACATGCTTTAACCCAAAAGACATTTCATGCTAAATCTTTGTTCAGTGGAAACTTACAATATGCTTGTCTCCAAATTGAGCCAATTCCAACTAAGTTGTTAGCATTTCAATTAGGGAAATCTACCAGAGGTTGGCACCTTTACTCTTGCTGATGAGAACAAAACCATCTATTTTGCCATCAGTGAGTCTGAACAATTATATATAAGTCAAGAAAGTTCTTTAATATCTGACCTCTTGCCTACTCCAGCTTAAAGTTTGAATCCCAACTTTACACACTAATGAGATTTAGTAAATATGTTGATACCTTTTATTGCACCTATGGAGCTCTGTCATTAAATATTTTAGAGGAGGCATCCCCTTCGACACTAACTTTATAGCTTCCATCCACAGTAGATAAGGACAGTGAAGAGGCTATTATCAAGCATAATGCAAATGATTCATCACAGGCTACAGGAAAGGTAGAAAAGGATCAAGCAAAATTACTTTCTTTGCACCTTCTTCGGCTCATGCCAGCCTGAGGTATCCATCCTGCAGGCATTTGGACTTCTTAAAGGGTGGTGGGGGTGAGGGCCAGGGCTGGCCCTGCCATGAGGAAGAGTGTGAGACAGTCACCTCAGCCAGCAGCTTTTTGGTGTCATAAGGGCAGCAAATTGTTAGTCATTCCCTTTTCTATTATTGTATTTCTACTGCCAGGGATGGAGAGAGGTGCTTATGGGATTGTCTGCCTCATATAACAAAATAATTTGGATGGCTTTGGGTAGTATGCATCTTGACCTGAGTGGGTGGGGGGCACCACTTGCTACTGTACCTCAGGCAGTAAAATGTCCTGGTGAGGGCATGCACAAAGGTCTCACAGTCACTGTGTTCACCCCCATCTGCTCAGTCTTTCTTGTGTTCTGCCAAGTGGTCTAAATGGGGCTTCTGCTCACAACTGCTTGAATTTAAGTTGAACCTTCTATGCAATTGGGAATCCTGCTTTATCAGGGTTCTCAATCATGTGGACGCTTTTACTTGTGTTCAAGTGAACATCAGTAGAAGGCCCCTTCAGACCTTCCCTGTCAACATGGGAAGGTTGGGGACTGAGCAGGTGGGGAGAGGAATGTGGGGGCAGGGCTTGAATATGCACCCTCCCCACCCTTTTAGCCCTAACATGAGCAGGCTCAATGCCTGTATAGGGCTAATAATCTCTCTGGAGAATAGGCTTTCAACTTCTTCCTCACAAAAACAAGAGTTCTTTCTACCAGCCCGGTACAAATGAGAAGAATGGATAGACAAACAATTCAGAAACAATTAATTTCCCCAAAGAAACATAAAATGGTATCAAGAGAACACCAAGAAACAAAAATAGGAACCTATAAAATAAAACCTTCAGCTTTGACTAGTTTAAGTTTATGGAGTGCTAATACCTCCCTGAAAAGAGTATGTCTGCCAAATCTGCCAAATCATATGATACTTTATTTAAAGTTCAGTTTAAAAAACAAGATAGTGTTTTGGGTAACTCACTGGAAAATGGATTTTGGAACATATTTTTGTCCCTGTGCTGTGCAAAGAAAAGAGGACAGGAAAGAATCATTGTCAAAGATCTCCAAAAGCTTTTAACTATCTTCACTTCTTCAAGTCCAAACGGCCACATTATATTACATGGGCCACATTATATTACCTCTTTATTAGAAACTAGCAGATGGACCCAGCTTTGCATGGGTGGGAGTAGCTCTTATGGTGATACAGTAGAGGCTGCAAACCATCTTACACAGCTGTCAGAGTTGGACATAGGGATGTCGGAGAAATCCGCTAATAAGTTCAGATTTTCTGGAATCCAACTCACGGATTCCACAGCAGACCGGCTTTTCCCCTGTTGGGCAGATTCTACAGACTTGCAGATTGTTTTTCTAACTTTCCCAAATTTTGTGCAAATTTTGTCATAGAAAAATATGCAAAAACAACCCCACCCCCAAATGTGCATTTTCCCCATGAGCTAAAGCGAAAATGAGCATTTGGGGGGAATTTGCACATTTTCACATGTGAATTTGCACAACTGCGCACTTGCACAAATGTGAATTTGCGCAAATTTGGAAACAAAAAATCCAATTCCATTGATGGGTGGATGACAGAACGAAAAGCACCTGACAATCCATGAAACACAGACAGAACGGATTTTGCAGAATCCATACATCCCTAGTTGGACACACTATGCCCATCCTGTGTGAGTGAAGCCATGCCTGTTGGCACCCCTAGGCACAGCCCCTACCTTGGTGCACCCCTATTGCCCCTAAGAGAGGGGTCTGGCCAGTCCATTTCTCTGACTGGCGCCTATCCTACAGCAGGTGGACGGACAGCAGTGTAACTCTGTCATTTGCATGGGTTGGAAATCCCTTAGCTTGATGCAGTCTACATGGAAACACATACACAGCCTGGACAGTTGGCATGTGCCTGCCCCATCTGAGCAAAGCTAGGCCTGCTGGCAACCCTGGGCATGGCTCCTGCCTTCCCCTGTGGGGGGAGGGGGAGGTTGTTCTTTTCCACAGCAGGGAGTCGTCTGTAGCTCTTAGTTTGCTACATGCAAGGCTTTTTGGCATGAAAAGGCTAATTTCCCTTCCATGGAATAATCTTTGTAGGCCTGAAGCAAAGCTATAAAGCTGTCATACATGGTGCCTACTCTGTCTGAGTGAAGCTATGCCTTAGTGGCACCCCTGCCCTGGGTACTGCCCCTGCCATGCCATAAACTACAGCCACCTGAGTGAGGGGTCTGTCCACTCTATTACCCTGGGGAGAGGCTGCCCCTCATCAGTGTGTGGGTGCAAACGTATAACTCTGTCCCTTGGCCTGCTAAACTCTGGGGACTTCACAGTGTATGGAGAGCAAAGCTATGTGCTGGTTAGGGAAGTCTGCCCCTATTGGCTGATGATGTTAGTACAGGCTTCAACCACATGGACACATTTAAATTGATTAAAAGTAATTAAGGGAGCAATCCTACGGCTGCTAGTCAGTGGCTAGATGGCCATAGGATATGTCGGTTTCTGGGAACCGATCTCAGACCCCTCGCTCCTAGGTCGATTCCCTGAGAACCACCGACCTTCCCCCACTCCTGTGCTGCCTCGCAGGCAGCTTGGAACAGCCCTGCACTCTGCATTCGGAAGAGGAGTGCAGAGCAGTGAAAATGGGGTGTCCCTGGGGGTGTTCCAGGGCGGGGAAGGTGGAAATGCTGGCACGACACATCCAGCGCGTCATCCAGCAGCCGCTTCCCCTGCTCTGCCTTCCTGCAGCTAGACAGCCAAAATCAGCTTTGGGGGGTTGGGGAGGAGGAAGAAATCGGCTGTCTAGCCACAAATGCAGGGCAGCTGACGTGTAGAAGGGATGATCCCCTCCACACTTCTTCTGCCCTGCATTGGATAGGCGGTCACCTCTGAGTTCAGAGGCAGCCACCTATCCCAGTAGGATTGCTCCCTAATGCTCTTAAAAATGAGATAACACTGAGATGCACACCCCCAGGGTCCCTTAGTGTGCATGCCAACTTCTAGATGTCTAGGTCTCGCAGTATTGGTGCTATGGCAATGATGGACAGACACACATCCTCTTTTATTATTAAAGGTTGTAACAGTCCTATGAACAGAATGTATCAGTGCTGATTTATTCCAAGACCTCATAAAATGATGATGGCGATGATGGCGATGGCAGCGGCAGCTTGGATCCTAAGAGAAGTTCACTTAAGAAAGTGCATGGAAATAAAGTTTCCCATCCCTACCTCCCCCCCCCCCCCGCAGGAACCCCACAAAAAGGCACTCTGGAGATTGGGGGGATGACAATGTGGGATGGAGACGCTGCGCAGGAAAGGGAGAGAAAAGGGAAGGGAGAATCACCCCCAAATTGGGTAGACTCCCAAGAGGCTTTTTTAGATGTATAGGAGGATAAGAGGCTGCAGGGGGTGGGGCAGAGAGGGGATGGGAAACTTCCCTTCTGTGAAGTTTGTTATGTTCGCTTATCTTAGGGTGCAAGCCACTATATTTGTTTATTTTACTCTATTTCTTAGGCTGCAGTTTCAGAAAATGCAGGTAGACAGACATTCATAGGACTGCAACTGTTTCCTTTCCATGAGGTGCTCAAGACAATATATAATGGAGCCAACGTTATAAATTTAAAAAGGCAAATCAGTAAATAAAATAAAATAAGCAATAAAATATCAGGGCGCTTAGGTGAAGCTTTTAATATGCAATCACACTGCCTCATTCCCAGAATTTTATGGGTGGGGTTGGTCCAGTTGTCATCATCTTCTACTCGTAACCGTCCCAGGTTTTCCCACTGCTTCTTCCACCTTTTCTTCGTAAACAGAAAAAAAATCTGTTTAGGAAAAGAAAAAAGACACAATAGCTGCCTAATGCCTTTCGAGTGTTCATGCTAGAAGCCACTCATGAGTTTAGAACTCCTCATGAGTTTCCAGAACAAGATGGGATGTCACAACATGAAATACTAACCAGTCTGCCAAACAGCTAAAATAAAGCTCAAGCTGAATGTGATTTTAACCATCTCTTTGAATCCTGTGCTTGGGATTCTTCTTCTTTTTTAAAGTAAATGTAGTGATGCCCCCTCCCGCCCCAAGCTAGACAAGAATGATGACATGGAGAGAGCAAGGTGTATCATTTTAAGCTGTAAGTTTTCATGATACTTGGTGTTGTAGCCTGGGATGCAGGGTTCTGCTATGGATCAGATCTTGAGCAGGAGTCAGGTTGATCAGGAAGCAAAATGGAAAGAGATCAGCACCACGGAAAGCTCTGAGTGGTGTTGAGTCTGACAGCTAGACGGGGTTGTTTGTATGTTGCTCTAACAAGGACCAGAGCAAGACTGAGGCTTAAATAAGAGTGTAGCTGGGTTTAAGCTGATTGGCCTCACCTAGGGATGGGTGGATTCCCTACCTGTTCCTCCACTTGGGAATCCACCCATGGGAGGAGGTGATCCGTCCCTCTCCCTGGAATCCTCCCTGGCCGGCTCTGAGGCAATTCCGCAGAGCCGCTGGCCGGCTCCAGAGCACCAGTGATACAGCCGCCATTGCCATATCACTGGCTGGGCTGACTGACTCTGGACTGATTCCCTTAGCTTAAACTAAGGGCTTTACGACCGCAAATGGCGTAGTGGATGCCATTTGCATCTCTGGTTTTTCACACAATAGGGTAACCAGCCAGTGGGGAGGATCCGGCCACGGAGGATTCCTCAGGGAGGTGGAGGTAAGTGATCCATTCCTCCACGGACTCCAGAGGCCAGATTCTTTTGAATCTGGCCTCACTGGGGTCCATGGAGGAATTCTCTGCCATCCCTGGCCTCACCTCCACACTAACTGAGGCTTGCTCTCACAAAGCGGCCTGGCCTGTTTTAGCAATCTCAGGCTGTGATGATGTGGGAGTAGCTGGGGTATGCTAGTGTCCTCATGATCAGAGCCCTCAGAGTCTGTGGCTCGTGATATGACCTCCTCTGGATGAGCAGGAACTGACCCCTGGGATCTTTCTGGTGAACTGGGACCTGGGAAGGTGGAGGACTCATGATTTATTTATGTGGCTGATTCGTCTCCCTGAACCATTAACTCTGGAGTCTCCTTAGAGGACAAGGGTTCAAGATCCTCTGAGGATGAGGGTTCAGGGTCCTGGTCCACGATGTTTTTTAAAAAGCACTCATACTGCTTTCTCACCAAGAATTTCCCCTTCCCCTGAAGCTGGTATTTACTCCTGAATCTGTTATTTGCAGCAAATAAAAGTTGCAGGGGCAATTTTTATCCTATATGGCAGCAGTGGGCAACCTGTGATTCTAGCACTGTCTACAGTCTTTGGCCTAATTTTGAAAGCCCTTTGCAAGAGAACAGTACAGGCCTCTGGCAAGAGCAATCTGTTCATCTTCCGGCAGTAAAGAGTGTGGCAGAAAACAAGGGGGGAAAGGCCGCATTTGACTCTGGCCCTGCCAACCCACAGCCAACCCACAGCCAGCATGCAGCCCTCAACAGAAGAAGAAGAAAAAATGGTTGCCCACCCCTGCTTTATGGATCATTCCACAGAGTCTATATGGCTGATAACCAAAAGGGTTTGCAGAAACTCTTATTTTAATGAAACATTTAATTAATTTGAATGATTTCTTTAATCAGCTTAGCCTGTTTAAGCAGGGACCAAGGGGGGAAATGTTGCTCCTGATCTATTCACGATGGAATGAACTAGCTAGCCCACAACAACAACAAACACATACTGCACAAACTTTCTTCAGTTAATACCAATATAACTCCACTCTGATTAGTTGTGTTTCTTATTGGTGTAAACAAGAAAATAATCTAGCCTATAGCAACCTTTTCATGTTTCCATTTAATTTCACTCTTTGTTCTTGGCCCATGTGAATACTTTATGCAACAATGCACATTTGAGCTACTTTGTTCTTTTTATATTCTTAGAACTCAGTAAAAAGCACTTACAGTTTTCCAACAGAATAAAATTAAAAAAAATCTGTTATGTTTGTGCTTTTCATTTAACATTGGTTGGGACATCTGCCAAGCTAATATAGGCACTTCTCTGCACCCTGAAAAACCCAATTAGGAATTGTTCTGAGTTTGATTATCAGTCAGAAACATGCATACAGAATTATTCATTAGAGACCTACTGAGAGCAATGATAAAGCACCAGACAGCTGAATTATAGAGTCTGTCAGTACCCGCACTACAATTTTACATTTGCTTCATAAAGGATGACTAACGAAATCTCTAAGATGTAATTTGGTGCCCACTGGAACTATACTTCATTATGGCAGATATTGTTCTGACTCTATTTAAGAAGCTGGTGAGTGTTTTATGACATGATATTGTGCACAAATGTAAACTACTAGGTCAAAAGTTACATCACATGTGCACATCACATTGTGTTCAGCCAAATTTCTAGATACATTTATTTATTTATTTATTTGTTTATTTATTTATTTCCCATATGCAAGGCAGCCAAGGACTGGAGTTCCTGGCTGTTGGGGAACCTCTTGCTGACAAAGGAAACATATAGGAAGCAAGAGAAGAAAGCAGACAGCACTACCCCTATGTCATTTCATTTCAATATTTACATCCTGCTTTCCCTGTATGTTTGTATGTCACTTATGAGTTGCCCTATAGTCAAAGCTCACATGGCGTCGTACAAAATAACAAAAGAAACACAGTAAAATCAATAACATCTAGTTAAATACTGCTAAAATTAAAAGCAGCAGCACAAATACAACGTACAGTAGCAAAGGCTAAAAACATCAAGGCATCGGGCAACAAATGCTAAAAAGGTCTAAAAAATATAACCATGGAGATGAAAACAGCTCTAAAATGCAACTAGGCAATAAAATAAAGAGTAAGTTTAAATGCCTGAGAGAATATAATGGTGTTTGCCTGGCTCTAAATAGCTAACAAGGTAGGTGGACCTCTCTGGGGAAGATGTTCCACAACTGCAGGCTACCACTGAAAAGGTCAGGACTGGACAACTGATGTCTAAAAGGTCTTCTGTCCCAAAGTTAATTCACTTATAAGCCATAGATGTAGATGTATACATAGATATAGAATACATACATATATACATATGCGCGCGTGCACACACACACACATAGCCAATAGAAGGCCTGAGATCAGAAATACATGCTTGTCTGCATATTTTCTGTGGCACAAACCCAGGACACATTTGTTTCTGAATTACAGTTGGAGGCACACTTTACTCTTACTGTCCAAAAGGTTTAGAGCAGGTCCGACCCAGGACATTTTGCTGCCTGTGGTGCAGCAACAAATGGTATCCCTGCCCCGGTGCATAATATCTAAACTAGAATGGCCATGCATCCTCATTTACAGATGACAGTCCTCTGTTTGAAGGGGTGCCAGAGGATCATTGTCTGTTTGTAGGTGTTCTCCATTTGAAGGACTGTCCAATTCAGGTTTAAAGGTAAAGAACCATATGAACTGTTCCTCACCAGTTAGGCCCTGAGCAGAATGAACTGGCAAGTACACAGGTCACCTAGACACTGTCTCTCACACTATGGTGAGATGTACTGTATTACTATTTAAATTATAATAATCATTTCTAAATTTGCATTTATACCTATAAATTAGCATGTGCAAATTTAATGCAAGTCGTTGTCCTCTTTTTATTGGTATACATGTCCTCCTTGGTGGTGATTCATAAGTGACCCTATCCTTCAGAAAGAAAATTCCACAAGCACCTCCCCCCCCCTCAGAAAGTGTTTCCCACATATGTGCCTAGCACATACTGTGTGCTGGTCTATGGTCAGTCAGAGGTGCAAGAAAGTCTGCATGAGCTGCAAAGCCACCTTATCTTTGTTTTTAGTTCACACATGGCAATGACTCCCTGGTTCAAATTAAGCCCTGCTAATGTGGTGGTAGAAAAAGAAAAGAAAAGAAGATTACCAGATCACAATTTATCCCATTTTAACCGTGCTTTTATGCAGAGGTCCTTAGCATATTTTATTGCAGAACACTTATTGTACCAAAATAAAACTGATGAAAGAACACAAGCGCCTCTGACATGATGCATTGAATAATTGCCATAGTAGTCTCTGACCGAGTGTTAAAAACCAAATCAGCACATTAGCAATAAAATGTGAACCATTATAAATGATGAGCCACTTTGAAAGATGTACATGCAAATGGCAGAAGGAGGCATCAAAATGTAAATATTCCCTGTATTGGATCTTCTCCATTCCTGGGTCAAGAAATACTTGAAGGGACTTGCTGTTGATCATCACACTACAGGCACTTCAGCTGGGGCTGATAATTCACTTAGCATCAGCTAAGCTGTAAGGGCAAACTAGACATGATGGTAATTGTGTGAGTGCAATTAACATGCACTTTGGGGGTTATATAAATAGCACCTGTGGGGAAGACTGAGCAGCCAGGGTGGTGGTTAACTCGTTCTTGCCCTGCCACAGCTCAAAGAAAAATCACTTCTTGAAAGCTGCTATTTGTATTTAAAGGGAAGCTCCCTTGCCACCAATGGACATTTCCCTTGTGATTTAAATAATGGCTTTGTAGAGGAGATTTTTTTTTGGGGGGGGGGACCATGGCAGGGAGAGAAAGAGTTATGCTCTCCCATCCCACCTGCATGGTCCTGAGGTGCCCCAGGCTTCTCCATGCCCTCTCTACATAACAAAAAAAATGTGCAGTCTGATTTGGCCCTTTGTTAGGAATTCTTAGTTCCTTTACCTTTGTGACAACCAACCAATGAATGCAGGACTCAAAAATCCTGTTCTCACTTGCAGGATGGGTTCCTCCCTGATGGCCTTCCAGAGATCCCCAACCTTTTTGGGGCAGTGGGCACATTTGGAATTTTGAGAGACTGTTGTGGGCACATTCACAAAATGGCTGTCATGCAGGGCAGCTTGCCCATTCATGAAATAGCTGCCATGGTGGGGGTGGCTGGTCACACAACACCCATTTGCTGGAAGGGAAACTGGTGAGACTAAAAGTGAAGTAACTTGCCCAACACCCTAAGAACAAGGCAGAGGTGGGGTCTAAGCTCCAAAACACAAAACAACTCTTTTGAACCCAATTAAAGACAGTGCTGGAGGGCAGCATGGCCAGTTAAAAATAATTAAAAATCTTAAGACATAAAGTTTAACAAGCGGGGGTGGGGGGGGGAGGCTGGCAGATGTCAAGAGAGGCATCTGCAGGCACATTGGTGCCTGTGGGCACCACATTGGAGACCCCAGGCCTGGGGCTCCTGTGGTTACTTTCATGGCATGAAAAGGTCCTGGACTGAAGCAGCTCCCACACCACAAAGGCAATGTGAGTGTCAGCCCTTAGGAGGTGCTGCTTATATTATTTTAAATCCTGTGTGTGTGTGGTTGCAGTGACGCATAAGACTAGGGGCCCAACTACACGGGGCTTTTACTCCAGAGTGGGTGCAAGTCAAGGACCCTAGTGATAGATGACAAAGTTATGTCTTCGCAGCCATCCATGGTTTTCGCCCGGAAAATGCGGAGTTCCAAGGAGCGTTTTACTGCAATGTTTTTCATTTGCTATGGGTTTCCCCGCGCTTGTGATCCATCTGTCCCTTCCCCAAACCAACTTTGCAGTTTGTAGTCAGAGTGTTGTAGGCATGTGTCGTGCCTGCGTTGCTCTGTGATGCCCCTTCCCTCCTCCCATACCTTCCCAGCTGTGCAGTTACAGAGGTATAGAGTGGCGTTTTCATCTATTTAATCACATTTTCGCACAATTTCACAGCTTCGTATCTTTGCAACGGGTGCTTTTGGACTCAGTACCCAAAGGCTGGGGAGGACCAACATTGCTCCAGCCCAGCCACCATTTTGGAGTGATGGCTAGGCATGTAGCACTCGCACTTGTGAGTGCCATCAAACCATTGCTAGAGCCTCAGGCTGAGGAACTGACAAAGTGATGGTGTAGAAATGAAGGAGCGCAAAACAAAAAAGGGATGGAAAGACACAGCAGAGCCCCTCAAATACAAATCAGCCACTGAAGTGTTGCACCACACACTCACGGGACTGCTGTGCATTTCAGTATAACAGAGAGAGAAAAGGGCCCGTTAGGGTCTGTTAGGGAAGCATGCAGTAGATCGCATGTGTATTGCCGGGGATGCTGATTTGAAGCTGCACAGTTGCGATGGGGGGGGGTCAAAGCAGTGTCATATAGATGGGGCCTAGGTAAAGCCAAGGAGATGCACAATGATAATACTGATGCATGCATAAGCAACTGCATCCAGTCCTTCCCTTTTTCTCACTGTTTTTGCTATGTGATTCCCTTGGGCTTTGGATATGCACTGGCCATGCAGAGTTGATGGCCATGCAGAATTCCTACCTGCAGGACTGTAGCCTGTGTGTGTGTGTGTGTGTGTGTGTGTGTGTATCTCCTGCCCTTCATCTAAAAATTGATTCCAGTTGTTTACAATGAAACAACTATCTGTATCTATATAGACATAGTTATAGATAGTACCTAAATACTTTTTGCCCAATACTCAATAAATATTCAAGCACAGTATATGTTTTCAAAATGTTTCTATTTAAATCTAGAGAGCTGTCCACTCAGCAAAACCATCTGTCATTTCCTCCTCTTTCCATAACCAGAAACGCACGCACGCACGCACGCACATACTTCAAAGCACTGAGAAGTTAGAGTTATTCTGAGTATATGGAAAGCCTCTTATTCACCCACCCATAAATATAGCCAGCATTCATATGTTAAGTGATGTAAACTCAAAAATACTGGAAGGTAAACCACAAAAAGTCATTAGCTGCCAGTTCAAACCAAACTAAGACATTCTGATGTAATCTACAGAAATGGCTCCAATTGCACAGATTTTAGCAACTGCTGTCCATTTGTGATTGCTTCTTGGTTACATAAAGGCTATGTTTTAACAAGTGCTCCATCATATGTAATAGATATTTCTAATCTCAGGAAGGCAGAAAACACATTGAGAGCACAATTGATCAGGAACGTCTCCTGTGCAAGGCTCCATGAAATGAATGAAAGTGGTGGAAGAGAGCACATTAGTAGCCTGGAGGTTGCTTCATGCCTAGAAACCAACTCCACACATCAAGGGCAGCGCTGGCTCCAGCTCTGCCCTCAGGTGCTTAGCAAAGCTGAGGGGGTGCTTAGCAAAGCACGTCTGGTGTGCCTCCTCCTATCTTGGTGGGCCCAAATCAGCTCACTTGGCAATGGGAGGCAGCAGCCAGTGAATGGGAGCCGCCATTTAAATTCCCCACAGTGTCCCAGAGCAATGCTACATTAGAGGCATTATGGGAAATGAAAAAGGTGATTCCCAGACCCAGGTGCTTTTTAAACAGGGGTGGGGGGTCAGAGGTCAATGGTGGGCCCGGCTGGTGTGGTAAGGCACCAGCCGCCCTACCCATTGTTTCCAGGGGCTGACACCAGGCCTGATGGAGAGAAGCACATGGAGAAACCTCAAGCTGTATGTGTGGATACAGTGCACCTCATTACTGCTGGGAAATGCTCTTTGGCCATCACCTTCTGACCACGGTGGTCTACCTTCATGTATAGTGTGGTGATCACTGATACACAGTAGAGTTCACCTGAGAAAGCAAGCAGTTGGCTCGCTCTGTGAGCTGGCTCCCATCTCAACTTACTGCATTATCAACCAAAATGGCTTCTTGGAGATTCATTGATTCATTGAAACAGTTTGATTGAGCCCTGTGAGCCTTTTGGCAGGACCTGCTGTGCATCTTGGTTAGGCCTTCTGTGACACTCCTGGCTGTCTCCGGAGTATAGTCTGCAACTGAACCTCGGCCAGGTGACATGCATGTCATGGTGCAGCCACTGCTAGTCTGGAAAGAGTCTAAGAATTAAAAGGACAAGAGGATTCTTTGTAGCCAGTGTGCTTGAATAATGGTGAAAATGGCATGGGGTCGTAACAAACGCCACAAGTCCTGTCCCCTGAATCCTTCCAATTTTGGTCAAATTGTGTCTCCTTTAACCTTATAAAAACAATAGCAAAAGGGACCCCCAATGTAGCAGCAGGGCAAAGGAATCTTCTTCAGACAGCACTGAGGGCAGGGGGATAGATGAAGCCAGGAAGTGGTGTCTGAATGTTGCTGCACGATTTTAAAAAGTGCTGGCCCAAGACGAGGGAAGGTGGGGTACACTGGTGTTCTGTTTCAGGCAGCAAAACAACTGGCTCTGGCTCTGCCCTACCCCTCCTCCTTTGTCCAAGCAGTGTTCATAGGGCAGCACAAGCAGTGATCATATTACTGATGCAAATAAAAAGGAAGATACTGGTAAAAGATTTCAGGAGAAATAAAATGGCTTGCGGCTTCTGATTGACTAAGCAGGATTTGTGGCCCTCCAGATATTTTGGCCTACAACCCCCATCAGCTCTAACCAGCACAGACAATGGTGAGGGAAGATGGGAGATGTAGCCTTAAACATCTGGAGGGCCACAAGTTGCCCAACCCTGGACTAGAGCTTTAACTCTAGAATGTTTATGATCTGCAACAGGGGTGTTGATCCTCTTGTTCATTGGCCAAATCCGGTCCACCTGGGTTCCCATGCTGCACTTTGGGGTTCCCTGGTTGGGCATGCCCCCTTCTCCTGGTCCCACCCCCTTTCCCCTGAGAACCAATCTTTTGATGGTTTCCCAGATAAAAGGCTGAAATGCCTCTCCTAAGTCTTAGCAATAGTAAGAGATTTAAGCTGAAATGTGCTGGTAGTTGTGGTAGTTTGTCCCCATTTCTCTTGCCTTTGGCCTGCTCAAATTTGCCTCTGGCCCCACCCACCACTGGAATGAGGCCCCCAAGAGCTTCTTCAAAACTGAATTTGGCCCTTGGGCTAGAAGAGGTTTGACACCCCTGATCTACAGGATCTTGCTAAATACTCATTGTTACGTGGAAGTGAACTGTCTACATTTTGACCAGAGGGTATGCATACAGCAGGCTGTGCTCAGGCACAGATCCTGGCCCACTTCAGTCACCTAAAAAGAATGGCCGTAAGTTTAGACTTTAGATCAGTTCCTGAACATTCACATAAAGCAGTGGGGGTGGAGGAAAAGTTCATGGATGAGTTAACATAACAGCTGCGGCTGTGTTTTAATTCCAGTGTGGAAGATATATATCCTCCACATATTCTCAGTAGGTTAAAAAGAAACGTTCTCAGCAACCTAAACCAGTAACCTTAGAAATTGCTTTAAATAATGGAAAATGAGGACTGTCGGGGCTGACCTGTATCCTGGTTGGTATTCTATGGAAAGCAAGAATTCAAAATATAGCACTGGGACTATTTTCAACATGAGGTCTCAGCCTGGAATACCTGAAGTAATAATAATAAATAAGAGAATATCACTGAGCATATGTAGAGTGCTGTCACTGTGAAGTCATGCCTACTAGTCTCCATACATCTAGAACAGGCACAGACAACTTGTAGCCCTCCAGATGTTTTGGCCTACAGCTCCCATATTCCCTCACCGTTGGCCATGCTGGCTAGGGCTGATGGGAGTTGTAGGCCAAAACATCTGGAGGGTCACAAGTTGCCCACCCCTGGTCTAAAATTTGGTGAAGGGCTTGCATTTTAAGGAACATAATGTACAGGTTTTCTCTAACTATAGAAAGTAGGCCCTTTGCAAAATGCATCAAAAACAACATGAATGAAGACAGCACTCTGGCCCCTCCACCCCCGCTCTGTTCCCTTAGAAAGATACCAGAGCACACCATGACCTCTGATTTCTGGAGTTTTTTTGCAACTACAAATGGTCTGTGTTGTGTGAAACTGTGCTTTCTGCTTTAAGAGTTTTGAGAAGTGATGAGCTAGAAATGTATTGCTTTATGGCAGTATTGGCAAATTAGTGATTAATTATCCAGTTGCTGTATGGTGCTTTGAATAATCTAAATGAATGGGGTATATATGAGCTGATTGGGAGAACAATCCTGTCATGAAGATTCAAGTCTTACAGAACCTTCCTGTCACACTCATCAATGGCAGCCTAAGTAAGTGGGTCACTGGAGTGGCTGGCCCCTGTTAATTTATTTTTTTCTGGCACACTATACATATTCATGGTATCCTGCTGTTCGCCTGTCACCTCAAAGAAACTCTCCATATCCTCAGAGTTATAATTAAAAAAAATGCACACAGTTAGGCTTGGGGGCTTGCAGGCAGAGATATTGGAATTATGTTTCTAGGTCTCTTACAAAGTATTGGCATCAGCAGTTATTTGCCCATGTCATGGTTTAAATACTGCTTTGTCTTGTAGGTAGCATGTTCCCTTGGTTGTCATGCAGTTGTAAAAGTATAAAAGAAAAGAGAAAACAAATGAGCCACACTGTACAGCCTCAACACAAAAATACTTCCCAATGCAGTTTTAAAAAGTAAAGAAACCCTTCAAGGAAGGTGGGGAGGGAATGCCATAAAACAAAACTCCATTAAAAAAAATGCATCCACATTATCTATTACTCTCTAAAATGTTCAGTTTTACATATTTACCCGAGTTTGCTAGGTTTTAATGAGACTACTAATGATCATATCAATAATTATTAGTAATCTGTCATCACTGTTGTAATGGTAAGGATAGAGAACTGAATCCTAAAAACACTGTGACTTTTTTTCCTGATGTGAAGGAACAAATATCTCTTAGTAGTAAATACAACTCACATTCAGCAGCAGCATTCACTGATTTCAATGGATTATACGTTTTGGCAAGCGGGCTTTATAGCTGGAATGCCAATGTCTGCCTAAAAATTATTATAAACCATCAGTACATCTATTGATTCAGGCTATGCATTCATTTCATGATGACTGTCCAAACTATAAAAGACTCCTTTCGGTTCTCAGATTATCACTACTGTCAGGATTCTGTGATATTTATTGGAACTAATTAATGCAGCAAAATCAAGACATCATAACTGAAATAAAAAGTGAATCACTTCACACCCCTACAGATGCCCATGTTGTCTCTCTTTAAAAAAAATAAATTTACTTGAAAACTTTTGGTATGCAAGAAATGATAACAAAAGTTCAAAACACACTGAGAAGAGTGGTTCCCACTAACATCACACTTTGCGGATAACATTGTAAGTTTTTGCTGATAGACAGCTAATTGTCATCACATCTGAATCTTTGTAAGATGGTGCTTTTGTAACACATAAGGCACATGCAAGAGACACAGTGATGTCAATGTTTTTGCATGACACATTTGGGATGGCACACACAACTTACTTGTGGCCTCGTCTCTTCTAAATAATGCAAACATCTCCAATGCATGCCACTAAAACATTTATATCATCCCATCATGTATGTTGTATAAATATTTATTATGATAAATTATTAAAAGGATCACATGAATATTATTATTGCTGCACAATGGGCTGTGTGTGCATCAGCTGTATGGCTGCAACCTTTTGATCGCTTATTCAGAGAGGAGTCTCAATGGCAGTCAGTGGGACTACTCTGGAGTTAAACAGTTTGAAGACTGCAGTGTGCGTGCATCGCAGGATGTAGGCACGCATCCTTATGCAAACAGCTGCCATTTTGTAAAGGGGTTCACATCGGCTGTAATTCCATTATTTATAAATACCATACACATTCTAGGCTCAACTCGTGTGCACATTTTGCCCATTTTTCTTCGTCCATAATTGCGGCTGACAGAAACCTAGGAAAGTTGTAGTTATTATAGGGAACAGGGTAGAAGGTTCTGTCAAGCTGTATCTTGATTCATAGGCATACAGAATCTCAGATTAAGGGAGGCTTGCAAGATCGAACTGCTGTTAGAGGAGCTATTTTCTCTCACGTTCCCAAAGAACAATGTTATTTAATTTTTTAACATCCATTCATTTGTTATTAAATGAAACATGTCATTATGTTATTTCATATCTTAATACAGGAATGTAGAACCACTGTCCACTCTCCATCTTTCTTGTTCTCCTTGCTGCAATGCAGCTTCAGCCATGAGGAGAATGGAGAGAGAGAGAGAGAGAGCGCTGGAGGCAGATAGGTACATGCACAACTTCAGAGTAAGGCAGCTAGAGGAACTTTCTAAAAGATGCTCTCTAGCCACCATGCTCCATGGTCAGGCCTCCAAGCTTGTGCCTGCACTTGCCTGCATGCCTCCCCCTCTGTCTCTCTTTCAGTCCTCCTCACTGTAATCCAGCCACCACAAAACAGGGAGAAAGAGGGAGAAGAGAGGGAGAAAGAGAATCAAAGGCATTTAAACCCCTATTGCAATAGAGTGTAGAAGTGGTGAGGAGGAAGGAGAATGGAAAAAGGGAGGAAAATAGGGAGATAGGGGTGGACATGGTGTACTTAGGTCTATTGCTGGGAAATCCAATTATTTTTTGGCTCAATTGAGTTCTGCAGCATGGATGACTCGCTTTGTCTCTGTGGGCAAAGCTGAAGGCTGTTCCCCAAACTCCGGGCATGTTTTTGTGCATTTGGGGGTGGGGAGTTCAGCAATTTGCACAAATTACAGTTGAATTTGTGCACATTTGGCCATACTTTGTGTAAATTTGGTGGCAATTTGTGCAAATTGCTCGGAAATTTGCACAAGTTGCAGAACCTCCCCGCCCTTGTGGAAAATTTCCAGAAAATCCATGAACTGGCCCAACTCACTGCAGATCAAGTCGGGTGCTGCAATGAGAACCGAAATCAAGTCCAGGGGGCTAAGCCTAGGAAAACCCATTGAACTCAAGCCCCAGAATGGACTTCTCCAACATCCCTAGATGTAGTTTGCTTCTGTACTGCCCATTGCCAAATATTCTCAATGAGAACAGTGCTAAAATTATGACATTGTCATTTGTATGCACTATAGGCCTATTGTCTGTCATAGGCTGCAAAGTTTTTGGGGACCCCGAATATTCTTCAGAAGCTTCTCAAGCATTCCTCAATAAGAAGATCAGGAATGGCAGACACGATTCCCCACCATCACCAAAAAAACCTTTACCCACTGCTACTGATCTCCTTCAGCAACGGACAATGCAGAAGCTTCTTAGGGGTGTTCTAGATCATGCTTTATGTCACTGGTGCTCTGAGGACTGGACTTTAGGGCAGAGGTCCAGGAACCCACTTAGGAGAATGGGCAGAGACCCCAAATGCATCAGAGCCAGCCTGCCACATTTGAAGTAAATAAGGTAATACACATTATTTCCATCAAATGGGTCCCAACGTTGGGTCTCCAGATATTGTGGACTACAACTCCCATTTCCATGACCATCGGTCATGGTGCCTTAAGATGATGAGAGTTGTAATATAAAATCATCTCAGGAGCCAAGGTTGAGAAAGGCTGATCTAAAGAGTGGGTCCTCCATAAGACTATTAAACCCAGAGCCTAACATGATTGAACAGCATCACTGCTCTCTCAGTTCAACCAGGGCAACAGTGAGGCTCAGCAGGCCTGCCCAATGACCCATATGAATTGAGCATGCAAGCACTAGAACATGTCCCAAAATATTTTACAGTGTGCTGGGATTCTATGGTAGACCCACAGAAGTTCCTTGGTAATGAGTCAATGGTGCCCTGAAGATAGAAACTTTAAAATCCTCTGTTCTGGATGATGGTGATGGTGATGGTGATGATAATAACAATAATACCTAGCACCTCTGGGGCATGCCAGTAAGGAATATGAAAATGTAGGCTGGAAAACCATAGACAAATGCAAAAAATCTCTCATGGAGGGAGAGAGAAAAATAAGACAGGAAAACAGACAGAAGGCAGGAAATTTAGAACATGTTACCCAGCCTTTGACAAACTCTTCCCTTTTGTAAACACCCCCACAATAATACATTTACAGAAAATGTATCCTGTTTCATGAATAATGTTGTGATTCTTCCCTGTTCCCACTCCCATTCCAATGTGCCCTGTGCAAAGCAAGACTAACTTCACTGGCAATATTTGTGTCAGGATCAGACTGATTAATTTAATATTCTGATTGGATGAGCAGCAAAGCTGTAATGACTGTTACTTTCTCTGGCAAGCAGCTCAGAGAAGGTGATAATGAGATTAACATTCAGAGGACCTGATTTGCGTTGCTCTGTATTTAATTACAACTTTGACACCACGTTGTATGCATTACAGATTGGGCAGAGGTCACTGTTCGTCTGTTACCTGTAGAAACTATTAGTTTGTAATATAATTTCTTAAGTTTAAACTACATGTGTGTTTAAGTACACACGATGACAATCAATACTGAATGTATCTAAGGTCTTGGTATCATACATATTTGTTGTAGTAAATAATACAAAAATCCAAAGACAAAATCCACTAGAAACAGCTGTCATTCGCAAGCTCATTTGTAATGAATGGGAACTGGGCATGAATTCCCGTTCACTTCAATGGAGCTTGCAGGGCACAATTCACTCCCAATGAATCATGCCCTAAAACAATAGAAAAGATAAAATGTACCTTTGAGGCTATTGACATAAAAATCATAAGATCATAAGAAAATATCAATTGGTGATTCAACTACAAGAATTCATAATGCTTAAGCAATTAGTAACATGCACTTTCCAGCTGAACTCTTAGTTAATTAAAACACCACACAGGAGATCTGCAGCTGAAGATTTCACAGGCTTTTTTCAAATTAATATGAGAACTGTATTGATTTTTATCAATATACAAATGTCCATACCAAGCACCATCTTGTGCTAACTATCTCCTGAATCCTTTACCCACAATCTGCTGCCACAAACCCTCCCTCTTGCATCATCTCCCTTTTCCTTGGCTCTCCTTTCCTTTCCTCAACTCCCTGCCTTGAACTTCTTTCCCTAAATTCACTGCCTTCTCTCAGCTTTCTTCTATATCTCAGCTTGTCAGTCCAGTGCCTCTCCCTTCAGTTGACCTGCCTGTATGGACCATTAGCATCCGTATTCATGTTGTGTGGTTTTTAATATCTCAGTCTTTCTACTTGCACCTCACACCAATTTATGATTCATCTCCTGCCAATGGCACAAAGTTCCTCACAGAAGGCACCTTATTTTCCTTCAGAGAATTTCTTTCATGAAGTCACCCTATTTTTCAGCATTCTTTCAGTTGACTCTTTCCTGCATATGAATTAGAATGTTTATGAACATTCCACAACATCACAAAAGCTTATCCAATCACTGGAAGTTTGCATGTGACAGGCAAGAAATATTCTGTGTAAAGACTATTATATGCAGGATTTCAACAAAGAGAGAAAGATATACAGCAAATGTGGTGTTGATGTGATGATAATTCCAGTTCTGATATTGTCAATCTGTGGCAGATTTGCCAGTATTCAGAGTGTGGCTACTGAGTTCCACTGAAACCCCCAGTATGAATGTCAGTAACTATGAAGAAATAGTTACTATGAAGAAAAGAGAAATAGTAACTATGAAGAAAAGAGAAATGTTTCTAAATATTTTAGATTTCTGAGGGAAATACCCCAATATTTTGGAAATTTCTTGCAGACAAAACTTTATCACTACACAGATATTGTGAAAATTAATGTAAAACAATGGTTTCCACACACCTAGAGTGCTTATATTTTATATTTACAACATGTTTTTTAAAAAAACCCATCCAGATCCATAGGGCAAAATCAAATGTCACATGAGCAAATTTCCACTTGCATAATGGAGATTCTTCTGCTCTCCTCTGTGCCCTCCTGCATTCCCAAAAACGTGCTCCAGAGAGTCCCCCAGAGCAGTTTTTGGGGTGTGCGCAGGGGGCTGCAGGGAGGGTGAGGGAATATGTTCTGCCAGTGGTGTCCATTGTGCTGGCCGATGGACACCATTAGATTTCACACATTTTCACTAATATTGACCATCTCCCATCTTCCATATGAAGTTTGATAATAACTGGTTAATGAATAGCCACGATTCAAAATTTTAAAACTGCAGGATTTAGGATTTTCCCATTCCTCGTCCCTCTAGCTAACCTATATAAATGAGCACTGTTTTTCATCTTCTTAACTTGTCTGGAAGTTGCTGTGAATGGGAAAGGAAGGGTTAACAACGGCTCATCCTACTTGCCTGCCTGCCACTTCTCCCTTTCCCAGTCCTGCTTTGCACTTTGGCAGAAAATCACACCACTTAGGAATTCCTTGTTTGCTGCAAAACCCTTGTTCCACCCCAATCCTGTCTGGAAGGCATTGGTAACATAGGTACACCCATCACATAGATCTGCCATATATAATGAAGAGACAGCTATTTATATCAGTTTATTTCTTGGCCACGTGCTGTGACTGCAGTTTCAATTTCAGATGCACGAATGCTAGCAGAGTGTGGATAAAAAGCCTAACTCGATACTAGCCTTTCATCTTCTCTTTGGATCCATTAAATATTTTCAGGAAATATGGTGAAAAGCCAACTTTGTCAGTTCCCACCGGGTTTTTCCCAGATGTTTTAGATGGAGAGGGGTTGTAACACGATACTTTGTAAATACTGCACAGTGTTACTCATCACTGTATCAGCGACCTCTTGGAAGCATAACTCGGGGATTGGTTTGAAAAGAATCCCCTTTCAGCAGCTGTTCATGCTCTTGGATTCCACTCTGCCTCACACTGGCAGGATTTGCCAGTCATGTTAAAATGGCAGAATGTCTCTCCTCAATGAGGATGCAACATGCTGTCACTCACTTCTCAGCTGAACGTTTTGGTCCCAAGCTAAACCTGCAAGGGCTATACTTAGAAACGGATGTGAAAACTGTGGCTAGCGACACAGGTGGCATTTGAGACTTCCAAATGCAAGCACTGTCCCAAAACAACCCCCCAAAGTGGCATTTCAGATGTTTGTTGGGGCTCTTCTCAAGCCCCTGCACAAAAAGAGGGGGACCATGTGAGCCATGCTGGGTTCCTTGCAAGAGGAAAAAAGGTGAGATAAAAATGTACACTGTCATGTGGACGGACATATACATGCGCTGGGAAGACTCAATTGGCACACTCAGCAAAACAGACAAAGTTCTGTGCCATCCTGTTGACCAGGATTTTTTCATTCACTGCAGTGGTACGAGCGGCTCTGCACATCTTTCCTTCACACACAGATGCTGTGTGTATGAAGTGAATAGGGCAGTCTGAACATGCAGAAACACTTCCTGAAGTCTGGATAGGGACAGGCATATACAGTGAAGGTAGTCCTGTAT
Source organism: Heloderma suspectum (assembly GCF_057233095.1). Lineage (NCBI taxonomy): Eukaryota > Metazoa > Chordata > Lepidosauria > Squamata > Helodermatidae > Heloderma > Heloderma suspectum. The sequence continues at coordinate 277,628,808 of NC_139458.1, forward strand.
AAATAATTATTTATCATTTTATTTATGGAAGACATTTTTTATCCGCTCTTCAGTTGAAAAGGCTTTTAGAATGTCTTATATAAGATCAATAACAAACATGACACAACACAAAAGGAAAAGGAAACATGACACAACACTGTAAGAATTCAAACCAGGCAGATAGCCACTTGCCACATGGTCATCACAAAACACCTCACATAACAGTCAACTTCAGTCTCCTGTCAATCTTTACACAACTATGGGAAAGCAGTGTGTGTGTGTGTGTGTGTGTGTGAGAGAGAGAGAGAGAGAGAGAGAGAAAGAATGGTTCACTCTGTAGGCAGAGGCTATGGAAGACCAACTCCCTATATGATTTTGTTTATTTGTTTGTTTGTTTGTTTATTTATTAACTTTATATCCTACATTTCCATGAAAATGTTCAAGGTGGTTTTATAACAGCAGCAAAATGCCTGTCAAAAGAGAAATGTGTTTGTGAGCCAAAGGTAGGCCACCAGAGATGGAACAGGGCAGACCCCTCTCGGAAGAGAATTCCACAGTTCTAGATGTGACTACAGGGAAATTTCTCTTCCATGCCCCAGCCAAATGCATGAGCAGACAGGCTCATATGAGAGACAACAGCCTTTAGATATCCTGGTCCCAAGTTATTATTTTAGTCACTACAAAAGGGTGTTAGTTTTTTAGAGCCAAGTCTCAGCCGGGTCCCTCCTACTCCCAGCCTACCGCTGTGGGGCAGGTGGCTGGAAGAGCCTGGGATGGTGTTGTGAGCAGGGTTGGTGCTGCTGCTACAGCAGCTACTCTCCCCACAGTGCCAGGCACAGGGCAGGAAGAATGGCAAATTCCACCCCCCCCCCCCCGCAGCCTGAGAGGCCGCCTGGGCAAGGCAGCCTCGCCTGGCAAAGGGTTAATTCACCCTTTCTTGCAGCCCGCCTCCTCTCGCTCCGAGAGGGAGGGAGGAAGAGCTGCTGCCATGCCTGCGCCCGAGACTGCACCGCCGCCATCTGGTCTCAGGGACAGGTGGGAGCATGTGGGCCACGCTAAGTGGCTTGCTGGAGACACTGGTCGCGATCATCAGTCCCGTGCCCCAGCAAGCCCAGCCAGCGCAGCGGCGGCACCCCAGCACGCAGAGACCACAATGCCTCAGACTCGGATAGGTCAGCTCAGTCAGTTTGTTCTGGCTGGGAGTGGCTGGGTGGGTGGTGGCAGCCAAAAAAAGCAGTGGGGGGGCAGAGAGAAGAAGGAGGAAGTCCATATGAGTGAAAAATAAATTAAATTTTAAAAATTAAATTAAAAGGGTAAGAAATACCTGGGAATAAACCCCATTGAGATCTATCTGCTTACTTCCGAGAAGACATGTACGTGGCTATTGGGAGCCCCAACACAGTTGTCACCTCGCCTGCCTCTGCACAGCTCTGGGCAGGGGCCGCAGAACTTCTCTCACCCAGTCTTTCCCACCCTTGTGCCCTCCATATGTGTTGGATAGGGATGTACGAAACGACTTACCTGTTTAGTTTCATGACATCCATGGGGGGGGGAGGCGCTCCGTCCCTCCCCCTGAAATCCTTGCTGGCCGGCTCTGCTCCACGGCGACTCCGCAGAGCTGCCAGCCGGGCCACCCACAACGACATCCGGCCGCTGCTGGGCTGCGCAGGGACACAAATGGCGGCCACCATAGCTGCCGCCATTTGCATCTTTTTTTCGCTGTGATAGGCTACGTAAATATTTACATAGCCTATCATGGCAAAAAAAAAAAGGGAACGCAAATGGCAGCCACCGTAGCCGCCATTTGCGTTCCCTTTTTTTTTTTGCCGTGATAGGCTATGTAAATACTAGGAATGTACGAAAGTCCCTTACCTGAACCCGAAGCTTGATTCACGGTGGGGGGAAGGCGCTCCGTACCTCCCCACAAAATTCTGGCTGGCAGGGAGGTGCCCCGTCCCTCCCCCCCGAAATTCTGGCTGGGGGGGAGGCGCCCCGTCCCTCCGGCCGCAAATCCTTCTGTCCTGCTGGGATGCAGATGGCGGCGGCCGTAGCCGCTGCCGTTTGCATCCCTGCAGTCAGCCGTGATAGGCTACGTAACTGTTTACGTAGCCTATCATGGCTGAGTGAAAAAACAACAACAACCGCGCGTACGCAAATGGCGGCGCCCATGGGCGCCGCCATTTGCATACGCGTGGGTTTTATTTTATTTTCACTCAGCCGTGATAGGCTACGTAAACATTTACGTAGCCTATCATGGTGTTTTTTAAAAATCTAGCCGTGATAGGCTACGTAAATCTTTACGTAGCCTATCACGTTTGTTTGTTTGTTTTTTAACTTTGAAATGGCGGCGGCGGCAGCTGGTTGGAAGACTGGCCGCCGCCGCCGAACCGCCGTTGGAGCTGCCGCGGCCAGGGACATTCGCACAAGGTAAGTCCCGTCCCGGGGGGGGGCGGGGGGGGCAGACCATTTCTCCACCAATTTCGGGGGGCCAAATGCGCTAGCATTCGGCCTCCCCGAGATTCGTGGAGAAATTCTCTGACATCCCTAGTAAATACTTACGTAGCCTATCACGGCTAACGCAGGGACGTAAGTATTTACATAGCCTATCACAGCAAAAATTGTGAAGTGAATGGCGGCCGCAGACACGGCTGCCATTCGCAAAGCAGCACTAATGGCACCATGTAGGTGCTCCGTTTCGCGTGCTTTTCACGGGGTAATGGGCGGGGGGGCTTCATTCCGCCACGGATTTCGGGGGAAATCTCACTGAGATCCGTGGGGGAATTCTCCACCATCCTTAGTGTTGGGCTGCAAATCCTATCACCCCCCTTCCACCAGCACAGCCAATATGCTGCTGGAGCCAAGGGGAGTTGTTGTCCAGCAAATCTGGAGGGCGCCAGGTTGGGGAAGGGTGGCTGCAGCCTGCTGCATTTCTTCTTGCCTGTAGTACAGATTACTAGCAGTCCTGATGGTCTTTAAATAAATTTGTTAAGAAAATCAGCTTTTCTCTTGTTCTCCCTCTACACACACACACACTCACACACACTCATTTCCTCCATATATTTGCTTTGCGCTTACTTGAGAGTAAGTCCCCATACCTGAGAGTAAACCCCATGTCCATGAGACATTATTCTATCCAAATGATGGGGTTACTATTTTATCTGAGGTGGAAAAAATATATCATCACTGTTGTCCTTATATGATGTATAATTTAATTAATTAATTGACTGGGTGTATAGTCTACTTCCTCCCAAAGGCTCAGGGCTGGTAACAATTAGGGGTGTACGAAACTCCACTTACCTGGCTTCGCTGGGTTCTGCGGGGGGTGAGCGATCCGGTCCTCCCCCTGGAATCCTCGATGGGGGGGAGGCGAATCGGTCCTCCCCCCGGAATCCTACCCAGCCACCTCAGCTCTGCTGCCAGTCTGCAGAGCCGCCGGCCGGGCCGATCCGCAGCAGGGGCCCCATCCGCTGCCAGGCTGCTGTGGACGCAAATGGCATCCTGAAGGGGAAGCCATTTGAGTCCCTGCTTTAGCTAGGGAAGGCAGAGAATTCCGCCACAGATCTCGGGGGCGGGGGGCAGGCCCCCCAAAATCTGTGGCGGAATGGCCTGCCCCCCGCCCCCCCCCGCGGATCCCCCCGGGACGAGACTTACCTGGGGCGGATCTTCCGAGTGGCAGCAGCGGCTGGTCTTCCGACCGGCTGCCACCACCTCCATTTGCAGGTGTGTGTTTTTTTCCCCCACCCACATGATAGGCTATGTAAGTTTTTACGTAGCCTAAAAGGTCTGGGCAAAAAAAAAAAAAAAAGGCGTATGCAAATGGCGGCGGCTACAGCCGCCGCCATTTGTGTTCCTTATTTTGGGCCGTCTTAGTCTACGTAAATAATTACGTAGACTAAGACGGCGAAAATAAGGGGAATGCAAATAGCGTCCACTACGCTATTTGCTTTCCCCTTATTTTCACCGTCTTAGTCTACGTAAATATTTACGTAGATTAAGACGTGAAACATAAGGAACGCAAATGGCGGCGGCTGTAGTCGCCATTTGCGTACGTGTTCCCCCCCCCCCCCAGAGCCCTCTGCGGCCAGAAATCCGGCTGCAGACGGCTCTGGCCTGGCTGGGCCTGGCTGGCTGCTGAGCCGGCCAAGAAGGATTCTGGGGGGGGAGGAACAGAGCGCCTCCCCCCCATCCAGGATTCCGGGGGGAGGGACGGAGCGCCTCCCCCCCCCATCAGCATAATCCACGAACAGGTAAGTGATTTTCATACATTCCTAGCTTTAGCCGTGATAGGCTACATAAATATATACGTAGCCTGTCACGGGCAAGCATAGGGACGCAAATGGCGGCCGCTACGACGGCTGCCATTTGCGGCCGCAGCAGCCTGGCAGTGGACGGAGCTGCCGCCGCTGCCGCTTCATCCTCCACCTGCATCCGCCACCAGGTAGATCCATCCTGGGGGGATTCCACAGGGTGGGGGGGGGAGGCCGTTCCGCCACGGACTCTAGGGGATTCTAAAGAATCCGGCCTCACTGGAGTCCGTGGTGGAATTCTCTGACATCCCTATTTAGTCCCCAAACTGTTCTGTAAGGTAGGTCAAATAGAAAGAAAGTGACTGGCTCAAGGTGCGCTTACATAGCTGACTAGGGATTTGAGCCCACATCTCCACAGTCCCTATCCAAAACACTATCCACTTATTATAGGCAAAGCAGATGTGACCATAAAGTGAGGAAATGATATAAGGAACAAGGCAACCCCATCCACTGCTTATTTAAAAACAAGTTAGCAGCCAATAAAATACAACAGATGTGCATTTGTTCCATTGATTAGCAGAGTTTGTGTGGGGCAAAATGTCCTCAGCCATAGATTTATGGGCCCAACAATGTTTTCCAGTCACACCCTGGACGTTATACATCTGCCTGCCCAGCACAAGCTTTTCCTTTCGTTATGTGCGTTTGTTTTTAAATGTTGGTAGGAAATCCAAGGCATCTTGATTATTAAACTGCAGAGACCTGGCATTTGCGATCGTACAGTTGGAGCTAATTGCCTGAGACTATTTACATCCATCAGAGCAATGTTTTATGGCTTTCGGACTGAGTGTAAAATGAATAAATAACATCATTCCAATCACTATCCAACTTTACTGCAGGAGATGTGGTGGATAATCTGAGAATAATTTGAGGACTAAAGTACCATCGACCAATGGACATCTGTCAAGTTACAGATTCAGGTTGATGATAGTTCACAATCTCTGCCATTCATAACCATCTCTTGCCCCTAGTACTATAGCAAAATATCTCTGTGTTTAAACCTTGTAAAATATAATTTTGATCCCATGCCCATATAAACACTGGTTTATTTTTCAGGTGTGGGGAAGGACAGGGTGTTGCTGTTGTTTTAAAGTGATATGATAGAATTGGCTTAGCATGATATTTGCATAATTGTCCTCAAATTGAGCATTAAAGGAAATGGTAAAGTGTATTCCCTGAACACTGAGCACCACTGCAGCCATTTCCACAAGAGCCGGGTCAGTTTGTGCTCACTAAGCCACAGGTTGCCAAACTGCAACATGCGCGCCCACATGTGGCATGATGTGGGTTGCATGGGCTTGTGGCAAATCAGGATAGAAACTGAAGGACCCTCAGATCTGGCTACCACAGAGAGTCAGGCCTACACCCTGCCTGCTTGTCCAGGACAGCGCTCCTTCCTGATTTCCCAGCTCAGCAGACTGTCAGGGTGGACACTGAGCCCATAGAATCCCAGAGTAGTTCTGATTCTGAGGAAGAGCAGTCGCTCCTGGGAGAGGAGTGCGCTCCTCTTTCCCAGGGCCAACAGCTGACAGAGATTCCTCTCACCAGCATTCCTAGCTTAGATAGCAGTCCTGGGAGTGACAGAGCGCGGGAAGCAGACTTGATGGACGCGCGACGCCGACGCAGAGAGCGGCACCAAATGGGTGCAGAAAGGAGGCATAGTGCCCGGTTGGCGTGCAAACAATGGCTGCGCCCAGAGGATCCAAGGGAAAAGGGGAGGGACTTTCCCTAGTCCTTAAGTTCAGGGGTCTGCCAGTAATTCCCTTTCAAACGGGGACCAACTGTTCCCACTTAGGGCATAAGTACTCTGCTGCTCATATCTAGTTGCTAACAGTAGAGTTATTAAGTTGTAAGAGAGGAATAAAGCTTTGAAAAGAATCCATTTGTCTGTGTCTGGACTTGGCTACTGGATTAGACTGAGAGAGGCCTCCAAGGAGCCCTTGACACCGACTAGAGATAAAACAAACCATGTCGAAGCACAAAGGGGAGTGGGTGTTGTGTATGCACCATAGTGCACATTACAATGACAGTATCTTGTTCTTTTGTCTTGACTTGTGCTATGGTGGCCAGCTGACCTCTTTTATAGAGGACAGTCCTCTGTTAGAAGGGCTGCCGGAGGACTGTCCTCTATTTGGAGGTGTCCTCTATCTGAAGGTCTGTCCTCTCCAAGCCCTCTTCAAAGATAAGGAACTGTAGATGCTGTTGCCAAATAAACAGCACCTGAACAGACTGAACATGGAAGAACTCAGGTCACGTGGTCACACGCTTGCACACAATGGTGAGATATACTGTACTTCTATTTAAATTGTAATAATTATTTCCAAATTTGCACCAATGCAGATATATTAGCATATGCCTGTGTTATGCAAATCATTGTCCTCTTTTTTTAATGATGCATATCCTCTTTTGGGGCAATTCATAAGTGGCCACCCTACTTGTGGCACACTTGACAAAAATATTGGTCCCCACTCTGCTAAACTGTGGGTGATCTTATAGGCAGAGCAGCAACAGAAGAAAAAACCTATGAGGAACCATAAATGCAAAGAAAATGGAGACTTCTGCAGAACACCTGACTCCCACAGAAGACCTGGAAGACCCTGTAGCAAATCATAGGCAGTCTGAGTAGCTCAGTCACAGAGATGCCTCCCCAGGGCCCCCAAATAACCCCTTCAAACTGAGCCCTGTTTTGATCTCCAACTCTTCTCCCTCATCCTCCTGGAGAAGCGCCTGATTGGTTTCCAGAAGACTCTGGGCTTCATCATCACACAGAGTTTTTATCCTGCGATTGAGATTTCTCCTTCACGGAAGTTTGCAGGCTCTTTATATGACGCTGCCCTGACCCTCCTGCACTAAATGCCCTTTGTTCCGTTTTTAAATAGAACGCAGATAATGAGCTCTCAAATTACCCCATTGTGTTCTGCTTCTGTTTCCACCGTCAAAAGAGTTAAAGCGGCAAGAAGAGGAGAGAGATCCATGAAATGGAAGACTCAGATATGGGGAGAAGGAGGGGGAAGGGGGCGGGGGGAAAGGAAGCACGTGGAAAAGGGAGTCGTTGTGATCCTGCATTTAAAATGGAAGCAGAAAGCCCCATTTTAAATGCAGGATTTGGAGCTGGTGGAGAAATGCCCTCTATCTTCATGGGGCTACCTGGGAGCAGAGAGCTACACAGAAGAAAAAGGAGGAGGGAAAAGACCTAGCTGCAAGTAATAAAGCAGCACAGCACAGAACCAGGAAGAGGAAGAGCTGGCAGTGTGAACATTAGGGGTGGGCAACTTGTGGCCCTCCAGATGTTTTGGCCTACAACTCCCATAATCCCTTCCATCATGTGGCGAAACCTCAGATGTGGGACATGGATAGAAGGAAGGAGAGAGACGACAAAGGCAAGGATGATGGTAAGTATGATGGTAAGTATATGGTCAAATGCAGTTATATAACCCCCCTTCCCCCCAAAAAATGATCTCCAAAGAAATTTCCAAGATATCTAAAAAAAAAAAAAAAGTATCAGTCACTAAAACATAGACTTCAAGTAAATCACAATTAAAAACAACATAAAAAAAAAAATCATACACTGCAAAACTCTTACATTATAAAACTCCTAGCAATGACAGGGTGAAACCGATAAAGCACTTCCAGACACACTGAACCATGAAATAAATATCAAAGGCCTATTTAATCAAATGTGTTTTAAGTGCCTGGCTGAATGTGGGAAGAGAGGGAGTCTCAAGAGATCTCGAGGGACTTCGTGAGTAAGATGTTTTTGCCAACTCCCCCTCCCACCCTATGAAAGCGAAGTAAAAAAAAAGCCCTTACTGTTGTGGAAGCCAGTGGGGTGTATGCTTAGAGCAGCCTACCCAGCCTCATGCTGTCCAGATGTCTTGAACGACAACCCCCATCATTCTAGCCAACATGGCCAGGTACTCTACTTTAAAGAGTCTAACTGTCCGGACAACATGACAAACTGTTGTATACCTTCGTGGGTTCTTATCTTTATCAAAGCCAGTTCTGCTGCTGAGGGAAGTTTAGAAACTCTCCCTTATTGGAAATTCGCTGAATTCATTCCCACTTTTCAGTTCTGCTGTCCCACTTCTTCATAGGGCAGCTGGGTCTTTTCAAAGAGTCTGGATTTATTTTTCTTTTCTCTTGATTAGAGAAGTCAACTCAACAAGTGATATTAGAAGCATTCATAACAGAGGATATTTGTCTTGTCTGTTTTTAAATCCACTATAAATACAGAGTTGAGCTATCAAGAGGAGATAAAATATTATTTTCCTTATTTCATAGAAAGAATAATAGTAGCCGACAAGTAATAGGTCTGAGATATTTATTTTGAAGAATGTAAATAGTGATTATTACTGGCTTGTTTTACAAGATCATGTTCTTCTTCCATATCATATATGCACTATCGTCCTTACAACTGAAAATGGAGATTTGAAATCATTCAGCATTTTTACTGACAGTTATGGTCCATAAAATTACCTTCATCTGGGCTGTCATTTCTAAACTGCTTTTATGTATATACCATATTCAGTTCATAGTACTTAATTTCTAGATGAAACCTGACAGAATGTATTTTGATTTATCGTATGTTAATTTAAATCAATGTTTCTAATGTCAAGACACATTTTGACATTTCAAAATCCTGCTTTAAATCTCCGATTCAAAGTTCTGAGGACAGAAGCGAATTGGGTAAAGCTGTAATCCTATACCCACTTATATGGGCTTAAGCTCTATTGAACTCAATGGGACTTACTTCTGAGCAGACACACACAAGATTGCCTTACTGTACACTGAGCTTTCGTACACAGTTTTGATCAGGGGATGATATCCCTACTTTTTTCAGTCTTGGAGAAATCATGAAGTAAACATGAGACCTAAACTGTTATGAGTGATCCATTTTGAACAGGGATGGACAACTTGTGGTCCTCCAGATGTTTTGGCCTATAATTCCCATCAGTCCTAGCCAATATAGCCAATGGTGAGGGGAGTTGTAGGCCAAAACATCTGGAGGGACACAAGTTGCCCACCCCTCATTTAGAATATCTAGTGAGTTACCTTGTATGTCATGATTGTCCTAAGTGTAACAATATGAAAGAACTATTAGATTTAGCCTGCGTGGGCTGTGGTTCCTGGGAGGAACAAGGAAGTAGTCAAGGGCAAGGTGCTTCTGGCCGGAGGAGAGAATGGCTGCAGCCTGTATAGAAGCCCTTGTTTAAATAAAACTTTGAAGTGAGTTTGTAAAGCAGCATCTGCTTGAATCTGTAGGATGCAGCCCATCAACTTTGAAACACTAAGTGACATACAAGAATCCTTATTGTAAGGTGGAAACATAATCCTCTCCTGATGGTTATCTTTAAACTGGACTTTGACTGGGGAGGCCATCAAATAGAGGACACCTACAAATAGAGGACTGTCCTCTGACAGCTCTTGAAATAGAGGACTGTGTCCTCTGTAAAGTAGGACACATGGCCACCCCTGCTGAAGTTCAACCAACACAAATTAAGGACACAACCCTATCGGGATAGGCGTCCACCTCCAAACTCAGAGGCGACCGCCTATCCAATGCTGGGCAGGAGCAGCACAGAGGGGATGTTCCCTTCCATGCTTCAGCCACCCTGCATTCGTGGCTAGACAGCTGATTTTGGCTGAAGTCAGAGTGGGGGAGGCGGACACCGGATGACACATAGGAAGCGTCAAAACAGCACATCTGCCTTCCCCACCCCTAGGAATGCCCCGTTTTCACCGCTCTATGATCCTCTTATGAGTGCGGAGCACAGGGCCGATCTGTGCTGCCTACAAGGCAGCACCGGAGGGGATGGAGGTCGGTTCTCAGGGAACCAACCTCGGAGTGTGGGCTCCAAGGTTGGTTCTTGGTAACCGAACTATCCTATGGCTGTCTAGCCGCTGACTAGCAGCCATAGGATTGCACCCTGAAATCCCTTAACTGTGTGTTAGATTTCAGCCATTGTACGCAACCCCAAATGTTCATGTTAATAAATAAATTTATATTTATTATACTGCATTTTTAATGTATTCTATATTCACAAGACGAGATTGAAGACACTCATTGAACATTCTGCCTTGGCTGGCAACAGGCTAGGAGATTGCAAACTGTAAAACGTTGAAGAGGATGACAGGAGAAGAAAGGGGGAAGAGGGAGAAGCCTTGAATACTGTATTCCATCATCAGGCATAATTAATAAACATGATTTAAAGGCAAAGTGCACGCAAATAATAAAGTTTTGACTATTTTCACGATAGGGATGTTATTAAACATAAATCAAGACTTGAAAGAGCTCTTTAGTTCACTGAAAACTTTCAAATAATGATAGAGTGTAGGTCTGATTACAGTAACACATTAAACTGGAGTAAGACTTCAAGTACATTCCTGTTGGGCTAGTCGTAAAAAGAGATCAAAAGGAAAAAGAAGACAGTCTGATAGGTATATGTTACTATGAAGCACATATTCGCTGCAAGTCCAGCATCATTTTAAAGCTCTTTTACTAGTGGCATAAATTTATTGAGAGCAATGAAAAAGAAAATCCATGAAGAACGTTAAGAGGGAAGGAACACTAAATAATCTGACTACATTTATTAAAAACAGGGGAAGAGAAAATGTAAGAGGTATTTGCTAAAAGAAACAGAAAAGAGCTGACAAGAGTTTCCTCTAAAATTATCTTCAGAATTATTATCTGTGAATATTTATGGATAATATTGTTCAAATATTCACTAGGCATTATGATACTTGGTGAATATTCAGCAAATTTATATATTTTCAGCATCAGCTCTAGCATTAAGCATTTGCCAGTATTTGACTGTTGACATGCAGCAGCAGTCACTATTTGACAATGTTGGCTTGCAATACTGACTGATGATGTTTTATATTAACTTAAATCAAAATAATAACATTTTTAATTTAGATTTTGATTCTGAAATCTGAATATTGAATATTGAATTTCGAGGTCGAGATCAAATGCTGACACCAAAATCTAAATTGCTAAGGACTGCTGGTTCTCATTGGCAAAGGAAGAGTCCTCTACCACACCCATGGGCACCAGCTTAGATTAGGGGCACATAGGGCAGTCTGCATGGGACATACAGCTGTGTCCTCCAACATTTTGCCACCATTTCTTGTCTCCCAGCACCCACAGCTTGAGGCAGCCGCCTCACTCTGCCTAATCATAGGGCCAGCCCGGCCTCATGGTTCCATTTTCATGGCAGGAACACTAAACTCTACATGAATACAGCCTGATGGGTTGTCTGACCACCCCATTCAGATATTCTACCCACTCAGGGCCAAAGCAGACATCACTCTTCCCCCCCCCCATTTTTACTCTAGTGTAAGCATGGCAGGCCCAATCCAGACTGGGGGCCTAACATGGGAGTAGGGGGGCTTTAACGCCGTTCTCTTCAATGTGTGCCCAATCCAGATTGAGGGACCTGTACCTGCAATTTATTTCGCAAAATATACATTTTACCAGCTTCAGCTGGTTCATCAGCTATGGCCTCTCCTGGAGAGTGATAGCTTGGCCACAGTACTAATAAGCTCAAGACTGGATTACTGCAATGCAGTCTATGTGGGGCTGCCCTTAAGGCTGCTCCGAAAGCTGGAGCTAGTGTGGAATGCAGCAGCTTGGCTGTTGTCAGGAGCTGCCCCTTTCCAGCATGCAACTCCTTTGCTGCGGGAACTGCACTGGCTGCCTATTCACTATCGGGCCAGGTTTAAGGTATTAGTACTAGTGTACAAAGCCCTAAACAACTGGGGACCAGGATACCTGAGAGAGCACCTTCTCCCTTACCAACCTGCCCAATCACTGAGGTCATCAGAGGGCATGTTCCTGGTGGTTACACATGGACCTATGGCCTGATTGGAGTCCACCAGGAGAAGAGCTTTCAGTGTGGTGGGTCCCTTCCTATGGAAGTCCCTGCCTCTGGAGGTCAGGCAGGTGCCAACACTGGGTTGTTTTTGGCACCTCCTGAAATCAGGTCTTTCCCAGGAAGCCTTCTTTGGTTAGCCAGCCTTGGTTTTATTGGCACTCTGTTTTTTAAAGAATAATTTTAATATCATGTTTCATTCTTCTTATTTTTGTTCATTTTATATCTTGTTGTTCACCACTCTGGAATCTGTTTAGATCTGGAGCAGTATACAAATGTTGTAAATAAGTCAATAAAATAAATAAAATAGTAATCCATTAAAGTAAATGGATCACTATTTTGCAATACAGGGTGGTATCTAATCTTAGTCCTACTTAGAGTAGAGCCATTGAAATGATGGAGACTTAAGTTTGTCGAGACTTACTTAAACTCCATTCATTTCAATGGGTCTGCTCCAAGTAAGACTAAGATTAGATACCACTCATAAAATGCAAGCGCAGCAGGGGCCAATCTGGATTAGGCCCATTTCAGGTAGGGAAGGGGTAAATCCCCTCTCTCCCCCACACTAGGGTCCAAAACTGGATTGCCCCCCTGCACTCACACTAGACTAAAAATGAGAAACGCTTTGGCTCTCAGCTTCCCAGAAAGAGGCCTGAGGCTGAGCACGTATCTGTTTTTTTAATTATTATTAATGCTTGAGAAAGCATATAAAATGAAAAATTGTTCACTATATAATAGAAATGTTAAAGGTAAAGGTAAAGGTGTCCCCAACCAGTCGTGTCCAACTCTAGGGTGCGGTGCTCATCCCCGTTTCTAAGCCGAAGAGCCAGCGCTGTCCGAAGACGCTTCCGTGGTCATGTGGCCGGCATGACTGAACACCGAGGTGCACAGAACGCTGTTCCCTTTCCCGCCGAGGCGGGACCTATTTATCTACTTGCAATTTCTTGCTTTCGAAATGTTAGCTGAGGGTAAATTTTAACCATTTAAAAATATATCTTTTACATTAGGATATATTTTAAAACATGGCTAAAATGTACCCCCATTTGACTAGTACCTAGTATTAGTTATTAACAGGGTTGGCCCTCCCATGACGCAGGGTGAATCCCCCACCTCAGGAGGCAGACCAGGAGGATAAGCAAGGTACATGCTCCCCGCCACACACCAAGAGTGCCCCAGATGCCGCCGTGTTCCAGCAAGGTGGCCCTGTGCCAGGTGCTCCGGAGAGCTCTGCCGGCTGCTTTCCCATTGCGGCATTTGCCAAAGCGCGGGGCGGGGCTCTCTGGAGCAGCCTCCCACTCTCTCCCTGGCCCTGAGATCCTCTCAAGGCAATCTAGAAGGTGGGATCTCTGTAGAGCCGTGCCAGGCAGAAGAAGGCGATCTCCTGGGACGCGACTCCCATAATGCCTGGCTCTGAGGAAGGACCTTCTCACAGCCCTGCGTTGGTCTCTGGCTGGCTCTCTAAAGAGCCATGTCAGCCACTTTCTCCAGGTGACACGGCTCTTTGGAGAGCCCACCCTGATGGTGAGCTAGACAGCAGCTGCCACTGCAAAGTAACGTAGTGTAGAGGGTGATGGCAACACGGGGGGGAGTGGGTGGGTGATGGGCAATGTGGCAGTGGGTGGGTGGGTGGGTGACGTGGCCTGGCAGGGTGGTGACTGGCAATGCAGCAGGGGCAATGGGGGGTGACATGGTGGTGTGTTTGTACTCTCCTGCCTGGAGAGAGCTTGCACTGGACCAGGTTATTAAATGAGTTCTCTCTACCACTAATTTTACAAGGCCTCCTTAAAAGAAGGGCAACCCAATACAAAGGCAGATAGGCTCCTGAACATTTAACAGTTGCACAGAAAAGGGAGTTTCAGTGGTGCCATTGCAAACACCATTGAATAACAAATTGCCAACAGTCCACCCCTTGCCTGGAGAACTATTAGGTCTCTAGAGCCCTGCCCTCTGCTGCATCTGGCAACCTTACTTAAATCTCTCTAGTTTAAGAGGAGAATCTGATGCTCAGTGATACAGGCAAAAAAGCTATGAGTAACAACCACTGCTATATACAATGAATGTCCAAAACGTAAGGGCTGTCAACCAAAGTTACAAGACAATGTTGACACACACATCTCACACATCTGGTGAAGGAGCAAAAATACGAAGATAGACCAATGGATGCAGATAGTTGCTTGACAAGTCATTGTCCACATTCATTAGTGTAACATCATAATTTTGGACAATCATCAGATATATGCAGAATCGATACCCTCCCCTCCTTGTCTGTCACTGGTGTCTCCATTTTGGACATTCACTGTGACACACATATGATATAACGCACTCTAAATATTACATGAGAGTCCTTGAAGCAAAATATTTGCATCTGCACAAGAGTTTTAAATGTACACAAAACAATAAAGAAAACAGAAACTCATTACTGATCTGTGGTTTATTAGGGGTGTGTGTGTGTGTGTGTGTGTGTGTTTGGGGCGGATAGGTAAAAATAAGGACGAGACAAAAAAAAACTCATGCAGGCAATCAGTACAGACTGGTAAGTTAGTATCAAATGTAATTTCAGCCCCAGTAACATACCACCTGCTTCTTTTATAGCTTGAAAAAAAGCTATTTGAGGAACTGCAGCCTGTTTGTGGTTTATACATCAAAGGCCGAAGATAATTAAATTATATAAACTAGTAAATCACATGATTTAAGAGAAAGACCTCACTTCAGAATAAGGCAGTTTAATCTTTGATAGACCTCCATATACACTACATCTTAGAGCTTTCTGACACACATGCTTGTCCCCCACGTCCTATTTTCTTCTTGGCCAGGTGCAGCATTTCCTGTCCTGAGACCTGGTGGATGTTCTGTGCTCTTCTTTTCATCAGAACTTCTCAATTTATAGCAGGGGTGGGCAACTCGTGGCCCTCCCAATGTTTTGGCCTACAACTCCCATGATCCCTCACCATTGGCTATGCTGGCTAGGACTGGTGGGAGTTGTTGGCCAAACATCAGCAGGGCCACAAGTTGGTCACACCTATAGAGAGAGATGTCCTCGTATGCCTCAAGATATTTTCTCTAAATTTTTATGGAAATGGCTGGACTTCACATCTATGGTACATTACCTTCTGTGTACTACTGAAATGGACATGTCCTGCTGCCACTCACTACTAGTTAGTGTTTTGGACTAACTGAAGTCTCTGAGAAGTATTCAAAAGCCCCATGTTTAATGTGTTGTAGTATTCCAATCTGGAGGTTACCAGATCATGAATAACTGTGTTCAGTTCCATACTGCCAGTCCTCTGCCATCTTTTACCTCTTCCACCAAGGGGAAAAAATCACCTTGGGAAAGAGAGATGGTATAACAGGTCATGGAGGGCTCAATGAAATCCTCTCATTGGCTGTCAATGTTGCTGTTATTGTCACTTCCCACCAGTGATCATAGGGTTGCCACCATGATCCCCAGTGGGGAAATATGCTGCCAGCACCACTTCCCTGAGGAAGGAGCAGACCACTGTATCTCTCTCATCTTTGTCAGAGTCCTCTGACAGCTCTTACCCATTCCCTTTCCCTCAGGTTAGGTTCCTTTATTGATGGGGAAAGGAGAAGCAGCCAGCTGAGGGCCAGAGATGTGAGCAAAATTGAGGTGATGGGCCTGACTTTATGGCCACCATTTGTGTAAATGGCACTTTATGAAAAAGGGTGTGACACCATTTTTTTTTAACAAAATGGTGGTTGGGTGAGGGATTGGGGATCCCCGTGCTTGCCCAACTCAGTGTGGGCTGAGTTGGGTAAGTGTGAGGATCCATGGACTGGTGTCCAGGGGGCCAAGCTGGCAAGAAATTGCCAGGCCTTGACACCCATGACATCCCTAGACAGAGTGATTCACCTTAAGCACGCAGTCCTATCAGTCTGATGCCAATCACATGGAGGGCTCCAATCTCAGAGCCCTCCATCCATCTTATGCCAAGCCAGCCAGAGCCAGGCAGGGTGGGAGGAGCAACAAAGATGTTCTCATCTCCTATTCCTCCCAAATAGCATTTACATTAGATGGCCTCTGAGCCTCTCTTCCTCTCTCACCTTCCTGGGTGCAGGGTTTGTTGCTGAGAGGCCTGTGGATCCAGCAGATCCATGGACTCTCCTCTCCCTGCCTTGTCCACTGACACACTTCCTCTCTTTTTGTCCTCTTTCTGAGGTTGGAGCTCAGGCAGGCTTCAGGAGAGGAGCTGCTGTGGAGCATTCTGTGGTAGCTGGGTGGGGTGGGCTGGGAGGGGGCTCATACCTCTATGGCCTTGGGGGTGGGGAAATCTCCAGCATCCTGTGATCCCCTCAGACACCATCTAGTGGAGGAAAATTTGAGTGGAGGAAAATATTAAAATGGCAAAAATAGCTTATAAGATGGAATAAGCCTCACACATATGTGCATGCATACGCATTTCTTTAATGCTTTCTTTAATCTGTGTGGCAAGCAATGGACATGGATTGACCCTTGCATAAAGTAACATGAAGAGAGCCCATGTACAATTTACAAGTCTATTATCAGAAATTCAGTTGCCAGCCTTATTTTATTTTTATTATTTATTTATTTATTTATGGAATCACACAACCACTGTTTAGGAAGTCTTCTCACAATTACAACCCACCTTACATCCTTAACAATCTGCAAGGTCCAACTCCCATTAGCCAGCCTCATGACAGTTGGTAAGATTCGACTTCATGTGTTTTTATTATTATTATTTTAAAGGTTGATTTTTATTGTTGTTATCCCCCTTGCCATTTCCTGGTAGAAAGGTGGGGCATAAATTAAATAAATAAACAAACAAACCTTGGCTTTTACCTCTCCCTTATCATAGCTGGCTGGCAATCGTTAATTGTAGCTTGAGAATAAACAATAGATCATAGCAACTGGAACTGATTTGTCTTCGAGATACACTTACATTCACTCACTGAGTTGTCTTGAATCACAAGATTGAATCTTAATACACTGTCTCCTGATTGAAGCCTACGAATCAACGTTCTAAATTGCACATGTCAATATAGCCCCCGGGAATAGGTTACAAAATAAGTAAGGTGATGCCTGTAATAACACCTTATTTACTTTGCACCTCTCCATTAAAATAAATTCTCTCTCCTTCTGAACAGAATACAGCAACACCACACGGTAGCTTGAGGGAGGCATTACTAGATTTTAATCAGATGAATTTTTAGCTAGGTAGAATATGAATAATTGCCTATTCAAATAAGGATAATTAGGCATTTATTGATCTTGTGCTGAAAATTATTCCCATTTTAACATCTCTGCACATCTTGCAGGTGTGGAGCTTTGAATCACGCACACTGGCATTGAAACAAACTCTGTAACCTTTTAAAAGCTTGTGTTACAATCTGAAGGCTAAAATGAATGAACTAATAAGGCTTAAATATCCTTTGTGGGGCCACCTGGCTGCAGAACCACCACCCCTTGGACTGGTCAGTTAGCTTTACATTCTTCTGACTGCAGGTGAAGTTTCAGTGAATAGTAGAGGGGTTGTCAAAAATTCTGATAACTGATGGACCTTATATATGCATGTTCTCATCCATTTTCCTCCTGAAAAATAACCCAAGCAGCCATTTTGAGTATCGCTTGTTGCCACTAGTTCTGCAGTATTCCCCTTTTCTAATAATGTACAGACTTTTCTAAACCAAACACTAGCTGAAACCAAATGCTTTCTCTTTCAGAAATTACATGTGGCAGTTTTGAGAAACATTTCTGTTGCTCACTCTCATGGAAAAACCTTAATGATATTAGGAGTCTTGCACATAAAACAAAATGTTTTTAAAAAGAGACTTGGCTGAATGGGAAAGAGAGAGAAAGAGAGGAGGGAGACAGAGAGAAAGAGAGGAGGGAGAGAGAGACCTTTCTTTTTCTCTTATCGTTACAACCAAATCTTTTTTTGTTTTTGAGGTAAATGGGCCTGAATTACCACAGTCAGCAACATATTTCTGTTACATTGGCCATTCATACGAGTACCCTCCACTTAAATCTGAAACACTTGATATTCCTTGGCAGATAGTATAGGCAAATGGAGGCCAAAGGGAGCTGTTCTGCATGCTTCATCTTTGGGGGAGTTGAGTATCTAAATCATTTTCTGGACAGCAGTTTGCTTCTTCACAGAGTCACCACTTGAGTCTCTGCTTCATTGCATCATGCTACAAAGGCACAGTTGAAAGCCAATATTAAAGCGATTGCCAGAGCCGAACTACTGCCTGTCTCCATTAGAGGGTAGTCCCTCCACATCATGGCTGAATTCCATTAGAAGAGTGTGAGGAGGCCTGCATTGCAGTCGTTTGCGCTGCATTTGACATGTGAAGCAAATCAAGGGCTTTCACCTTCATCCTCATTTCTCCACCCAGCAATAAAAAGAAACCACATAAAAATCACATATACATATATGAAGCATACATAGAGAAACGGAGTGAAAGTGTATACATGCAGAGAAAGCACAGCAGAATTACTATGTAAAGGGTATAAAGTAGATGTTCATGTGTGTGCGTGTGTATGTTGTGGGGGGGGGGGGTTGAGCATGAATACATATACTGTTTGCATGGGGCCAGATCAAGTGAAGGTGCTAATGTTGTGTAGAATCCATACATGTGCGTCACCTGTTTCAGATTCTAGTTACATACATGTAAAATATGCAGATCTGCAAAGGCATACATAGGGCGGCATCCAACGAGGCTCAACTGCTAACATAAGTTACACTGTGCTAGCATAAACTACTCTAGTGCAACACCAATATTTGCTGAGGAAATTGGCACACCAGCTACTGCTATTGCCGTTGCTCTGGAATAGTTTACAGTATTGCAAACTAATTTACGTTAGCGGTTGGGTCCCATTGGATACTACTCATAGAATGCAAACTGGAGGAAACAAAGTGCGCTTATTCTTGATTGAACTCATTGGAATGAAATGCTTTAAGAGTATATTTAAGTCTCATTTATGTCAAATAAATTTTATTCACTGAATTTTCTCAGGAATGTGACCATTGTCTTTCAAAGTACAACTTTTGGCCAGTATCTACTTTGGTGGAGATTGGGCCACAGAAACGATACCTGGGAGGTATAAATGGAGCCCAAAGAACCACATTTCTATGAAGTAACTTCCCATGCATTTTCGCTGATTTCAACCATCCTGAGAAAAAGAAGACTTGTGTGAGCATGATTGGCAGTGTTTGAACCGTATGGAAATCCACTTCACATGGATGACTTCCTACAGGAGGCAATCTGTTATCATGCCATTGCTACAAAGTATGAATTAGGCTTTTGTTTTGTTACAGATATGAAGCCTGCAATCCTTAACACACTTTACCTGGTAGTACGGCCCATTGAACTCAATAGGACTTACTTCTGAGTAGATATCTATAGGATTGTGCTGTATATGCTTAATATCAAAACACCTACACATTGAAAGCAACAGTATGAAGTAAATGAAATATTTCATTTGTATTCTCTGCACATATTTTCTGATAGCTAACACAGTGTTTCAGTTTTTCATTTCTCAATTTGCTCGTCATATTTTCTCTCTCAAATTGCAGCTCTTAAAAAAAAAATCAACCCAAAGCTATATGGTGCTTGCAGACATTATTCAATTTTCTAATATTGGGGCAATATGAAAAACCCATAAAAAGGCTTTTTCACAATATGATAAATCCACATGTATAGAAGCATTCTATAGTGTAACATACTGTGCCCATCTACAGGCATATGTTTGTGTAATCAATACAGTGTTCAGTTGGCTAGTGTGGTAAGATCACATTTTCAGCAGTTTTAAGCAATTACTTCAGGATCATTACTCCCTGCTCAGATTTCAAAGGAGCACAGAATTTGGGCCCTGCTGTTCATCAGATTAGTCTGCCCCTCTGCCAAACATGCACAGATCTTTTTTTCATATTCAAAAAATACAACAGAATTGTCATAACCTTTGCAAAATGCACCAATTCTTAGTGCCTAGCATGGCACAATCCCTGCAGCCCTCATATGCAAAGCAGTCTCCTTATTAAATAGAGGACCTTATTAGAATCCAGACCCGATTAGAATAAGAGGCAAGGACTGCTGTCATCAGGCACTGAAAGCCTCACACAGCTGTTGTATGCAAGTGGCTTAATGTTCCTTCATTTCCCATGCAAGCCTTCCTTCACAATTGGTGCCATGTTCCCACTCTCTCTCTCTCGTGAATTACATTTAAAACTACCTGGAGAGCTTTTTCATGCTAGAGCATGTGTTGTTCATCATACGAATGGTGTGAAGTTCAGAGAGGAGAAATGTGAGGGCTTAAAATAAATACTACATGAACCCTGAGATGTGTGGTGGGCCCTCGGGAGTTCAGCAAATGAAATGCCTATCAGTCTCTGACACAGCAGACGCTCTCGACAATTGGCAGCTTCATGCTTCATTATGCATGGATCAGATATATAGGTATGGCCTCAGGCTAACTCCCTGGTATACTGGAGAAATGCATGCTGGGAAAAAGGCAAATGGTCTTTGCCCATGAATTAGAAACATGAAGGGAAAATACAGGAAAGGGAAATGGTTGAATAGTGTGTGTGTGTGTAGAGAGAGAGAGAGAGCACGGGGGGGGGGAGGAGAGAAGAGGGGAGAAAAACAAATTTTGAAGCACTCATCTTTGTATCTTATAATCAGCTTTAGAAATGTATTATAACTCTTTTGTGTAGCTTATTTGGTGCCATGAATAATGTTATTATTCATATTCTCTCAGTTCACACATAAACCACAAAACAAAAGCAGTTGTTTTAATTTCGTTCATACATACATGTATTCATATATACACAAGACTAGCTTTAAAAAAAAACAAGAAGGAAGGCAGGCTTGATGTTTATAGCAAAGGGTCAGCGGTCAAGGATTGCTGAATTTTTGTGAAGTCTGTTGAACATCATTAAAACATACCATGTTACCATAATGAATAAAAAGGATTTGAAAACCTAGCTTCAGTCAGAAAAAATTCACACATACTCCTCCAAGTAAGGAAAAGGCACAAGAATTTGTACCACATAGATCTAACAGATCTAATTAAACCCGACATTGATAACAGTAAAAACACCCTGATACCTTCCAAACAGAATAGGTTTGGTTGGGAATCTTTAAAGGAAATGCATAAACACTGAAATATATTCAGTCATTGGAAGTTCTAAATATAGTCAGTATGATCCAGCCAGAATTAAGCCCTTTTAAGGCCCACTGATTTTAAATTTTCATTTCTTTCTTTTAAAAAATTGTGTTTACCATCTTCTTACTATTGTTAGTTCTCCAAGACAGTTAACAAAAAAGTATGGGATGTACCTGAAGTTTCCCCATTAAAATTGATGAGACTTAGTGTTAAATGTGTTTAACATTTGCTGGATCATGCCCCATATCAATCCGGAGTTACTTTTCTGTTTCTTAGAATGGAGAGTAGAAAATTGTCTGAAGTGAGGATCAAGATAAATTAATGCAATCCTACAAAGCTGAGACATTTAAGAAGTTTAAGCCTTCAATGGGCAGTTTTTAAAGCAAGAAAGTAAAAAGGGAAAACACCACTAATGTCTCTCTCAATGCTCTTTCCAGTGTGTTCAGACAAGTTGTGGTTAGGAATGTAAAACCTGAATTTAAAGAAAGTGCATCTGGTAGAGATTAAAAAGGATAAAGGAGGGAGGAATCAGTTTGATGTGTACTTCAAAATGCTGCTCATAATGTAGGTTGTTCTGTTACTTGAAAAGAGGGCATCACAGTGCTTTTATGTCTTGTTTTAATCCTACACTTCTAAAGTACCTTTTATTTGCTGCTGTTGGTGTAGAATTGCCTTCACCTCTGGCTTTAAATCCAGCTTGAGCTCTGACTTTTGAGTGGCTTCCTTTGAATAAGCTTCTGAAGTCATATTTTATCTTCTGTTTTACCCATCAATGGATTGTGGGAATATATAATTTTCCTCCACCAAATGGCACTTTATGGCTCAAACATTCCACATTTATACCCAATACATCAGCTGACATTGTCTAACACTAAAAAGAAAGACATTTTACTTTGTTTAATCGATCTGATGGCAACCCAAATTTTTGAACGTATGCCCGTTATTATTTTTTTTTAAATCTGACTATCACTTTATGCTACACATTCACTAACTGAACTTCTGAGCTTAGACAAACAGTTTGGAAAACTGCCTTGGGGTGGGGAGTGGGGGTGGAAACCACTTCTTTGTCACATAATGCATCAACCTTTCAGTAATCTAAAATTCTAAGGGAAATCAGTTCTGAGATCTGGCCCTTCATAAGGTCTCGTTCTTAAGTCCATACTAGTTGGGCAATGGAAAAATATGAGGGAATGAATAAATGCAGCTCATAGACCCATTTCAAAGTGACTCGAAAGTGTATGATATGGAAGAAATGTGCCTGGGGGATACAGGCTCAATAGTGGAGTAAGCAAAATGGCCCAATCAATCTGGGTTCAAGTCTCAAAAGCACAAACTGAACTTTCTTCAGTTATCAGTGTTGTCTTTTCCATTATACAGTAGTATACTGGAATCCCAGTGTCATTATTTCATACAGAAAACAGGGCTTACTTTAAGCCATGACATACCACATACCCCTAATGCTGAAAATTCTCTTAATGCCAGGATTTAGCCCTGAATCATGTAAAGTAATAGTAAAGAAGAGAGTGTCTCAGTACATGTGCAGACTGCATGTTCCTCACCATAGAATAAGGAACAGCTGAATTCACCCCTTGCACATTGCTGAGAGAACTTTCATGTTATTCCTTTACTCTGACCATCTGCACATAGGTCTGAGTATGGAAATTGTGTCTTGTTTGTTTAATACAAGGGTGGGCAACTTAGGTGAATTGGAGGCATGCACTGTGTTCCCGCCCCCCAGAGCCCACTGCAGACTGCACACACACACACACCCTGGTTGTGCTCATGCCCCCATGCCTGTGGGTAAGAAATTTGTTCCATCAAGGGTTTTTTTTTAAATCAAATTTATACAATTTGCACCTCCTGAGCCTATAAACAAGGCAAGAATTCTGTACTGAAATCTGCATTGTTACAAGCTTTGCAATGCAGCTGATGGGGGGCAGGGGGGATGCACACAAAAATGCACATATTAGGGGAAAGTGTGCACAAAAATGTGTATGTTTGAGGAAAGTGCATGCAAAACTGCATTACAGCAATGGAAAATACTTGGGGAAAATCACATATTTTAAAAATGTGTTAGAAAAAAAATACATACATTAGGTGAAATGTGCACACACACACACTTCTATACATTCCATTGCTCTTTTTAAATTACAGACTTATGCAGAAACAGTAGGAAGGCTGGGTGGCAGGACAGGGAGAGGAGATGCCAGGAAGTGGAGAGAAGCTAAATCCTCTTTCACAGTGGCAGATATTAAAGAATAATCTCTGGGTTGTGAACGGGCAAACCAAGCTACACATCCTTATGTACACACATGGGGATCTGTGTGTCAGTTAAGGTGGCCCTTTTTTCACACAAAAAATGTTAAATGTTTATGTTGTATCTTTGTCCTATCAGGACATTTTTCCCTAACTGGTGCTCCCCCTTTTTCAGATATCACAGGATGATGGTTACATTATTTATATTATTTGTATCATTATTTAACATCATGATAAAGAATAATAATAACAATAGCAACGACAACAATAAAATATCATCAGAGTAACACAGAAAAGCAGTCCTTTGAACACAGCAGCAAGTTCTCAGAACATCCCCAAATCCACCCCTTTGCATATCCACCGTAAAGCATCCCCCAAACCCACTGCATGCCTACTCAAAAGTGACAGTGGTGAGGAACAGCACAATGCAAAAATCCAGCTTATGCATATATTATATATACTAGCCAGCCATCTTCTGCACAGGATTTTTTAAAGGCATGAACATTGGCACAGGAGTTTTTACAGACATGAAATTTGGCAAGCTCCCTCCACATGAGAGACCAATGTATTTTAAAAGTTAGATCATAAGTTAATCAAAAATGCTTTTTTTAAAGAAAAAAATTAATGTGGTCCAGAGATAGACAGACAGATCATTTTTAAAAGAGAAATTAATGCAGTCCAGAAAGAGACACAAAAGTTGATTTTTAAGAGAAGTTAGTAATGTGCCTGCCCATCAGAGAACAAAACAATAGTGCAAAACAAAGATAAATTAATGTGGCTGGCTGCCCAACACATTGAGGCACGCAAATGCTTTCTTTAAAAGTACACACAATCAAATGCTCTTTTTTCAAAGAATTAAGGTGGCCACTGTAATAAAAATATCCTTTAAAAAATCAGTTTGGCCTCAGACAGATCCTTAAAAAATGAATATAACATTGTGCAACCAAGAAACAAAAGGAATATTTTCTACACACGCTCACAAATCCATTTTAATACACCAAATACACCAACACACACTCAAATCACAAATCAATTAAAAACACCCAATCTTTTCCACACACACTCACACACACAAATCAATTTTAAAAGTGGGTAATGGAGGTGAGGCAGTATGACTGTATTGTCATAAACCTAGCAAACTTTACATCTATAGTATAAGCAGAAGGATAAAATGGCAGATGGCTCTCTAATACCCTCCAGTTAGAAGTGTTCCCTCATTAATTTGTCTTCTAATACAAGTGATTTGAACTTCAAGGAGATATTATCTTTAAACATTTAACTGTATTTTAATATTTGACACTTTTCATATATTTACATTAGAAACAAATATAGCAATCATTCTAAAAAGTGTTAATGTCAAAAGGGGCTTGAATGAAGATAAAATTCCATGCTTCATGAAGACCTACTGAACTTAAATTGGTCAAGACATCAATTTCCTTAAATGTAAATGATTCATTCAACTAGTCATTACTTGTGTTGGGATGTGAAAGTTAATTTCTGACTAGTTTCAATTACTGTGATTTAAAATGCTTAGAATTTTATAGGAATGGAAGGCCTCCCTATTTCAAGTGGAAGAAGTGGTAGGAATAGATTCATTTTTATTATATAACAGCAAAACAGTGAAATACTTGGTCATCTTCTGGTAACTTTCCACAAATAAAGTCTAATATTATTTGATTGATGCTTTATTACTTAGAGATATCCTAAGTGATCCAACATTTAGTTTAAAAGGATTCCTACGGCAGATATGGTTGAAATCCATTACATTTTCTTCACACTGCCTTGTGAATCTGACTAAAACAATTATGAATACATGAGCTTATATTGTATATGAATATAAGTGGATTTCCTAATAGTTAATTTCTACATACAAATTAGGCTTTTAGAATGGCTCTATTTTGTAAAGAAACTAGGAATACATTATACATGTTTTATATAGCTGAAGTTATACATCTCAAAGCTGCGAACAATCTACGCCACATCCTCCATGAAAATGATGGAATTGTAAATTTGGATTTAAACTGTATATAAAGTTAAGAAATATATTTACTTTCATTTCTTTGCATGAAATGTGCCTATTAGCTTTTAGTATGCATAATTTGTGGGATCTTTGCAGATTTTTATTTAAAATATACCCCCTAAAAGCTTTTTTAAAAAGCCACCAAGTTGTAAACAATTTAAAATCAATTTTAAAAGATACTATTAAAAAAAATACTCAGAAATTATGCCATATATTGTGCAACCAAGAAATAGATAGGGAAGGATTGTAAAGAAGTCAGCGGGAAGAGATTCTGGAAGCAACGCAAGCAGTGCACACATTTTTGTTTTATTTTGTTTTAATGTGGCCACTTGTGGGAGACATGGGGGGTGGTTAAAATCAGTTATTTTGGCCATAGACAGATCCCTTTCCTAAAAAGAAAAATGTGGCTGGTCACAGAAAAACAGGTTTAGAAAAAATTACCCTACAAGTTGCCATCATATCTGGATTGTTGTACATGGTTGCTGTTACTGTACAGAAAAGGGCTACTAACATGATCAAGAGGCTGGAGCAACTCCCCTACAAGGTTACAGCATCTGGGACAGTTTAGCTTAGGCCAGATCTACACCTTGTGTCATATCATTATGATCCCATCATGGTAACACCATATCCTTCTTGCACATTTATACCTTGTAGGACACCCAGTGACATTTGTTGTGGTATTTTGGATAATGTGGAATAAAAAGAAGCAAACACCATGATAGCAGTATACAGAATGTGTAATATGCCCCAAGAGTTATCAGTGCACTTCAATACCGCTATAAAGCAGTAGTGCAGATCTAGCCTTAGAAAAGAGGTGAATAAGAGGAGACATGATAGAGGCATACAAAATTATGTATAGTAGTGTGGAGAATGTGGATAGGGAGAAAGCTGATTGGTGGGAGCTTCAGGACAGGAAGTACTTCTTCATTTAGCGCATAGTTAAACTATGAAACTCGCTACCACAGGACGTAGTGGTGGCCACCAACTTGGATGGCTTTAAAAGGGGATTGGACAAATTCCTGGAGGAGAAGGCTATGGTTACTAGGCCTGATGGCTATGTGCTGGGGCAGTATGTCTATGTACACTAGTTGCTGGGGAACATGGCCGGGAGGGTGCTGTTCCACTCATATCTGGCTTGTGAGTCTCAGTTTCCCGTGGGCAGCTGGTTGGCCACTGTGTGAACAGACTCCTCGACTAGATGGCCCTTGTTCTGATCCAGCAGGGCTCTTTCTATGTTCTTATGTTGCTGGCTGGCTGGTTGGTTGCTGTTGCTGCTACTGTTGTCTCTTCTCTTCAGGAAGACTTTTTCTTTTTTTAATCCCAGAGCGGGGAGTGTGTGAAATTTCGGTATGAAAATGGGGTGGGTGGGGGGAAGGCTTAATCCCCTGCCTCCCAGAGTGTCATAGTCCCAATCCAAATCAAGGCTACATGTGCTTACACTGAAGTAAATAAATTCAGCCTTTACCTACTCCTGTGTAAGTGGGTTTGGCTCTGATTCATATCAGACCATGGTGATCTGGAGGGATGTTATACCCCCCTCCAGTTTTCATGCTGAAATTCTACCCACAGTTGCATGGAATTAACCCTGCCCCCCAAGCCTTAATTGTAGGCTTTTTAAAAAAAATTACCCACCCACCCTGCTGAGGGATGGAATTTTGGCATGAAAACTGGGGGTGGAGAGAATGTTTACGTCCCTCCCCCTCTGAGCACTGTGGTCCTAGTCCAAACTGGAGCTGCATGCTTACACAAACGTAAATCAAATTTCTCCCCTGTCTGATCCAGCCAGCTTCTCTCTCCATGACTCTCTTTTATTCCTGCAGTGTGGTAAAGATGAGGGAATGTCTGGCCAAAGCTGTGCCTTTTCCTGCCTCTCTCTGAATCCTTCATGCTGGGCAGGCTTAGGCATGTTTATTTTCATTTTTTCAAACACTGATTGAGGATGGGATCACCTGGGAAGAAATTTCATGGTATTCCTTTGCTCCCAGCCATGGAGTGCTATTGAGAAAATCACGGCTTTCAGGGCAGCGTTCGACAGGTTGCCCCTGCCTGAAAGCTATTTCCCCTAGGGATGTCAGAGAATTCTGCCACGGATCTCGGTAAGGACAAATGCCAGTGCATTCGGCCCCCCGAAATCTGTGGCGGAACGAAGCCTTCCCGCTCCCCCCCCCCCGCAAAATGGACCTGGAGCAGAGCACCTACCTGCTCCATTCGCGCTGACTTGCGAATGGCAGCCGTGTCTGCGGCCGCCGTTCGCTTCTTCCATGTAGCCGTGATAGGCTACATAAATACTTACATAACCTATCACAGCTAACGCAGGGATGCCATTTGCATCCCTGCAGAAGCCGTGTTAGGCTACGTAAGTATTTACGTAGCCTATCACGGCAAAACTAAGGGAACGCAAATGGCGGCGTAGGCTATTACAGCAAAAAAAAAAAAAAGGAATGCAAATAGCATAGTGGCTGCCATTTGCGTTCCTTTTTTTTTCCGTGATAGGCTACATAAATATTTACATAGCCTATCATGGCAAAATACAGGGAGGCAAATGGCGGCGGCTATGGCTGCCGCCATTTGGATCCCTGCGGGCTGCCCAGCGGCCGGATGTCCAGCTGCAGGCGGCCCTGGCCGGTGGCTCCATGGAATGTCCACAGAGCGGAGCCGGCTGGAGAGAATTTCGGGGGGAGGGACAGAGCGCCTCCCCCCCCACCGTGAATGTCACCCTTCGAAAAGGTAAGTGACTTTTATACATCCCTAATTTCCCCATCTTGCAGCTGCGCGTGCTCACCACTTAAAGACAAAAATCCCCCAAAATCACACACACAGTTTTTGCTGAGGGAACATTCTGAGCATGTGCAGACATAGCAAGTCTCTGTGAGAAAGAAAGAGGAAGATAGCATGTGTTGTGCTTCCATGACATGTTTTAAAGTTCTGCTGGCTCTGGGCTGACTGAGGGAGCTGGAGAAGGAAGCCAAGGAAGGGGTAAATGGTAGGGATGGCGGAGAATTTCTCCACGAATCTCCGGGAGGCCGAATGCCAACGCATTCGGCCCCCCGAAATTGGTGGTGAAATTCTCCGCCCCCCGCCCCCCCTGGGATGGGACTTACCTCCTTCAAATGTCCCTCTCGGCGGTGGGTTCCGGCGGCGTTTCGGCGGCGTTTCGGCGGCTTTTTGGCGGGGGGGCGGCCGGTCTTCCGACCAGCTGCCGCCGCCACCATTACAAAGTAAAGTAAAGTAAAAAAAAAAACACGTGATAGGCTACGTAACGATTTATCACGGGTGACTTTGGAAAAAAAAAAAGCGCGTACGCAAATGGCGGCGCCCATGGGCTCCGCCATTTGCGTTCCTTATTTGGGCAGGGGTAGTCTACGTAAAGATTTACATAGACTACGGCAAAAATAAGGGCAACGCAAATAGCGTGGTATGCTCCTGGCATGATGGTATGCTACTGGCATGGTATGGTATGCTACTGGCATGAGCAGCAGGGGAAATAAGCCACCAGGGCTTATTTCCCTCACTGTGATCATGCAAACAGGCCCAGTGTTTGGAAAACTGCAAGCAGCCCAAGCAAGACACACTTCTTAAAACATAAATACAATGCCTCTCTGCTTTCTCTCATGCCACAGCAAATGTGTCCTTAAGGATAATGTGACAGATGTAAGAGCATGGGCTAAGAAAAGGGAGTGTATTGTAAATTCTCTGCCCCCAGTGTTACAGCTTAACACACTAATCTAGATCAAAACATGTTTTTACATGTCTCAGTCAGTACACTGAGGGAAAGAAGTAGAGCACATGCTTTGCATGGCAACTCCAGGTAGGGCTGGGAAAGGATCCTGTCTGAAAACCTGAAAGGCTGCTGACAATCAGTGTAGACAGACAATATTGAGTTAGATCAGGAGTGAACAGACTGAGGGCTGTGTCAGATGCTGGCATGGGGATTGGGGGCCATATAGGTATGCACACACATGCACACACATGGGTATACACACATAAACACCCAGAAACATCTCAATGATCCTGATACAAGAAGCAGCCACAAGGAAAAAGCAATCTACATGAGGATCTCTGGGAGAGGAAGTGGAAAGCAGAACAAATGTGAGAAACTGGTGGTAGCAGCGGCGGGGGGGATCAGGGGAGAATTTGGCACGGGGGTCAGGGAACCCATGTGGTGCCACAGTAAGCCATGGGCCTTGTTCTATACACCTCTGACCTAGACGGACTAATGGTATAAGGCAGCTTCCTATGTCCCTATAATAATTAAAAAAACCCTACAGGCCAACGTATTTTATAGCTAGCACCACTATGAAAGTTTCACTTAGGGTTGCTTTGTTCTTCCAACACGGAGAAACCACATAATGTAATATGAGAAGGTACACACACTGCCCAAATGATCACTGCTTTTCTGTTTTAAGTAACCACACCCCACTAAACAAGTTGTGGTTACCATTACCCATACTTTCTACATGGAGATTTCCTTATCTCAGTAAAGGAAATTGAAACATGGCCCTCTCCTCTCCCACTGGTGAGAGAAAATAGAACAAAGTCATTAAGTTCTTCGGTTGTGACTGTAGGGATTTAATAGCAGCATGTCCGCCATATCATTGTGTGAAAGCATATCAAGACTTTTTTTTAGCTGTCATCCTAACCCTTATCAGGGTGGCTTGAACATGATTTAATTAAACACGATAAAGTCATATTTCCAATAAAAGCCAAGCAAAAATGGAACACAAATAATCTACACTCTCATTTACTGTTGTTCTACAGTATGAAGAGGAAGGAGTCTATATTGATCTATATTCTCTCTCTCTCTCTCTCTCTCACACACACACACACACACACACACACACAGACAGGATGGCAACCAATACCCTTGGAACTGTCACTCAGCCAACTAAAAATAGCAGTGAATACAGCTAGCAGAATGCCAACCTCGTTAAGACCTCTCTCTAAAGTGGCCCACACTCTTAATAATTACAGGATCTGCAGAGGACAGTAAACCTCTGCATATAGAACACAGTCGTAATAGATTTACAGGATTATTGAAGAGACCTAATCCTTTCACTCTCAGATTTTTCATGTCAGCAAATAATTGTCAGGGGCCAGGGAAGCCAGGACTACCAGCGAAAAGACCAGCATAATGTTTCAAACCAGGATGTCATGCCAGCAGGTAGACAACCTACCTGCATAGGATCAGCGGATAAATAATCCAAACCAATGAATACTTTTATTGAATCAAATCAAATGTGTGAGTTCTTCTGTGTGGAATGATCCCACATCAAATGACAATGACAGAGAAGAATAGTTTGTTTGCCCTAGAGTATATCTCACAATCTATCCAAGGTTATGCATGTTTCAGTCCTATTGATTTCAGTGGAAGAGGTTTAAGCATGTGCTTTATTTTCCCATTCAAATTAAATGGACTTAAAAGTTTGGTTGGATCAAGCCTTAATTTTACTATGACTCCTGGGCTCAGCTCCTGTCCTAAATGGCAACTGGTATAACTTTCTTTAAAAATGTCTCTAGTACAAACATAAGCAGATTGGAGATCTTAACATCGTTTTCAATATTTTTTATAAATCCTTCTCCAAGATAACTCTGTGGGGTATACAGTGTGATTAGGGATGTATGGATTTTGTAAAATCCATTCCATCTGCATTTCATTGATTGTCAGGTGCCTTTCATTCTGTCATCTGCTCATTGATGGAATCAGATTCCCCCCCAATTTCCTGAATTTGCACAAATTCGCATTTCTACAAATTCGCATTCGTGCAAATTCACACTTGTGAAAATGTGCCCCCCCCCAATCCCCCCAATATGCACATTTTCATGTTAAGCCTATGGGGAAAATACACATTTTTGGCTGTTTCTGTATTTTACATATTTTCTACACCTAAAATTGTGTAAAATTCCAGAAAGTAAAAAAAAACCCAGTCCATAAGTCATGGAATCTGTGCAATTTGGGAAAAGCCAGCCCACTGTAGAATCCATGGGTCATATTGATAGAAAGTGGAACTCATTTGATTCCATTGTGTATTTCTCCAACATCCCTAAGTGTGATACACTATTTTTTGTGTGATTAATCTTCCTTTTCAATTTAACAGCCTGTCAATAGGGAGAGAAAAAAAAAATGACTGTACCAATCTGGATCAGGGTCACATGTACCCCAAGAAAGTCATACCAATAAATTATCTGGTGGAAGTTATTAAGCATGGCATCCTTTACAAGTAAAAACAATAACCCATGCCTTTATTGTGACCTTCCCTTTTCAGTAAAAACAACAGAGTTGCACATTAGTCACACTGTGGTCAATAATATCCCACAACGTAAAGTAGAAAAACCTACACAAATTATATGTGGGGTCTAATTGACCCCACAGTTTTCCTCAGCTTAAAGCAACATATTGTGCCATTAACATATACATAACATGACAATAACGGTTGTACAAGTTTCACAGGAAAACAATCAGGACTTATGAATTACCAGTAACAACAACAAGAACAAATCCCAGAGATCTTAAAATCCCAGCACACATTACCTGAGCAGCCTATGCACAATCACCACATTTCACAACTACATGAGTAGGACAGACAAAATGGTTACGTGAGGCACATCGTTATCACAATTTTCTGTCACTGTGTCAACTGCAGAGATGACACCCACCCCTTAAACACGATATGGCAAGTGACCCTTTGTCATGTCAGAGGACTATTTGGAACATGGAGATGTGGAACACTGACACAAAGTGTTATGATTTCCCCCCCCCCCAGTGCTGTCGGAGTGTGTTTGACCCCATCAATTGATGGAGG
The DNA here is from genome assembly GCF_057233095.1 of Heloderma suspectum. Lineage (NCBI taxonomy): Eukaryota > Metazoa > Chordata > Lepidosauria > Squamata > Helodermatidae > Heloderma > Heloderma suspectum. The sequence goes on from NC_139458.1 coordinate 277,661,183, forward strand.
GTTCAAGGAAATTCCTTGTCTTTGATCGCTTATATATAGTGTGGGGTTTTTATATCAGCCCTATGATGTGATCTCATGCCAGGTTCATGCTGTTTGGCCATGTGGATTCGTCAAGATTAAGGGATTGATTCTGCATGGTCTCTGCAATGTAACATAACACACAGAGATGGAATCTTTGCAGCAGTCTACATTTGATACATCATCTGAGCGTATCTATGGGGCAGAACACATGAGTACAGCTATTTCTGTTGTCTGCATCAGAGTTGCTCCTAGTGAATACATCTTCTGACTCAGTTGCCACAAGTAGGAGCTGCAACTTTCCATGTCATAATTTGGCACATGCTTGGGTGCTGATCAAGTCGGATGACCTAGTTGCTATGAACCAGGAGACGTCGACTCGCCACAGGGGAGAAAAGCAGGGTAACCAAAGCACAGCAGCCACATATACCACTCCAAGACCATAACAGAACATTAGGTCAGGAATGGGTCTGTCACCAAAACCAACGTTCCCGTATATCCTGCCCTGCTCTATACTATAACAACTAGTGATACAAAACATGTGATGTCTCCCCATACTCACAGTTCACAAGCAGCAATCGATGAAGGCAGAGAGACTGGGAAACTCTCACTGTGATAATGTCATATCATGCATTTTGTATTGCTCTTAGGCATTATGGGAAGGAAAGGGCAAATACATATATCACCCCGCCCAACAATAAAGATGAATTTGGAATCTCTGATTAATGACTAGATCCCTAATTTATGGATTTGGAAAAGGGATACCGCTTGCCATATTTTCAATAAGCCTCAACTTTATTGGGCTGGGTTTTTGGGGTGTGTGTGTTCGTTTTGCATGCTTGGTTCTGTTTTTATGTTGATGGTGTTTTCTGCCTTGCATCTAGTTTGTCTTCTAAGCTCATTTTACTATCCAGTGGACAATATTAATTCACATTACTTCAGTGAATACATGCATGCAAGTGAGCAATGGCTGGATTGTCTCATCTCTGGAAAAATGAACAAATTCATCTAAAGGCAATTTTGTAAGACCAGTAAGACTGCACACTGCAACCCTTCCCCCATTTCTCAAAATAGTTTTTTTAATTTATTTATTTATTTATTTCTATTACTTATATACCACTTAATATAATAAATATAATAACATCCCTAAGCATTCTTCTGCCTTGCTCATCCTTTGTTCTTATAGATTCATATGGTACAGAGGGATCTACAGCTAATATTATGTTGAGTTCTGCAGCATGTCCCTTGATGCTAACATTGATGGGGAACAATATTTATTTTGAATGACGGAAAATAGGATGGTTGCCTTGCTGTTTGTTTGTTTTTTAATGATGTTTGTAAAGCAATCCACTAGCGTATGGCAGGATCAGCATTCACATATATGTATCAATATGGGTGCTGCTAATAATGATTAACCCAAACATAGGTGTTGCTACTGCTTTAGGCACCTTGCTGACAAAGGTCCGTATAATCAAAGCTATGGTTTTCCCAGTAGTAACATATGGCTGTGAGAGCTGGACTATAAGGAAGGCTGAGCGCCGAAGAATTGATGCCTTCTAACTGTGGTGCTGGAGAAGACTCTTACGAGTCCCCTGGACTGCAAGGAGGTCAAATCAATCCATCCTAAAGGAAATCAACCCTTACTGCTCAGTGGAAGGACAGCTACTGGAGCTGAAGCTCCAATATTTTGGCCACCTAATGCGAAGAGAAAAGTCACTGGAAAAGACCCTGATGCTGGGAAAGATTGAAGGCAAAAGGAGAAGGGGACGGCAGAGGATGAGATGGCTAGATAGCATCACCGATGCAATGAATATGAACTTGAGCACACTCCGGGAGAGAGCGGAGGACAGGAAGGCCTGGCATGCTATGGTCCATGGGGTCATGAAGAGTCGGACACGACTTAACGACTGAACAACAACAACTGCTTTAGGCACTTAAAAAGATACAAATTCATTTAGTAGTGGAATTCAGGGTCCACCTGACACTGTGGAAAGTGCACTACCACTTGATAAGTCACAGAAAGTAATAAATGGGTGCTGCACAGACCAGATGAAATGGATAAACCCAGTGGCAGCTGGTGAGTCCAGTTCCGGAAGGATAGTGATTCTATTCTGGGCTTTAGGTACCACCAGCCCACACTCTAAAGGTGCTATCCAAGGTGATGAACCTTATCCCAAAAATGGATTCAGTCCCTTGGATTACAGTTTGGGCTGGTTGTAACTAAAACCCTGAATGAAATTAACACCCCTCCAGAACTGAAGTAACCAGCTGCCACTGGGTGTACCCCTTTTCTATTAAGGCACTATACATTATCATTATAAAATGTGAACTTTCTAGGTTGTGAATTGACAGTGCAAATGTCTAGGACAGGCGTGGGCAACTTCTGGCCTTCCAGATGTTTTGGACTACAACTCCCATCAACCTTAGCTAGCATAGCCACAGGTGAGAGATGATGGGAGTTGTAGGCCAAAACATCTGGAGAACAATAAATTGCCAATCCCTGCTCTAGGATTACTAAGATATTGTATATGAGAATGGTTGATAGTTCAAAAAGTGCTATATAAATGCAAAGATTTTTTATTATTAGCTTTCCAGACATCCACTGGTATTCTTGGAATGGCTTGATCCAGCTGATTATCAAAGCCTACTAGTATCTTATAGGGTTTCTAGATGTCCAGCTGAATATCAGTGTACACGTGCACACATATGAGATAGTTTTGCATGCTTTCTATTAAACTACTCTTTTCTATACAAAGCTACATATCTTTCTTGTTAACTGATCGGCTTTGAGGCAATATGTGAAAACAGGGGGCAAAAGCATTGCTGCTCTTCACATTCTCTTCTTTCTGATCTGGCTTGTCAAGACTAACTAAAAGCTTAAAAAAAAACAACAGTTGGAATCCAGAGGTCCAAACTAGGTGAGATATGGGAGGTCTGTGATCTAAATGTCTTTTTCAAAACTGAGAAGTGCCTGCGGAGTGTTCATGTTTGCATGCATGCACACAAACTGGATGAGGGCCACAACACTGGAGAAAGGAAGGCTAACCCTTTTTCTTGCACTGTTTTCTGGATCGAAACCCCTTTTCCTTGTTGCCAATAGCCTAACTGGGGGTGGCGAGACAAGTACAGTATAGGGCACCTGTTTTCTCCCCCCAGTAGGGCTAATAACACTTTGGGGAAGGGTGGCTTCTATTAGGAAAAAAAATGGTATGGGCCCCTGTTCCAAGCCCATAGCTTCAAGCCCTATACAAGACAGGACCAAGTTACCTCAAGGAATGTCTTCCACTCCCAGGCCATTATGCTCTTCGGGGAAGGACCTGTTGTTAGTGCTGCAGGCAGCCTATGGATTTCTGTTTGGTGACAACACAGAGACAGGCCTTTTCTGCAGTGATGCCTACCCTGTGGAATTATCTCCCCTCTGAGGTATGTCAGGCCTCAACATAAAATCATATAACTTCAGCCAGCCATTCTTGCCATAGAATCTAAAAACAGAGCTCATGAGTGAGCTTGCGTTGCCTCACGTGGCCTGCACATGCCCCCGGCAACACAACCTCAACACTGCAGGGGGAAGAGCAACAGTGCTAAGATTTTGAGGAACTCCAGGGCTTCCCAAAACAAAGTCTTGAAAATGACTGCTCTATTACAGTGATACCATCATGCATATTTATGCTGGGATGGAGAGAAGATGGATGATACATGTTGCCAGTATGAAGCCAACATTTCTTTACCGCATCCCTTCATACAGCATTTTTGTTTAACTGAAGAAAGTGTCCTTAGGGCTGAAGGATTTGATTTCTCACCTCTCTTTTATTTTCGACCCAATGATCAAGATCACACAAATACTCATTACCCCTACTCACAAACACAGTCCCATATTTTCAGTCACCATATTATGCATGTTTAGTCAGAAAAAGTCCTACAACTCCAGCATTTGCCAGCTGGGGAATGCTGTAGAGCTTTTTCCTGGCTAAACATGCTAGGATTGCACCCTGATTCATTTTAGAAGCCCACTTTATCCATAAGCACCACCCTTCTGCACCACCCTTTTTTTTTAGCAATCCTGATTGTGAGCACAGCAGAGCAATAAGGGGAGAAGAGTGATAAGGGGTAATTAATTCCATCCTATCAATGCCAACTTGTCAGGACATCCACACAAGCAGGAACCTTTTCCAGGCAACTATGCATGAAGCACTGTTAAACTGGAAGAAGATTCACCTCTCCTTTCTTTCAGATAGGCAAATTAATAAGAAATTTGTATGTGCCATTATTGGTAAACTGGACTGTATTAAGGGACAGAACAGCCCTTAAGTCTTTATTCCAGCAGCTCAGGCTGGGAGATCCAGGCAAGTTCCTCTCTGTCACAGATGCAGCAGGAGGAAACCTGCCATGTTATTAATTTTTAAAGGGTGCCAGCCAGGTCACTCAAGCTTTTCTGGATAAAAGCCAGCCTTTCATCTGGAAACTCTTCATCTCAAATTGGTAGGTGAGGCTGCAGTTAGAGTTTGGGGGGAGGGGTTTAAAGGGAGGAAGCCTTCTGTACATGCTCAGAGACATGCTTGAGGGATTTCTCTTTTCCTTGTGGCTTCCCACGAACTATGCTCATCTCTGTCCCTGAAAAAACAAGTGCTGGGGCTCAGCTGTCTCTCCAAATGATCTCTGGAGGGTCACCTTCTTGGGCCTCATCCCAGCCATTTTCTCTCTCTCATTGTGTCTTCCCCCCTTTTCTTCCTCTCACTCTTGCCTTTTTCTCCCTCTTCCCTACTTTCACCCCTTTCCCACTCTTTTATTTTCTCTCTCTTTCCCTCCCATTCTTTCCCTTCATGTTCTTCCCTTTCTCCATCCCCAAGCCAGGCCAAGCCAAGCCCCACTTTAACCTCACTGCTGCTGCCCTGTCATGGTTGCTGGCTTTCCCCCTTCCCTCTTGCCCCATCACAACACCTGCCAGGCCAACCCAACAATCCTGGGCCACCCTCCCTGCTGCCAAGATTGGGCTGGTGAGAGGAGGGTATGCATCTTTGGCCATGGGTGCTGTCTGAGGGGAACAGACAGGAGAAGGAGGAGGATGGAGAGGAGCTGCCACCACTTCTTGCCTTGTGCAGCCCTCCCTCCATTCCCTTTTCAGGTGCAGTGGCAGCCGCCACTTCTGTCATGTCTGCTTCCTCCTCCTCCTGCTCAGAGAAAAAAATGCAGCTAGTGGAGAGCTCTCACCTGGAGATTTCCCCCCATCCTCCCATCCCTCCCAGAGACTAAGAACGAGGCCCGGAGACTCCGGGCAATGCCCGGACGCCTGGCAACCCTACAGGATATGTAGTCACAGATCTGCCACATCATATTTCGTTTTGGCCCTTACTTATCAAGTAAACACACACAGGATTGGGCTGCACATCCCACCTTAAGACTTCAGAGGGATATCACATTATTAGCCCACATGTCTTTGGCTAGCAGTTACTATTCTCATAAACAATACTGTCAATATTTGTATTTATTTTATCATATTTCTATACCACCCAATAGCCAGAGCTCTCAGGGCAGTTTGAAAAATAAGGCAAAAAGCCATAAAATGATGTTCTACCAATTGGTTACTTTGTGGGGGCAGTATAGGAATATATTAATTTGAGAATTTGTAAGTAGAAACCAAGCCCATTCAAAGTTCTATCAGTTACTAAAGTGTAAAGAGCCAGTGTAGTATAGTGGTGAGAGTGACAGGCTGGGAGCCGGGAGATCCGGGTTCTAGTCCCCACTTGGCCATGGAAGCTCACTGGGTGACTTTGGGCCAGTCACAGACTCTCAGCCCAACCTACCTCACAGAGTTGTTGTTGTGAGGATAAAATGGAGAGGAGGAGGATAATGTAAGCCGGCTTGGGTTCCTTGCAAGAGGAAAAAAGGTGGGATATAAATGCAATAAATAAATAAATAAATAAATAAATAATAAGGTGCTTCAAAAATATCAAGGGCAATACAGACATTATTTTAAATTTGTGTCTAGCAGCTATGTCTTATTTCCATTTTTACTCTAAAGTAGGCACAGCGGCCCTAATCTGGATTGGGACTTGTGTGTGTGTGTGTGGGGGGGGCTTTTAAGATTCAGATCAGCGGCCCTGCACCTACTCTAGAGAAAAAAATTAAATGAAGACACAGCTGCTATGCAGACATTTAAAGGAATATGTTTTGGCCCTGAGTATCTGTGTGAGAACCAGTATTCATTTGAGAATGAAGCACGTGAGATGCAGTATTTATTTGGTGATTTCAGTGCCTGTAATATCTACAGGATATTAGCATAAACAAGCATCTTTCAAGTCAGCATATTTTGCATGCTAAACAACCAGCACATTTAAAATGCACTCAAGCACATGTTAAGCAGCAATCAAGCCTCCGCGGACAATTTTGTTCTGAGCTATCTGTTTTAAACACCCAGCACAATGTCACACAGTCATCTCTCCTCCAAACAAGCAGAACAGTGGCAGTTTTCCTCACATCATGTTACCTTATTATTCTCCTCATCAGTGCCAGATAATATATGTTGTAAAAGCCACATGCTTTTTCATCTTTCTAAAGCCCTGATACTACTACTGAAGGCAAACTGCATACTCTAGGGCTGACAGAGAATTTCATTTAAAATAGAATAAAATTTGGGGTTCCATGTTTGAGGGATGATGTGCAGAGACTTCGGACCCTCTAGTCCCATAGCTGAATCCAGACTCAGTTGGATGTAGAGAAGACCCATCAGAGTTAGTAATGAGTGATTTAAATGGGTCTACTGTAAGTATGACGGTCTGGATCCAATCCAACCCACTACCTTGAAAAAATGTGTTCTAACTTCTCAGCTCCATGTTTGAAAAGATTACAGGAATTTCAGGGGATATCACTGAGCACTGAAATTTGGATGCTTTCCCAGTGTCCCAATTACCTAGACAGAACCCTATGAATTTATAATTTTACACATATAAGCTCCATGCAGACAGGCAGGCACTGAATGTGTGAATGTCAGGAGTGGGGACAGAACACACAACCCTTCAAAGTAATACCTGGACAGTCATGCCATGAGGTTCTGTCTGTGGTATATCTGCAAGGATCAGGTCACACATGTGAGTCATGAGTTGATATATCAGTAAGCGAGTGATTAAGCATGTTATCCCTCCCCCGCCCCACCCCACTGTCTTACTCTATCCTTTGTTTTTTAAAATGCAAATAGAAATTTAAAAAAAAAACTTTTAGGAATTCTTTCCTAAGATCAAGCTCATTCCACTCTTAATTATGCTTAGAGTAAACCCCTTAAAATCAATGGGACTTAAGTTAGTCCTGACTTCAGTTAGTGTAGATTAGGCATGACTAAGAGCCAGACTACACATTATGCTAATCATGTCGCATGTACCTAAGACTTGAGTTTTGTTTTACTCTAGTGTAACTGCACATGGTCCCAATTCAGATTGGCACCAGCATGTCCTGGGAGAAGAGGATTAAACCTTCCCCCAACCTGTTTTCCCCCCCTGAAATTCCACCCCACTGCAGGGCCATGCACAGTTCCACTAGAGCAAAATGCCATTAGCATACATGTAGTTTGGCTATTTGCCTGGACTTAGCCCATTAGTGATACTTTAAAAATGCTTATATGAATATCTGGGCACTGGATAATTCACCATATACTATTTTATGATCTATTAAGTCTCTATGCCAAATAACTTCCTTTTCACAGAATCATAGAACAGTAGGGTTGGAAGAGGCCAACAAGGCCATCGAGTCCAACCCCCTGCTCACTGCAGGAATCCAAGTCAAAGCATCCCTGACGGGTGGCTGCCCAGCCTCGTCTTGAACGCCTCCAGCATGGGAGAGCCCACCACCTCCCTAGCGAATTGGTTCCATTGTCGTATTGCCCTCACAGTCAGGAAGCTTTTCCTGATGTTCAGACGGAATCTGGCTTCCTGTCACTTGAGCCCATTATTCCGTGTCCTGCACTCTGGGATGATCGAGAAGAGATCCTGGCCTTCCTCTCTGTGACAACCTTTCAAGTGCTTGAATCTATAGCCTGGCAAGTTAGGGCCAATGACACATCCCTTTAAAGATGTAGCTAGTAGAAACTCCGTTTTTCTTTTCTTTTTACTCTAGAGTAAGCACAGGCCCTCTGATACAGATTGGCATCCTATTGTGGCATGTGTGGGGATTTCATCCTTCCCCACCCCATGCGGTCCAGATCTGGATCAGTCCCCCACAACATATCTATCTATATCTATCCGAATAGTGATGCATTGAAGCACATGGATCACTGTTTGGCAAAATCAATGGCGGGGCAGGGATCTGTTGGGAAGGATGCTGCAGAGCCACCTAGCCTGCTGCCTCTCATTTCATTGCTGGGCCTCGCACAATCTTTCCCCCCTTTCAGGGACCTGACTCTGTAAAGAGAAGTCTTAGGCAGGCAGCTCTAGAACAGCTGCCATCTTCTTTCCTTCGAATGCTTCTGGACTGCAATGTAGCATTGCTACACTGGGGCATGCCCAGAGGACAAAATGGTGGCTCCTGCAGTTGCCTGGGCCAGCCAGCACCTTCTTTTCAGTGCCCACCTTAAAATTATTATAAAGGTTTTTAAAAAACTAAATCCTAGCCTCAGCCCCAGTAGGCCACTGGGGGCCATGAACCCTGCTGTTTGCCCAGCCATGCTGGATGCTGATGCTAGGCTGGTTTTAGATATCCATCTGACATATTTCACACGTGCCAATGAACAGTGCCCATTCTTTGTTCTGTCTGGGTGGGAGGTGGCACTGAAGCGAGACACACCAAACTGGGCAGAGATTTCTTTTGAATTAGCTTTAATGTCTCAGTTCTCTCCCAGGAAACTGAAACTGAAAGACATAGAAGCTGGTGAGTAAAATATGCTTCCACGGATTGGCAGGTGGACGGGATGAATAAACATGAAAGGGACTGATATATTTCATTGTGCAGTGAACTAGCAGGTATACACAGCAGAGCCACTTAGTAGGACAGCTGTGCCTGACTGTCACAATAACTTTATATACATAAATGAACAGAAAACCTGGGAACAGGAACCACTGACATGTAGCTACATACAGAAGCTGAGATTTAAAGGAAAAGAAAGCTCACTGAGTGAGAGATAGATAGGCAGTGAATAGTAAGTATCCCTCAGTTGAGTTAATTCTCATTTTGGCATATATTTTAGCATGTACCTGCTTACTTTAAAAGCAATGTGAAAAGAGCTATCGAACTTCTTATGACCCTTTCATAAGATTCCCTATGCCAGAAAATGTACTTGGGTAACTTAAGGAACATTTATGTCAGTGAGAGCCAGTGTATTAAGAGCTCGTGAGAACCAGTGTATTAACCTAATGGCTCCTCTGCCATTGGAATGCTTGATGTGGGCTGGACTTGTACCAATGAGTATAATGCCATAACTGAATTGGTGTCGCATACCGCAGTTGCCTGGCCACCAGCATCAACATCCAGGCAACTGCATTCTGCACTAGCTGAAGTTCTCAGGCCCTGCTCAAAGGCAGGCTCACACAGAGCCCATTACAGTTGTCTAAACTGGAGGTGATTAGTACATGGGTAACCGAGGCAAGATCCCATCTGTCTAGATAGAGTCATACCTGGTACATCCAGCCTAAGCTGGTAAAAGGCATTGGTAGTGGTGGTGGTGGCGACGATGGAGGTAGTGGTGGCAGAGACAGAGGCGGTGGTGAAGGTGGCAGCGAGGGCGGTGGGGGCAGTCAGGATGGTGATGGCAGCGGCAGTGGAGGTGGCACAGGTAAGGACCTGGCATGGCTGAGCTAGAGGTGCCAAAGCTCTGAAGCACACCAAGTGTTTTGGGGAGCCCCCAACCCCCTCCAGGTCGCTTTGTGCCCCCTCCGCTTCACCTCGGAAGTGACCCGAAGCAGCCCGCTTCAACTCGGGGTTCGGGCCTCGGGCCAAAGCCGTGCACAGCCTTAATATATTCCTACCCAAGTCCTAAGAGTGTCACTCAATATGCAGGCCCTGCTCTGAGTGCCCTCACACAAGCTGAGGTTTGGTGAGTGGCTACTTGAGAGAGGGCCTTTGCAGGAGGAGCCCCCCAGGCCATATGGAATGCCCTCCCAGGAAAGGTCTACCTGGTGCCTGTTTTAATATATTTTTGGCACTAACAAATGCCTTTTGATTCTCACAGGCTTTTAAAACTGTATATATTGTTTTATAATGCTCTGTTTTAAGTGGTTTTAACCTTGTGGGGGGAAAAGACATTTTAAATCATTATTTTATTGATGCCTGTTATGGCTTTACCCTCTGCTTTGTTTTAAGTTGATGGTTTTATTATTGTGCTACTTTTTGGTGTTATGTATGTGGCTTTGGAGACTGTATCCTGTACAATGTTTTGAGGACAATTTGTTATAGGGGGAATAATATCTTAAATAAATAAGTAAATGAATGAATGAATGAATGAATGAATGAATAAAATAGAAATTAAACTGCCTAGAGATGTTATAATATGTATTAACTGCTTTGTTGTTGTTCAGTCATTAAGTCGTGTCTGACTCTTCGTGACCCCATGGACCATAGCATGCCAGGCCTTCCTGTCCTCCGCTCTCTCCCGGAGTGTGCTCAAGTTCATATTCATTGCATCGGTGATGCTATCTAGCCATCACATCCTCTGCCGTCCCCTTCTCCTTTTGCCTTCAATCTTTCCCAGCATCAGGGCTTTTCCAGTGAGTTTTCTCTTCGTATTAGGTGGCCAAAATATTTGAGCTTCAGCTTCAGTATCTGTCCTTCCAATGAGCACTCAGGGTTGATTTCCTTTAGGATTGACTGATTTGATTTGACCTCCTTGCAGTCCAGAGGACTCGTAAGAGTCTTCTCCAGCACCACAGTTCGAAAGCATCAATTCTTCAGGGCTCAGCCTTCCTTATAGTCCAGCTGTCACAGCCATACATTACTACTGGGAAAATCATAGCTTTGATTAGATGGACCTTTGTCGGCAAGGTGATGTCTCTGCCTCTTACTATGCTGTCTAGGTTTGCCATAGCTTTCCTCCCAAGGAGCAAGTGTCTTTTAATTTCATGGCTACACTCACCGTCTGTGGTGATCTTGGAGCCCAAGAAAATAAAATCTGTCACTGCTTCCATTTCCTCCCCTTCTATATGCCAGGAAGTGATGGGGCCAGATGCCATGATCTTAGTTTTTTTAATGTTGAGTTTCAAACCAGCTTTTGCACTATCCACTTTCACCCTCAACAAGAGGCTCTTGAGATCCCCTTCACTTTTTGCCATTAGGGTGGTATCATCTGCGTATCTGAGGTTGTTGATAATTCTCCCGGCAATCTTAATTCCGACCTGTGATTCATCCAACCCAGCATTTCTCATGATGTACTCTGCATATAAGTTAAATAAGCAGGGCAACAATATGCAGCCTTGTCGTACTCCTTTCCCAATTTTGAACCAATCGGTTGTTCCATGTCTGGTTCTTACTGTTGCTTCTTGACCCTCGTACAGGTTTCTCAGGAGACAGGTAAGGTGGTCTGGTACTCCCATCCCTTTAAGAATTTGCCACAGTTTGTTGTGATCCACACAATCAAAGGCTTTAGCGTAGTCAATGAAGCAGAAATAGAGGTTTTCCTGGAATTCTCTTGCTTTCTCCATGATCCAGCGAATGTTGGCGATTTGATCTCTAGTTCCTCTGCCTCTTCGAAACCCCGCTTGTACTTCCAGTAGTTCTCAGTTCACATACTGCTGAAGCCTAGCTTGTAGGTTTTTGAGCATAACCTTGCTGGCATGTGAAATGAGGGCAATTGTACAGTAGTTTGAACACTCTCTGGCATTGCCCTTCTTTGGAATTGGAATGTAAACTGACCTTTTCCAGTCTTGTGGCCACTGTTGAGTGTTCCAAATTTGTTGGCATATTGAATGCAGCACTTTAACAGCATCATCTTTTAGGATTTTAAATAGCTCAGCTGGAATACTATAATCTCCGCTAGCTTTGTTGTTAGGAATGCTTCCTAAGGCCCACTTGACTTCACTCTCGAGGATGTCCGGCTCAAGTTCAGTGACCGCACTATCATGGTTATCAGGGACATTCAGATCTTTTCTGTATAGTTCTTCTTTGTATTCTTTCCACCTGTTCTTAATCTCATCTGCTTCTGTTAGGTCTCTGCCTTCTTTGTCCTTTATCATGCCCATCTTTGCACAAAACGTCCCCTTGAGATCTCCAATTTTCTTGAAGAGATCTCTAGTCTTTCCCATTCTATTATTTTCCTTGATTTCTTTGCATTGTTCATTTAAGAAGGCCTTCTTCTCTCTCCTTGCTATTCTCTGGAATTCTGCATTCAGTTGGATATATCTTCCCCTTTCCCTTGCTTTTTGCTTCCCATCTTTCCTCAGCTTCTTGTAAAGCCTCATCAGACAGCCACTTTGCTTTCTTGCATTTCTTTTTCTTTGGGATGGACTGAGTTGCTGCCTCCTGAACAATGTTACGGACCTCCGTCCATAGTTCCTCAGGCACTCTGTCTATCAGGTCTAATCGCTGAAATCTATTCCTCACCTCCACTGTATATTCATAAGGGATATGATTGAGGTCATACCTGAATGGTTTAGTGGTTTTCCCTACATTCTTCAATTTAAGCCGAAATTTTGCCACAAGAAGCTCATGATCTGAGTGACAGTCAGCTCCAGGTCTTGTTTTTACTGACTGTATAGAGCTTCTCCATCTTTGGCTGCAAAGGACATAATCAATCTGATTTCGATATTGACCATCCGGTGATGTCCATGTGTAGAGTCGCCTCTTGTGCTGTTGGAAAAGACTGTTTGCTATGATCAGCATGTTCTCTTGGCAAAACTCTATTAGCCCTTGTCCTGCTTCATTTTGTACACCAAGACCATGCTTGCCTGTTATCCCAGTGATTTCTTGACTTCCTACTTTAGCATTCCAATCCCCTATGATGAAGAGGACATCTTTTTTGGTGTTAGTTCTAGAAGGTGTTGTAGGTCTTCATAGAACCCATCAACCTCAGCTTCTTCGGCATCAGTGGTTGGGGCATAGACTTGAATTACTGTGATGTTGAATGGTTTGCCTTGGATTCGTACTGAGATCATTCTATTGTTTTTGAGATTGTACCCCAGTACTGCTTTTCCCACCCTTTTGTTGACTATGAGTGCTACTCCATTTCTTCTAAGGGATTCTTGCCCACAGTAGTAGATATAATGGTCACCTGAATTAAATTTGCCCATGCTTGTCCATTTCAGTTTGCTGATTCCCAAGATGTCAATGTTCAATCTTGTGTCTGACCACCTCCAGCTTACCTTGATTCATTGACCTTACATTCCAGGTTCCTAAACAATATTGTTCTTTACAGCATCAGATTTTCTTTTCCCCACCAGACACATCCACAGCTGAGTGTCCTTTCGACTTTGGCCCAGCCGCTTCACTCTTTCTGCGCTACTTGGAAATTCCTTCTGCTCTTCCCCAGTAGTATATTGGACACCTTCCAACCTGAGGGGCTCATCTTCCAGCGTCATATCTTTTAGCCTTGTGATACATTCCATGGGGTTTTCTAGGCAAGAATACTGGAGTGGGTTGCCATTTCCTTCTCCAGTGGACCACATTTTGTCAGAACTCTCCGCCATGACCTGTCCCTCTTGGGTGGCCCCGCATGGCATAGCTTATGGCTTATTTCATTTATTTATTTATTATTAAATTTATTAATTGCCCATCTGGCTGGTCACCCAGCCACTCTGGGCGATGTACAACATACAATAAAATAGTTTAAAACAATAAAATTCTACAATAAAAACATTTCCTAAAATACCCTAACCCACCCCAAATGCCTGCCTGAACAGCCACGTTTTTAAAGCACGACGGAAGCTCATTAAAGAGGGGGCATGACGGAGTTCCCTAGGGAGGGAGTTCCACAGAGTGGGGGCCACCACAGAAAAGGCGCTCTCCCTCGTCCCCACCAGTCTAGCTGTCCTGGCTGATGGGACAGAGAGAAGGCCATCCGAGGCTGATCTTGTTAAGCGGCCTGTCTGGTGCTGCTGGAGGCGCTCCTTAAGATAGGCTGGGCCGGAACCATATAGGGTTTTAAAGGCCAAAACCTACACCTTGAATTTGGCCCGGAAAACAACTGGTAACCAGTGCAACTCCTTCAGCACTGGAGTGATGTGATCTCGCCGGCGGCTGCCTTTAATCAGGTGAGCTGCCGCGTTCTGTACCAGCTGCAGTTTCCAAACCGTCTTCAAGGGTAACCCCACGTAGAGTGCATTACAGTAGTCTAAATGAGAGGAGACCAGGGCATGTACTACCGATGGGAGCAGATGGTCGGGAATGAAGGGGTGCAGCCGCCGTATCAGATGGAGTTGATACAGCGCTGTCCGGCTCACAGCTGACACCTGAGCCTCCATGGACAGCTGGGAGTCCAAAATGACCCCCAGGCTGCGGACCTGGTCTTTCAAGGGTAGCCATACCCCATTCAACACCAGGTCAACATCCCCCAGCCTCCTCTTGTCTCCCACCAAAAGTACCTCAGTCTTGTCAGGGTTCAGCTTCAGCTTATTCCTCCCCATCCAGCCACTCACCATCTCCAGACATTTGGACAGGGATTCTACGGCCAACCTTGGTGAAGATTTGAACGAGAGGTAGAGCTGCGTGTCATCCGCATATTGATGACACTGCACCCCAAACCTCCTGATGATAGCCCCCAGAGGCTTCACATAGATGTTAAATAGCATCGGGGAGAGGATTAGGGATGGCGGAGAATTTCTCCCCGAAACTTCGGGGGGCCGAGCGCCAACGTGTTCGGCCCCCCGAACAAGTTTCGGGGAGAAATCCTCTGCCCCCCCGCCCCCCCCCCGGGACGGGACTTACCTTTCCTGAATGTCCCTCCCGGCGGCGGGTCCAGCTGGCGGTTCGTCGGGTGTTCGAGCGGGGCGGGAGCAGCAGCCGGTCTTTCGACCGGCTGCCGCCGCCGCCATTGCAATAAAAGAAAAAAAAAAAAGTCCCCTGATAGGCTACGTGACGATTCACGTAGCCTATCACAGCTAGATTTGCAAAGTCAGCCGTGATAGGCTACGTGAATCGTCACGTAGCCTATCACGGGTGACTTTAAAAAAAAAAAAAGTGTGTACGGATAATGGCGGCCCCCATAGGGAGCCGCCATTACCGTTCCTTATTTGGTCGCTGTAGTCTACGTAAATGTTTACGTAGACTACAGCGAAAATAAGGGCAACGCTATTTGCGTTGCCCTTATTTTCGCCGTAGTCTACGTAAACATTTACGTAGACTACAGCAACTAAATAAGGAACGCGAATGGCGGCTCCCTATGGGGGCCGCCATTCGTGTACACGCTTTTTTTTTTTAAAGTCACCCGTGATAGGCTACGTGACGATTCACGTTACCTATCACGGCTGACTTTGCAGATCTAGCCGTGATAGGCTACGTGAATCGTCACGTAGCCTATCAGGGGGCGTTTTTGTTTTTTGTTTTAACTTTCGCGTTCGCGGCCGGGCGAGGCGGCAAGCCTCCTCCCTGGCCTGAATTTCGGCCGGGTGAGGCGGGAAGCCTCCCCCCCGGCCTGAATTTCGGCCGGGCAAGGCGGGAAGCCTCCCCCCCCAGCCTGAACTTCGCGGGGGGAGCAGCGAAGCGCTCCCCCCCACCGCGAACAAGCTGCGAGAAAAGGTAAGTGACTTTCGTCCACCCCTAGAGAGGATGGAACCCTGTGGCGTCCCACAAGTAAGTGGCCACGGGTCCGAAACCTCCTCTCCCAGTGCTACCCTCTGGTACCTGCCGGAGAGGAAGGACCGGAACCACCGCAATATGGTGTCTCCAATGCCCAACCCCTCCAGGCGGTCCAGGAGGATACCGTGGTCAATGGTATCAAAAGCCGCTGAGAGGTCGAGGAGAAAAAGGAAGGAGCATTCACCCCTATCCAGAGCCCTCCTCATATCATCTACCAAGGCGACCAAGGCCGTTTCTGTCCCATGCCCAGGCCTGAAGCCCGACTGAAATGGGTCTAGATAATCAGTTTCTTCCAAGTGTGCCTTCAACTGCACCGCCACCACCTGTTCAATCACCTTGCCCCAAAATGGCAGATTTGAGACTGGGCGAAAGTTGTTCAGAACTTGAGGATCCAAGGAGGGCTTCTTTAAGAGCGGTCTTATCACTGCCTCCTTGAGGGCTGATGGCATCACTCCCTCCTCAAGGGAGGCGTTCACCACCACCTTGATCCCCTCACCCAGTCTCTCTCTGCAGCCCATAATGAGCCAAGATGGGCAAGGATCAAGGAAGCAGGTGGTCGGCTGTACAGATGAAAGCACCTTGTCCACTTCATCAGGAGGAAGAAGCTGGAACCGATCCCACAAAACCGGTTTGCCACAGGCCGCCTCTTGCTCACTAACTGTATCCACAGCATGCAGAGTAACACACCTAATCTGATCAATTTTATCTGCAAAGTGCCTTGCCAAGGCCTCACAGGAGGCCTTAGAATGCTCCAGTGGTTCCGGAGCCACAGGACCGACCAGGCTCCAGACCACTTGGAACAGCCTCCTGGGACAGCACTCTGCAGACGCGATGGAGGCAGCATAATATTCCTTTTTTGCTGCCTTCACCGCCACGTGATAGGCTGAAGATACTTCTCTAGCCTGTGTCTGATCGTCTTTGGAGCGAGACTTCCGCCACCGGTGCTCTAGCTGTCTCACCTCCTGTTTCAGAACTCGTAACCACGGATTGAACCATGGTGCAGTCCGAGCCCTGTTCAGGGGGAGAGGGCATTTCGGAGCCACCCGATCTAATGCCCCAGTGATTGCGGCATTCCAGCCACCCACTCAGCTTCACTGAGTTACGCAAGCCTCTTCACCACAACAAGGCAGTGATCCATGAAGGGGGTATTAAGTGCTACATGCCTTATAAATCAATCATTCATTCATTCAATCAATCAATCAATCAATCAGCTTGAAACTGGCCTGTATTTATCATGCCAGCAAATATCATGTTTGGAAATTCACAGTAATTTCCCTCTTCTTTCATAAGTGAATGAGATAACCCCTCTACACAAGGAGAATATTGTTTCTCTCTCTGTTACACATGCAGCGCACAGTTAGTTTGCAATAAATGTCAATGTAGTCGTATTTTAAATTCACTTCAGCAACCAGCATTCGAAGTGTACACCAATACAAACATAAGTGAATCCATATATATATATATATATATATAGTGTGTGTGTATGCTTACACATGACTGGGGTGGTGCCCTTCCCTCAAAAGTGATATTGTTTTAGCATAGTCTATTGCTGCTGCACTAGGAGGCCATATTCTGAGAGGTTATCATGGCTTGCAGAGGAACATGTTTAAGTGCTGGCAGCAGCCAGCTTCTTCCACTGGACACTACACACATTTCCAGAGATTTCATTAAGGAAGAGAGCACTGTCTGTGTCCATCATCTCAACCACTGTGCTATTTTTAATTTGCACGAGGCCGTTTGCCTTGTCGTTTACATTAAATACCATCAATCCATTCCGACACTGTCCTTTTGTCAGTAGCAAACAAGAAGCATAACACTTGGTTTATTGCATTAATAATTCAGCATTGCCCATGCTTTTCTTTAAAATAAAAATTCTCAGGTGACTATTGGGGCATTGAGTCAGGCCACTAAAATGATCTCCAGTGAGTCAGGTCATCATGTTGCCTGGCAACCATCGCCTGGATTGACAAAGGCAGGACACCTTACCATTTCCCCCTCCCTACTCTTTCCCCCTCCCTGCAAGAAATCAATATGACAGACTTGATGTTGGTGATGGGAGATTAGCTGGGAAAAAGCATAAAAATTGCTGGAGTAGTGCATTGCTGAAGAGAGTCTTTTTAGAAGGCTCCCTCTAACTACATTACTTCCCTGCAGCTGTGTCATTATGGTTTTTTCCTCTACCCGCAGCATTCATTAAAGTATTATTTACAAAGGCATTGTTTTGTATAGCATGTATGCCTCATTTCTAAGCTGCTGCCTTTTTCTCAAATGGTTTCGTTTAGGGACTGAGGTAGGGTGTGTGTGTTTTTTCCATCCCCCATTCCATGAGCAACAGGATATCCCTCCCCCTCCTTTTCCTTTTTCACTCATTACTGGGTTGTAATTTTTCAAATCAATCTTGGAGAGATTTTTAAATGAAGGTGGAGTGAATGTGTGCTTATAATTGGCCATATTCCCTGCCATCAGTTTCGGTATCATGTGGGTTCTCCATTAACCCGTTTCACCATGTTGGAATGCAAGGGAAAGCTGTGTCAGTTAGCAAAGCATGTAAGCCTCATAGAAAACTTCCATGTGTTCATTAAATATTCTTGGCGCACACTTCAAAGGCCTTCAGGATTAAAGACTGGTAAACATTAGAATCAGAATCAGTCCTGCCCTTTTGTTCTCTGGAGGCTACATTCACCCCACTGGGGTGGGCTGGGGGGCTTCCCTTGTCTATAAGTTCTCACCAAAGGGTACGCTGTCTCTCTGAAGCAGCGACATAGCCCTTTTTCAATTGGCTGTATGTTAATCAGACCACTGATGAAGCTATGCTTTGGGTTACTTTTCTTGCCAGAACCGTGATGTCAGTAGGTCACAGCTCTAAGGACATTGATTTTGTAAAAAGAAAGCAATAACTGCAAAACAGCAGACTGGGAGGATTTCCTGGTCTGTAACAAATTCAGAAATTCCTGGTCTGTTCTTTTTAGGTCCAGCAGCTATGTAATAACCTTCATTCAAGGCTGCATTTTGCAATGGTAACAATGGAAGCTAGCCAAGGCAACCGTATCTCTCATGTACAGGATAAATATTCAGGAGTTATCTTTTTAAAATGATTATTATTTCTCCGCATGAAAAAATATCACTTTATTTTCATCTGTAGATAAACAAAGCTGATATTTAAATGTGTGACTCTTTCTGACTGGATTTATACCCAGGGCCCCTCACATGCCTACCTCCTCCGCCGCTATTATCAAGTTGAAGATGTCACTACCAAAGAAGGCAGACAACCTTTCTGGGTGTGATATAAGTAAAGCAACGTCAGTTGTCCTTAGAGCTAATCACCTTCAGGCTAATAGGAACACTAATTTATTGTGCTGCCAGTCAAAAGGGGTGGGGGGAATGTATCCGATTTAAGGTGTTCACACCAACGGTTAAACAAACTTAAGAGAAGGAGATCAGTTAAGGGGAAAAGGGGGGACATCTGGGCATACAATGGAAGAAAGATATTTGGAATTCTTATCGAAAATTAGGAGTTAAAACATGCCCACATTTGAGTATAGCCAAATTAACTAGAAAATGCTTACTCGATGTTATAATACTCCATGGAACATGAAGAAGATGTTTTCAGATCTCATGGTAAATGCTGGAGATCTACTAAAGTACATTTCCTACATGTTGGCTGGCAATACCCTAAGATTAGGAACTTTGGGAAAGGATTCCTCAACTCATCAACTGAAGTACCAGTGCCGTTATTCCATGTGTGGATATAATTTCTGTCTTGATAAACTGTTTAAAGGTGCCATAACCTTTGGCTCAAAAAGGAATTGCATTCTATTTGTTTTGCTTTTGTTCTTTGATAAATAAG
The DNA here is from genome assembly GCF_057233095.1 of Heloderma suspectum. NCBI lineage: Eukaryota > Metazoa > Chordata > Lepidosauria > Squamata > Helodermatidae > Heloderma > Heloderma suspectum. The sequence goes on from NC_139458.1 coordinate 277,680,750, forward strand.
TAACAGTCCAAAATGGACTCTAACAGGAAGCTCCTCTAGTTATGTAAAATACAGAAAATCCTTAACAATAATAAAGTTAATGTGCTTTTTCATTTAAGTGAAGACATTGGACTTATGAGCGGAATGGAATCATTTTGTAACATTTTCCCACTACCATCAACATTACAGTGGTTGGTATATTATGGACTGTGATTTACCAATGCAGCTTTTAGAATAAAATGATGTTGTTGTTTTAATTTTCTCCGTGCATTTTATTTGCGATACATTTTTGTCCTTCTGTTTCTGTATTTTTTATGTTGTGTGTTTATGTAACTATGCAAAACAACAACAACCCTCTCATAACCCTTTGTAGATTATTATTACTGGCTTTTACAAGGGTGGCGGCGGCGGGGGGGAGGTTACTTCTTTGTGGTGTTTGGTTAACTTCTATTGTTCCCCTGGGAGCTGGGGATCTCCAGGAGTAGGCAGGAAGAAAACTGGGGCTGGAACTTGTGACACTCTGGGAAATATTACAAAGATATACAGAAATCACTCCAGGTTGTGGTTGAAAGAGAGGGCTTCTCCACACACAGCTTTTATCCTGCGATTGAGATTGCTTACTCACTGAGGCCTGTGGGTATTTTACATGATATTGTGAACCACCAGCGCCTCTCTAGTTTTCCAAACATTTCCACGGCTTAATTTGAAATGGAAATAATGAGCTAAGAAAAAGAACCGCTTTCATCCTATCTGAACTGGCATGTGAAAAGAGGATGTGCCACCATATAACAGATCTCACAGATAAACAGGAGAAAGGGGGAGGGGAGGGACGCTCATTCACAGATGGACCAGAAGCAGATGCCCCAGTAAAATTATGGGACAAAAAGCCTCACTGTAGAGAAGCTCAGGGAGAAACGGAGGCCCTGTGCCAGTTATTATCTGATGAAGAAAGCCAGTAGCAACCCCAGGAAGGGATGGTAATGGATACTAGAGCAATCCCAGTTCCTGACAAAGGCCAGCTGAGGTGGATTAGAATGGAATGGAAATGCAGTCCCTTTGGTGGTGAGGAACTCTGCGGGTGGGAAGTCCTGGCCATACCAGAGGCTCAAAGTACATTCACAGAAGGCTCTAGAGGCGTAGATGCCCTGAAAGGCAGCAAAGAAATGTTATAAATGAATGAATGAATGAATGAATGTACTACAGGTGGCATTTTCATGGGCAGTAGGATCCCCAATAGGGGTGTTCTGGGAGCAATTTCAGGAGGCCTTGGATCCAAAGCCCCCTTGTTCCCCCAACAGATTTTATTTTGTCTTGCGCATTTAATTGTAAGCTGCCCTGATAATTTGATTGAAGGGTGGACGAATAAAGAATGAAGATGAAGATGGTGGTGGTGGTGGTGGTGGTGGTGGTGATGATGTAAAGACTAATGTGCTAGTAATATGAAAAAAGAGACTGAAATCATAAGGCTAGGGGACTATGGGAGAGCTTAGATGTCACACAAAACTTTAAATTCTTTTTTAAAAACTCAGTAGTCTCTTCAGTGTGTTGGATTCAGTGGTGCAATTCTGCTGATGGAATTGCTTTCATCAGTGGAACCAGGAGGGAGGCAATTCCCCCTACCCCACCCCTCAAGCCCCCACACACCATCAAACCCCCCATGTGGCACAGAGGGCTGTAGGGGGGAGGATAAAGGGAGAGTGTCCCATTGGACTAGCGGACATCCACTAGTGTTCCATTGAATTTTACCTCACATTCGAAACATTAGATATAGAGCCATTTTGCACATGTGTTTATCATGATGTGGCAAATCTGAAATGAATTATGAAAAACAGAACCTCCTGTTCCTGCTGAGGATCTAACACTTAAGACGCCATTCTAGTATACTTACCAAAAAGTAAGCCCCTTTGAACTCAGTAGGACTTATTCACAAGTAAACGTGTTTAGAGTAGGGCTGCAAATAGTAAGAATATGTAAAACGTAAAATTAAGGAGAACTCATGCCTAGCTTAAACACAATCCCATATAGGTCTTTTTTTAAAAAAAAAGGTAATATTTATTATCTGAGAGGAAAAGACATTTCTCCAACACTGGAGAAAATAAGGACAAGCTGCTCAGCTCTTCCTTTGATCTTGAACTAACTAAGAGAAGTGAAGATGTTTGGTTTCCAGAATGCGAAGACAGATACTGGTGGGGACAGAGGGGTGCTGAAGAAATGGGGCGGGTATGACTATACTAGCATGCAATAATGGATTTATGCGCAGAGAATTGCTTAGCGTCCTTCGGGAGCTTCATTGAATTTTCCTGTAAACCTCCATTTGTACAGAACATATTACTCTTTTAAACAGAAATGCAAGACTTTAGTTTAATCAGCGTTTCATTGCATTGCATTCCTCTTCCCCACCCCCATGTCATTAATTCTGAAAAAAGGGATACCAGTATCATATCTTGTCAAATTAATAGGTACAGATAAAATCTTCTATAAATATTCATTACATCTCATTATTGCAAATTAATGAGTAAGGTTTTTAGAATTAAGGGTAGTCACATTTGGAGACATGCACCACTTTTTTACATATACTAATCTTTTGGAATAAATGTCTCCAGAGATAAGGTCTAGTTCACTGTAGAGGTGGCCCTCAGGATCTCACAGTAAATTATCCAATAGACTGGAAGCCAAGGCCCATTTTCTTTTTCTATTTAAAGAACCTTCTCCAATGAGTATTTAAACAATGACTAAAATTAAATGTGGAATACTTTAGGAAACAGACCAGGATATTATAGGCCCAATTGCCCACTGGGGTTTGGCAGCTTGACAGATCAGGCTTCTTTTCCCCACTCCCCACTGCCCAGTTGGTTGGGGGTTGACATTGCACACAATACAGAAAAAAGGGTGAAGCAGCAGAGCAGGGCCAGTGTGGGTTAGCCATGAGGAGGCTATTGAAGTGCTTCGTCCCCCATCCCCCCTGCAACTAGCCTCTTTGGCTCTTGGCTTTGGCAGTGCAGAGTATCACCGTCAATTTCAGCACTGGGCTTGGGCTCTGGGGCTTAATCTGAGGCAATGTTGAGGCTGTAGGTGAGACATGGCAATGCCAACAAGGGAAGGAGTATTGGGGAGATGTCAGCAACTTGTTTTGAAGCACTTTGGGGGTTTCCAAAGCGCTATCATATCTCCCCCCAGTCTTCTCTGCTCAAGGCTAAACATGCCCAGTTCCTTCAGTCTCTCCTCATAGGGCTTTGTTTCCAGTCCTCTGATCATCTTTGTTGCCCTCCTCTGAACCCTCTCCAGCTTGTCTGCATCCTTCTTAAAGTGTGGTGCCCAGAACTGGACACAGTACTCCAGATGAGGCCTAACCAGTGCTGAGTAGAGGGGAACTAGTACTTCCTGGGATTTGGAAGCTATGCTTCTATTAATGCAGCCCAAAAGAGCATTTGCCTTTTTTGCAGCCACATCACATCACATTGTTGGCTCATGTTGAGATTGTGATCGACAAGAATTCCAAGATCCTTCTCGCTTGTAGTGTTGTTGAGCCATGTATCCCCTAGGGGTGGACGAAAGTCACTTACCTTTCATCAAAGCTTGTTCGCGGTGGGGGGGAGGCGCTTCGCTGCTCCTCCCGCGAAGTTCAGGCCGGGGGGGAGGCTTCCTGCCTCACCCCGGCCAAAATTCAGGCCGGGGGGGAGGCTTCCCGCCTCGCCCGGCCGAAATTCAGGCCGGGGAGGAGGCTTCACGCCTCGCCCGGCCGCGAACTCTAAAGTTTAAAAAAAAAAAAAACGCCCCCGTGATAGGCTACGTGACGATTAACGTAGCCTATCACGGCTAGATCTGCAAAGTCAGCCGTGATAGGCTACGTTAATCGTCACGTAGCCTATCACGGGTGACTTAAAAAAAAAAGCGCGTACGCTAATGGCGGCCCCCATAGGGAGCCGCCATTTGCGTTCCTTATTTGGTCGCGGTAGTCTACGTAAATCTTTACGTAGACTACGGCGACCAAATAAGGAACGGGAATGGCGGCTCCCTATGGGGGCCGCCATTATCCGTACGCGCTTTTTTTTTTTTTAAGTCACCCGTGATAGGCTACGTGACGATTGACGTAGCCTATCACGGCTGACTTTGCAAATCTAGCCGTGATAGGCTACGTTAATCGTCACGTAGCCTATCACGGGGGCATTTTTTTTTCTTTTATTGGAATGGCGGCGGCGGCAGCCGGTCGAAAGACCGGCTGCCGCTCTCGCCCCGCACGAACACCCGCCGAACCGCCGGCCGGACCCGCCGCCGGGAGGGACATTCGGCGAAGGTAAGTCCCGTCCCGGGGGGGCGGGGTGCGGGGGGGTGCGGAGGATTTCTCCCTGAAACTTGTTCGGGGGGCCGAACACGTTGGCGCTCGGCCCCCCGAAGTTTCAGGGAGAAATTCTCCACCATCCCTAGTATCCCCCATCTTGTAACTGTGCATTTGGTTTCTTTTTCCTAGGTGCAGAACTTGGCATTTATCCCTATTAAATGTCATTCTGTTGTTTTCTGCCCAGTGCTCCAGTCTATCAAGATCACTTTGAATTTTGTTTCTGTCTTCCAAGGTATTAGCTATCCCGCCCAATTTTGTGTCATCTGCAAATTTGATCAGCATTCCCTGCACCTCCTCCTCCAAGTCATTAATAAAAATGTTGAAGAGCACTGGGCCCAGGACTGAGCCCTGCAGTACTCCACTCGTTACCTCTCCCCAGTTTGAGAAGGTCCCATTGAGAAGCACACTTTGAGTCTGATTGTGTAGCCAACTGTGGATCCACCGGATCGTTGTTTCATCTAGCCCACTTTGAGCTAGTTTGCTCATCAGGATATCATGGGGCACTTTGTCGAAAGCTTTGCTGAAGTCGAGGTATATGATGTCTACAGCATTCCCACGGTCCACAAGGGAGGTTACTTGATCAAAAAATGAGATCAGATTGGTCTGGCAGGACTTGTTTTTGACAAATCCATTTTTTTGTGGTTGTGCCTATGACATTTTCTGAAATTTTCAAATGTGCCCATTGGCCCAAAAGGTTGCCTACTCCTGGCTTAAAGAATAAAAGGAATACAAAAAGTCATATTAAAAACAATTTAAAATAAAACAATTTCCAATAAAATACTATATTAAAGTACCTATCAGCAATAATACCATTAAAACCTTCAGCTGAAAGCCAGGGAGATGACTTTTTAGAACCCTCTCAAACACAATCACAGATGAGGCCAGCCATATATTTCTCGGGAGGGAATTTGTTAGGGTAGGAGCCACCACGGAGAATACCCTCTCTCTAGTGTCTCCCAGTCTTACTGATCCTTATTTGTTGTTGTTGTTCAGTCGTTCAGTCGTGTCCGACTCTTCGTGACCCCATGGACCATAGCACGCCAGGCCTTCCTGTCCTGCGCTCTCTCCCGGAGCGTGCTCAAGTTCCTTATACCACGGGAATATTTGTTGTTTGTGTCTGTTTGCCTTTTGTCATGGCAGCAAAGAAGGAGATGCACAAGGAACATGGTTTGGCTAAACTCCAACCTCCACTGTCACTTAAATAGATATCTTCTCTGCCTTCCTCATCTGACAATGACCAGGTTGGAACAGCTGATATCTTGGCTAAGATTGGCACTTTAGAACTTGCTACTGGCCAATACGTTGGTTCAAGTGGAAAGCAAGCTCCTTGGTCCACTTAATACACAGTAGCAGGAGATGGGGAAGAAAAGGGCTTCCCCAGATTTAAAAGGTTGTGTGACCTTTCCAAAAGAGTCTGAACTTTTGAAGAGCAGAATGGTGGAGAATTGTCTGCCACCTCGGCTCAGAGGTCAATCTGCCAGTGGTACACCTGAATACTGCTTATGGTGTATCAATACATGCAAACACTAGTGAGTATTCTTTTGCACACTCACATCCTGGAATGTTCACATTGGCTCTTTTTGTTGGGCGGGGGAAGTAGCTTTGTTTTTCCAGCTACCTCTGCCATCTGGCTAAACTCCCTTCTTTACACATATATGAAACAATGTCTGTCAGCTTCTGTGGTTACCCTTGGCAGGATGTTTCTCCAAACACTCCTTCTCTTGTGACATATGAGAAGGGGCCTAGACAGTTTTCCCCAACTGCAATTTGGGGTCAGATTCAATAACATGGTTGTTTGGTTCTCTCGGAGTATACTGCTTGGGGACTGGAGACATTGGTTATGGAGAGTTTTCCCTGCTTCTTGGGGATCATCTCTTGTCAGGCACTAAGGGAAAATTGAGTAAATATATTGATATTCTCTCTCTCTCTCTCTCTCTCTCTCTCTCATCTGTCTATCAATCTGTCTATCTCTATCTTGTTCAAGAATCCTGTGTTTAAGGATAAGAACAGGTTGATGAGGAATCAGGAGAGGTTTAAATGTAAACAGACCACAGCTGGGCAAATTGCTTCTCAGGTTTCACAACTTTTATAGGTGTGGTGCTCCAGGTTCAGCCTTGATGGGGTCCCTCATTGGTTAAATATCTAGGGTTGGATCCAGATTTAGGTGCATGCAACTGGGCTAGCAGAAGCAGACTTCCTCCCTTCCTCCCACAGCAGCCCCCTGAAAATGCTATGCAGACAGTCAGGGGACCCTGCTGAATGGAGTAAGCTGTGGTGCAGGAAGAATGGGATTCTCCGAAACTGGGCAGAGGCACCTTTTGTGAGCAGATCTCTTCCATCCACAGAAGGCAGGCCCTGGATACAACCCTTAGACATTATACATGGTGCATTTATGAAATTTGAAAGTCCAGCAAGACTTCACTATGATGAGATGTTGAAGATGCTTAAGGTCTATCTAAACTAATTTAGATGTAGTACATGACCCCATCCCCCTCCATGAGATCAATTCCCATTTTTCACAGATAAAACCAGGTCCTCCAGATTGGCTCCAGGAAAGGATGATGACCATACGTATATGGTAAACAGGCTGAATGGTCCACCTTGATGCCCTGCCTGCCTGCACAGTGTATTCTGATGGAGAGTTCTGAGCATGTGCACTCCGCACACACAGTCGCAGATGGCCTGAGACAATGGAAGCCACTGCATATGTGCAACCCAGCAGAAGACACTGTGCATGTGCAGCCGCGGAGAAAACAAAGGGAATGGGAGATGGAGTCAGACAGACTGAGGGAGAGTACTGGGTGGTTCACACTGTATTAGATATCTCGGTGACTGTGGGTAAGTGCAGCTGCTCAATGGTGTCTGAGATTGATGGGGAGGAGCTCAGCCCACTGAACCTGAAGGGATAGCCTGCCCCTGGTATAAACATTGGAACTTCCTAGCATTCAATGAAGTTTCCCCCCAGTTGTGTCACTATCTAAAGCCCCCGTAAAAGCGGGAGGGAACTCCTCCCCAATCTTGGTTGATCTGTGAACTATCCTGTTCTCAATAGAAGGAATCACACTGCACCAAAGATTTGCCTCCCTAGATGCCAGTACTATTACTTGTTAAAACAATGCTTCCCTTAGCACAGCCTAAAATGGATCTGAAGGTAGAATGTAATACAAAGTGGTTCTTGTTTTTTGTTGTTGTTTTAAAAAAAACAAGCATTGTATTAACAGCGCTTTCATGAAAACCCGCTGTTACCAAATGGTGTATGGAATCTGGAAATAGGATTGCTGCTTGTGCCAGAACAATGCAAAGCCTTCAAAACTCATACGTGAAGAAAAATATAAAAGGCCCATTCATTTCCTTTCCATTTGCAAACCTTTGTTTTGGGGGCAATCACACACATTCCTGAAGAATTTTACAAATGGGCGGTCTTTCCTAACAAAGAAAAATGCAGCTAGCTTCCACTTTAAAAAACACACAAAAACAAACCCAAATGAAAATGTCTCCTTTGCGAGATAAACAGGTGGAGCGTGGCTTAAAATACAGAAGAGGGGAGTTGTAGTTGCGTGTATGTGTCTGTGTACTTCACAATATAGCATGTCTCTGTGCTACTTTCTAATACTAAATTCTGCCTCTGTAATCTAATATTTCTCTTGGAAACCTTCTAGGTTATGAGAGGACATTTGTCTTGCAATTTCTTTTGTGGGAAATCAGAAATTACAGCAGCGCTCAAAGGGAATAGATATCCTAGATACTCATGACCTTCATCGAAACCTCTTTCGTCACTTGTCAGTTTTTTAGGGGCAATTTAATTGTAACTCCTTGGCGGTGACAAGGTAAATGCTGGCATTTTGGCACTGTCATTCATTAGCAGTGTGCAATGTCAGCAGCAGTGCCTCAGACATGTCACCATTCTGCCTCAGCAATGGCAACCTGACTTTTGGGATGTATGTTATTTGGCTGATACCTCCTAGAGACAAGTCTGCATGCCTTGCATTCTTGTCCACTGGGGCGCCGTTTGTTTATGAATCTCAGAAAGCTTCAGGAATGAGAGCGAAACCATATTGAGTAAGCAGTGCAACTCAACAAGAGAAAAGAGTGTCGCTCATGCCTAGCTCCATGGTCGAGGGGGCCCACAGTTAAGTACCACCTGGCACGGACCCTCCTATGTCACTCACACACACAGCCTTGGCTGTAGGCTTACCTGGGAGCAATGTGGGGCAGCTGGGAAGCCATCATCTTGAGCTCTAGATGGAGTGTTTTTCCAGGGCATTGGAGGAAATTTCAAATGGTAGCTTCCCAGACCCAGTGGCCCAGCACAAGGGGACCAGGACAGGGTCCATGCTGGTGGGCCCTGCTGGGATGCTGGGACCCCAACAGCTGCCCGGGGGTGCCAATTTCTGATGCCAGGCCTGCAGCCACTACAAGTAGAAAACAAGTGACTCAAAAATATTTGGTAGGGCACTGAGGCTCAAACAACCAGCCCTATATTATATTTTTGCATCCAATGCTCTATCCCAGGTGTGAACAACATGTGGTCTGGGTCTGCATGCCTCCCCCGCCATGGCCTTGAGTGTGGCCCCCCACCATCCATATCCTTGCCTCTGCACCACCAAATTTCAATCTAAATATGAATGGGCCTTTTGAATTTCCATATTGTTTCGCTGCTGAATTTTGGTGGCAAACCACCATTGATTTTTAATTTTTTGCCACTGAATTTCAGCAGCATGGTGGCAGTAGTGTAGTTCCTGGGGAGGCACAGGGGCTCAAAATTGCCCCCTGGACCACCTAGGTTGCCCACTCTATCCCAATTCCGTCTTGGAGGGAGCAATCCTGTGGCCCCTAGACACAGCATCTGGGGAACCATAACATTTTTTGGATTCCTGGATCCAAGGTCAGAGACAGCGCTCCGACCTTGGACCCAGGAGTCCAAGCTCCCCTGCCCCTCCCCCTTGTGGCCAGCATGGAAAGAACGATGAGGACTGCCTCTCCGAGGCTGCCAACGCAACCTCAAAGTAGAGGGAAATGGGGCAGTTCCATGGGAAGGGAGGGAAGGGGACAGAGGAGGCCAGCTTACGAAGAATTCTCCATCTTCCTCAGTCTCTTTCCTGCCCACTCCGCAGAGCCCTAGCAAAAAAGCTTGTCTAGCAAAAATGCAGAGAGGGAGGAACACAAAGGTGAAGACTGCCTCCACACTCCTCCCACTCTGCATAGGATGCCCGTTGGAGACTGATGACATCCGGATAGGATTGCGTTCTAAATACGTGTGGGTGTGGGTGTGTATGTGTATATGTATGTATGTATATATGTATGTGTGTGTATATATATATATATATATATATATATATGTTATACACATACACACACTGCTGGCACTGAAGACTCATAAGATAGCAAATAATAGGATAACACAAAGTCTATTATAAAATCAAGGAAAAACAGGATGGCAATGAACCAAGATTTCTAAAGGGAATGGAAAGAGGCCTCTCTAACAACGAGTGAACTAAAAGCAAAAAAAAAAGTATTTGGGCCACATTTGGAGGTGTGGAAGAAGGGTCAGAGACATCTGTAGGAAATGATTATGAATCCATCTCCAGCAAAGGCCTAATCATGCACCAAGTCAAGGCATGATGGCTGGATCTCCAAATAGTGGGTGGTGTCTGACTGCAGATAGCTTGGAGATTTCGGTCATTGATCCTGAATCTTAGCCTATACTGTTCAGAGCCTTAGAAACCAGCACTGCTATCAAAAAGTCAATTCACATTCTAACACACAGGAAGTCAAATATAAAGAAGGTATGCGAGACATATTTATTAGGTACATTTCTATCCCAGCATTTCCCCAAGGAGTTCAGGGTGCCATATACAGAGTTCCTAAGCAATATCCCATTAATGAACTTGTAGGCTTCAATCACAGTGCTACGTACGGTAGCTCAAGTCTGGGTTTCTATCAATTAATGCAAAACTCCACCCTGCCAAAAAATAATACAGAATAATTGCAAATAATTCAGAAGGAAAGATAATAATAATAATAATAATAATAATATATTTTTTGAAAGATACGCAATAAATACACAGCATTACTTCCTCACTCTTGGAAACAACCCAAAATATTCTTGATACATTTAACCATAACTTCTATTTCAAAAAGATAGAAAATCAATTACACATAGACCTCCTTTTTCTTTCCCTTCCTCAAAATAGGGATGTATGAGAAATTAGTTTCAGTTAGTTTTTGATCAGGATTTACCCAGTTAGTGCCTTCCAGACTGAACACTGACTCAGACACAATCTGTGGTTGAAGTCCATACATTTCCAAGCTTGCAATGTGATTTGTGGACAAAAACCAAAAAATGTGTTCCACAGTATGCATACATTTGAAAAATACCCATGAAAAAAACGTGCACTTTTGAAAAACGTGCACAAATATGCTTTAATAAATGTGGGAAGATTGTGTACATTTCAACGATGAGCACAACTGATACATGCATTGGGAAAAATATGCATGAAAATATGTACAGATTTTCATGTGAAAAGGAAAAACACAAAGCTTCCAATCTGATAAGAGCTTGAGACAGAATGGGTTCCAAGCTGGAATTCAGAGAACTTCAACAAGCTCAAGTTTGGCTGCCTTGCACATCCATACTTAAACACTACCAAAGAATAAGTTTCACCATTGGTAAAGTATTGCATGTTCACTTTCACCATTCTTTGAGAGATAGGATAGGGTCCAGAAAAGCATGTGCTTAATGATGCTAGTACAGAAGGAGTTTTCCACTCACACATGGTGCACCCACCTGATTTCCACCAGTTTTCCCCTTCACACTGCAGTCTCCTACATCCTACCCCATGCCATCCTGGAAGGTCCCTTAGCCCTCAGGAGCATTTTTCTGGGGGCACAGAGGGGTACAATGTGAATGAGGGGTGGGAAAATCCTGTTATGTGAGCACCCTTACACTCACACTTTGCTGGATCTAACCCACAGAGTTTCAACTTCCATGTGCCTTTTAGGGATGTCGCAGGAATCCGTCTGGTGAAGTATGCCAAGCTTTCAGCAGCTCAGCCCCCCAGTTTCCAGCTTGCTTACCCATGAGCTGGTCCAGCTCAATCTGTATCAAGTTGAGAGCTCATGGATGTTCAGGTATTTTTAAAATATTGCCATTTACCCAAATTGCAACTGCAATTTGTGCAATTTACACAAATTTTGGCCGTAATATGCTCAATTTGCTCGCACTCGAATTTTATGCCTGCAATTTGCACAAAATGGTTGTTATTTGCACAAATTCAGCAAATTACACCTGTAATTTGTGTAAATGGTGATTTTAAAAAACAACTGAGAAAGTTCCCAGATTCTGGCTCAGCAAATGCAAGTTGAGCCGGGACCCCAGGGAAATCCAGTGAGCCCAAATAGGGCTGGATTTCCCCACAATGGCCACCCCTAGTTCCTTTTAATCTATCTTCAATAGATAAACATTCCCTTTTCTCTTACAGGCTATTTCCAGTTTTGGCTGCAATTAACATATTAACTACCAGTTCTCTGCTTCCATGTCTTAGGTTCTTTTTTAATGAAAGCAAATAAAATAACTAATGGATTATATGGAAGCTCTTGCCTCATTATTTATTTTATTCCAACAATGATTTCTCCTCAATAGGTATGTGCATACAAGTAAAACCTGAGCTCCACATTCCATTTCAAAGCTCATTTCATCTTGTGTCCATACCAGATTACTATCTTTGTTTTTGTTTTTTCCTTTTCACATGAAAGGTCATTCATATTTTTGCGCATATTTTTTCCAAAATGTATGCATCTTTGAAATGTGCGCGTTCTTCTCCCATTAATTAAAGTCTGTGGATATTTTTCAAAACTATGCATTTTTCATGCACATTTTTCAAATGTACACATGCTGTCGAAAACATTTTTTCAGTCCGCAATCACGTTGCAAGCTCAAAAATGTATGGACTTCAAACACAGATTGTGTTTGAGTCTGTGTCCAGTTCAGGAGCTGTAAACTCGGTAAGTATTGATCAGAACCAAACTGAAATGAATAGTACAGTATACATATACCAATAGTATAATAATTTTAGTTACAGTATAATAATTTCTGAGTAAGTCCACCAAATATCAAGGTCATGACCAGTGTAACCTGGAGCCATTTCAATTAGTCATCATGATCTATAATAATGCTGATAGTAATATTGACTTACAAATATTCGTTCCACAATGAACCTAGCTAATGAATTCAGAGCCTTATGGTACTGAACGTTTTACTTAAACACAAACACACACACACACACACACACACACAGAGGAAGAGAGGGGGAGAAATTTCAAATTTTCACATCTTGTACTCTATTTTTAAAACGGGATATATATATATATATATATATAAACATTTTCTCCCTTAGCATCTTTGTTTTACAGATTTATTATGTGAAAATGGAAAGGAACCCAAGAGCTCTATTTATGATAAAATGCATTTTAATTTGCTGGCTCAGAGTTAGTTCCATATGCAACCAGAATAACATATGCAGAATGTACAGGAAATGGCTTCTCTAAAAATAGCCTTACTCTTTTGTTATATCTTATATGGTAAGTTGTATTTATTCTTTGCCCTTCCTGATAGCTTGCACTGTTCACCATTGAACTACTTAATGCCAGAAGTTGAAGGCCTCCTAGAAGGAAAAAGGAAGGGAAAGGATTATTTCTAATTCATTTGAAATTAATACCTCAGTTTTATTATTTATCTTCCACACTTAAAGTCAACCCTACAACAATAATAATAATAATAAAAAGTATGAGCTACATATTCTGTTCAGGTCATCTCTCTCTCTCCCCCGCCCCCTTTTAAAAGCCTTAGCAAAATGGTCACCATTTAATATCTGTAGCAAACTGTTAATATGTATTTAATTCTAGAGAGAGCTTTTGGATTTGATTTGATTTGATTTATGATTGTGCTCCTGTGTTTATTGTTTTATGATGTGAAGTTTTTGTGAGTTTTGTTTTTATCATATATCACCCCAGGTGCCTATTAGGTGGCGGGTGCCATACATAAATGCATTAAACAAACAAAAAAAGCAAACCAAGAAATGTATACTTTTCTAAAAGAGACCTGGTGTCTCATGCCTGCCATGAAGCAGCTTCTATGTGGTGCTTCTCTACAATCTGAACATAGTACAGCTCACCACATAGATTGCCTGCATCGAATCGAAAGCCTTCACATCACTGCCAGCAGCCACGCTACTTGTTATTCCTAGGGTTGCTGCCACATTCCTAAAAATGGCAGAATCCAATGGTGGATTTTGAGGTCTGGTGGCAGTTAAGAGATGCTCATCTCTGAATTTGGAGAGGTGAGCTGCAGAACCTAGCAATAGCCCTTTTCATGCTATTTTTAGGCCAGAATTGTCCCGCACTTTGCCAGGCCACCCTAGGCTTTTTATGTGCTAGTGACATCATCAGCACATTCCAGGGTCTGCAGACCCCTGAGTCTGTCCTGACAGCAGGGATCAAGCCAACGTCCCTGCCTTTGGCACTCCATTTCAGAAACAAATGGGGCTGCTATCAATTTTTGACAGAAAAATGCACACCAAATGTCCAGTAACACTCAAGGATCTCCGCTAGAGATGTGAAGGCATGGGGAGCCCACTTCTCAAAATTGGGAGGAAAGTCTGCAGGAGAGGCTACCACCACCCCCGGGGAAGAGGCGGGCCTGCTGCTGCCAGGCCTGCTGCTGCCGCCGCCGCCGCCAATACCACCACCACCAGGCCTTCCCTGTAGACTTCTGCCTGGCAGACCACCAGTCCCTGCAGGACCAGGCCCCCAGGTACAGAGCCAGCTGTGCTGCTCTACCTGCCCCTCCCTGGAGGGGCTACATAAGCTGGCTGGCTGAGGTGGCCTGGGAGAGCCAGGGCCTGCAAGAGAGGCCACCACCACCACCACCACCATCATCATCATCATCATCATCATCATCATCGGGGAAGAGGCGTGCCTGCTGCTGCCGGGCCTGCTGCTGCCACCACCACCACCAGGCCTTCCCTGTGGACTCCGGGCTGGCATTATTTTTAAGGGGATTTTTAATTGTTTTTTGTTTGTTTGTTTTTCTGGGGGATTTTGTTGCGTTTTTAGGGGTGGGTAGCCTGCCTGATAGGCGGGAGCGAGGGGGCATGTGTCCACCTGATGGAGGCAGTGGGGGGAGTGTTGGGGGCCAGAACATACCGAGGCTGGGCGGCAGGTGCTGGCAGAGCGCTAGGGGCAGGCCATGCCAGGTAAGGGGAACAAGGGAAAGATGTGTAATATCTGTCCTCTGCTCCGGGCCTGTCCAGAGCCAAAGGATGGTTGGGGGAGGCATGACTCCATCTTCTGGCCTTCGTTTGCTGCTCTGCAATGCCAGGTTTGTTACCCAGAAAACCTCCCTCATCCATGACATGATCCTGGATGAGGGTGCAGACCTGGCATGTATTACGGAGACCTGGCTGGCCGAGGCTGCTGCTCCAACCCTTGCAGCCATGTGTCCAGTTGGATTTTCATATGCACAGCAGCCGAGACTGGGGATCAGGGAGGGGGAGTGGCTGTTATCTACCGAGAGTCCTTGGTCTTCACCAGACCCCCTCTCCGGGAGACCAAGGTTGCTGAGTGCATGTACTGGAGGTTGGGCCCGAAGGGCAGTCTGGGGATTCTGCTCGTGTACCGTCCACCCCGCTGCATGACTGACTCCCTGGCCGAGGTGCTTGAGGTGGTCTCTGATGTGCGTGTACAGTCCCCTAACTTATTGGTGTTGGGGGACTTCAACATACATTCAGAGGCCATCCTCACAGGAGCACCTCGGGACTTCATGGAGACCATGGCCTCCTGGGAGCTGCACCATATTCTAACTGGGCCCACCCATGTAGCTGGTCATGCACTAGACCTTGTGTTTGTTTCTGGAGAAGCGGGGAGTGATCTGGAAGTCGGGGGTATATCCACCACCCCCTTGTCAAGGTCAGATCAATATCTGGTGACGTTGGACTTCTCGGTTCCACAACCCCTCCGCAGGGGTGGAGGACCCATTAAAATGGTCCGCCCCAGGCGTCTTATGGATCCAAATGGATTCCTGAATGGGCTTGGGGATTCTCTGGGGCACGCCAGCGGCCACTCGGTCGAGACCCTAGTGGGTGGCTGGAATGCTGCAATCATTGGGGCATTAGATCAGGTGGCTCCGAAATGCCCTCTCCCCCTGAACAGGGCTCAGACTGCACCATGGTTCAATCCGCGGTTACGAGCTCTGAAACAGGAGGTGAGACGGCTAGAGCGCCAGTGGCGGAAGTCTCGCTCCAAACACAATCAGACACGGGCTAGAGCTGTATCTTCAGCCTATCACGTGGCGGTGAAGGCAGCAAAAAAGGAATATTATACTGCCTCCATCGCGTCTGCAGAGTGCTGTCCCAGGAGGCTGTTCCAAGTGGTCCGGAGCCTGGTCGGTCCTGTGGCTCCGGAACCACTGGAGCATTCTAAGGCCTCCTGTGAGGCCTTGGCAAGGCACTTTGCAGATAAAATTGATCAGATTAGGTGTGTTACTCTGCACACTGTGGATACAGTTAGTGAGCAAGAGGCGGCCTGTGGCAAACCGGTTTTGTGGGATCGGTTCCAGCTTCTTCCTCCTGATGAAGTGGACAAGGTGCTTTCATCGGTACGGCCGACTACCTGCTTCCTTGATCCTTGCCCATCTTGGCTCATTATGGGCTGCAGAGAGAGACTGGGTGAGGGGATCAAGGCAGTGGCGAACGCCTCCCTTGAGGAGGAAGTGATGCCATCAGCCCTCAAGGAGGCAGTGATAAGACCGCTCTTAAAGAAGCCCTCCTTGGATCCTCAAGTTCTGAACAACTTTCGCCCAGTCTCAAATCTGCCATTTTTGGGCAAGGTGATTGAACAGGTGGTGGCGGTGCAGTTGAAGGCACACTTGGAAGAAACTGATTATCTATACCCATTTCAGTCAGGCTTCAGGCCTGGGCATGGGACAGAAACGGCCTTGGTCGCCTTGGTAGATGATATGAGGAGGGCTCTGGATAGGGGTGAATGCTCCTTCCTTGTTCTCCTCGACCTCTCAGCGGCTTTTGATACCATTGACCACGGTATCCTCCTGGACCGCCTGGAGGGGTTGGGCATTGGAGACACCATATTGCGGTGGTTCCGGTCCTTCCTCTCCGGCAGGTACCAGAGAGTAGCACTGGGAGAGGAGGTTTCGGACCTGTGGCCACTCACGTGTGGGGTGCCACAGGGTTCCATCCTCTCCCCGATGCTATTTAACATCTATGTGAAGCCGCTGGGGGCTATCATCAGGAGGTTTGGGGTGCAGTGTCATCAATATGCGGATGACACGCAGCTCTACCTCTCATTCAAATCTTCACCAAGGTTGGCCGTAGAATCCCTGTCCAAATGTCTGGAGACAGTGAGTGGCTGGATGGGGAGGAATAGGCTAAAGCTGAACCCTGACAAGACCGAGGTACTTTTGGTGGGAGACAAGAGGAGGCTGGGGGATGTTGACCTGGTGTTGAATGGGGTACGGCTACCCTTGAAAGACCAGGTCCACAGCCTGGGGGTCATTTTGGACTCCCAGCTGTCCATGGAGGCTCAGGTGTCAGCTGTGAGCCGGACAGCGCTGTATCAACTCCATCTGATACGGCGGCTGCACCCCTTCCTTCCCGACCATCTGCTCCCATCAGTAGTACATGCCTTGGTCTCCTCTCGTTTAGACTACTGTAATGCACTCTACGTGGGGTTACCCTTGAAGACGGTTCGGAAGCTGCAGCTGGTACAGAATGCGGCGGCTAGCCTGATTAAAGGCAGCTGCCGGTGAGATCACATCACTCCAGTGTTGAAGGAGTTACACTGGTTACCAGTTGTTTTCCAGGCCAAATTCAAGGTGTTGGTTTTGACCTTTAAAACCCTATATGGTTCCGGCCCAGCCTATCTTAAGGAGCGCCTCCAGCAGCACCAGACAGGCCACTTAACAAGATCAGCCTCGGATGGCCTTCTCTCTGTCCCATCAGCTAGGACAGCTAGACTGGTGGGGACGAGGGAGAGGGCCTTTTCTGTAGTGGCCCCCACTCTGTGGAACTCCCTCCCTAGGGAACTCCGTCATGCCCCCTCTTTAATGAGCATCCGTCGTGCATTAAAAACGTGGCTGTTCAGGCAGGCATTTGGGGTGGGTTAGGGTATTTTAGAAAATGTTTTTATTGTAGAATTTTATTGTTTTATTGTATGTTGTACATCGCCCAGAGTGGCTGGGTGACCAGCCAGATGGGCGATTAATAAATTAAATAAAAAATAAAAAAATAAAAAGTCTTTTCTTTCCACTGGGAAAATGGACATTTTGGGTAGGGCTGTTAAGGGACCCCCCAATCTGCATTGGAAGCTGCTTCAGGGCTTCCAAGGCAGGCCCAATTTGCTTTGGGCTGATTCAGGGGACCCCCAGACTGCTTTGGCCTCCAGAGTCGAAGCGGAATTTGGGTGGCCGAATCCTGCTTCACCTCCCACCAGCACCACCACACCATGCAAGCCCCAGCTCCTTACCTGGGCCCTCGGGACACACACCAGCAGCTGTCTTCCTGTTCCAGGGAGAAGGAGGATTTGGAGTCTATTTCTGGAAATAGATCCTGTACCATTTGCACAGGATCTATTTCCAGAAATACAGGGAGTCGCCATTTTAAAAATGGCGACTCCCTGGAACAGGAAGATGGCTGCTGGCGCATGTCCTGAGGCCCCAGGTAAGGAGCTGGAGGTGGAGGAAAGCGGTATGGCTGGGCTTCTGGATCATTCCAAAGTGCCACTGAAGCACTTCGGAGTGATCCGACCCATGTGTGAGTAAGCATGCAGGTGCCCAATCTAGGTCAGGACCCCCATGTGTGAGTAGGGGGGGCAGGATTATACCTTCCTGTCCAGTCACTCCTCACCTAAATTCACACACACACCTCATTGGCATCAATTGAGGGTTGTTGTTTTTTTTCTTTTCTGTCTTTAACCCTTGTGCAGTGTGTGTGTGCGCGTGTGAATTTAAGGGAGGAAGTGACTGTGCGGGAAGATATAACCTACTCTGTGTGGTGGTTCCAATCTGGATTGGGCCCACACACACACTAGAGTAGGAAAAGAAGTAAGGATCACCTAGACACTACACATTTAACATAGCATCTAGTTTAGCAAGGGAATGTTTTGTGCAAAGACGGGCATGATAAAGGACAAAGAAGGCAGGGATCTAACAAAAGCAGATGAGACTAAGAAGAGGTGGAAAGAATACACAGAAGAACTATACAAGAAAGATCTGAATGTCCCTGATAGCCATGATAGTGCGGTCACTGAACTTGAGCCGGACATCCTAGAGAGTGAAGTCAAGTGGGCCTTAGGAAGCATTACTAACAACAAAGCTAGCAGAGGTGACAGTATTCCAGCTGAGCTATTTAAAATCCTAAAAGATGATGCTGTTAAAGTGCTGCACTCAATATGCCAACACATTTGAAACACTCAACAGTGGCCACAAGACTGGAAAAGGTCAGTTTACATTTCAGTTCCAAAGAAGGGCAATGCCAAGGAGTGTTCAAACTACCATACAATTGGGCTCATCATTTCACATGCCAGCAAGGTTATGCTCAAAATCCTACAAGCTAGGCTTCAGCAGTATGTGAACTGAGAACTACCAGAAGTACAAGCGGGGTTTCGAAGAGGCAGAGGAACTAGAGATCAAATCGCCAACATTCGCTGGATCATGGAGAAAGCAAGAGAATTCCAGAAAAACGTCTATTTCTGCTTCATTGACTATGTTAAGCCTTTGATTGTTGTGAATCACAACAAACTGTGGCAAATTCTTAAAGTGATGGGAGTACCAGACCACCTTACCTGTCTCCTGAGAAAGCTGTACAACGGTCAAGAAGCAAAAGTAAGAACCAGACATGGAACAACCAATTGGTTCAACATTGGGAAAGGAGTACGACAAGGCTGCATATTGTCGCCCTGCTTATTTAACTTATATCGTAGGGATGTACGAAAGTCACTTACCTTTGATGAAATTTGCTTTGCGGTGGGGGGGAGGTGCCCCGTCCCTCCCCCTGAAATTCTGGCTGGGGGGAGGCGCCCCGTCCCTCCCCCCCGAAATTCTGGCTGGGGGAGAGGCGCCCCGTCCCTTCTGCCGCAAATCCTGGCCGGCCGGGAACGCAAATGGTGGCGGCCGTAGCCGCCACTGTTTGCGTCCCTGCAGGCAGCCTTGATAGGCTATGTAAATGTTTACGTAGCCTATCACGGCTGAATGAAAAACAAAACAAAACCACGCGTACGCAAATGGCGGCGCCCATGGGCGCCACCATTTGCGTTCCTTATTTTGGGACGTGTAGTCTACATAAACATTTACGTAGATTACGGGAAAAATAAGGGGAACGCAGATACGCTATTTGCGTTCCCCTTATTTTCGCTGTAGTCTACGTAAATGTTTACGTAGACTACATGTGCCAAAATAAGGAATGCAAATGGTGGCACCCATGGGCGCCGCCATTTGCGTACACGTGGTTTTGTTTTGCGTACGTGTGGTTTTGTTTGAACACAAATAGCGTTCCCTTATTTTCGCCGTAGTCTACGTAAATGTTTACGTAGACTAGACGTGTCAAAATAAGGAACGCAAATGGCGGTGCCCATGGGCCGCCGCCATTTGCGTACGTGCTTTTTTTTTCCCCAAAGTCACCCGTGATAGGCTACGTGATGATTTACGTAGCCTATCACGGCTGACTTTGGAAATCTAGCCGTGATAGGCTAAGTAAATCGTTATGTAGCCTATCACGGGTGTGTGTGTGTGTTTTTAATTTACTTTTTTTTTTTTGCAATGGCGGCGGTGGCAGCCGGTCGGGAGACCGGCCGCCGTCCCCGCCCCTGACGAAACGCCACCGAAACGCCGCCGGGACCCGCCGCCGAGAGGGACATTCGGCCACAGTAAGTCCCATCCCGGGGGAGGTGGGGGGCCGGCGGAAAATTTCCCCACCAATTTCGGGGGGCCGAATGCATTGGCATTCGGCCTCCCGAAGATTGGTGGAGAAATTCTCCGCCATCCCTACTGGAAATAAGCTCAACTAAACAGAGTGTGGGTCTTATTTCTGAGACAGATGCATAGGACTGCCCTATAGATGATCTTCAAGACTTATAGGAAGCAAGGCTATATTCATGAAAGTCAATAGATAAATCCCCTAGTACCTTGATGGGATAAGAATGGGGCTCAAAAGACAGTACTCTGTAAACCACAGTATTCATAGAAGGAATTTCTTTGCCGCTCAGTCCTATGCAGAGTTAGGTAGACTTAAGCCCATTGATTTCAGAGGATTGGGCTGTTAATCATATATAAAGAATTTACTTAAAGATAATACTATGAGAAATTGCATGTTTCTTTACAGTTCCTATTGCAATCCAATTAAAAGAAGACCTAAAAAATGTTAATGGCCACTGGTGTTTCATTTCCCAAATAATGATGATGTTTTAATGGCTTCCTATGAAACAATGGGAAATGGTGATCACATTTTTAAAGCCCATTTTGTTAATTATTAGTGGAATGTCAACAGACCAAATTTTTTGGCTCTCCATTTCTTGCTATAAGCTGCATACAGCTTATCCATTCTGTCACAAAATATAATGCATGTTGAACAGATGTGGTTTTCCATAGTTTTGCCAAAAAATGCGTTGTCCTTATGTTCTATAAATTATTCTGTTTCCCATATTGGAGACAGAATGAGCCCCTTTACAAGTCTTTAAAGTTACTGTTGCCGTGTGTGTGTGTTTTAGAACATGAGCCTTAGCCTTCTTCATTGTTTCTCTATAATGAATTCTGATTCTACAGTGATCTGTATTCTTTATTTCAAGTAGAGATGTGTGTGAGGGCCAGCATTTGTAATTCTGTTTAGGAGCTTAGGATTTCTACTTTGGAGGTCTGAGGTTTATTGACTGTGATGATCAGAATGTTGTAGGAAAATAGTATTTGAACAATGTTGCTAAATCTGCTAAACTAAATTTTAATCTGTATATGTGTCACATGATAACTCAGAGAGCAATATTAAGCCTATTCATTAATACATGTGTGTCTGACAGCTATGGCATTCAACTGGATTAGTTTAGTTCCTCTCAGCATTTGCTATTCTAATAACTAGTGATGTGCGGACTCCCCTTGGCTCTCTTCGACTTCCACTCACTTTTTGCAATCTTTCCTTATCGGCACTAAAAATAATATTTTTTTAAAAAAACATTGTTCAGGTACTCACAGGGAAAGACAGCAAAATGCGAATGGATTCCCCCCCCCCTCTGTCAGGGGGCCTAAATGCTGCAACAGCAGCTGATGCAAAGAGTCATAGGGAATATGGTTCTGCAGGTCTCCCAAGTCCATCATATGTAAGGGCCAGGAAAGATTCGGAGGTCAAATCAGAAGTGGCATTGGCACAGGCCTAACCCGAGACATTTTGCTGCCTGGGGCAAAGGACAAGATGGTGCCCTGCTCCATTTCATGTACTGAAGCCAAGTGGACTAGCAGCTAAATCTTACTTCAACACTGGCAATAGGAGAGTGCCCTTCACCACATCTGAGGGGAGAAGGCTAGCTTAAGAGGATGCAGGACAGGCCATGTCGTACACACACAGCTCCATCTGTCAAGAGAGGGGAACAGCTGGTGAGCCCAGGTGGAATGTCTGGAGGATTGCTGCTTCTGCCCCCCTCCCCCAGCATCTGTCATTCAAAGCAGTTACCTCCCTCTGCCTAATGGTAGGGCCGGCCCTGCACTGGTATATTTCTTCCCATGTGATCTTGCCCTTTCCACGTTATATCTTCTTTCCTATGTTACCAGTAAGGATGTGCAAAACGTTAAAACTGGAGCTCAACAAGGTTCTCTGAATTCCACCTTGAAGCTCTTTTGACTTGTGCCTGTGTCAGATTGCAAGCTTTTTCTTTTTTTTCTTCTGCTTTTTGCATGAAAATTCATGTGCATTCTTGTGCACTTTTCCCCAAATGTACACATCGATTGTGTGCATTTTTGAAATGTACACATTTGTCTCCTATTTATTAAATGTTTTTGTGTGCATTTTGCAAACGTAACACATTTTTAGTGCACAGTTTTCGAATGTTCACATTTTGGGAATGCATTATTTTTTTTATTCTGTGAATCACATCCCAAGCTCAAAAATGTATGGACTTTAACCACAGTCTGTGTTGGGGTCCACGTTTAGGTGGTGTGAAGTGGGTAATTTCTGGTCAAAAATGAACTGAAATGGATTTCTTATATATCACTAGTTCCCAGAGCAGTGTGGATTATAGTGTTTTTAGAGCAAGCTTTAGGTGTCTTTAATACTGCCAGGTCTGTGGTGAATCAGTCAGTTGTATTCACCTATCTTCCTCCTGTACACAATACAAGGTGAACATTCTTAGGAATCTAGGTTCTTTGTTTAAATCTGCATATTAATCAAATCAAAAATAGCAAACAATGGCTATAATCCTAATGGTCTATTGATTACTGAAGGTTTAGAGTGGGACAAACCTGCACCATCTTTCACAGAACTAAAGACAATACAGCTCCTGGGATTAAAGCCAAGCAAGTTACAACACCGAGCCTGGATAAAGTGTTATTTTCAGACAAAGCCTTGTTCCGAATAATTCATCTGTTACCCAATTTTTAAATTATTCATTTTTCTGATTAATGAAAATATGCTAATTAAGGATTAGATGTTTAAAAGGTATAAATATCTTTCATTGCCTAAAGTAATTATGATAAGTAATTACTTAAACATTATGATTCAGAACTTAAATAATATCTATGACAGAAAAATGGGTAAGAAAAAAGACACTACTGTAGGTGTACAGTATAATTTAGGCTGTTATGTATTCCATTTAGTTAAGATTCCTATGAGCATTTCAAGGTTTTCTTGATCATTTTATTACTTGCATGCAAGCTTTTCTTCACATTATTTGATTGGCTTGAATTTGTACAGTGCTGAGCACTGTGGTGCTGACTTAGCAAAGTCCTTGAGCTGCCAAACTAAAACTTCACACAGCACTTCCGACACAGTAATGGCTCTGGCACAGCCTTCCCCAACCAGGTGACTTCCAGATGTGTTGGACTATCTCTTGTCAGCCCCAGCCAGCATGACTGATACTCATGCTGTCTGGGGATGATTGGAATTGTAGCCCAACATATCTGGTATATGCCAGGTTAGGGAAGGCTGTGCTAGCATCACAAAAGACATCACCGTATAGATCACGCCTACACCACACAAACCTGGCCAGTACACATATCCTGGCCACCACATGCTGGCCAGCAATACAACAGCCCAATGCATGTTTACACAAGTTTTGCTGGGTTGTACCGGACTTTTTTCTTACCCATTTTCTGTCATAGATATTATTTACCAGTAAGTGTGCTTATGATTGTTGCAACATAAGGATCTTGTAGGAAAGTGGCCTAAAATGTCAAGCAGTTACACAAGCATAGCATAATAGATCCAAGCCATGAAGACTGCTACAAGTCTGAAACATTCAGGGAAACCACATTTTGGTATATTATGTACACAGCTGATCTTGTGCAAGTATGCCATGCCTTTATCACCATGCACCTTTTTTCTGCTTATCTATCTGGGCATTAAGGCTATAATCCAACAAGAGTTGATTTCAGTAATGTAGGATACATTAGATTGTATCCTAGCTGTGTGGTTCATGCACGCGCATGAGCGTGCGCACACACACACACACACACCACATGTACAAAATGTGAAATAGATCAGTTGCATACCAGTGTGTAAGGTATGGACTAGGGATGAGCAGAATGCTTTGTGTGATCCTGGTGGTACTATGCCAAGAGCCAGGTCAGGTCAGGATTGGCCCACATCACATCATTCATTTCTAAATGAGTTCATTATTTTGCCAGGCAGTTTATCCCATGTCTGACTCTGCACTGAAGCAAGAATAAACACAGCTTTCTTTCCACCATGCCCCCATCTCTTTTCTGTTCCCCAATGAAGTGTTGCTTGGGTTGTCTGTTATGAGCTAACTCGGATTTTAAAAGTCACAAGAGATGGAATGGTGTATGCTTTCTTCATTTGCCAGCATCTTCTATCACTTTGTGTGTGCAAGTGTGCATGTGCATGTGCGTGCGTGCACACACACGCACACACATTTAACCTTACATAAAGCTTCTGTCTCAGTCCTCAGACCTATACTGGATTAGACCAATAGGCTATCTAGTCCAGAATTCTCTTCACACAATGGCCAACCAGCTGCCCATGGGAAACCCACAAGTAGGACATTCCAATAATGGGGACTAGGGATGTCTGGTGCATGGAAATCTGGCCCTCTTTGGGCTCAGTGGATTCTTCTCCCTGAGTGAGCTGCAGGCTTCACGCTGGAACTTGCAGACTCCCAGCTATGGCAGGTCACTGTGCACAGGTCTTTCCTTCTCCCTCCCAGGGCCTGGGAGAGAGAAGGAAAGACCTGTGCACAGTGACCGGCAATGGTGACTGCAGCAGTAGGCAGCAGGTGGTTGGGACTCCTGCCACTGCCACCTGTTGCCGATGCCATCGCCATGCACAAACCCCTTGCACTCTCCTTGCCCATGTCAGCATCAGCAAGGACAGTGTGAGGGGTCTGTGCACAGTGGTGCCAGAGGCAGAAGTCCACGAGCTGGCCTGACTTGCACAGCTCGTGGACACATGACCCAGAGTCTGGGTGGCCAAGCCGCCAAACACTCGGCAGACCTGATCCCCAGACGGATCCCTCCACCATCCCTATTGGGGACTACTAAAAACTCTGCAAACAGCAATAGTTCTGGCAACAAGAAGAAATGAGCTAAGAAGCAGCAATAAAATATGTCAATGTGGTAGCTTCTTGTACTTCCCGTTTGGCACTGTAGTTCACAAAACCAGAAACAGGCTCTCTTCACTTGCAGGAGAGTAAGTAAAAGGAGCAGCATGCATAGTTTCACTATACACACTTCAGGAACACTATGTTGGGCCTCAGCTATGTCCAAGCCTGAAACTTTTCCAGCAGCACAATAAGAATGTTTTACTTGAGCTGGCTTTTAAAGGCCAATGCTAAGCAAGATTGAGGTTCTTTTAATTTTTTAATTTAATTCTATGTACTCTTTTAGTATTTTATGTCTTAATGGGCATTATTCACCAGTTTTATTACACAGTCTTATGTCTGTCTATTCAGAAATGTCCCATTGTGTTCAACTGGGTTTACTCTCAGGAAAGTGTACGTAGGATTGCAGCCTTAGTGGATTGCTGTTTTGCTTGTCTTGTTTGTCCTGGGATGAAGCAGGTGAGAAATGTGAATAGCTAGCTGGGTGCAGCTAACTATAGTCAACAGCCCAATTTACCTCACTATGGTTTGCCACGTTTTGGTTTCAAACATCTTGGAAGCAAGAACAGACTGTCTCTCTGATCACGGGCAGAATCTCTTTTCATTGTGAAGGGAATCTGCTTTCATGAATGGAACTAAGGCCATAGTGCCAGCAATTGGTTGTGAGGATCAAATTCTAACCAAACTGTATGATTCTGGCCCAGTAGCAACCCTATGGGAAGCTCTTATGTCCTAGAATATCACCTCTTATCCTCTAAACTAGACCTGTGCTGTTATTCCTTGAGAAGAAGTGGCCAGAATAATTAAAATCTTGCAGATCACTTTGTCAACTGTGGCAACTACATTAAACAATTACAGAGCAAAACAGAACCTTAAAATAATTGAGGCTGCCGTGGATTGCCTTACTGAAATAGTTTCCGAACTAACATATGTCAGACTGTTGCCACTTTATGACACTGAACAGACTCGTACTCTCCATTTCTGCCAATGAGGTCTGACAAAATGAGAGGAGATTATAGAATTAAGGGTCGGCAGATCCTTCTTTTTGGCACCAGTGGAATCAGCACAATGGGAGGCCAACCTATTATATTACTTACTTCTTATCTCTCCAAAGGTTCTCACTGACCGGTTTGGTTAAATGGAAAGGGTGGAGTGAGGAATGGGTAACTTCCATTAAGGCATTTGCTCTTTCCTTTCTGAAAAAAATAAAATAAACGGGTCCAAGACAAACAAAAGAACAAGACCTTTCATTGCTTCTGGCTGAGTCAGCTAGAAAAGCATGATTTTTTAAAAAATACACACACCCCAAACAGTTTACAGCCTAATATTTCATGACCAAAAATTATTTTAATTTTCATTCTTCACATTTCTAAAATAATTTAGCAACATTTCATACATTTTGCTTTTCTTAACTGTATAAATAATATAAATTTAAGAGATCTGCTTGCTAAGGCATATTCTGACATGGCAGTTCCCTAATTTCTTGCCTTCTACCCTTATATTTTCTCTTGTTCCCACAATGCCTTAAAGACCAACTTTCAGCAATGCATATGAGGAGCTGTATCCCATGGTGGATTTAGGAACAGAGGAAACTGCCTTATACTGAATTTTCCCGCCTTACCCGGAGATGCTGGGGATTGAAAGTGGGACCTTCTGCATGCATTGCAAAGCAGGGGCTCCACCACTGAGCCACGGCCCCTCCATCTAGAGGAAAGCACTTCCATTCACATTTTCACCAGTCCATCCTATCTACGGCAGCCCTCTGCACTATTTCCCATGTTGTTCTGAAGAGTCTCCCAGCCCTCAGAAGCAGCTTTTTGGTGGTTGTAGGGGTGAATCAGTGAAAATGGGGTGCCCCGCCTTGCACAAGCAGAAGTGCTTTCCGCTTGCACCAGATGATGTCACTTTATACCAAGAACCAGTTTCCCTCCGGTTGTAGAGATCACATTGAAACTTTACAACAGTCTAAATATTGCAACAATCTGTTTATTTGTATTATACTTCCAATAAATCTCTCTTTTCCTCTCCACTGTACTGCTATTTTTTTTACTGCTAAGCCATTAAGCTGTACAGTGCTTTAATAATGATGATCAAAGCTGCATTTCAAAGGGAATAAAAAACAAACACTAGATTTCCTCATAAAATGCCTTTGTGAGATGCTCAAAGCAATATAAATCACTAATCCCTGGACGAGGTGTGTAAAGGTTTTTCTTTTCTTTTCCTCATAGTTAGAATCTTCCCTAAAACAGATTTTAATTAAAGTGTTATATAAACTAGCTAGTTTGGAAAGCTAAAGGCATTTAGAAGTCAGGATTGTGTATCGCATGCTGGATAATTTAGAAATCTCCTACCTTCTGCCCAAATATTTGGCTTTCATATCTGGGGGGCGGGGGCGGGGGAGAGGGAGAGAGAGAGAGATTCGTTTGTTTTTTTCATAATGAAAGGCTCATTTGGAGAATTGCCACAGTCCTTGGCATATGTGGTGATGTGGCTGTGTAACTGCTAAGAATGTGTCTACTGCTGACATTGTTCATTTTATTGTGCTACCAATGTACAAAGCGTTTTACAATAACCTGGTCACTGCTGCAAGCATGGAGTCTAAACCTCATAATATGTTTTTATAATAAATATAATAAATAAACCTTATTTATATAATAAATATAATAAATAAACCTTATGAAGGTTTATTCATAATAAATAAACCTTCTCTCCCCCCACTCAAGAAGAGTGGGGGGAGAGAAGGAGAGACAGAGAGAAAAGGGGAGAGAGACAAGGGGAGAGAGAAAGGGATATAGGGAGAGATAGGGAGAAGGGAGAGTGATAGACAAGGGAAGAAAGAGAAGGGAAGAGAGAAGGACAGACAGAGAGAAAAGGGGAGAAAGGGAAGGGGATATAGGGAGAGAGAGGGAGAGATAGGGAGAAGGGTGAGTGATAGACAAGGGAAGAAAGAGAAGGGAAGAAGAACAAATAAGGGGAGATACAGCCAGAGAAAGAGAGGGGAGAGACAGAGAGAAAGAGAGAAAGAGCATGAAGGAGAGACTGGTAATGCTGCTTTGGCCATGCCCACTTTGGCCACAGCCATTGCTGGCATGCAATCCCCAGAAAGCTATGCATGAGAGGATGTGGCCCATGGGCTGAAAAGGGTTCCCCACCACACTGCTGTAGAGTAAAAGCTATATGGGCAAGGAGTCTTTCATCACCTTACAAAATCATCCAGGGTGGAATTATTGAAGCACAGAGCCCTGATCACCAACCCAGGCAGCCTATCCAGGGTCCAAAACTGGATCTATGAGTATCCCAAACTGCTTTGATCCTTTATAAAGAGTGCAACTTCATCCACAACCGGTCAAACACCACCTCCCCAGGCAGATGAGCTACCCAGAAGCAGTGCTTCTCTCATGTCTGGATTGAGTTTCAGTTATTGGCACTTATACAGCCCATTACTGGCATAGCATAGTTCATTATGGGTGAGATGGAATTCAGTGTTGACTGAACTGCAAATCAGAAAGATCCTTGTTCGGATCTTACTGTTGCCATGAGCTCGCTTCATGGCCTTAGGCAAGCCAAACCCTCTCAGCCTCAGTCCCTCCATCAACAATATGGGGGATAAGAATATTGACTTACCGTACAAGGTTGTTGTGTGGATCAGTGCTGGCTCCATGTTTTGGAGAGCCCTTGGGCAAGACACCCTCAATGGGCCCCCTCCCTCAGTGAGCCTACCTTCTCACCGCCATTGTCACCAGCTGCTGTTGCTCCTCATCCTCTTTCTCATCACTGCTGCGCTTGGTTGCTTGACAGGCAGAGAGCCTGTGAGCAAGTAGGCAGGGGCATCTCCTGCTTCTCCTCACCGGCACCATTGTCTGGGCCAAAGCTACATGCAGGTGAACGAGCAGGTTGCAATTGTGAAAAAGAGGAGTGACTCCAGTGGGCTCTTGTCACTGGGCCCCTGCTTGTGTGGACCTTTGGCAGGTGCCCAGCCATACTTACCCTTGACACCAGCTGTGGTGTGGATGACAACTAGATAGTGCATGGGAAGCACTTTGAATATTTCAACACACTATACAAATGTTGTTGATAAGGATGAATGGTTGAAACAGTAGTAGTAATAGTAGTAGTAATAATAACAATAATAATAATAGTAGCTACTGATGTCAGACACCAATTTAGCATATCCCCTGCCTCACCTGAATCAGAAGTAAAGGACCTGGGTCACTGGGTGTCATCATCGTATTGATGATACCTCACTCCAAATTCCTGGCTGAGCTCACTCAATATCTTCATTTTGATGCTGGAAAACATGGGAAACAAAATGAAACCCTGCATAAACACCAAAGAAGTAGGCACTAGTCTCTAGGGATGTCAGAGAATTCCGCCACGGACTGAAATGGGATCGAATTCCCTTCAGTCTGTGCCACAGAATCCTCTGCGGAACGGCACCACAAGGTCCTGCGGAGCCAGCAGTCATGCGGCTTTTTTTTTGTCATCTGCACAGAGTTGTGAAATTTTCTTAAATAAAAACGCAAGGTAGTATATTCTGATGATAAATACGTAAGTTTTTTTTAAAAAAAATAAATAATTGTGCTCACCGCCTTGTTTGTGGGTGTTCTTTTTCAGTTGAAATCCTCCGTCTCCGTTTACTTTCAGCCAAAACATTTCCTCCTCCTCGGGGCTTCCCAAAACAAGGCTGCCCCAGGTGTGCCTGAGCGATGCACTCTTTGTTTAAAGCAATGCTGTTTGAAAGAAAGAAAGAAAGAAAGAAAGAAAGAAAGAAAGAAAGAAAGAAAGAAAGAAAGAACCTTTTAAAATGACCATGCCAGTCTGGAGCCCTGCACGAGTATTATTCCCCCTGCTAGGCTTTCCATTTCCACATCCAGCCTTGTTGGTGACATGGTGAGGCTAAAATGGAGAGGAGAACCAACTCTGTGCATGTCTACTCAGAAGTAAGACTTACTGCGTTCAATGCAACTTACTCCTACACATGTCAGCACCCCACTTGCCCCCAGCTCAGCTTTGTATTTCCACATCCAGCTCATTAGCAAACCTCCTGTTAGTTATCTCACTGGGCTGGACTCTAACCACTAGATCATACTTCTGTTATGAAACTCAAAGAAAAAGGGACAGTATAATGGAAAGTTCGTTCTGAAGCAGTCACGCTTCACTTGTACAAATGCAGCATGAAGGGAAAGATCAGCAACCTTCTCTTTGTTTGAATAAAAAGCACACTCTGCACATGTTCAGGGAATGGACAAAATGAGGAATAAACATACCAGGGAATATGAAGAACTATATTCTTCCATTATGTGCGTGTGGGAGGGGGGGGGAATCTCCCTCAATCCAGCTATTCCCTGGAAGAAAAAAAAACCCATTCACCCAAGGGTCTTCTGAGATAACTAACAGGAGGTCTGATAATGAACTGGATGTGGGAATACAAAGCTGAGCAGAGAGGAGAACCAACTCTGTGCATGTCTACTCAGAAGTAAGTCTTACTGAGTTCAATGCAACTTACTCCTAAACATGTCAGCACCCCACTTGCCCCCAGCTCAGCTTTGTAAATGTTTACGTAGCCTATCACGGCTGATTTAAAAGAAAAAAGAATAAACTGTGCGTCTACGGTATTTGCGTTCCCCTTATTTTCACCTTCTTAGTCTACGTAAATGTTTATGTAGACTAAGATGTGCCAAAATAAGGAACGCAAATGGCGGCGCCCATGGGCGCCACCATTTGTGTACGCACGGTTTTTCTTTCTTTTAAATCAGCCATGATAGGCTACGTAAACATTTATGTAGCCTATCACGGTATTTTTTTAAAAATCTAGCCGTGATAGGCTACGTAAATCTTTACGTAGCCTATCACGTTTTTTTGTTTTGTTTTTTGTTTTTACTGGAAATGGCGGCGGCAGCCGGTCGGAAGACCGGCCGCTGCCGAACCGCTGCCGAACCGCCACTGGAGCCGCCGCCGCCAGGAAGATTCGCCCAAGGTAAGTCCGGTCCCGGGGGGTGGCGGGGGGGTGGCAGACCGTTCCGCCACCAATTTCGGGGGGCCGAATGCGCTGGTATTCGGCCTCCCTGAGATT
This sequence comes from Heloderma suspectum, assembly GCF_057233095.1. NCBI lineage: Eukaryota > Metazoa > Chordata > Lepidosauria > Squamata > Helodermatidae > Heloderma > Heloderma suspectum. The sequence continues at coordinate 277,711,964 of NC_139458.1, forward strand.
TGTGGTGAAATTCTCTGACATCCCTAGTGGAAGGTACACAATTCGTACATCCCTACTAGTCTCTCAGCATCACACTGCTGAAATACAGTGTCTGTGCTTCTGAACCCTAGGTATGTATGAATCCCCTTACCTTGCGTCCGTGGGGGGGTCCTCCAGGGGGGAGGCAATCTGTTCCTCCTCCCGGAATCCTCAATGGGGGGGAGGTGATCTGTTCCTCCCCCCTGGAATCCGAGCTGGCTGGCTCTGTCCTGGCTCCTATCTATGCAGAACAGTGCTCTCCGGACGCAAATGGTGTCATCTATGCCATTTGCGTCCCCGTTTCTTCTCACGATAGGCTACGCGTCTCTATTTACATAGAGACTTACGTACCCTGTTTTTTCACATGATAGGCTACGTAAGTAGGGATGTACAAAAGGCACTTACCTGGTCCCGCAGCTTGCTTTGCGGTGGGGGGGAGACACTTCAGTTCTCCCCCCGAAGTTCAGGCTGGGGGGGGAGGTGCCCCGCCTCGCCTGGCCGAAATTCAGGCTGGGAGAAGCACCCTGTCTCCCCGGCCGTGAAATAAAAAAGTGAAAAAAAACCAAAACACCTGTGATAGGCTACGTAACAATTTACGTAGCCTATCACGGCTGACTTTGGAAATCTAGCCATGATAGGCTACGTAAATCATTACGTAGCCTATCACGGGTGTTGTTTTTTTTTTACTTTATTTTGAAATGGCGGCGGTGGCAGCTGGTCAGAAGACCGGCCGCCGCCCCTGCCCTCGCCGAACCGCTGCCGAACTCCCGCCGGGACCCGCCACCGAGAGGGACATTCGAGGGAGGTAAGTCCCATCCCAGAGGGGGGCGGGGGGGCGGAGAATTTCACCAACAATTTCGGGGGGCCGAATGCGTTGGCATTCGGCCTCCCCGAGATTCGTGGAGAAATTCTCCGCCATCCCTATTAACGTAAGTATCTACGTAAATAGAGATGCGTAGCGTATTGCGAGGAAAAACGGGGACGCAAATGGCATAGCAGTCGCCATTTGCGTCTGATCACTTACTTCCGGGTTCCACACAATGGTGGAATGGAACCGCCCGGGGGGGGATATTCGGTCTGGAGAGGCACAGGTAAGTGCGTTGGTTCCGCTGCGGACTTCGGGGGCCAGAATTCACTGGAATTCAGCCTCATTGAAGTCTGCGGCAGATTCTGCAGACATCCCTAATGAACCCAGAGATCATGACCAGAAGGATACCATGCTTGACTGCATTGGAGGCCACCAGGAGGTCAAGGAGGATGAATAGGGTTGCCCTTCTCCCTGCCCTGCTCCCAACACAGGTTACCCAAGCCAAAATCAGATCTGAAACCATGTTGAAATGGATCCAGGAAATCCCAGGGGTTTCATTTACTTTTCCATGTTTAAGCACTACTGACTACTAGTGGAAGGCACTGCACAACGATCCCCATGCAGTTCTGAAGCCTGCTTCTTATATTTTTGTTCTTGAGCATGGACCCCTGAGTACAAAATACAAGGTGTTGTGTGTCATATATGTACCTGATGTAATTTTATCCCTAGTTTTCCCTTCCAGTGCGTATGAGTGAGCATCTGCTCAAGTCTATTTTAAGAAGAACCGATTTAAAAATACACATGGTTCATATTTGACTCACAACTTGTGTGCGGGTATTATTCACACCCAAGTGCACAGAATCTCATAAGGAGAACTGGCCCCTAGACTGGCCCATGTTGCTCATGAGCGAGTGTGTTTCATTCACTGCATTTGCTCAGACTTTCCACCTGCACAATGGAAAACAGATGGGCAAGACTTAATATAGCTCTGTGCTGCAATAGCCCATTCCACTCCCACAAAATCTCTTCAGAGGCAGTGGTTCACCTAAAGTTTCCTCAACTTTCCTCTGCAAATTTTGAAGGACACAGTACAAAGGCTTACAATGACTCTGAATTTTAGGCCACACTCCAGCATACATTGAGCATACTTACGTCTACTCATTAAGGGCTGGACCCAGGATCTGCCTTCTGCAAGAGGAAGGGACCCGCAAGAAGAAGAGCTCCACCAGATTTGGGGGGAACCCCTCTCCCCCAGCTTGCCTCTATTCAGCAGGGTCTCCTGACTCTCAGTGTAGCATTTGAAGGGGTCCAGAGGGGATGCCTCGGGAAGGAGTGGACCGGGAAGTCCACTTCCCTAAGCGCAGTTGATCCAGCTTAGATCTGGATTCAACCTGGCATCAATGGCATAAGTGCTTCATGCTTAACTCTGTGTTATATTGTGCCCATAGAATTTTGAACTTTCTTCTTCCAACACTAAGAAATGTCCAGGGTCAGTTTTCTTGAGAAGGGACAGAGGTCAAGACACCACTTGCAGTATTTTGCAATATGTGCTTATCTGCTTATTAACATATTTAGGAGAAAGGAAGTAAAGCATACACACATTGACAATATCTGTCCTAAAGTACTACCAATCCAGCACCCCAGTACATAGATGGTTCAAAGACAAGGCCTCTTAACAACCATTTCCAGCCAGCTCCAAACCTCCAAAATGATTAATTTCGTTCTGTTCAAATTCAAGACTGCAAAAACAGTTCCTTAAAGGGCCAAAACAGACATTCATTTACATGTGTGACTAGCAGCTGTTATCTTCTTCTTTTAATTAGAATAGGTGCAGGGCCCCCAATCTGGGTCTCAAAAGCACCTCTACCACCCATGCTAGAACCCCAATCTGGATCAGGCCCCCCGGCATCTATTCTAGAGTAAAAAATGAAAAAAGAAGATGCAGCTGTTGATGTGCTTATCTGTTAACAAGCAGATAAGCACATATTGCAAAAAAAAAACACTGCATGCATCTGGCACTCTGTCTCCTCTCAAGAAAACTGACCCTGTACATTTCAGTTGACTGCTCTAGTATGGCCCCAAAGGCCTGAGGCTATGGCTTGTTCACTGCCTGGATATTCCCAGGCCTGGAATCCAGGGTAGGAGTCTGCTAGCTTAGGCTATTGTCGATGCACCACCTAAAGCACTGTGGGGAGGGTAAAAGGGGCTGCCTGTCCCCAATCTTGCTTGGTCCAGGAATTGCCCACAAGAGGCCTCCTTGCTAGAGATGCTTCCTCTAGCAAGGAAGGAAGGAGCCCTCTTAAAGGCCATGGTGGAGCCACAAAGGAATATAGGAAGCTGCTGTATGCTGAGTCAGACCCTGGGTCCACCTAGCCCAGTATCGTCGACTCTGACTGGCAGTGACTCTCCAGGGTTTCAGGCAGGAATATTTCCAGCCCTACCTGGAGATGCCAAAGATCGAACCTGCCACTGACCTACAGCCCTTCCTTCACTTCTGATCCCCCTTGCCCACCCCACTCACCACAATTGTCCAAGACCTTGGTGACTCAGTACAATGTGATAGTGGTGGTGGTAAGGAAATAAAGGGATCACATTCTATCCTGTCTCTGTCCTTTTCTACTCTCTCCACCCACCATGAGAGTTTGATTGCCCTGCTTGTAAAATATAAGGTCATAGGAGTTGTATAGCCCAATAGATCAATATGATGAATTTATGTATTATAGGAATTTATATCCCACCTTTCCATAATTATATACCACCTTTCCCAAGGCAGCCAGCAGCAACAAAACCATATCATTACAACTAGACACAATCAAAGATGGGATACAAAAAGAGATGATTAAAAACAGCAGCCAGTATGGCTGGCTGAGGCATGGTAGGAGTTGTAGGCCTTTTTCTGCCTAAACATGCTTAGGATTGTGGCCTTAAAGAAATAGCTGTTATGTCCCTTACCCCCCACGAAGCTGATGGGGATTGACACCAGTTCCAATGCTTTTGGATACTGCTCACCAAAAGCCATTAAACAGGTCCATATTGCCCACTGCTGCATGGAAAACTCAGAAAAGAGGGCTATTCTGCCAAACCAAAGAGCTTATAACAATAGTAACAACAGTTATAACAACAGTACATACCATAAGTGGAACAGAGGAGGCAACCAAGTACATCAGAAATCTTCATACATTACCTATAGTTTGGGGTTTATTTGGGGTTTTTTATCTATGGTTTTTATTTTTATTTTTATTTTTGTTTTATTTTTTGTTTTTTATTTTTGGTATTTTATCTATGGTTTTTATTTTTGGTTTTTTATCTATGGTTTTTGGTTTGGGTTTTTTTAATCTATGGTTTGGGGGGGTTGTTTTTTTTTAAAGAGTATATGTAAAAATATGGACAAGCAAATGTTTGAAAACACATCTATTCTTTAGCTATGCACATCCAAGAGCCAGAATTAGCTGTTATTCTGATGTCAATCCTGAATTTGTTGATGTGTAATTTATGAAACAGCTCCTGGGAATTGTGAGAGGACAGTAAATCAATTTGGCTGGAAACATATTTGCAGAAGCCATGTCAAGTGCTTCTAAAGGGCTCCAAGATTCTTCATCTTATAAATGACGTTAGAGAAAGTCTTCCCCAACCTCTTATACTAATTAATATAATTAAAGGGAGGCAGAATCTGGCCCTTAGCGTGATGGGTCTACAGCCATAGAAATTGATGTTTTAATTAATAGGAAACCAAGGGTCAAACCCTGATGTCATCAGAAGGCCACCTTACTATAAATTATGTCAGATAAAGACATTGCAGGATTGTATATTTTAGGATTATGTCCACCCAAAGGCTGTTATGAATGGGAAAAAACATGACTTATTCTTAACATCATTTATATGGCTAATGGTGTTGCTGTCTTGCTAGAGTAATTTATATTACGTTTCTCTTGTTTATATGTTTTAAGAAGGCATCACTCACATTACAGCTGATATAAGATGTTGACAGAGGAGAACATTTCAATTTAAAGCCTATTCAGTAAAGGCTGCTAAAGAAGATTTTGTGGTTCGTTGTAGAAAAACACTTATCCTTGCTGCTGTTTTGGCCTGTTCTTGGAATTTATTTATTTATGACTTTTCTATCCCACCCAATAGCCAAAATTGTCTGGGCAGTTCAGAAAAGTTAAAAAACCAAATATACAACTTGATAAAACCTAAAATTTATTTTCCAGAATATGTAGAATAACTTCATTAACGGTAGAAACGTTACCCAGAGCAAGGCCTGCCCTACCCACAAAGTGCGGTGGCCACTTCAGGCAGCAGATGCTAGATGAGGGCAAGCAGTGGCAGCCTTCCACCATTCCTTCTGTCCCCCATGTAGGTTCCCCTCTGGTGGAAGAAATCAGTGGTGTGTGTCACGCAGCCTGCTAGGAGTCTGCTAGATTCAACTGCCAGTCTAGTCAGCTTCTGTCCATAGAATGGAGGAGTGGGGTGGATGTCAACTTGTTCATCACCTCAGGCAGCAAAATGTCTTGGGCTGATCCTGAACCAGAGTCTTTCTGAAGAGTACCTTAGGTTAGTAATACTGTTTTTTTTAAAGAAAGGGCTTACAATATATACTTCATTTATTATTAACATTTATAGACTGCCTTATCTGCTCAAAAGCCATCAAGGCAGTGTACAACCATTTAAAACAATTAAGCCTTGAAACAATAAAAACAGGGGGCAGTATCCAGCACTGCCTCTCCACTCACACAATTAATACAGTGCTAGCATACATGGCCCATAGAGGGATGCTGGAGAAATTTGAGATGGACTAAAATAAGCTTGGATTTTTAAGAATCCAACCTGAGAAATCCACTGTGGAGAGACCCCTGCAGGCTACGCAGAGTCCATGGACTTTTGGATGCTTTTTTTACATTCCTGAAATTTTCCACACATTTAGTCGTAGGAAAATGCACAATTTTCTGCTGAGGAAAAGTTGAATGGAATGGGGGACAATACACTAAATGTTACGTACTAAGGTAAATTATGTAAATTGTTATAAAATCTCTGACATAATAATTTGCGTTTTCCGCATGATGAAAAAGCAATTTGCATCCACCTGTGAGCAAAAGGAGCAAAAGGTGCCTGACAATTCACAAAACACAGACGGAGCGGATTTTATACAGTCTGTACATCCCTAGCTACACCAACAGTGAAAGGTGGCAGGATGAATTTCCCACATATTTAAAGTTTAAACAAAGCACCCTACGTCTCTTTTTGAGATAACCATCATTTTATGGAGCAGGCTTACAGAAGCTGTATTATTATTATTATTATTATTATTATTATTTCACCAGCACAACTGTCTGTGGATAGCAGCAATTAACTTAAGAGCAACGGAAAAGCAGCTGCCAAAATGTGGAAAGTTGCACAGTGTCTGTGGCCTACGCCAAAGGAGGAGCTTGTTTTCAAGACCGTGATCATAACAGCTCATCATGACTAATTCTGTGTTTCATTTGAATTTGCTTTGTTATACCGGTACCCCCTGGGCAATTGCCAGGTCACAGTATGAAGTAGTACATACAAAAGAGTAAACGTTCAGTGCTATAACACTGTGAACTGTAGCAGAAAGGAACAGCAGGCACCTTTAAAAAACAACAACGCTATCTCTTTCTCCAGACTTTGTTCCCCTGCACCATGTATAATTAAACGTCTTGCAAGGATGGCTCTTCTTGCTGTCAGTCCAGATCAAGAGCAGTGGTTAAATCCATTAGATCCATGAGGATCAAGTTATAGCTGTTCTATTTGGTTTGAGGAAGGGAAATCTCAATTTTGATCGTTTGTCCAACTCCCACAATTCTCTTATTTCTACTTGGCCAGATAACATGATGGATGGCTCCATGACTGGATAGATAGATAGGACTATAGCATGTTAGTGAATTCATTTGCATGTTATAATTTCTTTCTCTATTTCTTTCTCTCTTGCTCAGAGGTTTCCAGTTCACAGCTTCTAAATACAAAGTCATTCTGGACTGCAGTCATCAAAACGTGCATCCCCAAGATGATAGTCACAGTAGGGATGTACGAAAGTCACTTACCTTTTCGCGGATTCTGTTCATGGTGGGGGGGAGGTGTTCCATCCTTCCCCCCAGAATCCTCGACGGGGGGAGAGGCGATCCGGTCCTCCCCCCCAGAATTCTTGACAGCCGGCTGTGCTCCACGGCGGCTCCGCCAAGCAGCCGGCCAGGCCCAGGCCAGTGCCGTCCGCAGCCGGATTTCTGGCCGCGGAGGGCTCTGGGTAAAAAACAAACAAACAAACACGTATGCAAATGGCAGCAGCTACAGCCGCCGCCATTTGCGTTCCTTATTTTTCTTCATCTTAGTCTACGTAAATATTTACATAGACTAAGACGAAGAAAAGAAAGGGGAACGCAAATAAGGAATTTGCGTTCCTTATTTTTCTTCATCTTAGTCTACGTAAATATTTACATAGACTAAGACGAAGAAAAGAAAGGGGAACGCAAATAGCGTACTGGGCGCTATTTGCGTTCCCCTTTCTTGTCTTTGTCTTAGTCTACATAAATATTTACGTAGACAAAGACGAAGAAAAATAAGGAACGCAAATGGCGGCGGCTGTAGCTGCCGCCATTTGCATACGCATTTTGTTTTTTTTTCCCCCAGACGTGATAGGCTATGTAAGTCTTTACGTAGCCTATCACGTCTATGGGGGAAAAAAAACAAAAAAACACAGACTGCAAATGGCGGTGGCAGCAGCCAGTTGGAAGACCAGCGGCCGCCGCCGCTGGAGCCACCACTGTCCGGAACATCCGCCCCAGGTAAGTCTCGTCCCGGGGGGGGATCTGCGGGGGGCGGGGGGGTGGCAGGCCATTCTGTGATGGATTTCAGGGGGCCGAATGCACTGGCATTCGGCCTCACCGAGATCCGTCGCAGAATTCTCTGACATCCCTAAGTCACAGGCACTGAACTCAAGGAATAATCATATACAGTCAGGGCCAGAAATATTGGAACAAGGATAACTGTTTTGGCAGTTGGCCTCTGTACACCACCACATTGAAGTTGAAAGGAAACACACCCAGATGGGAGCAAAGTCAGGACTTTCAGCTGTAATGCAAGGGGTTTGACAAAAGTGGGGCACTAACCATTCAGGAAGGACAACCAGTGGCATACACACACACACCCTTCATTGGTGGCTCATAAGTAATGGAAAAAATGGCTGACAAGCAGCTGCATGGCCAGGTGTGGCCTGTTTCCTGGGTACCCCATGACCAATCTAGCAGATAAAAGGCCTGGAGGTGGTTCTGAGTGTTACATGTGCATTTGGTAGCTGTTCACTGGAACTCCCAACATGAGGTGTCCATGCGAATGAAGGAGGCCATCATTAGACTGAGGAAACAAAATAAACCCATCAGAGAGATAGCAAAAACAGTGGGAATGGCCAACACAACAGTTTGGAATGTCCTGAAAAAGAAGGAATTAACTGGCAAGCTCAGCAACAGCAAAAGGCCTGGAAGACCACGAAAGACAACGAAAGTGGATGACTGAAGAATTCTGCTCATGGTGAAGAGGAACCCTTTCACAACATCTAGCCAGGTCAAGAATGCTCTTGAGGAGGTAGATGTCAGGGTGGAAACTGAGCCGATAGAACCCCAGAGCAGTTCTGATTCTGAGGAGAATCAGCAATCTGTGGGAGAGGAGCCAGCTCATCCCTCACAGGCACAGCAGCTGGCAGAGATTCCTCCTGCTGGCATTCCTGAGATAGATAGTGACCCTGGCAGTGAGAGAGTGTGGGAGGTGGGCTTGCTAGACGCTTGACACAGACGCAGGGAGCGACGAGCGATGGAGGGCGCGGAAAGGAGGTGTTGCGCCCGTTTGGCGCACAAGCAACAGCCGCCTCCCATGAACCCAAGGGAAAGAGGGAGGATCTCTTCCTAGCCCATAAGTTCAGGGCTTCAAGTGACTCTCCTTCAAACGGGGATCAATTGCCTACTCGGAGCATAGGCTACTCTGCTGTTCCTTGCTTAGTCGCTGGTGATTAGCATCTGAAAGAGTCATTAAGTTGTAAAAAGATTAAAGCCTTGAAAAGGATCCTTTCATCTGTGTCTTGAGTTGGCTATTGGAGTCTACTAAAAGAGACTGCTAGGGTGCTCCTGACAGCTTGATCCCCGTTTCTCTTTTTTTCTCTCTCTCTCTCTTCTCCTACTGCCTAATGGAGGGTGCCAGGGACCTGGCGGTGCAAGCTCTGGTGCAAGAGAACCAGATCCTCCGTGATGAAGTGGCTCAACTGACGACTGCTGTACAGAATCTACAAGCTGCGGTTCAACCCCCACCTCCTCCAATTCCCCCCTGCTGCAAGTGCCCGGTGGCTTTGCCAGAGAAGTTTTCAGGGGAGAAAGGACTTTTTCAGATTTTCCGGGCCCAATCAGAGCTGTACATGCGCCTTTGACCGGAGGATTTCCTGACGGAACAGGTTTGTGTGGGCTTCATCATTAACCTACTTTCAGGCGTGGCAGCTAAATGGGCTTCGGAACTTCTTCTCGCTAATGACCCCCTGCTTGGGGACTATCAAGGTTTCATGACAGTGATGGCCAGATTTTTCGGTGACCCCCTGCACACGCAGATGGCTTCTCAGGAGATTCGACACCTCAGGCAGGGCAAGGACTCAGTTTCCAGCTATGCGACAATTTTTCGCTTGCTGATGCAGGATTTACATTGGAATGATGCCGCGCTGGTGGCTTAGTTTTGGACGGTTTGAACGGCGAGATCTTGGATGAGTTGGCGCGTACACCTAGCCCGCCTACTTTGGAGGACCTCATCCAGACCTGCCTCCAGATAGATAGTCGGCTGGAGGGGCGCCGACAGGGGGCCGAGACTTCCCTCCTACCATTCCCCCCCATTTCCTGCCCCCTCCCCCCCCGCCCCTGCGGTGGGGGCGGAGGGGACCCCGATGCAGCTGGTAACTACCTGAGCCCGACTGCCGCCAGAAGAACTAGAGTGGAGGTGTGCTGAGCGCCGATGCTTTTGGTGTGGAAAACTGGGACATTTCGCCAAAACCTGCCATGCTAGACCCGCAGCTCCTCTGCCTCCCCCTCCTCTCCTTCCTCCTCCTCTTCCTCATCCTCAGGCCTGACTAGGCTGCCCCCCAAGCCTGTTGGGGGTCTCCAGTGTGGGGGTCAGTTCCACACCCGGTGGGTGCCTTCCACAACCCCCCCACCCTCCCATCTGCTATTGCATGCTCACCTCTGCTCCTCCCAGTGGGGTGGGGTGGAGGCCCTGGCTTTAGTGGACTTGGGGGCTACGACCAGTTTCATGGATGAAACCTTTGCCCTCTTCCACAAGATTCCTACCCTGCCTCTTTCTGCCCTCTTGGCAGTGGAGACCATCGATGGGTGGCCTCTTTCTTCAAGCATGGTGACCCGGATTACAGCTCCACTCACTCTGCGCACCCAGTCCCATGTTGAGCAGATTCCATTTCACTTGGCCAAGGTTCCCCAATACCCAGTCGTGCTGGGTGTTTCCTGGCTCTCTAAGCATAATCCTCAGATTTCTTGGGAGCTTCAGCAAGTGGAGTTTGCGTCTCCCTACTGCCGGGAGTATTGCCTCCAGATCGAGGCACCAGTCCCAGTCCAGGCCTTAACCCTTTCCTCCCCCTCCTCGTCTGCTTCTGGCAGTTCTTCAGCTACCGTGATCCTCCCAGAGAAGTATGCAGCTTTTCGGGAAGTTTTCAACAAGAAGGAGGCCGACCAGCTCCCCCCCCCCACTGCCCATTTGACTGTGCCATTAACCTCATTCCAGGGGCAACCATCCCTGCTGGACAACTGTATTCAATGTCGGAGCCAGAACTTTGAGCTCTGCGAGAGTTTTTGGACACAAACCTCAAACGTGGTTTCATTCGCCCTTCCTCCTCCCCCGCCTGCGCCCCTACCATCTTTGTGACAAAAAATCTGGAGAACTCCGCCTGGTGCATGACTATAGAGCCCTCAATTTGTTCTCGATCCCTGATAAGTACCCCCTCCCCCTGATCCCTGTGATGCTGGAGCGCCTGGGGCGAGCCAAGATTTTCACAAAGTTGGACCTGCATGGTGCCTACAATCTGATTTGCATCTGGGAGGGGGATGAGTGGAAGACCTGTTTCGGCACCCGGTACGGAGCATATTAATACCAAGTGATGCCGTTTGGGCTCGACTGCACCCCCCCACACACTTTTTTGTGTTTTATGAATGCCATCTTCCGGGACTATTTGGACACTTTCCTCATTGTGTATCTCAATGATTTACTTATATTTTCTGAGGACCCCCACGCCCATCAGCACCATGTCTCTGCCATTCTCCAGCGCCTCCGCGAGCACCATCTTTATGCCAAGCTGGAGAAATGTGCGTTTGACCTAACCTCTTTGGACTATCTTGGCTACATTATCTCAGCTGACGGTATCAGGATGGATCCTGCAAAGGTCCAGGCTGTCCTCTCCTGGCAGGCTCCATCCACCAAGAAGGACTTGCAACGTTTTCTGGGGTTTGCTAATTTTTACAGAAAGTTCCTGCCCAGCTTTGCTCGGCTGACATCTCCTCTCACAGACCTCCTTAAGGGCAGGAAATCTCCTTTTCATTGGACGGCATCTGCCCAACAGGCTTTCGAGGAACTTAAGAAGCTTTTTAGTTCTGAGCCGATCCTGTTACATCCCGACCCAAGGAAGCCTTTTGTGGTGCAAACTGATGCCTCTGACTCTGCTGTGGGGGCGGTGCTTTTTCAGCCAGATCGGGCAGGTGGCAGGTCGCAACCTGCGCCTACCACTCCAGGAAGCTGAACATGTCTGAGAGGAATTATACCATCTGGGAGAAGGAACTGTTGGCCATCAAGTCCGCTTTGGAGACCTGGCGTCATCTGCTGGAGGGGGCACAGCACCCAGTTGAAGTTAGAACCGACCATCGCAACCTGGAACATCTTCAGACAGCCCGTGCCTTAAACCAGAGGCAGATTAGGTGGTTGCTTTTTTTTTTCACGGCTCCACCTTAAGATTTGCCATGTGAAGGCCTCTGACAACCTACAAGCAGATGCTCTTTCTTGTAAGCCGGACCTCCAGTCAGGGGGTGAGGGAAATCCCCCCCCTCTGATTCTTCCCCCCCCATAGCCTGGCGGCAGCTGTGGTGCCTCACTCTTGGGAGGAGCTCCTTCACTCTGCACAGGCTCAGGATGCTTTTGTTCGCACAAAAGTGGAGAAATTGGGGCTAGCCTCTGCCCCCCACATACACACACACTCTACCCCCTTCTCTTTGCGAGGTGGCCTGCTTTTCCATTCCAGTCAGTTCTATGTGCCTTCTAGACCCCTCTGCGAGAAGGTCCTCCATCAGTGCCACGACTCCCCCACCGCTGGGCATTTTGGCTTCACCAAGATCCTGCACGGAGTGACACGGGATTTTTGGTGGCCTCGTGTGTGTTGGGACGTCAAGACCTATGTCGCCTCCTGCCCAACTTTCCAGCAGGCGAAGGCCCCCTCAGGCAAGCCCACAGGCTTGCTTCACCCCCTGCCTACCCCCTCAGGACCTTGGAAACTGCTCTCCCTTGACTTCATCACTGATTTGCCTCCCTCACACAGTAAGACCACCATTCTGGTGGTGGTGGATTTGTTTTCTAAGATGGTCCATTTCATCCCCTGCTCTGGGTTGCCCACAGCCAGGGAGATGGTGGAGCTGTTTTTGGCACATGGCTCCACGGATGGCCCGAGGGTCTCATTTCGGATAGGGGTGCCCAATTCACTGCCCATTTCTGGAGGGAGCTACTTGGGCTTCTCCATGTGACGCTCCGTCTTTCCTCCGCCCACCATCCACAGATGGACAGTCAGACCGAGCACACCAATGTGACTCTGGAGCAATATTTGTGCTGTTATGTCAATTACCAGCAAGATGACTGGTTTTCCTTGCTGCCTCTCGCAGAATTTGCTTATAACAATGCCTGCCATGCTTCCACCCACCAAACTCCATTTTTTGCCAATTTTGGTTACCACCCCAAGGCTTTCCCGTCCACCTTAGCTCCCTCTTAGCTCAGCGGCCCATGACTTTTTAGAGGAGTTGCGAGCAGTACACCACCTCTTAGGGATTCCCTCGAGCAAACCAAGACAGCCTACAAGGCCTCTGCAGACCGGCGCCGCCAGCTGGGTCCGTCTCTGCAACTGGGGGACTGGGTTTGGTTGTCCACCCAATACCTCCCCTCTCACTTGCCCGCAAGGAAGCTCGCGCCTCGCCGCACGGGGCCTTTCCAGATTATGGCCCAGATTAACCCTGTTGCTTTTCGCCTGGCTCTCCCCCACTCCATGAAGATCCATCCTGTTTTTCATCAGTCTTTGCTGTCCCCCCTGGTTTCTAATGACCCTCATCTCTCGGTCGGTTCCCCCCCACCGCCAGTGCTGGTAGAGGGGGCGGAGGAGTTTGAGGTCATGGAGATTCTGGACTCCCGCCTTTCTCGTGGCTGCCTGCAATATCTAGTGGACTGGAAGGGGTACAGGGCAGATGAGCGAACCTGGGAACCCGCGGAAAATGTGCATGCTCCGTTGCTGCTGAGGTGTTTCCACCAGCTGTACCCCCACAAACCCGGGGCCCCGGGGGAAGAGCACGAGAGGGGGCCTCATGGAAGCAGGTATGATGTCAGGGTGGATACTGAGCCAATAGAACCCCAGAGCAGTTCTGATTCTGAGGAGGAACAGCAATCCATGGGAGAGGAGCCAGCTCATCCCTCACAGTCACAGCAGCTGGCAGAGATTCCTCCTGCCGGCATTCCTGAGATATATAGTGACCTGGGCAGTGAGAAAGTGCAGGAACGGGGCTTGCTAGATGCTCGACACAGACACAGGGAGCGATGAGCGATGGAGGGCGCGGAAAGGAGGCGTAGCGCCCATTTGGCGCGCAAGCAATGGCCGCCTCCCGAGGAGCCAAGGGAAAGAGGGAGGATCTCTCCTTAGCCCATAAGTTCAGGGTCTTCAAGTGACTCTCCTTCAAACGGGGATCAACTGCCTACTCAGAGCATAGGCTACTCTGCTGTTCCTTGCTTAGTAGCTGGTGATTAGCATCTGAAAGAGTCATTAAGTTGTAAAAGGATTAAAGCTAGGGATGGACTAAAGTCCCTTACCTGATCCCGCAGCTTGCTTCGCGGTGGGGGGGAGGCGCTCCGTCCCTCCCCCCGAAATTCTGGGGGGGGCGCCCCATCCCTCCCCCCCGAAATTCTGGCCGGGGGGGGAGGCGCCCCATCCCTCTGGCCACGAAACCTCCTCTCCTGCCAGGACGCAAATGGCGACGGCCGTAGCTACCGCCGTTTGCGTCCCTGCAGTCAGCCATGATAGGCTACGTAAATGTTTACGTAGCTTATCACAGCTGACTTTGAAAAAAAAAAAAGCGCGTATGCAAATGGCGGCGCCCATGGGCGCCGCCATTTGCGTTCCTTATTTTGGCACGTGTAGTCTACGTAAACATTTGAAAAAAACAACTCTGAAAAAAAAAAGCGTGTACGCCAATGGCAGCCCCCATAGGGAGCCGCCATTCGCGTTCCTTATTTGGTCCCTGTAGTCTACGTAAAGATTTACGTAGACTACAGCGAAAATAAGGGCAACGCTATTTGCGTTGTCCTTATTTTCGCCATAGTCTACGTAAATCTTTATGTAGACTACAGGGACCAAATAAGGAATGCGAATGGCGGCTCCCTATGGGGGCCGCCATTAGCCGTACGCACTTTTTTTTTTTTAATCACCCGTGATAGGCTACGTGACGATTAACGTAGCCTATCACGGCTGACTTTGCAAATCTAGCCGTGATAGGCTATGTTAATCGTTACGTAGCCTATCACAGGGGCGTTGTTTTTTTTTTACTTTGCTTGTAATGGCGGCGGTGGCAGCCGGTCAAAAGACCGGCTGCCACCCCCGCCCCTGATGAAGACCTGCTGAACCGCCGCCGGGAGGGAGATTCGTGGAAGGGAAGTCCCATCCTGGGGGGGGGGGCGGGGGCGGGGGGGCAGAGAATTTCTCCCCGAACAACCTTCGGAGGACCGAATGCGTTGGTGCTCGGCCCCCCGAAGTTTCGGGGAGAAATTCTCCCCCATCCCTAGCCACATCATCTGTCAAACATGGTGGAGGCAGTGTTATGGCATGGGCATGTATGGCTGTCAACGGAACCGGGTCACTGGTGTTTATTGATGACCTGACTGCTGATAAAAGCAGCAGGATGAATTCTGAAGTGTATAGGGCTATACTTGTGCTCAGATTCAGCCGAATGCTGCCAAACTGGTAGGACACCGCTTCATATTGCAGATGGAGAATGACCCAAAACATACAGCAAAAGCTACCCAAGAGTTTCTCAAGGCAAAGAAGTGGGATGTTCTGCAATGGCCAAGTCAGTCAGCTGATCTCCACCCAATAGAGCATGCTTTTCACTTACTGAAGACAAGACTGAAGGCAGAAAGACCCACAAACAAGCAACAGCTGAAGGCAGCTGCAGTAAAGGCCTAGCAAAGCATCTCGAGGGAGGAAACTCAGCATTTGGTCATGTCCATGGGTTCCAGACTTCAGGCAGTCATTGATTGCACAGGATTTTCATCCAGGTATTAATAGGGATGGCGGAGAATTTCTCCCCGAAACTTCGGGGGGCCGAGCGCCAACGTGTTCGGCCCCCCGAACAAGTTTCGGGGAGAAATCCTCCGCCCCCCCCGCCCCCCGCCCCCCCCCCCGGGACGGGACTTACCTTCCCTGAATGTCCCTCCCGGCGGCGGGTCCGGCTGGCGGTTCGTCCGGTGTTCGAGCGGGGCGGGAGCGGCAGCCGGTCTTTCGACCGGCTGCCGCCCCCGCCATTGCAATAAAAGAAAAAAAAAAAAACACGTCCCCTGATAGGCTACGTGACGATTCACGTAGCCTATCACGGCAAGATTTGCAAAGTCAGCCGTGATAGGCTACGTGAATCGTCACGTAGCCTATCACGGGTGACTTAAAAAAAAAAAAGTGTGTACGGATAACGGCGGCCCCCATAGGGAGCCGCCATTCCTGTTCCTTATTTGGTCGCTGTAGTCTACGTCAATGTTTACATAGACTACGGCGAAAATAAGGGCAATGCTATTTGCGTTGCCCTTATTTTCGCCGTAGTCTACGTAAACATTGACGTAGACTACAGCAACTAAATAAGGAACGCGAATGGCGGCTCCCTATGGGGGCCGCCATTCGCGTACGCGCTTTTTTTTTTTTTTTAAAGTCACCCGTGATAGGCGACGTGACGATTCACGTAGCCTATCACGGCTGACTTTCCAGATCTAGCCGTGATAGGCTACGTGAATCGTCACGTAGCCTATCAGGGGACTTTTTTTTTTTTTTTTTTACTTTCGTGTTCGCGGCCGGGCGAGGCGGGAAGCCTCCTCCCCGGCCTGAATTTCGGCCGGGCGAGGCGGGAAGCCTCCCCACCCGGCCTGAATTTCGGCCGGGCGAGGCGGGAAGCCTCCCCCCCCCGGCCTGAACTTCGCGGGGGGAGCAGCGAAGCGCTCCCCCCCACCGCGAAAAAGCTGCGAGAAAAGGTAAGTGACTTTCGTTCACCCCTAGGTATTAAAGGCGATCCCTAAGTTTGAAATGATGTTGGTTTGTTCCGTTACTTATGAGCCACCAACGATGTGTGTGTGTGTATGCCACTGGCTGTCCTTCCTGAATGGTTAGTGCCCCACTTTTGTCAAACGCCTTGAATTACAGCTGAAAGTCCTGACTTTGCTCCCATCTGGGTGTGTTTCCTTTCAACTTCAATGTGGTGGTGTACAGAGGCCAACTGCCAAAACAGTTAACCGTGTTCCAGCCCTGACTGTAAAATCCAGGAGACTTCACAACATGTGTTGACATTTAATGAAAAACCTTTAATAATAGTATTTTTCAACATTGGATCTGCTGATTTATTCATTGGGGCTAATGAAATAGATCAGGTGAAAGAACTTCGGGGAAAATTTTCTAAGGGAATTAATAGAAAAGCAATAATTCCTTTAAAGAAAAATTGTGTGTATGTGTGTGCAAAGTTTGGATACAAAAAGCCATTTTTGAAATGCGCAGAAATGATGCAATTTGAAACTGAAGAAAACATCTAAAATAATAGAAATTTGCAAATTTAACCTTGTGTTAAATTCATTGCCAGTTATTATGAAAGATTACCATCAGAACTGGGTATTCTGGTCAAAAGTTTCAAAGCTTATAATACAGTGCACTTCAGAATGACATACATGCTTAAAAGCAACTGCTAGATACAGTATAATTCTATGCACGCTTACTATTAATATAACTAACATATGCTATGTTCAGTTATAACTAGGGCTGTGCACCACTTTGGCCCGAGGCCTGAACCCCAAGTTGAAGCGGGCCATTTGGGGCCACTTTGGGTCCCTTCCAATGCAAAGTGGGGGAGGCACGAAGTGACCCGAAGCGGGTCGGGGCTCTCCGAAGTGCTTCAGTGCGATTCGGAGCATTGACACCCCAGCCCAGCCACGCCGGTGCCTCCAGCTCCTTATCTGAGCCATCACAGGAGGAGTCACCACTGCTGCTGCCATCACTGCCGCCACCTCTGCCACCATCACTGTTGCCGCTGCCGCTGCCTCTGCTGCTGCCCGCTGTCGCCAGCTCCTGAGCCCTGGACCTGTGCCGGTTCTTGTTACAGGGAGTCGCCATTTTTAAAAATGGCAATTTTAAAAATTTTGTAATGTTGAATTTTAAAAATGGCAGCTCCCTGTAACAAGAGTCGGCATGCGTCCAGGGCTTAGGACCTGGCAGCAGGCAAGCGAGGCCAAAGGCTCGGCGGGTGTGGTCTGGGGGAGCCCAGCAGACTCCCAGACCCAGTCGGGTGTCCGCACCATCCTTATTGACAACACACATATTTAAAACCTAAGTGCTGTAATGAGTAACTGACATCCAACAACAGAAATCCTCTAGAAGAACGGACTATGGTGGAGCGTGACTAACCTGCTTCCATCGAAACTCGCTCTTTTGTTTTCCCTTGCTAAAAATTGAGGACATTTCTTTTTGTAGTTTCCAGATTGTCAGTTTTGTAGTAGATGGGAACAGATGGAGATGCCGGCATCACAACAACAATAACCAGTCTATGTAATGGTCGGAAGATGGAGGCAAGGGCAAAGGCAAGAGACGAGAGAAGCTATTAAACAAAAACACTTATCTTTTTTCCAATAAATGATAACGCTTATACATTTGAGGAAAGGTTTTGAAAGGCATAATGGCTGCTATGAGTGTAACTGCCAACAGAGTGCAATCTCATTTATTTGAAGGACCTGGGGACATGAACATCATTTAAACAAACTAGAGAGGTATTGACCTTGGGCTATGTGGAGAACAGAGCATGAATTCAGAGAGCAAAGAGCTGGTTCATATGTTACCATGGCTTGCTTACCATGGCTGGTTCATATGTTACCATGGCTTGCTTTTGTACTCAACATGAGGAATGGGAGTGGGGAGCTCTCTTACCTCACCCACTGTCGCCCTGATCCAGCCAGGAGCTTTCGACACACAGAAGCAGTCTTTTGTGCACAAGTGGTAGTCATTGCTCCCTGATAGGGAAGAAGTGCCAGTGCACATAATACCCTTTCTGACTGTCGTAGCAGTGGGCAGTATCCAATTGGACATGAGTGCCAAAAATAAATTACTTGGTACTAGCACGAGGGATCTCTAGTGCAGCTCCAATAATGTCAGCCTGAGCAATGGGTTTTCCAGGGAGTCCTGTCTTGCCAGCTACTGGTGTTGTGCTAGCCTAGGGGTCATTTAGGTTAGCGCAACATAATTTACATTAGCACTCATGTCCAATCGGATACTGTGTACCCCTTTCCAAACACAGCTGTAATCAGACTGACAGGCTGTATTTTGAGGACTGCTCCACTCCAGTAGTATAGCAGCAAATTTTATGCATTCATTCATTCATTCATTCATTCATCCATTCATTCCATTCCATTCCTCTGCTGCCCAATAGCCAAAGCTCTCTGGGCAGTTCACAAACACTAAAACCACAAAGCGGTGGTTTTATATAAAACAATATAAAATATGAAAGCTTAAAACCACAAACTAACAGTACAACCAGAATTAAACCCAGCAGCAATGCAGAGATTTAAAATACAAATTTAAAACACCAGAGCGAAAAGATTAGGAAGCTAAAATGCTAAAATACTGGGAGAATAAAAAGGTCTTCACCTGGTGCCGGAAGGAGTACAACATAGGTGCCAGGTGAACCTCTCTGGGGAGCTCATTCCACAGCTGGGGTGCCACAACAGAAAAGGCCCTCCTCCTGGTAGACAAATTTTGAAGTGCAGATGCTCATCATTCCCATAGCCATGTCCCCAAAGAGAGTCCAAAACTTCAGGCAGCTGAGTTGATCCATATCACCAAGCCAGTTCTAGCAGTTTTATCTCCACCAGGAGCAGGTCCTTTGTAAAATTCATGGGTCTTCATTGCTCATTCAAGACCAAGCCACCCCAAAAGACCTGGCATTACACAGGGAACTATATATTGGTATTGGGAAATTTCATTTCCCTCCCCAGCTACTCTGAGAATTGCAGCTAAGCTCAGAGAGAAGAGGGAAGTCTGAGGCGGGTGGGGGCACATGACATCAGTGTCTCTTCTAATAAAAAAGTGCTGGTGCTGTGCCCCTATGAACCAAAATTCTGGACCACTACTCCCCTTCCCTTCCTGGCCAAAACAGCTGACCAGCAAGGTTTCTGCCTTTAAAAAAATAGGGAAACTGTCAGCATGCAGCCCCAACTGCTCTGTGCACCCATTATTGGATCAGAATCAGTAACATCCATTAATGTTATGTTTCAGAGCATCTGAGATCACAAGAGTTACTCAGGCTAAGCTCTAACAGGGTTGGGCAGAAGATCAGAATCTTATGGTAGTTCTCTTGATGATCTGCATGTATCAGCAAAGGTTTCTGACTAGGGATGGCCAAACTCACCCCTGTCCACACAACATGCCGCTTGCCTCAGTCCTGCCTGACCCAGTTCACTGCCCAGCAAGCAGCCACCTGATCCCTTACCAAGCTGCCATTTTGCATAAAAATGGCAACATGGCCTTTTTTGTAAATACCCGTTTATGCAAATGGTGGCCATGGCCATTTATGCAAAACTGCAGGTGTAAATGGTCCATTTACGCCTACAGTCTTGCGTAAATGGCCCCTTTACAGCCGCTATTTGCATAAATGGACATTTACAAATAAAGGCCAAGCGACCATTTTAAAGCAAAATGGCAGCTCGGCAGACCAGAGGGGACCGCTGTATTTGCCTGGCTCAGCGTGTGCCAAGTCAGGCAAGCGCAGCAATCCGTGGACTGGAGTCCAGGATGCCAAGGGGGGGGGAAGTTCGCCAGACTCCATGCCCTTCCCGGACTCCCATGACATCCCTGTTTCTGACTCCCAGTGGTTTAACATCAGCAAGTATATTTTCAAGTAAAAAATGAGATAATGCTCTGGCATGGCTAGCCTTTGGCTAATCTCTGATCTCTCAGCTAGGGATAGATGAGAAATTTGTTTGGTCTGACTTTTTATGTGAACCTACCTGATTTGCACCTCCCAAACCTACATGTGAACTAGAATGCACTTGCACATTGCAATCCACACTTTCAGAATTTTGCAGCACAATTTGCAACTCAAAACTGCACATAAAAATATGTACATTAAGGAAAAGTGTGCACAAAAGTGCATATATGAGGAGAAAGTATTCACAAAAACACATTACATTGGGGTAAAGTCACTTGCAAAAGGTGTGCACACTACAGTGTTTTGTACAGTTTACAAAACTTTGTGCACTAGAAGAAATGTGCATGAAATTTTTTTTTTTTTTGCTAACTTCACAAACTGATGTGAAAATGGGCCAAGATAAATAGATGAGAAATAGAGCAAAACCAAAACTGACCAATTTGCTTCTTCCTACTCTCAACCTCACTTTTGTTGCCATCACCTGTGAAATATTTTAATTGGTTGCCTTTGGGCAAGTCTTTGTGGAACTCTGTTGTGGATTAACTTAAAAAAAAAAACCTGCAAGAAAGTCAGAGCCCTCCCCCCAAGTAAAGTAAATTACTCACTTTTATGCGACAGTCTGAGGGCTGCCTTTAAAACATGTTTTCTTTCTTTTACAAGTCAAACACACACCTGGAGAATCCCATCAGTGTCAGGGACATTTGAGGTCCCATTTTCAACCAGTGTGGTAGCAGTCTGTTAGGGTGGAAATTGAGTCCATAGTAGGAGTGCACGAAAGCCACTTACCTGGTCTCGCAGCTTGCTTCGCGGTGGGGGGGAGGCGCTTCGCTGCTCCCCCGAAGTTCAGGCTGGGGGGGGAGGCTTCCCACCTCGCCCGGCCGAAATTCAGGCCGGGGAGGAGGCGCCTCGCCTCGCCCGGCCACGAAATAAAAAGTAAAACAAAAAACAAAAATGCCCCCGTGATAGGCTACGTGACGATTAACGTAGCCTATCACGGCTAGATCTGCAAAGTCAGCCATGATAGGCTACGTTAATCGTCACGTAGCCTATCACGGGTGACTTTAAAAAAAAAAAGCGCATACGCAAATGGCGGCCCCCATAGGGAGCCGCCATTCGCGTTCCTTATTTGGTTGCTGTAGTCTACGTAAATCTTTACGTAGACTACGGCGAAAATAAGGGCAACGCTATTTGCGTTGTCCTTATTTTCGCCATAGTCTACATAATCTTTACGTAGACTACAGCGACCAAATAAGGAACGTGAATGGCGGCTCCCTATGGGGGCCGCCATTATCCGTACGAGCTTTTTTTTTTTTTAAGTCACCCGTGATAGGCTACGTGATGATTTACGTAGCCTATCACGGCTGACTTTGCAAATGTAGCCGTGTTAGGCTACGTTAATCATCATGTAGCCTATCACGGGGGCGTTTTTTTTTTTTTTTTACTTCTATTGGAATGGCGGCGGCAGCAGCCGGTCGAAAGACTAGTTGCCGCCTCTGCCCCTGTCGAAGACCTGACGAACTGCCGCCGGGACCCGCCGCCAGGAAGGACATTCGGGAAAGGTAAGTCCCGTCTAGGGATGGGGGAGAATTTCTCCCCGAAACTTCAGGGGGCCGAGCGCCAACGTGTTCGGCCCCCCGAACAAGTTTCGGGGAGAAATCCTCCAACCCCCCCCCGCACCCCGCACCCCCCCCCGGGACGGGACTTACTTTCGCCGAATGTCCCTCCTGGCGGCGGGTCTGGCCGGTGGTTCGGCGGGTGTTCGAGCGGGGCGGGAGCGGCAGCCGGTCTTTCAATCGGCTGCCGCCGCCGCCACCATTGCAATAAAAAAAAAAAAAACGCCCCCTGATAGGCTACGTGACGATTAACGTAGCCTATCACGGCTAGATTTGCAAAGTTAGCCGTGATAGGCTACGTCAATCGTCACGTAGCCTATCATGGGTGACTTAAAAAAAAAAAAGCGAGTACGGATAATGGCGGCCCCAATAGGAAGCCGCCATTCCCGTTCCTTATTTGGTCGCTGTAGTCTACGTAAATCTTTTTTAATAAGGGCAATGCCATTTGCGTACGTGCTTTTTTTTTTTTTTAAAGTCACGCGTGACAGGCTACGTGATGCTTGACGTAGCCTATCACGGCTGACTTTGCAGATCTAGCTGTGATAGGCTACATTAATCGTCACGTAGCCTATCAGGGAGCGTTTTTTTTTTTTTTTTAACTTTCGCGTTCACGGCCGGGCGAGGCAGGAAGCGTCCTCCCGGCCTGAATTTCGGCCGGGGCGAGGCAGGAAGCCTCCCCCCCAGCCTGAACTTCGCGGGGGGAGCAGCGAAGCATCTCCCCCCCACCGCAAACATCCTTTGAGGACAGGTAAGGGACTTTCGTCCACCCCTAGTCTCATCCCGGGGGGGTGCGGGGTGTGGGGGGGTGCGGAGAATTTCTCCCCAAAACTTCGGGGGGCCAAGCGCCAACGCATTCGGTCCTTGAAGGTTGTTCGGGGAGAAAGTCACGCGTGATAGGTTGTTCGGGGAGAAAGTCACGCGTGATAGGCTACGTGATGATTAACGTAGCCTATCACAGCTGACTTTGCAGATCTAGCCGTGATAGGCTACGTAAATCGTTACGTAGCCTATCACAGGGCTTTTTTTTAAACTTTTCTTTTGAAGTTCGCGACCGGGGAGACGGGGCGCTTCTCCCCGGCCTGAATTTCGGCCGGGCGAGGCGGGAAGCCTCCCCCCCGGCCTGAATTTCAGCTGGGCAAGGCGGGAAGCCTCCTCCCCGGCCTGAACTTTAGGGGGAGAAGCGAACCGCCTCCCCCCCACCGCGAAGCAAGCTGCGAGACCAGGTAAGTGCCTTTCATACATCCCTAGTCCATAGAGCCCCAGAGCAGTTCTGATTCTGAGGAGGAACAGCAATCCATGGGAGAGGAGCCAGCTCATCCCTCACAGGCACAGCAGCTGGCAGAGATTCCTCCTGCCGGCATTCCTGAGTTAGATAGTGATCCTAGCAGTGAGAAAGTGCAGAGGCTTGCTAGATGCTTGACACAGACGCAGAGAGCGACGAGTGATGGAGGGTGCGGAAAGCAGGTGTAGCGCCTGTTTGGCACGCAAGCAACGGCCGCCTCCCATGGACCCAAGGGAAAGAGGGAGGATCTCTCCCTAGCCCATAAGTTCTGGGTCTTCAAGTGACTCTCTTTCAAATGGGGATCAACTGCCTATTCGAAGCTTAGGCCACTCTGCTGTTCCTTGCTTTAGTTGCTGGTGATTAGCATCTGAAAGAGCCATTAAGTTTTAAAAGGATTAAAGCTTTGAAAAGAATCCTTTCTTCTGTGTCTTGAGTTGGCTATTGGAGTCTACTGAAAGAGGCCGCCAGGGAGCTCCTGCCACAGTCACATGCTTTCTAGCTTCTCCAGATGATTTTTACTTGTGATTGATAGATAGATCTGATTACCTTGTGGAATTCAGAAGAGTTGCCTGACACAAACTTGGGGCAAGGAATCCCTAGATAGGCCCCCTGATAGACCAATCAAAGGCGAAGTGCATGCCTCAAGAGCAGCAGCAGCAACTACTTGAGAACAAGGGTCTCCTCAGAAGTAGGGAGAGTCTGAAGCCAGGACTGATAGCTTGGAGCTGTACCTGGGTGTGGGCTGGGATACTTGACTGCATAAACTCTCAGTTGAGAGCTGTTGGTTGTCTGAAAAGCACCTTTCCTTCAGCTACCATTACCTTGTAAACGTAGTTTTCTTCAAATTGATTTCTCATGCTGATGACTCCTGAACATCTCATAAGACCCTGTTCCTTGGATTGTGCTTGATTTGGACTGCCTGCCTTAGAACTTGCTCCTGGACTACATCTGTTCTGGACCGGTAATATTTAGGGATGGTGCAGGTGCCTCTTTTGGTCTGGGAGTCTGGTGGACCACTGATGCCCGAACCCCCCAAGCCATTTCCTCCAAGCCCCTGTCCTCACTTGGCACCCCCCCATGCCCACACATTTGCTGAGCTGCCCACATGTATCTGGGCCCCATCCTCCTCCTCCGCGATTGCCACAGTGTGAAAAAACACAGCGATCGCGCAAATGCACACATAAACGTATATGCAAAATGGCACTGTGAATCGTCTATATATGCAAGATTGCCGGTGTAAATAGCCTGTTTATGCCTGTAATCTTGCGTATATGGGTGATCCACTGTGCCATTTTGTGTATAAGTCTATGTGTGCATTTTTGTGATCACCATGATTTTTCACAACATGGCAATCGCAGCAGAGGAGTACAGGGCCCAGATAAGTGTGGGTGGCTCAGCAAGCAGGCGTGGGGATCAACCATGGATCTGGGGGCACACGAGTAGAGGCTGGGCAGGGGCTGGGCAGGGGCCTGGAGATCCCAGACGGGGGAGGCACCCGTCCATCCCTAGTAATACTGTGCTTCTGATCTCTGCTTGCCTTCTGACTTTGATGAATGGGTTTGTCTCCTAGTTTGCTCCAGGACTGACCCTGACCAAGCTACTGCAGGACAGGAATTTGGAATCCAGGCAGAACTATGTTCTAATTCACTACTCAGTTTGAGCGCTGCAGATTAGGTGAGTGTAGACCCTCCCAAATTCCTCAAGCACCTCTACCCCTGAGTCACTGTTTTGTGTCTGGCTCCTCCACCTGCCCCCTGCTATTTTGTACCAGCCTCCACTTTGTGCACCTTGAGGTTCTAGTAAAAATAAAAGTCATTCTCAGAAGCCTGAAGTCTTCCTCTGTGAGGTTCTGGTTCAGATTTTCTATCACTCATGTTCGTGAATGAATGCAGGAGTGAATAGAAAGTGTTTATAACGTAATGGTAGAGAAATAAATGCAGTTAGGTTTATGGATGGCTGACAGTCATTATCCATCTATTTGTGTTACAAACAGGCACATATTGCACTCCATTCTATCCTTTGGTTTCTGTTAAGCAATTTTACATAAAAAGAAAAGGGGATAGGTACAAAAAGTAAGAGTTTCCAACTTTCTTCGACTAACTTCAATTTCTATAACAGATGACGTCAGGAGTGGGAAACCCGTGGCCCTCCAGATGTTGTTAGACTCCAATTCTCAGCAACCTAGCCACCATGACAAATGGTCCGGGATGATGGGAGTTGTTGTCCAGCCACATCTGGAGGGCAACAGGTTCCCCACCTCTGGATTACATAAATATAGATAAAAATGTCAATTCTTTGTCATACAACACCCCCCTCCCCCCCCCATCATTCTATGTGATACCATAGAATGTTCTGAAACAAGAGTAGACTCAGTGATAGAACACTGACAAACAGTGCATCTGTTGTAAGAGAAAGGAAAAGTCAGTAGGATGCAAAAATATGGCCTTTATATTGTTTTGCATGCCTATCATATATGACCATGTAAAGCTGGCTTCTATTGAGTCAGACCATTGGCCCATCTATCCAGGGACTGTCTACTCTGACTGGCAGCAGCTCTCTGGAGTCTCATCTTTGCTATTTGAGATGCTAGGGATTGAACCTGGGAACGTCTGTATATACACGTTGTCCTACTACTGAGCTCTGGCCCCTTCCCTATCTAGCCCCGATGTTCTGTATGTCACAACAAGGTGTATACAGGATGACTGTCAATTTTAGCTACATGAAAAGCCTGTCTGAAATTGTCTTCAAGTTGGATCTGGCAACCTTAGAGCAGGCCTCCTGAAATCAATGGGACTTGTTACTCATGACTGACTTAAGTCCCACTGATTTCAGGGAGTCTAACTCTAGGTATGACTAAATCTGGAGCCAACCCATCATATTTCTTTATAAGCCTTATGATCAAACACAGTGGTTCTCCTATGGTGGATTAAAGGCACTGTCCCAGCTGGCATTCAATTTTTTTGTTACTGACCTTTTGATCCCACAGTCTTCTAAGCCTTCTACCAGCAATTCTGGTACCCCAGTGGTAAAAAAAAGGACTGGGTTTCATTTTTTTGATGCAGTCAGTATGCATCTTTGTGTTCCCCCATCTCTCCAGGTTGTGCCGGTTTTGTTTTTCCTCTCCCCGATCTGCCACCTGCCACCTCGGTCTTCCAAAAACAAAGCCTGTTAATTATTTATCACATTTTTTAACATGACAATAACCAATAATCTCTTTAACATGTAATTTTGAAAGACATGGTGATGCAATCAAAACAGCCTTTGGTTTTCTGGTCATAGCTCAGTAGCTACAGCTCATCTGATTAGCCCAGATGCAGAGCTTACAAATGGCTTCCAGATTACAGCTATCTGGAGGTTCCCAGCAGAGACTGTGATCAGTGCATGGCTCCATTAATCTATCCCTTCTTATTCTTTTCAAGTGTCATAGGATAATGATAATGAACCAGGAAATGCCCATTTGTAGACTACACAATTGACGCAAACAATTTATCATTCTCTGTTTAATTAAGGAACAACAATAACATGAAAATTGCCCCCAAACAGCCTAACATCATCTGAAGGATTCGTGATTAACACGGGGGGTAAATGACATCATGGCCAGCAGTGCCCTGAGCAGATGAACATTGCAGAACCAAGGCAGCTCTGTTGTAGAGCGGGTGCAGTGAATCCCATGGAGGCCTCTGGCTCTGCTCCACCAGTCACGTAAATTGTGTGTCAGGTGTAAAATGGGCAGAAGTAACACAGAGTGATAAAAGAGCATGGGAGCCACAGAAAGACAGAAGATTACCCAGCTGGTCTCTTCTTTGTCAAATGTGCAGGAAGGAATAGGGATGGCACGGCCATGTGCATGGGTTTGAATTCACCATCAAACCATGTGTAGATCTGCAATAGTTGAATCTGTCAAAGCTTCTCTTAATTTCTCACTTTTCCAATCTTAACTTCAGTTCATCCTGAACTTTGAGAATTTTTTAAAAAGTTCTTTATTTATTTATTTCTATACTGCCCAGTAGCCAGAGCTCTCTGGGCAGTTCACAAAAATTAAAACCAAAGAGCACACAATAAAACAATACAAAATATATAAAACATTAAAACCACAGTAAACAATACAACCAGAATAAAACCTAGCAGCAATGCAGGGATTTAAAATACAGATTTAAAACAGCAAAGATAAAAATCTAAACAGCTGAGTGAAATGTTAAAATGCCTGGAAAAATAAAAAGGTCTTCACCTGGCACCGGAAAGAATACAACGCAGATGCCAGGCAAACCTCACTAGGGAGCTCATTCCACAGCCGGGGTGCCACAGCTGAAAAAGCCCTCCTCCTAGTAGCCACCCGCCTCACTTCCTTTGGCAGGGGCTCACGGAGAAGGGCCCTTGAAGATGATCTTAAGGTCCGGGCAGGCACATATGGGAGGAGGCGATCCTTCAGATAACCTGGCCCCAAGCCATTAAGGGCTTTGAATGTTAACACCAGCACTTTGAATCGGGCCCGGAAATGGACTGGCAGCCAGTGCAGCTGGAAAAGTACTGGCGTAATATGAGCTCGCAGGCCAGTCCCTGTTAACAATCTTGCGGCCCTATTTTGGACCAGCTGAAGTTTCAAAGGCAGCCCCCCGTATAATGCATTGCAGTAATCCAGATGAGAAGTTATCAGAGCATGGATAACTGTAGCTAGGCTATCTCTGTCCAGATAAGGGCATAGTTGGTATACCAGAAAATGTATATGCAGTTTTGTATGCAATTTTGCATAATACACACATTTTTTGCAAGCAGTTTTCACTAACTGTGCACACCTTCGCCTAATATACACATTTTTGCCAATTACAACATTTGAAGAAGTGTGAATTTGGAAGGATATTTGGAGTTTTGGTTTGCATATTGGTTCAAAAGTATGAAATCAGGTAAGATCACATCAAAATGCAAACCAAATAACTTTCTCTGCCATCCCTAGTGTAGCTTTGGGATCTTTCTTGCAAGTACAGCAATATTGGCTGAGACTGAAAAAAATGTTTCTGTACTAGCCTTTTTATCTGATATTATTGACAACATTCATTTACTGATTTCATCCTGAGAACTGGTAAGATGTTTGGTTCTCTGTGAAAATTATTCCCATTTTACAACTGGAGAACCAATGCTGAAAAAGAGCAGTTAGGCCTCTCGGTAGCAAAGTCTGCTGTGTCCCCTGGACAACATCACATCACATTTTACCAATTTATTTCAGCAGATGTTGGCTGGGCAGCATTTTATTAGAGCCTCTTGGTTCCAAGATGTGAGAATATATCCGTGTGATAGATGAAAATGTAAGCACAGTAGCTATGCTTAGATTTCTTAGGAAATTCTATTCAAGCTTTAAACTAGGTTTTCAAAAAGACTCCTTTGTAGTGCAAAATTCTCTGAAGAAATGAAAAAACCAATTGTGACAATTATTTAAAAACCTATGTTAATCCCTCCTTTCCAATGGTGATGTTTTAGTTATATTGAAAGCAAGAAGCTGTGATGTGCCATTTCCCCAGGAGATAGGGAAGCTCTATAGCAGTCTTTCCCAGCCTGATGCTCTCCATATGTGTTAGACTACAACTCCCACTATGGCATGCCCTTTGGCCATGTTGGCTGTCAGTATAGTCCAACACTTCTGGAAGGCACCCAGTTGGGGAAGGCTACTCTATAACATCTACAGTTATAACGGAGAGCACAGTGGCTCTGATCCAGAGGAAGTTGTTTGCACTTAGGTCCCACTGAAATCAATGCGAAAACATAGCCATGACATTTATTTCAATGGAAACTAAATTCAGGTAATTTAGTCTGGAACCACCCCAATGTGTTTTTGAATCTACATACATGTAACAGTTGCTTGAATAATCTTTCTTAAATGAGAGGGAAGAATTAACCTGATGAGAAACCAGGAGCTAGCCTTTGTCAACTTCTGGGCTCAAGCACCATCACCATTCTCCAGTAAGCAGCTGCTCAGGATGGCCCTGTTCTCCATAAGCAGGCATGAAAAGCTGAATGGGATTGTAACCATGAAGTCACCACTGGAAAGATGCTGTCTGTCAGTTCACAAGGTACTGTCACATTCCAGAGGGGACCCCAGGATGGGCTATGCCAAGAACGGAAAGCCTTCTTTCCTGTTGAAGGCCACATGCCCTTGAGGGTAAACTGTCAAGAGCCACCTGCTGTCAGTGGGCAAGGCTGACACCAGTCATAGACAAGGCCAGAATCAAAAGTGGCCAGGGCTTCCCCTGTTCTTCCACTCTTTCTGCCATGCCCTACTCACCCCTCCTCTCTTTCTCCACACCCAATGAGTTCCCTGGTGAGAGACAGATCACCCTTGAACAAAGGGCATTTGAAATTAGTCCTGCAGGGGGCTTCTGATATTAGGCTGAGGGCCACATGAAATTAAGCTGAGGTCCTCCCGTGGCTCTAGGGCCATAGGCTGCCCACTATGCAGTGGTGTAGCAGGGGTACTGGAGCAGGGTCAATTCTGAATGACAGAGAAAGGATGGGGCAGCACCAAAAGGGCAGGAAGACGTGCGCGCGCGCACACACACACACACACACAGAAGAGGAGAGAGGCAAAGCCTCAAAACAACGCTCAAAAGTGGAAGACTTATAGTGACAACATACTTTGAACAAGAGCCAAAGCAGACATTTAATTAATGCATAGTATGCAGTTATGTACCTTGGTTTTCTTTAAATAATTATAGGGATGGTGGAAGGACTGTTACTGGAAAGGCAGTGCATGGGGAAGGGAGGCATACCTCTTCATACCCCCTGAAAATTGCTCCTTCCCTGCATAACTCGGAACCTTAGAAAAAAAAGTTCCCATTGCTGCAAATGGGAATTTTTCCTCTAAGCCTCCTAGCGCTCTCTCTCTCTCTCTCTCTCTCTCTCTCAGTCAGCCTCTCTCTCTCTCTCTCTCTCTCTCTCTCTGATTTTTGTTGTGATTGCAGTGGGGAAGTGAAGAGCAGCTCCCAACAAGGTGCTTTCCCATAAGAATTCCCCTCCTGCACCCTTCTTGCCTGTAATTATTTAAGGAAAAACAAGTAGGGACTAGGGATGTCAGAGAATTCCGCCACGGATCTTGGTGAGGCTGAATGCCAGTGCATTCGGCCCCCCGAAAACTGTGGCGGAACGGCCTGCCCCCCCCCCGCGGATCCCCTCAGGACAAGACACCTGGGGCGGATCTTCCAGGTGGCGGCGGCGGCTCCGGCGGCGGCCGGTCTTCCAACCAGCTGCCGCCTGGAAGATCCACCCCAGGTGTCTCGTCCCGAGGGGATCTTAAAGATTTACGTAGGCTAAAACAGGGAATCAAAAAGGGATGCAAATAGCACCCTCTACGCTATTTGCGTTCCCCTTTATTTTCACCGTCATAGTCTACATAAATATTTACGTAGATTAAGACAGCCAAAAAGAAGGAATGCAAATGGAATGCATTTACATATGCGTTTTTTTGTGATTTTTTTTTACCCAGAGCCCTCCGCAGCTGGAAATCCGGCTGTGGACAGCTCTGGCCTGGCCGGGCCTGGCCGGCTGCTCCGCAGAGCTGCCACGGAGCACAGCCGGCCGTTCGAGGATTCCGGGGAGAGGAATGGAGCGCCTCCCCGCCCGGCCAGGATTCCGGGGGGAGGGACGGAACGCCTCCCCCCACCACCATCAACATAATCCATGAAAGGTAAGTCACTTTCGTACATCCCTAGTAGGGACACACTCATGCACAAAGCTATTTTCCCACTGAAATACCAAACTGACCCCCTTTGTAAAATTACACATCAATCTGTAGCATTTGACATATATGTTAAGAGATATTTTGGACCACAAAAGACTCAGCAATTCCTCTCCTGTCAGTTCCACTTTCTCCTGCAATCAATTTTTTTTAAAAAAAATCTCAAGTTCTTTCGCTCCCAGATATTTAGAATTTTTCTAATTTTACTAAATTCCTCTGAAAACTGAAATGAAACAAAATTCTCACACATCCCTAAAAACAAGATATGTAGTTGCATGCTATGTATTAATGGAATGCATTTGGCCCTGAATCACCACAGTAGTTTGGCCCAGAATCACTACAATAAGTGGAAACTCTTTGACCCTGAAGAACACCCACTGAAACTCAGTGAGCATTTTCTCTTTTCTAATAACATTCCTTCATTTTTAGGG
This sequence comes from Heloderma suspectum, assembly GCF_057233095.1. NCBI lineage: Eukaryota > Metazoa > Chordata > Lepidosauria > Squamata > Helodermatidae > Heloderma > Heloderma suspectum. The sequence continues at coordinate 277,743,287 of NC_139458.1, forward strand.
CCCCAGTTTCTGAATTCTCAGTGCTCTCATTAAAACCATGGGCAATATCCAATCAGACCCTAGTGCTAATGGAAACTACATTGTGCTAGCATAATGGACATCTAGTGCAAGAGTGTTAGCTGGCATGATGTGATTCCCCAGAAATCCCATTGTGCCAACCATTGGTGTGGCACCACTGCAGCATAACATCTACATTAGTGCTAGTATCCTTTAAGTCAGAGTAAGTAGGCTGCATGTCATGAGTGTCTGAATGGGACTGCATCTTCCCCTTGTCCCAGACAATTAGGCTACCTGGGACCAAAAGAAGCATTAGCTCTCACTTCATCCGTTTTCCCTAGGGATGGCAGAGAAATCTGCTGCAGATTCAAATCAGGCCAGATTTCAAGAATCTGACCTGCAAAGTCCTTGGCGGACTGCCCCCACTCACCTCCTGGTCCATCGGATTTCCCATGGGGCGGCTCTCCAGTGCTGCCAGTGCTGCTGAGAACCTTACTTCCTGTGCCGGTTGTCAAGGGATTCCTTAACAGCCAGCATGGGGAAGAAGGGCCTCGGTGGCACCCCAGCACTCTCATGTTGGCTCCTTTCCAGGAGACCAAGGAGAGAGCACTGGGATGCTGCCAAGGTCCGTCTTCCCCACACCGGCTGTCAAGGGCTTCCTTAACAGCTGGCATAGGGAAGAAGGGTCCTGGAGCGGCCAGGAGGAAAGCCACCCTGAGAAATCCAATGGATGCAGTAGGGCTCTAAGGAAATCCACAGGGCCCTGAGTGGCCTGGATTTTCCCACTGTGGACCCCTCTCCCTCCCCGAGCGGAAGTTGTGGGGTTCGCACACCCCTAGTTTTCCCAACTATGCCCCTTTATTATCTTCTATAGAAGTGAATAGTTATCTTTTACTTCTGTAGGGGAAAATAAAGGGATAGACTGGGTTGCACTGATGTATTCTCCAGCCCTGACAGTTACTCACAATTTAGTCACTTACTCGGTCTACTCACAGAGATTGTGGAAGGGGGGGTGCAATGTGTGTCTGTGCAACAAACACACTGCATACCTGAAGTGCCCCTACAATATATACTCCTTCTGTCTATGGATGTTCCACCCATCTGAACTCTATTCAGGCATTGTGAAACTGAATAGGGAAGCACGTGATCTTCCAGAATTTTGCTCTCTTGGAGAGTCTCCACAGATACAGGATGACCTCCTTTTCAAACTGTCGCCCTCCATGAGTAGAGGGTGATGAACACAATGGAGAGGAGAGGGGCTAGCGGCCAGCATGCTCCCTCACATTGTGTGCTTGCCCTATTCAGGAACAGAATGCCTGAATAGGACTATAATTTCAGTAACTTCTCTAGTATAATAACAATGCATCAAAAGCAGGCAGGGGCTGCACATCACAAATAGTGGGGCTGCTCAAGTTGTACTTATAACACTGAAGTTAAACTCTCTATTCCACTTGATCTTTTTTAAGGCTGCAATCCTATATGCACTTACCTAGGACTAAGATTGATATATAATATAATCTTTCTTGAATGGTAGATGGATTTACTAATCCGCTTGGACCTAGACATTAACTATTGAAACTCTTGCTTGAAAAACCAGCCCCTGTTTTAACCATTTGCTAGCAAAGCAAGAGACTCAAGCCAGAGATTCATCTTCAGCTTATATTGCACTGTGCTTATTGACAGAGAAACTCCAGACACTGATTGACTGAGTTGGTGTGATGATTTAGAATATACAGTTGCGTGGGGCACAAAGTAGTTTAACAATTCAGTTTCTGTGAGGAAGGGAAAGTTGTCAGGCTGGCATTATTAAAACTGTACACGGAGAAGGTCCTGAAATGATGGAAAGTTAAGGGACAGAGCACTCAGGGCCAAAGACATTGGAGAAAGGGTGTAGAGAAGGTAAGTGATGAAGGAAGAGGGAACTGTGTTTGGTTGGGTGGACCACAAGTTGTACAGCTGTGATATAATTAGGGTTGGCGGAGAATTTCTCCCCGAAACTTCGGGGGGCCGAGCGCCAATGTGTTCGGCCCCCCGAAGAAGTTTTGGGGAGAAATTCTCCCCCCCCGCCCCCCACCCCCCCGGGATGGGACTTACCTTTCCCGAATGTCCCTCCCGGCGGCGGGTCCCGGCGGCGGTTCGTCGGGTCTTCGTCAGGGGCGGGGGCGGCAGCCGATCTTTCGACCGGCTGCCGCCGCCGCCATTCCAATAAAACTAAAAAAAAAACACGCCCCCGTGATAGGCTACGTGACGATTAACGTAGCCTATCACGGCTAGATTTGCAAAGTCAGCCGTGATAGGCTACGTAAATTGTCACGTAGCCTATCACGGGTGACTTAAAAAAAAAAAAGCGTGTACGGCTAATGGCGGCCCCCATAGGGAGCTGCCATTCACGTTCCTTATTTGGTCGCTGTAGTCTACGTAAAGATTTACGTAGATTACAGTGACCAAATAAGGAACACGAATGGCGGCTCCCTATGGGGGCTGCCGTTTGCGTACGCTAGGGATGGCGGAGAATTTCTCCCCGAAAATTCGGGGGGCCGAGCGCCAACGTGTTCGGCCCCCCGAAGAAGTTTTGGGGAGAAATTCTCCCCCCCCCGCCCCCCACCCCCCCCGGGACGGGACTTACCTTTCCCGAATGTCCCTCCCGGCGGCAGGTCCCAGCGGCGGTTCGTCGGGTCTTCGTCAGGGGCGGGGGCGGCAGCCGATCTTTCAACCGGCTGCCGCCGCCGCCATTCCAATAAAACTAAAAAAAAAACATGCCCCCGTGATAGGCTACGTGACGATTAACGTAGCCTATCACGGCTAGATTTGCAAAGTCAGCCGTGATAGGCTACGTAAATTGTCACGTAGCCTATCACGGGTGACTTAAAAAAAAAAAGCGTGTACAGCTAATGGCGGCCCCCATAGGGAGCTGCCATTCACGTTCCTTATTTGGTCGCTGTAGTCTACGTAAAGATTTACGTAGATTACAGTGACCAAATAAGGAACACGAATGGCGGCTCCCTATGGGGGCTGCCATTTGCGTACGCTAGGGATGGTGGAGAATTTCTCCCCGAAACTTCGGGGGGCTGAGCGCCAACGTGTTCAGCCCCCCGAACATGTTTCAGGGAGAAATCCTCCGCACCCCCCCGCCCCCCGCACCACCCCCCGGGACGGGACTTCCCTTCGCTGAATGTCCCTCCCGGCGGCGGGTCCGGCCGGTGGTTCGGTGGGTGTTCGAGCGGGGCGGGAGCGGCAGCCGGTCTTTCGACCGGCTGCCGCTGCTGCCATTGCAATAAATTTTTTTTTAAAAAGCCCCCTGATAGGCTACGTGACAATTAACGTAGCCTATCACGGCTAGATTTGCAAAGTCAGCTGTGATAGGCTACGTCAATCGTCACGTAGCCTATCACGGGTGACTTTAAAAAAAAAAAAAAAGCGCGTACGGATAATGGCGGCCCCCATAGGGAGCCGCCATTCCCGTTCCTTATTTGGTCGCCGTAGTCTACGTAAAGATTTACGTAGATTACAGTGACCAAATAAGGAACAAGAATGGCGGCTCCCTATGGGGGCTGCCATTTGCGTACGCTAGGGATGGCGGAGAATTTCTCCTGCCTCGCCCAGCCGAAATTCAGGCTGGGGGGGAGGCTTCCCGCCTCGCCCGGCTGAAATTCAGGCCGGGGAGGAGGCGCCTCGCCCGGCCGCGAAATAAAAAGTTAAAAAAAAACCAACGCCCCCATGATAGGCTACGTGACGATTGACGTAGCCTATCACAGCTGACTTTGCAGATCTAGCCGTGATAGGCTACGTTAATTGTCACGTAGCCTATCAGGGGGCGTTTTTTTGTTTTTTTTTTAAACGTTCGCGTTCGCGGCCGGGGTGAGACGGGAAGCCTCCCCCCCGGCCTGAATTTTGGCCGGGGCGAGGCGGTAAGCCTCCCCCCCCGGCCTGAACTTCGCGGGGGGAGCAGCGAAGCGCCTCCCCCCCATGAACGTCCTTCGAGGACAGGTAAGGGACTTTCGTCCACCCCAGCATACGCGCTTTATTTTAAAAAAAAAAAGTCACCCGTGATAGGCTACGTGACGATTTACGTAGCCTATCATGGCTGACTTTGCAGATCTAGCCGTGATAGGCTATGTTAATCGTCACGTAGCCTATCATGGGGGCGTTGGTTTTTTTTTAACTTTTTATTTCGCGGCCGGGCGAGGCGCCTCCTCCCCGGCCTGAATTTCAGCCGGGCGAGGTGGGAAGCCTCCCCCCCAGCCTGAATTTCGGCCGGGCGAGGCAGGAAGCCTCCCCCCCAGCCTGAACTTCAGGGGGAGAGCAGCGAAGCACCTCCCCCCCACCGCGAAAAGCTGAGAGACCAGGTAAGTGGCTTTCGTGCACCCCTAGATATAATGAAGGGTTAATAAGGTAATCAGTTGATCTGATCCTATCTGAAAAGCAGCACCAGAAACATATTACAAAATAATCTCTTTTAAAATGTTTATTAACACAGTGACAGTGTCTTTAGATGATGAGCAAGATGAAGAAAAGGTGGCAGAGTTGGCCCAGCTTGGAGTGTAATTGTAGCACACTGCACCCATCTGCTGGCTAGCATTGGTTCCAAGCTGCTATTACTGGAATTTGGAAGGAGAAATATCCATTGCATGGTGAAATCATTTTGATGGAGCCTCATACTAAGAAGAAGAGGAAGAAGGACGAATAACAAATTTCTGAAGATACAGTATCTATGCATACACACAGCAAAACCCCAGTTTACATTAGGGATGTTGGAGAAATCTGCAATGGATTCAAATAAGTTTGATTCCTCTAAATGTGACCTGCAGATTCTGCAGTGGACTAGCTCTTTTGGAGCTGCATGGATTCCACGAACTTGTGGACCAGTTTTACTTTTTAGGAGGATTTGCACAAATGTGCATTAGTGCACATGCACACTTATGCTGATGCACATTTTCAAACAGCAATGAAATTCTCATACATCCCCCCAGCCAAAGATCTGATTCTGTCAACGACTCAACGAGCAGACAAAAGAAAGGAAGAGTGCTGACAATCCACGAAACACAGGCGGAATGGATTTAACAAAATCCATCCCTAGTTCTCCTACACATATTTCTGAAATATCTGAAGAAAGGAATAGCTCAGCTAGGCAAAGATTAACATTTTACAACTAGGCAAAGATTAACATTTTACAATGTTGATAATTTATCTCAGGGTTTAGTCCAGGAGTGGCAACTCCTGGGGTTATGGAGGCTGATTTCCACCCAGAACCCACTGGTGGGTTGCATCCTTGTCCCTGAAGTCCAGCAGGATGGTGGTGGTTAAAAACCCCAGTGATTTTGCTGTAAAACCATGTGTGTGCTTCCCGTATGCCTTGTTTTTACGGCAAAACCACTGCTGTTGTTGTTTTTCCACTGCTGCAGTGGCAAATTTGATGGTGGGGAGCAGAAAAAAGACCAGGAAAGGTGCATATAGCTTATGGGCTATGTGCTGCCCACCCCTGGTTTAGCCCAGACTACTGACCTTGTCTTGTGCTCTTTTTCATGTCCACTTTTTTGATGATTTTTGGCAATCGTTGCAATTCTTCAACAAATGGTTGCATTTGTGCCATTTCCATGCTGTTCTTCTCAGTGTTGTCTTCATTCCTCATCATTGCTCTCTCAGTCCTTGGCCTCATAGGTGCACATGGCAATCAAAGTGATTTTGGGGAGGGTGCTACAGATGCTCATAGACAAAATACTCTGGGCTGAACAGCCAATCACATTAAGCAGCACTGCAGGCAAATGGGTCCGAGGGCTTTGAGTGCAAAGATGATGAAAACCTGACACAGAGAAGACGCATCGGAGAAGAAGAGGGACATAAGGGTGCCAAACAACTTTGAAACAACACAAAAGCTCAGCAATGTGAGTATTGTTTTCCATCTGTCTTGATTCAGCTGTGTCAAAGTGCATATGACAATTAGAGAACATGAAATGTACTCCTAATTCCTATCATTGCTGTTCTCATTGCACAAATGTGAACAATTGTAAAGCACAGAGTAAGAAGCACTCACCTCCCGCAAGGGCTATTTTACAAAAAGGATTGCAGCATGTATAATAAAACCAAACAGATGAGAGATCAGTAGTGCTGCTTTTAGTAACTATTCTACCTGATGTAGGTATTTATTAGCTCTATATTGTATTATTATGCTCTATATTATATTGTATGATCTCTATATCATGAGCAGTATATTATAAGCAGATTGCCATAAACTCCTTATGGTTGACCCAGCGATGTCAGTAGAGCATAAGTCAGAGATGCCATGCCAAATTTACTGTTGTTGAAAAGGGTAGTCAAGAATATGTGTAAAGGCAAGCACGGTAGAGCAGAAACAGGAAAAAGGCATATCACTAATCCAACTGGAAAGGGCACTGCTGTGTTCTCAGTAAAGAACTCTGGAGTCAGCCCAAGAAGGCTGATCATACTTACAGAACAGCAGTGTGAGGGCTGGTTTTAAAGTTGAATGTGGAGTGGTCTTCTTCATTCAACCAGCCATGCCTTCTTTCAATGTCTCCATTCCATTTCCACCTCCCAGTTTTCTCTTCCAACCCCAACATTAATTCTGTGACTAATGAGCGTGCTTGGGGCAGTATCCAATGGTGTAATTCCACAAACTCAAATAGTGCTAGCAGAGCTAAGGATGTCACAAGTGTCTGCCTGGGGCTTGAGGCCTGCCAAGAAATTGCCAGCTTGGCCCCCCAGACACCAGTCTGTGGATCGCCACGCTTGCCCAACTTGGCGCACGCGGCAAGCCACATTGGGCAAGTAAGGGGATCCCTGATCCCTCATCAAGCTGCAAAATGGCAGCTTGGCCTTTTCCGTAAAGGTCAGTTTTAAGCAAATGGTGGCCATAAAGTGACCATTTATGCAAGATTACAGGTGTAAATGGCCATTTATGCCTGTAATCTTGGTAAATGGAAAGGGCTGGATACACCTGATCTCATCTGATCTTGGAAGCTAAGCAGGGTCAGCCCTGGTTAGTACCTGGATGGGAGACTGCCTGGGAATCAGGCTTCCTGCATTGAGCAGGAGGTTGGACTCGATGGTCTTGTAGGCCCCTTCCAACCCTATGACTCTATGATACTTTTATGATAAATTGCTGCTTTACAGCCGCCATTTACATAAAATCAGCCTTTATGAAAAAGGCCAAGCCACCATTTTTATGCAAAATAGTGGCTCGGTGAGGGATTGGTGGCCATGTGCCTCTTGGCCTGGTGACTCGCAGCACATAGTGAGCAGGGGCGGGTGGTCTGTGGGGGTCCAGTGAGCAGTGCACGACCCGGACCGTGGTGAGTTCACCTATCCCTAAGCAGAGGTCTGCTGAATCTTTCTGTTGCGCAAGTGATTGCCCATTATGTTTGCACAAGCACAATGCACAACTGCTTGCACAGGCGCACTTGTGCAAACATAACCTCAGTTGGAGTCTTCTCTTGCACGTAGTTCAGAACCTAGTTTCCGCTAGCGCAACGTCATTTACACTAACAGAATGACATGGTTGCCGTTGGTTCTCATTGAGCTGTTGAGAGATTCTTTTGCCCCATTTGGTCCCCCCACCCCGCCAAATATTGTTTCTACTTCTGCAAACCTCAGGGTTCTCCTGATCACTCATACATACACAGTGTATTCTCATTATATTAGTTAATGGTCTGATCTCTGTGAATCTGCCAGTGCACCATTTAAATAGCCTATAAAGCAGGTACCCTTTTCCTTATCTGTCTGTAACTCAACAAGTCTGATCCCTTGGAGGGATTGCAGAGTGTCTGAAATTGCATACCAGTTAGCTTGGGGCAGGGGGAGGACAGAAGTTACAGGTAGTGGAATAGCAGCTGAGTCTCCCACTGAAAGCAATGGGAAAGGAAGACAAGTGGGAATGAAAAAATGAATGAAATAAGAATGAAAATGGCTAAACAAATGACTAACTAAACAAATAAGGTCTTGTTAGTAACTAAAATGAATGGAATAACTAAATGGAAAAAATGTCTTGCACACTGCTCAATGCTATGAAGTGACTAATGCAGGGGGTCCTTGCTGCAGTCTTCTGTCAATCACATGGCGCATTGCATGAGGGGCCTCCATGCTGGAGCAAAGTGTGAAATAGTCTTTAGTTCCTTATTATATTAGGGTCAAAGTACATGTTATATTAATTACATGGTATGTAGCTGACCCCGCTCTTTGTTTCTTATTCTAGAGTAAGTGTGTGTGGCTCCTATCTGGATTTGGGTCAGGACCACCGTGCACAAGGAGGGGAAGATTACCCTCCCCCAGCTATTTGCTTCCAGAAATACACACACACACACATACACACACACACATACATGCAGAGGGATTTTAAAAAAGGAAAAAAAGTTCAATTGGCATCAATGGAATCTTTAAAAAAAAAATCAATGCAGCATGCAAGGGGGTGGGGAGTGGATTTTGGGAGGCAAATGGCTATGGGCAGTTTAATCCTCCCCTTCCAGTGTGTGGTCATCCCAATCCAAATTGGGGCCATGCAAATTACTCTAAAGTAGGGATGATGGAGAAATTTGAGATAGACTAAAATGAGCTTGAATTTTTAAGAATCCAACCTGCGGAATCCGCTGTGGAGTGACCCCCTCAGGCCACGCAGAGTGCATGGACTTCAGATGACTTTTTTACTTTCCCGAAATTTATGCATAAAAATTCGTAGGAAAATACGCAAGTTTCTGCTGAGGGAAGGTTGAATGGAATGGGGGACAATACCCTAAATATTATGTACTAAGGTAAATTATGTAAATACTTACATAAATACTTAGGTAATTATTTGCGTATTTTTCCACACGATGAAAAAATATATGTTTGCATCCGTCTGTGGGTGGACAACAGACCAAAAGGCACCTGACAATCCGTGAAACACAGACGGAGTGGATTTTACACAGTCTGTATATCCCTACTCTAAAGTAACAAACCAAGAGAGGGGTCAGAAACATGCTAAGTAATTAATAATATAACATGTACTTTGACCCTTAGACTTTGTGTGTACTAAAACCATAGTACATGATATCTGAATATTGTTATAGTATCGGTAATGGTCCTTCCGAATGTTATTGACCTTCCCTGGGTTTATCAAATAGAACTGGAGACTGTGTATGTCTGTGTATATCCAGCAATTTCCTGGACTTGCAAACTTAGCATGAAATTATGAGAAGGGAGCAAAGTACGTTTAACCATGCTGGGCAATTTGCAATCAGAATGAAAAGGTCCATGAACCACCAAGGACGGTTTTATAAAAAGTCATGTAAGAATAGAAATATGTGCTGCATCATTCCCCGCTCCCCTCAGTGCCTTTAAAGCCACTAGCACTTTTTTGAGGGGGTGGGGGAGGGAATGCTGACAGTGTGCAAGAGAGTTATAAATTTATTTATTTTTAAATCAAGGGGATTTCACAAGAGAGATTTGGTAGCAGCAGGCAAACAAAACATGCACACAGAATGACATTCATATGTGCTGGAGTCAATATGGTGCCTTACTATCACTTTCCTCCCCCTTCCCATTTCATTTTATATCCTGCCCAAATATTCCACAAGCTGAAGCAGTATCTTGCCTTAACATACTGGGTTTCTCGTATTACATAAACATTGCTTGGCTGCTTTCTTCTATAGGAGCATCTGCTCAGCTGACAGTCCCAAGTGAACCAGCTTTGTTTTGTCCAAGGCACTGATCATGAGTAATGGATCTGGCTAAGCCTGATAGTGCATGATGTAATTGTCAGAGGAGTTTAATTATCAGCACATTACATGTGGGATTTTTTTCTCTCTCAATATGGTGTTGGGTTCACTTTCAGGCAGTTTTGAATCTGCATAAACTACAGCCAAGTTCAGTTTGGCCAGGAAGTAGCTGTTCCTCCCTCCCTCCCTCCCTCTCTCCCTCTCCCTCTCCCCCCCCCCTGTGGAAGAACAGCAGTGAAGCTCAACCTGCAATCTGCAGAAACCAAGCAATCTACATGGCCATATAATCTCTCAAGAGAGCACTAGAGGGATGTAGAACTGAAATCCAAGTATTGTGTATGCAGCTTTAAAATATATATTCTTATAAGCCAATGGGCATTCAATACATGTAGCGGAAATGTCAACAGTAATTGAACATGGTAATTACTCAGCATACCTTCCAGGCCACTTGCTATTGGATGCTGTGCTGTTTCAATTATTATGCATGTCCTAAATCGACCGTCTGATCCAAGGGAGAGTTTTTGTGCAAACACAGAAGCACTTTGAAGACCGGATTTGAATTCCTCCCCTCTAGGTAACAGGCACGTGGTTTCAGTGCTGTATTTGGCTCTGAACTAAGGGGAGGGGGGAGTCCTGTGTAGATGTACTTTACATTAGGGATTTATGAAACATTTGTTCAGTTCATGTTTTATCAGGGTTTACTCAGTTCACACCTGAACGTGGCCTCAGATGCAATTTGTGCTCAAAGCCTGTACAGTTCTGAGCTTGCAATGTGATTCGTGGACCAAAACAAACATGTTCAACAGCATGTGTACATTTGAAAAATTCACATAACGCTTTAATCAGTGGAAGAAAAAAGTGCACATTTCGAAGATGTGCACAACTGATGTGTACATTTGGAAAAACACGCATGGATTTTCATGCAAAAAGAATGAACAAAGGTCACACTCTGATACGGACTTGAGTCAGAACGAGCTTTGAGATGGAGTTCGGAGACCATTGGTGAGCTCAGGGTTTGCTGATTTGCACATTCCTCTTTTAGATACTCTTATAGCTTAGTCATAGAACACGTTGGAATCTCCAGCTAAGGTATCTCTGCATAACTTCAGCCTCTCAGTCAAGCATCAGCAACTCCTGCTGACTATTGCCCCATGTGATGAACCACATAACTTCAGCCTCTCGAAGAAACTTCTTCTGGCTCTGGACTGACTCTGCCTGCTCAAGCTGGCCATTGGCTCCTCCTGGGCAGGAAGAAGTATAAGAAGGCTCTCCATCTCAGTGGTACTTTGCTTGGGCAAAAGGTCTGTCTGAGTTCTGGTGTGTCTCTGGTTCTTCCCTTGGTCCTGACTTGTTCTCTGGTCCTGCCTTCTGATTTGCCCATTGATCCTGATTGTTCTTTGGTCCTGGCTTGTACTCTGATCCTGACTCCAGGTTCCCGGCTTGCTCCAGACTTCTGTCCATGTGCAGCCTGGACTTGTGTGCTGTTTCATGAAGAGGGGGTCATGTGAACTTATCTAGTGTGTTTGCCTAATTAGTGCAATTTATAGGAAGCACGAACAAAAACTATGATACTGAAATTTAGTTAATCTTTCTAAACCTGCACATTTACCTCAGATTAAGTCCCATTGGACACAGTGGGACTCACTTTTGAGTAAACATGCACAGGTTTGTACTGCACAGCACTGAAGGCCTCATAGAAGGCTGAACCTGGGTTTGTGTTTCCCCAAGTCAGCCAGTGAACTCACAAAATAAAGAACTTACTTTTATGAGATTGTTATGGTAATGCAATCTGCCAGATGCTTGTCAGACGCTTCAAAGTCTGTTGTAATATCAGTTGCTTCAAAAGGCCTCATGAGATTCTTCTCTCCGTGTGTTCTACATTCTAAATAAGAATCTGTTTCTTAATGATAATGTTCTAGGTATGCTTTATATTTCCAATAGGTTTGCTGAGCTGCATCTCTGTGGAAGCACAAGGCTGAGAATCAAGTGAGTTTTACATGCTTCTGTATTTATTTTATTTAGCAATAGTTTAGAAGGCAGTTACCCACGATACCTCATGGGGCTCACCAAAGACTCGAGAAAGAAAGGAACAACAACCCTCTGAGCTTTGGACAAAAATATGTCCTCAAAACCCTACTAAGATGAAAGGTCCTTACCGGGTAACCTCTGCACATGGACACAGTTTCAGCATCCAAGATTTCTTAGCAGCATTTACAGCGAGCACCTGGCAAATAGTATGACCATTAAAACTGACATTTTGGAGTATAGGAAGCTGCCTTATACCGAGTCTGACCCTTGGTCCATCTAGCCCAGTATTGTCAACACAGACTGGCAGCAGCTCTCCAGGGTTTCAAGCAGGAATCTTTCCTAGCCCTACCTGGAGAAGCTGGGGATCAAACCTGGGACCTTCTGCATGCAAAGCAGGGGCTCCACCACTGAGCTGCAGCTTTCTGCTTTGTGAAAGTGCAACTACCATTGAATAAAGTGGCTTTTTGTAAGTATAACTGCTATATCGTTCAACACCAAGCCAGTGTGATGCAGACCATTGGGTGGGGTGGAGGGGCTGTAGGTTCTGATATGGGCCTGGCTTGATGCGTGTGCCTTTAGTCTAGGGCAGGGGTGCACCATGCAGAACCTCTTTCAGGCCAAGGGCTGAATTCCATTTGGGAGATGCTCTCCGGGAACACATACCAGGGGTGGGAGGAGGCAAAGGCAAAAGGGGCAGCCCAGAATAGCGAACATACCAGTATAGTTTAGTTTAGTTTGAAGCTCTAATTTCTGGTAACTAACCCTTGGGAGAGACATTTCAATATTTTAGAATAGGGGAACTGCACGAAAGCTGGGGGAAAACCAAGGGAGCAGAGGTTGGGAGGGAAGGGGGGGAGCCAGGGAAGGGGGGGGAGCCTTCTGAGGAATTCTGGAAAGTCAGATTGGGAACAGTGGAGGGCTAGATTTGACCTAAGGTTTTGTACCCCTGGTCTCTGCGTTCAATGTGCCTCAGTGTTTGAAGGTATGCACTTCATTATCTCATATTATTTCCTACAGCCTAATTTAGCTATACTGGCAGCATAACATTCCAAATTTTTATGAGGTCTTCCTGAGTAATTTAGGCCAGATCTACACCTTGTGTCATATCATTATGTTCCCATTGTGGTGACGCTATATCCCTCTTGCACATTTATACCTTGTAGGGCACACAATGACATCTATTGTGGGGTTTTGGATAATGTGGAATAAAAAGCAGGACATAAAACTATGATAGTAGTATATAGAATGTGTAATGTGCCCCAACAGTGATCAGTGTACTTCAATACCGCTATAAAGCAGTCATGTAGATCTAGCCTTAGATGCTTCTTTTTGGTGTGTTGTCTTTTCTGAGGAGAGGTTTGATGGTTTGAACCACAGTAGTTTCTTTTAGGAAATACAATTAACATAATAAAATAATGTGGGAGAGAATCGTGTTTAAACTGACTGACAAATAGCGTGGAGCATTAAGTTCCAATGGAAAGACACTTGTTATATTGCAGAGTTTTTGTTTTTATTCTGAAAGATTTTTTTTAATGTTAACACTTATATTGCTTTGCTTTATGATCTGAAAGGTTTTTGGTTTAAGATATTGATTTATGCGAGCGTGCTTAGATTTTGTCTTTACTTTATTGTCCCAGAAATCTATTCTGCATAATTAATAAATATTTCACACTGCAGATCGACTTCAAATTCCAATGAAAAGAGTGCAACATTATTCAGTAGCATCTTGCAGAAAACAGAATATTTGCATCCCATTCTCATTGCTGTGTGATGCATGCTTAAGGAGTACACTGAACCTCACGACTGCAGTTTTCTCACACACACACACACACACACACACACACACGTATTCAGTAATTAAGATGAAAAATGACCGGCATTGTCACCAGAAAGTTCTAGGAGCACAGAGACACTTCAGGCTTATGAAACTTTATAGTCAAATATGCCCTGTGCCACCAACCTTCTAAGAGATGGGGGGGGGGGAATAAGGGGATAAACTATCATTTAAGCATTTTATTATGCTAAGATTTTACAAAAGCTTTAAAACCAGGTTTATGGCATCTCAAGATGGCAAGAAGATGTGTTGCTTTTATCTGCTTCACTGTATGCTACTTTGTTGATTTCCTACCTCACATCGTATTGTCTGTGAAGATGCATGAACTGTTCCTGGCAAAGTCTTTGCATTCAAATATCTCTGTGTGCTTTGGTTCAAGTGAAAGAAGTCTAGATGCTGATGCTTAGGATCCTCACACACTCCTACCCATGTGTGTCTGCAGGAAGGGGCAAGAGGGGGCAGTTGCATCCCCCTGGATGAGCCATAATTCCCACATTCCCAGCTTTCATTTTTAAACAATGCAAGCCTCTAGCCCTTGATATGAAGCAAAATGCATGGACACCATTCCGCCCATTCATTTTGTAATCAACAATAGTCTGCTCTCGCCTTTCAGGCTTTTTAGCCAATGAATGAAGTCATACTGTCATTTGACACACCCACTATCTGGAGAAGGGATTTCCTGGTTCATTATAAAGACTTTGAGGGGTTCCCTGGTGGGAAGTGATTGCTGCCTCAAAAAATCAATTCTGAAATCCTGTTCAGAGTGGACAGTATTCTGTCTACCCAAAAAGAAAAGGTAGGAGCAAAGACAGAGCTGCATGATCTTTCCAACACTGGTTTTATTAATATTCTTTCCTGAGTTTGTAAACATTTTTAAAAATTACCCCAACAATTCATGCAGACAAAGTTCATCATTATTATTAGAGATGTATGGATTTCATTAAGTTCATTCCATCTGTGTTTCATGGATTGTCAGGCGTCTTTCATTCATCGTAAGCTCAGTGATGGAACTGATTTTTTTTTTACCAGAATTTCATTCTATTTGCGCTAATTTGCATTAGCACTAATGTGCTAATTAGTTCATGTGCATTCGCATGAATGTGCATTAGCACAAATCCCACCCAACAGTGAAAAAATCTGCAAAATCCATGTGACTCAGGAAAAGCCGGTCCACTGTGGAATATGCAGGTCAGACTCATACAAATCCAAACTCATTTGAATCTGCTGCGGATTTCTCCAACATCCCTACTCTTGCCTTTGATGAAAACCACAGGTTCCTGAGGCACTAGAAAACAGAAGTGCAGAGAAACACGTCAGTCCTTATATCAACAAAGATGGAGATTAATTGTAGGCAGTGCTCTAGGTGAAACAGTCAACTGAGGCCAAATTGTAAGTATTAATTAGTGGTTGGAGGATATGGAACCCTCAGTACAAAGTCTTCAGGTGGTAGAAAATCATCTTCTGGTTCCATTCCTACTCCTGACTTACTCATTCGGGGCTGTAAGCAATGGGGCTTTTATGCCCCTGCCAATTCTCCTGCACACCCCACCAATTCCTGTCTGCAAGTGGCGTGCCCACCACTTGCAGAATGGAGACTTAGCACTTCTGGGGGCAACCGGAAACAAGTGAAAACACTAGTTTCGGGAATGGGGCAGGTCAGCATAGCTTGCATAAAGGAGCTGTACTGACCTGTCCCAATCCAGAAATGAGCATTTCTGCTGATTTTGGGGTCTTCCTCTGGGAAATGTTAAATTGTAACAGAATCAGCGAGACCTACCACTTGCGCAAGAGCATCAGCGGTGACATAGGCGCCCCACTGGATACTACTCTCAGGCGGCAAATCTCCATTTTAGTTATTATTTAAAGCATTTTTATCTCACTCCTCAACCCCCCCCCCCTTAGATGTTGAGACTGGGCCTATCTAAACTGCCTCGTGGCTATAACCCCTGGCCAAACTTTTGGACTTTGTTTCTTATCCCAATTCCTGCTTTTTGTACTACGTAGTTTGAGATTTCTGGAGAATTCAAAAGCTTGCACAGCTTTATGGAATTTTGGTTGGTTCCAAATCCCAATAAAGGTATTGCCCAACTGTGGTTTTTGGATTTTTCTTTTTCTCATGGACCAGTATGGCTACTCTTGATCTTTAAATATCCAAAATGTGCAACCACACCTGAAATGTGCAGTTACAGGGAAAAAGATGCAATTCCATAAGAACATTCCTGCCATTCAAAACTCAACCCATGCAAATGTTGTATTATGTTGATGTAAAATGTGGCTGATTTCAAAAGGAAAAATGAGTAGTCCAGGTTCCTATTGAAACCTAAACCTTGATCAAACATGCCCATTTCTCCTCCCCCTCCAAAGACACTCCCAACAGATTCCACTGCTGGTGCATTCACTAATGCTTTCCAGTTGAAGGAAATCTTTCTAGGACAACTTATGTGTTGTTGTCAATATTATAATGCCATGACATTGACAATAAGGACAGTGATGCCATGAAATAGTCAGTATGACATTCTTAAGACTGCTGCTCTGTGTTTGTGCATTTCCCCCATCTTGTTCTTAGGGATGTGTGTGTGTGTGTGTGTGTGTGTGTGTGTGAAAGAAGGTTTAGTTGGAGTTCATGATGCCTCTTGTGTGAAGGTTGACTAAAATAGTCTTCTGCATTAATGCTGTCAAATTCCCAAGATTTTCTGCCATTCTGTGTAGGCTTCTAAATGTCAGGGAATATGACTCTCTAAGCAACAAAGCATTGTAGACACACAAGCAAAATGCACAGCTATGTTACAGCAGCATGTGCTGTGTGTGCGAAATTGCGCACCCTTGTGGAGCTTTGCCACTCCCTCCCACTCTCAAAAAATTCCTGTGGATGCCAATGCTCCTACCATGGCTTAGTTCAGGCAATATGGGGAGGGGTGGCCCCAACAAAACCTCCTCTGGCACACAATCAGAGAAGCATAAAGTATTAACTGGGTGATAATAGAGATGCTAATCAGAAACAATTCCCATGAGATTACATTTTTAAAATCAGATATCCATCATAATTCCCTTTAATCATTACAACTGAAATACTTAAGAGTCGTCAAAAAGTCAATAATCATCCTAGGGTATTACTCTTTCCCAATCTGGCAAACTTCCTGAACATGGAGGGCCTCCCATATGACTTCACAGAGTCCTGTTTTCCCCCTCTCTCCATGATCCACATATACGCACTACATCAGGGCAGTCAGGAGAATGAAAGGTCTGTAAGCTTCCAAAACTCCCATCAAGCCTCCCTTTTGACTCAATCCCATTTTGCAAGACCCAGAGCTTACACCGACTGAGTTGAGGAAAAACCGAGTGGGGATATGAAAAGCATGCATAGATCTCCTATTCCTTCAGACTGCCCTGTTGTACTGCTTACATGTAAACCCATTCCCTGAGGGTTGAGGGGAGAAAATGGGCTCTATTGAACCTTACAGAGTTATCCCTCCACTTACAGGAATAAGAAGGATCTTGCCCAGAACGTTTTTTTCCATTATTTAAACTTTTTTGTTCCACCATTCTTCATTTCAAGGAGGCTTACAATATCCCCCCACCCTAAAATCAGTAATAAAAACCCAACAATTCATTTTAAAACAGCAACTCCATAATAAGAGTTAACATAAGCCCTATTCAGACATTATGCCTGAAAAGGGAACACCCTTAAGAGGGATGAGGTTGAGTGGGTCACTGCAACATCCTCACAGTGTCCCTGACATCCCCATGACAAGTGGGTAGGAATTCAGGGGGCTTCTACTCATGTTCACTTGAACACAAGACCCTGGTGGGCTTTGCTGAATTTCGGCAGCAAATTGCTGCTTTTCCCTGTTGCCCTAGCAATCTCTAGTTACACCGCACAAACATTAGTTTACACTAGTGCAATATCATTAGTGCTAATGCAGAGGCACAGTTGGATACTACCCAGTGTATTAAGAACAAAATGTCAATTGTATATTTCCTCAAACATGGTATAAGGCAAATCTACTTCACATTTGTTGCAGAATAATTATAGAATAGGGTGAAATTATTATGTTTCTGTTATTCCCAATAAACATGCATTGGATTGCACCACATAGCTACATACATTTGCATATGAGAGGGAAATAGAGGAAAAAATATATATACTTGCTTTGTTTGTTTTTGACAATGAGAGGTGAACTATAATCCATAAAAGATTAGGCCATAATATTTTTGTACTCCTTCAATTGTCACAAGACTCTGTTGTTTTATCTGTTGCAATAGACGTGATCTGAGAATAGACATTCCTCTTCTCTCTTTCACAAATGCGGATGCCTCTTTTAAGATACTTGCCATGTGGGCAGTTTTTATTTGTAATTCGAGTAGTTGTTGTGATAGTGATAATGATAATAACAGTAAATCTTTCTATTAAATTTAAATTGGGGGCACCTTTTTAGCCAATCAAAATGCTTTAGGGTACAATACTATTGGGATAGGCATCCGCCTCTGAACTCAGAGGCAAGTGCCTATCCAATGCAGGGCAGAAGCAGCAGAGGGGATCTTCTCCTCCATACTTCAGCCTCCCTGTATTCGTGGTTAGACAGCCGATTTCAGCTGTCTAGCTGTGGGAAGTCGGAGTGGGGTGGGGGAGGCCGGACAATGCATAGGAAGCATCAGAAAGGAGCTTCTGCCCTCCCTGCCCCAGCCCGCCCCCAGGAATGCCCTGTTTTCGCTGCTCTGCACTGCTCTTATTAGCTCAGAGTGCGGGGCCAATCCACGCTGCCTATGAGGCAGCGCAGGAGGGGTGGAGGTCAGTTCTCAGGGAACCAACCTCGGAGTGCAGGCTCTGTGGTCAGTTCCCAGGAACTGACCTATCCTATGGCCATCTAGCCACTGACTAGCGGCCATAGGATTGTGCCCTTAATTAATCAATCTATTCAATTAACCAGCAAAACATTGCTGCCCCGAAATTGAATATTAAACTGCTGAAATTACTATCTAACCGTGACGCCAACATTACTAGTCTCTGTAAGTTTCTGGGTAGCTCTGCTTTAAGGTAGGTCACATTTTTAACAAGGTTGTCTAGGTTGGAAAACATTAAAGATTCAGCAGATTGTTCCTTCGTGCATAATGCATTTTAACCTGAATATTAACATTGCAGAGCTTCTTAATGCAATGTATTGCCTCTGTTTGCTATGGATTTCTTTCTGAATTTATTATAAGTCAAAACAAATATAGAATTTAATTAATGCAACCCCAGCAATTAATAATGCAGGGCCTCAAAAATAATATATAAAAATTCTGAACAGTCAAGGAGGCCCCTGTGTAAAAGCAGTACACCAAAACTAAGTAACTGATGTTGCTAATAAACTAAATGGTGCACATTTAAGAGCAAGAAATTGCTAGAACAGAACACTGGTCTACCAAGGCTAATAAACTTCCTATATTTAAAGGATTTAACAGATTGGTGGTTTTGAAGAAGCCTAAAATTCGCCTAATTTATCATTCTGGATTTCAAGTTAATTAAAAACCTTTAGTAAAGAAACTCATAAAGTTGCGTTACAAAGTAGAAAACCTCTATGTCCAAAACCTTTCATAGGTTTTACTAAGTTCACACTTGCATGCTCATCGCTTGATGACTGCATCATGCAATAAAGTCATGTAAGCCATTGCGCTTCAACCACCACGGCACAGACAGAGGAGTCACCTCACCTCAGACGTGGCATTTTTCAGTGGAATCAGTTAACACATTCCCTTGCAAATCAACATGTGTTGAGTAATCATCCCTTATGTGGTGTACAATGTATGTAAGAACAAGTCCTCAGATGCATGGAATGCAATATCTACTCTAGGAACACACATACAGGATACCAGCTGATTGGGACTAATGTTTTAAATCCGATCTAATAAAAACTGCTGCAAATTTGAAAACAGGTGCAGCTAAATGTCAATCAATTGCAAACTGATTCCAATTCTGGTGGAATGTCAGCCCGATAATTCAGTTCAGATCCACCTCAATAATGGGGAAACACATCAGTTGAGCTGCATAATACTAATACTAATACTAATACTAATACTAATACTAATGAAATTGACTAGTATCCCCATACAGCCTCACACTGCTGTGGTGTGGTAATAATTCTCCTCTTCAGAGGAGAAGAGGATGAAGTTATGTGAACCTTGGTGGGCTAGATAGGGCTCATAGGCTTTATACTTCTTACTGTAGGTTAAATCAACTGCTCATCTTCCACGCTGGAAGAGCGAGGCTTATTCTGTGATCCCAATATAATTCCCCTCCCTATAACTGTTAGACATCAAACCTAAATGTGAGAACATTTAATACCATGCATAATTAACCTGTGGAATTGGTTACTGCAGTACCTACTTATATTTTACTTCAAAAATATATATAATATTTATAGGGATCATAATGCATATTTAATTATAGTAGTAAAAACTGAATTACACTTGTAAACACATTATCCTAGTTATTAACCCTTGGCTTAAGGGCAGAAGACATATGCCAGTTCATGATAATTAGAAACAAATCAAGCAAAGTAATGAACGGGAGTCTCTAAAGCTGTGGAAAAAAATAGATTTTCTCCCCAGCATAGTTTTTAAAGGTAAGCAAAGTCATAAATACAATTTAAATTTACATATTTGATATTTCCTTCTCTAATTATTAAATCTGTCTTGTGCATTTCCACAACACTGAATGAAATGATAAACTGAAAACTTAAAAAATAATAATGATTAATTAAGCCAAAATGGTTCCTTCCTTCTCTGAGTTTTGCCAAAGCCACAGTTAATATAAAAGTTACTTCCATTGCAATGAGCTGTTTTATTCGATTAAGCACCAGGCATGTTGAGGAGAGTAAATTCTTCCATCTAAATTATGACGACAACAATAACAAAATCAAACTAAAATATATCCTTTCTCAGACCATTCTTTACACCAGAAGGAAAATACAATTTCATCCCATTTTTTTCTTCTGATTTGCTAAGAGGGAAAGAAAAATGGAATTCCTAGAAATAGAGAACTGCCAAATGGTATTTCCTTACAGTCCCTTACGTTGACAGGAGAAATTGGTACATTGAAAAGATTTTTCAGACCTTGGCAAGAAAATCCCATACTAATGTCTGTCTGTAGTCTAAAACATCTGGAGGTACCCAGGTTGGGGAAGGCTGAGGTAGACCTTTAGTTTCATTCAGCAGGCCTCTTCTCAGGTTCTTACACAGCTAGAGGGACCTTTGCCTTGACCTAGTAATGCAATTCTCCTCTTTTGATGGGCTCCTTCAGATAACCCAGTTGCCAACACTTGATGACTAAGAGGTGGAGGGTGGAGGGTGGGGTTTCTTTGGTTTTTAATTTGGCAACACTGAGGTAATAATTTGGTAATACTGGGGATGAATGATATTATTTTGAATGATTTTTTGCAACATAAGATAAGCACTAAGAAAAGGGTTGGAAACATAAATAAGCAGTATCAGTCCGTGTACTTGATTGTTAAAAAATTTATTACTTAGTAGGGAGTGCAGATGCCACTAGCTGTACTGCAATGTGTAGAATTTTTTAGTCTTGTCTATCAGTCCCATTTCTCTTGATTTTACCCCCCTAATGTGAGCTATTTCTTGTCTTAGGAATCTCATTTCACACTTATCAAAGACTGTATAATATCAAAACAGCAATATATCACTGTAAGTGTGGGCCTTTGAGCTTGATATCAGACAGCATCACAGAATTACATGCTTCATAAGCATTTGCCACCTACATGCTTCCCCAAAGAGAAATTCAAAGAACGTCTTCTCTCAGTACCATTTTGACAGAATTCCTGATTGATCCTCAAATTATATAAGACTTATTAATGATCATTGCTGTTTATTGAACCAATAGCAATGTGTAAATCCCAGGTGTGTTCATCTTCTTTTAGGTTCCCCTTGCACTTGTTTGGAGTCTGCAAGCAATTTAAAAGCGTTAAATATCTGGCATAGTAGAAATTAACCAAAACAGTAGGATCCTTCTCAAAGTTTGATTCTCAGCAAGCATTCAAGCAATTAGCAGTTGAGGGTGGAGGAAGGGGGTTAATCCTCTCCTCCCATGCCATTTTCCTGCTGGAAATTGCTCACTAAGCAGCTTTTTGCTCATTTTTTTAAATAAAAAGTTTTTAATCAGGGCAAATAGCTGTGTGTGGGGGGAGATTTTCATTGGGAGGTGGCCTGGGAAGAAGGATTAACTCCCCTCTCCCAATGCCATGGTCCTAATCCAGATTGGAGAAGCCCTTATTTGTTTTGTGAAAAAAAGACAGAGACATGGCGAATCTTAAGCACACTATTTAAAAATGTGCTTAAAGTCACATCTAATTTGACTCATTGTTTAAACTAGAATAGTCTACCTGATTTTTCTTCCAAATACCACCTC
Organism: Heloderma suspectum; assembly: GCF_057233095.1. Classification (NCBI taxonomy): domain Eukaryota; kingdom Metazoa; phylum Chordata; class Lepidosauria; order Squamata; family Helodermatidae; genus Heloderma; species Heloderma suspectum. The sequence continues at coordinate 277,765,248 of NC_139458.1, forward strand.
CGACAGATCTTTCAAACCCACTGAATAATCTCATGACAATTAAATAAAGCCATATGTGTCCTTCCTCTTCTGCCTCCTTCAGCCACACCTCCCACCTCCATCCCCCATTCTCAATGGTCAAGAGAGCCGTTACTCTCTGGTCCCTTATTTTTGAATGTGAACCATCTATGGAACTGTGATCTACAACTCTCCTGTAAATCAGAGAACAGATGGGCACCCTATGTCACACAAGGGATTTCAAGTTATCAAATGCAGCTACAATGTTGCACAGCATGTGAGTGCTGCACATACAAGAGGATAATTAAGACATTGCTGTAGATTTAAATATGGATGAGCCATCATTTTCAATTGTTTGAGGTTATAAATACTTAAAGGTTGTTACATAAGAAGCTCAAGGCAAAATATTCTGTGTGCGTGTGTGTGTGTGTGTGTGTGTGTGTGTGTAACATAGAAAGATTTTGCATATTTGTATTGTTTTTGTGGCTAGCGGATATGGACAGTTAATATAGCTTGTCTCTTGACATTATCCATGCCTAATGGAGTTTAGCAGAGATGAAGAGATTACTACCCTCTCGCTGAACTAGGGTTAGCCAGAGGTCAGGGCAGAGTAAGCTGGTAAGAAGCTGATGACAGCCATAAAGAGAAGCTAGTTGCATCAAATCTTTCATTCACATCTATGTAGCAGTCATGGAATAAGAGGAGACAGGAGAGGTCCTCTTATGGACCAGTAACTGGTGAAAGAACAAAAAGCAGAGAGTAGGTATAAATAGGGATGTTGGAGAAATCCTCCATGGACCCCAATGAGGCCGGATTCTATTGAATCCGGCCCCCCCGAAGTCCATGGAGGATCAGATCTCCTACCTTGTCTTGCAGCATGAAGTCCTCTCTGGCAGATCCTCCCTGCTGCCAGCTCCGAAGACCCAGCGATACAGCCACCATGGCCGTATCGCTGGACTGCGGACTCAAATGGCATCCGCTATGCCATTTGCGTCCCTGCTCTTTAATGTGATAGGCTACGTAAAGATTTACATAGCCTATCACGGTAAAGTGCAGGGATGCAAATGACGTCTGCTATGCCGGATGCCATTTGTGGACACAAACCAGATTGCCCCCCCCCCCGCCGCGGACCCCCCAGCAGACCCAGGTAAGTGGGGTTCATACATCCCTAGGTATAAAGGGTAAATTCTCCCAATGGAGGAAAGTAAATAGTGGGGTCCCACAGGGATCTGTACTAGGACCAATGTTTTTCAATGTCTTCATAAATGATCTGGAATTAGGAATGACCAGTGAAATGCCCAAGTTTACCGATGAGTCGATGACATCAAATTGTTCAGAGTGGTCAAAACAAAAAGGGAGCTCCAAAAGGATCTTTCCAGACTGGGAGAATGGGAATCCAAATGGCAAATGTGGTTCAATGTAAGCAAGTGTAAAGTGATGCATGTTGGCGCAAAAAATCCCAACTTCAAGTATAACCTGATGGGATCTGAGCTAGCAGTGACTGACCAAGGAAGAGATCTGGGGGTTGTGGTGGACAGCTCAATGAAGATGTCAATCCAGTGTGCGGCCACTGTAAAAAAAGGCAAAACACATGCTAGGCATAATTAGGAAGGGAATTGAGAATAAAACTGCCAATATCATACTGCCTTTATATTAGAGCTGTGTGCAAAGGGCCTCTCAAAATTCTCCTGCACCGTGAACACCATGATGCAAAAAAAAAAATGGCGATCGCAAAAATGCACACCTAGAATTAAACACAAAATCGTGCTGTGAATTGCCCATATACGCAAGATTACAGGCCGAAACGGGCGCCCATGCCATCCCTAATATCATTTACATTATTATTCTTTTAAATGCAGAGTTTTAAAATGAAAGAATTATAGCATCACAGTCCCCTGCATCCCAGCAAAGTTAGCCAGGGTGACAGTGCTACAGAGGAGTGGGGGAAACCTCCACCTGTTGCCACCACCAATGATGCAAGGGAAGGGGGGAGTGCATGTGATGAGTGGCAGGGCATTGGCAGGTACCAGGTGATGCCTTTCCAAGCCTTCCGTTTGGGCTTGGAATTCCCTTCTCAGAAATGTTTCTGAGGCATTGCAACATGTTCCAGGGAACCCCTGAAAATGGCCAACTCAAACAAGGAAGGACTCTGCTGGGCTTGCCCATCTCTATCCCTAGTCCTGCCACCTGCCACATGCATTCAACTGCATGTGCGAGGCCTCCAGTGTTGTGGAAATGGCCCTTTACAGCAGCCATTGTGCGCAACAGTAAATATACGAAAATATAGAGGGCATCTTGAGTAAAAAATGGCGGCTTGCATGGAGGAATGGGCAGCTCCAAGAACACCCTGGAGATGTGTAATCTTTGAAAAATGTATACTTTAAAATGTACACTTAAAACACACACACACACTTTCATGCTTTAGTCAATGGGGGGAAAGTGTGCACTTTTGAAAAATGTGCATGGAAATGCATACTTTTCCTCTTTGAAATGCACACTTTCCCCATTCGAACGAAAAGAAAAACAGGTCACAAATGAAAACGGGAGTGAGGTGAACCGAGTTTCAAAGTGGAGTTCAGAGAAGCTCAGCAAGCTTGAGCATCCCCAAAAGTAACCCTTTTGAGCATTGCTGAAGTCAAAATCAGAAAGTCTCTCAGAATGCCTGAAAACTGGAGATTTAGGGTGGGGGTGGGGCAATTAGATTATGAAAGAAAGCAGATTTTTCCTTCAAGGTTATTAGAAGATCTACAAAGTCCTTGGGCCCACCCCCCTGTAGTATTTATAATGAAATACTTCACTGAATAAAATGTGAAGTTAGATTATAAAGAATCAATATAATGGATCACAGATCCTCTGCAGTTCCTAGTTTTAATTAACAGGGGCTTCGCTGTTGTAACCAACATATAGATGATTAAGATGGAGACAGTTCCCTTTATCATTTTTTTTAAAAGCACAATACGTGTTCTGTCAGGAACTATTTTTCGGGGGGGGGGGATGTTAAGAAAATACTTAATTATACTCTTTAATACTGGAATGAAAACTGATTTCTACATTATGTTGTCAGCTACAGAACATAAAGAGGCTGACAGACTATCATTTGGAAATGCCTTCTTTTGACTCACTTAATTTGGTTTACAGGATATTTAATCATATAAGTGACAAATGTTACTGCTAATATTTTTCATCTCACCTGAAATTACAGACAAATCTTAGCCATTGGACTAATGTGCAACATTCGCATTAACTGGCTAAGCTGGAGATGCTTAATACAGCTATAACTACAGTCCTAAACAGGATAATTTCACAGAGTCCCCACCACCACCACCACCTTTTTAAAAAATTAGGGTGAATCTGGGCCTAGTTATATGATCCTTCTAAGCATGTTGACCAATGCAAATGTACATTTTTGCAAATGATAAACATTTATGTGCTTTACATTTGCAACATGACCAAGGGTGACCATGTGTCCTCTTTTGCAGAGGACAGTCCTCTCTTTGAAGGTGTCTTCTATCCAAAGGGCTGTCCAGTCCAATTCCATTTTAAAGATATAGAACAATAAAAACTGTTGCCCATCAACAGTTAGCACCTGAGAAGCAAACTGAATGGGCAGGCACATAGGTCACCTGGTCACAGTCTTCCACACAAGGGCCAGCATCAAGGGCAGGCATCGTTGAGCACCTGCCGAGGGCCCTCACCCCAGCCGGGCCCCACTGACAAGAGCCCCTGGACTTGCTCCTCCTCGTCACCACTCTAACCTGCTGGTTCACCTGCCTCCCGCTCTGGCCCAGACAATGGTGGTGGTGAGAGGAGGAGCAGTAGATGCCACTGCCTAACTGATTGCTGCCTCTCTGCCTGTCAAGCTAGCAGGTGCTACAATGATGAGAAAGAGGGTGAGGAGTGAGAGCAGCTGATGAGAGAATGGTGGTGAGAAGGTGGACTCACGGAGGGAGGGGTTTCATTGAGGGTGTCTTACCCAAGCACCCTCAAAAACCTGGAGCCGGCAATGCTTCCACACTATGGCAAGATGTACTGTATTTCAATTTGAATAATATTAGCTATTTCTAAATTTGCAGCTCTACATATAAATTAGCATATGCAAACTTCATGCAAATCATTGTCCTCCTTTGTCCTCTCTTTTGGTGACACGTTTCCTGTTTTTTAGTGATTCTTGAGTGGCTGCCCTACTCTGAACATGTGTAGATGAGTTTTCACTCAACAGAGCAAGGTAAGAGGAGAGGGATATGTGCCTAAGAGCTTGGAGGAAGGAAGGACAGACAGGCTTGTGTCTTCCTAATGTGGAAATTTAAAAAAACAGGGTACTACTGGTTCACATGTAATGCCAGAGAGAAATATAAGGTCGCTGACGCCCAAGTTTAAATAAAAGATTTGGGGATGTGTCACTAACTGCTCAAAACAGAATTTCTGCCACATATGAAAAGTTCTGACATTTCAATATTTACATGAAGCCTGAATTAGAATGAGGAGTTCAAACATCAGAAGTACTGGCAGGTATTTTTAAAACGCTAAAATGTCATGCTATTTTCAACTAGAGCCAAAATTGTTTTGCATTTGTTGATAGTACCAGAATGGAGTACACTCCCATATAAGTGCTAAACAGTGTACATTGGGATGCAGGGTAGGATGGTGCTGTCAGGTGAGGAGGCTGAGATAATTTTCCTTTAGGTGCAGAAGAAGTTGTTGTGATTTAATTCATTGGTAGAATACCCCTACATATACCAAACTGACCCCTGAGATTTTCCAAGGAGGCCTAATTGGTTGTTCCATGACCAACAGTGTGTCATCAGGTAACAGCATGTTCTTGGGCCTTCTTGGTAGTGGCCCCCACCTTCTGGAATGTTCTCTCACATGTGGTCCAAGAGGCAGAAGCTGTGGCAAGCTTTAAATACCTCTTGAAGGCATATTTGTTTATTCAGGCTTTCCCTGACTTGTAATCACACTGCTCTGTTCTGCTGTTCTTGTAATGCTTTAAATGTGTTGATTATTTCATATTTTTACATTGTTTTTTATATTATTTTTTATGTAAACCGCTTAGAGATCTTAATATATCAAGCAATATATAAGTAACTTAAATTATAAAAAACAATACTATTTAAATCCAGATATTTTCCCCAATCCAGGGAACTTCACTTACAGTTTAAGAAAATGTGCCTGCTACTGTGATCTTAACAACTCCAATCCCCTAGAACTGACACATTTTTAATGTCCTGCTCCTGTGCCTTTAACATCATCCTCATGTGCAGGAGATTCATTTTCTAACATGGAGATAAAGTCACTTGAACACCTACTTAATATCTGCTCACCAGATTTTTGTTAAATGCACAGAAAAAGGGCCAGTAAACAAGATGGTTTGGTTATTGTATTTTTATATTGCTCTTTAACTTATATTCCCAAGATAATTGTTTTATCCTTTTTTTTAAAAAAGGATAAAACAATTAAAATGTAAATACAAAACATAGAATAAGCTAAGAGCTGCAAAATAATAAAAGCATAAAAGAGTCAGCAGGATTAAAACTGCATCTAAAAGGCTCAGGAAAGAAAGGAAACTAACTATGAGCAGAAGGTTGAGCAGCCCAGAACTGAATGGACCTCTCTAAGGGCACCATCCTATCCAGATAGGCGGCCACCTCTGAACTTGGAGGCGACCGCCTATCCAAAGCGTTAGGATTTTCTTGGGCCTTGCAATTTACATTTGAGCACAATATGGGGAGGGGGTTAAAGCTAATGGGCAACAGGGAAAGTAGGGGAGTGAGATCCACTGTATTAAAAGCATGCTAGATGCTGATAGGAGTTTTTTGATAACCTTCCGACCTTAACTGTGTCTTCCTTATAAGGAAACTGGATAAAAAGTAAGGGGTCATAGATAAGAACACATTGTGGTTTGGGGTTCCCCTGTCTGGAAGTAAAGGGAAGAAAAAAGGAGCTGTTGACCACATAAAAGGAGAACTTAGACCTGTTTTACAGTAAACAAGAGGTAGGAGGGAATATTTGGGAAATGTGTCATGAGATGGGATGTATAGGATGACATGGACCAATAGTTGTAAAGGTTTTGGAATATGCATTAGAGGGGAGGACATCAACTTTGAGAAGTTATATAATGGGGTACATGGAAGAAATCTGGGTCTTCTTTCTTTATTCTGGGCCAAGCCTGCTACACTGTGGTCAGTTATAGGCCATGGTTGAAGCCAGGGTTCGGAGTGGGAGAGAGTCCCTTTACCATTTTGGGTAGAGTAGTGATTGATTTGTGAGTATGGCTTTGCTTGGCTGAAGGTTTGTGTGCCTGTTAAACTTTTCTTTATCTTTTTTTAATAAATGCATTTAGCTTCTGTCATTGTTTTAATCCTTATTTATAGAATTTAAGTAAATCTGGGTGAATGTGAAGACTCTGGTCTCCGTCCCCAAATGAACCACGCCTACCACATCAGGGCCAAACTCAGGCTGTTTAAAGTAGGTATGCCTAGGAACTCAGAGGCCCTGAAATTTTAGCCTCCAGTTTTCCCCTTACACAGTTTTCCCCTTTCCCTTAGGGATGTCAGAGAATTCCGCGATGGATCTCGGTAAGCCGAATGCCAGTGCATTTGGCCCCCCGAAATCCATCGCGGAACAGCCTGCCACTCCCCGCCCCCAACGGATTCCCCCCGGGATGAGACTTACCCTGGGGCGGATGTTTCGGGCGGTGGCGGCTCCAGCGGCAGCTGCGGCGGCGGCGGCTGGTCTTCCGATTGGCTGCCGCTACCACCATTTGCAGTCTGTCTTTTTTTTTTCCCCATAGATGTGATAGGCTGCGAAAAGACTTACGTAGCCTATCATGTCTGGGTAAAAAAAAACGCGTACGCAAATGGCGGCGGCTATGGCCGCCGCCATTTGCATTACTTATTTTTCTTTGTCTTAGTCTACGTAAATATTTACGTAGACTAAGATGAAGACAAGAAAGGGGAACGCAAATAGCGCCCAGTACGCTGTGTTCCCCTTTCTTTTCTTTGTCTTAGTCTACGTAAATATTTACGTAGACTAAGATGGCAAAAAATAAGGAACGCAAATGGCGGCAGCCATAGCTGCCGCCATTTGCGTATGCATTTTTTGTGGGTTTTTTACCCAGAGCCCTCTGGCGCGGAACCGCCGTGGAGGACAGCCAGCCATCGAGGATTCTGGGGGGGAGGACCGGATCGCCTCCCCCCCCATCGAGGATTCCGGAGGGAGGGACGGAATGCCTCCCCCCCACCATGAACACAATCCGTGGAAAGGTAAGTGACTTTTGTACATCCCTACACAGGGCAGGAGAAGCATGGAGGGGATTGTTCATGCTTCTCCTGCTCTGTATTTTTGGCTAGACAGCCGCTTTTGGCTGTCTAGCCACGGGAGGGCTGAGTGGGGAAGGAGACTGCTGTATGACATATTGGATGTATCGTAGAGGCATTTCCGCCCTCCCTGCCCTGGAACACCCTCTGGGAATGCCTCTTTTCAGCTGCTCCACACCCTCTAGTGAGTGCGGAGCATGGAGCTGTTCCATGCTGCCTCCAAGGCAGCATGGAAATGGGGGGAGGTTGGTTCTGCGGGAACTGACCTCGAAGCGTGAGCTCTGTGGTCAGTTCCCGGAAACCATTATATCTTATGGCCATCTAGCTACTGTCTAGTGGCCATAGGATTGCTCCCTCCATCTTCGAATTCCTCTTCTTAAAAGCTGAGTTTCAGAGAGGGGATTTTCTTAAGAACAAAGAAAGTAAGAGGGGAGGAAGTGGGGATGATATTTGCCTAATATAGGGGCTTTGTGCAAATGCTTCTTCTAAGATTGTGCCTGCTGTGATGCATACATCCATCATCCAAAAAGATGGGGGGCGATTTTCCCTTCAAAACAAATGCTTTATTCATATACAGATTTAAGTATATTTAATCATATTTAATTTTTGTGAACTGCCCAGAGAGCTTCAGCCATTGGTTGGTATAGAAATAAATGTAAATAATCAATCAGTCGACAGAGGGAGCAATCATATGGCCACTGGACAGTGTCTTGAGGGCCATTGGATGGTTTGGTTTCTGGGAAACGAGGTCAGAGCCAGGGCTCTGACCACAGTTCCCAGAAACTGCACTCCCCGCCCCTGCCCCCTCATAGCTGTCACGTCTCTCTCCACACTGGCTATGGCTCTATGCTCAGAAACAGAGCAAAAAGGTGGGGAAAAGGGGCGGTCCCAGGGCAGGGAGGGGAGGAGACTACAAAAGCTGCATTTACACAGCTTCTCATGCGTCATGCAGCCTCCTTCCTTCCCCCTCCCTGAAGCCGTGGCTAGACGGGTGAAATTGTCTAGGAAAAAATGGAGGGAGGCCTAGCATGGAGGAGGGGATCCCCTCTGTGTTCCAGCCGCCCTGCACAGGATAGTCAGCAGCCTCCAATTTCAGAGGCGGGCAACTATCCAGGTAGGATTGCGCCCTAAGGCTACAACACTCTAACCCATTTACCTGGGTTACACAGGGCAGGTAAATGGGTTAGAATTCAGTGGGGCTTACTGCTGAGTAAGCATGTACAGTATTACACTGCAAAACCCATAAGATTAATTGACCAATATTTCTTTAATTGGGGGAAAGCCTTAATTAAAAAATAATAATCTCAAATCTGCTTATGTTTTTCCATGTGCTTTTGAAGGAGGGTGTGATTGTTTATTATCAAATATTTGAATTTTCCACTGATCCTTACTAGTTATCAAATTATTTTCAATTTAAATTATTTTACTGTGGTGGCTTTTGCTTGTTCCATTATACTTTTGTGAAATTAGAAGAATGTACAGCAGCTCCATAATCAACTTTTGTTATTCAGTTCCATGGAATAACAAAAATACATCTTGTGTTACATGCACTACTGTATTTCTCACAAAAGTTTAACTAGGCATTTGGCAGGCAATGCGAGAGAGATAGTTACAACTCTGGCAATTTCGCTTGCAACTAAAGATGTATGAGAAATTCATTTATGTTCATTTTTGACCAGGATTTACACACTTTGCACCTTGGGGTTGCGAATGCAATCGGTGGTCAAGGTCTGTACATTTCCGAGCTCGTGATACAATGTGAGGGACAAAAAAGAAAGTGTCTGAAAAAATGCTTACATTTGAGAAATGTGCACGATAAATGCACGTAAACATGCTTTAATCGATGGGAGAAAAAATGTGTGCCTTTCAAAAATGCATACAATTTCTGCATACATTTGGAAAATGCAGACAAAAATGCGCACTGACTTTCATGTGAAAAAAGAAAAGAAGACAGAGCTCCCAATCCAATAGGGATGGGAGTTGGAAACATCTTCAAGGTGGAATTCAGAGAGTCTCATTGAGCCTGCATTTTGCTGATTCACACATCCCTACTTCCAAGCCCAATGTCCAAGCGGAGAAAAGCACAGCTGGGAGCAGTATCACAAAAGAGAGGGAGGGAGAGAAGGCTCCAAGCTGCAGCACAGGAGGGCATGGACAGCTGCAGAAATAGGATATGAAGCAGCCAGCTGGAGAAAGCGAAACTAAGCTGCACTGTCATTATGCCCAAGCTGTGGGGAGCTGTTCTGAAGGTCACTTGAAAGAAAGCTACTGCTGCCAGTGGATACAGGCTCTATTCTAACCTCTGTGCAGGGGTGGTCAAGGCTGTTAGTTCCTAGCGGCAGCAGACAGCTCAATAGTCAAATACTCACTAACATATGATGTGCATTTGGCACAACTTCACAAGGAGTAAGCATGGCAGTGTTCATTGTAAAAACAACAGCAACAACCCACTCCTGCTACCGTACAGTTGTCTCACTCTGCCCAATTATAGAGCCAACTTTGACATAACATATCTAGCAATCATTAGATCCATTTATCTCCATAAGAATAATTCAGTTCTAAAAACTGATATAACTAGACAAGGAGGCAGTCTTGCATTGTACCTATCTGTCTAGCATTTGAGGCCTTGACTTAACTGCGCAAGGAGCCTAACCGTGTGAAGCATTTCAGACTTTTCCTGTTATAAAACATGGACGGTGTAAGTCACTGTCACGTAGACCAAAAGATTATCGCTGTTTGTGACCAGCAACTGTCTGTGGGCAACTTCTGCAGTTTCATCACTCTGAAAGGGAGGAGCTAGCCCTAAGGTACAATCAGGGCCAGCGTCAAAGCATGGTCGGGGACATGACAAAGGCCCACACCCCTGGAGCTGCTCCTCCCCTTCCTCATTGCACCCTGCTTGTTTGCCTGCCTTTCGCTCTGGCCCAGACAATAACGGTGGTGAGAAGGAAGAGCAGCAGATGCCCCTGCCAGGTTGCTCACTGGCTCTCCGTTGGCCAAGCAAGCAAGTGGTTGCAGTGATGAGAAAGAGGCAGAGGAGCAAGAGCAGCTGGTGACAATGGTGGTGAGAGAAAGTAGGCTCATTGAAGGAGGGGGACCACTGGGGGTGCCTTGCCCAAAGACTCTCAAAAACCTGGAGTCGGCACTGGGTAGAATGGCTCATTGCATAACCATGGCTTACTTTCCTTAACCATGGTTAATTGTTATCTCCAGATCATGATTAAGGATTGGCTGCAAACTATGACACAAAATCATATTTTGACGTAGGATTGCATTAACTGAGGTTACGTCCTACATCTGCAGTGAAAAAACCACAGTTAAGGCAACCCTGTCCTGTCCCCACTTTCCAGCTTCTCAGTTTTCAAGGTGACAAACAGGTTTCAAACATATCTTACTGTTCATGCTCTCTGGAGACAGGACTTTGCTCAGCAAGCTAGACTGTGCTTTCACTGTCCAATACAATAAGGATCTTATCTATGGTTAAGGCAACAAAACATGGTTAGTGCTAACCACGGGCAAGTGTATTCTTTATTTACTTATTAATTCAGTATGTATATGACACCTTTCTGCTTCAGGCAGCTAACGTTAAAATTGAGACAATATCCATATAAAAATCCAATTTTTCTATCTGTACTGAGCCAATGTCACGGCTTTCCATGGTACATATATATATTTAGATACATATTTAAACTTAATGATCAGGTAGTTGCTACAGGTATAAACCAACTTAGAATATAATAGGCTGTGTTACATTTATTCATCAGTTTTGGTAAGTCTCAGTTTGCCTTTCAGTAAACAGATGTCCACACAACATAAAAACACTACTAAAATTAGCATTAATTGGCTCCTTTGAGAGCCTAGTGTTGGAACCCAGACCAGCTAAGTGAGTAGTGAATTATCATTTCACCCTGCGAGTTCACTCCAGGTCAGACCAACTGAGGCCTACTGGCCCAGCAGTTTGAGAAAGAATAGCTGGATAAAAAACAAATGCCTGTAATCTATGTGGTAATAAATGCAACATTTCACCTCAGATAAACTCAGGGTAACAAATTAACAAATGATCAGGCAAGGAACAATAAAATATTTAGAAGCCTGGTATATTGAGAACTTTGTACAAATCGCTGAGTAACATCTGAGGGGAACACACACTACTCTGATATACATTTTGTTCATTTTCTGTCAGCTTCCTAATGAGGAAACATCACTCTCATGGTTACCTTCCTCAATAAAATGTTTATTGTTCTCAAGTTTAATTTCTGCTAAACAGTATTCAAGAAAGGACACAATTTATCAGGTGTGCAATGCACAGCACAAGGCAGCACTATAAATTAAATTATCAGCATGGGGCAGAAAGAGATGTTCCCAAGTCTGTGTATGTCTTAAAGTATTTATGTGAATCCTTGCATGGGAGGAGCAATTGTAGGGGAGAACTCTTTTTGTTGTCAGATATCTTGTTCTCCCTGAAAATGTATCCCCAGTGGATTTTAAAGGATCTTCCTCCCAAGATGAGACCAGAGGTATATTGGAATCTAGAGGTTGGGGCAGGAGGGACTAAACACCTACCTTTCCATGTAAATGCCCCCACATTCCCTATGGCCTCAATAAGGTGGTATATTTTGTCCCACAGATACACACACACACACACACGTATCATATAGAAGGAGAAGAATATAATAAATGAATGATGGAGGAAGAGGAGGAGGAGAAGTGAATGAATGGAGGAGGAGGAGGAGGAGGAGGAAAGAGAAGGAGAAGGAGAAGGAGAAGATCCACCTGACTGGTAATTGGTTAGTGAACTTTTTCATTTTGAAACAAATACTTCTAGACTTTAAAAGACTAGGGGCCGATCTACATTGCGTCCGCCATCGCAATGAATTCGGTGTCCCGTCGGGTTAAACGCTCTCGCATTAAAACGTGATTATTCACACTCACTCATTTTCCCCATTGCAGTGCTTCATCGAATGCATGAGCTCGGTTCACACTCAAGTGCTGTGCTGTTTTTCACTGTTTTCCTGCTTCACAACTTCGAATCTTCGAAGATCATGCCTGAATTAGAACAAAAATAGGGATGGCGGAGAATTTCTCCCCGAAACTTCGGGGGGCCGAGCGCCAACATGTTCGGCCCCCCGAACAAGTTTTGGGGAGAAATTCTCTGCACCCCCCCGCCCCCCGCACCCCCCCCCGGGACGGGACTTACCTTTGCTGAATGTCCCTCCCGGCGGTGGGTCCGGCCGGCGGTTTGGCGGGTCTTCGTGCGGGGCGGGAGCAGCAGCCGGTCTTTCGACCAGCTGCCGCTGCCGCCATTCCAAGAAAAGAAAAAAAAACAAAAATGCCCCCGTGATAGGCTACGTGACGATTAACATAGCCTATCATGGCTAGATTTGCAAAGTCAGCCGTGATAGGCTACGTCAATCGTCACGTAGCCTATCACGGGTGACTTAAAAAAAAAAAAAAGCGCGTACGGATAATGGCGGCCCCCATAGGGAGCCGCCATTCGCGTTCCTTATTTGGTCGCTGTAGTCTACGTAAATGTTTACGTAGACTACGGCGAAAATAAGGGCAACGCTATTTGCGTCGCCCTTATTTTCGCCGTAGTCTACGTAAAGATTTACGTAGACTACAGAGACCAAATAAGGAACGCGAATGGCGGCTCCCTCTGGGGGCCGCCATTAGCGTACGCGCTTTTTTTTTTTTAAAGTCACCCGTGACAGGCTACGTGACGATTGACGTAGCCTATCACGGCTGACTTTGCAGATCTAGCCGTGATAGGCTACGTTAATCGTCACGTAGCCTATCAGGGGGTGTTTTTTTTTAAAAAAAAAAACTTTGGAGTTCGCGGCCGGGCGAGGCGGGAAGCCTCCCCTCCGGCCTGAATTTCGGCCGGGCGAGGCGGGAAGCCTCCCCCCCCCGGCCTGAACTTCGCGGGGGGAGCAGCGAAGCGCTTCCCCCCCACCGCGAACAAGCTTCGAGGACAGGTAAGTCACTTTCGTCCACCCCTAAACAAAAAACATCGTAGAGAAGCCCCAATTCTGCGAGGATAACGCCTTAATTTAAAAAAAAAACATCCAGAGCGGGGGATAGGAGGGGGTAAAACTTAATCTCATTTGAAGGGATACGACAACCCCCTGCTCAGTGCAGGCAGCCTGATTCCCAGGCTGTTGCCCATCCAACTACTGACCGGGGCTGACCCCACTTAGACTTCTGAAATCAGACAAGCACGCGCACATCCAGCTCTTTGCTTGTTGCTGAGGAAATGGGGCCTGCTGAGGAAGCTATGCGATCAGTAGCCGGAAGAAGACATGGGGCCGTCGAGAGCTGTGACTGGACAGGAGGGAAATACAAACACTGTTGTATATGGACAGGCGGGGGAGGGGACTACGACCAGATACGATAGTGAAGGCAGAAAATCACAGCACATTAAGGGGAAATACCAGGATATTAGGGTATTGAAAGTGGGAGCACGGAAGTGGGAAATTCCGGTTCCATTTCGAGGCGAGTACTGCATAGTGTGAAAGGCGGGTGGTGAAACCTCATTGGAAGCAAAAAAGGCGGTAAGTGTAGATCCAGCCTAGATGAGCTAAATTTCATTAGAAATTACAGGACACATGTTGGGCTACTTATAGAGAGATGAACTTGCACAAATGCCAGTATAATTAGCTTGAAGTGGTCTTTAGACATATCCAGGTTTCAAAGGAAGGCACAATTCTCTTCTGCAATGGACAATGCTTCATGTGCTCTTACCCAGAAATCCTACACTGCATCCAAAGGGCATTGCTCAGGTCACAGACAGGGTTGCCAACTGGCAGTTATTTTAATGGCCTGTTCAACCAATAAAACTGTTCTGGGCTGGCAGGTAACCAGTATTGACATCTAACAAGCCAATAAATATTGGCTTCCTTAGGCAGGATGCAGTCTGAGGTAGTAGAATAGAGTGTATCACTTCACAGACTGCAAGCATGGGAATCACATTTTTCAATGTTCCCCTATGTTTAAACAAACAAACAAACAAACCCAAAACATATCCATGCAAGTAGAAAACTAGCACAATAGGGAACAGGCTGAGGTAGAACATTTTTCCCTGGATGCTTTTTGAAAAAACAAAACATTAATTGGAAGATTGTTTGCTTTTTAATATGGAGGCAAATCTTGTTTCAGTAGGTGAAGCAGCCCTGGAGCTGTGGTACTGAGAATGTTGTGTTAACTGAAACATTTACCAGTGATAAGAACATTAAAAGCAGATTTTAATCTATCACAGATGTGTTGAAAATTTGAGTTTAGTTTTTCTACTGTGCATTTGAATAGTTGGAGAAAACTCCTTTTGTTTGGATTAAAACATAGACGTGTTAAACAGCCTATGAGCTCTAGCTGGGAATCTGTCTCCCCGTTTTTGAGAAATCTTTTATTCCCTTGCTCAGTATTGTGTTGCAGCTGTCATACAGCCATACATTTGAAAGTTGGCTGCCTGTCAATCCCTGACAAATGCAAACACAATCAACATAAAAAAGTATCAGGACTTCTAGAGATGAAGGAGCTTTTGCCTTGGCAGGATAACTGGGCAGTCTAGAAGAAAAGTTGGATATAGACTTAGACAGGGGGTCCAGTTGGTATTCACCCATTGCCCTGGCTCCATTGCCTTGACAACGAAGCAATTTAATGGAGTTTCCTGACAGAGTCTATGGAGATGACCTAACTAATCCAGGCTACTTTCTCTCATCCGTGAGTACTATATCATCAAGTGGTAAAGAGGTAAAGTATACTTGGCACAAGCTTTGGCATCAGACCCAGCATCAGAGGTCAGCACGAGTGGGCAGTTGCCAAGGGCCCAGAGGTTCAAAAGTGATGGGACTATTTAGTAATGATACCTCCTGTTAGAAAGGCAATTTGCAGAGAAAAACAAAAAAAGGAGAAACAATAAGCTTTTACCAATCCCACATGTACACAGGCTATCTTAGGACAATAAAAGAGACCCCACCCTTCTTCAGTGAAGGAAAGAAAACAGTTTTACTCACAAATATTCTTGCATATACAATGCAGGTACAACAGAGAGTTTCAAAAGGGTTTGTTCAGTCCATTTTGTGTTCCATTACATCAGCAGGAGTGAGAACAAACACATATGTTCCCAGCAATGGTGGAAGTCAGAGAGAGAGATGGGGGGGTGAGGAAGGGGAAGAGCAAAGGGAAGAAGTCACAGGAAACCACATTGTAGGCTATAGAGATCCAGAGGCTAGTTGCGGTCAAAACTCCCATGAACTAACTAACTGCAACACTGCCCCCTTCCAGTAACGTGTAGACAAGGTTGCAATTTTCCCAACAAAAAGGGCCCAGCCCAGCCCCTGTCATAGCTCTTCTTTCTCCTACTTCAGTCTCCTCTTCATCCAGCTGGCCCCACTGACTAAAGAAAGCACTACGGCAGCTGGCCAGACAACCTTTCTGGTCCCAGAATACTCTGTTTCAAAATAAAACTTTTATTTAACTTTACTTTTTGGGTAGCAGCAATCTGAATCAATCAGACACTGATTTTGAAGGGAGAATGGCTAATAAGCTCACAGGAGCAGTGGAGGGGCGGTCTTTTTGCCACTCCTGTGGTAGAATGGAGTACAGGGCGATGAATGTGATGAGGGAGAAGGGTGGGGCTGGAGCACTCCCTCCCCTTGCAGGTTGATTTTAACGGTATCTCTTGCCTGATTGGAATTCTCAGGTCATGGTTAAGTTGGTTAGATTTTGTGCAGCAGCCATTATCTGTTGGAGAGAGGTGACAATTCACCATCGCTGAATGTTTTATAGTTGGGTTCCTTCTTGTTCTCTCTTATTGGAGTTTGTACATCCCCACTATCAATTTTTGATTTTTTATCATATTTTATTGTTTTAACTGTTTTGATATTCTAGTTATTCACCATAATAACCTGAACTGAGTTAATCCCCTTTTTGAATGCCTGAATAGAGCTAGATACTACTTTAAATCTGTGTCTAGCAGCTACATCTCCCCCCCCCATTTTTACTCTATAGTAGGTGCAAGGGCCCCAATCCAGACTCTAACATGGAGGGAGGGCTTTTAAGATCTGGAGCAGACCTCCTGTGCCTACTCTAGAGTAAAAATGAATTAAAGACATACCTGCTAGACACAGATTTAAAGTAATTTCTGCTTTGACCCTTAGAAGATTCTCCATCATGCGGAAGACTGACAATGATAACAACAACAACAAACAAGCCTTAATGAAGTGGCTCTCTTTCAAGATTCATTTCCTTCTCTACAAAATGAGAATAATTGCAGCCCACTTTGTCAGGTGAAGGAGCCCAGTTGAACAGTTCAAGTGAGATGTGATTCATGACTGTTGGGTTCTGTAGCCTGATTAACAGTGAAAAGTTATTCTGTAATTCTGTTTGAATGCTCTGCTACGGCCCAAGTATTATGATGGTTGAGTTGTTTAAATGAAAACACAGAGACTGAGGTGTGGAAGCCGTCACTGGAATACTTCACAAAATCTTGACTGACTTTAAAAGTAGCAGGTTTCTGGGTCGCTGAGAGCATGAGATTATGCACTCTTGTATCTGAGAATAAAGATGCAGACACCATGTTTCAGTTAGAATATGGCCACAACTTTATTTTGCTATATACATAATCATAGGTTGTGGAGTGGGGCCCTGAAGAGAAATATGAGGCCTGAACATCTTTTCTTTAGCTTGTCCAGGGGCTGCCCTGGCTGCTCATGCCACGTTCTTGCCCCCAGATGTTCTACTTATGCCTGAACTTCCTATTCTGGTGTTGACCTATCCAGGACTTCAGAGGCTGCCATGGGTCTCTTTCTCCCAACAGTTGCCCAAAATCTCTTGGATGGTCAACAGTCTACTTCCTCTGCACCTAGATGGGACTTTACCTACCTTAGTATAGGCCTTCCATTTCCCCCATCCATTCCACACCCACCAAAGTTGTGACAATTGTGTGCAATAAATTAGGAACGCCAGTTCAACCAAATGTTCCAAATTAAATGTGCTACCTAGGTGATACCCCAGGGAATGCCAAAAAGCACAAGGCCATTCTGGTTAGCATGAAAGAAATCCTTCCTAGCCCTTAATAGGATGACCAGCTTATGCCTAGGGAGGTTGGGTGGGTCACACTGCTGACATGATCTAGAAAGAGGCCAAGCCAAGTGTTCAGGGTCTTATATGCCCTGCCTGTTCTCATGTCATGATATGTGGAAATCATGTCCTGTGAGACTTCCCCCAAGCAAATCTTGCCATGATTTCTGGCTTTTGTGAGATTTTCTATAACCCTGACAGAGCTGGGCTGCAATGGTTGCTGCACGCAACACAGAAAACCCAGCTGTGCCTCTCCCCTTGCCACAACCTCCCCTTTCCTTAATGAGTGGTCAGGGCATCTCTCTAGTCTACCCTCAAAGGTGAGAGGGAGTCTGTGTTTGCATATCACTGAAGTGGCTGCGATTACTAGAATAAATCACAAGTTAATAGAATGAGCTGAAGGGTTATGTTCAAAAATACTCAAATCAAAATGGAAGTCCTCTCACTCTTCCAGGTTTCTTGACAAATGGCTGGTTGGTTGGTTTAACCAATGGAACTGTAATACTAAATAGCAGATTCTTCTACTCTGTACACAAAAAGCAGCACAAAAAGCTAAAATCAGGTATATTCCTAAACTGCTTTCATTAATAACCATATTATTTTACATAATTGAGCAGTATTTCTTTTTGCCTGCAGCCAAACCACCTTCAGGCTGTCTCCTTGGAAGATTGTATGTGCTAATCAGGAAGAGACACTTTACTTATAAGTAACAGAATAGATTTCTTTTAATAACGCTCAACTATTCTTACTCACTGGAAAGATCCAGAATGAAAAAAATGGATTGATGAAATAGCAGCCCTCTTCAGGCATTCAGCTTGGATGCATGAAGGGGCAAGCGGGAATGCGTAGGACTTGCGCCACCCTAACACATGCCACCCCTGCCACCAATTTACTTGTCTCCACTGGTTTCACCTCTGACCTTCACATGTCGAATGGGGGCGGGGGTGGGTGGGAAGGGGGATGTTTTCTCATTCAGCTGAATACACTTAGAATCTGCCATGCAGTTGAGGGTCCCACTGCAGGGAGAATTCTGAGTGCATTCAGGCAAATGCAAGACTTTACAGCCCAATGTGTGAAGGTCTGAATGAAGACAGCAGACATGGGATGTCCCTCCATGTGTTCTTTGTATATGTAAGGGAATAACTTCTCACGGGGGCTTACATTTTCTGTGAAAATTTCTGAGATGTTTTCTTCTTCTCACCCCACAAAAGGAAGAAAGGCACTTTACTTTGTGGAATTTTCTATAAATATGCTCCACAATATTCTCCAACAAACCCAAACAGGCATAAAAGAAAAGATAGAAGCTGTGCTGCTGCTTATAATAAGCCCATCCCCCAAGAAATTCTTGGAGTTTGGGCAGTATCCAGCTGTGTCATTCCATTAGTGCAAATGGCATTGCCCTAGTGGAAAGTAGGTTCTGAACTATGTGCAAGAGAAGAATATAGCCATGTTTGTGCAAGAGTTTTTGCTTATGTCTTGTGCAACACATTGTGCAACTCATTGTGTGCAACCAGTTGTGCAACCAGTTGTGCAATCAGTTGCAGTTGAGCAAGCATAATGGGCAGCTGCTTGCACAAGGGAAACATTCAGCAGAGCTCCACTAGAGCTATTTGAGTTTGCGGAATGTCACTGTTGGATACTGCCCAATGTCTACTCCTCATGGAGATGTTCAGTAAAAACCACCACCACCACCACCACCACCACCACACAATTTCTCTGTGTACAAATAGGTGGAGGATTTGGGGAGGCCATTTTCACACAGCTCTGGTTCAGGCTTCTGAGGAGTATATACAAGACCAACCCAACGTACTTCTGAAAAACAGAACCTATTTCATCCAGTTCTCTCACATGGCCAGCTTCCTGATGAGGACTTCTGGGCTTAGTTCTTAATAGGCAGGTATGCAAGATTGTTTGCATCCATCAAGGTTTTGTTTGATTAATAACTTTATTGAATGCAAAATAATGCATGCCATTGAGCCAAAAATATTAATCAAATTGGAACATTGATAAAACAAGACCATGCAGTGTGAAGGATGTTCACCCAATGAATAACAACATGATCTCCAATACTAATAAAGACTTAATATATGCAGTCTCATTGGACAGATCTTAATGAATTATACTGAAACATATTGTGAAAAACTTTCTTGCCTAATATTAATCAAACTATGCCAATGCAATTGAGAAAAAAATAACAATTTCATATGTATACATAAAAGATTTTATGTGTCATGTAAGTGTAATTATGAATACACTACAGACTCATTTATCTGAGCCTCTTGTGGCCAAAAATGTTATATGCAAGGCATGCTGAATGCCCATTTGTCCTTATAGCCTCATGGAAAACAAACAGCTAGGCAGAATATGTAGATGTAGTACAAAGTGGATGTTAGTATTGCATGATTTATCACTATTACTGAGTATAAGCAGCTGTGCATTGCTACGATGTTTCTTACAATCCTGGACAACCATACCTAGTATTTGGAACAGATCCAGAATAGATTGGAATGTCTGGGTGAATGGATAAGGGCAGAACTACATTATGAGACAAACATGGGTCTGCATCCAATATTAGTCCTACTTAGAGAAGGCCCATTGAAACAAATGGGATTTAAGTTAGTCATGAGTAATTTATGTTCCATACATTTCTATGGGTCTACTCTAAGTAGGACTAAGAGTATATACAACCCATGGGATCTGAGGATCCCAACCCTGCCTTTGCCTCATAATGGTAATGCATACGTGTGGCTCCTTTGCAGAGGAGATTTGGTGGGTGGGACAAATGATTAACCCTCCCACACCAGTAGGGATGTACTGATTGTGTAAAATCCACTCCGTCTGTGTTTCCTAGATTGTCAGCCGCCTTTTGGTCTGTCATCCGTTCACAGATGGATTCGAATTTTTTTCCATTATTTGGAAAAATACACAAATAATTCCGTAAGAGGGTTTGCAACAATTTACATAATTACCTTAGTACGTAACATTTAGTGTACTGTTCCCCGATTCCATTCAACTTTTCCCTGCATATATTTACCAGTCTCAGCAGAAACATGTGTATTTTCCTATGAATAAATATGCACAAATTTCAGGAAAGTTTTAAAAAAAAGACCCAAAAGGCCACGGATTCCACATGGCCTGAGGAGGTCAGTCCGCAGCAGATTCCACAGGTCAGATTCTTAGAAATCCAAGCTCATTTTAGTCCATCTTGAATTTCTCCAGCATTGCTACACATCAGCTATTCTCCCCATAATCTCTCCCTCAGCTCCAACCCCCCTTTTTGTCCCTTCACCAAGGCCAGAAATAAGCTTGGCTGAGAGAAAAAAGACTGTGTGTGTGTGTGTGTATGTGTGTGTGTGTGTGTGTAAGGGGGCGGGGCTTGTGGAATAAAGTTAGTGGGCAGTATCTCTACCTACTTGCCACTTCTCCCCTGAAAATCTTCCCACCATTCCCTGAATTCCCATTAATATGTCCCTGTTGCTAGGTGGCCTGGCCCGCAATGACAAGGATCCTAATGGGGGGGTGTATAATGTGTCTGTGCTTAGAGCGCACTGCACTGGAGATGGGCAAGAACTTGTTTCTGTTCACATATCGTGCAAACATGTCCCATTTGCAATCCTGAGTGTGAACATGAGCAGGAGTGCCATTTTTTAAGATATGTTCTCAAATCCCTGAATCTGCACTCACATTCAAAAAATGCATTTTTTTTTTTAAAAAAATCACATTTTCATGCTTTAGTTAATGGGGGAGAAATGTGCACTTTTGAAAACTATGCACAGAAGTGCACACTTTCCCCTTTCAAAATGCAGTTTTCCCATTCAAACAGGCCTTTAAAAAGGCCAGAAATGAAAACAGGAGCAAGCCAAAATGAACTTCAAAGTGATTTTCTGAGACTTTAGGCAAGCTTAAAAATTACTGGTTGCCCTTTCCCTACTGCACCCACAGGGGTCTTTGCAATCTACAAGCCCTCCCTCCAGACACAGCCCACCCACCAAACTGACAGCCAATTTGCTAGCTGTAAATATTACTCAGCAAAGAATAGGATGCCAAGCCTCATATTCTGAATATCATAGAATATGGAAATACATTAATCAATGTGTAAAGTTATGCCCAGCTAACGTTATAAACCTTCCCTTAAGATACGTAAGAATTCAGTTACTGACAAAGTATGACTGAACCCAGCGGCATGTTCTGTAAGGTGATTTGTTTTAATTGCCTCATTGGCATCTCTTCTTACACAGTAGTAGGATGGGTCACTGCATTAGACATTAAAGCTGATGTAAGACATTCATTTTTAGCCTGTGTCATACATTTGGAGGTAGGCCTGTGCTACTCCCCGCCCCAGCTACACACTGCTAGTTAGAGCCATTGAATGTTCATGTGATTCCATGTCTGGCACACCAGGACTCTGAGATTTGTGCCCTGCCTCAGCCACATTTATTTGCTTTGGCGATTTTCACTTTGGCATTGTCACGTTTGTCATTTGAGTGATGTCTCTTATGGTACTTGAGCTTCCAGGCCTCTTTGGAGAACATTAGAGCCAGTGGCTGAGAGACTGAGCTGTGAACCCAAAAGTCAAATCTTACTTCAGCCAAGAAACTCACTAAATGGATGTAGGCATGACTATGGCTTTGGTCTTTTAACCATCAGCTTGCAATAGAGCTCCTGAAACATCCACCTTTCTATGGGAAGGAGTGATTTCCCCTCTCCGTTGCTGTGTGTTCTTCAACACCATCAAGCACCGCATCTGATTCAGAGATTCCCCCCCCCCTCCAAAAAAACTACCTTCTATTTTACTGATTTAAAATACCTCTGTGTTGGTTGCTGTATGCTTGCCTAGTTTGCTGCTGGGTAATCTTTCAGTTTTTAGCACCTTTGCTAAGGGGCTATATGCTATATCTTCCTTTGAGTTCTCATCAAAAGCTTTGGTCATCTGTTGCTTCCCTACTTTTAATTCTCTTTGCTCTGCAGATATACTTCTGCTTCCCGTTTATTCTGGGAACAACCAACTGCCACCTCTTTTATAGGCATCTGACACACTTTCAGTCTTTCTTTTTGAAGCTGGGTCAACAAACAGGTCAGTCCATTACTATCTGGAATTGAGTCCGATCATTGCACAGACAACCCAAGTTTGTAGCTGTTTTTGCCTTCTCTGCTCTAAATTCACCTTGCTTTTTTCTTTTTTTGCCAAGTGGCTCAGGTTTAGTGATGTAATTAAAACCACCTGGAGTATAAAATACCACCAGCCATTTTAATAAATGCCATTGTTAGGATGAAATCATGTACAAATCTGGTAGCAGCTGTTTGTGCTCTTTTAAATTTCCTGCTTCTATTCCTGAAACCTAGGGTGATAATTGTTGTGAACTGCCCGGAAATGAAATAAATTAATAATAATAATGATATAATAATAATAATAATAGGTTTCAATGCCCATCTTTACCACAGTGCACAGTTGATCCAATTTGGATGACTAAACAATCCATGGTTTGTTAACCATGGGTTGTTTGAAGCAGCCAGGAGTGAATGAGCATGCTGACTCCTGACCAATTCCCCATTTCAACTTTACTAAACAACCCAGGAATGCTAAACAACCCAGCGAACACACCATGATGTTTGAACCCATCATTCTGGGTTATTAAGGGAGAAGCAACCCAGACTTTTCAACCCAACAACAAACCATGACCTGGGCCAGATCTATACCTTGTTTCATATCAGTATGATCCCATCATGGTGATACTATATCCCTCTTGGGCATTTATATCTCGTACCACACACAATGACATCTGTTGTGATATTTGGGATAATGCAGAATAAAAAGCAAGAAATAACACTAGAAAAGCGGTATACAGAATGCGTAATGTGCCCCAACGGTTATAAGTGCACTTTGATACCAATAAAAAGCACTAATGTAGATCTAGCCCTGGTTCGCATGACACAATAGCCCATGGAGGGTTAATTTACCCCCGAGGAGCTGCAGCTCATTCCAGCCACCAACCGGGTGTCCTTGGGGGTTGTCATGTCTTGCGAACCTGGCTGGCAGCAGCTATTTGAAGGCTAAGCAACCCTCATATAACCCACTGCCTGTTGCAAGGTTATGTGAGGATTGTTTAACCCTTAAATAGCCCGGCACCTGGATTCACATGCCACGACAACCAACAACAACACCTGGTCAGGCGTTGCATATTCATAATGGCTGCCAGCACACTCTGCAGCTCCTTGAGGGTAAATTAAACCTTGATGGGCTGCCATGTCATGTTGGGCTACAGCCTAGAGGCCCCTTTAAGCCTTCCTTTCCTCAAGGGACAGGAGGAGCCTGGAAGGGGGGATCTGGCCCTAGAGGCATCAACACCTTTGCTGGAGCAAGTTGCGCCCTCAGGGGGTTCCCCACTACATTGTTCCGTCATGCCCCATCAGCTCTTTTTCAAAGACCAAACCAAAACTGTGACAGGATAAAAACTGTGATTTCCTTTCCAGGCATTAATTATTCATTTAAGAAATGCTTATGCTGCCTTTCAGGGCAAAGCCTTCCCAAGGTGACTAACGAAAACTGGCTAGAACTTGTAAAAATATGAAATAAACATATTAAAAAACAAGCCAATTCCAAACTAGTCCATGTAAAAATCAACATAGAGGGGGCCACACATACCTATTTTCAGAGAGAGTTCTGAAGATGTGAGGTCACCACTGAAAAGGCCTTACCTGTAGTGCCTGCCAGTCTAATTGGACATTAATGAGCGAGCGGGCATGGCCTTTGAGACCAATCTTAATACCCTTCCAGGTTTGTATGGGTAGTTGTGAAGATAAGCGTACCAAAAAGTATAACTAAGTGTAACTTAGTAAAAAGTGTAATTCCTGCACTGAGCAGGGGGTTGGACTCAATGGTCTTATAGGCCCCTTCCAACCCTACGATTCTATGATTCTAATGCACATTTCAAATGGAAAATGATATGAAATGGATAGTACTCATACTGTGGTTATTTTAGAACAAAGTACACCTCCAGTTTACTGTGTGCCATCACATGCTACCCATTTCATTGAGATATAACCATTCTTGCTTTCCCTTCATTTGACTCAATGCATTCTCCAGGCTAGAGAAGTATTGTGGGGATGCCATATTCCCCTGCAAGAAGTAAGGAAATGTAGAAGGTCCTGCACCTTAGAAGGAAGTCTACACAACTATTTCTGTCTGGGGGCAGCAGGTAGGGATGGCAGCGTACAAATCATGAAAACAGAGAATCAAAAAGGAACGCAAATAGCGCCCACTACGCTATTTGTGTTCCCCTTTATTTTTGCCGTAATAGTCTCTGTAAATACGTACGCCGTTGTTGTTGTTGTTTTTTACTTTGCCATGATAGGCTACATAAATATTTACGTAGCCTATCACAGTTAAATACAGGGACGCAAACGGCGGCAGCTACGGCAGCCGCCATTTGCGTCCCTGCTGCCCAGCAGGAATCCCCCCGGAGTGGAGCCAGCCAGGCAGGACTCCGGGGGGAAGGACGGAGCGCCTCCCCCCACACCGCGAAGCAGATCCACAAAACGGTAAGTGACTTTCATACATCCCTAGCATCAGGTTGCTAATCTGACCTCCCTGAAACATCCAGCTGACGTGACCTGGGCTTAGGACTCTTTGCCTCAGGACGTTCATCTGACCTCCTCTCTTCAGGCTTTCAGAAAACCAAGACAACATTGTTCTGGCTTGCTTTTGATTTGGGAGATAGCAAAACACTCCTCACTCTCTGTTGGCTTTTCACTAATAATTCCTGGTGTTTTTTTATTTTCTGGTCCTGTTGTTTTTTTTTTTTTGATTTACTGATCTGCAGTTTTATCATTTGATTTATTGACCTGCTGTTTCATTTTTATTATTAGTTTTGTCTCTGTTATGCTATTCATGATTTCTGTTCTTCTTTCCTAAAAGAAATCTTTTAACTAACTAAAAAAACATGTTCTATATGTGGATGGAAAGGATGGATTTTTTAAACAAACAACCCAAACTGTCCTCTCTAATGCTCATTACCCTACAATGATAGGGACTATTTGCTGCATGCTTCAGCCATGACTACACCTCTCTCTGAACACAGAGCTGGGGGGAAATTTGCACCTTTCAAAAGTAGGGGCACTTCCAGCAGTAATTCCAAACGAATATGAGGCTTCATTCCAATGGAATGTCACACCCAGTTTACAGAAGCGATTGCTGCTAAAGCCTGGCTGAGGGGAGTTAGAATGAGGCAGAGGTGCTGCTCTGGCAATGGGGCAATATGTCTGCCATAGAGGCTCCTAGTAGCTCTGTGGAGAAGTAACCCATAAGAAAGAGGGACCTAGACAAGGAATATGGGGGGTGAGGTTGGAGGCCACGCTGGACCTGTTTCATCCACACACACCTACTTCCCAAATAGACCCTCAGGCTGGGCGCTGTAGCTGAAGCTGGCATAGTTAATTTCCTTCCCGCCACTTTTTATGGGTAGAAATCAATTCCATCCTTGTGCAGGCAGCCCAGGCAGGCAGCCCCTACTGCTGGTGGCTGCAATGTAGTACTTCCAGTGGGGAGTGCCACAAGGAGCAGAAATTCTCATTTCTGGAAGGGGCATGACCTGCCCCTTCCAGAAGCGAGCATTTCTGCTCATTTCAGCACTTCCCCCTGGGAAGTGCTACACTGTGGCTGCCAGTGGTAGGGGCCGTGCATGCCCTGCCTCCAGTGGGGCAACACGCCCACAGACCGCCACCAGCATGCCTGGGCCGCCCACACAAGGGCAGCATGGGATTCTACCCTACCAGAGGGAAACATTAAAGAAAAAACACTGGTAAAAAGATTGGAGAGAAGAAGCCATTCTGCCCCGCCCCACTTCCCACCTGACCACTGTGAGCTATCAGGGCGCTGGATGCAGGGGTGACTTTACCACAGACCCCGCCCCCACTCCTCCAGTACTTAGGATTTCTTTGCCGTAGTACGAGTCTGTATGGATTACAAAACTGCCTGGGACAAGCTCTCTCATAACTTGGTCATCTTTATCAGCTAGCTAAGTGGTAAGACAAATTCTACTACACTGCCACACATCAGGCCCAGATGTGTGGTAGAATGTGTGATAAAGCTGTCATCTGTATGGTGCTATTTATACTGATAGTTTTTGAGTCCCCCCCCCCACACTTTTATTAAGGCTGTCACATGGCAACCCAAACAGGAGGGGTTTGCTGCACTAAAATCCTTGAATTCAGATCTAATGAAAACTACATTCAAGGTCACCTGACTTTGGCACTGTGGATGCATATTTCTGCTGTTGCCAGTTGTGCTCCAATTCCCTCATCCATCCAATGTGAACAAGTCTCAAAAGACTGAGCCAGCTTGAAACCTGACATGCTGGAAGGATTTGGATAATGGCAAACATGTCCTCTCCTGGCTTGCTTTTGGGCAACAGGTACAACTTTAATAGCTAAAGTTAAATCATTTCCCTCTCTCCATGCAGACAGTACACCCAGGATTAATGAAGCGCATTGGGATTGTTAGCACAAGAGGAAATGAAATTTAATAAACCCATGGCAAAACAGCTGTGAATTGCAGAAAAGGCATCTTAGACAAACTGTGGCAAATATTCATTTAAAAATGTTGCTGAAAGAAGGTTTCCATGAATTTGTGTAATTTGTAGTAAGACTTCAAGCATTGTCAAAACACCCCCACCACACTCACAAGAACAACTTAGGAAAACTTTGAAAATCCACTTTTTAAAACCATCATCCTACCATCACATCAAAGTATGAAACCACCAAAAAGTGAGGCTGCTTCCCTTATTAAAATCCTTCCAGAAAACTTAACACCCCTCTATTAGACATGGAGTAAGTGTGTCGCTTTCAATGTTATCTTCATCTCTTGTGAAAATAAGAGTATGCAAAACATAGTTCATATGAATTTCATAATTAGGGGGGTACAAACCCCACTCACCTTCATCCGCTGGGAGGTCCACGGTGGGGGAGAGGCGATCCAGTCCTCCCCCCGGAATCCTCCCCAGCCAGCTCCACTCCGCAGCAAGTCTGCGGAGCCACCAGTCAGGGCCGGCTTCCGGCCGCGGCTGGTCTATGGATGAAAATGGCATCCAGCATAGGGGACACTATTTGTGTGCCTCCCTTTGGCTGTGATAGGCTACATAAAGATTTATGTAGCCTATCGTGGCAAAAGGGAAGGGCGCAAATGGTGTCCGCTATGCCAGACGCCATTTTGCATCTGCACAGAGGCAGTGGACGGACCCGGATGGACCCAGACCCGGCAGTGCCAGGTAGGATCCGACCGGGTCGGTAGGGATGTACGAAAGTCACTTACCTTTTTGACTGGGTGATTCGTGGTTGGGGGGAGGCGCACCACACCTCCCCCCGAAATCCTGATCCGGCCGGCTCTGCTCCGTGGAGATTCCACAGAGCCGCCGGCCAGGGCCGCCCACAGCCAGACATCCGACCCCTGGGATCCTTCCGAAAAAAACCCCTGAGTACACAAATGGCAGTGGCTACGGCGGCCGCCATTTGCGTTCCCTTTTTTTCGCTGTTTTAGCCTACATAAATATTTACGTAAGCTATTAGGCGAAAAAAAGGGGAACGCAAATAGCGTAGTGGGCGCCTTTTGCGTTCCTTTTTTTTCGCCGTAATAACTTACATAAATATTTATGTAGGCTAAAACGGTGGGGGGGGGGGAAATGAACGCAAATAGTGGCCACTACGCTTTTTGCATTCCCCTTTTTTTTCGCCATAATAGCCTACGTAAATATTTACGTAGGCTAAAATGGCGAAAAATAGGAAACACAAATGGTGGCCGCCGTAGCTGCCGCCATTTGCATACACCATTTTTTTGGTTTTTGTTTTGCTTGGCTTGCCGTGATAGGCTATGTAAATACTTACGTAGCCTATCACAGCGAAGACCAGGATGCAAATGGTGGCTGTGGCAGCTGGCCAAAAGACCAGCCGCCGCCGGAGCCGCTGCCATCCAGAACATCTGCCCCAGGTAAGCTTCGTCCCGGGGGGGAATCCATGGGGGGGCGGGGGAGGCAGGCCGTTCTGCCACGGATTTCGGGGGGCCGAATGCCAGTGCATTCAGCCTCACTGAAATCTGTGGCGGAATTATCCGCCATCCCTACAGGTCGGACTTCGTGGGGTGGGGTGGTCCGTTCCGCCACGGGGTCCGGGGGGGGTGGATTCTAAGAATCCAGCCTCATTGGAGTCCATGGCGGAATTCTCCACCATTCCTATTCATGATACAATAAGGGCACAATCCTATGGCCTCTAGTCAGCGGCTAGATGGCCATAGGATAGGTCGGTTCCCAGGAACTGACTTCCACTCCCTCCCATGCTGCCTCATAGGCAGCGCAGATCGGCCTCGCACCCCACACTCTCAAGACCAGTGTGGAGCAGTGAAAACAGGGCATTCCTGGGGACAGGGTGGGACAGGGAGGGTGAAAGTGCCTTTCCAATGCTTCCTATGCATAATCCAGCATCCCCCTCCCCCACTCTGACTTCCCGAGGCTAGACAGCCAAAATCGACTGTCAAGCCATGAATGCAGGGCGGCTGAAGCACAGAGGAAAAGATCCCCTCCACGCTGCTCCTGCCCTGCATTGGATAGGCGGTCGCCTCCTAGTTCGGAGGCAGCCGCCTATCCCATAGGACTGTACCCTAAGGGTGTAATCCTATGCAAGTTTAGATGGGAAAAAGCCCTACAGTTCCTAGCATGCCCCAGCCAGCATAGTCCAAGCTATACCGGCTGTGGCATGCTGGGAGTTGTAGGGGGTTTTTTTTCTGTCTAAACATGCATAGGATTGCACCTTAAACATCTGAACTTATTGTTTTGCATCACTTATTTTGGAATCATTTCTCTAAATCAGGTGTGCAAAATCTTTTTTTGGCCCTGAGGGCCACATGTGATGCTGACCCTGGGGTCGGGGGCCACACATATGCACACACATACATCCGTGCATGTGTGCACCCATATACATGTTCACGCATACACACATCCCAGGGGTCTGAATACATATTGCCTTTTCATTGCTGCTGGCGGGGGGAAGGAGAGAGCGATCTGTATGAGCATCACTGTCGGAGGGAAGGGAACAGAGAGTACAGGCGGGGGAAATTCAGCTGTGGCGGGAATGCTTGGGCACCCCTTGGGGGGCTGCAGTAAAGGCTGGGGGGGGTACAAGTTCCCAAGCGGGGCACCCCTGCTCTAAATCTTGACACCACTTCTACTTACCTCTTGACTATTGCCCCCATCCCAATGGGTATGATACCAATTCATTGGTGCACAGTTCTGTAATTATCCTTGCGTCAAGGAAAGGTGACATGACCAGCCATTCTGTTCCAGCCCTCTGGACCACACAAAATCCAGGGGGAATCTTTAGCAAAGGCAGGGTCCCTTCCTATGCCTTTATGCCTAGAAAGAGCCACTACGAATGATCCCAAAAAAGTATCTAAGGGCTTTGTGGAGAGTGGGAAAAGCCTGTTGGCTCTTTGCGCTTCAGTCACAGGATTCTCTGGCAAAAGCAGCACAAGTCGCAACTTGTCCTACTACAGCTTAAGCTAATCCATAGAATCCAATTGCCATGCATCAACACACTCAAGCAGCAAAAGCCATCTTTTCTCAGAAAGGCCTTAAGCTTGGAGAAATGTCCAGCTTTACCCTTGTTTCCTATATCTATCGATGATTGTCAACTGTAAGCACATTGGAAATGGCATCTGCTGATGTCTCTTAGGAGTAGCAGTCAGAGCAGAGGACAAAGAATAGGAGTGTGCACACACTTCCATAGCAGTTGTAACAACAACAGGGACAACAACAACAGGAACAACATCACAAGACAGAGGGACAAGATGTGGGATGGGGGACCAAAAAAATATAAGAAGTCTGGAATGCTTCCAAGTTTGATTCTCAGTGTAATGGGAAGAACCACCAGTTTTGGTCAAACAAGTTATTTTTCACATTCCAAAAATCTTTGTCCATACTTTTCCCAATTGTTTCTCCCCACAGAACTCCACACCACCAGCTACTCAGGGATACAAAATGTGATAAAAGTTGTTGTGCTCTATCATTTTTTAAAAAAAGAAATCCTGGTAGATGATAACAACTGTAGTCTAATTCTGTGATTACAAACAGCATCTATTGCAAAGGGGCACAAAAATCACTTAATTTTTTATCAAACATCTAGAAAGGCAAAAACACAAAACAAATTAAGCAGGGGAAAAAATCTACAACAGCCAAGAAAGCATGATCTAAATCGTATACAAATGATCAAATTGTCTGAAATGAGCAAGGATTCCATTTAAAACAATGCAGTTAATGACCTATCATTATGTGCAGCATTATGTAAATTAAGAGAAAATCACAGCTGTTCTATTGGTTTTCATCTCAGTTTTGGAAGACATTCTCTCTCTCTCACACACACACACACACACACGCACGCACACGCACACTCCAACTGTTCATTAATGCAATGGTGATACAAACACAAAGGAGAATCTCGGCTAGAGCAGAGTTAAAAATCCCCAAACTTTTTTCCTTGAAAGGTGGGCTAACTAAAGGAAAACATTGAAGATCGCCCAGTGCTCTTCAAACATAAAAATGTTGAAGAATGCCTAGGGCTCTTAAACATTTTTATTAATAACTTGGAGGGGGAGGTGCAAGGAATGCTGATCAAATTTGCAGATGACACAAAAATTGGGCAGGATAGCTAATACGACAGAAACAAAATTCAAAGTGATCTGGATAGACTGGAATGCTGGGCAGAAAATAACAGAATGACATTTAATAGGGATAAATGCCAAGTTCTGCACCTGGGGAAAAGAAACCAAATGCACAGTTACAAGGTGGGGAATACTTGGCTAGGGGTATACGAAACCCACTTACCGTTCCGGTTGGGGGCGTCCGCGGTGAGGGGAAGGCGATCCGTCCCGCCCCCCGGAATCCTGCCCAGCCAGTTCCGCTCCACGGTAAGTCCACAGAGCCACCGGCCGGGCCTGTCCACAGCCAGACTTCCGTCTGCTGCAGGGCTGTGGCCGCAAATGGCGTCCGGCGTAGGGGATACCATTTGCGTCCCTGCTCTTGTCAGTGATAGGCTAGGCTACGTATTTACGTAGCCTATCATGGCAAAGAGCCGGGGCTCAAATGGTGTAGCAGATGCCATTTGCGTCCCTGTCCCTTCGCATGATAGGCTACATAAAGATTTACATAGCCTATCACAGCAAAGAGCAGGGACTCAAATGGCGTCCACTACGCCGGATGCCATTTGCAATTGCGGCCGCAGTCCAGGGCAGCAAATGGACAGCAGCAGCGGACAGACCCAGACCGTCTGGCAGCAGGTAGGGTCCATCCGGGGAGGATTTCGGGGGGGGGAGTAGTCCGTTCTGCCATGGACTCTGGGGGGCCAGATTCTAAAGAATCTGGCCTCATTGGGGTCCATGGCAGATTTCTCTGCCATCCCTATACTTGGCTCAAAAATACTACAAGTGAGAAGGATCTTGGAATTGTTGTAGACCACAAGCTGAATATGAGCCAACAATGTGATGTGGCTGCAAAAAAAGGCAAATGCTATGTGGGGCTGCCTTAATAGAAGTATAGCTTCCAAATCCTGTGAAGTACTAGTTCCCCTCTACTCAGCACTGGTTAAGCCTCATCTTGAGTACTGTGTCCAGTTCTGGGCACCACATTTTAAGAAGGATGCAGACAAGCTGGAGAGGGTTCAGAGGAGGGCAACAAAGATGATCAGGGGACTGGAAATAAAGCCCTATGAAGAACTGGGCATGTTTAGCCTTGAGAAGAGAAGACTGAGGGGAGATATGATAGCACTCTTCAAGTACTTGAAAGTAGGGGTGCACGAACCCCACTCACCTGAGTCCGCTGGGGGTCCGTGGGGGGGGAGATCCATTCCTCCTCTCGGAATCCTCCCTGGCCAGCTCCACTCTGCGGCGAGTCCGCAGAGCCGCCTGCTGGGTCCTTCCGCTGCCAGACTTCTGTCTGCTGCCGGTCTGTGGATGCATCCCTGCTCTTTGCTGTGATAGGCTATGTAAATCTTTATGTAGCCTATCATGGCAAAGAGCAGGGATGCAAATGGCATAGCATACGCCATTTGTATCCCTGTCCCTTCACGCGATAGGCTAAGTAAAGATTTACATAGCCTATCACAGCAAAGAGCAGGGATGCAAATGGCGTCCGCTATGCTGGATGCCATTTGTGTCTGCAGACCAGCAGCGGATGGCTGCGGAGTGAGCAGATGGACCCGGACCCAGCCAGTGGCAGGTAGGATCCAGCCAGCATGAACTTCTTGGGGTGGCGGAGGTGAGTGCTCCATTGTCCGTGGCGGAATTCTCCTCCATCCCTACTTGAAAAAAGGCTGTCACAGAGAGGAAGGCCAGGATCTCTTCTCGATCATCCCAGAGTACAGGACACAGAATAATGGGCTCAAGTTACAGGAAGCCAGATTCCAGCTGAACATCAGGAAAAACTTCCTGACTGTTATAGCAATACGACAATGGAACCAATGACCTAGGGAGGTGGTGAGCTCTCCCACACTGGAGGCGTTCAAGACGAGGCTGTACAGCCATCTGTCAGGGATGCTCTGACTTGGATTCCTGCATTGAGCAGGGGGTTGGACTCGATGGTCTTGTAGGCCCCTTCCAACCCTACTATTCAATGATTCTATGATTGCACCAGGTAAAAGGAAAACCAAAAAAAGGATTACAAACTACTTCACTGCTTAGATACTCAAAAAATTAATCATCATCACAGAACATCCAATCAGACTGAGCATTTCTCAGTCTGATTTGGCTCTCTTATAATGACAACACATAACCAATGAGATTTGGCTTCAATGCTTAGCCAAACTATTTGCCCCAGGCTTTTTCATTGCTTTCAGCAGTGAGCATAACAGCCCCTGAAGCTTGTAATAGTTTTCCCAAATTCTGATCCTTTTGGAGGGGGGTGGCCCACCACTACTTATAAGAAATTGTGCAGCTCAGGCTGGGTGGGAGGTGGGGGCTGAAGTATAGGGCCCCACAGTTCAGAGGGCCCCAAGATGAGCGCCCAGAGATTGGCAGATGTAGGGATAGACGGACTCATCTCTGTCCAGGGCTGTCACTCACTCGCTGAGCCACCGCCCACACACCATGCTGCATGAGCCCCCCAACGGCTCAGCAACCTACCAACAAGTGCCACGGACCCACCCGCCCCTTCCCTGAGGTGCCAAGTTGTGCAACAATGGCAGCTTGTGCATTTCTGGGAAGGGAATGTTGTGTAGATAGCAGCCATAAAGGACGATCTACGCAACATTACAGGCATGAATGGGCCATTCACTCCTGTAATGTTGTGTAGATCGCCCTTTACTGCTGCTAGCTACACAACATTCCCTTCCCAGAAATGCACAAGCTGCCATTGTGGTGCAACATGGCACCTCAGGGAAGGAGCAAGCAGGCAGCCAGACACTCGCAGACTGCATGGCGCTCGTGGATGAGTCCGGTGTGTGCCACATGGTCTGCGAATGGGGGTCTGGGGGACTGAGCGGGGGAAGTCCATTGGACTTCACCCTTGTATTGGGTGCCTGCAACATGCCTAGGCAGGTGATGGGGCTGGAGCAAACAGGCCTGGCATCAGCACCTTGGCCAGCATGGGCATGCTGGATCCCACTTAGGGATGTAAGGACTCACCCTAGGCACTCACCAAAGCAGCGCCCCTGCTCGCATCCCCCCCGAACCTGCGCTCGAGCCACCCACAAGTTCGGTGAATTCCCCAGTGCTCACTGCAAACCCATTCGGCAAGCGCCCTAATTTTCATGCCTTTGATTTCTGCGTAAAACAGGAAGTTAAAAAATTTGCATATTCAAATATGCGCAGTTTGGAGCTGGGAAAGTGAAATAAGCGCAATATTAGAGGGATTACAGCTCTAATATTGTGCATATTTAGCTTTCCCAGCTCCAAACTGTGCATATTTGAATATGCACATTTTTTAACTTCCTGTTTTACACAGAAATCAAAGGCACAAAAATGGCAGTGCTCACCAAATGGGTTCGCAGTGAGTACTGGGGAGCACGAGCAGGCACAAGTGGGGCGCAAACAAGGACAGCGTCTCGGAGGGCACAGTTCAGGGGTCACGGGCAGAGGTTGCTTGACAAATTGCCAAACCCCGAACTGCGCCTGCAACGTCCCTAATCCCATTAGGGCTGATGCTGGTTGCCAGAGCATTCTTCTTCTTCAGTTTGGGGCAGCCTGCCAGACATGTACATGATTACAAATGCTCATTTTATTATTTTCTTTTTGCTTTAAAAATATATTATCCTTTTCTACAACAAAATGGGACTCATGCCCAAGTCAATGTACAGCAGAAGCAAACTCTATTGTATTCCCGTAGTGATGATGGAGCTATGATGTACAGTAAATGAGTTTAAATATGAACACAGACATGCTCAGACCATTTCTTTCTTTCTTTCTTTCTTTCTTTCTTTCTTTCTTTCTTTCTCTCTCTCTCTCTCTCTCTCTCTCTCTCTCTCACAGGGGGGGGGAGATAAGCCGCAGAGGTGCTGTGAATGCCAGAGGGATTTGCATAATTACCCTTGCCAACACGGCTTGCCATGTCATGCAAACCCAGTGAGGGTGGTTTGTGCCCGTGGTTAACAAGCCATGCAGAACCCTAAAACAGCCCATGGGTTCTGGGTGGCTTGTAGGGATGTGCGAATCAGCAAAACATGAGCTTCCCAAGTTCTCCAAATTCCATCTCAAAGCTCATTCCAACTCAAGTCCGTATCAGATTGTGAGGTTTGTTTTTTTTCTTTTTGCATGAAAATCTGTGTGTATTTCTGTGTGTTTTTTTTCCAAATGTGCGTATCAACTGTACACATTTTTAAATGTATGCACTCTCCTCCTATGAGTAAAGTGTATTTGTGCACATTTTTGAAATGTATTTATTTATTTATTTATTATTAAATTTATTAATCGCCTATCTGGCTGGTCACCCAGCCACTATTTTTGAAATGAATGCGTTTTTTAAACGTATGCATGCTGTTGAACACTCTTTTTTTGGTCCACAAATGACAAATCACATTTGCCTGTTTAGTATGCCCATTTGGCTTTGTCCATATTGGCCCTGATCCTGCTGAAGCCATAGATAGTTGCATGATAGTTGAGACCCAAAACGGTGCCATGGCCATCCTCTCTCCTATAAGAAGAAATGTTCTACAAGGTCAGATTGGCAAGTGAGGCCCAGAGGGATGGACCGATCTGTCAAGCTTGGCCTTGTCAAGATTGTCAGATTTTTAAGGTCAAGCTCATTCCATCCCACATCTGCATAAGCTCACAATTCTTTTAAAATCCATATGGAAATTCCTACTTTTTTCGTGTACATTTTTCCTAATGTCAGCATTTTTGTGTACATTTTTAAATGCGTACATTTTCCCCAAGTACATTTGCTATTATGTAGTTTTATGTGCATTTTCCTCAAATATACACATTTTGTGTGTACTTCCCCCTAATATGTACATAGCCCCCCCACCCCTGAGAAGCTGCAATGCAAAGCCTGCAAAAATGCAGATTTTGGTACACAGCTCTGTCTCGGATTGCTGAAAAGCTTGGGAGGTGTGAATTGGGTAAATCCATTTTTTAAAAAACTCAACAGAGATAATTCCTCACCCATCCCTAAAAACATGTAGCTTGGCTCAGTTGTTTAGCCATTTGAATTACGTTATAAACCATTTGTTGAACTGCACAATAACACCTCACTAGAATACTATTCCCCCCTGCCTTTTGTTAAGTGAGTGAAGGGAGGCATTTCAACACTGTCCTTTAAAGGCATTTGTTAACTGCATTAAAAACCTTATTAGGACAGTTTTGTCATTTGTTGATTGATAAAGAAATGAGGTAGAAGCCTAATTTGGATAATACCGCATTCATCTGGCAAGAATCCCAGATTTGCAGGTGCCCTGCTTTAAGCATACTTCCTTCCATCATCCATTAAACCTTTTCTTCACCCTAACTCATAGCGAAGTTACAAAACATGAAGTCTATTTAAAAATGCTGAGCTACGTATTATTAGCATTTTTAAATAATACTTTGAATACATATATCCTAGCCCAAATTAAGTCTGTTTAAGCCAGATAGAGAAGTAAAGGATGTATCATTCTCTCCCACTTGAATTTAGTAGTGTTGCAGGAATGGGCATCTTGTAACTGTCTAGATGTTTTGACCTGGAACTCCCAGCAGCCCTAGCCAGCATAGACTATGGTGTGGGATTACAGGAGCTGTAGGCCAAAATATCTGGAGGGCCACAAATTGCCCACCCTGGTTTAAGGCAAGGCTAGATCATGTCATGTAGAGATAGAGAGGTGCTTTTTTTGTTTATTTGAAAAATTCAGCATCTCAGTTTGCAGAAAAGAAGAATGATGAATGGAAAAGAGCAAAAATACAAAACCCTATGAAAGGGTATTGTAAAGATCTTAAGACTAATCTTGAAGTATTTATTTCTCTTGATCCCAGGTCTTCCATACTTTATAGGTATGGAATAAGACCTTATTGCTTGATCATTCCATTTCCTTCTGCATATGATATCAAATATGCAAATATGGCCTTGGTAGGAAGTAGAAGACTACTTATCAGACCACCATCTTTATCAGGTGAATTCTTCTTCCATGATTATCAGATCCCATACTTGAAGGACTGTTCTATGAAACCCTGACTCTTGTTTTCCAACCTTTTCCTGGAGTTATTTTGTTGCTATCCATGACTGTGTCACTATTCTGACACAGGTGTAAACAACCTTAATTAATACAGTGCACATTTGAACCAAGTAAAACTACCTAAAGGCAGAAATTAGCTTCATCAAATTACCAAAGAAAATGAACTACACTTACTGAGATATGCATTTTGATTAGCCAGCCTCTGTGATCTGGGTGACCTAAGTCACCTAACAAGACCTATAGCCCAACCCAGCAAAAGTTAGTGATGATTAACAGTGCCATCTCATGGATATCTACTCAGAAGTAAATAACATTGAAGTCAATGGGATGTACTCCATCCCAGGTAAGTATTTATGAGGATTGGAGCCTAAGTCCCACTGAAAGCAAAGAATGAAGCTTAATTGCAACAAATGTGTTTCTTTGCTTCTAGTTGGCCTTAATCATGACTAAGCTTAGCTGGAATGGGACCAAAGCTAAGAACACAGACTGAATCAATGGAAAACAGTACATACTCCCAAATGCATTGAAGGATTAAAAAAA
The DNA here is from genome assembly GCF_057233095.1 of Heloderma suspectum. NCBI lineage: Eukaryota > Metazoa > Chordata > Lepidosauria > Squamata > Helodermatidae > Heloderma > Heloderma suspectum. Next base: position 277,802,849 of record NC_139458.1, read on the forward strand.
TGTAGGCTAAAATGCAATTGACAGAACCTGTACAACCGCTTAGAGCAGCCTTCTCCCAAGTGCCCTCCAGATGAGTTGGACTGCAATTCCCATCATTCTCAGCCAGTTGCAATCCAATACACATCTGGAGGCCACCAGGTTAGAGAAAGCTGACCTAGAGCAGGGGCAGGCAATGTGTGGCCCTCCAGATGTTCCTGGACTAAAATGCCCTTCCACTCTAGCCAACATAGCCAATGGTGAGAGATAATGGGAGTTGTAGTCCAGCAACATCTGGAGGGCCATGTTTCACCATCCCTAACCTAGAGGGACTTCATCTATGAGGCACTGAAGAAATTTAATGAATAAGAAAGACAGACAGAAAAGACAGGCAGAAAATTAACTGTTCTGCTTTTGCTATCGTTATACAGTACATATTGATAACATTTCTTCATATCCTCAGACCTTAACTTCAGAGACCTTTGTAACCATTCAGCATAGACACAGCTGTAAACCAGATGTCACTCAGTGCAAATACTACAACCACAGTAATTCATATGTTGCTACCCTATTATAGACCACTAAGTCATTAAATGTTAATTCATGGGATGGTTTTTTGTTTGTTTTTAAAACCTCACATAATTGAAAATCATCTAACAGCTGTCACTGCAACATGCCACTGCTAGACCTGATCAGGGATTCTTCAAGAATCAGAGCTGAACTACATATTATACCCATCACATAGGGAGCAGCAGTTTGCCTTCCCTGTTAAAAAGTTGCAAGCAAGCAAAGAAAGCTTTGGTGTTGTTCAGTCTTTAAGTCGTGTCTGACTCTTTGTGACCCCATGGACCATAGCACGCCAGGCCTTCCTGTCCTGCACTCTCTCCCGGAGCGTGCTCAAGTTCATATTCATTGCATCGCTGATGCTATCTAGCCATCTCATCCTCTGCCGTCCCCTTCTCCTTTTGCCTTCAATCTTTCCCAGCATCAGGGACTTTTCCAGGGAGTTTTCTCTTTGTGTTAGGTGGCCAAAATATTTGAGCTTCAGCTTCAGTATCTGTCCTTCCAATGAGCACTCAGGGTTGATTTCCTTTAGGATTGACTGATTTGACCTCCTTGCAGTCCAGGGGACTCATAAGAGTCTTCTCCAGCACCACAGTTTGGACACATCAATTCTTCGGCTCTCAGCCTTCCTTAGTCCAGCTCTCACAGCCATACGTTGCTACTGGGAAAACCATAGCTTTGATTATACGAACTTTTGATGGCAAGGTGATGTCTCTGCTTCTTACTATGCTGTCTAGGCTTGCCACAGCTTTCCTCCCAAGGAGTAAGCGTCTTTTAATTTCATGGCTACAATCACTGTCTGCATTGATCTTGGAGCCCAAGAAAATAAAATCTGCCACTGCTTCCATTTCTTCCCCTTCTATATGCCAGGAAGTGATGGGGCCAGATGCCATGATCTTAGTTTTTTTTTAATGTTGAGTTTCAAACCAGCTTTTGCATTCTCCACTTTCACCCTCAACAAGAGGCTCTTTAGATTCTCTTCACTTTCTGCCATTAGGGTGGTATCATCTGCGTATCTGAGTTTGTTGATAATTCTCCCGGCAGTCTTAATTCCAACCTGTGATTCATCCAACCCGGCGTTTCTCATGATGTACTCTGCATATAAGTTAAATAAACAGGGCAACAATATACAGCCTTGTCATACTCCTTTCCCAATTTTGAACCAATCGGTTGTTCCATTTCCGGTTCTTACTATTACTTCTTGACCCTCTTCTTGACCCTCGTACAGGTTTCTCAGGAGACAGGTAAGGTGGTCTGGTACTCCCATCACTTTCAGAATTTGCCACAGTTTGTTGTGATCCACACAATCAAAGGCTTTAGCGTAGTCAATGAAGCCGAAATAGACATTTTCCTGGAATTCTCTTGCTTTCTCCATGATCCAGTGAATGTTGGCGATTTGATCTCTAGTTCCTCTGCCTCTTCGAAACCCCGCTTGTACTTCCAGTAGTTCTTGGTTCACATACTGCTGAAGCCTAGCTTGTAGGATTTTGAGCATAACCTTGCTGGCATGTGAAATGAACACAATTGTACGGGAGTTTGAACACTCTTTGGCATTGCCCTTCTTTGGAACTGGAATGTAAACTGGCCTTTTCCAGTCTTGTGGCCACTCTTGAGTGTTCCAAATTTGTTGGCATATTGAGTGCAGCACTTTAACAGCATCATCTTTTAGGATTTTAAATAGCTCAGCTGAAATACTGTCATCTCCACTAGCTTTGTTGTTAGTAATGCCTCCTAAAGCTCACTTGACTCTCTCTCTCTCTCTCTCTCATACACACACACACACACACACACACACGGCCCGGGGAAGGAGAAGCCACTGCCTGGCTCTGTGGGTTTATCTCAGATTATCTCTCTTTCTCCTTCTTCTCCCCTCTCCCATCTTCCAGGGAAAATTAGCTGATAAGAAGAAAGATAACCAGAGATGAACCACAGACAGAACAAGCTGGCCAGTGGCTCTCCTTTCCCTTTATCTCCTCCAGCTTTTATTGCCTGTGGGTAAAGTATCTTAACAGGAGGCAGAACCAAGCTGCTCCGGAGCGCAATGTCACACTTCCCCGGGGCCCACAGTCAAATCCCAGAGGTGGACACATTCAGTGCAACTCTTCCAGATGTGTCATTAATGAAGTCATGTTGAATATCATAATAGAGAGGGTTGCCATCTTGCCAGCTTTTTGAAAAGTCAGTTCAGGCAGAAAGAAAGAAAGAAAGAAAGAAAGAAAGAAAGAAAGAAAGAAAGAAAGACAGCCAGCCTAGGCCAAGCTTCCCCAATCTGTTGGCCTCCAGATGTTGTGAACTACAACCCCCAGCATTCCTAATCATTGGCCATGTAGGCCAGGGATGATGGGAGTTGAAGTCCAAAACATCTGGAGGGCACCAGTTTGGGAAAGGCTGGCTAGATCATCGACTAGATCAGCTGTATGCATCCCATAAGCAGCACTGTGCCAGTCATCTGATCGGCAGATTAAGAAGAGATGCCGTGCATTGGATCCAGCTGCTTCTCTTAATCAGCACTGAAGACTGGTGCTGTAACAGCAAAAAGCAGTTGAGGTGGGGTGGGGTGGGACACTTGTGAATCACCAAAAAGGAGGACAAAAGTGGGCACCAATTGCATAACATTTGCATATGCATATATATATGTGTGTGTGTGTGTGTGTGTGTATGCAGATTTAGAAATAGTGATTATAATTTAAATAGAAATACAGTACATCTCACCCTAATGCGTGGAAGATTGTGACCAGGTGACCTGTGTGCCTTGCTCACTCTGCTGAGCAGTCCTCTCTCAGACCTTCAAGTAGAGGACTGCCTCCTGAAAAGGAGAACATCTGGCCACCCTAGCCCCTTTCATAAGAACACAAGAAGAGCCATGCTGGATCCAACCAAGGGTCCATCTAGTCCAGCATTCTGTTCACACAGTGGCCAGCCAGCTGTTGACCAGGAACCCACAAACAGGGCATGAGCGCCACAGCACCCTCCTACCCATGTTCCCCAGCCACTGGTGCACATAGGCTCATTGCCTCTGGAAGTGGAGGTAGCACATAGCCATCAAGACTAGCAGCCATTGATAGCCTTTATGTATATCCTTGTCTTTATGTTTCCCTTAATTTTCTCTTTTCCTCACGAAGGAAAATTGTCATATATTGTACATGTGGCAATAAATGAGCCGGTTGGCTATTTTTCCATTTGAAAAATCCTGACTCTAAGTGAAGTGGGTAGCCTTAGCCTTTTTTAGGGATGGGTAGCCTGCCTGATAGGCAGGAGCGAGGGGGCATGTGTCCACCTGATGGAGGCAGTGGGGGGAGTGTTGGGGGCCAGAACATACCGAGGCTGGGCAGCAGGCGCTGGCGGAGCGCTAGGGGCAGGCCATGCCAGGTAAGGGGAACAAGGGAGAGATGTGTAATATCTGTCCCCTGCTCCGGGCCTGTCCAGAGCCAAAGGATGGTTGGGGGAGGCATGACCCCATCTTCTGGCCTTCGTTTGCTGCTCTGCAATGCCAGGTCTGTTACCCAGAAAACCTCCCTCATCCATGACATGATCCTGGATGAGGGTGCAGACCTGGCATGTATTACGGAGACCTGGCTGGCCGAGGCTGCTGCTCCAACCCTTGCAGCCATGTGTCCAGCTGGATTTTCATATGCACAGCAGCCAAGGGCTGGGGATCGGGGAGGGGGAGTGGCTGTTATCTACTGAGAGTCCTTGGTCTTCACCAGACCCCCTCTCCGGGAGACCAAGGTTGCTGAGTGCATGTACTGGAGGTTGGGCCCGAAGGGCAGTCTGGGGATTCTGCTCATGTACCGTCCACCCCGCTGCATGACTGACTCCCTGGCCGAGGTGCTTGAGGTGGTCTCTGATGTGCGTGTACAGTCCCCTAACTTATTGGTGTTGGGGGACTTCAACGTACATTCGGAGGCCATCCTCACAGGAGCACCTCGGGACTTCATGGAGACCATGGCCTCCTGGGAGCTGCACCATATTCTAACTGGGCCCACCCATGTAGCCGGTCATGCACTAGAACTTGCGTTTGTTTCTGGAGAAGCGGGGAGTGATCTGGAAGTCGGGAGTATATCCACCACCCACTTGTCATGGTCAGATCACTATCTGGTGACGTTGGACTTCTCGGTTCCACAACCCCTCCGCAGGGGTGGAGGACCCATTAAAATGGTCCGCCCCAGGCGTCTTATGGATCCAAATCGATTCCTGAACACGCTTGGGAATTCTCTGGGGCATGCCAACGGCCACTCGGTCGAGACCCTGGTGGGTGGCTGGAATGCCGCAATCACTGGGGCATTAGATCGGGTGGCTCCGAAATGCCCTCTCCCCCTGAACAGGGCTCGGACTGCACCATGGTTCAATCCGCGGTTACGAGCTCTGAAACAGGAGGTGAGACAGCTAGAGCGCCGGTGGCGGAAGTCTCGCTCCAAAGACGATCAGACACGGGCTAGAGCTGTATCTTCAGCCTATCATGTGGCGGTGAAGGCAGCAAAAAAGGAATATTATGCTGCTTCTATCACGTCTGCAGAGTGCTGTTCCAGGAGGCTGTTCCAAGTGGTCCGGAGCCTGGTCGGTCCTGTGGCTCCAGAACCACTGGAGCATTCTAAGGCCTCCTGTGAGGCTTTGGCAAGGCACTTTGCAGATAAAATTGATCAGCTTAGGTGTGTTACTCTGCACGCTGTGGATACAGTTAGTGAGCAAGAGGCGGCCTGTGGCAAACCGGTTTTGTGGGATCGGTTCCAGCTTCTTCCTCCTGATGAAGTGGACAAGGTGCTTTCATCTGTATGGCCGACCACCTGCTTCCTTGATCCTTGCCCATCTTGGCTCATTATGGGCTGCAGAGAGAGACTGGGTGAGGGGATCAGGGTTGTGGTGAATGCCTCCCTTGAGGAGGGAGTGATGCCATCAGCCCTCAAGGAGGCAGTGATAAGACCGGTCTTAAAGAAGCCCTCCTTGGATCCTCAAGTTCTGAACAACTTTTGCCCAGTCTCAAATCTGCCATTTTGGGGCAAGGTGATTGAACAGGTGGTGGCGGTGCAGTTGAAGGCACACTTGGAAGAAACTGATTATCTAGACCCATTTCAGTCGGGCTTTAGGCTTGGGCATGGGACAGAAACGGCCTTGGTCGCCTTGGTAGATGATATGAGGAGGGCTCTGGATAGGGGTGAATGCTCCTTCCTTGTTCTCCTCGACCTCTCAGTGGCTTTTGATACCGTTGACCACGGTATCCTCCTGGACCGCCTGGAGGGGTTGGGCATTGGAGACACCATATTGCGGTGGTTCCGGTCCTTCCTCTCCGGCAGGTACCAGAGGGTAGCACTGGGAGAGGAGGTTTCGGACCCGTGGCCACTTACTTGTGGGGTGCCACAGGGTTCCATGCTCTCCCTGATGCTATTTAACGTCTATGTGAAGCCGCTGGGGGCTATCATCAGGAGGTTTGGGGTGCAGTGTCATCAATATGCGGATGATATGCAGATCTACCTTTCATTCAAATCTTCACCAAGGTTGGCCGTAGAATCCCTGTCCAAATGTCTGGAGACGGTGAGTGGCTGGATGGGGAGGAATAAGCTGAAGCTGAACCCTGACAAGACCGAGGTACTTTTGGTGGGAGACAAGAGGAGGCTGGGGGATGTTGACCTGGTGTTGAATGGGGTATGGCTACCCTTGAAAGACCAGGTCCGCAGCCTGGGGGTCATTTTGGACTCCCAGCTGTCCATGGAGGCTCAGGTGTCAGCTGTGAGCCGGACAGCGCTGTATCAACTCCATCTGATACGGCGACTGCGCCCCTTCCTTCCCGACCATCTGCTCCCATCGGTAGTACATGCCTTGGTCTCCTCTCGTTTAGACTACTGTAATGTGCTCTACGTGGGGTTACCCTTGAAGACGGTTTGGAAACTGCAGCTGGTACAGAACGCGGCGGCTCGCCTGATTAAAGGCAGCCGCCGGCGAGATCACATCACTCCAGTGCTGAAGGAGTTGCACTGGTTACCAGTTGTTTTCCAGGCCAAATTCAAGGTGTTGGTTTTGACCTTTAAAACCCTATATGGTTCCGGCCCAGCGTATCTTAAGGAGCGCCTCCAGCAGCACCAGACAGGCCGCCTCACAAGATCAGCCTCGGATGGCCTTCTCTCTGTCCCATCAGCCAGGACAGTTAGACTGGTGGGGACGAGGGAGAGGACCTTTTCTGTGGTGGCCCCCACTCTGTGGAACTCCCTCCCTAGGGAAGTCCGTCATGCCCCCTCTTTAATGAGCTTCCGCCGTGCCTTAAAAACATGGTTGTTCAGGCAGGCATTTGGGGTGGGTTAGGGTATTTTAGAAAATGTTTTTATTGTAGAATTTTATTGTTTTAAACATACAATGTTTTATTGTATGTTGTACATCGCCCAGAGTGGCTGGGTGACCAGCCAGATGGGCGATTAATAAATTTAATAATAAATAAAAAAATGTGTTATATTATGGATTTTAGGGACCTGGGTTTTTTGAAATGTCCTCCTCCTGCCAGAGGTCATAGCAGGGGGACAAGAGAAGATACAGAATTGAATAATATGGTATCTGAAGTGATATATCAGCCCTCTGGCTGAAAGAGGTCCAACACCCCCTGCTATACATGTTCATTGAACGTGTGGAACCCCAGCTACATCCTTGAAAGGGGCTTGGGAGAAATGGAAATGTGAGATACAGTTTCAATATTTCCAGGTGCAGTTAAAAGCAATGACAAAATTTACAAAGCCCTTCTGACTTTGTACTTCATGGTAGATGGTAGGGGTAGCGCCGTGGGCCAGAAAACCCACCCCTACTGTAGCAAACTAGCTGTCATGTAATGGAACCTACTTCATTATTATTCCCACCCCATTTTATGTAGCAGGAAAACCCCAATACATTGTCCTTACCACGGTGTCAAATGTAATCTCACAACAGCTGAAGTAACAATGCTCTCAACATTATTACATTCTCTCATATATGTTAAATGTTTTGTATTGTGAAGAATGGTGGCAGATGCTGAAGAATTTTAACCAAACCATCAGTCAAGCAGCAATGTTAAATTTTATTTAGCAACAGAGTTTGGTAGTCACAGAAAATTTATATAGAAATAGCCCATGTTGCTAGGTCCTACTAGAAGGAATGAAGGCTGGAGAGACAGTTGGTAGTTTTTTCAATGCTGTAAGTAGTTTAGAACACAGGAAACATCCTCATACCAGGTCACAGTATTTGTCTATCCAGCCCCTTATTCTCTACTCTAACTGGCAGCAGCTGTCTAGCAAAAGTTTTTCCCAAACATGTTACCCAAGATCCTTTATGGTGGTTGATGCCAATAGTGACATCCAGTTCAGCTTTTATGCAGACAGAACTGCTTCCATCAAGAGAACGAGGGGGGAATCCCATCAGCTCCCTGCACATCCTCAATATCTACTCTGGAGAGTTGTGGGACCCCCAGAGTAGATCTAGGGGCAGGGTGCTGCAAGGGGGAAGATAGAGGGAGAAAGTCCAGTTACATGAGTAGACTTCTGCTCACACAACATTGCCTTGTACTCCAAGGATTGAACCTGGGACCTTCTGCATACAAAGTATGTGTTTTAGTATTGAGCTATGGTCCCTCATACAAGGGGTTGCAGCTGATCCTTCTTTCACCTCTGCTGAACAGGTTCTGCAGGTTTTGGTATTGTATCAAAAAACCCTGCACAACCTATTTGAGCAGGCACAACAGCGGGCCAAAAGAAATACATACAGCATGGGAAGTGAAGGACCTTTCAATCTACTAGTTTCAAGTTCTCTCTTAAAAATTGGTATCTGTCTCCAGCCTCACTAGGGGTGTACAGACCCCACCTACCTGGGTCCACTGGGGGGTCCACGGGGGGGGGGAAGGCAATCCAGTCCTCCCCCCAGAATCATCCCAGGCTGGCTCCACTCCATGGCGAGTCCGTGGAGCTGCCAGCCGGGGCTGGCCGCTGCCGGACTTCTGGCCATGGCTCGTCTACAGATGCAAATGGCATCCAGCATACCAGATGCCATTTGTGTACCTCCCTTTGGCCGTGATAGGCTACGTAAAGATTTACATAGTCTATCACAGCAAAAAGGGAGGCAGGCAAATGGCGTCCGCTATGCCGGATGCCATTTTGCATCTGCATGGGGCAGAGGATGGGCCCGGCCAGACCCAGAGTCTGCGGTGCTAGCCTGCCAGGTAGGATCCGGCCAGGTTGGACTTTGTGGGGTGGCGGGGTGGGGTGGTCCATTCCGCCACAGACTCCGGGGGGGGCAGGTCCTAAGAATCTGGCCTCATTGCAGTCCGTGGCAGAATTCTCCACCATCCCTAAGCCCCACCTTAGTTAATCCAGCCAATTTTGTGCTGAATCAGGAACTGTTCACAGGTACCCCAAACCAGAGTTCAACGAGGCAGTTAAGCACCATCTGGGTTCTTGGGTTGTTTTTAATAGGAAATAAATTACACATGCCTGTTTCTATTTTATTCTCCTTCCAGTTTACAGCTCAGAGGAGTCAGACCTAAGATTATGTTTTCAGTGGCCCCTTTTCACACCATCAGTATCTGCCTCCTGCTCTTTTCACACATGTATCTCATTGTTTGTTTGTGCTATCTGCAGTTTCCCTTCAAACAGAAACAAATGGTTTTGGTGCACTTTCTTGGAGGGTGCATATCCCATTGAGTTAATTGTGGAGCCTTTTTGAGGAGTGATTTTTTCTCCTCTTCCCAATTGCTATTCATTCATTCATTCATTCATTCATTCCATAGCATCATTAGTGTGAATGGCCCCTGTAATTTGCGCCCCTGTCTTTTGCTGTAATAGACTACGTAAATATATACGTAGCCTATCATGGCTAAAGACAGGGGTGCGAATGGCAGCGGCTATGCCATTTGCATCCCTGCCTTGAGCCATGATAAGCTATATAGATAGTTACGTAGCCTATCATGGCTAAATACAGGGGTGCGAATGGCAGCGGCTATGCCATTTGCATCCCTGCCTTGAGCCATGATAAGCTATATAGATAGTTACGTAGCCTATCATGGCTTGCCAGGGATGCAAATGGTGGCCAGCGTAGCGGCCGCCATTTGCGGCCACAGCCTGGCAGCGGCTGGAGCCACCAGAGCTGCCGCTGCCACCAGAGCTGCCACCACCAAAGCCGCCACCGCCAGAGCCGCCGCTGCCACTAGAGCCACAGCCAGGTAGGCTCCATTTCACGGGGCTTTTGCGGGGTGGTGGGGTGGGTTGCTCCATACCTCCGTGGATTCCAGGGGGGGCGAATTCAGTGGAATTTGGCCTCCCTGGGATCCGTGGTGGAATTCTCTAAATCTCTAAGCAGCCCACACTCACCCCAGTGGCCTTGTCGAGCTCCACGGTCACCATTTCTAAAAAAATTAAATGGCAATTGCAAAAATGTGCATGTCTTTGTATGCATGAAAATGTGCATTTTTTGCAAATGTGCATATTCTCATCTGTGAAATGGTCATTTTGTGAAGACACACATTAGCATGTGGACGAAAATGTGCATTTTTCATAAAATACTCATTTTCGTCTATACGCAAATATGTGCCTTTGCAGAAATGCGCATTTTCGCATGTGCGCAAATTTGCGCATTTTTGCGATCACCATTTCTTTCTCAAAAAATGGCAACCACAAAGCTCGACAAGGCTGCCAGGGTGAGTGCAGGCCATTTGCCAAGTGTGGGCAGGGGGTGAGCAGGGGCAGGGGCTCGGCAAGCGGGGCTCAGGGGTGCGGGCAGGAACAGGTCTGCCAGATTCCCAGTCTGAATCAGGTGCCTGTGCCATCCCTATGGGAACATGCTGGCTTCCTCCTGTCTGTTCATAGAGCTGGTTCAATGTGAGCTATGAACTGGGGAGTCCTCAGCTGAAATCTTACTTTGGCGCCGTGAATTCACTATGTGGGTTCCTTGGGGCCAAAACAGATGTTGATTTAAATGCATGTCTAGCAGCTATGTCTTCTTCTTTTTTCATTTTTACTTTACAGTAGGTGTGGGAGGAGGGGGCAATCCAGATATTAAAAGCCCCTATACTCCCCATGCTACTGTCCCAATCCAGATTAGCTGCTAATCACACATTTAAAGTAATGTCTGTTTTGGCCCTTAGGCAAGACACTGTTCGATCTACTTCAACCTCCTGTCTGCAGAGACTGACTTAGATGTTTGGCAAAGAACATGCTGACTGGATCCTCACGATCACCACAGCCCACTGTGACTTATTTAAGCCACGGTGGGTTGCAATGCATGGTGGCCGCCCTTTTGAATATTCAACCCGTGGTGGTTGCTCGCTAATCATGTTGTGCGAACCTGTTGAGGGTGGCTCATGTGAGGGTGAAACAACCCTCATATAACTCATGGGCTGTTTTAGGGTTATGCAAGGGTTAATCAACCCTCACATAAGCCACCCTCAACAGGTTCCCGCCACAGCTAGAATATTCAGAAGGGTAGCTAGCATGCACCACAACCCACCATGGCTTAGATAAGCCATGGTGGGTTGCAGTGATTGTGCAAACAAGCCCGCTACATCCATCACGCAAAGAGGGACAGTTCTTGAAGGGCTGAACTGTAGGGTGGTCATGGGCCCTATTTTACGAAGGACTGTCCTCTGTTTTGAAGGTGTCCTGTATTTGAAGGACTGGCCTGTCCAAGTCCCATTTAAATATAAAGAACGCTCAGAAGGATGAGCTGGGCCTTGAAGTTACCCATCCACTGCACCTGGACAGCAGCCCAAGCAAGGCACACAGGTCCCCTGGTCACAATCTTCCACACTATGGTGAGATGTACTGTATTTCTATTTAATTATGGCTACATTTGCATCTATGCATATCAATTAGCACATGCAAACTGATTTTGTTTTTCTCCCTCTTAATTGGTGATGCATTTCCTCTTTGGGGAGATTCATAAGTGGCCACCCTATCATGACATAATACCTCTGCCCTCCATATACATTCAAGATTAATAAACCTTGCCACCTCACTGCATCAGCAGTGAGCAAATTTCATAACAAAATGAACAGGGTTAAAACACACACACACACAGTGATGATAATATCACAGTCTCAGTCTCTCTCTTTCTTGTGACAATTTTACATGGCAGATATATATGCATTCATGTGAGCTTAAAATACGTTAGCCTCCATAAAAGAGGGCCAACATCAACATTTCTTAGGTTGTCAGCATACAGTTAAAAAGTCAACAAGCCTGCCTCTTCCCCCAGTGACAATGAAAATGATGTTTCAGACAACCCCTTATGGAGAAAACGTTCACTCTGCTACCTGATATGCGGTGGAGCCTGCAGATTAGTTTTTATGACAACCTGCATAAGCAACCAGCCAGAGGCATGCAGATGGACAGAAAACGGCATGCTCGCTTGGCTGCTTGCCATTTTTTATGTGGTGCCTGATAGTGCTTAATCAAATTCCTATGTGGGGTCTTTATCTCACACCAATGTATGCATGTAGCTTGTCGCTTGTTATTTGGATCACGTCTCTTCATGCCTAAGAACCATTTGAAAGCGATAACATTCATCGCTATTTTTATTTCTCTTCCTGTGAAAGGCAGGATTTGTATCGTTCTTTCCCCCGCCCCCAACCCTGGAAATATATATATGATTATTGCCCCTCAGTTGAACTCTCACACTGAACAAGCCCTACTCTCCCTCCCACCCATCCCGCCCCAGCCTCCACTGGAAGATTCATTCCCTAGCACACAAAAAAGTTTCCTGTTTATGAAAACTGAATTCATATATATACAGCTGAGCTACAGAAGAGACTGAATGTTTTAAGAAGGGAGAAATATATATATACAGGGCTACCATTAGTAAATCTGTTCTTGGGTTACAAAAGCTCTTGCTCGTACCAAAAAGAAATGGATAAAGATGCAGGTAGTTAACCATTTCTGACACTGGGAAGCAATAATCTTTTGTTTTTGGTGGTGGTGGGAGTGTTGTAATGCTTGCTAGTCATTCCAGCATGGATAGCATTAGGAGGATGTACACTATAGATCACGTTCTTCTCTCTTGGCAACTGCCAATTTATTTAGCTTTACAAGGATATTACTCAGATCAGTGTCTATGGCAGTGTTTGAGCCTCAAGCCATGTCAGCGATAATTTGGGCCTGTCACACAAATATGCTTATAAAGAAAAATCTGAAAACTTTTATTGCCCAGATCCAGTCATCTGACCTCGGTCATGATTGCAAAGGTTATGTATCAGGGTCAGCAGCCACTGACTCGTAATTAGCTGCTATTCCAAGGACACATGATTGGCCCCGTTTGTTTAATGTTCTTGGAAAAACAACACAAAAATATTGGGACAAATCCTGAGCATGGAGCTTCTTAAGCATGATTCAGTCCAGGAACCATTCGGAATCCCTGAAGGGTCATACCATAGCTTTTTTCAACTGAATCATTTGAAAAGCCTCTTTGGAAAATGGTCTTCACCAGGATAGCAACAGTCTGTGATGCTACCTAGGGTTGGGTGGGAAATTTGCTCCTCCTGGAAACAAACACTGAAATTTACGCAATTTTCAGTCCGAAATCTGTACATCTCTGGGCTTGAAATGTGTTCTGCGAAAGAAAAAAAATGTTTTCAACAACCCGCACATGTAGAAAAATGCACAAAACCATCCTCATACATTTCTAAAATGGGCACAAACATGCTTTAGTCAATAGGGGCAAGCATTCATTCATGCATCCATTTAAATAGACAGATGTATATCCAAATATACATGTGGATTTTTTTCCGTAAGAAAAAAAAAGATCTGCACAGAACCGGCATGGAACAAAGTTGGTGGTGGGAAAAGGAGGACGTTTGCAGATTCAGACTTGACAGATCTGCCTGTCCTAATGCTGCCCCTGTTGCTCTCCTGTTTTAAGTTGCTCACTGCTGGTGAGAATTGGGGCTGGCACTCCGACATTGTAGGAAATGAGGGTAGAATCTTGATGGTTGTGGAAGCAGCCAGAGAAACAAGGAGGTGGCCCAGCAGGACTTGCAGCACTAAAGAACTCTGTGGAAGAGGCTAATGGCTACTTAGGTTTTACATGCTACTTTTAAACTTTAGGGTGCAATCCTGTGGGGATAGATGGCTGCCTCCAAACTTGGAGGCAACCGCCTAGCCAATGTAGGGCAGGAGAAGAACTGAGGGGATCATCTCCTCCGCAGTTCTCCTGCGCTGCATTTGTGGCTTGACAGCCGATTTTGGCTGTTAAACTGCGGAAAGGTGGAGCAGGGGATGTGGATGCCGGATGACACATAGGATGTGTCGTACCAGCATTTCCACCTACCCCGCCCTGGAACACCCCCCAGAATGCCCTGTTTTGGCGGCTCCGTGCTCCTTTTCGGAGTGCAGAGCACAGGGCCATTCCATGCTGCCTGCCAGGCAGTGTGGAAGTGGGGGGAGGAGGTCTGTTCTCCGGAAACCGACCTTGGCATGCGGGCTTTGAGGTCAGTTCCCAGAAAACTACATATCCTATGGCTGTCTAGGATTGCTCCCTCTAAGTCTTACATTTTATTGTGTTGCATTTTATGGTGTTAATTGTTGTGAACTGCCCAGAGAGCATTGGCTGTTTGGCAGCATATAATAATAATAATAATAATAATAATAATAATAATAATAATGACAGCTGCTTTGCTGCTCTTCTCTGCCAGCATATGGGAAGGCAGAAGTGCTCAGGACTGGCCAATATACATTTGCTTTCCAGTCATAAACTCCAAACTGCTTGCTAGTGAGATTTTTAATTTTCTCTCCCCAAAACCACCATAGCTTCTAAGATATACGGTCACCTGTGTGATTGGCTTTGTTTTTTTCTCTTTTAGGGAAAGGGGGTGCAAGCATAAAGAATAATGGGATGGATCCAGACTTAGTCATACCTAAAGTAGATCCATTGAAATGAATAGGACTGGAAGTAGTCATGACTAACTTCAGTCCCATCGATTTCAATGGGTCTGCTCTAAGCCTGACTGAGTTTGGATCCAACCCAATACATTTGGGGTCAACCTCCAGCCTGTAAGGAATAAGACTGTCTTTGAACAGGAACAGGATCCATCCTACAAGATACTCCACTATGTGCATTTATGAGATTCTGAATCAGAAATGTTTGCTATTTTTAATGCTAAAACATGCTTTGCCTGAATAGGTCCCTGAAAATTCAGCTAAAAATATTACCAAAATTTGTTGGCAAATCTAGTTTTAGATGTATAATTTTATAGTTCAGTAAGAAGAGATAAAATTGAGACAAACCCCTTTTGCTAAGATGCTCTTCCTGGCAAATGTGAGGGTGGACCCTTCTAATATCCATGGAGATGAAACGATGTGACGGCCGCTCATCCATAGCAGGCCCAAAATAACATCGAATGGGTTTGTAATTCCTCGGACAAAAGTGCTCTATGCCATGTGGAAAGCACAGTGACTGCAATCTTCTCAACCCTTTTTACTCTTTCCAATAGTGGTGGTCCCAATAAGTAGCCAAGGGGAAAGGGAGCTTAACATTCCTTTCAGATGAGGGGTCCTTTTTTTCTTTTTTGCAAAGACAGATGATGTTCCTACTTCCTCAAATCTAGCATAATTCTAAAATAGACCATTTCTTGGCTGCAGCTCAACCTCTTTAATGAAGGAAGGAGAAATGTGAGTGCAGCCACATGGTAGCCAGCAACTGCAACTGAGAAGAGATTCGTTTTTGGCACGGGAAAACAAGCAAGCTGGAAAACTTAACAAGTCAGCGTGAACATCAGGCTTTTGTCCCAAACAAAAACCCAAGGCTTGCTTTAAATATTCAGGAATGCAAAGCAAGGGCGCGCAGGGGGGGGGGGTATCTAGTAATCATCCATGCTCTTGTCCCTTTAGCGTGTAGTTGAATATATTAGGGATTTGGTCTTCTTTAACAGCACAGAAAACATCAAAAGCTGGGTTGAGATAGAAGGCAATGATTCCCCAGAGGGAATTTCAACCTGGCTTTTGTCCAACGTTCAGCCAGCAGATCAGGGTTTGCACAACCCAATGACAGCTGCTACCCTACTGAAAAGCTAGGGGAAAAGGGGAAAAAAAATAAACATAGAATGAATTTTCTCCTTTAACAACCATTGCACTTTTTATGCATCACTATTATAAAGAAGCAGTTCAAATCTTCCACGCTTTCATTTAAAAAGTGCCAAAGTTAAGGGTATTAGGGCACAATCCTATTCTTGTTTAGACAGAAAAAAGTCCTACAACTGCCAGCATTCTCCAACCAGTGTGGCTGGCTGAGGAATGCTGGGAGTTAGTTGTAGGATTTTTTTCCTATCTAAACATACATAGGATTGTGCCCTTACAGTGTTGTGTCCACTGAAGTAACTAGTAACCAATTAATATTGCAAGATTATTAAGCAGGAATGAAATAGCAGAAAAATGATGTTTTAAACCAAGCCAACCATGCTACCAACTTTAGCTTTGGGCTCTGCTGTCTTACCCATGCAAAAGGTGACAGCACTTTCACAGATATAAATGGTTAGCAATATTATTATCTCAGCAGCTTATTATATGTGCACACATGGTCCCTAAATTTAGAACGTGCAGTGGGGTGTGGCCCATGCATGCATCAACCAGCGCTTATATGTTGTCATACGTGAGTTGGGCAGTAAACATGTATATTACTGGGTGGGTGATTTTTTCACTCCTTGATGCCTGGTGTGCATATAATGTCATGTCTCTTGTGGTGGATACATACACGTTCTGGGCTTTTGATTAAAAGTTAAGAAAGCAGTTTCTTCCGAGGTTTGGTCATCCACCATCTTATTCCCATCCAATCCTGTGCAATGTGTCAATGTGGCTTTTTGGATAGCCAGGGTCAATGGAGAGGTTGGAGTATTGGGGTGTGTGGGGATAAGAGTCCAGATCCCCATTCAGTCATGAAGCTCCCTGGGAGACCCCAAGCTAGTCACTCTACCTCAGCTTAACCCTACCTCACAGGTCTGTTGTAATGTAGCCTATGCACATCAACCTGAGAGAACTGGTGCATTAGGCAGGACTCATATGTGATCCATTTTGGTCATTATTATTTTGCATGCCTCAGAACTAGGTAACTTAGACTTCCTCTTTTTGATGAATCACATACTGCCCAGAGCAGGCTGAGAAGGTGGATTCTTCAGGATAGTTGTGCATAAGGTTGTCGCGGGCACCCAACTGGGTCCAGGCAGGTGGCAGACTCCCTTGCACTCAACCTCCTAAACCCGGTCACCGAGCCATGGGGCACTGATGGACGTGAGCACCAAGCACCCCAGAGCTTGGCATTGTCTGGGATCAGCTCGCCCCTCACTGTGACCTGCCAACCTGCACTGCCTTCTTCCTTCTCCCCCTCCCAGTTGGGTTACCATGACGGAAGCAGCACCAGTGGGGCAGGAGGACAACAAGAGGGGCTTCCCTCTCATTGTCCTCCTGCCCCACTGATGCTGCCACAGTAGCTGGGATGGGGGGAAGAGAGAGGCAAATGGTGCTCCCTTCTCCTCCTCTCCATATCCTGGCTACCATGGCAGCAGCAGCACTGGTGGAGCAGGACTTATGGGTCCCATCTGCTTGCACAAGTCTTTCTTCACTCATCCTCCTTTGTGGCCACCATTTTAACACAAGATGGAGGCTCTTGTTTTTCATAAGTCTGTTGTTGCGGAAATGTCCCTCTAGGGCCACCGTTGTATACAACAATTAGACTCATTAAAAACAAGAGCCCCATCTTGCATTAAAATGGAGGCTGCAAAGAAGGACAGGCAGAGGAAAGACACGTGCAAGCCAGGCCCAGACACAAGCAGAAGGGTTGCCAAGCTCTCCAGGGGCTCACATGACCCGGCTCACCTGGAAGAGTGGCAGAGGAGGCTGCTTGAGCACCTGCAAAGCACAGACATAGTGGCATCCGCCCATCCCTAGTTATGCAGCACCATGTTACTATCATCTAGTCATATATGGAATGATCTTTCTTTTTCAGGATACACAGTGTTGGATTGTTGTTGTTGTTCAGTCATTGAGTCATGTCCGACTCTTCGTGACCCCATGGACCATAGCACACCAGGCCTTCCTGTCCTGCGCTCTCTCCCGGAGCATGCTCAAGCTCATATTCATTGCATCGGTGATACTAGCCATCTCATCCTCTGCCATCCCCTTCTCCTTTTGCCTTCAATCTTTCCCAGCATCAGGGTCTTTTCCAGTGAGTAGTGTTGGATTAGGGATGTGCAAAACCTGAGCTCACTGAAATTCTCTGAATTCCATCTCATAGCTCGTTCCTATTAGACTGCAAGGTTTGTTTTGTTCTTTTCACATGAAAACCCATGCGTATTTTTGTGTGTATTTCTCCAAATGTACACATCAATTGTGCACATCTTTGAAATGTATACATTCTTCTCCCATTGATTAAAGCATATTTGTGTGCATTTTTCAAAAGTACGCATTTTTCATGCACATTTTTCAAATGTATGCATGCTGTCGATCATATTTTGGGGGGTCCACAGATAACATTGCAAGCTCAGAAACGTACAGATTTTGGTCACGGATTGCATGTTCAGTCTGGAAGGTGCAAACTGGGTAAAATATTGATCAAAATCTATCTGAAACAAATTTCTCATAAATCCCTATGTTGGATCCAAGCTTCACCTTCTGTGAATGGAAGGTCTCCTTCCATCCATGGAAGGTTTTTGATCCAGCAGAGGGCTTCCACTTCTTGGAGGGGGAAAGTGACTTTTGCTGATTCCCCCCTTTCCCTGCAGCCTCTTGGGCATTCTGGAAATCTGCTCCGGCGGGTTCCCCAGTCCTTCAGAGCAGATTTTCAGATGGTACAAGGGGAATCAGCAAACATTGCCTCCTCCCTTTCCATGAAACCATTAGGATATGATACAATTTATACAGGTTACCAATATTCGGGACGGCTACTGAAGTTAGAAATATGTCCGTGTATGTCCGTGTGTGTGTGTGTGCATGCGCGCGTGCATGCATTAGGGATGGATGACTCTGTTGGTTTTGCTTTCTCCTACAACTTAAAAATCTTGATTTCATTCTCTCCTGAATATGGAGAACTTTGTGAATTTTGCTATATTCTAAACAAAAAGAAACAGAAACTATATTCTCATCTATCTGCACCAACCAAATTCAAATAGGTACAGCTATTCCCAGCATGGGGAAGAGCATAAGATACCTGCCTGCCATGTAGCTGTTAAGGGTGAGGAGCCTGTTAGAAAAAAGAGGTGGCTAATTAAGCACCAAGATGGCTGAATACACAGGGATTCAGACCCAGGCTTTGAAGAGCAAAGTACTTCAAGCCCCAGGCCTAGATGGATGTATCTGTCAGTTTCTGCCACATTTGATTTTTTTTTAAAAAAAATCTCAAGTTCTTTTTGCCCCAGGTATGGAGAACTTTGCTAAATTCTGATAGAAACCAAGCTGAAATGAAATTCTCACTAATCGCTAGTATGTATAGATGCATGGGGTTCTTTGTCGTTAAAAAAAAAATAGATTTTTAAAAAATGAATGCTTCATTTTTATGTTCAAAATGTTATTCCCAAAATATTTGCCTCAGGTATCTGTACCACACATCCCACATTTTTTGCAATGACTTCAAATGTAAAATTATGTTCTGGCTCAGTCTATTCCTCCTTTTACACCCTCTTCATGCCACCAGTTTATATGGAAAAGCCTCACTCTTTTGGGCTTGCTACTTAAGCATGCTATGAGCCATTTGTTCACTCAATCCAAAAAAATCTATATCTGTTTTCTTCTTTCAAATGTTAACATGTATTTCTGTTATATAAATGCGGTTTTAAACAGAAACCCAAAGTACTCAGCCTAAGTCAAGCAAAGCAGGAAACAATATATCACCATAAAATATTAATACTGACTAAATAAATTTAAGAGTTAGATCAAACAGCTACACTAATTGGAAAGTTCTTTCTTCTTGAGTAAACAAGGGACACTTAATATGTTAGGAATCAGATATCTCAGTTACAGGATCCAGTGAGGCTAAACTGATTTTACCCAGGCCGAGAATCTGCCCCTCAAATAATTTGTTCCACTGAGAAGCACAATGGGCCTGCCTTTGATCTCCACTATAAATCAAACTTACTCAAGTAAAGGGGAGAGATGTTTTAAAAAGATGTGGTGTAAATTTAGAAGAAAATCAAAACCACAGGGAGAAGCTTTCTTACAGTGAAATCTAGGGAGATCACTCTTGTTAACAGGCAGCCATGGAGTTGCGATAACTTAAAAGTTAATGTTTGAATAAGATTAACGAAGAAGTGTATGTGTGTGTGTGTGTGTGTGCGCGCGCGCGCGCGCACCCATGCACACACACACTATATGCACACACACATACATTGCATGCCTCAATATCTGATGGAAAACTTACATTACATTTACAAAAAGGCTACAATCCTCAAAAGATAGCTTTTGTCAGACCTTTGAACAGTAACCTATATTATGTTAGAATTGGCAGGAAGCCATTTGAATAACTCACCAAATCTCAGGTTCAGCCTGGAGCAGATTGAAATCTTCTCAAATGAATTGAATTGCATGTTACTGACTCCAGACTCGACTAGAACCCACAAAATGGGAGACCAGATTGCACAGTCCCAGGGTAGGAATACTGAATGGGTGATGATAGGATACTTTATGGGGACACCCACCACCACTTCTAGGGATTTTTCTAGGGAACCTTCAGAATTGTGCAATGAGCTATGACCACTGCAACATACCTGTACATTGTCCTTGTGTGTGTGTGTACACTTTGTTGCTTAGTCACATTTCATGACATGCCATTTACCCAGGAATAATAGCTATAGCTCACAGTGGGATTTATCCCTTGGTAAGCATGCATAGGATTGCTTGGCAACATGGCTGTCTGCTCTGTGGTGCCTTCCCAGTGCCCAGTCATTTACCCCATAATGCCATGTATTTCACACTGTGCTCCTCGTCATACCTCTCCCTCATCCAGCCTCCCACAGGACTAGATGCTTGTTTTAAGCTGTATTTTCTTAATTTGTATGCTGGCTGTTGCCGATTGTTCCTGACCGTTCACACCTTCCTCTCTTTCTTTGCCACCCCTTCTTTCTCTGACTGTGACTTCACTCACTGATATGGCACACAGACAGGCTGGTTTACACGACTGCTGCAGCCCACCGTGGGTTGTGGAATGTGCCAGTGGTCATTGTGAATATTCAAGCTGTGATGGGCAATCACCACAGCTTATTGTGATGTGTGAATCTGGTGCAGGGTGGATTGTTGCTGTAGTTAACAAACCACCCACAACCTCAAAACAGCCCATGGGTTGTGGGTGGTTTGTTAACCACAGCAACAACCCACCCTTGCTGGGTTCGCATGTCACACTAAGCTATGGGACTGCCCACCACAGCTTCAATAGTCACAATGGCTGCTGGCATGCACCACAACCATGGCTTCAATAAGCCACAGTGGGCTGCTGCAATTGTGCAAACCAGGCCACTCTCCAGGGAGGGATAGAGGACACCACTATAAGCCAGAGAAATCAGAATTAACCTACATTACAGAGTTGCAGTTAATTCATGAAAATCTCGCACTGAGATTTAGTGGCTGAGAGGTCACTAATTGAAGCCCTGTTCTGTTTTGGTAAAACCTAAGGAGGAGGAGATTGATTTGGCTAAGGATCAGAGAAGGATCATCTTGACAGGGGACATTATTTGTTCCTTCCAGCTTTGCCCAGAGGTGGCCCAGGCACCGGCAGGCGCATGCATGGCAGGACCCCCCAGAATGGGACTAGGTGTACGGCAGGAGGTGAATGGGAGTAAGGAAGCTTGGGAACAAGGCCACATAAAGTCAGAACCGAAAGGTCTCCTCAAGAAGTGGGTGTACAGAAAGACAGTAGTCTTAAACACACTGGGTTAGATCTAGATATAGCCATACACAGAGCAGACCTATTGAAATCAATGGGACTTAACCTAATCACAACTAACTTACATCTCATTGAATGCAATAGGTCTACTCAAAGCATGAATAAATCTTGATCCAACCCCACTTCCTTAGGGACCTGTCAGTGAATGCTGGCTGGTGACTCCTGTTCCGGAGGGGCTGTGATTACATTCTAGGTTTAAGTCACCACCAGCCAAAACTCTGAAGGTGCTATCCGAGGTGCTGAACCTTATCCCCCAAATGGGTTCCACACATTGGATAGCACCATAGAGCTTTGGCTGGTTGTAACTAAAACCCAGAATGGAATCACAGCCCCTCTGGAACTGGAGTCACCAGCCACCACTGCTGCCATTGCATTACTGCTTCATTTATCTGTGGTGGGGCTTCATTTCTTTCTTGGCTTTATCTCCTTTCTATCCCAGCCATCCTCCAAGAAGCTCAAGGTGCTGCATGAGTCTCTCTCCCTGCTCTCATTTTATCCTGACAACAACCTGGTGAGGTATGTCTGGCTGGGAGATACTGTGTGGCCCAAAGCCTACTGAGCCTCATGGCTGAGTGGGATTTGGACCTAACCAAGTCCTGGTCCAATATTCTGACCACTACACCATACTGGGATGGTGGGTGGGCACTCTAGCTAGCTCTCTCCAGAAGGAGATTTCTACAGATGTGAATACAGAGAATGTTCTCTGACACAATGTTCTTAAAAAATCATTGCTGTTGCAGGAGGATGGTACAGCGGGTGCTTCTACTGAAATACAGGTTAGGGCAACCTTCCCAAACCTGGCGTCCTCCAGATTTATTGGTCTACAACTTCCAGCATTCCTCAGCCAGATCAAGGCCTGGCCGGGGATGAGTGTACCCCCTGTACCCTGTTCTTGGCAGCCATGCATGTGTGATATATGTGTGCATTGGGCAAAGTCCCTGACATTTAGGAAGGACTTCCTCTGGTTAACCAGGCAGAGCCATCATCAGGAAATGGTGCCACTAGGGGAGGGATGTCCTCTCGGCCCCCAGAACGGTTCTGCCCATTTATCAGTAATGAGGGCTCAGGCGGATCACATCTCCAAATGCTTGGCTTCCATACTAAAAAAAACCCCCAAAATATGCAGGAATATTAAACTGGTAGTGTGGCATGACACTACACCAGGGCTGGCGAATCTTTTTCAGCCTGGGGATTCCAATTTGGGAAGGGTATTGGGGGTGCATTCCAGCAGTGGGTGGTATGAAGGGCATGGGCAGGAACAAGGACAGTTAGAATTCTTGCCAATGTAGCCCCACCAAGCATACAAAACACAGCCCAGTTCTATGCATGTCTGCTCAGGAGTAAGGTCCAGCGTAACAGCTTTCAGGCCTGCAAAGCACAGCTCAATTCTAAACAATATAGATTTGTTCTCACAATTACCTGGATGGCCAAAATCAAGGACAAAAGAGGACACTGCTATGCATAAAATTTGCATATTCTAATTTATATGTTTAGATGCAAATTTACGCATAATTAATATAATTTTAATAGCAATACGGTACATCTCAGCACAGTGTGGAAGACGGTGACCAGGGGACCTGTGTGCCTTGCTCAGTCTGCTGCCCAGATGCTGTGGATGGGCAACTTCAAGGCCCGTCTCTTCCTTTCTGATCTTCTTTATCTTTAATGGGACTCAAACTGGCCAATCCTTCAGACAGAGGACACTTTTAATGTAGAGGACAGTCCTCTGGCATCCCTTCAAATAGAGAACTGGCCTCTGTAAAAGAGGACACATGGACACATTTACTTTGTGGAAATCCTCTTTACATGTATGAGGTAATGGGTGACATGGGGCATATGACTAATTTTGACCTAAACGTGTGTGTGTGTGTGTGTGTGTGAGAAGAAATGGCAGAAACTGGAATGTCATGTGTGCAGCTTCATGCAGGTATGCCCTGTGTCAAATGTGCATTTGTTTATTTATTTATAATATTCCTAGGCTGCCGTTCAGGGCAGGAGCCCTCCCAAGGCAGTTTACAACAATAAAATAGACTGATACAATTTCATAAAAACAACAATAAACACACATACACAATCAGAGGAAGGCAGGAGTAAAGAAATAATACCTCAGAAGTACAGTGGAGAGTATAAAATAGACTGATACAATTTCATAAAAACAACAATAATCACACACATACACAGTCAGAGGAAGGCCAAAGTAAAGAAATAATACCTCAGAAGTACAGCGGAGAGTATATATTTAAATGCATATGTGATGTCCCACCATACATCTTAAATTTCCACAAGCTTCCCTCTTTAGGATGATATTCACATTAATAATCTGTAATATTACCTCTTTTGTTCACCATAATGAAATTTACCTTGGCCATAAGGGGCCCGGCTTACTGCCACTAATGGGTTAAGCATTTGAACTACATCCGATGTCATAGAAAGTCCAATTGCAATGGGGAAGAGGGATTTATTTAATATTATGCAGTAAAAGAAGGTTTGACTAAAGGATTCAAGGGATTAGCTGTTCCATAGTAGCAGCTTCATAAAAAAACAACAACCAGTATTGGAGGTTGTGTCTGTTGTTCAGGAACATATAAGTACTCTCATGGGGGAAAAACAAAAAACAGGTAATGAGGAGCAAAACTTTGTTGTGTACTTGAGCTAATGGGCTTCTTCTAAATATTTAATTAAATGGGCGTACATATATATCCATATCTTAGAATAAATAACATAATTCATCCCAAAATATAAGACTTGACTATTAGGATTATCTAATTTAGCATGTTTGGATCCTGCAGTCAGGATTATCTGACAGGGTAATGGAAGTTCACTGGGCCAAATCAATCATTTCTGTAGCTCCCAGAAAGATGATTTAGGGATTTAAATTGGCCCAGAATATTGTAATAACCTGGTTATGCTGTAGCATACCAAAGTCACTGTTAATTAATCAACTAGATTTACTCCCAGCATAATATTAGGGAGAGCATTTTGCCTATTTTATTTCAGTAATGTCTGCAATTTTTATTTCCAAGGAAAATAAACTCCGGTGTTTTCCTTAAAGAATTTGCACCCCTACAATCTGATGTCTGTTAATTAATCCATAGATACTAGACTACAGATTCCAACTTAAACAACAAATCTTCTTATGTACAGAATAGCTCTCCTATCCAATTGCATGGAAAAGTGAGCTGTCTGAAGTCGAAGGGTGGACTTAGCCAGACAATCTTAACTGCGTAATCGTAGACCAATCTACACTTATGGACCTGATCCCATAGCATAAATCATACTGCATTGGAATGAAAAGGAGGCGCGTACATTTCCATTGCTTGGATTCATTTGCCCACTTATAAGAATCACACTAATCTTTTCTCCCCCACCCCCAATATGTCATGCATATTCCTATATCATGGAATCAATTGTAAGACTGAGCAGTAAATAATAATAATAATAATAATAATAATAATAATAATAATAATAATAGAACGATAAATAACTATTTCTTGATTAATATAAAAAAACCCAACATCTTTTTGTCTGCAAATGCCAAAAGACTCAGTAGTCTAATGCTATATATAAATAATACCTGGCATGTCTTCTAACACAGCAACAAGCAATTCAACATTTTAATTCTACAACTTTCAAACCTTAAATGTTTCCATGTTTTGGTGTATTTGTAGGGGCACTGCCCCTTTAAGTCCAACCCTAACCACCATGCTGTGACATGGAATATCTAACAGACAGAATGCTGTTTAATTTACACCTGCTACGTGCTACGAGTATAAAAAGGATCTATCAAATATGCTGCTCTATCGGTCTGACAGTGCCAGGTTTTTTGCTAGTGAAATGCTACCAGTCCAATAACAATTCCTATTCCTACTTTTTCTGGGATCATAAAGAGCTTGCTGGAGGAGAGCTGAGATGGCTGTTCCTGGCTACTTTTATGCTGAATATAATAACCAAACATTCCAGGTTTTGAAATAACATTATGTCCCCTTAGGAGCATTTCTCCTCTGCCCCCCGCCTGTTGTTTTGTGGGTGTGTATATACTGAAGCACAGTAGTATGTTCCCAGAATGATAATAATCTATTTCTCTCCTCACACTACTGAGCTGCTGGTGACCCCAGCTGACCCAATTGAAATTGATTTTGTTGTTGAACTCCTTGCTGGTGCAAATTAATCTTAGATCCATACAAGATCAGGGAAGCAAGACACAGAGTACAAAGACCTCAAGAGCTGAAGGGGGGTGGGTGGAATTAGTTCTGGAAAAGGTATTTTAAGTTTGGGAAGATAAATGGTTACAATGACTTGCTTTGATAGAACATATGTAGTAAAGGAGAAGAGAACGACAAGAGCTGAGAGAGAGAGAGAGAGAATAAAAGCTGTAATTTAATAGCCTAATTTCCTGCCTGGCCCCGTAGAAATATCTGTCTGCTTCTGACAGCTGATGAAAATGCACTGCAATTTGATTTGCTTCTTAGTGTGGGACAAGTTCAGTCCTATCTTCCCCCGCTGCACCACCACCAAGGCCCCTTGGGCTACATTGGCTGCAGCAAAAGACTCTGGTTTCCATCTTTCCTCATTCTCGATTCACCAGTGGCGGCTATTTGTTTCCTAAATGGTATTCATATCACCTCACTGCCTCGATTTATTATTTATCCTTCTATTTTCGAATGTGGTATCTGCTCTTCCCATCTTGGAGCCTGATTGTCAGGCCATCTTGGAAAACAAGGGCTGAAAAGCAATAAACAAATAAATAAATAAAGCTCTGCCTCTTTAAAACATCTCATTTGACTGTCCAGTCTTGGCGGCTTCTCCAATCACTATTCTAACTAAGGAGAGGTTCATCAGTCTCTTTCCTGAAAACTGCATGAAAATGCCTATTTAAATATGAACCTAACACATTTTAAACATATTTTATCTCAAACAATACATGTCTAAATACATTTTCTTTCAAAATATGCACATCTAAATGTATTTTTCTCTCATCTAAATGTATTTTTCTCTCAAAGTATGCATTTAAAAATATTTTTTGATTTTGGAAAGCTGAGAACTCAGCTGGAATATTCATATCTCAGGTCCAAACCACATATTACTCCAGGAGGAGTGGATCAGGTCAGTTTGTATTCGAATTTGCAATGTTTGAATTCCTCAAGCACCCTTAATCCTAGCCTTATTTCCACATGATGACCAGGAAGGCTGAATTTGTGATCATGATCAACAGACTTTGTTCATGCAATGCTTTAATTAATCATTTCTCCACTAATGACTGAAGCAATGACCAACAATGCATAAAATTACAAATTGCAATTCAGTAATAAAACAGCAATAAAGGTACTGAAAAATCAACTGAAAATCAGCAGCACAGACAGGTGAGTTTTTGTAATTATCCTAAGAGCTAGAACCATGAAACCATTAGGTGAGTATTGTAAAATAAATAAGCGAGCGAGCAAGCAAAGACAATGCATGGTGGGCCTCTCTAGGGAGGCCCTTTCATCATTGTAACACCTAGGGTGACCACATGTCCTCTCTTATAGAGAACTGTCCTCTGTTTGAAGGGCTGTCCAGTCCAATTCTTAAAGATAAAGAACTGTAAGAACTGTTGACCATCTATAGTTAGTACTTGCACAGCAGACTGAACAGGTGTTTATTATTTTTATTATTTATTTATTGCATTTATATCCTGCCTTTTTTCCTCTTGCAAGGAACCCAAGGCAGCTCACATTATCCTCCTCCTCCTCCTCCTCTCCATTTTATCCTCACAACAACAACCCTGTGAGGTAGGTTGGGCTGAGAGTCTGTGACTGGCCCAAAGTCACCCAGTGAGCTTCCATGGCCAAGTGGGGACTAGAACCCGGATCTCCCGGCTCCCAGTCCAGCACTCTCAGCACTACACCACGCTGGCTCTCCAGGTAGATAGGCAGACAGGTCACCTGGTCACAGTTTTCTGCAGTATAGTGAGATAATAATTATTTCTAAATTTGCATCTAGCTATACAAAGTGGCCCAAATAGGTATACAGTTGTTTAGAATGTTGATGGGAGGGAGAGAGAATGTGTGAGTAGAAGATGTGTAGGTGGAGTCAGAATGACAGTTGGGAAGAGTGAGTGACAGGGAGTGACAGTTAAATCAGTTAAGTGTAGAGAGTGAGGGGAGTGAGGCCCTTAAGTAGGTATGCAGTTGTTTTAGGTTTTTTTACTGATATTGTGAATGATGGCAGTGAACTTGAGTCAAGAACAAAGAAAGTAGGGATGTACAAAAGTCCCTTACCTTTCATGAAACTTGATTCGCGGTGGGGGGGAGGCGCTCCGTCCCTCTCCCCGAAATTCTGGCCGGGGGGGAGGCGCCCCGTCCGTCCCGCCACGAATCCTTGCCGGCCGGGACGCAAATGGCGGTGGCTGTAGCCGCCATTGTTTGTGTCCCTGCAGTCAGCTGTGATAGGCTACGTAAACATTTACGTAGCCTATCATGGCTGAGTGGGGAAAAAAACCCCGCACGTACGCAAATGGCGGCGCCCATGGGCACCGCCATTTGCATACGCGTGGTTTTAGTTTTTGTTTTTTCACTCAGCCGTGATAGGCTACGTAAACATTTACGTAGCCTATCATGGTATTTTTTAAAAATCTAGCCGTAATAGGCTACGTAAATGTTTACGTAGCCTATCACTTTTTTGGTGTTTTTTTTTTTTTACTGGAAATGGCGGCGGCGGCAGACGGTTGGAAGACCGGCCGCCGCAGCCACTGCCGAACCGCCGCCGGAACCGCCGCCACCAGGGACATTCGCACAAGGTAAGTCCCATCCTGGGGGGGTGGGGGGAGCAGACCGTTTCACCACCAATTTCAGGGGGCCGAATGCACTGGCATTCGGCCTCCCCGAGATTCGTGGCAAAATTCTCTGACATCCCTAAAAGAAAGTGGATTCTAAAGCAGTACTGAAAGAGTGAAAATTCTCTCCCCCTCCCATCAACATTCTAAACAACTGTATACCTACTTTTGGGCCACCCTGTATAAATTAACAAAATTTATGCACATCGCTGTCCTCATTTGTCTTTTTCAGAGATGCATGTCCTCTTTGTTGGCAGTTCATAGGTGGCCATCCTAGTAGCACCACTACAGCTCATATCCTGCTCTGCACTCTCACCATCCACAATGCTGTCACAGATGGAACTAGGGCTGTTAAAGAAATCCAGTTCAGGGGCGGAGTTCGACATGTTTTCCCAGGCTCGCCTACCTGGACTTCGTTTCAGTTCGCACTGCAGTGCCCAACTCTATCTGCAGCAAATTGGCCCAGTTTGCAGATTTTCTGGGAATTTTGTGCATTTGTTTTGGGAAGGCTCTGTAATCTGTGAAAATTCTGGAGCAATTTGCATAAATTATGGCCAAATTTGTGCAAGTTACAGCCAAATATGTGGAAATGACACAAATTACAGGAAAATTTGCACAAAGTACACACATTCTGCTGTAATTTCTGTCATTTGTGGAAATTTGGCTGTACTTTGTGCAAATTGCTCCAAAATTTGCACCGAATCTTGCTTCCCCCCCCAACGCACACATGCACAGAAAAAGGAGGGCTGTGCATGGACCTCCTGCTTTGCTTTGGATGCTGCTTTGGACCTTCCAAAGAAGCCCTGCTTTGCTTTGGACTGATGCAGACTCCATCTGCTTCATTTGGGATTCAGATCTGAAGCAAGATTTGGATATCCAAATCATTCCGATACAATGCTTTCCCTTTGACTTGCACTGGAAAATAGAAACAGCCATAACTTCTTCGGATTTCATGATAAATAAATGACATTTGGGGACTTGGCAGCCCCCATAGAGGCAATTACATCTGCCAAATTTCAGACAGTTTGGCCCAGTAGGTTTTGGGCTACACGGAGTTAAGATTTGATTTTTTTTTCAACAAAAACTCTGAAAGCAAAAAAGCTATAACTTTTCACTGTTTCCACAGCAGTGCATGAAATTTGGGGACCTCTCAGGTCCCATGGAGGGGAGTCCACTTGCCAAATTTCAGACAGTTTGGCCTAGCACATTTTGTGCTAGAAACAGATAACATGTGCTGTTCTCAGAAACACAAACCAAAGGTCATAAAGGGATAATCAGAGAAGTTAGGCATTGAAATGGTGATTAGGAGGAGGTCACTAACCCTAATCTCTGCTATAGGTAGGGATGGAGGAGAATTCCGCCATGGATTTCAGTGAGGCTGAATGCACTGGCAGAACGGCCTCCCACCCCCGCCACCCCACGGAATCCTCCCGGGATGAAGCTTTCCTGGGGCGGATGTGGAGGTGGCGGTGACTCTGGCGGCGGCAGCTACGGTGGCGGTGGCAGCTGGTCTCTCGGCTGGCTGCTGCGGCCGCAAATGGCGGCCATTGTAGCGGCTGCCATTTGTGTCCTGCCAGGCTGCCGTGATAGGCTACATAAGTATTTACGTAGCCTATCACAGCAAAGAGCAGGGACGCAAATGGTGGTCGCTATGCCATTTGCACCCCTGCTCTTTCCGTGATAGGCTACATAAGTATTTATGTAACCTATCACAGTAAAGGCAGCCATGCAAATGGCAAATTTGCATGGCTGCCTTTACTGTGATAGGCTACGTAAATACTTATGTAGCCTATCACAGAAAGAGCAGGGGCGCAAATGGCGTAGTGGCCGCCGTTTGCATCCCTGCTCTTTGCCATGATAGGCTACGTAAATATTTACATAGCCTATCACGGCAGCCTGGCAAGATGCAAATGGCGGCTGCTACGACGGCCGCCACTTGCGGTCGCAGCAGCCTGGCAGCGGCTGGAACTCCGGCTGCAGATGGCCCTGGCCACCTGCTCCGTAGAACTGCCGGCCTGCCACAGAGCAGAGCCGGCCAGGGAGGATTCTGGGGGGAGGGATGGAGCACCTCCCCCCCACCGCAGATGCCCCTGCACGGAGCCAGGTAAGGGATTCGTACATCCCTAGCTATAGGTTTCTTTGAAGTATAAATAATCCCTCTCGCCTAGTACTACTAAATTTGGTAATCTGGGGCCAGATAAAATTGGCATCCAGGCTGCGGACTGCCAATTTGCCATCTTGGACTTAAGACATGGTTGATTCATGCAACTGCCCTGTGGTAAAAATTTGCTGGATTTCTAAAGTCTGGTCAACTTAATGTGCCTAGCTCCATCTTTGCTAAGTCCATATAACTTCCTTCTCACTCTCTCTCAAGTACTCTGTTTGACTGTAACTAGTGCTGTGTAGGAGTGCATGAAAGCCACTTACCTGGTCTCGCAGCTTTTCGCGGTGGGGGGGAGGCGCTTCGCTTCATTTCCCTCATAGGGAGCCGCCATTCGCATTCCTTATTTGGTCACTGTAGTCTACGTAAATCTTTACGTAGACTACAGCGACCAAATAAGGAACGTGAATGGCAGCTCCCTATGGGGGCCGCCATTAGCCGTACGCGCTTTTTTTTTTTTTTAAGTCACCCGTGATAGGCTACGTGACGATTTACGTAGCCTATCACGGCTGACTTTGCAAATCTAGCTGTGATAGGCTACGTTAATCGTCACGTAGCCTATCACGGGGGCGTTTTTTTTTTTTTTTACTTTTATTGGAATGGCGGCGGCGGCGGCAGCCGGTCGAAAGATCGGCTGCCGCCCCCACCCCTGACGAAGACCCGACGAACTGCCGCCGGGACCCGCCGCCGGGAGGGACATTCGGGAAAGGTAAGTCCTGTCCCAGGGGGGGTGCGGGGGTGGGGTGGCGGAGAATTTCTCCCCAAAACTTGTTCGGGGGGCCGAACACGTTGGCGCTCGGCCCCCCGAAGTTTCAGGGAGAAATTCTCCGCCAACCCTAGTGCTGTGCCAAAAATTTCGACTCTTCCATTTTTGGTGTTTTGCGTTTGGGGGAAAACAAAAACTCTGGAGAAAGAGGCTGGGAGGGTGAGAATTTTGTAGAATTTAATATTGGGGAAGGGAACAGGGTTTCCACATACCTTTTTAAATGGAGACAATTCTTGAGGGGTCTTCTTTCTATTTTTATTTTTGTAAAAACACCCCCGTGCACTTGCAGGAGCCCAGGCCTCTTCTCCAGCCCAGCAGTTCATTCTGAACTCCCGGGAGACCATATGACTTTGCGCTCTCTAATAGGCATTCTGGAAGAACTCCTGGCTGGAGAAGAGGATTCCACTCCTGGAAGAGCAGGGAGCATTTTTATAAAAGTAAAAAATAAACTGAAGGCCCCTCAAGAATTGCCTAGATTTTTTTTTTAAGGTATGTGGAAGCCCTATCGCTCTCCCCAAGGCAAAAATACCCTGAAATTCTCCCCCTCCCTGAGAAAGGGGCAGAAAAAACAATGCCTCTTTTGCAGGGAGAGAAAAAAATACCCCAAATAGGGGGGTTCGGCACAGCATTAATTGTAACAGTCGGGATGTTGGAGAAATCTGCAACAGATTCAAGACCCTGAAGATGCCTCATATTGGGCTTGCTTGCTTTGCCACACAGTGCAGTACTGTTTAAATAAAAGATGTAGTGCTTTGCCCACTGTATTTTTAAATGTAAACATGTGTAGTGCTTTGCTTGACCACAAGCACACACACACACACACAGATACACACAGAGAGAGACACACAAGAGCAAAAGAAAAGCAAATACATAACTACTGACAAGCAAAGAAAAGGACGTATATTTAATTTTTTTTAGGGAAAAGATATAGTGTTGAAAAATGGGAAGGGAAGGAATATAGGAACTGAGAAGTGTGGAGGGGGTGGAGAGCCAAGAACAAGGAAAGAAAAGTACTTTTTAAATGTATTTGTTGTGTTTTTTAAAGGATCCAGCTGGAAAACTACAAAGAAAGAGTGGGAAAGAGTCTAGTGCATGTGCACATGCGCACCCCCCCCCCATAGATCTAGCCAAATAACTTCAGAGTTCTTTCCAGTAACACCACCAGATCTCTTTCTTGCCAGACTTTTTTCTCCAATATATCCA
This sequence comes from Heloderma suspectum, assembly GCF_057233095.1. Classification (NCBI taxonomy): domain Eukaryota; kingdom Metazoa; phylum Chordata; class Lepidosauria; order Squamata; family Helodermatidae; genus Heloderma; species Heloderma suspectum. Next base: position 277,835,183 of record NC_139458.1, read on the forward strand.
GTATCTCCCTGCCCCCCGCCGTCCACCACCACTCCCTCCTCCTCCTCCTCTCCCTTCCCCCTCCTCCTCTGCCCCTCCCTGAGCTTTCTCAAGTTGATATATTTTGGAGACAGGCTGTCTGGGCTTCAGAAGGCATCAGAATAGCTCCAAATCTCCAAGGCAGACCAACGTGCTTTGGTGGTGGCCTGCTTCACTTCAGAGCACCTCAGTGTTTGATATGCTTCAGATTGCACCGAGGCACCCCCAAAGCACCCTGATTCACTTCAGGAATTTGATTCAGCACCAAAGTGAAGCACAGCCCTAAAAAATGTCCCTGGAGTTTGGACACTGGTCCGCAGTTTGGCTCATGGATGCAGAGTGAGTCATATACACTGCAGAACTCTGTTGAGCCAAAAACTACCGGATTTCCAAGTGCCGAACATCTCTAGATGGAACTCAAGCTTCATCTGAGGGTTTTAACTATGTAAGGGGAAGATAGGGGAGAAAGCACTCCCCAAGGTCTTCTGGTCCTATACTGTGTAAGTAAATGGCAACATCTTGAAATGTGCTGAGAAAACAAACTGGCGAGCTGTGCAGCCGCCCAAAGAAAGCTGGTGTGATCTGTTCTCCTGTATTCAGTGCCTGTCATAGTGTGCATTGGCGAACAGCGTGGGTGTTGAACTTCTTTCTCCTCAAGGGCCAAACTCCATTTTGGAGAAGCTCTCAGCAGCCACATTCTGGCAGTGGACAAGGCTGACAGCAAAAGGGGCAGGACCAAAATATCAAAATGACCTGCATATTTTAACGTAAAGCCTTCCAGCTAGTAACAAAGCCTTAGGAGAGGTGTTTCCACCTTTTAGAATGTGGAACAAACTGCACAAAAGCCAGGAAACCACCAAACAATTGGTGGCTGGGGAAAGGAGCAGGACCAGCAGAAGGGGGCCATCTGGGGAACCCTAGAGGGCCAGATTGGGACCCCAGGCAGGCTGGTTTTGGCCCCTGGGCTGAGGTTCTGCACCCCTGGTGAGGCGATATCACAGTTCCCAGAGTTCTTCCTTGGGATCCTCACTGCCCCTTCATGAACTTCACAACGGCAATGGCAAGATTCCCTTCAACGCTGCTGACTTGGCTTTGGGGAAAGGACTTCTGCTTAATGCCCTGTCATCCAAACTCTATTCAAATTACTAAATTCTGAGGCTATTCTATGCACGGAGGGAGGAGAAGGATCACATCTGCTGGCCCTGGCCCTAACCTTCTCACACAGTGCCTGTTCTCATACAAATAGGATGCACATTCTGTACAGAAAGGCAGGCAGGGACCACCAGGGGATGTCCTTCTGTCAGCAGAAAACTGACTTTTTGCAGCCTGCACAACAGGATGGGGAGGGGGGGGGGGCCAGCCACAATGGACTGATTTGGCAAGGATTGTAAAGAGCTATATAGCAACAGGAACCATGATCAAGTCTGGAACTCAACTAGAAAGACAGTGCTGCTGGTTGAATAATTCAAGCAGAATACATCAAGATCTCTCCAACAAAGTCCAGTGTAGTGGGATTAGATTTACCACGGGGTTTTGTTGTTGCTGTTGTTGTTGTTTTAAGTAGCCAGCAGTTTTGAACTGTGATTTCATTTCTCTCCTTACTGATTTGCTAATTCAATGGCCATCACATCCCTATAATTAGGCTTACTTCTATTACCTAGGCTAGATACCACCTGGGTGTTTCTAAAGTCATTTCTATGTCCTGCAGTCACATCTGGCACAAGACAGCTTGCTGGCTTCTGCTGTAGCAACCCAAAGTCAATGGTGCTTCAGTCATATGTAGATTCAAGTCTAGGGGTGTACGAACTCCACCTACCCAAGTCTGCCGGGGCTTCTGCGGGGGGGGGGGGAGGCGATCCGTTCCTCCCCCCCGGAATCCTCCCTGGCCGGTTCCGCTCTGCAGCGAGTCTGTGGAGCCACCGGCCAGGTCCGTCCGCTGCCGGGCTGCCGGATTGTGGACACAAATGGTGTCTGGCATAGTGGACGCCATTTGCGTCCCTGTTCTTTGCCGTGATAGGCTACATAAATCTTTACGTAGCCTATCGCGCAAAGGAACAGGGACGCAAATACACCATTTGCATCCCTGTTCCCTCGCATGATAGGCTACGTAAAGATTTATGTAGCCTATCACAGCAAAGAGCAGCGGTGCAAATGGCATCCGCTATGCTGGATGCCATTTGCCACGTCCACAGTCTGGCAGTGGACGGACCCAGACCCGGTGGCGGCAGGTAGGATCCATCCGGCGCAAACTCCACGGGGTGGCAGAGGTGAGTTGTCCATTCTGCCATGGACTCCAGGGGGGGGCGGATTCTAAGAATCCAGCCTCACTGGAGTCCATGGCGGAATTCTCCACCATCCCTATTCAGGCCCTGCTCTCCCAGAGGCTGCTGAAGACCTCTTCCCATGTAGTGGTCATTTATGTTTATTTTATTTATTTAATGCATTTATATCCCACCTTTTTTCCTCCAAGGAACCTTGTTGATGCCCTAATTTTAAAAAAGCCCCACTCACTGCAACCTTCTCCAACCTGGGGCTTTCCACATCTTTTAGACTTCAACTCCCATCATCACCAGCCAGCATGGTCAAGCAAGGCTGACCACGTGTCCTCTTCTACAGAGGACACTCCTCTATTTGAGTGGTTGCCAGAGGACCATCCTCTATTTGAAGTCATCCTCTATTTGAAGGGCTGGCCAGTCACTTCTGGTTTAAAGATATTGAACCATAAGAGCTGCTGTCCTTCAACAGTTAGCATCTGAACAGCAGGCTGAAGGCCCACAGCAGGAACACAGGTCACCTGGTCACAGTCTTTCACAGTATGGTGAGGTGTACTATATTCCTATTTAAATAATAACAATTCTTTCTAAATTTTCCTCTATACATATAAATTAGCCTATGCCAATGTTATACAAATCACTGCCCTCTTTTTCCTCGATTTCTGGTGATTCGTAAGTGGCCTCGCTATCAGGCATGCTGGGAGCTGTAGTCTAAACCATCTGGAGGACACCAGGTTGGGGAAGGCTGCCTTACTTCATGCAGCATGACTCAGTTGCTGGCAGCACCTGCCTCTCCCTGATGCTGCAAATCCCTGGTGACAGTAGTGAAGGGGTGCAGTTCCTGCAGGTGATTTGGCTTACATGCTACAGACATTTTAAGTGTTATGCCTCCTGCATGGAGCATCAACAGGAAAAGGTGTGGGGGGTTGTTGTTGTTTTGGCAGCATCACACAGAAACTGTAACATTTAAATTTAGCCCTTAAGATGCTAGTGTTCCAGTATTTTCCATCATGTATCTTCTTTCATTAGCAAGATGGCATTTTTGTCTTTTGAAATATCACAAAGAACAGCATTACTGATGGGAGGTCATGGGAGTGGGCTAAGATCAGGCATCTTAGGCTTACAGCTCCACAATTCTATGAATCTATTCCATTGTATTTTTTTAAATTATTTTTTATGCTTCAAAAACTCTGGTCAGCAGTCTTCCATAAACCTCAGCACTATTTCCTAAACAACAACTCAACCTAAAACAGCTAAATGAGTATTGAACTTGGGCAGGCTAACACAGGCTCCTCTGATCAGCTGAGATATTTATTGAGACAGATGCTGACAGTGGACCAAATTCAGGGTACAATTGCATCCAAGTTAAGCACTAGAAATCAACCACATTTGGGAAATTATAAAAGGCTTGATATGGTATGAAATATTTTCATCTCCAACGCTTGTACTTTTAGGCTATATTAAAGGTATTGTCAATTTGGAAGATTTAGAACTAAGTTGAAACACCCTGCATCCCCCTTCAATTTTGAGATGGTATGAGTGGTGTTAGACTAGACTAGACTTATGGAGAGAGCAATCCTATGGCTGCTAGACAGTGGCTAGATTTTTCTGGGAACTGACCTCAGAGCCTGCCCTCCGAGGTTGGTTCCTGGAAAACTGACCTCCCCCCACATCCATGATGCCTCGGAGGCAGTGTGGAGAAGCCCTGTCCTCTGCATTTGGAAGAGGAGCGCGGAATGGCTGAAAAGGGGCGGGGCTGGGGGCATTCTGGGGTGGGGAGAGCAGATCTGCCTGTACTGCACATCCCATGTGCTGTACAGTGGCCTCCTCTCCTGCTTGGACCTCCCGCAGCTAGTCAGCCAAAAACGGCTGTCTAGTAGAAAAGGCAGAGCAGGAGAGGCATGGAGGGAATGATTTCCCCCCCCCCCATGCTTCTCCTGCCTTGCTTTGGATAGGTGGTCGCCCACGAGTTCGGAGGCGTCCGCCTATCTAGATAGGATTGCGCCCTAAACTGACATTTCATAAGCATGGTAAAGAAGGATGCACAGCAAATAGATAAATAGAAAAATGGAATTTGTTTATTAATGATTGGAATATTAATTTAAGACAATATACAACCATATGTATTATTTTCTCTTATTCAATTTATTTAGTTTGGATTATATATGTTTACAGTATTAATACATTTTGAATGATATGTACTTTGTATTAATGTATTTGTCTCCTTTTTTCTGTAAGAATTTTTTTTTTTAAGAAATCAACCAAGTTGATTTCAATGGAAGCAATTTAAGAACATGCTTAACTCTCCCACTGAAATCTGTGGAATTAACAGTGCCATCCTATATACATATATTCAGAATTAAGCCCCATTGAGTTTAATGGGGCTTCTTCCCAGGTAAGTATAGGACTGCAGCCGAAAAGTGCTTAACTTTGGGTTGGTCATGCCCTATCTTTACTATAAGTAGCCCAGGACAGATGCCCTCCAAGCCTGGCACCCCAGGCACTTGCCTGAGTCATCTGCATCCTGGGTGGTGCATATAACCATGTGGGAAGCTGGACATGGAAGGGCACCATTTAAGGAAGGCAGAGAAGTAATGTGCAACTTTCAGATGACATGTGATCATTCCTTAAGATGATCTACACCACTGGTCAACTCACTAGTTCTACACTATTATAAAAAAAATAAAGGTAGCCAAATTGGCCATAATAAAAATGGCGAAATCCATATTAATATAATACATTTATTAGGCCAATGAAAAAGACACCCAAAATGTGTACAAGATTTCCAGATCTCTTCATCAGACAAGATGTTACAAAAAGCAGATAGGGGGGAGGACAAAAGAGGCTGGCCTGATGCTGAAGTCATGGGGCATATCTACACTACAGACTTAACCTGCCACTTTACCGAGGCTTTTGTTTCTGGATTCTTTGGAGGATTATGATCGGCTCCTTTACACATGTTTTTTTCCAGGGCTTTTATTTCTCTTCTTTTCTTTATGTTCCATTATACAAGCACTAGATAGCACTGTGGTATAGCGGAATTGTGCAATTACACTAGGCTTTATCCTGCCATTCACAAATAGTACCAGTCTTTCCTCATTAGAACCTCCCCACGAAAATGGTTGCAAAGCACAGGAGAGGCCCTGGAGGGTGATGTTATGTAAAGGACCCACAAACTACCATAACTAAGGAATCACAAGTGCACAATAAATGCCTCATGTAGGAAGGCTCATGGTGTCTGCAAGATTTTATTTATTTATTTATTTATTTATTTAATTTATTAATCGCCCATCTGACTGGTCACCCAGCCACTCTGGGCGATGTACAACCCACCATAAAACAATTTAAAACAATAAAATTTTACCATAATTTTTTTTAAAAAAAAAATACCCTAACCCACCCCAAATGCCTGCCTGAACAACCACGTTTTTAATGCACGACGGAAGCTCATTAAAGAGGGGGCATGACGGAGTTCCCTAGGGAGGGAGTTCCACAGAGTGGGGGCCACCACAGAAAAGGCCCTCTCCCTCGTCCCCACCAGTCTAGCTGTCCTGGCTGATGGGACAGAGAGAAGGCCATCTGAGGCTGATCTTGTTAAGCGGCCTGTCTGGTGTTGCTGGAGGCGCTCTTTAAGATAGGCTGGGCCGGAACCATATAGGGTTTTAAAGGTCAAAACCAACACCTTGAATTGGCCCGGAAAACAACTGGTAACCAGTGCAACTCCTTCAGCACTGGAGTGATGTGATCTCGCCGGCGGCTGCCTTTAATCAGGCGAGCCGCCGTGTTCTGTACCAGCTGCAGCTTCCGAACCGTCTTCAAGGGTAACCCCACGTAGAACGCATTACAGTAGTCTAAACGAGAGGAGACCAGGGCATGTACTACCGATGGGAGCAGATGGTCGGGAAGGAAGGGGCGCAGCCGCCGTATCAGATGGAGTTGATACAGCGCTGTCCGGCTCACAGCTGACACCTGAGCCTCCATGGACAGCTGGGAGTCCAAAATGACCCCCAGGCTGCGGACCTGGTCTTTCAAGGGTAGCCGTACCCCATTCAACACCAGGTCAACATCCCCCAGCCTCCTCTTGTCTCCCACCAAAAGTACCTCGGTCTTGTCAGGGTTCAGCTTCAGCTTATTCCTCCCCATCCAGCCACTCACCGTCTCCAGACATTTGGACAGGGATTCTACAGCCAACCTTGGTGAAGATTTGAATGAGAGGTAGAGCTGCGTGTCATCCGCATATTGATGACACTGCACCCCAAACCTCCTGATGATAGCCCCGAGCAGCTTCACATAGATGTTAAATAGCATCGGGGAGAGGATGGAACCCTGTGGCACCCCACAAGTAAGTGGCCACGGGTCCGAAACCTCCTCTCCCAGTGCTACCCTCTGGTACCTGCCGGAGAGGAAGGACCGGAACCACCGCAATACAGTGTCTCCAATGCCCAACCCCTCCAGGCGGTCCAGGAGGATACCGTGGTCAACGGTATCAAAAGCCGCTGAGAGGTCGAGGAGAACAAGGAAGGAGCATTCACCCCTATCCAGAGCCCTCCTCATATCATCCACCAAGGCGACCAAGGCCGTTTCTGTCCCATGCCCAAGCCTGAAGCCCGACTGAAATGGATCTAGATAATCAGTTTCTTCCAAGTGTGCCTTCAACTGCACCGCCACCACCCGCTCAATCACCTTGCCCCAAAATGGCAGATTTGAGACTGGGTGAAAGTTGTTCAGAACTTGAGGATCCAAGGAGGGCTTCTTTAAGAGCGGTCTTATCACTGCCTCCTTGAGGGCTGATGGCATCACTCCCTCCTCAAGGGAGGCGTTCACCACCGCCTTGATCCCCTCACCCAGTCTCTCTCTGCAGCTCATAATGAGCCAAGATGGGCAAGGATCAAGGAAGCAGGTGGTCGGCCTTACAGATGAAAGCACCTTGTCCACTTCATCAGGAGGAAGAAGCTGGAACCGATCCCACAAAACCGGTTTGCCACAGGCCGCCTCTTGCTCACTAACTGTATCCACAGTGTGCAGAGTAACACACCTAATCTGATCAATTTTATCTGCAAAGTGCCTTGCCAAAGCCTCACAGGAGGCCTTAGAATGCTCCAGTGGTTCCGGAGCCACAGGACGACCAGGCTCCGGACCACTTGGAACAGCCTCCTGGGGCAGCACTCTGCAGACACGATGGAGGCAGCATAATATTCCTTTTTTGCTGCCTTCACCGCCACATGATAGGCTGAAGATACAGCTCTAGCCCGTGTCTGATCGTCTTTGGAGCGAGACTTCCGCCACCGGCGCTCTAGCCGTCTCACCTCCTGTTTCAGAGCTCGTAACCGCGGATTGAACCATGGTGCAGTCCGAGCCCTGTTCAGGGGGAGAGGGCGTTTCGGAGCCACCTGATCTAATGCCCCAGTGATTACGGCATTCCAGCCACCCACCAGGGTCTCGACCGAGTGGCCGTTGGCATGCCCCAGAGAATCCCCAAGCGCATTCAGGAATCGATTTGGATCCATAAGACGCCTGGGGCGGACCATTTTAATGGGTCCTCCACCCCTGCGGAGGGGCTGTGGAACCGAGAAGTCCAACGTCACCAGATATTGATCTGACCATGACAAGGGGGTGGTGGATATACCCCCGACTTCCAGATCACTCCCGCTTCTCCAGAAACAAACACAAGGTCTAGTGCATGACCGGCTACATGGGTGGGCCCAGTTAGAATACGGTGCAGCTCCCAGGAGGCCATGGTCTCCATGAAGTCCCGAGGTGCTCCTGTGAGGATGGCCTCCGAATGTACGTTGAAGTCCCCCAACACCAGTAAGTTAGGGGACTGTACACGCACATCAGAGACCACCTCAAGCACCTCGGCCAGGGAGTCAGTCGTGCAGCAGGGTGGACGGTACACGAGCAGAATCCCCAGACTGCCCTTCGGGCCCAACCTCCAATACATGCACTCAACAACCTTGGTCTCCCGGAGAGGGGGTCTGGTGAAGACCAAGGACTCTCGGTAGATAACAGCCACTCCCCCTCCCCGATCCCCAGCCCTCGGCTGCTGTGCATACGAAAATCCAGCTGGACACATGGCTGCAAGGGTTGGAGCAGCGGCCTCGGCCAGCCAGGTCTCCGTAATACATGCCAGGTCTGCACCCTCATCCAGGATCATGTCATGGATGAGGGAGGTTTTCTGGGTAACAGACCTGGCATTGCAGAGCAGCAAACGAAGGCCAGAAAATGGGGTCACGCCTCCCCCAGCCATCCTTTGGCTCTGGACAGGCCTGGAGCAGGGGACAGATACTACACATCTCTCCCTTGTTCCCCTTACCTGGCATGGCCTGCCCCTAGCGCTCCGCCAGCGCCTGCCGCCCAGCCTCGGAATGTTCTGGCCCCCAACACTCCCCCCACTGCCTCCATCAGGTGGACACATGCCCCCTCGCTCCCGCCTATCAGGCAGGCTACCCACCCCTAAAAACACAACAAAATCCCCCCCAACAAAATAAAACAAACAAACAAAACAATTAAAATCCCCTTAAAAATGCCAGGCAGGAGTCAACAGGGAAGGCCTGGTGGTGGCGGCGGCGGCGGCAGCAGCAGCAGCAGGCCCAGCAGCAGCAAGCACGCCTCTTCCCCAGTGGTGGTGGTGGTGGTGGCTTCTCCTGCAGGCCCTGGCTCTCCCAGGCCACCTCAGCCAGCCAGCTTATGTAGCCCCTCCAGGGAGGGGCAGGTGGAGCAGCACAGCTGGCTCGGTACCTGGGGGCCTGGTCCTGCAGGGACTGGCGGTCTGCCAGGCAGAAGTCCACAGGGAAGGCCTGGTGGTGGTGGCAGCGGCGGCAGCAGCAGGCCCAGCGGCGGCAGCAGCAGGCCCAGCAGCAGCAAGCACGCCTCTTCCCCGGTGGTGGTGGTGGTGGCTTCTCCTGCAGGCCCTGGCTCTCTCTTAAGATCACAGTCTTAAGATGGGATGGGGGAGGAAGGTTCTGCAGACATTCAAGTGAGGCTCTTGCAAGCGATGCGATGGTTTCAGGTTTCACCTGAAACTTTTCCTAGGACTGCTGGGAGCAAGAATAGGCCAGTGTACTATATAAACTAAATGTGGGGTGGGGTGGGGTGGGGGGCTGTTTGATCCATGCTGACAAAATTGCTACAGTTATTATGAGACATAAAAAGTAAACACAAATAATGTACTATTCTTCCTTTCTTTGCAATTTAATTTGAGCAAACCCAAGAGCAGGCGACTGACACTTGCTGTGAATTCCCTCTCTCACACACTCAAAAATATGCCTCCTACGCTACTAGGGATACCAGCCTGACTCAGAAATGAACTGTGTGGTTTTAAAGCATGCCACAAAGGAAAGGTGAGCTTAGAAGACACTGTGATTTGGGCCAGAGAAGTATTCTCAGCTTCCCTATTCCCATCCCCAGGGGTATAGTGGAGCCAGGGCTTACGGGGTTGAAGCACCAGGACCTCTTGATTAGCAAGGACAATGACATCATCTGCCACTTCCTTCAGACTCCCCTGTTCCCTCTGAACTCACCTGCAATCCTCATAGGAACTGCAGAGGGTGGGGGGAGAGAGGGACTTTCCCAGCAACACTATATATTTGTGAGCTATTCCTACTGTAATTAGGGATGCTGGAGAAATCCGCCACGGATGCCAATGAGTCAGTGAATTCCCTCCAGAATCTGCAGTGGGCCGGCACCCCCTTACCTGCCCATCCGCGTAGTTCATGGGGTGGCTCTCCAGCTGACTAAAAGATGTGATAGGCTAATGGAGGGTGTAGCCTATTGTGGGAAAATTATGGCCATAAATTGCGTAGTTTATGGCATTTGTGGCCGTAAAGCCCTTCTACGTAAATTGCGGCATAAAGGCTGCAACTTACAGCTGCAAATGCCATAAACTACACAATTTACAGCCATAATTTCCCCACAGTAGGCTATTGGCAGCTACCATTAGCCTACCATGCCTTTTAGACAGCTGGAGGGCCACCCCGCAAACTATGGCGGACACAGCAGGCTCTGGGGAGATCTATGGGGCCCTAAGCAGCCCGGATTTCCCTGTGGCAGACCCCGCCTGCCCCCGACCAGATGTCAGGGGAGTCACCCATCCCTAAGTGCAATCCACAGTATTTGGTGGTGGCTTGGTCTAGAATGGGCAATTAAGACCCATTCACTTTTACAAAAGACCTGGTCCTAGTAGAGACGAAAAATGTTAGAACTGGTTTGTTGATATGAATCAACACAGCTGCCTCCATTTTTGGACTCTCCTTGGGACTGTCAGTCTGAGGACTATCATGATAGGTGCATGCCCCTCAAAGTTTACACCACTTCCTGTCTCCACTGCTCACCCACTCCTAGAAGCCCTCCCCACCAGCCTCCACCAAAACACCCTCCTCACCTTTCTCTTTATTTACCTGCAAGTGGGGACAGTGGCAGAGAACAGGAAGGAAGGGTGTTGTTTCCAATTCCTTTCCCCTCCCTTTCTATCAGCCTTACATGCTCCCCATGGGCTGGATCCAGATTTAAGCTGGATCAACTGCACTGGTAGAAGTGGACTTTCTGTCCCCCTCATCCCCATGGCAGCCCCTCTAGCCTTAAAGCGTTACACAGAGTCAGGAGACCGTGCTGAGTTCAGTGAGCTGAGTTGGAGGATCTCCAAAAATCAGGCAGAGGGCCCTTCCATGAGTGGAGCCCTTCCTCTTGAGGAAGGCAGTTCCTGGATCCAACCCCAGATCAGGATAAAAAGAGTGGTGGTCCTCGAATCTAGCAGTCTTCCCAAATGCTATTGGCCTTGCACACTCCAAGTCTCAAAGGCCACCACTCTTTCAGCACTTACACGTTCCAGAGTGTGTCAGGATGACAGTGAAGAAGGGAGAGGGAAGGGGGAAGGGGGAACTTCCCTCTCCTTGCTTTTCTACACTGCTATTGCTATCGCCCCTGCTTGTGTGGGTAGGTGAAGGGAGGATGGGGAGGATGGTGTGGAGGTGGAAGGCTGGCTGGGAGTGGGGTTCTTCAGACCAGATTCCCCCTGGACTGGCTCAGAAAATGAACCAGTAAGTTTCCTTTTTTATTGGAGCAGTTGAAGAGGGACTGGGAAACTATGCCCATCTGTACACATTACTGGAACCTGAAATGGAAGCCCTACCAACTGAATCTCTGATTGGTTGTGAATGACTGGTAAAAATCACTTTCCCCCATGGTCAGATGCTTCTGATGACCAGTTACCAGTGTTGATTCAAGATTTATGTTGATTTGGTGCATTGATTTCATAGGGTGGCTGGGTGTCCACTTTTAATAGGACAATCCTCTATTGGAAGGGCTGCCAGAGGACTGTCCTCTGTTTGAAGGGCTGTCTAGTCCAAATCCAGTATGGTCAAGAACCATCTGAAGGAAGAGGCCTTGAAGTTGCTCATCAACAGCACCTGGACAACAGACTGAACACTGAACAGGCGCACAAGTCACCTGGTCACAGTTTTCTACACCATGGTGAGATGTACTGTATTTCTGTTTAAATTATAACATTTCTAATTGTGCATCTAGGCATACAAATTAGCATGCGCAAAATTTATGCATATCAATATCCTCTTTTTTGGCAATGCATTTCCTCTTTTGGGGTGGGTCAGAAATGGCCACCCTATTTCAGTGGCCTAAATTTTAACTGAATTGAGCCATTTATGAAGATTGTTGCCCAACATTGAAATAACAGAGCAATTTTTAATTAATAACTTGCCATGCTACATGAATGAAATAACAAAAATGCCTATTAACTGACAGTCATTTTCTGGTTTATCACTTCCATGCAGAGCAGATTCTTCAGCCATACAAATTCACTCTCTATTGGAAATATACAAACTGCTGTTCAGAAGATGCAATTTCACATCTGAAGAAAGCTCCTATAAATCCACAAGTACTAAGGGATCTTTGTGTAGGTTAGTTCCTAATTACTAATTGTTACAAAATGCTAGCGATCAATATGGTCTTCTCATTCACTGATTTAACCAGTCAGAATAGGTTACATTCATTTGGTCATGGACTAATCTTAAGCAGTAATCAATATTGTAATTACAATATATGAGAAAGTAAAGAGGTAACGGAAATCCTAATAATTTATTTTAAACCTATTTCTGCCACTCTTGACTACTTAGCCAAAGAGTTATGGCTCACTTTTCCCCCAGGGCATCACCTTAAAAGTTTTTCTTACATAGGAGTTAAGAACAGTTCTTGAACAAACTCCTGACTGCACCAGAAAATCAGTATGGGGTAGAAGGGGGTAAATAGGTCCACCAAAGATAGTGGCCCAGTTCAGATATCATGCTAAGCCATGGTGATTAGGAGTTTTGAGCTAATCATGTTGGCTTAGCATGATGTCTGAACAGGCATCTGTCCCAATCATGATGGTTTATTAACCACGTACTAACCACATTCACTTACCACTTGCTGCAAGATAGTTAGTGGGCTCTACCATGGCTTAGTGTGATATCTGAACAGTCTCTGTGGTTAATTGACAGCTGCCATAGAGGTCTGCAGCAAGAGTGGCCAAAGAAGGAGTAGCCACTGAGCACCAAAATGGCCGACAGCACAAAGTCTGCTGGGATGCATGGTCACCCATCCAGAGGAATACGAGTTCCTGCGGGAGGGAGGGTAGACAGAGAATGGTTAGTCTAACCATGTTGTGGAACATGGTTACCTGCATGTGTGGCAGTAGCACTTGCAATGGTTAGTGGTAACCACCATGCACCATGGTTAGCCTAACCACCGTTCCCCAATGTGCATCTGAACAAGGCCATAACCATTTGATTTCAGCAACAAAACATGTTGAGGGGGCAACCAGATATACATATTCTCATATATCCCTGTACCAATGACTCAGGTCAATACCTCCTTGGTTATAACATGGATTATCTATTTTCATAGAATCATAGAATAGTAGGGTTGAAAGGGGCCTACAAGGCCATCGAGTCCTACAAGGCCATCGAGAAGTGTCCCGTCTCCCTGGCTGCGAAACAAAGTGTAAAAAAAAGAAACCCGTGATAGGTTACGTAATGATTAACGTAGCCTATCACGGCTAGATTTCCAAAGTCAGCCGTGATAAGCTACGTAAATCGTTACGTAGCCTATCACGGGTGACTTTGGGAAAAAAAAAAGTCCTGGTAGTCTACGTAAAGATTTACGTAGACTACACCATAGCCTACGTAAATCTTTATGTAGACTACCGGGACCAAATAAGGAACGCAAATGGCGGCGCCCATTTCTCCGCCATCCCTAAAGAAATTCTCCGCCATCCCTAAAGGTACCTCCTCCTTACAACCAGCACTGCAACACAAGCTTTGTAGATGCAGTTGTACTTCACTATCTCTGGATTTGACCCACTGGATTTTGCAGTTCCAATAACAACTCTATAATAATTTGTGGCTAATAGAAACAACATGCCTGAGGAGTTGCCAATGTGCTTCAACTACCAGTGAAAGTAGACAGCAGTCCCTAAAAGAATGCAAATTCAAAATACCTTAAACCTACACCTTTATAATGTTGTTCTCCCTGACAAGATGCTACTTTGCCAGTAATGTGCGTTCAACACACTTCTGTCAAGGCTCTGCAAAAAGCATCTAATTGATGGTCTGTTTAAATGTTAGTGACTCAGGTAGCTAAATTACATGGATGAGAACCTGAATACTTCTTCTAGACAGGTCAGGTAGGCAGATAGTGCCAATGCAGCTCACTTGGACAATTAGAAGTGAACACTGTTTCTAAATCATTGTATAGTCTCTATCCATGAAGTTAGACAAAGTTGGGTGAACGCTGGCAGCAGTCATCATCCACCTTTTTTTAGTACTCCAATTGGAGGTTTGATGATGATGATGATGATGAAAACAATAATAATAGCAGTGTATCATCACCCTGTAATAGGAGTGGTCCTGTTTAGGGTTGCAGCCAGCCAGGTTTGACCTCCTCCAGGATACTATATAAGCTCTAAAGGGCTCAAGCAGGTTATTTCACCCCCTCCCTGGTTTTTGTTTCTAAAACTAATTATTACGTGGTGGCCACTGCACATGCTTAGTCCTTGTTGGGTGGCTTGAGGGAGCTTTACCTCCTGATTTATTTATTTTTTTAAGTCAAGGTTACTCCAACTATGTTGATACCTCCTTCTTGTTTTTCAGTGGCCCTGTTTGAGCTCCAATCCTGTTGGCATGCACCACCCCAGTTCATTATTAGAGGGAGTGATCATTAGCTACTATTAATCATTTACTGAATGTTTTTTATCTCATTTTAAATTTTATGCTTACACATTTGGACATACAAGTGAGCCATCCAGCCAAAGTTAAGCACTTTAAGTCCCATTGATTTAAACAGGAAAGGCGGGCACATATTCTTAAAGCTCTCCTATTAACACCAATGTATAGCTTTAGCTAGATCATGCTCCTTGGTGATTACCTACAGACAGAGTTATAATTGCGAACACAGATTAATTTGAGTGTTCACATACAAAATTAGTGCAGGTTCATATTTTTATTTATTATATATTCATTACAAAATAATCCCAAAGCAGGATAAAATACCAATAAGACACAATAAAATTATAATCAATCTAACGATGTCACAAGGGGTGCCACCTCTGCCAGGAGAGACATGCCCCTTTCTCCCATTCTCCTCCCAAATGAATGATGTGACCACTTAAATGCAGCAACTATCAAATTTATTAACACTTCTCATAGCACTGGATCATTCAAGTTAGTAGTTGCAAGGATCAGATTCACTTCTTGGGGAGTGTAGTAAGTAGTAGGCTCTGTGCGAGGACATACACACACACCCTGCTTTGCTTCAGATGCCTATTCAGACATTCCGAAGCAGCCCTGCTTCACTTCAGACTGATTTGGACATAATCTGCTTCACTCGGGGTCCAAAACGAAATTCGGATATCTAACTTGGTCAGATTTGATGTTTTCCCTTTGACTTGCATTGGAAAACAGAATCGGCCATAACTTTTTTAGTTTTCATGATAAATACCTGTCAACTACCATGGAGGGGATCCCACCTGCTAAATGTCAGACAGTCTGGCCCAGTAGTTTTTGTGCTAGGCACAGATAAACTGTGCTGTTCTCAGAAACTCAAACCAAAGGTCATAAAAAGGATAATCAAAGAAGTTAGGTGTTTAAGCGGTGATTAGGAGGAGATCACTATTTAATCTCTGCTGTAGGTTTCTTTGAAGTGCAAATAACTCCTCCCCCCTTTCCTATTGAGCTTCAGAGTGCATGACCTCAGGCTGTCTTTGGCTGAATGGTATATACACATTACCTGGGAAAACAGGCTGGCAGGCAAGCTGTGCTATGTGCTTTTTTCAACACAAACTCTCAAAGTTCATTGGTTGTACAGAAGGATATGAAATCTGGGCAATGGGCAGTCCCATTGCCAGGACCCCAAAGATGGTGGGTTTGCTTTGCCACACAGTGTAGTATTATTTAAATAATAGATGCTGTGTGTGTGTGTGTGTGTGTGTGTGTGTAGTGCTTTGACTGACCACAAGACAAGCACACAGACACACAGAGAGCCACACAAAAGCAAAAGAAAAGTAAATACAGAACTACATACAAGCAAAGAAGAAAAAGGCTGCTATTTCTTTTATTGGGGGGCGGGGGAGAGATATACTTCAAAAATGGGAAAGGAAGGAATACAGGAATTGAGAAGGGTGGGGGGTGAGAGCCAAGAACAAGGAAAGGAAAGTACTTGCTTTAAAAAAAAATCTTTTAGAAAAAGATCTAGCTGGAAAACTACAAAGAAAGAGTTGAATTGAGAATGGGGGGGAAGCAAAAGAACAAGGCAAAGAAAGGCAACTAAATTATTTTTTAAAAAATTCTTGTTTCTTTGTGTAAAGAATCTAGAAAGAAAGAAAGAGAAAGAAAGAAAGAGAAAGAAAGAAAGAAAGAAAGAGAATAGTTGAATAATTCAGAAGGACAGAGGGCTGGGGCAAAGTACAAGGCAAAGAAAGGAGGAAACTAAACTACTAAAGTACTGTTTTGGTTTTTTAAATAAATTATCTAGAAAAGAAAGAAAGGAAATAGTCAAATTGAAAAGGCTGGATGAAAGAATAAGAAGAGCAAAGCTGCAGTACAACTAGGGGTGTACAAAATCCACTCACCAGTCTTCTGGGGGGGTCCGCGGGGGGGAGGTGATCTGTCCCTCCCCCCGGAATCATCCCTGGCCAGCTCTGTGGCAAGTCTGCGGAGCCGCTGGCCGGGTCCATCCGCAGCCGGACTTCCATCCGCTGCCAGTCTGCGGACGCAAATGGCATCCAGCGTAGTGGACGCCATTTGCGGCCCTTCTTTTTGCCGTGATAGGCTACGTAAAGATTTACATAGCCTATCATGGCAAAGAGCAGGGACATAAATGGCATCTGCTACACCAGACGCCATTTGCTTCCGCAGACTGGCAGTGGACAGACCAGACCTGGCTGGTGGCAGGTAGGATCCATTCTGGGGAAACTTTGCGGGGTGGCAGAGGTGGGTGGTCCGTTCCACCATGGACTCCAAGGGGCTGGATTCTTTAGAATCTAGCCTCATTGGAGTCCATGGCGGAATTCTCTAACATCCCTAAGTACAACACATACGTGCACACACGTGCACCACAGAGCTAGCAGACTAACAGCTCTCTCCAGTAACCACCAGCTCTCTCTCTTGCAATGAAACAAACACAGGCTTTTCTCCAATAGATATAGTATTCCCCCCCCCACCCCAACACAGTCACTGATTGGAGACAGCTGGGTTAAGTTCAGCCCTAATTTGGCAACTAGAGTTGCCATTTGCCCAAACTCCCTCCCTCCCTCCCTCCCTCCCTCCTCCTCCTCCTCCTCCTCCCTGATCTTTCTCAAATTGATACATTTTAGAGACAGGTTTTCTGGGCTTCAGAAGGCATCAGAATAGCTCTGAATCTCCAAGGTGGACTGAGGCGCTTTGTCGGTGACTGCTTCACTTCAGAGTGCCTTGGTGCTGTTCTGATCTACTTCAGAGCTTGCCGAGACATCCCTGAAGTACCCTGATTCACTTCAGTATTTGGATTCAGCACCAAAGTGATGCACAGCCCTAGTAAGTAGCTGCAGGATAAAGTGAAAAGACCCTGGAGCAATACTGGTAAGTGGCTGCAGCACCAAGATGGGAGCACACAGAGTGAGGTAAGTATCCGCAGGACTACAGTGGATGCTCACAGGGTGATACAGATAAGTATTTGCAGGATCAGGATAAATGCTCACAGAGCAAGGTATGTAGCTGCAGGGTCAGGCTAGATGCCTACAGTGTGATACAGGCAAGTATCAGTAGGATGAAGGTCCATTGTGCAGATAAGTAACTGTGGGACTAGGCTGAGGGCCCCTAGAACAATAAAAGTAAGTAGCTGCAGGATCATAGAGAATGCCTATGTAATGATACTAGCCATAGATAAGTAGTTATAGAATATGATCTGTTACTGAGTTTGCTGTGGAACTGAGCAAATCTTTTCTTGGCCACTTCTTCTGTTTTCCTGGCTGCACTGGAAGGTCTCTCCTATCTTTCTTTGCAGGCACTCTTCTGCCTCTGGTCTTCTGATGAGCCAGCTGCCCTTTCCCCCATCTTTACTGTCCCTTTTGGTGCCTTCTGTTCTTTGTTCCTTTCAGTTGCTCTTTCCAGCTGCTCCTCCTGAGCCTCTTTGCTCCACCTCTGTCTTTCTTCTCTCCTCCTTGAGCTTCCAGGATTCAAGTTTCTATCCTGTGTTTCTGGCTGCTGCCTCCCTCAGAGTCCTTGAGCCATTTAAAGAGCCCCTGCCCTGATTCCCTTTCTTCTGTTTAACCAGCCCTGATTGTAGTTGGCTACTGTTGCTGGGCAACAAGGGACATGTGGAGGATTGTAGGCAACCCCTGATGGCACCTCACAAGCAATAAACAATAAAACAAAATGGGGAGAGCACATACACAGATAAATAACAATTTATAAAGCACAACAACTAGGGGGTATGAAACCCCGCTTACTTGGCTCCATCAGGTTCTGCAGGTGGGGGGAGGCGATCCGTTCCTCCCCCCCGGAATCCTGCCCAGCTGGTTCTGCTCTGCGGTCAGGCCACAGAGCCGCCAGCCGGGCCAACCCGCAGTGGGGCCTCCAGCCGCTGCTAGGCTGGTACGGACGCAAATGGCATCCTGAGTAGGGGATTCCATTTGCGTCCCTATGGTAGCCCGTGTTAGGCTACGTAAATATTTATATAGCCTATCATGGCTAAAGCAGGGAGGCAAATGGCGTCCCCTATAAAACGGGATAAAACGGGAACGCAAATGGAGTAGGGGATGCCATTTGCGTCCCTGCTTTAGCCGTGATAGGCTTTGTAAATATCTACGTAGCCTATCACGGCTAAAGCAGGGACGCAAATGGCATCCCCTACTCCATTTGCGTTCCCGTTTTATCCCGTTTTATAGGGGACGCCATTTGCCTCCCTGCTTTAGCCATGATAGGCTATATAAATATTCACGTAGCCTATCACGGGCTACCATAGGGACGCAAATGGCGTCCCCTACTCAGGATGCCATTTGCGTCTTCAGCAGCCCGGCAGCAGCCGGAGCCGCCGCCACTGCAGCCAGAGCTGCAGCCGCAGCCAGGTAGGCTCCATTTCGCGGGGCTTTCGTGAGGTGGAGGAGCGACGGGCTCCGTTCCGCCATGGATTCCGGGGGGTCGAATTCACTGGAATTCGGCCCCCCTGGGATCCGTGGCGGAATTCTCTAACATCCCTAACAACAACACCAATTCAATCACAGTGCCAACTGTATCTGAGGGGGATAGAATTCCACAGAATGTATCCTGTTTCAAGGAGGCCCTCTCTGGGTTGCCACATATTGAATCCCTGGCAAGTGCAGCAACAAGAGGGCAACCCTGCTAGATCTTAATAGCCAGGCAGGTACATAAGGGAGAAAGTGCTCTATCAGGTATGATTTGTAAGTAACAGTCAGCACTATGTCTTTGAAGATGGTTATCAAGTATTTTTAAACTGTGTACTATGAGACAAAATCATAACAGTTAAGTCAGTGCTGTGATAGCTTGGTGCAACGTTCAAGTGTGGCGCATAATATCTTTGAGCATCAGATGCTGCAGGATCTAGAGTCCAAAATATCTGAAGGGCACCATGTTGGGGCAGGCTGTTGTATAGACTGCATCTCTAGTTCATGGACTCTACTACTTTCCTGGATCCCCTCTTTAAAGAAAGAACTATATAATAGAAAAGCTGACTACATGTAGAAAGCTTATGAAAATGACAGTGGGTGACTGACGTCTTTCCTGACACAATAGCTCATATGATCACAACCATAAGGTTCATAAGGTATCAATAAAGCAAAGTGTTTGTATTGTCCAGTTGAATTCTCCAGTTCAGGCTGGTTTTCTCTAACAGTTGTGATCTCTTATTCCCTTATAAACTTTTGCCTAGGCTATAAAACAATTCCCCTGGTGGGAAGGTCCTGTACCTTTTATCATATGGAAATACGGAATCAATTTGTTGATGAGAGACATCAAGTGAAAGTGGTGTGCTTTATGCTCTATTGATCATTAAAAATATTTGTACATATGACACAAAGGTCCAAAGCAATTATAAACTTTGGTGAGATTTCAATGTTTGAATCGCTACTGCAATTCACACTGTTTCTAAAAACAACACCAGATGCCCATTGAACAGAAAAACTAGCAAGCCAGAAGTCAGTGCAACGATGAGATACTATTGCTGGTTCTTGGTTTTAGAATCAAGTCTCACAATGATCAAAGATGCTTCTTCGCTTGATGGAGTTGAGAGGGGGAATGGAGTAGCTAGAGTGGCCGTGTGTCCTCTCCAGCTCAGAGGGCACTTGGTTGGAATGCCCTCTGTGAAGGGAAGAGGAGCCCAGACCCAGTCCATGAAGCAGCAGCAAGCGGAGAAGGCGATGATGACAATTCATGCTCTACTACTCCCCCCCCCAAAAAAAAATCCCTGCACATAGAAAACTAGGCTAGCCTAGAACCCTTCTTCCTGACTGATGGTTTTCTATGGAGGGATATTTTGTATGCAGGAACAATTGTGTGAACCCTACCTGAACTTTGAAGTGAGACAACCAGTGGAGGCTGGTGGATCTTATTTCAGTAAGGCAGTGAATTAAAGGAGCGATCCAAGGTGCTGAACCCTACCCCCAAATGGATTCAGCACCTTGGATAGCTCCTTTAGAGTTCTGACTGGAACCTAGAGTGGATTCAGTGCCCCACTGAAATAGGAACCATCAGCCTCCACTGGGTACAACCCAAGCACAGGTTCATCACCACAGTGAGATCAAAGCTTAGTTGACCTATGTACGGTTAACATGTTGCAGCCCCTTTAAGCCAGGGCCAATATCAGCCCCTGCCAACTGTAGGAGCTGCAGGGGTCACAGACACTGATATCCGCCCTTTATTTTTATTTTTCAGCCTGGTCTTCTGAGCACAACCAAGTGGCTGAGCCAAAGTGCCATTTTGCTTTTCCACAATGCCCTTGATGTAACGTCACTCTGGAACATTATTAGGGTAGCGGCGTATGAATCACCAGAGGCAAAAAAAAAAAAATGGAAATGCATCACCAAAAAAGAGGCTTTGGATAACATTTGTGCTTGCTAATTTATATATATAGATGCAAATTTGGTTTAATTTAAATAGAAATACAGCAAGTCTCACCATAGTAGTGACCAGGTGACCTTTGTGCCTGCCCGTTCAGTCTGCTCTCCAGGTGGTAAATGTTGACAGGCAACAGTTCATGTGATTCTTTATCTTTAAACTGGAATTGGACAGGGCAGCTCTTCAGACAGAGGACTGTCCGCTGTAAAAGATGGCACCACCGGGCCATCCTAGTGGGAAATTAAAATAGCTGCCCTCAGCCATCCACTGCTGTTGCCATCATTACCACTGACAGGTAAGCCTGTGAGGGACCTACAAAAAGAGGAAGGGCCACCGGGATACACTTTCCCCAGGTCTCCTGAAACCTGGAGCCAACAATGCTGAAAGCTTCACTTTGTCCCGTTTTTTACCCTTCATTTCTTCTTATGTACATGGAACACTTAGAAACCAGAACATCACAATGTCATAAGATGTAGTAAGTTCTACTGTGAGGAGGAGGAGCTAGACATCTGTGGCTGGCTTTGGCACCTCCCACACATCCCTTGTGAGGTCCAATTCAGCCCTCAGCATGACAATTTTTAAAATAGGCCTGTTTTATTTTGCGGCTTGTGATATCTCAGTATGTGCACACGAACCTTAACTAGGCTGCAGCTAGAAACAACTTTCCCCTGTGGAGGTTTGATCATGACTTAGCCAATTTTATTTTCCCTGTACCTACAGTGAGCAACAGAGTTTCCTAAATCTGTATTTCAAAAAATACAGATTCAAAAAAAATCTGTGCTGTTCACAGGCTCATCTGGGATTAATATCCTTTGGTCCCTCTGAGTCTCTACAGGCTACTTAGATTATTCACCAGATTCAATCAGAGGTGGGCTGGATTTAGAGCTTCTTTATGCAGTGCATGGACTGGAAGAGATCTCTGGCTCAGGCAGGCATTTGTGGCAAATAGGGATGTATGAAAGTCACTTACCTTTTCGCGGATTCTGTTCATGGGGGGATAGGCGTTCCGTCCCTCCCACTGGAATCCTCGACGGGGGGGAGGTGATCTGGTCCTCCCCCCCAGAATCCTCAATGGCCAGCTGTGCTCCGCGGCGGCTCCGCAGAGCAGCCGGCCAGGCCCAGGCCAGATTTCCGGCCGCAGAGGGCTCTGGGTAAAAAAACCAGAAAAGAAAGGGGAACGCAAATAGCGTACTGGGCACTATTTGTGTTCCCCTTTCTTGTCTTCTTCTTAGTCTATGTAAATATTTACGTAGACTAAGACGGCGAAAAATAAGGAACGCAAATGGTGGCGGCCGTAGCCGCCGTCATTTGCGTACGCGTTTTTTTGTTGTTGTTTTTACCCAGACGTGATAGGCTATGTAAGTCTTTACGTAGCCTATCACGTCTATGGGGGGGGGGAGAAAAAAACATAGACTGCAAATGGCGGTGGCGGCAGCCGGTCAGAAGACCAGCCGCCACTGCTGCCACCACCAAAGCTGCCGCTGGAGCCGCCGCCGTCCGAAACATCCGCCCCAGGTAAGTCTCGTCCTGGGGGGGATCCGCCGGGGGCAGGGAGGTGGCAGGCCATTCCACGATGGATTTGGGGGGGATCCGTTGTGGAATTCTCTGACATCCCTAGTGGCAAACTCAGAGCACAGCAGGAAGGAAGATACCCTATTTTCAGGATATCAGTCAGAACAGAGAGCTCTGTGCTCTGAATGCCGGAAGGCTTTCCTGTCCAACAATGGTAGTTAGACTTATGTCTCCAAAATGGAATATATGTGTGTGTGTGTGTGTGTGTGTGTGCGCGCGCGCGCGTGTGCGTGCGTGCGTGCACGCACGCACATGCATGCACAAACTTCTCTTTTTTCAGGCTGTATCACTTAATACATTCCGGAGTTCTCACATATACATAGCATTGCTGATAGAATTAGCTCTCTGACAGGTGAGCCTCAAGCAAAATGAATTCGGGTGGGGGGTTGGAGTGATGTATGTTAAGTGCACTTTTTAAAGTCTAGGGGAGGCAGGTGGGGGAAAATTGCACAAACATTTTCAGTTTTATGTACAAGATTAAGCAGTTATTCAAGTCACTAGTAAATTATAAAATAGATGCTATTAGATATACCCTAAACCAGAGGTGGACAGAAAGTAGATCTCCAGATGTTTTGGATTTCAGCTTCTAGCTTTCCTGGCAATTGGCCATGCTGGCCTGGCAGGGGTTTCAGGGAGTTGAAGTCCAAAACATCAGGAGATCGACTTTCTGCCCATAAAGATGAGTGGGCGCTGCCTTGTCCAGGTTCTCTGGGAGCACACCCAGCCCCATCTGCTCGCACAGACCTGTGCTTGAGCTCCTTGCCACTCGTCGAGCTGCCTGGACTCACCTGGGCAGCCTTTTCGAGCACTGCACTTGCCATTTTTTGAAGAAAAAAATGGCCATCATGAAAATAGACATATTTGCGTAGACACAGAATGGGCTGTGAATCACCCATATACGCAAGATTACAGGTGTTTACTTGCCCCATTCACAGCCCCATTTTGCATTCGCGTATATGCAAAATGGGGCCATGAGTAGCCCATATGTGCAAGATTGCAGGCAAGCAAACTCCTGTAATCTTGCATATGTGGGCTATTCATGGCCCCATTTTGCATATATGCAAATATGCACATTTTCTCATTTGCCAGGGTTTTTTCTTCAGAAAATGGTGATTGTGGAGATGCTAGGGTGAGTGCGGGTGGCTTGGAGAGCATGGGCAGGGGTGAGCAGGGGCTTGGCGAGCACAGCTCAGGGGCATGGGCAGGGGGGGGGGGTTCCACTGGATTCCCAGACAGAATTAGGCACCTGCACCATCCCTATCTGCCCACTCTTGCCCTACAATATACCCCTAAGGAGTGAATTCCAACCCAAGCAAGTCTGTCCTCTGAACAAAGCCAGGATGTTTATCAATAGGGATGTCAGAGAATTCCGCCACGGATCTCAGTGAGGCCGAATGCCAATGCATTCAGCCCCCCGAACTCCGTGGCGGAATGGCCTGCCACCCCCCCGCGGATCCCCCCGGGATGAGACTTACCTGGGGCGGATGTTCCGGACGGTGGCGGCTCCAGAGGCGGCTTTGGCAGAGGCGGCAGAGGCGACTGGTCTTCCTACCGGCTGCCGCTGCTGCCGCCACCATTTGCAGTCTCCCCCCCCCCATTCGTGATAGGCTACGTAAAGACTTACGTAGCCTATCACGTCTGGGTTAAAAAAAAAAAACACGTACGCAAATGGCAGTGGCTACGGCCGCCGCCATTTGCATTCCCTATTTTTGGTTGTCTTAGTCTATGTAAATATTTACGTAGACTAAGACAGCAAAACTAAGGGGGAATGCAAATAGCCTCAGCCGTAGCCGCCGCCATTTGCGTACGCCGTTTTTGGGGGGGGTTACCCAGCAGCCACCGCAGCCGGAAATCCAGCTGCGGACGGCCCTGGCCTGGCCGGCTGCTCCACGGAGCCCCCGCGGAGCACAGCTGGCCATCGAGGATTCTGGGGGTGGGGGAGGACCGGATCGCCTCCCCCCCCATCGAGGATTCTGGGGGGAGGGACGGAATGCCTCCCCCCCACCATGAACAGAATCTGCGGAAAGGTAAGTGACTTTCGTACATCCCTACTCAGACGTCGATGTAGATTATCCCATGTTGTGAATGCCCCCCACTTTTCAGACACACAGCAGTCAATGCTGAGAATCACCTATAGGTGACCAGTATATCTTTACTACTGCTAGTATTAAATATTTTAACTGATTGGCAGATCAACCAAAGTCTTTTGGTTATTACAGTGTGAGTTATTTCACACTTCCTTTAGTTTCTCCAAAAAAGGTGCTATACTGAGGCTCTGGTGATATGCTAGTTTATTTAACTTTACGTGAGAGCAGGTTAAAAGGCAGGTGGTTAATCAACTCAAATCCTTTAACTGATTGACAGTGCTTATTTATGTGCATGCATAAACATACACATATGTATGTGTATTTACATCGTCATTCTTCTATTTACTTGCTTAGAGATGCAAGTGTGTGTACATCTATGGGAATAGGTCTGTTGTGCTTATAAACTTCAAGACTCTCTCTGTCAAGGTATATACTGAGACAGAGGCTAAATTCCAGGTTTGAAACGCAGAATTGAATTCCATTCAGTGACTCCTAGGAACACTTGCTCCCTAGGACATCAGGGAGATTGTTTTCTTAATGTGTTTTCTTCCAGTGGATGGATACTTTGGCATGGCTGAGCTCTTGACATTGAGGGACCACCAGTGAATTCAGGGCCCTACCAGTTTTAGTCTTCTCCTTCACCACAGAACAGAAATTGAAGAAACACAACTGTTATTCTCTGATAAACACATAGGTCTCTTATCCTTTTCATTAATTAAAATGCAGAAATAAACCTGTCCAAGTGTCTTTTGTTTAAAGGGACATAAAACCAAACAAAAATTTGCCTCATTAAAATTTGAGTCACAACTCCTTTTTGCAGCAAATCTATGCATGACCATCTGGCCATTATTCTAACATGATCAGGGCAAAGTGAACAGTGGAAAATAAATGCCTTTGAGAAAAGTTCATCTCAGGAAGCATTTTAATTTAAAGCCTGTCATGGTGTTGACTATGACCGCAATACTACAAACTCAGCCTGTGCAAATCTCTCTATTTTTGGCCTGTGTTACTTTCTAACACACATATAGGTCCATTCTGCCCTATTTCCACATTAATCTGCAAACTATTTGGGGGGGGGGGCTTTTAATCTGCACAAAAAAAATGCAATTAAATATTTGTTTGTTTGTTCATTTGAAATCTTTCTCGACCACCCTTCATCAAACTGGATTCCAGGGCATGTACAAAGAACATGAATAAAATTATTCATATCAAATAGAAACACAATAAAACATCAATATTCATAATCAAGCTAAGAGACCCTGGCCCAGCCTCCCTGGCGCCTCCAGGTAATTACCTGAGCCACCATCCTCTCTGCTGCTGTCTTCGCTGCCATCCTCGCCGCCTTTTGCGCCTCTGTCCTCGTTGCCGCTGCCAACTGCTGAAGCCTGGTCACTCGCAGCAACTCTTACTGCAGGGAGTCACCATTTTTTAAATGGCAACCTCCAGGAAGTTCCAGGAGGTTGCCATTTTAAAAACGGCGACTCCCTGCAGTAAGAGTTGCTGCACACATCATGGCTGTGGCGGAGAAGGCAGCGGAAGAAGCAGTGAGGACAACGACAGTGGAAGTGGTGGTGGCAAGGTAAGGGGGTTTGCGCAGGGGCATCGGGGGGGACCCGAAGCAGGGTTCAATATCCGAATCTCTCTTTGGGTTCCGGGCCAATTTGGGTCGGGGGCTCTCCAAATCTGCCAAAGCAGAATTGGGCCAGCTTCAGAAGCCGCAAAGCAGCTTCCAAGTCAGATCCAGGGTCCCTGCACAGCCCTACTAAAAAGACTGTAATGTCAGTGCTAGCCTGTTTGAGCAGAGCAGTCTAAACCACCACATACTTAAATGTGTATTCTTAAATATGTATTTTTCTCAATATAGACACTTCTAATGTATCTTATTTCAAACTTGGAATATTCAGGAAGTGCAAAACCCTCTAGAGAACTAAAATCAGTTCCACACATTAATGCAGGAGGTGCAGATCAGGTGAGTGCATCAGAAATTGCAAAGATCACATTTCGTCAAGCATCCTTGTACTCTGCTCATGAGTGGAATAGGCAACCTGAAATAGATTAGCCCGTAATCAAGATCTTCTGGAATCCTCGTCAGGATCCAGGGAAGGATCCATCATTCACAATACAAATAATATACTAACTATAGCGAAAGGTTGAATAAGCACAAGTTCAGCTTAAATGTACCTTTAAAAAAGGGAAAAGGCATTGCAATACCACCAAATGTGGTATCATTTGGACTGCCTGGCTGGAATGGGACTGGGAAGAAATGTGCTGCATTGGTTCTGGTCCTTTCTGATGGGTTGAAGACAGTTCTGGAAAGCGACTGTTCTGCTTTATGGCCTTTGTCCTATGGGGTGCCGAAAGGATCTCCCATTCAATTTAACACATTCATGAAGCCACTAGAAGAGGCCAGTGGAGATTAGGGCTTGGGTATTATCAGTATGTGGATAACACTCAGCTGTATTTCTCATCCTTATATTCATATCCCAGAGGAGTTCTACACTTCTACCTGGTAGACATTTTGGAGTGGATGAGGGTGAATAAGCTGATGCTACATCCTAACAAAATTGAGTTCCAATTGCCTTAGGAATCTGTGAGTGGGTGTTCAGCCTGTTTTGGATGGGGATGCACTCATCCTTATAGCCATGATAGTGCAGTCACTGAACTTGAGCCGGGCATCCCTAGAGAGTGAAGTCAAGTGGGCCTTAGGAAGCATTACTAACAACAAAGCTAGCGGAGATGACATTATTCCAGCTGAGCTATTTAAAATCCTAAAAGATGATGCTGTTAAAGTGCTGCACTCAATATGCCAACAAATTTGTAGGGAAGTATGAAAATTCCGCCACGGATCTCGGGGAGGCCGAATGCCAGCGCATTCGGCCCCCCGAAATTGGTGGCGGAACGGCCTGCCACCCCCGCAGACAAGACTTACCTTGGGTGGATCTTCCTGGTGGCGGCGGCTCCGGCGGTGGTTCAGCTCCAGCGGCCGGTCTTCCAACCGGCTGCCGCCGCTGCCATTTCCGGTTTAAAAAAAAAACAACAACACGTGATAGGCTACATAAAGATTTACGTAGCCTATCACGGCTAGGTTTTTTTAAAAAAAAAGATTTACGTAGCCTATCACGGCTGACTTTTTTTAAAAAAACACATGCACGTACGCAAATGGCGGCGGCCATGGCTGTTGCCATTTGCATTCGTTATTTTGGAACATCTTAGTCTACGTCAACATTTACGTAGACTAAGACAGCGAAAATAAGGGGAACGCAAATAGCGTAGACACTACATTATTTGCGTTCCCCTTATTTTCGCCATCTTAGTCTACGTAAATGTTGATGTAGACTAAGATGTGCCAAAATAAGGAACGCAAATGGTACGAGCGTTGTTGTTTTTTTAAGTCAGCCATGATAGGCTACGTAAACATTTACGTAGCCTATCATGGCTGACTGCAGGGACGCAAATGGCGGCGGCTACTGCCGCCGCCATTTGCATCCCTGCTAGCCAGTGGCTGGATGTCCAGCTGCTGGCGGAGCCGGCCGGTGTCTCCGCAGAATCGCTGCGGAGCACAGCCGGCTGGCCAGGATTCCGGGGGGGGAGGAACGGAGCACCTCCCCCCCAGCGAGGATTCCGGGGGGAGGGACGGAACGCCTCCCCCCCAACCATAAACAGAATCCGCGAAAGGTAAGTGCCTTTTGTACATCCCTACAAATTTGGAACACTCAACAGTGGCCACCAGACTGGAAAAGGTCAGGTTACATTCCAATTCCAAAGAAGGGCAATGCCAAAGAGTGTTCAAACTACTGTACAATTGTGCTTATTTCTAGGGGTGGACGAAAGGCACTTACCTTTCGTCGAAGCTTGTTCGCGGTGGGGGGGAGGCGCTTCGCGCCTCCCCCCGCAAAGTTCAGGCCGGGGGGTGGCTTCCCGCCTCGCCCGGCCGAAATTCAGGCCGGGGAGGAGGCTTCCCGCCTCGCCCGGCCGCGAACTCCATTGTTTTTTTTTTTAAACCGCCCCCGTGATAGGCTACGTGACGATTAACGTAGCCTATCATGGCTAGATCTGCAAAGTCAGCCGTGATAGGCTACGTTAATCGTCACGTAGCCTATCACGGGTGACTTAAAAAAAAAAAAGCACGTACGCTAATGGCAGCCCCCATAGGGAGCCGCCATTCACGTTCCTTATTTGGCTGCTGTAGTCTACGTAAATGTTTACGCAGACTACGGCGAAAATAAGGGCAACACAAATAGCGTTGTCCTTATTTTCGCTGTAGTCTACGTAAATCTTTACGTAGACTATAGCAACCAAATAAGGAACGGGAATGGCGGCTCCCTATGGGGGCCGCCATTATCCGTACGCGCTTTTTTTTTTTTTAAGTCACCCGTGATAGACTACGTGACGATTTACATAGCCTATCACGGCTGACTTTGCAAATCTAGCTGTGATAGGCTACGTTAATCGTCACGTAGCCTATCATGGGGGCGTTGTGTTTTTTTTTCTTTTATTGGAATGGCAGCGGCGGCCGCTCCCGCCCCGCTCGAACACCCGCCGAACCGCCGGCCGGACCCGCCACCGGGAGGGACATTCGGCGAAGGTAAGTCCCGTCCCGGGGGGGTGCGGAGGATTTCTCCCCGAAACTTGTTCGGGGGGCCGAACACGTTGGCGCTCGGCCCCCCGAAGTTTCGGGGATAAATTCTCCGCCATCCCTACTTATTTCACATGCCAGCAAGGTTATGCTCAAAATCCTACAACCTAGGCTTCAGCAGTATGCGAACTGAGAACTACCGGAAGTACAAGCTCGGTTTCGAAGAGGCAGAGGAACTAGAGATCAAATCGCCAACTTTCGCTGGATCATGGAGAAAACAAGAGAATTCCAGAAAAACGTCTATTTCTGCTTCATTGACTATGCTAAAGCCTTTGATTGTGTGGATCACAACAAACTCTGGCAAATTCTTAAAGAGATGGGAGTACTAGACCACCTTACTGAGAAACCTGTACGAGGGTCAAGAAGGAACAGTAAGAACCAGACATGGAACAACCGAGTGGTTCAAAATTGGGAAAGGAGTACGACAAGGCTGCATATTGTCACCCTGCTTATTTAACTGATATGCAGAGTACATCATGAGAAACGCCGGGTTGGATGAATCACAGGTTGGAATTAAGATTGCTGGGAGAATTATCAACCAACTCAGATGTGCAGATGATACCACCCTAAAGGACGCTTGCTCCTTGGGAGAAAAGCTATGGCAAACCTAGACAGCATAGTAAGAAGCAGAGACATCACCTTGCCGACAAAAGTCCGTCTAATCAAAGCTATGGTTTTCCCAGTAGTAACGTATGGCTGTGAGAGCTGGACTATAAAGAAGGTTGAGCGCAGAAGAATTGATGCCTTTGAACTGTGGTACTGGAGAAGACTCTTACGAGTCCCCTGGACTGCAAGGAGGTCAAATCAGTCCATCCTAAAGGAAATCAACCCTGACTGCTCATTGGAAGGACAGATACTGAAGCTGAAGCTCAAATATTTTGGCCACCTAACACGAAGAGAAAACTCTCTGGAAAAGACCCTGATGCTGGGAAAGACTGAAGGCAAAAGGAGAAGGGGACGGCAGAGGATGAGATGGCTAGATAGCATCACCGATGCAATGAATATGGACTTGAGCATGCTCCGGGAAAGAGAGGAGGACAGGAAGGCCTGGCGTGCTATGGTCCATGGGGTCACAAAGAGTCGGACACAACTGAATGACTGAACAACAACAAGCACTCCTCCTTAAGAATAAGATTCCAGCTTGGGAGTGCTCCTGGCTGGATCTGATGCTGCTCTTGGATGGCCAGTTAACAGTGGTGGTTGGGAGTGCCCTTAGCAGCAGATGTGCCAGCTGTTTTCTTTCCTTGAGAAACTGCACCTAGCTTCAATCATTCATGTCCTAGCAATTTGCACTCTAATGTGCTCTGTGTTTGGCTGCCTTTGAAGAGCATTCAGAAACTTCAATTATTTCAGAACATGGCTGCCAGGATGCTGAATGGAGTGAGCTGAACATTTAACTCTGATCCTATTAGGGATTTTGGTTCTGCTCAGTTTCATTTCAGCCTGTTCCCACATCAGTTTGTGAATTTGGCTTTGTAGCATTCCCATGTGCATTTCTCCAAATATATGCAATTTTCTACATACTTTTCCAAGCTTGATAGCTCTTTTGCAGACAAGGCGGTACATAAATATCGATAATAAATAAAATTTTTAGGTAATTTCCCCTAATATAATGTGTTCTTCTGTGTATGTTCTCCTAAAATACACATTTTGGTGTGTACTTAACTTTTCCTTAATACACACATTTTGTGGCACATTTTTTTTGTTTCAGAGTGCATCAGAAAATTCTGAAAAGTGCAAATGTTGGCCAAGTGCCTTTTGATTTGCTTATAGGTTCAGCAGAAGTGAATTGGGTACATTTGTATAAAAGTTCAGAACAAATGAATTTCTCTTCCTAAATCATTTCCTGTATCATTTCCACTTTATCAATTAATTTCTAGGCTCAATTCAAAGCGTTGGATCTGAACTTTAAAAGCGCTAAGTGGCCTGGAACCAGAGTATTCATTTTATAGAAAGGCAAGACAGAAATGTTGAAAATAAATAAATATTGAAGAATGATGGAATCGCAATGGCACAGCAAGACTTAATTGCTGTGCTTAAGGAAAGTTAGTAGATATTTCACTCAAGGACAACAGGAAGTTGAAGATTAATCAGGGACAATTAGTAAGTGGAATAATGATGAGTAGAGAATGTATCAGTTCCTTGCATGTTTTTAATGTCAGGTTATGCAAATATGGACCAGTTCTTTACAATATTTCACAAATGCAAAAATGAGGTTGCACAGTAATACCTATAGTAATATTATTTCTGAAACAAATGATTGTTCTATTTTTTCCAGAATAATATAAACAATGGAAGAAGTGCTTGTCAAATCACTTTTTAATTAAATTCATATATGTGTTGCCATTTTTAAAATGGCTACATTGTCCATCTGCCCAAGCAAAATGCTTAAGTATTTCCAGCCAAGCTCTTCAAGCAAAATAGCACACCTAATAAGTGCTAGATTTTACAACCAAAACCATGGTTAACGCATTACAGGGAATCTGTCAATATTTTTTTTTAATGGTGCATACAAGTTACGATGTAATTACAGAGCTTTCGATAAAAATATGAAGGACAAAACATCCAAAAAACATGATGAATAAAGAACACACCAACAATTATACTGTGGAAAACATTTTCCCTATAAATGTTTCTTGTACCCCACTGTTCTCCAAGAATGTGCATGGGAAAGTCTTGATAATATTATCTGAAATGCAGTGAGGCTTAGATCCAAAATGTAATTTGGTTTGCTGTACGCTGGGCTCCAAAAACAACGCAACCGGGATAATGGATGTAGGACAAAGGAATCAAGAGAACTTGGTTTTATCCCATTTTCTGGTACAGATATCTTGTGTGATTTTTAAAAAAAATCTCACCCAACCATTCACTCTTCACTTTTGCCATTTATTATTAACCCTGATAGAAGTTGATCTTTGTTCTTCCACTTGCAAGGTCAACTCCCTATGTCCAGATAGTAAACTGTCAACATATGGCATAAATTAAAATCATATGTCACAAACAAAAGGCTGGATGTGCCTGATCTAGTCAGATCTCAGATGCTAAGCAGGGTCAGCCCTAGTTAGTACTTGGATGGGAGACTGCCCAGGAATCAGGCTTCCTGCACTGAGCAGGGGGTTAGACTCGATGGTCTCGTAGGCCCCTTCCAACCCTATGAGTCTATAAATGTAACTTATGAGTAGAACATACGTTATGAATTCTAATATTCAGCTTGAAGGTCAGGCCAGGAAATCCCAGGGCTCATCTGCACCAGGCTTTTACTCCAGTTCTGCTCTGCCTCCAAGTCAATCATGTCAGATGACGTATGCCTCTCCCCGCAGCTAATGTGACTTTTCTTGCCCTAAATTTGGGGAGGGAGGTGATGAAACTCTATTTGTGGCACGTTTTCCAGGCACAGCGGCTTCAGTGCAGTTTGGGAATCCATGTGACCTCAGCTGGCTTCAGAGCAGGCTGGTGGGAGTGGCGCTGATTTGCGGAAGGGAAGAGTTGTGTGGGGCGGGGGCTAATGTCTACCCAGAAGTAACTCATTGCCTTGGGTATGGGGTCATCCCTGCTGCTTTGAAAGGACGCATTTTTGGCCCTGCGCTCAGTTGCTGCCTGCCCCTTTAAATATTCACCGAGCAGGAGTGGGGAGGTGGGGAGGAGAGCATAAGGAGGCTGCTGTGTATGGAAGTACAAAGGTATGTGGAGCCTCACTGATTTTTAAAGCTTCATGGCGGGGAGGGGGGGTGCTGCTGAAAGCAAGCCTCCTCACTTGCCCACACCTACCCATTTGATGATGTTCAGTTTTACTCATTTGCCCCATGCAAATCGATTTTTTTAATGTATTACTGGCTACCGTTTGCCCTGGGAGGAGCTAACCCGATTTCATGAGAATCCGTATTTCATTTTCAACGGAACTGCCTCAAAACCTGTTTCCATTTAGACTGGCTCCAGATCACCACCCGAATTGTTACAACCAAACAAATCAGAAACCTGAACTCTACTCCACCAGAGTGTACAGGAAGCCTTTGGGAGTGTAGGTAGCTCTTTTTAAAATGCTGAAGCCCTACTGACCAGCTGTTTGATGGGAATAGGGGAGTGAACTGAATACAGCCCTCTGTTTTACCTCCTGAACAGCAAAAAAGTGGATTTCAGCTTTGTTTAAATGGCTTTGAGCATGTGGGCCCAGTTGTTGGATCAGGAGCAGGTGATGCAAAGGCATCTCTGCCCAACACCCTGGAGAGCTGCTGCTAAGTCAGAGTAAGAAAACACTGGGCTAGAAGGACATATAGTGTGATCTGGTAGAAGCCAGAAGCTTCCTAAAAGGAATCATGCATGTAGCACTGTCATATGCATAGCACGATGTGTGCACAATTCCCCATCCAGTGCTGGCTCTAGGTTTTTGAGGGCCCTTGGTCAGGACACCCTCCCTCAGTGAATCTACCTTCTCACCGCCATTGTCACCAGCTGCTTTTGCTCCTTATCCTATTTTTCATCATTGCTACCACTTGCTTGCTTGACGGGCAGAGAGCCAGTGAGGAAGTAGGTGGTGGCATCTGCTGCTCCCCCTTCTCACCACCACTGTTGCCTGGGCCAGAGCGAGAGGCAGGTGGACGAGCAGGTTACAAGGTGAAGAGGAGGAGCAACTCCAGAAGTTTCTTGTCAGTGGGCTCCTGCCAGGTTGTGAGTCCTCAGCAGGTGCCCAACCATATCTGTCCTTGACATCAGCCCTATATGGGCTGCATTAATAGAAGCATAGCTTCCAAATCCCAGGAAGTACTAGTTCCCCTCTACTCAGCACTGGTTAGGCCTCACCTGGAGTACGGTGTGCAGTTCTGGGCACCACACTTTAAGAAGGATGCAGACAAGCTGAAGAGGGTTCAGAGGAGGGCAATAAAGATGATCAGAGGACTGGAAACAAAGCCCTATGAAGAGAGACTGAAAGAACTGGGCATGTTTAGCCTTGAGAAGGGAAGACTGAGGGGAGATATGATAGTGCTCTTCAAGTACTTGAAAGGTTGTCACAGAGAGGAAGGCCAGGATCTCTGCTCGATCATCCCAGAGTGCAGGACATGGAATAATGGGCTCAAGTTACAGGCAGCCAGATTCCGGCTGAACATCAGGAAAAACTTCCTGACTGTTAGAGCAAAACAGCAATGGAACCAATGACCTAGGGAGGTGGTGGGCTCTCCCACACTGGAGGCATTCAAGATGAGGCGGGACAGCCATCTGTCAGGGATGCTTTGACTTGGATTCCCACACTGAGCAGGTGGTTGGACTCGATGGTCTTATAGGCCCCTTCCAACCCTACTATTCTATGATTCTATGAATACCCGCATGGAAGCCTGTGTCCACATTTGTGTAACTCTTCACTGAATTGGAGCACATGTGGTTTGCAAGATGTAAGGAAGCACAGAGCATGTCTTTCTTGCTTCCACTAGCTAGCATGTACACCTCACACTGTGTTACCTTTAATTAATAATATTATAGTATAACCATGTTAGCCTTCTGTTTACAAATTCAAGGGTTAAGTGTAGCACAGATATAGACTGTTTTAGTTGTTCAGCTATTTTAATCAATTAGCATGAGCTTTTGGTACCCACAAAAGCTCATGCTAATTGATTAAAATAGCTGAACAACTAAAACAGTTAGTCTATATCTGTGCTACACTTAACCCTTGAATTTTTAATTAATAGTCATTTGTTTTGAGAATTTATATCCCATTATTCAACCTGCAAAGGGACTCTGTAAAAAAGCTCAGATGAATGTTTAAAAAACAAGCAGAACACAGAAAACATATTAAACACAGCAAAAGAGCACATTTAAAATGTAAGCATTTAGCGAAGCCATTAAATCAACTTCTTTCGAGACCAGCTAGCATGAACTAGGAACTACGCACCTGATTCTGTATCCAAAAACAGGCTGTTTGTTAATAAAAACAAATGATGATCAGGAGCACATTAGAAAGTGGGGCAAGATGAGTTCTGTGCTTGTTGTTGTTCAGTCATTCAGTCGTGTCTGACTCTTCGTGACCCCATGGACCACAGCACGCCAGGCCTTCCTGTCCTGCGCTCTCTCCCGGAGCGTGCTCAAGTTCATATTCATTGCATCAGTGATGCCATCTAGCCATCTCATCCTCTGCCATCCCATTCTCCTTTTGCCTTCAGTCTTTCCCAGCATCAGGGTCTTTTCCAGAGAGTTTTCTCATCGCATTAGGTGGCCAAAATATTTGAGCTTCAGCTTCAGTATCTGTCCTTCCAATGAGCACTCAGGGTTTAGGATTGACTGATTTTTTACCTCCTTGCAGTCCAGGGGACTCATAAGAGTCTTCTCCAGCACCACAGTTCGAAAGCATCAATTCTTCGGCGCTCAGCCTTCCTTATAGTCCAGCTCTCACAGCCATACGTTGCTATTGGGAAAACCATAGCTTTGATTAGACGGACCTTTGTCGGCAAAGTGATGTCTCTGCTTCTTACTATGCTGTCTAGGTGTGCCAT
The DNA here is from genome assembly GCF_057233095.1 of Heloderma suspectum. NCBI lineage: Eukaryota > Metazoa > Chordata > Lepidosauria > Squamata > Helodermatidae > Heloderma > Heloderma suspectum. The sequence goes on from NC_139458.1 coordinate 277,870,844, forward strand.
AGCTTTCCTCCCAAGGAGCAAGCATCTTTTAATTTCATGGCTACACTCACTGTCTGCGGTGATCTTGGAGCCCAAGAAAATAACATCTGTCCCTGCTTCCATTTCTTCCCCTTCCATATGCCAGGAAGTGATGGGGCCAGATGCCATGATCTTCGTTTTTTTAATGTTGAGTTTCAAACCAGCTTTTGCACTCTCCTCTTTCACCCGCAACAAGAGGCTCTTTAGATCCTCTTTGCTTTCTGCCTTTAGGGTGGTATCATCTGCACATCTGAGTTGGTTGATAATTCTCCCAGCAATCTTAATTCCAACCTGTGAGTCATCCAACCCGGCATTTCTCATGATGTACTCTGCATATAAGTTAAATAAGCAAGGCGACAATATGCAGCCTTGTCGTACTCCTTTCCCAATTTTAACCAATCGGTAGGGATGGCGGAGAATTTCTCCCCGAAACTTCGGGGGGCCGAGCGCCAACGTGTTCGGCCCCCTGAACAAGTTTCGGGGAGAAATCCTCCGCACCCCCCCCGCCCCCCGCACCCCCCCCCCGGGATGGGACTTACCTTCCCTGAATGTCCCTCCCGGCGGCGGGTCCGGCTGGCGGTTCGTCCGGTGTTCGAGCGGGGCGGGAGCGGCAGCCAGTCTTTCGACCGGCTGCCGCCCCCGCCATTGCAATCAAAGAAAAAAAAAAAAAACCGTCCCCTGATAGGCTACGTGACGATTCACGTAGCCTATCACGGCTAGATTTGCAAAGTCAGCTGTGATAGGCTACATGAATCGTCACGTAGCCTATCACGGGTGACTTTAAAAAAAAAAAAAAGCGCGTAGGCAAATGGCGGCCCCCATAGGGAGCCGCCATTCCCTTTCCTTATTTGGTCGCTGTAGTCTACGTCAATCTTTACGTAGACTACGGCGAAAATAAGGGCAACGCTATTTGCGTTGCCCTTATTTTCGCCGTAGTCTACGTAAAGATTGACGTAGACTACAGCAACTAAATAAGGAACGCGAATGGCGGCTCCCTATGGGGGCCGCCATTCGCGTACGCGCTTTTCTTTTCTTTTTTTTAAAGTCACCCGTGATAGGCTACGTGACGATTCACGTAGCCTATCACGGCTGACTTTCCAGATCTAGCCGTGATAGGCTACGTGAATCGTCACGTAGCCTATCAGGGGACTTTTTTTTTTTTTTTTTTACTTTCGTGTTCGCGGTCGGGCGAGGCGGGAAGCCTCCTCCCCGGCCTGAATTTCGGCCGGGCGAGGCAGGAAGCCTCCCCCCCCCGGCCTGAACTTCGCGGGGGGAGCAGTGAAGCGCTCCCCCCCACCGCGAAAAAGCTGCGAGAAAAGGTAAGTGACTTTCGTTCACCCCTACCAATCGGTTGTTCCATGTCTGGTACTTACTGTTGCTTCTTGACCCTCGTACAGGTTTCTCAGGAGACAGGTAAGGTGGTCTGGTACCCCCATCTCTTTCAGAATTTGCCAGAGTTTGTTGTGATCCACACAATCAAAGGCTTTAGTATAGTCAATGAAGCAGAAATAGACGTTTTCCTGGAATTCTCTTGCTTTCTCCATGATCCAGCGAATGTTGGCGATTTGATCTCTAGTTCCTCTGCCTCTTTGAAACCCAGCTTGTACTTCTGGTAGTTCTCAGTTCGCATACTGCTGAAGCCTAGCTTGTAGGATTTTGAGCATCACCTTGCTGGCATGTGAAATGAGTGCAATTGTACAGTAGTTTGAACACTCTGAATCCAAAAATGTTATTTTTATAGCACCACATCTTTCTCCTTTCCTTTCCTTTCCTTTTGTTGTGGACAAGGCCCTGTAACAAACAACTACTCTTCTGAAATCAGAGAACTTAGGTTACATAATCATAGAATCATAGATTCATAGGGTTGGAAGGGGCCTACAAGGCCATCAAGTCCAACCCCTGCTCTGTGCAGGAAGCCTGATTCCCAGCCGGTCCCCTAGAATTATTTATTATTTCCTTTGCTAATATATCTTTTTACTGGTTTTATTAGATTTAAATCAAAAGTATGAATACAGAAAAAGGAACAATGGAAAAAATACTAATAGGAAAGGGAAACATGCATGATTCTAGCATTTTCTAATGCTATTTAGCCTCTGGTTCCTTTGGCAGGAATGAGACAAGTTCCTGAGCATTGGGTTCATGTAACCACATTCACTGCTATCCCGTGGATTTGACTACATCTTGCTCGGCTTTTCACAGAGGATCAGCTGTCACTTGCAGCGCCCCGAAGAAGAGTCTCTGGCTGTGACACAGTGCACACATACACAGTGCCGTCATTGTTGGTTGTGGCAGCAGAAGCTTGACAATGATGCCTTAGTCCCCTTTGCAACTGTGTCAGCTCGGGGTCATGGCCTTTATGCTAACAAGAGCTTGAACCCAGGAACAGCAATCTCACCCTTACATGTTTACAGCTCAAACCAATATTTTAAAACTGCCAAGATTTCTAGTTTGAATGTGAGATTTTGAATTTAATATACAGCTTTGAAGATGAGTGTGTGTGCGTGCGTGTGTGCGCATGTGTGTGTTTATGAAAATTCAACTGCTCTACAGTTGGTGTCTTTTGTTTTGAGTTTAGCAGGCACAACATCTCATAGGCCATCAGCTGAAGTCCCTTCATAGGTTAGGTCAGTAGGGCCATGGTACTGGCCCTACCCCCCCAATGTTGTTTACCTAGCTTTGTCCCTGACCACACATTGAGAGAAGGTCTGAAGAGGACACTGGCTGTACTTGTGGACAGTGCTGCAGCTCGGGTTGGACGTCAAGGCCAAAGTCCAGGTCCCTGCAGTCCAGTATCTCCCCCCAATGACCACCAGAGAGGGTCAGGTGACAATGGCAGTGACCATCAGGCCCAACATCAGCACCCTGGGGCCTGTCCACACTGATGCTGCTTGCCACAACATTCTTTCTTTCTTATTTCTCAAAACATTTTATAGCCAGGGCTTCCATTTTATTGCTGTCCTAGTCATGATGGTGACATAAGTGAAGTAAGTTTAAAAGGCAACATTGCACATGCTCAGGGTATTTCTTTCTTAAGCAGGGTTGGGGAGCTGTGTTGTTGTTGTTGTTGCTCTAACATATCAGGAATGTAGAAGCTGTTATAAAGCATGGAATGGTGGCGGGCGGGAGAGAAATGTTAGCACACAGATGAAACGTTAGTGCACAAGCTCATCTAAAGCTCCCCCCACCCACCCCAAATCAGGCCATTAAGTCCACGGTATAAAATGACCTAGCTGTACCACAGCTTGTGCAGGCTCCTCCACAGGATCAGGAGATCTGATCGCACCACCTCCGTGAGTACCAGTGGCTCACCCTTCCGTCTGTCGCTCAAAACGTGGCGGCTGGGGCAGAGCTGGGTGAATGAGTGGAGTGCTGGGGGCAGGGCCAGCAGTACGGCCTCACTCCCCTAACCTGTGAAGGGGGCTACAGACAGTTGACTTTGGTGCCAGCTGAGCAAAAAACAAAAAGGTCTTAAACTGTTTTACATTTCTCACAACTCCCTCACCCCTGCACCTGATATCCTTCTGAAATGTTGCAGGTTTCTTGCCTACGGACACCTCTATGACATACGCCATTTTCATATAAATTGCCAAAAACAAAAAAATGGAGGAGGGAAAGCAGACGTGAATCACTACCCCACTCACAATGTGAGCACTCCCCTTTCACACACACACTGTGCCTATCCTTCTCAAGGTTTGCAGGTTTCTTAACCAGGGCCACTTCTATGCCATATGTCATTTTCATATGCCATATGTCATTTTCCTCAGAAAGGGCAACTGTCCCTGCAAATCGCACACAATTCTGCCAAGATATAAAAAAGTGAACAGCAGTTCTCCTTTTTGAAAAAAATCTAAATTTAACGGTGCAGAACCCTATGCCTATTTGTCTGAAATATGGCAGCCATCCCTTATAAGGGTCACCTCATAAGGGGCTACTACACCTGCACATTTCATCAAATTCAGTCAAACAGGGGTGGGGGTGGGGAGTTATAGACATTTGTTGATTTCCAATTATGGTCAATGGGAAGCATGAAGATTTTAATTTCCAGATCAAAGTGGGTGGCCTCCTAATCCATACAAGCAAAATCAGGCTGTTTTCCAAACTGCTTGAATTGAGATCTGAACTGAAACTTGTGGTCACTGCACACTCCTAGTGTGTGTGTGTGTGTGTGTGTGTGTGTGTATATATATATATATATATATATACACACACTGTCTGTCAAATAATAATACTATTGTTTCTATAATTGACTTTGAGATGTGATTTCAATATTTGATCCGTTGTACTGATATTTAATTTCAAATATGAGTGCCAGTCAAATGCAGATATTAATATTTGCAAACAATTGCATTGTCACAGAATACCTGGTGACTATTTGACATCAACATTTGCAGAGGAAAAATTCGAGAGTTTTCAGGGGGAGGAAATGTGTTTACCCTGTAGAGATTTCACAGGAAGAAATGCTGAGAACATGCATAGGTATTCTGGGGGCCTCATATTTGTAATAACATTGCACACATTTAATGCAATTTAATTTGCTCTGCTACACAGCCTTGGCCATCCGAAGTACATCTGCATTTTTATGGAAGAGAACCCATGGAGTATTGACATCAGCAGAGCTGGCATACCAGTTGGTGTAGATTAGAGCTTTCCATAACATTTTACTTACTGCCATAGCAGACAAAGATACAATTGGCTCTTTAGGTTTTTCAGGATTCTATGTCTAAGAGGGCCAAATGACCCACACGTAAAGGGGTGGGGTTGGTATGATTCAAAGAGCAAATAGAATGTTGATGGGGATGTCAGAGAGAAATCTGCAATGGAAGCAAATGAGTTTGGATTTCTTTGAATCGGATCTGCAGATTCCACAGTGGACTGGCTTCTCCCAAGTCACAGGGATTCCATAGACTTGCAGACCATTTTTTTTTAATTTTCCAGAATTTTATGAAATTTAGTCAGACAAATAGAAAAATTAAAATAAAAAACCAGCTGAAAATGTGCATTTTCCCCCATAGGCTAAAGAATGAAAATGCGCATGGGGGGGGGATTTGTGTATTTTGGGGGGTGCATTTTCACAAGTGTGAATTGGCACCAATGGAAATTTGCACAAATATGAATTTGCACAAATTTGCAAAATTGGGGGGGGGAATCTGATTCCATCAATGAATGGATGATGAAACGAAAGGCACGCATCAATCTGCAAAACACCAACAGAACAAATTTTACAAAGCCATACACCCCTATTTATAAACAGGAGCCACTCCCACAAGGCTCTTTTCCCAAACCTGGGCTCTGATACCACAAGTTACCTGAGTTGATAGTAAAGTGGCCAAGGGGAGAAACTGTGAGGGATCTATTGATTTATTGGTATTTTGTTTGTTTATTATTAACATTTTTAACAGTTTAAAACAATAAAACCTTAACACAATGTTATTTATTTATTTATTAAATTTCTTAATCGCTCACAATAAAAACCAAGGGGATTAAAAACAGTAAAACAGTACAACAGCTACATAATTTTAAAGGCTAAATTGAAAAGATATGTCTTCACACCCTTTCAAAAACCAGGAAAGTTGAGACTAATCCTAGTTCTTCAGGGAGCGCATTCCGCAGTTTCAGAGCACAGGAGAAAGCCCTTTCACATGTTCCTGACAAATGGGCTGTGTGGATAAGATCTGGGGTCCTCCAGATCTTACCAACTAGGCAGGTTCATAACAAGACAGACAATCCCTTAGATAGCCAGGTCCTGAGCCATTCAGGGCTTTAAAGATTAAAGCCAACACCTTGAATTGAGCCCAGAAAGCAACTGGCAACCAGAGCAGGTCTTTCTGGATAGGTGTACTATGGTTGCAATACCATGCACCATTTAGGAGCCTTGCTGCCACACCTTGCACCAATTGAAGCTTCTGGACACTCATCAGGACAGGAGTAGCCCCATGCAGAGCACATTGCAGTACTCTTAAACATGACGCAACCAAGGCATGGACAACTGTTGCCAAGTCAGACGAACTCAGGAAGGGTCCAGAGTAATTGTGCAAATGCATTCCTTGCCACCACTGCCTCCTGAAAGTTCAGGGACAGTGTAGCATCAAGGATCACTCCCAAGATACAGAACTGAGCTTCCGGGGAAGTGCAAATCCTTCTGGTACAGGTTGAATCCCAATCCCTGAGTCAGGCCAACTGACCAACAACACTTCTGTCTTGTCTGGGTTTAACCTTAGCTTGTTCACCCTCATCCAGCCCATTATCAAACCCAGGCCATGCTCAAGGGGTTCAGCTGCTTCTTTGGTGTTAGGTGAGAAAGTGCAATAGAGCTGGGTGCCTTCAGCATATTGGTGGCACGTTACTCCAAAACTCTGAATAACCCCTCCCAGCATTTTCATGTAAACATTAAATAACATGGATGACAAGAGCCTAGTGGGACACCGTAGGCCAGTGGCCATGGAGATGAACAGTAATCCCCCAGCACCACCCTCTGGACACAGCCTGAAAGGAAGGACTGGAACCACTCTGAAACAGCACCTCCAAGGCCCAGACCCATCAGAGAGTCTAGAAGGATACCACAATAGAAGGAGTTAGACCTGCATTGCCTCCTTTAAATTTCAACCTGTCCCACTACTCTGCTTTACATTTGGTGGAGGTATTTAAAGATATGAGTTTGCTGCCATCAAATGTAATTTGGCTCTAAAAATATCCTATTAAGATTTTTTTTAAGAAGGTAGATGTGTGTGTGTAATTATTATTACTATTATTAATTGTTATTACTTTTTCCCTCTTGCAAGAAACCCAATGTGGCTTACATAGACCTCCTCCTCTCCATTTTATCCTCACAACAAACCTGTGAGGTAGGTTAGGCTTATAGAGTCAGCTGTTGGCCCAAAGTTACCCAATGAGTTTCAGGGCTGAGTGGAGACTAGAACCCAAATTTCCCAAGGCCCAGTCCAACACACTTAACCACTATGCCACTCTGGCTCTGTGGTGACTGAACTTCACAAAAGGCCACCTTGATGTGATTGAGCAACTCCCGTTTCTTCATTAGTAATGACTCAAAACCAGGAAGGTGACACATTTTGTTTTTAAGCCCTAAGACATGCAGAGGCTAAAATTACATAGGAAGTTGCCTTATGCCAGGTCAGACTATTTGTCTATCCAACCCAATATTGTCTCCTCTGATTGGCAGCAGGTCCTTAGAGTCTCAGCCAGAGGCTTTTCCCATCACCTGCTACCTGGTCTTTTAAAAAACACTGTGAAGATGCCAGGCTGTGAATTTCTGCTTGTGAAGTCTGTGTTGTATCTTTGAGCTATGGTCCCGCCCCAAGTTAAAACACACACACATCAAATTACATAGGAATATCCATTGCAGTGTATTTGCTTGATGATTGCAACCCAACTGAAACAGAAAACATTATCTCATCGTACCATTTTGTCATGAGTTTAACTCAGCACTAAGCAACAGCTTTCACATATTCGGACGCTTTTAAAGTTGTGAAGTATGTTTATATTCAAGTCAGCAAGAAAACAATGGTTGCCGCACTGCACTGCACAAGGCAGGCAATGTCTCCATAGCTTCTCCATGGGAAGTCATGATAATTGGGGAGGGGGCACAAACTATTGGGCTGAAAAACTATTGTCGAAAGCATGATTAGAGGAAATAAGGTGGCAGACTGCAGAAGGTACAACAGAATGAGCAACAGACTACTAGCATACTCTGCCAACTGGCAGCTCCTTGGAGTGTGAAGGCAAAGATTATACCGAATACTCATCCCGACACTCCGAAACCGCACATGCCAAACGCATCGCCCTTGGATCATTCTTCCTCACTGTTATGAACTAGCTGACAGTGCAGCGGGAGGGGTCGCATCCTCTCAGGATAGTCCACTTAATTATGCCACTTGGAAGGAATCACTCTCTAACTGCATGGGCTATTTTAAGGGAACTAATGAAAAATCATCCTCATGTAATATTATTTAATATCTACATTTATTAAAACAGCCAAACTCTTGAATTTTAATCCACTCTTGATGTAAGATATCCAAAGTGAAAAGAAAGCCAATATACATACACACAGAGTTAGGGCTGCAGGTTACATGATATGGACTAGAAGGCTTAATTCTCATACTTATCTTTCTAGTTCTTGCCAAGATGGTGATGTGCATGCTGTTCAAATCACATGGGGAAGCACGTGTATGAAGTGGCTGTCGCATATGATGGGCCAACCTGGTACTTTATCATACTGTTCCTTAAGATATAAGAGGTAGTCATAGGGATACAAGAGGATGTGAGAAAGTGACTTACCTAGGCCTCCCAGGTGTGAGCTGCAGGGCTGGGAAGGGATTTCCATCCTCTCCAAAGCAAACTTTCTATCTACATCACAGGTAGGGAACCTCCAGAGGTTGTTGGACTCCCCAGGTGATCCCCACTCCCAACTTCTCTGACCATTGGCCATGCTTGCTGGGCTGATAGGACATGGAGTCCAACATCTGAAGGACCACCAGCCCCTCCACACCTGATCTACACTGACTGGTGTGCAAGTCAACAGCATTAACTGCCACTACAGCTCAGTAGGTAAACAAAGAGAAACTCCTGAGAAGGAAAGTGGAGGAATCAAAGGAAATGGGGAAACAGCATGAGAAACGGAAGGAATTAGGGATCTCATTGAGGAATGTTTGCATAGAGACTAAAGATATAAAGGTAGGTCAGCTGCTCATTTATTGATATATACATACTGTGACTCACATATTTCTACAGGAACACAAGATGAGGAAGGTTGGCTGAGAAGTAAATCACAGGCATTCCACTTTCTCATAGCAGTCAGGAATGTGCAGGTGGTATCTGTCTGGTGGATGACTGGTGGATGACCCTCCTGGTATGGATCATCAGACATCTGTACTCTCCCACAACAGACTTATTTATAGCAGTCTGAGATCTCCTATAATACACAAGAAATGCTGAAAGGAAATTGGGTAGATGGCTAGATAGATAAGAGACAACTTCAGGAGAGATCTCAATCTAGAAATGCTTGGAGGAGACTAAAAGCCATGGAGAGAGCATGATCACTTCCCCAGAGTAATAGCATTAGAAGACAGGTTCCTCATAACTTGTCATTCTGTGGTTCCGTGTGTACACAGGGGAAATGGTCTAAGCCCCCCCCCAAAAAAAACAGGCAAAATGAAGAAAGGCTGTTGAGCAGGAGATCCCCAGAACAATTGGCCACATGAGAAAATGGGGTGAGACAATGGCAGATTATTTATTTATTAATTTATTTCATTTTATTTCTATACTGTCCAATAGCTGAAGCTCTCTGGGCAGTTCACAAAAATTAAAACCAAAAAGCACAGGATAAAACAATATAAAATATAAAAGCATTAAAACCACAATATAACAATACAACCAGAATACAACCTAGCAGCAATGCAGAGATTTAAAATACAGAATAAAAACACCAAAGCTAAAAGACTAGGAAGCTAAAATGCTAAAATGCCTGGAAGAATAAAAAGGTCTTCACCTGGCACCAGAAGGAATACAATGTAGGTGCCAGGCGAACCTCTCTAGGGAGCTCATTCAACAGCCAGGGTGCCACAGCAGAAAAGGCCCTCTTCCTGGTAGCCACCCACCTCACTTCCTTTGGCAGGGGCTCACAAAGAAGGACCACTGAGGATTTTAAATGCAGGGGTGTTGAAATCAGGCCTGCAGGTCAAATCTGGCTTACCTAGTGTCCCTATCTGGTCCTCCAGGGTTTCCCAGATGACCCCTTGTCCAATCACTGAACTTTTGGTAGTTTCCTGGCTTTGGCATGACCTTTCTCCCCATCCTAAAAGGTTGAAATGCCTCTCTTAAGGCTTAATTACTGGCAGTGCAAACCTTAAGCCAAAATATGCTGGTACTTTTGGCCCCACCTATTTTGCCTTCAGCCACACCCATCACTGGAATGTGTTCTCCAAGAGTTCAATGCCCCTGTTTTCAGGAATACATATGTCAAGCCTGAATAACGTATGGCCCACCAAGCAAGCCCAACCTATCTGCCTTCTGCCATGAATGGTGTCCTATGATTTGTAACAGTTTCAATATTCAAGACCAGGGGTGGACAACTTATGACCCCCCAGATGTTTAGGTCTACAGCTCCCATGATCCCTCACCATGGGCTATGTTGGTCAGGGCTGATGGGAGTTGTAGGGCAAAACTTCTGGAGGGCCACAAGTTGCCTACCGCTGCTCTTGACCATGTGTTCATGACATGTCATGGAATAATCTAATGGCATATGATGCAGTAACCTGAAGCAAAGCTGGTCTGGGTCTTCTCAATTCCTCAGTGACAGATGACCTGGGTGGTAATGTATAGTGCCTTGAACTTATTATAGGAAAAGTGAGATATAAATGTAATAAATTAATATCTTCAATGTGACCCCCACACACACACTCAGAACCGAAGAAGTTGAATCCCTGCAGATGATGCCCACCTCTGCTTCACAAGAATGAAAAGATATAAAGAACAGCTTCATCTATTCTGGGGAAACCTCACTCCATTGATAGAGCTGCCAACTCTGAATGAAGCTATTCCTGGAAATTTCCTCCCCATCCCCAATGTTTTACACAATACTATTAAAAACTCCAGAATTGCTTTCAATAACCTCCAAGAGATTAATGCTGTTTCCTCGAGACCCCAGGCCAATCCTGGTGGGATGGCAACCCTGCTCCACTGAATCTGAAAGCTAGAAGATGTCCATCTCCAAATGAGGTGAGCTGGGATGGGATGGGATTGATAGCACCAGAGTTGGAGAGGCACCATCGAAGCTAACTAGAGATACAGAGGTGACAGAAGAGAATGAGGCTGTCTTGTTTTGCTGTGTAGTCACATAAGAAGTATTCCCACAGCAGCATTATTCTACATAGCAATATTGCAGAAGCTCATACTTCCCTGGTTCAGAATATGGACCCCAATGAATATCAATACTAATATTAATGTCTATTATGCCACTTGTGTACAGAGTATTTTACACTGAAGGAGAGGACAGGCCTCCGCCCAAGAGCCTTATGTGCTAGACAGAGACACATGGAAGACAATAGCAGGGAAATGGAGGCAGGAGTAAACAGGAAAAAAAAAATGCAATTAATTCAGTACTTAGGGCTAGGGGTTTGTGCCAAAGCCTTCAAGGAAGAAGTAGTTTGGAGGAGAGATTTGAAGGAAGAAAAAGAGGAAGAGACACATAGGCATAATGGGAGGCATAGGGATGTCAGAGAATTCCGCAACGGAAATCCGTCACAGAACGAAGCCCCTGCCCCCCCAACCCAGGAAAGGCGTGCAGGACAAAGTCCCCACTGCCCCCACCCCATGAGAGGCACGCGAAACGGAGCACTTACCTGCTCCCGTCCGCACTGCTTTGCGAATGGCGGCTGTCCTGCAGCCGCCATTTGCTTCCTCCTCTTCAAGCCGTGATAAGCTACGTAAATACTTATGTAGCCTATCACGTCTAACGCAGGGACACCATTTGCATCCCTGCGGAGGCCATGATAGGCTACGTAAGTATTTATGTAGCCTATCACGGCGGGGGGTGGGGAAACCCCAGCGTACGCAAATGGCGGTGGCTACCGCCATTTGCAGACGCTGGGGTTTTTTTCCCCCTGCCGTGATTGGCTACCTAAGTATTTACATAGCCTATCATGGCTCAATACAGGGATGTATGGTGGTGGCTACAACAGCTGCCATTTGCGTCCCTGCAGGGCTGCCCAGCGGCCGGATGTCTGGCTGCGGGCGGCCGCGGGCGGCCGCAGGCGGCCAGAGCCGGCTGGCAGCTCCGCAGCTTGGCCGCGGAGCAGAGCCAGATTGGCAGGATTCTGGGGGGAGGGATGGAGCACCTCCCCCCCCAAGGATGCCACTCAGCGGAGCAAGGTAAGGGATTCGTACATAGGGATGTACGAAAATCACTTACCTTTCGCAGATTATGCTGATGGTGGTGGGGGGGGAGGCACTCCGTCCCTCCCTGTCAGGGTGGACACTGAGCCCATAGAATCCCAGAGTAGTTCTAATTCTAAGGAAGAGCGGTCGCTCCTGGGAGAGGAGCGCGCTCCTCTTTCCCAGGGCCCACAGCTGACGGAGATTCCTCCCACCAGCATTCCTAGATTAGATAGCAGTCCAGGGAGTGACCGAGCGCGGGAAGCAGACTTGGTGGACGCGTGACGCCGACGCAGAGAGCGGTGCCAAATGGAGGGTGCTGAAAGGAGGCGTAGTGCCCGGTTGGCGTGCAAACAACGACTGTACCCAGAGGATCCAAGGGAAAAGGGGAGGGACTCTCCCTAGTCCTTAAATTCAGGGGTCTGCCAGTAATTCCCTTTCAAACGGGGACCAACTGTTCCAACTTAGGGCATAAGTATTCTGCTGCTCAGATCTAGTTGCTACCTGTAGAGTTGTTCAGTTGTAAAAGAAAAATAAAGCCTTGAAAGGAATCCCTTTGTCTGTGTCTGGACTTGGCTACTGGATTAGACTGAGGGAGGCCTCCAAGGAGCCCTTGACACTCCCCCCGGAATCCTGGACGGGGGGGAGGCGCTCCGTTCCTCCCCCCCCCCCGGAATCCTGGCCGGCCGGCTGTGCTCCGCAGCGATTCTGCAGAGCTGCCGGCCAGCTCCGCCAGCAGCCGGACATCCAGCCGCTGGCTAGCAGGGACGCTGACACCCTGACACGGCTGACACGGCTGACACCTTGCAGTCAGCCGTGATAGGCTACATAAATGTTTACATAGCCTATCACGGCTGACTTAAAAAAAAAACCCCAAAAAACGGGCGTACGCAAATGGCGGCGGTAGTTGCCATGGCCACCGCCATTTGCGTTCCTTATTTTGGCACGTCTTAGTCTACGTAAACATTTATGTAGACTAAGACGGTGAAAATAAGGGGAACGCAAATAGCGTAGCGTCTACCCTATTTGCGTTCCCCTTATTTTCGCCGTCTTAGTCTACGTAAATGTTTACGTAGACTAAGATGTGCCAAAATAAGGAATGCAAATGGTGGCGGCCATGGCCGCCGCCATTTGCATACGCGCGGGTTCTTTTATTTTGTTTTTTAAGTCAGCCGTGATAGGTACGTAAACATTTACGTAGCCTATCATGGTGTTTTTTTAAAATCACGTTTTTGTTTTTGTTTTTACTGGAAATGGCGGCGGCGGCTGGTTGGAAGACCGGCCGCCGCAGCCGCCGCCGCCGAACCGCCACCGAACCCCCGTCGGAGCCACTGCCACCAGGAAGATCCACCCAAGGTAAGTCCTGTCCCAGGGGGGCACGGGGGCAGGCCGTTCCACCACCGATTTCCCCGAGGCCTCCCTGAGATCCGTGGCGGAACTTTCGTACATCCCTATTCGTAAATCCCTAGGCATACAGGAGAGCAGGCAAGAAAGGCTGGAAGATTTGAGGGAGCAGGATACCTTTGGACTGCCTCAGGTGGGGAAATGGTTTGGTCAAACTTGTGGGGGTGGGGAGCTGGTTCACTCATCATTAGTCCTGCCTAATGTAACACTCTTGGTTCTTCTGAACTGCATTAAGAATATATTCAAGATTTTTGGTTAATTTTCTTTGCTTATCAATGTTTACCTTAAAAACAGTAACATTCAATTCCCCAGATTTAAGATTTTAAATGTGTGTGTGTGTGTGTGTGTACACGTGTGTGTGCACGTGCATAGGACAGCCATTTCGGCATGGTTGGAATAGACTCTGGATTTATCTTGGTAAAACTAGTCAGAAGAGTATTTATATTCTAAGAAACTTGAGCATTAGGCGGGGTGGGGGGAGAAGCAGAGGAAACAAGATAGACTTTTGTGCTATAAGAATTGACCAGTAACTCCAGTGAAGTGCAGAGGACAAGAGGACCAGTGTTTCAGAGAGGCATCAACATGAATCTTCTCAAATCCTCTTGATGACATCAGTTGCCAGGAATAGTAAAGGAGCAACCCAATTCGGAAAAAACATCAATAGGGAGGAAGCGGTTAGCAATACTTTAAAAAAAATATGGAAATGACCCACCCAGCTTACCACTGAATTTACACTCAGACTGTTCTGTCATGAAGAATATCTGTAGCAGCATTGGGAATTTGGGGAGGTTCCTCAAATTATATTGTTCCTGCTTATATAGGTTCCCTAATTATAGAGTTCAGTAAAAAAGAAAAAAAGAAAAAAAAAGGATTATATGGCCCCATAGGAGCGAAGGAGTTGCTTCAGTTTAGTTTCACTTTCCATTCAATTCCTCACCCAACTGCAATAGCGTGGGAAGAGCACCGATGGAGCAGGCCACTCACTAGCCCTGCCCAAACTCTTGTGTCGCAAGCCCAGCCCTGCTGCTGTCCACGCCATTGAGACCTGATTGTACAGGGTTCTAAAGGGTGCAGGGAGCCAATGCACATGCAGCAGGCTTTCTGCTTCAGAGCGGCCTCCTACAATGTGCAGAAGGCGGCCTGGCTGCACAACTAGGGTAGCCACCTATGAATCACCAAAAAAGAGGAAATGCATCACCAAAAAGAAGACAAAGGAGGACAGTGGCTTGCATAACATTTGCATATGCTAATTTGTACGTTCAGATGCAAATTTAGAAAAGATTCTTATAATTTAAACAGAAATACAGTATGTCTCCTCACAGCGTGGAGGACTGTGACCAGGTGACCTGTGTGCCTCGCTCAGTCTGCCATTCATGTGCTCACTGTTGATGGGCAACAGTTCTGATGGTTCATCCTCTATAAACTGGAATTGGACGGGGCAGCCCTTCAAATAGACCACACCATCAAATAGAGGACTGTCCTCTGTGAAAGAGGACACCTGGCCACAGCAACATGGCGGAGGGGATGCGACCAGTGAGTATGGCCCTCTCTGCACCCCACATCATTGGAATGGTGTGAGGAATTGAATACTTGAACAGAGTTTTTGTTTATTAGCAGTTGCTAGGTATGCCCCGGAAGGAACCAGAAGTCTTGCCTTGGCTCTGATAAGGGCCTATACCAGTAGTATAGACTGATAAGTTTTCAGTCTATACTACTGGTGTTTGTGGAATCATTACACAAAATTCAGTCATTGATGTGTCACAATCCCAGGATGGTTTCAATCAAAGGCAAAATCTTCAAGGTGGCTTTTTACTCATCTTAAAAAAAAAAAAAAAAATTCCCAGAAGGCAAAGTCCAGTGGCTCAGCAAAAGTTTGGTTTTACACACAAGCAAAGGTTTGCTGTGCACCCCATCCTGTTCTTTAAAAGTGATGGAGCTCTTTGAAAGGAAAAGACTGGCATGAACTGAAACATTCGATGTTGAAGACATACCTACACACAGAGACACACGCACTCACAAGGGACTGAAAGTTGAAGAAGACCTATTCAAAATGCCTGACAAATGTTAGTATCTGGCAGGCCAATGCTGGCTGCAGCAGAAGAAAAAGTGGAGTATATACTTCACAAGGGACTATTTCTTCCCCACCACCTCAGCTTTAGTCCCAGGTAAAGGGGAGATAATTTTGTGAACTATTGGGGGGAGGGTAAAAATTGGGTGACATTAAGATGCAGGGGCAGTGCATAGTTACAATTTCAAGGTGATAAGGATGCCTTTATCCCCTGGCCCCTTCTCTCTCTCTCTCTCTCTCTCTCTCAAAGAAAAAAGCCAAGCTGTGCTTTGGCTGTTGTGATCAGCAGCTTGGCTGCCATTTGCTATGAAAATCCACAACAAATTTGGGAAGAAAGACTACTGTTACTACTATACTGCCCCCACCCAAACTCCCACACACACCTGAAAGTCCACACTTTGAATTTGACCTGGAACAAACTGGCAACCAGTGCAGGTGAGCCAGGAATGAACTTTTATGTTCACGTTGCCAGTCCCAGTCAACAACCTGGCTGGCAGTCAAATTCTGCACTACATACATGCAGATTCTGAACCATCTTCAAAGGCAGCCCAACGTCCAATGCATTGCAGTAATCTGACCTAGAGATTATCAAAGCACAGACCACCAAGGACAGGCTATCCCATCGAGATAGAGTCACAGCTGTGCTACAAAGAGACCTGGCATTGCCAGGTAGGGCTAGGAAAGACTTCCCTGTGGAACCCTGGAGAGCCACAAGCAGTCATTGTAGATGATAATGAGCTAAATGGTATGGAACCAGTACTAAACAGTGTAGACATCAGAGGACCTTTCCATAAACAGGCTGTGAAAACTGAGAAGGCTCTCTCTGCTATAGCCACCTTCCTAACTTCATTCCATGGAGGCACCCAGGAGAGGCCTCCAAAGATGACATTATTGTCTATGCTCAATTCAAGATGTTGATTTAATGCCCTAAAGGCTCAATCCTAAGCATCTTTAGACAGAAAACAGGCCTACAACTAGGGATGTTTGGATTGCATTTAATCCATGTGTGAATTCCATGAATTGGGTGGAGTTTTCAGGTCCATCATTTGCAAACCCATGAATTCAGGGGACGGTTTCCCTAACTGAGAAAATTATGTAAATAGATTTGCCACAAGTTATGGAAGTATGAAATCTTTGTAACATTTTACAGAATTTATATAGTTCGATAATTTTTTAAGCCTTAAAAGTTGCATATTCATCACTGTAATATCAGTGACTCATATAACATTCTTCATCTAATTTGCCATTTCATCTACAAATTTATTTATGTAAATTTCAGATTTTTTTTTTTCTAAAGAACACTTTCAGAATCCACCTGACATGCAGATGCCAATCCAGCACAGAATCTGCAGACCGGATTATAAGAAATCTAAACTCATTTCTGTCCATTTCAGATTTCTCTGACATCCTTACCTACAATTCCCAGCATGCCCATGGCTGGCTGGGGCATGCTGTGAGTTGTAGACCTTTTTTCTGTCTAAACATGCATAGAATTACATCTGGAGGAGGCAATCCTATCCGGATCGACAATCACCTCTGTGCCTAGCCAGTGCAGGGCGGGAGGAATGGTGAGGAGTGAATGTCCTCCTTGCTCCCACCACACTGCTTTCATGGCTAGACAGCCGATTTTGGCTGTATGGCCATGGGACCTCAGAGCATGGGAAGGGGAAGCCAGATGACACATAAGAAGTCTTGTATTGGCACGCCCGACCTCCCCAGCCCACCCTTGGGAATGGCCCATTTTCCCTGCTCCACACTGCTCTTCCAAGTGCGGGGCTGCTCTGCGCTGCCTATGAGGTGGCACAGGAGGGGATGGACGTTGGTTCCCTGGAACCAACCAATGCTATGGCCATCTAGCCACTGACTAGCAGCCATAGGGTTGCGCCCTAACTAAGTGACTTAGGACTTGGCTGTCCAAGAGACTACCTATCTCACTATGAACTGCAGGAGAGGCTCTTTTGAGTACATCCCACTTGCAGAAGCCCACTTGTCAGTCAGACAGGAAAGGCCCTTTAGCTGTGTCACCCCCAAACTGTGGAAGGCCCTTCCTTTAGAGAAATGTTTGGTCCCCACTCTCTCAAGACAGATCTCTTTACAATGGCCTTTTAAATTGCTTTGCATGTTTGACTGCACTTCTGATATTTTAAAATGGTTTTGTGCATTCGCTATGCACCGCCTTGATGGCTTTTAGCAGAAGGGTGACATAGAAATAATAAACAGAAATTATAAACCAGGTTAAAAGGACAAAGGGGCGTGGATACACTTCCTTTAGATGGTATCAAGAGGGGTTTCAAGAACAAGATTGTGAGGAAGACATTTGCATGAGCTTCGACTGCATTCCCCGTATCCTTCTCTTTGGAAATACTAAGTTCAAAATATGCAATTATCTCAAAACACAAGAGCTTTCAGATTTCAAAATTCAGTGCACCCAATTAGTAAAGTTGTGGCTTTGGGCTAAGGTCAACCAAGTGGGTACACTTGGCAAGGGAGCTCTAGTACTAGGTTTCACTCTGTGAATATTGAGGGAATGGATGCTACGTGATTAAATAGGTGCTACATGAGGATGCAGGGCATGCCCACCCTATAAGGACTTGTGCCTGCTCATCCTAACTAGACATTACAGGGGATTCATCACTGCCATCAACCTTCCCTGTTAATATGTTCTAAAAGAAATGGATGATGTGTGCAGTGTTTCATTGCCCCCGCCCTTGCAATTCATTGGCTGCTTCTTACAAGTGCCATGGAATGTGATATCATAGCAGCCAGTTCTTTTACCAGATATTACTGGGGAGGCACCAGTAAGTAGGAGGCGGCCTACTCCCATAACCTCTCCTTAGGCCTTCAGACCGTTGTCCATTCAAGATTTTACCTTCCTCACCCCAGAAGCTCAAGAAACCTGACATCCTGCTAATCTGAGGAATTTGGTGATAGACAATATTGGTGGATATGATTGGAAGAGAGGAAGCTCTTTCAGAAACATTTATAATAAACTGGATCCCTAGCAAGACACACTTCCTGGGCATTCTCTGGGCAAATGGAATCAGGGCACGAGGGTGGGGTGGGATAGAGGGCTCCCACAGACCCAGTGTGTCCAGAGTGAGGTTTTACAGGGGTCATGAATGTTAATTTGGAGCGCTGGTATGCCCTTGATTCTTATTTGCTGTAACCATTGCAAAAAATATGTTGTCCTTCATTCCAAATGCATGAGAAAATGCTCGCCTAGTTTCACTAGCATATTTTAGTGCTACCTCATTTGTATCTTGTGCTGTTGATTTATCTGGAGCACTAAAGCTTTGCTCAACAGCCACCTGTTGATAACAGCTACCTTTGTGACTATCTACCAACTCAAATTTCCAGTTACTCATTATCTGGTCAGGGTTGTTCACCTCTTCCTTGTCTCTGTCTCTCACGCCCTTTCGATGCTCCTGCACTCACCCTCTCTTTTCCCCCCTTTTTAGTACTCAAAAACAAACAAACAAAAAACCCAAACCCCAAGCAAATGTTCTGCCTCCTCTCAATTTCCTGCTCTACCAAAAAAAATAAAAAAAAATAAAAATCAGACCGTAGGATTCAGAGAAGGGAGGGGGAAATCTTAGAAGAAACTAGAGTAAACAAAACCACCAGGCCTATATTTAGCAAGGCAATAAAGAGAAAATGAGTCATCTTGCAAGTGACTGCTGATTTAATCGCTCTTAGAGGAAAGTAAGGTAATGATTCATGAAGAAATTTTGGCCTAAGGCCGGGAGTCGAAAGCAGAAGTTTTGAGAACCAGGCGCCACAACTTGGAAAGGGTGCCTGTGGGGGAAGGTTGTGATAAAGAGGTGTCTCTAAAACCACTGTTGTTGCTTTTTAACTCTTTTTCAAAGGAAATGACCATCCTTTAAGAGCAATTTAAGAGCATCAGATAAATATATCAAGAGACCTGTTTATACACTTGAGATTTAGTTCCTGCATTTGCTTCAATTTGTGTTGCACTCTTCAGATCAGATTTTATCTTCTGACTGCAAAGCTATTTTGACTCCCTGCTGCACCATCAGTATTTAGAACTTGCAACCTGTCCAAACGGCTGGTATTTAGATGCTGCCGGTGTATTGCCAGTCGCCTTACTTTATGTGAGTGCAATAATCCCGTGATTTAAGGAAATACACCCTGATGCTGCTGAGAATACATAACCACCTTCTAAAGTGCAAATTAAATATATGGCTCCTGTACTCCCTTGCTTTTTGGCTCTCAGAAACAAGCAAACATTCTGCCTCCTCTTAATTTCCTGCTGCACCAAGAAATCAGTCTGCAGGATTAACAGAAGGGAGGGAGAAACCATATAAAGCTGGAATATATATATATATATATATATATATATATATATATATATATATGTAAACATAGCCTTGTAATTGTAATGTTAAAAAATAAACAGTATCTGTAACTGCAAGTATTATCTGTCTGTTCAGCACCAATGGTTTTGAACCAGGGAATGTATCAGAACAGCCCAAACACCTCATTCTCTGCACTATTGGGACAGCTTTCAAGCGGACGGAATGGCTGACCAGATCCTTGATGCTCCACAGTGCCACCCTGATAGTGATGGGCCAAGAGAGAGCTGCTGGTCAACTCAGAGGAATCAGGTGATCTGGGGAACCAATAGCGTCTCTGCTTCCCATATACTATGCTCAGTTGGACCTGAAGGAGCATGTACTCTCATATCAACCTGCCTAGATTCTAAGATCATCTGCTGTGGCCCTCCTCCATGCACCTTTCCTGTCAGAAGTGACAGGGACAGTATAAAAGCCAGAACAGAATGGAATGGATCGAGCCAGAACAGGCACTCTATTTAAAAAAAAAATGCCAAAAACAATGGCATCTGTTAGAGACACTTGAGAACAATATTTTAGGACTGAAACCCTTGCGATATTATATTATTATGAACCCCATAATGCCCAGAACCTATCTGGAACAGAACAGAATGACCCAGAACAGCAACTTCCAAGTGAGCCAAATCAACAAGACTCACAAGACACACATAACTACATGAGAGGGATGCAATGAGCAACATATCTTCCACAACGTATCTTCCATATTACAGAAAAAAAGGCCCGGAATGGCAACTTCCAAGTAAGCCAAATCAATCAAATCAACCAGGTACTCATAACTGGATGGGATGCAATAAACCACAAAGCGTATTCTCCAAAATGCAGACTATTGACCAGAATGGGTACCTGAACATGGTTGCTGTGGATGTTTTGTGGCTCATTGCCTCCCCTCACCCCCTGTAGTTATGTGTGACTGCTGAGTCATATTCCAGGACTTTTTTTCTGGAATATGGACTATTGCCCAGAATAGGTACCAAAATGTGGTTTCTGTGGAAGTTTTATGGCTTATTGCATCCCTCCCATACAGTTATCTGTGCCTGGTTGATTTGGCTCTCTTGAAAGTTGTTGTTCCAGTCCAGACCACTTTGTTGAATATGGACTATGGCCCAGAATGGCTACTGAAATATGGTTTCTGTGGAAACTTTGTACATTATTATATCATTCCCATCTACTTGCAGTCACTAACTCTCAGCCTAACCTACCTCACAGGGTTGCTGTGAGAATAAAATGGAGAGGAGGGCAATGTAAGCTGCCTTGGGTTCCTTGTAAGAGGAAAAAAGGTGGGATATAAATGTAATAATAATAATTAATTAATTTTGTACCCACTTACCTGGGATTAAGCCCCATTGAATTAAATAGGTCTTACTTCTAAGTAGACATGTTTAGGATTGTTCCTTAAGTGAATTAGATACAAATCTAGATGGTTCAGCTTTCATTTGGCTCCTTCTTTTGAAAGGGCATCAATGGAATAATGGATATCAATGCATGAGCTATCTTGATTTTATGGTATTAAATTAATTAAATTCAAAGAGTTGTGTCATCAATAAGTGATGAGTCTTCAGTTCTCTACTCCTGGAACTGAAGATTTCCATATGGTGTATTGTTACATCAACACCTGTCACGTCACCAAAATAAAGGGGGGGAAAGAATGCTGAAATATTTTTATCATCGCAATTACTTATCTGAATCCATCACATGCCTACAGTGCCAGATAGGGCATTTTAAAAGCACGTCAGCTGAGCCACTTTAATGCACTGATCTGCAGGGTGAGAACCATATTTACCCATGCTGTGCATGAAAGTATGATATGAACCAGGTTTTCTGGCTTACCTTTGGATATTGCTTTAATTAAAAAGTGAAACGAGATTGCTTAAAAATAACAACAGAAACTCTGAACGTCCTTAAAACAAAGTATGAGGGGGAGAGTTCCAATTAAAATCTGCTGATTGAAACCTACAGCTTTTAATCTACAATTAGTGAATTAACCAGGTTGATAAATGAACTAATGCTTTCAGACTACATTTTCTTCTCTTGGTATCTCACAATGCCAAAATGTCCATGCGTCAAGGTGACTCACTATAATTTGGGGTGGGGAACAGGTCAACAAAAATGGTACCTGTTATTAGGGATGGACCAGTCTGTTTATGATGTGTTCTATTTTGCAAGTATTCATTCATAAATCAACTCCATCCCATTTCTACATTAATTGGTTAGGGTTTTTTTAAAATCCCCATGAAAACATTGTATTTAAGTACATATTTAAGTGTACATTTTTAACATGTTTTCTCACAAAAGACATATTTATACATTTATTTTATCTCAAATTATGCATTTCTAGGTGTATTCTATCCTAAACTGTACATTTCAAATGCATTTTGCTACATTTTTTTCTGTGCCAATAATTGCATCCTGAAATTTGGAGCAGTGTGAAATCTGAAAGTTAATGCCATTCTAATCTGCATATTAGTCCAGAAGGTCTGGATTAGGTCAGTTTGCATCAGAATTCACAAAGGTCAAATTCCACAAGCATCTGTCATAACTGACAGATATGATCTTAGAACCATAGAATGATAGTGTTGGAAGGGCCCATTTAGGCCACTCAATCCACCATCCACCCACCCCGCTTAGTGCAAAAATCCAGTTTAAGTAGGGATGTATGAAAGTCACTTACCTTTAACGAATTTGATTTGCGGTGGGGGGGAGGCGCTCTGTCTCTCCCCCCGAAATTCTGGCTGGGCGGGAGGCGCTCCATCCCTCCACCCCCGAATCCTGGCCGGCCGGGCCCACAAATGGCAGCGGCCGTAACCACCGCCGTTTACGTCCCTGCAGTCAGCTGTGATAGGCTACGTAAATGTTTACGTAGCCTATCACGGCTGAGTAAAAAAAAAAAAAAAGCGCGTACGCAAATGGCGGCACCCATGGGCGCTGCCAACTGCGTTCCTTATTTTGGCCCGGGTAGTCTACGTAAACATTTACGTCCCTCCCCCTGAAATTCTGGCCGGGGGGGAGGCACCCCATCCCCCCAAAAAAATTCTGGCCGGGGGGGAGGTGTCCCGTCCCTCCGGCCAAAATTCTGGCCGGGGGGGCGCCCCGTCCCTCCGGCCACGAAACCTCCTCTCCTGCTATTTGCGTTCCCCTTATTTTCACCGTAGTCTACATAAATGTTTACGTAGACTACACGTGCCAAAATAAGGAACGCAGTTGGCGGCGCCCATGGGCACTGCCATTTGCGTACGCACTTTTTTTTTTTTCAAAGTCAGCCATGATAGGCTACGTAAAGATTTATGTAGCCTATCACGGTGTTTTTTTAAAATCTGGCCGTGATAAGCTACGTAAATCTTTACGAAGCCTATCACGTTTGTTTGTTTTGTTTTGTTTTTTACTTGGAAATGGTGGCGGCGGCAGCCGGTTGGAAGACTGGCCACCGCCAAACCGCCACCAAACCACCGCCAGAGTCACCGCCGCCAGGGACATTCAAACAAGGTAAGTCCCGTCCCAGGGGGGTGGGGGGGCAGACTGTTTCTCCACCAATTTCGGGGGGCCGAATGCGCTGGTATTCGGCCTCCCCGAGATTCGTGGAGAAATTCTCTGACATCCCTAGGCAAAATTCTCTGACATCCCTAGTTTAAAGCATCCCTGATTTATGGCTGTCCATTCTTTGCTTGAATACCTCCAAAGACAGAGAGCCCACCACTTCTATAGGCAGTTGGTTCCATTGACTCTCTGACCATTAGGAAATTTTTCCTGCTGTTCAGCTGAAATCTGCCTTTCTGTATCTTGAGTCCATTATTTCATGTCCTGCAGCCTTGGATGATAGAGAACAATTTGTGGCCCTCTTCTATGTGACAACACTTTAGGTACTTGAATAGTGCTATCATATTACACACACACACACACACACACACACACATACTCAGTTTCCTCTTCTCAAGGCTAAACATTCCCAGATCCTTCAATCTTTCCTCATAGGACTTAGTGTCTAGTCTCCTGCTCATCTTTGTTGCCCCTCTCTGAACTCATTCCAGTTTATCTGAACCCTTCTTAAAGTGTGGTGTCTGGAATTGAACACAGTATTCGAGGTGAGATCTGGCCAGCGCAGAGTAGAATGGAACTATTACCTCCCATGATTTTGAAACTATACTTCTATTGATGCAAACTAGAATCACATTTACCTTTTTTGCAGCCACATCACATTGCTGATTCATATTCAGCTTGTTCTCTGTCTTATGACAGAACATGCAGGCTATTTTTCTCTTGACTTCAAAAATAATTCCTTATAAAGAGGATAGTAATAGTAAATAAAGTCAGATCACTGTCATAGAAGTGTGTTTTTTTCCCCTCAGACATATGAAAACCTCTTGAAATTCCTAACCCCTGGTGGAAAATCAGTGGCCACATGTTCAAGAACACTTTGTTTGGGTTTGGTTGCTTTCATTCTTTGAAGATTCCATCAATACTGGACATGCTTTGGGCAGGGGCAGGAAGGCTTTAATCTGTACTAAAACCAGAACACAACAACTACGTTCCATCCAGTTCAGAAAATGTTTGCTAGAAATGCTGCCTCTGATCCTGGAATTTGTTCCACTAGACCTTTACCTATGATGAACATCCTTGAAATCAATGATGCTGTCTATGGAGGACAAGTTCTAGGAGTGAGAATGAGAGAGAGAGAGAGAGAGAGGACCGTAGGAAGTGACAACTGATAAGGAAAAGGTATGATTGAACAGCTTGGAAAACAAAGTATTTTCAAAACTTTAACATAATTTCTTTTGCCCCAAATTTCTTTACTAATCAAAGATAGCAGTCCTATAGTCCCTGGGCCATAGGATTCATCAGAAAGAAACATCTAAGATTTTAGATGAAACTCTGACCTTAGAGAGGTTTTTTTTTCTGATTTAGGAGCCCCCCTTCTGGCCTCCCTATGAGGTGTGTTGGGGTGTGGCAGTGAGTGGATAGTGCATGGATCTGTGACCCTGCCAGCCCCCAACCATGCCCTCAACATGAAGGGGGATTTAGATCAGCTCTGACGTTGGTCTAAATGGATTTCCTCCCATTACTTGGAGGAGCAGGACATATAGTGGAAAAACAGGGGAAAACAGCCCTGTCATTACCTCCACATTATCGGCTTGGGTCTGGCTGGTCAAGTTAGGAGTGGGAAACCTGTGGCTCTACAGAGGCATGTTGTCCAGGCTGGGGAAGGCTGATATATTCAGGCTCTGAAGTGGGTTCCAACACAATTATTTTTTTCTGTGCAAACCCCTAAAAGCCACTGGGCGGCTCCTGGTTTCTTTCCTTCAGTAATCAACTCCATATATGAATAACATCACGTATGAAATAACAGAAATGATACCTAAGTAATCATAACAACATTTATTTATTTAAAATATTTAAATACTGTACCACCAGATATATATTTATATACCAGGTATAATACCACTGGTATTAACAAATACCAGAGCAGTGTACAATATTTGTTAAAATTGAGATAAAAGTCCACAGTGAACAAAAAAAGCTATGCATTAAAATAAGCAAATGTTTAGTTAAACAAATACACCTTCAACAGGTGCTTAAACACCATCCAGGTTGGCACTTGTACTGCATGGAGGAGAGGATTCCATCTGAAAAGACCTCCCCCCTGATTGCCATCAGATGTACCTGTGCAGGTGACTGGACACCAAGAAGCCCTGATCTGTAAATCTCAACGAATGGGCAGGCTGATGTGGGAGAATGTGTGCCCTCAGGTAACTAGGGATGTCAGAGAAATAGGGATGTACGAAAATCACTTACCTGTTCGCGGATTATGTTTATGGTGGGGGGAGAGGCATTCCGTCCCTCTCCCCAGAATCCTGGATGGGGGGGAGGCGCTCCGTTCCTCCCCCCGGAATCCTCTTTGGCCGTCTGTGCTCCGCAGCAGCTCCACGGAGCAGCCAGCCAGGACCAGCCAGGCCAGAGCCATCCACAGCCGGATTTCTGGCCGCGGAGGGCTCTGGGGGGGGGGGGAACGCATACGCAAATGGTGGTGGCTATGGCCGCCGCCATTTGTGTTCCTTATTTTTGATGTCTTAATCTACGTAAATATTTACGTAGACTAAGACGGCGAAAATAAGGGGAACGCAAATAGCGTAGCAGACGCTATTTGCGTTCCCCTTATTTTCGCCGTCTTAGTCTACGTAATTATTTACGTAGACTAAGACGGCCCAAAATAAGGAACACAAATGGCAGCGGCCGTAGCCTCCGCCATTTGCGTACGCCTTTTTTTTTTTTTACCCAGACATTTTAGGCTACGTAAAAACTTACGTAGCCTATCACGTGGGTGTAAAAAAAAACAAAAATACACCTGCAAATGGCGGCGGCGGCTGGTCGGAAGGCCAGCCGCCGCAGCCACCACCGCCCAGAAGATCTGCCCCAGGTAAGTCTCGTCCCAGGGGGATCTGCAGGGGTAGGGGGGCAGGTCGTTCCGCCACAGATTTCGGGGGGCCGAATGCACTGGCATTCAGCCTCCCCAAGATCCGTGGCGGAATTCTCTGCCATCCCCACAGAGAAATCTGTTCAGGATGTGGAGCTCGGTGAGCTTTCGCTGACTCGATCCACCAGACTCCAGTCTGACATCTTGCCAGCTGGCGCAATTCAGCCCACCCTGAGTCAGGCCAGCTGGTGGATTTTCCTCCTTTGCACGACAGTGCGGCAGTGGGGGCAGGATGAGGAGAGAGGAGCACTGTGGTGCTCCCCTCTCATCTTCCTGCCCCCAATACTGCAGTGGTGGCAGTGGCATGCCAGGAGGGGTGGATGAAAGGGGAGCATCATGGTGCTGTCCTCTCATCCTCTTGCCCCTGGTACTGTGGCAGCAGCAGGGTGATACGGCCGCAGAGGCAGGAGGATGAGAGGGCAGCCATGCTCCCCGCTCATCCTCCATTTTGTGCACAGTGGTGGGGCAAGTCTTTCCTTCTCCTGCCTGGCCCCTGTGCACATATGGCTCCTTCTCCCCCTTCCAGGTGCTTATATCACTGTGGCAAGACTTTCCCTATCCAGGAATGGCTGTAGCTGCCATCTCAACCAAAGCTGGTAAGTGGCACTCCTAAAT
This sequence comes from Heloderma suspectum, assembly GCF_057233095.1. Lineage (NCBI taxonomy): Eukaryota > Metazoa > Chordata > Lepidosauria > Squamata > Helodermatidae > Heloderma > Heloderma suspectum. The sequence continues at coordinate 277,897,671 of NC_139458.1, forward strand.
ACCAAGTCCACTTGAGTCTCCAGTAACAAAGACAGTTCAAGGAGTACCCCAAGCTATGAACCCAAGAAATAAGAAGAGCCATGCTGGATCAGAGCAAGGGTCCATCTAGTCCAGCATTCTGTTCACACAGTGGCCAAACAGCTGCCCGCCATGGGAAACCTACAAGTAGGGCACAAGTGCAATAGCACCCTCCCACCCATGTTCCCCAGCAACTGGTGTACATAAGCATACTGCCTCTGATTGTTGGCCTCACCAACATGGTTTAGAGATACAAACATTTCCAGGATAGAGTGAAACGTGCCACAAGAAAGTTGAGGCAACAAATGAATGAATCGGTCTGGCAGCACCACTATCCTTATGTAACTCATTTTCCATACATCCCATAATTATATTTTGTATGTCAGCCCTGGGCTAGAAAGGGGGAGATTGTCTGTGACAGCCATTTCAAGTTACTGCTGCACAAAAGAAATGCAAGCTCTATTACAGATGTTTTAAAACTTGTTTTATCTGTTTATTTTTGCCCTACAGTAGATGAATAAGGGCAAAAATAAACAGATAAAACAAGTTTTAAAACATCTGTAATAGAGCTTGCATTTCTTTTGTGCAGCAGTAGCAGCAGTAAGAACCAGAGATGGAACAACCGATTGGTTCAAAATTGGGAAAGGAGTACGACAAGGCTGCATATTGTCACCCTGCTTATTTAACTTATATGCAGAGTACATCATGAGAAATGCCGGGTTGGATGAATCAGAGGTCAGAATTAAGATTGCTGGGAGAATTATCAACAACCTCCGATATGCAGACGATACCACCCTAATGGCAGAAAGCGAAGAGGATCTCAAGAGCCTCTTGTTGAGGGTGAAAGAGGAGAGTGCAAAAGCTGGTTTGAAACTCAACATTAAAAAAACTAAGATCATGGCATCTGGCCCTATCACTTCCTGGCATATAGAAGGGGAAGAAATGGAAGCAGTGACAGATTTTACTTTCTTGGGTTCCAAGATCACCGCAGACGGTGACTGTAGCCATGAAATTAAAAGACGCTTGCTCCTTGGGAGGAAAGCTATGGCCAACCTAGACAGCATAGTAAGAAGCAGAGACATCACCTTGCCGACAAAGGTCCGTCTAATCAAAGCTATGGTTTTCCCAGTAGTAATGTATGGCTGTGAGAGCTGGACTATAAGGAAGGCTGAGCGCCGAAGAATTGATGCTTTCGAACTGTGGTGCTGGAGAAGACTCTTACGAGTCCCCTGGACTGCAAGGAGGTCAAATCAGTCCATCCTAAAGGAAATCAACCCTGAGTGCTCATTGGAAGGACAGATACTGAAGCTGAAGCTCCAATTTTTTGGCCACCTAATGCAAAGAGAAAACTCCCTGGAAAAGACCCTGATGCTGGGAAAGACTGAAGGCAAAAGGAGAAGGGGACGGCAGAGGATGAGATGGCTAGATAGCATCACGGATGCAATGAATATGAACTTGAGCACGCTCAGGGAGAGAGCGCAGGACAGGAAGGCCTGGCGTGCTATGGTCCATGGGGTCATGAAGAGTCGGACACGACTGAATGACTGAACAACAACAACAACAAAGATGAATAAGCCATTTTGATCACAAACAGGGAGCCAGGATAAGGACAAAAATTTGCAGTAGCAGCGTGAGAGGTTTTCAATGGAATTCAAACCTGCACCAAAATGTGTTTGGCCAAAGTACCTGCTTATCGCACATAGCATGTGAAATGTGTTCAAAAGTGGGCATTAATTAATGCGGATGTTGGAGGACTGTGCTAGTGGCTGATCTTATCATCATCATGATCATTATCATCATCGTGATAACAGCAAGATGAGAGAACCTGACATGAGTAAACTGCAACCTGTTTCTTTCCTGCTAAATTCCTCTTTAAAAGAGTAATTTGTTTTTACTGTTTTTATGTTTTTATCACATTTAATATTTTAACTGTTTTATGTATTTTATTGTTGTAAGCCACCTTGGGTGGGCTTCTGCCCTGAAAGGTGGCCAAGAAAAAATAAGTAAATCAATCAATCAATCAATCAATCAATAAGAGAGACAGAAAGCTTCCATATTTAACCTTCACTGTTAGATTCTGAAATGGCAAATTTAATGAAGATTTCCACTGTCAATTATGCTACACTGTTAGAAGGCCAGTAAGTCCTCACCTCTGTCTTTACTGACAGAATAGTGACAGAATAGTGCTGAATTCTTATCTTATTTTTTTCTCTCTCTTTTGAATATATTTTTATTTATTTTATCTTTATAAATGAAATAAACAATACCAAAATTACCAACAACCTGATCAATACTATGATTTCCCAACAATACAATATGCTGATGGGGACACCACAATAACAAAGAGAGAAGGAAAGGGGGGGAGGAAAAGGGAGGAGAAAAGGAAGTGAAGAAAAAAGAAAAAAGATTCTTTCCCCCTTCCCCTTTAAAGAATTAAGTTTAAACTCCAATAACCCCCGGCCTCCAATGCCATTCTGTTTTAAAAACTATATCTATAAACTTAACAATCTTACAGTTTAATAAACAACCTTACATTTCTATATCATATCATCAATCTTATATCAAAGAAACAGGTCTACAATTCATTCCCAGAAGCCTATATTAATAATAATAATAATAATAATAATAAATATAGTGTTATATAATAATAAAACTGAATATAAACCTTCAACAGTCAGTAATATATTTTATACTAGATATATTATCTATTTTGAAATAAAAAATATAAAGAAAAGCAAGAAAAAACAAAAGATGAGAGTAAACAAATATATGTATAATCATTTATCTTCTGAGCTAGCTTGGATCATGTAGACTAAACAGAAACAGTTAACAAAGCTTGTTTAAAGATTCCAGTTCATGGGGTTGTAACAGAATTCTCATGCATTTTTACGTTCAGCCATGCCTCCGCCATTTCATGATTTAGAAACTTCTTCATCTGACCTTCAGACACAATACAAAGTGTAGCAGGATATTTTAAGTAATATTGTAAGTTCATTTGTTTTGCCATATTTTTTGCTTTTATAAATTGCCTTCTTTTATTCGCCACCTCTTTGATGTAGTCTGGAAATAACATAATATCTTGTTTCCAGGAAAGGCTTCCACCCTCTCTTGCCAAACGTAGGACATAATTCTTTGTCGAGACTTTTGCAAATTGAACAATGATCATGTGATCAGTCCCTTTAGCATTTGGCACATGAAATGCCTGCTCAATATCAAGTAAATAATCAGAAGGGATAGGGAGAATCTCATGAAAAAGTTTATCCACAAAAATAGGCAATTTTACATCATTAGACAGATTTTTAATCCCAATAATACATACATTGGATCTCCTTGTGAAAGCCTATAGTTGAGAAATTCTACCAGAGGCATTTTTAAAACAAATTTGTGTTGTAGTTTCATTTTCTGCCACTCGGTCTTCTAGCTCATTAATTTTCATTTTTTTGCCATGACGCATTAATTAAATCTACAGCTCCTTGCAAGGCAGTGATGGAATTTTGGATTAAATCCAACCTTTTGGCTTGCTCCGTAAATTGAGAAGATAAAGTCTTTATCAGAGTAAATAATTCTCCTATATCTTCTGTTCTCAAAACTTTTGACACATGGGGTGCAGGGGGAGTTGATGCCAGCTCCTTTCTTCTCCTCGGCGCAGACATGTTTCTCTCAAACAGATCTTACAGGTCCTCAGATGTTCTCAAATATTGTTAACATTTCTTAAATCATCCCTCAGAAGTTGCTGATATTTCTTAAAGCATATATTATTATGGAACATGTCAGCCCTGTTTTCTCCTATGAAATAGGAGTCTCAATACAGCTTTTTGCATTGGTAAAGCTCTGGGGAGATAATCCTGGAATCCAGCCCCCCCCCCCACACACACACACACACTATCTCGTGGGTAGGGATGTCAGAGAAATCCACTGCGGATTCAAATGAGGCCGGATTCTTTGGAATCCGGCCTCAGTAATCCACAGCGGATTGGGACCACTTACCTCTGCTCCAAGAGGACTGGAAGCAGAACCGCACTCGGCTGCTTCTTCCAGCCAGAGCAGTTCGTCTCCTCCCTGTCCCTGCCAATTGCCTTTAAAAAAAAACTGTCTTTAAAAAAAAAAAAGACGATTGGGGGGGATGTGCCCATAGACTTATACGCAAATAGAGTCATGAATCTTGCATATAAGTCTATGTGTCCATAGACTTACATGCAAGATTCACCACTCTATTTTGCATATAAGTCTATGAGCACATGCGATCGGGGGGGGGGGGAATGTTCCCATAGACTTATATGCAAAATAGAGCAGTGAATCTTGTGTATAAGCCTATGGACACATAGACTTATACGCAAGATTCATGACTCTATTTGCGTATAAGTCTATGGGCACATTCCCCCCCCCCCCGATCACCATTTTTTAAAAAAAGACTTTTTTTTAAAGGCAATTGGCAGGAACAGGGAGGAGGCGAATGGGTCTGGCTGGCAGGAGGGAAGGTAAGTGCCCCCAAGCCAGTTTCTCCCACCCCCAGAATCTGAGCGGAGCAGAACCGCTCTGGAGGATTCCGGGGGGAAGGAACGGATCACCTCCCCCCCCCACGGATTCCCCACCAGAACAGACGGTGGGGAATCCGTACACCCCTACTCGTAGGGAATACTTCTCTCCAAGATGTTTTCCAGAGCTGCCCCTTTTAATTCCGGGGGGGGGGGGGATGAAAAGGTTTTTCAACTTTTTAAAAAGCTGTTTGAGAAAGCTCACACGGAGAGCCCATGGGGAAGCTGCCAGAGTGACATCGGTTCCAACCGGAAGTTCCATTTTTTCCTCTTTTTTAGGAATGTATTTATAATATTTATATAGTACAGGATTTATATATTGCATACTATGGGAATTGTAGGAAGACCAAGTTGGGCAGTCTTTGAGCCTTAATATCGGGATGGTACAACTGTGGGAGGAAATAAATATAGGAATTCAATAGATGGCGCTATGAATCATTACTTAATTAGAGGCCCAGAATCACTGAAGAACCTCCAAAGAAGAATATCAACATTTCAAAAATGAAAATTTAATTTCAATGTTATTTCAAAAGAACATTTAAAGCAAGGTATAAATTCTGTCCTTTACCTTCCTAATGATACTTATTCTTTATATGTCTCTACCTAGCTTTGTATAAAGCAGGCCTATTGTTCAGTCATACAGCACATGTTTGCCATGTAAAATGGTCCCAGGATCTCCAATGAAAATGCTCTCAGTGGTAGGAGCAAGAAGAACTCTGCCTGAGGCAGCCTGTGAGAGGAGACAATATTCGACAAGACGGACTAATGCAATGGCAGAGTATGACACAGTTTCATGTATTCAAAATGACGTAATCTATTGCTGTCATGGGGAAATACACAAGACTGCCAAAAAATATTGATCTTCTTCCTTAATATCACTGTTACCAGTGTCACCAGTAGGTGATGTTAGTATTTTTAAATTCTGATTTCTTCCCTCAGATTTGGTTTGTTAATATCTGCCTAACTGTGTATCAGCTTTTACTTTTTCTTAGAATACTAAGATATTAATGATAAGCAGTTGGAGATGAAAGAAAGGCTAATGTCATTCTATGCTGCATCAACAGAAGTATAATGTCCAGGTAATGAGAAGTAATAGTGCCAGTCTGTTCTGCTTTGATCAGAAATCACCTGGAGAACAGTATCAGGACACAGTTTAAGAAGGATATGGACAAACTGGAACCTGTCCAGGGGAGGGTGACAAAGATGGTGAGAAGTTTGAAGTACTATGAGGAATGATTGAAGGAGTTGGGTATGTTTAGCCAGGAGAAGGGATGATTAAGTGGTGATATGAATGCCATCTTCAAATATCAGAGCACTCAGATAGACGATGGAGAAAATTTGTTCTCTATTTCTCCAGAGGGTAAGACCTGAACAAATAGGTGGCTCAAATTCCACAAAAGGTGATTTTGACTAAACGTTAGAAAGAATGTCCTTACAGTACGAGCTGTTTAACAATGGAACAGATTGCCTCAGGAAGTGGTGGACGTGGACATTAAAAGATTTTATTCAGAGGCTGGATGGCTACCTGTCAGGGATGCTGTAGCAACAGATTTCCTCATCAGTAGTGGGTTCAACTAGATGACCTTTGGGGTCTGTTTCAACTCTTATGATTCCATGAGATGCCAGAATGAAGGGGTCATTCTAACTAATGTCACATTTGTCCATCTACCTTATGGTTAAAGCTAAAAGCATTCTCCATTTAATTTAACTCATTATTCCCTGGTTTTACACTGATGGCAATAAGCAAAGCAAACTATGTGCACCTCAGTTCAGTCAATATATTCAAACTTAAAAACGAGTATGAGTCTTGTGACACCATAAATCCAAATAAATCTACTGTGATACTTAAGTATCCATGTTCTAGAACAGATACAAGAAGTAAAGTTTTTTTAAAAAATTATTTTAAACCCTTACTTTTATTTCTAGTAGATAAGTTCTCAAAACCTTTCTAGGACATTGTTAATAGTTACATGGGTACAGACAAACATAAAGATACAAAAACCCTACCAGCTTTATGCATTGAGGCTAAAAGCCACCCCGCCACACACACACACCGTGCAAGAGATAACACAAGATGCATTCTAATTCTATGCAGAGCACATTCATGAGCATTTAATAAATCCTAGTCATGAGATTTTCTCTATTCAAATTATCATCTTCAAGAATTAATACTATAGTACTAATTCTAGTAATTTAACAAATTGAGCAACTGGTTAAAAAGACAGCTAATCAACAAATCTCATTTGACAACCCTAATCCGGATGTTGTTATTGTTTACATCATCATGTTTCTATTCTTTTCATCTTAGACCTTTAAGAATTCACTCTTCAGATATGGTACTAATTTTATGCAGCGGGCACATGGTTACGTGATCCTGGGCCACACAAGAAGCCAAAGATTTGAACATATGCTTTGTTTCCTGTTTCTGTGGTGTCTGGCTTCTAGATTATCCCCCAAAAAACCTGGCTCTGCATTTGTGCCAGATGAGGATGAGGATGATGATATCAGAATCTGAATGGCTGCAGTTACTTTATACTCTGATAGCGCATTCATTTATAATCAATATTTTCATGCCTCATACAGAAAGTGAGAAATGCTGAAGTTAGCATAAAGCAGGGATACTGTGAGACTCCCATCATTCTTCGAAATTGCCTATGCTGGCTAGGGTTGATGGAAGCAGCAGATGTCCATCAACATCTGGAGGGCCACAGGTTCCCCACCCCTGCTCTAGGTCATCCTTCCCCAACTTGGAACTTAAAATAGGGATGGGGAACCTGTGGCTCTATAGAAGCTTTTGGACCGCAACTCCCATCATTCTTCATTATTGCCTAGAACTGGCCAGAATCATAGACTAGTAGGGTTGGAAGGAGCCTACAAGGCCATTGAGTCCAACCCCCTGCTCAATGCAGGAATCCAAGTCAGAGCTGATGGGAGTTGCAGTCCAACAACATTTGGAGGGCCATATGTTCACCATCCCAATGCTTGTTAAATAAACATATTTTAAGATAAAAGGAAGTACATCTTCACACAGTGCATAGTTAAACTGTGGAATTCACTTCCACAAGATGTGGTGATGGCTCGCAATTTGGATGGTTTTAACATAGCTATCCAATAATATGTTGGACATATTCCTGGAGGAGAAGGCTATCAATGGCTAGGGATGGTGGAGAATTCTGCCACTGACTCCAATGAGGCTGGATTCTTTAGAATGATTCGATTCATAAATGATTCTTTAGAATCCGGCCCCCCAGAGTCCATGGCAGAACGGAACACTTACCTCTGCCTCCCCACAGAATCCTCTTCAGCCGGCTCCTCCAGCTCCAGATTGCCAGCAATACGGCCACCATGGTCTTAAACTAAGCTTAAACTAAGACCTTTACAACTGCAAATGGCATCCTGGATGCCATTTGCAGCCCTGTTTTTTTCATGCGATAGGCTACGCAAATATTTGCGTAGCCTATTGTGTGAATGAAAAGCAGGGACGCAAATGGCATCCGGGACACCATTTGCGGCTGTAAAAGTCTTAGTTTAAGCTAAATGCAGCCATTTACGGCTGCATTTACCTCAAACTAAGACCTTTATGCCCCTTCATGGATCACTGCCTTGTTGTGGCGAAGGGGCTTGCGTAACTCAGTGAAGCCATAAGCTATGCCGTGCAGGGCCACCCAAGATGGACAGGTCATGGCAGAGAGTTCTGACAAAATGTGGTCCACTGGAGAAGGAAATGGCAACCCACTCCAGTATTCTTGCCAAGAAAACCCCATGGAACGTATCACAAGGCTAAAAGATATGACGCCGGAAGATGAGCCCCTCAGGTCGGAAGGTGTCCAATATGCTACTGGGGAAGAGCAGAGGGTATTTCCAAGTAGCACCAGAAAGAGTGAAGCGGCTGGGCCAAACCCGAAAGGACACTCAGCTGTGGATGTGTCTGGTGGTGAAAAGAAAATCCGATGCTGTAAAGAACAATATTGTTTAGGAACCTGGAATGTCAGATCAATGAATCAAGGTAAGCTGGAGGTGGTCAAACATGAGATGGCAAGATTGAACATCGACATCTTGGGAATCAGCGAACTAAAATGGACAGGCATGGGCGAATTTCATTCAGGTGACCATCATATCTACTATTGTGGGCAAGAATCCCTTAGAAGAAATGGAGTAGCACTCGTAGTCAACAAAAGGGTGGGAAAAGCAGTACTGGGGTACAATCTTAAAAATGATAGAATGATCTCAGTACGAATCCAAGGCAAACCATTCAACATCACAGTAATTCAAGTCTATGCCCCAACCACTAGGCAGAAGAAGCTGAGGTTGATCGGTTCTATGAAGACCTACAACACCTTCTAGAACTAACACCAAAAAAGATGTCCTCTTCATCATAGGGGATTGGAATGCTAAAGTAGGAAATCAAGAAATCACCGGGATAACAGGCAGGCATGGCCTTGGTGTACAAAATGAAGCAGGACAAAAGCTAATAGAGTTTTGCCAAGAGAACATGCTGATCATAGCAAACACTCTTTTCCAACAGCACAAGAGGCGACTCTACACATGAACGTCACCAGATGGTCAATATCGAAATCAGATTGATTATGTCCTTTGCAGCCAAAGATGGAGAAGCTCCATACAGTCAGTAAAAACAAGACCTGGAGCTGACTGTAGCTCAGATCATGAGCTGCTTCTTGCAAAATTTCGTCTTAAATTGAAGAACGTCGGGAAAACCACTAAACCGTTCAGGTATGACCTAAATCATATCCCTGATGAATATACAGTGGAGGTGAGGAATAGATTTCAGGGATTAGACCTGATAGACAGAGTGCCTGAGGAACTATGGACGGAGGTCCGTAACATTGTTCAGGAGGCAGCAACGAAATCCATCCCAAAGAAAAAGAAATGCAAGAAAGCCAAGTGGCTGTCTGATGAGGCTTTACAAGTAGCTGAGGAAAGAAGGGAAGCGAAAAGCAAGGGAGAAAGGGGAAGATATACCCAACTGAATGCAGAGTTCCAGAGAATAGCAAGGAGAGACAAGAAGGCCTTCTTCAATGAACAATGCAAAGAAATCGAGGAAAACAACAGAATGGGAAAGACTAGAGATCTCTTCAAGAAAATTGGAGATCTCAAGGGAACGTTTTGTGCAAAGACGGGCATGATAAAGGACAAAGAAGGCAGGGACCTAACAGAAGCAGATGAGATTAAGAAGAGGTGGAAAGAATACACAGAAGAACTATACAGGAAAGATCTGAATGTCCCTGATAGCCATGATAGTGCGGTCACTGAACTTGATACGGACATCCTCGAGAGTGAAGTCAAGTGGGCCTTAGGAAGCATTAGTAACAACAAAGCTAGTGGAGATGACAGTATTCCAGCCGAGCTATTTAAAATCCTAAAAGATGATGCTGTTAAAGTGCTGCATTCAATATGTCAACAAATCTGGAACACTCAACAGTGGCCACAAGACTGGAAAAGGTCAGTTTACATTCCAATTCCAAAGAAGGGCAACGCCAAAGAGTGTTCAAACTACCGCACAATTGCGCTCATTTCACATGCCAGCAAGGTGATGCTCAAAATCCTACAAGCTAGGCTTCAGCAGTATGCGAACCGAGAACTACCGGAAGTACAAGCTGGGTTTCGAAGAGGCAGAGGAACTAGAGATCAAATGGCCAACATTCGCTGCATCATGGAGAAAGCAAGAGAATTCCAGAAAAACGTCTATTTCTGCTTCATTGACTACACTAAAGCCTTTGATTGTGTGGATCACAACAAACTGTGGCAAATTCTTAAAGTGATGGGAGTACCAGACCACCTTACCTGTCTCCTGAGAAACCTGTACGAGGGTCAAGAAGCAACAGTAAGAACCAGACATGGAACAACCGATTGGTTCAAAATTGGGAAAGGAGTACGACAAGGCTGCATATTGTCACCCTGCTTATTTAACTTATATGCAGAGTACATCATGAGAAATGCCGGGTTGGATGAATCAGAGGTCGGAATTAAGATTGCTGGGAGAATTATCAACAACCTCCGATATGCAGACGATACCACCCTAATGGCAGAAAGCGAAGAGGATCTCAAGAGCCTCTTGTTGAGGGTGGAAGAGGAGAGTGCAAAAGCTGGTTTGAAACTCAACATTAAAAAAACTAAGATCATGGCATCTGGCCCCATCACTTCCTGGTATATAGAAGGGGAAGAAATGGAAGCAGTGACAGATTTTACTTTCTTGGGCTCCAAGATCACCGCAGACGGTGACTGTAGCCATGAAATTAAAAGACGCTTGCTCCTTGGGAGGAAAGCTATGGCCAACCTAGACAGCATAGTAAGAAGCAGAGACATCACCTTGCCGACAAAGGTCCCTCTAATCAAAGCTATGGTTTTCCCAGTAGTAATGTATGGCTGTGAGAGCTGGACTATAAGGAAGGCTGAGCGCCGAAGAATTGATGCTTTCGAACTGTGGTGCTGGAGAAGACTCTTATGAGTGCCCTGGACTGCAAGGAGGTCAAATCAGTCCATCCTAAAGGAAACCAACCCTGAGTGCTCATTGGAAGGACAGATAATGAAGCTGAAGCTCCAATATTTTGGCCACCTAATGCGAAGAGAAAACTCCCTGGAAAAGACCCTGATGCTGGGAAAGACTGAAGGCAAAAGGAGAAGGGGACGGCAGAGGATGAGATGGCTAGATAGCATCACGGATGCAATGAATATGAACTTGAGCACGCTCCGGGAGAGAGCGCAGGACAGGAAGGCCTGGCGTGCTATGGTCCATGGGGTCACGAAGAGTCGGACACGACTGAACGACTGAACAACAACAACAAAGACCTTTATGGCTACAAATGGCATCCTGGATGCCATTTCTGTCCGCGGTCAGCCCTCTTCAGCCAGTGATATGGCAGGGCAGCCATAGAGCTGGCCAGCGGCTCCGCGGAATCGCCGCGGAGTGGAGCCAGCCGAATAGGATTCCAGGGGGAGGAATGGATCATCTCCTCCCCACAGGCAGCTTCCTCATGGACCGGCAGGTAGGGAATCCGCCCATCCCTATCAATGGCTACTAGTCCTGATGGCTATATGCTACCTCTGGTATCAGAGGTAGTATGCCTATGTACACCAGTTGCTGGGGAACATGGTGTTGGGAGGTCGCCCCTGCTGCCTTCTGAAATCCTCAGGTAGCCAGAATCAACACGCAGACAATAGGGCTCTTTTCCAAGGCTTTATTCCCATTCAACCTAATGACGCTTACAGATGCTAATTGCTTGATCGTATGAGTGAGACTTAAGATAGCTGCCTACTCGGGGGTTCTAACCTTAGGAATCGGTTGATCTCCATTTGGAGGGGAAGGCGGGAAACCTCTGAACTTATGAGCTAGGAGGAGAGAGTCTACCCCTTTCCCGTGGGGCATCGGGGCGCCGCTGTTGCCGTCACGCCAAGCATGCTGAGTGCCTCCTCTCAGCACCCGCCATCTCCTGCTTGACGCTGCACCAGCACCTAGCATCCAGAAACTGCTGTTGCACCTCCTTCTCCCTGCCAGGGTCACTATCACTCTCAGGAATGTGTACCGGGAGGGGGTCTCCCCCTGGCTGCACCTCTGAACAGCCCGCAGATTCCTCTCCTGCGGTTTCTATCTCTTCCTCAGAATCAGAATTGCTTTGGGGCTCTCTGGGCTCCTATCCAACCCTGACACATGGGTGGGAGGGTGGTGCTGCACTCACGTCCCACTTGTGGGTCTCCCATGGGCAGCTGGTTGGCCACTGTGTGAATAGAATGCTGGACTAGATGGACCCTTGGTCTGATCCAGCAGGGCTCTTCAAGGATGTGCACATCCTTGAAGGTTCCTGACAGCCTGCTAGATTTATGGGCTGTCCAGGAGCACAATTCTGCTGGGAAAAAAGGCACGTGCTCTCGCTATGCACCTTGCTTCCCTGCAGAGTAACTTTTTCTGCAGAGAAACAGGGCATACAGGGATCATGCACCCTGTTTCTCTACAGAATGGGGTTCCCGACAGCTTTTTGGTGGGCTGCAGAGAGCCCAGTTCTTCTAGGAAACAGGCACAAAGTTCCCACTCACCATGTTTCCCACCAGTTTGCTGGGATTCCAGCAGCACAACCATTTCTGCCAGCAGCGGGGAGGGTGTGGCCCATGCAGAGTTCCAGGATTGCTAACGTATGCCCACAGCCCACTGAAATTGCCCACCCCTGCCACAGAGCCACATTTTGCCCTTTGTGCTCCACCATCTTGTGTCAGCATCTTCATGCCCATTGTTGCTGAAACTGATACATTACACATGCACATGATGTGAGGTGGCAGGGAGCACCATGCATACCAAAGATAGCTGGATAGTTTTTCCAGGTAAATATATGTGAAAAGCCTCCCGTAAATTGAATGGACTGAAATTTTATGGCCATTGCTTAATATCCCCAATTCTAGAAGCAAACATTCTCCAATTCCGTCATTTAAAACAGGAGATTAGATCGACAGACAGACAGACAGACAGACAGACAGACACACACACACACACACACACACACATACATATATATATATATATATATATATATATATATATATCATGGTGAGTCAGAAAACTAATTCCAAACATAATTGAATGACTCCTAAAGCAGAGCACAGAACCTTGAAAGACACCTCAGAAACATTCCACCACCACAATATTTCTTCCATTACACAACATCAGCTGACTTAGTACTTTCTTAAAGCATCCAAGAATAGTTGGTTCTTACTGGCAGGAGGCTTACGGACACGGTACATTCCAAGTGCCCAACCATGTGGAGTGAGGTCACTGGTCTTAGTAAGAATATCTGGAGAGACAAGCCATCCCATCATAACTGGCCTTGTCTGGGACGTGGTAAAGAGTACCCCAGTTGACACACAGCAGAAACAGAAAGAGCTGCTATAAAAGAACACATGAACAGTTAACTTAAAATGCTTGCAGGCTACTCTTTCAGCCACAGCCTGGATAGTATTTTTATATGTATGCATAGCTTGTAAAAAAGAAGATTTCATTTCATCAAAGTACAAACCCATCTGGTATGAAAGACAAGGCACACAGTAGAACATTTATCTGAAAAAGACAGCAAAATTCATGTAAAATGGCAGGAATACCTACTCTTGATCGTGTAGGACTGATGAAACCTAAAACTCTCTCGATTGTATGCTACAGATGCTTGGTATGAATAGCGTGCTTGAAAATAATGGCTGCATTTAGAACTAGGGGCTAATGCCATGTGTGGTAGGTTCAAAAGAACTTGTGTAATAGTCCCCGCTCATGATTTCCTGGGTGCATGAAGCAGTTGTCAGGAAGTTAATTAAACTATTTCATTGCAAACATACCAAAATATGGATTCACACTGGTGTGTAAAACAGTATGATTTACTTTTCATCTTTGACTTCTATTCATCAGGATGTTCACACACAGAAACCCACCTATATGTATAAGATGTACAACTGAAACATTGATCAAAATACATAATATGTGTCATTTGTTAAAAGAATCTACATAATTAACTGTTCCCTGTTCAACAAAGAAATACAGATAATCCTACCAACACTACTTTTGCTTCCCATGAAATGTCCAAGCTCCTTAACATTTTGCTTTAGACTGAGAAACAATATCAACATGTATAGCTGTACATACATATATAGCTATACATGCATAGCAACTTATATACCTATAGCTATCTGTGCTCAGCTACCTGGATCAGGGCAATCCTGTATAGTACCATAGATGTAGAGATTTTCCACTTTCAATTTTTTCAGATATTAGATGCTCCTATAGTTGGTATTATTCTAACCACATTTTTTATCCTTCTGAGATATGACTTATGCTCATAAACACTCTCTCTCTCTCTCTCTCTCTCTCTCTCTCCCCCTCCACCCACCCCCCACACACAATGTACAAAGTTGTCAAACACTGAGCCCAGTAGATACAAATTGGGTCAAGGACATTAATAGACCATATCCTTTGGTGGACTGGCAGTACAGCCTAGTAGTTACAGCTTGGCTCAGAAAAACATCTGGAAATTAATTTTCCATGGGCTACATCAAACATCATGCAAATGGACTTCTGCTCACACAAAAGGACTTTCTCTCCTCACCCTGCCCCTGCGCCTCCCCAAATCTGATCCAGGGAGCCCTTCCAACCTTCAGAGCACTTGTTCTGTCACCAATGTCTGTTCCACTGGCAAACAGACACTACTGTACAAGGCCTTGTATCTACAGCAGAGGTGGGCAACCTGTGACCCTCCAGATGTTTTGGCCGACAACTCCCATCATCTCTCATCATTGACTGTTGCCTAGGGTTGATGGGAGTTTTAGGCCAAAACATCTGGAAGAATGGATCTACAGTATCCATTCAGCTTATACAAGCTATACACACTAATGTATATGGAACTGACTGACAGCAACAGATGGAATTGACTAAAACCTCAAAACTGGAACATATGGACATTTATGCAGGGTTTAATTGATATGTAGCATTATGTAGCTGCTTTGCATATATGTCTTTACTTCGTTATGTATTTTGATAAATGTTTGAGTTTGAGCAATAGATGTTCCTTTTTTGAGATTTTTTTTGGTAATCCGAGAGCAGCCTACTTCAACCTTCAGACGTTTTGGACTTCAACTCCTACCAGCCCCAGCCAGCATGGTCCATGCCCATGAATGCTGGGAGTAGTAGTCCAAAACATCTGGAGGGACAGGTTGGGGAATGTTGTTCTAGAGAAAAACCCTCTGTGTTGTGAGTTAGGATTTACCATGTGAGCAAATGTATAGCAATTACCACGTACATGTGTATCATAGCTGAGTTTCATTGATGTCAGTGGTACTGAATTCCAAAAACTTTGTTTAAGGTTGTTACTGACATAACTGAGGAAGAAAGGCAAGTGTGTTATCAAAATAGTAGTGCTGACAGTTTATAATGGAAGAAAAAACTTGAAAAGGGGTGATGTCAGAGGCCCATACCATAGCAACCAAGGTTCTCAAAGCAACTTTCCTCCCCAGTATTAATGGGGCAGGCCATGCTTGTTTGGCAAGTAGTTAAGCAGCCAAATCTTAAATGCTAAGCAGCTTCCTAAGCCTGGGTTCTGATCCGATGCATATCGCTTTGGCGTAGTGTCATTTTCATATGGAGTAGAGCTGTAGTGCAGTGCCTAAGAGTATGAACTGGGATTAGGCAGCCATGAACTTGCTAGTGGCAAGCTATTGTTCTCTGCCTCAGATCTTCTCCACTCCCACCCCCACTTCTCCAATATATAAAGAATAACACCCACAAGGCTGTTGCAAGGGTTACGGAGAGTCAGTGCTGACTCGTGCAAGAGCAACAAGGTTGGGCGAGCAATCCATTCGCAAAAGCAGTGTCATGTCACAGCTGCGAATTCACACAAGTTGGCGATCCTCGTCCTCAAAAAAGACAAACATACCTGAGGCCATTTTCTTTTCTTTTCCCAGATGGGGTGTTGTGTGAATTCGCAGCTTTGCCATTACTCTGCTTGCATGAGGAGACCACTCACACAAGCAGTTGTTTCCTCAAGACAGCCTCTGGTGTATCATCAGAACCAGCTGTCAATACGTAGCACTTTGGCATGCTTGAAGGGTGTTATGTAAACACTAAGAATAATGATTGCATGCAAAGAGATGAGATGAGAAAATCGAAACATTCTTTCAAACACGTTCCCCCCCCCATTCAAAACTGCTCTGAGTACTTGAAACAAACACTGCCACATCATGGAGCTGGTGTGCGAGGGGCTCTCCAGTCCTTTCAATTTTCCAGGGCTTTCATTACGCTGCTATTGCAATTCACTTTCCCATCCTGACTGATAGCTTTCCTGTCATCTGCCTTGCCATGTTCCTGATACTTGACCTCACAGGATAATGTATCTCTGAGTGTCATCTTTTATTCTGTGTCTGAGGCTTGAATAACTAACTTCCTGCTGGACTTCTATGAAGTACAACTGTTGTGGTAATTCTTTGGGAAAGGATGATGCGCTGAGTGGCACAGGAGGCGCTGACAAAGCAGCAACTTGGGATATTTTGATTCGAAGCCATGCCATTGTTCTCAGAGTTGCATGGACCACTTGTTCAATGCCAAGTAAAGCAAAGAAATAATTATAAAATAGTGTGGAGATTTTTCTTCTTCCATGAAGCACAGATAATTACAAAATTATTTTTATAAAAATAATAAGCAAGTACCCCAAAAACAACCGTTGCTGGACTGGAATGAAATTCTGTCACCGTGATGGGCATAGCTTCCGGAGAATAATGGAATGCAAAATCAAAATAAAGTATTCTAAAGCCCCATTTATGTAAATGAGAGAGGTGGATGCATACAATTTCACCATCCCATGTGAATCAATGGGACTGGAGTGTCTAACATTTCTAGCACATTGCATATTTCTTTAGAGAGTAAATGACACTGAATATATATGACAGAATTGGGAATCTAAATTGCACTCTTCTGCATGCCAGCAAATTGTCACTTGCTTTTTCTTTTAGGGAGAGGGAGAATTAAAAATCCCAGACACAGATCATACTGACACACAGACTGCAGGTCCCTTTGGCAGACCATGGACACAATCTGTTTGAGAACTTGCTGCAGCAGCCTTTCTAAGTGAAATGGAATGCACAAATATGCTCTTTCACTACTCCCATTTGCTTGAAGTGAGCTTTGTATGGGAGACATTCTGGATGGGTTGTACCCAACCACCTTTCAAATGGATCTGAAGGAGTATAAGCTTGTGCCTCCTAAAAAGGAGAGGAATCAAAAATTAATAGTACCTGGGCCAAATTTGACCCCTGCAGGGATTCTATCTTCCCCATTCCAGTAGCTAATCCAGAGGTAAGAAGGTTATGTGGAGAGGACAACATCATCATCATCAACAGCAACAAGAACCATGGTGCTTTCTAGTAGTCTACTTTGTGTGTTGAAGGGATCCCCAGCCCATCCTCTTCACCTCTTCAGAAAGGTGGCCTTCCAGCAAAAACTGGTTGCTGAAGAAACTCATTTCATCATCCAAGTTTAAGGTTAATCTCTTCCCCCTCCCATACCTTAAAGAGTGAGTGACTATCGAGCTGATTCACCATAGTGACCTAACGCCATTCCAAGACATGTCCAGTGGGAATTTCACACCATAAAATGCTCTCAAAGCATTGTGACATACTGAAGCGACCATACACTCTTGTGAGTCAGAGTCAAATCTTTCCTGTCTCCTTGTGAAGAAGGGTCATGACTGGTTTAGACGTTTATGGTCCTGGGGAAGGAGCTTTAAAAAAAAAACTGTCCTATAATACTCTTTGAACGGTTAGGTTATATGTAGTCACTTTTCCCTGCACAAGAAAGATTCAATTTCCATCTAAAATATAGACAAAATGGTTTTAAGATGGATATGAAAACTTGTCATAATTAGAATGAATAATAATTAATAATACTAATCCTCCACTAAAAGTAGCCAGTATACAACATAATAATAAATCCATATGGTCAATATAAGTACATGCACAACAACCAATTTCTAAAAGCAATAAGAAAGAACGTAACATATTCAGCACTTAAACCAAAGTGTTAGAAATGAAAACCTTGTCGAAACAAATGAGTCTTCAATTTCTGGCATGGGAAAGGGCTCTCCACATGTACTCATGTACATGTGCAGAGCTCCTCCATGTGTACCCCCCACAGAGAGACCTATCAACAAATGTGGGCTATGTCTTACAGGGCTGCTATGGGGGGGGGGGAATTGCCAAAATGAGGAAATTTCTGCAAGATTGCCCAGTTTGGGGCAAATCTCTCCTCCCACTGCAGCCCCATTAAGACATGGCCCACAAAGTTCAGTGGCCCCCACTCCTGACTGTCTGGTGAGGTAGGTACTGGGGATTGCAGGGGGGAGCAGGAGAAGGGAGGGTTCCATGGTGGAAGCTGCCTTCTGCTCACACAATTTTGGATTTCACCCATTACCTCTGAGGAAGACGTTGCTTGAAATGTATTTGCTCTTTTTTAATTCATGCTGCATTTATAGACATTATATAGAACAATAATTCCAAGCAGAGATGCATATCACCAGCAGCAGCCACTGATGCAGTTTGCTAGCGGGAACCACTGGCCACCACAGGACAGTCAAATGGGAGGAAAATTCCTGTCACATCAGGAAACAGCAGTGAAGACAGAGGGTGCCTTACTCAACACTGTGCAAGTGCATGTTTGCCAGTTTGATAGATCATTCATTCATTCATTAGATTTATTAGCCGCCCACCTGGCTGGCTCCCTGGCCACTCTAAGCGGCATACAATACAAATAACAACACAAAATACAACAAATTTAAATAATCAACTGAACAAAACAGCATTGCTCTAAAAAACCCTAACCCACCCCAAATGCCTGCCTGAACAGCCAGGTTTTCAAAGCCCAGCGGAAGCTCATCAAAGAGGGGGCATGGCAGAGGTCACTAGGGAGGGAATTCCACAAAGTGGGGGCCACCACAGAAAAGGACCTCTCCCTAATCCTCACTAGCCTAGCTGTCCTGGCTGATGGGTCAGAAAGAAGGCCTTCCGAGGCTGATCTCGTTGAGGGCCATCCCTAGTGTTGCTGGAGGCACTCCTTAAGATAGACTAGGCCAGAACCATATAGAGTTTTAAAGGTCAATACCAACACCTTGAATTGGGCCCAGAAAACAACTGGTAACCAGTGCAACTCCTTCAGCACTGGAGTGATGTGGTCTTGCCAACAGCTGCCATTAATGATGGCCATGACTGCTGACATCAGCAAAGGCACACATCCAGTCAGCAGCAGCATTTTGCTGGGTGTAGCATGCCATCTCCACTGCTGCTTTATGGCACTTACAGGTAAGTCTTGGAATTTCTCTCCCCTCCTCCATGGTGGCAACCATTGGTTTCTCCTTGCAAACCACTTCAGCAGTCACTGGCTTGCTGCATGCATATTGGGGTGTGAGAGAAATCTATGGGGAGGGAGTTCAGCAGATTTTCATAGGTTCAGCTCCCCAGACTTCATTTTGGTTCCCGCTGCAGCACCTAATTCGATCTGTAGTGAGTCAGGCCAGCTGGCAGATTTTTTTGGAATTTTGCACATTTGTGTGAGGGGGAAGTTCTGCAATTTGCACATATTTCTGAGCAATTTGTGCAAATCACAGCTGAATTTGTGCAATTTACACAAATTACAGTCAAATGTGTGTAATTTGTGCAAATTTGGCCATAATTTGTGCAGATTTGGCCATAATTTGTGCAAACTGCTCAGACATTTGTGCAAATTACAGAACTCTCCCCCCCCCATGTGCAAAAATGCTCTGGGAGTTTGAGGAATTGCCCGCAGCTCGGCTCACAGATGCAAAGTGAGCCATATACGCTGTGGAACTTCAACAAGCCAAAAAAGAACCAGATTTCCTAGGAGCGGACATCCCTACATGCATCCCATTGTGTAATAATATGAAATGGCTTCCTTTTTTCAGAAGGAAAGGTTTCGATTGGTTTAAATAAAGTGAAAGAGCAATGGTAATCTTGGCATTGAATGGAATATGACCAAAATGGTTTTCCTCTGTCATCCCTACTTGCTTCCTTTCAGTGTTTTTCTAGCTAGATACGTTCTAGGCCTGGCAGCTCAAATTTACAACTTCCACCAGAGTTGTGGCCCAAGGATGCGGGCTTAAGAAAACAACATCTCATCATTAAATAATCTGTAGACTTTATCACTTCCACCAGACAACTGCTCTGCTCAGTGTCTTTGGAAAACGCTGCTTCTGGTGCCAGTTTTAACGGAATGCCTGTGACTGAAGACATGCCGGCCAGGGCCAGGTGGCTGGGAGGAAGGCAAACGTTCTTGTTCCAAGCAGAGGGTGGGCATATGCCCCCAGTAGTGGCTTTGGGGTGTGTATTGATGTTTCCGTTGTTTTGCAGAGGGGGGAAGAAAGGCCACACTCTTGAAAACAGCTGGTGGGATCAAAGAATCATCCCCCATTGAGGACCATCTTGCCCCTTGTTGAGTAGTGGGCTTTTGGCACCCACCAGCCATTTTCAGGGGCGCAGCCTTTCTTTCCTGTCATGCAAACCTTTGTAGGCACCAATGTGCCAACTGAACTGCATGAGGGAAGAAAGGCTAAGCACATACAAACACAGGAAACTGCCTTAAACGGAGTCAGACCGTTGGCCCAACTTGCTCAGTATTGTCTACAGCAAGGGTGGGCAACTTGTAGCCCTCCAGGTGTTTTGGCCTACAACTCCCATCATCCCTCACCACTGGCTATGCTGGCTAGGGCTGATGGGAGTTGTAGTCTTACCCAGACCTGCCTGGAGATGCCGAGAGTGAACCTTGTATTGACTTTCTGCAGAACTTAGGCTCTCTCTCTCTCTCTCTCTCTCTGTCTTTCTCACATGAAATAAATATGCTAACAATAAAATACAAAAATCCATCAAATAAAAATACAGCAGCATGAAAACAGCAGACAACAGATAATCTAATAAATGTATCACAAAATGCCTTCCAGACCAGAAAGGTGCTCAGCACCCATATAACAGGAAAAGTCCTATAGTTGCGGTGGTGGCATCCCAGAGATGGCCCAAGCTTAACAGGTGTACAGTAACGTCCTGTGTCATTTTAAACTAGAATACTCTTGTAAAGCATGTGATTTGTATCATTTTCATTAAATGAAAAGCAAGTTTGGCTACAATCCTATACCCACTTACCTGGGAGAAAGTCCCACTGAACGCAGCAAGCTTTACTCCTGCATGGATATGTCTAGGGTTGCACTGCTGATGTCACTTCCGATCACTGACACACCAAATTTGGTCTCGTGGAAAACAAATTGCATTTACTAACAACATGGAGCTTAAAAGAAAATGGTGCAGGGTCCAGTGCTCCTGTTCAGGACTCCCCATTCCACTCCCCTTTCCTCCCAGTTTTTCATTCCCCACCCCCACCCCCAGGAGTCAGCTAGCATTTTGTGGTCAGAGCATATTGTGAGGCCTCACTGAGCTTGATTCCCCCCCCCCTAGGATATTTTTCCCTAAAGGGTTTTTCCCCCACTAAAGGGTATTTCTGCAAACTTTGGCTACATGAGTACTCACTCAGGGAATTGAGATCAAGGGAGAGAGAGAGAGAGAGAGAGAGAGAGAGAGAGAGAGATGATTGTGTAAAAACCATAGGTTGCATGATACTATGGGGACGAATGATGGCACACTTGACCATTTACCCCAAGTCCATGACAAAGTTATGTCAAGTTCATCTAGTTCAGGGATGGCGTTGGTGGCCTACAGGCTGCATCTGACTCCTGCCCTGGTTTTTAGTTGCTCGCTATTTGCCAGGTGCCAGGTGGGTGGGGATGTGAACAAAGCTCCCCATCATTGTTGCACATGACTATCTATGGCCTTCGTATTTTGTTGCATTGGTGTTCAGCTGTCCCTTCCATGTGTGGATCCACCATTAAAGTGGCCACTAATGAATTGCCCCCAAAGAGGAAATGCAACACCAGAAAAGGGGATAAAGGAGTGCCCTATTTGCATAACATTTGCATATGCTAATTTATATGATTAGATGTAAATTTAGAAATAATTAATATAATTGAAATAGAAATACTGTACATCTCACCATAGCGTGGAAGGGGGGGGGTAGAACCGAACATCATCAGATTGGCAGGGGCTGCTCAACCAGTGAGAGGCTTGTTTCCCAGCCCATGTCCAGGCTCCCCCCTGCTACATTATTATGAATGAAAAGCGACTAATAGGCTCCCTGTGAGAACATCCCTCCCCCCCCATTGCACCAAATTCCAGCGATCTGCTGAAGAGTTATTCCTCTCTCCCTTGTTTCCCAGTCTGCACACTCTTGCCTTGAGAAGCCAAAATCCCTGGTTCTTGAATGCACCATCTTCTGAAGGCTCCCTCTGAGAGACTCTCCCCCTTCCCATTTCGCTCCATTCCAACAATCTCTCATAGAGTTATTCCTCTCTCTGTTGTTCTCCAATGTGCGCACATTTGCTTGAGAAGCCAAAATCCCTGGTTCTTGAATGCAGCATCTGAAGCGCCCCCCCCCCGAGAGCACCCCCCCACCAATTTCGACCCATTCCAACAAACTGTTGTGGAGTTATTCCTTCCACCACCATCCCCCGCCTTTCTCCTTCTCTGGGCACTTTCTCCCTGTTTGCAATGACAGGCTCCCAAGACCTCACCAGAGCAGAGAAGCAACTTTATATAACATCAGAGAAGTAACTTACTTTACACAATATCAGAGATGTGATTTAACACAACAATAGAGAAGCGAATGCAAGCATCAGAAAAGTGCATCATTGTGGAGGCTAATTACTGGCAAAATGGGGGTGCAGGGCAATTATGAAGGCTGGGAAAGCTCAGTGAGGTCACAGCCAGGTGAAAGTCACACCTCTGGGCAGGGCTATCATGCCAACATAAATGCAGAGGATAGGGGCACACAGCACCAGGAGCGTGGAGAACCCGAATTAAAGAAATAAAATGGAGTAAAAGTAGTCTCAGGAAATCTGGCTTTTCCACCGGAAATCTCCAGGGTGGCTGCAGATTGGCCACAATGTCATCTGCCACCAACAACCTCAAAATGTTCCCAATTCACAGCAAATTCTCCATGAGGATAGCCCCCTGGAGACCTATATGTCTTGCTAAGTCTGCTGTCCAGGTGCTATGGATGGGCAACTTCAAGGCCCAGCTCTTCCTTCGGATGGTTCCTTATCATTAATCTGGACTTGGATCAGACAGCCTTTCAAATAGAGGACACCTTCAAACTAGAGGACAGTCCTCTGACAGCCCTTCAAATAAAGATTTGTCCTCTGTAAAACAAGACATATGGCCATCCTACACCAACCTTCATAACAAAACCATATTGATACAATAGAACAGGGGACAAAATGTCCATTTCACTTCATTTTTTCATAGGGATGGGCAGAAGGCTTACCTCCGGGCCCAGGGGGGTGTCCACGGGGGGGAGGTGATCCGTCCCTCCCCCCGGAATCCTAGCTGGCTGGCTCCACTCCACGGCGATTCCATGGAGCTGCTGGCCAGCTCCGGAGCGCCAGCGATACGGCCACCATTGATTGCCATATCGCTGGCTCAGCCTTGCTGGGTGGATTGACTGCAGATGCAAATGGCGTCCACTATGCCATTTGCAACCATAAAGGTCTTAGTTTAAGGTAAATGCACCCATAAATGGCTGCATTTACCTTAAACTAAGACCACTATGGCCGCAAATGGCTTAGTGGACGCCATTTGCATCCGCAGTCAATCCACCCAGCCAGCGATACGGCAATGGCAGCCGTATTGCTAGGGATGGCAGAGAATTCCACCACGGATTCCGGGGGGGCGGATTCTAAGAATCCCCCCCGGAGTACGTGGTGGAATGGACCACCCCACCCCGCCACCCCGCGAAGTCCGACCCAGCCGGATCATACCTGGCAGGCTGGCACCACCGGCTCCGGCTCTGGCCAGGTCCATCTGCAGCCAGTCTTCGGATGCGAATGGCATCTGGCCTAGCACGTGCCATTTCTGTCCCTTTCTGTGATAAAGCTTTACGTTGCCTATCACAAAAGGGAAGGGATGCAAATGGCGTCTGCTAGGCCAGACGCCATTTGCGTCTAGAGACCGGCTGTGGCCGGAAGTCTGGCAGCGGCTGGCCCCAGCTGGCAGTTCTGCGGACTCACCGCGGAGTGGCGCCAGCCGGGGAGGATTCTGGGGGGGGGAGGACTGGATCGCCTCCCCCCCCCAAAAAAAACACCAGTGGATGCAAGGTAAGGGGGTTTCGTATACCCCTACATATCGCTGGTGCTCTGCAGCCAGCTGGCGGGGAGGATCCAGCCAGCGAGGATTCCTCCTGGAGATGGAGGTAAGTCTTCCGATCCTCCACAGACTCTGGGGAGCAGGATTCTTTTGCATCTGGCCTCATTGGGGTCCATGGAGAATTTCCCAGCATATCTGACATTTTCTCTGCATCAAGAAACAGAGTGCTACACCTTAGCCCATGTAAACTAAAAGTATTTTGCATGCTAGCCTTTTTTGTGGGTGGAGGGGGTGGGGAGGGAGAGAGAGAGAGAGAGAGAGAGATGAGTTTGGGACCCGATTGTCAATGAAAAGGGCAATTTTCGAAAGAGCACCAAGATTATCCTAATCTCTGGGGTCTTTATTATGTGAAGCATATCCTTTGTAGCCTGTTCTTACCCACCACCTGTCTGCTGGTGCCCCTGATTGTGACAATAACTGTTCCACTGACATTACTCTAATTAGGACTAAACTTTACCCAGTGAGATTACCTGTCTCTCTGGTGAGACAGCCTAGGAAAAACATGCTTAAATTACTGTTATCTCAGCCTGCCCCCATCTGCTTGTTTCACTCACCATTATGTCATTGCTGGAACGATAGTATGATCCTTGTGCTTACAAATATAGGCTGTTTGCGTGTAACCTCCTGTACTTAATTTGTTTGTTTTTAAAAGAGAGAGAGAGAGAGAGAGAGAGCAAGAAAGATGTTCCACGGCTTCAATCTGCCTTGAAGTTGCACACTCAGGTCCAGAAGCTCAATCCACTGTTCCCAGATGTGCTGGTACTGGTACTCAGTGGGAAGAAAACACTCTGACCTTCCTTAAGGTCTCTTGTAAGCATTGCTCATAGAATATATGAAAAAGTACTGAGAATACTTGTAAGATGCTATATTATACTAAACATTATTCTTTCTACCAAAATACCCATCATTATTTTGGGCATGGAGTACATAAATATTTATGGGGGGGGCTGGGGGTGGAGCTAGGGGTATTACTACACAATTCACCCTTTTGTGCCACCATCACAAGTTTCCCAGCAACACTTGTCTGGGCAGCAGGTAGCTGCCATTTTAAATTTCCCATCAGTCCCCTGGGGATGGCACAACATTATCATATAGTGTCATTCCAAGGGGACTTATGGAATATCAAAATGGAGCCATTCCAGGGTAGCACTGCCAGCCAGGAGAGAAGCACCAGCTAGTAAGGTTCTCCTTTGCTCCCCTTTCACCCATATTTCTCTCTCTCTCTCTCTCACACACACACACACACCCCTTGCTATAATGCCCCTCCATTTTCACTTCCTTGCATAGGACTATGGGAAGCTGCCTTATACTGAGTCAGACCATTGGTCCAGTTAACCCAATGTTGTCAACACTGACTGGCAGCTCTGAACAGTTTCGGGCAGGAGTTTTTCCAGCCCTACCTGGAGATGTCGGGGATTGAACCTGGGACCTTCTACGTGCAAAGCAATACATACCACTGAGCTACGGCCTTGCAAATGGGGCCACAAAATGGGGAGGGGGATTTCTGCTCAGCTTTATGTTAGACTGTGACTGAGTGTTGGGAACTGAAACAGAAAGGTGCTTTTCCAGGTGGGCAGGGTGACTAAGTGATGCCATTACAAACCACTCTGAATCTGATTATGCATCCTTAGTAGGGGTGTGTGCATGTGGGTTCAGTGTCCAAGAGACCTGCTGTTCAAGCAGAGAACCCCCTGCCCCTCCTGCTGCTCCTAACTCCCTATCCTGACCTTCATACCTAGCCAAGTGCTTCCATATCCTCTAGCATTTCACAGATTGAAACAGGAACCCCTTCTGACATATTGCTAAAGGTGCTGCTGCACCTTCTATATGCTGCATTCATCATTGACTTTGCAACGGCCTGTCCTCAGAAGCTGGGGATGGGTGAGAATCTCATAGGGATGTCAGGGATGTCAGAGAATTCCACCACGGAGTGGAATTCCAGTAAATTTGGCCCTCCGGAATCCGTGGCGGAATGGAGCAACCCGCCCCACCACCCTGTGGAAGCCCCCCGGAACGGAGCCTACCTGGCTGCAGCTCCGGCAGCGGCGGCGGCTCCGGTGGCAGTGGCAGTGGCTCCGGTAGCAGCTCCGGCCACTGCAGGGCTGCAGCCGCCAATGGCATCTGCTACGCCATTTACGTCCCCATTCTTTGCCATGATAGGCTACGTAAATATTTACCTAGCCTATCATGGCTCAGCGAAGGGACATAAATGGAAGCCACTACGCCAACCGCCATTTGCATCTGCAGACCTGCTGCAGCCGGATGTCCGGCTGCGGATGCATCCGGCCAGCAGCTCTGCGGAGTTGCCGCAGAGTGGAGCCGGTCAGGGAGGATTCCGGGGGGAGGGATGGAGTGCCTCCCCCCACCACCGCGGATGCCACTTACGAAACAGGTAAGTGGTTTTGTACATCTCTAGAATCTCATTTCAGTTCGTTGCTGATAAGAACTTCCCAAAATTCTTAAATGTCTTCATATTCAGGGTGCAAAGAACTTGAGATTTAAGCAACTCATACGCAGGAGAAAGCAAAACTGATAGATTTGGCCATCCCTATAAAAGCCTGTTCATTACACTTACACAAACACACACACTTGCCCTACAACTGTTAGACAGTTAAAAACATGAACCACACCAACCTGTGAAGTAGCAGGCTGTGTGCACAACATGTTATTTGGCCGCTATAAGAACATTCTGTCCATGGTGTGATCACTTTCCACCCAGTCTTTTTGACACACCAGCATCTTATTTGCAAAACTTAACAGTTCTAAAATACAGATGAGCTTTTCCTAATGCAAGACTGAATATACTGCCATCAGCTGTACTTGAGGGCCAATTGAAAAGAATCCCATTGCAAAACTGTGTATGCCCATGTGGAGATGGCAGTATTGAAATAGTAGTGCATGTTTCAGTAATGCATATGATGCATTTTTAATAGAGATTTGAGGAAAGAGGTGATTACTCCACTACTGTTATCCATTCCAGGGCAATCAGTTATTGCTTCTGTTTCTTTTCCCCTCACAGATCAAAATAAACTGGTGACAGCAAAGACTGCAAAATTTTTTAGCAGGTGCTATTAAAATTAGATCAATTATTTTATCTGAGTCTATTTATTTATTAAATTTATTAATCGCCCATCTGGCCAGTCACCCAGCCACTCTGGGCGATGTACAAAGCATATAACAAAACAGTTTAAGACAATAAAATTCTACAATACAAACGTTTTCTAAAATACCCTAGCCCACCCCAAATGCCTGCCTGAACAACCACTTTTTAATGCACGGCGGAAGCTCATTAAAGAGGGGGCATGGCGGAGTTCCCTAGGGAGGGAGTTCCACAGAGTGGGGGCCACCACAGAAAAGGCCCTGTCCCTCATCCCCACCAGTCTAGCAGTCCTGGCTGATGGGACAGAGAGAAGGCCTTCCGAGGCTGATCTTGTTAAGCGGCCTGTCTGGTGTTGCTGGAGGTACTTCTTAAGATAGGCTGGGCTGGAACCATATAGGGTTTTAAAGGTCAAAACCAACACCTTGAATTTGGCCTGGAAAACAACTGGTAACCAGTGCAACTCCTTCAGCACTGGAGTGATGTGATCTCACCGGTGGCTGCCTTTAATCAGGTGAGCCGCCACGTTCTGTACCAGCTGCAGCTTCCGAACCGTCTTCAAGGGTAAACCCACGTAGAGTGCATTACAGTAGTCTAAAGGAGAGGAGACCAGGGCATGTACTACCGATGGGAGCAGATGGTCGGGAAGGAAGGGGCGCAGCCGCCGTATCAGATGGAGTTGATACAGCACTGTCTGGCTCACAGCTGACACCTGAGCCTCCATGGACAGCTGGGAGTCCAAAATGACCCCCAGGCTGCGGACCTAGTCTTTCAAGGGTAGATGTACCCCATTCAACACCAGGTCAACATCCCCCAGCCTCCTCTTGTCTCCCACCAAAAGCACCTCGATCTTGTCAGGGTTCAGCTTCAGCTTATTCCTCCCCATCCAGCCATCTCCAGACATTTGGACAGGGATTCTACGGCCAACCTTGGTGAAGATTTGAATGAAAGGTAGATCTGCATATCATCCGCATATTGATGACACTGCACCCCAAACCTCCTGATGATAGCCCCCAGCAGCTTCACATAGATGTTAAATAGCATCGGGGAGAGGATGGAACCCTGTGGCACCTCACAAGTGAGTGGCCATGGGTCCGAAACCTCCTCTCCCAGTGCTACCCTCTGGTACCTGCCGGAGAGGAAGGACCGGAACCACAGCAATATGGTGTCCCCAGTGCCCAACCCTCCAGGTGGTCCAGGAGGATACCGTGGTCAATGGTATCAAAAGACACTGAGAGGTCGAGGAGAACAAGGAAGGAGCATTCACCCCTATCCAGAGCTCTCCTCATATCATCTACCAAGGCTGTTTCTGTCCCATGCCCAAGCCTGAAGCCCGATTGAAATGGGTCTAGATAATCTTAATTTAATACATCTCCTTTGATTTAGGGATGTCAGAGAATTCCGCGGCATATCTCGGTGAGGCCGAATGCCAATGCATTCGGTAGGGATGTACGAAAGTGACTTACCTTTCCGCGGATTATGCTGATTCTGGGGGGGAGGTGCTCCGTTCCTCCCCCCCGGAATCCTGGCCGGCCAGCTCCACTCCGCAGGGATTCTGCGGAGCCGCCGGCCAGCTCCGCCAGTGGCCGGACATCCAGCCGCTAGCTAGCAGAGACGCAAATGTAGCCACCGCCATTTGCATCCCTGCAGTCAGCCGTGATAGCCTACATAAATGTTTACGTAGCCTATCACGGCTGATTTTTTTTTTTAAATGCGCGTACGCAAATAGCGGCGCCCATGGGTGCCGCCATTTGCGTTCCTTATTTTGGCCCGTCTTAGTCTACATAAACATTTACATAGACTAAGACGTCGAAAATAAGGGGAACGCAAATAGCGTAGACGCTACGCTATTTGCGTTCCCCTTATTTTCGACGTCTTAGTCTACATAAATGTTTACGTAGACTAAGATGTGCCAAAATAAGGAACTCAAATGGCGGCGCCCATGGGCGTCGCCATTTGCGTACGCGCGTTTCTTTTTTGTTTGTTTTTTAATCAGCCATGATAGGCTACGTAAACATTTATGTAGCCTATCACGGTGTTTTTTTAAAATCTAGCCGTGATAGGCAACGTAAATCTTTACATAGCCTATCACTTTTTTTGTGTGTTGTTGTTTTTTTACCTGGAAATGGCGGCGGCAGCAGCCAGTCAGAAGACCGGCTGCTGCCGCCGAACCGCTGCCAGAGCCGCTGCCGGAGCCGCTGCCACCAGGAAGATCTGCCTAAGGTAAGTCCCGTCCTGGGGGGGGTGGGGGGCCATTTTGCCACCGATTTCGGGGGGCCGAATGCGCTGGCATTCAGCCTCCCTGAGATCCATGGTGGAACTTTCGTACATCCCTAGCATTCGACCCCCCGAAATCCATTGCGGAACGAAGCCCCCGCCCCCCCAACCCACAAAAGGCACGCGGGACAAAGTCCCTGCCACCCCAACCCACAAAAGGCACACGAAATGGAGCACTTAACTGCTCTCGTCCGCCCTGCTTTGCGAATGGTGGCCGTCCTGTGGCTGCCGTTCGCTTCCTCCTCTTCATAGCCGTGACAGGCTACATAAATACTTACGTAGCCTATCTCGGCTAATGCAGGGACGCCATTTGCATCCCTGTGGAGGCCGTGATAGGCTACATAAGTGTTTACGTAGCCTATCACGGCGGGGGGGGGGGGAACCCAGCATATTCAAATGGCAGCGGCTACTGCCATTTGCATACCCTGGGGTTTTCCCCCCTGCCGTGATAGGCTACGTAAATGTTTACGTAGCCTATCGTGGCTCAATACAGGGACGCAAATGGCGGTGGCTACAACAGCTGCCATTTATGTCCCTGCAGGGCTGCCCAGCGGCCGGATGTCTGGCTGCAGGCGGCTGGAGCTGGCCGGCAGCTCCGCGGCTTGGATGCAGAGTGGAGCCGGCCGGGCAGGATTCCGGGGGGCAGGACCAGATCTCCTCCCCCCCTGTCGAGGATTCTGGGGGGAGGGACGGAGTGCCTCCCCCCCACCGCAGATTGCCCGGCGCGAAGCCAGGTAGGTGTTTCGTACATCCCTACTTTGATTGATCAGAAGTTTATCTGTTTAATTTTTTTATGTGAAAAGGATTTTCTATTAATGTTGGCATTTGTGCTTGATGTAATTTTTTTTTTAGAATTTAATCTGGGTAACTTTAGTCAATTGTAATTTTGCTTTTATCCTCTGTACATTATATTTTAAATGCAAAGGCCTGTGGCTGATGCAAAAAGGGAATCTGACATGGTATTAGGCCAATATTAACCCATGCTAAGGATATGTGACCAGGACGTAAAGAAAGGTGGAGGATCATGTTGCTTTTTGAAAGGCATAGGTGCACACCAAGGAATCAACCTATCATGTCCTGTCCTGTCATGTTACTAGGGATGCCGGTGAATTTCTCCATGAATCTCCGGGAGGCCAAATGCCAACGCATTCGGCCCCCCGAAATTGGTGGGGAAATTATCTGACACCCCCCCGCCACCCCGGGATGGGACTTACCTCGTGCGAATGTCCCTCGTGGCGGCGGGTCCCAGCGGCGGGGCAGCAGCGGGGCAGTGGTGGCGGCTGGTTTTCCGACCGGCTGCCGCCGCCACCATTTCAAAGTAAAAAAAAAAAAAAAGTGATAGGCTACGTAAAGATTTACGTAGCCTATCACGGCTAGATGTTCAAAGTCAGCCATGATAGGCTACGTAAATCTTTACGTAGCCTCTCACGGCTGACTTTGAAAAAAAAAAAGCGCGTACGCAAATGGCGGCGCCCATGGGCGCCACCATTTGCATTCCTTATTTGGGCACGGGTAGTCTACGTAAAGATTTACGTAGACTAC
Source organism: Heloderma suspectum (assembly GCF_057233095.1). Lineage (NCBI taxonomy): Eukaryota > Metazoa > Chordata > Lepidosauria > Squamata > Helodermatidae > Heloderma > Heloderma suspectum. Next base: position 277,928,928 of record NC_139458.1, read on the forward strand.
GGCGAAAATAAGGGCAACGCTATTTGCATTGCCCTTATTTTCGCTATAGTCTACGTAAATCTTTACGTAGACTACCCGTGCCCAAATAAGGAATGCAAATGGTGGCGCCCATGGGCGCCGCCATTTGTGTACACATTTTTTTTTCCAAAGTCAGCCGTGATAGGCTATGTAAAGATTTACGTAGCCTATCATGTTTTTTGTTTTTTTTACTTTACTTTTTTCTTTCGCGGCCAGAGAGGCGGGGCACTCCCCCCCGGCCAGAATTTCGGTGGGGAGGGATGGGGCACCTCCCCCCCGGCCAGAATTTTGGCGGGGAGGGATGGGGCGCCTCCCCACCCACCAAGAATTTTGGGGGGAGAAATGGAGCACCTCCTCCCCCCTGAAAAAAGCTGCGGGACCAGGTAAGGGACTTTCGTCCATCCCTACATGTTACAGTTTATCTCTATGCCGCCTGTCAGCCAAAAAAGACCCCAAAAGTGGCTCACAAAAGTGTATAAATAAATACAACATTCACAAATTATATAAATACAATTAAAAAATGGAAAATTACCCTAAAACCCAAACATACCCTTTCTCACTTCCAAAAGCAAAAACCAATCAGCAAAAGTGCCAAAGGAGAGCTGGAGTAACCCCTGATTCCTTATATGCTTTCCCAAGCAGGGAGATAGGGCTGAGCAGATGGCAGAGCTCATCCTTGATGGAACAGCAGTCTCTGCCCTGAAGCATTGCCAATGCCTCCTAAACTGCAGCTCCAGGCCTTCTGAGGTCTTCAAGCAGGGAGATGGAATAGGTCACCCATGATAGTAACAGCGGTCTTTCCCCTGGAGAAGTGCCTCCCAAGCTGCAGCCAAACTACATCTTACACCAATCACATAGCATGCAGCTGAGATTTCTTCTTCTTCTTCTTCTTCTTCTTCTTCTTCTTCTTCTTCTTCTTCTTCTTCTTCTCTCCAGTGTAAGTGTGCATGGCCCAATTTGGATCAAGACCACTGTGTTCTGGAAGAGGAGAGTTAGCCTTCCCCTCACTTCCACTGGAGATTTTTGTTTCTTTTTCAACACTCCCGGGGGGCGGGGAGAACAGTGTGAGGGGAAGGTTTAATCATCCCCTCCTCAAGCACAGTGGTCCCAGTCCAAATCAGAGCCACACGTGCTTACACTGGAGTAAAAAAAATGTCAAGCCTCAGCTACATGCTACACAATTAGCATAATGTGTAGTTTGGCTCTCAACAGCTGTGGGAATATAAATGGCATTCTCACATACAAGCTATCCAAACACTGACAAGATTCTCTAAGAGTTTCCCTCCACTAGTGATCCCTGCTAGACCACCATGCATTATGGATTCATTATTACATTTTTCATGCATTTTTAGATGATGATGTTTCCCCTGCAAGTGCACCCATGTGTTTCAAATTTAGGATGAAAGGTGACCTTGAAGGTGTACCTAGCCTTGTGTGTATGCGTGTGCAAGGTCTTAATGTGTTGGGTCAGAAGTGAGAGATTTCTTGTCCCCGAAGAAGCTACTGATTCTTGTCTTCGGTATAAGGCAAGGTATAAAGCTGTATTTTGGGAGATAAGGCTATATTGTTGGAAGAATTAGGCCTGACTTCAGTTTGATACCAAATGGGCTAACGTTGCTCACCTTTGTGGCATTCCATGTGGCCACCATCATGTTTAAATTCGATCCTTGGCCATTATGCCATCTTTGAAACTCTCTCCCTCTCCTATTCCTTGGTCTGTGGATCTCTCTTCAGGCTTCCTTTCCCCATTTACTTCAGTTGCATTCTCCCTTCCTGCGTACGTGCGTTGTTGTTTTTTTTAAGTCAGACGTGATAGGCTACGTAAACAATTACGTAGCCTATCACGGCTGACTGCAGGGACGCAAATGACGCAAACTGCTGGCGGAGCTGGCCGGCGGCTCTGCAGAATCCCTGAGGAGCGGAGCCGGCCAGCCAGGATTCCGGGGGGGGAGGCACGGAGCACCTCCCCCCCGGCGAGGATTCCAGGGGGAGGGACGGAATGCCTCCCCCCCACCATCAACATAATCCGCGAACAGGTAAGTGACTTTTGTACATCCCTACTTCCATACAAGAGGAAAAGAGGTGGGATATAAATGTAATAATAAATAAAAATATACACATAAATACGGAACTGGGTGATTTAAATGCCCACTATCTTCCTCAAAGGATGGAGAGGAAGGCTGGAAAGGAGAAGCCCTGGAAAAGGAGGAGAAAGAGAAGAAAGAACAGAGAGAACCAGCAGCAGATGATGGTGATCTGGAGGAAGCTGGGTGCTGGATCCAATTCTGGTCATCTGCTAGTGGAACAAATTTCCCCTCCCTTCTGCAGCCCTTCCATATGACCCCCAAATCTACTCTGGAGGGTTGGGAGACCATCCTGAGCAGATCTGGGAAATAGAGCACATCTGCAGGGAGGAGGAGAGGACATGGAAGTCCTATTGGGCCAACAGAAGTGATGTTGTGTGAATGGACGTCCATGAGTGTGACCGTTGGATCAAACTCTGGGTGTACAAGGCTGGAAAGGCACTGCTATGTAAGCTCTTCCCCAGCCCTTCAGAGTGGTCTCAGCAGAAAGCAAAGCCAAACAGACACACCAGGAGTGTCCAGACTTCAAAGCTGCAGGCTGGATCAGTTGAAGTCACTTTTGTGCCTTGGGGGCCAAGTTACTCTGTGTAATGGGATTAGGGATGGTGGAGAAATCTGCCACAGACTCCAATGAGGCTGGATTCTTTAGAATCTGCTGCTGCCATCCATCCACTGCCCTGGACTGCGGCCACAATTGCAAATGGCATCCAGCATAGGGGACGCCATTTGCGTCCCTGCTCTTTGCCATGATAGGCTATGTAAATATTTACGTAGCCTATCACCAACAAGAGCAGGGACGCAAATGGCATCCCCTATGCCGGATGCCATTTGCAGCCGCAGCCCGGCAGCGGATGGAAGTCCGGCTGCAGACAGGCCTGGCCGGTGGCTCTGCGGACTTGCCGTAGAGTGGAGCCGGCCAGGCAGGATTCTGGGAGGAGGGACAGATCGCCTCCCCCCCACCGCAGACACCCCCAACTGGAACTATAAGTGGGTTTCATACACCCCTAAATGGGATATCCAGTCCTGTCTGGGAAATACAGCTAGGGGAAATGGTGCAACCTGTTGTGTGAGGTGGCAGGATTGTACATGCCCTACCCTCATTAAAATGTCGACCCAGCATGCAGCTGTTGTGAAAAAGGCAAATTCCATGTTGGGCATAATGAAAAAGGGAATTGAAAATAAAGCTGCCAGTATTATACCGCCCTTATACAAATCCATGGTGCAACTACACTTGGAATACTATGTACAGTTTTGGTCACCACATCTCAAAAAGGACATTTTAAAGTTGGAAACATTGCAGAAAAGGGCAATTAAAATGATCAAGGAACTGGAGCACATCCCTATGAGAAAAGATGGCAACCTCTGGGACCGTTTAGCTTAGAGAAAAGATGAATGAGGGGAGACATGGTAGAGGTGTACAAAACTACACATGGTGTGGAGAAAGTGGATAGGGAGACATTTTTCTCCCTCTTTCAAATATTGGAACCTGGGGTCATCCCATGAAGCTGATTGGTGGGAGATTCAGGACAGATAAAAGGAAGCACTTCTTCACACGGCACATTGTTAAACTATGGAATTCACTACCACAAGATGTACTGGTGGCTAGGGATGTACGAAAGTCACTTACCTGTGACGACATTTGATTCGCGGTGGGGGGAGGCGCTCCGTCCCTCCCCTCGAAATTCTGGCCAGGGGGGGAGGCATCCATCCCGCCCCCCTGAAATTCTGGCTGGAGGGGAGGCGCCCCGTCCCTTCCCCCCCAAATTCTGGCCGGGGGGGGAGGCGCCCCGTCCCTCCCGCCACGAATCCTGTCCTGGTGGGTCTGCAAATGGCAGCAGCCGTAGACGCCGCCGTTTGCGTCCCTGCAGTCAGCCGTGATAGGCTACGTAAATGTTTACGTAGCCTATCATGGCTGAGTGAAAAAAACAAAACAAAACGCGGATACGCAAATGGCGGCGCCTAGGGGTGGACGAAAGTCACTTACCTGTCCTCAAAGCTTGTTCGCGGTGGGGGAGAGGCGCTTCGCTGCTCCCCCCGTGAAGTTCAGGCCGGGGGGGAGGCTTCCCACCTCGCCCGGCCGAAATTCAGGCCGGGGGGGAGGCTTCCCGCCTCGCCCGGCCGAAATTCAGGCCGGGGAGGAGGCGCCTCGCCTCGCCCGGCCACGAACTCCAAAGTTTTTTTTTTAAAAAAAAACGCCCCCGTGATAGACTACGTGACGATTAACGTAGCCTATCACGGCTAGATCTGCAAAGTCAGCCGTGATAGGCTACGTTAATCGTCACGTAGCCTATCACGGGTGACTTTTTTTAAAAAAAGCACTTACGCAAATGGCGGCCCCCATAGGGAGCCGCCATCCGCGTTCCTTATTTGGTCGCTGTAGTCTACGTAAAGATTTACGTAGACTACGGCTATTTGCGTTGCCCTTATTTTCGCCGTAGTCTACGTAAATCTTTACGTAGACTACAGCGACCAAATAAGGAACGGGAATGGCGGCTCCCTATGGGGGCCGCCATTATCCGTACGTGTTTTTTTTTTTTTAAGTCACCCGTGATAGGCTACGTGACGATTTACATAGCCTATCATGGCTGACTTTGCAAATCTAGCCGTGATAGGCTACGTTAATCGTCACGTAGCCTATCACGGGGGCGTTTTTTTTTTCTTTGATTGGAATGGCGGCGGCAGCAGCCGGTCGAAAGACCGGCTGCCGCTCCCGCCCCGGACGAACACCCGCCAAACCGCCGGCCGGACCCGCCGCCGGGAGGGACATTTGCCAAAGGTAAGTCCCGTCCCGGGGCGGGGGGCGGGGGGGTGCGGAGAATTTCTCCCCGAAACTTGTTCGGGGGGCCGAACACGTTGGCGCTCGGCCCCCCGAAGTTTCGGGGAGAAATTCTCTGCCAACCCTAGCGGCGCCCATGGGCGCTGCCATTTGCGTTCCTTATTTTGGCACATCTAGTCTATGTAAACATTTACGTAGACTATGGCGAAAATAAGGGGAACGCAAATAGCGTAGACGCTACGCTATTTGCGTTCCCCTTCTTTTTGCCGTAGTCTACGTACATGTTTATGTAGACTAGACGTGCCAAAATAAGGAACGCAAATGGCGGCGCCCATGGGCACCGCCATTTGTGTACGCGCGGTTTTGGGTTTTTTGTTTTACTCAGCTGTGATAGGTTACGTAAACATTTACGTAGCCTTGCACGGTATTTTTTAAAAATCTAGCCATGATAGGCTACGTAAATCTTTACGTAGCCTTTCACTTTTTTTTTTTTAACTTGGAAATGGTGGCGGCGGCAGCCGGTTGGAAGACCAGCCACCGCCGCCACCGCCACCACTGAACCACCGCCAAACCGCCGCTGGAGCTGCCGCCGCCAGGGAGATTCACCCAAGGTAAGTCCCATCCCGGGGGGTGGCAGGGGAGTGGCAGACCGTTTTGCCACCAATTTCGGGGGGCCGAATGCGCTGGCATTCGGCCTCCCTGGGATTCGTGGCAAAATTCTCTGACATCCCTACTGGTGGCCAATAACTTGGATGGCTTTAAAAAGGGATTAGACAAATTCATGGAGGATAAGACTATCCATGGCTACTAGTCCTAGATAGCATGCCTATTTACACCAGTTTTTGGGAAACATGAGTGGTGTGGTGGTGTGTACTGTTGCACTCATGTTCTACTTGCGGGCTTCCCACAGGCATCTGGTTGACCAGTGTTTGAACAGAATGCTGGATTAAATGAACTTTGGGTCTGATTCAGCATGGCTCTTCTTATGTTTAGGCCCTGCTCACCTCTATGAGTTGTATGTGACTTATAACTGATACCTCTGCACATCAAATTCCATGTGTGGAGGCCTGATGATCTCTGATAGCAATATCATGTAAGAAGGATTGTGGGTTTATGTGCACCAGATTTCATGTATATATACATGTCAGTTTCATGCTATGTCCAATTTGGGAATGCAAGATGAACTAAGGCATGGGGTAATCTATCTGTGTGACTTCTGTGCATTAATAAAGGCATTAGTAAAGGCATTTGTGTTCCTTATTTTGGTACGTCTTAGTCTACGTCAAGATTTACGTAGACTAAGATGGCGAAAATAAGGGAATGCAAATAGCGTAGCGGACGCTACGCTATTTGCGTTCCCCTTATTTTTGCCTTAAATAAGTAAATAAGTATTTAAGTATTTACTTAAATAAGTAAATAAGTAACGCAAATGGCAGCGGCCGTAGCTGCCGCCATTTGCGTACGCGCGGTTGTTGTTTTTTTAAGTCAGACGTGATAGGCTACGTAAACTAGGGATGGCGGAGAATTTCTCCTCGAAACTTCGGGGGGCCGAGCGCCAACGTGTTCGGCCCCCCGAACCAGTTTCGGGGAGAAATCCTCCGCACCCCCCCGCACCCCGCACCCCCCCGGGACGGGACTTACCTTCCCTGAATGTCCCTCCCGGCGGCGGGTCTGGCTGGCGGTTCGTCCGGTGTTCGAGCGGGGCGGGAGCAGCAGCCAGTCTTTCGACCGGCTGCCGCCGACGACAATACAATGAAAGAAAAAAAAAATGTCCCCTGATAGGCTACGTGACGATTCACGTAGCCTATCACGGCTAGATTTGCAAAGTCAGCCGTGATAGGCTACGTGAATCGTCACGTAGCCTATCACGGGTGACTTTAAAAAAAAAATCTTTACGTAGACTACGGCGAAAATAAGGGCAACGCTATTTGCGTTGCCCTTATTTTCGCCGTAGTCTACGTAAACATTTACATAGACTACAGCAACTAAATAAGGAACGCGAATGGCGGCTCCCTATGGGGGCCGCCATTCGCGTACGCACTTTTTTTTTTTTTAAGTCACCCGTGATAGGCTACGTGACGATTCACGTAGCCTATCACGGCTGACTTTCCAGATCTAGCCGTGATAGGCTACGTTAATCGTCACATAGCCTATCAGGGGACTTTTTTTTTTTTTTTTTTACTTTCGTGTTCGCGGCCGGGCGAGGCGGGAAGCCTCCTCCCCGGCCTGAATTTCGGCCGGGCGAGGCGGGAAGCCTCCCCCCCGGCCTGAATTTCGGCCAGGTGAGGCGGGAAGCCTCCCCCCCCCGGCCTGAACTTCGCGGGGGGAGCAGCGAAGCGCTCCCCCCCACCGCGAACAAGCTGCGAGAAAAGGTAAGTGACTTTCGTCCACCCCTAACGTAAACATTTACATAGCCTATCACGTCTTTTTTTTTTTTTTAAACTGGAAATGGTGGCAGCGGCAGCCAGTCGGAAGACCGGCCGCCGCAGCCGCTGCCACCCGGAAGATCCGCCCCAGGTAAGTCTCATCCTGGGGGGGGGGGCAGGCCGTTCCGCCACCGATTTTGGGGGGGGCAAATGCACTGGCATTCGGCCTCCCCGAGATCCATGGCGGAATTCTCTGACATCCCTATATGGAACCCAAGTTGGCTTACGTGGTCCTCCTCCTCTCTATTTTATCCTCACAGCAACCCTGCGAGGTAAGTTAGGCTAAGAGTTAGTGACTGTCCCAAAGTCATCCAGTGACTTGGAAGCTTCGAAGATCATGCCTGAATTAGAAAAAAAAAACACTGCAGAGAAGCCCCGATTCTGCGAGGATAACACCTGAATTTAAAAAACAACAACATCCGGAGCGGGGGATAGGAGGGGGTAAAACTTAGTCTCATTTGAAGGGGTAGAACAACCCCGTGCTCAGTGCAGGAAGCCTGATTCCCAGGCGGTCACCCAAGCATTGACCGGGACGGACCCCGCTTAGCTTCCGAGATCAGACAAGCGCGCGCACATCCAGCCCTTTGCTTGTTGCTGAAGAAACAGGGGCTGCTGAGGAAGCTATGCGATCGGTAGCTGGAAGAAGACATGGGGCTGCCGAGCGCTGTGATTGGACAGGAGGAAAATACAAACACCGCCGCATATGGACAGGCAGGGGAGGGGTCTACGAAGGCGGAAAATCAGAGCACATTAAGGGGAAATACCAGGATATTAGGGTATTGAAAGCGGGAGCACAGAAGTGGGAAATTCCGGTTCCAATTCGAGGCGGCTACTGCGTAGTGTGAAAGGCAGGTCAGGCAGTGAAACCTCATTGGAAGCGAAAAAAGGCAGTAAGTGTAGATCCAACCATACATTCCCAGGAGTAGGGTGATATGCAGGACCAGGCGAGACCCCATAGAGTCAGAGGGCATCTCTACACCAGCCTAAAATCCTGCATTTAAAACGGGGCTTTCTGCTTCCGTTTTAAATGCAGCATCACGACTCCCTTTTTCACAAGCTTCTTTCCCCCCCATCCCCCCTTCTCCCCATATTTGAGTCTTCCACTATCTTTCATTGATCTCGCTCCTCTTCTTGCTGCTTTAACTTTTTTCATGGAGGAAACTGAAACAGAACACAACAGGGTAATTTGATAGCTCATTATCTGCGATATATTTAAAAATGGAACGAAGGGCATTTAGTGCAGGAGGGTCATGGCAGGGTCACAGCATCATGTAAAGAGCCCGCAAACTTCTGTGAAGAACCATCTCAATCGCAGGATAAAAGCATAGTGTGAAGGAGCCCAGACTCTGCTGCAGAAAAGTGCAGGCACCCACCCTCAGGTCCTTTCCTTTGCAAATGGGATGAGCTTAATCGGGCACCTGCTCCAGAGATAAATCTCCTTTATAATGCAACTTTGAACCATAATTCTCCAGGTTGCCTTTTAGCTCTGAGGTCTGCAATTTACAACTGGCATTCTTAGAGAAACTACTGAAAATATATCAACGTATGAACAGAAACATGTATACTGACATAAACAGAAAGCTCCCCCAGGGGTTTTTACCGCTCGGTTTGGCCCCCTCAAACCAGCCGTGCTCAGTGGAGAAACCAAGAGCAGTTCTCATTCGAGCAGACATGTGCTTAACAAATAACTCCATTACTTGTAATACATGTGTCTCCAAATGCTCATTGAAAGTTGTACGCCAGATCTCATCTGATGTACAAAATATATTGCAAGAGCTTCCGTCGTACAATTGTACAGCGAGGGACTGGCAAAAACAAAGCAAAAAAACCCCTGTTTTCAATTATCAGCATCCCATTCAAAAGACCAGAGGCTGATGGCAGCTTTACATTTTACATTGTTAGGATAGAAAAGAATACAGACCTGTGTTATATATCCAAAGCCAGTAATATTTAAAGCTGCTCTGTATATATTTTAGAATCATGTTGGTGCTAAAGAAATACATGGCAGGAAACTCAGTCACGCATGCCTCCCCTAATGTGAATGCAGTTAAATGTTACCGTTTTAGCACATACATGTGTCTGTAACAACTATCCACTAAAACTTAATGTGCAAAGTGGTCCCCGGTTGCCAAGTTCCCATAGAGTGAGCTAAAAGAAAAAAGAAATCTCCTCAACATGGTCCACATTATCACATATGCCAGCTTTCCTCATCCTGGTGCCCTCCAGATGTTTTGGACTTCAGCTCCAACCAGCCCCAGCCAGCATGGGTGTTATCATCCAAAACATCTGGAGGACACAAGGTTGGGGAAGGCTGATTCATGCTAAAATAATTAAGAGAAATTGTAGTAAAAAAGGAATGGACAGTTGGAGATATTGCTAGGGTGGCCACTTGTGAATTGCCACAAAGAAAAAAAGACATGCAACACCAAAAAAAAGAGGACAAAGGAGGACACCAATTTGCATGTGCTAATTTATATGTGTAGATGCAAATTTAGGGGAAAAAATCTAATTTGAATAGAAATACAGTACATCTCACCATAGTGTGGAAAACTGTGACCAGGTGGCCTGTGTGCCTTGCTCAGTCTGCTGTCCAGGTACTGTGGATGGGCAACTTCAAGGCCTGGCTCTTCCCTTCCAATAGCTCTTCATCTTTAAACAGGGCTTGGACAAGACAGTCCTTCCAACAGAGGGCACCTTCAAAATAGAGGATGGTCCCTCAAATAGAGGACTGCCCTCTGTAAAAGAGGACACATGGCCACTCTAAGCATTTTTTAGCCTGCATATCAATATGCCCTTTGAAATGCCATTTTTTTCCCTTGCTATCCCCTCCTCCTTCTCCAAACCCACCCCCAAAAAGCCTTATCTTGGGGAAAAGGAAATCAGTAGCAAGTGGCTCCCCCAATACAAGCCCCATGATCCCCAGCAAGAAATGATAATTTGCATGAAATTTGCTACCACAGAGAACACCCCTCCCTAGCCTTCTCATTGGCTGCAACTGTTATCACTTCTGCATCATTTCATGCCAGGGATTATGGCAGTTGAGGCCAGTTGGCACCGGGGGGGGGGGGCAGGGAGCTCTCCTGCATTGAGGGAGCTTTCTGCATCCTGTTATCACTTCTCTCCCACTGGAAAGCTTTACTGGATTTAGGAAGGGTTGGGGGAGGAGCGGCAGAGGTGGGAAGCAAGCCTAGTTCAAGGCAGGGCTTCCTCAAGGTGTGTGTGTGGGGCGGGGGAGCTCAAGGGGGTATGTCCCTTATTCAGATTGGGGCCACTCTAATTCAAATAGGGATACAGGGATATTCAAGCATCCTTGCTTTGAATAATCACTTCATCCCTGTGGACAGCAACCACACGGGTGGGCCCACCTTGTATTGTCAATTTTATGTATGAGATATCAACCACATGAAATGGGCCCATGTGTATTAGATGTAATGCCTCTGTGTGCCTGTCTGGGGATATCAGAGGTGGGGTAGAGAGGGAGAGAAAGAACACCCTTGCTCTCTACCACATATATGAGATGGATTCAGGGGTAGGTATAATCCAATCTATTATCTTCATATAACCAGGTTAATAGTTACAAAGGATGTTACGGACAAGTATGACCTGCAACAAATTGTTGCAGTATGGAGTGCTCCTCTTCCGTATTCAGGCTAGCCAGTCAGCCATGCTTCCTTTCAGGATACTCCATTCCATCCTCCTCCTCCCCACACCCCACTGACAATACTCAGCATTCTGTGGCCCCTGAACATGTTCAGTTCTTACTGGGCTGTTTTGGAGGCCATTTGCTCCCTTAAGTTTTTTCCCTAAATATATTTTTACTCCTGTAAATCCCAGGGCTTCCCTGAGACTGCTGCTACCCCGTAATGTGTGTGAGTGGTATATCGGCATTCACGCCTGAACATCAGCTATAGAGGGCATTATGGTTTTTTTTAAAGAATAGATTATTCAGTACAGGCTCTCTGCCAAGTAGAAGTGTGGTGTACTATCTTACTGATCTTTTAGGAGCATGGTCATAACTCAGTGATAGAGCATCTGCTTTGCATGCAAGAGGTCCCAGATTCAATCCCTGGCATTTCCAGGTAGGACTCCTGTCTGAAACCCTAGAGACCTTCTGCCAATCAATTTAGGCAATACTGACGTAGACAGACCAATGGCCTGGCTCAGTATAAAGCAGCTTCCCATGTTTTGACACAGGAGGAAGATTACAAGCAAATTTGGAACTCTGACCCAACTTCATTAGCACCTAAATGCTCTTAGCAGTAGTGAAAGTGCTTTTACTAAACTGGTGGATTGCTGTTCATTAATTTGCCCTCACAGATCTACATTTGAGATCATCTTTAAAAGTCTGAAACCTTTCGGTGGAAAAATATGAACGTGTGTCAGTAGTACTGCAGTGATATTTCAGGGGTTTACAGTGCTTGGTCTCTCTCATGTGCCCTGATATTGTAGATCAGCTTTCCTCTCCCACTCCCACCCTCTGCCCCGCACCACAACACAACCGCACACAAATTCAGCATTACCAGTTTAGACGCTGGCTGGAGCAGGCATATCTTCAAGCACCATGTTGTGAAGAAATCAAATTGGAATATTAAAGATTTAAAAAGTAGGTCAGACGTAATAAATGCATTTTAAGTAATCCAGACTTTAAAATTAAATCCTGATATAAAATGGATGAATTTTCTGCTCTGTGCCAGTAACCACGGATTCACCCTGGTGCTTTTATTATGTAAAAATTCTTGTTCGCACAGAAAAAGGCTTACCGTCATTTACATACAAAAAGAACATGAGAGGATCAGCAAAATTAAACCAACTAGTAAATATTAACAGTGCAGAAAGCATCAAGGAAGCAGGCCAAGATTCATCAAGAGCAACAAACATTTACCTGGGAGGTGCACGGACAAGCTCTGACTCCTGCCTGGATTGTTAAACTGCCCAATCAAGATCCTCGCCCTGGTCATCGACCCACATCATCTCATTGTGTGCGTTCGTCTTGTGGCTTGCTGGTAGACCATGATATCAGAGGCCTAAGCGAGGCACTGCCATACGCACACATGGGGAAAGAAAGGAAAGAAGCCAGATTGCAGCGGCGGTGGGAAGGACTTGCAGTGAGGTGAGCCCTTTATGTACCTGGTCCAAGCCTCAAAGGGATCCAGGGCCAACTGGCTTGGGGGCAGGGAGGTGAGTTAGCTTCCCTGAAGCCCTTCCCTCTCCCAGGATTCTTCACTAATTCTCATGGCAATGAAGGTATAATATTCACAGACAGCCCTGCGTTGATGGAATCCATACATGACAACCATCCTCCATAGAGCAGACCTTTTGATCTTTCCCTTTCTTACAGCGTATATGGCTAGACATTTGTTGTCTGAGTTAGACTGTCAGCTGGAAGCTTTGCAGACTGATCTAACCCTAATAATTCTTAGGTCCTGCTACCAGAGAATGGCTGTCTGGAAAGTCCTGGGATGCCATTTGGGAAACTGAGTATAAGGAAATTGAAAGAGAAAGAATGGCTGTCATACTGTTGTCTGCATTCTTATTCTTATTCTTATTCTTATTAATGTGTTGCTTCCCACTGCAAAAAGCAGTCTCAAAGCGATTTACACTCCCACATACAGAAATCCATAATTAATGTAACAGAAAAAAACAAAATCAATATAAACCATAATCAGCACATTAATGCAAATAAAAATAAGCACCACAAAAACATAATCTAAAAACAATACAAAAAGTGTTCATCCACAATACACAACATTATTCACGATAGCTCTTGTATTAGCAGTTGCCACAATCTTCTGGAGACCACAACCACTGTAGCTAGGAATAAGCAGTTTTGACTCACTGCTGTACCCAGGGTGTGATATGACAGCCGCAAGATCAGCCTAAATGTGTATAGGTGTGATGTCTTTGAGTGTGCAATGCATGCACATATCAAGAGGTGTACAAGGCCAGCAGGATGAGACTAGAGCTAAGCACAGAGAAGCTCTGACATTGGAGGGTGAAGCGTCATGCTGAGCTCAGAGATCACAGCTGCCATTCAAGGAATCATTAGCAATGAAGGAGAGGTGAGGAAACATGTTGTGTTGTCATCACACAGTAAGGCTGGCTGCGGTCCAAATTAGCTTCCTTAGAGAGTGTGAATCAAAATGACATGTAATCTGAATGTTAATGAAAAATTTTCTCTTACTTAAGGCTTCAAACTCCCATGCAGAAAGTTGTCATCTGGAAGACATTATCTCTCTTTTCTTGGATTATGAATTCTGAAATTTATGCAAAATATGTATGTGTGTGTGTGTGTGTGAGAGAGAGAGAGAGAGAGAGGAGAGAGAGAGAGCGGGGAGAGAGAGAGAGAGAGGGACGAGGCTTCCTTTTTTTAAAAAAAAAGCCTGACCTGCCTGCTCAATACAGTGCTTCAGAATTCCTAAATGGATTTAGGCCTGCCCCAGATGGGATATGCTGGCAGACATTTCTTTACTTACTTATGTATTTCACTGAAAGGTATTTTCTTACATGATACCTGTAGCCATGAGTCTGGATGGGAGACCGCCCGGAAAGTACACCTTCTTGAGAAAGGAAAAAGAACACAAAACCAAAAAAAAATCCATTAAATGTTTTGTGTGTACCATTACAAAAGTGTAATTCATGAAGTGACCTTACTGGTAATTTTTATGACTATTTCTCAGTGCATAACCCAAGCTGGTGTTGCAATCAGTGTAGGGATTATTGATTTATTTACAAAAGTTTTACCCCACCTTTCTATAAAATATTCAAGATGGCTTACAGTCAAAATGAATGCAATGCACAATAAAAAAAAGAATAAAATTATCCCTAAAACTATAGAAACAGTCTAAAATGCAGCTCCCTCACTGTTGTGTGGCTGCCAGCAGGGTCAAATTTGCCCCTTCCCAAGGGACAGAGAGGAAACTGAAGCCAAGCAGTGGTACCGTAAAAACATAAGAAGCATCATGCTGGACCAAAGGGCCATCTAGTCCAGCATTTTGCTCACTCAGTGGCCAACCAGCTGCCTCTTGGGAAACCCACAAGTGGGACACAAGTGCAACAGCAGCCTCCCGTCCATGTTCCTCAGCAACTGGTGTGCATAGGCATACTGCCTCTGATACTGGAGACAGCATATAGCCATCAGGACAAGTAGCCATTGAAAGCCTTCTCCTCCATGTCTGGAGGGGGTATGTTGTTGTTCAGTCATTAAGTCATGTCCGACTCTTCGTGACCCCATGGACCATAGCACGCCAGGCCTTCCTGTCCTCCGCTCTCTCCCAGAGCATGCTCAAGTTCATATTCATTGCATCGGTGATGCTATCTAGCCATCTCATCCTCTGCCGTCCCCTTCTCCTTTTGCTTTCAGTCTTTCCCAGCATCATGGTCTTTTCCAGTGAGTTTTCTCTTCGCATTAGGTGGCCAAAATATTTGAGCTTCAGCTTCAGTATCTGTCCTTCCAATGAGCACTCAGGGTTGATTTCCTTTAGGATTGACTGATTTGACCTCCTTGCAGTCCAGGGGACTCATAAGAGTCTTCTCCAGCACCACAGTTCGAACGCATCAATTCTTCGGCACTCATCCTTCCTTATAGTCCAGCTCTCACACAGCCATATGTTACTACTGGGAAAACCATAGCTTTGATTATACAAACCTTTGTCGGCAAGGTGATGTCTCTGCTTCTTACTATGCTGTCTAGGTGTGCCATAGCTTTCCTCCCAAGGAGCAAGCATCTTTTAATTTCATGGCTACAGTCACCGTCTGCGGTCATCTTGGAGCCCAAGAAAATAAAATCTGTCACTGCTTCCATTTCTTCCCCTTCTACATGCAAGGAAGTGATGGGGCCAGATGCCATGATCTTAGTTTTTTTTAATGTTGAATTTCAAACCAGCTTTTGCACTGTCCACTCTCACCCTCAACAAGAGGCTCTTTAGATCCTCTTCGCTTTCTGCCATTAGGGTGGTATCGTCTGTGTATCTGAGGTTGTTGATAATTCTCCCGGCAATCTTAATTCCGACCTGTGATTCATCCAACCCCACGTTTCTCATGATGTACTCTGCATATAAGTTAAATAAGCAGGGCGACATTATGTTGTACTCCTTTCCCAATGTTAAACCAATCAGTTGTTCCATGTCTGGTTCTTACTGTTGCTTCTTGACCCTCGTACAGGTTTCTCAGGAGACAGGTAAGGTGGTCTGGTACTCCTGTCTCTTTAAGAATTTGCCACAGTTTGTTGTGATCCACACAATCAAAGGCTTTAGCGTAGTCAATGAAGCAGAAATAGACGTTTTTCTGGAATTCTCTTGCTTTCTCCATGATGCAGCGAATGTTGGCGATTTGATCTCTAGTTCCGCTGCCTCTTCGGAACCCAGCCTCTTCCAGTAGTTCTTGGTTCACATACTGCTGAAGCCTAGCTTGTAGGATTTTGAGCATAACTTTGCTGGCATGTGAAATGAGCGCAATTGTACGGTAGTTTGAACACTCTTTGGCATTGCCCTTCTTTGGAATTGGAATGTAAATGGACCTTTTCCAGTCTTGTGGCCACTGTTGAGTGCTCCAAATTTGTTGGCATATTGAGTGCAGCACTTTAACAGCATCATCTTTTAGGATTTTAAATAGCTCAGCTGGAATACTGTCATCTCCGCTAGCTTTGTTGTTAGTAATGCTTCCTAAGGCCCACTTGACTTCACCCTCTAGGATACCCGGCTCAAGTTCAGTGACCACACTATCATGGCTTTCAGGGACATTAAGATCTTTCCTGTGTAGTTCTTCTGTGTATTCTTTCCACCTCTTCTTAATCTCATCTGCTTCTGTTAGGTCCCTGCCTTCTTTGTGCTTTATCATGCCCATCTTTGCACAAAACGTTCCCTTGAGATCTCCAATTTTCTTGAAAAGATCTCTAGTCTTTCCCAGTCTATTGTTTTCCTCGATTTCTTTGCATTGTTCATTTAAGATGGCCTTCTTGTCTCTCCTTGCTATTCTCTGGAACTCTGCATTCAGTTGGATATATCTTCCCCTTTCTCCCTTGCTTTTTGCTTCCCTTCTTTCCTCAGCTACTTGTAAAGCCTCATCAGACAGCCACTTGGCTTTCTTGCATTTCTTTTTCTTTGGGATGGATTTCGTTGCTGCCTCCTGAACAATGTTACGGACCTCCGTCCATAGTTCCTCAGGCACTCTGTCTATCAGGTCTAATCCCTGAAATCTATTCCTCACCTCCACTGTATATTCATCAGGGATAAGATTTAGGTCATACCTGAATGGTTTAGTGGTTTTCCCTACATTCTTCAATTTAAGCCAAAATTTTGCAAGAAGCAGCTCATGATCTGAGCCACAGTCAGCTCCAGGTCTTGTTTTTACTGACTGTATACAGCTTCTCCATTTTTGGCTGCAAAGTACATAATCAATCTGATTTCGATATTGACCATCTGGTGATGTCCATGTGTAGAGTCGCCTCTTGTGCTGTTGGAAAAGAGTGTTTGCTATGATCAGCGTGTTCTCTTGGCAAAATTCTATTAGCCTTTGTCCTGATTCATTTTGTACACCAAGGCCATGCTTGCCTGTTATCCCGGTTATTTCTTGACTTCCTACTTTAGCATTCCAATCCCCTATGATGAAGAGGACATCTTTTTTTGGTGTTAGTTCTAGAAGGTGTTGTAGGTCTTCATAGAACTGATCAACCTCAGCTTCTTCGGCATCAGTGGTTGGGGCATAGACTTGAATTACTGTGATGTTGAATGGTTTGCCTTGGATTCATACTGAGATCATTCCATCGTTTTTGAGATTGTACCCCAGTACTGCTTTTCCCACCCTTTTGTTGACTATGAGTGCTACTCCATTTCTTCTAAGGGATTCTTGCCCACATTAGTAGATACGATGGTCACCTGAATTAAATTCGCCCATGCTTGTCCATTTTAGTTCGCTGATTCCCAAGATGTCGATGTTCAATCTTGCCATCTCATGTTTGACCACCTCCAGCTTACCTTGATTCATTGATCTGACATTCCAGGTTCCTAAACAATATTGTTCTTTACAGCATCGGATTTTCTTTTCACCACCAGACACATCCACAGCTGAGTGTCCTTTCGGCTTTGGCCCAGCCACTTCACTCTTTCTGGAACTTCTTGGAAATTCCCTCTGCTCTTCCCCAGTAATATATTGGACACCTTCCGACCTGAGGGGCTCATCTTCCAGCATCATATCTTTTAGCCTTGTGATACGATGTCGGAGAATTTCTCCACGAATCTCCGGGAGGCCGAATGCCAACGCATTCAGCCCCCCGAAATTGGTGGAGAAACGGTCCGCCCCCGCCCCCCCCGGGATGGGACTTACCTTCGGCGAATGTCCCTGGCAACGGCGGCTCCCGGCGGCGGTTCGGCGGTGGTTCGGCAGCGGCAGCAGTGGCCGGTCTTCTGACCGGCTGCCGCCGCCACCATTTCCAAGTAAAAAAACAACAACAAACGTGATAGGCTATGTAAAGATTTACGTAGCCTATCACGGCTAGATTTTAAAAAAACACCATGATAGGCTACGTAAATCTTTACGTAGCCTATCACGGCTGACTTTGAAGAAAAGAAAAAAAGTGCGTACGCAAATGGCGGCGCCCATGGGCGCCGCCATTTGAATTCCTTATTTTGGCCCGGGTAGTCTACGTAAATATTTACGTAGACTACGGCGAAAATAAGGGCAACGCTATTTGCATTGCCCTTATTTTCACCGTAGTCTACATAAATATTTACATAGACTACCCGGGCCAAAATAAGGAACGCATATGGCGGCACCCATGGGTGCCACCATTTGCATACGCGCTTTTTTTCCCCCCAAAGTCAGCCGTGATAGGCTACGTAAAGATTTACATAGCCTATCATGGCTGACTGCAGGCCAGGGACGCAAACGGTGGCGGCTACGGCCACCGCCATTTGCGTCCCGGCAGGAGAAGAACTTTCGCGGCTGGAGAGGTGGGGCGCTCCCCCCCCGGCCAGAATTTTGGCAGGGAGAAACGGGGCGCCTCCCCCCCCAGAATTTCGGGGGGAGGGACGGAGTACTTCCCCCCCACCGCGAAGCAAGCTGCGGGACCAGGTAAGTGACTTTCTTCCATCCCTACATTCCATGGGGTTTTCTTGGCAGGAATACTGGAGTGGGTTGCCATTTCCTTCTCCAGTGGATCACATTTTGTCAGAACTCTCCACCATGACCTGTCCGTCTTGGGTGGCCCTGCACGGCATAGCTTATGGCTCCACTGAGTTACGCAAGCCCCTTCACCACAACAAGGCAGTGATCCATGAAGGGGTGGAGGGGGTATACATGATGCCTTATAAGGCAGACTCCCTCCCCAACAGGCAGAAGGCAGCAAGTGGCAGTGATGGGGTCAGACAGCTCTGCCACTTGGGGAGTACGTTTGAAGGCCCACAACAAGGCCTACATCATTGTAGTTGAGAGCTAGGGAGCAGGTCGTCCAGAACCGTGAGGAGCACATTGATGAGCACTAGTGGGTGAGGCTGCTCCTAACAACTTAATGGCCACTTTAGGGAGACCTCTAAGGAGATTGGCGGTGAGGTTCAAGGACCTTGGGATAGCAGAGGCATTGTTCCTTTGGGATTATTAAATACATAGACATAACATTGTGCCAAGGGGCACCCCACCCCCTCTCATCCCTCCTTTTGTACCAAACATAGCTGAACTAAATAAAATGTTACAGCCCTACTTCTTCTCTGGTTTTGGCCATTTCAAAATGTCTGTCATGTGTGGTTCTAGCCACAAGCTACTGGAAGGTGGGAAAGAAAAACAGGAGAGAGGGAGAGAGAATGAATGAGAACTGCCCAGCTACTAGACCCTGGGGAATCTAGAAGAACAATTATGGGCCAGTACCAACAGCTAAGAAAATAGTTTCTGCAATTACAGCTGACTTCACACTTGTGGCAGAATGTCAGAGCAGAAATGCTGAGAAGCCTTTAGATATCAAGTTGGCCATGATCAACTGCCAAACAGGAGAATTAGCTAATTTGGAAAGGCTATAAAGCACCTAGTAGTGTTAATGCTTCTCCCCCAACATCACTTTTCCTCCTTCCATTCACCATCGAACAAGGAATTTATTCTTCCAGTTGGAATAGATTAGCTCATAGCATTAGGGCCTTCATTCATGAAGTAGCAAATACAGATGTTTTAACTTATAATTTAGTCAAGCAACTGGGCAAAGTAACCTTTTCAAGAAGCAGCTTGACAGATGCTGGCACAGATGAAGAAGGATGAATCTTTGACACTAACACACATTACCTTCCGATGGAGATGCCCCCACAAAGCCGAAGATCCTTGCTATCCCTGGGGAGAAAAATAAAGCATTCATCACAATTAAGTGTGACAAACTTAAAATTTAGAAGGCTTCTATGAAATTTGTGCATTTTGAAATTTATGAAATTTGTGCATTTTGAGAAACAGTGCAATTTGGACAGAACCAGGTGATGAAGAGAAGTATCAGCCAGGGGATATTTGCTCGGAATGCTTTACATGATGTTAAGACAGCTCAAACCTTAAATATTGTAAAACAAATCTCTCCACTTCAAAGGAGCCCCAATAAAGCTAAGTATTTGAATAACTGATTCTCCCAGTGTAACAGCACATGTTTACTGAGTTGCGTTTCAATGTGATTCCTTCAGACATGGTTGTTGTTGTTGTTCAGTTGTTCAGTGGTGTCCGACTCTTTGTGACCCCATGGACCATAGCACGCCAGGCCTTCCTGTCCTGCACTGTCTCCCGGAGCGTGCTCAAGTCTATATTCATTGCATCGGTGATGCTATCTAGCCATCTCATCCTCTGCTGTCCCCTTCTCCTTTTGCCTTCAGTCTTTCCCAGCATCAGGGTCTTTTCCAGGGAGTTTTCTCTTCACATTAGGTGGCCAAAATATTTGAGCTTCAGCTTCAGTATCTGTCCTTCCCATGAGCACTCAGGGTTGATTTCCTTTAGGATTGACTGATTTGACCTCCTTGCAGTCCAGGGGACTCGTAACAGTCTTCTCCAGCACCACAGTTCGAAAGCATCAATTCTTCAGCGCTCAGCCTTCCTTATAGTCCAGCTCTCACAGCCATACATTACTACTGGGAAAACCATAGCTTTGATTAGATGGACCTTTGTCGGCAAGGTGACGTCTCTGCTTCTTGCTATGCTGTCTAGGTTTGCCATAGCTTTCCTCCCAAGGAGCAAGCGTCTTTTAATTTCATGGCTGCAGTCACCGTCTGTGGTGATCTTGGAGCCCAAGAAAATAAAATCTGTAGAATGCTATAGCAAGGTACCCTGGGAGCGTTGAGTGTGTCTGAAATGCCCTCATCAGATTGAGGACTTTGTGCATTACCTCATGAAATGTCCCCTGTTTACTGACATCACAGTTAAATATATAAATAGTATCCTGAGAACTTTAGATGTAGAAACGGTCTGCTACTTGTTGTCAGATTTGGCAACTACCTGTGAAGTACAAATGTTTGCACTAACAGCAAAGAAAATTAGAGCAAATTTGGAAACCTGGGGCTTAGCATTCATAGCCTACTGTATAGATATCTGGGCAGTAGTTGTTGTTGTTGTTGTTGTTTACTTTCTACTCCATGGCTATATGTATTTCTTGAAGTGATATTCCTTTTCTCCTGGACTTTGGCTAACATATTGAACATGGGATTTGATTTGACATTATAAACATCATCAACATAAAATTTAGAAGGCTTGCAATTTATGACATTTGTGCAATTTGAGGAGCTGCAATTTGAATAGAGAATAGGGTCTTCAACAAAAGTTATGCTTAGTGCTGCTGAGCCACAGAACAGCCTGTGGATGTGGAAACAATTTCGAACTCTCTCTCTCTCTCTCATGCTTGTTTTCAGCAGTAAGAGCTTTTCAAACATTTGTTATGCTGCTCCACACAATGACTTAATATATATAGCAAAAATCATTTTGCACTGATGTGTGACATTAAGCAAAAATAGGCTCAATTCCAGAGTGTGACCATTACCCACACTTAAATCACTTTTTACATTTAACCCATTTGTAAACCAAATCTAAAAGCTATAGTGACTACAATGTGCTTTCTTTTTTAAGTACATCTATTTTTGACATGAATCACACATATGCACAATGTTTGGTGTAGTACCAAGGAATTCACTGGCATGAACATTTGCCAGTCCCTTGGAATTAAATCTCCATACGTTCAGTATCAGTAACAAAAACAGTATTGCTAACTAACTAGTTGGATGCCAGGCAAATGGTGGGAATGTATATGAAATCATGGCCAAAAAGAATACTGCTGCATGATTTGTGGGGAAGTGATAGACCCCTAGTAGCCTGGCTTTTACCCATCTTCCCTTGGCCCCTATTTCCTTCTCTTACAGTACATCTGATATTTCTGAACAGACATGCAAGTTCTACTAAGTGGAATGGGACTTACTCCCAGGTAAGTGTGTATAGGGTTGCATCTTCAGGCTGCAATCCTATGCAACCTGATTTGAGAGTAAGTCTTACTGAGTTCAATAGGTCTTACATCTGAGTAAACCTGCATAGAATACACTAGTAATCCGGGGACCGCCTCCCACCGCCTACCTACACTGGCAAAGGAATTCACGTAGAGAAAGAGGCAAACAAACTCTCAGAAGTGTAGGACATTTTTAAAGGCATTGGCTAAATGTTTATGTATTTATTTAGCATAGGGCAACCAGAAAGCAGGGGGGATGGATGACCCTCACCCAGCCCTGCGTGGTTTGTATGATGCCAGGGGGCATGACTCTACCCCCTGATATCAAAAGGGGGTGCCAATCCCCCCCCAAACATCAGCTGGTTCACTGCTTTTAATAATACTTGGCATTTATATAATACTGTAGAGCGGGGATAGGCAACTGCAGGAGGTCTGGGGTACATTTTTGTCTCCTGATTTCCCCCTTCCCCATGAGCCACCCCAGCCCCCCACAATTCTGGGTGCCAGGCATTCCAAACTGCCACTCCTGAAATTATTTAACAGCACAGCTACTGATGAGGGCGGAAGCCAAAACATTTAACTTAAATATATAAATTTCTAGTACTCTGTTGTTAGCCTTTGTATCTTTCATATGTATACACACACACACACACACAAAGTTTATTCATTTTGTTATTCACTTGCTAAGATCACGTTCATTTTCATTACTCACATTCATTTTTGTGTCTTTTCCTCCTCTCTTTTAACTTAATTTTTGGAAGTAACTGTGGCACCAGAGCTGATGTCAGTGGCCACCTCTTCACAGCATTTTTCTTCCCCAGAATGCTCTGTTTTGGGGCATTCTGGGGGGAAAAAAGGCAGCTACCACAACATAATAGTAGCCCGCAGTAGTGGCTACCAAGTTTTCTCCTGAATTCCCCAGAACAATGCAACATATGGGGAAATTCTAAGAAAATAAAATGGTGTGTGCCAAGAAGTGGCCACTGAAATTATCTCTGCTGCTGGAGAAAGGTAAGCCTGCCCTGAAGGAATGACAGATAGATATGAATGGGGTAACAAAAATGGATGCATAGCTACCCCATCATACTCATTTGTACCCATTTATCACTAGTGGCTTTAGTTTCATAACATGTGAACATTGAAGCAAAAGGGCCCCATTCAGTTCAAATTGTATCTGCTACAAAATAAATGCACACCCTTACTAGTGTGTTCACAGTGGTATGCCACCATTTCTGGAGGGGGTTGTAAAGATTAGGTTTGCAGCTTTGGCTGTGTCTAGATCCACCTTTACTTACAGAAGTTCAAGCAGCTTTGATAGCACATCTTGGCTACCGAGTCACATGCCTAGCCACTACAGTAGCTCTTATCAGCCACATCTGTATATACACATTCTCAGTTGACAGGCTGTGCAAATACTGTGGTAGCAAGCTAGCACATTTGCTTCCATAAGTTATTAGTCCTGCTTTTTCTGTATAGCCATGGGATAACTGCTGCTCTTGTATGCATTGAATTCACTGTCTTTTGACTTTCCCCCAAGTAATTCCTTCCCATTAGATGAAATAGTTTTACAGACTCAACACAGTTTCCCACTCACCTCTTTCTACAAAGTCTAGATGAGTGGGGTGTGACTGTATAACGTTTAGAACTAGCATATCAGAACAGAATGAAGTGCGCCCAACTGTGAGGTGATATAAGAAGCCCTGTAAATCATGTACAATTCCAACTCAAGCTTCGTTAAAATCAATATTCAATAGACTTGCTAAAGAGCAAGCACAGAACTAGACATTTTATTGGCCTATTACCCTGACAGTTATCCCTTCACCTCTTGTGTTCCCTTCCTACATCTCATAGTGCATCTTAAGGAGTGCCCTCCCATAGGTAACCATTTCCCTTTGCCAATTGGACAATGTGGATTTTTTCCTTGTTCTAGGGCAAGATATTGTTGGACTGCAATGCCCATCAGCCCTAGCCAAAGTTGAGGGATAATGGGACATGCGGTCCAACATCTGGAGGGCCACAAGTTGCCCACCCCTGTTCTAAGTCTTTTTCTGCCCATTATGCAGGCCTTGAAGAAAAGAGATTTCCTGAGTATTCTCTTTCCCAAAGAATGCTCTTGGTAGTCACAGACAATGATGATATACACATAGAAGAAATATTTGTGCCAACAACAAGCATACAGAAGATTTCCTTTCAATATAATTGACTTTAAATAAATGCAAGCTGCCAAGGTAAAGCATTCACAGACTGGAAACAGTGATAGCGTACAACAGGCAACAGTGTAACCTAAACTTGGACCTTAGGGACAAATGCTAATGTTTCAAAAACGTTATCTGATGTCCACAGTTGTGACGAAAGGCTGTGAATTAGGGTAGTGTGGTGAAGAAGGAGCATGCCTTCCCACCTAAGCCTGCATGGCCCTGGGTGGACTGGAAACATCTAGCTGACTGTACCATTTTTGTTCCAAGAAACATCCAGAACTGCTTAGTGAAGCAAGCATTCTCAATTGTTGCCACAAGTTACTCGTGCTTAAGCCAATAGGGCTACCAAGTCGTACCTAATATAAGTCAATTCCTATAGGCCTAAAGTGCAAATGCATTGTGCAAATTGTGACTCATTTTCCCAGGACATGGGCCTGAGGAATTTCCTCTCATGAGAGAACCACATAGGAGCCCACATCTACAGATCTTTCACAAGAACAGCAAGGCATTTTTGTTTAGTAATGTTTTTGGAGGCTAGGCAGACCTTGTTTTGTCATGAATCTCTTAGCGCTGATTATAAGGTGGTTTCCCTGATCTGAGCATGCAGGGGAGGGTGGGGTGGGGGTGGGGAGATAGCAAACTGAATTTGGAGGGATACACTGTTGTTTAAAGTATTTTATTGTAAGTGGAAGGAAGGAAGGAAGGAAGGAAGGAAGGAAGGAAGGAAGGACGGACGGACGGACTATATTCACAACATCAGACATTTTCTTAGCATATTCATCTATTTATAGTATCTTAGCACAGTGACCATAATCCAAGACAGAGTTAAGTGTTCTAAAGTTTGGTTAATTCTTTATTGGCGTATGGCCAGTGAGGATAAGCAAGAAACAAGAAAGTGAGTGGAAGAGAAAACAACCATTTGCTGCCCTTTGGATCCACTGACTAAATCATGCACTATTGCATCTCATGTATTTATGTTCCGTTCTTCCTCTGAAGAGTGTGGAGTGCTTTACATATGTATTTCCAGGCAGTGTCCTGACCAGGCAATATATAGAGTAAATCTAGCTTAGTTTCAATAGTAGACATTGTATGCCTGCAGACCACTCTCTGGGCCATCTAATATGTTACATGCACACATTGTACCCTTCTTGAAAACTCTCTTGATTTCTTTAAAAACAACCCTGTTGCACACTGGATGTTTTGGACTTCAAAACCCATTAGCCTCGGTGTGCATGGCCAATGGTCAGGAATGCTGGGAGTTGTAGTCCGAAACATCTGGAGGGCACCCAATTGGGAAGGGCAGCTTTAAACCCTCACTTTTCATATCCACTTATCTCCAGTGCCTACCTCTGAAGTCTTTTTCACAGCCTGTTGAGATGTATGGGGGAACGAGTATGAGCAAAGGGGGTTAAACAAAGCTTAGAACAAGCTTGCGTCATGGGTAAATATGACCACTTAATCAGAGGAATGAGCAAGAGTTGAAGGTCAGTTTACACTCTAAAGCTAAGATTTACTGGCCCATAATTGCCCGTTGATGTCACTGTTCACAGTACTTCCTGAGTGTGTGTATGTGAATGTAATGCAGGTAAATGCTTCTATTAGTTGGATCAAAGTTAATAACTTAATTTTTGTTGTTGCTGCTATTTTAATTTTATTTTTAAATGCTTTCATTTATTTATGTTTAGCTGTATTCAGTTTTCCTGTCTTGATTTGTGTCCCTCTCATTACAGTTATAGCTAAGTGTACAGAGTTTAGGCAGAAGGGGTCATTGATTTAATGGCAGACATATAAGCATTGCTTTATGTCAATACAAGCCTATTGATCTAAATTCCTTCTCCTGCGTGCCCCAGTTAGTTTAAGTGAAGCTGCTCCAGGACTAGGTTGAGCTGACTGTTTCTAAGCAATAAAGCAAGCATGTCATGAAATCTACTGACTATAGATTATTTTTCCCCTTTAATGGCATACATTTAATGGAATTTCATTTTGAAGCAAACACATGCTTCCTTTTTTAAAAAAAATATGGTTTGGTCCTTGTTTGTCTGGATAAAAGGTCCCCAAATTCTAGGAACCCACTCCATTTACAGCTTCTAAGAAAGCTGGCCGATAATATCTTGCATGGTTTCCCCACTATTCAGTGCCTGGGGTGAAGCACTGTTCCCTGCAAAGGTACCACTGTTTTCTTTGAAACTGTGTGAGACATTTCAAAGAAATGGGATGTCTCTGTAACTACTTACAGCAGTGGGGATATTTCTTCATGCATTCAGTAACGCAGCCCAATGGACTAAGATGAACAGGCATATGCTGTTCCATTCTAAGTTATGATGCACCAGTCTGTTATATTCAGCAGCTTCTCCTAACATCTTTGTGTTGGGCATTTGGATGTAAGCCATTCTGTGCTCAAGCCTTGGATCCTGGCTTTCACCATGGTGGGAAGCTTGCAAGGGATGAGTTGTGGGTAACCTCCCTTGTGGACTGTGGGAATGCTGTGGACATAATATACCTCCACTTCAACAAAGCTTTCGACAAAGTGCCCCATGATATCCTGATGAGCAAACTAGCTCAAAGTGGGCTAGATGAAACAATGATCCAGTGGATCCACAGTTGGCTACAGAATCGGACTCAAAGAAGGCTTATCAATGGGCTCTTCTCAAACTGGGGAGAGGTAACGAGTGGGGTACCACAGGGCTCAGTCCTGGGCCCAGTCCTCTTCAACATTTTTATTAATGACTTGGAGGAGGAGGTGCAGGGAATGCTGATCAAATTTGCAGATGACACAAAATTGGACGGGATAGCTAATACTTTGGAAGACTTTGGAAATTCAAAGTGATCTCGATAGACTGGAGCGCTGGCAGAAAACAACAGAATGACATTTAATAGGGATAAATGCCAAGTT
This sequence comes from Heloderma suspectum, assembly GCF_057233095.1. Taxonomy (NCBI): domain Eukaryota; kingdom Metazoa; phylum Chordata; class Lepidosauria; order Squamata; family Helodermatidae; genus Heloderma; species Heloderma suspectum. The sequence goes on from NC_139458.1 coordinate 277,955,760, forward strand.
CTGCACCTCGGAAAAAGAAACCAAATGCACAGTTACAAGATGGGGGATACGTGGCTCAACAACACTACAAGCAAGAAGGATCTTGGAATTGTTGGAGATCACAAGCTGAATATGAGCCAACAATGTGATGTGGCTGCAAAAAAAGGCAAATGCTATTTGGGGCTGCATTATTAGAAGCATAGCTTCCAAATCCAGGGAAGTACTAGTTCCCCTCTACTCGGCACTGGTTAGGCCTCATCTGGAGTACTGTGTCCAGTTCTGGGCACCACATTTTAAGAAGGATGCAGACAAACTGGAGAGGGTTCAGAGGAGGGCAACAAAGATGATCAGGGGACTGGAAACAAAGCCCTATGAAGAGAGACTGAAAGAACTGGGCATGTTTAGCCTTGAGAAGGGAAGACTGAGGGGAGATATGATAGTGCTCTTCAAGTACTTGAAAGGTTGTCACAGAGAGGAAGGCCAGGATCTCTTCTTGATCATCCCAGAGTGCAGGACACAGAATAATGGGCTCAAGTTACAGGAAGCCAGATTCCAGCTGAACATCAGGAAAAATGTCCTGACTGTTAGAACAATATGACAATGGAACCAATTCCCTAGGGAGGTGGTGGGCTCTCCCACACTGGAGGCATTCAAGACGAGGCTGGACAGCCATCTGTCAGGGATGCTCTGACTTGGATTCCTGCATTGAGCAGGGGGTTGGTCTTGATGGCCTTGTAGGCCCCTTCCAACCCTACTATGATGCTATGATGTGTGTGTTTTTTTCTTTTTACTACACATCCCCCAGGGTTCCTCCAGCTGCCCTCGCTGCCTGATCTAAAAAAGCCCCATAGGATGAGTTAACTTATGACATATTCCCCTGGGCTTTAACTGAAGTGTGGGAAGCCAAGGAAGCTGCAGACGACCAGAGAGATGGAAGACAGGAGACTCACACACACCCCTCAGCCACCCCATAACTTATGCGAGTGCAAGAACCCCGCATCCCACCCACAAGAACATCATGTAAATTTTCTCCTCTGCCAAAATTTTTGAAATCAATTTCTTCTACATCAAATTGAATGAGAAAGGTTCAGAAAAAATATGGAAGAAAATTTCTGCATAGTGCTATATACAACCTCTGCCTTTCCTTCTTAGAACAAGGGAGGTGCAACTTTGCGTGTGCACAATTTTCCTCAGCGGCAGGACTACAAGAGTAGATCACTCCTAATCTTAAAGCAATGAGTTGTCATTCCTTTCAAATAAAATGATCACGCGCACGCGCCTAAAAGGGAAAGAAGGAATACTTCTAAAATTCAACCACTATGCACAATAGTATCAAATTAGGCAGTGCCCTATTCTTCTCAGTAGGAGCTGTGTTTATTCAAATGAGCTTCTTGCTTCACACTCCATTCTCTGGATTATTACACAAATATTTTATGCTCTGGTCATTTTACAAGTGCATTAGCTCTTAGGAAGCGCAGTAGTTTTATTAGTGTTCCATGAGACTGTTATAAAGAAAGCCACCTGGGAGGTTTAAATTTTATATTTTCAGATGCACTAATTATTCTCCAAGGGATTAATTAGGGAAACTTTTTCTAGCTTTTCAACAAGTTTATGCTCACATTCAAGACTGATTTAAGAATCAATTTGAACTGTAATCACACACACCACCACCACCAACAAAAAAAAATCCCCTCTCTCATTTCTTTAATGTATAAACCACTGATAAGGCAGTACAGGTGTCACAGTTAAACTAAACCTATGTAGTGACACAGAATTTTTTTAAAGAGGTTCTCTCTTTTCCATTTGCTGTCAGGAAAGGCTGGCAGGAATAATTGTAGGTAAACATTCAGTGAATAAGATTAACATGATGGAGGTCAGAACTATTTGTGAAGTGATTCATTTAAGCATATCAGGTTAACTCAGTGTTCAATGCCAGAATGCACTTTCCTGAAAAGATTTTTTTTTAACTTTAATTTCTCCATTTATTTAATCATAGTAAGGACCTAACCTACATTACAGGCATATGAGTATAACTAAAACAGGTGCTTAAAAAAGAAAAAGCCGTTGAGGCAGGGGGGAATGGTGTGGATGCTTAACCCTTTCCCCACCACACATTCCCCACTCCACATCATCCCCATCTGCTTCCCTCCAGCCTCGAGTTTCCAGGTACAGGTTTGCCTTTGCAAATACATTTGGAGATTGGAAGCCTGCAGGGGGAAAAGCAGCTTGGGGGAATGGGAGCCAATGTGGTGTAGCAGTTAAGAGTGTTGAACTAGGGCTCAGGAAATCCAGGTTCTGGTCCCCACTTGTTCATGAACCTCACTGGGTGACTTTGGGCCAGTCACTCACTCTCCTTCTAACCTACCTCACAGGGTTGTGAGGATAAAATGAAGAGGAGGAGGGCCATGTAACCCACCTTGGGTTTCTTGGAAGAGGAAAAAGGTGGGTTCTAAATGTAATCATAAGAAACTATAAAATAAATTGTGTCTACAAAGCAGTGAGTGCATAAAGGATAGGCACTCCTTGCTTTCCATCTTCTCTACTCTAAGGCTGAATCTACACATAGCATTTATACCATTATCATAACTACTGAATGGTGCCCATTGGTGTCATGTGTACCAACAGTTATGATAATGGTATAACTGCTATGTGTAGATTCAGGGGATCTCTACACCTCAAGTTTATTACACGTTCATGGTTGCTCACTCACTGAATCGTGCAGGTTCTTTACATGATGTCGTCGTTGTCCAGTCATTATTCCACTATTTCCTCCCACCTATCCCATGTTTTCCTCAAATGGAAAAAAAGGGAGTATTTTTCCAGATATGCGCAAATGGAGCTCCATGTCCTCCCTGTGTGTTTCTCCCCTAGTGTGAATGAAGCACTGAGTGTGGTTGTTGGGGGCGTGGTCATGATGTTGAAGGTGGTGACGAAGGTCTGATGGATGGGCGTTCAGCCTTCCCTCTCCAGCACCATTTTGACTCCTCACCATTTTCAGCCTGCCTGTTCAAAACAGAGTGGCAGAACAGCAGAGTGGTAGAACAGCAGAGCGGCAGCAAGGGGGGACGGCAGAGCAGAGGAGCAGCAGAGGGGCTGAGCAGCAAGGACTGGCTGAAAGCATGGAAGAGAGAGGCAGGGACCCAGGAGATCGGTGGGGGGCTGTCCACATGTCAGTCCCCATCCACCAGTAATGTGCAAGGGGAGGGAAAGGGCCAAGAACCCAGGAGCAAGTATCGCTGGACTTGGAGTGTGTGTAACGCCTCTTCACGGAAACATAACGCTATGGGAATGGCCATCTACAGAGAAGGAAGTGTGTGTAAAGGGAATCAGTTGTGATCCCGCATTTAAAACATAAGTGGAAAGCCCCGTTTTAAATGCAGTATTTTAGGCTAGTGTATAAATCCCCTCAGACTAAATTGCATCCATCTTTAAATAGCCTCCAGGGTTTAGTGTGTGCAGTGTTTACTTAGATCCTGAGTGCTCAGTTCTGAAAATGGCAAACTTCAGTTCAATTCACACTGTGTGTGTGGGGTCATTGATCTAAGACAGGGTCCTAAGGGCTGGGCATTTTGAACAGCAGACCTTTCCCTCCATATAAGGGCTGGGCCATAGAGAGCAGCCTAAGATGGGCCAGGAGCTTTGGGATGAAATCAGGACCAAAGAACAAACCAAGCATTCAGGATGAGAAGCAAGCCAGAAGTCAAGATGAAAGGTCAACCAAAGGTTACAAGAACAGACCAGAGCTCAGGATGAACTTGTTTTTCAAGCAAGGCTTAACTGATACCGGAAGCCATCTTCTTGTAGTCCTTCCTGTCCAGGAGAATCCAATGACCAAGCTGGGTGGGCAGGGTCAGTCCAGGCCAGGGCCTGCAGATACTAAGTTGCCTAGGAAGATGCTATAGCATGCAGTTCAATGGCTCACTACCTAGGGCAGCTGCCCATAGATCTGAAGGTTCTGAGTTTGAGCTCCTCAGTCGTGACACACATATCCCATACTGGCCATAGAAAATAGCCTTTTTGAAATTCCCCTCTAGTTTGCCATGTGTGTCGTTGGTGAGAATCTCTGTTGGAGAAATACAAGTCTAAAGCCCTTTTGTGTTTGGAACTAGTTGTGGCATTCTGGCTAAAGTCAGCACCACTTCTTAGCATTGTGATGGCACCTTTTTCCACCTGCCACAATCCTGCAAACCGCTGCTCACCTATGTCCATTACTAGCCAGTCATTTCTGTCTTCAAATTTGTAACTATATTGAGCCAGCACTAGAGATGTCACTGAGCTTCATCATTCCTTAGCTCAGAATACAAATTGTGGCAAATTGTAATGCTGGCCTCAAATGTGAGCATTATGTATTTAAGTACTTTATATCCCACTTTTCAAACCAGTTGTCCATAAGGATGTACGAAAGTTCCGCCATGGATCTCGGGGAGGCCGAATGCCAGCGCATTCGGCCCCCCGAAATCGGTGGCGGAACGACCTGCCCCCCCGCCCCCCCCCCCCGGGATGGGACTTACCTGGGGTGGATCTTCCTGGAGGCGGCGGCTCCGGCGGCGATGTGGTGGCGGCAGCGGCGGCAGCACGGCGGCGGCGGCCGGTCTTCCAACCGGCTGCCGCCGCCGCCATTTCCAAGTTAAAAAAAAAAGAAAAGAAATAGGCTATGTAAAGATTTACATAGCCTATCACGGCTAAATTTTAAAAAACACCGTGATAGGCTACGTAAATGTTTACGTAGCCTATCACGGCTGAGTAAAAAAAAACAACGCACGTACGCAAATGGTGGCGCCCATGGGCGCCGCCATTTGCGTTCCTTATTTTGGCACGTCTTAGTCTATGTAAACATGCACGTAGACTATGGCAAAAATAAGGGGAACACAAATAGCATAGCGTCTACGCTATTTGCATTCCCCTTCTTTAGTCTACGTAAATGGGCACCGCCATTTGCATATGCGTGGTTTTTTTGGTTTTTTTACTCAGCCGTGATAGGCTACGTAAACATTTATGTAGCCTATCACGGCTGACTGCAGGGACGCAAACAGCGGTGGCTACGGCCGCCGCCATTTGCATCCCTGCTAGCCAGCGGCCGGATGTCCGGCTGCTGGCAGAGCCGGCCAGCGGCTCCGCAGAATCCCTGCGGAGCAGAGCCGGCTGGCCAGGATTCGGGGGGGGGAGGGACGGAGTGCCTCCCCCCACAGCCAGAATTTCAGGGGAAGGGACGGAGCGCCTCCCCCCTAGCATCAGCATAATCCGCAAAAAGGTAAATGACTTTCATACATCCCTAGTTGTCCAAAGTGTCTTAAAATAAAAATATAAAGTGACAGTGATCAAACACAGTAAAAAAATAATCAAATTTAAGTGAATAAAAACACAGCACAATCTAAAATCAGCAGTAATTCAAAGAATAAATAAAACATTGAAGTCATAAAATCTTCCAGAATAAAAAGATTTCCAACACCTGTCTAAAACTGGGGAGGGAAGGAATTTCCTGGGGAGAGAATTCCACAACTGTATGCCACCACCAAGCAGGACCTGTCCGTAATACTCTCCAATCAGATCTGTGCTAATAATGGGCCTGAGAGCAGGACCCCTGAAGTCTATCTCAGGCCCAGGTAGGTTCATATCAGGGAAGTTGGTCCTTAAATAATCTGGTCCCAGGGCATTTCGATTTTAAAGGCGGATCGCCAATTCTTTATAAACTGAACCCGGAAACAAACTGGCAACCAATATGACTTGTGCAGAACTAGTGTAAAATGATCTGACCATCTTGCTCCTACCAGCATCCTGAGATGGGCGGTGGAGCACCAGTTACTACCAGCCAGTCATTTCTGCAAATAATGCAGAACAAAAAGTTAAACAGCACAGATATTGCATCATTTTTGTATTGGATATAAGCCTATGATGGTAGTTGGAATATGTTTAAATGTGAGAACTAAATTATTGAATTTAGCATAATGGGAAGTGGATGCATTCTGGTTTAGGGCACATTTATACCAACATTTCTAATGCATAGTGAAAACTGAAACCACACATAAAGGAAGGGAAAGAACCCTTTGTCCTTTCTCTGTCTTTCTTGTCATGGGCAAATGGGGAAAATGAGAAGCTTTTTTTTAAAACACGTGATTAATTGTAAGGGAAACTTTGTTCTTAAAAGCAAATATTACAATTGTGAAGTAAAGTTAGCATGACTGCACACTTTTAAAATTCTCAATAAAATGCAATCATAAAAAGGATGAAAGCCTTGTGTCTTCTAAGTGGAGAAATGATTTGTGTATTGTTTTATTATACAGTGTATAGTTTAATATGTGTTATGAAAGATCAAAGTACTTGAGTGGCAAATGTTATACTCCTCCTAATCAGTTGGATCTCTGTGTGTGTATCTGACCAGTTTTCTGTTTCAGTAAATCATCTTTTCTAATAAAAGGAGGATGTAAAAACATATTTGACATGCACTGAAATAAAGCTGGATGGGGACACACAAGGATGATGAATTAGAAAGAGGGAAGGCACTTAAGTCAAAAGTGCAAAAGGATAACTCTAGCCAACATAATTACTTTCCTTACATCTGCAACATGCTGTGATGTGCAGTTCAGTACTGAGAACAAAGTGCTTGGTTGTTACTAGTTATGCCATTCTTTTAGTGGTGGTCCATTGTCTTACAATGATACTCCAGGAGTTAAGAAGCACAGTTGCATATGACTACAATGCCTGTCCATGGCTGCACCCAAAAATGTCGAGGTCCCTTGGAGAAGACTCTTATGGGTCCCCTGGACTGCAAGAAGGTCAAATCAGTCCATCGTAAAGGAAATCAACCCTGAAGTGCTCATTGGAAGGACAGATACTGAAGCTGAAGCTCCAATATTTTGGCCACCTAATGCGAAGAGAAAACTCTCTGGAAAAGACCCTGATGCTGGGAAAGACTGAAGGCAAAAGGAGAAGGGGACGGCAGAGGATGAGATGGCTAGATAGCATCACCGATGCAATGAATATGAACCTGAGCACACTCCGGGAGAGAGCGCAGGACAGGAAGGCCTGGCGTGCTACGGTCCATGGGGTCACGAAGAGCCGGGCACGACTGAACGACTGAACAACAACAATGTAATGGTCCTTTGGTTTTTCCCTGGGGGGCACTGAGCCAACACCTTCTTGCCTCCCCATATCCCAAAAAGGATGGCCAGGACAGAAACACATCTCTGGCTGTTTAGTTCTTCTGGACTAAACTGAAACCTGCAATGCTGAGGCTCCTACTGGACTAATATCAACTTAAAGTTACAGGCTAATAGCTGGGGGGGGGGGACTTACACAGGGTTTCATGATTCCATATCATGATGCAAGATTCTGCTGCTGATCCCCCATGCACATCTTCATGCACTCAGATTGGGGTATCTGAATCGAAATGGATGAGGAAATACCCATTAAATCTGGGGTGGGCAACATGTGGCCTTCCAAATGTTGTTGGATTGCAGCTCCCAACCAGTCCTAGCCAGCAGAGCTAATGGTCAGGGATGATGGGATCTGCAGTCCAACATCTGGAGGGCCACAATTTGCCCACCTCTCTGAATTTAATCAATATTTGTATGCCAAGAAAGTGTATTTCAATATACAGTAAACAACTAAAAAAAAGATCTGTAAGGAAAGCACAATATATCAGTATCACATTTTAAACTGTCATATAAAATACGTTCATCTCCTTTACAGTTTGTGGCCTCATTGCTCAGGATTTGTGAACAAACGTTGGCCACAGCCACTGCAAACAAGGCCACTTTTAAGAGTCATGTGCAGGGAGGTGAAATGCATGCATGTGGTTGGATGCCTGAACATAAGAACATCATTTAAACATGGCAAATTTTGCATGGCACTCCACAAAGAATTGTTCTACAGCACTCATGTTGTCTCAAATCTCAGTAAGGTCTATGATAGCACACAGTGAGCTGCGCTTCCAGAGATGCTACTGAATTTTATTAGGAAAGAGAGGAAAATAGAAAATGTGAAGGGGGTCCAGAAGCATCAGATATTTAGAGTGGCTCATGTCTTCCAACTTAATAGATCTCAAATAACTTCTGCTTGGGCAGTTAGTCAAAATATGCTCAACTCATTTCTGCTTCGTGAGATGGTGTGGGAGATTTAGATAGATAATTTCTACATTGTCATAACAGGATAAGGGGAAAAACCTGGAAGACTTACCACTATCCAGCTTAAGTCTTGGAAGACAGGAACATAATTGCATAAATGGGTAATTTTCAAACAATCTTCCAATATTTCAGCCACTCACTCTGACTACTGAAGAGTGTTATTACCTCTCATACCTTTCGTGGTCTCCCAGACTCCATCAATCTTTTCTTATCTTCGACTGGTGACATTTTTTGAGTATGAGAAGCAAAGAAAGGGCAGCAGAGGAGATCTTTTATTAGATCAACAAGCTGTTTTAAAGTAGCAAGCTTTCCAACCTGATATGGTATTTGAAGGGTTATTTAAATATTCTTATTTTAATCTCGCTATGAACAGTTTGCCAAGACCTTCATTAAACAACATTAACTTAGCATTCATAGCACTTTCAGTTTACAAAGTTCTTTGCAGTGTTTTTCTCATGTACAGCACAGCAAACCTCACTGGGTGTTCAATGAGACTTACTCCCAGGTAAATGGGATTATTTGCATCACCTTAGGCTTGCAGTCACCAAGTGCATGAGAGAGAGAGAGAGAGAGAGAGAGAGAGAGAGAAGTCAAACACTTGAACAGAGTTATCATACCATTATCATAACTATTCGTGCTCAGTGGTGTCATGTGTACCAATAGTTACAATAATGGTATGATAACTGTATAACTGCTATGTGTAGATTCAGCCTTATATGAATTTGATGTTCCTATATCCAAAAACCCAACTCCCATCCCAATATTTAAAATAGAGCTGAACAAAAATCCCCCTTCCCATCTACTCTCAGGCACAAATGCATGCACAACTAAAGTGGCATGAAAATCTATAAACAAACAAACCAATATTTTAGATTGGATCCATATTTAATGACACCTAGAGTAGACTGACTGAAATCAATGAGACTTACATTAGTCATGACTAAGTTGAGTATTATTGATTTCAATTGGTCTACTCTTAAGTGTGGCTAAATATAGATCCAACCCACTTATTTCCATTCAAGAGCACTTACCATATAATAGTGGCAAGACAAATACTTAACGTAATTTGTAATTATGCAACTCTTATAGCAATAACCCTGTTCATTTTTAAGTTGCTACAAAGCCTTGTCTTTGTTGTTCTAATGTTTTTATGAACTACATCAATGTTGCTAATACAATCAAATTTGTCTCTAATAAAACTAGATAAAAAAATGAATGTAGAACAAAATGAGGAGATACACATTCCTGTAATAGAAAATGGAAACAACAACAGCAATGAATTAGGGTGATTTCATTTCAGGTTGATGTCAGACAATAAAAAACAGACCTCATGCACAGCACGCTATTGTCCCACTGTCATCTCTGATCAAACAGTTTTGCAGGTTTTTGAAACACTACAAGGAGGGCAAAACCCATGAACAGAGACAAAAGTAACACGAGTGTGCAAATCAAGGATAATAAGGCCTTCATCACACCACTTTTTATCCTTGGGGTGGGGAGAAACTGTGATTTGTCTCCAAAATAAGAAAACTACTTAGTTTTTATCTTTGAATCCAGTTCAAATAATGACAGATAATCCCCTGCCATACAGTAAAAACATAAGTGATGGGAGTGTGCAGAACTGCACCAGCCAGACCCCCCCATCAGCCATGGCTTCATGAAACAAGTACCAATGGACATGCATAGAGCTCCTCTACATGAAGGGGGATCCTAAGCCAACCAAGATTCCCCCTCACTTTGGATATAAAATGCATGGCTGGATGGGTAGGTGGTATTCTGGTATGTGTGTCAGCAGGTGGACCAGGACCACGAAGCACAATCCGATGAATGAACCCCCACCCCCTAATATCACTGATTTCTAGCTCTGCTTTAGTTTGATATTTGAGCCTGAACTAGGGGTGGACAGCCTCGTCTCCATCCACACTGCATGCAGAGCCCACACTGGCTGCCCATCCCCATTCACCGTGTGAGCTGCCATGTGGTCTGCAGGTGCCCGGCAAGTGGCACATGGCTGCCCAATCCCTAAGTGAGCTGCCATTTTGCAAAAAAAAAAAAAAGGCTTTTTTGTAAATGTAATGTTGTGTAAGTGGCTGCCATAAAGGGGTTATTTATGCAACATCACAGGTGTAAATGGACCATTTATGCCTGTAATGTTGTGTGAATGGCCTCTTTATGGCCACCATTTACCCAACATTACATTTACCAAAAAAAAAAAAAACCCAAACCCCAAGCTGTCATTTTTTCACAAAATTGTGACTTAGCGGACCAGCCAAGTTGGGCAAGCGCAGTGATCTGTGGACTGGAGTCCAGGAGGCCGAGCAGGGGAGAGTCTGCCAGACTCCACCCCCTTCCCAGTTTCAACAAAACTGTTAGTGTATTGTCTGAACCCAGAACATTCTCTGCAGGGTGGCTTGTTAACTACCCTGAACAACCAAACAACAAGCCATGGGTTCTCAAGGTGGCTTGCTCAAGAAAAATAATACACACTGCATGGTTAGCAAGCTACCCTGAAGAAAATGACCTGCGTTCAGACAACACACTAACCCATAGTTCAACAAACATCCCAAGGTTCAACAACAACGTACACTCAACCACTGAGTGTGGGTTAGCATGTTGTGTGAACCCAGTCATTGACTTTAAATCCATATCTAGCAGCTTCATCTCTTATTCATTTTTACTCTAGAGTTGGTGCTCTAGAGCTCACCTTTTGTGAACCACCCAGAGATAGGGATGTCAGAGAATTTCGCCACGAATCTCAGGGAGGCCGAATGCCAGCACACTCGGCCCCCGAAATTGGAGGTGAAACGGTCTGCCCCCCCACCCCCCCCGGGATGGGACTTACCTTGGGCGAATCCTCCTGGCGGCGGCAGCTCTGGCAGCGGTGTGGTGGTGGCGGTGGCAGTGGCCGGTCTTCCGACTGGCTGCTGCCGCCACCATTTCCAGTAAAAAAAAAAAACAGAACAACAACAAAACGTGATAGGCTACGTAAAGATTTACGTAGCCTATCACGGCTAGATTTTTTTAAAATACCATGATAGGCTATGTAAATGTTTACGTAGCCTATCACGGCTGAGTAAAAAAAAAACCGTGTGGACGCAAATGGCGGCGCCCAAAAACACCATTTGTGTACGCGCTTTTTTTTTTTTTTTTTTACTCAGCCGTGATAGGCTACGTAAACATTTATGTAGCCTATCACGGCTGACTGTAGGGACGCAAATGGCGGCAGCTACGGCTGCCGCCATTTGCGGGCCTGGCCGGCCAGGATTCGGGGGTGGAGGGATGGAGCGCCTCCCCCCAGCCAGAATTTTTTGGAGGAGGGACAGAGTGCCTACCCCCTGGCCAGAATTTCAGGGGGAGGGACGGAGCGCCTCCCCCCCCCACGAATCAAATTTCGTTAAAGGTAAGTGACTTTCGTACATCCCTACCCAGAGAGCTTCAGCTATTGGGCGGTACAGAAATGAAATGGAATGGAATGGAATGGAATGGAATGGAATGAATAAATAATACCCCCTGCAGTTGGGTCCTCATCTGGATCACCCCACCCCCCTACCCAACTCTGGAGTAAAAATGAAGAAAAAGGTGTAATCGCTAGATACAGATTTAAAGTAAAGTCTGTTGTGGCCCTCTGTTTACTGGGCAGGCAGAGAGTATATATACCAAGAATTCTTGTTTTCTTCTTTGTGGAGTTGTAAACTGATGCCTACATGCAGCAGTGTTGTTCCAGCATGAAACAATGAAACGCCACAGATAACTTTTAAAAAGCTAACAACAACACCCACCCAACCATCTTCAATTTTTCAGATTCTACACACAAAAGAAAAACCGAGTGCTGGTTTACAGCTCCTCTTGATACTTCAGTCCTTAGTTATGAAGTTTCCAATAACAATGCTGGAGTCCCTAAATCATGTTAAATTTGGGATCTAAATTGGATTTTCAAACTTCAGAAGAAACATATAAGCAGGCTAATGCTCTTCCTTCTTATCTGGGATCACCAATGCTTGCACTAATTTCGACAAGAATAATCTCTAAAAAGACAGAGATTTTGTAAATTAGCAATGCCATAGCCATCTGAATCCTTCCTTCAGATCATCTGTAGACTTTGCATAGCAGGAAAAGGAAGGCAGCCTGGGGCAGGGGAGGTGGGTAGTGGGACTGTGAGGCAGAGAGAGCAACAACATATACAAAGTTAAATCTCAGCCTGAAGCACAGAGCGTGATGTGAAAATTGATACCAGATTTTTGTTTTAATGAAAAGCCACTTAGGGAGGTTGGTTACAAAAGTCTGTGACTAAATAAGGCAATAATGTTTCCTTATATAACACTTGGGCTGCTGATTTAACACATCATTCTAGTTTTTATTGGGAGGGGGTGTTGGCTGCAGGCCTTTTATTTCTTTCCTTTTGAGGGACTTTGGGAGGTTTGGGTTTTGTTTTATTTGTGTGAATTACTACCAGTGTCTCTTGTTTCGCCCTTTATTTATTGCAAAAACATATATATCCCCCAACTACATTGAACAAGACAACTCTGCCACCTGGAGCACATACAACATTGTGCTAACTGTTAAACGCCATCTTTTTAGTCATTTTTAAAACCTTCTTGGACTATTGATGCACAGGCAATGTATAACTATTTCCCCAGGGGGAGGTGACAGCAAGGCAGTTGGGTTGTTATGGCTTTACAGCCACTAATATATAAAACGAATATGTATCCTCCACGTTAATACATGTTTGCACACTGCTGATATAGTAGCACAAAAGGCCACACTCTGATAGACGTGGTGAACATCATTCCGTGATTCCTTTGTATCCCAATTTTTTCCTAAAGAGCTTAGAATACATAAGCCATTGCTACCACCACCACCACCACCACCACTCCCAATTTCATTCTCACAGGAACCTGGAGAGATATAACTGGTCCAACATTACCCAGTTGACTTCATGGCTTAGCAGGGAGTTTTAGCCAAAGTCTTCCAGGTTAAATTCAGTCCTCTGTAGTAGGGGTGTTCAACCTATTTTAGCCAGAGTGCTGAATTCAATTTGGGAGTTCTATGGGACCGCATTCTAGCAGTGGGCCTGAAAGGGGAAATAAATGCAAAAAGTTTACTTTTAAGGCAATGATCATATTAAGCATCGTTTGCTTTTGCCCTATTACTGGTAGGCAGCTTGACCTGGGAAAAAGAGCACATTATGAGAAAAATCTTGCTCAGTAAGGTTCATAAGGTCTCAGGCAGGGTTAATACTGCAGAGAACAAATTGGGAAATTTTTATTGAACTGTAAAGTAATCACAACATCAGCAGATATTAATAAATATGAAGAAGTGGGATTAAGAGAGTACAGTAGCCAATAATATTACAGTAACGAATCACATATCATGTTCAAGTGTAAAACTATAAAAGTAATGGAAAGATACTGGGTGGGGTTGTTCCTGTCAGGGGGTAACCTCTGCTATCAGAAAGCTGTGCTGGCAATGTATGCATTGTGCTTTATCTTGTTTTCTTTTTCTCTTTTAAACTTTGTGAACAAGTGCTTCTGTAACTGTCTTAAATACATTCGCTTTTTGTTAATAAATGGTTTAAAATATAATCTATGAGCATCTATTTACAAAGTAACTGTGTTGTCTGTGAATGACTCAGTCCTTCCCAGTGTTCTCGGTGTTCGGAAACCCACATCACTCCCAGATAAAGATAGGAAGTAAGGGCCTGTCACTAGTAAGCAGGGAGTTTGTTTAATGAGATGTATTAATCCTTAAAATTTTCTCTGTTACAGGTGGAGATGAAGGCAAAAGGGACAGGACCAAAGATACCATCATAGCCTTTTAGAATGGGGATGGGGGGAAAGCCAGGAAGCCACCAAACAATTGGTGGTCAGGGAAAGGGAGGTGGGGCCAGGGAAAATAGGCATAGCCACCTGGGGAGCCCTGGAGGGCCAGATTGGGATGACAGGTAGGCCAGATTTGGCCCAAGGGCCTGGGGTTTGACACCCCTTCTCTATGTCACACTGGGACTCACGGTATATAACTATATCAGCAATTAGTTTCACCTAGGGGTGTACAAAACACTTATCTGGTTCCGCTGGGGCCATCCGTGGTGGGGGGGAGGCGCTCCGTCCTCCCCCCCCGGAATCTTCCCCGGCCAGCTGTGCTCTGTGGTGACTCCACAGAGCCGCCGGCCAGGGCCGGCTGCAGCCAGAATTTTGGCCGCTGCTGGGCTGCTGCGGCCGCAAATGGCAGCCGCTACACCGGCCACCATTTGCGTGGCTGCCAGCCGTGATAGGCCACATAAGTAATTACGTAGCCTATCATGAAAAAGGCAGCCATGCAAATGGTGGCCGCTACGCCATTTGCGTGGCTGCCTTTTTCATGATAGGCTACGTAAATACTGACATAGCCTATCACGGCAAAGAGCAGGGGCGCAAATGGCACCCCTGCTCTTTGCCGTGATAGGCTACATAAGTATTTAGGTAGCCTATCACACTAAAGCAGCCACACAAATGGGAGCTGCCACCAGAGCCGCATCCACCACCAGGTAAGCTCTGTCCTGGGGGGGTTCCACAGGGGGTAGGGAGGCCGTTCCACCATGGATTCCATTCCACCATGGATTCTTTAGAATCCAGCCTCACTGGAGTCCGTGGCAGAATTCTCTGACATCCCTAGTTTCACCAATGGACAATGGTAAGAAAATGGCATGTGCAGGAAGATCCATACAGAAGCAGGATCGAGCTGATAATAGTTTCATACCTTCTGCTCGATCCAAGTCAACAGATTGCAAGGTTAGTTTTGCACTATGACACAAAAAGTGACCAGTAGCTATTTTTGCTCACTGACCCAAGAGTATTCTGCTGTTGTATTTTATGTTGGTTTTATTTTATTGTTTCACTTTGGATTTGAATTGTTTTTATACTTGTTAACTTTAAGATGCCCAGAGTTCTTTATGTTATGGGGTGGCATACAAATATTTTAATCAATCAATCAATCAATCAATATTACTCTTTTAAAGCTCTATAAATGCCAGTTATAGCCAAACTAGTTGTTGCGAAATTTCATGGGATCCTAAGGGAGTACTTCAGAAAGTAGAGGTGGAGTCATATATTTGGATGTTCCCCCATATTAAATCTTCTGGCATGAAGACTGCTAAGACATCAGGAAGAAAGCTAAGCTAGAAGGTCCTTTTCTGATAAGACTCTAGTTGTCCATGGGTAGCTTTTGACATGGTGAACCATTCAAAGGTAATTGTCCCTATGGCAGAAATCCCTGCAACACGAAAGTACAGGCTCTTTCAGACCATTAACACACATTTTGCTTACCTGTCAAGGCCTGGTTTTAATGTTTTGTCTCTTGGGGGCCATCTACATGAGCCTTTTACTCTGCGCTGGGTGTAAGTCGAGGTCCTTTTGATTAGACAACACAGTCGCCACTTCGCAGCCATCTGTGGTTTTCTCCTGGAAAATGCGGATTTACAAGGAGGTGTTTTGCTGTGATGTTTTTGGTTTGCTGCAGGTTTTCTGACGGTTGTGAGACGTCTGTCCCTTCCCCAAACCGACTTCACATTTTGTGGTGGGCATGTTGCAGGCATGCGTAGTGCTTGCGTCGCTCTGTGACACGCCTTTAATCCCCCCGTCCCTTCACAGCTGCGCAGTTACAGAGGCACAGAGATGCATTTTCATCTATTTAATCACACTTTCGCACATTTTTGCAACTTCGTATCTTCGCAATGGTTGCTTTTGGACTCAGTGCCCAAGGGCTAGGGGGGTCTTGGGGGAGAACCAACATTGCTCTGGCCACCATTTTGGAGCGATAGGTAATGCTCACACTTGCGAGTACAAACCATCGCGAGAGTCTCAGGCTGGGGATCTGACAAACAGATGGTGTGGAAATGAAGGAGCACAAAACACTCACTTTTTACCTAATGAGAGACAGAAAGACACAGCAGAGCCCCTCAAATACAAAACAGCCACTGAAGTGTTTCACCCCCACAGTCACAGGACTGCACAGCTGCACATTTAAGTATAATGGCAAAAAAAGGGCACGGCAGAGTCTGTTAGGGAAGTGCGCAGTAAACCACGAATGTATACCACCAGAAGCTACTTCGAAGCTGAAATACTGCGCTGTTGTGACCGGGGGGGGGGGGGAGCGGTGCCATGTAGATGGGGCCCTGTAATCCTGAAGCTGAAACGGCATGATAAATAGGCATTTTTGCAGTAACAAAATTGCTAAGCATTAGAGGCTTTATAGTTCCGTTAGACAATAATGTGTCAGATAGCAGGACATTATGAAGGATGAATTGCATAACTATGCAACATTATTGAGTCCTTCTGCATAAGCTTAAATGCTTGCAATGTATGATTAAGATCATTAGGAAGTGAAGAGTCTGGCATGTCAAGTATATACACTGTACATTCCCCCCCCCCAATTTAGAAAAACAGCGGCATTTGACATTTTCTAGATATATGTCATCTTTTTATGTTTGTGCATTTTTTTTCTGCGTGTGATCCTTCATATGCCTGCATCCACACTTCCTACTTGTCAATCACACATTAGTGCAGATACTGGTGTATTGTGCTTCCCATTCATGTAAAGCACAGGTGTGTGCTTCCTGACTGATGGCCAAATACAATTTCCAAGAAGTTCTCAAGGGGCACATTCCAGGGGTGGGCAGGGCCAAAGGGAAAACAGGGTGAGGCCAAAACACAAATATTACTATCAAATATTAGCTTAATACTCTTCCTGCCGGTAACAAAGTCTTAGGAGAGGCATTTCAGATTTTAAAATGGGTATAAAAGGCAGACAACCACCAAAATACTGGCTGTTGGGGGGAAAGGGGGTAGGGCCAGGTGAAGGGGGCATGGCCATCTGGGGAACTTTGGAGGGCCGGACTGGGGCCCAAGATAATGTAAAATTAAATCCTACTACCTGTGAAGTCATGGGGTCTGTTTTTGTCCTTTCATTGCAGCTGTCAGGATCTATTTGTGGGCCAGTCCAGCATTGCATCAGCCACTGACTTGATGATGGTCTACTCTTGCCTTCCTCCCTGTCAGTTTCCCAGGATACTCATCACCTCCACCCAGGACACTCACTTCGGTTAACCTCAAAACAATAAAGGATATTTTTGAAGTTACCCAGGAACTACAGACAAGATTCTCCCTATTATGCCCCACTTCTTTCTAGCTTAAATCTTTGTGAATGCAGTTAGCTGGCAATTAATGCACCTAGTGTTGCACCTTAATTTAAAACAGTGAAGGCCAAAGCATTTCCCTCCACTCTCTGTCAATAACCAACAGGCTTGACAGCCTTGCATGGCCAACATTCTTCTGGTGGGCCACTAGTTATAGCTCTCAGCTTTATTGGCCTGCTCTTTCAATTGTCAGAGAGGGCTCCAAGCGTGTGTAAAAAAGCTCCTGACTTAGAATGGTGAATTCACTGACCACAAACTTAGCACTGAGGCAAGTAATAATTACGGGTGCACCTCAGTTTCATGAAAAGGAACGGAGTTTTCCAGAAAGCTATAAAAAGCAGCCACAATTTGGTTCCATATGGATGCTGAGGAAAATGTCAATTTTAGAGGAAGAATTCAAACAACAAAAATTGAAAGGTAATATGGTTAATGTTTATTTGCTCTGTAAGCACTCTAACTTTTCTCTTGTTCTATTTCTGTCACCTTACCAGACAAACCTGAAAGAGTGGCTGAATCTATTTTCAGCTTTCCCACAGAGACTGTCATAAGAAGTACAGAAAAATATGCTACAACAAGGTATGCTGAGATACACACCCACACACACACACACACACACACACACTTCACATACCTTTACAACAAGTTCAAAAGTTGGCTTGGAGGGCTCCAAAAGCCATTTTCCTGTTCTTAGCTACTGGTCGATCAGGTCAATCAGCTTTCCTTAGGCCCCACATTGAGACCCAGTTCACACACCATCAAAACAAGCCATAGTGGCTTGTTGTGAGCTGCGGCACATGCTGGGCATGATTTTCCTAGCTGCAGCAGCAGCTTTGCATGTTATCCAAACCCTGATGGCATAGCTTGTGGTAGGTTATTTAGGTTATTTAATGCTCCAACAAGCCGTGCCACCCAGGTTCAGATGACACAGTAAGCTGTGGTCAGGTGGTGATTATACAAATTGCACCTGGCACACTCCAACACATGCCATGGCTTGCAACAAGCCACTGTGGCTTATTTCAGCCACAGTGGCTTGTATGGATCATGCAAATTGGCCCAGGGAGGGAAGTGAACTCAAGGAAAGAAGAACATATATACTTGGGTAGGGAGGTTGTTTTGCAATGGCAGCAAAACAAGCCAACAAAAGCCCAACGGTCAGCGAGTATGATGCCATAAATCAATTTATTCCCCAAAGCCTCTGAAACAGTTACTTCCCACTCCAGCATCACCAACTCCTAAGGTGGGGCTGATAAATAAAGGAATGGATACAGGCACACCCAATCAAGGAGAAGATGGGGATGATACTTTTGAAAAGCAAATTGCCAATGTTTCAGGGAAGTATGATGGAGTATCAGTGGGGGACTTCAATGTCCCTGATATTTGTTGGGAGACAAATTCTGGAAAACCTCCAAGAAATTCCTATCTTGTGTTGCTGATAACTTCCTCCTACAGAAAGTGGAGGAAGGAACTAGAGGATCGGCTATCCTTGACTTGATCCTAACTAGGGGTGGCGGAGAATTTTTGGCTGCAAAAAAGGGAAATGTTATTTTGCGCTGCATTAATAGATGTATAGCTTCCAAATCACATGAAGTACTAGTTCCCTCTACTCAGCACTGGTTAGGCCTCATCTTGAGTACTGTGTCCACTTCTGGGAGCCACACTTTAAGAAGGATGCAGACAAACTGGAGAGGGTTCAGAGGAGGGCAACAAAGATGATCAGGGGACTGGAAACAAAGCCCTATGAGGAGGGACTGAAAGAACTGGGCATGTTTAGCCTTGAGGAGAGAAGACGAGGGGAGATAGGATAGCGCTCTTCAAGAGTGCAGGACACAGAATAATGTGCTCAAGTGACAGGAAGACAGATTCCGGCTGAAAATCAGGAAAAACTTCCTGACTGTCAGAGCAATATGACAATGGGACCAATTACCTAGGGAGGTGGTGGGCTCTCCCACACTGGAGGCATTGAAGACGAGGCTGGACAGCCATCTGTCAGGGATGCTCTTTTCCACTAGTGCAAAGCCACCATTGGAGATAGCCTCTTGAGCTTTTACTGTATTTTCATATAAACCCGGCACATTGCAAGCTGAAAAAGAGGAGTGACCTCAGGTCAGAAAACTGCAAAAAAGATGTAGTTAGACCTAGTTTTTTTGGCACCAAAGTTAAACTGGGGGAAGGGGGCCGGATTTTAAAAGTGCATTCAACGTGTTTGGGTTTTTTTGTTTAAAAAACCCAGTTGAATCAACAAGCCATTTCCTGCATTAATTTCCCAGCTAATGTAATTATATAGCCACAACGTTTGGCTCCCGATCAGTGAAAAGAACAGCCAAAAAGAAAAAAACAACCCCGGAGCCTCAGCCCACCACATATTAATCATCACATCTGATCGAAGGAAATGGGCTTTATTGTGGTTCCTGCCTTGCAAATCAAACCCGTAACCACAGATGATGTAGCTGTGTTCTGGCATTTAAAATATACACCTATTTCATTAGTATTTCTGTAATGTACTGATATTACAGGCAGATTAGATGCATTCCTATTCACAAACAAGGCCTGCTGAACAAAACGCTGCCTTTCTTTCTCTCTTTCTTTTACTCCGTTTCCTCCTGTATTTTAACAGCATTGCCCACTGCCTTAGCTCTTTGCTTCTGGTATTGTTTTAAATTGTCTTTTCTACACAGAATGAAAATCATCAAGTTTGCATTCCCCAGATTAAAGAAACCAAAGAATGGCTTCCTTCTGAGCAATTTAGCTGAGCAATGGTTTCCATTCCTACCCCCATAAGAAAATTAGTTTAATGCTTTTCTCCCACTACAATTTCAATTTCGCTTCAGATAGGCACAGCTTTTCTGCACCTGTCATACCAAGGAGCACAGGTTTAATACAAATACCTCATGTATTCTCAAGTCATGAAGCAATTACTGGCCAACATTTTGTTCTCCTCATACAATTCAGGTGGAGTGCATATTCAAGGAAATGACACAGCTGGTGGAAAAAGTTTTGGTGGGGTTGCCATGAGAAATGCACATTTTTATTTGCAACAGGTGTTGATTGGCTCAGCATATGCAGTCTGCTGAGTATAGGAATAACAGAAGCACACCATAAGAATGAGGAATAAATGCACCAGGATAAATTCACATGTTCACATATGCAGTGTATATCATTGTAGTAGTAGTAGTGCTTATTGAGGGCTACAAAGAATAGAATGATTTGTCATCTAAGAGTGGAATGCCAAAATGACTTATAGCCTAAGGATCTAAGTAAACACTATGAGAGATACAACTGCAATCATCCCTGACCATTTGCTGACTAGCTAGGGCTGATTAAAGTTGGAGTTCAATGCCTGGAGGTCCATAGGTTCCAGTGGAGGCTGATGGCTCTGATGTCAGTGGGGCTGTGAATCTGCTCTGGGTTTCAGACAGAACCTGTCAGAACTCTAAAGGAGCTATCCAGTTCCCACCAACCTCCACTGACAGGTTCCAACCCCTGGTCTAGTTGAACAGAATACAGGGCATCACATCACTGGCTGTCACAGAAACATAGGAAGCTGCCTTATACTAAGTCCAAACGTTGGTCCATCTAGCTCAGTATTGTCAACACTGGCTGGCAGCTGCTCTCCAGGGTTTCAGGCAGGATTCTTTCCTCACCTTTCCTGAAGATACCAGGAATCGATCCCGAGACCTTCTGCATGCAAAGCATGTGCTCTGCCACTGAGCTATGGATCCTCCTGCCAGAGCCAGGCAATATACAGTGTGATGATATCACATCTAGGAAGGGAGAGGAAATGAATGATAGCTCAAAAGCATGGAACGTATATTGTTATGGGTGTGGGGGTCGGTCACGGTGACCCCACAGGATCCCATCTCACTCTGTAATTTTGACTTGAAGATTTCTGTAAGCAGAGCTATCAGGGTTGGTGCTCAGGGGCAATACTTCTTAAGACCTGACAGAAGTTGGCAGCTGGTAACATTCTGGTGTTGTGTTTCAATATGAGCTACGATGGCCCAAGAAAGCGTAGGTGATGGGTGGAGATAACTCATTTTTCTTCCCCCATTAGACAAGGGGCAGCAGTAGTGATGTACAAAAGTGACTTACCTTACGAAATTCTGGCCAGGGGGGAGGCGCCCCATCCCTCCCCCCTGAAATTCTGGACGGGGGGGAGGCGCCCCATCCCTCCTGCCGCGAATCCTGGCTGGCCGGGTCTGCAAATGGTGGCGGCCATAGCCGCCGCCGTTTGTGTCCCTGCAGTCAGCCGTGATAGGCTACGTAAATGTTTACGTAGCCTATCACGGCTGAGTAAAAACACAAAAACAAAAACTGCACGTACGCAAATGGCGGCGCCCATGGGCGCCGCCATTTGCATTCCTTATTTTGGCATGTCTAGTCTATGTAAACATTTACGTAGACTACGGTGAAAATAAGGGGAATGCAAATAGCGTAGCATCTACGCTATTTGCATTCCCCTTATTTTCGCCATAGTCTACGTAAATGTTTACGTAGACTAGACGTGCCAAAATAAGGAACGCAAATGGCGGCGCCCATGGGCGCCGCCATTTGCATACGCATGGGGGGTTGGTTTTTTTTACTCAGCTGTGATAGGCTACATAAACATTTACGTAGCCTATCACGGTATTTTTTTAAAATCTAGCCGTGATAGGCTACGTAAATCTTTACGTAGCCTATCACTTTTTTTTTTCTTTACTGGAAATGGTGGCAGTGGCAGCCGGTCGGAAGACCGGCCGCCGCTGCCGCCGCACCGCCGCCGCACCGCCGCCGCACCGCCTCCGGAGCCGCTGCTGCCAGGGAGATTCGCCCAAGGTAAGTCCCGTCCTGGGGGGGGCGGGGGGCAGACCATTTCACCAATGATTTCAGGGGGCCAAATGCGCTGGCATTCGGCCTCCCCAAGATTCGTGGCAAAATTCTCTGACATCCCTAATTTATGTAGCCTATCACAGCTAATCCCCCCCCAAAAAAACCAGCGTATGCAAATGGTGGTGGCTACGGCGGCCGCCATTTGCATTCCCTATTCTTCGCCGTTCTAGCCTACATAAATATTTATGTAGGCTATTACGGCGGAAAAAAAGGGGAACGCAAGTAACGCCCACTACGCTATTTGCATTCCCTTTTTTTTCGCCGTAATAGCCTATGTATATATTTATGTAGGCTAGAACGGCGAAAAATAAGGAACGCAAATGGCGGCCGCCGTAGCCGCCGCCATTTGCGTATGCTGGTTTTTTTGGGGGGGGATTAGCTGTGATAGGCTACGTAAATACTTATGTAGCCTATCACAGCTGCAAGGGCGCCAATGGCAGCCAGCCAGGAGACCAGCCGCCGGAGCCGCCGCCACTGCCACCAGAACCGCTGCCACCGCCGCCGCATCCACCCCAGGTATCCACGGATTCCTCCTGTCCCCCCACCCCCTTCTGCGGAATCCCCCCGGGATGGAACTTACCTGGGGCGGATGCGGCGGCAGCAGCTCCGGCGGCTGGTCTCCTGGCTGGCCACGGCCAGGCTGCTGCAGCTGCCATTGGCACCCTTGCAGCTGTGATAGGCTACGTAAGTATTTACGTAGCCTATCACAGCTAACCCCCTCCAAAAAAACCAGTGTACGCAAATGGCAGCGGCTATGGCGGCCGCCATTTGCATTCCCTATTTTTCGCTGTTCTAGCCTACAGAAATATATACGTAGGCTATTACGGTGAAAAAAAGGGAAACGCAAATAGCGTACTGAGCACTATTTGCATTCCCCTTTTTTTTCGCCGTAATAGCCTATGTAAATAGGCTCACTGGAATCCGTGGTGGAATTCTCTGCCATCCCTAGGCAGCAGTGAGTTAGGTCTGTGTGTGTAGGGGAACATTAGTGCTGAAACTGGGTCTCAAAAGGAGTGAGAGAGATGACTTGACTACCTGCAGGAAATCTTATTGCACTATGTGTTCCCCTAGAAAACTGATGGAGAACAGGAGTCTGTTTGTGTGTGAATGCTGTGAACTCCCCCCCCCCATCTTATGCTCAGCCTGCTTATATACATGAGTAAACCTGAGGAACATATTAAGAAGCTGCCTTATGTGGAGTCAGATCTTTGGTCCACCTATTGTTGACCCTGACTGGCAGCCACTGTCCAGTGTTTCATGCAAGATTGTTTCCTCGCCCTCCCTGCAGATACCAGGGATTGAACCTGGGATCTTCTGCCTGCAATGCATGTGCCCTGCCCACTGAGTGCATGCTTTGCAAGTTTCCTGTTTGTGCAGAGCAAGCAGCAATTGCAAACACGAATGGGGATCAGGCACGAGACGAGCGACGAGTTGATGTTCAGAGAATCTTGGCAACCTTGAACTTCGTTCGTTCGCCCTTCCCTACTTCCATCCAGCTAAATGCTATGAAGAAAAGGGTGTGAAAGACATATAACACTCTACATCTTTTGTATTGTCTACCTGAGTCAGGGATAGGGGCCCTGTTTCCATGACAACGGAAGGAGAAGGAAGGTGCTGACCTGCATTTTTGTAGGAGCCACTTTTGGTCCAGGCAGGGCTCCATGAGGGTGTACATCACACTATTCCAAGTGGCTTCACATAACTTACTTCCGGGGGGGGGGCAGTTGGAGTGAATGTCAGCTGAGTGGCAGGGGCTGCTCAACCAATAAGAGAGGCTTCCCCCACCCTCTAGGCTCCATAAGGAAGGTGTAAAGCAGTTATTTCCCCTTGTGCGCATTTATAAGACAAGCCCCAAGCCTCATTGAACACAATGGGTGTTACTTCTGAGTAGACACACATATGCTTGTGCTGGGAAAGTTGGGGGAGAACACAGGGATGGGAAACCAGCCCCCTTTCTAACCAAACTGACAATGCACAGGATCTCTATAATGAAGCTGTGAATTAGTTACTTCCTAAGGCAATAAAGCAAACAATGGAAAATCAGAGCCTCAGATAGTGCTTTACTACACTTAGGGAATTTACTACACTTAGTGGTATAGTGGTATATTTTGAAGCACAGGCGCTCATCATGACAGTGCCCAGAGCCATGTCCCAAGGAGAGTCCAAAATTTCAAGCATCTGTGTTGGTTCATATCAACAAACTAAGTCTTAAGAGTTCTTATCTGTTAGGAGCAGGTCGTTTGTGAAGCTAATGGGTCTGGATTACCCATGCAAGACCAACCCACTCCAAAATAATTTGCATTTCATCAAGGAATAATATATTGTTGCTGGGAAAAATTCATTTCCTCCCAGCTACTGTGAAGATTGTAGCTAAGCTTAGAGGGAACGGAGAAGTTTGAAAAGGGAAGGGGGTGGCAGATGACATCAGTGTTGCTGATAATTAGAGATGCACGGACTAGGGATGGTGGAGAATTCTGCCACGGATTTCAATGAGGCCGAATGCAGTGGCATTCGGACCCTGAAATCCGTGGCGGAAAGGCCCGCCACCCCCCCCTGCGGATCCCCCCGGGACAAGACTTACCTAGGGCAGATGTTCCAGACGGCGGTGACTCCTGCAGTGGCTGCCGCGGCCGCAATTTGCAGTCTTTTTTTATTTTTTTACCTAGACGTGATAGGCTACATAAAGACTTACACAGCCTATCACGTCTGGGTAAAAAAACAAAATGGTGTACGCAAATGGCGGTGGCTATGGCGGCTGCCATTTGCGTTCCTTATTTTTCACCATTTTAGTCTACGTAAATATTTACAGACTATTGTGGTGGAAAAAAAGGGGAACGCAAATAGCGTAGTGGGCGCTTATTTGCGTTTTTTATTCGCCATTTTAGCCTATGTAAATATTTACGTAGGCTAGAACGGCGAAAAATGAAAGAATGCAAATAGTGCCCACTACGCCATTTGCGTTCCCCTTTTTTTCGCCGTTTTATCTTACGTAAATATTTACGTAAGATAAATCGGCGAAAAATAGTGAACGCAAATGGTGGCCGCCATAGCCGCCACCATTTGCATACGCTGGTTTTGGGGGGGGGGGGCGGTTAGCCATGATAGGCTATGCAAATTCTTACGTAGCCTATCACAGCTTTCTGGCTGGATGCAAATGGCGGCCGCTACGGCGGCCGCCATTTGCGTCCGCAGCAGCCTGTCCGCAGCCAGAAATCCGGCTGCGAACAGCCCTGGCCGGCTGCTCCGCGGCCTGGCCGCGGAGCAGAGCCGGCCATCAAGGATTCCGGCGGGAGAACCGGATCGCCTCCCCCCCATCCCCCCCACCGCAAAAGATTCCACGAAAAGGTAAGTGGGTTTCGTACATCCCTAGCATGGACCCCACTTACCTGGGTCTGCTGGGGGGTCCGCGGGGGGGGGAGATGATCCGGTCCTCCCCCCCGGAATCCTCCCCGGCCGGCTCCGCTCCACGGCAAGTCCATGGAGCCACTGGCCAGGGCCAGTCGCTACCAGACGTCTGGCCGTGGCTTGTCTAAGGACGCAAATGGAGCCCAGCATAGCAGACGCCATTTGTGCGCCTCCCTTTGGCCATGATAGGCTATGTAAAGATTAGGGAGGCACGCAGATGGCATAGCAGACGCCATTTGCGTCTAGGGATGGCGGAGAATTTCTCCCCGAATCTTCGGGGAGCTGAGCACCAACGCATTCAGCCCCCCGAAATTGGCGGTGAAATTCTCCGCCCCCCCCCCCCCGGGATGGGACTTACCTCCTGCGAATGTCCCTCCCGGCGGCGGGTCCCGGCGGTGGTTCGTCGGCCTTTCATCAGGGGCGGGGGCGGCAGCCGGTCTTCCAACCGGCTGCCACCACCGCCATTACAAAGTAAAGTGTAAAAAAAAAAAAACACCCCGTGATAGGCTACGTAACGATTAACGTAGCCTATCATGGCTAGATTTCCAAAGTCAGCCATGATAGGCTATGTAAATCGTTACGTAGCCTATCACGGGTGACTTCGAAAAAAAAAAAAAGCGCGTACGCAAATGGCGGCACCCTATGGGCGCCGCCATTTGCGTTCCTTATTTGGTCCTGGTACTCTACGTAAATCTTTACGTATACAGGACATATACAGGGCCACCCAAGACGGACAGGTCATGGCAGAGAGTTCTGACAAAATGTGGTCCACTGGAGAAGGAAATGGCAACCCACTCCAGTATTCTTGCCAAGAAAACCCCATGGAACGTATCACAAGGCTAAAAGATATGACGCCGGAAGATGAGCCCCTCAGGTCGGAAGGTGTCCAATATGCTACTGGGGAAGAGCAGAGGGTATTTCCAAGTAGCACCAGAAAGAGTGAAGCGGCTCGGCCAAACCCGAAAGGACACTCAGCTGTGGATGTGTCTGGTGGTGAAAAGAAAATCCGATGCTGTAAAGAACAATATTGTTTAGGAACCTGGAATGTCAGATCAATGAATCAAGGTAAGCTGGAGGTGGTCAAACATGAGATGGCAAGATTGAACATCGACATCTTGGGAATCAGCGAACTAAAATGGACCGGCATGGGCGAATTTCATTCAGGTGACCATCATATCTACTATTGTGGGCAAGAATCCCTTAGAAGACATGGAGTAGCACTCATAGTCAACAAAAGGGTGGGAAAAGCAGTACTGGGGTACAATCTTAAAAATGATAGAATGATCTCAGTATGAATCCAAGGCAAACCATTCAACATCACAGTAATTCAAGTCTATGCCCCAACCACTGAGGCCGAAGAAGCTGAGGTTGATCGGTTCTATGAAGATCTACAACACCTTCTAGAACTAACACCAAAAAAAGATGTCCTCTTCATCATAGGGGATTGGAATGCTAAAGTAGGAAGTCAAGAAATCACCAGGATAACAGGCAGGCATGGCCTTGGTGTACAAAACGAAGCAGGACAAAAGCTTGCCAAGAGAACATACTGATCATAGCAAACACTCTTTTCCAACAGCACAAGAGGCGACTCTACACATGGACGTCACCAGATGGTCAATATTGAAATCAGATTATGTCCTTTGCAGCCAAAGATGGAGAAGCTCCATACAGTCAGTAAAAACAAGACCTGGAGCTGACTGTGGCTCAGATCATGAGCTGCTTCTTGCAAAATTTCGGCTTAAATTGAAGAACGTCGGGAAAACCACTAAACCGTTCAGGTATGACCTAAATCATATCCCTTATGAATATACAGTGGAGGTGAGGAATAGATTTAAGGGATTAGACCTGATAGACAGAGTGCCTGAGGAACTATGGACGGTGGTCCGTAACATTGTTCAGGAGGCAGCAACGAAATCTATCCCAAAGAAAAAGAAATGCAAGAAAGCAAAGTGGCTGTCTGATGAGGCTTTTCAAGTAGCTGAGGAAAGAAGGGCAGCGAAAAGCAAGGGAGAAAGGGGAAGATATACCCAACTGAATGCAGAGTTCCAGAGAATAGCAAGGAGAGACAAGAAGGCCTTCTTCAATGAACAATGCAAAGAAATCAAGGAAAACAACAGAATGGGAAAGACTAGAGATCTCTTCAAGAAAATTGGAGATCTCAAGGGATCGTTTTGTGCAAAGACGGGCATGATAAAGGACAAAGAAGGCAGGGACCTAACAGAAGCAGATGAGATTAAGAAGAGGTGGCAAGAATACACAGAAGAACTATACAGGAAAGATCTGAATGTCCCTGATAGCCATGATAGTGCGGTCACTGAACTTGAGCCGGACATCCTAGAGAGTGAAGTCAAGTGGGCCTTAGGAAGCATTAGTAACAACAAAGCTAGCGGAGATGACAGTATTCCAGCCAAGCTATTTAAAATCCTAAAAGATGATGCTGTTAAAGTGCTGCATTCAATATGCCAACAAATCTGGAACACTCAACAGTGGCCACAAGACTGGAAAAGGTCAGTTTACATTCAATTCCAAAGAAGGGCAACGCCAAAGAGTGTTCAAACTACCGCACAATTGCGCTCATTTCACATGCCAGCAAGGTGATGCTCAAAATCCTACAAGCTAGGCTTCAGCAGTATGCGAACCGAGAATTACCGGAAGTACAAGCTGGGTTTAGAAGAGGCAGAGGAACTAGAGATCAAATCGCCAACATTCGCTGCATCATGGAGAAAGCAAGAGAATTCCAGAAAAACGTCTATTTCTGCTTCATT
The DNA here is from genome assembly GCF_057233095.1 of Heloderma suspectum. Classification (NCBI taxonomy): domain Eukaryota; kingdom Metazoa; phylum Chordata; class Lepidosauria; order Squamata; family Helodermatidae; genus Heloderma; species Heloderma suspectum. Next base: position 277,984,067 of record NC_139458.1, read on the forward strand.
GACTACGCTAAAGCCTTTGATTGTGTGGATCACAACAAACTGTGGCAAATTCTTAAAGTGATGGGAGTACCAGACCACCTTACCTGTCTCCTGAGAAACCTGTACGAGGGTCAAGAAGCAACAGTAAGAACCAGACATGGAACAACTGATTGGTTTAACATTGGGAAAGGAGTACAACATAATGTCGCCCTGCTTATTTAACTTATATGCAGAGTACATCATGAGAAACGTGGGGTTGGATGAATCAGAGGACGGAATTAAGATTGCTGGGAGAATTATCAACAACCTCCAATATGCAGACGATACCACCCTAATGGCAGAAAGCGAAGAGGATCTAAAGAGCCTCTTGTTGAGGGTGAAAGAGGGGAGTTCAAAAGCTGGTTTGAAACTCAACATTAAAAAAACTAAGATCATGGCATCTGGCCCTATCACTTCCTGGCATATAGAAGGGGAAGAAATGGAAGCAGTGACAGATTTTACTTTCTTGGGCTCCAAGATCACCGCAGACGGTGATTGTAGCCATGAAATTAAAAGACGCTTGCTCCTTGGGAGGAAAGCTATGGCCAACCTAGACAGCATAATAAGAAGCAGAGACATCACCTTGCCAACAAAGGTCCGTCTAATCAAAGCTATGGTTTTCCCAGTAGTAAGGTATGGCTGTGAGAGCTGGACTATAAGGAAGGCTGAGCGCCGAAGAATTGATGCTTTCGAACTGTGGTGCTGGAGAAGACTCTTACGAGTGCCCTGGACTGCAAGGAGGTCAAATCAGTCCATCCTAAAGGAAATCAACCCTGAGTGCTCATTGGAAGGACAGATACTGAAGCTGAAGCTCCAATATTTTGGCCACCAAATGCGAAGAGAAAACTCCCTGGAAAAGACCCTGATGCTGGGAAAGACTGAAGGCAAAAGGAGAAGGGGACGGCAGAGGATGAGATGGCTAGATAGCATCACTGATGCAATGAATATGAACTTGAGCACGCTCCGGGAGAGAGTGCAGGACAGGAAGGCCTGGCGTGCTATGGTCCATGGGGTCACGAAGAGTCGGACACGACTGAACAACAACAACCATGACCCTACAGTCTTTTGTCATCCTAAACGTCTTGTGGATTTGAATAGTTGCTAGTCCCAGCCTAGCGTACAGAGCTAAGGCTAAGGGAAGATGTATATCAACCAGATGCCTCTCATTAGAAGTACTGTAAGAAGTTAATATTTAAAAACAGCAAAAAATTAAAATAACTATACACTATATTGAAGAAAGGAAATTAAACCACAAAAGCAACAATCAAGTAAACTCAATGGTAAGAATGAAACTCACCAAAACCAGTATGCATACAATGAAGTTGCTATTAAACAATATATATATATATATATTATAAGTGTGTGTACTATTTTGGCATTCTTTCCACTCTTATATGCTCTCAAATGTCCAACACCAGGGTGGTCTGTGGATTATGAGGATCTTGAACTGCATTGTATAATAACCAATTACCTGTTGTCTGCCAACATTTCCAAAACGAACTACAAACCTGAAATCCCAGTGTCTTGAGACACAAAGGAGATCAGTTCTCCTTCACCACCACCCTCCACCGCTCCAGCCTTCCCTGAGTGGTACCAAGATCTTCTTCCTCTGGTTCAAATTCTCACTCAAGTCCACCCTTAAGTCTATCCTTAAAGACGAGTTTAACCAGAAACCTGTGCATATCTGTACGGGAGACACTTATCTGTGGAAAGCCTGAAATAAAGAAACAAAAGATTCTCTTGGCTGTGTGAGTTGTTGAATGTGTGCCAACACAAGTGACATTAACCATGACCTGAGAATCATGACAAATATTTCTAATAAGTGATGGCCATGCGATCATCTTTGGCCAACCACCTTATTAATCCAAATACAAAGGGTTGGATCCAGCATTTGCTTTCCATGAGTGAAGGGGCCTTCTGTGAGAGGAAGTGCTCTGCTCATGGAAGGTCCCTCCACCCAGTTTGGGGGATCCCACACACACACCACAGATCACCCAACTCAGCAGGATCTCCTGTATCTTTGTGTAGCATTTTCAGGGGGCTGGTGGGGCTGCCATAGGAAGTAGGGGGCAGGGAAATCCACCTTTGTCAATTCAGTTGATACAGCTGAAATCTGGATCCAACCAAGACCAAGAGAGAATCAGTTCTAAGAGAGCAATCCTATAGGATTGACAGTCGACAGATGGAGGGTTCCGAGAGCCAGGCAGTGCAGGACAAGCAACACAGGGTTTTATAGCCTCCCCGTCCTCCATTTTAGCATTTTGTGCTGGACGGCCTCTACATCCACTCAGCTTGCTTACCTTGTGGGCTGGGACAGGAACAGAGAGGGTTGTGGATCCAGCAGATCCATGTCCTCTCCTCTCCCCTTCCTGCCGACTGGCATGCCCCCTTTCCTCCCCTCCCTATCCTCTTCCAAAGTTTAATTTTTGTGAACTGCCCAGAGAGCTTCAGCTATGGGGCAATATAGAAAAATAATTTTAAAAAAACGAACCTGAGAAAAAGAAGCGGCTGCAGAACTTTCCGTGATGGCTGTGAGAGGTGGGGGAATCTGAGTGCCCCCCAAGGTTGTAGTTCTGTCTACCGCTTTTGGGGGGAGGGGATCCACTGTATTCTATTGCCCCTGGAACACGCTCCCAGAGACCATAGGATTCCTCTCTAAGCCTCTCACCCACACAGAAACACACAATTAATATGGATATGTGTACATATGGACAGAAGCCTACATAGGTGCAGTGTAGGACACATCTTATCATTCTAAAGGGTAATGAAGGCTTCCTATGAAGGGAAACACATGTCTAATATAGGAGGATCCACGTGCTGCACCCAGAGCAAAAACCTGCCCGTTTTAAGCCATCAGATCCTAAAGAATGATGCCGGGAGTGGAGTAGTTAATCCTGCAAGGCAGTCAGTCCTTCTTTTGTCCCAAAGATTTTCAGATTCAGGACTTCACACTACAAATTAGTGACTCCAGTGACCTGGATCAATTTAAGAGTACCTTCAGGTCAGTAGCTCTGAACATAGGAGACGTATGAAAAAGCACAGCTCATTCATGCCTGAAACTCACTTCTAAGTCTGTATGCCATTAGTGATATTTAAAAGGTTTTAGGTTTCCAGCCAGCAATGGGGGGAGGGGATGAAATCTTAAGTTAAAAGAATATAAAGAGCCCGGAAGGATTAAAACAAATAAATAAATCTGGTTCTGACTCAGCTTTTGGCTTATGCTACTCCATAATTGCCATAAATACTAACTCTGAAAAAATGCTAATTTGAACATAATTTGTCTCTTCATGTTACAGAGGGTCTGGTTTCTAAATACAGAAGTTAAATGAAATAAGCAATATGTAGTCAATGTGCACTGTGAATCTCCAAGTTACATTTGGAAGAATATTTGAAGTCCCTGCTTCCTGGCTGACCATCTTGCCTTCTAACCAAGTCCATATGAAAAATGCTTAGTAATAGAATGAAGGTTTTTTTCCATTTAGCCATCTAACAGCAGAGTGCAGAAAGCCTCAGAGGAAATGCTTGCTTTGCATCAAATTTCAATACAACATGCAACTATTTTAGAGCCACTAAGATTTGCAAGAGCTCTAAATGTAAAGAGGATAATTCTGGTTTTAGAAAGAAAAAGAAACCCAGTCTTCTCATTTCTAGTTTTCAAACTCTGACATCATTTGATTACATTATTTTGCCATTCACTAGCATAAAATGTGCCCATTTTATGCAAAGCCTCAACTGAGCCAACAAGGGAGCAGTAATATTAAAAACAGTGTATTCAGTGACATTCGATGAAACTAGGTGAAATTATTTACAGTATCTCTGCAAATGACTGAAGGTGGCTTTTGAGCATACTGGGCAAGTCTGTAAGACACTGCTGTTGTACTGCCCCCATCTATTTCAGCAGTCACTCAGGAAAATCTTGCACGAACTTCATTAACTGAGAATGGGGTAGCCATGTCTCGCAGCTAGCAGGGCCGGCCCTTCCATGAGGCAGAGTGAGATGACCAGTTCAGGAGGCAGATGCTAAGGGGGGCAGGGAGCAGTGACAAGGCGTTCAAGGACAAAGCCATGTGGACTCCCTGGTGTTCCTGTCCCTGTTGCCAGATGAAGTGATGGATGCTGTTCCATCTCAATAGTCAAAGTAAAATTCAGCTGCCAGTCTAGATTCAACTGTATATGGAATGAGAGGAGGGGGCCATCCTACCTTCTTTACATTGGTTGGTGCCACTTATTTCTTTTGCTGTTGTTGCATTTTGTTTTTAATTTGTTTTTATGCTGTGTTTTAATTCAAATTTTGCTTTTAATCTAGGTTTTATTCTTAGCTGCCTTGATAGACATTAGTTGGCAGGAAGGCAGGACATAAATTAAATACATAAATAATAGGGATGTATGAGATATTTGTTTTTGATCAGGATTTTCCCAGTTTGCACCTTCTGGACCAAACACAGACCTGGACACAATCTGTAGTCGAGGTCCATACACTTCGGAGTTTGCAATGTGATTGGCGGACCCCAAAATATGTCTGACAGCAACAGTACATTTGAAAAATGTGCATGAAATAAAGAACCTTTAAAAACATGTGCAGAAATACGTTTTAATCAATGGGAGAAAAATTTCAAAGCTGCACATGATGGATGCGTACATCTGGAAAAACAGTATAAAATACACATGAAAATACACATGGATTTTTATGCGAAAGGAAAAAAAACAAAGGTCATTGATACAAATGTGAGTTGGAATGAGCTTCGAGATGGAATTTGGAGAATGTAGGTGAGCTCGAGTTTTGCTGATTTGCACATCCCTAATAAATTGCCCCTGGCAGCTAAGTGTCCTGGATTGGCCCCCTGATGGCCAGAATATGTGTTAATACTAATCTGAAAGTAATTGGAATTCAGTGTTAGCAGGAGCATTACCTCAACCCTTAAGTCTCTTAACTGGTATACGCCAAACTGTACATTACATGAAATGCATTTTTGCATTAACTTGACTGCGTCTTAATCAGAATGAGCAGGTATAAGGGCCCCTGATCAAGAGAGGACCCATAGGAGGCAGGGAGGGCAAGCTTAGCCTGCTATTTTGTTTTTTTTAACAGTTGTGGGGCTGTTCACACATAACGCTGGCAAACCTAGCAATTGCACGTTAACTGTGGGTTTAACCCACGATTAACCTATAGTGACCGGGTTCGGATGTCACGTCCCAGCCCCCGATCAGCTTGTTTGGGGGTTGAATATTCAAAATGGCTGTGGAACACACCCAGTATGCACCATGGCAAATCGTGGGTTAATTAATTAAACCATGATTTTCTGTCGCTACATGCAAACCAGGTCAATGTGTGGTTTGGCTCTTAGTAGGGATGTAGGAAAGTCACTTACCTTTTCAACGGGGTGATTCGCGGTGGGGGGGAGGCACTCCGCATCTCCCCCCAAAATCCTAAACCGTCTGGTTCCGCGGAGCCACCAGCCAGGGCCTTCCGCAGCCAGAGTTCTGGCCACGGATGGGCTGCTGTGGACGCAAATGGCGGCCACCGTAGCGACCGCCATTTGCATCCTGTGAAGCTGCCGTGATAGGCTATGTAAGTATTTATGTAGCCTATCATGGCAAGCCAAAAAAAAAAGTGTACGCAAATGGCGGCGGCTACGCCAGTATTCCAGTTGCTTCCCACAAGCAGCTGGTTGGCCAGTGTATGAACAGAATGCGAAACTAGAGAGGCCTTTGGTCTGACTCAGCATGGCTCTTTTTATGCTCTTAAATTTTGACCATAGGTAAAGAAATGTTTTAAAAGCCCCTTCCTTCCAGTGTTGAGTGGCGGAGTCGTCCCCCCACCTCTGCTTACATTATGCATTATTTCACATTTCAGAGAAATTTCTCCTTTCTTCAGGATCCTCAAAAGGGCATTATTCACTGAGTCTTTTTCATATGCAGTGATATTTAAATATAATGTTGATTGGTTAAATATCAAACTACTAAAAGATCAAGAAAAAAACTTTAATTATTTGGCAGCCCCACTTCCTAGTGAATGGATGTCATCCTCCTACCAGGTTAATAGCACAATCCAATGCATATCTACTCAGAAGTAGGTCCCATCGAGTTTAATGGGACATATTCGCAGGTGTGTGTATAAGACTGCAATCTAAATCACTTTCAAATTTGGTTGAAATTGACTAAGCACACTTAACTACCACAATCTGATGCTGAGTTTGTGAATTATGAAAAGAAGAATTGGCAGATTCACACAAGCATCTTAAACGTTTATGCCAAAATATTGGATCCTGGAATATGTTTTGTTGTTTCTAGTCGATAAGGAGGTGATAAACTAAGCAGAGACTAGTAGCAACTAAGAGCTAGGGATGTCAGAGGATTCCGCCACGGATCTCGGTGAGGCCAAATGCCAGTGCATTCGGCCCCCTGAAATCCGTGGCAGAACGAAGCCCCCACCCCCCCAACCCACGAAAGGCGTGCGAAACAAACCACTTACCTGCTGCCATTCGCGCTGAGTTGCGAATGGCAGCCGCCCTGCGGCTGCCATTCACTTCCTGATCATAGCCGTGATAGGCTACGTAAATACTTACATAGCCTATCACGGCTAATGCAGGGACGTCCTTTGTGTCCCTGCGGAGGCCATGATAGGCTACGTAAGTATTTACGTAGCCTATCACAGCAAGCCAAAAAAAAAAAAAACACAGCGTATACAAATGGCAGCGGCTGCAGCGGCCGCCATTTGCATTCCCTATTTTGAGCCATTTTAGCTATTACGGCGAAAAAAAGGGAACGCAAATAGCATAGTGGGCGCCATTTGCGTTCCTTCCCCCCCCCCCTCCGTTTTAGCCTACGTAAATATTTATTCTGTATTCCAGCAACTGGAAGACAGAAATGTGTTGGCCCGGTTGGAGTTCACCAGGAAAAGAGCCTTCACTGTGGTGGCCTCCTTCCTGTGGAACTCTTTGCCTTTGGAGGTCAGGCAGGCACCAACGTTGTGTTCCTTCCGGCGCCTCCTGAATACATTATTATTTTGGGAAGGCTTCCTTAAGTGACTAGCCACAGTTTATTAAATTTGGCCTTATCAGAACTTGTCTCTTTTAAAATGTTTTAATTGTTTTAACATGGTGTTTCATTTTTTTATCCTTGCTGTTCACCGCTCCAAATTTTTGTGGAGTAGCACATAAATATTGTAAATAAATAATAATAAATTGCCTCTGATACTGGCGGTAATATATAGCCCTCATGACTAGTAGGCAGTGGTAACCTCCATGATTTTGTCTATAAATGTGTCTTTAAAATTGGTCCAGTCTGTTTCTCCCAGCTCCAATGTGTATTATGCTGTTGGTTCTAGCAGTGCACCTTCTACTGGAATACCTCTCTAAAACCTGACTTTGAATGACCTGGACTTTGTGGATTGCCACTGTCTCTTTGACCAGAACCCACCAGAATTTTTTTTCCCAGCTGGATCTGCTGTAGCCCAGACTTTCTACACTCCTAACTCAATACAATACCTAGTCAAGTTTTTAGAAAAGTATAAAACCTGGTCTAAAAAATCTAAAGAAAAATATCAATACTTGTTGTTGTTGTTGTTGTTGTTCAGTCGTGTCCGACTCTTCGTGACCCCATGGACCATAGCACGCCAGGCCTTCCTGTCCTGCGCTCTCTCCCGGAGCGTGCTCAAGTTCATATTCATTGCATCCGTGATGCTATCTAGCCATCTCATCCTCTGCCGTCCCCTTCTCCTTTTGCCTTCAGTCTTTCCTAGCATCAGGGTCTTTTCCAGGGAGTTTTCTCTTTGCATTAGGTGGCCAAAATATTGGAGCTTCAGCTTCAGTATCTGTCCTTCCAATGAGCACTCAGGGTTGATTTCCTTTAGGATGGACTGATTTGACCTCCTTGCAGTCCAGGGCACTCGTAAGAGTCTTCTCCAGCACCACAGTTCGAAAGCATCAATTCTTCGGCGCTCAGCCTTCCTTAAAGTCCAGCTCTCACAGCCATACATTACTACTGGGAAAACCATAGCTTTGATTAGACGGACCTTTGTCGGCAAGGTGATGTCTCTGCTTCTTACTATGCTGTCTAGGTTGGCCATAGCTTTCCTCCCAAGGAGCAAGCGTCTTTTAATTTCATGGCTACAGTCACCGTCTGCGGTGATCTTGGAACCCAAGAAAGTAAAATCTGTCACTGCTTCCATTTCTTCCCCTTCTATATGCCAGGAAGTGATGGGGCCAGATGCCATGATCTTCGTTTTTTTAATGTTGAGTTTCAAACCAGCTTTTGCACTCTCCTCTTTCACCCTCAACAAGAGGCTCTTGAGATCCTCTTCGCTTTCTGCCATTAGGGTGGTATCGTCTGCATATCGGAGGTTGTTGATAATTCTCCCAGCAATCTTAATTCCGACCTCTGATTCATCCAACCCGGCATTTCTCATGATGTACTCTGCATATAAGTTAAATAAGCAGGGTGACAATATGCAGCCTTGTCGTACTCCTTTCCCAATTTTGAACCAATCGGTTGTTCCATGTCTGGTTCTTACTGTTGCTTCTTGACCCTCGTACAGGTTTCTCAGGAGACAGGTAAGGTGGTCTGGTACTCCCATCACTTTCAGAATTTGCCAGAGTTTGTTGTGATCCACACAATCAAAGGCTTTAGCGTAGTCAATGAAGCAGAAATAGACGTTTTTCTGGAATTCTCTTGCTTTCTCCATGATGCAGCGAATGTTGGCGATTTGATCTCTAGTTCCTCTGCCTCTTCTAAACCCAGCTTGTACTTCCGGTAATTCTCGGTTCACATACTGCTGAAGCCTAGCTTGTAGGATTTTGAGCATCACCTTGCTGGCATGTGAAATGAGCGCAATTGTGCGGTAGTTTGAACACTCTTTGGCGTTGCCCTTCTTTGGAATTGGAATGTAAACTGACCTTTTCCAGTCTTGTGGCCACTGTTGAGTGTTCCAGATTTGTTGGCATATTGAATGCAGCACTTTAACAGCATCATCTTTTAGGATTTTAAATAGCTCGGCTGGAATACTGTCATCTCCGCTAGCTTTGTTGTTACTAATGCTTCCTAAGGCCCACTTGACTTCACTCTCTAGGATGTCCGGCTCAAGTTCAGTGACCGCACTATCATGGCTATCAGGGACATTCAGATCTTTCCTGTATAGTTCTTCTGTGTATTCTTGCCACCTCTTCTTAATCTCATCTGCTTCTGTTAGGTCCCTGCCTTCTTTGTCCTTTATCATGCCCGTCTTTGCACAAAACGTTCCCTTGAGATCTCCAATTTTCTTGAAGAGATCTCTAGTCTTTCCCATTCTGTTGTTTTCCTAAAGCACATAAAAAAGACAAGGTGAATTCTACGAGGAAGTGATTTAAAGAAATCTAAGTAGAAAAGATGGAATATTTTCAGGAAGTGGGGAAGAGTTCATGTAAGGAAGGTGCGGAATGATACATTTTAAAAAAAACAACACCTCAGGATAATGGATTATTCTCTCTTTTATCCAGGAAAATTAGCAGAATTAACAAAGAGCAAAACATCTGGGGAAAAAATCAGAATGTAGCAGCAGTTGGCTTTTTCCTAAGTATATGGTCAGACTGTTACAACATATGGAAAATCAATGAAAGATTTTGATACTCATGTCTGGCACTCTTACATCTAGCCCCAAGTGGTGCTAATATAATCATGAGTCTGTTTTGCGTTATCCACTCTCTGCCTTACAAGAGTTTTGTTGTCCTGACTAGGGACAAATGGATCAGACTATTTTCAGTCCATGTCTGTTTTGCATGTGCTCATTTGTAAGTATGTTGCACCCCCATTAATTGGTTTAAAAAAAAAAAAATCAGCACAAAGTTTTGAATACATCTTAGATGCATTGTTATGGTAAAATGGACATTTTATATGCATTCTGGTGTGTTTTTTACACTGAAAATGTATCAGCAAATTTTGAGATGTGTGGAATCAGAAGGATAACTGTGTCCCAATATGCACATTAGTTTGGGAGGTGAAAATCAAATAGGTTGGCTTCCAAATTTGGACTGAACAAACTCTCAGAGCATCCATAGCCCTGATCAGAAACAGGTGCCTTGTAAATTGGTCCTTTAGGACCTATTTACAGTTGGTCCAACTGAAGATTTCTGTTGAACATTTTGGCTGAACCATGTTAATGCACGAATGTTTAGGGCAAAAGGAAGAACTTTAAGGCCCACACGTTTCATTTGAAAATATCTGAGCAAGTGCTCTCTCTTTTAAAACAAAGGCTGAATCATGACCAGAGGTTTGTTTGTTTAGAATTAAACGAGCCCCCATCAGTGCAATCCCATGCATGCAGAAGCAAGTCCTTTGTCTTAGGGCTGTGCACCACTTTGGAGCCAAATCCGAATACCGAAGCGAATTGGGCTGCTTCTGGGGTGCCTCCTTGAGATCCAAAGTGAATCAGAACAGCACCGAGGTGATCCGAAGCAAAGCGGGTCGTCGACACAGCACCTCAGCCCGCCTTGGAGATTAGGAGCTATTCTGAAGCTATCTGAAGCCCAGACAGCCTGTCTCTAAAGTGTATCAACTTGTGAAAGATCAGGGAGGGCGAGAGGAGGGGAGGAGAGGGAGGGTGGGGGGAAATGGTGAGCCTTGATGACTGGCAACTCTAGTAGCCAAATTAGGGCAGTCTCCAACCAGTGAAAGTGGTGGAGGGGGGTGGGGACTACTGTATATATTGGAGATGAGCCTGCTTTGTTTCATTGTGTGGGAGAGAATTGGTTAGAGTCGGTTAGAGAGAAAGTTGGCTAGATCTGTGTGGTGTGTGTGTGTTGTACTGAAGCTTTGTCGTTCTTCTTCCTTCCCACCCAGCCCATCTCAATTCAACTATTCCCTTTCTTTCTTTTCCAGATTCTTTATTTAAAAAAAAAAAAAAGTAATTTAGTTTCCTCCTTGTCTTGCCTTGTTCTTTGGCTCCCCACCCCACGCCCACCCTTCTGAACTCAACTATTCTTATTAGTTCATTTGTTCTTTCCTTCTTTCTTTCTTTCTTTCTTTCCAGATTCTTAATTCAAAAAAAACACTATATGTGTGTGTGTGTGTGTGTGTGTGGTGTACTTTCTTTTCCTTGTAATTGGCTCCCACCCCCCCGCCGCCCCCCGGGCCCTTCTCAATTCCTGTATTCCTTCCCTTCCATTTTTAAACTACCTGTTCCCCTTAAAAAAAAAATTAAAACCCTTTTCTCTTATGTTAAGATTATAGGAAATGCACTGTACTCCTCCCAACCCCTTTGCTTGTAGGTAGTTCTGTATTTGCTTTTATTTTACTCGTGTGTGTGTGTGTGTGTGTGTGTGTGCTTGTGTTGTGGACAAGCAAGCAGTGTGTGTCAAAGCACTACACACAAGTCCACATTTCAAAATTCAGTGGGCAAAGCACTACACACATTGACATATATTATTTAAATTTAATGCTACGCTGTGTGGCAAAGCAAGCCCAGTATTATGTATATTCAGGGTCTTGGCAGGCACAGAGGTGGGCAACGTGCTGCTGGGACCAGCAGCACCGGCGGTAGCCAAGCTGGCTCTCCCCCAGTCTGCCTAGCACAAAAACTACTGGGACAAACTGTCTGAAGTTTGGCTGGTTCAGTCACCTGCATTGGGGCTGCCGGGTACCCAGATTTCATGCACTTCTGTGCAACCAGTGAAAAGTTATAGCTCTTTGCTTTGAGAGTTTTTGTTGAAAAAAATCAAATTTTACCTGTACCTAGCACAAACTGGATGGGGAGGAATAAGCTGAAGCTGAACCCTGACAAGACAGAGGTACTTCTGGTGGGAGACAAGAGGACATTAGGGGGTGTTGATCTGGTGTTGAATGGGGTACAGCTGAAAGGTCAGGTCCGCAGCCTGGGGGTCATTTTAGACTCCCAGCTGTCCACAGAGGTTCAAGTGTCAACCATGAGCCAGACAGCATTGTACCAACTCCATCTGATACGGGGGCTGCACCCCTACCTTCCCGACCATCTGCTCCCATTGGTAGTGCATGCCCTGGTCTCCTCTCGTCTAGACTACTGTAATGTGCTCTAGGTGGGGTTACCCTTGAAGACGGTTTGGAAGCTGCAGCTGGTGCAGAATGCAGCAGGCGGCTCACCTGATTAAAGGCAGCCGCCGGCGTGATCACATCACTCCAGTGCTGAAGGAGTTGCACTGGCTACCAGTTGTTTTCTGGGCCAAATCCAAGGTGTTGGTTTTGACCTTTAAAACCCTATGCTGTTCCGTCCCAGCCTATCTCAAGGAGCGGCTCCAGCAACACCAGACAGGCCGCCTAACAAGATCAGCCTCGGATGGCCTTTTCTCTGTCCCATCAGCCAGGACAGCTAGGCTGGTGAGGACAAGGGAGAGGGCCTTCTCTGTGGTGGCCCCCACTCTGTGGAACTCCCTCCCTAGGGAACTCTGCCATGCCCGCTCTTTAATGAGCTTCCGCCACACACTGAAAACTTGGTTATTCAGGCAGGCATTTGGGGTGGGTTAGGGTATTTTTCAATAATGTTTTAATGTATAATTTTACTGTTTTAAATTGTACTATTGTACACCTCCCAGAGTGCCCGGGTGACCGGCCAGATGGGCGATTAAGAAAATCAATAAACAAACAAACACTACTGGGCCAAACTGTCTGAAATTTGGCAGGGGGGATCACCTCTATGTCAGGTCCCCAAATTTCTTGTATTTATCATGAAAACTGAAAAAGTTATGGCTGTTTCTGTTTTCCAATGCAAGTCAATGGGAAAATGTCAAATCCAAATCATTCAGATAGCCGAATCTTGCTTCGGATCCAAATCCAAAGTGAAGCAGATTGGGTCCGAATCAGTCCAAAGCGAAGTGGGGCCAATTTGGAAGATCCAAATCGGCATCCAAAGTGAAGGGGGGGTCGGCGCACAGCCCTACCTTCTATTCAATGGGTCTTATTTCCAGGTAGGTGTGCATAGGATTGAAGGCTAACAAACCATGTGTCTTTACTTAGAATTAAGGCCTGCTGAGTTCAATTGGACTAGGTAACTGTGTCTAGGATTGCAGCTTCAGGGTGCAATCCTGTGCATATCTAGACAGAAAAGAGCCCAACAACACTTAGCATTCCCCAGCCAGCTATGTTGGCTGGGAGTTGTCAGACTTTTTTCTGTCTAAACATGCATTGGATTGCACCCTAAATGTTACATATTTTGGGCCAGACTTTCTAGGTAAAAGGAAGAAAGAAAGCCCAACACTTAGCATGTTATATGGTAGAAAGAAAGAGAAAATAAACGTCTTCAAATTAAAAAAAGATTTTGCTGGGCGAGCAATTTGTGGATCACAGTCAGAGCATTCAAGCTTATTCCAGCGAGAGCCACTTTTCAAAAGAAAATCCTAATGCAAATCATTTAAAGTAATGTTATGTAAATAAGCAGTAAGACCGGCTGCGGTTTCTACTCTAGTACTCTGTAATTTCCTTTGAAAGTCTCCCCTCCCCCCTGCTTTTTCCTTTGCTTAAAAAAAATCATGCACAGCACCATTTAGAGTTCAATATAACCTCATTATGTCTCGTTGGCATTTTCTCCAGCAGAGGCAACAGCTGCATAACTCTGATAAACTTGAGAAAGGCCGAAAAGACATGATGTTGCTTGAGACTGATGAGCAGACGGCTTGTAGGAGATGCTCTCTCCCTTGGCAAACACTTGCCGCAGTTAAATCTCACCCTGGATCTTACAACGTACAAATGCACTTAACAGACATTACACGCAGTGCGACGAGCAAATCTCTCAGAGGAGATACACTTCCACACAGAAGGACAGTGAGCCTGCTTGTCACGGCTACACCGCATTAGTAAGGATGGAAGGCTGGTGTCCAGAGTGTAAAACTAATTAGTAGGAAAAGGTGAACCAAACTCCCTGAAGCCTAACGCATCATGAATATTTTTTAGTATGGTACAACTAACCACATGTTGCATTTTTCTAACACTAGGACATTTTGCTGCCTGAGGCAAAGGACAAAATGGTACCCTCCATTCCACATATGGACTCTGACTGGTTTGGCAGTTGGTCAACACTGGCAATGGGTCCACATCCTCTGCTACCCTAAGGGCAGCAGGATAGGGGGTTGCAGGACAAGCCATGTGGCACACACAGGTCAATCTTCTGACCCTCACCAGTGTCACTCCCTGCCCTTCAGCATCTGCTGCCTGAGATGGATGCCTCACCATGCCTTATGATAGGGCTGGCCCTGACTAACACTGTTCTCCTAAACATCTGTGCCATATTGCCCTCCCTGGAATGCCACCATAACATAATGGTTTATGATGCTGAGCTGATGAAGTTTCATTGTACTTCATTTTAAATAATCATTTCTCGGTACAGAAACATCATATCTTTGATGTTTGAACAATGAAGTTATAGGATATAAGGAACTGCTTTATAGGGAATCACAACATTGGCCCTCTTACCCTAAGATCTGAGATTGTTTTAACAGAAGATGTCAGAGACTGAGCCTGGACCCTAATTATGCATCCAAAGCATATCCTAATCATATGTCCTACTCATATACCATGCAGCAAATGATATGGAAACATCTGATGCTATAGCATTTTCAAGGCTAAAAGGGTATGGGCTAATCAGTTCCTGGATGCCTTGGAAAAATGGTTGCCATAAGTGAAGAAAGTCACTTTTCACAAGCTCAGAGGCCTGACAGGTCGGGGTTTGTTTGTTTGTTTATGAAAACCAGTGATGGTAATTCTCTTACTGGGCCAGTTCAGATATAACTATCTCCGACCTATAAACCATAGTTTCATATCCTGGTTAGTAAGTAAGCAGGGATTAAACCACAGTTTCCCAGTTCACATATAGCAGAAATGATTTAAAGAAGCTATAATAACAGTGCCAAATCAGGTGCACAAGGGGAGCATGTGGGCACACAGCTCATTTTCAGACTGATAAATCATGGTTTACTAACCCAAGATTGTTATGCCTGAACTGGGCCATTGTTTAATATCAGGTGATGTCATCATGCTATGGGTTATTGACTGTTCCAACCCAAGTGTTTTGTCCAAAATATCCCTTTTGAAAATTTGCTTTTTAAACAAGTCCAGTTACATCAGCATCTAAGAAGCATCCATGGAGATGTCAAACTGAACAGAATTTTAATAATTATAGCATGAAACAAAAAGAGAGAGCTGCTTCATGTTGACCCAATACAATACTGGGGCTAACTGGGACTGCTGAGAAGTGCGTGCATTTCAAATTAATGGTCAAAGAGGTCATCTTTTTGCCATTCAGTTCTTCAGTTGTGACATCATTTAAAATATCAGCTCCTATCAGCAAGTGCTTTGTAAGGACCCTGAGAAAAATACTGTGCAGATTTTTAAGGTCATTTTGACCCAAGGGAAATCTTAGATAGTAAGGTTTCTGGTGTAATCTAACTTCGATTTCTTGAGGGACAGCTGCTGTGAAGTCAGTCTGTTTATTGGAATCGTGAATGGATGAATTTCGAAAAACACAACAAAGGCATTTTCTAGACTCGGGCTGTATAAGACTGCCTATTTATTGTTTAAGGTGTCTATTAACATATAACATATTAAAGTATTTAAGGCAACAACTGAAAGCACACTTACACAGCAGTAAGCCCAACTGAATTCAATGGGATTTACTTCTAAGTAAACCTATCTAGGATTGCATTGATACACAAGTAACAACAACAAAGAATAAGAATTAACATTGGCCTCGCCCAGTTTCCCTAGCAGCTCAATTGTAGAGCACATCTTTTACTTGCACAATTCCCAAGTTGAATCCCTGGCATCTCCTGGTAGGAGCTGGGAAAGACTCCTGCCTGAAACCCTAGAGTCACTGCCAGTCAGTGTAGACAGTACAGAGTTAGATGGACCTGACTCATTATAAGGCAGTTTCCTATCTCAGATGCCTTAGCCTTCTTGACATTCCTTTCCACAGACACAAGGGAGTAAAGCAAGGCCTGGAATTGCACCTTGAAAGGTGTTACACGCCTAGGAGAGTATTGTTTTTTAAAAAACACACACACACAAGTAAAAGAGAAGTCTAGGGCTTCTCCACATGGGGCTTTTATCATCCAATCAAAACTGGTTACTCGTGGAAGTTGGCAGGTCCTTTACACAATGTCGTCAACCTCCAGGACTCCTCCAACCTCATGTTTGAGTATCAAAGTCAGATGAATGGAGGCAACATGCATTTTCCTGATAGCAAAACCAGTAGTGGTACACAGAGGGGGAATCTCCACTCTTACTGGTATGCCTATGTGAGATTGCTTTTAAAAAAGACGAAGAAGAACTAGTTTGGCATTAACAGAGCTGGTCACATCAAAAGTACCCCAAGTGTGGAAAATTGGGCTTCTAATTCCCAGTGGCAAAATTCCAATCAATGAGCAGTGAACTGGGGAGCATGGTCATTTTTTATTTATTTCATAAACACAGCACTAAATTAGATGATTCCTGGGGGACAATTAGAAACAAGCCATATTACTTTTCCTCCCATGTAAAGCCTATTAAGCTTATTACACAAATTCCTTCAAGGCTTTAGGAGCAGAGCCTACACTTGATAGACTACGGAACTTTCCTCCCAAAGCCATTTACTCTATTTTAATGAGGCTTGTGAGCTCAGAGAGTTTGATTAGCCTGACGGGGTTTTCTTTCATAGCTTTCCCATTAGCGGTTTTATCAGTAGATGAGAACTACTAGTCACAGACTAGCCTAATCAGAGATAGACATAGGGGCCAGCACATTGCTTAGAATTGGGCATTGGGAGGCATGGGCATTATTTCTAGCAGTAGCACACACAGAGTGACCCATTCCTAGTGAGATATTCTCCAAATTGTACCTTTAAAGAGCAATACAATTGTAATTATACTCTCACACAGACTAAATGGAGGAAGCTCCTGGGAAGTTTGCCCATGGAGTGGGTAACTAATGAAAGGAATCAACATCAAGTGTTCATTTCTTGAGTGAAGGGGGTGGGTATGAAGCAATTACAGATGAAATGTTGCCTGCATCCTGCCCTTTCAAAAGGAACCACGTGTGAGCGTCCACACTGTTCCTTGATTATGCTTAGTCAAAGAAGTTAAGAAAAAAATATGTAACATACGTTACAAGGGGCAGTATCCAGTGCAATGCTACCACTGATGTACATTATGTTGCGCTAGCGTAAATAACCTTTAGGAAAATCTGTCCTGTCAGCAAACACTATTGGCATATATTTGTTTATGCTACTAGAGGTTGTTTATGCTACTAGAGGTTGTTTATGCTACTGCAATGTAATTTACATTACCAGTAGTGTTGCACTGGATACTGCCCAAGAAATTCAAATTTCTGTGTCGATGGTTTTACAATAAATGGTTGGGGTCGTCCCTTTTTTTCAAAATGATGTTGATTGTCCTCACTGAAGAAGACCTTTTAAAGTTGAAATGCATCCAGCCAATTATTATTATTTATTTGTGTATATCACATTGCAATACTATCTCAGTCATCAATGTCAGCAACTCATATGTGACAGTGAACCAATTGACTGTAAGGCGTGGATCTGTAGGATTCTGAGAAGCCTGCAAAAGATCAGTGGTAGGGATGGGTGAGAAATTTGTTCCAGTGAGTTTTTTTATGTGAATTTAAAATACGCACTTCCTAGGCCAATAAGCAATCCAAGACAAGAGTTGTGACCCAAAAACCAAACTTTTCTAAGCTTGGTGATGTGGTTTGTCAGGAAAAAAAATATTCACAATAATACTCATATTAGTGGAAGGAGCGCACAAAATGCATACATTTCAGAAAAGTGTGCACAAAACTGCAGTACATCAATGGAAAATACATGGGGGAAATGTGCATATTTGGGGAAAATATACACCAAAAAAAGATGTACATTTCTGTGCTGACTTTTTAAAAAGCTCACAATGAGCTTAAGCATGAACATCTCAGTGAGAATGACATTATCAGATCCTCCCATCACTCATCAATGGCCCCCAAGATTGGGGTTGGGTACTCAGAACAGGGAAGCTCACAGGGGTGCTAAAGAGAAAGATCAAGCTCACAGTTTGATTGGGCTGTGCCACAGAATGGAAGCTGGCTAACAAAGCCTCAGTGGATGTTTCACAGGCATGAAGCTGTATTTGAGAATACAAGGCCACAGGTCTATCTGGATGTGAAGGTTCAAGGCCTACAGAGGCAAAGGGGGGAAAGGTCACGCTTAGAGGCCTGGAGTTTTCTGTTGAGAGGGAGTAATCCTGAGAGGAGTAGTTTCATTTCTCCAGTTAAGTGTCAGTTTCATTTCTCCAGTTAAGTTTCATTTCTTCATGTCTGAAGCTGTACTTTCGGTTTTAAAGGAGGAGGGTATATAAAGGGAATGAGAGAGCCAGTAAGAACAGAAACAGCCAGAGCCTGAAGTGAGAGCAGAGTCTGAAGAGTGAGCGGGAAGAAGCAGTCTAGAAAAGCCTATGACAGCTAGGGTAAAAGAACATGCGTTTTGCAACTTTTATTTTATTTTAATGCCTTTTGTTTCACTCAGCAATATCGTGTAAACACCTTTAGTTGTAAATTGTTTGTTTTAATTTACTAGTAAACTGTTGTGGTTAAACCCTGTGTCTAGAGTGCCAGTCACCCCATGTCTACAGCCTAAACCCCACATGACTGGGAAGGGGAAGTTTAAAAGAACTAATGTGGGACTCTTAAGGAGGCAAGAGATCCTTAAGGAGTTGCTCAGGGGGTCCAGGTCACAAGTGGATCCTTGACACTGGGCAACAAGGCACCAGAACTCTCTAGGCAAAGAATGCAGAGAGGTGGTTGAAGTGAGGAAAAACTCCAGCCCTGAAAACATGGTCTAGGACCCAAAGTAGGAGAGGGAGAACAATTGGAGCGATCACAAGGAATGGGCTGAGAGCCAAGTGAACTCTGGGAACTTCACAGAACTGCATGGCATGAGGACTCCCATGGACAAAAAGCAAGGAAGCAAGTGAACACTGAGTGCCTGAACTCAATGGTGATTATGGACTTCAAACAAAGGGACAACAACTTTGGGATGAGGTAGAATGCAGAGATCAGTTGCTTCACTCTGGGGAATGAAAGGGAATCTCAAGAAGGTTCCTGGCTACTTGACTGAATTAAAGCAAGCTGACTAAACATTACAAAAGCCATGTCTCCAAGAGATAGTTAGGCAGAGCTCCAAAGAACAAAAGGGATGCCTAGGTGGTGCCTTAACCTGCCAATCTATTTGGGGTGAGGACACTTCAGGATTGGACCATGCTTCTTGCCAAAGCTCTAGGCTGGCCCATTATAAGGTACCCTCATGGGCTGTCTGGCTGAGGTGGCCACTCAGCTGTCAGGAAGACATTGTATTCACCCAAGGTCTCCAAGCTTTGCATGAGGCAACAAAGCAACATCTTTAAGTCACAGTAGAAGATATACAGGTCAATGACCTTCAGTTATAATAAAGGCATCTAGCCTAATTCACCAATTCCCTGTTTCTCCTAGCTACCATGAAACCCTTGCTCATGTAGCCTATCTCAGAACAATACATATTAGACATATTTGGGGGTTAGACTCGATGGCCTTGTAGGCCCCTTCCAACCCTACTATTCTATGATTCTAGACAAGGTGCTAGGTGATGCCAACAAAATACCAAAGTGTAGATGACAGGTGCACAAAAGTCATCATGGCTCAGCTCCTCAGTCACAATATGATTAAGATTGTGTGGAGTGGGGAGGGGAGGGGAGGGGAGGAGCATGTCCACTGGCCCCACTCACACCATCATGTGCCTATTGGTCCTGCCTTCATCCCCATGCTGTCCAGGCACTGGATGCATAAAAAAAGCAAAGAATTTAAAACTCAAATTAAAATAACAATATCAGAGCCCTTCTGTTAGCCCTTCATTTTTTTTCATAAGGACGTAAGAAGAGCCGTGCTGCATCAGACCAAGGATCCATCTAGTCCAGCATTCTGTTCACATGGGGGCCAACCAGCAGTTGACAGGATGGCCACTGGAACTGGTTCTCTTTGCTTCCAGATATTATCATGAATCCAATGAAACACTAATACACTCCGCACCTGCATAAACCCAGAGACATCCCATTCATTTTAGAAAACGCATATCAGCCAGAGCAGAATGAGCAAACCTGGTGCTGAGATCTCCCAGAGAGTCCCTCCTCTCTGCCCCACCAACATCTGATGTGTGTTTGATGGGAACTTGTGAGAAGGACTTCTTCGTCGCTGCACCAAGACTTTGGGTTCCCTATTGGCCTGCCTGACCCCCTTGTTGTTTACCACCAGCAAATTAAAAACATTTTATTTAAAGGGTGTTTGGCCTACTGGGGTGAGCTGCTTTGTTTTGCAGATGCTGGGAAAGACTGAAGGCAAAAGGAGAAGGGGACGGCAGAGGATGAGATGGCTAGATAGCATCACCGATGCAATGAACATGAACTTGAGCACACGCCGGGAGAGAGCGGAGGGGCGTGCTATGGTCCACGGGGTCATGAAGAGTCGGACACGACTGAAAGACTGAACAGCAATTTTAATCTTATTGGTTTTTAACTGGCTAGTTCTATCTGGTCTTTTATCTGCTCTCATTTTATTGTCATATTGTTTTTACAGTGTTATCATGTTTGTTGTATTGATTGGCTACTTTTTTAGCTATGCATTTTATTGTCATTTATCTGCCATGCACATTATACAGGGAAGGGTGAAATATAAATTTAACAAAACATAAAAATACAGATTTTTAACACTAATAAGGTAAGGAAGCTATCACATATAAACTATTTCATCTGCTGTTTTAACAGAACTATTTTATATACCCAGCCATAATGAAAAGCATGTATACAATTTTAGAATATGAAATATTTAAAAAGCTAAAAGGCTACAGAACAAGTTGGTTGCATCAGTATATTTTTGCCTTAGCTCTCACCCATTAGATAGTACACAGTACTACTCACCTCTGAAACTGTAGCCAGAACTATCCACAATAATATTACTCAAATATTATTTTGAGTAATATTTTAAACCAAATCCCTAGCAGTAGTGAAAGATGTATTTTGTGGACCAACTGAATTATAATAGGAATTCAGAATGTGTGAATCTCCTCCTAGTCATTGCGTAAATGGTAGTGAATGATGGCTAGAAATTACATTCAAAATTACATGGCAGAAATATACAGCTTTTTACACCAAAGCAAAATCTTTAAAATGGCCTTTGTACAATCATCTCAAAAAGCTTCTCTTCCCTTCACATAAGACACTGTTCACTGTCTGTCTTTTCTCTCTCATATAAAAAACCAGGGACCGGGACAGCGGGGAACATATTCAAGCTCAGATGAGCTGAAGAGACTTGAATGTCTATTGTAACTGGCCAGTGATAACTATTCTCTCACTGAGCTCAGGGACAAAGAAATTTACCCATAGGTATTCTTCTTTTCAAGGTTAGGGGAGTGTTTTAGATCAGCAAGCATTGCTTATTACAGCATTGCTTTGGGTTTACTCATGGAGGTGGGCAAGCAGGAAGGAAAATGATGGTGATCAAGGCAAAAAGCAATAATTTAAAATGCTCTGCCCCAACAGAACTTTTGATGGATTATGAAAAAGAGAGAGAAATTAATGACAGAAGTATATGTCCATTTCTTGGAGCAAAGCTTCACAAGATGGGAAGGCTACGTAATTCTTAATTCTTCAATAGAAAATGATTATATTAATGAGGTGAATTTTGGGAAACAGAGGTGTTAAAAGACCCTATTTTTATCTGGGAAATGTTGGGCGGTAAGTAATCCAAGAGCCAGTGTGGTGTAGTGGCTAGAGTGTTGGCCTGGGAGTCGGAAGATCAGGGTTCTAGTCCCCACTCGGCCATGGAAGCTCACTTTGGGCCAGTCACAGACTCTCAGCCCAACCTACCTGACAGGGTCATTGTTGTGAGGCTAAAATGGAGAGGAGGAGGGTTATATACGCCGCCTTGGGTTACTTAAGTGAGGGGAAAAGGCGGGATATAGATGTAATAAATAAATAAATAATCCTAAAGAGGGCTCACAGTCTCATTCAAGCATTCTGCTGCCAAATCATCTGAACAAAATTTAAGATCAAACTACTATTGGACATGTACAAACTAGGGCGGGTGTGATCAGTGGAGGCTGGTGGCTCCGATGTCAGTGGGGTGGTAAATCCACTCCAGGTTTCAGTCAGAACCAGTAAGAATTCTAAAGGAGCTATCCAAGGTGCGTCAGCTTCCACAACTTTGATAGCTCCTTTAGAGTTCTGACTGGTTCTGACTGAAACCCAGAGCGGATTTACCACCCCATTGACATTGGAGCCACCAACCTCCACTGGTTGTGATGAATATATCCAGTCCGATGCACCTGGAGCCATCAGGCAGAACGTTGACAACAACATGCAATAAAAAGGGTTAACATTGGGAAACGGTATATACCTATATAATGTCTTTCTGTGTTGGCTATTATATTCATTATAAAATGTACATAATAATGGCTCTCAATATATTATTATTCTATAATGGTTATACTATGTCTATATCTTCTTTCCTCTAGCAATACAGTAAGGCTCAGATGCTTCATAAGGCAATACAGGACCAGGACAGTGTGGAGCATCTTTGCTGGAACCAGGCACTCCATCCTCCTTGTGTGGATTTGGGACTGAAAGACCCAGGAAAAGTGTGCGTACATGGAGGGTGAGTTGTAAGCAAGCACAATTTGTGGCACTGCACAACACTGTGACGGATCACAGGGCATGTCAAATTAGGCATCAGCCTTAGCTTCCAGTTTCCTGGCTTTGTAGAGTTTGGACCAACATGAAATAGCCTTTTCTGTTCTTTTAAACCAGCAGGTTTTCTGATGATTGTAGATGATAGATAGATAGATAGATAGATAGATAGATAGATAGATAGATGAAAGATAGAAAGACTAACACAGAGTGTTAAAAAAAAGAAAATGCTGAGCCTTAAATATATTTTTTGAACAGCATAGCTACTGATGAGAGAGGAAGCCAAAACATTTAACTTAAATATATTGTTTGAGTACTCTGTTGTTAGTCTTTCTATCTTTCTTATGCATTTTACCATAAGACTGACTGCATCCACAGTAGGGATGTTAGAGAATTCCACCACGGATCCCAGGGAGGCCGAATTCCAGTGAATTCGGCCCCCCAGAATCCATGGCGGAATGGAGCAACCCGCCCCACCACCCCACGAAAGCCCCATGAAATGGAGCCTACTTGGCTCCAGCCGCTGCCAGGCTGCGGCCGCAAATGGCAGCAGCTACAGCAGCTGCCATTTGCATCCCTGGCAAACTATGATAGGCTACGTAAGTATCTACATAGCCTAACACGGCTCAGGGCAGGGACGCAAATGGCGTAGCTGCCACCATTTGCGTTCCTTCCTATTGCCGTGATACGTATATATTTACGTAGCCTATCACAGCAAAAGACAGGGGCGCAAATGGTGTAGTGGCTGCCATTTGCGCCCGTCTTTTGCCATGATAGGCTACATAAATATATACGTAGTCTATCATGGCAATAGGAAGGAACGCAAATTATGGCTGCCGTATATATTTACGTAGCCTATCACAGCTAAAGACATGGATGCAAATGGCGGCGGCTACAGCGGGCCGCCATTTGCGTCCCTGTGCAGCTCAGGTGCTGGATGTCCGGCTGTGGGCGGCCCCGGCCGGTGGCTCCATGGAGTCGCCATGGAGCGGAGCTGGCCAGGGAGGATTCTGGGGGGAGGGACGGACCGCCTCCCCCCCACCGCAGATTGCCCTGCGCGGAGCCAGGTATGAGTTTCATACATCCCTAATCCACAGTGCATCCAGAGCCTCCTGTTTGTTTTGCTATTGTGCTGCTTTACACCATCCTCTCTCTCTCTCTACACACACACACATCAGAGATGCAGAAGCTCAGTCCTAGAGGCCTAACCCGGCCCACAGAGGTTCTGCATCTGGCCTGCACAGCCTCCTTGGGTTCCTTGGCGGGATCTCCCATGGAGGAATCCCTGCTCTTTTCTCCAATCTGAGATCAGAGATAACAATGGGAATGCAGGCAGCGGGGGACCCCACTAGCCCTGGGAAGAGCAGCCACTGTGCCATGCAAAGCCAGGGACCCGGCTAGCGCTGGGAACAGTGACCTCTCTTCCCAGTGCTGGCAGAGACTTTCTTCCCACACCTTCCCCTGCCCATGATAGGGAGAGTGAGAGGCATGTGGACAATTATCAAGCCTTTGGGAGAAAGAGAAATCTGGCTTACTTTTTCTTTTGCACCCCTGCTCTGTCACCCCCCAGCCCAGCAGCCCTCATCCCCCAGGTTATGAGAAATGTAAAAGACTGCACTTTTAAAATATGGCATTTTAACATAAAATACCCCCTCCTCCTCCTCAGTCCCCTCAAATGGACTGCCACCCCCCAGGCATTCTCAATGTATTTACTCCCATGACAAAAGATGCAGGACTGTATATTAGCTAAAAAGCTCCGGAAACAATCCCAGTTCATAACCTTTTGCAAAGGATTTTCACTGCTGCACACCTGTCTGTCTCCATTAGTTATATACCTCCACTGCCTCAGCTCTTGTAGTGGCGATGATCACAAACACTTTATTGATGAGAACAGGTCGTTCATTCGGGTGGAAATGTAAACCCACTTCACATTCAAGAGCCGCCACAGGAATGGGATGCTGAGCGATATTGCTGTGGCAGCTGATACATATAGCAGGACTATTTGTGCGTGGCTACATGCCACCAGCTGGATCAATCACCGCCAAGGCATTTGTCTTTATAAACTCAATTTGATTTGGGAAAAGCGTTGCCAAGTAGATTGCACGTGGCAACTGCGTGAAGTGGGCCTAAGGAAGCAAAACACAAGAACCTGAAATCCAGCAGAAGTGAACCATGCTTAAGTCCCACTGAAACCCATGGCACAAGGTAGCTGCAGCTAAGTTCATTGGTTTCAATGGGACTTAAGGACAACTAGCATTTTCTAGATTGGGACCAATATTTTTTTTAAAAAAGTACTGCTAGCTCAAGAAATCTTCATTTGCTGTTTAACTTGTCAGTAAAACATGGAGTTTGCTCCATGTTTCAGGTTTTATTCCATGCTAAATAAAGTTTGCATTGTAAGCACGTCACCCAAAGCAGAGAGAGGGGTTTTTTTTTCAGATATAAAGCCATCTTAGATCTTTAATACTTGTGCATCCATGGAGAAAGAGGGAAAATATATTCGCAGTCATTTTTACAGCACCTATTCCCCACCCCAGATTTCTGTCTCACAGAACATGTTTCACAGTGGTTGAGTTTGCCTTGGCTCAGCCTTTAGAATGAGTACAGTGAATGAGCAAAGATTATTTAGGCTTCATCACTGGTCTGAGCAGTATTATCGATCTTTTAGGAATCTGTAGCAACCCTTGGGTTCACAATGAAAGTCTAGCTATAATATAGTCTTCATAGGGACCGGGCAAGTGAGGTACACGTCTAGAAGTAGTAGTAGTACTGGTAATAGTAATAAAAATAACAATGACAATAATTTTAGTATTTGTTGGTATTATTTTATTTATTTATTTTTATAAACTTACAGTTGGGTTAATTCAAAATCAAGAAACAACCACCACAAAAAATTGGCAAGAAAAAATACTTTACACTAGGGAGAAGAAAATGTCTGGTTGGATATTGTCCTGATATTTGCTTTTCCAGAGCTCTGCAAATAAAGTCCAGCTTTCAATAAATGTATTCATCTGTTGTCCATTAGTTGATCTTCTGTGGTGGGTCAGTGTTGATCAAATTACAATATTCCACGCTCTGCCATTGCATTCAGAAATTGATGAGACAACAGTCTTCTTCCAGCCATCACATTCTGGATATTAGCCCCAAAATTCAGTATTACAGGACAAGCCCCCCAAATATGCAGGAAATCCACACAGCTGACCCAATGTCTCCAACCAAAGTCATACACAGAATTATAAATCTGACCTTACTTATGCAGAATTAAATACCATTACTTGAATCTTAAAACATGTTTCTTTCCAATCAGTTGATACTAGCGGGCAGAGCAATCCTAAACAGAGCTTGGGATGAGCAGAGCAGCAGATCTCCCACCTATCCCAAGCCTGAAGAGCTCTGGTGTGTGTGTGTGTGTGTGTGTGTGTGTGTGTGTGGTGGTGGTGGTGGTGGTGGTTTTGCCAGACTTTTCAGTGCAGGGGTTCATCGTATTTTACATTTTTCCCTACTGATATCAATGGCGGAAATTAGCTATACTATAGACTGATGTAGCTGATGGGCCACAGTGGATCCAAAGCTGCCTAACCCCACCCCTGAAATGTCCCAGTTGGGGGCTTTACACCAACCACTACCAGCAGGAATACTGCCAGGAAGACCTGTCCAGCCACTGAGTTCTTAGTGGGCAGTGTCAGAGTTGAGCCCAGGTCTACTGAGATTCTTGAGGACTCTGATTCTGAATCAGAGCTGGAACAGCTAGATCAGAGAATGGGGGAACCAGAGCCCCCAGGTGTTGGGAGAGAATCTTCCCAAGGCCTTGACAAACAGATGGCCCAGGCCGAGTCACCACCTCTCCCGCCCACCATGGGAACCCACGTTTCCAAGGAGGAGGAAGAGGTGCGTGAGTTGAGATGCCAAAGCACGTTGCAAGTCAAATCAGGCAGAGTTAGGGATGGGGCTAAGAAGACACTCTGCCAGGATAGCCATTCTTTGAAGCCAATGTAGAAGGGAGCCACCCTAGGGGAGGGGCATCACTGCTAGGTAGGTTTGACCCTTGGTGTCCACAGGCAAACTGTCAGCAACTTCACTACCCTGCAGATTGTCTTCCCTAACAGATATCTTAGAATAGTCATTTAGAGCCTGGGGCAGTTTGCGAGCTTCCTTGAATCTGCATTGTGGAAAGGCTTCCCTAGCATAATAAAGCCTTAGTAGCTTGAACTACTAGTCTCTGTTTTGTTGATTGTGAAGGGGGAGGCGGATCTAACATGACACAGAGCACGGGCCTCTGTGGCAGTGGAGCCCCCTTTGCCAGGAGAAGCCCTCTCCTGGTAACCCCCTCCACCAGAAAACATCAGGGGGTCAGGATTGAACCCTTAGTCAGTATATTTCTTCACAGCCAATCCTATTCCTTCATTTAAACTTCTTGTCCTAAGTCCTTTGTCCACTTTTTTCATAATTGTGCAAAATATCTCTCTCAAATCTAACAATAAAGCATAAAATGGCTTAAAACTCTGGTTTTGTTAGTGCCAATCGATAATCCACAATTATTTATCTCCTTCAATATTTGCTTCATAAGAACATTGCAGTTTGCTTTGCTTGGAAATACTGGAACCTGGAAGGTCCATGTTGGCATTGCAATATCTCTTCTCTGCCACTCCATGATAGATTAGTCTCAGCATGCATGATAGAACAGGAAACATCACAAAAGCATTTCCCAGTCATTTCTAGGAAGCCAAATATTATAACAAAGTATTGGCCCCCAAAGAATGAAGCAACGCCTATTGAATGAAGAGGAGCAGATAATGCATGTTCTGTTGCTAGCAACAGTAAGTTAGGACAAACATCTTCACATTATTGGGACCATCTTAAACTGATTAAATCACACACAGGTAAGTTAGGACAAACATCTTCACATTATTGGGACCATCTTAAACTGATTAAATCACACACAGATAAGCAATAAAGCAACAAGAGATCATGGATGAAAACAAGAAAAGAGCTCCAGAAACAGGATGGGAAAATGTGCCCCTTCAAAGTTTGGTGTGATCCCGCCACCCCCTCCAACTCCATGGATTTCAATACAAAAAGCCATGAGGAACAGAGATAACATGAGGAACAGCTGGAGAGGGTTCAGAGAGGGCAACAAAGATGATCAAGGGACTGGAAACAAAGCCCTATGAAGAGAGACTGAAAGAGCTGGGCATGTTTAGCCTTGAGAAGAGAAGACTGAGGGGAGATAGGATTTGTTGTTGTTTATTCGGTCAGTCGCTTCCGACTCTTCGTGACTTCATGGACCAGCCCACGCCAGAGCTTCCTGTCAGCCATCGGAGATAGGATAGCGCTCTTCAAGTACTTGAAAGGTTGTCACAGAGAGGAAGGCCAGGATCTCTTCTCAATCATCCCAGAATGCAGGACACGGAATAATGGGCTCAAGTGACAGGAAACCAGATTCTGTCTGAACATCAGGAAAAACTTCCTGACTGTTAGAGCAATATGACAATGGAACCAATGACCTAGGGAGGTGGTGGGCTCTCTTATACTGGAGGCATTCAAGATGAAGCTGGACAGCCATCTGTCAGGGATGCTTTGACTTGGATTCCTGCACTGAGCAGGGGGTTGGACTCGATGGTCTTATAAGCCCCTTCCAACCCTACTATTCTATGATTCTATGGTTCTATGAACACAAAAATGAAACAAACCCCTGTGGGCTATGAACTATATAAGCCGAGCTTTAGAAAAGTACTGGTATCCTGTGCATTGTTGGCCTAAAACACCAATCCAGACATAACTGATTCAGAGTCACACCCTATCATAAGACATGTGCAAATCACCCCTCTGCAGCAGGAGCTAGAACTCAAAAACAAAAATCATCCTTTGCCTTGTAGTTTATAGGTTGCTGTACAAGATACTTCCTCTCTTCCAACTATTTCCCCCTAAATGGAACATGGTGCCACCTGCCATTCCCACCACTCATCACATCAATGGTGGTGCAACACTATGTAAGAAAACAGAGCGCTTCATCATTTGTTTAAATGGACAACTTGTTCACATGTCTCTGGGTGTCTATGCAATTATGCTGCATAATGGGATGGATGAAAGACCAACCGCTATGTCAGATTCTTTTGCAGAGTCATTTGCACATAAACCATTGGCAGGAACAACTTCCTTACTCTTCACCATTTCCCAAAAACAGTATTCTGATTCATGATTTCACAGGCATCATTCTGGCACAAATACATCCCTTTGCCGATAAAACTACTGACTGAGCAATTCATTCCTGCAATGGTAGATGCTCGTACCTCTACAGGCCATTTTTCAAGTTCTTTGTCAAATATTGCACTAAGACTTAGTCATGCTGTCCTTCTTGTACAAGACTGGCTTTTGAATTCCAACACTGTCCTCCAGTGTGCGATACTTGCAACCCACTCCTTAGATGTGTGCTACCTCACAAGCTAAGTGACCCTCAGTACAACAGGACAGGAAAAGGAGTAAGCAAGAGTTAGAAGCCTGTCCCATGCCATGCCATGCCCCCGGCCCTCAGCCTAGGGCTTCTCCTCAGACCTTGCTCACCATGTCAAGCACCCGAGCTCTGTCTGACAATAGCAAGCACTTTCCGAACTTACTTGCCTCACAAGCCAAGAGCAACACTGCATCCTTCAAGGATACAGCAGAGGGCAAAAGCAATTAATCCCTACTGGCTCCTTGTCAGACACAGAATGAGGAAAGGAGGAGCAGGTTGTGTCCCTTAGATGCCTAGCACTGGTGGAAGCAGCCTAAATAATGAGGGGCAGACACAGCCCATGCTTCTGAAGACTAGTATCAGTGCTGACTCCAGCTGTCTGAGGGCCCATGGGCAAGACAATCTCAATGGTCTCCTTCCTTCACCATGGCTCAGGTCTTGTCCTCTGGCAGCAGTCTGTATTCTAGTCAGGGTTGGCATGAGGAGTGGGAGAATGAGGAGCAATAGCAGCTGGTAACAATGGCAGTGAGAAGGTGGAGTGGGGCCACTGAGGGTGTCTTGCCCATGGGGCCTCAAAATTCTGGAGCCAGCACTGCTACTAGTCTTCAAAACCATGCCTCTCTGTCTGCCCCTCATCATTAAGGCTGCTCCCACCTGTGCTAAGCTAGCAAAATCAGGCCAGGAGAATCTGCACCATCCTGCTCATCTGCATTCCCCAGTCCCATCACTGGCTCAAGCTAGAGAATAATAGGGGTGTACAGACCCCACCTACCTGGGTCTGCTGGGGGGTCTGCGGGGAGGGAGGCGATCCAGTCCTCCCCCCCCCCCCGGAATCCTCCCTGGCCGGCTCTGCTCCGCAGCAAGTCAGCAGAGCCGCCAGCCAGGGCCGGCCACTGCCGGACTTCCGGCCGCAGCTGGTCTATGGACACAAATGGCGTCTGCTATGCCATTTGCATGCCTCCCTTGGCCATGATAGACTACGTAAAGATTTATGTAGCCTATCATGGCAAAAAGCAAAGGATGCAAATAGCATCTGCTTTGCTGGACGCCATTTTGCATCCGCAAGGGGCAGCAGGTGGACACGGCTGGATCCGGAGCCAGCAGTGGCAGCCTGCCAGGTAGTGTCAAGGGCTCCTTGGAGGCCTCTCTCAGTCTAATCCAGTAGCCAAGTCCAGACATAGACAAAGGGATTCTTTTCAAATCTTTATTCCTCTTTTACAACTTAACAACTCTACCGTTAGCAACTGGATATGAGCAGCAGAATACCTATGCCCTAAGTTGGAACAGTTGGTCCCCGTTTGAAAGGGAATTACTGGCAGACCCCTGAACTTAAGGACTAGGGAGAGTCCCTCCCCTTTTCCCTTGGATCCTCTGGGTGTGGCCATTTTTTGCGCGCCAACCGGGCACTACACCTCCTGTCTGTGCCCTCCATTTGGCGCCGCTCTCTGCGTCGGCGTCGCACGTCCATCAAGTCTGCTTCCCACGCTTTGTCACTCCCAGGACTGCTATCTAAGCTAGGAATGCTGGTGGGAGGAATCTTCATCAGCTGTTGGCCCTGGGAAAAAGGAGCACGCTCCTCTCCCAGGAGCGACTGCTCTTCCTCAGAATCAGAACTACTCTGGGATTCTATGGGCTCAGTGTCCACCCTGACATCATCCCCGCTCCCATGAGGCCCCCCCTCGTGCTCCTCCCCTGGGGCCCTGGGTTTGTGGGGGTACAGCTGGTGGAAGTGCCTGAGCAGCAACGGAGCATGCACATTTTCCACGGGTTCCCAGGATCGCTCATCAGGCCTGTACCCCTTCCAGTCCACCAGATATTGCAAGCGGCCGCGAGAAAGGCGGGAGTCCAGAATCTCCGTGACCTCAAACTCCTCCTCCCCCTCCACCAGCACTGGCGGCGGGGGGGAGCCGACTGAGCGATGAAGGTCACCAGAAACCAGGGGGGACAGCAAGGACTGATGAAAAACGGGATGAATCTTCATGGAGGGGGGGAGAGCCAGGCGAAAAGCAACAGGGTTAATCTGGGCCGTAATCTGGAAAGGCCCCGTGCGGCGAGGTGCGAGCTTCCTTGCGGGCGAGTGAGAGGGGAGGTATTGGGTGGACAACCAAACCCAGTCCCCCAGTTGCAGAGATGGACCCGGCTGGTGCCGCCAGTCTGCAGAGGCCTTGTAGGCTGTCTTGGCTTGCTCGAGGGAGTCCTGTAAGAGGTGGTGTACCACTTGCAACTCCTCTAAAAAGTCCTGGGCCGCTGGCACCGAAGAGGGAGCTAGGGTGGACGGGAAGGCCTTGGGGTGGTAACCAAAATTGGCAAAAAATGGAGTTTGGCGGGTGGAAGCATGGCAGGCATTGTTATAAGCAAATTCTGTGAGAGGCAGCAAGGAAAACCAGTCATCTTGCTGGTAATTTACATAACAGCACAGATATTGCTCCAGAGTCACATTGGTGCGCTCGGTCTGACCGTCCGTCTGTGGATGGTGGGCGGAGGAAAGACGGAGCATCACATGGAGAAGCCCAAGTAGCTCCCTCCAGAAATGGGCAGTGAATTGGGGCCCCCTATCCGAAATGAGACCCTCGGGCCATCCGTGGAGGTGGAAAACATGAGCCACAAACAGCTCTGCTGTCTCCCTGGCTGTGGGCAACCCAGAGCAGGGGATGAAATGGGCCATGGCTGTCATGAAACCTTGATAGTCCCCAAGCAGGGGGTCATTAGCGAGCAGGAGCCCCAAAGCCCATCTAGCTGCCATGCCTGTCAGTAGGTTAATGATGAAACCCACACAAACCTGTTCCGTCTGGAAATCCTCAGGCCTAAGACGCATGTACAGCTCTGATTGGGCCCTGAAAATCTGAAAAAGTCCTTTCTCACCAGAAAACTTCTCTGGCAAAGCCACCGGGCACTTGCGGCGGGGGG
Source organism: Heloderma suspectum (assembly GCF_057233095.1). NCBI lineage: Eukaryota > Metazoa > Chordata > Lepidosauria > Squamata > Helodermatidae > Heloderma > Heloderma suspectum. Next base: position 278,016,110 of record NC_139458.1, read on the forward strand.
AATCGGAGGTGGAGGGGGTTGAACCGCAGCCTGTAGATTCTGCACGGCAGCCGTCAGTTGAGCCATCTGATCACAGAGCATCTGGTTCTCTTGCGCCAGAGCTTGCACCGCTGGGTCCCCAGCACCCTCCATAAGGCAATAGGAGAAGAGACAGAGAGAGAAGAGAGAGGGGAAAAAAAAAAGGAACGGGGACCAAGCTGACAAGGGCTCCTTGGAGGCCTCTCTCAGTCTAATCCAGTAGCCAAGTCCAGACACAGACAAAGGGATTCTTTTCAAAGCTTTATTCCTCTTTTACAACTTAACAACTCTACTGTTAGCAACTGGATATGAGCAGCAGAATACCTATGCCCTAAGTTGGAACAGTTGGTCCCTGTTTGAAAGGGAATTACTGGCAGACCCCTGAACTTAAGGACTAGGGAGAGTCCCTCCCCTTTTCCCTTGGATCCTCTGGGTGTTCCCCTTATTTTCGCTGTCTTAGTCTACGTAGACTAAGACGGCGCAAAATAAGGAACTCAAATGGCGGTGGCCATAGCCACCGCCATTTGCGTACGCCTTTTTTTTTTTTTTTTTTTACCCAGACGTTTTAGGCTACGTAAAAACTTACATAGCCTATCACGTCAGTGTAAAAAAAACAAACACATAAAAAACCTGCAAATGGCAGCGGTGGCGGTGGCAGCCGGTCGGAAGACCAGCCGCCCCAGCCACCGCCGCCCAGAAGATCCGCCCCAGGTAAGTCTCATCCCGGAGGGATCCGCAGGGGGGGCAAGGGGGGCAGGCCATTCCGCCACAGATTTCGGGGGGCCAAATGCACTGGCATTTGGCCTCCCCGAGATCCGTGGCAGAATTCTCTGCCATCCCTAGTCCCCTTCAGCCAGCGATACAGCATGGCGGCCATATTGCCGGAAATCCAGAGCCGGAGGATCCAGCCAAAGAGGATTCAGCGGGAAGGCAGAGGTAAGTGTTCCATGGACTCTGTGGGGCCGGATTCTTTAGAATCCGCCTTCATTGGAGTCCGTGGCAGAATTCTCCACCATCCCTATACAAGAAGATAGGGGCAAGGAAGTCCATTTCCATCAGCGCAGTTGATCCAGCATAAATCTGGATCTAACCCTGGGGGCTGGACTTGATGGTTTTATGGGCCCCTTCTGACTAGGGGTGTATGGATTCCATACCGTCTGTTCCGGTGAGAAATCCGTGGGGGGGAGGCGATCTATTCCTCCCCCCCAGAATCCTCCAGAGCGGTTCCACTCTGCTCAGATTCCGGGCAGGGGGGAACTGGCTTGGGGGCACTTACCTTCCCTCCTGCCAGCCAGAGTCATTCGCCTCCTCCCTGTCCCTGCCGATTGCCATGTCTTTAAAAAAGAAAAAGAAAAATGGCGACCGGGAGGATGTGCCCATAGACTTATATGCAAATAGAGTCATGAATCTTGCGTATAAGTCTATGTGTCCATAGGCTTATACGCAACATTCATGGCTCTATTTTACGTATAAGTCTATGGGCACATCCTGCTGATAGCATGTGCCCATAGACTTATACCCAAAAGTCTATGGGCACATCCTCCCGGTCACCTTTTTTTTTTTTTAAAGACATGGCAATCGGCAGGGACAGGGGGCAGGTGAACGGCTCTGGCTGGCAAGAAGCAGCAGAGTGCCGTTCCACCTCCAGTCCTCCTGGAGCAGAGGTAAGCAGTCCCAATCCACTGTGGATTCCTGAGGCCGCATTCCAAAGAATCCGGCCTCATTTTAATCCGCAGCGGATTTCTGTGACATCCCTACTTCCAACCCTACTATTCTATGATTTTATTTATTTAAAGAATTGTAACCCACTTTCCAATCCTAGAAGTTTCCAGGGGAGTGAACAGCATTAAACCCACACGCATGTACACAGACTAAATACAATACTAAATAAAAGTCAAATAATAATATTAAAACAGAAAGCATCATAAAATAATAATAAAGTAGCAAATAAAACTAATTAAATGGCAGAAAAGCAGTATAAAACAGAAGGTTAAAGAGATCAAACCCACCAGCATTCACAAGAATAAGAATAAACTAAGACTTAACTGTTCATTAAAAAGCTTAGGTAAATAAAAAGATCTTCACCTGGCCCTTGATATTAATGTGCTTCATCCTATACTTCGGAATAAGATGTCATCATTGACATCATCTTTTATGGAACCTGGAAAAAAGAATTTGATCGTGAATTTTAGAGACAAGCTACTGGAAAATACTGTAGGTGGGATTGAATGGAGGGGAAAGGTGAGCTACAGATATTGAAGTTAGAAATGTCAAACTACAATAGCAAAGATGCTAAAAGATAGCGATGGTGCCCGGCCTCATCAGAGCTACTTATTTAACCTAATAAATAAATTACAATTGGACACAGAATGATCACCTATTCACTTCAAGCTTTATACTGGAGTCGAAACGTATCACAGAAACTTATGTCCAATGGCATGAGATTTTCATATCATCCTTGGCATCAGAGACAAATAAATATTATACACAGTTGTGATCAGCAAAAAAGAGGTGGACATCTGTCTTGGATTATAACCTGTCTACAACAATTAATATTTACAGGCACTGAGCAAATATGGGCGAGGGCAGAACACAGGGATGGCCCAAGACATTTTGTTGCTTGAGGAGAAGAACATGGTGGCACGCCCTCCAGTTCTTTGGGCACTGACTGGACTGGCAGTTGAATCTTTCTTCAGTACTAGCTATGAAACAGCATCCTCCACTGAACCTGAAGGCAGCAGGCTAGCTTAGTGGGGACAGGGCAGGCTACATGGCACACCACTCTCTCCCCCAACACTTTGCTGCTGCCTCCCAGCATCAGCTGCCTGAGGTGACTGCCTCACTCTGCCTAATGGTAGGGTTGGCCCTGGCAGAAAGCCATCCCTCTCTCCATCTCTGGCAGCCCAAGAAGTTGGTCTGGCTGCCCATGCCACATTTGCCCCTCAGGTGGTTGGCTCATGCTTAAGCCTTCTGCCTATGGTGGAGCCCTATATTTGGACATAGAGTTGAGCTCATCACAGTTCCTATCTCCAGCAAAATCTGATGAGCAGTCCCTACTCCACTCATCCCATGTCTAATTACAAGCACCTCCCCAGGCCTAGAAAAATCCCCTACCCAGAGCATATCAAGGGAGGTGCATATTTTCACCCTCTGTGTACCTTAATCCCCTCCCCTTTAACTACTGCTCTAGCCAAAGCTGTGACAATTATGAGCAGAATATGAATTATGTACATTTCCCTGATACTCCAAGGAATGTGAAATGGCATGAAAAATGGCATGAAAAAAATCCTTTCTGATCCTCAACAATTGACCATCAGACACCTGGGGTGATCATGATAAGAGGGTGGATGGGTTGTACTGCCTTCCTAGTTGAAATGAGGCAAAGCAACCTGGAAGAATAGCATTTATTTATTTATTTATTTATTTATAAGATTTCTAGGCCGCCTTTGAGGGCAGAAGCCCTTCTTTATATAGGCCTCTCCCAAACCCCTTCAAATCATCATATCTTTGAAACCTGGAAATCCTATGTGTTGTGAGATTTTGTTCTCTCTCACTATCATGATAAATGGGAACTCCCAGTCATCACAAAGTCTCATGCAGAGTCTATGGCAGGGATGGGCATAAAATAGATCTCCAGATTGATTGATTGATTTTTACTTCAACTCCCAGCATTCCTTCAACTCCCAGCATTCCATGCTGGTAGGGGCTTCTGGGAGGATACTCTGAGGGTTAAAAGTGTTGCTGAATCACGTCAGTTCAGCCTACATTGATAAACACACCAAAGATCATTTTACATCCGCCTCTGCCAACCTGGTGCCCTCCAGATGTTTTGGCCTACAACTCCTAGCATTCCTGACCATTTGCCATGCTGGTTGAGGCTTATTTATTTATTTATTTTATTTCTATACCGCCCAGTAGCCGAGCTCTCTGGGTGGTTCACAAAAATTATGGGAGTTGAAGTCCACAACATCTGAAGGCACGAGGTTGGGGAAGGCTGTTTTAAATCAATTACTCTTTTCTTATTTCATTTGAACAAACTAGCCTGGAAATTACAGTGAGTACAACCAACCCAATCTTGCGGTGTACCAAGTGTTCCAAAACTTCCATAAAGATTCAAGGTGCTGTAGTCTAGACATACAACAAATGTCATTTTAAAAAAACCCAGTAAGGACAACAGAGAAGAAGATCAGTGGAATAAATCCGAGGTCACCTACACTTCTGCAGGCCATTGAAATGCCATGTGAATACTCTTCACTAATTCCCTGTTCCCAGGCTCTAACTTAAAAGACCTTTTACCTCTGTGGTATATTGTATGATGATGTAATGATGAACTACGGCTCTTGTTATTGCAGATTCTGCTGTTGCCATAATCACTTACACCCTGCTGTTATGCCTCTTGTCTCTTGGTCCATCTTTTATTCATAGGGGAATAAATTATTATGGAATTAGTTAATCAATCTTGACACTTATCTGAAAGAATTAATCAATCAGTTCCAGGGTTGTTTACCAGGATGTTCTCTCCAAGGGACCAATAAATTATACATAAATACCTGACAGCAATTACTGGGAATGAGGTAGGGTTGCCAGATTCAACAGAGGACAGGACTCCTGTGCCTTTAATTGCCTTGCTCTCTATTGAAGCTGGCAACCCTAAGAGAGGCTAGCAGACACTTGCTTGGAAATGGAAATTAAACCTACCATCCCTGAATGGCCTGGAACCTTACTAGCCAAGATGCTACCTTCCTCATTATGGTATATTGTCTCCGTTTGGGACCTGCCCAGTCCAGATGCTGATAGAACAAAATAGCATGTTGTCAAACCAATGTTATCAAAGAGGACTTCCTAGCAGTACGTCTTCCTTGATCAAAAAATTGTCCTAAAAATATTGACCTTCTAATAATAGCGCAAGTGTAACATCAATGTAACTGCAGGCACAATTATGTAGAGAAACACAGTAAAATACAGTAGAATAGGATACTATCTTCCTGCTGGTTGCAAAGAAGCATGAATTGTGCCCTGTCAGGAATTAGGTTCTGTTGGGTCAGATTGAAACTTCCACATGTAAGATCAGGCCCAAGTAGAATTTTATCTATTTACTTATTGAAAAGATGTATAAACCACCTCCCAAAGCAGTGTAGACCAAAACTTAAAAATCACAAAGCATAATAAAATAATAAGAACAAAAATAAAAACAGTGACAAAAGCAAAACTCATGGTTAAAACCGGACAGCATCATATACCCAACAGCCTCACCAGAATCCTAACTCAATCGTAGGCCAAGATAAAGAGGTGAGTCTTTAGGGCTTGCCACAACAGGTTAAGAATATCAGCCCACTGAGGTACATGTACCTAAGCTTAATGGTAGTTGGAGATGAAGAATAGGTGGTTAACAAAAGTATCCACAGAAAAATTGAATAGAGCATTAAACCAAAAACCGGTGCTTGCAGATAGAGAGTACATTCACAAGGCAGCGATCTCTGGACAGTGTCAAAAACACTAGGTAGGTAGAGAACAGGACCCAAACTCTGATCCCAAATGCAAAGGAGGAGAGCTAAATTTCACAATTTTTGCCTAATAGAATTTGTCAATAGGAGGTAAGTGTCCAGTTCTTGTCCTCTCTCTCCAAATAGTGCCCCCGGCAAAATGGTTCATGCCAATTGTTCAATACCTTGTCTTCTGCCATTATCAGCAAAGTCTTCCTCAGAAAAGGTCTCCAGAGTCACCCAATCAGATGCAACAACACACAAAGATCCAAGAGGACAGTGCCCATAGGGTTAGCCTTCCAAGGGTACAACTTGAATGATCCCCTGGGTTTCCACAGTTCGAAGGAAAGCCCTGCCCTTGCTGACGTGAGCAGCTTTCTTTTACTGACAGAAACTTCTACTTTGCTTGCAACTGTGGCAGTGCATTAGAAGCAGTAGCAGCAGCAGCCAAGAAATAAGGATATCCAGGGAAGCGTTCAGGTTGCTCCTTAGAGTGTCCACACTAGGGCGAACAAGCGATGTTCAAGATCGCCAGGATTCTCCAGACATTGTCTTGCCACTTATCTCAAGCTTGATTCCCATTTGCATTTGCAATTGCTGCTTACCCTGCATGAACAGGAAATTTGCTCAAATCAAGCAGCAATTGAATGGGAGATTTGCACAAATGGGTATGTGAGATTTTGTACTGATTCATTATCTTATCACAGGCATTTAGCCCAGGCATGTTTCACAGGCATGTGATGTGCCCTCTACATCCTGGTGTAGGGAGATCTGCAAGGTAGTGCAGGGCCAGTATATACTGTCCCCTCATTAGTTCAGAGTTCCCTTGGGATGCAAGGGAGGGGGCCTGCTGCAATACAATACGGAACTTGTATTTCACTGCATCACAGACTTCTCTTTGGGTGTTATGGAACAAGCTCCATATCCCATCAAGGAAGATCTTCAGTCCAGTTAGAGGTCCGTATATAGAAAACCTCTACCACACTAGACTGGAGATCTTTGGAATGCAGGAAATCTAGCACAGCTGAGAAGTTGTGCCAGGCTATGGAGTGCTGTGCCATTCTGCCATCTTGCATGGGCCAAGGTCTCCAAAGCTGGGAAGTGGAGGCAAAGACAACTCTCTCTCTCTCTCTCTCTCTTTCACCCCACCCGCCCCTACACTGAAGGCCTTTCTGAGTTTCTGGAGTGGTCCCATCATCCACCAGAAAGCAGCAGGTCCTAGATCCACTCTGGAAATGTTTCTGCCTGCATTGGAGGCCATGGTTCCAGACCCAATTGTTGATGCAGACACTAATGCCATTGTACGCATTCCTTTATAATGCCATTTTCATGTCTGGTGAGCTACTGTATGATAACTGCAGCAATTTTATGTATTAAGGTTTGAAAATCTTAGCCATTTTAGCTTCCAAGAGCTATGGAAAAAACACTTCTCATTTGCTTATACTGTTATTATAAATCTACCTGAAAGCAGAGCCACTTTAAGATCTTCTGCACCTACAAGTAAGTTACACTATCATTTTGTTTTATTTTTGCATGTCATACTTCTACAAATCACAGGTAAGAAAGAGAGAGACTTACCATATAATTTGTTATGATAATGAAGGCATACACTAGTCAGCTATTACTGGTAAATAACTAGAGATCCTTTCATCTTCTGTCAAGCATAGTGGTGTGGATTATGGGCCAGAAAGCTGCTATCAGCTCTCTCATTTCCTGTCTCAGACACACACACACACACACACACACACACACACAGCAGGATGCAGAGAGAACAAGTGCTTGTCTGAGGTGATAGGTGTCTGATCAAAGGGCCAAAAGCTGTCAGAAACCAGCAAGAGTTAGGAACCCAATTGCTCTTCACTGCACACCTTGCCTTTGATCTATGTACAGTGCACACTGAAGATTCTATTTGGCTAAAAGCATGAATAAGCCAGGGCTGTAATCTGGAAGGGACAGCGTTACCCTTTCAGACAGTCCAGTCACTTTGGCAACCTAATTATCGCTGAGACACGGTGAAGAAAAAATTCTGGGAAATGTATGAAGAGAAATAATTTCCATAAACATCCTGCCTCACACTCCACCTGGTGAGGTTTGTTTTCTCCCACCCCAGAGAAGATGAGTAAACAGGAACCAAGACCTGGTTCTGTATGAAACGCAAGCTCTAATAAATATCAGAAAATCACTTTTTTAAAAAATGGAGACAAGGACTGCATAGTTCGAAGGAAAATCTATTTGGAACATTTGATATGATGGTGGTACAGTCAGACATGCCTGTGAAAACGTAGATGAGGGCATTTCGGGTGTTTTGTAATTATTCTGAGAATATTAAACCAAATAATGGAGAGACACTAATGTTTAACTTTGAGTTTAAATTCCCCCCTTTTATTAAGAGTTTCAGAACACACACACTTAAGAAGGCTAATATGTTTCATGTTGCTCCTGCTGAGGCTACAGAGACACTAACTTCATTAAGTAGTCAAGTTGATAAAGGACTTTAGACGTAGATAGATCCAGTAAATTATAGCTAAACTAAAAGTGCAGTGAACCTACTCAACAAAGCTATTATTACACGGCCAGGTTTGTTAAGAACATTATATAGCTTCTTCTTTTTTCACTCCAGTGAGATATGTAATAGTTGTATCTAATGTAATAACACTTCCCACCGATTATGATCACATTCCCTGTATTCCTGAGGCAGAAGGGGGGAGGGCAAGAACACAGGAAGCTGCCATATTCCTTGTCAGACCATTGGTCCATCTAGTTCAATATTGTGTATATTATTGACTGGCAGAGACTCTCCAAGGCTTCAGGGAGGCGTCTTTCCCAAAGATGCCAGGGTTTGAACCTGGGAAAGCATGTGCCTAGGCATGGTGGAGAATTCCGCCACGGATCTCGGTGAGGCTGAATGCCAGTGCATTCGGCCCCCCGAAATCCATGGCGGAACAAAGCCCCCCAACCCCCCACCCCACGAAATGGGCCCAGAACGGAGCACCTACCTGCTGCCGTCTGCGCTGCATTGTGAATGGCAGCTGCGTCTGTGGCCGCCATTCACTTCTTCCATATAGCCATGATAGGCTACGTAAATACTACGTAAATACACCATTTGCATCCCTGCGGAAGCCGTAATAGGCTACGTAAGTATTTACGTAGCCTATAATGGCAAAACTAAGGGAACGCAAATGTCGGTGGCTATGGCGGCTGCCATTTGCATTCCCTTTTTTTCCGCTGTGGTTGTTGTTGTTGTTCAGTCATTCAGTCGTATCCGACTCTTCGTGACCCCATGGACCATAGCACGCCAGGCCTTCCTGTCCTGCGCTCTCTCCCGGAGCGTGCTCAAGTTCATATTCATCGCATCGGTGATGCTATCTAGCCATCTCATCCTCTGCCGTCCCCTTCTCCTTTTGCCTTCAGTCTTTCCCAGCATCAGGGTCTTTTCCAGGGAGTTTTCTCTTCGCATTAGGTGGCCAAAATATTGGAGCTTCAGCTTCATTATCTGTCCTTCCAATGAGCACTCAGGGTTGATTTCCTTTAGGATGGACTGATTTGACCTCCTTGCAGTCCAGGGGACTCGTAAGAGACTTCTCCAGCACCACAGTTCGAAAGCATCAATTCTTCGGCACTCAGCCTTCCTTATAGTCCAGCTGTCACAGCCATACATTACTACTGGGAAAACCATAGCTTTGATTAGACGGACCTTTGTCGGCAAGGTGATGTCTCTGCTTCTTACTATGCTGTCTAGGTTGGCCATAGCTTTCCTCCCAAGGAGCAAGCGTCTTTTAATTTCATGGCTACAGTCACCGTCTGCGGTGATCTTGGAGCCCAAGAAAGTATCAAGGCAAAACAGAGGGGCGCAAATGGCGTAGTGATCGCCATTTGCGCCCCTCTGTTTTGCCTTCATAGGCTACATAAATATTTACGTAGCCTATCACGGTGGAAAAAAAAGGAAATGCAAATGGCGGCCACCATAGCCACCGCCATTTGCATTTGCTGTTGTTTGGGGTTTTTTTGCCATGATAGTCTACATAAATATTTACGTAGCCTATCACGGCTAAAGCGGGAACACAAATGGTGTAGGGGACACCATTTGCGTCCCTGCTTTAGCTGTGATAGGTTACATAAATATTTACACAGCCTATCATGGGCCGGCGTAGGGATGCAAATGGTGTCCCCTACACAGGATGCCATTTGCATCCGCACCAGCCTGGCAGCGGCTGGAGGCCCCACTGCAGGTTGGCCCAGCTGGCGGCTCCGCAACTTGGCCGCGGAGCGGAGCCAGCCAGGCAGGATTATGGGGGGGGAGGAATGGATCGCCTCCCCCCCGTCGAGTACTCCGGGGGGAGGAACGGATCGCCTCCTCCCCACATGCGGAACCCAGCAGAGCCAGGTAAGCGGGGTTTTGTACACCCCTACATGTGCCAGAGAAAAAAATCAGTAGGTGCCAATTTCTTTCAACCAAACCACCTCAGATTACCTAAGCTTGTACATGATTTCTTTTTCAAAATACTGGTGATATTATAGAAGAGGTTAAAAAAACAAGAAATGAAGACGGCAGACTTTATCACATCATGTCAAAATAACACAATGCATCTAGTATACAAATAACTCCTGGAATTTTGTCTGTGTTTGAGGTTTACTCATTACTCCCTTTACCCTCAGGGTCTTCCTGTCAGGTTGCAGAAGGGACCAGGCTGCATCTTACCACAATTAGTAAAACAACACAGAAGTCTTAAGCAAAAAACCACACATATACACACACACACACACACACAGAGAGAGAGAGAGAGAGAGAAAGAGAGAGAGAGAGAGAGAGAGAACAAGAATCAAGCTACGTGCTCATCAGAACCACATGGTACAGCATGTCAGAGTAAAACCTTTCTCCCTCACGTGTTAGTTTTCTATGTGCAGTGCAGGAAGGTTTTTTTTGGTATCAGGGAGCATTCAGACATTTCTCGCACACATAGTTAGCAACAATAAAATCTAGGGTTCACAGCTGCATGAAGGCTTCTACTTAGGTTCAAGCAAATGTGAGTAGAAGCGCCCTGGAGGCCTCCTTGTGTTGTTGGGGATGTTGGGAACAGGCTGGCATGCACAGCCCCATCCCTCTGATTGAAGGTCATGTGCCCCTGGGGTCTCCAATGTGGTGCCTATGGTAACCGCCAGGCTCCCCACCCCTCTTGATTTTTATTTCTTAAGATTTTTGTTTTATTTTGTAAGGTGGGCATGCTACGAAGCGAAGTGCTTGGTTTCGTGTTTTGGGGTTCAGACCTGATCTTTGCCTTGTACTTAGGTTCTGGGGCAAGTTACTTTCTTTTAGTCTCAGCAATTTGCCTTCTGGAAAAGGAGTATTTTGTGTCTGGCTATGCCACCATGTAAACTGACCTTTTCCAGTCTTGTGGCCACTGTTGAGTGTTCCAAATTTGTTGGCATATTGAATGCAGCACTTTAACAGCATCATCTTTTAGGATTTTAAATAGCTCAGCTGGAATACTGTCATCTCCGCTAGCTTTGTTGTTAGGAACGCTTCCTAAGGCCCACTTGACTTCACTCTCTAGGATGTCCGGCTCAAGTTCAGTGACCGCACTATCATGGCTATCAGGGACATTAAGATCTTTCCTGTATAGTTCTTCTGTGTATTCTTTCCACCTAGACAGCATAGTAAGAAGCAGAGACATCACCTTGCCAACAAAGGTCCATCTAATCAAAGCTATGGTTTTCCCAGTAGTAATGTATGGCTGTGAGAGCTGGACTTTAAGGAAGGCTGAGCGCCGAAGAATTGATGCTTTCGAACTGTGGTGCTGGAGAAGACTCTTACGAGTCCCCTGGACTGCAAGGAGGTCAAATCAGTCAATCCTAAAGGAAATCAACCCTGAGTGCTCATTGGAAGGGCAGATACTGAAGCTGAAGCTCAAATATTTTGGCCACCTAATGTGAAGAGAAAACTCTCTGGAAAAGACCCTGATGCTGGGAAAGACTGAAGGCAAAAGGAGAAGGAGACGGCAGAGGATGAGATGGCTAGATAGCATCACCGATGCAATGAATATGAACTTGAGCACGCTCCGGGAGAGAGCGCAGGACAGGAAGGCCTGGCATGCTATGGTCCATGGGGTCACGAAGAGTCAGACACGACTGAATGACTGAACAACAACAAATGCCACCATGAGAGTCATTTTATGAATGAGCAAGCCTTGCCATGGCAGACGTGTTGGGAGAGCATTCACAACACTCTTTTCAAAATTCCAAGTGCACTCGTCAACTCAAAGAGGTTGAGGACCCCACATAATGTCTGAAAAGGGCTTCTGTCTACAGCCAAATTGAAACCCCATTGATCTGAACAGAATTTAAAAGACTAACTTTCTCTAGATTGGGGGCACATTATATGCAACCAACATGCATATCCCCTAATACTGTAGGATTAAATATCCTGAAAACATGTGTTTTCCATGTTGTTGTAGAATGGAAGAGTATAAAAAAAATTGAAGAACAGAAGTGCAACCTTATACATGTCAGCTCAGAAGTATGTCCCACTGAATACAATTAGGCTTACTCCCAGGTAAGTGTGTGCAGGATAGCCACCTGAAGAAACCACCTTCCTCAACAAAAAGTGCCCAAATGGAGAATGATGACACTGATAAGACTGTTATAGATGAGTCCTTCTCCATCCAGGACTAACTCACTGCAGAACTGAGTCTTAAATTAGAAGGCAAAATCAGAATCAAGTGCTTAATAACTAAGCTCAATATTCAAGGCCAAAGTTACTGGGCTGTCTTCCAACCAGAGACATCCGTGGTCTCCCAGGCTGTGCCAGGGCCAGAAATGACTGATGTTGGCTGTGCAGTTGGCTAAAATATTCAGGAGTTTGGTCAGTCTACTGCATAAGGCCAAATTAAAAGGTTTCTCTGTGTGTGGTGGGACACACAGGCAAGAGAGCAGTGAATTACTTGATGGTGCTATGATGGTGCCATCTAGAGGGCTGTAGAGATCATTGGCTCTCTGTGCTAGGTTCTGTACAGAGAAATATAAAGAGACAGTATCAGGAGAAATAAAGCAGCAGACTGAGCCGATTAGGGTCATGTGGAATTCCAGTCATAGATTAAAATCCAGTCTAGATGCCACTCCACATCTAAAAACATCTCTCTCTTTCAGTCGGTTGTATTCAATGTTAGTCCTACTTAGAGCAGATCCACTGAAATGAATGTGAGTTAAGTTAGACTAACATTGGGTACAACCCAATATTTTCAACCAAAGCCATATAAACCATAAAATGCCATCAATGATTGATGCCAGTCATACATAAAATGCAGGTAGAGTTTTCACTCTGTGCCACTTTAGCACAGATGGCATATCAGAGAGAATGTACAAATGGCAGGTGGAGAGGTCAGGATTGTGCTTGCTTATCCTGCCATCAACCTCCATGAATTCATACAACCCTCTATGCAGAGCCTTATCCAGCCTTCCCCAACCTGGTACCCTCCAGTTGTGTTGAACTAACTACAGCTCCCATAATTCCCTACCATATTTGCATTTTTGCAGAGTAGACATCATGCATACAGAGGGGAGTATCCAATGGTGTAATTTTGTAAACTCAAATGGTGCTAGCAGGGCTCTGCTGAGACTTCCATTGAGCATCACACTTATGGAAGCAGTTGTGCAAACATAATGAACAACCGTTGTGCAACCATAATGTGCAACCAATTGTGCAACTGGTTGTGCAACTGCATTTGTGCAAATGTAACTTTAGTTGGATTTGCCTCTTGTGCATATTTCATAGCCTAGTTTCTACTCGCATGACATCATTTGCATTTGCTAGTGGAATGATACAGTTAGATAGTGCCCAGAACTACTAGGCCAAAGCCTGACCTAAGGTGGGTTGCAATAGCAGCTTTACCATCATACAAATCTAAAGTAAAATAGCAAATTAAGAAGTGGTGTGGGTCCCCAAATGCATGTTTGGGCTAAAAGTGGGTCTGGGAAGCTTGAAGACTACCATGTTATGGCAACTCATGCAAGATAATCACTTATATACAAAATAAGGATGAACAAAACCTTCTCTTTTCTTGAGTTCTGTGGAATAATCTACAAACAGAACTTTGAAGGGCAGGTCTTCGCAGCGACGTTGAAGGAGCAGAAACTCCAGACAAAGTTCAGCTATGTCCCCAGGGCCAGGATAGTAGCCAGTGGAGGCTGGTGGCTCTGATGTCAGTGCTGCAGTGATTCCACACCGGGTTTCAGTCAGAACCAATCAGAGCAGTAAAGGAGCTATCCAAGCTCCTTTAGAGTTCTGAATGAAATCCAGAGTGGATTCACCACAACACTGATATCAAAGCTACCAGATCTCTGAATGGTGGACCAACTTTTTAAGAACGCTGGCCTTTCCCACTGGACAACCCCTATTTTGAGAAAAGTTCTGATTTATTTGAAATTATTGAAACCTGAGAGCCAGTGTGGTATAGTGGCTAGAGTGTTGGACTGGGAGTCAGGAGATCCAGATTCTAGTCCCCACTCAGCCACAGAAGCTCACTGGGTGACTTTGGGCCAGTCACAGACTCTCAGCCCAAGCTATTTCACGGGGTTGCTGTTGTGAGGAGAAAATAGAGGAGGAGGAGGATTATGTACACCGCCTTGAGTTCCTTAGAGGAAAAAAGGCGGGATATAAATGCAATAAATAAAATAAATAGAAAATAAAAAATTCTATGGAAACCCTTCTCCAGAGCAACAAATGAGTTTAGAAGTGTTTGAGGCAAATACTTATGGCTTAAGAAATACTAGTCAGCAAAAAGGTAGACATTTTACTGCATTTCCACATACACATTACTCCTAACACACTGCATTATGCTTAGATTTCTGCTCTTGCACCACAGGTCAATACTAGCTAACTCCTGGAGACTAAATACCAGAAAACAGGTCATTTTTAAAAACATAACATGGCTTTGGTTTTCAAAGGAAGAGGCAGAGAAAAGAAAACCTTATTTCTGTGTGCACAGGTGTGCTCAGACAGACTAGAAAATTGAAATCCAATTTTAAAAGGCAATATTGGAAACAATTTGAACAGGTTCTGATGTTGCTATGGCTGAAATAACACAAGAAATGACTTGAGGGGCTATCTTTGCATTTTCACTTCAATCTGTTCAGCTGAAACTATCAATATGGACTGAAGTGGGGAAAAAACAAACTCACAGGTTATGTCATTTCATCCCTAACAAATACCAACATTATTTCCAACCATACCATTTAAATAAAACATCATCTCAGGAAAAAAAGAAAAAAAGCAGACGTATTGAATACATTTAGCATAAAAACAACACCCTTTGGCAAATCTATGCTTGGGACAAACTGGTCCCACTTTCAAAGAGTCATGCAGCAGAACTTAATTGGATTCCCTGGGTCTAAGGCAAAATTTAAAGATTAGATATTATTTTCTTGCACGGGAGACATCCGAGACATAATTTACTTCTTTTCTATCAATACATACTTCACACTGTCTCCTACACAAACATGCGCACACGCGCACGGCATGCACCTCCCAGAAGCCCTGTTCAGTTGTTCAAGGCATCTTCAATGAACATGCATGGGTGAAGAGTCTCCCCACACACACTTGGCCCCTTTGTTCACTGACAGGTAGACTGTGCCACAATGACACTGCTCTCCCCCAATGAATGCTGTTTGCTGATGAAATCCATACATTTCTGAAGTTTGCAGTGCAGTTGGGTTCCCAAAGTTATTGCCTGAGGGATCTTTGTGGGGGCACTGAATTTGGGCACCTGAATTTGAGTGTGTTTTCAGGGATGGTGTATGCTGAACTTTGCTGCCATGGAGTGTGGGCTTTCGTTTAGCAGGGGTTTCTCTGTCCTGTTTTATTTTGCCATGATTCAGGTGGCACTGGCAGCAACAGTTCAGCTCCATCCCCACCTTAGTCCTAAAAGTAAAGCACCCCACCACCAAAAATATTGGTGAATTTTGGGCATCCCTGGGAAATCCTGGTAGTGCCCCCCCACACACACACACACACACACACTTCACCATTTACACTTGGGGCCATGAAATTTGGGGAGTCATTTGGGTACACCCTTTTGTAGGGTCTATCAGTTTCCCCACATGAGCTTAAAGCAAGAGATTGGAGGGGGGGAACCTTTAAAGCAACAGAGTATGGATGTTTTAATTTCTCCTGCTTCAAAGTTCCTGGTTTCATGTGGCACACATTGTCCTCATGGACATACTCAGCCTAAACATACTCTCTCCACCGACCCCATTTATGCACTCTTCCGCAGCATGCTTTGGAGCGTGTAAAGTCTTGCTTCTGCAGCTTCCCTGGCAAAGTCATTTTGAATAAGTAAGCTACACTCTGCTCTTCTAGAGGTCTCCAGGTCTCCAGTGAATTGACAGGAGACTTAAAGTTCCCATTCCCCACCCCCACGCGAAACATCCTAGCACTGCCAGCTGAGATCCTGACTCAGGGTGGCACACACCATGTGAAGCCACTCAGCTGGCACTTGGAAGAGAGACCACTCCTCCCAGCACTGTCCAAGTCCCCCACCATCTGCATTCCCACAGTTATCTCCATTGAGATTTGAAATTAGGGTATCCACCGCTGGGAAATCTGGTTCTTTTTTGGCTCAACAGAGTTCCGCAGTGTGTATGAGTTGCTTTGCGTCTGCAAGCCAAGCTGTGGGCTGCTCCCTGAACTCCAGGAACTTCTTTGCACTTTTTTAGGGGGGAAGGTTCTGCAATTTGCACAAATTTCTGAGCAAGTTGCATAAATTATGTCTGGATTTGTGCAAATTACGTAAATTCCGCCACAATTTGCATAAATTGCAAAACCTTAAAAAATGCACAAAATTCCTGGAAAATCCGCAACCTGGCCTGACTCACTGCAGGTTGAGTTGGGCACCACAGCAGGAACCAAAACGAAGTCCAGGAGCCAAGCCTAGGAAAACCCGTCAAACTCCAGTCCTAAACAGATTTCTCTGACATCCCTATTTGAAATAACAATAGTGATTCCTCCAGAGTGAATTCCCCCAGGGGATGGTGCTTGGAAACCAAGCACCACACCCTAGAGGAACCAAGGCGGCTTCATAGTCCAGATGCAGAACCTCTGCAGGCCAAAGTTTCCACAAAACCTTTTTAAAGGGCTTTTAAAACAAAACCTTTTTGCTTAAAACAAAATTTAAACACACAAAAATTCCAAAAGTGATCCAGACTTGGGGAAGGCAGTGTATTACCCATAAAGGACACTATCCAACAGGAGTCTGGGACCCCTGCACCAAAGCACACATACATCTATCACAACAGTATCCTCTTCCTCTGAGGCTTAAGGCTCACAAGGTCAAGGCCTTGGAAATCAGGGCCTTGGAAAGCACCCAATGAGCCCTTCTGGGTGAGCCTTAGAATAAAGTTGCCTATAGGAGGTGCTGAAGCCTTATAAAGGCAGGCAAGGGCTGGTCTGCATTGAGCCCCACCTCCTTGAAGGAACAAACTGTGTCCCTTAAAGAGCCCTCACCTGATTCTGAATCTTTTGGCTTCTTCGAGGTATAGGAGATGGAGAGGCTGCCAGGGACTCATCCTTTGAGTCCAAGGGTGGTGGTAGGATCACATGCTCTGACTGGGAGAGCACAGGAGAAGGTCCTGAAGGTTCTTCTTTCCCTCAGACCTCTGAGTCCTCCTTAGAGCACTGTCAGATGCAAGGGGCCGAGCCCATCGCATACACTATTGGTCACACGTCTGGTGGCTCGTGTCAGGGTAACAGCTTGGAGTATTACAAAACCCTGCTTATCTGCTTTATGCAGAGACTGAGATGGTGAGACCCAAAAGATGTGTGTGTGTGCACATGCATGCAAGTCCCATGCAGCAAAGCACTCTCCAAGAATGCCTCCAAGACTCTGCGCACAGTCCCAGATAATGCTTTCCTTATTCAGACCATTTGGAAAAGCCTGTAGGAAGGAAGACAAACACCCTTAATTTAGAGGCAGAGCGGGAGATGATGAATACAGGATGAAACCTGTCTACCTCCGGAAGGGCAACATGATGTTGCCTCTACTTAAAAATCAAACAGTAATTGGGCCATATGTTATTATCTGCATTTTGCCCTGGGATGAGTAAGTCCACCTAAAAGATGCAATAAAAACCAGGAGTGAGCAATAGATGAACCAAGACTTATGCTACTCACTTGCTTTCTAAAGTCTAATTCAGCATGAAAGATTATATTTGTTGCAATGCAGAAACTAGTGAAGACAGCACGACTTTTTTAGCCAACCTGGCAGTTCCTATAAATTGAAGGATTATATTTTGGTTCTGCAGATTTTGCTAGGCAAAAACTGAGCCTTTCCATGGATTTTGCAAGCTTTTAAAAAAATCGAATCAGGGAGTGGTGTTCCCTAGGCATCAGCAAAGAGGAAAATAAAGAATGCATTTCCTTCCATCTCACATTTGGTGTGAAATACACTTGAATTAAGACGAAAAGCATAACATTGCTTTCTTATCTATGAGCAAAACAGTATTAAGGTGTTATTTTTATTTCAAAGGATATATTGAGGTTAGTAAAACTTGAAAGAATAAAAAGCATTCCCTGAACTGCATAAGCTGAGAAACCAAAGTTTAGAACACTTTCACACATCCCTTTGACTAGAGTAGTGCCAGGCACTGAGAAAAAGCAATAAAAACCTTTGTGCAACAACAAAAATATTTGCCAAGTTTGAAAGGATTTGATAGTTATATGCCCTGCCCTGATCCAATCAATGGCTCCTTGCACATGTGGAAGCTTTGACGTGCACACGGTGATTCTGATGAGCAGAGGCGTCCCTGTCTGTTTCAATGAGGGGAACAGCTCAGTGCAATATGTCTCTGTGTCTATAGAGCCACCAGGGACTTCATACACACATTAGACCACCGGCAGAAATTCAGAGCAGGGACAAAGAATTATGGATGGGGAAGAAATGTCTTCAGTCCACATTTTAATTAAATCAGCTCAGTCGTTCATTTATAGCAAATGGAATGATGTCATGAAATCTAATCCAGGGACAGGCAATGTGGTGCCCCCCAGATGTTTTGGACTACAGCTTCCATCACCTAGCCAGCATTCCCCATGGTCAGGGATTATGGGAGTTGTAGTCCAAAACATCTGCAGAATAGCAGGATGCTTACCTCTAAATTAATGCTTCCCACACCTTAGGTTTTATTCATATCGTGTATCAGAACTCCATGATATGTTTAGGGAGCAATCCTATGGCCGATGGCCATAGACCAGCCTCCACTCCTTCCCGCACTGCCTCCTAGGCAGCGCAGATCATCAGCCCCACGCTCTGCTCTCGTAAGAGGAGTGTGGAGCAGCAAAAACGAGGCTTTCCTGGGGGCAGGGCAGAGAGGGCAGAAGTTCTGACACTTCCTATGCATCGTCCAGCGTCCGTGCCCCCCCCCCGCTCCAACTTCCCACATCTAGAAAGCCAAAATAGGCTGTCTAGCCATGAATGTAGGGCAGCTGAAGCATGGAGGGGAAGATCCCCTCCGCACTGCTCCTGCTCTGCATTGGATAGGATTGTGCCTTTAATGTCTATGTTTAATTTTTTAAAAAAAGTTTTCCGTTTTGCAAAGTTGCACCCTGGAAATACTGAGAACTACAAATCATAAAGAAATATTGAACCGTGCTATTTTTAAGTTGGGGCATGCAAATCTTTTCTATTCCCCTCCCCAAAATGTACTTTTCATCTTCCTGCAATGCAGAATACACAAGTCTAGGATCACAAGAATGACCATTCAGCAATGGAAGCAAAAGTAGCTTTTGACAGAGAATGCTCATTGATTTGTCATTTTAAACAGCCCCTTGCCTTGTTGGTACAAAATCATTTTTCAGGCATTGTAAATCTGAGTCTATGTCACACGCACAAATAAGGGTCAGAGTGGGGTAGAACTTTACTGATATAATATTGTTATGTGTATCCCACTGTTCTGAGTGGTGAGAAGTTTCAGGGACATAGTGCTTACCCAGGTTTGGTTTCCTTTGGGAGGATGTCACTGGAGGAGAGGGATGTCGGAGAAATTCACAACGGAACCAAATGAGTTCAGATCATTTTTAAGAATCCGGCCTGCAGATTCTGCAGCAGACCATCTTTCCCCTTGTCAGACAAATTCTGTGGACTTGCAGACCGTTTTTCTGACTTTCCTGAATTTTGTGCAAATTTTGTCATAGAAAAATATGCAAAAATTGTTTTTTAAAAAAGGCCAAAAATGTGCATTTCCCCCATAGGCTAAAGCATGAAATGTGCATTTGTGCATTTTCCATGTCTGCATTTGTGCAAATTTGGAAACAAAAAAAAAATCTGATACCATTGATGGGAGGATGACAGAACGAAAGGTGCAGATGGAACAGATTTTGCACAGTACATACATCCCTTATTGGAGGCATCAGCATTTTGTAATGTTGGCTTTTATTTGCAAACTTAAGTTGAGCATAAGTGAATGAACAACTTCAATATTCCATCAGACATCCACTGTTCCCATGTAAGTTCTTGTAGGCAGACAGCCAATACTCTAAGCTGCTGTAGTGTACAGCAGGGGTAAGCATCCTGGTGCCCTCCAGATGTTTTGAACTATGTCTCCCATAATCCCTGATAATTGGTGAGGCTGGCTAGGAGTGATGGGAGTTATAGTCAAGAAATCTGGCGAACACCAGATTGTCTGCCCCTGGCTTACACAGTCCAAAACCTAGCTGTCTGTGCCGCAGTCTGCCTCAAAACTGCAGTGTTGTTTTTTACACAGCTACCTAGATTACAACTTCCTTAGCTGAAGGGGGTGGGGGGATAGAGATCGCTCTTTTATCTAGTTGTTCTCCCTTTTCAGAATATTCTCCCAAAATGCTTCTGTATCAAGAAGCAATAGTTCTCATGGCAATATATTTCCTGTATTTTACTTAACAAAGGATGTGCCTGGACCAAATCTGCCTGACGGATTTGCCAGCCACTGCCAATGTTGCAATGTTGTTGCATATGGCACTAAGATAGTGTTGCAAGAAAAATCTGGGACAGTCCATCCGCATAGTACCATGGACTGGCACAAATGATGCTGAGCCCAGCTACCACCAGCACATGCCACAATGCATGCAAGTGTTCTGTGACATGTAAACGGGTGAGAAAAGGTCCTATCCAAAGCTGGTGCTATTCATTTTGTCAAAGCTATGACAAAATGAATAATGGCACGTCTACTAGTGGTCACTTCCTATGGACTGGAATGGCAACGGTCATAGAGCATTGCTTCACAAATCTGCTCATCTGTTTCAGACAGGCTGCTGCTGCATCTATGCTGGTGCATGCGCCTCTCCTTCTGTCAACAGCACATCTGTATAATAGAAGTCATGCCCTGGTCAACAACTTGATTTGCCAGAGGGTCCTTTTGATGAAACAAAATGGCCTAGTGCCAAGCCCCATTCTTGCTGATAACCCACTTATGTTTCCGGACTTAATGTAAGGAACCAACTGGCAAAACACAGGAGGGTAGATTTGGCCCAGGGTCTATCAGTCACCAACCACTAAAGAAATGTGTCTTGCATTTGGCATGGATGTTTTTGTTTTGTTTTATATCACAGTGTCTGCTCTGGATTGTGGCCACTGAGTGCACTGAATTCAAACTGAGCTGTAATCAGAAAGGAAAAAAAGTCAACCTATTCATGAGATTGGCTAAATAAAGTACGTTCAAATCCACCTTTAAAAGCTTTATGGCTTATGCCAGGCAACCAAGAAAATGGTGTGATTATCTAGAAATAAGTGACTCCACTAGCAAAGAAAAGGAACAAGGAAAGTGTAAAGAAGGGTTCCTATAAAACCCATGATTGCATGCCATGAAACATTTACAGCCCCACTAATAACACTAAAGCAGAAGCAGATACCTTAACTTGGCTTACTTCAGAGTGCCAGTTCACAGCACCACGAACAGCATTTCTCTCTGCATCAGACCGAGAGTCAATACACCACATCTTTAGAAATTCCACAGAAGTACACTGAGCACACACAGGAATACACACATGGCAACATACATGGAATTGCCGTCCAGCATTAGACATATATGTTTGTATTTTGCATTTGTTTTTGCATGCATGGAGTTCAGATGATCAGCTATTCCTATTCAGCTTGATGTACGTAGAGGAAATAGGAATTAGTTACATCGCTTCTGCATTAATAGAAGAAGAGGAAGAAGGAGCACTCTTATTTTCTGCTCTTGGATGACAACCCCACTCTCCCTTTGGAGACTCAGACAGACTTTCTGTTTCATTACATCGGGGTCAGTGATTGCTTTGGCTGTGATTAGAGAAATACAGGCATCTCAAAAATGCATCACTTTCCTCTCTAGTACAGTTCCCTGCTTCCAATTATTTCCCCAGTTTCTCTTTTATATTACAGCTTCTCCCCTACAAGACAACTTACGCTTTTAAAAACATCTCATAGATCAGTGGTTTCCAAACTGCGCTCCTGGGAGGTTCCATGGAAGCTTAACAGGGAAGAAAGTAATGGCAGACAATATTCCCTGAAAAAATAGCTTGCCCAGCACACCAACATTTCCCTGCAATGGCGCGCATGGCCTGTGTTGGAGCAAATCCCTGAGCACGTCCCTCAGAGACTTTCCAGCTTCTGCCAGGTTCCTGACTGTCAATCCTGTGGCCCCAGTGCTGGATGGGACAGGAGTTAACTAGCGCTAGCCCCCCTGCCCTCCTCTTCTTCATGCTCCCAATACCATTAAGCCTCAGCGGCAAGGAAGATGTTCTTTTTTCTCTCTGCTGGCTCAGCTTCAGAAGCCCCGGTGACAGGCTTGGCAGGTTTGTAGCCTTTCTCCCTAGTCTTGCGAGACATCCAGGAGCCTGTATCCTCCCCATGCTGATGGAGTCATCCCAGTGATCCCACCCAGCCTCCTTCCAGTCAGCTGTGCTCTCTTTCGGCATCACCAGTCCTGGGGCCACCATTGCAGTTTGGGTCAGCAGCTTGGCTCATCGCTGCTGCCGCCGGCTGCTTCTACCCCCCACACCAGTCTTGGGAGCCTCAGATGCAGGGAGGCCATGTGTCCTTCACAGAGCAGAGTCCACTATTTGAAGGGCTGTCAGAGGACAGTCCTCTACTTGAAGGCTTCCTCCATTTTGCGGGTGCCCTCCAGATGTTTTGGACTATAACTCTAATGATCCCCAATGATTGGCTATGCTGGGTGGGGCGTATGAGAGTTGTAGTCCAACACATACCCCTGTCTATTTGAAGGAGTGCCTAGTCCAGGTCTGATTTAAAGAACCAGAAGAAGGGGTGCTGAAGTTGCCCATCAAAGGTTACCCCCTGGACAGCAGACAGGTCACCTGGTCACAGTCTTCCCCACCATGGTGAGATTTATTACATTTACATTGAAATTATAATAATTTTATCTAAATTTGCATATATTAGTATGTGCGAACTTTATGCAAATCTGCATCCGCTTTTGTCCTCTTCCTGGTGATGCATTTCCTCTGTGTTGGTGATGCAGCAATGGCCACCCTTCTCCGGTGTGTTTAGTGTGCAATGTCAGTTCATACTGGGCCATACTGACCAATGTCTTGGGTAAACTGGGCACCCAGAGGATGTCCCCATAATCCTCTGTAGTGTTCTGGGGTTCCTTTGCAGTCATCAACATGGAAAGGGTTCACTAAAGGTAGAAAGCATGAACACCACAGTACTGAATGAATAGGTTAGCAGTGCTTTCTTGAGCTCATAGATCTGTCATGATAGAACAGGATGGAAGGAACTGAGCCTATGTTGTTCAGAGTGACATTCTGGCTTCCATTTTTAAACCCAAAATTCCATTTTCTGGCGCTGGCCATCATACAGTATACTGTGTCTGTCACACACAGGAGGGGGGCTTCTCATACCTTTCCCCACTGTTTTTAATCTATTGAATAACATGCCTATTGGTTTAAAATCTCTGGGCTGTATCCAGTGGTGTCCTTCCACCAGTGGAACAGACAGTGCTGGTGGATCAAATTTCTGCTCCCCACTCCCACCCCCACCCTGCAGCCCCCTGAGCACACTCCAGATCTGCTGCAGAAGGTTGGGGGGCCCTCCAGTGCAGATTGGGGTGAGTGCAGGGAAGGGAAACTCTCACTGCGTGAGCAGAAGTCTGCTTGCGTAATGTTTGGTTTAGCCCTCTATGTCTACCGGAACTTGAAAAGTCTGTGGTGCTTCTTTAAAAAAACAAAAAACAGTTGAACAAATAGTTTATATGTATATGAGAAATGGGGGCATCCACAAATACATAAATGGATGCCTGCTTTTTCTGGTTTGTTTTTGTAGTTTTTGTAATTGATTTTTTTTATTGTTTAACTGGAACATTATTTTATGATTGATAGCCTGCCTTTCTTCCAAGGAGCTCAAGGCAGCTTTCATGGTTCTCTTCCCCATCTCCATTTTAACCACCCTGTGAAATAGGTTATGCTGAGAAATAACAGGTCTAACATTGCCCAGTGAGCTTCTTAGCTGAGTGGATATTTGAACCAACTCTGAGGATGCAAGTCATGGGGGTGGGAAAAACCAGCTTGACTCCAGGATCTCTCACAGGGGCAGCGGAAGTCACCTAGTCTAGTTGCCTGCAGTGAATCAGGAAGATCCTAAACTGATTATATAACAGATGAGTATTACATATAATTACAGCAAATTATTGTATACCATAAACAGGGAGAAATAATGAGCAATACCAACATTTCTCATCCTACCAATGCAAGGTAACAAAGCAAATTAAAACAGAGGTCAGAGCTGCCTATGAATAAACACAACCAACTTTCGGCATCCAAAATTGAAACTGTTCAGTTGTATTCACAGTCTAAACTAGGCACTATGAATTATTCAGTCTGCTGCTGTCCTATACCCCGATTGCAAGCAGGCCTGTTCACACCCTGTTTGGGCTATTAGTTTCCTCACTGTTGTAGGCACCTTTGGATGACACATCTTTCACAAATCTGACAAGCCATATTTCCTCACTTCAGGAAACTGTGTGCAAAATATCATTCAGAACCCAAACCAATTGCTCTTCCAGCCCATCCTTGACAACCAGATGAATTAACAAATGTTCTCATTTGCGTGACGGTGGGATTTATGTTGGCATTATATATTGTATCATTCATTAGATGTACCAACAGAATCTAAGTTTTTCAGACGGCTAGAATTTTTTCCCCCAATCTCACAAATTGTCTGGCAGCTGAAGACTTGCCCACTGATTCAAAATGGTGATGAGACAAATTGCAACTGTGGAACCTTGATCTCCCACAGAGCTCTTACAAGATTTTCTATGCTTTTTTTAAAAAAACTGCCATCCCTTCATTTTATAAGTGAACCCCAATTTGTCCACCAAAGAATAACATGATGTACTGAGAGGGACAGGTTTCTGCTTTTCTTTGTGACCATTTGTGGGAGAGGGTCTGCCACAGAAAGGAATCCAACGGTAGGTGTGCTGTTTACATTTAACATTGTTCTTTTGATTGCATCCTGTTACGGTCTGGCTACATTTTGCACTGCTCATGTGGCAAGCAGCTAGACTCTGCCTGTATATAACTTCAGAACTGCTTAAAAAAAATTTCCTCAAGCTACTAATCGTCCTTGTTTCCCCACTTCTCAAATTTATTTATTTATTATTTATTATTGCATTTATATCCCGCCTTTTTTCCTCTTGCAAGGAACTCAAGTCGGTTTACATTATCCTCCTCCTCTCCATTTTATCCTCACAACAACAACGCTGTGAGGTAGGTTGGGCTGAGAGTGTGTGACTGGCCCAGAGTCACCCAGTGAGCTTCCATGGCCGAGTGGGGACTAGAACATGGATCTCCCAGCTCCCAGTCCAGCACTCTTGCCACTACACCACTCAAATCCCAGGAAAGTTAGCTGCAAGAGGTAACAACAGGGAGAAAGCTCCACCAGCCAACAACCGGCCCTCTGATGAGTATCTGCTAAAGGTGAATCAGGTATAGGTCCTTCCATAGGAACATAGGAAGCAGCTTTATTCCACATCAGACTATTCATTCATCTAGTTCAGTATTATTTACTATTTATTTATTTATTTATTTAAAATATTTCTTGGCTGCCTTTCAAGGCAGAAGCCCTCCCAAGGTGGCTTACAGCAATAAAATACATAAAAACTGTTAACATATTAGAAGCAATAAAAACAGAAACATAGAAAAATAGCAATAAAAACAACAATAAAGGCCAACTGTAAAACCAGCAACAACAACGGCAGTAACAGCACCAACAGCAGTCATATCCAGAGAAGGCCATGGCAAAATAATATGTTTTCAAGGCCTTCTTAAAAGCCTGCAATGACGGAGCATGGTGGTCCTCCAATGGCAACTTGTTCCAAAGGTGTGGGGCCACTGTAGAGAAGGCCCCTTCACATGTGGTCACCCACCTAACTGTTGTCATGGGTGGGCAAATGAGAAGGGTCTCTCCTTCTGATCTTAAAGTGTGGGCAGGCTGATATGAGGGAAGGTAGTCCTTCAAGTAATTTGGTCCCAAACCTTTTAAGGCATTAAAGGTCAAAACCAGCACTCTAAATTAGACTCGGAAACACACCAGTAACCAGTGCAGTTAGCACAGTATAGGCATTATGTGATTGAATCAACTCGCCTCCACCAGTACTTGGGCAGTTGCATTCTGCACCATCTGAAGTTTCTGAACTGTCTTCAAAGGCAGCCCCACATACAGTGCATTACAGTAGTCCAGCCTTGGAGTCACTAATGTGTGGATAACTGAGAAAAGGTCCATCTTCTCCAGGTAGGGTCACAGCTGGCATAGCAGCCGAAGCTGGTAAATCAGTGGATCACTGCTTTGGCATCTACCTGTCGCATCTATGGATCTTAGACTGTGTCTTACTCAGCAAAAACTTCTGTTTCATGTCTGTTGGACACCATGTCTCTTTAATAAGGGTTTGTCTAATTCGTCTAATTGATGGCAGTGCGATGCAGCTAATGCTTCTTTTAAATATATGTTTTGGCAATGTCCAGTAGTTGCTTCTTTGGAGAAGGAGGTTATTACACACCAAAATCAGAGCCACCACCCTCCACTGGCATTTACCATGGACTACAGTAGCTAAACTCAGAGCAAGGCCATAACTGGAACGGAATGATTTTTCATTCAGCACAGGGCAGAGTGCTTCCAAAAGGTCTCTATGCGTTCTCACTGTGTAACTGTGTGCACTTCCTCACTGAAGCCATAGGGCATGTAGTCAGCTTGACAATGTCCCTTTCCCAACCATTGTTTTACATCTGCCTTTCCCAGCTTGGTGCCTTCCAGATATGTTGCACTGCAACTCCCATAATCCCCATTATTTGGCCATACTTGCTGGGAATTATGGGAGTTGCTGTCTAATACATCTGGAAGGCACCAGGCTGGGAAAGGCTGTTCTGGCTTAAAAACCTGCGGGGAGGGGAGGGGTCAACCAAGCTAACCAGCATCAGGCTGGATTCTGTTTTGAGGCATATGAAGTTACTTATTGGAGAGTTGATCATATTCATAGTACTGAATGCCCACTCACATTCTGCCATCGATATATTTGCAGTATTAACAGCTGCTTTCAGTAGCTGGAGCTCCTTCGGTAGATTGTCACAGTGAGCACTTAATCACATATTTTCAAAAGGTTTGTAGGGTCTCCTTCCATCTCCTAGCCTTGCCCAGGCCAGAGCTGTTTCGTGGACCTGGGAATGGTAGTAGGAGGCAAGCACTGCAGGGGAAGACAGGCACTTAGATCACCAGCTTCCTCTGCATCTAGGGCCTAAATCCAACAAAGACTCTTCTAAGCTTTGGGCTTCGTTGTTGGAGGAAGAGTATGCTGTCTTTGTGAGTGCCTGACTCTCCCAAACAGTAGGATGGCCGCTTACGCAAATGCATGACCAAAAAAGAGAACCAAAGAGGACATCAATTTGCATACTATTTGCATACAGTAATGTATACTTATATATGAGCATTTAGAATAATAACTAAGATTAAAATGGAAACTTGATAGATCTCACCATAGTGGGGAAGGCTGTGACCACTAGATGCCCCGTGTGCCTGTTCAGGAGCCACTAACTGTTAATGGGCCACTTCAAGGCCGCTGATCTCCCTTCTTGTGGCTCTTTGACTTTAAACCAGACTTGGGCAGCCTATCAAACAGAGGACACCTTGGAATAGAGGAATATCCTGACAGGTCTTCAAATAGAGGAATGTCCTCTGTAATGGAAGACACCTGGCCACCCTAACAAACAGGCCTGAGTCAAGTGACTTTTTGTAATGCTTGTGTAACCCTGCTCTTTGTAGCATCCTGGGATGGTTTTACAGCCATTGAAAACAAGTGAGATGTTTTTGGTCCACCTGAAAAGAAGTGGCATCCCACAAACTCACATACTAGAGATTGTGCACATACAGGGTTGGATCCACGTTGGATGAATGGAAGTGGACTTCCCTGCCCCATCCTTCCCACAGCATCCCCTCCAGTCCCCTGAAAATGCAACAGACCCTGCTGAATGGGGTGAACTGTGGTATGGGGGGGGAGCAGGGAAGAGGGGATCTCCAAAAATTGTGCAAAAGGACCTTCCATGAGTGAAGCCCTTCCTCTCATGGAAGGCAGATCCTGGGTCCAACTCACAGTTTGGGGGAGGGGGTCCCTCAAAACCCGCAGAGACCCTGACTTCAGAAAGTACTTCAGAAAAAATGTTTGCCTCAGGCACATAATCCAGGAGCAGACAAGGCCCCTGTTTTAATTGCTGCTCCAAGTCTACACCGGGTGATCAGCAGCAAAACAGGCACCATCGTGATATTGCCAAGGTTAAAAACATATTCAGGTAAGCAGGTACCATATTGATCCAAGGCAGTCCCAAATCTAGACCTTGACGCCATGCTGGGTCAAAAGCCAGAAATATCTGGTAAAAACAGTAACAGAGAGCTGAGGGAGATGAAAATTGAGTAGGCCAAGATCTTACTTTCCCCCCCTTCATTTAGATTACAGCAAATGAAACAGACCATTTATGTTTAGTATCTCTTCTGGCACTAGAGCACAGACACAATTTTCACCGCCTCAACTTTGCTTTTAAAAAATCCCTTTGAGTTTTCACCATTCATTTCCCTATATTTGGCTTTGATCAGTGAAATGCCAAACACAGTTCTTTCGTCAAGGGAAATACTATGTTTATATTCTGCAGAAATGTATTTGGTAACTTGGCTTCCCAGTTTTGCTTCTATATTCTGCTGTCGTTTCTATGTCTGTCTTTGAAGAGTGGGGAATGCACAACAAATGAAGAAGCTGTTAGTGTGATGATAGCATTCGTTAGCTAAAATATGCATTGCTTTACCTACCCCACTTGCAATGTCTGCATCACACTGGATGGCCTGTGTCAGCAATTTTAGCTACTAATCGCTGTGGAAACATAAAAAGGAACTCAACGACACTCCAAAAATGCAAAATCCTGATATTATTGTTGATTACCTAACAGTTTAGGAAGATAAATATCCAGATTATCACAGGTGCTTGAGTTGGCTGAGGAAATGCATTATTTCTAGCACACATGCTGATTTTTTTTATTTTTGAGACCAACATTTGTAGCTGAATATGAAGGTAGGCAAAACTCAAACAGAACGGTGTTTCCCGGTTTAATTTTAACCATGTCTAGCAATTTTCCTGGCTTTCTCCCCTATCCCTTCATGGTGATCCAGGAGTGGTACGGAAGTGTAAGATGAGAAGAGGTATTGAGAAGGGATTAGATGGACTCAACTTGAAATATATTACAGCACTCAAAATCTAAGGCTGAAAAGTCTTAAGGAGTCGCTTGTGTAAACACAGCACTGAAAGGTAGAAAAAGAGTCGTCCATAAAAGCAAGCTGGAATCACATAAGAAAAAAAAAAACAGCTCTGTTTTAACTTGCAGAGAAGAATAAAGCTCTACAAAAGTATCAGACTGATGATTTGGAACCAGCAAATAAGAACCTTTGGTCTGTTCCAGCAAGGCAGTTCTTAGTCATGATGACACATAGCCTTCCCCTCTATATATCCAGTTGACCCTTAAGATCTTCAGAGGTGACCTGGATCGTGTCTATATGGCAACAGAAGGAGAAGGAAGGAGTGGATTACCTGCATTTTTCAAGGAGTCGGTTTTGGTCTGGGCAGGGCAGGGCAGGGCTCCACAAGTGAGTGCATCACTCCATTCTAAGTTGCTTCATATAACATACATCCGGGTAGGGTGGGGAGGATGGAGTAAACATCATCTGACTGGCAGGGGCTGCTAAGCCAATCAGAGAGGCTTCCCCCCATCCGGGCTCTCCCCCCCCCTTTCTCCTTGATAAAATCTTCTTCCTGTGTCAAAAGTTACTCTCCTTTTCTCCCCCCCCCCTCAGCAGTACTTACTTTCATATCAGTGCAGGATCCCAGTGTTCTCTCTGCTTTGAAGCTGCCAAGGCTGGGAACAATCTGTCTTTCTCACCCCTGGCATTAGTTGCTTTCTTAAAACAACAATCATAAGGAGGCAGTGTGCTCCCTGCTCTGCTGCGATCAATCGAAGCTTCGTAGCTTCACAGCTTTGACATTAAGGCTTCTAAATGTGTTATTTCAGTTCATGGGAATCTCAGTAACTCTGGGAGTGCATTTCGGGAACAAGCTACATTGAGCACAATGGGAGTTACTTCTGAGTAGACAGTAATTAGTTTGTACTGGGAAGGGACAGGAAACACAGGGGGATGGGGGAACCAGCTCCCATTTTAACCCGATGGTGCGCAGGATCTCTGTAACAAAGGTGTAAATTAGTTACTTCCAAAGGCAATAAACCAAACATTGTAGAATTTCAGCTTTGGTAAAGCATTTTACAGCCTTTAGGGAATTAGTGCTTTAAAATCTGCTATTTCCATTGAGGGGGATCTCTGTAAATTCTGACGTGTGCATTCAGGGGACAAACCTAATTGAGCATGATGGAGTTACTTCTGAGTAGACACTAATTGGTTTGTGCTGGGAAACACAGGGGACACATCCCTGGGCAGGGCTAGCATACCCGAGGTAAATGTGGGGGTTGGGACATGCAACAACTATCTTGCAGATAACCCGACTTAAGGAAAAGAATCAGACTTTACGCAGTCTCAGGAAATCCACCATTTCCCTGATAAGCTCCAGGGTCAGGGTGACTGCTGGATGGCCATGGCATCATGTATCCCTAACAACCTCAACACACAGCCGGCTTGGAGTAAATCGCTGGTAGAGACACCCTCTTGGTTGGTTGTTCCACAACCAACAGAATGTTGCTACATAACACCTCAAAAGTGAGTATTCTCAGTAGCGGCGCCCACCCTCTAGAACACCTTCCTCCATATGGTTCTGGGGGCAGGAAATATGAGATGTTTAAACACCTCCTGAAAACATAATGGTTTATGCAAGCTTTCCTTGGCTTATAATTATCATGATGCTGGTCCATTTTGCTGTCTTTTGCTGTTTCTCTTGATTTACACTTGTTGCTGAAAGCGGAAATGTTTTAGTGCTGTATTTCATATGTATTTTTAACTGTGATGTTTATTTTTTGTATATAAATCACAAGAGATTTAGCTGTATGGACACATTACTAATAAATAAATAGGAATGGAACCTATGTCATGAGATGCTAAAGACCAGGTGCTAGAGAGAGATTGTTTTAAGTGTTAATTTTATAAAAACAAAGTATGCCTAACAATATAAAAATTGCTATTTTTATCAGATATACTGTGCTGAATCCAGACTAAGTTCAACACGCTTTAATCTCATTGAAATCAGTGGGATTTAATTTACTTATGACTAACATGTTACATTGATTTCAAAAGTGTGACTAATTCATTAGTTTGGGTCCAGCCTACTGATCTTAGGCATATACAAATTTTTCCCAATTTAATCATTTAACTGACTATTAATCTATGCTGCCTCTATTGCGTCTGCAGAGTGCTGTCTCAGGAGGCTGTTCCAAGTGGTCCGGAGCCTGGTCAGTCCAGTTGCTCCAGAACCTCTGGAGCATTCTAAGGCCTCCTGTGAGGACTTGGCAAGGCACTTTGCAGATAAAACTGATCAAATCAGGAGTGCTATTCCGTGCGCCATTACAGTTAGTGAGCAAGAGGCAGCCTGTGGCAAACCGGTTTTGTGGGATCGGTTCCAGCTTCTTCCTTCTGATGAAGTGGACAAGGTGCTTTCATCTGTAAAGCCGACCACCTGCTTATTTGATCCTTGCCCATCTTGGCTTATTATGAGCTGCAGAGAGAGATTGGGTGAGGGGATCAGGGTGGTGGTGAATGCCTCCCTTGAGGAGGGAGTGATGCTATCAGCCCTCAAGGAGGCAGTGATAAGACCGCTCTTAAAGAAGCCCCCCTTGGATCCCCAAGTTTTGAACAACTTTCACCCAGTCTCGAATCTGCCATTTTGGCGCAAGTTCATTGAGCGGGTGGTGGCGATGCAGTTGAAGGCACACTTGGAAGAAGCCAATTATCTAGATCCATCTCAATCGGGCTTCAGGCCTTGGCATGGGACAGAAACAGCCTTGGTCGCTTTGGTGGATGATATGAGGAGGGCTTTGGATAGGGGTGAATGCTCCTTCCTCAACCTCTCAGCGGCTTTTGATACCATTAACCATGGTATCCTCCTGGACCGCCTGGAGGGCTTAGGCATTGAAGACACCGTATTGCGGTGGTTCCGGTCCTTCCTCTCCAGCAGGTACCAGAGGGTAGCACTGGGAGAGGAGGTTTTGGACCCGTGGCCACTCACTTGTGGGGTGCCACAGGGTTCCATCCTCTCCCCAGTGCTACTTAACATCTATGTGAAGCCGCTGGGGACTATCATCAGGAGGTTTGGGATGCGGTGTCATCAATATGTGGATGACACACAGCTCTACCTCTCATTCAAATCTTCACCAGGGTTGGCTGTAGAATCCCTGTCTAAATGTCTGGAGATGGTGAGTGGCTGGATGGGGAGGAATAAGCTGAAGCTAAACCCTGACAAGTCCAAGGTACTTTTGGTCGGAGACAAGAGGAGGTTGGGGGATGTTGACCTGGTGTTGAATGGGGTACGGCTACCCTTGAAAGACCAGGTCCGCAGCCTGGGGGTCATTTTAGACTCCCAGCTGTCCATGGAGGCTCAGGTGTCAGCTGTGAGCCAGACAGCGTTGTATCAACTCCATCTGATATGGCGGCTGCACCCCTACCTTCCCGACCATCTGCTCCCATCGGTAGGACATGCCCTGGTCTCCTCTCGTCTAGACTACTGTAATGCGCTCTATGTGGGGTTACCCTTGAAGATGGTTTGGAAGCTGCAACTGGTGCAGAATATGGCGGCTCGCCTGATTAAAGGCAGCCACCGGCATGATCACATCACTCCGGTGCTGAAGGAGTTGCACTGGCTACCAGTTGTTTTCCAGGCCAAATTCAAGGTGTTGGTTTTGACCTTTAAAACCCTATATGGTTCCAGCCCAGCCTATCTCAAGGAGTGCCTCCAGCAACACCAGACAGGCTGCTTAACAAGAGCAGCCTCGAATTGCCTTCTCTCTCTCCCATCAGCCAGGACAGCTAGGCTGGTGAGGACGAGGGAGAGGGCTTTCTCTGTGGTGGCCCCACTCTGTGGAACTCCCTCCCTAGGGAACTCCGCCATGCCCCCTCTTCAATGAGCTTCTGCCACGCACTGAAAACTTCGTTATTCAGGCAGGCATTTGGGGTGGGTTACGGTATTTTTAAATAATGTTTAATGTGTAAATTTACTGTTTTAAATTGTACTGCTATACATCGCCCAGAGTGGCTGGGTGACCAGCCAGTTGGGCGATTAAGAAATTTAATTAATAAATAAAAATATATTAAGTCCAGTGATTAATTAACATTTCTTTAATTGAATGACAATCCTAGAAAAATCCATAGGAGGATGGATAGATAGATGATAGATGATAGATAGATAGATAGATAGATAGATAGATAGATAGATAACAATTACCTCAGGGGAACCGAAAACTAGGCCAGAAAAGAAGGAATCACACAACTATTTCACCAGTTTTGCATCTGTAAAACCACATCCGGCAGAATCAGCAACATACATTGGTTCCTATTGATTTGAAAGCAAAATTCATCAGCCAAGGCTACAAGAATAAACTCAGTACCACCTGCAGAGGAGTGACAGTCAGTCCATCAGGGGATTAATTCTGAGGGCTGTTTCCCACCTTCCCGCTTTCTCTTCATCCCTTCTTTCTGAAGAGCTCCAAAATGCACTAAATCTCTCTCTCTGTCTCTCTCTCTCCCTCTCTCTCTCTCTCTCTCTCTCTCTCTCTGGCTTTTAGATCCAGCCAATTTATGTGGATAGGGATATCTGATCCACACATATCATTTGGATTGTGTCACTTTCAACTTCATAGCACAAACAGAGAAAGAGTAGAAACTCAGCCCTCTACGCTGGGGAGGGGGCTCCTTTTTGGAACTTTCAGCCAAACCTCAAAGCAGCAAGATCCATGAATGCTCCACTTGTAAGCAAAAGTTTGTAAGGTATCACAGTCTATTGGCCCCAGTTCTATAATCTCTCCTGAATAGAACACAGAGAAATAAAAACAGGGGAACCACTAGATGTGATGCAGGAGATCCCTGATCAACACTGCGGATGCACCCGGCCGGCGGCTCCACAGAGTCGCCGCAGAGCGGAGCCGGCTAGGGAGGATTCCGGGGGGAGGGACGGAGCACCTCCGCCCCCCAGATGCCACTTACAAAACAGGTAAGTGGTTTCGTACATCCCTACTCAGATCTCAATTCTCTGATGAAACCGAAAGTAGATGCAACGGATTAACAGCCTTGTGTAGAAAAGCTCACCATCTTCATTTGCCTCATTGGTCTGATTTGGAAAGGGGCATAGCTCAGTGGTAAAGCACCTGCTTTGCATGCAGAAGGTTCCAGTTTCAATCCCCGGCATCTCCAGGTAGGGCTGGAAAAAGTTCTGCCTTAAACTAGGGATGTCAGAGAATTCCGCGATGGATCTCGGTGAGGCCGAATGCCAGTGCATTCGGCCCCCCCGAAATCTGTCACGGAACAAAGCCCCCGCCCCCCCAACCCACAAAAGGCATGCGGGACGAAGTCCCCGCCACCCCCACCCCACGAAAGGCGCGTGAAACGGAGCACTTACCTGCTCCCATCTGCGCTGCTTTGCGAATGGCGGCCGTCCTGCGGCCACCATTCGCTTCCTCCTCTTCAAGCCATGATAGGCTACGTAAATACTTACGTAGCCTGTCACGGCTAATGCAGAGATGCCATTTGCATCCCTGCAGAGGCCGTGATAAGCTATGTAGGTATTTACGTAGCCTATCATGGCGGGGGGGGGGGAACCCCAGCGTACATAAATGGCAGTGGCTACCGCCATTTGCGTACGCTAGGGTTTCCCCCCCCCCCCCGCCGTGATAGGCTACGTAAATATTTACGTAGCCTATCACGGCTCAATACAGGGACGCAAATGGCAGCGGCTACAACAGCCGCCATTTGTGTCCCTGCAGGGCTGCTCAGCAGCTGGATGTCCAGCTGCGGGCGGCTGGAGCCAGCCGGCGGCTCCGCGGCTCGGCCGTGGAGCAGAGCCAGCCAGCCAGGATTCTGGGGGGAGGGACAGCGTGCCTCCCCCCCACCGCAGATGCCCCTCAGCGGAGCAAGGTAAGGGATTCGTACATCCCTATCTTAAACCCTGGAGAGCTGCTGCCAGTCAGTGTAGACAATACTGGACTAGATGAACCAATGGTCTGAGTCAGGAAGCTGTAAGGCAGCTCCCTCTGTTCTGATGATTTCTTTAAAAAAAAAAAGTGGTCAAATAGAATGATTTATATGGAGACAAATCACACTCAGATCACAGAAAAGTTGTTCAAGCTCATTAATTCAGTGACAATAATCTATCTTTCCATTTTATTCCTTTAGGAATGTGGTGAAGCCCTGTTTCAACTGATGTCCACATAAAAACTAAGTGGCAGGCTTGAACAAAAATGGGATTTTTATTCCATAGTGTTCCAGCATTTTTTTTTAACTTTTTAACTTTAAGGCTTCCCATTTTTTCAACCATCTCTTCTCTGCAACCTAGCAAAAACATCAATTGCATCACTCAGACAGATCCTTTCCTTTGTGGCAAGGTAATAGGATATTTCCCTCAGGTCCAAAGTATTCCAGTGTCAGAAGGTGGTAAACAGAAAGCCAGCCGGCCAAGGTAAATTTTCACTCTTATCCACTGGGAATGAAACAGACAACTCGTTATTTACTAGCTTGGCACCCTTTTCCCAATGCGCTGATCTAAAAACATAGACACATGTTATCTAGCATAAGGCAAGTTGCCAAAAGACAGACATTATGCTTCCCAACAGCTCTGCATGCCACATCATAGAACATGACACAGACATGTTATTGGCAAGAAATGAGGGGAACAGCCTCCACTGGCAGTAACTTTACCTTCAGGATGATTGGAAGAGAAGCAGGGAAGGGGTGTGTGTGTGTGTGTGTGTGTGTGTGTGTTTGTGTGTACACCACGTGAGAGAGACCTGTGTGTCTCTCTGTTATACATTTATGATGTCTATGTAAATTCAGATGAATTTCATGTCCTAAATCTAGATTTGTCACTTTACTTTGCTGGTTAGCAGGGAGCATTTCTAGACGCATGAATTAGCAGCTGCTTGAAACCTATATTCCATATGAATAGTAATGCAATCTCTAAATCTGATACTTAAGTTTGACTGATCAAGCACCAAAACGATCAAAACATGATATGTCAGATTCAGTTCCTTTCCACAAACATTTCTCAGTCTGTTTTGATAGAAAAGGAATCCAGATTAATTATTGGTTTTTAATCTGGCTCCCCACTTGACATATGGTACACTCATTACGTTCCCTTTTTTTCTGCTGATTAAAAAAACTTGTAAGAAAAAGAAAAGAAGCCATTAAGCCTTTATGATATAAAAATTGTTTAACGTACTGTATATTTTAAAGAAGTAAATTGCCCTGGATAAACTCTCGCATACTGATACAGTGTTCTAGAACATTTGCTGTTCTTGCCAGAATCTGGTATTCTTTTTTTCTATTCTTCCTTTGCAGGAGAAATTATATATACAATATTTATTTACTTACTTACTTACTTACAATATTTATATACCACTCCATATCTAGAACAGATTTTGGAGCGGTGAACACAAGAAATAAAACAGTAAAGAATGAAAATATGTTTTAAACATTTATTGATATTGTGTTTTTAAACAAGTATAATTTTAATATGTTTTCATCTTTTTAACATATTAAAATTATACTTGTTTAAAAACACAATATCAATAAAAACTGTAACTGGTCAATTAAAGAATGACTCCTCAAACAGTGCTGTTTTCAGGAGGAGCCAGAAGCAATGCAGTGTTGGTGCCTGCCTGACCTCCAGAGGCAGTGAATTCCAAAGAAAGGGGGCTGCCGCACTGAAGACTCTTCTCCTGATGGGCTTCAGTCGGGCCATACATCCATGTGGAACCACCAGGAGCATGCCCTCCAATGACCTCAGTGACCTGGCAAGATGATACGGGAGAAGGTGCTCTCTCAAGTATCCTGGTCCCAAGGTCCCATATATAAAGATCAAAGCATCTAGTTACTTTTCCACATCCTCATCTTTTAAAACAGGTAGGATGTTATACAAATATTGAAAGACATACAATTTACAACAAAAGAAGGTTCTGTTCCTGAGTGCCTGAACCAAATGGGAAAGATAACATAGATAATTTGCTTCCTAAATTGCCCAGAATACTGTGATATGTTGTTAGCTTTGGGACAGAAAAAACTGTCACCCAGAATCCATTATAAAATATATATACTTGATTATAGTAACTATATTTGGAAACTAGAGATCTAGGAAACTATTTGGAAACTAGAGATCACAGTCTCAGATATGGCTGGTTATTTGAATCAGTATATAAACTCAGGGCTTTCTTCTAACCCTTACCTACTACCTCCAGGCACACACACACACACCCCAGCCTCTTTAGGTCTGTACAGCTTGTGCTAGAAGAACATCCATCTTCTCTCCCAAAGCCTCACAGAAGGTTTGTTCAGCTTCCCCTTATTACTGGCCTCACTTTTCCTCATCTGTATGTCTCCCCTGCCCTTCATTGCTGTAGAGCATAGAAACGCAACCTGATGCTCTCCAGATATTTTGGACTACAACTCCCAACAACCCCAGGCGGCATGGCCACTGGTCAGGGACTCTGATACCTGATGGAACACCTTTCCCAGTATGAACCTACTCGTATGCTACTATCATCATCTGAGGCATTTCTCCAAGGGCCTCCTCTGAGGGAATTTTGGAGGATGGCAACAAAAGGGAGGGCCTTCTCAGTGGTGGTTCCCCAATTATGGAATGCTTTCCCCGGTGAGGTCTGCCTGATTGCCATCTTTTTTGGCACCAGGTTAAGTCTTTCCTCTACTCCCAGGTATTTGAAGGCATATGTTAGGGTTTTCATCATGTCCTGGGATTTCTTATTGTTTATTGTTAAAATGGTTTATATTTTTGGTATGTAAATGGTTTTTTATATGACGTTACTATATGGTATTTTTATGGTTTTAATCTTTGTAAACAGCCAAGAGAGCTTTGGCTGTTGGGCGGTATAGAAATGCTATAAATGAAAATGAAATGAATTATGGGAGCTGCAGTCCAAAACATCTGGAGGGCACCAGATTGCCTACTCCTGCTTTAAGGCTTGGCCAAACTCTGCCCTCAGATCCCCAAAGCAGTAGAAGAAAAGCCAACACAAATTTATCCCATGTAGCTGTTTTAACACAAAATTTTATTTTGAAATAAAGTTAAAAATGCAGGAAACAATAAGGAAGAACACTTATAACAATACAACAAGACCACAAATTAACGGGGAAAAGGAAATTCGTTGATTACAGTCCTTAGTATATCATGGGTAAACTGATGGGACAATTAGAGTCAAACAGTTGGAGGAGAAGCTTCTTAACAATTGAGAAACTTTGGATCTGTAAATGAATCATCATAGAAAAGGAGGAAAAAAACATATGCACCTGTGTTTGACTGGCATGTTATCAAATGCTTGAAGGGGTTTCACACAAATAGAGAACATGGTACCATGACATTTTTTTAAAAAACAGGAATTCTTTGCTTGTTGCAACTGCTGAGTTTGTTTGCACATCAGGAGTGTTGAACCTCAGGCCCATGGGTCAAATCTGGCCCTCCTGAGGTCCCAATCTGGCCCTCCAGGGTTCCCCAGATGGCCACGCCCTCTTTCCCTGGCCTGACCCCCTTTTGCCGACCACCAATCATTTAACCGTTTCCCAGCTTTTGCATATTTTTCTCTATTGTAAAAGGTAGAAATGCTTCCTCCTAAGGCCTAGTTACTGGCAGTGAAAATGTGAAGCTAAAATGTGCTGCTATTTTGGCCCCACTCCCTTTGGCTTTGGCCCTACCCCTTTTGGCTTTGGCCCTGCCCACTACTGGAATGCCCTCAAGCTTAAAGAGGTTTAACACTCCTGTTTAAGGGAAATGTGAATGAGGTTCAACACACCTCTTGTACATTACACACACACATT
Source organism: Heloderma suspectum (assembly GCF_057233095.1). Classification (NCBI taxonomy): domain Eukaryota; kingdom Metazoa; phylum Chordata; class Lepidosauria; order Squamata; family Helodermatidae; genus Heloderma; species Heloderma suspectum. The sequence continues at coordinate 278,055,123 of NC_139458.1, forward strand.
CATTTAGAACTCAAAAAGCCCAACATCTTTCAGGCCACAGATGGCCCTTGATCAGGGGAATGATATATGTTAAGAAGATACAATCTTGAAAGCAGGAGAAATAAAGAAAAACGTCATGTGCTCCACACTTTCCTGTTGTGTTTTTTTTCAGTCTCTTGCTTTACAATGATGTGAAGAAACCAATAGACCCATCATAGACATAGTCTAACTTAAGTCCTATTCATTTCAATGGGTCTTACTTTAAGTAGGACTAACACTGGATACATAGGGCTGCACCCAAATGCCTCCCCAGATTTCATGGCCCCCATTGTAGACAGTGAGGTGTGAAGGCCATTTGATTGATTTCGGAGAGATGCCCTGAAATTCACCATCATCATGGGGTAGGGGCTGCGGTGTTACCTTCAGCAGCGTAGTGGGAATGGAGCTGAATTGTTGCCACTACTTACATCATGGCAAAATAAAATAGGACAGAAAAACGACTACTAAAACTAAGCCTATCCCATGTGGCAGCCTCCCTGAAAAAACACCCAAATTGCCCCCACGAAGATCCCTTGGACAAGAACTTGGGAAATCTTTGTTCCAGCCCTAATCCAATGTATTGGCAGGTGAGAAAATATCACTGCTCCCCACAATATGCATTTCATTTAATAGGCCTATTCAACCATTGGCCTCCCATTCTGTTCCTCTCAGTTAGCCTCAACTATTAAGTCTTGACAGCCTTCTCCTGCTCACTCTCAGCCCAGGGTGAACTGAGCTCCCCACCAACCTCCTCCCATTACTGCTAATCCTTCCTTCTTGCCTCCTTATAGGGTCAAGTTCTCCATTACTGCTCCTTCCTGTACAATGGAAGTCTATTCACCAAAGTGGCACTGGAAGCCCATACAAATACTATAGAGCAGGATTGGGCAGAAGGTAGTTCTGCAGATGTTTTGAACTTCAACTCCCAGAAGCCTCTGCCAGCATGGCCAATTGTCAGGAATGCTGGGAGTTGAAGTCTAAAAATCTGAAGGTCTACTTTCTGCCCACCTCTGCTATAGAGGCTAAATGCTATTCCACCCCCATCCCCACCCCCCTTAGAGTGCTTTCCATGGCAGTTTAATGGTAAGCCTCCCCGGCGGACAAGAGTTTATGGTAATCAACGAGCTAGGTAATATACTCAAGTTGTCAAGCTAGGTAATATTTAAAATTGTATATCATCTATATAAAAAGCTATACAAACTGGCAGAATCTCTGTCATTTAGTGACCAACACCCTAGTAATCAGAAAGGTAACAGAGTAGTAACCTGAATAAAAGGGGAGTGGAGTGGGTAGGAGCAATATGTCTTAGAGGTTGATTTAACCTCTGTTGACACTACGGTACATTTATGAACTGATATTGATCTATTTATTTAGTTTATTAGCACAAACAGCAACAACTGATCAATAGTTTCTTTCAAAATCTGAATTCAGACCTTGCTTATGCTTAGTATCCTGTATCATTGTGTAACGTAAGGAGTATACTATTATTTCTAATTATTTCTACATTTAGGTATATACATAGATTTGTGTCCTATCAGCCCCAAATCTTCTAAGTGTCTAGCAACACCCCTGACTGGCACCCATCACATGTTGGAACACGTTTTCCCTGGGACCTGGCTAGGGTTCTGATCTGAAGGAGTTTTTTCTGTCCACTTTTGCTTCCTGCTTCCACTCCTTTTTCTTCTGCTACTTCACACTCCCCACTTGTCCCTGTTCCGGCCATGTGCTCCAAACCACTGCCTTTCTTGCTTCCTCCAAACTCTGGTGTGGACTCGTCCTCACCAGGATGAGACATTTGTTTATGGAAAAGAAGTGTGCATCTTTTCTAATAATTTTTAACATTATGATGGTATTTCTGATACCCCAAGCTCATCCCAGGCAAGAGAACCTCGGTCTAAACTAAGCACACACACTTGTCTCAGTTCCACATATTTTCTTACTCTTGCTGAATCTGCATTTTTCAAAATGTCAGGGGCACTTCCAGGGCATAATCCTGATTGCTCATGTGAGGACAGATTAAAAACTATTAGTCACTGGCCCTCAAAAAACTGGAACCTTATCCAAATCAGTAGATACCGGATGATGCTGTTGTCGCCACCACACTCCCATGACAAAATTGTAATAATAGTCTAATAAGAGAAATGTGTTCCATAATACCCCATTTGTTCAGTGACCCGAACACTTTACATACTATTAAATGTACCATTTGTAAACCAGCAGCAGTAGCATCCCAGCTATGTGCTCAATACATCAGAAAATCATGAGAAAAAAAATCTATTTTGTAATCTACCATTGGGCAATACCTTTATTAGGACCAACCAAAAGCCAGAAAAGTGGGAGGAGCCATAGCTAAGTGGCAGAGCACATGCTTTGCATGCAGAACGTCCTAGGTTCGATCCCCAGCTTCTCCAGGTAGGGCTAAACAACATTCCTGCCCGAAACCCTGGAGAGCTGCTGCCAGTCAGTATTGACAATACTGGGCTAGATAGGCCAATGGTCTTACTCAGTATAAGGAAGCTTCCTACATTTCTAATAAAGTTTTTGCCCAACTGTGGGTTTTGTTTTCTCATGGACCGGCAAGCCTATCTTTGTTTTTCTGTTAATGCAGTTGTCCTCAGGAAGTGCTGCATTGGAAGGCAACATAGAACAGACTTGAAATTATATATGATTAAGAGATCCCTCTTCCTTGGAAAGACAGGGATTGGATCTAGTACTACTACTCTCACCTTTCATGTCTCTGAGCAACAGCTCCACCTGCTGGGCAAACGGCTAACAAACATGAGAATAGTTATAAAATGGCCCCTCTTAGATGTTGGGGAAAAGTTTTATTGCATCGTGTCGCCAACTTACCTGTAGTACCACTAGAAACTAATTTTAAAATTTAAGATAATCAAGAATATGACCAACTCAGTTCAGTTTTCAAAGAAAGGCAGGATATATGATCGGTTAACATGCTGGGAATATCATAGTTGATAATATGGGAAAAGGATTGGAAGAATGTCAGTTGTTGAAAGCAAGAGGGAATACTCAAGATGGGTCCAGGCACCTCAAGGTATTTTATTACAGACTGGGGTTGGAGAAAGGAATTTGGTTTAAAGGGTTGGTAAGTGACATCCAGCTTCATGCACCAATTTTAAAAATCATTTGTTCCTTGCCTGGGAAGAGAATGAGTGCCTCCATCAAACAAAAGGTCGCACACACTTCTCAGACTATTTCGGAGCAAAGACCAGGGAATGTACCATCAGCATGTATGAAGAGCCAATTCCAGCTAGTTTTTTTAAAAAATTGGGGGAAAATAGAAAACAAAATAATTTCAGAAAAAATCTCTCCGGTCTCATATGACCACAATTAACATTCTTATAGATAATGAAACTAGTCCAATTGCCTGCTAAATTCATTGCTTCTATTAATGACCAATTCTGCCAGTTCCGTTTCTGCCAATTCCAAAGATTTTAATTATTTATTTACTTATTTATTAAACACCTCCTAAAATAGATTTCTGTAGGCATTGTACAATATAATTTAAAGCATAATAATGTAATAAAATGCACAGTAAAAACAATAACACAACATAAAATCAATAGACATACTGACAGAGCATAAAATATAATATGGATGCAAGAACTAAAACCACCATCAGGTACAAGTTTTAAAACCACACCACCGGGACTATAATAGTAGGACTTAAATAGTAAAAATACAAAAATACATAAAAAGCCTGGGAGAACAGGGAAGTCTTAGCTTGGCATCAAAAGATATCACTGTAGACACCATGCAAGCTTCTCCTGGCAAGGACGTTCCAAAGCCAGGGGGCCTCCACTGAAAAAGGCCTCTGTCCTCTTGTCAGCATTCTCCAAGCCTCAGAATGAGGGGGCTTCCTTGGATTACCTTAAGGCACGGGGAGGTACATATGGGAGGGGGCATTCCTTCAGGCCATGCGGTCCCAAGCTATGTAGAACTCTATAGGTCAAAACCAGCACTCTGAATTGGACTCAGAAAAGAATGAAAGGCCATAGGGACAGCATATTATGATTGGAATGCCTAGTCCCAGTTAGAACTTTTGCAGCCATATTTTGCCCTAGCTGAAGTTTCCAGGCCATCTTCAATGACTGCCCATGTATAATGCATCAGTATACACTCTCAGATCATGGGAAAAGCAGGATTTTCCCAATAATTGGTCCAAACAGTCACATTTTGCAAAAATGAATAGATCTGGAGGGCACCTGGAAGGTCACTCAGGCTGTTCATGTCAATCTCTCTGTGGTGAGAGATCATTCTATGGTTTAATCACTCTATGACACTGTCATTTATTGCTGATCTATGGGCTGAAGTGATAATGCACCTTGCATAGAGATCCCCTGTTACTTCTGAGATATTTTTTTTAATGGCTTACCCAGCTAATGGTGTTCCAAATGTCCCATCACAATTATCAGATGACGACCTATCATTTGAAGCTTTCTTTTTATAGTCATTGTCTGTGTGAACATCACTTTGTCATATGTGAACAGCACCTGTCACCACAAAACTCACACATGATCAATCTGCAAGCTGGTCACATGAATTGCCCCTGGGTTAGCTAAGACAGAAGGAATTATGGGAAAAATTAAAAGTACACAGTTAGTGTCAGTTCTTTGCAAAGCCTTTTCAGTACATTCACCAATATTGGCTTCTTGGTGCCAGGAGGGGGAAAAAAATGTGTGCATTGGAAGGGAAAGGAAAAAGTCATTTATCAGCTATCCCTAGAATGGTTTCTTCAAATAGACCATCTGTAGCCTCTCGTTAAATCCATTTCCAGCATCACTTGATTAGCCCAGTGAGGTCCAATAATCTTTAGTGAATAGAAGTTATGGGAATGGGCCAGTTATGGCCCACTATTTTTATCAGATTATTTTAATAACATTTGAGGATCCCTTTTGTAAAATATCAGTACGTCTCAGTGAGAATGGAATACCTACATACAGTCTGTAGGGAGTGGAATTCTAAATAAAGGAAACCTAGTAGAAAGCTTTAACAAAATTTGTAAAATAAATAAATAAATAAAGTAAAATCTTAGTATGTGCTGAAATGTATCTCTGTCCCATTATGATATTTATCTTCCCTCACATAATGCCCATGAGAACACAGGATGCTGCCTTCTTATCTGACTGAGCCACTGGTGACCCTGGGCTAATCACTTGACCTTCTCGTGCATCAGTCAAGGTGGCTGGAAAATTGAGTGAAACAGCACCCCGCTGAAATCAGATGGTGTAACTAAGATGAGGTGTTGTTGTTTTCCTGAAGAAACCTGAACTGCCACAGAAAAATAAATAATTTATCCTGAACTCTCAATTGGAAGAAGTCAATAATTTACACAGTTTACCCAATAGTTATATGGCTTGATATTCAGAAAAGATCACAGCCCTCTGAGATACTGTCTGCATAATTGACGTGTGTTTGTCAGAGCTCCTCTCTGAGATTCTGAACTGACTAAAAAGATTTTCTTACGCATTTTGGATAGTGTGAAAAGTCAGTAATAAAACCTAAGCAAAGCCAGGTTTACACTAAAGTGCTTCAGAGATTCTCCTTCCAAATATATATAACTCTTGCCATTTGGCCCCACAGAATTCAGCGACACTTAAATGTGTCAACCTTTCCCTTTAGAAAAACATAAATCCCTTTCCAAATTTCATTTAAAGAACTACAAGTACACAGTAGATTTCTGACTGGTATACTTTTAGAGTAGGTTTATTGTAGAATGTTGTGATGAGTAACCTGTGAACTAATGTCTTTGTATCATTTCATTCCATCCTTCAGACATCTTCAAAAGAGCTGAATAAATTAAAAGAATGTAGTTTTGACCCACCGTGACAAAAACAACCTCCAATCACTTAGACACCTCAAGGTATCCGACAGCTATCACATGGGCAACCTTTCAGAAATGAAATGCTCTAAGGCTGTTTTCCTTTTTTTCATTTATGCTGCTAGTTTCTAATGCATAAATGTATACATGGTCCTTCTACCAAAGTTGTGACGTAAAGATAAAAGAAGTAATTAGCCAAACAACCACATTCAACCACTTAACATCATAATAAAGTCTACTCAAGAGAAGGGACAGCAAAAAGAAAGCCCAAAATATGCGACTTCAGTAGCTGATCAGGTCTAAAAAAAACAATGTTTAAGTCTTTTCTAGCCTCAAAGAGTGGCCAGCCTGAGCCCAGTGTGAGCCTTCACCAAATTGGTTGAGTGGGCAGATTGGACTATCAGCCCTGCTCCAGGTGATTATTAGGAAATGTGGTAACTAAGCCTTTATAAGCCCTTTCCTTGTCTCTAATAACAAGTCCCATGAGACCCATAGCTCTGGCTCATATCCCACAAGGCTTCAGGAACAAAGGCTAAATGTCTTCCAAAGCAAGGCCCAACCCAGGCAGGTTTTTCCTTTCCCCCTGGCATTCTCCCACCTCCCCACAGTCTTAGCCATGGTGGAGGGCCTTTTACATATATCCTATTTGCATCTGATTTGTTTTATGGTGTCTTTGTGATTGTGGATATGCTCTGTCCATAGACTTTCGTTCCTCTCTAGAATTGAATGTATCCTTTATTTAGGGAGCAATCCTATGGGGATAGTCGGCTGCCTCCGAACTCGGAGGCGGCCGCCTATCCAATGCAGGGTAGGAGAAGCACAGAGCGGATCATTCCCTCCACACTTCTTCTGCCTTGCATTTGCAGCTAGACAGCCGATTTCAGCTGTCTAGCTGCAGAAGGCGGAAAGGAGTAGGAGACTGCCAGATGACACATAGAATATGTCGTACCGGCATTTCCACCTTCCCCACCCTGGAACACCCCCCAGAACACCCTATTTTGGCCACTCTGCACTCCTCTTCTGAGCACAGGGCCGTTCCATGTGGAAGTGGGGGAAGGTCAGTTCTCCGGGAACTGACTTCGGAGTGTGGGCTCCAAGGTCGGTTCCCAGAAAACCACATATCCTATGGCCATCTAGCCTCTGACTAATAGCCATAGGATTTCTCCTCCCAGCTCTTTTTTTGCCTCAGCGGCTTCGACTGCTTCTACGTACCTTCATTTGTTGATTTGTTCACTGCATGGGACACACAGCAGACATGTTGCAAATGCCTCTTTCTCATATATTGTGAAGTGACCCTTGATGAAGGCTAAGAGCTTGTTCTGGGGAAGGCTTCAGTCTCATCAGTTGGTGGAAAGGTGCTAGAGCTTTCTCCCCACAGGCCCCCAGCAGCAGGAACAAAAGTGTGGCTTCAAATTGTGCTACATCTGGTCTTGGACCCAAATGCTCTTAAGAACAACTACAACTAATACAAACCCAAATACAAAGATGATGACTTCCTCTCCCCACCCCACACAGCCACAGTGAACGGTCTAGGAGTCTCTTCTGACATTACCTATTTACACCTATAAATATAAAATGTGAATGTGATAAAACACTTTGAAAGCATCCAGCTAAACAATGATGAAACAGTAATGTGTTGATAAAATCTAGGGGACTATGACTATGTATAAACTTACTCAGCACGCGTAGCAAACAAGGAATCCTAATTTTAAGAGAGAGATTACAGAACCATGGTTTCCATTTATTTATTAAATAGAAGTCCTTCAAACGTTTAATCAAACTCTAACCAAGTACCATTGCCTATATATACACATACACACACATACATATACTAATACATACATACACATAATAACACACTACTTTTATATGCTATATAACTTGAATTTTCATTATTTCATTAGTTATTGAGCTTCTACTTTGGTTGTTTTACTGTAGATGTCCCACAACCATATCAGTGACAGACTAAGAATTATAATTGGGGGGAAGGGTTCTTTAGTGATTGTGTTATATTCTGTATCTTCTTTTTGTTGCCTTTATTTTTTAAACTTTATTTCAAAATAAAAGTCATGAAAAACACTTTGAAAAACTACTCGTATATTAAATAGGTACCCCCAGGCCCTGATTGGTTACAGTTCCATATTGAGTTGCAGCTCCATTTTTTTTTTAAAAAAATCTTAAGGGAAATATTGTTCTGAGTCCCAAACTGCATGCTACAATAAATGCATGGCTACCTCAAAGCCACTTTAGGAGCAGAAGAACTAGAAGACACTCGGAACCAGGGGAAGCAGTGGAGCTATGGAACCATTCCAGGTACTTGAGGATGAGACTGGAGGACAGCCTGCAGAGGAGGAAGTACAGGGGAATCTGCATGAGAGCGAGCAAGAGGCTGAAGGTCAGTCAAGCAGAGGCGATGAAACCAAGGCCTACAACAAGGAGAGAAGAGTAGTAGTAGTAGTGGGAGACTCCTTGCTGCATGGGATCAAAACCCAAATATGTTGCAAAGACCCGTGGACTCGCCAGGTATGTTGTCTCCCGGGAGGACAAATTAGAGACGTGACTGAAAGGTTGCCTGCACTCATAAAGCCCACTGACAGGTATCCCTTTCTTCTCATCCATGTGGGACCAAATGATACAGCCAAGCGGAGCTACGAAGAAATCACATCAGACTTTGAAGCTTTGGGAAGGAAAGTCAAGAACTTTGGGGCCCAGATAGTTTTATCATCCATCCTTCCAGTAGTTAGAAGAGGGACAGAAAGGGAAAGAAAAATACTCCAGGTGAATGACTGGCTACGAAGGTGGTGCCGATGAGAGAGAGTTGGATTCTGGGACCACAGGCTATACTTCCTGGAAGATGGACTGTTAGCAAGAGATGGGTTGCACCTCACAAAGGCTGGGAAGAATGTGTTTGGCCACAGCATGAAGAACTTTATCAGGAGGGTTTTAAACTGAATCCTACAGGGAAGGGAGATGTAAAGTTGGGGGTAACAGTGGACGAAGGCTCATGCACCGCAACGGAGAGAACAGCTCTAATAGTGCCCAATAATAGTCTTCACAAACATGTAGGAAGAAAGCCAGACTATGAAGCACATGGTCTTCAATGTCTATATAATAATGCCCAGAGTATAGGAAACAAACAGAACAAACTTGAACTCTTAATACAGGAGGTAAATTATGACTTGATAGGTGTAACTGTGACTTGGTGGGATGACTCTCATGACTGGAATACAGCCATTGAAGGATATAACTTGTTCAAAAAGAACAGGAGGAACCGAAAGAGAGGTGTAGGGGTATACAGATTCCCCACCATCTGTTTCGGTGGGAAATCCGTGGGCGGGGGAGGCGATCCGTCCCCCCACCCCCCAGAATCCTACAGAGTGGCTCCATGAGAATTCCGGGGCAGGGGGGGAACTGGCTTGGTGGCCACTTACCTTCCCTCCTGCCAGCCAGAGCCGTTCGCTTCCTCCCTGTCCCTGCTGATTGCCATGTCTTTTCTTTAAAAAAAAAAAAGCGATCAGCAGGATGTGCCCACAGACTTATATGCAAAATAAAGCCTTGAATCTTGCGTATAAGCCTATGTACACATAGACTTAGACACAAGTTTCATGACTCTATTTGCGTCGTCTAAGTCTATGGGCACATCCTGCCTATCGCCTTTTTTTTTTTTTTAAGAAAAGACATGGAGATCGGCAGGGACAGGGAGGAGGCGAACAACTCTGGCTGGCAAGAAGCAGCTGAGTGCCGTTCCGCCTCCAGCCCTCCTGGAGCAGAGGTGAGTGGTCCCGATCCGCTGCAGATTCCTGAGGCTGGATTCCAAAGAATCTGGCCTTATTTGGATCTGCAGTGGATTTCTCTGACATCCCTAGGGAGGTGGGGTTGCACTATATGTTAAAAATACATATCTCTGCACAGAAATACAGGCAGATGAGCTTGGTAGCCCCATCGAGAGCATCTGGGTTAAAATAAATGCAGCAAAGAATAAAAGGAACATGGTAGTCGGAGTCCACTACCAGCCACCCAATCAAGGAGAAGACAAGGATGAAACTTTTGAAAAGCAAATAGCCAATGTTTCAAGGAAGCATGATGTCGTAGTAATGGGGGACTTCAATTTCCCTGATATTTGTTGGGAGACAAATTCTGCAAAACATGGCCCCTCCAAGAAATTCCTGATTTGTGTTGTGGATAACTTCCTCCTACAGAAAGTAGAGGAAGGAACTAAAGGATTGGCTATCCTTGACTTGATCCTAACCAACAGAGATGACTTAGTGGATAAAGTAGCACTTACAGGAACTCTGGGGGAAAGTGACCATGTTATACTTGAGTTCTTGGTTCTAAAGGAAGCAAGAGCCAAGTGTAGCCAAACGCGTATCCTGGATTTTAGGAAAGCCAATTTTAATAAACTCAGAACAGTGATAAGTAAGGTCCCATGGCAAGCGACACTAACGAGAAAAGGAGTCCAAGATGGATGGGAGTTTTTAAAAAAGGAAATTCTCAAGGCACAATTACAAACAATTCCAACAAGAAAAAAGGTGGAATACAACAGGAGAAGCCATTGTGGCTTAAGATGACCTGAAAAGAAAAAAAGCACACATGTATGAAGTGGAAGGAAGGACAAGCAACAAAGGAAGAGTACAGGCAGGTAGCACTGAATTAAAGGAATGGCATCAGGAAGGCTAAAGCTGAGAACGAGCTGAGATTAGTGAGGGACGCTAAAAGCAACAAAAAGGCTTTTTTCAGATATATGCATACTAAAAGACAGAGGAAAGACATGGTGGTTCAACTATTAAATAAGGATGGCAAAATGATAACAGATGACAAGGAAAAGGCAGAAGTGCTCAATTCTTACATTGGCTCAATCTTCTCCCAAAAGAGGGCCTATGACCCCCCCCCCCGGCAAAGGCGAAGTACAGGCTGAAGGGGCAGGATTGCAACTTGAGATCAATAGGCATATGGTCAAGGAACTAGGGGTGGACGAAAGTCCCTTACCTTTCGCCGAAGCTTGTTCGCGGTGGGGGGGGAGGCGCTTCACTGCTCCCCCCACAAAGTTCAGGCCGGGGGGGAGGCTTCCCGCCTCGCCCCGGCCGAAATTCAGGCCGGGGAGGAGGCTTCCCGCCTCGCCCGGCCGCGAACTCGAAAGTTTAAAAAAAAACAAAAACGCCCCTGTGATAGGCTACGTGACGATTAACGTAGCCTATCACGGCTAGATCTGCAAAGTCAGTCGTGATAGGCTACGTTAATCGTCATGTAGCCTATCACGGGTGACTTTAAAAAAAAAAAAGCGCGTGCGCTAATGGCGGCCCCCATAGGGAGCCGCCATTCGCGTTCCTTATTTGGTCGCTGTAGACTACGTAAATCTATACGTAGACTACAGCGACCAAATAAGGAACGGGAATGGCGGCTCCCTATGGGGGCCACCATTATCCGTACGCGCTTTTTTTTTTTTTTTAAGTCACCCGTGATAGGCTACGTGACGATTGACGTAGCCTATCACGGCTGACTTTGCAAATCTAGCCGTGATAGGCTACGTTAATCGTCACGTAGCCTATCACGGGGGCGTTTGGGTTTTTTTTGTTTTCTTGGAATGGCAGCGGCGGCAGCCGGTCAAAAGACCGGCTGCCGCTCCCGACCCGCACGAACAGCCACCGAACCGCCGGCCGGACCCGCCGCCGGGAGGGACATTTGGTGAAGCTAAGTACCATCCTGGGGGGGGCGTAGGGGGCGGGGGGGCGGAGGATTTCTCCCCGAAACTTGTTCGGGGGGCCAAACACGTTGGCGCTCGGCCCCCCGAAGTTTCGGGGAGAAATTCTCCGCCATCCCTACAAGGAACACCTAATTACTTTGAATGAGTTCAAATCTCCAGGGCCACATGAACTGCACCCTAGAGTAAGGAACTGGCAGAAGAGCTCTCAGAACTGCTGTCTATTCTCTTTGAGAAATCATGGAGGATGGGTGAAGTGCCAGACAGGCCAGTCAGTCTGACATCAATCCCTGGGAAAATACTGGAGCAGATTATAAAGCAATCCATCTGTAAGCACCTTGAAAACAATGCAGTGATTACTCGAAGCCAACATGGATTTGTCAAGAACAAATCCTGCCAGACGAAGCCAACATTTTTTGATCAGGTCACCTCCCTTGTGGACTATGGGAATGCTGTGGATATAATATACCTTGACTTCAGCAAAGCTTTTGACAAAGTGCCCCATGATATCCTGATGAGCAAACTAGCTCAAAGTGGACTAGATGAAACAATGATCCAGTGGATCCACAGTTGGCTACACAATCAGACTCAAAGAGTGCTGATCAATGGGATCTCCTCAAACTGGGGAGAGGTAATGAGCGGGGTACCGCAGAGCTCAGTCCTGGGCCCAGTGCTCTTCAACATTTTTATTAATGACTTGGAGGAGGAGGTGCAGGGAATGCTGATCAGATTGGCAGATGACACAAAATTGGGCGGGATAGCTAATACCCTGGAAGACAGAAAAACAATTCAAAGTGATCTTATAGACTGGAGCGCTGTGCAAAAAACAGTAGAATGACATTTAATAGGGATATATGCCAAGTTCTGCACCTAGGAAAAAGAAACCAAATGCACAGTTACAAGATGGGGGATACGTGGCTCAACAACACTACAAGCAAGGAGGATCTTGGAATTGTTGTAGATCACAAGCTCAACATGAGCCAACAATGTGATGTGATGTGGCTGCAAAAAAGGCAAATGCTATTTTGGGCTGCATTAATAGAAGCATAGCTTTCAAATCCGGGAAGTACTAGTTCCCCTCTACTCAGCACTGGTTAGGCCTCAACTGGAGTACTGTGTCCAGTTTTGGGCATCGCACTTTAAGAAGATGCAGACAAGCTGGAGAGGGTTCAGAGGAGGGCAACAAAGATGATCAAGGGACTGGAAACAAAGCCCTATGAAGACAGACTGAAAGAACTGGGCATGTTTAGCCTTGAGAAGAGAAGACTGAGGGGAGATATGATAGCGCTCGTCAAGTACTTGAAAGGTTATCACATAGAGGAAGGCCAGGATCTCTTGTCGATCATCCCAGAATGCAGGACACAGAATAATGGGCTCAAGTTGCAGGAAGTCAGATTCTGGCTGAACATCAGGAAAAACTTCCTGACTGTTAGAGCAATACGACAGTGGAACCAATGACCTAGGGAGGTGGTGGGCTCTCCCACACTGGAGGCATTCAAGACGAGGCTGGACAACCATCTGTCAGGGATGCTTTGACTTGGATTCCTGCACTGAGCAGAGGGTTGGACTCGATGGTCTTCTAGGCCCCTTCCTACCCTACCGTTCTCTGATTCTATGACACATCTTCTTTAACTAAACAATGCTGGGAAGACACAGGGGAAAAAGTGAGCCAATGGTGTCCTTGTCTCTATCGAATCATGTACTTTGGGCCCAAGTCACACTTTCTTAATGCTATGTAGAACTGGAAAAGTCTTTGAACAGCCCCCGAAGTATAAAGTTACAATGTATGTATTTTCAGTGTTCATCCACAAAATTAATATATGAACTTATTATTTATTTATTTATTTATTTATTACATTTCTATACCGCCCAATAGCTATACCGCCCAATAGCCACTTACAAAAAGACTGATTCCCTTCAGCTGACCAGTATAACCATTATTAACGGTCCTGTTTATATGGGACAGGCTTGTTTCAGGAACAAATTATCTGATTTGCAGTAGTGTCCAGAAGTTTCCTTTATTCGAAAAATCACAGATTATGCCAATTACTCATCATTTTCTTATAACACCTTCATGACACACAACATAAATTGGTTCACAAAAACATGACCTCCAAACCTTACTCAGGAAAGAAGATGGTGAAACTCGGGTAATTGTTATGAGATCTAAGTCACCTCAGCTTCAAAACATCCAACTAACTGTGTGGATTCAACAAACCAGAACTCAGATGCGAAACAGTCGAGAAGATCTTCCTACTCTGGCTTCAATAAATACACTAACCACAGCAAGTGTCTGTGTCTCACTGCCCTCTGGCAAGGGTACCGAGCAGCCCGCTTTCCTCTCAACTTAGAAGCTGCAAAGGTGGTGGGATCATTCTGAGCAGCTGCACGGCAGTCTCCAGCATCTCCCCAAGTCTAAAGTTGGAAGGAAGGCTGGACAGTTGTTTGGTAGCTACGTGGTGAAGGCACCAAAAGAGCCTTAGCCACGCTGGGCCAAATTAGGAACTCCTTTTCCCAGCCCCGCTGCCATTTCCTTATCTGAAGCAGAGAGTGGGGGAAGCATTGGACACCACTGGTTGAAGGTGTCCTATGGTCCTTCAGGAAGCAGTGCCCAACAGCGCATGGTCCCCCCTACCTGGCCTAGGCCTCGGGAAAGAGCGAGTGGATAAGAGCATTGGGAATCGCTGCCTGAAGTGGCACCCAACAGTGCACACTCCCCACCACCACCACCTGGCCTTGCTGTCAGGAAAGACCGAGTGACGGGAAGTCCACCCAACAGCACATGCTCTTCCCCACCTGGCCTTTCCCTCAAGAAAGATTGGGTAGGTAGAAGTATTTGGTGTCACTACCCAAACACTCTCAGTGTCCAACAGCACATGTCCCTGCACTCAGTCATTCCCTCAGGAAAGGCGGGCTGGGAGGAGCATTGGGCACTGCTGACCAAAGATGTTCCATGCATCTTTGAGAAGCAGCACCCAACAGCATTACTGAGTCCTCCCACTCAGCCTTTTCCTCCAGAAGGACCAGTGGGGAAGCTGGCAACCACAATTTTTGCCCAAAGTTTTTTCACCCCTGTTCATACTACTATTTGATTGAAGGGTAACTTCTTTGGGGTGCGCCCAAAGGTGCTAAGCCTTCATTTGTCATTAAACAACATAGCATAGCCATAATAATTCCTGTTTTACTGACACCGATTAGACAACTGTAATGTGTGCTACATGAGACTGCTACTGATTCAGAATGCGGATACCAGAAAATTAACTGGGGTCCACGGCTTGAAGCATATAATGCCAGTTTACAGACTTCCAATTGGTTTCTGTTGGGTTTTATACGGTATTTCTGCCTCTTATTAGAAAGGCAACTTAGCTGAGAAAGACAAAGTGTAATGAGTGTTTTACCAGCCCACATTCACACACGAGGCTATCTTAATATAAAGAGAAAATAGAGACCACACTTCTTTAGTTAAGAAAGAAACTGCTTTACTCATGAGTAAAATCGCATATAATGTAGACACAGCTTACAGTTTCAAAAGAAGAGTTTGTTCAGGCCATTTCTACAACATGGCAGGAGAGAGAGCAAGCAGGCGCTCTCAGCAATGGAGGAAGACAGGGTGGAGGAGCAGGAAGCCACACATAGGCTATAGAGATCCTAAGGCTACCTATGCCCACAATCCCCATGCATTAACTAGCTAAATGCCAAACTGCCGTCTTCCTGTAACTTTCAAGCGAGATTGCAATATTCCCAGCAGTTTCTGGGCCCAGTTCAAAGTGCTGGTTTAAAGTTTTTTTAGAAAAGAATAACTTTTAAAGTTTAAGAGAGTGGTAGTGGGTACAGTATGTCAGAGGCATTTTTGCCCGTGATGTTCAATACTCTTTCCCCTACAGCTGTTGCTTTTAGTCAAACAGGTTGTGTTGGATTTTCGAAGCACCATGACAGTTTATGACTTCCAATTTTCTTTTCCTTGTACATCATTTCTCTCTTTTTAAAACATGTGTCTCTGTTTCTGCCTTTAAATACTGCTAAACGCATTTTACAATCAGTTCACTTGTTAGTGTTTTTTTTTTTTGCTTATTCCCTTCAACCACCCAGTGTAAGCATTATTAACAGTACAGTTTAGGTGGGACAGGGTTATTGCACTGACAAATTGTCTCTACTCAGGAGTGGTGTGAGCCAGGAACTCAGAGATCAGAGTCACGACAAATTCCAATATCGAAAGCTTTAAAATGTAAATTAATATTGTGATATTGTCAAGGACTCTGCCCTTTAATGCTACTCTTGTTTTAAACATTGGTAGTCTTTGAAAGCAATTTGGTATGATTGTATTTGATCTTCTTTTGATATTTGTTTTTAAGTTTTGTATATTGCTTTCAGTATAGCTTTAATACAGAAATGTGACTTGACAGTACAATCTGATTTATTTATTTCCTACCATTTAGATGACAAACCCTTGCATGTTTAATCAGAAGTAAGTCTCATTGAGTCCAGTGGGGCTTGCTCAAGTAAGTGCTGGGAGCATCTAGGATTATACCAGCATAGCAGCTTCTGTCATAGCAGAACCATAGGATTCATCTGCAAAAATAATAACCTGAGCCAGACATTTTTTTTTTTAATTTCTAATTGTGGAAATCTGTATTAGAAAGCAATGTGCTGTATTTTCCATGGAAGTGAATGCTATTTTTCTTGTCCTGTGGTTTTCAGATAATACCTCTCTAGCTTCAGCAAAAATATCCTTTAAAAATCACTACCTCTGACATGGAAGTCATTGATAGTTTTCTGAAAAGAAAATCTATAAAGTGACAAAACTGTTGTTCTCATTTCACATTTCAATCACATCTCGCTGTAAGATTTTTTCCAACTGTTTTGCTGTTTCCCCCTTTTTTTCCCCCTTTGATCAATTTTTTACTCAGATGTTTGTCAATTTTAGATGTACAGCTCTTTCCTAACAGTGTTTACTCCAGTTTATCATGTGATATTGGCAGCCATCGTGGGACAATATATGGAATATCTTCACAACTTAACTATTGTTGTGCTGATTTACTGCTGCTATTGCGAAAGGATATTCCCAGAATTAATATGCCTCCTGGTTTCTCCTTTGGTTCTGACTTACTTTTGGGGCCTGACTCCTGGCTTTGTCCCTCAATCTGATACCCTGGTATACTTCCTTGACTCCTCTCAGACTGCTGAATAGTATTTTTAAAGGCTATTTTTATATACATTCCTATATAAACTGAAGATGGCAAAAAGTATCTTGGAAAAGATAATTTCCTCTGAAAGATCAGGTCCGTCATCTGAGGGTACTCCTAGATCCTCCACTGTCGTTGGAGGCCCAAGTGGCCACGGTGGCTGGGAGTGCCTTTTACCAGCTTCGGCTGGTTTGCCAGCTACGGTCCCTCCTGGACAGGGATGGCTTGGCCACAGTGGTACAGGTGCTAGTAACCTCAAGACTGGATTACTGCAATGCACTCTATGTGGGGCTACCCTTAGGGCTGCTCTGGAAGCTGGAGCTAGTGCAGAATGCAGCAGCTCGGCTGCTGTCAGGAGCTGCCTCTTTTCGGCATGCACCTCCTTTGCTGAGGGAACTGCACTGGCTGCCTATTTGCTACCGGGCCAGGCTTAAGGTTTTGGTACTAGTGTACAAAGCCCTAAACTTGGGACCAGGTTACCTGAGAAAGCGCCTTCCCCCTTACCAACCTGCCCAGTCACTGTTATCGGAGGGCTTGCTCCTGGTAGTTCCACATGGACCAAGGGCCTATTGCAGTCCACCAGGAGAAGAGCTGTCAGGGTGGCGGCCCCCTTTCTTTGGAATTCCCTGCCCCTGGAGGTCAGGCAGGCACCAACACGGTGTCGCTTTCGCCGCCTCCTGAAAACAGTTCTGTTCCAGGAAGCATTCCTTAAATGACCAGCCACAGTTTTTATTGGCATTTTGTTTTTAATAATTTTAATATGGTGTTTTAATCTTTCAGCTTTTTTACTATTGTACTATTTGTGTTCACCACTCTGGAATCTGTTTGGATGGGGAGTGGTATACAAATGTTGTAAATAAATAAATACATTACTGTTTCTCTCCTGCTAGGGAAGGGATTCTAGGGATGACGGAGAATTCCGCCATGGGCTCCAATGAGGCCGGATTCTTTAGAATCCGGCACCCCGGAGTCCATGGCAGAACAGAGCAATCCCCCCCGCCACCCTGTGAAGTCCACATGGACCGGATCCTACCTGCCTCCGGCAGTCCGGACCTGGCCGCTGCTGGCCGCTGCTCCAGTGTGTGGCCGCGAATGACGTCCTGCATAGGGGACACCATTTGCGTTGCTGCTTTAGCTGTGGTAGGCTACCTAAATATTTACGTAGCCTATCACGGCTACAGAAGCGACGCAAATGGCGTCCCCTACGCAGGACGCCATTTGCGTCCACAGCAGCCCGGCTGCGGATCAGCCTGGCCAGCGGCTCCGCGGACATGCCATGGAGCAGAGCCGGCCAGGGAAGATTCTGGGGGGAGGAATGGATCGCCTCCCCCCCACGGACCCCAGCGGAGCAGGGTAAGTGGGGTTTTGTACACCCCTAAAGGAGTCCCCGTTTTAAGATGGTGCTAGCTGCAACACAGTCTTTCATAACTGAAAAACAAATAAAAGGGTTGCCCTCAAAGAAAATACTAGCCCATCATTGCATATTTAAAGCAATCTTAGACAGGGTCCACTAGGGATTTTAGAGAATTCTGCCACAGACTCCAATGAGGCCGGATTCTTTAGAATCCGCCCCCCAGAGTCCATGGCGGAATGGAGCAGCCCCCCCCCCCCCGCCACCCTGTGAAATTTTCCCGGGACAGACCCTACCTGGCGTCAGCCGGTCTGGTCCGTCCGCTGCCCAGGTCTGTGGCTGTGAATGGCTGCCCTGGTCTGCGGCCGCCATTTGCGTCCCTGCTTTAGCCGTGATAGGCTACGTAAGTATTTACATAGCGTATCACGGCAAAGAGCAGGGATGCAAATGGTGTCCACTGCACCTTTTGCGTCACTACTCTTTGCCGTGATAGGCTACGTAAATTTATACGTAGCCTATCACGGCTAACGCAGGGACGCAAATGGTGCCTGCTACGCCAGATGCCATTTGCGGCCGCAGCCTGGCAATGGACGGACATCCAGCTGCTGGCGGGCCCAGCCGGCAGCTCCGCGCACTCGCCGCGGAGCCAGCTGGTGAGGATTCCAGGGGGAGGGACAGATCGCCTCCCCCCAAGCGGATGCCCCCACCTGGAATGGGGTAAGTAATCCACCCATCCTTAGGGCCCACCCTGCTATGCAGCAGAGTGAAGTGACCTACTTCACGCAACTGCATTCTGTAGGGATGGCAGAGAATTCCGCCACGGATCACAGTGAGGCCGAATGCCAGTGCATTCGGCCCCCCAAAATCTATGGCGGAACGGCCTGCCACCCCCTGCCACCCCCTGCCACCCCCGTGGATCCCCCCTGGGACGAGACTTACCTGGGGCGGATCTTCCGGGCGGCGGCGGCTCCAGCGGCAGCGGCTGCGGTGGCTGATCTTCCAACCGGCTGCCACCATTTGCAGGTTTTTGTTTTTGTTTTTTACAGAGACATGATAGGCTACGTAAGTTTTTATGTAGCCTAAAACGACTGGGTAAAAAAAAAAAAACAAGCATATGCAAATGGCAGCAGCTACGACCACCGCCATTTGCGTTGCTTAGTTTGGGCCATCTTAGTCTACGTAAATATTTACATAGACTAAGACGGCCGAAACTAAGGAACGCAAATGGCGGCGGCCGTAGCCACCGCCATTTGTGTACGCCGTTTTTGTTTTTTTTTCCCCAGAGCCCTCCGTGGCCAGAAATCCGTCTGCGGATGGCTCTGGCCTGGCTGGGCCTGGCCGGCTGCTCCGCGGAGCTGCTGCGGAGCACAGCCGGCTGCGGAGGATTCCGGGGGGGAGGAACGGATCACTTCCCCCCCCCGGTGAGGATTCCAGGGGGAGGAACGGATCACCTCCCCCCCCGGTGAGGATTCCGGGGGGAGGGATGGAACGCCTCCCCCCCACACCATCAACATAATCCGCGAAAGGTAAGTGACTTTCATACGTCTCTAGCATTATGAGGTGGAGGTAGATGAAAGCAGGAAGTGGTGTCCGAATGATGCAGCAAGACTTTTTAACTTGTTGGGTGTCTCGGGGGGCTCTGCTTCAGGCAACAAGATCTTGGGGAGCAGCACTGATCTCATTCTATTAATCATATGAATTTTGGTAATTTAGGGCGCAGTCCTATGGGGATAAGCAGCCACCTCCAAACTCGGAGGCGACCACCTATCCAATACAGGACAGAAGAAGCACAGAGTTCCCTCCATGCTTCTCCTGCCCTGCAATTGTGGCTAGACAGCCGATTTCCGCTGTTTAGCCACAGGAAGGCGGAGCAAGGGAGGAAGCTACTGGACGACACATAGGACGTGTCATACCAGCATTTCCGCCTTCCCTGCCCTGGAATGCCCCCTGGAATGCCCTATTTTGGCCACTCTGCCCTCCGGAGTGCGGAGGCAGGGCTGTTCCATGCTGCCTGTGAGGCAGCGCAGAAGTGGGGGAAGGTTGGTTCTCCAGGAACTGACCTCAGAGCGTGGGCTCCGAGGTCGGTTCCTGGAAAACCAGATATCCTATGGCCATCTAGCCGCTAACTAGCGGCCATAGGATTGCTCCCGATTAAATTATTAAATTTAATTATTAAATTTTATTTTTTTAAATTAAATTTAAAATACATTTAAATTAAATTTATTTTAATTTAAATTATTAACATATGATGAATTGGCTGAGATTTCTTTAATTAAAAATAATGAGTGGGGGTGCATTGCTTATATGCATAGGCTCCAACGCATGTAAACAAGATAACCTGCAATCTTTTACCTGTTGTCTCTGATTGCTACTACAAATGGCATGTTACCAGGCCTGCATGATTTGGATTCTACACACATAGACAAGTATATGTGGTGCCCAGTGTGTGAAGCCAGGCTCAAGAACGGGGAACTGAACTAGCAATATGTTGGGTGAGTACAGTTTTGCTGCCACGTGACATGTTCAGTGTACATGCATTTAGAAACTTGAAAAGTGATAAAGGGCTTCTCCACATGGGGATTTTATCCTGCTATTGAGATTGGCTACTCACAGACATTTGTAGGTCTTTTACATGATGTCATCAACCTCCAGCACCTCTCCCATGGTTTCTGACCATTTCTGCAGTTTAATTTGAAATGGAAATAGTGAGTTGATAAAAAGAAGCACTTTGAATCAGTTTGAATTTGTCCATGTAAAGAGGAAGTGGTGCTATCACAACAGTGCCATCTAGTGGTTGCATAATGAAATATATGGAACTCGCAGATAAAGGGGAAAAGGGGGGAAGTGAAATACATGTAAAGGGCCAATCTTAATCCCACAAAGAATCCAGAAGCAGAAACCCCAGTAAAATCATGGGATAAAAAGTCTATGTGTAGAGAAGCCTGGAGGCTACATTTCTATGGACACTTAATTAGTCCCATTGAATACAGTTGGGCTTACTTCTGAGTAAATATCCATAAGTTGCACCGTAAATCTCAATAATTCTAAATGTAATTTTCTCACTGGCTGAAGCACTGGAATGATGTTTCAGAGTTAAGAAAGTTCGGCATTGATCCTGAGGGTTTTTTGTGCCACCCTATACGCTATTCCAGAGGTCTCCCAACCTTGGCAGCAGAGTTTTGGGCTGCGGACAGGCAGGAAAATCAGAGTTAATTGCCTCCCCACCTCCACTGTCTGCTGAGGGGACACTCCCACCAATGGAGCATTAGTTAGGTCTCAAGCCATAATGTTCACTCCGCTCCAGGTTTTTCTACTGGTTCTCAGATCAGAATCTGAATTGGAGCAGTCCCAACCCATACTTTACTTAGGACTTTCCTTCTCCACACAAGATAGACCTGGTCTGGCAACCATGAAAGATTCTGGTAGGCTCCAAGTACTTGTTGATCCTAAAGTTGTTTCTCTAAAACAATGCTCTTCTTGGACCACTTTTCTGCATTTTCCAGGGTCCCTGAAGAACCTTAGGAAAAGATTCAAGGTGTTAAGATGGTGCTGCTCTTAGACGTAGGTGAACAGCCTGCTGCTGTATGTATTTTTGTGTTTGTTTTCTATACTCCCTGTATTATGTCTGGCTGATTAGTCTTCCATTACTGGGGATTAAGCTAACTGATCAACCGAGGAAAGGCCATTATGCAGTCACAAAAATATGTGATGGGAAAAAATGGGAATTAATTGGAAAAGTCTGCATTGCAATTGCACTAGGGGCTTTACAAATAATTTTTAAACACACACCAATCAATAATCTCGGGAAACACATTCATTATACAGAGCTGGCAGAGATTCCACTTCTGTAACAATCCTTTTTATTAATGGTATTAATTTTTATAATTTTATTAATGTACATTTTTATTAATGTACATCTGCAGTACGTGCAAAATAAGAATGGACAGCGTTTTTATGGCACTTTCATCAGTTTACCTTCTTTGTAGCTATCAGAATAGAAATCAAAGGCAGTGAAGGAATGTTGATTGGCTCTCCCGTATGATGGGCTGGTCGGCACTTATGCAACGGCAACACTAATGTCATCTCCAGAACCATACTGAATATTAAATCAATATTGACATGCTTATGAATGCCATTTGGTAGTCACGTCTAAAAAGAAGAAAGGCCTGCTTTGAAAAAGGAAGTGCTACTTGCAGTAAAGCCATAATGAATAAAAAGAAATAATGACAATAAATAATGTGGAAGTACGTAACACAGCTGTAACCATAGTAACATGACCAAATGAATAATTCACCATGAGTAATATACTTGATGGATCCTGGGCAATTTTTCTGCTTGACAGATGAATCCTAGCAGTTTGTGATTCCCTCCATAAACTGAGGGCACATTCTTCTGGGATGTTCTCCTACATAAGCCTCTTGAAATGGATGAGAGGTGTCTAATGGGGCTGGTATAGGAAATTTTCCTGGTGGTTTTTCCCCTACATTTGCTTTAATTTATGGAATTCACGGCCACTGGATAAAGTGATGGCCACTATGTTAGATGGCCTTAAAAAGCAGATTAGACAAATTCATGGTGGAGGATAGGTCTATCAGTGGCTAGGTAAATGGAGCCTCCATCTTCAAAAGCACCATCATTCTCTCTCTCTCTCTCTCTCTCTCTATATATATATATATATATATATATTAGTATCCTATATACTAGGGGTGGTCAACTTGTGAACCTCCAGATATTTCGGCCTACAACTCCCATCATGCCTGACTATTGGCTATGCTCGCTAGGGCTGATGGGACTTGTAAGCCAAAATATCTGGAGAGTCACAAGTTGACCACCCCTGGTATATACTAATAGTAAACACAATTCTCTGAGTGCTGATCCTTATGTGGCCAAAACAATACCATCCACACACACAACAGGGCAGTATCAGAAGGCTTGGGGAAAACTTATGAGCCTCGGCCACACTGGGCCAAACTGTAACCCCTTCCCCCAACCCCTGTTCGCCTTTCCTTATCTGAACCAGGAAAGGGAGGTGTGGGAAGCATTGAACACCACTGGCAAAAGATGCCCTACGCTCCTTTGGGAAGTAGTGCCCTACTCGGCCTATGCTTCAGGAAAGACCAAGGCTAGATCTACACTATCGGTATGCTATGCTATCGGTATTGAAGCACACTGATAACTATTGGGGGACATTATGCATTACGTATACCACTTTTCTAGCGTCCTTTCCTGCATTTTATTCGTATTATCCAAAATACTGCAACAGATGTCACTGTCTGTGCTACAAGGTATAAATGCGCAAGAGGGATGTAGTGTCACCATGATGGGATCGTATCTATATGACACAAGGTGTAGATCTGGCCCAGATGGGTAACAGAATTAGGCACCATTGCCTGAAGATGGCCCATGCATCTTTCCAGAAGTAGAGAAAGAAACTTTAGGGGAGGGAAAGCCAAAACAACCCAATGACCCAGATCAAACGATCACCATGGTTTAAACAAGTCACAGTGCCTTGTTTAAGCCATGGTGTGTGCTGCTGCATGCCAAGCACCATTTGCCTAATTACCCACCCAGGCATCCAAAACCCAGGCAGCATGGCTTTTTGTGTCATCCAAACCCAGGCAGCATGGCTTTTTGGAGGGGTAAACAATCCTCAAATAATGCAAAGCTTATTGTTGCGTTATTGACATGATGTGTCCCTTCTACAGAAGCAATTGTTAGCAATCGTTTGACCTAAATTCATTGAGATTTGTTGGCATAGGTTTTCTGCTACTCAACCTAGCAATTTTCAGCTAAATTATGAATATCTGCCACTGCTGCTAAGAGAAAGGCTAAAAGATGAAGCTCTGGAGTTCGCTTGCTGTATAAAAGAGCACCTCTTAGAGGAAGCGCTCATTATGGAAGTAAAAAGCATTCAGATATATTTGTCAATAAAAATGTTACTGTCTTAGATTGTTATTGATCTATGGGAACTAGCACTTTCATGGTGCAAGTCTGTTCAAAGAGGTACTCAAACTGACTTGAGTTGGAGTCGCATTCCTATTTTGGGGGCTTCAATTTGTGCAGGATTTCTTTCTCATCCCTATATAGATTAAATATGCCTGCACAAAGGGATGGATGAGATGTGTGAGTGGCCACCCTCTTTCACTGAGAAGGACCCCCAGAGCAGGGTGCATTGTGGCCCTGTATGTAGGTCTCTAGGTTCCCAGTCTGTCGGAATGACAGGGAACGTCTTGGTTTTTAGTATTAATGGAGCTGGGGCCGTTTTCACTATTCTCTTCACTGGCCTTTTGAACTAAAGTTGAAGGTAGGTATGTCCGAGATGCTGAACCTGCTACTTGTCCTTCACATTCAAATCCCACATGGTTTTACAATCCACCAATACAAACAAGTGAGAGGATTACAACATCAGGTTGTAAAGAACTTGGGTGGTCTGTCTTTGTATATCTGCTTTTAATCCACCACTTTACTCCATAAATAAGGATCTTTGCCCCAGCAGATAGTTTAATACAGAGAGGGGGGGTGTATACGCACAGTTTTCATTTTATTTTAATAGAAAAAGTGTTTATTAGATTCATTAGTGGCTGGCCTAAGAAAACACTGTAAAAAATTGATTGACCTAAATTCTTGGCTAGATAGTTTCCCCCACCCCCACTCAGCTTTCCTTTGCGTACATGTACAGAAGGCAACAGTGGGTTTTGCACTTGGCACACTGAATAGTGACTGTAGATTGAATTATGTGAACTGCAAACAGATTGGTTTTGCATCTGCTGAACTCCTTTACTGCTGCTGCCTCCCCTGATCAACCCAGAGGTGGTTGGAGAGCACAAGCTTCTGTTGCCTAGCAATTGAAACTTGCTTATCCTCTTTGTCTGGGTTAAAGTTACCAGAATCAATATGGGTCATGGCTCCTGTGGTTTTTGATAGTTATGAATGGTGGTGGTAGATTCAGGAAAGTCGTGTGTTGTCCATCTCTGCATAACTGTAGCAGGAGAAGCTGACCAGGCACTCTACGGCCGCTGGTCTAGCCCCTCCATTGCATCCTTGTCACCTGACCCACCATTCACACCTTGGAAGCAAAGACCTGCAGTGGGGGCCTGCTGTTCACACATAGGCTCCCCTTGCAATTTAGAACCTGCACAATTGTGTGGGGATGGGGTACCTGAATAAGAAGGTGGTAGATCGGGATGGATGAATCTGTCATGTTCAGATCTGCTCCGTTTCTCATTTTTCCAACATTAAGTTTGTTCTGTCCCATTTCTGCATCAGTTTGCAATTTTTTCCTAAAACATCTGCACAAAAATGTATATGCATTTTCATGTAATGCATTTATAATTTGTAATGCATTTTCCCAAATATAAGCATTTTTGTATGCATGTATCCAAAGATATGCATTTCCCCCAAGCTATTTCCCCAAATAATGCATTTTTATGCACACTTTCCCCGAATATACATATTGTTTTCTGTGCAGTTTTTTGTTCACAGACTGCACTGCAAAATTTGGAGAAGTGCAAATATTGCTGTATAACTGCATTCTGGTTCATGTGAAACGTTCAGGAATTATAAATTTGATACGTTTGCATTAAAATGTGACCCCAACCAATTTCTCACCCATTCCTTGTGTTGGGTCCTGGTTGCATTCCAAAAATGCTTCCACACCATCTGGCACCCAGAATTTATTTATTTATTTATTACGTCTCTATACTGCCCATTAGCCGAAACTCTCTGGGCGCTTCACAGGACATAAAATACAACACCACAGCAAAACATAATATAAAAAGCATAAGTTTAAAACAGAGAAAACCAGAGTAAAAACCAAGATAAAATCCAGCAGTAGTACAAACTTCTCAAATGCACGAACATAATTTTTAAAGCTATAGGACTAAAGGGTTTTCTTCATGAGGCTGTAGAAAACATGTTGCATGCACTTTTAATTCTGTCATAGAATTGAGACCCAAGCACTACAAAAGGAGCATTTCTTTTCCTGCTTTTCTGCTACATAACCTCTAGGTGGCAGTGTGGTATAGTAGAATAGCACTAATACACAAGCAGAAACACCGTTTTCTTTTGCTTTCAGAAATAATACCCTATTTTCCCTGCTCTAAAAAAACTCACTGAAAGTGCTGTTTACATACAGAAGTGAAAATGGAGAGTCACGACATCATCTAAAGAACCCATAAACAACTATGAAAAGGGAATGTTGAGTCCACAATAAATGCCTCATGTAAAAATGCTCTCAAAAGCCTAGGAAAATAAAAAGGTGTTTACATGGTGCTGAAAAGACCACAACATAGGTGCCAGGTGAGCCTCTCTAGTTCCAGCCCAGATGCTGGCTGGGGTAGAATTTAGCAGCATACCCAATAATAATATTGTGCTCCTATAGGCATCATTGTTACACAACAAAGTACAAGAAAAATAACAGGAGACTGGCTCCTACTGTGATTTGTTTTCTTTTGCCCAAACATTAAAACCAAAGGAACGCACGAATTTACAATGCACACCAAATAAATGTCCACTGCAGAAAGACTAACGTATTATACTATTAGGGGACTTGGTGATTTCAATCACTTTCTGAATTATATATGACCCTTGGATGTCTTATCACGCTTGAGCAGAAGATAGCCAAATAGGACAGGACATTTCTGGATGATGGGTGGAAAAATGCAAAACAGCCACATGAAATTGACTTTTTAAGTTACTCTCTTTTAAAGTGCCATAAATTCAGCCTCAGAAGAAAGAAGACAACTGTTTCCCAAAAGAAGGCATGGTTAATTGCTTGATCGTGACTGCATTTAATATAATACAGTAGACCATTCTGGGTGGGGGAGGCAGAATTAAGTAACAGAATTTCTCTTATACTACTGGACACAGCAGAAATCCTGATGCAGCAAATGGGGTGTTTACAAGAATATCGAGAACTTGATCATCTGAAAAAAAATTAAAGGACAAGAGTTTAAATGGGACTGATCACTGATTACGGATTTTCCTGACCAACAAAATAATTAGATCTGTTATCAGAGTAACAAACCAAAAGTGTCTGAAGATAACCTGTGAGAAATGTAAGGATCACAGAGAAACTACTAATGCATTTAGGGTGCAATCCTATGCATGTTTAGACAGAAAAAAGTCCTATAGTTCCTAGCATGCCCCGGCCAGTCATGCTTGCTGGGGCATGCTGAGAGTTGTAGGACTTCTTTCCATCTAAACATGCATAGGACTGCATCCTAAACTAGATTACTAGACCAACTTCAGTTGGGATAAATGAATGTAAGAAGTCCTGTTGAATATACCAGGACTGGGTGGGCAGTGGGGGAACCTCCAGCCTGCTGGCTGAATCCGGCATTACTCACTCCTCACAATTGAAGGAGATGAGAGAGGAGCAAAAAGGCTGAGCGCACAGATGCTTCACCTGCCTCTTGCCTTGGACAACAAGGGATGGACAAACTAGGCAGCTGCTGAGTGCAATTGCTTGTGCCTCTCTCTGCACTGAGAAAGGGGCAGTCTCTTGGCGTGCAGAGCATGGGGTGGATGATGTCAGAGGTGGGCTGAGAGGGAGGAGGCCTGCCCCCTTATGTCATCTGCCCCTCGGATTCATCCTAGGAGACAATAGGGCCCCTGGGACCAATCTGGTTTCCCACCCTTGGGATATACAGTTGAGTAAGTAGTTTCTGAGTAAGATCGTTTCAACTGGATCGTTGAAAGGTGGTATAGAAATATAATAAATAAATAATAAATCTGGCAGCACATATTGCAAACCTCTTCTGTCTACACCTTGCACAGTGCCTGAAGATCTTCAAAGCCTGAATGCCAGCAGGTATACACCGGTTACAGAGGTTAGCCTACTACGCTACATCTTGTTGTTTTTTTAATGTGTGGCTTGCATTTTTCCAACCTGGTTGGTTGGTGAATGCTGGCTTCCTGAACCAGTCCAATTCTCTGTTACTGTCCTGGCAGTATTAATTAGCAACCGCTTGCAGACATATTTACCTCACCAAGAAATATACAAATTATAAACTGGTGGGTATCATCATGTATGAAGGGGACAGGATGCAGAGACTCCACATGGAGAATGGGAACCTAGGGAAGAAGGACTAGCTGATAAGCAATGTGGAAGAGCAGGGATGACACAATAAGATATCACAATATATTTCCAATCAGCCGCATCCCAAAACTGAAAACGCCCTCTCTCCAGTCATCATCTGCTTCATCTCTGGCAGTGGTGAATGCCCTCTGAGGTAGATCTTGATGCACAGGGATGCTGATGTGGAAGAAGGCAGTCCTTCTGGTACCCAAGTCCCAAAAGTCATCCATCAGGGTGACCAAAGCTGTTTCAGTGCCAAACACAAGCCAGAATCAAGATTGAAATGGTATAGAACAGGGATGGGGAACTTGTGGCCCTCCACATGTTGTTGGATTGCAAGGCCCATCAGCCCTACCCAGCATAGCCAATGGTGAGGCATGGTGGGAATTGCAATCCAACAACATCTGGAGGGCCACAAGTGGCTCACAGCTGATCTAAAAAATCAGTCAGTCAAGAGTGTCTGGAATTGCATGACAACCAACCTCTCAAGCACCCTGCCTAAGAAGGATGGATTTATGATGAGCCTGAAGTCTGAATAACCCTCAAAGTCCAGAGAAGTTGTTGTTTTTAGGAATGGCCTGATGACCACCTCTTTTCAACAGTCAGGATCACTCCCTTTCTCAAAGAGCTTGTTTAACTTCCTGGATCCAGCAGGTCAAGCCACCTTTGCTTGATATTATGAGCCATTGTGAAGATGGTTCAATATATAGCTCTTTCTTTTTTATCCACAGTTGGAAAAAACTATTCGAGAATTCATACACTTTAAAAAAAAAGCGACGAAGGAAGTATGAAAAAGTGGTGGTGTTTTGTTGTTCTGTGCTATAAATACTCATAAACTCATCTCCCTTCTCCTCTATAAATTCTTTAATGCCGCTGTGTGGTAGCTGCTGAAGCTTTAAGGCTGAGCTAGACATTATCTCTGGAAATGTGGGTTTTGTCAAGATAGCAGGACTGCAAGGATCAGAGCACTTGCACAGAAGGATCAGTGGCAAAAGGGGTGCTTAATCCCACCAAGACTGCTGAGCCAAGCCTAGAAATATCCCCCCCACACACACACCTGTTTTGGAGGGTGACTGAGAAAAAGCATACATTCAAAAAGCCTGCAAGGAATTTGAAAGGCAGGAAAAGTGGAAGGCAAGTTCAAGCACCCCTTTCTGCCTCCAGATTATCCCAGCAAGCTGATCCCACTTCTACAACACTGGCCCTATGCAGGCATTTGCCTGCAGTGTGGATAAAGCTAAAGTGGGGGTGGTACATGTACGTGAGCATGTGCACCGTACCCCCCACCCACCATTGTCCCCAGGTCTCCAGCTAAATCAAATATCTGAACTGGGACTTGTAAGCACATTCACCTTATCAGAGTTCTTGATCGTGGGAGCTTGTAAGCATGTTCAGCTAACCGTGCTTACAAGTCTCTATTCGGATCTTGGTACTCAATAGGCAAAGAGCTTTAACATAGCTGACGGCATTTAGAAGGGGTGCATACCTGCTCACACACATCCTGTACCCACTGTAGGTATATCCATGTTGCAGGCATAGGGATGTCGGAGAATTTCTCCACGAATCTCCAGCATGCCGAATGCCAACACATTCGGCCCCCAGAAATCGGTGGAGAAACGGTCCGCCCCCACCCCCCCCCACCCCGGAATGGGACTTACCTTTGTCGAATGTCCCTGGCGCTGGCGGCTCCCAGCGGCGGTGAGGCGGTGGTGCGGTGGCGGTGGCCAGTCTTCCGACCGGCTGCCGCCACCGCCATTTCCAAGGTGAAAAAAACAACAACAACAAACGTGATAGGCTACGTAAAGATTTACGTAGCCTATCACGGCTAGATTTTCAAAAAACATCGTGATAGGCTACGTAAATCCTTATGTAGCCTATCACGGCTGACTTTGGGGGGGGGAAGCATGTACACAAATGGCGGCACCCATGGGCGCCGCCATTTGCGTTCCTTATTTGAGCTTGTGTAGTCTACGTAAACATTTACGTAGACTATGGCGAAAATAAGGGCAACGCTATTTGCGTTGCCCTTATTTTCGCCGTAGTCTACGTAAATGTTTACGTAGACTACACGTACCCAAATAAGGAACGCAAATGGCGGCGCCCATGGGCGCCGCCATTTGCGTACGCGCTTCCCCCCCCCAAAGTCAGCCGTGATAGGCTACGTAAGGATTTACGTAACCTATCACAGCTGACTGCAGGGACGCAAACGGTGGCGGCTATGGCCGCCGCCATTTGCATCCCAGCAGGAGACGAGATTCGCGGCCGGAGGGACGGGGCGCCTCCCCCCCGGCCAGAATTTTGGCGGGGAGGGATGAGGCGCCTCCCACCCCACCCAGAATTTCGGGGGGAGGGACGGAGCGCCTCCCCCCCCACCGCGAAGCAAGCTGCGGGATAAGGTAAGGGACTTTCATCCATCCCTATTAAGCCTGCATAGGGCTACTGTTATGAGGGAAACACAGGGCTTGGCACCCTGTGTGGTCCTCTCAAAACATCTACTAGGGATGCTGGAGAAACTGGAGACGGACTAAAATGAGCTCGGATTTCTAAGAATTTGACCTGTGGAATCCACTGTGGAGCAACCCCCTCAGGCCGCGTGGAGTCCATGGACATTACCCTCCAAGGAGCTCAGGGTACAATACATGGGGTTCTCTCATGTTTATCCTCACAACAACCCTAGGAGGTAGGTTAGAATGAGAGTGAGACAATGACTGGAGCAAGGTCACCCAGGCAATGCAGGAAGCTGCTGTTTATTAAGTAAGACCACTGGACCGTTTAGCTCAGTATGCCTACATTGACTGGCAGTGATTCTCCAGGATCTTTCTGGAGATGCTGCAGATTGAACCTGGGACCTTTCACATGCTTAAACGTGTGCTCTACCACTGAGCTACAGCCCCAGCCCCTGAGCTTCATATTACAGCTGGGATTTGAACCCTGATCTCCTTTAGCCACTATCCTCTCTCCACTGCTTCACACTGGCTGGATGTATATTCAATGCACTTCTATCCCCTGTGAAAACCATGGAGCAGGGACTGACCAATGTGCCGAGGTCCAGGTTGTGGAGTGGAACCAGCGCTGCTTTGCTGTCTGTCATGGTCGAATTCTGGGACCCTTACCAAACCTTGGCATGTATCTACCACAGGGCTGGTTATGCATCCAATGCTGCAGTGCCTTTTCTACACAGCTGTGCTGATGTTCCTTCATTCTACATGTACTAATAAAGTCAACTTCCATTATGTGAGCATCCCGCTCATGGGTGATGTAGCTCAGTGGTAGAGCACATACTTTGCGTGTTTTAATGTTTTTCCTTTTTTTACCAGGGATAGGGGGAATGTTCTTGCTTTTATTGTTTTCAGGTTTTATTGTTTTAAATTATTGTACACTGCCTTGATGGCTTTTTAGCAGATAAGGAGAGATGATGATGATAAACACTCACAGATTCAATCCCTGGCATCTCCAGGTAGAGCTGGGAAAGACTCCTACCTGAAATCCCAAGGAGTCATTGCCAGTCAGTGTAGACAATGCTGAACTAGAAAAACTAACCATCTGACCCAGTATAATACAACCTCCTATAATCTCAATAGATTGCCCTCCAGAAATCTGAATCACTCCAAAGGTGTCCACACTATTGCAATAAGAACAGCTTGTTATGTACAAAAATCTGTCAGATTAAGATTTGTTTGTGTCCCACCCACCACCCACCACCCGACAAAAAAAGTTTAATATATTCCCAGGGTTGTATTAATTAATTAATTTAAAGAGAACTGATTTGCTGCTTGAAGCAAAGTTTAATAACAGCATTAAGTAGCAAAATTATTTAAAAGCAGATCTTTTATGTAAAACAATTTGTTTTGAGAAGATCTTGTTTTGTTAACGTAACTTCAACTACATTATGCTCCAGCACTGCTGTTTTGTGCTGCAATTAAGCACTGATCACATTACATGAGAGATTATACTATCCTATTTACAGTAAATAGCTTAAAGTAGAGGGGAAACAGGAAAGGCTCTATTCATGAATGATTTACACTCGGCTTCTTCTCGGGGTTTTGCATTATTCAAATAACAAGAAACTGTGCTTAGAATACTAACAACATCTTGTAATTTAATGTATTCAGTAGGAAGCACATTGGCTTCCCAAATTGTCATTTAATATCCTGAAGCATCACAGAAGAAATTCTCCTGCTTGGCTTGCCACTTTTTAAATGTATTGTTATATGACTAGCAAACTGGGATGCAAATAATACAAACATACAATTATGTAAAACTGCTGCCCTCTACTTACAGGGTTGGGGAAATGGCCAGGGAATGTCTCTCTTTCTAAGAGCAAACAAAAACCAGATCACAACTCATTTAGCAAATCTTTTCTTTCTTTCTTTAACTCTAAAAGCCACATTCAGGAGCATCAAAAAAGAATTGCCCCAGCAGAAAAATGACAACTGTAAATGACAACAACCTTTGATAGGCCCTCAAGGCTATCTTATTGTTTTGATAGGTTTCCTTGTTCACGCAGAAACCTAAAATGTGGCCAGGCAGAGAAAATATTTGGGAACTCAGGTTGCACTTAAGCAATCAGATGACAACTTTACGAAATTCCATTTGCTCAACACAGTGACCCTGTTCACATGTAACACTAAGCCATGATGGTTAGGGAATTTGCACAAACCATGGTGGCTTATCATGTTGTGTGGGGGAAGAAAACCCCACTAACCATGGTTCCAAAACCACCCTGGCTAACCACCCCCATGGCAGAGGGGTTAAGGGGTCCCAGGGTGGCTTACTGTTACATGTGTCGTGCTTCCCAGTGGTTAAAACTGGCTCCAGGTGGTGTACAGGCTGCGACCATAAAGATGGCGGCCTAGACATCCTGCACTTCTGGCAACACTCTGGCCAGCCCAGACTTACTCTATGGTTGCCAGCACATTGTGACAGATGAAGCAGCTGGTTTGCACATTTTTGCGACATGAGGGCCACTGTGATCACCAGTGGGGGTGGTGGGAGGATGGTTACGGTAACTACAGAGGGGGGTGCTTGTGGGAACCATATGGCGCTGCGTGGTTCCCAGTTGTGTGACGGGCACACATGTCATGGTTCCACTAACCCACCCCCTTCTGTAGTTACCCAAACCTCCCTGCCCCCATGCATGATGATGACATCAAGTCTTTTGTAAAGAAGCTGCAAGTGGAGTTTTGAAGCAATTGCAACTGGAGTCAGAACTGAGAGTGGAGCTTGGGAAGCATCTCTATCTGGCTGAGTGCCCTACTCCCAAACTCTGATGGGATAACAGAGAACTTTGGGACATCTGTTGGGGGTGTTAATGATGCAAGCCTCCATCTGATGCTCAGCCTGCAGGTATGTGTAAATAAGCCTTATATCACAGTCAGAACACCATGAGTCTCCAGTGACCTGATTCTAAGGAAACCAGCCCTGGATAAAACACCAGCACCCCTGGAGTTCTCAACCACTTAGACAACTGGGACACAGAGGGAATAACAGTATATTAGCTATTTGTTTCTTTGCCTTATCCTGAAGTCTCTCTGGGATAATGCTATACAAAATTGCCTAAAAAGAAATGAAGACAATATACTGTAAGTTAAGCCCGATCTCTCTTAACAAAGGGGAAGTATTTGGACACCATTTTCACTAGCAAAGCCAGATCTGTTTGGCAGGTTTGACCACCTTCTATTGTCCAGACCCCAGCCTTACAACCATAGAATCACAAGGTTGGAAAGAAGCCTCAGAGCATCCATTCCAGCCTAACCCCTAAATTTACAAAAATACAATCTAAATATCTACAGCAGAAAATGTCTGTGTAAATATTTATTAAACATTATTTTATAATACTTATATTTATTATTACTTAAAATAATTGTTTCAGCAAAAATCCAGCTATCATTTAAATTCCCAAAGTATAATCACATCTTATGTCTGAAGTATACTGTCTTTTCCTTAGTGACTGACTGTACAAACCAGCCTTCCTGAACCTGGTGCCCTCCAGATGTTTTGGCCTTCAATTCCCATCACCTGGCCGACATGGCTGATGGTCAGGAATGCTGAGAGTTCCAGACCAAAACCTCTGCACCAGGTTGGGGAAGGCTGGCATAAGTCCTTTGCTTCATCTAGCTGAGTGGTCTTGTGCTGACTGAGAACAAGGGACTGTGAAGGTGCTTGTTTATCCATGGCTTGCTGGAACCTTGAGCTCTGTATCCAGCGGTGTGGGAAAAGCAAATAACCTTGGGTTGAAACCAATCAATGATCTACAAAGTGAGAGAGTAACATCACAACACGTTTACAGAGTCATCTCACTTTTTGTTGCCCCTCAATCATCTTTTTTTTCCTTCTGTTTTTGCCACCACTGCCATAGATAACCTGGGATTCCAGAAGAATCCAGGAGAAGAGGAAGCTAGAGCTCCCAACCTGAGATTTGCTAGGGGGTCTGAAGCTTCCCTGGGATGATTAAACCAAAAAAGACTGCCATTGTAGCTAGACGAAGGGGAGGAATGGTTATATGGTTTGTTTCTTAGGTACTCATATTTAAATAACTCTGGAAGCTAATAAAGGCTTCTTCATATGCAGCCACAGTGGCATGGAGGTGCTTCCTTGTGACTTCTTTCCATCCCAACACAATAATGATTAGAAGCTCAGAGTCATGTGGGCAGGACCACTCACATGGGTCCTTCCTACCCAATTATTGCTCAGTTGGGAGGAAGTGTGATAACTGATCGGGAATTAGCTGCATCGTTAGCCATGCCCATGTGGTTCTGGGATCCCAAACATAACCACAGAGCATGGGAAGAAGCCCCTGGGAAGTAGCAGCCGTGTAACTGCAGTAATGTATGGACAGGCCTGAAATCCTCCATTGTCTGATTCCTCGTAGCAGGATCTGAGCAGTCTGAGAGCAAAACAAGGTGTCGCAATGCAGAAGATGGAGATGCAGAACAGTGCAAAGGCAACCCCAGAGCTGAGGTAGGTCCAACT
Organism: Heloderma suspectum; assembly: GCF_057233095.1. Classification (NCBI taxonomy): domain Eukaryota; kingdom Metazoa; phylum Chordata; class Lepidosauria; order Squamata; family Helodermatidae; genus Heloderma; species Heloderma suspectum. Next base: position 278,090,262 of record NC_139458.1, read on the forward strand.
AGGATCTGGCACAACTGCTCTAACTGTAGCTAAACTGGAAGGAGCCAAGGCTAAGGGGACGGGAGCTCAAAGTAAGCCTCCTGCTGCCCAACAGAGGCACCTAGTGAGAGCTGTGGTACCAGCAAAGGACAAAAGACTGAGAGGTTTTACGCTGGTACAGCCAAACCCTCCACTTCCTGATCAGATGGGAGAAAAGGTGCACCTGGTGCCTCCTTCTCTTGAGAAGACTCCTCCTCCCAGATCAACCTGGTTTGGAAGCGAGCACTCTTCTGTCGATCTGTATGTCCCAGCAGGCCTGCCTATGTCTTAGCTCCTAGGGACCATGAGGATGAAGGTTTGCATCCACAGTCTGGTGTAGGGGCTCTCCTAGGGCCTCAGGCAAGGCATCTGGGAAAGTCAGGCTACTTAACAAGTTCCACAAGTGTGCTCAGGCTTTCTGCAGAGTCTCAAGCCTCTTCCTCAGACGAGGTTCCCCCAGGGTCCAGGCCAGACTTGCTCCAGACACTCGCACATGAATTGTACCACAGGAGTTTCAGCGGTGTTCCACAAAGTTCTGCAGGGCAGGGCCCCTCCAGAGCTACATCTACACTAGTGCTTTTTATCAGTATTGAAGTGCACTGATAACTGTTGGGACACGTTGTGCATTCCATATACCACATTTCTAGTGTTATTTCCCGCTTTTTATTCCATATTATCCAACATACCGCAACAGATTTCATTGTTTGTGCTATGAGGTATAATGCACAAGAGAGCGATAGCATCGCCATAATGTGGATCATATCGATACAACACGAGGTGCAGATCTGGTCCAGGATGATACCTGAACCTGGGTTTCATTAATTGCAGCTTTTAAAACTACCAAAGCTAAACCTTTTAAAATGTTGGACATTTTCAACCCTCTTCTTTAAAAAAAATAAAATAAAAATCTGTCCTTGCCTTATCTTTAACCTTTCTGCTCTTGCAGTCACTGCTGTTTGTGTAATGTAACTTGTTCTGGACTGATCAGTTTGCCTTCAACAGTTTCCCACACTAAGATAAATCATGTATTATCTTCCATTGTTTATCCAAGGAGGTGGTAACATATACAGAGTTAGGGGCAGGGCTAGGTATCTTATTTGGCAGCTAGATATGCGCCAGAGATTTGTGGAGTTGTTTACCTGCCCTAGCATACCACCGCTCTAATAATCTCAACAGGGTAAATAATCACAATACACTGAACTCTTTTTTAAAATAAATCTCTGACATTACTAGCAGACTTGCATCAGATAGATAGATAGATAGATAGATTGTTCCTTGTTGCATAGCGTTTCTCATCCACAAGAATCTCTCCCATTTCAAATGTCTCTAAAATACTTCCTTTATGTTAGTCTGAACATATCCTACAACTAAGCAACAGAAAGGAAAGCCCGGGTAGTTAAAGCATAAACTTCTCCAGCAGGTTTAAAGTATTTTTTAAACACATTATGTAGCCAAGGATCTACCATTGGTCGAATCATGGTTCAAAGCAATGGTACTTTGAACAAGATTAGTAAAGCACACACAAACAAACATGGTGTGTGTGTGTGTGTAATCTGTACTGCTTTCCACTAGTGTGAGACTAATTATTTGTGCTGGATCCTGGAATGTTTTACAGTGTTCAGGGTGATTGTGCAGTGCTCTAATAATCTTCACTGAATTAACACCCCCCCCCCCAAAAGACTCATCTGTTCAAGATTAGGCTTCAGCCTAGAATTCCAGTGAGTGGAATTCTGTTTATCGGACTCTTCCATTGAAGGAAGGGGATGAAGCCAATTTCACTGATTCCTCCATCTCCCTGTAGCCCCCATGCCCCTTGAACATTGCTCTGGAGTATTGGGCCACTCTCTGGAACAGTGTGGGAGGTGCAGGGGGAAATCCCTGACAATTGCCTCCACCCTTCCTTCTTTCTACCCCATACAAAACTAGTGATGGGTGAACTTACCCCGAGTGGATTCATTATTTACTCAGGAAGTAATGAATTCATTCATGAGAGCTCAGACGAAAGTTCTCCTTTAATACAAAATCTTGTTCCATGTATACGAGTTTTTGCACATGTGCAATATCAAGGCGCATTTTGGGAGCTGTAGTTTGGAATTATGGAGCATGTCATGACGTCATGCGCCACCACAGTATGTGGCTTTTTTCTGATTGGTTGTTTTCATGTGGCCTGTCTCCAGGATGATGGTATGTGATGTTTACATACCGTTGCCGGTCACCAGTATGAAGATGGACCCACAGAGCCCTCCTCCTCCTTGTGGTGCCAGAGCTGTGGGAGTGGCGGCGGCGATGAGGCAAGCAGATAAGGAGACTGCTTCAAGTAAGTTTGGGGTGGGGGTCTAGGTGGTAAAACGACTGAAAATTTGGGGGGTGTCTGTGTACTACTTTTCTGCGCATGCTCTGCGCATGCTCTGAAGCTTGCAATCAATTCCAAACTTAATAGCAAATTCATAATCCATCAATCCAGGCTCACTACAAAGGTGACCATTATGAACAGAGGAGTTTCAACCAACAAGCCGACTAACTCTGAAATTTGCCAACATCAATATACAAAACAGTGCATCTTGCTAACTCACAACCTAACACTGATTCACTCAGAAGTAAGCCCTGCTGATTTAAATGACCAAGGGTGCAATCGTATGCAATCCAAGCCCCAGCATGGCTGGCTGGGAGTTGTAGGACTTTTTTCTGTCTAAACATGCATAGGATTGTGCCCTAACAGTACAATCCTATGCCTGTCTACAAAGCAGTAAATCCCATTGAGTTCAATAGAACTTCTTCCCAGGTAAGTGTACATAAGATTGCAGCCTAAGTATGCTTGGAACTGCACCTTTTACAGTGCAATCATATGGACAGATGCTTAGAAGTAAGCACCACTGAACTCACTGGGACTTGCTTCTGAATACATTACAGCTTTTTGTATGTTTTCCATTGGAACTCTCTCAGAAGATTTAGCAGAAGTATTCATGTGGAAAGGATACCCTTTAGAAATAATAAATGAAAGCAAGGCATGGCATCCCCAAGATCCCACTGTCTGGATTTTGCACCTTTTGAGTCAGTGTCTCTGGAATATGAAAAGATCCAAAGTAAGGAAAAGCAATATTATGTGGTTCAGACAGCCCAGTTTTTATCTCAGCTCAGCAAGAATGCGCTCGACCTCAGATTGAACTTGTGGCTCAGAAATTGAGAAAAGCCACTATGCAGTAGTGTTTAGCTCAAACTAAACAGAATTTTAAAGGGTCTGTCTTTGTGAGGGAGGGGGGCAGGGGGGTATATTAAAAGAGCAAAGCCAGGCAAGGGAATTATCACTATATATAGGCTTGCTAGCTGCTTCTTATTTCAAGGAACTGTTCCTTCTTTCATATTAAAATGTAGTGTAGAGATGTTCCATTATTGCACGCTACAATTTAATATATTACAACACATACGTTCAACCCGCAGGCTGCATGCCCTTGGCCACTCTCCGTAAGGCCCACAGAGCTCCAGGGTGCCCTGCCCACTTTTGCCACCACTCAACTGATCAGCCATCAGCTGCAGGGCAAGGAATAGATTGTGGTTTCCCTGCTGCTAATAGCACCAAGGAATCAGTGATCTGGATCACAACTGCTGGAAGGGTGGAAGGCTCTAACCTCACACCCTCCCAGCGATCCTGATGCAGAGATTGCTATTAGCAATGAGAAAATAGCAATTTCGATCAGGATCACTGGTGGGAGAAGATTTAACCTCACCGTCCTCCCTGACAATCCATCCCTTGTTCTCAGCAGGCAGAGAGGAGAGGACTAAACTTCCCCATCCCGGCACACTGAGATGTGGGTGGGTAGGGGAAGGGTGAATATGTGTGCATGTATGTCTGTGTTCATCCCCCAACCCACTACCTGGTACTGTGTGACCCTTGGGGACAAAAACGCTGCCCGGTCCTGCATTACAAGGACAGTATATCCATCTTTGTTTCAAGAAGCTTTCCTCAATTGACCAGCCATGGTTTTGATTGGTATTCTGTTTTTTAAAAACTTTTAATATGGTATTTTATTTTTTTTAATCTTTTATTTTTCACTGCTCCAGAATCTGTGTAGTTGTGGAGCAGTATATAAAGGTTGTAAATAAAAATAAAATTAGGGAGCAATCCTATGGCCACTAGACAGCAGCTGGACAGCCATAGGGTATCTTGATTTCCGGGAACCGTCCTCCCCCCACTTCCGCGCTGCCTCAGAGGCAGCGCGGAACAGCCCCATCCTCCGTGCTCACAAGAAGAGCACGGAGCAGCCGGAAAGGGGTGTGGCTGGGGGTGTTCCAGGGCAGAGAGGGTGGAAATGTCTGTACGACACATCCAATGTGTTGTACAGCAGCCTCTTCCCCCACGCCATCCTCCTGCACCTAGACAGCTGCAATAGGCTGACTAGCTGAAAATGCAGGGCAGGAGAAGCACGGAGGGAATGATCCCCTCCGTGCTTCTCCTGCCCTGCATTGGATAGGCGGTCACCTCCAAGTTCGGAGGTGGCCACCTATCTGGATAGGATTGTGTCCTTAAATAATAAAGTACTGCTGATATCCTGACACATATAATATACCATCTTCTTAGGGTCACATGATTTTGGAACTCTGCAGGTGATCACCCTACTGAAATAGGGTTTTTAAAAAATCCTTCATTTACTTAACAGAACAGAGAGATCCAGAGACAGGGTGAAAACAGAACAGAATGCCAGACCAATATAAATATTCACACACTTTTGCTAATGGCACCCGCGGACATGTGATTTTTAGGTAACTCTGAGATTAATTATATAACAAAAAGCATTGTTATAATTATAGCAGCACATGGTCCAGCTAATTTCATTTTTAAAGGAGCTGCATATCCTAGAAACTTTAATTACATGATGATGGTTGGAGAGACCTTGCTTCCAAATCCAGTGACATAGGAGCTTATCCATATGATCCCATAGTGATGCTGCCCCAACCTTTTTCTTTAGACATTTCTCCTATGATTCCCTAATAGCAGTATCTTTGCATGGTTATATCCCCATGTACTGGTAGTCGATAGTGGGAGGGATAATCTTGCTACAGGGAAAGGTACCCTGGAACTCCAGTGCTGCATTGGCATGGCAGTATGATGCACACACCAAGTTAAGGACATTAAGGGCGCAATCCTCTGCATGTTTAGACAGAGAAAATGCCTACAACTCTGAGCATTCCCCAGCCACCTTGCTGGTTGGGGGAATGCTGGGAGTTGTAGGCCTTTTTTCTGTCTAAACATGCATAGGATTGCACCCTAATTTTATTTATTTGTTAGAAAAGGCAGGACATTAGAAGCACAATCCAACAGGGCCCTCCTGGAGCCATTGTCTATTTTAAAGTCTACCCAGCAAGGTGGGAAGAACAGCAGATCATTTTTAGCCTCCTGTTCATCCCTAAATGCATTTTGAGCTAGACAGGCTCAGAAGCACATATAGCTCTCCCACCTTCTGATGTGTGTGTGTGTGTGTGTATGTATATATATATATATATATATATATATATATATAAAAATATTACATGTTGAGTGGAAAAATGGGTTGCTCTTACAATGTACACACTAACAGGAAGTTGACATCTGGATCCCACACACCAGCTAAGTAAGGACCATGCATGTATTGTTGTGGCTGGGCAGCAGGGAGGAAGATTGTGTGGGTTAAGCCTTAGGTTAATGCTCTGCTTCAGAAAAACTTCGCCTGGGAAGTCATCCAAACACAACAAAGTCATGCTTGGTGATGACAGGCAATATTTCTCAGCTGAGAAAATCTATTTAGAATTTGCTTGTGTGTCTCAGATACATTTTATGTATCTTTCAGCAGTGCTTTCCCAACAAATTCTGGGCAGTGCCTTGATATTTATGTGTTGTTCATTTCTGGAGATTTTTTTTATTGCCTCTGTCTATGGAGAGCTCAGGAAAATTCAGAAGCCCAACAAAGAAACATGGCTTGATGCTTCTCTTTCTGATCCTCAAAAACAGAAATACATGAATTCAGCATCAAGCAAAGTAAGGAGAAGCTTTCTCTACTTTCCACCCAGGAATGACTTGCCTGTTGTGACTCAGCATCACACAGTACCAGACAGTTCAGCGTGGGCTGGGCAATTTGCAAGTCTAGCCTTTGCAAGACTGATTACCAGTATGCTACCCACTATTCTGGAGATGGTTATGGCAGTAATAGATCTAGTACCCAGCTTTACAGTGTCTTTTATTTATTTATTTTTGTCTCACATTTATTAATAATGTTACAACAGGTACAATGTGATCAATACAATAATGACACTAGAAGTTGCCCCCACCACCAAATAATCAGAAGCCAGGATGCTTAGAAATGTAACTTTTACTGCATTGTTAACGTATGTTCCACAAATTCCATGTCTTCAATGCAATATTTACTGAGAGCCAGTGTAGCGTAGTGGTTAGAGTGTCAGACTGGGACTCAGGAGATCTGGGTCCTACCCCCGCTCACCCATGTGGCTCACTAGGTGACTTTGGGCCATTCACTGACTCAGCCTAATCTTCCTCACAAGGTTGTTGTGAGGATAAAATGAAGAGGTGGTTTATGTAACCTGCCTTGGGTTCCTTGGAGGAAGAAAGGAGGGATATAAACATAAGCATAAACATAAACAAACAAACAAACAAATAAATATGTTGCACTCCTTCCAGTGCCAGGTGAGGACCTTCTTATTCTAGTATTTTAGCATTTTAGCTTCCTAATCTTTTAGCTCTGGTGTTTTAAATCTGTATTTTAAGTCTCTGCATTGCTGCTATGTTTTATTCTGGTTGTACAGTTATATTGTGGTTTTAGGCTTTCATATTATTGGAGGCACAGTAGTGCTTCCAATAGATAAGGCGATCACCCAGAAAAGGATTCCAACATGTTAAATGAAAATCAGGTGGGTGGGTTATTCTAACTTTAATAAAATTGAAAGGGTTTTGCTAATCTTCCTTAATATCACATGTGTCAAACAGAAATGTCTATTTTACATAACCTGAAAATTTCAGGAAGATTGGTCAAAGATTGAGGGAGAAAGGGCAGTTAACAGAAAAAAATAAAATAAATACTTTGTCACACAGTTTTGGCACTGAAAACATGTGTTGGCATCCTTTTGTGCCCATCATTTGCCAAGGGGCTGGGGCTATTTATGAAAACCATATATGTGTTCATATTCCTTTCGTATTGTAGTTGGTGGAATTGAATTTCTTCTTTCAAAATTAAATTTACTTATTTTTTTAAATAATTTTTATTGGTATAATGAATCCCTATGAGATTTCATAAACCGACACTCAAGAATGTTGAAGGCCGGGGGGGGGGGAGGGATAACTGCCGTGCAGAGAAAAAGCAGCAGCAACTAACTGGGTTTCTGGGTCCTCTGTGTGTGTGTATGTACGCATACAAGCAAACCCCTCAGCATGATCAGACTCCACTGCTTCTGTTTACTGTTTGTTTTTTATTTATTTATTTATTTATTTATTTATTTATTTATTACATTTATGTCCCGCCTTTTTTCCTCCTTAAGGAACCCAAGGCGGCATACATAGTCCTCCTTCTCCTCCATTTTATCCTCACAACAACAACTCTGTGAGGTGGGTTGAGCTGCGAGTCTGTGACTGGCCCAAAGTCACCCAGTGAGCTTCCATGGCTGAGTGGGGACTAGAACCCGGATCTCCCAACTCCCAGTCCAACACTCTAGCCACTACACCACACTGTTCTGTGCTCCCAGCTGTTCTCCGGGTCGTCCTCTGCTCCCTCCTTTCCCCTTAATCGTTTATGATACTAAGGTCCCTTTCTGGATTCAAATGCTGGGAAGAGAGGCCTGAGAAGGAAGCTGTGGCATGGAATGGGAGTGAAAACTTTGCTTCATAAGCAGGCCTGTCTTTCCTTGAGGGCAGAAAGTTTTGCTGCCTGGAGTTTGAGAAGTGGGCAGTCGTGCTGACAAAGCTGTGGTCAAGCCATAGAACAATGGAGCAGTATGAGAAAAGGTTACGTTTGTTACTCCCTGCAGCTTGCAGCTGCATGAGTCCAGAGTGTTTGCATATACCCTGATAAGCCCTAGAGTAACATCAGCTGCCTAAAACAATGAGAAACTGTCCCTGCAAGTTTCTCCGTCCCTCCCACCCCACCCCTATGGGCCGATCTACACTGTGTCCACTATCACAATGAAGTCGGTAGACTGTCACGTTAAATGTAATTGCGTTGTTGTTGTTGTTGTTGTTGAGTCGTTCAGTCGTGTCCGACTCTTCGTGACCCTATGGACCATAGCATGCCAGGCCTTCCTGTCCTGCGCTCTATCCCGGAACATGCTCAAGTTCATATTCATTGCATCAGTGATGCTACCTAGCCATCTCATCCTCTGCCGTCCCCTTCTCCTTTTGCCTTCAATCTTTCCCACCATCAGGGTATTTTCCAGTGACTTTTCTCTTTGCATGAGGTGGCCAAAACATTTGAGCTTCAGCTTCAGTATCTGTCCTTCCAATGAGCAGTCAGGGTTGATTTCCTTTAGGATTGACTGATTTGACCTCCTTGCAGAAATGTGATTATTCACACTCACTCTGTTTCCCTTTTCCAATACTTCATCGAATGCGCAAGCATGGTTCACACTGTAGCTCTGTGCTCTTTTCCTGCTTTTAAAGAAGGTGGCTCCCATTGGAGGGGTAGTAACTCTTGCTGTTTCTGCCAATTCCCTGCCCACCGTCCCTCTCTTCCTCTATTCCTGTGTGTGTGTAGGGATGGCATGAGCATCCTGTTGGGGCTCAAAGCCTGGTGAGAAGTTTCCGGGCAGGCCCCCCAGACACCAGTTCCCTCAGCAAGAAGAGGGGAAGTAGACAGCGCCTCTCATCCTCCCCTCGTCATTGCTACAGCGGCAGTGGTGCAGGAAAGGCTGGTCATTTTCTGTACATTTTCCTCGCCTTACGGAAAACGACCACCCTGTCCCTTGCCGCCGCCACTGTAGCAGGTGGGGGTGGAGGGCAGAAGGAGGCACCTATCCTCTTCTCCCCCCACACCTGCTGGAGGCCAGGGTGAGAGTCTGGGGGGTGCCTACCGAGGCACATTTCCCCACACCAGCCCTTAATAGCCAGCACAAGGGAGAGGGACAGCGGCGGCACCCCAGCGCTCGGGTTTGGGGGGGGGGTCTGCTTACAGCTTCGAAGCTTCAGAGGCTGCCCTGTTTTTGTCCACAGCTTTATTGATGTTAGTCCGTGAACAGTGATAACTGTCTGCCTGGATGTGTGTGTATGTGTCTTTCCATTTGGGACAGCGTGCTGCGAGCATGGAGGGGACTGTGAAAAAAGTTACGATTGCCAGAGCTTGCTGGGCAAGTGTGCAGAGAAATCGGGATGGAAAAACTACGATTCTTCGAAGATTCGAAGATAATTCCTTAATTTTTTTTTTTTAAAGCCAAAGCAGGGGATAGAAGGAGGTAAAAGTTAGTGTCATTTGAAGGGATAGAACAACCCCCTGCTCAAGGCAGGAAGCCTGATTCCCAGGCTGTCTTCTATCCAAGTACTAACCAGGGCTGACCCTACTGAGTTTCCAAGATCAGACAAGAGCAGGCAGATTCAGCCCTTTGTTTGTTGGCGATAAAACTTTGAGTGCTGAGGAAGCTATGCTATCAGTAGCTGGAAGACTGCATGGGGGTGTTGAGAGCTGTGATTGGACAGGATGGAAATACAAACACCGCCATTTACGGCTGCATTTAGGTTAATCTACCAGCTTTATGGCCGCAAATGGCGTCCAGTACACCACTTGCGGCCCTGTTCACACAATAGGCTACGCAAATTCTAGGAGAGGTCTCATTCAACTTTCGTCTGGGTCCACGAAAGCCTAGTCTTCAGATCTCTGCTTGGGATCTGCAGAGGTAGCTATACATTCCTTTTAAATCCCACCCACCCTTCATTTTCTCTAAAAGTGTGCACCATACTGCTGTATAGTATAGTTCAAAGCTTTAAACACTGCGTTTAACTAGTTTAGGTTGGTGGAAGTTTAAGTACAGCTAAGTACAATTGAAACTGCTGCTGGGCTTACTTGGGCCTACTAACATTGTTGTTGTTTTTTTAAGGCCTTAGCAAAAGTTAAACTGTAATGTATTTTACATAGTGTACACATGTCTTTTCTTTGTAATCATTGCATGTTTCACATTTTACTTATGTATATGATGTTCTTCTGCATTTAATTTTCTTTATAAACCATTCATATCTTAAGACTTCTCGTGTGCATAATTTCATTTGTTTAACAACTCAAAGGGGTATTCACTCTTTTCCTGCTTAAGTTTTAAAATATATTTTCAAATGTGTTGCACTTTTATATAGCTTATTAGAAAGCAGGGGTCTGTACTGGAACCAATGCTTTTCAATTTGTTCAGAAAGACAGTGTGGTGTAGTGATTAGAATGTTGGACTGGAATCTGGGAGATCTGGGTTCTAGTCCCCATTCAGTCATGAAGCTCACTGGGTGGCTTTGGGCCACTCACTGACTCTGAGCCTCACGTACCTCACAGGGTTGTTGTGAGGATGAAATGGAGGAGGAGGATGCCCATGGAAGCTGCCTCGGGTACTTGCAAGACGAAAAAGAGCGGGATATAAATGTAATAATAACAAATGTAATAATAGTAGCAGTAGTAGTAATAATAATAATAGGAATAATAATAAATGATCTGGAACTAGGACTAAGCAGCAAGGTGGCCAAGTTTGCTGATTACACCAAATTATTGAGGGCAGTTAAAACAAAGAGGGATTGCGAAGAACTCCAAAAGGAAATGGACGTCAAAATGACAAATGCAGTTCTATGTAAGCAAGTGTAAACTGATGCACATTGGGGGGGCAGGCAGAGAGATCCCACCTTCCCTTGTATGCTTGTTGTGACTGACCAAACCAGAGATCTTGGGCTTATGGTTGACAGTTTGATGACAATGTCAACCCAGTGTGCAGCTGCTATGAAAAAAGGCACATTCCATGTATTTCAAGGCATAATTACGAAAGGAATTGACTTGGCTGAGGGGATGGGAAAATGCTGCAAGGCACTGATGTTTCAACATACTCTTAAAGTCATCCCCACCCCTGATCCATGACTTTCTGGTTCAAGTTAGGCAAATACTACATATTAGGACAGTAATTCCACATGTTCACAGGGCAATTTCTGTGGATTCAAACCAAAAGAAAAGTGCAAACTTCCCAGTTACGCAGGATCCTTTATCAAACAGAATCAGATGTATGCCGCATCATGCATTCAGAAATGTTCATTAATTTTTATCATTGAAGCTTCCACACTGCCACTCACTTTTTCAAAACCACTTTTGAGTGAGAGATATAGATTGAAATTGTATGCAAGTCTATTTATTTATTTATTTATTTATTGCATTTTATTCTGCCTTTCAGCTCAAAAGTCTCCCAAGGTGACTTACAAAGATAGGAAATAAGACAGCCCCTATCCACAGGCTTACATTCTAAATGAGTTAAACGGAAAGGGGCTTGGGAGGGAGGAAGGAACACAGAGCCAAGATGGAGAAGCCATGTGGCATAGCTGTTTCTCATTACATATTGCACGGTGCATACAAGAACACAATGGAAAAGGAGGATCATCAAATCAATCATGCTATAAAGGCTTTGGACAAGTCAAGTTTACAACCTAACAAACCGCATGCACCTTGAACTCAAAGAAACTGTAAGTGAAGACAATTCCTGCCTGCATGCTTACAATCTAAAAAGACATGACATGCAAGGAAAAAAGAATAGGGAGGGATGGTGGGGGAGGGAATAGAATGCAATCCTAGGTACGTGGAGGGAGCAATCCTATGGCCGCTAGACAGTGGTTAGACGGCCATAGGATATCTGGTTGTCTGGGAACGGACCTCGGAGCCTGTGCTCTGAGGACGGTTCCCAGAGAAACAACCTCCCCCCAATTCCGTGCTGCCTCTGAGGCAGTGCGGAACGGCCCCATGTCCCATGCTCACAAGAGGAGCACGGAGTGGCCAAAAAGGGGTGTTCTGGGGAGGGAGGGCAGAAATGCCTGTACAACACATCCAATGTGTCGTACAGCAGACTCCTCTCCCGTTCTGCCCTCCTGCGACTAGATGGCCGCAATCAGCTGTCTGGCCGAAAATGCAGGGCAGGAGAAGCACGGAGCATAACAATCCCCTCCATGCTTCTCCTGCCCTGCTTTGGATAGGTGGTCGCCTCCAAGCTCAGAGGCGGCCGCCTATCTGAATAGGATTGCGCCTGTAGGCAGAAATAAGTTCTACAACTCCTAGCATTCCCCAGCCAGCCTTTCAATAGGAATGGTGCTGCTTCTCACTCTCATATCCCTCAGTACAGCATGCTGGAATGGAATTTTTAGGCCACCTTTAAGGGTAGAACTTGTAAGGATAGAACTTACAGGATAAAAAAATACAAAACTATGAAAATGGACGATGTTTTTTTAAAAAATAAACATTTTATTTTTGAAATAGATTATCTTTTTCTGCAAGAAAATGGTGCTGATTCTGAAGTAAATGTGTTCAGCATCAGGATAGCAGAAGCAAGCTCCATTTTATTTCTGTAGTTGTAGTTATGTTTAAAATATAAAACTACACATGCTCACATTACTATTATTTTTAATCAGGGTTGGCAAACAATCATACACCATGGATTGGCGAGGCAGGGGGGTGAACTTGTTCCTGTATTCCAAAGGTTGCTTTTCTGTGTGATTCTGAGAATATCACGTGTTATTTTAATTATGATCATTATCGTTGCTGTCATGGTTTGGGGTGTTTTTGTGTATGTGTGGGAGGGGCGTTGTAAAGGGTTCCTGCTGGCTTCTAAGAGATATAATCATCATTATCATCATTACATACAAAGGGATGCCTATACTTTCTCCTGAGCAGTCCAGTCCTTACTCCTTACAAGTAAGATATGCATAATCTGGAGAGCTTCGGCTATTGAGCGGTACAGAAATAAATACATAAACAAACAAACAAATTTGTATTGTGCTGCTTCTGAGTAGGCCTGCTCTGGTGGATGCTTTGTGATGGATTTTTGGATGCTTTCAGAACAAAAGCATGGATGTTCGGAGGCTTTCAGAACTTGTTCCTAGTTTGTTCCAAAGGCTGCTTTTCTATGTGGCTCTGAGAGTATCACATCTTTTTTAAATTATTATAATTGTTGTTATGGTTGTGTGGGCTCTCTGCTCCCATTCATTACCTTAGAGTCACCTGACTCTCTGTGAAATGGGAGTTATTCCTATAACAGGATAATGCGGTGCAAAGGAGTACTTTTGTGTGGTTATGTCTCCCCCCCCCTTTGCATTTTTTGTGCCTCAGTTTTCTTCTTTTGTTGTATGGGTTGGGGATTCAAAGACTGCTCCTCATCCACTGATCCCCGTTGGCTCTGCCTCTCATGACCCCTTGGCTATGCCTCTGCTGACTTGTGCTCCATCCCACCATTCAGACTGGCTACCAGCCTCCACTGTATGACAGTGGTGTTTAAAATGTATGCATGGTTAGAGAAAGTGGGTGGGGAGACATTTTTCTCCCTTTCTCTTAATACTAGAACCCAGGGTCATCCTATGAAGCTGATGGGTGGGAGATTCAGGACAGGTAAAAGGAAGTACTTCTTCACACAGTGTGCAATTAAATTACAGAACTCACTGCCACAAGATGTAGTGATGGCCACCAACTTGGATGGCTTTAAAGGGGCATTGGACAAATGTATGGAGGATAAGAGTATCAAGGGCTACTAGTCATAATGGCTATAGCTACGTCCAGTATCAGAGTCAGTATGCCTATGTACACCAGTTGCTGGGGAACCTGTGCAGGAGGGTGCACTTGCCCTCATGTCCTGCTTGTGAGTTCCTCATGGGCAGCTGGATGGCCACCGTGTGAACAGAACACTAGACCCTTGGTCTTATCCAGCATGGCTCTTCTTATATTCATATTAGAGATAGGACCTCAGTGTTCAGAAACACTGCACCTCTGATTGCAGAGAGAGAGAAAGACAGAGACAGACAGACAGTGTGCGCGCGTAGATAGATAGATAGATAGACAGACAGACAGATGCACACATACACCTTGGGGAGACATTTGCTTTTCAAAAACCAAGGAAATTCAATCATCAGAAAACCTGCCGGTTTAAAAGACCAGACGATAAGGCTATCTCATGTTGGTCTGAACTCCACAAAGACAAGACATTGGAAGCTAAGGCTGATGCCCTATCTGACATGCCCCGTGATCAGTCATGATGTTGTGCAGTGCCACAAATTGTGCTTACTTTCAACTCACCCTCCATGCACCCACACTTTTCCTGGGTCTTTCAATCCCAAATCCAGATTGGGAGGATGGAGTGCCTGGGACCAGCAAAGATGCTCCACATTGTCCTGGTCCTGTATTGCCTTATGAAGCATATGAAATATTTATTTATTTATTACATTTGTATCCTGTCTTTCCACCAAGGAGCTCAAGGTGACATACATGGTTCTCCTTCTGTTTTACCCACATGACAACCCTGTGAGGCAGGTTTGGCTGAGTGACTGGCTCAAGGTCACCCAGTGAGCTTCCTGGCAGAGTGGGGATTTGGACCTGGGTCTTCCCAGTCCTAGACCAACACTCAGTCCACTCTACCAGACTCCCCAAACTTGCTGCCCTCCAGATGTGTTAGAGTGCAACTCTCATCATTCCCAGCCAGCATGGCCATTGTGCTGCTCTGTGCCAAGAGGGCCTTCATTAAATCAAAGTTAGATTAAAAAAAAACAACCATCCAGAGATCTAATAATAGTCATCAAAGCCTATGCCTGGTATAAGGACATGTGATGGGGGAGGGGGCAAAACAAAAATGGTACTAGTGGATTCCTCTTGTGGGTGATTCTGGAATGTGGCAGTCTTAACTAATGGGAAGTAGAAAACCAGTATATCCCTATGGCAACATTTTGTGTTGAACTAGACTGACTATTTTTTAGAACACCTCCTTCCTACTAAAATGGACCATTGGCCATTGCCAAAGAGAACAGCCCTTTTCAGATGTTTCTGCTCATGAGTTGCTTCAACGCATTGGGGATGCTGTGTTGGCTAGCCCTGCCCCTGATGTCATGTGCTCCACCAGCCCTGGCCTTTAGGTCCACAGATTGATGTTAACAATGTACAGGAGAAGCCTTTACTTGTACAGCTTTCTGCGTGAGGGCTTCCAAGTGATACGGTTGAGGTTCCTGCTGACATGGAAGCCATTGCTCAGAAAGCTGTAGGCAGGAAGGCTTCCCCTCAGCAGATGTTCACCTCAATGTGTATACATCAGGGGATGGACTGATGGGTGCCTGTCTGAATGGCTTTAAAAGGGGAGGATAAGGTTATCCATGGAGGATAAGGTTATTAGTGGCTGCTAATAAAGATGGCTGTATGCTAACTCGAGTATCAGTAGACTATATGCCACCACCATCTGATAGCCATAGGATTGCTCTGTAGGAAGAGTATCCACAAAATCCACAAAGCCCTCCTCCGGTTGCCTACTCTGAGGGAAGCTTGGAAGACGGCAACAAGGGAGAGGGCCTTCTAGGTGGTGGCCCCCAAATTATGGAATGATCTCCCCGACGAGGCCCGCCTGCCACCAACATTGTTATCTTTTCGGGACCAGGTTAAGAACTTTCTCTTCTCCCAGGCATTTGGCAGCATATGATAAGTTTTAATTGATCCTGGAATGGTGTATGGTTATGGTTGTCTGCTTTGAGATTGCTTGTGAAGTTGTTTTAGATACATATTCTTGTATATTGTTCTGTTTGTGTGTGTTTTATGGAATTGGCTTTTAAAATCTGTATATTGTATTTTTAAATGTTTTAATCTTTGTAAACCGCCCAGAGGCTTTGGCTATTGGGCAGTATAGAAATGAAATGAAATGAAATGAAATGAAATGAAATGAAATGAAATGAAATGGAATGGAATGAAATGGAATGAATGAATGAATAAATAAATAAATATGGCACATTGATTGAAGGGAAGGTGGACTTGTGTTGCTTGTCATCATCAGAGATGTCACAGCACTATCCTATAGGTGTGCATAACCTGCCACCACCTTCACCTGAAGCACAGCATTCACAGTTAATGTGCAGGTGCTCAATGGGGCAGGGGGAGATCAAATTTTCCCAGCAACAATATACTGCATTTTGAGCGGTGGGGAAATGGGTTGCTTTTACACTGAACACACTAACAGGAAGGTGGCATCTGGATCCAACAGACCAGCTAAGTAAGAACTATGCATTTATTGTAATGGTGGTGGGGAGATTATCTGGGTTAGGCCATAGGTTAACATAACATTAATGTGAGCAGTAGAAGCAGAGATGGAGCTAGTCAATCTAGCAGCTAAGGCATGTGAATGAAGTACATCCATAAGACACAAGGAGCATGAGAAAGATTTTCACAGTGTGCTCAGCCTCTCAGAAGAAGATACTGTATCTCCAGATGGCATAGCCCACAACATTTATTTGCTAAATTAATATTTCTTCAGGTCCAAAGATATCTGCCGTCCTTTAATCTTCACATCAAACACAACTACCCACTTTGCTATAATTTTGCTGCAATGAAGGTACACATTACAAATAAAACAGGCCTGCTGTGCTTTTCTATTTTAGAAACACAAATCAATATTCATGGCCAAATTTAATATTCAAAGCTGCATAACCATGTAATGGACAATCCCTCAGCATTAAAGCAGCAAACTAATGAGCACATTAAACCACTACCAATAATACTGCTAAGATATTATGAAGATTCAAAATGGAAGAGATTCAGGAATTAGGGACAGCTGATGGAAAATCAGGTCAAATTTAGGGGAAAACATAGCCAAGACACTTGCTACTATCAATTACCATTACTGAAAAAACAATTATCTACTATTATAGCATGCAGTGTGAAGGAGACTGAAGTTAGTGGGCTGGTTCACATGATCAGACAAGCCACCATGGCTTAAATAAACCATGGTGGCTTGTTTTAATTGGCAGTGCATGCCAGCCGCCATTTCCCTAATTGCTCGCCTGGGCGCAGCTTGTTGTGTTGTCCAAGCCTGTGGCATGGCTTGTTTGAGGGGGAACAACCCTCAAATAACCCAAGACCAGGCCATGGGTGGCTAAATGTGATGGTGTGAATCCGGTCACTATGTGGGTACTATCTCTGAGCCACAACCAAGGAGCAAGGGAGCCTGTGCCCTTACCAAAAAGCGTCACTCATGTCAGAAATTGATGTCTGCTGATTATGTCGTTGGCTGGAGATGCTGATCATTCAATAGCTGCCCATCCACATGGTGCCAACTCTAGATTTTTGAAGGTCCCAAGACATTCTCAGTGTACCCCCTCCCTGAGTGAGGCTACCTTCTCACTGCCATTGTTGCCAGCTGCACTTGCTCCTCATCCTCTTCCTCGACATTGGTGTTGCTTGCTTGCTTGCTTGCATGCTTGCTCAGCAGAGAGCCGGTCAACAAGTAGGCAGTGGCTTCTGCTGCTGCTCTGCCTCCTCATCACCACTGTGGTCTGACCCAAAGCAAGAGGCAGGTGGACAAGAAAGTTTCAATGATGAAGAGGAGGAACGAGGCTCTTGTCAGGTGCCCCTACTGGGGTGCAGGCCCACATCAGGTGTCCAACCATGCCTGCTCTTGATGCTGGCCCTGCATCTATACCATGTAACCCCACATCCTGCCTGCCTCCACTTCACAACACTTAGTGGATGCAGCTTCTTGAGCAACCTCGGAACCATGAAGTTCCCTGCATATCTACTCCACCAGCCAGCAATGCTCACTGTCAAGCATATGGCTCCCTCTCCCACAAGTTGCAAAAGGCATATGCTTCAGCCAGGCCCCCCCACCCATACAGTGGGCAGAGATCTAGGGTGCTTCCAGACAAGGCTTTTATCACATCATTGCCCTTCCACATTCACATAATTGTCTGGGGGGTCCAAATGACATCCTTCTCCACTCATAATCCTCCCATGTTTTCTCACCACTTCCTCCACCTTTTCTTTTACAACAAAAAAATATAAGGAGAAGAATATGGAATAGCTGCAAAATGCCTTTTAATTCATAACAGTAGGAGCCCCCCCCCCATCTAGTAGCACCCTCAAAGGGCCAAAAAGAGCAAATTGGACTATCAGTCTTTCAATCAATCAGCTTTATTGTCTGTATACAATCCACAGACCAAGTACCCAAGGTTTACAGAATTAACCAGGATAGCATACGTTCTTCAGATAATTTGCTTTTGACTCATAGTGGTTAAATATATATCTGTGCCTTTTAATAGGGGCAGTCACAAAAATAGCTGCTTTTTCTGTAACCTATGGCCTGGTATTTGCTAATATAAAATTAACATAAATGCCAAAAGACCTTCCTGAGTAAGACTCAACAGTGGAGAAATAAGCGCTTTGTGTAAGCCCCAGTAAAAATTGCACTGAAAAAAATACACAAGTCAGATTTTCCACTTCCTCAGACCCACACAGATATCGACATTCTGCAGAAGAAGCCCTTGCCATACAACTCATCAAGAGAGCCAATTAACTAGGTATTATATTAGGAAGTGAAGTAGCTCACCTCAATGGGCAAATGGGAGTAATGAAGAAGGTTGACCAGGTTTATTAAATACAGCACTAGCATGTCATTTGACCTAGACATTTAGAGGCAATGCCCACATAACCTTTTTTAGCCAAAAAATTCAGTGCTCGAATTCCCATGGAAACATAGTTGCCTTAATCATAGAATCATAGAATCATAGAATAGTAGGGTTGGAAGGGGCCTACAAGGCCATCGAGTCCAACCCCCTGCTCAATGCAGGAATCCAAGTCAGAGCATCCCTGACAAATGGCTGTCCAGCCTCGTCTTAAAGGCCTCCAGTGTGGGAGAGCCCACCACCTCCCCAGGTAATTGGTTCCATTGCCGTATTGCTCTGACACTCAGGAAGTTTTTCCTGATGTTCAGCCGGAATCTGGCTTCCTGTAATTTGAGCCCATTATTCCGTGTCCTGCACTCTGGGATGATCAAGAAGAGATCCTGGCCTTCTTCTCTGTGACAACCTTTCAAGTACTTGAAGAGTGCTATCATATCTCCCCTCAGTCTTCTCTTCTCAAGGCTAAACATGCCCAGTTCTTTCAGTCTCTCTTCATAGGGCTTTGTTTCCAGTCCCCTGATCATCTTTGTTGCCCTCCTTTGAACCCTCTCCAGCTTGTCTGCATCCTTCTTAAAGTGTGGTGCCCAGAACTGGACACAGTACTCCAGATGAGGCCTAACCAGTGCTGAGTAGAGGGGAACTAGTACTTCCCGGGATTTGGAAGCGATGCTTCTATGAATGCAGCCCAAAATAGCATTTGCCTTTTTTGCAGCCACATCACATTGTTGGCTCATATTCAGCTTGTGATCGACGACAATTCCAAGATCCTTCTCGCTCGTAGTGTGGTTGAGCCACGTATCCCCCATCTTGTAACTGTGCATTTGGTTTCTTTTTCCTAGGTGCAGAACTTGGCATTTGTCCCTATTAAATGCCATTCTGTTGTTTTCTGCCCAGCGCTCCAGTCTATCCAGATCACTTTGAATTTTGTTTCTGTCTTCCAAAGTATTAGCTATCCCTCCCAATTTTGTGTCATCTGCAAATTTGATCAGCATTCCCTGCACCTCCTCCTCCAAGTCATTAATAAAAATGTTGAAGAGCACTGGGCCCAGGACTGAGCCCTGCGGTACCCCACTCGTTACCTCTCCCCAGTTTGAGAAGGTCCCATTGATAAGCACTCTTTGAGTCCGATTCTGTAGCCAACTGTGGATCCACATGATCGTTGTTTCATCTAGCCCACTTCGAGCAAGTTTGCTCATCAGGATATCATGGGGCACTTTGTCGAAAGCTTTGCTGAAGTCGAGGTATATGATGTCTACAGCATTCCCACGGTCTACAAGGGAGGTGACTTGATCAAAAAATGAGATCAGATTTGTCTGGCAGGACTTGTTTTTGACAAATCCATGTTGGCTTCGAGTAATCACGGCATTGTTGTCAAGGTGCTTCCAGATGGATTGCTTTATGATCCGCTCCAGAATTTTCCCAGGGATTGATGTCAGACTGACTGGTCTGTAGTTCCCAGGTAATACAGCAAGGCAAACCCACGTGGAGAAATTTTTGTCTCCCGGTTCAACATAGATCGATTGATTGATTGATTGATCGATCAATCGATTGAATGATCGATTGATTGTACCAATTTGCATACTGCTTTCCAATAAAATTAACAAGGCAGTTAACATAATAATAATATAGCCATAAAATACAATGTCAATAGTGCTTGCTAGTACAATGGATTTACGCTAGCACAACATCAATAGTGCTTGCTAGCACAATGGGTTTACGCTAGCTTGGGGTGGGGAACCAGATCCGGCACAATTAGGCTCTCAATTTGCCCCCCCAGGGCTCCCCAGAAAGCCATGCCCCCTTCCCTGACCCTACCCTCTCTCCCCTAATTACTGATAGTTACTTTTGTGTAGCTTGTTCCCCATTCTAAAAGGTTGAAATGCCTCTCCTAAGGCTTAGTCTCCTGCAGGAAGAGCTTTAAGCTCAAATATGCTGGTCTTTTGGGTTTTTGTCCCACCCCTTTGGCCTTTGGCCCCACCCACCAGTGGAATATGGCTCCCAAGAGACTCTCTGAAATGGCATTTAGCCCTTGGGCTAAAAGAGATTCTACACCCCTGCACTAAGGCATATTGCTGCACCATTCAGACACCAATTCCTATCTTCATCGATTCCCCACTACACCCATTCACCTTGCATCACAGCAGGGCCAGCTTTCTTCTCTCTTCCTCCCCACTCTCCCAGTTTGTGTTATCTTGGCCAATGTGGCTTTCCAAACATTGTTGCTGAGATAATGCATAGTTCCAGACAGCGCTGCATTTGTGAACAGGTAGCACATGCAATGCCAATGTGATTTCTACCGATTTCCATCATTCAAGGAAGCTTTTATCGGAGAATGGAGGAGGAGTAAGAATGAGAGCTAAGGCCTTTCATCTGTTCTAATTATGTATATGAAACCTTATTGCTTTCCATTACTTTTAATATTTATTCTTTGAAGTTATTGAATTCATTAGCTGGACTGGAAGATGCCAAAATGTAGCTAAGTAAATGGAAGGGCTGATCTAAGATCATTCAATTACAACAGAGCGAAAGCTTAGTTTCAGTCCAGTGCATTTTGTATCATCAGTGTCTTCGCTTTCCTTTGGAGTAATTCAAATTTGATTGCAGCTTGTTTGGAGGTTTTTAGATTTCTCCTCCAGAATAACTCAAGACCAGCCCTTTCACTTGGCAATCCATTTGAGCAAACACTTCAAAGAACTCTCTATATATTACTTTGAAGGAAGATACAAATTTGATTTGGCTGTGCGCATGTTTCCAAACATCTTTATGTCCATCCGATAAGGAAAATGACTTGTCTCGGAGGATGATGTGTGAGACAGTAACAAGTTGATGGGCCATAGGCATTTGATACCCACTTGACACGGCCAGGTCAAGTTTGAATTAAAGCAGCTACGGTGCAAGACATACAATTTGAAGGTTGTACAATTTCTGTAAAACTATGTTGATCAAGCCAAAGCAGTTAAAAGCTTTAATACACAATGGATGGAATGTCATGTGAGCAGGAAGGGTGGGGCTGGAAAGGGTGGGTGTGGGGCCATGCCCCTTACACTCATTTATATACTCTGACTGGACATATCATATGAACAGGGCTTATGTTTTGGCGGCAACTCTGTTAAGCTACTATCATAATCCTGGGTGATTGACCCACCAATCAGAACAAGCAGAAAATAATAGGGTTATTTTTCCTGTTATGGCTACCACAAAGGTTCATGAGCCATGGGTAACTTTCTTCTGTATGAGTCCTTTTCTTGGATTGGTAAGGGAAAGATAGCAAATACATAGTTCTCAAGGACTTTGACTTTTCATGAATCCCAACAATGTCCCTGGGGAGAATGAAATCACAAGATCAAAAAACATGTGTCTAACGTTAGTCTGATGACCCTTTTTAAATTGGAAAAACTCCCTGGGAGGAGAGATTGGGAGCAGAAAAGCAACAAGAAGTTTGCTTAATTCTTTCCCTGCTTTGTTTCCCTACCATTCCAAATCACCTAACACAGGATTTCAGAAGCATAATTTCCCTCAGTCACGTGCGTTTACTGCCACTGTGAGCAGGAGGGGGATATGGACTGGGAAAAGGCTAGCAATGGAAGCCTTAAGCATTCCTCTCTCCTGCCACTTCTCTGTTTCCATGTTCTCCCAGTAGCCACTGTATACGCCTGTGCTTCACCTTTATCTGTTCTAAACCAATGCCATGTTTTGCCCATTGAGGACACACACATCTCCCAATTCTCTGCATTTCATCAGGCCCAAAAGATTGCCATTTTGAGGTCACCTGATGGGGCCCTTTTGAGGTGTGATGGTGGTGACAAACAAGAGGGCCTTTTCCAGCAAGGTTTTAATTTTCCTGCTACTTGAATGTTGACTTTCAAACGGCTCTCAGGCTGCCTATTGATTCCTCGCTTTCGTTGCTGCTTTCATTTTTATTTGACATATTTTTATCATTTATTGTTGTTTTTCTACTGCTTCATTGATTGTTGTAAGCAGCTTTGGGAATCTTCATTTGGAGGGGAAACTGGAGAATGCATTATCTTAGAAAAATAAATAAGTGGTTTAGAGCATAGGAGTACCAGGTGGAGAATCATGGATGTAGGCTTTATCATGGTTCTTAATCTTTTCATTTAAGAAAGTATCACACCCTCTTATATCCAACAGGATTGTAGCTAAAATGGGGCCACTGAGAAGTAAGAAGGTGTTATTAGAATGCTTGGGAGAACTCTAAAGTTTGAAGAAATATAAAGAAAACATTTTTAAAGGGCCCCTTGAGATGACCTTAAAATGGCAATCTCTTTTCCCTATGGGGCAAAAAAACAAACAAAACATAGAACAACTCACCGAGGACCCTGGCTACAGAACACTGTCAGTTGCGGGGATGGAATAGAGTATCTTGGAAGAGGGCATGAGTGGCGGGTTAGAACCCAGAATGAGAACACTCCATGCTGCAACATTTTGTTGCAGGTCAAATAAATTGTGTTGTGTTTAGTGAGGATAATCAGTAGGATCCAACTGTCCCTCAGTGCTACTGAACTGATGTTGTGCTAGAATAAACCAAAGCTTTTGCAACGTAACTAGCACTTGCTAGGGGGATGGGAAAAAGTAGTGGTTTGCTACCAAAATTCAGCAGCACCTAATTTCAGCAGCAAATCACAGCTTTTTTCCATTGCCCTAGCAAGTGCTAGTTATACTGCATAAGCATTGGTTTATGCTAGCACAACATGATTAGCACTAGTTAGGGATCTGCAAATCCACCTTGGTCCGGTCCGGGGCATGTCCAGCACTGGGAAATCCAGCCCTCTTGGGGCTTGATGGATTTCCCCAGAGCCCCCGGCCTGGCTTGCGGATTTTGTCTAAATGTTCCCCTTTAAAAATGGCAAGATACATAAATTGCAAAGGCTATTTTCATATCTTGGACAAATTATGGCTGTAATTGGTCTATTTTATGCAAATTGTGGCCATGAAGTGCTTTGTTGTTGTTCAGTCGTTCAGTCGTGTCCGACTCTTCGTGACCCCATGGACCATAGCACGCCAGGCCTTCCTGTCCTCCGCTCTCTCCCGGAGCGTGCTCAAGCTCATATTCATTGCATCGGTGATGCATGAAGTGCTTAGTTATGCATAAATTGCAGCTGCACAACTAAGCACTTTGCAGCCACAATTTGTGTAAAATACACTAATTACAACCATTGTTTGCCCAAGATACGCAAATTGCTTCCGCAATTTACATACCTTGCCATTTTTAAAGGGGAAATTTTAAACGAAATCCACAAGCAGCACACAACCCTCCTGCTCTTCCTGTCAGTGCCAGCCCCAGCAGGTAGAGCCAGTCCACTGTGGATTCGTAGGCATCTGACTCATTTAAATCCATTGAGGATTTCACCATCCTCCCTACCACCAGTGCTGGGGGACAGTGTGGTTCCTGCCCAATGCCACTGAGTGCAACAAATGGGAATAGAGTGATGGCACTGTGAAAAGGAGCGATTGACTGACATACAGACATACATCTGTACTCTTTCTGTACAGATCAAATGTTTCTCATGTTCTGTATCTTGCATATTGAAACATGTCTCTGAGGATAAGGTTTTGTAAGCACACCCTCTGTAAATTTAATTGGAAGCAAAATGGCAGTGGATTAAGCTTGACTGGGGAATTTCCAGCCTCTCTTAGGTTCACAGGCCTTAGATCAAAGAGGTACCATGTAGTATTTCCAAACATTTAAAGATCATGAATACAGTGCTTTTTGAACTCATTACAGTTGGGATAATTCAATAACCCTTTTACACTGGGATCATTCTGTGCTCTTCAAAGGAACTGGAACAGTGTATCATCCCTTTAATGGCCATATCAAATTAAACAGAACTAAATAATTTGTACTCCACTGATACACATTGGAAAAGGGTAATGAAAAGTAGGGTATTAGACGGGATTTCTCACTGCCAGTATTTTTCTGTTCAGGCAGGGAATTAGTACTACAGCAGAAAGAAACATACTAGTAGCTTCTCAGGGAATATCTACTACAGCAGAAAGAAACATACTAGTTGCTTCTCAGGGAATATCTACATTGCCAGCTACCACAAAATAAATTTACAGTGTTGGATCTCAGGGCTTGTGCTGTCATTGTATCTGATCATCTACTTTTGAAATGCCGCCAAGCTATAAAACCAACCCTGTGTTTGCAACATGGAAGGAGGTGATTCTGTGCCAAAATGTCTGTTCGCTGGCTTTTTTAGTGTCATTTTCTCACCAGCCCTCTTGGTAAGGGCTCGCCCATCTGCCACGCCATAGTAATTTGTTACATTAAAAAAAAAACACATAGAGTTGCAGTTATGAAAACACAGAGAAATTGCACAGGAGAAAAAATCATAAAGAACATTACACAATCAAACTGATAACAGAGGGGGAAATTGGTTTGCCATCACATTTGTGCCAGACAGAATGGCCAAAGGCAGCGGAGCAAAAAACAGTGGAAGGTACTATGACAGCCTTGTTTGATGTCAGCGCTTTATGTTCTGCACTGGTTGCCAGTCCATTTCTGACCCCAATTCAAAGTGTTGGTATTAGCCCACAAAGCCCTAAATGACTTGGGACAGGTAACTTGAAAGATTGTCTTTTTCAATATACGTGCCTACCCGGACCCTAAAATCATCCTCAATGGCCCTTCTAAGGATGCCCCACTGAAGGAGGTGAGGCAGGTGGCTACTAAGGAGAGGGCCTTTTCAGTGGTGGCACCCCAGTTGTTGAATGCCCCTCCCCAGAGATGCTTGCCTGGCGCCTACATTGTGGTCTTTTTGGTGCCAGGTGAAGACCTTATTTTCCCAGGCTTTTTAGTTTATTTTTCCAGTCCTTTCATTTTAAGAAATTACGTCTGTGTATTTTTAGATCTTTGCACCACTGCTGCCTTTTATCTTAGTTTTTAACTTCGGTTTTAAACTTATGGTTTTTATATTATGTTTTACTTACTATGTTATTGTATTTTATGGTTTTAAGTTTTGTTTTGTTTTAACTGCCGAAAGAGCTTCAGCTAATGGGTGGTATAGAGAATGAATGAATGAATGAATGAATGAATGAATGAATGGTTTGTACCTCCCCAAAATTAAATGGTAGACTTTCCAAACCAGGAGTGCCATAATTTTGACTAGATGAGAGTTGGCAAGTTTAGTGGTATTCTGGCACTGAAGACATGTTAAGAGTTTGCTTTCGCTGACCATTTTTAAGAGAAAGAAATGTTCTTTTTATTATAATTTTATCAAATTATGGTATATTGACATTTTATAAACTTTAGCTTCGATCCTTTCTTGCCTCGAATTGGACTTACTTCTCAGTAGACACACAAAGGATTGTGCTGTCAATGTAACATTTCATGCATTCATTCATTCATTCTATTTCTATACTGCCCCATAGCCAAAGGTCTCTGGGTGGTTCTCAAAAATTAAAAACCATTAAAATAATTATATAAAATAGAAAAGCCATTCACATAAGGACATAAAACATATTAGGGATGGACAGACTGACCCCTACTCACAGCACCACACAAGCTTCGTCATGGCCCCCCCTTTGCCAAACCACCGGGCCTCACGGACCTGCGCCATTCATGCCTATAATGTTGTGTAAATGGGCCCTTTACAGCCACCAATTATGCAGCATTACTAACCCAGAAGGGCCAATTTGCCATTATTGCGCACAATGGTGGCTCACTAGGAGGGACAGGGCAGCTGCAGAGTGCCCATTGATCGTCAGGGCACTCGCTGAGCCGGTCCATGAGGCCCCATGGTTTGGTGACTGGGATCCAAAAGGGCGGGCAAGGGGGAGTCCATCAGACTGCACACATCCCCACAGACTCTCATGACATCCCTAAAACAGACAGCTTAGACAACAAGAACATATATCTAAAACAATTTAAAACAATCATCCAGAGACAATCCAGGGCCTGTTGTAACATGTCTGAAAGAGTACTTATCTGTTACAGATTCTCCAGATGATGGGCCATCTCTGTCCTCAACATGTTGGACTTTTTGAACTTTGAATACATCTCTGTCTCTCTTTCACATCCCAGCTAAATTTGTGTCTGCATCCTCGTCTAGACCATTCTTGTGCTGTGATCATTTGGTCAAAAAGGGGGAATGAACATCAAATCAACCAACAGGTGGCAGAGGCTTCACTTCCACAAAATCCATTAGTGGCATGCCTTAAGTTTGTAGACAAGCACTAAATCACTGATAGTTGGCCACTACTGCCTTCTAGAGAAATAATTTATGGTTGTCAGATTTAGGTACAAGCTGAAGTGTTAATTTTATTGATAGGCAGTCCATAAGGGGAAACTTTGTTCCTTTTTCTTTTTTCCTTTTTGCACCAAAAGCTTTTAAAAAGATCAATTTTAATTTTCAAGGAGAGGAATTGACAAGCCATTCTAATGTTACTAAAGGAATGGGGGGCGGGGGGATGGTTTGTTTGCTTGCTTATTTGGTTGCTTGTTTGGTTTTCCTTTCTTGACACAATAAATGTATTGTATTTTTGAGTAAAGTGCTAAATCTGAATCCACTGATAAAGGAGTTTTTATAGCTGTTATGAAGGTAGCTGTGATAACGAGAAAGAAAACGAATGCTATAGCTCAACAATTTATTTGTTTATTTATTCATTCATTCATTCATTGAAGAAATTTTGCTTGCAGAGAAGATGCCGTGAATTTCATCAACACAGCAACACCATTACGAATGAAAATGCAAAAGAAAATATGAGGCGTGTATATTTTTATACAAATTTTTGTTTGATACAGTGAAGGAAACCTTCTAATCTGCTGCTATCATTCAGTATCCTGTCACTCACCTCCTCCAACCATCTGAAGATAGTGGGTGCACTGAATCTACCCTCTGACCCCTACATCATATTTTTCGTCTTCCTTTTCTTCTTCCAAAAGTTTAGCCTGCGTTAGCAAGGTTTTGACTCACTAGGGGTCGAGGTAAATGAATTACTCACTGAAAACATGAGCCTTTCCGCAGCGCATGCCATTCAAAAGTGTGTATGTATTTAGACCAGGCAATAATATTGCCGTGAGTTCTGCTGCTCTCTTCAGATGTTATTTCTGGGATTGTTCCTGGGAAAAGACTGAAGGTTCCTTGCCTCTCCCCTAAGCCACACTCCCAGACTCGCACCAGGTACAATCCTAGAGGGAATAACACATCTGAACAAATCCTTAGATTTGGGTCTGATTGGACATGCTGTTTGTAATGGATGATGTACTTATTTATGTAGATTCTGTTTCTTGCTTTGGCTCTAGCTAACATGCCACAGCATTCTCCACCAACATCACCTCACCATTGTCCAATACACACACAGAGAGAAACACACACACACACACACTATAGTTTTAATGCGCTGAGTTTGGGGACAGCTCTTACAGCCTAAGGCGTCCATTCACACTGGCTCACATAAAGAACATCTCAAATGTTTAACCGATTTTCTATGGCAAGTGCTGATTGACAGTGTGAAGAAAGTGCTAGAAAGTGCTGCTGCCACTAAGGCCATGTGAGTGTAGCCAGAGAGAGCTACTCCTCTGATGACTGCTTTTAACAACAGAGTGGTAATTAAGTAATACTCATTAGTTATCCCCCTTTCCTCACAATAATTGATTTTATTGATAAATTAATCGTATTTCTATAACACGTTTCTGAAGCCAACCAAGGCGGTTTACAAAAATTTCAGAATACAAAAACCATGGTCAAATAAAAACGTAGTAAAACATTAAAACCCATAATAACCATAACAATTGAAAAATATCCAAATCATGCCCAGCTATCATTAACACCAAGTCATACCATGGCCATTAAAGCTTACCATTGCGTGGCACTTCTCCTTCTTACATATTCAGGAGAACTATAAAATAAGGCTGGGTTTGGCCAAAGGCTCTTTGCCCTATGTTCCTTATTCCATTTGGAGAGGTCTGAAGCTGAATGGTTGAATAAAATTGGCATGTTGTGATGTAGCCCCCAACATTTCTGAGTATATTAAGGCTGTGCCCGAGCTCTGAGTCGAAGCAGAATGGTTTGGGCTGCTTTGGACAACCTCTGAGTCAAGGCGGAGGGGGAATGAAGTGGCCCGAAGTGAATTCGGTGTGCTTCCAAAGTGCTTCGGTGTGCTTCAATGCAATCCAGAAGCCCAGCTGCCACACTGCCACCCAGCGCCCAGGCCTTGGGTCCTCTGGACATGCGCTGGGAGCTATCTTGTTCTTCTGGAGGAGGGAGCCTTTTTTAAAATGGCAACTGCCTGTATTTCTGGAAATACAGGGAGTCACCATTTTAAAAATGGCTCCCCCCATTCCCCAGAACAATAAGATGGCTGCCGGCACGCATCCAGGGGCCTAGGTGATGGCGATGGCAGCAGCTCCCACAGCAGCACTGGCAGCAGCCCACCCTCATTGCGAGCTGCCACCACTGGCCTGGCTCAAGCCTGCATGGGCTCCTCGCAAGCAAGGAACCCATGAAGGCTTGAGCAGAGGCAGGAGTCATCCTCCAACCGGGTGCCCTCCCCTCCTTGCAAGGAAGGGAGAGGGCGCAGTTGGCGGGCAGCTCCTGCCCTCGTGCCTGTCCTATCTGCATGGTGTCCTTCTGTGCAAGGAAGGAGGCTGTACAGGCTTGACAGGTGCCTGCTGCCTCTCACCAATCGCCTGTTCTTCCCTCCTTGCAAAGAGGGCAGAATAGGCGGTTGGCAGACTGTGACGGGCAGTGCTGACAGCGCCTTCCCAGGCAGCTCCCCTGGCAGTGCCAGCAGCAGCTCCCCTGGTGATGCCAGCAGCAGCAATGCTCCCCTGGTGGCAGCACCCCTTCCCCCTGGAACAAGGGCCTAGGTAAGGAGCTGGGGGCTGGGGGGCATGTTGGGGGGCTTCATAGGCCGAGGCGAGTCAGGGCCCCCCGAATCGGCCTGAGCCAAATCGGGCCTGCCTCAGAAGCCCCAAAGCAGCTTCCAAGTCGGATTGGGGGGTCCATGCACAGCCCTAGTGTATATCTATTAGTGCCAAGAAGACAAACAATAATTGTGATGCACAAGTGCCCTTCAGTGTCTATGTCTTTAAAGCTGCAATCATCCATAGCCCACATGGAATGCCACATCTTTCCTGGGGTTTCCAGATCCACAAAACAGGAATCCTTTTGATGTATTAAGTCTCCCAGAGACAGCTGCAAACATCTCCCTTTTAATTAACACTTTTCTAGCCCCATCTCCTAGCCCAACAGGTGATAAAAAGGCTTTTCCCCTAGACCCAAAAGATGTGAAAAAGGTCTTCCTGCTAAGCGTGCCACTGCTCTGATGGCGTGACTTGCTGTCACCCCTGACCAAACACAATAAATACGAAAGATGGCTCTTTACTCCTTTGTCACTCACCTCCTCCAACCATTTGAAGATAGTGGGTGCACTGAATTTACCCTCTGACCCCTACATCGTATGTTTCTTCTTCCAAAACCAAAGCTCTTAGGGCAGTTTACAAAGCTTAAAAACCTTTAGAAGACAATATTGTACATGATATAAAAACACATAAACAGATAGCACACACACATACACACATTTAAACAATTTTAACAATCAACAATAAGAAATCCAGGACCTGAACTAAAAATTTTATCATACGCTCCAAATGCCTGAGAATAGGGGGAGATCTTAACCTAGCGCTGAAAAGATAACAATGTTGGCGTAAAGCAGGACTTGCTGTGGAGATTCTTCCATAATTGGGGGGCAAGCACCAAGAAGGCCCTCTTCCTCATTGCCACCTTCCAAGTCTCCCTCAGAGGAGGCACCTGGAGGAGGGCCTTACATGACGAGCATAGATTACCATATACTGTCTAATTATATGGTAATTATCTGCTCTATTCAGTTAAATTCAGATAGCAACTTCGTTGTGCAACTCTGGCTGAGTTACCTTTTGTTCCAGGAGTCATAGACAAAAGTAGGAAGGTCAATGTAGAGCAGGGCATGAGGACACAGTTGCACTTTCCTACATGCAGCAATCCCAACATGATTTTTAAAAAAAACAACTCCTGTCTGCAAAAATATTGGTGTACTGCCATGTGAAGCAGTGCAATCTATCCCCTTTTCAACCTGGGACCATTTTAGTCCTGGATTTAATGGCTACACCAAATCCCAGTTGCACAGGTTCTGCAGGTAAAATGCACAATAAATGCACACAAAAATAGAGGTTAGTGTGCAGTGTAGCCAAGTATTAAAGGTAACATGATGTAGTTTTATACTGTAATACTGATACCTAAGGGCAGGCAGAAAGAGCACTGACACCAGAGGCCCAATGGTGTCTTTTGACATGGGCTTGGGAATATATAACAAGTCTGCAACATACACAAGAACGTTACATCTAGTGGTGTTTTCTGGATTGGATGTAAATATGCTCTGCAGAAAGGTTACTTTTATAAAGAAGCTTGTGTTAGATTTATGGAATACCTGTGAACTAATTCCATCTGATTAAATCAATTTGAAGTAAAAATTTGCTTCATATTTTCTCATTACCAAGTAACTAGCAGATTTAAAGAAAAGCTGATCTAAGGAAAAGCTATCTGACAATTTAAGCGAAACATAAAACACAGAACTAGATATAGAAGGAGATATATTGGCAGGCAGGAGAACCTCGTTTAGCACTCAAGCTGATTAATAGGCAATAAACTATGTCATAAAACCATGTTATGTTCAGAATTTGTCTTGAGAACGGTAACGTAGAAAATGATCTGAAAGGGGGATACCTGAAGCAAAACAAACAAAAATACATTTAAAAACTCTAAAAAGCAACCATTCCATTAGCAGATTTAATAACAGGCTTAAAGTATTTCACAGTTATGTTAGATACATTACAAGTAATGAGACATACAATACTTTAGAGAATTGATTAACAAGTTATGGAACTGTACTTTTATTAATTGCAAAAATGAAGATACTATAGTTACCTACAGGCTGAATTTGATTCCTTCAGATTTGTGCTCACATAATACATTTACCTATCCTTTTACTGAAGGATAGGCAAAGCAAAACAATATCTGTATCAATGTATAATTTTTGCAACAGACAAAGTAACAACTGGCCATATGACTTGACAACATTAGCTGTTTTATTCACTGCTGTAATGATGCAATCATTCAATAATATTTAAAATGATTATCATTTCCATTCTCAGTTGCACTTTCTGAAAGAGCCATAATTCCTATTTATTCTTTAAATAATACTTGAGTACAGTTTTATTAAGTGAAATGCGTAAGAAAAGAACCCTTTAAATGCAGTCCATATAAATAATCATAAACCAAGATTATCATTTTTGTTTACTCAAAATTGTTTACTCAAAATCTTATGTGGAGAAAGTTCCATAAACCTCAAATACTTTCTGGACAAAATTATTTTTGAATGCCTACATTTTAGCATTTTCTGCAATAGCTAGTACAGATCTATTCTGCAATAGATCCATCCAATATATGGTGGAAGAAACCATAGCTCACTTTGACACAGCCAATCCAGGCATTTGGAGACAAAGGGGGGGGGGGAATCCGTGATTCATTCTGACTGAATACTTCCTGAAGCCTAGGGTCACTGTACTTTCTAAATCACAAAGCAGGAGAGGAGCAGTAATGTTCCATGGGCCCTCAACTATCGCTCCCATGTCAAAGTAATGGAGACCTCTTACCTACCAACATTCTGTCTCCATATCCACCCAAGAATTTGCAAAGATTGGAAGGTGGACTTGGTACATGAACTGTACACACCTGCAAGAAGAAATTATATGCAAATTCCTTCTTTTTTCACACTTAGAATAACATTCCCTTATTCTCCAAACTAGGAGAACATGCAAGCTAATTGAGAGAGGAGCACCTCTTCTCAGCTAGACATTATGTATCTAACATGCAATATTTTGTTAAGGACTATGGCAAAGGATTTTTTTACATCACCCTGCTAATAGCTACCTGGCTGAAAGCTGTTGTGATGGAATATGCCCTTAAACAAGAAGCAATAGGGATGTTTCCTGAATTTCAGATTATAGTGTCAGCCATCCATTACTTACTGAATAGCTAAAGGACCAATCATCATCACTGAAATTGTCAATCACTTTTGTGAAAATGTATCTTAATGTTAGCTGCCTATGAAAATCTAGAGAGAAACCAAAAATATTTCCCCTTCCCCACTAGCTGTTCCACCAACTACTTGTAGTGAAGCTGAGCTAGCACTGAGCTGGGCTATCACTGACTTTCCTGCCTTTATTAATAGAGTTGCTGCCACATTTCAGGACCCAAACTCTTGTTCATGATGAGACGGGCCCAGATCTCTCATGGTGCCCTTCTAACTGTCCCCAATTCCAGGCTAGCTTCAGGTTTGAGGTGGTGACTCATGACAAGATGCCCTCCACTGGGCCCCCTATGAGCCATTTTACCTTCTTCCTCCTTGAAATTCACCCTGGCATAGAATCAGGCCTATGCTGTTGTCTGACTCTCCAGCATTGCCCTAGTGCAGGATGGTTGAACTTCAGGCCATGCGCCTTTCCCTGGCCCCCCTCCTTGCCCCCGACTGCCAATCGTTTGGTGGTTTCCCAGCTTTTGCAGTTTTTCCACCATTCTAAAAGGCTGAAATGCCTCTCCTAAAGCTGGCAGTAAGACTGGCAGTAAGAGCTTTGAGCTCAAATATGCTGGTATTCTTAATAATTTGGCCCCACCCCTGGTTGCTGGACGGTATTTGGATCTGGTGGAAATGCTCTTCCACTGGCTTCTGGTGGCAAGCGGGATTCTGCCGCAGTGGAGGTCCCCATTGCAGCCAGAGAGGTCTTTCTGCACCCAGGCAGAAAGCTATCCTCAGTGGCAACATTTCAGCATAAGGCCCTGAAATGGGATGTTCCAGAGGCGAGATGTTCCACCAACTACTTGTAGTGAAGCTGAGCTAGCACTGAGCTGGGCTATCACTGACTATCCTGCCTTTATTGATAGAATTGCTGCCACATTTCAGGACCTAAAATCTTGTTAATGATAAGAAGGTCCCAGATCCCTCATGATGCTCTTCTAACCGTCCCCAATTCCATGCCAGCTGCAGGTTTGAGATGGATCAACTGGATCCAAAGCTGTTCCACTCCTCCAAAAGGAACCCAATCCAGACCCCTCACCTTAGCAACCTGGAGCAAGTTCATTAGGACTTGTTGTTGTTTATTCAGTCAGTCGCTTCCGACTCTTCGTGACTTCATGGACCAGCCCACACCAGAGCTTCCTGTCGGCCGTCGCCACCCCCAGCTCCCCCAAGGTCGAGTCCATCATCTCCAGAATATCATCCATCCATCTTGTCCTTGGTCGGCCCCTCTTCCTTTTGCTTTCCACTTTCCCTAGCATCAGCAGCATCTTCTCCAGGGTATCCTGTCTTATTATGTGGCCAAAGTACTTCAGTTTTGCCTTTAATATCATTCCCTCAAGTGAGCAGTCTGGCTTTATTTCCTGGAGTATGGACTGGTTTGATCTTCTTGCAGTCCCATGCACTCTCAGAATTTTCCTCCAGCACCACAGTTCAAAAGCATCTATCTTCCTTTGCTCAGCCTTCCTTATGGTCCAGCTCTCGCAGCCATAGGTTACTACGGGGAATACCATTGCTTTAACTATGCGGACCTTTGTTGTCAGTGTGATGTTTCTGCTCTTCACTATTTTATCAAGATTTGTCATTGCTCTCCTCCCAAGAAGTAAACATCTTCTGATTTCCTGGCTGCAGTCAGCATCTGCAGTAATCTTTGCGCCTAGAAAGACAAAGTCTGTCACTGCCTCCACGTTTTCTCCCTCTATTTGCCAGTTCTCAATCCAGCTGGTTGTCATAATCTTGGTTTTGTTGAGGTTTAACTGCAACCCAGCTTTTGCACTTTCTTCTTTCACCTTCGTCAGAAGGTTCCTCATCTCCTCCTTGCTTTCAGCCATCAAAGTAGTATCATCTGCATATCTGAGATTGTTAATGTTTCTTCCAGTGATTTTAACTCCAGCCTTGGCTTCATCAAGCCCAGCACGTCGCATGATGTGTTCTGCGTACAGGTTGAATAGGTAGGGTGAGAGTATACAACCCTGCCGTACTCCTTTCCCGATCTTAAACCAGTCCGTTGATCCGTGGTCTGTTCTTACTGTTGCTACTTGGTCGTTATACAGATTCCTCAGGAGGCAGACAAGATGATTTGGTATCCCCATACCACCAAGAACTTGCCACAATTTGTTATGATCCACACAGTCAAGGGCTTTAGAATAGTCAATAAAACAGAAATAGATGTTTTTCTGAAACTCCCTGGCTTTCTCCATTATCCAGCGGATATTGGCAATTTGTTCTCTAGTTCCTCTGCTTTTTCTAAACCCAGCTTGTACATCTGGCAATTCTCGTTCCATGAATTGCTGGAGTCTACCTTGCAAGATCTTGAGCATTATCTTACTGGCATGTGAAATAAGTGCCACTGTTCGATAGTTTGAACATTCTTTGTTGCTTCCCTTTTTTTGGTATGGGGATATAAGTTGATTTTTTCCAATCTGTTGGCCATTCTTGTGTTTTCCAGATTTGCTGGCATATGGCATGCATCACGTTGACAGCATCATCTTGCAAGATTTTAAACAGTTCAGCTGGGATACCGTCATCTCCTGCTGCCTTGTTATTAGCAATGCTTCTTAAGGCCCATTCAACCTCACTCTTCAGGATGTCTGGCTCTAGCTCACTGACCACACTGTCAAATCTATCCCCGATATTATGATCCTTCCTATACAGATCTTCCGTATATTCTTGCCACCTTTTCTTGCTCTCTTCTGCTTCTGTTAGGTCCTTGCCATCTTTGTTTTTGATCATACCCATTTTTGCCTGGAATTTACCTCCAATGTTCCTAATTTTCTGGAAGAGGCCTCTTGTCCTTCCTATTCTATGATCTTCTTCCGCTTCCACGCATTGCTTGTTTAAAAATAATTCCTTATCTCTTCTGGCTAACCTCTGGAATTGTGCATTTAATTGGGCATATCTCCCCCTATCACTGTTGCCTTTTGCTTTTCTTCTTTCTTGGGCTGCTTCCAGTGTCTCAGCAGACAGCCATCTTGCCTTCTTGGTTTTCTTTTTCTTTGGGACATTTTTTGTTGCCGCCTCCTGAACAATGTTGCAAACTTCTGTCCATAGTTCTTCCAGGACCCTATCTACTAAATCTAGTCCCTTAAATCTATTCTTCACCTCCACTGCATATTCATGAGGAATATTTGTGAGCTCATATCTAACTGCTCTGTGGGTCTTCCCTATTCTCTTTAGTCTGATTCTAAATTGTGCAATAAGACGTTCATGATCTGAACTACAATCAGCTCCAGGTCTTGTTTTTACCAACTGCATAGATGTCTGCCACCTTTGGCTACAAAGGATGTAGTCAATCTGATTTTGGTGTCGACCGTCTGGTGAAGTTCATGTATAAAGTTGTCTCTTAAGTTGTTGGAAGAGAGTGTTTGTTATGCACAGTGAGTTGTCTTGGCAAAATTCTATCAGCCTATGTCCTGCTTCATTTTGTTCTCCCAGACCATGCTTGCTTATAATTCCAGGTGTCGTTTGACTACCCACCTTAGCATTTCAGTCTCCTGTAATGAAAATAACATCTCTTTTTGGCGTACTATCTAGGGGTGAACGAAAGTCACTTACCTTTTCTCGCAGCTTTTTCGCGGTGGGGGGGAGCGCTTCGCTGCTCCCCCCGCGAAGTTCAGGCCGGGGGGGGGAGGCTTCCCGCCTCGCCCGGCTGAAATTCAGGCCGGGGGGGGAGGCTTCCCGCCTCGCCCGGCCAAAATTCAGGCCGGGGAGGAGGCTTCCCGCCTCGCCTGGCCGCGAACACGAAAGTAACAAAAAAAAAAAAACGTCCCCTGATAGGCTACGTGACGATTCACGTAGCCTATCATGGCTAGATCTGGAAAGTCAGCCATGATAGGCTACGTGAATCGTCACGTAGCCTATCACGGGTGACTTTAAAAAAAAAAAAAAAAGCGCGTACGCGAATGGCGGCCCCCATAGGGAGCCGCCATTCGCGTTCCTTATTTAGTTGCTGTAGTCTACGTCAATGTTTACGTAGACTATGGCGAAAATAAGGGCAACGCAAATAGCGTTGCCCTTATTTTCGCCGTAGTCTATGTAAACATTGACGTAGACTACAGCGACCAAATAAGGAAGGGGAATGGCGGCTCCCTATGGGGGCCGCCATTATCCGTACACACTTTTTTTTTTTTTTAAAGTCACCCGTGATAGGCTACGTGACGATTCACGTAGCCTATCACGGCTGACTTTGCAAATCTAGCCGTGATAGGCTACGTGAATCGTCACGTAGCCTATCAGGGGACGTGTTTGTTTTTTTTTTCTTTCATTGCAATGGCGGGGGCGGCAGCCGGTCGAAAGACCGGCTGCCGCTCCCGCCCCGCTCGAACACCGGACGAACCGCCAGCCGGACCCGCCACCGGGAGGGACATTCAGGGAAGGTAAGTCCCGGGGGGGGGGCGGGGGGGGCGGAGGATTTCTCCCCGAAACTTGTTCGGGGGGCCGAACACGTTGGCGCTCGGCCCCCCGAAGTTTCGGGGAGAAATTCTCCGCCATCCCTAGTACTATCCAGTAGGTGCTGCAGATCCTCATAGAACTCATCTACTTCTGCTTCTTCAGCATCTGTGGTTGGGGCGTATATTTGGATCACTGTGATGTTAAATGGCTTACGCTGAATTTGAACTGAGATCATTCTGTCATTTTTTGGATTGTATCCAAGCACTGCTTTAGCCACTTTATTATTATGAAGGCTACTCCATTTCTTCTGTGGTCCTCTTGTCCACAGTAGTAGATCTGGTGGTCATTTGATGTGAAGTGGCTCATTCCAGTCCATTTTAGTTCACTGACACCCAAAATGTCCATATTTAATCTTGACATCTCCCCAATAACCACATCTAATTTGCCCTGGCTCATAGATCTTACATTCCAGGTTCCTATGGTGCGTTGATCTTTAGAACATCGGATTCGTCGTTCACCACCAGCACCATTGGCTGCTAGCCGTCCTTTCGGCTTTGAGCTAGCTGCGTCATCACATCTGGGGCTAGTTGTACTTATCCTCTGTTCCTCCCCAGTAGCATTTTGACCATCTTCCGACCTGGGAGTCCCATCTTCCGATGGTATACCGACATATCTCTGGTTGTACTGATCCATTTAGTTTTCATGGCAAGAATACTGGGGTGGGTTGCCGTTTCCTTCCCCAGGGATCGTATTTAGTCTGACCTCTCTGCCATGACCTTCCCGTCTTGGGTGTCCTTTCACGGTTTAGCTCATGTTGTCATTGAGGTGCTCAGGCTCCAGCATCACGACAAGGTAACGATCTCCTTTGCTGGAGTCATTAGGACTTACTCCCCAATAAATGTGCATAGGACTGCTGCCCTAGAAGATTCATGAAAAGGGAAACTTTTTATATCTGCTATAATTTAAATGCCCTTGTTTGTCTAGAAGGTGCCTTTTAAACCTGTGTAACTTGAATCAGTGCCTAAAGATGGCACTGTCAAAAGATAACCCTAGAAAGGCAATTATTACTTTTCAGCCAAGAGACTACTTCTGTTTTCATCTTTTAATCTTAATTGGCCCTTCATCTCCTTTTAATGCCTTGGAGCATTAGCTATTTTAGATAGCCGACCTTGAACTGATGATCTCAGATATTTCCATACATCCCCCTCCCCGCCACCACCCACCACCCAATACACACAATTTTTCCTTCTTTTTTTTCTTCTTTTTTTGTGGCTGTTAACACTGAATTAAGATTAAATTAATCCTAGCTTCAAAAACTGATGGAATACTTGGTTTTGAACACTGCACTCAAATTTACTTTTGAAAAACATTTTTGACTATTTGGCTTTATAGACTTCTGTATACTTCAAACACTGAAACATTGCATAGGGCCATTTCTGTCTCTTTATTACCAGAACAACAATAACAAAAAAAAAAAGGTAAAAAAAACCCCTCTAACACTTCTAAAGATAATCTTGTAGATTTCCTTTGCTAAATTAGCATTAGCCTCTGTTGATATTAACAGTCAGTGTCATGAGCTTTGGGCATAGAGCCAAGAGCCTTCTGGAATGTATCTGCTCCAACACTTTGGGCACAAGACATGGTCAAGCATGGCACTGCCATGCCAATAAGAGCCAATGTGGGTAGAAATGAATAAGGAATTAGGGTGTAAACCCTACAATAACCCTTGGGTCACCCCAAATTCTTGACAGTGTCTTGCACCCAATAAAAATGTTTTGGTGGAAGCAATTCTGTGCTGTCTCTTAGAAGACACTCCCCTGGAAGAATAGATGTATGAGTTGTAGTGGTCCAAAGATAAGTGCGGGGTGCACACCCTCAGTTCCTTATTCACATGGTACCACAGCTCAGCTCCCTACCCTGCTACTTTGTCCTTCTGAGCCATTTAGGGTAGCAAGCGAACCAAGGATGAGTGATGGACAGCAAGATCATGCACCAAATAGGGTGTGTCCTACCACAACATTTTCTGCCTACAGAGAGGCTTTATTTATTTATTTATTTCTATACCGCCCAATAGCCAAAGTTCTCTAGGCGGTTCACAAAAATTAAAAGCAAAGAGCACACAATAAAACAATATAAAATATAAAAAACATTAAAACCACAGTATAACAAAACAACCATAATAAAACCAGAATAAACCAGCATTGCAGCAAGTTCTACAGGAATGACTATTTTAGGACTAATATAATGCTATCTGAAAGTGCTGTGGGAGTTACTTTTGTATGGGGCGCACATTTTTGATTGGCAATGGGATTTACTTATGAGTAGGCATGTATCGGCGTGTGCTGTGCATTTCTGAATGTCCTGTTCTGATTTTGGCTGGAATTTCCTACTGTCTATTTTAAATCAGTAGGAATCACAGTTCTGGCCCCACCCACTTTGACTTTGGCCCTGCCAATTGCTGAAACACAGCCCCCAATACTTTTTTTGAACTTTTGAACTTTTTTTGAACTTTCAACTCCCTTAGTGGCCTAGGAAAATTGCCCTTCTCAGCCTTAGTTCCATATCTATAAAATGGGAGCAATAATTACAATGCCATTGGCTTAATGACTTTGACTTAAAGATAAATTAAAGCCGTTTCCATCCTACTGATCATCATCATCTCAATAATTCAGCACAGATATAAGTTTCTGCTTAAGAAAAGAAAAAAGAATATCAGATATCTCTAACTGCCCATTCCTTTCTACACTGGAAACACTAATTGTGTTTTTCTAAAGGCACAGAATCACCCTTCAACTATGGTACGGGCATCTAAAGGAAAGTCCAGAAAGAGTCCTATGATGTGATACTAAAATTGCCAGCTGAAAAAAAAAAATCATTTTATTTAGACAATCTAAAAAGAGTATACAGTCATGCTGAAACCTTTACAATTCCCCTTTCTTTTCTCAGTTTTACTACAATTTAACTTTAAAGATGATCATAGAGTAGGGGTGTACGAAACCCCGCTTACCTGGCTCCACAAGGTTCCACAGGTGGGGGGAGGTGATCCGTTCCTCCCCCCTGGAATCCTGCCTGGCTGGCTTTGCTCCACGGCCAGGCTGCGGAGCCACCGGCCGGGCCAACCCGCAGTGGGGCCTCCAGCCACTGCCGGGCTGATGCGGATGTAAATGGCATCCTGTGCAGGGGCCACCATTTGCGTCCCTACGCCGGCCCATGATAGGCTACGTAAATATTTACGTAGCCTATCACGGCAAAAAAAAAAGGGAATGCAAATGGCAGCGGCTACAGCGGCCACCAGTTGCGTTCCCTTTTTTAGTTGTGATAGGCTACGTAAATATTTACATAGCCTATCACAGCCTCCGCAGGGATGCAAATGGCATCCCTGCATTAGCCGTGATAGGCTACGTAAGTATTTATGTAGCCTATCATGGGCATTCGAAAGACGCGAATGGTGGCTGCAGAAGCGGCCGCCATTCGAGGAGCACCGGAATGGCCGACCAAGGTAGGCTTCGTTCTGGGCCCATTTCATGGGGGGCAGGGTGCTTCGTTCCGCCACGGATTTCAGGGGGCTGAGTGCGCTGGCATTCTGCCTCACTGAGATCCATGGCAGAATTTTCCGCCATGCCTACCATAGAGACAGGGAAAGGTGGAGACAGAAAAAGTAGAATACAAAACTCGTTGTTGTTGTTGTTGTTCAGTAGTTCAGTCGTGTCCGACTCTTCGTGACCCCATGGACCATAGCACGCCAGGCCTTCCTGTCATGCGCTCTCTCCCGGAGCATGCTCAAGTCCATATTAATAGCATCAGTGATGCTATCAAGCCATCTCATCCTCTGCCGTCCCATTCTCCTTTTGCCTTCAGTCTTTCCCAGCATCAGGGTCTTTTCCAGAGAGTTTTCTCTTCGCAATAGGTGGCCAAAATATTTGCACTTCAGCTTCAGGATCTGTCCTTCCAATGAGTAGTCAGGGTTGATTTCCTTTAGGATTGACTGATTTGACTTCCTTGCAGTCCAGGGGACTCGTAAGAGTCTTCTCCAGCACCACAGTTCCAAAGCATCAATTCTTCGGCACTCAGCCTTCCTTAGTCCAGCTCTCACAGCCATATATTACTACTGGGAAAACCATAGCTTTGATTATACGAACCTTTGTCAGCAAAGTCTGCTTCTTACTATGCTGTCTAAGTTTGCCATAGCTTTCCTCCCAAGGAGGAAACGTCTTTTAATTTCATGGCTACAGTCACCGTCTGCGGTGATCTTGGAGCCCAAGAAAATAACATCTATCACTGCTTCCATTTCTTCCCCTTCTGTATGCCAGGAAGTGATGGGGCCAGATGCCATGATCTTCGTTTTTTTAATGTTGAGTTTCAAGCCAGCTTTTGCACTCTCTTTCACCCTCAACAAGAAGCTCTTTAGATCCTCTTCGCTTTCTGCCATTAGGGTGGTATCATCTGCATATCTGAGGTTGTTGATAATTCTCCCAGCAATCTTAATTCCGACCTGTGATACATCCAACCTGGCGTTTCTCATGATGTACTCTGCATATAAGTTAAATAAGCAGGGCGACAATATGCAGCCTTGTCGTACCAATCGGTTGTTCCATGTCTGGTTCTTACTGTTGCTTCTTGACCCTCGTACAGGTTTCTCAGGAGACAGGTAAGGTGGTCTGGTACTCCCATCACTTTCAGAATTTGCCACAGTTTGTTGTGATCCACACAATCAAAGGCTTTAGCGTAGTCAATGAAGCAGAAATAGACGTTTTTCTGGAATTCTCTTGCTTTCTCCATGATCCAGCGAATGTTGGCTATT
Source organism: Heloderma suspectum (assembly GCF_057233095.1). NCBI lineage: Eukaryota > Metazoa > Chordata > Lepidosauria > Squamata > Helodermatidae > Heloderma > Heloderma suspectum. Next base: position 278,132,144 of record NC_139458.1, read on the forward strand.
TGATCTCTAGTTCCTCTGCCTCTTCGAAACCCAGCAGTTTGCATACTGCTGAAGCCTAGCTTGTAGGATTTTGAGCATAACCTTGCTGGCATGTGAAATGAGCGCAATTGTACGGTAGTTTGAACACTCTTTGGCGTTGCTCTTCTTTGGAATTGTAATGTAAATGGACCTTTTCCAGCTTTGTGGCCACTGTTGAGTGTAGGGATGGACGAAAGTCACTTACCTGGTCCCGCAGCTTGCTTCGCGGTGGGGGGGAGGCGCCCCGTCCCTCTGGCCAAAATTCTGGCCGGGGGGGAGGCACCCCGTCCCTCCGGCCGAAATTCTGGCCGGGGGGGAGGCGCCCCGTCCCTCCAGCCACGAATCCTCCTGGCCGGCCGGGACGCAAATGGCGGCGGCCATAGCCACCGCCATTTGCGTCCCTGCAGTCAGCCGTGATAGGCTACGTAAATCCTTACGTAGCCTATCACGGCTGACTTTGGAGGGAAAAAAAAGCGCGTACGCAAATGGCGGTGCCCTTATTTTCGCCGTAGTCTACGTAAATGTTTACATAGACTACACGTGCACAAATAAGGAACGCAAATGGTGGCGCCCATGGGCGCCACCATTTGCGTACATGCTTTTCTTTTCTTTTTTCCAAAGTCAGCCGTGATAGGCTACCTAAGGATTTATGTAGCCTATCACGGTGTTTTTTGAAAATCTAGCCATGATAGACTACGTAAATCTTTACGTAGCCTATCACGTTTGGGTTTTTTTTTTTACTTGGAAATGGCGGCAGCCAGTCAGAAGACCTGCCGCCGCCGCCGAACCACCGCCGAACCACTGCCGGGAGCCGCCAGCACCAGGGACATTTGCCAAAGGTAAGTCCCATTCCGGGGGGGGGCGGGGGGTTGTCAGAGAATTTCTCCACCAATTTCGGGGGGCCGAATGCATTGGCATTCGGCCTCCCGGAGTTTCGTGGAGAAATTCTCTGACATCCCTAGGAGTGTTCCAAATTTGTTGGCATATTGAGTGCAGCACTTTAACAGCATCATCTTTTAGGATCTTAAATAGCTCAGCTGGAATTCTGTCATCTCCGCTAGCTTTGCTGTTAGTAATGCTTCCTAAGGCCCACTTGACTTCACTCTCTAGGATGTCTGGCTCAAGTTCAGTCACCGCACTATCATGGCTATCAGGGACATTAAGATCTTTCCTGTATAGTTCTTCTGTGTATTCTTTCCACCTCTTCTTAATCTCATCTGCTTCTGTTAGGAGCCTGCCTTCTTTGTCCTTTATCATGCCCGTCTTTGCACAAAACGTTCCCTTGATATCTCCGATTTTCTTGAAGAGATCCCTACTCTTTCCCATTCTGTTGTTTTCCTCAATTTCTTTGCATTGTTCATTTAAGTAGGCCTTCTTGTCTCTCCTTGCTATTCTCTGGAACTCTGCATTCAGTTGGATATATCTTCCCCTTTCTCCCTTGCTTTTCACTTCCCTTCTTTCCTCAGCTACTTGTAAAGCCTCATCAGACAGCCACTTGGCTTTCTTGCATTTCTTTTTCTTTGGGATGGATTGAGTTGCTGCCTCCTGAACAATGTTACGGACCTCTGTCCATAGTTCCTCAGGCACTCTGTCTATCAGGTCTAATCCCTGAAATCTATTCCTCACCTCCACTGTATATTCATAAGGGATATGATTGAGGTCATACCTGAATGGTTTAGTGGTTTTCCCTATGTTCTTCAATTTAAGCTGAAATTTTGCAACAAGAAGCTCATGATCTGAGCCACAGTCAGCTCCAGGTCTTGTTTGTACTGACTGTATAGAGCTTCTCCATCTTTGGCTGCAAAGGACATAATCAATCTGATTTCGATATTGACCATCTGGTGATGTCCATGTGTAGAGTCGCTTCTTGTGCTGTTGGAAAAGAGTGTTTGCTATGATCAGCGTGTTCTCTTGCCAAAACTCTATTAGCCTTTGTCCTGCTTCATTTTGTGCACCAAGGCCATGCTTGCCTGTTATCCCAGTTATTTCTTGACTTCCTACTTTGGCATTCCAATCCCCTATAATGAAGAGGACATCTTTTTTTGATGTTAGTTTTAGAAGGTGTTGTATGTCTTCACAGAACCGATCAACCTCAGCTTCTTCGGCCTCAGTGGTTGGGGCATAGACTTGAATTACTGTGATGTTGAATGGTTTGCCTTGGATTCGTACTGAGATCATTCTATCATTTTCAAGATTGTACCCCAGTACTGTTTTTCTTCCCACCCTTTTGTTGACAATGAGTGCTACTCCATTTCTTCTAAGGGATTCTTGCCCACAGTAGGGATGTACGAAAGGGACTTACCTTGTCCCGCAGCTTGCTTCGCGGTGGGGGGGAGGCGCTTTGCTTCTCCCCCCGAAGTTCAGGCGAGGGGGGGAGGCGCCCCGCCTCACCCGGCCGAAATTCAGGCTGGGGGGGGAGGAGCCCCGCCTCGCCCAGCCAAAATTCAGGCCGGGGAGAAGCGCCCCGTCTCCCCAGCCACGAAAGAAAAAGTGAAGGGAAAAAAAAAACCGTGATAGGCTACGTAACGATTAACGGTGCTGGAGAAGACTCTTACGAGTCCCCTGGACTGCAAGGAGGTCAAATCAGTCCATCCTAAAGGAAATCAACCCTGAGTGCTCATTGGAAGGACAGATAATGAAGCTGAAGCTCCAATATTTTGGCCCCCTAATGCGAAGAGAAAACTCCCTGGAAAAGTCCCTGATGCTGGGAAAGACTGAAGGCAAAAGGAGAAGGGGACGGCAGAGGATGAGATGGCTAGATAGCATCACGGATGCAATGAATATGAACTTGAGCACACTCCGGGAGAGAGCGCAGGACAGGAAGGCCTGGCGTGCTATGGTCCATGGGGTCACGAAGAGTCGGACACGACTGAACGACTGAACAACAACAATCACGGCTAGATTTCCAAAGTCAAATACCCTCTGCTCTTCCGCAGTAGTATATTGGACACCTTCCGACCTGAGGGGCTCATCTTCTGGCATCATATCTTTTAGCCTTGTGATACATTCCATGGGGTTTTCTTGGCAAGAATACTGGAGTGGGTTGCCATTTCCTTCTCCAGTGGACCACATTTCGTCAGAACTCTCTGCCATGACCTGTCCTTCTTGGGTGGCCCTGCACGGCACAACTTATGGCTTCACTGAGTTACGCAAGCCCCTTCGCCACAACAAGGCAGTGATCCATGAAGGGGAACTAGAATCCTGTAGTATTAGATGTCCTTTGATGACAGTGTGCCTCTATTTCTAAGAATCAGATTTTTATCACTAGTTAGTGCTATGTTAATATGCCTGACCTTTATCCTGCTTCTATACACTGGTCCCACATTGCTAAGATCACACCTGCAGGGTTACCTTATGTTGTTGTTGTTGTTGTTGTTATTAATGTATTACATTTCTACCGTAGCTGAAGTTGTCTGGGCAGTTTACAATGGTTAAAAACATTAAAAATACAATATGCTAAATTTAAAAACATAAAAAACACAAACAGACAGTATACACAGAGACAACATATATCTAAAAACAACTTTGAGCAATCAGCCAAACCATAAAACAAATCCAGGATCAATTAAAACTCATCACGTGCTGCCAAATGCCTGGGAAAACAGAAAAGTCTTGACCTGGCACCAAAAAGATAACAATGTTGGTGCCAGGCGGGTGTCATTAGGGAGATCTTTCCACAATTGAGGGCCACCACCAAGAAGGCCCTCTCCCTTGTCGCTGTCTTCTGAGCCTCCCTCAGAGTAGACACCCGGATAAGGACCTTAGATATTGAGCATAGTCTATGGGTACGTTTGAGCCAGGAGAGGCACTCCATCAGGTATTGCGATTCCAAGCAATGTAAGGCTTTATAGGTTAAAACCAGCACTTTGAATTGGGCTCAGAAACATATAGGCAGCCAATGCAAGTGGGCCAGAGTTGGTCTTATATGTTTGGACCTTCTGGTCCCCATTATCAATCTGGCCACCACATTTTGCGAAGGCTGCAGCTTCCTCACAGTCTTCAAAGGCAGCCCCATGTACAGCGCATTGCAGTAATCTAGCTTGGAGGTTACCAGAGCATAGACAACGGAAGCCAGGTTATCCCTGTCCAGATAGGGCCACCAACCAAAGTTGGTAGAAGACATTCTGTGCCACTGAGGCCACCTGAGCCTCAAGCAACAGAGATGGTTCTAGGAGAACCCCCAAGCTACAAACCTGCTCCTATAGGAGGAGTGCAACCCCATCCAGAACAGGTTGATCACCCTCCATCCAGAAAGAAGAACCGCCTAGTAACAGCATCACAGACTTGTCTGGATTGAGTTTCAGTTTATTAGCCTTCATCCAGTCCATCGTCACAGCCAGGCACCAATCTAGTACATCCACAGCATCACCTGATGAAAACAAAACAGAGAAGTAGAGCTGCATATCATCAGCAATGTGGGAGCCACTGCTGCATTGTATACTGTATTCCCATGCAACACTGCTAAGATATGTGCACCTGTGTTAATGATGATGTGGCATAATGATGGGGTTACTTCCCTCGCCCATCTTGCCAGACCCTAGTCAAGCTCCATGTCTGTCTCCTTACCCATATTGTTTCCTATTTGCAGACCATCTTCATATAGCATGGGACAGGGTCAAGCAGGAACAGCTCCCATACCACAAGGATAACATAAGAACTGACTGTAATGCTCAGTTATCTGTTCAACTATGGTAACAAGTAACAACATACGCAGCCATGGAGCAATGAGCATATTTCAGCCATATCTATAAATCTATATTTTAGGGCTGTGCACGGACCCCCCGCTTCACTTTGGATGCCACTTCAGACCTTCTGAGGCAGCCCCGCTTTGCTTCAGACCAATTCAGACACCATCTGCTTTGGTTCAGATTCAGATCCAAAGTGAGATTCGGATATCCGAATCATTCTGATATGACATTTTCCCATTGACTTGCATTGGAAAATAGCAACGGACACATCTTTTTCAATTTTCATGATAAATACATAAATTTGGGGACCTGTCAGACTCCATGGAGGGGATCACACCTGACAAATTTCAGACAGTCTGGCCCAGTAGTTTTGTTCTAGGCACAGATAAAATGTGCTGTTCTCAGAAACTCAAACCAGAGGTCATAAAAGGATAATCAGAGAAGTTAGGTGTTTAAGTTAGGTGTTTAATTAGGAGGAGGAGGTCACTATCCCTGATCTCTGCTGTAGGTTTCTTTGAAGTGCAAATAACCCCTCTCCACTAGTACTACTAAAGTTGGTAATCTGGGGCCAGATAAAGTTGGCATCCAGGCTGTGGAATGCCAATTTGCCATCTTGGACTTAAGAGATGGTTGATTCATGCAGCTGCCCTCTGGTAAAAAATTGGTGGATTTCTAAAGTCTGGTTAACTTAGTGTGCCTAGCTCCATCTTTTCTAAATCCATATAATTTCCTTCTCACTCTCATTCTCAAGTACTCTGTTTGATTGTAACATTAGGAAATGTTGGAGAAAAATCTGCAAAAAATTCCAGACCCCTCATACTGGGCTTGCTTGCTTTGACACACAGTTGAGCATTATTTAAATAATAGATGCAGTGCTTTTCCCACTGTATTTTGAAATGTGGATGTGTGTAGTGCTTTGCTTGACCACAACACAAACACATACAGAGAGACAAACAAAAGCAAAAGAAATGCAAATACAGAACTACCTACAAGCAAAGAAAAAGACGTATACTTTATTTTTTTAGGGAAAAGATATAGAGTTGAAAAATGGGAAGGGAAGGAATACAAGAACTGAGAAGGGTGGAGGGGGTGGAGAGCCAAGAACAAGGAAAGTAAAGTACTTTTTAAATATTTTGGTGTGTTTCTTAAAAGGATCTAGCCAGAAAATTACAAAGAAAGAGTGGGAAAGAATCCAACACACGCACACGCACACGCACACGTACACATCACAGATCTAGCCAAATAACTTCAGAGCTCTCTCCAGTAATACCACCAGGTGTCTCTCTTTCAGTGAACAAATGCAGGCTTTTTTTCTCCAGTATATCCAATATTCCCCTCCCCCTCCTCCACCACTGTCACTGATTGGAGACTGCTGGGTTATGTTCAGCCCTTTGGCAACTAGAGTTGCCATTTGCCAAAGCTCACTCCTCCTCCTATCCCTTTCCCCCTCTCTCCTCTTCCTCTCCTCCTCCCTGGTCTTTCTCAAGTTGATACATTGTGGAGACAGGCTGCCTGGGCTTCAGAAGGCATCAGAATAGTTCCAAATCTCTGAGGCGGATCAAGGTGCTTCCTCGGTGACCCGCTTCACTTCAGAGTGCCTCGGTGCTGGTCTGATTTGCTTCAGTTCGCACTGAGGCACCCTCGAAGCACCCTGGTTCACTTCAGGATTCAGATTTGCCACCAAGTGATGCACAGCCATACTATATTTGTTTTACATCAGTTTAACTGTCATTAATTCCCTGCAAAGACTCATGGGAATTATAGTTTGGTGAAGCTGCTAAGAATGCTTGGCCCTAATTCATAAAACTACTGTTCCCTAGGATAATTGCGGAGAGGGAATGCCAATTTAAGACTGCAGTGTAGATTGGGTGTAGAGCTGCAACATATTCAAACTAATGCAACACTGTTAAAATATTTCTAGAGATTCCACTTAGAAAGCATCCTTCAAAAAAGCAGTGGGGGGCAGGGGAGGTAAGCACAGTTTTCAGAAGAAAGGCAATCTTATAGTTGATCACTTTGTGTTGGCTAATTGACTGCATGCATAATTATATGACATGCAAAGAAATTGTGCTGTAATCACATTTTCATTTTCCCCCACCAAAAAATGATGACAGAAACTAATTCACAAGGAAAAAAAAGCTTTAAAATAAGTATTACTGCCTGTGTTCATTTAAAGTTCAACGGGACCCTTCACCACATTGGCGGGGGGGGGGAGAGTAATGTGTGTTTCATCTTTTATTTTGAATGTTGTGACCTTTTGAATATTTTCTGAAGGAAAAAGCCCTAGTGGTATCAAGGGCTTATCATTGTCTAATAATTCTGTACCCTTGCTTTGACTGTTTCTATTGACCTTCAAACATCTTTTATTGCATTATATCCATAAGTTTGTTTTAGTATCTCTCTACTACATCTAATTACCTGGATTATTCTATACTGCTCCCTACAGGGAAATGTACTGCTGAAGTTTGAGTTTTTAAATACTAATTAAAAAATCATTAGCCAGTGAATTAATTTCCACTCTTTGTATTTTGCTCTCCCTCCTGATAGCCATCACAATTCGATAAGCAATCTAGTTGTTGCCATGCTACGATCCAGAACCCCCTTTAATTATGGTTGCAATACTCCATAATTAAAGTAATTAAAATAAGCTCTCAGAACCGCTGTCTATTCTCTTTGAGAAATCATGGAGGACCGGGGAAGTGCCAGATGACTGGAGGAGGGCTAACGTTGTCCCTATCTTCAAAAAGGGTAAAAAGGAGGAACCTGGGAACTACAGACCAGTCAGTCTGACATCAATCCCTGGGAAAATTCTGGAGCAGATCATAAAGCAATCCATCTGGAAGCACCTTGACAACAATGCAGTGATTACTCGAAGCCAACATGGATTTGTCAAAAACAAGTCCTGCCAGACAAATCTGATCTCATTTTTTGATCAAGTCACCTCCCTTGGAGACCGTGGGAATGCTGTAGACATCATATACCTCGACTTCAGCAAAGCTTTCGACAAAGTGCCCCATGATATCCTGATGAGCAAACTAGCTCGAAGTGGGCTAGATGAAACAACGATCCAGTGGATCCACAGTTGGCTACAGAATCGGACTCAAAGAGTGCTTATCAATGGGACCTTCTCAAGCTGGGGAGAGGTAACGAGTGGGGTACCGCAGGGCTCAGTCCTGGGCCCAGTGCTCTTCAATATTTTTATTAATGACTTGGAGGAGGAGGTGCAGGGAATGCTGATCAAATTTGCAGATGACACAAAATTGGGAGGGATAGCTAATACTTTGGAAGACAGAAACAAAATTCAAAGTGATCTGGATAGACTGGAGTGCTGGGCAGAAAACAACAGAATGGCATTTAATAGGGACAAATGCCAAGTTCTGCACCTAGGAAAAAGAAACCAAATGCACAGTTACAAGATGGGGGATACGTGGCTCAACCACACTACGAGCGAGAAGGATCTTGGAATTGTCGTCGATCACAAGCTGAATATGAGCCAACAATGTGATGTGGCTGCAAAAAAGGCAAATGCTATTTTGGGCTGCATTCATAGAAGCATCGCTTCCAAATCCCGGGAAGTACTAGTTCCCCTCTACTCAGCACTGGTTAGGCCTCATCTGGAGTACTGTGTCCAGTTCTGGGCACCACACTTGAAGAAGGATGCAGACAAGCTGGAGAGGGTTCAAAGGAGGGCAACAAAGATGATCAGGGGACTGGAAACAAAGCCCTATGAAGAGAGACTGAAAGAACTGGGCATGTTTAGCCTTGAGAAGAGAAGACTGAGGGGAGATATGATAGCGCTCTTCAAGTACTTGAAAGGTTGTCACAGAGAAGAAGGCCAGGATCTCTTCTTGATCATCCCAGAGTGCAGGACACGGAATAATGGGCTCAAGTGACAGGAAGCCAGATTCCGACTGAACATCAGGAAAAACTTCCTGAGTGTCAGAGCAATACGGCAATGGAACCAATTACCTGGGGAGGTGGTGGGCTCTCCCACACTGGAGGCCTTCAAGACGAGGCTGGACAGCCATTTGTCAGGGATGCTCTGACTTGGATTCCTGCATTGAGCAGGGGGTTGGACTCGATGGCCTTGTAGGCCCGTTCCAACCCTACTATTCTATGATTCTATGACTCCCATATCAACACAGTGTCATAAAGTACCTTAGCTCAATGTACAGAATCCTTCTCAACTGCCTGAAATACTACTCCCCCCCCACCACCAATACTATTCTATTATTCAAGAACAGCCCTAGTAAAATCAGCTTGCCCCTTCTGGGTGCCCTCTAGCCTCAAAATACATTACCCAGGTCTAGCAGTGATGCTCCCAGGCCACTCAGTCCAAGATGGGTGCATCCTACATCATGGGCTTTCCAATGTCTCTGATTTACTGGTTTCATAACTTGCTTAGTAAGCCAAGTTTAAACCCAGTTCAGACATAACAGGAAACTGTAGTTTAAAAAAATCACAGTAGAAGTGCTAAAACAGGCATGTGAGGGGAGGATGACAATGTGGGCATGGGCCTGATTCTCAGCTTAACAAACCATGTTTATTGTAGGGATGGGGGAGACATTTCTTTGGTTCACATTTTAATATGAACTTACCTAATTTTGCACTTTTGAAATAATACAAAAACTGAAAATCAGTTATCCTTCCAAATTTGCACTTCTCCGAATTTTGCAAAGAAGTTCTCCAATCAAAAAACACATACGAATGTGTATGTTTAAGGAAACATGCACAGAAAAATGTATATATTAGCAGAAATGACATTAAAATTATTAGGAAAACTGCTTCCCCCCAAAGTGTGCATATTAGGCCCAATTGTGTACAGAAATGCATGTATTTGGAGAAATGCAGACAAAAATGCATATGAATTTTCATATGAACTTTTAAAAAATAATTCTGAGTGTTTGGGACAAATCAAACTTAAGAATGGAAAAATGAGAAATGGAGAGAAACTGAGAATGACAGATTCATTCATGTCTAGTTTATTGTCACATCTGGCCTATTGTGGATGGGAATGGTGGATTAAATGTTGATTGGTGAATAGTTCTAATTCCTTAAGGGTGCAATTCTATGCCTGTTTAGACAGAGAAAAGGCCTACAACTGCCAGCATCCCCCCAGCCAGCAAGGCTGGCTGGGGAGTGCTGGGAGTTCTAGGCCTTTTCTCTGATTGCACCCTAAATGTTCTTTTTAAGCATCTCTTCATACCTCCAGTTGTCATTTGCAACACTTTCAGTTATAAAATGCCTCTTTCCTTCTATTCTGGCCTTTAGTACACTTTCTTGTTTACTGCTCAGTCACTCTCCTCTTCAGCTGCTATCCGTACAGTTAGATCTCACTCTCACATGTGGCCACGGAGCTAGTCCAGAGATAGTTGCCACCATCTTCGAGAACTTGCTGCTGGAATGTGTTGTAAATCCTTTGAAATTACACTGTATCATAAACAATCTGCATGAGCAATCAGAAACCATGGGCAGTATTTAATGCTGCCCATGCACCAGCAGGACCCCCTGCTAGCGCTTCCTAAAGCAACTGGAAATGAGCTGAAATGCTCATTTTCATAGCGGAGCAGGAGTTCCATAATGGAATATTTCTGGCCATTCCAGAAATCAGCATTTCATCTTGTTTCCAGAGTTGCTTTAGGAAGCAAACTGTTACACCAGCGTCAGGTTCTGCTGGTACAACATACTTCATGAAGGCACAGTGGCAGCCCTGGATGCTGCCCCATGCTATGAAGTGAATGTTATATTATGAGACAGGCTCATGTAAAATGCCCAGGAACAACCAAAAACCCCTGTTCAACCTTTGAAGAAAGAACAGCATCTGAAATAAAAATTGAGCTGTTATTAACTCTGAGAAGCAGATGCCAGTCAATATGCTTCTCACTCCCACCCCTCAAAGAAATTTTGAAGTGGCCTTTGATGTATTATTTTAATAGATTCAGTTGTTTGTTTTCTGTCTTTTGTGAGCCTTCTTGATGGGGTAAGGTCATAATTTTGCTTCCCACACACAGCTGTTATCAATGGTAGGGAGCTTCTACATGAATGCTAAAATACAAGAGAGAATACTATGTGTTTTCCCTTCAGTTGCATCTCAATTTTACAAATTACCTGAAATAAAATAAAACACTGGTACTACTAATATAAGAACGCTTTAATGGTGTGGCTCACTGTCTTCTTCAAGGGTGCAATGAAAGTGTTTGAGATTATTGTGGCAGGGAAGAAATTTCAGCTAGGAAGATACAAACCCAGCAAGTTGAAAAAAACTGTGAACAGGTAAAATTATGCCATTAAAAAACAAAGCCTAGGCCTTTCTTCACAATGGGAGCCTTTCACAATAATGCTCTCACGAATTTAATGGCCCAGACAACAGGCAAGATAATTGTTTAGGCCATAACATCAGTCATTCTTCTGACATGAATATACAGAGTACAAGGGCTGTATGCATTTCTATAAAGGATATGCACAGATAGAGCCTTTAAATATGTTTCCATGTTCATCACATCTTTTGCCCTCGTTTACATCAGTGCATAGTTATACAAAAGGTACAAAAAGGACTCTGAGATGATAATGTCACAGTTATTTCCCCACTATAAAAACAAAGTAGGCAGCTGAAAAGGATACACACCACAGGTTTCCGGTGGCAGTTGCTGAGTGAGTGTCCAAAATGGAAACAGAGTTCTAGCTTCAATTCTTGACATCTAAGAGTCTCCAGTAACAGGAGTGGGACAGACCTCTGCCCCAAACCCTAGGAACCTGCAGCTAGTCAAAGCATGCAGTACTGTGCTAGAAGGGCCAATGCCATGAGGGGGCTTCATATTTTAATACCTCATTTCCACGTGTCAGTACTATGAGAGTTGCCACTGCAGAGCCCCTGTGTCCTTTGTTCTCTCCCCATCAGAGGGAAAGTATGCTCCCCCATCTTCCTTTTTTTCTGTTGGCACACACCACATGCATGTAAGGAGTGGAGAAATGCCATGTTTCAGTTACAGGCCACCATTTAGGATTGCTAAAGGTGGTTTTTAAAAAAAGTTGATATACCTTCATATTTAGCCACAGCTCCACAACTGCTTAAAGCAAGAGAAAGAGAAAGGGAGGGAGAGGGAGAGGGACTTCAAACAAAGGGAAGTTGCAGGCAGTAAGGAGGCTATCTCCACATCTGCATTATGTAGGGCTAGAAGAATATCACCAGCCTTGTGTGTATTTCACAGTTATGCACAAGCACAGCAATAAGTGTAGAATTTGGTAGTGTCTGAGCCTTCCCCCACCTCCCCGTAAACCATTTTGAGAGGGACAGTCCAAAAGCCCAAGTGGGTGAAGCGCAGCTCTGTTCTAATCTCACTTTCCCAAGCAAAACAACAACACCTTCACCCACAAGGCCTCTCTTGTAAGGCTGAGATCCTTCCTGCCACCTATTACTTTCTCCCCTAAGTGTGGAAGGGGGGCAGGATTAGCAGAGAGGGCTAGGCAGTTTCCACAATGGGGTACAAAACCCATTTTGAGTCAGGTCCAGCTTAAAAAGGGGGCTGGACTTGGACCAGACTTTTTTGAGCTGGGGTGGGGAGATTTGTATTTCAGACTCTCCCCGCTTAAAGTCTCATCCCATCTATTTACAGAATTGAACTCCCAGAGAATCTCAGCTTAGGGTGGTGCTTTATTGGCCTGCATAACTCCTTGCAGAAGCAGAATAAAAGTATGCAAAAATCAACCATGGTCTTCAAGTTAGCTCAACAACCTGCAAAATTTTTATACAGGTCACAGAATTCATCTTTTCTTAGTGGGGAATGTGTGTTGCCCCACTGCAGCAGACCCTTTGGGTGTGGGGGGCGGGGGGAGGGAGGTTAATGCAGAATAAGCTTGGGGCTAAGGGCTAGGATTACAACCTTAGTTTCCTAGGCCAGATCTACATGTGTCATATCGATATGATCCCATCATGGTGATACTATATCCCTCTTGCACATTTGTACCTCCTAGCACACACAATGACATCTGTTGCGGTATTTCAGATAATATGGAATAAAAAGCTGGAAATAGCACTAGAAAAGCGGTATAAGGAATGTGTGATGTGCCCCAACAGTTGTCAGTGCCCTTCAATACTGATAAAAAGCACTAGTGTAGATGAAGCCCTAGAGGTTGCACCTGTGCTTTTAACAATAGTCCGACCTGTAGAATATTGACCAAGTGAAGCTCTTCCCAACACCTCTCCGTGCCAGGAAAAAAACTGCTTGCTTAATATCTGTGTGCCAGGCTGCTATTAGGGACAAAGGAGCAGAGTCAGTAAACATGCATGTGGCACATGATTTCCACACCTATTCATGCCATTGGGATCACTGTGCGTGCAACTGGGTGAAGCTTTGCTGCTCTGTTTTTAAAGGCAAGACAGTTTGTTCACTTTTGTTTGCTCTTTTCTACCTAGAAGATACTCTTAAAGGTCATGTGCATCTCTGAAGAGGAGTTGATTACAGCTGACACAAGTCAATATGACCTACAGAAAATGCTTGCCCTGTTTAAGACAATAATAATACCTACAGTAAAATTCAATGAATGAGAAATTGATTGCCTTTTGTCTGTTTGTATCACATAAAGCTTAGAAGAAGATGAACATCAAGGCTTTGAGGGAATGGTTGTAGCAGTGAACTAAATAATTGTATGGTCCAGGACAAATCAATTAAGGGTGTCTTCTTCAAGCTACTAGGCCAAATAGGCAGTCTAAGGATTGTCACTGTGTGTGTGTGTGTGTGTGTGTGTGTTTCACATTGAACGAAAAAGGTGTACAAAAGGTTTGCTGATGTCTCTGTGTTTCTGCACCTCATCTATAAAATAGGAAGTTATTGCTCTCTCATGTTCTCAGTTCAGATTTTAAGAGATTCATAGTGAGGAATTCCACTTCAGTTAAGGAGTTTCGGAACATGACTCCACCAGCGATGTACTCCAAGCTGGCTGCATTTGGAGGTCCTTGGGGATATATGATATCGTGGGCATCCATCAACCACCCCAGAGCTTAAAGTCCGATTCTTGAGATGGCTTAAAGTCCGATTCTTTTCCTTAAGTTGGGTTCTTCACAGTATAGCTGTTGTGTGCCCCAACCCCCACATTTACCTTGGGTTTGCTAGCCCTGCCTAGGGGTGTGCCTTGATCCTGGTCAAGGGGTGATTCCTGTCCCCTGTGTTTCCCAGCACAAACCAGTTAGTGTCTACTCAGAAGTAACTCCCATTGTGCTCAACGAGGCTTGCACACATCAGAATTTACAGAGATCCCCCTGAATTGAAATACAGATTTTAAAGCACTGATTCCCTGAAGCCTGTAAAACACTTTATCGATCCTGCAATTCTCTGTGGCTTGGTGTATTGCCTTCAGAAGTAACTACTTCACACCTTCATTATAGAGATCCTGCAGTTAGAAAGTGGGCTGGTTTCCCATCCCTGTGTTCCCTCCCCCCTCTTTCTCAGCACAAACATATGTGTGTCTACTCGGAAGTAACTCCCATTGTGCTCAATAAGGGTTGCTCTTGAAAGGCAGGTTTATCTGGACTTTCAGGGGAAAGGAGAAAGGGGGATGGGGAAGCCTCTCTTATTGGTTGAGCAGCCCCTGCCAGTCAGATGACATTCACTCCAACCCCCAACCCACCAGAAAGTATGTTCTGTGAAGCAATTTTTTCTGGTGCAAAGCACTCGCACGTGGAGCCCTGCATTGACCAAAGCGCAGCAAAGCTGATTCCTTTAAAAAAAAATCCAGTACTCCTCCATTCACTTCTCCTTCCGTTGTCGTGGCGACATGGTCCCAGTTCCAGAAAACAATACAGCATAGTGCAATCCACTTAATAACCTAACCTTTTAAAAACAGAACTATAGGTATAAAGCAAGAATAATAATTAACCACAAATCAGCATTTTAATTCTCACAGCTGCCATTGTCTGACAATTTTTAGCAAATACCAGTTAGTAAATCGAATCTTCCTTTTTTGAATCCCAGAGTGGATTCACTGCCTCACTGACACAGGAGCCACCGGCCTCCACTCCATATATGAGAGGAAACGTCTCCTTTCTTCATATGGGAGATAGGAATATTGATTCCTGTAACCTTGGTGGGATTCCTCATGCTACAAGGAAGCAATACAAGAAGATGCCTTTTGTGGATGCATTATCCATTGACAGTTGCAGCGCTTTTGTGCTACAAAAGGCTACAGTTTGTTAGATGCCTGAGTTTTAGCAGTACTTTGCCTTGTGTTCAATTTCCAATTGCTTGCAGAGACATGCCATCTTAATAGCAGGGGGCAGGGGTGTCCTTTTAGAGTTGATATATCAGCACAGGGCAATTTTCCCAACTGGGAAAAGTGAGACTTTATCATTCAGCATAGAGAAGTAGTTTATTTGCTGGCTGGGGCATGCTAGGAGTTGTAGGCTTTTTTTTTCTGTCTAAATGTGCATAGGATTGCACCCTACATGAAACGTTTGTACTGAACAATTGTAGCAACTCAGAAGCAGAACCATATTCCTCCGTCATTCAGAACCATGCTCTTGATGGGCTCTTGGAAAAGAGCAATGAGACCAGTCAAGAGAAATTTCCCTCTCTTGACAGCAGGAAATAAGTTAGGATGCTTCGCAGTACTAAAAGTCTGACATTTTCATAGCCAAAAACACTCCTCAGACCATTGCTGACTAAATGGCTTGAAAGCATTTGTTCTGCCCACCTGCTAGCATACTTTCTGAACTGGTCTTTAAGTGTACAGGCACTGTTGTGTGCTCACATCATTTCAGTATGAAGCTGCAGTTGGTAGAGGTGACTAACCCCTGTATTTATTACTAACCTAGAATATCCTGATGAAATGCAGATGAAGGTCTCCAAAGGGAAAAATTGAGAGGGAAAGGGGTTCTCTTCAAGATAAAAAGAAGAAATAAAGCTGGAGATGGGTGAGAGAGGAAGAGTCCTTGAGCTTGCCACTGTCTGTCTAAATGGGAAACCTTTCTTCAGGTTGATGCCATCTGGTGAGTAAAAACAGATATCAGAGTAGGCAAACCCTTCTGGTGATCTTGAGTCTGGCTGTGTACTTTTCCCCTCAGAGGTCCCATTTCAGGTATTGTGCTAATGGGAGTTGTTTTCTACAACTAATTAGGGAGTGATTTTTCATCAAAATTGCAACAGGGGAGGGAAGGGTTAAGCCTCCCCTGCCTGCGATCCTGATTAAAATTGCCTCCCACATCAGCTGTTAATTTATTTATTTTAATGACATGCTTTCTAATGGCATGTTTAGCATCAGGTCTGGCATAGTTTCTCTCACAACTGTCGCACTCCCCAGTCTCAGTTTCACCTCTCCTTTACCTCAGAACTCAGATTTGCTTCAGAGAAGGACTACCTACTGCTCATAGTCAGAAGGCAGCATTAGTGACAACTGAGCAAGATGAATGTGGGACTCGTCACAGAGAAACCTGAAAAGCCAACTTACTATTCATAGTTTATCTTGTGGGACTGTCATATATATAAAAGTCTATTTTCATTAACATTTAAAATGAGCGACCGATGTATTTCAAACAGCAATGCTTTTTATTTCCGGTCCAACCAGGGGAGCCACAACATACTACCCCATCTACATACACATACACACAATTTATTTTTTACAATAAAAATGGCTAATTGCTCTAATCATCAAAAATGTCTAAATAAGGCAGTTCGTTCAGCCCAGCCACCATATCCTTTTGCATCCTGTTTACATTCCTGTGGGAGGCTCATTGTTTCATATTTTTGATAATAGGCCCAGATGTTGGGTCGACCTGATTTGAAACAATTTTTGCTTAACGACCACTTTGAAAGAGTCCCAGTGGCACCCATTCAGCATTTTGAAGCAGATTAGAGGGGTTGATTGCCTCCAGAAATCTTGACCCACTTTTATTGTCAGCTTGATTAAAAGACGAATCAGCAAGAAGAAATTGAGCAAGCAACTACCATATCCATGGGAACAAGGGCAATATTTTGGGTGAATCCTCTTCTTGGGTTCTGAGTTCTGCAGATTATTTGCAACATCAGGCAACCAAACAGCTTTGAAAGCAAGTGCCCAAATACAGCCATTTCCTATAAAACAAACCAAAGCGATGTGAAAATGAAGACAGATCAGCTCTTTATTTGGTCTGCAGATTGATGCAGGAGAATGTCATGAAATACATAACATGTTCAGGGGTTTTCCATTGGAAACAAAACATTCTAATTCATTACTGTTTACTCCAATTCAAGTATTAAGGGTTAAGGCACTACCAGTCTTATTTATTATTATTACATTTCTATACCACCCAATAGCTCTCTGGGCGGTTCACAAC
The DNA here is from genome assembly GCF_057233095.1 of Heloderma suspectum. NCBI lineage: Eukaryota > Metazoa > Chordata > Lepidosauria > Squamata > Helodermatidae > Heloderma > Heloderma suspectum. The sequence continues at coordinate 278,149,154 of NC_139458.1, forward strand.
AATCATACATTTTATCATACAACATGATAAGATATCATTTAGAAGTTTAAATAAACATAAAATAAAACCAAAATAAAACCTAGCAGCAGTGCAAAGATTTTAAATACAGTAACAGATTTAAAACAACAGAAACTGAATTAACACTAAACTGGGACTAAAAAGCCTGGGAAAATCAGAAGGCATTGTGCACCTATTCCATCTTTTTTGCCTTAAATGGTGTTTTGTTTTGTTTTTTTCTGGTAAGGGAAAAGATGGAAGAAGAGATGGGAAAGCATGGGAGGGTTATGAGTGGAAGATGATGACATCTGGACCCCCTATAAAATTCTGTGAATGAGGCAAGGTGATGGCGCCATAAAAGCATTGTCTGGGACTCACCAAGGCTAGATCTACATTAGTGCTTTCTATCGGTATTGAAGTACCGATAGAAACTGATAACTGTTGGGGCGTATTATGCATTCCGTATACCACTTTTCTAGTGTTATTTCCTGTTTTCATTCTGTATTATCCCAAATACCGCAACTGATGTAATTGTGCGTGCTATGAGGTATAAATGTTGTAATAGGGATATAGCATCACCATGATGGGATTGTATCAATATGACATGAGGTCTAGATCTGGCCCAGGACAACTGGTATAGTAAGATTGAGAAATTAAGCCCATTCTGTTGAAGGTTCCCCAACCAGAGAGGGAATAAGTAGTGCTTCTAAGAAGTAGGGGATGGGGCATATATTGCTCCTTTGCACACAACCAAAACTCATGTCCCTCCGTCCCACCACCTGCTTCCTATGTACATGCTGCCTGTCAGTGTTCCAAGCAACATCTCCTGCCTTGATTTCTGAAAATGTCATCCCTTACAAACAGTTTTTACATGCCATAAATAATTCACTATCACAAAATTGTATGGAAATCAAGAACATAGCTGGGGATCTCATTTGCACCATTTATTTCAATCCCAAAATATTCAATCTGCCAGTCATTTGAGATTCGTGTAGGAGAATTCTCTAAAACTGGCAAAAACAATATCATTCACCCATTATATTACGTGGCACTCTAATACAGTTCTTTCAGTTTAAGGGGGTTTGTTTTTACATTTTTAGCATTTTGGAAGACATATTCTAATTTACTCCCATCCAAATGCACAATATCTGATTAGGGAGCAAACACATGTAGAACTATCTTGATCACCTAAGTAGGTCCTACAATTTCAGCATAAGCTCACCAACCTAAAACCTGTACTCTGATCCACCAAGAGATCTACATGCATAATTTATTATTTTACTCATTTCCAATATTTATATGCAGCCCTGTAACCAGGCTTGACTGTCAGGGCAGCTTACAACAAAGATAAAAATACATTTTAAAAATGCATACAATGAATCATAAAGCATACAAGCAATATAAAAATCATAGCACAGATAAAATGAATTTAAACGAGAAACTATTAAAAGGCCTGAGGTGACTCGATGGGAAGTGTTCATTTGGTGCCAACATGACATCCAAATAAGTGCCAGATGAGTCTCTGGGCATACTGACTGGGGGTGATGGGAGTTGTAGTCCCACACATCTGGTGGCCACCATACTGGGGAAGGCTGCAGTACACATGCACACACATACACACTGCCCTCTGCTCCTTTCTTGTAAAAGCCCCTTGCTGGGCAGCCATGTATTAAAGCAGGGGTGGGCAGCTTCCATGGGTTGGGGGCCACATTACTCCCCTAGAACCCACCATAGGCTATACCCCACCAGCACTGCCACAAAAATTGTCACTAAATGTGAAGTCTTCTGGGAACACAATTTTGATTGAAAACAAGGCACACATTCCCCATGCACTTTCTTTGCTTGCAAAATTGCGGCTTTTTTGCCTTTGCCAACAATGGCAAATTCAGTGGGGCAGGCAGCAGGGCTGCAAAAATGGCCATGTGGCCCACATGCTGTATGCCTCCCAGCCCTGTATTAAAGGGATACACTCACTTTGCCTCTATTGAGCAGGAAGCAAGAAGCAAGATGTTTCACTCGCTACTAGAAATGGTGGTTAACTAGGAATATAGGAAGCTGACTTCCATGCTCACACCAGTGGTCTAGCTAGCCATTTCCAAGCCATTGGTTCAGGGGTCCCAATTGTGTGGAGTTCTGTAATTGCATTCAACCAAACATGGTTTCAGAAGTATTGAAGACCTTCGCCATCAACATGGGGGGCCCCCCTCAGGGGGAGCAGTTGGCACACATGTCCCCATTGCCCTCCATGCTTATAAAAATCAAATGCCTGAAAATGGCTTTTGTTTCAAATTCCAGACTTATGTACCTCAGAAAGAAAAGCACTCCATTAAACTTGGATTTTCATCAGTGCAAATAAAACAAAAGCAAAAGCAGTTCTCATTACAGAAATCTTCTTGGCCCTCAAACCATAAAATATCAAAGTGCAACGGAACATGCTAATTTTTTTAAAGCTGCATTCTCTTTTACAGGTATTAAACTACCTCATTCGTTCATGTAGTCAACATGATTTAATTTAATACGCTGGTGGTTGTCAATAGCCAGCATAACAGGATTTCCTGTGCATATTGTAATGAGCTTAAAGGCAGTGTCATAGGTCAGGTTTTCTATTAAATCACCCAGATAAGAAAGATCTGTTGGCAGCAAAAAAGAAAATTGAACTAGGCCTTAACTTGATAATATGACATTTCTCATATTTTCTGCTTACACATAAACTCTGTTCAGAAGTTATACGTACACACATGCAATTAGAATCGTGTGTGGCGGTGTCGGTCCCATTATGTTCCTTGTGCCGTTGTTGCCCATCCGCACAACCTTCCCTAATCAGGGTTCGAAACTGCATGTGGAGCCCACTGAAGTGGAGTAAGCGACCATTTATGAATCACCAAAGAAGTGGAAATGCATCGCCAAAAAAGATGACAAAAGAATTGCATAAAATTTGCATATGCTAATTTATATTAGCATAGTTAAACTATGGAATTCACTACCACAGGAAGTAATGATGGCCACCAGTTTGGATGGCTTTAAAAGGGGGTTGGACACATTCCTGGAGGAAAAGGCTATCCATGGCTACTAGTCTTGATGACTATGTGCTACCTCCAGTACCAGAGGCAGTTAGCCTGTGTACACCGGTTGCTGGGGAACATGGATGGGAGGGTGCTGTTGCGCTCATGCCCTGCTTGTGGGTTCCTGGTCAACAGCTGGTTGGCCACTGTATGAACAGAATGCTGGACTAGATGGACCCTTGGTCTGATCCAGCGTGCCTCTTCTCATGTTCTTGTATGTATAGATGCAAATGCATAAATAATTATTCTAATTTAAATAGAAATACAGTACATCTCACCATAGTGGGGAAGGCTGTGACCAGCTGACCTATGTGCCTGCTGATGGGCATATTCAAGAGGCAGCTCTTCCTTCTGATGGTACTTTATTTTAAACTGGATGTGGATTGGACATCCCTTCAAATACAGGACAGTCCTCTGGCAACCCTTCAAATAGAGGACTACCCTCTGTAAAAGGATAGAGGGCACATGGCCACCCTATATAGAGAAGGCTCCCCAATGCAGAACTTACCCATCCAACATGAGGAGGGCTGCAGGGACAGGCAATGAGGGGGCAACTGGAGTGGGGGTGGGTGTACTTCAGTTATACCACTATTGCAGGTTAGAGGGTTGTGCTAAGAGACAGCAGCTCTGCAGTATAGTCCACTGTTAATATTGCAGGCCAGAGGTGGGGTTATTTAAATTACTTCTTTAGACCTCCTCTCAGGCCAAAGCAAACACACAGCAGCATGTAGAAACCTCATGCTCATTGACTAGCAATCAGACTTGTTGCACTTTTCAGTGTTCAAAAAAATACAAAACATAATTTTACACATGAAGTCAGACCCAAGTTGCCTTTGATGCAAATGCTTATTTTTCAGCCCACTCAGCCATAGACTCAGTTGACAAATGCACACCAGGGATAAACTGCAACCTTTTGTTGTAGGGCTTTAGTTGTTTGTGTAGATAGATACAAGATTTTTTTTACTGTATCCACATGTATGGGTCAATGTCTTCTGTGAATTCAAATTACATTTATCTCACCCCCTCCAAGATATCCATGGAATTCAGAACCATGGAAAGAGCTTGAATACTTCCATATGTTTCAGAGAGCCTAACACCTGTATGATTAATCTGACTTTTTATGCAGATATAGAAGTGACTCCAGTGTCTGCAAAGCCACAGTGAGGAGCCACCTTTTGTCTGTGTGGCTTTTAGTCTTAAGAGTGGCAATCCAAATGGTTCAAAATGATGTACAGCTTCATAGTATACCTTGAAACTATGTATTTTGTTGTTTCAATTTATAGTATATTCCCATATTAGATTAGGGAAGTCATACAATGTATCAGCCAAGAGCCCTGGTTCAACTTTTACCACAGGAATGAACTCACTAAGGGCTGCTCCACCCACTTACTGCTGCTGTGGGAAACACAGGTCTTACACTAGTGTTTCAGGCAGCAAATACATAAAGACTGAACATCATACATGTGTGTTCATGCATTTTTAAACACGCATATACATTCATTAAAGTGCTGCATTCAATATGCCAACAAATCTGGAACACTCAACAGTGGCCACAAGACTGGAAAAGGTCAGTTTACATTCCAATTCCAAAGAAGGGCAACGCCAAAGAGTGTTCAAACTACCGCACAATTGCGCTCATTTCACATGCCAGCAAGGTGATGCTCAAAATCCTACAAGCTAGGCTTCAGCAGTATGCGAACCGAGAACTACCGGAAGTACAAGCTGGGTTTAGAAGAGGCAGAGGAACTAGAGATCAAATCGGCAACATTCGCTGCATCATGGAGAAAGCAAGAGAATTCCAGAAAAATGTCTATTTCTGCTTCATTGACTACGCTAAAGCCTTTGATTGTGTGGATCACAACAAACTGTGGCAAATTCTGAAAGTGATGGGAGTACCAGACCACCTTACCTGTCTCCTGAGAAACCTGTACGAGGGTCAAGAAGCAACAGTAAGAACCAGACATGGAACAACCGATTGGTTCAAAATTGGGAAAGGAGTACGACAAGGCTGCATATTGTCACCCTGCTTATTTAACTTATATGCAGAGTACATCATGAGAAATGCCGGGTTGGATGAATCAGAGGTCGGAATTAAGATTGCTGGGAGAATTATCAACAACCTCCGATATGCAGACGATACCACCCTAATGGCAGAAAGCGAAGAGGATCTCAAGAGCCTCTTGTTGAGGGTGAAAGAGGAGAGTGCAAAAGCTGGTTTGAAACTCAACATTAAAAAAACTAAGATCATGGCATCTGGCCCCATCACTTCCTGGCATATAGAAGGGGAAGAAATGGAAGCAGTGACAGATTTTACTTTCTTGGGCTCCAAGATCACCGCAGACGGTGACTGTAGCCATGAAATTCAAAGACGCTTGCTCCTTGGGAGGAAAGCTATGGCCAGCCTAGACAGCATAGTAAGAAGCAGAGACATCACCTTGCCGACAAAGGTCCGTCTAATCAAAGCTATGGTTTTCCCAGTAGTAATGTATGGCTGTGAGAGCTGGACTATAAGGAAGGCTGAGCGCCGAAGAATTGATGCTTTCGAACTGTGGTGCTGGAGAAGACTCTTACGAGTGCCCTGGACTGCAAGGAGGTCAAATCAGTCCATCCTAAAGGAAATCAACCCTGAGTGCTCATTGGAAGGACAGATAATGAAGCTGAAGCTCCAATATTTTGGCCACCTAATGCGAAGAGAAAACTCCCTGGAAAAGACCCTGATGCTGGGAAAGACTGAAGGCAAAAGGAGAAGGGGACGGCAGAGGATGAGATGGCTAGATAGCATCACGGATGCAATGAATATGAACTTGAGCACGCTCCGGGAGAGAGCGCAGGACAGGAAGGCCTGGCGTGCTATGGTCCATGGGGTCACGAAGAGTCGGACACGACTGAACGACTGAACAACAACAACAATACATTCATTGGGGACCCCTGGCCCAGTCAGTTATGACAATGGACAGGATCTCTGCCTATCAAGTCAGCAAGTGCTAGCACTGATGAGAAAGAGGATGAGAAACAATAGGAATGATGATCCTTGAACTGGCTGGGTAAGTGAGCATTTACATCATAATGGAGAGACAAAATTTTTGATGAGATACATTATTTTTACCAGTTAGCTTACAAGTGACACTTAATTTAATATTGACTGGTGCCAAGGATCTGCTTAGGGATGTAATTGTGCTGCCCCACTTGTGAACAGTAACCACAACACTATCCAATTCAATGGGGGTGGGGGGGTTGCCTGGAAAAGTCCAACACAGTCACATTTAATTTCAGAAATGGGAATTTTTCAACAACAACAAAATGAGGGGATTATTTAAAAGGAAGTTGAAGGGAAGAGTCAGGAAGGTCAACCCCCTTCAGGAAGCTGGGAGGTTATTTAAAACTACTATAATAGAGGCTCACATAAAATGTATGCTACAGATTAGAAAGGATATGAATGAATCCAAAAGGATGCCAAAGTGATTAAATGACAGTGTCAGAGAAGTCACAAAAGTCACAAAGTCTTCCTTGAAAAAATGGAAGTCATGCCCAATTTGGGGTCAGGGTGGGGTGGGGGAAGAGAAAAGAAAAAGCACACACTCTGACAAAAGAACTAAGTTCGTGCTAAGGCAAGTAAAGAAGGAATTAGAGGAACAAATAACTAAAGTTATCAACCTAAAAGCATTTTTTCAAATACCCCAGCAGCAGGAAAAAACAGGTAGGGAGGCAATAGTAGGACCTTTAGGCAGAAAATGTGTAAAAGTTGTACTGAAGGAAAACAATGAGATTACAGAATGAATTCTTTGCATCAGACCACACAGTGGAAGATGTTGGAGAGATAGCCACCATTGTTTTCGGACAATATTCTCCAGGTTTTTGATGGTCCTTGGGCAAGACAGCCTCAATGGGCCCCTACCTTCTCACTGCCATCATCACCAGCTGCTCTTGCTTGCTCCTCATCCTCTTTCTCATGAGTGTTACTACTTGCTTGCTTGGCAGACAGAGAGCCAGTGAGCAAGTAAGCTCCTCCTTCTCACCATCTCTGTTGTCTGTGCCAGAGCTAGAGGCAGGTGAACAAGCAGGTTGCAGTGGTAAAGAAGTGGAGCAACTCCAGGGAGTTCTTGCCAGTGGGCCCTTGCTGGGAGGTGACCCTCAGCAGGTGCCCAGCCATACCTACCCTTGACGCCAGCCCTGCTACTAACAATATGAGGTAGCTTAAACTGAAGTGACTGGCCCAAGATCATCCAGTAAGTTTCATGTAAGAGCAAGAATTTGAACCTAGGTCTCTCCCTAGTTCAAGTCCGACACTCTAACCACTACACCTCAACAGCACTAATTATGAAAACAAAACAGTGGGGCATCTAACAATCTCTATTGGAACCTGTGCTATTCAACATTCATATACTATCTGGAGTCCAGAGTGAGCAAATGAGTGGCCAAATTTCACTACTGCATACAATACATAGATAATTATGTAAGGTGACTGCCACTGGATGTCAGGATAGCAATTAGCTTAAATGGCCATGAGTGCTAAAAATGGCCTTGAATGCTAAAGAGAGCATCCATGTACCTCTGAATACTAGATGCTGTAGGTATGAACAAAGTCTCTTCAGCATTTGGTTGACTACTGTTGGAAACTGGATGCTGTGTACTAGATGGGCCCTTGCTTTGATCCAATAAGGCTCTTCTTATGGCCTTAAGCCTGCACGTTATATGCTTGCTCTGCAAAGACACCAGTATAACAAACAGCCTCAAGTCCTGCACCCACAATCTGCAGTGTGCATACAGAATTACTGAGATAATATATATGAAACACTTTGAACACTTGAAATGTGCTATATAAATGCTAAGTATGATGATTATTTACGCCATAATCTCCAAAAGGAAATATGTCTAACCGCCTCCCCACCCCCCTGCCCCCCACAAGCCATTTCATTCCAAGAGAAAGCATAAATCATCAAGTGAAGCCACACAGTGTTTTAAATAATTAAAAGCATAAGTCTGGAAAGCACCAGTAGCAAAAGCATTCACAGACCAAAGAACATATGCTGAGCATGACTAAACCCCTTGTAATCTAGCCTATTAAATGACAGGGAGAATAGCTTTCATCTTCCAAGAAGTAGATGTGTATAGCAAATGTATGTGCTGAACAAATGTCCAAGAGAAATTTACTTTTAAAAAATTTCAGCACATTAATGTCAACACATGTTAATAATTCTTGTTACCAAGCTTCTCTGAGTGATAAATCATGTAGCCAAGGCCAATAATAGTTTCATGAGCTGGTATCTGTTCAATAGCTTCCTCACATCACTAACAATGGGACCAGATGGACCTCTCAAATTCCATCTTTCCATCTCACCTGATTCTTTCTTCTTCTGGATACCACTGATTTCTTTTACACAATCCATCCCCACCAAAACAACACAGCAGGGCTTGCATAAAAACATGAGTGCAATGCTTGCAAAATGTACATTGGAAGCTTTTCTACATGAGGCTGTTAATCCATTGTATGTGCTTTTGGTTTTGTGACAGAATTGAGATCCGAGCACTACACAAAGTGTTTCCTTTCCTGCTTTTCCTCTACGTAACCTCTAGGTGGCACTGTCCTATAGCCAAAAATTGCAAATACACAAGTGGAAAAAGCATTTTCTTTCACTTTCATCTAACCCAAATTCTAGTATTATGAGAAAATACATTAATAAGGTATGAGTAAATTAAATAGCACAGGTCCCAATACAGATCCTACTTATTACCACTGCTATTTCCCTCCAATGAGAGAATTATCTCTTTCCTCTTCTATTTATTTTCTTGTGGCTTGCTTTGTGCTAGCTACCTTGAGGACCTTTAAGGTCGAAAAGGAGGATATAATTTTTTTTATAAATAAGTAACAGACATACCAGATTACCAACACAGGCCCGGATTCTTCATTACAATGTAGGTTGCAGCGTGAGCCCTTCTGATACCACCAGGGTCATGTGAGAAGCCCTAAGCTACATGGGGGGAACCTCCAGAAGCTGGGTGTGGGAGAAGCCTGAGGCTTCTTGTTTTACCCAGAGAGTCCACTGCTATCACACAGGATCATCAATTGAACCTTTCTACTGTATCAGAATAACCCTATTCAGGCAAACTGCTCATATGTTCTAACAATGCACGAGCAACGAGCAGCACAGCAACTAGCCCCGCCTTTGACATTGCACACTTTATTCCTATGCCCTAGCATCCACATGTGCAATCCAAATTTATTTATTTATTTATTCATTTATTAATTAATTAAATTTATTACTCACCCATTTGGCCGGTTTTAATTCCACATTAAAACATCGTATTTCTAAAAATACCCTAACCCACCCCAAATGCCTGCCTGAACAACCACGTTTTTAATGCATGGCAGAAGCTCATTAAAGACGGGGCATGGCGGAGTTCCCTAGGGAGGGAGTTCCACAGAGTGGGGGCCACCAAAGAGAAGACCCTCTCCCTCATCCTCACCAGCTAGCTGTCCTGGCTGATGGGAGAGAGAGAAGGCAATCCGAGGCTGCTCTTGTTAAGCAGCCTGTCTGGTGTTGCTGGAGGCACTCCTTGAGATAGGCTGGGCTGGAACCATATAAGGTTTTAAAGTTTAAAACCAACACCTTGAATTTGGCCCAGAAAACAACTAGTAACCAGTGCAACTCCTTCAGCACCGGAGTAATGTGATCACACCGGCGGCTGCCTTTAATCAGGTGAGCCACCACATTCTGCACCAGCTGCAGCTTCCAAACTGTCTTCAAGGGTAACCCCACGTAGAGCTCATTACAGTAGTCTAGACGAGGGGAGACCAGGGCATGTACTACCGATAGGAGCAGATGGTCGGGAAAGTAGGGGCGCAGCCGCCGTATCAGATGGAGTTGGTACAGCGCTGTCCGGCTCACGACTGACACCTGAGCCTCCATGGACAGCTGAGAGTCTAAAATGACCCCCAGGCTGTGGACCTGGTCTTTCAAGGGTAGCCATACCCCATTCAACACCAGGTCAACATCCCCCAGCCTCCTCTTGTCTCCCACCAAAAGTACCTCGGTCTTGTCAGGGTTCAGCTTCAGCTTATTCCTCCCCATCCAGCCACTCACTGTCTCCAGACATTTAGACAGGGATTCTACGGCTAACCTTGGTGAAGATTTGAACGAGAGGTAGAGCTGCATGTCATCCGCATATTGATGACACTGCACCCCAAACCTCCTGATGATAGCCCCCAGCGGCTTCACATAGATGTTAAAAAGCATTGGGGAGAGGATGGAACCCTGGGGCACCCCACAAGTTAGCATCCACGGGTCCGAAAGCTCTTCTCCTAGTGCTACCCTCTGGTACCTGCTGGAGAGGAAGAACCAGAACCACCGTAATATAGTGTCTTCAATGCCCAAGCCCTCCAGGCAGTCCAGGAGGATACCATGGTCAACGGTATCAAAAGCTGCTGAGAGGGAACAAGGAAGGAGCATTCACCCCTATCCAAAGCCCTCCTCATATCATCCACCAAGGTGACCAAGGCTGTTTCTGTCCCATGCCCAGGCCTGAAGCCCGACTGAAATGGATCTAGATAATCGGCTTCTTCCAAGTGTGCCTTCAGCAAGATATATGCAGGGAGGGAGCCTTCACACATACAGTTGAACGCATGACAGCTCCCTCCATGCAGTCATTGGTGCTGTATGTGCAGACATCAGGGGGCAAGTATAGCACCAGCCTTTTCAATGTGGACTGGCAAACCACTACTGATGCTTTTCAGGGCATCTACACCTCCAATTAAAAGTTTCCTGTTTACCAGTCCTACACATTTTATTCCTTCCTCTTGATCATGACTGGGGGATTACTGTTTTATAGTTTCTTAATTTGCCCTTATTGTCAGTTTTTATACCCATACAGGGAGAGGAGACCTAAATTATTGGTTTTCCTTCATGTTTTCCTTTTTCTTTTCCATAGCAAAATAGCACGATATTGCTATACAACATGAAATTGAGAAAATGATTAGATACTAGTGATTAATACCTTTCCTTCTAATGAGAACAGAAACTGACATTGGAGCAATTCAGAGAGGCAATCCAACGGAAACTAAGAGGCTATTAATCAATCATCTCTAGCCACAATCAGCAGAGAGCAATAAAAGAGGCTGAATTTGTATGCAGGAAATGTTTAATTAAGGTTGAAAAGAACCTTGGCTGAATGGTACTTATTTCTGAGTAAACGTTATAGAAGGATCTTGGCCAAGGGGAAGAGCATTCTTGGTAATGTAGCACAATGTTAAATGCTGTGTGGAACTGCAATTTAATTCCATTTCAAGCTGATTACAGAAAAAGCAATGCCTCAGTAGGGCTGGAGGACTCTCATATGGAAGCAACCTAGTTTTAAGTATTTGCAAATTTTACTTTTAGCTATCCATTTTGACATAGGCCAACATAACTGAGATCTCAATCCAGTTTGAGAAGTGGACTACAAAACCATGTTCTCAGAGTACAGGTAACTTATGACATACCATAACACCAGTATCCTGTTTTCTATACTTTTGGCACAAAATTGTTTACATAAAAATTAAATAGATGGGAGCAAATAAACAAACTTGTCTCACTTCCTGAGTAGTGGGTATCCTACCAGAAAACTGCCCTGTTCTACTAACTCCTGGCTCTTATAATTCTATCTGTATAGAGTTCTAACTACTCAGATAGATTTCTATGTCCACATTCCAGAATTTAAACTATAGTCTATATTTGTTGTTCAGTCGTTAAGTCATGTCCGACTCTTCGTGACCCCATGGACCATAGCATGCCAGGCCTTCCTGTCCTCCGCTCTCTCCCGGAATGTGCTCAAGTTCATATTCATTGCATCGGTGATGCTATCTAGCCATCTCATCCTCTGCCATCCCCTTCTCCTTCTGACTTCAATCCTTCCCAGCATCAGGGTCTTTTCCAGGGAGTTTTCTCTTCGTATTTGGTGGCCAAAATATTTGAGCTTCAGCTTCAGTATCTGTCCTTCCAATGAGCATTCAGGGTTGATTTCCTTTAGGATGGACTGATTTGACCTCCTTGCAGTCCAGGGGACTCGTAAGAGTCTTCTCCAGCACCACAGTTCTAAAGCATCAATTCTTCGGCGCTCAGCCTTCCTTATAGTCCAGCTCTCACAGCCATACGCTGCTACTGGGAAAACCATAGCTTTGATTATGCGGACCTTTGTCGGCAAGGTGATGCCTCTGCTTCTTACTATGCTGTCTAGGTTTGCCACCATAGCTTTCCTCCCAAGGAGCAAGCGTCTTTTAATTTCATGGCTACAGTCACTGTCTGTGGTGATCTTGGAGCCCAAGAAAATAAAATCTGTCACTGCTTCCATTTCTTCCCCTTCTATATGCCAGGAATTGATGGGGCCAGATGCCATGATCTTAGTTTTTTTAATGTTGAGTTTCAAACCAGCTTTTGCACTCTCCTCTTTCACCCTCAACAAGAGGCTCTTGAGATCCTCTTCGCTTTCTGCCATTAGGGTGGTATCGTCTGCGTATCTGAGGTTGTTGATAATTCTCCCAGCAATCTTAATTCCAACCTGTGATTCATCCAACCTGGCGTTTCTCATGATGTACTCTGAATATAAGGTAAATAAGCAGGGCGACAATATGCAGCCTTGTCGTACTCCTTTCCCAATTTTAAACCAATCGGTTGTTCCATGTCTGGTTCTTACTGTTGCTTCTTGACCCCCGTACAGGTTTCTCAGGAGACAGGTAAGGTGGTCTGGTACTCCTGTCTCTTTAAGAATTTGCCATAGTTTGTTGTGATCCACACAATCAAAGGCTTTAGCGTAGTCAATGAAGCAGAAATAGACGTTTTTCTGGAATTCTCTTGCTTTCTCCATTATCCAGCGAATGTTGGCGATTTGATCTCTAGTTCCTCTGCCTCTTCGGAACCCAGCCTCTTCCAGTAGTTCTTGGTTCACATACTGCTGAAGCCTAGCTTGTAGGATTTTGAGCATAACTTTGCTGGCATGTGAAATGAGCGCAATTGTACGGTAGTTTGAACACTCTTTGGCATTGCCCTTCTTTGGAATTGGAATGTAAACGGACCTTTTCCAGTCTTGTGGCCACTGCTGAGTGCTCCAAATTTGTTGGCATATTGAGTGCAGCACTTTAACAGCATCATCTTGTAGGATTTTAAATAGCTCAGGGGGAATACTGTCATCTCCGCTAGCTTTGTTGTTCGTAATGCTTCCTAAGGCCCACTCGACTTCACTCTCTAGGATGTCTGGCTCAAGTTCAGTGACCACACTATCATGGCTATCAGGGACATTAAGATCTTTCCTGTATAGTGAAATTCTGTGTATTCTTTCCAATCTCCAATCTTCTTAACCTCATCTGCTTCTGCTAGGTCCCTGCCTTCTTTGTCCTTTATCATGCCCATCTTTGCACAAAACGTTCCCTTGATATCTCCAATTTTCTTGAAAAGATCTCTAGTCTTTCCCATTGTGTTGTTTTCCTCGATTTCTTTGCGTTGTTGATTTAAGAAGGCCTTCTTGTCTCTCCTTGCTATTCTCTGGAACTCTGCATTCATTTCGATATATCTTCCCCTTTCTCCTTTGCTTTTCGCTTCCCTTAAGGACAACTCAGAGGTGTACAAAGGCAGTGCAGAGTGTTTTATTTGGCCCTTGAACATATTTGCTTTTTAATATAATTCAGAACATAACCTTAGCCCATGCCCTTTCTCCATGAGCTAAGTGATCTCAGAAGTTCAATTTGCTTCCCCCACCTCCTCCACTAGCTACTTGTGCACCTCTGGCTCTGCCTTCTCTCCCTGTTGGCCAGCCAGCCTCTACCGCTACCACAACCTATTGGGATCTAACAGCCTGGAGAGAGGGTAGTTTGGACTAATGGGCACCATGCCATTTTATTAATAATATTACTCATGTTTACTGTGTTGGCATCTGGGGACCAATTGAAAACAAGAATCACTGAGCCAGGCACATTACAGTCACTGCTCCCGAAAGTACTCAGCCTAAAGAGACAACAAAACACACAGTAGGGTAGAAAGGATGGGCCCTGAGATAAAAGTGATGAAATAAATGAAAATGTGCCATGCAGTTGTAATTATTTTCTGGAGGAGGAACAAAGATTCTTGAGCTGTTAGTAGACTGAGCTGAAATAATGGGTGTTATTTCCCTTACTTCAATTAGTTTTCAGGGGAGGCAGAGGCAAAAGTGTTCACCCATTGTCGAGAAGCAAATGTTGGGGGGAAGGAATGCCAAGGCAACGCTTCCTGTCCTGTCTCATTGCCCTGTGCCCATTCATTGCCTGTCCTCACTGCAAGGCAGGGAGTGCCATCCTGCTGCCTTTGGCAATGCATGGACTGGATGCATCCCTGCTCCACAACTATCAAGTGAGGACAATTCTGCTTCATTTGTGCTCAGCGACAATGCTACATAGCCAATCTATGTGGCATGGTAATGTAATCTCATTCACTATGTGATCCCTAATTGGCTGCAATCACGCTGTGAAACAGAAGAAAATGGTGCCAGAGATCAGCAATGAGAAAAATACATTGGCTGTGAGCAGCCACAAAAAATGAAGGTGAACGCCTAAAAGTGGCTTGCACCCCAACAAAACACTGAGCCAGATGTGATGCTGTGGTATCTTATAGAGGGCACTGTCCTCCAGGTTTGGATATATGACTTAAGGCCCAAAGCTTAGTTTAGGGTGTACACACCTCAGGCCCTATGCATTTATAATATTTTGGCTATAATTGGCATGATGGCAGTATGCTTGACGAGTGCCTGGCATCCAAACAAAGTCTTGGGTTTGATACAATGGTATGCCAGGTTGTAGAGAGAACTCACCTGGAGGTTTGGGTATATGGCTTGCTGTGACTTAAAGCTTTTTTTGTGAGGCACACCTCCAGTTCCATATTCACTTCTACATACGTTGGGTATTATTGGTATGGGGGTACCATGCTTGACAATGACAAAGTAGTGTGTGGGACACAATGCTGTGAATCACCTATGACATCTTGTAGAGGCCACTTTCCCTGAGGTCTGGATATATGATTTGGGGTAGCCCAAAGCTTAGATTGGGGTTGTCCCTGATCATTTTTTTAGTACACTGGGTAATATTGGCATGGGGGTGCCATGCCTGAAAGTGTGTTGCACCCAAACAAAGTTTTGGGTGGACATGATCCAGTGCCTGGTTAATCATGCAAACACACATAAAATGAGAAGCCCTTCTCCATAACACTAGGATTCCTTTCTCCTTTAATTATATCCAGCATCCAAAGGGTGCTAATGAGACAACAGGATATGTGACTGAGCAGATATACATATAAATGTTCATTACCCGAAATATGCCCTTCTAGCATTTTGTAGATTAGAAATTATTTTCCACATGTTTCTGCATATGAAAATTGGCTCACACTTCCTAATCTTATTAGCACTGTGGTATGTCATTCAGTGAGGCTGCACTTTAATTTCTAAATTACTAGTCATTGGTTAGTCTAAATATCTTCCAAGTTTCATCACATCCACAAAAGGCCTTCTAAAAAGGGAAAGCAGAATGATCTCTAATTATTGTAAGGAATGGAATCTTAAATTTGTATCTTGTAGCTATCATAATAGGTTCACAAGGTGTCAGCCAGAAGAATTCTATCCATATACTACAGAGTTCTACTAGATGCCGGTTTGCTGCAAGCAAGCCTAAATTCTGTAAGTGCATTTAATTTATGTTTCTCCTCCTTATGTCTTGCTGGCAACAGCTTCGTATGATTTCCCACTGAGCAGGGAAATCAAAATAGATATCTGTGGCATCTGTCTTTATGTCTTTCCTCCTTGCCAAATCTTAAATTACAAACCTGCCTCAAGAAGACATCCATGAGGCAACAGTAGGCACAGAACTGAGTTCAGGACTGTAGCTTTACTGTATAACTTCCTCTGAGGATAAAATTCCACCCACATATGTAGATGATGGCAGTGGCCTGGTCCACAGATGCATGTACATAATTTCATTTCTGTATATTTGATGACTGGATGCATAAACATTGAAAAGCATTGTGTTTCAATTCATGTGATGTGAAATATAAGTTGTACCTGTGATGGCCCACTCACATTGGGTGAGGCCAGGGAAGGGGATGTGGCTATCTGGGGAAACCCCAATGTCCAGTTTTGGCCACCGGGCCTAAGGTTCCCCACCCCGATCTAGCAAATAGTTTACTGCTAACGGCAAAATAGCACAATAATTCGGCTTATAAAGAAGCACATTTTTCCTTGCTCATAGTGAACAGGACATCATCCAAATCAGTTGAGAGATGGCATGGATTCTGTTTTATGGCTGTATTCTAATTGCCCATTCACAATGACAAAGACAAAAGTGTTCAGACACAGACAGAATGGTCACATGAATTTGCCTTTCGGTAGCTGCTCTTCTTGGACCAGTGCTACTGTGATCTCTTAAAATTATACTGTTATTCATAATCAATTATTACAAAACATTAAGTAATCACATACGTACGTACATACATACATAAAGGTAAAGGTGTCCCCAACCAGTCGTGTCCGACTCTAGGGTGCGGTGCTCATCCCCGTTTCTAAGCCGAAGAGCCAGCGCTGTCCGAAGACACTTCCGTGGTCATGTGGCCGGCATGACTGAACACCGAGGTGCACGGAACGCTGTTACCTTTCCCGCCGAGGCGGTGCCTATTTATCTACTTGCAATTTCTTGCTTTCGAACTGCTAGGTTGGCAGGAGCTGGGACTGAAGACGGGAGCTCACTCCGTCACGCGGCACTCGGGTCTCGAACTGCTGACCTGCCGACCTTCCAGTCTGCAGTTCAGCGTCTTAACCACTAAGCCACCGCGGTCCCAACATACATACATACATACATACATAGATTAACAAAAATAAATTTAACACATTCATAGTACAATCCTATGCATGTTTACTCAGAAATAAGTGCCACTGAGTTTAATAAGGCTTACTCCCAAGTAAGTGTACATAGGATTGCAGCACATTCACCTAGGAAAAAGCCCCACTGAATGCAATGGATTAACTTCTGAGTAGACATGCATAGGATTGCACTTAAAACACTTAAATTTAACCTGAAATCTGCCAAGTCTTAAATCTTCCAGATCTGTACCATATCTCTACAAAACTGATTTTGGATTAACCCTACCATGCAGATTTTAAAAATGAGGGTTCGATAAAGAATTAACATTTGCATGTTAGCCAACAGGTGCCTTATTAACCGCATGAAGAGGAGATGCCATCCACATCGGAAGGAAACCTTCCCCACTGACAAGAGACCCCTGGACTTGCTCCTCCTCTTCACCTGCCTCTTATTCGGGCCCAGACAATGGTACTGGTGAGAAGGAGGAGCAGCAGATGCCCCTGCCTACCTGCTTACTGGCTCACTGCCTGTCAAGCAAGCAAGTGGTAGCAATGGTGAGAAAGAGGAGGAGGAGCAATAGCGGCTGGTGATGGTGGTGGTGAGAAGGTAGACTCACTGATGGACAGGAGGGCATTGAAGGTGTCATGCCCAAGGGCCCACAAAACCTGGAGCCAGCGCTGCAAGCTTCATCTGGTGATGTGAACTCTAGTCTATAAAAGCTTATGGCATAATAAATGTGTTAGTCTTTAAGGTGCCACAAGATTATTAGTTGTTGTTGTTTTTATAGTAAAGGTCAGGGGTGGCGCCCCAAGGTTTCAACCCTAATCCCTCAAAGTGGCCTGCTGTCAAGTCCTGTTACCACAGAAACAACTTCCTCAATACCTCTCTTTCACCCCATTTGGCCTACTTAGTTTTTGACACCTCATGTAAACCTTGAGGCTCTCATCTCTCTGGATGTCTTATTAAGGTATAAAATACAAAATGACCTTTTCAGAGATTTAAATAAGCTACTCTTCATAGTAGCAGTTTTAGTCATATTGACTAGGGCTGTGCATAGACGCCCTGCTTTGCTTCAGATGCCAATTCGGACCTTCCGAAGGAGCCCCACTTCACTCTGGACTGATTCGGACCCAATCTGCTTCACTTCAGATTCAGATCCAAAGCAAGATTCAGATATCCAACTTACTTGGATTAGACATTTTCTCATTGACTTACATTTGAAAACAGAAATGGCCATAGCTTTTCAGTTTTCATGATGAATACGTGGAATTTGGGGACCTGTCAGACCCCATGGATGTGGTTCCACCTGCCAAATATCAGACAGTTTGGCCCAGCAGTATTTGTGCTATGCACAGGTAAAATGTGCTGTTCTCAGAAACTCAAACCACAGGTCGTAAAGGGATAACCAGAGAAGTTAGGTGTTTAAGTGGTGATTAGGAGGAGGTCACTATCCCTAATCTCTGGTGCAGGTTTCTTTGAAGTGCAAATAACCCCTCTCCCCTAGTACAACTTTCCTATTCCACTTCACGGTGGATGACCTCAGCTCTCTTTGGCTGAATGGAATATGCATTACCTGGGAAAACAGGCTGGTAGGCAGGCTGGAAGAAGAGTTTTGTGCTATGTGCTTTTTACAAACTCTCAAACCAAAGAGCTATAACTTTTGCTGGTTGCACAGAAGTGCATGAAATCTGGGCAACAGGCAGCCCCTATGCCAAGACCCCAAAGATGCCTCATACTGGGCTTGCTTTGCCACACAGTGCAGTATTATTTAAACAATAGATGCTATGTGTGTAGTGCTTTGCCCACTGTATTTTGAAATGTGGACTTGTGTGTAGTGCTTTGCCACACACTGTTTGCTTGACCACAACACAAGCACACACACAGAGACATGCAAGAACAAAAGCAAAGCAAATACAGAACTAAGTACTAGCAAAGAAAAGGGTTTTTAATTTTTAATTTTTTTAGGGAAAAGATATAGAGTTCAAAAATGGGAAGGGAAGGAATACAGGAATTGAGAAGGGGGGAGCCAAGGACAAGAAAAGGAAAGTACTTATTTTTATATATATATTTATTTTTGTTTGCTTTTTTAAAGGATCTAGCAAGAAAGAAAGGGAAAACTACTAAGAAATTCTTGAATTGAGAAGTGCAGGGTCACGAGGAGCCAAAGAACAAGGCAAGGCAAGGAAACTAAAGTACTTCTTAAAATTTGTCTTGTCTCGTCTCATCTCGTCTCATCTCGTCTTGTCAGAAAGAAAGAAAAAAAGAAAGAAAGAAAGAAAGAAAGAAAGAAAGCAAGCAAGCAAGCAAGCTAATAAGAATAGTTGAATTGAGAAGGGCGGGGGCGGGGAGCCAAAGAACAAGGCAAGGAAAGGAGGAAACTAAAGTACTTTTTAAATGTTTTTGGCTTTTTAAATAAAGAATCTAGAAAAGAAAGGGAATAGTTGAACTGAGAAGGGCTGGTTGGTAAAGAAGAACGATAAAGCTGCAGTACAACACAAACACACACACACACACACACCACAGATCTAGCCAACTAACTGACTCGAAGCTCTCAGCCAACTCTAACCAACCAGCACCCTCTCTCACAATGAAACAAATGCAGGCTGATCTCCAATATATACAGTATTCCCACCCACCATCTTCCACCTCTGTCACTGATTGGAGACTGCTGGGTTAAGTTCATCCCTAATTTGGCAACTAGAGTTGCCATTTGCCAAAGCTCACTCCCTCCTCCTCCTCCTCAGCAGTGACCTGCTTCGCTTCAGACCTCCTTGGTGCTGGTCTGATCTGCTTCAGATCTCCCCAAAGCACCCCTGAAGCACCCCGATTCACTTCGGTATCCAGATTTGGCACCAAAGTGATGCACAGCCATAATATTCACCTTCATTGTAATACCTCTGTAGTCCTGCCATCCTAAATTCAAAAAGAAACAGACATGAAAAAACACAGATAGACACAGATACATACCCACACATGCGAGTAGGGATGGGCGGATTCCCTACCTGCCTGTCCGTGGGGAATCCACCTGCAGGGGGAGGTGATCCGTTCCTCCCCCCGGAATCCTCGTGAGCTGGCTCCTCTCTGTGGGGATTCCACAGCTATCCTATCGCGGGAAAAAACACAGACGCAAATGGTGTAGTGGACGCCACTCACGGCCATAAAGCCCTTCGTTTAACCTTTGTTGTTGTTCAGTTGTTCAGTCATGTCTGACTCTTCGTGACCCCATGGACCATAGCACACCAGGCTTTCCTGTCCTGCACTCTCTCCCGGAGCGTGCTCATGGTTTAACCTAATTGCAGCCATTTATGGCTGCATTTAGGTAAAATGAAGGGGCTTTACAGCTGCAAGTGGTGTCCACTGCGCCACTTGCGGCTGTATCCATTTGCCAGGCCAGCGATATGGAGCCGGCCTGCAGCTCCACGGAATCCCTGCGGAGAGGAGCCAGCACATGAGGATTCCGGGGGGAGGCGGAGGTAAGTGGTGCCGCTCCGCCACAGACTCTGGAGGCCGGATTCCTTTGAATCCAGCGCCACTTGGGTCCACGGCGGATTTCTCCGCCATCCCTACATGCAAGAGGCCCCACACAGCCCCAGATAGACCAAGGAGTTTGGGGGAGAGCTAGTAGCTAAGTACAAAGTAACCACTGTAGTTTATATTCACGGAGGAGAATTTTCTTTTTTATGTTAATACTTCTGTTATTGACATCTGCCTGTCTGGGTGTTGACTCATATTGATAAGTTTCTAGAAGTCTGTTAATATACAGTATCAGGCAAAATTCATTAGAAATTAAAAGGATAAGAGGTGATATGTCTGTGTTAGTTCTCTTTTCAGCCTACCAGTGGATTTTTAATTAATCTTTCTAAAAATAGTTTTGCTAAGGGGAACGATTTTCCCCCTATGATGAACATTTGATATGCATCATCCATTACTTATTGAAGGAGGAGGAATACTTTAGCACTTTAAGAAGCCAGGTTTAAATTGCTTCTAAACATTCCTTCACAATTACTTCTTCTCACCTAAATATTTCAGTTTTAAGTGTGATGCATACATCTGGTCACCCAAACCTAGTAAACTGTTAACAAACAATTTTGCACGTGTGCTGATTTTGGACTTTTCCACCATCATGGTACCAATGGTACATAATACACTGGCAATTGTCTTATGTGTGCTATAGATTTTCACAAGGAAATGGTATCATTAATATTACTCAGCCTTTAATGAAAAACTGTAGTGGACAGCAAATAGAGTTCTAGTTATGTAGTTATACTTTTCAGTGAGTTATTATTCACCCATTATTCCTCCCCACCCCCCACCCTCAAGTAACCATAACAAAGTTCTTCTTCAAGACAAAGTTCTTCTTCAAGTAAAAAAGTAAACTCTGTCAGAATGGACCGACTCAAATCAAAGAATATCACCAAGAAAAAAGTCTGATTTAAGTCTTTGATTCCCATTAGTATTCATACAGTATATTTCTAAAACAGTGGTGCATACTAATTGTTTAATCTGATCACTAATGGCACAATACAGTGATCGGGGGGGGCAGGGTTTTGGGGGGTAGGATATTGCAGCTCTCCTCTATCCTTGGCTGCCTCCCCGTAGCAGTGGCAAAAAGTTTACTGCCGTTGCTTCCTTGCTGAAGTGAAAAAGACTGGATGTTGGTGGTCTGTTGGAGGAGGCTTTACATCCATGAATCCAAAGGCTTCCAGAAAATGGGGGGAGTATGCCAGCCCTGGAGCTGGTGTATTTTTTCCCCTCCTGTTAGGACCAATGGGAGAGGAAATGTGTGTGTGTTCTTTAAGCAGAGGAGGAAATGCCCTGCAGGGCATAGGGAGTGGCAGTTATCTGCCAAGGATTCTTCCTCTCCCACACCCCTCATTAGATTACTTTGTGAGCCATTTTAATTTACAGCTACATAGAGCAAAGGTAGGCAACCTTTTTCAGCTGCAGGCATATTTGGCAATTTGACAAGCTGCCATGGGAGGCATGGCGAGTCACAAAGGCTAGTCACTGTGTAGCCCATTCATGGGAAATAAAGATGGCAGCTGCTGGAGGCCTTCACTTTGCTTTGAAGTGATCCTAGCTGCTGGTAAGAAAACATGTTGCTTTTTCTTTAAAAGTGGAAGGGGTAGGGCACATTGGTGTGCACGAGGAAAGGTGTCCGGGGGAACATTGGTGCCCACAAGTGCCACATTGCCTATCCCTGACATACAGCATTTATACTATCTAGGGAAGTATGCTTATTTCTAGTTTTGCTGCTTTCTGTTTCATGGCTTCTCCTTCACCTGTATTGCATAACTTCTCAGCCTACCACAACCTCACCCCGCTCCAGAAACGTATCCAACTGGGTACAGCAAATGTAGGGAGACTAGCAGGGCGCGCTTACAGCAGCAGGTGCTGACCTCCATACATTCATTAGCTCTTCAGTACAGAGCCTGCACACGGGGCTGGCCCACCCATAAAGCAGGGTGAGATAGCTGCATGAGATGGCAGAGGTGGAAGAGTGGTGAACTATCCCATCCCCAGCTGGGAGAGCCCACTGCCACCTCCAGCAGGTGCTCTAGAGAGCCCTGCCAGTCACTTTCTCACCATGGCATTTGCTGCAGCGAAAAAGCAGCTGGCGGGGCTATTCAGAGCAACCGCCAGCCCTCTGTTGCTGTGGGGCTCTGGGGCACATGGCTGACATCTCGCAAGATATTGGCCATATCCCACAACACCTCGCAAAGTGCCAAGATCTCGTGAGACCCCGCACCACTGAGATCTTGCGAGAGCCCCCATGTGGTAGCAAAGTTAAGGTGGTGGGCTGGGGTGGGCGCGGCAGGGAGGGAGGCAGAGAGGGAGGCAGAGAGGGTTGTGCAGCAGCAGCAGTGGTGCTGGTACGAATTCTCCTTCTGCTTCAGGCAGCAAGAGAGCTCACACTGGGTCTGCTTACACATGTGCAACTTATATGCCCGTAGGCTCTGTCCATGTGATAGCCAGAGGCTGGATTCCAGAGCCTGTGTGACTTGTCATATCTAGCCCCTATATCAAGCTAAAAAGCAAAAAAGCAATGGGGTAAAAAAAAAGAGGTATTTTATTGCACAAAAATAAACAGTTCCAACACCTTTTGGGTCCTTCATGTGGGTCCTTCAGGGAAATTCAGTACATACATGTGGTCCAAAATGTGTTGGAACTGTTTATTCTTGTGCAATAAAACACCTCTTTTGTTCATCCTTTATCCCATTGCTTTTTGGCACCCGTTGTGTGGTTCCCCATTTTGTTGGTACTTGTATCAAGCCATAAGAAATGAATATAGCATATAAACTATTATAACCCCAACAAGATATTTTTCTCATGGTTCTCTATTGACATAGAAATCCTGGTTTTAACTCAGTAGGTTGGTAGGTTTGATGATACATACATAGCTGAGCCTCTGGCTTACACATTCCCTCCTCAGCCTTCCTCTACCGCAGCCTTCCCCAGGCTGGTGCCTTGCCAGTGTTTTGGATTACATCTCCTAGCATTCCTGGCCACTGGCCTTGCTGACTGAGGATGATGGGAATTGAAGTCCAGAACGTCTGAAGGTTATCATGTTGGGGATGGCTGTCCTACTTCCCCACCATGTGTGCTCTGCTAATTTAGTTACTTCCTGGTTTGTCACAAATGAAACAAACAAAACACTTGCCCTAACGAACACTGCGAGGACCATTGTTTCTCCTGCCCTCTTATTTATTTATTACATTTCTGTACTGCCTATCTGCCAAGGCAGTTTACATTTTTTAAATACTCAGACAAACAAATGTTACCAAAACCCCACACAAAAACATCAGAATACAGCTCCCTCAGGCCAACTGAAGCTCTCTTCAGGAGCTGAGGGCCTGAGCAACCCAACCTAGGCAGCTCCTCTTCTGTCTTTCCTCAGGGCCACGTCTTGAGTAGCCCCAGGGAAAGTGTGTGTCTTCTTCATACCAGTTCTTTAAATACTAACAGTATTTACCATGTAACCTTCTAATCTTGAATGTTATATTATTTTCATATATTCTGCTCTCTAATGAACATTCTCATGCCAGTCTCTGCAATCTAAGCACCTTCATGAGATTTGCATGAAGAAACCCTTATAGAATAAATGTTAGTACATTTGCAGGATTCCATACAGTGAGATCAGTTTTTCTCCCTTCATTTTTCCTGCACATTGTACAATTGTGGGGAGGGGGATGGTGAGCTCAACTTCGTTTACTTCCTGGAAAACCCCCACAGAAAATATTATTATTTACTAGAAATGAAAATGGTGCTCACTTCTGTTGCTTAATAGACTATATAGAAAAGGAGCTTATGACTAGTTACTCTTCCCAAACGTCTCATCATTGTAACCTTGGGATTCAAGACCACATTTGTGAAAAATAAAGACGCTCTTACTTGATCTGCTGATTACACTATAACTGAAGTAAAAAGCTCCCCTTAGACCAGCAAGACTCTTCCCTGCCTCCACCCTCACCTCATCCCACCAAATTAGCAAATCGCGTATATAAAGTGGTCAATACTCCAAGATATCATAAATCTGAGTTATTGCAGCCTATGACCTTTGCATAAGGTGCCTGAACTGTGTGGAGGTGAACACATTAGCTTCATCAAACTAATTTCTCCATATATGGCTATGGCACTTGATAAATTTACAGCTTTTGAAGCTGAACAAATGACTTCACCTTCCTCTGTCTATGTGCCAAAACCCCTTGGAAAAGAAAGATTTGTGGCTTCAAGATGCCTTGCTTCTGGTTATAGACCAAAAATAAATAACACTGCATTCAGTAAAATAAAATGTCTATCTGCATAAATCGAAGTCTCTCTTCTGCTCCACAACACCAGACTGAACAGGAGTCCAAGATAGTTAGATAAGGCCATGACTTAGTAGAGGTTTAACAGCTGTGCATTTTGCTTCTGATGGTGAAAACTTGCACCAAAGACTGGAGTCAACAGGCAGGCAGTGTGTCAATAAAATTAGAATAGAATCAACACATAATATAGGGGATCACCCCATGACTCACTCTGTCTTCTGACGGAACAAGTCATAGCAGCCCTATAACATTAGCATTAAGTTAAAAGAAATGGGACAGCACTTTGTATCGATCAGATACCTCCCCCAAATCTCTTTTCTGTGCAATGGGTTGCTGATGTACCAGGGTCTGTTTCCACAAGTGGTTTATTCCGAACTGGTTGTGTATGGAGATCGTTAGGGATACATGACGTTGTGGCCATCTAGCAGCCACACCAGAGCTTATTGCAGAAAAACTGGATTTCCTGAAACTGCTTATAGTCCAATTCTTTTCCTTAATTCAGCTTGTCTGTGCTTTTGTTGTGGTGTACACCAACCTTCTGCATTTACTCCAATATGTTAGCCCTGCCCACAGGTGTGCCTTTCACTGTGACCCTGGTCAAGGGGTGTTTCCCCAATGTTTTCCTTGCCTGTGTTTCCCTGATATTTCTGCCATTTCCTGGCTGGCAACTAGAGTTCTTTTTTTAAAAAAAGAAAAGGATTAAAGTGAAACAGTGCTTTAGTGTGACATCGTGAACCCGAAGTAAGCACTCCACATCCACCAGCAGCAGCTGCCTGTGGACTGTGAACTGTACATTTAAAGTTGTTACTACGTCAGGGGCTAAGGTTTATACTACTAAAAGCTCTGTGTGGTGGCATGTACATGTATAAGTTCCCATCCAGATCGCAGTTCCAGACGTAATTATTGCAGAATAATCCTCAGGTGCACATTTAGAATGCATCATTATCACGTGATAGCGAAAAAAGCCCCAGTCTCCAATGTACTTCTACCCCCTTCTCTCACTATCTCATTATGACACTACTGCGCATTTCTCCAGGAATACACATACCCCCTATGACAGTACCTCGCTTTCACTGTATAACTCTATCTTGAAATAACACAATTACACATTTGCGCTATTTGTGCGATAGCACTATCTCATGAAAGCGCATTAGTTCAAGATTTTTTGCTAACTCCCCTTCTGGTCAATGAGGCTTGTTCCTGAAATTGCACTATCATGCATTTGCGCAATCACGCGATAGCGTATTTATTCTGGGGTGCCTTGCTAATGCAGACGCCTGCTTTTTAGAGAGAAAGGAGGTGAAATGGGCAGAATCAGGCATAGGTCGGGGGGGTCTACTCAGAAGTAACTCCCTTTGCGGTCAATGAGGCTTGTTCCCGAATTTCCTGAGATTGCCATTAAGCCAAAACACTAAGTAGACCCAAGGTACATCATGTATTCATTGGGTGAAATGCATAGTAACTCCCCAATGGCTGTGAAGCACTATTTCCAAGCTGCGTGTCTCTGCTATTTGGTTCAAGGCTTTTCAGGAGGAATTCATGCTAGCTTCAGTCCTTTGCATCATTGACTAACTGGAGCTTCAGGGGCAGAATAGAGCCTGGAGGGGGGAGCCTCTCTAATTGGTTGAGCAGCCCCTGCCAATCTGATGGCATTCACTTCCAATCTCCCACCCCACCCAGAAGTATGTTTCTGTCAGTGACTTATAATGGTGTGGTGCTTTCCTTCGTGGAGCCCTGCCAATTCCGTGAAAAATCTGGTATTCCTCCATTTGCTTTACCCTTCCGTTGTTATGGAAACACGGCCCCAGACAAATGTGAGTTCAAAGGAATACTTTAGTGTGTATTGGAGATCAGACCCATACTCTCCTTTGCAATTATGATCTCTGCCAAATAACTTGCCTGTTTGCCTTAGTGTCCAATGGTTTCACCTGGAGCCTCCCCCACCCCACCCCATCCCATCCCATTTTTAATAATGGACAAATTGGATGCCGAACTGGTGGATTGTGGTGGCTGTCAGAGGTGGTGGAGATCACACACCTTTCTCCCAACACATGAGAACAAGTGTGACATCTTACCAGCCTTCTGAATCAAGGTAAGACACTATTCTTAATTTCAGTTAGATGCTAAGTAATTGCAGTGAATTGATTAAAGTGTCCTTAGAGTCTTTGCAGGTGCCTGCAAAGTGTCCTTAGGGTCTTCTTTGCAGATGTTCTCCCACTGTGTCAGGAAGAACACTAGATCTAGTTGGCTCTGCTTACTGTAACCTCTTGGCTGTGCCTTATATTAGCTGCACTACCATCCACCCCACCAGGAATTGGCTACCACTGGTGTCAATGGGAGGGAATATAACAAAGCCAGCTCTAGAGCTGGTATCATTTTTTCCTGTTCTGAGGGTGTATCTGGGGAAGGAGGGAGCTTTGGATCCAGCAGGTCCAAAGCCTCTCAGATCAGCCCTGACAAGTCCCCAGAATGCCCTCTTTCTGCCAATATATAGAGATGCATGGTCTCCTTGGTATTCTAAGGAGCTGAAGGCAATGAAATGACTGGGTTGACAACGTGAGTGCAAGTAGCAGAAGGCTTGTAATAAATACAACTGAACACAAGCAAGAATTGTTGGACTCATTCTGTGGCAGTCATGGCAGCAAAAAAAAAAAAAAAAAATCTCCAACACCATCGTGTCCACACAATGTTGTCCATCAGAGCTGTTTCAGGTGGTTGAATACAGGTCCAGAAAATCAGATGGTAGAGCCCTCTGATCCTCTGTCACCAATTTGCATTGCATTCGTGGATAAAACCTGCCAGCTCTGGGCTGGAACAGGGGACATCAGAGGTAATCAGTGCTACTCTGAGGAAGGAGGTGGTTCCTGCAACAAAACAAGTCTTGATCAAGGACAATTGATCAAGGACAAGTCTTGATCAAGGACAATTGCTTGCTGCCCAATGTCCCAAAACCAAACATGGACGGAAATGCAACCTGACATCCAAGGTCTTGGTGCAATTTACGCAACCCTCCCCCCTCAAAATGCATTAAAAATGTAAACCTTTGCAAAATGCACACAAACACACTTTAGTCATTGAGGAAAATTCATGCATTTCAAACATCTGTATAACTGATGTGTACACTTGGGGAAATGAGCACGAATTGTCATGAGAAAGGGAAAAAAAGCTCTCAGTGAGATATGGACACAAGTCAGAATGAGCTTTGAGGTAGAATTTGGAGAAATCCTGCCCTCATTCTTTTATCTTCAGGTTAGGACACTGAAGAAAATGGGTTGTATCCAGACCACATTAGTTGAACTTAAGCCCCATTGATTTCAATGGGAACTCAGTTCAACTAATTTAGCCTGGATTGATTCCAATAATAGTAACTTGCCCAAATTCCATACTCCCTCCCACCCTTAGATCCAAAAACATTAATAAGAGGATACAATGAAGATAAATGTATTAAAGAGATTACATATATACTAATATGTTGCAAAAAATATAAATTAAAAGCATTTGTTTCAGAATTCCCCCCCCCCCGGCCCACCGAAGTTCATTCTGGTTATAAGTTACATCCTCAGTTTACACCACATAAAGCCAACATCAAAGGATCTAGAAGGCTCTCTTCTTTTTAAAGAAACCTGGATGGGGCGGGGGGACCATCATAACCATGGGGTCTCCAACATGTTGCCTATGGTCACCAATGTGCCCATGGACACATGTCTTCGCACCCACAAGGCTCCCTGCCTCTCCCAATTGTAATTTTATTTCTTAAGATTTTTTTGAATTACTTTTTTTAACTGGGAGGTTGGCATGCTATAAAGCAAAGTGCTGCCCTGAAACACCATCTTTATTTGGGTTCAACAGAGTGGTGTTTGCTTGCTTGTTTTTTGGAGCTCAGACCCCACCTCTGCCCTTAGGTTTGGGGACAAATTACTTTTCTTTTATTCCCCAACAGTGTGCCTTCAGGGAAATGAGTTTTTTGTGAGCAGCTATGCTATCATGACAGTCATTTTGAGTGGGCAAGGCATCCTCATGGCAGCCATTTTGTGACAGTGCCCACAACACTCTCTCAACATTTCAAATGTGCCCAGCAATCCAAAAAGCATCTTTGGTTACTGTAAGGGAGCAAGGGAAGATACGCTGAACAAAGACAGAGATAAGATGTTTCAATGCCAAGTTATACCTGCTAGGATTTATTTCATTCTGTTGTTATTACCACTGTGTCCACAGTGGACTTGAATCATGCTATTAGTGTTTATCATAATTTGTGTTGGGTTTGTTGCTGGCTTAAAGAGACACTTAGCGGTGCTTTTTGTAGATAATACAATTAGTGTAGGTCTAATCAAGTAATTAGCACATGCACATTTACATAGTAATATTTTATTTAAAAGTATAATTATTGTTTTAATTGAGTCATGCTAGGAAACTTCCTAAATGCTTCCAGGATAAACTTCATTTCAAAACACTAAATGTAAACAGAATCTAAATATCTTACTCTGTTGGCCTTTTCTCCCATAAAGGTTTGACACAAATACTAAGCAATACTCTGATAATCAAGAAATAAAGGCTATAGTCAGTGGCATTTTTAACAGTGATCTTGGGCTTTGAAGACTAGATATTACCCCCACACACCAATTCCAGCCAGTGTTGTTTGTTTTACCACAAAGTATTTTTCAAAATACGAAGGACACTCTTGCAGTGAGGACTCTGCAGTACTATGGCTTGCAACTACAGAGAGACTTGATGCAGAGCATATTCGCAGATTCATTTCAGCACATCAACATCCAATAACACGAACTGAACTTTGCAGAGGCCTCCTAAGTGGGAACAAATCTAATAAATTGAGGGCTACTTTGTTGGGTGATATTGATTGCGTTTTATTTGAAAGAAGAGGCTACCTTCCTATTCGAAGCTATGCAATCAACTCAATCTTTCCTTCACTGTTAATAAATATTTGACTTCTGAACTCTAGATACTTTTATAACAGTTTCATTCCTGGCATCGACTTTAAAGGCAAATACAGTGACCTTTGGAGTTTTGCCATTGATTGGTTTGTGGGTTCATTAATGGCTGGATTCACACTAAAGTGGTCTGATTCCATGCCTTAGAAACATCACTTAAATCAATGATGTAGCTGTGAAATATTTAAGAAAGAAGGAAAAGAAAGTTGAGACAGTTTGACTCAGGGAATGAACCCCTTAGTATTAGTTCTTTCAAGTTCTTACTTTGTTCTTATGCTATAGCTTTGGTCATTTATTATACCCCATCAGAGGGCATAAATGAGTGATCAGAGGGTGGGCCTTCTTAACTGGCATAGCCCATACATGGAATGCCCTTTCCAAGGGGCTCAAATGGTGTCTTTCAAATGCCAGGCAAATACCTCCCCCTTCTAGCACAACAGCTACCTGATTTTTATGTGCTGCATTGATTGGGGGCCTTTAATGTGTGTTTTTATTCTTCTGGTGCATTTATTGCTGATTGTTACCCACACTTTTTAAGGGTTTGAATTTAATTTGATGATTTATTAGCCACTCTGACAGCCTGTGCTGAATAGTAGCAAGCATAAATAAATATTCAAATGTATGAAAATGTAGAAGAAATCTGACCAGGTAAAGTTTGCACAAGGCCTATATGCTGTTCTACACCTGCATAGGATTGCCCAGTAGCCTGTATTTAACTGGTCTGAGCATTAAACTATGTTCTTTTCAGGCAACCAGTACCAATGTCTGAAACACCAGTATACCGTATATATTTTGCACTCCTCCTCAACGGTTGGTTCCTGGTGGTGGTGGTGGTGGTGGTGGTAGTAGTAGTAGTAGTAGTAGTGACAAGCTCAAATGAAAGTAGTAAACCTCAAGTAACCTCAACATATTCCTGGCAAGTACTACTTCTCCGGGTGTCTAGCCATCATCCTCCATTGGGTGGCCAGTTATACATTACAAAAAAAGAAGGCATGCATTGCCAAAAGAGAGGACAAAAAAGGACACTGCATTGCACAAAAAATTCATATGCTAATTTATATGTATAGATGCAAATTTAAAAATATTTACTACAATTTAAATAGAAATACAATATATCTTCACTGTAGAGGGGAAAACAGTGATCAGGTGATCTGTTTGCCTGCTCAACCTGCTGATAAGATGCTACTGAAGGGCAATTGCAGGGCCCCTGCTCTTTCTCCTTTTGGTTCTTTATCTTTTCACCTAACTTGGATTAGACACCTTCAAGCAGAGGACACCTTCAAATAGAGGGCTGTCTTCTGACAGACCTTCAAATAAAAGGACTATCCTCTATAAAGTAGGACACTAGTTCATGATCCACATTGCTGCAGTGAAAAACTGGGGCAGAAAAACAGGTTCCTCTTTGCTCCTGCTTGCAGTGAGGAGGTAGGTACAGGAGGCAACATCCAGGCATGATGACGTAGCAGGCAGTCATTTGGCAGCATGCCACATGCACATATTCGGCCTCTTCCTGACCCAAGGGGGAGGGGGGTATTGGATTTGGGTTTTTGATGTTTTGTTTTGTTTTGTTTTGTTTTAAGAAAACCTAGACAGAAACACCTGGCTTTCCCACTCTTTTCCAGAAACTGTGGAGGGGTGGTGGTGGCTAAATGACCCCCCAAATTAGCAATACTAGTTGTTTCTGGTTGATTGGCAGCTCACTGTACTGCATGATTCTGCCTCATCTACTGCCCTTACCATCCATATTCTGTTCCAACTCCAGTCTTACCCACCTAGATTCCCTGGACCTTCAGAGTCTGCTCTTGTTCTGATCCTGACCCCACCTAAGAAGCCACTTTCTGAAAATCAAAAGCTGCCAACCCTACACCTGCCTTCATTTTAATAGCACCTCCTAATGTAATTTTGGCTGCCACTTTCCACAGCAAAGATTGCTAAGTGCAAGCTGTGTACTAAAAAGACATGTATGTGTGAAAAATCTCACCAAGAGCAGCTTGCAAGGTTTGAATCCTTCTTACCGATGTTGCAAGACCGTACCTATATACCTGGGAGTAAGCCCCATTGAACTCAATGGATCTTCTTCTGGGCAGACATGCATAGGGTTGCGCTCTGAAGAGCACAGAAATAAAATATTTTGGAAGTGAAAACAGTGCTGCGATTAGTCATTTCTACAGCCTGGGGAAGGTTCCCAGTTTTTCACTCCATTTCCCCTGTAGGGCCCTGACTCAAAACAATCTCAGAAGAACAATCCTACTTCTGGTAGATTGTATATACGTAATAGGTAATGAAACATAAAAATGGAGTTGCCCCAAGGTTGACCCCATGAAGAATGATTGGTTGTGTACCTTTCTATACTGCCGCTGAAATTCCAAGTTCTCGGACTTGCTGTTCAGGCTGCTCCTGCTGCGTGCAACACTACAGTAATTCAGTTTCATAATTCCACTGAACTCTACAGTAATTCACATGCTGCTGTGCAAAAATAAAATAAAAACCCTGCTAGCTGCTGCTTTCCAATCAGCAATATATGGCCACAGTCACATGTTTCTAGTTCTCCCTCTCCCATCAGCAGTATTCAGTGGAGGAATGTGATTTACTGTGTTAAACTGAACTATAGACATGATCAGAGCCAGGGCTCCCTTTTGGAAAAAATCATTGTGTAAAAATTGTTGCTTTTGGTTTAATGGTTAGTGCTCTCTCCCCCCCCTCCCCGAAACCCCCACACCACCCCCATATAATTCCCAAAATGCTTCTGGTCTCCAAGACTGGCAATAGCTTCCATAATAAAGTCATAAGATATGATGCAGTTAAGAAGCGTCTTCTCTGGAAATATGATGTCACATGCCATTGCATAGAGTATTTACATCACCGATGAATAGTGAACAAGGCCCAAGTCTTTGTATTACTCCAGCAATGTGGGAGCTACAGCAGTGCTGTTATTTCCCATGTTCCTGGGTAATATAAGATGCTATGGACTTATAGCATGATGGCTATATGCTCTGTGTACCAGTTGCTGGGGAACCACAATGGGAGAGGGCTCATGTTGAGACTGGATTTCCCACAGGCATCTAGTTGGCCACTGTGGGAAAAGGGATGCTTGACTAAAGATCAGGATCTGGCCATTGGTCAGATCCAGCAGGGCTCTTCTTGCATTCTTATGGACCATACAAGAGGAGCTCTTCTCCATACTAGTTCCCAGAGGGGCTTCCCTGGCATGAGGAACAGCCACAACAGGGTTTCCTCAATAGGAGCTTCTCACTGGCATCATGCAAGGGAGCAGCATGGTTACAGTTCTGCTATCAGAATATCATGAGAACCAGGCTCAAGACATGGAACATGGTATCATGGAACATGCAGGATAGCCCAGTTTTGATCCACTGCCCCACAATTTCATTTCCCATTTGTACATGCCAAGTTCAAATTAACAGAAATTAAAATTCCAATTTGGGTATGTCTACCACGACCCTGGCAAAAAACCCCACCAAAATAGGACGATTATTTTTGGGTTGGCAAAAGCAAATGTAAAAAAAGGAGTCAATAGTTTTGGTTCAGCTGTAATTTTGACCCACTGTACACCAGCTCTGAACGTTTCCAAGAACATAGGCTTTCCAAAGTGACTTCATTTACAGGTAATATCTGAATATCTCAAATTTTAATATACAGATGATAGCTGGCAGGCATGCAATATGCATACATATAATGATGCATGATATGACAAGTATTCAAGTAAGCTTTATAGAACAGATGGGCTTCGACACAAGAGGGCTTCAGAGATTTGCATATTCATGAGATAAGAGCAGTTATTTCTCAGCTAGAGGCATAAAAGGACTGATGGGCAGGAATCAATCTGTGGAGCAGGAAATGCAAAATGTTTGTGATGCTGAAAGTAGACAAATGGAAATCTTTTAATATCATATATGGAAACATCATCCATTTGTGTTTCAGCACAGTAGTGTCATTATGCAATGCGTGTAATATTCACCACTCCAGAATCTGTCTAGATGTGGAGCGGTATATAAATGCTGTAAATAAATATGGGGGGGGGGATGGAGCCCTGCAACAAAATGTTAGAGATCATCCAACCTGTGCTCCTATTCAGTGCTCCAGTTTACTATTCATCCTATGTGAGAGCAGGGAGGGTGGCCGCGGGTGTTTTCGTTCCCTCCCGAACAAACACCTTGCCACCACCTCAAGTGGCAGCTGGGCTACTCCCAGCCACACCACCGTCCAGGGACAGAATGCCCTGGCAGGAACAATCCTACATCATTATGTAGCACCATTCCCAGTGGGAAGGGCTTTGCTAGGCCTGGGACCATGGGGCCCCAGCCCCAAATGTATTTCCCCGGGTCCCAGATCTATTGCCCAGAGCCCCAACTGTTCATTGGTGCCAATAGGCGGCTTTTTCCTCAGCATAATTGCCATGCAGGGGGAGATTTTGAAGGAAGCATTGCAGGTGGGGAGGGAAGGGTTAATTCTCACCTCCTCATATGCTGCAACACCCACCCCAAATCTCTCCCGGCATGGCAATTAAGCTTAAGGGGAAAAACGTTTTCCATTGTTCTGAGATGATCTGAGGTAGTACATAAATTAATTGAATAATTTATTTTATTTGAGAGTATTTGGAGGAGAAATCAATTGGCTGGCTTTGCCTCCTTGGAAATTTTTAAACTTTCTAGTAATTGTTTCTACAGTTGCATATATAAATATAAATCAACATATGCAAATTTTATGCAAGTTTGTGTCCTATCAGACACCTCCACTCAGGGGCATGGGAGGGTGGGGAAAGATGGTTGCCCGCCTTGGCTACAATACAGACAGCCATCCCCCCCCGCCCATGAAGAATGCCCCTGGAAATGGCATTACATCATGACGTAGCACCATTGCCAGGGGCATTCTGTCCCAGGAACATGGAACCAATGAGAGCAATAGATCCACTGTCTGAAATAGCAGCAAGCCTTCTTTGGGTTGAAGAAAAGAAAAGAAAAGAAAAGCCTTGGCCACCTCATATTTCGTTTAAAGATGAGACAAACATTCTTTAAATTGGTGTGCCCCCCCCCAAGATTAATAGGAGGCATTTTCTTGAACCTGAGTGTTTTATTGCTATATCACAAGATGGAAGACTTTTGGAGAGTAAGACAGGAAAATGTATTCTTTTCCCTCCCAAAACCTCCCCACAGAGCCAAGTAAAGTTCAAAAATTCTATTTCTGCTTTTACATTTGTTTATTTTTACTTTACCCCATTTTTGGCAGATCTGAGACAATAAAACAGTTTTCATAGGCAACTCCAAACAATTTCTGAATGACTTAGGATCACTTCTAGTAGATGCCAAAATAAATTCAACCCTTGTTTTAACAGAGGCTTGGATGTTCGAAACCTGACCAGGGACGCCAAGTTCAGTTCCTGGTTTAACAGGAAACCACCATGAACAATTTAGGAATAAAATATTTTTATGGCCACAGTTCAACCTCAGACATGTAATAACAGCCAAAACTTTTAACCATGGAGAAGAAGCCCATGAATTTGAGAAAATAAAACAGAACAACAACCCATTGCTACCAATTCCTTTGCTTGTTAAGTATGCGTAGTTTATTTAAACTATATGTTAAGTATAGTTGTTGTTCTTGTTAAGTATGCGTAGTATTTAAAAAGTTACTTCAGATGTAATGTTCTGTTATAGACTTTTGAAATAATTACAAAAGTTCCTTTGTGTGAAAATGTTACATGGGGAAAGTTGGTCATGTAATTTTTCTGGAGCTAGTTGATCATGTAACTTTTCTGGAGCCACATCCCTGCACATGGCTGAAATCTAGAATCCTAATTCACAGATACGTCTGAAAATCCTGTGTAGATGATTGTTACATGTCAAGCTCATTCGTATGCAGAAATGCTAAATTATTTCTCCCCATCCCTGCACCCAAAATGAGCCATTAATTTATTTTCCAAAGTGCAAGTCTAAAAAAAAAACCCAGATGTCTTCAAAGCAGCAAAGTCATCACCTTCTTAGGCTGCCAGTTGACGCTGCTTCAAAGTGGCTTTGAAAGCATGGTTTCTTTCCAAAGCTAATTATATCATTGCACTCTCCAGTTTCCTCCAATCACAAAATAATGAAGTCATCTCTTCATGTCATGGTATAGCTATTCTATCATCACCATGCCTCAGGAAGGAAGAAGACAGCAAAGGAAGTATTAGTAACAGTATTGGCAAGTTCAAGACATAACAATGAAAGTGAACTGTGAAAATTAGGTATTCAGGGCACTTATTTTACACTAGTAACTCATGTTGCTTCCTTTCAGCATTCTTCCACTTTTGAAGCTTATTCAGCAGCATATCTTTGCTGGGAATAGTGAAAGCAGCGTGATAACCTAATCATAGCAATTCAGATATTTTCTAAAAATGTGAGATTTGCAATAGCCTCACAATATTTCCAGAGCTTCACTAATAGGCTAAGCCCCTACATTTACTAAACCCCAGAAGCCTAATTATCAATATTACAGAACAGTAACCATTGTGCTGATTTTGAAGAATTTATTGCAGATGCAAAAACACTACAGAAATCAATATATTTTGCTCATCTGAAAGGAGACAGAACTCTTCAGTCTAATTACTAGATTTAACATACCTTCCGCACCAAAACAGTGGCTTATGGCAAACCTCCTTGTACAGCATTTTTCATTGGCAGAAAATCATTTCTGTTCACCTTAATTGCACAAGCCAACTTGAAGGGGATGAGCTGTGGGGACCTGGGGTGCGGGTGAGAGGAGAACAAGAGGCAATGCACATGACTACCTGGTGTCTGCCAGGAAAGTTCTGCAGAAGATTGAATGAGCAAAAGAAAATTCAGAAACAACGTGCTGAGCAAAATTGAAGTCCCAGCCAGTCAGCTGTGAAAATTATAGTTTTTATAATACTTTTTTTTCCTGGGCAGGAGGAGGGGGAAAAGGTAAGTTGAGCAAGTTATCTCCCCCCACCTACCCCTTGCCCTCTCTCTTTTCCTAATGTATATTTAAACAGGGAAAAGCCTGGCTGAATACTTGAGAACACAGGTAATAGTAAAGCTATTTGGTAAAAATAAACTCATCCCAAACCAGATCTCCATGTTGTAGCTGGGTTCATAAATATAGCAGCAGATGGTTTGGCTGAAGTTCACTGGCAGCGCTCTGTGGAGTTACGCCATGCCCGAGCTACAACTGGTGTGTTTAGTATGAATCCTGGCAGTTAGCGTCAGTTTTAAAAAAGGTATCACAGCCTTTAATTTCAGTTAAGCCTGTCTTCCACATGTCCATAAGAATACATACTTTCTAAGGGGAAGGGCACAGTTCAGCGGTAGAAGACAGTTCCCCTGTTTTGCGACAGAAATTCCAAATTCAGTCCCTGGCATCTCCTTTTAGGGCTGAAAAAAGTCCCTATCTGAAACCCTGGAGAGCATCTGCCAGTGAGGGTCAACAGTACTGGGCTAGATGGGCCAATGGTCTGACTCAATAAAAGGCAGCTACCTGTGTTCCTGTGCTTCTTGCTGCCAATGCTTTCTGCATTTCCTAGGGCTTCTTCACACAGAGCTTTTATCCTGCTATTGAGATTGCTCACTCGCGGATGTTTGCGGGTCCTTTTCATGATGTCATCAACCACCAAGGCGCATCCAGAGGTATTTCCTGGTTATTCCATCACAAAAAGATCCGGAAATAATGAACTATCAAATTAAGTTGGAGTGTGGT
This sequence comes from Heloderma suspectum, assembly GCF_057233095.1. Lineage (NCBI taxonomy): Eukaryota > Metazoa > Chordata > Lepidosauria > Squamata > Helodermatidae > Heloderma > Heloderma suspectum. The sequence goes on from NC_139458.1 coordinate 278,186,517, forward strand.
GCTATTAAAACAGCCACTAGATGGCGCTGTTTCATTGAGCTCTATGGAACCTTGAAAATTAAAAACTTATATCTAGTATAAAATATATTACTGAATGTTGAAGGTTCATATTAAGTTGTATTATTATATAATATTATACATATATTATATTACTAATAATACTAGGCTTTTGGGAATGAATTTTAGACCTCTTTCTTTGATATAAGATTGATATAGAAATGTAAGGTTGTTTATGAAATTGTAAGATTGTTAAAGTTATAGATATAGTCTTTAAAATAGAACAACATTGGAGACCGGGGGGTACTGGAGCTTAAACTCAATTTGTTAGGGGGAGGGGAGCGAGGGGGAAGGAATTTTCTTCTTTTTTCTTCACTTCCTTTCCTCCTCCCTTTTCCCTTTAACTCTTTCTTTTTCTTTTTTTCTTCTCTTTCTGTTATTGTGGTGTCCTCATCAGAATATTGTATTGCTGGGAAACTGAAGCACTGATGAGGTTGTTGGTAATTTTGGTACTGTTTCTTTCATTCATATTTAGGGATGTCAGAGAATTTCTCCATGAATCTCCGGGAGGCTGAATGCCAACGCATTCGGGCCCCCAAATTGGTGGAGAAACGGTCTGCCACCCCCCTGCCACCCCCCCGGGATGGGACTTACCTTGTGCGAATGTCCCTGGCGGCAGCGGCTCCCAGCGGCGGTTCAGCGGTTCAACACAAATAGCGTTGCCCTTATTTTCGCCGTAGTCTACGTAAATGTTTACGTAGACTACACGTGCCCAAATAAGAAACGCAAATGGCGGCGCCCATGGGTGCCACCATTTGCGTACACGCTTTTTTTTTCAAAGTCAGCCGTGATAAGGTACGTAAACATTTACGTAGCCTATCATGGCTGACTGCAGGGACGCAAACGGCGGTGGCTATGGCCGCCGCCATTTGCGTCCCGGCAGGACAGCAGGATTCGCGGCCGGAGGGACGGGGCGCCTCCCCCCCTGGCCAGAATTTCGGCTGGAGGGACGGGGCGCCTCCCCCCCACCGCGAAGCAAGCTGTGGGATCAGGTAAGGGACTTTCATCCATCCCTATAATATAATAAATAAAAATATATTTAAAAAAAAGAAAATTAAAAACTTCCCCTTTCAGCAATCACGTGGTTGCCATCTGGGAGCCCACGGTAAACACGGAAAGGCTCCACAATGGGAGAATGGTGGGTTTTTTCTTTAATGTAAGGGCAGTCCTATTTAGCACTTGCCATGGGACCAGAGGAAGCTGCATTTTTGGATGTGCAGAGGAAAAGGTGGGAGTGAGAGAAAACTACTGCCTCCATTGCCTGTTTTTTAGTATATATTTGCATATACAACAATAAAAAACAGAAAAACAAAAAAGAGGGATAACCACAAAAGTGAAGGAAAAAGGACGGAAAAAAGGAAGAACACGTCATAAAGCATAGCCATACACAATAATCATTTACATCACCCTTAATAGAAAAAGAAAAAGAGGGGAAAGAAGGATTTAACACCTCCATTTTAAATATATACATTAATATAAGCAGTCAATATATCTAAATAAGGATCCGTACGAGATTGACAGCTGGAGGAGATGCGTTCCAATGCAGCAAGAGCAGTGAGATCTTCAGTCCATTGTATGATAGGTGGTGGGTGTTTATCCATCCAAGCTTGAAGTATAAGTCTCTTTGCAACTGTAAGGGCTCTCAGTCTCCACTCAACCTCCCTCCCCTCTTTAAGCTATTCTCTCCAGTCAGTTACTAGCATTTCCAAATGATTCTCAGATCAATGTTCACTCCTGTGAGCTTTCATAATCCAGATGAAATAGAAGGAGAGAGAGTGAGAGAGAGAAGCCTTGAACGAGTTGAAAAACACCTCTAAGTCTAAGCTAATGGAAATTTCTCTACAGTGCGAGAGTGTTCCCACTACTACTCCATACATAGCAACCCTGTGAATTTAGACCCCACTACAATGTCTTAGAGTTCACAAGTTCAGTCATATTTTAAATTTATGGCTCACCTGATCCATAAAGTTCCAGGCAGGTAACAACATTCCCTTATTTCATTTGTCCTCGGCTCCTCGCAACACTCCTGAGATGGACCATTAGTCTTCCCATTATGGAGAACTGAGGCAGAAGCACAGTGCTTGTCTAATAGCACTGAGTAAATCCATGGCTGATTCAAGGCACCCCATTCACTTCTCCAGTTGGCTTTTATGTGTTTTTTTTTTAAAAAATACACTGGAGAATCTGTCCCCAGTTGCAAGAAAATCACATGGATCATCCTGTGGTTTCATAATTACATGCATATATGTGTGTTATATTGAATGTTGGCATTCAAATGTGAATTTAATTACCTTTGTGAATGTCTGAAAATAGATATCTGTTCCTTCATTTTTCGGATATGCACCAGAGAAGACCAACTATCACACGCACATGACTCCCAACATTCACAGCTTTTCAGTGAGTTTTCAGATACTCACAAAAGTTGTCTTTAATTGTCAGCACACTCCGGGAGAGAGCGGAGGACAGGAAGACCTGGTGTGCTATGGTCCATGGGGTCACGAAGAGTCGGACACAAGTTAACGACTGATTGAACAACAACTCACATCTGAATGTCTATATGCCTACTAATATGTTCACAGCTCCCAGTATTATCTGACAGTGTGTTACAGACCTGCTCTCACCTTGGAGCTTGGGAGGCAGGCATATCTTTGCCTCTCTTGCCTGCTATTGGCTTGGCTGCTCAGATGTTGCAGATGACATCTGCCAAATTAGGTGAGGTGTTTGACTACTAATGAGAGGGCCTTTTCAGTGGTGGCACCCTGATTGTAGGATGCCTTCCCCAGAGAGGCTCGCCTGGCACCTGTTGTGATCTTTTCAGGCCCAGGTAAAGACCTTTCTATTTTCCCAAGCTTTTTAGACCTCCAGTTTTACAAGTTGTGTTAATGCATTTCAAAATCTTTGCAGCACTGCTGGCTTTTACTTTTTACTTGATTTTTACTTGTTTTTTTCTATTTTAATTGTAAGATTTTTATATTATGTTTTACTATGTTATTGTGTTTTATAGTTTTAAGCTTTGTTTTGTGAACTGCCCAAAGAGCTTTGGCTAATGAGTGGTATGGAAATGTAATAAATAAATAAATAAAATTACTTGAATTAGCCAAGTGGGTGATATGAGGGACTATAAAGACCTTACAACTGTAATTCTATAGTGATCGCTCAATTAAACGATATAAGTATTACCAATAGACCATGGCTTTCATTTATTTATTGAGATTTTTACAATAGAAGAATCCCCCATTACCTAATTATATCCCCTTCCTGATTATAAAGTTGGTGATACAGGACATGTATAAATAAGCCTCCATGTCCCAAGGTTCCTTCCCTCGCCACACCCCCAGGTCACTGACATGTGTTAAATTCTGTGTCTTTAAGGTTACATATTAAACAATGTACAGTTGTTGCTTACACATATACTGATTTGCCTATTCTGGATTTATATAAAGAAAATGAACAAAAGTTAAGAAAAAGTATGGAGGCGGAAGATAAGAAAAAAACTTTCTAGCCACAAATTAGTTTAGCAGTTGCATAACCTAGTGACAAATAGTCCTTGACCATAGAAAATAATGTGAATATTTTGCTAATGCACCTTCAGTACACGATAGCAAAAGGCCAAGGACGAAAAAGGTACTTTACAAGTAAATATGTGTGACAGATAGCTTCTATGTAATCTTCCTTCCAATACCCCTTAAGTACTTCGTTTTCTGCAGATGCTGCTTCTTCCTTACAATATTTTCTTTTTTCCCCAAGTTAAGAAACAAGAAACTGGATTACTTTTCCACACAGAGAAGCCACACTACATTATATTCCATGTAGCATGTCCAGACTAAAAGAGTGCTGGAGATGACTGAGCAATTTGCTGAGAGAAATCCAATCTGTGTACTTTTACTGGTAGTGTAGATTTGAACTAGTGCCAACTATATAGCTCAAACATATACAGTGCCAACTATATAGCTCAAACATTATCCTATCACTAAAGCAACATGAAAGTGCATAGAAGCAAATATTTATTATTAATAACCATATGTGTATCTTGTCTTTCCTAAAATGAGCAACATAAATGGGCTCTACCCCTACTTTATCCTCACAACAACCCTGTGAAGCAGGTTAGGCTAAGAACAGGAGTGGAGTGATAGGAATCCATCAACATTTGCATACATAGTGCTCTAATACATGAATATGGGGGAAGTTTCATTATTATCTAGAAGAGAAACTGAACTTTTGACTCAGATTGTGTTATTATATTGGGATGAAAAGCTCCAGTGTGTTTCTTGACTCCTCAAGAATATTCAGGTGCACAAAGAATAGTTTTGTGCATGCAATTATTAAGATATCAGGTCTATCATTGTGAAATATGAGTGCTGTCAGAGGAGATTTAAAAAAAATAGCACAATCCTATGCATATTTATTCAGAAAAAAAATCAATCCTATGGATGTTTACACATTAAAAAAATAATATGTGTATGTTTACATCAATCCTGTGTATGTTTACATCAATCCTATGCATGTTTACAAACCTATGCATGTTTACTCGGAAATCAGTCCCACTGTATCCAAAGGAGATTATTCCCAGAAACGCGTGCATACAATTGCAGCCTAAGACATCTTGTTAAACCTTAACAGTTACTGTTTGCATGTTCTTAACTTATAAACACATTGGATCATTAATATTAAGATCTTTCAATAACGTTAATGTCTTCTTTTCAGGAATGCTTTACTTCAGGGGCTGGCAACATGGTGCCCACGACTACCAGTGCACTCCTGGACAACTTTCTTGGCACCCATGATGTGAGCTACCCCTCCCAATTTTATTTTATTTTTTTAAAGTAACACATTTTCTTAACAGCCCCTAGAATCGCTTCAAAGCAAAGGGAGGGCCTCTAGCCATTGCCATCTTCAGTTCCCATGAATGTCTCTGGGCTACAGATGAGGCTCAGAGACATTCTCAGGAAATGAAGGTGATGGGAAGCTTCAGGCTGATGCTTTCGTCTGCAGTGCACAGTGGGGGAGCAGTAGGAACCCAGCTGAGGCTGGGGGAGCCAGCTGAGAGCAACCTGGGGGCCTGGGAGAGCTGTGTGCTTGCATATCTGAATGGATGTGCGCGCCATGTGTGTGAGAAAGAGAAAGGGAGAGAGGTTTAGGGGGGATTTTGGAGGGATCCTGAAAAGGGAGAGGGTGGTTTTTCATGTGCCTGCAGTGAGAAGCAAAAGGGGGAACATGTATGTATGGGGTGCTTGCGTGCGTGTGTGTGTGTGTGTGTGTATGTGTGTGTGAGAATGGATGGATGGATGGAGGATGGATGGATGGGTGTGTGTGTGAGACAGAGAGAGAGAGAGAGAGAGAGAACATGTCTGTGGATGGTGAGCCAGGGTTTGAAAGTGTGTGTGTATATGGGTGGTGATCCAGAGTGAGAGAGAGAAAGAGATGGGGGGAATCAGTTGGTTGATAGAGAGGGAGAGAAAAGAGTTTGTCTTCTGTGTGAAATAGGTGTGTGTTGGTGTTGAAAATGGTGGGTTCAAAGGAGTTGTTTAGACACTCAGACCTCTCTGCTGCCTTGTACTCAGTCTTTTGGGCAGGTTACTTATCTTTTGTGACTAGCTATGCCCCTCATGGCAGCCATTTTGTGGTGGTACCCAGGACAGTTTCTCAAAATGCCAAAAGTGCTGATGGACCCAAAAGTGTTGCCTACCCCACACTACTTGGCAGGCTTCCTAACAAGTTAATCCTCAACCATGCAATTTAGATAGCCACCGCACACCAATTTCTGTTGCCAGAATGGAGAGATTCCATTCCACCATGCCAAGCCTCCCTTTCAAAGTGTTTCGTGTTCTCAAGCAAAGGACTGGGACTGAGGCCATCCGTAAAGTTTGCCATGTATCATGTGGGAGGGGAGGGGTAGTAAATTTGTGACAAAGGAGAGATGGCGTATTTTTGATTAAAATCGTACAAAGTGTGACAAAGGGAGCTTCAGTTAAATAGCCTGTGTTAAGTGTGGCGTGTGTGTGTGTGTATACATACATACATACATACATATATGAGAAAGATAGAAAGACTAACGAACGAGTATTAAAAAAATATTTTAAGCTAAACTTTTCAGCTTTCATCCTCATCAGTAGCTGTGCTGTTAAATGGGTATCAGGAATGCCAGTTTAATGAATCACCACAGACTAACGGCATCCACAGTGGATCCAGAGCCTCCTTGTTGTTTTGCTGTTGTGCCACTTTACACCAACCTCTCCCTTGCGTGCGCTCTCTCTCATTAAAAATAAATAAAGGCAACAAAAAGAACCTATAGAATAATATGAGGAAACAAAAGAACAAAACTAAAGAAACATTCATTAATCATAATTCTTAGTCTATCACCAATATGCTTGTGGCACATCTACAGTAGAACAGCCTAAGCAGGAGCTAATGAAAGAATGATTCTAAAAGTTATACAGCATATATAAGGAGAGCATAATATTTTGTGTGGCATATTTTAAATTTAACATCCTTTGGTTATACCAGCCCTTTCCAGACAATCACTCAAACCAAATCTCCCATCAACAACTTTCTATTGTTCCCCTGTTCTTAAATTCTAGCACAGAACATTAAAAGACCATCACATACAGCTGCTGGTAGTGACTCCTCTGAGCCAGACCAATGAAACAAAAACTTTTTCAAGGTTTTGCCCCTAAAAGTCAATTAATTCCTTTCCACCTATCTTTCCCTCAAGTTATTCACAATAAGCTTAAAAGCTGTTTCTTACATAGGCTGGAGGAAATCCCACTGTACACACTGAAGCCCTTGGACAAACCCAAAGAAGCTCTTCAGATCCCAGTCTAATTTTCCTGGGCAGTACAGTGTTGGCCGTAACAGGGAAAGAGTACTCAGACCTTCATGTAAATGTATACTTTTTAACATGTGTATGCAAAATAGTTAATAACTGCACATAACATTTTTCCAGCTGGTCATCATGAATCATTGCAGCCATTACAATCGTATCTGATTTACAAATGTACATCTTTCTTTATATGCTGTGTACTGTATTAGTGAGTCAATTTAGAAAAGACATTTGAGCATGTGCTTAAGAAGTGCTTTTCAATGTTATTAAAGTAATTAAGAACAATCTATGATCAGAATTAATTAGTATTATCGAGCTACTACAAAGTGCTTTAACAAGTTATTATATTACTACAGTGTGATTATCTCTACTCTTTTGAAACCCCAAAGGCTGGAAGATGTGATTTTTTGTTCAAAGCAATTACATGGACATTAGATCATATCTTTGCATTGTAAAAGAAAATTAAATATAGCTCTCCAATATCAAATCCAGTTATTGCTGTTGTTGTTGTGTTTTAAAAAGGGCTTTGCAAATTTTACCACCAAGTGTGGTATGTATTCTACACTGACCAGCAACTTGACTTGATGGAGATTTTCCCTAGCTTATACATCAGCTTTCTAGTATTTGTCCTTCAGGCCCAGAAATGCTGGGTTTTCTTTACCAAGCTAGATCATTGCCTAGATCTAAGAATGCTGGCCTTGTGTTCTTAAAAGACTTGCTTTGTTTATAGATCCTACCTGACAGACCTCTCAACCACCCAGGGCTCTGGTATTTTCACACCTTGAAATTAGGAACCATGTGAAGGACATCAACACATTGTTTTATCAATAACTACTGCACTACAGTACAAGGCACACAAATAGCCTGGAAGTCGTTAGAATGGTTCCATATACCATCTATATCTGTAACAGCTATGTCTGGGCCAGACTAGATAAGTTAATGGAGACTAGACAAAAAGATGCCTGGAGGAGGGGAGGGGCTGATTTGGATCAGGACCATGGCACCAGGCAAGGAGCTTTAATCTTTTCACTCCATGTTGTTTTCCTGATAAAACTACCTCCACCACCACCCTCCAATGGAATTTGCTATTTGCCCCAGTAGGGAAAATTTTCATGAAAACCATCATTTTTCCCCAACAGGACAAATAACTGATTGGAAGAGGGAATTTTCATTGGGAAAACAGCACGGGAGGGTCAGTGGGTGGGGAGTTAAACCCACTTCTGCAGGTGGCATGGCCCCAATCTGAATCCCACCCACTCACTCCCTGTGGCTCCTTTTTAAAGAGAGGGGAGTATTTGATCACAGATCTCCAATGTTTCATCTAATATGGTACTTGGGAACATTGCATTGAGAGAGTCTTCAGAGGAGGAACCCCACCACCACCACCTCTGCCAAAATAAAAATACCCCAGACTGATACAGGACAAGACACTGAGGTATATCATCAGCAAGGGGGTAGGCCAGGTCAACTGTACTGGCTGAGATCAAGCGAGTGCAGTGTCTTCTGTGGCCTCAGCCAATGTGGCCCCACTGGGTCACCTTGCCTACTTTCTCCACAGAACCACCCTGCAAGTGGAGTCTCCCATGCAGCAGTCACTTACATCCCAGGCTTTCAGTGCACAATGCCACCGAGGTCCATTTATCTGCCAGCCCCACGGCAGAAGTAAGGAGAAGAGACAGGGGGAAGGGTGGCTGATGGCAAGGGGAGACAGCAAGGAAGGGAGGTGAGCAGGCTGAGAGTAACAGGTGGGAAAGAGCTGAAGAGCAAATGATGGCAAGGGAGTGGCTGGGAAGAGGATGAAGTCAGGGATGCTCTGACTTGGATCCCTGCGTTGAGCGGGGAGGTGGACTTGATGGTCTTATGGGCCCCTTCCAACCCTACTATTCTAGGATTCTATGAAAGTGAAGGGAGATTCAGGCTGAGGGGCTTAAGGAAATGGAAAGAGGATTGCGGATGAGGGTTGGAGTGGTGATGAGCAGTTGGGAGTGACAGGTGAGAGAAAGAGAAGCAGGTGAGCAGGGAGAGACTGAGACCAAAGTGTGGCAGTGAGCTGGAGAAAAGTTAGGACAAAACTTCCCCACAGGGCCAGCTGAAGGTGCAAAGCAACAAAGAGACAAAGATGCATTGCAGTCTCCAGAGGTCCTTGAAGCCTGCACGCCATCCCTTGGCACACACACCCCCATACACACAGAGAGAGAGAGAGAGAGAGAGAGAGAGCATAATGGTGACCACTGTTGCAGGGTACATAAAGCCAGTTTCCAACGTCCTGTCACAAGGAAGGAAGAGGAAGAACCAGGAACCAGGATTTGGCTATTGCAGATGAAGGGCTGGGCATGATTTTCAGTGGTTCCTCTTTTACAGAAGATAGCCTTGTATTTTGAAGGTGTCCTCTGTTACAAGGGTTGTCCAGTCCAAGTCGGCTTTGAAGATAAAGAATCATCAGAAGGCAGAGCAGGGACTTTGACGTTGCCCATCAACAGCACCTGGTGAGCAGACTGAGCAAGGGTCACCTGGTCAGAGTCTTCCACCCTGTGCTGAGATATACTGTATTTCTATTTAAATTATAATTAATTATTTATATTACATATAAATTAGTGTATGCAAAATGTATGCAAATTGGTGTCCTGTCACCCTACCCCCTCACCCCCCCCCCCACACACACACTTACAGTAGTATTCCCAAATAAGGGAGCAGTTGGCATTTACTCCTATGGGGACAAGTATAACACTACCCTTGGGAATAGCAATGGTGCTGAATCACTGAATGGTAGGTTCAGAAAGGCAAACTCAAGGGTTTCTCTCTAAACCCATTGCAAATTAGGCTCTGAGCCCTTCCATGTTCTGGTCTAGTTTGTAATAGTTTCACCCTGATGCAATTCTTCTTGCCAATGCCCACTTTTCTTTCCCTGACCTGGTACTGGCAGAGAAGTCTCCTGGCAGAAAGCAGACACCGCTGCAGCAATGTGTAGCAGTGTCCAACGCTATCAAGAATCATGGGAAGTGTCGTTTCCATAGCTCCTAATAGCCCTACTAGGGACAGTAGGAACTATAGTGATGACAACACTTCCTGTACTTCCTAACAGTCCCGGGTGCTGCTACAGATGGCCATGGCAGACTCTAGGACTGATGTCTCCAACATGGCGCTCATGGGCACCACTGTGCTCATAAACAACTCTGTTGGTGCCTGCCAGGCTCCCTGCCCCTCTTGGTTTTATTTTATTTCTTAAGGGTTTTTTAATTCATTATTTTTAGCTGGGAGGACAGCATGTTGCAAAGTGACAGGAAAGCCTCTAAGTGTGCCCTAATGGTTTAATTTTATACAATAGAATTCCATAGTCAAATGGTGTAGAAAATAGTCTGTTCATAATAAAAGAACGGAAGGAATAGCCCACTGTGATTTTAAAACAGTCCCAATAAGGAGAATGTGTAAAGGGATTTATTGTTTTTAAGGAATGAGTGTTCTCATGTCTGTGCGTGTGTGTGTGTGTGTGTGTGAGGGCTGTGCACCACTTCGGCCTGAAGCCCGAGTTCCAAGTTGAAGCAAGGTGCTTCAGGCCACCTCCGAGTCAAGGCGGAGGGGGCCTGAAGAGGCCTGAAGCTAATTTGGTCACTCCAATGCGCTTTGGTGCGATCCAGAGGCCCAGCTGCCACACTGCCGCACAGCCCCCAGCTCCTTACCTGGGTCCTGTGGATGTGCGCCGGCAGCCATCTTGTTGATCTTGGAGGGGAGAGCTATTTTTAAAATGGTGACTCCCTGTATTTCTGGAAATACAGAAATTCCACCCATTCCCTGGAACAATAAGATGGCTGCTGGTGTGTGTCCAGAGGGCTTAGGAGCTGGGGGCAGCAGTGGCTCCCTGGCGGCACCAGCAGCAGCCCACCCTTATTGCGAGCTGCCACCACTGGCCTGGCTCAAGCCTGCATGGCCTCCTCGCAAGCAAGGAACCCGTGAAGGCTTGAGCAGAGGCAGGAGTCATCCTCCAACTGGGCGCCCTCCCCTCCTTGCACGGAACGGAGAGGGCGCAGTTGGCGGGCGACTCCTGCCCTCGTGCCTGTCCTATCTGCATGGTCTCCTTCGGTGCAAGGAGGAGGCCGCACAGGCTTGACAGGTGGCCGGTGCCTCCCGCCAATTGCCTGTTCTTCCTTCCTTGTAAAGGGGGTGGAACAGGTGGTTGGCGGACTGTGACGGGCAGCACATTCCCTGGCAGCTCCCCTGGTGGCACCAGCAGCAGCGGCAGTTCTCCTGGCGGTGGCGCCCCGCCCCCCAAACAAGGGCCCCCTGCTGGGGGCTGGGCGGCATGTTGTGGGGGGGGGAGACGAAGCAGGATTCAGATGTCTGAATCCTGCTTCAGCTTCATAGGCCAAGGCGAGGGGGGGGGATCACCCTGAGCCAAATCAGGCCCACCTAGGAAGCCCTGAAGCGGCTTCTGAGTCAGATGAGGGAGTCCATACACAGCCCGTGTGTGTGTGCGTGTGTGTGTGTGTGTGTGTGTGTATTAGTACTTAAAACTGAGTTCCTAAAAGCATGAACTTGGAGAAACTAATACTAGGGTTTTGTGGAAATAAAGCAAATACTTTGCTCGGTTAGAATGAATTCTAATGAGCACCAAAAGCTTGAAACTTCTGTGCTAGGGCTTTGAAATATTAAATAACCTTAAAAAAAAAGGTCAGTGAGGGCTGCCAGCAACTCCCATGATTCCTATTCTGACAGTAAAAATCTCCCTCAATTGAACATTTAAATTAGCCCTCGCATTAACAACAACAGCAAAAAAAAAAAAGCCACCAAGCTTAGGGATTAGAGATATAAATATCTGCTGTGTATTTTAAGATCTGTTTTGAAAGAAAACTTCCAAGCGTTATTTGGTCATAATGTGTACAATTGCTTTGTAGACTTAACTGCTGCACTTTGTTATTTCTGACCTTTCATTTTTCCTTGGTAAGTGCAAGAATTCTAATGAACAAGAAGCATTTGAGAGGTGTAAGACAAGGGGCATTGCACAGCCACCCCTAATGGTTTCATCTGGTGTGCATTAGTTTCTGCTGCTGTGCACAGAAGTTTAACATTTCCCATCCCGGTTAATCAATGCTGCCCTCTTGGAGTTTAGGGATTACATTATAATTGAAAGAAAATGATTTAGTATTCTAACGCTGAGAAAAACAATTTACATTTGTGGGAGTCCCTGTCAGTGAGGGTCAGCGAGGTTTATTCCTCACCACAGCTTTGTTCTCAAGTAGCAATAGTTGAGCCCTCCAGCAGCAGCTCCATTCAGAATGTGCCTGCCCCAAACTAATGCTCTGGGGCTCAGTTCAAACTGAGCTCTAAACAATTCATCTAAGCGTGGGTTGCACTCCTGATTATGTCATCAGAAGCATGGGCATGACCCACTAATTAAGCACCCTTAAGACGCATTGATTCAGTAGGAGAGGTAAGCATTGCACTTCCTTTTTGCTAGACTGTATCCCTATGTTCCTTTTTCAAGTTCTACAGGGAGCTGAGCTATACATTATGCCTCCCTTAGGGATGCCACTAAAAACGAAATCACCAGGGCAAATTCTCTCCATCCTTGCTCACTTTGTTTGCTACCTGTTCAAGGCTGCTTCTTTCCCCAGTCAGCTGCTTCGACCTCATTTCTTTCTTTGACATTTATTCCTAGGATGCCCATGTGTCCTACTTTACAGAGGCTTTTGAATGTGCCCTCTAACGTGAAAGGCTGTCCAGTCCATGTCTGGTTTAATGATAATGATCCATGGGAAGGGAGAGCACGGAGGGCCTGGAGTTGCCCTTCCACAGTTAGCACCTGGCCAGCAGGTGGAACAGGAACGGATGTCACTTAGGGCTGTATCCAATGTTATGTGGGTGGACCTTTGCTCATACAGTGGGAGTTTCCCTTCCCTCTCTCCCCGTAGCCCCTTGTACACACCCCAGCTCTGCTCTAAAGGATTCCCCAACCCTTTGGAGCAGATCTGGGGAGCATGCAGGGGGTGGTAAGGAAATCCAATCTGCCAGCAGTGTCTATTTCACAGGCAGAACGGCTCCATTGGATATAAGCCCTTGTCACAGTCTTTCCCACTATGGTGAGATACATTGCATTTCTATTTAAATTACAGTAATCATTGCAGAAGTTGCATCAATACATGTAAACAAGCACATGCACATTTTATGGGAAATCAACACCCTCTTTTGTCCTCTTTTGGGGTGATGCATTTCCTCTTTTTTAAGAATGCATAAGTGTCCACCCCATCTTTTTCTGGTAACGTGGCCTGGGATTGGCCTCTTTCTATTTCTGTCATTTGAGAAGTATACAAATTTCAGCCAGTTCTGGAAGGCTGTTGTGGAAATGCGACCATTTCTCGATTTAATTGGATGAGATAATTTCTGCAATGTGGCATAATTTGTCTAGCCTTTCCATAACAGTTAGGGTAGAATGTAATTTCCAGTCCTTTGCCAAGCTCCCAAACTGGGACAAGGATACACCATACCGACAAGTGGTTAAGCAGAGGTGTGTGATGGAACATTAGCCTTTCACCTGCTGAGACTTCCTCTCTCTCTCTCTCTCTCTCTCTCCCCACCCCGTACTATGAAGAGAGAATTGTCACCTATCGAGCATCACAGCAATTCTGCCTCAGAGGGAAATGGCAATTCTATTTGCTATCTATGCAAGTTGAAAACATTTTAAAGGTCAGATGAAGTAAGAAGATGGGAGCAGCCTTAAATTCACCTAAAGCAATTTAAAACCAGTGGAAGAATGTGTGGCTGAGGGATAGAGATGTATGATCCTAACTAGAGTAGCTAGACATCTAAACACCAGTGGATAAAAAATTTCCAGCACTGTAAATCAGTCTTTCAGCATTGATTGCAGAGGAGATATACAGATTTTCGGAGGGCCTTCTCCATCATTATTAATGATCTTTACCTGCTCATTTATTGCTGTTCTTTGCTCTGCCACTCATGAGTTACTGGAGGCTATCAATAGATTGTGAACATAAATAATGTAGTTATAAAGCAACCCTTTTGACTTCACAGTGGCAAATGTATTGAAAGGAGTACAGTACACAAGAGAAAGGTTTTCTCTTGAAAGTATAAGACTAAGAGCATCCTGGGATATGCCGAAATATACTAATGATTTGCGCTGTGCATTTGGCAAATCTGCACAGGCTGCTTGATAGACATATAGAGAGGCAGGCTTCTATCTGAAAGAAATATGGAAAGCCCAGTGTGCAGTACTGAATACTAAAATAAATCATGCTGTAGTCAATGTTTGTGACTTTAGGTAACTGTGTCAAACCCCCATAAAAATAAATTTATCTTCCAGGTATCTTTCCTTTGAAATGGCTGCATGGTTTCCATGTTTATCATATTGATGTTGTTCAAAAGTATTTCATATAATAACATGACTTGATATTTTGGGGCGGAAAATTGGACACATTCCTTAAAGTAAAAATTGCATTTCTCCATGCCTCCCATTGGCAGTGAAATTTGTACAGTCATCTTCAACAACGGGCCTGTGACAGACAGCCATGAAATTGGATGGAATGATTGGACATAACTGGATAGAAATTGGACAGAATTGTATCCTCCAGAATTGTAGGCATGCAGGGCCTGAGTAGAGGATGGGGCCAAGTAATCAAGGATCAGCTGAGAGAACACTCAGAAGTTTCAAAGTGCAAATATCATGGCCAAAGCCACAGGTTTCCTCTGTATGTGAAACTCTCTTCTTTTATGCATAGCCTCTATGCTGCAAAAGATTAACTTGTGGTGCAGTTCTATGGGGTCCAACCTGGGTACTTGGAGGCTTATATGTATCCAATGCAGAGCAGGAGGCACCTTGCACCTCCCACTCTGTGTTTAAGCTAGACGGGCGATTTCACCTGTCTAGTGGAGGTTTCAGGGAGGCAGGGATGGCTGGGGATACCTCATATTCCCACATCCCCAGTCTCCTCCCCTCCTGGCCTGTGGGAATGCCCCCTTTTCCTTTTTATGACCTCACGTTTGCAAGCTCATAACAGCAGCCAGCATGGTTCTCTCTGCACTGGCTGCAACAGGGCAGGGAACGAGGTTTCCTGGCTCCAAGCTTGGAGGCCTGCCTATGAGCTTGGATCCAGGAAATCGAACAATCCTATGTCCCCCAGACACTGCCTAGGGGACACAGGATTGCTCTCTCCACCACTTAAGGCAGAGGGGCAGAACCTCAGGCCTAGGAGCCAAATACAGTCTTCTGGGTTTCCCAAGATGCCCATGCCCCCTTTCCTTGGGCCCGCCCTCTTTCCCCCAACCATCACTCATTTAATGGTCTCCCAATTTTTGTGCAGTTTTTCCCCCATTCTAAAAAGTTGAAACGCCTCTCCTAAGGCTGAATTACTGCATGCAAAAGGTTTAAGCTATAATATGCTAGTATTTTTGGTAGGCCCTATGGCCCTATCCCCACTAGAATGCTTCTCGAAAATGGAATTTGGCACTCGGGCTGAAAGAAATTCAACATCCCACCCCCCACCCTGGCTGACTTAAGGCCAAACTGCGTATTTTACATCATTCACACTTTTTACAAACTGTGCTTAAACTGGCCACTTTGATTTTGAAGAAAAAGCAACCATGAGACTCTGATCCAGAATGTTCTCCCAGTCCAGATTTGGGGGGGGGGGGCAAAATGACTCTACCATGGCTATTTACCTCCAAAGTTGCTGTTCTAAACATAAACTTTGGGATCAAAGAGCATACAGGGTGGGGTAATCTTGGGCCAGAAACTGGAGTGGGAGCAAGTAAACTATGAATAAGTATGAATATGTTTGACCCTGAGAGTACACTAACTTTATGGTGTCGCATCCCTTTGGTTATGTTCCACTTGAGTTATGCCTACAGCTGATGGAGATAAATGTCCTGCATCAAATACTCCCTACACATACAAAACTATCATGTCATGGGAAAGGATAGCCTACAAGCTGCCTTAGTTTTGTACGTGTAAAGAGTACTTTATTGGGAGGGCATTCAAACATTTGATTCCTCCACTTGAAATGGTACATCCCAGCACCAGGTGCATCTCGTGAGGCTTCACCTCTTACTTTCTCGTAAGGTAGAACACATATACTGCACATATAAATAGGATGTGACACTTCCTTTGCTTGGGAACAGTGGAGTATGAAATTGACAAGTTCTTTGACAAGTCTGGAATATGGGTCAGCTGGGCTAAATGAAGTAGTAGTGGAGAGGATGAAACTGACAAAGATATTAACAAGAAGGCAATATCCCTCTGCAGGGCTACATAGCAGACAGGCAGACCTACAATCGTGCGCACTTGCACAAGATCGCCGATTAAAAAAAATACTTTAAAAATTATGACACCATTTGCACAAATTTCAATATCCCCAAATAACCCGAGAAAATGCCCAAACTATTTCCAGAATCAGGGGTGGGAAGAGGATCTGCTACAGTCTGCTGCCACTTACCAGAATGGAAATGCTGTGGAGTCCCATTGAGCTTAAAGAGAACAGAATTCCCAGTGTCACACATCCCTACTGAAAACTCTGTCTCTCTCATCCACCCACTTCTGCTCAAGCAAGATTTCCAATTTGTGTCTTTTTCAAGATCACCTTCACCCTTACCATGGTTAGATGATCTTGACGCCCCCACCCCTCAACTTTGCTACTATTACTGTGAAATCCTTGTTTTTTTCAGAAAGGTGTTAATTAGAAATGGCTAGATATGTCTGCATTTAAAAACAAGTGTACAAGTTATTTGTTTCTGTGTCTAACAATTTATTGATACTTAGTGAGAGAGTTATAGAATTTTCCGCTGGTTATGGGGGGAACAGTGCCAGCTCCAGGTTTTTTAGGGTCCTTGGGCAAGACACCCTCAATGGGCCTCCTCCCTCAGTCTACCTTCTCACCACCATTGTCATCTGCAAGTAGGAAGTGGCATGTGCTGCTTCTCCTTCTCACCACCACCGTTGTCTGGGCCACAGCAAGAGGCAGATGAAGAAGTGATGGTGAAGAGGAGAAAGTCCAAAGGGCTCTCGTCAGTGGGCCCCTGCTGGGGTGTGGGCCCTTGGCAGGTGCCCAACCACGTCTACCCTTGACACCAGCCCTGTGGGGGAAACATTAATTTTCCGTTCATTTCTATGAAGCACCACCTGGAAATGTGTCAACCATGCCCAGAAACAGGGGTGTTGGAGCAAATACCTCTCATGCATTGAAAGGGCGAGGAGGTTGCACCCCTCAGCCATGCCCCCACAACAGACCAGCCATGTGTTCAGCCAGCATGAGAAGGGGCTCTAAACATGCATTAAATATACTCACATAGACTTCGCCACAGATGAGGGATCCTGATTAGACCAGGGTCCCCCCCCCCCATGTGCTTTACACACCTATGTTGGAACATGTATACGGCGCCTTTCATGCTCACTCAATGTGTAGCCAATGAGGGGACATGACTAATGCATGAGTTGGTGATGGAGAGTTGGTGTAGCTTCTGCAGGACCCTCACAATGCTTTAAATGGAGGAGGGTGTTCCTCTGACCCACCCACGCACACCCCGCTTACGATGACTAGCTATACCTGTGGGAACCCAGCTGAGGAGAAGGGAGATTTATAGCAGACAAATAAGCAATCCCTTTCCACCCCCCACCTCTTCTCTGCTCCAAATCCCTCTTTGGAAGCTCTTTTTGCCTACAAAAAGCAGCCATTGGGCTTTCATTATACACACGTGCATTTAGAACTTGGTTACACCCTTAGAGATATTAATGACCTGCAAATCTGGCACTGAATGCATGCCTCTGTTAGGAAAAATGTGTTCTACAGAAGTGTTTCCCTTCTTTTGTATTTAGTGGTGTCTTCAAATTAGTTTGCATTCTTGCCCAGAACATTTGACAAACTGACCTAAAGACTCAGGAGTTCACCTTTTTAGGGTTGCTCTTTTCTTTTTCTCTGGAAGCTTATTTTGTAATTAAGTTAATCCCTAATGGCCTGTGGATGCTAGGCCTAACTACATAATAAGACAACTGCCTTATTAACTGATCTGTGATGACATGCCAAATGCATCTTTTGAATTCCATGGCCTTTGCAGATTATTAGGATTTTTTTGTATATAACCACCAGCCTAAAGTTCAATAGCTCAATTGTACAGTCATTTTCATTCTGCTAGATCATTAATAGCCTGATAAAGAAAGCTACAATTTCAGCAAAGTTTGATATTTTTTCATTGGCTTTTATTAATATTAAAATATCTTTATGCACTAGTTTTCAGAAATGTTTTCTGAAGGGTTTAAAAACATAGAAAAATAAAAAGGCAAACATTTTGGGGTGCATCTTTACTTAGCTTCCTGAGCAGTCACACTGCCTTATTGTATTCAGAACCTGTCCTGATCAGTGTGGTTGCTTCACACATGTGTACACCTACAAATGTGAAACTCTGAGGGTCAAATCCAATAGTGTCCACCTGCCAGCAGAATGGACACTGCTGGTGGAACAGATTCCCCCTTCTGCCGCAGCCTGTGCCCCCCCCCCAAATCTGCTCTGGAGGATTGAGAGACCCTCTGGAGTAGATCTGGAGTGCATGCACGGGGTGTAGAGGGAGGAAAGGAAGGAAGAGTCCTGTTACATGAACAGAAGTCCACTCTCATTATGTTGGATGTAGCCCTGATGTAGCCCTGAATGAGTAATTGTCATCTATGTGTTCCCACCACTTCTACTATTATCCCACCATTTCTTCTGTCATTTTTTTTCTTACTGGAAAATCCATTAAGAAAGAAAAGGCAGAAGAGCTGCTCAATGCATTCTGATAGACTGAATCTACGTATAGCAGTTATACCGTTATCATAACTATTGGTATACATGACATCAGTGGGCACCAATAGTTATGATAACGGTATAATGGTATAACTGCTATGTGTGGATTCAGCCATAGTTAGCACTAGGACACACACACGTGCGTGCACACCCATCTGGAAGCACCCAATGACCTCCCTGTTGTTGTTGTTGTTGCCACGTAATGGTTCGGTTTAGATGTTAATGCTAAACCATGGTTTAGTGTTATGTAAATGAGCAATCCACTCTCCTCCTCGGGCATGACTGCAAGGAGGAGATTGGAAGCATCTGCTTCCTCCTTTAAACTAACTACAGCTTGTCATTACATCTGATTAAGGGCGCAATCCTATGTAGATAGGCGGCTGCCTCCAAACTTGGAGGCAACCGCCTATCCAAAGCAAGGCAGGAGAAGCACGGGGGGGGGGGATCGTTCCCTCCATGCCTCTCCTGCCCTGCTTTTTCTGCTAGACAGCCTGTCTAGCTGCAGGGGGGCCGAGCGGGAGAGGAGGCTGCTGTACAACACATAGGATGCACCAGACACGCAGCCCCGCTCTCCCCACCCCGGAATGCCCCTTTTCAGCTGCTCCGTGCTCCTCTTGTAACTAAGTGCGAAGGACAGGCTCCTCTGCGCTCCCTCCAAGGCAGCGCGGATGTTGGGGGAGGTTGGTTTTCCAGGAACTGACCTCGGAGCACAGGGTCCAAGGTCGGTTCCCAGAAAACGCCATATCCTATGGCCATCTAGCTGCTGTCTAGCGGCCATAGGATTGCTCCCTCCATGACAGAAACAAAGCTCTTGCCAGGCCAGTTGTTAGCTCCACATCTGAATTTGTGAGATTAAACAGAACGTTAAGCATGTCACTATGCTAATGTTGGAAAATTTGACAGGGACCTATCTACAGCATTTTCTATTTCGGCTCCCTATTTCAGCTCCCGACAGCAGAAAGATCTCCCCTTATTGCACAGCTTCCTTCCTTCCTTCTTTCCTTCTTTCCTTCTTTCCTTCTTTCCTTCTTTCCTTCCTTCCTTCCTTCCTTCCTTATTTTAGGAAGAACCACTATATCACTTATCCCTGGCAGAATGACTTTCCCAGCATAGCCATAGCCATTGCCGCCGCCGCCGCCGCCGCCACACAACGGATGGGATGCTGCTGAGCCATTTTACGGCAGATGAAAACACTACTGATGATGGTTTTATAGCAGCAGCTTTCCAGCCTGAAGTGCGAATGGTCTGATTGTCCAGCTGCCAACAATGCTGCTCCCCTGATGGAATTTGGAGGAGGAAGTGAGAAACAGCTGTTTCTCTTGGCTAATCTTTCCGTTTGACTATCTTCCTTTCTTTTGGAAATGGCATCAAAGAGCACAGCTTCCATAATTGAGCCAAATCCAGTTCCCACAAAGTTTTAGGTATCCTCTGCAGGTAGGGATGTGAGAGAAATGTGCTCTGTCAAGGGTTTTTTAATGGATTTGCCCAATTTGCACCTCCCAAACACAGAGCCCAGTGCAATTTGTGGTCAGAAAACCATACATTTCCGAGCTTGCGATGCATTTTGCCAAACAAGAAATGTGTTTGATAACTTGCACGCATTTTAAAAATGCACAGATAAAAATGTATATGCTTCTAATGTGCGCTTAAATGTGCTTTAGTCAAAGGGTGCGTGTGTCAAAAAAACTGTATGTTTAAAATGCGTATGCTTACATATGAGTAGTTGTTGTTCAGTCATTAAGTCATGTCCGACTCTTTGTGACCCCATGGACCATAGCACGCCAGGCCTTCCTGTCCTCCACTCTCTCCCAGAGTGTGCTCAAATTCATTACATATGTTCATTACATACATTACCAGAAAAAAGTGTGTATGAGTTGCCATATGGATTTTTTGTTTGTTTAATCACAAGCTTGTGCAAAAATGAGACAGAACAAGCCTGACCTGAAGGAAAAAAAACCCACAATCTCTGTGAGACCATCCCAGTGCACCGGCCTCTGAAAGGGGGAGGGGCATAAGTAACTGAGCGCATGCTTTGCAGGCAGAAGTCCCTCAATTCAGTCTGGACAATCCTACTGCAAGGATCTCACACTCACAACAACATAGACCCACATCTTTCAACATGGGTCTGCCCTGTTCATAGGCAATGCTGTAGGGCTCGGTTCAGGGCCAGCTCCAGATTTTTGTGGGCCCTTAGACACAAGGATGTCATCCCTCTGTCTCGTCCCCACCCTAGCCCAGCCTAATTGCAGTTCTGACAGCTTTGGCTATTCCTCTTCATCCCACAAGCACCAACAAGAAGGCTGCTTCTGTTGGATACCAAAAAAGGGAAAGCGCTACTCTCTCTGATGCAGTGTAGAAGATCACCCCCAGAGATCCACTCAATGACACCAGAGGGAGCGGAGCATCAGTCCCTTGCATTCTGTTTAGCTTTGCCAGCCCCAGTGGTGCTAAAAGGGCTGTAAAAGTGTCATGCTCCACTGCTGCTGGTCCCATCAGGAAATGGGGAGATTGCTCTAGAGATGCCTGTGATGACACTGAGGTCACTGAGCATTTGAAATCTCCTGGTAGGAGGCACACTGACAAGGCTAAAAAGGACTTGAGTTTCTCGCTTTGCTCCCCTCATTTCTGCTGGCCACCCTTCCCACCAGGAATTGGAAATGGCAGAAGCCCCTAGGGAAATGTCTCATCTGCCAATGGGAGGAGTGCAAAGATGCACGTCGTGCTCATGCCTGTGGTTCTTAATCTAGCAAGTAGATAGAAGTAGACTTCTGCTCATGAATCTTCTTAACTAAATTGGGGCTACTGCGCATTTGATCCAAGTGTGTTCTTGAGGTTTTAGCAATAGGGGTGCTTTAATTTTTGAACTCAAAAAGGCATTTGTAACTGCCACCTTTTATTGCTTTCTTCGGGTTATTTTTGTTCACTGCCAATTGTATATATCATTCCAGTCCATGGGTTAGTTTGTTGCATAGCTCTGAACCACAGCAACATAGGAAGGTGCTGGTTACTGAGTCAGACTGTTGGTCCGTGTAGTTCGGTGTAGACAACACTGAGCTATACTGTCTGGCAGTCAGCAATCCTGGGTTTTTGACAGGGATTTCCCAAAACCTCCCTGGAGATGCCAGGAATTGACCTAGAATCACAGAGTCATAGGGTTGGGAGGGGCCTGCAAGACCATCGAGTCCAACCCCCTGCTCAATGCAGGAAGCCTAACTCCCAGGCGGTCTCCCACCCAAGCACTAACCAGGGCTGACCCTGCTTAGCTTCCGAGATCAGACAAGATCGGGAGCATCCAGCCCTTTGCTTGAACCTCTTGTATGTGAAACAGGTGTGTTTTGCCATTGTGTTATGATTCTTCCTCAAACCAACCACTATCTATTCAACATGAAGCCAATGCATAGGGATGTGTGAGAATTTTGTTTCAGTCCACAAATCATCAGAACTTGCCCTTTTTGAAACCCTGAACATGAATGGGAGTACATTTTTTACACACACACACACACACACACACACAAGCTTGCATATTCTCACACTTGCGATCACATTTTTAAAAGTATGCTTTTTTCTTTTAATGTGCACACTTCAAAATGCACAATGCCCCCCAAAATACGCATTTCATGCTTGAATCAATGGGGTGGAAAGTGCACACTTTTGAAAAATGTACATGGAAATGTGCACTTTTCTCAGATGAATGAAAAGAGAAAGAGGTTGTGACCAAAAATGGGAGAGAAGCGAACCAAGCTTCGAAGCTGACTTTGGCAAAGTTGAGCATCCCTAGTTCTCCCATTCCTACTAGGATTTTCCTAATATATGTATGCCCCCTCCACCTGCCCCACATGGTAAGATCAAACAGCAGTGCTGTGATTGGAGTTAAACATATTCTATACTTTTTCATTCATAAGGGAAGCCCAGTGTTGTTTCCCTTCCACCTAAGGTATTTGCTAACTGGTACAATCAGAAGGGGTCCCTTGCAGGATTCCAGTATTGCCCATGTAACTGAAGGACTGGCAGCTTCAGTTGCTGGATCATTTGGACATCACGCCTACCACTCTAAGGAAGAGAGGGGTGTTTGAGAGCTGCCCCACTGCCTTTGTGCTACCCCTTAATTGGCATGATTAGAGCCACCTGTGAATCATCTATTGATGCTCTTTGTTCAGCTACTCCTGTTGAGTTGGTCATGCACAAATACTCCCTGCTGAACCAGGAAATTGGGTCCACAGGATAGATTCTGACAGGGGGTTGTGAAAAGCTTAAGCAGGCCAATTTAAACAGCTCGCCGTTCATTGCAATATTAGATTAACATGTAAAATTATGGTTGTGTCGACCACAATTTAATGAGTTCTCATCAACTGCCTGCCATTCATTCTAGACTTACACACATACAGGTCCCATCATGATTGGCACTTCTCCCACTTGGTTAACGCAAGTGAATTTGACATTAATTGGATGTACTGAGCAAAGTTTATTGTTGTTAGCACCAAAGTGTATCCTTAAATTCCCAGAACCGTAAATCTCCTTAAGCACCTGAACAGCTTTTTTGTAATCAACTACCCCATGTTGGTACATTAAACCCACACAAAAGTAAGGTGAAGTCCAGACATAAGGTCTATTAAAGAAAAGATTACCGCACACAAGCAGAATTGCCTTGTGGATTTAGCTCATTAAGTTAAATGAATTTGGTGGGACAGGCATTACTGAAGTGGATGGTGGAAAGTAGAATTAAGGCTGATTGACAGGAAGAATGCTAGCTCCCTCCCCCTTCCTGTATAGATACCACATCCATTGTGACATTAATGCATTATTATGAAGAATCTCATAGCTACCTGTTTTGGCTCCAAGATATGGACTTAACTGCCCTTGCTTTCCCACAGTGAAAAAGAACTGAGCACACCCCAAAAGCCCACAACAAATCTCTGTTAAAAATCTCACATCAACTACTGTTCTCCTAGCTTTGGCCTCCCATCTGCAGAATTAGGATAGTAATACTTGTCTACCTTACTGGGTTGTTGTAACAATGGGCAGTATCCTACACTGACCAGAACAGACTGCTCACATGACAGGAACTAGTAGTTCATGAAACAACCAGAAATAACTGGAATGCCATTCTGGGAATGAGTGTGCTAGCAGTCAGTTCTGCTGGTGCAACAGAACCAGCAGAGGCACAATGGCAATGTAGGATATTGTCCCTTGTCTGACATATTACATAGGAAGTGCTTTAAGCCCTGAAATATACTATATAAATATTAGATGGTAATAATAGTATTGTGTCTTCTCCTTATACCTCTGTTTTTCAATATATCAAAAATGTATCTTAGATTTTGCTACAGTGCAATCCTATTCATGGTTTGACTTCAATGCAACTTACTCCCAGATTAACATGTATAGGATTTTACCCTGAATCTGTATTTATAAAAACTTTTGCACAATGTGTTAGTGAATATACAGTGAAGAATGAATTCCAGCCAAGTACATGCCTACTTTGAATCACATTACCCCAAACTGGATCCAAGAACTCCAGCACAAAAATGGAGATATTGATGGTGTCACTGCTAAAACACGGACTCTAAACAGTAAAAATGTTAGAGAAAAGCATAATAAATTTAAGATGATCATTCATATTAAGAGAAGATCATGGTAGTATTTAAATCATTCATTTTCATGCCCACCAGGCATGAAACCTCTGTTTTTAAATATGAAACTACCACACCATGCAAACTTAAAATGGCCACATGGGACTTAATGTAGGAAATCTATAAAAATCATGCATTAGTCTGGCTCCTACCAAGTTAATATGTATCCATCAAGCTAAGCTGATTGAAATAAAACTGGCCACAATCCAACACAGCTAAGCATACTTAAACCATTACTTTCAATAGGCTTAGCATGCTGAACCCTTGGGTTGTGGTTTTCTTTTTACTAAGAGATTCAAGAACAAAGTTCTTTTGACCTCTTGACCAGAAAAAGTCCATAAACTGGACAATACATTGTTGTTGTTGTTCAGTCGTTCAGTCGTGTCCGACTCTTCGTGACCCCATGGACCATAGCACGCCAGGCCTTCCTGTCCTCCGTTCTCTTCCGGAGTGTGCTCAAGTTCATATTCATTGCATCCGTGATGCTATCTAGCCATCTCATCCTCTGCTGTCCCCTTCTCCTTTTGCCTTCAGTCTTTCCCAGCATCAGGGTCTTTTCCAGGGAGTTTTCTCTTCGCATTAGGTGGCCAAAATATTGGAGCTTCAGCTTCATTATCTGTCCTTCCAATGAGCGGTCAGGGTTGATTTCCTTTAGGATGGACTGATTTGACCTCCTTGCAGTCCAGGGGACTCGTAAGAGTCTTCTCCAGCACCACAGTTCGAAAGCATCAATTCTTCGGCACTCAGCCTTCCTTATAGTCCAGCTCTCACAGCCATACATTACTACTGGGAAAACCATAGCTTTGATTAGACGGACCTTTGTCGGCAAGGTGATATCTCTGCTTCTTACTATGCTGTCTAGGTTTGCCATAGCTTTCCTCCCAAGGAGCAAGCGTCTTTTAATTTCATGGCTACAGTCACCGTCTGCGGTGATCTTGGAGCCCAAGAAAGTAAAATCTGTC
Organism: Heloderma suspectum; assembly: GCF_057233095.1. Lineage (NCBI taxonomy): Eukaryota > Metazoa > Chordata > Lepidosauria > Squamata > Helodermatidae > Heloderma > Heloderma suspectum. The sequence goes on from NC_139458.1 coordinate 278,211,763, forward strand.
ACTGCTTCCATTTCTTCCCCTTCTATATGCCAGGAAGTGATGGGGCCAGATGCCATGATCTTAGTTTTTTTAATGTTGAGTTTCAAACCAGCTTTTGCACTCTCCTCTTTCACCCTCAACAAGAGGCTCTTTAGATCCTCTTCGCTTTCTGCCATTAGGGTGGTATCGTCTGCATATCGGAGGTTGTTGATAATTCTCCCAGCAATCTTAATTCCAACCTCTGATTCATCCAACCCAGCATTTCTCATGATGTACTCTGCATATAAGTTAAATAAGCACGGTGACAATATGCAGCCTTGTCGTACTCCTTTCCCAATTTTGAACCAATCGGTTGTTCCATGTCTGGTTCTGACTGTTGCTTCTTGACCCTCGTACAGGTTTCTCAGGAGACAGGTAAGGTGGTCTGGTACTCCCATCACTTTCAGAATTTGCCACAGTTTGTTGTGATCCACACAATCAAAGGCTTTAGCGTAGTCAATGAAGCAGAAATAGACGTTTTTCTGGAATTCTCTTGCTTTCTCCATGATGCAGCGAATGTTGGCGATTTGATCTCTAGTTCCTCTGCCTCTTCTAAACCCAGCTTGCACTTCCGGTAGTTCTCGGTTCACATACTGCTGAAGCCTAGCTTGTAGGATTTTGAGCATCACCTTGCTGGCATGTGAAATGAGTGCAATTGTGCGGTAGTTTGAACACTCTTTGGCGTTGCCCTTCTTTGGAATTGGAATGTAAACTGACCTTTTCCAGTCTTGTGGCCACTGTTGAGTGTTCCAGATTTGTTGGCATATTGAATGCAGCACTTTAACAGCATCATCTTTTAGGATTTTAAATAGCTCGGCTGGAATACTGTCATCTCCGCTAGCTTTGTTGTTACTAATGCTTCCTAAGGCCCACTTGACTTCACTCTCTAGGATGTCCGGCTCAAGTTCAGTGACCGCACTATCATGGCTATCAGGGACATTCAGATCTTTCCTGTATAGTTCTTCTGTGTATTCTTGCCACCTCTTCTTAATCTCATCTGCTTCTGTTAGGTCCCTGCCTTCTTTGTCCTTGATCATGCCCGTCTTTGCACAAAACGTTCCCTTGAGATCTCCAATTTTCTTGAAGAGATCTCTAGTCTTTCCCATTCTGTTGTTTTCCTCGATTTCTACAAATAAAATGAACCAAAATACAAATGAATAAAAGGTCAATATTATCAGCTGCTTAGAGATCACGTAATATCATGCAGCAGTTAATCAAGGCAAATGATGAAAACAATTATCATTGAGATGTTCTTAGGATAATACCCCAAAATCTTAGTAAGAATCCAAACAAAGGGTTGGGTTCAATGCTGGCCATCTGCCCATGTCCTTCAAACCTGCTCCGGAGCATTCAGAGACCCACCAGAGCAGATTTAGGGCATGTGGGATGGGCTACAGGGGGGAGAAGGGCTAGGGGAAGTCCCATTATGCAAGTAGAAGTCCGCTCACATGATGTTGGATTTAAGCCATGGTATTTTAAAAAACATTTCAACTCTAGGAACATATTAATGACTTTACTCTGTATCTATCGGAAATTTTGCAATGTATCACATTTTGTTATGTCTTTTGTTTCTGGAGTACACATTGTTGCCGTTAAGATGATATACATTTAGATCAATGTTACATATATCTTACTTACAGAGCAATCCTATGGTCCCTAGGAGAGCATCCCAGGGGCCATAAGATTTTTTGGATTCCCCCTCCCAAGGCCATAGACACTCCTTGTGTCTATGACCTTGGGATGGGGAATCCGACATTGGAACCTTGCCCCTCCCCCACCCCCTCACAGCGGCAGCAGAAAGAACCATGGCAGCTGCTTTCTGAGGTTGCAAGACCTCGTAAAGGTCATGAAGGGGGCATTCTGGTGGGCAGGGAAAGGAAGGGAGAGGAGAGGAGACCAGGATCTGTGGGATCCTATGGCCTTTTGGCTCCTGTTCCCACCCACTGCCAATAAGTGAGCTAGACAGGCTCTTAGGAGGAGGAGAAGGAGGAAGAGGCGAAATCGCCTCTGAACTCCTCACACCCTGCCTGGTTCTTGCTAGCAGGGCTTCAGAAGGAACAGAGTGCTTCCGTCTCTGAGAGCTCCATCATGAGCATAGGATTGCTCCTGTGAACAGTTTCCTTGGATGTGTGAAGATGAGGCTGCACTATAAGTAGACAATTCTCAGTCATTTGAATTGCTCCATTTCTTGACTTGCGTAATTGCCTGACCTGTACTCTTTTACAACTCTCCCTTCTCTGCTTTTGTTTTTTGTGACCTGTATAAGGTTCACCTATGAAGAACCTTATATATATATTCGTAACTGAAAATATGTACAGTCAATAGGTGGTCTTTTATCCATAGTTCCACAGCTTCCCAGCCTTGAAAATGCTCTGGGGAAAATGAGCAAATAGTTCTGAATTCCTGAACCCTTCTCCAAAACAACTGTCTGATGCTCAACAGAGCTATGCAAGAAAACAAGAGGTCGGTCAGCTTCCAGATGTGCTAAATACAAATGTTCCCATTAAGAAAAAAAACACAGTGTGCACACACAGACACACACAGTCCAAAATGCAAAATGCAACATAGAATACAGTGGGCATTCTTAAGCCCATTGAAATGAATGGGCCCGAGGATGCGCATTCTGTTTTGGATGGTATCCACCTAAGAAGCTGTCCCAGGCCTAAAAGAAACAGCTACTGCTCTGTCATGAATGTCCTACACCAATGATGTTCAACAATGAAGAGACTCAAAAATAGTACCATTAAAACTGGTATCATAAAGAACAAACAACAGAGAAGAAGGTAGCTATAATTTCACATTTGAATAATATGATTTAAACGTGATATGAACCAAAAAGAGGCAGGAACGTAGGCACAGTATGAAACAGAATACTCTCAACTGCTAGCATGGGAAAAACTCTTCTAAGGAGTCTTATACTGGTGCTCTGTGTACAAATGGTATTTGTAATTGGTGTATACAGCATAGAATGCATCATCAGACTCCTAAATGTATAGGGAAGGCTCATGCCAAAATGGATGCATTAGTCCAAGGTGCCATAAAGACACTTGATTAATTGCGGGAGATTTCAGTTTAGATAAGGGAGCAATGGGACAAAATTTTTACTCTGCTTTTTAATACTACCTTTGCTGTAAGGAGCTCAGGGTGACCTGTATGTGGGTTCTGATGTTACCATTATGACAATCCTCGGATAGGAAAGTTAACATAGCTGGAGAATATAATGCCATGCTGGCATTGACATCAGGAGGAAGCAAAGGGCAGAATGAAAAATGGTATAATATTCGACAGATGTCCTCTTTCAAAGCAAACCTGTCTTCTGAGCTTGCCCATTGCTTAAGATTGGCCTCTCAGTCCCTGTCGCCTGTGCTGCCCTTGTGTGAGATCAGGAAGGCAGGCACACAAGACAGGGCCTTTTCTATGGTGGCACCAAGATTGGAATACACTTCCCTTTGTTTAACTTGATCTGTTTGTAACAAAGCATTTTTCTTAACAATTATTTATTGACTTGCATTTATTTATTAATTCAACTTGTATCCCACCTTTCTCCAAATAGTGTACATGGCAACTAACAGCATTAAAAGTAACATAATAACAATCAAAAACATAAAAACAAGGCAAATGAAACCCATCAATAAAATACAATAAAAAGCAAGCCAGATAAGCAAATTGCAATATATTTACCATAACAAGATGGCTGATAAAGGAAAATGCCTGTCTGAATAAAAATGTGCTTGTCTGGTGCAATGGACATCTAAGCACCAACTTATATTGGAAACTTACTGATCCCTACACATATTTACATGCTTCCAGCTTCCACCCCCCCAAATACCACAAAATCCATTATCTACTGTAAAGCTCTACAATACAACTGTATCTGTTCAGAGTCATTGGACTTAGGGCCGAAACAGGCATTACTTTAAATCTGTATCTATACTAGCTGTTATGTCCTTTTTTTATTTTTACTCTAGAGTAGGTTCAGGGGACCCAATCTGGATCATAAAAGCCCCCCTACCTCCAGCCCTCCTACCTCCATATTAGGGTTCCAATCCAGGTCATGCCCCTCTGTGCCTACTCTAGAGTAAAAATAAGAGCACGGGAGACATAACTGCAAGATACGGATTTAAATAATGCCCACTTTGGTGAAGAGGCTTACAACCTAAGGATTTAAATCAGGCATTTCTCAGACTGCTTCAGGGTCTTGTTCAGAGCAGCAGGCACGTGACAAGCCTGCATGCATGGCCAACTGTGGCTGGACTTAAGACATTACAGGTGGACCTTTTCTGTGGCTGCAAAAGGCAGAATCAGTTGTGTGAACTGTTACTGAGAAAGTACCCTCAAGTCTTGTGCCCACTGAGGCATAATGCCAAACCATGGTTTGATATTACATGAATGAACCCTGAGAAGATTTGGGCTCACATGCCCCCCTCCTCCGCTCCTGTGTGGTGATACCTGTCTCCTAAGCCTAGTTTGCAGCAGGTCATAGTTCCCTGGTTTATTAATGGGTAGACTATGGTTTGTGCTTGCCTGCAAACCAGGATCACAAACCAGGGTTTGCTGTAAGTAGGAATCAGAAGCTGGGAATTGCCATGTGCAGGGGGAAGAAGGAAGGAGGGGGGAAAGGGAGCATATGAGCCCAAGACTCTTCATGGTTCATTGACGGGCTCTTAATAGGCAGAAGTTGAAGATCCATGTAGACAGGGGTTATCATCTACAAAGAAAATTTAAATAATGGCCACAAAATACTAGACACATTGTTAAAGCAAATGAAGGGCAAGTCATACTTACATCAGCAAATATTGTAGAAAAAGGAGGCATGAAACTAGCGAACCTTTAAATTATATTTTATAAAAGTTCAGTAGCTTTAGGATGGATTGAGGAATTGCAAATATGTTCACTTACTTTTTTAAAAGGTGAAGAATCAAGACTGCAGTGATGTTAAGAGCAGTTATTTGAAGAATCTTAACAACACTCCTGGAAAACACAGAAGGGGGAAAAATCAGAGTGGATAAAGGGAATCAGACAGGGGAAGTCATGCATAACTAGCCTGCTTTGCGTTCCTTGCTATACCACACAAAAGAAATTCAGTGGAGTGAAATATACTGACATTTTCAATAAGCACTTGAAAATGTTCCCCCACTGCCACAGAGATTAATGGCTGTGATAAAAAGCTGTGGTACAGTGGACAGGAATGGGTAAACAGGCATAATGTGAAGATTTTTATTCACAGCTGGTAGGACCGTGGTTTCCTGGCCTATTGCTCACTGTGACATGTTGATTTCCAGGTATTAATTGCAAGATGGCACTAGATATTGTGCTTCTGCCCATGGAAACCAGGCTGGCTGGTCAGGTTTAGTACCGATTCTCATAGCCATCCTAAAACGTAGGTTCTCCAAAAGTCTTTCAAAAAATGATGCTGTTTACTTCCTCTATAATATAGGCAGTTTTCTTGAAGCCACAAATTAGAGGGAAATTGCACTCAGTGTGGGACAAGTAGAAAAGATGGTGTAAATGTTTTAGTTCCCCCAGAGGAGGAATAGGCTAGAAATTTGCTACAAGTAAACAGAAACAAACAACTGCCATTTAACCAGACTAAAGTTCTAGTAAGAACTGCACACAAAAAGTGCACTGGGGAACGAATGCAATGTACAGTACATTGTACAATAAATATATGCTGATCCAAGGAGCCTCCAAGCCAAGATGGAGGAATTGGAGTTCTTGGTACTGAAAGAAAAAAGAGATATTGACCTGGTTTACACAATCACCACAGCCCACCATGGCTCATTTAAGCCATGACAAGCCACAGTGCCCACGGACACCATAGTGCCTGTTCAAGCCTCAGCTGCAGCTCATTGCATCATCCAAACCTGGGAAGCAGGGGTTGTTTGAGGGTTAAACAACCCTCAAATAACCCGTGGTCTATTGTAGGGTGATTTGAGGGTTGTTTAACCCTCAGCCCCTGCCACCTAGGTTTGGATGATGCAACAAACCATGGCAAGACCTGCTGGCAGCTGAATATTCAAAATGACCATCCACACACGCCACAACCCATCGTGGTTTAAATAAGCCACAGTGGGCTGCAGTTATCATGCAAACTGGCCCGTAGTGTCATACTCCAAACCTTGACAAACATTGAGAATTGGTGTGATTCAGTTATCCTTGCATATAAAAACTACAGAAATTACAAAGGAGGGGTACTGTGGGAGGGGACAGTTCTATACATCAAAGAATACAATATAGAAACTAGAACACATTTCTCCACAGAATCATTCTGGATGGAAGCCTAAATGGTGATTTAGTACTGGGGACTTGCTGTGCCCTCCCTGAGCAAAACTCCAATGATTTAGAAACAAAAAAATTAATATATTTTTACTAGACTTTACAAATTAAAACATGGGGCTACATCCAATCTATGGGACCTAAGTGTGACGAGATCTAACCCATTATCTGTGGAGATGTGCTTACCTCACGCTGCAATCCTATGGTTCCTGGGAGGGCATCCCAGGGGCCATGGGATTTATTGGATCTCCCCCTCTAAGAATGGAGAGTGAGGACCCCCCTTGGAGTGGGAGATCTGACCTCCGATGCCCCCTCCCAACCCCCACAGAAACCTCTGCCTTACCTCTCTGACATTAGAGCTCAAATGTTGAAGAGTGGAAAAAGGAGGTGTGTTGGGGGGGGGCAGTGAGCATGCTGGGATTGACAGCTCTCTTGGCCCTTGGGCATGCCTCCAAACCAGCTCCTGATCTACACCAGCCCTGCAGATGGCGTCGATTAATTCCCTCCCAATGCAAGGGAAGTCATAAAAGAGAGAGAAAGCCAGGGCAGCAAGAAAACGGGGGGAAATGTTGCCTCCTGGCAGGGTTTCAAATGCTTTGGAGACTTCAAGGTTGGAGTTCCCTATAGCTAACGATAGGATTGCTCTGTAAGTGGCCTCAGCTTATCCTTTCCCGCTTACTCAGCACACAAAGCTGAGCATGAGAATCTTAGTATTCCAAGAGAATGTTTTTGTTCCACAAGTTATAAGTACGTTATCTGCTCTATCCACGGAGCATTTCTTATATATGTGTGTGATCTTTAACTTTTATGTATTATGTTTTGGAGTAGACATTTTATTGTTGAGAACAAAAATCTCCTCTTTGGACCAATGTTTTTACTAAGGCTTTGCTTTGGTGAAGTTCAGTAATAAAATGGTTGTGATAAAAGAAATGTTAATAACTTTATTATTATAACTGCCATTAGCATTGTAAATGTAATAAACAAAATAAAGCAACCATCCTTGTGTTGTTTTAACGTGGGGGTCAGCACACCCTTACCACTTCCTAGAGATTTCCCGACTCTTTGATGTTACAGAATTCTAGCCTTGGTTGGTTCTGAAGTGCAGCAGGTGAAGCAAATCTTGTTCGTTTGGCATTGCTGATAACCCATTCAGTTGCCTGCTCCAGTCGTTGACCTTGGATTGCTTTTGATCACAACTGTTTTGGAGAGAAAGAGCATTCGCCTTCAGAATTCGACAGGAAAACTCAGGTAAACTGAAAGCTATTTGTGTCAACATTTCAAAAAGAAGAGGAGGAAAGAATATGGTTTGAGATCTGATCTCTCCCTTCTCTTTAGGTTGATCTGAGGCTTCTCGTCTGTCCCAAGTCTAAAAGATTCCTCAGCAATCCCTCCCTCCCTCCCTCCAATATTTCTTAAATATTTGAAACGGAAAAAAACAGGCATCACTTCCAAGAACAATTACAAGCATTTTAGCACAACTTGGGTGGAACAAAGAGTTTCCAGCCCATCTGGATTGTGACAAAACTGTGGACCAGTCTATATATTGCACTTACCACATTGTTATTTTGAAAAATGATGATTGGAGTGGTATGTTGCTATATGTATAGCCAGTTGCAAATAATATAATGGATTGGATCCAGACTTTATCAAACTTTGAGTGGACCGTTTGAAATCAATGGACCTTAAGTTAGTGATGACTAAATTAACTGAGTCCCAATGATTTCAATAGGTCTACTCTAAGTGGAACTAAGTCTGGATCCAACCCAATCTGTTGTGTGATTTATAAATATTTTATGTTAATGTTGTAGTAAGGCTGCTGGGTTGTTCTTTTTCCTGATGCTTCAAGGAATTATTTCCTGTAGACTCTGGGACCATTTCAAGGAATTTGCTGAAGCTGCTTTCAAGGTTTTTGCCTTACCCAGTATGGCACCCCTACCAAATATGAATGTTTAAAATTCTGTTTCCACTCCTAACTTGCATTCCCCCCCACACACTTTTTAGAACATTCCTTTTTATTTAGCACACACATTTTTATGCGTGAGTGTTCTTTTATTATAGTAAAGTAGCAAGGTTATGCTGTGATCGCAATGCAAAATGTTGAACAGGTCTGTATTTCCTATTTTTTTTTAATGTTTTATGAGAAAGACTCAGACCCAGTCATTCCAATGCCCTAATTAAGAGAAGAAGATTCACATGTGAAAGCAGGCTTCTGTGCACATATCACTTGCTGGATCAGGAATCACAGCCATAAATCAGATGTACAATGTGCAACTCTTCTCATCACCATCCACATTCTGGTGCAACTCATCATGTTTAAATACCATTTTTATGTCTGGCCATTTTTATGCCCAGAATAGCAGAAATAGAAGCAGATTTAATTAAAAAAAAAACTTTATTAGCTGTGTAAGGAATACACTTTAAAAAGAGAGGTGGCAAAGGGGTGGGGGAAACTACACAGAAATCTAAAGCCAAAGTCTGGCACACCACATGCTCTCTTCTTGGTGAAGTCCAAAGATAACCTTCCCCAACCTGGTGCCCTCCAGATGTTTTGAACTATGACCCCCACCATTCCTGACCACTGGTCATGCTAGGTGGGGCTGATGAGAGTTAAAGTCCAAAACAGGTTGGGGTAGGCTGCCTTAACGTGAGATATTTCTTTGCACCAGTACTGTCAAGCATCGTCCTAAAAAATAACACTAGCTACCCTACAGTCACTCAGATGCTCTAGCACCCCCATCAACTGTTTGAGCAGACATGTGATGTCACTCAAAGCTGCACAAACTCACTGCAAACATTCCAAACACTCTGGGGAAAACTGACCACATCAAGTGATCACAGAATTTGGGCTATAGATTCCCGAAGTGGAGAGCAGAAGACCCAACACAACAACTTGGATAGTGAAAGGATGTCACTCAGTGGCAGCACACAGGCTTTGCATACAAACAATCCCAGCTTCACTCCCTGGCATTTCCAGGTAGGGGTGGGAAAGACTCCTGCCAGAAACCCTGGACATCTGCTTCCAGTCAGTGTCAACAATACTGGGCTAGGCTATGTTTCATGATGGTTTTGCTAAACTGATATTGCTTATGATTATTTGATTGTGAGTGGGGACTTTAATGAGGTCTTAGATAGGAATGTGCAAACTCACCCCCAGCCGGGTTCTCCGGATGCCCATCCAGCCCCTGCCCCCGCTCGCCAGTCCCTGGACTGCACTCGAGCCCCTCCCATGCTCAGTGAGCAGCCTGCAGTCACCCCAGCGGCCAGCGGCCTCATCAAGCTCCGCAGTCGCCATTTTTTAAAAAAATGAAATGGCGATCGCAAAAATTGGCATGTTTTTGTATGCATGAAAATGTGCATTTTTGCAAAGGCACACATTAAGTGTGTGTGCGAAAATGTGCATTTTTACATGTGCGCAAATTTGTGCATTTTTGCGATCGCCTTTTTATTTTTCAAAAAATGGTGACCGCTACGCTCGATGAGGCCACCAGGTGAGTGCAGATCATTGCTGAGCATGGGTGGGGGGAGCAGGGACAGGGGCTTGGCGAGTGGGGCTCGGGGTGCAGGCAGGAGCGGGTCCATTGGATTCCCGGACTGAATCAGGCACCTGCACCATCCCTAGTCTTAGATCCTTTGTTAGATAGGAGTACACCTTCTCCCAAGACCCAATCTGCTGTGAGACTGGCACTCCAGACTTACATGATGGAATATGGCTTAATTGATGCTTGGAGAATTTTACATCCTGCTGATGGAGAGTATACTTTTATTTCACCAGTTCACCATAATTGCTTTACATTAGATTATTTTTTTTATCTCTACATCTTTAGTATGTCAAATTAAAGATTGCAAAATTGACACATTGGTAGTGTCAGAACACGCCCCAGTATGTTTGGAACTGCAATTTTCTGACACTCTTAGGCTGCCAGTCTTTGGCGCTTTAATGTTTCTCTTCTCAAAGATGAGAAGTTTAAAACTCAGATGTTAGCTGAATTAACAGAGTATTGTAATACTAATGAGGGTATGGTGGGTTCGTGTGCCATTGAGTGGGAGGCCAGTAAAGCTTTTATAAGGGGCCGAATTATTTCTTATGCCTTTCATCAAAAGAAACCTTTAAAAACTCAACAGACATTTTTAAATAAGAAGCTGAAATCCCTTATAACTCAGTTTGCCATTTCCCCCACCACACAACTTTATCAAGAGCTGCAGAACACTAAGCATGAGCTGAATAATATTCTTTCACAACAGACGGAATTTGCTTTGACTTGTCTATGACAGAAATATTGGGGAAATGGTGAATGTCCTAGTAAGATCCTTGCACATCGTCTTAAACAGCATCAACATCAAAATGTCATTTCAGCTATTAAAGATGAGAGTGGCAAAGTATATACTTCTCCTATAGACATAAACTCACAATTTTTATTCTGATCTTTACAGTACCGGTAGCAAGATATCAGAGCAAGATATGGATGCTTTTTTTCTCAGATCAATCTTCCATGTTTAGTTTCTTCACAACAACAACTCATTTTAGCTCCTCTGCACTTAGAAGACATTATGAATGCAATAATGAAAATGAACACTGAGAAATCACCGGGTCCGGATGGATTCCCAGTTGAGTGGTGTAAAACATTCTCCAGTTTTTTAGCTCCAAAGTTATACTGTCTCTATACCCATATTTTCGAGTTGGGCTCCCTTTCTTCATTGTTAAATGACGCTTATATTACTGTGATTCCTAAGCCTGGCAAGGATCATACCTATTGTGCTATCAACCTATATCACTAATTAATGTGGATATCAAAATATTAAAAGCAATTTTGGCTGATAAATTACAACAAGTTATAGTCACATTGGTTAGACCGGACCAAATAGGATTTATTAAAAATAGACAGGGGGCGGATAATCTTAGATTAGTCATTGATTTAGTTGCTTTAAACTCTGAAAGAACTGACCAGGTGGCCATCATTTCTTTGGATGCAGGAAAGGCCTTTCACAAAATTCACTGGAAATTTATTTTTACCACTTTGACTAATTTTGGTTTTCCTATAGAATTTTTGAAATGGATTAAATTAATGAGGTCTAATAGCTGTTCAGGAAATTGACAATGAAAATGCAACAGACTTTGGATCCAATCTGGAATTTTCATTGTATTCTACGCTTGGGGATCCAAGTCCGCTGAAACTTTTCCAGATGAAGACCAAGTGATTGCGCATCTCTGCAAGTTTAGGGTGTTTCCAGATCCATCATTGCAGTGGCAATTGGGTTGCAGCCAGGAGTATCACCCATACCTTTGTGACTTCAATTAGTGAATGCAATTTGTTATAAAATACTGCAGCATTATAATGATCTGCATGGTTCTGCCCTTCAAGAAGTTTTGGAAAGTTCCACTGGTATAAAATCTGGCAATGACTTGAGAAGGTGGGTTGTTGCAGCAACACAGCTGGACTGGTGCTGGACTGGTTTCCTGTGATCTTGGCTCCTTTAGCCTTCAAGGCTCAAGTCCAGGCTCTGGTTTAACCTATAAAGACCTATAAAGTCCTACATATCCTACCTAGTCCATGCTAAAACTAGATTACGACATGTTATACTAGGTGTATAACTATATAGCATATACATCAGCCAATCAGAAGTGTTCATTTATGCCACAATGCATCAGTGTTAAAGAAACCTAAACCATATGGCATATGGGTGTGGATCAAGGTCTGCACAGAAGGCAGAAGAGGGGAGGCAATGTTTGCCCATTCCCCCATTCCAGACCCTGTGCCTCCCCAATTTGCTCCAGATGTTTGGGAATTTTTTTCCAGAACAGCATAGGATGTGGATCTGGAGCCTCCAGGGGAATTGATTAAAATTGCTTTCTCCCTCTTCTGCCAGCAGAAGCCTTTGGTAGACGGTAGACCACAGTCCCTTCCATGAATGATAAGGGCGTCTCTACGCAAACAATTTACTACATGCTCGTGATTGGCCACTCATGGATGTTTGCACGTCCTTTACATGTTATCATCAACCTCCAGGATGTCTCCCATGCTTTCCCCCGTTTACCCTGCTTTCAAAAAGATTGGAGACACGCTGGAATTTTTTTTAAAAATGTGGAATATAATTCAGCCACTACATGGCGATGTTTCATTGAAAATATAGAAAGCCCCAGTAAGGCTGCCAAGAAAGGGTGTTTTCAATTCCACATCATGTTCATCATCTAAAGCAGCCCATCCTAACTGCGCCAGGGAAACAGAAGCAGAAAGCCCTAGTAAGGATGCAGGATTTGTCCATAATGTGGAGAAGCCCTAAGATTTCTTCCATTTGTGGAAGGGCAACACAGGATCCAAGCCCTGAGTCTCCCACCAGGAAATCTTAGCGGCATGTGCTGTTCTGAAAACCCACATTCGCGAAAGTGAAATGGAAGCTCCACTTGTGTGTATTTTATGACGCATGTCTGTGAAATGGCCAAGCAATAAAATGATGTCCGATGAAACTTTATGTCCAGCAAACTGATTTATATATAGTGTGTTCAATAGGTGACAAAAGAACAAAACAATTAGCATGTATTTTCCATGTGCCAAATCTTTTGACTTAATGGCTACCCAGTCAAGTTATTCCTTACAGAGCAAAAAGGAAATGCTGTATTCAGTGGTTATTGATATTTGAAGGGGGACTGATGAAATCTGAACCCTTTTCTGCATAGAAAAAATGTCTGCCCATTTCCGGGCTTGGTTTAAAGGGATGGTTTAAACATTTAACAACCTGAACCTTCTTAAGGTCCTCTTCAGAGCCTTGCTTCATGTGCCCCTGCCATGTGGGGTAAGGCAGGGGGCTATTGGGACAAAGGCCTTCTCTCTGGGAGCATCCTGGGTATGGAATAGCCTCGCCAAAGACACTTGCCTGGCATCTTCTTTATGGGCTTTCCGGCACTCCTTTTTATTCACCTATCCTTTTAAATAACTTGTGTTTAAAGACAAAAAAAAAAAAAACTAGAGTGGGGTGGGCAACTTTGGGTGGTTTGGGGGCCAATTCCCCCCACAGACTCCCTCCCGCAGGCCACACACACACACACACACCACAGTGGTGGCAATTAAAAAAGATTCAGCTGTTTAACTGCTATTGGCCTTGTGAGGATAAATGTAGCTTGAGTTCAAGCTAAATTTCTCCTTAGCAAGCCTCCATTGGATGGGACTGTGCCTTCTGGGGGCTTTTGTAGTTTCCCCGTCTCTGCCAGCAGTGGCACAGGCTACACTGAGGATACTCCATGGGCGTTTACTTGCTTCCTCAAGATGGCATCACTGAACATACACTGGCAGAGTAGTTGGGGAGGGGGGAAGCATTCTTGCATGGGGGTCTCCACTCTGCAAGGCATGTGGTGGATCATCCAACATGGTAGCTAAATTTATAACAGCATGTTCCTGCCCTCTCCTGGCAGACTAGTGTGCCCCAATCCATGTTTGTGGAATTGCTGGTTAAGCAGTAGCATTTGGACGCAAGGCATTTGAATTCCATTTAAGAGGATTGGGCTGAAGAAGCTTAAACTTAAGCACATTGGTGTGACAAGTGGATTACTCTGACTGACCACTGCTGGAAAATCTCACTTACTGAAAAAGTCTCAGAGAAACACACATTTTCCCCAGCATCTCCAATATGTCGCAAATAGCATTCTCAGAGCAATAATAAAGCCGGATGTGCATGCACTAAAAGTGGTAAAGTGCTCCTCTGATAATTTTTTTTCTCATTCTATAATTAGCAATAAAAAACAGCCATTTCCTAAACATTATGCAAGCCATAAATTATGAAGCCCACAGATTGGTGATTAAGAAAACAGTTCTGAGCCAAGCAAAGAATATATTTAATTCTTATTTTTAAAATGTATGGCACACACTCTTTAAAAGATTTACACTTCTAAGCAAGCTTTTGCTTTGCTCCTTCCCTTTTGTATGAATCATAGATCAAGGCACTGAATGAATTTCTCCAAGATAACATAGCTGTTTTATGTATAAAGGCGCAGGGAACATCATACTTTTTGTATACCCTGAGCCAGATCCCCAAATGGGTTTATCTTATCTCATCTGTGCTGCAATCCACCCACCATAAAAATCAATAGGAATTGCAATCACTGTCATTATGCAGTCCGAACTAGCAGTCATCAAGCTTTTCAGACCCAGGGCCCATCTTTAATACCAACCTGCTACCTGGCAGTTTTTAAAACATATATATCCTTTTCTCTCTTTCCTTCTCTCCGTTTTTCCTTCTGTCTTTCTCATGAAATATCTACACTGCAGACATCCTGGTTTAACTCATTCCTTTTCCTTAGGGAGTTCTGGGAATTAGAATCATAGAATAGTAGGGTTGGAAGGGGCCTAGAAGGCCATCGAGTCCAACCCCCTGCTCAATGCAGGAATCCAAGTCAGAGCATCCCTGACAGGTGGCTGTCCAGGCTGGTCTTGAATGCCTCCAGTGTGGGAGAGCCCACCACCTCCCTAGGTCATTGGTTCCATTGTCATATTGCTCTAACAGTCAGGAAGTTTCTCCTGATGTTCAGCCGGAATCTGGCTTCCTGTCACTTGAGTCCATTATTGTAGCTGGGGTGGTGGTGGTAAAGACCTCTAGATGAATTCTTGGCAATCTCACAAAAGCACCATTCCCAGGATCAATGGGCTCAGGAGCCATGATCATTTAAACTAGTTCAGAGCCAGTAAAAATGTATAGTGCAGACAATGACCTCATTTGCACAACATGACAACCCACAGTGGGTTGTCAGTCTTGTTTCTTTCAGAGTGGCTTGTTGTGACATCCAAACCTGGTGAACCACACACAAGCCACCCTGAGAACCCATGGCTTGTTGTTGGGCTTGTTGGGGCTAGCTTATTTTCAGAGCGGTTTGTGACGTGTGAACCTGGCACGATGGCTTATGCGTGGCTTGTGCCAAAAGGCTACAGAGTCACTTGGCAAGAGCAGCAGAAACCACGACTACGCCACTTGCTGCCTCGTGAGCTTGGTAGCCGTATGTCGGGCTGGCAACACCTGCATGTCCGATTTCCGTTCGTGTTTGCGGTCACCGCTCGCTCTGCACGAACAGAATTCCACATACTGAGCAGTGATTGACTGTGAAATTTGTGTACATCTCCCCAAATGTGAAAAAAGGTTAAAAAGTGCAAATTCCCCCCCCCCAAAAAAATCTGCATATTTACACTTTAGCCTATAGGGCAGTGGGGAGGATCTCTGGGTTTTTTCCTGGTGTTTTGTATGACTGAATTTGCATACAATTCCGGAAAGTTAAAATAAAATGTAAAAGGTGCCTGTCAATCTGCACCACACAGATGGAATGGATTTAACATACCCTAGTTTTACTCTTAAAAAAATGTCATGCTGCAAAAGCCACTGGGATATGAGCTGGGAGCAGGTGGGAGGGCCAAGGGGGAAACAAACCATGGCAAACTGAGGAACACCTGGTCGTCTGACAGCAGCAGTGTGGGTTACCGATGGATTAAACAAGCCACTGTGGTTTGTTTTCAGGGTGGCTTATCATGATGCACAAACTTGCCCATACTCTCCCTCTCTTCCAACTTCCCCAATTTTCTTATATTTATTTATTTTTATTTATTACATTTATATCCCACCTTCTTTCCTCCTTAAAGAACCCAAGGCGGTGTATATAATCCTCATCCTCCGTCTCCATTTTATCCTCAAAACAACAACCCTGTGAGGTGGGTTGGGCTGAGAGTCTGTGACTGGCCCAAAGCCACCCAGTGAGCTTCCATGGCTGAGTGGGTCTAGAACCTGGATCTCCCGACTCCCAGTCCAACACTCTAGCCACTACACCACACCGGCTCTATATCTGAAAAAGGAAATGTAGCAGTACCCCTGATGAAGCCTTTCCCACCCTGGTGCCCTCCAAGTCTCTTGGAATACAACTCCCAGCACCCCTAGCACCATCAGGACACCAAGCTGGGGCAAGCTGCCCTGGTGTGATCCAACATAGGTTGGGCCATGGCACATTTATGGGTCCCTCCCAATCAACTAGCTGAAGATCGATGGTGTAAATCACCTGAAGTCCAGCCTCATTTTATTGACACAAACACACACACACATTATTAAACAGTTTCAGTAGTTACCACCTTTACTAACAGTCCACAGTTTCATTAGTTTCCCTACAGTGAGCGCTGCAGAACACAGGAGATTCCTCAGTGTCTTCCCATGGAGGATTCCATACCCGTAAACCAAAAAACCCAACTTTTTTCTCCAACAGACACTACTGAAAAAGTTTCAGTTATCCCTCATTTTAATGGTCCTCCCATAATAAGGGAAGTCTCACCTGTTCTCCCACTTGTTAGGGATGTCAGAGAATTTCACCATGAATCTCGGGGAGGCCAAATGCCAGTGCATTCGGCCCCCCCAAATTGGTGGCGAAACGGTCTGCCCCCCCCGCCCCCCCTCCAGGATGGGACTTACCTTGGGCGAATCCTCCTGGCGGCGGCAGCTCCGGCAGCGGTGGTGCGGCGGTGGCGGCTGCGGCAGCCGGTCTTCCGACCGGCTACCACCGCCGCCATTTACAGTAAAAAAAAAAACATGATAGGCTACATAAAGATTTATGTAGCCTATCACGGCTAGATTTTTAAAAAATACCGTGATAGGCTATGTAAATGTTTACGTAGCCTATCACGGCTGAGTAAAAACAAAAAAATCGTGAGTACGCAAATGGCGGCGCCCATGGGCGCCGCCATTTGCGTTCCTTATTTTGGCACATCTAGTCTACGTAAACATTTACGTAGACTACGGCGAAAATAAGGGGAACGCAAATAGTGTAGACGCTACACTATTTGCGTTCCCCTTATTTTTGCCATAGTCTACGTAAATGTTTACGTAGACTAGACGTGCCAAAATAAGGAATGCAAATGGCGGCGCCCATGGGCGCCGCCATTTGCATACGCACGGGGGTTTTTTGTTGTTTTTTTACTCAGCCATGATAGGCTACGTAAACATTTACGTAGCCTATCTCAGCTGACTGCAGGGACGCAAACGGCGGCGGCTATGGCCGCCGCCATTTGCAGGCCCGGCCAGCCAGGATTCGGGGGTGGAGGGACGGAGCGCCTCCCGCCGGCCAGAATTTCAGGGGGAGGGATGGAGCGCCTCGCCCCCGGCCAGAATTTCGGGGGGAGGGACGGAGCGCCTCCCCCCCCCCACGAATCAAATTTCGTTCAAGGTAAGTGACTTTCGTACATCCCTACACTTGCTGTGCTGTTTGGGCAGACATTACTCTGTGGAGCCAATGATAGAAAGTGTTAAAGTGTGAGATAAAGAAAAATAGACAAAAGGACAATGGCATGCATGGGAAGCTGCATGGGACCAGTACACTTGGTCCAGCGAATCTGTATAAGATAGTTTCACATATGTTAACATGTGTCAGGCCCATGGCAGTGGCCATGAGTCCTCTTTTACAGAGGACATTCTTCTGTTTGAAGGGCTGTCCAGTCCAAGTCCAGTTTAAAGACAG
Source organism: Heloderma suspectum (assembly GCF_057233095.1). Taxonomy (NCBI): domain Eukaryota; kingdom Metazoa; phylum Chordata; class Lepidosauria; order Squamata; family Helodermatidae; genus Heloderma; species Heloderma suspectum. Next base: position 278,229,527 of record NC_139458.1, read on the forward strand.
AGAATCATCAGAAGGAAGAACTGAGCCTTGAAATTGCCCGTTAACAGCACCTGGACAGAAGATTGAACAGTTCTGCAGGTCACCTGGTCATAGTCTTCCACACTAGGGTGAGATGTACTGTATTTCTATTTAAATTATAATAATTATTTCTAAATCTTGTTGTTCAGTTGTTAAGTCGTGTCCGACTCTTCGTGACCCCATGGACCATAGCACACCAGGCCGTCCTGTCCTCCGTTCTCTTCCGGAGTGTGCTCAAGTTCATATTCATTGCATCAGTGATGCTATCTAGCCATCTCATCCTCTGCCGTCCCATTCTCCTTTTGCCTTCCATCTTTCCCAGCATCAGGGTCTTTTCCAGTGACTTTTCTCTTCGCATTAGGTGGCCAAAATATTTGAGCTTCAGCTTCAGTATCTGTCCTTCCAATGAGCAGTCAGGGTTGATTTCCTTTAGGATGGACTGATTTGACCTCCTTGCAGTCCAGGGGTCTCGTAAGAGTCTTCTCCAGCACCACAGTTCAAAAGCATCAATTCTTCGGCGCTCAGCCTTCCTTATAGTCCAGCTCTCACAGCCATACATTACTACTGGGAAAACCATAGCTTTGATTACACAGACCTTTGTCAGCAAGGTGATGTCTCTGCTTCTTACTATGCCGTCTAGGTTTGCCATAGCTTTCCTCCCAAGGAGCAAGCATCTTTTAATTTCATGGCTACAGTCATCGTCTGCAGTGATCGTACAATCTCAATTGTACGGTAGTTTGAACATTTCTAAATCTACATATATACATATATATTACCATATGTAAATTGTGTGCAAATTGGTGTCTTCCTTTGTCCTCTTTCTTGGCGTTGCATATCCTCTTTTTTGGCAATTCACAAGTGACCACTCTCGCAGTGACACTCTCTTCCCACCCGGGGCAAGCTGTGAAACTCAGAGGTCTAAATGCTTCAGGTTGCTATTCTTGGTCATTCTCTGCAGTCAGGTGGAATACAGTCAATCCTCACCACATCCATATTTTATGTATGTAATTCCAGATTAGTAAACAGCATTCTGCAAGTTGCCTAAGTTGCTTATAAACCCTGTGCCTCAGGTTCTATTTAAAACTAAGTGCAGCAGTTTTACATGATTTGCCTGCAGGAACGGCTCTGTGTATCTGGTTGCACCTTCATTACCACTGTATATCTACCATTTAGATCATCCCCTCCTCCTGCCGTCCCCAATCAAACATCAAAACTGAAACCAAGCAATAAGCCATAAGAAACAGGCCTACAGGATGTCAGAAAGAGGAAAAGAAGCAGGGAGGAAAGAAAACCTAACCTGTGACATATGACGTTTGCTACATTTAGGAAGGCTAATGAAAGCAAAAGCTCAGCTATTAACCTTCAAGGAAAGAAAACTCGGCCTGGTGATTTAAATATTACCCAAGTCAGTATTTCACCATGACAGGCGTTAGTAATGAATAATTAAGCATTTAATATAACGTCATTTTGGTTAAAAATGATGATTTTGCCATTGATGGCCTTAGAACCTATTCAGTGTTATTATACTGCATTAAAAGGGGGAGTGAGAAGTTGATGAAATAAATGTTTTTTTGATGGCTGGGCTGAAAACCATTACGGCTATTAGGCTCCCCTTCTTTTCTGAGCTCAAGAGAGGCCCTGCTGAGAAAGCTTCATGAAAAATTTAAGAAGCAACATCCAACCTGGATCAGGCGTGTGTCTCACACTTGTTCGCCTGAGGTCAAACAGTGTTTCCCCTCCATAATACTATGTTAATGTCTCAGAAATAAATCTTTCAGCAGATGCCACAACCTCCAAAATGAAACTTTTAACAGTTTCTCTCAGGAACAGATTTGGATTAAATGTATGCTTTTGTTTAGGACAATATAGCAGATGCTGTTTCCCTTAACTCTCTGTATTGATAGGTGCAATCCACCCACATTTTCCCCTGCCTTTTTCCAAGTCCCAGTGAAATGAACAGGAGCTGTATGAAAGCCATTACTGTTTTCTTTTTGATACTGGATCATAATACAGTTCCCTATTCCTGTTCCAACTGAAAGCATTTGTTGGACTCTCCTTGTAGTAAAAAATTGTGATGATGTACAGTGGACTTGCTTGCTGGAGGAGCATCATCTATATCTTTTTCTATACATATCCGGTGTTAAACTAGGCCCTTCATGGTTTGGTCCTCCAGAAAGAAACAGGAGAGGTCAGAGTCTCAGGCTGTCTTTACACGAGGCATTTATCGTGCGCTCATGATTGGTCAGTCATGGAAGTTTGCGGGTCACTTACATGCTGCCATCAACCTCCAGGGCACATCCAGCTGTTTTTGACCTTTATTCCACAATAAAATAAGCCCTGGAGATAATCCACTATTTAATTGTAAATCTGCTTTAATGGCTGTTTGTAAATGTGCAGTTCTGCTAGAACCACAGCCTGGGAAGAAGAAGCCATTGGGCTAGCAGGAAAATCACAGTTGCCCTTCCCCCCCACCCATCCAGCATATCTGCCTGTTGACCTGGGCTGGGAGGAGAGTTTTCTTGGCCAGGAGAGCTAGGAGAGGCTCAAAGCGAGCATGGAGCTGGCCGGGGAGGAAGAAGAAGACAGCGACCCCGTGGACAGCAACGAAGCCACAATACATACCCCACACTGCTTTGCAGAGAAAGAGAGAAAAACTTGAATCCCTCAGGAGCTCCCTGATTCACAGCTCGCCCTCCGCCCTGAGGCTGCAGAGAACTTACCTGTGTAAAGAGCTGATCTTTATCTCACTTAGAATGCAGAAACAGAAGTCCTGGTGAATTGCAAATAAAAGCCTCATGTGATGAGGTTCTCAAAGTCAAGCTAGACATTATGGTACATGTACTGTGCACATCTACTTTTCTCCCTGCATATATCTAGTAGAATTTACCTCATATCATGTCAGAATATTCAGCATTTCCCTTAGCCCCCTCACTCGTTACCCTCCACACAACTGTAATTGTTTGGAGGGGGAGAATGGGGCAGTGCCCATTGCTCCCCACCCTCCACACACTGGGCGGGATGTCTATAGAGGAAAGTTTGCTTTATGTGTATAGGCTGTGATGTGGAGCCCTGATTGTAGCACAGGCTCCCCTCTATAGAAGTGCCCCCCAAAGCATGGGCAACCCTGCCCTCCCCTTCTACAGAATTATGCTTGTGTGGAGGTTTCAGGCTTCCCCTTATGACCTGACCCCCTGAGCAACTCCTTAAGGATCTTTAGGATAATGAGTGAATAATGTGGAGCAGAGGTGGGAAAACGGAGCATTTTGAGGTCACAGTGAGTTCCACTAGACATGGAATGGGAGGAGGAAAGTAGGGGCCGATCTACATTGTGCCCGCCATCGCAATGAATCCGGTGTCCTGTCGGGTTAAATGCTCTCGCATTAAAACATGATTATCCACACTCACCCATTTTCCCCGTTGTGGTGCTTCATCGAATGTGTGAGCTCAGTTCACACTCAGGTGCTGTGCTGTTTTCCTTCTCTTAAAGACAGAGGCTCTCATTGGAGGATCAGAAACTCTTCCTGTTTCTGCTGATCCCACGCCCACCATGCTCACAGCTCTCAACGGCCCCATGTCATCTTCTGGCTACTGATCACATAACCTCAGCACTCAATGTTTCCTCAGCAGCCAGCAAAGGGCTGGATGTGTGCACACTTGTCTGATCTTGGAAGCTAAGCAGGGTCAGCCCCGGTCAGTAGTTGGATGGGCGACCGCCTGAGAAACAGGCTTCCTGTATTGAACAGGGGGTTGTTCTATCCCTTGAAATGAAATTAAGTTTTACCCCCTGCTTCGGATTTTTTTTTTTAATTAAGGCGTTATCTTCGAAGAATCATGGCTTCTCCGTGATTTTTTTTCTAATTCAGGCATGATCTTCGAAGATTCGAATGGCACCATCCACACACAAGAGGGAGATGTCAGCAGGCTTTGAGGAACTTCAAGATTTTCAGAAGTACAAAAAATATATTCACGGGGAAGAGGGCTTAACACAGGGGCCCCAAATCGGCCCAATGAGGATTCAGCATGCTCAGTGGGCACAGGATGTTGACGGGGGGGGGGGTCACTTTTGCATTACCAAAAAAGAGGATAAAGGAGGACACCAATTTGCGTAAAAGTTGTGTTTGCTAATTTATATGTATAAGATGCAAACTTAGACATTATTATTATAATTTCAATAGAGATGCAGTACATCTCAGCATAGTGTGGAAAACTGTGACCAGGTGACTTGTGTGTTTGCCTGTTCAGTTTGCTGCCCAGGAGCTGTAGATGGGCAACTTCAAGGCCCAGCTCCTCCTTCTAATGGTTCTTTATCTTTAAACCAGACTTGGACTAGGCAGCCCTTCAAAGACAGGACATCTTCAAAATAGAAGGTGGTCTTCTGGAAACCCTTCAAATAGAGGATTGTCCTCTGTAAACGAGGACACGTGGCCCCCCTAAGCTGACTGACTGTGTGGGTGCAGGGGACAGAAAAAGACAGGAAGGGAAGGGGGGATGGAATGGAGTATCCTGGAAGAAGGTATGGGTGGTCAGCTGGAACTCTGAACAGGAGCAGTCCACGCTGCAGCATTTTGTTGCCAGTCCCACTTGTCTGAAACATTTCTGGGTAAGTCTAAAAAATGAAATGAACGACTCTATAAATAACAGAGCCAGGAAACAAATGGAACATGGCAAGTCATTACATTAGATTGTATGCACAATGCTTTCTTCTCAAGGGGGTTATCATCACCATAGCCTGAAGTCTTTTTCTTGATTGCCCTCTGTAAGCCAATGCACCAAATTTATGGAAAGATGCTCTCTTTATCGGTTACAGATAATCAGACAGGTTCAGATTTAAGCCATTCATCTGTCTCTACCCTGTCACCCATTTATCTTTTAACTAGCTGGCTACAAGAAGTACAGAAACACATTTGTTTAACAGCAGTGCAATACTTTAAAGGGAAACGAACAGAGCAACTATTATCTAGAGCACAATTTGTTAAACCCCTCAGTTTATTTTTGTTAAAGCTTTTTTATGTGCTGCGTTGGTCTCTTGATGCATAGAGATATAATCCAAAGTGAATGACATGTCGTAATGAAAGATTGGTTAACAGTGGAGGCTTACATTTGGAAAAATACTTAATAAATTAATCCTAATTCATCTCTCTCTCTCTCTCTCTGTCTGTCTCTCTCTCTCTGAAACACACACACACACACACACACACACACACACACTTTTTAATTATTTGTCTAAAATCTTCATTTTAATCTCTGCTGCATTTTAAATCTCTCACTCACTCACTCTCTCTCTCTCTCTCTCTCCCTTTCTTCTCTACATTCAATATCTGCTCCAGCTTCAGCACCTGCGCGGTGCACCACTATCATTGGCCAGTCACATTGCTCCTTGCCTCCTTGCCCACCACAACTAATTGGATGATTGCTCCTGCGTTCTCCTCCCCCCCTGCCCCCCCCCCACAGCCATCAGCTGAGGAGCAGCAGGTCTCCTGACTCCCCACCCCAGAAGCCTCCTCGGATAGCCCAGATCACAGCAGCCGGGCCACCGCTAAAGCAAAGAATGAGGCAGAGCTAGTGAGCCCCGACTGAGAGTGAACAGCTACTGCAAAGACAGACAGACAGACAGACAGAGTGAGTAACTGGATGCTTTCCTTTGTTTTCTTTTCTTTTTAGTGACATTACAGGAATTCCAGAAGAGCGGATTTGATTTGGTGGATTCCTGCCCAACTTTAGGCAATGTGCCTAATAGACTGGGAAAACCCTCATGACTACACTTCACTGCCATGGTTGAGTCTCCAAGTAAATTAGGTAGGATTTTATATTCTACTGTCTTAGTGCAGTACAGTTTAAATAGAAGTGTTGCTAGATAGTCAAAAGATTTGGGGCCCAATCTTCCCACTGGGGTCAATAGAAGGTTCTTTTTCCCCCCAAGCATAATCACCATGTGGGGGGGGATGTGGGTGGTGGTGATGGTGACAGTGCACAGGGAAGGGGGGGTTAAGCCTTCTCTCCCCAGCTGTGCTTCCCCGATAAATCATCCCCCACCACCACACACATGGCAGCTATGCTTCGGAAAAACCTCCCACTGGCACCAAGGGGAAGACTTTTTTCTAAGCTTGCCTTACAAGGGTGAGGGGTGAAGGGTGCATTATAAGATGTGGGGAGGGGGGATTCTCTCCCCAGCTGCAATCTCCCTTGAAAATCTCCCCCTGTGTGGCATCAATGGACAGTTAGGGCTCTGGAGACTACAACCGGAGCTGTGGGAAATAGATCCAGGGCTGGGGCCCCATGTGCTCAGGCCTAGCAATTCCCCTGGTTTAATTAGATATACCAGGAGACAAGACATTATATCTATTGGAGGGGCCAAGAACACCTTCAATAATAAATGCTGCATTTGCGTCCACTGTATGAAAGTGTAGTTTGCATGCTTCCTGCACTTTTAAAATTGGACTGGGCATTCTATGGTACCATCAAAAGCTTCATGTGCTGTTTGTGCCATATGTGAATATTGCTAAATTGGGATGCTCCTTAAGGAATGCCTGCTCCTGCATTTTGTTTCTCATCCTTTAATGGGTGCTGCCTTTCCCCACATTCCCTTAACTACTGAGGTGAGATCTCTGCAGGCATGTAGGAGGGCTTTTTTCCTGGGGTGACAGACAAAACCTGTTTCCTTCTGTCTCCCCTTCTTCTGTGTTTCCCTTGTGCCAATGTTTATACTGTAAGCTCCTTGAGGCAGGGACCTCTCCTCTTCTACTCTGTAAAGCACCATATGCATGTGTTTACTATCATCTGCTAGAAGACATCTTTAGTTTCCATCATCCCATTATTTTTTATTTTTATTTTACATACCTTCTTATCCCCCTAATATGATTGTGGGGGGAGCTCCTTTTATTTGATTTAGGGCACAGTACTATACATGTTTAGACAGAAAAAAGGCCTACAACTCCCAGCATGCACAGGGTTGCAGCTTTAGGGGGTTTTTAATTGTTTTATGTTTTATACTGTTGATTTTAATCCAATTGTTGCTTCGGTTAGGTCTCTGTAAAAATGATTTCCAGAGGGGTAGCCATGTTAGTCCATTGCATCAAAAACAGCAAAGCGTTTCTCAGCTTCTTAAAAACTAACACATTTTTTTGTCACATATGCTCTCTTACACTGGAGACCACTTCATCAGATGTGTAAAGTGCTATGCTGAGTTACAGGTTTATAGAACAAGGTGGGGTGGGGTGGGGCATCATAAACAGTGAGGTCAGAGGGAAGTGATATGCAGAATGTACAGACAGTATTAGCTGCCTTATTAGCAGTGGCCATTCACACAACAGTTGTTACATGATAATACAGACATACATGAAATGCTGAACTGATTATGTAATGGGATTTTAAAACACACACACACACACACAAAACCCCACCCCTTTGTGTTTACTGAAGCCACAGGAGACAGAGTTGAAGCTTCTGATGAATTGCAGTTCAACTGTGTCATGCCCTAATCTGTCTTGGAAGTTCCTTTGTTCAAGAATGACCACCTTAACATCAGGGACAGTGTTCAGAGAGGCTGAAGTGTTTCCCCCCTGTTTTTGGAATATTGCTGTTTCTGATATCAAATCTGTGTCCATTTATTCTTCTGCATCCAGACCTGCCACCAGATGCCTGTGGGAAGCCCACAGCAGGCCATGAATGTAATTGCATCCTCCCACTCGTATTTGCAGGACCGATGGCTGCTGGTCATGATGGCTATATATTACCTCCAGGATCACTGGCGGTACGCCTCTGTGTGCCAGTTTCTGGGAAATATGAGTGGGAGCATGCTCTTGCACCCATGCCTTACTTGTGGGGTTCCCACAGGCATCTGGTTGGCTGGTGTGTGAACAGAATGTTGACCTAGTTAGGCCTCTGGTCTGATCCAGCATAGCTCTTAAGTTCTTCTGTTCTGCAGGTGCAAGCAGCCATGCACGGTGCTCACATCTATCTGTATAAGGTGCACAGCAATACGCCATGTACAATACTATAAGCAACAATGAAGCTGCTACAGACCACTTCAAATCTATCTTCAAAGGAGATAATGATGGCAATGATTGGTATGATTAATTAAAACATCTGAGAAAACTTGTACTTCACCTTTGCTGTTTCTGTGGATTTGTGAATGCAGGTACAGTACCGACATATTGGCATAATATGACATAGTGTCATGAACATGAAAGAGAACTTAATTCCGTCTCTCTGACTTCTATTTCACCAAGAATACATGGCAATTGTCAATGTATTTTATAACCTTGTGCTCATATTTGAGTATGGTATATTCTGGCTTTAAAAAACACACACAATAAAGGTGTTATTTCAGTAAAAGCTACTCATTACCAGCAGGCCTTATGGGTAATAATTTTACCAGAGTCATAAACTATTAAAAAAAATGCATACTATCTTATTGAATCCCTCAAGATGGTACCAACCACTCCATTTAATTACCCATGTATTTGGAAAGAACTGTGGAGACAAATGAGGGGGGAGGAGTATTGTTGTACACTGGAAATGTTACCTCAATAGAGTTATGAACAACTATTGATCAGTGTCAGATAACAGAATGAATGAGGAAAAATGGGTGTGTAATAAGCAGAAGACAGAACACACTTTGGCCTCTGTGAACAACTTATCCATAAGTAAAATCTAAAAGACAACATTTTTCCATGCCTGACTTACAGATTTTGCACTGTGTGTTCTGCATCTTTTAAGCGATGCACACACACACACACACACACACACACGACATAGACATAGACAGAGATTGATGATAGATAGATAGATAGATAGATAGATAGATAGACAGATAGACAGACAGACAGACAGACAGACAGACATAGTTTTTTTCTGGTCAGTTTCAGCCTTCTGGGGCCTTAATTAGGCAGATTTGTCAAACCTATAGCCCCAAACATCATGTATTTTATAGTCTCAAACATCATGTATCATGTATTTTTGGCTATAAAGTGATAGCTACTCATTACAGATGGCCATCATGATCATGACTAATAATTTTACTAGGATCATGGGCTATTTAAAAAAGGGGGGCTACCTCATTAATTCACTCCAGATGGTGATGACCAACCCTTCTGGCCCATGGACTATGGTGTAAGGCAGCTTCCTATGTTTCTAATGTCCTTCTGTGCTTCTGTTAAATGGCTGTTTCAACAGAGGGTGGGAAATATATGATAAGTTACGCATACTGATCCAGTCTGAATGCTCCCCTTCCAAATTTCTGCTTCCAAATTTCATGTTAAATTATTTTGCATTTTCTAATGTGGCCAATGGCTGAAATACACAAATGGAACTGATTTCCCAACATGTTTTTTCATTACATTTTCTTAATCATGTGTATAGAATGCATTCCATTCCCACAATATGTTACTCTTGAACACATCCACCTAGAAAGGGTGATACAGTAAAAGGTGGGGCAGCGAGGAGGGGTTTAATCTATGACGGATGAGAGAATAGCAGCAAGGACATGCTGGGTTTAGCAGCAGGCACTTGAGAAAGAAAAGTAACTCTCATACAGAAGCTCGTGGAAAGTGCGTACTTGGTTTGTCAGGACAAAGGGTTCCTGCCTCAGTACAAGGACTATCCAGCCCTGAGATCCCAATGGACGAATCAATACCTTAAAGTGTAGCCATGACAACCATACAGAACAACTCATCTAAACATACAGGGTATACGCAGTATTGATTTTTCAGCGTCAGACAATACAGCCCCCTTGGTGTCCAAGCATGGATGAAGGGCTTCTCATGGAGGAAAAATCTTGCAGATGGGGCATGGTGATATTGGGGATGATGGTGAAGCACAAAGAACTCGCCCTTATTACTGAAATACCCTCCAGCAAGAGGGTTGTACTCAGATAATTAAGACAAACGACAGCTTGTGTCATTTCATTAGAGTCCCTCGTTACTTTCTGACAGCCAATTAGCCATGGTCAAGAAAAATGCCCATTCTTGGCCTTTTTAATGTTAGCATCCGATACAAGGTAGCTGGAGTTGTAATGCAAATAACAGACTGCTATAACGATGCTTAATAATAATCGCTGGGTGACCTCCAAACTTCCATGTGGTATGCGCCTCTGAACTGAGGGATAAAATTATTTGATACGCACTATAAGCTGAAACAGGGGGTCCTCCAATGTAGTGTGCCTGACCACCTGAGAACAGGTGTGATTAACATGAGGAATCAAAACAATGGTTGGGGAAGGGAGTTCTGATTACTTGGTTGTCTCCATCCCCACAAATCTGGCTGCATAAGGCATGTAGCAATGTAAAAAGCTAAGGAATCTGAGTAGCTCCTGGTTACTAGGTGAGCTGATGTATCCTAGCAAAGGGTGAGACTTTCAGTTCAGCTCAGTCTTGTTAAGGAATTACCAAAATTCAGAATGTTCTCTATATGCAGGACAAAGAGAACCTGAGATTTAAAAAACTCTAATGTGTAAGGAACCAAAACTGACCAATTCTTCCACCCAAGCCCAGAGCTTTGAGTGCTTTGCTCTTAAAAGTGGATTTGAATCCCTGTGTTAGTGCTTTATTAGGGCTGATGCCTCTTTTTTCTCATCGGCTCTTCATCTTTAACAGCTACACGGCAAGAAGGTACATCATGCCTCTCTCCATGGACCCATTGGATTTGGCCAGTACGGATGGGTGAGAATTTTGCTTCCGTTAATTTTTTAATAAGGATTTACCGAAATTTGCAAGGTTTGTATTCGGGAGAGAAAGGATTAAAAAATGTGAATGTGGGAGAAAGTGAAGCTGACAGATTCACACATTCCTAGTGCATCCTAGGTGGGAGGGATAAATTCTACAACGTAGGTACGAAGGCAGCTGAACGGGCCTTATATATCCAAAGCACAGGGCTGGCAAAAAAAGAGTTGGAGTGCCATGTGCCCAAGGACACAGGAATGGTCACCTGCTCAAAAACACAGGCCACCAAGAATCACATCAGACAAGGAGAAGGGCTGTAGCTCAGTGGCAGAGCTCTAGCTTTGCATGCAAAAGGTCCCAGTTTCAGTCCCTGGCATCTCCAGGTAGGGCTGGCAAAGTCTCTTGTCTGAAGCGCCGGAGACCCACGGCCCATCTGTGTAGACAACACCAAAACAGATGAACCAAAGACGTGATTGGTATAAAGAAGCTTCCTAGGATCCTTTGTCCTCTCCTCCAGTTCTTTCTTTAATATCTAAGCTAATTTTAGTGTAATTTAAACTAGATATGGGGAAACCAGGAAAATATGGGCCACATTTGTACACATGGGGTTCAACTCAGTTTTGCTTTTCTAGGATCAGTTCTGTTTTAAAATAAAAGGTTAGGGAAAAAATAATGGCAGAGAAATCTAGGGTTGAGCTTCACAACAGGTCAAGGAAAACTGATCCCAGCAACCTTGGCAGCATGGTACCTGCCAAAGAACAGAACCAACAGCGCAAGACAGAAGAGAGTAATGGAAGTACGACAGATACACAAGAGGGAAGAAGTCAAACAAGCAGCAGCAGTATTTGTGTTGCGATTTAATTTATAGAATGAAGATTCTGGTATAAAGTTAAACAGAAGTGGATTTAATACTGGAGAAGAGGTGGGGATGCAAGAAGAAAAAGAAGATAAGCAGGTTGCACAAGTTATACTCTAAGGTCTGGTTCAGACATATGAATTTGGCTAGATAAGGCGAATCATATCCTTGTTTCATCTGCTGGTTAATAAGCCAAGGCTAAAGCACAGCTTCCCAGTGCAGAAGCAACAGGAAACTGTGGTTTAAAGTAACCAGGATCGAAGTGCCATAACCAGCGTGAAGGAAGAGAAGAGGCAAGAGGAAGTGTGCAGGTGCAATACTCATTTGCAATTTCATAAACCATTGTTTCTTAAACCAAGATGTTATGGCTGAAGAACGGACCCTCAGTAAGCTGCAGAACAAAATCTGAATGTGTACCCATGTAATTGGAACGTGGGTGTATCGGTGTTGCATGGGACTATCTGCCACAGCAGTGGTTTCACTGTGCAAGTGTGAGAAACATAAACTCAGGCTTTCATTTCAGCATTACCTTATTGCTGCAAAGACCACTGGGTATTAGGTAGTTTAGCCACTAGATGGCACTGGATTTAATTGTATCTGGGTGGAGTCAGGAGTTTCCCATAGCTTTTCTGTTCTTGTTTGAGAGGGACAATAAAAATTGCTGTCTAGCTTCCTGATTGGTAGGTCCTCTAAGACTTCCATGACAACCACTAAAGGAAAGCATTATTACCAACAAAACCTTAGCTTGGATCCAGGTGGCAAATACAGAGTCTGTGAAGCTGCTGCTGTTTAATATTATGTGACGATTTTCTCATGCTGACATAATGAGCCATAATTGCAGTTACTGGTGAATGAACTCATCCAACTTGCTACATGCTTCATAATGCAGCACCGGAGATTAATGTTAATGGCCCATGACACCTGGACACCTGTTCTTCTTTCTGTTCTGCCCCCCCCACACACACACACACACACACACACACATTTTTAGTTTAAAATTATGTGGGCTGTTTTATAACACATTTATCCATCCCAAATGCAGTAAAGAATCTAGGTTCTTCCCCAATGAATAATTGGTGGTGTAAACAAAAACTTTTTCTTCTTCTTAAAGTTTAATGTCGAAAAATAGTACACTTGATAATTAAAATCACCCCAGTGCAGACAGGTGCCTGTTACAGGGGAAAGACATGCTGTTTCATTATCAACCCCACTTAAAACAGTAGCTAGACTGATTGCGGAAATTCCAAGGGCCTATGCTCATCAGGGTCAAATTACACGTTATGTTAAATCCATAGCGCATAGGTCAGTATGTGCTTCTCTTTTTTATTACTTAAAAGTAAGCATTCAGGGCCCCAATCCAGATCACGACCACACATGTGTGGAGGAGAAATTTGATCTTTTACTCCCCTACCACAATCCTGAGAAAGATCCATGGGAAGCTTATCCAGGGTTCAGTTTCCTTAGGGCCAAACATCATGTTCTGCTAATTGCATTGCTATAGCTGAGCCTGCTATTTTTCTTGACTCTCATGTAAGCATGCGTGGTCCTGATCTGGATCAGGACCATGGCACTCCAGGAGGGAGGAATTTAAGCTTCCCCTCACCTATTTCATCCTGAAATTCAACCCCCACCCCGGGGAAAAGTGGGAAAGTGGGAAAAACTAATTCCATTAAAAAACTAAAAAAAGTGGGAAAAACTAATTCCATTGGGGAAACAAGAGGGAATGGGGCATCCCACTCTGTTCACCATGTCACTGCCAGATCACAGAGGCATGCCCAGGATTTAATGTGTGGGGGAGATATGGCACACTGTGGTAAAACCACCAGGGAGCTGCTTTCGGTACAAAAAAGTCAGAGTAAAAGGAGTTTCAGAAAATGTGGCTTCTCAAGAGGGAAGCGGCCTGTTGGCAGCGGATTGGTGATGATATCTGTCGCGAAGGAACTCAGACTGCTCTAACTTTGCACTAAATTGCTCGTGAAGACAGCCCCTCTCAAAACTGTAAACAGCAGCTGCAGTGGGGCCAAGCAGCAGCAGGACCACAGGGGGTGGAGAGGGAAAATTAACCCTCCCTCACCCCACCATGATCCTGATGAAAATCACCTCCCTGAAGCCACCATTTATATCAGAGGGAAGCCTCCAATGGCTCCCTCTCCACCCCTCTGGTGCAGCTGCCACTTACCCCACACCCACCCCATAGTTACTACTTACATTTTGTAAAGCACATGCAAATTATTTGCATTTATGCAATTCACATCATGCCTAGGTTGTCATGAATGCCTAGTACTTCTTAGCCCCAAAAGATACGAACTCTCATAAGCCATCTTCAGGCATTTGCCAAAGAGGGCTTTATTGTACCATGGAGGCAGCCAGGGAGGTGTGCTCCAGACCTGGCCCCTCCACTTCTGACCTCCCAGTGTTGATGAGGAAGGTTTTCATGTGCACTTGGAAAGCGTTTGGCTGCATGCACTTACACTGTCACATGTGACCAGGAACTGTGGGGCTGTGCAGCTGTGATCAACTGAACATAGCTGTGGTGCCCTTTGCAGGCCTCATCCGTCAACAAGGGGAGGTCAGGAGTCGAGGAGGCAGGAGCAGTGTGCACATCCCTGGCGCCCTCCATGGTTATAGCAAAGTCCTCTTTTGCGAATGCCTGAAGAGGGCTATCCTAAAAACAGGGAGTTCTTCAACTCCTACCACCTTTCCTGGTAATGTCTCTTTGGCCATCTGTACATGAGAGTAAAATCCTGCACGCTTACCGGGGCTTCTGCTTCTGGATTCTTTGTGGGATTAAGATCAGCTCCTTTACATGGGGTGACACAGGCTGTTTTGGGGGGATTTTCTTTATTGGCAAATTCTATATGTTTTATTATACAGTCACTAGATGGTGCTGCGGTATAGCACAATTGCACATTTTCACAAGGTTTTTATGGCAGGATAGAACAGGATAGAAAGAAAATACTAGACTTTTCTCATCATGAAAAGCCCATGACAATGGTTACAAAGAGCGGCAGAGGCCTTGGAGGATGATGTCATGTAAAGGACCCACAAACTTCTGTGAGTAACCAATCTTGATCTCAGGGTAAAAGCCCCGTGTGGAGAAGCCCTTAACGCTGGCATAGAAAGCTGCCCATCTGATGGTCCTGAAAAATCTCTTCACATGAGTGAGGGATTAGACATGAGTAAAGGTATACCTAACAGACGCTGACACATTCTGGATGGCATCTTTCACAATACTATGAATTATGACTGGCCTTGAATGACTCTGCATCAAATTAGTAATGTTTCTGGCTGTGCACGGTAGTTTATTCACCTTTTTAATTTGAAAAAAGGCCAATGCCTGCTAATAGCACTTTTCAGGTTCTGGAGCTTTCAAACCCAAGACTGCAATTAGCTGAAGAGGATGCAGGCGGTAACGGTTAATAGAGTTTATGTGATAGAACTCACAATTGTACTGCAGTTACCAATTACTACAATTTCTATATAAATTTTGCATAAATAGCAAAAAACACCCATGAAGAGAAACTATGGCCATAGCAACCTCTTTCCTTTCAAGAGCCACTGGCTGCATTTGGACCTAATGATCACAAACCAAAACCTGGCACACAGCCCAATCCTATGCACATTTGCTCAGAAACAAGCCCCGCTCTGTTCAACAGGGATTGCTCCCAGGTAAGCTATACCTAGGGCTAGAACTATACCAGTGCTTTTTATCAGTATTGAAGTGCAGTGATACAGGTTGGGGCATATTAGGCATTCCATATACTGCTTTTCTGGTGTTATTTCCAACTTTTTATGCCGTATTATCCCAAATACTGCAACAGATGTCATTGTGTGAGCTGTGAGGTATAAATGTGCAAAAGGGATGTAGCATTACCATGATGGGATTGTATCAATATGGCACGAGGTGTAGATCTGGTTTAGGACTGCAGCCCTAGGACATTTCAGCACTAATGCTGCAATCCTGTACACACTTACCTAGTTGCAAGTCCCATTGAACTTAACTCATATCGAGGATTGCACTGCCTAGTTCTTTTGACCAAACTGAAGAAATAAACTGCTGTTACATGCCTTAACATAGAGGAAAAACAGCAGTACTGGATGCATACAAAAATTATCTGGATTGGATGGGGGGGAACACTGTGTCATTACAGTTGTAACAATAAAGCTGACAGGTGACTTTATTAGCGGTGGAGTGGAATGTGGGGGAGTGGAGCTTTGGGCCTTTTTTCAGAGCAGGGGCAGTGATGTCATCTGCCAGAGCAGCAGGGTAACTGATGGAAACTCCTTGCTCTGGCAAGTGAAGGAGGTGATAATGAGGCCCTCGGGTTTTACTATTGTTTGTGACCGATTAGCACAGAGGAAGCCAAAGAATGAGGAAAATAATCAAGCAAAGGCTGGATACTTCTTTCCTTTTGTTCTACATCACACTAGCAGTTTAAATAGTAACACTTCTTTGCCAGTTTGCCCTTTTAATTAAACGTCAAAGGTTGCATTTCAGCTAGCTGAGGAAATTTTGTTAAAGCTCCATGTGCCTTACAAGATGAACCAATGCAGTCAGAAGAAGCACGACTGAATCCAAAGGAGCTTATTTCGGGGGTGGGGGGGGTGGCCTCTCCAAAAACACATTCAGTCCAGATACAACCAGCAGGGTTAAGCTGCCATATGCAAGACCCTTAAATGCAACTGCATACACTAATTACAGAACTCGGACATGCTACATTAGCATACCTAATTTGTGTGATTTCCAGCAGGTACTTCATCTCTGCTCCTGCCATATACCAGAGGCTCTGAGGGAAAGAGTGAGGGAAGGTCATTGTACCTGACTGTTTTTCACTGTCAAAGGATGGAGCTGGAGGCAGGAAAGGAGTTTGTCACATCAGTCCTGCTTCACTTATCCAAGAGTATAAAAACGCAAACTGAGGACCGAACAAGCTGTGCTACCCCACTCTCTCTCTCCTCCATTTCCTTCAACAGTGATGGGCCTTGATACACTTCTTTAATATGAAAGTAGGGATTGTAACCACGAAGGGCGGGGCTCTTTTTCCCATTGGTCAGTTTTATGTCTTGAGAGCTACGTGTCTGAAAACGAAACAACTTTATTTTTATTTTTTTAAGAGTTTAACACTGGTTTGAATGAAAGGAGGATGAGTAATGCCACTATTTCTAGCAGAAGTGAAACCCAGCATCCGTGCTTCTGAAGCTACGAAGTTTGCATCTGAGGGGATGTGTAGACCAAAATCCAGTATATATCCATTGTGAAGGGATGTCAGAACAATCCGTCCAGGGGGTCAAGTCTGCTGAGCTTTTGGTGGCTCGGCCCTCCAGACTCTGGTTCGCTTGTCTGCAAGCTGGCCCAACTTGACCTGTGTCGAGTCCGGCCAGCTCACAGATTTACATGGCCGCTGTCACCATTGCTGGCTGCTCTACACAGAGAGTTGTGCTGAGCCGCTGGCAGGCAATAGCGGTGGCAGTGGCAGGGAGGGAAGGAGCCATGGTGCTGCCCTCCCTGCCACAGCCAATTTCTGGTTCTCCCTGCCAGGCCCCAGCAGTGAAAAGGAGAGACTTGCACACAGCGACTGGTGCCACAATTGCCCACCCCCAGCCACTGTGCACAAGTCTCTCCTTCTCCCTGCCGGGATCTGGCAGGGAGAAGGAGAGACTTGTGCACAGCTGCCGCCACAGCTGGGAGTCCGTGAGTTCCACTGGGGAGCCTGCAGCTCAGCTCGTGAACGCAAGCAGAGCCAAAGGTTCCAGGGAAACCCGTCCAGCCCTAAGAGGACCAGATTTCCCTGCGCAGGACATCCCTACTATAGGGTAGATCAAAATCCAGATTTCTAAAGCAATGGTCCAAAATTACAGTTAGCTAGATCACAAAGTAGGGGCCGCGGTGGCTTAGTGGTTAAGACGCTGAACTGCAGACCGGAAGGTCGGCAGGACAGCAGTTCGAGACCCGAGTGCCGCGTGACGGAACCCAAAACAATGTTTGACATTTGGCGAATGACTCCATCTCTCTCTCTGGCAATTGAGTTTATTAGTTTCTGGAGAATCTACTCAGCCAATACAAATGTTCATTAGCTTTAGTGACATCCCATGATATTCAGCCATATGCTAAAGATCAGGGAATCTACACAACCAAAGGGAAAGTAAAAGGAGATTTCTGTTTTTCTGTGTTGATTCTCTAATCTAGTATTTATAGAATGAAGTCAGGCCACAGAGATAAGCCTCCTGCTCAGACTCAGACTCTAGTATAGTTTGCTTATTCACTAATTTATCATTTATAAGCAGCCTTTCTGACCATGTCCAACCAAGGTGTCTAACAGTAATATAACAATAAAATATGATGTAATATAACATAATTAATGAAACTTTAAACTTCCCCAAAAATGCAGAACCATAATACATGAAAATATAAACCAGCATACAACCATTTCCAGGCCACAGTAGTAAAACAATTTAACAGTGGCAAATCCAGCAACAAGTCCGTTAAAACAAGCCATTTTAAATAGGTGGATTTTAAAGGTCTTTTAAGTAATGCAACTGAGGAGGGGGTTCTATAAGGTGGAAGCTACTGCCAGGAAGGCCCTGTCCCTAGTCCCTGCCAGTCTAACATATCTTAAAGGTAGGCCAATAAGCAGAATATACACTCATTCATACGGGAGCAGGTTGCCCTTCAAATAACCTGGCCCAAAGTACCTAGGGCTTTAAACAGTTTAGGGGCTTCATCACACAAGGCTAAAAATCCTGCAATTTAGTAGGACTTCTGCTTCCGGAATCTTTGTTGAATTAGATCGGGTCCTTTCCACATGGCTTTTTTAAAAAATGACTCTTCTATGTGTTTCATTACAAAGCCACTAGGTGGCGATGTTGTTTTATTTGCAATAAAAGCGACTTTAAACAGTATACCCTCATTTATATCCTCTCCATGGTGGGAGGAGAGAAAATGCCAGACTTTCGTCATTATGGAAAACAATGCAATAGAGCTCACAAAGAGTGGGAGGTTCCCTGAACGAGGACTGCGTCGTGTACAGGACCCACAAACGTCTGTGCATAAGCAATCTCCATAGCAGGATAAAAGCCCTGTGTGAAGGAGCCCTAGTTCACGAAGGCTAGAAATATAAACTCATTTATGTTACATTTGGAATTCCCATGATTCTTTTCAATGTGCTAAGTGTTAAATTCTGCCATTTGCAGATGATCAAAGCAATGCAGTAAACCAGTATCCTGAATAACACATCTTATGCTTTTTCTTCTTTTTTTAATTCTGTGAGTTTTTAGAAACATAGTTTCAAAGGGGGGAAATGAAGTTGGACCAGCGGTGGCATTGGGTTGATGCTTGGAGCACCTGGAATCTAGATTGCTGGGAAATATGACTGCCTCTATAATCAGTTTTTGAATGCATACGATCAGTTTTTGAAGACCCGTGCCTCTGGTACATATAGACAGGTTTTGTCAGTTTTGTTGTTTTGCCTTGTAAGTATTGTTTCCAAACTTTGCTCTGGTTCTTTTCTATGTTATTCCCTTTCTCTTTTCCTTTTTTGCTAAGAAATCTTATCATAATCCAATGTGTGCGCTTCATTTCAATTAGGCCTTGGTTCTAAGTCCAGAGCTTTCCTCTAGGTTACTGCTATTGTTTCAGGCTTAGGGCTTTGAAATAGAAGGCTCTGGCTTGGGCCCTCATTTCATAAGCCTTAGGGTTGCCCTGTAAGGTCTGAGAGTTGGCGGGCTCAGGCGGAATTGGACATAAGGGGTGGTGACAGCCTACCTTGCTGGGTTGGTGTTCAATCCAAGCAATCTTTTGTCCCTGCCTACACTGCCAGCAGTGTACCCTGCCTACCTGCCTACACTGCCAGGTACCCCTCTGCCCCCCTTCACAGCTACCAAGAAAGGGAAAGGAATGCCCCTGTGTGGACTAGAACCAGTGATCCTGGAAGCGTGTTTGTGCTTGCTTGGCAGACTGTACCACAGAGTCCCTTTGCTGGAGTTGCTGCTGCCTGGTGTTATAACGTGCTACTATGTTGGGAGGGGGAGGCCTGGGAGGGGGATCTGAAAGTGTTTTTTTCCCTGGAGGGATTTGAACCCTCACTCCTGGGAGTGTCTTTGTGCCTGCCTTAGCAGACCATGCCATAGAGCTCCTTTGGCTTTGCTTACGGCCACTGCCTGGTGTCCTGCATTTCTTCTGTGCGGAGGGCATGGTGATGTGATGCATTTGCCTCTGGTTTGGCCTGCATGGACTGACTTCCTCCATGTGAGGGTATCGTGGCCCGCTCGGTTCCTGATTTGGGGGGCTGGCAATGTTTCCAGGGACAATGTGGGCATTTGTCTTGGTTTTTCACCATTTGGGGATTTTCTGAACACTGTGTTTGTACCTCCCCTCCCAGACTGGGTGATTATAGGATATGGCAGCGAATCTGTTGGTGTAGCACCAGTGTACCTCTCCTCCCTCCCCAGTGTAACTGGAGTATAGGATTGCACTGCCATATTACATATAACATACTGGGGAAACCTGGTTTCCAGCCAAACATAACTGACATAGCAGCTTGGCTTCAAAAGAATGTCCATCTGTTAGTAAAGTTCTGATCAGTTTTTCTCCATACTGTTTTATCACATTAAGATGCCAAGAAATTATTTCCCCTTATGTCACAAAACAATAAAAATGTAGGGCCAATGTCTGTGTTATGAAAAACTGGCTTATTCTTTGATACAAAGGATCCTTTAAAGTAATGTACACTTGCTTCCAGTACATTTTGCACGCTCAGCGAGAGGCATACCAATAAGTCTACTAAGGGCACAATCCTACGCATGATTAGACAGAAAAAAGTCCTACAACTCCCAGCATCCCCCAGCCAGCATGGTTGACTGCTGGGAGTTGTAGGGCTTTTTTCTGTCCAGACATGCATAGTATTGGCCCTTCATGTGGAAAACTCCATTCCCAGTCACTAGATTTCCACATTTATTAATCTAATTTCTTGTTTTGCTCACTAAAGCAGCCTTTCCCAACCTGGTGCCCTGTAAAATACAAGGTAATTGACAAGGCGAGACTGCACATATTAGCCAAATCTGAGCTCTTGCATACTTGCAAAAGACTGGGGGGGGGGGTGTAACTCTATTTGCATACTCCTGAAGCAGCGAAAACATTAAAAAGGTGGTGAACCAGTGACAGTCCTTCGAAAGTGCCGTTTGGGCATCAGTGGAGGGGCAGGCACTGGCAAGGATGGCTGGAGGCAGAACTGGTGAGATCGCAAAGAGCGGTACAGGCTCTTTTGCTGCTCTTGCCAAGTGGTGCTGTAGCTGCTTGGGACAAGCCATGCTGCTGGGCTTGGACGTCATGACAAGCCACCCTGAGAACAAGCTATCTCACCAACCTTACTACAACCCATGGGTTCTCAGGGTGCCTTGGCTGGGAAAAGCAACCCACTCTGAATCACCCTTGCCAGGCTCGGACAACACGGAAAGCCACGCTGACGCTAACAAGGCTCTGAACACACCATGGCTTATTGTGTCATGCGAACCCAGCCACTTCCTGTCACTTCTAGAGTCTGAGGTCATGAGAGCGCATGCTGCAGCAAGAAAGCATCTGCCCACTTCTCCAATGAGCCTTCACCCACCCTTCTTTCTTCGATACTATGGCAAGGAGGGCACACTCTGACCTGTAGAACTGCATACTCTCTTGCTGCCTCTTTTGCTGAGCAGTGGCTCTGAGTTTGCCCTTGAAAACCCTAGCTAGTAAAACAGCATTTGTTAATTGCTTTGCACCTGCTTCAAATGCTTTGTGAATGGTAAAACATTCAATTACTTGATTCAGTGTTTCTTAATCATTCAGAAATCTGCATTTTAAAAAGGGGAGAGTGAGAAAATGTCCAAGGATTTAATCAGGGAATAACTCTATTTTTTTTTTAACCAGTAATTAATCATACTTCTGTAGCCATCCAAAGAGGACAGTGTTATGGATATTCGACTGCCTTGTATCTGGATCTGGAATTTTCAGTAGCCAATTTTGTTGTTGTTTTAATTCTCCTAAAAATAACATTTACCTTAAATGTTCAAGTTAGTGAGTGAGCCGCTTTGGGGTGAGGGTGGGGTGAGCTATGTGTGGAATAATGTTTCAGGGAAATTTTGTCTATATTAAGCTAGCAAAGGATTTGACCTGGTAGCCTAAAATGCAACATCTAATTCCCCCTCCCCACCCCCTTGCCCAATAAGAATGAATGGCAGTGATTCACTTCCAAAGGAAGAAAGCAAAATTGTATGCTTACCTTGGTGTTGGGACCAAATCTGCCATTGTTATTACTAACCCCAGTTTCCCTGGGGCAACAGGTTATACAGTCTTGCTCATTGCAGCCCGTTTAGCATTACCCACAGAGGTTGTGAAAGGGCTTGCTCCTGCATTGCACCCAAACTCTGTGGGTTGCACTCCCTCAAAAACTACACTTCACCCCCACTCTCTTGGCCTTTAGAACGGGTGTAAAGCCACATCTTTTCAATTTGGCCTTTTAAAATGTGTAGTTCAATGTGTTTACTGTATTTAATGTTCTTATTTTTATTGTTGCAGGGTTTTATTGTTTTAAATTGCCATACACTGCCTTGATGGCTTTTTAGCAGATAAGGCGGTATATAGAAGGTAATAATAAATAATAAATAAAGACTTTGGCTGGATGTACACTTACCGCCTTTTTTCGCTTCCAATGAGGTTTCACTGCCTGCCTTTCACACTACGCAGTAGCCGCCTCGAATTGGAACCGGAATTTCCCACTTCCATGCTCGCTTTCAATACCCTAATATCCCGGTATTTCCCCTTAATGTGCTCTGAATTTCCGCCTTCGCTACCATATCCGGTCGTAGTCCCCTTCCCCACCTGTCCATATGCAGTGGTGTTTGTATTTTCCTCCTGTCCAATCACAGCTCTCGACGGCCCCATGTCTTCTTCCAGCTACCGATCACATAGCTTCCTCAGCAGCCCCCGTTTCCTCAGCAACAAGCAAAGGGCTGGATGTGCGCGCGATTGTCTGATCTCGGAAGCTAAGCGGGGTCGGTCCCAGTCAGTGCTTGGATGGGCGACCGCCTGGGAATCAGGCTTCCTGCACTGAGCAGGGGGTTGTTGTATCCCTTCAAATGAGACTAAGTTTTACCCCCTCCTATCCCCCGCTCTGGATGTGTGTTTTTTAATTCAGGCATTATCCTCGCAGAATTGGGGCTGCTCCACGATGTTTTTTTTTCCTAATTGAGGCATGATCTTCGAAGCTTCGAAGTTGTGAAGCTTTGAAGCGCGCGCAGGAAAACAGGAGGAAAACAGCACAGCACTCGAGTGTGAACTGAGCTTGCGCATTCGATGAAGCACTGCAATGGGAAAAATGGGTGAGTGTGAATAATCACGTTTTAATGTGAGAGCGTTTAACCTGATGGGACACCGAATTCATTGCGATGGTGGGCACAATGTAGATCGGCCCTTTGTCTCATAGAGTGTAATGGCGCCACTGAAAACCAAGCCCTCTTTTATCAGCATAGTCCTTCCCTTGGTTCTGTTTCCTGTTCATGCTAGAATGTGACACCAGGACAGCTTCCCTAAACCTGGTGCACTCCTGATGTGTTGGACTATAATTGCCATAATCCCCAGCTATGTTGGATGGGGATGCTGGGAATTGTAGCCCAACACATCTGGAGAGTGCCAGGTTGGGGGAAGGCAGTGCTAGAGCCTGGTGGAATATAGATCATATTTATATATCTAAAAGGTCTCAAACTTAATTTCTTTTTGAGTGTGAACATTTGGGAGGCACAGGAAAAGAAAATATTTCCTGGCCAAAAAATGTTTTATATGAAACATGAGTTGTCCCAACAGAAGATAATTTCTGTTGACTTTCAGATCTATTTCCTGAGATCTATTAACTCATATGGGTGGGCCAACAGCTGAGTATTCATACGCCAGTTAAATAATGCATTGATGTAGAAGTGGAGCACTTATTTTCCAGTGGAGCTACCCAGGAGTAAAGTGTAATTCTACATGGGAAATAGTATCAGATTTTGATCTGAAATGTCAACGACAGTCAGTAATTAGGAGCTGTGCTAGCCATCACTGCAAAGATCTCGCGCTAAAAGAATAGGTACACACTGATACAAATATTTTCTTCTTC
Source organism: Heloderma suspectum (assembly GCF_057233095.1). Classification (NCBI taxonomy): domain Eukaryota; kingdom Metazoa; phylum Chordata; class Lepidosauria; order Squamata; family Helodermatidae; genus Heloderma; species Heloderma suspectum. Next base: position 278,253,184 of record NC_139458.1, read on the forward strand.
CAGGTACATTGCAAGCCAGTTTAATTAATGAAAGAGGAGCAATGTGTGGGTATATTAAGAAGCCTTGTGCTGCATAAATTAAAACTGGCTGATAAACCTGCAGGGATTTTCCCCCTCTTAAATTTAAATTTAGACACACATTTCTCTTCATTTATTTAACTCTCCAAACATACCATATTACCAACACCACTAAGAAATGTGCAGAGTAATCCAGTAGAGCCAGGCTGTGCTGTCAGGCTCCCAGGACAGCTGGTTTCCCAAAACGCTTTGTTTCCAAACCTGGGTACTTGCAGAAAAATAAACACTTGTGTTTGTCACGAAAATTTATTTTGTTTCAAAATAAAATTAACAAAATAAGGGCAACAAAGAGAAGAACATACATAATAAGAAATCAAGATCACTAAAGAAACAAATGGATTCACTAATTATAGTTCTTAGTCTATAACTGATACGCTTATAGAACCTCTACAGCAAGACGGCATAAGCAGGAGCTCAATATCTAATGAAAGAATAAAATTACAATTTATGCAGCATATAAAAGGAGTGTGTGCAAGTGTGTGTTGTTGTTGTTGTTGTGTGTGTGTGTGTGTGTGTGTGTGTGTATTAGTCAGAAAAAATATAGGCAACTGTGCTTGGTTGGAATTTGATCAAAAGTTTGAAGAGCTTCAACACAAGAAAATGGCAGCCATGGTGTCATTATAACTTTCTTAGAGTTAGGATTCCTTGCTTGCCGCACGTGCTGAGTACGTGTATACATAGTCTCCCAAATTGTATCAATGTGCTGCTCTTTACTTGGTTGCTTGTACCAAATGAGTATGTGCACTTCTCCTTTCCTGCACAGAGATTATATTTGTGTATCAACAGAATAAATACATTTTCCCTTGTGGTCCTTAGGGGGTGGGAGGATCGCAGGGGCAACATTTGTGCCTATTCAGGTGTTTTTCTCTCCACGTGAGGAACACTGCTTGAAGAGCTAGAGGAGTTCTGCAAGCTAGTGCTGCCCCATCTGATAGCCAAAGCTCTCTGGGTGGTTCACAAAAATTAAAATTAAAAAGCACAGGATAAAACAATAGAAAATATAAAAGCGTTGAAACCACAATATAACAATACAACCAGAATAAAACCTAGCAGCAATGCAGAGATTTAAAACACAGATTTAAAATACCAAAGCTAAAACACTAGGAATCTAAATTCCTGGGAGAATAAAAAGGTCTTCACTTGGCTCCAGAAAGAATACAATGTAGGTGCCAGGCGAACCCCTCTAGAGAGCTCATTCCACAGCTGGGGTGCCACAGCAGAAAAGGCCCTCTTCCTGGTAGCCACCCGCTTCACTTCCTTTGGCAGGGGATCATAGAGAAGGACCGCTGAGGATGATCTTAGGATCTGTGCAGACACATATGGGAGGAGGTGATCCTTCAGATAACCTGGCCTCCAAGCCGTTAAGGGCTTTGAATGTTAATACCAACACTTTTAACAAGGCCTGGAAATGGACTGGCAGCCAGTGCAGCTGGAAAAGTACTGGCATAATATGATCTCATTGGCCAGTCCCTGCTAACAGTCTTGCTGCCCTATTTTGGATTAGCTGACTGTTTTCAAAGGCAGCCCCACATATAACACATTGCAGTAATCCAGTCAAGAAGTTATCAGAACATGGATAACTGTAGCTAGGCTATCTCTGTCCAGATAAGGGCGTAGTTGGCATATTAGCCTAAGCTGATAAAAAGTGCTCCATGCCACTGAGTTCACCTGTGTCTCAAGGGACAGTTCTGGGTCCAAGAGCACCCCCAAACTACGAACCTGATCTTTTAGGGGGAATGCAACCCTCTCCAATACAGGTTGAATATCACCTAGCCAGCCAGACGAACCACCCACTAACAGTACCTCTGTCTTATCTGGATTGAGTTTCAGTTTATATCCTCATCCAGTCCATTACCATGCCCAGGCACTGATTCAGAACAGCCACTGCCTCACCTGGGTTTGATGAAAAAGAGAGTTAGAGCTGGGTGTCATCCTCATATTGATAGCATCTCAGCCCACACCTCTGGATAACCTCCCCCAGCAGTTTCATGTAGATGTTGAACAGCATGGGGGATAAAATAGAGCCTTGTGGAACCCCATGGCATAATTGCCATGGCACAGAGCAATAATCCCCCAGCACCACCTCTGGAATCGGCCATCCAAGTAGGAGCGGAATCACTGCAGTGCAGTGCCTCCAACTCCCAACTCAGACAACCTATTCAGAAGGATACCATGGTCGATTGTATCGAAAGCTGCTGAGAGGTCCAGGAGAATCAACAGAGTCACACTCTCCCTGTCCCTCTCCCAGCAGAGGTCATCCCACAGGATGACCAAGGCAGTTTCTGTTCCAAAACCAGGCCTGGAGCCCGACTGAAATGGATCTAGATAATCCATTTCATTCAAGAGTGCCTAGAGTTGTCCTGCAACCACCTGCTCAAGCACCTTGCCCAGGAAGAGGATGCTGGCCACCGGCCTATAGTTGTTAACATCCTCCAAGTCCAGGTTAGGCTTTTTCAGGAGTGGCCTGATTACTGCCTTTTGTAAAGAGTCCGGCACTACCCCCTCTCTCAAGGAGGAATTCACAACCTCTTAGACCCATCCAGACATCCCCTCCTTGCTTGATGTAATAAGTCATGAAGAGCAAGGGTCAAGCACACAGGTGGTTGACCAGACTTGGCCAAGCACCTTGTCCACAGCCTCGGGCCTCAATAACTGAAGCTCATCCTGTAAAAGTGGACCAGACGGAGCTCTGGACACTTCTGCTAATAGAACTGCATTAATCGTGGTGTCCAATTCATGATGAATCTGAGCGACTTTATCTTCAAAGTGCCGTGCAAACTCATCACAGCATGCTACTGAAGGTTCCACACTCTCTCTCTGGTCCAGAATGCAACAGGCCATGACCCATTCAGAAAAGCTCCTCTGAACGACACTGAGAAGGTGCAATGCTGGTGGAAAAGAACTGTTTCTATTCCAATCTTCATCCAAAACCACAAGTCACTCCAAAATTATAACAATGGTGGAATTCAGATATGCAACAGCCTCTGGAAGCACTACAGCTCCCATGGTCTCCCAAGCTTTCATGTCCCTCCTGTCTTCTCCCAGCACATGCCCTGTAGCAGTTCATGCTGTCACCACTTGAAAGGGAAAGAGTGTGCATGTGTTGGGAACTGGGGCTGATGTGGAAGACTTCGAGAGGCTGCAAGGGCTGGGAAAGTGGGCACAGGGGATTTTTCTGAGCCCTCAGCTCCGCTCAAAAAAATTACACAAATCGTGGCCGCAATTTGCACAAATATCTATTTCCGCAAATTAAAAAAAATACAGAAAATCCGCCAGCTGACCCATCTCGCTGGAGATCAAGTCAGGCCAGCTGGCAGTACATGGAATAGAGTTGGGGGGATGAGCCAATGACAGCTCATTGAGCTCCACAACCGGATTCCTCCGCCATCCCTAATTTAAATGCATGCCTCTACCTATGGTATATGCAGTGAAGCAAGCTATTGCCTATGAAAGCTTATTCCACAATTATTTTGTTTGTCTTTAAGGTGCTGCAAGATGCTTTGTTGTTTTTATTCTAGCTATGAAATGGATTTATGGGACATTTGTCCAGTATGACTTTTGTAACTTTTCTTTTTTTAGCATCAATTATAAATCTGTTTCAACTACTGCATGTTATGGATTCATATTTGATAAGATGTTAACCAATCAGTTCATGCACAATTGATAACAAAAAATTATTCCACATTGCATTAGCAAGGAACAATTTTAAAATGTCAATAATAATAATAATAATAATAATAATAATAATAATAATAATAATAATAGTGTTACCCTTGTGTTCTAGCCAGTGTTTAGCTTGTCTCTGAATATTTATGAGGATGTACTGCTGAAAATTCAGTTTGGGGAAATACAATTTTGTCTGGATCAGTAGAACTATAATTCAACTATCATTGGCTACTTTACAAGCAAAACCCTATTATTAAACCCCCTGAGGTGGCTGGCTGAAGAATGAAAATAGATAAAGCTGCAAGGAAGGAAAGTTTATACTAATGCCCACTTCAAGGTTGAGTTGATCAGAGCGTACCTTTGGACTTCTAACCATTGGAGTTGTACATTTTTCTTCTGAAGCAGCTGAGGAAAATCACAAAAAATGAAATACGGGTTTTACAACCTCTGTCTGACTCTGCCAGTCTCTCATCCATTGAGCACTGTATAAGATGGCTTCTGTTCAGCTTTGTGACCTTACATATTATATTGCTACATACATTTCATACACTACAGTGGTTTGGGGTTTTATTGAAACAGAGACCCCTTTTAATGCAACATTCCTGTGTCAATAAAACATACTAGAAATAGGGTGGCCATGCGCTATGTCCCCTACTTTACAGCAGTCAGTCCTTTATTTGGATGGCTGAGGACAGTCCTCTCTTTGAAGGCATTCTCTAGTTCAGGGATGGGGAACATGTAGCTCTCCAGATGATGTTGGACTGCAAAGTCCATCGTCCCTCACCATTGGCTATGCTGGCTAGGGCTCATGGGAGTTGCAGTCCAACAGCAACTGGAGGGCCCCATGCTCTCGATATTTGCTGTAGCTGAAGTCCAATGCCAGTTTAAAGATAAAGAACCATCAACAGCACTCCGGATAGCAGACTGAGCAAGACACACAGGTCATCTGGTCACAACATTCCCCACTACGGTGAGATGTATTGCATGTCTATTTAAATTATAGCGATTATTTCTAAATCTGCATCTATGTGTATAAATTAGCATATGCAAATTTTTATGTAAATCTGTATCCTCTTCCGTTCTCTTTTTTAGTGATATGTCTCCTCTTTTCCAGCAATGCAGCCTGTACTTGGTCCCACATGGAATCTCTGATGAGGGTTCCGCTTCCAGGATATCGGGAACACTGGGCAGTATCCAACAGAGCCGCTGTGCTCCCACTGATTGTGACAGGCATTTGCACAACAGGGATTTAGCACTGCATAAAGCAGGTCCCAAAAGAAAGGGAAACATTAATTTATGGATCAAGAAAGATCTGCAGAGATCCCTTCTGCGAGCTCTATTGACCTGCTGCATTTCAGAAATGAGCATTTCTGGCTTGCTTAATGAAGCGCTAAATCCCCATTGCACAAGCAGTCATTTCTGCTGGCACATGGGCACACTAGGGCACTACCCACTGTCCCCTTCTGCTTTCTACTTCCAGCTGCAGCCTGGAATGTTTCTTGCATATAGATCCACGATTGCAGAGGTCCCCAACTTTTCTGGACCCACAGGCACATTTGGGAATTTGAGAAACAGCTGTGGGCACCACCACAAAATGGTTCCCATGGAGGATGTGGCTAGTCACACAATGGCTACCATGGGGCCCTGGCTAGTCAAAGGAGGTGGCGGCGGGGAGAAACAGTGAGGCTACAGGCTGGGAGGGAAGAGAAAATAGCAAAGCAAAAGGATAGAGGGGTGAGAAATAGCAAGGCTGCTGGCTATACAGAATGCATACAAGTAATTATTCGGTTATTTTTGCAAATACTCAAGAGGGCAAAAACATTTCAGAACTCTTTTATAAGATGTTCCTACATACCATCAGTTTTATAAAATGTGCCTACACACCAAAGCAGCCCCAAGGTACACTTCTTTTACTTTGTAACTCTTGTGCATATATTGGATCTAGATGTTCACTTTGTATATTGTAGGGTTGTATGAAAGTCACTTACCTTTTCAAAGGGTGACATTCGCGGTGGGGGGGAGGCGTTCCGTCCCTCCCCCCGAAATTCTGGCCGGGGGGGCGCTCCGTCCCTCGCCCCTGAAATTCTGGCCGGGGGGGAGGTGCTCCGTCCCTCCCCCCTGAAATTCTGGCCGGGGGGGAGGTGCTCCGTCCCTCCCCCCCCTCAAATCCTGGCCGGCCAGCTCCACAAATGGCAGCAGCCGTAGCCGCCGCCGTTTGCGTCCCTGCAGTCAGCCGTGATAGGCTACATAAATGTTTACATAGCCTATCACAGCTGATTTAAAAGAAAAAAAACATGCGTACGCAAATGGCGAAAATAAGGGGAACGCAAATAGCGTAGACGCTACACTATTTGCGTTCCTTATTTTGGCACGTCTTAGTCTATGTAAACATTTACGTAGACTAACTAAGATGTCGAAAATAAGGGGAACGCAAATAGCGTAGCGTCTACGCTATTTGCGTTCCCCTTATTTTCTCCGTCTTAGTCTACGTAAATGTTTACGTAGGCTAAGACATGCCAAAATAAGGAACGCAAATGGCGGCGCCGATGGGCGCCGCCATTTGCATACGCGCGGTTTCTTTTTTTCTTTTAAATCAGCCGTGATAGGCTACCTAAACATTTACGTAGCCTATCATGGTGTTTTTTAAAAATCTAGCCGTGATAGGCTACGTAAATCTTTACGTAGCCTATCATTTTTTTGTTTTTGTTTTTCTTTAACTGGAAATGGCGGCGGCGGCAGCCGGTCGGAAGACCGGCCGCCGCAGCAACAGCCGCCAAACCACCGCCGAACTGCCACCAGAGCCGCTGACGCCAAGAAGATTCACTGAAGGTAAGTCCCGTTCTGGGGGGGGGGCAGACCGTTCCACCACCGATTTCAGGGGGTGAGATTCTGAGATTCGTGGCAAAATTCTCTGACATCCCTAGTATATTGAGACTTAGTTAGCTTATCTTTTTGACTTCAGTTTAAAAGAAAAAGATCATGGTGCTATAACCAAGACACAGAGAGAGAGAGAGAGAGAGAGAGAGAGTTGGTTTCTGTGGGCCGATCTACATTGCATCCGCCATCGCGATGAATTCGGTGTCCCATCGGGTTAAACGCTCTCGCATTAAAACATGATTATTCACACTCACTCATTTTCCCCATTGCAGTGCTTCATCGAATGCGCGAGCTCAGTTCACACTCGAGCGCTGTGCTGTTTTCCTGCGCATGCTTGTCTGATCTTGGAAGCTAAGCGGGGTCGGCCCCGGTCAGTAGTTGGATGGGTAACCACCTGGGAATCAGGCTTCCTGCACTGAGCAGGCGGTTGTTGTATCCCTTCAAATGAGACTAAGTTTTACTCCCTCCTATCCCCCGCTCAGGATGTTTTTTTTAAATTAAGGTGTTATCCTCGCAGAATCGGGGCTTCTCCATGTGAAGCTTCATAACTTTGAATCTTCGAGGATCATGCCTGAATTAGGAAAAAAAACATTGCGGAGAAGCCCCGATCCTGCAAGGATAATGCCTTAATTTAAAAAAAAACATCTGGAGCAGGGGATAGGAGGAGGTAAAACTTAATCTCATTTGAAGGGATAGAATAACCCCCTGCTCAGTGCAGGAAGCCTGATTCCCAGGCGGTCGCTCATCAAACTACTGACCGGGGCCGACCCCACTTAGCTTCCAAGATCAGACAAGCATGCGCAAATCCAGCCCTTTGCTTGTTGCTGAGGAAGCTATGTGATCGGTAGCTGGAAGAAGACATGGGGCCGTCAAGAGCTGTGATTGGACAGGAGGGAAATACAAACACCGCCATATATGGACAGGTGGGGGAGGGGACTACGACCGGATACAGTAGCGAAGGGGGGAAATCAGAGCACATTAAGGGGAAATACCGGGATATTAGGGTATTGAAAGCAGGAGCACGGAAGTGGGAAATTCCGGTTCCAATTCGAAGCGGCTACTGCGTAGTGTGAAAGGGTGGTGAAACTTCATTGGAAGCGAAAAAAGGTGGTAAGTGTGGATCCAGCCCCAGTTTCAGCTTGATTTGGACATTAGAAATCTTTGGTGCTTATTAGCTGTTGCCATTTTGAAGGCACCCTCATTTAGAAGCCACACCTTTATTGCACAAGCTTCCAAGGAAGAGAATTAAATGTAACCAGAACCACTTCTATTTACAGCCACAGGGAAAAGTAATTAAATTTAATGGAAACTGCAGCTTCTAAATAAAGGCACCAAGAGCTTCCACTCCTACACAGTAGGAAGTGAAGCTACATACAGAGAGCTAAATTAATCTCTGGGGAAACACCATTGACATCACTGGGTTTACACCACAGAAGCTTTTTGGCCTGTCGTACTCTTCCCTCTGGCTATAATGAAGCGGAAGAGCCATGTATTCGCATTCTGTCACACTCAAAATGGAAATCAGGACAAAACGTTGTAGAGCAGCCTAATGACGGGCCCTGCAAAGGTTACATTTCCTCACTGATAGATTCTACCATGTCACCTGCTTTGGGTGGACAAATGAGAGGCCAAGATCTTCACAGCTAGATTTCCTGACTAAGCTTAATGAGGAGAGAGAAGGAAAGCTACTACCAGAGGAATTAAATCTCCTCATTTCCTAGCCAATACAATCAGGCAGGAGACATTTTCCATATGCTTGAAGAGCTAGGATATGCTCCTCCAGGAAATTAAACCAACTATTTTGTTGGATCTCCAGCAGAAGATGCAATTAAAATTAGATTAAAACCAAACAAAACCCAAGGCATTCTTGCCTCTGTGAGAGTACATGTCTGGCTGCCAGGAGAACCCTGAAGGGGAATCGACCCTCAGCTTCTACAAAGGATTATCTGTACTATTGTTGTTGTGATTATTATTAAGCTATCTTTAGAAACATTGTACGAATAAAAGCACTTTTGTACATGACATGGAGTTGTGGAGGGGGGGAAGGGGAGGAGAGGAGAGGAGACGAGAGAAGTAGGAGAATTTTAAAATAGCTCCAATGAAAATTGACATTAAAAAATCCACAGACATGTTACTAGAACTCCCCCATAAGACTGCCTGATAATAAAATTAAATTAAATTAAAATGCAGATGCAAGACTATATACAGCTTTAACTGGTGAAATTTCAAATACTGTGGCATTTTAGAGTAAGGAGTGCCCATAATAATACAGAACATCTGACAATCACATATAACAATGAAAACCTGGAAGGACTTGTTCCCATACAGCAATACAGATTCTGAGACAATCTTTTAGGACTGTGGGAGCTGATTTGTATGTCATGTACAAATAACTGCTTGTATCAGTAGACTATTTCCACAAGAACAGTGAAGACACAGTAGCAGCTGCCATGTAGGGTTACCAACCTGTCCGTATTTTATTCATCTCACAAGTAAAAACATGTTCCGTCAGGTAGCCAGTATTGGCAGGATTGGTGCCAGGAGGCAGCATCATTGGGCAGCTATCAAGGTGCACACTCTAACAGGGGCCCACTGTTCCAGACCCCCTTCCTCCTGCTATTCTTCCCCCTTGCTGTTGCTGTCTGTTCATCTGCCCTCTCTGAGCAAGCAAGCAGTGACAGGAACATGGAGGAGGAACAGCAGCCTCTGATCATCTACTTCTCTGGAGGGTTAAGCATCTTGGGTCCAGAATGAAAGGGTGAGCAAATGAGCAGCCATGATGAGGAGGTGATGAATCCATTCTTGGAGGGAGGTCTACTGAGGGCATCTTGCCCAAGAGCTCCCCAAAACCTAGAGCTGGCACTTACTGAGGTCTGAAAATCTGAATCCTGACATGTTCCACACATGACCCACCAGTTCCAGCCTTGGCTTTGCTCCTGACCAAATACAATCCTAGATTTGCTCCTGACCAGCTAGATTCCTCTAGTGCTGCTCCTACCCTGCCAGGTTCTGCCTTGACTTTACCTACCACAGCCTTCCCCAATTTGCTGCCCGCCAGATGATTTGGAGTTCAACTCCCATCAGCCCCAGCCAGCATGGTCAATGGTCAGGAATGCTGGAAGTTGTAGTCAAAACATCTGGAGGGCACCAGGCTGATCTACGAGGTACTGATCTTGCTCTGCCTTCTCTGATTCTAACCACTGGCAACCATACATCTTTGACCTGGGACCTCTGCATTCTCATTCCTCCACCAACATATGCTGCTACGGCATCTTCCTCAAGTATTCTTCTCCAACATTAACACTTTTGAATGACCATGGCGGTTGCATGAGTAGTGATTGGTACATATCAGAGCTGTCCAAAAATGTCCAAAAGGAGATTGGACCTCCTCTCTTTCCTCTGAACTAGCAAACCTGAAGTTTCCCTCCTTGTTTCTGTTAATAAACAGAATGTTTGCAAAGCTGATGACAATGAAAGCACCTGAAGTATGTGAAAACATGCTATACAACCAAGATCAAATGGAAACCCTTTTCCCTCCCTCTGGGATGGGCTTGTCTTTCTCATGCATTCATATGCATGTTAATGAAATCTACTTTGGATTTCACTTTTTTCCTGCTTTTTAAGCTCACCCCCCCACTTCATTACCATATATTTTCACAATTGCTGTAATTAGGTCTAATTACACAATTAGTGGAACCCATGTGTGATGCTGTCACCAGAATGTGTAATGATGTGCAATTACATAATTACCGTACATAATGGCATTAGGGTGCAAAGCTCCAAAAATGTTATAAGGGTTTTATTTTTCTTATTCAGAATAAAATAAATCAGTCCGTAATATCAACAAACTCTAATAAAAATATGATGGGCCAATTCTCCTATAGGTAGAAATGGATTTCAAGTGCCTAATTAAGTCCAGGGCCACTCCACAAAATTATTTTGTGGCATGAAATGTACAGTGATCATTTGCTCCTTATTTGTTGTCCATGCTCCACATGTCTTACCTCAAAGCTACATTTTGGTCATAGGTTTGCAATATTTTATTACTGGGCCATATTTCCCCCACCTACTGATATGTAGTTGGGGGAAATGACAACGAACAACGTTGATAACAATGAACGATATGTGTGTTCGTTGTTATTGTGATTGTTGGGTGAAATTTGGTTGCATGCGTGTCACAGGCAACAAGTATATATTGTTCTTGATGTAATTAGCGATGTTGTGAGCCCTTTTTTTGCTTTTATGTAACGTTGCTACATATAAGCATATGGGACCTTCCTTATACTTGTGTGAGGATAGAGACTCATAAGAAAAGGCCACCCGGTTCAGGTCAAGCACCACTGGCCCCAAGTTTGTGAGGACTGTCAATGGCCACCCACCCCCTGATGCTCTATCAGTGAGTCTACCTTCTTACCAGCATTGTCACCAGCCGTTGCTGCTCCTCCTCCTCCTCCACACTGCTACCACCTACTTGCTTGTCAGCAGAGAACCAATGAGCAAATAGGCACTGGAATCTACTGCTCCTCCTTCACCGTTGCCTGGGCCAGAGCAAGAGGAGGGTGAACAAGCAGGTTGCATTGGTGAAGTGGAGCAGCAGGTCCAGAGTGCTCTTGTCAGTAAGCCCCCTGCTGGGGTGTGGGCCCTCTGCAGGTGCCCAACCATGCCGACCCTTGACGCTGGCCCTGAGACCAGGGATCATTAATCCAGCCACCTTCCTGTTTCCAAGAGCAGCCAATCAGATGCCTCCAGGAAGTCTGCAAGCAGAGAGTATGAAGGTATTGGCCCTCCTGTTGGCTGCAACTGGTCCTCAGTCAAAGCAGCCTTCCCCAACCTGGGTCCCTCCAGATATTTTCGAATCCAAATCCCATCAGCCCCAGCCAGCATGGCCAATGGTCAGGGACAGTAGGAATTGTAGTCCAAAATACCTGGAAGGATCCAGGTTGAGGAAGACTGAGTTACAGGTATGGGGTTGTGATTTCACTCCCATTCATTTCAATAGGTCAACCCATGATATCTCTGGAGATGGAGATTCCAATAAGTAGTCGTAACTGTCAATAGATTTATTCTCCATTAATTTGTCTAATCCTTTTTAAAAGTTATCTAAGCTAGCGGCCATCACCACATCCTCTGGCAGTGTTTATCATACATTAACCATGTATCGTGCAAAATATTACTTCCGTTGGTCCAAACAATTTCACCAGGATAAGCCTAATGCTGTTCCAAGTCTTGGAAGGAGATCTTCTTCCATTCTGCTACCTGATTTCCTTTAATTCAGGGGTGGGGAAACTGTAGGCCTCCAAATGTTGGACTCCAACTCCCATCAGCCCCAACCAGTGAGGACAGTGGTCATAGATGATGGGTTCTGTAGTACAACATCTGGAGCTCCACAGGTTTCCCACCCCTGCAACTTTTGGTCTTTATAATGACTCAGCATTTGAATTCAAATAGTTATGTGATGTGTGCCTAGTATATGCTGAAAGGGGTTCTCCTTTTAAACACCTGATAATAAGTGTTTCCTGTTTTAGAAGCAATCATTCTTTAATACTCAGTTACCATCCCACATCCAACTCATAGTTTAGAGGGGCAGGAAAACCTTCCTGGAATGTAATATATAACTTCTTTTCATGGCTGGAATTACATTTCAAAGGTAAAGATCTTGAAATGTACAAAGTAATTCACCAATGCTTCATTTTCTCTCCCAATATTCTTAAACATATGTACATTCAGAAGAAATATTTACATCTTTTCAGTAACTCCAGTGAAAGCCCTTGGAACATTAGAAATAACAAAGCCAACTTGGCACTGAAAGACAAAATTCAGTTCTTATATCCGATGACACCTATAAAGGCCTAAATTACTTTTGTTGTGTATCATTTGAGTGGTAATTTTCTTGGGGTGGGGGGTGATTTTTTTAATGCTATTTTAGATCATCCAGACAAGCCAGTCTCTCATTTTGGGAGAGGGAGGAAATGCATTTATGGCAACATTTGTTATAAAATGAACATGAACATTACAAATGATGCTTGCCTGAGAAATTTATTGGCAAATATAATTATGAGTTCAAATGTGATATAGCCTTATAAATCACCAGCCTCCACCTCTACCATTGTAATCCTTAACCCCCTCCCCCCCCCACACACACACACTATTGTGGTCCTTTAGTGCACCCTTCCCATAAAACTGTATGATATTTCACCTCAGGGGATGTTTGTGGGATTTTATAAGCATATAGGCTATCAGGATGGCTTGTGTGTGATGTGCTAAACATGACAGTATACGTATATACACAAGAAATTTGTTTCAAGTGTTTTATATTTTGAGATCTGCGTCTGAGGTCCTCCTCACACCATTATTGATTTGAAAGAAAAAACAACCAATTACTACTATATTGATACCTAAATTGAAAGCATATAAACCAGTTTAACTGTCATTGCTTCTCTTCCTCTATGAATCCTAGGCATTGTCATTTGGTGAGGCTGTTAGACATCTGTGTTAGAAACTGCTTGCCCCACCCCCTACTCTACAATTCCTGTGGTTCCATGGGAAGAGGAAATGACCATGAAACCAATTTAATCCTGTAGTATGGTTTTGCCCACTTTCTTCCTAGAAAATAAGTGTTTCTTCAAAGGGGGTATGGGGGGTTTTCCTAATGTATGTTGACTTTTTCAATTTATGTATGTTGAGAATCAAGTTACTTTGAAGAGGATCATCATAAAGTAGCTGCCAATCAAAGGAAAAGCTAAATTTAAAAACAAAAATGAAGAATGGAATTGTGGCCACAGAGTTCAGCATGCATTGGATTCTTCTGGATGAACTAGTTCCGCTTGATTTCAACAACAGCTGCAAAACTCAATACATACTGACTGGGGTGGGGACAAGGGGTGGGGGGAGGTGAAGTGGAGGGACCCTGTTTATCTGAATACATCCATCAAAAATATTGGATGTAATCAGGTAAACAAGGTCCTCCCACCCCACATCAGTGTGCATTCACTAATAATCAATATTTAAACGAATAATAATTTTAATGTGTATAAGAACTGAATATTAAAGGATATTATCTAAGGCTTGCAGTGGTTGTGCTGCCAAACCTAATTGGCACATATGGGATGGCCTGGGCCGGGGTGGGGGGCAGCAAAGATTTATCCCATTTCCAGAATGACTAGAGCCCCATGCAGGAGTTTCTCACATGAAAGAGCAACGTGAATACAAGCGGCTGTGGGGCCACAGGTTTAGCCCCACCCCTAAGTTCACATGGTTCCTCCCAGCCCCTCATGTACTGAGGGATGACTTCACCATGATGGTTTCTCTTTCTGTCTGCCCATAGTTTAGAACCGTGGAAAAGCTTTCATGCCAGAATAGGGCTTACACATAAGCATATGAATCTGTCTCATGCTCTTAGATGATTTAGGGTGCAATCCTATGCATGTTTAGACAAAGAAAAGGCCTACAACTCCCAGCATTTCCCAGCCAGCCTTGATCTGTTTACTCTTACTGGCAGCAACTCTCTAGGTGACTTTTCCAGCCTTGTACTTTCAACTTGACAAGTTGAGGGTCATATACCACTGGCTAAAGGTTCTCCCTCCCCTAGCTATACAGAAACAGTGCTAGGCAGCTCTCTTAAAATCAGTAGGTGGTTTCCTATGGATGTCAACACAGCATGGATTTCTTTTAACATTTCTGGCATTGACAGTGACAAACCCAAAGACTTCCAAGCTGAGAGGCTCAGAAAATTTGTTTAGGCAGCCGGAAGTAATAATAAAAACGGCCATATATAATTACAAATGCATAGCTTCAGCTGGTAGCTAAAATTCATACTAAATCAAAGTTCATGGTTAACTCAGTGAGTTCGTGTCCCCCTGTGCAGAATGAATTTAGTGTAGACATTACCGCAGTGATTTTTTTTATGAGACAATTGGATAAAGTAATTGTTGTATGTGTGTGCGTACGTGTGGAAACTTTTCCAGCGTGGCACCTCTGCGGCATATTAATTAAAGTCTTTGAAGTCTAGCTTTTTGGGGAGTGTTTAAAGATATTATTTCCTTCTTGTCAATAAAACTGACATTTAGTAGTGTGTCTTCCTCTGGCTCCCCTTGTGTGAATGCCTGCTGGCATTCTAAAGCCATTAACACGGCTGCATTTTTTCTGTGTTTTTATAGAAGGCTTGAGACCTGAACAATCAAGATTATAATTTTACGCTCCTGTTTGTTTTACCACTAGGGTGATAACATGATTAAAACAGTAAATGTCAATTTGTTCCTCCGATATATTATGCCTATATTCTACAGGCCAATTCATCACAGAGATGCTTAATTTTTATGCCCTACGTTTTTGGGTGTTCTTTAAAAAAAGATTTGAATTACTGTTCCTACAAATAGCAGAGGAAGCATTAAGGAAGAAGACAGTTACAATCCTTCATAATTTATTTTAAAAAAGGAGGAGTTCTAGGAAAGCCGCTTATATGGTATTCCTTGCTGTAATATCCAGTCACCTCAGAAATTAATATTTATCCTCACAGCATTCCTGTGAGCTAAGCACAGTAATCCTTGTTACCTTACATCCGGCTTGTATAACTTGTGACACAAATGCAACCATGTATGGAGGAGACCTAGAGGCTCAAAACCTTCTGTCATTTGCCTACATGAGGCCTCAAAATGGAGGGAGTTTTCAAGTACCTTACAGGCCGCAATACATGGTTGGTGGACTGCATTTCACTTAGTGAATTACGCATCCTACAAATCTTCCCCACATAGTTGGGATACTAGCAACTTTTCTCCCCATCAAGCCATACATTGCATTAATTGTATATCATGCAGCTGACCCCTCTCTGTGTTACTTACTCTAGAGTAAGTGCATGTGACCCTGATCTGGCTTGGGACCACAACACACACGGCAGAGGCTTAAACCTTTTCCCCTGTTGCAGAATTTTACCCTTCTGCCAGGCTTGGCAAGAGAACAGACCAGGGGCCGATCTACATTGTGCCCGCCATCGCAATGAATTCGGTGTCCCATCGGGTTAAATGCTCTCGCATTAAAATGTGATTATTCACACTCACCCATTTTCCCCGTTGCAGTGCTTCATCGAATGCATGAGCTCAGTTCACACTTGAGCGCTGTGCTGTTTTCCTGCTGTTTTCCTGCACACGCTTGTCTGATCTCGGATGCTAAGCAGGGTCGGCCCTGGTCAGTGCTTGGATGTGAGACCGCCTGGGAATCAGGCTTCCTGCACTGAGCAGGGGGTTATTCTATCCCTTCAAATGAGATTAAGTTTTACCCCCTCCTACCCCCCCCCCCCGCTCCAGATTTTTTTTTAAAATTCAGACGTTATCCTTGCAGGATCGGGGCTTCTCCGCAATGTTTTTTTTCTAATTCAGGCATGATCTTCGAAGATTCAAAGTTATGAAGCTTCACGTGGAGAAGCCCTGATTCTGCGAGGATAACACCTTAATTTAAAAAAACACACATCCAGAGCGGGGGATAGGAGGGGGTAAAACTTAATCTCATTTGAAGGGATACAACAACCCCCTGCTCTGTGCAGGAAGCCTGATTCCCAGGCGGTCTCCCATCCAAGCACTGACCGGGGCCGACCCCGCTTAGCTTCCAATATCAGACAAGTGCGCGCACATCCAGCCCTTTGCTTGTTGCTGAGGAAACAGGGGCTGCTGAGGAAGCTATGCGATCGGTAGCCGGAAGAAAACATGGGGCCGTCGAGAGCTGTGATTGAACAGGAGGGAAATACAAACACTGCCGCATATGGACAGGCAGGGGAGGGGACTACGACTGGACATGGTAGTGAAGGTGGAAAATCAGAGCACATTAAGGGGAAATACCAGGATATTAGGGTATTGAAAGCAGGAGCACGGAAGTGGGAAATTCCAGTTCCAGTTCAAGGCGGCTACTGCGTAGTATGAAAGGCGAGCAGTGAAACCTCATTGGAAGCGAAAAAGGGGGTAAGTGTAGATCCAGCCACTGACTTTTGTTTGAGCAGATGTTTATTACCAGAACACCAAGGTGCAGTGCAGTCAAGAGTTGCCAGCATGGCCCCTTGGGGCTGGACCCAGAACAATAGCCAACTTTGGTATTTATACAAACAAGTAAGCAAGGCACATGACATACGCTTTGGTCGGTATTTGGTGCAACACTGAATCAAGGGGCTACAACCTTCCTTGTTTGTTTGTTTGTTTATTTATTTATTTATTACATTTATACCCCACCTTTTTTCCTCTTGCAAGGAACCCAAGGTGGCTTACATTATCCTCCTCCTCTCCATTTTATCCTCACAACAACAACCCTGTGAGGTGGATTTGGCTGAGAGTCTGTGACTGGCCCAAAGTCACCCAATGAGCTTCCATGGCCGAGTGGGGACTAGAACCCGGATCTCCCAGCTCCTAGTCCAACACTCTTGCCACTACACCACACTGGCTCTCAAAGGAAGTTTTCTGGTTTCCAGAGTCAAGGGACCTGCTAGGCATTGTGACACATGCACAGTACGTTAATCAGCCACCATTCTCTGACACTAATTCAATCACTGCCCCTAGCACTAATTCAATCACTACATCCTACATGACTCTTGGCACCTCAGCAACACATTCCCATGCTAACAATGCAAGTGCTATTTTTTCCACTTCACCCCTCAGATGTTTGCTTCCCAAAATCTGACCATGGGGGGTTAAAAAAGGGGGAGAAGCCATTGGCATCAACAGAATTATTTACTCTAGAGTAAGGGACAGGAGGCCCAATCCATATCTTAAAAGCCCCCCTACTACTCTCCATGCTAAGGTCCTGGTCCAGACTGGGGGTCCTGCACCTACTCTAGAGTAAAGATGAAAGGAAAAAAAGACATAGCTGCTACATGCACATTTAAAGTAATGTCTGTTTTGGCTCTCAGTAACACAGAGAAGGGTCACCTGAGTCTCCAGGCCCCGTTCCTTACCTTCAGAAAGGACGGGAGGGGGGAATCTCCGACTAGGGAGAACTCTCAGCCCCCTCTCTCTCATGCCTGCCACTTCCCACGCAAGTGTTGAGGAGCATGCTGGCCCCTCCAGCCCACCCTGAGACCACCAGCAACTTCCTGGCCCACTTTGCCACTCTCCACATTCCTCTCTCTGGTGCAAAGATCTGCCAAGATTGCCCCACTGGAAGAGATCCCACCGCCTTATACTGTCAGGGTGGACACTGAGCCCATAGAATCCCAGAGTAGTTCTGATTCTGAGGAAGAGCAGTCGTTCCTGGGAGAGGAGCGCGCTCATCCTTCCCAGGGCCAACAGCTGGCAGAGATTCCTCCCACCAGAATTCCTGGCTTAGATAGCAGTCCCAAGAGTGAGAGAGTGCAGGAAGAAGACTTGCTGGTCGCGCGATGCCAACGCAGGGAGTGGCGCCAAATGGAGGGTGCGGAAAGGAGGCATAGTGCCTGGTTGGCGCGCAAACAACGGTTGCGCCCAGATGATCCAAGGGAAAAGAGGAGGGACTCTCCCTAGCCCATAAGTTCAGGGTCTGCCAGTGATTCTCCTTCTAACGGGAACCAACTGTTCCCACTTAGTGCATAGGTACTCTGCTGCTCATAGCTAGTTGCTAACAGTAGAGTTGTTAAGTTGTAAAAGAGGAATAAAGCTTTGAAAAGAATCCCTTTGTCTGTGTCTGGACTTGGCTACTGGATTAGACTGAAAGAGGCCGCCAAGGAGCCCTTGACATATACAAGGCGAGATCAGGATGAGTCCTCTCGCTCTCTCTCCCAGCCCCAGCCCAGAGATGAGGGAGAAAGCATGCAAGCAACCACAGGACTGGGTTCCCAGGATGAGAGAAGTGGATGGTGCGCCTGCCCTACAAGGCTAAGAGAGACTGGCTGGTGTCTAGGATGGGAACCCCTCTTCTTCTGTTGAAACACCGTGATGTTTTTCTCTATCACACCTGGGACTTGAGCTCATTAAGGGTCACAGAGATGGCAGCAATTAGACCAACTGCTTATACAGTGCAAGGCTGGAAGGGAAGAATAGTAGGAACATGATAGCAGCAGCCTGGACAGCATCAACCCTCTGAGGTAGGGGAAGCCAAGAGGGAGATTAACAATACAATCCTATGCCCGTCTCTTCCAGAGTGAGCCCCATTGAGTTGCATTGGACTTACTTCCAGGTAAAAGTGTATGGGATTGCAGCTTTAAGATTTAAGAGGAAAGCAGACACAGCCACGATCAGGAGGAGGAAATTCAGATCCAGAGAGCTGCTGAAGCTTTACTTCTAGGAATATCTCCTAATTTAATATCCTGTAAAACAGGTTTAAGATCCTTTCTTTGAGGAACAGACTAAGAGCATCTCTACACCAGCCTAAAATCCTGCATTTAAAATGGGGCTTTCTTCTTCCGTTTTAAATGAAGGATCACAACTGACTCCCTTTACACGTGCATCCTTCCCCCTCTCCCCTCTCCACTTCTCCCCTCCTTCTCCCTGTATCTGAGTCTTCCATTATGTTTCATTTATCTCACTCCTCTTCTTGCCACTTTAACTCTTTTCATGGAGGAAACTGAAGCTGAACACAAGGAGGTAATTTGATAGCTCATTATCTGTGATCTATTTAAAAATGGAACGAAGGGCATTTAGTGCAGGAGACGCGGGGGGGGGGGTCACAGCAGGGTCACGGCATCATGTAAAGAGCCCACAAACGTCCGTAAAGGAGCAATCTCAATCGCAGGATAAACGTTCTGTGTGAAGGAGCCCTAAGAAAACTACCCATTGATGTTATTCAAAAGTTAGGGGCTTGGGAGGAAGGTAAGAGTTCAAAGATTCACTTCAAACTCTTACCTTAATTTAATCTTAATTCCAAGTCTCTAATCCTTTGAAAAATATTAAAGCATAGTTTTCTCAGTCTGTTCCTCAAAGAAAGGATATTAAACATGTTTTACAGCATACGAAATTAGGAGATATTCCTAGAAGTAAAGATTCTTAGTCTCCCTCTCCAAAGAAAACACCCTAAGGGAGCAATCCTTTGGCCACTAGTCAGTGGCTAGATGGCCATAGGATACCTGGTATCCCAGAGAACCAACTTTCCCCCACTTCCGTGCTGCCTCACAGGCAGCATGGAACAACCCTGTGCTCCACGCTCACAAGAGGAGCATGGAGCTGCCAAAATGGGGTGTTCCCGGGGGCATTCCGGGGCAGGGAGGGCGGAAATGCCTGTACAACGCATCCTATGTGTCACACAACAGCCTCCTCCCCCGCTCTGCCCTCCCACGGCTAGACAGCCGAAATTGGCTGTCTAGCCGAAAATGCAGGGCAGGAGAAGCCCAGAGGGAACGATCCCCTCCGTGCTTCTCTTGCCCTACATTGGATAGGTGGTCTCCTCCGAGTTCGGAGGCAGCCTCCTATCTGCATAGGATTGCGCCCTAAACATGTTTACATAGGTCCCACAAAGTTTGAAGTTATTTCCTAGTAGGTATGCTTAGGATTTCAGTCAAGGTCTAACAGTCTGTCAAATGCTTATGGGATTTCATCTTTCATACTACACAGCCCCCTTTTCACGCAGATATACAGAGTTTCTGTTTTGAATGGGAGATAATGGCCTAAATCCAGTTGCTACTCCCAACTAGAGTAGACGCACTGAATCAATGGGAACTTGGAAAGTCCACACTTATCTAAGTTCCATTGCTTCAGTGGGTCTACTCTGGTGGGGACTTACAGTTGGATTGGTGATCTGACCTGTTACGATTATAGCAAGAAGTGCGGAAAGTGATACTGCAGGACGCAGAGTTCAGCCACTTGCAAATCTGAGCTTTCCTGTTTAAAAAAAGTTCTAGCCATTATGGCTGCAAAGATGTCAATGAAAGTGTGTCATAATGCCTGCTGAAATCACAGCATTTAATTTCTTTAATAGTGATGTAACCCCCTTTTGTTTTTAGGAGACATGTTTGTAAAATAAAAAACAAATTATGTTTCCCCGGCACTGTTGGTTCTCTTTTTGTTTCCTCTTTTCCTACTTTTACCTTAATGCTAGAATTAATTTGTCCTGTCAACAGAAAGGGTGCCCCCCACCCCAGCTCAAGCTGCTCACTATGGACTCATCTCAGCATCATGCAGCTACCACTCTGTAGATGTCAGCAGAAGAATAGCATTTCACATGACTGGGTGTGTTTCGATAGTGGTGGAAAAAATGTGAAAATCCCACTACTCTAGGATGTAGTATGTGGGCAGATATCCTACCATTTCTGTTGTGATTGCTACATATGTGTAACAAATGCAGTCATGCTGGGGTTCCTTACTATTACAGCTGGATGCATGTCGCAGTATAGCAGCCTTTATTACAGTCTGAATTGAGGTATCTTATGAAAACAATAGTTGGATTTCTTTGAACAGAGAATGATCAACACAAGAAGCTTCAGTGGGCTATGGATAATTTTGAGAGGGATCCCACTAGTCAAGCCTTACCAACAACAGCAGAGTACTAACCACAACTACTCAGAAGTAAGTCCCATTGAGTTCTATGGGGTTAAGTCCTCACTCAGTAAGTGCATTTAGAATTGCATCCTTCAGGGACATCAATCTTTACTCTTGAGTGCTCCCATCTAACACCTCCATAACATTAGGCTCCCCTCTTCCTACAATGGCCTTCTGGTGACTGGCCTGAGGGCACGCAAACCCTTCTTGCCAGAAGCAAATAGGGTAAATTAAATGTTCCCTACCCAGGCTTTGTAAACAGGTGATAAGGAATGATCCCCTCAATTCAGCTGGACCTGGGAACACCTCCTTTTGGCTAAGATTTCTATCTTAATTTTCAACCAAAGAAATATTTTTTCATATGTTAGACTTTGTGTTTTTTATTTGAATTACATGCTCTGAGCAACTGTGGTTGATGCATAATGTGTCATGCTTAATGACATCACCAGGGTCTGTCCCCTGACATCATCAGGGGCCATCCCTAGGTCTCAAGTTTGGGCCCTGAAATCTCAGGGTTGTTCTGGACTTGGCAACCTAGCTGCACGCTATGTTATTCAGGCAATGTGTAGTTTGACCCTCCAGATAAGCACTTTGGGGGCTCATAAAAACCTGCTTCAAGCTAGAGGTGAGCTTTACAAGCTCCTGACTACTTCTCTGACTTCAATCAAAATTCCTGGGTTCCCTTTCCCCCTGTCTTGGTCTTCAAACACCTTCTCTTCTGGGGCCCGTCCTCCAAAAGACCCTGACCCCTTCCTATGGCTTACCCAAATGGTGGTGGCATGAGTAGTGCTGGCACATGGGGACAAGGGAGGTCTGCCCCTTCCCTTTGTTGCCCTCCATGCCAAGACACAAGGTCCTGGGGCCAATAAGAGACAAAATTCTCCTGAGAGCTAGTGCAATTGCAAATTGCCATGGGCCACCAAGCCTTGCACCTAGGTGCATGCAGCTCAGGGAGGGGGTAAAGGACAGATCTCCATCCTCCTTTCTTCTAGCATGCCACCACTGCTAACCATGCATCTGAGTAAGGAAAAGGGAAGGGTGTTTTAGGGAAAGGGAAGACTGGTGGTGGGGAACAATTTCTCAGCCCTCGGATTGGTTCCAAAAATGATTCAACACTCTTCCAAATGTTTTGAAAAGAACTCAGATCATTTTGAGTTAATCTGAGCACATTTTGGAACATTTTGAGTAAGTGAGCTGCTCCTGGCCTGCCATATTGAAATCACATCGAGCCAGGCCAAAGATGACTTCATCATTTTGATGAGCTGCTAAAAGCAGTGGTTGGCAGCTAGACTGGACAGCAGACCAAGTACTCCTTCCACTTACCTACTCCTTCCACTGCCAGCAAACCAAGACTACCCTACTTTCTATGGAAAGGAGAATGCAGAAAACATGGGATAGGCATAACCTCTGCATGTGTGTTTTCTAATCATGCTTTCTCCCTTCCTTAGCAAGCTGTGAGAAGGGTGGCAGTGTCGAAAAGACTCTTTTAAGGGGCTACCTACATTATATGTAAACACCTGTAGCGTGGTTCTCTCTCTGTCTCTTCTGGGTGGTGAGGTGGTGGTGGTTTTTAAGAAAAATAATTTCAGGAGGGGAGTGGTTTTAAGTAGAGATGTAGTAGGGAGAGGGGTGCTTCACCCTTTTTCTCCCATGGTTTCTCCAATGCAAATACCACCCCCACCCCCCTGCCCATCTTTTTCATTCTGTGGGGTTCAAAATATCTGCATATCCTCATTTTAAACACCATGGGGGGAAAGCTGCATGGAGACCATTTAGGGCAGAGAAATGGAGGATGGGGAAAGGATTAAGCAAATTTCATTCAACTGTTCATAACTGATCCAGACCAACACGGGCAAGCCAAGCCATAGTACCTTCCTTCCAAAGCTAAAATCCCATATATATACAAATTTGAAAGTGGGGAAACTGGCAAAGTGTCCACCATTCTGGGGGAATATTGCCATGTACACAACATTACTTTTACGGAGAAACCCGAGCTGCCATTTTTACACAAAACGGTAGCTCGCTAAGGGGACAGGCGGCCCTGCAGCACTCACTGGGCACCCGCTGAGCTGTCAGGGGGCTCACACAGTGCAGCAAGCAGGTGTGGGTGGCAGCAGCAGCTTGGCGAGCACCCAGCAACCACAGACAGAGGGGAGTCCATCTATCCCTAGCTGTAGCTAGACTCGGATGCTGACCATTCACTTCTCGTTCTTCCCCAGCTATAAAGGTGGTTCACCCCCAGAGCCTTCAGTGTATTCTCATTTTTTCTATTGTAAAAGTCTACGGCCACAGTCAACAGTCGAGGCTCAAAGTCTATCAGCATTTGGCAAGCATAAAATGTTTCCATTAGTGGCTGATTGCCTCTCTTACAGTCTCTAAAGAGACAGGGTCGAATTTGTTTTTAATTTGCAATATGAAAACCAAAAGACCAAGGACCTAACATTGGTCTCCTGCCAAGGAACTTCATGGAATAATATCAGCTCTATGGATGAAAGTCTGTCTAAATAGGCTAATTACTGAGAAACTAGAAACAACGGCAAAACCTGTGTTTACGCATTTGATGCTTATGGCTATACACCAAGAGGCAAACTACATATTACACAGGAGATCTGTAGTTCGATATCCTGATGTTGTTATTTTTACCAAGAAGCAGCTGCAAGGGGCCTGTCATTTGATTGGGGCAGCAGCATCAGGGAGGGGGTGTTTAAGGGCTTCCCACCCCCCATGAGATTTACCAGATCCAAAGTTTACACACCCCTGAAGCTGTTTTTAGCCCAGAAGGAAAAATATATTTTCCCTGCCCCCTAGAAGAACTTAATATCTGGGGGAAATGATTTAATAACCCTTCCCCCACGCTGGTGCATCAATCAAATGTGCAGCCCCCTGGAGCTGCTTTAAAACAAACATCAACGTTTTGCAAGATCCAATCCTGGGCCTCCTATGTAGCATCTAATTGTATGTATCACAGATCCTCACAGACATCCAGCCTACGGCGCAGACCAGAGTATCACTGGAAGGAAGCCCAGCTCACCGAGCATAAAGAAGAGCCATAGTGACTAAGGGACCTGGTCACATGATACGACAACCCATAGGTTAAACAACCCACAGGCGGTCAGGGACAAGCAGGAGAGAGCAGGCACACTCCCTCCCACACACCCACCACTTCTGCTTTTAATCAGCAACCCATGAGCAACTCCTTCATAGGTTGCTGAGTGTGTCATCTGAACCCAGACAGCTGGGGTGTTTAGGGGCTAAACAACCCAGCACTTAACAATGGTTTCTTGTTGGTTTAACCGCTGGGGTGTTTAGCCCCTAAACAACCCAGCACTCCAGGTTCAGATGACACACTCAAGCAACCTACGAAGGAGCTTCCCACACTTTCCCGACAGCCCATGGGCTGTTTAACCCACGGGCCATCATGTCTTGCAAAACCAATGTCTCAGTCCCAGTAACAAAGCGTCAAGGTAAAAAGAAGTTAACCACACATGCGAATTAAGCACCTGTGGTGAGGGGCAACAGGGTGAGGAAGCCAGGGCGGTCAATAGTTCACTGCATTTTGCTGGTAAATAACTTAATTTTTCTGATAAACAAACCAAATAATAACAATAAAAATACAGCAGCAGGAGTTTGGGGGCTATCCATTTATTGCACTGAGTGTCACATGTACAACTGTCTGCCTGCTGGACAGAAGTTAGGGGGGTTATTCAGTGCAAGGAGCACCTGGGCCTTCAGGGAACAGGCTCATTCCCCAGTCAAAGCCAAGGTAGCTGATCTGGAGAAGCTGAGTGAGGAAAAGTGGTATGTGGACAAGGCTTGATAGTAACACCCCAATCCCAGGATGAGAGCTCCTCTGCAGTTATGGAGAACAAGGGTCTCTTGGAAGGAGCATGTCACTCCAAGAAGATGGAAATAATCTCTTAGAAGGGACCTATTCTTTGCAGGGGACAACAGATATCCTCTTGTGTTGGGGATATGCCTCTGGGGGGTGGGGTTGCAGTAGTGCGCAATTTGATTATTAGAGACATATACAGCTGGGTTTGTGACAGGTGTGTAGACCACATGATGAACTGCCTGTGTGGTGAAAAGATTGTGGATATCACATATTGTCTAGATAGCCTGGTAGATAGTGCTGAGGTGGAGTCAGTGGTTGTGGTGCACGTCAGAACCAATGATGTTGATAAATGTAGCTGTGAGGTCCTGGAAGCCATATTTAGATTGCTAAGTTGGAGGTTGAAAGCCAAGACCTCCAGTGTAGCTTTCTCTGAAACACTAGCTGTTCCATGCACTAGAGAGCTGAAGCTGAGAGAATGCATGGATGAGATGGTGGTGAAGGGAAAAGGGGACATATGGACAGAGATCAGCTGATAAGACATTGTTTACTTGGATTTCCAAAAGGTTTTTCACAAAGTCCTTCACCAATTGCTCCTAAGCAAACTTAGTACTCATGGGCTAAGAAGAAATGTCTTGGTTAAAAAACAGAAAGCAGAGAGTATAAATGGAGGGATGTAAATACACCCAAGGATCTGTATTTGGACTGGTGCTTTTTTAACTTGTTCATAAATGATCTGGAGTTAGAGGTGAGCAACTATTTAGGGTGGTTAAAACAAAAAGGAATTGTGAAGAGCTCCAAAAAGATCTCTCTGACTTGGGAGAATGGACAAATGCAGTTTAACGTAAGTAAATGTAAAGTGATGTACATTAGAGCAAAAACAAATTCTTAACTTTACATATATGCTGATGGGGTCTGAATTGGCAGTAACAGACAAAGAAAGGGACTTGGGGGTTGTGGTGGATAGCTGAATGAAAATGTTGACACAGTGTGTGGCTGCTATGAAAAAAGCAAATTCCATGTTGGGCATCCTTAGGAAAGGAATCAAAAAGAAAACTGCCAAAATCATACTGCCCTTATACAAATCTACACTTGGAATACTATGTACAGTTCTGGTCTGCACTTCAAAAAGGATATTGTAGAGCTAGAAAAGGTGCAGAAAAAGGCAACCAAAATGTTCAAGGAGTTGGAGCAAATCCCCTGTGAGGAGTGGTTACAACAGCTGGGACTGTTTAGCTTAGAAAATTAGAAATTACAGAGGTGTCTAAAAATATGCATTGTGTGGAGAAAGTGGATAGGGAGAAAAATTCCCTCATAATACTAGAACCCAGAGTCATCCTATGAAGCTGAATGATGGGAGATTCAGGACAGATACACAACATACACAACACATTGTTCAACTATGGAATTTGCTACCACATGAAGAAGTGATGTCCGCCAACTTGGACAGCTTTATAAGGGGATTAACAAATTCATGGACAATACAGCTATTAGTGGCTACTAGTCATGACTGCTATACAGTCAGGGCCAGAAATATTGGAACAAGGATAACTGTTTTGGCAGTTGGCCTCTGTACACCACCACATTGAAGTTGAAAGGAAACACACCCAGATGGGAGTGAAGTCAGGACTTCCCGCTGTAATTCAAGGGGTTTGACAAAAGTGGAGCACTAACCATTCAGGAAGGACAGCCAGTGGCATACACACGCACCCATCGTTGGTGGCTCATAAGTAATGGATCGAATGGCTGACAAGCAGCTGCATGGCCAGGTGTGGCCTGTTTCCTGGGTACCCCATGACCAATCAAGCACATAAAAGGCCTGGAGGTGGTTCTGAGTGTTACATTTGCATTTGGTAGCTGTTCACTGGGTCTCCCAACATGAGGTCCAAAGAAGTGTCCATGAGAGTGAAGGAGGCCATCATTAGGCTGAGGAAACAACATAAACCCATCAGAGAGATAGCAAAAACATTGGGAGTGGCCAATTTGGAACATCCTGAAAAAGAAGGAATTAACTGGCAAGCTCAGCAACAGAAAAAGGCGGAGACAACTAATGTGGATGACCGCAGAATTCTGCTCATGGTGAAGAGGAACCCTTTCACAACATCTAGCCAGGTCAAGAACGCTCTTGAGGAGGTAGGCATGTCATTGTCAACATCTACAGTCAAGAGACGGCTTTATGAGGGTAAATACAGAGGCTTCGCAACAAGGTGCAATTGCAAACCACTGGTAATGTTCAAGAACAGACAGGCCAGATTAGCCTTTGCCAGCAATCACCTAAAAAAAGCCTGCCCAATTCTGGAATAAGATTCTTTGGACTGATGAAACCAAGATTAACTTGTACCAGAATGATGGGAAGAGAAAAGTATGGAGAAGGAAAGCAACAGCTCATTAAAGGCGATCCTTAAGTTTGAAATGATGTTGGTTTATTCCATTACTTATGAGCCACCAACTTTATACCAATTGCTGGGGAACACAAGCAGGTGGGTGCTATTGCACTCATGTCCTGCTGGGGCTTCCCATAAGCATCTGGTTGGCCACTGTGTGAACAGAATGCTGGACTGGATAAGCCTTGGTCTGATCCAGCATGGCTCTCCTCGTGTTCCTATGTCACTACTAATATAATTATTATTTATAACTGGCTGTTCTGGAAGTCTCCAATTGACATCATAGACATTAGCTTTTTATAGGCTTTGAGTGCATAATGGTTTCCCAAGACACCTTCTCGTTAGTGTGACATCAGTTCACAAGCACAATAGTCAGGCACTCTGTCTTGAACTCACGAATCGAATGAATCACAGAAAATTCCTGGTACACTTCTCTACATTGAACAAGTAGGTATTTAAGGAAAATGTGCAACACAAAATAGATTAAAGGACATTAGAAAATGAAACATTGCCAAAATCATTAATATCTAATTTTATGCAAGATACAAATTGCACACTCGAGTATTTGATTTTGCCTAGGGATGGGCCAAATGCACCTGATGCATTTTACTAGTCTCATCAAAACTTTTTGGCTTCCCTTAATTCCTCAAATGTGTCACCTGAGGAGCAATCTCAATATTCACTTTGGCTGGATCTACACTTACTGCTTTTTTTCGCTTCCAATGAGGTTTCACCGCCCACCTTTCACACTACGCAGTAGCCACCTTGAATTGGAACTGGAATTTCCCACTTCCGTGCTCCCGCTTTCAATACCCTAATATCCCGGTATTTTCCCTTAGTGTGCTCGGATTTTCCGCCTTCACTACCATATCTGGTCGTAGTCCCCTCCCCCGCCTGTCCATATGCGGCGGTGTTTGTATTTCCCTCCTGTAGACCCATGGCACAAAAAATGCAGTCCTTACTCACACAGAGACAGACTGTGACCCGAAAGCTAAGCTACAGTCTGTGGTACCAAGTTAGCACAGGCTGTCTTAAGGTGGGACTGCACTTCCTGGTATGTGCCAATTTTTGAGATTTTATTGCATTTGTAGGTGCAATAAAGGGTTTCCTAGCCTACCTTTGGAGAGCAGCCCCCACCCAGCTGGGTTTTAGGTTATTAGGCCCCAGTGAATTTCTGCAAAAGTCTCAAACGTAGCAGATAAAAGGCCAACCAGTGAATATAAAAAGAAAAAGTTCAACTTCCTACCTGGCATGGGGTGGAGGAAGGGGGTGAAATGTGTGGCTGTTGATTTCACAAATCATTAAACATTATAGCAAATAAAAAGAGAACATTTCCTGCCCAGTTTTGAAACGTAATGTCATAGGGTAACATTGTAATGTTCCCTGTGAGTGGTCATTAGATTGAGCATTACACAAGGGGCTAGTGCATAATTGCTCCTGTGGAGTCATCCTCAAATAGCAGATGCAGCTGGTTATAGCTCCAGGGGCAAAACCCACAAGTACTTACTTGGATTGCTGTCAAAGGTCTTATCTGTGTTCAGATTATTCATTTTTCTTTTCTTCCCCAGGAGTGAACTACAGTGCATCAGCTCTGAGGAAGGTGAACGACATTTTCATATAAAGATGCAGGGCAAACATTTCCTTCAGATGTCAATAATATGCTTCCACCAAAACCTATCAGAGAGCTAGGGATGGGAACGGCTGCCCAAGACCCTGGAGAACTGCTGGTAGTAGGCATTATGGGCTAGATAGAGCAATGGTCTGTTTGGAGGTAGGCAACCTGATGCCCTCCAGATGCTTTGGACTACAACTCCCATAATCGCCGATCACTGGCCATGCTGGCTGGGGTTTATAGGGGCTATAGCCCCAAACATCTGGAGGGCACCAGGTTGCCTACTCCTAGTCTGTTCACATATACCCCTCAGAAATCTGTTTCAACTTTCTCAAATATGTTCCTGTCCAGTTCAAAATCTGCAATTCCTGTTGCATCCCTACCTGAGACTTTCATTTCTTCCTGACATGGGAATGGAGACAATAATGAAGTCTCCTCTATAGGATATACTCCCTTTAAAGTGGCAGAGGAAATTGTAACATGTAGACAGAGCACTCCATGGACATTCCTAAATCTGATTGGATCTGCAATATATGCATATGTCCTGCCTCTATATTCTGATTGGGCATAGTCAATTTAGTATGCCAATTATTTAAGGACCCACAGCAGTGCATCCTTAGCACTCATGGAATAAGAAGACAGGTCCTCTTATGGATCAGTAACTGGTTAAAGAACAGAAAGCAGGAAAGGAATAAATGGTAAATTCTCCCAATGGAGGGAAGTAAATAGTGGGGTGCCATGGGGGTTTGTATTAGGACCAGTGCTTTTCAACCTGTTCATAAATGGTCTGGAATTCGAAGTGAGCAGTGAAGTGACCAAGTTTGTGGATGACACCAAATTATTTAGGGTGGTTAAAACAAAAAGGGATTGTGAAGAGCTCCAAAAGGATCTTTCCAAACTGGGGGAATGGGCATCTAAACAGCAAATGCGGTTCAGTGTAGGCAAGCATAAAGTGATGCACGTTGGGGCAAAAAATCCCAGCTTCAAGTATAGCCTGATGGGATCTGAGCTAGCAGTGACCGACCAGGAAAGAGTTCTTGGGGTTGTGGTGGACAGCACGATGAAGATGTCAGCTCAGTGTGCAGCTGCTGTAAAAAAGGCAAACTCCATGTTAGGCACAATTAGAAAATGTATTGAGAATAAAACTGCCAATATCATAGTGCCCCTATACAAATCAATGGTGCGGCCACACTTGGAATACTGTGTCCAGTTCTGGTCACCAGACCTAAAAAAAGATATTGTAGAACTGGAAAAAAGGCAGAAAAGGCCCGGGCCACTAAAATGATCAAGGGGCTGGAGCATCTCCCCTGTTAGAGAAAGTTACAACAGCTGGGATTGTTTAGTCTGGAAAAAAGGAGGGTAAGGGGACACATGATAGAGGTCTACAAAATTATGCATGGTGTGGAAAATGTGGATAGGGAGACATTTAAGTATTTACATAGCCTATCACGGCTATGAAAAGGAGGAAGCGAATGGCGGCCGCAGGACGGGCGCCATTCGCAAAGCAGCACGGACGGGAGCAGGTAAGTGCTCCATTTCGCACAACGTCCATGGGGTGGAGGCGGCGGGGCCTTCGTCCCGCGTGCCTTTCATGGGTTGGGGAGCAGGGGCTTCGTTCCGCATTGGATTTCGGGGGGCCGAATGCACTGGCATTCGGCCTCACCGAGATCCGTCACGGAATTCTCTGACATCCCTACAAATATCGGAACAAGGATAACTGTTTTGGCAGTTGGCCTCTGCACACCACAACATTGAAGTTGAAAGGAAACACACCCAGATGGGAGCGAAGTCAGGACTTTCAGCTGGAATTCAAGGGATGTGACAAAAGTGGGGCACTACCCATTCAGGAAGGACAGCCAGTACTGCACACACACACCCATCGTTGGTGGCTCATAAGTAATGGAACAAAACAACATCATTTCAAACTTAAGGATTGCCTTTAATACCTGGATGAAAATCCTGTGCAGTCAATGACTGCCTGAAGTCTGGAACCCATGGACATGACCAAATGCTGAGTTTCCTCCCTCGAGATGCTTTGCCAGGCCTTTACTGCAGCTGCCTTCAGCTGCTGCTTGTTTGTGGGTCTTTCTGCCTTCAGTCTTGTCTTCAGGAAGTGAAAAGCATACTCTATTGGGTGGAGATCAGGTGACTGACTTGGCCATTGAAGAACATCCCACTTCTTTGCCTTGAGAAACTCTTGGGTAGCTTTTGCTGTATGTTTTGGGTCATTATCCATATGCAATATGAAGTGGCGTCCTATCAGTTTGGCAGCATTCGGCTGAATCTAAGCAGAAAGTATAGCTCTGTACACTTCAGAATTCATCCTGCTGCTTTTATCAGTAGTCAGGTCATCCATAAACACCAGTGACCCAGTTCCATTGGCAGCCATACATGCCCATGCCATAACACTGCCTCCACCGTGTTTGACAGATGATGTGGTATGCTTTGGATCATGAGCTGTTGCTTTCCTTCTCCATACTTTTCTCTTCCCATCATTCTGGTACAAGTTAATCTTGGTTTCATCAGTCCAAAGAATCTTATTCCAGAACTGTGCAGGCTTTTTTAGGTGTTTGCTGGCAAAGGCTACTCTGGCCTGTCTGTTCTTGAACATTACCAGTGGTTTGCAATTGCACCTTGTTGTGAAGCCTCTGTATTTACATTCATAAAGGCATCTCTTGACTGTAGATGTTGACAATGACATGCCTACCTCCACAAGAGCGTTCTTGACCTGGCTGGATGTTGTGAAAGGGTTCCTCTTCACCATGAGCAGTATTCTGCGGTCATCCACTTTAGATGTCTTCCGTGGTCTGCCAGGCCTTTTGCTATTGCTGAGCTTGCCAGTTAATTCCTTCTTTTTCAGGATGTTCCAAACTGTTGTGTTGGCCACTCCCAATGTTTTTGCTATCTCTCTGATGGGTTTATATTGTTTCCTCAGCCTAATGATGGCCTCCTTCACTCGCATGGACACTTCTTTGGACCTCATGTTGGGGGTTCCAGTGAACAGCTACCAAATGCAAATGTAACACTCAGAACCACCTCCAGGCCTTTATCTGCTTGACTGGTCATGGGGTACCAAGGAAACAGGCCACACCTGGCCATGCAGCTGCTTGTCAGCCATTCGATCCATTACTTATGAGCCACCAATGATGGGTGTGTGTGTGCAGCACTGGCTGTCCTTCCTGAATGGTTAGTGCCCCACTTTTGTCAAACCCCTTGAATTACAGCTGGAAGTCCTGACTTCGCTCCCATCTGGGTGTGTTTCCTTTCAACTTCTATGTGGTGGTGTACAGAGGCCAACTGCCAAAACAGTTATCCTTGCTCCAATATTTCTGGCCCTGACTGTAGATTCAATATGAGGACTAAGGGATTCTCATTTGAGAGATGCCGGAGAAAACTCTAAAAGTCTAATGCAGCTTACAAACCTTGGCAGCTTGTAAGGCTTGCCTCAACTATTAAGTGAGCATTAAGACACACACACACACACACACACACACACGTTTTTCCCTGGCTCGGATTTTAATCTGGGGAAGAGAAGGTTTCAACTGGTCCCTCCCACCCACCTCGACCCTTCTACCCACTTCCCTTGCTGTTGCTGCTCCAGTACTGGAGGGAGGGAAGAAGGTCTCTCCCCACCTTTCTGCCATGTGATTGCAGTAAGCCAGGAACCAGTAACACTGGGAAGTGTGGTTTGCTCTGAACTCCTAAAATCCTGAACTCACATCTGTCTTTTTCGCAAAGACAGAACTCCAGCGGTAGGTCACCTTTGTTAAAAGATTCGAACCCACACATATTCAACCCACAAGATTTCTGATTTGCTGTCATTATGTAGAGCCTGTTTTTAACAAAAACAAGATTATTATTTTGCAAATTGTGTGTGTCTTCTTCTTTTTTCATACACCGATCAGATCTATTTTACAATTTAAGTATCTAATTCTTATGATATAAGGCTTCAGGGGTTTTGCACTGTATAATTATGCAGCTCATTATACAAAACTAGTACCATGTAGACTAATAAAGAAGCAGTTGTTTTAATCACTTTAACATTCCCAGTTTCCTTCTTGGTAAAGTTTTTTTTTTTTTTCCTTTTGCACTCATAAAATTAAGGAGCTGAATGCACAGCAGCTGATTCCCAGAAACCATGGGGTATGAAGCCAGCTCCCTTATAAAACATCATTACTTTTCTTGCTTGCTTCTCCCTACTTCCCCAGAAATTTACAGCTACTTTCAAAATCACTTCTCGGTAATAATGTGCATCCCACTCTCACCACCTTGAAAACCATTTGGGCATTTCAATTTTCCCCTTGAAAATGGGGGAGGGGCGATCATTCGAAAGGAAAGCTTGATTAATCTGCTGTTGAGATCCAAAGAAAGTCTGAGTGTGGTTAATGGCTGTAAAGGGAGACCACGTGAGACCTGTATTTAGTGAGTTCAATAGACAAAACATAGGATATAAATGTAATAGCTAAACACCATTGGTTTATTGGCCAACTTGATATGTATGTCAAAAAAGTACAAATGTTTTCTTTTCCTCAGACCTTTGGTATATACATCACCATCCCACACGAATCACTGTTGCTATGACACTAGTCATGACAAGACTAATGATACCATTTGGTTCGCTCCATTGTGGGTCTGTGGTTATCAACCTATTAATTGAAGAGAAAGTGGCAAAAAAGGCAGTACAGGATTTTGGCACTACAAAGTCGGTCATCAGGGGGGTGGGCAGGGGGACAGAGTCAGGGTTGTGAGATATACAGAACATAAATTCTTTCTTTCCTAGTACAGGGGTCTCCAATCCTTTGGAGCCTGTCAGTGTATTTGGAAATGTGTTGTGGGCACCAGCATTTTTCCATAGGGGATGCCTAGTCACAAAATGGCTGGTGTGGGGAGCTGCCTAGTCACAAAGGACAAGTAGCTTACCTAAGAAATTGAGTACAAGGCAGACGTTGGGTCAGAGGCCCAAATGCCAAACCACATATTTGCCCAAGTAAAGCATAACAAAATACTCATTAAGAGAAACACACACAACTAAAAAAAACCCAAGAACACAGGCAAAACACACACACACGCACACCACAGGTACACACACCCCACTCCAAAATCCAGGCAAAACAGCCCTCTCCCAGTCCTCCCCCAGCCACAGGTCACTTCTCCTAGCCCCACCCACCCCGAGCCCCAATCATATCCACCCCAGAACCCAGGTCAGTCCCCACTGCCCACCAGGCTTACCAGAGAGTAGTAGGGTCGCTTTTTATTCCCCCCCTTCAAATACTTGAATCTGGCTGGCTAAGCATGTTGGAAAGCAAAGCACCAGCGTCCAGTTGTCCCATCCGCTTCTCCCTGGGGAAAAGAAAGGAGGTGGTGGGGTGACTAGTGGCTATGGTTTTGCCTTCCAGCTCCACCCAATGTAAACAAATATTTAAAAAAAAAATTGGGAGGAGCAAGGGGCCTTGCCAGGTGCCAAAGGAGGTGTCTGGGGTTGCCATGGTACCCACAGTCACCACATTGTGGAGCCTGGTCCTAGTATATAGGGTCGTGGGACTGGGCTATAAATCTGCAAGCACCTTGAAAGTTATAGCCATCCTACCCTTGATGGCATGGTGACTGGCACACCAGCAACCACTCAAATCAATTGGCTCTTGTATGGGTGTCAGGCCAGCCTAGGCTGACTCATTGGAACTTCCAAGTTAGCACCATCACACAAGTTGGAAGGAAAGCTTCACTGATTTTAAAGAGTGACCAAAAGGAATGTAATACGCTAACTGTACACTATGCCAGTGCACTACACTCAACATCGAAGGTCCTCCTCCGGCTGCCTACTCTGAGGAAGCTTGGAGGACAGCAACAAGGGAGAGGGCCTTCTCAGTGGTGGCCCCCAATTATGGAATGATCTCCCCAATGAGGCCCACCTAGCACCAACATTGTTATTTTTTTGGTGCCAGGTCAAGACCTTTCTCTTCTCCCAGTCATTTGGCAGCATATGATGAGTTTTAATCAATCCTGGATTTGTCTTATGGTTGATAGCTTGAAATTGTTTTTAGATATATGTTGTCTTTGTGTATATTGTCTGTTCATGTGTTGTTGTTGTTCTATGTAAATGGCTTTTAACCTCTGTATACTGTATTTTTAATGTTTTTAATCTTTGTAATCCACCCAGACAGCTTTGGCTATGGGGCGGTATAGAAATGTGATAAATAAATAAATAAATAAATAAATCTGGGATGGGTTCTTCAGCAAAGCATAGTGTATTGAAGCCATAGGATATATTGGACAAAAATTAAACTGAGATGGATCTTGGAGTGGATAGCAGACCTATTACCAGCTAGTAAACACAGGAAGACTATAAATACCAGTGCATGTCAATGAGGTGCCCAAGTGGGAAGCTGCAAGGTAAAATGTTGGGCTCGCTCTTTGCCACCTTCAGCAATGTCCCTACACAAGAAATAACAGGACCATAAATTAAACGAATTAAAGGCATTATGCTGGTTTGTATGCACGGCAGCACTTTCCCAAAGAAGGAAAAGAAAACTAACCTTTGTGCAAGATTGTCTGGAACTGTCCTTGTTCATATTTATAATGTTCCATGGACACTAATGGTGTTCCTCAGAATAAGCAAAGGTATCCAGCTTGTTGAGTAGGAACACCCTGCTAAAAATCCTAAGCATCTAATGATGTAAATAGTACTTTTAAATGGGAAATGTGTTTTTGCAGCTTTCATTTTCTTTATTCTCATAGCAAATTGGTGAGATTATTCCCATTTCATGACAAATGAAGATTTGAAATGACAAAATGCCCAGAGCCTGATAACGAGACTGTGGCTAAGCAAAGGTTTGAACATCCATTCTCTAAGATCTAAGGGTCATGCTCCAAGCCAGGTGTGGGACCTTGTGGCCCTCCAGAGGTTTATCTACAACTCCCATGATCCCTCACCATTGGCTAAACTGGCTAGGGCTGATGGGAGTTGTAGGCCAAAACATTTGGAGAGCCACACGTTGCCCACACTGCTGTATGCCCTGGACCACATTCCAGATAAATACTTTGACTGGCACTCCTTACAAAAATGTTTACACTCAGAAACATGGACCTGGAACCCCATAGGGGTGCATGGAATTACATGGGGAGATTCCAGCGGAAAAGAGGCAATGGGGGAAAGGTAAAGGAGTCCCTCTCCACCATCATTTCTCCACTGAAAATCACCCCCTTCCCAAGCTGATTTTTCACTGGAGAAGCAGTTGTCATGGTTTCCATACATGTATGTATATATAACATGTTGTTTGACAGTTCACAGTCAAGAAGGTTGATCAAGAGAGCTGTGAGAAATTCACTCTACAGGCAAAAATACCAAGTCAGGCAAGGCTGTTTGAAGAAACACAAATATCTTCTGTCAGAAGAAAGGTCACTTGCCAAATTATGGTTTTATGACACAGGACTGCTCTTGCAAATCACCCCCCATGTCTATGCATGCCACATGGAAGCAGTCAATACCCATTATTACTCCCAAGGCCCTGATCCATTTGAGGTGCTCTGAAACCTATTATCTGCAGAAGAAATCCATAGCGACTGATATTTACCTAATTACAGCTTTGGATTTAGATACCTGACTATGCCTGTTCCCACATCACATTGCCTATGCACTGAGGTCATCTTCAGAGGTTCTCCTTTGGATGCCCTCACCATCTGAAGTAAAGCACATGGTGACTAGAGACAGGCTAGCCTGATGCCTATACAGTGCTGTTCATTTGGCATCGGAAACTGCTGGTGGAATTGTTTTCCTGTTTCTGCTGCAGCCCCCTGCGTGCCTACCAGATCTGCTCTGGAAGGTTGGGAGCCCTCCAGAGCAGATTTGGGAGGCATGTGGGAGGCTCCAGGAAGCTCAAGAGGAAGAGGAAGTCCGCTCGCGTGGCATTAAATGTAAGCCTTAGTGTTTAAACTGTTTTAACAGCTGCTTTTATCTACTGTACTCTTGTTCTGATTGTGTAATTTTATATGTTATTGTACTGTGATTTTATTGCTACTCTGCTGCTTTCTCATAAACAGTCTTGGAAACATGACTGAATGATAGTATAAAATGTGTAAAACAAATAAATAAGCAAATGAAATCCAGTCTAGTCTAAATGTATGAAACAAGGTAAAAATTATAAGATGGGAAAACAACAAAGGAGTCTTGTGGCACCTTAAAGACTAACACATTTATTCTGGCATAAGCTTTTGTGGCCACTGCCTGCTTCATCAGATTCAGCTCTCATTGATGAAATGGACAGTATCCATGAAAGCTGATGTCATGACAAATTTCTTAGCCTTTAAGGTGCCACAAGACTCTTTGTTGTTTTTGCCGCAACAGACTAACACAGCGACCCCTCTGGAAATTATAAGATGGCCTTCTTAAAAACATTTAAAGATAGATGGATTCACAGGACTATTGTGACACATGCAGTCAGATCAGTGTAGTGAACTGAAGGCCAGTTTCTACATCTGCTTAGCTTATACAATGCTGCAACAGCAGGTACACATGGGTTCCTAGCATAGCAGGAAAAGCGGTGGAGCAAAAATATACTAAAAAGTTACATATGCATTCTTGATAGTAAATAGCGGAGTTTGAAATGCTCTGCTGGGCTGAATCATTTGAGGTCAACTACACGACACTAAATGTGTCTTTGAATCCCATGAATGGGATTCTCCTTGGTAACAGTTGTCAAGGTCCTGTAGAAGGAACATCTGTACTTGTTGACTCTCCCATTGTAAACCTAAAATAGTGGGCATAAGCAGTATTGTATTGGTTGTTGCCTGATGATGATGTAGTAAACTTTTTTTTAAAATCTCAAAATAAAAGGGGGGGGGGATTCCCCAACCAAAACTGTCGTTTACACCAAAAGATGCTATTTGCGGCTGTTAGCATCTTGGTGGGGCAGGGTTAAATCTCCTTCCCTGTGCCACAGTCCCAAGTGCTTCCCTAATAGTTGCTGTTAGTTTTAAAAGAGAATCCCAGTCAAGAAATTCAAAGATGCATTTAGTGTCATGTGTCGTTTGACCAGGCCCAGCCCCACCATTATGCAGAGTCATGCACCCGCATCAGGTGGCAGAGCGGGAAGAGCGGTGACTGGTGCTGCTCTACCCCCCCCACCCCCGGCAGAAGAGTCCCCCACTGCCATCTCAGCTGGGGCCACAGCTGCTGCCGCCACCTGCCCCCTTGGCCTCCCTCACTTGTCTTCTCTCACTTGCTCGGTCACCCAGCAGCCTGGCTGCCTGCATTGTGGCCCAGCTGCAGGGCTCCTATAGGAGGACCCCACCCACCCCCAGCAACAGAAATGGGAGCATCACACCAGTTCCACAGGAGGGCAGCTCCGCTCCCACCAGGCACACAAGAGGGCGGCTTGCAGTGTTTTCTGCTCCACCCATCAAGGCAGAGATGTGCGGGCCAGGCAGGGTGAGGATAGGGATGTATGAAAGTGACTTACCTTTCATGGATTATGTTGATGGTGGGGGGGAGGCGTTCCGTCCCTCCCCCTGGAATCCTGGCCGGGGGGGAGGCGCTCCATTCCTCCCTCCGGAATCCTCGAACGGCCAGCTGTGCTCCATGGCAGCTCCGCGGAGCAGCCGGCCAGGCCCGGCCCGGCCAGGCCAGAGCTGTCCGCAGCCGGATTTCTGGCCACGGAGGGCTCTGGGTAAAAAAAAAAAAAAAACCCGCGTATGCAAATGGCGACAGCTACGGCCACCGCCATTTGCGTTCCTTCTTTTTGGCCGCCTTAATCTACATAAATATTTATGTAGACTATGATGGCGAAAATAAAGGGGAACGCAAATAGCATAGCGGACGCTATTTGCGTCCCTTTTTGATTCCCCGTTTTAGCCTACGTAAATCTTTACGTAGGCTAAAACAGTGAATCCAAAGGGAACGCAAATAGTGCCTGCTACGCTATTTGCATTCCCCTTGATTTTCACTGTCATAGTCTACGTAAATATTTACATAGATTAAGATGGTAAAAAGAAGGAACGCAAATGGCGGCGGCCATAGCCGCCATTTGCGTACGCGTTGTTTTGGTTTTTTTACCCACCCAGCCGTGATAGGCTACGTAAAGATTTACGTAGCCTATCATGTCTTTTCTTCTTCTTTTTAAAACCTAGCCATATGCATGATAGGCTACGTAAATCTTTACGTAGCCTATCACGTCTTTTTTTTTTTTTTTTACACAAGGCAAGCCTGGAAATGGCAGCGGCGGCAGCCGGTTGGAAGACCGTCCACCGCCGAAGCCGGAGCCGCCGCCGCCTGGAAGATCCGCCCCAGGTGAGTCTCGTCCCGGGGGGTATCCGTGGGGGGCGGGGGGGTGGCAGGCCATTCTGCCACGGTTTTCGGGGGGCCGAATGCGCTGGCATTCGGCCTCACCGAGATCCGTGGTGGAATTCTCAGACATCCCTAGGTGAGGAGCAGGGAAGGGTGGTGGCGGCTGAAAGGGGAGAGGAAGGGAGTACAGATGGGGTGGGTGGGTAGCAGCACTGCCCCACTTGAGTTGGCAATATTCCTTGGACCAGGCCTGAGTTTGACCTTTCCATTCTGTCTTTGCCCTTGCATTCCCTGCACTCTTATCTTTGCCATCACTGTCACAGTCCCATTTCTCTTGCTGGCAGAGAGAGAAGCCCTCCTTGTCAGGGGCACATCACCCTCTTGAAGTACATGATGCAGAATTGGGAGTACTGTATGTGTTGGTACTTTATGAGCAATTGTGAGCCTGCCTTTGCTAAGCAATTTGCTGAATTAATCAAAGTTTAGGAGTCAGTAACCATAACCCTTTGGGAAATCATGGGAGAGAATTTCTTTCACCAGTTGAGCCTACTAGTCCTAATGTTTTTCCCTCTAACCACAGAAACTTTAGACACACGCTTGGAAGAAAGTTAACAATCTATAGCCTGTCATAGTACATTTCTTCATTGAGTTATAGCCACAATTGTCATGGGACATTGTAGGAAATCTGAGTTAACTTTGGAGTGAAATGGTTGACATTTGATGCTGTAGTAGCCTGTACTTTATTTTATTTTAAATGAAGATATGCTGTACTTACAGTTGGATTGCAAATGGTATCTCACCACTATTCTTTCTTAGCTTCAGTTGGCTTTTTTTTAAAAAATTACAAAATGTACTGTACATCGTGGCAAATTAGCTTAATTGATTGGTGTGTGTTTTTCCCTTCAAAGTTTTAGTAGCACAAAAGAAAAAGGTATTTCTAAAATAGAGGTAGGTGCTGTTCTTCTATGTCAGCCTTTTAACAATTTCTAAATGAAAAAGGGCACCATTCTGAACCATGCTCAATCTTTATTTCCTAATCAAATGATTAGAAGACATGTTTTGACATGATTCTACAGACATATCTGAACTTACTTCAAGAAAAAAAAAATCTCATGGCTAGAGGCAAAGGCAAGAAGCCGAGTGGCAAATCTGTGGAGAAACACTGACATCTTATGACCAGATCAGGTAACAACTTCCTCCTCCTTCTTGGCTATTTAAAATAGATATCCAGAATAGATTTAGATCCAGATCCAGATTTAGCCATACTTGGAGTAGTGAAGGATGATGCGAGTTGCAGTTCGACGACATTTAGAGGGCCACACAGTCCCCAGCATTGCTCCAGAGCAAAAAAAAAAAAAGCACTGCCCCATGCTGCAGGGTTCATGGGGAGGGGGTTGGATTACCGTTGAATCTGATTTAAAGGGAAATACCTTTTTAACACTGAATATAGCCATCAAGCAGACCTAAGGGACAGAGCAGGCAATATTTTACATGCATGACAGAATTTCTATATCTTTAAAAAAACAAAAAGTCATGGGACTGTGTCGTAGACAGAGGGGTTAACACTTTTCCCCATGACATTTTCCTGCGGTAAAGTGCCCCCCCTCTCAATCTCCAGTGCTCTGATGTGCCTTTGAAAGTAAGATGTTACTTGCAGCCATAGCACTTCCCCTCCCAGTGCAAATGGGAGTTTTGGGGGCAGGGGGGCAGTTTTCATTGTGAAAATGCTGTAGGGGGGAATGTTAAGCCCCTTCTCTCCCACACTGTGGTCCTGATCCAGATCAGAACCCCACCTGCAGCTGCTAATGTCTTAAAAATTATATAAAAATACACATTTGATCATGCATTTACGATATCATCTAGGTTGGCCCTAAATGAAATCCCTACTCCACAAGGAAATGATAGCAGGACACACCATTACTTAGCATTCAGTCTCTCATTCAGTCCATTTCTACTGGCCACACCTGATGTCCCAGTAGAAATGGACAGAAACATTCAAAAGTCAAAACTGCAGAGGTGTGGCTGCACTTTCTGACCCAGTAAGATATCAGAATAGATTTTGGAGTTTATCCTGTACATAAAAACATAAGAAGAGCCATGCTGGATCAGACCAAGGGACCATCTGGTTCAGCATTCTGTTCACACAGTGGCCAACCAGCTGACAACCAGGAAACCACAAGCAGGACATGAGTGCAACAGCACCCTCCCACCCATGTTCCCCAACAACTGGTGTACATAGGCATACCGCCTCTGGTACTGGAGGTAGCATATAACTCATCAGAACTAGTAGCCATTGATAGACTTCTACAGGAATTTGTCTAACCCCCCTTTAAAGCCATCCAAGTTGGTGGCCATCACTACATCTTGTGGTAGCGAATTCCATAGTTTAACTATGCACTGTGTGAAGAAGTACTTCCTTTTATCTGTCCTGAATCTCCAACCAATTAGCTTCATAGGATGACCTCGGGTTCTAGTACTATGAGGGAGAAAAATGTCTCCCGCTCCACATTCTCCACACCATGCATAATTTTGTAGACCTCTATCATGTCTCCCCTTACCCTCCTTTTTTCCAAGCTAAACAATCCCAACTGTTGTAACCTTCTCCCATAAGGGAGATGCTCCAGCCCCTTGATCATTTTAGTTGCCCTTTTCTGCACCACAAATCTCTCTCTCTCTCTCTTTCTCTCTCTGTATTCGGTGCCCACTACTGATGAATTTCACTGAGTTATTTATTGTTGAAAAGTCATATGAAGCAACCCAAGACTTCCAATAAGATTGTGAATGCCCATTCATCTAATCTGAATCTGAATCCCAGAACCAGCATATTCAAGACTCTTACCTCAGAGGAAGCTTGGCTCATTGAGAGATCTCAGGTTTACAGGTTTTTCTCCCTACTGCCTCTTACAACAGATTGCAGCCTGTTGAATATTGTAAGGTTCTGTTTCTCAAAGTGCCACTAGATTATTTAAGAAAAGTGCAAAAGAAGAAGATGAAGTGGGTTGTCAGTAGCTGTGCTGATAAAATGGTTCTCCACTAGGAATTCCCATGGTCATTTTTAATATAGAAATAGGGATATCTATCTCAGATTCACTCTGTGAAGCTAAGCAGGTCTGGGCCTGACAGTTTCAGGCACCCCAAATAAGCTGTTCTGAACTTCTAGGAGAAAGAATGAAAAAAGGAATATCATGAACATTAACAATAAAATGCTAGCTTTGTTTTGTATAAGCATCCTTACATAACACTTACACACCGAATGGTCCTCTTCCTTCTTCTTCCCTCTCCATCCCCCACAAAGACCACCTCAAGTACAGTAGATTCCTGAAAACATTTCTCAGAAAAAAGTGAGGCTTAGTATGCTGCCTCATGAGCAACTTGGGACTAAGTTGACAGAACCCACATGGAAACAACCCTGAGAACTGCAAGGAGCAAAAAGTGGATGTTCAGCCTGCCTGTGCCTACACCCATTGTGCTTCTGATGTAATGTCCAAAAAGGAACTCACATGGAGGAGATGCTCAGGCTCTATAACAGGCATACAAGTAGGTCTGACATGGCACTTCCAGGCAGCAGGAGTAGTATGAGACAAGCCATGGTGCAGCAGTGCCTTCTATGGCCATTACAGTAGCACCCAAAAGTGTGTGAGGTCTAAGTGTCAGCCAAGCATAATAATGTCCAGGACTCTAAACACTGATGTCTAGATATCTCCTTGGGTTGTATCCAGTGTTAGTCCTACCTAGAGTAGACCCACTGAAATGAAAGGTACTTAAGCTGGTCATGACTTTTAATAGGTTATTTTAATAGGTCTACTCTAAGTAGGACTAACATTGGATACAACTCATTTCCACACATTCCTTACATGTAGTGCCTAGTGAATGTGGGTGCTTTGGAAATAAACTATTTCGTCATCAGATTAAGGGACAATATTTTTGTTTGTCTGTCAAATGCCACAAGAATCTTGGCTGTTTCCACAGTTCTCACTTACTTTGAAATAGTGATCTGACTGTCCTAAAGTCTCAGCCTCAGATTGCATACAAATATTTTATTTGTAGGGGTAAGAGTGTAAGAAAAGCTATGCTGGTTCATTCAGACCACCTAGCCCTGTGTTCCGTTGCCATGGTGGCCAACCAGAAGCCCATGAGAAGCAGGGCATCAACCCACCCAATTATAGCATTCTTTTGCTCCTTTCTCTCCAGCAATTGGTATACAGACGCATACCACCTCTAATACTGGAGGTAATATATAGCCATCATGACTAGTAGCCACTGATACCTTTATCCTCCATTAATTTGTCTAATACCCTTTTCAAGACATTCAACTTGGAGGCCATCACTACATCTTGTGATACTTTGTGTATCAACAGGAGCACTTTGCCCCTGGCCATTGCCATGCCATTTACCCTTTGTCAGGAGAGTCGTAACTGTACAAATGTACTGGAAGGAGATAAGCCTTGCAGGCTGTTCACTCCTGTATTCTACTTGTAACTGCTCTCCCTCTTCCCATAGATTTCAATGAAGATAGGAAATTAACTTGACCAGTTTCTGGTCCAACCCATTTCACCCAAGAAAATACTGCATTCTCTACTTCTTTTAAAAGACTATGTGAATGCATATGTGAATATCACTAGTTCAGCCTTTCCAAACCGGGTGCCCTCCAGATATAGTGGATCACAACTCCCAGCATCCACCAGCCACCCCATCTGGAGGACACCAGAATAGAGAAGGCTGCACTAGTCCATTTACTTCTTTCTTTCTTTCTTTCTTTCTTTCTTTCTTTCTTTCTTTCTGAACAGTTCCAGAAGTGCTTCAGGCATTGGGAGTATATACACATAATGGACACTACGCA
Source organism: Heloderma suspectum (assembly GCF_057233095.1). Taxonomy (NCBI): domain Eukaryota; kingdom Metazoa; phylum Chordata; class Lepidosauria; order Squamata; family Helodermatidae; genus Heloderma; species Heloderma suspectum. The sequence goes on from NC_139458.1 coordinate 278,297,169, forward strand.
GTGTCCATGCACAACAGTCACCAAAATGGACACCACAAAATGGAGAATTGTAGCATTGCTTACTTTGTTAGGTGGATTGTTTATCTTTATGCTAGGTATAGTGTGATGTGCTACAAAAACCTGGATAACTGGTTTGACCAGAGTCTATGCATCATTTCACACAAGGCCCCAGAATGAAGGTTGTACATGTGGTAGAGCATGGGAACAAGACTTGGGCTCACACACCTTCCCTCACAGCACATAGAATTTTGAATATCAACTTGGCTTCCACATCAACAACCTTGGAGTGTATGTGTTGTTACGTGATGTGCTCTAGTTAGACCCATGTACAAACTTGCACATGTTCTAATGAGACTCACACACCTGCTTATAAGGAATGTTTAGACATTGGCAATAGAGCATCTATGGCTAAGAAGGTGATTCCCACCCAAAGAGATTCACACTCAGACACTGTTGGAGAGGATAATACCACAATGGCACATTTATTGGGGTTTACAAAGATTCAAATGCACAAGCTAGTTTGGAGGGAATTAGTTGAGCAACCCCTTCATGGATCACTGCCTTGTTGTGGCGAAGGGGCTTGCATAACTCAGTGAAGCCATAAGCTATGCTGTGCAGGGCCACCCAAGATGGACAGGTCATGGTGGAGAGTTCTGACAAAATGTGGTCCACTGGAGAAGGAAATGGCAACCCACTCCAGTATTCTTGCCAAGAAAACCCCATGGAACGTATCACAAGGCTAAAAGATATGATGCCGGAAGATGAGCCCCTCAGGTCAGAAGGTGTCCAATATACTACTGGGGAAGATCAGAGGGAATTTCCAAGTAGCACCAGAAAGAGTGAAGTGGCTGGGACAAAGCCGAAAGGACACTCAGCTGTGGATGTGTCTGGTGGTGAAAAGAAAGTCCGATGCTGTAAAGAACAATATTGTTTAGGAACCTGGAATGTCAGATCAATGAATCAAGGTAAGCTGGAGGGGGTCAAACATGAGATGGCAAGATTGAACATTGACATCTGTGGCTCAGATCATGAGTTGCTTCCTGCAAAATTTCGGCTTAAATTGAAGAACGTAGGGAAAACCACTAAACCATTCAGGTATGAGCTCAATCATATCCCTTATGAATATACAGTGGAGGTGAGGAATAGATTTCAGGGATTAGACCTGATAGACAGAGTGCCTGAGGAACTATGGATGGAGCTCCGTAACATTGTTCAGGAGGCAGCAGCTCAATCCATCCCCAAGAAAAAGAAATGCAAGAAAGCAAAGTGGCTGTCTGATGAGGCTTTACAAGTAGCTGAGGAAAGAAGGGAAGCGAAAAGCAAGGGAGAAAGGGGAAGATATATCCAACTGAATGCAGATTTCCAGAGAATAGCACGGAGAGACAAGAAGGCCTTCTTAAATGAACAATGCAAAGAAACTGAAGAAAACAATAGAATGGGAAAGACTAGAGATCTCTTCAAGAAAATCAGAGATATCAAGGGAACGTTTTGTGCAAAGACGGGCACGATAATTGACAAAGAAGGCAGAGACCTAACAGAAGCAGAGGAGATTAAGAAGTGGTGGAAAGAATACACAGAAGAACTATACAGGAAAGATCTGAATGTCCCTGATAGCTATGATAGTGTGCTCACTGAACTTGAGCCGGACATCCTCGAGAGTGAAGTCAAGTGGGCCTTAGGAAGCATTACTAACAACAAAGCTAGCGGAGATGACAGTATTCCAGCTGAGCTATTTAAGATCCTGCAAGATGATGCTGTTAAAGTACTGCACTCAATATGCCAACAAATTTGGAACACTCAACAATGGCCGCAAGACTGGAAAAGGTCAGTTTACATTTCAATTCCAAAGAAGGGCAATGCCAAAGAGTGTTCAAACTACCGTACAATTGCGCTCATTTCACATGCCAGCAAGGTGATGCTCAAAATCCGACAAGCTAGGCTTCAGCAGTATGTGAACTGAGAACTACTGGAAGTACAAGCTGGGTTTCGAAGAGGCAGAGGAACTAGAGATCAAATCACCAACATTCGCTGGATCATGGAGAAAGCAAGAGAATTCCAGAAAACGTCTATTTCTGCTTCATTGACTACACTAAAGCCTTTGATTATGCGGATCCCAACAAACTCTGGCAAATTCTTAAAGAGATGGGAGTACCAGACCACCTTACCTGTCTCCTGAGAAACCTGTACGAGGGTCAAGAAGCAACAGTAAGAACTGGACATGGAACAACCGATTGGTTCAAAATTGGGAAAGGAGTACGACAAGGCTGCATATTGTCGCCCTGTTTATTTAATTTATATGCAGAGTACATCATGAGAAACGCCGGGTTGGATGAATCACAGGTCGGAATTAAGATTGCCGGGAGAATTATCAACAACCTCAGATACGCAGACGATACCACCCTAATGGCAGAAAACGAAGAGGATCTAAAGAGCCTCTTGTTGAGGGTGAAAGTGGAGAGTGCAGAAGCTGCTTTGAAACTCAACATTCAAAAAACGAAGATCATGGCATCTGGCCCCATCTCTTCCTGGCATATGGAAGGGGAAGAAATGGAAGCAGTGACAGATTTTATTTTCTTGGGCTCCAAGATCACCGCAGACAGTGACTGTAGCCCTGAAATTAAAAGACGCTTGCTCCTTGGGAGGAAAGCTATGGCAAACCTAGACAGCATAGTAAGAAGCAGAGACGTCACCTTGCCGACAAGAAGTTTTACTATAGGCTTAAAAGACCACAGCAGTATATATACTCTCAGGCTCCTAATCATGCCATCGGTCTGCCATGTTAAGGTGGCATTCTTGATCAGATGGTTTGCAAACAGAACACTGGCATGACTGGCACAGAGGAAGCTGCTTTATACTAGGTCAGAATACTTGCCTTCCTAGCACAGTAGTGTCTACTCTTGCTTGGCAGCAGCTCCCCAGGGCCTCCCTCCAATAGAGGTCTTTCCTACCTGCTCCTTCTAACTACAAATGCTGGGGAACCTTCTACACACAAGGCATGTGGTCTACGACTGAGCTACGTCCCTTCTCTCTAACAATGTGCCTTCTGCGTCAAAGCTAGCTGCTTAAATTGAGCAAAGAAGGCATGTGGGACTCTGTACAGATGCAGGGATCCTCATAGAAATTGTTCTCCGCAACCCACTCATCTCAAGAGAGACAGATTGTTGTTTCTACTCCAGCTAAGAGCATTTCTACACCAGGCTAAAATCCTATAACTTTACTGAGGCTTTCTGCTTCCATTTTAAATTCAGGATCGTGATGGGCTCCCTTTACACACACTTCCTCCCCCCACCCTTTCCCCCCTTATCTGCATGTTCTACATGTTTCATTATACAGCCACTAGATAGCACTGTGGTCTAGCTCCTCTTATGGCGGGATTTCTTCTTTTCATGAGGGAACTCAACATGCTGTAATTTGATAGCTCATTATCTCCAATCTTTTTTTAAAAATGGGATAAAGGTCATTTAGCATGCGAGATACGCTGGAGGCTGACAATATTAGCATCAACAATATTAGGCTAGATGGACCAAAGGTCTGACTCAGTATAAGGCAGCTATGTTCCTAAGGCAGAGTTAAAGTGTGCATGTGAGACATCTGAAAAATCAGATGGGCAGAAGTGATTCCTCTTTGATCTCTTCCCCAAATCTTAGCACAGATGTTTTAGAAGAGCTGACATAGGTAGATCATTTGAGAGTAAGAAAGCAGAGTTATGCACTGCCAGAGGCAAATACAGTACACCCACTGGGATTCCTCAGTGGAAGAGAAATTGAGTGATATTATCCCATTATACCTTAGTCACTTGAAGAAAGGCATCATTTTCCCTTCCTCATTTCAATGGTCGCTATACTTTTGAGGGAAGGAACGGTTTCATCTTTTAACCCCGAAGACAGGATACCCTGGAGAAGATGCTGATGCTAGGGAAAGTGGAAGGCAAAAGGAAGAGGGGCCGACCAAGGGCAAGATGGATAGATGATATTCTGGAGGTGACGGGCTCAACCTTGGGGGAGCTGGGGGTGGTGACGGCTGACAGGAAGCTCTGGCGTGGGGTGGTCCATGAAGTCACGAAGAGTCAGAAGCGACTGACCGAATAAACAACAGAACAGGAGCAGAAAACAGGTTTAGGGAGAAAGCACACATCAGAGGATTTAGGCCACCTTCCCTTTCCTAAAACCAACAAGTTTAAAATTGTGCATCACTGAATGAGTAAATCCTCCAAGAGGGAGGGCTTCTGGCAGGCTAAGTCAATATTAATTAGTACTGATATACAGTAGGTGCATAGAGTGGAATGCAATATGGATCGCATCAATACCTGCGGCTACTATCTGCAACATGGAGGAAATGAAGAACCTTATTACTCTAGGAGGACAAAATGAAAAAAGTAATTACTCTGAAGGCGAAACTGCACCTCTCCTCCCCTGTCAGTTTTAAGAGGGTGCCGAGTTCCTGGAGGCCAAATTCTGAAGTCATATATGACACAGTGTTGATAGTACTGTGTGCACTGGAGGTGGAGAGAATATCAGAGTGAAAGGTCCTTAACTTTATTCATCATTATAACTCACAGGGATAACTTGCCTTCCTAGTAAAAGGAAGATGAATGCTGGTTTAGGGACACATCACTTAATTCACCCCAGGAACACACCAGAACCAGATGCATCCTAATAATGCTAACATCAATGGCATAGTTACATAATGGCCACTCAAATAAGGGTCAATTCACACTACACCTTAAGCATCTTGGGAAGTAGAGTGAAACAATCCAGGGTCATCCCCGGAGCAGTTCACTGTTAGCAACAATCCAAAGGGCAGCTTTGCACATTACAGGAATATCTGAGGGTATGGAAGTGCTTCCTTGTTTTTCAGTGTAACATGCAACAGAGTAGATGCATAAGCTCAGAGGTCAGAGGAAGCTGCCTTATACTGAGTCAGAGCTTTGGTCCGTCTTTCCCAGTATTATCGACACTGACTGGCAGTGGCTCTCCAGGGTTTCAGGCAGGATTCTCTCCTAGCCCTACCTGGAGATACTGGAGATTGAACCTGGGCATTTCAGTATGCAAAACATGTGTAATACTACCACCACTGAGCTATAGCTCCTCCCAAGCTAACCTGGAGCACACGTATCACCTGCCCCACAAATGGGGCAGACGTAAGAGTCCCCCAAAGAGTGTACATATTACTATTTTTGTCGCACTGTTGCTTGCGGTCAAACAGATTTTGCAGGTTTGGGGGAGAGGGTGGGTTACCAGAGGCAAAATCAGAACGAGCATACGCACAAATAATTATTCATATTCATATTTCAAGCCATTTTCAGCTCTGAAAAAAAAACTATAGTATTTCATCTCCAACTTCAATTTCAAATTACATACTTAAATGTTACAATGCAAATGTTTGCCAAAAATTACACCCCCAAACCAATATATTGTACTTCATGTTTCACCATGAAATTTGATTCTCTGATAGTTGCCAAAAATAGAAAATGAAATGTCACTGGCTGAGATACACATTTTGTTGCCCAAACCTGCAGGAGATTATCATTTTATTGGATAACCATTTGGATTTTATGATTTAAAATTACAGGGAAGATTGTTAAACTTTGAAATTGTGTAGTTTGGTATTTCAGCACTAATTTCATTGGTCTCACTATTCTCTGCTAGTGACACTGTATTTTCTTATATTGTAAATCTGAATCTTAGAGTCTCTGTCATATAGCAGATGGGGGTTTAATTGCCCATTTTAAGAGGTACTTCAAGACGCTGCCAACTAAGCTTCCCTAAGGCTCATTTAAAAAAAAAACAACGGTAAAGCCAATGTATCTGAAAAACCTAGCCCAAAATAAGTACTTGGAAAACGCACGCACGCATGCAGGCAGGCATGCATGGCTTGGGAGCAATCCTAGGATTGCAGAAATACAAAAAATCTTTAGGAAAAAAAACATAAGAGAGGGGGAGAGACTCTGAACAGGAACATTATTTGTTTACTATACTGTTCAACCAATAATTCTATTAAAAGAGAAGTATTTAGTAAGGAACACACAAAATCAATGATTTCATAACGGCGTCATGTGATTCTTAAATTCAAGAGCTGATTGTGTGCATATGTAATAGAAAAAGAGCATGTTCATGTGTGCTCAATAGCCTTCTGAGTCTCTTTATAGGTTGTTGCAGGTGTTCATTTCCACCTTCCATGGATTCCACTTTTAAAACAAAATAAATCCCTTCAGTGCTTCCATGTAACTGTTCCATAGTTAGTCAGAAGCATTCAGGTGTCCACTTTCTAAATGCTTAGTGGAGAATTTCCACGGCTCCAATCAGCAAACTGCAGCCCTTCAAATAATCTTGTGAACTCACCTCAGCAACAAATGATGGAAGTGCCAGGGAATACGAGAATGCTTCTGGAGACATGAGCAGAATTTTGAAGAAGTGGTTCTCGTTTGCCACTGTGACCACTGGGAAGCAGCAACCTGGTCACCTTCCATTATTTGCATACAAAAAAAGAAAACATTCTCATATCAAATACCATTCACAGGCATGTGTTTAGGAATATATACCAGGTCAGATCATTGGTCCATGGAGCCCAGACTGTCTCCTCTGAATACAGCAGCTCTCCAGGGACTCAGGCAGGGGTCATTCCCATTACCTGCTGCCTTTTTTTTCTCCCTTATTTTTTTCTTTCCTTTTTTTAGTAGAGATGCCAGGGGTTGAGCTTGGGATATTCTGCATGCCAAGTGTATGGGCTACCACTGTTCTTCCCAGATGTAGTTCCCGTTGGGCTCAATGGGACCACTTCCCAACTAAATGTGCACGATATGACACCCCTAGCAAGGGGAGATCTCCACAGCGATGGGTTTAGTTTGCTCTCCACTTTGCTGCGGTTTTTACTGGAGTTGAATCTGCTCCTTCTGGGGACACATGGGGCTTGAAAGCCCGGATTACCCCAAAGCGAGCCAGGGGCTCTTGAGAGGTCACACAGCAGTTTACTGCAAATTGTTTGGGTGGCTTCCGGGGTGGAGTCTCATCCACATCATCACTTAGAGAGCCTTTTCCCTCCCTCCCACTCCCTCCCACTCTCACTTTGTTCCACCTTTTCTGCTTTCTCTGGCCAGTGTGTGTTAGCGCCTGCCTCCCCAACCTATGCCTGATTCCCCCCAATTTTTTGTATTACTTTCCCTCTAAAACTGCAACAGTGCAATAGCAGGTATGGGCACTCCTGTACAAAGGTGCTATTTCACTATAGCGCTATTTCACTATAGTGTGATAGTGCTATAGGGGGTATATGTGTGGCTTCACAAATGCACTATTTTGCTATAATGCAATGGGGATATCTTTTAAATGCACAATTGCGGTTTCCCCAGTAACTACCTCAGGAACTGCAATCTGGCCAAGTATAGGTATTCCTCACCTCATGGTGCTTTTAGCAGTATAAGCCTTAGCTCCTTATGCAGTAACGACTTTAAATGTCCAAGATCGATACAGTGTACAGTCCACAGGTGGCTGTGGTTGGTGAACCTGAAGCACTTACTTCAGATTCACAATGTAGTGCTAATGCGTTATTTCAACGTTGCACTTTTATGCTTTACTTACTTTAAAAAAAAAAAGTTAGGGGCTGCCCAGAGCACACCTATACTTTGCAGGGACGGCCACCAGAGTTTAGTGGTAGGCAAGGTGAAATAAATACCATGAGGTAGCTCAGAACTCCTGAATGGCCAGCCGCAAAATGGTGGAAACATCAGGGAAACGCAGGCAGGGAAAACATTAGGGAAACACCCCTTGACCAGGGTCAGAGAGGTCACAGCCAGGTGAAAGACAGACCCCTGGGCAGGGCTATCATGCCAAAGTAAATGTGGAGAGGGTTGGTGCACACTGCAACAGAAGCGCAGACAAGCCCAATTGAGGAAAACAATTGGACTAAAAGCAGTCTCAGGAAAAAGATTTTCGCTGCAAAACTCTAGGGTGGCTGTGGGATGGCCACAACATCATGTGCCCTGAATGATCTCCAAATGCAGCAAACCCACAGTAAATCGCTTGTGGAGACACCCCCCAGGTTTCACATATAAATGAATAAACATGGCAGAAGTGAAAGGCCTTTTGTGTGCTATTTCTGAAGAAGTTAGAATCAATGCCATGCAGGTCCTAGCAGAAGCACCATGCATAGCAATGAGATCTGAGGGACAATTCAGACTACGAAAATATTTATCTCACAACAACTCAAACCTATATTTATCGTGCCAAACTCACTTAAACCAAGCAGCTTTGCAACGATGAGGTAAATGTGATGAGTTTCTGGTTTGGCACGTGGTAAAGCAAAAATACATGTTTGGGTCAGTGTCCATTACACAGTGCATAAGCAATGAGAACTAAAAGCCAGTGAGCTGGGGGAGCTCTGGAGAGATGGTTTCATTCTCTGCACAGCTCTCTCACCTACTGGCAAACTGGGGGGTGACTGACAGGATGCTGGGGAGGGGACTCAAGAACTCTGGGGATACAGTGGCGGCCTCGCCAGAGTTGACATGACCAGTGGCTCCTTGTGATGGCTGAGGGGAAGTGAGCACAGCTTACTTTCCCTCTGTAAAGTAGAACACATGGCCACCAAATGAGGGGAGCATGCTTCTGCAACTCTGTCCCTGGGCACTTGGAGGTATTGAGCAGGAGATGGGGAATGTTCCAACCACCCTCCATTTTCTGTAAAGGTACTGACTCTCCATAGGGAGGGAGGGAGCCTCTCCTACTCTGCCCTACTCCCAACCCACTGAGGCATTTACAATGTCCACACATGGAGGTCTCATGTTACAACTTTGCATCATGCTTTTAACTGTTTCTGGGCTTTTGAAGCAACCGCTGTGATAATGGAGCTTGCATTTTTCTGAAGCAGCAATCAAAGTTGTTTCTAAAGTATTTTCACATGATTATGGGGGCAGTTCTGAAGTTGTCCAACACAAATACAGCCCCAAATCAATGTCTTGTAACCATGAACTTAGTCAGCACACAGCCAGGCATTGATCAGACAAAATGGCTATGAGTTACTGCACAATAATGTGATACTTCAAAACAACTTTTAGTAGTACTGCTAAACACAAACACACACACACACAATCACCTCACCCTTGAATAAACCATAAGCATCTCCAGGACACAAATGCCTGCCTGAAGTAAAATACAGATGATGTGCAACTCTGACAAGTACCACTCAACGTAAACAGGTTGGAGAGAGAAAAGCCAGACCTGTGCGTGGGAAATCAGCAATCAAGGAGGATAATTAAGGAACATACTCGAGTGCCAAGACTCCAAGAGGATAACTCTAGGCAAATGATTTGCCCAAGATGTACATCCATGTTCAGCTCACAGTAAGATGGGGAGATCTTTTGACACAGTGATGCATTGTGCAATGAAGAGAAAAACTGTTGTTAAGAGCATTACAGCAAATAACTCCAGTAGGGATAAATGCCTAGTAGGCCTTGACGTCTATCTTGTTTATGTATTTATTAGATAGTATTGCTATTCTTAAATAAAACAAACATGTCTGCAGCTTCAAAAGGAAATGTTTATTCTTTCTGTTTATCAAAAAAGGAATTTTAAAATAGTTCACAAGGAAAGACAATCCGTGAGAGAAGACAGCAACCAGCATTCATCAGCCGTTATGGGGCTCAAAGAATACACAAGCAATAATGATAAGCAAAATATTCTTGTGTGATTCACTGGCTCTTATAGGAATTCCAAGGGTGGGCTCACACACTCATAACAGAGAAAATCCTGCATACACTGTGGGCAAATGGGCAAATGCATGTTATTATTTGCATGTATAATGTGATGGGTGTGTGTGCATATGTCCTATTTATGCAGTGCTTTCCTCTCAAAAATGTGTCAAGTGTATGCACACTATGCACATGACATGCTGCGGGGGGGGGGGAGACACATATACATAGCCATTGTCCCACCAAACATATAGGACTCATGGTTCTGCGCATGCATGAACATGATATAAGATTCCTGTATCAGTATTTCTGACACCATTGGCCATGGGAAATGTAATTTACCTAGGGCACCTGACTTCCATACTATTTGTAGGTGCCCTGGGAAAATTATATGCCCCTGGTGCTTATTGTTCCCATAGGACTGAAGCCTTGGGGTTAGATGGTAGATCTACTTGAAATCTGTTCATATACGTATACTGGAAGTGGCAGTAGCAGTGACAATGTTTCTAAGCTAAGAGGCAAATACTAAAATCACTTCTTAGTTTTTATGGTCACAACATAAAATCACTTCTTTATCTTAAGTATCTTCCTCCTTCCCTCATCCCACCCCAAAATGCTATCATTGGTTCTTCCTTTTCACCTAAGAACCCACAGCCTGGTAATCTTTAGGATAGATTTCCTTTTTAAAGTACAATGTATAATCCAGTTGTACATTCTGTGCCAGACTGATATGTAATTTGAAAAAAGAAGAAAAGATTGATGCTAGCATGCCACTATCCCTGAAATAGGTTTCTAGCAGGGCTGCCTTGCCTATGAAAATGCAATGTATCAGAACATGCAGCATTCCCAAGGAAAATACTTTTTAAAAAGATGTTGGAGTGGATCTGGGAGCAAAACAATGGAAAAGTTCTACAGAAGGTTAAACAAAAGTCTTGCCAAGCTTCAAGCATTAAAAAATTAGGATGTTAATAGCTCAGTAGAACTCCCTGAAGATATGTCCATGAGCACAGAGATATGTTGCAGAAAAGAAATGTCATGGCTCATGCCTCAGTCATAAGAATAGAAAAGAAACTGGAATTCAGGACACAATCCTATGCATGTTTAGACAGAAAAAAATGTTGTTGCTGTTGTTGTTGTTGTTAGCATTTCTATACTGCCCCATAGCTGAAGCTCTCTGGGTGATTTACAAAAGTTAAAAACATTAAATACAGTATAAAAAGTTTAAAAGCCATTTACAAAAAAACCAAATAAAAGCACACAAACAATACACACAAACAACATATAATTAAAAACAACATTGAGCTATCAGACATAACTAAAGACACATCCAGGACCGATTAAAACTCATCATATGCTGCCAAATGCCTGGGAAAAGAGGTAGGGCTTAACCTAGCACCGAAAAGATAATAATGTTGACACCAGACAAACCTCATTAGGGAGCTTGTTCCACAGATGGGGGGCCACCACTGAGAAGGCCTTCTCCCTTGTTGCTGCCTTCCAAGCTTCCCTTGGAGGAGGCACTTGGAGGAGGGCCTTAGATGCTGAACGGAGTATGTGGGTAGGTTCATTTTGGGAGAGGCATGCCAGGTAATGCGGTCCCAAGCCGTGTAGGGCTTTAGAGGTTAAAATCAGCACATTGAATTGAGCTCAGAAGCATATAGGCAGCCAGTGCAAGCAGGCCAGAGTCGGTCTTATATGTTCGAACCTTATGGTCCCTGTTAACAATCTAGCCGCTGCATTTTGCACAAGCTGCAGCTTCCAAACTGTCTTCAAAGGCAGCCCCACGTAGTGTGCATTGCAGTAATCTAACTCGGAGGTTACCAGAACATAGACAACTGAAGCCAGGTTATCCCTGTCCAGATAGGGGCATAGTTGGGCCACCAACAGAAGTTGGTAGAAGTAGGGATGTACGAAAGTGACTTACCTTTCGCGGATTATGTTGAGGGTGGAGGGGAGGCGTTCTGTCCCTCCCCCCAGAATCCTCAACGGGGGGGAGGAGCTCTGTTCCCCCCCCCCCGGAATCCTCGATGGCCGGCTGTGGTCCGCGGCAGCTCCGCAGAGCAGCCAGCCAGGCCCAGCCCAGCCCAGAGCCGTCTGCAGCCGGATTTCTGGCCGTGGAGGGCTCTGGGGGGGGAAAAAACCGCGTACACAAATGGCGGCAGCTACAGCCGCCACCATTTGCGTTCCTTATTTTTGGCCATCTGAATCTACGTAAATATTTACATAGACTATGACAGCAAAAATAAAGGGGAACACAAATAGCGTAGTGGGCGCTATTTGCGTCCCTGTTTGATTCACCGTTTTAGCCTACGTAAATATTTAAATACATAAATATTTACGTAGACTAAGACACCAAAAATAAGGAACGCAAATGGCGGTGGCTGTAGCTGCCGCCATTTGCATACGCGGTTTTTTGTTTTTTTTTAAACCCACCCAGCCATGATAGGCTACGTAAAGATTTACGTACCCTATCACGTTGTGTTTGCTTTTTTAAAAAAACCCAGCCATGATAGGCTACGTAAATCTTTACGTAGCCTATCACGTCTTCTTTTTTTTTTTAAGAAGAATGGAAATGGCGGCGGTGGCAGCCGGTTGGAAGACCAACCGCCGCAGCCACCACCGCCGGAGCCGCCGCCGGAGCCGCCGCCTCCCAGAAGATCTGCCCCGGGTAAGTCTCGTCCCGAGGGGGATCCGCGGGGGGGTGGCAGGCCGTTCTGCCACGGAGTTCGGGGGGCCGAATGCACTGGCATTCGGCCTCACTGAGATCCGTGGCGGAATTCTCTGCCATCCCTAGGTAGAAGGCACTTCGTGCCACTGAGGCCACCTGAGCCTCAAGTGACAAAGATGGTTCCAGGAGGACCCCCAAGCTACAGACCTGCTCCTTCAGGGGGAGTGCAACCCCATCCAGAACAGGCTGAACACCCTCCATCCGGTCAGCAGAACCACCCACCAACAGCATCTCAGTCTTGTCTGGATGGAGTTTCAGTTTATTAGCCCTCATCCACTCCATTATCGCAGGAAGGCACTGATTCAGCGCATCCACAGCCTCACCTGATGAAGATGAGAAGGAGAAATAGAGCTGCATGTTATCAGCATACTGGTGACAACACACTCCATACTGGCTGGGGAATGCTGGGAGTTGTAGGACTTTTTTCTGTCAAAACATGCATAGGATTGTGCCCTCAGTTGGTTTTATGCACCATCAAAGAGAGAGAGAGAGAGAGAGAGAGAGAGAGAGAGAGAGAGAGAGAGCTATTTTGCTCAAAGTGGGAAACTGCAATGATGGAAAACAAAGCGTCCTAGTGAGCCCCGAGATGTTTTAAATGTACTCACCAGAGCCAAATTCCAATGAAACAAGTGTAACTAATCTACTTCCCTCCAACTCTGGGATCTTATCTAGCCCTTTGTGTATAGCTTTAGTTCTGGTCACTTTAATCTAAAGTGCTGCAAAGTGTTTACATCTCAATGAAGCTTCCTAAATCAATGTTATTTGTGACTAAGAAAAAACAGGAGGTTTTCCTGCTGGAGCAAACCAGAAGTTCTTGAAAATGCCCAGCTACTTGGCAATTTAAATGAAAAGGAGTTGCTCCTATGGAACTGCGGATACATGCAAATGGCTACTGGGCTTCCAAGCCACCACCACAGCTAGGCTATTCATGAGGGTACATTTAAATCTGGCCAGTCCAGAACCTTGTTGGGAAGCATGAACTAATCCTGATGCGTCCCCACCCCAAGATGGTTCAGCTGGTTCAAATATCACCTAGGTGCCTGTGACGTTACATGTCTCTATATGTATAACCTGTAAGTAAGGTAATGCCTTCCTGTTATGAGTCTCTTATGATTATGTATTCCTGTTATATCTCTGTTTTAGGATGAGTATGTCTATATACAGAGAGAGATTATTGGCAGGAAGAATGGTGGATTTGCATATGTAAGCTGATTGGCTGAGTGAGTGGGGGAGGTGACGTGTCTGTGCCATATAAACTGTGTGCTTTGCTATGAGAGGCAGATGGGGATTTGATGCAAGATGGTGTAGATCAAATGTAGGATAGAGACAGGGATATGATTTGAGATGGGGAATTGATGTGATACGGTTAGGATTGAGAACTGAGAGACAGAAAGGTCTGTGGGGATTTGTGAAATGATGTTTGAGAGTATGATCTAGAGAACAGTTTATGAGAGAACGTATATTGATAAAGCTATTAAGAGTTAACCGTTTATTATTCAATAACTTCTTACTATAATCAATAAAGCTTCCTTTGTTTATAAATCCTATCCCTTCTGCTCTTGGCTATGTAAGGCGAAGGTATAAAGGGAACAGTACAAGTTATATGTATGGTCTGTGTGTCCTCACAGATAGAGCACTGAGTAAAGGGTGGGGCCTAAGCCTTAAAAGTCCTGGTGGCAGTGAAACCGTGTGTGTGAAAGGTGGTTCCTGCTGGGGGTGAGAAAGGTCTTAGAGAAAGGGAATTCTCACTAGGAGAAGGCAGGGATGCCACAGCGCCCCTGAGGATGCCTTTTGCTCTCTATACCCCTACCTAACCATCTCCCAGATGCATGTCTTTGTAATGCTCAGTCAGCAAACTTTCACTCAAGTCAACCAGCAAGGAGCCTCCTTGAGGTCTCCTTTCAGTCCCCAGAGTGAAACTATTGATCCCTTTGTTGCACTCCATTCTCAATCCAGTCCTAGACCCATTGACCCCTTTGTACTCTTTGGGTTGAATCCATTCCGCTGGTGTCATTCCAAACCAGGAGGGGACAATTCCCCACCTCTGCCACCGTACACCCTTAAAATCTGCTCTCAGGGTCTGAGAAAACCTCCGGAGCAAATTTTTAGATGGTGTAGAGGGCTGTAGGGGGGAAGAGAAAGTTCCATTGTGCTACCCACTTCCACTAGTATAACATTGGACTTCACCCTTTCTTTTGAAGTCTATAACTACGCTTGAATTCAGGCACCCAGTGCTCTTTCTTGCCTATTCTTTTTGGGACTTAGCATGGGCAAACGTGCCATTGCACAGCTCCATGATCAGCCCAGGGTTCATTTGACTCTTAGGCACGTTCCTTGTGATTCTTTCCTAGCACTCTCTTCCCATGCTACTGATGCCTAACCTACATTTCTGCAGCCAGCATCTTTCTCTCCCTTCAGCTTGAACCACCTGGCTGCCTTGTTTGCCCAGAGAAATCCGTGTTGCCTCAGAGTAATAGTCACCCTCTGGTGAAGCACCGGTTGAGCCCAAGCCTGGTTCCATGCCAGATGAAGGCACCCTGTGAGTCCTCTGCATCTTCCTCTCATGCCTTACAGGGACTGCACTATTCGCATGAACTACTGGCTCCGAGTCCAGTGCTGCTGGTCAAGCTGGGAATCTAAGGTGTTGTGGTGAGTCTGTTTCAAGGGTCTCAAGTCAAATGCAACCACTTATTTAGCCACTCTTTACAGGGTTTTTTTGTTCCATTCCTTGCCTCTTTTCTCCAGTTCCCTTACCTCTCTGTATATTTTCCTTGGAATTGTCAGGGTCTATTGATCCCCCCCGCCCCCTTTAAGGTTCTTCATTTTAATTACTATTTTTTGCAACCAAATTGTGATAGCTCCAGGGTCCCCTAATAATGGCTAATCCTCTGTTCAGTCTCCCCATAAGTACCAGAAGTCCAAGAGTCCACTCTGAATATATCAAGCAGTTGGCTCTTTCTGTATAACATGTTGTCAAAGGGCATCTCTACACCAGCCTAAAATCCTGCATTTAAAACAGGGCTTTCTGCTTCCATTTTAAATGCAGGATCACACCAACTCCCTTTTTCATGTGTTTCCTTTCCCCCCTCCTTCTCCCCATATCTGAGTCTTCCATTACCTTACATTGATCTCACTCCTCTTCTTGCCACATTTCCTCTTTTCACGGAGGGAACTGAAGCAGAACACAATGGGGTAATCTGAGAGCTCATTATCTGCGATCTATTTAAAAATGGAACAAAGGATATTTAGTGCAGAAGTTGCCCTGGAGGTTCATGGCTTCATGTAAGGAGCCTGCAAGCTTCTGAGAGACAGCCATCTCAATCACAGGATAAAAGCTCCATGTGAAGATGCCCAAAGTGGCTTGAGGCAATTGCCCCATTTTGAATTCATAATCAAAAGCTGGAAGACCAAGGGCTCCTTCACACAGGTGCTTTTATCCTGCTATGGAGATTGCTTACTCACAGACGTCTGCGGGTCCTGTACATGACGCAGTCCTCCTCCAGGGCATCTCCTGCTCTTTGTGAGCTCTATTGCATTGTTTTCCATGACAACGAAACTCCGGCATTTTCCCTCCTCCCACCATGGAGTCGATATAAAGGAGGGTATACTGTTTAAAGTCGCTTCTATTGCAAATAAAATAGTGTCACCTAGTGGCTTTGTAATGAAACACATAGCCCTTATGGAGAAGTTTAGATTTTTTAAAGCCATGTGGAAAGGACCCGATCTAATCCCACAAAGATTCTGGAAGCAGAAGCCCCAGTAAATTGCAGGATTTTTAGCCTTGTGTGATGAAGCCCCAACTGGTAGCTAGCACCCAGTGTGTGTTTCCAAGTATGACCAACCCAGAAGTGAGGTTCTTTGTGTTCCCTTTACTCTGATTCAAGGTAAATATAATCACTTTAACTCCATTTCCTTTTCCTTCTTTTATTTCTCTGAGTCAACCAGCTCTACCCCCACATGGCCCACCAATTCATACGTGGCCACTCTACATCCTGTTGTTGCTATTGTTAAACAATTGGGAGTCAGTAGTCCTTGCTGATCTACTGCAAATAACTCAGACATCTACTAGCAGATCCCAATCTCCCTTCTGCCCACTCCTGCTATAGGCTGCCTCTGGATGACAGAACTCCTGAATGCCAGAATGAGCTCGTTCGAGCAAGAGCAGGGTATAAGAAAAATAATAAACCATGTATATGTCGAGGGGTATCATTTTCATCACCATTACTTGTATGTTTATATTGTCATTTGACAGTAATCTGGTAACAATTTTTTTCTACTGACATTAGAGCAGCGCAAAATTTTTGTCAGCATACAAAGTGTCATATAACCTTTCGTGCAGTCTGACTTAACACTACATGGACTGTCAGTTTGTATTCTCTGTGAATAGAGGAGCCCAACTATTAAGTGGGTACAGCCCTTTTAAACCAAACTATTTGCACAGGTTTATTTACCTGCAATGTGGGAGGGGTAAATGTGGGAAACTGTTTTTGCAGTTTCAGTTGCTGTATCAGGACTTCTAACATTTTACTGGCACAGTGGTCATTGAACTCCATCCCAAACATTTATTTTATGCAGCCAATATTTGGATCAAGCCATAGGTTAATGATACAAAGTCACTTTGGATGCAGGGACACACAGCAGGTTTATAGATGCATGTGTTCCTTTCCTTCTGTCCAGAACCAGTAGGATTCTACTTGGCAATACGAAAAATGTTCTCCAAAATTCTGAAATGGATCATATTCAGCATTTTTTAAAAAGCATTGAGTACCTCAAAGACCCATGTTTCTCTATGCCAGTTTTGTATTTGTTTTCCTTTAAGAAAACAGAAGTGACATTCAATGCTGATTACTTCGTTTATTATTTATTTATTTATTTATTGCATTTATATCCCACCTTTTTTCCTCCTTAAGGAACCCAAGGCAGCATATATATAATCCTCCTCCTCTCCATTTTATTCTCACAACGACCCTGTGAGGTAGGTTGGGCTGAGAGTCTGTGACTGGTCCAAAGTTGCCCAGTGAGCTTCCATGGCCAAGTGGGGACTAGAACCCGGATCCCCCGACTCCCAGTCCAACACTCTCGCCATTACACCACACTGGCTTATATTAAACAATTTCCTCCCCTAAATACCTGCCTGATTCAAATAAGCACACAACTGCTACATATTTTGTAGGCACTTATAAAAATCTCAGAACAAATTATACAAATTCTCCTTGAGGCTGATTTGTTATTGGTAATGCTACATTTTCCAGGAAATATGTGCAATGGCACACAGTGCCTAGCTGGAAGGTTGTACAGATGCCCTAGGCATCTTCAAAGTCAGTGTTGGATAAGTGTACCAGCATCTTGAAAATAGGTAAGATTTTGCTCAGTGATGCCAAAAACATTCTAACATTTTGCGATTGTCAGTGCTGTCCCCCTCCTGCAGTGAGTCTATGTTCTCACCGCCATTGTCATCAGCTGTTTTGGCTCCTCATCCTCTTTCTCATCAATAATACCACTTGCTTGCTTGCCAGATAGAGAGCCAATGAGCAAGCAGGCAGTGGCATCTACTGTTCCTCCTTCTCATCACCACCATTATCTGGGCCAGAGTAAGAGGCAGCTGAACAAACAGTCTGCAATAGCAAGGAGGAACAACTCCAGGGAGCTCGTTACTAGGCCCCTGTTGGGGTGTGAGTCCTTGGCAGGGTCCCGACCATGCCTACTCCTGACACTGGCCCTGTTGATTGTAGTCAGCTTTTAAAAAGAGAGCAGAACAGCAACATTTAGTACATTAGAGATCCCTGTTTCTCTTAGCCAGTAATACATACTATATTTTCCTTTATGAAACTAGTGATGTTCATTCATAAATAGTTTATATTAAAAAAATTGCCTCCTGAGATACCAAGCCTCTTCAAACAAGCAAAATGGTTGTAATGTGGATGCTGGGAAAGACTCAAAAAGGTGCATTTTAGTCTCTTGCACACATTTTGTCATGTATGAGAGTGTGTGTATATGTCAGAAATTTGAAACAGATTTCAAATGTACATTTCTGTCAATGTAGAATTTACATTTATAGTAGATGATTTTGTCATGGCTGAGTAGTAGTGGGAATTAAAGAATTCTTACCACAGGCCAGTCCATATTTGTAAAAGCCTCTTTATTCAGAATGATTAGGATAAACAGTTTTGCTGCAGCAGATCTCACCCAATACACACAGGCATGAGAGAGAACCCCGTCACATGGTGATTTGCATTCTTATACCTGACATTTGTCACAGGCTGCTCTTTCCATTGCTCTCCCTCCCATCTTCTTGTGACCTTTAGGCAATGCTATGTAGCTCTATGAACTTCGACACATGGTACTTTCCACTTGCATAGGATATGGCTTAACCACAAACCTGCAGTGAGAGCTAAAGCATCCTGTCATACACGAGAAAGACAGTGCGGATGAGTTTCTAAGCAAGGCTTCCCAGCACAGCTTTTACCAGAATACAGGCCAGAGAGTGGAGGCTCACAAGATGGAGGCCAAGACCAGAAAATGGCATTGCTCTGGTTCATGACTCCCCTTCCACCACAGTCTCCACGCTTTGAGCCTCACACTCTCTGGCTCACTATCTGATACATCAAACACATGAATGTTCATAATTTCGAGGACCACCTCTGTGTCATTATTTCTTTCTATGTTGTCAACAGGGCTTGCTTTTCTGCAGGACTCAGCGAAGCACTAGCTCTCTTGGTGCAGCATTATACACAACTACAATACAAATGCCATACACAAATGGAAACAAACAAAACAGGAGCAGCAACAACAGGAACCCAACCAGGATGCATTTTAGAAGAGGCTTGAGCCAGCTCAGCCAGTCAGGTAACCAACTGGTCAGCCAGCCAAGACATTCTTATCCTTGACCAGAATCCCTGGGAATGTGTGTTATCTCCTGTCTTTTTGCAGCATGCTCTAGGGCATCACTAACTTGAGCATTTACCACTTTTAAGGAGCTGTTCACAAACAGACAACATTCATCTCCAATCCCAGCACATGCTCTTCTCTCTGAGGCTAAAATGAAATCCAGGGCCATGTGATTTTGTATTACCATTTGCCTTAGTTGTTCTTGGCCTTAGGCCAATGTTTTTGTGGTTTGCCCCAAGCCTCTATTGGCAGATACTAGTTCATCTGCCATTATTTCAACTACAGCTTGAAGCCTTCTAACATATCTTCCTAGAGAAGTAACACCGATACTAGGTAGGATCCCTGCAATGGAGCATCCGATTAAGGAACCCTTTGTCAGAGGGTTCAGAATATTCTCTAGGGTTTCCTTTGCTTGATCAAGATCTTGGCAGTTATGAAGTTGCCAGGGGGTAATTGTTTTATAAATCGCATCCCAGGAACCAGCCAGGCCACATAACATGTACCCTACCAACTTTGAGGGTTTTAATATGTATTGGTACCGCATACAAAATAATGGCCCTCTAGTGCAGCCTAATTACCTGTACTCTGAAATACAGTATCTATATAATGTCTTGCGAATGGGGTAGTGGTCTCCACACAACTTACTGTATTGGCAGGATTTCCTGGACATCTATTGGAAGCTACACTTTGCAACAAACAAAAGGTAAATTATTAAGAAAGATAAGTCATAAAATCAGAGCTGTAAAGGGATTAAACAGGCTAAAGCACTCTGGAAGGTTTAATCTCCTGCTCTGTGCTCTGGGGTGGTAAAATACTAAATCTAAATCTGAAACAGTACCCTTGTTATAACCATTAACCAGGCATATATGAACATCAGAATGATCAGCCACTCAATGTCCATGCTCTTTGACCTTTTTCGTACACTGGTTTCTATTAACTAAGAGCACAGTAGCAGTAATTACAGCAGCAGTATTGGGGGTTTGGTTTATTGATGTTTGGGGGGGGGTTGCTTGCCTTTTCAAGCACTCAAGATTTCGTTGCCTAGTGCTTCTCTCAGCAGGGCTTCACAGGGGAGAGGTGCTAACACTCATACTGAACAAGGCCAGGGGCAGTGCCTCTGGCCAGAGTAGCTTGGTTTGTTCACAGATTTTTGCCATTTTATTCTTCAAAATGCCATTCTTCCTTTCTACTGCCCTCACTGACTGAGGGTGATAGGGGCAGTGAAAATGTTGTTCAATGGCTAGACTTTTGGCCACTAACTGGACCACTTGGCCCTTAGGCTTTTGGATGGAGTCCATTTGCAGTGACAGGAAGGGCCCCTCCGGAGGAGGGTGGCCCCCTTTTATTTATTTATTTATTTATTTATTTATTTATTTTATTGCATTTCTATCCTGCCTTTTTCCCCTCCAAGGAACACAAGGCACCATGCATAATCCTCCTCCTTTCCATTTTATCCTCACAACAACCCTGTAAGGTAGGTTAGGCTGAGAGTCTGTGACTGGCCTACACTCACCCAGTGAGCTTTTATGGCTGAGGGGAGAATAGAACCCAGCTCTCTTGGCTCACAGTCCAACACTTTAACCACTATACCACACTGGCTCTTTAACAGTTTCCCGCTGTTATGCTTCTCACAAGTTTCACCCTGGGAAGCTGTTAATTTGCAAAGGGCTGTGACTCCTGGGGCATATTACACTTGTTGAATCATTTTAACCATCCCTTTGGCCGCATGCCTGCCCATGTGGACTGCACATGCCATACATTTGTGTTAACATACTTCTTCCTCTAATTCAGAACCAGGGTCGGGGTCAGAGTCAGGGCCTCGTCACTGGTTATTTTGGACAGGAACATAGGGACACTCTGTCTTCATGTGACCTACTTGTGTACACTGGAAACATTCTCCCTAAAAGGTTCGAGCAGGGAGCGGGGCTACAATCCCTGATTCCCTTTTCTCAAAACCTCTATGACTTTGTCCTCATCCCCAAGCTCCTCACCAACCTCTTCCGCGATTCTCTCTACCTACAAACTGAGCTATTTGTTACTGTAACTGCACTACTTGTAGGCTTAAAGCTGCCCTTTCAGGTCTTCTCTCATCTTTTTTGCATCTAAACAGTGTTGTACACCTTCAGTGATTTCATCTAATTTCTTTCTTCGCCATCTTATTGCTAATTCTTTAAAGGTCTTTTGTGGTGGTGGCCAAAAACAGACGCTACTGCATCCACTATCACTCTACCTGCTGTTCTGGTAGGATTCTGGATGCCTGAGTGTCTCTCATAGGCTTCTACTACTCTGGTTTGTAAATTATTGGCAGTTTCTCTTGGTTTCCATTAAATAGAATGAATGTGGTCTCAATTAAACTTGGAGGGGAAGATTTGTTATTTATTTTATTTATTTATTGCATTTGTACCCCGCCTTTTTTCCTCTTGCAAGGAACCCAAGGCGGCTTACATTATCCTCCTCCAAGATTTCTCCAAAAAATCCAAGATTTCTCCAAAAAATCCAAGATTTCTTCAATGCTTTCTATTAGTCTATCTAAGTGAGTTTTGGTGTCATTTTGACTGGCTGGCTGTGTGTCTGGCCGGCGTGATTTCTTTTTAAAGGTGGTCCAATCAGTTTTCTTCAGGACCAGCCTCATGAGTTGATTTATAGCGTCCAATTTGGATTGTAACAGCAAATTATGGTTAAAAGCTCTTCACAAAACTTCTGGGGGTCTTTTCTGGGGTCTGGAAATTGACTAACCAAGTTTTTAAGATCTGATGGAGTCCGTGGCACATATACGTCCATGGTATTCTTTCCATCTCCAGCCAGCAATTGCCGCATGGGGCATTGGAGAGGTTGGAGAGGAGCAGAAATATTCAGAAGGTCCTCATATGACCCACTATCATTCAGTTGTTGGATCTATCAACTGAAACTGGGGTGTTGACGGATGGTTTTATAACTGTCCCTTGTCTAGTTTTTGACTCAGGGAAAGTGTTTAACTTGGTACAAAGTTCACTAGAGACTGAGCTGCCTGATGCTCCTTCCTGGGGAGTCAGTAGGCGATAGTGAGGAGGCCTATGGTTTAGCAACCATTCTAATTCATCCTCTCACGCATCTGACTCAGATTTACATCTGGTCTTTTTACATTTTTTTTCTGGGGCCGACGATGCCACCAAGACAGCCTGAATTTTGGCTAACTTTTCTTCGAATCTGTTGTTAGCATTCTGAAGGGCTTTTACCTTCGAATCAGCAAGTCACTTGGTAGCTTCCGCATACCAGTCAAAATATGTGTCCCACTGGTTCTGGGCAAACTTTGACCTCTGCTGTTCTACAGCACCTCTCAGATGGACAATTACATCTAATTTGACTGACCCTTCAGCTGGAAACTGTAACTTGGGGTCATCACAGGTATCAAAGTACACTTATTTAACCATTTACAGGTCCGAGGACCATAGTTGCCAAACATTACCTGGCAGGAGTCCCTAATGGGGGTAGGAGAATCCTTTTGCTTTGACTTGAACCCATTTCCTTAATTCTGACACAAAGCAGAAGCAGACACCTCACCCGTCAGCGCCTTTGCATTCACTACAACTCACTGTCCATGAGTTTCACGGCTTTCGTGGGGCAGCTGCACCAATGGGGAACACAGAACAAACAAGATGCACAGATGGAGTCCCACCCAACCTCACTACTTTCTTCCCCTTTCACTATTTTTCTACCGACCAAGTCCCATCTGGCCGTTTTGTCCTGCAGAACCTACCTTATTGGCCATCTGGATGGCCTTTCTAAGACTGTGTCCCACACAGTCTGGTTGAGTCCCACCCAACTGATATAAGTGGACCTTCACTAGGGTCTCTCTCTGTTTTCCTTCCAGGGTGTACTGATTACTACGCCAGAGAATCAGGCATGGGACCCGCCGTTCTTCCCAAGGGGGTTTAGGAGTCTGAGTCCTTATGGGACTTTATCAAATAGGCTCCCAGGACCCTGGTTGGCCCAGTCCCCAGAGTCCAGGCACCTCCTTGGGTGGCAAATCCTGACTGCTGATTCTTGGCCAATGCACCAAATGTCGTGGTTGAGTTATTAGCAGGAATTAAAGAATTCTTACCACAGGCCAGTCTATACTTGTAAAAGCCTCTTTATTCAGAATGGTTAGGATAAACAGTTTTGCTGCAGCAGATCTCACCCAATACACACAGGCATGAGAGAGAACCCCGTCACATGGTGCTTTGCATTGTTATACCTGACATTCGTCACAGGCTGCTCTTTCCGTTGCTCTCCCTCCCACCTTCTTGTGACCTTTAGGCAATGCTATGTAGCCCTATGAACTTCGACACGTGGTACTTTCCACTTGCATAGGATATGGCTTAACCATAAACCTGTGGTGAGCGCTAAAGCATCCTGTCATGCACGAGAAAGACAGTGCGGGTGAGTTTCTAAGCAAGGCTTCCCAGCACAGCTTTTACCAGAATACATGCCAGAGTGTGGAGGCTCACAAGATGGAGGCCAAGACCAGAAAATGGCGTTGCTCTGGTTCATGACTCCCCTTCCACCACAATTTAAAACAAATACAATGTCAGCCTGCCTCAAGTAAGAAAACCCTCTAATGTTACAAGCCTATCCACACTTACCTGGGATAGTAAGTCCCACTGAATTCAGTAGCAATTACTTCTGAGTAGACATGTATAGGATTCACTGTTAAAGAGACTGATGCTGTGTTCCTTAACATTTATACCACATTGTTTGCCTGCAACATTGTTTGGATCAAAAGTTTCTCCAGGAATCTGAGCTCTTTCATTAAAAGTGGCTGTCTCATATGACATATTTCATTGTGGAATTAAATGTGTTATCAGATTTGACCAGGATAATCTCTATAGTTATGCTTATGTCCATGTTTGCAGCAGTAAATGCTATATCCATGTCGCTGGCTTCTTTGCTCATAGCCTAAAGATGTGAACTTATCTGCACAATTTCTTCCTCCTTGTGGAGCATTGTGGCCTGAAAAAACAAGCAAATCTTTTTCCATTCAGACCATCCTGCATCATTATTAAAACTGAAGGCTGATACAGGAAATCGTGCAATTTTTCTTAGCCTTCTAGGACATTTTAGGCTTGTGGCACCACAACAGCCTCTGTTACAGAAGGCTCTTAGAAAACCACCAATCAGGATAGATGTCGTAGTCTTTATGATTTTAAAGCAGGGGTGGGCAACTGATGGCCATCCAGATGTTTTCGCCTACAACTCCCATCAGCTCTAGCCAGCATAGCCAACAATGAGGGATGATAGGAGCTGTAAGCCAAACAACTGAAGGCCACAAGTTGCCCATCTTTGCTTTAAAGAAACACTGAGAATCAAAACAGCAGCTACAAATGCCACCTAGTGCTAACTATTGACTAAACCACTGAATAATCTTACATTTTCTCTCCATACTGAAGGTGTGAACAATGGTGCTTTTAAGAGAAGCTTTCAACCACCAGTATAATCACTCCCCATCGCACACACACTTTTATTTCTTATATCCTAATATGTGATTCACTGTACCTCACAATCCAAACATCTTAGAACACATACACATGTATCACACAGATCTGGAAGTCTTAAAACAAACCAAGGTAAATAAGCAAAGCAAAGCAAGAGAAGAAATAAAGGCGTACCGTAAAGAGAGAAGATTACACTTAATGCTTTGTTTGGCATTGCAATAAACCATTTTCATTTGTCTTCAGACTTGTTTTATTGTCATTCCTTTACCCGAATGTACCATGTAATTTTATTTATAACAGCAAGATCCTGCTGTTTTATATAACTATGCTTTCAGACATGGGACATCCTTAGTTTCCCAATATTTTGCACAGAGCACCTTAGCTGCAGCTATAGTATGAAACAGCAGTGTCTCTTTTTTCCTTCAAAACTAATCCCTTCAGTTAAGTTAATGACCATTATTGGCGATCTAAATGTAGATGAATAGCAATATTTTATGTCCATATTCCCTGGCCAATACTTCTTTGCTTTTATACAAGTCCACCATGTTAAAAAAAGAAAGCCCTTTTCCTGTCCAGACTTCTAGCATATCTCACTGCTGTTGGAATGAATCTTTGATAGTCTACAAGTCTTCCTGAACCTAGTGCCCTCCGGATGCTTTGGACTGTGTGTTATCCTTGCATAGGGGTCCTGCTTATCTTCTCTGCATCATTCCAATACTAGTATATGTGCTGCCAAAGCAAGCAGACCTGCAACTCCCACAAGTCCCAGTCAGCATGACCAAAGGTCTGAAACAATGGGAGTTGTAGTCCAAAACATGTGGAGGGCACCAGGTCAGGGGAGGCTGCTCTACAGATGTTAAATCCCACTGTCTGTAATTTATAGCCATTCTCTCTCAGTATTGAGCTTTGTGTGAATGTGTGCATCCATATAATCCCAAATATATTTCTATATTAAGTGACAGCTTAGCTTTTTAGCTTTTAGACTTGTCCCCTCATTTTTGTACATATTCTGAGCCTCTTCCCTACCCCCAATTTATAATAAAAATTGATATATTTATGATAATGAGTGTGAAGCTGGACTTCGATTTTTCTTCGGTATTTTCAGGTCTCAAAGGTGCCTGAAATGTTACTCCTGATCTTATCCATCCTGAGAAAACAAAAATATTAAATTAGGCAGAGATAAAGGAAAGTCTAGTTCAGTCCAAACAGGAACAACAAATGAGTGTACCACCTAGTAAACTAACAAACCACATAATATAATTTCCCTACGCACTGAGGGTGTGAACAGTGGTGCTTTTAAGATAAGCTTTCAACCACCAGCACAGTCTTCACTTCAGACAGAAGAACGCTTTATACAGAATACTTCCTTTTCTTCTCTGACACCGGGGTGAGGGGTGGGGGGAGAGACTTTTGGAAGTTGCATCTTACAGGGTTTAGTATGGCACACTGCCAGCACAAAATCTCTGGCATGTGAGGATTAATTAGTATCGTGAAGGCACTTTGAAGATAACATGTACAGTGTACATGCTCAAAGACTATTATACTTAACACTGTAAACAACAAAACTAGCTAATGACTCTGGGAAATTTCAGTAGCACTCTCAGTAAAAGTTAAAATATAGACTTGTTTGTGGTAGATAATATTTTTGTAGATTGTCCCTCAGTTCTTTTAAGCAGAATCCAAAGCTGAAATACAGTGACATCATTAGTAGCACTATACATAATTTTAATATATAAACACCCACTATTTCTAGTTTAACCCTAGATACTGAAAAACAGCTCAGATAGAGAAGTCTCATTGTACATCTAAAATATGCCTGAGAATGAAGGTCATCACAGGGCTTAATGCTTCTAGGTCCTAATGTTTGATGATGTCATCACCTCAGACCAGGGCTCAGGGGCCTCCAGCCAGTACTGGTATTACTCAAAGGACAGTCTGGGTACAGCAGAGTTTGCAGACTTATTTAGGAATTAAGCTTTGGTGACAACATGCCAGACCTAGGAATCAGGAGACAAAACCCAGAATGCAAACATGATAGGGAATGATTTAGACAGACAGTGACCCTTATCTTCCATTGTCCAAAAGACAAGGGATTCATGGCCATTCCTGTCCCCACACATCTTTTGAGACACTTGCATTCAAATGATTAAAGATGACTGGTGAAAGGGCAAGTGGTTCCCACATTTTTTAAACCATGCTTATGGAGAGATTAGGAATTTTACTGTCTGTTAGCAGAATCTGGAATAAAAGGGTACACACTTGTGAATGGGCTAGCTGGTGGCTGGTTGCCACTGTTTTATGATTAGTAGCTCTATATCTTTAACAGTGCATAAACAGAGAGGGCTGAATCCAATGGGAGCTTTTCCTTAGCAGAAGGCGCTTTGACTCACACAAGTCAGGACACCTCATTTTTGTTGATCCCCCCTACCTACCGCAGCTCTTTGCACTGTATCCCACCATGCTCCAGAGGGTCCCCCAACCCTGAGGAACAGCTTTGGGTGGGGCTTAGCTGCATAGAAGCATCAATGCAAATCAGGAACTCTGTCTTGCATGAGTGAAAGCGCATTTTGCTAAGGCAAAGCCACCACTGGATATAAGCCCGAGCAATCAACCCTTGCCACTTGCAAAGCAGGCAAATTGCTTTCATTATGCACATGGAAACTGTGAGAAGATAAAAGTGTAATCTCTCAGTCTGTTAGTGAACTGTCAAACATGTGCAGCCTCTGTCGATATAAAACAAGGGTGGGCAACCTGTGGCCACATGCAGCCCTTGGGCTCAGTTCATGCAGCATTCAGCTGATTTCAAAAGCCCTCTGCATGCAATCATTTCATACCTTTGGCAAAAAAGATCTGTCCCTTCCCTTGTAGCCCACTGCGTGGGAAGAGGGAGAAATGGAGTAACCTGCTCACTTTTGGCTCGGGTCCTATCCACTGCTGGCTTCAGCCCCACTCACCACCCCCATATGGCTCCTGACAGTTTACCCATGAGGGAAAGCGGCACTTGACTGAAAAAACAGTTGCCTACCCCTAATATAAAATATGGGCTATGCTGGAGTAATGATTCTCTTCTGCCTGTGCTGAAGGAGGTATGAGATCCCCAGCTACTATAGAGCTATAGGAACTGGAACTCAGTAAAAAAGTTAATGCTTACACTATCCTTCAAATCCAAATTTTGAAAGCTGGGCCATAGTTTCACGCTCTGCACAGAGGGTGGTAGTGGAGGGGAGATAACAAAGCTACATGGTGAATAGGTTCAGTATCTCAATATAATACACATTTACTCAGAAGTTAGTCCCACTGCTTTCAGTGGAACTTAACTTTAAGTAAGTATGCTGAGGTACCACAGCCTCAGTCATCACTCCTTAGGGCTCTGTTTATTAAACAAAATAAAGATATAAGAAATGCAGCGCAACATTAAATATGTTACATTTCACCAGGGGGCAAACAGTGCTACCACAGTCTCATTTAAACATAACCTCAAACCAAGCTTACCTAATGAAAAGAGAAGTCCTTTCCTTCAGCTATCATAATCTACAGGAAGCAGACAGGCACATTAGTATAGCTGTAAGGCTGTTATGGAACTATTCAAGGTGCTGAATACCCCTTTTCTATGAGAAATTATGAACGGTGAGGCTACACTACTTCATTAAAATGAAATAAAATGAGACAAGCAGCACCTCATAGAGGATAAAGCTCCAGGCTAATGGCAAATAGGTAACAGCTACCTATTTGCCATTAGGTAAATGGCAAATTTACCTGATTTACATGATGGCTATATGTGACCTCCAGCATCAGAGGCAGAGCATCTCTACCCCAGCCTAAAATCCCGCATTTAAAATGGGGCTTTCTGCTTCCGTTTTAAATGCAGGATCACAACGGACTCCTTTTACACGTGCTTCCTTCCACCCCCTTTCCCCCTCCTTCTCTGCCTTATCCGAGTCTTCCATATGTTTCATTATACAACCACTAGATGGTGCTGTCGTCTAGCTCCTCTTATTGTGGCTTTTCCTCTTTTCAGGGAGGGAACTCGAGCGCTGTAATTTGATAGCTCATTATTTCTGATCTTTTAAAAAATAGAATAAAGGTCATTTAGTGCAGGAGACACCGTGGAAGTTGACGAAGTCATCTGAAGGACCCGCAAACTTCCATGAGTAACCATTCTCAATAGCAGGATAAAAGCTCTGTGTGGAAAAGCTGGCAGTATGACTCTGGATACCAGTTGCTAGGGAACATGAGCAGCAGGGTGCTGTTGTGTTCATGTCCTGCTTGCAGGCTTCCCACAGGCATCTGGTTGGTGACTGTGAAAATAGAATGTTGGGCTATATGGGCCTTTGAACTAATCCAGCATCACTCTTCTTATGTTTCAAAGTTTTTGTGTCAGAGTTACTGCAACTCAGGCTGACAAGTATATTGGGCACTTTTAAAGCATTTTCAATCTGCCCCAACCAGTATTTTTTAAAAATAATTTCATGAATCTAAATAGATGCTCTAAGGCAGGAATGACAGACCTCCATCCCCCAGGTCACCTCATCCAGCCCCTCCTCCTCTGTGAAGGGAGAGAGGGTAGGAGAGTCAATGTGTCGCAGCATTGAGGAACCCTCGTCTTTCCTCATTGGGGATGGGGAGCGAAGCCAGCTTGGGACTCAGCAGGCACCTTAAGCAGCTGGCGGAGTCCAAACTGGAGAAGGTGGAGGAGGAGACACTCCTTCAGGCATCAGCGGAGTCCATTTCTCTGTGCTGAGAAAAAGCACAGAGTGATTGCTCCATGCCTCTCTGTGCACCGAGAAAGTGGCAGTCCCTTTCTCCATGCAGGGTGAGGCACAGTGCAATCTTTCCTTCATTGTCTGTGCATGAAGAAAGGGAAAGGGACCCGATGATATCAGGAGGTGGGGCTTCAGGAGGGAGGGGACTGCCCCCTGCTGCCCTCTGGCCCCTGGAGGTGTCCCAGGAGGCAATCTAGCCCTCGGGGGTAATCCAGTCCCTACGCCTGCTCTAGAATGAGGCGATGCACCCAATCAGTCATTGTAACTCTGATAGTCCTCACCCGCCTTGGAAAACATTGTCCTGTTAAAAGACATGGCCAGGAAGCCTGCCTTCTTAACATATTTCCTCCTGAATAAAAACAGCCTTATAGGACTAATTAACACATCCATGTAAATCATTTTATGATTTATCACTCAATTCTCCTTCACTGCCTCTGCTGAAAAGTGTTGTGTTTGAGGTCTATACAACCTCAATCTATAGTATTTCATCTGTAGTGGTGGATTTATGAATGCAGGTCATCCTCTGATTATTGCCGTCACTGACTGATAAACATGCACGTATGTATGATTTTACCCAAGGAAGTGTTTTCTGAGGTGTTCGGAGACAATATAATTTTAAGTCGCTGTAGCAATTGGTTGAAATAAAACTTGTTACAGAGAACTGTGGCCTTGTTAAAGCCAGAGAATGAAAAAAACAAAACAACACACAAAATTATACACTTTGCTAGACTTGATGCTACCAATAAACACAGTTAGCAACAAACAATAGTAGGATTGTCATATTATCTTACATCCTAGAATGTAGCCATTATTGTTGGTGGGAACCTGAAACAGAGTTAAATAGGAGTATAGATTGCTGTGGATATTAAGGAAAAATAGGAAAATGTGAGTCGAAATCACTGATTAATTCACTCTGTATGACTTATGCTATTACCCAGGGGTGGGGAACCCCCAGCCCATGGGCTAGGTCTGGCTCATGAGGACTCCCCATCTGGCACCCTCCCCAAAGCCCCCAGCCCTCACCCTTCCCCAACTGGGTTGGCTGAAGCAGGAAGGAGCAGTTCATAGCCCAACTTCTGGTAGTGTCCTGTCCAGCTTGGTTCATAGAATAGTAGGGTTGGAAGGGGCCTACAAGGCCATCGAGTCCAATCCCAGGGGTTCAAGTGCCTAGAGGTGCTAAAACCTACAAGGTAGGGTTACGTGTGAGAAAGCAGGGTCATGGCCAGTCAGTCTCTTCAGATCAATTCAGGTTAAATCAGGTCAAGCCCGGTCACATCAGATCAAGTCAGGTTTTGTCAGATCAAGTCAGGTTAAAACAGCTCAAGTCCAATCAGGTCAGGTCAGGAGAATCACAAGGCAAGGTTAAGCCAGGCAGGGTCTTTCAGAACAGTCAAGGAAGCACAGTCAGGGAGAGCTGCTGACTTGGCAACAAAGGCTTTCTGAAGCCTTATAAAGGCCAGAAGATCTAGACCTGCAGTTAAGCCCCCTCAGAGAAGTGGCTTGTTTCTTAAAAGGCCATTGCTTGATTTTATAGCTGCTGACTCCTACGGTGGGTGGTGAAGGCTATTAATGGGGGACTCTCTGCATCTGAGGAATCAGGCAGAGCTATATCTTATGGCCTGGAAGGCCCTAGCTTAGCAAGGTTTAGGTTAATGGAGGGAGTCTCTGCCTCAGAGATCTCTTTGGAGATGGAAGGGGGATTGAGGCTAGGGAACATGACAGATAGGTCCTTGTCTCCTACCAAAAGCATACCAAGAAAGGACACCCACAGTGAAGAGGTTGCCTAAGCTCAAGGGACAATTTCAGAGCTTGAGGAGGTGCAGCCACTGGTACTGGCAAGGCCGGGACTCAGCCTTTGGACATATGACATGGTAGTAAGCATGCAAGTGACTCTGAGCATATGTCGTGGAGAAGAATACCTAGTCCAAGTACAACTGGCTGGAGCTTTATCACTTCTTTGAAAAAAGAAGAATATGCACCCAGGGTGCAATCCGATGCATGTCTAAACAGAAATAAAGTCTTATAACTCCCAGCATGACCCAATATTAGAAGCTGCAGGACTTTTTTCTGTCTAAACATGCATTGGATTGTGGCCTAATAAAATGAGGCAGAGACAGATTTGCCCAAGGCTGTCCAGTGGCTGAAGAGGGGGATGAAAAAGAAGAGGGATGTGGAACCAGGTCACATGCTACACCCAGTGGACCAGACTGGCTGTAACTCTTTATTGTTCAAGACAACACATAAGGTTTTCTTTGCCATCTGCCTCCTTATAAACATCAAAGCACAACACTATACTGGAGACAGCACTGCGAATGACTGAAAAGCTATATAGGTAATTCACAGTTACCTTGAGTTGCTTCACGGTGGCAGTGAAGGATAATGTGTGATGAAATGGGATAAATTGGGTGTTCACCTTGTGGAAAAATAAGCCTTTAAAATGGCTGTTTAATTGCACTGATTTAATTGCACTGCTTCAGTTTGCAGCTACAGAAATGGACGAATATATATTCTAAAAATGCTGATGCCAGCATAGAAATTCTGACTCATAACAATCTAAGTGCCTGACCTTACTCCTTTTACAGTCATACTCATCAGTGAGGCAACCAATTAGTTTCTTCCTGCAACATGATCTCCACAGACTTCTCAGAGGTAACCTGAAGATACGTCAGCCACAGATCAGATTTCACAATTCCACAGTTTTTTGTGTGCTTGGCAGAGATGTGAAAGTGTATGAAGATACTCTGGAGAAATACTCAAATTGCAATTGTCAGATTTCTTTTGCAGGAGTTCTCTTGACTGCAGTAAGCCTGCTCTGAAATAAGTGTCATGTGGATTATGGTCTCATTGGGGAAGGGGGAAATGAAGGCCAAGAAAATTATTGCTGGGAGTCTGTGGAACTGACTGGCATGCCAACGAACATCAGTCACCACTGCATTTCTCTGTGAAAGGAAATAATATACAAATATTCATGTGCCTTATGGATTCAGGCTATAAGAAAACTGAAAAGTCTCACTGATTTTATCTTCAAACACTGCAGAATTGACCCATCTTTCAAAAAATTATCTCCACTAGTGAAATGGGATTTATCCCTGAATCACTTTCCAAAAAAGATAAACACTTGTTTCCATTAACCACAATGTACATTTCTAACAAGCACAGGAAAACTGAAAGGTGAAAATGTAGGATTTCCTGAACTAGGCATACAGAACAAAGGAAATCACCCAAGTGGTAGCGCTCTGTTTCTGTTGTAATCAGGGATTTTGTGATGGTGCTGAAAGGCTCTGGCAATAATGGGCAGAGACACTGTTAATGCAGCCTTCCCCAACTTGGTGCCCTCCAGCTGTGTTGGCACTACAACTGCCATTACCCCCAGCCAGCACAGCTTGGGGGGTCCAGGTTGGGGAAGGCTGCTCTAATGTCACAGAGAAGTGGGACAGGCCCAAGGATCTCTGGCTGCCATTGGCTGAGCAGCTCTTATCCTCCTAAATGTCTCATTGTGCTGAGCAGCGCAGATCTTAGGAGACAAGGAACTTGGAAGGCAGAACGGCCAATGTTGAAGAAATGTGCTTGTAGGGAAGCAAGCACATGAGAAGGCAGTAGTCTAAAGGAAGTACAGGGGAGGGGAGCTTAGAAAACACAGGTCAGGAACTGGGAGATGGAAGTGCAAAGGAATCAGGAGAAGGCCAAAGGGAGAAATCTGACAGCGGCATCAGATGATACTCACACTCCCTCTCTCCACACTTTTGGGATTTGTCCAAAGCCTGGAGAAATGCTTATGTCCTCTGGGGAGATGCACATTTTCCCCAGCATGTGTAGCAAGAGAACACATATCCGGGAAGGTTTCCAAGCTTCAGACACTTCTCAGTGACAGTGACAGCCTTCTTATGGGTTACTTTCTTTTAATTGGTTCTGCCTGTTGTCCAGTGCCACTCCAGGAGGAGAAGGGAAATGAGACAAAATGGACAGAGAGGAGATCTGCACATCAAAAGATGCTTCAGAGATGAGGAATCATAATTGACTTTGAACAAGCCACCTCTTTGGCGGTGGGCATCAAGTATGTGGATACTGGGTCTTGATGAGGCGTATGTCCAGGCCAAGGAGCTTGTGCCATCAACTCCTGAAAGGACCATCAGTAGCCTGAGAAGAGTGTTGGTGCAGCCCCTCCCCTAATTTCCCTATGGCTACTTAAGACCAGTGTGCCCTGAGGGAAGGCAGGAGAGGAGAATCCTAGGCCAGGGCAGCTCATGCCCCCTAAGCTCCTGAAGAGAGCTTCAGTAGGCCTGAGAGAAATATTCTGGTGTTTGGGGATTTGGGTAACGTTTGTTTGTTTGTCCCAGTATTTACAAACTGTAAAGCACCTTGGGTGCCTTGGCAGAAAGGCGGTATAGAAATGTACTAAATAAATAACAATAAATAATAAATACCAAAGAAATATTACAGAGACAGGTGTCTGTCTCCATGTACAATTATTGCTGAGACTTGTACCCTGAACCTGTGGAAAAGGCAAAGTACAATTCAAACTAAATGCTTAAAACAATTATATAGATCAGATTTCTATGGCCAGCTTTATCCACAGTTTAAATAAATCTTTCTACTAATTTGTTGGTTTTGTCAGGAGTTGTGTGGGGTGCATTTTCATACAGCTGAATGACCTTATAATTTTTAAAAAAAATTTCACCACAGTAGTGGATGTCAAGATTATTGACTGCTTCAAAGAAGAGCCAGAGCAAATACTCAAAAGAAAATTAAAATTAAAAATTGGAGGCATAATCCAGTGGTTTTAAGTCCTATGGATTTTAGGCAGGGAGTTAAGCATATACTTATCTTGCTCCAGGGGAATCTGTGGAAGTTAAGAGTGCTTAACTTTGTTTAGCCTATTTGTATAAATGGTGTGCTTTCCAGTTTAAACTTCTATTCATAGTAACACTATATAATACATTTTATAATATTACTATGATTTTGTGAAATCATTTTGTGGTAGGTACTATTTGAATTTTATCCATTGTTTTAACTATTTGTACAGTCTCTCTTGCTTGCACAATGGGTTGCATCCATTGGTGTCCATCTACCAGTAGAACAGACACCACTGGTGAAACAGATTCCCCATTCCTCCTGCAACACCCCCACCCCCACCCCACCTCTGAGTTCCCCAGATATGCTCAGAAGCATTGGGGGAATCTCCAGAGCAAATTTGGAGGGTAAACAGGGTGCAAGGGGAAGACAAGAAGGAGAAGTCCCATTGTCCGAGTGGAAATCTGCTCATATGACATTGGATGGAACCCAGTGAATCTTGCCCTGATAACAACCTTGGCATGCTATATTTTGAATATTAATGAAGATTGTGCTTTCTAGTGCACAGATTTTCTGTGTAATAAAAGGGTCATCATTTCATTTGGTAATACTTTTCTCTTGTGAGAGAGAGAGTAAAGCTTGTACTTAACTACAGTGGCCAGTTACACATTATGGAAAGAGGACATTCATTGCCAAAAAAAAGGACACAGGGTTGCACCAAAATTGCAGTTGCTAATTCATATACATAGATGCAAATTTAGAAATAATTATTATAATTTAAATACAAATGCAATACATCTCACCATAGTGGGGAAGACTGTGACCAGGGACCTTTTCCCGGCTCAGCCTGCTGACTAGGTGCTAAGTGTTGATTGTCAACTTCAAGGATGTTGCTCTCCCTTCTTATGGTTATTTTCTTTAAATCTGACTTGGACTGGACACCTTTAAACAGAGGATTGTCCTCCGACAGACCTTCAAATAAGAGATTGTCCTCTGTAAAGTGGGATACCTGGCCATCCTATGCTTAACATTCCCATTGAAATCAGTAAGGCATCCAGTGTAATACTATGCATCTTTGCTTGGAAGTAATTCATACACTGTTTGGCGGGACTTACTCCCAGGTAAGTGTTCATAAGATTGCAGCCTTAAATGTGCTTAACATTGGATGGATCGTGGCCATCATTATTAGCTTTTCGTATAAGTTTGTCCAGTAACCAGTCATGGCGCTTAACGTTCTGTAGTTCTGATAAGCTACAGGTTTCACAGGGGAGTAGCAGCATGCAGAGTATGTGTGTAGCAAGCCCTCCTCTGGAACCCGTGACACTGATGCTAGGTCCCAGCCCAGCATAGCCTGGCATCATTTTGAGGAGGGAAGGATACTTTGCATGCAGAGCATAGAGAAGACCACCATATATATCTTTCCCAACTGGACTCCTTACTTGAAGACAGAAGCTACAATTGCACACCATTATTAAGAATTAACATTTCCATGCAGCTTGTTGAGTTCATATAGAAAAACAGTACTGCTTCTTCTTCTCTTCCTGCATAACACTGCTATCTACACTGCATAAGTTGCTGCTTGCAACTCTCAAAAGCTGAAAAGTAAAGCTTCTGTACAATTGACAACAGACTTCAAATATTCTTTCAGGCTTACTGATTCCTGTTTACAGAAAAGTGGAAGTTAAGATATTAGACTCACTAACATTTTTCTTAGGGTGGAGAGTATGATCTTATGTTCTTTGAGTTCAACTCAGTGGCCCTTATTCAGGGCTGTTCACACATAGTGTTTGTTGGAGACTCTTAATAGCTCTGATCAAGCCATTCAGTGGGGTGGGGACAGCAAGAGGGAAACTAAATCTACACATACACCTGGATCCCTGTCCCATACAGCTGATAGCCAGTTAGTCTCAAACTATGGTGATCTCACTACAGCCCCGAGTGGTAGACTAGGCAGCAGAATCCTACGGAGAGTAGGGATGTCAGAGAATTCCACCACGGATTCCAGTGAGGCCAGATTCTAAAGAATCCGTGGCAGAACGGCCTCCCCCCCCCCCCGGAATCCCCACGGGACAGAACTTACCTGGGGTGGATGCGGCGGCAGCAGCTCTGGCTCTGGCTGGTCTCCCGGCTGGCCGTGGCCGGGCTGCTGTGGCCATTTGCATTCTTGCAGCGATGATAGGCTACTTAAGTATTTACGTAGCTTATCAAGGCATAGAGAAGGGACGCAAATGGCGGCCGCTATGCCATTTGCGCCCCAGCTCTTTGCCATGATAGGCTACGTAAGTATTTACATAGCCTATCACAGCAAAGAGCAGGGACACAAATGGCATAGCGGCCGCCATTTGCGTCCCTGCTCTTTGCCGTGATAGGCTACATAAATACTTACGTAGCCTATCATGTCTGCTTGCAAGGACACAAATGGCGGCCGCTACGATGGCTGCCATTTGCGGCCACAGCAGCCCGGCCACGGCCAGAACTCTGGCTGCAGCCAGCTCTGACCGCCGGCTCCACGGAGCGGGCCGGGGAGGATTCCGGAGGGAGGGACGGAGCGCCTCCCCCGCACTGCGGATGCCCCGGCGCAGAGCCAGGTATTTCGTACATCCCTAACGGAGAGTAGATTGTTTGCTCTGAATCTGCAGTTCTTTGTTTACTAGAGCTAGATATGCAGAAGCATCCTTCTGTACTCATGGCTCTCTTCACAGCTGAGTTTTTTTAGCAGAATCGTTCTTCTTTAATCACTGGTTTTTGTGGGAGGTTTAGATGACGCTCCTGCTCTCCTGCTGCTGTCTCACAACTTTCCTTCCCTCTTCCCGTGTTATCTGAGAACAGGGAAAACACAGCATTTTCGGTGCTTGTGATTGAAATCATCATTTCTCCTTTGTATATTTCCCCTTTAGCACTTTGTCCCACTTTGTGTGTGCGTGTGCTAGGGGGTGTTGCTGGGCGGTGTTGAATAACATTGTCATGACAACCAATTGGTGGGAAGGGGGGGCAGGTCACTGACTGAGCTTCCAGTCACCATTTCTGCCTCTCGCCCATTCCACTACGGGCTCTAAGATCCCCTTGAATACAGAAATGCTTACTTCTGAGTAAACTCATTGGCTGTAAGGCTTTCCTTTCGTAGGAGCAAGTGCCACTGAAATCTGTGTGGCTTGCTTCTGACTAGGAATGCATAGGAATGCATTATAAGTCTACTTAGAGTAGCAGTCTTAAGGTCTCCCATCCCCTTCAATGCATGTACTTGGAACTTCCCCCTCCCACTGACTTCACTGACTGCTTCTTCTCCCTTTTGCTCACCAGATTGATGAGCTTTTTTTCCTCCCAGGGTGGATGGGGGAGTCTCCCTTCTCAGCCATGCAGGAGAAAGGCTTGACAGTTAGGATTTCAATGGGTATTAAAAGTGCTTTTTCTCCTCCCCTGAATAAATTAATCATGCAGAGTTTGGGATTGTCATTTTAATAGTTTCCTTTTGGGGTGTGGAGTTGTTTTAGATAAGGCAGTAATGCTGAGGTGATTTTCCATAGTACTCCCTCCCACCTAGCCAGTCACTATCTCTTCTCCTAGCCCACCTTGCAGGGTCGTTGGGAAGCCAGAATAAGGGGGAAGAGCAACAACAGCACGGGGGTGGGGAGAAAGCCAGTCACTATCTCTTCTCCTAGCCCACCTTGCAGGACCATTGGGAAGCCAGAGTAAGGGGGAACAGCAACAACAGTGTGTGGGGGGGGAGCAAGCCAGGTCTAATGAAGAAGGTGTCCCCTGTTAAGCGGTCGCATGTGGGTGGGGGGCAGCTGCTAGGGATGGCTTGGTGCACTGACTGTATACAAGTCCGTTTGTGGATTTCTTACTTCTGTCGTTCGGAACCCGGAAATTGGTATATCCTTCAAACTCAGTAGTGCAAGCAATAGACTGCATTTAATTCCATCACACACTGACATATTTAGCAGAGAAAGACTAGCAGTGCCAGCACCCTTGGGGTAAGCCACCGAGAAGACTCTCTGTCCCTCGGAGGAAGGAGGGGACCAGCTCCCATAGCCCCCTATCCAGGCTACTAGAACTGCTTCCAACTTCCCTCCTGCTTTGGAGGAGTGGATGGATGGGGCAGAGCCATCAGTCATGTTACAGGAACAATGATTAGGGGAGGGGAGGGGGTATGGAGCCAGCACCCCCTTTCTGTCCTGATTGTTCCATGCAGCTCAGCCCAGCCATGAAAAGATATAATGCGGAGGGACGCGCTATGAGAGATGCCTGTATACAGGGCCAGTGTAAATCCTGGAAAGGATTTGTAATCAAAAGGATCAGTGTGTAGTGGGATAAAACGCCAGGTGTAAAGAGAGCCCATGTGTCCCTACTTCAACCATGGTGCACATGATCAATCACCACATATTGCTATGAATCATAGAATCATAGAATAGTAGGGTTGGAAGGGGCCTACAAGTTAAGGTTCAGCATCTATCAAGGAAACTTGCTACATGCCTCAATATCAAAGGATGCCCTGTTGATCTTATGGACTAGGAAGCCATTAAAAGACAAAACTAAATAAATATCAACAAGAGATGTCCATCAGGAGTCCCCATTGCTCCTTCTGATGCTGAACTCAGTGACAGAGTGCCAACAGATTTGTAGCCAAACTGGGGCAACCAGCAACAAGAGGAAGACATCAGAATGCTGAGGGAAACCAACAGGTTTTAGTAAAAAGCCAAATGTAAAGGGAGGGGGGAGCACAGCACAGTTTGGACTGAGCATTATCAGTAGCCACAGAACGTTGAAAGTCAGCTGGAAAAGAAAATTGGGCTTCCGGGCTGAATACAGCTGGCTGGCTGGAAGTGGTCATGGCAGCCTGGGAGACTTCAAACCAATGCCAGAGGCGATCTGAGAGAGAAGACAAGGTATACAAAGGGGAGTAAGGAGGAGAGTAGAAACAGAGCAAAAGAGGATGAAGAAGGGGAAACAAAGATATCAAATGGGTAGGGAAATTTGTTTCAGGTCCTTATTTACCAGAATTTACCCAGTTTGTACTTCCTGGACCTGAACATGGACCCAAACATGTTATGATTCACAGAACAAACCAAAACAATTTGTTCAAAAAGGCTAACATTTGAAAAATGTGATGAAAAATGTGCACTTTTGAAAAATGTGTACAAAGATACTTTAATCAATAAGAGAAAAATGTGTACATTTCAAAAATGTGCACAATTGATATGCATTTGAAATGTGCGTGGAAATACACAAAAAGAAAAAACAAAGCTCACAATCTGACATGAGTTGGAATGCGCCTCTAGGTAGAATTTGGAAAACCTCAACAAACTTTCCTGATTCGTAGGACTCTGGTATGGAGAAGCATGTCATTGTCAGAAAAGGGAATTTCCTGGTTCACATTGAGAAGGGACATTTTTAAATGTCACCAGGGACAGAAGGGAGAACTACCCATAGGAATCAATGGAGAAATCCACAGTTTTATTACACCTGTTATTAAGGTGGTGAAGGGGATAGATGAGGCAAATCTCAAGATGGAAAGGAAGCAGAAAGTTAGAGTAGGAGGAAGCAGGAGCTGAGGGCAGAGGAGAGCAAAAAGGCTGGACAAGCAGCAGAGGAGATGAGGAAAAAGCTGGGGAAAGGGACAAAGGATTCTGAAGCTCTCCTAAAGAAACCAGAAGCCCATCGAGATGCCACACTTCCCCCCTTCATAAGGGTCCCTCAGATGCCAAGCCACAAACAATTCATTTTTACAATGTAATGCTAACATGTGCGAACTGCATCCTAGTTAAAGAAATCACCTTTTCTGGAACAAACTAGTTAAACATATAGGCCATATGGTTACCAGCAACGTCCTGAGCTTTTGCATTTAGATAAGCATTGTTTGTCAATGGTTCCATTATCACACTGAAGAAGAAGAGTTGAGGTTTCCTTAAACTGTTATTCGTTTTAAGAATCAAACCAACAGTCTGGGAAAAATAGATTTTTGATCCTGAAAGTGATTATGCAAGAAAGATTCCAAGTATCTCTATACGTGTGTGTGTGTGTGTATAAAGAAGCACATAATATATATATTTCAAGCTAAATAAAAAGAAGGTATTCTTATTGTACCATACTTTCCTTCCTATGCTTCATAAAAAGAAAAGAAAAACAGTTTAGGAATGATGCTAATTATATCATTATAACCACAGTGGAGCTCAAATTAAGGTTATTACGCAATGGACACCAGATTCTGACCAAATTTTCATACCCTAGAACTCTAAACTCTACAATAAATTGTACTACAATAATACTCTACAGTAAACAATATTTAAGATTTTAGTATTCAAGGCAGTAGCTATAATGAGTGGATTTATTTCTGTCCCTTAAAACTGCTATTGTAGATAAATTATTTTTAGGATCTATATATATATATGCACATAGTATACCAAATTAAATTAATTAATTTGAAATATTTATATCACACCTTATGTTGTCCAAACAAGACTTAAACCAGCTAACAAATACAGTATTTTTAAAGACAACAAATCAAAAGAAATAAACGAAACAGAAAACAGCAATACCCCCCACCCCATAAACCCACAAAAACGAGACAAACCAGGTGAAGTTCCAGGAAGCAACTAACAGTAAATGAGCAAATAACCAACAAGGCCAAAAAACCAACAGAAACAACCCAAATGCTTTTCTAAAAAGCAGGATCTATCTAGCCTGTCATCTGAAGCTGTACCATATCTGGGACTGTCAGGTTTCCATGGGGCAATCCATAAGGTTGGCGCTACAACTGAAACGGTCCTGCTCCTAGTGGACATCTGGCAGACAAAGGCTTCTGATACAGAACAGAGTGCACATTGTGGCATATACAGGAGAAGGTTGGCTCTTAAATATCCAGGTCCCAAGCCATTTAAGGTTTTAAAGATTAAAACCAACACCTTGAACTGAGAATATAATCAGAATTATCAGAGGCAGGAACCGTCTCTGGGGAACACCAGCAGGCTGTTGCTGTTGCAC
The DNA here is from genome assembly GCF_057233095.1 of Heloderma suspectum. Lineage (NCBI taxonomy): Eukaryota > Metazoa > Chordata > Lepidosauria > Squamata > Helodermatidae > Heloderma > Heloderma suspectum. The sequence goes on from NC_139458.1 coordinate 278,338,455, forward strand.
TCATATCCTGCTTGTGAGCTTGTGACCACAGATATCTGCTTGGTCACTGTGGGAAAAGAATACTGGAACAAACAGGCCTTTGGCCTGTTCCAGCAAGACTCCTCTGATGTTCTTATGAGATTAGTAATGAACAGGTAAACCAGTTCAGATAATTACAGCCAAAATAATATGCTCCAATCTACAACCACCAGCCAGCAACCTGGCAGCAGCATTCTGTACCATGACTTAAAACATGATAGCTTATTTTCTGATTTGTACATACGTCTACGGATGTAAGGTATTTTTACACTCATATTTTACACTCAGTGTGTTTTAGATTGTAAGCCTGCTGACAGGGACTGCTTATTATTAATCTTTGTAAGCTGCTCTGGGAGACTTTTCAGCAGAAGAGCAGGTCAAAAAATGCTTTAAATAAATGCATACATATTTAATTTTATTAATGTGAAAGAAATGGTAACAGAACTTCTCATTTCATAATAAATTTCTTCTTGATTTCTTAAAGCAGGCATTTCTTCTCTGTACAAGCTGATAGGGGATGGACTCTAAAAACAAAGGGAATTTTACAGAAAGTTGCTTCTCTTGTAGCTTATGTTATTTTGGTGCTGTCCTTTTCTTTCCCCCCTGAATAGGAGCACCTAAAGCTTTTCAAGTTACTGGAAGCCACGTGGTCAATTTCAGAAATATTTGGTTCAGGCCTTGATTTGTAAATTGCTGAGTATTAGCTTTGTGCCCTGACTCAAAGGTTCAATAGCAAACTGTAACTCAATGGCATTACAGACATGTCACCATCTGTATATGCTGAGTTTTGCTTTGCATTTAAATGAAGTGTGTAAAAGGATGGTCAAACATCAGGATCAAGAACTAAAAGAAAAACAGCTAATTGAAAATCAGAGATGAAAACTGAATTAGTACAAAACCTTCAATCAGAAGAATTTAACTGGCAGAGAAGCCGGGCTACCTTGCTGGGCAAAAAAATGTGGATAAAAGAGACTCTTACCAAAAAGGAATTATCCACAAATTAGTTAAGTGTCTTCCCTGTTTATGAAAGCTGCAAAAAATGTGGCGAAAAGTCTCAAAGATGAGCTATATTGAAACATATTTCATGACCTACGCAGGACTGTACCACTTCTGAATGCAAATAGAGGACTGTATATATGAAGCTCTTCACACTAAAACTTCCTGCCTGTAAAAAATTAGCCTGTCAGGACCTGGTATTTCTAGGTGCGGGAAATGCATTTATGATCCTCACATTTCTGAAGAGGGGTGCAATCTCTACAGCACATAGATTGACATGGCAGCACATTTTCTATAACATTCATGTTCTCTGTCATATTTACTGAAATTTCCCCCACAGGGGCCCCTGTGAGTTGGTACTATATTTTGCAGAAAAATGACAGATGACCCTCTTGCTATTTCCTCAAATTCTCCAGGTTTTATTTTTAAACAGTTTCCTCATGCCTGTTTATTTTTCTTCTTTGATACAATTTTGGTTTAGACTAATCCAGAATGTTTGTTTTGTCTGTGACTGAGCTAGATATCTTGTCATTAAGTATGTGATGATGTATCTGGCTCTAATCACAAACTGACAGAGTTATCAGTCACAAAACAGCCTGTGTTTGAACTGGGTTTGAGTGAAATGCACACATCATTGAACAAGACTCTTATGTGTTACACTTTAGCGGTTTTATCATCATCAAGATTAATTGACCATTTGCTGAAGGGACTATAAAAATGAAAATATATCCAGTTTCCCTTTAGACTCTCACACTAGTAAGGGCTCTTTAATTTAACTGGGTAATTGGTGACTCATGTTTATTTTCCCTCCTCACAAATTTACATTATAAGAATGTGACCTACGTAACTGATAGGGGGAAGGTTCCATTTTATCACGCACATTCTCTAGGGAAGTTCTAGAGGCTGTCAAAATGGTTTTCAATACTTAGCTTTTTCTTAGAGGTTTGAGTTGCTGCACAATATCACTACCTATAAAGAACCATAGGAAACATACATTACAGCAGGGATGGGTAGAAGGTAGAACTGGATCTACAGGTAAATATCTGGATGCTTCGCAGATCAGCAAGGATTTCAGGCTCCCAATGATTTAACAGTAGCAGCAACAAGATTACTTCCCACCTCCATGCTATCCTAAATTATACTGCTCAAGGAAGGACTGTGACCTGCATTTAGTTCAGGTACTCAAAACAAATACTTGGGATCAGAATTCTTTAATTCTAAGCATGTGTCTTTCACACACTTAATTAAAAAGGAGTGGTAAAAAAAAAAGTAGTAAAAAAAAAGTGGTAAAAAAGTTCTCACATGCCTGAAGTCTGTCCACAACTGCCTAACAAAAGAAACAAGGAGACGGGGGGGGGGGGGGAGGCGGTAATTATATATAGTTGATTGATACTGCTTTTAAATGTTTGTACACAGCTTTGAAACTTATATGAATAGCATAAAATAAAGAAATACTAATACACTTTTCCACAGCTTTTAGGTACGAGAAGCAACTCCAGCTCATTCTGGCCTCTCCTTGTAGCCAGTTTAAAGAAACAACATGTTATCAATCATGGCATACCTTAAGCAAATTGTAGCTTTGGGGCAAGACTGCTGCAATTCCCTTTTCAGTGACAAAAGCGTGATATCCTTCCCGATATAATAGATGAAGAACGGAGAATAGCATTGTTGCAGATTGCTGAACTGCACACATTTTTAAAATCTAAATGGATATGAACACCATACAGTTAGAATACAATATATCTGTATCAGAATAATAAGTAGAGGAATGATTGGCAGCAGGGAGTGTGATGGAACTGTGGGCGGAGTTACAGTTAGAGGGAGTGATGGGTGTGGAAAATCAAAGTTAGAAAGGGGAGTTAAGACAGAGCTATTAAGAGGAGGTTGGTTCAATCAGAGAGTGAAAGTCAGAAAAGGCATAGGTAAAATGCTGGTGGTCAGGAAGGATGTTACGTCCCATAAATAAATATAGAATCATAGAATCATAGAATAGTAGGGTTGGAAGGGGCCTACAAGGCCATCGAGTCCAACCCCCTGCTCAATGCAGGAATCCAAGTCAGAGCATCCCTGACAAATGGCTGTCCAGCCTCGTCTTAAAGGCCTCCAGTGTGGGAGAGCCCACCACCTCCCCAGGTAATTGGTTCCATTGCCGTATTGCTCTGACACTCAGGAAGTTTTTCCTGATGTTCAGCCGGAATCTGGCTTCCTGTAACTTGAGCCCATTATTCCGTGTCCTGCACTCTGGGATGATCAAGAAGAGATCCTGGCCTTCTTCTCTGTGACAACCTTTCAAGTACTTGAAGAGTGCTATCATATCTCCCCTCAGTCTTCTCTTCTCAAGGCTAAACATGCCCAGTTCTTTCAGTCTCTCTTCATAGGGCTTTGTTTCCAGTCCCCTGATCATCTTTGTTGCCCTCCTTTGAACCCTCTCCAGCTTGTCTGCATCCTTCTTAAAGTGTGGTGCCCAGAACTGGACACAGTACTCCAGATGAGGCCTAACCAGTGCTGAGTAGAGGGGAACTAGTACTTCCCGGGATTTGGAAGCGATGCTTCTATTAATGCAGCCCAAAATAGCATTTGCCTTTTTTGCAGCCACATCACATTGTTGGCTCATATTCAGCTTGTGATCGACGACAATTCCAAGATCCTTCTCGCTCGTAGTGTGGTTGAGCCACGTATCCCCCATCTTGTAACTGTGCATTTGGTTTCTTTTTCCTAGGTGCAGAACTTGGCATTTGTCCCTATTAAATGCCATTCTGTTGTTTTCTGCCCAGCATGTTTGCTGATTTAACTACCTGATGTGTTCTGGTCTGGTTGGATTCTAGAAATAACACATCTTTGCCCATGCACTAGCATTGATATACTGGGTTAAGCATACAGAGAGAGTTACTGCTGTCTGAACTCAGTAGGTGATATTTTAGTTAAGATTAAGGGGAGTCTGCATTCAGTGGGTCAACTGAGTGACTTATCCAGTAATCCCCAGGAGCTAGGACTTTGTAAGGGGTCTCTGAAGTGTCGCAGTATGGAACAAAACTATAAATTGTAACGCAGTGATTTTGTGGTGGTGATAAAGCCCCTGGCAGTGATTGCCGCTGAGCTAACCTAAGGCCTCAAAAGGGTGGACCAGGCAGAGGTGTTGCTGGAAGCCATTGGGTGAGTTGCCCAGATCATACTGGGGGGCGGGGAGGGAAGAGGTTGGCAGAATGATTAAGACTGCAATAATCCTGTACACAGTTACCTAGGAATAAGTCCCAATAAATTCAATGGAGCTTACTTTTGAGTAGGCATGTATAGTATTGTGCTGTTAGGGAAGGAAGAGAAGCTGAGATAGGAAAAGACAAGGCATCTAGAAGGGACCTCTAGAGGGCAGCGGACCAAGGGACATGGACATAAAAGAGCTAGGATATAAAAGTATTAAGAACAATAATTATAAAATGCCAGGTTATTGATTAGTAATGGCTCCAGAGGCTATCTTGCTGGTTATTTTCAGAAGATGCAACTAAACCCCCAAACTAAAAAATCTGTTCTAAAGCTTTTGGTTGCTGCAAAAATAATGCCAAGATATTGGAAATTCCCAAATGTGCCAAAGGTCTGTACGTAGCTACTGAAGTTCAGGGACATTTCCTCAATGGAAAAAATGATCTAACAGTGTGTGATCTAATAGCCAGTGTGATCTAATGGTGACTGTGTTGGACGTGGGAGTTCCAGTCACTCTCTCTCAGCATAATCTAGTTTGTAAAGATAATATGGGCAAAGAGCAGAATAATATATGCCATTCTGAGTTCTTTGGAGGAATGGTGGGATATAAATGTAGTTTATAATCATGATTAAAAAGTCTGAAAGGGATGTGACCAAATTATGCCTTTGAGCCACAACAGTCATGTTTTTGCATATACTGGAATCAGAATTTAGAAGAAACGTGTGTGTTGGAACATACATTTTTTATGTTATAATTATAAATTAACAGTAAGAACAGACAATGTAGTATTTCACCTTTTCAGGTATTTGCTGAAATTTAGTGACATAACAATTATATGATTTTACGTGCAATAACTGAGTCCATCTGACACTTGCAACCCCACTAGAAAACGGCTGCATTTGATGCCACACTAAATCCATGAGTAAAGCTTAAAAAACAAGTGTCCAAGCCTTATAATTGAGCCAAACATCGAGAAGAAGGTTCATCTCATTTATTATTCTAGTGACATTGGCACACCAAGGTATTGCCAGTTGGTTAGGTAAAAAGAATAGGGTGTAAGCAACCATCATCTTCAGAAAGGCACAACAATTGAGGTTAAGCAGTTGTATAACTAAGAAGTTTCTTTTTTCTTTTCTCTCAAAGTGAGGGCACCTTCATACATGATGGCTTTGTGGTTACAAAACCACTTTCCAATGATCCTTATCATGTATTCATGCAAATTTGTTCTGTGGATGGTCCAGTGACAGGAGATCCCCCCTCCCCAAGGTTCCAGAAACAACAATTCTGCAGAAACACAGTTTATCACTTGGGTCATTCAAATGTAATGCCAAACCAGGGTCAAGTGTTATGAGAACAGACAGACACAAGCCTTGTGTTTGTATTCTCTCCAGCTCTAGATTGTGGCAGACTGTATGGTTTGCCACAAACAGGCCAGGAAGTTTCTAATCTCAGTGGATGAGGGAGAGGGGAGGGGAAAAGGAGGGCATGTGAGAGTCCAAAACTTGTGCTCCTTATTATTTTAAGGTCAAACCATGATTTGGTGTTACACGAATGGCCACAGTATTGAGCAAAAAGACCCATTTCTGGGTTTTAATGCTGCATTGTACCCTACTCTTTCTCTGGGGAGCTCAGAGTAATATTTTAACTTTCCAACAACCTGTGAGGCTAGACAGTGATTTGCCCAAGACCATCCCATAAGCTTCATACCTGATTTGAATTTGGGTTTCCACATTCAATCCCTTTGATCTAGCCACTCAATAGATATCATCCAGATATCATATGTGCATATGTGTCCAGTTATGGGAATAATTGTGGGGATCACAGCCTCATAGCAACTTTCTGTGCTAAACCAGAAAGAAGTTGGACGAAGCAGGTAATGAGAAAAAGCAGATACTTTTTCTTCTTGCAGGCTGAAAGTACAACACCTGCCATACCAAGTGCACTAGTTCCCACAACTTATTTCTTTTGATTAAAATATTTTCATCTTGCCTTTCTTCCAAAGAAAATCCAAGGCAGCTAATACTCAAAACCAATATAAAAGCATCAAATGCAAAAAACAGAATTAAAGAATATTTCTAATAACCCCCCAAAAGCACAAATCAAAACTGCACCAATAAAAGAAACACAGCAGCAGAATGTATCCATGACAAAAAGAACTCTTTAAATCAGCAATTTGAATGAATTTCCACAGTCCCCAGAGGCCCTCTGCAAAAACCATCTTTTCACTATGCAGCAAAAGGCAATCTGCAAGGAAGCCAGGCATGCCTCCATTTGGAGGACATTCCACAATGATGGTCCCATGACTGGAAAGGCCCAGTCTGTTGTAATCACCTGCCAAAGTTAGCAATTGTCCCAGTTTGCCTTGCGGACAAATGAGGGAAGAGACTGAAAGCATCCACATATACATCGCACATCCATTCCTTCCAAAGTGGTAATTTATAAAAACACCTTTATTGGAAACTATGAAATAGACTTGCCTTGTAATTACATATTGTCATCTTGAGAAATATATGCTTATGATCAGTCTATATCATCTATGAAAACTATTTTTTCAAAGCTTATTAGTGAAGGGCCAGATCCTATTTATTCTCTTGGCTTCAAAGAGTTTTAAAAAAAGCTGAACATAAAGCCTTGTGTGTATTTGTTTATTAAAATTGTTTGGTAAACCATAACAGAAAACATCTTATTTGTAAGAGGTGTTTTGGTTCCTTTTTCTGATTTAAAACATACACCATCACATTAGTTGGAGAAAAAAATGCATTCAGAAATTCCCACTGCAACTCAATTTCATACCTATCAGTACTTCAAAACACTTTAATATGCCAGAGTGAACCATAATTTCAAAATCCATTTCAGAAATCTCTGGGAGCTGTTCTGATAAATTATTTCCTCTGGAACCAAATGTTCCTGTCCCATTTCTCTGGATCTGTCAGCAATTACTTCAACAAGGCAGAAAGCATTAGGCTACACCAGAGATACTTGTCTGCTATATGAAGACAGTGAATTGCTAAATGCAATTTCAGAGGTGAAGGGGCATAATACGAGATGACAACAAAGCATGCCAGAGGCTAACCTACACTTGGTGATTTGTATTTGCATGAGTTCATTCTTAATCCTTACCATAAGTTACCATGTACAAAACTTGATTTGGAATTAGAAATCTGATGTGACTGGAAAAGCTGACAGAGTAATTAAAAGAAAAGCATGAAAGTAGAGACAGAACATGTGCATGCGATATTGGCCGACCAACAAAATTCAATTATATGATTATTTTTCTTTTCTTTTTAAAATTCAAAATCTCCTGCCATATTCAGGAGCAGCTCTGTGAGTTATTTCTGTCCAGAATATTTAAAGGAAAATAAATGTCTACAACTCAAGTTAAACTTTCATGAAGCTTATTATTATTCAAACACTGATGGCTTCTAGAGACTAACAAGGCAAAATGCAGCTTAAGATGACAAAGCAAATTCATTTATTTCCTTACAATATATCCTGTTGTCTCATTTTGGACCTTGTAGATCCTTAAGAGGCTTCTTGCAATTACCTACTCACCCACTTGCTTACGGCAGGTTGCATCCAGGAATTACACTACTACTTGGAATTCTAACACTACTTAAGTCACACTGCCACACAAAGCTAGCTTGTAAAACCTTTGTATTTATCTGCAACTGTGGATTAAAATACTTGGCACTCCAGAATAGGGTTTCTTTGCTGGAAATTCATTTATCAGGAAGCATATAAAAAGCAAGTTGTATCAACAGCTGTTTTGATACAAAATGTTTCTATAACAAATTATAACTAAGACTGTTGATACACCATACCATGACTGTTGCAAAATTTCGGCTTAAATTGAAGAACGTAGGGAAAACCACTAAACCATTCAGGTATGACCTCAATCCTATCCCTTATGAATACACAGTGGAGGTGAGGAATAGATTTCAGGGATTAGACCTGATAGACAGAGTGCCTGAGGAACTATGGACGGAGGCCCGTAACACTGTTCAGGAGGCAGCAACTCAATCCATCCCCAAGAAAAAGGAATGCAAGAAAGCCAAGTGGCTGTCTGATGAGGCTTTACAAGTAGCTGCAGAAAGAAGGGAAGCGAAAAGCAAGGGAGAAAGAGGAAGATATATCCAACTGAATGCAGAGTTCCAGAAAATAGCAAAGAGAGACAAGAAGGCCTTCTTAAATGAACAATGCAAAGAAATCGAGGAAAACAATAGAATGGGAAAGACCAGAGATCTCTTCAAGAAAATCAGAGATCTCAAGGGAACGTTTTATGCAAAGATGGGCATGATAAAGGACAAAGAAGGCAGGGACCTAACAGAAGCAGATGAGATTAAGAAGAGGCGGAAAGAATACACAGAAGAACTATACAGGAAAGATCTTAATGTCCATGAAAGCCATGATAGTGTGGTCACTGAACTTGAGCCGGACATCCTAGAGAGTGAAGTCAAGTGGGCCTTAGGCAGCATTCCTAACAACAAAGCTAGCGGAGATGACAGTATTCCAGCTGAGCTATTCAAAATCCTGCAAGATGATGCTGTTAAAGTGCTGCACTCAATATGCCAACAAATTTGGAACACTCAACAGTGGCCACAAGACTGGAAAAGGTCAGTTTACATTCCAATTCCAAAGAAGGGCAATGCCAAAGAGTGTTCAAACTACTGCACAATTGCGCTCATTTCACATGCCGGCAAGGTGATGCTCAAAATCCTACAAGCTAGGCTTCAGCAGCATGTGAACCGAGAACTACCGGAAGTACAAGCGAGGTTTCGAAGAGGCAGAGGAACTAGAGATCAAATCGCCAACATTCGCTGGATCATGGAGAAAGCAAGAGAATTCCAGAAAAACGTCTATTTCTGCTTCATTGACTACGCTAAAGCCTTTGATTGTGTGGATCACAACAAACTGTGGCAAATTCTGAAAGAGATGGGAGTACCAGACCACCTTACCTGTCTCCTGAGAAACCTGTATGAGAGTCAAGAAGCAACAGTAAGAACCAGACATGGAACAACCGATTGGTTCAAAATTGGGAAAGGAGTACGACAAGGCTGCATATTGTCGCCCTGCTTATTTAACTTATATGCAGAGTACATCATGAGAAACGCCGGGTTGGATGAATCACTGGTCGGACTTAAGATTGCCGGGAGAATTATCAACAACCTCAGATACACAGACGATACCACCCTAATAGCAGAAAGCGAAGAGGATCTAAAGAGCCTCTTGTTGAGGGTGAAAGTGGAGAGTGCAAAAGCTGGTTTGAAACTCAACATTAAAAAAAACTAAGATCATGGCATCTGGCCCCATCTCTTCCTGGCATATAGAAGGAGAAGAAATGGAAGCAGTGACAGATTTTATTTTCTTGGGCTCCAAGATCACTGCAGACAGTGACTGTAGCCATGACATTAAAAGACACTTGCTCCTTGGGAGGAAAGCTATGGCAAACCTAGACAGCATAGTAAGAAGCAGAGACATCACCTTGCCGACAAAGGTCCGTATAATCAAAGCTATGGTTTTCCCATTAGTAATGTATGGCTGTGAGTGCTGGACTATAAGGAAGGCTGAGCGCCGAAGAATTGATGCTTTTGAACTGTGGTGCTGGAGAAGACTCTTACGAGTCCTCTGGACTGCAGGGAGGTCAAATCCATCCATCCTAAAGGAAATCAACCCTGACTGCTCATTGGAAGGACAGATACTGAAGCTGAAGCTCAAATATTTTGGCCACCTAATGCGAAGAGAAAACTCCCTGGAAAAGACCCTGATGCTGGGAAAGATTGAAGGCAAAAGGAGAAGGGGACGGCAGAGGATGAGATGGCTAGATAGCATCACCGATGCAATGAATATGAACTTGAACACATTCCGGGAGAGAGCGGAGGACAGGAAGGCCTGGCGTGCTATGGTCCATGGGGTCACGAAGAGTTGGACATGACTTAATGACTGAACAACAACAACAACAACATACAAATGTGTTAGCTTGACATAGCATTGCTTAATTTGCATCTTTTATAATGAACCCAGTGTACTAATTTTGCCAGCTGGTGGCAGGAGAAGAGTTTTGGGTAAAATGAGTAAAGTAGTGTATAAAAAGGCAGGGGAATGACTGGAGACTGTAACAAAGAAACAGATACCAATACAGGACATCAAACTTCCATCTTCTAATTATTCCACATTTAACAGAACCAGAGAGGATGAATGGTTCCAAACTATTTTTGCCAAGTTAAAGGCCATAAGAGGTCCAGGCCAATTTTCAGCCTACAGGATGGAGGTATCTCGCTAAGGATATCCTGCTAAGAATGATGACTAAGGTAATTCAGTCACAATCTATATATCCTATTCACTTCACCCTCAGTATTCACATTCATCTTGAGTTGGATGCACCGTTCCATCCAAAAGTGTAGATGCCAAGGTCAAGTGAGCCTAGTTTTGAGCCAACTGAGCTTTAGATAATTAGTAAACATCTTGCTCAGCTTTTTTAGCTACAGTCAGAAAGCCCTTTTCATTTGCAGCGTCATCAACGATAGCATCTGGTTGCTTCCATCAACATATCAACAGCGTTTCCACTTTTGCCTTGCTACTAAATTGATCTCTAAAAAACAACTGCGTGTTAAGCTTGTCCATACAAAACCTTGTTAAAATATATAGTTAATACCCAGAAGGTACACAAACGTGCTTTCCTTTTGCAGCCTGTCAGCAATTGTACTTCCCTCGTTTGTAATTATTATATTGTAACATTTTGCAAAGTGTGAGATGTCCTTATCATCTGGACTAGGGTTGGGGAACCTTTGGGTCTGTGAGGATCCACCTCTGGTCCAGCATCTTCCCCCCTCCCCAGGCAGTGACTTTCCCACTGAAAATTTTTTATCTCCAATAGTTGATCCAACATAAGAGATTTTCCCCCACACCCCAGCACTGCATTCAGGCTGTAAAAAGCCTGAATGCAGCAGGTGGGGGTGGTTTTGGGGAGGTCACTCCTGGGAATGGCAAGTAGCCATCCTTTCCCCAATGCTGCAGCCCCCCTCAAAAATCACCCCCATACTAAAATCAGGCTTTAAAAAAGTTTTTTAAAACACCTAATTGCAGCACAGGGGGACATATTCGGGGGGGGGGTTGCTGCTGGGGTGGGAAAGGCTAACCCTCTCTAATGCTGCGACCGTGCCTTGAAACCCCCCTCCCCCTGGCATTGCAATCGAGTTTTTGAAAGTCTAAGTGCCAGCAAAGGGCGGGGGGGGGGGATTTTCAGGAAGGGAGTGTCTACTAGCAAGCATGTTATGTGTCTCTGTTTGTGTACGAATGAGTGCGTCTGTGCTTGTACATGAGTGTGTATGAATGTGCGTGTGCGGGTCTGGGCAATCATGGCAGGGGTCCACATGTCAGCAGTGGCGTGGCCCTGCCCACTGCTAGCATGCACCCCCTGACATGCATGCCCTTGGCCCCTGGGCCAAAAAAGGTTCCCCACCCTTCATCTAGAGCTTGCAATGTTAAGGCGAGGAAGGAACTGAAGACTAAGGGCTCCTTCACACTGAGCTTTTACCCTGCGATTGAGATTGCTCCTTCACAGAAGTTTGCAGGCTCTTTACATGACTCCGTGATGAGCAAGGCCTCTCCTACACTAAATACCCTTTGTTCCTTTTTTAAATAGAACACAGATAATGAGCTATCAGATTACCCTGTTGTGTTCCACTTCAGTTTCCTCTGTGAAAAGAGGAAAAGTGGCAAGAAGAGGAGCGAGATCCATGAAAGACAATGGAAGACTCAGATATGGAGAGAAGGAGAGGGAATGGGGTGGGGGAAAAGGAAGCACGTGAAAAATGGATTCACTGTAATCCTGCATTTAAAATGGAAGCAGAAAGCCGCATTTTAAATGCAGGATTTTAGGCTGGTGTAGAGATGCCCAGAGAGACTGACTGACTAGTCTGTCAAGCATCAAACGCTGTAAGGTGCCTTTGAACACTTTCTTCTAAAAGATAAGTGAAACTATAACATTGGCCCAAGTGGGCAACTGGGGTGTTGGCTCTTCTGTAGTTGTTTTCTTTCATGTAGTTTCTGATCTGTGTTTGCATTAATGCCGTACCAGAAGAATATCAATTACTAGCAATTCACATTGATCAATAGGCCTCACTCTGCAATAAGATAGGCCTACATGAAATATTTGACAAATTTTGTAAAGCTCTACACTTAGTCCAGTGCCTGAGCATTCTTGTCTACCTTCCTCTTCACTTTTTTTTTTTGTATCAGCCATATATACCTCTTCTTTAGGCCTTGCGAAATTTTTTCAGTTACCTTTCTCATTAGCACCTCCCTAACTCAGTTACCTGTGCTCATAGCTCTTCTTTTTCTCAGATTCCTGCCACCTCCATCTATTGCTCCCTGAGGTTCCTATTGTTTAGCCTTTTCCAACTTGATGCCCTTCAGATGTTTTGACTACAACTTCCATCATCCCTGACCAGCTGGGTTGATGGGAGTTGTAGTATGAAACCTCTGGAGGGTACCAGGTTGGAGACAATTGGCGATGATCCCCTTTTAGCATACCCTGCCTCTGGGACCACTTCCTGTTTTCTCTGACTCCTAAGTGCTTTTCCCACTCAGTTTCCCAATCTTTCTCCAGAGTGAGGGCTTTCCTCAGCCACACTGATCTTTTACTTCCCTCAAAGGAAGTGAAATAATACCCTGGGCATTTAAAACATTTGTGAAAATTTTGTGATGTCCATCAGCAGTTAAGGTTCATTGTCAATGCCACAAAACTAATAAGAGCATTTCAATATAGTTTACATATTTCCTGCGTTCTCTCATTTGAAAATGGCAGGGCAGATAGAACAAGTTTTTGAACCTAAAATGACGAATTATTTCCTCAGGAAACATACTAACTTTTAAGGAAAATATCCTATTACAAACAAGGAAACAAAAGAGAAAGCTCCCATCACCCGAGTTATACCAAAAGTATTGATTTGGTTGGCTAGTAAGATAGCCTTTTACATTTCCTGGCTTAGTTCTTAGCAAAAGCTTTCACTGATGCATGGGTTACCTCCAAAGCTCACCTTATCGATATGAGTGGCAGCAGCTCCCCAGGATTTCAGGCAGGAAATCAGTCATTTTTCCAACCTTACGTGGCAATGCCAAAGATTCAGCTTGGGACCGTCTGCATGCAAAATATGTGATCTACCAATGAAACGAGGGACAGGAGGGGAGCTACTTGTCTTGGCGGTGCTTCCTGCCCCCCCCCCCCTTGGGACTGCTCATGGGTATTCTCCTTCCATGATAATACCAGCCATGAAGAACTGGGTTGTGTGAAGCTTTAAGTCTGGCTCTTCCTTCTAGGCATATCTAATGTACTGGGGAGATGGAACATAGGGGCACTCACTTCATTTTGCAGATACTAAGGACATTTTCACACAGCGCTTGAGAAATAAATAGCTCCAAAAGCTGTTCTATATCTGTAGCTTGAGCCTGTCAGTTCTCATCTAGGATTTGGCTGGCTCTACATCAAATATTTGTATTTCATGAAAGAGCAACTATACATTAAAAAATAACGTACTACGTTAAAAGATGGCAAGAAGAAAAACACCAGTGCTTATCACTGAGGAAAATATGGGTAGCAAAAGATGTTTTCTATGCGGAAAACAGATAATTCATGTTACTTGCACAGAAGTCTGTCTCCTGCTGATATGAATGCCAGGCTACTACCACACTTCAAATACAGTTTAGTAATTACATTAGCAGCAAATATGTTTCCTTATCAGGCTCGGTAGATTTTTGTTTTTTGAAAAAAACTTGGTGAATTATGATTTGCTGACCTCATATCAAGGCTGGTATTTTTTAATTTAACTGAGGTGAAATTCCTTCATTTTCCAAAAGAATATAGCTTACTTTAAAATTTCTTTGCGAGGCTGTAAGTTGTGTCAAATGGGATTGTTTCTAAAACATTATTCTGTTCTTTAGAAAGGTCATCAAATCACGATAAAGGATCAGCATGCCATTCTGCTTGGGTGTTTGAATGTTATTACTTCATTCTACCAAATTTAATCATCAAACTTATTCATCTCATGAGATGGTAATTTTCTTGCAAGTGCAATTATATTTCACAGCAGGCCTGCTGATTAGGCAGACATAGAGAAATAATTCATCAGGAAATTACAAAAAGAATTAATCATCAACAACTTGTATAGTAAAAATCACTATATGTGGCAGTTTCACTAAATAATTTAACATCTTCATTCTTACCAAATCTTAATGGGGAACATGTATATATTCACCAACAAACAAGGAGCACATAACCCATAATTAAAGCTTGCATTTCTAATTGTGCTGGAAAGATGAAGTTATTTAAATATTTTAAAATGATGGTGTAGAAGATATCGCCAGTGGTAAACATGATGTTTCATGAGTTGCAGGATTAAAGTCCTAAAAAAAGAGAAAAAAATGGCGTTATATAGGTCAACATTACTAGTTCATATTATTACAGTTATAATTAATACAGATTTAACTGCCAAACAGTGTATACCCTCAGTACTTAAATCCAAATAAAAGGTGCTACAGTGACTTGGGTTACTCTGGTGTAGTCCTGAAATGCCACCATAATGGTTTGAGAAATAAGAGAACACGCAGGGAAATCAGTATCCAAGGCTGTGTCTTACATCTTGATATTAACAGTGCAATCCTACACGTCTCTACTCAGACGTTCCAGTGGGACTTAGTCCCATGTAAGTGATCTATATCACTGCAATCCTATTTCTGAGTAGACATGTCTAGGACTGCACCGCACATTACTAACAATATCAAAAACCAATTTCCATGCTTTATAAAAGTTACATTTAGTAACTACAACCTAGGACATTTCTACAAGGTCTGCACGTTGTGTATATGTGAGAGAATAAATATGTATTACATGTTAAACCCTGGTACTATACCTTTATAACAGCTGATGACAAGATATTCAAAACAGCTTTGTCAGTCATAATCGTATGGGTCGTAATTTTTATTTTCCAGAGAGTAATTCTTTTTCTGTTTCTGTTCATCTTGTTCTTTTATAGCATCTTCTTTTGTATCTAAAAACCAGGTACATGTTACTCAAATATTAAAGCAAACTCTACACGTTTGTATTGCAGTAAACCATGTCTCTTATCAGAACTGTACAAAATATTTGTTGCATATAATCTTTATTGCTTCCAGGTTGATTAAAATGCATCAAATTCTAATGTTAAATAAAATAAAATTTAAAAAATAGAATATGCCACAGCCAAATTCCTGCTAAAAAAATGGTACATGTGTCTCCAATTGATTTCATGCAACAGAAGCCTTATTTGCTATCGTCCAAAATAATGTGTTTCTATAGGATCAGCACCATAATATAGGAATTTCTTTACAGACTTTTACTACCAACACCCACTGAAAGAAGGCGTTATTATTCTTTTTTCAGATGTACAATGTGAATAGTGGAATTATTATTGGGGGTTGGACTCGATGGCCTTGTAGGCCCCTTCCAACCCTACTATTCTATGATTAAGGGAAAAATACTCCCTTCTATGGGGCTAATGGGAAGGATTTTTCTAGAGTATTGATTACATAAAGGACACTTTAACTATAGCAACGTCCATCAACATCTAGAATTGTAAACACTCACCACTACAGAAAATCCGGCCTGTATTGCATTGATTTAAGCATCCAGAAAATGGGGGAAACCATGGAAGAGTTGTGTTAAGTTAACTTGGCATCCATACGAACGCTGTAAATCTTATCCCTTTGTATCCTACCCTTCCCTTTCTCCAAGCAACCTGATGGCAAAGTACATGAGATTATCCCATTTTAACGTACAGAGTTGTTGTCAGGGTAACTTAGGCTGGGAGAGAGTTGTTGGCCGAAGATCACAATCAACAGTAGAATGAATGTTTCTTGAAACAGTGAGGCTACTGGCTGCAATGTCAGGTTTATGTTAGTTTCCCCCTTTAACATCTAGTACAGCTTACCTCATGGCATGACACTGTGGGCTTTCCTGCCATTGCTCCAGATTGCTGGCTATTGTTGGCAGGGAAAGGGAAAAGCAGCATAATGATATCAACACATAGGGTAAGTGGCATTACATGTCATGGCAGGAGAGAACTCAGCACAGGGCAGCTGTTTTTAGTAGCAACCCTATGGTGTGTGTGTGTTTTTGTAATATCTAGCTCCACCCAGAAATTGACTGAGCAAAATTTTAAACCTGGGTGTCTGCAGTGCCACTCTAGGTTCACTATGCCAAACCAGCTCTCAACAGAGCTTTTGGGGGAGGGGGGATTAATAGTGTTCTGCATCATTTCATTCGTATCTCTAACTTATAAACAGCAGCAATCCCTCTATCTGCGCAGACTCTTATTTCCTTTGCCACAAACCTTTCTGCATGTTCAACAAATGAGGCAGAATCCTACAACTGACAGCTCATTAATTATAAAACACTAATTAATTCTCAGGTTATTGTCCACACTTTTTGCTGAAAATTTCAGTGCTCCCATATGGGGAAGAAATGTGATCCCATAACTAAAGACATTATCATGGCACATATAGACAAGGAGGGTATAGGCACTTAAAAACTGCATCGACTCTCTCTCCCTATTTATGTTTACAAATTAGCATTCTTACATTCTGATCCCTATGCACGTTTACTTTGTAGTTAAGTCCCACACATTTCAATGGGACTTACTTTATAATAGGTATGCATAGGATTGCAGCTTTAGGATACATTTGCACACAAAACCCTAGATATAACTAAGTTTTCATTTTTAACTTGCAATGTGTCCTGAGCCCTTGGGATGGAACATGCTAGAAAGGTAAATGAAATAAATAATATCCATGATCCAATATGTGGAAGTCTTGGAGCTCAGTGAAAGAAGGCATATGCCTATCAAGAGGAATGGGATTTTACACATAATCACATTCCTGGAAATGCCATAACCATTATTGCTGAAGATTTCAGCCTGAGGCAGACCTGAAATGTTTCTACAACATGGTGACATAAAATGAAAATAGGATGGTCTAATGGGAAGCGTTAGGCAATTCTACTGGCACAGTGCTATTGCTACATCTGCAATATAAACAAAATACTAAAACACAGAACTTATCCTTCTAGCTCCTATAATTATACTTTTTCACTATGAAAAGTAATTGAGGAACAAAGCACTTTTCTATTACATTCATGATACTCAGTTATCTACCTAAAGCTAATCAACCAAAAAAATGAAAGCTATATGTGAGAGGAAGGATATATAGGTGGTTGTTGTTACATGGATTCTAACATAGCAGTGAAGGTTTGGGTATTATAAAATTAACTTTAGGATATTTTAGTATCTCTGCCTAAGCCTACAGACTTCATGCACTGATTAACAGAGAAATGTCAAGGAATGCAATAAAAAGGATGTGCCAGAAGACTTCTACATGGAAAGTAGTTGCATGAAAATATACATATGATGCACATCAATATATTCTGAAAGCTGCTCTACTTATTATATCCTTCTTCAACTCAACACACTAAGCTTAAAATAGGACAATGAAATAAAAAATGCTGCTAGATAACATTATTACTGTTATTAGTAAGTAGTCCAGAGATTGCAATATCAATGGTGCCCATTACCTTCTATAAAATAAAGTAACTACGCTCAATCAGCACAACTACTGGGGGAGAAATTCTTCTCATGGGAGGGGAAAAAACAACAAAATAGGAGTATTACAAGTTGAATACAATATGTGCGGTGGCATTTGCTAATATCATGAATATGATATGCAAATTAAAACTCTTATATGAGGTTCACACACAACTAAGATGTAATATATGTAATGTCATCTTTGGTGCTGAACAAGTTAGACATCTCTTGTTCCAGAATGATGTGATAAGATCCATCAGTTGTAAGTCATCAAAGTATTGCAGGTTTACCAAGTTACTGTCAGTGAATTTGAGACGGGGGTGCTTGAAGAAAAGCAATGTTCTATTAGACCCTACAACAGCCTTCCCCAACTTGGTGCCCTCCAGATGTTTTGGACTACAAGTTCCAGCATTCCTGACCACTGGCCATGGTGGCTGGGGCTGATGGGTGTTGAAGTTCAAACATCTATTGGTACCCACTGACATATGTTTATGGTTAATGTATATCATATCATATCAATCATATTGTATCATATCATATCATATATCATATGAAAATAGGATGGTCTAATGGGAAGGGTTAGGCAATTTTCAAACATGAAAATAATCACACTGAAAACCCTGGAGCATCCTCTCATTTCTTATTGGAAGGCAGACATGCCAAGTTGGAAGCACTGCAGGAGTTTCTCATGCTCTGGGTTTTGGCCTGGGCAGCATCACTTCCCAAGATACCCTTGAAGAGGTACAGCCCAAACCAAAATTAGCATGCAAGAAACTTGTGCAACAACCCCAACCTGTGCTAGGAGTGATGAGGGCCAGAAGGAATCAGATATGGCTCGTCAGCTGCAAGTTGTCCATCACTTTGATAAATCATTAGAACCAACTGCTTTGTGAATCATAAAAACATTTTAACAACTAGAGTAAGAACAACAAAAAAATCAATTCTGTCTGAAAGGAAATTAGCTATCCAAGGTCACAGAATGATAGAATCATAGAATAGTAGGGTTGGAAGGGGCCTACAAGGCCATCGAGTCCAACCCCCTGCTCAATGCAGGAATCCAGGTCAGAGCATCCCTGACAAATGGCTGTCCAGCCTCGTCTTGAACGCCTCCAGTGTGGGAGAGCCCACCACCTCCCCAGGTAATTGGTTCCATTGTCATATTGCTCTTACAGTCAGGAAGTTTTTCCTGATGTTCAGCCGGAATCTGGCTTCCTGTAACTTGAGCCCATTATTCCCTGTCCTGCACTCTGGGATGATCAAGAAGAGATCCTGGCCTTCTTCTCTGTGACAACCTTTCAAGTACTTGAAGAGTGCTATCATATCTCCCCTCAGTCTTCTCTTCTCAAGGCTAAACATGCCCAGTTCTTTCAGTCTCTCTTCATAGGGCTTTGTTTCCAGTCCCCTGATCATCTTTGTTGCCCTCCTCTGAACCCTCTCCAGTTTGTCTGCATCTTTCTTAAAGTGTGGTGCCCAGAACTGGACACAGTACTCCAGATGAGGCTTAACCAGTGCTGAGTAGAGGGGAACTAGTACTTCCCAGGATTTGGAAGTCATGAGCCTTTGGGGTGAGCCAGCATGTTTAAGTAAGTTGTGATGTAGTGTGAAGAGTATGCTCACACAACCAAGGACTAAAATTGTGCTCCAATCCACCCATCAGACAAGTGCATGCAAAGCAGCAGCATGTGTCTACCCAACAGAGCCATCAGAAGATCACTGCACAAGGGAAAAACAGGGGTAAGACTGTCACTATTCATACGCACCAACCAGCAGCCTGGCACAGGGATATGTATCCATGGAACCATCCACACATCATGAATAGGAGAAAGTGTAGTGTGGTGCTAAGAGAAGATAGGTCAATTCAGCCTATTTCTGAGGAATGGGTAATATAATGTAAATAACTGGCAAGGCAAAGACAGCTAAGCTGCACACTGAACACATTTGCCTGAAGCAAATTTACACCATTAGTATGTGAAACCTGAGCCCAAACCTGGAGACCAATGAGAATTAATCATCTTAATAGTATCACAAGTCAGCAATGATTGCATCCCTTACAGGCCATGGATTTCCCATTCATGCCCACCATCACAGCCCTCGCAGTATCCCCAAAGCCCAGATGAATAAGGTAGGCATGAACCATTCAGACAAACAATGTTTAATGAATACAGGAACAATGGGAAACAGAGACATAGACAGGAACATTATTGGTCAAATGGAACTAAAAATGTTGGGTTCAATGCTTTGAATCCATTGGTGCTTCCACCAGCAGAACAGAAACTGCTGGTGGAAGGGATTTCCCCTATGCCCTGCATTGCCCTACACACACCCCAAATCTGCTCCAGGGGATCCTCTGAAGCAGATCTGGGAGGCACACGGAGAGGAGGAGAAGACATGGAAGTCCAATCATGCAACACTGTATTTAAGCCACTGAGACAACAGCTATCTCATTACCTAGGCCAGGGTGGGCAACCTAGGCCCTCAGCCTAACTTCAAAAGCCTTTGGCATGCAATCAGTTCAGGCTTCTGACAAGAGTGATCTGTCCCTTCCATGGAAGCCCAATGAGTGGGAAGGAAGAGAGAGAAAAGGGGGTGGGGAAGAGAGAGAAAAGGTGGTAGCAGAAAGAGAACAGGGGTGACCCACTCGCTTTTGGCTCTGGCCCTGCCCACCACCAACATGCAGCCCACAACAGATCACCTGCAAGAGAATTCAAGCCTCAACAAGAAAAAGGCTGCCCATCCCTAACCTAAGGAGCAGTGCAATTGTCCCTCAATCTTCCCTGCCCATACTGGTTTGCCATGGTACCCATGACGTGTAGGTCCTGGAATAAAGGATGGAGAACAGATGGACATAAAACATAGGAAAGGTGCATATTATTGTTATGTACAACTGTTATGTACCAATAATTTCCATATTTCTGATACACAAGTTCCAAACCCACATATGTGCAACCCAGTATGGCACATGCTCACCCACACCAGCATAAAAACCTTTTGCAGGGGTCCCCAACGTGAACAGGTCCCCAATGTAGTGCCCACAGGCACCCAATTCTTTATTCTTTTGACACACATCCTCTTTTATTATTATAAAGTAACTGTGAAATGATCGTATTAATAATTGTGATCTGACAGTGAGCACAATCAAGCCTAAATTAAGCACTTCTGGATCCCATCGATTTTAACAGGAAAGAGCTCATACTAAGGTGGCTTTAAAATGCTTAAGTCATGACCATTATTAATATAGTATAATATTGTTAGGATGAACAACTATGAGTAAATATAAAGATGCACATGTACTACACTTTTGCTGCAGAAATATCAACTCAACCCAATTGATTGAAAGACCTGATCTGATTTTTTTTATTATTTTTGTCCATTTTTTTACTATACATGTATGGATTTGTATGAAATGCATACAGCTTGCTAGCAATTATACGTGGGCTTCAGCAAAAGTGGACCAAATATCGAAATAAATACCCATTTGAAGGTGGCATCTATATGCCACCCTTTACTGAAAGCGTTATAAGGTTCTCAATCCATTGCATTATAGGAGGTGGGTGTTTATCCTTCCAATGTTGTAATATCAGTCTTTTAGCTGTCAAAAGGGCACAGAGAATCCATTTACGCTGACCCTTCATTAATTTCCATAAAGAAGGAAATAATTAAAAAGAATGCGTACATCAGTGAATATTAAAAGACTGTTCCAGTACAGATTGTTTCTGTGTAATAACCTCCACGTAAAATAAACAGCTACTGGATGTTACAGCTTCCAATAGGCACAAATAATTTTTTGTTGTTGAATAAGACGCAGCCTAAAATCCATAGATACCAAAGACAGACGCCAAAGCGGCGATCTACTGATTAGGCATTTGGTGGAGGTGCACACAGCAGTATCTAAAATTCCCAAATGTGCTCACAGATCCAAAAAGGTTGGGGACCACTGACCTATTGCAACAGACTACCACCAGTCAAGAGGTTTCCCTTTCCTTTAGCACTATTATCCTCTACATGATGTACACACACAAAATCCCAGCTCCAAATTATTCTTCAAAAATGCAGAAAAACTACAGCACCCCTAGACTGTCCATAGCAGCTTAGAACACAACATATGAAGATAGTGTCATCCCATATATGCTGAAGCAGACAGCACAGTGCAATGTCCTGTGCATCCTAACACAGAACAACTCACCATCCTGGATGACTTCTAGGTCTCCAACTGCATTCTGCATCAATTCTAGTTGGGGCAAATTGGCAGAGTCCACATGGTCCTCTGGCTGATTGCTGCCTCCTATGTCCTTCTCAGGTACAAGGTGTGGTGGTGCATCATGTCCCTTCTTCTCTAGGGAAGCATTGCTACCCATGGCTCCCTCAGTCTCTTTGTTGCCAGTTCTTGGAGAGATAACTTGGTGGAGAGACAACAGTGGTGGGGTATCAATATTAACATTGCTTGTGTTGCTGTCAGTCCTTGCTATGGATCCAAGTGCTCCAACTGCTAACTCCTCCTCACCTATGGGACAAAAAATGTAAGTGCATAAAATGAAGTCCAGGCCAAAAGGCAGCAACAATTAAATGGCACAGTGATGCAAGATTCTTGGACACTGAACTTACCAGTTCGTGATGATCAATGATTGCCATTGCTCAGCAGCTCTTATGAGGTTCCTGATCCTCCTGTAACGTGGAGGCAGGTTACTAGAGAGTGTTATCATTTCCAGGTGAATCAAAGAAGGGTCCCTTGAGCTAGTTCCACTTGCCACTGCATCAGACTATCCAGTGGAGCCCTACCTCATCCAGAATGACCAAGAAAAATGACAATATAGGTAGCTATTGGTCATTATGGCACCATTGCCCATGAACAGCTCAACCCTTTGGCTCCTTTGATTTCTCTAAGCATGATATTCCTCTTAGCATAAGATTAACAGATGGGCTGGTCAGCGATGTCTGAATTTTGGAGCCTATGCTGCTTTTTGCTACTCTTCAGTATATATCTTCCATGATGTGGAAGATGAGGAGGCACAATGGTTCCTTATTGGAACTGGCAAGCCAACTGCAGTATGTTCTTCATCCTCAGTAGTTTCAGTTCTGACCACTCAGTATTTCCACCAGCCCATTCACATATAAGTGTTTACATAACAACTGTAGCACACACAACTGTGATCAGGCATCAGGTACCTCAGGGTTGGGACAAAGTGATGGTCAGAAAGGCCATCTCCAAAAGCCCACATGACCACTTCCTATATTGGAATGTGGAATGAACACAAGGTCAGACTTCGCAAAATCTGTACACGGTACCGAAATCACCCGTGACTGGAAGTTAGATGACATAATTGCAGGATAAATAGTTGTTCATCCAACAGTTAATCAACTGCTGTACTGTTTATTAAAGTGAAAAGGTGGTAATATGTATTGGCTGGTCCCCTCTGCATTATTCCATAACAGACATGTATTCCTTTGCCATGGAACATTATAAAGGACCACACGTACATTATCATCAGGGATGCAGTCTGCAGTAGTACAGGCACTGGAACCATAGCTTCAATTTGCCCAATGAGTTTTTCAATCACGTTGCATGTTTTGTAGTACGCAAGATTCAGCTTACATCTGTTGATGTATGTAGCAAAGTTCTTTAATACATTTGTCCTGTCATCGATGGATACAGGAATACTGGTCAGTAACAAGCTTGCAGTTATCTCCCATGTGTTCTTCTGTTTATATTTCCAACAATTTTCTAGGGATTTGCAATATTGTCCTGTGGTTATTGCTATCATAGCAGCAGCAGTCATCCATGGAACAGTTTCTTTGTTCCAAGATGGCCACTTTAGGATCAGTGACAGAGTGTCCTGGGAGGCGGAAGTGTTCTCCCAGTGTTTGTTGAATATTGCCATTCCTGATGTCAGGTTTGAGTCCATTTATTCTTTTCCATAGAGACACGCCTGTTTGCCCTATGTAGAATGCAAAATGGCATTTTGTCAGAAGATGGCGTATATCACATTAGAAGTTGAACAAGTGAATATAAACCCCTAATGTCGTGGATGGTATTATTAGGTCCTGTAATTCTATTTCCAGGTTAGATATGGGGAAAAGAGTTGGCATCTGGGTTTATTGCAGGAGCTGTTTCCTGTGTTTGTATCCTTGATATGTGGCCTGTTATTGTTAGAGAGCAGCTTTTACAGGCTGGAAAAGGGGGCTATCTATAAGCAAGTACAGAGCTACCACCCAAGGCCCGTGAGAGGGATGTGTCTTTGCTAGAATGGGCTACAGATCATTGATACATTTGAGTAGTTTTAGCTAGGAACTGTAGGTGACAACAAGCAGTGTAGTTCTGTTTTCTCTTCCAAGTCTGTCCTGAAGTAGATTGTTCCTAGGTCCAGTCTGGTCTTGTCAATTTGTTTTTCACTTCGTTGGGTGGGTATTGTAGTCTGAGGAATTCTAGAATTAAATCCTTGAGTCTCTGACTGATGAATCTGAACAGATATGGTTGTATTGTAGGGCTTGGCTGTAAACAATGGATCCTGTAGTATATTCTTGGTGGAAGCTAGAAGCATGTAAGTACTGTCATGAATATTTGCCCCCAGAAGACTTTGCACTCGTTTAAGCATCTTGCAAGAGCCTTGCACCATCTTGTAATAATAGCTTTCCTAACAAATATTCATTGTGACAAAATGCTTTTTTTTGTTTTCTACATCTCTCATATAAAGCTACAACTCTCATAAAAGAAGTATATGAAATATTAGATACTCATATTAAGATGGAATCATTTTGATTCTAGCAAATGTATTCACTCTGACATGCCGAAACTTTTCACTATATTTTCCCCCTGCCCTACTACAGTTAACCAAAGTGACAAGTGAAAAAGAAGATTGAAACATTTCCCACCTAAACTCAGGAAAAATAACATATGCTTTAGATAAAGAGTTTGAAGGGAGGATGACTAGTTAGTCAGTAAAAAGAATATTATTAATATTTTCTGCTTATATCGTAAATGAGTGATGAAGACATGAAATATTTTGGGGAGTGAATAGGACTGAAAACACTTCAGGGTTAAGCTAGCCCAAAGACAAAAGAGGCTAAGGGTGAAATCCTATGCCTGTTTAGACCAAAAAAAAGTCCTACAACTCCCAGCATTCCCCAGCCAGCCATAGATTTCACCCTAAGTAAGAGAACTCAGATGCAACTTAAAATCAAGTATCCTGTTTTAGAAACTTAAAGGAAATCTGTTGAGCAGTAGTGCTAACAAAGAAATGAAATGAATTCATTACTTCCAAGTCATAGCTGGGAATTTGGGTAAAAATAATAATTCATTGTTAAAAAGAGTTGAGCTTAAGTTCCTTTCTTTCTTGAGCTTCACCTAACCAGCTCATAAGGAATCATATAAACACTAGGGACAGAGCTGAGAGATTCTGGGATGAGAACATCTGTCCTCATCTTGAGTTCTCTTATCCTTTTGGGTCAGCTCAGAAATGTCATATAGCTAAAACATTTCACTCTTTTTTTAAAGAAAGGCATGCTCCTGAAACAATCCTTAGAAAGTTTTTTGAAATGCATTTGGCTCATTACAACTACTTAGAGCAGGAGAATCCCTAGACAAGGACAAATCTGTTGCAGTGGGCAGTGGGCAATATCCAATGCTGCCCGTATACCAGTGAGATCTACTGCTAGTGCAATGGGAAGCTAGTGTTTCCTAGCTCTGCTTACTGGACCTGACATGGAAACAAGCATTTCGGCTCCTTTCCAAGGTTGCTCTAAGAAGTACTATCTTCCTGTTGTGCTAGTGGTGGATCCTACTGGCGCAACACAAACAGTGGAAGCGCAGTGGCAGCATTGGGTACTGCCTAGTATGTGTAGCAGTCAGTAGGCACCGGCTCGTCTTTAAGGTGCCATAAGACTCTTAAGTTATTGCCAGAAAAGACTCATCCATAGGTTTTATGTTAAATTTCTCTCACTAGCTTTCCGTTATGAGAGTGTCAGCCAAAAGCATTTATTTATTTTATTTATTTATTATTAAATTTATTAATCGCCCATCTGGCTGGTCACCCAGCCACTCTGGGCAATGTACAGCGTATAATAAAACAGTTTAAAACAATAAAATTCTACAATAAAAACGTTTTCTAAAATACCCTAACCCACCCCAAATGCCTGCCTGAACAACCACTTTTTAATGCACGGCGGAAGCTCATTAAAGAAAGGGCATGACGGAGTTCCCTAGGGAGGGAGTTCCACAGAGTGGAGGCCACCACAGAAAAGGCCCTCTCCTTCGTCCGCACCAGTCTAGCTGTCCTGGCTGATGGGACAGAGAGAAGGCCATCCGAGGCTGATCTTGTTAAGCGGCCTGTCTGGTGCTGCTGGAGGCACTTCTTAAGATAGGCTAGGCCGGAACCATATAGGGTTTTAAAGGTCAAAACCAACACCTTGAATTTGGCCCAGAAAACAACTGGTAACCAGCGCAACTCCTTCAGCACTGGAGTGATGTGATCTCGCCGGCTGCTGCCTTTAATCAGGCGAGCCGCCGCGTTCTGTACCAGCTGCAGCTTCCGAACCGTCTTCAAGGGTTACCCCACGTAGAGCGCATTACAGTAGTCTAAACGAGAGGAGACCAGGGCATGTACTACCGATGGGAGCAGATGGTCTGGAAGGAAGGGGTGCAGCCACCGTATCAGATGGAGTTGATACAGCGCTGTCCGGCTCACAGCTGACACCTGAGCCTCCATGGACAGCTGGGAGTCCAAAATGACCCACAGGCTGCGGACCTGGTCTTTCAAGGGTAGCGGTTCCCCATTCAACACCAGGTCAACATCCCCCAGCCTCCTCTTGTCTCCCACCAAAAGTACCTCGGTCTTGTCAGGGTTCAGCTTCAGCTTATTCCTCCCCATCCAGCCACTCACCGTCTCCAGACATTTGGACAGGGATTCTACGGCCAATCTTGGTGAAGGTTTGAACGAGAGGTAGAGCTGCATGTCATCCGCATATTGATGACACCGCACCCCAAACCTCCTGAAGATAGCCCCCAGCGGCTTCACATAGATGTTAAATAGCATCGGGGAGAGGAAGGAACCCTGTGGCACCCCACAAGTGAATGGCCACGGGTCCGAAACCTCCTCTCCCAGTGCTACCCTCTGGTACCTGCCGGAGAGGAAGGACCGGAACCACCGCAATACGGTGTCTCCAATGCCCAACCCCTCCAGGCGGTCCAGGAGGATACTGTGGTCAACGGTATCAAATGCCGCTGAGAGGTCGAGGAGAACAAGGAAGGAGCATTCACCCCTATCCAGAGCCCTCCTCATATCATCCACCAAGGTGACCAAGGCCGTTTCTGTCCCATGCCCAAGCCTGAAGCCTGAGTGAAATGGGTCTAGATAATCAGTTTCTTCCAAGAAAAGCATTCCTGATATATGTGTGTCCCCCACATATATATCCTAGAATTCCCTCACAGAAAATATACACCAAGAGGCTCAGTCTCCCCACATGGAAAAACCCCACTTGCATTAGAGCATACCCTTAAAAGCGATGCATTTGTGAAAGATACACATTTCTCAACATCTGACATTTCTTAAATCAATTTCTCAGGCTTTTGTAATCAGAAATCTGCAGTAGCTTTTCCATGGCACTAGTTAATGAATATAGCCTCACCACTAAGACAGTTACACATTTCCTTCTCCTTACAAATGAATGCTAACTAGCCACCCAGCTGAAAAAATGGGTTTTAATAGCCATGACAGGAACAAAGATAATAAGTCTCAAGAACAAATGAAATAGCTGATGTAAGACTTTTGTTGAATAGGTTACCAGACTTTAATATATTACTGGAAAAGATTACAGAAGAAATAACAAACATTTAACATTGTCTGAAACAACGTGGCCTCATTTACAAGTGCATGTTGGTTTGAAAAACAGTTTTAAGGAGGAACTGCTGTGGGCTGCTTGTTTAAATCAAGGGAGCTACAAGTGTTCTGCTTCTCTAACTATTGCAGAAGCAAAAATGAACCACAACCTTTTAGATAAAGCAACAAACAGTCTTGTGGCATCTTAAAAGACATTTACCTAAATTTATTTACTGTGCAATCCTATACATATCTCCTCAGAAGTAAGTCCCACTGTATCCAGTGGGGCGTACTCCCAGGTAAGTGGGTATAGGATTGCAGCCTTAGTTATTTTTAGTTTTTTAATGTTCATTACTTATTTTCCCCTTATCCAAACCTTGGCAGGAATGAGAATAAGCCCTGTACTAGAACACATACAGGGGAGCAAATCTGTAGTTTGTGTTGTGTGAAAGGCCTATACAAACATATGGTGGTCAACTCCCTCACCCCACCAAAGCTGAATACAGTCATGCAGATGCAATAATACTACCACCTCCATGTTGAAGTTTTGAATTGCTGTATATAAACATGGTGAAGATACAATAATCCCAGGTGGTCTGAGAGAATAAAGCAGCTTCCCTCAAATAATATAGAATCAAGAGTCAAAATCTCTTCATGTAAAGATGGAGTGCAATAACCACCCATCCTCACAACAGCCTCCTGAGACAGTGGGGATCTCTACACCTCAAGTTTATTGTGCGTTCATGGTTGCTCACTCACTGAATTGTGCGGGTCCGTTACATGATGTCGTCGTTGTCCAGTCATTATCCCACTATTTCCTCCCACCTATCCCATGTTTTCCTCAAATGGAAATAAATGGGTATTTTTCCAAATTTGTGCAAATGTCTTCCCTGTGTATTTCTCCCCTAGCATGAATGAAGCACTGAGTGTGGTTGTTGGGGGCATGGTCATGATGTCGAAGGTGGTGATGAAGGTCTGATGGGGGTTCAGCCTTCCCGCTCCAGCGCCATTTTGGCTCCTCGCCATTTTCAGCCTGCCTGTTCAAAACAGAGTGGCAGAATGGCAGAGGAGCAGCACAGCAGCGGGGCAGAGGGTGGCAGAGTGGAGGAGCAGCAGAAGGGCTGAATGGCAGGGACTGGCCAAAAGCATGGCCCAGGGAGATTGGTGGGGGGGCTGTCCACATGTCAGTCTCCATCTACCAGTAATATGCAAGGGGAGGGAAAGGGGCAGGAACCCAGGAACAAGTATCACTGAACCTGGAGCCTGTGTAATGCCTCTTCATGGAAACATAACGCTATAGGAATGGCCATCTACAGAGAAGGAAGCGCGTGTAAAGGGAATCAGTTGTGATCCTGCATTTAAAACAGAAGTGGAAAGCCCCTTTTTAAAAGCAGGATTTTAGGTGTAGAAATCCCCAGTAACATGGAGGAAGTGATTTCACAATTAGCAAGTTACTCATACTTCTGAACCCCCACTTTCACCACAGCAAGATCTGTGTACTGCACAGGTAATTGTAATGTCAAGCACATAGATCTGATTGTAAGAAATCTCCACTTCAGACCTTATATCAGAAGGTGAGATTCAGAAGTGTGTTATGATAAGTGGAACTGCAACAAAATGTTGCAGTGTGGAGTGTTCCTGGTTCGGAGTTCAAGCCAGGTAAACCTCGCCCTGTTCCATGACTCTCCATTCCATTCCTACTCCCACTTGTTTTCGGGGGGGGGGGGGGCAGATCCTTCTCAACAGTCAGTCAACATTCTTAGCATGCTCAATCCACATTGGACTTGGGGCGCCCCTTATGATTTTTTCCCAAAGTTTCTTTGTACTGTAAACCTTTGGGTTCCTCCCTCTTGTACTTCTCTGTTGCCATTTTGGTATATAGGCAACATTCAGTATATAGGATTTCATACATACAAGTAGTGCCCAAGGGCAACCCAGAATGAACACAGCACATGGTAGACTATTGCCCAGTTCACCACATGTCCAAATCTCCAGCTTTTTTCAAGGATTTTTTTTTTAAACTGAGTCAGCAGCTCATCACTGGCAGGTTATGAATTTGAATAAAGACAACCCACATACCATGTAAAAAAGTCAATTTAGATAAAGGTGAGCACAAATTCTACCATGTTAAAAATGTTCATGACATTGGCAATGGTATGCATCCTTACTATACAAAGCAGCCAGTATAAAGCCAGTGAGAACAGAGAACCAGGTTAGCTAATGGAACAGGAGAACAAAGGAGGCAAGTGAAGTCATCACAATCTACAACTAATTGCCCTGTGGGTAGGTAGAGGAGAGTGAGATAGGCACACCAAGGCAGACAAAGAAGCAGGCCTGCTCTAGTTGGAGTCTCCTTCCTTCCCCAACCTTGTAGGGTCATCTATAACCAACTGTCCTATTGGAAGCAAAAGGAGAGGGAAGGAGATGAAGACGACATGGAAGCCAATGACAGCACCCTCCCCCCACCCCTTTCCAGGGCCAATTGAAAAAACTCCCCTGTGGGAAAGATCCTACTGAATTGTTATGTTTTTATATTATCATATTGTGATTTTAATATTGCATTTTGATTTTACTTGCAATCCACCTTGAAAGGATCTGTATCCTGAAAGACAGGATATAATTAATTTAAATAAATTAATTAAATTATGCTCATAGGGGTTGTTGCTATTCCCCCTCCAATTTCATACTCAAGGAAACAACATGTACATTTTAATTTTCTCATCGCACAAAGTAGTCTGCCACCACCACTCTCCCCTCTCAGTCCCACCCAGATTCATCAGAATCCTTTGCCTGACTTCCTGTGTTGGCTGTTGACCTTAGGTTTCTATGGCATTATGTCACAGAGGAGCTGAGCTCCTTCAGACTTATAATTCCAAAACATGAAAATGATTCCATCAATGTTCCATAGATGTTCTGTTGTAGATTACAAAAGAAAATTGAATACAGGTGAGATAGTTAAGTGTTATCAATGTTTTACAGATGAAGTAAGTATGCTCAGGTCAAATTATGTACTCAATTACAATGCCATCAAAGTCAATGGGATAATAATACTCATAACCCTTGACCCAGAATGGCATGCACTGAGGCCAGTTAGGGGTCCCAGATTACTTCGTAGATTCTGGCTCTCAAGTTATTGTCAAGTACTGTGTTACTGCCTGAATAAATATTACCTTATCTTTTCCACTTCAAAATCCCAGAGCACAGACAAAATTTAGTTGAAATGAAAGTTGAATGTATATACAAAGATAAATCCTTTAGAAATTTAGAGAGCAACATGAGATATTTTGTAGGCATGTTGAGTGAACTGGGAAGCGGTGGGGAGGAGGAACATAAGACCCATACTGACCCTGATACTGAAGATAATATATAGCCACCATGACCAGTAGTCATTGATAGCCTTATTCTCTATAATAGCCTTATCCTCAATGAAAAAAGCAAATGGCTGATTTTAAGGTTTACGGTGCAATCCCATACTCAAGATCAAAAGGAGCCTCAGGATTTGGTGGAAGCCCCGCTACGCCAGTAGAACTTGAGATATGCCACCAGCATGAAAGATACACCAGTGGAACAGCCCAGATACATCAGTAGAACAATCGTTTGCAAAGTTACAACAGAGAAACAGCCAAAATGGGGTGGAGTTGTAGACAGTCCATGGGTTGCACAAGGGAGGAACACCCTAACACCATATCTTAGATCCCTTCAATTGACTGCCACGGCCCTGGTGACAACGCAACACTACACCAGCTCCAGACCTAGTACAAAGAATTTCCCTCCCATTAACTTCAATGGGAGGAGAAAAACACCTAAAAAATAGCTGCCCCTCATCTATGACCTTCCACACACCACCACAATAGCCCATTCGATGTGGTGCAATAGAGCACCCAATCACACCAGCCATACATAAATCCCATCACAGGAGACAATAATTTCAGATGATAGGGCACACGACATGGTGCTATATCTCTGTAGCTCCATGACATGTACATTGGGAGTTCACAAGGGAGAAATCTGGTGATGAGAAACTATGTAAAAAGGGCACTTTGGTGCCTTTCCACACAAAGGGAGCACTTTGTACAGAACACCTTGGTCTAAGAACCCACAGGAGAAACTGAGCACATTGCTAACACTTCTCAGCTTAGAACTTTAACATGTACCTTGCCTCAAGTCTCCAGACACAAACACTCCACATGCCCCCACTGCAACAATGGGGGGTGGGGGGTGCCAGGCCACAGCAACCCACACAGATAAGCAAGGGAGGGTAAACACGTTCTGTAACATATAATTGCTGGAACTGTCTCCCACCTCTTCCCACCCACCCATTTGCTGTGGTGAGTCTTATCTGAACTGTATTGCTTTCTTTCCCCCACAGCAGCAGAGAACAGTGTCTTCCACATACAGGGGAGGCACTCACCCCCACATGCAGGTAAGCTCTCTGTTGGTAAAGGCTATGCACTCCATTCCAGCCATTGCCATGGCTAGCCAAACACTCATGAGCACTTTTGCGTTGCAGGAGCCAGTGTTTCACTACAGTCCCAAAGCAGGGAGGGATACACAAGCTTGTAGTCACTGCAATCTCAACCACACTGTCAGAAGCAACTCCTATTGTGCCCCAAACATGATGCTGTTTTGCCAGACATGCAAAAAAGTGAGCGGGGCCATTCCCCCACACTTCCCTCTGGTTGGGCTCTAATTCCCATCTCCTACTCCAGTTCCCTGCCCTATTCAGTGAGCCACTAGACGCTTCCGCTGTCAGTAAGCGCTACCCATGTTGTGTGTCCGTGTCCTTCCCCTCCCCATTGGCTGCTTGGCCAAAGAATAGTTTCCCTCCATTGTCCCAAGAGGGCTGTGTGTGCTCTCTGCAGGCTCTCTGTCCAGGGAGCGATGTGCGTGCTGTGATGTGCTGTGCTGTGTTGTGTGGCTTCTCCTTCCTTGCCTTTTTGTATCTTAAAAACAGTGCTTATGAGGAGTACCAGAGGATTCAAACCCCTGTCTGTAGGGAGGCCTGCGGACTTATTGTAGCAGGGCTGTTTGTTGGCTGTGCTACTTGGGATGATGGAGTGCAGGTGCTATGGCATTGCCTCGTGTGTTGTGTGTGTGGCATTGCAAGAAGTGTGCTGGAGTTGCGTCCCTGTCATTGTGAGTTCTTCGTCTGCCTCTGTGTGTGCATGGCATGTGGGCATCATAACCAGCACAGCCCCTAACTAGTTTCCACTAGCAGTGTTTCCATGTGTAGGTTGGTTGTTTTTACGCTGTTTTTGCATTTTCTGTTGATATGTTTTCCCCTTCCCCTACTGGGCTGAGCACGCATAAGATATGGCAGCTGTACTACTGGCATAGCAGTGGCATTTCTCCCCACTCCCCAGTACAATTAGAATATAGATTTCCTCTGCCCATAGCCTCCTGGCAAAATTAAGATTTAAAAATACAATTAGATATATGATAACATTTTCATACTAAAAAAAAAAGTTCAGCAGAGGTCATTAAATTAATGAAGTCCTCCTGTATGCATCAGTTATTATCTGACACCTGTTGTACACAAATACAATTACACATGTGAATTGTTAGTGCTTGGATGGTAATCACCAAAACAGGTTAATTCAGTAAGGTTTTCATTTGTACCCTATACAGAGATTGAAAAACTACAGTAAAAAACATACTTTCCTATAAAAACATTCAATGACCTGATGGAAAAATAATTAGTTGAATTTGAAAATCAGCTCACTGCATTTTCATTTCGATATATTTACGCATGAGTGTAAGCAAGTCAAATGAAATACAAGAATTCCACCCACCTAGTGGCAAAGCTAACAGCTATAAAACTATAAAAGATACTCCATCTCCTATTACTGTAAGAGATACTCACATATCTTACCATCATGGATTATTATTAGTATTGGATTACAGTGGTACTAAATGTTGTTCTTTTGCTATTATAAATAATGTTATTTTAAAATGTATTACTTACGTTCCACATCATTCACATAAGCACGTTTTCAAAATTACACAATACAAAATAAATTACCGTGGAGAGGTAGCCATGTTAATCCATTGCAGCAAAAACAACAAAGCATTTCGTGTCACCTGAGGGCGCAATCCTATGCATGGCTGGCTGGCGAATACTAGGAGTTGTAGGACTTCTTTCTGTCTAAACATACATATAGTCAGGGCCAGAAATATTGGAGCAAGGATAACTCTTTTGGCAGTTGGCCTCTGTACACCACCACATTGAACTTGAAAGGAAACACACCCAGATGGGAGTGAAATCAGGACTTTCAGCTGTAATTTAAGGGGTTTGACAAAAGTGGGGCACAAACCATTCAGGAAGTACAGCCAGTGGCATCCACACACACCCATCATTGGTGGCTCATAAGTAATGGAACAAACCAACATCATTTCAAACTTAAGGATTGCCTTCAATTTTGTTGTTGTTCAGTCGTTAAGTCGTATCCAGCTCTTCGTGACCCCATGGACCATAGCACGCCAGGCCTTCCTGTCCTCTGCTCTCTCCCATGGTGTGCTCAAGTTCATATTCATTGCATCGGTGATGCTATCTAGCCATCTCATCCTCTGCCGTCCCCTTCTCCTTTTGCCTTCAATCTTTCCCAGCATCAGGGTCTTTTCCAGGGAGTTTTCTCTTCGCATTAGGTGGCCAAAATATTTGAGCTTCAGTTTCAGTATCTGTCCTTCCAATGAGCACTCAGGGTTGATTTCCTTTAGGATTGACTGATTTGACCTCCTTGCAGTCTGGGGGAATCGTAAGAGTCTTCTCCAGCACCACAGTTCGAAAGCATCAATTCTTCGGCGCTCAGCCTTTCTTATAGTCCAGCTCTCACAGCCATACGTTGCTACTAGGAAAACTGTAGCTTTGATTAGACGGACCTTTGTCGGCAAGGTGATGTCTCTGCTTCTTACTATGCTGTCTAGGTTTGCCATAGCTTTCCTCCCAAGGAGCAAGCGTCTTTTAATTTCATGGCTACAGTCACCGTCTGCGGTGATCTTGGAGCACAAGAAAATAAAATCTGTCACTGCTTCCATTTCTTCCCCTTCTATATGCCAGGAAGTGGTGGGGCCAGATGTCATGATCTTAGTTTTTTTAATGTTGAGTTTCAAACCAGCTTTTGCACTCTCCACTTTCACCCTCAACAAGAGGCTCTTGAGATCCTCTTCGCTTTCTGCCATTAGGGTGGTATCGTCTGTGTATCTGAGGTTGTTGATAATTCTCCCAGCAATCTTAATTCCGACCTGTGATTCATCCAACCTGGTGTTTCTCATGATGTACTCTGCATATAAATTAAATAAGCAGGGCGACAAAATACAGCCTTGTTGTACTCCTTTCCCAATTTTGAACCAATCGGTTGTTCCATGTCCAGTTCTTACTGATGCTTCTTGACCCTCGTACAGGTTCCTCAGGAGACAGGTAAGGTGGTCTGGTACTCCCATCTCTTTCAGAATTTGCCAGAGTTTGTTGGGATCCACACAATCAAAGGCTTTAGCGTAGTCAATGAAGCAGAAATAGACGTTTTTCTGGAATTCTCTTGCTTTCTCCATGATCCAGCGAAAGTTGGCGATTTGATCTCTAGTTCCTCTGCCTCTTCGAAACCCCGCTTGTACTTCTGGTAGTTCTCGGTTCACATACTGCTGAAGCCTACCTTATAGGATTTTGAGCATCACCTTGCTGGCATGTGAAATGAGCGCAATTGTACGGTAGTTTGAACACTCTTTGGCATTGCCCTTCTTTGGAATTGGAATGTAAACTGACCTTTTCCAGTCTTGTGGCCACTGTTGAGTGTTCCAAATTTGTTGGCATATTGAGTGCAGCACTTTAACAGCATCATCTTGTAGGATTTTAAATAGCTCAGCTGGAATACTGTCATCTCCGCTAGCTTTGTTGTTAGTAATGCTTCCTAAGGCCCACTTGACTTTACTCTCGAGGATGTCCAGCTCAAGTTCAGTGACTGCACTATCATGGCTATCAGGGACATTCAGATCTTTTTGTGTATTCTTTCCACCTCTTCTTAATCTCATCTGCTTCTGTTAGGTCCCTGCCTTCTTTGTCCTTTATCATGCCCATCTTTGCATAAAACGGTCCCTTGAGATCTCCGATT
This sequence comes from Heloderma suspectum, assembly GCF_057233095.1. Classification (NCBI taxonomy): domain Eukaryota; kingdom Metazoa; phylum Chordata; class Lepidosauria; order Squamata; family Helodermatidae; genus Heloderma; species Heloderma suspectum. The sequence goes on from NC_139458.1 coordinate 278,374,192, forward strand.
TTCTTGAAGAGATCTCTAGTCTTTCCCATTCTATTGTTTTCCTCGATTTCTTTGCATTGTTCATTTAAGAAGGCCTTCTTGTCTCTCCTTGCTATTCTCTGGAACTCTGCATTCAGTTGGATAGATCTTCCCCTTTCTCCCTTGCTTTTCGCTTCCCTTCTTTCCGCAGCTACTTGTAAAGCCTCATCAGACAGCCACTTCGCTTTCTTGCATTCCTTTTTCTTTGGGATGGATTGAGTTGCTGCCTCCTGAACAATGTTACGGGCCTCCGTCCATAGTTCCTCAGGCACTCTGTCTATCAGGTCTAATCCCTTAAATCTATTCCTCACCTCCACTGTATATTCATAAGGGATAGGATTGAGGTCATACCTGAATGGTTTAGTGGTTTTCCCTCCGTTCTTCAATTTAAGCCAAAATTTTGCAACAAGAAGCTCATTATCTGAGCCACAATCAGCTCCAGGTCTTGTTTTTACTGACTGTATAGAGCTTCTCCATCTTTGGCTGCAAAGGACATAATCAATCTGATTTCGATACTGACCATCTGGTGATGTCCATGTGTAGAGTTGCCTCTTGTGCTGTTGGAAAAGAGTATTTGCTATGATCAGCGTATTCTCTTGGCAAAACTCTATTAGCCTTTGTCCTGCTTCATTTTGTACACCAAGGCCATGCTTGACTGTTATCCCGGTGATTTCTTGACTTCCTACTTTAGCATTCCAATCCACTATGATGATGAGGACATCTTTTTTTGGCGTTAGTTCTAGAAAGTGTTGTAGGTCTTCATAGAACTGATCAACCTCAGCTTCTTTGGCCTCAGTGGTTGGGCATAGACTTGAATTACTGTGATGTTGAATGGGTTGGCTTGGATTCGTACTGAGATCATTCTATCGTTTTTAAGATTGTACCCCAGTACTGCTTTTCCCACCCTTTTGTTGACTATGAGTGCTACTCCATTTCTTCTAAGGGATTCTTGCCCACAGTAGTAGATATAATGGTCACTTGAATTAAATTTGCCCATACTTGTCCATTTTAGTTCACTGATTCCCAAGATGTCAATGTTCAATCTTGCCATCTCATGTTTGACCACCTCCAGCTTACCTTGATTCATTGATCTGACATTCCAGGTTCCTAAACAATATTGTTCTCTACAGCATTGGACTTTCTTTTCACCACCAGACACATCCACAGCTGAGTGTCCTTTCGGCTTTGTCCCAGCTGCTTCACTCTTTCTGGCGCTACTTGGAAATTCCCTCTGCTCTTCCTCAGTAGTATATTGGACACCTTTCGACCTGAGGGGCTGTCCTTCCGGCATCCTAATGATGGCCTCCTTCACTTGCATGGACACCTCTCTGGACTTCATGTTGGGAGTTCCAGTGAACAACTACCAAATGTAAATGTAACACTCAGAACCACCTCCAGGCCTTTTATCTGCTTGATTGGTCATGGGGTACCCAGGAAACAGGCCACACCTGGCCATACAGCTGCTTGTCAGCCATTCGTTCCATTACTTATGAGCCACCAACGATGAGTGTATGTGTATGCACGGTGTACGGAGGCCAACTGCCAAAACATTTGTCCTTGTTCCGATATTTCTGGCCCTGACTGTAGGAATGCACCCTGACACATTTATTCTGGCAGAAACTTTCATACATCTGATGAAGTGGAAGCCTACAAAAACGTATGCCAGAATAAATTGGTTAGACTTTAAGGTGCCACAAAACTCTTTGTTGTTTTTGTTTCTGTATGCATAAAAAGCATTTACACAAGTTACCAGTGGTGTACAATTGACAAACAGCAATTTGCCTGGCTTTAGGAGGAAATGTTTCAGATGGACTGAGAGCATATGATGCAATCATCTTGCAAGCTAAGCAGGTCTGGATCTGGTCAGTGCCTAGATAGGAAACCATCAGAGCACCCATGAGTGCTGCTTTGAGTTCCATGAGGAAGAAAGGCAGGATAGAAATGTATTTACATTAATAGATAATAGTCGTTTGCTTAAAAGATTATAGTGGCATTATCTTTATGGTCACTTATGCATTTGTAGGAAATTTGAATTAGAATATAAATTAGGCACAATTTTTTAACTTGCTTGTTGTACTCATGCCAATAAAAGCTTTACCATATAAATGAATTATTATTATTATTATTATTATTATTCAAAGATGGGGAATTAAAATTATGATAGAAGTGCCTTTTAGATAAGTACCTTTTAACTAGGATATATATAAAGTAGATTTTTTTAAAAAAAAGAGATCATTTTTAAATGCATTTAAAACAGTACAAATAAAATCTTAGATCTAAAGAGATCCTTCTGAGAGTAGAAGGTACTTATGTTCAAACAAGGGAGGGGCTATAATGTCTACCAATTCCTCTCCCAACTGCACTCTGTCCCGCTGAGCTGCATTGCACACTATTGCCAAAGGTTCACCAACCCTCAAAAGTGGCTTGAGCGGAGCACAAGAGGCTGTGGTGGAAAGGGAAGTAAGAAAACCTCATTGCATGGGTATTGTTTGGCACATGGCTCCTTGATCCAAGCCACAGGTTAATTCAAAAATAAACCCTAACTATTATTTTTAATGCAGTAGTTAAAAAGTCCAGAGTCGAACGTACGCAAGAAAATGCCAGACAGAACAGGAGGGTATTCAATAACTACTTAAAACTCACAAATAAGGTGGCCTGGCAGACCTCCCTGGGAAGGATATTCTACAACTGTGACATCACTATCAAGGACATTGTATTGAGCACCACTGAATCCTATACATTGGATAGAGGGGATCCAGAGATAAGAATCTTTTTTGACCCTGATCTCAAGGGTCAAAAAAGTTCATATGGGAGAAGATGCTCTCTCATGGCCTCTCTTGTCAGAGGGCTTGTCCTGGTATAGGGATTTCAGCAGAATACCAGGCACTGCTTCTACACTACCTCTATTAATTTCAACGGGACTTACACAGGCTTCCCATGTAAATTCTATCCAAATAGCCAGAGACTGTGCACTACCAGTGCTTGAGAGGATGCAACCTTTATTGATAAGGATCAAACTGTATATGCAACAGTATAAAATATAGTTTAATTAAGAATTAATACATTAAAATGGTAAAATGAGGAAAGCTGTAATTCAGCACTAACAAAATAATTTTCACGTTTACAAGTTCAAACGTCAGCTGAATACATGGAAGTACAGAGACCAAATTTTAAGTGTGCGATTAATGATAATGGCATGGTTATTTTCAAGTTTCCTGCCCCAGCAGCTAAACATGCTGAGAATTACCCATCAAGACAGTTGGAGCTTTTTTGCTTTCAAAAAGACAACTCAGGGTCATGTCACACAATTAGCTTTTAGATGCATACCACTTAGAGATATTTTTTAAAATATGGTAGGTGGTATATAAATCTAACTAATTAATTAATGGTTTTAAAATGTACACACAAAAATAAAGTGTTGAATGCAAGAAATATGTATCATACATGTCAATTTATCAGGGAATCATGATTGGCTGCAGTGCTTTGCTGAGCATGCACTCAGTGGCAAATTTAAGTTTAAGAATGTGGTAAGAATATAAATATAAATAAATAAATATTGACAGGTGGTTGACCAGAGGAAAACCAATGGATGATTTTGTTGTTTTACAAAATATATATCAGTCTAGGGAATTTATTACCAAAGAATTTTGTAATGATCACTAGTACAAATTGCTTACTAACTATGATGGCCAATTTACATATTAAGAAACACTGACTTCTGTCTGTTGGCACTGTGTCCTGCTTGTTAATTATCCTTGGCATCTATCTGGATATCCACTGTTGGTAGAAATAATGCCAAGATAAACAGAATTTGGTCTGACCCAGCATGGTAATTCTTAGGTTCTTAAAAAAAAAATATTCTGAAATCCTAACTTGATAATGGAATAGATTAACTGCATAGTATGTGTACTGTTGTATGTTTCTCTTGTAAGGATATTTATGTTGCTGGAACAGAAAAAACAACATACCTTTCTTCTTTGATTTACTGAAAAAGAACCCAAACATTTTGTTGAAAATGCCTTTTTTCACCTGAAATAGAAATAATCATTAACTGGGGTTTTGAAATATTCAAGATCATAGAGAGCAAGTGAGATAATCACTATGGAATAGCAAGATATTTAAAACAATATGGCTTGGCTCCCAGGTTCCATGAGCAGAGTTCTACTGAAGGAACAAGGCTTTCTCACCTTCACCTTCCCACTGGAGAACCCAAAAATCTGTTCCTGAGGGTTGGGAGACTTTCCAGAAGAGATTGGGATGTGGTGGGGGAGCTACAGTGGGAAGGGGAAGTTGGCAAAATTCAGTGACCCTCCTTCTGCGAGTGGAAGTGCCTTTCTACTTGCAGAGGGAACCTTTGGACCCAAGTCTGTGACCCAGTTCACACATCATAAGCCACAGTTCCTCTGGAACCCTGGCTTGCCATGTACGAGCAGTGTGCTCGTGCACACTGCCAATCACTCCTACTGAAAGCAGGAGTGTCTAAACCAGGGGTGTCGAACCTCTGGCCTGTAGGCCTGTTCTGGCCCACAAGGGTCCCCAATCTGGCCCGCAAGCTTTCTAGGGTGGATGTGGCCCCTTTCCAATGCTACACTCTATCTCCTTACTTTTCTGCATTGATCTGTACAAACTGCTGATAGGTCCACCGATCCCTTTTCCAGATTTTTTTCTTTGTTTTTTCCTTTCTTTCCTGTTAAAGTGCCTTATGTCTCAGTAAACATGTGTGGTGTGTGCTGGATTTTAAAAGCACTTTGAAGCCACTGTTGTAGCTTATGCCTTGGTAGACATACATAGCATTGCTCTGTGACTCCAAATGTGTGTTTATTTTCTGAGTAAACATGCATACCATTGTGACTCTTACTTCTGAGTAAACATGCATGGTGTGTGTGTGTGTGTGTGTGTGTGTGCTGGATTTTTAAAGCACTTTTAAACCACTTAAATGTGGCTTAGTTCTCAGTAACATTACTAACACTACACTACAACAGTAACACTATAAACAGTGGGATTTGGGGTTGACTTTAGGTCTCACTCACTGCTGGAATCTGGCCCCTGAGACCTTCTCCCTTGGTCTGAAAAAGCTTCAACTCCACTGGACTAAACAAGCCACGGACCTTCGGTCTGTGGTTTGTTTAGCGTCACGTGCGAACTCAGACATCTGGCTTGTCTCCCCCCCAACAAACGAGAGAAATAACCCACATTGAGATCTCAAGGGAACGTTTTGTGCAAAGACGGGCATGATAAAGGACAAAGAAGGCAGGGACCTAACAGAAGCAGATGAGATTAAGAAGAGGTGGAAAGAATACACAGAAGAGCTATACAGGAAAGATCTGAATGTCCCTGATAGCCATGATAGTGCGGTCACTGAACTTGAGCCGGACATCCTAGAGAGTGAAGTCAAGTGGGCCTTAGGAAGCATTATTAACAACAAAGCTAGCGGAGATGACAGTATTCCAGCTGAGCTATTTAAAATCCTAAAAGATGATGCTGTTAATGTGCTGCACTCAATATGCCAACAAATATGGAACACTCAACAGTGGCCACAAGACTGGAAAAGGTCAGTTTACATTCCAATTCCAAAGAAGGGCAACGCCAAAGAGTGTTCAAACTACCGCACAATGGCGCTCATTTCACATGCCAGCAAGGTTATGCTTAAAATCCTACAAGCTAGGCTTCAGCAGTATGCGAACCGAGAACTACCGGAAGTACAAGCTGGGTTTCGAAGAGGCAGAGGAACTAGAGATCAAATCGCCAACATTCGCTGGATCATGGAGAAAGCAAGAGAATTCCAGAAAAACATCTATTTCTGCTTCATTGACTACGCTAAAGCCTTTGATTGTGTGGATCACAACAAACTCTGGCAAATTCTGAAAGAGATGGGAGTACCTGACCACCTTACCTGTCTCCTGAGAAACCTGTATGAGAGTCAAGAAGCAACAGTAAGAACCAGACATGGAACAACCGATTGGTTCAAAATTGGGAAAGGAGTACAACAAGGCTGTATATTGTCGCCCTGCTTATTTAACTTATATGCAGAGTACTTCATGAGAAACGCTGGGTTGGATGAATCACAGGTCGGAATTAAGATTGCCGGGAGAATTATCAACAACCTCAGATACGCATACGATACCACCCTAATGGCAGAAAGCGAAGAGGATCTAAAGAGCCTCTTGTTGAGGGTGGAAGTGGAGAGTGCAAAAGCTGGTTTGAAACTCAACATTAAAAAAACGAAGATCATGGCATCTGGCCCATCACTTCCTGGCATATGGAAGGGGAAGAAATGGAAGCAGTGACAGATTTTATTTTCTTGGGCTCCAAGATCACTGCAGATGGTGACTGTAGCCATGAAATTAAAAGACGCTTGCTTCTTGGGAGGAAAGGTATGGCAAACCTAGACAGCATAGTAAGAAGCAGAGACATCACCTTGCCGACAAAGGTCTGCATAATCAAAGATATGGGTTTCCCAATAGTAACGTATGGCTGTGAGAGCTGGACTATAAGGAAGGCTGAGCGCCGAAGAATTGATGCTTTCGAACTGTGGTGCTGGAGAAGACTCTTACGAGTCCCCTGGACTGCAAGGAGGTCAAATCAGTCCATCCTAAACTAAATCAACCCTGACTGCTCATTGGAAGGACAGATACTGAAGCTGAAGCTCAAATATTTTGGCCACCTAATGTGAAGAGAAAACTCTCTGGAAAAGACCCTGATGCTGGGAAAGACTGAAGGCAAAAGGAGAAGGGGATGGCAGAGGATGAGATGGCTGGATAGCATCACTGTTGCAATGAATATGGACTTGAGCACGCTCCAGGAGAGAGCGCAGGACTGGAAGGCCTGGCGTGCTATGGTCCATGGGGTCATGAAGAGGCGGACACGACTGAACGACTGAACAACAACAAAAATATTCTGTGTATATACTCAAAGGAACAATTCAGCCCAGTGACTGAATTACTTGCTTACAATCATTCTTTGGCTGCAATAGATCCACTATCATGCTATCTATGCTACAGAACAGAACACCCGCTAAACTGGTGTTACTGTAGTGCAATTACCTCAGGGAGTTTTAGTGAGGAGGGTGAGCCTATTCAGCTCTCTATATTGAATTTGTTTAAAACTCCCCAGAACACAGGACACGATAACCATTCTCACATGACACAGGAAAAGAACAGTAGCCACATCCCCAGTTGAAGAGACTTTTAAAATATGGACAGCCTGCACAGCATAAGAATGAGGGTAAAGTAGGCTCTCTCTATACCATTGCACTATGTACATCAACTGTATTATGAACATGATAGGAGAAGAACATGTTCCGGGGTGGGGGAGGACAGGCAGGGGGAGAGACATGTGAAACAGCATAGTGTATGACTAAGAGAAGCATGGAGTACAAGATTAAAGTCAAAAGGGTTTTTTTTTAATTGTGTGGGCTAGCAATCATTCAGAAGATATCGGGTGCTTCTAGATGGGGGTTTTATTGTTCAAATCACCATGCTTCGTTCACAGAATTTTACAGGGTGTCCAGACACAGTCATTTTCAATTTGTAACCTTCCTGTGTTTTTCCACTTCTTTTTTTGTACCAGAAAAAGTCCCTCAAAGAGGAAAAGACAGGTTAGCTGCACAGTGCCTTTTGATTGGTATCAATGAAGCCCTTCATGTGGAAGAACCCATGGATTTTAAATCTAGCTTATTTAATTGTGATAAAAGGTGACAGGCTATACCACAAGCTAGAACAACCTAGTGATTCAAATCCCTATGAAATTTCAGTATATTTCATAGATGACAGCATAATAATTGCTGTAACAAATCTAATTTCATAATGTGTTAAACAAGGTCCACCTACAGTTTAAAAGTTACACGATTTATAACAGTGCTGAATTTACTGAAGCATTCAGTCTTAGTAGACGACAAATTGCTAATGTATGCTTATCATGTAATAGTTAGTCTCTGTTCTTCAAAGCCTAATGGACTGATGCTAAGATGTGAAGAACCTTGAATGGGGATGCAAAAGACTGACTGGGCTCTGATTGCTTGAGAACAAGAACTCACTTTAATTATCTAATTATTGAAAAGATTGTGTAATGCATCCTGAACCCCAGAGGGTTAAAGCAAGCTATACACTTTTTTTAATTGATTACATTTTGGCACACCTTATTTTTGAGAACTAAAATGTGGGATATACTATCCAACATTCTCATGATCTTGTATATCAGAACTTCTATCTTGAAACGCTTTGCAATTGTTATATATACACTACATCTGAAAGTAAATATTTCTGAAACCTATATTAACCTTTCATGATATTAAAACATCATATAATAACATATTTCTAATCATATTACTTAGATAGGGTATCCAGATAAAGTCCTAGGCTGCAATCCTGCATACATGTGAACAATTTAAATCCTACTGTCTTCTGCATACAGTAAGGCTGTTTAAGGCAGGAATCCTATACAAACTTACTTGGGCATAAACCCCATTGGATGGGGCTTACTTCTGAGTAGACATGCACAGGATTGTGCTGTAATCCCACTGTGCAAGATGTACAGTTATAGTCCACAAACTTTATCACTGCAGATTCTCTCCAACACATTCCTGCTTGGCAGTAACTCATGCTTAATAGTTCTAGTCTGTTCAATAGCAACCCCATCTTCAAGGGAAGTTTTAAAATACTTAACTGTAGCCACAACAGTATCAAGAAAATAAGCAAAGATATTAGCTTAAAGATGTTTTGTGAGCAATGCACAAGAATACCAATTAGAAAATCAATACAGATTTGATTTTTTTAAGTCACAAAATTTCAGTGGGAGAGAAAATACTTCATCAAACAATGTGCACTTTATTGACAGTTTTGGCATTATTAATTAAAGAGAACTCCTCTGCTACTAGTAGACTGCTAAAGTAATCAATGGTAATACATTATTCCTATAGATCTTTGCAAATATTTAAATCCCACAGCTTGTTCAATCAATATTAGTAGCTAATGCTTTTAACTATTTCCAGAGCAAATATCTAACATGCTTTACAAATATTATCACCAAACAGAAAAGTATTGTTTTTCTCTAGTTCCCTTCAGTACCTTTTAGCCAAGGAATCATGATTTTTTTACTTTTGTCAAATTTAGTCGAGTGTACCTCAGATTTACTATAGTGTAATTGCCAATTGTCCGTGTTACACTGTATGTAGGCTGCTATTACTCCTTCTTCAATGTTTGTCTACCTCTGGTAAATATTACTAGACACTAGAGGCAACTACCCATGAGACTGGTCCGATCTTTGCGGTGCCAGTATTCATACAAATACCACAGCCACATGCCACTTGGGGTGAAGGGGTCTTACATTTGCTTAAATATAAACAAGGAAGTGCCTCTAACTAGAGCAACCATGGCGTTACCATGGTTCACAAACTCTGGTTTTATTAAAACATTAATCATATTCATAACACATCAACTTTGAGAAATAAAAAGGTTTAGAAAAATCAGACGCAAGTCCTCATAAAGGAAGGTTGGCAACAAGGACATGATGTCGTCATCTCATATATCAACTTTCAGATACATAAAGGGTTTTGATCCAGCAGAGGATCCCACTAGTAGAAGTGGGGCAGGGGAGGCACCTTTTGCTGATTTTCCCCCTCCCCCTGGAGCCTCCCAGCACCACCTACCACACTGTTCTGGAGGGTCCCCTGACCCTCCAGTTAAGATTTTCTGAGGATACATGGGGCTGCAGGGGGAAGGAGGAATCGGGAAAAAGTGCCCTGACCCCCTCAATCAGTTAGAGAGTCCCCTGAGCAAAACTGCACTCAAGGGATACTCTTGCTGGCAGGAGCAGTGACTGGATCCAAACCAATGGCATCCCACATGTTTGAAATAACATGGTATATTAAATCTAAATAACTTAATGCAATAGGAAAACTAAAACATTATGAAATGGCACAAAACACATAACCCATATCCCTTTCCTTCTTACAACACTCCAAGCAACTCCCCTCCCTCCCACCAATCTTGTTTTGGATCTCAATCCACAGCCTTAATGATGGCTTGCCTATGACTGTCTGGTGAGCTCATCGTTGAAGTAAGATGTAAACTAGGGAAGCACTGCACTCCATTCCAAGGGTCCCTACAAAATATGAAGCTGCCTTATACCTAGTGTGCCCATTAGTCCATCTATCCTTGTATGAGATGCTCCAAATGGCAACAGCTATCCCAGGTCGCAGGCACAGATCTTCTGCAGCCCTGCAACCTGAGGTACTTTTTAACTTGAGATGACAGAGATTAAATGTGGGATCTTCTGTGTAAGAAGCCTTTATTCTGCCACTATGCTATGGACCCTCTCCTAGTGAGAAGCATTTCACTAGAAAAATCAACTGTTTTCCAGGAGCACAACCAGCATTGCTTCAACAGACACATAGAGATTGCTGGCACCTGCTGCATAGTGCCCATGTAAAGAAACAAAACTCATCCACCCTCAAAATTTCTGAAACTATTTTAAAGGTGGCTTAAAAAAAATTGTCATTACGGAAAGAGCAGTCATCCACATATCTCTGAGAGCCTTCATTAAGCAAAGTGCATCATTATGGCATGAAGGAAGGGGACCTTTTCTGTGGTGGCGCCCTGGATCTGGAATGCCCACGCAAGGGATATTTGTCTGGTGCCATCATTGTGTTCTTTTAGGTGCCAAGTGAAAACATTTTTTATTTGCCTAGGCATTTCAGCTGGTTTTTAAGTGTGGTATAGGTTTAACTGATTGATAAGTTGCAGTTTTAGACCTCTCGCTTCTGTTTTTAGGGATTGATGTTTTACTGAATGTTAGTGTGGTATTCTCTTATCTTTATACTCAGCTCTGGGTGTGGTATACAATTTTTAAAAATAAATAATAAATATCTGCACATGTAGCCCTTTAGAAAAAAAATGTTAAAGCAAGGCTAATTCTTCTTCTCAGCAATTACTTGCCATTCTGAACTACATATTTAATTTTAAAATAATTCTATTAGGAATGAAGCCACAAGATTTCCTTTGCCTACAAAAATCTCAGTCACAGCAGAATACAACACTGTATTAGAATTTAAAGAATCAATTCAAAATACTTGGGGTATATCAGACCTGGACTTTTGGGTATATCAAACCTGGTCCAGCCAAAGTTCAGCACACTTAAGTCCCACTGATTTCAATGGGAACATTAAACACATTTCCCACTGAAATTAATCGCCCTGTTCGGGTGTAACTGCAGCGTCCTACAGCAATTCATGAGTTACTTAATCCACAAAGTATGGGGATATGTTCCACGCACAAGCTGCTTCTGGTTTCCGGGAACAATCTACGAATGCAATATTCGTAGGTTGTTTCTGTGACATCCGAACCCAGGCACTTCAGGTTGTTTGTGGGTTAAACAATCCTAAGTTAACCAATGGTTTGTTCTTGGGTTAACTTGGGATTGTTTAACCCATGAACAACCCCAAATGCCCAGATTTGGACATCACAGAAACAACCTATGAATGCCACATTCATGGGACGTTCCTGGAAACTGGAAGCAACTTGTGCACAGCTCACATTGCACATCCCTACAATTCGAGGGTTAATTAACCCAAAAATTGGCTCCAGACACCACCGTTACGTCCAAACAGAGACAATGAGTCATAGAAGCGCTTAACTTTATTGGCTTGAATAAAATATGTTTCAAGTTACTCAGTTTCACCTACACGTACCACTATTTTTTCCTTCTAGTCTCTTAGTGCTAACTAGTATTGCTTCCCAAAACTAAAAGAAAAAGAAAAAGAAAAAGAAAAAGAAAAGGGGAGGGGGAGGGGGAGAGGGAGAGGAGAGGAGAGGAGAGGAGAGGAGAGGAGAGGAGAGGAGAGGAGAAAGACAGTGGCTTGGGGTTGTATCCAACCCTGGCTATCTGCCAATGGAAAAGAAACCATTATTGGAACAGTTCCCCAACAGCCTCCATGCATCCCCCAAATTTGGTAGGCATATGTGTGGCTGCACAGGGGAGGAGAGCAAGGTGAAGTCCTGTCACATGACCAAATGTCCACTCGCATGACATTGGATTAAAGCCTTGGATCCTAAATTCCCATGAGTGGAATTCCACTTACCGGATGTTTCCACTGGCGATGATTTTCGTCAGTTTTCCCTTCCTCCTGCAGCCCCTTAAGAATCTGCTTCAGAGTTTTGGGAAGCCCTCTAGAAGAGTGTGGGAGGTGGCATGAGGACGGTAAAATCAGCAAAACCTGCCTATCCCACCACCTTCTATAAGTGAGAGCATCTGCTGGATCAGAGTCCCTTCCATGAAAGGCACCTCAGGACCCAAGCCAATGACTGCAATCTTTAAGTCATTAATTTCATGGACGATACAGACAAATTTAGCTACTTATGTAAATAGGAAATAATATAATATGTACATGTAAGGACCCAATTGTTTAGTTTCACTTGGCAACAGCCTTGACTAGAAGAAAGTCCATTTCATCACATGCAGAAATTTAGGCAGTCTTTATTGTTTTTGACAAAACCACTGAGATATTTCAGAACACATATCTTATGATTATTTAAGACTAGGAAGTGTATAGTCCTCATTGCTGCAGAGAAAATTTTGAAGTTATGACTGCACAATTTTGAAGGCTATGTAGAAATGATAGTTTCTGAAGAACGGGAAGGACTTCCCCCTTAACGCTACCACAGCAACAGTCTCATCCGGCAGTGATAAACTACACAGATTAGAAGGAAAAAAGAGAGAAACATTGCTGTAGGAGTGAAAGCCTCTTAAGTAATCCATGTCCTAATTACAGATACTTCCTAGCCCCATATAAAGAAAGTGGGAGACACTAATTACCCCTATTCAATTCTTCATCTTTTGCTATTTCATAGATCTTATGCATTGAAAAATCTGGGTATTTAATACAGACCGGATTCTCCTCATGTTTCTCCATCTCTTCTTCTTCTACTTCTACTTTAGCCTACATGAAAAAAGCATAAACAAGAGTTAGTCTTTTATCATTTTATTATCTAAATCTATAACTAAGATGGACAACATTTGATACAGATTATGCATACACAAAATGCACAAGTACAGATTTTGATGTTACTACAGGCTCTCCTCTATAAACAAGCTAGTTACTTAACTACATTTTGGGACAGTACTATTTCCAAAAGTATTTTATTAATAATTAAAGGGAAGCATACAAAGCAGCAAAATGCTGCAAAGAATGGGCTGCAAAGAATGGAAGCCACCGGCAGAAGAGTTTTCCCCTTGCCTTTACACCCTACAAATCTGCTCTGGAGAATTGGGGTGACTGTCTGGAGCAGGTCTGAGGGACACATGAAAGGCTGCAATAGGGGAGGAGAACAAGGAGACGTCCCAAGTTTTGCATATGCTAAAAAAAACCCAATCTACATGGAACTTCCAAGACAGCTAAAGAGAACTTCCATGTCCAAAGGCACTGTATCTCCAAATACTAGATGCTGGCTACAGGAAAATTCTGTTACTTTCATGTCCTATTTATGAACTTCACAGAAGCATCTGCCTGCTAACTCTAAGAAATAGTGCAGCACTATAAGCACTCCTCCCCTTCATGGATCACTGCCTTGTTGTGGCGAAGGGGCTTGCGTAACTCAGTGAAGCCATAAGCTATGCCGTGCAGGGCCACCCAAGACGGACAGGTCATGGCAGAGAGTTCTGACAAAATGTGGTCCACTGGAGAAGGAAATGGCAACCCACTCCAGTATTCTTGCCAAAAAAAACCCATGGAACGTATCAAAAGGCTAAAAGAGATGACGCTGGAAGATGAGCCCCTCAGGTCAGACGGTGTCCAATATACTACTGGGGAAGAGCAGAGGGTATTTCCAAGTAGCTCCAGAAAGAGTGAAGCGGCTGGGCCAAAGCCGAAAGGACACTCAGCTGTGGATGTGTCTGGTGGTGAAAAGAAAATCCGATGCTGTAAAGAACAATATTGTTTAGGAACCTGGAATGTAAGATCAATGAATCAAGGTAAGCTGGAGGTGGTCAAACATGAGATGGCAAGATTGAACATCAACATCTTGGGAATCAGCGAACTAAAATGGACAGGCATGGGCGAATTTAATTCAGGTGACCATCGTATCTACTACTGTGGGCAAGAATCCCTTAGAAGAAATGGAGTAGCACTCATAGTCAACAAAAGGGTGGGAAAAGCAGTACTGGGGTACAATCTTAAAAACGACAGAATGATCTCCGTACAAATCCAAGGCAAACCATTCAACATCACAGTAATTCAAGTCTATGCCCCAACCACTGAGGCCAAAGAAGCTGAGGCTGATCGGTTCTATGAAGACCTACAACACCTTCTAGAACTAACACCAAAAAAAGATGTCCTCTTTATCATAGGGGATTGGAATGCTAAAGTAGGAAGTCAAGAAATCACCGGGATAACAGGCAAGCATGGCCTTGGTGTACAAAATGAAGCAGGACAAAGGCTAATAGAGTTTTGCCAAGAGAACACGCTGATCATAGCAAACACTCTTTTCCAACAGCCCAAGAGGTGACTCTACACATGGACATCACCAGATGGTCAATATCAAAATCAGACTGATTATGTCCTTTGCAGCCAAAGATGGAGAAGCTCTATACAGTCAGTAAAAACAAGACCTGGAGCTGACTGTGGCTCAGATCATGAGCTTCTTGTTGCAAAATTTCGGCTTAAATTGAAGAACGTAGGGAAAACCCCTAAACCATTCAGGTATGACCTCAATCATATCCCTTATGAATATACAGTGGAGGTAAGGAATAGATTGAAGGGATTAGACCTGATAGACAGAGTGCCTGAGGAACTATGGATGGAGGTCCGTAACATTGTTCAGGAGGCAGCAACGGAATCCATCCCAAAGAAAAAGAAGTACAAGAAAGCCAAGTGGCTGTCTGATGAGGCTTTACAAGTAGCTGACGAAAGAAGGGAAGCGAAAAGCAAGGGAGAAAGGGGAAGATATATCCAACTGAATGCAGAGTTCCAGAGAATGGCAAGGAGAGACAAGAAGGCCTTCTTAAATGAACAATGCAAAGAAATCGAGGAAAACAATAGAATGGGAAAGGCTAGAGATCTCTTCAAGAAAATTGGAGATCTGAAGGGAACGTTTTGTGCAAAGACGGGCATGATAAAGGACAAAGAAGGCAGGGATCTAACAGAAGCAGAGGAGATTAAGAAGAGGTGGAAAGAATACACAGAAGAACTATACAGGAAATATCTTAATGTCCCCGATACCCAGGAGAGTGCGGTCACTGAACTTGAGCTGGACATCCTAGAGAGTGAAGTCAAGTGGGCCTTAGGAAGCATTAGTAACAACAAAGCTAGCGGAGATGACAGTATTCCAGCTGAGCTATTCAAAATCCTAAAAGATGATGCTGTTAAAGTGCTGCATTCAATATGCCAACAAATTTGGAACACTCAACAGTGGCCGCAAGACTGGAAAAGGTCAGTTTACATTCCAGTTCCAAAGAAGGGGAACGCCAAAGAGTGTTCAAACTACCGCACAATTGCGCTCATTTCACATGCCAGCAAGGTGATGCTCAAAATCCTACAAGCTAGGCCTTAGCAGTATGCGAACCGAGAACTACCAGAAGTACAAGCGGGGTTTCGAAGAGGCAGAGGAACTAGAGATCAAATCGCCAACTTTCACTGGATCATGGAGAAAGCAAGAGAATTCCAGAAAAACGTCTATTTCTGCTTCATTGACTACACTAAAGCCTTTGATTGTGTGGATCACAACAAACTGTGGCAAATTCTTAAAGTGATGGGAATACCAGACCACCTTACCTGTCTCCTGAGAAACCTGTACAAGGGTCAAGAAGCAACAGTAAGAACCAGACATGGAACAACTGAGTGGTTCCAAATTGGGAAAGGAGTACGACAAGGCTGCATATTGTCGCCCTGTTTATTTAACTTATATGCAGAGTACATCATGAGAAACGCCGGGTTGGATGAATCACAGGTCGGAATTAAGATTGCTGGGAGAATTATCAACAACCTCCAATATGCAGATGATACCACCCTAATGGCAGAAAGCGAAGAGGATCTCAAGAGCCTCTTGTTGAGGGTGAAAGAGGAGAGTGCAAAAGCTGGTTTGAAACTCAACATTAAAAAAATGAAGATCATGGCATCTGGCCCCATCACTTGCTGGCATATGGAAGGGGAAGAAATGGAAGCAATGACAGATTTTACTTTCCTGGGCTCCAAGATCACCGCAGATGGTGACTGTAGCCATGAAATTAAAAGACGCTTGCTTCTTGGGAGGAAAGCTATGGCAAACCTAGACAGCATAGTAAGAAGCAGAGACATCACCTTGCCGACAAAGGTCCGTCTAATCAAAGCTATGGTTTTCCCAGTAGTAATGTATGGCTGCTCCATTGCCCTGATGTTACAGGGTGGGCTCCAGGGCTTCTATGCTGGGTACAACTGTGCAACAGAGAAGCATCACACAATGTTCTTATGAATCAGAGAAATGGGCAGAGTGGAGGGGGACGGGACCGAGGACAACTACATGCCACCCTAAAGGCATTTCAGCAATCAGATTCACCTACATTCTCATAAACCCACATTTCTGATGCAGAGTTGCAACCTCTTATAATGTGCTACAGTAACTACAGTGACAGGAGCTACTCTGTGCTATTACAGCTATACATGTATTTAGGACCAGTATGTCTTAAGGTTATTCCTAATATTGCATTGGTTAGAATCCCCCTTTTTTCCTTGTCTTAGTAACAACACTGAAGTTAAAAGTGTACCTTTCTTTACAAATGTTTTTTTTTTTAATTTTCTACCTTAAATATAACTTTTAGAAGTAGTGAAAGATCATGCAACTGTGCTTCGGTTGGACTCAGATTTAGTCATACTCAGAGTAGACCCATGGAAATCAATGGGACTTAAATCAGTCATGATTAACTTAAGTCCCATTGTTTTCAATGGGTCTACTCTAAGTATGACTAAACCCAGATCAAACCATCTGTCCAGAACAGCACAAGTATGAACCGTTGATAGAAATATTTTTCTCAGTCAGTCTGAACCAATACCATCTCTTGAGCTGGAGTAAAGCAATGAGAGGTCTGTGATTTACTTTTTCTCTTTAGCTGCTAATCAAATCAAGAACATAACTCATCTCAAATGCCACAACGTGAGTGGCTTTGGTTATTAAGATTAATTTGTTTTTCTTCAACCAATTGGCACACAAGACCTAAGGATTAAGATTCCATTTTAAATATCGAATACTGTTCTCCAATACTGTAAAAACAAAAACAAAACTAACCTGTTCTTCTATACTCCCAACATTTGAATAAATTTCCTCTTCTTGGACAACCTCAGCTGGAGCCTTGGGTAAGATAAATTCCAATTAAGATTTACATGAACAGAAGGAAATAAAACAAAAGCTTTCATATATGTTATTACAAAACCGAAAAATCAAGCAGTCACCTTCTTTCCTGAAAACAAGCTATAGTTATCCCTAACAGGAAGTTTGCAAGCCATGTACACATTTTGAACTAGGGAACCTAAGGTTCAGTTCTCACAAACAGCAAATGAGGTCAAAATCATATATCTGGACTTCACTTTACAGTGTAGGGGCTCACAAGACTGAATGCTTCTTAATCCAAAATAATGTCCTGCAAAGAAAACTACATTTAAGGATAATGACTCTAGCCTAATCTACTCCTTCCTGGACATGCTAGTTTTCTATGTTTAGGAATATGGGGAGGGGGGGAATATTCCCTTCAATTATGTGAACTCCTGCCCCCTTCCAGAATACTATTCTTGAAGTAATACAGTCCAAACACAGATTTTCCTCTTCATCCACTGTTTGTAAGAACTAGGTCCAACTTTCAGTAACTTCCAATAGTTTGTAAAGTCAGGGTATTTCATATAAATGCTCAAAGATGAAACAAGCTATATTTCCTTATATATTTGCAACAATCAGAGAGATAACAAGATACCAGAGTGAGGAGAATGTAATGGAGAGAGACACGACATTGGCTTGAATCTCCCATCTGAGACAAGGGATCATATTCAAAGGGAATATGCACACTTACTGAGCGTAAACTCCACTGAATATAGTGGGATTTATTTCTGAATAAAGATGCATATGATTGCTATTAATGAAGCTTAATCCAAAACACTACAGGTGTCAGTGGTTTTCTTTTCATCAGATATAAGTCATAACCAATGTGCTATGATCACTAGCACCTCCTAAGTGGCCCTGAAATTTACATTCCTCTTAAAATCAAGCAACAACTAAGAATGATTTTAGACACGGTGTTTGCTATGTAATCACCCTTCCTCATTCATAGAATTTTACAAGGGGGTCCAGGTGACATTGTCTTCCATTTTTAACCTTCCCATGTTTTCCCACCACCTCTTCTGTCTTTTTTCTTACCACATAAAATCTGTTAAGGATGGAAAGACAAAATAGCTGCACAGTGTCTTTTGAATAGCTGCACAAGCAGACCATCTGGAAGTACCCTAACTAAACAAGTCATGAACTTGACTATGTTGCTATTAACTAAGTCATTATTTAGGAGTCTTTAGCTGGAACTGGGCTATCTTCCCATTCCCAATAGGGAAGCAAGAAAGCCAAGGCCATTGCTGAAGCTCTTTTTAAGGTCAGAAGCTCCATTTTTAAAGATTCACATCTTCATTTCACATCAGTGGTATTCTGTTTCTGAAGGTTCAAGCAAGGACTTTTTTGACCACACATATTATCATTTATATCTTGTAATCTAAGTCTATAGCCCACTATCTTCTGTTTTAATTTTTTTAAAGCCCTTGAAGAAATTAATTATTAATTAATTATCTTCATTTTTCTTCTTTTTTTGGCAGAATTATACTGGCGGATAAACAACCTAATAAAAAGCAGCACAGTCATCAAAATATCTGACATCAAAAGCCCAAGCAAAGTGAGTGAAGCATAGCAGCTTTGAGAGCCAAAGCTTGGAAGCCTATATTGTTTCAAAGGAAGAATGATCAGAGTGTAAATGTATATATTTGAAATATTTTTATATAGATCTACGCTGAACGTTTTGGGGCACTTTCAATGAAAAAAAGGGGCTTTTGGGGTGCTGAAATTATTCCCAAAGACCCTAAAAGCTTGCCATTTTTGCAATGGTTTGCTGTTGTTTGCAGTCCTGATGACTGGAGTTTCAATAAACATTCCTTCTTCTTAGTAACAATGACATGGTCACATAACCAGTCAAATATGGCTATGTGACAAAACAAAGCTAATTTAGAGCAAAGCTCTCTCCTGAAAATAACTGAAAAGGGTGGGCTCATTTCTCAGGGGAAGAAAATGTTTCCAAAACGAAAAGCCTCATTTTGGCTCAGCCCTACTTTTCGAAAGAAAAGGAAAGCAGAGAAAGACAGAGAAATTGTAGTTTGTTACTAGAGACAACTTGAAGCTATAGGAATCAACTGAATATACAGAAGTAACAAACCAGAGAATTTAGAAGTACATTTTCCAAACGCTAAGTTTAGATGAGTATTTATCATTAATGAAATACACTTAGAAGTAAATTCCACTGAAAGAATGAGGCTTGGTATTGGGCTTTTACCGTGCCAAGAGCTTCTCCATTTCTATGTTTAGTTCTGTCATAGCGTAAGTTACTACAAGCTTCTTTCCCCACTCCTACAGAAAGTTACATCCCATTTGATCAAGGAACAATTGAACATATATCGAAGGCATACTAAGTAAGAATTGGATTTTCCCCTCATTTTATCTCACTCTCATCAGTACTAATACTGAATACATGAAGCCCAGAACTGAAATTCTCCACTTTATTTTTGTTAAATGTTATACCAATGAATACAAAACAGAAATAGTCATGGCATAATAGTTTAACACCCTGATCTTCAACAAATGGGCCAAGACCTGCTATAAGGAAGATCGCACCAGTGGAACCAAAATATTTGCTTTTTTTAAAAAAAACAAAAACATGTAGAAGATGGGGGGTGCACAGAAAAAGAGAGGATATGTCTATATTGTACATTTATACCAATTCTATCTATACTACTTTAATGGTCCCACCAAAAATCCTGGGAACTGTAATAGAATAGGGGCGGCAAGAATTTTTTTTAGGTGTCTCTATTCCCCACCACCACCACCACACACCACAGTCATTCCCAAGGTTCTTTAGGAAGAAGGAATTACTGTGGATATGCACTGCAAAGGACAGTGACAGAAGGAGAAAAACAGAGAACGATAAGGAAAAAGGGACACATACATTAAAAAATAAAAACTGTGAGCCATATTTCAGGGTGGGGTTAAAGGTGCATCCCAGATCTGAAAAGACAGTAAACAAATGTCTAGTTTGGCAGAAAATAAACACACCAAAATACCTAGAGCAGTATTCCCCAACCTGCTGCTCTCTAGACGTTTTGGGTTGCAATGTCCATCAGCCCCAGCCAGCATGGCCAATGGTCGGGGTGGTGAGTTGTAGTCCAAAATACCTGGAAAGCACCAGGTTGGGGAAGGCTGACCTAGAGGGACAATCTAGCCAAATTTGAGCATTTCTGCCCTCCCACTTATAATAGGAGAGATGTAAGTACATGTTTAACATTCCACTGAAATCAACAGTCGCTGAAATCCAAATTGATTTCAGGCCTATTTTATCTCCCCAACCCCATTGCAGCCCCTCACTCCACCCAAAAAGCCAACTGTTACGGTTGGGGGACGCTCAGGAAAGAAATTTAAGATGGCAGAAGGGGATACAGCCAGAAGTGAAAACTGCCATCATCAGCCCTGTGTAAACATAACTGTTTTCTGCTCTTGCACAGAAGGTCAGCTTGGATCCTGGTCAATACAAATTAAATGCACAGAAGTTTGGCTGGACTGCACCCTATCATTCCTGCCTGTTCCACCCCACCCCCACCCCCACCAGCACAGACAGGTGGGACAGAGTTGTTCTAATCAATTCATTCCAGAAAAAGAAATCTTCCTTGAATCTACCTGATCAACAGGCATTTCCACTTGCACATCTTTGTCTTCTTGTACCTCTCGAGCCCCTTCAATTTCACTTGGGGATTTTTGAGCTTTATAGACACTATGTCCTGAAAATTAATGTGATTTTTTAAAACTTTAACCACTATTTATCCCACACTGTGAAAACCACTAGTATAAATAAATTCTAACAGTACTTAAGCACAGTTGAAAAACAATTATTTTTTGCTCAGCATTTGAATAAAAGAAAAAGCTCTGCCTTGTTTTCAAACATCCATCAAAGAATTCCATAATTTTGAAAGGTTTCATTTCTGCATTAACGAATTTTAGTAATAATAAACAAGAAGGGGGAAGAAAATATTACACAAAGTTGCAAGTATCAATTGATAAATAATAGAAACATAAAAAATTAATAAATGTTCTCTTCATCCTTAAAGAGAAAATGGTAATTGCAATATGATTATACAATTTAAATCCTTTCTACACATCAGGCTGATGTGTAGGCACAAGAGCAGAGCAAGACAGTTTTCTGATTGGTTGGTAACCCTACTGCAAGCATGCAGCGGCTTAATATGAAATTGCACAAAACTAAATGAGATGGCTATGTTGACTCAGTTGGCAAAACTACTTCCAGTGGGGGTTTACTCTGTTCTGGAATGGTAGGTGATGCTATCCTGTTACTGGCACTGACTAGAGAAGAGAAACTAACATGGTTGTAAGAATCTGATGACTTCTTTCAAAACATCCTGCACTGCAAAAACATCTCTAACAGGTACTTTGAATGGAGACGGTTACTTTTTCTATGTTCTTATTATACTACATGTTATATTATATAGTGCCACTTTATACACCAGATGACACTGGCCAGATCTACACCTTGTGTCATATCATTACGATCCCATCATGGTAACACTATATCCTTCTTGCACATTTATACGTCGTAGGACACACAATGACATTTGTTGCGGTATATTGGATAATGTGGAATAAAAAGCAGGAAATAACACTACGAAAGCATTATATTGACTACACAATGTGCCCCAACAGTTATCAGTGCACTTCAATACTACTATAAAACAGTAGTGTAGATCTAGCCACTATTAAATGTAAATTACATTTCTTCCAGATCAGCATTACCCAGCCCACTGCCCTGCTAGAGCTAAAAAATCTGTCATGATGATCATACAACTCTCTTGACTGCTTCATTCTTTTCTGACAGATACCGTTCCCTGAACAGCTTAGGTGGGAATTCAGTGCATGAAACTTTTCCTGGAAGATGCAGCGTTGGCAAAAGCCAGTAAAGGATTGGATGTGCCTGATCTCGTCTGATCTTGGAAGCTAAGCAGGGTCAGCCCTGGTTAGTATTTTGATGGGAGACTGCCTGGGAATCAGACTTCCTGCACTGAGCAGGGGTTGGACTTGATGGTCTTGTAGGCCCCTTCCAACCCTATGATTCTGTGAAACTATGAAAAGCTTCCCCTACTGTTTGCTTGTCACACCATTTTTAAATGCGTAGGAGCTCTGATAGGAAAAAAGTTAGCAATCTTGGCTATCCCTCTCCTTAAATCTTGGCACTAGCTCTCTATCACCCCCAGCTTCAATCCAAATATTTGCATTAGAAATAAAATTCTCTAACTCACTGCCCTATCTAATTTCCTCTTATTCCACAACTTCCTCTAAGCACTACCTTATATATTATGAGCTGTGCTTGTGCTTTCTGACATGCTGTTGCTTATGCCTGGAACAACCTCTTCTCTTCTGTTGGTCTGAAGAAATTAGCTAGTCAACCACAGCTTTGTCTTAGGACCCTGAACACACTTGCCAGAAAGTGAACTCTAAGGAATATGGTTTAGGAGTGAAATGAGATTATAACCAATCCAAGAAGGAATTGTTATTTTTTTATTCTTTACAATATATAATAAGCCACTTATGCTAAATAAATCTTAAAGGAGTCATAACACAGCATATTCCACAACACAACTTATATAGACACAGCAATTTAAGCATGCTTATTTTAAGGCCAGGATCCAAAGAGCTGCTTATGTTCCTGTAAGGGCTGTCCTAGCTGCATATAATTTTTGATGTTTTTTCTTTGAATAGTTGATCCCCATACCATATAACTAACCATAAAAAGGGCCTTTAAAAAAGAAGCTCATTAGGGGAAAGGGGAGGAGGCTAATGTTCTTGAAAAACAAGTCTACAAGCACCCTTAACCCACAGAATTTTGGTTCCTGGCCATTAATAAGAAAATAAGAGACATATTTAATAAAATAAAATTTGCACTGGTTTGCAAGTGGTTCTCAATCTGCAATGATAAAAGGGTGTGTGTGTGTGTGTGTGTGTGTGTGTCAGCACCAAAGTGCCAAGACTATGAAACCCAGACATCTGGCATACATACTGAAGGGGGCATGGGGTGTGGACGTAAGGGTTATTTTGTTTTTAAAACCCATTAATTCATTTTAATTAATGTAAATGTGTCCATGTGGTTGAAGCCTGCAGAAATATCTTCAGCCACTAGGGAGAGATTACCCTAGCCAGCACATAGCTTTGCAGTCTATACACTTTGAAGGCAGGGGAGGTTAGCCAGCTGAGGGACAGAGTTATAGGCCTGCCCCCTCCTCCCTGCTGTGGAGCAGCCCCCCTCTCAGGGGAATAGAATGGACAGACCACTCCCTCAGGGGCTATAGGGGTGCCACCAGACATGGTTTCACTCAAACGAAGAGGACACAGCATATCCAATTCTGACAGCCGTGTAAGTTTGCTTGAAGACTTTGTTGTGTCAAACTAAGGGCTATTCCAATCCATGTGAAGCCATGTCCATTCACTAGTATGAAATAAAATAATTTTGGTTGCTTTAATGCCCAAGTTGCATTGAGTACAAATGCTTAGGCTTAAACAACCATTGAGTACATCTTACAATCAAAGAAATAACAGCAGAGCATAAAAAATAGTATATCAACACCAAGTCTTATTATGTAACTATGCAGTCTTAGGCACCAGATACAATATTTCGTGTTACCATCAGCAGATGACAGTGGTGTAGGAGCCGTTTCACCACTTGCCTTCTCGGGTTTTGCACTCTCAGGTTTTGCCTTCTCAGGTTTTGCATAATAAACTGAAGCCCTATCTCCTGCTCCTCGTCTTGATGGTTCTACAGGAGGGTGAATGCTTCCTTCTCGTTTAGATGGTTCTATGATGGGAGGCTGAAAGAAACACAAATAACATCCAAATGGTTCGTCTATTGCTTTGAACTTACAGCAAGCAACTGCTCACGTACCATTATTGTTAAAGGATCATACAGTCTGGTACTGAAAAGGCAACTTTTAAGGAGTAAATATTTCCTACTGTTACTGGATTTAAATATTGGTGCTTTTGTTTCCACAAGATGACCCAGGCCAGTGCTGACTTAATGCTTAGTGCTGACTATGGTTAAGAAATTGGGAGCAAGATGCAGGATCACATCAGCCTCTGGCCGAGATGGCAAGCAGATAGCAGAGCTCTTTACTCTTTTGAGAACTCATGGCTCAGAAAGGAGGGGGAGGGTGTTTCACCCTGTTCCTACTAACACCTGGAATTGGCCCTGCCTCCCTCTGCAATACTTTGAAAGGGCTCATTCTGCGGTTTACAATTTCTCCACCATTACTAGAGAAGAGCTCTGCTACCTACTGCTCACCATCTTGAAAGAAAAAAGATGTATTTTCTCTCCCATATGAGCCCTAAACAGTGCCATAGGGTTCCTGTTTCAGGCTGACAGCTTTCTCTCACCCTCTGGAAGAAAAAGGGCCAGAACCTCAGACATGGGTCCCGCAAAACAAAACAAAACAAAATGGTTTAGTTAAAAAACAGTTCAATAAACTACCAGAAAATAACCAAACACATTTTAGAAATATGCAAAGAACCAACGATCCTATAAAAGAGCAAGATAAAGCACTTTAGTCACTTGGGAGTGAACAATGTAAGAATACCTCTAATGAGAGGAATTGAGCTTAAATGCCTCTCACAACTGAGAGGATCTGAGTCAGTGAGGATGACTTGTTGATCAGGACTGGTCTTACTTCAATATACTCTGAAGACGATCACTGAAGTTGTTACAGCTGCCCCAGGTTTGACCATCTAGAAGATGGGCCTGGCTTTCAGCCCAGAATTTCTATTTCTCCCCTCATGAGGACAGCCAGTTTCAGGATGTCAGAAAGCAGTGCATCCCTGGGCGAGAACAAGTTCCATCAATCCTCCTGAGAGCCTGAACTGTTAGGGCCACAACATCCTCTGGAGGACTTTTCTCCTGAAGGATGCCTGTGAGGACGCAAAGGTATCAATTTTGTCAAGCCATGGACAGATGACCATGTAGCTACCCAAGAAATCTGATCAAGGGCAGTCCATTCCCAGAATGTAGCTAAGATAGAAGCCCCTCAGACAGAATAACCTTGAATGCCCTCCAGGGTCAGGAGAGCGGGTGCTGAGTAAGCAAGCATTATACATTCCCTGAGCCACCTAGCTAAGGGGTCTGTGAAACCCTCTTTCCTTGATTAGATTTCTTGAAGAATACAAACCGGGAGCTCTGCTGATGGAGGTTTAATTCTTCAATGTAGAACTTGTGTGTCCTGCACATATCTAGGATGTGACACTCCCTTCCTAGAGATGTGGAGAGACAAGGTCAGAAGGAAAGAAGTACAAGCCCTTGTGCTCTATGAAAAACCATTTGATCTTGAGGATTAATCTTGGGTCCAGACGGAGAATCACCTTGTCCAAGTGGAATATGTAGAGTTTGTTTCAGTTGATGGTTGCCCCATTTCTACATGCAGAAGTCACTGCAACCAGAAACACTGTTCTGAGGGATAGCAACTTCAATTGTATGACTCCTACAGGTTTGAGCGGGGGTTTAGTTACAGCCTCGAGAAGTGTATTTAGCGTCCACATTCGTATCCTTTTGATGAGAGGATGGGAACCCAGAAGACTGCTGCCAGGACCACTCAAGATGGTGAGTGCCAACAGCTCGTGTTTGAGCATGCTGGGCTTGAAAACAGAAGAGAGAGCCTTTTCATCTGTTGTTGCTGCCACCTAGGTTTGAAATGCCTTGGCGGCTTATTCGTGTAAGAGGGAAGACAAATTAGGGAAGCTATGCAGGTTATCCAAGTGTTGTTTCTAGTAAAGTCTACAGTTAAAGGCTCTGGCTTAAATACAGGGGAGTGGCCACTGAAGATCAGTATCAGACATTCGATCCTGGCAGGGAAACCTGCCTCTTAGGCGATTGCTGCATCTCACAGGATGCCTCTGCTCCGCCCTCTTTAATTGATGACACAGTAAAGGAGGCACCCCTGAACCACCCTCTCCCGGAGAGACCTCCTCCTGCTGCCCTGTTCCCATGGAAGGCTCCCCTGGTCGAGAGACAGGGCCGTCCATCAAGATCAGGTCTCCTGGCTGTGGAGATAGATAGGCTGTATCAGCGTACCACATCTCTGTCCCTCTGGGCTAACAAGCCAGTGGGACGTCTGGTAGAACTGAGTTCTCAGGCTCCTGGCTTCCCACAGCTCAGCCTGATTCTGCAGCATCACTTTCTGACTCAGAATCAGTGTCGGAGGCTACAGCTCCGCCAAACTGGGCAAGGCCTCACATAGAAAGCTGTTTTCTTTTCCTTTGTCTCCACTAAAATTGCACCTAAGGAATCTCCAAAAAGGTGTTTGCCTATGAATGGAACACTGGGCAGGTTTGCCTTAGTTTTGACATCTATGCCTCAGTTCCTCAGCCAGCGGTTGCATCTGCTCATCCTCTTTGAAGGCACGGATCTAGCTTCAAACTGGAACTCATTGAGCAAGGCATCTACCAGATTTTCCTGAGGGTATCTCTAGTATCTTTGTCCAGGTTTTCACGGAGTAACAACTCATCAGTTCATCTGTCATGCTTATCTGTAGGTAGTTTGTCCAGTTCTGAGGGTAGTGGAGCCTTGGAGTTAAGCGCAGCCACTCAGGGGACAGATAGGTCCTGCATCTTATCTTCCAGAAGGCAATAAAACTTTTCACTGCAATTTGTCCTTGCAGGGTTTGGACAATTCTGAGTGTAAGAGGTCATTGAGAGATACCAGAAATGGAATGGCTTGGGCAGAAGAAGGAGCTGCCAAAAAGGCAGAGACAATGCCCAAGGGTTTAGGCAAGTTAGCAACTGCTTAGGGGAAATCATCTATGGTTTCCAGCTATAAGATCTCCACTGCGCTGCTAAGCCATGTTTGCCACTCCATGGCCTGCATAGCTTGGTTGAGAACAGGGCTCCAAATCCCTATTCGTCTGCCCTAGGGGGACATTACCTTGCTCCTCTGGAAGGGGGAATCTGGCTGTTTTCATGCCATTGTTCCTGGCATGCAGCCATGGTTCTGGCCTAATCTGCCTGATCTGACCAGGAACAAGGTTTGCTGCACTAGAAAGACTGACTTCCCCTCACTGTGCAGTGACAACCCAAATATCCTCAGTATGACATTGCACCACCTCTTGCCAATGGGAAGCATCCCATGAGGGAGCGGAGATGAAAACGCCAGAGTGTCAAGACCAGGATGGGTCTTGAAGCAACAGCAAAGCCCACCCTACCATGATGGAGGTAGGAAGGTATCTGGGGGTAAAAGGGTTCTTCAGAACTCCAAAAATCATAGTGTCTGTCTTCCCAGTCCCTTAGAAGGGATCTTTCAAGTGCCAACTGGTTGAACTGCTCAGCAAATCTATATGAAAGAAAATACCAGCTTGTTCTGAAGTCAATCCATCTGTAGGCATAACAAAACTGAAGGCACATGCAAAAGCCATTTGGCTGTTTTCCTAAGTAAATCTCATCATTCAAGTTGGAGCCTCCGTTCTTCATCATAGGACACATTTGTAATCTGAACATTTATTAAAATGGAAGACTGGCTATCATTTGAACTCTGATGTAGCCCCTTTATGATCTTAACTGATGACAGGGAATGTTTCACATTTATTGTGAGATACTGCCTTGTCCCTGGAATTACTAATCTAAACTGTCAGCTCTGAAGCATGCATTCTTCTCTGAACTTTATACATGGCCTAATGCATTAAACTGCTGTGTTTTATTAGTAAGTTCCTATGATGTACTCCCCTTCTCCCAACCCACCAAAATACAAGTCTCTCTTTAACCTTATCTTTTCATCTGTGACACAGCTTCTCTTTAGAACTTATTACAGATGAGTTTTTAAAAACACACAGACATAAACACTGTGTTCAGTTTATGTCCAGTATTTAATATTTAATCGGGCAAAAAATATGTATGCAATAAACTAATAATACAAGCATACACCGTTATTTTCATTGAATTATAGATTTTCGTATTAACAAGGAAATTTTACAATATAGGAATGGCATGTAAATAAACCATTCCCTATTGCTGTTTCCTACAGCCTTTTCCCTGTTTTATGACTCTTCCACTAAACTTTTATGACTCTGACGCTTACTGCAAATGTGAAAGAAGCAGGTAAACAAATAAGGTTTCAATCCAAAGGGCAACCTGATCTTATGCTACTTATGCTATCCTCTTCTCTCCCCTATGCTAGACAGGCAGACAAGCAAATAATTCCAGTAATACATAGAAGCCTGATACCACTTCAAGCAACTATCACAACCATTACGATCTTGGCTGCACCTATGATAGATGCAGTGCCTCTGAGATGCATGGAATCTGGCTGTCAGATATGCTTGGGGGCTTCCAAGACTTGGCTACTTGCATTGGCATGAGGGATGGTACATGAGTATCAGTGCTATGGCATGCAGTGCATCTCACCTTGGGGGGAACAAAATTAATAGCCACCAGAAATGGTGATACAGTTTATAATCACAGCCCATTTGTATTATATACAGACAACAAAAAGTATTAATTACCTTGGAAATTCTTCCCATGACTCAACTTCAAGAGAGAATATAAATGTCCTTGCTTGCATTCATACAAAGTAAAAGCTACAAAGAGTTCTTTTGCACCATAAAGACTAACACATTTATCGTGGCATGAGCTAAGGGTGACTGCAAGACCTGGTAAGTATCACTGTCATTTTCACAACAGAGAGCTAGTCCTCTGGAATTGATACACAGCCTTATAAGCTGCTACAGATACCACACATTTACCTAAATTACTTCAATTTTCCTCATTATGAAATCCTTTCTTTGGCTACTATTCTCCTAAAAATATTGATAATTAAACTACAGAATATTAATTGTGCTCATTTAATCACAGCTAATAGCATATTTATGGAAATTTTATTGTGTATGGTTTCGTTGCTTGTTTGTTTGATGCCTTGGATCCCAAAGACTGGAAGACGAAAATGCAGTAGTGCTGTTTGTGAACACTTGTGGAAGACTTCTTGCTGCGCAGCACTACAGTGTATCAGGGGCTACAATACAGTATTAGAAACTGTGAATAAGGAAAATTCAGATTGCAGTAGGCAAAAAAGGTCTTGAGAATGAGCTTGTGCAATGTTTTATATAAGAGACTGTGCAAGCAGAGGAATTCCTCTGGATTTGGGGTCACTTTTCTCATGCAGCACTCAACCACTAAGTCAGAAATAGCCCTTCGTGACTGGAAGAAGCTTTCCATTAACATGAGAGCACCTTTGGATCCGACCCTATAATATTTCAAATTTGCTGTTCTTTATCAATTTTTGGCCATTGGCTAAACAATAAAGATTGATCATTAGACCAAAAGGCTACACACCAAAGGGCAAAACCTTTTGAAGGTATATTTCGGGTTCCTATATCTTTTTCAGCAATCACTGTCAGAATAGGATGAACTGAAGTTGGACGAATGCCAGTACAGAAACCAAGCATTTTAAAATTGAGCAAAAAGGGTAGGGATAAGCTAGTATGGGAAGATCAGATATGGGAAACAGTGTAATCGGCACAAGGAAATGTGAGAAGAAAAATGTTTTTATGTGCACATTTTATTTCTTCTCATTACAGATAATTCTGGACTCAGGTAATTTCTAGAACTACAGGATTCACCCAGATGAAAAATGGCCCAAAGCTAGTAATATAGAAAACTGGATAGCATAAAACATAAACATGCATTTGGAGGTATTTTAAAAATAATTGTTGTTTTCTTTCATATCTGCATATTATCTATTAAAAGGAGGCAAAAAGCTGGAATCAAACTTTTGAAATAAAATGTGTTTGTAGTTCATTTCTCATATTCTGTTTCCGTGGAAATTTTGCAGGGAAACAGAATGAAAAATGTGCAACAGAAGTCACATTTCAAGGTACCCAGGGAAATAGGGAGGCTGCTCCAGTTTTCTTTCTCCAGGTATTTAGGATCTTCAAGAGATACACTTAGCAACACAAGTTCCTCAGAGGACTGATCCCAATTCACCATGTGTGTTCCAGCTGCAGTGACTGAAGATTGCTCCCAGATTCCAAGTACCCATAGACACCCCTGAAGATGACCTGCATCAAGAACCTAGCCTGGAAAGAATGACTTTACACTGAATTGTTAATGGCAATGATCAGGATGCAAAGAGCTACTTTAGACACCCCTAAGGGCTTAGGCATGCCTGACGGGATTTCTTATAGAAGCATACGATCATAGAATAGTAGGGTAGGAAGGGGTCTCTAAGACCATCGAGTCCAACCCCCTGCTCAATGCAGGAATCCAAGTCAGAGCATCCCTGACAGGTGGCTGTCCAGCTTCATCTTGAATGCCTCCAGTGTGCAAGAGCCCACCACCTCCCTAGGTCATTGGTTCCATTGCTGTATTGCTCTAACAGTCAGGAAGTTTTTCCTGATGTTCAGCCGGAATCTGGCTTCCTTGACTTGAGCCCATTATGCCGTGTCCTGCACTCTGGGATGATCAAGAAGAGATCCTGGCCTTCCTCTCTATGACAACCTTTCAAGGACTTGAACAGTGCTATCATATCTCCCCCCAGTCTTCTCTTCTCAAGGCTAAACATGCCCAGTTCTTTCAGTCTCTCCTCATAGGGCTTTGTTTCCAGTCTCCTGATCATCTTTGTTGCCCTCCTCTGAACCCTCTCCAGCTTGTCTGCATCCTTCTTAAAGTGTGGAGCCCAGAACTGGACATAGTATTCAAGATGAGGCCTAACCAGTGCTAAGTAGAGGGGAACTAGTACTTATTTATCTTTTCTTTGAACAGGAGATCCCCCTCCCATATCACTACCTGGGATTAAAAGTCCTTTCTGTCATAAAAGTGGTTTGCCTTGTGGCCAAGGGAGCAGCTGTTTTGGAAGCAAATACAAAGTCCACTTTAGAGTTCAAACTAATTGTGTAGTTGTTTGTGTCCTAGCCACAGTAATTCACAGCTCCTATAACACTGACTGCTCATGCAGAGCTCCATGTGGACATCAGAGGCTTACAAAACTTTGCACTTGGGCCAGGGATAGAAAGCTGCTGAAGCAACAATTTTTAAAAAGTGTTGGGAGAACCATTCAGATCTAGTTGGGTCCCAGTAAGACTATTTGAAACCATTATATTGCATGTAAGTTTAAAACTCATACCTTTTTTGGAGGAGGCTTTTCTGGAGGTCCAGGTAAGCTAGAAAAATTCCTAAAATATAAAATATAATTTACCTAAAATGAGTATTTATAAATGTAAGAATAAGTGGGTTAAATCTAATGTCATGCTAGCAGAAGTCTGCTAGTGCAACAGGACCTTCTCCCTCTCTCCTCCCACCTGCGGCCCTCCACCCTGCTCAAGAGGGTTTCCAAAGTAGATTTTGAGGGTGTGTGGAAGGCTACAGGGGGAGGGGGAATTACCTACTTCCCAGTTCCACTGACAGAACTGCTTCTGTTAGTGGAATGACAGCTTAGGATCCAAGCCAGCATTGTTAATGTAATCATCTTGACTTAATATACTCTATAGAAATACCATTATCTGTAAAGACAGTACATTCTGAAGTATTGCCCCAAATCATACAATAAATATCAAAACAGCAGGGCATAGAATATTATGTTAATTCTGAGTATGAACAAAATAAAGGCTCAAGCAGCAAAAGGAACTTGAAACCTTGCCTAGGGCAAAAACAGTTGTCCCAGGCCTTGAAGCAGTTCTTTCTTGCGTTTATTTGGGGAAAGGTCTAAATTTAGTGGTGGCAGATCTCTGGCTTTTGGGCAGCACAGAAATAAATAAATAAATAAATAAATACTAAGCCTTGCCAATGAGTTAAAGTGGTCTGAATATGCTTGGTCTGAGTGCTTTATTACCACAAAAATGTAATGGGGGGGATGGTTAAAACAGTTTAAATTGGGGTGGAGGGTAGAAAACCTTCACAGGGACATCCTAGGATTTCATACAATCATAGAATAGTAGGGTTGGAAGGGGCCTATAAGACCATCAAGTCCAACCCCCTGCTCTATGCAGGAATCCAAGTCAAAGCATCCCTGACAGATAGCTGTCCAGCCTCATCTCCCAGTATGGGAGAGCCCACTACCTCCCTAGGTCATTGGTTCCACTGTCGTATTGCTCTAACAGTCAGGAAGTTTTTCCTGATGTTCATCCGGCATCTGGCTTCCTGTAACTTAAGCCCATTATTCTGTGTCCTGCATTCTGGGATGATCGAGAATAGATCCTGGCCTTCCTCTCTGTGACAACCTTTCAGGGTACATTACCTAAACTACTACATAAGGGCAGTATCCAACTGGGCTGCTCTACCTGTGCTGGTTCCATGGAGCTCACAGAATTCACTGCTTTCACTCCTTTTTCCTGTCTCAAAATAACCCCCAAAACAAGTGAAAACACTCATATCGAAAACACTCGATAGCAGGATAAAAACTCTGTGTGATGAACCCCACAGTCATTGGCCTTAGAAAGAGGTACCAAACTATCCAGCCTGTTTCCTAAAGTTACAAGTGACACTTCACACTCAAATATTCAATATTTACACTATTAGCTTCTTAAACATTCCCCACCATCTTCTACCTCCACCTGTACATTAAAATATAAGGAGGAGAAGCTCTCAATATATAAGGAAAACATGTCTTGCATATTTTTGGATGCAATTTTTTTAATGGGCAAATATTCTACTTTTGAAGAGAGGAGGTTCTAGAACGAGAGTCAGCTAATGTTTAGACACTTCTTGGACAGTAGCCACAATTCTTTTAAAAGTCCACCTAACATTTTCCTCATTCCTGAAGGCATAGGGCAAAGTAGGTAAGACAAAAGTAGGATGAAACTTCACTACAATAATTTATCCCACCATATTTTGTTGCTTCAAACTGATGAACCTGGCAATGAATCTTTAAACAGTCACAAAATCAGGAAGAGACTTGCACACTCACTCCATATATTCTACAAAATATATATACTATATTATATAGAATATAATATATAATATATTCTATATTATATGTTTTAATTGTGACAACAATTCCAAGACCAAATTCTGCAGTTAGAATAAATTAGGCAAAGTAAGAATATTTGTATAACTTCTATTGGTCTGGCATAATTTATTCTGTATCCATAATTTCCATAATTCAGGATTTCTAAAAATATGGAGCAGGGAAAATGAAGGGAGATATACCCCCAAGCTTTTCTATAAATCATGTGTGCTTGAAACTTGCTTTATTTTTTTATACGTCTACGCCAGTGGTCCCCAAAGTGGGGTGTGTGCACCCCAGGGGGTGCGCAACGTGATCCATTGGGGTGCACGAGCTGCCTGATAACTGGACAGCCCAGACGAGCTGCCGTTGTGTGCAATGATGGTGGCGGTGGCTGCATGGCATTTCTCTCTCGGCCCCAGTCCTATCCTGCCTCTGCTGCAGCCCCCAAGAGTAACGGCACCAGTCTCTGCCAGTCTCAGCACCGGAGCAGCTGCCGTCCTGCCGAAGGAGAGCAAATTTGTTCCAAATTTGATGACCTTTTCTGTGATGACAAGTGGCTGTCAGTAGCATGCTACCTAGCAGATATTTTTGAAAAAATAAACACACTTCATCTGCCCCTTCAAGGTAAAGGTGACATTTTAACAATGAGTGAGAAAGTAATTGCTATTCGAAAGAAACTTGTGCTACGGAGAGAGCATTTTGAAAATGGACGTTTGGAAATGCTTCCACCGGTATGTGATTTTGTTGCTGAAATGATCTAAGTGTGTCTCCTATAAAAACTCTCATATCTTCACACTTTAAAAAAATTGGAAAAGGACTTTTCTAACCTGTTTAAAACTCTTCCAAACAAAGAGTCTCAGTGGGGTCTGAACGCATTTGCTAAAAATATAATGCAACACCTACCAATTAGTTTGCAAGAACAGCTGATTGACATCAGGGAAGGTGGACGTTTACTAGCTGAATTTCAGCAGAAACTTTTGCATAATTGGTGGATAGGATTGAAAAATGAGTATCATGATTTAGAAAGTGCAGCCAACAGTGCACTTCTTCCATTTGGATCTACGTATCTTTGTGAGGTGTCTTTTTCAGCTATGACAGCCATTATAACCAAGTATCGAAATAAACTGAACTTAGAGCCAGACCTTCAAATTGCTGTATCACAAAATGTTAAACCAAGATTTTCAAAAATAATGAAGCATATTCAATCACATTGCTCTCACTAAAAATATTATTAATAATATTTTAATGAGAGCAAAAGGGTTTATTATACCATTAATAAATAAAATAAATTATTTATAAAGTATTGTGTATTTCATCTTTATCTCATCCTTTTTTCATTTTTATTTTTTGTGTATTTTTATAATGTACAAGTAGTACATGTATAACATTTATAAATAAATGTACATATATTGGTGGTGCGTCTCAAAATTTTTTACTGATGGGGTCACTGGTCTAAGCTAAGCTAAGCTCAGGAACTTGGATTCTGTTAACAGGCAACTTTCTGTCTAGTATGGCAAACCTGTGGATGTACAGAAGACATAAAGCCCAGTTTATTTACTTTTTTTGCTGTGACATAAGGTATATGTGCGTTGCCCTTATTTTCGCCATAGTCTACGTAAATCTTTACGTACACTAGACATGCCAAAATAAGGAACGCAAATGGCAGCGCCCATGGCCCGCCGCCATTTGCGTACGTGCTTTTTTTTTTTCCCCAAAGTCACCCGTGATAGGCTACGTGACGATTAACATAGCCTATCACGGCTGACTTTGGAAATCTAGCCGTGATAGGCTACATTAATCGTTACGTAGGCTATCACGGGGGGGGGGGGTTGTTTTGTTTTTTCACTTTTTGTTTTGCGGCCGGGGAGACGGGGCGCTTCTCCCTGGCCTGAATTTCGGCCGGGCAAGGCGGGGCACCTCCCCGCCCGGCCTGAATTTCGGCCGGGCGAGGCGCGACGCCTCCCCCCCCTCGCCTGAACTTCGGGGGGAGAAGCGAAGCACCTCCCCCCCACCGCGAAGCCAAGCTGCGAAAAGGTAAGTGACTTTTGTACATCCCTAGTTCCAAGTAATCAGTCACCTGATGTATCTCGACTAAAGGAATCTGATAGAGTCTAGGCAGAAACGTTCTAATAAAATGATCTCACTGACCTTCAGGGATGGACATCATGAGCTAAATAAGAGCAAATGGAAATGCATTAAAGTATGCACTGTGACAAGTGTTTCTTGAAAATGAGTTGCCCTCAGCTCCAACCCCATAAGCTAGGAGGAGAGGGAGGAATTTGCAGAAGTGCATCAGTAAAATCATGTGATACCGACCCTATGACAAAAAGCCACAACCTTGGAAAAATTAGATTGGGGGATGAACACCAAGATAATTTCTCTTACACAAACCTAACTGGTGCAACAGTTTGGAAAGCAGAAACAAAACCTGATCCAGAGACTAAGAAAACAAACACAGAGAAAAATACTATCATATGACGCAAAGAAGGCTAATCCACTTAATATCAACTTAACCTGGGTACCCAGGGAAAAAGCAATGAGATAACTAACATTATTAGTGGAGTAAATAAAGGATTGGGGGTGGACAAACAACAGAAAATATCTGGATATCTGAATTCATTCAAGACAGTACGGCTGGGTTAACAGTTGCTCAAAGATTCTGAAGACATCTAAGTTTGAAGGGAGGAACAAGGATTATATCCTTCCCAAGCAAAGCAAAAGTGGTGGATCATACACAGGGAAAGTATACAACAGAGGCATCCAGAGCATGCTCTCAGAGTGTATAGGAGGAGGCTGGCTAGGATGAAACAAGTATGGAAATCTCTTGCATGTTGGTTTGAGCCTGGGCAGTGCTATTCCTCAAACAAGAAAGCAGAACCTAGCCAAACCATACCAATGCATGGGAGAATTGTGCTACACGGTGCTTTCAATTTGCCCACCTCCCTTACTTCATACTGTCAAATCAGGAGCTCTGGAGCAGAAGCCAGCAGCAGGAACAGCTTGATCCCATTGTTTGATTCTTCCATGAAGAAAAAAAAAAGGAGGGTAGCACCAAAAGGAAAATAATGAGGAAGGGGCCATAAAAGGTGCTACTAAAAAAATTACTGAAATGAGTCCAACATATTTTGGATTTTGCATACTTCTTCAAGGCTACTCTCCTCTAATTCTTTCAGAGTAGTATCTCTGACAGTCGTTTTCGGGGTTTTTCCTCTCCCTTGTTTCTTTAATGGCCATTTCAAGCGCTCCATGCTGCTTGGCCAACAGAACCAGATTAGCCAGGGAGTCAAAGGCTTGATTCACACCTAACAACAACCCAGAGTATGGGTTGAATATGGGTTGCTGTTGAATCGTGGATTGTCATTGAATCGTAGGTTGTCATTACATGCGAACCCTGCACTATGGTTTAACTATGGGTTGTTAACCATGGACAACCCAGGAAGAGAACCCATGGGTTGTTGGGTTGTGAACTCTGGGTTGTTCATGGTTAAAAAACCATAGATAAACTATAGGATTTGCATGTATGATAACCCACGATTCAACAGCAACCCACAATTCAACAACAACCCACAATTCAACTTGTACTCTGGCTTGTCATTACATGTGAACCTGGTCAGTTAGTCAGAGTGCTGTTTCCTCCACACCTCTGAAGTCTCTATATAACAACCATTTCCAAATCTGATATGTTTGTAAATATCTGGGCAAAAAGATGACTATTACTTTTAAAAAATAGTGGTTTCCACTACATAGTGTAGCATACATAGTAGATCAATCAGAATTCGCTTTAGAAATTATTTTGTCAAGTTTCTATGAATCTTTCATAATGGGGAAAACAGCAACATCAGTCATTAACGGCGTTAATTAGATTTATCAAAATGTGCATGTTCAATAGTTAAAACAGAGGAACAGAAACAGTGACATAGATTCTACTGGTGCAAAGTATCTATCAGTGCTATGAACCAATATGATGAATACTGAAACTAACAACCCAGCATTTTCTGTAATTAACTAGCACTTTTTATTTCAACAACCTGATCCTAAACATATGAGGTACAATGAAGAGAAAATGTAGTGTGTCTAAGAACCCTTGAGTTAAACAGGACCCAAGTGCTTAACATGTGCATTAAATTCCACAGAATTCAATGGCATTTCAAAAAGTTAGACATTCACCTAACTTTCATTTCAGCAGAACTAACTTCCGTTAAATAAGCTGCAAACTGTCAAAATCATCATCAGAATCCTTACCTTCACAATTCTTATCTTAACCTGA
Organism: Heloderma suspectum; assembly: GCF_057233095.1. NCBI lineage: Eukaryota > Metazoa > Chordata > Lepidosauria > Squamata > Helodermatidae > Heloderma > Heloderma suspectum. The sequence continues at coordinate 278,411,705 of NC_139458.1, forward strand.
ATAAAGACAGAGGGGTTGGCCGAAGTATAAACCCAGCTTTCAGGACCCTAGCGATATAGCACCAGTTTAGGAAAAACAACAACGGACTGCGCTTACCGCCGAATATCTTCTGGAACTTTAGGATGCTGCCAGTATAGCAAAGGTTGAAATTTTTCTTTACCACATCCAACATAAAATTGGTTATCTTCTAAATCATCAGGTCCTTGTACAAGCTGGCCATTTAAAGTATATAGCCTTAAGCAAAGCAAATTGACAAAAATAAATATCTCATTCCCATAAACAGAACAGAAGACAATCCTTCCGAGATGCATATTTACGTTACCCGCTTTACTATTTTTTAATTGTTCATCTTATATTCTGTTTCCAACCTTCAGGGGAGAGTGCCTGCAGCTATGTAGCTGAAACACCTTACAATTAAAATAATAAAATCACAATAAAAATATTAATAAAGAAAAACTCATCAGGATCCTTCCCACAGGCAGATGGACAATTCATTATACTGAATGAATTTACAAGGAATGTGTTCAACTTTCTTGCAATCCCCTTATCCTCCTTTAACACACTTTTAACTCCCTTATCCTATAATGGTCCAGCCACCTCCCTAGTAAGTTTCAAGCTTCTGACATATTTAAAGAAAAAGTGATTGCTTATCTTAATATTTTCAACAACGTCCTCCTCAAAAAAAACCTTCTCTCCTTTTCTGCATGCTTTTCGGGGGAGGGGGGAGTTCCTTTCTGTTCTTCCTATTGGGCCAAGATGTCCATTTTCTGAAGGAAGTCTTCTTGCCTCTAATAGCTTCCTTGACTCTGCTTATTAACCACGATGGCACCCTCTTGGACTTGGTAGTACCTTCTCCTCCTTTTAAAGCCATCTGAATTGGAGACTACCACCACAACTTGTGGTAGCAAATTCCATAGTTTAACTATGCGCTGTGTGTAGAAGTACTTCCTGTCCTGGAACTCCCACCAATCAGCTTCATGGGATGACCCCAAGTTCTAGCATTATGAGAGAGGGAGGAAAATTTCTCCCTATCCACATTCTCCACACCATGTATAATTTTGTACACCTCTATCATGTGTCCCCTTACTCACTTTTTTCCAAGCTAAACAATCCCAGCTTTGGAACCTTTCCTCATAGGGGAGTTGCTCCAGTCCCTTGATCATTTTAGTTGCCCTCCTCTGTACTTTTTCCAGCTCTACAATATCTTTCTTTAGGTGTGGCTGCATCATAGATTTCTAAAAGGCAGTATGATACTGGAATTTTTATTCTCAATTCCCTTCCTAATTATGCCTAACATGGATTTTGCCTTTTTTACAGTGGCCGCACACTGGGTTGACATTATAATTGAGCTGTCCACCACAACCCCCAGATCTCTTTCTTGGTTGGTCACTGCTAGCTCAGATCCCATTGGGTAATACTTGAAATTGAGATGTTGTTGTTGTTGGTCAGTCGTTAAGTCATGTCCGACTCTTCGTGACCCCATGGACCATAGCACGCCAGGCCTTCCTGTCCTGCTCTCTCTCCCGGAGCGTGCTCAAGTTCATTGAAATTGAGATATTTTGCCCCAAAGTGCATCACTTTACGCTTGCTTACACTGAATCGCATTTGACATTTTGATGCCCATTCTCCCAGTTTAAGAAGATGCTTTTGGAGCTCCTCACAATCCCTTTTTGTTTTGACCACCCTAAATAATTTGGTAACATTGGCAAACTTGGCCACTTCACTGCTTACTCCTAATTCCAGTTCATTTATGAACAAGTTGAAAAGCATTTGTCCCAATACAGAACCCTGTGGGATCTCGCTGTTTACATCTCTCCATTTGGAGAATTGCCCATTTATTCCTACTCTCTGCTTTCTGCTCTTTAACCAGTTACTGATCCATAAGAGGACCTCCTATTCCCTGACTGTCAGTATCTAGGCTTCTTTTGTAATTTAAGGACTTCCTTTGTTATTCCATATATTACATGGGCACATAGATCCATAAGGGGACCTCTCCTCTTATTCCATGACTGCTAAATTTGCTCAGGAGTCTTTGGAGATGGACTTTATCCAGCTTTGGTGCAGGACTTGGGAGTCCAAGTAAACAATGTATACTGGATCACCCTGTCTATGTGTTTACTGACACTGTCAAAGAACTCTAAAAGGTTAGTGAGACAGGACTTACCTTTACAGAAGCTATGTTGATTCTTTTTCAGCAGGGCTTGTCCTTCTATATGTGTCAGGGTGGACAGTGAGCCCATAGAATCCCAGAGTAGTTCTGATGCTGAGGAAGAGCAGTCGCTCCTTCGGGAGAGGAGCGCGCTCCTTTTTTCCCAGGACCAACAGCTGACGGAGCTTCCTCCCACCCACATTCCTAGTTTAGAAAGCAGTCCAGGGAGTGACTCAGCACAGATAGCAGACTGGAGGGGATGCGCAGCGCAGACGCAGAGAGCGGCGCCAAATGGTTCACGCTCAAAGAACGGTTGCGCCCAGAGGATCCAAGGGAAAAGGGGAGGGATTCTCCCTAGTCCTTATATTCAGGGGTCTGCCAGTAATTGCCCTTCAAACAGGGACCAACTGTTCTAACTTAGGGCATAGGGATTCTGCTGCTCAGATCTAGTTGCTACCTGTAGAGCTGTTAAGTTGTAAAAGAAGAATAAAGCTTTGAAAAGAATCCCTTTGTCTGTGTCTGGACTTGGCTACTGGATTAGACTGAGAGCCCTCCAAGGAGCCCTTGACAATATGCTTACTACTTTTAATCTTTAATAATGCTTTCAACCAATTTACCCGGAAATAACCAGTCTTTAATTTCCTGGATCTCCCCTGGATCCCTTTTTAAAAACTGGTGTTACATTGGCCAACTTCCAGTCCTCTGGTACAGAGGCTGATCTTAGGGACATATTGCATATTTTGGTTAGAAGATCAGCAATTTCATATTTGAGTTGTTTAAGAACTCTAGGATGGATAACATCTGGGCCCAGTGATTTATTTTTAATTTGTTGTTTCTAGAGAGATTTTACCTTGTTGACTTTCCCTCTCAACTTCCTTTTTACCAGTCTCCTCTTTTTTTGTAGAAGTTTCCTCTTTTGGAGTCAAATGTGACTGTGTTGGACTTTCTTGGCAATAACATGTATGTTGAATTTGATAGTACTATGGTCACTGTGGCCCATATAACTGGATATTTATCACACTAAAAAGAAACTGTCCTTAGAAGTATTTCCACAATTGCCACGAGGTTTCTTAACATATACACAAATAAGATATTAAGACTATTTTGGGGAGCAATGCTGTGGCCCCTAGACATTGTCTGAGGGGCCAGAGGATACTAGGGATTCCCCCCTCCGTGGTTGGAGATAGCACTCCAACCTCAGAAGGGGGAGTCAGAGATCCACACACACACCCCCACAGCTGGCATGGAAAGAACCATGCCGACTGGCCTCCAAGGTCGGAAAACTGATCTTGGAGAGGAGGAAAAGGGGGTGTTCCGATGGGCAGGGAGGGGAAGAGACCAGAGAGGCTAGGATATGAGCTGTCCTATGCCTCTGCCAGCCTCCTTCCCTCACCCTCTGAAGCACCGTCGCTAGATCAGCTAAAAAGCCCAACTAGTGAAATATCCACGACAGGAGGATGGGAACGTGAAGATCACCTCCACTGCTCCTCCTTCCCTGCATTGGATGAGTGGAGGCCTCCAAGCCTGGGGGCTTCCAGTCATCAAGGGTGGAATTGATAGGATTGCACCCTTAGTTACATAGCACTTCCAGAAAGATCTAGCATTTAACATAACCAAACCATTCTCTTTTAGTAGCTGTATTATAGTTTGAGCTGCACTGCTTACCTTTGAATACCCCCAGAACGAGGAAATACTTTTTCATTTAACAGTCCAAGGACACTGTTCCAACTTTTCAGTGTAAACTTGGGTATGAGAATTTTAACAGGCGGTATCAACATATCTCCGTTTGTGAAAACACTACAAAAAGGACACACAAAAAGTATTTTTCAATAAGGAAAGTTATTGAAAGGAATGTATGAGAAAATCACTTTGACAAGAAGATGTTTCATTAGGGACCTAGCAGCAGGTTTTAAATCTTAACCTATTTGATAAAACATTTAAACTTCAGATAGTATTGTATATTTTTACACATTCTGACGTGATGAGGGAGCTAAAAGTGAAATACATCCAGTTGGAAAACCCAAGAAAGATATAGCCTTTGAAAATTCAATTACTTTCTGTCCATACCAACCAAAGATGTCCTCAACAATTCCCAGAGGAAATAAAGTACAATCCATTTAAAGAGATAATAGAATCAATTGATTTCTCCACTGAAGCCAATGTTAGAAAATGATTCTTCCTGTACTTGCAAGGCTGCATGGAACCACTGTGGGACTAAAGCTGCAATCTTAAGTATACTGACCTCGAAGTTCAGTCAAAATGAAACCAACAGGACTTTCTGCTGAATAAATAAGATTAGGACTGGGCTGCAAAAGCTTCTCTTTAAAAACACCCAACATTAAGCTACATTAAATATCTATATATTTTTGCTGTATGGCTGTTCTAGGACTCCCCTCGTCTACTTTATTCATGTGTGTACGGATGTGTGTAGGGGTGATGTCAATCACAAGAAGCACCAACACATGCAATATAGTAACAAGGCTTGCTGCAAATGATTTTTCTGAACACTGCTGTTAACTCCCTTAGGGCTCAACCCTATGCATGTTTAGACAGAAAAAAGTCCTGCAATTCCCAGCATGCCTGGCTGGAGCATGCTGGGAGTTGTAGGACTTTTTTTCTGTCTAAACATGCATAGGATTGTGCCTTTAAGCATTTTACTGTAAAAAAAAAAAAAAAGGATATTTCTCTCACATAAAAAGTTAAATAATATAGTTGACCTACTAGAAGATTGGGGAGAATATTAGTACAATAGTGTAAGCAATTCTGGGAGATCGAGCTATTCATACTTAATGCCAACAGGCTTCCTGCTTTCATGTCCAACTCTAGCTCCACACTGAAGTGTGTCACTAAGGGCACGCTGGCTGGGGAATGCTGGGAGTTGTAAGACTTTTTTCTGTCTAAACCTGCATAGGATTGTGCCCTAAAACTTCTTTCAGCAACAGTGGGCTGTTGCTTTAAGTGTCACTGTAGGTGAAATGTTAGCTAATAAAAACATTTAAATGTCATCCTTAGTATAGTAACATGCCAAAAATTACACAAACTACCTAGATGTACCATACAAGTCTGGTTTCAAGCCAAATATTTATGTCTGGCTGCTTCTTTAAAACAAAATGGTAAAGCAATGAAAGCTGCTTTCAGAGGATATTTGGGGCCATCTAGTGGAACTCTCAGTATATAGATACCAAATGTGGATCCTGCAATGAAATGAAACTCGTTTTCAAATATATGTTGGCAATAATAAATACGAAAAGTATAAGAAAAGTCCTTCTCCTCCTTTCCAGCTAAGGACCCCCTAGCCTATTTGAAAGTACATTAAAATACTGCCACTATTGCCCTTTGTTTCTTTATCCATCTCAGAATTTCAAAAAACTGAGATTTATATCAGTGTTAACTATCACCATTATGTGATCCTCACAAGTAATGGTTCAAATAAAAGTAGTTCAGTGCTTAAAATACAACACACCATATAACCTTTGATTCAGAGTTTCCTTACTATTATTCTACAGAAAGCATAATTAGATCTTGGTCTCTGCTAAGTTGGACCATTGTTACCCAAGTGAAATGTATGATACTGCCCTACAAATGAACTAAAGACCACAGCTCACTGTGATGCACTTCTCATACATAAAGCAAACCAACTTTTGTACTTTATTTATTACATTTTTATCCCATCCTTCCTCAGGAGCCTAAGACAGCATACATGGTTTTCTCCCCCTCTCCCACAACAACCCTATGTGGTAGGTTAGGCTGAGAGATAACGGCTAAGTTCAGACGATCAGCAGGGGAAACAACACAGCGTTGGTTGGTTCTTCTGCCCCCGTGTGCGCCGATCACACGACTGGGATTACCCTACTTATCCACACCCCCTTGCAGGTTGCCATATCATCTGAACCTGGCATGGGAGTAGTGACTTTTTACCCACCCTACAACCCCTATTGCAAGCCATGGGTTGTACAGTGGGTGAAAAGTCACTATGCCTGCACCACGCACTGGGTTCAGATAACACAGCAACCCACAACGTGGCACAGGTAATTAGGGTAATCCTGGTCGTGCGACCAGCACAGGCAAGGAAAACAACTGACGCTGCGTTGTTTCCCTCGCTGATCATCCAAACCTGGCCAATGACTGGTCCAAGGTCATTGAATATGACTCACAGCTGAGCAGGGATTAGAACTCAAGTCTCACCAGTCCAAAGCCAACACTCAAACCGTCTTTACCCATTTCTTTTCCTTTCAGCTGGGCATAGATTAGAACTGAAAATTTACTAATAACTCATGCAGGTGCTAACAACTTAAAAACACTCACTTAATATTCCGTGGCTTGTTATAGAATGATTGCCATTTAGAAGGTACTTTTATATTACTGTGGACTACTGGTCGAATCTGCAAAAAATGTAACAGAGATCGTATGATGCAAAGTGTTTATAAGAGCTCACCCTTAAAGCTGACAGTATACGTAGAGAAAATGATATATCTAAGCTTCCATACTTGGTCAGAAGTCAGATGCTGAATTTGGAGAGATCTAACAGAAACTTAAAGGCCAAATTCATTTCTCTTTACACTTCTTAAGTCACTGTCACAACTACTGACAAGGATAAATCTGCTAAAGGATTGTCAGGTAGAATTATGACATTCTTGCCCTCAGAGCCAAATGTGGCAGATCCACAAGTGAAATCTCCTGTGAATTTTGTATGTGTTGATAGCAGCTGGCAGGAGATGGGGAGATTCAGACTGGGACCACAGCTCTGGCGAAGTGGAGAGGTTAATACTTTCCCACATGCTGTTTTCTTGATTAAAATCTCCCTGAAGGAGCTATTTTCCCTTCCAGGCAAACTTACAGGTATCACCTGAGCACCTGTACATTTTGCCCTGAGGGCAAATAGCAGCTTCAGAGATGGGGGATTTTAATCAAGAAAATAGGCTAACCTTCCATCCTCCAGAGCACAGCTGCTGTTAAAAATGTGGGAGATGCTATTCACAGTGTAATGACCTACATCTTTAGAATGCTGTGAGGGACGAGCTGCTTTGGAGCGATGGAAGCATTCTAGGCAATTAGAAATCAGTTGACAGAGACTGAGGGCTAAGTTACACAATATGTTAAATAAGTAGCATGAAGCTTGCCTTCTCTTTCTTTTTCCCTTTTTTATTTACAAGTAAGTACATGGTCTCAATCTGGATCGGGAACACCATGAGCTCTCGAGGCGTTTTTTATCGCTTTCTTTTTCTTTTTCTAGCCCCACACAGGGGTGGAGGGTGAAATAAGGAACACAATAAAAAATCCACAGTTGGGCAATATCTTTATTAGGACCAACCAAAATACACAAAATCGTGCAAGCTTTTGAATTCCTCAGAACTCTTCATCAGACATATTGGATTACTGCCAGCACTGCATTTTCAGAAATGGAGATCAGCCATTGCTCCTGCATCCCAAAATGCATTGCCAGGTGTAATCTGATTCCTGCAACACCTACCACTAGCTAATCCATTCACACTGCAAGTCTCGAGACTGGGACTGCAGACTTTATGGCCATAACATCCAGGCAATATTTTGGACCTTCCCCTATATCCCTGCTTTTTTGCCTGATGAAGAGTTCTGGAAACTGGAAAGCTTGAACAATTTTAGCTTGAACAATTTTAGCTTGAACAATTTTGTGGAATTCTGGTTGCTCTTAATAAAGGTATTTCCCAACTGTTGATTGGGGAATTTTTTCTCATGGACCAACACAGCTACCTTTTTTTAGGGGAAGGTTTGGCATCAATCAAACCTCTTCTATCTGCATGCAGCGTCCTGATCTGGATCAGGGGCCTGTGTGCTTACTTGTAAGTAAAAAAGAGAGTAAGCTGCATGCTACATATGTAACATATCATGTAGTTCAGCCTTTACAGTGAATTGAATGAACGAGAGTCAAAATTAATGAGATGGAAGTCAGTCAAGAGAGTTTTACCACAATTGGATGTAGCATTAAACCAGGGGTAGGAAGGTCATAAGTAGATCCCTGGGTAATTTGCAGTAAATTGGAAAGGATTTCTGACTCCCACTTGTTTAACAATAGCAACAACAAAATGTCTTCCCTCTTACCAAATTTGTACTGCTGAAATGAAAAATGCTTGGATTTTTGTGTGAAAGGACTGTGACCTCCATTGTACTCAAAACAAAATCCTTAGAATTTTTTAATTCTAAGACAGCATCCCAGGGACCATAGGATGGCTTGGAAGGGGGAGTCGGAGATCTGACCCCTGACCCTTTATAGCCAGAATGGAGAGAACCATGCTGACTGCCTCTTCAAGGTCGGAAAGTTGACCTTGGAGAAGGAGAAAATAGGGCATTCTGGTGGGCAGGGAGGGGAGGAGATAAGAGAGGCCAGGATATGATTTATCCTGAGCCTCATCCTTCCATCCCCCTCCAAAGTGCCCTTGCTAGACTGGCTAAAAAGACCATCTAACAAAAATATGGGAGATCAGAGGACTGGGAGGCAATGATCTCCTCCGCTGTTCATCCTGCCCTGCTTGCCGGCTTCAGCCCAACAAGGCATAAGAATCTCGGAAACCTCCAAGTTTGGGGGCTTCCAAGCAGTGAGGGTGCAGTCCATAGGATTCTGCTCTAAGTGTATGTCTTCTGTATCAAGCTCTGGTTGGTGAATCTCAGGGTTCTAGTTAAAAACAGAGCAGATCCCACAAGCCTCCACATGGGTGGGGAATCTGTGGCCCTCCACATGTTGTTGGACAACAACTCCCATCAGCTGCCCACTGGCCATGGTGTCTGGAGCTGATGGGGGCTTAAGTCCAACATCATCCGAAGGGCCACAATTTTTTTTACGTAACATACAAAAAGCTTGACAAATTCAGGATGTCTAAACGTAGCAAAAATGGCAAATAATGTAATGTCAATCATGCCTTGAACTTGTCTTTTTGAGTTAGCTTGATAAATGAAAGGCTGAAGAGCTTAAAAAAATTAACCAATTGTTTCCTCCTGCCAATTATTGAAAATGGCACTGATTAAATACTCACCACCTCATCCCTCTTCTTTCTTTGAGGTTTCTTTTCCCCTATACTGTAGTAACTGAAGGAAAAATATAATTAGATTACACCATTTTTTATTCAACAGTTTGTTAAACAATTCCGTTAAACGCTTTAGTCTAATATAGCATATTATACAGGGGTCCAGTGTGTACTGATTCTCTTACTCAATCCAAACCAATACCAGAACAGAAACTGCATCATCAGGTACAGACATCTGACTGTAAAAGAGCTACTGGTTTTGAAGACTCAGGGCAGGGGTGGAGGATAGGCATCCCAGTCAATCTCATGTTACCAGATCAGCTCAATGGAAACTGAACCAAGATGCACACATTTATTTTATTTAAAAAAATCAATCAATCTGCTAAAATCCGCACATTTTTCACATGTGGCTATTTCACAGAAAACACCTAAGCATCACCACCACAGCAACAAAAAGGATGTGGTAAAGTCACAACACCTTATTGCATAAATAAATATGGATCCAAATCCTTCTGTTTATTTTAAATATACGTTCTACGGCAGGGGTCCCCAACCTTTTTGGATCCATTTCAGAATTTCAGAAACTGCTATGGGCACCACCACAAAATGACTCCCATGTTGAATGTGGCTAGTCACATAACGGCTGCCACTGGGGCCTAGCTAGTCAAGAGGTGTGATGGGGGAGAGAAATAGCAAGGCTAGAGGCTGGGGTGGGGGGGAGGAAAGAGTTGCTTCCGGGCCTGCCCAATCTTCTTCTGTCCACACAGACCACCCTCTCACTCTCCACTCCCACCCTCTAGCCTCACTATTTCTCTCCCCTAATCCCTTTCCACGCTATTTCTCTTCCTTCCCCATCCCTTGCCTTCTTCTTTCTCTCCCTTCCTAGCCCGTAACCTGGCTCTTTCTCTCCCACTCACCCTTTTATTTTGCTATTTCTCCCCTCTCCCAGCCTCTAGCCTTGCTATTTCTTTTCCTCTACCTCTTTACCTCGCTGTTTCTCCCCCATCCTAGCCTCTAGCCTCATTCTTTCTTTCCCCTCTACTCCTTTGCCTTGCTTTCTCTTCCTGCCCACTGAACAACTGATCAGTGGCAGGTTTAGGAACAGGAAGGAGAACCTGGTGCCCTAACATCTTTCAGTTTTTAATTTTTATTTTTTGAAGGGTCAAGGAGTGAAGAGCTGCATGGGAGCCATTGGAAGCGCCTGTGGGCACCAGGCACTGCACTGGGGACCCCTGTTCTATGGTGTCATTTTCAACTCCTTAGCTTTGTAAGTCCCAGGTTTCATAGCTCACATATTTACAAGCACATAATCTACAGCAGAACATATACACACTCCATATTAAGTCAAAATGTAGTGAACTCTGTGGAAAGCAGGAAAATGGGATTTTATGTCCTCTGACCCCAAACACTAAAGAACAATGAATAATAATTCACTTGATGGAACAACAATTGACTCTTTGAATATTTCCACAGAAATGTGCACCACCAGTAATTCTAATACACGAGCAGAAATCACAGATCAATTAAAACAACTATTAGAAATGGTGGATTATTTAATTAAAATACTAGTATCTCAGCCTATCAAAAGCAACCAAAGTGGATGAATTTAACGATCGGTGCACTAATTCAAGTTTCTTGATATAAAATAATAAATTACTCAATGATGTTGCCTTAGTTTATTAACTATTTGTTAGTTAAAAGGCATAATTGAGTAAATGCACTGAAAATAAGTTCTGAATGGCTATTTTTTAGGGGAACTGTAAATAGTGAACAGGAGATGTGTTTACAGTCATGAATATTATGTACAAATATGTTGCTCACATAGACAGATAGCTATACAAACATCAGTCATCTTCCATTCGTACGGACAAAAGTGGGTTCAAACAAAACTCTGATTAAACAAGTTTGCACTTGCCACAGAAAGAGGAATATAAACATACCCTAGTCAAAAATGCTTCTCAGAATTAAAGTCAATTACCTTGAAAGCTGCATGTCAATATTCAAATAATCCATGCAATAATTCTATATTTCCCCTAAGTTCACTTAGCAAGAGCAATGGCAGAAATCCATGGAACTTATATAATATTTTACTATTGTATACTGGGCAACAAAGATTTACGTATATTTAAGATGGAAATCCTGGGTATTTCATTTGATTATTCCTTAGTAAAATTGTAAGTACTGTTAACAGTCTGCAGGTTTGTTCTGGGCACGCTGACAGCCGCATCATTTTATAGAGAGCTGGTTCGCATGTGAATTTCCCTGTGGAGCTTGCCATTTTGGATTTTGAAAATTCAAGCTGTGGCAAGACCATGCCATGGCTTGTCGTTATGTGCAAACCCAGTGAAGGTGAGTTGTTGGGGTGGTTAACAAGCCACCCAGAACTTATGGCTTTTTTAAGGTTGTGAGTGGCTTGTTAACCACCGCAACAACACACCAGGTCCAGACGTAATGACAAACTGTAGCACATGCACAACCATGGCTTGGATTTTCAAAATGGTGACCAGTGCCACAACAAGAAGTCCCACAAGGAAATTCTCCCACAATGGCGTCTTGTTATGTGCGAACTGGACCAGTAATAACATAAGAAGAGTTGTGCTGGATCAGACCAATGTCCATCTAGTCCAGCATTCTGTTTGTTTGTTTAATTTATTACATTTATATCCCGACTTTTTCCTTCTTAAGGAACCCAAGGTGGCGTACATAATCCTCCTCCTCCTCCATTTTATCCTTACAATAACTCTGTGAGGTGGGTTGGGATGAGACTCTGTGATTGGCCCAAAGTCACCCAGTGAGCCTCTATGGCCTAGTGAGGACTAGAACCTGGATCTCCTAACTCCCAGTCCAACACTCTAGCCACTACACCACACTGGCTCTCACAGTGCTGTTCTCACAGTGGCCAACCAGCTGCCCACGGGAAATCCACATGCAGGACATGAGTGCAACAGCACCCTCCCACCCATGTGCCCCAGCAACTTGTATACATAGGCATACTGCCTCTGCTACTGGAGGTAGCATATAGCCATCAGGACTAGTAGCCATTGACAGCCTTCTCCTCCAGGTATTGTCCAATCCCCTTTTATAGCCATCTGAACTGGAAGCCACCACTACATCTTGTGGCACTGAATTCCATAGTTTAACTATGCACTGTGTGAAGAAGTACTTCCTTTTATCTCCCACTGATCAGTTTCATAGGATGACCCCAGGTTCTAGTGTTCTGACAGAGGGAGAAAAATATCTCCCATTCCACTTTCTCCACACCATGCATAATTTTGTACACCTCTATCATGTCTCCCACTACTCGCCTCTTTTCTAAGCTTAACAGTCCCAGATTTGTAACCTTTCCTTGTAAGGGAGTTGCTCCACCCCTTGATCATTTTAGTTGCCCTTTTCTGAACTTTTTCCAGCTATACAATATCCTTTTTGAGGTGCAGTGACCAGAACTGTATACAGTATTCCAAGTGTGGTCGGTCACACCATGGACTTGTATATGGACAGTAAGATATTGGCAGTTTTATTTGCGATTCCTTTCCTAATTATGCCTAACATGGAATTTGCCTTTTTCACAACAGCTGTACATTGGGTCAATATGGTCATCACACTGTCCACCATAGCCCCAAGATCTCTTTCTTGATCAGTCACTGCTAGCTCAGATCCCATCAGGTTATATGTGAAGTTGGGATTTTTTGCCCCAATATGCATCACTTTACACTTGGTTACACTGAACCGTATTTGACATTTTGATGCCCATTGTCCCAGTTTGGAGAGATCCTCTTGGAGTTCTTTGCAGACCCTTTTTGTTTTAACCACCCTGAATACTTTGGTGTCCTCAGCAAACTTGGCCACCTCACTTGGCTCACTCCTAATTCCAGATCATTTATGAACAAGTTGAGAAGCATTTGTCCCAATACAGATCCCTGTGGGATCTCACTGTTTACATCTCTCCATTTGGAGAATTTACCATTTATTCCTACTCTCTGCTTTCTATTCTTTAACTGGTTACTGATCCATAAGAGGACCTCTCATTCCCTGACTGTCAGTATCTAGGCTTCTTTTGTAATTTAAGGACTTCCTTTGTTATTCCATATACTACATAGGCTTTCTGTGTAATATGATATGGATCTGGAATATCCACAAGCCAACTCTTCATATTTCAATTTACAGAAAACAGTCTCTGTACAGAATCAGAATGTCATTGTCCCTGTGCTGCTAATGTAGCACTTTTAAGCTACCAAGTGTTATTTCTAGGACATGCGTAAACAAGTGGTCTTTACTTGCTATAGTATTCTTCAAAATGACCATACTCTGAATCAATGCTGTTCCAAGATGCCATGGTTTAAATATGCATTTGAAATGAAGTCATCTTTCATCTGCTCTCGTAACCCCTAACATGCATAACTGCAGTTTCATCCACATTTCCCAGAAGCAGGCACAGCTGGCTTAACAAATTAAGTTAGAAAAGGCATCCTGGTCACATTTGCTATCTGAATATCAAGCAGCAAAGCTGGGTTCTGGAGAACCTACAGGGTGTATATCTGAACGCTGTCAACCTACTGCAAGATAAATTAGACAATTCATCCACAATTCAGTCTGATCTGGATTGAGCTTCCGTTTATTGGCCCTCAACCAGCCCATTATGATTCCAGGAAACAATTCAGGGATTCACCTGCCACTCTGAGCTTCAAGAAAAAAGAGCGGTATCACTGGTTATCATCAATATACTGATGATATCAAATCCTCACTACAACCTCTCCCAGTAGTTTTAAACAGTATGGGGGACACAACAGAAGCAGAAGAGAACAGTGTGGGGGACACAATTTAACCCCACAGGTTAAATTCTATAGGAGTGAATTGCAAATGCTGCAGGAGACCATTCCTTTACTTCGAAATGATACAATTCTTTGATTGCCTTTACTGGGGTAAGTGATTCAAAGATTACAATTTCAGTGTCTTCTATGCTCTGTTACAAACTGGCCAATAACACAGGGCAGGACATTACAGTAGAAATTCCAAAAGAACAGCTGTGCTGGTAGCAAAAAGCAGGTCAACAGCTCACCATGGGAACTATTGCAGGCAGTAACCTACTTCACTGGATGCAAATGTCAGGGAATGAATGCTGCCAGCCAGTGTGCTGTATGCACCAAGTGTCAAGGGAACGATTCCCTAAATGAACAATAGCTCACTAAAGTTACAGTCCTATGTACATTTACTTGGGACTAAGCCCTAATGATCTAGTGAGATTTAACTATGAGCACATTAGCACGGGATTGCGAGGAAAGACCTTGACAACCATTTTTAGCTAATTAGATTACCTTTGAGGGTCCTTCCAACTCTATGATTCTATAAAATGAGAACCAATATATTTCCACCTTGAGTTAACCATGGACAAGCTATCATCACAAATGAAACGGTGACATCCTCAACCTACATCTAATGTAGGCAGTTGCTCAACACTGACATAAATATAGGTCTCTGCTCAGCAAGTGGTTTCACCAGTTGGCCATACTGCCGACAGGCTAATCACCACTACCTCTTTAAAGAGCAATTAGTCAAGCCTAGCCACTGCTTCCCTGCCACTCTCCACTTTCTGTAAAATGGTTCAGAAGCAAAAGATGTATGAACAGAGAGACCCTTCACCTATTCGCCACACACTTTTGTAGCTCTCTTCCCAATTTCTCAGCTGAAGTGCAAAACGGCAAAAAGATTTCTCCTTACATACTTCTCTTATTTTCCTGTGTCCCGCTTCTTATTCAGGAAAGAAAGGAAGGAGAAACAGAAGGCCAAATTCCATATTGCCTTAGATTCATTTAAGCAACTAGAAGAATCCAGAGGATGGGGAGATAGGGAAGATTAGCAAAAGAAGGAAGAGGTAGAGGGCAGGACAGTCAACACCTCAAAGGGTTCAAGCCTTAATGATGATGCACCAGTGGAGGAGGGGAGACACAAAGTAGAAAAGGATTCTTGTATTAGAATCCAAAACCATTCTACCTATTTGGGGCATCTCTACAAGGTGGGACTTGGATGCCTTCATTCAGTGTATCCAGTCCCTGCAAGCTATATGGCAGCCATGCTGACCCTATACTTTTCTCCTGGAAGACCAAAACTGCAAGCTCAATGCAGGTGGCAGAGTACACATGGCAGAAGGACCCACAAACCCTTTTTCAACACAGTCCCTTTAATTTTCTAGTACTATTTCCCAGTTGCACACTAAGGTGCCAAGTCTGGCATACAGACTACTTGCTGTGCTATCAGCATCTTACTCTTCGGGAATACAGGAAAAAAGATCTTGATGCAAAGGTTATATTTTAGAATTTTTCTCTGGAATAGGTGTATCTTGGAACTTTTCACTAGCAAAAAAAATCTGTTTTTTAATTTAAAAAAAAAAAACCTCTTTTGCACATTTTGATACACTGGGCTAGATTTATGTCACCCAAGTTCCTCTTGACCGCATTTGTTCAATGTCCTTATCCTCACAACTGCTGAAGTTGCAGAGCCCATGAAAGCTTATGCCATAATAAATGTTCATCTTTAAGATGACACAAGATTCTTTATTGTTTTGCTGCAACAGGCTAACACAGCTACCCCTCTAGAAATTGATACTTACTTCAGCTTCCTAAATTTTTCCCTGCCCGCAACAACATATCTGCCTCCCTGCTCCAAGTCCGGCAGGTCCATAACAGAATGCCCTTGCCGGGGCGTGTATATATTCCTCACCCCAAAGGGTGTCGGCACACCCTCGTTCAGCTGTATCATGAAGGCTTCAAAGTTGGGCACATATCGATGGTTGATGACAAACTTCCTTCCCAAATAGTAGGGGTCCCCATTACGGTACACCCAAATTGTCCGAGCAGGAGTTGCATCTATCAGGCTGTATACGGCACGAGGCTGTGTTGTTCCCACCATGTCGAACCCTCTAGTTTAGACAGAGAGCTGAAGAAGGGGCAGGGCAGCAGACACCACAGTGCATCCAAAAATCAGAAACAAAATAAAACCCTCCCATCCACCCCCAACACAGAGGAATTGGAGGAAGGGAGAAGGAGCCTTCAGAGACTGCCTGGCCTCCTCCTGCTTAGATGATGGGCCGGCTTCTCCAACGTCCTACTTCATAGTGTCACCAAAGTGGGTACCCCCCCACCCACTAGTCCCACCCCCTAAGTCTTCCAAGGGGCAGCTTTGTCCCTCCCACCTTAGCCTCACCCCAGCGGGCTGGACGTCACGAGAAGGGGGAGGATTGTGACTCACTGTCCACAGCAAATAAAATGACCCTCCGCGGGTGAGGGAGAGGCGGGTCAGTTCCCCTGGAAACGGGTTGGGCAAGGGCGGAGACCAAGCGGGGCGGGCCGCAGGGCGCAAGTCACGGCCTGGGAGTCCAAAGAGCCCTGGGCGCTGCGCGGGATCCCGAACCTTTGAAAGGAAAGAGGCGGGAGCGCGGCATTCCTTGGGTAAAATCCAACGCAAGCCCTGCGTAGGGCAGAGCCGCTGACATGAATGGGACTTCAGTTCGTCGTGACGAACTGAAGTCCCATTCATGTCAGTGGGTCGACTCTTAAGTAGGAGCTATGTTGGAGTTTGCTCCGTAACTCCCCAGCGGTGGCTTCTCCCCTCCGCTCGCAGCAGCGTCTCTGAAGCGGCGACGGAGTACCGCGCTGCTCCATTCCGTAGCGCAGGCAGGACTGGCTGGTTCCCCCCCGCCACCGACTCCCAAGTTCCGTCGCCGCTAACTAGAAAGTGACCGACGCGTCTCTCTCTCCTCAGATCTCAAATTTATTTTTTTAAATCCTCAGCAGCGCTTCCCCCTCGTCGCTGTCGCCTCGAGCACCGCCACTCCCTCGCCTTCCCCTCCCGCTGCTGTCTCCCAGCAGCGTTCCCGTCTGTCTTTTCCCGGCGCGTTCCTTTTCTTTCCCTGCACAGCTCAGACCGGCGCCGCTTGCTCGCTTCGTGTCGCGCCAAGGGCTCCCTCTCTCCCGCCCCATTCGTGCAAGCCGAAGCGGATCGTGCGTCTCGCCTTCAGAGAAGAGCTGAAAAAGGGCCTCGCCGTAACGTACGCGAAAGAGTAACCCCGTTATTAGCCGGTTGTCGCCAAATCTCTTACGCTTGCAACAACATTACGGGCCCTTGCCATGAAAGAAAGGCTCCGTTCAAAATCACGAGTCTTTTGCGCGTTTTTGCAGAGTCTGTTAGGGAGGATCTGAGCAGTCTTCGGAAGCCAGAGATTTCGGGGATCTCCACACCGCAAAGAGTATTGCACGTTCATGGGTTGCTCACTCGCTGAATTGTGCGGATCCTTTACATGACGTCGTCGTTGACCAATCATTATTCCGCTATTTGTGGCTTAGTGGTTAAGACGCTGAACTGCAGACGCGAAGGTCGTCAGGACAGCAGTTCGAGTCCCGAGTGCTGCGTGAAGGAGTGAGCTCCCGTCGTCAGTCCCAGCTCCTGCCAACCTAGCAGTTCGAAAGCAAGAAATTGCAAGTAGATAAATAGGTCCCGCCTCGGCGGGAAAGGTAACAGCGTTCCGCACACCTCGGTGTTCAGTCATGCCGGCCACATGACCACGGAAGCGTCTTCGGACAGCGCTGGCTCTTCGGCTTAGAAACGGGGATGAGCACTGCACCCTAGATGGCCTTGTAGGCCCCTTCCAACCCTATGATTCTATGATTCTTCAAACGGAAAAAAATGGGTATTTTTCCAGACTTGAGCAAATGGAGCGCCATGTCCTCCCTATGTATTTCTCCCCTAGCATGAATGAAGCGCTGAGTGTGGTTGTTGGGGGCGTGGTCATGATGTCAACAGTGGTGACGAAGGTCTGATGGGCGTTCAGCCTTCCCGCTCCTGCACCATTTTTGCTCCTCGTCATTTTCAGCCTGCCTGTTCAAAACAGAGCGGCAGCGAGGGGGGGCAGCAGAGCAGAGGAGCAGCTGAGGGGCTGAGCACCAGGGACTGGCCAAAAGCATGGAAGAGGGAGGCAGGGCCTGGGGAGATCGGTGGGGGGCTGTCTGCATGTCAGTCCCCATCCACCAATAATGTGCAAGGGGAGGGAAAGGGGAGGGAACCCAGGAGCAAGTATCGCTGAACCTGCAGCGTGTGTCATGCCTCCTCACGGAAACATAACGCTATGGGAATGGCCATCTACAAAGAAGAAAGCGCGTGTAAAGGGAATCAGTTGTGATCCTGAATTTAAAACGGAAGTGGACAGCCCCGTTTTAAATGCAGGATTTTAGGCTGGTGTTGAAATTCCCTTCAAGGGAAAAAGAAAACTTCCCAAAAAGAGAGAAATGTATCACATTCAGTGATAAACCCACTGTGCTGTTTCTGCCTCTTTGAATGCCATTTTTGGTAGAAAGGCGGAGTATAAATCAAATAAATAAAATAAGAAAATACTTTAGTTGGTAAAATGTTCCCTGCTGCACTAGCAATAAAGGAAAAGTCAAAAGGTGCTTACAGATACAATAATGATGATTTTGTCCAGGTTGGTGTAAAAGCTGGAACAGAACAGGCCGGAACAGCTCCTTTATTTTTTATTTCTTTTTAAAAAAAAAAACATGCCAAACACTATGGCATATGTTAGAGACACCTGAGAACAATATTTTAGGACAGAGACCCTTTAATGCCCAGAACACATCTGGAACCGAACAGAATGGCCTAGAACAGCCACTTCCAAATGAGCCAAATCAACCAAATTCACCAGTCACACATGACTGATTGGGGGGATGCAATGAGTCACAAAACCTCCACAGAAACCAAGTTCCAATATCCAATTTGGGCAATAGTCGACACTCCTGAAAAACAGCCTGGAACAGCAACTTTGAAGTAATCCAAATTCACCAGTCACATATATCTACATGGGATGGATGCAGTAAGCCACCAACCTTTCACAGAAACCATGTTCAGGTACCTGTTCCAGGCAATAGTCTGTATTCTTGAAAATGGACCAGAACAGTCACTTCCAAGTGAGCCAAATCAACCAAATTCACTTTTTCCCATATGACCATATGGGGGGGACACAATGAGCCACAGAACCACCACAAAACCCATGTTTTGATATCTGTTCTGGGTGATAGTCGACATTCTCTAAAAATGCCCCATAACGACAACTTCCAAGTGAGCCAAATCAACCAAATTTACCAGTCATACATAACTACATGGAACAGATGCAATAAGCCACAAAACATCCACAGAAACCACATTTGGATACCCATTCCAGGCTACAGTCCACATTTTAGAAAAACAGCCCAGAACAGCATCATCCAGATGAACGAAATCAACCAAATTCACCAATCACACATAATTACATGGAAGAGATGCAATAAGCCACAAAATGTCCAGAGGAATGTTTGGATACCTGTTCCAGGCAATAGTCCATATTCTGGAAAATGGCCCAGAATGGCAACTTCCAAGTGAGCCAAATCAGCCAAATTCAACAGTCACACATAACTACATGGAAGACATGCAATAAGCCACAAAATGTCCACAGAACCTACTTTTGGGTACCTGTTACAGGCGATACTCCATAATCTTGAAAATGGCCTATAACACCAATTTCAAAGTGAGCGAAACCAACCAAAACCACCAGTCACATATGATTATATGGGGCTATAAAACCTTCACAAAGCCATCTTGTGCTTGTTTCAGGCAACAGTCCATATTTTATAATGTAGCCTGGTAAAGGACCTTCCAAGTGAGACAAATCAACCAAAATATCCTGTCACACATAACTACATGGGATGGATGCAATGAGCCACAAATCTTCCACAGAAACCATGTTCCAGTATCCATTCCAGGCTATAGTCGATATTCTGGAAAATGGCCCAGAAGGGCAGCTTCAAAATAAGCCAAATCAACCAAATTCACCTGTCACACATAACTGGATGGGAGTGATGCAATGACCCACAAAACATCCACAGAACAATGTTCCAATAACCAGACTTACAGTCTGGTTTTTTACTTTTGTGGGGGCTTGTGCAAAGGTGCACTTGCACACGTGTACATGCATGCAAGTACACTAATGTACATTTGTAAATGAATGAAATTCTTGCAGAAAAGATCCAGTTCTGTCAATGAGTGGACAACAAAACAAAGGACACCTGGAAATGCATAAAAGACTGAACAGATTTAAGAAAATTCATACATCCCTACCATGCCTCCCGTTTGCATTGCCAAAATGGCATGTAGTTGCAATTTAATTTGCAGGTATAAGGGGAAAGGTTAAAGCCCCCTACCCACTAGTCTAGGGTCCTGATCCATATGAGGTTCCATGAGCTTACTTTTGAGTAAAAAGGGGAGGAAAACCTAGCTACATCTTTACACTAACATGAAGTTTGACCATCAGATAATTTGGGAGGGGTGGGGACGAATGCATAGATTGGTCCCAGGCACTCTATCCTCCTCGTGTGGATTTGGGCCTGAAAGACCTAGGAGAAATGTGGATGCATGGAGGGTCAGTTGTAAGCAAGCATAATTCATGACACTATAGAACATCATCACTGATCACAGGGCACATCAGTTAAGGCACCAGGCTTAGCTTCCAATTTCCTGGATTTGTGGACTTTGAGCAAACATGAGATAGTTTTAACTCTGGTCTTAAATCAGCAGGCTTTTTAAAAATCACTGAATATAAATTACACTGGTTTAACAATAGACACATTTAATTTGATGATGTCAAACATTACTTGGTAGGGCTAAAAGTTAAAGACACACGTCGGTAATTTTTGAGGTGGGTTTGATTCTGTTATATTATTGTAATATTCATTAAAGATTAGTTTTAATTCTAATACTGAGTGGTAGTGTTTGTTTATGGCTTATTGTATCACTCCCAACTAGTCATGTGTGACTGGTATGTTTGCTTGATTTGCCTCTCTTGGAATTTTCCATTCTGGGCCATTTTACAAAATACAGATTGTTGCCTGAAACAGGTACTGGAACATGGTTTTATGGCAGTTTTGTAGCTTATTATATCGCTCCCATGCAGTTATGTCTGGCTGACTTTAATTAAAGGGTCCGTTCCATCCCATCCCGGCTTTTACATAGGGATGTCAGAGGATTCCGCCACGGATCTCAGTGGCCCGAAATCCGTGGCGGAACGAAGGCCCCACCACCCCACGAAGGGCCCGCGAAACAGAGCACTTACCTGGTGCCGTTCGCGCTGTTTTGCGAATGGCAGCCACGTCTGCAGCCGCCATTCGCATCCCCATTTTTGCCATGATAGGCTACGTAAATACGTAGCCTATCACGTAAATACGTACACCATTTGCGACCCTGCGGAGGCCATGATAGGCTACGTAAATATTTACGTAGCCTATCACGGCAAAAAAAGGGAACACAAATGGCGGCCGCCGTAGCCGCCACCATTTGCGCCCCTGTTTTTTTGCCGTGATAGGCTACGTAAATATTTATGTAGCCTATCACGGCAAAAAAACAGGAACGCAAATGGCAGCCGCTGTAGCTGCCGCCATTTGCGTCCGCAGGCTCCGCACGCCTGTGAATGCACCCGGCCGGTGGCTCCGCAGAGTTGCCATGGAGCGGAGCCGGCCGGGTTAGGATTTCGGGGGGAGCTGCATTCTTTGATTTGCTTTCTCACCTCTGCCTCTTACATCTGAGTAGACCTAGCAGGCTTTTCTCCCCACCCCTCTCTCCTGACTCCTCCTGGCTGCATTCTATAAATGAGTCAAGCCTCTAATGGGAAAGCAGCCGTAGGGGGGGCAGGGGGGTTCTCAATGGGAAAAAGACACTACAGAAGTAGTACAGAGGGCAGGCGGCCGCAGAATGGCAGCTCCTAATGGCACCCCTTTGCCACCCCTTTGGCTTGCTTTCTCACCTCTGCTCCTTATATATGAGTAGACCTAGATGGCTATTCTCCCAGCCCCTCTCTCCCAACCAGGCACAGACACACTCCTAGGCTTGCCCAGCATATAGGCTTTAATTCGGGTGAATGGGGCACACTGCAGCTGGAGCATGCAGGAGATGCATTGAAGGTAAAATACACACTAAAACGACTTTCAGAAAATGTGTGTTTTCGAGGGGGAAGCTGCGAGGTGGCCATGACGACATCATGTGTCCTGGATGACCCTGAAGTGCCTTCCCTCCACAGTAAATCACACATGTAGATTGGCTGCAAGTGACCTGTGTGACAGCTGTCTGCTGTCCAGGTGCTAATTGTTGATGGGCTGTTTCAAGGCCCCTCCTTGTTCCTTCTTCTTACAGTTCTTTATCTTGAAAACAGGCCTTTGACTAGACTGGACAGCCTTTCAACTAGAGGACAGCTTCAAAGAAAGGACTGTCTTCCGACAGCCCTTCAAATGGAGGACTGCCCTCTGTGAAGTAGGACACATGGCCTTCCATGTTTACCCACTACTACTTTTTTTGTTTTGTTTTTTAACAAGAAAAAAAACTTAGAAAGGAACGGTCAGAACAGGCACACTATAGGTTTTGGTCTGTGGAGCTATGACTCCTCCATCTGGAAGCACCCATAGTTTTAGAAGTCTAAGAGTGCAATCCTATGCATATCTCCTCTGAAGTAAGTCATACTGTGTTCAATGGGGCTACTCCTAGGTAAGTGTATAAGATATACCCTTACCTGAAAGTAAGCCCCATTAGACACTGCAACTTACTTGTGAGTAAACATGCATAGGACTGGACTTTGCTAGTCTTTAAAATTATGTATTATTTTTATTTCTACATATAACACCTCATTCTTCTCCAAAGAGTTTAGGGCACGTAATATATATTTTCCAGGTGGCCACAAATCCAGGGACTCAAAGCTAAAACCATTTATTCTCACGAAATGAATCAATTTATTCTTATAAGAGGACAGTTATTAACAGTCAACAGGCTTTTTAAAAGTGCTATAAGGAGAGCATGGCCATAGTGTCCATCAGTTTTCCCATAGCTGATTTAGCTTTAATATTATAGGGGAAGATAACCACACAGAGACATGGGTGGGAGGATGTCTCTCTCTTCCAGCATGTTGGTGTGTTCTAGCTCCTGAAAAAACTCCTCCCCCCAGGAAGCACCCACAAGTTATTTTGTTCTATATGAATGATATGACAAAGTAGATGGGAGCCCAGAATTGTAAGTATGCAACATACACAACTGAAAGCGTAAATATCCTTTTATTACAGTATAATTCATAAAGGAAAAGCATTTTAGATGAAAAAATGAAAATAATAAAGACACAGCTTCAAATCTAAACAGAATATTAATACAGTGGTATGGGTTCTATTATACTCCAAATATATACTCCAAATATCATAGAAAAGAATCATAGAATAGTAGGGTTTGAAGGGGCCTATAAGACCATCGAGTCCATCCCCGAGCAATATATTAAAGTATTGCTCAGATGACAATACATTTTTACTCTCAGTTTTGATAAGGTTAATGTTTCCAGAATCTGTAAAGCCCTTTTAACTTAAGCATGCTTCCTCAAAGTAAGTTCTATCAAACCCACTAGGAATTACGTCCAAGTAAACATGTATGGGATCAGGCTGTAAATCCATATAAATGGTATCATAAGTATTTTAGATTTTCTCAAGTATAATACAACAACAAAAATACACATAGCTTTTGTTAGGAGTAATACAAACATTTTAAAATATGTCGTTGCATTTTGACAGATAATCTACTTAGGAAAGAACCCACTCCCTGTATGTGCTCTACAGCGGTATGAGTTTACTCTTATCGTTACTTAATAATACAATTTCCCAAATCAGATAACCTACTAGCACATATAAATTTTATTCCTTCAGCTAGGGAAATGATGCTGTTATTGTACATATGTAACAAATTATGTTTGAAACAATGACGTGGAAAACTGTAGAATGAAATGGATGTATACATGGAGAGCAATGTATTCAGTTTAGTATAACAGTGAATGGAATTTTGCAAACCCTTTTCCTGAAAGATTTTTACTTGTGCACGTCTGGCAGAGCCCGTGGAAAGCCCCAAAGACGCAGCCTACTTACACCTCCATCTGGGGCAATAGTAAGTTTCACATGAGTAAACACATCCAGTGTTTGTATGGCAATACCATCAAAAAAATGTCTCTTGTGGGGTTTAAGCTGTGGGGGAGAAGAACATAGTACATTTAGTACATTAAATACTGTACTATCTGTAGACAAGACTGTCATTACAATATTAACATTCCCCACCCCACCCCCAAGAGGGATGTTGCATGTTTGGAGCTTTTGCTTTCTTGAAACTCATAGTTTGCATTTTCTGAAAGTGCTTCCTACCAAGAATACATTAGAAGAAGGATGCATTCATTTTCAGTTGATCCAAACATCTTAAGCTTACCTTTGTTGCAGGCAGCAAAACATTCCATTTTGGACCTTGTTTCAGGGCCCACTTTTGTGCTATACATTCTTTTTCTTCTTGTATGCTCAAAATAGAGGCCTCAAGTTTAAAAGTATCTGGAAAGTTTCCTAATAGTTAAAAAACACACACACACACAAGTGAGGTGGAGAGTGTGTGATATAGTATTAGCTTTCTTCCAAATAAATTAATGCCAGAAGTGAATACACACATACCCGGGAGTAAGTCCAATTGAACTTAATAGTGTAAGGCTGCAACCAAATGCACACTTACTTAGGGTAAGCCCCATTTAATTAGTGGGTTAAATCTAACATTGCACTAGCAGATGTCTGCTAGTGCAATGACTGTTTCTCCCTGTCCTCTGCACTGGTTCCAGAGCAATTTTTTAGGACGTTCAGAGGAAGAGGAGATTTCTGCCCTCTCAGTTCCACTAATGAAACTGCTTCTGTCAGCAGAATACAATTGGATTCAACCCAGTGAGATTTACTTGCAAATAAGTATGCTTTGCCCATCATGCTGCACAGGTTAGACAGTACCCTGTAATGTTTACAAAGCTGAAATATAGGGCAATGAATGTTGCAAACACACATTCATTATGTTTGATTTAGCGCAACAAAATCTGCCAAAATATGTTTTCACCTAAGTATTAGAAAACGTTTTGGTAGCAATAAACTCTTCACATAGTTCTCCAAATACAGAGGGTTTAGTAGAAAAGACATGAGACTGACAAACATTTACCTTTAAAGTGACTGGTGTCTATTTCTATGTGTGTTATTACACCAGAGTGGCCCAGGCGATAGACTGCCCATTCACTTCCTGGTATAAGGAGAATTCCCTCGTCATCAACCTGGAATTAAAAGAAAGGGTTGTTGTTTTTTAAAGTGGTGGATTCACCCCACCCTTATTCCCCAGAGAAAATTTGGGCATGATCCACTCACACAGCAGGTTCAGTGTCCACTTGTCAAGGATTTCTATATAGCTCAGTAGATCCTTCTTTCCTGCTCCCCTTCCCCTGTCTGCACAGGCATGTGAGCAGGAGCATGATGGGAAGTTAGAGGGAATGGGAGATTTGTGTGTACATTGGTTATCCTCCATCCATCCCTCTTCTCTACACCTTGTAAATTA
This sequence comes from Heloderma suspectum, assembly GCF_057233095.1. Lineage (NCBI taxonomy): Eukaryota > Metazoa > Chordata > Lepidosauria > Squamata > Helodermatidae > Heloderma > Heloderma suspectum. Next base: position 278,437,283 of record NC_139458.1, read on the forward strand.
CATGTGCTCAAAGCACATGTAATTTGCATTGGGAAGAAAGAGTGTGCGTGTGTGCGCTGGATGGGGATATAGGAGGGGGGAATACAGGGCTCTATTGCAGTCTTATCAGAAGCTACCATTTGGGTGCTGCACCAGGTGCAAGTAAATCACGCCGCGAGTAAGCAGACAGTAAAGACAAGGACTAATATTGTTTTTCTTTAATGGACTAGTCTTTGCTTCTTCATTTTATATGCAAGTCTCTGTGTGTGTGTGTGTGAAGCCTTTTATTTTTTTAACATTTTGTTACCAATGTATCTTTTTCAAACCCTATATATTTCCCTGTTTCTTTTTCTAAAGATCGGTATTCCGCTAGAAATAAGATAAGAGTTGTTATAACTAATTTGTTTCTTACTTTTAAAACTGGTGGTCTTTCCAAATTTCTTCCTGTTTCCCATCCGTCTTTCATAGACTTTGCTCTTCCTATTCCTATCCCAACAAAAAGTGATATTTAATACAGAGGAAATAATGTCAACTATAAATCACCTGCAATTATTTTTATCTGTTCTGAAGTGGTTGGTTTTCTTCTTTACTTAGTAAGATTGTCAACCGATTAAATAAATCTTATCTGATTAACTGTATATTTTAATTAATTAATGATTAAGAGAGCAATCCTATGTCCCCTGGACAGCGTCTGGGAGAGACAGGAATTTCTAACAAAAATGTTTTGGTTTCCCAGCTCCAAGCTCATAGACAGCGCTACGAGTTCGTAGCCAGGAAACCATGCTACCTGCTACTTCCCCTGCCTCCTCGTAGCTCACGCGGAGAGAACCACACCACCACCTCCTCCGTGCTCATAACACGGAGCACAGAGTGGTGAAAATGGGGTGTTCCTGGGGGTGGGGATAGGAGGAGACCATGGAAGCTGTTTTAGACAGCTTCCTATGTCATCTCCAGACCCAGTCCCCAAAGCTGCACTTAGATACCCAAAAACATGTGTCTAAGGCAAAGTGCAGGGTGGCTGCAGCATGGAGGGAATCCTCTCCTCTATGCTGCTTCTGCCCTGCATTGGATAGGTGGTTTCCTCTGACTTCAGGGGAGCTTGGAGGTGCCCGTCTATCTTTATAGGATTGCGCCTTAATTTGATTAAATCAGGATAAATTTGCATATGAGTAAAACAATATTTTTTAAGAAAAAGCCTGCTTTCTTTGGCCAGGATCCAAAGTACCACACAATTAGTTTTGCACACCCAAATGGGCTTTAGATTTGTGTGCATTCAACAACAACTGTCCTTGCCACTCCTCTTTTGAAATTGAAGGGAGTTTCAGAGAGAGTTTGTAATATATGGATCTATTGTTTAAAGAAGCAAAAATTTCACTAGACCTACCTAGTTTTTGGATACACTTTTTGGAGCCCTGCCTTTGTTTTTAGACGATGTATGCATGAGCTTCACCACACGAGGCTCAAATCCCACTTCCTTACCAGGGCTTCTGCTTCTGGATTCTTTGTGGGATTAAGCTCGGCTCCTTTATACAGGCAGACACATGCTTTGAATCAGGGAATTCCTTTCTCTGCAAGTTCTATATATTTCATTTTGCAGCCACTAGGTGGTGCTGTGGTTATAGCGGAACTGCACAATTATACACAGCCAATATGTCAGATTAACATTCCTTATCAGGTTATCTCCAATCTTTTTAAGAGCGGTCAGAAAGCACAGCAGATGCCCTCCATGGAGGTTGATGATGTCATGTAAAGGACCCACAAACGTCTGTGAGTGGCCAATCACAAGTGTGCAGTAAAAGCCTCATGTAGAAATGCTCAAAGTATCACGACAGATAACACCCTAAAAGAGGCATTCCTTCCTATGTCAGTGTGTTAATCAATTAATTGACAGCATGTTTTTAGACCATAAAAATATTTTCAATCAATTAATCTAAATATCATCAACTAAATACTGCAGCCTTACAATTTAGTGTACATGGCTAACAACACTTGATTAATTAATGCCTTATTTAGCTGGATCTCTCCAAAAGGAATCTTTTCTTTGTCTAGATATGATTTTTACTCTATCACCCAGTGCTTTTTGTTCCTTCATTTTCCATGACAATATGTTTCACTGGGATTCTACTATAGCTAGCAAAGGAGAGAGATACACCTATATACTAGACAAACAATTTTTAAATGTGAAAAAAGTCACGCCTAACAATGTCATTGGATTCTCACATGAAACAGGGCAGAATTCATCGAACACTACTGCTGCAAAGTGAGTATTTATTTCAATTGGATTTACTCAGGAGTCAAACATAAGTGTTATTGACGTGAATGGACATTGTGCTTCATGGATTCTGCCTGTGAACAATAATAGTGCTTTGTGGTGCTGTTTTCATGTTGGCGCTTCTATAGTTTCATGTTAGAAATCAGCAGTTTGATTTTATGTTAAGATTATATTCTACTTATTGCATTAAATGAAACCAAAATAATGGCTATAAAAAAGGTCCAGCATTATTCTTACCTAAAATATTTTGGGGATGACCTAACTGAGCACCACTATGCCCAACACAGACACCTCCATTCACCATTGCAACCAAATCACTCAAGTGATTCTGGCCAGAAAGTGACCAGTCTCTCAGCATTGCGCCATATACTTTTAAACGTGCAATCCCACCATCTGTTGAAAAAATAATAATTTTAATTCTGCTGTCATGCTGGAGAGAAAAAACAAAGACCATACTTTAATTAGACAAATTAATATATATACACACACTTCTGTATAATTTAAGAGTTACATTTTATACTAGAATATATAAATTTATCTTACACATATATGATGATGATGATTCTTAAAGGACAGACAGCGATAGCAAGGAATGAACATGACCAGATGTAGTTATAAGTACTTAAGCTTCGTTATCTCTGGAAATGAAGCCTTGCAGAAAAGGTGGGTTAGGTAGAAAGATTTGAAAGACTGGCACATAATGTGGAGATAATCGATAAATAGACAGACAGACAGACAGACAGACAGACATGCACACACACAATTAAGCATGGGCACCTCCAACCAGTATTTTCTTACTGATGAAAATTCTGCTCCTAATGAGCGCTAGTACTTATGTTCCTCATGGATGCTATTAACTCTTGAGAGATAGGGTTGAATAGAAACAGACTTATTAAATATGTGTTTTGATGCACTTCTTATATAGACAAAACTTACCTGGATATATGTTGAGTCTTAGGTGATTCCACCTTTTATTGGAAGTCACACAAAAATAGTTGTGGGCAGTGTCAAGGTTTATCTCTGACATAGGAACCAAGGAAGTCCATTCATACGACCTCATCTGAAAATAAATGTTAATTACTTGCTTTCTAGTCAGTGATAATCTTGTTTGGGTTTATTTTTAATATACTAGGGCTAATATACAAGTTGCTGTTATATATTTTAGCTTTTTGTGTTGCCATTAGAGTTGCACTTTTTCTGAATGATTGAGCTGGCATTTAATATGAATATATGTGCAGTACTAAACTCTCTGTTATCAGTGAAGTCTCATACTCAGAAGGCAGGGTCATTTCTTAAAAAAATTAATTCTTCCTTTATTTGAAACAACAATGAAAGTTGTACAAACCAACTATTATCTGTGTTCTATTAGGCAGATGTTTTATTGCATTGTATAAACCTGGCTAGCAGCTGCAGTAATTAAGGAAAAACGCATTTAAATGGACACCCAAATCCTGAGCAGGTTTACTTGGAAATAAGCCTCTCTAGTTAACAAGCCAAGCCAAGCAAGTTATAAATGGTAATAAGGCTTCCTTTACAACAGACATACACCTGAGAGAGCTTAAACAACTCAGCTGTGAAATTGTTGCTTTTCTAACAAAAATGTGCAACTTGTTGCTAAAATGGTCTCCTTAACACAGGACTGGAAGCTAGCCAATGTAATGCCAATTTTTATAATGGAAGCTGAGAAGGAGCCAGGAACTTCCCAGGAAGCTGGGAGGGAGCCTGGGGGAAGGAGGACCAGCCAGCAGCTGCACCAGGTGGATCCTGAGCCTGCTTCTGCCCCCGCCAACAGGTACTTCAGGCGGGGCTGCCAGAGGCAGCGCCTCGGCATCGCGCCAAGTGCGACTCTAAGTGCGCACTTAGCATCGCACTTGGAGCCGCACGGAACAGCACCTGAAGACCCACCCACCTGCCTCTCCAGAGACACCAGCAGCCACAGATACCAGCAGGAAATAGCAGCAGCAGAGGGCAGCAGCTCTAAAGACGAGGGAGAAAGGGGCAAAAGTGGACTTTATCTGCTCCTTCTTAGCTGCTGTTCTCTTTTATCTTTTATATTCTTTTATACTGTTGAACGTTTTATACCCTAACATTTTAATATGTGCCTGGGAGGACTATTGGGCAACTCAGGGGGTCGGGGAGGTGCCACTATAACTGTGGTCACGGGCAGGGGGAGGTATGGCGTTGGGGGATTAACAGGCCAGCTGAGGAGAAGAGGGGCTAGGCACCTTACAGCTGTCCCCTCTTCTGGTTCTTCCCCCAACCTGATAGTTCCTGGCAGCCTTACCAGTCTGCCCTCGGGTCTGGTGGTGCTGCTGCTGAATGCCAGGTCGGCCCAAAATAAAATCTCCCTCATCCATGATTTGATTGTGAATGAGGGGGCTGACCTGGTATGTATTACTGAGACCTGGGTGGGGGAACTGGGAGGGGTCACTCTCTCCCAGCTGTGCCCTCCTGGGTACTCGGTGCAGCAGCAACACCGACTTGAGGGTCGGGGGGGGGTTGCCGTGGTCTATAGGAATTCAATCTCCCTCTCCAGGCTTCCTGCTCATTCGAGTGCAGATCTTGAGTGTTTGTACCTTGTGTTGGGTACCCAGGACAGATTAGGGATTCTGTTGGTGTACCGCCCACCCCGCTGCCCATCAGACTCCCTGCCTGAGCTGACGGAGGTGGTCTCTGACTTGGTGTTGAGGACCCCTAGGATGATGGTCCTGAGGGATCTCAACTTCCTTGCTGAGGCCGCTGTATCCGGGGCGGCTCAGGACTTCATGGCCGCCATGACAACCATGGGGCTATCCCAACATGTTATCGGCCTAACGCATATAAAAGGACACACGTTTGATCTGGTTTTCTCGACTGGGCAGGAGGATGGTGATCTGAAAGTGGAGGAATTAACATCTGTCCCTTTGTCATGGACAGATCACTTCCTGCTGAGGTTTAGACTCCTGGCAGCCTTCCTCCTCTGCAAGGGTGGGGGACCTATTAAAATGGTCCGCCCCTGGAGATTAATGGATTCCGATGGATTCCAGAGGGCTCTGGGGGATTTTCCTGCTGGTAAGGCTGGTGCTCCTGTCAAAGCCCAGGTCACTCTGTGGAATGCAGAGATGACTCGGACGGTTGACACGATTGCGCCCAAGCGCCCTCTCCCTCTGAGCAGAGCCCGGCCAGCTCCTTGGTATACACCTGAGCTGAGGGCGATGAAGCAAGAGGGGAGACAGCTAGAACGCAGGTGGAGGGAAACTCGTGCTGAGTCTGACCGAACACAGGTAAGAGCCCACTATCGAGCCTACTCTGTGGCGATGAGGGTGGCAAAGAGACAGTTCTTTTCCACCAGCATTGCATCTTCTCAGTGTCATCCAGCGGAGATTTTCTGAGTGGTTCATGGCCTGTTACATTCTGGGCCAGGGAGAGAGACTGTGGAACCCTCGGTAGCACGCTGTGACGAGTTTGCACGGCACTTTGAAGATAAAGTCACTCAGATTCGTCATGAATTGGACACCACCATTAATGCAGTTCCATTGGTAGAGGCATTCAGAGCACCGTCTGGTTCAGTTTTATTGGATGAGTTTCAGTTACTGAGGCCTGAGGATGCCTCAGGCCTCAAGCAACTTGGACAAGGTGCTTGGCCAAGTCCGATCGACCACTTGTGTGCTTGACCCTTGCCCTTCATGGCTTATTAAATCAAACAAGGAGGGGATGTCTGGCTGGGTCCAGGAAGCTGTAAATTCCTCCTTGAGAGAGGGAGTGGTGCCTGCTGCTTTAAAAGAGGCAGTAATTAGACCACTCCTGAAAAAGCCTAACCTGGACCCAGAGGATGTTAACAACTATAGGCCAGTGGCCAACATCCCCTTCCTGGGCAAGGTGCTTGAGCGGGTGGTTGTAGGACAGCTCCAGGCACTGTTGAATGAAACGGATTATCTAGATCCATTTCAATCGGGCTTCAGGCCTGGTTTTGGAATGGAAACTGCCTTGGTCGCCCCGTGGGATGACCTCTGCCAGGAGAGGAACAGGGGGAGTGCAACCCTGTTGATTCTTCTGGACCTCTCAGCGGCTTTCGATACCATCGACCATGGTATCCTTCTGGATAGGTTGTCTGGGTTGGGAGTTGGAGGCACTGCATTACAGTGGTTCCACTCCTACTTGGTTGGCCGATTCCAGAAGGTGGTGCTTGGGGATTATTGCTCTGTGCCATGGCAATTGTGCCATGGGGTTCCACAGGGCTCTATTTTATCCCCTATGCTGTTTAATATCTACATGAAACCATTGGGGGAGGTTATCTGGAGGTGTGGGCTGAGGTGCCATCAATATGCGGATGACACCCAGCTCTACCTCTCTTTCTCATCAAAACCAGGTGAGGCAGTGGCTGTTCTGAATCAGTGACTGGGCACGGTAATGGACTGGATGAGGGCCAATAAACTGAAACTCAATCCAGACAAGACGGAGGTACTGTTAGTGGGTGGTTCGTCTGCCCAGCTAGGTGATACTCAACCTGTTCTGGAGGGGGTTGCACTCCCCCTAAAGGATCACGTTCATAGTTTGGGGGTGCTCTTGGATCCAGAACTGTCACTTGAGGCACAGGTGAACTCAGTGGCACGGAGCACTTTTTATCAGCTTAGGCTGGTATACCAACTACGCCCTTATCTGGACAGAGATAGCCTAGCTACAGTTATCCATGCTCTGATAACTTCCCATCTGGATTACTGCAATGCGTTATACGTGGGGCTGCCTTTGAAAATGGTCTGGAAACTTCAGCTGGTCCAAAATAGAGCAGGAAGATTGTTAACAGGGACTGGCCTGCGAGCTCATATTACGCCAGTACTTTTCCAGCTGCACTGGCTGCCAGTCCATTTCCGGGCCCGATTCAAAGTGCTGGTGTTAACATTCAAAGCCCTTAACGGCTTGGGGCCAGGTTACCTGAAGGATTGCCTCCTCCCATATGTGCCTGCCTGGACCTTAAGATCATCCTCAGCGGCCCTTCTCCGTGAGCCCCTGCCAAAGGAAGTGAGGTGGGTGGCTACTAGGAGGAGGGCTTTTTCTGCTGTGGCACCCCAGCTCTGGAATGAGCTCTCTAGTGAGGTTCGCCTGGCACCTACATTGTATTCCTTTCGGCGCCAGGTGAAGACCTTTTTATTTTCCCAGGCATTTTAGCATTTTAGCTTTCTAAATTTTTAGCTTTGTTGTTTTAAATCTGTATTTTAAACTCCTGCACTGCTGCTAGGTTTTATTGTGGTTGTATTGTTATATTGTGGTTTTAATGTTCTATATATTTTTAATTGTTTTATTGTGTGTTGTTTGGTTTTAATTTTTGTGAACCGCCCAGAGAGCTTCGGCTATTGGGCGGTATAGAAATGAAATTAAATGAAATGAAATAAATAATAAACAAACAAACTTGCAGAACTGTCAGCCTAACCTCTGTCCCAAGTAAACTGGTGGAAAGCAGTAATAAAGCTAAAAATATTAAACATATGGAAGACCAAGCCTTGCTGCAAAATAATCAGTATGGCTTTTACAAAGGAAAGCCATGCTTCATCAACCTTCTAGAATTTTGTGTATGTCAAACATACAGATAGGAGTGATCCAGTAAATCAGGCCTTCACAACAACACAGGGTCCACTCACTGACTGCAGCGCCCGCACTGTTTTCTTGTTACCTCTGGGGAAATTCTAAATACCCATTGTTTGCTGCACTTTCTTACACAGAGATATCAGAGCTCTAAGTCCATCAAAAAATGGAGTTAGTGACAGAAGAATGTTTGTGTCACAATAGCCCTATTCATGTGTTCTCCTCCATGCATTTACTCTACACAGTGAAGGAAATGGCAACCAAAATTATCAAGGCCTGAAGGACATCCCCTATGACTAATGGTTACAACATCTGGGGCTTTTTAATTTAGAAAAAAGGCAAGTAAAGGTGAACATGATAAAGATGTATAAAACTATGCATGCTGTGGAGAAAGTGAACAGGGAGACATTTTTATCCCTCTTTAATTATACTAGAACCTAGAGTCATCCAAGAAGCCGAGTGGTGGGAAATTCAGGATATATAAAAAGAAGTTCTTCACAGAGTGGCCGGATGTCCTCTTTAGTCCTCTATTTTAAGGCGCTGTCTGGGATCTGTCCAGATTCCAAATTTGTCCTCTAAAAATTGGGGATTCTGGACACAGTTACTGTGATTTTTTTATTTTGCTTTTTTCTTCAGCAGAGTGCCATGGCCAGTCTCAAGCTGTGGCTGTAGCACTAGGTTGGCTGACTGCTTTATTAGTGGCAACAGGACAGCTGAGCACCATTAGGGCTGGTTCAGGGGAGGAGGAGTGGCTGACAGGAAAAAAAAAGCACAGAGCTTCTCTACATGGGCCTTATACTGTGCAATCAAGACTGGTTGCTCGTGGAAGTCTGTGGGTCCTTTACATGACGTCATCAACTTCCAGAGCCCCTCCCACAGTTTATGACCTTTATCCCGCTTTTTAAAAGATCAGAGATAACGCGATAAGGGACGTTAATCCAGTCTATTGGCTGTGTGTAGTGTAATGAGGGTGTTGTGCTATAATCACAGCACCATCTAGGGGCTGTAAAATGAAACATATATAAACATATATAAACATATTTCCAAGAAAGGAAGTCCTTGATTCAAAGCATGTGTCCACCCGTGTAAAGGAGCCGATCTTAATCCCACAAAGAATCCAGAAGCAGAAAGCCCCGGTAAGCATGCGGGATTTCAGCCTCATGTGATGAACTCCATAGTGCTGGAAGGAAGATCATCTAGTCCAACCCCTTGCTGAATCCAGGCTCTGCAGTGCAGGATGCAGCTACAGCATCCCTGACAGATCCAGTATTTGCTTAAATACCTACAGCAAAAGAGAACCCACCACCTCCTGAGGCAATCAGACCCACTTCTGAACAGCTCTCACTGTTAAGAAAAGGACTGAGGGAAAGGGGCGGCAGAGAGACTTGTAGGTGAGGAAATAGAGAAGAAAGGGCAAATGAGAAAGAGTACTAAGAGAAAAAGAAAAGGGTAAGTCTACTGATACATAATAGGCCTTTGCCCTTATTGGTTGCTGATAGTCACTCCATGTGTGTGGCAGTTATGCAGTGTTGCCCATTTCCCCACCTCAGTCGGCCAAGGAGTGCTTTCAGCCCCTCCCCTCAGCAAACACCACATGAATTAGATGTGAAGATGACGAAAGTAACACGCTTCAGCAGTTTCATAAAACACAAAAAACGCAGGGTGATCCATTATCTGGTCTTATTCCTACCCAAGGTTCACAGTACCTCCTGGGCAGCCTTAAACTCTTCGTCTGAAGGTGTAGTTCCAATTCTGTTCCCTCTTGGTGGCAGTAGTGGTACCTCCTCTGCAAAGATGATATGCCCAAAAGAAATTTAAGATAATACTGCCAGAACCCAACTGTCTTATGAGAAAGTCCACTTCCAAAAAGCAAACAGACATGCTAAAAGACCTTGGTGCCCATTTTCAGTAGCAGCACAGACGGTACCCACACAGAATAAAAGAAACAGGATGTGAATTGTGAAATATTATGGCATGCTGATCACTACCTGCGCCAGTGCTTAGACCTCATGTGTTTACACGCCCCTGATAACTAAACCTGGAAAGGACTACTTAACCCTTTCTTCATGCCCATAGCCAATGCCTCCTGCTGTGGTTTGGTTGGCATAACTTCTCTCCTCCATTGCTTTGAGTTAGCTGTGGCCATATGCCTTAAAGCAGCCTTCCTCGACCTGATGCCTGCCACATGTGTTGGACTTAAACTTCCATCATCCCCTGTGAGCATGACCAATGGCCATGCTGACTCAGGATGATGGGAGTTGTAGTACAACACAACCGGGGGGCTCCAGGTTCCGGGAAGGCTGCCATCAGGAAAAGTTTCTCACTTATGTATACCTCTCACCAGCAAAGGCAACTGGACTTTCCTTGTTTTGATATATCATCAGGCCTTCTGTGGAAGTTCTTAATATCTTAGTTACCTGGCTTCAAGAAAGCAGCTTGGATTGATATCCGAGGAGCACAGTTTCCGGCTAGGTATGATGTGTCGACCTCAAACCCATAAATAACACCTGGCACTCCCAACTGAATGATGCACCAATCATGACCTTAAAAAGAAAGACACATTTATTTATTTAAAAAAGCAACACCTAACCAAAGTTAAGATAGATTCAGGAAATGAGAAAAGCTGACTTTATTAGTATGAATGTAGTATCACCAAGAGAGTTAAGAGATTAATTCAAAAGAAATCCAAGTGCAATTCAGAAAGATACCCAAAGACTAGGTATGTTCAGAAACATGTGTGCCTTTCTTTTACTTGAGAAATAAAATGGAGTCATGTGACATTGTGGGAAGTAATCAAATATAAAGCATGCAATCAAAGCCTGGGCAACCTGAAGATGAAAAGTTTTGCTTGAACCAAAACCATTTGGTAGGGTCTTGCGGTTGTTTACTGCTATAGAAGTTGACGGAACAATCTCAATTGCTGCTTATACGCACCCCCATTGATTTCAAGAGCACTTAGATGGAAGCAGCATATTGTACCCATCCACTAAGCATAATTATATAAGTATGAAAGAGAAAACTAAATGATTGGTTGTCATCTCTTTTACAAACAAGATAATCCAAACGTTTAAATTAATGACTGAGGTTTCTTTTTCTCAACTTCTCCATTAATTTGGGTACTTGGAAGAAAATATGACATTAAGTGACAAGTTATAGATGAAAACCTAGCATTTGTGCTTAGCTTATAATTCTACAATGGATTACCAATTTCTGTAGTTCAGGAAAAACCTTCAAGGTTTTTCTAGCCCATATTTTTCAATTGGAGAGACTGCCTCTGACAACGGAACTCCCAACAGATGCAGATCAATCCTTTCATAGCAAGACTTTACCCCAGATTTGTCCATCCTACTTCAGGTTCAGATTTGCAGCTTAGCTACAGTGTTTTACCTGGAATCCGCTTCCTCCTCGTTTCCCATCCATCCCTCCACTTCCCATAGTCAGTAAATAGGTCCTCATGACAGACTGGTCTTTGTTTCTAAATAAACATATAAAAGTTCAAGATGGTTCAAAACCTGTCTTGCATTATAATATATGCTATTATAAACAAGCAACAGGCCTTAAAGTTAAATTAGAAATTATTTTTCCATAAGTGCAAAACTAAGTTTGTGCCGATTGCCTCAAAAGATATTCCTTTCCAATTTTTTTAATGTTAAATGAACCAAAATAAAAGTGAGCAACCAGGGAAGGAGTGGGTAAATATAAGTTAAGTGGCAGGGCTTGTAGGGCATGCTGCTGTCTTAAAGGGCTTGTAGGGCATGCTGCTGAGATCTGCTGCTTAGTAGCTGATATGGACCAGAATGAGGCTGCTCAGTGCTTCCATTTCCATTCTAGCCTCTTCAGTGTCAATCTGAAGAGTGCCTAGTCCAATGGTGGGGAACTTGTTAGATTCCAACTTCCATCATTCCTGATCATTGGCCATGCTGGCTGGGGGCAACAGGAGTTGGAGTCCAACAGCATCTGGAGGTTCACGGGTTCCCCAAATCTGGCCTGTGCACATACAACTGTACACACGTTTGGCTCCTTCCTTTGGGAACATGTGTATATGTATAAGTGCATAGGCCCCTGTATTGGATTTGGTTTTGGAAGAATGGAGGGCAGTCAGGAGTGAATTTACCCAGAGTCATATGCAGTATTTAATGCAGTAAGTAACAGCATAAGTACACTAATTTGCTAGAGCAGTTGGCGATTTTCATGATTTTAGAATGGGTTCTCATAGCTGAATTCATACAGTGAAAGCCACACTTTTTACCACTAACAGAAAGTAACGGACAATGCACAGTAGTTGCTTTGCACAGCTCTGCATGGTTTGTACTTTCTGAACTGGTAAGGACGCCCTTTCCTCTGCTCCAAGAGGGAAAGGTCTTGGTAAAGGGGGGGGGGCAGTGTGGGTGTGCTTCCTGACAGCTTTCTAACTCAGTGAGACTTGCTCTATAAAACCCTGAGCCAACTGGTCTGTTACCTGTTCTCATCTGAGAGGCAGAAGGTGCACCACCTGCTCAGATAAGCAGCCCCATTGGACAGCATCCATCACCTCCCTGGGAATCAGGTTGACTGAGCTGAGAGTTAAAGACATGTAAGCTTTCTTTGCTTTTATTCTATCTGCATCCATTTTCCACCGCTAAACTCTGTCATTCTTTCACACAAATGGACTTGAGTCATACTGGTGTCCTTGAATCTGGTTAGCGTGGGCCCTGGCTGGACCAGGCCCCAGTTTAAGACAGCTCACTTCAGACTGACACCAATCACACATCACTTGGGGTGTGCAGCTGGCAGTGTTTTGGTTAGCCAGCATGTTGGGAGCCCCTTCTCTCATTCGGTATCCATGGGTACTGAACACATGAATAGGGCTACCATAAGTTATCCAAAGGAGGCTAATCTTTGTAGTGCTGCTCCTTGACATTTTACAGCTTGGGGAAGGGAAGAGCATACAACCTTAGATTGTTATTGGCCTTTAGTAATCACCTTTATCACAACGAATTTATAAACCAAAGGAGGGACATCCAGGCCTTGCCTACCTTTAAGAGATTTTCTGCAGGAGCAAAAAAGTCATCTGTTGAGAATAAAATCTTTATAAAATAAAACAGAAGTATGAATTGGAACAGTTACTTACACATTTTATTTTACATACATCATTGTAGTTGACCAAAGCAGAGGCCAATCTAGTTCCCTGGCGCACCTTTCCCTCCTGCTCCCATTTGTACTGCTTAGAAATGTCATACCACCAACACCCCTTCTTCTTGGCAACCCTCCTCAGTGTGAAGAGCGCTGCTCATGGGAAACCATAAGAGACCAAATATATTATCTCCAAAGAGATGTATACATCCTAGGCAATATTTAATATTATCTAGTTTTATTACTGTGTATTTCTTTTCCATATCCTGTTTCTACAATGAACCTGTACACAGTATTATTTGCTTTTACACCTTCATACTTTTCTAACCATCTCTTGCAGTTGTATCAATTACCTCTTATTTGGTTGTGTGCATCTGGATGTACTGGATCAGACTTTCCCAACCCGGTAACTTCCAGATGTGTTGAACTTCATCTTCCATAATTCTCAGCCAGCATGGCCATTGGCCATTGGCCATGCTGGCTGAGAATTGTGGGAGTTGCAGTCCAACACATCTGGAAGGCCCCGGGTAGGGAAAGAAGTACTAGATTATAAACTCGCAGATAGGAGCTGTTTTGATTTTGTAATTTAGACAGGACTCTTATTTGATAATGCTTTCAAGAATGAATTAATGTTTTTGTACTATTACTAATACTAAAGTATTTTAAATTAGGACTTAGTATCATAATACCTACTTTGTTTCTTTAATGCCTGGAGATTTGTTTTTTGTTTTTACTACTTTAATAAAATCACCTCACTTATTTTAATGAATTGCGCTGAATGTACCTTTCCTCCTGTAGTTTCACATCCTAAGTCATTCAGATGTAGAAAGTCAGGTAAAACGTTAGGTTTTCCTTCTTTGAGGTGAACAGTCATCCTTCCTCCAAAGATAAGGCTGAAATAAAAATAATCCTTTTTTTTCTGAAAGAGAAGATAAATAAAGTAGACCACAATTCCCCTCCCCATTCCCCTCTAATCACGCTAAGCTTGTATATTGTTGGCTTCTTAAAAGCAGGTCTGTCACTCAATTAAAAAAACCTTAGCCAATTAATCCTACAATTTTAATTGGTTTATTAAATCTGCATTTATTTTCATATTAATTTTGAAGAAGAATGCTTATTTACAATGGCTTGCATCCTAGAATAAGTTAATTAGGGGCACAATCCTATGCATGTGTAGACAGAGAAAAGGCAGACAACTCTTAGCATAGCTGGCTGGGGGATGCTGGGAGCTGTAGGCTTTTTCTCTGTCTAAAAATGCATAGGGTTCCACCTTTGAGAAAGTACACTGAAGGAAGGTTTCATATCCGCTCCTTTCTTCTGCAGCAACCTGGTCCGGGAAATGCATGTAGAGGGAGAATTGCTCACAACTGGGTGGAGGGCTAGGGAGTCTTTTCAGGGACTGTAGGAAGGAATCATGAAACTTTCCTTCTATGAACTTCTTTAACTTAACTTAGGATCCAATCCTTTGTTTTTAAAATGATGCCTGCGCTCATAGCAAGCACCATCTTAGGAGGAAGAGGGGCTGCCACACCACCACCGCCACCACCGCCACCACCACCCTCTCTCTCTCACACGCACGCACGTGTACCTGAGATATGTATCTAAGATGGTGCCTGCTATCTGCATTTTATAGGTACTTGTATTTCAAATATTTTAATTGCTGCTCAATTAGGTAATTAAATCAATAGAATTTTTTTTATCAATTAATCTAATTGGTCAACTAAATATTGCAGCCCTACTTAACAGAATAACATCCTGGAGTATGTTGTCAGCACAGAAAATAAGGTAATAGTTTTAGCGTACTCAGAGGACTAACACAGTACACAGAGGTATATTAGTTTGTAAATTTCAGAAGGAAAAAAAGAGAGAATGTTAAGCAAGATGGACTTTGGTCTGATCCATCGGAGCTGTCTCACAATCACGTTGCTGTGCTGAGCTCCGCTGATTTGCAGCTTTGTTCTTGGCCAGTAGAAAAATGTAACATGCCAACAACAACAAAAAACTTCAAACCAGTGAAGCTCAGCTTCAGCTATACGACTCTGAGGCAGTAAGGGCTCTGACCTGATATAAGAAGGGCCTCATTGGATTAGACCAAAGATCCACTAAGCTAGCATCCTGTTTCTAAAAATGGCTAGCAGGTTGCTTCTGAGAAGCCCATAAGCAAGGCATGATGTGTAATAGCCATCTCCAGTTGTTTGTCCCCAGTCAGCTGGCATTTAGGGGCATGTTGTCTCTGAACTTGGAGGTTCCATTTAGCTATGACCAATAATAGCCATTAAGAGAGCAATCCTATGCCCACCACACAGCGCCTGGGGCGGCATACGAGCCAGGAAACCGCCCTTCCCTTCCCTTCCCTTCCCACCCCTCCCCATCTCCTTGTAGCCGGCGCAGAGAGAACCATGCCAGCTACCTCTACACACTTGGAAAATGAAGCGCAGACAGGAAAAAGGGAGCTTTCCCAGGGGTGGGGAGGGGAGGAGACTGGGCCGGTGGCTGTACAACGTTTCCCATGGCCACCTCAGCCTCCTTCCCTCTTTCTCCGAGGTGCTGCTGCTAGATGGGCAAAATTGCAGCGCTCTCTTCCCACCCTGCATAGGACACTTGGCAGCCTCCAAGTTCGGAGGCTGCCAACTACCTGGGTAGGATTGCACCCTAATAGACTTTTCCTCCATTAATTTAATCCCTATTTAGAGCCATCTAATCCGGCAGCCATCACCACATCGAATAGAAGCGAATAATATAAGTTTATGCACTGTGTGAAAATGCTTTTCTTCGTTGGACCTGTTCACACATCACAACAGCCCACTGTGGCTTCATTTACCTGCAGGGGCTGTTGCATCATGCCGGGCACCCACAGGCACCATTATTTCTTGGTGTCCATGGGCGCCCAGCTTGCTGTGTCTTGTCGTGTTGCTTGAACCCAGGCGGCAGGGTTTGTTTGAGGGTTAGACCTTCTGAATCTTCTCTTCTGAATCCACGGGTAACTGATTTCATTAGGTGACAAGTTCTAGGTTTATATGGGAGCAATCCTATGGCCCCTAGGCAGTGTCGGGCGGGGGGGGGGGGTTGGATATTTCAGATTCCCTGATCCAAGGTTGGAAACAGCATTCCACCCTTCAATCCAGGAATCCGTGGTCCCTCCCCCTTCCAGTTGGCATGGTTAGAACCATGCCAGCTGCCTCTCTAAGGTCCCAAAAGCAACCTCGGAGAGGAGGTAAAGGGGGGTGGGGAGGGGGCTGGAGAGGCCAACTTATGAACTATCCCCGGGCCTCCCCAGCCTCCTTCCCTCCCCCTCCACAGCAGCCCAGCTAGACGGGCAAAAAAGCCTGTCTAGCGAAAATGCAGAACGGTAGGAGCAAGGAGGCAAGGGTTGCCTCTGACACTCCTCCCACTCTGCTCTGGATGCCCATAAGCCTCCGAGTTTGGAGGCTTACAAGCATCAGGATAGGATTGTGCCCTAAGAGCGGAAGGGGATCTGTACCCATTCCTCATTTTATAAACCTTTATCATGCCTTTCTATTTATTCACCTTTCTCCCCTACACCTTAGTCTTTCCTCCTAGACAAGAAACTCCAACTTGGATCATTTTAGTTGTCCTTTTCTGCATAATTTCCAGCTCAGTTATACTTTCTTGACTGGGATAACCAGACGTATACACAATACTCCAAATGTGGCCACACAATAGGTTTAATAAAACCATTACACTACTGGCAGTTTTATTTTGAATCCCTTTCCTAATTATTCCTAGTACAGGAGCTTCCTTTTTCACTGCTGCTGTGCACCAAGTAGATGTTTTAATTATGATATCAGCCAAGACCCCAAGATCTCTTTCTTGGTTAATAACTGCCACTTCAGATCCCATCAGTTCAGTGTATATGTGAAGTTAAGAATTTATCCCCTAATGTGCGTAATGTAACACTTACTTACACTGAGCCATGTTTGCCGTTTTGTTGCCCCTTCACCCAGTTTGGAGAAATCATGTTGGTGAGTCTGCTTGAGTATTCACCATCCTGAATTTGGTGCTTCATTGTTCACTGTATACTCAAGTTCCCATCATTTATGAAAGTTAAAAGCACTGGTCCCAATACCAGTGGGAATTGACTGCTTGCTTCTCTCCATTACATAAACAGTTTATTCCCTACCCTCTGAGAGTTACTTAATGATAAGAGGACCTGTCCTACTACACCTGGTAGGTTTACTCAGCAAAAGGCTTGGTTGAGAGACTTTTGTCAGTCGTTCTCAAAGCCCAAAAATATAATGTTTACTTGCATACTTGGACAACCTGATCAAGTGCAGAGCTCCCAAAGCTTACAAGTAAGACACAGGGCTTTTCTACACATGGCTCTTAATCTGCTACATCTACTTTCAGTTTTCTCGCAGAATTGAGATCCGAGCACTACACAAGGAGTGTTTCCTTTTCTGCTTTTCTGCTACATAACCTCTAGGTGGCACAGTGGTATAGGGGAATAGCGCAACTACACAAGAGGAAATCGTGCTTTCTTTAACCATCAGAAATAATACCCCATTTTCCCTGCTCTAAAAAAACTCACAGAAAGTGCTGTTTACAAACAGAAGTTAAACTAGAGGGTCACAACATCATCTAAAGAACCTGTAAGCAGCCATGAGTAGGGAATGACAAGTGCACAACAAACATCATATGTAGAAAAGCTCAGAATGAATTGTGCTACCACAGGAGTTATTTCACCACAGATCAGTTACATTTCACATGTAGAAGCTAGTGCGGTATCATTCAATCAAATTATTAAATTGTCATCTAGGCAGGCACACCACCAAAAATGGAATTAAAATAATTCAATGGTATTGAATGGGAACTTTTCATAATTCACTGGCAAAGTAGGAAATACTGATTCTTATGTATACTCTTGATAACTCAGTTGAACTATCTTTTCCATAACATTTCAAGAGAAATATATCAAAATCAGTTAGTCTTACTCTTTTGGTAGTTTTGCTCCACAGCAGCTGTGAGGAATCTGCAGTGTGAACAGATGAATGTTTTAAAGGGGTAGTGCCCGATCCAAAATAAGCAAGTTACACCATCAGTAGACAATCATTAGGTTTTATTGATTCTGTAAGAGATCCCTGCTCCGTCCAAATGTCCAACCCCACCCCTTCTTACTCAAACCGAAAGAAATATACAGCAACCCCTTTATAAATCTTAAATATTCAGAGGTGCAATTTGTTAATATTTTGATATGAGGAGCATATTTTAAATAACACATTCCAGGAAAGTGCGGCATCTGTGACAGATTTTTGTACATTCTGACTGTGATCTTTGCCTACACAAAGTTTGCACCTGGAACTATGCCTGAAACAGAACACACAGCAGCCACCAAATGATCATGCCTTTGTAGCATGGCCCTACATTGGCAGAAAGCCTGTAGTAATCAGTGGGTGCCACCCTAGCTTACCTGTTGAAATAGGAGACATGGGCTACTTTATTTCATCGTTTTCTCTTAATGGCAAATCGCCAGGGCCCCAAGACTGGCATAGCAAAGAGTCCACAGTTCCAACCATGCTGCCATTCTCTCTTTGCAAACAGCAACAAAGGAGATCAGAGACAGCACAAGAGAATTGTCAGTTTGCACAGCCCACCTTGACTGTACTTGAAGCAAGTGAGCCAGTTCAGCTACAGCAGTCTCCATTTTGAGAAACAAAATACAGACAAAGAGGATATCATAATTTTCTTGCCAGAAATTAATAAATAGACTGGGTGGCGGGCAGAGGACTGACAAACCATGGCGATGTTTTCCTAGGATTTAACTCCATTGCCATAGAGTAATCTACACATACACAGGATATACTTCCAATGTGGGGCACTGTTAAGTAGCAAGGTGGACAACTTTTTTTTTTGCCATACACCAAATGGATGGTTCTCAACAGAAGCAAGCTCATTGCTCTATAGACGTGCTTTTAATAAGCCAGTGGTTTTAAACATGCTACCTTCAGAGACGCTTTCCACATCCCCAACTCTGCTGAAGAATGCACATTGCAAGAATTCTGGAACGCCTTCTGGGGTGCATGCTCAGTTCAACCATCATGTAGCATTATGCTGGTCCGGACAGGCCTGTTGGACTTCCCCATCAGCATCACCCTGTATGAAGCAAGTGCATGTTTTAGAAAACACTCAACCATCTCTTGTACAATTGCACGATTCAAGGGATGACAAGGCTGGCCCTGCCCTTAGGCAGAATGAGACAGCTGCCTCAGGCAGCTGGGTTTGGGTGTCATGGAAGGGCAGCAAATTCTAGTTAAGAAGACAGGATACCCTGGAGAAGATGCTGATGCTAGGGAAAGTGGAAGGCAAAAGGAAGAGGGGCCGACCAAGGGCAAGATGGATGGATGATATTCTGGTGGTGACGGACTCGAGCTTGGGGGAGCTGGGGGTGGCGTCGGCCGACAGGAAGCTCTGGCGTGGGCTGGTCCATGAAGTCACGAAGAGTCGGAAGCGACTGACCGAATAAACAGCAACAACAAGTTTATTATTTTTCTATTTTTACTGCCAGGGAGAGACACTTCCGGGATTTTCTGGCTCAGGTGTCAAAATAGCTTGGCACTGTGCTAGAGTGGCCCCGTAGAGTGTTACTTTACAGAGGGCAAGCTTCTGTTCAAAGGGGTCCAGTCCAAGTCAGGTTTAAAGATAAAGAACCGTGAGAAGGGAGAGCAGCCAGGGGCCTTGAATTTGCTCATCAGCAGTTGGCACCTGGACAGCAGACTGAGCAGGCAACAGGTCACTTGGGGACTGTCTTCACGAACGATTTAGTGTGAAGTTAGAACAGTTTGAGTTCCTTCATGACAGATGACATTGTCAGCAATCCGCTGCCAACCAGCCACTTCCCTCTTGAAAAGCCGCATTTTCTGAAACACCTTTTAGTCCAACTTTTTCACTGAAAGAGGCTCCCTGGTGGTTTTACCTCAGTGTGCCATGTCGTCCCCCCCCCCCCCGCATTAAATCCTGGGTGTGCCTCTCTGACCTGACAATGACGTGGTCAAGGGGCTGGGACACCCCATTCCCTCTTGTTTTCCCAATGGAAGTAGTTTTTCCCATTGAGAAAATCTCCAGGAGCTCAACAACAACCCCTCACATTACCGCAGTAGTGGGGACGCTCATTCACCTTAAATAGCCTGCTTCTAATCTTTAACATATCCCCTCCCCTTCTGTGCATGTTTACTCAGAAGTAAGAAATAAATCTCACTCTCCTGCAGTGAAAGGCTTAAAGGCTAACTTTAGTAGCTCACCCTAAAGCACTTTCGCTTTTCTGATGCTCTCTTAAATTCCTATTGTGATGCTGTGCTTCTTTGATGTTCTGTAGTTTCTCTGATGTGAAGTCATTTTTCCGTTGTTATGTAAAGTCCCTTCTCCACTTATCACTTTATCGCAGTAACAATCTTTCAGGTTTACGGGAGCTTCTCATTGCAAGCAGGGAAAAGAAAGGGAGGGTTGGAAGCAATGGGCAAAAATGGGGTGGGAGCAATAATTCTGCAGCAGATTGCTAGGATGCGGTGAAATTGGGGTGGTGGGGAGCTCTCAGGAACCTTCAGTTGCTGCACTGGAGAACTACGGATTCTGGTTTCTTCAGGGAAATCTGCATACAAAGAAAAACTAGTTGCTCTCCACTCATAATGTAGTAGCAGCAGAGAGCCTGGACAGGGGTGGGAAACAAGCCTCTCTCATTGGTTGAGCAGCCCCTGCCAGTTTGATGACGTTCAGTTCTACTCCTCTCACCCCACCAGGAAGTATGTTCCTTTCAAGTGCTGAAAACCAGACTTTAAAGGTATGGTACACTCAGCTTATCTTGCTTCGTGTGTCCCTGGCGGACCGAAGCCAATTCCATAAAAATCCAGGTGATACGCCGAGGCGCATTCTCATTCCATTGTGAAGATCATTGTGACAAAGTGCCCCATGATATCCTGATGAGCAAACTAGCTCAAAGTGGGCTAGATGAAACAATGATCCGGTGGATCCACAGTTGGCTACAGAATCGGACTCAAAGAGTGCTTATCAATGGGACCTTCTCAAACTGGGGAGAGGTAACGAGTAGGGTACCGCAGGACTCAGTCCTGGGCCCAGTGCTCTTCAACATTTTTATTAATGACTTGGAGGAGGAGGTGCAGGGAATGCTAATCAGATTTGCAGATGACACAAAATTGGGCAGGATAGCTAATACTTTGGAAAACAGAAACAAAATTCAAAGTGATCTCGATAGACTGGAGCGCTGGGCAGAAAACAACAGAATTACATTTAATAGGGATAAATGTCAAGTTCTGCATCTAGGAAAAAGAAACCAAATGCACAGTTACAAGATGGGGGATACGTGGCTCAACCACACTACAAGCGAGAAGGATCTTGGAATTGTTGTCGATCACAAGCTGAATATGAGCCAACAATGTGATGTGGCTGCAAAAAAGGCAAATGCTATTTGGGGCTGCATTAATAGAAGCATAGCTTCCAAATCCCAGGAAGTACTAGTTGCCCTCTACTCAGCACTGGTTAGGCCTCATCTGGAGTACTGTGTCTAGTTCTGGGCACCACACTTTAAGAAGGATGCAGACAAACTGGAGAGGGTTCAGAGGAGGGCAACAAAGATGATCAGGGGACTGGAAACAAAGCCTTATGAAGAGAGACTGAAAGAACTGGGCATGTTTAGCCTTGAGAAGAGAAGACTGAGGGGAGATACGATAGCACTCTTCAAGTACTTGAAAGGTTGTCACAGAGAGGAAGGCCAGGATCTCTTCTTGATCATCCCAGAGTGCAGGACACGGAATAATGGGCTCAAGTTACAGGAAGCCAGATTCCGGCTGAACATCAGGAAAAACTTCCTGACTGTAAGAGCAATACGACAATGGAACCAATTACCTGGGGAGGTGGTGGGCTCTCCCACACTGGAGGCCTTCAAGACGAGGCTGGACAGCCATTTGTCAGGGATGCTCTGACTTGGATTCCTGCACTGAGCAGGGGTTTGGACTCGATGGCCTTGTGGGCCCCTTCCAACCCTACTATTCTATGATTCTATGATTCTATCCCTCCCCCCAGCCCTGGGTCACAATCTTCCCCCAGTATGGTGAGATGTATTGCATTTCTATTTAAAGCATAGTAATTATTTCTAAACTTGAACTTATACATATAAATTAGCATATGCAATATTTGTGCAGCCTTGTGCCTTTTTGTCCTTTTTTGGCAATGCATGTCCTCTTTTTTCGTGATGTATAACCAGCCACCCTAATCTTGACTGTGGGTGGGGCACCATTTGCTGTTCTGCCTCAGGCAGCAAAGCATCTTGGGTCAGCCCTGGGGGACAATTAGTAGTGGCAGACAACCTGTCTTTCAGCAAAGCTGGTCCACTATTAACTATCTTCCAGGGAACACAGTCTGACAACTGGTGGAATAGGTAGTCGCAACTGATTGAAATTTCTAGACAAAGAAATAAATAAAATTACAAACCAACTTTTGTTTCTGCCAGAGAGAAACATATAAATGTCACACTATTATTAGAATATGATTGAGTTCAAATCTCTTGCAGCTGAGAGCCTTCCTCTCTTCCTCCTGAGCTGGATGGGAGCCCTTTGTTACCCTTCCAAGATTTGTCTAAGATCCTTTAAGCAATAATAAAGGGCATGGTCTGAAGGCACGTGAGACAGCCACATTGCTGAAGCTAAGCAGGTTTGGGTCTGATCAGTGCTTAGAGAAGAGACCACCTTGGAACCACATGTTGCCACCCTGAGTTCTATAGTGGAAAAAAGGTGGGATATAAATGTCATAATAGTAGTAATATCACTTTGCTTCTCTCTAATTGGGAATTGTTTTACAAAAACAAAGGTGTTTGTGTTGGAAATTTTGTGGCTGTAGAACAAAAGTTATTCAAGAGCTATGGAAAGGATGATGTGCTCTTACATTTATTTTTCTGTCTATTCACATGTGAGTATAAAATGAAATGACATATTAGGAATCTGAAAATAAATACAATGAAAAGTTCAACATAAACAAAATCCCATCAGAACCTGGCTAAGAGCAATTAAAGGAAAAAATCCACCCACTTCATGAAATATGAAGTATCAAGGCAATTATATCCTCTACTGCCCATTTTAAATGAAAAATGGCTAAACTAAACAACTTATCATATTGGATTCCTTTTTATTTCTTCTTTTGAAGGGGACACCTATGCATAAAAATGGGCTTATTTCATAATGCTTCTTCCTACTGTTTGCCTTTAATTCCTTTTTTTTAAAAAAACTATGCCCTCAGTAATAATCTGTGCATTAATTTCAGCTTAAATTGAAGAACGTAGGGAAAACCACTAAACCATTCAGGTATGACCTCAATCATATCCCTTATGAATATACAGTGGAGGTGAGGAATAGACTTCAGGGATTACACCTGATAGACAGAGTGCCTGAGGAACTATGGACGGAGGTCCGTAACATTGTTCAGGAGGCAGCAACTCAATCCATCCCAAAGAAAAAGAAATGCAAGAAAGCCAAGTGGCTGTCTGATGAGGCTTTACAAGTAGCTGACGAAAGAAGGGAAGCGAAAAGCAAGGGAGAAAGGGGAAGATATATCCAACTGAATGCAGAGTTCCAGAGAATAGCAAGGAGAGACAAGAAGGCCTTCTTAAATGAACAATGCAAAGAAATCGAGGAAAACAACAGAATGGGAAAGACTAGAGATCTCTTCAAGAAAATTGGAGATCTCAAGGGAACGTTTTGTGCAAAGACGGGCATGATAAAGGACAAAGAAGGCAGGGACCTAACAGATGCAGATGAGATTAAGAAGAGGTGGAAAGAATACACAGAAGAACTATACAGGAAAGATCTTAATGTCCCTGATAGCCATGATAGTGCGGTCACTGAACTTGAGCCGGACATCCTAGAGAGTAAAGTCAAGTGGACCTTAGGAAGCTTTACTAACAACAAAGCTAGCGGAGATGACAGTATTCCAGCTGAGCTATTTAAAATCCTAAAAGATGATGCTGTTAAAGTGCTGCATTCAATATGCCAACAAATTTGGAACACTCAACAATGGCCGCAAGACTGGAAAAGGTCAGTTTACATTCCAATTTCAAAGAAGGGCAACGCCAAAGAGTGTTCAAACTACCGCACAATTGCGCTCATTTCACATGCCAGCAAGGTGATGCTCAAAATCCTACAAGCTAGGCTTCAGCAGTATGCGAACCGAGAACTATCGGAAGTACAAGCTGGGTTTCAAAGAGGCAGAGGAACTAGAGATCAAATGGCCAACATTCGCTGCATCATGGAGAAAGCAAGAGAATTCCAGAAAAACGTCTATTTCTGCTTCATTGACTACGCTAAAGCCTTTGATTGTGTGGATCACAACAAACTGTGGCAAATTCTTAAAGTGATGGGAGTACTAGATCACCTTACCTGTCTCCTGAGAAACCTGTACGAGGGTCAAGAAGCAACAGTAAGAACCAGACATGGAACAACCGAGTGGTTCAAAATTGGGAAATGAGTACGACAAGGCTGCATATTGTCACCCTGCTTATTTAACTTATATGCAGAGTACATCATGAGAAACGCCGGGTTGGATGAATCAGAGGTCGGAATTAAGATTGCTGGGAGAATTATCAACAACCTCTGATATGCAGATGATACCACCCTAATGGCAGAAAGCAAAGAGGATCTAAAGAGCCTCTTGTTGAGGGTGAAAGAGGAGAGTGCAAAAGCTGGTTTGAAACTCAACATTAAAAAAACTAAGATCATGGCATCTGGCCCTATCACTTCCTGGCATATAGAAGGGGAAGAAATGGAAGCAGTGACAGATTTTACTTTCTTGGGCTCCAAGATCACAGCAGACGGTGACTGTAGCCATGAAATTAAAAGACGCTTGCTCCTTGGGAGGAAAGCTATGGCAAACCTAGACAGCATAGTAAGAAGCAGAGACATCACCTTGACGACAAAGTTCTGTCTAATCAAAGCTATGGTTTTCCCAGTAGTAATGTATGTGCTGAGAGAGCTGGACTATAAGGAAGGCTGAGCGCCGAAGAATTGATGCTTTCGAACTGTGGTACTGGAGAAGACTCTTACGAGTGCCCTGGACTGCAAGGAGGTCAAATCAGTCCATCCTAAAGGAAATCAACCCTGAGTGCTCATTGGAAGGACAGATACTGAAGCTGAAGCTCCAATATTTTGGCCACCTAATGCGAAGAGAAAACTCTCTGGAAAAGACCCTGATGCTGGGAAAGACTGAAGGCAAAAGGAGAAGGGGACGGCAGAGGATGAGATGGCTAGATAGCATCACCGATGCAATGAATATGAACTTGAGCACGCTCCGGGAGAAAGCGCAGGACAGGAAGGCCTGGCGTGCTATGGTCCATGGGGTCACGAAGAGTCGGACACAACTGAACGACTGAATAACAACAACAACATCACATGCCACCCCCCCTCAGACTTCCCTGTTCCCTCTGAGCTTTGCTGCCATCCTCACAAGAGCTGGGGGGAAATGAATTCTCCCGACAGCAATGTTTTTCCCTGTTGTAAAGCAAAGTATTTGGGGGATGGCTTCATCTGGAATGGGCAATTAGGACTCATGAGCTTTACCAAAGACCCGCTCCTGGTGGAGATGAAAACAGGATAGGTTTGTTGATATAGATCAACAGAGCCGCCTGCATTTTTGGACTCTCCTTGGGTGTGTCATGGAGAGCACCTGCACTTTCAAGTTTACCACCACACCACTGATCATGCAGTCACCCGGCCTCATTCATAGTATTTTACGGGGGATCCAGATGATGGCATCTTCTATTTGTAAACCTCCCATGTTTTCCCACAGCTTCTTCCACATTTTTTCCTACCAGAAACATGAACAGAAGGGTGCTACTGCGCTCCTGTCCTGCTGTGGGCTTCCCACAGGGATCTGGTTGGCCACTGTGGAAACAGAATGCAGGTCTGGATAGGCCTTTGGTCTGACCCAGCATGGCGCTCCTGATGTTCTTAACACTTCTCCTAACTCAAGTTTGAAGGTTTGTTCTGCCATTCAGACTTGGGATGATAATATATCACAGATCCATATCTAGACTGAGACCTAAAGGGGTGTGTGTGTTGTTACTGTTTTAAGTAAATTCATAGAATCATAGAATAGTAGCGTTGGAAGGGGTCTATAAGACCATCAAGTCCAGCCTCCTGCTAAATGCAGGAACCCAAGTCAAAGCATCCCTGACGGGTGGCTGTCCAGCCTCGTCTTGAATGCCTCCAGTGTGGGAGAGCCCACCACCTCCCTAGGTCATTGGTTCCATTGTCGTATTGCTCTAACAGTCAGGAAGTTTTTCCTGATGTTCAGCCGGAATCTGGCTTCCTGTAACTTGAGCCCATCATTCCATGTCCTGCACTCTAGGATGATCAAGAAGAGATCCTGGCCTTCCTCTCTGCGACAATCTTTCAGGTACTTGAAGAGCACTATCATATCTCCCCTCAGTCTTCTCTTCTCAAGGCTAAACATGCCCAGTTCTTTCAGTCTCTCTTCATAGGGCTTTGTTTCCAGTTCCCTGATCATCTTTGTTGCCCTCCTCTGACCCCCTTCCAGTTTGTCTGCATCCTTCTTAAAGTGTGGTGCCCAGAACTGGACACAGTACTCCAGATGAGGCCTAACCAGTGCTGAGTAGAGGGGAACTAATACTGCACGTGATTTGGAAGCTATACTTCTATTAATACAGCCTAAAATAGCATTTGCCTTTTTTGCAGCCACATCACATTGTGATATTATTCAGCTTGTGATCAACAAGCTGATTGCATTATTGCAAGCTGACTGTGATCAACAAGCTGATTGCATTATTCAGCTTGTGATCTACAACAATTCCAAGATCCTTCTCGCTTGTAGTATTGTTGAGCTAATTATCCCCCTCCTTTCCATTCCCACAACCTCTGTTATGGCTCTTTTAAAATAATAAATCCTAAGTTTGGAAGTTATTATTGGCTCTACTACATAAATGGTGGTGGATAAAAAGTGGGCTTAGCAAGTCAAAAGGGTTGTACACACACACATACACACACACACACACACACAACAGTTAGGACACTAAGAATCCAAGCAGCTGAAACCTGTCATTTGCTTAGAGGAGCCCTGTCAGAAAGAAAAGTTGGTCAATCCTGCTCTCCACCCCCTCAATCCTCTCATAAGTCGTCATTCCTCCTAGGCCTCAGAGAAGGTTGCCAGTTTTGTTTTCTGTCAGAGTGCCTGCCAGGGGTGGTAACCTCTTGAAATACTTGCTTGAAGGACAGAAATGTAGCTGGTGAAGCTTTTACTTGCTATCATGTAATATCTGTGCTGCGAGAACAGCTGGTAAGGGTTCCTATGACAGGACCCCTTACCAGCTGCTTATCAATACTTAACTTTTACAGGTATCAGCATTTCCAGAGGGAATATTTATTTATTTCATTTCATTTCTATACCGCCGAATAGCCGAAGCTCTCTGGGAGGTTCACAAAAATTAAATCCAAGCAACACACAATAAAACAATTTAAAATATATTTGCTTCTTCATCTTCAACATTTTCTAATGTTTTTGAATGTATGTTCACACATGTATGTCTGTCATTTAGCGACTGCAACTTCAAGTGATAAATCACACACAGCTCAAGCAGTGCAGGGTTGAGCTTCTGTACTGCACGAAACGACCTCAGGCACAACGCCATGCAGTAGGGACAGTTCACCTGCGTCACCGAATAGGCACATCCCAATGGGGATCGGCCATGCAAGGCACATGTGCTGCTCACCAGTAACTCACTGCTGAACATGAGAACTGTCCTGTACTCTGCGAGATGCTCTGGAGAGAGGATGGTGGGACACAGGATTTTTACTTATTTTGCAAAAATGAAGGGAAATTACTCCACTGTCTGCCAGCTTTGCTCCCTGCCTCTGCCTTCAAGTGCCCAGTTCTTCTCTTCCTACATGGTTAGATGATATAGTAGCAGACCTGCGCATCATTTCTTTGACCAAATCCATAAATATATAGGGTTGTATCCAATGGTGTTGTTCTGCTAGCGGAAGGTAAGCGCTGCCAGAAGAGATTTCAC
Source organism: Heloderma suspectum (assembly GCF_057233095.1). Lineage (NCBI taxonomy): Eukaryota > Metazoa > Chordata > Lepidosauria > Squamata > Helodermatidae > Heloderma > Heloderma suspectum. The sequence goes on from NC_139458.1 coordinate 278,465,245, forward strand.
CTTCCCTTCTGCAGCCCCCCACCCCACCGCACAAACCCCAAATCTGCTCCAGAGGGTTTGGGACCCTCCAGAGGGTTGGACTCGATGGCCTTGTAGGCCCCTTCCAACCCTACTATTCTATGATGCTATTCTATGAGAGCAGATCTGGAGTGGGGGGGCGGGGCGGCTGCAGCACAGGAGAGCGGATGGGGAAGTCCCATTGTGCAAGGGGAAGTCCCATTGTGCAAGGGGAAGTCCTGTTGCACAGGTGGACTTCCGCTTGTTTGAGAGTTGGATCCAACCAATAATATGCATACATCTCCTATGGAAGGTAAAGGTATGCTGAGGTTCTGGAAGGTGATCAGAGGTAGACATGTATGTCACAATTTGGCTCTGAGCTATGTAGATTAATTTACAGTGCAATGCTAGGCATGTTGACCTCAAAGCAAGCCCTGTTGTGCTTAATGTGGTTTATTCCCTGCTAAGTGTGTTTAGGATTGCAGCCTTGATTTATTATTTGTTTTTGTGTGTTTTTATACCCCACCTTTCCACCAAAAAAAATGGCACTCAAGGTGGTTAACAAATTAATTGACCTGAAATAATACCTGATAGAAGGTCCATTTAGAGTTGCCACCTTTTTTTCCTGGCAAGGCTCTTGCACCTGTAACAATTTCATGACAAGCTGGAAGGTATGACGTGACATATGTCAGGTCTGGGACGTGAGCAGCAGGTGTCCTCAACTAGAACACGGGGGCCAGAGGTGATGAAGGTGGGCGGAGAACCGAGGTTCCTCGAGCAAGGGTCAGACACTGGCGAGGCGTGGCAGGGCCAGAGGCAAGAGCAGAGTCCAGAGCAGGCAGCGGTCAGGTACAAACAAGGCGTGGCAGGGCCAGAGAGAAGAGCAAGGGCCAGAGGACGCTAAAGCCAATTACCAGCAAGGTGCTGCAGGGCCAGAGGCAAAGGCGTCACCAGGAACAGGCAAGGGTCGAATATCAGGAAGGCATTGTGAGATCAGGAACAAGAAGCAAAAACACAATGCTGCCCCCACAGAGACTCATGCTGCTATAGCAAAGCTCGGGGGGATGAGGACGCTCTTTATAGGGCTTCCTGAGGCTCCCAGCTGGTCTGCAGCAAAGGACCAGCAAGTACCTGCAGGCCCAGTGCGTACTCACACAAGTACTGCCATGTGGACCAGGCTGCCTTCTGTATCCGGTCATCAGGTGGCGCTGCAGAGCTTCTCAGGTGGAGAAGATCTGATCCTGACATCATTCCTAATATGCAAACAGAGTGTTAGGAAACACTTCAGCGGATGGATTTCTGCCCATGACTAGTGCAGGAGCCCTGTCAGAAAGAAAAGTTGGTCAATCCTGCTCTCCACCCCCTCAGTCCTCTCAGCCCTCATAAGTCGTCATTCCCCCTAGGCCTCAGAGAAGGTTGCCAGTTTTGTTTTCTGTCGGAGTGCCTGCCAGGGGTGGGAACCTCTTGAAATACTTGCTTGAAGGACAGAAATGTAGCTGGTGAAGCTTTTACTTGCTATCATGTAATATCTGTGCTGCGAGAAGCTTCACTTACTATATTTGTATTTGTCTTTCAGTTGTTAAAGGCATAGAAGCCATGGCATTGAACGAGAGGGGACAAGGTGGCAAGGCTAGTCTTAGAGCAAGTTCAGACGTTACGTTTTCCCAGTGCAGAGATAATCTCTGTGCATAACATTATGTGTACACTGTGATATTTGAAATGCACAAGTATTTCGCTGCACCAACATATACTGATCAGACAGTCAGGACCGGTCCTACCATTAGGCAGAGAGAGATTACTGCCTTAAGCAGCAGATATTTGGTGTCATGAAAAGGTAGTACACGTTAGCTATTAATTTGCTATTCCATTCTCACTGCCAGGGATGGGGAGAGGTGAGTGTGGGAATTCCTACATCAGGTGTCAAAATAATTTTGTTAAAGGAGATGGTTACCTTGTTGTGGTGCTGGAGCTTGAGCACCTCAATGATGCCATGAGCTAAACCATGAAGGGACACCCAAGACGGGAAGGTCATGGCAGAGAGGTCAGATTAAATACAATCCCTGGGGAAGGTAACGGCAACCCACCCCAGTATTCTTGCCATAAAAACTAAATGGATCAGTACAACCAGAGATATGTCGGTATACCATCGGAAGATGGGACTCCCAGGTCGGAAGATGGTCAAAATGCTACTGGGGAGGAACAGAGGATAAGTACAATTAGCCCCAGATGTGATGATGCAGCTAGCTCAAAGCTGAAAGGACAGCTAGCGGCTGACGGTGCTGGTGGTGAATGACAAATCCGATGTTCTAAAGATCAATACACCATAGGAACCTGGAATGTAAGATCTATGAGCCAGGGCAAATTGGATGTGTTATTGGGGAGATGTCAAGATTAAATATAGACATTTTGGGTGTCAGTGAACTGAAATGGACTGGAATGGGCCACTTCACATCAGATGTCCACCAGATCTACTACTGTGGACAAGAGGACCACAGAAGAAATGGAGTAGCCTTCATAATTAATAATAAAGTGGCTAAAGCAGTGCTTGGATACAATCCAAAAAACGATAGAATGATCTCAATTTGAATTCAGGGTAAGCCATTTAACATCACAGTGATCCAAATATACACCCCAACCCAGATGCTGAAGAAACAGAAGTAGATCAGTTCTATGAGGATCTGCAGCACCTACTGGATAGTACGCCAAAAAGGGATGTTATTTTCATTACAGGAGACTGAAATGCTAAGGTGCGTAGTCAAACGACACCTGGAATTACAGGCAAGCGTGGTCTGGGAGAACAAAATGAAGCGGGACATAGGCTGATAGAATTTTGCCAAGACAACTCACTGTGCATAACAAACACTCTCTTCCAACAACCTAAGAGACGACTTTATACATGGACTTCACCAGATGGTCGACACCAAAATCAGATTGACTACATCCTTTGTAGCCAAAGGTGGCGGACATCTATGCAGTCGGTAAAAATAAGACCTGGAGCTGATTGTAGTTCATATCACGAACTTCTTATTGCACAATTTAGAATCAGACTAAAGAGAATAGGGAAGACCCACAGAGCAGTTAGATATGAGCTCACTAATATTCCTAATGATTATGCAGTGGAGGTGAAGAATAGATTTAAGGGACTAGATTTCTGGAAGAACTATGGACAGAAGTTCGCAACATTGTTCAGGAGGTGGCAACAAAAAACGTCCCAAAGAAAAAGAAAACCAAGAAGGCAAGATGGCTGTCTGCTGAGACACTGGAAGCAGCCCAAGAAAGAAGGAAAGCAAAAGGCAACAGTGATAGGGGGAGACATGCCCAATTAAATGCAAAATTCCAGAGGTTAGCCAGAAGAGATAAGGAATTATTTGTAAACAAGCAATGCGTGGAAGCGGAAGAAGATCATTGAATAGGAAGGACAAGAGACCTCTTCCAGAAAATAAGAAACATCAGAGGTAAATTCCAGGCAAAAATGGGTATGATCAAAAACAAAGATGGCAAGGACCTACCAGAAGCAGAAGAGATCAAGAAAAGGTGGCAAGAATATACGGAAGATCTGTATAGGAAGGATAATAATATCGGGGATAGATTTGATGGTGTGGTCAGTGAGTTAGAGCCAGACATCCTGAAGAGTGAGGTTGAATGGGCTTTAAGAAGCATTGCTGATAACAAGGCAGCAGGAGACGACGGTATCCCAGCTGAACTCTTTAAAATCTTGCAAGATGATGCTGTCAATGTGATGCATGCCATATGCCAGCAAATTTGGAAAACACAAGAATGGCCATCAGATTGGAAAAAATCAACTTATATCCCCATACCAAAAAAAGGGAAACACTAAAGGATGTTCAAACTATCGAACAGTGGCACTTATTTCACATGCCAGTAAGGTAATGTTCAAGATCTTGCAAGGTAGATTCCAGTAATTCATGGAATGAGAATTGCCAGATGTACAAGCTGGGTTTAGAAAAGGCAGAGGAACTAGAGACCAAATTGCCAATATCCGCTGGATAATGGAGAAAGCCAGGGAGTTTCAGAAAAACATCTATTTCTGTTTTATTGACAATTCTAAAGCCTTTGACTGTGTGGATAACAAATTGTGGCAAGTTCTTGGTGGTATGGAGATACCAAGTCATCTTGTCTACCTCCTGAGGAATCTGTATAACTACCAAGTAGCAACGGTAAGAACAGACCACAGAACAACGGACTGGTTTAAGATTGGGAAAGGAGTACAGCAGGGTTGTATACTCTCATCCTACCTATTCAACCTGTACACAGAACTAGGGGTGCACGAAAGTCCCTTACCTGTCCTCAAAGCTTTTTGTGGTGGGGGGGAGGTGCTTCGCTGCTCCCCCCGCGAAGTTCAGGCCGGGGGGGGGAGGCTTCCCGCCTCGCCCGGCCGAAATTCAGGCCGGGGGGGAGGCTTCCCGCCTCGCCCGGCTGAAATTCAGGCCGGGGAGGAGGCGCCTCGCCTCGCCCGGCCGCGAACTAAACAGTTTAAAACAAAAACAAAACGCCCCCGTGATAGGCTACGTGACAGTTAACGTAGCCTATCACGGCTAGATCTGCAAAGTCAGCCGTGATAGGCTACGTAAATCATCACGTAGCCTATCACGGGTGACTTTAAAAAAAAAAGAAAAAAAAGCGCGTACGCAAATGGCGGCCCCCATAGGGAGCTGCCATTCGCGTTCCTTATTTGGTCGCTGTAGTCTACATAAAGGTTTACGTAGACTACGGCGAAAATAAGGGCAACGCTATTTGCGTTGCCCTTATTTTCGCCGTAGTCTACGTAAACCTTTACATAGACTACAGCGACCAAATAAGGAACGGGAATGGCGGCTCCCTATGGGGGCCGCCATTATCCGTACGCGTTTTTTTTTTTTAAGTCACCCGTGATAGGCTACGTGACGATTTACGTAGCCTATCACGGCTGACTTTGCAAATCTAGCCGTGATAGGCTACGTTAATCGTCACGTAGCCTATCACGGGGGCGGTTTTTTTTTTCTTTTATTGGAATGGCGGCGGTGGCAGCCGGTCGAAAGATCGGCTGCCGCCCCCGCCCCTGATGAAGACCCGACGAACCGCCGGCCGGACCCGCCACCGGGAGGGACATTCGCCAAAGGTAAGTCCCGTCCCGGGGGGGGGGTGCGAGGGGCGGGGGGGTGCGGAGAATTTCTCCCCGAAACTTGTTCGGGGGGCCGAACACGTTGGCGCTCGGCCCCCCGAAGTTTTGGGGAGAAATTCTCCGCCAACCCTACACAGAACACATCATACGACGTGCTGGGCTTGATGAAGCCAAGGCTGGAGTTAAAATCGCTGGAAGAAACATTAACAATCTCAGATGTGCAGATGATACCACTTTGATGGCTGAAAGCGAGGAGGAGCTGAGGAATCCCATGACGAAGGTGAAAGAAGAAAGTGCAAACACTGGGTTGCAGTTCAACCTCAAAAAAACCCCAAGATTATGGCAACCAGCTTGATTGATAACTGGCAAACAGAGGGAGAAAACGTGGAGGCAGTGACAGACTTTGTCTTTCTAGGCGCAAAGATTACTGCAGACTCTGACTGCAGCCAGGAAATCAGAAGACATTTACTTCTTGGGAGGAGAGCAATGACAAATCTTGATAAAATAGTGAAGAGCAGAGACATCACACTGACAACAAAGGTCCGCCTAGTTAAAGCAATGGTATTCCCCGTAGTAACCTACGGCTGCGAGAGCTGGACCATAAGGAAGGCTGAGCGAAGGAAGATAGATGCTTTTGAACTGTGATGTTGGAGGAAAATCCTGAGAGTGCCTTGGACTGCAAGAAGATCAAACCAGTCCATACTCCAGGAAATCAAGCCAGACTGCTCACTTGAGGGAATGATATGAAAGGCAAAACTGAAGTACTTTGGCCACATAATGAGAAGACAGGATACCCTGGAGAAGATGCTGATGTTAGGGAAAGTGGAAGGCAAAAGGAAGAGGGGCCGACCAAGGGCAAGATGGATGGATGATATTCTGGAGGTGACGGACTTGACCTTGGGGGAGCTGGGGGTGACGACGATTGACAGGAAGCTCTGGCGTGAGCTGGTCCATGAAGTCACAGAGTCGGAAGCGACAGATGAATAAACAACAACACCATTTCCTGCTCTGCCTCAGGCAGCAAAACATTTTAGGCCGGCCCTGCAGACAATCAGTGTATGCAGGAACAGCCAATCGGTACTCATAGTAAGAAGAAATAAGTCTCACATTGCATTGCAAAGCAGTCAATGTTTAAGCTGTAGCACTGTGATAAAGCAAACCCAGAGCAACTGGTTTCGATATAGTTTGACACCAGAGGGCAGCATAGTAACACAGAAATGATAAAACTGCACATACTGGACTTGCTAGAAGATGATATATTTAATTCGAGATGCTGCAGCCATGTTTGTAGCATATCCAGCTGGTGATTCATGGTGACAACTGTTACAGTTGGAAGTAGGAGATGGTTACCTATTAACACAGAAACACATAGTGCTAATGCACTGGAGAGCTACGATTGGCTACAGAGACCTGGGGGCTGTCTTCACGAGCAATTTAGTGCAACGTTAAAGCAGTCTGAGTTCCTTCACAACAGATGACGTTGTCACCAATCCGCTGCCAACCAGCCGCTTCCCTCTTGAAAAGCTGAACTTTCTGAAACTCCTTTTACTGATTTTTTTTTTACTGAAAGCGGCTTCCTGGCGGTTTTACCACTGTGTGCCTCCCCCCACCCCACATTAAATCATAGACTCATAGGGTTGGAAGGGGCCTACAAGACCATCGAGTCCAACACCCTGCTCAATGCAGGAAGTCTGATACACAGGCAGTCTCCCATCCAAGTAGTAACCGGGGCTGACCCTGCTTAGCTTCCAAGATCAGACGAGATCAGGCACATCCAGCCCTTTGTTGGGTGTGCTTCTGTGGGCACCCCATTCCCTCTTGTTTCCCCAATGGAAGTAGTTTTCCCATGAGAAAATCCTCAAGAGCTCAGCAGTGACCCCTCACATTACGGCAGTAGTGGGGACACTCGTTCACCTCAGGTAGCCTTCTTTTAATCTTTAACATATTCCCCTTTCTGTGCATTTCTTACTCAGAAGAAATAAATAAATCTCATTCCCCTGCAGTGAAATGCTGAAAGGCTAACTTTAGTAACTCACCCTAAAGTGCTCTGTCGTTTCTCCAATGAACTCTTAAATCATTATTGTGATGTTGTGCTTCTTTGATGTTCTGTAGTTTTTCTGTTGTTATTTAAAGTCCCTTCTTCACTTTATCGCAGTAATGATCTTTTGGGTTTACAGAAGCTTCTCATTGTGAGCAGGGCAGAGTGCTGGAATGGGGTGAAACTGGGGTGGGGGGAAGCTCTTGGAGGGGAGCCATCAGATGCTGCACCAGGGATTTTGGCTTTTTCAGGGAAATCAGTACATATGGGAAAAATTCGTTGTTCTCCATTCATAATAACATAGTAGCAGGGACAGCCTGAACGGGGTGGGAAACAAGCCTCTCCCATTGATTGAGCAGCCCCTGCCAGTTTGATGATGTTCAGTTCTACTCCCCACCCCCACCCCAACCAGAAGTATGTTCCTTTCAAGCACTGTGTGACCCCTGAAAACTGGATTTTAAAGGTGCCCTATACTCGGCTTATCTTGCTTCGTGTGTCCCTGATGGACCAAAGCTGATTCCATGAAAATCCGGATAATACGCCAATGTGCTTCTCATTCCGTTGTTGTGAAGATCCCCCCCCCCCACCAGTGTGTGCTCACCACCAGTTATCCACATCTCCCTTTCAAACATGGTGTTTGCTGTATGGGCATGTTAGGAAACCATCTGCCATATACCCATGAAGGGAGCCCTTCATGTGAATATTAGTAGTGGTTCTGGTGATCCAAAGGTAAGGCATCAAGGTCATCTCTCCCTCTCCTATGTGGTTTACTCTTATAGTATTTCCTTTATTTAAAAAATTAAAGATTCAATCCAGACTTAGGTCATACCTTGAGGATCCATTGAAATCAGTGAGACTTACTTAGAATAGACCCTTTGAAATCACTGGGTCCATTCTAAGTTTGACTGAAGTCTGGATCCAACCCTAAGTGTAAAGCATCTGTGTGACTTGAGGTAAATCTAAGCCAGTCAGTTTCTCATCAACAGTGGTGAGGCAGCAAATTTTGAAATGCACATGCTCATCATGACAGCGTATACCTGGAGTCTCCAATATGGTTCCCATGGGCACCTCTCTTGGCACCTGCCAGGCTCCCTGCCTCTCCTGCTGTTTATTTTATTTCTTAAGATGATGAAAATGATAACTGGGAGGCTAGCATGCTGTAAAGTGCTGACCTCCAGCGCCATCTTTATTTGTGTTCAAAAGAGTGGTTTTGTGTTTTGGAGCTCAGTCTCCACATCTGCCTTCTACTTAGGTTCTTGGGCAAGTTAGTTTTATTTTAGTTTCACCAGTTTGCCTTTGGAAAATGAGTGTCTGGGGACCAGCCACGGCCACCATGGCAACCATTTTATGAATGGGCAAGCCCCCGATGGTAGCCATTTTGTGAGTGAACTCATGCCACTCTCTCAAAATTCCAGATGTGACCACTGACGCAAAACGGATGGGGTCCCCTGGTGTAGACATACAGTCAGGGCCAGAAATATTGGAACAAGGATAACTGTTTTGACAGTTGGCCTCTGTACACCACCACATTGAAGTTGAAAGGAAACACACCCAGATGGGAGCGAAGTCAGGACTTCCAGCTGTAATTCAAGGGCTTTGACAAAAGTGGGGCACTAACCATTCAGGAAGGACAGCCAGTGGCATACACACACACCCATCATTGGTGGCTCATAAGTAATGGAACGAATGGCTGACAAGCAGCTGCATGGCCAGGTGTGGCCTGTTTCCTGGGTACCCCATGACCAGTCAAGCAGATAAAAGGCCTGGAGGTGGTTCTGAGTGTTACATGTGCATTTGGTAGCTGTTCACTGGAACCCCCAACATGAGGTCCAAAGAGGTGTCCATGAGAGTGAAGGAGGCCATCATTAGGCTGAGGAAACAAAATAAACCCATCAGAGAGATAGCAAAAACAGCGGGAGTGGCCAACACAACAGTTTGGAACATCCTGAAAAAGAAGGAATTAACTGGCAAGCTCAGCAACAGCAAAAGGCCTGGCAGACCACGGAAGACAACTAAAGTGGATGACCGCAGAATGCTGCTCATGGTGAAGAGGAACCCTTTCACAACATCTAGCCAGGTCAAGAATGCTCTTGTGGAGGTAGGCATGTCTTTGTCAACACCTGCAGTCAAGAGACAGCTTTATGAATGTAAATACAGAGGCTTCGTAACAAGGTGCAAATTACTGGTGACGCTCAAGAACTGAAAGGCCAGATTAGCCTTTGCCAGCAAACACCTAAAAAAGCCTGCCCAATTCTGGAATAAGATTCTTTGGACTGATGAAACCAAGATTAACTTGTACCAGAATGATGGGAAGAGAAAAGTATGGAGAAGGAAAGTAACAGCTCATGATCCAAAGCATACCACATCATCTGTCAAACATGGTGGAGGCAGTGTTATGGCATGGGCATGTATGGCTGCCAATGGAACCGGGTCACTGGTGTTTATGGATGACCTGACTGCTGATAAAAGCAGCAGGATGAATTCTGAAGTGTATAGAGCTATACTTTCTGCTCAGATTCAGCCGAATGCTGCCAAACCGATAGGATGCCGCTTCATATTGCAGATGGAGAATGACCCAAAACATGCAGCAAAAGCTACCCAAGAGCAAGAGTTTCTCCAGGCAAAGAAGTGGGATGTTCTTCAGTGGCCAAGTCAGTCACCTGATCTCCACCCAATAGAGCATGCTTTTCACTTCCTGAAGACAAGACTGAAGGCAGAAAGACCCACAAACAAGCAGCAACTGAAGGCAGCTGCAGTAAAGGCCTGGCAAAGCATCTTGAGGGCGGAAACTCAGCATGTTGTCATGTCCATGGGTTCCAGACTTCAGGCAGTCATTGACTACACAGGATTTTCATCCAGGTATTAAAGGCGATCCTTAAGTCTGAAATGATGTTGGTTTGTTCCATTACTTATGAGCCACCAATGATGGGTGTGTGTGTGTATGCCACTGGCTGTACCTCCTGAAGGGTTAGTGCCCCACTTTTGTCAAACCCCTTGAATTACAGCTGAAAGTCCTGACTTCACTCCCATCTGGGTGTGTTTCTTCAACTTCAGTGTGGTGGTGTACAGAGGCCAACTGCCAAAACAGTTATCCTTGTTCCAATATTTCTCGCTCTGACTGTACATACTTACAAAGAGCAGCGGTATACAGCATAATACCCAACATTAGGATTAGCATGACTATAATTCTGTGCATCATAACCTGGGAGTAAGCTCCACTGAACTCAGTGTACATTCTTCTGACTGCAGAGATTCAACTTACAAAAGATAGTCAGCCAGCTGAAATGCAGTCTTTAGCTTTTAATTAGATATTCAAACAATCTTGCAAAGAAGTGTTACCATTTACTGCTGGACTGAACTAGAAACCCCTCAAAGAAAAGGATAGAAATACCCAGCCTCTATTATTTTCCCCATTCTTTGACATAAACATCAGTTAGTGCTCCACCTTCCTGGTTGGAAGTGAGTTTCTCATGAAATACTGCCATTGATATTTGGTTGCATAAAAGCTTCAAGAGTTATTATTATACTATGAGTAGCACTATCGCACATGGTACAGCAACCTTACTGAATCTATGCAGGTCTGAGTCCAGTCAGTCCCCAAATCTTATATACGTGGTTTTGAGCCCAGCAGAGGAAAGGTAGGATAGGAACGTAAGAAAGCAAGCTATGCCAGACTTCAGATGATTTGCCATTGGCCAAATATTCCTGTCTTAGTCATGGCCATTGCTCAAGGCTGCTGAGAAGCCCATTCTTAACCTTTACACAGTGAGGGTCAGTTATATTGTGCAATATGATGCTTCCCCCGGACTGTTACCATTTCTCGCTGCAGTTGAGATGCTTCATCTTTGACTGCATCCTCACGAAACAAACCATCCTGCCTTTAGTAAGCTAGGATGTATGGGGAGTAGGGTTCAGCGTAGCTTTTTCTCCAACCCGGAGAAATGGGCATTATTCAGAGATGTCTGCAGCCCAGTCCACTGCCTCCTTTTTCAGTTGTGTATTATCATTTGGAACATTACCAAAGCTATCCGGATGAATGCATTTCTAACATGTCTTCCTAGGGTCCTCCCAGATGGTCCTAGCACAGCCCTTAAAAAATACATTGTTCAGCTATTCTGTCTTTTCCTCCTTAATGATGTTGTTGTTGTTGGAAAGAAAGAAAGAAAAAGGACACTGGAAAAATACAGGAAGGTTACAAGATGAAGACAATGTTACCTGGACTCCTATAAAACTCTGAATGAGGCAAGGTGCTTGCATGACAAAACCCTTGCCTCGAAACACCCCACAGCATGGCATTTATGGCAACTGTAGCTTCTGACAGAGTGCTTCTAGATGGAGGGGGCTCTTAGCACTAGCAATTAGAAAGCAGTGTGCAGCTGTTCCATCTTTCTCTCCTTACTGGATTTTCTGCATTAAGGGAAAAGATGGAAGAAGTGGTAAGAAAATACAGGAGGGTCACAATAAGCAGACAACGTCATCTAGACTCCCCATAAAGTTCCATGAACGAGGAAGGATGATGGCACCACAAAAGCCTCATCTGGAAGCATTCTTATGCTTGGATCCTAAAACAAGTTAACTTTAAGAAAATGCACAGAAGACTTTCTCATCTCTTCCTTACCTTCCCCCTGCAGCCAGGTGCAACCCTCCAAGCCTCTCTAGAGGGTCAGGGACCACTCCTAAATGAACTGGGATGGGGTATAGGGGCTGCTGGGGGAGAAATCACCCAAAAGCAGACTGTGGTTCAGAAAGGCTTTTCAGGTGGCTATAGAGAGGAGGAGGGGATCGGAAACTTTCCTCCCATGAACGTCCTCAAGTAAACTTGCCTTCTGCTGTTCTATGGATGCTTCCAGATGGGAGGACCCCTAGTGCCAGCAACCAGGAGGCATTGTGCAGCAATTACATCTGTTTTCCTTAATGGATTTTCTGCAGTAAGGAAAAAGGCGGAAGTGGTGGGAAAAGACGGGAGGGTTATGAGAAGACATCATCTGAACACCCAGGGAAATTCTGTAAATGAACCAGGGCAATGGCAACATAAAAGCCTCATCTGGATGCACCCTGCATCTTAACAGAGAGAGAAAGAGAGAGAGAGAGAGAGAGAGAGAAGATATGCAAAGGCCAGACTCTGTAGAAGAGATAAACTCCTAGGATTCCTCTTGACTTCTCTTAAAAGCCTACTGTTAAACTGCAAGGATTTCACGTTTTGCAGCAAAATGTTACTAGTTTAGGAGCAAGAGAAAAGCTCACAACAGATATCTTAGGATAAAACTGTCTATTTCCTTAAGCATAAAATGATGGAATAATTTCCAGTGGTGTCATACTTTATTTTTGAGAGCAAAGATGCTACAAACAAAACCCCTTGCTAGTTGGGTCACTATAAATTAGTTGTTCATTTGCATTTAATGTACTAGGAAGAAGCTTCTTTGAAATACATGTGTTCACCTTACCTTGTGCACTTTCACTATTTAAAAAGGAGGACTTGTGTAACATTATACTAATCATAGAAAAATCAAAAACACAACAGAATATGCATGTCCTCAAGTCCAACATTTAGGGAACTAAATCAAGGGTCAATTTCAAGTTAGAGATACTCACTCAGTTTTTATCATGGAGTGTTTCAGTATCAGAACACTTACATTATGGCTAATCCTGCACATGCTTATTTAGAAGTCCTGTTAAAATCAATGTAGGCAAGATTAGTGTTACAGCATGATCCAATATATATCTACTCAGAAGTTAAGTCCTACTTTCTTCAGTGGGACTTAGTACCAACTGAGCATGCATAGGACTGCAGCTGCCCGGGTGCATGAATGTATCCCCAGCTTATCATGGGGCACCATTCACTCTTTTGCTCATGCCCCACATTCACTGACTCACCCCAATTATTTCTGATGAACAGAACAGGACAAATCTCTAAGTTTAAAGCCACAAACCCCCATGGGGAAGGGCTTGAATCATAGATCATAGAATCATAGGGTTGGAAGGGGCCTAACAAGACCATTGAGTCCAACCCCCTGCTCAATTCAGGAAGCCTGATTCCCAGGCCGTCTCCCATCCAAGTACTAAGCAGGGCTGACCCTGCTTAGCTTCCGAGATCAGACAAGATCGGGCACATCCATGTGACTTTGTGACAGACAGTCAGCTAATGAATGTTATGTATGTATGTATGTATGTGTATTTCTATACCACCCAATAGCCGAAGCTCTCTGGGCAGTTCACAATAGCTCTGCATTGCACAGAACTTATAATATGCCAATAAGAAGAAACAGGTTTACAAAGATGCACTCTGACAACATTAAAGGGAGCCTAAAATGCTTCCATAATTGGTCATAGCAAATATGCAAATTGTTGATGCTTATTAATAAGTAAATAACATTTATACATAGATAAAATTTGAAACATATTACTTAAGTGAACTGCTGTCCTGTGCTGATCAAAAGGAACTATAAGCCAATGATCACACATCACAGCAACCTGTAAGCAAGCCAACGTGCTAGTGCAGCCAGCTCAATTGCTCCTGTGTGGCTTGGTTAGCATTATGTCTGAGCCAGGAACTCTGGCTTGCTCTCCCCCAACAAACCCTGGGTTAGGGCTCTGGCTTGTTGAGGGAGAGCAAGTGAGAGTTCCCGGTTCAGATGCACACCTAGCCAAGCCAGGAATGGATAGTCCCTGGTTTGTTTAGCCACTCCTGCTGGCAAGAGGAGCCAAGCAGAAGTCATTAAGCTGCATGCACCAGCCCACTGACTTGCTCACAATAACCTGTTATGTGCCAACCCTCCAAGTGTCTCTCTTTGTGGAGAAGAAAAGGATAGGGCTTGTCCCAAAACTCAAGCTGAGAGAGTTAACCAGTTTTAACTCCCGTTCATGTACTGGATACAATCTTGAAATTCACCCATATTAATAAACTTATCTCAGTTTAATTCCAGCACCAACAACCTTGAGAAGCCAGCTAAATTAATACCCAGAGCATAGGGCTGGGATTTTTAAATGACTTCAGGTGGATTTGTTTGTACAGATGAACTGGGAAATAAAATGCAAATTTAATTTCAATTTCAACCATTTCATGTGCACCCTCCTTGATTTGCAACCAGACTAGAAGGATATGCAATTGGATTGATCCTGTCATGGGATTAAGGCTTCAGTAATCATAATTAAAGCAACAGAACTTCACAAAGGGCCAACCTATAGCTGTAACCAGCCTCATTCTCAGGGGAAGTAAATTGATAACATTCATTAAGTTGATAGAGTCAACTTGCTGCCACTGAATACCTGTAGAGAAAATCTTCACTTCCGTTTATCCATATGCCTACATGCACAAACGTAAGGCTGAGATGAGTTTAAAAACATTTCTCAGACTGTGAATAGCAAAGATTTTGTGAATTGCATCAGAACATTTCCAGGCAGGTCTTTGTAAATTCCTTCAAACATCGTAATAACATGCAAACATATAAACAAAATCATGGCAGCTATCCTACACCTAACTGCATGCAAAATATCCTCCTGCTTTCCATGAACCTGATTCATGTGCAATTCAGAGTAGTACTGTGTCCAGTGAGATTGCTTTCAGCCAGAACAGGGCAGCAGCTGGAACCTGATTAACTTGGGTGAATTATTCTGGTCATCAAACCTCAATGCCAAAATCCAATCTAAACCTAAGAATATGCAAGAAAAATAGAATCTAGGTTCATGCTTTCTGTGAATAACCTTGCATTTCATTTCCTACTTCCAATTCTCAAGTTATAATGAATTAAACTCTACCCAAAACAATTGAACTAGATTAGCTCAGTGCAGTATAGCCACATTTGCAAATGGTTTGCTTTTAAAGTATAATGGAAGCCCTAAAGAACTAGTTTCCTGGTACCAAGAAACTGATTAAGACTCTTTGTAGACATTTTAAATATTTTTATTTATTTATTTATTTATTTTTATTTCATTTCTATACCGCCCAATAGCCAAAGCTCTCTGGGCGGTTCACAGAAAATATATGCCAGCCTTCCCCAATGTAGTGCTCTCCAGAACACCCCAGTTATAGCCCAACACATCTGGAGGGCACCAGGTTGGGGAAGGCTGATTGCATGCAATAGCACAAGACTTCATACTTCAAATGCAGGCACTGAATATTAACAATAACAGTTCTTTAAAAAACATAACCATAGCTAGTATATGTCTTCAAAAATAACATACTAAAATCTACATTTATGCTTTCCACTGTAGTTGTACATCTCCATTAATCTCAACACAGGATCCAGTGCATACTAAAGACCCATAGTTCGTAATCTACCACAGAACTAAGCAAGTTGAAGCCCCCTGAATTCAAGTGGTTTATGTATGCCTAGTCTATGTTCGATTATGACCATATTTCTTTACAGTAATGCAAACCATGTCTGTTAACTCTTCCCTTCTGAAGGGTAAATACTGATATTTGAAATACCTAGATTATATTTACAGCTGTACAATGCTAGTATCATATATTTCTTAAAATACCATTATAATACTTTATCAACAAAGAGTAATTCGGGTAGGCCTTAAAATAGATTGACAGACCAGTTACCCTTGTTACAGATCTTAGGTTGTATGAAATGTGTCATTCCACCAGCACAACATTTCTATCACTTCATCTTTGCGCAAGTATCAAATCCAGGACTTCAATTCCGCTTGCGCAAGGTCATTTCATTAGACTAGATGTGGCTCACACTAATTTTGCTAGTTCTGATAGCAGTTATGCAAGTGCTAGTGGAACCATGCTAGCTCTTGTAATCCTTCCACTAGCATAACATTGGATATAATCCTTAAAGTTTAAGTTTGTTCTTCATTGCTCATTAATTCCTCAGTGCTAATCTTAACGTAATTCATTTTCAGATGTGCCAAATCTTATCAATATCTTGGCCTATTCTTTTGGGGTCACAATCCACTGGGAAACTCTCCTGTGCAAGCCCTGTTGAAACAGACAAGAACCTTAATTATAATGGGACTTGCAAAAGAGAACTTCTCAATGGATTGTGCCAAGTCACTTAGCTGCAGATTATGGCTTTCTTCACATGGAGCTTTTAGCCTGTGATTGAGATTGCTCCTTCATGGAAGTTTGCAGGATCTTTACATGATGCCGTGACCCCCCCGGGTGTCTCCTGCACTAAACGCCCTTTGTTCCATTTGTAAATAGATCGCAGATAATGAGCTATCAAATTACCCCGTTGTGTTCCGCTTGAGTTCCCTCCGTGAAAAGAGGAAAAGCGGCAAGAAGAGGAGCGAGATCAATGAAAGAGAATGGAAGACTCAGATACGGGGAGAAGGGGAGGGGGGAAAGGAAGCGGGTGAAAAGGGAGTAATTGTGATCCTGCATTTAAAACGGAAGCAGAAAGCCCTGTTTTAAATGCAGGGTTTTAGGCTCATGTAGAGATGCCCTATAGGTGGTCCTTGGAGAGACTCCTCTTTGCCTGGTGGTGGAGTGGCCATGACAGAGGGGAGCAGAATGCTTCTGCTCCACCATGCAAAGAGGAGCACTGCCAAGATAACAAAAAGAGATGGTGCTTTAATTAAAACAACAACAACAGTAGCGCTGAATATGAGCCACATTATGGGCGCACAAAAGAGTTTGAGACGCGTTGTACCTAGATCTTGTAAGGTGTGTATGCATTTCTCTCTCACACACACTCATGCACACCCTATTCAGGTGTTCTGATTCTGTGCATAGTAAACACAGAATCGGAGGGAGGAGGGGGAGCGGACTAAGCCTGCCATCCTCTGTCACCCTCTACATGTAGAGGAAGACTTTCCGAATGGGAGAACCTGCTGTATCCATGGAGACTCTCTGCATGATTTCGAACCCTGATTTTCCAGGGTCCAAAAAGGTGTGGAGAGCCAAGGAGGCTCTCCCCATCAGAAAGTTGCTCTCCACATGTAGAGGGGGATGGAAACAGTGACAGAGGGGGGCAGCGGTTGCATGCTCCCCCTCCTTGCACATTTACTATACACAGAATCGGAATGCTGGAATAGGGCTACACACATACAGAAATCCAGAAACGGGGCAGGGATCAGGATATTTGGATTTCAGCAATTATTCATGGTAAGTTCATGTATGGAGGGGGATGGGAAAACAGGAATAGTTCTACACATTCTCTTTGTCAAATTCACAAACAAAATTCATTGTAATATGACAGGCAACATCATTCCACCCCCCTGAGGCTATCATTTCTACACAGTCCTCCTCATCATAAGCGTTATTTGGTTCGCCGGTACTCCATTTGTTGAAGGTCTGCATAGGAGACTGGTCAGAGTACACAAAATTGCCCTCCTTTTCTAGGTCGTTAATGCCAATGAAAACTCGGCTGAGGCCAGCTTGATTGATGTAAGAAGCAATTAGGCTATTGGTACTTTCATCCTTGGGCATGCTCAGTGTTCCTCCTCTTCCTTGGCAGTAGAGCTGGGCATCCATATACCTCTTCTCTTCTTTCACCAGCAGGTAGGTCTTATTATCGGTCTCACGCACACCAGCAACAGCTGCGGGGGAGGGCAGTGCTGAAAAGTGAGCACTTGCATTTCTATAAACCAACTTAATGCATACCACATAGGACAGACACAATAAACCGACTATAAAGCAAGCAAAGTTTGTTTAAACGCAATAGTTTATAAAGGAAGGGGGAATGCTTACATGGACATTCTTACCTTTTTTAATGAATTTCAATTCGGTTGTCAGCAGGGTCACTTGATTATCCATTTTGCCAATGGCTGTCCGTAGCGGGACACATTCACAAGGAACACCTGCAGAAATCCATGTATAAATAGACATGGGCATTTGCAAGGTAGTATGATATTGCTTGCTTACCACCCAGAAAGGTGCATGTTTCACAGCTTTGTGCCATAAACCTGCTCTCCTATCACTCCAAACCTCTAGAGAATATTCATGATAAGCTATAGTAACTAGTGAACTCCCAGATCTGAGTGAAGGCATGTATATACACAGGTGATCCAGCTGTTTACATTCTCCACACAGTCCCTCACACATATGGGATCACATGCATAAATCTTTCTGAACCTGGCTGCACTCACATTAAGCCCACATTGTCCAGCAACCATTCCTTGGTTGTGAACCGTGGGTTCTTCGTGGTTAACAAATGATGGTTTGTTAGCACAGCTGGCTTCCGACAACACGATAACCCACATTTCAACAACAAGCCACAAAGTCATCCCACATTCAACCTATACTCAATTCTCGAGTGTGGGTTATCGTGATGTCTGAACCCAGTCAATGTCAACATGTGTGTTAAACCACATACAAAGTTGCATAAAGGTTTATCTTGTGACACCTTCTTAGAGTGCTTATAAGAAACTTACACCATTTACATAATCTCACAGTTATAGCCTTTTAGACATTATTAAAGCCAGTGGTTATATGATTTACCTGGATCTCCATTAGGACCAGGTGGACCTACATCGCCATTATCTCCTTTTACTCCTAAGAAAGGCAAAAATTAATAAGCTTCTCAGTAAATAGACCAAATCTATTGTTTCTATTTGACCTTAACATACTGCCTCCAAAATGCTAGGATGGTACCTTAAGCCCTATGCTCAATGAAATCAATGTATCGTACTCCTGCATAAATGTGTTTTAAGATCAGAGTGCACCACATTTAGCTGTATAGCATGGAAATCCATCAATCACGAAGAAAATCAATATTTGCAAAATGAGGATGACACTTCGTGCATCTGAAGAGTGCTTATGCCAGATTTCCCAAACCTGGTGCCTTCAAGATGCCAGCATGGCCATGCTGGCTTGGGACGATGGGAGTTGTAGTCCAACACATCTGGAAGCTGTCAGGTTGGGGAAGGCTACTTTATGCCATAATGAATATGGTAGTCTTTATAGTACTATAAAATTCTTGGTTGTAATCACTAACATCGTTAACATTCATCTTTAATACTTCCATAAGCATGCCTTTGAGATACAATGGAGCATTTCAAATGCATTATGCAAACAAAGGGCTTTCCACAATATTTAAATATTAAATATTGTGGAATATTTAATATTTGTTGTCCCAGTTCTACCTGCAAGCTGCATAATTTGGATCCAGACCAAAATGCCACAGCTAATCTGTACCATTCCTAGAATAGTAATTGTTCTTGTTCGGAGAATGAATGTGCATGAATGGGTGTATAGCTTCATTTTAATTACTAGCCCAGCATTGACACTAACAGGATCGTCATATTGGGGAAATCAATCTATTCAGCTGCCTCAAAATCAAAGAACTTATTACTGCTTTTCTCTTTTTTCAAATGATCCAAAGTATGCAGTATCAGACAAACATTAGCAGGCCCAGCTCCAGATTTTGGGGGAGGGCCCTGGGCAGGCTGCCCTCAGTGGGCTCCTTCAGCGTTGACCCCCTCCCTCATGGCCACCACTGGCAACAGCACTTCTGTAGCTGCCAGCATCCCCTTCCCGGTCACTCACGAGTAAGAGGGACAGAGGGAGGCAGACAGCAGCCTCTCCCCCACCACCACCCCGCTCCCTTGCAGGCTTACTCAGCCAATCAGTGAGTGCTCTGGGGAGGCATGGGGCAGCCTTGCTCTTGAGCTATTCTCAGGCTTACCCAGCAGCATCACTGTAATGAGCTGGGAGTTGAGCAGCTGCTCAGCTCCCAGGGTTGGATTGGAGCCCATAGAGCCCCAAAGCAGTTCTGATTCTGAGGATTCTGTTCAGAGGTGCCGCCAGGGGGACAGCCCCTCCCTGATCCCATTCCTGAGAGTGGTTGTGACCCTGGCAGGCAGGGGGAGGGACAACTGGAGCTTCGGGATGCTAGGCGCCAGCGTAGGGACAAGCGGGAGATGGAGGGCGCTGAGAGGAGGCGCTCAGCCCACTTGGCACGACGTCAACAGCTGCGCCCCGATGCCCCATGGGAAAGGGGTGGACTTTAAGCTCCTAGCCCTTAAGTTCAGAGGCTTCCCGCCTTTACCTCCAAATGGAGATCAACTGATTCACTAAGGCTAGAAACCCCAAGTAGGCAGCTCTCTTAAGTTTCCCTCATTAGGCTCCTGCAATTAGCATCTGTAAGCATCATTAGCTTGAATGGAAATAAAGCCTTGGAAAAGAGCCCTATTGTCTGTGTGTTGATTCTGGCTACTTGAGGATTTCAGAAGGCAGCAAGGGCACTCCTGACACCAGCCCACTACAGCATGGGTGCTGCTAGGTCAGCTTGTGAGCGGGATGCTGGCTGCTATAGCAGCACTGCTGCTGGGGGACTAAGTGGGGTTGGGGGGGATATCTGGCAAAGCGTCAGCCTTCGTGGGCCCAGCTGGAGCGTGCAAGCCTCAGCAAATGCTCCAGTGTGCCAGGCACAGGAACCACACCTGCACATCAGAAGCTCTTGACAAACTCTTAAGCTTATGATGGCACCTGGACTTACGCCTTTACAACAGACAATCTCTTCCAAGTCCTATTTTAAGAAATAATGATTAAAAGAGTGTGCATGTCTTTTAATTTGTTACAGGCTGTTGCGTTCGCAAGTCTTCCTAACCCTGACATGTGTAAGGGAAACTCATATTCATGTATTTGTCCTTACACCGATGGCATGGGATATCAATAGTCATGTCTTTGCAGAATGAACCTTGCAAAAAACCCCTCCAATCAAATAACTTTTCATTACAAACAAATGAAACTTAACTGATTTAAAACTTAACGTACATTGGAAGAAAATATACCTTTTGAACCAATGGGTCCAATTTTTCCATGGCGTCCCATGCTGCCTTTCTGTCCTTTGTCCCCTGTTTCTCCTACAAAAAACAAAACATCAAAGACAAATTAAAAACATGAAATTATTTTTAATATACCAGCAGCACTTCCCCATCAAATATTTGTTGTTACATGACCCACAAATTCACACAAATTGTTAAAACAAACTAGGAAAGGATAGCTTATTAGGACATCTGAACCCAGAATCCTGCTTTGTTGCTCGCAAACAAGCCAGGACCATAAGACAGAAACAAACCAGATTTTGTTGCTAGCTTACAAATCATGGCTTGTTTGGGAGCAACAAATCAGGATCCTGGGTTTGGACATCACAATAAGATATCCCATCTCAGTTTTACCTGCTCACACAAACAGGAGATGGAATGGACTGCATGTGCTAGCATGCTGCTTGTTCACAGTAAACCAAGACAACCCAGGAATCGTGGCTTACTGTTATAGCTTCCTGCAAAACCTGGTTTGCAAAACCAGGAGCCAGCCTAAGCAATGTATATTCTCCTCCACTCTCTGATATGCATTTCCCCCCTCTCTTATCTTGTCAACTGGAACCATAGCTTAGTATTACATTTGCACCAATGTTAACCATTAAGGTTTAAGTAAGAGTTAATACCAGGTTCCCTCTTAATCCAAGTTAAACTGCATTTGCAAATCCTGGTTAAGATAAAACCTGATTAGCATTCATCATAGTTGGTGCTGGTGCAGATGTAACACTAAATCCACTTTCCTCAATCTGGTATCCGCCAGGTGTTTTAGACTACAATTTCCACCAGCTCCTGGCATCATGGCCAATGGTCAGGAATGATGGAAGTTGTAATGTAGGATTCTGGTTTATTGTTTGCAAACAAGCCAGGACTCATAAGCCAACAAAATCTGGTTTGTTGATGGCTTATGATCCGGGCATGTTTGGTAGCAACAAAGGAGGATCCTGGGTTCAGATGTCTTAATAAGCCATCATTTCCTGGTTTATTTTACCAGTTGTGTGTAGGTAGGAGCAAAGTGTGAGCAAACAGGCTTCATGCGCTGGTATGCCGCTCATTCACCCTAAGGCACCAAGCTGGGGGAAGGCTGTGCTAAACCACAGTTAAAGCTAAAATGGGCAGGGATGGAAGAATTCATACCATGAAGGAGAGGACAGAACAGGAGAGGGGCTGTGTTTTGAGGTGATGACTCCCAATTTGCATGCCAATTTGCAGGGAGGCAGTTTTACATCTGCACTGAATAGTACACATTAAAAATGAGAAAACTTTTAGGAAGGGGAAGAAATGGTAACCTAAGTAAGAAAATACACTATGGACATTTCTAAGAAATAAAAGGGCCCCAAACAAAAATCAAACAGTTTTTATCATAGGCTAACATCAGTTTAAACAAAGCTTAAGTAAGTCATTAAAGTTTGAGAAAGAACAAATTAGAGTAATGATAAGGTGATGTACTGGAAATGTAGTCGAAGAGCACAGTTGCCAAAGGTTAGAATTCACTAAGGCCCTATTGGAATGGATAGGTCATGCCCTCACAAAACATGTCTAGTTTATGGTATGCAGACTGTAAGCAGTACAGCTGAAAGGCTCATCTTTTTTCCTCCTCCCCATACATTTGAAGCCCGTATTAATGAGGAGTGCACAACAGCCTCAGATATGCACTCAGGAAGGTTTCACAGAATAACTATTGGAACCTCACAGCGGGAACCAAGATGTTTTTTCAGTTTTAATGGCAATGCTAGATAGCACTTACACCAGAACTGTGGCAAAATGAGCCACTTTAAAATTGGCTGCCTCAGCAATTTTTAATGAATAAGAGATAAATATGCACATTACAGCACAAATCAGATATAAATATTGTCAGCAACACTTCAGCATCTGGCTGTCTTTTTCATTATTTGCCCAGGCTTCCTATTATGTATGCACCCAAATTTGTTGAAGGAGGTTAGATTCACTCTCTGAACATGACTTTAGGAAATGTTATTCTATACTAAAGAATGTAGCATCTAAAATGAGCTGAAGAATGAAAACCACAAATTGTTATCTCTTATATGTAGGTTCTGTTCTGTGAAAGCACCCACTACTATGCAGGTAGCCAGAGACTAGGACCACTAGATAGCTAGGCCCAGTTTACACAAGAAGCCTAAGAAGAGTTTCCACATGGTCAAAAGCCTCCAGCTGGATGTCGTGATTATTGGTTCCTCTGACAAGTGCTACAGTCAGCTGATGAGCCACATTCCAGGAATTCCAGGTGTCGTGTTTTTCTCTGGTGCTCCGGGGAGAATCCTTGGGGAGGTGACCAAGCAAGTGGACAGTGGAATCAAAGGGCTGAAATGGGGCTTTCTGCTTGACTGTAACACCCAGAACCAATAGAACCAATAGCTGTTATAGCCATCAGGAGTCTTCTGGCCACATGGAAGCTCTTGTGCAGTTTCCAGATGTTTTATAGTACAATCCTATACACATCTACTCAGGAATAAGTCCTAGTAAACCTGGTAAATCTTTGTAAACTGCCCAGAGAGCTTTGACTATGGGAAAGTATAGAAATGTAAATAATAATAAGAACAACAACAACAACAATAGAAGTAATAGTAGTAATAATAATAGTGAGTTCAGTGGGACTCAATCCCAAATAAGTGTATATAGGATTCTGTTCTCAGGTCCAGGTTCAGTCTAGGCAAATAATGAAGAGGACATGAACAAATTTTTAAGTATTGTTGGCAATTTGTACCATGCTGTATGTATATCTTTTATTCCTTAAAAAAAATGACCAAGCTACCCAATTTTTAACTGGCTCACTTAGTCACAATTCTGCTGTAAACTACTGTACAACATTGTAATTAAAACAGAAAAACCTCCTTAGTGCCTGCTGTGAGATTCTAATATCCACTTGCAGTGATTTTTGGAGGACATATCTGAGGCTGTCATATACTCTTCATTAACCAAGGGATGACATACAACAAACGACTCTGACTAGGTAACAGAAGCAACAGACTCATCAGCTGACACCTTGGAACATAGTTTGCAACGCATAGCCATGCACAGTAAATCAGGTAGATGATAATCTACCATACTTGTGCACATATTACAGGATGAGTCACATGTAGGACGATGGGGCCTCTTATAACTAATGCAGTCCTATCATTACTACAGGGTTGCCTCCATACAATATTGGATTGCTGAAAGAGCTCACAGCTGAAAGAGCACACAGAAAGCATTTGGACGCTTTCTGCTATGCCAGTGGCTCAGGCACTTCTATTTTCTCCCTTTAAAAAGAAAAAAAAGGGAACATTTTGCCTGAAGATGTATGCTGTGCAACTTGAAAGTTTGCATCTTGCATTCTGAACTTTGATCAATCCTAATAAAGACATTATTCTGACCCTTGAAGTCTGATGAGTTCTTTGAGTTTCACCACAAGCACTTGAAAACCCTATCACTTTGTGATATATAAATTTAACCCTAGACAATTCTGCTGGCAGGCTGAAATAAGCAATGGAAATTCAAAGATATCTCCCATCCTTATATCTTATGTCTGTCAGAAGGCCCTGCTAACATCCTCTACGTTGGAAGTGCAAGAAAAACAATGTATGCTCCTGGCACCTAGCCAACAGACCCTGCCCCCCCAGCACCAAGACCAAAAGAGTTGAAGATGGTCCACTACAATAGGGTAGCAAACCTCCAGAGTGTCCTGATGGCAGGACATGGAACACTTCATTACAGTTGAACTTTCCTGCTATTCCATTATTGGACAGATCTCGGCAATTTTGTATTCTTCAAGAACCACTAAGGCATCCATCTTGCTGAACCAATAGGCTACACATAACTCTTCTTTCGTATGAAAGATCCCAAAATAAAGACTCAGAATATTCTTGTGTTATAAACATATGATGACTCTATAGCATTTTAACTACCATGGCTTCCCTCAAAGTATCCTGGGAATTGTAGTTTGGGGAAAGTGCTGAGAAATCCATTAGAGATCCCCATCCCACCCTCACAAAACCACAGTCTCCAGGGAGAAAGAATGCCTGAAAAACTACTTTTAGTCTTTAGATCAGACTTCTTCAACCTGGCACCCTCCAGATGTGTTGGACTGCAACTCCCATCAACCCCAACCAATGACTGTGCTGGCCAGACATGATAGGAGTTGTAGTCTAACTAGGGATGTATAGATTTTGTAAAATCCATTCTGTCTGCATTTCACAGATTGTCAGGTGCCTTTCATCCCATCGTCCCCTCATTGGCGGAATAGGATTTTTCCCAATTTCTCAAATTCACATAAATTTGCATTTGTGCAAATTCACACATGTGCAAATGCACAAATCTCCCTCCCCCAATGTGCAAATCCCACCCAAATGCACATTTTCATGCTTTGGCCTATGGGGGAAATGCACATTTTCATCTGGTATTTTTATTTTAAGCATTTTCCTATGACTAAATTTCCATACAATTCCAGAAAATTTTTGAAATGGTCCGAAAGTCCACGCGACTTGAGAAAAGCCAGTCCACTGTGGAATCTGTGGGTTGGATTCATGGCAATCCAAAATAATTGATTCTGTCGTGGATTTCTCCAACATCCCTAAGTCCCACACATCTGGAGATTGGGGAAGGCTGCTGAAGATACACATCTACAACTGCAGAAGGAGGCAAAAGACTAACTTCTAGAACCTCTGCCCAAGAGCCCACAAATTTTGGCTGGGCCTGGGCTTGCTTGTCAACTATTGTTTCTAGTAGCCAGCAAGGCCAGCCCTGGTTTTCTCACTTCCTCCTTCCTGACAAGGCTAGGAAGGGCTAGGAACAGCAGGGCTAGGAAACTCCAGGGACTGGCAGGGGGCCCTCTCAGCATGTGCCTGAGGATGCCAACCCTGACGCCAACCCTGTCTCCAGCCATGAAACTGATGCTGCATGTCCCAGCACAAGACGTAAGGCCATTTTAAAGGAGGTTCTCATTAAGTTGCAATCGAGTTTTAAAAAATTGTTACTTCTGTGGCAGAATATAATGGAAGCTTTCATTGCTGGTTGCCAGAATTAAATTTCTGGGCAACATTAGCAACCTGGAGGCTATATTTAAACACCCCTACTTCTAGCCCACACACTTCGGGAAGTATCTTAACACACACACACACACACACACACACTTAAAACACAACACACACACTTAACACCCACACTTAACACACACTTAATTTTCAAGTAACTTATGGTAGCCAAACTTTTAAAAAAGAAGCAAACTAGAACCCACTAATCTGCCCCCCTCATGTCTGACAAGAAATCAAGAAGATATTTAAAGCACATGAAAAATTCTGATCAGAGTCATATCAAATGGTCTACAATCCTCAATAAATGTAAATTGAGGACTACTTACTAGGCCTAGAAAAGACCATTTTGGGAACCTCGGTATTCCAAAAATAGGACTACCCATTATGAAAACATCTGAAATAGCTTGGTCTCTGCCCACTTTAACCTGGTGTGTTAGCTCTTCCATCACTAAAATATTCCAGACTACTGAATCCTATGAATCTTCTTGCCGGGGTGTGTGGGGGTGGGAGGGGAGTTACAATATATCTGGCTGCATTTTAGTTTGCATACACTTGAGTAGCAAGGGCACACTAATAGTTTTGATTGCGTAGGGGAGGCTTAACTAGTAGAAGAAGAAAACAGAAAAATGTGAAGCCATGTTGATTCAGAAATGTATTTGTTGTGGCATCACGTAGAAGGAATTGGAAGGAGAAGAGAGGAATAGGTTGCTGGATCAAAAACAGTATAAATTAAAGAGCAATTGGATATGGAGGAAAGAAATACATCAGAAGTATGAACCCCTGGACCTCTCCTAGCATTCTTTAATATGTTGTTTCAAGCAGCTGCATCTGAAATTAAACAGGCATATATCCCGACTATAAATACAACATTATATATATAAACACAATTAATTTTCTCCCTGTGACTTAATGCCCTTTTCTGTAAACATCATATGGCACAGAACATTTATAAATACTAGCAAGTACAAGGAAGTCTGTATGCCCTCCTCAAAAGTGGTCATTTCACTTATCTCAGAACCCAGGAAACACAAGTACTCATTGTCCCATGTTTGTTACAAGAACTCTTTAGCTTTGATTTTCTCACACACTAACCCTGACCCGCTCCAGCACACATCCCTATATTCCAGTCCTGACAAAAGCACCGAGTAACTCATGTCAGAGCAAAGAGACGTATTTCATAGGGCTTTCTATGTCTCTGTGTGATTTCATACACTATGAGACTACAGGCTACTTCTTCATCACACATTACAAAATTTCCCGCACAAAGGGCACTTCTGTATATGAAGTCACATGTAGCCCACGTGTAGATGGCCAAAGGAGAGAACTACACATCTGGGTTTCTTGCTGCTGGTACATCATATGGGTGGCCACAGTTGGCTATATCTTCCTAGTAGGTGCACAAGTATGTGAAGGAAAAGTCCATCAAGTGCATTCATCACATGCATCAGTCCACAGGAATGTTTTATTGTGTGAAGTGGCCCTGCTTCTGAACGTGCTCTAAGGTTTACTCCAGAACAACACTATTCCCTTTGATCCTGTTATTAGCAAAGGATATAACCAGTTTAAGGCCACCTAATGTGAAGAGGAAACTCCCTGGAAAAGACCCTGATGCTGGGAAAGATTGAAGGCAAAAGGAGAAGGGGACAGCAGAGGATGAGATGGCTAGATAGCATCACCGATGCAATGAATATGGACTTGAGCACACTCCGGGAGAGAGCGCAGGACAGGAAGGCCTGGCGTGCTATGGTCCACGGGGCCACGAAGAGTCGGACACGACTTAACGACTGAACAAGCAAGATAACCAGTTTAAACTGATCTTACTTTTGTTAGAATTCTTTACTTATTTTCCAAGGACTACAATTATACTCTCATACAAATGTATGGGGAGCACCAATCCCCCAAAAGTCAGATGTTCACAGGAGCAATCCTCACTACTACTAGCCAAAATGAACTAGTAGGGTTAGTAGAAGCAGCAGCACCTCCTGCTGCCAGCCCTCACCCCTGCGTTTCACCATATCCATTATGTGTAGATAAAGCTTTGGTGCCAGGCTGAGCCAGTAAGAGTACAGTGCCTTTTGGCCCCAAAACAACTTGCTATGCAGGCAGTTTGAAAGATCTGTAGGAAACTGAGGAAAACTCAACAAGGGAAGGAACTGAAGAAGCAAGGAAGGGCTCCATAGGTAATGAAATAGTACTTGTGTCCTCAGATTGTATGAACTTGCTCATATTACCTTCAGTGTGTTAATATGCCAGGTGTATGCTAAAGCACCCTATTATTTACACTGATATGACATTGGCTAGTATACATCCTGGGAAGGCACAGAATGCCCTCCTCATTCTTCTGCCTAGTACTGAGATGCGAGGCTCTCTCCCACTCTTCAATATTCTTACATGCCAAGCTAAAGAATGAACCACATCCTTCTAGTTTGGCCTCACTATGCAGTACTACTCATCCAGTGGTCCAGTGGCCAGAAATGGGGTGGCGCAAAGCACTGACTGTTCCAGCCTTCCCACTCTCTGGCCAGACCATACTGCAGCAATGAGCACACATTTTCTCCCCAGCCCTTTCTGCCTGTTCAGTGGACTACGCCAGTCGGTGGGTACTTGGGAAGTGTCATCTGCCTTCCACTCCAATCCTTACAGCAGAAAGCTATCACATGTCCACCAATTTCTTTCCAGTGCAAAGAGCACAGGTGCCCTGAAAGGCATTATAAACATGACATATACCCCCATCTCTAGCCACATCTCATTTTCCCAGATAATTCTTACAGCTAGAACATCCTACCCTTTTCCACATGGTCATGAAGCTGTAAGGTGGAGCTATGTGCATTTTTTTTCCTTCAGGAGGAAAGGAAGAGACATGGCAGGTGGCCTTGTGAATGGTCCAATATTTATTGAGATCAGGATTCACCAACTCATTGGGGGTGGGGGGCTGCACATAAGACCTAGCGAAGGGGCACATGCAAGCCACAGGTTGTGCACTCCTGTTCTAAGGAGATGGACTGAAAAATATAACACCACAGTATAAACCCATTTAACTAGGCAGATGACGGTGAAGTTTTTGTTTGATAAATTAATAAGTATTTGGATAGTGAAGTAAGGCATAACATCTTTAAGGGCTAGCACCTTTTTTGGGTATTGCAGAATCTCAGACTGATTGGAAGCTTTCAGGGCAGGGCAGGCATCAGCACCTGGCAACTGTGGGCAGCTGCCAGGACATGAGTGCCCTGGCACAGTCATCTGCTGGTACCTGTCCTGGGCCACGGCCACCCTTTTTTTTCTAGCCTGGCATGCCAAGCGGCTAGACCTAGCAACCCTTTAAATTCTAGACAATGCCCCCGCCTTGGCATTGTTCTAGGGCACGATGGTAAATTTAGAGGGTGGTTAGAACCAGCCGGCTGGTGCTACTTGGAGTACTGCTGCACCGAGGTAAGTTTGCGAGGGCCCCCTAACAGTGGAGCGGGGCCCAGAGGACACTTTGCCTAAGGCTCCTCAAACCTGGCGCTGGACCTGTTTCAGGGTTTTGTTCAACTGTTTCTCTCTCTCTCTGTTCCTGCAAAAATATTTGCTGTTGCCATGGTGAGCTACTTGTTTGTTAGTCTGTTTTTGGTGTGTGTGTATTTTTAAATCTCTCCTACTTCTCTGAAACCACAAATGCCATATTTAGTATTTCTTTTTTAAATGGCTCCTTCTAGGCCTCTCTCAAATAAGAGCTCCCAGTGCTCAAAGTAAATGAAAATGAGTCAAATAAATAGGTTTCTAGTGTACAATGATTTTCTCATAAGATTTTCTTCTCTTTGTTTACAATGTGAATAGTCTCTCTTATGTCTTAAAAAAAATACTTACAAAGAGTCGAAGTATTTTAGAATTTATACGCCTGGCACAAAAGGAATTACAGAAATGCTTGTAATCCCAAAATGTCTCTGTAAACATAAAACGTTGCCAGAACAGAGGAGGAATTACTTTTTACCTCTCACCTTGTCATACAGTAGTAGGAGACGTCACGTGTTCCAAACATTAGTGCCCCCAAATCCAGAGAATTAATTCTGACTGCTTCATGAATGTGAGAAACACCATTCCTTAGCTCAGCCTTTCCCAACCATTAGCCCCAGCCAGCATGGCCAAGGGCCAGTCATGGTGGGAGTTTAGTCAAAAATCTGGAGAACACCAGGGTGGGGAAGGCTGACTGTGACATGCAAGAAAGAACATATAAACAGGGTCCTGCTGGATCTGAGCAAGGGCCCATCTCATCCAGCATCCTATTGGCAACAGACAAATGTGGGGAACCTGGGGCCCTCCAGATGTTGTTGGGCTCCAACTCCCATCAGCGCCAGCCAGCATGGCCAACAGTCAGAGATGGTGGGAGTTGTCATCAATCATCTGGATGACCACAGGTTTCCCACACCTGGTCTGGGGAATCCACAATTTAAGGGGGGCAAGGAGATAATACATTATTTGGTTTTGAAAACAACACGCAAGCAGTGACCTGGTTCGCACAACATGACAGCTTAATTTACCTGCACGGCTGTTGCATCATGCTGGGTGTCTGCAGGCATCATTGTTGCATGGTGCCTGCAGGTGTGTGTTGCCATGTTGTGTGAACCCAGGTGGCAGGGGCTGTTTGAGGGTTAAACAACCCTGAAATAACCCATGGCTTGTTTTAGGGTTATTTGATGGTGGTCTGGGACGTGCGAACTGACCCAGTGTCTGTTACAGCTTAGAAATCTGAGAGTATCTGGGTAGAGGTTCATACAGTAAAGGGTTGGAACTTTCCCTCTATGCAGCCCATTCCTTTGTATGGTGCTCAGCCCTTCTCCTTCCTGATGCCCTTATGTTGCTATCTTTCTTCATTTCATTGTGGGCTTGGGGGGGTATCATTAGCAGGACACCCACCAAATTGTGCAACTCCAGCTTCCCTTCTCTGTTCTAAACCAAACTGGCTTTGCTCCAGCTTTGCACCTAGTCTCTTCCTTGGCTGATTTATTTTATTGATTTATTTAAAATATTTATTGGTCGCCTTTCAGGACAGGACCCTCCACAAAGTGGCTTGAACTCTTTGCCTCTGTGTGCAGCCTCATACTTCTTCGTACTACTACGTACAGCCTCATTCTTCCCTCATTCCCGAGCAGCCTCTACCTACTTGCTTTGAGTAGTAGTATCCGACATCAATCCTATTTAGAGTAGATCCATTCATTTCAATGGGTCTACTCTATGTAGGTGTAACATTAGATATCACCCTTTGTCTCCTGCTTTCTTCTCATTCTCCCCAAGCTTATTCTGCCCCAGTGTCCTTTCTCACTGTTTCCCCCTTCTTCCATACTTCTTTCACTGCTTATAGGCAGCACGGATTGGCTCCGTGCTCCGCGCTCATAAAAGCAGTGCAGAGTGGTGAAAATGGGGTGTTTCTGGGGGTGGGGCAGGGAGCTCAGAAATGCCACTACGACATTGTCCAGCCGCTGCTTCCTGTGCTCCGAGGTGTCACAGCTAGATAGCAAAAATCAGCTGTCTAGCCATGAAAACCGGGTGGGGGGAACGAGGAAGAGATCCGCTCCTCACCACTCCTCCCGCCCTGCACTGGATAGGCAGTCACCCCCAGGCTTGGAGGCGACCGTTGATCCACATAGGATTGCTCCCTTAATCATTTCAAATGAGTGTTATAAGTGAAGCAGTAGGAGAAAAAGGAAAGAGTAGTGGCAGAACAGATACTATGCTCTGAAGTTGCCTGCCAGAAACTCAAAAGGTAAGGAAAGGAGCATATAAGAGATTCAGGCCTATCTTTCTCTCCCTGAAGAGTTACCCCCTCCATTCCTCTCCTCTGCATATGTTTACAATACAACTTCCTACTCCTAGCCACTAAGAGAGCACTATATCAAAATGCTTCTGTATTCTAATATCCTCCACAGCGAATCTCAGATCGACACAAATAAGCTATACTCAAACTCTACAGCCAAGAACCAAGAACTTGAATTCGGTTGGACTTGATTGGCCTACAAACCGACTTTGGCAGCTATAGCATCAAGACATATGCAGTAAAGTACTACCCCAAAGTTTAAGAGATTAGCCTCCACTCATCACTAGAAAATACACAGCTTGGTAAAAAGTTATCTCCTTAACCTTAAAGAGACTTACCTTTTTCTCCTGGAGGTCCAACTCGCCCTGGGCGGCCTGGGACACCTTTCTCCCCCTTTTCTCCAGCTTCCCCTATATTATATGGCGAAAAAAGAAAAGAAAAAACATGCTGAATTCCAAGTGCAAGCAAGCATCTTGATTTGTAGTGAAAATTACCACAAACACCACCAAACTCATTAGCTGTGTCCTGTCAGAAGATATATGCATGTGTGTATGCATATATCTAAACGTAAGAACAGCCTCGATCACAGGTGTGTCTGTTTAGTTGTGTTTGTTCAGCAACCTCGGCTTTTGAGCTTCACCATCTTTAAAGTTTTCAGAAATAGGAAGAGATTTTCCACAGAAACAGATAAGTTAAAATGAGAAAAAGTAGGTCTCTGTCCTAAGGACCTTACACTAGGAAAATAGGAAGCTGCTTTAAGGCATTTCTACACCAGCGTAAAATCCTGCATTTAAAACTGGGCTTTCTGCTTCCATTTTAAATGCAGGATCACAACGACTCCCTTTTTCATGTGCTTCCTTTTTCCCCACCCCTTCCCCCTTCCTTCTCCCCATATCTGAGTCTTCCATTATGTTTCATTTATCTCACTCCTCTTCTTGCTGCTTCTACTCTTTTCAGGGAGGAAACTGAAGCGGAACACAATGGGGTAATTTGATAGCTCATTATCTGCGATCTATTTAAAAATGGAACCAAGGGCATTTAGTGCCCGCAAACTTCCGTGAAGGAGCAATCTCAATCGCAAGATAAAAGTTCCGTGTGAAGGAGCCCTTATACTGAATTCATCTAGCCTAGTATTGTCGACATTGACTGGCAGCTGCTCTCCAAGATTTCAGGCAGGATTCTTTCCTAACCCTACCTGGAGAAGTCAGAGATTGAACCTGAGACCTTCGGCATGCATAGCAGGGGCTCTGCCACTGAGCTGTTTTCCCTTTGATAGTGGAAAGGAAACAATGGTAACGGAATAACTAGAATGACAAGGCTAAAGGAAGAACAATAAGCATATGCAAAATACAAGTGGTTTGGGTTTGGCTCTCAAGACTTCAATATCATAAGAACTATGAGACCAGTGGTATAAGTGTATCAGCATCTTTAGGGAGATGTGAATGCCCATTTAGATGCATAAAAGTGTCACTTCTGCCTACTTGAATGGTACCTCTGCGCTATTGTCTTCTGTGGAAAATCTCACTCCTATTTCTAAAAATTTATAGATTGTGACGTTCAAAAGATGAGGAGGCTGAGCAAACACAGACAAAATACCTGCAATGCACATTGAAGAAGATAAGCATTGTCCCCCCCACCCCACATTGAGCTCATTGGCAATTAACTTGTAGTGTCTATTGTGCTGTTTACACTTCAGTTAGCAGGTGCAACCCTTACCCTCAAAAAGATCATGATCTGGGCATTCTAAAATGAGGGAGTCAATATATAATAGGAGGAAATGTCCTCCTATTATATAAATTATATATATTTATTTATTTATATATATATATATATATATATATATATATATAATTAAATATATAATTAATTTATATTTAAATTAATAAATTTATATTTAAATATAAATTAATGCCATTGGACACTATTAATATTTTATTTAAAACACATTTGTTGTTCCAGCTCATAACCCACAGCCCTCTGGAATGGCAGATGACCAATGAGAAGGACATGCCTGCCCAAGCAAGCAGCCTGTGTCACAACCTGATGAGCTGTACAGAAGGGCAGGTGACCATAGAAGAAGGGATGTAGAATGGTCAGTTTCAGAAAACAAGCCACTCTGTCCACCAAATGGGTCTTTCTGGAGATCAGCAACACTACTAAACCACATGGCCACAGAACATACTGACACTCAACTCACCCAGGCAAGGAGTCTGTAATTAGTAAAACTCAGATCAGAACTTCTCAATTTACTCTCAGTCTCCATTTTGTCATCATTCTTATTTTTTAAATCCACATGCTGCTAAGACCTCAGAGACACACACCGTAACTCAGCCTTCCTGAACCTGGTGCCCTCCAGATATTTTGGACTAAAACTCCCAGAATTCCTGACCTCTGACCATGCTTGTTGGGTCTGATGGGAGTTGAAGTCCAAATCTGGAGGACGCTAGGTTAGGGAAAGCTGCCTTAACCTAAAGCACTAACTATGAGACAAAGTTAATATGTACAGGGTACCACAGCTCACTAGAAAGCAGAGCAGTGGAGAACTCTGGGATGTCCTCAAATGCATTCATTGATCATAACCTTTTCCTTATGGGGGAAAATGTGAGGAAATGTACTGCTGTACAAAAAAGTGTATACAAACAGCACAGAAGTAAAACATGCCCTTGGCAACAGCCCCAACAGGCGCACCTAACACTGTTTGCCTTTGTGCAAATAAAGCCTCGGTCACAGGGCCATTCCAGATGTAAGGTGGCTCCTTTGTTAAACTTTGCGGTACTGTCAAAGACACCTCACTGACAGCCCCTCAGAAGAAGAAATATGACTGCTCCGAAGTACTAAGACTCAAGTCTGCACAGAAGCTGAGGACACAACCTGGATTCCAGCCAAGAGAGGAAAGGCTCCATATCTCATTAGCGCTCTTCTAAGCTAGCCAACTACCCCCTGACAGTTTAGATCAGGCACTGATGGCTTTTTAGAGATTTTACATTAGCTGCGGCCTTCGCAGGCCATTTTATGCTTCACTGAATTTCTTCATCAATCTCCCTCACCATTATGATTATAGCTTCTAATTAGATAGGATATGCGGAAGCACGAACAGATTTGGGATTTTTTTCCCCCCTTCAGGCTTCCATTTTTTTCTTTTATATCTTTGTGTTCCTGATTACTTGATAAAAAGGAGATTATTGTTGGAACTCATTAAACAGTAAAGGCTTGTACGTGGTAAAAACCATAATCCTTAGCATTTATACAGCATATTCTAATGAAGTTTTTTTCCTTAACAAATATACTCATGTTTTTTAACAAAACATCAGACGGATTGCATGAGGTTGTGTAGTTTATCTAGCTATTATGTTTCAATTTTACAAGCAGGGAAACTAAGGTAGAGAACTTAAGATGCTTCCCCAAGGTCAAAGAAAACATCACCAGAGCAAGATAAATGCCCTCATCTTTCCTTTACATAAGCATGCCCTGTATTAAATCTAGTTATAAAACACCGGCCCCCAATTTAACACTGCTTTTCATTTCTTCTTCCAAAGTGCCATTTTACCTGCTCGTCTAAAAGCATTCTACCATGTTCAGACACTTCTTCTGGAAGGTTTCATCCACAGGGAAGATTACTGCATATGAAATCACTACTTTGGCTTGGTAAGAGGCATTCCAGAATGGAAAGGCTGAATGGCCAAGGTCATATCAAACACACCACACTTTCCATACACAGCAGTGGATCTCAAGCAAAACTCTTAACAACTCAAACTATGATTCCCAAGATACTTTAGGGTGAGTCCATAATGGTGGCATCAAAGAAATATATGCTTAAGGTACAGATATGTCCAATAAAAGAGGTGGGCGGACTTCAGGCTTGTGGGATCTCTTTTATTTCTTTCCTTGAATCCCAAGATTCACCAGCTGGAGACAAGAGCAAAATAGTGGTTTAAAAAAAGGGATGGATGGACATATGCTTTAGAATTAAAGAACAGGGCAGGTCTCAGTGCATCTCAGTTCAAACATTTTTTTCTAGTTCCAGAACTGAGCTCACATTCCTTTCACACACAGATATCCATTCCTTGTTTCTCCCCAAGCTTTTGTTTGTTAGTTTCAGCAACTTAGGGTATAATCCTACACATGTTTAGTCAGAAAAGAGTACTACAACTCCCAGCATTCCCCAGTCAGCCAAGGAGATGTTGCTATCATTAAACAATTGAGAGACATAAATCCTTGGTGATGTACTGCAAATCACCCAGAGATCAACTAGTAGATTCAAAGCTTCCTTCTATCTGCCCAAAGATACATCAGGAACACTGGGGACACATCAGCAACACCATAAAGTTAAGCTGATTTACTGTGGCATGAGCTTATATTGACATTAACCTATTGTATCACATGCATTAGGGTGGATAGGAAAGGCAGTGGCTTTGCACTACAATGGATGACAAACAAACTTAACAAGGTGACAACTATTAAGAACAGTAATGCAAAAATTACATCCTGATAGTTTGAGAACAAAACACGAATACATTAAACAACCAAAATGTAATCTGCATTTGCTGGAATACCAAAGCATGAATATTTAACAATTACTCTAACACCAATTACAGCCAGTGACAAAACGACTCAGCCATAATCCTTATTCAGAGCATAAGACCTGTGTCAAATTTGTAAATTAATCACAGTTTATTACAGTTATCGCTTTAATATTTTTCTCTCTTTTAAATTTAATGCTCTCAAGGTCGGAGACAGAATTTTCAGACATGACAATTCCCATAACATGTTTCCGCATGAGGGGGTAGGGGCAAAGCAACCCATGGATGGTAGACCAGAACTAACCCTAGAAAGAATGAAGCAAAGAGACAGGCCAAGTCGTTTGTGTGTTTTTTAAAAAACATTCTGTGAGCGCACCAGGTCTGTAGATACAAGAAGATGTTTAATTTTTTGCTTTGTACCATCATAAAGTTTGCCAATTTTACAGCTGATTGTAGCTGTGCCTATAACAGCATTTTGATATACAAATATTGTGAACTTCATCTACTGATTTATGCACATCAAGCCACTGTTAAAGGCACAGAAGAGAGCCAGGTAAGGGGTTTCTATTTTTTCCTGGTCAGTGGGCAACTCTAAAACACCAGAGACCTAATCCAGGATCTGGTGAAACCTAAACCAGTGGCGGACAAAATAACAAATCTATTTCAAAGAGATAATTAAGTTCTAAAAAAAAAACCCCTCTAAAATTTTCATAACAAATGATCAGGTAATGCAATCACAAAATGGATTAAGTAGTAGGATTCTAGAACAGGCAGCAAATTAGCTAATATGAATATAAGAAAGAAAGGCCTCTGTGCAAACTGCCTCCAAATTCTGCATTCTGAATTATACAATTTTCAAAATACTTGTTAATTTTCTTGTTACAGTTCTGGGGGGTAGGGGCTTAGACTTTGAAATTTTGGCAGGTTTTAGGATCAGGGGAGCAAGGAACACTGGAGAATTGGGGCCAAGATGAACCAGGTTAGAGGGATAGATCTGAGAGCTAAGGAATGGGTGGGTGACTATGGGAACTGTAATGATGTATCGGCACCCCTCAAAGGCCTCCATGGTCCTGCCAACAGTTCCAGTTGTTTGTTGCCAGTGGTGCAGCTAGGAAATTTTAGCACATAGACTTAGGGCGCAATTCTATGGCTGCTAGTCAGCGGCTAGACGGCCATAGGATACATCGGTTTCTTGGAACCGACTTCAGAACCCGCACTCTGAGGTCGGTTCCCTGAGAACCAACCTCCACACCCTCCCGCGCCGCCTCGTAGGCAGCATGGAATGGCCTCGTGCTCCACGTTCGGAAGAGGAGCTCAGAGCAGCAAAACGGGGTGTTCTTGTGAGAATGCTGGGGAGGCGAAGTCAGAAATGCCAGTACAACACATCCTATGTTGTCCGGCTGCCACTTCCCACGTTCCGAGGTCCTGCGGCTAGACAGCTGAAATCAGCTGTCTAGTGGTGAAAGCCGGGTGGGGGGAACGAGGAGGCGATCCGCTCCTCACCACTCCTCCCACCCTGTACTGGATAGGTGGTCGCCCCTGGGCTCGGAGTAGACCATCGACCCAGATAGGATTGCTCCCTTCACTGTCTTACCGGGGTAGGGGACTGTAGATGGCCATGTGTATCACTTCCGTTATGAAGCGCACACCTAACATTTCTCATCCACCCCCTCCAACTGTCATTCAATGCTTTAAAACTGCTTCTATGTTCCTGCTGTGTTAGAATAACAACAACAAAATGTTTGCCCAATGGGATGATGATGATGATGATGATAAATACACTCAGCATGTGCAGTTTTGCATTTTAAATTCACTTAAATCAAACTGGTATCACTAAAGGAATGAAATGGAGTTTCCTTCTGCACCTGCCTCACCCTCTGGACTGCAGGGCCCTGGATTTTGGCTCCAAGGTCCAGCCACAGCTGTCCCACTGTTCACTGCTTCACCACCATGAGCCTAGAAACCTTTGCATCCTGACCCCCGGTCCCATTTTTAGTAGAAAGGCAGGGTACAAATCAAATAAATAAATAATACAAGCAAAGCTTTAGGGTGCACTCCTATGCATGCTTAGACAGAAAAATGTCTTACAACTCCCAGCATTTCCTAGCCAGCATGCATAGGAATGCGCCCTTAAAAAGACACATTTGCATATGCAATTTAGGGAATACAAAACAGCAGTTGCTAGAGAACCACCACAGTGAACAAGAATATGAATATACGGGTGGAGATGGGAGGACGTCATTGATCATAGGGAGAGATATACCATTACCTTTGAGGCCTGGAACCAGAATCTGAACAGAGCAGGATTCTTCTGCAATATGCTGAGCATATCCAGATCTTGGTAGAGACAGGAAGGCAAGGCTAATTACAGAGACAAAGAAAACCAGATCACTCTTCATAATGAGCTTGTCCCTTACTCCTAAAGGAAAGAATGAATAAACAGTTAAAAGGAATTCCAAAGGCTTTCAACAGTTCCAAAGAGTTTACAGAATTCTATGAATGCAACAGTCAAGTGCTTCCTACCTTTGCAGCATATAAAAATAACGTGTGCATTGTGTATGTGGAAAACATAATAATGAGAGTTCCATAGGATGTTGCTGCCATTTTGCAGGAAACCTAGTCCAGGGGTTCTCAAACTTCATCAGAGTGAGTCTTTGCAAGGCTATATATATATATATATATATTCTTCTAAAGCTGCCAACTGCTGCAACTAAGGAAACCAGGCTTTGCTTAGCAAAGCCCACTTTTGTCCTCAGCCCAGGAACAAGCTCACACTAGCAGATCAAAGGAAATGGAAGGGAAAGGTCAGATAGATGTAAAGGTCCCCAGGGAAGCAAAAAGGAAAAGAGGGGGGTTCACCACCACAAATAATCAACAAAAAACAGGCACACAGCCTTCTCTGCTGCACTGGCTGGGAGGCTGGCAGTCAGTCTCCAAGCCCAATGAATGCATATGGTGGGAGAGGTCAGTTCATGGTACCCCTAGGGAGGCCAAACTCGCATTTTCAAAACCACTGAGAGAGGTCAACTGAGGGGACAGTAAGAAGCTTAGGAAAAGATCCCAAATACAAACGCATGGGAGGGGGGGATATTGAAAAAACTAATAAGGCTACTTTTTCACTACTTTTCTTGTAGTGAAGAGGGAGAACTATCAAGATCTTCCTGATTTAAGACAGTAAAGTAAAAATCCATAATCTAAGGGGGTATGAGAAGGTATGCCAATATGCACGCATGCGTGCACACAAGCACATACACACACACATATATATAGTGTCTGTTTTGGGCTGACTTGATTCTGGGTGGCCTCCACTGAGTTCTATGGCTCAAAGGATTGCTCTGCCTTGATGGCACTGGCCTTCCCAGGAATGGCTGTGAAATATAAATGCAGTAGGAGTGGAGGGGAGAGGATTATAACTCTCCATTCTGCTCCTGTCAAAATCTAGACCATAGAATCATAGGGTTGGATTCTATGATTCTTAAAAGGTAAAGGTAAAGGTGTCCCCAACCAGTCATGTCCGACTCTAGGGTGCGGTGCTCATCCCCGTTTCTAAGCCAAAGAGCCAGCGCTGTCCAAAGATGCTTCCGTGGTCATGTGGCCGGCATGACTGAACACCAAGATGCACGGAACGCTGTTACCTTTCCCGCCGAGGGGGTACCTATTTATCTACTTGCAATTTCTTGCTTTCGAACTGCTAGGTTGGCAGGAGCTGGGACTGAAGACGGGAGCTCACTCCTTCACGCAGCACTCGGGTCTCGAACTGCTGACCTGCCGACCTTCCAGTCTGCAGTTCAGCGTCTTAACCACTAAGCCACCGCAGCCCCGTATGCTATGATTCTTAGTCTATGACTATTGACTCATCAGCATGGGTGCAAGACTCCATGTGCCCATTAACCATTGGTGCCTAAACTATTGGGCCTGGCAACAGACAACTGGGTGGCTGAAAAGGGCAAGAAGCAACTTCCTCCTCCTATGTGTATTACTGTTTATTGGACCCTGCCACTGCCTCCTTTTAGTCCCTACCTTATTCCTTTCCCAAGTCAATTAGTTCCACCAGCCACACTGCACTTGCAGTGCAACTTGGCTTACCATCTTCCCTGCATACTGACGCCGAGATGGCTTGCAGCAGAGATAGGGGCCTTTCCTGTGCAACTGTACAACTGGCCCTCAAGACGGGTTCATTTAAACCCTTCTTCCAACTGCACATGAAGTGCTCATGGATATGACTCCATGTGGCTGGGAAAGTGACCAAAGGGCACCTCAGGCCACCTGGGACAGAGACTGACTCTACTCCTCCAAGAGGGCATCTGATAAGTTGGGCACTGGCTTGAAAGGTTGGCAATGAAAGATAATGGAAGACTCAGATATGCGGAGCAGGAGGGGGAAAGGTGAAGCGGAGAAGGAATGGGTGAAAAAGGGAGTCGTTGTGATCCTGCATTTAAAACTGGAGCAGAAAGCCCTGTTTTACATGCAGGATTTTAGGCTGGTGTAGAGATGCCCTGTGACTTCCATTCTCTTTCATTGATCTCGCTCCTCTTCTTGCCGTTTTTCCTCTTTCCACGGAGGGAACTCAAGCGGAACACAACGGGGTAATTTGATAGCTCATTAACTGCAATCTATTTAAAAACGGAACAAAGGGCATTTAGTGCAGGAGACGCTCTGGAGGGTCATGGCGTCATGTAAATAGCCCATAAACTTCCATAAGGGAGCAATCTCAATCGCAGGATAAAAGCTCTGTGTAAAGAAAGCCCTAATCTACATGGAAACAGGTTTTGTGGTGGTTCCATTTAAATACAAATTTTCATGAAATTGGGTTAGCTCCCCCCAGAGTAAATGGTAGCCAGTATACATTTAAAAATGTGCATGGAGCAAATGAGTAGAACTGAACATCATCAAATGGGGAAGCGAGGAAGCTTGCTTTCAGCACCCCCGCCCCTCAGCGAAGCTTTTAAAATCAGTAAGGCTCTGCACATAACAGCATTATGCTCCCTCCCAACTCCTGCTTGGTGAATATTTAAAGGGACAGGCAGCAATTGAGCGCAGGGTCAGAACAGCATCCTTTCAAAGCAGCAGGGCTGACTCCTATCCCCAAGGCAACGAGTTACTTCTGGGTAGACATTAGCCCCCACCCCACACAACTCTTCCCTTCCGCAAATCAGTGCAGCTTTCACCAGCGTGCGCTGAAGCTAATTGAGGACACATGGACTCCCAAACTGCACTGAAGCTGCTGTGACTGGAAAACCCACTACAATAGAGTAAAAAAATATAGATTTAGGGCAAGAAGTGCCGTATCAGCTAGGGGGAGGCACATGTGTCTTCTGACATGATGGGAGTGGACCAGAACCAGAGTAAAAGCCTGGTGTAGATGAGCCCCAGGGTGGGGTGGGGTCCATTTGTATTTGTATATAATTTAAGGGGAAAACAGCCAATCTCCAAGGCCTGCAAAGACACGTTTTTCAAAATTCACCTTTCCCTTTGTTTTTCTTTCACTGTTCTTCCACCCTTTACCTTTTTAAAAATTTCACAACTTGTTCATTGTTCCCTATCCTTTCCCAATCAGCTTTTCTCTGAATATTTCCATCCTTTCTACATCTGGCATCTTTCTTTTTCCCATAGGTTTCTCCCTGCTCCTCCTCTCCTTCCAGGCTTTACCATTCTCCACAACATTTTGCATTTTTCTTCCTCCCTCTGCCAATAGCCCTCTTTCCACCCCTCAACATTTTCTTCCATCCTCTGTTTTTGCCCTTTTCAACTTGGCCTTTCTCTTCCTTTCTTTCTTTCCACCCCTTTTCTCCTTTTGCTTCAACAGGCTCTCTTAGAAGCAAGGCTTAATTTGAGGCAGGACTTTTCAGAAGGACACAACTCCAGAGCCTCATTCAAGGGTAGGACTCCACTCTGGGTAATGAGTAGGAGCAGTAGTAGTAAGAAACGTGGCTGTAAAAAAAAAAAAAAGGAAAAAAGCAGAGCACTTCTCCCTTGATACTGAATGTTTACAACCTGCAACCACTCATTGAGGGAAGGGTTTCCAAGACAGACTATATTTTCTAGGCAGGCCTGAGCCCTACCATTTCTCAATTAAGTACTACCTGAAATGAAGTGAAAGGAGGGGGACCAGAACACCCACTGGAACATGTTACTCTCGAGTTTCCATCTCTCTCTCCTCCTCCAATCTGGCTCCTAGAAACAGGACTGGGCCTTCCATGAGGCGGGGTGAATCCCCCGCCTCAGGCAGCAGATCCTGAAGAATGGCAGACTGAGCCACCAAGAGAAACGTGCACCAGCCTGGCGCACCAGAAAGCCATGCTAGCTGCTGTCTCGCTGAGGCAAGAGCAGCTGGCACAGCTCTGTGGTGCGCCATCCGCCCGATGCTTCGCTTTGAGGACCACTCCGAGCTGTGCAGACTCTCTGGAAAGCCCCGCTGGCCGCGCAGAAGAGACAGCAGCCAGCGCAGCTCTCCAGAGAGGCTGGCCCAAATGCCTCGCTCTGAAGGGTCCGTTGGTGGGGACATGGGCGACATGGCCCTAGAGATCACCTGTGCTGCTGCAGTACAAGCAGTCTCCAAGGCCACCTTCCTGCCAATGCCTTGCTCTAAGGAAGGACCCCTCAAGTGAGGCATCGAGGGAGGAGAAAGGCCTGCCGCCGCTGCCATCAGGGGGAGGAGGAGGAGGGCAGCAACCAGCAACCAGCACCCAGGAAAGGAGGAGGACTGGAGGAGGAGGGCTGTGCTGTGCTGTCATGGCCAGAGAAGGGAAGAAGGAACAGCAGCAGCAGGGGGAGGAGAACCTGGGCGGCCAGCTGACACCATCATTTCCATCACTGGGGGGAGAGGGGGCAGATGTCACTGCTACCATTATCATCACTGTCATCAAGGTGGGAAGCAGGAGGAGGATGGGCGGTGGCCAATGTAATTGTCATGGGAAGAAGGGAAGAGGAAGGGGGGTGACTGCTGCTGCCCCCGCCATCATGGTGGGAGCTGGGAG
This sequence comes from Heloderma suspectum, assembly GCF_057233095.1. NCBI lineage: Eukaryota > Metazoa > Chordata > Lepidosauria > Squamata > Helodermatidae > Heloderma > Heloderma suspectum. Next base: position 278,508,436 of record NC_139458.1, read on the forward strand.
AGACGAGAGGGCAGCAATGTGGCCTCCCACCGCAGGCAGAGGGAGGTACTGAGCCAGCCCTGTCTAGAAAGCCTCACTGGCTCCAACGTTTTGCAGCCTTTTGCACCCATGGACATAACATTACTCCATCCCTTCCTCCAAGGCCTTGAACCCAATATCACTTAAATATTGCCAGCCTTTTCTCTTGACAAGACTTCAGTGTCTTTAACCACTGTATGATAAGCAGAAAGCAGCATAAAATAGTAGAATCATAGAATAGTAGGGTTGGAAGGGGCCTATAAGGCATATTTCATATCCTGTATTTCTACACACACACACCCAATCTAAACAATATTTTGTGTGTGTGAAACAGCAGTGTGTGGAACAGTCACCATGCTTGCAGTGCTAGAAGGCAGTTCTACGAGTCTGGAAGAATCCGTTTAGCATGTCTGTGTTATCGTGATATAATCGCTACAAAGAAGGACAGCCCACCTCAGCTCCCTTCCCACCCCTGCCCCACAGTCTGCTCACATTCTCTACAGCAGCTTTCCTCAACTTGGCACCGTCCAGGTATGTTGGACTACAACTCCCAGCATCCCCCAGCCAGCCAGTTTGGGGAAGGCTGCTCCACTGGATGCAGTAAAATATTCATTGGTAAAAACACACTGCGACATTGGTGCTACTTTAAAACCATTAAAACGAAAGCTGGAAAATACAGTCTTATACTGCCCTGGCAGGAGAAAAATAATAGTTTTAAGTCCATTTAATATTTAACTGTAAAGATACGAGTCATTCTTCTGCATTTGCTGACTTCTGATGACCTGAATTGCAACAACTTCAAACAGTATGAACCCCAGGCCTGTTCTGAACATAAAATGCTATTGATCCAACTTGCATTAAAAAAAACCCTCCTGCAGTTGCTACTCAGGGCGAAATGTCATTCAGTTCACACTGAACACACACAAGTGACCCCACCATCTATTTACCCATCTAAGGCTTTTGAAGCATCACCTACCTTACGACTGCTGAGAAAACAGATGCCGTAGCCCAGCCTCTGCTTGGAAGGACACTGCACAGAGGAACTTCATTGCTACTATTTACAAAAGCCCGATAGTTTTTAATTTGAAGCGGACTTGTCTCCTGCTCTCCGATGTTCAGCAAATCAGACCCAACAGTTGCAAGCGTTATCTATAAACAGCTTCCTGTTTGAAACAGCTCAGCTGTCCAGCCGGACAGTAATTAGGAGCAAAATGTGTGGGAACGCTACAGCAACCCATGATGTAAGCTGCTTCTTTTGGCAATGCACTTTTTTGGGAATGCAGAATGCCTCTCTGTTCACAACTCTCCTTCCCATGGAGAGAAACCCTCGGTTAACCGTTTTAGGCCTGGCCCATTGCAGTAATGTAAACAGGCTCCCACTAGAGCAAAGGTTCCACTGTCTTGCTTTAGTTTTCACTTTGAATATTCAGAATAACATTGTCGCCACAGTTCTCCTCAAATTCTAACACATGACTACGAGACATTCTGCACATTGCACAGAAAGAGGTGGTGAATTCTGGCCTGTACCACTTCAGGCTATAGGTCAGGGTCTTATACTCTCCTTAAAAAAAGTCCCAGGAGAAATTAACATAGTAGAGAAATATTTAACGTAGTCTTCTCCTCACTGTGTTAGTTTACTACATGTTTGTGTGGGATGGGGTGTTAATTTATTTCTTTTAAAATATGGCAGCAACACACATACCCTGAAGTGGTACAGTCCTGAATGCTATTACCTCATCTTGCATGAAATGTAGAATGGACTATGGAAAGAAAGAAAGAAAGAAAGAAAGAAAGAAAGAAAGAAAGAAAGAAAGAAAGAGAGATTGTGGGAAAACATGGGAGGAGTTCAAGTAGAAGATAACGTTATCTGGACCCCCTAAAATTCCATGAATGAGGCAGGGCGAGTGCATGATTAAGAGACATGCCTGGAAAGCACCCATACTCTCTTCTGCATGCTGTCTGGCCACCAGGAAAAGGCAGCCCTGATATGCCACGGTGCCCTTAGCACAAAGAGCTAGGGCAGGTAGCAATGGGGACAAATCCTAGCCAAGTGCCAGCACTGATCATCCCAGTTGTGTGGCTTGGCTGCTGGGAGAATAGCAATATCCAACTATGGTAGGAATATCTTCTATTAGTTCTGTGAAGAGCACATGCAAACACAACTGATGTAGAATTACAAGGTCATTCTTAGCCTTCTTCACGTTCCCTAGTCCCATCTGTCACCTCTTTTAACAGAGTGGAGAAGAGTACCACCATGATGGTGCCAGGCATATGTCTGGGGCCCAGGCTTTGTAGCCAATATGGTGCTATACTAATACACCTGCCTCCCAGCACCACCACTACCACCACCATAACCTATTACATTTCTATACCGCCCATTAGCCAAGGCTCTCTGGGCAGTTTAGATGACAAAATGTAAAACCATAAAATACATTGACATAGTAAGTTTAAAACAGAATAAAACCAAACAAGTAATCAAGATAAAAGCCAACAGCAATGCAAAGATTAAAAAATGCACTAACAATTTTTAAAACCAAAGGGCTAAAAACATCATGGAGGTCCTGCCACCACTAGAGGCGGCAGCACCTCCATGAACAGTGAGGAGGAAGCAGTGAAGTCAGGGTCCAGGGATGTAATATTTTGAACAATTATTAAACAAGGAGGGCATAGACAATAGGATAAGTAATATGGCATATTACTATCTTTCCATAACAGGGCCAAAGCAAGAGTTGTATCGTTCATGTTACAGATACAAAAATGAAAAATGCCAGAGATAAAAAGCTAGCATGGTTATCAAAAAGCAATATATGAAGGGGAAAATAATGATCAGTTAGATCCTTCACCCTGTTCTCTAAGCCTTATGCTAAGAGAAAAACTGCCTTTATCAGTTTAATAATCATGATTCTCAATGCAGCTAGCATGGGATGTAGACCCAGTAAGTAATCTAGGATCACCAGGTCTTCATGAGGATCTGAACTTTCTCTGTAGTATGGCTCAGAGCAACTAGAGCCCTTTTTATACTCCCAAGAAGGATGGAATGTCTATGCTACTACAGGGACCACTGTTGGGGGAAAATCCTAAGAAAATGCCCCCTGTGTGGCATTTTCCCTAGTCCCTAGATACACTAGTCTGCACTCCTTATTTTTCAGTTTCTATAATATCCCTTGTGTGAGCTGTAATATTATGTAATAATATTTTCAGTTTCTATAATATCCCTTGTGTGAGCTGTTCTGGGACCGCTAGACTGTAGCCTAAAGGCTTTTGCTGTGGCCATCTAAAAATAAAACATGAAGTATTTGGGGGAAACCATTCTTTGACACCATTATTAGAACCATGGATAAAGTTCAGAGTGTTAGGACAACCACCACCATGCCATTAAATACTGCCACACCTGTTTTGTCTCTCTCCTTATCTTAAACCAGTACAGCAAACTCCAGACACCAAGAAACTCCCTGCAGGAGCTGATTAAAGTATCTCCTAATAATTGTATCTCACTACGATAAACATAGCCACATTATTTATTTATTACATTTCTATACCGCCCAATAGCTGAATCTCTATTACATTAGGATTATTAAGACCTACTGTAGTCATTCAACAGATGCTGTTTGGAGACTCCGGCTGAACTGTGTTTGTTTATTTATTTATTTATTTATTTATTTATTTATTTATTTCTTCAAGTGACCCACACCTGAGAAATACACACGCAGTGAGGGGGTAGGCATGTTGTATATGAACAAGGTTTCTGTTAGCCCATCTGTGCTGAAGGGTAAACCAATTAATAGCAAGGTGTTTCTAAAAGGCTTTGAACTAAGGCTAAACCAGGGTGCCTTTTGTTCCAGGGACACAGCGTCCCCCAACCCCATGGAGCCCAAGGCACGCTCCGCCACATACTCAAGCCTCCCTCTGGTCTGCTGTTTGGGACCTGCACAGAAACAGCAACTTCAGAGAAAGCTGCTATTGGAGATGGGTTATACCTGGGGATGGATGGACTCACCTCTGTCTGGAGACACCAGTCACTTGCTGAGCCACCACCGCTGCCCACGCCTGCTTGTCGTTTTGCATGAGCCCCTAGATGGCTCAGCAAGTGCTGCGGGGCCACCCGCTCCTTCTCCGAGCCACCATTGTTACACAAAATAAATGGACCATTTACGCCTGTAATGTTGTATAGCAAATGGCCCCTGTACTGCCGCAATCTATGCAACGTTAGTTTTCTGGAAAGACCCAAGATGCCATTTTGTGTAACAATGGTGGCTTCAGGAAGAAGCAGGCAGCTGATGCCCATTCACAGACCTCATGCGGCTTAGCGAATGGGTCCGGTAAGTGCCACGTGGTCCATGAATGGGAGTCTGGGGGGCTGAATGGGGGGGGCATCAGACTCCACCCCCATACTGGGTGCTTGCGACATCCCTAGTTACACTAGTCTGTACTCCTTATTTTTCAGTGACCCATCGGAAGTCTTCGATTCAGATAATGGCAGATGCCCTAAGAAACTTCACACCTGCCTGCCCACATCCATCTAGATAGTACTGGTTTCACTGGAGGCACTGTTGAATCACATTTACAAGGCTTATGTGAATTAACAAAATGTCTGCTGTAATAAGCAGAAAGGCATCTGATGTGGCTAGAGCAGGGCTACGGAACCTCTTTCAGCCCAAGGGACGGATTGAATTTCAGAGAAGTTCTTGTGGGCTGCATTCCAGTGATGGGTGGGGCCAAAGTCCAAGAGGGCAGGGCAAAAAATATTTAAGCATATTGTCAATTAAAGCTCTTCCTGTTAGTAACTAAGCCTTAGGAGAGACATTTCAACCTTTTTGAATGGGGAAAAAACTGCACAAAAGCCGATCAAATGATCGGAGGTTGGAGGAAAGGGGGTGGGGCGTGGCATGGCCTTCTAGAGAACTCCAGAGGGCCAGACGGGGACCCGGGCCTGAGGTTCCCTAGCCCTGGGCTAGAGTTTCCTCTGCCTTAACAGAAAACATGTAAAAGCTCTTTCTCATACACTGTTTTGTAGCTGGTAGCCACAGGTTTGGTCAAAAGCATGGCTCTCTATTAGAAATGAAATGGTGTGAATATTTTTGTTAATCATTTGCATCAGAGTAATTAAGGATTAACTGTGAATCCATTGGAGGACACATGGATTTTCTGGAAATTAACAAGTTTCAAATACACAACTGCTCAAGCCAAACTGCAAGGCAAGTGTTTCCCTTTAGTCACATAAAGCAGTTCATACAGAATCATCAGGGGATACTCAGCACTGACCGGGAATGGATTCAGAAAAATGCTGATAGCCAAGAAATCTGTTTGATGTAAAGAAGATGGCAAGATTTCAGTCCTCAGCCTTTGAAGATCATGTAACACAACACCAGTGCACCATCTGCATAGACATCTCTGCCCATAAATGTACAGTGTTAACAGTAGAGGGCCAAAATCTTCAGAGAAAAATGGAGAATAACTCCTCTCCCACCTGGCCCATTGACTTTTTAGTGTAAATGGGAAATTATTAAGGTTTTAAGGAGTGTATTTTCCCAAGATATGTAAGGGGGGATTTAAATAAAACGTATATGGGGCGTGTTTAAGACAATTAAGGCACATCACTACATTTTGAAGAAAGAGATTTCCCTCTACATAACAGATTTATTGTGGATGTTCAAATTAGTGTTGAGACCTTGATGACTAAAGCCCAGCAAGTTGAAATAAAATTTTATCAGTTCAGAGGACCATTCAACACCACCACCTTCCTAAATATCATCAATAGAGGCTAGTAGGCCTACAGGTCAGAAAACTGGGGCAGCTGGGGATTGCATTCAACTTACCCCATCCACTCAGTCCATGGAAATCATCCTGAAATGTAGTTGAAGTATGAGACAGATGTGGCAAACATATACAGGATTGTTAAATACATATGGAAGCCTTAATCAGGTCTATTACAAGTCTCTAGAACATACTCTAATATTTAGTAGGCCAGTTTTAACTTTGCAGCTACAAGAATAGCATGATCTCTGAAGATTTTTGTTTCAGAATGGGCCAAATGAAAGCACAGGATCTCACTATAAAGTTACTCAAAACCTCCCATGTGCCAAAACTCTAATTACTTCCAACAGATTCTTGATTTTGTGCCTAGAGGTTTTAAAAGGGTAGGGTCAAGGGACAACTATGTAATGGACTCTAGGGTTCTGTAGAATAGCTGCATTCCCACTAGACTCATTAAAAACTTGGGCAGATAACAGACTTCCCACAATGCCATCATGAACTTTTCACGTTGGGTTCAAGACAATGAATATTCCAGGCAGGTACCACTAGAACAATCGAATGAAGAGATAACCCTTTGCCCCATTTTATAACCAGGGTGTCACAAAATGATAGGCTTCATGGATAGAGCCACTGCCCACAAGAGATTTGTATAACATTTTTTTTTTAACTGAAAAATGTCTCTTGACAGTTCCCACTGAAGAAACCTAAAAACACCCAGCCAGCTGGGTTTGAAGAGTTTCTTTTGGCAGTGGTTCTGGGAAAGATGACAAGTTCATCTTGCATGCATCTTTCCTTTTCCAGTTCAGAAACCCAAAAACTGAAGACCAACCAGTGTGAAGAGCGGAAGGAAAAAAAGGGACGAATAATCCTGTAACAATTAATAGAATCGAAGCTGAAGTTCAAAGTCCTTTTGTATATTTAGGAGAGAGAACATTCCTGGAAAGTATATAGCAAGGGCACAACAAAATATATGTAGTTGTGTGTTTTAACCAAGACCAATTTAGGAAAGAACTATGGTTGGTCCTGTGTATCCATTCCAAATCCAAAGCTAAGCAGAACTTTTTATAAAGGCCGGAGGAAAGTTTGAAATGATAATTCCAGATCCTGCAGCTTTGCAGTAAGATACTATACATAATAAAGCATTCATTAACTTGTGCATGGGATTTTTTACATACCGGTATGAGTAGTGCATCTAATGTTAGTGAATGCTGATAATCCCTCACAGATTTTGTGAATGGCCAAAGTATTTTCCCAACATGAAGTACACTAATGTATGGGGATGTCTGCACTGCGGGAACTATTAGAATTCACATTCCAGATCAATTTTGCAGAAGTCTGAAAAGCTAGGAGATGCGCTGGGGAGTGCTGACATTTCAGATGTACATCGTAACATCGATGCCAGGATCCAAAGAGCTATATTAGTAGTTCCATGTATCAAAGGGATATTTGTACTTGGGTTCCTTGAATAGTTATCCCCCTCCCCCAATTCCACATAGCCACATGCTTTTGAGCCTGAAGGGACTTTCAAAAGCAGCTTGCTTTTAGAAGCAGGGCCTGATGTTCAAAAAAAGGCAAGATAGATAGGCCTAGAATAGCCCTTTGGAAACTAGCCATTAAAAAAAAGAAAAAGAGCAAGCAGCATTTAAAAAAAAGAAAAAGAGCAAGCAGCATGTAGATTTCCCCTAATTACTTCAGGAACGTGCATATATAACAATAGATGAGCTCTGTGTTATTGTTTCACACATTTGTGAGATGCAGAATGTACTGTGAATTGGCTTTAAGCTTCATATTTTAAAAAAATACACTTTTCATTCTTATCAAAGACAGTCCTCTACAGAGGGGTACATCCATGGAAGCATCATCTTATATCTCTTACAGTGCAACCCAATGCAGGTCTACTCATAAGTAAATCTCATAGAGTTCAATGAGGCTCTCTCTCTCTCAGGTGAATGGACACAGGATCGCAGCCTTAACATTGTTAGGAGAATCAGTTCAGAAGTTACCACTGATTTTTAGAAAGTACTTAACATCCATAGTTATTTCACATCTCCAATAGTAAGAGTGGCACACAGATAAACATTCTCCTGTTTAGATTTCCGTAGCTCAAATGGCTTCTTAAGATACTGTAATTCAACACCTAAGTTTAACAGGAGCAATGTGATGCTTTGAGTAGAGTATGAGAAGGGCTCAAGCCCTCACGCAGTCTTGCAATTCAATAGACAGCCTTGGCAAACCCTCATCTCTTTGTCTAACCTACTTCACAGAGTTCTTCTGAAGGGATGTTGTTAAAACACTTTGTCTACTGAGATATACAAAGATATACAAATATCTGTGCAAACGGATATTCAGTTCACAGTTGGCCACTGTGTGAACAGAATGCTGGACTAGACAGACCCTTGGTCTGATCCAGCATGGCTCTTCTTATGTTCTTCTATAGAAAAGATAAAAATATTTTCTCCATTATCCAGTCCACCAAAGCAGCAGTCTTCTTGCTAGTTTGAAGAATTTATTTCCTGTTACACTGCTGAAACAACTAAATGCCAGTTATTAAAACTACATTGGCACCCTGCTGAATAATTACCAGTGGCTAAACGAAATTCACAACTACTGTTAGGTCATGCCTCATAGCTGCAGACAATGAGCATGCTCAACATGCTAAGTTCTATAGAAACAGTAAACCTAATGCTTTTTTGCTCCCAGGAGTTCCATTTGCAGGACTGCGACCCTTAAAGCATGTGTCAGTACTCTATAAACTCAAAAGTTCTTAATCCCTCTCTCTCATTCACTGAAATTGAAAAACAGGTTTTCAAGTTCCGTTAGCTTCTCCATCAATCAAGGGGAAAGAACCGCTACAAACTCAGAATGTTCTAACTCAGCTTTTCAGAAGATACTTATACCACACTATATTGCTGGTATGTATATGAGTTTTCAGTTTCGTACCTTGGGCAACTATAAACTGATTACCTGCAACCTTTACTTTCTCCAGTTAGCACTCAAATCTCTCAAATTATTTTAATTTAAAAAAGACATTTCTTTAAAGATATACGAACAATTAACTGTTTTATTCAGTCATTTTTTTGCACTTTACAGCTGAAATTCTGGAAACTCAAACACAACATCTTTGCCTGTGAGTTTCTTGTAGACACCAGAAAATGTTTCTACCTGCAAAGAAAAGGAACAGAAGTCAGCAAACTGGTAAATATGGTACTATAATTTTCTACAAGACACTAAGTTCTTCTAGTACAATTATTACACTGACATTTGACACTATGCCCTACATTATTTTGCTCCTCAGAAATTGTTTGCAGACTCTGAAATGATAGGAATGTAACGGGCTTTGGCGCATAAGCTTTTAGAAGTGAAAATGAAGGCTCTCTACAATACTGCAAAATGGAACAGTATGTAACTCCACTTTTATGGGAGCACATTTGACACTTGGGACAAATTTATGAGTGAAACCCGCACAACATCAAAGTTTATAAATGAAACAACCAATATCAATGTATGGAATTCGAGTTCTAGTAGTAATATTAATCATTAGAAACAGCTGTTTTGTTAGCTAGAGTTTACACACCAACACTAACAAAATTCTAGTTCTAATACTTAGGGTAACTGAACAGAGAAAAAAGGGATGGCGTTACCCTTCTCCTACCTTCAATGCATGCTTGTCATTGACCGGAGGTTGTTCTCTATTATCATAAATTAAGAGAGCAATTCTATGGTTCCTGGGCAAGCATCCCAGGAACCATAGGATGGCTTGGAAAACACATTCTGAGGCTAGAGACAGTGCTCTGACCTCAGAGTGGGAGGTGGAGATCCACACCCCCCCCCCCCCCCCCGCCGTGGAGAGAAGGAGCTGCCTCTCCAAGATGAGAAAATCAACATTGGAGAGAAGGGGGTATCCCAGTGGGGAGGGGAGGAACCTGGAGAAGCCAGGATACAATTTATCCCGAGCCTCCACCTCCAAATCACCCTCACTAGATGGGCTGAAAAGACCATCTAGCAAAAACATAGGAGATCGGAGGACGGGGAGGCAAAGATCACCTCCGCCACTCTTCCCACCCTGTCAACTTCAACCCTGCCAGCTTTAGGGATCTTGGAAGTCTCCAAGTTTGGAGGCTTCCAAGCAGTGAAGGTGCAGTCCACAGGCCTACAACCTAAGCAACTAAAAGGATCCAAGTTAGTGCTTTACTCAGTTAAGCACGAATGGACTTTGGCTTCCTACATTAGAAGACAATGGGAGAATAGACTGCTTCAGCCCTAAGATGCGAGCCACCATTCCAGAAAAGTGTACTGCTACTTGAGAACAGTTAGACCAGCAGATACTGATGCAGAGTCAGAAGCAGGCAACCATAAATCCAAGAGGTACTTTAAAAATCTGAAACATAGAGCACTGTGGTCCAGCTGTTCTTATAAGCTGAAATCAGAAGGACACTTGTTCGTCAGCATCAGGACTAGGGCTAACAAAGTATATAAACATGATTGTATTAGTATAATAGAAGGGTGTGAGAAGCCACAAAATGTATCTTTCACACCATTACTAACAGTTGTGGAACAAAATATTTAAGGACATTTCTAGAAATCCATTTTTCTAGGTATCACAGTGCTTTTGTGGGTGATTCGTAGTGCTGATATGCCAGCATGCCAGATACATGTATGCCAGTTGTTACTAGTCCTCATACCACTGGCTGCCAATCCACATGTACAACAGCTGGAATAGGGAATCTCAAGCCTACGAGCTGAATATGGCCTGCGAGGGGGCCAAATTTGGCCTGCAAGCTTCTCCCCGTCTCTGCTCCTATCTTCAGTCAAAACATGTTTTAGTTCTGACCTCTGCAGAGATCAGAGATTTCCCCTGCCCCGCCCACCCCCCATGCTACATTTAAGCTTTTCCTGAATGCAGCACAGGGAGGCATTTTCAGGGGAGGCTGCTGAGGGGGGCAAGGGCTAACCCTCCCCTGCTGCAATGTTTCTAAAAAGCTTCCATCAGTGCCAATGGAGACTTTTCAATAGCCTAACTGCAACAGGGGGTCAGCAGAGGGGAGCGTGAAAGTTGTAAGAGCACAGATAAGAGTATGTGAATGTGGTCTGGGTAAACACCTTGGGGGCCTATGGGTATAGACCCACCCAATGCTGGCACACAGCCCCCAGTATTGCTTGCCTGGAGCAAATTTGGCCCTCAGGCCAAAAAAGGTTCCCCACCTCTGTAGTACAAGATCAGCATGGAGACACTAATAGCAACTCCTATCTATGCAAACAGGTACCTCTGCCCATGTTTTTGATTCTGGTTTGTAGCTACTGTTGCTAGGAAAGCCGACTCCTTTAAGAGCCCAGAGGGCCAACTCTTAACAGTTTCAGCATAGATCAACCACTCTAGCCAGAAGGCACTAGTTCTTGTTAACCGCTCACCAAGATTTGATTGTCAAATTTGCCTGTTTAAGTGATGTATTAAAGCCTTTGCTGTACTGATCTCTAAAGCTTGTCTGAGCAAGAGTAAACTCCCCACCAACAACGAATTTCCTACCTTGTGTTCAACATTGTTCTGTTGCGCTTTGTCTAAGTGGACCTTTATGAGCCGGCTGCCATCCAGTTTTACGCGGATTCTCTTGCCCACAATTTCACTGGGGAAAACCAGGTCTTCGAGAATGGCATCATGCACCGCAGTAAGTGTACGGCTAGACAGAAATCGTGTAGAATTATTTTTATTAATGCCAACTTTCCTCAACTTCAACTGCAGAAAATCATTAGTCTAAAAGACAATGAGACTGGTCACTTTAACGGAACTGGCTTTAGGTTACACACTCTCTTTCCACATTGATAATGTACTATCCATCCCTCCTTTTCTCACTTAAAAATAAAATTTGAACTTGCTAAACCATTTTCATTTTGGAAATGCAACAGAATAATCAGAAGGAACATATTCTGAAGTGATTGGTATATATTTAAAGAGCTATATAATGCATTAGCAAAACAAATAGCTATTATTTTAGAGAATTCAAGACTACAGAAGCAAGACACTATGTGCCAATAAGCTACAGCTGGAAGTCACTCCAGCTATTCTTCCTACTCCTTAACAGGCACAGCACAGTATGTCAGGCTCACTTGAAGAATGGGAGATATGCTGTCCTTTCATCCACTACGAAGGCGCAAGCTAGGCTCTGGGATCATAATCCCATCGTCTGCAGCCAGTAAACTGGAAATCTATTGAATTCTGGCTTACTGTGAATGAGCGGTGTTCTGGTGGATGGTGCCTGTTTGCTCCCACTTGTTTCTTCCCACCAGTAAGAGTGGTTCAACATAACAGAAGTCAGAAGCTTAGGATATCATCTGAACCAGGGCTCCTGATTGTTGCTCCCAAACCACAAGGAACAAGCCAGGAGTCCCAGTTCCAATGACATGCTGCTGTTCTGATTTCTGGTAAGTTCAGATGCCCAAGGTGGGAAGAGCCAAGCAGGAGACACCCAGAGCTCATTAATGGTAAGCCAGGATTCCCCAGAATTCCAGCTTGCCCTTAGGTGCGAACGTGACAAGCACGTCCTCTTATTGTCACAAATAGGAAGTGCACAGGAACATTACTCTTCCAGTAATTCCATCACTTTTACCGCTATGCTAAAGGAGATGGGAGAATGAAACCTTGCACTGCTGTGCAAAACAGGTCAAGGTGGTATGGGTCCTAGGAGCAGGAGCAGGCAACCACGAGAAGCCAGTAGCAAGGTAGCAAGTGAAACCAGAAAGGTGGTATTGCATCTAGTGGTTTTTAGGTATATAATCATCATAGCAGCAGCAACTGATGGGTCAAATAACTTGAGTTATTTAAAACAAACGAACCAGGTTTGATCACATACACAGATTTACATAGAATAGTAGGGTTGGAAGCAAGAATCCAAGTCAGAGCATCCCTGACAGGTGGCTGTCCAGCTTCATCCTGAATGCCTCCAGTGTGGGACAGCCCATTACCTCCCTAGGTAATTGGTTCCATTGTTGCATTGCTCTAACAGTCAGGAAGTTTTTCCTGATATTCAGCCAGAATCTGGCTTCCTGTAACTTGAGCCCATTATTCCGTGTCCTGCACTCTGGGATGATGGAGAAGAGATCCTGGCCTTCCTCTCTGTGACAACCTTTCAAGTACTTGAAGAGCGCTAGCATATCTCCCCTCAATGTTCTCTTCTCAAGGCTAAACATGCCCAGTTCTTTCAGTCTCTCTTCATAGGGCTTTGTTTCCAGTCCCCTGATCATCTTTGTTGCCCTCCTCTGAACCCTCTCCAGCTTGTCTGCATCCTTCTTAAAGTGCAGTGCCCAGAACTGGACACAGTACTCGAGATTAGGCCTACCCAGTGCTGAGTAGAGGGGAACCAGTACTGCACATGATTTGGAAGCTATACTTCTATTAATGCAGCCCAAAACAGCATTTGCCTTTTTTGCAGCCACATCACATTGTTGGCTCATATTCAGCTTGTGATCGACAACAATTCCAAGATCCTTCTCACTTGTAGTATTGTTGAGCTAATTATCCCCCCTCCTTTCCATTCCCACAACCTCTGTTATGGCTCTTTTTAAATAATAATTCCTAATTTTGCAAGTTATTATTGGCTCGACTACATAAATGAGACTAAGTCACTCCTGAATAGTTTTAGGACCACAGGAACACAGGAGCTGCCTTATACTAAGGTAGACTATTGGTCCTCTTGCCCAGTATTGTCGACACGGATTGGCAACAGCTTTTCAAGGTCTCGTACGGATTCCTTTGCCAGCAATACTACCCAAAGATCCTTTCAACAGAAGATTTTGCAGATTAACCCTTGGACTTCTGCATGCAAAGCATGTGTTCTGTCTCCAAGCTGTGAATCCACCCATGATTTCTGCCGGCAAGCAGCCAGATAAAATTAGTACTGTTGCCAGGAATCTTCTCTTGAATCTCCAAGCTTTAAACTCTATATTCACGTCAATGGAATGGACAGATCAGTGTAGGGTTTTAGCATACATGTATTTACGCTCTTTTGTCTCATTTCAACAACAAAGCATATAAATTGAGATTACCTTCTGGGACGCTTTTGCTTGTTTTTTGTGCGGCTTTTTCTTGTTGGCTTTGGTAAAATTCTTCTCTGTTAAAATAAGAGGGTACGGTGCATTATCAGCACATTTAGAAAGGGGGCGCGGTGACACTTTTACAACAGACTGGGTTAGTTTCTTGTGGTCCCAAAACAGAGTTCCAGTGTGATGCTATAAAATGCATATGTCATTGGAAGTAGGACCCAGATCAACAGGACTTGTGAGCAAATAAGCATGTACAGGAGTGCAGCTGTAAGCCAACATCTGTACAGCTTTCATGGGCAAATGATTGCTCTACCTCTAGGAACAGGAAATCCCCTTTGTTTCCTCTATCCAATGCTTTGTAGAAATTTATGACAAGATGACACCTACCTGAGCAATGAACACCACATGCTTTCCACTGAATTTCTTCTCCAATTCACGAACTAGCCGCACCTGAATCTTCTGAAAAGATTTCAGCTGAGGGACTGGCACAAATATGATGATAGCTTTTCTACCGCCACCCACTTCAATTTCCTAAGCAAGAACAGAACTGGGGATGAACATGATTTGTTTTTAAATACAGCCTAGCATTTGCCGTAATATGACTTCCACGTGCAAAGCTTCCTTATCTGAAGTCAGCAGGTCTTCCCCAGTGCCTGCTACCTGACCATTTAGCTGAAGACTGAACCTTGGATTTTCTGCACATGACGCAGCACCTCTGCATCTAGGCTAAACTACAAGCTTCTATTTTCTAAATTAATTCTTCAGCTGCTATGGGAGTACTTAGAAAGAGCCTTTGAATACTACCCTTTAATTCAGGGCAATTTAATTTAATTTAATGCACCCCTACTTTGATTGATCAAATCTAGCTATTCTTAAGCACAGTATAGCAGGACAAACATCACTTAGGGCGCAATCCTATGGCCGCTAGTCAGCGGCTAGACGGCCATAGGATAGGTTGGTTCCCCGAGAACTGACCTCCACCCCCTCCTGTGCTGCCTCATAGGCAGTGCGGATCGGCCCCGTGCTCTTAGAGGAGCATGGAGCAGCGAAAACAGAGCATTCCTGGGGGCAGGCAGGCCTTTCCAATGCTTCCTATGCATCGCCTGGTGTCCAGCACCCCTGCTCTGACTTCCCACGGCTAGACAGCTGAAATAGACTGTCTAGCCGCGAATGCAGGGCGGCTGAAGTGCAGAAGGGAAGATCCCCTCCGCGTTGCTCCTGCCCTGCATTGGATAGGCAGCCACCTCTGAGTTCGGAGGCGGCCGCCTATCCTGATAGCATTGCGCCCTCTATTTATGGGAGAAGATCTCAAATTCATCATTAAGTTATTTATAATTGTATTATATTAAGTAATTAAATTAACAGCGTAATATTATATATATTTACAGCACAACCCTATGCATGTCTACTCAGCAGTAAGTCCCGCTGAACTCTATGTGGCTTACTCCCATGTAAGGGTTACAGGACCATAATCTCAAGTCTTTTAAATTATTTAAGTATGTGCATCAGGAAATGTCAGAGTCTGGCAAGGTGGACATATACAAACATTACTGGTTACCATATAATTAAATTAAAAGGGCATAAATATTTACCCTGAGCACAAAGTCATTTTGATTACATGTGTTCTGCATGGTTTGTCATCTCAGCAACCATAACTACTGAGAAGTTGTAGGAATATGCAAGATGCCTCCCACAACAGCCTTTCCAGCTTGGGGGGGGGGGACACTTTCTGTCCAACATTGTGGAATGGGACTCTACGTCATTGCCCCTAATAGAGCTAGGCTCCCATATGCCACTTGGGCAGAGCCATGCAAGAGCCACCTCACTGGATGCCCATGTTGGGTTCGGTTTCAGATGACAGCAATTTATGCAGCTGTCTGCTAATGTAAGTAATCAACCGAATTCCAGGGGAGGAACCCCCTATAAAATTTACGACACAAGCTATACAATGCTACGCGTTACATATCACATGCTAGAAGGTATCTAGCACTAGGTATCTTGTGAACTCAACTGCAACCCGCATCATTGGGAAGCACATTTTTGAACTACCTTTGCTGCTGTGATGTTCAATTCTCTCAGCTGAGCCTTCAGGTCGGAATTCATCTCCAACTCCAACAGAGCCTTGAGTCAGAAAAGTTAAGGGGAAAAACACGTATTACTTTAACAAACTATACTTGTTCCTGGCCACACAACTGCTTTAAGAGCCAAGTCACTGAATATCCACCTTTGTTAGCCACTATTGCATACTTAGAAGATGCAGTATTGTGGCCCTCCGAATGTTTTGGCCTACCAGTTTGTGGCCCTCCGAATGTTTTGGCCTACAGCTCCCCATCAGCCCCAGCCAACATTCCCAATACTGAAGGATAATGGGAGCCATGAGCCAAAACATCTGGAGGCCAAGTTGCCCACCCCTGGCCTAGAGAATCTGGAGCAATCATCCCAACCACATCTCAAATACACACAGACAGCTAAATGTCCCCATTTCAGTATAAACATTGTTCCAACAGTACAGCGGCTTATGACGCATTCTGGTTGCAGACCCCGAACTACTTGTTTGCACCGCAACTTTTGCCCGTCTATTACAAATGATATGATTATTACACAGAGACCAACTTTAGTGAACGTTAAACAGACAGAAACAACATTAAAATGTTGACCTGTTATTTCAGATCGGAACCTAAAGATTTCATTCCTCACGTTATCTGTATGCAATGCAGCCAATATTACCAGCTGGAAGGGGCACATACCTGAGAGATGCCAGACTCGAATTCATCTGGCTTTTCGCCATTGGGCTTCACAATCTTTGCGCTGGAACTGAACATGGCCTTTCTGCATTGCAAAGGAAACATATCTCAGTGAATTGTTACAAAGAATAATTCGTTCCTACCACAACAGAAACTAATTAGAGGAAGACTTCATAGGTGTGGAAAAAAGAACTTAACAGGCTGCACCAGTTACATTACTTGACAGTCCTACTGACTTTAGCTTTAAATGTACATAACAAATAGCAGGCAAGTCATTAACAGGAGTACCATAAATAGGAATGGGGCAGTTTTTAAGAATATACAATATGAGCTAGATGAAGCCCGTCTCAGCTCAGCCAAGACCTTAATATATGGCCATAGGCAGGCATCTTTGAACTGCAGCCCTTGCGTTTAAAATATGCAGACAGTAACAGTAGTCTACTTTACCAAGTTGCTGCAACAACTACCAAGATAATTGCGTAAAGCACTTTCAACGCCTAGGCAAAGTGCTAGAGTAGTACTGCACATTACTAGGAGTACAAGCTTCACAAGGGTTTATATTAACCCCAAACAACCCATACATACATGTAGGCCAAGCAGTAATTCGCATATTCAACACAGAATCTTTACACTCTAGAGGAAGCCATGAGGATCTCAGCCTGCAGCATCTTATGCAAACTTTCTGAAGACCCACAAGTGATTGGGAAGAAGAACTGTCATCTAAATTATTTTACAACAAAGGGTGCTATGGGCTATATCCAATGTTAGTCTTAACTTAAGTCCCATTCATTCCAATGGCTCTACTCCAAGTAGGCCTAATATTGGATACAACTGTATGACCATTTCAGATATGCTCTAGGCTCCCCTGCAGTACCAGAGTTCTGATCCCCTGTAGGGTGAGAAAGCCGGTACCATCATTCACCTCGAGCTAAACTTAAAGAGACCTGTGGCAAAAACTACCTACTTTGCATGCACATCTCAGCAGAGCACACACACTGAAGCTGGCAACTTTACGGACCATGTGCTACTCTGGGAAGGTTGCTAGGAAGAGACCGGGGGGACGGGCACGGCTGGTCTTCATCTCCTCTTAAAAAACTGATGAGCTACAGCACGCAGCCCTGCCTACTTGTTAATGCTGCGGGTGACCCAATGGGAGGTTTCACAGAACCCCAGCCAGAAAGAGGCGCTTAAGCGCTACTTGGTGCAGACTATGCAAGACCCAGACACGCGTGGGAGCCCCATGCCCAGAGAGGAAGACCAGCAATTGCCTCGCTCTTCTCTCCCTCCTCCCCGCTCCCCGGAGGCCTTTTCACAGCGGCCCCCGAAACCAGGATCCGGCCCCTTTCCCGCCCCGGGAAGCCATCGGGCACTGAGGGGCTGCCAATCGGGCGCATCCCGAGGCATTCGGCCCAGATGGGCAGATCTGCATCAGCTCGCCGCAGTATCACCGAAGCCCCCACGGAAAAACTCCCCGCGCCCTCCACCAGGCTCAGGCCAATCACACCTACCTCTTTCAGCGCCGGCCTAAGGAAGAGAAAGAGTTCTCGCGAGAACACCTCAGATTCCGGCCGGGGGGGGGGAACCCCGCGACTCCGCCCACTTCTCGTCTCGAAGCCACATCAGGAAGCCTGAAATGAGGAACATTTCCGCCCGACTGAAGCTCCCCTGGCGGGCGTGAACTGCTGGCAAAGGGCAGCCTGGCTTGGGATAAGTTTTCGAATGCGAAAGCCCGCTGAGGAAGATGCAGAAGAAAGGGCTTCCTGGTACCGGCACAAAACTGAGAGTGGAAGCCTTTTCGTTTGAAGCCGTATTTGTGTATACAGCTATTATATATTTCAACAAAAGGTTATTTCTTCTAGTTCATAGTGAGGATCTTGTGCCCTGAGCAGCTGCATCAACCCCCGCAAAGGAGGAAAGTGTACCCTCAAAAGGTAGAGACCAAACAAGGAAGCACAAGTAGAAATTGATGTAAAAACTCCTACGTTTATATGTGCAAGATACAACAGTACACACAAATGCAAAATAGGCTCATATCCATGCAAGTACATAATGCAATAACTGCTATAGCTCAGTGGCAGATGCTTGGCATGCACAAGGTCCCAGATTCTAGGGATGGCAGAGAATTCCGCCACGGATCTCGGTGAGGCCGAATGCCAGTGCATTCGGCTCCCCGAACTCCGTGGCGGAACGGCCTGCCACCCCCCCCCCCGTGGATCCCCCCCCAGGACGAGACTTACCTGGGGCGGATCTTCCGGGCCATGGCGGCTGCAGCGGCGGCGGCTGGTCTTCCAACCGTCTGCCACCGCCATTTGCAATCTTGTGTAAAAAAAAACAACGACGTGATAGGCTATGTAAAGATTTACGTAGCCTATCATGGCTGGGTTTAAAAAAACACACCTGCATACGCAAATGGCAGTGGCTACGGCCACTGCCATTTGCGTTCCTTATTTTTGGCCGTCTTAGTCTACGTAAATATTTACGTAGACTATGACGGTGAAATTAAAGGGGAACGCAAATAGTGTAGCGGGCGCTATTTGCGTCCCTTTTTGATTCGCCGTTTTAGCCTACGTAAATATTTACGTAGATGAAGATGGCCAAAAATAAGGAACACAAATGGCGGCGGCCATAGCCACCGCCATTTGCGTATGCGGGTTTTGTGTTTTTTTCCCCAGAGCCCTCCGCGGCCGGAAATCCGGCTGCGGACGGCTCTGGCCTGGCTGGGCCTGGCCGGCTGCTCCGCGGAGCTGCCGCGGAGCACAGCCAGCTGGGTGGGAGAAACGGAGCGCCTCCCCCCCCGTCGAGGATTCTGGGGGGAGGGACGGAACACCTCCCCCCCCCCATCAACATAATCCGTGGAAAGGTAAGTGACTTTCGTACATCCCTACCAGATTCGATCCTCCGCATCTTCACGTAGGGTAGGAAAAACTCCTGCTTAAAACCCTGGAGAGCTGCTGCCAGTCAGTGTTGACAATAGTGGGCAAAATTATATATATGGTAAAGTGTGATTGCTAGCTAGTATTAAAGACAGACACAATAGGCAGGATTCACAGAATACTGTGCTTCAAAATAGATACAATAGCTGCATTGGACATCACAAAATCCATTTTATAGCTTGAATGAGAATTTGTTTTAGCATCCTAGGTATAATATGTGGAACATAACATTAGCCACCTATGGGATAAGATGGCTAGTAAAATACCTATGGCATAAATAATTTCTGTACAGAAATACATGTGTCACATGTAATGATCCAATGTGCATATATTTCAGTCTCTGTACAGATCCTGGCAAGCAAGGGCCAATTATTATTTGAAGTGCACATTCACACAGCAAACTACACTTTTGTTGAAGTGATCTAACATGTTGGACCAGAAATAAAACACAATTGTAAATCAAAGGAAACAAATGCATAAACATAAAATGCTGTTTTTAAACAAATTACCCAGTTATTGTTTAGTCAGAAGTAGCTTACCTCTAACAATGTGCTTTTTGAGCCTTGAAAGTATATTAGTAGAAGCAGTGGTAGATGTACAAACAAAATATGCTAGTCCATGAGAAAAAAATGGAAAAGCAACAGAATACCTTTAATTAGGGTCAACTAAAGCATTACATAATTGTGACTAATCTTTTGTATTCTCCAGCCTAGAGGAAAAAGTGTACATAGTGCTTATAGCTAAATATTTTAAAGACCCAAAATAGGGGTGTGCACTGCTGGGAGAATCGCAGTGACTGAACCCAAGATATAGTCATGGTGAGACATAACTAAATAAATATTTATGGCACTCAAATATTCAGGCATTCAAGCTTCTTCTACAGCTTTTGCTCTCACATTAGTCCAAATGAGTTTGTGCAGCTCTGAAGTGACATTCTTTGACTGAAAAAGGAGTTGCAAAAAAAGTTTATGCAAAAACTTGGTACAAATTAGTTATCTTTTTCAAAGTGGAGAGGAAGAAGATGTGTGCATTAAATTAATTCACTTAAACATTAATTCACATTTTAAATGACTACCATGGCAAATAAATAAAAGATCAAAGTGGATGTGTGTGAGGGGAAGGGAGGAATGGAAAAAGTCCATGGCTTCAACGTCAACCAGCTCCCTCACCCCCTTTTGCTTTTATCATCTAGTCTGATGAAGAGTTCTGGAGAACTCGGAAGCTTGCGCACGATGTTGCGATCTTTGGGTTGCCCTAACAAAAGTATTGCTCTACTATGGATTTTGGAACATTCCATTCTGGTCACTCCTTGCTGTTTCCAAGCCAGTGGAACTAACGCTCGCAGTTTCCCCTTCCTTCTTTCCCTCTGTGGTCCTTCCCAATTGCCCCCGCGGAGAGTAGCGCCATTGTTGCCTTTCTACATAGGAGTCGGTGCGCGCTTATTGTAAGCTCCCGCACGAAGAAGGTGAGTGATCGACAGAGGATGAACTGAAAATGGTGAAGGAAGGTTTGAAATGAAAGGCAGAGATAGAGTGCATAAGCATAACTTGCTAGTAGTTCAGTCCTATGAATATTTGTTCGAAAGAAGAATCCCACCGAAAATAGGATTGTAACATTATTCTCCTTTTGCCATGCACTGGAGTAGGCCGTGATCCCTCCTCCACTTGGAAACGGGTTGCAATGGAGAGCCATGGAGTCGGTATTTCTTCTGGCTCCTTTGTTCTGATCCTGAGCTTGTTCACGTTTGATGTTACGTCGTAACTCGTATACACATTTACCTGGGAGTAAGTCCCACTGAACTTAATAGGATCTGTATCTCAGTAGACATGCGCAAGATCCCTCGCTGTCGGAGGTCTCTTAACCGAGTTCCTGCCCTCCTCTTCTTAAAAATAATAATCTGGAATTGCTATAGCAATACAACCAGCAATTCTTTCCGTGCATCTTAACCCCGTCTCCCAATCAAAGAGACGTCTTTTGAGAGCCCCGCATCGGAAAGTTGTACTTTAAAATATTCCCCGATGGGAGAGCTAAGGTCTCTGATTTTTGTCACTCATCCACACCCGCTCACGTATTACAGTGCAATGCTATACATGTCTACTTGAAAGTAAGCCCCATTGAGTTCAGTGGGACTTACTCCTACCTATGTAGGAGGACTGTATCCTAACTCAGCTTTCAAGGGCGTCGTGGGGGTTGGGATGGTGAGGTGTGGTTGTAACATCGTGTGTTAATTAAAGGGACTTTATTTCAAGCGTGTTCAGAGGTGGGATGAAGAAATAAAGGGTGCAGCCCGGCCTTTGTGCATGTTTATTCAGAAATAAGCCCCGCTAGGTTCGATGGAGCTTATTTTCGAGCAAGTGCGCCTGTAGTTTAAGCCGTGCATTTTGACCCTATACGCAGGTTTACTCAGAACTTAAGGCTGTACACCCTTCCTTGGTAATAAGCCCCACTAAACTCGGTGGGGCTTGCTTTTAAGTAGTCATGGGTAGGATTGCACTGGAAGTCGCGTCAGGACTTGCTCGCAAAGAAGCGTGCTCGGTGCAAGGAATAAATGGCATGAAAACGGCAAGGTGCTTTAGTCGCTGTGCAGTGTCCTGCACGCGTCTACTCGGAAGCCAGTCCCATGGAGCGCAATAAGTAAGCGGGTAGAGGATTGCAACGTGAAGCAAGGATTCGTTATGTTTGGTCCCCGTTTCTTCGTGTCCGCTGCGAAATAACTTTGGGATGAATTATTCACCCCAGGGAATTATTCATCCCCAAACTCCTTGCCCTAGTTTTCCCGCTTTCGAGGCAAACACGGGAGGAGTGCGCATGGGCGAGGCTCTGCAGCCGTCGAACCGCTCCCTTGCATAGGGCGGGAGAGCGAGATTAAGAAGAACGCTGCGTTACTGCGCCTGCGCAGAAGCGAGTTTCGTTCTTGGGCCGTCGTACGTTGTCTTTTCCGGGCCATAGAGATGCCGACTTCAACGCCTCTTTCACTTCCGGTTATCATGTTAACGCCGCCATACGAGGGGCAGGGTGGTCTAGCCCAGTAGGAGGGAATCGCTTAGTGCCTCTGATGCCGATAGCCCTATTCGCGGGGGCCGCCTCAGAACGTTTCGGTTGCGGGCCGGAAGTGTTTGAATTTGGCTCCACAAATCGCAACGCGATGGTACCTGCGCGCTTGCGCAGTGCCTCCATAAACGGCGCCTTATACTTCCGTTGACCGGAAACGGGCGAGGGGAGCGGGCAACCGACTATTATGTTGCGCCGGATCCTGGCTTTGCTCGCTCACCCCTTTTTTCTTCCTAGCAGTGGCCGCGGCACCGGCGTCGTCAAGGGAAGCGATATGTTCTATGCGGTGCGGAAGGGCAGGAGGACCGGAGTCTATCGCACCTGGTAAGTAGCCACACGGGAAGCAGGGGCAGCCTGCCTGCCTTCTCCCCTACCTCCGTTGGGGCATGCTGGGAATTCTAGGGGCATGCTGGGAATTCTAGGGGCATGCTGGGAATTCTAGGGGCATGCTGGGAATTGTAGGCCTTTTTTTCTGGCTAGGCATACATAGGATTGCCCCTTTAGTTACATCCCACCTTTCCTCCAAGGAGCGTAAGGCTGCTGCAGACATGGCTCTCTCCCCACTGGCCCCATGTTACCGTCCCAACAACCCCGTGAAGTAGGTTAGGCTGAAGGATGGTGAGTTTACTGGCTGGCTGGGGTTTGAGCCTCAGTGCTAATCTCAATGATATGAGGTGGGATGCAAGTGTTTTAAATAAAATGAATGAATCATCTGACACTCTTGAAACATCCTGGATCATAGTTTTTGACTCCCTTCACCAAAGTGGCTTACAATGTTCATAAAGTACCACAGCTACCTCCACCCCACCCCCCAAACCTTGGTATTGAAAAGATAAAACAAATGCATCCCTAAGGAAAGATGAAGAGGAGAGGTTATTAAACAGGTTTTGTTTTCCTTCTTCTTTTGGTGCTACAGAGCTTTAAAAAAAAGGAAAATGATATCTCTCTGTTCAAATATTCACTGAGTCATAGGTGACTTTGGGCCAGTCACTATTTATCAGCGAAATCTACCTTTTAAGGTTGTTGTGAACATAAGTTGGGAGGAGAGGACTATGTAACCCATTCTGAGCTCCTTAGAGGAAGGATTATAATTTATCATATAATTTATGATTATAATTGTCATAAATTAATGCAAATAAAGGTTTCCATGGAAGTTAGTTCAACAGCTTTCATGGGGACTTAATTCCAAAAAAGTTTCTTTAGGAGTGTGGCCTTAAAATGTCCTAGGCATGTCTGTTCATAACTCCCTCCCACTAATTAAATAACATTTACTCCCAGTGTGCGTTCATAGGATTGCAGCCTTAAAACTCAGACACACCAATAAGTATTTTTAATAAATGCTTTTAAGGCATTTAAACATGAGGAACAAAAGAGAGTTGTGGATGCCCATGTGCAACTTTAACAGCTGGGAGTTGTTCACCTGAGTTCTAGGTCTCCCCCTGCCACTGTCCCATTCTCTTTCCATTTAAAGAAGCAGGGATTGGGAGGTTGGCTCACACCTCCTTTCTTTTTGTGTTTGTGCCTTGAGGGTTCTGTGTGAAGGCTGTAGTGCTGTCAGGTGCAGGTAGTGGCTTGGCTCATAAGGTAAGTTAACTTAAGCGAGTTCCATGGAAGGAAAGTTTCCTTTCTCCCCTCTCTCCACCCTGCAGCTCTCACACTGTTAAGGAGGGAACCTTTAGTCTCTAGAAAGGCTTTTTGGGGATTGTATTTGGCTCTAGGGGGGAGGAGGGAATGGGGAACATTTGTTCCATAAACTTATTTAAATTAACTTACCTTAGGATCCAGGCTTGTTTTTCACTTGTGTCATGGAAATCTGGGGAGGCCAAGTTATTCCAACTGCATAATAGGCTATAAACAAGATGGTCTCTCATCTTACCACTTAATATTTTTATAGGGAGGAATGTAGAGAACAAGTTGACAGATATCAGTATGCCAGCTTCAAGAAATTTGCAACAGAGGAAGATGCTTGGGCCTTTATAAATGGTGGGTCAACAGAATCATCCTATCGCTCAGCAGGTAAGCACCTGGAAGAAGTGGTGCTTGACAGAAATAAGGAAGTAACTTTCTGGTTAGAAATGTGAGTGGCTGATCATATCTCCAGGAAGGAAAGTCACTTATATTTCCCCTCAAATGTGGTACAAGGTGAGCTATCAGTTCACTTATGTGTGTTGTATGTAAATTGGTTGCTACTCTGAAGGTTTAGTGTCTGACTTCTTAAAAAGTGAAATTGATGGACTCTTTCTAATAGTAAAACGTTACAGCTGAAAGAATAAAGCAAGGCTGGGCCTTTTGAAACTCATGACATACTTTGCTGTTGATAAAGTGGTCTTGTTAAAATATCTCACCCCCACCTCAGCTTTATGAAAATGCTTTAGCTTTTAAGATTCTTAGATACTGAGTAACTACTGAAAGTGATTACATCCAAATGGGCTAATCATATCTCTGGGAAGCTGAGCAACAAGGGCTGCATTATTGTGCACACTTCCCTTTGGGTAGGGCCAACTGAACTTGGTGGGACTTCTTTCTGAGGAAACATGGGATCAGACTGCAGTTCTGATAAACCTACACTTAGAAGCGCTTTGGTTTGGGTCTGTCACTTACTGTGAATGGTTCACTTGGCACAGAAGGATATTTTCCTGCTGAGGACCTCTCTGTTGTATAATACGGCATCTTCCCTTTGTATTAGGCACATTGGCAGGAGATGCAAGACATGCAGAGGCATTGCCACCTGATGACCCGGCGCTTGTTACTGGAGGTGATCCCCGCATTTGTTTTGATTCATAGTGTTGTAGCAGATGCATAATGTGCCAGGCTACACCCCACTGTGCTTTGGAATCTGTCTAGCCCTCAAGTTGTTTTGGTGGGTGAAAGATAACGTTATGGACTAGATGCTTGGAAAACGGGATGAAAGGAGCAAATGAAACTGGTCACTCTTCATTGTAGTATCTTCTCCATAGGTATTTGTATGTTGTGCGTGTGTGTGTGAAAGAAAGACAAATAATATTAAAGCACTTCCATTTTTTTTGCTAGAACTTACATTTATGCATTTTAATCAAATTTTTAATCTCCTAAACTTCTCAGATCAGTGTGGCTAGTGTTTCTGTAGTTGTGTAATATAAATTCCATCCAGCTCACTGAATGCTAAAAGTATTGTAACCATTACATAAGAAATGTTTGGTGTTAAGGAGAAGTGATTTCATCTTTGGGTGTGATTATATTTTTCACATGAGTAAGTTTCATTTACTTCAGTTATGTTACTGTGGGGAGACTATCATAGAAATACAAGGTTCTCAGACATGAATATTATACTTCTGTTTTGATATCTGTGTAACTTTTGTTTTTTCTCAAGGGATCAGTGGTGTGTCTGGTGAAAGACAGAGAAGTAATAGTTACTGGAGTAACAAAGCTACGTCTTGGTTAGATTATAAGTCATATAAGAGACCATATGAACAGCCCTCAGAAAGCCAACATACCAGAAAGCGTGTAAAATACACTGAAGTGCCTTCAGCAGAAAACAAAGATAAATTATCATATATGGGTAAGTGCCTTTATTTGCTGCAGGTGCCTCACCAATGTTGTATAGAATAGCTAAGTATATCTATCTAATGCCAGAATTAGATTTCTGATCTATGGGGGTGGGGTGGTGGTGGTCTGAGTTGTGTATTTGACTCCTTTTGGATATTCAGATGAATTGCTGTCACACTTTAAAAAAAAATACACATTTGCATTTATAGGAGATTATGCAGTTGTTTATACCGATGGATGTTGCTCAAGTAATGGCCGTCGTAAAGCACGTGCTGGAACAGGTGTATACTGGGGACCTGGTCATCCTCTGTAAGTAATGTGGTTCAGTAACATGCTGTCAAAATAATTTGTTCTGTCACCACTCAGTTCTCCAGATACTTGGAGCTCTCCTGTTTTTCTTCTAAGAGGCAGGATCTTTTCAGAAGGAAGACCTAGCTGTGGAATGGACTAGAAGCCACTACCCACTTCTTTAAAGCCAGTCTTTTTGTTGCTGCTGTAGTGAACAGTTGCAGGATTCCAGCCTCATCTGTTTGGTCAGTTCAATCCGGTCCAAACAAGGTTTCACTTGTTTGCAGGCTGGGCTGAAGGAGGGGAAAAAGTGTTGTGCCTGAAATCTGTCCAGCAGTTGTACCCTCTGTTCCTAAGCACCCAAGAGTGCTTGAATCGGCGTCATGCCTATGGCTCAATCCTCTTCTTCTGTATAGAAGAGAGAAGATATGGGAGAGATACCCTTTCCTTCTAGATTGCAAGGAGTCCATAGTTCCTCAGATAGATGAGGTGACTGTCTCCCTGGTCAGGGATGCTTGCTTGGCTACTGAAGGAGATGCTTCGCCCAGGAACCAAACTGGTGGGAGAAGTGAGATCATATTGTGGAGATCCATGGATGCTAACACAATGATGCCCAAGTAGCTGCTGCAGTGTCACTAGTCTCCAGAACTTCTCTTGTCTGGTTGAAGCTGTTACGCTGGGAACAGCAGTTGGAACTGGTTTCTCAGGCACTCAGCAATTGATATGATGCATCTTTCGTTTTGGCTGATGGCTTCCTAGATACGTTGAGATATGTGGAAAGATGCACAGCCCCCGTTGTACTGGCCTGGTAGTTAGTCAGAGTTAGGGAGAGTCTGGTTATTGAGTCAGTCCTTGCCTTGGTCATTATTGATGAAAATTGTCTCTTTGGAGAATAAATGAACCAGACCAGAATAGAGGCTAATGATAAGAACAGTTGTGAGGTCCTATCCTTCTCCATATAACAGGAAGAGCTCCAGTTGTTCTCGTACATCCACTGGCAGCCTTTCGAGCCTTCTGATGCTCCAGGGGAAAACACAGGATATGGTAAATTGCTCAGGTGGCTTCCCCCCTCCCCCCAATTGTACCAATAAGAAGTCTGCCTGACTCTGCCCAAGCAAATGGCCTCCCCATCCAGCCGCAGGTAAGTTACTGTATGCTGAAGGTTTTGGCCTCCATCTTTTCAGTAGTACCAGGAAAGTGAATGCACATGTGAGAAGCATTCTAGCATTTTCTAGAAGGGGACAGTTGAGCCTATGCCTCCACAACAGTGAAGGTAACAGCGTTTACTCTCTTGTCCTAAAGAAAACTGGAGAAGCAAGGGCGATACTGAACATAAGGAGTTAGCAAGTTCCTATATATGCTCTTTGTTTAAAAAAAGCAAAATTCTTCCCTCCATTCTTAGAGCAGTGACATCAGATAAGTTCCTGATGTCTCTAGATCTCAAAGCAGTATACCTTCATATCCTGGACAAGTCTGCTTACCACAGGTTTCTTCACTTTGCCTTCCAGGGCAAGCACTGTCAATATCGTGCTCTGCCCTTTAAACTTGTAACCTCACCCAGAACATTCACCAGGATCCTGGTGATTGTAATTGTGAACTTCAAGCTGGGGCAAGTGTGTCCATGGTCATCTGTATCTGAGCTGGAACACTGGAAGAGGCAGAGACTCATGAAGAGCTAATATTAACTCTGTAGGACCATGGATTCATAGTCAATAGGAACAAAAGTCGCCCTGTTCTTTTCTGCAGGGTGGAACGCCTGGGGGGGGGGGTACCATACTGTCCAGAGTGTTCATACCTGACAAGAGATCCAGAAACTTGATCTCATTCATAAGATACACAATGTCCAGACTTGCTAATTTCTCCTTGTTTAGTTCCCAAGGACAGTAGTCTCTTTCATCTGGATCTAGTGCAGTGGGGAACCACCACCCCAGTCAGCATGTATGAAATAAAGTGCAACTCTGTGCTAATCTCCTCTGTCTGTTGGAATGCATAGCATAGTCAAATCCATTTTTTAAAATAATTAAAATGCTAACAATTCAGGAAGAAGCTTAACATGGCAACTCACTAAATGTGGAAATCCTTAGGTTGAAGGTGGAATATGTTGATCTGATAAAAACTGAGATCCTGTCTTGTCTTTTACATCGTAGCTGGACATTTTATAACAATCTGGAAAGGTGTTTTATACGATCCCAAGGGTAGGCTACATGCAATATATGTTAAACTTACAGATTTCTTTGGTAGGGGATGCAAACTTTAGTGTGCCTAAATAATATCCAGCTCAGATAGGGTACTGATGTAATTTTTTGCCTTGTGATGAGTTTAGCTGTTTGTCATACAGTAGACATTGTTCAGTAGTTAAATTTTTACCAAATGGTGTTTTCAGTCATTTGCCTGTATTTCCTATTCCACAGAAATAGTAGTGAGAGACTTCCTGGACGGCAGACTAATCAAAGGGCTGAAATACATGTAAGTAAAAAAACAGAAGAAAAACCTGAATACAAAATTTGTGAGACTTGGCTGTTTGAGTGCCATAATATTAGTAGGAGTACACTCTTGCCATTGCTCATCTTTAAGGTGTTACACAGTAAAACTAGAAGACTTTAGCCGTCCAATGCTAGGAAAATTGACTATTTCAAGGAGTCCAAAGAGTCATTTTAAATTCATTTCATAAATCCATAGCAAGAGCATTCAAGATTGATAGACTTGTCACACCCAAGTATTAGGTAGCCAGTGACATTCATAATGGAAATTCATAAAATAGCATGTAAATGGTCAAATACTTTTTAACATCCTCTTCAAGGTAACTTGCACATACTTGTGGATTAACAGCACTTTGTGCTGGAACTGATTTATATTTATTTTACATGTTACAATTCTAAAACTAAAATCAGTGTTTGTTTAACTTCCTATCTTCTGAAGAGTGTTCTCTAAATGTTTTCTTCAGGCAGCTTGCAAAGCAATAGAACAAGCAAAGAGTCAAAATATCAAGAAACTGGCAATCTATACTGACAGCAAGTTCACCATTAATGGTAAGCAGTTGGTTGTGGGGAAGTAATAAGGCAAAAGACATGTGAAATTGCTCTCTAAAGGAGAATAAGTTGTGCAGCGCATCACAGTCTATTCTGATCTGTTAGTAAACACTTCTAACATAGCTTAATGGCTTTCTGTAACCTTGAGTGTCTGAAATTGGCTTCTTCCTTTTGGTATTTAAAAAAAAAGGAGTTTACACAAGCCTAGGGAATAGGAGCCGCACTTGATCTGATAGGTGAGAGGAGAGAGCTGGTGCTCTGTGTAAGACAAGCTGGTGACTGGCCAGATGAAACTTCCTGCATAACATCATCTCTTCTTGGTGGGTCTGGCTCACTGCTGGCCATGTGTATCTGGACAGAGATGTTGGTGCACATGTGAGAGATGTATCTGCGATCCATCCTTCCTGCTGCTGGGGGTCAGTTGTGCCTCAGGTGCTCTGATGATCTGCATTTTTTTTCAATGCTTTGAGCAGTTTCTGGTAATTCATGTCACATTTTTAAAACAAATTTATAACCCTTGTTGCTACAGAAAAGAATCTAGAAATGCACTGGCAGATTTTACTAAAATGTTAGGAAATGGAATTTATAGGGTTGTGAGAGTGAACAGTGAATCAGCCATTCCTTGCAGCAACAGCATTCTTGGCTGTTTGCAGTCCCCGCTGTGTTCCCCTGCTGCCAAAATCACGCTGCCAGCAAAACCCACGGCAATTTTGCATGGAAACAAGGCGCACGGGAAACACATGCCTCGTTTGCGAGCAGATTTTCACTTCCAGAAGCATGATTCTGCCTGGAAATAACGTGTGCTCCCTACATGGCTTGTTTCCCTGCAAAATCACAATTTTGGTTGGTGCAGACGCATGTTCCAGCGGTGTGTGTGTGTATGTATGGAGGTCCCCATGGGATCTGGAGAGGGGGGAGCAATGCAGCCCCCTGATCCCCGGAGGTTGCCCACACCTGTGCCTTTACAGATCAGTTCCCTTTCCTTAGCCTTTTCCCCTCCAGTGCCTTAGATCCAATGCAGTCATTCCATTGATGGAACTGGCAGCAGAGCAATTCCTCCTGGTCCCGTGTGCCCTTAAAATCTCTGGATGGCAAGGAAACCCTCTGGAGCAGATGTTTGGGTGGCATAGAGGGTTGCAGGGGGAAGAAAGGGGGGGAAGTCCCATTGTACTAGCAGACATCTGCTAGTGCGATGTCAGATTTAATTCAGTTACCTACATCCTAAAGACACAACCTCAAATGGTGCAGCTCCCTAAATGTGTAAAATGGTAAAAGAAATTTACGCACCTGCCAAATTTGTGTAATACGAACAAAAATAATTATGGACACTATTGTAGGAGTTGGGGATAATACATGCTTTTGATAAGCACAAGATGTGTCAGGAGTTGTTTTGAAACAGCACTTCAGTTGTTTACCTTTAAATTACCTGTATGGTAGGGAGGAATCTTGACAAGGTTTGTAATAAACAAGCTCATGTATACTATGGGTAATTGTTAAACAGGCTCAGTAGTTCACTAGCAGATCCTAGTGGTAAACAAGCATGCAAATATCTGTGTTCTTAGTGTTTCTGGTTAATTAAAACTAACAAATGCTATTTACCAGAGATTATGTTGCAAACAGAATTGGGACCAAGGGTGGATATACTCCAGCTATTGTTTCTCTCGCCCCCTGCCCCCCCCCCCCCACAAGTCACAAGACTTGGTGGCCACCATTGCCTGTCTGGCTTTATCTTTCAACTGGCTTGCTGTCAGTCCTGATCCATGGTCTTGACACTGGGTTGTAAACTCCGAAGCTGCCCAGATTAAAAACCATATTACTAGGGGTCCAGAAAACTGATTCACATCTAGTTATGCCTTAAGCTTTTCAAAAGCAAAGGTTAGAAACGGGTTTATAAGTAACTAAGGAATCTGTATCTGGGTTAATTTTTGCTTTGAGCCAGGACCAAACAACTGCAGAGGATGCCCACTTGCCTGATTGATGTGGGCCCCTGCCCATAAATGGTAATCGTCGGGTTCTTAAGCACAGCATTTGCTATGGCAGGCAAGGCCAGTTGTAAGATGACATGTACTTGTCATGGTAGACTGTAAGTTGAATAGAATATGCATGATTTCTCTGGGTTGCAAATATATACAGCAAAGCTTCAGTGTCTACATAGAGCAGTCTCCTCCAACCTGGTGCCTTCCAGATGTTTTGGATGACATCTCCCAGTATTCCTGACCATTGCCCATGTTGGCTGGCACTGATGGGAGTTGGAGTCCCAAACATCAGAAGGGCATCAGATTGGAGAAGACTGACAAAGATCATACAACCAGGATTACCCTAATTGCCTACACCACAAGTTGCCATTTGATCTGAACCCGGTGCGTGGCACAGGCATAGTGCATTTTCACCCACCCTACAACCCCTACTGCAAGCCTTGCGTTGTTTCCCCCGCTGATCATCCAAACCCCAGACAAAGAGACAGCTTAAGATTTGCCAAACTCTAAGCCTCTTCAAACAGCTCAGCTGGATAGCACTTTGCAGATGTGGACTCTGAGAAGGAGAATTTGAGCAGAATCTTTCAAAAACATTTTATGGCAGCAGTTAAAATTAGTCTTAAACTTACACTTTTTAAAAAAAAAAATAGGTATGACAAGTTGGGTTCCTAACTGGAAAACTAATGGTTGGAGAACCAGCACGGGAAAAGATGTAATAAACAAAGAGGACTTTGAAAGGCTTGCTAATCTCTCAGAAGACATGGACATCCAGTGGGTAAGTACAGTGGCTTGAAAAGGCTGACTAATTAAATAAATAGTATGTATTAAAACACGAATCTTTAAAATATCAATAGTTACGATTAATGGAGATATGCAAGTGGCCAATACTAATCCAAAGGAAGACTGGGTTTGCAGGAAAACCATGTATTTCTGGCACTTCTGTCTTCCTTCCCCTGACTTCTTGGGGATGGAAGGACAGTGTTGGGTTCTAACTGCTTGCAAAACGTATTACTAGCACCTGGTCTTACAATTTTTTGCATGTCAATTCCATAGTGTCTCAAATGTCATAAAATGGAGAAGTGACTAGCTTTTTGGCACTTTATCTGAAAGCCATCTCATAAAATGTAGTGGAGGTAAGGATTTGATACTGTAGGTAGAGCATCATAGAATGCAGCTTGTGTTGTAGAAATTAACTTGGACTTTTGTTACCAACAGATGCACGTTCCAGGTCATGCTGGGTTTACTGGAAATGAAGCAGCTGATCGACTAGCGAGAGAAGGAGCTGGAAAGTCCCCATCTTAGCATGTTATAACTAGAAGTTTCTGTTGAGTTTTGGAGCCATAAAGAGTAAAGGCCTGTCAATTAGGTTAACAATGAGTTTTGTTGAATTGCTACCCAGCTTCTATGGAATTCAGAAGACTCAGATGTGGATATTTATGCCTTTTATAAATAAGCGTTTTCAAAAGAGACTCAGATTTGATGTAAACAATGAAGAGTTCCAATTCTGTCAAGAGTTTGACATCTCACATTTTAATGCAATGTGTTGCTAAAGTCTCACATGTTTCATGGTTCTCTGAGTTGAG
This sequence comes from Heloderma suspectum, assembly GCF_057233095.1. Classification (NCBI taxonomy): domain Eukaryota; kingdom Metazoa; phylum Chordata; class Lepidosauria; order Squamata; family Helodermatidae; genus Heloderma; species Heloderma suspectum. The sequence continues at coordinate 278,541,371 of NC_139458.1, forward strand.
TGTGAGTTGTATAAACTTTGTTAAGCTAGCAAATTGAGAAGTACTAGAATGAACAAGGAAATACAATCTGGTTGCTTGGGCAACAGTGTGTTTCCTGTTGAGAGTTCTGAAATAAAGTTTCTTTTTTTGCATTTTAATCCTGATGTCTGTAAAATCAACCACAATAGATAAGGCAAAGAAATCAAATCATTAGGCCACAGCGGGCTTGCCCACTCATGCACCTCAAGAACCTAATATCAGTGTTAGCAACATACTCAAGTCCTCACATTCCCTTGATGTTAGTTTAGTAGCCTGTTCTTGTTCATGTCTTGATCAAAACAGCCAGAGGTGCTGAGAAGTGAGAGCTTTGGCTATTGGGTGGTATAGAAATGGAATGGAAGAAAGGAAAGGGAAAGGGGAGGGGAAGGGAAAGGGAAGGGGAAGGATGGAAAGGGGGGGGAAGGGGGGGGAAGGAAATGGAAAGAAGGGGGGGGAAGGAAATGGAAAGAAGGGGGGGGGAAGGAAATGGAAAGAAGGGGGGGGGAAGGAAATGGAAAGAAGGGGGGGGGAAGGAAATGGAAAGAAGGGGGGGGGGAAGGAAATGGAAAGAAGGGGGGGGGAAGGAAATGGAAAGAAGGGGGGGGGAAGGAAATGGAAAGAAGGGGGGGGGAAGGAAATGGAAAGAAGGGGGGGGGAAGGAAATGGAAAGAAGGGGGGGGGAAGGAAATGGAAAGAAGGGGGGGGGAAGGAAATGGAAAGAAGGGGGGGGGAAGGAAATGGAAAGAAGGGGGGGGGGAAGGAAATGGAAAGAAGGGGGGGGGAAGGAAATGGAAAGAAGGGGGGGGGAAGGAAATGGAAAGAAGGGGGGGGGAGGAAATGGAAAGAAGGGGGGGGGAGGAAATGGAAAGAAAGAAAGAGTGCTGGATGGTCATACTGTTTACCTAACATAGAATGCTCACCTATACAAATTGTCTTGGTAATTCATGTATTTCCTTTATATTCTGCCTTTCAAGGCCTATATAACTTCTCTTCACCAATTTTATTACATATATGACATATATAAGCAGATATAATCTGTGAGCAATGATCAACTAATGCAACCCGCGGAGCATGGATATGCATTTGAACACCACTGTACCTTCAAAGTAGATGTGTGATTGGTATGCTACATCTGGCAGCAAATTATGCCAGCAAGCAACCTTGCACTGCTCTAGAGGCATTTAAGCTGGTCACCCATTTGCAAATCACATTAGGTAGGCATGTTACAAAAAAGCATTGCAGTCATATAAACTCAGCTCTCACTGAGGATCATTGTATACCACCTCCTAGATCCAGGGCAAAAACATACCAGGTTTATACTGGGATGTGTAACCCATCTAATGCTCTGTGTAGCTCTACAAGGTATCCAGCAGTGATCGTTCCCAGCCCTTCTACCTCAGATCCTGTTTTTAAAATGAAGTTCTGGGGACAGACCAACGCATGTGCCCTGCCAGTAAGCTGGTAGAGTGCTTAAGCGCCATGAGATTTACCCTACGAAGTATTTTTAGGGATCCCAGCAAGCAATAGCTCACCCTATTAGGGCAGGAGTGTGACAAATGCATTCTATTATGTAGACCATGAGCTAGGACAACAATTCTTACATGTGAGATAAATAGTGCTGAACGTGATTTTTGGGACAGCCTATGCCTCCAGAGAGGGAAAATAAGTGGCAGGTTTGCATGTAGTTCTATGGCATATCTCAATTTATATTTCTTTTACCCAAGATCAACCTGCCTATACAACAAGGTGAAGCGGTCTGCTTAAGGTAGCACTCGGGGGTGGGGGGGATATAAGACTCAATACTTTATATGATCACCCATATGGCCTCTTCTGAGTTGCCACAGCTTTACATTTGGGCCAATGCTTTCTTTGGACATGTCAAGTGTACTGCCACCATGGCCAAAATACATATTAATGAATAAGGAACTGGAGTGTATACCCCAGCAAAGCTTTGCCCCCCCCCCCCCCCAATCACATACCCAAACCTTCAGGTCTGTACAAGATGGCACAACATTGCAACCAGTGTGGTGCTTTCATGAGGCGCAAGATATTTTCAAGCATGACACCTGCATGTAAATGATACCCAATGTACATAGAAGTGAATATGGAACCAGGGGTGCACACCTCTCAATCTGAGCGCTACCCCAAATCTATGGGGTAAATCAGATCCATAAGAGGACCTTTCCTCTTATTCCATGACTCCTAAATTTGTGCAGGAGTCTTTGGTGAAGGACTTTGTCCAAAACCTTTTGGAAGTCCAAGTAAACCCCGTCTACTGGATCACCCCTGTCTACATGTTTACTGACACTCCCAAACAACTCTAAATGGTTAGTGAGACTGGACTTGCCTTTGCAGAAGCCGTGTTGATTCTTTTTCAGCCCAGCTTGTCCTTCTATATGCTTACTAATTTTATCTTTAATAACGCCTTCAACCAATTTACCCAGAACAGACATTAAGCTAAGTGGCCTGTAATTTCCTGGATCCCCCTGGACCCCTTTTTGAAAATTGGTGTTTGCTTGATATTGTGCAACACTGAGTTCTATGCAGACAGCAAACTGCGTTATGAAAAGGTAAATCTTGACTAATGTGCAAGTTCATCCCAGTTTAAGTAGAGAATTAGCTAATTTAGTTTGTTACATCACACCTTCACTAAAAGGTCTTGTGCTTCATTATAAGACTATTTGTCAAGATTTGATTGAACATGGTGTTGCTTCTACTCCATCACTTTTCAAGCCTCTTTCTCTGTCTTGTTCTGAAAGACGGGATGTGGGGGATGTAAAATGACATGTCTTTACACTGTGGTTGTGATCACTTCCGCTGTATTCTGTGTCTATAATACAACTTGTTTTCTCAGATATTTTACTGGTGCACATTCCAGTTTCTGTCTGTGGCAGTAATTTAGCTACATAAAACAAATGCGGAGTAAATGGTAGGAGCAAAATTTATCTAAAGTTTTGTGTTCCACAAATCTAATTAGGCAATAGACACATCTCATATGGAAGTAACAATCATAGTGATGAGAAGTACTTTCAGATCTTATACTCTTGAATTTCCCTGCCTGGATGTCCCACGATTTAACTTTGACACTGTTCTGGTTCTCTTTATATTATTAATGACGTCTCATGACCAGTCCTCTATTCAGATTCCCCTTCATCCAGAAGAGTGCATGGTACCGGTTGATGGTTCTCACCTTGAACTTGCAAAGCAAAAGTCATTTGCTAATCTCCCTGGGAGATGATGGCTCAGAATACACAACAGATGTTTTCTTTTATGACTCTTCTCCCTCCTAGAGGTTCTCCCCTTATGCTGAGGTTATTGCTTATTTTACCAGAAGAAGACTTTGCCTTGGCATCTGCAAGAAAAAAAATTGGAACCATGAAAAATATTACAATTAATGGAATACTCTTGAGTGGGCTAGTTCTGACCTTCCAGTTGCAGGGTTTATTTTCTTTGGCCAATTCCAAAACAAAGAGTTTGTTTTTCCCTTTTCTTGGTACACTGGGTTTTTAAAACTTATGAAATAGGAAGGGGGTGAGTAGTTACAGTATTAGCCTGTAATTTGTAAGTTTCAGTTAATTTTACACATGGGTAGTATTTCAGAAAGTCAATTTCTTAATAAGAAATCTCTAGCAACCCTTAATTTCTACACTTGAGCCAAGACATCCTGATACTACCTAGGCTAGTGTTCAAGTGGCAGGAAGACAAGCAAGAAGGGGCACCCTTGAAGTTATGGAGGAAAGGCACCTGCACCATGCCACTTTCTCCTTAAGGAAGACTGCTTTTGAGGAGTCACAGGAGGTTAGAGCAGGCACATTTTCTTGCTACTTGTTTCAGCATAGGAGTCTTCCTTGGGCTGCTCCTCTCCCCTAGTGTTTCTCCTGTGCTGAAGGCAAATGTAGCTATAATCAGGGCTGGCCCTAACATTAGGCAGAGTGAGACATCTGCCTCCGGCTGTACATGCAGTGTGGGAGGCAGCAGCAAGGTGTTGGGAAGTCAGGTTTGTATATCCACACACAGCCTGACCAATGCCCCCTAAGCTAGCCTGCTGCCCTAAGGTGTTGATGTAAGATTTAAATGCCTGTGATTGGTTTCAAATGCTAAGATGCAAGATTCAAATGCCTGTAATTGGTTACGTGCAATAGGTGGCAGTGAGGGGCATCTTGTTTCTTCTCTCAGGCACCAAAATGACTGGGATAAAATCCCCCCCCCCCATCTCTTCTAACTTAATCCTATTCAACCACCATTCCTCTGTCCCTCTGGCAGTTTATAGAATCATAGAATAGTAGGGTTGGAAGGGGCCTTCTAGACCATTGAGTCCAACCCCCTGCTCAATGCAGGAATCCAAGTCAGAGCATCCCTGACAGATGGCTATCCAGCCTTGTCTTGAATGCCTCCAGTGTGGGAGAGCCCACCACCTCCCTAGGTCATTGGTTCCATTGTCGTATTGCTCTAACAGTCAGGAAGTTTTTCCTGATGTTCAGCCAGAATCTGGCTTTCTGCAACTTGAGCCCATTATTCCGTGTCCAGCAGTCTGGGATGATCGAGAAGAGATCCTGGCCTTCCTCTCTGTGACAACCTTTCAAGTACTTGAAGAGCACTATCATATCTCCCCTCAGCCTTCTCTTCTCAAGGCTAAACATCCCCAGTTCTTTCCGTCTCTCTTCATAGGGCCTTGTTTCCAATCCCCTGATCATCTTTGTTGCCCTCCTCTGAACCCTCTCCAGCCTGTCTGCATCCTTCTTAAAGTGTGGTGCCCAGAACTGGACACAGTACTCCAGATGAGGCCCAACCGATGCTGAGTAGAGGGGAACTAGTACTTCCTGGAATACGAAAGCTATGCTTTGATTAATGCAGCCCCAAATAGCATTTGCCTTTTTTGCAGCCACATCACATTGTTGGCTCATATTCAGCTTGTGATCTGCAACGATTCCAAGATCCTTCTCGCTTGTAGTGTGGTTGAGCCACGTATCCCCCATCTTGTAACTGTGCATTTGGTTTCTTTTTCCTAGATGCAGAACTTGACATTTATCCCTATTAAATGTAATTCTGTTGTTTTCTGCCCAGCGCTCCAGTCTATCGAGATCACTTTGAATTTTGTTTCTGTCTTCCAAAGTATTAGCTATCCCGCCCAATTTTGTGTCATCTGCAAATTTGATCAGCATTCCCTCTAAGTCATTAATAAAAATGTTGAAGAGCACTGGGCCCAGGACTGAGCCCTGTGGTACCCCTCATTACCTCTCCCCAGTTTGAGAAGATCCCATTGATAAGCACTCTTGAGTCCGATTCTGTAGCCAACTGTGCATCCACCGGGTCATTGTTTCATCTAGCCCACTTTGAGCTAGTTGAAATCCATCAGGATATCATGGGGCACTTTGTCAAAAGCTTTGCTGAAGTCGAGGTATATGATGTCTACAGCATTCCCATGGTCAACAAGGGAGGTGACCTGTTCCAAAAATGTGATCAGATTCGTTTGGCAGGATTTGTTCTTGACAAATCCATGTTGGCTTCGAGTAATCACTGTGTTGTTTTCAAGGTGCTTGCAGATGGCTTGCTTTATCATCTGCTCCAGAATTTTCCCAGGGGTTGATGTCAGACTGACTGGTCTGTAGTTCCCAGGTTCCTCCTTTTTACCCTTTTTGAAGATAGGGACAACATTAGCCTTCCTCCAGTCATCTGCCACTTCCCCCGTCCTCCATGATTTCTCAAAGAGAATAGACAGCGGTTCTGAGAGTTCTTCTGCCAGTTCCTTTATTACTGTAGGATGCAGTTCATCTGGCCCTGGATATTTGAACTCATTCAAAGTAATTAGGTGTTCCTTGACCATATGCCTATCAATCTCAAGCTGCAATCCTGCCCCATCAGCCTGTACTTTGCTTTTGCCAGTGGGCTCATAGACCCTCTTTTGGGAGAAGACTGAGCCAAAGTAGGAATTGAGTACTTCTGCCTTTTCTTTGTCATCTGTTATCATTTTGCCATCCTTATTTAATAGTTGAACCACCATTTATTTCCTCTTTCTTTTACTATGCACGTAGCTGAAGAAAGCCTTTTTGTTGCTTTTAGCATTCCTCACTAACCTCAGCTTGTTCTCAGCTTTAGCCTTCCTGACGCCATCCCTGCAATTCTGTGCTACCTGCCTGTACTCTTCTTTTGTTACTTGGCCTTCTTTCCACTTCCTATATGTGTCCTTTTTTGTTTCCAGGTCATCTCTAAGCTTTTTGTGAAGCCACATTGGCTTCTTCTGTTGTCTTCCACCTTTTTTTCTTGTTGGAATTGTTTGTGATTGTGCCTTGAGAATTTCCTTTTTTAAAAACTCCCACCCATCTTGGACTTTCTCATTAGAGTTGCTTGCCATGGGACCTTACTTGTCATTTTTCTGAGTTTATTAAAATCAGCTTTCCTAAAATCCAGGGTACGTGTTTGGCTACACTCGGCTTTTGCTTCCTTTAGAACCAAGAACTTAAGTATAACATGGTTATACTTAACATGGTTATGTTGTTGTTCAGTCGTTAAGTCATGTCTGACTCTTCGTGACCCCATGGACCATAGCACGCCAGGCCTTCCTGTCCTCCGCTCTGTACTAATATTATAAATCTTACGTTTGTTCCAGGGAAAGGCAAATGGTTCTACTCCCCCTGTTCAAAGGAAAACAGTCAGATCAGAACTATTATAGAACCAACACACTTTCCAGCTACATTGAACATCTCTACACCAGCCTAAAATCCCACATTTAAAATGGGGCTTTCTGCTTCTGTTTTAAATGCAGGATCACAAAGGCCTTCCTTTACACGTGCTTCCTTTCCCCCCTTCTTTTTCCCGAGTCTTCCATATGTGTCTCATTATACAGCTGCTAGATGGCGCTGTGGTCTAGCTCCTCATCGCAGATTTTCCTCTATTCACAGGGAACTCAAGCAGAACTCAAATGCTGTAATTTGATAGCTCATTATCTCCAATCTTTCTGAAAATGCAGTAAAGGCCATTTAGCGTGGGAGATGCCCTGGAGGTTGAGGACATAATCTGAAGGGCCCGCAAACTTCCGTGAGTAACCAATCTCAATAGCAGGATAAAAGCTCTGTGTGAAGAAGCACATTGTCTGCTTGAATTATTTTTTATGTGCTTAATACTTTTAGGGCTCAATCTTAGGCATGTTTAGACAGAAAAAAGTCCTACAACTCCCAGCATACCCCAGCTAGCGTGGCTGGCTGGGGGTACACTGGGGGTTGTAGGACTTTTTTCTGTCTAAACATGCATAGGATTTCACCCTTAATCAAGTTATAACCTGCTCTGGGAAGCCATCAGGAGTAGCCTGATAGTATGTAAGAGAGTCAAAGTGGTTAAAGAATGCTCCTTCTATGGAAGTGGTTAATGGCAACCTCTGCAGCTTGAGAAGATCACTGTTAGCCTTCCCCAACCTCACACCCTCTAGATGTATTGGATTACAGGCCCAATTAGCATGCTGGCTAGGGATGATAGGAGTTGTAGTCCAACACATCTCTAGGGTGCCATGTTAGGGAAGATGGATAATTGTCTTGCTTTTATTGTTTAGGGCCCATTGGTGGACCATTCCCTGGATTAAAGCTCGCCCCCTCCACTCATAGATAGAAGGCTGATTACGCTACATGCTCTACACAACAAAAGGATTTCACACAATCTAGAGATTTAGGGTACAATCCTATGCATGTTTAGACAGGAAAAAAGTCCTACAATTCCCAGCATGCTCCATCCAGCCATGCTGGGAGTTGTAGGACGTTTTTCTGTCTAAACATGTGTAGGATTGTGCTCCTAGTCAAGGCCTGAGGCGGCTCTCCTATCCATATTTACCACAATGAACATATTGGGATTATTTTGGCCACCTAACGCGAAGAGAAAACTCACTGGAAAAGACCTTGATGCTGGGAAAGATCGACGGCAAAAGGAGAAGGGGACGGCAGAGGATGAGATGGCTAGATAGCATCACCGATGCAATGAGTATGAACTTGAGCACACTCCAGGAGAGAGCGGAGGACAGGAAGGCCTGGCGTGCTATGGTCCATGGGGTCATGAAGAGTCGGACACGACTTAACGACTGAACAGCAACAAATGTGCATACCTGGATGCAGGATGCATCAGAAAGTGGGTGGTAAACAACAGCAGCACATAAAGCTTCCCAAAGTGCTTGGATTGTATGCTTGGCCCTAACAATCCATGTACATTTATAGCCTGAATCTTTATATAGGCATGCATCTGTAGAACTAAGCCTGCCAGTGTGTGTATGCATGTGTGTGTGGTAGTTTTTACTTTGCAAACTACAAACCTGGTGGACATGTTCGATCATACAAGATCTTTAGACACAAATGTGTGTGTTTTAAAGGTTGTAATGGGATTCCAAATGGATTTACCAGTGCTTACTGTCGTGTTTTGCTACATGAGGAAAATGCAAGTAATGGTAAAACGCCAAAACAGCATATTTTAATGTCAGCTTACATTTTGATTGTCCCATGATGGAAAGACACTAAACTACGTGATAAGGTAGGGAAGGTTTCATAGTATATGGTACTCAAAAGTTATCACAACAGATTTGAGTTAAATGGGAAAGACAGATGAATGTACCTTTATAGAAGGATGTTTCCAGATGGAGAGCTCCTATCACTAACAATCAAAAGACATTTTGCAGCTATTCTGTCTTTTCTTCCTTAACTAATCTTTTTTTTCTAATAAGAACAAAGTCAGAAGCAGTGGGAAAACATGGGGGACTACAAATTGAAGACAGCAGCTTGACCGCCATAAAATTCTGTGATTAGGCAGGATGATGGCACCATAAGTCTCTTCTGGACACACCCCCGGACTCATGGTCTTTGATAGACTACCTGGACAATGCTCAACCTAATCACATACATCTCTGTATTTAAAATATTATGGCTTGGATTCCAAGTGTGCCTTCTGCAAGTAGAGGGACTCCTTCCATTCACAGAAAGCTTCAGATCCAGTGGAGTATCCTGCTGGGAGGGGCTGGAGACTTTTGCTGATTCCCCATCTATTCCTGCCCACTGTTCCAAAGAATCTCTCAAGCCCCAAGAGCAGATTTTTGGGGGAAACAAGTGGCTGCAGTGGGAAAAGGGAATTAGTGAAAGCTGCTTCTGCTGGGGGGAGCGAACTCAGGATCCTCACCTCTATGCTTAATATATCTAGTTGTTGAAAAGATAATGGGTACACAGTAGATTTAACCAAGGAATGGAGGCAGGTAGGATTTAATACTGCAATGAAGGACTTGATTTATAGAATCATAGAATAGTAGGGTTGGAAGGGGCTTACAAGGCCATTGAGTCCAACCCCCTGCTCAATGCAGGAATCCAAGTCAGAGCATCCTTGACAAATGGCTGTCCAGCCTCGTCTTGAAGGCCTTCAGTGTGGGAGAGCCCACCACCTCCCCAGGTAATTGGTTCCATTGTCGTATTGCTCTAACAGTCAGGAAGTTTTTCCTGATGTTCAGCCGGAATCTGGCTTCCTGTAACTTGAGCCCATTATTCTGTGTCCTGCACTCTGGGATGATCAAGAAGAGATCCTGGCCTTCTTCTCTGTGACAACCTTTCAAGTACTTGAAGAGTGCTATCATATCTCCCCTCAGTCTTCTCTTCTCAAGGCTAAACATGCCCAGTTAATGTTTAATGTTATTTTTATATAACTCTAAAAAATGGTTCATGAAGTAAAACTTTAGAATGTGAAAAGACCTTTTGGAGATGGTTGCATTTTTTCCTGTGCATTCACTTGTGATTGAAAACAAAGTCTCTTTCAAAACTACCCCAACAGAAAGAATGCTGTATTGCAACTAAAGAATGTTGACTTGCTCCAGTTACGAATAAGCCCCTTAAATGAGAGTTGATCTGCAACCCAATGCAAAATTAGTTGGGAGTGAGCTCCATTGACCTCAGTGGGACTTACTTCTGAGTAAACACGTGTCTCTATGTCAGGAGTAGGCAACATGGTGCCTATGGGCACCAGTGTACCCTCAGACACCATTCTTGGCGCCCCCCTCCCCCCCAGCTTTAGGGGAGATGGGGAATCTGTTCTGCCAATAATATCCATTCTGTTGGTCGATGGACACCGTTGGATTTCACCCTATATACCAAGACAATTTAGAATAACACTTCAGGCATCTGATGAGGTAGACTCTAGTCCACAAAAGCTCATGCTATAATAAATGTGTTTGTCTTTAAGGTGCCACAAGACTCTGTCTTGCTTTTGCAAAAGCCAAAACTCCAACAACACTTTTAGGGGGGAAAACTTAGACTGAAAAAGACACTGTTTAACTTTCTGTACCTGACCTACGAGACCTGAAAAATTGGATGGCCTAATGCTGACCATCATTGCTCAGCTACCCCTGACTGGTCTTCTCGCCTGAGCTGAAAGATTTAAGAAAGTCTTCCATTACTCGCACCTTTAGAGCTCCTTTTCTCTCTGCCTATCTGTCTTTTTCAGACAGCCTTCTGGCCTGCTTAGCTTAGAAGAAATTCCTTCAGTTTTGCCTAGAGGGACTAAGGCGGGTTTTGTGAGGAGTATCTGACTCTGAATTGATTTGCCGGAGCGTTTCAGCATTTCGTGAGGTGCGTTTCCAGCAGTCCAGGGAGCTCGAGAAAATGCAGGCCTGGAGGCATCCACGGGAGCAGGCAGTTTAGAAAAATCCTGCTGATCGCTTCTGATCCTGCCCTGTGTCAGTTTTGGATACACCAGCAAAATAAAAATCATTTGATAACGCAGCAAGCTGTGCTCGGCATATGCTTGGAAATCCACAAGCGAGAGGGGAGCTGAATTAAAAATAATTGAGGAAAAGACAACAACCCCAAGATGCAACATTTGGTGTTTCCTTAGGCTCCTGCTGTGAGCAGGGCCTGTCTGGAATTTAATGTTCAAGGAGATATGTGTGCGTATATAGATTGAGCCTTAAGCACAATAAATTCTTGGGGTCCTGCACCAACTGGCAACCTGCCCTATTTCTCTCCTGCTAGATGAAAGGCAGTAACACTAGCTGACTTTCCTCTCTGCAAGCAGGCCCGAGATGATGACAGCTTTCCACTTGATTGCTTATGTGGCAGCAGAATCAAAGGAATAAGCCGCATGCGCGCGCGCACGCACACACATAGATATATACCCCTACACACCCCTGCAGTGAAGCTGTAATACCTGATCTTTGTCCTCTGGCATCAGAAATGCAAGGCCTGTCTCTCTCAGCCTGATTTCCAGTCTCACTTGTGCCTTCTAGCTATGTTCTAGAAGCTTGTAGCAGTACAGATTGAAAGGCTTAGTTCCATCTGTGTGTGTGTTTGTATGTATGTGGAGCAGGGGCGGGATATTTCCTATGTGTGTTTACTTGGAAGTAAACCCCGCGGATCAAAGTAGGGCTTACTTCCTGCTACACATCCACAGAATTGGCCTGCATCAGTGGTGCAGTTAGGACTAGACCTTAGGGCTAAAGTCCAGGGCTCCACAGCCCCCCCTCCACTGCCCCCACACACAAATGACCACCCAGAGAGCAGCAGGTGATGTGGGCATCAGAAGCAAACCCCATTTTAAACCTGTAGTCATGGTGGTGCTATGATTTTAGTGAATATAAAATGTAAAGCTGCACATGCTCGGGGTTTTGGGGTTTTTTTTAATCAGGATTGGCAAACAGTTCTAACATATCAAAAATGTAGAAGCAGCTGTTAAGCATGGAATGGTGGCTGTGGGGGGCGGGGGAAGACAAGAAATGTTGCGTGCTTCACAACGGACATAATACACATGGCTGTCTAAAGCCCCCCCCCCCCCCCCGATCACTAAGCCCAGGGTCTAAAATTACCTAGCTGCACCACTGGACTGCCTACAGAAATATTTAGCCTGGAAATTTGCAAAGTGACAGTGCCATAAGAACATTCAAGAGAAGATACGATAAAACAGAGTCGTAATAACGGCTGTTAGCCGAGCAGCTCCAAATGCATGGATTTTGCGCATTAATGTGCGCGTGCACAGGGCAGAAAGTGGAGCCGTTGCTTCCAGTCAGTGTGGACAATAGTCTGACTCAGTGCAGGGCAGCTTCCGGTGTTCCTGACCTCACAGAGCTTGAAGCGGGGGGTGTCCCTACCCCTCCTCTCAACTAACGTTTTTTATGCCGAGCACCCTAATCCAGGAGCACCATACCAGCTCAGTTTCTTCCAGCTGCAGGAGGTGTAGCCACAAAAAGTGGAGGAGGGCGAGTTGTGCGACTGCACAGAAAGCCACTTGAAGGATATCAGTTACCTGGAACGCCGTTGTCTTCACCCTCCACAGCCCAGTACTTGACCCAGGAGATATTCGGAAACCCTTCTCTATGCATAGTCATAATTCTTACATGTTACACTTCTGTCAGACATGGAGCACCTCCTGGGTTTAAGAGTACCTTCAGGTACAATACACAAATGTCTTGGAAAAAAATACTCGCCATGGTTCTATGGAATCAGGTCTTTAGGTGTATGACCCGACCTCACACTAGCAGTTTCAGTAGAGGGTGCCATGGTTATCTAGGCCGTACTAGGAATACTGGAATGCAATCCTTCACCATTCAGTCTTGGCTATCAACAGACTGGGGAGGAAAGCATCTGGTGGTGACTGTGACCAGTGGATCTGAAAGATGTCCTCCAATTAGTGGCTCCCTTTCTTCCCTGCGGCAAAACTGGATATGTTTTTTTCCGATAGCCTGTGTCCCCCAACGCTGAAGAGTCAACCTGCCACTGGCTGCTTCAGGGTCAATCTGTTCACTGTGGTATTTCCTAAGGGAGCAAATCTTTCTCAACATGTTGCCTGAAGGGGGAAAAAGGTAATTATCTAAAGGTACGCAGGCAGAGGCCATTAAATTAGCCAGCAGCAGATTAACACTGCCAAGCATATGAGAGAACAGTGGCTTCTACAGTTATTCTGTAAAGTCATCCGTGGTTCAGGTTGACCTGCCTTCCAGCCAAGACTAAAGTTAAGAGCAAGGAGCTGCCATTTGAAGATGACTTGTCTAACCAGAAAACAGATTGTTTTACGAGGATAAAACAAACCAAGGCAGCTGGCCACTTGCTGGTGGTGACCTGACCAAGCCAGTCTTCTTACAACAGACATGCCAAAGTAAAACTTACATGCCCTATCAGAAGTTATGGAGAGAGCGAGCGAGCTGTGGGACGGTATGTTCCATTGTCAGCCTTGCTGTGGTGGTGGGAATGGAATAGTCCGAGGCAGCCTTCCCCAACCTGGTGCCTGCAGATGCTTTGGACTGCAACTCCTAGAGTTCCTCCCATGGCTTTCCAGTGCTCAAAATCACATGGAGAGCCTCCACAGATATAGGAGGCTCTGCTCTTCAGAAAACAGAGATAGATGGAAATGCAAGAGGAGGGGGCAGATCTAGCACACCCCCCCTCCTCACACATTTAGGGCACAATCCTATGCATGTTTAGACAGAGAAAAGGCCTACAACTCCCAGCATGCCCCAGCCAGCAAGGCCTTTTATCTGTTTAAACATGCATAGGATTGTGCCCTAAGTCAGGTTTATAATGCCTGAATAGGGCTTGTTTATCCAGTAAAATATTAGCAGCCTTGCTTGGAAGTAAATACCACTGAAATCAGAGAGATATCCTTCCAAGTAAACATGGTTATGATCATGCTGTAACTCATGTGATGTGTCTGCTATAAATGAGCTAATGGTCTGGAAACATACCTCAGGAACTGAATAAGCCCTTATTCTTTCTTTCCTTTTTAAAGCCCGAGGTCATGCACCTAATCAATTTGTCTAGATTAGAATTGATTTTTTTATTTTAAAAATTGCCAGGTGTTTTAAAGCATAAGTCCACTGAAAAGGCCCCTTTCCTCATTCCATCAGTCAGCCCCCGCCCCCAGTTGGGATCAGTGGTGTAGTGGCAAATGTTGAAATGCTGGCACTCATCATGATAGTCACCATAGCCATGCTGCCAAGGAAGGTCCCAAATGCCTGTAGCTGGGTTGATCCATCTCTCTCTATTATATGTCTTATTAATAGGTCTTAATTGCTCATTCAACATCAAGTTACCCCAAAATACTTTGGATTACAACAGGGATAGCTCACAATACATCGTTGCTGGCAAAATCCATTTCCCTCCCAGCTACACTGCAGTTGAGCTCAGAGGGAACCGGGAAGCCGGAGGTGTGCGGTAGATGGTATCACCCCTGCTACTCAAAAAATCCTTGGGCGTTGACTCTGTGAGGCCTGGCTCCACTACACCACAGGGCCTCTCCACCAGATCTTAAGCAGGCTTGTATGAGAGGAGGTGGTCCCTATGGTGCCCTGGACCTAAGCTATGTAGGGTTTAAAGGTAATCAGAAACACTTTGAAATTGTGTCCAGAAACAAACTGGTAACCACCAGTGCATCTCCTGTAAGACAGGTATAATATGATCCTATAGACAAGTGCCCAGCAACATCCTCGCTGTTGTGTTCTGGATTAATGGCAGTTTCCGAAGATTCTTCAGAGACAACTCTGTGACGAGTGTGTTGCAATAACCCAGTCTAGATGTAACGAAGGCATGTGACTCCATCCAGGTGCAAAGGAGAGTTCAGAAGCACCCCAAACTGAACGCCTGATTCTTCAAGGGGGTCTCAGTAGAACTTATTTCGGAATAAACTCTTTTAGTGCGCAACCCTATGCATGTTTAGACGGCGAAAAGGCCTACAACTCCCAGCATTCCCCAGCCAGCAAGGCTGGCTGGGGAATGCTGGGAGTTGTAGGCCTTTTCTCGGCCTAAACATGATAGGATTGTGCCCTTGATGTACTATTTTATTCATTCGGTGGGAATTTTATACCACCGATTTCTAGAGGCGGGAAATCAAATGCGAAAAAACACGCATAGGGTGGAGCTGCCAGTCCCTACACGATCAAACGATGCTAGCTTTCAAATGCGTGGATGTCACACGCTACTGGCTCCTTGCGGTGTAAGAAATCCACAACGCGTGAAGCTGCCCGCACAGGTCGATACGCAAACTTAAGACCCACGGCTGCTTTCCAAGTGCCCCGAGACTTCCCACGGTCTAAACCCGCTTTAACTCGAAGGGCTTAACCGCGTTGTGTGTGGATCGGGTAGGAAATTTGCCCGAGGTGGCGGAGCGCGAAGGCTCCGGGCGTTTACCCAAGCGAAGAACGAACGCCCACAGTCTCACCCCAGATCACGCGCCGACACCTCCTCCGTTTTCTTGCGCGCTGCGCTGCCAAGAGGCGGAGTCGCGCCTCCTCCCGGCCCGGATTGGAGGCGGCGTGGCCACCCGCAGGCTGCTGGGAGAGAGACAGCGCTTTGCCGTAGCTCACGATGGTGGGAGCCTGGTATATGGATGAGTCCCGGGAGGATCAGCGGAAACCGCACCGCCTGCAGCCCAACGAGCCTGTCGGCCTGCAGCAGCTGAGTCAGCTCGGCGTCTTCTACTGGAAAGTAGGCAGGAGGGGAGCGGGGCGCCGCGGGAAAGGCGCCGCCGGTGCACCAGAGGGGCATCTGCGTCTAGCCGATCTCAGATGTAAAAAAAAAATCATTTTTGCTGTGCAGCAGGGCGCGGAGCCCCGACCTGGATCAGGGCCCTAGCGAGGGAGGCTTTCAAGATCCGGATCGGGTCCCCTGCGCCTACTGCAGAGTAAACACGAAGGTGCCCCTCAACCCCCGGTAATCGCTGGACACCGCTTTAAAGAAACGTTTGTTTTGGCGAAGTTGGGATCCGGCTTTTTCTCCAGATCGGGAAGCGCGCCAAGGCAAATCCGGAGCATTAGCCGCTCCCCTCGTAGTGCCCGCTGCTGGCGCTCCTCGCTGCCGCCTCTTCTCGGATGCAGTTTTGTCTCTAGTCATCCGAGCTGAGGAGCCCGCAGCAGCACGGTGCTGGAGGTTAGAGTGTTGGGGTGTGGCCGGGCAGATCCGAGTTCAAATCCCGCACTCAGTCCGGAATCTCATTGGGAGACATCAGTCCGGGGTTGCTTGCTGGGAACATAAAGGGGCCTCGTAGGTATCCAGGCCACCCTGAGCTCCTCATCGGAGGAAGGCTGAGATGCAGGTCTGATGGTCACTAATAAGACTGGTGGTATTTTTGCTAGGGTGATAACACCCGGAGGGATAGCTGTGTTAGTCTACGCGGGAGCCAAAGCAACATAGCACCTTAAAGCCTCACAGATTTATTATGGTATAGCTTTCCCGGACTATGTTGTTGTTCAGTCGTTCAGTCGTGTCCGACTCTTCGTGACCCCATGGACCATAGCACACCAGGCCTTCCTGTCCTGCACTCTCTCCCGGAGCGTGCTCAAGTTCATATTCATTGCATCCGTGATGCTATCTAGCCATCTCATCCTCTGCCGTCCCCTTCTCCTTTTGCCTTCAGTCTTTCCCAGCATCAGGGTCTTTTCCAGGGAGTTTTCTCTTCGCATTAGGTGGCCAAAATATTGGAGCTTCAGCTTCATTATCTGTCCTTCCAATGAGCAGTCAGGGTTGATTTCCTTTAGGATGGACTGATTTGACCTCCTTGCAGTCCAGGGGACTCGTAAGAGTCTTCTCCAGCACCACAGTTCGAAAGCATCAATTCTTCGGCGCTCAGCCTTCCTTACAGTCCAGCTCTCACAGCCATACATTACTACTGGGAAAACCATAGCTTTGATTAGACGGACCTTTGTCGGCAAGGTGATGTCTCTGCTTCTTACTATGCTGTCTAGGTTGGCCATAGCTTTCCTCCCAAGGAGCAAGCGTCTTTTAATTTCATGGCTACAGTCACCGTCTGCGGTGATCTTGGAGCCCAAGAAAGTAAAATCTGTCACTGCTTCCATTTCTTCCCCTTCTATATGCCAGGAAGTGATAGGGCCAGATGACATGATCTTAGTTTTTTTAATGTTGAGTTTCAAACCAGCTTTTGCACTCTCCTCTTTCACCCTCAACAAGAGGCTCTTGAGATCCTCTTCGCTTTCTGCCATTAGGGTGGTATCGTCTGCATATCGGAGGTTGTTGATAATTCTCCCGGCAATCTTAATTCCGACCTCTGATTCATCCAACCCGGCATTTCTCATGATGTACTCTGCATATAAGTTAAATAAGCAGGGTGACAATATGCAGCCTTGTCGTACTCCTTTCCCAATTTTGAACCAATCGGTTGTTCCATGTCTGGTTCTTACTGTTGCTTCTTGACCCTCGTACAGGTTTCTCAGGAGACAGGTAAGGTGGTCTGGTACTCCCATCACTTTAAGAATTTGCCACAGTTTGTTGTGATCCACACAATCAAAGGCTTTAGCGTAGTCAATGAAGCAGAAAGAGACGTTTTTCTGGAATTCTCTTGCTTTCTCCATGATGCAGCGAATGTTGGCGATTTGATCTCTAGTTCCTCTGCCTCTTCGAAACCCAGCTTGTACTTCCGGTAGTTCTCGGTTCGCATACTGCTGAAGCCTAGCTTGTAGGATTTTGAGCATCACCTTGCTGGCATGTGAAATGAGCGCAATTGTGCGGTAGTTTGAACACTCTTTGGCATTGCCCTTCTTTGGAATTGGAATGTAAACTGACCTTTTCCAGTCTTGTGGCCACTGTTGAGTGTTCCAGATTTGTTGGCATATTGAATGCAGCACTTTAACAGCATCATCTTTTAGGATTTTAAATAGCTCGGCTGGAATACTGTCATCTCCGCTAGCTTTGTTGTTAGTAATGCTTCCTAAGGCCCACTTGACTTCACTCTCTAGGATGTCTGGCTCAAGTTCAGTGACCGCACTATCATGGCTATCAGGGACATTCAGATCTTTCCTGTATAGTTCTTCTGTGTATTCTTGCCACCTCTTCTTAATCTCATCTGCTTCTGTTAGGTCCCTGCCTTCTTTGTCCTTTATCATGCCCGTCTTTGCACAAAACGTTCCCTTGAGATCTCCAATTTTCTTGAAGAGATCTCTAGTCTTTCCCATTCTGTTGTTTTCCTCGATTTCTTTGCATTGTTCATTTAAGAAGGCCTTCTTGTCTCTCCTTGCTATTCTCTGAAACTCTGCATTCAGTTGGATATATCTTCCCCTTTCTCCTTTGCTTTTCGCTTCCCTTCTTTCCTCAGCTACTTGTAAAGCCTCATCAGACAGCCACTTGGCTTTCTTGCATTTCTTTTTCTTTGGGATGGATTTCGTTGCTGCCTCCTGAACAATGTTACAGACCTCCGTCCATAGTTCCTCAGGCACTCTGTCTATCAGGTCTAATCCCTGAAATCTATTCCTCACCTCTACTGTATATTCATCAGGGATATGATTTAGGTCATACCTGAACGGTTTAGTGGTTTTCCCTACGTTCTTCAATTTAAGCCGAAAT
Organism: Heloderma suspectum; assembly: GCF_057233095.1. NCBI lineage: Eukaryota > Metazoa > Chordata > Lepidosauria > Squamata > Helodermatidae > Heloderma > Heloderma suspectum. The sequence continues at coordinate 278,559,676 of NC_139458.1, forward strand.
TTTGCAAGAAGCAGCTCATGATCTGAGCCACAGTCAGCTCCAGGTCTTGTTTTTACTGACTGTATGGAGCTTCTCCATCTTTGGCTGCAAAGGACATAATCAATCTGATTTCGATATTGACCATCTGGTGACGTCCATGTGTAGAGTCGCCTCTTGTGCTGTTGGAAAAGAGTGTTTGCTATGATCAGCCTGTTCTCTTGGCAAAACTCTATTAGCTTTTGTCCTGCTTCATTTTGTACACCAAGGCCATGCCTGCCTGTTATCCCGGTGATTTCTTGACTTCCTACTTTAGCATTCCAATCCCCTATGATGAAGAGGACATCTTTTTTTGGTGTTAGTTCTAGAAGGTGTTGTAGGTCTTCATAGAACCGATCAACCTCAGCTTCTTCGGCCTCAGTGGTTGGGGCATAGACTTGAATTACTGTGATGTTGAATGGTTTGCCTTGGATTCGTACTGAGATCATTCTATCATTTTTAAGATTGTACCCCAGTACTGCTTTTCCCACCCTTTTGTTGACTATGAGTGCTACTCCATTTCTTCTAAGGGATTCTTGCCCACAATAGTAGATATGATGGTCACCTGAATTAAATTCACCCATGCCTGTCCATTTTAGTTCGCTGATTCCCAAAATGTCGATGTTCAATCTTGCTATCTCATGTTTGACCACCTCCAGCTTACCTTGATTTTCCCGGACTATAGTCAGGTGCATAAAGTGTCATCCTGAGCTGACAACTGTACACATGAGTTTAGAGGAAAAAAGAGTTGTAAACAGTAGGGCCAAATGACCATGAATGCAAAGAGAAATCTATACATGCTCAGAGACCATTGATCTTCCTGCTAATTTCAGAATCCCCCATATGTCTGTTACGCATGCTCTGAACAGTGCACTTCAGTTACATTGGCCAGTGACTTTGTTTCCATTTCTGCTTAGCTTTAGTCATGTGGCTGCTTCACGTGGCCTTCAGACCTTTTCCAGTACACTGTATTTCATATTTCCAGACAGACACCAGAGAAGGTAGCGTGTATAAAAGTAGCCAGGTTTTTTTTTTCTGAAATACACAGGAATAGGGGCTGGAAATTTCAGCATTTGCTTTAATGGATCACAATTTGGTAAATTTGGTAATGGATCTTTTTAAATTTGCTTTAATGGATCTTTTAAAATTTGCTTTAATGGATCTTTTTAAATTTGCTTTAATGGATCACGATTTGGTAAACTTGGTAAATTGCAGGTGTGGAGGTCCTAAGCTGGGGACTACAGACAGGGAGGGGGGTGTTAATTCCCTGCTCCCCCCCCCCCATACTAGGGTCCTAATCCAGATTAGGGCTCCTGCACTTACTTTAGAGTACAAATAAAGATGTAGCTGTTTGCTATATCTTTTAAAGTCATGTGAGTTTTGGTCCTGAATAGGGGAAATGCACCTTTGCTTACCTGTAACTTCTCAGCTGAGGTGCTAGGAAGTATATTTTGTACTTGCTGTGTGGCACGAATGACTTGTACTGCTGGGTGTAGGCAGGTGGGCTTCTTACTTTTGGGATTTTATTTGCAAACTGGTGATCACTACATATTTTACACTGTGCATGTTCTCTCTGTTCTGCAGTTTACTCTTGGGGGAATTCAGAAGCAACAGTTGAGGTAATACCAATTAGGACAAACTAAAGCAGGGTGCACAACCATTTTGGATCTGAGGGCTGCATCCAGTGTCCGTTAGGTGGGATGGGGGCTGTACATGCATGTGCGTGCACACACACACTTCCCCCATGCACATCCCTCCTCCCTGTTCATCTGAGATATAGAGATTGCTGGGGTTGTGCTGAAAATCCCAGCCTCTACTTCTGTATATTTCAGAAAAAGAAACCTGTCCATTTTAATACACACTACCTTCTCTGATGTCTCTCCCATCCCCCAGCAATCACCATCAGGATTGCCGTTTCTCTGCTGCTACCAGCCAAGAAGCCAGGGAACAGGGAAAGTGGATGGGGCCTGACAGCTTCAGGGGCTACGCAGCAGGGAGCAGTCAAGGACCAGGGAGCAGTCAAGGACCGTATGTTGTGCATCCCTGAACTAAAGTGATGTAAAATAGCGAGTAAGCTTTTGATTCTCCAGAACTTGTCTTGAGACTGGAGATTTGATGTTTCTAAGTGTAGTGGGTGTTTTTGCAGACCAACAGTGCAATCTTAAGCACAGTTACCAGGGAGTAAGCCCTATTGAGCTCAGTGGGACTTTGTAAACATGCTTAGGCAGCGATCCTATACCCACTTACCTGGGAGCAAGCCCCATTGAGTTCAGTGGGGCTTACTCTTGAGTAGAAATGTATAACATTGTGCTGAAAATATTGCATTGTTAATTAAATAAGAACCAGCCTTTCATACCCTCTGTCCTTCCAGATGTTTTGGGCTACAGCTCCGTTATCTCTGACCATTAACTATGCTTGCTGGGGCTAATAGGAGCTGTACTCCAGAACATATGAAAGGCAACACACCAGGTTGAGAAAGGCCGGTTAGACCATGCTAGGTGCAAAACGTTTCAGGTTGCACCAAGCACTAATGAGGCAAAGAGAAACAGTGGCTGTTTCCCTCTTTTTAAAATGGAAATATAAAAACCAGCAGTTACTTGGTTCTGTTCTCAGCACTAAGTGGGACACACTGATACTTGGTGGGGCTGAGAGCAGAAGTTAAAACAAAAACATGATAGCCCTTACATTAGCAAAATAAGATTAATGTTAGGTGCTGTGCTTCTAGGAGGTAAAGAGTCAATAGAAGCCAAATTGGGTAGTATTTCCTAATGGTTGCAGGGCATGCAACGACCCCCCCCCCCTGTTGTTTGGTTGACATGCAGCCTGAAGAAGAGTTCTTGAGAACTCAAAAATCCTGGTCACTACTTGGAAGCTGGTCCCAGTTAAGGTATTATCCTACAGTGGTATTTGATTTGATTTTTTCCTAGTGGACCAACACAACTACCAACTATAGGTGTGTGGTTAGGAGTAATATGTTAGCTCAGCAAGACAGAGTTTTTAAAAACAAACCAACAAATCGTTGAGCCGTATTGGAGGGGGAAAGCACAATCCTTTGGGGTTACCAAAAATTAGCACATATCTGCAAAGGAGCTTCTAGGACTCTGTCTGGCCTGCTGGTGCAGCTTGCACCAGGACAGCCTTCCCCAATGCTGTGCTCTCCAGATGGACTACATCTCCCACCATCCACCTATGCTGGCTGGGGATGATGGGAGTTGTAGTTCAACACATCTGGAGGGCGCCGGGTTGGGGAAAGCTGCAGTAGAAGACCATCAGTACAAACCGCTGTATCCTAGACATGTGTGTATTGTGGGGGGAGGAGCGGATACCTGCGTTTGCAGCCCCTCCGAGCTCTCTGTACTGCTTCCTTGGAGATGGAACCGTTGCAATTATAAAGCAAACACAGTGAATCTGGATCTGGGTAGTGTATTAAATCAGCAAAATATTTGATGATGATCCCTTGATTCTTGTCAGTGTTTAAATTTAATCTCATTTGTTTTGCTGTGTTCCTGCTGCTTTCCCTTTCAAGGCTAATTTTGTTGTTTTGGAAAGCGGCCCTGCCAAGGATGGCAGGCTGCCTGGAGGGAAACCCAGGAAAGGAAACTTGTATCAAAGAGCTTAGAGCTCCTTGTGGACATGGACTGCTTGAGAGGTAGCATCCTCCTCTCTGGAAAACCTGTATTTGCAGTGGAAGACCAGCTTTAGCATAATCCCCTGCTGAAGAATCAAATTGATCCAGTAAATAAGAGTACTACTGCCAATTCCCAGAAGAGGTTTTATCCCCTAAGTGGACAATCCTGACCCCCCTTGAACATGCGCTTGCGTGGATAAATACGTCAACTGGGGATCATGGATATGGTTGGCAGCCATGCCCATGAGTGGGGGTGGGTGGAGGTGCTGCTATAGAGGAGGAAATTGGTGCTCCCCATAGTTGTGATCATCTTGTTCATGTGTTTGTTTTTTCATCATGAATACGTGCCTAGAGAAATCATGAATTGTAATGATTAAGGTGGTTTTATTCTTATTTAATTGGAATACATCTCGAGGTTTCCACAGCAGATGGCAACATCTCGGTTATCCAGGCTTTACTCCAGGGGTGCTGATCTTCTTCTAGACTGAGGCTGAATTTGGTTTCAGAGAAGCTTTCAGGGGCTGCATTCCAGTGGAGGGCAGGGCCAAAGGGGATCAGGACCAAAAATACCAGCGTATTTAAGCGTAAAGCTCTTACAGCCAGTAACTAAGCTTGAGGAGAGGCATCTCAACCTTTTAAAATGGGGGGAAATGTCCCAAGCCAACCATCAAATGATTGGCAGTTGGGGGAAACGGGGCGGGGGGGAGGAGGCATGGCCATTTGCAGAGCCCTAGAGGGCCAGATTTGGACCCCAGGTGGGCTGGATTTGGCCTGTAGGCCCAAGGCTCTGCACTTCTGCTTCACTCCCTCCTTGTTACTGGCCACTCAAATTCTATTTTGAATTAAAAAAAATACCTTGCATCACTTCTGAAAGCTGAGCAGGTGAGTCCCCAGCGGAAGAGAGTTCCACGTGAAACGTTTTGAAAACCAACAAGTGGTATAGAAATGTGAAGTATGATTATTGTGAAAACATGAAGCATTTTTATATAAGTGTATAATTATTACGTGGAAGTTATTATATTGTTATGGAAAGTTATATACATGTAAAGTGTTGTTGTTGCTGCTGCTGCTGTTGTGAGGACTGCCTCTTGGCACTGGGCCTGGGGAGGGTTGAGTCTAAACTGTTGAGCCATGGCTGGACATGAGCAGGTAATAACATCACAGCTGTATGTTCTCACCTCCACAGTGGGAATGCTGGCAACCTGCTTTGTCGAGCCGTTAAGCATTTTGTATGCAAGACATGTTTTAGAAATACCTGGTGACGATGGCCTTGTTTTGAACCTCTTGGTCAGGAAAACCCTTTTCTTCATTCCCTAGTTGGATGCGGACATCTATGAGACTGATCCAGAGCTGGAGAAGATTCGGAAGGAGAAGAACTACTCTTGGATGGATATTGTAACGATAGATAAAGATAAGCTGCCAAATTACGATGAGAAGGTAATAATTCTGTCTTTGTTTAAGCCTCGGAAGGGCTGTAGATGCTGGCATTCGCCACTAGAGTGTGTGCCAGTTTTAAAAGTTTCCGATTTTGTTGTTTGAGTAGTGGGTTCCTTTTCTCTCAGAATTAGTCGTGCAATTCCTGTCTTTTTCAAAGGGTGTTTTTTATCTTCTTTTCAAACAGGAAGGCGTGTGCTTTCCTTGTCATTTTGTTTGCTGCCATTTCTTTTTTTTCCTGACAGGGCTCTTGTACCTTTTAGCAGCTGTTGAATTCAGGAGGTGAATTCTGGCATGCAGGTTGACCAGTGGGATAACCTAAACCTGTTTAATTTCTGCCACTTATGCTGCTGTTTAAGGCAGGGCAATCCTACCAGAAAAAAACAAACATTGGCAAATCTAAGGACCAGTTTGCCCATCACGTAGGGTGCAATTCTATGCATGTTTAGACAGAAGAAAGTCCTACAACTCTAAAAAAAAGTCTAAACATTCATTGGATTGCACCTTTAAGCTCTCATCACGCAGTTAGTGAGTGCTTGAGGACTCTTAGCTGAACGCATAAGCTGTCTTGTTGAGAAGTATGGCGTTTGAGCTGACATTGGCCTAAGTGAAATCTTTTTCCGCGATGGCTCTCACATGCAGTCATCGTTTCATGCTATAGTAGATGAGAAAAGTACACCCAAATGCACATTGGCTCTCAGTTTCACATCCTCTGCTGCTTATGGGTGACCCCTAGACTATAATCCTCAATGGCACAGGCCCAGTGAAGTGAATGGGATTTCTCCCCAGAATGAATGAAGATGAAGCACATAAAATATTATATTTATATCCTACCTTTCTCCTGTGAGCTCAGGTTCACGTATACTTAGCATTACAGCAGTCCTGTGAGATAGATTAGGCTGAGATATGGTGACTGACCAAAGGTCACCTAGACAGCTTCATGGCTGAGTGGGGATAAGAACCTGGGCCTCCCCAGTTCTAGTCTAACCACTACATCACACTACCTGTAGGTTTGACTGTATTACTAACTGGACAAGCCTGGTTTCTTTGACTGTTTCAGGCTTTCAAATCAAACAGGAGTCTTCTACAGGCATAGATGTCCAGATCCAATGTAACATATGCCTGATATATTAATGTAATGTGTAGGAAGTGACATCTAGTGAGTGTGGTTTTGGGAAATGGATTTAGAAGGGGGAGGGCGGGAGGTTAAGACCAAGCATAGATCGATTAATAATATATAACTCTTATTATATACATTTTATTTGTTTTATTGTAACTACAAAATCCCATGTGTTTGGTTTGTCTTACTGCACCACCATTATAAAAACATATTTCCTTCTTAAGTCTCCTGTATTAGGTAGAGGGAACCAATTAGTCATATTGTGTGTCTCTTTGGCGCAGCAGAGGCAGACATCCTGAGGGGGTTTTCTTCTCAGTTTCATCAGGCGGAAGCTGGAGAAGGTAAAACCCAGGATGGGAACATCACACCCACCATAAAGTAAAATAAGTTTAATGCTGTTAAACCACTTGTCTAAAATAAACACTATATTTTCTGCTATTTTGTGTGTCATATTCTATGGTACCAACATGGATAGGCAATGATCAATAGTTCTGCTTTACCTGGCGTAAAGTTAAGCTTCTGAACAGTTAGTCGTTGCTCTTATGGGCTGTGATAAATGAAAATAACAAATAATCTGGTATTTCTAGAAGTCATTATTCAGACTTCTCAGAAAGAGGGAGCTCTTCTTCCTTCCTTTCTTTGGTTGTCAAGGTGATGCATTTTAAGCACTATGAATATTTTAGTTAATTCATTATTGGAGGGAACTAAGAATGCCTACTTAGTTAATTTCTGTAAGGTTTTGAGATTCCCTGGCCAGTAAAACATTTTGAGAGCATTATCACTTGGTAGCATTGACTGACGAACCATTCCAAAAGCTATAGTATCTTTTAGCTATTGTCACCTTGCCATTTTTTACCATTTAATTTAGATTCTCTTCCCTACCTGCCCCACTAAACTAAAGCTCACTAAATACTTGGAAGAATTTGGGAAGTTTTTGTGGCTTCCTCAGTTGAAAAATGTTTTAATTGAGGAAAGAGCTGGGAAAGAAAATAATACTTTGGATGGTTGAAAACTGATCAGAATGAACATGACCAAGTTTGTCTTTTTTTTTTTTTTAATGTATTGGAGGGGTTTTACTGGAATGCTTACTAGGTATGCTTCTTTGAGTAGATGCTATACAGATATGCAGATGATACCACCCTAATGACAGAAAGCAAAGAGGATCTAAAGAGCCTCTTGTTGAGGGTGAAAGTGGAGGGTGCAAAAGCTGGTTTGAAACTCAACATTAAAAAAACTAAGATCATGGCATCTGGCCCCATCACTTCCTGGCATATAGAAGGGGAAGAAATGGAAGTAGTGACAGATTTTATTTTCTTGGGCTCCAAGATCACCGCAGACAGTGACTGTAGCCATGAAATTAAAAGACGCTTGCTCCTTGGGAGGAAAGCTATGGCAAACCTAGACAGCATAGTAAGAAGCAGAGACATCACCTTGCTGACAAAGGCTCGTATAATCAAAGCTATGGTTTTCCCAGTAGCAACGTATGGCTGTGAGAGCTGGACTATAAGGAAGGCTGAGCACCGAAGAATTGATGCTTTCGAACTGTGGTGCTGGAGAAGACTCTTACGAGTCCCCTGGTCTGCAAGGAGGTCAAATCAGTCCATCCTAAAGGAAATCAACCCTGAGTGCTCATTGGAAGGACAGATACTGAAGCTGAAGCTCAAATATTTTGGCCACCTAACGCGAAGAGAAAAGTCACTGGAAAAGACCCTGATGCTGGGAAAGATTGAAGGCAAAAGGAGAAGGGGACGGCAGAGGATGAGATGGCTAGATAGCATCACCGATGCAATGAATATGAACTTGAGCACACTCTGGGAGAGAGCGGAAGACAGGAAGGCCTGGCGTGCTATGGTCCATGGGGTCATGAAGAGTCAGACATGACTTAACGACTGAACAACAACAACAGTACAGTCATGCAGAAACTGTAAACAAATAGCTGAATAGAGGATTTCTCCATACCCTCCATGAAATCTGTCTTACTAATGTCATGCCTTTCTCATGAAGTTTGATTTTTTTACTGTCACCAATCTTTACTACTATTGCGGCTGATGCCAATACTTGATACCAGTTGCGTGTCATGACTCTTACATAATACAGAAATGAGAAAACTCTTACCCTGGGAGCTTACAGTCTGTGTTATACGTATGAAACAAGATAGCAGGGCTGCCATTTCAGGTCTGGGTTGCAGAAGATTCTCTGTAAGGTTAAAGCCCTGCTCTTGGATACGTTTAAGATTAAAGGGCAGAAAAACTATATTTTACGAGTACTTCTTGGTACTCTTGGTAACTTCTTGATACTCTTGGTACTTCTTGATAACCTTACTATATTTGTTATGAGGTACAAAAGCCACTGAAGAAAACTTGTGCCTTTGACGCACATACCTAGAGTTGTATCCAACGTTAGTCCTACTTTGAGGAGACCCACTGAAATGAATGGGACTTAAGTTAGTCATGACTAACTTAAATCCCATTCATTTCAATGGGGTCAAAGTAGGACTGAAATGGGACATAACCCCTAGTACTTTAGCCTGTTTAATTGTTTATAATTATAGGCCTTCTCTGTGAAGAGTCAGAGGCCCCGCCAGCAACCTAGGCTGATCTTGAGGAGTGTCCTGAAACATGGCATTGGGAGTGGGGTCCTGACTCTTCCTAAATGGCGCCTCTGGCAGAAAGAGTAGTTTTGTGTGGTGGGGCTCCATTTTATGTATCTCTCCCTCATGCTATTTAACATCTACCTGAAACTGCAGAATGAGGTGCTCAGGAGATTTGAGGTGAGGTGTTGTCGATATACAGTTGCTACCCAGCTCTACTTCTCCTTTTCGTTAGATTCAGGTGAGGCTGTGGAGGTGCTAGGATGGGGCCTCGAGTCAGTAATGTGGTGGATGAGGGCTGATAAACTGAAGCTCAGTCTGAACAAGACTGAGGTGCTTTGTCTGAGTTGGGAATGGTGTTCAGCTGCCTCTGGATAGGGCTGCATTCCCCAAAAATATTAGGTTTGCAGGTGTTACTGTGGGGGGTTGCTGCTAGATCCAGCCTTGTCCTTAGGGGCCCAAATGGCTTCCAAGGCCTGTAGCGCTCTAATTAGCTACCACTGGTGTACCAAGTACATTCCCTCCTAGACAGAGATAGCCTGGCCATGGTTATTTTTTATTATTTAATCCATTTATATATCGCTTACCATATCTAAAAAATAGGGTTGTCCATGCTCTGGTAACATCCTGTTTGGACTGTTGTAATGTAGCGTACGTGGGGCTGCCCTTGAAGGCTACTTGGAAACTCCAGTTAGTACAAAAACAGCAGCTAGACTGCTAAGAGGAATTTGGTTGAATGGATCACATTACATCAGTCTTGAACAAGTGCACTGGCAAGGGTTACGTGCCTGGTGGAAACAGTTGTTTCAGGTATAGAGGTCCCTGAGGTGGCAGAGCTCCAAAGGGGAGAGGTATCCTGGAAGGGAGGGCTAAACATAAAAAGAGAAAATGCAAAGTGTGGCAGAGTCTGAGCTGCTCAGGAAGAGATGGAAAGGCAAGTGTAAAGGATGGTCTTCTCCTCAGTTGTCTTCTGATAGTTGTGGGGAATCCCTGACTGAGCCAGAAGTCCCCTGAGACCCTTGACAAATACCCAAGAGCAGCTGGGATGAACACGGTAACATCCTTGAGTTCAAGCAGAGTACACAGCTCTGTTCTTGGTGATGTTCTGCCCTATTTGAGTCCTGTGATGCTGATCCCCTAGATCAGGGTGGGCAACATGTAGCCCTCCAGAGTTTTTGGCCTACAAGCCCTATTAACCCTAGCCAGCCTGGTCCATGGTGAGGGATCATGGGAGTTGTAGGCCAAAACTTCTAGCAGCTTGAAACAGAGGAAGTATCGGTAAGATTTTCAAAATATACGCAGAGAAAGGTGAGTGGCTCCCGAGGAAGGAAATTTCTTTCCGAAACATGTTGAGCTTATTAGGCATTTTCAGGCATTTGAGAATATCTTCTCTCCTGTTTTTTGACAAAACCTGTGGAAGGCCACAAGCTGGATGCGCCTGATCTCGGAAGCTAAGCAGGGTCAGCCCTGGTTAGTACTTGGATGGGAGACTGCCGGGGAATCAGGCTTCCTGCATTGAGCAGGGGGTTGGACTCGATGGTCTTGTAGGCCCCTCCCAACCCTATGAGTCTCTGATTCTACCCACCCCTGCCCAAGATGGAGAAGGTGAATTGGCGGATAGGGAAAGCATAGATGAAGCCTGGCGGGACCGCTTGTTCCCAAGAGGAATTTCCCCAGAATTACTCCCTAAGGTTCTGTGGGTGTTCGAGTTGGCCCAGACGGAGGAAGAAGGGGATGCTGCCTCCTCTGAACCCTAGGGGTCCAGAGCAGCCTTCCCCCAGGGAGTTTAGGAATCTGCCACATTGCTTCTGCTGGAAGGCTTCCACAAGGCTGTTAAGGGAATTAAAACAGCCTGCGGTCCTCCATCAAAATGTTGCGCATTAATTTAAACCAGGAGGCAATGGAGAAGTTTGTGCTCACCCTACTGGATGCATCAGTAGCAGCAGTGCTGTCATTCCTTCAGGTGGCGATAGGTTCGCCTAGAGATCCATGCAACTAAACATAAAGTGCTCTCCCTGAGGAAAACGTTGAGGCCTCCTTAGCCGCTCTTGGAAAAGCCATAGCAAATGTCCTGTTTTCTAGGGCAATGTTTCCACACAACTGACAGTTTTGGCAGTGGCAAAGGGCTTGGATCCTAACGTAAGTTCACTTAAGTGGGGTGGGGGAAGAATTTTGTGGGGAGAAGAGTGTTTGCTGCTGTACCATCTAGTTCTTGATTAAGGCTGTTTTTGCTCCTCCCCACCAGGTAAATGAGAGCCAAACTACTCATAACCCTCATTGTGTAGCGTGTAGCTCAAAGTTATCTTTTTATTTATTCTACTGAAAGTGCGCATGGACTCAATTTGGATTAGGACTACGGCACAACAGGAGCGGAAGATTAAACCTCCGCACACCTGTTTTTTGACACCCCCCCCCCATGGGAACAAAGTGTCTATTGGTGTCACTGGAGGCTCCCCCCACCCTTCCGTGCCTGAGCTAAAGCAGTTGGGAAGGAGTTAACTTAAGGAAGCTCACAGAATTAATGTTTTCCATTCCCTGTCTCCACAATAGCTACCTTTCTCCCAAAAAGCCTCTCCAGCGGGCCTTCCTGATCTATGTCAAATGGGATACGGGGGCCGGGGAAGAGATAGGCAACTTTTCTTCTGTGAACTTCCTTAGGTTAACTTACTTTAGGATCCAAGCCTGATTTGGGTTAAGTACCCCTTCTTTCAGTAACTCTTCTACACCCCATCCCACATTGTACATGAGGGGCCCCTGATCGTCCAAAGGTTTTCTGGAGCTTGCAGAGGGAGGAGAAGATGGGAAACGCCTTTGGTTAACTTACTTTAGGATCCAAGCCAAGAGATGTGCCATGGATACTACTGGTTATGTGGAAAACTGTGAAGTTTTGAATTGGGTGCATATGTTTAATTTGCTTGTTGAATCTCTTTGTGCATCCTTAGCATGCTGTAATCCAGCAGTAGTTGGATGCCTCCTAAGTGCAGATATAGTGAAGCTGCTAGAGAAAGAAAGATTTGCCTTAAAGGTCTCAGCAGAAGTGCTGTACCAGGAAGGTGCTTTAACAACCTGAGCCAAAGCACACAAATTCTGCATGACGTTGGATGGGCCTCAGGGTGAAAGGCACAAAGCCAGCCTGGCAGAAACCTGGACAGAGGCCCAAGTACAGGTGTCTGGATTTCAGATATGAAGCAGAGATTAAGAACACAATCCTACACATGTCTCCTCAGAAGTAAGTTGGTCTACACAGGTGAATTGGCATAGGATTGCCGTCTACTTGAAAATTTTGTGTGTCAAAAAGATACAAGGCACTGAAGTACCTAGAGGGCAGCACCTGCTCTCTTTGAATGGGCGTGAGACTGAGAAGTCTCTAAGATCATATGGTGGTCATAATTGTGCTAATATCCGAGTTACAGAAAAATATAGGCTGTACTTGTAAATAAGCCCCTGAAATTACTAGCTTGTTGGGGGTGAAGAGCTATGTTTCTATGCTGTGCATGGTGGATGAGGAAGAGTCTTCCCTCCTCTAGCAGCCCACCTGGCTTCTATGCTGGGTGCAGAAGAGGGACTGAGTGCGCCTTCCCTCTTCCGGCAGCCTTCTCACTCACCTGCATGGAATTCCATGCACTTACTTGCATGCAGTTTCTAGTCGCCTATGGTGACCAGGCCAGTGTTTAAAAACAAGGCTAAAATAGGCCCAGCATGATCAGCATTGGTTTTCAAACTAAAGCTGGTGTTGTGTAAAGACTAAGAATGTGAGCTGGGAAGTTGTGAATTCACTGGAAGCATATTTGCTCCAATAGGAGGATAATAACGCTGGTCTACATTGCAGGGTTGCTGTATAGCTTACTAAGACAGATGCACTTGGAACACGCACAATGCACTATATAAATGCTAGAGGCTTTATTATTAACAGGGGCTTCAGTTTTTTCAATGTAACATCTTGCAGTCTTTGTAGGGAGCTGTGTGCTTACAGCTTGTAATTGACTTGCTAAATCAAAAGCTGCCTTCTGTCCCTCCGCCCTTCTAGTTAAAAATATTTTATGAAGAGCATTTACACATGGACGATGAGATTCGCTACATCTTGGAAGGAAGTGGGTATCTCGACGTCCGTGATAAAGACGACAAATGGATCCGGATTGCCATGGAAAAGGGGGACATGATCATGCTGCCCGCTGGCATCTATCACCGATTTACACTGGATGAATCTGTAAGAAATTACTTCATTCATATATAAAACGTGTCCACATATTGTTGAGACAGGATTGTGTGCAGGTGTAGAGCTGCATATAGAACCACTAAACTGGAAATGTGTGGATGGGATATTGAGGGAGGGAGAGGTAATGTATTCCAAATATCTGAACCTATGACCATGCTTCAGTTTTATATTAAAGCAGCCTCCCGCATCCTGGTGCCCTCCAGATGTGTTGGACTGCAACTCCCATCGTCCCCAGCCTGCACTGGCTGGGGATGATGGGAGTTGCCATCCCATGAATCTGGAGGGCACCAAGTTGGGGAACACTGCTTTAATATCAACTCGAAGCCACTCGTCAGGTTGGAGAAGGCTGTATTAAAGTTTAAGCATTTAGTAGTATACCACAAGACAAACAGCGAGTAGCAATATTTCCCTTTGCTGACCTTTCCACTCCAATGTTTCCAATATTTTCGCTTTATAATATACTGACTGGGAGCTGTCACTTGTATTGTGGTTGGCTGTGCAGCTTCCTTGAAATCCAAGCCCAATATCAACCCAGATTTGGACATAAATCATACCTGTCTTCCATGCTGCCGTTCCCAACTACCTGGCATTAGAAATCCATTCCTCAAGTTTCAGGGAGGGATCGTAATCGAGCGCATGTGCTTTCTCTGCTCTGTGCTGCCACTTCTCTAGATAAATGGGGTACTTGTGCCTCCAGCCTTGTCATAAAAGCCGTCTTTAGCAAGGGATTGGTGTTACCATGGCAACTGTCCAGTGGAGCCTTGGGAGAACCAATATGCCTTGGCTTGTTGTGGTGGGATAGAAAACATTCAGTACAGGAAATTGAGGATGTTCTGTTGCCATGGGCCCATCACACCAAGGCAGACTCCGACTTCTGACCAGCCTGTGGATGAGCTGGGAAATCTGTTGGCTTTCCTATGCATGGAGTAGCATCTGTGCACCCTTGCAGAATGAAAATGTTCCAGGACTCCAAGTCTTGTGGAGATAACTGTCTTGCACTAAATATGTTCTGTTTAACTGAGAAGTTGTTCCGTTTTGTTAAAATTGCTACAAGGATTGTTCTTTAAAACTGTAAGCCCCCACTACAAGAGAAAACGCCAAGTAAAACAAGCAAAATTAACTGCAGAGGTACTTTTGGGGAGCACGAAGTCAAACTGGACATCTTAGAGCTGGGATGTGACCGATAAAGGGTTCCTGTAAATTTTCAGCCCCCAACTCAAATCTGTATAATTGTAGATGCTAATTGTACTTTGGTCATGCAGGCTAGAATTGCAATAACATACATATCTACCCCAAACCTTATTTAGGCATTCAGGATTGGTTGCCAAAATGCTTTTTGTTGAATAGTGCTTAATTTTTAAAAAACATTATCTAGACTTCCTTACTCTCTGTTTTAATTATTTGTGAAATGTACGGGACAGTAGAATGTCTCAGTTTGGTTTAGCACTAGTCTTAATAAAACAGATTAGGCCCTGATTCTGTATGTTCAGCACTTGGGGGGCTGACTTCGTAAAATGAAAGGTGAACACACATGGGATTTAAATGTCTACAATGGAATGAAACGGCATTGTGACTTTCTCAACATCATGTGATATGATCTTAAGTTTTTTTTTAAGAAGACTTCAGTAAAATAATCTGGTATACAAAAAGCATGCATTTTTAAATAAAGAGCACTGTGGTACCTTAAAGACTAACCAACGGTTTTAGCATGAGTTGTCACAGGCAAAAGCTTCTTCCATCTCGTGCGTCTGATGAAGCAGGTTCTTTCCTGCTTGGCTGAAGCTAGAACAGACTTACGCCATGACTCTTCTGGAATTGGAAAAACTTCCATGACTTGGCTGGCTGCAGTTTAGTTGTTGTTAGAGGTTCTCCCATTTTGCAGAAGAGTTGGGGTGGTGGCAGTGGCACTGAAGGCTTGCTCATTCGTGCATACCAAGCTGTTGTTAAAAGGGCAAGAGCAGGCCGGGACAGGGACTTTTTTCTTTCTGACAAGTTGGCAACCCACCTCCAGATTGGTTTGATGATTCATAATCACTAAGATGTGTTGGAAATGCTGTTTAAATGCATTTAAAGTTTACTGCCTCCTATCTTCTCACTTTCAATTTACCCAGATATGAGAAGAACAGCTTTCCACAAGCTGGTGCCCTCCAGATGTTTCAGACTACAAATCCCAGCATTCTTGCCCATTGACCATGCTGGCTGTGGTGATGGGAGTTGAAGTCCAAAACATCTGGAAGGCACCAGGTTCGGGAAGGCTAGGACAGTATTGTGTTTGACGCTACAGCTAATGCAAATAACGTTGCGCTAGCATAAGCAGCCTCTAGTGCAATGGCAATAGCATTTGCCGGAGCAACAGGTTTTCTGGGGAAACCCATCCCACCTGCAAACGCTATTGGTGTTGCGCTAGAGGTCACTTACGCTAGTGCAAAGTAATTTACATTGGCGGTGGTGTGAAATAGGATCCTGCCCCTAGAGCTGCAGGATAGTGGTCTGATTCAAATGTAATAGGGCTGCTCAACAAACCATGGATTGTTTGAGATCTGGCTCTCCTCCAGTTGTGTGCAGGTTACAGAGGACACTTCCTGGTTTTGTTAAGCCAGTTTCCTTTAATATCTGAACCACAAAACTGTGGTTTAGAGGCTGTCTACTTGCAGACCTTTGAGAGGGCAAAGAAACCAGAGGGAGTGCTCAGTCTTGCCGCTCATGCAGGTTGCGTGATACAGATATATGGAATTTAAAAGGTGGAGTTTCTAGAAACCTGACTTCCGCCACCCTCCAAACCTTGAGTAAAATTAACTTTATTCTTAAATACTGTGTTTCAAGCTTACTCCTTTCAGTGCTTTGTACATTTGATCCACCCCTTTTACAAAAGTTAACCATACTGAGTGCAGATTTTTGTGTTTCTACCCTCCCTCCCAGAATTATGTGAAGGCAATGAGGCTGTTTTCCGGAAGCCCTGTGTGGACAGCTTATAACAGACCGGCTGATCACTTTCCTGTTCGAGCACAATACGTACAGTCTTTGACAAAAGCATTACAATAAACCAGTGGGAATGGAACATCCTGCAACTTCTGGAAAACAGAAAGGGTGCAACAGCTTTCTTAACACCAAGTGCTATTAATGAACCTTTGGTTTTCTGTAGTTCTAATATAGGGAAAATGAATAGAGAGTTTTGAGCTATTCTTCCTGAAGTTGTTTTATGTTTCCCTTCGCATTTTGTTGAATATTCAGTTACATCAGCAGGTTGATATAGTGCAGCCTTCCCCAACCTGGTGCCCTCCAACTATTTTGGACTTCAGTGCCAGTCAGCCCCAGCCAGCATGTCTAATGGTCAGGGATGGTGGGAGTTGCAGTCTTAAATATTTGGAGGGAACCAGATTGGAGAAGGCTGATATGGTGCAACAGAAATGTTGGCCACTCTCTGTTCTTGTTTTCAGCACTCTGCTGTCCAAATGAAAATTTCAGGTGATTTTAAATACTTTGGGTTGTATCCATTGCAGAGCTTATAGAAGGGCGGGGGGGAATTCTCCTTGCAAAAACATCCTTTCATGAGTACTGCACTGGATGCAATCCTCTGGGCAGAAACTATTAGTATCAATCTTTTAGTGCTGGGTAAATCAGGTTCTTATTACAACAGTGATTTCTGTAGTTTGCAGATATTGGCTCAGAATATCAACCCTTCCTTGTCCCACTGCAAATAATTGCTACCTAATTCATTGCACATAGGATATATCCTGCCTTAACTAGAATCATGGATATGTTTTGTTATTGCTGCTTTAAATGTTATTAAATTAATAAAGCAATGGTATGTCTTTAAGTTGCTCTCAGCTTTTTCCCAGTATGTTCCCTTCTGAGGGGTTCTTCCATTTAATGCTTTGCCTCTGCAACATGTATGCACTGGTGTTCACACTTACCATGTTTGCTGCAGGGGATGGGACGTAGGTGTCAAAGCCAGCAGCAAACAGTGTGGGAACAGACAAATCAGGCATCCGGCAAAAAAGAAAATAGCTATCCCAGTCCTCTTAGATCAGAAGTGTGAATTCTGCCCCTCCCCCATCACTGGTAGCGGTGCGTGGGGACAGTTATGGAAGCAAGATGTCACTGCGTTTATCGGCTGTGGAGCATGCAGTCCAATCCTGTACGTGTCATTCAGAAGTAAATTCAACAGAGTTCGGTAGGATTTCGTCCGCATAAATGTAGATAGGATTTCAACCTTAGGGCCAAACCGAGATGTGACAGAGGTGATAGGTTATCAGGATAGCCTATGCTATTTTACAAAGGTAATAGCAGCTAAAAAGTGAATAGGGACGCTAGTGCTGGGGAAGAGGAGCTTGAATCTTTTATTCCCACACTGATTTCCTGGTTAGAATTGCACACATCCCAAAGCTCAGAGGAGTTCACACACAGCTGCCCTTGCTTATTCAAAGGAGGCCTTCCAGTTGGGCTGACTGCAGCACCAGTTGGGCCTGTCTGTATAAGGAGGCAGGTTTGCAGGGGAGCCAGCTCTCTGAGCGCGAGGAGCCCCAGTGATGAAGCGTCTCGGTCCCAGTGGCAAAGCATCAGCAAGCAAGCAAGTTTAGCAGCAGGCCGAGGAAGCCAGGGCAGTCGACTCTCCGCTTCCTATGGATAGTAAGTAACTGTAAATAAGTAACTATAAATTCCCCACCTCCCAGTAACAACTTCGTTTTCCAGGTAAACAAACCCAATAATAACAATAACAGTTATGAAGGTAGAAAGCCAGCAGGGCTATGTGGGCTATCCAGTGTATTGCACAGAGTGTAGGGATGTTGGAGAATTTCTCCACGAATCTCCGGGAGGCTGAATGCCAACGCATTCGGCCCCCCGAAATTGGTGGGGAAATTCCCCGCCCCCCCCGGGATGGGACTTAACTCGTGCGAATGTCCCCCTCGGCGGCGGCCGGACTTCCGACCGGCTGCCACCGCCACCATTTCCAAGTAAAGTAAAAAAAAAAAAAACGTGATAGGCTACGTAACGATTTAGGTAGCCTATCACGGCTAGATTTTCAGAGTCAGCCGTGATAGGCTACATAAATCTTTACGTAGCCTATCACGGCTGACTTTGGGGGGGGGGAAAGCGCGTACGCAAATGGTGGCACCCATGGGCGCCGCCATTTGCGTTCCTTATGCTCTTCAAAATGCTTTTTTGCATCTCTTATTGTCTGCTTGCATCACCTTTGTGCAAGCTTGTGCTCCCTTTTCTTTTCCTCATTTGGGCAAGACTTCCATTTTCTGAAGGAAGACTTTTTTTCTCTAATAACATCCTTGACACTGCTCATTAACCATGCTGGTGACCTCTTGGACTTGGTGCTACCTTTCCTAACCTGTGGCATACATTTTAGCAGAGTTTCTATTATTGTGGTTTAAAGTAACCTCCATGTATTTTGAAGGGATTTAACCCTCGTGGCTCCCCCTTCCAACTTCCTTTTCACCAATTCCCTCATTTTAGAGAGGTTTCCTCTTTTGAAATCATATGTGGCTGTGCTGGATTTCCTAGGCAATTCTCCACTTAAATATATATGAAATCTGATAGCACTGTGGTTGCTGTTTCCAATTGGTTCAACAACATTTACATCTTGTACTAGGTCTTGGACAACACCAGTTAGGATTAAATTCAGGGTTGCCTCCCCTCTGGTGGGTTCCATGACCAACTGTTCTGGGGCACAGTCGTTTAGGGCATCAAGAAATTTAACCTCTTTGTTGTGACTAGAGCATGCATTTATCCAGTCAATGAAGTCACCCATTATAACACTTCCTCGTTTGGAGGCTTCCCTCATTTCATTTTCCATCTCAAGGTCACCCTGAGCATTCTGGTCTGGGGGGACAATAGCATATTTCAAGCACTAGTTTTGAAGCCCAGTATTGTCACCCACATAGGGATGGCGGAGAATTCCGCCACAGATTTCAGTGAGGCCGAATGCACTCATTGCTAATGCAATCTTAGTCTGCATTAACAGAAGCATAATGTTCAGATCATGGGAAATAATAGTTCTGCCCTATTCTCTGCTAATCTGGCTCTATTTGGAGTACTGTGTCCAATTTTGGGTGTTGCATTTTCAGAAGGACATTGACAAACTAGAGTGCATCCAGAGAAGGGTGACCATGATGTTGAAGGGTCTGGAAACCAAGTCCTATGAGGAACAGTTGCAAGGGTGGGTATATTTAGCCTGGGGGAGAGGAGATTGACAGGAGACGTGAAAGTAGACATCAGATATCTGAAAGGCTGTCATGCAGAAGAGGGTGCAAAGTGTTCTCTTGCTGCAGAGGGCAGGCTTACATTCTAGTGGAAATTGCAGGGAACAGATTTCAGCTAAACATTAGGAGAAGCATCTTAGGGTGCAATCCTATGCATGTTTAGACAGAAAAATGGCTGGCTGGGGCATGCTGGGAGTTGTAGGATTTTTTCTGCCTAAACATGCATAGGATTGTGCCCTTAATGACAGGAATTGTTGGACAGTGGAAGAGACTTCCTTGGGAGGTGGTGGGTTCTCCACCTGTATAGGTATTTAAGCAGAGGCTGGACAGCCAAGCATTGCGGATCCTGTAACTGCACAGCAGATGGTGATTTCAGCAGGAGATTCGACTAGATCGGGGGGTGTTGAATCTCTTTCAGCCCAAGGGCCAAATTCCACATTGGAGAAGCTGCCAGGAGCCACACACACTGGGCAGGGGAAAGGGCAAAGCAGGTGGTACATTTTTGCGTAAAGCTCTTAACCGGCAGTTACTGAGTGTTAGGAGAAGCAGCTCAACCTTTCAGGGTGGGGAAAAATGGCACCAAAGTTGGGGAACGATTGGAGGCTGGGGAAAATGGGATGGGCCAGGGGAAGGGGCCATCTGGGGAAACCCGGTGGGCAGATTTGGCTCACAGACCTGAGATTCTGCATCCCTGGACAAGTTGATCTCCAAGGTCTTTTTGGAGGTTCCCTCCGAAAGAGTGCAGGGAAAGGGTTAACCATTAGGTCACCTTCAGAGGCCCTCCTCCAGGTGCCCCTGCAAAGGAAGGAAGCTAGATGGGAGGCCACAAGAGACAGAACCTTCTCAGTGGTGGCACCCCACTTATGGAATGAACTCCCCAAAGAGGTTTGCCTGGCGCCTTCATTGTTACCTTTCCTGTGCCAGGCAAAGACCCTTCTTTTCTCTCAGGCATTTTTAGAGACATAGTTCTAGATTTTTATGGCTGTTTTATTGATTCCTGCTCTGTTTGTTGTTTTGCATTATATTGTATTCTGTTCTTTTAAACATTTGCATTTTAAAAATACTTTTGACTGTTCTATGGCATTTTAGGTTTTTGGCTGTTTGTAATCCACCCAGAGAACATTAATTATTGGGCGGATTAGAAATAATAAACAAGCAAGCAAGCAAACTCTCCTCCCCCGTCACAGTCCTGATCCGACCTCCCTTCCCTACTGTTCCTTCAAACAAACAACACCCCAGGAGCTCCTGATCACAGGCCTCCTGTGGTCGCATCCTGTAGCACTTTCAGATGCACTCTGTTCCCCTTGAAAACAGCTGACCTTGCTTCACCTAGCTGGTTGCCAGCTCACTTGCTCTGTGTCCAAGCATGTCAGCTGTACCTGACTTCCTCATCTGTAATATGTGGGCAAACAGAATTCTCCTTGTCCTTCAGTGAAATCCTGCCATTCTTGTTGTACACATCACCCCCTGAATGGAAATGAACTGGGTTACACCAGTAGCAGCCATTGATTTAGAGCAATTTCTGGTCAACAGGTTGTATCCAATGCCACAACAGTGCAAGGGTGCCTTTTCCTCTCCTCAGCCGCCTCCTATATCCACCCTGAGGTCTTTCATGGGGGGTGGAGGACCCCATGGGCAAGGACTGGGATCTGGGGCAGGAGGCTGCAGTGGTAGGGGGAGATCAGGGAAAATCAGATGGAGGCAGCTTAGCTTCCAGAAGCCTCTGCCCAGCAGGGAGGAGTGATCTTGACACGACACGTCTCCTTCCTCATGTCTGTATAGATTAGGTCATAGAAATAAGCAATCTTTGTATCCCAACAGTATTACAGAGGTAACCTCATTTTTTAATGCTTTACATTAAGTGAGGTTATTTCCAGAAAATGGGCATCTTCCACCCTGTTTAAGATTCATGCAGATGATAAAGAATCCCTTATAGCTGAAAACCTTCTCTTCTGGGTTGTAGTCCTCAACAACAAATTTGCTCCAAGATGTTCAGCAGATTGTAGCCCTCCTCCACTCCATGTTTAGCAATGGTTTATTCTGTCAAAAATTGCAGACCAACCAGGGCTCAAGCCTGAGAGCCCAATCCAATGCATGTTTACAGAGACGTAACTGCCGCTGAATTAAACGGGGCTATGCACAAACAAGTGTGCCCATGACTGGATCAATGGTCTCTTAATAGAGCAGTTTACCTGGTTGTGTATTTTCTGCTTATCTACCTTCCAGGTGGGGATCTCACAATGCTGATTCCTGCTATGCCTTCTATCCCCCTCCCATTTCATTCATTTTACTTCTCCTGATATTTCCAGTTACTCATCTGTGACAGGTGTGGGTTGAGGGCAGTGGTGTTGTAGGACCAAGGCTCTGTGGCCAGCCTGTCACGCAGTTTGCTCACTAGAGAAAGGTTTTACCTCTGAACTAATTAGCCATCTAGTTCAAGAGAGGTTAGGCCATCGTTGTGCATTTAGCATGGGACGTTCCCAGCAGAGCCCCGCGGGCCATTATGCTGGCAGAAAAAGCCATGGCCAGAGGCAGCAAGGGCCTGTGCTGGAGTGGAATGTTAACACCTAGACAAGCCTGTGCCGCAGCTAAAGACTGCAAGAAAAAGGGGAAGGATCAGACCATGGGCTTCTCTCAGGGGCAGGCAACCTTTGGGGCCCATGGGCACATTTGGAAATTTGAGAAACTGTCCTGGCTGCAAACATAAAGGCTGCTGTGAGTGGGTGTAACATCTGCCTGTTTTGTTATGTATATTTTTATATTGTTAAATTTAGCCCAGGTAAGGTAGGGTTAATAATAGTATGCCAGAGAGTGAGTGAAACGTGGAAGGGGCCTGAGTGTGTGTGAGGATTCTGAGGTTGTAAAAGGAATGAACTGACAGTTAATCAGATAGGGCCTCAGGGACTGTGGAAGCAACATCTAGTTAGTACAGGATTTTGGAAGGGATAGAATAGGTAGGGAAGTTAGGAACAAGCACTGATTAATAATAATAACTTACAACTTTCCATATTTTAAATACATCTTTGCTTTTAAGAATCCAAATTCCCACGTGTTGTTTGATTTTATGCTACCTTTATTATATCTATTTCCTGATTACTTCTCCTGTAGTGAGTTGAGAGAACCAATTGAGCATATTGAGTTTCTCAGGAACCCAGAGAGAGAGAAAGGGCTGAAGCTTGTGGGACAGTGGGTACAGCTGTCCCGAAGTGAAAGGCGATGCAAGCAGACAATGGGAGAAGCAAAAAAGCATTTTGAAGACCGTATTGCTAACAATATCAAGGCCAACAATAAAGAATTCTTTAAGGGGGTAATCCTATGGGGATAGGTGGCTGACTCCGAACTTGGAGGCCACCTCCTATCCAATGCAGGGCAGGAGAAGCGTGGAGGGGATCGTCCCCTCTGCGCTTCAGCTGCCCTGCATTTGTGGCTAGACAGCTGATTTCAGCTGTCTAGCTGCGGGAGTGTGGGAAGCAGTGGCCGGATGACACATTAGATGTGTCATACCGGATTTCCGACTTCCCTGCCCGGCACGCCCCCTGGAACGCCCTGTTTTTGCCGCTCTGCGCTCTTCTTCCAAGCACGGAGTGCGGGGCTGTTCCACGCTGCCTACAAGGCAGTGCAGGAGGGGGTGAAAGTCGGTTCTCAGGGAACTGACCTATCCTATGGCAGTCTAGCAGCTGACTAGCAGCCATATGATTGTGCCCATAATATATCAGAAGCAGGAAATCAGTTAGGGAGGCAACTGGATCTCTGGATGACAATAGAGCTAAAGGAGGACAAGAACACTGCAGAGAAGTTGAATGAATACTTCTCATCTGTCTTCACTGCAAAAGATATAGGACAGATGTCTGTGCCTGAATTGATGTTTTCAGGAAGGGAATCTGAGGAATTGAGGCAGATAGTGGTGACAAAAGACGTTCTCAACCTTATCGACAAATTGAAAGAAAACAAATCACTTGGTCCAGATGTTATCCATCCTGGAGTTCCTAAAGAACTCAAATATGAAACTGCTGATCTTCCAACCAAAATATGCAACATGTCCCTAAGATCAGCCTCTGTACCAGAGGAATGGAAGATGGCCAACGTAACATCAATTTTTAAAAGAGATCCAGGGAGGATCCAGAAAATTACAGGCCAGTTAGCTTAAAGTCTGTTCTGGGTAAATTCGTTGAAAGCATTATTAAAGATAAAATTAGTAATCATATAGAAGGACAAGCCCTGTTGAAAAAGCATCAACACGGCTTCCATAAAGGTAAGTTCTGTCTCATTAACCTTTTAGAGATCTTTGAGAGTGTCAATAAACATGTAGACAGGGGTGATTCAGTAAACACTGTTTATTTGGACTTCCAAAAGGCTTTTGACAAAGTCCCTCACCAAAGACTCCTGCACAAATTTAGGAGTCATGGAATAAGAGGAAAGGTAACTGGTTAAAGAACTGAAAGCAGAGAGTAGGAATAAATGGTAAATTCTCCCAACGGAGGGATGTAAATAGTGGGGTCCCACAGGAATCTATATTTGGACCAATGCTTTTCAATGTATTCATAAATGATTTGGAATTAGGAGTGAGCAGTGAAGTAGCCAAGTTTGTCAATGACACCAAATTATTTTTGGTGTCAAAACAAAAAGGGATTGTGAGGAGCTCCAAAAGGATCTCTTCAAACTGGGAGAATGGGTAACTGAATGGCAAATGCAGTCCAATGCAAGCAAGTGTAAATGATGCACGTTGGGGCAAAAAATCCCAACTTCAACTATAACTTGATAGGATCTGAGCTAGTGGCGACCAACTGAGAAAGAGATCTTAGGGTTGACGGTGGACAGCTTGATGAAAATGTCAACCCAGTGTGCAGCCACTGTAGAAAAGGCAAAATCCATGTTAGGCATAATTAGTAAGGGAATTGAGAATAAAACTGCCAATATCATACTTACAAATCTACAGTGTCACTACACTTAGGAAGCTGTGCACAGTTCTGGTCACCACACCTAAAACAAGATACTGTAGAGCTGGAAAAAGTGCAGAGGGGCAACTAAAATGATCAAGGGGTAGAGCAACTCCCTTATGAGGGAAGGTTACAACAGCTGAGATTGTTTAGCCTGGAAAAAAAGGTAAGGGGAGACGTGATGGAGGCGTACAAAATTATGCATTGCATGGAGAATGTGGATAAGGAGACATTTTTTCTCCTCGCGTAACACTAGAACCCAGGGTGATCCCATGAAGCTGATTGGTGGGAGCTTCAGGACAGATAAAAGAAAGTACTTCTTCACACAGCACATAGTTGAACTATGGAATTTGCTACCACAGGATGTAGTGATGGCCCCCAATTTAGGTGGCTTTAAAAGGGGGTTACACAAATTCCTGGAGAAGGCTATCAACGGCTACTAGTCCTGATGGCTATACATTACTTCCAGTATCAGAGGCAGTATGCCTATGTGCACCAGTTGCTGGGGAACATGGGAAGGAGGGTGCTGATGCATTCCTGTCCTGCTTTTGGGTTACCAGTGAACAGCTGTTGGCCACTGTGTGAACAGAATGCTGGACTAGATGGCCTCTTGATCTAATCCAGCAAGGCTCTTCTTATGTTCTTATGATAGCCATGCCTTATTTTCCTCTGTTTCTTTCAGACCTAGAAAAGTTTAGGGAAATCCTTGTCTATGGGCAGAGCTACCATCTGTCAACGCAGTGATCATGTTTTCACCTTAACCTCACCCCCCCAAAAAAAAACAAATCAGAAAGGGTGAAAGAAGGTGCAGCTATGACACCTCCCACTCAGGGCTGGTCCTACCATAAGGCAGGTTGAAGTGCCCACCTCAGGTAGCAGATTTGGGGAGTCATGAAAAGGCAGCAAATCGTTAGTTTATTGAATGTGTTGCAACTGTATTTTTACTGCTGGGGATGGAGAGAAGTGTTTTTGGGATTTTGCCTCATGTGCCAAAATAACTTGCCTGGATTTGGGTACTGTGCACCTTGACTTGGTTGGCAAGTGCCATTTGCCAGTCTGCCTCAGGCAGCAAAATGTCTTGGGCTGGTCCTGCTCCCACCACAAAGGGAAGGGTGCCACATTTTCCCTGGCAGGATTAATGTGCTTTTAACAACTCCACAACAGGCAAAAGTTCAACAGGAGGAGCTTACCACTATGCATCTTGAAGCTGTGAGCAAGCCTATTGAATTTGTGTCTGTCACATCAACAAGCTGTCAAAAGCCCATGCATAAGCCTTAGGAAACGAACTAACAAAAAGGCTCTTACTAATCCCAATGGACAAGGTTATCCCCTTCCTTAATCGGCTCTGTTCCCAAATACCTTGAAGAGAAGTCTGACACACTCAGATTACATCTCATTGATGGGGTGCAAATGAACACTGTCTAGACCTATGGGCTAAATTCAGGAGAGAATGGGCCACCTATGTTCTACTTCATCTAGCTCATGGACTATCAGCCTGGAAGATTGGCAACCCTGACAAGAACATTGCCCTTAACTTGGTTGATGCAGCTGGTGAGGTGGAAAAGGAGACAATACTTGCTGGTCACCACTGAGGGGAATCGGGGCCCTTGTCATTACAAGTAGGCGAGGGGAGACTTTGTCAGCCACCCTACACACTAAGCAGCTTGCAGGGAGCTGCTGGCCTGTCAGCAGCCATGCACTTGCAGGGTTCCGACCCCGTCTTGGAGTGCCCTTCCTCTTTTGGGGAAAACAGCAGTTTAAAAGGCTGCCTATACATGTATACAATTAAACATTCATCCAGTAATTCTTTTAAACTGGAAAAATGTCTCTGACGAGGGGGTGGGTAGATGGGTGGCAGGGACTGAGACATCACAGATGACAGCCAATCAGTTCAATTTCCCCCATGACTGCATCTCCACAGCAGGAAAACCTGCACCTGATGAATATCTGCCTGTCACTCACAGCTCTCAAAAGCTTACAGGAGCTCTGAGAGGGATGAGGTAGGCGAGGTGGGGGGGAGGCTGACAGGAAAAGAACAGTGACCGGGCTCCTCACCCCCATCTCACTGCTGATTCCACCACCTCCCTTTTGGAGTGCAGCTAAAGCACACTCCATCTTTTTGCCCTCTCCCTATTTCATTTGCTTCTGGAAAAAATAATAATACATGAACATGATGAATAGCCCTTTAGCAAAACTAAGAGCACTTGAGGACCTTGGGAAATCTAGACTGCTGACTGGCTTGAAGAGGTAATGATTTGTACTCTTAATTAGGAAAGGGGAGAGCACTGTTTACTTTTGTTTGACAGCCACTGTGTCTGCCCGCACTCAATCAAGGAGCAGCTTGAAACCCCTAGGACTTGCTCTTGTTCTTTTAAATTTCAGAATTAAAAATTTAGCATTCATGAAAGGACTGGTGCCTGCTAGGGCATGGAGCGGTGGTCTGGTGCCAGTTGTCTTCGGAGCCCATCTGCTAAGTTCCTGCTGTTCCAGCCCTTGGCACACCTAGCCTAGACCAGCATAAATTCCCCCTTGGATATTGTGCAGAGGCTTCTGCTACTGCTGCAACTCAAAGGCCTTACTCCCTCTCCTGAGACTGAAATCTGGCTACGAGTTCTTTGTGCTGAGGAGAGAATTCAGCCACTGCTCCATTGAGGATTGCCATGTTGTTTTGTTTTCTGTTTTAGTCCTGGGCCTTGCTCCTGTGGCTTGAACAGCTGCCTGCTGCATAGCATTTGAAGGGATGGTGGGGTGGCGGCGGGAGGGGCGGCGCTCCACTGTCTCTGTGTGAGGCAAAAGTCTGAAACCATATTCAATTACTTTTTTTTAACTGCTGCTTGTTTTATTTTTAATGATGTGTTTAAAGCTGCATTTAGAGCTACCTTTTTCCATGTTTTAGCTGCTTTGATACCTCTTATTTAAAATTATTGTTGTTGCTGCTTTTAGATTTTAAATTTTAAAAAAAATCTTTTTTTTTATTATCGGCTTTATCACTGGTTTTATTGGATTTGTTTTTAATAAATATGGTGCCCTGAGAGCTTTGACTATAAGGTGACTCATAAATTGAATGAACAAACAAACAGACCTATTTAGAGAGTGTTTTACATGATAAATCTTTCTCCTCAATCCAATAGCCACACTCACATGCTAAGGCTCCAAAAAGGAAGAACTCAACTGAAAGCAACAGCTCCTGGCTTAAACCCTACCAAATTCTATAAAACCATATGATTCTGAGGTGACTCATGGGGAAAATAGCCAGAGACTTAAGATGGTCAGATGACCTTCTTTTAAGGGCTAAGCCATTCACTGAATAGCTGAGGGGGGGAAATACTAAAGCATCAGTTAACTGGAATATGGGCTGCCTAATGTTAACTCTTTCTTTCTTTCTTTCTTTCTTTCTTTCTTTCTTTCTTTCTTTCTTTCTTTCTTTCTTTCTAGCAGCAAGACACTCTGGCCTAGCCATGCTGATCCTAAAATGCCCTTTTTCATCTGTCAGCTTGGCAAAAAGAAAAAAAAGTCCCTACTTGATG
This sequence comes from Heloderma suspectum, assembly GCF_057233095.1. Classification (NCBI taxonomy): domain Eukaryota; kingdom Metazoa; phylum Chordata; class Lepidosauria; order Squamata; family Helodermatidae; genus Heloderma; species Heloderma suspectum. Next base: position 278,587,355 of record NC_139458.1, read on the forward strand.
GCAGGAAAATAGATGATGGCTGCGACTGACAGTTTAGCAGGAGTGCTTGAAAATGAGTATTTTTCACTTATTGCTCCTTTTGACTTCATTGTGGGGTCCTGAACTCACTCCATTCAGAAACAGGCAGTCTAGTTTTAGGTCTGGGCACAAACATCCCACAGATGGGTTTGAATAGGCTCTCTTTCTTCTTCGTTAAATGAAGCTCATGTTAGTGTGATTCCTAAGCCTGGCAAGGATCTTACTTATTGTGCTTTCGGCCTATCTCATTAATTAATGGAGATATTGAAATATTAACTGCTATTTTGGCTGACAAACTGCAAGAAGTTATTACAGTGTTGGTTCAAGCAGATCAGGTGGGATTTATTAAACCTACAGACAGGGGGCTGATAATCTTAGATAGAATGGACCGGGCTATTATTGTTTTCTTGGATGCTGAAAAGGCCTTCGATAAAATTCATTGGAAATTTATTTTCACTATGTTGAATAAATTTGGTTTTCCTGTAGAATTTTTGAAATGTGTTAGAACTTTATACTCAACCCTAAGAGCCAGAGTCATGACTAATGGTCTTTTTTCAGCCTTCTTTTCACTTACGAGAGGTACCAGACAAGGATGTCCACTTTCTCCTTTAATATTTATGTTTGGAGCCTTTGGTCTGTGCCTTTAGACAAAATAGTAGTATTCATGGCTTTGTGCCTGATAGCTTAAAATTTAAAATTATTCTTTATGATGATCTTTTATTGTTTATCTTGGAACTCCAGTTGTCTGTTCCAGCTCTGATACAGTTGATTAATACTTTTGGTAATTTGACTGGCTAGTCAATTAATTGGTCAAAATCTGAACTGATGCTAATTGGACATACTATATCTCATTGTGTATTAGCTGATTGACAATTTCAATGGTGTTATTACCTATTTGGGAATACTTATTCCCAGAGACACATGTCAAATGATCAAACTTAATCTGAAAAAAATTATTAATGAGATCTCTAGGGATTGAGATAGATGGGCAGTTTTAAACCTGACTTTGTGGGGCATGGAAAATACACTCAGGATGAATACTATACCTCAGATTCCTTATGTTATATGTGGGATTCCTCTATCTATATACCTTGCAAATATTTTCAAAAAAATCAATGCTTTGATTCATAAATTGGGGGAGGGGGTTCCTCTCCACCACAACTATCATTGAAAAGGGTGCAACTTCCAGTTAAGGAAGGTGGGTTTGGTTTTCTTGATCTTGCTTTATATCACCAGGCTTATTTGTTGGCTTGTACTAAATTTTAGTCTTTTCCTTTTACATCAGATTTTCCACCTTGGTTAGTTTTGGAATCTTCTTGTCTGGACCCTCTCTCTAAATGGATGGCATTAAGTTCTAGGCATACTGGAATTGTCTAGGAAACTGGATTGTCCCATTTTTCCTAATCAATGGATCTCCACCTTGCCATATCTTTATCTGATGAGCCTATAGATCTCAGGTTGCATCTTATTCAGCAAAAACGTTTTGTTTTGTGATGATTGGATGCTACAACATCTTTCTAATAAGGGTTTGTTTAAGACAGCTAATTGTTGGAGGTATAACACAGCTAATGCTTCTTTTAAGGATATGTTTTGGCAATGCCCAGTAGTCGCCCCTTTTTGGGAGGAGCAAATATTTACTGAAGTACATGCTCTTTTAAATTATCTACCTGCATCCTGGAAGTTAATGCATAATCAGCACAAATGGATTCTCTGTGCCCATTTGACAGCTAAAAGATTGATATTACAACATTGGAAGGATAACACTCACCTCCTATAATGCAATGGATTGAAGACCTTATAGCACTTCCAACATTTGAAACGAGTGCTATATAGACACCACCTGTGAATGGATACTTACTTGGATATTTGGCCTGCTTTTGTTGAAGTTTATGTATAGTTCTTAGAAGCCTGTATTTTCATACACACACACACGTATGCATTGAAATTGATATATTCAAATATATGTAGCGACATTTGGGGGGGGGGGTTCTTTTCTTTTGAAGAAATTTTATAATAAAAATTAAAAAAAACCCCAAACATCCCACAGATAGGGTTGCCAACTAACCAGAAGAATCTTCCCAGTCTGCTCTTGGGCCTTTTGCAGCAACATGATATGCAGGAGGAAGCTACTGAAGATTTCCATGGCATGGAGACAAACATTTTCATCTGCTAATTCCTGCAGATCAAACAGCAGTTAAAGGCATAGCCATAGGGGCGAGTTAAAAAGTTGGCAAACTTATCCTTAGCTGAGATTTTGATGTCCGAGCTAATTATTCTTATGTCTGATTTTACACATTACATGAAGCTTTTCCTAAAACAGAGAGCTGATTGATTGAAGATTGATTGATTCACTTGCTATCTTTCTTTGTGTTTTGTTGCTATTTAAACAGCAAAAGCAACATAAAATTTGGTTACATTTCTCCACCCCACCCTGATTATGTGGTGTAAGAAGTGTTTCTGCACATCTGTGATTTTTTTAAACATTGCTTTGTTCCCCAATATGTATGGCTGGATAAACATCAATAAAGACAAAGGTACCTTTCATGATGCAGTTGAATATCCCATAGTAGCCTGTTTTGGATAGAAGTTCTGCCTTCCACCACTAGAGTGTGCCTGAGCTTTGGAAGTAAGCCTTCACAAGTGGCCTCTTTGAATAATTAATTAAAAACACAGCTTAAAAAAATAAAATTCTGCACATTCTGTGAACGTTCTGAAAATAAAAACACATACCTGGGAAAGCCATTTTTTTTACCTGTTCCCCAAATCATGCCTGCACAGTCCCCTCGCTCCTGCTTTCCTTTCTCCATCCCACTTAGCCTTCAAATCATGCTCCACATCTGATGATTTTAGTCCTACTGACAGCTGGTGTCATTTGTGAAACTTGAAGGATTTGCAAACAATCGCACAAAGGCCTGCCCAGATCAAGGGCTGATCCAGACTATCCAGGCTAATGCAGCAATCACACCCCTGTCTTCTTTCTCTCTTAATCCTACCCTAACACTACAGTTGTGCCCATTTCACCCTTTCCTTTTGAGATGTGAATCTCTCAAGCTTGTAATCCTTAAACTGACTTGGAGAGCTGACTAGGAAAGCTGCTTTTGGCCAGAATTACCTGAAAGTTAGCTAGCCTGGGAGCCTCATTTGCATTCACTGCTGTCGAATTGTCAAACATGCTTGAGTAAATGATGTCTTTTGCTACTGCAGCAGCACATGATGACATCCTCCCCCCACCCACTTGAGTGGCAGCTCTCTTGTTTTAATAGAGCTCTTGTTTTAATTTTGCTTTTCAAGCAGCAGGCTTTTAATGTGCAAGGAGAGGCGGTTTCCTCATTGTCACCTATAAAGCAGGTCAATTCTTAGCCTATTCATTCACCCATCACAGTAACCTTTGGAATTATCCTGGGCTCTCTTTAGAGCAGCATGTGAGTAGCATAGCAATAGGACAAGCACACCTGCTGACATGCTCTGCCAGCACTTTATGCATTATAGATACATCCAGCCAGACATATCTGTATAGTATAGCCTCCATCATCTTAAAGCAACAGCAGCCTCTTTTTCATGGAATACCATACTTGGGAATGTGTGCACATTCTCACCTGTGAGTAGTGCCTGGCAAATTGTGTAAATGAAACTTGCAACATGTTGAAGGCAAGTGGAATTCTCAGGTGACCGGAAGCAAAAAAGATCACGTGCCTGTACCTTCTCATGGTTGTTCAGCAGGGGGAATTTCTGCTGCCAAAAATCATTCATCTTTCTTTTTGTTTACAGACCATGGGCTGCCCCACTTCACCCTAACAAGGGATGGGGAACGTGTGGCCCTCCAGTTGTTGTTGGACTGCAGCTCCTGCCATCGCTCACTATTGGGTATACTGGCCAGGGCTGATGGGAGTTGCACTCCAACAACATCTGGAGGGCCACACATTTCCCACCCCTGCCACAAATCCTTGTGTTAGCTCCCTATTTGGTTCCTTATCCAGCAAAACATCCTCGTTTTTACCTTCAAAGCCTTCCAATGTCTTGTCCCATTGCTCATCTCTCTGCCCTCATCATGTCCAGTTTCATTCCTGCCTGTTACTTTTGTTCCTATCAGTCTCAGACAACCAAAGGTTTTCCGTAACCCTATACACCACTGCCCATTCTCCCTTGCTGCCCTTTATGCCTGCAGCCCCCTTGCCAAACACCTCCATGGTGCTGGTTTTTGGTCTTCCTTCAAATCCCTCTTCAAAACCCACCTTTTCCATAATCCCCAGCAGAAAGAGAATACATCCTATGAATTATCCTCTTCTCCTTAAAGGTAAAATGATTTTTTTCCCCTGGAAAGAAAGGGGATGCTCTTCCTTTCACTATCTTGGAGAAATGGGAAATATATTCTTCCCTTGAGCATTCCCAAGAAAACTCAGAAAAAGCAGATGGATTCCAGATTGAGCCAAAGAGAGTTCACTCATCCCTGATCCTAACTCTGACAAAGTTTGAGCAGTTCTGTATTGGGCAATAAATAGGCTCGAGCTTTAAATGGAAGAAACTCAGGTCATTTTAAATATTGCTATCCATAACTATGGGAACTTCCCTGTACGTCATATTTATTGAGGTCTTAGTTGTGCCTTATTTCTACAGAGGAGTAGGGATAGATGAATCTGTCAGTTTTGCTTTTTCCTGTGTTTGAATTTAAAAAAAAAAAAAATTTTACTTTCAAGGCTTTTCTTTTCCAATACGATCTTTGTGAATGTTGGTACATTCTAATAAAAAACAAACAAAAAAAATTCTTATCCCTCTGCACCAGCCAAATCCAACAGGTACAGCTATTCCCAGCATGGAGAGGACCATGAAGTATCTGCCTGCCATAGAGCTGATACTTGATCATACTCAAGATGAGGAGCCTGTCAGAGAAAAAGAGCTGGGAACCCTAAGTGAGGAAAAACATGATTAAGTACACAGAGATTCAAAGCCAGGCTTTTAAGAGCTAAGCAGTGAAAGCCCTGAATTGATGAATGAATCCCAGTTTCGGTTTCTCCTACATCTGATTTTTTTAAAAAAATCTCAAGTTCTCTTTGTCCTGAATATGGAGAACTTCGTGAATTTTGGTAAATTCTTATCAAAACCGAACTGAAACAAAATTCTCACCCATACCTACATAGGAGGAAACTAATGCAGCATTACTTGGTGGTATTTTTTTTACAAATAAACATCAACTAGAAGTGAAACAGGAAAGCTAGGCTACAGGAAAAACAACCCATTTTTGTATTTATAAATTCCACAAGCATATAGAATTGTATCGTACAAATCTAACATTTACAGCAGAAACAAGAATATGCATACATTGTGCAGGAAACCCATAACGAGATCCACTTTCCATATTTTTAAACCAGTTTATTCATTTGTCTAGGATGCCATGAGTTTAATGGCTCACTGAGCTCAATGCTCATGCAGCTGAAGCTTTCATGGCCATAGCATTGTTATGGTAGAAGCAGGACCTAGTATTTATTTATTACTTACTTACTTATTTACTATAGCAGAAGCTCTCTGGGCTGTAGTAAAAAGCCACAGCTGAGGCGTGGCCAGCAGCACAGAAACCACTGCAGTACTACCAGGATAACATGCACGTTGAAACAGATGGGATGTGTTACGGTCATGGGTGAAGCACCTGATGCATGTCCTATCACATATGAACATATCAGTCATATGCTTAAGTCCATTTATGTGCAGTTAGCATACCTGCTATTTGTGGCTTCGGTTGGTGCACCACTAGTGCGCTATCCTTACACACAAATAGATTCTCATGATGAGTGTTGTATAGTTGAAAGGACGGGTTGGAGAAGACCCAGAGCACGTTGACGGAGTGTACAGGGCAGCCCTCCTCCTCAGCAGTGCTAACTATTTCATCCTGTGTGGGCTGGGGCTTTTTGTGTTATCCTGGTGGTGCATGGAATGGTGCTACAGTGGCTCCCACACCACCTGGGGTAATTAAGAACCCAGCCCAAGAGGCCGAAGTAACAGCTGAACATATATGGCGCATCTCTGCTATGAACTGAGTATGAGTGTAAGGGAGTGACTGTGTACATACATTTCCTTGCAATAGTTGCTCATATCATTTTAAAATCTGGTGATAGTTTGCTTTCGAAAACAGATCACTACCACAAACACATAACTGCATTGGATCTCCCATAACCCTTTAAATCAGAGGCTGGAAATGGCTCTTGCTTTTGGTGGAATTGCATTGCTTATTCTTCCAGGACTTCAGATGTCAGAAAAACACTTCCCTTTTCTGCACTGCTGTACACAATGCTGTAATTTCCACTGACCAGACAATGCAGTGAAGACCGGAGGCTAGTTTCTGCAGTGCATCCTAATTTAGCAACACTTACACATTATGTGTCATTACAAAGTAACCGTTTAAGCATGACATGAGAAAACACCTTCATTGGAAGCAATTGTCTCTTTCTTGAGATTTTGGTGAGACAAACAATGAATGGATGCATGTTTTATAACCAAACTCACAACAGTTGCTATTTGAACATATGCTTGCATCAAACTGGAAGACAATGTTTTGCACTGCTCTTTATAGGATTCACAGGTCTCACATTTTTGAATGCCCAGCTAGAGAGATTTTAAAACAGTGTGTTTGGCAGAAACCCTATATCTCATACTGGCTAAAGAACAGACAGAATGAGACTGTATGAAATTACAGCATGCTCTAAAGTTCCAGCAGAAGGGCCTCTAAGCAATCAAACAGCTTGAAGAAAGGCCTTCTGCCTCATGGATGGAGAATCAATGGATAAGCAGGCTCCCCAGGAATGTCAAGAGGTGAGGCCAGCCTTACACTTTTGATATCCACTGGAAAAGAGAAATGAAATATTGCTGCTATTTAAAAATACTTGGGGATTTAATGCTGATTTTGTTAAAGCATGTACATGGTATATGAAAAGTACATGAAAAAAGGGGATAATAGAGGGGAAAACACCCAAAAACCAAAGAAGAAAAGTTATGGCTACTTAATACAGTTATGCAAATAAAAATGAATAGAAATACACTTCAGTATAAACAGTCTGTTACAAAATGCTATTATATATAAAATGCAGACACGAAGTGCCATTAATTTTCATTAATGTGACTGCTGAGGTAGCACTGGGCAGGGGGCGAGGAGTGTGAACTGTGACAAGCACTGTGGGATGACAATAGCCTAACCTTTTGGAGAAAAAAAGCCTACTTTGTAATAAAACATTACCTTCAAGGAATACCATAGGTTTGTGCAGGCTGAGAATGAGAGGTGGCACTGGCAAATGAAATGTGAGCAACTGTTTTCTTTCTTTGGGTTGGCGTATTCTGACCAAGGTTGAGAGTACAACCCGGCCCTTCTATTCTGATAAATCTGGGTACATTCTGATGCATTTTGGTCACACAAGCAAATGAAAGATAAGAGAGCTCATTCTGGGGCCTAGATAGCCCAAGAATTCAAATGCTAGTAACCATACATATTTCTTTTGCCCGAGTTGCCATGGGGAAAGCAGTGATAGCAACTTCATGTTTACACCTTGGACAGGCACTGCTGGTGCAGGGTGAATGTGACCATATCACGTAAGTATATGGATCTTCTTTGAATCACTTGCTGAGATTTTATGGGACATCACTAGTGAGTGCACTGCTTTAGGAAAAATTCAAAAAGGAGCCTGTCTTCATAATTCCCTATTTTATTGTAGTGTTCATTTCTCAACCGCCCACTATCCTCCAATTATACACATACAATGAGTTTAGCTGGTGTCATTTCATCACTAAGCCTCAAATGTGTTTAGAACCAAAGCCATCAAGACAAGTAAGCTCAAATCTGCTGCTATTTGCAGGGAGAAAACCCATCTGAATAATTGTGATTGTTTGTATATACTATAAACTGGCAATAACTGCAGGGATGAAGTTGGCTGTAGATCAACACAAAATCCCTAGGGTGATAGCCAGGATTTGTTGAAACAGACCAGCGTTATAAAGTCTTACATTGTAGCAATTTTACCATATGTTCATAATTAAAAAGCTTTTTATTGCACTTGCTAGAGGAACATTTACAGATTAGCAAGAGTATATACAACTTCTGAAATGAGCTTTTCCAAAATAGTAAAGGATGGGCTTATCCTAACTTGAGACACTGAGTGTTGAAGCTGTCGCCCTCTTTGACAGCCACAGCCTCAAGTAGAGCCTGTTTCTTCTGCATGCTGCGAGAGGACTCAAGTTCATACATAGTTGTCAAATTGAAAAGCACGCTCTCGTGGAGGTAGTGTTTAGGGTCCTGCTGAACCATTCCTTCCAGCTGCCGGAGGGAATCCTTCAGTTTCCCCAGATAAAGCAGACAAACAGCAGCATTGTTGTTAGCCTAGAGAAATGTTACATTCAATTTATCCAGGAAGCCAAAAGTTACACTTCAAGATAATTTGTACCATACTGTAATACACTTCTTTATGCCTTGGCATTATGCAGGGTCTTGGACATTCTCTTCCCTACAGGGCTTGCTAGGGTAACAGTCATTACAAGATTGCCAATGTGCCAAAATCAGGCAGATGGAGGCCAGGGACACTATTACCTAAGCAATACTGCTGTGTAGCCTTCATTCCTTTCAATTGGGTTTACACAGGAAACTACGACCATGCTTTAAGCACTGAATTATGTTACCTCAATGTCTATATCCTTCATTAGATGTAAATCTAATGTCACACTAGCAGTTGTCCACTAGTGCAACAGGACTTTCTCTTTGTCTCCTCCCTCTGCAGTCCTCTGCGCCACCCCAAAATCTGTCCCAGAGAGTTTCCCAGCCCTCCAGAGCAAATTTTGAGGGAGTGCAGGAGGGGGAGGGGGATACCCCCTCCTGGTTCTGCTGCCAGAAGCAGTTTCATCAGCAGAATAACACACAGGATCTAACCCTTGGTGTTTGCTCCTCTCCATGTATTTTTAATTTACTTATCCCCGGGAACAGTGTCTATGTCTTGTTGTTCTGTAAAGCATAGCTACATACTGGGTACTAGACTCTGAGGGATGACACACATTTGGAAACCTATGAGCCTTTGCTTTAACTACAAGATAGATTTCTTACCACAGCATTTGATGGGTCAACCTTCAAAACCTCTGTGAAGAATTTGTGAGCTTCTGCAAAGTTATTCTGACCAAGATGGAGAAATGCTCTGGAATAATAAAGGGGAGAGAGTGCCTTCAGAGGAGAACTACTACTTGACAAAAATTGAAGTCATAATTACGAAAGGGAAGTAGCATCCTTGTTTCCTTAAAGATGTGAGTGCTCTTGGCAACTGATCTTCATGAAGCTGACTTGAATCAACTCTGAGCTATGGCTTTACAAATGACGATTTAGGTTTCAGATTAAACAACGCAAAGTAAAGCTACACTCCGATCTTAAAAGTAGTTGTTGACTACTTGACACATTATGGGAGGTAAATATAGGCTTGCCACCAAGTGCAAATGCAAATAGGGAGCTGCAACGAATTCTAGCTCCTTCTGTAGAATACTTGTATGTGCTTGCAAAGATGTTTGCTGCATTCACAATTTTAAATATATGCTTAAAATATCTTAGGTGTACTGGAAACCTAAAAAAAATTATGGATGTGTGAACTGGCCTTTTCTAAATATTTTTTTCAGCCCAACCCTATACATGGCTGGATCCGGACTTACGCCTCCATGAACAGAAAGGTTCCTCTGCTGAGATAGCTGATTCTTGCTGATTGTTCCTCCACCTCTCCCCAGCATCACCACCATGCTTCCTAATAGTCCCCCAACTATGCGGAACAGCTTTTCCATGAGCACAGGGGGAGGAATGAATTGACTAAAGTCATTGCCCAGCTGCTTTTCTTAAGAATGAATAAACTCTGCTGAACGCAACTCTGGATCCAACTCATTTAGTCAACAATAAGTCCCATTGAACTGAATTCAAACATGGATAGAACTGCAAGAATAATCTGCAAAGTTTGCATTGAAAAGTGATTTGAAGAGACAAGTCTGTAGTGGACAAGAAACTTGTTTTTAAAGTCAGCTCTTGTAACAAAGGAAAGACAACTTCTTCAATCCAAGAGAACATGGCTATACCATGTCATCCAGATCTCATGGGCTGGTAGATGCCAATCAATCTTTTTTTCTGACAGTTGTAGTTACATAAAAGAGAAATGAAGAGAAAGGAATATTCTCTAGGGCCCCTTAATGTTCACAGTGCATTCTTTGCAAAATCATGTTTAAGATGAATTTAGCTTTTACATTTCCCACCTGTTCATTAAAACCATAATTTGGTTCTTCAGTCCATCCAATTTCTGAGTCACTTTCTCAACATCTTGAAAATACTTTTCAGCCATTTTTATGTCTCCAATCTGGGTAGTACAAAAATGTTAAGAAACAGTTACTGCAATTAACAAAACACACAAGAGACCCATCAGAAGGTACGTTTTCATACAAAAATACCTGCCAGCACTAGGAAAAAAGAGAAGAAACATAGTGTACAAGGAATATTAACACAAAAACCCAGTAAAAAATATGCATGGCTAAGATGAGTAATTTTGGAGCAAAGTCCATTCCATTAAAAATAAAATAAAATTCTAGCCCTTATGGTTGTGGTAGAAACAACACAGATAACATTAGCTAAATATCCTGAACCAAAAGAAGGCCATGAAAAACTTATCCTGCCTCTGTTCCAATTAGGTCAACTGATTACTTTCAGAAATGTTTTCTTACTGAAGAGAATTACAGCAGAATAAGTCCAGAAAGGATTAAAAAGGAGATATGCAGGATTCCAGAGGGTCACAATGATCATGAAAAGTAATGATACATACAGATACACCTACTTACAGGAGCAGTGCTTTATTGTCACTGCAGAGCAAGTTCTGCTCCTCTGTCTTTACTTTTGTAATGACACACATCCCTTGCCCCAAATATAGTGCTCATCAGGCAAGCTTTCAGTTTTCTTCCTCTTCCTCCACATCCCTTCCCTGCCCCCCACCCCCTGCAATCTATATCTATCTGGTTAAACATTTATTGGTGTCTTTTTTTATGTAAGCCAATTTGTGTATCTCCCCCGCCCCCCAACACACACACTTGAAACACTGCTCCATAAGTGGCTTTGAGACTGTCACAAGAGCCAGCCAATAAACAATCCTCATAGCCTTCTGCTAGAACAGGAATAATTTGTTGCTCCCCAGCTTAATATTCTGAGGGAGTTTGCAAACCTAACCAAAAGGGGGTGAATGCAGATTCACAGTGGGCTTTCTGCTCAAGCTTTGTACACAGCCTATGTTTCCTGTAGCTTAACTTAGGTAGTAGCATTCACTCCCATAATAGTCTATAAAGCACCTGGAGTTCATGAAATGTTTTTCTAAGATTGGCCAGCTTCTCTGAAGGGGGGAGAGGTAGGGATTTTGTGTGTGACTGAAAGCTCAGTGAACTATATAAATGGCTGGAAAGAAAGAAAAATAAAGCCAGTTTCCTGAACAAGTTATTGTGTGCAGTGAAGAAAGGAAATGAGAGAGGGAGTAGTGTTACTAGAGATATTTTGTGTGTGTAAAATACATGGTACAGTTCTTATTTTATCCTTGCTACAGGACAGGGCTGAAAGTTACAGAGTTGCTGCTCAACAGAATGAGCAGCAAAGGAATAATCAGCCATATATTGTGGGCTGCACGGTGTTTTTGGCAGTCCTAGAAAGGCAGCAAAACCAGGAGACTTTTCAAATCTCAAGCAGGCTGCCATACATGGCTGTTGGGCTGCATTTGGCATGAGAGATCATCCCTTAATAGGTCATACAGTAAGTCATACGCAGATATTTTACTGTTGATCTTCTAAGTCTAACTGCAAGATCTACCCCTCCAGCAGCTCTCAGAGTATTAGAAAACTTGACTGTGCAGTAGGTCGTCTGTCCCAATAAACCTCTGCAGCTGTTTTTTCTGTGTGCCCATGTTGACAGAACTTGTTTTCTCTGTAATTAAATCTTAAGAGCATAGAGGTCTGGGACAATGGCTTTGTTTAAATGTTCAGCAAATTATTTCTTTTTGATTTCCCATGCTACACACTTAATATTCTCCAGTAGGGCTTCACTGCCGCATTGAACTTCATTAAAAATGCTATTCTCTCCCATCTCTCACCTCAGGGCAATGCTGGGATTCCCCCACTCCCGCCCCTGCCCCAAATTTCATAAGACATGACTTGCCAACTCTTCTTTTGGATGTCTAAAAGTACAAGATAGTGGAACACTGACAAGCAGCACAAGGCAGTGTCTCTGGTGCTGCAGCTCCAAACCATTTTGAGAGGCAGCAGCGCCTTCAGCTGTTATTGTTCAAGGTTATGCAAGCAGGCCAATAGGTTTCTTGTGCTTTGTCTTCATTTCTGCTGCACTTGAAGGAAAAGGCCCCTTTCTGACAGTAAAACCACCAATTCAAGAATATCCAATAATCCCTCCTCCCTCAAGGTTCCCTATAACAGCTAACATTGAGGAAGACAAGATTCCCTTCAGAGCCTGTTAACATTGCTCTTTGAATTGCACAGACAGATTGCTCCTCTGAGACACAAGGCACTCTCCTTGCATTCTCCCCAAGGTTGGGAATGTTGCCTTTGCAGCAAACCCAGCCTGTGATGGACCTCAGAGCAAAAGAGCATAGTTAGGAAGTGAACTCTGCTGTATTGTGAACTCCACTGAGATCCAGAACAGTCAGTTAAAGGGACTTCTATTAAATTTATTGATGGTTTACAAGTCCTTTTGGCAACATAGGCAGGTGTACACTATTTTTCCTAGAATGTCTTTAAAATTCAGTATCAATATTTGATAAATTAAAATATTTTATTATTTTGTCAGTTGTTACACAGCCTTCAACATGAGCCACCGAATGATGAAAATAAAATATCTGAATCAAAAGAAGACTGGGTTATTATACTTCCTTAAAAACAACAACAACTACCGGTTAAGGCTTTCAACTGGAGCCAATTCACATTTACTCAGATTGGGTTCAACAGGACTTATTCCCAGGTAAGTATACATAGTATTGAAGAAATAATGTAGTGATAGGATAATTTGTCTCTTTAGCAATTCAGAAACAGCAGTACTAATATTCTAATTTAGTATTTAAAACTATAATAATAATAATAATATAATTCAAAACAGCCTGGAAAATGGTTAGTTCAAAATATAGCTGTGAGGCTGCTAACTGGGACTGGGTGATATGAGCACATTACACCAGGGCTGCACCATCTTCACTGGCTCCCAGGCCATTTCCAGCCCAATTCAAGGTGTTGTTTTTGGCTTTTAATGCCTTTCACGGCTTGGGACCAGGGTACCTGAAGGACAGCTTATCTCCACATGTACCTACCCAGACTTTGAGGGGCGCTTTTCTGAGTATCCCCGTCAAGTGAGGTGGCTAGCTGGTCATGAAAGAGACAGCCTTCTTGGTAGTGGTGCCCCAGCTGTGGAATGCCCTCCCCAGAGAAGCTTGCGTGGCACCTATACTGGAGTCATTCTGACACCAGGCAAAGACCTTTTTATTTCTCCAGGCCTTTTAACTGGTCTTAGTGTTCAGCTGTTTTTCCTCCCTGCAACGGTTTTTATGGTGTTTGATCCCTTTACTGCTTTTATTATTGAATTTTAAATGGTTTAATTTCTTGTTGTGAGCCATCCTACTAACTTTTATACGGCAGCCTAAATACTGTTAGTAAATAAATAAATAAATAAAAATGGTGCACTTTAATAAGACAGAGAGAAGCTCTGAAATAATAGGAAATGGGGAAAAGTATTTTAAAAAGACAAAGTACTCCTCTCTGGAGCTACTAGTGAGGGAAGTGGGTCATCCCATCATTTATGGATTTTATAAAGGGCTCAAACTTCGAACTACTCTGCTAGGAACTGAGGCATACAGTCTGACTCAGTGTCACTCTGTCAATGGCTGATGACTTCACAGAACTGTGGAACAGAAAACTAATCTTGGCTATTGGAAAAAGGGCACGTAGGCGTCCTCTGTCATCACTGTGGTGGCACATATCTCTTCTCTTGGTAGACAAGACACTGAAAGGTGGTGTGGGGGAAGTAAAGAACTAGAGAACAAACAGTGTTGGATTGGCACTGAGGGCCAATGCAGCACTAGTCTTTTGAAAAGGGCTATGCCAGGGCAGTGGCAGGAGGAAATCCAGGCCTGGGAACCAGAGATAAATTCTGCCCACTGAGAAAAGTTTGCAATTTCACATACAAACAACAACAAAATCATGGGGGAACGGGATACCCATACAGTTATATTCATCTTGACTAGAGAATTGCAACTTGCAGACTGGAAAATTAATCTGTCAGCATGTATTCTATAGGGAAGTGTGAATTATTTATTGCACCCCATACCTAAGTGACTGGACTAGGTGCACATTCAATGTATAGGAAAGTGCAAATTGTCAAGTGAGAAACAGCTCATACAAAGTGCAAGAACCGTTCCACTACAAAGCAGACCTCATAAAATATTATATATAATTTTAATGAGGCATAGGCATGGCCACTTAAACTGTAACTTTCTCTTTCAACACTGTTTGGCAGCACAGATCGTGCCTGTTGCCTACAAACTATGGTATTCTGCTTTGTACAGAATAGTAATCTGAATGCTCAAGGAAGGCAAGCAAGGAACAAGCCTGGTATATAAAAACGAGGTCATGTTCTCCACACACTTCCTTATATGTCTTATAGGCAAGTTTGGTACTCCCAAGTGCCACTCTATTCAGTTAACCATCTCCGTTTAAAACTATAAAGTGACAATTTGGTGGGCAATGACTTTGGCTGTTGGTTGCCATTATAAACTGGTACAGTCAATACATCCCAATAGATATGCAAGCAGGCAACTTTAAAATGCACAAATATTTGTTCTATTGTGGTAAGACAGGCTGTCACTTGGCTTTATTCAGTATTGAGTACATACCTGCAGGAAAATTCTCCCAATTCCACTCAACAGCTGTGGCTCTTGCTCTGGGTAATATTTGATGACTGTGTGATACGTCTCTACAGCAAGCACATAGTCCTAAGGGGTAAAAAGCACGTAAAAGAAGATGCAAGGTCAGCATTTATTCTTTATTTGTTGCTCTATGTGCACAGTTTAAAGTATATGAAGCTGCACGCATGCACAATAAACAGATGTGAACAAAAATATTTAAATGGGAAAGAATACAATCTTTGAAAACACAGTGCAAAGGTTTCCCCAGACTAGGACTACATTGTGCTCTGTTGGTCATGCATCTTCTTGTACATCCTCTCCCTCTGCTTAAACCATCTGGGAAGACATTTTCCTCTGTTCTCATTACATGGACATGGAAACAGCTTAAAGTACAAAGCAGCCTCAAAGTCGAATCAAATTGAGGGAGCCCCGAATATATACATGCACACATATAGCTTTCCTCACAACCATCTTGCACAGCAAATGGTGCCAAACGCGTCGGCCAGATTTCCAATATTCTAAAAATTACTCTTTCTGGGAAAATGGCCACTGCTTGTGTGTGTTTTGATGAGGGAACAGTCACAATAGCTAGATGAAGGGAATTTTAAATGAGCTCAGTGTAACTGGATGGGGATTTAGTGAATGAGGAGGGATTCCCCCCTCCCTACTCTTACTGTTAAATGTTCTTGAAGATAGGATTTTTAAAAAATTTATTAGGAATGTTTGTCTCTTGTGTTATGGCTTCCTGATTGATATATCTTGCCCCTGATTTAAATATGGATTTTAGAAAATGCACAATTAAAAAACTAACTTAAAAATTAGCTCACTGTAGAAAGGACAGTGCACAGAAGCATCTTCAGGTAGTTTTACTACCCAAAGAGAGACAATACACTTGGGGCCCTATTTCTTCTCTTTTCTTTAAAAAAACAATAACAAGCTTATTCATTTATGTTTCTAATCTGACACATTCCTAAATCTCAATGCATTACATTAAAACACAACAACAAAACCAATACAATACTCACAGACGAGGTATTAAAAGCATAACCCAGACCAAATAAAAAGTCGTCACCAAGGTTCTGAGCATTTATCACAAGGACTCACCCAGTTCCATACATAGGCTATAATCTAAGGAACCTGTGAGCATGCGCAAGGGATTCTACACATGTGCACGCACAACTTTGTGATTTCCAATAGCTATTCCTGGAGCTGCACCAAAGGTTGCTCCTGAAGGCCTGCATTTCAGAAGTGGCTTTTTGGCTGGCTGTGGTCATAATGGAGGAGTGGGGATGTTTGAAAGCCATCTTCCACACACAGAAGCTCCATATGTACCAATTTGGCTCTTGCCATCTGTTTCTCTCTCCACTTCTTTCCAACAAAGATGCTGCCATATTTTACCGGAGCCCCAGTAAACCCAGATGCGAAGCCCTAACTTTGCTTTCAGGTAGACTCGCCAAATATTCAACGCACGCATTTCATAAATGGGTGCTTCCCTTTTTGTATTGAATAGTATAGTAATTATGTCAAGCCAATGAATGAAAATTTAAAAAACTGAGTCAGAGTGGCAAATAATAACACTTTAATGGCAGGATCAAGTGCAAAATTTAAGCTGCACTTTAGAATTCAGCTACATGTGTTTAAGCCCATCGAAATCAGTGGGTGTTAGCACATAATACAGGGGCACAGGACTGCAGCCTTATGACCTGCTTTGTTTTTCTACTGACTTGGCCATCAGTGGAATGGTTCCAAACGACAAGGAATACTGTGATCCCAGCAGCTTCTTTCTGCTGCTATGTAGCAGTGGCAAGAGACATGCTGTAGCCAAGTGATATTACTGCAGCATAATTCAAGCAAGATTTATGCTGTCTCTCCTTTACATTAGAAGAGAGAATCTAAATCAAACGAGTCCTTAGGCATCAGTCGTATGCCTTACTAGGACAGACAACTATCCTTCTTGCTCTTCTGTTTTAGTTGTTTGAGACCCAGCTGCCCCTGTCCTCTCCAAAAAATTAGTTTCCCTCTTAGGCTCCATTCATAGCTAGTGCTATGAAACGGAAAATATATTTAAGTAAAAACTAAAGGACACACCTTTCCAAAAGAATTTGAACTCAGTTGTGTTTATATGTAAGGCAGTATTTTCCAAATGGGAAATTTGGCAGTGTACATGGGAAGAATAAAACACACGAGAGAGGAGGGAGGAAAACAAAAAGGATGAATGTGTGTTAAGGTGCACTTTTGCCATCGAGATTTCATCTTCCAGCACTTATAGCACACAATATTTGTTCATGCAAAAATGCAGTGATTTTCTAGTTAGACTTCACTGTCGTTATTGCTGTGGTGTGGAATGCGGTCATGCATGGATTATGGGCATGTACTGTTCATATGTGAAGTTAATGATAACCATCCCTTTGTCAGTTTTATCTAACCTTTGTAGAGTTGGGAGTTCCTTTGTAAAAATGAGGCATACATGACCTTCTCCAGATCCCTTTCCCCATTAACTGAGGGGCTGTAATCTGGTTCCCCCCACCCCCAACCCACTGTGAAAGCCACAGACTAGCCTGTGGCCTGCGCTCCTGAAGTGTATTTCAAAGGCTGTGTCCCACGCCCATGCTGGAGCTTACATCTAACGTTTTTTAAAAGGGGCAAACAACGATATAGTAATTCCCAAATGCCCAGTTAATAGCAAATGTTATTTTGATTCAGGAGTGCTGATAGTGCAGGTAGTTGTTCATGAGTCCAGCGTATTTTGTGTTTCCTACCATAATGGAAATGCATCTGTGGAGAATACAGACATAGGACACAATCCAGACAGCACCTTTATAATAATCTCAAGTGTGTTTGGTGTACCTAGCAGTCTGTTACATAAACTTCTCTGAAGTTCAAGAAATGGCTTCTTGTGAGCTATGGGAGGCTGTTTGAGGGCCCTAAATCAAACGCCCCAGTGGGGCACATATAAAGTAATGCAGCTCCCTGGACTGTGGCCACTGCCCTGAATTCCAATTTTCTTCTTTGAATTTAGTATACGAACATTTTCTCAGTGGAAGAATCTTTAACAGAAACTATGCCTGAGTTGGAAAATGTAGACAGCAATATCCAAGGGGAAAGTTGCAAGCACATTTTAACAAGGTCTTAAGACTTGAACACAACACCGCCAAGGCAGAGATCAAGATTATCAAATGGTCTTGGAAATCTGTATTTAGACATGGGTGTTTATTCAAAGCATGACTGCTTTTGGATCCAAGACTAAGTTGCAGTGCTTCAAAAGAATCATTATAAAGAAGGGGAAGAGTAAAACAAACAGATGGCCAGCCGTTACTAAAGAGAGATGCTACAAGATAGATTTAATAAAAAGGAGTCAGGGCTGAATGCAGAAACAAAGAAGACTACAGAAATCTGTGTATTTCAAATTAATCTACTTCAACACCTTAAAAGCCATAATTATCATGAAATTGCTCAACTGAGCCTTTTCTTGCTTTTTAAATGATTTTTTGCTATTATGGCCTTTGGATTACTGCAGTGTACTATTGCTATTTTAAGCATCTTTTCCTCTTTAGCAGTATTAATAATCTACACAGTACTACTGGCAGGGCTGGCCCAAGCCATTTTGCTGCCTGAGGCAATGGACAAGATGGCTCCTTTCCCCATTCCATGCATAAAAGCTGACCAGACTGGCAGTTGAATCTTACTTACTTCAAACTTGGAGACAGAAAAAACGTCCTTCACTGCACCCAAAGGGAACAGGATAGCGTAGAGGGCTCAGGATAGGCCATATAGCACATGTAGTTCTGTCCTCCATCACCTCACCGCTGCCTCAGCATCTGCCATCTGCAGCACCTGCATCATTTTGCCTAATTGTAGGGCCAAACCTTTTGGTCTGCCAAATGTTGTATAAGTTTAAGTTTGTCCTCACCAAAGCAGATCATTTTTATTACGCCCATTTAACAGATGGCATACTATAGATCTTACACAGCCTTCCCCATCCTGGTCCTCTCCAGATGTTTTGGATTACAACTCCCACCATTCCTGGCCATTGACCATACTGAGAATTGATGAGAATTGAAATCCAAGACATCTGGAGAACAACAGGTTGGGGAAAGCTGTGTTACACCCTACTTAAGGATTTGAACCCATGCTTTCAGTGGTCCAGGTTCAGTATTTGGGCTGCTAGAATATAGAAATCAGCACTTCAGACAGCTTCTTGGAGAGTGTTACAAATATAATCCCTTTGGATAAACAAATAAAATAAAAATAAAGTAAAATAAAATAAAAAGCCAAGGTATTGGTGTTTAATAAGGAGGATATATGACGACCTTAGTTTCGTGTAAAATGATAGATGATTTGAAATGCAGCTGCAAGGAGGTAACTCCCATGTGGCAAGCTGTTTGCAGAAAGAAGCTCTTTATGTTGTCCCACTCATTTCAACAATGGCAAGATAAGTCCTCTCTTCTGGAATTTTTAGTGGCATGGTTAGGAGTTGCCAGAACCATATACAGAGCTGCTTCACACAAATGGTTTGCTGCACAGTAGTACCACCAAGTCATAGTCACTTTATTTGTATACCATTTTTCAGTATGCCTTACACGCAAAGTCCAAGGGGCCTCCAAGGGACACACACAACTGGTTGCATGGTGCTAGTTCAAAGTAACTATACTTCATGTTGCAACCATGGCGCTGTTCGTGCATACAAACTGGGCTTAAAGGTTGTCAATTAAATGTATGTAGCAGGCCCCCAAAGTAATACGATTTATAAAAATCATTACATGCAAGACTCTAGACTTCTCTGATCATTGCTAAGCTTGGAATCTGCCTGCAGTGATATGTCAATCATAAAAAATTCTCACCCTCATGACTTTTAAAATGATCTTTCCATCATTTTATGATGTAGGAAATCTGCTAAAGCTGTATAAACAGGCAACCACAAAGTTAGCCACTGAATAAGAAACCAACCAACTTCTTAGGATTGGTTTAAATGCTCCAAAGCCCCCTATTCAGGGATCATGAATGCAGCTGAGAGAAGGAAGTAATATCTGACATGCCATGCTGACCAGCAGCACTTCCTGGAGGCAATTCAGAACAGATCACTTTTTTAAAAACTGAATTTGGCATGTGAATTGCTACTGGGAAGTGGAGCCTGTCAAAATGGTAGTACTGGTCAGGTGCTACGTCTTCCTTCAGCTGCTCCCACAAAAACATTCTGGGTGGAGGGTCTTAGAACCCATTCTTAGACTTGCATTAAAAGGACACTGATCCTACCTAGGCACCTGGACAAATCAAATCTATACACTTGGAGACTAATTTTAGCCCTGAAAAGGGAAACCAGAAAACCTGACTTGGCAAGTAAATTTACTCAGTCTCACTGAGATCTACATTCTGGAATGAGCTGGATTAGCTCAGGCCTGGAAGGGAGAGGTTAAGACGGAAAATAGCAATGCAGGACTTTAGGTGCCAACTGAATCATGAAGCAGCTTTATGTTCAGGGCTGTTGCCATTTGCTGCTCTTGCCATACACTTAGCAAAAGGACACCTCTATTCCCAGGACCACTGGAAAAATCAGAAGGTACTGGCTATTCTTTCCTAACTGTAGCAGGAAAAAATGGACGTACTGAACAAAATAAAGCAGACTGGGGGTAGAATTGCAGGGGGTGGAGGTGCAGAAGAAAAGCTCTTCTCTGGCTCCTCCTTTCTTTGTAGATAGCCATTGTAGCAGAAGGAGCTGAATACCACAGAGTTAGTGTGAACACAGTCAGGTAGTCATAAGGGAAGCAGAAGTATTTAAACACTTCAGACCTATACCATACACATCTGAAAATCAGTGACACTGCTCATGTATGCAACTAAAACAACAACTCTTAAGCTATGGTTTGAACAGGGGAGCAAGACTACATGAAACCAGTTCTAGTTGTCGTACATTGGAAATCCAGTATTAAAAATGCATGTCCTGGATTGTTATTACATGGTCTTTTAAATGATTTAACTGGAGGAATGTCCAGCTATGCTTCACATGCTTGCAAACTGTAATCTAACTCATCCTCAGACTTTCTTGACATTCTACTCGAGTATATATGGTAACGCCGCAGCAACTGCACCCACCTACCTTCATCATTAGCAGACAGTTTGCCGTGGAGTACATCACCCGGCCCAGACGTGACCTCCACAGCTGAACGGAGGCTGTAAAATGAGAGCAGCTTGTGAATGTGCACAAATAAATTAGAAGCTCTTTCCCTAGCCATCAATTATCGGTCATATGCATTCTGATTTAAACGATTTCCCCTCGTTAACATCACTGCATTCAAGCACAGTGTTCCTAACATTCTGCCATGCTGCACTGAAAATCCTGCACCCTTTCAATAGTAAGAGGCTTGATTGGTGAAAGGAACAGACTGCCTGAATAAATGAAGCAATAATACAAAGCTGGGAAATGACCTCTCAGCTTTTAGCTCAGGCAACTCTATAAGGAAGCATCCATTTTCCAATAGCAGAAAGAACAAAGGGTGGGGGGGAGAAAGAGCGAGTGAGCGCTAAGTAATTATTACCATTGGTGTGCAATCATGTAATTTAAATGATTAAATTTACACTATTCAGCCCCCTCAAACTGACCAGCAAAGTTAAAAATCTCATTTCAGAACCAGAGCATGAAGGTATAAGGGCTGCCTTGGTCTGGAGTCCTGCTGAGGTCCTGCACTCTTGCCTCTGGCTTATGAGATGGTAGAAAAACCTGCCAAGGTTGTCTGCCACCCCTATGCTACTGGAGCTCAGGGGGGTTTAAAAGCTGCTGCATATAGTAGCAGCCGATCTCTCACTCCCTTATTTGCAGACAGGCTCCTGATGTGAGAGAATGAATGGCTCATGCGGATCTTTCACTGCTTAAAGGGATCGAGATCGGCACAGCCAACTAAAGGAGTCTCTTGCATTAAATAATGAATGGCAGGGTAAAACTAGTTTGAAATATGTATTAAAATATGTCTAGGGCTGCAGTATTAGGCACACTTATGAGGAAGTAAGTCCCACTGTATTCAGTGAGACTCACGCCTGAATCAGTACATAGGATCGGGCTGTAAATTTAATTGCTTTAAGGTTTGTAGTGATGTCCCTATGCCTGCTGTTATCACTTTGAATGGATATTGCATGAAGAGCAGCCCCCAAAAGATAGGTGTAACAGAACTACTGGAACAGCAGTGAGATATGCATCACTTTTCTTGTCTGATACAACATGCTCTTTTTATGACTGCAGACATTTGCTTTATAATAGTATAAAATAGTATAATAGTCTTTGTAATAGCCCTATCCAGGACTCGCAGAGGATTATTTATTTAGATTGGCTTGTGTCAATATCCAGTATTTTTCAAAATACATTTCTCTGTGTGCATACAGAATTTAAGTTAAAAAAGAATTAATTTTCTTTAATTATCCTTGTCCCTGGCCCAAATAATATCAAGAAAGCAAGAGCAAAAATGAAGCCAAAATGGCTGTTATCAACTGTGCCCATTCCTCTACAGAAGTCTGATTCAAAACTGATTGAAATCAACCCATGTTTTTCTCCACTGCTTGATATTGGTGGGAGTCATGCAAGTGAAGCAGAGATCAGATACAAGATCAGATTCAGCAGAGCAAACCTGTAAGATGCATTATAACTATTTAAGAAGCTTTCACCCCACCAGAAGAAAATCAGTAACCAATACAATAAAAATGAATAAAGGAGTAGAGAATATGTTCATTTCTAATTGTAATCACTGCCACATTACATAACAATAGGTGTTATTTTGCAGCTCTTAATTTAGGCTGCATTTTTAGTGCATTTGTTCCAAGCTACTGTTTTTGTTTCTCTGGGAATTGTGTGTTGTGGAGCAGCTGCAGGACTTCATGCCTCGGGGAAAAAAAAGAAGAGGGGAAAGCGCTGCCAGGAAAATGGTGCAATGCTAAATCTCTTTCCTCCCACTGAACAAATGGAGACTGAAATGCCCTATCCCCTGTTTGGAAGAGAGGCAATGCAACAAGCTGGTTTGTGCAACACCTACTCAGACCAGCAGTAGGGAAATTATGCTGCAGATCTAATCCCATCAAGAACGGAGGCTGTTTCCAGCCACCAGTTCACAAGGCAAAAAACAAAGGTTTACCTCAGCTGGAGTTCACACAAAGACATATACAGAAAGTTCCTTGCAGCTCAAAAGTGTACTAGAGACCCTTGCAGGGAACAGATCTGATTGACCTACTCAGGAAGAGATGCCATCAGTCCCTACAAGTGTCCTTTGGGCAGCATTAGGCAGACAGGCAGCTGTAATGCTGCTGCACTCCAAGCACATAACAACCTCTCACAGATGCTCAAACGCAACCCCCTCCCCCTAAGATTCTGCTGGCTGCCTCTTATTCCTCTGCTGAGCTAAGCTTAGCTCTGAAAAGCAGCTGCGGTGAAGGAGAGAGCAGGCAGACAGAAACAATCATGCTGAAGGGTGAGGAGAGGGGACACAATGGGGTGGGTGGGTGCGGGAGAAGAACCATGGAATGCAACTAGGAGAGAAAAAGTCTTATGACTGTAACCATCAGGAAACAATCAGAAATCCTTGGACCACTTTGACCACAGATGATGAAAACAAAAGTGAACAAGAGAGACACCTATATTTTATGGTCCCCCTGCCCCACCTCAAGTAACTTTGGAAGTCTTGCTGCTATGGTTTGTATGTGTGGAATTTAGGAGTTATTTATCCCCCTAATGCTCCAGAGAGAAATATGCCATATCCATCAGCACTAGCATGCATTACCTGGCTGTCTGCTTCTATTTGACTCGGGGCTCTAGATCCCACAAGACTTCACCCTCTGACCTCGCAGCCCTACCCCCTAATCCCAGATGGGTACTCCATGAAGGAAAGGCAACATTCAGAATCACACTCTCTCTCCCTCGTATGTTCTATGAGTTGGGCACTGTCACTGAAAACAGGGCAATTTCTATATTAAGGCTCTTTAGCACTGCTGTGGCACTGCTGTTTTTGCAACCTGCTGGAAGTGGAAGCAAATGTATGGTTCCATGTAGTTCCCATTATAGAGTAATATTCTGTGTAACAATCCCACCTACCTATCCTCACAGGCAAGGTCGCAAATGTGTTTTCTCACAGGTAAGGCTGCAATACAATACACATTTACCTGGGAGTTCAATGGTAGTTACTTCTGACAAGGCGTGTACAGCATTGTGCTTTAAGTCTCAATCGGGTCAATGGGACCAACTCCCTAGTAAGTGTTTTTAGGATAGCAGTTTTGAATCAAAAAAGGTATCCCTGTTTGACGTTGCTTTCAGAACTCATTCCAAACATTATGTGCTTGTTCATTACTTTAATTTCCCCCCCTATTAGTGCTATTGAACTTTGGCGATAAAACAAAAGAAACGAATTCCCAACTCCTGCAAGTCTCTCCACTCCCCAGCATGATTCAAGGGTACCAGTGTTTAGGGTTGTTGTTCTTTTGCCAGGAGGCAAGGAGAAAGAGGGGAAGGTAGGCTGGCAGAGAGGTGGATGCTGACGGCAGTACAGTCCAACGAGAGTGGACAGCAAAGGCAGCCTGCTGCTAGGCTGGGGCGGGAGAAATGGGTAGCAGCTCTCCTCTTCCCCTCAACCCCTTTCTCCCAGCCTCTGCCATTATTGCTGCTCTGAGGAGGGGAGGGGGAGTTTCACAAAAGGCATGTGTACACATTAGTGCTTTTCTGGGAAATAATACTGAAAAATATGAGAGAATGGACAATTATTACTTATGGGAAAGAGGGAAGAGGGAGTGAAGGAAACGGGGCTTCACCAATCACCTCACACATCACTGCTTCAACCAGGGGAATCCAGCCCAATTACTTGAGGCACCAGGAGGAGGGCTCACCTATACTGGAAATTGCAGTGAGTGTGGCAAATTGCAACTTAGGTTGCCTGAACCCAGGTGGTTCTCTGGCAGCAAGAGGGCACCCAGAGAACTACAATAAACCTTGTTAAGTTCACAACACAACAGAAACTGGTTAAGAAGGCAATATTTTAAAGATTACCAAAAAAAATTAAAAAAATAACACACACCATCTTCTATTCGAGTGATCAGAAGGGTATCTAGCATCTGAATAATTTAGAAGTTCAGACAAATGAGGGCTATTTTCATACAGTTATTCTAGTATAGGACTACATAGGAAGGACACAAAATTAATTTAGATAATTGAAATTTCCATCATGGTGATCAAAAGTATATTCTATACTGTTATGTCCTCAGTTATATTTCTTTCACTCTTGGGGGAAAATGAGCAAAGTAAAAGCCTTGTAAAATATGCAATCAAAATATGGTAACATAGAGTAGACGATTCTTTAAACAAAATATCTAACAGGCTCTGACACCTCAAAGGGGTCTGGGTCTAAACAAGAAGCTCAAACATCAGGAAGAGAGGCATATGGAGACGAGATGAGTTTTAAGATTGAATGCTCCTTGGGTTTCTCTTCTGTGCTTTAGCATCACACTGCTATAATCATAAATCTGTCCTTCTAAAATGGCAGCCATTTTCTTTTTTAAACTGAAGACAAGATCTGATTTAATGCATCAGTATGATCAAAATAAAACGCAAATCTGTGAAATGATTTCCAGCAATCAAAGTACAAGGTGCATCACTTTAAAGGCTGAACAGGCTGTATAAACGACAATACTACTGTTATAACAGCTGCGGAGCAATCTTGTGAGAACTTCTGACAGTACCTGGGCAAGTGATAAAAATACACGGTCTGTGGAAAAAAAGGCTTTAGGGTATACCTACCATGTCTGTTCTCCTGGGTAATGTTAGTCATGCTTCCATCTTCTGTTAAGCCATATTCTAAGTTGTCTAATATCTGCAATGAATATTTTTAAACAACTTTTGTGAGTTTTAATACCATTTTTGAAGTTAGGAAAAATTTTGAATATTAAACACGAATCAGCCACAGTTGTCACATTCTGCATGCACTGAGAATTCAAACAGGAATCTTTCATGAAGGGACATTTCAAAATCACTGATCTGTCAGCATTAGTAGGATTAATTAGGAAGAAAACCTGAGAATGAATTTGGCTGGTAGCTTGGTAGAACTGTTTTATAGTATGACCTGAGAGTTAAAATGCTGAACATATTTGTGATGTACACATTAAGCAAGATATCAATTATTTCTTTAAGGGAAGGCTTAGTAGCTTGTGAAAAACCAGCCCAGTGTGCAATAGCTAAAGCAAACTAAAATAGCCTGTTCTGCTTGTGAGCCACAATGCCAAGCACTGCTCACTAGTGATGACAGCCCAGCAGGGGCTTCCTGTGTTTGCTGCCTGCCTGGCACAATATAACAAGGAGGTTGCAAAATATCTGGCAGGCCACAATATGTGGCTGATAAGCTGCATTCAGCTTGGTGGGTCACATGTTCTGCAGGCTAGAGTTAAAGTGCTGGATGTGGACCCGGGAAAGCTGGGTTCAAATAGCTACTCAGCTATAAAGCTCAATGAATGGTGTTAAGCCAGTCTCGGCCTAACCTACCTCCCGAGTTTTTGAGGATGGAATGGGATAATGCCCATATACACCATCCTGAACTCCTTGGAGGAAGGGAGGGATATATCTACATATGAAGCTCCTTAAGACTAGAGTCAGCTAAATTAGTCCATCCAGCCCAC
The DNA here is from genome assembly GCF_057233095.1 of Heloderma suspectum. NCBI lineage: Eukaryota > Metazoa > Chordata > Lepidosauria > Squamata > Helodermatidae > Heloderma > Heloderma suspectum. The sequence continues at coordinate 278,613,922 of NC_139458.1, forward strand.
TATTGTGTATGACAGGCAGCAGCACTCTAGGTTGTCAGGCGGAGGGTTTTTTCCCCCCTACACCTGCTACATGAGATACTTTTAACTGCAGATGCCAGGGATTGAGCCCATGATCTTCTGCATGTAAAGTATGTGCTCTAACACTGAGCTCTGGCTCCTTCCTCAATGGGCTGGATACAGAGTTGCCCTTCTGCAAACAGAAGGGCTACTTCCATTCATGGAATTGACTGCAATCCAGTGGAGGTTCTTGCTGGTGGAAGCGGGGGAGGGGAGAGGCAGTTTTCGGCCATTCCCCCTTCCTCCTGAAGCTCTTGAATCAGGTCCCACGCTATTTCAGAAGATCCCCAAGTGCTCTGGAACAGTTTTCTGGGGAGGCACACAAAGAGCTGATGGGACAAAGGTGATCCGATAAAAATCCCCACCCCTCCACTTCCACCAGTGGGACCATCCCGTGAGCAGAGTTCCATTCATTATCCCAGCCAATGTGATTAAATACATGAAATGCTCACATTGATTCCAAAAAACTTTCTAAAAATGTTCTGTTTAGTAGTTCTGTGGCTTACAGCAGAACTTAGAGGAGTTTATTTTTAGTTAAAGAATAATTTTCTTCCTGTATCATGCATGTTTTATTTCAAACTGATTCCTGTGATTAAACTGAAGTCAAGGTAAGATAGAATAAAGATGGCTGTGACAACCTGAAGAACTGTTTGGGCTACTCTCTTTGAGTGGTTTTGTGCCTGAAATTATAACCCAAACCTCCTATCTGCACTAAAGAATACCTTTGGTTCTCTCCGCTCCACTGTGATGCCTCAAATACCCTCACTTCTGAAATCATGACTGTAGCATCCTTTGGCCAAAAACGACTGAATAAGATTAACCTTGAAGTCTGCTAAAACCACTTGTACTTCAATTAGCTATGAGTTTCTGCCGATCAGCACATATCAGGGATTCCCTCTCCTGGGGACCGAGTGCACTGTTTCTGCGTTGTTCACAGCTCCTGCCAGCTGAGAGAGGCTATTTATACTATAGTTTCCAACAAAGAGGTCCATGCAGTTCTTACTTTCTAGGCAAATTAATCCAGATTAAATATATTTATTAACTAATTATATATAGTGTCATCAATGAACATGGTACTTTAAAGTTAGTAACAAGAACACGATGATATGCCTGTGCCCAAAGGAGCGTATCATCTAAAGTTCAATAGTAGGAGGAGAAACAAAGAGTGGGGAGGAAGGAAAGGGAGAGTCAAGGATAATATGGGATGAAAACACGCAAATGAAACTATATGTACTGAGGCTTTATTTTAGATGGGGGTGAAAAGTAAGGGGTTTGAGAAAGGATTTGGAAGAAGAGAGAGAGAGAAGGATGTGGCATCATACAGCTGTTCTGGGAGAGTGTCCCCGAGAGAGGGGATAGGAAGCTGATTGAGGAAGTGGGAGTCTGGGGCAGTTGAGGATGGTAAAGTTGGAAGAGCAAAGGTCACAGGCAGGGACATGTCAGGAGAAAAGGACAGGAAGGGTGGAGCTCTGAAGGTAAGACCAAGGAGCTTGTGCTGCATGCATAAGGCAATGTGAAGCCAGTGAAGGGATTTGAGGAGGGGCACTACATGTCCAAATGGCAAGAGAGCTTAAGAATTTTGACAGCAGAGCTCTAGGCTGTTGCACAGGTGTGAAATATCATTAGCCAAAACCATAGAAGTACCTACACCTCATACTCTGGTCCATAAACTCTAGCCCCTGAAATTATGGAAATTTTCTCAACACTATCCAAAGGGTATACCTGCTTTTCTGTCTAGAAAAGAAAGAGTTCCGTTTCCAAAGGAAAGGGGGAACAGGGTAAAAAGACAAAAATAGCAATGTTCTAGCTTCTGAAAAGCAAGGATGAAACTCTGGTGCACTGGAATGCTGTTTCTTGGCCTGTTTTTTGAGGAGCCATATTTTATAGTGACTGGATTCATGTATTTGAGACCTATATCTACAGGGTTGGTTTTTTCCCCAGAGCTTCCATTCTCCGTTCACGAGCAGCAAGGTGTTTTCCATACTTGTTAGAAAAACAATGGGTGATAAAATGAGAAGAATTGTTCCCGTGCAGTGATACCACTGGGAGTAGTCTTGTTCATTTCCATGATGCAGTTACGTTATGTAACGAGATTAAGTCTTCCTACTAGAAACAGGAGAGCTACAGTGACACAGGCACCTTCTCTGGCTGCATGATGCTATCACATCATGCTGCGCTGTGGGCAGACTTTCCTATCAAAAGTGGGTGAGGCACCCCCTGGCAACACAGTCCTGTCCATTTTGGGCAGAAAGTCTTGCCACAAAACAGCATGGTACAACATGAATCACACAATGCTGGAACGTCTACAGATGCCCACTTTCCACTGCACTGATCGTATACTATTCAAAAAGGAGAAGTGGCCATAAATTCAAGTCATGAATTACACTTAATCTTTCAACAAGAAAGGGGGACAGTATTAAGACACAGAAGAGCAGAACGTGTTCATGCCTAAACTGATCCCAAACATCTTGTATCTATTGAAATGTGACCAATGCAAACAGCAAGTTATCTTTAGTTCAGGAGGGACCCAGGGGTGAAGCCTAAATTCAGCCCCTGGCACCCTCAGTTAAAAGGTTCTCAGGTCAGGTTAAAAGGACCAGGAAAGCTAGGCCTGAGATCATGGAAAGCTGTTCTCAGCTGGAGTATAGCAATCTCGATGGACCAAATATCAGACTCCATATAAACCAGTTCATATTAAATTGGCATGCGATTAAAGAAATCTTAGGCAATGAATCATATGAGATTTGGTGGTTTAATCAATAAATCAAAGCTGATGTAGTTTATTTATGAGAAACAAAAGTTCTAAATGAAAAAAGGATGCAGGTCACAGAAAGCATCATTTCAGAAGACGTATTTCCCTTCTCTCTCACAGAAGGGAATGCCTCTTCTAAGATGGTGCTTGTCAGCTGCAGTTTTTTAAAAAGTACCTTAATCTGTTGTCTGATTAAGCAGGGACACTTCTCAAATGTTTTAACATTAATCCGGGGTGACTCAGGAGTTCATGGCTGCCATGACAACCATGGGGATGTCCCAACATGTCATTGGCCCAACACATGTAAAAGGATACATGCTAGATTTGGTTTTCTCAACTGGGCAGGAGGATGGTGATCTGAAAGTGGGAAATTAACATCTGTCCCCTTGTCATGGTTGGACCACTTCCTACTAAGGTTTAGACTCTCGGCAGCCTTTCCCCTCTGCAAGGGTGGGGGACGTATTAAAATGGCCCACCCCCAGAGGCTAATGGATTCCGATGGATTCCAGAGATCTCTGGGGGATTTTCCTGCTGGTGTGGCTGGTGCTCCTATTGAAGCCCAGGTCGCTCTGTGAAATGCAGAGATGACTCAGATGGTTGACACGATCACACCCAAGTGCCCTCTCCCCTTTGGTGTACACCCGAGCTGAGGGCAATGAAACAAGAGGGCAGACGGCTAGAATGCAGGTGGAGGAAAACTCATGCTGAATCTGACTGAACACAGGTTAGAGCTCATTATCGAGCCTACTTTGTGGTGGTGAAGGTGGCAAAAAGACAGTTCTTTTCCACCAGCATTGCATCTTTTCAGTGTCGTCCAGTGGAGATTTTCCGAGTGGTTCGTGGCCTGTTACATTCTGGGCCAGGGAGAGAAATGATGGAACCTTCAGTAGCATGCTGTGACAAGTTTGCACAGCACTTTGAAGGTAAAGTCACTCACATTCATCATGAATTGGACACCACAATTAATGCAGTTCCATTAGTAGAGGCGTCCAGAGCACTGTCTGGTCCAGTTTTATTGGATGAGCTTCAGTTACTGAGGCCTGAGGAGGCTGACAAGGTGCTTGGCCAAGTCTGGTCGGCCACCTATGTGCTTGACCTTTGCTCTTCATGGCTTATTACATCAAGCAAGGAGGGGATGTCTGCTGGATCCAAGAGGTTGTGAATTCCTCCTTGAGAGAAGGAGTAGTGCTGGACTCTTTACAAGAGGCAGTAATCAGGCCACTCCTAAAAAAGCTTAACCTGGACCCAGAGGATGTTAACCAGTGGCCAACATCCCCTTCCTGGGCAAGGTGCTTGAGTGGGTGGTTGCAGGACAACTCCAGGCACTCTTGAATGAAATGGATTATCTAGATCCATTTCAATCAGGCTTCAGGCCTGGTTTTGGAATAGAAACTACCTTGGTCGCCCTGTGGGATGACCTTTGCCAGGAGAGGGACAGTGGGAGTGTGACCCTGTTGATTCTCCTGGACCTCTCAAAGGCTTTCGATACCATTGACCATGGTATCCTTCTGGATAGGTTGTCTGGGTTAGGAGTTGGAGGCAGTGCACTGCAGTGGTTCTGCTCCTACTTGGATGGCCGATTCCAGAAGGTGGCACTGGGGGATTATTGCTCTGTGCCTTAGCAATTATGCCACAGGGCTCTATTTTATCCTCCATGCTGTTCAACATCTACATGAAACTGCTGGGGGAGGTTATCTGGAGGCGTGGGCTGAGGTGCTATCAATATGAGGATGACACCCAGCTCTACCTCTCTTTTTCATCAAACTCAGGTGAGGCAGTGGCTATTCTGAATCAGTGCCTGGGCACGGTAATGGACTGTATCAGGGCAAGTAAACTGAAACTCAATCCAGACAAGACGGAGGTACTGTTAGTGGGTGGTTCATGTGCCCTGCTAAGTGATGTTCAACTTGTGCTGGAGGAGGTTGCACGCCCCTTGAAGGATCAGGTTCTTAGTTTGGGGGTGCTCTTGGATCCAGAACTGTCTCTTGAGGCACAGGTGAACTCAGTGGCATGGAGCACCTTTTATCAGCTTAGGCTGATATGCCAACTATGCCCTTATCTGGACAGAGATAGCCTAGCTACAGTTATTCATGGTCTGATAACCTCTCATCTGGATTACTGCAATGCGTTATACATGGGGTTGCCTTTGAAAACTCTCCGGAAACTTCAGCTAGTCCAAAATAAGGCAGCAAGACTGTTAACAGGGACAGGCCGATAAGATCACGTTACACCAGTACTTTTCCAGCTGCACTGGCTGCCAGTCCATTTCTGGGCCGATTTCAAAGTGCTGGTATTAACATTCAAAGGCCTAAACGGCTTGGGGCCAGGTTATCTGAAGGATTGTCTCTTCCCATATGTGCCTGCCAGGACCCTAAGATCATCCTCAGGGGTCCTTCTCTGGGACCCCCCGCCAAAGAAAGTGAGGTGGGAGGAGGATCTTTTCTGCTGTAGCCTCCTGGCTGTGGAATGAGCTCCATAGAGAGGTTCACCTGTGCCTACGTTGTTCTCCTTGTGGCTCCAGGTGAAGACCTTTTCATTCTCCCAATATTTTAGCATTTTAGCTTCTTAATCTTTTAGCTCTGGTGTTTTAAATCTTTATTTTAAAATCTCTGCATTACCGCTAAGTTTTATTCTGATTGTATTGTTATACTGTGGTTTTAAGCTTTTATATTTTATATTGTTTTATGTTGCACCCTGTGGTTTTAATCTTTGCGAACTTTCTGCGAAGCAGAAAGCTTCGGCTATTGGGCAATAGAGAAATTAATTAAATAAACAAACAAACAAATAATTCAACCAATTAATTGACTAAACATTGCGGCCCTAATTCAAGATGCATGGGATAAACTTTGCTGTGTGACATGACAGGCCTTACAGTGAGTACCAATTACTATGTAAGTTCAAGTGGTTCAGATTATTGCTTCCCTTCATTGAGGTGAGGAAAAACTAATCTGTTCTCAACAGCAGGAGTGAGCAGCAAAAAGATCAGGATCTATTGATAGATCTCTGGGTGGTTTGCAGTAGATCAGCAAGTCTTTCTAACTCCCAATAGTTTAACAATAGCAAGTAAAAAGAATTCCTTGCCTTGTGTCAGTCCCAGACTCCATATTCCTCAACTGTAAAGTAGCTCTGTTTAACTAGGTCTTTGTGCAGCTCTGCTGGCCAATTTTAGGGATCTTAGAATACCTGATCTACAGTAACTCAAATGTAGATTTGAGAATGCAGGTCATCCCAATCTACTGCTCATGTGTTGCAGGAGACAATTTGTTCTATTCCCTTGACCAGTATTTTGTGTCTAGTTCCTCTGCCCTTCCACTCTCCAGCCATTATTTTGCACTTGGATCTCGTTAGTGGATGCCAGGGTTCTAGTAAAAAACAAAGTAGACCCCACAAATGTGAAGTCTGCCCACCTCTGTTCAACAGCATATTTAAAAACAAGCCAATATCCAGGCTAAATTCTACCCTTTTGTATATTGCAAAAAATTGTGCCACAAATATCACTGGAGGGTTGGGAAGCTTAAATAAATACATACTTACATTGTCTCCTTTTACATTCCTCCCCTCCACCCTCCAACATATCTCCAGGTTAATGCCTGCTAGACTGTTCCTCTTACCAGTACCAGTCTTTAAGTGGTCCCAGCTAGGTTTCCGAAGGAATATTTCACAGAGATGAATGAGGAAAAAAATAAATGAATATCCATGCTGCAGCTTTTGTTTGCCTGAAGACAATCCCCTACTAGGCTGGCTCACCAGGACAAAGTACATTGATTTATGTAAGGAAGGCCAGTGGCCCAAATGAAAAACAAAACTAGAAGCTTAAAACCCTTCAGAAAAAGCAAGGAGCTCCATCGAGGCTCTTGAAGTTCGGAATACACCATTCTGATTTTCCTTTGAGTTTTTTTCTGGTAATGCCTATAGGCTACATATTTACTCAATGGAAAGAATCCACAATCTAACATTCCTCCTGAAAACAGAAACAAAGCTCTACATTTCATGAAATAAAAACTAGGAAAACGTCTAAGAAGCAACACAGAGAATACATTAAATGTCTGTAATAATCTATGCATGACTATAAAATATAAAAGGCTTCCTTCAGAAAATGAGTCTTGCCCAAACAGGAAGAATTCAATGGAGCCCAAATTCTGGCAAAACATTAAGTAGACAAGGCAAATGAAAAAAAAAAAAAAAAGAATTTGAAGGGAATATTGGTAAAAACATCAATTCCAGGTCTCTTAGATGACATTGGTTTTATTATCCATTTCAATCCAATTTTAGGTCGTGCTTTGGGGCAGAAACTGCCTTTGCAATTCTGTGAGATGACCTTTGCTGAGGGAGACACAGGAGTAGCGCAGCCCTCTTGGTTCTCTTGGACCTCTCAGCATCTTTCGATACTATCAACCACGGTATCCTTCTGGATTGGCTGTCTGAGTTGGGAGCACCATTTTACAGTGCTTCCATTCCTACCTGGATGGCCATTTCCAGAAGGTGGTGCTGGGGGATTATTGCTCTCTTCTGTGGCAATTCCAGGTTTAATTCTATCTGCCATACTTTTTAAGACCCACATGAAACCGCTGGGCAAGGTTATCTGGGAATGTAGGTGGAGATGTCACCAATATGCAGAAGACACCCAGCTTTACCTCTCCTTTTCATCTCACCCACGTGAGGCAGTGGATGTCCTGAGCAGGCTAATGGATTGGATGAGGCCCAATAAACTGAAGCTCTTGTCTGAAGATGGAGGTACTGTTAGTGGGTGGTCCATCTGCCCAGTTGAGTGGTGTTCAACATGTACTGGATGGGGTTGTACTGCCCCTGAAGGATCAAGTATACAGTTTGGGGATATTCCTGGATCCATCATTGTCACTTGAGGCACAAGTGGCCTCAGTGGCTAGGAGCATCTTTTATCAGTTTAGGCTGCTATACCAGCTGCAACCCTACCTGGAGAGATAGCTTGGCAATAGTTATCCATTCCTTGGTAACCTCCTGGTTGGATTAGTACAATGCATTGTTCATAGGGCTACCTTTGAAAATGATTTATAAATGTCAGTGAGTCTAAAATAGAGCTGCTTGGTTACTAACTGGGACTGGTCAACATGAACGTGTCATGCCAGTGCTTAGAAGTTGCACTGACTTTTTAGTCTGTTACTGGACAAAACTCAAAATGTTGGTGTTGACCTTTAAAGCCCTTAATGGCTTACGACCAGAGTATCTAAAGCAGGAGTCCCCAACCTTTTTGGATCCGTGGACACATCCGTGGACACATTTGGGAATTTGAGAAACTGCTGTGGGCTCCACCACAAAATGGCTCCCATGGAAGATGTGGCTTGTCACATAATGACTGCAGTGGGGGCCTGGCTAGTCAAGAGATGGTGGTGTGAGAAAAACAGTGAGGCTGGAAGGGAGGGGGAAATGGAAAGAGTTGCTTCCTGGCCCGCCCAGTCTTCTTCCGTCCACACAGACCTTTCCCCTTTGCGCGCTCTCTCTCTCCACTCCCAGCCTGTAGCCTTGATATTTCTCTCTCCCAACCCCTTTCCTTGCTCTTTCCCTTCCCTGTCCCTAGCCTTCATCTTTCTTTCCTTTCCTAGCCTTGCTCTTTCTCTCCCATTCACCCCCTTCATCTTGCTGTTTCTCTCCATTCCCAGCCTCCACCGTTGCTATTTTTCTCCCCCTCACCTCTTTGCCTCACTGTTTCTTCCCTGTCTTAGTCTCTAGCCTCGCTCTTTCTCTCCCCTCTACCCCTCTGCCTTGCTTTCTCTTCCTGCCTGCTGAACAGCTGATCAGCAGCAGGTTCAAGAACAGGAAAGAGACCCTGGTACCCTAACATTTTTCAAAATTTTATTGGATTTTTTTTGGAAGGGGGCCAGGAAACCCCTTTTGGAAGGGGTGCCAATGGGGGTGCCTGCAGGAGCCACATTGGGGACCTCCGATCTAAAGAAATGCCTCCTCCCATAAGTAGCTGCCTGGTCATCTATGGAGGCCTTCCTCCTGCTGAATTAAGTTAGGTGAGTGGCTACAACAAAGACAGCCTTCTCAGCTGTGGTGCCCTGCTTAGTTGCCTAGTACCCACACTGTTAAATGTTTAGCACCAGGCAAAGACATTCCTCTTCTCCCAGGCATTTTAGCTGCTTTTAGATAGTTTATATTGTATTTGTATTTCCTGTGCTGATATTATTTATTGTGTACTATGATTTTCTTTTTTTAGTATTATGTAATCAGCTGAGAGAACTTTTGTTATTGTGAGGACTACAAACATAAGAAATAAATAAATCAACAATAAATATTCCTATAAAGACTTCAGAAGAAGGAAACTGGCCAGGGAGATGGTTGGACCATTACAGACCAAAAAAGTAGAAGCAGTGCTAAAGGAGGATAGAGAAATTGCAGAGAAGTTGAATGAATTGAAATGAATACTTTGCATCTATATTTCTTGTGGAAGATGTAGGACTGATACCTTGCCTTAACTGATTTTTTTCAGGGTGCCTGAAGAATCAGATCAAATAGAAGTGACAAGAGATGAAGTTCTAGAACCTATAGACAAGTTAAAAAAATTAGCAAATCACCAGGTCCCAAAGGCATTCACCCAAGAATACGTCAACAAGAAACTTATTTTCAATTCTTACAATATTATGTCTAATATTGGCCTCTGCTCCAGAGGACTGCAAAGTAGACAATGTAATGTCAAATTTAAAAAAGGGATCCACAGGGAAACCCAGAAATTATAAGCCAGTTAGCTTTATATCTGATAGGGTAAACTGGCAGAAAGCATAATTAAAGCATACAGAAGAACAGGTTTTCTGGAGGAAGGATCAGTATGCCTTTTGCAAAAAAAGTCCTGCCTCACTAACTTTTTGGAGTTCTTTGATAGTGTCAATAACTATGTGGAAAGGGGTGACCTGGTTGATATTGTATGCTTGGACTTCCAATAAGCTTTGGACAAAGACTCTAACCAAAGGTTTCTGAGTTAACATAGCACTCATGGGATAAGAGAATGTAATTCATAATCCTTGTATTAGTGATGTTTTAAAACAGCAAGAAGCAGAGAGTAAATGGGCAGTTCTCACAACAGAGGATGTAAGGCTGGGCCTCCTAAGTATCTGTATTGGGATTAGTGTTATTTAACTTGTTCATTAACTGATGTGTAGTTAGAGGACAGTGAAGTGCACAAATGTTTAGGTAAATAATTATTTAGGATAGTGAATACCCAAGCAGCCTATGAAGAGCTCCAAAAGGATTTCTCTAAACAGGGTAAATGGTTGTCAAAATGGCAAATGAATTAAATGTAAGTAAGAATAAAGTATTGCATATTGCAAAAAAAAGAGAGAAGAAATCTTAACTTTACACAGATGGAATTTGAACTAGTGGTGACTAACCAGAATTGAGATTTGGGAGGTCTGGGGAGCTCAATGAAAACTTCAACTCAGTTTCAGTAATTGTGAAAAAAGGCAAATTCCATGTTAGGGATAGTTAGGAAACGGATAAAAAAAATAAAATGGCTAGAATTGTGATGCCCTTATACAAATCGATGGTGTGGCTACATGTGAAATGTGTGTATAGTTCTGGCTGCCTATTCCATAATAATGCAGAATGAAAGTGTAAGGTCAGGAAACAAGCATTCACATGGCTAACCTCTTTGGGCTGTATGTTACTGTAAAAAATTTAGGAACAAAAAGCACAACACAATCTCAGTTAGGCACGTTTAAATTTCACTGATTTCAGTAAATGAGCATTCCATGTGCTTAACTCTACCCAGCTGAAGTCAATGGAACTTAAAAGTACTTAACTTTGATTGAATTATCAAAATAAACCCTAACACTTTGTTTAGTTAGAGACAGAATGCTTTCAGGAAGCCAATGCAGTAGTCCTACTCCTTTTTCAAGTAACATGACAGCTGGCAATGAAGATGATTGTAAATCAGCATCAATTTGTAACGGGAGGGGGAGGTTTCCTGATTGCCAGTGAATACTGTATAACATACCTGTACATACCTGTGCCAGTAATCACAGCAGACTGCAGAGCTAGGCCTTGGACAGCCACTGAGTGAGAGCTAAGAGCCAGAAACTAGGAGTCTGCAGTCACAAGTCAGGTGTTAGACAAAGAGGATACTGCTGTTGCCTAGGCAACTTATCAATGGCCTGCCTGGACTGGAAGGGTCATTCTGGGTCCTAGTAACACGTCAGAGTTCAATGAGCACTGCAACCTGTAGCCCAGGTAATTCATCACACACAGCAGCAGCACAAAAATCCATAGCTTCCTAGTTCTAAAGCTGGTAGCTTTTGACACTGACTGTTAGTGATGCTGGGACTTGGCATCCGAGGCTGGGATCAAGTCAAGTGAGTTACCGCAGGATGATGTGTGCTCAGACCACAGAACCCTCTTCAAACACAGAAACAAACAGAGGCATGCAGCATCAGCCCCAGCAAGTGACCAGTTAGCATGATGCCTCTGGATTGGCCAAGCCATAAATATGAGGAGCCTGGACTTTCGGCTAACAGAATCTTCCATTCCCTTTAGGCATTCTAGCATTCCTCACTTCCAGTTCAAGCCACTGATTTCAAGGTCCCTGTGCTGGAAATTACACATGATCACTCAAGGTCCAGATTCAGATCCATTTAGTTATCCATGAGCCCAGCCTAGCTCAGACGCTGACGGTGCCTGAGTATCTTGTCATTGTTCTATTCCATCAAAAGTTTAACTAAAAACGAAGACCCTTTTGCCATTTCAAGCGTGATCTTGAAATCAGGAACTCATGTGAAAACAAGGGAGGATTATCCCCAATCATACTTTTGTCTCTGGATTTTAGTAAGTCTGCAGAGAAAGATGGTTAACCCAGCAAGACTGGACAAGAGGAGCTCCTTTTTAGGCCTACCTTCTGTGTTCTGGTATTATTGCATCATACCTGCATGTATTAACTGCTCAATAGATGGCTGAAGCTTGATGTTTGATCTAGCCACTCTGTATAAAGAGAGCAAAGCTACAGATGCTTAAGTGTTGAGTTGGCAGTCTAGAAAAACGTTTACCTTTGTGCAGATTGTTTTCATAGTATGCAGTCTATCAAGTGACTCCTGAGGATTTCCTAGGTACTGTTGAAGTTCAGCATGCAAAATCCGCATGGAAAAAGGAACCATGGATCCTAGAAAGATAATGGACACATATGGATTACTCTTACTGCAAATATGGGATCTGCATTTACCCAAGAGGCTGATCCAGATTTAAGCTGAATCAACAGGGCCGGTGGAAGTGGACTTCCCTGCCACCTCCTCCTTACTGCAAGCCCTCCAGACCCCTGAAAATGTTACATAAAGCCAGGAGACCCTGATGAATTGGGTGAGCTGTGGTGTGGGTGGGAGGGGGCACCCCCAAAAAATCAGGCAGAGGGACCTTCTGTGAGAAAAGCCCTTCCTCTTGTGGAAGACAGATCCTACATCCAACCTAAATTAAAATTTTATGTCTTCAGAGACAAATTAAATACAGGTATGATACACAACTTAGTGAGATCAAACTACAGATTTCTAGACAGCTCTCTCTCTCTCTCTCTCACTAATACACACACCACCACGTCATCGCCCCTGTTTATCACTGCAGTTAATTAATTATTTGCCTAAGATCTGTCCCCCAAATTTCAAAACAGATGATACAAAGAAGTGATGAGCAAGTGAAATCAGGCTAGTATGTAGCCATGATCTCCCTTTTATTGCAGAACTATAAGTGCAATACAAATCCTAATCAGGCTAGTGTTATGCACCTGTATTTCTTTTGTGTTTGAATGCATACCAACAACTGTTTTCAAGTTCTACCTATACGGAACTCTGGTTTCCAGCTCTTTTACTCAAAAACCTCACTTGCACAACATGGTGCAGCTTGTTGTAGGTTATTTACTTTGCATAATCAAGCCCCACTCGGGGGTTGTTGTGTCGAGCGAACATGGTGAGCATGGGCTACATGAGGCTGAAGCAATCCTCACATAACCCATGGTCTCGCAAACACCACAATCCCACTTTGGGTTAAATAACCATGATTCATTAACTGCTTTAAGTCTGCAAGAGTCATCAGAGGTCAGCAAATCTATTCCTTTGTGTGTGTGTGGAAACCATTGTTCCCTGTACTTCAAATACCATTGATAGAGATCTACACTTATTTTTAACGTGTTTTAATTATATTTTGCATAATTGTGTTGAGAAATATGTCAGATGTTAACATGCTGGGGGACTACCATATCCATAAATGCACACCTGAGATTGGCAAGGGAAAAGGTAGACTTGTATGACAGAAGCATATGTGCGACAGGGTCATTTCGTGATGAGACAGAGAAGGGCTGAACACACTCTGCATCATAGAGATAAACGTGATTCAAGACTACTATTTTCTGCAAAGGGTTACAGGTAACCCTTTAAATACACCTTACCATGGAAGATGGGGTGGGGAGCCTAGTTAATAACACAGAATTGCCTGTCAGCCCAGGGTTACTCTGAAATGACTTCTTAACCACTGGAAATTCAGAGTGTGAGGCTCTCTTCTGGATCTTTATAACTGTCCATTTTCCTGCCATTTGTGGCTTTGACTCCCAAACCACACTTTTTTTTGCCTTACTACATTCCTGCTACTCACGATCTCCCTTTCTCAGACAGCTACTGAATAAAAAAGCTTCACTCCACAGAAAGATGGGTATTCACCAAGCCACAGAGAAAAATATGACTTTGCTAGCTCCGAGTCTGGTTATTAAGCAAAGTTAATGATCCTACATGCTGCTGCATGGAAGGCCAACTCATTAGTACAGAGGTTAGCAAGCCATGGAAATCCATAACCTCGTGCAAAGACGTAATACCAGAGCTAACCCCATAGCTTCATTTTAAAATGGTGAATAAAGTTGCCAGCCAACCTGCACTGAAGTAAATTTCTTACAAAGTGGATTATTACGTGGCTCAATTCAGGGTTTTGGGGGGCGGGCGGGAGGGGGAGCTCCGTCTCTATTGCTCTATTACACCAGAACTCCTGGTTGGCAAAGAAATGGTAGAAACATATATTAAGGATAGCAGGCCAACATCTGAGCTCTGCTGGGTTCAGAGCTTGGGAGTTTGAAAGTGTTTTCAGAAGGCTAACAGTCACGGGTGCAACTTATTGGGAGGAAGACATGGCTTTGGAAGAGATGGGACTTCTCTCCCCCATTCCCCAACTGCATTCAAACTAAGCAAAATTACTACCAAGACTCTCAGTAGTTTTACAAAACACAGTTTAAGTTCAGAAAATGTTTCTTTGCCTTGTTTATCATAATTTTGCTCAAATATTTCATTTTGTTAGTTGCACTCTAGGAGAGAAAAAAAAGACTTCCATGTATATGAAAATACAGTACTAACAAGCGAGGACTCACTTAATGCTATGGCAGGGTATTTGAGCACAGATATGTAACTTGAGGTCAATCAGATCAGTAAATTTTCTTTTAGAATGAGAGAAACACACACAAAGATTGACATTAATAATGTATTTCTCCACTGGTGCCCTAGGACAGAAAGAGGCAACATGTATATCCCTGGCTGCATTTGGCCCTCCAATGCCCCCCTCCTCAGTTCTTATTAGCCATCGATGTAGCTTCCCCAAGAGCTCCACTTTCGAGACTGAGGAAGATAAGGAGGAGGAAAGGGCTTGAGTAAGAGTTAAATTGTTCTTATGGTATTTTGCTGCTGATGCTTTTGCCGTTTTTATTGGTTTTACTAATTCTATTCTTGTATGGATTTTAATCAGTTTTATTTCTTGTATGGATTTTAAAATTCTGTTGTAAGCTGCCTTGGGAACCAAGGTTCAGATGTGGGATAAACATACACCTAAAAACAAACAAACAAATGGACTGTGACCCATGGGATATAATGGTGCTTACTCTGAGCACCTAGCATAATCACCTCACTTTTGGCCAAGATTTGATATTCTTCTGACTGCCTTGCCAAATTTATCACTGATAAACAATTCTCTCAGTTGTCTCATTTTAATTAAAGTTATCAAAGCAGATATCATATAGTCACAGCTGTCCCTGTGCAAACACTTGATACTACTCTGCACAAAAGGAGTTATCTTGTAAGCTGAATTTCAATGGAAAGGTACAATATGTTATTTTTAAAAGAACCTATTTTATACTGAAAATCCAACCCTACCCAACATCAAAAACAAAATAAAGCAAACAAGCGCAAGATAAAGTTATTAAAATGTACGTTACAGAATACTGGCTAGTACCCAATTAACCACTTCCACTAACAGAATAGCTTCTGTCAGTTGATCTAGGATGGGACAATTCCCACTCTCCCTGCAGCCTGCTGCGCACCCTTAAATGTGCGCACCCTCCGAGGGGTTGAGGGATCTTCTGGAGCAGACTGGGGGGGGGGGGGTCAAGGGACTGCGGAAATCTCGTTACGTGAGTGGAAGTTGACTCATGCAAGGTCTGATTTCACCCACTAAAATTAAAATCACAAATCCCTGAAAGCATGCACTTAATGTCATACTACTTCTTGTTGAAGAATTGTGTATATTTCAATTTCATATTGAGAGAAGCCTGATATAATCTAATTTATATGCATAATAAAGGAACTAACTAGTCTACTGCACGTAGTTTTGTGATTCTGGAATAATTTTTTAAAACTCAAGAAACATTCTGTCTTTTCAAAAACAAAGTATCTAGCATTCAAAAACTGGCTCTTTCGGACTGAAAGAATCATCATCAACTTTGAACTGCTGCCTCAAAAATATATCAAAGTAGATCTTGGGAGCACAAAAGAGGTAATGACAAGTTGGTGAAAGTCTTTTGAGAAGGGAGATGGTTGTGAATCAAAGTTTGCAAAGTGACCATGTGTGCGCGTGCGCGTGCACGTGCGTATCTATGCACGCGCACACACATCAATCTTGATGGCCGAGAAGGTTTAGGGGTATAAAAGGCTCCTAGAGCTACTCAGTCAAGTTTTACAGAGTGCACTGAGGACTAAAAAGGCAGAAAGACACTTCTGAATTGTCAATGAATGCTCATCAGTTCTGGTGATAAAAAGCAAAAAACAATCAGATGACAGAAGCACAGGAAGTGTTGACTTTGAAGACTTATCAGACTTGAGAGAGTGCTCTATCAGAATTTCAGTTGAAACAATAACATTTGATTTGTTGCTCTATGACACCACCACATTGTTTTTCATCAAAGAATTTTCTTTTAAATTCCTCCTGCTGAGAATTAAGAAGCCAGGCCAAAAGGAGCTAACATGGTCTCCTGCTGAAAGGAAAAATCTACCAAAATGTAGTTTTTCACTGGACCCCAAATAGCAAAGAAATTGAGCCTCTGGACTAAAAAAAAACTGTTTGAGAGTCTTAATCTGAAAATATAAACAAAGGGAGGAAATGAATCCAGGCTACCAATGAGAAAATAAGTACATAAATAAATCATTCAGATAATTCATATGATACCGCCAAAATTTTCCATAAGTACTAGAGAAAGCAGACTAATCCCCCCCTAATAAAAACAAGGGGAAATACTGTATTGTAAACCTAGTTCACAGTCCTTCTATAGATTTCTGAATGTCCTAAGTAATGATAAAACTATGAAAATACAGATTAAAACATATATTTTGGGTTGGAGGCCCAAGTGGCCACAGTGGCTAACCTCTTTGGGCTGTATGTTACTGTAAAAAATTTAGGAACAAAAAGCACAACACAATCTCAGCTTCAGCTGGTTCACCAGCTACAGCCTCTCCTGGACAGGGATAGCTTGACCACTGTGGTATAGGCATTAGTAACCTTAAGACTGGATTACTGCAATGTACTCTATGTGGGGCTGCCCTTAAGGCTGCTTTGGAAGCTGGAGCTAGTGCAGAATATAGCAGCTTGGCTGTTGTTGGGAGCTGCCTCTTTTCAGCATGCAACTCCTTTGCTGAGGGAACTGCATTGGCTGCCTATTTGCTGCCGGGCCAGGTTTAAGGTATCAGTACTAGTGTACAAAGCCCTAAATAACTTTGGACCAGGATATGTGAGAGAGTGCCTCCTTCTTTTCCAAACTGCCTGGTCACTGAAGTCATCAGAGGGCATGTTCCTGGTGGTTCCACATGGACCCATGGCCCAGTTGGAGTCCACCAGGAAAAGAGCCTTCAGTGTGGTGGCCCCCTTCCTGTTGAACTCCCTGCCTTTGGAGGTCAGGCAGGTGCCAATGTTGTGTTCCTTCCGGTGCCTCCTGAAGACATTGTTATTTCGAGAGGCCTTCCTTGCGTGACCAGCCATGGTTTATTACATTCGACCTTACTGGAATTTCTCTTAAAAAAAAATGTTTTAACTGTTTTAACCTGGTGTTTTATTCTTTTACCTTTGTTGTTCATCACTACGAAATCTTCTGATGTGGAGTGGTATATAAATAGTATAAATAAATAAATAAATAAATAAATAAATTCAACCTTATTAAAAAAGCATTACTTTTTAAAAGCAATTAAAAGCTAAGCATGGTACAGAATAGGCAACAAAAGATGTTTGCAATCGTTGATAACTTGCATAAGGACAAATACATAAATATATATCTCTTTCTACAATGAAATATATATAATAAAACGGGCTGAAAATGTGTTCCTTGAGCAACTGCTTAAGTAGGAAGTTGAAACAAACAGGGAAAGAAGCTTGTAACATGAAAGCCTGAATAATGAAGGGTAAAGAGAGGTAAGTTTTACAGCACAGGTATCAAATACTAATAAGGAAAAATTAAAAAACTGGACAGAACCTGACAATTCACGTGAGGCACACCTATGAATCTCCTTCAGTGTGAGAAGCTCTGTCAGATCTAGGTTTATGAGCTATGAAATATCCTTATTGGAAAAAAATCACACTGAGGTTTACATAAACAAGGTGCATTGGTTAGTCACAGCGAACTAGAAAAATTATGCACATCTACCAGTATCTCACAGCAGTAATAACCTATTTTCAAAATAAATTTCTATAGTTCCAGAGGACTAAGCCAAGGAATAGGTTGTTTCTGCATCTTGTATTTAGAACCTTTTAAACACGCTTACTATGAGAAACACTGACAAACAATTGTTTTATGATTATATTATTTTAACTGTTGTAAGCCATCCTGAGTGATGCATATTCGTTGGAAGGGTGTGGCAGAAATTCTTATTTAAAATAAACAAATGCATAGAAGCCTCACTAACACTTCTGAATTGTGTGCTTCTAATGTAATGCTGAAAGGGAAATTTGAATGAGGGAGGTGTGTAGGCTTCAGACATGTAACAGATTATGCATCTTCCTGCACTTTCAGACATTAGAGTGAAAGCACAGAAAGCAGATTTTTTTCTCAAAATGTCTGAAACCAATCTTAATCAGACAGCAAAATATCAGCCATTAAGATGGGTAGGGTGTGTGAGGAAGGTGAGCTGTATACTACAAGGACTTTTAAGCGTTCTATGTAGAGAACCCTTTTGTACTCTCCCTCCCTTCCACTGATCCCTTTCGTGGGAACTGGGCCAACAGTTGATTCACTGCCATTGTATTCCCAAACACAGTACTTTCTTCTTCCTCTTCTCCAGAGGAGTGAGTTACAGAATGATATGAGGGAATGTAAACAAGTCCAAGTGGGGACACCAGTGGCATGGGGGTAAAACCCATTTCCTGCCAGTGATGACCTCAGTCATTAAGAATTATACCTGCTCCTCCCTACAAAGCACCATTCTGAGTGTATCCTCACCATGTTAGAGTGTGATGGAACCTCTTTATATTAGATATCAATTCCATATGTGTGTGTGTGCGCCTGTGCACGCATGTATGTATAGAAAATTCCTCTAATTATGACTGCATTGTTTTTCATCCCTTCCCCCACAACCATCAATTCCTCATTTATCAAAACATGGCAGGAAACTAGTATACTGCAACCCACTACCTTGTGTACCAGTCAGTTCCTCTCTATAGCAGGTAGGGCTCTTTAAGTTCTATCGCGAATAAAAATGTGCATTACTGTAGGTCAGATTTTAACAAAGGGAAAAGTGACAGAGGAGGGGGTTACAGTAAATTTAAAACAGCATCTTGGGAAAGAAATGGGGAAAATACAGCTATTTTTGATTTAAAAAATTGTTTGGCTCAAAAAAAAAAAAAGGATGGCCATCAACATGTATGAAAAACAAAAATGCTACAGTCAAGATGACAATATTTTGTAACTAAAATCCTATGCTTAGAAACAAAGACATGCAAACAAAATGAGATTTCCATGAGCTCAGAAAAAAAAAAGAAAGACTTTCATTTTCCAAATCCTTCTGTTACAGGCCAAGGTCCTACGTAACAGCCCCTGAATGGTCTGGGGAAACAAAACAGGTGCAGACCTGGCCAGTATTCTGGAGGGGACACAACTGGGAGTTCCATGTGTGAGTGTGATATACATATAAAATATTTAGTCTTTAAAAAGGTCCTATGCAAGTCCTACTTCGTATGGAAAATAAAACTCAAGGGACGAAGAGGTGGCAAAGAAACTGAAAATGAGCTGCAGGGAGTGGGGGTAGGGAATCAAGCTGCAAAAGTCCCCCTCTCCCCCTTGCTCCTGCTCTCCTTTGATCCCTATTAAGGGACCAAAGGAGAGCAGGAGCAATAGGGAGAGGGGGACATGAGAAGAAAATAAGAAGTTATCCTACTTAGCACTGATTACCCTGGCAGAGGAAATTGAGAGAAAAATAATCTTAGTAATTCTTTGGACACAGGAGTTTCCTGTGCTATGCCAACTATTGCCAACACTGATGATGCTATGCAGAGAACTAGTTGGGTAACACAAGAAATAGCTGCTGCCTTTTATTTGTTTAACAGAAAGAGAAAGGGGTTGAAAATATAGCCCCACCCCACCCTGGCAAGTCCTCATCATAGAATTCAGGGAGGTTCAACTATAAGGATCTCCAATGTGGAATTCTGAATTCTGAATAGAAGAATAACACTTTCAACAGCAGGTGTGAATGTAGGGTGTTACTGTTTGTGAGGCAGCCACTAGAGGGGGAACACAACACATTCTTCAAGTGTGCCCTGTGTCAACTTGCACACTAAAGGAAGAAGTTTCTGTTCTCTCAACCTTACCTTTCCTCTCCCCCTCATGTCATAATTACTTTACTAAAATACTGTAACACCTACCATTGTTTCAACGTTTTAGAAACATGCAATTTATATATAATAAAAATGGGCAAAAGTAGAAGGCGGTAAAAAAAAAAACTCTTCAAGCAAAAGGGAAACTTTCAAGACCTTGTAACAGATGGAACAGACATAAGACGGGGGATAGCTTTTTCTTTTTCTTTTTTTAAGTCAGGCTTTCTAATGCAACAACACCTGTACAATTTGACAGCTGCCACATCCTAAAAGTTGGCTGGTGCCAATGAGCAACATTTTAAAACAAGGTCCCCAATATATTTTTTTTAAATTGCAGCAAATTCCAACAGAGTAATGGAGGATCTCAGTGACCTGTAAATAGATGACACAATTTTCAGAGAATTTACCCTTTATTTTCTGATTTGCTTCCTAGATCCTGCATACAGGCACTTTCTGAAGCCAAGAAGGACCCCCACACACATCACACACACATTGTTCTCAACTATAGAAGCCCTTTCTTTGGTGAAATGGATTAACTTAACTCTCCTGAGTCAATCTTCTTTTCTTTTTAAGAAAAGAATCAGCCACTAATATATACATGATTTCCAGGTCCTAACCAAGAGATTCTTGCTTGTCAGAGTAACAGCTCAGAAAAAGATAATGCTTTTACCCCTCCCCCCCTTTCTCCCATCTGCTGTGCAACTAAAGCTTGTTTAAATGTGAGGATTCTGAAAAGCAAACTGATCTATGATTTTAAAGGGCCATGCTATATGTCACACCTTTAATGAGTGATCACATGGAAATGTGCCCTCTCTGTGCGTTTAAAATCCGGAAAGCATACTCTTGGCAAGAACAGCTCCTTGACAGAAGCAAAGGGGAACTGCTAGTAGGCTGTTCTCTTTTCCTTCGCTAAACTATTACACCAACTCAATGATGATTAGAGATTCCAAAGAATAAGGGATTACCATAGAACCAAAGAACTATAGGAAACTAAGTTCCTAAAACTTCACTTACTATCCAAACTAACCTTTGTTCTCTGCTGAAATTACCTTTCAATTACCTGCAGAGCATATGTTGGACAGCAGCTTTCTACTAGAACTCAACTTGAGAATTTCAAGCGGAATGAACAAAGCTTATATCTCGAAATAGTCACTTGAGGCAGCCAATAAAGAGGAATCTCGTGGTCTGCTGAGTGGAATGCAAAGCATAAGTAAACAAGACCCAACTGAGGTTTCCCAGCATGCATACCCATAATGAAGTAGACACCCATGCAATCATCACACAAGACAATCTACAACTGCTTGGAGTTTAAGTGAGTCTAAGGCACACTTGTGCTCCCTCCTCCCCATAGCAGGTAGAACAACACATTGAGAGGCGTGATGTATTTGCCACTGGATCTGGTAGGGTTCAAACACATTTGAACTGGAGCCTTGTTTCTGTGAATCTCCACACAGGATGAGAAATGTGACTGGGCACTAAGTTTTTGTATAGACATTGCTTACACATTTTGCAGCTGTAATCTGCAGCCAGGCAAGATTCCAAAGAGGACAGATCTATGGATTATACACATCATAGCATGTATACAGAATAAAGTCAGCTTATCCTAATTAACAAAAGGCGATGCAAGAGAATGAGCATTTCAAAATTCGAACTGAAGAGATAAGGAGAAGTAAAATATATTTGGTATGTCAGTAAAAATTGATAGTTTAAACTGGGCATCTGAGATTCACACAGAGAAGGTGAAAGAGGGGGAAAGTTATTTTGGAGTAGAAGGTACCATTTAATAGGTCTAGCTGCATAGATGCTAAGGATGATATAGTACCAGAAATGTTAGAGCCATCCTTGGAAATTCACAACATCTCTAGACTGAAATTCATAAGCTGTTCGAAAATTAAACACATTGTACTTAACTCAATGAATATTTTGAATTGATCCAAATTACACACATGAATTAAACGAAATGTATTTTACACTACTTTCATAATCATTATTTATTTGTATCTTGACACATTTGATTGCAAAGTGCATTTTAATTGCCAATTCGTTTAACTATTGTGAATCAAAATGAGATAAATTAATCAAAGATTTTACAGTTATGCTTGTTACACCAAAAAACGAAAAGAAATAATTAGCAGCCATCAGCATATTATCATGGATGACAGTTACTGCACAGTAGCTAAAATATATGTATGATTTATGTTTATTTTATCATTAAAATTAGCTGCTTAATGGCACAGATTCAGACTTCCTTTCCAGTATTTATTTCAAGGCAAACACAAGTATGCCCTTTCTTTCTCTTAGGCCATCAGGAATAATAATGTGGCCTTCAAACATGACAAAAATGTGACAATCTTCTCCAAGCTTTGATCTAGTACATCTGTACTCTTCAGCTGCAGAAAGATTAGCAGGATCCATGCATTATCTGACTTTTTGACCACACAAATGTTCAAGTTGGAAACTCATTGCCATTAAGGAATCAGAGTGGTAGGCAGTAAAAAAAAGGCTCTGTTTAAGTATGTTTATTCATTAATTATTCTGCAGATCTAAAGCTCTTAGATCACGCCTCCTGACAACTCTGTGATCTAGTGTAGACATAATGCTTAACCATAAAGGTAAAGGTGTCCCCAACCAGTCATGTCTGACTCTAGGGGGTGGTGCTCATCTCCATTTCTAAGCCGAAGAGCCAGCGCTGTCCAAAGACGCTTCCGTGGTCATGTGGCCGGCATGACTGAACACCAAGGTGCACGGAACGCTGTTACCTTTCCTGCCGAAGCGGTACCTATTTATCTACTTGCAATTTGCTTTCGAACTGCTAGGTTGGCAGGAGCTAGGACTGAAGACGGGAGCTCACTCTGTCACGCAGCACTCGGGTCTCGAACTGCTGTCCTGCTGACCTTCCCATCTGCAGTTCAGTGTCTTAACCACTAAGCCACCGCGGCCCCTTAATGCTTAACCATAGTTAATGCTAAACATTATTGACTTAGCACTGGTTAAGATCCCACACAGTGAAACCATGGTTAGGCTTGTATAAGAGGACATGTATAAGATGAAACCAGTAACATTTACTTGTTACTTTACAAGCGGAAGCTGGGCAACCCAAGAAGCTCCCTTAACCATGGAGAGAAGATGTAACACATAGCTATAGTTAATGCAAAACATGATTTGCAAACTCAATGCAAGCCATGCTTTCCCATCAGCCAATCCTTAACCACAGTTTACTCATTCAGATGCTGAACCATAGTTAAGAAAAGCAGACCATGGTTAATACTTATATCTGTACAGGATACGTAGTTCATCTCAAAACCTGCTTGAACTGTTTGTTGCTGCCAGCCTTTAAAAATCAGACCCAGCATTATTCTAATTATTTTAACAGCTATAATTTTCTAAGCGCTGTATAGAGATTGAAAGACAAGACAGTCCCTGCTCACAGATTCATAATCTGACAGACATAGTACCCAAAAAAATGGAGGGAGAGAAGAGGAAAGAACTGCCATCTTCTTCTCTGGTCAATGGAAGGGGCCAAAATGGTCTCCCCATTGCAAATAAGTTCTTGGGAGACAGTGGGTGTAGCCTCCCAGTGGTGGTCAAGGTCACAGTGTGTTTCCTTTCAGCTCTGCAGTCCTAAATTAAGATGTGCAAAGTATTGAAAACTAACCCTTCCTATAAGGATTCTTTGTCCATATTACTGGGACCATAATACACATAGTTTAAAACTTGGACCACTTATGGTTTACTTATTAAATGCTACTGAGTATTGCATGTTTTACTTAATAAACACCTTCTTTAAGGAGGGACCCAATCTACACTAGCCTTTTCCCACTACTGCAATGTGCCCATTCTCAGGGCACATGATGTCCTTGTCAACATGTGGTACTCCTCTGATTTCTGTTTCCGCAGTCCAGTATTTTGTAGACCTGATTTATGACACGTTTTTTTCTTCACTGCACCATCTCTGGAGTAGTGATTTCGTTGTGGACAAGCTGTGCAGTATAATAACTTGTATCACTGGGAGTGGCTTCATTCTGGAGACCTCAGCTTCACCTTAGGAGGGGGAAATGTCTCTGTAGGGAGGAAATAGGGATCTGTCTTCCATTTGCTGGCCGCTGTCAACAAGGCTGGATTGTCAGCCATTTAATTTTTGTAATGGCACTTTCCAGTGCACACCTACAGAGCTCTAAAGCTATGAATAACTGCACATTTTTCTATTAACTTATCTGAAAAAATGGTCCTGAGGAGCTGCGCACAATGAGATATCCACAAATGAAAGAAAAAATAGCAGTGGTTCTGAGGAGGAGAAGGAGAGGGACTATCAGCAGCAGCTTGTCCTTTTAGGGAGCCTCCAAGACATGTCTGAGGGGTGGAGGGCAGTGCTTGAGCAGACTTCCTTGTCAGCTTTACTGCCTCCGTCTGAAGGGCTTCCCACCTCCACTCTCTTCTTTCAATACTCAATCAAATGGACAGTGAAATCAATGTTATTTCCTCCACCCCCATTCCTCCTTTGAAGGAAATAAAACTTTGCAATGCCCTTTCAAGCCTTCCCAATTACTCCTTTCTTTCATTCCCTTCTCTCTACTAGAATGCTGACAATGTAATCATACACATTTCTACTCAGACGTAAGTCATATTGACTTCAATGGTGGTTATTCCCAGGTAAGTGGGTACAGAGGCTGCCCCTCAAGGGAAGAGAAAAAAGGTGTGCTTGAGACATGACCATTGGGGAAGCACAGGAAGAGGGGGTATTGGCTTTCATGTTGGTTTGGAGTGGGGACTGAATAATGGTTTTTGGTGGAGGGGGAGAGGGGAACTTAAGATGGACTTTGGGAGAAGGGGGAGGGGAAAAAAGCCTTTTGACATTAATAGTTTCTGCTGCTCCCAAACCTCAGCAGAGATGAGCAAGGAGTCTGGAAAGGCAAAATAGCTCTGAAACTCTGCATGGAAGACTGAAGAAAGAAACTGTGGTAGCCACAGCAAAATACAACAACTCCCTAGAGTTGTGGGACAAGGGAAGTATACCTTTGCAATTGGACACAGGACAATGGAAGAGACTGCAGTGGTGCCGCAAAAAAATCTCTTATCAAATAAAGCAATGCACATCAGCGCGCACACATTAAACAATGTTTTGAAAAAGGCTCTAAGGCAGCACAGGTTATCTTTCAACCAACTCCCACTTCTCTCTCTTTTAATATATTTGTATTTATTTTATCTTTATAAATGAAATAAACAATACCAAAATTACTAACAACCTGATCAATACTACAATTTCCCAACAACACAATATTCTGATGAGGACACTACAACAACAAAAAGAAAAGGAAAAAGAAAGAAAAAAAAAGGAAAAGGGAGGAGCAAAGGAAGTGAAGAAAAAAGAAGATTCTTTCCCCTTCCCTCCCGCTCCCCCTCCCCTTTAAAGAATTAAGTTTAAACTCCAATACCCCCTGGCCTCTGATGGCATTCTATTTTAAAAACTGTATCTATAACCTTAACAATCTTACAGTTTAATAAACAACCTTACATTTCAATATCATATCATCAATCTTATATCAAAGAAACAGGTCTACAGTTCATTCCCAGTAGCCTATATTAATAGTAATAATAATGAAAAGAAATACAGTGTTATATAATAAAACTTAAAATAAACCTTCAACAATCAGTATTATATTTTATATATAAATGCATGTGCACAATTACCCTCAAACAATATATTTAAATACAGCATACCATATCTATTTTGAAATAAAAAATATCAAGAAAAGCAAGAAAAAAAGAAAGATGAAAGAGAATAAACCAATATATGTATAATCATTTATCTTCTGACCTAGCCTGGATCATGTAGACTAAACACAAGCAGTTAACAAAGCTTGTTTAAAGATTCCAGTTCATGGAGTTGTAACAGAATTCTCACGCATTTTTAATTTCAGCCATGCCGCCACCATTTCATGATTTAGAAACTGCTTCAATCTGACCTTCAGACACAATACAAGGTGTAGCAGGATATTTTAAGTAATATTGTAAGTTCATTTGTTTTGCCATATTTTTTGCTTTGATAAATTGCCTTCTTTTATTCACCACCTCTTTGATGTAATCTGGAAATAACATAACTTTATCTTGTTTCCAGGAAAGGCTTCCACCCTCTCTTGTCAAACGCAGTATATAATTCTTTGTAGAGACTTTTGCAGATTGGACTATGATCGTGTAATCAGTCCCTTTAGCATTTGGCACACGAAATGCCTGCTCAATATCAAGTAAATAATCAGATGGGATAGGGAGTATCTCATGCAAAAGTTTATCCACAAAAATAGGCAATTTTACATCATTAGGCAGATTTTTAATCCCAATAATATATACATTGGATCTCCTTGTGAAGGCCTCCAGTTGAGAAATTCTATCAGAGGCATTTTTAAAACAAATTTGTGTCGTAGTTTCATTTCCTGCCAGTCTGTCTTCTAGCTCATTAATTTTCGTCTCCATTTTTTGCCATGATGCATTAATTAAATCTATAGCTCCTTGCAAGACGGTGATGGAATTTTGGATTAAATCCAGTCTTTTGGCTTGCTCCATAAATTGCGAAGATAAAGTCTTTATCAGAGTAAATAATTCCCCTATATCTTCTGTTCTCAAAACTTTTGACACAGGGGGTGCGGGGGGAGTTGATGCCAGCTCCTTTCTTTTCCTCGGCGCAGACATGTTTCAAACAGATCTTGCAGGTCCTCAGATGTTCTCAAATATTGTTAACATTTCTTAAATCATCCCTCAGAAGTTGTTGATATTTCTTAAAGCATATATTATGGAACATGTCAGCCCTGTTTTCTCCTATGAAATAGGAGTCTCAGTATAGCTTTTTGTGTTGGTAAAGCTCTGGAGAGATAATCCTGGAATCCAGTCCCCCCACTATCTCGAGTGGGGTACTTTTCTCCAAGATATTATCCAGATGTTGCCTTGCCCCCCCTTTTAATTCCAGGGGGGAATGAAAAGGTTTTTCAACCTTTTAAAAAGCTGTTTGAGAAAGCTCCCATGGAACGCCCATGGGATGCTACCAGAGTGACATTGGTTCCAACCAACTCCCACTTCTCATGCAATGAAAGCACCATACAGCAGCATTTGACATTAAATCACATTACAAACTGATAAAACTCCGCTCGTGTGGTCTTGAAAACATCACCCATTTCTTCCACAATTGCAGCACTACAAATTGGTGTGTGGTACAGAAAGACATCATAACTACAAAGGGTACTGCATTGTACACACATTTATTGATGTGTGCCTACAGAGAAGTGACCACATTGTCAAAAATACTACCATAGCAATGCCTCTAAAAAAAAAAAGGGCCTGCAGTGTAGATCCTAACATCTAAACTCCTTTGCACCTGTCACTATTCTGTAAAGTATAACTACTGTTGATCAACTGGAAGTGACTTTGAATAAAAAGAGAACTTCAAGAAGCTAGGACATTGTCTAGAAAGTTGTCTTACTTAAATGTTGAAAACCTGGGTTTCTTCTAACAGGATCTGTATACAGTTAAGGATCAAGATAATGGACACTACCCAGCCAACGTTCTTGCAAGTTTAATTAATGTCAATGAAAGATTTAAGCACATTCTTAATTCTTCCACTGAAATCAACTGGAGCTAAATGCTCTTAATACTGGCTGCATTATGCCCAACATTATTAATATTAACAGTACTAAAAATGGAATATAAACAGATTTACCTTTGCGTCCTGGGTATACATGGGGGTAATATTCATAATATAGATCAGGCTGGTCTAGGTTTCCAAATGGTTCAAATTCCATTTCAGCATTTTGGAAAAGGCCCAGTTTCACCAGGAGTGCTAGTCTTACAAACCACAGCTTGAAAGTAGAAAAAAAGTTTCAAAAGTGTCAGATCATTTGACAGCTTTAACTGTAAAAAATAAACTACACTATTGGTTTTCTAATCTTTTCAGGCATGACAGGTAAAAAGCTGACAAAGGCACATTCACAGACACCCATAAAACAGGTACCCGCGTAAAAGTTTCTGTGAACTGAGCAAATTGAAAAAGCCAACATTTCTAGAAGTAGTTGTGTCTTCAGGTAATTCTGACTTTATTTTCTGCTCCTTACCTGCAAACAGCAAACTGACTTACCGCACATAGTTGTACAGATCTCTGAACATATAATGAATTGCAAAAAAAAAAAAAAAAAAAGACCATTTGCCCCAATACTGTTAGGTATTATCATAAGAAATATATGTTTTGTTCATGTTTTCAGCTATTCACACTGACAAACACTTGGAAGAAATCCAGAACACAGACTCATTGTTGGGGTTTATGAATATTTAGTTTACTAGCCACACTATCACAAAAGATCTTTATATTCTTTGTATTGGTAATGCTTAAAATCAAAAGATTGCAATTGCTTTTAACGGAATACCTACATAAACATCTTACAGTGCTCCTGAAAAGCTATGTAACACAACTCTCCTTAAATTAAGCATCTAGGCACAAAACGATTTGTGCTGTTATTAATATCATGCTATGCTCTTCTGAGCTAGAACAAGGGCAGGTAATATATGTTCTTCTCCAGCATCATAGTGAAGTCTGCTTGCATTACGAATCTCAGATTTACTTTCGGAAAGATAAAGTTTTCCTTTCCTGCACTAGCATCAGCAGGATTAAACATGTATATACAAAGGTAATGCATCTGAAAAGATTATTAAAAAATGGAGGAGGGATAGAATCAGGACAATTTGGGAATAAGCAATTCGAACTAGTCAGAATGTTAAACTGGTGAGATAGGATCTATTTCTTATTGCTGGACTGTTGTCTACACTGCTGATGCAAGTTATGAGCAAAGTAGAATATGTGTGTGTGTATATATATGCATGCATGCTGCAGGCATCTAACTTCTGTTACATTTCCAACAGGATCCTTGAACTTAAACAAATTACCCATCCTGCTTTAAAGTGCAAGTTTCAGAACTCCAGGCAAACATAAATGTAATCAATGGATATCTGTCCCCAACTGCAAAACTGCACCCAAACTTTTGCCTGACTAAAAGGCAAGCATACCTGCAGAGAGTCTGTTGTATGACTTGTGAGTAGGCCACTTTTGCCATAGCCTTGACCATGGGCAGTCAGAAGTCGTCCACATAAATCAACTGCTGCTCTCCAGTTTTTGCTGCTCTGGTTGAAGAGGGGTGGGGCGAGAAGAAGAACAGGCTAAGAAACAAATATATTCAACTGCCTAAAATTTGGAGCTGCTTATTTTGCTTGAAGCAGCTACAGCTAACCATTAGTAATAATGACAAGGTCAATAAAGTTGGCCAGTAGGAAGTAGGATGTCATTTGTCAAAGCTGCTTGTATAATTAGACAAAAAGCAGAGCCAGGCATCACTCACAATTTACAATTAGAAGATGGCTAGTGTAAAAGGATACACAATTTATTATGAGGGGCCAGGGACGGTTCCATTCTGAAACAGTGATCAGTTCTTAACCCATCTGAAATATGCAACATTTTTGCCATTACAAAGAATCGTATCTATTCTTTCCAAAGAACATTACTATTTTATTCTTTCTGGAATCAAATTATGTTCCTATTAGTTTTGAATCAATGAATTCATGAAGGTCATTCAATACCGTTTACTTGAAAAATACAGCTGGGTCAAAATGAACATTTTAGGGAATATAAACACTTGAGATTTTAAACATCTAGCCATTCACCCGAATCTAGTACCAAATGAAAGAGAGGAATTATCCCCGCAAAGAGAAAGAGAGAGGTCAAACATACGCACAAATGCATTTCATTTTCTGAACCTCAACCTCACTGATGCATTCACTAGACATCTGACAGAAGTACAGAAATAACAGACAAAATTTGGTAACTGCTGCAATGGGTACCCCAAGTTCACAAATGTATCCAACAAAAGAGGAATTTCCTCAGAAAAAAGACAAGTTATGTCCATCCTGGTCTTTTGCTTCCTGTCAAAGTGACAAGAGGAAAGAGGACTGTCTGTGTGCCCAATACAGAGTGGAATCAAGACCAGTAACAGAGTTATCAGAGGGAAGAATGAACTCTATTTAGGTGTTCTAAAAACACTGGATTACATTTATCAATTATTGGAACAGGTTCCAGCCAGGTAATTTAGCAACTATAGATATACTATATATGTGTTAAGTTGACATAAATTGTCTTGAGTAATTGTAATGGGAAACAAAAATAAAAATGATATAATGAAAAAAAGAACAGTACCGGGGTCAGCCTACTAAAACACCACTGACTAATTCTCTGAAAACTGGCAGTAATCAGCAACACAACACATAAATAAAAGGATAATAATGAATGGTAATTTCTCTTTGCCAAACTATTTTCACCTTTGGTGTAGGAAAAGCATATTATCTGTACATTTATGCACTGTGCTATTCTTCCAGTCGCCTCTAGTCCATGAGGCTCCAGTCCAATCCTTTACGAACATCCCATAGTTGCACAGTTCATTCAGATGGGAAGCAGACAGACTCACACCATTCAATTATTGATCCATGATAATGGAAAGATGTATTTGTGGTCAAAGAGAAGAAATAAGCTTGTGCATTGTCCTCCATCATGGAGTACATTTTGCCCTAAGACAAAATGGCAAATTGTTTTTAAAATGTATTTTAAAATGTGTTTTTAATGTATACTGAAAGTCTCTCCATGTCCTTTTTCTCTCCTCTTTAAACAATCCTTATTTCGCCCCCTGTAGTGAACAGTTTCTGGCTCCTACTTTCTGAAGTCAAAGTTTTCTGTTTTTGCAAGCCACAAGTGATCCCTTTTTCCTGACTCCAACTCTTTGCCACTGAGGCGCAAATGACTGGCGATACCTACAGAAAACCATCCACCATTGTACCACTGGGCCTGGGCCCCTGAGTTCACCTTGCACAGCAATTGGAATGTGAGTACCTACTGTTGCAAAGCTCCTAGCTTGTATTAAGCCAGAGTTCCTTGCTTTGTCCAAACTGGGAATTTTGGCTTAATTTTGGTGAATAAACCAGGAAAAAAACCAGAATTACTTTCTGGTTCATTTTCTTAGTTTGTTAATTGACATTAAGCCAGAGTTCCCTGGTTGAGTCATAACAGAGAATTGCGGGTAAATATAAACCAGAATCTTTGTGCCAAAGCTGGTGTACAAGAGGAGGAGGGGAGGAAGGAGAATTTGGCCCAACATTAATTCCCATGGTTTACTATAACAAAGCTAAGAACACTAATCCAAACTGGGCCAGTCTTGTTAACTGCTTTAAAACATCCTTTATATTTCGAACTAGAGAACTGAAGAGTCCCGTGAATTATTGTACTTAGTGATATTAACTATTTCATTTCAGGTACTGTCACACATGAATAATTCTGAGGGAGCTTTTATGGGGACAAAAGTTAACAGTACACTACACCAATCAGAACTTCTCCTACCAAGAAAAAAATAGGAGAATCCGGAAAAAAATAAAATGTGGGAAGCTCTGAAGATGGAGTATTCTTAAATAAGATGAGGTATTCTTAAATAAGGGGTGGTAATTATGTTCTATCCAACTCTGATATTGTTAAATAAAGGTCCATTATTTATGAAAATGTACACCTGGCAACTATATAATAATCAGACCTATCCATAACATAATTCCTTTTGGACAGTTCGGACTGCTCTTTCAACAAGAGACAGAGGGGAAGTTTTAAATCATTATGGGTGAAGCCCCAGTTCTGCTGAGCTCGCTGGCTGAATGTATCTTACTACAGTGGAAGAAGAAAATTGTGCTATTCATTTGTTAAGAAGATAGTGTCGTGACATTTATTAAAGGTTACCAAGGTACTACTGCACTGGCTGTCTAATGAAATTTCTAGAGAAGGTGAAAGATACTTATGGAAAAGCAACTTGGGAAAAGAGGTCCAAAATCTACCTGAAACTTGGAAGAAATTTGGGAATGCAAAATCCAATCTCCTCTGCAGTGATCTGGCTATAACAGCAAGTTCAGAATGCTTGATTACCATAAAGTATATGATATCTTCTCAGACGTTGCTGGTGCCCAATGCGGCTGGTAGGGTGGAGGGCAGGATCAACAGAGGTGGAGGCAGCTACATCTAGTAGTTCCCAACAACACAGTAAAGCACTCCTTTGCACTCATATTTGTCTTGTACAGCAGCAACACATCACATATAAAAACAGCAATCCATTGCAAAATGGGAAATGAGTCACATCCACTGTAGGATAATGCCAGCATGTATGAACGCATGTGGGGTGTGTCAGTGCATGTGGTACGTGGGGAATCTGCACAATATAACACAGAAAAACAGGATTTGAAATTCAGCAGCAATCCATTGCATAAGGGGAAATCGAGATCATGATTGCAAGAGAGAGTTTGAGTCTGACACCAACAACATACTAAAGCATGCCTTTGTACTCCCATTTGTCTGGTACAGCAGCAATATAGAAAAGGGAAAGCCAGGCAAGGAACTTAACAGGCATGTAAAGCAGAGGGTTGATTGATATCTCTGACCCATAGAACACCATCAGAAAGCACTCCTTCAAGCCCACATTGTCCTGTTCCACCAGCAAGCCATTACATAGCATTCAAAATCCACCTCTTTACAGGAGCATTCCCACCACAGCCACCCCTCTCAATGCCTACTCAGAAGTAACAGTGAAAATCAGCATAGTACAAAAATCTGGCTTAGACATGTCTACTCACAAGTAAGAAGGACTGGATTACTCAAGAGTAAAGATGGGCAGCAAGGTCGGAGTAGCCAAAATCCACCTCTTTACATGCCCACAATATCCATCCCCAAAACCAACCCTAAAAGATAGCAAGGGTATCCTAGGGCCCCCACTCCCCCAAAATGAAAACGAAAAAACCATCGTATTGGCTGGCTATTGCTGTTTCTCATCCGGTCTCTGGATTTGTGTGGCATGAAGTCAAACTTCCTACTCTCTTGCTTGCACTTGTTCACATACACTTTCTTTCTTTCATTCTTTCTCACTCTCAAAAAAGAACATTACTAAAGCATAGTACTTCCACACTGCGGTCACTCAGAGTGAAAAAAGCAAAAATAAATTGCTTCATGCAGCTGCAGGAAGAACTGAAACAAAACTGAGAGAGAACAGCTGATTCCTTCTTGGAAATGTTTGTCATCTGTGAGAAACAGTGATTGGCTAATGGGTGCAGTTCTTACTACCCATTCCTTCCCTGTTTTCTTCTCAACCCTGATTGCTATGTGTGTGTGTGGGCTGTTTATGCCCATATAAGGCATCCAAGCAGATCGGTATGTATGGTGTCTTGTGCTGCCTCTAGATGGAGAGAAGGAGCAAGGAGCGTGGGCAAAACATCACTCCTTTTTGTGCACATGCAAAACAAACTTCGTAAAGACAACAGAGGTAGTGGTGTGTGGTGCTGGGAAAGCAATTTTTTTGTTAAGTTTTGGGGTTGGGCTGGGAGACTGCAGAAGGCATTTGGGGGCCAGACAAGCATTGCTCCATCCCCCACCATGAATGAATCACTGCTGTGTCTTCCATTGTTTAAACGTAAATGTGTGTGTGTGTGTGTGTGTGTGTGAAAGAGAGAGAGAGGGGGAGAGATTCCTGGGATTTAGTTAACAAGCTTCTTGTTTGACTGTTTTATTCCAATTGTCCCACAATTTTACCCATAATCTATTAAAGCAGGGATGGGGAACATGTGGCCCTTCAGATGTTGCTGGCCTTCAACTCCCATCATCCCTGACCATTGGCTATGCTAGCTAGGGCTGATGGGAGTTGCAGTCCAACAACATATGGAGGACTACACATTCTCAACTACTGCTTTAGAGGAATCCTGCAAGGTAGGTTAGCATTATTGTCCCCACATTGCAGGTGGGAAGCTGAGGCCGACAGAATAGTGGCTTGCCTACTGCTACTTAGTGACTCCATGACAGAGGTGAGATTTGAACCAGGATCTTCCTGCTTCACAGCTCTTAGCCACTAGACTAAGAAATGTATTATCATCCCATCTTCATAGCCCTTGTTCAGGTACAGACACAAAGCATCCTGCATTCTAATGGGATCACAGCCAGAGGACACAGAATCTCAGGAATGGGCACCATCTGTTCTTTGATGTATGACAGATGTACATATGCAATGAAGGTTAAACAGTTCAGGTGATACAGCAGAATAATGGACCAAGCATAATATATAAATGGATGTCTGATTTCAAATATAAATTCATATTTTTGTATTACTGATATTAAATTTCTGATGACCATCTGTTTACTCTTCTGAAGTGAGCTACTGAAGATTACTCATCTATCCCCCTAAGAGAAACAAAGATTAAGAAACTTATCTTTATGACATAAAAATATTACCATTAAACAGAAGGCTACCGTGAGTCAGTCTCACCATACCTTCTGAGCAACAGACAACTTAATAATCCCAGGGTAACTGACCCTGAAAAAGCAAAGGCATTGTTCAGGATGAAGATACCCACCAGAAGGAAAGATTATTTATCAAACGTGTAGATCATTTTGGTTTGATTTCGAAAAGTATCCAAACCATGGTTTCAAGTTGTTCTGTTTCACATAAACCATAGTTAACATTAACCATAGTTTGCCTATTCTGATGATATGACAAGCTGTAGTTAAGCAAAAACAGAACTCAAAGCTTCCAGAATCTTCCTCATGGCTGCACCAGAGGAGAAGAAGGGTGGGAGGCATGTGAACTTGAGGCTGTTGCTCATTAATGTCATGCTAAACAATGTTTCGTGTGATGTTCAAATGCGGCCAGTGAGAAACCCCAAATAAGATTCCAGCTAACTCCAGGCCTCCCCAGAGCACAGAATGACTACTGTCATAACCCAATTCAAAATTTTCTAGAATCAAGAGTAGAATGATGAGTCATAACTCCTTGACTTTGGTGGTAAAAAAAATACAACGTAAACTGGGAAGATTTTTTTTTAAAAATTGAAGTAAAACTTTGACTATATAAAGTAAATATACACAAGACCTAGAGCTTACTATATTTGACAACATATGGGAATTCAACATTAAATCAGAAGGACAACTAACAGAACATATATGATTTTTTCCAAATGGAGTCTCAAAAGGGAGTCATTAACTCTACATGGTACACCATTAAAATGATTAAAACGTCCTCGTCCATTTGCTATGACATTCTTCTCCAATGTAAATCACTCTGGCAGAACACTTTGGCATTACTTACAAAAACTCCGTTAGTAACCCCTCCCGAGGCTAGAGTTTGTCAAAGGTTATTACTAGCATAAAGCTCAATAATATGAAAATAAATATTGCAAATAAAAAGCCTATTTCTTGTATATTTTAAGTATTGAAGAGTATCAATTACCTTTTGCCTTACTAATGCTGCAACCCTATGCTCACTTACCTGAGAGTAAACCCCAAAGAACTGAATGGGGCTTACTTCTGAGTAGACATATATAGGATTGCACTGTTAAATTAGAAGAATGCTGTGATAGATATTCATTTCAGGAAGAGGTTAAAATGTAAACTCTTGATACAATAGAGGCTAATTATTATATATTTTATGTGTCTAATATAGGCATTTTATGAATATTTTCAACTTTAAAGCACAATATTACTCAGAGGAATTATTTATCTCAAATGCAACTGAATGTGCTACACACCAACATAAACATGAATACTTGTAGGACTTTTTTAAATATCTAAACATGCATAAGATTGTGCCCTTAGTGGTCTTTCCACCTCTGTGTTTAAGACTGAAAACTGAATTTCCAAGGAGCAAGGAAAGCAATCCGCTATATTGGTGAGTGACACTGCACCATTTTTTACAGCTTCCTCCTTAATGTATGGAGTAAATCACTCAAATCATTTGGGGTCATATTTGGGCAGAGACCATAGCTCAGCGGTACAGTACATGCTTTGTGTACAGAGGGTCTCAGGGTCAGATCTTCAGTTAAAAGGATCAGGATATGGGGAAGACCTTGGCAAGAAACCCTGGAGAGCTGCTACCAATCAGAATAGACAAACTAAATGGACAAACAGACTTCCTACATTCCTACTAAACACACTGCCCCAAACACACTTATGCCATTGCATACTCTATTTTTGTACACTTGTGGAAAATGACAAGTGAATAGCAGAGGCTAATCTACAGGTGGTGAATCTTTTGGCTCTCTGGCAACTCTTGAATGTTAGCAAAAAAGGCACTACTGTGCTAGAGAGGTATCTTCCTGCCCACCATCAGTCAGAACCTGGAACTCAGACAGCTCTGGATAAGAAGCATGTAGTGACAGCAGTAGATGACAAAGTACACTAGGAACTAAGTATTGTGCATCAAGCTGGAGGGAGGATCAACAGCACAGAGGCAGAAATGATAAAGAAAAGCTGCCAGTGTTGTTGGGGTGGGACTGAGTCAGAAGTAATGAGATAGGTTTGGGGCTCTGGACCATGTGAAGATTGTTAGGATGTAGCTGTTCAACTTTGGAATTCTGCCAGCTCTAGACTAATCACTGGCATAGCTGAATATGAAATGCAGGGCTTGAACCAGATGACTTTCAAGTCTTCATTTCTAAGACCAATGAATAAGATCATCAGCTCCTGACTATCTAGAGAAGAAGCCTAGTGTTCAATATGTACCAAGGACAGTAACACAGTGTTACTTACAATCAGCTGCTTCAAACCCACAAAGGACTGTTCCACAGAGTTGGCATTTAGAACCTGTCTTTTCACTGCAGCATGCTCACCAAGGAAGCGGATCATTAAGTCTTTTACTGCATCACCCTAATGGGGGGAAAATACCAGAATTTATCACTGAAATTTCCATCACTCAAAGTGCTTTGTAAAAACACAAATGCCTTGCATTAATGGAAAGCTACATACTTGAGATATTTCAACATCCCATCCTGCCACAAGGTGTTTTGTATATTTCTTATGTGCCTAGAACTCTACTGCAGAACAATGGCCTTGAATCTGAGAGTATTTGTACCACTTCCTGTATTCAGAAGGGAAAGCTTTTAATAATCATTATGGTGAAAATAGTTAGAAACTCCTATTATGTGGAAAAGAAAGTACTTACCATCTCCTTTTTCTCAGAAGTTCATCATGCCATATTTACAATCTGTACAGGAAGTCTCTTTAATTTCTATATGTTATTGTTGCTTAGATGAGATTTGGCCAATTTCACTGAAGGATGCAGACAAGGCATTTGGAGAACTCTGGCCCACCTGCTTACCCCTTACTCTTTATGGCTAGTAACAACTAGCCAGCCAGGGGAAGCTGGCTGGTCAGAATGGTGTTCAAAGACCTTTTGGAGCAGGATGCATTCTCTATTCCTTAAGGGAGGCAGTGGTGAGACCCCTGATTAAAAAAAATCTATTGCCCTCAGCAGGTCTTAATTTGCCTTTCATGGGGGTCAAACTGCACATGAACTAAATTGTGTGGTTCTACCATTGAGTGAATGGTTTCCCCTCCTCTACACACAAATTGCCAGTGGGAAAAGACTTGATCTGGATTGGGACCATTATCCTTAGCAAGTACGTGTGGGAATACATATATGTCTCTGAGTGAAATGGAACTAATAGTGACAGCAAAACTGAAGGTGCCCCAACAGCCTCTGTGGAAGAGAGTTGAACTCTACTGAAATAGATACGTAGTTGTCAGCACATCATGCATATTCCTTTGGGTTGTTTTGTCAACAGTTTTCAGTACTCCCCCCCCCCCTTAAATTTAATCAATGTAAGGGAAGTACATGCTATTCTCTTTACTTTTTTACAAGTATTCCAATAACAATGTCTACATAATATAACATTTAAATCACATTAAGTATGGTTTAATTTCCCCCCTCAAAATATTTTAGGTGAAATACATGTGGTATATTGGAACAAAAAAATACCATGGGGTATTTTTGTTTTTAGCTTTGTTTACTAAATAAAAGTACAATAAACATGCTAAATTAGATCACTCTAGGCAGAGGTGGGCAACTTGTGGCCGTTCAGATGTTCGGGCCTACGGCTCCCATCAGCTCTAGCTAGAATAGCCAATGGTGAGGGATGATGGGAGACGTAGCCCAAAACTTCTGGAGGGCCACAAGTTGCCCACCCCTGCTCTAGGGCCTCAGAACATTTTCTGATGTAAACTGATTTTTTTCCATGCAAATTAAACTAATCGCAAATTCAAAATTTTCTGGAAAACCCACATCACTGGATAGGGGTTAATTCTTTACCCCTACTGAGGCTGCAATCCAGACTGGACCGCTACACCTGCATTTTACAATGCAAAAAAAAGGTCTAATTGAAAACAAATTAGTCCTTTTTTGCATGCTGTGATCCTTTTCTGGATCACAGCATTGGGCAAAGGGTTAAAGCCCCCTACTACCCCCACCCTAGAGTGTTGATCTGGCTCACATTTTTGTGGCAATTTGTGTGCACATGTGTGTGTTTGGGGGGGGGGAACCTGCAATCAAGAGAAGAAGTGCATAATTAATGTCACATCTACTTTGGCCCTGAGCAAGGTACTTCAGCAGGTAGTGGCTGCACAATTCATTAGTCTAGTTTTCATCATAATTTTGGGACAGAAAGTGCCTTGGTTTCCTCGTTGACAAGTTATGGTGAGATAAAACCACGAGAAGCATGACTGTGTTGATTCTTCTGACCTTTCCAGTAGTATTTGATATCATTGCTCATCACATCCTAATGGACAGCCTCTGTGGATTGGGAGTTTCCAACTTTGCAGTGTTTCCATTCCTACCTTGGAGGGTGGTTCCAATAGGTGATGCTGGGAGATGCTTGCTCCTCCCTGTGGGATCCCATGAGGTTCAATTTGGTCTCCCAAGATATTTAAGTTCTACATGAAACCCTTGGTGGTGGCGGGGGGTGTCATCCAGAGTTATGGGGTTCAATGATTTCTGTATGCCGATGACACCCAGTCCTATCTCTCCTTTTCATCTAATCCAGTTGTGGTGGGACTGTCAGACAAGCTTCTGGATCAGTGGCAAACTGGCTGAGTATAAGTAACCTTAATCTGGCCAAAACAGAGATTATGACGGTGGAGGTTGACCAGCACTCTATTAAGAGTGCTGGATGGGGCAACAGTCTAGGTGAACTGTTGTCTAAAGGTGTTTCCAGTCATCTTTTTAGTATCATCTGCTGCTAAAGGTTGTGCAAGGAATGGTGAGGTTCCTCACCATTCCTTGCATTCTCACCATGTCTTGTGATTTGTCATTATTTAGTGCTACACTTTACTTCTTTATTTCAATACGAAATATGTGCCACATTAAAGAGCTGCCAACTTTTTTTTTAACTAATGTCTTGGACAGAGTTATCTCATGGTTCTTACTCCCATGTACTGGACCACCCCTATTCATCCATTGTTAATTTTTGTGTGTGCCTAATTCAGCCATTTATCATTTCTTTTAGCAGAAACTAAATCTTGCAACAATCTCAAGATTACTCTCATTTCTCCCCACTTTTTTTATTATTTAGGCATACCGCATTATATTTATTGAGGTATGCTTGGGTGCAACTACACAAAAAATGAAGTGAAATGCAATCCAGAAAGTTGGCCTGGATGTACCCACACGTAGATGGATGCAATCTCCAAACCACTTACAAGGCAGTTTCACCAAGCCCCATTTGAAAGCTCTAGAAATACGACAAGGCAACTGTAAGTTCTGCTAATATAAAAATGGTGATTGTTAACAATAGCTAGCAAATGGAACTAGAGAATGAAAATTAGCTGCCAACACCATATCAAGAGAGGACAATTTTAAAAAGAACTGTGCTAATAGGAAAGAGAAAATACAGGCCGAAGAATGACAATGACCAGGAGGATAACGAGGGTCTCAAATTAACAACAAAATATATATTTTTAAAATCTTAATAGCTAAAAGTAATTAATTTTATTTATTGTTCTTTTATTGTTCTTACTTGCATGCCATCGAAATAGGTCATGTGGCAGAACAGAGGTTAAAATAAAAAATAAATAAATAAAGACAATGGAAGTACAGACATCCAAGGCAACCTGCATGCCTGAAATTGTGTGGTGTTCTGAATTTATTTATTTAAAATGTTTCTTGGCTGCCTTTCAGGGCAGGAGCCCTCCCAAGGTGGCGTACGACAATAAAGCACATAATAAAAAACTGATACAGTATTAAAACAGATAAAAACAGCGAACTGCCCCCAGCAACAACAGCAGACATATTAGGGGAAGGTCAGGGTAAAATAGTATTTTTTCAGGGCCTTCTTAAAAGCCTGCAGTGATGGGACCTGGCAGATGAGGTTTCTAGATTTTTTTTTTTAAATCTCTGCACTCTTTCTAAAATAATAAAATGCAACCATACACCTTCTACCTTACAGAAAGCTCCAGAATATTTTAGCTTTCATAACTGTTGAACCATGAACTCAAAGTTAAAGCAGAAAGTATTTCAGGAGCACACAAGTATGGGTGGAACCGAGTCATGTAAGCTCTAGGGAATTCAGGTTCTGGGCCATTAAAATTTGACATTTCTCCTACTGCCCTTCAAATGACACCAAGGGAAATTCCATGCATACTTAGCAGAGTTTGTTTTCCCACCACAGTTTGTCCCTGAGAAACATTTCCGTGTTTTCCCAAGTTCTACACTCAGTTGTGTGTTTGGAGAGCATCTGAGCTAAGTGTTGACAGGTCTTGACAACATCAACTCTGGATCCATTTCCATATCTGTAACTCATGTCAATTTTCAGGGCTCCTCCAAGAACGGATGAACATTTTCCTCAACCTGATGCCTTACAAATTAGTGATCATTTCTTACTATTACAATCAAATTTTGATGCTATTATTCCCCACCCCTCCCACCAGAAAGTGAACAGTGTAAGGTGCAGCTCCAACTAGCTTCATATGAGGGCCAATCAGTTGCTCAGCAATGTTTTGATTTTGCTGTGTACAATCTACAGCAGCTGCTTTTTAGTGACTGGTTGTTCTAATTGTGCAAACAGGTGTGAGAAGAGGAAGAATGGTGCAAGAGCTACCAATATGACAACATTCCTATAAAAGAGACTACTGAAATTTCTGTGTTCATGTATTTCAGATACAAAATATCTGACAGGAAATTCCAATATATTTTAAAGAGGGATATTCAACTGAGCTGCTGAGCTTCATGGAGCTCTTCATCAGGCAGGAAGAAAAGGTAGCAGCAAATTCAGGTACACCTAGAGTGAGCTGATTATTACGTGAAAAACACCTGTATTGCTGTTAACAGCCTAAGAACAGAGATCTCTAACAAAATCTTGTGGTATATCGCCAAGCCTTAACAGGAATGCTTCTGTTCAGGGTTCTAGCCAGCCTGGAACAGGACCCATGAAGCACTATCTGGAGTTCATGGAGGACACTTTTTTCTTTCTCACTCTCCTGAAACCTTATTCTACTGTGCTATGTAGGCTAAAGGGCTCAGGTCTCAGGCTGTCTGTCCCCTCTGAAACTGAGCCCCTTGTTCTTATATAGCAGACATAGGGGATATTGTGTGTGGAGGAGAGGTATTGCCTGGCCATGGCTTTTGGAATTTTTCTTATGGACCAGTATAGCATCCTTTGTTTTAAAGCAATCAGAACATTGTACATGCCATTGAGTTTATTAGCCATACTATTGGAAGTAGTAAAAAGCAAACAAGTCTCTTACCTGAATGTTGTCAAATTTTAATCCAGGCATTGTAAGATTCTCTTTGTCTATGAAAACATTACTGTACTGCTGTGTGGCTACTGAAATCAACCCATTTCTAGTTCCATCACTAGGAAGCCAAGCATCATTTCTTCTGTCCATCTCACTCACATTCAGCACAGATGCAAAAAGATCGTCACTGCCTTGAAAAACAGCTTGTATCTGGGAAAATGGCTTTGGAGACTGTGATATTTCTGGAGAAGATGCAGATCTCCCAGCTTCAGATCTCCCATTTTTAACAGAGTACTTATGGTCAGCAGAGTTGTGAAACTCCCCAGTTGCTACAAGAGAAGACATTTGTTCTGGTACAGATGAACTTACATTAGGATTACTGACAGAAATAAAAGAGGATGTGGTAAACGAATCAAAAAAATCAGAAGCTAGTGTATTAGTATTAATGGCCTCGCCAAAAAACTTGCTTAGGCTTGGACTAGGTTGAACCACCTGCGGATGAGTTTTCACTGGAGTCTCGCTTATACCACCCAAGCTGGGTGACTTCACCATTTGAGGCTCGAAGCCATCATGCAGAAACTGTTGCTGACCATTCATGCGATTTCCCTGGCTGAAAATGGTACATACAGGAATAGGTTCAGAGTCAACAGGTGATTTGCTGGAAAGTGGTGACGATATAGTCTCTTCAGGTTTGCATTGACTGTTTGATGCAGAGTTAAGCAACTTGTCACTTCCTACTTCCAGTTTATCTTTTGCTGGTTCCTGCATCACCTCTTCTTTTAAAGAGGAGTGATCATCCATTCCAGTATCAGAAATACCTTTAGGGGCACCTTCAGGTTTAGTTTCACTCTCATTTCTAGTAGCTGCTTT
The DNA here is from genome assembly GCF_057233095.1 of Heloderma suspectum. Taxonomy (NCBI): domain Eukaryota; kingdom Metazoa; phylum Chordata; class Lepidosauria; order Squamata; family Helodermatidae; genus Heloderma; species Heloderma suspectum. The sequence goes on from NC_139458.1 coordinate 278,656,242, forward strand.
TCCCATCTCTCCTTCTGCTACGTGAATATCTTTTGCTTCCATTTGCTTTACAATTTCTTGCAGACAACCAAGATCACCAGTATCATCTTCACTGTTATTTGGGGAATCTGATATAACAACACTCTCCATCATGTGCTCATTAAGTTTATCTATGAAATTATTGGACTCTTCTGTGATTGTCTCATTTTCTTCAGATTCAAACTCATCTCCTCCAAGATCAATAGTTTCTTCATGAAAGATAAGTTCTTCGTGAGCTTGCTTCTGGATAGTATACTCACTTTCTACTACATTTGAACCTCTTATCTTGGCACCTTCAACATTGCCTTCTTTGTTTTCCATAGTTGTTCTAAAGATAAATCCAAGAAAATGAGAATGCTAGTAAGCAATACGGAAACATACAATTATTTAAGCGTAAAGCAAGAACATGGAGTTCTACACAGCCATTTCAATAAATGAAATGCCCAGTAATTCAAAATACAAAACACCTTGAGAAAAACAAAAGTTCATGAACACATCTAATGGAGACCTTCACACTGCGTCTTCACCAATGTTATATATAGGCTGGGGTCAGATGGGACCTATGGTCACATTAGGTACTCCGTGTCCTACTTGAGAAGAGAGTGGTGTTGCCCTGCCTCTTCCTCCCCACCCAATGCAAACAACTGAGCTTCTCCTGACTTGCTCACTCATGGTGGCATAAGGGTTGGCCCAGGTGCTAAGGTCTCCAACCAACAGTGTCGGAGTTGGCCACTCATCCTAAAAGTGCAGCTAACTCCAATGCTGTGCATCGAAGACCCCACCTGGGTCAGCCCTCATTATGCTGTGAGTAATGCCAGAGCTTGTGTTGGGAGGACAGGAATGGCTATGCATAGGCCTGGGTGACCAGAAGGAGGAAAAGCTCTTGGGGAGAAGGAGACAGTGGCAAGAAGCCCAGGTAAGCCAAAGGAAGAAAAAACTGGAGGAAGAGGAGAGAAGCTGAGTAGATCAAGGAGGCAAATGCTGGCTGGCTGAGCTTGCTGTCTCAGCCAGTGTGATAGGTGTTGTGAGATTTCTCTTCCCCCAGGAATGGTCAGTAGGTCAGGGGAGGGTTATAACATTCAGATCCATTGGCTATGAGGTTTCATGAGAAATGGAGGGTATATTATACTTGCCTGTGCAAAACACTTGTAGGCCAGAGCAGCCAAGATAGGAAGGAATGAGGGAGGTGGCAGGAGGGTGAGAAGTGGCATTTGTACCACTAACACTGTTAGTCTCTTATCTTAAAAAGATTTATTTTTCTGTTGAAGATTTGTTGATTTGCTCTATAGGCTGGATGTTGCTTGCTCTCTCAATTTTGTGCAGACCCATACAGTTCTTGGTCACTCTATGCAGGCAGCTTGCGATCACTGGAATATTGTAGAATTCATGTCCCTCTGTCATGGACAGGTTGTTTTTTGTGTTTTTAAATAAAGCTTGGTTCTCAAGTATCTTTCTGCTCTGCTGCACAGTCCAAGGTCAGTGGGGGTGGTGGAGGTTAGTTCCTCCATAGATCAAGTTCATAGAAAAAGTACCCCGAGGACCTATCTACCACACAACCTGCACAAATGCATTTCCTCATCTATCTCAAACCCAAGGGACAGGGAGCAACGTTTTAATGGTAGTTAGTACAATGGGCACTCCTGGTTTTAGTACTCTGTTTCCAGTGATGTAGGTTTCTGCTACAAGGGATCTCTTATCTCTCTCAGTGGCTTTAATAACTGAAGATAGTTCTAGAAAACAAAACAGAATTTTCCATGCATTGCTTAACCAAATCTCACATTATAGTAATATGGGCATGGGAAGAACAGAAGCAGATGTCAGTAATGGGGAGAGATCCACAATCTATTAGTTACTGAGAAAATTCAGAAAAATAGCTATAACGTCATCAAAATAGTGAAATGCATAAAGCTCCTAGCAATATATGAACTGCTGTGGGGGGGAGGGGCGGCTATATTGATGAAGGCTCCATGTCACATCTTTAAGAAGCTGACAGTGGTGGATTGTTCACGGTCCATTTCCTTTATATGCCATAGCAAGATCCAAAAGTGAAAAGCTATAGTTAAAGGTATTCCTGCCAATGTGATGCTTCCCACAGGCAGCTGGTTGGCCACTGTGTGAACAGAATTCTGGATCTGCTCAAAGTTCTCTCTGACCAGAGGGCTTAGTTCTTTCACATTATTGTGCAGAGCTATGACGGTGCCAACATGATGTCAGAAGAATCTGGTGGGGTGCAAAGATAAATGCAAGAAAAAAATAGAGAAAACTATTCCCTACATTCACTGTTTTAGATCATCAGTTGCACCTTGTAATTGTACATGCTTGTTCCAAGGTATGTCTTGTTGGGGATTTCTTTAAGGTGTGCAATTGTTTGGGCATTTTTTCTAGAAAGCACTGTGTTACACAACTTTATTCAGGGAAGGTTACCTACATATTCACCTGAAATGTCTTTGGGAACAATAGTGGGGAAGACACTTAGCTACTGCAAACGCTATCTGTCAGAACATTAAGATAATGGATGTTCTCAATTGCTTTGCCAAACAATTTTGCCAAACCATGGTGCCAGTAGACCTCAACATGGAGGCAGCAGTATTACAAAGCCAAAGTGCCAACATAAAATTCATAGGTTTAACTCTTCTAATGAAAGATGTGTTGTCTATTAACAATGATAAGTAAGGTCCCATGGCAAGTGACTCTAACGAGAAAAGGAGTCCAAGATTGGAGGGGGGGGGGAGTTTTTAAAAAGAAATTCTAAAGGCACAATTACAAACAATTCCAACAAGAAAAAAAGGTGGAAGACAACAGAAGAAGCCAATGTGGCTTCACAAGACACTCAGAGATGACCTGAAGACAAAAAAGGACACATATGGGAAGGCCAAGCTTCAAAGGAAGAGTATAAGCAGGTAGCACAGAACTGCAGGGATGGAGTCAGGAAGGCTAAAGCTGAGAACGAGCTGAAGTTAGCAAGGGATGCTAAAAGCAACAAAAAGGCTTTCTTCAGATACGTGCATAGTAAAAGACAGAGGAAAGAAATGGTGGTTCAGCTATTAAATAAGGATGGCAAAATGATAACAGATGACAAAGAAAAGGCAAAGGTGCTCAATTCCTACTTTGGCTCAGTCTTCTCCCAAAAGAGGGTCTATGAGCCCACTGGCAAAAGCAAAGTACAGGCTGACGGGGCAGGATTGCAGCTTGAGATTGATAGGCATATGGTCAAGGAACACCTAATTACTTTGAATGAGTTCAAATCTCCAGGGCCAGATGAACTGCATCCTACAGTAATAAAGGAATAAATCCTGCCAGACAAATCTGATCTCATTTTTGGATCAAGTAACCCTTCTTGTGGACTGTGGGAATGCTGTAGACATAATATACCTCGCCTTCAGCAAAGCTTTTGACAAAGTGCCCCATGATATCCTGATGAGCAAACTAGCTCAAAGTGAGCTAGATGAAACAACGATCCGGTGGATCCATAGCTGGCTACAGAATCAGACTCAAAGAGTGCGTATTAATGGGATCTTCTCAAATTGGGCAGAGGTAACGAGCGGGGTACTGCAGGGCTCAGTCCTGGGCCCAGGGTTCCTAAACATTTTTATTAATGACTTGGAGGAGGAGGTGCCGGGAATGCTGATCGAATTTGCAGATGACACAAAATTGGGCAGGATAGCTAATACTTTGGAAGACAGAAACAAAATTCAAAGTGATCTTGATAGACTGGAGCGCTGGGCAGAAAACAATAGAATGACATTTAATAGGGATAAATGCCACGTTCTGCACCTAGGAAAAAGAAACCAAATGCACAGTTACAAGATGGGGGATACGTGGCTCAACAACACTACAAGTGAGAAGGATCTTGGAATTGTTGTAGATCACAAGCTGAATATGAGCCAACAATGTGATGTGGCTGCAAAAAAGGCAAAATGCTATTTGGGATGCATTAATAGAAGCATAGCTTCCAAATCCCGGGAAGTACTAGTTTCCCTTTACTCAGCACTGGTTAGGCCTCATCTGGAGTACCGTGTCCAGTTCTGGGCACCACATTTTAAGAAAGATGCAGACAAGCTGGAGAGGGTTCAGAGGAAGCAACAAAGATGATCAGGGGACTGGAAACAAAGCCCTATGAAGAGAGACTGAAGGAACTGGGCATGTTTAGCCTTGGGAAGAGAAGACTGAGGGGAGATATGATAGCGCTCTTGAAGTACTTGAAAGGTGGTCACAGAGAGGAAGGCCAGGATCTCTTCTCGATCATCCCAGAGTGCAGGACATGGCATAATGGGCTCAAGTGACAGGAAGCCAGATTCCGGCTGAACAGGAAAAAATTCCTGACTGTTAGAGCAATATGACAATGGAACATACATGGAAACTGACAAGGTGAGACTGCATATAGGCTAATTTGTGCACAGTTGCCAGGGACCAATTGCAGAGTTGTCAACTGAAAAGCACCAAAAAGGGGGAAAAGCGGCCAAAGTTGGTGCACTAAAAAGGGGGAGGCAATACCTCCCCCTTGGCAATGTGTTTCTTTTACTTTTAAGGGTGGGACTGACGCTTCTCAGTGTCCCCCACCTTTCCAACACTTCCCCGAGTATATTTCGCAGTCCAAAAATTTATGCAAATATTCCTGATAGTTGTTGCTGCTGTTTTTAACCCTTATGGAGATGGAAGAATGGGACAGAGAAAATGCAGCACCAGCATCAGTGGTACTTACACCTGCCTCCCCATGTCACCCTATTCACTCCGTCCCATTGAACCGCCTTCTCAGGTTTTTTTTTTAACTGTCAGGTTTTCTTGGGCTCCAAGATCACCGCAGACGGTGACTGTAGCCATGAAATTAAAAGACGCTTGCTCCTTGGGAGGAAAGCTATGGCAAACCTAGACAGCATAGTAAGAAGCAGAGATATCACCTTGCCGACAAAGGTCCGTCTAATCAAAGCTATGGTTTTCCCAGTAGTAATGTATGGCTGTGAGAGCTGGACTATAAGGAAGGCTGAGCGCCGAAGAATCGATGCTTTCGAACTGTGGTGCTGGAGAAGACTCTTACGAGTCCCCTGGACTGCAAGGAGGTCAAATCAGTCCATCCTAAAGGAAATCAACCCTGAGTGCTCATTGGAAGGACAGATACTGAAGCTGAAGCTCAAATATTTTGGCCACCTAATGCAAAGAGAAAACTCTCTGGAAAAGACCCTGATGCTGGGAAAGACTGAAGGCAAAAGGAGAAGGGGACGGCAGAGGATGAGATGGCTAGATAGCATCACCGATGCAATGAATGTGGACTTGAGTACACTCCGGGAGAGAGCGCAGGACAGGAAGGCCTGGCGTGCTATGGTCCATGAGGTCACGAAGAGTTGGACACGACTGAACAACAACAAACGTTAGTAACCACAGCAGTAAGTGCTCCGAAAAAAAGCTGCGAAAAGGGGGGAGTTACGATCTCCCCTTTCCCGAGTGTTGAAAAGGTGGGAGACACTGAGAAGCATCAGTCCAACACTTAAAAGTGACAGGATCACATTGCCAAGGGGGAGATATTGTCCCCCCACCCCTTTTGGTGCACTCACTTTTGCTGCTTTCCCCTCCTTTTCAGTGCTGTTCAATTGACAACTCGGCAATTGGTCCCTGGCAACGGTGTGTAAATTAGCCTATATGCAATCTCGCCTTGCTAATTTCCATATATGTTACCAACTCCAGTTCACTCTCTTTGACACCTGAAACATACAAGGAAAGTAACTAGGCAAGACTACACATATTGGACAGCCATAAGAGCGCAGTTGTGAAAGTCTGCAGCAATAATAATAATAATGTAAGAACTACAAACACAGTTCAGTAATTTTCTGGGACTGATTTTTTTTTTAAGGGTGGTGAACCAGTGATGAATGCTCCAAAGTGCAGTTTGTGGAAGGCCTATCACTGGAGGTAGCAAGGGTGAGATTGCAAAAAAAAGCAGGGGGTTTTGCTTCTCTTGCCGAACGGCTCTGTAGCTGATCCCCACAACCCATGATGAAATTGCTCTCCCGGGTTCAGACGACATGACAAGTCATTGTGGGATCAAACAACCTCTAAAACAAGCCATGGGTTGTCAGGGTGGCTTGTTGCTGAAAACTAAGTTATCCTGCAGGACGCAGTCTGGCTTCACACGACAGAACAACCCATTGTGACTAGTTACCCACAATGGGTTGCCGTGTCGTGCGAACCCAGTCATTCACAAAAGACATTTGCCCAATGTTACATAGACATCTATTTTATAAAAGGAAATGAGCTTTTCTCTAGAATTTAACACATGAGCTACCCTGTAAATGGAGAAAGATCCTACTCTTCTGTAGCATTACGATGTGAAATAAGAGGCAAATAGACCCACAAAAAGAGGAAATTCACCAACAGTCATACAACATTTCAAAGTATGTGAAGAATTTTATAGTTGTTTTAGCATTATAATAGGGGTATTGCTAGGCCTGGGCCAAGGGCCCCCAAATTTATTTCCCAGGACCCTGGATCTATGTCCACGGAGCACTGAGTGTCCATTGATGTCAATGAAAGTTTTTTTCTCAGCTTAACTGCTACATAGGGTGGAATTTTCAAGGGCAATGGAAAGGAAGGGTTAACTCTCCCCTTCCCACCCACATGCAGCAATCCCCCCCTCGCCCCCATACAAAAACTGCCTTTGCATGACAATTAAGCTTAGAAAAAAAAACCCTTTCCATTATTTTGGGATGACCTGGGATAGGATGCAAATTAAATGAAGAATTTATTTCATTTGAGATGACTTCGATGAGAAATAAATTGGCGTTGCCTCCTGTGAAATTTAAATAAATCCATGTAATTATTCCTATATTTGCCTCTGCTCTGACTAGTTCACCAGCTATGGCTGTTCCTGGGCCGTGATAGGTTGGCCAAGTTGGTTCAAGCATTGGTAACCTCAACACTGGATTATTGTAATGGGCTCTATGTGGGGCTACCCTTATGCCTGGTGTGGAAGCTGCAGCTGGTGCAGAATGCAACTGTAAGGCTACTAACAGGGGCTTCTTTTCATCAGCATGTTACACCTCTGTTAAAAGAACTGAACTGGCTGCCATTAAGCTACCTGGACACATTCAAGGTTCTATTGTTAACATATACAACCTTAAACACCTTGAGACCAAGTTAGCCTAGGGACAAGCTAGCCTTAGTCACCTCACCCTTTATGTCCCTTTATGTCCCTGCCTGGTCCTTGCAGTCCTCAGCTACCAGGAAGCAGCCCCATTGTTGAAGCTAGACACATATACTGGCTATGAGGCAGCTAGAAGAATGGGGAGGATTAATGAGAAATTGAGAGGATCTGCTGAGGGGAGATATGATAGTGCTCTTCAGATACCTGAAAGGCTGTCACAGAGAGAAAGGCCAGGATCTCTTCTCGATCATCCCAGAGTGCAGGACATGGAATAATGGGCTCAAGTGACAGGAAGCCAGATTCCGGCTGAACATCAGGAAAAACTTCCTGACTGTTAGAGCAATACAACAATGGAACCAGTGACCTAGGGAGGTGGTGGGCTCTCCCACACTGGATGCATTCAAGACGAAGCTGGACAGCTTTGTCCAGGGATGCTTTGACTTAGACTCCTGCACTGAGAAGGGGGTTGGACTCGATAGTCCTATAGGACCCTTCCAACCCTACTCTTCTATGATTCTAAGAAGGGCACTAGATGGGGAAAGCTGCCCTAAGGGTTCACTGGCTAAATGTACATGCAACCTGGTAGTGACACTTGCTGATCCCTCAATGATTTGGCTTCACAGGCACAAAATCCAGAGATCTACCACTGGTTACCTCTGCAAGTTGCTTCTATGGTAGTGATTCAAAGAAAGTTCTGCCAGTAGAATAAGTGGGAGGACAAAGGAAGGTTCAACACTTGGAAAGTATCCTTCCTCCCTCAACCACACCACAATTTATCACAAGTCTCTACTTGCTAAACTAGTTGTACAGATATGACAACCAATTACTAGACAAATAATGGAGTTAGGGGTTTGACCCTGGAACTACTATATTATTACTAATCCACAAGACTGTAGGTGGGATGGGGTGGAAGGGAAGGGAAGCTGGCTAGTGGATCTCAAATGAGAAACCTGGGTCTTGGGTCAGTACTAGCATCTCTTTCTTTTTATTTTGTTTGTTCCTTCTTGTCTGAACATTCTTGTCTGAACTAATGCCTGAACATGTCTCTACACACCCATTATTTTAAAACAACACTGAATAAACTCAATTACACCCATGCATCCAGTAATAATTTTGAAATGTTGTGCAAAAAGTGTGCACGTGTGTGTGTGTGTGTGTGTGTTGGGAAGGGAAAGTCTTTGAGGCAGTCTATATGGGATTGTAATTTAACTATAGTTGTGAAAGTTTAGAAACAACCTCTTTCTTTCTTTCTCCTATCCCCCAAGAAAAAACAAAGTTTCTATGCTCTTGTAGTTTAAAAAAATGGACAAAGACTCTGATAATGGAGAAAATCAACAAGGACTACAGTACAGGACATTTGTTCAAATAGGTTATATGAACATGACTGCCTCTTTGATGAGGTACTGATTTTCATATGATGAAACTAGGAGGCAGAGTATTATTCTAGGGCAGTGTCAAATTCCTTCGTCTTCTCTCTTTTCACAGTCAATGCACTCCAAGATACGCTACTTTATTAGTTAATGACCAGGTTCTTTACAGATTCAAATTCTAGGAAACTCTCAGGCTACAAAGGAAACACCTACTCTACACAATTACAAATACCAATAGAGGAGCCGAAGTGGAAGTTAGAGAAATTGCCAGCAGTTTGGACAAGAGCTTCCGGGCCAGACTATCTTAGGGGGGGAACGCCCCTCCCTTACAGTTGCTTCCCCCTACGTAGGCTATCACACATAGCCAACCTGGAGGAGCATCTGAGCTCTGCCTCTAACTTTTCCCGTTTCACTCTCCGAGGGACCCTAACATCCCTCAAGTCACGCCCCTCACTGTCCTCCTCCCCCAAGACCTGGGTTCTCATGGAGGAGGAAGGGGGCAGGGGCCTTCAGGTCAAGCCATCTGTGTGTCAAGGTCTTAAGAAGAACACCTTGCCATATCTGAGCTCACTAGGGAGGGAGCCTCCCCTGGTTCTGGCTGTTCCCATTCTGAGTCTGAGCTGCTAACTATCTCCACATGCTCAGATTCATTCCTGACAGGCAGACTGCCAGGTAACAAGATGAGGAACAGGTTACATCTGGTCTTTGCACTATTTTCAGTTTAATGAAAATGCAGACATACCTTTAATCTCTGCTCTGGCAAGGTCTCAGTATACTTGGGAAAGTCACTTCAGCTCAGCCAGTGTTCCATCTGTAAAATGGGAGCAATGATTACTTTCCTAATTATGGACAGGAGAAGTGAAAAGAAGACTCAAAGTTACTTTGCACCATGAAAATACTGTACATCAGTGGTGGGGAACACGTGGCCCTCCAGATGTTGATGAACTGCAATTCCCATCCACCCTAACCAGCAAAGCCAATGGTGAGGAATGGTGGGGGTTGCAGTCCAACAATATCTGGAGAGCAACACATTCCCCATTGCTGCTCTATTTGATAAACAGATCAGTCCTATGCATGTCCAATCAGAAGCAGGTCCCTTGAGTTACTCCCAGATAAGTGGGTATACAATTGCAGCCTAACAAGCATACCCACATAGAAATATCACAGTACATATTATTGCCTTCCCCAGATTTTTGTACGACCCGATTCCCTGAAACAGCGGATGAGTCAGTAAACCTGCTTCTTGACTGTACCAACTCAGACTGCAGGAGCTGGCATTTCACCTGACTGAATGCTATTTGATAAATCATTATTTTAAAAACCTTACGTACTGACAACTAGTTAGTTAGGCTACTGCCCTAGCTTTCTCCCTTTCATGTTAGCTTTCTACGCGCAGGCATTCGTTTTATTTCTGTTTTTGTGTACGAAGCAGCACACCTCCACTTTGCAGTCTGGCCTAGCACAGCCATCTCGACTGCTACTGGGGGGGACCTGATAAGAGCCACTGACGGAGAGGGGGGACTGTCGCTTGCTCTGGGAAGAACAAGCGGTAACTTCCTATTATCCAGAGTAGGCGCTCCTCGGCTGCAGGCTTCCCTTCCTTTCGAGAGGAAGGGAACCCCACGCGAAGGGCTTCCTCTCCTCCACCCTCACTCACCTGCCCCGCGCCTCACCTGCTTCCACTGACAGCAGCGACACCTCCACGACGCCGCCGCGACCGCGAAGAGGAGGGAACAAGAGCCACCCCGCCTCCACTGCGCCTGCGCATTCACGTTCCCGTCCCCTTCGCCGTCTCCTCCTCTACGTAAACGGACGTCTCACGCTTTCCCCGGAACTGGAAGAAAGACGGAAGCCGAAGTGGGACTTGGAAGGTTTGTTGTGCTTCGCCTCCTTCTACGCGAGTTTGAATGGGCAGGAGAGGAACAGGAACCGGAACCCCGGTAGGGCTTCCCTCCGCGACGGTGTCGGGAGGAGTGGCTGCGCTGAGCCGGCAGGAGGAGGGCCGGGGCAGCCGTTGGTGCCGCTGCAGCTATGGAGGATGATGCTCCCGTGATTTATGGGCTGGAGTTCCAGGTAACGCGGGGGAAGTGGTGGTGGTGGTGGTTTGGGGCTGGGGTTTGTGTGTATGCGAAAGGGATGGAAAACTTAGTCATGGTAATAACGCGAATTTATATGCCACTTTCCCGTAACTATGTTTAAAATGGCTCAGGCAAACAGTAAACAAAAAAACAGTAAAAACATATAGTGTCATAAATATGGCAGAACGATTAGGCACATTTCCTAAATGAACATGCATCTATGTTAGCTAGCTAGTAAAAGGATTCCAGTTACAATGTCCTTTATTTGCCTCATTTGGAAACGTACTGCCTAATTAACAATGGTCTGGTAGTGGTGCTGGGTAGGTGGGTGGAGTCAGTAATAAATGTAAGAACATTTCCTTTCATAGAAATGAAAAGCGTTCTGTGTACTTTTCTGCAGTTCTTTATCTAAAACAGGAGTGAGCAATTTGTTTGCCCCAAGGGCTGCATTTGGGGTGGGCCACACCTGTCAGTGTGCATGCCATGTGTGTGCACACATGCACATTTCTGCACACATACACTCTCACGCACACATGGAAGTGTGCTCGGATGCCCACCGCACATTGCCCCTCTCTGCACACATGCATTCATACATGCACACACACTCTTCTCACCCCACATCTCAGAGCACCCCATCTCAGAGCACAGGGATAGAGAAGTTTAAGCTTCCTCTCGTTGTGCACTGAGATCATGCCGGCTCCCTTCCCAGTTTTGCTGAGCTGTTTGGCAGGCTAGTGGAAGCTGATTCTCCAGGGAAAGAGGGTGCATGGGGATGACTTCTCCTGCGCATCCTCTTTCCCTGCATATTGGGTTGCATGTGGTTCCCTGCAGCAGCACGACAGAGCAGAAATTGGGGGAACAGGACATCCACGGTGGGCTGCACAGGTGGCGCTTGAGGGCCATATGTGGTCTGTGGACTGCATGTTGCCTACCCCTGCTCTAACACCACCTAAAAAAAGATCAGTCTCCTTTATTCTGTGCTAGTTAATTCAGAATAACTACTACTATAGTACTTGCTAGTGCTACTTTGAGTTAGGATGTATGCTTGTGTGTTTCCATTGCTAATCTCTCCTTTGGTTGACTAGGATGCTGCTGTGGTATCATGTTGGCCCCAGTATCCAATAGGCATGAGGTGGAGAAAATACTATCATGTATTGACTTCTCTAAGAGCATGCAAGTTGTTGAGTTGCCCAGTTTTTTGGAATTGTTCTTAGACAGATGAAGTGTTCTGCATGACTTCTGATAGAAGGTAGGCTTGGTGCTTTTGAGAGGGCTGTACATGGACTGCTTTCCATTATTGGCTTTTACTTTTTCTACTTCCTAAAAGAAAACAAAAGCAAATACGAGCTTTATCCTGGGACTCTTGGCAGGGATGGCCAAGTGGCTCTTCAGGGCTACTTGAAATCTGCTATAGTATTCTTCCAATGGGTTGTTAAAGAGATTTAATCTCTAAGAAAATAATGACTGGCAGTTTCTAGCATATTGGTAGGAAGCCTTTTTGAGCTTATTGCCCGGTGGAAGAGAACTATGTGTGCAATGCAAATTGCCTTTAACTGGGGCTAGCACTATCTTGGAGGAGCTTTTTGTTCTTCTGAGGCTGAAACTGTGACCTTGTAGAACTGAACAGGAATCTTGCTGTGATTTTACATCCTGGTTTAACAAAATGCAGAGCTGTAATTCATTCTGAGGTAAAAGTGGGTAGTTTCAATCTTCTCTTGCCCAGAGGGCGGATGAAGGGACAGGTGAGTGCACCCAAGGCTTTTTCCCAATCACCTAAACTGTGATTTAAGTTAACATTTGAACTGGGCATTGAGAGAGAGCTGCAAGCTTCTGCATCATAAGGCATCTAAGTATAGTTTAATTTTTGCCAGTTGGGGAAAAAAGAAAATAAATAAAACCGAAGTTGAAAATGGAAACTATCAACATTTATATTAAACAGAGTTTTATTATCTGGTCTTAAACAATATTTAGTGACATTAACAGAAGAAACTCATATTTTTAGGGTAGACTCAGAAAAGAAACAATCCCATAATGTACCAGTACTGATGTATTGTACCAGTAATGTACCAACACCATTACTGATAGTGTATGAAATTATGCATGGTGTGGAGAAAGCGGGTAGGGGGATATTTCTCTCCATCTGTCATAATACTAGAATCTGGGGTCATCCCGTGAAGCTGATTGGTGGGAACATGCTGGGGAACATGGGTGGAAGGGTGCTGTTGCACTCATGTCCTGATTGTGGGTTTTCCATGGGCAGCTGGCTGGCCACTGTGTGAACAGAATGCTGGACTAGATGGACCCTTGGTCTGATCCAGCATGGCTCTTCTTATGTTCTTAAGATACATTTGAAAATTGATATATCATTTATATGCAGTACGACTGTAGTCCTATGCACACTTAATTAGGAATAAGCCCCATTGAACTTGCATTTGCCTAAACATGTACAGGACTAGGTTGCAAGTGTCACAATAACTGCAGAAAAAAATTACCTCCATTTCAGTAAATAACATATCATTGAAAATAATAGCCCTGCTCAAGTTTAGTCCTCTCATCATTGTTTGAAAGACCCATAGTTCCTGATTCTGAATCTTCACTTCAAGTTCCATGGAATTCAGAAAATGAAAGATTTACATGAATTAAAGTATGCTTCTTAGCTCAAATTTATCAAGTTTGTTCCTTGATTGTGTGTGTTTTCAAGTACTCATCAGATGTTTTTCACTGGATGCAGAAGATAGAAGAGGTGACAACTGAGAAGCAAGAGGAGTCAGCCATGTTGTTCAAAGGCCTTGCCATCATGTTGCAGGAACAATATGCATGGCAGACTAATACTTTAGTCATAAGAATGTTGCTTCTTTAGTAAACCAGGCAAATGCAGTAGCGCTGTAATAGTAACTTTTGAATCTTGGACCTAGGAGTGTTTCCGCAGTGCAGTTCACTGCAACAACGCTTTAAAAAAAAATGCTAGTTTTAACAAAGTGTTTCACTCATTCTGAAATAGAAAATATTTAATAAGAGCTTTTAATCCCCCCCACCCCCCACACACCAAGCTTCACACTCCTAATTATTGTGCATTGTATTCTGGAGGTGAGATTCCTTGGGCTGTTGCTGGGCTCTCCAAGTACCTAGACTATAGGTATAGATATTAATAAGATTGGTTTAAGTTTTATCATGTATATATTGGGATAGAACTCAAATCAGAGGTATTAACGTCTACCTATATTACTGCATAGTTAAATTTTGGCATTTTCTGCTACTACTACTAATTTCCATAGTTTTTTTTTAAAGATCTCCCTTTAGGTAGGCTTTTAGGGGTTGCTGCTTAAATTTAGCCTTGGAGACCTAAAAGGTAAGCAGCAGGCTATATTATTCAGATTATTCCTTTTATTGGCTGTGTTAAAAGTGTTGTTCATAGATTTGTAAGCAGTGGGTTTCATTTTATCTTTCCTAGTTCAATGATACCCACAGCTGATTAACTGCTAGAGCCTGGTCTAGTGTGTGGAGAGGTCACTTCTGTGCAGGCAAGTGGAGCATTACTTCCATGCATGAGCTAGGGCTCTTCTCCCCCACCCCCAGCGAACGAACAGAGAAGCTCTAAAGGTAGAAGCATCCTCTAGAATTCCAGCATTTGCATCAGATTGCTGGATTAAGGCACCTTGAAGAAATCATGGCTTCAGGAGGAAGCACTTGTTACATGTAAGAAAAACTGGTGGAATTTTTTTGCCTGTTGGGTACAAAAACACAGATCTGCGTAAGTGGCCCGTAAGCTGCCATAGGCTACAATAATTGTTGTTGTGGTTGAGTTGACTTGTGAAAGATCATAGTACTTGGAGACCAGCATACTCTATAATCTATGTTTGATAGGCAACTTTGTTTTCTGATGTTGCCATTTCAGTATGCTCCAGCGTTCTTTTCCAATTTTTGTTTTGTTCTCCCATCTCACACACCCCCAGCTCTGACAGCTGATACCTGTGTAGTGGGCAGAGAGTACGAATATCCTGCATATTGATAGTCAATCAGGTATTGTTAACTGTAAACCCTGCCAACTTGACTGCAGACGGACTGGTGATTAGTGATGTAATCGCATCATATATCCTGCTGCTTCTGATTTTCAGAGCAAGAAAAGGCTGAATTAAATGTAAGGTTATTGTTTAACTTAAACCATGTTCAGGTGTTCACCGCACCATCTGCATGATTAGAATTGTGTGAGGGGGAGCGCGCTTTATTCATGTAGGCTCGCTGCACAATTTAGAACACTGATCAGGAAGCCTACATGAGTAGAGCAGGCTCCCCACTGCAGAAGTTTGCCCTCCAGCGGGTGGAGGACATTGGAGCTGAGTGATGGAGAGGCAGGGTCAACGAGCATGCTCCCATTGTTTCCCTTGCGCCTCTCTAATTGCATGGGGGGAGGGAGTGAACATCTGCCCTCATAAAGTGAGATCTTAAGAGGCTCAATTAACTAATTAACTCATTTAAAGGTTTTTAGCCTGCCTTTCAGGGTGCACTGCCCTCACAAGGCAACTTACGATATTACAAAAGCATGAACATGCAATTATAATTTCACTCAATTATATGCTATTGCATACTATTACGATTCTTCTATGGCTAACGGTATTTCACTCTGTGCTGTACACTCGTTGGCTGTTGTGGATTTTGCAGAGCATGTGTTCCATAGTATTTGGGAGTAGTCCTTTTTTATGTGTTTTTACCTTCACAAATTTTTGTGAACCGCCCAGAGAGCTTCAGCTATTGGGCAGTATAGAAATAAACAAATAAATAAATAACCAAAAGTGTGTTTCTTAAACAAAATAATTATTTATTATTTATTTATTTATTATTAAATTTATTAATCGCCCATCTGGCTGGTCACCCAGCCACTCTGGGCGATGTACAACATACAATAAAAACAGTTTAAAACAATAAAATTCTACAATAAAAACATTTTCTAAAATACCCTAACCCACCCCAAATGCCTGCCTGAACAACAAAGTTTTTAATGCACGATGGAAGCTCATTAAAGAGGGAGCATGACGGAGTTCCCTAGGGAGGGAGTTCCACAGAGTGGGGGCCACCACAGAAAAGGCCCTCTCCCTCATCCCCACCAGTCTAGCTGTCCTGGCTGATGGGACAGAGAGAAGGCCATCCAAGGCTGATCTTGTTAAGCGGCCTGTCTGGTGCTGCTGGAGGCGCTCCTTGAGATAGGCTGGGCCGGAACCATATAGGGTTTTAAAGGTCAAAACCAACACCTTGAATTTGGCCCGGAAAACAACTGGTATCCAGTGCAACTCCTTCAGCACTGGAGTGATATGATCTCGCCGGCGGCTGCCTTTAATCAGGCGAGCCGCCGCGTTCTGTACCAGCTGCAGCTTCCGAACCATCTTCAAGAGTAACCCCACATAGAGCGCATTACAGTAGTCTAAACGAGAGGAGACCAGGGCATGTACTACTGATGGGAGCAGATGGTTGGGAAGGAAGGGGCTTAGCCGCCGTATCAGATGGAGTTGATACAGCGCTGTCCAGCTCACAGCTGACACCTGAGCCTCCATGGACAGCTGGGAGTCCAAAATGACCCCCAGGCTGCAGACCTAGTCTTTCAAGGGTAGCCGTACCCCATTCAACACCAGGTCAACATCCCCCAGCCTCCTCTTGTCTCCCACCAAAAGTACCTCGGTCTTGTCAGGGTTCAGCTTCAGCCTATTCCTCCCCATCCAGCCACTCACCATCTCCAGACATTTGGACAGGGATTCTACGGCCAACCTTGGTGAAGATTTGAACGAGAGGTAGAGCTGCTTGTCATCCGCATATTTGAACAATTCCAAATTGTTGTGGAATTTGATTTGGTGGGGGCAGGAGAGAGAAGCTGTCTTGTTTTAGTTAACCATAGTTAAGATTAACCATAGTTTGTCTTGCTTCAGATGTCATGCTAAGCTATGGTTGGTCAAGACCTGAAGCAGAAACTTCCTAACTTGTTTGTGAACCCAAGGCTTGCACAGGTTAATCCTTATAATGCTAAAGAATGCTGCAAATGAGACCATTGGGACTAGGTGCTATGGTCACATCATGCCTGTCCTGTGTCAGACGCATTGGCTTCCATTCTGCTTCCTGGCTCAATTCAAACTGGCAGGTTTTCATGGCTCAGAACCAGAATATTTCTCTCTCTCTTTCTGTCTTGGATTTTAGGAAATAGCTGGCTTTGCTTTATTGCACATGCTGGGAAGACTATTGAAAAAAGTGCTAACCCAGCTCTCTTAAAACAATGTAAGATGTCTTATTATGAAATGCAAATGCTAAAGATTAATGTTAGATTATTAAGAATTTGAAAATGTAAATAAGAAGTATTGTATTAACTTGTGAACCTGTACCTTCTTTTTTATACAAGCAGGTTCATAATGAATTCTGAGTAACTGGCATAAAAATGATGGTCAAGTTGACCTGGATGGTATCCAAAGAGAAAATGCTAATTTAAAGCCCTATCACTTGGACCAAAAGTTTATTTTATTTACTTAGTTCTATACCGCCCAATAGCTGAAGCTCTCTGGGCAGTTCACATTATTTGAGTGATCAGCAGGTACAAGTCTGTATAATTCCAGGTCAAAAGTGTACTTAAGCGAAAACTTTATCAATTAATGAGCAAAAAATACTGTGTAAGGTATACATATCAAAAAGCTTGATGTACAGATGTCTAGAAAAGTTTATGTACTCAGGTTTAATTGGCAAATTTTGGGTAAAGAGTTATCTTCTCAAAGGTATAAGATTGTGCACCCTAATTTATGGGACAGTAGATAATAGTTATGAGGTAACTTCTATACAAAAAATGTATAACTATGTGCTGATTTTAGAATGCGGGAGCTTCTTCTTAGAAGCTCACAAGGCCTGTGTACTTGTGAGCTGAATAGCCTATTTAATATTGAATAGGGGACTTGGTACTTAGAATGAGATCTCTCCTTTTTAAGGTATTTAGACTAGAAGTCTAAGAAGAAGAAATAGTTAAGAAATTCTATTTCTTGTTAAGCTATTAAGATCTAAGGATTTTTAGCAATGCTCTGTTTAATAACAAAGTGTTTTTATAGGCAAGATATTCTTACGTGATGTTATAAGCATATTTGTAATAAAAAATAATAAATGGGTCAAAAAAGATATTTCTGTACAATTCTTGTTAGTACAAAACCTGGATTGCAGCCCATGAAACAATCCTAGGTGTACACTTTGTTTAGAAGTATTTAATCTGCTATTAGGGCATAAACAGGTAGCTAAATGCTTCCAAAGTGCTGAACTATAGACAGGTAGCTCAAACCAAGTTCCAACCATAACATCTCCGTCCCTCCCCTCTCATTCTGCCTCCCTGCACCTTAAAATCTTCCGTGGATGCCCCTGCCACCTGAGTGAGATAGGTAGCAGCCAGGGAACGTGCCTTCTCAGTGGGGCCCTAAGTGTGGAATGTTCTTCCCAGAGAAACTCTCCCGGCATCCACTTTGTTATCATTTGGGCGCCAGGCAAATAACTTTTTATTTTCTCAAGCCTTTTAACATTTTATGGGTTTAGTGACTATTTTATGCTGCTTGTGTTTTACTGCCTTATTGGGTGTTGTGTTTTAAAGTTAGTTTAGCTAAATTGTTTTTTTTTTCTTACTGAACTTTATTGTAAAATGCCCTGAAAATTTGATTAAATACAAATATAATCTGTGAACTATTTAGCATGTTTGGAACATGTGGTTATGAAGAATGTGACCTGGCTTGCATGACACGACAGCCCATCATGGGCTAATTTACCCATGGGGACTGTTGTGTTGTGCTGGGTGCCTGTGGGTGCCATTTTTGCATGGTTCCCAGCTTGCTGTGGCTTGTCATGTGGTGTGAACCCAGGCTGCAGGGTTGTTTAAAGGTCAGACAACCTTCAAATAACCCATAGCTTTTTTTAGGGTCTCTTGTTGGTATATACAACCCTCTCACCATCCATGAGTATGGCTATAGTCCTTAGCAGCCTTGCTGGGAAGGAAGTCCTACTGAAATAAATCTGTGGGGCTTCTGAATAAAGACAATCAGAGTCAGGCTGTTTATCTGTATGCCAAGCATGTCTTCATGTCTGTGTCTTTTGTTTGAAGGGGCAGGCTGATTTAATGAATAATTAGAAAACCGAAGGATCCACCTAGAAATCATCTTAGTTCTTGTTTCAAAGTTGGTGGACTGCACCGCACAGACTCAGACTGTGCCTTCCAAACAAACCTAAATTTTCTTTAAACAAAGCCTTTTCCACAGAGCTCTCTCAGGCTATGGCCTCTCTCTCCTCAGGCCAGAAGCAGTGGGTGTTGCCCTCAACCAGTTCCTGGCTCCTCCCAGGAAGCACACCCCATCCAGCCCAATTCCAGCAGTTCTTTCATACTGTTACGGGTTTGCGCATCCATGTAATACTGAGGAGCTATAAATCACTCTGTTTCCAACTGGAGCTGTTCCTAATATTTAAATTGGTGACCAAACTGTCCAGCAGTCTTAATGTAACTTGTTCACACCCTAGGTGGTGTTAATTATATACACCTATCCTCTGGGGGAAATAATGAGTTAACCTGAACTCTTTTAAACAAATACTTTAATAAATACTTTCTTACCTGCAGGACTGTGTCAGCATTTTATGGTTTGTTCACACTTCATAGTGAATGGTTCATAATGAGTGCAAACAAAGCAACTGAACTACCACGGAAATGGTTTTATTTTTTTATACAGAGTTTTTGATTGTTCATAATTCATGGCTGCCTCATATATTTTAGGATGCTTTCAGTAAAAATATACAGTCTTTATAGTCAGTTGGCTACATTTTTACTCCAGGGTTCACATGTGCACACATGCGCGCTCTCTCTCTCTCTCTCTCTCTCTGCTGGTTGGAGTTCAGTATCCTCCCCCCCCCCACACACACACACACACTTCAAAAAGAAATTGGTTTTATTTATTTCACTCTTATACTGCCCAGTAGCCGAAGCACTTTGGGCAGTTCACAAAATTAAAACCACAAAATACAACAGAAAATACAATATAAAATATAATAGATTAAAACTACAGAATAAAAATACAACCAGAGTAAAACCTAGCAGGAGTGCAGTTATTTAAAATGGAATAGCAGTTTTAAGACAGCAGAGCTGAAAAACTAGAATGCTAAAAATGTCTGGGAAAATAAAAAGCTCTTCACCTGGCCCTGGAAAGAGTACAACATAGGTACCAGGTGAACATCTCTAGGGAGTTTGTTCCATAACTGGGGTGCCACAGCAGAAAATGCCTTTTCCTGGTAGCCGCCTGCCTTACCTCTTCTGGCAGGGGCTCCTGGAGAAGGGCCCCTGAAGATGAACTTAGGGTCTGGGCAGGTGCATATGGGAGGAGGCAACCCTTCATATAACCTGGCCCCAAGCTGTTTAAGGCTTTGGATGTTAATAACCAGTACTTTATGTTGTGACAAATGTTTACCATTGATTTCAGTGGGACGTTAGGGTGAGTAACTTAGTTTGGATCCAAACCTTATATTTTGTTTAAATTTATGAAAATATCAAAAACTCACAAACACAAAACGTGGTGCTGTATGTGAGGATTTTACTTGTGCAAAAAAATTGTTTAAAATGTAGAATACACATTTTCAGTAACCTGTTCTAAGAGTTTCCTCAATTGCTTTTTCTACCAAATGTTCTGCCTTGAACATTTGTGCAGTTGCTCTCACATTCTGTGCATATTTCCCACAGATGATATGATTATCAGAAGTTAATTCTGGAAATGTCCCTTGAATCATGACAATTTTAGTTGTGGACCCACCACACTTTTGCACCAAACATGCTTTAGGAAAGTAGGGAGAAGAATAAAGATGCTGGATAAAGCCATTTAACAAAGAAGTTGCATTTAAAAAAAAGTCAAAATACAGATGGATTAAATGTCAAAAACACTGTTCTTGGTAACTGATGTCCTGTATTTTCCAAGATTCTAGAATGTGTTGGATATGATTGTATTTTTATCCTTCCCCCCCCCCCCTTAGGCACGAGCTTTAACACCCCAGACCGCAGAAACAGATGCAATACGATTTCTGGTTGGAACGCAGTCTCTTAAATATGATAATCAGGTAAACTGGTATAAAAGCTGTATGAAAATAGAATCGGAAATGTTTTTAAAGCCTTCAGTGGGATAATGACTTTTCCTTGCCAAATTGAATTTTTAAGTGTAGTGTCATTTTAAAAGTATTGGGTGTGATCTTGAGCAGTATTTGGCTGTGAAGTTCTTTCTAAGGAATTGGGCTGTGGGGGTGTAAGAGATAAACCTGTAGACATAAAATCTTGTTAATGCTAATGGCAAATAATATATACATGGTAATAGTAATATGACTTATACCTGTGAGAGTGGAAACTCCAGGGTTGAAGTATTTTTTTTTTTTACAGATTTAACAAAGTTATTTACAGTCATGTCTCTTACAATAGTATGACATTTTGAGAAATGTTTCTTAAAAAAATATCTTAGGGCAGTATCCTACGGTGTCATTCTAGTAACACAAATCATGCTGAGTTGGGGTAAATGACCCCTAGCACACTGCCAATTGCATTAACTGGTGCAGTGGGATTCCCCAGAAAACCCACTGTGTAAGCTAATGCTATTGTGCTTGCGATCCCTTATGCTAGCGCAACATAATTTGCATTAGTGGAATGATATCATTGGATATTGCTCTTAGATTGTATTAATGAACATCCTTTCATACCTTTCTCAAACACAATTTTTCTTTCAAAGAAATTAGTTAGAAAAATTACTTCCCTTCATGAAATTGTGTATGGTGCATATTTGAGATCCATATATCATGGTCTGAATACTCACAGCTTACTTTCAGTACTTCACTTCACTGAAACCTTTTGGTAGATGGCCTCAATAACTGTATAATGCACTCATCATGTTTTGTTGTTGTTCAGTTGTTTAGTCGTGTCCGACTCTTCATGACCCCATGGACCATAGCACGCCAGGCCTTCCTGTCCTGCACTCTCTCCCGGAGTGTGCTCAAGTCCATATTCATTGCATCAGTGATGCTATCTAGACATACCATCCTCTGTCGTCCCCTTCTCCTTTTGCCCTCAGTCTTTCCCAGCATCAGGGTCTTTTCCAGAGAGTTTTCTCTTTGCATTAGGTGGCCAAAATATTGGAGCTTCAGTATCTGTCCTTCCAATGAGCACTCAGGGTTGATTTCCTTTAGGATTGACTGATTTGACCTCCTTGCAGTCTAGGGGAGTCGTAAGAGTCTTTTCCAGAACCACAGTTCGAAAGCATCGATTCTTCGGCGCTCAGCCTTCCTTATAGTCCAGCTCTCACAGCCATACGTTGCTATTGGGAAAACCATAGCTTTGATTATACGGACCTTTGTCGGCAAGGTGATGTCTCTGCTTCTTACTATGCTGTCTAGGTTTGCCATAGCATTCCTCTCAAGGAGCAAGCGTCTTTTATTTCATGGCTACAGTCACTGTCTGCGGTGATCTTGGAGCCCAAGAAAGTAAAATCTGTCACTGCTTCCATTTCTTCCCCTTCTATATGCCAGGAAGTGATGGGGCCAGATGCCATGATCTTCGTTTTTTTAATGTTGAGTTTCAAACCAGCTTTTGCACTCTCCTTTTTCACCCTCAACAAGAGGCTCTTTAGATCTTCTTCACTTTCTGCCATTAGGGTGGTATCATCTGTGTATCTGAGGTTGTTGATAATTCTCCCAGCAATCTTAATTCCGACCTGTGATTCATCCAACCCGGCGTTTCTCATGATATACTCTGCATATAAGTTAAAAAAGCATGGCGACAATATGCAGCCTTGTCATACTCCTTTCCCAATTTTGAACCAATCGGTTGTTCCATGTGTGGTTCTTACTGTTGCTTCTTGACCCTCGTACAGGTTTCTCAGGAGACAGGTAAGGTGGTCTGGTACCCCATCTCTTTCAGAATTTGCCAGAGTTTGTTGTGATCCATACAATTAAAGGCTTTAGTGTAGTCAATGAAGCAGAAATAGCGTAGTCAATGAAGCTGGCCTGTGAAATGAGTGCAATTGTACGGTAGTTTGAACACTCTATGGCATTGCCCTTCTTTGGAATTGGAATGTAAACTGACCTTTTCCAGTCTTGTGGCCACTGTTGAGTGTTCCAAACTTGTTGGCATATTGAGTGCAGCACTTTAACAGCATCATCTTTTAGGATCTTAAATAGCTCAGCTGGAATACTGTCATCTCCGCTAGCTTTGTTGTTAGTCATGCTTCCTAAGGCCCACTTGACTTCACTCTCTAGGATGTCCG
Organism: Heloderma suspectum; assembly: GCF_057233095.1. Classification (NCBI taxonomy): domain Eukaryota; kingdom Metazoa; phylum Chordata; class Lepidosauria; order Squamata; family Helodermatidae; genus Heloderma; species Heloderma suspectum. Next base: position 278,679,118 of record NC_139458.1, read on the forward strand.
GCTCAAGTTCAGTGACCGCACTATCATGGCTATCAGGGACATTCAGATCTTTCCTGTATAGTTCTTCTGTGTATTCTTTCCACCTCTTCTTAATCTCATCTGCTTCTGTTAGGTCCCTGCCTTCTTTGCCCTTTATCATGCCCGTCTTTGCACAAAACGTTCCCTTGAGATCTCCAATTTTCTTGAAGAGATCTCTAGTCTTTCCCATTCTGTTTTCTTCGATTTTCTTTGCATTGTTCATTTAAAAAGGCCTTCTGGTCTCTCCTTGCTATTCTCTGGAACTCTGCATTCATTTGGATATATCTTCCCCTTTCTCCCTTGCTTTTCGCTTCCCTTCTTTCCTCAGCTACTTGTAAAGCCTCCTCAGACAGCCACTTTGCTTTCTTGCATTTCTTTTTCTTTGGGATGGATTTCGTTGCTGCCTCCTGAACAATGTTACGGACCTCCGTCCATAGTTCCTCAGGCACTCTGTCTATCAGGTCTAATCTCTGAAATCTATTCCTCACCTCCACTGTATATTCAGAAGGGATATAATTTAGGTCATACCAGAATGGTTTAGTGGTTTTCCCTACATTCTTCAATTTAAGCTGAAATTTTGCAACAAGAAGCTCATGATCTGAGCCACAGTCAGCTCCAGGTCTTGTTTTTACTGACTGTATAGAGCTTCTCCATCTTTGGCTGCAAAGGACATAATCAATCTGATTTCGATATTGACCATCTGGTGATGTCCATGTGTAGAGTTGCCTCTTGTGCTGTTGGAAAAGAGTGTTTGCTACGATCAGCATGTTCTCTTGGCAAAACTCTATTAGCCTTTGTCCTGCTTCAATTTGTACACCAAGGCCATGCTTGCCTGTTATCCCAGTGATTTCTTGACTTCCTACTTTAGCATTCCAATCCCCTATGATAAAGAGGACATCTTTTTTTGGTGTTAGTTCTAGAAGGTGTTGTAGGTCTTCATAGAACCGATCAACCTCAGCTTCTTCGGCCTTAGTGGTTGGGGCATAGACTTGAATTACTGTGATATTGAATGGTTTGCCTTGGATTTGTACTGAGATCATTCTATCGTTTTTGAGATTGTACCCCAGTACTGCTTTTCCCACCCTTTTGTTGACTATGAGTGCTACTCCATTTCTTCTAAGGGATTCTTGCCCACAGTAGTAGATACGATGGTCACCTGTATTAAATTCACCCATGCTTGTCCATTTGAGTTCGCTGATTCCCAAGATGTTGATGTTCAATCTTGCCATCTCATGTTTGACCACCTCCAGCTTACCTTGATTCATTGATCTGACATTCCAGGTTCCTAAACAATATTGTTCTTTACAGCATCGGATTTTCTTTTCACCACCAGACACATCCACAGCTGAGTGTCCTTTCGGGTTTGGCCCAGCCGCTTCACTCTTTCTGGCGCTACTTGGAAATTCCCTCTGCTCTTCCCCAGTAGTATAATGGACACCTTCTGACCTGAGGGTCTCATCTTCCGGCGTCATCTCTTTTAGCCTTGTGATACGTTCCATGGGGTTTTCTTGGCAAGAATACTGGAGTGGGTTGCCATTTCCTTCTCCCGTGGACCACATTTTGTCAGAACTCTCTGCCATGACCTGTCCATCTTGGGTGGCCCTGCACAGCATAGCTTATGGCTTCACTGAGTTATGCAAGCCTCTTCGCCACAACAAGGCAGTGATCCATGAAGGGATCACTCATCATTTTGCTTATACATAAATCACTGAATTTTGTCTAATATGGTTATAACTATTTTAGCCAACTGCAGGCCCTCTTGGAGGATGGATGACCTTTATCGAGAGAGAGACAAGGGGAGTGCAAGCCTGTTAATTCTGCTTGATCTCTCATTGGCCTTTGATACCATCAACCATGGTATCCTCCTGGATTGATACCCATGGGATGGGTATCAGAGGCACTGTGTTACAGTGGTTCTGGTCCTACCTGCGGGGCTGATTTCAGAGAGTAACATTGGGTGACCTTTCCTCAGCCCCTTGGCAATTGAGCTATGGGGTGCCACAGGGTACCATCCTGTCCCCAATGTTATTTAACATCTATATGAAGCCAGTGGCTTCATATAGATGTCATTAGGGGATTTGGAGCTAAGTGCCATCAGTATGCTGATGACACACAGCTCTGTCTCCTTGTGACATCTGAATCAGGAGAGACTGTGGAAGTACTGGACCAGTGCCTGAACTCAGGAATGGGCGAACTCAGTAAAGGGCAGGATGAGGGCCAATAAACTGAAACTGAATCCTGGTAAGATGGAAGCTCTGTAGGTGAGTGGTTCCTGAGTCTGGGAAATAGGCTTATTGCCTGTTCTGGATGGGGTTGCACTCTTTCTGAAAGATCAGGTCCGTAGTTTGGGGGTACTCCTATATCCAACACTGACACTGGAACCCCAAGTGCCCATGGCGGCTTGGAGTGCCTTTTACCAGCTTCGGCTGCTTCGCCAACTACAGCCTCTCCTGGACATGGATAGCTTGGCCACAGTGATACAGGCACTAGTAATCTCAAGACTGGATTACTGCAATGCGCCCTGTGGGGCTGCCCTTAAGGCTGCTCTGGAAGCTGGAGCTAGTGCAGAATGCAGCAGCTCAGCTGTTGTCGTGAGCTGCCCCTTTCCAGGATGTAACTGTTTTGTTGAGGGAACTGCACTGGCTGCCTACTCGTTGCTGGGCCAGGTTTGAGGTTTTAGTACTAGTGTACAAAGCCATAAACAACTTGGGACCAGGATACATGAGAGGGCGCCTTCTCCCTTACCAACCTGCCCGGTCACTGAGGTCATCGGGGGGCTCATTCCTGGTGGTTCCACATGGACCTATGGCCTGATTGGAGTCTACCAGGAGAAGAGCCTTCAGTGTGGCAGCCCCCTTTCTTTGGAATTTCCTGCCCTTGGAGGTCAGGCAGGCACCAACACTGCACTGTTTCTGGCGACTCCTGAAAACAGCATTGTTCCAGGAGGAATTCCATAATTGATGAGTCATGGTTTCCATTGGCACTGTTTTTTTAAAAAGTATAATTTTAATGTGGTGTTTTAATCTTTTATTGTTTTACTGTTTTATCTTTTATGTTCACCACTCTGAAATCTGTTCTAGATGTGGAGTGGTATATAAATATTGCAAATAAATAAATGAACAAGACTGGTGCGTCTACCATATTCTTTAAATCTGAAAAAATGGTGATAAAATAAAAACTAAAGGATTCATGTTAATTTTTAAACATGGCTTTGGTTTTCTTAAGTTATGCTAAAATTGGTGAAGAAAAGCTACCTACAATTAGATTTGGGGAGGAAGCCCACAAATATAATAAAACACACACTTATATAATATTTTAGGAAGAATCAGACATCCTTTGCCCATTGTTAGACATATTGGTATACTTTCCCCATTTATAAAATAAATGTTGCTGGGACCTGGTGCTGATGCTGAAAATAGAATCCCAGTGTTGGCTTCACCCACAACACCCCCTAGCTCGTCATAGCAGTCATTCTGTGAAGTAATATCTTTAAGGGTGCAATCCTATTGGGATAGGTGGCTGCCTCCAAACTTGGAGGCGACTGCCAATCCAATGCAGGGCAGGAGAAGTGCGGAGGAGACTGTGCCCTCTGCGCTTCAGCCGCCCTTCATTCACAGTTAGACAGCCTATTTCGGCTGTCTAGCCACGGGAAGTTGGAGTTTGGGGGGGGGGGCAGCGGACACCAGATGACTACAGTTATCCATGCTCTGATAACTTCTCGTCTGGATTACTGCAATGCGTTATACGTGGGGCTGCCTTTGAAAACGGTCCGGAAACTTCAGCTGGTCCAAAATAGGGCAGCAAGATTGGGACTTGGCCTGCGAGCTCATATTACGCCAGTACTGTTCCAGCTGCACTGGCTGCCAGTCCATTTCCGGGCCCGATTCAAAGTGCTGGTGTTAACATTCAAAGCCCTTAACGGCTTGGGGCCAGGTTACCTGAAGGATCGCCTCCTCCCATATGTGCCTGCCCAGACCTTAAGATCATGGTCAGCGGCCCTTCTCCGTGAGCTCCTGCCAAAGGAAGTGAGGCGGGTGGCTACTAGGAGGAGGGCTTTTTCAGCTGTGGCACCCCGGCTCTGGAATGAGCTCCCTAGTGAGGTTCGCCTGGCACCTACATTGTATTCCTTTCGGTGCCAGGTGAAGACCTTTTTATTTTCCCAGGCATTTTAGCATTTTAGCTTTCTCAATTTTTATCTTTGCTGTTTTAAATCTGTATTTTAAACTCCTGCACTTCTGCTAGGTTTTATTGTGGTTGTATTGTTATATTGTGATTTTAATGTTCTATATATTTTAATTGTTTTATTGTGTGTTGTTTGGTTTTAATTTTTGTGAACCGCCCAGAGAGCTTCGGCTCTTGGGCGGTATAGAAATGAAATAAAAAATAAAATAAAATAAATGACGCATAGGACGCGTCGGAATGGCACTTCCGCCCTCCCCGGGATGTCCCCAGGAATGCCCCGTTTTTGCCACTCCGCAGTCTTCTTCTGGTCACGGTGCCGTTCCACACTGCCTACGAGGGGGTGGAGGTTGGTTCTCAGGGAGCTGACCTATCCTATGGCTGTCTAGCTGCTGAGTAGCGGTCATAGGATTGCACTCTAAGTAGTGCAGGAGTGGGGAATCTGACCCCCCAGATGTTGTTGGACTACAGCTCTCATTATCCATGACCATTGCCTATGCTGGCTGGGGCTGATGGGAATTGGGGTCCAACACTGAGTTGGACCCGAACTCCTTGTTGGGGTCCAAGCCGCCTTGAGTGCCAATTTTTGATAGCCCCATTCCATGTCATTGACTAGCAGGGAAATGCATTGACTTCATGTTATGGGATGAGTGCCATTGCAAGGGAGAACTTGAGATGAGGTGCTGTTGGTTGTTGCTTCTTGGCTTTGGCAATCTGTAGTTCCATTCCAACAGCTGATGAATAAGTATAATAAATATACTTGAACAAACCATTTATCTTTGGTGTATCTGCAGATAGGTATATGCCTTTAAGGATTTTGAAATATGCCAAACTGTTACAGCTTTTAACAGTATGCCATGGTTCAGGCGTATTCTACCAATAACACTTAATGCCAGCTCTCCTTCCCCTCCCCTCCTCTCCCCCACTTCTCCATTATGCATACCAGCATTAATAATTGAGGTGCAGGGCACTTTCTCTGGGTATTAATGAGCAGATAGGGTTATGGCCTTTAGCAGTGCTTGAAGCCATCACCTCCTCAGTTGGTGATTAATCCGTAAGAAGTGTCATGAGCCTCTATTGCTACTGCTTAATTTAGCAGCACTGGTCTCTACGCAGGTCAGGTAATGGTGAAACACTTTCTCATGGTGGATTGACATCCAGGTTGTACTGCCTAACTAGGCTTCAGCTCCCAGGCAGGAAGCTATTGTGGGTGGAATCCCTTAAAGGAATCATAAGTCATAAAGAATGAGGGGGAGAAAATGAATTCATTCAGCTCATTAATATTCAGGTACCATAAGCAAGTCCATAGCCTAAGGCCTCCCATGTGCCCTCAAAGTCTGCTCCAGAGGGTTGGGAAACTCCGTGGAATAGATTTTTGAGAGGTGCAGGGCTCTGGGGAGGGGACGGGAGAGGGAGAATCTAGTCCTGACACGTGAGCCACACCCTGCTGTTCTTCCACCTTAACAGATGATGATGATGGAAAGAATATGACTTGTCCAAGGTCAGATAGAAAGTAGGTTGCCAAAAATCCTTTTATAGTCCATGATTTAATCTTGTTCCCAATCTGTATCAAGGATTTAAGCTAAAAAAAAAAAAGGATTTAGCCAAGGCTGGATGGTGGTGGTGGTGATGATGATAATAAGTATAATTGTGTTTTTCACATCAGAGCTTATATAGCATGAGAGGTGGTCATTATTTGCCTGAGCATCTCCTTCCAAAGCAAGTTTCTCAAAACATTTTTAACTTATCACTATCCTTTAAACATTATCTTTTGGCCTTCTCCAACTCATCTCCAAGATTTTAAATAAGTACAAATGAATACATCTCCAGGAAAGGAAGTCTCAAACCAGGAAGAATAAGAGAAGGGCAGAAATATCCTAGAACGACAGAGAGAAATATTAGAACGCATCCTTCTTCACAAATAAGGGTGGGAAGATAGGACTATGATGCTGTCTTCCACATATGTATTCTCACACCTCTTCTCCAACTCTCATTTTACTTCCTTTAGTTCACTACTTGTATTTTTTTTTCCTGGAAAGCTTGCCGCAGGAAGAGCATCAGGCAGCTCTCTTGTCCAAGCTCAGAGTTTTGCTTCAAGCACTAGAATTCAGTACCAAACAAAATATTAACTGTTTTGAGGGACTTATAAATGTGGTAAGGAAGCAAAACAAAAGGCCAAATATTTGAACACAATCTGTTAACTTTAAAAGCACGTGCCTCAAATAATGCCAATAGTAGCCACCTGGAGAAAGCTTTAGCCCTAGGAAATGGAATATTTGACTTCACTCCCACAGGATGCTGCTGATGAACCTGCGAGAGCTTTGTTGTGATATCCTGTCTTGTTTCACCTTTCATGCATTCCACACCTCCAACATCAAAAAGGTGCAGGAAATCATCATCGTCATCATCAACCTTTGGAAATAATAACATGTTATATTTAATAACACTTGTCCTTAGGGCCTGATGTGGTTCTGAATCATCTCACTACAGAGAAGAAAGAAAGCAGCTATGTCTGACTTTGAGAGACCTAAGATAGGGCAGAAGGCACTTCTAGTTTATGTGCTGAATGACCCTCTTTATATGGTTAGTAGGGGCATATAATACATGTGGGTAGAGCAAATTGAATTTTGATTTGTAGCTCACCTTTAGGGAATCAATTTCACTGCCAAGGAGACTACTTCATAATTTCAACATGAGCCTTCCTGTTTTAGAGGAGGCTGTGATAGCATATAGATGAAGCAGCCAGCCAGCCTGGTACAATCTGCTCTGCACTGTTTCAGCAAAGATTCTGTTAAAATTGAGCTCTGTTCAAGCTAAACGCTGAAAAGGGTTTTTGTATTGTAGACTTCCTGCTTAGGCAGACATTGTACAAAAATCTTGAGAGAACATCTGTCTCTGGATGCTCTTCTGGCTACCAGCTTGCCTCAGTCTCAAACTGGCTTTCTTATTATGTACACAAATTGGAGAGGGAAATGAATTAAGGGGTTTATCTCAGGACAATTGATTGCATGAATGAATCCCATGTGGCCTATCCAGAAAAGCGAGCAATTGTTAAGCATTTCAAGCCTTGTACTTGTTGAAAGGGTATTGGCCTGAAACATACTTCTTTCTGTTTTGTTCTTGGCTGGTACTTCTATAGGTTTTTTTTTCCCCTCAGGAGAAACCATGATAGAACAAACTATTTTTTTTTTCATAACCTGGTAGGTAAAGCCCTGATCTTTGGTATGGTGAAGAAATTGGGCATGCTAAGTACACATGAAAAAATAGTTAATCCTGGGAAATGTTGGGAGAGAGCTGTATAAGTACTCTGCTTCCTGCTCTGGTTCATCATCGCTCTATGCCAGCATTCCTTCCAAGCCTCTTAGGTGGTTCCCAGTAGGCTGAAGGGACTTTGGGGAGGGGCCGTAGTTCAGTGATAGGACACATGTTTTGCATGCAAAAAGCCCCAAGTCCAGTCACTAGAATATCCATTTAAGGGGTCTTTGGTAGCAAAGGTTGGGAAAGACTGCCAGTCATAGCAGACAATACTGGGCTAGATGGACATTATCCATCTAGACATATGATATCCTCTTCCCAGTGGTTATCTTCAATAGTAAAAGACTAGATGGGGATTGTGGTGCTGTGCTGTCTGACTGTGCCCATCATGTATAGAGTAGGATGGCTGCTAGTTGAACCTTTAGAGCCAGGCTCTAAATCAGTCATGAGGAACCACAGGCCAGATTTGTTCCACCAGGTAAGCGGTCCCCCCTCCCCCAAGCCCCATGGTCAGAAGAGGAATCTCCTCTGTTATCTCTGATCAGCGATAACAAGCAGTGCATAGGGGAATTCCCACAGTTTATCTCCAATCACTGATCGGAGATAACAGTGGTCATTCTCCTTAGCTAAAGCTAAGCTGTAGGTTAAATGCTTTGCCCATCCCACATCCTCCCTGCTGGAGGAAGGTACAGGACAGACAAAGCCACCCTGACTGAGGTGCTGGCTGGAGTAGTGCTAATTATATTGGTAGTGCCATTTGCCATTTTATGGAGTCTTTTACATGGAATCTAATTTGGTCTTTGCTACTTTGATAGGAATTGGTATGTTTTAATCGGAGTGGAGATCTTGAATAGAAATTCTCAACATGACATTCATATTTCTTTATAGATGCTTTCTCATTTCTTGTCATCTCCTTTTTTCCTGTTAAAGATAGATATTCAGTATAACAGAACAGGTGTTCTGGATTAGCATTCTGATTTACTGGTTCATTGACTTTTGTGCAGCTGTTATTATTAAATAAAACATTATGTTTCTCACAGTTATATATAATTAAGTCCCTCTAAAAATATATATGAAGCCCTAATGGTTCTTGTCTTGTATTTGCAGATTCACATCATAGATTTTGATGATGAAAATAACATTATAAACAAAAACGTTCTTCTGCATCAAGTTGGTGAAATCTGGCACATCAGTGCCAGTCCAGCAGATAAAGGTGTACTTGCGACCTGCTACAATAAAAGTAAGTGTAATTTGAATAGGTTTGTTTGCTGTTCTTCCCATAAGAAAGTGCTTATCTGACTGCATATATGTGATATCAAAATGCTCCTCCATATATGAATTCTTCAAAAGTTTGGAATTAAATAATCCTATTGAAGCATTAGTTTTGGGGGGAAAAGTTTAATTCAAATAACACTGTCACAAAACCATGGGGTACAATTTATCCCTTCCTGTTTCTGCAGATCACAGATATCTGTGGTGGAGTGTATCTCTGTAGGATTCAGTGTACCTTGAACGTTCTTCCTATGTTGAGCAATGGAGCACCGCCCATATCTGGAATAAGGGCATCCAGTTTCCCCACTCTGCACATGAAGATTGCTTGTGGCTTTCTATATGTGTGCCTGTTCAAAGGCCAGTAGGGCAGAGTAAATTAAAGGGCGCCATTGGTTCTGCCTGTTATATCTTCTCCAAAGCACTTACCCTTAGATACTGGTGCCATATGTTCTGGGTTGAATTGGGTAATAAGCTGCTGAATTTGGGTTTGTTGCAACAATTTGAGCAAACTGAGATTTGTTCTTAGTACCTATGAGTGCTGTAAAAAAAAGGTAAAATTTAATTTACCTGTAAGTGCTGTAGGCTATGTTTATGTGTGCGGTAAAAAAAATGTTAGTTAATAAAAAGTTGTTGCGAGAAGAGAGATAGCATACTATGGAAAAGCGTTTTGTCTCTTTCTCCTTCCTGCTGGGCTAGTTTTCTTCTTACAATGACTTTTATATAGATGAGCATGCAGAAATGTGATTCTTGCAATCTGAAGTGGTGCAGTTATTCTCTCCTCAAATCTACTGCACATTTACACAGGAGTAAATGAGTCCCATTGAACTAACTGGGATTTAATTCCAAGTAAGTATGCATAGGACTGCAGCCGTAGTCTCTATTAGCTGCTACTGCTCTTTAAAAAGTGTGTTCGGGGCTGGGCTGGGGGAATGTATTGTTAAACATAGACAAGGTATCTGCAGTATTTTGAAACCGAGATGGAGTTTGGTGTGTACCCCTTTGTATAACATGCTCTGTTGCCATGAAAAATCATATGTAGCAAATAAAAAACTGCATTTAAATTGTAGTCTCTTCGAAGTCTCATTCTCATGAGTATAGTTAAGTTTCAAAGATCATGTTTACCATAGCCATACCTGCTGGTTCACCCACTTAGCCTAGTTCTTTTGTGCACCTGACTCATTGGCAAAGACAACAGATTTGGATTTCCACCATGTTTATATTGCAGTCAATTCCCTAGAGTGTAATACTCCCCCAAATCCATACTGGTATGAAGGGGTATGTTCTAGCTGCCCACTTTTTAATGTATAAATACGTTTATTGCCTGTCTGAACATTTTACATTTGGTGATGTTGTGTGGGATGGGGATTCAGGGGAGGGGAATAAATTGTTGAGATGGATTAGACAAGATTGTTGTTGTTGTTGTTCAGTCGTTCAGTCGTGTCCGACTCTTCATGACCCCATGGACCATAGCACGCCAGGCCTTCCTGTCCTGCGCTCTCTCCCGGAGCGTGCTCAAGTTCATATTCATTGCATCCGTGATGCTATCTAGCCATCTCATCCTCTGCCGTCCCCTTCTCCTTTTGCCTTCAGTCTTTCCCAGCATCAGGGTCTTTTCCAGGGAGTTTTCTCTTCGCATTAGGTGGCCAAAATATTGGAGCTTCAGCTTCATTATCTGTCCTTCCAATGAGCACTCAGGGTTGATTTCCTTTAGGATGGACTGATTTGACCTCCTTGCAGTCCAGGGGACTCGTAAGAGTCTTCTCCAGCACCACAGTTCGAAAGCATCAATTCTTCGGCGCTCAGCCTTCCTTATAGTCCAGCTCTCACAGCCATACATTACTACTGGGAAAACCATAGCTTTGATTAGACGGACCTTTGTCGGCAAGGTGATGTCTCTGCTTCTTACTATGCTGTCTAGGTTGGCCATAGCTTTCCTCCCAAGGAGCAAGCGTCTTTTAATTTCATGGCTACAGTCACCGTCTGCGGTGATCTTGGAGCCCAAGAAAGTAAAATCTGTCACTGCTTCCATTTCTTCCCCTTCTATATGCCAGGAAGTGATGGGGCCAGATGCCATGATCTTAGTTTTTTTAATGTTGAGTTTCAAACCAGCTTTTGCACTCTCCTCTTTCACCCTCAACAAGAGGCTCTTTAGATCCTCTTCGCTTTCTGCCATTAGGGTGGTATCATCTGCATATCGGAGGTTGTTGATAATTCTCCCAGCAATCTTAATTCCGACCTCTGATTCATCCAACCCGGCATTTCTCATGATGTACTCTGCATATAAGTTAAATAAGCAGGGTGACAATATGCAGCCTTGTCGTACTCCTTTCCCAATTTTGAACCAATCGGTTGTTCCATGTCTGGTTCTTACTGTTGCTTCTTGACCTTCGTACAGGTTTCTCAGGAGACAGGTAAGGTGGTCTGGTACTCCCATCACTTTAAGAATTTGCCACAGTTTGTTGTGATCCACACAATCAAAGGCTTTAGCGTAGTCAATGAAGCATAAATAGACGTTTTTCTGGAATTCTCTTGCTTTCTCCATGATGCAGCGAATGTTGGCGATTTGATCTCTAGTTCCTCTTCCTCTTCGAAACCCAGCTTGTACTTCCGGTAGTTCTCGGTTCGCATACTGCTGAAGCCTAGCTTGTAGGATTTTGAGCATCACCTTGCTGGCATGTGAAATGAGTGCAATGGTGCGGTAGTTTGAACACTCTTTGGCGTTGCCCTTCTTTGGAATTGGAATGTAAACTGACCTTTTCCAGTCTTGTGGCCACTGTTGAGTGTTCCAGATTTGTTGGCATATTGAATGCAGCACTTTAACAGCATCATCTTTTAGGATTTTAAATAGCTCGGCTGGAATACTGTCATCTCCGCTAGCTTTGTTGTTACTAATGCTTCCTAAGGCCCACTTGACTTCACTCTCGAGGATGTCCGGCTCAAGTTCAGTGACCGCACTATCATGGCTATCAGGGCTATCAGGGACATTCAGATCTTTCCTGTATAGTTCTTCTGTGTATTCTTGCCACCTCTTCTTAATCTCATCTGCTTCTGTTAGGTCCCTGCCTTCTTTGTCCTTTATCATGCCCGTCTTTGCACAAAACGTTCCCTTGAGATCTCCAATTTTCTTGAAGAGATCTCTAGTCTTTCCCATTCTGTTGTTTTCCTCGATTTCTTTGCATTGTTCATTTAATAAGGCCTTCTTGTCTCTCCTTGCTATTCTCTGGAACTCTGCATTCAGTTGGGTATATCTTCCCCTTTCTCCCTTGCTTTTCGCTTCCCTTCTTTCGTGAGCTACTTGTAAAGCCTCATCAGACAGCCACTTTGCTTTCTTGCATTTCTTTTTCTTTGGGATGGATTTCGTTGCTGCCTCCTGAACAATGTTACGGACCTCCGTAACGTTCCTCAGGCACTCTGTCTATCAGGTCTAATCTCTGAAATCTATTCCTCACCTCCACTGTATATTCATCAGGGATATGATTTAGGTCATACCTGAACGGTTTAGTGGTTTTCCCGACGTTCTTCAATTTAAGCCGAAATTTTGCAAGAAGCAGCTCATGATCTGAGCCACAGTCAGCTCCAGGTCTTGTTTTTACTGACTGTATGGAGCTTCTCCATCTTTGGTTGCAAAGGACATAATCAATCTGATTTCGATATTGACCATCTGGTGACGTCCATGTGTAGAGTCGCCTCTTGTGCTGTTGGAAAAGAGTGTTTGCTATGATCAGCGTGTTCTCTTGGCAAAACTCTATTAGCTTTTGTCCTGCTTCATTTTGTACACCAAGGCCATGCCTGCCTGTTATCCCAGTGATTTCTTGACTTCCTACTTTAGCATTCCAATCCCCTATGATGAAGAGGACATCTTTTTTTGGTGTTAGTTCTAGAAGGTGTTGTAGGTCTTCATAGAACCGATCAACCTCAGCTTCTTCGGCCTCAGTGGTTGGGGCATAGACTTGAATTACTGTGATGTTGAATGGTTTGCCTTGGATTCGTACTGAGATCATTCTATCATTTTTAAGATTGTACCCCAGTACTGCTTTTCCCACCCTTTTGTTGACTATGAGTGCTACTCCATTTCTTCTAAGGGATTCTTGCCCACAATAGTAGATATGATGGTCACCTGAATTAAATTCGCCCATGCCTGTCCATTTGAGTTCGCTGATTCCCAAGATGTTGATGTTCAATCTTGCCATCTCATGTTTGACCACCTCCAGCTTACCTTGATTCATTGATCTGACATTCCAGGTTCCTAAACAATATTGTTCTTTACAGCATCGGATTTTCTTTTCACCACCAGACACATCCACAGCTGAGTGTCCTTTCGGGTTTGGCCCAGCCGCTTCACTCTTTCTGGCGCTACTTGGAAATACCCTCTGCTCTTCCCCAGTAGCATATTGGACACCTTCCGACCTGAGGGGCTCATCTTCCGGCGTCATCTCTTTTAGCCTTGTGATACGTTCCATGGGGTTTTCTTGGCAAGAATACTGGAGTGGGTTGCCATTTCCTTCTCCAGTGGACCACATTTTGTCAGAACTCTCTGTCATGACCTGTCCGTCTTGGGTGGCCCTGCACGGCATAGCTTATGGCTTCACTGAGTTACGCAAGCCCCTTCGCCACAACAAGGCAGTGATCCATGAAGGGGATTAGACAAGATACTTTTCTTTAATGCCAAAGTGACTAGTAAGGTAGAGAAACATTCTTTCATTTAAAGAATGAAAAATAGCTGAAACACATATTAAATGAGAACCTGAACAACAGTGACACAATCTTTTACAGGTGTGTAACTGAAAATATTCCCCTTCATGGATCACTGCCTTGTTGTGGCGAAGGGGCTTGTGTAATCTTGTGTAATCTTGTGTAATCTATGATCAGCATGTTATGATCAGAACATGCTGATCATAGCAAACACTCTTTTCCAACAGCACAAGAGGCGACTGTACACATGGACATCACCAGATGGTCAATATCGAAATCAGATTGATTCTGTCCTTTGCAGCCAAAGATGGAGAAGCTCTATACAGTCAGTAAAAACAAGACCCGGAGCTGACTGTGGCTCAGATCATGAGCTTCTTGTTGCAAAATTTCAGCTTAAATTGAAGAATGTAGGGAAAACCACTAAACCATTCTGGTATGACCTAAATCATATCCCTTCTGAATATACAGTGGAGGTGAGGAATAGATTTCAGGGATTAGACCTGATAGACAGAGTGCCTGAGGAACTATGGACGGAGGTCCGTAACATTGTTCAGGAGGCAGCAACGAAATCCATCCCAAAGAAAAAGAAATGCAAGAAAGCAAAGTGGCTGTCTGAGGAGGCTTTACAAGTAGCTGAGGAAAGAAGGGAAGCGAAAAGCAAGGGAGAAAGGGGAAGATATATCCAAATGAATGCAGAGTTCAGGAGAGACCAGAAGGCCTTCTTACGAGTGCCCTGGACTGCAAGGAGGTCAAATCAGTCAACCCTAAAGGAAATCAACCCTGAGTGCTCATTGGAAACAAGGCCCTATGAAGAGAGACTGAAAGAACTGGGTATGTTTACCCTTGAGAAGAAAAGACTGAGGGGAGATATGATAGTGCTCTTCAAGTACTTGAAAGGTTGTCACAGAGAGGAAGGCCAGGATCTCTTCTTGATCATCCCAGAGTGCAGGACATGGAATAATGGGCTCAAGTGACAGGAAGCCAGATTCCGGCTGAACATCAGGAAAATCTCCTGACTGTTAGAGCAATACGGCAATGGAACCAATGACCTAGGGAAGTGGTGTGCTCTCCCACACTGGAGGCATTCAAGACGAGGCTGGACAGCCATCTGTCAGGGATGCTCTGACTTGGATTCCTGCATTGAGCAGGGGGTTGGACTCGATGGCCTTGTTAGGCCTCTTCCATCCCTACTATTCTATGATTTTTTGAGAAGCTGAAAAGGCAAGCAGGATAGTAGATCACCCTGGTACCTGAGTAGCAGGCAAAATTAGAACAATGAAGAGCTGACAAAGCGCTGAGCTGAAATACAACCCATGGATTCTCTGCATTACTTAATTTTCACGGATCTCATTAAATTCTTGAGAACTCTTGAGAATGCGATACTTGGGGGTAAACCACAGATCTATAACCTTTACATTCCTCCTTTGTATGAAGAAAATGGAAATATGGAAAGACACAGGTTCTTCTGGATCTTCACGGCTAATGTTACTATATTTGGAGTTTGATAAGATGTAATCCTATGTCAAATCTCAGTGTATATAACCATTATTAAGAATATGGAGTTGTGGAAATGCTAAGAGGCTAGTTTCACTGTGAAGCAGACTGCATAGGCCGGTATCAGGGAAGGGAGTATAACTAATGCTGAATTCTTCTTGCCTTTGTTTGTTACCATCTGCTTGCTTGTCTTTCATCTGTTCTGCTGAACTCTCCATGCCATTGCCAGTATGACTTTGGCCATACAGAAATCCAAGCAGAAAAGGGGCATAGTGGCAGTAAATCAAGTAGGAAGCTTCAATGGTGTTTAAGGGGCTAAAATCTCTTTTCTAGAAAGGCAGAATCTGGTAGCTTCAGAATACTGCACATCTCAGTATTAAAGGCTCTTTAAAGACTCAATGCATGAGTGGAACAGTGAATGACTGGCCCCTGAATCCATTTATAGGCTATAGAGGGAAAGTTTCTCAGATGGCAAAATTCAGATGTATTTGTGAAGCCATTTCCCTCTTTCAGCAGCTTTAAGTAAGATGAACGTTGAGCTTCCCTGTGAGTATATTGGGAATGTGAAAACAAGATGAGAAATTTCATAATTACATCTTACCTATGTAGATTACTGGTCCAGTGAAGTAAGGCCTTTAGTTTAACTTGATGATTGGGTCTTCTGTTTGTAGGTTTTATCAGATCTTTTTTGTAACACAATAACTTGATTGAACTTTATATTGAGATCAGAATGACATTTGGCACACATGTTGAGGGCACAAATCTCAACCCCTGAACTTGTCTTCAGGAGGGAGAGAAAATATGTTAAACACATTTTTTATTATTATTATTTAAAATATTTCTTGGGCTTCTTTCAGAGCAGAAGCCCTCCCAAGGTGGCTTACAACAATAAAATACATAAAAACAATTAAAATATTAAAAGTGATAAAAATGTAAAAACAATAAACAATAAAAGCCAACAATAAGCAATTAAAACCGACAATAAAACCAACAATGATGTTAGCAGCAACAACAGTAGCAGTCATGTCAGTAGAAGGCCAAGGTAAAATAATATGTTTTCAAGGCCTTCTTAAAAGACTGCAATGAGGGAGCATGGTGGACCTGCGATGGCACCTTGTTCCAAAGATGTGGGGCCACTGCAGAGAAGGCCCCCTTATGTGTGTTCACCCACCTGACTGCTCTCACAGGTGGGCAAATGAGAAGGGCCTCTCTTTCTGATCTTAAAGTGTGGGCAGGCTGATATGGATGTAGACAGTCCTTCAAGTAACTTGATCCCAAACCCTTTAAGGCTTTAAAGGAACCAGCACTTTGAATTGGGTTTGGAAACTTGCCGGTAACCAGTGCAGCTGGCGCAGTATAGGCGTTATATGATCGAATCGGCTCGCCCCCACCAATACTTGGGCTGCTGCATTCTGCACAAGCTGGAGTTTCTGAACCATCTTCAAAGGTAGCCCCACATATAGCGCATTACAGTAGTCCAGCCTGGACGTGACTAGTGCATGGATAACTGAGGCAAGGTCTGTCCTCTCCAGATAGGGCCTCAGTTGGTGTATCAGCCTAAGCTGGTAAAAAGCATTCCTGGACACCACAGCCACCTGGGCTTCCCCAGTTAGCTCTGAGTCCAGGAGGACTCCCAAGCTGTGCACTTGGTCTTCCAGGGGGAGTGCAACCCCATCTAAGACCAGTTGTAAACCTCCATCTGAAGTAGTTGGTTTCCCAACCCACAGTACATCCATCTTGTCTGGATTAAATTTGAGCTTATTCACCCTCATCCATCCCAAAACCAAAGCCTCCAGACACTGGTTCAAGAGTTCCACAGCCTCCCTGTGATGTGCAGATGGAAATGAGAGGTTGGGAAGCATACTGATGACATTTCATCCCAAACCTCCTGATGACTTCCCCCAGCCATTTCATGTAGATGTTAAAAAGCATGGGGGACAAGATAGAACCTTGTGGCACCCCCCAGGCTAATGGCCATGGGGTGGAACCAAAGTCCCCCAGCACCACCTTCTGAGACCACTCCTCCAGAAAGGACCAGAACCACTTTAAAACTGTGCCTCCCAGGACCAGTCCAGATAAACGATCCAGAAGGATACCATGGTTGATGGTATCGAAAGCTGCTGAGAGGTCCAGAAGAACTAACAGGGTAGCACTCCCCCCATCCATTCCCCAGCGTAAGTCATCAACCAGGGCAACCAAGGCTGTTTCTGTTCCATAACCGGGCCTGAAACTTGATTGGAATGGATCTAAATCAGTTTCATCCAAAACAGCTTGGAGTTGTGAGCCACCACATGCTCTAGCACCTTGCCCCAAAACTGCAAATTTGACACAGGCAGTAATTATATGGCACCATGGGATCTAACTTTGGTTTCTTCAGCAAGGGCCTCACCACAGCTTCTTTCAAAGCTGCAGGGACCTTGCTGTCCCTCAAGGAGGTATTTACCACCTCCGAGGTCCAGATATCCAGCCCAGCTCTGGCAGATTTCATGAGCCAGGATGGGCAAGAATCTAAAGAACAAGTAGCAGGCCTCAGTCCGCCAAGCAGTTTGTCCACATCCTCAGGTTGCACAATCTGAAAGGTATCCATAACATGACTAGATGGTGCACCAGCCTTGTCCATATCAGACTCTGTCAAAACAATGTCATCCAAATCAGCACGAATGCAAGCGATTTTATCTGCAAAGTGCCTGGCAAATTGTTCACAGCGGGCCTTTGAGGGTTCAAGTTCTTGTATTTCAAGGCCTACACCCGAGAGGCCTTTAACCACATGAAAGAGCTCCGCAGGTTGATACTCAGCAAATGCAATGGTGGCAGAGAAGTAGGATTTCTTCACCGCCATCACCGCCACAGAATAAGATCGCAAGTGGATTCTTACCTGCGTTCGATCGTATTCGTACACAATGGGGTATCTGAAGCCAGGCCTCTATCTGTGCAGTGCTAATTAGTAATAAGAGTTTAAATGAGCATTTCACCTGTACAACTGGTACTATGTAATCTATTATGTTTCTACAGTAAACCTTGCCATGCATTCAGTAGTAGAAGATGGTTTCCAGAGATCTCTATACAGATCATTGGTAGAAAAGAGTCCCACAATACAGTAAAAAAACAGAGGGGTCTGGTAGGGTGGAGTTGCAGTGGAAGTGACATGTCACGTTTTTGGTAGGTGATGAGGGGAGGAGCTGGAAGAAAATCCTGTCAAGTATCAGGCTGCAGATGGCAGAAGTTATGCAAGGAAAACTGAATAGTTGGCAAGCACCTCTTGACAGAAATGTAGTTTCCCCCATTGTCGTCACCAATGTGAGATAAGACATTTGGACCCAATATTCTCAAAAAACTTTTGTCCCTTAACATACAGCAAGTATGGTAGCATACCAGATGAACTAAACTTTCTCTTGGTGGAGAAGGGGCAGGGAGACAGCTGGTAGCTGGTGGCTGTGATAATGGTAAATATTCTTAGGCCTCTGGTGCTGGTCTTTTCCCACCTAATGATTAGGATTCTTACAGTTACTTTGTTCTCGAGTATCCCCAGAATATTTTTTTTCAGTGTATCTCTGGCTAGAGGTGCTGCTATTTCCCTACAGAACAAAATGGAGTGGCTCAAAATACTGAAGAAAATATTCCACAAATAAGGCTGTACAGATCTACTCAACCTGTACTGTGAATGTATTACATGTCACAAAGAATTGCTTCCAGAAATCTGAACTATTGATCTAACTGTTGGAGATGAATGTGAAACAGGGAACATTTTATATACATTCTGGTATTGCATGATTATTTTAACCTTCTGGACAGAGTTGATTAAATATATAAACTCCACTTTAAATTTTGTGTGCTTTCCTTTTAAAAATCTGCTCATAGGATAGCTGCCTTCTATGTGGGATTCTGCATTTGAACTAGATGACTGATCTCTCATACAAGGAAAGAGAACTGCACCAGAAACAAAGCAAAAAAGTGTGTTTTGTTGAAATTTGGCCCCTGTTTTGGAGTTCTTTTATTGATAAAAAGGGTACATCAAGAAGCATCGCCTCCCTATCCCTTTTTCTTCTCTTCCTTTCCATGGCAAGTCTTGTCCCTGTTATTTATTTTTAATATTTTTATGCCACTTTTCCACAGATGTCACCAAGGTAGTGTACAATAAGTAACAATAAAATTAGAATAATACCATAAAAACAAAGATCTGCAATAAAACCATGCTAACTCATAAAGGCAACATTAAAACCACTAAAAACAACTTATAAACATTCAGTTTGACAATATGCTGCTATGTGTTGTCATTGTTATTTCTGTTGTTATTATTACCGTTATTATTACATTTATGCATTGCTTCCAACTGTATAAAGCAGTCCCAAAGCAACTTACACACACACAAACACAGAAAACCTTAATAAAACAGACCCCCATCAATATAAATTGATAATCAGCACAATAATACAAATATAAACATAACTTATATAATACAAAAAGTGTTCATCCACAATACACAACTCTTCCCTCCTTCCTCACAGCCTAGAATGAACACCACAAAGCAGCCCACAACAGTTGGGCCATAACTAATATCTAAATGCCTGGAAAAATAAGTATGTCTGCCTGGCACTGAAAAGATGACAGTGTTGGTGCCAGGCATGGTTCCTTGGAGAGAGCATTCCATAAATACGGGGCCATCACAGTATACCCCTATTCCCAAACTGCCCCCACACACACACACCTGTAAGCTTCTCTTGGCACACACACTAGCTCACCTCAGGGACCTAGTAGGTTCATATGGGCAGAAGTGGTCCTTAAAGAATTGGGGTCCTGAGTCATGTAGGGCTTTATAGGTTAAACCCAGCACTTTGAACTTGGCTCAGAAACAAATAGGCAACCAGTGCAGGCAAGCCAGGACCGGTCTTATATGTTCACATCACCTAGTCCAAGTCAGCAACTGATCACCAAATTCAGCACCAGCTGCAGTTTCCAAAGAGCCTTCACATGCATTGCAGTAATCTAGCCTGGAGGTTACCAGAACATAAAGCACTGGTATCAGGCTATCCCCATCCAGAGGGCTTCTTGAGGAGAGAAGTCATGGCAGCCTCCTTCAGGTGGCATGGAAACACTTCCTCTTGTAAGGAAGCATTTATCACCTCGCTGGCTGTCCCTTCCCTGCTAGATTGCATCAGCCGCGAAGGGCAAGGATTCAGCACACAAGTGGTTGCTTGTGCCTTTCCAAGCATCTTGTCCACGCCCTTGAGCCATACGAACTGAAACTCATCCAGTAATACTGGACAGTACTCTGAACATCTTGTGGACACTGCTAAAACGATGGAGTCAGGGTCCTGATAGATGCAAGTGATTTTATCCTCAAAATGCCAAGCAAATAAATAGATGATAATGGGCTGCTGAGGGTTCAACCACCTTCTTTGGGACACTGTGCAATAAGCCGCAAACTATCCGGAAGAGCTCTGCCTGTCAGCATAGGGAGGATATAATGGAGGTAGTGAAGTAACGCTTCTTTGCTGCCCTCACTGCCAGTAAGTAAGCTCAGTGTTGATCATGTACTAGTGTTTGATTGCATTTGTAGGATGCACTTTCTCCACTTGTGTTTTAGTTTGCTTCATCACCTTACAGTATACAAAAAGATGAACATATGAATTACAGTTAAATGCACAAAGACATACCAGTACCACCACCAGCTAATGGGTTTAAAGCACCAAATGTAGACTGGAATAAATGTGTCTTCAGAGGTTTGTTTGTTTTTAAGCCATCAGTAATGAGGCCATAGTATCTCCATGGGGAGGGAGTTCCAAGGTTACAGAGCTACCACTGAGAAAGCCCTATTCTTAGTGCCTTTCAGCCTAATGACGATGTGGTACATCAAGTCTTGTCAAGAGTAGGCATTGGAGTGCTTTGCAGATAATAAAAAATATATTCAACAATTTAAATAGACAAACGCAAAACCATTTTAAGTTTCACTTTTGAGCAGCCTTAAAAGAAGTAATTTTCCATAAGGCTTGTATGAATAGCAGATAATATAGGTCTTTATCATAGGGACAAGGTAGGTTCACTCATTGCCTCTTGTAGATTCCAACTTCTAATTTCCTACTTGAAACAATCATGATTGTAATGGTCAAATATTTGTGGACTCCTCTGAATATATTGCCTAGGCTTACATAACTTACTCCTAATGGACACCTTTTCTTGTAGCTGTGTGATTAAAAGCTTGACTTAAAATGTTCTATAGTACACCAGTTGATATCATACAAGCTGCTGCTGGGGTGTGGTGGGTTAGAGCAAGAGGAAGGGGCAATCAGGGAAATCGTTTGATTCCAAAGAGGCATAAATAGCACAATAAAGTCACTTTTAAAACAAATCAGGTATATGCCAAGATACTGTCACTTTTAAGACTAGGACAGTTTCATAAGGTCTGACATGGGTAGCTGTAGAGATGCTGATTTATCACATCAGCTTGACAGCTGTAGGAAATTAAATCTGCTCCCCTCCCCCTTTCACCTTCTACTTCTGTGGAAAATCCTTGGAGGGCAGAGAGACTGGCACTGCCACCTGCCCTCTCCTTCAGGGTGAAAGCCTTTGTCCCCGAGAGAGATCATCTGGCACAATAGATATGTAACTTATACCTCTCTGCTCCAGCATCACTGGCTCAATGTGTGATGTAGCAGAATTAATAATACTGTAGGGATCTCACATTTGCATTACCTGGCTTTATTGGAAGAGAGAAGAAGAAGAGATGTGCAGTCTAGCATTTCATTAAGGCTTAAGCGTATGCATTCTGTAACTTTAATATTGCAGAGAGAGAGAGAGAGAGAGAGCGCCTGCTTGCTCAGAGTCTTGTCTTATTTGGATTTAAAAGAGCAGCAGCATTGTTCTAATGGTTTATGGAAATGCAGCGAGAAGAGGGCAGTGTCATTCTTTGGCATTGACTGGGGTGGGTAGGTGGGGGTCATGAGTGAGGGTTCAGTTTGATTAAAGACTGGCTTATCTACAGTGGAGCTGCAGAGCACGCTTGCTCATACAAGTCAGGGTTCATTCTTTCTGAAAACTGGGGCTGTGGGAGGGGGAGAAGATGATTCAAAGGCATCTGTCATAAATATTTCAAATCCATGCCTGCAATAATAGCTCCGTTCACCGTTCTTCCCTTGTAAAAGTGAAGACTTGACTAGAAAGTGCTCTTGCAGTAATGTGCCTTCATGGGGGAGGGGGGAGTGTGTGTGTGTGTGTGTGTGTGTGTGTGAGAGAGAGAGAGAGAGAGAGAGAGAGAGACTGACTCCTTACACAATAGCATATATCGATGTAATGATGGAACGAGCCAGCAGAGGGCAAAGCCCTTTAATTGTTGGTGATGGTCTCTTTGTCTGCTTCCAAGAACAAGATACCTTGTCCTGCCATTCAGAGGATTTTGAAGATTGTGTGGTAAATAACCCTTTTTAAAGGGTTGAGAGTATGCGGCAGTTGTATGTCAAACATAGTCATCCAGTCTTCTCAGGGTTTCAAATTTTCTGGAAGAACGCGTTTTACCGTGTGTGTGTGTGTGTGTGTGTGTGTGTGTATATATATATATATATATATATATATATATATATTCTCGTACACAAAGGCCACTGCACATACAGCAGTTTCTTTTCTTTCTTTTGCAGTTTGCCTGAGGGGTGGAGGCGAGGGACTTCATGTTCTTTCCCATGTGTGTTGATCTTCTTTGCTATGTATATATTATAATGCAGTCCTTGCCAGAGCAACCCAGGTGCAGTCTTCTATTGACAATGACATTCTGAACTGGAAGAGCAGACATTCTTATCTCCTAGGGCGCAATCTTATGCGTGTTTAGAAATAAAAGACCTACAATTCCCAGAATTCTTCAACCAGCAGGGCTGGCTGGGGAATGCTAGGAGTTGTAGGAGTTTTTTATGTCTATGTATAAGATTGTGCTCTTAGCTAAGTACCATTAGAAGGCAGCAGTAGCAGCACAGATGTCCTTGACTTGGCAGAAAAATAGCTAATTCTAAACTGGCCAAGATTTTTTCGCTGCCACTGTCGCTCTTGCTTACAATGCAATAACATCTCAGAATGTTATTAATCCAAAATATTTTTGTGGTGGCATACTTACACTGAGAGATTTTATATTTGAGGGTGGGTTTATACCAGAATATTTATACTGGAATTTTTATCTTAAGCATGTTTATCCTGCTCGTCAGCTGGTAAGGCTCCCGAAGCGGCTTACAGTTCGTTAAAAAGCAAAACAGTGAGATTAGTTGAACCTTCCTTTTTAAGCAAAGTAATCCAATACCAAATAAATTGTTTAACTATCTTTATAAAGCCTTGATTTGATTTATCAGACTGAATTGAGTTTATACCTTAAACATGGAATATGGAGTTTATATCTGGAATGTGGAGTAGTAGTTAGGAATTGATCAGGGGTTCTTTATTTCTTACTACTTTGTAAACCATTTATATTTAAAAAATCATTTTATAGAAGTATTCTGCCCCACAACTCAAAGGTCGCCATATAAATATGTATTTAGCAATTTACTCACACCCTGAACCATGGCCTTACTCTGTATCACCATCGTCACCCTGGACCATCTGCAGCAACATGGAAAAATTATTGCGTTATACATTGATTGGGATCTGATTTGGCATGTTTGTTTGGCTTTTGCATTAGTGAACAAAACTAAAAAGCATCCCAGGTGAATTTTACATGTTGTATAAGTATCTCAAAAAGCTTTCCCAATAACCAGAAATATTTGATTAGGAAAAAAAATTCAATACTGCACCTTTAATTTGTGTTTGATGTTGTATTCAAACGAATTCAAAGCATTACTGATGGCACAGTCCTATGACTTCCGCCTTCGATGCTCGTAAGCCTCCGAACTCAGAGCATCCACTGCAGAGCGGGAGCAACGGTGGAGGCAATCTTCGCCTCTGCCACTCATCCCGGTCTGCATTTTTGCTAGACAGGCTTTTTTGTCTGTCTAGCTGGGGGGTTCTCAAGAGAGAGGGAAGGAGGCTGGAGGGGCCTCAGGATAGCTCGTATCCTAGCCTCTCCAGTCTTGTCCCCACCCTCTGGGATGCCCCCTTTACCTCCTCTCTGAGGTCAAGTTCCCAACCTCAGAGGGGCAACTGGCACTGTTCTTTCCGTGGTGGTTGCGAGGGGGAGGGGGGGAGAGCATGGATTCCTGGATCCGAAGTCGGAGCGCTCTCTCTGACCTTGGATCCAGGAATCTGAAGTATCCTGTGACACCCCGGACACTGACTAGGGGCTGTAGGATTGCTCCCTTCATAATTTAGCTTTATTAGAATATCTATACATAATTTTAAGCACAATGACTCAGTAGCATGCACTCCCCTTACCGGAGGTGCTCCTTGATGAGGCCCTGCCTCATTCACATATTTTTACAGGGGGTTCTATTTGTAACTCTCATGTATTTTCTTTTCGCTGCTGCCATCTTTTTTCTTTCCACAAAAAATGTGTTGAGAGAGAGAGAGAGACAGAGTAAAAGAATAGCTGCACAATGTCTTCTGGTAGCACTAGGAGCTTTCTGTCTGGAAGCACCCCAGCTGCAATGCCACTTGCAGTGATGAATGTGGCACTGGCCTCTGGTAAGCATGTTGAGCCTTCCCACCAGTTCTGAAGGGAGGGAAGTGCGTGCGTGCGTGTGTATCTCCTCTAAACTCTCATGAAATACACATGTTCATTCAAAGCATGGAGTAGGGCAGTACCTGCTGGTCCTTCCTCCAACTTCTGCCTCCAACTGCTGGGAAAGGTGAGAATCGGCTTTATATGCACGCCCTTGTATGTGCAAACAGAAACACTGATTGTACCACGGTTCCCAATCATGAGTACACCCCCACCCCACCCCAGCACACACATACACACCCCGCCCGTTTTCACTTTCCACTGAATGCGTGGTGCTGTGGTGGGGCAGCAAATCCTCAGCGATTTGTGGTGGGGGCCAGTAGTCTCAATCCTGTTCTTCAATACACGTTTACCCTATTCAGTGTTCTTCTTTAGGGTAGAGTGAACAGAAGAGGGGGATTAAGAGAGGACGAGCATGCTGGCTCTGCCTTTCTTCTGTTGTCCTCCACATATTGAGGGTGAACATCTGCAGCAGGGAGCCTTTTGTATGCCTGTAGGCTCCCTGCATGATTTTACTGGGTTCTAATTGTGTGGGGAGCTTACATGGATACAAAAGGCTCCCTGCTGCAGAGGTTTCCTTAACACGTGAAGAGTAGTGACAATGGAGGGGCTGAGCCAGTGTGTTCATCCTTGCTCTCATTCTACCCTAAAAAAGGACACTTAAACAGAGCTATAGAGGGACTATGTGGATGAAACATAGGGAATGAATTATAACTTTGAAACTGGAGAGTTTACTGGTACTAATTCATTTTTCTAATGTTACTAAGCTGGTGGTTGCAATCTGAAAGGAGGGTAGGTCAATCTAACTGAAGAAGCTGTGGTGAAAGTGAAGGTATACTAAAAAGGCAGCCTAAAAAAAGCCCTTTTGAGGACTCCCTCACTTGCAGAGGCCTGCTACTTGGGCACACAGGAAAGGGCTTTCTCCTTTGTTGCTCCCAAACTCTGGAACACAGTCCACTTGCAGTTGTGACTGGTCCCCACTTTCTCTCCATTTAGGAAGACACATCTTTTTAACTTGGCTTTCAAAATAATTGATATGTTTTTTAGTGTGTTTAATATTCTACTATGTTTTTTATTTGGCTATGGTTTTTATGTTCTGAACTTTTTGTAAACCACCTTGGTTGGCTTCAGAAAGGCAGTGTAGAAATACAATAAATAATAAAATGCTATAATGGAATCATGCAGTTTTGGAAAAACAAAGCAGTAGAAAATTTTCTGGAAAATTTTCCATCCCACATTGCTGCTTTTCATTCATCTCTCCCAGACTCTGGAACTCTCTGTTGCTATTTGGCTTTTGGTGTAGTATAAAAAGACATTGCTGTTTGTGGGGGCTGTTAGAACCTGAGTTTACCCTGAATTATGTGTCTTTCTGTGTGTCTAAAGTCTTTCTGCTGGATTTTCTGAACTCATGTTTTTAATAATATAGTGGTCTTATTGTGGTGGCTTCCTGTATATTGTGAGCTGCCTTGGATGTCCAGGTGAGAAAAGGGTAGGATATAAATGTTTTAAAATAATGATATTTCAAGGTTGAAGTGCAATTTTCTGTTATAACCTAGTTTTTTAAAAAAGGGAAATATAAATGCTTTTCCTTCACATCAGCTGCAGAATAGGGATGATGTCTCTACACTGGAATGTAATGATTATTTTAAAAGAATTCTACAGGCTCTGGACTGGCACATTTATTAATCATCAGCAACCTAGGACTGGTCAGAAGCTTTTTGTTTTCGAAGAATGCTTGGTACTTAGCATTTTGCTTTAATTTTATATATATTTTCTTTATTACATATTTATACTGCCCAATAAAGCCAGGCTTAATTTGTGCCTGGGATCTGTCTTGACATCTCTTTTTCACTGCCAGTGCTCAAACCTGAAACATATGAGTGAATAGATGAACATATTCCTGAGTATGTGAAGAGTGCATTTCACACCACTGAGTAACTAGGGAATGAATGCCTATGCCTCAGAAGCTTCCATATAACAAAGTATGTACTGAGCTACTGGGTTATACTGACCTACAAGGACACCTATGAACTACTTCATATTAATTATGAAAAGTGCTAATAAACACTAAGAATTGTTACTGTGCACAAGTTCTGCTTCCTGTCAACCAAGCAATGCCATCTTTTAAAATTTAGCCCTCCAATTCTACACGCCTTATGTAGCAGGATGTGCACGTGGACTTCTAAGTTAATTTTTGGGTTAGAAAAATGATGCATTTTGCACCTTAACGATGGCAAGCCGAACCAAAAGCTACTGAGACTGTAAAACCATACTTAAAATCACCAGTCCTTTTGAGCTGTCTGCTGTTCAAACAGGCGAAGTATGTTTCATCTCCATTAATAAGAGTGATAAATCCTTCTGTTTTGTCAGTGGCAAGAATGAGGCATCTAAGACTAGCTGCTTGCTCCTGTCATACAGGGAACATTAATGGGCACCAGCTGGGCTGTAGCTATAGCTGCTACGCGACTTTAACTTTGCACAGCGAGAGCTGCTGTGGCAATGGTGCAGAAGCACCTCCTGTGCAGATTTAGAAGTACACTTCAATTGTGGTTCCCAGGGCAACAGAGTAATGGCAGCCAGCTGGCTTTGTACCACCTGAGCGCATCAAAGAGCAAGTCCTGTCAGCCACTGAAGCCTCGGCTCAGCTAGCTCCAGCATGGATTTCTGCAGACAGCAGCTTTGGTTGGTGTTAAAACACTTGGGAATGCAATGAAATGATGGGCAGCACTTGTTTTGGTTCATTTTACTCACAGGTACGCAGGCCTCTCTCCAAGAAATAGTAGCAATCTTCCATTCTCACACAGATGTGAGAGATACCTGATGCATTCCCCTTCTGGACTGTGTGTTTTCCTCTTCCTATTAAAAACATTACGGAAGAGCACAATGCATGAAGTCTTTTAACAAAACTTGAAATCTGTAATTTCAAACATAACAAAATACTGTGGTAAAAATTACTTTCAATAAGTTGACCTTCCCATGAATGTAAATTATATGTAACTAATTTCCATTGATAACCAAATGGCCCTATAGAACCATTCCTCAAAAAGGGAGTCCATCTCCTATTTATTGGAAAAAAGAAATCATGTTTTGGGGCTGTAGGAAGTAAATTCATTATCTGCTCTAAATGTTTTTTCTCAACAATATTCAGATAACCTAACAAAACCTAGGAAGGTTCTACTGGCACACAAATATGTGTTGTGTTTTATATTCCAAGGTACCAAACCTGTTCTCTTTATCATAAGTCCAAAAGGTCAGTGTGAAATCTGCATGAGAAGATCTGTATCTGCAGCACTTACGATCTAAACTATAACTATCTGTTCCGTCCTCCATGGAGTTGAGTGCAGTTGCTATAAAACATTTGGACTGTGTTTTATAAATTGTATTATAAACTAAGGGCTAAAAAGAGGCAGCTGTAATACATAAAAACTAAAATTATTTTGAATGCCTTTACATGGGCACATACAGTCTAAGGCAGGGATGGCCAGCTTGTGGCTCTCCAGATGTTTTGGCCTACAGCTCCCATCATCCCTCACTATTGGCTGATGGGAGTTGTAGGCCCAAATATTTGGAGGACCAGAAGTTGCCCAACCCAGTCTAAAGTGTAACTCATCCTTCCCCAACCCGACGCCCTCCAGATGGGGGAGTTGTAATCTAACACTATCCCTGTGCTGGCTGGGGATGATGGGAGTTGTAGTCTCAAGACTTCTGGAGTGCACTAGGTTGGGGAAGGTTGGTATAAATCTATTAAATAATAAATAATAGATGCAGAGACACGCTGCATTTAATTATGGCATGCTTACTGCTAATCATTGCTAAAAGGAAAGTTTCTCTTAACATAATAAGCAATTGCCAGTGTTCTCTTTGTCATGCATAGAACTGTCATGCTTCTTCAGAATTAGCTGTTGGGCTAGAGAAATGTAATCTGCTCATGTTTCTTGGCTTCTTCCTCCACTCCCCCTTCAGAATTCATTGCTAGCTTGAAGGGCCTGAATGATCTCTTCCACCTAGTCCCTACTTTCCTGTTGCCACTGATGTAACCCAAAGCTACCTGTTCTCTACTTTACTGTCCTAGATCTCGATCTATCAACCTTCCTCTGTCTACCTTGCTGGGGCAGAATCATATTGAAGATGGCTCTGGATGCTTAGAGTAGTTATTTAGTTTGCTTTTTCAAAGCGGCTTTACTCTAGATTAAACCAAACTGTCGTTCTAGGCAACTTCTGGGGTTGGGGAGACATATTACTTCCCTGAAACCCAGTGGAGACGACATCTCAACCCACTGAATTTGATGCCACGGTGACAGCAGCAAAGGTCACAGCAATTTTGCACGTATGCGGGGAGCACACACCTTGCTTCCAAGCAAAATCATGCATCCTGGCAGCTTCCAGGAGCACAGTTCTGCTTGCAAACAATGCACATGCTCCCTGCTCACCTTCTTCTCCTGCAAAATCTCCACAGTGTTTTGCAGCAAATTTGGCAGTGGCAGTAGAGGAGCACAAGGGGGACGGTGTGCAAAAACCTGTGGGCTGTGTGTTGCGCACCTCTGTTCTAGGCAATCAGAACCTTTTGCAGTAGTTTTCAGGTGAGAGATTGGCAGTTTTAGCAACAATATGGGCTGTGGCAGAGAAGTGAAGTGTATGGGGAGGGGGGGAGAAGGGAAGGAAACAAAGGAAGGGCTATTTTATGCCTCTGTGGAGACAGACCCTTGTCTTGTGGTTCTACACTTAGACCTTCCTTCCCCAATAAGTCTGCTTGGTGCTTGCATTGTCTGTTTTTAAATGTGGTGCAGCTAGGTAATTTTAGATCCTGGACTGAATGGTCTGATGCTTCCACTCCTTTAAATGGCCATGTTGTGTTTCTTCAGTTGTGAAGCACACAACTAATATTTCGCTTCCCCACCCTTCCACTATCATTCCATGGTTTACAGCTGCTTCTACATTCCTGTCATGTTAGCAAAATACTCTGAGCACGTGCAGTTTCGCATTTTAAACTCACTTATATCATAGCACCATCATGACAACAGGAATAAAATGGAGTTTGCTTCTGCTGCCCTGGTGCTAAACACATTTATTTGGGAATAAGCACCATTTTGCTGAGGAGAAGGATAATATCTTTTAAAGTAAAAATAATAAAATGAGCATCTGTAACCATGTACATGCTCGGCCAGCTGCCTCCGACTATGAAAATTAAAAAAAAATAAGGAGAGAAAGGAGGATGTGGTGAGGAGCATCAGCCCCAGAAGTTCCCAGCATGCCCTTGTCAGCCCAGGTGCTTTCACTGGAACTGTCTGTTGCTGGCTCCTTCCCCTGCCCCCCCCCCCCGGGCTGTGGAGGCCCTGGGTGTGTGCCCTGAAGTCCAGTCCTAGCTGCAGCACTGGATGCCAAATAAATGTCTGTTGGTTTCTGTGTGCCTTTGGCTTTATTTATTATTTATTTAAGCTGTGTTTATCCCCTCCTCTCTTTCTGATAAAAATGTTCCAGGTGGTATGCAACACAAAAAAATCAAAATACAGTAAAAGCAACAGCTAATCAGACATAAGAGGCAGACACAGAAGATAAAACCAGTTTCAAAGCTAACCTGGTAGAGAGATTAAAAGGACAGCTCAACAGGCCCAATGCCTGTTGGAGGACAAAAAGCAGTGGAAGGGCTATCTGAGAGAGGGTGCAGTGGGCTTCCTAGGTAGGGCGTTCCAGAGCTTAGATCAGCCTTGCATTTAAGCTCTAGTCTCCTAGCCATAGGCTTCCATAGGTCACCCATGTGCAGGGCTGGCATAGGAGGGATAGAGCACTCTGTCCCTCTGCTATGTCCAGCACAGAAACCAAGCAAGCTGCTTGAGGAGGGAAGCCCCCACTTCAACACCCAGCATAGAAATACAGCAGGCTGCCTCAAGAGGAACAGAGCTCCCCATAGGGCCAGCTCTGGATTTGAAGGGGCCCTGGGAAAATTGCTGTCTGGGCCGTCTGTTCTGTCAGTGGGCCTCGGTGGGCTTATTTGCTAGCTGTGGAGGAAGGAAATACCATGTGCAAGGCAGCAGCAGAGTTGAGTGGCTGTGGACTGTCATTTTAATTTCCCACAATGCCCCAGAGTGACACTGTGTGATGGTGTCACACACAGGATGGAGCTGGCTGGATCTATCCACTGTTTTGCTGGATTATTTAGAAAATATCCACTCAGCTTTTTTCACATAGGCTGCACTTTGTAGACCCTGGCCCCCAAGATGCTGAGACAATGTTGATCGCATGTTAGAGCAGGGAGAGAGGCATCTGGAGTGTCAAGTGCTTGCCTTCCCTGCCTTTCCTCACAAATGATCAGTGCTGTCAAAGTAGAGCAGGAGTGAGCAACTTGTGTCCCTCCAGTTGGTTTGACCTACAACTCCTGTCATCCCTCACCATTGGCTATGTTGGCTAGGGATTATGGGAATTTTAGGCCAAAACATCCGAGGTCCATAAGTTGCCTGGCCCTGGAGTAGCATTTCTTTCATCTGTTAAGTAACCTGTGTATTGTGCAGGAGCACCTTAAGTTGTGGGCGGCTGTGTGGTTTCCACCAGCAGCAGACTTTTGCACTGGGGTAGGAGCAGATAGTTTCCCCCACCCATTACCTAACTTCTGCAGATCATGAAGGCAAAGTAACTATTGATGCAAGTTGTCTACTGATAATTTTAGCCTGAAAGTCTTGAGCAATTAGATCACTTCCATAATGTCATGAATTCTGGAAAGTTCACCATGAAGGTGATTCTTTTTAAAAGAATTGTATGCTGTTGGCTAAGCAAGTTGCACAGTTTAAAGTAGTTGTAGTTCTGTTGACTTGACCAGATTGGTTGACTGATTGCTGTCCACTTTGCATTAATTGTTACAGTTCTGTCTACTTACCTACAAAGGATTCATTTGGATGAAGGAAGTACCATGTGCAAGGATTTAATAGCCACCTTAAGTTCAGATTTGTAAGTGACAAAGATGAAAGAGTTCATCTCTGTAACCTCTGTTACTGATATGAAAATAAATATGCTAGGAGCTTTTCAGGAGTCACAGTGCTGGCTGGCTTCTATAACTGTAAGAAGTAATAGGCAACTCCTTCAGGGGGTATATTATAGTATGCATGAGAGAGCATTCAGTAATGTATGTTGCCAACAAGATGTCGGTGTGTTTAATCATTTGGTTTGGAGAATATACCAGATGGCACCAAAGTCATGGCTACATCAGAGTTCCATCTTTGTATGTATAAGTAAGAATTAGTTAATGATTTTATAAAACTTGGATTCGTTTCCTACCCTATAGCGAAGGCTCAGGACCAGTTATATTGTACATAAAATACTATAATGTAAGCGGCCAGCAAGAATGAAATCTCTCTCTTGACTTCTCGTTGATTAAAGGCTGCCCAGCTACACTATCAACTCTTCTGGAAGATGCTGTAGAGAGGACTACTTCAAAATAAAATAACTGTAGCCAGTTTTAATTTAAGCATTATTGGCAATGTTTTAAGCATTAATTTAAGAAGAGTGTGGCAAAGCTAACATTCTGGCTTGGGAAATCCATAGGCCTGATCAAGCCAAAGTTAGTTCTTTGAAGTAGCTTCACCAAAAGTATTAGAACAAATTTAGTCTTGACTTACTGAAATTCCATTGTTTTCAGTGGGGATGAGTCTTGATGAATTTTAGTTGAACTCAGACCTATGCTAATGGCATTCTGTCTTGGAGTATGTGTATATGTAAGGAAAAGGTTCTTGTAGAAAGAGTGGTTCCTGAATTTCATCTAACAACAATTGTGGGGCTAAAGGTATATGGGCATGCCCAGGGACTTAGCCGTGCCCACCTCAACTTTTTGGATGGTTTTTCTTTTCAAAAAATAAAGTGGGACCTGCAATATAATGTTGCAGTATGAAGTGCTCCTGTTCAGGGTTGCAGCCAGTCATGCTATTTTCCACAATACTCTATCCCCTGCACCCTAATTTTCCACCAGCATTCTGTGGTGTTGGATTCCAGCTCCCATCAGCCCCAGCTGGCATGATGAATGGCTGGGGATGATGGGGTTGTCATCCAATGACACTTGGTGAGGCAAAGGTTCCCTACCACTGGATTAGACTAGGACTAGATAGACCCAAGTACAAATCCCTGCTCAACTCCGTCATGCCCCCTCTTTAATGAGCTTCCATCGTGAATTAAAAACGTTGTTGTTCAGGCAGGCATTTGGGGTGGGTTAGTTATTTTAGAAAATGTTTTTATTGTAGAATTTTATTGTTTTAAACTGTTTTTATTGTATGTTGTACATCGCCCAGAGTGGCTGGGTGACCAGCCAGATGGGCGATTAATAAATTTAATAATAAATAAATAAAAATAAAACTATGACGCGCACTCGATGACTTTGAGCCAGCTGTGCTCTCCCAGCCTAGCCTAACTCACAGGGTGGTTGTGAGGATAAAAAGTGGGGGGAGACCTATGTATGCCACCCTGATCTTCTTGGAAGAGGGGGACAATATCAGTGTAATAAATACATAAGAATAGATAATAAATAAATTAGTGTGACTCTGAATCGTCTGTACTTGTTTTTTTATTCTGTAAGGAGCACAACGTGCTCGCGCAGGCATTGCCTACCCTGTGCCCTCAGTATTTCCTTTCTCGTCGAAGACAGTGAAAGCCTCTGCATGCACGGGGTTGAGACTCGGTGGCCTTATTGTAACATCTCACAAGACAATTTCTGAGCATCCTTGAAGATGGAAATTCAGGAAAAAGTGAACAATATGCCAAAGAGGTACTGAAGAAAAAAATCCAAAGCAGGTTGGGACCAAAAGATGAACTCTTCATGTATTTTGGGCAAACAGACAGGAAAGAGATACGTCATATCACAGCCTCTCAGTGGAGAAGGAGGACTGTTTGCTAGACTCCAACAAATGTCAGCCAGGTTTGCAAGATGTGAAAACCTAATACCTTCCTACTCAACAGACTGTCTTGTGCTTGCAAATATGCACGATCTTGATATAATTAGCAGTTATTGTACTTTGAAAGTGAGAGATCTGTCTAGCCAGTATCCAATTAGGCTTTTTTTAATGGGCATTCTTCAGTGTTTCCAGACCTTAGGTCGGGCTTTCCAGTGTTGGTAGTGGTTGGCACAGAAACAAAATTGGTCAGTTCTGCTGTGTTGTACTGACTCTTTTATTACCAATACAGTGGCTATTACTGGGCAAAGTACAGTGAGAATTTCTTTGTAGAAGGAACGCACAACAATGTGCTTACAACGTCTACCTGTGAATATTATCAATCAGTGCATAATAGTCAAAAGGATATCTCTTCAAGGCAGGGGTGGAGAACCTCTTTCAGTCCAGCAGCCTAATTCAATTTCAGAGAAGTTCTTGGGCGACGTATTCCAGTGGCAGGTGGGGCCAAAGGCAAAAGGAGCCCAAACCACCAAAAATACCTGCATTTTTTAGCTGGATGTTCGTACTGCCAGTAACAAAACCTTAAGTTCAACCCTTTCGAATGGGTGGGGAAACTCCACAAAAGTCGGAAAACCACCAAAGAAATTGATGGTCAGGGAAAGGGGGCAGAGGCAGGAAAAGGGGGCATGGCCATCTGAGGACTCCTGGAGGGCCAGATTGGGCCCCCCAGGAAGACCATATTTGGCCCATTGGCCTGAGGTTCCCTACCCCTGCTTTACGGTAACATATAAGTTTGGTAGTATGTTTGTACCATATAATAGTTAAATATTCTCAATTCATGTTTTCTCTTGAGCTTGTTAATATGGAAATGTTTGGCCAAAACTTAAGTCATTCATTTTGTATGAGAGGAGCAGGCACACTACTGAATTTTAGTATTGCTTTACTAGGTTTTTAGTTGAATAGCTATATTATGGTTCATGCTCCGCAAAATTAAATGGCAGTTGTCCATCTTCTATGTTCCTCCTCCCCCCATGAGTTTTCCATATATGATATAGTGAGTGCCTTTATTCTCTATCTTATGGAGATCTAGTACAACGGATTATTGTTTGTTGTAATGTGTTTGACTTGATTGGTCTAATTTTATATGACTTAGCTGTATTTAGAGAGCCAGTATGGTGTAGTGGCAAGAGTGTTGGACTGGGAGCTGGGAGATCCGGGTTCTAGTGCCCACTCGGCCATGGAAGCTCACTGGGTGACTTTGGGCCAGTCACACACTCTCAGCCCAACCTACCTCACAGGGTTGTTGTTGTGAGGATAAAATGGAGAGGAGGAGGATAATGTAAGCCGCCTTGGGTTCCTTGCAAGAGGAATAAAGGCGGGATATAAATGCAATAATAATAATAATAATAGTGTAGTTCAGCATTCTCCAACCTTGGTTGCCATCCAGATGTTTTGGATCATCTCCCATCATACGCAGTGAGCCTGGCCAGTGAAGGCTGGTGTAGGTCAACAGGTATGATAGGACTCAAGTTCACATCCTGTGGCAACTATAGCTCATTGCCAACCTTGGGCAAGTCTATAGTCTCTCTGCCACGACCTACCTTGTAGGGTTGTTGAAAGAATGAATGTGATAAAGCACTAGTATATAAGGGCACGATCCTATGTGTGTTTAGACAACCATGCTGCCTGGAGAATGCTGGGAGTTTTAGGACTTCTTTCTGTCTAAACATGCATAGGATTTCACCCTAATACTACTGTTAGTTCAGGTATCTAATACAGTAACTGTATTTAAATAGAGTTCTTACTCAATATCCACACCCCATGCTCATGTTGTAATCTAAAAAGTATGTTCGAAAACACCACACACATAGTTTGCTGGCTTTATCACCAGTTTAAAATCAGTTTTGTATTTGTTTTTTTCCTGCCTTGCAAGTCATTATAAGTAATTGCCAAACTACTGGGTTAAGCCTAATGGATCAGACCATTTATATCTGGAGCGTTTATTTTCTCTCTTCACTAATGACAACGAGCTTTTTACATCATTCACAAAAGGCAGGTTTTTGTTTGTTGACCTGCTCAATACACAAGCTTTCAGGTCTCCCACCTTATACAGCTTTTCTCAGTACTGCAGAGTGAGTGTTTAAAACATGACTAAATCAAGATAGTAATGATTTTTCCAGCCCGAAAGAGCATAAATGTTATGTGAAAGATATATAAGTATTTGGAGACTCAGACCTAGAGATACTTATGTTCATGTCACTGTACTGCTTTTGCAGGTTGTCATTTTTATTTTTTAAATTGTGTATCGAACCTTAAAACCATGCTTGTTTAAATACCCAAATATCTCTGGTAGTTTTTTTGCTCTTTCCTTCCCCTTACCTCCCCAGTATCTCTCATTGTTTCCCAGAATCAATGAACCAGTACCCTTTTGGGGAATTCTCTCTCTCTCTCTCTCTCTCTCTCTCTCACACACACACACACACACACACACTCTCTCTCTCTCTCTCTCTCTCTCTCTCTCTCTCTGTCTGTCTCTCTCTCTCTCACTCACACAGCACCTGCAGTATATTTGGCCTTCTGTTTTATATACATGTAGTTCATGGAAAGTCAGTAGCTAGTAGTGGCCTTGGGTTTGAAAAGTTTGGGAGCCAGAAAAATTAGGGGGCATTATCATGGATCTTCTTTATTTTATGCTGAAAATTCAAACTGGGGTAGGCTCTTAAGGTTCAAGCTTAAAAAATATAATTCTCTACAGAAGAGGTGATTTAGTATCACACCTGCAAATTAAAGATGACCCAGCAAAGCCAGAGATGGAGACCTTAAAATTATGCCTGTGTTATTACTATTAAGGTAAAAAATGGTACCTAAGCAAGAGATCACTGTAATTTCCAATATTAATTGAAATGGACATATGGGAAGTAACATTTGGTAAAGTACTTCCAGTGGAATTGCATTTCCCTCTAAATGTTTGCTTTAGAATTTTAGAAATGTGAATTCAACCTATGCTAATAATGGGCTCTGAATTAAACTGCTTGCTTACTAGTAACCTATAATTCTGCCTGTGTGCTATATTGTCAGGATAAAGCTCAATAGGATTATTTAAATATTTTAAATGGCAGATGTGCTGTGCCTTGCCTATGGTTGCAAAAATATGGATGCACTGTATTCCAGAATGTTTCCCCACCTCCCCATACTGTGATCTGTTGACATTATCCTCTGTTCCATAGCTTCAGACAGTAAAGTCATGACATGTGCGGCTGTTTGGAGGATGCCGAAGGAATTGGAATCAGGCAGTCATGAATCCCCTGATGATTCATCAAGCAACGCTCAAACCCTGGAGCTACTCTGTCACCTTGACAACACAGCCCATGGCAATATGGCCGGGTAGGACTCTGCATATTTTATACTCACCGAGGGGCGGGGGGGAGTGAAGGATAGACCTGTGCTGCTCAGTGCAGCTTTATATTAAAATGTGGACTTTGCAGATTTGAATATATGCATACACATATATGTTTTTAATTATTCCAGATGATTAAAAGCATTACTCCTGCAAACATATACTGGTGTAATTATCTTTCTGTAGTTCTGCTGTGTCTTTGTGTGTGTGTGCATGTGCGCGCGCGCATACATGTGCATTTTGTGTCGCACACAACTCATACTGTACTTAATAGGTCAATCATTGTATAGAATGTAATTTGAAAATCTTGTTTTGATCTTTGTTTTGGCTCCTGAGGGCCCCTCCCCTGCTCCAAACTTTATTGTGCCCACATTGTGGTCTTTTCGGTGCCAGGTGAAGACATTTTTATTCCCCCTAGGCTTTTCAGTCCTTCAGTTTTTAAAAATGGTGTTCATGCTTTTTAGGTCTTAGTGTAGCTGTTGATTTTACTTTGGTTTTATTCTGCAGCTATTTTTTTGTTTCTTAGGTTTTTATGCTATGTTTTGTTTTATATTTTATGGGTTTAGCTCCATTTTGTGAACCGCCCAGTGAGTTTCAGTTATTGGGCAGCATAGAAATGCAATGAATGAATGAATGAATGCTCTACTTGTAACTAAAATTCCTTTAAATGAGGTTTTACTTTATGTTGTTCTTTATAGCCCAAAATAGATGCTTTCCTATCAAGAAATGATAACAATGCAAACCTGAGCCTCATCAAATAAGGCTTTTCATATTTCCATTTAATTGTTGCCAATGAAGCAGGTTTTTTTTATGTACTATTTGTGTACTGCTATAGATAAGCAGCAGTCCTGCAAACCATGGGGTTGAGCTAATTTCAATCTTCCGTAGTCCTCTTACGTTTTATTGAAACAAAGGGCACTCTGTCCCCACCCAGGTACAGCTTGTCTGAACCCAGGTGGCATGGCTTGTTGGAAGGTTAAATACCCCACAAATAACCCATGGGCTGTTGTTGGGTTATTTGAGGGTTGTTTCCCCCTCCACCAAGCCATGCTGCCTGTGTTCGGCTGACATGACAAGATGCGCCTGGGTGAGTGATTAGGCAAATGAACACCCGGCATGTGCCATGGCTTAAACAAGCCACTGTGGCTTGTTCAACCCACTGTGATTGTGTGAATCAGGTCACTGAGTACTTATTGGCTGAGCCCTTTCCCTCTAGATTTAGAAGGGCATATTTAATCTAACATAATACTAATAACTACTCCACTCTGCCTCACTTGACTTTTTAACTAGGCTCAATGTTATGTAAATGATTTCCTACATATTGATTGCTCCCTTTCTATTCCTCATTTTGCTTGATGGATTTTTTTATTAAACTTTTAAAAAACCCTTTCTGTGGAGCTCAGTGATCAAATAAGAGTGTTATCTTATATCCAACTCATATTTATGTTTTATTTTTTGTAGTTGAAAATACATTTCAGTGAAGTTCATAGATTTTTCTTTTAAAAAGAAACAATATCAATAGTACTGTGGCACCTTAAAGATGGGCAAGCATATTGTGACATAAGGTTCATGGTTCACAGCCCACTTTGTCAGATGCCCGCTTCATGGGCCATGAAACTGTATGCTGTAATAAGACCCAAACTACACATTAGTTTGGGTCTTATTACCCATGGGTTATTTGTGGGGTATTTAACCTTCCAACAAGCCATGCCACCTGGGTTCAGACAAGCTGTACCTGGGTGGGGACAGACTGCCCTTTGTTTCAATAAAACGTAAGAGGACTACGGAAGATTGAAATTAGCTCAACCCCATGGTTTGCAGGACTGCTGCTTATCTATAGCAGCACACAAATAGTTTGAAACATTAGCTAGTGGCTATGTCTTTCTTTCTGTCTTTCTCTAAACTAAGCACAGGGACCCCAGACCAAATCAGGATCCAAGCATGGGTGATGGGGGGCTTTAACTCTTTGCCCCCACTGTGGTCCCAATCTGGATCACCCCCCAGCCCCTGCACCTGTAATTTTCATTGGCAAAAAGTGATCCATTTGTTTTAATTCTCTCCTTTTCCTCTATTTCTCATGTGTTGAATTATAGATTGTAAGCTCCTTGGGGCAGGGACCTGTCTTCTTGGTACTCTGTATAGTGCTATGCACACTGATGGCACTATACAAATGAATAATAATAATAATAATAATAACAACCATAATTTTACTAGAATCATCATGGTCCTGCGGTGTGTGTTTAAATTTTCTAATAAAAAGAGTACATAAACTGGATCTTTTAAGGCCTAACTAATTAAACTTAGGTGATCCTGACTATGCGCTGTTCCTGAGGAACATAAGAAGTTTTGCTTGATCTTTCCAAGGTTCACCTAGTCCATCGTCCATTGTAAGAAGCCTAGCTAGGTAGTCTACCAGAAATTTGCAAGCAGTTTGTTTTCTGCTCACCCTCACTGTAAACACCAAAGTGGTGTATAACCCTTTAGTTAATAATCTAAAAGGTAGCATTAACTAGTATTGGAAGGAAGGCACCAACTCATTTTCCAATAGCGTATTAACAGTCATGGGACTGCTGTGTTCCTTGTTCTGTCTGATACGTCTTGGATATATGGGAGGGGACAAACACAAAGAAATCATCTATTGCCAGATCTTTTACAGCACCTTTAGAAAGATCCTTTAGAAAGGATCACTTTGAGAGAGAGAGAGAGAGAGAGAGATACTAATGTAACAATGATAATGGAGATCAGACAATATGATGTTGCATTCTAACAGCAAACTCATTCTCTTGAGTGTGGATCCTTATATAGCCAAACTGGCACTATCCACACAGAAGAGGAAGTATCAGAAGGCTCAGGGAAACCACAAGATCTGCAAAAGTGCATAATATCTTCAGAAAGAAGCTGAAAGTGCTGGGAACCTTCAAAACAGCCCAGTGAGGACTAAAAAATACTTATGGCCATGGAATGCTTACGTACAGTGGTAGTGGTGATAGAATGGGCTGTCCTGGAAGACGGAATGGCTGGCTGGAACGCTGAATGGTTCATGTTCTTTGCATGCAATCTAAAGTACTTTACATGGCCAAGTTTTCTCATTCCCTGATTATTTGATGCAATGTAGAGGAAACTGCTAGATCCTCATGTTGATACCTTTTTTATTTAGGATAATTTGAAACCCTCTCACTTCTGTACTCTGAACAATCAGAAGCTGCCTCCTGACTTGTTCAGACTTGTTAAAACAACAACGAAATTGTGTGTGTGTGTGTGTGTGTGTGTGTGTGTGTTTGCACACATTCTCTCACTCACTCTCACTCAATCTCAGTGTATTTTGAAACATTTTAGTAGTCATGTGACAAAACAGATAATGTAAAGTCTGTCTTACATGCCAAGTGTGAACCTGAAGCCAGCTTAGAACCTGACTGGTTCTAGCCAGGCAGTTCCTGAGTAACTTAAGATACATCCATTAAGCTGTCACTCTTTTCTCCTCCGCCCTCCAACTCTCTCTGTGTGTATTATATATATATATCCTCCCATGCCATATCAAACTGTGACATTTCTCTAAGTTTCAAAAGCAGCTTACCATAGAATAGGGGAAATAGTTATAAACACAACAACAAAAAATAGCCCTCAAAGGCCCAGCTGGCCATGAGCAAGTTATCTGGTTTTCTGAATAGTGGTTCTACCAACTCAGTGCGAAAGAAGACAAGATGTCAGGATATTGGGGATTGGATCTCCTGCGGATTTAGTTTTACATTGGTAAATGCACCTGGGAAGAGCCACAATTTGGATCGAGACTGTGGTGCTGGGCAAGGGTTTAAAAACAACAACAACAAAACACCACCACAACAATGCCCCCCCGGGGGAGAGGCATTTTCCCTGCTCAAAATCCTAACACCGGTGCGCGCGCCCAAAGCTACTACTTGTCCTGTGGGGAAAAACATAGAGGTGTGATGTAACTAGGAGTATAGTGTAACTATGTTCAGGGCTGCCAACGTAGGAACTTACATGAATGCTTTGTTGCTATAGTAGCTACTTCTGTTAACATTCCCAATTCTCAGGCTGAGAGGAATTTCCAGGAAACATTCAGCCTTTGTAGATATTTTAGTCATCTCGGTCAGTAATGTTCCCCGACACCAACCCCACCATCCATCCCCCTGCAAATTCTCAGTTCCTTTCAGTACATGGCATACATTGTGGCTGTTCTTTTCTGGTTATTTAGCCTTTTATCATATTTGCTCTTGCTGCCTTCAAACAGTATGTCCCTGCCAAATTCTTTTGCCAATCTCTTTTCATGTCATGTTTAAAGGTCTGTCACTTTCAGAACTTGGTATAAGCCGTCCGTCTTGGACTTATTTAACTCTGCATTCCCCTTGTACTCTTTCCTTTCCCCCATTCCTCATCTTCAACTTATTCTCTACTAAGCCTTGTGTGGTGTTTTTAAGTAATGCATCACACAGATCCATCCTTCCCTTTTCTCTCTCTCTCTCTTTTTTTTTTTTTTTTTTTTTGAGTTCTGAGTTTTGAAGAAAAATCAAATAGTTTTCTTGGCTAACTGTCTTGCTTCCAAAACATAACACCATAATCCAGTAGAAATCCATTTAATCTCAATAGAGAGAGGGCAGTGAGAACTTCCATCAGAGTCTGTAGCCCATTGCCTTAAGGAGGAACCTTGATACGGTACAAGTTCAAGAGCAATGGAAGGACTTGGTTATATATTTTTGTTTTCTCTATGAATATGTTTTTTCCGCCTCAAAAATAGAAAAAAAATATTATGCTCAAACAGACTGAAAATCCTTCTCGTTCAGGGCTGGTTTATGGTCCTGTTTGGCTGTCACAGTGGTGTCCAGCAGCAAATAATGGGTTAATTAATTTTTGAGTTGTGGGGACATGTGCTGTGTCCAAGCAGCTTCCTTTTTGCATTAACAACCCCCAAATGCTGCCTTCGAGGATTATTTCCATAACATCTGATCAGGGGCACTTGGGGTTGTTCATGGGTTAAACAAACCCAAGTTAACCTAAGAACAAGCAGTGGGTTAACTTGGGGTGGTTTAACCCATGAACAACCCCAAGTGACCCTGTTAATTAACCCACAATTTGCTGCTGGACTCCACCGTGACATCTGAACAGGATCTGTATGTTCATATATAGTATGTGGTAGAGACAGACCCGGAAGAGGAAACAGAACGCCACTTGTTGTCACCTACAATTCTCAGTGAAAACCACTCATAGGTATAGTGAATGATCTACAGTCCATTCTGGATGAGGACACATCCCTCCCACAGTCCTTGTGTGGGAGGTGTGTACTTGCTTACAGATAATCCTGCAACCTAAAATAGCTACTCACTAGCAACAACAGACCACATATCAATTATATAAACACAGGGACCAGATGCCAAATCTGTTCCCATATGTACTCTGGAAACACTGTTAGAGGACCTAATAATGTCACCCACAACATTAGAGGTTTATTCACTTGCTGCTCTTCTAATGTGATACATACCATCTTCTGTCAGCGACGCCCTTCTGCATTCTGTCTAGGGCAAACAGGCCAGTCTCTGCAGAAAAGAATAAATGGATACAAATCTGACATCAAAAATATTCATCAGGCAATTATTCAAAAACTTCAGCCTCCCAGAACACTCTGACCTGATTTGCATGACACGGCCGGGTTCTAGTCCCCACTCAGCCATGGAAGCTCACTGGGTGACTTTGAGCCAGTCACAGACTCTCAGCCCAGCCTACACCACAGGGTTGTTGTTGTGAGGATAAAAATGGAGAGGAGGAAGATTCTGTATGCTGCCTTGGGTTCCTTAAGGAGGAAAAAAGGCGATATATAAATGTAATAAATAAATAAATTGTGGGTTATTTAACCTGCAATGTGCTGTGGTGTGTGCTGAGCGTTTGCAGCTGCCATTTTGAATATGCAACTTGTGATAAGGGTTGCACTGTGTCATGCAAGCCCAGCCAACGTGGGTTATTTGAGGGTTAACCAACCCTTGCCTAACCTTCTATTAGTAGTAGGGTTATGTGAGGGCTGTTTAACCCTCGAATAACCCACAATGGCTGGGTTCGCATGACACAGTGCAGCTCTTGGTCACCCCAGTCAGGGGTTGCGTATTCAAAATGGTGGCTGCACACATCTGGCATGCACTGCGGCTCATCATGGGTTAAATAACCCACAATAAGCCAGCTGTGATCAGCGAACTGGCCCTCTATAACTGACTTTAAAGTGGCCATTGCATAGTAAAGAAACTTCAAAGCAAGGTAAGACTGAGAGACTGCTGAAATAGAATTCATCAGCAGATTCAATTCTATTGCGAGAGGATTGAATCAGGAAGAAGGATTTTTATCACATTTAATAATGTGATTGTCACTTTCTGCATTTAGTTTCCTTCAGAGGTCACCCCACCCCGATAGGTATGGTATAAAAACCTGAAACTCTCCATAATACTCCATGCATCTGATGAAGTGGGCTATAGTCCATGAAAGCGTATGCCAGAATAAATAGGTTAGTTTTTAATGTGGCACAAGTTATTATTTAATTTATTTTATTTATTAAACACCTAAGGGAAAAAAATCTCTAAACATTTTACAGTAATGCTACAAATAAAATCACAATAAAATCAACAATATCAAACTACTGAACATCTCAACACTGCATAAAATACAATATCAGGTATAGGAGGTAAAACTGGGCTAGATCAAGGGTGCTGAACCTTCAGACTGCAGTCCATATCCATTCCTCGA
The DNA here is from genome assembly GCF_057233095.1 of Heloderma suspectum. NCBI lineage: Eukaryota > Metazoa > Chordata > Lepidosauria > Squamata > Helodermatidae > Heloderma > Heloderma suspectum. Next base: position 278,722,658 of record NC_139458.1, read on the forward strand.
AATCTCAGAATCCAGAGCATGGGGGTTTCCCCAGGCCACTTCCCACAATAATCTTGCAGGGACTAGAATAATAAACACAAATACAGGAAAGGTGCAGTCCTATGTTTGTTTAGATAGGAAAAAATCCTACAATTCCCAGTATTCCCCTGCGTGTTGTGTCCTTTTTAGAATGTAAGCTTGAGGGCAGGAATAATCTTGTTTAACTGATTGTTTGTAAACTGCTCCTGGGAGCCTTTTTGGCTGAAGAACAGGCAAAAATTCTCTCTGTCTCTCTCTCTCTCTCTCTCTCTGTCTGTCTGTCTGTCTGTCTCTCTCTGTCTGTCTCTCTCTCTCTCTCTCTCTCTCTCTCTCTCTATATATATATATATATATATATATATATGATTGTTGATATAATTTATGGCATTGTTGTTCTTGATTGATCAGTTTGTTTCTGAATGTACATATGAAGCTGCTGTTTACTAACTTGGTTCCCCTCCACTGAGCTAGATGGTCCTTCCTCTCCCCCCTGTCCCCGAAGTCTGTGTTTCTTCACAGGACAGTGGTTGAGGTCCTCATAGTAGCAGTGGGCAGGGAAAAGTCCAACGTGAGCAAATACAGACACACTCCTCATTCACACAGACAAAGCACACGCATGTATATATACACCCACACAGATGTTCCCATTTCCTTGCTGCACACTGAGAAAGGAAGCCCCCTTTTCAGCACACAGCTCGCTTTGGTTCCCAAGGAAGATGGCATTTCTGTTTTCTTTCCTGGGCAGTTCACTTTACTTCCCTGCTGCATGCTGAAAGAGAGGCTCCCTTTCTCAATGTGCAGCAAGGAAATGAAGCCTGCCTGTCTGCTTCCTGGTCAGCATCTGTTTCTCACTCATTTTCCCAGTAGAGACAGAGATGCTGAACAGGAGGCAGGCACATGGGTGACTTTAGCAGTGTCTTTAGATGTGTTCCATGGTCTGGGAAAAGAGCGAGACAGTGATGCTGAACAGGATGCAGGCAGGCAAATGTGGGAAAGCCAATCTTGTGGGGATGCGGCGTGGGGAAACCCCATGCTCTGGATTCTTAGATTTCGAGGAATGGATATAGACTGTGGTCTGAAGGTTCATCACCCTTGATCTAGCCCAGTGCTGTCCATTCTGATTACTGGAGGCTCTCCAAGGTCTTGGGTAGAAATCTTTCTCATCCTACCTACCTGGGATACTTTAAACTGGAGGTGCTATGAATTGAACTTCCTTTTTGGCTGCTGGACTTAACTCTTGATTTTGTGAAGTATCAGAACACATCTCACCAACGATGGCACTCGATGGGCATGCAAACTATGTATTTAATAGGTGAGGGGAAGAGATATTTTAATAATCCCTTCTGATAAAAGGTTCATATTGTATACCAAGATGTCATGTAATCATAAGCAACTGGAAGGATGATAAAAAAAAATCGAGTAAGAGTAGGAAGTTGGCATTTCTTTAAACCTGTCAAGGTTAAAATGTTTAACTCAATGCAAGCTCTTATATTTTTGAAACATCCACCTTTTCAAGAAATTTGCTGAACATTAAAATTCTTGCCGAAATAGAAGTTTGCTGAAAATTAAAACAAGAACTGCCCATGATAAGATTTAAAAAATTAGCCAGTTGGGACACTCCCCTTTTAGAATACAATTCTCACTTGCCTAGCACCAAGTTGATGGTTGTATCGCAGGCTTTGGTCTTCTCCATTATGCTACCATAATTTACAAGTACAGGCTACCGTACTGTATAAGGGAATTATTTTATAAGAAAAAAGAACAGTAACCTTCATTTTCACCATAAATCCTGAAGGATTGCTACAATCGCATCTATAAAAGAGTGAACTATGAGATCCAATAAAATAAATTAGTAATGCAATAAAATGTCCATCTTGCAAGGACAGATAGTCTTAGATCTTTTCAAGGTGTATTGGTTGAGTTATACTTCTTTCTAATTAGCACTCCTTCTGTCAGGTTAGTAACACCTTCTCCTTACAGTTCAGTGAAAATTTAAAAATGCAGTAATGTTCACTTTTTGACAACTTTAAGGGTAATACTACTATCCTCTTTGTATAGCCTAATGTAAGTGGAAAGCAGTGGAATTTGTACCCGTACAAATGGCTTTTGAAAATGTATTCCAATATTAATAAATCAAACACTGCAGACTCTTTAGTAGTTTGTTTTATGTTGCTTAACATAGTTTGATGCTGAATTTCAATGTTTTTGTAACTGTGTTGCCAGATTTTGGGGGTATGTTCCCCCCCCCATGTGGTGATTCCAAACAAATCATGTCTTAGGGTGCTTTTAGGCCAGCCTTCCCTCACCTGGTGCCCTCCAGATGTTTTATACTTCCAGCCAGCATAGCCAACTGTCAGGAATGCTGGGAGATATTCAAAACATCTGGAGGACACCAGGTTGGGGAAGGCTGGTGTAGATGAAGGACTCCTGGCACTACCAGTCAAAATACATTGTGCAGCCATTCCACCTTTTCCTCCTTAACAATTTTTTTCTGCTAAGAAAAAAGACGGAAGAAACAGTGGGAAAACATGGAAAGGCTACAAGTGGAAGACTGTCATCTGGACCCCCTGTAAAAGCTCATAAATTAGGCAGAACAATGGCACTATGAAAATCTTGTCTGAAGGCCTCCTTGGACTGGAAACCTAATATATGTAATCTTCTTGAGCAATGCATCTCGCTTCAATAATATCTGTTAAACAGTTATGAATTCCAACATAGCTTTCTAAAGTGCTTACCCTATTACTCAGAGTGAAGGTTGACCATTTCAAGTGCCTAAATTAGTCATTCCTTCCTTCCCTTTTTCTTCTTCATCTTTACTTTTTCTTTCTGGTTTGGGTGCTGCTTATCTCATTGAACTTTGTTTTTCCCATTACCAGTATATGGTAGTGAAGATAATTCAGCATGCCTTAAAACAACAAAACTACCATCACCATAGACCAGGAATCAAATGAGCAATAGTAACCTCTTGAGTGGATTTTGTTACTATGCGTTACTGATGAGTACATAAGTCAGTTTTGTTGACATGAAGCCAAGGCAGTGAGCCCTTAATCAGAGGGTCTTGCCCCTGATTCCAGTTTCCTCCAACTTCTGTTTGCAATTGGTCATAAAGACAAATCAAATGTATAGTAGTTAAGGACTCACTTCAGATAACGCAATAAAGACAAACTGGAGATCAATAGATGGGAGAACGATAGGAGTGGAAAATAACTTTGAAACTAGTGGGTAGGCTTGCTTTACCTTTTTTATATGGCATAGTGGTCCCTAAGCTCATTGAGCCTCTACCCAAAGCCATTTCTTCATAGGATGGAAATAATGTGTTAGTACGTTACAGGTTCCACACATTTTAATAGTGTCTTCTTTTTATTTTATTCTGATGCATATTTGTAAGCTGCTAAGAATTCTTGCTGTAAAGATTTTGCTATATAGATTTGGAAATAAAAGATTTGATCTATTATTACATCATTAGTGTGTATAGGACTGTACAAAAAAACAGCAAAGGCTTGGATCGACTTGAGAACAGTGTCTCCTGAAGATGATAGTTATGCACAGGGGTGTTGCTAGGTTCTTAAAAGATCTGGAGCACAGGCCCATAACACAAATTTGCATATATATCCGAGTCTAAGCACACCTGTAAAAGAGATATAATGTGTGTATGTGTGTAGTGTGCTTGCATGTGTGAATATAGATTACATACATACATAAGAAGTGTGCACTGCTCCCCCCTTCAACTCAGACCCCAATTCAGCATTTTGGAAAACATCCCTCTTCTGCTCAGGCCAATTTGGAGTTGGTCCACTTCAGCTCAGCACCAAACCTGAGTCAAGGTTTGGAAGAATAAGTCTTTATGCTTCCTGTTGACTACCATTGGAAATTCGGAAAAAACTATAACTTTTTTCTCTTGGTTAGAACTGGATGATAATTTCAGGCATAGTAGCCCCCTAGAAGGGGATTACACCTGACCAATGTCGGAAAAATAGGTGCAGGGATTATATTTTGATTTCTTTTAAAGGGAAATGCCAATAACATTTTTATTCCTTGGAAGAATCGGATAAAAATTTCAGGGTTCATTGCCCTATCAGAGGACATCATGTCTGCCAAATTGCGGAATGATTGCCAAAGGGGTTTTGTGCAAGAGTAGCCTTGACTTTTTGAGGTCGCCAAAAGAGGACATACTTATCTCCCTATTTTTATTTTATTTTTTAAAAATCTTGGCTACCTTTCAGGGCAGAAGCCCTCCCAAGGCAGCTCACAGCAATAAAATACATAAAAACAGTTAAAATATTAAAAGTGATAAAACAAACACAATAAAATACTGATAAAAACACCAAAAAAAGCCAACAATAAAACCACCAACAACAGCAATCATATTAAGAGAAGGCCACGGGAAAATAATACTTTTTCAAGGCCTTCTTAAAAGCCTGCAATGACAGAGCATGGTGGACTTCCAATGGCAACTTGTTCCAGAGGTGTGGGGCCACTGCAGAGAAGGTCCCTATGTTCCTTGTGGATCATTCTGAAAATTACGGACAGCCTAGAGGTGTCCCTACGTAAGAAACCAGCAAAGTTTCAGAAGAATAGGTGGAGCAGTTCATGTGGAAGGGGAGTTCTCCAATGTGGGGGAGGGAGTGATTTGCTTTCCCTTCACCACCCCCAATAGTTTTTGGGTAAATTCATATGAAAATGCACAGGTCATTAGAGGTGTCCCCCAGGCAAGAAACCTGCCAAGTTTCTGAAAGATATAAATGCATGCAAATTTAGAATTACTAGAATTTATTTACATTTCACCAATGTTAGCAGCAGGGGAACATGGGTGGGAAAGTGCTATTGCAGTCATGTCCTGCTTGTGGGTCTCCTGCGGGCATCTGGTTAGCCACTGTGTGAACAGAATGCTGGACTAGATGGACCTTGATCTGATGCAGCGTGGCTCTTCTTATGTTCTTAAATATAGAGTGCCTCTGAACATATGCAGAATGCTTTTCTTTCACCACGGAGAACTTACATTCTCCCCCTATCAATTTGGTTCCCCTCCACACAACCATCCCTCCTCATCCTACCATCTTCCAGCAACTCTTTCTTCCCTTTCTTCTTCCTCTTCAAAATTTCATTGCAAGCAAGCTCCCAACAGTAGGCATGTAAGAGCAGAAAAGTAGGCAGAGGGAGAAAAAACAATGAGCAGACTGCAGAAGGAACGGTGGCAGTCTTCCCTCTAGTTTAAAAGGCTGGTGCATTCACACTAGAATCCCTATTGGTCTGCCAAGGGAGCAAGTCCTAAGGCCTCCTAGGAACAGCAAAGCTATTGAGCTCAGAGGGAAGAAGCAGGCTTGTATTAAGTAGGGCTGTGCACTGCTTCGGATCTGAACCGAAGCAGGATGATTTGGACCAAATTGGTCCGGATCCACAGTGGGTCCAGACTGGTCCAAAGTGGGTTGGATCTGTCCGAATTGCTTCAGATTGCGTTGGACAATTCTGAAGCCCAGAAATCTGTTTGGGAAATTTAACAATTTCCTTAAGATTAGGGAGGGGGAGAGGAGCAGTTGGGGGCGGGGGGGGGAAACTTATCCTTGGCAAGTGACATCTAGCTGCCAATAGGGCTGGACTTTTAACCCACCAGTCTCCAATCACAGTGGGGTGATCGAGAGTAGGGTGCAATCACTATAAGGAAAGGCTTCAATGTTTGGGCTATTTAATTTAGAGAAAGGCAAATAAGGTGGGGGAGGTTTATAAAATTATATGGAATAGTGAAAGTGGAGCAGTACAATAAATAAGTTGAGTTCAGTGTAACTTTTTCCCAGGTAAGGAGATGTTTAACTTTCTTCTTCCTTTAATGAGGAATTTAATTTACAACCAAAGAGATGTTTAACTTTCTTCTTCCTTTAATGAGGAGCCTCAGATCATCCAGTGAAGCTGAATAGTGGCAGATTCAGGACAGACCAAAAGTACTACTTGCACTTCAAAAAAAAAACAACCCTACACCAGGGATTCAGGATAGTGCTCGCCTAATGGTCACCTTAAACACCTTCTGATTAGTATCTCTAATCCTCTGTGTGGTGTGACAGTTTATTCTTTTTGTTTTAGTCTTTGAGAAAAGGAAACTTTATGCATAGCTAGCACAAAAGCCACTGGACCTAACTGTCTGAAATTTGGCAGGTTCAGTCAGCTCCATAGGGGCTTCCAGGTCCCCAAATTCCATGGACGTACATATGTGGAAGCACACACACACACACAAAGTATAGCTCTTTCCTTTGACAGATTTTCTTGAAAGAAATATATATATTACCTGTGGCTAGCACAAAAGCCACTGGACCTAACTGTCTGAAATTTGGCAGGTTCAGTCAGCTCCATAGGAGCTGCCATTTCCCCAAATTCCATGCTCTTATGTAGAAGCACAAAAATATAGCTCTTTGGTTTGACAGATTTTCTTGGGAAAAAAGTATATTTTACCTGTGACTAGCACAAAGCTACTGGACCTAACTGTCTGCGATTTGGCAGGTTCAGTCATCTCCGCGGGGGCAAGTAGGTCTCCCAATTTCATGTATTCACCATACAAACTAAAAAGTTACGGCCTTTTCTGTTTTCCAGTGCAGGTCAATGGGAAAATGTAAAAAAAATGGCAATTAGGTCAGCCCCCAAAAGATCCAGGGCCCATGCCCAGGTAGGCGTTGCTTAAACAACGCCCCTGGTTATGCACAAGGTATAAATGAGCCCCAGTCAAAATGACTTGCACATGTTTTTTGGATTTCTCACATTTACATTGTTGCTTTTTGTGTTTACAGTGTTGCATGGGAACCAATGGGAGATGGCAAAAAGCTGATTTCTCTGGCTGATAATCACTTGCTTATGTGGGATTTACAAGAAAGTTCAAGCCAGGCTGTGGTAAGGAGTGCAACAAATTGTAATGAGGCATACTATTGTGGGTAACTACACACTGTTATTGTTTTGATTTAAAATAGATTGTTAACCCTTTTCTGAGCAGCAGCACATGTTGTTTCAACTTCGCTGGGAAATTAACTGTTTTCAAAATGCATAGGGCAAATCTTCTTTTGACAACCATAAAATAGGTTCAAAAACTGTGCGTTATTCATGGCAGCAGTAGAATAGTCCTAGTCCTTCCTGTGTAAAACCTTTGTTCATTCTTCCTGGCCTACTTCTCTCACTCTCCCCTGTGTTGGCCAACCAGCCAGCTCCAAAGAAAGAGGAGCTCTTTCTTTGCTCCTTTCTAGCTATTGCCAATGTTACATGGAATTGTCCAATCTACTACTCCCTCTCTCCCTTGCCAACTGTTGGCCAACTCTTTTTCTAGAGTAAAGTCTGTTTGCATGCTGTGATCAACATTCTTGTCTGATTGAAGTGTCAGGTTTTTACAGACATGCTTAGCATTTCCGCCATTCCTCTCGCTCCCCCTGGGCTGCTCTGCCTTGCCTTGCTTTAAAGTTCTTTTGAATGTTAATTAGGCTTTCACTGTCCTAGGCAGTCTCTTTCACTCATAATCTCAAAGTTACCATATTTCTCCTTAATTCCAATCTGTATCAAATGTAAGCATTTCCTTTGGGATGTTCTCCAGCCTGTCACAAGTCATACTACTTAATAGAAAGAGAATTTTCTGCTGAACGTCAAGTTCTTGGGTTTTCTCATTTACTTTGCTAGAATTTAGTTACAGAAATTCATCAGTGTCGCATGCCTTTCATTAGCTGTGCTATTCCTCCAAAGAAACATTATCCAAATTAACCCTTCACTTAACTGCATTTACACAAGTCTAGGCAATCATTTTCTCTATAAATAAAGTTGTGTGCACTATGTAGTGGGTGGCGGAATTTGCTCCTTAGTAACCCAAGTTCATGATATGGAAAGCTGATTTCTGTGACCTAAACTAATTATGGACATTGAGCTGATTTGAATATTTCAAAGAATATTTATATATTCTTTTATCCTCCCAATAATGACTGTTCTCTGGACGGATTACAAACAGAGTAAAATATAGTACAAAATGACAAACAGCGCAGGAATACATAAATATAAAGATATATAAGAACAGCCATAAAAGTCTAAAAACTAAGTCCCTCAAATGCCTGGAAAAAAAGAAAGGTCTTTGGTGGCTAACAATATAGATAGCAATGTGGGCACCAAGTGAGCCTCCCCGGGAAGGGCATTCCATAAACCAGGTGCCACAACTGAGAAGGCCCCCTCTCTTGTAGTAACCTGCTTAGCTTGCTTCAGTAGGGGCACCAGAGTAGGGCCTCCAAAGATGACCTAAGGGTCTGAGCAAATACATAGGGGAGGAGATGTTCCTTATTTAGATTCTCTGGTCCCAAGCCATTTAGGGGTTTAAAGGTCAGCACCAGCTTTTTGAATTGAGCCCAGAACTGACGGAAGCCAGGGCCAAACAATCCCTGTTTTGCTAATTGTGAAGATGGATGAAAAGCTCTGTAGGGATGCCCTCTAGTTACTGGGAATTCTGTTGAGTCCTCTCAAGTTATGATGTGTCACATCTGGCATTGCCCACACATTTTCAAACCTATCTTCACAATCAAGAGAGAGAAACTTGTTTCTTTGAAGGGGTAGGGGGGAGATCACATTCAGACAACACATCGTGGCTCATCATGGATTATTTCACCCACGATGAACATCAGTGCCCATAGGTGCCAAATTACATACGCAACCCCCATTCAGGGGTTGCTGTGTTGTGTGAATCTGGCGAGTGCAGGTTATGCAAGGGTTAAACAACTGTCACATAACCCTAAAACAGACTGTAGTTTACACAAGGGTTGTTTAACCATCGCATAACCCATGCTCGCCAGGTTTGCATGACACGACAACCACAGAGTGGGGGCTGTATATTCAAAGTGGCAGCTGCACGTGCCCCACATGCACTACATACTCACTGTGGGTTAAGTAACCATGGCAGGCTGTTGTGTCATGCAAGCAGCCCCAGATTCACAGAATGTTGAATATAGATTTGGATGTGAACATCCATGACGAGAGATCAACTCGCACAATGGGGTTTTCCGGACTCCCCGTTGAGCCCCCTGACTAGCCCTTCATGAAGGTTTGAGGAGCCTCCAAAATCCTCTGGGGTGTGGTGTGAGGGCTGCAGTAGAAAGAGGGAATCAACGATAATCAGGGACTTCCCACGTGCATGAGGGAAAGTGCTTTCTGCTCACATAATGGCACCACTGTGTCCAGCACCAAAATCAGTAGTGCTATAGAATCCCAGAGTGTGAATAGCCCTGACTGCATTTTGTGACCTGAAATGTGCTTGCCATTATATTATTGTTTCACAGAAAAACTTAAAGTAAAGCACAACATTTTAAAAGCACTATTTTGATTTTTGAAAATAAGTGTTTGAATTGTTGCTTGTTTATATATTTAAACTGTGTGGACCAGCTGATCTTACAAACCTGAACTTTTCAGGTTCTTCTGGACTAAAATAGATTTCTGAGTCTTGCAGAAGCTGGATATCTCCCCTTTCTAAAAGGGGTAGATTTTTTTATTGCTCTCATTTTAAATAATTAATTTAACTTGTTGGCTGTTCTATCTGATACAAAAGATAACAGTGTTCTTCAAGCATGCATATACTGCGCAGTATCCAAGCGTACTTCTCCACAAGTAGGTCCCACTCCTGATTCAAGTCAACACTGCAGTTGTATTTACTTGCATTGTGTATATGAAATAAAGTAAAGGGATGAACATTTTTTACATAGTGGGGAGAAAAAATAACAAGGGAGGGAGATCAGCTAATTGTTTTTAAAGTACTTCCATAAGTTTGGGGATATTTATGGTGGCATCGTGACCTCTGTAGCTTACGGGCAACTTCGTTTGATAGCTAAGAGTGTTAAAACAAACATGCTGATCTGCAGACAGTTAGTGATTCTGTCCCTAATAGGCGTATCACCGATGGCTCCCTAGATTCTCCTGCATCCCCTTCTATTTCTGCACCAGCTCAACTCGTATTTTTGTTCTGTCCCTAAAACCATTATTCTCTCCCCCAGCCCCCTTAAAACAACAAATATTAAAAAAATAGCAAATGGTTAATGTATTTAAGTATAAGGGCATATACGCAAGGATCTGATGGTAGGCACTGATGACACATTAGCCAAGGCTCAAAGTTCTGTGGCCAGAGGGGTCCCATCCCCCTGCACAACCCATAAAGAAAAATGCTCTGTACATATTCCCTGTTGTGCATCCCCCTCCTTATAGGAGAGAACAATAAATGACCTTCAGATATGGAGTTCTGAATGCTCTACCATGTCACTGTGTTCAATTGTGGTATGTCCTGACCACTGTAGTCCTTGAATACAAAGACATCATAGCCACGATTTCCATTTATTTTTATTGGGTACATATACTTACCTACATACTCATACACACTCTCTTTCCCTCTCTCTTGGAGATAAATTCCGAATTTAACACAATGTTCAGAAGATGTACAGTGAACAATAAAATTTCTTTCCCAGTTTGACGAAAGGCAAGGACAGAATACAGTTCTTACAAAAACTCTTAAGAGAGCAAGAGTGGGGAAAATTTAAAGTCGGTACTAATTAATAGGCTATCTTTAAAGGTACCTGTTGTGAGAGTCTAAAAACACTTGTAACAAAATAAAGTAGACATCTGTTTTATTGTACGGATGTGTAAGGAGATTACCTTGAAGGAAAAATGCCATAGACCAAGTCTATTAGAAGATGTGATTATAGAAGGTCATGAAAGCTACGTGTTGTACAACAGCCTCATATCCTGTAAAGGATCACCAGCATTTCAAATATGGATATGTATTGGAGTGAATGTAGTGCAGTGATCAGCTCACTGCATTTCCCTCCATTTGTAAGTCAGGGATTTTGCTTGAAGCATCTAGCCTAATATGCTTGGGACTTGGTTAATGGCATTCATGTTTCTTGGCCTGTTCAGAGATTCCATAGTCTCTGAAACACTATATGATCGAGGGAGAAGGGGAAGATTGGGAGTAGGCCTTGGGCTTGTGTATTCCCTCAGCTTGTAGAAAGAAGATGCAGAGTGCATTGAGAAATCATCCCATTTATTTCAGGGAACCTGTTTGTTCCCAAAGGCCGCATTCTGTGATGGGCCGCACCGCACTCAGGCACATACACTCAAGCACAGGCACATAGGCACATGCACATCCCTCCCCCACAGATTTATTTATTTATTTATTATTTACTTTATTTATGTCATTTCTATACCGCCCAATAGCCAAAGCTCTCTGGGCGGTTCACAAAAATTAAAACCAAAAAGCACACAGTAAAACAATATAAAATATAAAAGCATTAAAACCACAATATAACAATGCAACCAGAATAAAACCTAGCAGCAAAGCAGAGATTTAAGATACAGATTTAAAACAGCAAAGCTGAAAGACTAGAAAACTAAATGCTAAAATGCCTGGGAAAATAAAAAGGTCTTCAGCTGGCGCCGGAAGGAATACAATGTAGGTGCCAGGCAAATCTCAGCACTCAGGGGTGCGGAGGTTTAAACCTGCACTGAGAGCATGCTGTCTTCCCTGTTTAAATCGCCCTCCTGCCAGCCTGGCAAACAGCTATTTGGTGGACTTTGGGGAGTGAAATTTTGCCAGAGAGGAGGACATGCACAAAGGTTCCTTCTCATTTGCCTTTTTCCCCAGCACAATCACACTCCTGACTGCCTGTTGATCAGGTGTTTGGTGGGCTGTTGGGGGCACGATTGTGCTGAGAAAGAAGGCTTGTAAGGAGAGTCATTTCCACACTGAATTGTGGTGGTGGCAGTGGTATGTGAAAGAAATTGTGGGGGTAGCAGTGGCAACAGACATCCACGGCAGACTGAACAGGAGGCCTCCAAGACCAAATGTGGCCCACAAACCACTGGTTTCCCCATGTTTGATTTATTTGATTGTGGGATCTTCAGAAGCCTACAAGATGGATCCTGCTCAAAAGTGGTGTAAGTGTACCTGTTACCTTCTCCTCATGGTCAGGGGAGCACATGGGCCCAAGGCCTGTCCCAGGCTCACCCCAGCTTGCATGTATTGTCTGAATAGGTTTAAAGTGTTGAGAAATACCACCACAGTCTGATTATAGGTGTGCCTTTCTCTTTTCCCTCTCCCTTTTTAATGTGATGCAATAGTGGACTAATTATTTAAAAAAGAGAGTAATATTTTTTTTTTAGTGTTAAGCCTCAATGGGCAATATCCTAGCATGCTGCTCTGCACTTGAGGCCCACCACTTGCTCTGTTCCGAAAGCAGCGCCCACCACTTGTGCAATGGAGATTTAATGCTTCCTCCAGGAACTGTAAATGAGTGGAAACACTCTTTTCTGGAATGGGGTAGGTGATCCAAGCTCACGTAAAGGAGCTCTGCCGACCAGTCTTGATCCAGAAATGAGTGTTTCCACTCATTTTGGGGCTTCCTAAAGGAACTGCTAAATTCCTGTTGTGCAAGCAGTGGGTACCACTTGCAAAACGGAATCAGGAGTGGGACCTACTTATGGAGAAGTACGCTTGGATACTGCACAGTATATGCACGCTTGAAGAACACTGTTATCTTTTGTATCAGATAGAACAGCCAACAAGTCAGCAATGTATGTTATATAATGATACTGTTATTATCTGACATATTACTAATTCCACGTTTTAAGTTTCAAGCTGTTCTGCTTGTTACTTCTTAAGTAATTTATGCTGTATAGACAGAAAAACATCATTCAGGGTTTCAGCTCACATTGGTTTCCTAACAGAGTCACTCATTGTGGGGTTGTGTTTTAATGTACAGCTGTCGAATTCAGTTGCATTGGAAGGAAAAGGGCAGTTAAAGTTTACCTCTGGACGATGGAGTCCCCACCATAATTGCACTCAGGTCGCCACAGCAAATGACACTGCCGTTCGAGGATGGGATATACGAACTATGAAGTAAGAAGTGTGGTTCTTTCTTTATAAGAAAACAAAACACAAATGAAACTATGTCTCTCTTGGAAGTTACTTTTCTGGCTGGGATTTTTCTCCTTTAAAATGGACAGCAGAAATGGTTACCTCATTAGCTGTTCTGGCTTGCATGTCTGCCATACATTTATTACAAAAGCCCAACAGTTTTTTTTCCCCTCCTAGTCTTCACATCTAACATGATGGGTGCTGTCCTGATCTTACTGACGTTAATGGTAAAACTCCCATTAGTTTAAATGGAGCTAGATTACACTGTGTAAATATTTTTATATTTTGTCATTGAACTCTGCAGTGTAGTCCAGAGTGGAGTGACTCAACTTCCCATCCTGGATTAATATTGTAAATCTGACTGGCCCTGGTGTACTAATGACATCCTTTAACAAAATGTTAAGTTTTTTAGTTAGGGGTGTGTGTGTGTGTGTGTAGAATGGACTCTCCATTTCCATTTGATTTTGATAGTATCTTTAAGATAATACACCAAGAGTTTCCAATTTATTAAGAGCCAGTTAGTTAGCACAAATTTATTTAGTGTTGGGGTTGCAACATATCAACATTTTGAATGCCAACAAACCTAATGCTTCAATATAAGAAATATAGGACTGCTTTCCTGCTCTAGTTGTGATTTTGATAAGCAAAGGAGTGATGTTGTGCACATCTGTTGCCATGACAACAGAAGTCTGTGCAAGCTTTTTTAAGATACAGCTTATCCCCTTAGCACACAGTAATTTATCACTAACCTCGGAAGACGGATGTCTTGTAATAACTTCTGCTGCCTTAAAGGGGGAGATGACTTTAAATTTAGTTTTATGTCTCCTGCGTGCTTATGGGTGCATTATATTTCCGTTGTTTCCAATTATGTTTCTTGATACCAGAAAAACTGATCAATTCAATTAGGAAATTACATATATATAATATATGTGTGTGTGTGTGTGCTTATTGTTCTGTCATGTTCCCCATCTATATTCTATAAGAATATGTGTAAAAACCTACCTCACACCTCTGTACAAGGTCATTATTAATAAATTGGTAGTGGAACCGTGACATCTTACAGAAGAAATCAAGTGAGCAACACACACACAGTTCACACTTAATGCTCAACCATAATTTAGGAGTATGTCCATGAGCAGAAACGAGTCTGTGTGAAGTGCTGAGCTCCTTCCTCCCCTCCCCTCTTCCCACATGACCAGGAGAAGGAATCAACCAGAATTCAATTTTGCTTTAGCAGATTCCTGGTGTGCAAACCAGGAATTGTGGCTTAAAATAAACTTTTTTTTAAACTCAGCAAAACAAGCTAGAGAGTGTAATTGGTTTATTTAGCAACTGACTAAAGTAAGCATACCCAACCTAGTGCCCTCCAGGTGTTTTGGACTGCAACTCCCATCATCCCTCACCATTGGCCATTCTGGCTGAGGCTGATGGGAGTCATAACCTAAGAGTTCTAGAGGGCACCAGGTTGGGGAAAGCTGGATTAAAGTTTCTTTTAAACCATCATTCCTTGTTTGCACATCACCAGGAATATGCTAAAGTGAAATGGAATTCTGATTGATTCTTCTTCTTGGCCATGCAGCAGGAGGGGTGGGAGGCACCTTTCTGCTTATGCATGTACTGCTAAACCATGGTTTAGCATTACATGTGAAGGCTCCCACATGCTCATCTTCTCCATTCCCATGGACTAGAGAGCTAGAATAGTAATTTATTGGGCCGGGTGTGTGTGTGTGGCTTCAGTAAACTGCGCTGCTCTCCATTATGGGTGGTTGCCATGGAAGCTTTGGCTTATGACCAAATAAATAGTATTTCCTCTACCCTCGCCACCAGTTCTTTACTCTGCTAACATAGGATCTAGTCATTCGTTCCTCCCTGAACAAAGGCAGCTCATCCAGTGTTGCTCCCCTCACTGACTGTTGCTTCACATGCCAAATTCTCAGTTCTGTGCTAAACCACTATGGTGGCTTACTGAGGACATCCTGAGTTTGTTTTACCCACCATAGGCATTAAACCACTGTTTGTTTGTTAATTGCTGCTGCCCCAGGGAGAAGGGTACAGCCCTAGGGGGCCTGGGGGGAGGGACCACCTGAGGTTGCCCACCCATGGTGTAGCCCAAACAAAAAGCCAAACTAGACATGATGTGAATTATGTGAATGAAGTTAACTTGCACATTGTGTTGTTACATAAATAGTGGCCAAGCAGAAGCCTTGGTGCCAATGGAGGCTTCCCTTGAAATGCAAATAATCAGCTTCATGAGGAAGTTTTTGTCATGACTGTGGCAGGGGGAGAGTTAAACATCCCCTCCTTCCTCCCACAGTTCCAAAGCTGACCAGGTTTCCCCTTGGCTGCTACTTACAATAACAGTATTTTCTCTATGGAGAAGAAAGCAGATGCTTTTGTAGCGTGGGGCATTAAGTGCTTCCTCAGATTGAAGGTCACTAGAGGCAGGAGGCTCATGAGGAAAGAGGGGATCAATGCCTATGTTCCTACAGTGCTGTTGCAGCCTTACAAACTCCCCTTGGCTTGAATGCAAGCTGCTGTGAACTGGCTTTATGCCCATACCTATATCTGTAATGGGGAAGAAAAGACACGCATCCCTTGAGTTTAATGCCCTGCTTCTGCAATACTGTACAAGCTGTTAGGGGCTCAGTTAAGCCAATCTCCCCTCCGCACAACTGATGTTCAGCTGTCTCAACATTCTGTGGATTCTGGAGGGCAATGAATATGCTCACCCTTGTTTCAGCTGTTTTGTCTGCGAGTGGCCCCACTTCAACCTCTCACTGAGAAGCTTAGGAACACAGAGTTGATGTTTAGTCTCTGCAAGTTGGGGCCCTACAAGGAATCGCAAACAGGGATGTGGATAGGTAATCACCCTAGTGTGATAGCTTGAGGATGTTGAGCTCTGGGACTAGATTCACTTAGCCCTGAACCTGAGTGGTATCGTGTGGGGATGGGGGTATTTTGAACACCCCTCTCTCTATATACTGTATTTCAGCATTTGGAGGGGTCCTATGCATCTCAGTTATACTGTCAGTTCCAGTTACAGGATCATTTAAGCTGTTAGAGCCCCTGTGCTCTTCCCAGCTGAAAAGCCTAGTGGTGGTGATGATGGTGGTGGTGGGATTAATTAGAGTCTGAGAGAGCACTTCTCCACTGTTCCTAGCTAATCTTCCTACTGTTTTAGTGACACAGTGGGGCAAGTCCTTCAAAGATTATAGCATCATGAACTAGTCACAGGGTGGGGGAAGACACTGAGGACAAATTGAGCTTGTGTTAGGGACTGGGTCATGCCTCCCGCACACACTCAAAATTCTGTGTTGCCTAGAGAGCAACGAAGTATGCTCATTGGGTTGGGTTGTGGGGGACTTTCCCAATGTTAATTTGGAAATAAATACAGTCAGAGCCAGAAATATTGGAACAAGGCCAACTGCTGGTGTACAGAAATATTGGAACAAGGCCAGCTGGTGTACACAAGGCATTTTTATGATGTAAGCCACCACAAAGGAATTTCTCCTTTGGGCAGTATATACAGTCAAGGCCAGAAATATTGGAACAAGGATAACTGTTTTGGCAGTTGGCTTCCGTACACCACCACATTGAAGTTGAAAGGAAACACACCCAGATGGGAGCGAAGTCAGGACTTCCAGCTGTAATTCAAGGGGTTTGACAAAAGTGGGGCACTAACCGTTCAGGAAGGGCAGCCAGTGCTGCACACACACACCCCATCATTGGTGGCTCATAAGTAATGGAACAAATGGCTGACAAGCAGCTGCATGGCCAGGTATGGCCTGTTTCCTGGGTACCCCATGACCAATCAAGCACATAAAAGGCCTGGAGGTGGTTCTGAGTGTTACATGTGCATTTGGTAGCTGTTCACTGGAACCCCCAAAATGAGGTCCAAAGAGGTGTCCATGTGAGTGAAGGAGGCCATCATTAGGCTGAGGAAACAAAATAAACCCATCAGAGAGATAGCGAAAACAGTGGGAGTGGCCAACACAACAGTTTGGAACATCCTGAAAAAGAAGGGATTAACTGGCAAGCTCAGCAACAGCAAAAGGCCTGGAAGACCACGGAAGACAACTAAAGTGGATGACCACAGAATTCTGCTCATGGCAAAGAGGAATCCTTTCACAACATCTAGCTGCGTCAAGAACGCTCTTGAGGAGTTAGGCATGTCATTGTCAACATCTGCAGTCAAGAGACAGCTTTATGAATGTAAATACAGAGGCCTAACTCATAACAAAGTGCAAACCACTGGTAATGCTCAAGAACAGACAGGCCAGATTAGCCTTTGCCAGCAAACACCTAAAAAAGCCTGCCCAATTCTGGAATAAGATTGTTTGGACTAATGAAACCAAGATTAACTTGTACCAGAATGATGGGAAGAGAAAAGTATGGAGAAGGAAAGGAACAGCTCCTGATCCAAAGCATACCACATCATCTGTCAAACATGGTGGAGGCAGTGTTATGTCATGGGCATATATGGCTGCCAATGGAACCGGGTCACTGGTGTTTATGGATGACCTGACTGCTGATAAAAGCAGCAGGATGAATTCTGAAGTGTATAGGGCTATACCTTCTGCTCAGATTCAGCCGAATGCTGCCAAACTGATAGGATGCCACTTCATATTGCAGATGGATAATGACCCAAAACATACAGCAAAAGCTACCTAAGAGTTTCTGAAGGTAAAGAAGTGGGATGTTCTTCAATGGCCAAGTCAGTCACCTGATCTCCACCCAATAGAGCATGCTTTTCACTTCCTGAAGACAAGACTGAAGGCAGAAAGACCCACAAACAAGCAGCAGCTGAAGGCAGCTGCAGTAAAGGCCTGGCAGAGCATCTCGAGGGAGGAAACTCAGCATTTGGTCATGTCCATGGGTTCCAGACTTCAGGCAGTCATTGACTGCACAGGATTTTCATCCAGGTATTAAAGGCAATCCTTAAGTTTGAAATGATGTTGGTTTGTTCCATTACTTATGAGCCACCAATGATGGGTATGTGTGCATGCCACTGGCTGGCCTTCCTGAATGTTTAGTGCCCCACTTTTGTCACATCCCTTGAATTACAGCTGAAAGTCCTGACTTCGCTCCCATCTGGGTGTGTTTCCTTTCAACTTCAATGTGGTAGTGTACAGAGGCCAACTGCCAAAACAGTTATCCTTGTTCCATTATTTCTGGCCCTGACTGTATGTTGCATATCTGGGGAGACCTCTGGATATGGAGGAACTATTACCTTGTCTATGGATGGCCCTATTTCTCTGCCCAGCCAATAGCAGAGAACCATCAAATTTGGGAGGCTGTTGCTGCTGATATTGCAGTGAAAAGATGGTGTCCCTCTCTGATCTCACTTCTTGCGGCAAAAAAGTAATTGGAGCAGATGCTAATTAAAGAAATTATTGCACATGTACCTAAGCTGCATAACTGTGATCACAGATTTTTGGCTGTTGTGGTTGCATATTTTGTGTGTTTTCTTGCTGGAGAATACTGAAACTGTGTCTTTGCATAGACTGGAGATGCCAACAGGAGATAAGGGACAATGTTCAAAGAATAGGTCTGCAGATTAATCAACTGTAAATAGACAGCACTTATAAAAAACATAAAAAGTTGACACAGGTAACTAATCTTACATCTCTGAAGGGTATAAAGGCTCTTCCTCAAAAAGCTCAATCTCTTCTTTTTTTCTTACCATAAGAAATGGTAAATCATTCGAATCATCATGGCAATATATATATATATATATATATATATATATATATATATATATATATATATATATATATATATTTAAAGATACGGTTTGTCCAGATGTCTTTGTTCTAGTGCCATTTTAATGGTTCCAGGTGATTCTATTTTAAGCAAATGTTCTCAAGGCCAGGTGATAGCAGTATTGCAGATTGCATTTTTTTCATGTCCACTTGAAATTATGTTACCTGTAAAACTGTAACACAGCAATTGGTTGTGTTTCTGGCCACATGCTGTTTAAAAGTACATATTCCCAAAACTGACAATAGCTTCAGCATGATCCTGAAAAGAATAGTAAGTTGGTAGTAAAGCAAGAATTAAATGGTATGTTCACTTTGAGTCAGTGCCAATTAGAGGTATCTGTAAACCAGAATCTGACTTGCCTCGAATCCACTATAGCACACATCTGCATTTTATCATCTGCACTGTGACAAGTACACATGGTGGTCTGTGAACTTATTAGCTCATCCCTTACATGTTAGGTGGGCTTTAGCATTGATACAACCACTCAGCGATGCTAGCAATATAGTAATAAAGATGCAGGCCTGACTAATGAACAAGGGTAGATATTTCCCATCAGTGGAGGTGTGTGTGTGTGTGTGTGTGTGTGTGAGAGAGAGAGAGAGAGTGAGAGAGAGACTGAAACAGCATTACAGCTCTGCATTCATATATTTTGATGCCCCAGATCCAGTCTATTTGTCCAGAATAATCCAGCTGTACGCACACATTCCATTTGAACACAGAAGTAGTTTTAAAGGAGCCAAGCAAATACGCAAGCACTTGGCACCAAAGCAAAGGCAGCGTTATCATTGCCTTAAATTGAAGCAAAATAATTTGCAGTGTGAACATGCCCCTTCCTTTCTATTAGCGCTGTGGCTAGGTTTCATTATATATGTATTTATTCTTGATGTGTCTGCAGCCAAATATATTGTATAGAAAATGCACACGGACAGCTGGTTCGGGACCTAGATTTTAATCCCAACAAACAGTATTATCTGGCTAGTTGCGGAGACGACTGCAAGGTGAAATTCTGGGACACCAGAAACATCAGTGAGCCAGTGAAGACACTAGAAGAGCATTCCCACTGGTAAAGTGAATTTCTTTGAATGTAGGATTTCTCAGATTGAATCGAATTGTCCTGTTCTCTAAACCACACAAACAAATTCAGCTGGTGCTGCAGATATTTTTTTCTTTTTCTTTTGCAGAATACATATATTTTTATACAGCATGTACATTTTAAAAGGTAGCTAGTGTTTGTTTTCTAGGAAGGTATTGACCATACTGTAAAATAGTTTTTAAATGTTTTTACAGCAGAGATTAACGATTCCCTTTTGTTGAAGATTAATGTAGAAAGCTTGCCGTATAGCCAAGAGATAGAATGTTGTTTAGATTTCATAGATTTTTAGGGCAGCAGCAGGATCTGTGGCGAAATTATTTTAAACCCTGAAGCTACTTCAGCACTAGTATTGAAGATGCAACTTCATAGAAACATCTTTAATTACTGAGAAGATATTAAGCTATTGGAGCAACCAAAAATCTAGAGACATTTTGTATTAACATGATACATAAATTTGAAAACACAGTTAATAGCATTAATCCCCCCTTTGTTTTATGGACTATTTTAACCATTCACAGTAAGAATTTGGGGTAAATTTGGGTTTAATTTCTCAAGTTAATGGAAGTAATTCATGTTTTGCTTTGGGGGTAATGTTTTGTATTCAGAATTTCTGCATGATGTGTAATAAAAAGCAAACACTGCAGGATTAACATCACTTTTTGTCTCCCTTTCCTTCCAACCTATGGGTTGGTCCCGTAAAGAACTGGCCTTACGGAACTAAAAACAAGAGAAAAGTTTAAGGCTGCTGTTAAGGGAGGATGAGTAGGAGAGAGCTTTTTTGTTAATCCCCCACAGACTCAGTCTAGGTTTTGTCTTGAATTAGTTTTGGTGTTTACCTCCAGAGCAAATGTAGTACGTCCATGCAGAAAAAGGTTGATGAGGGCCACTTGTCCTATCCCAGATGGAAAGAATATTGTAACACTATCGTGGTGCTTAGCCAAGCTGTCAGGAAAGGCAGCTGAGGTAAGCCCAGGAAAAGATAATACTCCAGCCCAGAAAAAGGACAATGTAATATTATTTTTCTGGGGTTGGATCCAGATTTAGGGGAATTGACGAAAATCCCCCCTTCTGCCAATGGGGAGCATTCCTTTAGTGGGACCCTGCTCACATATCTGGATCTTACCCATTGAGTTGCATCACTCTTCCCTTTAGGTGGAAAAAATGCAATGGGATTGTGTCTCTTTAATGTTAGTACAGCTGTAATTTTCAGCTTGTTAAAGCTGTGGTACTTTTTTACTCTAGGTAAAAATACTGTGGTGGCAGCAGAAGAGAGAGGGTATTGGAGGGGGACAGCCAGATGTTGTCACTGGTCTGTTTTCCTGAAGAGCACTTGCTGCATGCCCGTAGTGTGCGGGAGAATGGCAAAATGTGCCTCTATCAGACCATTTCCTAAAAATCCACCTACACTTTTCATCCTGTGACAGGAAATTCACATATGCTTTTAATTTGCATTGGGCAGTCTCCAGCCTTTTTATACTGTGAGTGCAACTTGAATTCATGGAGTAAAAATGTTGGATACTGCCTAATGGAGTGGATCCAGACTTGCCTTTCCATGTTCTGAAGGGTTCCTTCCATTTACAGAAGGGACCAAGCTCTGCTGGGATGGGGGAGAAAAATTTGCTGATCTTCCCCTGCAGCCCCCAGTGCCACCTTGCATGGTGTTTCAGAGGTTCCCCAATCCTCTGGAACAGCTGGGGGGGGGGAACCAGGATGGTGGTGGGGAGATGCAGGGGGAAGGAGGACAGTCAAATTGCTTCCTCCAGTGAGTGTCTCATGACTGGAGCTCCACTCACAGATAGTCTGAATCCAACCAATTCTGTGCAGTACCTAGACTTAATTGATCCCAGGCAACTGGTCCATAAGGATTTAGCATTGCACCAATAGAAAGTCACTTGACATTTTGAAATCTCTGTAACATGATCATTTGCAGCCTATAATGGCTCCAGGGCTGATTTTGTGGTTGTGTTGATGTTTTTAGGGTTTGGAATGTCCGTTACAATCATTCCCATGACCAGTTAGTGCTGACTGGCAGCAGTGACAGCAGAGTCATTCTTTCCAATATGGTATCCATTTCTTCTGAACCGTTTGGGCACTTGGTAGATGATGATGAACTTAGTGACCAGGAAGACCATCCTCAAGAGGACAAGTAAGAAACTTGTTTGTTTGTAATTAGCTTCCAAAGTATTTTGTGTGAGTTCCAGTTGTAGCTTAGTTAACCAGGTGCTCTCTATTGACTTTACGGTTTTTGTATATACACCTTATAGGTAAGTAACTCAACTTACTTGAATTTATTATACCTTCTAAGGCTGTGGAACTGGCACTTCTCATAATTTTAATGATTGCTCTTTTACTTCACATATACTGAAGTCACATGGTTTCACTGACTTGGATCCAAATCTCATGGAAGTCAAAAGGAGGCCATTGACTTCCATGGGGTGCACATTGCACCAGAGGTGGAAAGTTTTTCATTTCCCATATAACATAATGGTATGTCCTGGATGGCCTTTGTGGATGGAAATACAAATTAGATTTTTATACCACTGAAATCCTGATGGTCTCTTGAAAAATTGCCACCAAAATATATCAGTTATCATCCAAAGATTCCTGTACTTGCACCAAAATACTTTGTCATGCATACTGGAGCTTCTGATACTTCCTTTTGCACTCCTTTGAGGACTCTCTGAACTATTAGGAACAGCTTTTCATCTGGCCTGGGGGCTAGGATTGGAATTGGAAAAGAGCCTAGTGTGCCTATGGAAGTTCTCTTTGTAGTCCTTTGGACTCCATCCATTAACTCTCTAATACAGAGAGCCTCCAGATGTTGTTGGAGTACAATGACCATAATCCCTGACCATTTGCCATGCTGATGGGAGTTGAAATCAAAAGCATCTGGAGGGCACCAGGTTGGGGAAGGCTGTTCTAAGCTATGTGTTGAGTAGCATTCATGGAATTGGGAGGAGACTATGCCTCTTCTCAAACCAGTTTGATTGTGTGAACTTTTTATAATATGGGAAATTGTTTTTCATCTTTGTGAAATCTAAAATCGGGGGGGGGTGTTGAAATGCATTTCTTCTTTCCTGTTCCCTAGTGGGTATGGCAAAGAAATGTTCTCCTCTTCTTTCCTGTAAGCTTTTAAATAACTATGATCTACTACAACATCCACTCCCATTACTTGTTCTCTCTCTAAACTTGCCCAGTTCCTTTAGCCTTTCCTCATATACCTTGTCTTCCTTAGACCCTTTATAATTCTTATAACTTTTCTCTAAATCCTTTCCAAATTGTCAACAACCTTTTTGAGTTGCCATTCTATTCTGAACTACAGTACTTCAAATGATGTTTTACTAGTGCTGAGTAGGGGAGTATTACCTGTACTTCGGTCTTGGGAAACAATGCTTCTAACATAGAAAGGAAAATAAAATGGCATTGGCTTTTTGTGCTGCAGCATCACAACGCAACATGTTCACTCCATTATCCACTGCAAGCAGTCTTTCTTGGAACTGCCACTGCTTAGGCATCTTTTCCTCTTGTGCTCATGTACATCTTTGCTATTGTGACATTTAACATCTTTTCATATTGAATACCTTATTATATTGCCATTCCAGCTACTTGGCCATTTGAGACAGTTTTGATTTTTTTAAAGACTATCCTCTAGGGCATTTACAGCTCCTCTCCCTCATTTTGGGCTCGCTCCACACCACATATGTAGTACGTAGCATGTGACATGGAGCACACATGCATCTGCCCGCACCATTTCAGTGAATGAGATACAAGAGCACACATGTATGAGCCCTGTCACATGGGCTGTGTGTGAAGAAAGGTCAGGGCAAGCTGAAGTCATGCTTGGGAGCCTCACTGCCAGGGCTGGCCTCAGAATCTGGTATCATTTGCCCAGGGCCCCCATCAAACCTGGAGCCAGCCCTTCGTACAGAACGTAGTATGTCTGTGAACCAATCTATAGAGTCTACATAGTTCTGGTATCCATTGTGCCCATAATGAACCTAGAATGCAGCCAGCAATGTAAGAATCAAGGAATACTTCACTTAAAGCAGTCATGTGAAGACTGCTTAAAAACTACATCCACATAGCAGCTGTTTTTTTTGTGGATCCATTCATGCATCCACAACAAAACATTTTCTTTGATTTGTGGGAATACGGAGAAACAACTTGGTTAGTCCACATGGTAAGTCTCTGTACACAAATGGCTTGATGTATGGAGAGCGATCATATGGATGCAGTTGTAGGTGGGCTTCACAGAGTATGTGTGAGGTGGATCTTAGCCACAGAACTGTATGCTGTAGCTACATGTTTTGACTTAGTGCTCAGTTCAGCCATATCAAAGTTCCCCTGCAGCTGCCCAGCACTGAAACTTTTGTCACATGAATACTCATTTGTTAAACGTAGATCCCACCTTTTTACCAAATGATGCTCAAGGCAGCTAATAACAGTAAAATATAAAGTAAAATACATGGTATTAAAAACATAGAAATAAGGCAGGTAAAAACATACCTGCAAATAAATAAATAAATCAGCTTATGAGGCCAAAGGTCTGGCTTGAATAAAAATGTCTTATTCCCTGGAACTGCCAAATTCTGAACTATCAACAACCCTTCATCTGCGAAAAAAATCATAGCAAGCAAGAAGGAATGTTGTTTCTCATGGAATATAGAACTGTAAACATACCTTTACCTTTTGATTCTAATTTGACATCAGGGTTTGCACAAACTGTATTTTCTTCAATTCAGACAAAATGGGAAAGTATGTCTGTTACAATACATGAATGAAGCTTCACATTTCTTCCCTTTATGCACAAAGGAGGAGGGGAAAGAAAGGGAAGCATGCAATCCCAAGGCTCCCCGGAATTCATTCTCACAACAGCAAATCATGGTTTATGGTTATGTTTGAATGTTACCAGTGCTGACACTGGAGGAAATACATATACACCATTAATCCTCAGCTGGTCTGTCAAAGCCTTAGATATTTTTCTTTTTTCTGGGATAGGAGAGTTCAAAGAGATTTTTGATAATTTGCTTTTCCATCATTACATTGGTCCACTTCCCAGACGTGTTCACCTTTCAAAACTTTAGAATCCTTTAAGAAGGAAGATTATTTGGATCACAAAAGTACTTGTCACAGAGTTATTTATTTATTTATTTATTTCATTTCTATACCGCCCAATAGCCGAAGCTCTCTGGGCGGTTCACAAAAACTAAAACCAAACAACACACAATAAAACAATTTAAAATATATAGAACATTAAAACCACAATATAACAATACAACCACAATAAAACCTAGCAGCAGTACAGGAGTTTAAAATACAGATTTAAAACAGCAAAGATAAAAATTTAGAAAGCTAAAATGCCTGGGAAAATAAAAAGGTCTTCACCTGGCGCCGAAAGGAGTACAATGTAGGCGCCAGGCGAACCTCACTAGGGAGCTCATTCCAGAGCCGGGGTGCCACAGCAGAAAAAGCCCTCCTCCTAGTAGCCACCCACCTCACTTCCTTTGGCAGGGGCTCACAGAGAAGGGCTGCTGCTGATGATCTTAAGGTCCGGGCAGGCACATATGGGAGGAAGCGATCCTTCAGGTAACCTGGCCCCAAGCCGTTAAGGGCTTTGAATGTTAACACCAGCACTTTGAATCGGGCCCGGAAATGGACTGGCAGCCAGTGCAGCTGGAAAAGTACTGGCGTAATATGAGCTCGCAGGCCAGTCCCTGTTAACAATCTTGCTGCCCTATTTTGGACCAGCTGAAGTTTCCGGACCGTTTTCAAAGGCAGCCCCACGTATAACGCATTGCAGTAATCCAGACGAGAAGTTATCAGAGCATGGATAACTGTAGCTAGGCTATCTCTGTCCAGATAAGGGCGTAGTTGGTATACCAGCCTAAGCTGATAAAAAGTGCTCCGTGCCACTGAGTTCACCTGTGCCTCAAGTGACAGTTCTGGATCCAAGAGCACCCCCAAACTACGAACCTGATCCTTTAGGGGGAGTGCAACCCCCTCCAGAACAGGTTGAATATCACCTAGCCGGGCAGACGAACCACCCACTAACAGTACCTCCGTCTTGTCTGGATTGAGTTGCAGTTTATTAGCCCTCATCCAGTCCATTACCATGCCCAGGCACTGGTTCAGAACAGCCACATGTAATGAAATACATGTGAGGACCCAAGTATAGAGATCTAAAATTTCTGGAAATGTTGAAGCCACAGAGAAAAGCCATCCTCTCCTCCCCCCCCCCCCCCCCGGGACAGGGGTGGGGTGGTTTGGAAAAAATGGAAATCTGGAGAGAAAATGAAAAATATACAGTACTCTCTTTTTAGCATTCTTTACAGATCTAAAGTCACTTTGTTACTTTAGGAACATAAATGTATTGTTTAAAACTAGGTTTATAATAAAATTATCATTAAAATCATTTAACAATAAACTCAGTAAATGTGTTGTTTGAATAAATAAATTTTGAACTTAATATACCAAGCATGATGATTTCATGAGCAAACCAAGTTGTACATAATGCATCTTAGATTCCTATTTTATGGCTGACCAGAGGAAACTTCAGCAAGTAATCCCTGAAAGATCTGAGTCATAAGATTTAGAAGCCATAAGAAGCATGAGGAGCTGGAGGCAGAGAAAGACTGGTATATAGCATCTCTTTCTGCTTGTGAGGAATTAGTGGGGAAATCTTATCTAAAGGAAAAGCTACTGAGAGTTTATTTAGCTGGGAAGACTCTCTTCTATATTAGGAATGTTAACCAAATGTATTTAATTTAAATATCTTTAAGAAATCTGAAGATAATTATTTGAAGAATGACATTGACCCTATTCAGATGCACATTGGGACAGGGTGGTTAGTGCTAACCACTGCGAGAGCCCCTGCCATACGTGCAGCTAACCGTGGCTCACAGCATGCTTAGCCTAACCCCTCTCTAACCATCCTCCTTCCTGCAGTCCTCCTCACGCATCCCAGTGGCCTCAGCGGCTCACACAGATATTACAGGGGCGGGGCTGCTGATGGCAGCCATTTTCTTCCTCCTTTATGATTCTGTTGCAAAAATAAGTAAAAAATAAATAAGAAGGTTGAAACATTGTGCAAAAATCGCCATATTGCTAAAATGTGCATTTGTGCATATGCACACTGGTCAAAATCTCCATATATTGCAAAAGCACTCATCCCATATATCGCTCAAATGTGCGTGTGCACAAAATTGCTATATCAATATAGTGATTATGCTCAAAGCACGTTTTAGTGCTATACAGGGATAATGCACATTTTAGCAACACATGGGGATAATGTCAATTTTAGCGCTATACGGAAATAAGGCATGTTTTAGCAATATGTGGCAATTTTGCGGAAATGCGCGTTTTGTCGCAAGGGTGATTTTTGCACAATTTTTCAGTGTTTTTAATTTTTCTGAACTTAGTTTTGTAACGGAATCAGAAGAAGGAAGAAAATGGCCACTATCAGCAGCCCTGCTCCTTTAATGGCCATTTTTGGCTGCTCTTGCCACGGAGCTCTATGGAAGTGCTCTGTTAACCACGGGGCCTGTTCAGGCATCACGCTAAGCCGTGGTTAGTGCCGTTAAGCATCTTGCAGCAAGTGGTTAGTGAGCATGGTTTGTGTGTGGTTAATAAACCACCATGGTTGGGTCTGATCCCCATTCAGACATCATGCTAAGCCACCATGGTTAGCTCAAAAACGCTAACCATCATGGCTTAGCATGATGTCTGAACAGGCTCATTTTATTCCATTTTGTAAATAAGGTTGTCTCTAGTGGTGGTATTAATCCCATCACTATACCACCAGACTACTGAGTTTCTTCTAAGTGTGGAGGGTTCACTTTGGTGGCTGCAGTTACAGGTTTTATAGCTGAAGCAGCATTTCCTAACAGTGAGGTATATTTGGGAACTTTTTAAAAAAACTGGGGCAGTGAGGCAGAGGCTACACATAGGAGTGTTATCATACCGTTATCATAACTATTGGTCCACATGACACCAATGGGCACCAATAATTATGATAACGGTATGATAATGGTGTAACTGCTTTGTGTAGATTCAGCCTGAGTTCCATAGACCCAAAGTGTAAAAAAACAGAACAAAAACCCCAAATGTGGGATAATCCACACATTACTCTGACACATATGGTTATAGTGGTGAGATAACCTACAGAGTTTCCCACACCTGAGTGTTTTAGAACTACATTCATTGACTGCTTCAGCATTTAACCAGAACAACCCCAGAAACACAGGCCTTTATAGAAAAAAACAAACTGTCAAGAATGTAGATGTTCTGAACATATCACAGGTGACTCTAGTCACATGTTGGGAAACTGAACATGACTTGGTATATCCCTAAATGTCTGTCTGTAAAAGATGTATTAGATCAATAACCTTAGTAAGAATGGAAGAAATAACTGTGTTGGGAATCTTACCCAGAGGATTAAAAAACATTTCTTCTCAGGGCTTCAAAATTTCCAGAAATTTTATATCTCTAGAATTACATCATGTAATTTTTAGAAATCATTTTGGGGGAGTAAAGGCCAGGTAGCAATTTTGAACTCATTGTCTTAAACATTTTATTCACCATTCTAAAAGACAGTATTTCATAATCCAAACATTTTCAATTTGTTGGGAAAAAAACAAAATAATTTCCATTTTTTAAAAAACAAAATGGAACACCCCCCCCCCCATTTTCCATTTTTTTCTTCACCTATCTACCCAGGTGACACTCAAGAGTATTTTCTGTTAATCACTCCTAATCGCAAGCTCAGTGGTGAGTTCTGACAGGATTGTAGCCAAAATGGAGCCGCTAAGAAACAAAAGGGAATTATCAGTGTGCTCAGGAGGACTCCAAGGTTTGCAGAAGTCCAAAAAAAAAACTGGTTGCGGGGAACCTGATGGAGGGGGGCACATCCTAAAACAGCTCAATTATGACTGAGCATGTTTACTGCCCACAGAATGCTGAGTGTCTCTTGGGGAGGAGGCAAAGTGGAGGAGAGTATCCCGGAAGAGGCCATAGCTGGCTGGAACCCTTAATGGTAGCACTCTACCGTGCAACATTTCATTGTAGGTCCCCACTTGTGTTGTCTGAAAGAAAAAAAGGTATTTCCAGACTTTAACCCAAGAAAAGATTAAAATGAAAGCATCAGCATATAGTAAAATATATTTTAGTGCCGAGATTAAAAGCTTAGCACCGGAATCTGAATCAGCATGTCTTTAATTTGAATATTTTGATCATATTGTTAGGAATCTTTTAAAATTTCTTTTAATTTCTTCAGAAGTTAGGAGATTATTCTTTGGGTTGATGTCAAAAGACTTTGTTTGTTCTAGCTTTTTGGAGTTACATGGGCATTCTGAATAGGAAGGAAACTCTTGCTAAATTATCCGGTTAAAATAATGGCTCTACAAATGCAAGAGACATATGTGCAATTCTATAGTGTAGCCAAGCTGCCAGATTATAGTCACTTTCTAGGCAACACAAAAAAGTATTTTAGTACCTTTCTAGTACTGATAAGAGCATTTATTGTTTTGCATTTTATCCTTGTAACAATTCTGTGAGGGGAGGTTAGGCAGAGCGAGAATATGGCTGTGACTGACCCAAGATCACCCAGTGAGTTTCATGGCTGAGAAAGGGTTTGAACCAGCTCTTCTCAGTACAGTTCTTAATTCACTCTGCCATAATGGCTCTCCATACCAACACACTAGCATTTTATATATTCACATGACTAATGTTAACTATGGCTAAGTCTCTCTCCCAATTGAAACAATTATCTGGTTTAAACTACTGGCTGTCAAGGGAGGAGTACTGCTGTCCTTACCAGAAACCAGAAGGAGATGGCAGTGAAGGCAGGAGGTGTGTCAGTCAGCATCTTGCCAGTGCATGGTTGCTGCCTGGCTCGTAGAAGTCGTTGACATCAGCAGCCTATATAGGGGGCAGCTACCCAGTTGGCAACTGTACACTTGGACAATACTGACTGAGACGCCTCCCGCATTTGCTGCTATATCTTGTAGGTTTCTGGTAACAACAGGCATTCCCCTTCCTCCACAGTTTCCCACAGTAGCAGCCAGTAGTTCTTAGTAGTGAACTGCTTCATCAACTGCTGCTGTAATCTGGGCTTTGCTCGGGCATAGCTCTTAAACATCATCTGAATTGAGCATGAAATGCAGCTCTTTTTCTGCAGTAAAGATTAAATTGCAATCAAGAGACTGAATTGCAATCAAGGAATCTGAACAGGAACATTTAAAAAACGTTCCTGTTCAGGCTCATGGATATCTTGGAAGGTTTTTTTATAGAAAAATTATATCCTGCCCTTCTCATGATTACAGACTATTCTGAACAGCTAACAGCAAGTAAAAACAACCATACAATTCATTCATTTTCTCTTTCTCTTTCTCTCTCTCTCTCTCTCTCACGGAGGGAGGGAGGCAAGTGCAGCAGATAAAACAGGCAGCAGATAAAAACACATCTATCAGATAAAACAAATGCCTGCCTAAACAGGAAGCTTTTTGCCATCCTGCAAAACACCATAACAAAGGGGGCCAACTGAGCCTCCTGGGACAGAGTGTTTCACAATTTAGGTTCAGTTCAGATTTGATGCCAGGCTTTTTTAATCGTTCATGAACTAGTTCAGCCATTCTTTTTAATATACACTGATGTTACCAGCTCTTTGAGTAGCATTGTAACACCTATAAAATAGATATGATAAATATTTAACTTGAATATTTTAATATGTTATTTGCATGTAGTCATACCACATTCTTCAGGACCCTGTCCATCATTTTTCGTCCATTGAGAGGACAGGATGAATGTCAGTCCTCACATATTCTTTCTACATCGACTTGTATAGCAGGAACAGCAAACACAATTTATTCATTTCAAGATTATTAAAAAAAATCCTCTTCTAGCAGTGAAAATAGCAAGCAAGCATAATAATATTATAGAAATCTCTGGCATGGGCTCATACAGTGCACAGAATACATTGCTGGTCACTCATCTAAAAACAAAATTGAGAAAACTGAAGAACATATAGAAAGACAATGACCCAGATCACGCAGTCACAACAACTTAAAAAAGCCACAGTGGCTTGTTTAAGCTGTGGCGTGTGCTGGGAGCCATTTGCCTGATTACCTGCCCAGCCACAGCATGTCATGTCATCTGAACCCAGGTGGCATGGCTTATTGGAGGTGGAAACAACCCTCAAATAACCCGTGTCCTGTTTAAACTGCGGTGATTGTGCAAACCAGGCCAATTTAAATTATCAAGGGCTCAGTGCGTAGTCTTTTAGAGAAATGCTAAACAGTTTCTTATTTTGAGGGGTGGGATGGAGGAAAAAAAAGTAGGTTGGGATATGACAAGAAAAAAAGCTCACTTTTTGGCTGGTTTTATTAAAACACATAGCAAATTAATAGCAGAATATATATAATCCCACCTGGGTGGTTCTAGACTGATGGCTTGTACCACTACCAATCAAAAGACATTGTACTGCTATTCCATATTTCCCTCATTAATAGACTTTTTGTGGTAAGAAAAAAGATGGAGAAGTAGAGGCAAAACACAGGAGGATTGCAAATGGAAGATGAAAACGTCATCTAGACCTGCCCCCACTCCATAAATGAGGCAGGATGATTGCATAATAAAAGCTTTGTCTGGAAACACTGTCTGAGTTGGTAGTAAATTATCTGGATTATCTGATTATGTTCTGGTTATCGCTGAACACCAAGGGTGGGCAAATTCCAGGGGCTGGGGGCAGCATTGCCCCCCTGGACTCCGCCGGGTACCACCCCGCATTCTTTTGCTTTAAATAGCCCCTTTTTGCCACTGCTGCCAATGGCAAATTGCTGCTTTTGGCTTTTGAAAAGAGGCTATTTTTCTTGGGTGCCACCAGTAAGCCACCAAATTTCAGCAGCAAATTTGGTGGTGAAGCTGGGACAGTGGGGGCCACAAAGCTAGAGGACCCACATCCAGCCTGGGGGCTGCATGTTCTGTAGACACACACACACACACACCAATTGATTGACAGAGATACATAAAATTACAGATGTTTGGATGTGAGTGGATAGAAATATTTCTTCCCCCTGGCCCTATCAATATTAGATCTCAGGGACACCAGTTGAAGTTTCTTGAAAATAAGTTTCAGGTCTGACCAAAGGAAGAAGAACTTCATATAATCTTAATATGTTTCTTATGATTGACTGTTAGTCTTATTGGGAGTCATCATGGATGAAAACTCAAGGTAAAAATACTTTAAATATTTGACCAGTGCCATAAATGGCTTTAATAAAGAAGAAAATAATTAGACAAAGCCTTTGATAATTCCATCCTCCAATGAACATTAGCCATGATGTCTAAAGGGTAGCTTGATTTTCTGAGGAGGTATGTTTACTTAGGGATACACTATCTCTAAATTCAGAGATTCCGTTAACTATCATAGCTAATAGCCTTTGTAAAAGCAGCCCTCCATGATTTTGCCTAATCTTTTTTAATGGGGACACAAGAGCAGAACTGGCTTTTGCTTTCATATGCTGCTTGTGTGCAGAGGTATCTGGATGTCTTCTGATGGTAACAGAATGCCTTACTTAATGGACCTTGGTGTGATTGAACGCAGTTTAACAAGACTATGCTACTTGTCATTAAAATTGGTGTCCTTGGCAGAGGACTGGAAGGTAGTTCATATAGCACCACTTTTTATTGGCGGGGAGGGGGATCTAGTAAATGATAGGCCTGCTAGCTTGCCCTGGATAAATTGGTAGAATTATTAAAATTATTAAACATAATACGAGAAAAACAAGCCTTTCTGAAAGAATCAGCTTAGCTACTAGTCCACCAAGCACTTGCTGGTAGATGTCTGCCCTACATCTTCCACCATGAAAGCAGATACAAAGAATTCATTCAGTTTTCTGCAATCTCCTTGTCTCCATTTAGTATTCCCTTCACTTCCTTCTTATCTAACAGTCTAACCACTTCCCTAGCCAATTTCTTCTGTATTTAAATATTTGTTAAGTGTTCATAGAATCATAGAATAGTAGGGTTGGAAGGGGCCTACAAGGCCATCGAGTCCAACCCCCTGCTCAATGCAGGAATCCAAGTCAGAGCATCCCTGACAGATGGCTGTCCAGCCTCGTCTTGAATGCCTCCACCACCTCCCTCGGTAATTGGTTCCATTGTTGTATTGCTCTAACAGTCAGGACGTTTTTCCTAATGTTCAGCCGGAATCTGGTTTCCTGTCACTTGAGCCCATTATTCCGTGTCCTGCACTCTGTGATGATGGAGAAGAGATCCTGGCCTTCCTCTCTGTGACAACCTTTCAAGTACTTGAAGAGTGCTATCATATCTCCCCTCAGTCTTCTCTTCTCAAGATTAAACATGCCCAGTTCCTTCAGTCTCTCTTCATAGGGCTTTGTTTCCAGTCCCCTGATCATCTTTGTTGCCCTCCTCTGAACCCTCTCCAGTTTGTCTGCATCCTTCTCAAAATGTGGTGCCCGGAACTGGACACAGTACTCCAGATGAGGCCTAACCAGTGCTGAGTAGAGGGGAACTAGTACTTCCCAGGATTTGGAAGCTATGCTTCTATTAATGCAGCCCAAAACAGCATTTGCCTTTTTTGCAGCCTCATTACATTGTTGGCTCATATTCAGCTTGTGACCAACAACAATTCCAAGATCCTTCTCGCTTGTAGTGTTGAGCTACGTATCGCCCATCTTGTAACTGTGCATTTGGTTTCTTTTTCCTAGGTGCAGAACGTGGCATTTATCCCTATTAAATGTCATTCTGTTGTTTTCTGTCCAGTGCTCCAGGCTATCAAGATCACTTTGAATTTTGTTTCTGTCTTCCAGTGTATTAGCTATCCTGCCCAATTTGGTGTCATCTGCAAATTTGATCAGCGTTCCCTGCACCTCCTCCTCCAAGTCATTAATAAAAATGTTGAAGAGCACTGGGCCCAGGACCGAGCCCTGCGGTACCCCACTCGTTACCTCTCTCCAGTTGGAGAAGGTCCCATTGATAAGCACACTTTGAGTCTGATTGTGTAGCCAACTGTGGATCCACCGGGTCATTGTTTCATCTAGCCCACTTTGAGCTAGTTTGCTCATCAGGATATCATGGGGCACTTTGTCGAAAGCTTTGCTGAAGTCAAGGTATATTATGTCTACAGCATTCCCACAGTCCACAAGGGAGGTTACTTGATCCAAAAATGAGATCAGATTCATCTGGCAGGATTTGTTCTTGACAAATCCATGTTGGCTTCGAGTAATCACTGTGTTGTTTTCAAGGTGCTTGCAGATGGCTTGCTTTATCATCTGCTCCAGAATTTTCCCAGGGATTGATGTCAGACTGACTGGTCTGTAGTTCCCAGGTTCCTCCTTTTTACCCTTTTTGAAGATAGGGACAACGTTAGCCCTCCTCCAGTCATCTGGCACTTCCCCCGTCCTCCATGATTTCTCAAAGAGAATAGACAGCGGTTCTGAGAGTTCTTCTGCCAGTTCCTTTATTACTGTAGGATGCAGTTCATCTGGCCCTGGAGATTTGAACTCATTCAAAGTAATTAGGTGTTCCTTGACCATCCATCTCAAGCTGCAATCCTGCCCCTTCAGCCTCTACTTCGCCTCTTAATGTTTTTAGCAATATATTCCTCGAATTCTTCTTTATCTTCTTTTTGCAACCTTTATTGTCTCCTTTCATTTCAAATTCATCTTTATCTTCTTTTTGCAACCCTTACTGTCTGCTTTCATTTCTTTTGCAAAATTTGTGTTCTTTTTTTTGTTCTCATAGGAACATAGGGAGCTGACTTATACGGAGTCAGACCCTTGGTCCATCTAGCCCAGTATTGTTGACACTTACTGGCAGTGACTCTCCAGGGTTTCAGGCAGGAGTTTTTCCTCCCCTACCTGGAGATGCCAGGTATTGAACCTGGGACCTTCTGCATTTGAGGCATGTGCTCTACCACTGAGCTGCCTACCTCACTGGAGCAAGACTTCCACTTCCTGAAGGAAGCCTCCTTGTTTCAGATAGTTTCCTTGACTGTTAATGACGCTGGCATCCTCTTGGACCTGGTTATACCTTCCCTGTGGTATGCATTCTAGCAGAATAATCGCCAAGTGCTCTGGAGAGATTTGACCCTCTTAACTTTCCCTTTAATTTCTTTTTTACCAGTCCCCTCATTTTTGAGACGTTTCCTCTTTTGAAGTCAAATGTGCTAGACTTTCCTGGCATTTGTCTTGTATATATGTTGAATCTGATGGTGCTATGGTCACTATTTCCAGTTGGTTCAACAACATTATGTTCTCACATGATATCCTGGGTGCTAATTAGGATTTAATCCAGGGTTGCTGACCTGCTGGTTGGTTCCATGACAACTGTTCTAGGGCATAGTTGTTTTGGGTATCTGAAATTTTACTTTTTTGTTGTAAGTGGAATGTGTATTTACCCAGTCTATGTGAGGGTGTCAGGGTTCCCCTTATGGACCCCCTGAGCAACTCCTTAAGAATCTCTTGCCTCCTTAAGAGTCCTACCTTCCTTCTTTTTTACTTCCCCTTTCCAATAACATGAGGTTTAGCCTGTAGACGTGTCGTGACTGACACTAGACACAGGGTTTAACCACAACAGTTTACTGGTAAATTAAAGCAAGCCATTTACAACTAAAGGTATTTACACAATAGAGCTGATACAAAAGGCATTTCGAGAAAATAAAAGTTGCAAAATGCAAGTTCCTTTACCCTAGCTGTACTTAAACTTCTCTAGGCTGCTTCTTCCTGCTTCCTCTTCAGGCTCTGGTCTCCCTGGCTGTGCTTTTACTGGCTCTCTCACTCTTTCTATATACCCTCCTTCCTCAAAGCGGAAAGTACTGCTTCAAACCTGAAGAAATGAAACTTAACTGGGGAAATGAAACTACTCTTAGGGATACCCCCTCCCAACAAAACCTCAAGGCCTCTAAGCCTGAACTCTTCCCCCTTTGCCTCTGTAGGCCTCACATCTTCACAGAAGGTAATTAAAGTCACCCAGTAGTATCACACTGTTTCCTTTACATGCCTCCCTCATTTTTCTATCTCAAACCTACTAAATTGCTTTTGGGGCCTCATGAGGCTCTAAGTTAGGGTTACCCAGGTAAGCTAATTGGCAGTGGAGTATGGACGAACAAAAGAGACGTGCATATTCAGTTTAGGGAACACACTGCCAGTGATTGCCACTGCCTACCAATGGCTATTAGCCATGGTAGCTAAACAGGCCTCTCTCCCCACTTCCCCTGACTGCTCATTGGAAGGACAGATACTGAAGCTGAAGCTCAAATATTTTGGCCACCAAATGCAAAGAGAAAAGTCACTGGAAAAGACCCTGATGCTGGGAAGGATTGAAGGCAAAAGGAGAAGGGGACGGCAGAGGATGAGATGGCCAGATAGCATCACTGATGCAATGAATATGAACTTGAGCACAGTCCGGGAGAGAGAGGAGGATAGGAAGGCCTGGCGTGCCATGGTCCATGGGGTCACGAAGAGTCGGACATGACTTAACGACTGAACAACAACAATGCTTTGAATAATCTCTTGGGGAGTGAACAGCAGAGGAGGGCTGTGGCCTTTATACCCTGCTTGGTGGCCAGCATTTGCCTTAAGGAGAATACTTGATTAGGCATTTGTAATGTCACTTGGCCTCATCCAGCAATGCTCTTGAATTCTTCTTGGAAGACAAATGCAAAAATATGCCCAACAAATTCAGGTTTTGAAGACATCTTGGTATGTTGCTCTGAGTGAAATGAATAGTGGAACTGAGATATTAAATAAAGGTAGGAAGGACTGATCCAGCATGCATCAGGATAATTGTTAAGTAACTGCATGGGTGGTGTCAGGAGCGCCCTAGCTGCCTCTTGTAGCCCCCACCAATAGCCAACTCAGGACAGAGACGACGAGGATTCTTTCTGAGACCTTATTCCTTTATTAGTTTATGACTCTTTCAGATACTAATCACTAGCGACTAAGCAAGGAACAGCACTGGAGAAAGATAGCAGAGTAGCCTAAGCTCCAGGTAAGGCAGTTGGTCCCCATTTGAAGGAGAACCACGGGAAGACCCTGAACTTATGGGCTAGGGAGAGATCCTCCCTCTTTCCCTTAGGTCCTCGGGACGCGACCGTTGTTTGAGCGCCAAACGAGCGGTACGCCTCTTTTCTGCCCCCTCCATCTGTCGTCGCTCCCTGTGTCTGCGCCAAGCATCCAGCAAGCCCCCCTCCAGCGCTCTCTCACTGCCAGGGTCGCTGTCTATCCCAGGAATGCTGGCAGGAGGAATCTCTGCCAGCTGCTGTGCTTGTGAGAGATGAGCGAGCTCTTCTCCCACGGACTGCTGTTCCTCCTCAGAATCAGAACTGCTCTGGGGCTCTATTGGCTCAGTTTCCACCCTGACAGGTGGTAGCTTCTCATTGTAAAAGTACATTACATTAGTAATAATTTTTCTGTTGCTTGAGTGAATTAATATGACTTCCTAATTAATAATATTTTGGAAACTATATTCTTATTTATTTATTTATTTATTAAATTTATTAATCGCTCATCTGACTGGTCACCCAGCCACTCTGGGCGATGTACAACCCCCATAAAACAATTTAAAACAATAAAATTTTACCATAATTTTTTTTTTTTTAATACCCTAACCCACCCCAAATGAATTACATTATTCTGTAATGAGAGGTCATTCTTTTTTTCAAGGCTGAAAAAGGAAAGGCTGATACTTGTTGATGAGATCATTTTAAAATAACAAGGAATTAAGCTACATTATTGGATCACATTTGCACGTTTGCAGATGAGAGGGATTCAACTTTGCTGGCTTTATTTAAAAATGCTGGTGTTTATCAATTGTTGCTTGTGGCTACTGGGACAGTGCATCTGCAGGGTGCATTTTATAGCTCTGTTTGTTCCTCAGGCTGCCATCTGAGTACCCCTGTATATGTTGTTGCTACCTCACTGGAACAGTTTATTTTCATTTAACTTTAAGGTTGAATAGTTTGATGGCAGTTAGAAGCTTGGTAATTTCTAGTGGTCTTAAAAATCATACTTTGAAAAGTTGAATTTGATGATAACTGCATGGAGTCAAAGGTGCTATGAAGCCCTAAAGTCTGCTAGCATGAACAATGATTAGACATGGGAGAACTCTACACTGGAGCGATTATTGAGAGTGAAGCCCGCTTCGGTCACCAGGCTACAGTGCCATTTGCCTTCAAGCTATGCATTAGAATTAAACTTTTATTGTGCATGAGAAACTTTTGGTCAAGTTGTTATATATTTAGAAAGTGACTCATGCTGTTAACACAGGAGACAAAGAAAGGAAATACAAACCAGCTGTCTGTCACAGGTCTTAAACCACACAGAACTAATCATGTGATTCCCTCACCCATCCATGTCCAGTAATCTGCTACGCTATTTACTTTTACTTTAAAATTTGTCATAAAAATTCTCAGGGCGGATTGCACAATTAGATATATTAAGTACAAATGATAGCTTGATGTATAGCTCAAGATCTCTCTTTTATTCACGCACGCATGTTTGTGCACACATGCGTGGACACCAGCTTTTTTTGGCCTGGAAATACTATTCTCTATCCAGGTAAATCATTGTTCAATAGACCAAAGACCTAAACATCTAGTCACGCATCTAAACATCTACAGTGTCACAGTAACTCCTCTGTATATTACAAATAAGTTTTTAAAAAGGAATTCATTAACAGTTTATGAAGTAGTTGTTAAGATGGCCAAAATGAATAAAAAATAAGACCACATCAAACATAATTTTGCCTACTGGAGGTATAAAATCTTGGGTCTTTAGTTGTCTCCTTCTTTGCTATAGTTGTGTGTGAGCAAATGGAGAGTGCAGTCCAGATACCATTCCAAACTATGCTAGTGCAGCCTCCCCAGGCTTGTTATTCAAGTAGCACTGTCTTAGACATCTGGATCAGTTTAATGGGCAGCTAAGAAGTTCCATTGCAAGCCAGAAGGGGAAGCCCTTCCTGTACTGGCCCAAATTTGTTTTTAACTTTTGTTAAGGGTATTTGTTTGCCATCAGATTTGCACAGAGAAAATCATAGATTGTTGTACTATTGAACTTGTCCATCATTGGAGAACCTTAGACAACATTTGGTAGGAAAGGAGCCCTTTGTATCTTCCTGAAGTGCAATCATGTACTGTGTAATTTAAAAAAAAAAAAAAATGGGGTGAGGAAAGAGGTTTCTCCATTCTGCTACCAGCTTACTTTAATCCCCAAAGGAAGATTCAGAAAAAGACAAAACAATTTAAGAGGACAAAAAATAGCAGAGGGGAGCAAAAACGCGCAATAGTGGTTTCTGTGTGAATGCAATGTATCTTTCCTTGCATACATCTCCCCTATGACTTAAGTTTAATTGTTACACAAAATATTAGGATATTCTATTGTATATAGCAGCAGGCACAAAGGAAGTGGTGGAAGCTAGCA
Organism: Heloderma suspectum; assembly: GCF_057233095.1. Taxonomy (NCBI): domain Eukaryota; kingdom Metazoa; phylum Chordata; class Lepidosauria; order Squamata; family Helodermatidae; genus Heloderma; species Heloderma suspectum. The sequence goes on from NC_139458.1 coordinate 278,761,866, forward strand.
GTTTGTTCATACTTGTTTATCGAACTCCTTGTTAACCCGGACTCCTGGTAAACTGAAAGTCGGCCAGGTCCCCTGACAGTGGCGTGTGCTATACATTCATTGCTCCCTTGCTTATTCAGAGACATCTGAAATCTTCAGGATAATGGAGGCTCAGATAAGTGGGTGAGCATGGCATGAGGCACACTGCTATCTGGGGACTTGACCAACTTTCACATAAGCTGGGTGTGTCAGTTTAAGAGGAAATTTGAAAAGAGAGTGTGGGAGGCTAAATAGATGCAGACTCCAGAAAAAAGTACAGATAACCATAACTGATTTCTCTCTCGTACTTACACTCACACCACACTTTATTCTGTTGCACAGCTACTATACTAGGATTATTTTAATGGATGGTTCCTGATGTTGAACATAGGCAGCCTCAGCGAGGCATTACTGTTGCAGCTTTAGTGTTCACTAATAGGGATGTAATTTTAATTATAATTTCCAGTTTGCAGCATGCTCTTCTGGAAGGCTGAACAGCCATCGCACCTCATACCTCCCTTCGGAAATGCAAATAGGTTAGGAACCTGTTCGTCTTCAAAAGTGCTTTACTGACAGAAATCCTGTTGTTTTTTAAATGATTGGAGGATACAGGAGTGGCAGGGAGAGAAGCCCCATTTTAGAATCCTGTTTTCTCATTGACATTGTTCACGTGTAATTCTGAACTGTGGCTTAGAGTTACGAGCAGAAATCTCCGAGCTTGTGGATTCACCACTCCTGCTCCAACGGTGCTGCAAGGAGGACAGCTGAAGCTTTCATTTCCATTTTCAACTCCGCACGGCTACTTGTTTTGTCTGAAACCGAACAAACTGTGACCAGGTTAACCATAGTTTAGAGAAACAAGCCAACTTCAAACCTTGATTTATAATCCTGCCTTTCCCCCCTAAACTATAGTTAACATAAACCATAGGTCTTGGTTTGGATGAAACAAGTAACTGTGGTTAGTTGAAAAGAGGTGAAAAAGTCCAACCTCCTCCTCATAGCTTCACTGGACAACGAGAGGGGACAGGGAGTGTTTAAGCCTGAGGTTTTCCCAGGCTGGTCCTCCTACCACCAAACCAGGGGAAGGACAACTTGTGGCACTCCAAATGTTTTGGCCTGCAACTCCTATGATCCCTCACCATTGGTTACACTGACTAGAGCTGATGGGAGCTGTAGGCCAAAACATCTGGAGGGCCATAAGTTGCCCACCCCTATACTAAACTGTGATTTAGTAATATGTCCAAACACAGCCATTGTGTTTGCTCAGAAAGTTAAAGCTTTGCTAACTTCGCATTCCATTTCTCTGAGAACAGAGCCTGTGGAATTACTGACTAGCATTCACTGGATTCTTGAAGGATCTTGCTGGTTATATCTTGCTTGCTGGAAGGTGACTGCTGTAATAACACCTACAAGGATGATAAAATCCGGGGGAGGAAAATGTAGTAGTATGATTCCCAGTAGATTAATGTAAGATGGCCCATTAACAGGCAGGTGGTGGAATGAGCACGCAACAGCTAATCAGCAGTGTATAAGGACATTGATAAGTAGTTTAAACATTTTTTCCCTTTCTTTCCTTATTAATCTGTTCCAACCTTCCAACATTGGAAGCCCATGTAAAGTCTGCTGGTATATTTCTTCTTCTTCCCCTTTCTCATTCCCTTGCATTCCTGTACCCCCATCTTCATGCAAGTGGAGTGAAATCCACACTTTACTTTCTACAGTCTCATACATCTGCAGTGCTGCAAATTATGAATGGCTGGGTTTCACCCCACAGTGTATTGTGATCCTTGCTTTTGTGACGTATTGGGGCACAGGCTTCTGAGTTTATATTGAAGACGCTTGACCATCTAAAAATGCATGTGCCATTCATAGTTCATGTTACTAAGTATATCTTTTCCTATTTAAACTTTGGTGTTTTACTAGCATTCAGTGTAAAGTGTGAAGCGGCTGTACATCTCCAGCAGACATGACACCGAAGCAGCTTCTGAAGGGTTAGAAATTGCCTGCATAGTCCCAATTTCTTTTCGTTTCCCAGCCTACCTGTTGTGTGGACCCAAACGTATCCCATCCATTAACAGCCTTGTTGATTAATATCACCACTGCTTAAACTTCTGGTAAACTCTTATCTAGGGCTCTGTATGTGGAACTTCGTTGGGTCTTGCCAACACCCATCCAGCTGTGCTGTAGCATCCCCAAACACAAGAGCTGGGTTTTTTTTTTTTCATTTATTATATTTTTTATCCCACCCTTCCTCCAAGTAGCTCTGGGTGATGTACATGTGTGAAGGTTTGAGGCCTACAGAGGCAAAGGGAAAAAATGGTCAGGCTCAAAGGCCTGGGTTTTGTTTTTTGTTTTGGTGGGAGGTGCTATCCCTGAGAGGAGTAGTTTCATTTCCCCAGTTAAGTTTCATTTCTTCTGGTTTGGAACAGTACTTCTGGTTTTGAGGAAGGAGGATATATAAAGAGTGAGAGAGCCAGTAGAGGCAGAGCTGGGAAGACCAGAGCCTGAAGAGGGAGCAGGAAGAAGCAGCCTGGAGAAGTCTAAGTACAGCTAGGTTAAAGGAACTTGCATTTTGCAACTTTTATTTTCTCCTAATGCCTTTTGTAACACTCACCTCAATTGTGTAAATACCTTTAGTTGTGATTTGCTTGCTTTAATTTACCAGTAAACTGTTGTGGTTAAACCCTGTGTCTAGAGTGTCAATCACCCCACACCTACAGCCTAAACCCCACGTTATTGGAAAGAGGAAGGTAAAAGAAAGAAGGTGGGACTCCTAAGGAGACAAGAAATCCTTAAGGAGTTGTTCAGGGGGTCCAAGTCAATAGTGGAATCCTGACAACATGTTTCCTCCCTTTTTATCCTCACAACAACCTTGAAGTAGGCTAGGCTGAGAGAAGGTGACTGACCAAAGGAGATTCATGACTGAGTAGGGATCTGATCCTGAGTCTCCGAAGTTGTACTCTGACACTTTAACCACCACACCACACTAGGTGGAGAAGTGAGGCACATTTGGTTCAGGCTTTGGAAATAAACACCCAGTCTGGCTCAAATCAGATTATTTGCAACAGATTGCTACCGTGCAACATGCCATTGGATTCTCTGTGCAAAGGATCCATATATTTAATCTGTTGCCACACGTTTTTGCCTGGGAGGGCATTTCCATAATACTCTGGTAAGTCACGGGTGGGGAACCTGTGGCCACTCAGCTGTTGTTGGATTAAAACTCCCATCATCCCTGAACATTGGCCATGCTGTCTAGGGCTGATGGGAATTGTAGTCCAAGACATCTGGAGGGCTACAAGTTCCAAAATGCCAGTATCTACTTCTTAGAATATGTGACACTGCTGGCTTCCTGAGTCTATCTTTCACTGATACCTTGTTCTTATTTTCTGAATATCATAATGAAAATCCCTATATTCAGTCCTTAGCATATTGTCTATTAGATACAAGGAACTAATGTCATGCTTGTGGGGAAGCCAATGCACATAGGATGCTATTCCCACCTAGTTTATCTCTGGGCTATACATGTAGGACAGATGCACTTTACATCTTCCAGTACTGATCCACCCTCCCTGGTGGCCTCTGCATCTCTCTCTATAAACATCTCCTGTGGAAGGAAGGAGTACTGAGCATGTACCTGGTTTTTTGACCTGTTGAGAGCCACAGCCTCCCTTTAAAAAGAACAAATTTACTTTTCTTTTAAGAAAATTCTGATTGCTACAAGCACTAGTTCTTAGCTATAGTGGGTGCATCCATCATATTGTAGCTTTAAGAGATGCTAGTTGCACTTCTTTGATGCTTGCTTTTGGTGTGTGCTTAGCCCTGTAGAAGTGATCCAGATACCGAAATACCTATTCAGGAAAATGTGCTTGATAATGTCTGTAGGAAACCCCATGAGCCTGTAGGCACAGAACTTAGAGGACCTATCTGATATCTTTTGTAAATACAGTCAGGGCCAGAAATATTGGAACAAGGATAACTGTTTTGACAGTTGGCCTCTGTACACCACCACATTGAAGTTGAAAGGAAACACACCCAGATGGGAGCGAAGTCAGGACTTTCAGCTGTAATTCAAGGGATGTGACAAAAGTGGGGCACTAAACATTCAGGAAGGCCAGCCAGTGGCATGCACACACACCCATCGTTGGTGGCTCATAAGTAATGGAATAAATGGCTGACAAGCAGCTGCATGGCCAGGTGTGGCCTGTTTCCTGGACACCGCATGACCAATCAAGTAGATAAAAGGCCTGGAGGTGGTTCTGAGTGTTATATTTGCATTTGGTAGCTGTTCACTGGAACTCCCAACATGAGGTCCAAAGAGGTGTCCATGCGAGTGAAGGAGGCCATCATTAGGCTGAGGAAACAAAATAAACCCATCAGAGAGATAGCAAAAACATTGGGAGTGGCCAACACAACAGTTTGGAACATCCTGAAAAAGAAGGAATTAACTGGCAAGCTCAGCAACAGCAAAAGGCCTGGCAGACCACGGAAGACAACTAAAGTGGATGACCACAGAATTCTGCTCATGGTGAAGAGGAAGTCTTTCACAACATCTAGCTAGGTCAAGAACGCTCTTGAGGAGTTAGGCATGTCATTGTCAACATCTACAGTCAAGAGACGGCTTTATGAATGTAAATACAGAGGCTTCACAACAAGGTGCAAACCACTGGTGACACTCAAGAACAGACAGGCCAGATTAGCCTTTGCCAGCAAACACCTAAAAAAGCATGCCCAATTCTGGAATAAGATTCTTTGGACTGATGAAACCAAGATTAACTTGTACCTTAATGGTGGGAAGAGAAAAGTATGGAGAAGAAAAGGAAAGGAACAGCTCCTGATCCAAAGCATACCACATCATCTGTCAAACATGGTGGAGGCAGTGTTATGGCATGGGCATGTATGGCTGCCAATGGAACCGGGTCACTGGTGTTTATGGATGACCTGACTGCTGATAAAAGCAGCAGGATGAATTCTGAAGTGTATAGGGCTATACCTTCTGCTCAGATTCAGCCGAATGCTGCCAAACTGATAGGATGCCGCTTCATATTGCATATGGATCATGACCCAAAACATACAGCAAAAGCTACTCCAGAGTTTCTCCAGGTAAAGGAGTGGGATGTTCTTCAATGGCCAAGTCAGTCACCTGATCTCCACCCAATAGGGCATGCTTTTCACTTCCTGAAGACAAGACTGAAGGCAGAAAGACCCACAAACAAGCAGCAGCTGAAGGCAGCTGCAGTAAAGGCCTGGCAGAGCATCTCGAGGGAGGAAACTCAGCATTTGGTCATGTCCATGGGTTCCAGACTTCAGGCAGTCATTGACTGCAAAGGATTTTCATCCAGGTATTAAAGGCGATCCTTCAGTTTCAAATGATGTTGGTTTGTTCCATTACTTAGGAGCCACCAATGATGGGGGGGGCGTGTATGCCACTGGCTGTCCTTCCTGAATGGTTAGTGCCCCGCTTTTGCCAAAGCCCTTGAATTACAGCTGAAAGTCCTGACTTCGCTCCCATCTGGGTGTGTTTCCTTTCAACTTCAATGTGGTGGTGTACAGAGGCCAACTGCCAAAAGAGTTATCCTTGTTCCAATATTTCTGTCCCTGACTGTACCTCATGAATACAGCATTATTTCAGATAAGCATTTTTCTCTGGACTCCCTTGCACACCAATCCAGTGCATTTGAGGAGGAATGATATTTTCAGCGCTTTCTAAATCAGAGCTTCTTCAATCCCTTTCTCCCCCCGCCCTTCTTTTCTTCTTCTTTTAAATTCTAGGATTAAGGAGCCACTTCAGGACAGCATAATAGCTACCTACGAAGAACATGAAGACAGTGTATATGCAGTGGAATGGTCCTCAGCCGACCCATGGCTATTTGCCTCGTTAAGTTATGATGGACGGCTTGTCATTAACAGAGTTCCCAGAGCTCTTAAATACCACATACTGTTATAAATCTGTTCAGATTTCTTGAACATCATTATCTCAATATTGGCTGATAATTGGAAATATTCTGTTTGTCAAATGTGTCATAAATAGAATATCAGCCTTTTTCCCTGTAGCGTAAATACTTGGGAATTAAACAACTTCTACGAAAATTAAATTTTAATGTTTTTTGTTGTTGTGCAGCAGGTATATATTGAGAGAGTTTTAAAATCCACATAATCAAGGAGACTGACGGTCCAGCTTCCTTGTATGATATGTTTTGTGCTAAATGAATTACTTTAATTCTGAGGGTGAAATTGAACATTGCTCAAGCAGTAAGCAGTTTGCACAACTGATCCTTCCCTTCCCATCCTCCTCCTGCAGCTGCTGTGCCCCCATCCCCAAGTCTGTCCACAAGTTTGGGTGGACCTACAGACATTGTGAGCAGTGTCTTTCTGGGCTGCAGTGGTGGGGAATTGCCCCAAAGCACGTAATCTTGCAGTGCTCCTGCAAAGTTCCCCAATTTTTTGGCAATTCCTTTTTCCCACTACAGCCCTGAAAGACACAGTCCACAGTGTTCTATAGGTCCACCCGACCCTTTGGAGAAGTTGTGTGTGGGGGGGGGGGAGGAGAAGGGAAAGAGTGGTTGTGCAGGCTTGCCTTCCATTTGCACAATTGTGTATTTCACCCTGAGATAGCATCCACCTGTAAATGTAAAATATAAGTGGAGATAAAGGACTTCTATTACCAATACACTCTTACACCAGAGTAATGCATGTCAGTTTCACTTAAATGTGTCCATAGTATATACACACTAAGGTGTATGGTTGCACCAAATAGTGTTTTAAAACCTTTAAAATCTTCAAAACAAATAGACATTGTTGCTAACCACAGGGGGGTGTTCTATTACGTATTCTTGCTTTGACATCATGGATTAGGGATTAGATGATGTACGTGGTGTTTTACAAAGCACAAGAGTACAGTTTCATGCTCTGAGGAGCTTACAACCCAAAATCTGCCTTAGGAGATATAAGAGGATGGGAAGGGAGATGGAGGCAGAAGTAAAAAAGAAGGGCATGTATGTATTTCAGTCACACATCCCTGAACATAGATATAGTAGCATATGGAGACGGAATGCAATCCTACATGTCTTTTCAGAAGTAAGCCTCATTGAGCTTAGTGGGACTTTCTCCCAGGTAAGTGGATATAAGATTGCTGCCCAAGGGATTGTGTATGGGAAAGTGTTTCATGCAAAAGGTGGGTAATTTGTCTATTTTAAGCCATTTCTCTACAAATATTAGCATGCATTTTAAGAGTGGAAATAAACTAATTGTCAGAGCTGCTATCTACAGTTATTTGTACAATCCCACCAGAGATGAGAAATGTGTGTGTGTCAAAACAAGGTCTTATAGGAATTAAGTAAAAATCAGAAATCTACTATTGCCTCTCCCTGTTCCTTGGTATACCGGACTATCTCTTTTGCCTATGTTACCCCGTGAAGTGCCATGTACATTTCTTGCTCTGTGTTGTTGTTGTTCAGTCGTTCAGTTGTATCCGACTCTTCGTGACCCCATGGACCATAGCACGCCAGGCCTTCCTGTCCTGCGCTCTCTCCCGGAGCATGCTCAAGTTCATATTCATTGCATCCGTGATGCTATCTAGCCATCTCATCCTCTGCCGTCCCCTTCTCCTTTTGCCTTCAATCTTTCCCAGCATCAGGGTCTTTTCCAGAGAGTTTTCTCTTCGCATTAGGTGGCCAAAATATTGGAGCTTCAGCTTCATTATCTGTCCTTCCAATGAGCACTCAGGGTTGATTTCCTTTAGGATGGACTGATTTGACCTCCTTGCAGTCCAGGGGACTCGTAAGAGTCTTCTCCAGCACCACAGTTCGAAAGCATCAATTCTTTGGCGCTCAGCCTTCCTTATAGTCCAGCTCTCACAGCCATACATTACTACTGGGAAAACCATAGCTTTGATTAGACGGACCTTTGTCGGCAAGGTGATGTCTCTGCTTCTTACTATGCTGTCTAGGTTGGCCATAGCTTTCCTCCCAAGGAGCAAGCGTCTTTGAATTTCATGGCTACAGTCACTGTCTGCGGTGATCTTGGAGCCCAAGAAAGTAAAATCTGTCACTGCTTCCATTTCTTCCCCTTCTATATGCCAGGAAGTGATGGGGCCAGATGCCATGATCTTCATTTTTTTAATGTTGAGTTTCAAACCAGCTTTTGCACTCTCCTCTTTCACCCTCAACAAGAGGCTCTTGAGATCCTCTTCGCTTTCTGCCATTAGGGTGGTATCATCTGTATATCGGAGGTTGTTGATAATTCTCCCAGCAATCTTAATTCTGACCTCTGATTCATCCAACCAGGCATTTCTCATGATGTACTCTGCATATAAGTTAAATAAGCAGGGTGACAATATGTAGCCTTGTCGTACTCCTTTCCCAATTTTGAACCAATCGGTTGTTCCATGTCTGGTTCTTACTGTTGCTTCTTGACCCTCGTACAGGTTTCTCAGGAGACAGGTAAGGTGGTCTGGTACTCCCATCACTTTAAGAATTTGCCACAGTTTGTTGTGATCCACACAATCAAAGGCTTTAGCGTAGTCAATGAAGCAGAAATAGACGTTTTTCTGGAATTCTCTTGCTTTCTCCATGATGCAGCGAATGTTGGCGATCTGATCTCTAGTTCCTCTGCCTCTTCTAAACCCAGCTTGTACTTCTGGTAGTTCTCGGTTCACATACTGCTGAAGCCTAGCTTGTAGGATTTTGAGCATCACCTTGCTGGCATGTGAAATGAGCGCAATTGTGCGGTAGTTTGAACACTCTTTGGCGTTGCCCTTCTTTGGAATTGGAATGTAAACTGACCTTTTCCAGTCTTGTGGCCACTGTTGAGTGTTCCAGATTTGTTGGCATATTGAATGCAGCACTTTAACAGCATCATCTTTTAGGATTTTAAATAGCTCGGCTGGAATACTGTCATCTCCGCTAGCTTTGTTGTTACTAATGCTTCCTAAGGCCCACTTGACTTCACTCTCGAGGATGTCCGGCTCAAGTTCAGTGACCGCACTATCATGGCTATCAGGGACATTCAGATCTTTCCTGTATAGTTCTTCTGTGTATTCTTTCCACCTCTTCTTAATCTCATCTGCTTCTGTTAGGTCCCTGCCTTCTTTGTTCTTTATCATGCCCGTCTTTGCACAAAACGTTCCCTTGAGATCTCCAATTTTCTTGAAGAGATCTCTAGTCTTTCCCATTCTGTTGTTTTCCTCGATTTCTTTGCATTGTTCATTTAAGAAGGCCTTCTTGTCTCTCCTTGCTATTCTCTGGAACTCTGCATTCAGTTGGGTATATCTTCCCCTTTCTCTCTTGCTTTTCGCTTCCCTTCTTTCGTGAGCTACTTGTAAAGCCTCATCAGACAGCCACTTTGCTTTCTTGCATTTCTTTTTCTTTGGGATGGATTTCGTTGCTGCCTCCTGAACAATGTTACGGACCTCCGTCCATAGTTCCTCAGGCACTCTGTCTATCAGGTCTAATCCCTGAAATCTATTCCTCACCTCCACTGTATATTCATCAGGGATATGATTTAGGTCATACCTGAATGGTTTAGTGGTTTTCCCGACGTTCTTCAATTTAAGCCGAAATTTTGCAAGAAGCAGCTCATGATCTGAGCCACAGTCAGCTCCAGGTCTTGTTTTTACTGACTGTATGGAGCTTCTCCATCTTTGGTTGCAAAGGACATAATCAATCTGATTTCGATATTGACCATCTGGTGACGTCCATGTGTAGAGTCGCCTCTTGTGCTGTTGGAAAAGAGTGTTTGCTATGATCAGCATGTTCTCTTGGCAAAACTCTATTAGCTTTTGTCCTGCTTCATTTTGTACACCAAGGCCATGCCTGCCTGTTATCCCGGTGATTTCTTGACTTCCTACTTTAGCATTCCAATTCCCTATGATGAAGAGGACATCTTTTTTTGGTGTTAGTTGTAGAAGGTGTTGTAGGTCTTCATAGAACCGATCAACCTCAGCTTCTTTGGCCTCAGTGGTTGGGGCATAGACTTGAATTAATGTGATGTTGAATGGTTTGCCTTGGATTCGTACTGAGATCATTCTATCGTTTTTAAGATTGTACCCCAGTACTGCTTTTCCCACCCTTTTGTTGACTATGAGTGCTACTCCATTTCTTCTAAGGGATTCTTGCCCACAGTAGTAGATATAATGGTCACCTGAATTAAATTCGCCCATGCCTGTCCATTTTAGTTCGCTGATTCCCAAGATGTCGATGTTCAATCTTGCCATCTCATGTTTGACCACCTCCAGCTTACCTTGATTCATTGATCTGACATTCCAGGTTCCTAAACAATATTGTTCTTTACAGCATTGGACTTCCTTTTCACCACCAGACACATCCACAGCTGAGTGTCCTTTCGACTTTGGCCCAGCCGCTTCACTCTTTCTTGCATTACTTGGAAATTCCCTCTGCTCTTCCCCAGTAGTATATTGGACACCTTCTGACCTGAGGGGCTCATCTTCCGGCGTCATATCTTTTAGCCTTTTGATACGTTCCATGGGGTTTTCTTGGCAAGAGTACTGGAGTGGGTTGCCATTTCCTTCTCCAGTGGACCACATTTTGTCAGAACTCTCTGCCATGACCTGTCCGTCTTGGGTGGCCCTGCACGGCATAGCTTATGGCTTCACTGAGTTACGCAAGCCCCTTCGCCACAATAAGGCAGTGATCCATGAAGGGGTTCTTGCTCTGTATACAGTTATAAATAGCTGCAACTCCAGATTACGTGTATGTATAGTCTAAGTGAATGAATGAATGCATTTCTCAAGCTAGTGATTTCCAGGAGGTGTAGTTTAGGAAAAGTATGATATCAAATTAAATGTATATGATTATGGGATATTAAGGACTCCATACTCCAAACAAGGTCAAAATGCTACCAGGGAGGAACAGAGGATAAGTTCAACTAGTCCCAGTTGTGATAACGCAGCTAGCTCAAAGCCGAAAGGACGGCTAGCGGCCGACGGTGCTGGTGGTGAATGACGAATTCGATGTTTTAAAGATCAACACACCATAGGAACCTGGAGTGTACGATCTATGAGCCAGGGCAAATTGGATATGGTTATTGGGGAGATGTCAAGATTAAATATAGACATTTTGGGTGTCAGTGAACTGAAATGGACTGGAATGGGCCACTTCACATCAGATGACCACCAGATCTACTACTGTGGACAAGAGGAGCACAGAAGAAATGGAGTAGCCTTCATAATAATAAAGTGGCTAAAGCAGTGCTTGGATACTGAATTCGAACTGAATGATGTCAGTTCGAATTCAGGGTAAGTCATTTAACATCACAGTGATCCAAATACATGCCCCAAACACAGATGCTGAAGAAGCAGAAGTAGATCAGTTCTATGAGGATCTGCAGCACCTACTGGATAGTACGCCAAAAAAAGATGTTATTTTCATTACAGGAGACTGGAATGCTAAGGTGGGTAGTCAAACGACACCTGGAATTACAGGCAAGCATGGTCTGGGAGAACAAAATGAAGCGGGACATAGGCTGATAGAATTTTGTCAAGACAACTCACTGTGCATAACAAACACTCTCTTCCAACAACCTAAGATGACTATACATGGATTTCACCAGATGGTCAACACCGAAATCAGATTGACTACATCCTTTGTAGCCAAAGGTGGCGGACATCTATACAGTCGGTAAAAACAATACCTGGAGCTGACTGTAGTTCAGATCATGAACTTCTTATTGCACAATTTAGAATCAGACTAAAGAGAATAGGGAAGACCCAAGAGCAGTTAGATATGAGCTCACTAATATTCCTAATGAATATGCAGTGGAGGTGAAGAATAGATTTAAGGGACTAGATTTAGTAGATAGGGTCCCGGAAGAACTATGGACAGAAGTTCGCAACATTGTTCAGGAGGCGGCAACAAAAAACGTCCCAAAGAAAAAGAAAACCAAGAAGGCAAGATGGCTGTCTGCTGAGACACTGGAAGTAGCCCAAGAAAGAAGGAAAGCAAAAGGCAACAGTGATAGGGGGAGATATGCCCAATTAAATGCAAAATTCCAGAGGTTAGCCAGAAGAGATAAGGAATTATTTGTAAACAAGCAATGCGCAGAAGCGGAAGAAGATTATAGAATAGTAAGGACAAGGGACCTCTTCCAGAAAATTAGAAACATCAGAGGTAAATTCCAGGCAAAAATGGGTATGATCAAAAACAAAGATGGCAAGGACCTACCAGAAGCAGAAGAGATCAAGAAAAGGTGGCAAGAATATATAGAAGGTCTGTATAGGAAGGATAATATCGGTGATAGATTTGATGGTGTGGTCAGTGAGTTAGAGCCAGATGCACTGAAGAGTGAGGTTGAATGGGCCTTAAGAAGCATTGCTAATAACAAGGCAGCAGGAGACGACGGTATCCCAGCTGAACTGTTTAAAATCTTGCAAGATGATGCTGTCAACGTGATGCATGCCATATGCCAGCAAATTTGGAAAACACAAGAATGGCCATCAGATTGGGAAAAAAACGTATATCCCCATACCAAAACGGGAAACACTAAAGAATGTTCAAACTATCGAACAGTGGCACTTATTTCACATGCCAGTAAGGTAATGCTCAAGATCTTGCAAGGTAGACTTCAGCAATTCATGGAACGAGAATTGCCAGATGTACAAGCTGGGTTTAGAAAAGGCAGAGGAACTAGAGACCAAATTGCCAATATCCGCTGGATAATGGAGAAAGCCAGGAAGTTTCAGAAAAACATCTATTTCTGTTTTACTGACTATTCTAAAGCCCTTGACTGTGTGGATCATAACAAACTGTGGCAAGTTCTTGGTGGTATGGGGATACCAAATCATCTTGTCTGCCTCCTGAGGAATCTGTATAACAACCAAGTAGCAACGGTAAAAACAGACCACGGAACAATTGACTGGTTTAAGATTGGGAAAGGAGTACGGCAGGGTTGTATACTCTCACCCCACCTATTCAACCTGTACGCAGAACACATCATGCGACGTGCTGGGCTTGATGAAGCCAAGGCTGGAGTTAAAATCGCTGGAAGAAACATTAAGAATCTCAGATGTGCAGATGATACCACTTTGATGGCTGAAAGCAAGGCGGAGCTGAGGAACCTTATGATGAAGGAGAAAGAAGAAAGTGCAAAAGCTGGGTTGCAGTTAAACCTCAAAAAAAACAAGATTATGGCAACCAGCTTGACTGATAACTGGCAAGTAGAGGGAGAAAACGTGGAGGCAGTGACAGACTTTGTCCTTCTAGGCACAAAGATTACTGCAGACGCTGACTGCAGCCAGGAAATCAGAAGATGTTTACTTCTTGGGAGGAGAGCAATGACAAATCTTGATAAAATAGTGAAGAGCAGAGACATCACACTGACAACAAAGGTCCGCATAGTTAAAGCAATGGTATTCCCCATAGTTACCTATGGCTGTGAGAGCTGGACCATAAGGGAGGCTGAGCGAAGGAAGATAGATGCTTTCGAACTGTGGTGCTGGAGGAAAATTCTGAGAGTGCTTTGGACTGCAAGAAGATCAAACCAGTCCATACTCCAGGAAATAAAGCCAGACTGCTCACTTGAGGGAATGATATGAAAGGCAAAACTGAAGTACTTTGGCCACATAATGAGAAGACAGGACACCCTGGAGAAGATGCTGATGCTAGGGAAAGTGGAAGGCAAAAGGAAGAGGGGCCGACCAAGGGCAAGATGGATGGATGATATTCTGGAGGTGACGGACTCGAGCTGGGGGTGGCGACGATCGACAGGAAGCTCTGGCGTGGGCTGGTCCATGAACTCATGAAGAGTCGGAAGCGACTGAACGAATAAACAACAAACTCCAAACAACAATTAAGTACAATCCACTCTTACTGAAAATTATCTTTCTAATGTTGTAGGAAAATATTACTTCAAAAGAACTAGAAAATAAAACGTTAACAAAGTTCAGCAAATGACATATTTGTTCCTTTAACCCCTCCCCCTAAATTCCATTAATTATTTTCTATAGGAATCAGTGCCTTTGTAGCACAGATGTGAGAATGAATCTTATACTGCAATGCAAACATTTTCTCTTGAAGACATATTAATCTCAGAGAAGCATACTGGATGAAAAGAAAAGAATCTATAGCCTTCTACACTGCTTCTCCTGGATTTTTTAGGTTGAAAAACAGTGACTAGACCAAAGCTGGTTGAGTTTGGAGCTGAGTAGGAGTTTGGACCTTGGTCATTGCATGGTAGACTCCAACCCTTTCCAGTGCACGGTAATGACTTCCCAGGATGCCACGTAGCAAAGTCTGGCCCTGTGATATGTGTGTGCAAAAAACCCCTAATGTTGAATTGGTCAGAAAATGCTATTCTCCCCCATTTATTTTTTAGACTGTGCTGAATTTGTGGGAATCCCATGGGCACAGATTGGCCAGTACTCCATCATCATCATTTATATCCCACCTTTCTTCCACAGTGAAGGCCGCATGCATTGGGGTTTCCAGATTGTCCCCCACCCCCTGAGAGGACTCAGATCTCCTTGGCTTCAGAAAGGTTGTTCCACCAAGTGACTTCACACCATCCCTGGGACCCACTGACAAGCTATGTGCACATAAACATCCCCAATGCTGCTCTGTCATCTCATTTTTATTCTCTCGTTATTGCGCTCTGACTCTGTCCTGAACTGGAGCGTGCAGGTATGCCCTTTCCCCAACCAAATGCTGCCTCAGCCTCTCCTTCCCAACACTTTATGGTTCTTGCCTCCACTGCGCAGAGCAGGAGCTAAAGTTACAGGCAGCAGCAGTGAGGCTTTCCCAGAACAGCTATCCATCCCTACCCCGAGAGAATCACATGCATTTGCAAGGCAACTGGATTTTGTTTTATTAGAACTTTAACAGGGCTAACAGTAAGCAAAATATTTGTGTGTGGGCTGGAAACCTATATTTAGCAGACCTAAACTGGTTGTTTTTATGCACCTTCTTGGTTCATGTGAATGTGCTTCAGTGATTGTACAACAGGCAGCGTTAGGGTCTAAATAACTTGGGGGGAAAATGCTGATAGCCTAAGGAAGGGAAGATCAATACGGTCATTCTCCTATAATTCCTGCTGTTGCTATAGTGACTATTTGTGTTCCTGTTTAAAGGGTCAGACTATTCCTAACCTCTGCTTGTCTTTACCCAGCAGCTGGATCGAAACACATCTAAACGTGATTTTTCATGTGTGTACGGAGCTGCCAGTACGGTATGAAATTGTAATATTGTGACACTCTGTAGGGCTGGGGAAAAGGAGCAGGGGGAGGTGCATTAAAAGAAAAAGCGAGATTTTACTCTTGGCTGACAAATAACCCTGTGCAAACGAACCACAGATTTAAATTTATAATGCCCATTATGCTTTTCCTTTTGCCTGTATTTCAACATTTCCCACGTTTCTTCAATAATTAGCATCACCCTGAGGGCTTTTCCTCCAAGGTTGAGTATCTCATCCATTTCAGACACGCTCAAGTTGACACCCTGCGTGAGCAAACTGTGGGAGGTGCTCTTGGGTTCAGCAATATAGCTTTGCTAATGAATAATATGTTTTGAAATAGCATTGTTGTTCTTTAAAAGTAGGTGAGTTGTATTCTTACTTAAGGACCAAAGCTTTACATAATGTATTAGATTTTCCTTATGGAAGTGATTGGTAGCAGCTTATTTCACTGGACTCTTCACATACTGAAAGTTCTATAGATAGATATGTAAGTAGGATTATGGAACCAATATCAGTTTTCTAGCACTAACATCTTGAGCGCAGGGAAGACGTTGACCCTAGGATACTCCAGTGAACGTAACATCCCATGAAGCCTCGACTCCCAAGCTTTAGATTATCACTAGACTCTCAGCCATCCACTTGGATGATAGGCTGTAGTAGCAGGTGATGTGAATTGCCAATTGAAGTTGACAACAGTGGGCTAGATAGACAAATATACTTGCTTAGTATAACCATGTGACTTGAGTGGAATGGTAGTATGCTGAAATTGATGGCATGGTGCTGGTTCAGATACAATACCAAATCACGGTTTGTGCTAACCATAGTTTAGTCTCTAAACCATAATTTGTGGTCCAGATTTATAGGCAAACCATGTTTTTTTTGGTGGTTTCTCTCTTATCCCAGAATCTGGATACTATTCCACATAATGGCCTCTTGAACAACTGCCATGTTGTTTCAGTTCAGATGTAATACCAAACTGCATTTTGGCCCAGTTGTGATTTTCAAGCCAGCTCCAAATCATGGGCTGCATTCTCACTTCATGGTAAGCGATAGATCCTGCTTAATAGACATGTGCATGAGCAGCATGCTGGTGCACACAGCCCAATTTCCCGTTCACTCAAGTGCCTAAATAAGCCAGGAAGCCACAAAATAAACATAGCTTCCTGTTACATCCAAATCGTTAACTAAGCTTAATTTCTTCCAAATGAGTCAGGATTTGTGAGCCAACTGTAAAGCCAAGTTTAAACCTGGCTTCTTATCCTGGCTTGTTCTTATGCAATCAAGCATAGTCCCTGGTTTGGACATAATAGGAAGCTATGCTTAATTGCAGCCTCCTGGTTTGTGAACCGGCTCACACAGAGGGAGGAATGAAGTGGGAGTGTTTGGATTGTGAGCCTGACCATGCTGCTTATACATATGGTTTATTAAGCCAGAATTGATGGCTTATAATGATGCGCAAATAGGGCCATGGTTTCAAACCCTGGCTTGTTGGCCACTCACAAACCACGGTTTTGCTTTGCAAATCATGGTTTAGGGTTATTTCTGAATATCTCATGCTCTTTTCTATACTTTCTCCTTTATGGCCTAATTATCCAGTTCATTTCTTTTCCCGTCCCATGTGTGTTTGTATTGGTTTACATCATTTATATCCTGTCTTGTGCAGTCTCAGATTAGCAAATACAAGCATATTAAAGCTGAGCTAACCATTTAAAAATAATTTGTGTTGCCTGTGAGTTATGTCCAGTGAGGCAATACTATTCACATTTTAAAATGTCCTTCAGTTTGTTTTAAAGCTTTTCCTTTTTGGCAATTATTTTGGTATTCCTCACAAGCATTTTGATAAGCATTCGAAACCATGTTTTGAATGGCACTATCTATTCTCTACTAGTCTATAGGGAGCTTTCAAATGGTTTCCTAAAGTCCATGCTATAGGCACCACCATTTGGGGTCACGTGCATCTATATACTCAAATTATGAGGGATTTCAGGCACACCTAGCCAGACACTGACCGTTCCCAGACCTGTTTTAGTTACAGCAGTGTTGCTGCATTATGTATCCCTTGGGGGCGTTATCTTTAACATACAAGTTGTGAAAGCAAAGCATTCTTGTAAATATTGGACACTGATGCAGATGTATAAATATCCAAGGAACAGTCCTTTCCTATCAAAGGACGTGATAGGAAAGAATTGTGTTCACATAATCTGTGTGTTTTCTTTCTTTCTTTTTTTCATAAACCACTTCTAATATTTTCATATGGCTTTTGAGATTTAGTTATTTAATAAAAAATTAAAAGCAGAGCATTAGATTGGCACCATTGAGGGAATTCAGCTGTAGCAGTGGTGAGGTGGGTTTTCCACCCCTGCAACATTAACAAGCCTATTACATATAATTACAAAATGCTTGAAAGCATAGTGTGATGTTTGCATTCTGTGCTAACATATAATGAAATAGAAAGGAAAGGAACTGTGATTTTTTTTTTATATTTAGCACTTGATGCAAAGCCTGCTGCAATCAATGGGAATGTTTATGTGATGGTTTTAAAAAGAGAAGAAGAATTTAAAACTGTAATGGTCTTTAAAATGAATGCTAAGTTTGAATGCTGAAGATAAGTACCATGCCCCAGCAAATGTGTTGCATGGAGAGAAATAATTGATACATGCACACAAGCCCAAATTGCCTATTCCTTGTATTCCATTTATTATATTTCTATACCGCCTAAGGGCCAAAGTTCTCTGGGCGGTTTACAAAGATTAAAACCCTAAAAATACAGTAACATAATATAACACCAGTGTACAAGAATAGAACAATTTTTAACAATCAACAGTAAATCCCAGGAGTCATTAAAAACTTATATGCTATCAAATGCCTGGGAATAGAGGACAGTCTTAACTTGGCACCGTAAAGACACTAGGTGCTGCAGAGACACTGGATTTTGCCCTTGAGTCCAAGCCTGAAAATGACCAGCTTTGTAAGGCACTGGGATGTCTTAAATCAGGTCCTCCAGCCACCAGCGCTTTACCTTCTGTCCTGTGCCACTTTACCTTCTGGTCCCTCAGCCAGCCCAGGTGGACCAGGCTGTGTGTCGAGGGAGCAATACTGGCCTGACGGCTGTTGGCTAGCAGCGCAGCCTGAATATGATCAGCTGATGTCGCAAGCCAATGGAAACACACCCGCCCCTATAGAACTTTCCTCCCACCCCCCACCGAAGCCAACTGCTCAGTCTGAGTAGTTTGTTGCACTGAGTAACAGTACTGACTCTATGCACTGCTGATCGTGTCTGATCTCCATCTGTGATCATGTCTCCTGCCTGCAGTCCCTGGTACTTGCTCACCTTTTCTGGTGCCTAACCTGCAGCCCGTCCTGGAACAAAACACCTGCCTCTGGACTGTTAGTCCCTTGCCTACCTGTGTCAGGATTGGACCCCAGCTGCCACCTATCACACTACTAGGCCCTCCAGGCTCAGTTTCCCTTTTGTCTACTCCAGGCAACTACTGGTTCCAGCCAACTGATGGTACAGGAGACCCTGACTGGGTTCAGACAATGGTTGAGTGTGGGTTGTTGTTGAATTGTGGGTTATTGTTAGGGATGTACAAAAGTCACTTACCTTTTCGCAGCTTGGCTTCACGGTGGGGGGGAGGCACTTCGCTTCTCCCCCCGAAGTTCAGGCGAGGGGGGGGAGGTGTCCCGCCTTGCCTGGCCAAAATTCAGGCCGGGGGGGAGGCGCCCTGCCTCGCCCGGCCGAAATTCAGGCCGGGGAGAAGTGCTCCGTCTCCCTGGCCGCAAAACAAAAAGTGAAAAAAAAAAACACCCCGTGATAGGCTACGTAACGATTAACGTAGCCTATCATGGCTAGATTTCCAAAGTCAGCCGTGATAGGCTACGTAAATCGTCACGTAGCCTATCACGGGTGACTTTGGGGGGGGGAAAGCACGTACGCAAATGGCGGCGGCCCATGGGCGCCGCCATTTGCGTTCCTTATTTTGGCACGTCTAGTCTACATAAAGATTTACATAGACTACGGCGAAAATAAGGGCAAGCAAATAGCTGGGCTTGTTTAGCTTGAAAAAAAGGGGGCAAGAGGAGACATGATAGAGGTCTAAAAAATTATGCATGGTATGGAGAATGTGGATAGGAAGACATTTTTCTCCCTCTCTCAAAATGCTAGAACCTGGGGTCATCCCATGAAGCTGATTGGTGGGATATTCAGGACAGATAAAGGAAGTACTTCACACAGCGTGTAGTTAAACTGTGGAACTGGCTACCACAGGATGTAGTGATGGCCACCAATTTGGATGGCTTTAAAAGGGGGTTGGACAAATTCCTGGAGGAAAAGGCTATCGATGGCTACTAGTTTTGATGGCTATGTGCTACCTCCAGTACCAGAGGCAGTGAGCCTATGTACACCAGTTGCTGAGGGTGGAAGGATGCATTGTGGAAGGATCCACAATGCCCTGCTTGTGGGTTCCTGGGCGACAGCTGGTTGGCCACTGTGTGAACAGAATGCTGGACTAGATGGACCTTGGTCTGATCCAGTATGTCTCT
Organism: Heloderma suspectum; assembly: GCF_057233095.1. Lineage (NCBI taxonomy): Eukaryota > Metazoa > Chordata > Lepidosauria > Squamata > Helodermatidae > Heloderma > Heloderma suspectum. Next base: position 278,781,609 of record NC_139458.1, read on the forward strand.
TATGTTCTTAACTGAGGGTTGTTTGTGGTTAACAAACCATGGTTTGTTATCGTGGGTGGTTCAGACTACACGACAACCCACATTTCAACAACAACCCATGGTTCGACGACAATCCACATTCAATCCTTGAGTGTGGCTTATCGTGTTGTCTCAACCCAGCCCCTGAGTAATGGGGCTTCTGGTCTTGCTGGAGCAGATTGCTGCCTTGAGCGCTGAGAATCAGCAATAGAGCCCCAGCTGACTGAAGTAGCTTCTGCTCATGATGCATAGCCCTAGATGTCACCACTATAACATTTTGATGGGGTTCAAAGTGGATTTAGAAGCTCCATCACTTAGTACAAGCTCCTGCTTTTGAGGCAGCCACAGAATTATTATTCTAATGACTTTCTCAAGGTAGGCCAGGTCCTCAGCCTCCTGAGTAGGGAAGCCCTGACTTGGGGGATATGTCCCTATTAGGAAAATAAGTTGTCACAGAAACTTAGGGATGCAACAGGTTAAATTTGGCGAAATTACAACCTGTTTCTGAGTGACCCAATCTGCCTGCCTTCCTAAGAGGAAAGGGTACATGTTGCTATAATGGGTTGGACTTCTGTGCTAAAGCAGACTGCCATTCTGTCAGTTTTGCAGGCAAGGTCCTATAAACATAAAACCAAACCTTCAGTTAAGTGTCTTTGATTAGCAGAAGAGACACTCCCTAGATTCTATATTGCATCTTCTGCCAGGAGAGCAGGTTCTTGTAGTGCCACACAAGATGTGATGTGCCTGATACATCAGCTAGGGCAAATATTAAAAGCAAGAACTAGCATCCCTGTTGCTTTTCAAGGACTTCGTGTCAGTGTTCTTTGTGTTTTATTAATAAACCTATTTTTTTGGTTAATTAAAATGAGTGTGTCTTATCTGAGGGAGTGGGGCAGCGGATCTGACTAATCTGATCTCACCCCATGTTATTGCCTTGGCCGTCTTAGAAAATTTCTGGAAAAGAGTATGTTACTCCTCTAGGTGGTTAGGGATTCAAAGGTGGTAGAGTTATAACTGAGGAACCTACTTGATATCTCTTCCCTTAATCCACAACTGTCTTGCTACTCTAACTCAGGTGGTGGGAGTTAGGAGTTTATTTGGGATACTGTAGGGTGGGTTTAATTCCAGTGATAAGCTGGAGCACCTAGTCACCCATCTAATTTGGCTTACCAAGTTGACCCTCTGAGTCCAGAGGAAGGAGAGAAGCAAGCGGACCCGAAAGGACCCTACAGTATTCCAAACTTGTGCATCAGTTTTGCCCAGCCTGGCACCCTCCATATGCCAGGTTGTTTTAGACTACAGCTCCCATCAGCCCCAGCCAGCACTGCCAATGGTGACAGATGTAGTCTAAAATATCTAGAGGGCGTCCGGTTGGGGAATGCAATTGTACACTTTCTGTTGTGTGCGTGCGTGCGTGTAGATGGCAATACAAGCTAAATGGAGTGGGACAAACACTTGAAAGTGCTATACAAACGTTATTTCCAGAATGCATATGAGATAGCAATACAATAGCACGTAATCCATCCTTGGATTTATTGCTCCTTTTTTCCTTACTAGTAACACTTTGAACCTTTTAAAAAAAATGCATATTGATTGAAATTTACTAGGGCCAGGGGTGTGGTGCAGGAGACACAGTTGCTTTGATCTGGATCTGTTCCATCGATGGCCAGCTGGCCAGCCCTGTCCTACCAGAAGAACAGAATGACAGCATTTCTTTTTTGTTTCAGGTGAGCAGTGTTTTCTGTATACCTTACTCTAGGGACTGATAGGCCAGTATAGAAGCTTTGCTGGATGATTTGATGACACTTCCAAGATGGGGTTCAGATCTGTTCCTTTTGTGAAGTGCTCCGATTTATTTATTTTTAAGTGGACGTGAAGGGATGGGCATAGGTATTGATTAGCAGAAAAGCCACGACCCATCACCTGAGGGCAGTGCTGAACGGTAAGCCATGGATACTTTCCATATCAATTTGCACACTGATCCTGCGCATTCCACCTGCCGCTTTAGTCAGGGAGAGAACCACTGAAGTGAGAAGAAAATGACACAGAGGAGTTCTGGAAAATGAGAAAAAGACAAAGGTAAAAGGGAGACTGACAAATACAGAATGAGAAGTGAATTGGAAATGACAAGATCTGGGAAAGCTCAGCTTAGGCAATGGAAACAGGAACCACAAAAAAATAGTCGGAAAATGGAGCTTAAAGAAGCAAAGGGGAAGGCAGGCAGTGGACAAAATCCTGTGAGAAGGGAAGTGTGAAATGTGATCGAGGACTGTCTAGCAGAAGGACTAACCAGATAAAGTTGGGCTTCTAGAAGTGATTTCATTCATGAGATTTAAATTAACAACTATTCTCAAATTGCTATGTTACTTTGTTCACGTCTTGAAACAATTTTCCATATTTATATTTGATTTGAAAATATCAATAATGGATGTTTTCTGAACCTTGGGGGCAGGTTCTAAGTGTGGTGTTTTTATAGTTATCTCTGGTAATTCTGGCTTTTGAGCCACCATTTTGGATTTGACACAGATTTGATTCAGGGGGAAAAGGAGAGTTGTATTATGTACCCTTCATAGCATCCATTTGTGCTTCTGCAGAGCTGAGCAGTCTGCTGGAGGAAGAAACCCGCAGCTCTGCTGGTGTGCTTATTCTGTGCCTAAGAAAGCACCACTAATGTGTGGACTATTAGCAGCTCTGAAACTTTAGTAGAAGTTAGCAAGCCCTTTAACTGGATGTTCTGTTTCAGCAAACAGCCCTCTTTAATATAAACGCCTTCCCTCAATAAAGACGTGAATTGCTCTGATATTAAGAGAAGCATCTAGAGCTGCCCAAGGTATTCAGAGAAGCAGCCTAAGGTATTAAGAGAAGCATCTAGAGCTGCTTGACGTGGGCAGCCTGTTTGCTCCTGAGAGCGGCAATGTGGCAGCGGGTGGTGGCGCATCAAGGGGCACATGCACAGCTCTCCTCCTCCCCTCCCCCTCTCTCAAACACACACCCATACACACTTCCTCAACACACACTTCCCCCACACCCAATTTTGGGATGGGGGGAGATTTGAGGCACCCCTCCCTGCGAGTTGAGTTCCCCTTGAAAGCAGAGATTGCCATGGTGACGGGTGGTGCAATCCTGGCTTTCAAAGGCTGTCCCTGCTGGGGTGGAAGAGGACAACTCCTGGGAGAGCTGGAAGGCGTGATCTACCCGGGGAGAGTGACACTTCCCACACACCCTCCTCCCCATTAGCAGTGCTGGGGCACTTGGGAGTGGCACTGGGAAAGGGTGACATGAGCAACTGCAAGGGCAACCTGGAAAACCTGTGAAGTCTGCATGCAGCCCACAAGCTGCAGGTTGCCCATATGTGATTTGAAGGAACGGGGTGTGTGGGTGTGTGTGTGTGTGTTTCCACCAGCAATTTACTCTGAGCTGACCACGTGTTGAGGTTGTTAGGGATACATGATGTTGTGGCCATCCAGCAGCCACCCTGGAGCTTATCAGGGAAAAAACGGATTTCCTGAGACTGCTTAAAGTCCAGTTCTTTTCCATAAGTCGGGTTCTCTGCAGTATTGTTGCTGTGAGCCCCAACCCCCACATTGACCTCGGGTATGCTAGCCCTGCCCAGGGGTGTGCCTTTCACCGTGACCCAGTCAAGGGTGTTTCCTGTGTGTTCCCCATCCCTGCACAAACCAACTAATGTCTCCTCAGAAGTAACTCCCGTTGTGCTGAATGAGGCGTGCCCTCTGAATGCCCACATCAGAACTTACAAGGATCCCCCTCAATTGACATGGTACAGTTTAAAGCCCAATTCCCTAAGTGCAGTAAGGCACCACCTCAAGGCTTTGATTCTCCTTTGTTTGGTTTATTGCCTTAGGAAGCAACTACTTCAACTCTTCGTTATAAAGATCCTGCGGGTTAAAATGGGGGCTGGTTTCCCATCTTTGTGTCCTTACCCCCCCTTTCCTAGCACAAGCATATGTGTGTCTACTCAGAAGTAACTCCCATTGTGCTCAATGAGGCTTGCTCCTGAAATGCAGATGCATCTGGACTTTCAGGGGAAAGGAGAAGTGGGGAGGGAGAGGGGGAGAAGCCTCTCTTGTGGACTGAGCAGCCCCTGCCAGTCAGATGATGTTCACTCCAACCCCCATCCCCACCAAGAAGTATGTTCTGTGAAGCGATTTTTACTGGTGCAGAGAACCTGCTCGTGGAGCCCTGCATGGACCAAAGCACAGCAAAGCTGATTCCTTTTAAAAAATCTGGTATTCCTCCATTCGCTTCTCCTTCCATTGTTGTGGAAACACCATCCAGGAAGCTGCCTTATACTGAGTCAGACTATTGGTCCATCTATTGTCAACACTGGCTGGCAATGGCTCTCCAGAGAGCCTTTTCCAGCCCTACCTGGAGATGGCGGGGATTTAAACTGGAACCTTCTACCTGTAAAATATGTGCTCTAACCCTATGTTATGCCCTTCCCTAAGGGAAGAATAAGTTATCGTATGGCACATCAAAGGATTCCATTATCAGGGCACTGGATCGAAGGTTCTCCCTCATGGCCTTTGGACCCAGCCTCCATGCATCTAGGACTTGGTGGCAGCAGATTTCGACATGTCATGGGGTAGTGATAGGTGGTTATTTGCTTATGGTCTGAATTGTGTAGGCAACTGTTTGCGGCTGTTGGCGCATTTGGCCATTTGAGAAACTGTCCTGGGCACCACAACAAAATGGCTGCCGTGGGGTGCATAGTAAAGGACAAGTGACCTGGGCAAAAGACTGAGTACAAGGCTGAGGTGATGTCTGAGCCCTGACACACAAAACAACTCATTTGAAGCTATAGTTTTCAGCACCAACAGAAACTTATTTCACAGCATTCATTCATTTATTTATTTGTTTATTTATAACATTTCTATCCCGCCCTATATCATTAAGATCTCAGAGCGGCATACAGATAAAATCAATTTAAACAGTACAAAACAATAAATAATTTAAACACCTAAAACATATTAAACTATTAAACAAACCAATACTAGTTAAAATCTAAAACAATAAAACAGTTAAAACAATGTGCTAGGGAATGCATTTAGCCCTCAAAGCCTTTGGTAAAAAGCCATGTTTTTACTTGGCGTTGAAACGAGACCAATGTCTGCACCAATTGGCCCTCCAAGGGGAGGGCATTCCACAACCAGGGTGCCACAGCAGAGAAGACCCTCTCCTATGTCCCACCATAGTGTATGTTTCGTAGTTGCCAGTAAGTAAATGTGTTAATGTTTTTTTAAAAAAAGTGGGAAGTGTAGGGCACCTTGGTGGGCACCAAGAAAGGTGTCCAGAGGTGCATTGGTCCCCATGGGCACCTCCCTTGCCTACTTCTGATTTGAAGCACTGGACTGCTGACAAAGCACTAGATTTCTTACTTCTGAAAGAGCAAACATGCGGACCAGAGACAAAACATGAGATGTTATAAATAAGTCTTGGTCTGTTTTAGTTACATGACTTCATTTTAGAATAGAAAAGTGAAGTAAATATTGGCCACGTCTTACAAATCCATAACCCACAATATCCTATGGCGCAATTCAGTTTTTTCTTCTTCTTCAAGTTACACAATAGTTTGCTCCATGGGTCATAAAAGGAGGAGCCAGAGGTCTTATTCATTTGGGGCAGGGGCAGGCAAACTGTGGACCTCTGGATGTTGTTGGACTACAACTACCAGCATCCCTGGCCTTGCTGGCTAGGACTGATGGGACTGGGGAGTGCTACAGCATCTGGAGGGCCCCAGATCAGGGGTAACCTTAGAACAGAGCATGCAGACCCAGTGATTCCTACTCCAAATGCTTAAAGGGAGATCTCAACTGTTTACATCTGCTCTAGCAGCTCCAAGCATGTGCATTTGGAGCTGCCAAGTTGAGATTAACTCTTCCTGCATCTGATGAAGTGAACAGTGTCCACGGAAGCTTTTGCCAGAATAAATGTGTTAGTCTTTAAGTTGCCACAAGACTCTTAATTGTTGTTATTGTTGTTGTTTTATTACTGTTTATTTTACGTTCTTGTTATTATAGAGCCATCTTTGTACATGGTGCTTTCCAAAAACCAGATATGATAGGTCTCTACCCTCAAGGGGCTTACAATCTAAAATAGACACAGGGAAACACCAAGCTGGAAGCAATGGAAGAGTATGTGATTACTTCAATCACATGTATTTGGGCTTAGTTACAATCAGGTATAGGGACCAAAGGGATAATCCTATGGTTTCTCAGAAAAGACGCATTTTGAGGAGGGACTTAAAGGAAATAATTAATTTTGAAATTAACATCAACATCTTATCAGAGTGATCTTATTGCAGCTCATTAGCAGGAACACAACGATGCTTTTTCAGAAGACGTTGTTTCCAGAGTGCCCAAAATACTGTGAATGCATGCCTCAAAAGGGCAGTGAACACTACACTCACATGGCGTGATGGGATTTTTGTTAGCTTCAATTGAGTCTCCCTGAACATGGCCTCCTGCCTTTGTGCAAGTGCAGGGCTCTCCTTCCCTCCTCCACAGCTAATCTTAAGCAGGGTCTTGGCCACTGCTGATAATTCTTCAAGCACTGCGTCTGAATGGCATATAGTGCAAATGGCTTTCTTGAAAGGGGGCCCTTTGGAACATATAGGAAAGCTGAACAAAAGCGTTCTCCTTGCGCCATTCTAAAATCTGCATTTTCTCTGGAGCCAAAGCCCTTTCATGTGAACAGCCGTGTGTATGCACGAGTCAGGTCTTGCTGCTGCTGCTGCTTAACATCAGTTTCAAAACATGCCAGATCACATCTTTATCCTGTTTTGATGTTTTTGGACCCGGTGCACTTTGTAAATAGGACGTTTGTCCCTGCAGCACATATTCTCATAAGATGCAGGCCAGCTGAAAAGAGAGATGCACATTTGAACAGACCCACTGCAAAGAGCTCTTTGGGTCCTGCAGCCCTGGTATGACTATGCACAACCTCCGTGGATGCCACATATAATCAAGGTTGAGCATCCATCCATTCATTCATTAAATGTACAGTCAGGGCCAGAAATATTGGAACAAGGATAACTGTTTTGGCAGTTGGCCTCTGTACACCACCACATTGAAGTTGAAAGGAAACACACCCAGATGGGAGCGAAGTCAGGACTTTCAGCTGTAATTCAAGGGGTTTGACAAAAGTGGGGCACTAACCATTTAGGAAGGACAGCCAGTGGCATGCACCCCCCCATCATTGGTGGCTCATAAGTAATGGAACGAATGGCTGACAAGCAGCTGCATGGCCAGGTGTGGCCTGTTTCCTGGGTACCCCATGACCAATCAAGCACATAAAAGGCCTGGAGGTGGTTCTGAGTGTTACATTTGTATTGGGTAGCTGTTCACTGGAACTCCCAACATGAGGTCCAAAGAGGTGTCCATGCGAGTGAAGGAGGAAACAAAATAAACCCATCAGAGAGATAGCAAAAACAGTGGGAGATGCCAATACAATGTTCAGTCTGGAACATCCTGAAAAAGAAGGAATTAACTGGCAAGCTCAGCAACAGCAAAAGGCCTGGCAGACCACAGAAGACAACTAAAGTGGATGACCGCAGAATGCTGCTCATGGTGAAGAGGAACCCTTTCACAACATCTAGCCAGGTCAAGAACGCCCTTGTGGAGGTAGGCATGTCATTGTCAACATCTACAGTCAAGAGACGGCTTTATGAATGTAAATACAGAGGCTTCACAACAAGGTGCAAACCACTGGTAATGCTCAAGAACAGACAGGCCAGATTAGCCTTTGCCAGCAAACACCTAAAAAAGCATGCCCAGTTCTGGAATAAGATTCTTTGGACTGATGAAACCAAGATTAACTTGTACCTTAATGGTGGGAAGAGAAAAGTATGGAGAAGAAAAGGAAAGGAACAGCTCCTGATCCAAAGCATACCACATCATCTGTCAAACATGGTGGAGGCAGTGTTATGGCATGGGCATGTATGGCTGCCAATGGAACCGGGTCACTGGTGTTTATGGATGACCTGACTGCTGATAAAAGCAGCAGGATGAATTCTGAAGTGTATAGGGCTATACTTTCTGCTCAGATTCAGCTCAATCCTGCAAAGCAGGACACTGCTTCATATTGCAGATGGATCATGACCCAAAACATACAGCAAAAGCTACCCCAGAGTTTCTCCAGGCAAAGAAGTGGGATGTTCTTCAATGGCCAAGTCAGTCACCTGATCTCCACCCAATAGAGTATGCTTTTCACTTCCTGAAGACAAGACTGAAGGCAGAAAGACCCACCAACAAGCAGCAGCTGAAGGCAGCTGCAGTAAAGGCCTGGCAAAGCATCTCGAGGGAGGAAACGCAGCATTTGGTCATGTCCATGGGTTCCAGACTTCAGGCAGTCATTGACTGCAAAGGATTTTCATCCAGGTATTAAAGGCGATCCTTAAGTTTCAAATGATGTTGGTTTGTTCCATTACTTACGAGCCACCAACGATGGGTGTGTGTGTATGCCACTGGCTGTCCTTCCTGAATGGTTAGTGTCCCACTTTTGTCAAACCCCTTGAATTACAGCTGAAAGTGCTGACTTCGCTCCCATCTGGTGTGTTTCCTTTCAATTTCGATGTGGTGGTGTACGGAAGCCAACTGCCAAAACAGTTATCCTTGTTCCAATATTTCTGGCCTTGACTGTATATACTGCCCAAAGGAGAAATTCCTTTGTGGTGGCTTACATCATAAAAATGCCAAAACTAAAATCAAACAATAACTGAAACAACAAATGCAACTAATGATTTTTTTTTTAAACATAGTCAAGATAGTAAAGAGCCAACAGTAAAGTTAATAATCAGAGCAACAGATTAATGATTAAGTGGCTGCTGGGAGAAGAAGGTATTAACTTGGCATCTAAATGTATATAGAGTTTGTCCTGCAGGATCATGCTCTCACAGTGTGTAGGGGCATTATCTTGTTTCTGGTAGCCCTGAGGCTACTATCTGGGGGGGGGGGGGTGAAGTATTCTGAAGGACTGGGTATTGTATTCTTTAGAGAGCCTGATATACTGTAGTGTAACCTTCCCTAACCTGGTGCCCTTCAGATGGTTTGGACTACAATACCCGTCAGCCACAACCAGCATGGCCAATGGCCAGGGATGGTGGGAGCTGTGGCCCAAATCATCCCAAGAACACCAGGTTAGGTAAGGCTGGTGTAATGGCTAAGAAACTCAGCTATAAATCAAGAAATAGCTGAATCTTGCATCCACCACATACTCATTAAAAGGCCATAGGCAAATAATGTTCTCCAAACTGCAAAGGATTTTCATCCTTTGCTCACCCGCCCCCCCCCCCGCATCTGCAATATAGAAATGATGATAATGCTCTGCCTTCCAGGGTTGTTGTAAGAATTCAAACAAGATAATATATGTGACATGCTTTGAACACTCTAATAATGTTACTATAGAAATGTGAAGCTGCTGTCATTTTGTTTGGCAAGGCTACACTGGCAGGGTCAAAGGAAGACAGGAAACTGACTTGTACCAAGTCAGACCTTAGTCTGGCCTTCCCCAACCTGGTGCACCCCAGATATTTGGACTACAACTTCCATCAGCCCTATTCAGGATGGCCAGCTGTCAGGGATGATGGTGTTTGTAGTCCAAACACATCTGGAGGGTGCCAAGTTGGGGAACCCTGCCTTAGGGTGCAATCTTATCAGTTGTGCCCTTACCGCTTGGAAGCCCCTGAATTCGGAGGCTTCTGAGTTTCCTATGCCTTGCTGGGCTGAAGCCAGCATGGCAGAAGCAGTGGTGTGGATCTTCACCTCCCCATCCTCCAATCTCCAGTATTTGTGCTAGACAGGCTTTTCAATCCTTCTAGTGATGGAGCTTTAAAGGGGGAGGAGAGGAGGCTGGAGGAGCCTCAGGATAACTCACATCCTGGCCTCTGCAGTCTCTTCCCCTTCCTGTCCACCAGAATGCCCCCTCCCCCCCAACCCCGAGGTTGGGTTTCTGACTTCAGAGAGGCAGCCAGTGTGGTTCTCTCTGCACTGGCTGTGAGGGGGTGGGGTCTGGGGTCAGATCTCCAACCCGCCCTTCTGAGGTCGGAGTGCTGAGGTCGGAGTGCAACCCCTTGGAGGGGTTTACGAGCCACCCTGTGGTTCCTGGGATGCTTGGCCCAGAAACCATAGGATTCCTCCCTTAGTCCATCTAGCTCAGCATCATCTGTGCTGACTGACAGCAGCTCTCTAGAACTTTTCCCACTTGAACCTGGGATCTTTTGCATGCAAACAATGTAGCCTGCTCCTGAACTATCCCCCCCCCCCATGCATTTGTTTTTGTTTTTTTAATGCTAGGGCATTCTTTCTTTATATATGTATTTGTACCCCACCTTTCCACCAAGAAAATGGCACTTACAGTGGCTAACAACCATGGGAACTAAGAAATGTAAAATAAATCTTGGTTAAAACAATAATAAAGCAAATACATTAAAGGCACAGTTAAAGACACACACACACCAATAACAGAATTAAATCAACCAACCCAACAGACCAGCTTCCATGCCACAAGCCTGCTTGAATAAAGCATCTTTGCCTGCTGGCAGAAGGACAGCAGAGAGGGAGCCAACCTAGCTGCCCTTGGCAGGGAGTTCCACAGCCTGGGAGCGGCCACCAAGAAGACCCTTTCTCACGTCACCACCAAACATGCCTCTGAAGGGGCAGTACTGGAGAACAGCCTCACCTGAAGATCTTAAAACCCAATCAGGCCTGTTTTGGAGAAGGCAGTCTTTTAGGTAGCCTGGTCCTGAGCCATATAAAATATAACCATATAAAACTTTATAGGTCATAACTAGCACGTTGAATTCTGCCTGGAAACAGCCAGTAAAGCTGTTGCAACAAAGGAGTCATGTGCTCCCTGTAACACGCCCTGGTCAACAGTCTGGCTGCAGCATTCTGGACCAGCTGAAGTTTCTGAACAGATTTGGAGGCAGCCCCATGTAGAGTGCATTTCAGTAGTCCAAACATTATGCAACTAAGGTATGCGTGATCGTGGTCAGATCAGACATCTGTAGGAAGGGATGCAGTTGGTGCACTAGCCTCAGCTGTGCAAACACACTCCTGACTACTGCCAAACCCTGGGCATCCAGATTTAAGCGTGAATCCCAAACTGTGAGCCTGAGTCTTCTGGGGGAGTGTAACCCCATCCAGCACAGGTTGAGTCCCTGTTCCCTGATCATAATGCTAGAATACACAAAAGTGCCCTTGAGAAGGTGCAGGGTGAATCTCCTTTACCACTAAATAACTAGAGAGGGTCCCATACGCTAGGAATTAAAAGGGATGGGCTTCCAGACAGATGTGAACTTCACATCTCTTTTGCTAGAAACTAAGTTTTAAATAACCCCCCATTTTATATAGGAAGCTTGCTTCTGCATACTGTAGTCAGACCCTTGGTCCATCTAGCCCAGTCTTGTCAACACTGACTGGCAGTGACTCTCCAGGGTTTCAGGAAGGAATTTTCCAGCCCTACCTGAAGATGCTGGGGATCGAACTTGGGACCGTCTGCATGCAAAGCAAGTGCTCTACCACTGAGCCACAATCCAATTCCTGCACACAAGCCTGTTGCATCTGGTTGGCTCCAGATTTCAAGTAAGAAACCTCAGTTACCTTCTAGGCATAATTATGGTCTGAGTGAACAGGCATAGGGTCAGGCTGTCATCCCAAGCGTAATTACCTGACAAGAAGGCTCACTGAAATCAGTGGGGAGCGATCTTTTCAGAGAACATATTTGGCACTGTGGTGTAAAGACACCCAAGCCAGGCGTGCAGTAGGTTTCACAGCCAAGGAGAACAATGCTTTGACCTTATTTGCTGCTGCTCATGCCTCATGCAGAGGAATGCTTGTCACAACTCTAATGATTTAAGATCAGGCCAAGCTAATATATCTTAGTTCTTCCTGCATAGACTCGGCAGTTTCCTTTATAATGCAATATGGAGAAACCGATGGTGTAATTGGAAGAATGGCAGCGCCTGAGAGGTGCCCTTTGCTACAATTCAGAGCTTCTGCAATTCATTTGTCAGAGGTCTGGCTCTGTGACGCTTTTAGCTCTGGGACACACGCGGTGCAGAAGATGATAGGTTTTTATTGGACTAAGCTCTGCGGGTAACAAGACTGCAGACTTTTGACACTCGCAGGACTCTTGGGCAGGCAGCAAAGCTCAGAAGCTGCCCCGTGTGTTGAACTATTATGAAGTTGCATTCTCTCTCATTTGCTCCAAAGGGTCCTTGGATCGAAACGGTAATGGAATGCCTCACAGCAGCATGAGAGATTTTATTCCACAATACTGGGTGAGGAGGAGCTGTAGTATAGCACAGTCTTTCCCAATGTGGTGCCCTCCAGATGTTTTGGATGGCAATTCCTAGCATTCCTCATCATGGGCTATGCTGGCTGGGGCTGATGGGAGTTGAAGTCCACAACATCTGGAGGGCATCAAGTTGGGGAAGGCTGGTTTAGCATCTCCATCCTCATTTTGTGGGCTGAAACCATTTGCACCCTTATAAAAACTGTAGTCAACACTGCATTGTTATGCCCCTATTGATTAGTGCTGCTTTTCACAGAATGAAACCCCTCTGTAGAAGTCACTTTTGCATAGGGAATTTGGGTTAACTTGCTGGTATGTTGTCCCATTGGACAAATGCACATGCATGTATGGGGCTGTATTTTCATGCACTCTACTGTGTGTGCAGATTCGCTACCCTTCAATGTGGCAATATACAAATAGGATCCCAGATTTTCCATGAGGAAGTAACTTCTAATTTAGGAGCTGCATCATGTTCAATGGGACTCTCACAGCACAATCTTATGCATGTTTACTCGAAGTAAATGACACTGAGTTCAATAGGGCTTACTCTCAAGTAAGTGTGTATAGAAAGGATGAGCAACCTGTGGCCCTGAGCCTAATTTCAAAAGCCCTCTACAAGTGATCAATTTACACCTCTGGCAAGAGCAATCTATACCTCCCCCTGCCATCCAGCTGGGTGTAGAGGAAATGAGAGAGAGGAGTGGCAGAGAGAAAGAAAGAAAGAAAGAAAAAAGAAAGGGGAGAAGCAGAATGAGAAAGAAAAGCCCCCCCACACTTTCAGCCCTGTTCACTGCTGGGTTTGGCACTGCCTGCCACTGGTATGTGATCCCCAACAGATGACCCCACAGGGAATATGACCCTCAACAACAACAACAACAAAGTCCCCCACTCCTGGTGTATAGGATTGTACTCAGAGACAGCTACAGTTCTGGGCTGTATGGCTGGTTCCCAATAAGAACATAAGATGAGCCCTGCTGGATCAGACTAAGGGTCCATCTAGTCCAGAATTCTGTTCACACAGTGGCCAACCAGCTGTCGACCAGGAACCCCAAGCAGGACATGAGCACAACAGTGCCCTCCCAGCCCTGTCCCCCAGCAACTGGTGTACATAGGCTCACTGCCTCTGGTACTGGAGGTAGCACATAGCCATCAGGACTATCTCTAGAACATGAATTCATGTCCTAGAGATAGTAATGAATTACTTGATTTTGGCACTAAGCTTGAGGGAATCAGGACATTCCTTTTCTCAAGGCAATAAAGCAGGGGTGTTGAACCTCAGGCATGCAGGCCAAATCTGGCTCTGTGAGTTCCCCAGACAGCCATGCCCCATTTTCCATGACCCACAAATTGTTTGGTGGTTTCCTGGCTTTTATGCAGGCTTTTTCCCATTGGCCATGCCCCTTTCACCTTTGGTCCCACCCACCACTGGAATGCAGCCCCCCCCCCACCAGTGCTATTCTGAAATGGGATTCAGCCCTCGGGCTGAAAGAGTTTCAACACCCTTTCAAGTGTAGCTGAACAAGCTATGACTTTCTCTCAGGTTAGAACAAACTTTTGAAGAAACACCGGGCTGCCGCCAAAAAAGGCAGCCCCATGTCGAGTTCTCGCCCTTTGCTCCCTGTAATATCTAGTACAATGCACACTGAATTGTGACATCACATAGTGTGTGTTTCCTTGCCCTTGCCTTGCATCATTGGCTGACAGAGGTAGCGGAAACCTACAACACAATAACAACAGGATATATTGTATTACATGTTCTGGAGGGGAGGGTTGAAAGAGGACTGCCATATTCAGCAGCAGCTCTATGTTTCTTGTAATGTTTTAGATCAGCCTAAAGAGATGGCAGCATTCTTGTTTTGGTGCTGATAAATATGACTGTGGATTCTTAAGGGTCCTTAATTCAAGGCAGTTTGACATCTCTTTGGGATGGGGACTGCTACTTAAAGAAAGATAGTTTGTATAGAGGTAAAAAAGTGGCAAATTGTGTGAGCATAGATAGTCAGTTTGGCAGTGAACATGCCCCCCGCCCCCCAATAGGCTCTTTGTGAGATCTGCAGATGCAAAGTTGCTTCCATTTGTCAGTGGCCCTCCATGGAAACTGTGGCTTAAATGTTGCTCATTAAGCAGAGCGGTTCAGCAAAGACTCAAAGAAACTACTCCTATATTTTTGACAGTGAAAGGTACAATTTGAGTAGAGCAGTGAAAAGAGTTTGTGCTCCAATATCTCCTGCTAAAAAGTGACTTAAAATCTAGGCGATCCCTGTCATAATGTTATATATTTTCAAACCAGAGAAAAACACTGGAACATCCTTCCTAATAAGTGGAGGTAATGGTCAGACAAAACTTTGTGTGGTGGTGGAGAACCAATGTCTTTTATCCCCACCCCTGTCAGCAGTTAAATCCATTCCATCTGTGTTTTATGGATTGTCAGGTGTCTTTCATTCCGTTGTCCACTCATTGACAGAAATGGATTTTTTTTTTTTAGGAATGTAAAAGAATTTTGTAATGCAACCCCCCCCCAAGTAAAAACAAAAACAAAACAACCCCAAAATGGTCCACAAGCCTGCGATATCCACACAACTCAGAAAATGTCAGTTCACAGTGGAATCCACAGATTGGATTCATAGAAATCTGAACTCATTTGAATGTGTTGCGCATTTCTCAGACATCCCTAGGTGTAGCTCATAGAACCCTTTTCTGTAGCCTGATTAGGATCTCAGTTGTGTCAGTTTGTTTCTTCCACCCTGGCTAAAGAAGATGGGGAAGAGAGGAGCTGCAAAATCTTACAACAATCAATACCCCACTTCCAACCTGTAGTTTTCTGTGCACAATATTTGAAAAGGTGTGGCTGATCTTGTAACACTGTGTGGAATTATCAGCGTCTAACGGTTATATGTCTGTTCCCCCCCAACACAAAAAATAAATGGTTGTTTTTTATTCCCCCCTCAGCAATATTGTGCACCTGGCAGTGTGTGTGTGTGTGTGTGTGTGTGTGTGTGTGAACATTAATTTAATTTAATTTTTAATCAGAGAACCTGAGACAACCACCGAGCACCACTTGACAGCCGGAATGCTAATGACTGGCAGACGGTGATTGCTTTGCCTTGAAAGGGCAGTGAACAATCCGCTCACACAGAGTCGTGGGATTCTAGTTAGCTGCAGTCAAGATTCCCGGCACTTTGCGCTCCTGCCTTCTGAAAACACAGGTGTTGCTTCCTTCCCCAGCAGCTAATTTTAAGCACAGGGCTGGCCACTGCTGATTAACACCCCCCCTCCCCAGTGTTTTACCTCAGCTGTTTGTGGTGCAAATGTTTTTCTGGAAAAACTCCCTTTAAACATTTCAGAAAGCTAAACCATGGCACTTACCTGCGGTGCCTCCAGGTTTGGGAGGTTGTTTGGGCAAGACACCCACAGTGGGCCCCCTCCCTCAGCAAGCCTACCATTTCATCACCATTGCCACCTGCTGCAATTGCTCTTCATCCTCTTTCCCATCATTGCTGCCACTTGCTTGCTTGACAGCCAGAAAGCCAGTGAGCAAGCAGGTAGGGGCATCTCCTGCTCCTCACCACCGCCATTGTCTGGGCCGGAGCGAGAGGCAGGTGGACGAGCAGGTTGCAATGGCGAGGAGGACCAAGTCCAGGAAGGCTTGTCAGTGGGCCCTTGTTGGGGCATGGGCCCTTCTCAGCTGCCCAACCATGCCTACCCTTGACACTGGCCCTGGCATTCACTGTGCCTTACAAAAGTTCTGAATTCTCCCAGGATCATCTTTCATATTGAAAGGTGTGTGTGTGTGCATGTGCGCTACCTGCTGCTTAGCAGTAACTTTAATGCAAGCTGGGCGCTGCTTCTCTTTAAGTACATGAACCTCGTGCATTTTGTAAATGAGATATTTGTCATCCTGGTGCCATAGTATGTATTCTCTTTGGACATTAACCATTGAATCAAGGCCCTCGTTTGCCAATGCCTTGGAAATGTATGTATTTCATAACGATTTATAAGCAGCTGCCTGTTAAAACTGCAGTAGAAATGTCCAAGGAATTCAAATGAGATCTGAAACATAAATTAGGTATCCTAATCACCCACAGTTGCCATACTATCTTGGCTTCCCAGTCAAGTGGGTATTTTATTGTCCTCTTTTTATGTCACATTATCTAACAGAACTGATATAATTATACTCTAGCCAAGGTGAAGGGCTTTCACTGGAATGTAATAGAAGATCTCTTCCAGCTCATGCATAAATCTGGTTCAGTAAAACCTGGGGCCTTGGACAGCAAATAGATTTGGTGATGGATAGGAGGAGAGCAATTTTTAGAAGGCAATGAGGAATGGAGCCACCCCCTCTCCCCACATTCTCCTCCCTACTATATTTCCCCTCACGTTTCCTATATCTTCCTCTCTTCCCCACCACCCCAACTTCTTCCAATCCTGCTGCCTCAAATATTTATAAGAGTTCAAAGGTTGCCAGATGTTCTTGAATGTTTAAAGGGCTATCCTGGAATCCAAAACTAGGACCTAAAGCAGAGGTGGAGAACCTCAGGCCTGGGAGCCAAATCTGGCTCTCCAGGGAACACTCTCCCTTCTCTGGATCTGCCCCCTTCCCTGGCTCCGCCCCCTTTCCCTACTACCAATTGTTTGGTGGTTTCCCAGCTTTTGTACAGTTGTTCTAAAAGGTTGAAATACCTCTCCTAAGGCTTTGTTATTGTTATTAAGAGCTTTAAGCTAAAATATGCTGGGGTTTTGCCCCACCCCTTTTGCCTTTGGCTCCCCCCACCACTGTAATGCAGCCCCTGAGAGCTTCTTGATAATGGGAATCAGCCCTCAGACTAAAAGAGATTCAACAGCCCTAAATGATATTGAAGTTGTTGTTTTTTTTCCAGATCTCCATAGAATGCAATGGATGCCTTGTGTTTTGGATAACACTCCAGGAAAATCTTCCTTATTTGTACAATTCCAGTCTATTGATCCCAGTTCTTCCTTATGAAATGGGGCAGGTGGTGGTGGTTTTAGGAATGTACATTGTGCATTTTGGTGACTGTGATCAGAGACAATCACTAACTTTGGTTTAGAATGTGAAGCTACTGCAATGTTAATGTGTAAAAACACTTTTGCATGTGTATGTTATAAGCTCAGTTTTCTTTTCAACAGGGGGAAAATTTCAAATTAAGAAGGGAGGCATCCAGGGATTATAATATTAAGATAACAACTGACATTCTACTTAAACTGCCACCACCAGTAAATTAAGCCCATTATACTTTTAAAATAATTGAATCATGTTTTTACTTTTGTGACATTCAGGATCACTGAAGGAAAATGACTTCTGCATTAGCTTAATTATTAATATAGCCTCATAACACTGTCAAAGTTTGACTCTTAACAAAACATGAATTAATTGGTTTCACCATATCATTTATTTCTTTGTTAATTGGATGGCTAAAACATTGAAGATCATTTATTGATCTGATAATGTCATGCGTTGTGTGACTATACTGTCTTGTATGTTAAGAAACTACAGAATTATTTCTGTTCATACAAGATCTAGATAAAAATGGCAAGATTGTGCCACTGTCTCTGTAAATACATCTTGAAGAGTTCACAGATGAAATATACTTCATGAGTGGTCCACTTTGTGTACGAATTGAATGAGATGTGATGTGCATGGCTGAATGTGAGGTGTTGTTGTGAGGTGTTCAAATAGCAACACAGATGAGAAGCAATCTGTGGAAAACAAAAGTGTAAAACTAATGTTTTGTGGGGATTCAGCTCTAATAAATACTAAAGCTGAAATGGAAGCCATGGACTACTACTATGTTTTGATTCAGCAGAGCTAACATATACTCATTTCCCTCAGCCATTGATTCCTTCCTTGCATGCATAAGCTGCTTTCAGCTTGTCATTACATGAGCCTACAAAGTGCTAATATTTCATTAATCTCTACTGCTAGTAAAATGTTAAACTCTGAAAAAAGAGAAACAAAGCTAGGTAAGAACCCACGTTTGGAAATAGTTGCAGTAAAGATGGTCTTTGCAATAAATCTTTTATTCATGGGATGGAAAGTAAAAGATCATATTCAACAATAGGAAAGGGGCATATCATAGTTTTGGTTTTTCCCTGTATTTAGAGATGCTTAAGACCTAATGAAAAAGTCATGTTGAGAGGTATCAGCACCACGGACAGTTCACCCTTGGTGAGTCTATTAAACGGTACAGACTGTTATCTAAGCTGGATAAACAAATCTGCTCTATCAAGCAGCACACTTCTAAGCATTAAACTCAGCAATGCTCCTGGAGGTCATGTATATCCAGCAAGGTAATGAAAAGCTAGCAACATCTGTCTGCCAGAGAGCAACAGGACTTCAAGGGTACTTGCTCATGGCAAGAACTAAGAAAAACAACTAAAAATGTTAGCTTTACTTTTTTAGCTGTATTGATACATTTGCTGTACCAGATCATTGTAACAGTTGAATTACCACCCTGATTTGCCCCCAAAGTCAGTCTATAAGTTCCTGGCTTTATAGAAATTATTAACTGTCTTGCTAGAACATAATGGTACTGTTGAGTGAACAATAACAAGATGGACTCTCTTGTTCCATCTTCTGTAGGTAAATTAAGAACATAAGAAGAGTCCTGCTGGATTAGACCAATGGTCTATTGAGTCCAGTATTGTGTTCCCATAGTGGCCAACCAGATGCCCATGGGAAGCCCACAAGCAGGACATAAGAGCAATAGCAACTTCCTGTTCAAGTTCCCTGGCAAGTGAAATTGAGAAGCATACTTTCTCCGATACTGGAGGTAATAAATAGCCACCATGACTAGTAGTCATTGACAGCCTTACCCTCCATGAATCTGTCTAATCCTCTTTTAAAGCCTTCCAAATTTTTGGCCATCACTCCATCTTGTGTAAGCTAATTCTATAGTTTAACTATGTGACATGTGAAAGTACTTCCTTTTGTCCCAAATCTCTCATCATTTAGCTTCATGGCATGACCCTGGGATCTAGCATCATGAGAAAGAGAGAACATCTCCCTACCGACTTTCTCCATATCATGTATAATTGTATATGCCTCTGCCACATCCCACCTTTCTTGCCATTTTTCTAAGCTAAAAAGCCCAAGTGTTGTAAACTTTCCCCACAGAGGAGTTCCTCCTGCCCCATGATCATTTTGGTTGCCCTTTTCTGCATCTTTTCCAGCTCTACTGTGCTAACTAGATTCTTCAGCATCCAGTTAGCAAGTTATTATGAAGCATGGTTTCAGCAAATTAATATAATACATCCCAGAAGGAGGCAGAGAGATCTTGAAAGTTGAGGAGATTAAACAAGTCTACTAATTTGCCTGTTGCATTGTTTTATAAATGCTGTAGTGACTTGGTTTACATCCATTCACCCTGAAAGTCTATGTTGCATTGTATTACGGGGTGGGGATGGGGGTTATTCCTTGTACACTATGGGCATCTTGCAATGGCACATGCATTGATGTGAGAAATGAACCCATTCCATTGGGCATCATTCTAAAAGCTAAGGGATCTGGTGTTCTGGTGTTTAAAATGGCTTTGTTGGAGAGTCAGTGTTGATGTTTCCACAGAGGAAAATATGTGTGAAACTACATTCGAATGAACCATCTACACAGATCTTTCCAAAAAGAATACAGTACCCTGGTTGCAGTTCTGTCCGTATCCCTACTCATACTCATGTGAACAGGGAAACCATGGTGAAAGGGGCAGTGCGTTTAGCCCCACCCCCAGTCATGCCACTCCTCCCGCCCCCACTGACACTGTCACCATGTTGAGCATAATGTCTGAAGCAGGGAGCCTCCTGTACTCACAGAGCTCCTCTTGCAGCATAGAACCCTTATTCTAAATCATCCAAAAGCTTCCACAAATGCAGGAGCTCTCCCCATCCCTTATTTCAGAAGTTATGCAGAACATGGCAATGGTGGGGGTGAGAACAGTGGCGTGACTTTGGGGGCACAGTCCGGCTTTCACTTTATTTCCAGAGACCATCCTTCTATGAGTCCTGTGAGACCTTGGCCCTGTTCCTCTGCCTGGCTCTCTTCCACCTGGCCTGGGAGGAGGGGCCCCCAACTGACTTCAACTGAAGGTGCATCAGGGTAGGGTCTTGTTTAGGCTGGGCAGCTGAGCTAACCTTTAGCTTTAGATGAGATAAATTATTTTTATTCCTGTTGACATTGTTTTGTATTTCACTTTTGCTGTTAGTGGGTTGTTTAAGTCTAGTGTATATTTACTGTGAGATCATAGACTCATAGGGTTGGAAGGGGCCTACAAGATCATCGAGTCCAACCTCCTGCTCAATACAGGAAGCCTGATTCCCAGACGGTCTCCCATCCAAGTACTAACCAGGGCTGACCCTGCTTAGCTTCTGAGATCAGACAAGATCAGGCACATCCAGATCTTTAGCCCATTTGATTATGTTGTTCTGATTTGTAATTGTTAGTTATCTGGAAATGTTGCTGTATATGTATTTTCATGATGTTGCTGTAAGCTGCTTTGAGCATGGTTTTACTGTGGAAAAGCAGCATACAAATGATGATGATCTCTATTCACATGAGTAACACATGAATAGGGCTAAGGTGGGGGTTGGCAACATCTTTGGGCCTGGGCACATTTGGCACTTCCATTCTTAAACCGATGTTTAAAACAAAGAAAGAAAAACTTTAATGGTAGAGAGCAGAATGAAGTCCCTTGTTGGCATGTGTTTATTTTAAACAGGTCCTCATATGTTTGCAAACCCAGTCTGATGTTCATTAACATAGGCTGAGCTAATTTTGCTTTGCCACACTGCTGCAGAGGAATGGAGCATTTGCATAGGCAACTTTGCTACCAGGTTAGAAGCAGCTGTCTAAGAATATCCAGATGTTTCACTTTATTTCAAAATTAATTCTTCAAATATATGTAATTCTTATTCAAATGCAAGTCTGACTGAGGAATCTTTTCATAAGTTGCTCTTTCAGCAATTATAGTCTTGTGTTGTTTGTTGTTGCTTTTAAAATAACAATAATAGCCACAATTAATAATGCATTGGTCAGGCACACATCAGGTGTTCAAAGCACTACCATCCAGTCTCGGTAATTCTGATAACGGTTTGTAAATCCAATATTATAATCCCCACATTGGAGAGGGGGTGAACGAGAAAGAGTAAGAAACAGTTGCTTGTCTAGTTCCACATTCTGAGCTGGTTTGCATGACATGAGAGCCGATCGTGGTTAATCTACCTGCAGGTGCTGTTGCTGGGTGCCTGTGGGCACCATGTTTGCCATGGCTTGTTGTGTCATGTGAGCCCAGGAGGCAGGGGTGGTTGGAAGGTTAGACAACCCTCAAATAACCTTGAGGGTTTGCATGACACTACAACCCATGGCAAGCTGAATGGCCGCAGGCAGCTGGCGTGATGCAACAGTCCCCGCAGATAAATTAAACCATGGTAGACCGTTCTGTCATGTGAACCAGGTCAATGAATTTTTATAGCTTCAGGAACATTTGAACATTTGTACGGAGTCTTCCTGGCTCCATGTTTGCCAAACAATCCCATGCATGCTTACTTGGACGTTAGTTCTACTGCTTTCAATGGGGCTTACTCCCAGTTCAGTGGGCACAGAATTGCATCCTCAAACATTATGCTGCACCAGGGGTAGGTGATGTCTTGGACTACAACGTTCACAATCTCTGACCATTGACCATGCTGGCTGGGGCTTATGGGGGTTGTAGTCCAAAATTGCTGGTGGGGGCACCAGGCTGCCTATCCCTGTGCTGCACCATCTCTTTCTGGTTGTTTGTTTGATGTTTTCTGTGTGTTACATAGCAAGTGAGCGGGGCAATCTGCAAACTGTCCTAAAGAGCATGACTGAGTCTGCAGTAGGTGCCTTTGCCAAAGAGATGACAGCAGAGTGTATGTGTCATAAAATCAGGGGCCACTTCTGCAGCTCCATGCCTTGAATGTGTCTGCAAACTTTTCCCTCTGTCAGAGATAGCAATGCTAATAGGTTTCAGACACAGGGAAGCTTAATCTGCTCCAAGATAGAGAGCAGTAATTGGTAACAATTAAGGAAGTACATCCCAGATACAAATTCTTCTTAGTAACAGGGATCTGGGACTTTTTGGAGAATGGAATTTTGCTCAAGGTAGGGGAACAGGCAGCTGATCTAATTCTCCTCACTTAGATCCTCCTCCTCGCCTGCCCCATTACGAATCTACTCTGCCCATAATGCGGAAGCTCTTAAAGCAGGAGTGGGGAAACTGTGGCCCATGGAGGTTCCCCATCAGGCCTGCAGAGCCTCCTTGGATTCCTCCAATGGGCATGACTTGGACTCCAAGCCCTGCCCCCTGGAGGAATCCCATGGTTATCACTGCTCTGTGGTCCCAACTGGGAGGGCAAGCAGGGAAACCCCTCTGTTATTTCTGATCACAGATCGGAGACAACAAAAGGCACGCTTGTGAGCGTGAGGTTGGGCGCTGGGACAGCACTGGGAGGAGGGGCTGAGGTCTTCCTTCATGCAGCTCTTGCTACTCCCTCACAGACTAATGTGCGGGCTGGAATTTAGCTATGCACCAGCTTTTGCTGTTTTTGGAATACTGTTATGTAGTATCAAAAACACACATTTTAATATCTATTTTGAGAGGATTGAAAAACCTGCAGTTTAAGGTGGTAATGGAAAACAATTATGGGTATATAAACATGTGAATATGACCAGTGGTGTAGTTGTAAATTTTGAAGTGCAGGTGCTCATTAAGTGCAGGTGCTCATCATCAAGTGCAGGTGCTCATCATGACAGTGCCCATAGCCACGCCCCCAAAGAAAAGCCAAAAATACAAGTGGCTGAGTCGATCCACATCAGCAAACCAGTTCTAGAAGTTTTATCTCCATCAGGACCAGTTGTGTTTTTTTGGTAAAGTTAGTGGGTCTTAATTGCCCATTCAAGACTAAACTACCCCAAAGTACTTTTTGTTACAACAGGGATAGCTCACAACGATGTGCTACTGCTGGGAAAACCTCTCCCCCCACCCTCGCCCCAGCCACTGCGAGGATTGCAGCTAAGCTCAGAGGGAATGGAGAAGCTTGAGGGAGGTGGCAATTACATCATCATCTCTGGTAAACAAAAAGTGTTGGTGCTTTGGCCCTGTGAGCCCTGGTGCTGCTACTACCCTGAATGTCGCACCTTCTGGAAATAGGTTTGTCCATCCCTAGGAGGATGGTTTGAAGGCCCACAATGCTGTTCTACTGCTGAAGTGAAATGGCTGTGTACATTGCTGGGGCGGGGGAACCATCTGAGAACCATATGTAACCTTCTCTGAGCTTCTCAGAAGGAAGAGAGAGCTAGAAATACAATAAACAAATGGGAGTATGCTGAAGACAATAGTGGTTAGGCAATGAGCTTTAAGGTTCTGAACTGTAGGGATGTACAGATTTTGTTAAATCCATTCTGTTTGTGTTTCATGGATAGTCAAGCACCTTTCGTTCTGTCATCCACTCGTTGATGGAATTAGATTTTTTAAAACAAATTTTCATTCTACTTGTGCTAATTCACATTGGTGATAATTCACAGTGCAAATGCACATTTGTACTAGTGCACTAATGTGCACTAGCACTTAAGTGAATTAGCACAAATCCCAAAAGTGAAAACTGGTTTGCAAGTCCACAGAATCCACATGACTCATAAAAAGCTGGTCTGCTGCAGAATCTGCAGGTTGGATTCATAGCAATCCAAATTCATTGCAGATTTCTCTGACATTGCTACTGAATTGTGAAATCCAAAACAGAGAAGGAGTAAGGAACTGGTGTCCCTTCAGATGTTGTCCGACTACTAATTCTAATGAGTGCAGAAGTGGTAAACATTTTCCAAGGGATGGACAAAACTACCTGTTATGGATCCTGTGTCATTGATTAAGAAAAAGAGTGCAATTAAATCTTTAAAGAAGTGATTGAATAATTAAGTTGATTAAGGAGGGAAAGACTCTAGGTTTGGCTGACTGTATCATATGTGCGGATGTATCTTGCCATGAAAGACCTGTAATAAAAATGGTGCTTTTGGACTTAGTGGATTACATTCCGCCCACAACTTCTCCATATGGAGATGTACCAACAATCTTTTGTTTCATCTTTGTGGAAACAAATCTCTTGTCATTTTTACAAATGAGGCTTAAAGCTGGCTTTGTTCTTAATCCACTTAAAGCAAACCTGCATTGGTTGAATCATAGAATAGTACGGTTGGAAGGGGCCTACAAGACCATTGAGTCCAATCTCCTGTTCAATGCAGGAATCCAAGTTTGGCTGTCCAGCCTCATGGGGATGTTGGGATGTAGATTCCATTTTTCTTCTGAACTATTTCCTCCCTTAGCAGTGTACATGGCACACAGCACTGGGGTTGGGGTGGGTGGGAGGCTTCTTGGTGTCATGTATGTATGTATGTATTTATGAGATTTTTAGGCTGCCTTTTAGGGCATATCCCTCACAAGGCGGCTTCCACAACATATGTAAGCACAGCACAAACATCAAAATTCAAAAACTGTCATTATGAAGAAGAGTGAAATCCAGTAGTCATAAAATAAGAATAACAGTAAAATATCAAAGCAGTATAAGACTATTAAAAACAACACTGAAACACCAAAACTAAGCTGATAGCCCCACAGTATCTTCTAAGAAAAAGCAACTACACACATTTCTGGGAAGAAGCGGGAGACATGCGCTTTGTTCCTGTCATGTCCAGTTCTGCTAGAGAGGCTCAGAGTGTTTTCATATGCATGGAATGGAAGAATGGCCCAGGCCATAGATGCAATCACTCCCAAATGTACACAGCCCCTTCACTACAGGCCTTCAAGCAGGCCTGCTTGAAGGCCTGTAGTGAAGGGGCTGTGTACATTTGGGAGTGATTGCATCTATGGCCTGGGCCATTCTTCCATTCCATGCATATGAAAACACTCTGAGCCTCTCTAGCAGAACTGGACATGACAGGAACAAAGCGCATGTCTCCCGCTTCTTCCCAGAAATGTGTGTAGTATAACACAACACATGACATAATCTCATCTCTGAACTTCACTGTTCTCACCTCAACATTATTTTGAGGACTGAAACTGGTGTTCAAATCTGCACTCAGTTATGAAATTCATTGGCTAATCTTGGGCCAGTCACACACACACACACACACACACACACACACACACGCACACAGTCCTCTCAGCCTATGATGCTACTTCAGAGAGTCATTCTGATGTTAAAAAGGGTCGGGAAGAACCTCTGGATTTGTCAGCCACACTAAGAGCATGTGTGCTTAAGAGTGGGATAAAACTGTTTAAATAATGGCTACATAAATTAAATATTGGATGCCAGTGTTTATGACAGGGAAATGTGCGGTGCAGTAATGTCATGTCATGCCTTGTGTTTACATTACCAGGAAGAGGGAAGAGACAGTATGAACTGATGCCACCTTTTTCTTGATTATTTCCTCATTAGCCTCTCTTCCAAAATGGCAACAATTCCAAGCAAAGCTGTTTTCAAATCCAGAAGTACTCTGAAGGATACTTTTCATTTCTAAACTGCCCAAAGCACCATGTGTGTAGCGTGATTTTTTTTTTAAGTGTACATTTGCAATTGCCCATTTCCTAGATTCTGGAGAGGCTTGCAGGCCATGCTGGTTCCAGGTTTTGGAAGGCCTTGGGCGAGACACCCTCAATGACCCCTCCCTCAGTGATTCTACCTTCTCACCACCATTGTGACCAGCTGCTATTGCTTCTTATCCTCTTTTTCATCTCAAGTGCTACCACTTAGTTCCTCGACAGGTAGTAGGCTGCTCCACCACCATTGTCTGGGCCACAGTGAGGGGCAGGTGAACAAGCAAGTTGCAATGGTGAAGAGGAGGGGCAAGTCCAGGGGGCTGTTATCAGTGGGCTCCTGCCAGTGTGTGGGCCCTCAGCAGGTGCCCAGTCATGTCTACCCTTGATGCTTGCCCTCCTTGCAAATATACACCTGACAGCTGGCTGGCCATGAACAGAGCTTGGCACTTGCCAAAGAGACCCAAGGGAGGAGTTGCTTCAGCAGTGGCCTTCACTGAATGTGGCACCTGAAGGATAGAATCTTTTCTCAAAAGAAGCTCAACCAAAGGTTCTCCATGGCAAAGGTGAAGACTCATGTCAAGCTGTTATTGGTTAATTGTTATGATTTTGTGTGTGTCCTCAGTAACTGTTGTCATGGTATATAACATTACAGGCATGCCTTTTCTATGAGCTAGCTCTTTCCAACGGTCACCTGGTATTCCAGGTGACTGAAGTTGGAGTTGCACCAAGTCTGTCTGGGTGGTGGCTGAAAAGCAAAGTTTGGAATCTGGACTGGGGGCAGGAAAAGTTTGTGCTAAGAGACCTGAAAAGACAAGTTTGTATTTGGGTTTTGACTGGGAAAGCCAATCCAACTTTTGGAACAAGGTAATAATTTCTTATCCTGCTTGCTGTGTGCTTGCTTCTGTAATATCTTGTAACTATATTACATAAACAGTGTTGAATTCCTAGTGTTGTTATCCTCCTCCAAAGCAAACTGACCTTGTGACAAGCTCCCTGGAATTTCCCACTGTTTGGGGTGGAGGCGGGGAAGATAGCATAAATTATTATCTTGGCTTGATGGAAGTTAGCTATTTTTGCTTTGATTGCCACTTGAATCTATAGAACAGGAAGGGAAAGCAGGACATGCATCATTTGGGATCTACTGTTTGGGGATATTATTTATCAAAAAGAGGAAGTGTATCTATGTGGCTAACTCATGATCTTGAGGAGCACAGCTGGAGAACTATCACTCTGAGACTACCCAAAAAAGGAGAGGGCACCATCTGTCCCTTTGCTTGGCAATCTGAGGTCTTTACCCTTTGGAAAAAGCAAAGCACTATAAAGAGAGCAAAGTCAGTAACTAGCTAGATCTCCCAGACAGGCTTCGGACCAGAGATCTCTGTAGCCTACAGCTGCATGGACTGGAGCTCTTGCTATTCTTTTGCTTCCTCCTGCTGTCCCTTCCTATCTGGCAAGAAAGGGAGACCAGTGGCAGCTGCAGCAGCAGGCCCTCTGTTAGGCTTTGCTATTACAGTCTCATCTGTTAGGCAGATCTTGTTGCTGCCTGATAGCTTTTTCTGTTTTCTGTTGCTCAGCTTCTCCCTTGGCTCCCCTGACTTTGCTGTTACTGTCATTTTGTACAGGGTCATCCCCTATCAGAACCTCTGCCTCATTCTCTTAGTCCCATATCTGTGCATTTTGCCATATCCCTCCCTTTACTTGGAAGAGCCTCAAAGGCAGCCCAACATGTTTTGATAGAAAGCAAATCCAAATGACGTCCCGCCCCCTGGATGATAAGAAGCCTACTACTAGGGAGGCTGGGATGGCTCCACTCCATTGGCTGATTTGGGGATACTATTAAAGGGCAGCCAATTGTTGATTGTTTGGTTATAATCAACAGTTGGCTGCCCTTTCATGGTATTTCCCAATCTGCCAATTGAGGTGAGTCATCCCAGCCTGTCTAATGGTAGGGCTGGTCTTACTCTTCGTTACTGTTGGAAGGGACTTAATGGATAGTAACCCATCAAACCACATGCCCGTTTGCCTTCAACTCCCTCCTCCATTGGTAGCAAGCAGGAGGAACCAGCACTTCTGATTATTTGCCTGCCCTCTCCCTCTGGGTGACGGTGATGCTTCGGCCTCACTGGGCGGGTGGATGACCAAGCAGTGACAGGAGATACCACAGCGATAGGCAGCACTGTGGTGGCACAAAGGAGGGGATCTTGCTGAGGGACCGCAGCTCAATGGTGGAGCGCATGCTTTGCATGCAGAAGGGCCCCAAGTTCAATTCCCGGTAGGGCTCCTGAAGCACTGGACCCCCTGCAACTGCCCGAGAATGATATCTGATGCTGGCCCACCTGCCATCTCTAGTTCTTTTTGTTTAAGATCCCTGTCCTGATCAAACAGATCAACCCACAATATTGGTGCAAGATATATGTTAGTAATGGTAGGCAAAGACAGCCACTAAATCTGGGGCCCCTAACGTTTTGGGTCAGTAGGCACATTTGGAATGTTGGGAGACTGCCATGGGTGCTCTCACAAAATGGCTGTCATGAGAGGGGGGGCTGTATTTTCTTCTCAGTAAGGAGGATCCAGAAACAAGGTTTGGATGTAAACATAACTTCACTTTATTTCTAAACCTTAAATTTCTATCAGTCTTTTCCCCCCTCACATCCTCCCTCCCCCACTTTCTCTCTCTTCCCTCCTCCTTTCTCCCTCCTCCTGGGACCCTCTAGGGACAAACTTCTTAATAACTCAAAACAAGGAAGTGCATACAACTATTACAATACAACAGGGGGCCCTGCTTATTCATAAAATGGCTGCCACAATGAGTGTGGCTGGTTACAAAACACTAAAAGAAAAGTTAGACTAAAAGAAAAGGAACTTGCCCAAGAACATAAGAACAAGGCAGAGGTGGGGCCTGCGTTCCAAACCCCAAAAGCACTCCTTTGAACCTAAATAAAGATGGCACCGGAGGGCGGAACTTCACTTTGCGGCATGCCAGACTCCCAGGTTTCTTTTAAATCTTAAGGAATGAAATAAAGACTGGGAAGGGCAAGGAGGCTGGTGGGCACCAAGACAGATGCCTGCAGGCACATTGGTGCCCATGGGCACCATGTTGGAAACCCCAGATCTCAGACATTCCAGAATGATTTAAATCTCCAGGGCTGTATTTTTGCAAAAACCCAACTCCTATCAGGCTTTGACAACATAGATAATGGGCTGGGATGATGGGAGCTGCAGCCTAACAACATCTGGGGGGGCACAGGTTCCCCACCCCTGCTGTAGTGGTTGCATCTGGAACTGCTCAGGGTAGGGCAGGGGAAAGGTCTTGTGCAATTGTCCCTTCAAAAAAAACATGATCATATTAATCTAATTTAAAAGACTAGTTAATTATTTAATTATCCAGATCCCTTCTGAGACGCTTTCAGTATTCAGTATGACTGTACGGCTATTTTCTTTTATAGTGTGGCTTTTGGAGGGTGGGGTCTTGGTTACTACTGGTTCTAGGTAAATGTCCACAAAAATGAAAACTAAACCATGGAATTTGATTATAGCTACTTTTCTTGTTTCCTCTACAGAATAAATCTTTGATAGACCCTGGGTAAATGGCATTCTGGCTTGAATCATCTTTCAAGAATTTTTCAGGAGCTGGTAAGGGATGCTGGAGGATAATCAGTGAGACTCATAAAATTGAGGATTTTCTGATAGCATTTCGGAGTGTTGTATCTTGGAGCAGGTCTGTGTTTTAAAACCCCTGAATTGCAAGGAATCTAATATCTGCCAGAAGCTGTGAAAGGGAGAATCGTTGGGGGCAGAAGGTCCGTTTTAACAAGCTTAAATTAGGCCAAATGATCATTTTAATGTAATATAGATGTCTGGTATTTTGTAGGTAAGAAACTCTCGCATATTGCTCCTAGACTTTACATATATATGTGCAGGAATTACATTCTTCAGGTGCTGCTTAATTGGCAGGAGATACAGTAATAATGAATTATTTGTAGCACAGCCAGGGGCAAATAGCAACAAAAATAAATCCACAGCTAGTTGGTATGGCAGTTGGCAATAGCTATTTGGGTCAGAAAGTACACTAAGAGGATGATGGTGTCAGGAGCGATGTCGCAGCCATTTGTCTTTTTTTATGTTTTAGGCAGGTCCTCCTTTGTCACTGAGGAATTCTAAGATAAAGACGTTTTATCCTAATCCGTTGCACTTTCAAGTTTAGACTTTAATATTTGGCTAGCCGTCCCTCTTTATGAGATTGGCTACCATGGTTCTGAGCAAACATTTCCACTGATTAAAACCCCGCGTAAAACATTGTGTCTATCTAGTTCCAATTTATCAGCACTAAGAGGTTATGAACTTCTTTTCATTAGTTCTGTATTAATAGTGCAGTACTGCTTCCTAGAGATTTGCTGTAAGTGGTTGACTCCCATAGCAACATGTCATCATCGGGAAACTTCTGGTGGGAAAAACCCATTGATGATTCCATTATGAGGACAGCAGAAATTCTGAACGTTTTGGAAACCTGAGTTTAAAAAGTAGGCAGAGATCAAAACCTGGGGTGGGGTGGGGTGGGGTGGGGGGTGGTGGGGGTGGAAGAGAAGAGTGGAGAATTACTGATCACAGGAAAGGGTTTGCAATTATCAGGTCAGAGTGTGTAGTTCTCATTGTTGTCTAACATTTTGGAATTTGGGTTTTAAAGAGGGAATGTCTAGTTTGGTTGATTCAGCAAGAATGCATAAAATGTGTAGTCTCATTTTGCTGTATGCATTTTTTTTTTTAATGGAAAATGCGAACTTCCTTAGGAAGAAAAGATATTCACATGGATTCATCCAGAAGAAATGGGCATGTAAATAGGTGTTGCATGTGCACATCCCTGAACTGGGAATCAGGATCTTGAAGCCGTGATAGCCAATCCATGGGCAGGCATCCTCCTTGCGGCTGTGGGATGTCCCAGCCTCCTGGTGTCTCATTTCCCCTTTGCTCTGTTAGTCAGGGCTTAGGAGGGGGGCTGTGCTCTCTGGGCAATGATGATGATTCCGGGATTCACCCCATACTTGTCCAGGCTGCATCAGGGAATCCCCATGCATCCTTACTTAATCTGATGGACTCCCCCCTTCCCCAAATCCAGCCTCCTGGACCCCGCTCGCCAAGCTATGGGGCGCTGATGGACCTGGCTGCTGAGCACCCCGGAACCTGGCGAGCAGATGGGAGCAGCGCTGAGGACGCACCCTGCCTCTGCCAGCTGTCAAGAAAGCCCGGTGTGTGTGTGTGTGTGTGTGTGTGTGCCGCACTGAGGACTCTGGCAATCAAGCACTTGACTGCTGGAGTCCTTGGTGCAGAGGGGAGGGGTGGCTTGGCGAGCAGGGAGGCTCGCGGAGTTGGTCTGGGCCATCTGAGCAGGGGGCGCTGGGCAGCTCCTCGAGACCCGCCTCACCACGGACAGAGATGAGTCCATCCATTCTATCCTTACTCCATCCATAACCATGTTAATGTATCAACAGAGAGATGGGAAATTGGGAAGTGATGCTGTGTGGGGACTCGCTGCTCTGAATGGTGAATGGATCCCATGAGGTGGCTTAAATTGGGTCCCTTGACACCCAGATCCCTGAAGGAGCACCTGCTCCTGCATCCAGCTACGTGTGCACTAAGGTCATCTTGTTTGTTTGTTTATTTATTTATTTTCTTAATTGCCCATCTGGCGGGTCACCCGGCCGCTCTGGGCGATGTAGAACAGTACAACAGTTTTAAACAATAAAATTCCACATTAAAACATCGTATTTCTACAAATATCCTAACCCACCCCAAATGCCTGCCTGAACAACCACATTTTCAATGCGTGGCAGAAGCTCATTAAAGAGGGGTCATGGCGGAGTTCCCTAGGGAGGGGCTTCCACAGAGTGGGGGCCACCACAGAGAAGGCCCTCTCCCTTGTCCTCACCAGCCTAGCTGTCCTGGCTGATTGGACAGAGAGAAAGCCATCCGAGGCTGATCTTGTTGAGTGGCCTGTCTGTTGTTGCTGGAGGCGCTCCTCATCTGCCAATGCTCTCCTCGAAATGACCTCACAATCCAAGGTGAGGCAGGTGGCAACTAGGAGAGGGCATTCTTGGTCGAGGTGCTCCGTTTGTAGAACTCTCTCTCCAGGGAGCTTCAGCAGACACTCCCATGCAAAAGACTTTAAAAAAATCTCTCTGCCTTTTAAAACTGTTTTATCCATTTTATGCTGATTTGTATTGCTGTTTTATGATTGTATGTCAGCTTTTGATGTTATCATCTATTTATTGCTGTTTGTTATTTCCTCCTCCTCCTCCTCCTCCAGTACTTCTCCTCTTCATGAACTGCCCAGGAAATATCTGTTGAAGGGCAGTACAAAAATCTATTAAATTGAATATTTTTCTTGCAGCATAGTGGTGTATCCCACCACACAGTTTGGAATCTTTGTGATAATGATTAAGTAGCAGACAGTGTTATCTGTTTCTTGGTCATGCCATGTCTCTTTATATGCTTGGGCTTTTTAAAAGTTGCCTTTGATTTGGTTAATAAACTTAAACTTAAGTAAATTTTTGGCAAAAGTTAGTTTCCAACACAAGATATTGGTGTGTGTGTGTGTGAGAGTTTTTTGTTTTGAAAAAACACACAACTACCTCCTACATGGACTTTTTTCATAATGCTGGGGGGGGGGGGGATCAGAGCTCAGTGGTAGAATACATCCTTTGCATGCAGGAAGCCCCAGGTTCAATCCCTCGCTCTCCATTTAAAAGCGTTGGGTAACGGATGATGGGAAGGACATCTGCCAGAGATCCTGTAGATGAGCTGGTAGACAGAACAGATCACATTGGGCTGGATGGACTTAGTTTAAGGCATCTTCCTATGTTCTTATGGTTGCTCCTGACCATTCAACTGATTTTATAATCAGGCCCTCTAAGGCTGCAGTCTTGTGCACATTTATCTGGGAGTAAGCCCCACTGGATGCAGTGGGACTGGCTTCTGTGTAAAGAGACATAGAATTGTGCTGTAAAAGTATTAGTATTTTATTGATTGATTTATTACTACATTTCTAGCCCACCTTTTTTTCCTCATGCAAGGAACCCAAGGCTGCTCACATGATCCTCCTCCTCTCCATTTTATCCTCACAACAAGCCTGTGAGGTAGGTCAGGCTGAGAGTCAGTGCCTGGCCCAAAGTCACCCAGGGAGCTTCATGGCCGAGTGGGGACTAGAACCCAGATCTCCTGCGTCCCAGTCCAACACTCTAACCACTACACCACACTGGTCCTATTAGTGGTGACTGTCCTCTGCATCAGCTGCATGTCTAGCTCTGAAGTGCAAAAGAAAAATATAGAGCCATAAAACCCACTGTTCAGACTGATGGAATCTGATGGACAACCTAGATGAGGTGGGGCATTACCAGGAATTTTCTTCTGTTTCTGTTCAAGAGTATATATCTTCAGCAAATCTTTTTTCATCTTATGCTAAAAGCCTGGGGGTTTGTTTTCCTGAGCAATTAAGGTGCTTGTTCCCTCTAGGAAACCCTACTGTATATCATGTCCAAAGATGGATGCATTAAAATCTCCCTGGGTGTTCAAGCTTCTGATAACCCTAGTGGGGCCAAAACCCAGATGTCTGAATGAGTGCAAAGTATGGCGTCTGCTGTGTGCACCTGGCTAAATTAATTAATCCCGTAATGTGGTTTTGTTTGTGCTGCAGTTAATAGCAGTGTGGCAGATGTCACACACTGAAGTGGCCATTTTACTATAGTACTTTGTTGTGGTGACAACGAAGCAAAGTGGTCCAACAGCTGTCAGCAGATGCACATTTTAGGATCACAGAAACACATTTGGAAGAACATTGCCTCTTAAAAGCCAGACAAATAACTCAAAGGCATATTTGTTCTCTTTCAGCTCAAGTCTAGAGGTGTTCAAATGTCCAGGTATAATAAAGAGCATGAAACATAACAAAACAGACTGGTGACACAATGCATTTGTTCACAAAGCCTTATCAATCTTTGATCCTGAGGGGGCACAGAAAATCTTTTGTTTTCATTGGGACACCAAAACATCAAGTGGGACAGGGTTAAAGACATTTGTATGGCTGCTACTTGGTAGCAGCCCAGAATGTAAGGTGCAATATTACCTCAGCTATAAACTCACTAGGTTGCCTTAGGTAAGCCATTGTCTGTTAGCCTGAGTTCTTCTGTCCAAGTTATATGGACAAGACAAGTGTGATTTCCTCTACTAGAAAGAGTCCTCAATACTAGCATACCCCTTAGTGTGGCAGGGTGTCCTTCTTTAAAAAGGATAGTCCTCTATTTTGGAGACCTGACAGAGGACAGTCCTCTGTTTGAAGATGCCCTCTATTTGATAGGTAGCCCAGTCCAAGTCTGGTTTGAAGTCCAAGAACCATGACAGGGGAGAGCAGGGTGGGGGCTTGAAGTTGCCATCAACAATTAGTATCTCCTGGACAATAGACTGAGCAGGCCCACGGACCATCTAGTGGTCACAGCCTTCCCCACTATGGTAAGATGTATTCTGATTCTATTTTAATTATAGTTATTATTTCTAAATGTGCAATGACACATATATATTAGCATGTACAAATGTTATACAAGTTGGTGTCCTCTTTTGTCTATTATTATTATTCAATGCATTTCCTCTTTTTTGGCAATGTGAAAGTGGCTACCGTAATGCCCCTTCCTCTACGGCCTAGAATTTAGGCCTTTCCACAGACTGGGATATCAAGCCTCTCCCACTGGGGATTCTCTCCCTTCCTTAGCCTCTCTATGAGAAGGGAGCTTGTCTGGCACTTTGAAAGATAGCCCCCATGCTGCAAAGATTAGTGTACTGGGTACCCTACCCTTCAGATTAGTTTTTAAGGGTACCCTTAAAAACACAGCCACTTGAACCACACTAAATAGCTACAGAAGCAATTGGACCGTTTGGGAATTTTCAACAAAGTCTAAAACTTGTCCCTGACTAAACATGTTTATAGAAAATGATGGAATGTACCCCCTCACCTAAAATCCCCAAGCACACAAACACAAAACTACTTCCCACCATTTTGTACTTTTAAAGAAAGCCCTCTGAAATACTTTAAACTAGGGTGGTCATGTGTCTACTTTACAGAGGACACTCCTCTATTTCAGGGGTAGGCAATCTGGTGCCCCCCAGATATTTTGGACTACAACTCCCATAAACACTTACCATTGGCCATGCTGTTTGGGACTGATAGAGTTGTAGTCCAAAACATGGAGGTTATTTGCCCCTGTTTCATTTGATGGGCTGCCCGGTCCAAGCCTGATTTAAAGAGAAAGACCCATAAGAAGGGAGAGCAGTGAGCCCCTTGAAGTGGGCCCATCCACAGTTATCACCTGAACAGCAGACTGAGCAGGGCCCACAGGTCACCTAGTCAAAGTCTTTCCCACTATGGTGAAATGTATTGTAGTTCTAATTAAATTATACCATTTATTTCAAAATTTGCATCTACACATATAAATTAGAATATGTACATTTATGCAAATTGTGTCCTCTTTTAAATTCTCTTTTCTTGTGATTCATTTCCTCTCTTTTGGAAATGTGTAAATGGCCATCCTACTTAAAAACATAGATCATAGTATCTTCAACACAAAAGCCATGCTAATGTGATGGCAGCTGCAGCATATTTATTCAGACACCAGCATGTTTGAATAACATGGGATCTTCCAGATTCTTTCTGTAATATAGAATCAACTTTTTATCCTGAGCTAGTGACTGTCAGTCATTCAAACCCATCTCTCCTACATTCCTCATAGCATCATTTTCTTTGAATATAAAGATTTTTGTCAGTGTTTGTAAAAGCCAAAATAACAGTGATGATTATGATCTTTCCAAAGCCTGCGTTATTAGCCTATAAACTGCAGAGAATGAAGAAATCATTTTTTGACAAAGTCAAAAAAATGATAGACCTGTTATACACAGAAACCTATGTCTACTTTCATTTTGCTGTAGCCATCATACTTTGGGGATGTCTCCATGAGTAATTTACTCTGAGGTGGCTATATTTGAAGTTCATTAGGGATACATGATATTGTGGCCATCCCGCAGCCACCCTGGAGCTTATTGTGGAAAAAGCAGTTCTTCTGAGACTACTTTTACTCTGATTGTTTTCCTTAATCCGGCTTGTCTGCGCTTCTGTTGTGGTGTGCACCACCCTCTGCATTTACTCCAGCATGATAGCCCTGCCCAGGGGTGTGTCTTTCACCTCACTGACCCCGGTTAAGTGGTGTTTCCCCAATGTTTTCCCCACCTGTGTTTCCCTGATGTTTCCACCATTTCAGGGCTGGCTGTCAGAGTTCTGAGCATATCTCATGGCATTTACTTCTCCTTGCCAACCACTATGGTGGCTATCCCTACAAAGTATAGGTGTGCTCCGAGCAGCCTGTAACTTTTTTTTTTTAAGTAAAGCATTAAAGCAAAATAGCATTTTTGTCTGCAATATGCACATCATAGAATAGTAGGGTTGGAAGGGGCCTACAAGGCCATCGAGTCCAACCCCCTGCTCAACCCCCTATCTCACTCTTGCACATTTGTCCAATAATACCTGTACCCCCTATCTCACTATTGCACAATAGTGAGATGGAGGGTATAGGAATAGCTGGCAAATGTGAGATAGTGACTTAGTGAAATAGGGGGTATAAGTATTGCTGGACAAATGCATAATAGTGACACATTGACATTCAAAACCCCTTTGTAGGTGTGATTTATTTAACAACTTCCTTTCAGGATAGGTGATTTCTTCCATCTCACTATGCCTGTATCATGCAAGTGCTCTATTATGGAATTGCACAATTGCGCAATTGGGTGATAGAGCAATTTCCTGATAGAGTAATTCCATGATAATGACATAGCGAGATAGGGGGTATGGGTGTTGCTGGACAAATGCGTGCTAGTGACAAAGTGAAATATCACTTTTAAAGGGGAAGGGCAAAAAAAAAAGAAATTGGCGGAATCAGGCATAGCTTGGGGATGCAGATGTATCAGAAGTAACTCAGAAGTAACTCCCATTGTGGTCAATGAGGCTTGTTCCAGAAATATCCATGCTACCTGTCTTTATGTGGGTGGGGGGAAGAGAGAGAAATAGATTGATTTTTGGCAAAGGGAGGAAACCTCCCAGGATTTTATCAAGTAATGAAGGATCTGCTACTGTGTTTCTTTACTGTTTGCTTTGTTGGTGCAAGGAAGTAATTAGTGCTAAACTTTGATCCATTGCATTATGGGAGTATCAGTGGAAGGAGAAAGGAGAGCTTGGGGGGGGGAGCCTCTCTTGTTGGTTGAGCAGCACCCACCAGTCTGATGACATTTACTCCAATCCCCCCATTCCACCTGGAACGACGTTCTGTGAAGTGATGTATACTAGTGTGGTGAACTTGCTTGTGGAGCCCTGCATGGACCAAAGCGCACCAAAGCCGATCCCTTGAAAAAATCTGGGTAATCCTCCATTCACTTCTCCTTCTGTTGTTCTTGAGAAACCCCCTTTGACTGCTGAATTAGACAACAGGAGACAAGAAGGTAAGGCCTTATGAATGGAGAGAAGAGTCCAAGAGACCACAAACAGTTGTATGTGAGAAAATGATACAGCATGATCACCCACACCATACATAGGGGTGTATGGATTGTACTCACCCTCGTCTGCCCGTGGGTCCGTGGTGGGGGAGGTAATCTGATCCTCCCCCTGGAATCCTCCCTGGCTGGCTCCGCTCCACGGCAAGTCTGTGGAGCCACCGGCTGGCTCCGGACGCTGCCGGACTTCCAGCCGCGGCCAGACTGCGGACGAAAATGGCGTCTAGTGTAGCGGACGCCATTTGCATCCCAGCCTTTTGCCATGATAGGCTACGTAAATCTTTACGTACCCTATCACAGCAAAGAGCAGGGACGCAAATGGCATAGCGGATGCTATTTGCATCCCCGCTCTTTGCCATGATAGGCTACGTAAATCTTTACTCAGCCTATCATGGCAAAAGGCAGGGATGCAAATGGCGTCCACTATGCCGGACGCCAATTACGTCAGAAAACAGGCAGCAGCAGATGGCAGCAGACGGACAGCTGCAGGTAGGATCTGGCTGGCGTGGATTCCCCCGGGTGGCGGAGATGAGTCTTTCATCCAGCCTCATTGGAGTCTGTGGCGGAATTCTCCGCCATCCCTAACCATACATTGAAAATTACTAAAACTTTTCATGAATGTGGCCACATGCATGTGCATGTCCTTAGCTATGACTTGTGAGCCTCCTGTCGCCATTGGCTGAGTTGTTGTGGTGTCACTGAATGTTTACAGACATTCTAACTTTTTAAGGAAAGCTATTAGGAATTGAATGATTAAAACAGATTCTGTAAGTCAGGTTTAGCTGTGGAAAATGCCCTAAAAGGGGGGGGGGCTAAAAGGGAGGGGCCATTGCGGGCAGGTGGGGTGACATGACGTAGGGGCCTTTGATTGGTGCACCCCAGTGGCAACACCATGCAAGGAGGGACAGACTGAGTTGCCTTAAACTCAGCCCCCTTCTCAAACTCAGCTCTCTGGCTCAACGCAGCTAGAGAGAACTACAGCTCCTCTCCTTTCTCCTCGGTCAGGAGACTTTGGCCTGCTGGAGAACGGCTCCGTCCTCGTTCCAGCCGCCTGGACCCACGTGCTTCTGCGCGCCAAAATCTTCGCTTGGTGATATTGTTTGCCTCCCTCCCTCCTTCGCCGGCTCCTTTCCTCTCGCCCGCCCGTCCGCTCGGTCTCCTCGTGTACTCGCTCTCCTGCCCGCCCGCCCGCTCGCTCGCCCTGCCCGCCCGCGCGCTCGCTCAATCCTCCAGCCCGCCCGCTTGCTCGCTCACCCTGCCCGCACACCCGCCCGCTTGCCTGACGGGCCCGCCGGCCGCTGGGCCGGCTCACGGCCCGCCTGCCAGCCTGTCTACCCGGCCGCCGGCCTTGCCGGCCTCTTCCTCCTCGCCTTGCCAGCCTCCCTGAGGTGTGGCTCCCGGCGGGGGGCGTCGGCGGGTGGGTGAGCGCGGCGCCGGTGTTTGCCAGCGGTAGCGCTCCAAGCGACGGTCTGACTGCCCCCCCCCCCCCCGTCAACCGAGCCTGCCTGTTGAAGGGGCGCCTGGCTGCTGAGCCGAGTCGGGGCGTGTATATCACAGCCCGATTGGTCACCTCCCATGGGCTTGCGACGTCTCCCCCTCCCACCCAATAAATAAATAAATAAATAAATAAATAAATAAATAGGAGGAGCTGCGGCTAAGTGGTAGAGCACATGCTTGGCATGCGGAAGGCCCCAGGTTTAATCCCCAGCGTCTCCAAGTAGGGCTACGAAAGAATCCTGCCTGAAACTTTGGAGATCTGCTGCTGCCAATCAGTGTCAACAATTCTGTGCTAGATGGACCCAGGGTCTGACTCAGTATAAGGCAGCTTCCAATGTTTGTATGAAAAGAAAGCTTTAATTAAATAAATAATAATATTAATATTAATAATAATAAAAATAAAAATAATAAAAAATCATTAAATTACGATTATTAAATATTTAATTAATAAAATTGCGTAACAGCGGCGACTGCCTGTTTGGCGCCTCCCGTGACAGGGTGCCCTCGGCTGTGGGCGCCCACGCTCAAACGCAGCTCCCATCACCTTTGGCCCCTGGCTGCGCCTCTTGAAAATCTGATTTTCTATCTAAACGGTAGTGCAGTGCTCCCATCTTCATCCCCAGGCCTCTCTGTCTCGGTCTGGAACTCATACCAGAGTGGCTGGGTGACCAGTCAGATGGGCGATTAATAAATTTAATAAAATAAATAAATAAATATCCGCAGATCTTAAGACTGTGGGCTGGCTGCCTATTGTCTGGGGTGCCCAGCGGCTTTATTAACTCTTTGATGGTGTCAAGAGCTCCTTAGAGGGCTCTCTTAGTCTAATTCAGTAGACATAGACAAAGGGATTCTTTTCAAAGATTTATTCTTCCTTTGCAACTTAACTCTACAGGTATCAACTAGATCTGAGCAGCAGCATCCCTATGCCCTAAGTTGGAACAGTTGGTCCCCGTTTGAAAAGCAATTACTGGCAGACCCCCGAATATAAGGACTAGGGAGAATCCCTCCCCTTTTCCCTTGGATCCTCGGGGCGCAGCCGTTGAGTGCGCGCCTTCACTAAGTCTGCTATCTGTGCTCGGTCACTCCCTTGACTGCTAACTAAAACTAGGAATGTGGGGGGGAGGAAACTCCGTCAGCTGTTGGTCCTGGGAAAGAGGAGCGCGCTCCTCTCCCAGGAGCGACTGCTCTTCCTCAGCATTAGAACTACTCTGGGATTCTATGGGCTCAGTGTCCACCCTGACAGATAGCTTGCTTAAATCACCTCCTGCATCATGCCTCCTAAGAAGGGCCAGGGTGGTAAGAAAGGGAATGGGAGGGCCCCGCCCCCCCCTCCCCAAAGTCTGCTGCCAAGGCCCGATTCTGACTCTGATGTGGACGCAGACCCGGTACTGGCATCATTTTTTTTTTCTCGTTTGGAAGCTGCTGAGCGTTCCTCGGGGATCCCTCTTCCTCCCCTGGCCAGGCACAAAAAATCCTCAGTGGTCCAGCACAAGCGAACACGACAGCAGACCCAACGCTCGTTGCTCCTTTCTATTTCAGATCGCCTGGACGCTATTGAGGCACCCACCTCCTCTTCATCGGCTCTTCCAGAAGGCTCACCGCCTTCAGCAGAGCTCCTCCCTTCTGCTGCCTCATCTTTCCTGGGTGCACAAGCAACAACCTCGGTTTTTTCCAGCTGGGGATCAGAGTGTGCCCACGATTGGTACAGCTCGTCTCTGGGTTCAGGGCACCCGGACGCCATTGAGGCCTCCATCTCGCCTTCGCAGGTTCACCATGGCAGCACCCCACCACTGTAGGCAGTCCACCTTCCTGCGGCATCTCTGTCAGCAGTGATCCAAGCAACATCCTCCTCCTTGGGGTTTCGCCCAGGCGACACAGCACACCTGAAGGCGGTCCGCCCTCATGAGGCATCTCCATCAGGAGCAATGCAAGTGGTATCGCCTCCCTTGCTCCCGGGGACCCAGACACAGCTGCCCTGGATATAGGTGAGATGACTGCACCTCACCCCAGTTGTTCAGACGGGTGACCCTTAGGGCTGTGGGGTTGCTGCCTTAGCTTACCTACCTGGGGGCGGCTGTCCCTCCCAATGTCATCTCCCTATATGACGCTCAGGCCGCCTGCAGCTCTGTCAGTCACACCCCAGTAACCCCAGCCGCTTAATGCATCATCTTACAGGGTTTTTTCCTGGATTAATTAGGATCCCTCGCCTGCCCCCGCCCGTTTTGGACATCCATGTAAGGGGCATATCAGATCCCTACGCTAATCTGGTGAGTTGTATTGTCACCAGGGCTATTCCTTCTCGTAATGTCTTTCGCCCGAGGAGGTGTGCAAATGGCTTGTTTAGGCCTCTTGCAGGAGGGCCGCCATTGCCCTTCTCTGCGTAAGGACCTGTTTGACCAGGACCTTTCACCCCTATTTGACTCCTTCCCAGCTGGGGTCGGCAACAGATCTGGCAGTGGCCACATTCACCAGGTGGTCTCCCGCACTGGCCCTCGGCCTATGGCAGGTCCGCTGCTTCAGCACTGCTATCTGTGCTGGGAGTAAAGCCCCAATGGGCACATGCTCCCAGGACATGTGCAGTTTTCATCGTGAATGCTCCCTTGTAGCAGCAGTCAGCACTCTTGCACCTTTTGTCCAATGCTTGGGGAGGGGAGGGTCCCCTTGGAAAAGCCGAGGCAGTAGGAATCTCTGGATGGCCAATGCCTAGTAAGGTTGGCGCTGATACTCCAGCTTTAAGACACTACCCAACCGGGGGAACGCATCTTAACTTGGAACACTGTTTATGCTAGGTTCTAGGGCCCCCCTAGCATTTTTTCTTTAGGTCAACATAGACCATCCCTACCTCGTAAGCAACATTTCTCCTCGCTAGGCGTCGACAGGTTCAGGAGAGGTTAACAATGCAGTACTGGCAGAAGGGTTTTAGTCTCCCCCCCTTTTTTCCACACCCCGTTAGCTATTCTAGGGATCTCCCTTCTCGAAATGGTGCCCAGGAAATCCTCTAGGGAGTTTATCCTGATTCGTAACCTCTCTTTCCTGAGGGCCAGTCAATTATCACGAGATCCCTGATCATCTCTGCTCAGTGTGTCACACCTCTTCGATGAAGCAGCTGTCTTTGTCTGGGATCCCGGCCACGGGTCCCTGATGGGCACGTGCTACATGGAGTCCAAAGATGGTGGTCATTGTTCTGACCTAACGCAAGTACTGCTTCCCCTTTTCTGTTACTTCGGTGCCCCTTAGCTCACAAAGGCTGAGGGCCTGTCTCCCACAGCAACATTCGGTGAAGCCAATCCGATACTCTTAGGTGTTATTCTCACCTCCCTCAGGACAATTTTCAGGTCCGTTAGGCACAGCTGCAATTAGTTATACATCAGGCATGGCTTCAACTTAGTAGGGCTTTAATGGCACCTTCTTTCGGAAGCATGAGCCTCTCCTCAAAGCTGGACTGCGGACTCACATGGTTCCGCCCCTACCCCAAGGGGTTTCAGATTCTTAGGGCAGGTCCAATCGTGCAGTGGGTAAAGGCCTGTAGAGTGGAGGCTGCCGCCCCCGCCAAGCACATTGAGGGATAACCTTATAGCCAAGTCAGTAACCCCCCCCCCTTCGCTATGACAACATGACCACATTATTCATTCTCCGTCCTCCCGAAATTGGAAGGTCATGTCATGTGTCAGTGTGTTCGCGCTCCAGAGTCAGTATTACAACATCTGGTTCTGGGTACACCGTGTGCTGGGTTAGGCAAACCCAATTGTCGATGCCTTGTCATCAAATTAGGTCAACATCTTCTGGGCCTTAGCCCCGTGGGTGCTCCATTCCCAGATCCCATCCTTGCAGTACTATGGAGATCGGGATACTGAAGCCAGGCATGCCAGCCTGCATTGCATGGCTCTCCGTACAGGAGCCGCCTGCGACAGAGCAGGGTGTGTGTGCCGCGCATTAGGCAAAACCTCAGCGATAGGATTCATGGACCTTATCTATAGATCATTGGCCACAATTTCACGCCTCCGTAAGGAATAACAGACTATTTGGGACCATAAGTCGCAAGCTGGCCATTTAGCCTTCCAGCCCACAAAGGTGGGTTTCACTGACTCCATGTCAGAATTTAGGTTTCGGCGTGCAAGATAGTGTTGGGCACAGATGTTTGCCTGCATTAGTAAATTAGCCACCCTCTCTCTCCAGATACCCCTTTCGGGCTCTGGGGGTAATGGCCCTCCATTTGAGCTTTCCAATAAGACGTTTCCCTGTTCCACGTAGCAGCCCTAACCGAATGCAGGGTTGGTCTGGGCTCACAAGGCCGACTTGTCCTGGAGGGCCTTGATTTGCTGCAAGTTACAGGTCTGGCCCAAAGTAATCCATTTACATATTTGGTGATCAAATTGATCAGCATGGCAAGGGCACGGCAGTGGCCCACGGCCAAACGCAAGTCAACAGATTATGCTCTGGTGGCACCTTATGGGTTTTATGGCATGCCACGGGTCTGAGGAGGGGCCTCCATTTTTATCACTTCAACGGTTTGCTGTTGACTTAAGGGCAATTGTGTAGTTTCCCTTAATGTGCTTATTCCTGAGACCAGCAGACTCGTTGTACGCCAGTACGGGTGCTCTTACATGGGCACGTTTTGATGTCTGGAGCTTCATGAAGAGCTTGTATGTCTTCAGAATTCAGCTTCTGTCACCCTGTCACATGAAGATCCAGTGGCTCCATAGACATGGCATACGGTGGGAGTCCCCTCCTCACTCTGTCCCACCAAGTTTGTCAGTCTTCCTCCGCAGGTCCAGGTGCTGCACATTGGAGGGAATGACTTTGGCTGTAAGCCAGGCGAAGACCTGATGGAACAGGCCTGGGTTGAGATACAGGTGGTCTGGCATACCTGGCCGGAAGTAGCCTATTGCAGCCCTCACTGCTCCCATGGATCAATGGGAAGGAATGGAATGACGTTGCCAGTGGCAGGGCATGTTGGAAAGTGCACAGAGAAATGGCTTATTGCCAGGTGAGTGAGGTGATGGATGCACCACCCGCCAGGGAATTCTGTGGACATGGAGGGAGCGTTACAGGTAGGACGGTGTCCGCCTGTCTCATTTAGTATAACATGTCTGTCTGATCTGCAAAGGGGCCTGCGGGAAGTTCTTCTGCGCAGGTGGGGGAAGTTTCACAAGCTCTAGGCTTGTGACTCCTGTGGCGGCTAGGACGGGCAAAACAGGAAAGTAGGGATGGTGTGCATGCAGAGGCACCTTATGGTGACAGGTGACGCCTGAGGGCCCCCCGAACGGGTTGTGCGGCTCGGCGGGGGGATAAGGGTTGCCTGGGAGACCAACCCTACTCACTCACCCAGGTGTTTCGCGGCACCGGGTTGGGGGTGACACCGGAAGGTCTACCTCCCCCAGAAGGGGCAGTCCGGAGGGATGGCGAGATCACCGCCACCCCTCAGGCTGGGTATGTTTTCGCCCAAGAAGTGCCAGCTAGCCGCTGACACAGTTAGATGCCCGTCCTAGTTACCCCTTTGCAGCTATTTCAATAAATGTGGCCCAATTTTCAACCCAAGCTTGTTTGCATCTTCTTTAACCCAT
The DNA here is from genome assembly GCF_057233095.1 of Heloderma suspectum. Taxonomy (NCBI): domain Eukaryota; kingdom Metazoa; phylum Chordata; class Lepidosauria; order Squamata; family Helodermatidae; genus Heloderma; species Heloderma suspectum. The sequence goes on from NC_139458.1 coordinate 278,826,130, forward strand.
CTCTGCTCACAAGCCTCACACAAGACCTAGTGTAAGGGGTGAAATGATATAGGAGGAAAGAGAGCTAAGACAGATCCAGTTGTAAAAATTAATTGTCATATCAGAGTAGAGATGGACCAAAAAAAATGGATGTAGGAGTTAAAGAAAGATGGAGCCAAGGAGAAAGTATGGCTGAGAAAAATCTCATGCAAGGCAATAAGTGTTGTGTGCTGTTGGCCCAAAGAAAAATGGTAGGAAATACATCTTCCAGAAGCTCGTGCTGTGACAGGTTGAGAGCTAAGGAAGGCAAGAGAGACACTGGGCAGCTGGTGAATTTCATATTGATTTGAGCTGGCCAGCCAAAGCTTTGCTTGCAGGCTCTATTACTGATTTAGGTTTTGGTATCAAGCTGACTGTTGACATGGTATGCCTTTACAATACAAAGGAAAATAAAAAAAACACCATGACCCAACAGGCAAAATAAAAACCTAACAATTTTACAGATACATAGCATCCTTAAGATCTATCATATTAGCAAAGATTAGTTTTCATTAGCATTAGTTTTCAAATTTTTTTAGTTCTAATATTACTTGCTAAATGTACAAACACAGCTACATTACTCATAATGTCCCTTCCACTAAGCATATATTCTATTTTCCTCCAAATAGCCCAGAATCTTACTTTAGGAAAGAGACCATCCAGTCATTTCAACAGAATTTCTTTGAATTGTGGCCCCTGTCAGCAGAATCTAGCCATCATTAAAGCTCTTGTGAGCTTGGCAGACTTAAGCCCTGTTTGCCACTACACCTCACTGCCTCTCCTTGAAGCTGAAATGGGTAAGCTAGATGACTGAAAAGTTTTGCAATCTTATTCTTTTGAGAAGGCAGCCGTTAGCTTACAGCAAGCCTGGGAAGAGTTCAGGCTTGCGAGATGTACTTTAACTAGAACCCTGAGATTCACCAGCCAGAGCCTGGCACAAAAAATAGACACTTGGGATTGCAGAATTCTGAGCTCAGGAGTTTCTCTTGAGAATTTGTTCTGAGTACGAGAACTGAATCAAGCTCACTGTCATTCCATACAAAAATCTACTGCTGCTTACTCCAAGCTCTCTTCCTTTCAAGGAAACACTAATTTAGGAGGGCAGGGAGGAAGCCATTTTGTTGCTACTGCTGTTAAACAGTTGGGAGCCAGAAATCCTTGCTGATCTACTCCAGTTCACCCAGACATCTACCAGTAGATTCAGATCTACCTTCTGCCCAACCCTGGCTTAGATGGCTTTAAAAGGGGATTAGACAAATTCATGGGGGATGGGTGTATCAGTGGCTATCCATCATGATATCTGTCTGGAACCTACAGATTTAGAGCAGTTTATCACTGAATACTAAGATGATGGGAAGAAACCATGGGAAAGGGCTCTCATGTCCTGTTTGCAGTCTTCCCAGGGTCATCTGGTTGGCCACAGTGAGAAACAGGAAGAGTACATAGACTACTCTTAGGGCAGCTTTCCTCCACTTGGTGCCTTCCAGATGTTTTGGACCACACACATCAGCATTCCTGACCATTGGCCATGCTGACTAGGGCTGATGGGAATGGAAGTCTGAAACAACTGGAGGGCACCAAGTTGGGGAAGGCTGATTTAAGGTAATGTACCATAGGCAGATTGAAAGAGGGATCTGCCTCTGCTTCTGCCATGTTGAGAAGTGTGTGCATTTTGCCTGTTTCTCCATCTGAGCAATCTGTTCTTCCAGGCATGTTTCTTACCCTGTCCAACTTTCCCTTATGTGTGTAGCTTCCTAATGTTGCGGCAGCAGCATCCAGTAACCAAAACTGTGACCTGTGGTTATGTGATCTGTTGGCTTTCTGTATAAAAGGTAATATTCTATATGTCTGCATATAGTCAGTATAAAGAGTGCCATCTGCTGCTGACATACAGGAAAATATATGTTGTTTGAAACATTTTTAAATGTGATCAAGGTTGATTTAAGATTAATCTTTTCCATATGTCTTTTTTCAATAACACTTAAATTGTTTGGAGAGGCATCTTGGGCAGTAAGATTTGGGTTGAATTCAAGGAGTGGATGGCTCAGTTCTGATGCAGGTTTTCGAAGTTCGTGTCAACCCAGGAGGCATGAGAGAGGCTCACGCCTGCTGCTTTTGACAGTTATGGAGGGCTGAATATATCTGACAGATCAGATCAAAGATCCTGATTTAGTGGTAGCAATGATTCCTCCTCCTGACACCTAGGATTACATTGGCAGACCTTAAAACCTTACCATCGTTAGATCCCTGGATAACCCAGTTTGCATGGATATCTTGTGAAACACTGTGGAGTATCTGTGAGGGGAAGAATCTTCAGGTGTATCCCTGGTGCAACCAGCATTCCAAAACAATTATAAATCTGCACTCAGATATACAGTTGGAGTGGGAAATAGGAAAACAGCATATACAATGTTAGATTGGTACTGGAAGTGAATGGCTATTAATGCTTTTGCAGTCAGGCCTGAGCATTTTTGTTTTCATCTCTCTCTTGGGCTCTATTTTGGACTGTAGTTTTTGCTTAAACCAAGAATGGCCAACTTCTTGAGCCTGCAGTAGGGTGGCCTTTTCCTGGCTGTGAACTTGACGTGATCACAAAGTATTTTTGACTGTGTAAATGTCATGAAGGTGGATTGTAATGGTGATTGCATTTACTCAGTGCTGAATGAATTTTGTGTGTGAGTGCATTGTACACTAATGTAAGCCAAACGATGCACAAAGAAAATCAGAATTCTGTTATCCGTAAATCATGCAAGAAAACTGAACTTAATTTGCATGATTCCGCTTCTGCTTGTTGTGAAGATGGTGAAAGAACTGAGCAGGCTTTTATCCCCACTCTGTCCACTAAGAGTTCTGGTCACTCACCACTCTGGCTTCTAATGTTCTGTTCTCCCAAACATTGCCACAGAAATCTCAGGTCAAGATTATACAATCATAAGTTATAGTCATAACCAGTCATTTGATCTGGGTCCTTCCTGAATGGCTTGATATGTGTCACACACACCACCTCAAATTTATCATTGTATGGTAGACACCTTTGCAGAGACAGGCCAAACATTTTGGTGCATCAGAGAGAAAACCCAGTTAGCAGCACTAGATGTAAAAAACATAACAATCTAAATCAGCCACCCCCAAGCTGGTGCTCTCCAGATGTTTTGGACTGCAGTTCCAAGCATTTCTGACCATTGCCCATGTGAGTTGGGGCTGATGGGAGTTGTAGCCCAACACATCTGGAGGGCACCAGGTTGGGGAAGGTTGATCTAGCCCCTTAATAGGAACTCCACATCCTCCACCTGAGGTGGGCCTCTTCACCCTGCATAATGGATGGAAGGCCTGCACTCTAGGGATTGTATCTTTGCTATCTACTTGGACAACACTATTATCATGGCAAGAAATCAATAAAAGTGAATTATGTATTGGGTTAATGGTTGAGCTGATCACTTTAGTGTCAGGCCACAGTTCCATTTTTTTAAAAAAACACACATTACACAAACCCACACCTTGCCACATGCACATGCCAGACCTGCCTGACACACACACAGTTTGTTATTTGCCCCTTTTATCATTGCTGTTCTGTGGAAACATGAACAAGCAGCCTTCCTTCTGAGAGAATGGCATTATGGGCATTTGGGAGGACAGTGTAGTCTTCTAGTACTGCTGCAATGAAACTTGAACTTACCTGTTTTGCCACCATGCCTGACAAGCTCACTGCCTGTGCATTCCTTTGAGTTATAAACACTGTCAGCTTCAATTTACAGCAGCCTGGTTTAATGCAGAGCTTACCAATAATTTGTAGTGATCACTGGATCAATCGAGATTTAGTGCCTGCGGTTGAATGAACGCAACTAAAGGGCCAGCCGGTTTGGGGGAAGGTTTTCCTTTTCCTTCACCTCTATGAACAAGGTCTTTTGAATTTAAGCTGAAATCTACACATCTGATTTTTTTTTAAAATAACCTATATCTATATCTATATATTATTTGTGTGGTTTGTCCACTACTGCCCTAATTTTGAATGTTAACTTTTTGTGAATTCTGGATCCTTCCTTCCTTCCTTCCTTCCTTCCTTCCTTTGCAAATGCCACTGGACCATGGCTAATGGCAACTGGAGTGAACAGCAGTCTGCTCTGATACAGCAGCGTGTGGGTCATCATGAAGGAATTTTCCTTCAGGGTTTTCTCCCCCCAACCATGAGTTGACCTCTATGAGACACTTTAAAGAAATTTCTTTAGATTCTTAATCTGATCAGATGGAGGTGGGCTATACATTGAAGTTGGTTCTTACAGTGGTACACTTTACACAAATGCCACCTTAAGCAGTGCATGCTGTGCTTTACTAAGATTGCTCTGGCATTTGCACAGCCATTGCAGACTGCCTTCCAATCATATTTTCTCAAGATATTTATTTAGAGATGATGCAGTTATAGATGTGCATTAACACATACAACAAAGCAACAAGTACAAACAACTGTGAAAGCTGCATTATCTCACACCCTCTTTCAAATGCACAGATGGTTTCTCAAAAGTTAATGCAAGCATATCCTGGGGCAGGGGAGAGATGGAATCTCTGTGGTGCTAAGAAAGACATCCTCCAAACTGTAAAATGTAGCTATTTACTCAGAAAGAAAATCTAAGGGTTTCTCTCATAAGCTTCAAGAGTTGACTAACCTTGTTTTTGGAGGTGGTGTAACATTGTGCTTCAAAGTGAGCTGAGCAGTGCCAGTTCTAATGTCTTTTCTGCCATGTTAAATATAAGCCATTAGCTCATATGACTCAGTCTATCTTTCCTCTATGATAGGGTAATAATAATATCGGCTTATCCGACAGAGTTATTTGAAGGGTTACTGAGTGAATGTAGGTATAAAATCACAATAGATCTCTGTCTCAGGTGTGGACACTTGTTTTTCCTTCATCTCCAACCTCTTCTATTCAGTGACCCAGTTCCTTCCATAGCCAGAATCCATCAAGAACACGTCTATTATCTGCAGAAAGCCATCCTTGCCTCCATGACACATGCTTTGGTTACGTCTGGCCCATCTTGTGCTCCCTTCCAGCTTGCTGGGGAAACCAGTACCACCTGAAAGCAACCAGAAGACCAGAAACAGAATCTTGGATAGCTCCGAGGGGGTTCAGCTGGCTTGAACTCCCTTCTACTACAACAATAGGAGGATGTCATCTCAGCAGGGAGCTAAAGCCATCTGAAGCCTTATGTCAGCTGAGAAGACTACATTGTAGTGTGGAAGCTATAACACTTGTAGTTAAGAGGTGATCAGACCACATTACACCAATTCTGCCTGAATTACATTAGCTGCATATTCATTTCCTGGCACAAATTAACATGCTGGTTTTGGCCTTTAAAGCCCTAAATCACTGGGCCCAGGCTATCTAAAGGAGCACCTGCATGCATATGAGCCTGCCTGATCTTTAAGTTCTGGATCAGATACCCTACTCTCTGGCCTGCCAATGAGAGCTGTTAGTTTGATGGGTACCAGGGACAGGGCCTTTGGTGGTGGCCCAAACGTTGGAACTCCCTTCCTAGGGAAATATACATGGCCCCACCATTGCCAGTCTTCAAGAAGTCCAGAAAGACATTTTTTATTCCAGTCTGCATTTGGGTAATTCTGATGTGTTGTGCTTTTAAAACATGTAATCAAATCCATAATGTTTCTTTATTTCTGATGGTTACCACTGTGTCCTCACCTACACATGTTTAATCAAGCGCATGTATTGGATGACACAGGTTAAGGATCTTTGGCTGAAAGCAATGATGCACCACGGCAGGAATTCAGACGTCCAGGTGGGGAATGAAGGCAAACATGCTAATGAGTGTTAATGTTTAGTGGTGGTAGCAGTGCCTTGGCATGGAGCTTTCCTCACTAGGGCACTAGGATGGCCAGTTCAAATGGGTGTGCCCTGATTACTTAATTGACATAGGAGGCTTGAAAAGAGTTGCAGATTTGCAGATTTCCAGAGGTCCTAGACCAATTGCACAAAAGGCAGGATCTCTTCCTGTTGTACATGCTAAAAGGGACCACCCTGGTACATCAGGTTTGTTGCCTTGTTTGCCTATGCTTTTGGTTTGCATACTTTTCCTGGACAAAATGGAGATTCTGGGAGGCAAGGGGCAGGGAGATAATAAAAAATGGCAGCGAGGCTGAGCCTCTTGGTAACATGGTCACTCCAGTAATTGGGCTGGCAGTTGTTTTTGTTCCCCAGGCACCAGGAGGTGCACTCATTGGCCAGGGCCCACCAAAGAAAACCAGGCTCCTCCTCCTTTTGGATGTCTCTCTTCTTGCACATTTTAATAACTCATAATTTCATACCCAGCAAGTATGTTCATAATCCCAGTCTCTCATATGTTCTTGTTGGCCTTTGTAGCCAGCCTGATGAAAGGTCCCCTGCCATTCTTGCGCAACCTATATCCTTGAATGCTCTCCCATTATGCACATAATTCTCATTGTTCTCCTCCCCTGCAGCATCCAGGAATGAATGCCTGGAACACTTTTCATTTAGAAAACATCAGACAGCTACCTGAACTCCTCTCAGTCATTTGGTTGTTATTTTGTTTATTGTTTAAAACCTTTTTTAACCCTGTTCTTTAGCCGAAAAGGCTCCCAGAGTGTCTTACATGTAACCCATAAAACAAGACAGACAGCCCTTAACTGCAGGCTTGCAATGTAAAAGACATAGCACAAAAGGAAAAAGGGATAGGGGAGGACAGGGGAGGGGGAGGGGGGAAGCAAACCTAGACACCACTTCTTAAAGTTGAATAGTAGTTCTTACAATGCCAAGCTGGGATGGAAACAATTCAGGGGGAGGAGGAACCCAATGAAGTTGGTCTTCCAAAAGAGCTGATGGAATGGCTCTGCTTACCATCCCCTTCTGCTGATGCTTGATGGAATGGCTGCTGCCTTGTGATAGCTGAGAGAGGAGCCCAATACACATTGCCAAAAAAAGAGCCGGAATGCAGCACCAAAAAAGTGGACAAAGGAGGACACCAACTTGCATAATATTTGCATATGCTAATATATATTATAAATGCAGAATAATCTCACCATAGTGGGGAAGGCTGTGACCACTAGGTGCCTTGTGTGCCTGCTCAGTCTGCTGTCTAGGAGATACTAACTATTGATGGGCATCTTCAAGGCCCCTCTCTGCTCTTCCTTGTTGTGGTTCTTAGACTTTAAACCAGACTTGGACTGGCAGCCCATCAAATAGAGAGTATCTTCAAATAGAGGAGGGTCCTCTGTAAAGTAGGACACCTGGTCACCCTATGAACCTGTCTTTTAACAGAGCAGGTTAAATGGTCCTGCTTCCCATCTCCCTCTATTGCAGCCTGATGTAAATTACACATTGTTCAAAAACACATTCAGTGAATGCACATGGTGGCCGCAGGGGGGGGGGGGGAGTGGCAAGCTATTGCCCTCAGATTGGTCAATCTGGAAAATGGGAGGGGGGAGTTTAATCATCTCCTCCCAGGGTTCAGTGGTCCCAATCCAAATTGGGGCCATGTGAGCTTACACTACAGTAAATATAAAGGTACCTGATCCTTTTAGTTTCCAGCTAGTCCAACTCTATTGTATTGTATGGGACAGATCCATGGACTGCAACCCTTTCTTTGTATTTGCCAAGAATACCCCCCCTTTGTTGTCGTCATGGCCATAGTCAATTTATTTGTATACTGCATTTCCCACAATACACTGTGCTCAGAGCAGTTCACAAAACAAACATGATTTCCATAATCATAATACCTCACAATACAACATTAACTCAATTACAGTTCATTTACAACACATCAAAGGTGAAAGAAGCACAAGATATACCAGTAGCTTGGTTGCTCTCATAAGCCGGTGTTGCTTTCCTCTCTGGTGCAGGAAGGAAGTTCCTACTTTGCATGATAGCTGTCATCTGCCCATTAAGCTTGGTTTCCTTAAAATGCTGCCAAGGAGTGGATGGTCCCTCCACAGGGCCATGGACTTTTATCGATATTCTGAACAGCATGATGTATGGGCATTAATATTTGACGGTGTGCTGCAGTTTTCCTCAAGTTGTTTAATATAAATACCATAAAATAAAATAAAATTAAAATGACTCCAGCTCTGTCTCGCTTTCCCCATGGGAGAGGCAGATGGCATGCTAATTCCTGTGCTTGCTTTTCCAGTTATTTAGATTAATCTGAGTCTGATTTCCATCCATACACATTTTTTGGCCTAAAATAATTATCTACGCAGTTCAGAATCTCCTTTTATTTTCTGTTTCATCCCTTCAGGTGGTAAGGATAATACTACAACATTTCCCTCGCCATGCTGTGTATTTATTTCCAAACTTCATTTCAAAAAGTTGTAGTTAAGATGAGAGATGTAAACTTCACTAGGTTTATCTTCCATGTATTTAAAACACATTGTTAGTCAGCACAGGACTCCTGGGTTTTGTCTTTGTCGCTGCATTTTTCAGGGCTCAAGTGCATAACTGCTCCGGGTAGAACCTAATTGCAAGGTCAGCCTGAGGTGAACCTGGGCCATGTTTACAGCATGACATGAATAGTCTACCTTGGCCATATAGCCGTTCACTTGTCATTTTCTTGGATCCTCAGGATAGCTCGTTTTATATCTAATGAGTGGGGTCTTCAAAGCACACTCTCTGCTTGCTTGGACTATTTCCACCTCAGTATAATTGCTAGCAGGCACAGATCTTCTCTTGTTTGAGTTTTGATTTGTGGCGTGCAAGGCAGTGGGAGGAAATGCTATGACTCTCATGTTGATATGTGAGTGAGATGGTGGCTCCATTTTTCTTTTTTTGCAGCGAGGGAGGGGGGTTGTTTACCACAACCTTAGCTATCTTACAGAACTTTGGTTCAGCTTTACACTGTGGTTTATGTTGTAGAGATAAATTGGCCAGTAGTTGGTACCATGTGCCGGTGTGGTGTAGTGGTTAGAGTGTTGAACTGGGATTCGGGAGATCCGAGTTCTCGTCCCCACTTGGCCATGAAGCTCACTGGGTGGCTTTGGGCCAGTCACTGACTCCCAGCCTAACCCACCTCATAGGATTGTTGTGAGGATAAAATGCAGAGGAGGAGGAACATGTATGGGGCCTTGGGCTTCTTGGAGGAAAAGGTGGGCTATAAACACAACAAACAAACATATGTAAATTAATGAGGAAATGGGCTTTAATCCAGGCATGAGCAACTTATGACCCTTCAGATGTTTTGGCCTACAAGTTCCATCAGCTATAGCCAGTATAGCCAAAACATCTGGAGGACTCAAATTTGCCCACCCCTGGCCTGTTTTCTAGAAAGCCACCCATCCATTTAAAAAAAAAGGCCCAAGTGCCCTTTTCTATAATCGTCCCTTTTTATAAATAGATGATGGGAGTTGTAGGCCAAAACATATGGAGGGCCACGAGTTGCCCTCTCCACTGCTTTAGTCCTTAAGAATTTCTCAGTTTCTAGTGCACGAGGCACATCGAGAAGACTTCTGCTTTTGTGACCTCAAAAGGGGATGGGCAAATCTTTGGTTCCTCTTTCTCCCAGATTTGATTTTGGCCCGGCTAATGCCTGCTCTTTTTTAATATTTTTTTTCTTGGGCCAGCACGCTGTGCCTCACCATGCAGCTGGATCTAGCCATACTTTTAATTTCCCACAATGCCCCTGATCTAGTCATGCTCTGGGGAATTGTGGGAAATGAAAAGGGTGGCTAGACCCTGCCACTGCAGTCAGATAAGGCTACCAGGGTCTGCTGATGGAGGAGGGGGCCCACCAGAAGACACATTGCAGAGGGCCTCCTCAAACCTGGAGCCAGCCCTGGCTGTTGGATTAAGCCAGCCTTCCCCAATCTGATGCTTTCCAGTTGTGCCAGAGCGGTGTAGTGGGGGCAGGTCTTGCAGGGTCAAAATGCCAGAATGTTTTGATTAACAGGGACACTGATGTCATCTGCTATGCCTCACCACTCAGACTTCCGTGCTCCCTCTGAGCTTAGCTGTGATCCTCACAGTAGCAGGGTGGGGTGGGGGATGAATTTTCCTAGCAACAAATATTGTTCCCCATTGTAATGCACAGTATTTTGGAGTGGCCTGGTCTTGAATGGGCAATTCAGACCCATTAGTTTTACAAGATACTTGCTCCAGATTGGTGACTAAAACGGCTAGAACTGGTTTGTTGATATGGATCAACACAGCTGCCTGAACTTTTGGACACTCCCTGGGGGCATGACTATGGGGACATCATGATGAACACTGGCACTTCAGAATTTACTGCTCCACCACTGACTACAGCTCCCATCTTCCCCAGCCAGCATGGCTGATGAAAGGTCTCTAGCAGAGCGTTAAGATGATGCTTTGTCCTGTTGCTTGTTTGTACCCTGGATTTTAACAGCACTGATTGGGAAGATAAGTGTTCCTCACTGTTGCTTCTATATGAACATTAAGCAGTAGTACAAGGAGAGAGAGGGATATCTAAAAGGGCTCATAGCAAACAGAAAGCAATTGCTATAGCAATAAAAATAGTTACATTTGGTGATCTATGGGCCATTTAAAATGAAGTACTCAAATTGCCACTGGGGTCAAGGGAATAGGGAGGAGGTCAAATTATATATATATTTTCCAAGTATGCAAATCAGCTGTTTCTGCAGCTAAGAGTGTTATGAATTAGTTAAAATTGAAGTGACACTTCCATGACCTGAACCATAAAAAAGAAAGAAAGAAAGAAAAAGAGAGCAAGCAAGCAAGCAAGCAAGCATACTCTTGTTTCCCTCACTGATGAGGGTGATGTGGAGTTTTTTTGTGCGCTGTTCTGAGAACATGTTAGCTGCCGATGAAGACACACTCAGACAACAACCTTGAGAGGGCAGAGTCCCTAAAACACTTCTTTGTCATATGAAATAAACATTTGAGCCCACAGTGCTCAATGAGCCCAGAAGTCACTTAGGATGGGGATGCTGGTTGAGAGTGGTGGCATTTGCCTGATTTTCAAAACAAATGTTGATGTCCCTTGCCTCCTGCTGTGGCGGTGCTAAGCCTGACCAGCACATCTAATCCCGGGGAAGAGGAGCCCTGTTGCAGAGTGGGCTTGGTGGGGCAACAGCCTCTTTTACATCTAAAAGCAAGATTGCTGTGGACCAGTGGAAGTTGCCTTCCCCTGTGTCAGACTTCTCCATCTAGCCCAGTCCTGTTTACTCTGACTGGCAGAGGCTCCACAGGGTTTAAGTCAGAGAAGAGACTTTCCTATCACCTGCAACAGGAGATGCTTTTAACTGTAGAAACCAAGAGAACCCTTTAAAAGGACTCTTAACCAGGAGCACCATGTGCTAGGGGGTCCATTCATCCCAGACCATAAGGACCTAACCATAACTCCACAATTAAACCTACCTGTATGTAATTGAATTCATAAAACTAAGGTGGCCAGGACAGTTCTCTATTTGAAGAGAAGTCAGAGGACAGTCCTCTATTTGAAGAAGTCCTCTTGATGGGCTGTCAAGTCCAAGTAAACAATAGAACAGTCAATATAGCAAGCAAATGGTCAAACACAGTTTTCCCAGGCACACAGGTTCCCCCCCCCCATCTGAGGCATAGCCAAGATCAAAAGCCAGGAGTTCTATCAAGAAAAATTGCAGTACAAAAGCAGAGTCAGGTAGAAGTCCAGAGGTCAGTAGCACAGAGGTCCAAGCCTACTAGGTCAGGGAGAAAACAGGATACAGAAACTAGAGCTGAAGATCAGAGGTTGTTTCCAGCAGCTCTCAGATTATTTTATTTATCTATTTTTTATTTGTGATATTTATATACTGCTGGATATGAATATAATAAAACCCCTAAGCTACAAGTGGGAGCTGCTTTAGCTAGAGCTGCTAGAGCCCCACCCAGTGCTCAGCTGCATCATGTTAGAGGCTTGTCAGATGCCCAACTCATGAGTAGTTCTCTTCAGTAAATGAGCACTCTGCCTGGCCACCATCCTATTGTGGATCTTGAGGCCCCAGCATTCTCAGTGGTGGCCCAGCATTCCCTCTGCCTCAGAAGCTGAACTCTCAGCCTCTCTAGAAAGCACATTCAAAGGCTTCACCCCTGAGGGTCCCGGACCATCTTGCTCTAATGCCAGGGACTTCTGAGGGGCCAACTGGCTCTGAAGGTTCTGGCTCCTCCTCTGAAGATGACTCCAGTGGCAATATGACACCTTGGGACCATGACACCCATAATCCGTTAGCACCTGAACAACATACGGGTCACTTGGTCACAGTATTCGCCACATGGTGAGATGTATTGTATTTCTATTTAAATTATGGTTATATTTTTTACCTTTGCATCTGTACTTTAATGTATGGATATGTTGGGCAAATTAGAGTACTCATTCAACCTCTTGTTTGGTGATTTATTTCCCTATATTGAACAGGTACAGGGAGTACAATCAGTGCAGGTGTGAGAGATCAATATATTGATATTTAACAAAGTTTGGCTTAACCAAAGTTGGGGGCCTTTATAAATGAAGTTTATAAAGTTTCAAATAAAAACAGGCTAATTAAAAAGACAATGTAGTGATTCTGAAGACAAGAAGCATAGAAGAGAGGAATCTAGGAGAATACAGTTGCGAACTTCTTTAGAAGGCTATTCATCTTGTAGTCAAGATTGTAGAACAGAAACACAGGGTACAATTCTCCTGGTGTGGAAATTTTGGGTGTTTTTCAGTGAACAAAGGTCCCTAGAAGAAAGTGATAGACAAATGATGTAAAACTGGAGATATGAATAAATGGGAAGAGGCAGGAATAAAAGTACAGTAACCTATCACATTCATATTCATGTGTAAAACACCAAATTATTTAGGGCGGATAAAACAAAAAGGGATTATGAGGAGCTCTAAAAGGATCTCTCCAAGCTGGGAGAATGGGCATCTAAATGGCAAACACAGTTCAATGTAAACAAGTGTAAAGTGATGCACATTGGGGCTAAAAATCCCAACTTGAAGTATAACCTGATGGGATCTGAGCTAGTGGTGACCAATCAAGAAAGAGATCTGGGGTTGTGGTGGACAGCTTGATGAAAATGACAACCCCAAGAGAAATTCCTGGAGGAGAAGGTATCAGAGGCAGTATGTCTATGTACACCATAATAACATAAGAAGAGCCATGCTTGATCAGGTAAAGGGTCCATCTAGTCCAGCAGTCTGTTCACACAGTGGCCAACCAGCTGTTGAGCAGGAAACTACAAGCAGGACACAAGTGCAAAAGCATTCTTCCACCCATGTTCCACAGCAACTGGACATTGCCTCTGGTTCTGGAGGTAGCACATAGCCATCACGCCTAGTAGCCATTGACAGACTTCTCTTCCAAGAATGTGTCTAACCCTCTTTTAAAGCTATCCAAGTTGGTGGCCATCACTACATCTTTTGGTAGCAAATTCCATAGTTTAACTATGTGCTGTGTCAAGAAGTACTTTCTTTTATCTGTCCTGAATCTCTCACCAATCAGCTTCATGGGATGGCCCTGGGTTCTAATATTATGAGAGAGGGAGAAAAATGTTGCCCTATCCACATTCTCCACTCCATGCATAATTTGTACACCTTTATCATGACTCCCTCCTCCTTCACCTAGTCCCTCCCTGTTTCCCAGCTGCCTTTACGCACTGAAGTATTTGCATATAAAGAGGCTTGGTTTTTTAACCACTCTTGCCCACTACCTCTGTAGCCTTGCAAAACAACCCATGTACAACCCATGATTCCGGGTTCGCACATAATGATATAAAAACTGAGGGGTTGCTGTGCATGAGCAGGTGTGCTGCCTTCCACATGCCTGCCTCTTCTGCTTTATCGCATAAACCATGATTGGCTCCTTCGTAGGCCGTGCAGGGTGACATCTGGACCCAGACCGCTGGGTTGTTTAGGGGCTAAATTTCAACTGCAGTAATGATACAAATCACATGTAAAACACGCTATTAAGAACAATTCAAACTACGATAGCAATACAAAACAATACAAAACAAGGAGCAGTAAGATGGATCATAGAAGCATAGAATCATAGAATAGTAGGGTTGGAAGGGGCCTACAAGGCCATCGAGTCCAACCCCCTGCTCAATGCAGGAATCCAAGTCAGAGCATCCCTGACAGGTGGCTGTCCAGCCTCATCTTGAACGCCTCCAGTGTGGGAGAGCCCACCACCTCCCTAGGTCATTCGTTCCATTGTTATATTGCTCTAACAGTCAGGAAGTTTCTCCTGATGTTCAGCCGGAATCTGGCTTCCTGTCACTTGAGCCCATTATTCTGTGTCCTGCACACTGGGATGATCGAGAAGAGATCCTGGCCTTCCTCTCTGTGACAACCTTTCAAGTACTTGAAGAGTGCTATCATATCTCCCCTCAGTCTCCTCTTCTCAAGGCTAAACATGCCCGGTTCTTTCAGTCTCTCTTCATAGGGCTTTGTTTCCAGTCCCCTGATCATCTTTGTTGCCCTCCTCTGAACCCTCTCCAGTTTGTCTGCATCCTTCTCAAAATGTGGTGCCCAGAACCGGACACAGTACTCCAGATGAGGCCTAACCAGTGCTGAGTAGAGGGGAACTAGTACTTCCCGGGATTTGGAAGTTATGCTTCTATTAATGCAGCCCAAAACAGCAGTTGCCTTTTTTGCAGCCACATCAGATTGTTGGCTCATATTCAGCTTGTGATTGACAACAATTCCAAGATCCTTCTCGCTTGTAGTGTTGTTGAGCCACGTATCCCTCATCTTGTAACTGTGCATTTGGTTTCTTTTTCCCAGGTGCAGAACTTGGCATTTATCCCTATTAAATGCCAAGGATCAGCATGATCTCTTGCTCTCCTTCACTCTGTATATCCAGTTTATATCCTTTAGCCTAGAATAAAGGAACATCTCCTCCTGCATGTACCTGCTTGGACCCTTAGGTTATCTTTGGAGGCCTTCCATGGAGTGCCCCTGCCAAAGGAAACTAGGCAGTTGGCTACAAGAGAGGGTCTTCTCAGCTGTGGCTCCCCACTTACGGAATGCCCTTCCCAAGGAGGCTTGCCTGATGCCTACATTGTTATCTTGGGGGGCGGGGCAACAGGCAAAGACCTTTCTTTTCTCCCAGGCATTTTGGAGAATTAATATTTAGATTTTCATAGCTGTTTTTATACATCATTATATTTCTCTACTCCTGTGCTGTTTGCTGTTTTGCATTGTATTTTATTCATTTTAACTGTTTGAAATCCACCCAGAGGATGCTTGTTATTGGGAAGGTTTAAACTAAAATAAATAAATAAATAAATAAATAAATGTGCAGGTGTTGAAATGGGGGCAGGCTGGAACCAACAGGAAGTAGTGCAACATGGAGGACAATTATAGTTACATGTCACTGAAAATGTCTGTACAAATTCTAATTTTCTGGTGCATCTCTCTCTCTCTCTCTCTCTCTCTCTAAATGTGGGTCTGTTAGTTTAGTGCAGATGTATATACCCCTTGTCATATCTACCATGATTGCCATGGGAGAAGCTGAGATGTGACAGAAGCCGGTCTTCAAAGGGGTTCACTTTCTTTTCTTGGGTAGGAAGCCAAACAGAACAAAGGCACACGCCTGTGCTGGATGCAGTTCCGATTGCCTGTCTGAACGTCAAGAGCAACCATGATTTTATAATTGCAGAAAAGCACAAGCTGAGCTGTCTGTTAAAAATGTGGCTCATTTGAATTTCGAGGCACATCGGAGCAAAATGTTTTGCAACAATAAACTTCGGCAAGCTCTTGAAGCCATTCGTCATGCTCAGCAGGAAGGAAAAAAAGCCAAATGGAAGGAAGTGCGTGCACGGGGGTGGGGGCTCTCTGCTTGCTCAGATTTGGATTTGGTTGAACTTTATTCTTCAGTTCACGGACTTCTGTGACACTAAGGAGACAAGAAAAGTCAGTCAAATTACTTTAGAGGGGTAGGGGCACAACCAAGAACCCTTTTCCTATGCTATGGGTAGGCAAGCTGTTGTTTCACTGCTCCTGTTGATTGGAGTCAAGATGGTGCTGGAATTCTCAGCCTTTGCCTGTAAAATGGATTATTACACACACACACGCGTGCACACACACACACACACGGGAGAGAGTGTCAAACAACACTTTTGTAAATTAGGATTTTAAAAAATACATGTTTAGCCCACTTTTCCTCTACCAAGCTCAAGGCTTGATTTTCATCCCCTTTATTTTAATCTCACAAGAACCCTGTGAGGTTGTATAGCATGAAAGAGAGTGACTTGCCCAAGACCACCCAGTGAGCTGCATGGCAGAGTGGGGATTTGAACTGGGGCATTCCCTATTCTAGACCAATACTCTAACCACTACACCACAATGGATATAAATCCCATTCAGCAAAGTGTGGGTTTGGGAGGTCATAAGGCCTGGACACACCTGTTGTTTCCTTTCATTCAATTCATCTACATAACAAATTTCAAACCTGTCTGAAGTGGCTACAGCAAAGGTAGGCAACCCAGTGCTGTCCAAATGTTTTGGACTACAGTTCCCATAATCCCTGACCACTGGCCATGTGGCTTGAGGCTCGTGGGAGTTGTAGTTCAAAACATCTGGAGAGCACCAGGTTGCTTACCCCTCAGCTTCCTCTGAAGGATCGCAGAAACTAGTTTGGAATGGTGTTGAGAATTTTATATTTGAGATCTCCAGGTCTCACTTTTTTGTCTAGCCAACCTGCAGCACACAAGCCTCCCCCCCCCCTGCCCCCAGCATGGCCAAATTTAGACTGGCTCATAACGAACAGGCATCTGAATCCCTCCAAGTCAGTTTTAATGTTAAACCCCAAGCTTGATACCCCACTGCACGAAGGAAAAGAGTCTTTGGAGAGACAACAATTCATTTGCAGTGAATTCCTGAATGACTCTTCTTAAATTGGTTCTTCCTCAGAAGTAGTTTAAATGTAGTTTATTCATTTAAGTAGCTTTTCCATGGGGAAAACAAAGCTCCGCATCATGCAAGATCTCATTTGCAAAGGGGTTCTGGAGATCAGGAGAGGACACATGTATGCCATATGCTCAAGCTTCCATCCTGTGATTTTCCTGCTGTTATGAGAAAATTTGAAAATTGTCTAAAATTAGAATATACGGGTGCATCCAACCATGTGCCATTTGAGCAGTGGAACTGCTGTGGATGTGGAAGCACAGCACACTGGCTGCCTTTTGTTAATATGTACAATCTTTTGCCTTGGATTGAGCTTTGGAAAAAACAGGGTCTGCATATTTTGGTTAGTATCTGCCTGTTCAATGTGCTGGTTTGCAGGTGGGTTCTGACATCATGAACCTTCATCCTCACCTGGAGCAATTTTCAACATTTTTTTTAAGTGAGCATGTGGGTGTTTGTTTAAAAAGGTGCCAAACATTACATTGGATAAACTTGCAGTTGGCACTTTAAAAAAATAAAAAAGGTAGGCAGCCCATCTGAATCAGTGGGAGAGGCCCAAGTCAGTCAGTGTTGGATTCACTGGGAAGAACATCTGTCAAAAACATTCTGAAGGCCAGGGGTAACTAGGCTTTGCTCCACAGGAGGAAACCCCCCCACAGAGATGCATCTTTGTCAAGTTTTCCTGTACATGCTAGACTGTTTACTAGTCTAGACTAGTCTGTTTACACTAGACTAGTCTGTTTACACTAGACTAAACTAGACTAGTCTGTTTACACAGACTCAGAATTGTAGTGTTTGATGATTCTTGGCGCTTTGTGTTTTCTTGGGGTTACTTATTACTTGTGTGTTTACATGATTTATTTTCTGTATCCTTCCTGTGTACTTTCCTAAGGTGACTTGAAAGCAAGAATGGCCAATTATGGCCCTAACCAAGCACTGAATGACCCTTATCAACTACCTGGCTCTTCCAAAGCCTACAGTGATTCCATGTCTTTTATTTTTACAACAGCATGTCTCATGAGTAGGGATGTCCGGATTTGGTGAAATCCATCACGTGTGTTTTGTGGATTGTGCGGTGTCATTCGTTCTGGTGTCCAGTCACAGACAGATTCAATTTTTTTTGTTATGTGGAAAAATACGCAAATAATTCCATAAGAGGGTTTGCAACGATTTACATAATTTATGTTAGTATGTAACATTTAGCATATTGTCTGCTATGGATCACTGCCTTGTTGTGGCGAAGGGGCTTGCGTAACTCAGTGAAGCCATAAGCTATGCCGTGCAGGGCCACCCAAGACGGACAGGTCATGGCAGAGAGTTCTGACAAAATGTGGTCCACTGGAGAAGGAAATGGCAACCCACTCCAGTATTCTTGCCAAGAAAACCCCATGGAACGTATCACAAGGCTAAAAGAGATGACGCCGGAAGATGAGCCCCTCAGGTCGGAAGGTGTCCAATATGCTACTGGGGAAGAGCAGAGGGTATTTCCAAGTAGCGCCAGAAAGAGTGAAGCGGCTGGGCCAAACCCGAAAGGACACTCAGCTGTGGATGTGTCTGGTGGTGAAAAGAAAATCCGATGCTGTAAAGAACAATATTGTTTAGGAACCTGGAATGTCAGATCAATGAATCAAGGTAAGCTGGAGGTGGTCAAACATGAGATGGCAAGATTGAACATCGACATCTTGGGAATCAGCGAACTAAAATGGACAGGCATGGGCGAATTTAATTCAGGTGACCATCATATCTACTATTGTGGGCAAGAATCCCTTAGAAGAAATGGAGTAGCACTCATAGTCAACAAAAGGGTGGGAAAAGCAGTACTGGGGTACAATCTTAAAAATGATAGAATGATCTCAGTACGAATCCAAGGCAAACCATTCAATATCACAGTAATTCAAGTCTATGCCCCAACCACTGAGGCCGAAGAAGCTGAGGTTGATCGGTTCTATGAAGACCTACAACACCTTCTAGAACTAACACCAAAAAAAGACGTCCTCTTCATCATAGGGGATTGGAATGCTAAAGTAGGAAGTCAAGAAATCACTGGGATAACAGGCAGGCATGGCCTTGGTGTACAAAATGAAGCAGGACAAAAGCTAATAGAGTTTTGCCAAGAGAACATGCTGATCATAGCAAACACTCTTTTCCAACAGCACAAGAGGCGACTCTACACATGGACGTCACCAGATGGTCAATATCGAAATCAGATTGATTATGTCCTTTGCAGCCAAAGATGGAGAAGCTCCATACAGTCAGTAAAAACAAGACCTGGAGCTGACTGTGGCTCAGATCATGAGCTGCTTCTTGCAAAATTTCGTCTTAAATTGAAGAACGTCGGGAAAACCACTAAACCATTCAGGTATGACCTAAATCATATCCCTGATGAATATACAGTGGAGGTGAGGAATAGATTTCAGGGATTAGACCTGATAGACAGAGTGCCTGAGGAACTATGGACGGAGGTCGGTAACATTGTTCAGGAGGCAGCAACGAAATCCATCCCAAAGAAAAAGAAATGCAAGAAAGCAAAGTGGCTGTCTGATGAGGCTTTACAAGTAGCTCACGAAAGAAGGGAAGCGAAAAGCAAGGGAGAAAGGGGAAGATATACCCAACTGAATGCAGAGTTCCAGAGAATAGCAAGGAGAGACAAGAAGGCCTTCTTAAGAGAACAATGCAAAGAAATCGAGGAAAACAACAGAATGGGAAAGACTAGAGATCTCTTCAAGAAAATTGGAGATCTCAAGGGAACGTTTTGTGCAAAGATGGGCATGATCAAGGACAAAGAAGGCAGGGACCTAACAGAAGCAGATGAGATTAAGAAGAGGTGGCAAGAATACACAGAAGAACTATACAGGAAAGATCTGAATGTCCCTGATAGCCATGATAGTGCGGTCACTGAACTTGAGCCGGACATCCTAGAGAGTGAAGTCAAGTGGGCCTTAGGAAGCATTAGTAACAATAAAGCTAGCGGAGATGACAGTATTCCAGCTGAGCTATTTAAAATCCTAAAAGATGATGCTGTTAAAGTGCTGCATTCAATATGCCAACAAATCTGGAACACTCAACAGTGGCCACAAGACTGGAAAAGGTCAGTTTACATTCCAGTTCCAAAGAAGGGCAACGCCAAAGAGTGTTCAAACTACCGCACCATTGCGCTCATTTCACATGCCAGCAAGGTGATGCTCAAAATCCTACAAGCTAGGCTTCAGCAGTATGCGAACCGAGAACTACCGGAAGTACAAGCTGGGTTTAGAAGAGGCAGAGGAACTAGAGATCAAATCGCCAACGTTCGCTGGATCATGGAGAAAGCAAGAGAATTCCAGAAAAACGTCTATTTCTGCTTCATTGACTACGCTAAAGCCTTTGATTGTGTGGATCACAACAAACTGTGGCAAATTCTTAAAGTGATGGGAGTACCAGACCACCTTACCTGTCTCCTGAGAAACCTGTACGAGGGTCAAGAAGCAACAGTAAGAACCAGACATGGAACAACCGATTGGTTCAAAATTGGGAAAGGAGTACGACAAGGCTGCATATTGTCACCCTGCTTATTTAACTTCTATGCAGAGTACATCATGAGAAATGCCGGGTTGGATGAATCAGAGGTCGGAATTAAGATTGCTGGGAGAATTATCAACAACCTCCGATATGCAGACGATACCACCCTAATGGCAGAAAGCGAAGAGGATCTCAAGAGCCTCTTGTTGAGGGTGAAAGAGGAGAGTGCAAAAGCTGGTTTGAAACTCAACATTAAAAAAAACTAAGATCATGGCATCTGGCCCCATCACTTCCTGGCATATAGAAGGGGAAGAAATGGAAGCAGTGACAGATTTTACTTTCTTGGGCTCCAAGATCACCGCAGACGGTGACTGTAGCCATGAAATTAAAAGACGCTTGCTCCTTGGGAGGAAAGCTATGGCCAACCTAGACAGCATAGTAAGAAGCAGAGACATCACCTTGCCGACAAAGGTCCGTCTAATCAAAGCTATGGTTTTCCCAGTAGTAATGTATGGCTGTGAGAGCTGGACTGTAAGGAAGGCTGAGCACCGAAGAATTGATGCTTTCGAACTGTGGTGCTGGAGAAGACTCTTACGAGTCCCCTGGACTGCAAGGAGGTCAAATCAGTCCATCCTAAAGGAAATCAACCCTGAGTGCTCATTGGAAGGACAGATACTGAAGCTGAAGCTCCAATATTTTGGCCACCTAATGCGAAGAGAAAACTCCCTGGAAAAGACCCTGATGCTGGGAAAGACTGAAGGCAAAAGGAGAAGGGGATGGGCTAGATAGCATCATGGATGCAATGAATATGAACTTGAGCACGCTCCGGGAGAGAGCGCAGGACAGGAAGGCCTGGCGTGCTATGGTCCATGGGGTCACGAAGAGTCGGACACGACTGAACAACAACAACTGCTATTCCATTCAACTTTCCCCTGCATAAATTTACCAGTCTCAGCAGAAACGTGCGTATTTTCTTATGAATAAATTTGTGTAAATTTCAAGAAAGTTAAAAAAAAAAATACTAATCCCAAAGTCCAGCCCACAGTGGATTCTGCAGGTTGGATTTTTAGAAATCTGAACTCATTTTGGTCCATCTCAAATTTCTCCAGTATCCCTACTCATGACTGGAGATGTTGAAGGCCCTGCTTGCCTTAATCCTGTTGAAGGGTGGCCAGGCATCCTCTTTTACAGAGGACAGTCCAAAGCCTTGAGCTTAGTGGAGGAAAGTGGGCTAAACATGTAATTTAAAAAAAAAATCCTAATTTAGAAAAGGGTTGCTTGTCACTCTCCCCCTTCCATATGTGTGTGTGTAATAATCCAGTTTATAGGCTAAGGCTGAGAACAAAGGACTGTTCTCTACTTGAAAGGCTGTTCCGTCCACTTCTGACTTGAAGATAAAAACCCGCAAGAACTGTTTCCCATCAACATTTAGCACCTGGATGGCAGACTGAGGAGGCAGGCACACAGGTCCCCTGGCCAGAGTCTTCCACGTTATGTACTGTGTTTCTATTTAAATGCTAGCAATTAATTTGATATCTGCATCTATACATAGCATACGCAAAATGTATGCACATCGCAGTCATACTTTGTCCTCCTTGGGGGTAGTGCATTTCCTCTGTTTTGGCGATTTATCAGTGGCCACCCTAACCCAGCGAGTGCCACTGCTGCCTTTCCTGCCCCAGGGGCTCAATGACTTACCTTGGGACACAGGGAGGAGACGTCTGGCTGCAGGTGCTCTTCACATCTCAGTGGAGTGACTTTTCCTCCCAGAGAAAATCCTGATTACCTTCCCCCTTTTCAAGATGTTCTGCATGACCCTAACCCAATCAGAGAGCATATAGAAATCTACTCACATGCAAGTCACAGGCTTTTCTTGTGCACCACCCTGCCTCTTCCACAGAATTTTATGGGAGCTCCAGATGTCGCCATCTTCCACTGGTATCCCTCCTGTGTTTTCCCACTGCTACGTCTGTCTTTTTTTGCACCAGAAAAAAATCTTCTAAGGAAGAAAGAGTAGATGAGGTGCACAATGTCCTTTGATTGGTAATGTTAGGAGCCCACAGTCCGGAAGCACTCACAGTCTTCTATTTAATGAATGGCTGCTCCCAAGGTGATCTTGCTATCTCCATCACAGTGAAGTGTGCACTTGAGTTTACCTTAGTTCAGGGGTGGGAACCTCAGCTTTGGGGGCCAAATCCAGTCCTTCTAGGGTCTCAATCCAGCCCACTAGGGTTCCCCAGATGCCCACACCCCTGATCCTTGGTCCCCCCTTCCCCCCCATCACTAATTGTTTGGTGGTTTTCCTGCTTTTGTGCAGTTTTTCCCTGTTCTAAAAGGTTGAAATGCCTCTCCTAAGGCTTAGTTCCTGGCAGGAAGAGCTTTACGCTGCATTTTTTTGTATTTTGGCCCCACCCTTTTATACCTTTGAACCCACACCCTTTGCCTCTGGCCCCGCCCACCACTGGAATGCGGCCCCCAAGAGCTTTCCTGAAATTGAATTTGGCCCTCCGGTTGAAAGAGGTTCCCCACTCCTGCCTTAGTTTCCTGGCTCGTTTTTGGAGGCATATTAGCTGTTGGACAACTTTGGCTTGTGGAAGAGCTGTGGCTCATGGTCTTGGCCATGCAACACTCCTCAAGAGGCTACTGCCTTTAGAAAGCTCACACACTTGCATGCCCACGCATCCCAAGGTTGTTCATCCAGGCTAATTGTGTTGACCTAAATCATGTTGAACTGCAATACCTCAGTTTAATAGGGGTAGGTATGATAAGGTAAGATATGCAGCCATGACTGCTCATCTAGTGTTGTGCACTTTTGTGACTTGACCTTGTGTTGTCTAGTGCAACAGAAGACTGTTTCTTCCCATGCCACTGAGGGATGCAAAAATGGTGTGTGATATAGGAGGGCATTGTTCAAAGAAAAAAGTAAAACAAGAACAACAAATCAACCTGGGCATGCCAAAGACCTTTGTAGCTCTCTGGAGTTGTTATAGGAAGGTGCACTGATGAACGACTATTTCCCCACCAGCACAGCAGACCAAGGCTGCTTCCTCCGTAGCAAGGCAATCCCTCCCTCAATAGTTTTTGAGTTGAATGGAAAGGTAAGTCCGTGGGTTGTATCCAATGGTGCCCTGCCCCTGCTGGCAGCAATTCCGTCAGGGAAACCAGGGGGAGGGGCAATTCACCCTCCCCCCTGCAGTCCACCATGTGCCCTCAGAATCTGCACCAGAGGGTTGGGAGCCCCTCTGGAGCAGATTTTCAGGCAGTGTGGAGGGCTGCAGCAGGAAGGAGAGAGAGGGAGAGAGTTATCTGATATCTGCTAGCATGACATTGGGTTCAACCCCATATTTCTATTATTTATTTATTTGTTAACAGATTTCTAATCTGCCTTTTGGGACTTAAAAGCCCTTACAAGGCAGTGTACAAACAATAAATACTCTAATACAATTGTATAAAATCACCAAAGCCAGCAATGAAAAGCTGCTAGTTCTTTATTTATTTGGGGTGTATATTCTGTCTTTTTTTTTTTTTTAGGTCACGATCAATGCCACTGGTCATAGTGATGGCCACTAACTTGGATGGCTTTACAAAGGGGGTTAGACAAATTCCTGGAGGAGAAGGCTATCAGTGGATACGAGTCCTGATGGTGGCTATGTGCTACGTCCAGTAGCAGAGGCAGTGAGCCTATGTACACCAGTTGCTGGGGAACATGGGAGGGAGGGCGCTGTTGCACTCATGTCCTGCTTGTGGGTTCCCGGTCGATGGCTGGCTGGCCACTGTGTGAACAGAATGCTGGACTAGGTGGACCCTTGGTCTGATCCAGCAGGGCTCATCTTATGTTCTTATGTTCTTAAGGTGGCTAACAAAATCAAAAGAATGTAAAACCAAACTATAACAAAAGCAGCAACAGCAGATACAGCAGATTAAGTAAAGACAGCAACGGGGAGAATCCAACAGCCCCCGCTGATTCCCTTCTGGAAGTGGTGGGTCCTGCCGACTGCACTGCGCAAGCAGGACCCCCTGTTTATGCAAGGGAGATTTAGCACTTCCTAGGGGAAGCCCCGAAACAAGTGGAAATGCTGATTACTGGAAGGACGCAGGCTGGCAGAGCTCCCTTATGTCGGCTCTTCCAGCCTGCCTTCATCCAGAAACGAGCATTTCTGCTCATTTCAGGTTGATCCGGAAGCACTAAATTGCCGTATTCAGCCACAGACTTCTGACTGAATACATGCAAAACTGACATGAACCAGAAATAGACTGATATGTCCATCCCTATTCTGGAGTCTATTATGAGAGTCATGGGCCCTCTCCGTAAATTATTTAGCAGTTTGATTAGTGGATTTTCAGTTTCCCTTTTATAAAAAGTATATGTGCCTCTCTCTGTCTCTGTCTCTGTCTCTGACTGTCTCTGTCTCTGTCTCTTTCTCTTTCACACACACACACACACACACACACACATGACTATCTGTGTCCCAACTGAGCCACAGCTTTCTGTGTCACCCCGTTTCCTTGGCTTCTACTACCTCATCAATATTTCTCATTATGGGGTGTCAGTTTTTTTGCTCACACGTGCCTGTTGCTGGTGTTGCTTTCTGTGTCCCATCCTCGAGCTGCCCCACCCCCCAGTTGCTACTGAACCTTTTCATGTCGGAATGACCAAGAGAAGAACACAGGATCTGGCATGGGAAGACAGAAGAAGCAAAGGCGGTCGAGGAGGAATCTGTGAAAACACGCTCAAGAAACGAAGCGCAGCGTGGAAGGTGATGATTCACGTCTCTGCAGTGAACCTTCAGTAAAAGGTAGCAGAGCAGAACCAAAAACCATTTTCAGTCTTCCTGGAGTCATTTCACCTGATCTTTACAGAATTTTGTTGCTCCCTGCTGGAGCTTTTGAAATGGGGGACAGACTTCTAAAAGACTTGAATGGAGTGATCCTGTTGAAAAGAAATTAGCTCAGAGAACGGGGTTCAAACAAAGCAACGCAAAATGTGGTCTGGCTGGCTGTAAATTCCTTCAGCCGGCTACTACCATACATCTACCTTAGTGAGATTTATGGTCTCACGTAAACTCTCAGCCAGCCCACCCCATCTGATCAAGCCCGCTGCTCAGTCGCCAATTATTATTTGCATTGTGCCAATAAAGTTGGGTCATTCTTATGACAAGCATTCTCTCCTCTAAAAATAAATGTGCATCATGTAAACCTGAGGGCTTTTCGACTTGGTCTATTTTTGAGGGGTGGGAGATGTTGATAATGTCATTTCAAGTTTAAAAGAGGATATTTTCAGGTCCACAGCGAAGGAATGTATGCATACAAGACAGAAATGATATCACATTGACAAGTGAGTGACAGACAGTATTTATTTATTTGTATCCCATCTTTCCTTCAAGAAGTGCAAGACACTGTTCATCAGGAGCGGGGAGTTTCTTTTGCCCTGAGGGTTGAATTCAGGTTTGGAGCTCTCGAGGGCTGCATTTCAGTGGTGAACAGGCTGAAGGCAAATGGGGTGGGGCCAAAAATAGAAAAAAAATCCCAGCATAATTATAGCTTAAAGTTCTTACTGTCAATAACTAAGCCTTCGGAGAGGCATTTGAACCTTTTAGAATGGGGAAACCTGGAGGGCCAGATTGGGAGGGTCAGATTTGGCCCCTCGGCCTGTGGTTGCCCACCCCGGCATACATGATCCCCCTTCTCTGCCTTTTATCCTCACAACAACCCTGTGAGGTAGGCTAGGCAGAGAGTCAGTGACTGGCCCAACGTCACCCAGAGAGCTTCATGGTCAAGTGGGGACTAGAACCTGGATCTCCCAAGCCCCAGTCCAACACTCTGATCATTATGCCATGGCTATTTATTTATATATATATATTTAAAACATTTCTTGGCCTCCTTTCAGGGCAGAAGCCCTCCCAAGGTGGCTTACAGCAGTAAAATACATAAAAACATAAGTTAAATAGTAAAAGTGATAAAAACATAAAAGCAATAAAATATATACCTTACGGACAGATGGACAGATAGACAGATGTGAATATGTGTGCAAGTGCATGCATGCACGTGCGCACATATGCTCACAGAAAATTCCTGAACCATGGGCCAAGCCCAGCTTCTTCTGGGATTAACAAATGAAATGCCAGACAAGCATACTAACTAACTGAATACTGGCTCAGCTGTCAGTGTTGCCCCTATCCTGGTTCTTTAGGTGGGCTGCTGTCTTTTTTAATTTTAAAGAACACCAGAGAGAGAGAGGAGAGAGATGTATTTATTTTCATTCCTCACCTTATACACATTTACAACTATTTTTTAGAAGTGCGAACCTGCTCCAGGGATTGTGTGTGTGAAGGGAAGGTTTCTTGTTGATGCCATGTTGTGCGCACGTACACACGCTAACCAATTGGCTGCATTTGCAGGTGGCTTCACATTCAAAGGTGTAGAACCAGTTTTTTTCCCAGAGCTCACGCAGGAGGGGAATAAGCATGCTTGAGTATACTGAGGGCACCTTGAGAGCAGCTTCATGAGTCTAAAATGTAGCAGCTGTCTTCCACCTGGTGGCAGGGATAGGAAATCTATGGGCATATGTTCTTAGTGGTATCCACAGTAATGCATTCTATGCTACTATGGAGTCATCTGATGATTCACCTATTTTGGAAAGGCAGAAGATAATATTGCTTTTGTACCACACAGACCTCCCCCTTGAATCAACAGAGCTATTTGGTTGCATGGGCAGCTCCTTCATGTTCCCTCCATCCTGTGGTAACTCTCTCCACACTGTGATGATGAAGTTGTCATTACATTTATATCTCACCTTTTTTCTCTGTCAAGGAACCCAAGATGGCTTATGTGGTCTTTCTCCTCTTCATTTTATCCTCACAACAACCCTGTGAGGTAGGTTAGGTGGAGAGTCAGTGACTGGCCCAAAGCCACCTAGTGAGCTTCATGGCAGAGTGGGGACTAGAACCCAGATCTCCCAAGTCCCAGTCCAATACTCTAGCCACTACGCCACCCTGGCTCTATTATAATTGTAACCTGTATCCCATGAGTCTTGACTGACATTCCATTTTCTTCAATGGAACTACACTGGAAGCTGACAGGACCTCGGGTTCCCCGTCCCCTCCAGGATGACTTGGGGAAGATACGAGTTGTAACTTTCTCCATATGCTGCAGCCAAGCTTGGGGAACCATCAAACTCCTACAGGGCAGGTTTACCAATGTTTGGACAGTTGTCTGGAACTACACTACCAAGAGTTCTTGCCTTCTCCAGCCCACACAACAGAGCATTGGTACAGGCAGTCTATGGACCACCATGAATATCAGCTTCCTCATGGTGAATTTCCCAACCTCTTGGCCTTATATTTATTTACTTATCCCTCCTTTTTATTTAAAATCCCCAAAGGCCACATATTGAGAACAACATACCATGGGACCAACATATCATTGGGACTATCACACGGTAAGTTTCCCTGCTTGCACATGGAGGTTCCAACTTGCATGGTGAGATTTAATAAGAGATAAAGTGGCATTGGGGAATTCTATTTGGGGAAATGGTTTTTGCTTTGATGTATGGAGTTGTATCCAATCGTGTTGTTCTGCTAACACAAAGCTTTTACTGCATGGGGAAACCCCATTTTCATTCTTGAGCAAGTGTCACATCCAATATTTTGATTTTGCTGGAGCAAGTGCTTGTGCAAGCTATTGCACATGTGGTTTCACAACACATCCCAACTTCATCACATTAAGTCAGAGTTAGGTAACTTTTTTGTCCTGGGCACCACCACAAAATGGTTGCCATGGGAGGCATGGCAAAGGAGAAGTAAGCTGCCCAAAAGACTAGGCAGAGCTGGGGTCTGAGCTCCAACACAATAAACAACTCCTTTGAACCCATAGTTTTCAGCACGAGCACAAACCTATTTCACAGCAAAATGTGAGGAGGGGTAAGTAGGGATGGATGGACTCCCCTGCGCACAGCTTTGTCAGGCGCTCGCCAAGCTGCTGCCGCCGCCTGCCCCAGCTTGCAGTGCTGCCTGAGCTTCATCACAGCCTGGAGAGCACCCGAGGAAGCTGCAGGGCTAGCCACCTGACTTCCCTAGTGAGCCGCCATGGTGCACAACAATGGCGTCTCGGGCGCTTCTGGCTAGGTAATGTTGCACTTTTGGTGGCCATAAAGGCCCCTTGTATGCAACATTACAGGCGTCAGTGCTCCATTCACCCCTGTAATGTTGCATAAATGGACCCTGAACCGCTGCCAAGTACGCAACTTTACCTACCTGGAAGCACCTGAGCTGTCGTTTTTGCACACAATGATGGCTGCTAAGGAGAACAGGCAGCTGCCGGGCGCTCGCCAAGCTGTGGGGTGCTCACTGAGCAGATCCGCCAGCGCGGATCCGCCAGAGGGGAGTCCATCGAACTCCACACACCCCTGCGGACTCTTGTGACATCCTTAGGGGTAAGGCACCTTGGTGGGCACCAACACAGATGTCGGGTGGCATATTGGTGACTGAGGGCACCACGTTGTCTAACCCTGCGCTCGGTGTTTATTCATCCTAGTTGTCTCACTAGTGCTTGTGCTAGTGCTAGCAGAGCATGCAACCACTAGTGGAGCAATGCCAGCTCTTGCACTGCTTTGGCTGGAATTATGCTGCAGACGACTCATACATTTTTCCTGCTTTTCTGTCTGTGGACACAAAGTGGCTCACAAAATTAAAAACGGGAAGATGGACCATTAAAACATAGTCCATCCATGTTAAGTAATACGAGATTGTAAATATATTTACAAATTGATATTAGGAGTGACAAATCAAAAAAGGGTAGAAGGGAATAAGGTGTCCAACTTGGGGGGCATGACTATGCCTTGGGAAAGTGAATTCCACAGTTCAACTATGCGCTGTGTGAAGAACTTCTTCCTTTTATCTGTCCTGAATCTTCCACCCTTCAGCTTCATAGGATGACTCCAGGTTCTAGTATTAGAAGACAGGGAGAAGTTTTTCTGCCTATCTACTTCCTCTACACCATACATAACTGTATACATCTCTATCATGCCCACCCTTACTTACCCAGTATGTAAGCTAAAAAGCCCCAAACAATGTAACCTGTCTTCAGAGGGGCCTCTTGATAATTTTGGCTACCCTTCTTTTGTACCTTTTCCAACTCTGCAATATCTTTTTGAGGTGGTACACTGTGTTCCAAGTATGGGTATTGGCAGCTTTATTTTCAGTTTCTTTCCAAATGATCCCCAAGATGAAATCTGCCCTTTTTTCAGCAGCCACACATCAGCTTGATGTTTTCATTGAGCTATCCATTACAACCCCAACAGGTCCTTTTGCTGGTCAGTCACCACCAGCTCTGACCTCATCCGTGTGTGTGGTGTGTGTGTGCGTGTATGATATATATATGATTTTCCCCACAATGTGCATCACTTTACAATTGCTTAGATCAAACTGCATTTTCCATTTTAATACCAGTTCATCCAGTTTGGAGATATCCTTTTGCACTTCTTCACAACGCCTTTTGTTTAACCATCCTAAGTAAATAATATGTGTCGTCAGCAAACATGGCCAACCTCACTGGTCACTCCTAACTCCAGACCATTTATGAACAATTTAAACAGCATTGTTCCAAATACAGATAAATAAGAACTAAAGAATTAGAAATGGCTGTAGATAAAACCAAATCTTAAATAGTAGGTTAGGAGCTGAGAACAGCATGGTGATCCCTGCAGCACAAACAATGTCTAGACCATCCCAGTCTACCTGGTTTCCCCTTAATCTCATCTTTCTGGCCTCTAGAAAGGATAGGAAAGGACAGAGGCTATGGTAAGACTCAGAGGGTTTGGTTGTACTCTATGGGAAACTGATTGCCTACCCTTGTTCTGGGAGAATATGAGACAAATGCTTTTTCTTGGAGCACTTAGGTGTGCCAGGTACTACAGCAGTTGAAAACAGAATGTGCAGCATACTGCTGATCTCGCTCCTGGAAATATGGTGTCGGATTTTATATATCAGGAGATAAATGGGGTGCTGGTGGAAAGAAATGCTAGGTTAATTTGATGCACAGTGATACATCGCATTGCACCATGTAGTGGATGGTTCCGTATAGTGGAGGGCTCAAAGGCACACAGTTTGCCTGCTAAATGTGCCCTGACAGATTTGCAGTCTGCAGAGTCCTGCAGAGAACTGAGGACGTGCATTACAATGCATGGTCTCCTGCAAAAATGTACCATGGTTTCATGCGCTCTTCACTGTGCAGGCATATTCAGTTTTGAAGAGCCAGCTGTAGTGGCAGAGGGATGAATTTACAGGAGGGAAACGATGCCACAGTTGCAGAGAATGTTACACTCTTTAAAGCAAGACTCAGCCTGAATCAGGGAATGTACTGATTTGTGGATTTGAAGCCAGCAGAGATGCCTCAAATCAAAATAATAACACTGGCGATCCAACAGAAAAAGAATCACCAGGTTCCTCTCAGGGTGATTTTCTGATTCTGTTTTTATTGTTAGGTTTCTTCTCATCATTTGAGGGCCAGGGGTCCCTTTGAAGTTTTTCTCCATGAACTGGGAAGAGACTGAAATTTCAGCCTAGCTGCAAAACTCATGATAGTATATTTGAAGACTTTCCAGCCCTCAACAAATCACTATTTGTGCAATAATAATACAAAATGTGGCAATGATAAAAAAAATAATTCCAGGTGTTATGCTCTGTATTCCTCATCACAGCCTTTCCTAACCTAGTGTCCTTCAGATGTACTGGACTATGACTCCCATAATACAGGAATAACACTTTTATACAGGAATAATCATAACACTTTTTCTCTATGATTTGGGCACCAGTTTCTCTGACTGATTGATCAATTTATATTTATTACATTTCTGTACCTCCCAATAACCAAAGATCTCTGAGCGGTTCACAGCAATAGATTTGGACCTATTACAGAATTTGATACATTATTTTAACGTTGTTAATTGTTTCTTAAGATTAATCATGCCAATGCTGGGAAGTGATGATGTTAATGGGTATGGTTAAAGGATGAAGGGTAGGGCTACAAGGCGAACTATACTCCCCCCCCCCCCTAGTTTCTTGTTAATCGTTTTATTAAATGGTCAGAGAACGTGCAATTATACAATATGTACAAAGAGCATCAGCAATGCATTCTCCTTCTATTATGCCTAACACCTCTACCCTTATGGAACAATAATGCTATATTAAATATAAATATAAATGCTAGGAGATAATAAACTGAAAGACAGCCAGATATCTTAATTTGCATGTAACGCCAGAAACAATAGCTGCCAGCTGAATCAAAAGAGCTCTTCCTATTATAAATGATTCTATCCTTGTTAGCCAGATCCTTCAATTATTAAATAAAAACAACAATTAAAAGATCAAAACATGTTAATTGGCACAGTGACATCTTTTGAGAAGGAAGTAAGGAGTGGACAACAAGGATTTTTTCTCCTCTACTTGTATCAATTAATTTTGGGCTATGTGAATGATAAGTGAGTACTGGAAGAGGAGGGCAAAAAGTGTATCTTGTATTATTTATTTTATTTCTTTAAAGGGTATATATACCACCCCTCATTATCAAATCACAGGGCAGTGTACAAAATACATTAAAACAACAATAAAATGTGAAGACTCCCATGATCTTTGCAGATAAAACAAAGTGAGCCTCTATTAACTATACTAATTTTGTAGGGCTTGAGGCAGCGCAATGTCTTTTATTTTTCCTGTACCCTTATAGCTCCTTCAGTCAGAGTAGATTCTGAGAGGAAGCAAATTTTTGGTATGGGAATACCTGTCTCTGTTACCCAACAACTTTACCCATTTATCCATTTGAAAAAAATGGAGGCCGGATTACCACTTAGGCTGCAATCTTATACACACTCACCTGGGAGTAAATCCCTTTTCACTCAATGGGGCTAGAAAGAGGACCTAGTTCTGGGGCAAGGTTTGTTTGTTTGTTTGTTTCTTGAGCAAGTGTTGGGCTGTTGCAATTCTGACAGTGTCTTTGTGACTCATGGCCGGCTTTATCATTAGGCAGAGTGAGGCGGCTGCCTCAGGTGGTGGATGCTGGGGGACGTGACGCAATAGCAGTGTGTTGGAGGACAGAGGTCTGTGCACCATGTTCTGTTCCCCCTTAGCTAGCTTGCTGCCCTCAGGGGCATTGGGAGACTTTGTTCCATTGCCAGTGTACTGGGTAACATGCACATAGCCATTTACTCATTTATTTTTCTGTATTTTTAAGTGGCCTAGTAACCAAAGTTCTCTGGGCAATCTACAATACATTAAAACCATACAGTACAAGCATTCAAACAAAAAAATTAAAACTGTGCAGAATAAAACCAAGATAAAACCAGCAGCAAAGAATAAAACCATTATAACATCATAAAACCAGATTAAAACCAGCAGCAGTATAGAGCACTAAAAGCCATTCTTAAAATGCCTGGGAGAATAAAAATGTTTTGCCCTGGTGCCAAAAAGACCATAACATAGGCACCTGGTGAGCCTCTGTGGGGAGAACATTCTACAAATGGGGTGCCACCACTGAAAAGGCCCTCTCTCTTGTAGCTACCCTTCTCACCTCATTTGATGGGGGCACCTGAAGGAGGGCCTCAGATGATAGGTAGATAAATACAGGAGGTCAGGTTCCACTAAGAGTGCAATCCTATGGGATTGATGCTCTTTAGATGGGATGCATCTTGGCAAGAACATTCGTATATGTAGACTTCCCGAGCAGGAGAGACGACTGGCAGTGCCATCCCATGCACTTTTGCTCAGAATTAAGTCCCACTGTGTTCAATAAGGCTTACTCCCTTGTCAGTACATTTAGAACTGCAATCTAGTTCACTTCAAAATGCCACCTTAACCTGAGCAGCAGTCAAAAGATTGGAGATGCGCAAGAACAGATAACACCTTCCATCTCAGCAGCAGTTCACAAGTCTGACACGGGGCACCGCCATCACACGAGGCTTTTATGGTATACTTGTGGTGGGTCACTCACAGAAGTTTGTGGATCCTTTTCACGACATCATCTGCCTGCAGGGCTCACCCAGTGGTCTTTCCTGGTTATTCCACAATTAAAAGATCTGGAGATAATGAGGTATTTGAATATCCTGGATTTCCCTTGCTGTGTACATTCGTTGTTGCACTGTTAAACAGCCACTAGATGGCACTGTTTCATTGAGATCTATGAAACATTGAAAATTAAGACTTTCCCTCTCAGCAATCACATGGTGGCCATCTGGGAGCCTGTGGTAAACACGAAAAGGCTCCACAACAGTAGGACTGTGGGTTGTTGGGTGTTTTTTTTAACGTAGAGATGCCCATGGTGTGCTTTGATGGACCCCTGTACTCAACATTCTGGAGACCCTGAGTGGAGGACAATAAGAGAGGGCGTGTTTTCACACCCAGCAGGTCTGAGTATTTATTTATTTATTTATTTATTTATTATTGCATTTATATCCCGCCTTTTTTCCTCTTGCAAGGAACCCAAGGCGGCTTACATTATCCTCCTCCTCTCCGTTGTATCCTCACAACAACCCTGTGAGGTAGGTTGGGCTGAGAGTCTGTGACTGGCCCAAAGTCACCCAGTGAGCTTCCATGGCCAAGTGGGGACTAGAACCCGGATCTCCCAGCTCCCAGTCCGTCACGCTCACCACCGTGAGTTAAAGCAATGACTGCAAGATGGATTGATTGCAACCTTCACCACCCAAAATAAGTTCAAGGTGGTTGGGAAAGACTGTGTGTATGTATTGGTATAACTGTGCAATAGCCAAGAACATTACTTTAATCTCAAAGTTTATAACTTTTCCAATAACGGATTGTCACGCTGAATGTGGAGAACAATGAACAATCCTCTTCTCACTTTCTCTTGAATACCAAGTCACCTCATCCTTCATTGCAGAAGGCAAATAATTGCCTCAGTGTATGGTGGGTCCTTTTGTTTAAAGGGTTACTCTAAAATTGATTTATGAAACAATTTCCCCTGTTTATTTCAGAGCAGGCCTTTCTCCAGTAATTAATTAGATATGCCTCTCTTCCCTGTAGTGGCAAATAAATCTGTACCTATCAGATACTAGGTTCTCCTGTCTGAGAAAGCTCAACTTCAACCTACTTATTAAATTATGGTTTAAGTTGAGCATTTGCAAGCTTTACTTTTGACTGGTGTATTAACAATTTGATGATGAAATGGAATCACGACACACTTGAAATAGGCCAGAATGAAACAACTGATATTACCACCATCAACATATGTTTCCTTTCCTTTTCCTTTGAAAAGAAATGCAGGGATAATCCTTGTGGAAGGACAGCATAATGTTTCTTTAAATTTTCTTGCTGCTCGAGGCCTGATATTTCCTACATCAATGCATAGTCCTTATTTTGAATAAAATGTATCAGTCTTAATGGCCAAAGGATTCAAAGGTGTTTAGCCATACTTTTATTTACTTGCTGTGTGGAGTTACTAATTATGTGCCATTTCATGGGTGGCCACCCATTCACATTTACCTGCAAAATTGCTTTTCCATTATCACTTCTAGCGGGTTTAGATAAGGAGAGCAAGTCTAAACATTATACTCACAGTTACATTGGTATTCTTATGATGGGTTTTCTATCATCTGAGTTTCTATGCTCTTTCCAGCACATACTACTGGCATGGATCATGGTGAGAAAACACATGGCACAAGGATGATAACTCACATAGTGCATTGTACTAACGGAAACAGCCAGCTCACTACCAGGATTCCAATTCCCATGCAAATGTAGCAGCTAGAATAGCTTGACTTTGGATTCAAAATGAAAACAATGCAACAGCCTCCTGATGACCCTGGCTACCTTTTCATCACTTTCAACATGCTTCAGCCTCCAACTAATCTCAGGTAAAGAATTCCTATATTGTTTAAGAGTTGTAGATTTGACCTACATTTGTAGATCTGACCTACATAGTAGTGGGGGACTTCAATTTCCCCAATATTTGTTGGGAAACAAATGCTGCAAAACATGGCCCCTCCAGGAAATTCCTGACTTGTGTGGCAGATAACTTCCTCCTACAGAAAGTAGAGGAAGGAACTAGAGGATCAGCTATCCTTGACTTGAGTCTAACCAACGGAGATGACTTAGGGGGTAAAGTAGCAGTTACAGGAACTCTGGGGGAAAGTGACCATGTTGCACTTAAGTTCTTGGTTCTAAAGGAAGCAAAAGTTGAGTGTAGCCAAACACGTACCCTGGATTTTAGGAAAGCTGATTTTAATAAACTCAGAACAATGACAAGTAAGGTCTCATAGTAAGTGACTCTAATGAGAAAAGGAGTCCAAGATGGGTGGGAGTTTTTAAAAATGGAAATTCTCAAGGCACAATTACAAACAATTCCAACAAGAAAAAAAGGTGGAAGACAACAGAAGAAGCCAATGTGGCTTCACAAAAAGCTTAGAGATGACCTGAAAACAAAAAAGGACACATATAGGTAGTGGAGAGAAGGCCAAGCAACAAAAGAGGCGTACAGGCAGGTAGCACAAAATTGCAGGGATGGTATTAGGAAGGCTAAAGCTGAGAACGAGCTGAGGTTAGTGAGGGATGTTAAAAGCAACAAAAAGGCTTTCTTCAGCTATGTGCATAGTAAAAGACAGAGAAAAGAAATGGTGGTTCAGCTATTAAATAAGAATGGCAAAATGATAACAGATGACAAAGAAAAGGCAGAAGTGCTCAATTCCTACTTTGGCTTGGTCTTCTCCCAAAAGAGGGTCTATGAGCCCCCTGGCAAAAGCGAAGTACAGGCTGAAGGGGCAGGATTGCAGCTTGAGATTGATAGGAATATGGTCAAGGAATACCTAATTACTTCAAATGAGTTCAAATCTCCAGGGCCAGATGAACTGCATCCTAGAGTAATAAAGGAACTGGCAGAAGAACTCTCAGAGCCACTGTCTATTCTCTTTGAGAAATCATGGAGGATGGGTAAAGTGCCAGATGACTGGAGGAGGGCTAATTTTGTCCCTATCTTCAAAAAGGGTAAAAAGGAGGAACCTGGGAACTACAGACCACTCAGTCCGACATCAATCCCTGGGAAAATTCTGGAGCAGATGATAAAGCAATCCATCTGGAAGCACCTTGAAAACAATGCAGTGATTACTCGAAGCCAACATGGATTTGTCAAAAACAAGTCCTGCCAGACAAATCTGATCTCATTTTTGGATCAGGTAACCTCCCTTGTGGACTGTTGGAATGCTGTGGACATAATATACCTCAACTTCAGCAAAGCTTTTGACAAAGTGCCCCATGATATCCTGATGAGCAAACTAGCTCAAAGTGGGCTAGATGAAACAACGACCCGGTGGATCCACAGTGGGCTACAGACTCGGACTCAAAGAGTGCTTCTCAATGGGATCTTCTCAAACTGGGGAGAGGTAATGAGCAGGGTACCGCAGGGCTCAGTCCTGGGCCCAGGGTTCTTAAACATTTTTATTAATGACTTGGAGGGGGAGGTTCAGGGAATGCTGATCAGATTTGCAGATGACACAAAATTGGGTGGGATAGCTAATACTTTGGAAGACAGAAACAAAATTCAAAGTGATCTTAATAGACTGGAGCACTGTGCAGAAAACAACAGAATGACATTTAATAGGGATAAATGCCAAGTTCTGCACCTAGGAAAAAGAAACCAAATGTGCAGTTACAAGATGGGGGATACGTGGCTCAACAACACTACAAGCGAGAAGGATCTTGGAATTGTTGTAGATCACAATCTCAACATGAACCAACAATGTGATGTGATGTGACTGCAAAAAAGGCAAATGCTATTTTGGGCTGCATTAATAGAAGCATAACTTCCAGATCCCAGGAAGTACTAGTTCCCCTCTACTCAGCACTGGTTAGGCCTCATCTGGAGTACTGTGTCCAGTTTTGGGCACCACACTTTAAGAAGGATGCAGACAAGCTGGAGAGGGTTCAGAGGAGGGCAACAAAGATGATCAGGGGACTGGAAACAAAGCCCTATGAAGAGAGACTGAAAGAACTGGGCATGTTTATCCTTGAGAAGAGAAGACTGAGGGGAGATACAATACCGCTCTTCAAGTACTTGAAAGGTTGTCACAGAGAGGAAGGCCGGGATCTCTTCTCGATCATCCCAGAATGCAGGACATGAAATAATGGGCTCAAGTGACAGGAAGCCAGATTCTGGCTGAACATCAGGAAAAACTTCCTGTTAGAGCAATATGACAACGGAACCAATGACCTAGGGAGGTATTGGCTCTCCCACGGTGGAGGCATTCAAGATGAGGCTGGACAGCCACCTGTCAGGGATGCTCTGACTTGGATTCCTGCATTGAGCAGGGGGTTGGCCTCGATAGTCTTGTAGGCTCCTTCCAACCCTACTATTCTATGATTCTATGGTCCAAGGTCAGCCACGGAGCTTCATGGCTTGAGTGGGAATTTCAACCCAGGTCTCCCCAGACCTATACTGACAAATTAGTCACTACACTATACTGTGTTTTACATGGTATTTATATAAGAGGCTTAGAGAGCAATCTATGGCCTCTAGACAATGCAGTGGCTAGACAGCCATAGGATATGCAATTTTCTGGGAACTGACCTTGGAGCCTGTGTTCTGAGGTCGGTTCCTGGAAAACTGACCTCCCCCTACTTCCGTGCTGCCTCAGAGGCAGCGCAGAACAGCCCCATCCTCCGCGCTCTCAAGACAAGCGCGGAGTGGCTGAAAAGGGGTGTGGCTGGTGGGGTTCTGGTGCGGGGAGGGAGTAGCTGTGTGTATGACACATCCAATGTGTCGTACAGCAGCTTCCTGGTTTTGTAGGCCCCTTCCAACCCTACTCTTCTATGATTCTATGATTTGCAAGACACTTTGAGGTGAAATTGCCCATATTCACCATGACCTGGGCTCCACAATGGATGCAGTATCATTACTGGAGCTGACTGTAGCACTGTCTGGTACAGTTTTATCATATGATTTTCAGTTATTGGAGCCTGTGGATGTGAGCTTGGTCCATACCGGTGGCTGACCACTGGTATGGTCAAACCTTGTCCTTTGTGGCTTATTACATCTAGCAGGGAGGAGCTATCTGTCTGGGTCCAGGAGATTGCAAATGCTTTACTGAGGGGGGTTGGCAGTTTCAGGTTCTTTAAAAGAAGCCATAATTCAACTAAAAGAATCTATCCTGGACCTGAACTATGGTAACAATTATAGACCATTGGCTAACATTCCTATCTTGAACAAAGTAATTGAGAAAGTGGTGGCAGGACATCTCCAATCAGTCTTGGAGGAAATGGATGATCTAGATTCATGTCAATCAGGTTTCAGGAGTGGTTTTGGGACAGTGGGATTATTTTTGTCAGCAGGAGTGCAACCCTGTAGTTTCTCTTGGACCTCTCAGCAGCTTTCCATACCATCAACCATGATATTCTTCTGGATAAGCTATCCAAGTTGGGTGTGGAAGGCACCATTTGGTAGTTGTTCCACTCCTACTTGGATGGCCATTTCTAAAAGGTGATGCTCAACGCCTTGACTGTCGTGGTTTGTGGTTCCACAGGGTTGTATTTCTCCCATTCACTTTAACGTCTACATGAAACCGCTGGGATAGGTCATTCAGATAGTTGGTCTGAGGTGTCACCAGTACCACTCAGCATTATCTCTCTTTTTAAATTAGACATAGGGGAGGAGCTGTGGATGTCCTGAATCAGTGCTTGGGCACAGTAATGGACTGGATGAGGGTGAATAAACTGAGACTCAATCCTGACAGGACAGAGGTAGTGTTGGTTGGGGCTTCATTCACCCAGGTGAATAGCGTTTGGCCTGTTTTAGACGGGGTTGCATTCCCCATAAATCAGGGGTGGGGAACCTCTTTTAGCCTGAGGGCCAAATATTATGCCTGTGTTTGTTGGGTGCACTGGTTCCTGGTCCATTTCTAGGCCCAATTTAAAGGGCTGTTTTTAACCTTTAAAGCTCTAAGTGGCTTGGGACCAGGCTGCCTGACAGACCACCTTTTCCCCTATGTAGCCACCCAAACCATAGAATTTTCTTTGGAGGCCCTACTCTGACTGTCCCCATAAAGTGAAGTGAGATGGGTAACCACTAGGGAGTTGCACCCTAGTTATGGAACAGCTTCTCCAGACATGTCAGCCTGGTGCTATCCTTGTGGTCTTCTGGGCACCTTTCTGTTCATCCAGACCTTTAAAATAATTCGTTTAGTCTAGGCCTCTCATTTTGGAGTTGCTGTGAGTTTTGTTTTTGTTGCATTGACGCTGTTTTTGAGTTTATGGACTTATGCTTTATTTTGTATTTAAATAGTTTTTATGTTTGTTTATTGTAAGCCACCCAGAGAACTTTATGTTTTGGCGTGGTGTACAAATGTTGTAAATTTTTTTAAAAATAAGCATGCATACTCATTACATGATATCTCATAACTTATTAGTTGCAGCTGAATGTGCAAACTAGGGGTGTCAGAGAATTCAGCCATGGATCCCAGGGAGGCCGAATTCCAGTGAAGTCGCCCCCCCGGAATCTGTGGTGGAACGAAGTAACACCCCCCCCCCCGCAAAATGGGCCCGGAACGGAGCCCAGCTTGTGCCGGCCATCCGGTGCTCTGCGAATGGTGGCCACATCTGTGTCCCTGCGGAGGCCGTGATAGGCTACATAAATATATACATAGCCTATCACGGCAATAGGCAGGAACACAAATGGCAGCCTCCATAGCTGCTGCCATTTGCGCCCCGTCTTTTGCCGTGATAGGCTACGTAAATATATATGTAGCCTATCATGGCAAAAGACAGGGACGCAAATGGCAGCGGCTACAGCGGCCGCCATTTGCGTCCCTGTGCAGCCCAGCTGCCAGATGTCCAGCTGCGGGCAGCCCCAGCCGGCGGCTCTGTGGAGTCGCTGCGGAGCAGAGGCGGCCGGGGAGAATTTCGGGAGGAGGAACGGAGCGCCTCCCCCCCACCGCGAATGACCCCACACGGAATGAGGTAAGGGATTCATACATCCCTAGTACAAACAGCTTCCATTGAAAAGCATTGTGTTTGAGATAATGGGGAAATTCTGCATTTATTAGCTCTGTGACGGCTGTTTTACATGTTATGCACTCACTGAGTAATGAGCACGCATGAATTGGTCCTTTGAATATGAATAAAGCCAGGCATAAGCTGTTGCCAGGAAAAACTTTCTTGCCTCTCAGTATTTATTTTGATAATAATATTGATAAGACCTATTGAAGGACAATATAAATGACATTAAATAGTACTTTTAGACAAAGTGCTTCACATATATTGTCTTGACGTAACCCTTACCTGTAAGATAGATCAATATTATTATCCCCATATTACAGATGAGAGAGGGAGAGAGTGAGGCTGAGAAAGTATATCTCTCAAGGCTATATCCCAAGGCTACCTAGTGAGTTCATGGCAGAGATGAGTTTCAAATCAGAGACTTCCTGATTTGTAGCTCAGTCTCTTAGCTGCTGTGCTACACCATTTCTCATTTTGAAGGAAGGTGTAGAGATATTGCATTAGAGAAGAACAGGAATATGGGAACACAAATTATAACGTTCCTAGGACTGCAGGCACTTTGGAGAGATTTCTAGAATCAGGCAGCAGCAGATCAAGACAAATTAAACATTTCTCTTTTAGGCAACATAAAGCATGTTTAATCGGTGAGGCTGAATTGAAACTGGCATGGCCTTTTCTAACATTCGTTCTAACACAGACAGATTAGAAATAATGCTTAATAAGGGTATTTTAAACATCATCTCTAACCAGATTCAGATCTTTCTGAAAATAAGAGTTTTATTACCTTCTTGGGAGGATCAGTGTTTAAGATTAATAGAGCATTTACTGCATATGCATAAAAGGTGATTTTAAACTTGGGAGGGAGGAATTTATAAACCAGGTGAGCTATGAGAGGTACAGAGAACGGATGGAAAGGCTGTGTCTATAATCTCAGAGGAGGTAATTATAATACACCAGGGATTGGGGAAGAGAATCACCCCCTTGATATGCCTATTGCTAAGAGACCAGCGGATTCCCACAGGCTCTGGAGAGTGGAAGCTAGACAGAAATAGAACCCTAATATTATTGATCTTTGTAATAAAAAATTTAAGGAGTGTGAGAGAGGTCTTCTTTGCAGAAGCAAAGACGAGACAGAGCACTGATTGTAGCACAGTATGGTAGCGTATTGATCACTTGCAGATCAGCTGGAAAGAAATCCTAAAGATAGGAGAGGAAGACTAATGACCTCTGCAGAAAAATACACCAAGGCTTGACTTTACAGACACATTCAAGGAACAAAGTTGGTTTGAAGTTAACATACAGGAGCCTTCTGAAAATTATGTCTCAAGTAATTTGTATTATTTTCTTTTTAATGTCTAAAGGCTCACACATCTATATTTGTGTCGGGGAAAAATATTTATAAAGCTGCAATAACTGATCATAAACCATTGTATTTTACATCATTTACTTTCTTTGCAAGAACTGGGTTTTGTACTTATGGAACGGGGCCCTAGAAGGCAGATGAGCTACAGGAAACTGGCAACGTTCCCCCTTCTCCTAATGAGAAAGCCCTGTTTGGGTGTTTTCCCTCACATGGTTACAACTGTATGAGGGGAGGGACCAGGTCCTTCCCGCCCCTTATTGGGGAATGGTCTCAAGCAGGATATACTGATAATACAAGTTCTAAATTATGTGAGGAGCATATACATGTAGAGCAGGGTGCCTGCTTCTGGCCTTCTCCCTCTAATGCATAGGAGATGGTGATAGAGATGCAATGGGGGCCAGCAGGTGTGGTCCCCCCCCCCACAGAGTTTGTAATCACATGAGGGAGAATCATCTGAGGCCTGTCTCTGCATCCTGTTGTCTTCAGGGGGCTCATCTGGCTGGGATGCAGGTTAGGACCTTCTCAGTTGTGGCACTGAGATCATGAAACTTTCTTTCCCGATTGGCTCATTCTTTAATGGACTTTTGGTGAGCTGTAACGGACATGAACCTTTAGAAAGGCAGGACATACAAAACCAAATAAAAATATGTGTTGTCAGGTCTTTACTATGGGGCAAGCATTTGTTCACCTGCTGTGAAGTCTTTTAGAAGTTTTAGTCTGAGCTTTTTGCTTGTGGTTTTTATTTTATTGTGTTTTTTGTATTTTGTATGTCATTCTTAATGGCACTAAGCTATCTGAGACAAAAGATGGGGTAAAAATATTTAAATAAATACAATAAGAAAGAAAATAATACAGGAGAACTCTGGTCAGGCCCTTTTTGTCTTCTCCGCCATTAGCAAATCTTTCCTCCAAATCTTCCTGTACACTCTAAGGCAAAACGCCCAGTGATTTTGTTGCAAAACAAGGCATCTGGGGAGCTGTTAAGCTTTTAAGAATTCAGTCCTAACCACACTTACTTAGAAGTAAGTCCCACTATGTTCAATGGTTTTTAGTCCCAGTATGCAGGCATTGCTTTTATGAACTATTTTAACATAAAGGTTGAAGTGTTTTGACAATGTTGCTATGATAAAAAAATCATACTATGCATTAAAGCTCCTGTTGCTTGCACAAAATTCACACTGTGAACTAGCACTGCTGGATGTTAGTTTTTCATATAATGTCTGAATGACGCAGGGCAGTTATCCAGATGATGGCCCTTACAGGGCACACAGCTAAGTTACACTCCAGTTAAAATTCCATTGAGTTTTATTTACACGGTGAAAGAAAGTAGTCAGTCTAATCAGGGAAAGCTCTAGTTTTGAGGAGAGCCTGAGCAAAATGCTCTCTGGTGGTCATCCTGGTGGATAAGGATGTGGCCAGCTTACCTGTTAACAGAGGGAAGATAGTAGCAGCCCTACAAGCAGGCCTGGAAGGCTGGCTCTAGCCACTTGTTTAATTTCCCACAGTGCTCCAGAGTGATGGGCAAATCTGTCAGTTTCACTTTCTCCCACATTCAATTTTTGTGTGTGGAAAATCTCAAGTTTTTTCTCTCTTTGAAATGAAGAACTTTGCGAATTTTGGTAATTTTTAAAAATAAAAAATGAACTGGGGAAAAAAATCTCACTCATCTGTACCAGCCAAATTCAATAGATCCAGCTGGTCCCAGCACGGAGAGGAGAAGGATGTACTTGCCTGCCACGCAGCTGTTAAAGATGTCAGGGAAAAAGAGGAGGCAACCCCAAGGAAGCACTATCAACATGGCTGAATGCACAAGGATTCAGATACAGACTTTTAAGACCAAAGCACTCAAAGCCCTGGGCCTGGATGGAAGAATCTGTCCATTTCCATTTTCCCTACATTAGAATGGTTAAAGGTTCTTTGGAGATATGGAGAACTTTGCAAATTTGGAAACTTCTTATCACAATGGAACAGAAACAAAATTCTCACCCATCCCTACATGGAGGGCATTCAAGCTAAAATGGCTGGTTGGTGCTGCTCGGAGCTCTGGGCCAGAAGAAACAAAAAGAAAAGGAAGGGGCCAAGCGTCAGTGTTGGCAGCCGTGAGTGGCGGGCCCTGCTGGAGTTTGGAGCTCCAGATGCTGCCCATGGATGCCAGCTGCTGATGCCAGCTTGGAGTCTAATTTTATTAGCTGGACCTCAGAAAATATCCCGAATTTGTCACCGCTGACCAGTGGAGGCTGGTGGCTCTGATTTCCATGGGGCTGTGCATCCATTCC
Organism: Heloderma suspectum; assembly: GCF_057233095.1. Lineage (NCBI taxonomy): Eukaryota > Metazoa > Chordata > Lepidosauria > Squamata > Helodermatidae > Heloderma > Heloderma suspectum. Next base: position 278,870,115 of record NC_139458.1, read on the forward strand.
GGGTTTCAGTCACAACGCTACAGGATCTATCCAACATGCGGAACCTATTTGGGAATAGGGTTCAGCACCTTGGATAGCTCCTTTAGATAGCTCTGGCTGGTTCTGACCTAAACCTGGAATGCATTCACAGCCCAACCAAAATCAGAGCCACCAGCCTCCACTGCCACTGACAGTTGAATAGTCTTTTACACAAATGCAACCATGCAAATCTCTACAGTAAGGAATCACAGGGCACAATTATACTTTACATGCAACCTGAAGTCATGGTGAGCTAAAAGGGAAATGTCCTGAATGGATTTTGTTGAAGGGTATCACTAGTATTAAGGATTGTATATCCAAGCTTGTGTGAAAGTAAGGCAGCTTGCATGACTTTTCTTTCTCTTCTCCTCCTTCTCTGCCCTGCCGCCCCTTGTACCGCCTCCAAAAGCCCATGCCAGAGTGTTGCGGACCCTTCCTGAACAGTGGGAGGGGGCTGTATCATATGAAGCAGCGGCATGAGGGAGGAATTGCCCTGAACTCACGTGGAAATGGGGGGCGGGGTTGCCAGCAAAGCTTCTGCTGGAACATGAGATCTCTGCCTGCTTTCAGATTGGTTCTTTCCTTGTATTGCAGCCCTGAATTACATAGTCACCAGGAGAGCTCTCCCGCCCCAAGTCCCTGGAGAGGTGTTTTTACCACCCAAACCTTTTATTTCTTCATTTAAACCATCTTCTGTAGATGGCTTTCCAGAAAGACATCTTTTATTGCTGAACTATCTGGACTACACAAAACCAATGCACAGAACTGTATCTTAGTTCAATATTTATTTTGCAATACACCAAGGATAAATGTTTGACTATGATCTGTCATTTTTTATAAGTCTATTTTTTATAAGCCTCCTGAAATGTACTGTAATGTTAAATGTACGAAATTACAATGGACATTGCCTGTTTTGTAAATTAAAAAAAGCACACACACTTTAATAAAATCACCCTTCAACTATGCTCCAGGGTGGTTTTCATAAAATCTCCTAGGATATGTGGGATAAATATCTAGATTTAAGGTTGTGATTTCTGTTTAGAAGCATTCCTGAAGGAACTAACTCTGTTTCAGGAAAAGCTCTCCCCTTCCCACTCTGGAAAGAGAAAAAAAGAGAGGAAACATTGGATTAAAGAGAGCCACAACTTGGAACTCCAGAAGGAACATGCTTTAACCTATTAATTGACCTAATAGCCCTGGTTTCACCATGCAATATAACAGCAACATGTGCCAGAATACAGACTGGCATGATGTTTGTTTGAAACATTGACAGTTTTAAGACAGACTCTGGAAATGTTAGCATTTCAACTCTAATTGTGATTATGGTGATTTGAGTGGGTAAGAATCCCTTCTTAAGCATGGTATTCTTGCTATGCTCCTTGTATGTGAACCATTCCAAGAGACAAGCCGTTCTTCCTGGTAGTGCCACTGAAAGATCTTGCGACAATGGGAAGCCCATTTTAGAGTGTGATTAGATTCTGCCTTTTCTGGAAGGATTCAACTAGTGATGTTGGAGAAATCTGCAATGGATTCAAACGAGTCCTGATTTCCATGAAACTGATCTACAGATTCTGCAGTGGACTGGCTTTTTCTGAGTTGTGCAGATTCAGCAGACTTGTGGACTTTAAAAAAAAAACAAAACTTTGGGGGGATTTGCACAAATGCATAATAACTCAACTGTGCATTTGCAAACAGGAACAAAATTCTCGTACATCCCTAAAAATATCAGATTACATCCAAGAGCAGACGCTGTAACAATCCCTGGACACCTGACAATCCGCAAAACACAGATGGAACAAATTTAACGAGATCCGTACATCCCTAGATTCAACCCAGGCTACTTTTCTAGGTAGCATACTACAAATTAGCTGGGCAAATGTTCCCTTGGTTGCTGATTTAGAGATTAGATATAGATGAAGACAGATGGACATTGTTGGTCTCATTTGATATGACAAATGATAGGGCCAGAAATATTGGAACAAGGATAACTGTTTTGGCAGTTGGCCTCTGTACACCACCACATTGAAGTTGAAAGGAAACACACCCAGATAGGAGTGAAGTCAGGACTTTCAGCTGTAATTCAAGGGATGTGACAAAAGTGGGGCACTAACCATTCAGGAAGGACAGCCAGTGGCACACACACACACCCATCGTTGGTGGCTCATAAGTAATGGAACAAATGGCTGACAAGCAGCTGCATGGCCAGGTGTGGCCTGTTTCCTGGGTAACCCATGACCAATCAAGCAGATAAAAGGCCTGCAGGGGGTTCTGAGTGGTACATTTGAATTTGGTAGCTGTTCACTGGAACTCCCAACATGAGGTCCAAAGAAGTGTCCATGTGAGTGAAGGAGGCCATCATTAGGCTGAGGAAACAAAATAAACCCATCAGAGAGATAGCAAAAACAGTGAGAGTGGCCAACACAACAGTATGGAACATCTTGGAAAAGAAGGAATTAACTGGCAAGCTCAACAGCAAAAGGCTTGGAAGACCACGGAAGACAACTAAAGTGAATGACTGCAGAATTCTGCTCATGGCAAAGAGGAATCCTTTCACAACATCTAGCCAGGGCAAGAAAGCTCTTGAGGAGGTAGGCATGTCATTGTCAACATCTACAGTCAAGAGACAGCTTTATGAATGTAAATACAGAGGCTTCACAACAAGGTGCAAACCACCCCTCAAGAACAGACAAGCCAGATTAGCCTTTGCCAGCAAACACCTAAAAAAGCCTTCCCAGTTCTGGAATAAGATTCTTTGGGCTGATGAAACCAAGATTAACTTGTACCAGAATGATGGTAGGAGAAAAGTATGGAGAAGGAAAGGAACAGCTCCTGATCCAAAGCATACCACATCATCTGTCAAACATGGTGGAGGCAGTGTTATGGCATGGGCATGTATGGCTGCCAAAGGAACTGGGTCACTGGTGTTTATTGATGACCTGACTGCTGATAAAAGCAGCAGGATGAATTCTGAAGTGTATTGGGCTATACTTTCTGCTCAGATTCAGTTGAATGCTGCCAAACTGATAGGACGCCGTTTCATATTGCAGATAGATAGTGACCCAAAACATACAGCAAAAGCTACCCCAGAGTTTCTCCAAGCAAAGAAGTGGGATGTTCTTCAATGGCCAAGTCAGTCACCTGATCTCAGCCCAATAGAGCATGCTTTTCACTTCCTGAAGACAAGACTGAAGGCAGAAAGACCCACAAACAAGCAGCAGCTGAAGGCAGCTGCAGTAAAGGCCTGGCAGAGCATCTCGAGGGAGGAAACTCAGCATTTGGTCATGTCCATGGGTTCCAGACTTCAGGCAGTCATTGACTGCAAAGGATTTTCATCCAGGTATTAAAGGCGATCCTTCAGTTTCAAATGATGTTGGTTTGTTCTATTACTTACGAGCCACCAACGATGGGTGTGTGTGTATGCCACTGGCTGTCCTTCCTGAATGGTTAGCACCCCACTTTTGTCAAACCCCTTGAATTACAGCTGAAAGTCCTGACTTCGCTCCCATCTGGTGTGTTTTCTTTCAACTTCAATGTGGTGGTATACAGAGGCCAAGTGCCAAAACAGTTATCCTTGTTCCAGTATTTCTGGCCCTGACTGTACATTCCTTTTACAAATACATTCTTGACAGAGAGAAAAAAAATCCATGATTCCCTTACCAAGCAAGAGCTGTGATCAGCCTGAAATTTGGACACTTGATGTCTGCTTCATTATAGTAGCACAATCCATTTTATATCGGTACCACTGCCCTGGTATAATTGAAGGTGAATCAGGTCTAATTGGTCCATTTTCTATGGAATTCACATTATAGTGAAGTACTTTGTACCTTGAAGATAAAATTTTCTTGATTTGTGATAGTTGTTTTGCTGTTGTTCTGAAATTAGCCTCCCCTTTTTTGTATTCCTTTATTTTCTTTCTATATACTGCCTATGTTTAAGGTTGTTTTTTTTTTAATGGGAGATTGGAATTCTCTTTTAGTAAATGTGTAACTGGGAACTGTGAATAGCCTGTGTATAAGAGTGCAGAAAGCATGGTTGATTGGTGTATGAATGGGCAATGAATATTAGAAACAAAAAATATGGGCTGGACCTAGAAGTAGAAGGCCTTTTCTGCGTGGAAAAAGAATGTTTGCAGACTTAGCCCAAGATCCTTGTGTGAGGAAAGAGAACTGAAATCCATATGTGTGCACACTCTCTTGCAAAACATATCAAGATGCATGCTGGCACAAGGTGTTGTTACTCAAGGTGTTGCACAATCTCTTGCACAACATCATGCAATGTCTTCTGCTGATTGTGCACTACAGTTCACAGAACAGTGCAGGGCCACCCCAAGACATTTTGCTGCCCTGGCTGGGGCTGGGCCCCAAGGCAAGCAACTGGTCACCGCGGTGCTCAAGGAGGCTCTGGCAGAAGGAAGGACAACTGGCAAGGCAAAGAGCACAGCAAGGCAGAGACTCATAGCACCTCGGACAGCACTCTGCAGGAGCTGCTAGGCTGGGGTAATTCCTCATGAAGAGGGTTGTTGTTCCAGCAAGGGACTAGCAGCAACTGAGGACTTAAGTAGGTTGGTCCGCAAAGGTCCCTCAGAAGCTCCACCTCCCACTGGGAACTGACTGCAGCCTTAAAGGGCCCATGCTCATTTCTATAACCTTAAGCTCCTATGTGGTGGAGGGACCTGAAAGATTTTGGAAGAGTTATTCTTGGAGGCTGAGGTTGATGGGAGGGCTGAGTCCTTGGTTCTGGGGGATGCGGAAATGGCAGAGGGTCCTTCCTGGAGTGAGGTGATCAGTGTCTCGCTGGGCTCAGAGTCTTCTTTGGGGTGATGCTGAGCCTCTAGACCTGGGGCCATGACACCTACTACCTGAGGCAAAGGACAAGAGGGAACCTCCATTCCATGTACAAAAGCTGTCTGGACAGGTAGTTGAATCTTACTTCAACATCAGTGATGGCACAGCATCTTCCCCATCCCCCGAATGCAGAAGGGTAGCTTTTGCAGGGCAGAACAAGCCACATGGAACACACCGATCTGTCCTCCAACAGAGACTAATAGCCAAGGGGCAACTACTGCTGTACCCTCCATATCACCCATCATCTGCCATCTGAGGTGATTGCCTCATTCTGCCTAATGGTAGGGCTGGCCCTGGAACAGTGCCACTGCCAGAATTTCTTCTGCTGCAACATCTCCGGATTCAAATCTATGTCTTTAGCCATATTTTCTATGTACCATTTATTTGCATTAGGCCCTGGGAGAATTCACACATTACCACACATTCTCCACTAAGTACAGCATACAGTGGTGACTTTCATGTGTGATGTAACCAGCAGAGGCTATGCATCCTAGACACAGCTTTGCTCACCTCAAACATACTTTTGAGAGCTTGTCAACATTTTACAGATACTACAGGTACAGATACACACACAAAATAACATCCTGCCGCTGTGGTAAGATCTCCTGTGGAGTGCTGAAGAAAGAAGGACTGTTCGGGATGATTGAGAGAAACCGTGAAATGCATGTTGCAAGCCATTACAGGAAATTTGCCTATAAAGGCCTATTGGGGAAATACAGCATCATAGCAAAGGACACAAATTAATCTTGGCAGCCAGATAAGAAGGTTGATGATGCAAGAGGAAGTTCTTGCATCTTGTTTTGCTGAGGTTGTTAATTCAAATCAGTTTCTGAATGAACCATGATCACTTTAAAGCCCTTTAAAGCATCATGGGACCCGGATGTCATGTTTGCCTTCTCCCATACAAGCCTGCCTGCTTATAAATAGGATCATCAACAGTCCCTCTTGTATGTCCCAGCAACACCTGAAATAATCTGGTTGGGATGAAGGAGAGAGCTTTCTCAGTTGCTGTGCCCTGTGTTTGGCTTTTTGCTGCATTTTAAAAGCCTTCCCTTTGGGAGAAGGCTTTTGGATTTCACTGCTTTAGAGTGCAATCCTAAATGGATAGGCGGCCGCCTCTGACCTCAGAGGCGACTGCCTATCCAAAACAAGGCAGGAGAGGCACAGGGGTATCTTTCCCTCCGCACCTATCCTACATTACTGTTTTTCGCTAGACAGCCGTTTTCGGCTGTCTAGCGGCGGGGGGGCCGGCCAGGAGAGGAAGCTGCCGTACGGCACGTACAATATGTTGTATGCGCAGCTCCGCTCTCCCTGCCCCGGAACACCTCCAGCCCCCCTTTCAACTGCTCCGTGCTCCTCTTCCCAGCTTGGAGGATGGGGCTTCTCCATGTTGCCTCTGAGACAGCCCAGACAAGGGGGGAGGTCGGATTTCTGGGAACCGACCTCAGAGCACGGGCTCCGAGGTCGGTTCCTGGAATAGAGCATATCCTATGGCCCTCTAGGAAGTGTCTAGCGGCCATAGGATTGCTCTCTTAAGGCTGCAATCTTATAGACACATTTATGTGGGAGTAAGACCCATTGAACTCAATGGGGCTTACTTTTGAATAGACACATATAGGATTGCACTGATACTCTATTATACAATGTTTTAATTGGGCACTCTAGACGGTTATTTTTACTCTGCTGTTTTTAATTTTTGTAGTTTGATTTTTAGATGGCCTTGTAGTTTTCCAACAATCACTGGCCACCTTTCAGTCTTTGAGTGAAGGTGGGATAAAAATGTTTTAAATAAACAAATGAAGGGTGTTGTCTGGTTTTTAACTTTTGCTTTTTAATGGCATGTTGAGAGTATAGAATGTGCATTTTTGTTTTCTACCAGACTGGGATAACTAGAGTTTAAGGATGAAATAGACATAGTTCAAGATTCAGGAGGTCTATTATTAGAACACAGCGAATATCTTTATATATTTTTGAACAGCATTTTTACTTAAACATTTCCACCCCTCCCCCTTTCCACCCAAATACCTATGACTCCGCTATGTGGGCTGAGCTACTGTTCTGACAACTACACAGGCTTGTTTCTGTGAGTGAAATGCCCTTTGGGCAAAGCAAATTTTACAAACAAGGTATTTTGGTGACCTTGTATGTATGAGCCAGACAGGCGTCATTAGCAAGTGATTTGGCTGGAGAGACTCCTGTAGAGGCAGGGAGATTGTCTGTTGTTCCTATTACAAAAGCTCAGTTGACATTTGTAAAAGATGAAGGTTGGAGCAAATGGCACAAATATTCCCCACAGCTTAAAGGCTCACATTTCACTTAAATATAGAAAGAGGTAGAGGCTTCTGTGGCTTAGCAGATAAAATGTAAGGAGACCAGCCAAGCAAGGCACTTGAGTGTGTTTAACATCAGGGACTCTAATAGTGCTGTTGAACTGGATGGGTTTTCCCTCACATGATTTAGATTTAATAAATAAGCTATTTCAGATGTTCAGGATGGCACATGGTACAGTCCCCTTTTGGGACCGAACCACCTCAGAATACACAGAGACACCACATGTTTGAAACAGAGACCATGCTAAACATTTCTGTACATGTGGAAAGCAAGAGTCCACCTCTGCTCTGATGTGGAGTTCTGCCAATGTACATGGCTAATAAGAATGGGAGGGTGCTTTTAAGCAAGCGATTCTCGGCCCCTACATGTATTCTGAGGTAGTACAGTCCCATGAGAAGGCTGTACTACCTGCCACCCTGAACACTGGGATCTGCTCTGTTAACATGCTTCAGGTGAAGGAGACTTTAGCTACAGCAAAGTTTTTCAAATGCGGACCAGGATTCCAAAACAAAGCTACCACCCTTTGCCAGTCACACACATGCCTGCTTGGAACCTGAGAGTTCATGAAGGAACTGGTGGGGCTGGGGAGACAATTTTCACCAATTCCTCTTTTCCCCAGAGGGCTGGGGGACCCTCTGGAATAGTATGGGAGGTAGTGTGGGGAGGGGGCACTTCAGAGCAAAGGCAGAATCAGTGAAAATGGCCTTCCCTCCTTCTGCCAAGGGAAGCCTCCGAGGGATCCATGGCCTTTCTGTGAATGGAAGGAGCCCTTCCATTTGTGGAAGGGCAACTCAGGATCTAAGCTAGGGTGGCCAGGTGTCCTACTTTACAGAAGACAGTACTCTATTTGAAGACATCCTCTGTTTGAAGGGCTGTCCAGTCCAAGTCCAGTTTAAAGTTGAAGAAGAATAAGGAGGAAGAGCAGGTGCGATGAAGTTGCCCAGTAACGTTTAGCATCTGGATGGTAGACTGAGCAGGCACAGAGGTCAGTTGGTCACAGTCTCCCCACCCCGCCCTGCTCCATCCTACCCCATGGTGAAATGTGTTATATTTCTATTTAAATTACAGCTTTTTTCTTCTTCTTCTAAATTCGCATCTATACATATAAATTAGCATATGGAAATGTTATGCAGATTAGTATCACCTTTGGTCCTCTTTTTTTGGCGATGTGTAAGAGACCACCCTGTTAACCTATGAAGATTTGTCAGAGGACATGTTTTCTGCCTGGAAGCTGTCTTCAGTTCTGGGCACCTTGTAGCTGCTTCAACTCATCACCAGTCCAAGGAAGAGAGACTACCTTCACTTGCAACCTCCCGCTGCCTCCAACTTGCTTCTGCAAGTCTCCATGGCCAGACCCTCTATCCCATGCAGGTTTCGACTGGCTTTCGACTAAGGGCTTCGTCCTGTAGGGAAGTATTGGGCTTCTTCCAAAGTATGTAGCTGGGGCAATTCCCTGGATATCTCATGGAGTCATTGGAGTAGGGATTCTGTGCATTATGGGGTTTGATTTTCAGAATGGACTTCATTCCTCTTGATTGGCTTTTAGACATAACATAAAGGGGGCAATTTACAAATGAAGGTGGTGTGTGTGTGTTTGTCTGTTACAATGTATACATAATGAATGGTTTATTTGCTCCTTGCGTATGCAACGATTTCCTTTCAGTACATCTCAGTGTCATTTTAGGCTGTGTAATTTTTAAAAATTAACTTTCTGCATGTGGAAAAAACTTCAACATAGAATGATTTGTTTGCAATCATTATGAGCCTTAATTACAGTATATGTGCTTATGATGGAATTGGATTGAATACATGCAATTATATAATTAAAACATGTAGTCACATAATTTAATAAATGTGTATTTAACTAAAAGAGCTTTGCTATAGTGGCATAAACAGATGCCTAAAACTGCTTGGCTCTACATCATTCAGGTTTGTATGTGTGTCTGTTTTAAAGTTCAGTGTTTGTGTTGTTTCGAAGTGTAATTTTATTCCTGTCAAATATACAAAAATAGATTAAGCTATTTGTGAAGTCAATTCATTTAGCTCTTTTGTTGTGCTAGGTGCATTACAGAATACTTCTAGATTCTATTCATTTGTTGTTGTTGTTGTTTATCTGAGGTAATTTGCTAAGCCCTTTCATATTTTTGTTAACCTACATTTGAAGGAATCAGTTTATTTCAACACTGACAACCTTCTTGGTATTATATACATTTAAGGATGCAATCCTTTGCATGTTTAGGCAGAAAAAAGTCCTACACCTCCCAGCATGCTGGCTGGGGCATGCTGGGGGCTGTAGGATGTGCCCTAAGTTTAATTTTTTCCAGTGGCAGATTTAAGCATACACTTTGTTCCCACTGTGTTCTCATGAGGCAGAGGAACCATGCAAACCCATCCCTGACCACCCAACAGATAACATAATGTATGGCGTAAACATTTCATGTGCATGCCCAGTTGCATGGTTACCTAAGACTGGGCTGAACTTTGAAATGGGAGAAGGGAAGTTGAACTGTGAATTCTTGTAGTTTAACCTTGAGCACATTTTAAATTGAGCCCAGATCCCTTTGAAGGTTGATCCAGTCTACATATAGGAACATAGGAAGCTGCCCTATACTGAGTCAGAGCATCGGTCCATCTAGCTCAGTATTGTCGACACTGACTGGCAGCAGCTCTCAGGGTTTCAGGCAGATTTTTTTCCAGTCCCCTACCTGGAGATGCTGGGGATTGAACCTGGGACCTCCTGCATGCAAAGCAGGGGCTCTACCACTGAGCCATGGCCCCTCCCTTAATTTCATGTCCTCTTTGCCCCCAGTTCCTCTTTTCCCCAAACTTACCCATGCAAGAAGCAGTGGTAAAGGCTTGTGAGCAGGTGTGGAGGGATCCATTGACACTAGAAAGCAAGGGAACTACATTTCCAGTCCTTAAGCCTGCATGTTTTCTGCCACTGTGAGGTTGCCTGCATGCCTTGCCCATGTGCAGCTGCCCCTTTCCACAAACCTAGCCAGGTATAGAAAGGGGCAGCTGAGGTAATGAAAGCTGGTGGTAGGGATTAAGGACTTGTCATGTTCCCTTTGCATTGCCAAAAAAGAGGAAATGCATCACCAAAAAAGAGGACAAATGAGGATATCAATTTGCATAACATTTGCACACACACACACACACACACACACACACACTTTGGGACTACAATAACTACAGTTAAAATAAAAATACAGTACATCTCACCATAGTGAGATGCTTTGACTTGGATTCCTGCATTAAGCAGGGGGTTGGACTCGATGGCCTTGTAGGCCCCTTCCAACCCTACTATTCTATGATGCTATGATAGTGGGGAAGGTTGTGACCAGGAGATCTGTGTGCCTGCTCACTCTGTTCTCCAGGTGCTGACCCTTGTTGGAAAAGTTCAAGGCTCCTGCTGCTCTCCCAGTGGTTATCTTTAAACTGGAGTTGGACTGGGCAGCCCATCAAATAGAGGGCAACTTCAAATAGAGGACTGTCTTCTGAGAGTGCTTAAAACAGAGGACTGTCCTCTGTAAAGTGGGTTACCCAGCCACCCTATATGATCATCAACTGGGTTTGATTGAGATTGGAGTCAAGTTCAAATGAACAAAGAATCTTGGGGCATCTTAAAGACTAGCAACTCTATTCTGCCCTAAGCTGTCGTGGACACAGTTTATGCCATAATAAATCTTATGCCAGAATAAATTTGTTAGTCTTTAAGGTACCACAAGACTCTTCACTGCTTTTGTTGCACCAGACTACCATGGCTACCCCTCTGGAAATCATCATATGTTAAAATGAATTATTTTAAAACAAGAATTAGCTTGTCTGGAAAATAATTAATTTTACTTGAGGTCAGTCTGAACTGGGTCAGGGGATTGCACACGTCATTCATGGACACACGATTTGCACAATTTTTCTCATATTTCTTGAGAGATGAATTAAGTGACTCAGGCATCCATGCAATTGGGAATCCACATGGAACAACCACTTTACACATAATGTTATCTGCTTGGTAGAAGTGGAAATGATGCCTATTCTTGCACCATACCAAGACCGTGGCCTGGAGATGTATGAAATGGGCTTAAGTAATGGCAACCATATGTCTTCAGAACACATTAAGTTTCCATCCCAGTGTTCCTCTGGATGACCTGGATTACATCAGATTACATTTCCTTTGGTGAGTGAAGAGGCCAATCCTAGATTAGTCCACAACTACCACTTCAATAAATATTAGTGAATATATGATCTTGGAGTGGGGTTAATGAGTGCTTGTTCTGGAACTCTTGTAACAATTTTATGTTCTGCCAGCTCGAAGTGATGGAGTTGATCCTGCCTGCAGCCACACACCTTGGATGACATCAGCAGGTTCCAGCTTTGAGAACTATTTTGAGAACTTCCCCTTTGTTCTTTTTGACTGAGGCTGAATCTACACATAGCAGTTATACTGTTACCATACCATTATCATAACTATTGGTGCCCATTGGTGTCATGTGTACACTATAGTTATGATAACGGTATGATAATGATATAATTGCTATGTGTAGATTCAGCCCAAGAAGCTTGTGACTGCACAAATATTCCTATGAGTGGATAGTATCTTGGAAAAACTTACTAGGAACTCCATGAGTGGATGACATTGCTATGAAATAATATAAAAGCGACCCTGAGGTCAGCCTTCCCCAACCTGGTACCCTCCAGATGTTTTGGACTACAACTCCCAACATTCCTGAGTGTTGGCCATGCCAGCTTCTGATGGGAATTGGTCCCAAACATCTGGAGGCCACCACATTGGGGAAGGCTGGATCTAGTCCAGAGTCCTGTTTCCCACTGTGGCAAGCCAGATGTCTCATAGGAGGCCACAAGTGGGGCATGAAAACTAGTGCTTTAATAAGCCAAAAGCAATTGCATGAAAGAAAAAAATCAATATTCAAAGAGGGATCAATCATTATGAAAAACTTCGTAATTATCTGTTTATGCTGGCCTTTCCCGATCTGATGCCTTCCAGATGAGGATGATGGGAGGGCACTGCGCTGGCTGTGGATGATGGGAGTTGCAGTCCAGAACATCTGGAAGGCACCATGCTGGGCAAGGCTGGTTTACATATTGTAAAATGGATATGAATGCATATGCTTCAACCATTTTTAATTATTTTGTAACATGGAGACTGTAGATGAAACCTGCATCAGTAGGTGATAAGGATCCTGCAATTTCTCTAAATAGTTTTTTTCACTGGCCAGTGTTGGAGACTGACTGCCTATGTTGGAGACCAGAAGTCTTTTTTCTTTTTTATCAGTGGCAGTCTTATGTCCATATAAGAATACATTAAAGCTACCTCTCCCTCCTCCCTCCAATACTTCTATTTAAAGCTTCCAAAGGAGGGATAAATGACAGACTCACACTCAATTTGGAAAAAAAACCTGGTGATTATGATGACATGAAAATTAATTCACAGAGAAATGTGTTCCCTAAGCAGTTCACTTCAGCAAAGTCTGACAAATCTGAAATTGTATCTGAATAGTTGAGGCTATCTAAAAGGCAGAACAGCAGTTTAAACATCCAAGACATGCAATTGTTAGTTGTCCATTACAGAGGAGGTGCTGGGGAGGAAATGAAGGAGAAGCACTCAAACAAGGTGGGCAGGGTGTCCATGATAATCTCATTTGTGACAAAGCAAGAGACAACCTGCCTGACCAGGCAAAGAAAATTTGTGCTCACCTGATACTAGAGAATGCAATACATAGTTTATTGTTATTACCATTTTTTACCAGTAAGTAGAATTCAGGATTTGAGGCCCATAAAGCTATTTCACAAATGTTGCTGGGGAATCAGTGTGATGGTTTGTGCCAGGAATACTACCATCACTCAGAGTTGGCGAGGGCAAGGAGTTTGCAGCTTCCTGGAGGCTCCTTGAAAATGTATGAGAATTTCTTCAGTGGAATGATCAGGGAAGATGGATGGGCTTGTCAAGAAGACAGCTTGCCCACCATGACCAATCTTCTCCAGCAATGCAGAATCACAGGTGTGTTCTAGGGCCCCATTCTCAATTGATGTAGAGTGACAGGCCCCTTGAATCTGGCTGGTGCCCTACATGTACCATGCATGCAATCCTAGAAATGTGAAGTGTTAATGTAATAACACATGCTTGCCATGGAGCTATGGATGACTACAACTTCATGGTTGGGTGTTTGGTAGCAAATCAAGTTTTACTGTTGTATGATGTGTGAAATGGTCTTTATAAATTCATCACATGGCATCTGCATGGAGAACCAGTCACTTATAATGATGAGGAGAGTGATGAGATGGAAGCCTTATTACCTCACCACCTGATGGGGTCACAATGATGTTTGCTTCACTATATAGTTTGATGCTATGAGTGACAGACTGTGTAGAAGCCATGCTGTGATTTTGTAAGACCTGACATAATATAATAAACACCCTCTAAACATGAGGATTCAAGTTTATGATAGTGCTTTTCCAATGTGATCATAGAGTTGAAGGTCATCTAGTCCAACCTCCTGCTCATGCATTGACAGCATTCCTGACAGATGTCCATCCAACCTCTACTTAAAGATCTCCAGTGAAGGAGAGCCCACCAACTCCGGAGGTAGTCTGTTCTGCCGTAGACCAGGTTTTATCATTAGGAAATTTTTCCCACTGTGCTTACCTGCAACTTCTAGCCCTCTGGAGCAACAGGGAATAACTCTGCTTAATCTTTTGCATGTTAGCCCTTCAGATATTTGAAGTCCGCTATCATGCCTCCCCTTAACCTTCTTTTCTCTAGGTTAAACATACCTAGCTCTTTCAACCGTTCCTCACAGGACTTGGTTTGTGTTAGAACTGTTCTTGACTCTTGTCATCACAGTTTGTTTGTAAAAGAAATACTTATTTCCCTGCAACGATCATTGATATGACAATGTATCTCTTGCTCCCCTGATGACACATCTATATGAAGAGTTGTGATGATACATAAAATAAGGGCATCAACTACAAGAACTTTATTTTCTCCATGTTTTCTGTTTCATGTGTTCCAGTCTCAACTTTAATATCTCATTAATAATGTAGTGCTTTGGACTGAACAATTATGAAATTTAATATGCTCCCTGGAGGAAGTTGCTATATCATTTGAACATGAACAAATGCTGGCTTGTATCAAATATTGATTGTGGTGGCATGTCTATACCACTCAGTGGTTTTGAATTGTAATACTGAGATGGGAAAATGCAATAGCAAACTCTACAGAGTGTTAGTGAATTTGCTGTCAGAGATGTTAGCTAATGTTGCTGAACATGGGGGAATATTGTTGAAAGTGGATAGGAACAATGGATATAATCATTCTCTTAATTAAGTCAGTGACAAAACACATCAATTTAATAGGGCTGGATTGTACCCCATACACACACACACACACACACACACACATACACACTCTGTGATGAATTTCTCAATGTCCTAGAGGGGGACTAGTAATATGCTGTATTCGCCATTAAGGCTATACACACTTACTTGTATAAGGAAGCAATCCTACCGGGCTAGGCGGCCGCCTTCAAACTCAGAGGCGACCACCTATCCAATGCAGGCCAGGAGAAGCATGGAGGGGATCATTCCCTCCGTGCTTCAGCCACCCTGCATTTGCAGCTAGACAGCCGATTTCAGCTGTCTAGCCTTGGGAAGGCGGAGTGGGAGAAGCATCTGCTGGATGACACATGATGTGCCAGAACTGCATTTCCACCTTCCCTGCCCTGGAAGCCCCCCAGAATGCCCCAATTTGGCTGCTCTGTGCTCCTCTTCCAAGTGCAGAGCACGGGGCCATTCTGAGCTTCCTGTGAGGCAGCATGGGAGGGACGGAAGGTCAGTTCTCAGGGAACCTACCTCGGAGCATGGGCTCTGAGGTCGGTTCCTGGAAACTGATGTATCCTATGGCCATCTAGCCACTGACTAGCAGCCATAGGATTCCTCCCTAAGTGTAGGTCTGTATTTCTCTGTATGCAAATGCTACCATTGTCAGAGTGAAGGGTGTTGCATACCTTAATCTTCATTTCTAATAGATCTGTCACTGACATTGTGAGTTTCAATAAACCAATTAGTTTATTTCCCTGGTAAACAGGATATCAGGTACAAAACCAAAATATTTGTTCCTAACAGAAATGACATTCCAAACTTTCTCTTTGTTTCAGAAGGTTCTTCAAGGAATCCACCGTCACTTCCAGATTTACAAGGTCTCTTCCAAGACTCTATCCATAATACAAAACCGCAACGGTCTCCTTGGATGAACTGGTTTTTTATTGTGTTTGTTGGTTTGTTTAATTTAATTTAGCTATATTTGTATGGATGTCCAACAACATACAGTATTAAAATACAATACCCAAAGAGTAAAAAGCAGCATAAAATGATTCTTTCCAGCAGAGGAGGAAATAAAACAATTAATAATGCAAATAACAATAAAAACACAAACCATAAATTAAGACACCCAAACTGTAAAATCACAAGTTGTTTCCTCCTACCCTTTTATGCACTTGTTTATGGAGACAATCCATCACAGAACAACTGTGTTATCTGACAAAATTCATTGTTTTACTTACCTGCATGGTTTAATTAAATCTTGATTCCACTGGAAACTGTGAACACCAAATTATGTTTTGCTGGCTGGACAAAAGTTTACATTACATGGCCAGTCTGAATTTGAAGCTAACCCTCTAGTCTTCAGTCCTCATTTCCTAAGTGGCCACAATACTGTAATCACATCCTGCCTGTCTGACAGGACTTAGATTTGAGTTCAAGATTACTCTGAACATGGTATTTGAATTGTGATAACTATGGGTTGTATCCAATGTTAGTCTAACTTAAGTCCCATTCATTTCAGTGGGTTGATTCTAAGTAGGACTAACAGTGGATACAGCCTATGGATTTTGTACACCCTGCACTTAGCTTAACAATTTAGTGTAAGTAAGAGGATAAAACTCCATGCTCCATGGTAAGGTATAGAATAGTACCTCAAAACTTTTTTTTTTTTTTTTAAAGCAAGGCAGCTTCAGGACGGGAAAATGTAAGGCAGAGAAGCAGCAAGGTAGGGAGAGATGCTTAAAGCTTTTTCTATCTACCATTTTCCTGCTCCAATTGCCTTCCTAACAGCTTAATTTTTAAAAAAGTAGTGTTCAGGCATCGTTATGGCACTGTTACATGCATTAGTGTAATGAGCAGTTTGCCCTGATGTATTTTATTTGTTTCTTCTCCAGAGCAAATTTCTTTGTCTTGTGACTTAAAAATAAATGCTTCTTATTTAAAGTTACAAAGTTCTCCTCTGGGATTATTCAGACAAATTGTTTGCCTCACAATTAGATCTCTGCTTCAGTTAAACGAATGGAGGGTTAAACTAGGAATAAGAAAGGCAGTTTAGGAAACTGGTCTAACATAAGTTAGAATGAGGTTCTGATTGAAGAATCCAGCCTATTTTTGATAAACAGCAGCTAAGGTGGTGAACTTGTGTTTGGACTGTACCACTTCAGGCTGTAGGTGTGTGTATCATAATGTAATGCTACTCTATGAATAAACACTCCTGTGCATAGAAAACTAACACGTCAGAGAGAAGGGTAGGCTACAATCCTTCTCACTGACATCTAGTCTTCCAAGTGGAATGTGTGTGTGTAAGGACCAGCATTTAATCATGTGAGCCCCCAGTCTGAAGTGGTACAGTCCAGACAAAGGCTGAGAACTACACCTCATGAAGGTGAATACTTTGGCTGGAAAGTAATTGCAAATAAGGAAGCCTGTGATAACATTGGGCTCTATCCAAAATTACATGAGTGGATTTCCTCTCCTGTCCCCTGCACCTCCTGTGTGCCCCCCCCTGCTCTGGGGGGGGATGGGGGTCCATTCTGCCAGTGGTGTCCATTCTGCTGGCAGATGGATGGACACCTTTGAATACAACCCATTGTATTAATGGTTTTCCACCTATGTGGAAACTGATTTGTTTTCTGAGTTTCTTTTGGGTATAGAAAGGCATTATCCTGGCATTCTGGAATCCTAATTGCTTCTACGCAGCTGGGGGTTGGTCAGAGCGGATGAGCTCTATATTTTGGCTCTGTGTTCCCTGGAACTGAACAAACAGGGTGTACAAACCAGGGTGTTTCGTGTGGCACTGCTCTAAATGGAAGTGTGGTTTTTGAACTGAGCTTGTGGCTCATTCGAAGTTTTTTTTTTCTTTTTCTCTGTGTCTCTTTTGTTCTCTTTCTCTCTTTACTTAGGCTGCTGGGTCACCTGACTCAGACTCCTATATTATGCTTAGTTTCTGCCTGCCCCATTTCAACATTTTAAAAAAAATCTTGGAGTGAATCTTTGGGTGGCCAGGTGTCCTGGGCCAGATCTACACCTCGTGTCATATCAATACGATCCCATCATGGTAATGCTACATCCCTCTTGGGCATTTGTAGCTCGTAGCACACACAATGACATCTGTTACAATATTTTGGATAATACAGAACAAAAAGTGGGAAATAATGCTAGAAAAGCAGTATATGAAAAACATTAGTGTAGATCTTCTCCTAATTTACTGAGAACAGTCCTCTATTTTGAAGGTGTCCTCTATTTGAAGGACTGTCCTGTCTGAGTTAAAGATGAAGAACCATCCGAAGGAAGAGCTGGGCCTTGAATTTGCCTATCCACTGCGCCTGGATAGCAGACTGAGCAGGCACACAGGTCACCTGATCACAGTTTGTGAACTTTAATGTATTTCTATTTAAAGTATAGTTACCATTTCTAAATTTGCATCTCTCCTCTCTCTCTTAATTAGCATATGCAAATGTTATGGGAATTGGTATCCTCTTGTCATCTGTTTTTGATGATGCACTTTCTCTTTTTCGGCAAAATGTAAGTGGCCAACCTACTCATGAGTCACCTGACTCAGCCTGCCACTCTGAAAGACTGTGGCTTATGGATGGGGCCACATTCCACAACTGAGGGTGATCAAAGCAGGCGAGCTCTGTTGCTGGGCTCCAGGTTTCCTGGATGTGAGCGACTAGAGCAAGCAAATGGGGTGGGGTCAGTGGAGGCTGGTGGCTCCGATGTCAGTGGGGTGGTGAATCCACTCCAGTTTTCAATCAGAACTAGTCAGAGCTCTAAAGGAGCTATCACTGGGTAGGGTAGTTTGAGGTTATGTGGGAATTTAGTGGGGAAGGTTGAGGGCAGTCCAGGGAATGGCAGAGCCATCTAGAGATCCTAGCACCACGAGCACATGGGGAGCTGTTCTAGCCCCCTGCGGGGCATGTGCTATACCTGCCTTTTGGCCTGAGGACACCATGAGTGACACCTTCAAGCAAGCACAGGCTAGTAGCTCTGCTGGAAAAGGTGGTGATGGGCTTCGAGGCACACTTCTCTGCAAAGCTCTCTGCACTCTTGCTAATCTGGGAGGATTTGGGGATGAGAGGCAGGCAGCCCTCCTGAAAGAGCACCAGAAGGGTGCCTGCAAGGAAGAAGTCATGATGGCAGTCTTCCGATAACTGAAAGCCATGCAGAAGATGGAGCAGAGTTGTTCTTTATTGCTCCAGAGGGCAGGACTAGAACCAATAATTGAAAGTTGCAGGTAAGCAGGTTTTGGCTAAACATTAGGAGAAACTTCCTAACAGTGAGGGCTGTTGGTCATGGATTTGACTTCCTTGGGAGGTGGGGGATTCTCTCTTCTTCAAGCTGGATGGCCTTCTGTCAGGGATGCTGTAGCTGGATGGCCCTCTGGATGGCCTTCTGTCAGGGATGCTGTAGCTGGATGGCCTTCTGGATGGCCTTCTGTCAGGGATGCTGTAGCTGGATGGCCTTCTGGATGGCCTTCTGTCAGGGATGCTGTAGCTGGATGGCCTTCTGGATGGCCTTCTGTCAGGGATGCCATAGTTCGATGGCCTTCTGTCAGGGATGCCGTAGCTGGATGGCCTTCTGGATGGCCTTCTGTCAGGGATGCCATAGTTCGATGGCCTTCTGTCAGGGATGCTGTAGCTTCATCCCGCATTGCAGAGCCTGCACTGAGCAGGGAGTTGGACGACATGATCTCCAAGGTCACTTCCGACTCTATGATTCTATATTTTGGCAGCTGATGAGTTTGCTGTGGGATGCTATGTAAAAGAAACCTTTGTAACAATGAATTGTTTCTGGGATGAGAATCACTCCCAGTTTTAAACCAGGCTTGTCTTCTGTAGAGGGAAATGGGAGTATTCCTCTGTGTACTTCACATCAAGTTTCTGAAATGAGTTACATTTTGTGATAGGCGTAATTACATTTCCATAATCAGGCAGTTCTCTTCTGAAACTTTATGCTTTTTAAGGGAATACCTGTTTGGAGACGCTTAAGCAATCATAGTGAAACAATTCACATTAATCAGTTGTGACTGATTTAAATGGAGCTTAATTGGCTACATTGCTGGCATTTATTTGTCTAACAAACCGAAATGAAAGGAATTGAAAAGAGGGGGAAATCCCTTATTTAATGTTTTACACCTTGTTGGTTATTCAGCTATAATTGGCTGTTTTAGATTGTAGATAGCCAGTCCAGTGTATCTTGTCTTTTATTGGCTTCTGATGCTTAAAGGGAAAAATAATGAGAATATACTTCTGGGCTGGTGGTGATATCCACAAGTCTCCTTTTAAATATGTACAACAAAATGGGTTGTTAAAAAATAATCCCCCAAGTCCAGGGCAGCTTTTGTCAGTTTTCTACCAGAGTGCACTCTGTACTCTGACAGAAAATTGCTCATTAATCTCTGAAGAATGACCAATTTTCCAATAGTCACTCAACTGTGCTGCTGCTGTTAATTTTTTTTAAGGTGCTGGGGGTGCCATTAATTGCTTGCTGTGAGTTGTAACTGCAGCAGTAAGCCTCTTTGGATGGGACATTAACTCCCAAACTAGCCATTATCTCCCATCCATATATTGTATTTACCTTCTAGTAGGTATGTGTCACTGCCATAGGCTAACTGAGAGATGCCAAAATTAGGATGAAAAAGAAGAATTGAGTCTTTGGAGTGGAATGTGAATTTTTTTCAGCCTGTAAATGGGGGCTTACTTCTGATATTTATATATTTATAGTACTGCATATTTAGATATTTATAGTACTGTACTGCTAGAGACACCCATAGAACAGAGTGTTCTGATGTCAGAATGCTCTGAGCATCCAATGCCCTGCTAGCAAGAGCCCAGCAGGTTGGGAGGAATGGCAGAGGTTTTTTTTAAGCTTCTTTGTTCTCTGAAAACTCTTTTTGCGTTAGATGGGCATCTGAGCCTGTTTAGCTCACTCACCTTGCTGTGGGTGAGGTTGGTGGCTGAGAGACCTTTTGACCTGGCAGATCCATGCCCTCTTCTTTCCTTGCCCACCAGCACACCTTCTCCCCTCCTTCTTCTTCCATTCCCCATGGTTGGAAAGCCCCATGGAGCTTTCCATGGTGTCTCAGACGGGCTGTGTGTGTGTATATGTGTGTGTGTGTGTGTGTGTGTGTGTAGGGGAGAATCCCCACTCAGGTCTTTCCCTCTGAGGTAATCTACAGCTCTGGAAGGGGAGGGGGCTTCCTCAGCATCCTATGGCCCCTTAGGCACTGTCTACAGGTCCCAGGATTGCTCTCTTAGCTGTTTACATCTTCTGATGTGATTGGTGCTGTGCCAAAAATTTATCCCACATTTTTTTTTACCATTCTCATGCAATTGTACATAAAAAGAAATTGCTTTCGAAAAGAAATTCAAAGGAGAAGACATTTCTGAGAAATTCTCATGGGTTGGGTTTGGGATTCTTGCGCTCACTTTACTTATGAGGTGGCGACAGAGCTTAATTTATTTATCAGGTGGCCATGGAGTGTACAGAGATTCATTGTTCAACAGTCTCTGTGGCAGCCTGTAGCCTCCTCAGCTTCCCACACTTCAATTAAAGTTATCATGAGAAAACATCTTGAGGTAATTCCTCCCATAGAGTTTTTTCAGTTCAGGAAGTGCAGGTGGCCTGGGAGGCTGCAGAGCGATGGAAAGATGTGTAATAGAGAGAGGAAACACACACGGCACCCCTGGCCACCTTGCAGTGATTAGGTAAGCTCAAAAATACCACCAAAAAGACATTCAAAATTCTGCCTCAGAAGAGTGGAAGCCTCAACATGGTTGATGCTGTTGCCACTTGCAAAAGCAGTGCAATAAAGCAAACCCCCTTAGGAAAAACCTGTAGAACCTGTGCTACAACCCCTGCCGATAGTGAACCCTATATGTGAGAAACTGTTGGGGGATTTCTCCTTCCCTAGGAGCCACTGGGTGAAATTGTCCCCCCAATTTCTCTGCCCACAAATAGGCTGGAGAATTTGGAGAGGCAATTTGTGCACAGCTGTAGATGTGATATTTGGACCCTAGAAGATTATGGAATGTGTAGGTGTCCCCCCACCCCAATCACAGCTGATATAATTTCACCAATTTCTTTTTTGGCAATTTATTAGACCTCTTCTTCTTCAACCCCCCACCCCACCCCCAGTAATTCAGACATTTGTTTTCTACTAGGGCATAACAGAAACCTAATAGTTATTCCTGGATAAGATTTATCTTCCACCACTCCAATACAGACTGCTAAGAGTTGTTCATGTAAGTAATGGGATATGCCCTTTGCAATGAACTTTACATTCCAGTCAAAGTGCTGTTGTAACACATGGTCTGTCAGCGTGGTGACTTTATATCTTTGCTAATAGTAAAATGTAATATGCTTGTTACGACCTCCAAATATAAAAATAAGTAAATAAAGGTTTAATATAACAGTAGGTACTACCTATTGTAAAATGGTTGTTGTGAATGAAGTAGGTGAAAATTACTGGGTCTGCGCCTGTCGGCTATGCCAGTCCTGAAGCTAACACAGCTAATAACCGCACAAACACCCCACTATGGTCAAGGGGGGGGGGGGGACTGCAAATACCTGGACCTGCCAGGTTGAACAGCAAAACGAAACCAAACCCTACCTTCTGCCCTGGCTGGCATGAGCTAGTAGGACTGGGGATGAAGAGATGGATCTGCCTCCCGACCGGTTCAGCTTAGCGTTGCTCTGCCCATCATGACTAACTCAGTCCCATTGCATTCAGTGCATGTTTTGCATTCAGTGCATTGCATTCAGTCCCATTGCATTCAGTGCATGTTTTGCATTCAGTCCCATTGCATTCAGTGCATGTTTTGCATTTAGTGCATTGCATTCAGTCCCATTGCATTTAGTGCATGCTTTGCATTCAGTGCATTGCATTCAGTCCCATTGCATTCAGTGCATGTTTTTCATTCAGTGCATTGCATTCAGTTGCATTGCATTCAGTGCATGTTTTTCATTTAGTGCATTGCATTCAGTCCCATTGCATTCAGTGCATGTTTTGCATTCAGTGCATTGCATTCAGTGCATGTTTTGCATTCAGTGCATTGCATTCAGTCCCATTGCATTCAGTGCATGTTTTGCATTCAGTGCATTGCATTCAGTTCCATTGCATTCAGTGCATGTTTTGCATCCAGTGCATTGCATTCAGTCCCATTGCATTCAGTGCATGTTTTGCATTCAGTGCATTGCATTCAGTCCCATTGCATTCAGTGCATGTTTTGCATTCAGTGCATTGCATTCAGTTCCATTGCATTCAGTGCATGTTTTGCATCCAGTGCATTGCATTCAGTCCCATTGCATTCAGTGCATGTTTTGCATTCAGTGCATTGCATTCAGTCCCATTGCATTCAGTGCATGTTTTGCATCCAGTGCATTGCATTCAGTCCCATTGCATTCAGTGCATGTTTTGCATCCAGTGCATTGCATTCAGTCCCATTGCATTCAGTGCATGTTTTGCATTCAGTGCATTGCATTCAGTTCCATTGCATTCAGTGCATGTTTTGCATCCAGTGCATTGCATTCAGTCCCATTGCATTCAGTGCATGTTTTGCATTCAGTGCATTGCATTCAGTCCCATTGCATTCAGTGCATGTTTTGCATTCAGTGCATTGCATTCAGTCCCATTGCATTCAGTGCATGTTTTGCATTCAGTGCATTGCATTCAGTCCCATTGCATTCAGTGCATTCATTGCATGGCTTAGTCTGGATCAAACCCAATGTTTATCTTTGGTTATATGTGTTTTGTATTTTGGGGTCTTATTTGGATGTATGTTTTAGTTTTGTTTAACTGTATTTGTTTAATTATATTATTTCTTTGAAAAAATACAATCAAATGCTTTTTTAAAAAAAGAAAAGAGGAAAAGATCTGGAGGCTCCATAACTCTGCCGCAGGGCAGATGCTTTGAGTGCATCAGATCCGTGGCATCTCCAGTTAAAGGGTCTTGGCTAGCAGAGCTGGGAAGGTCAAATCTCTTCCTGATATCTTACGTTCCTGCTTCCAATTGTAGCGAACAATACAGGGCTGGATGGGCGCAATGAGGCAGCTTCGTGTTCATGTATTTCATGCATGCTGCAGCAAACTGTTGAAATGTGGGGCTGTCTCCTTTTCTGGAGGAGAGGTGTGTGTGCTTCTTGCACACAGCTTGTGCACTTTCCATGCAGGAAAGTGCACAAGCATTTGTCCCTTTGCACTTTGGGGGAAAGGGAACGATGTGCAAGTCAGCATAGCCAATAGTTATTGACAGACCTATCCTCTATGTTTGAGTCTGAGCTGTAATCCCACTTTAAAGGTCTGTAAGCACTGTCCTTGCCTGCCACATTCATTTCCGCATGTTACATATTTCCATGTGGGCTGTAACAAAACCAGGAGCCTTGCAAATCTTGAGTGCTTTCCCTAAATGTAAGTGAATATGGACAAATTAGGGGTGGAGGGAGTCAGTGCACTGATACTGTCCATGCCTGATACTTTCTGAAACGTACAGACAGCTGCAACAACACTGTGTTTAGGGCCAGCAAGAATGTCAGGAAGTCATGTTTTCCAATCTGAGTAAGTCACACACTACAATCCTCATACACATTTACTTGCAAGTAAGTCTTGTGGATCTCAGAAACTCAGCCCTGGTGGCTTTTATGTATGTTTTTCATTGGAATCACCTTAGCATCTTGTCTAATAAGTCTTTTGTTCTGAAAGGCTGCATGGGCATGGGACTTATGCACTAGCTACCCACCTTCAATGTAACTGAGGTTCATGACCTGTGTGGCCTCTGCAGTGACATAATCAATAGGAGTTGTCCTCATGCGAGTAGGAATATTTAGAATCATAGAATCATAGAATAGTAGGGTTGGGAGGGGCCTACAAGGCCATCAAGTCCAACTCCCTGCTCAATGCAGGAATCCAAGTCAGAGCATCCCTGACAGATGGATATCCAGCCGTGTCTTGAACGCCTCCACTGTGGGAGAGCCCACCACCTCCCTAGGTCATTGGTTCCCTATTGTCGTATTGCTCTAACAGTCAGGAAGTTTTTCCTGATGTTCAGCTGGAATCTGGCTTCCTGTCACTTGAGCCCATTATTCTGTGTCCTGCACTCTGGGATGATCAAGAAGAGATCCTGGCCTTCCTCTCTGTGACAACCTTTCAAGTACTTGAAGAGTGCTATCATATCTCCCCTCAGTCTTCTCTTCTCAAGGCTAAACATGCCCAGTTCTTTCAGTCTCTCTTCATAGGGCTTTGTTTCCAGTCCCCTGATCATCTTTGTTGCCCTCCTCTGAATCCTCTCCAGTTTGTCTGCATCCTTCTTAAAGTGTGGTGCCCAGAACTGGACACAGTACTCCAGATGAGGCCTAACCAGTGCTGAGTACAGGGGAACTAGTACTTCCCAGGATTCGGAAGCTATGCTTCTATTAATGCAGTCCAAAATAGCATTTTGCCTTTTTTTGCAGCCACATCACATTGTTGGCTCATATTCAGCTTGTGATCGACAACAATTCCAAGTTCCTTCTCGCTTGTAGTGTTGTTGAGCCACGTATCCCTCATCTTGTAACTGTGCATTTGGTTTCTTTTTCCTAGGTGCAGAACTTGGCATTTATCCCTATTAAATGTCATTCTGTTGTTTTCTGCCCAGCCCTCCAGTCTATCCAGATCACTTTGAATTTTGTTTCTGTCTTCCAAAGTATTAGCTATCCCACCCAATTTGGTGTCATCTGCAAATTTGATCAGCATTCCCTGCACCTCCTCCTCCAAGTCATTAATAAAAATGATGAAGAGCACTGGGCCCAGGACTGAGCCCTGCGGTACCCCACTCGTTACCTCTCCCCAGTTGGAGAAGGTCCCATTGAGAAGCACACTTTGAGTCCGATTCTGTAGCCAACTGTGGATCCACCGGATCGTTGTTTCATCTAGCCCACTTTTTGCTAGTTTGTGCATCAGGATATCATGGGGCACTTTGTCGAAAGCTTTGCTGAAGTCGAGGTATATGATGTCTACAGCATTCCCATGGTCAACAAGGGAGGTTACTTGATCAAAAAATGAGATCAGATTTGTCTGGCAGGACTTGTTTTTGACAAATCCATGTTGGCTTCGAGTAATCACGGCATTGGTTTCAAGGTGCTTCCAGATGGATTGCTTTATCATCTGCTCCAGAATTTTCCCGGGGATTGATGTCAGACTGACTGGTCTGTAGTTCCCAGGTTCCTCCTTTTTACCCTTTTTGAAGATAGGGACAACATTAGCCCTCCTCCAGTCATCTGGCACTTCCCCCGTCCTCCATGATTTCTCAAAGAGAATAGACAGCGGTTCTGAGAGTTATTCTGCCAGTTCCTTTATTACTCTAGGATGCAGTTCATCTGGCCCTGGAGATTTGAACTCATTCAAAGTAAGAAGGTGTTCCTTGACCATATGCCTGTCGATCTCAAGCTGCAATCCTGCCCCTTCAGCCTGTACTTCGCCTTTGCCAGGGGGGTCATAGACCCTCTTTTGGGAGACGACTGAGCCAAAGTAGGAATTGAGCACCTCTGCCTTTTCTTTGTCATCTGTTATCGTTTTGCCATCCTTATTTAATAGCTGAACAACCATTTCTTTCCTCTGCCTTTTACTATGCACGTAGCTGAAGAAAGCCTTTTTGTTGTTTTTAGCATCCCTCGCTAACTTCAGCTCATTCTCAGCTTTAGCCTTCCTAACACCATCCCTGCAATTCTGTGCTACCTGCCTGTACTCTTCCTTTGTTACTTGGCCTTCTTTCCACTTCCTATATGTGTCCTTTTTTGTTTTCAGGTCATCCCTAAGCTTTTTGTGAAGCCACATTGGCTTCTTCTGTTGTCTTCCACCTTTTCTTCTTGTTGGAATTGTTTGTAATTGTGCCCTGAGAATTTCCTTTTTTAAAAGCTCCCACCCATCTTGGACTCCTTTTCTCGTTAGTGTCGCTTGCCATGGGACCTTACTGATCATGGTTCTGAGTTTATTAAAATCAGCTTTCCTAAAATCCAGGGTACGCGTTTGGCTACACTCAGCTTTTGCTTCCCTTAGAACCAAGAACTCAAGTACAACATGGTCGCTTTCCCCCAGAGTTCCTGTAACTGCTACTTTATCCACTAAGTCATCTCTGTTGGTTAGGATCAAGTCAAGGACAGCCGATCCTCTAGTTCCTTCCTCTACTTTCTGTAGGAGGAAGTTATCCACCACACAAGTCAGGAATTTCCTGGAGGGGCCATGTTTTGCAGCATTTGTCTCCCAACAAATATTGGGGAAATTGAAGTCCCCCATTACTACTACATCATGCTTCCTTAAAACATTGGCTATTTGCTTTTCAAGAGTTTCATCCTCGTGTTCTCTTTGATTGGGTGGCCGGTAGTAGACTCTGACTACCAGGTTCCTTTTATTCTTTGCTCCATTTATTTTGATCCAGATGCTCTCGATAGGGCTACCAAGCTCATCCTCCTGTATTTCTCTGCAAAGATACGTATTTTTCACATACAGTGCAACCTCACCCCCCTTTCTGTTCCTCCTGTTCTTTTTGAACAAGTTATATCCTTCAATGGCTGTATTCCAGTCATGAGAGTCATCCCACCAAGTCTCAGTTATACCTATCAAGTCATAATTTCCCTCCTGTATTAAGAGTTGAAGTTCGTTCTGTTCGTTTCCCATACTCTGGGCATTAGTATATAGACATCGAAGACCATGTGCTTCATAGTCAGGCTTTCTTCCTACATGTGTCTGAAGACTATTATTGAGTGCTATCAGAGCTGTTCTCTCTGTTGCAGTGCATGTGCCTACATCCATTGTTACCCCCAACATTACATCTCCCTTCCCCGTAGGATTCAGTTTAAAGCCCTCCTGATGAAGTTCTTCATGCTGTGGCCAAACACATTCTTCCCATCCTTTGTGGGAAATTTATTTATTTATTACATTTATATCCCACCTTTCTTCCTCCTAAGGAACCCAAGGCGTACATCCTCCTCCTCCTCTCCATTTTGTCCTCACAACAAGAACCCTGTGAGGTGGGTTGGGCTGAGAGTCTGTGACTGGCCCAAAGTCACCCAGTGAGCTTCCATGGCTGAGTGGGGACTAGAACCCAGATCTCCTGACTCCCAGTCCAACACTCTAGCCACTACGCCACACTAGGAAAACAGTGGGAACTCGGGACAAATGCAAATGCCCTGTTTATCCTGTGGAAGTCACACTTTTGCCATGCTTCATCAGCTGCCTTATATAACCAGACAGAGCTTCACCCCCGTGAAGCACTCATTCTTGTCCATTCCAGTGGTGCTGTTCAACTGCATTGGGAGCCAGGTCCACTGCCTAGGACACCTCGGGGACCCCCACACTGCACGTGTGAGTGCAAGCTTGGAGCCACAGACATATTGCGTGTCACCGAAAGCCCCAGGAATCCCATGCCCCACAGTGCTGTGACTATTAGGGGTTGCTGGTTTTAAGCTTAATGGTTTATCATTCCTGTAGCCAACCTGAAAGCCAAGGATGCTGTGCTAGGCTTTTGCAGGATCCTGTGCCAAGTGTGTCCAACACCTAGCCAGCTTCCCACCCTTGCCACCTTCTCCCATTTTCCTTTCCTCACTCTACGTTTGTTATTTTCATCAAAACAGTCAGGGCTCAAGGAGAAACACTGCTTCAGTGTCCTCCATTCAAAATGGAGTTTTCATTCCATTCAGTGCCCTCCATTCAAAATTTGATTTTTGCAGCCTGCAATCTATACTGCGTAGGACTCATGAGTCCCTACACACAGCTCAGTCTGCCACCAGTCCCCCATAGTCTGCCACTGCCTATATTTGCCTTTGTCTGTATGGAAATGAAGGTCACTGTACATAGGATGGTGGCTTTATATTCTATGAAGACTATGGTGATTACCCCATTAGTGAGCAGAAGCCCTCAGGAACCAGGGAGCCAGTGCCCTCTATGAATTCCCAACTGATTGTAACCAACCAGGAAGTTAAACCGTTTGTGTTCCTCCGCCTCCTCCATAGGTAAATATACGCACTCTGAATTTATTTATTTTTCTTTCTCGTGTTCTCTCTCTAAATCTATCCACATTGTGCCACTGGAATTCTATTTTTCCCCATTGTGTTTAGGTCTCCCAGTACCACTTCACTATATTCCAAGTGTCCCCCTACTCCATATTTGGCCAGCTCTAACTCCCTGCCTCCATCTTCTCTTTCTCTATCGAGAAATAGCCTGCCTGGACAGTACTTGGGGTGGTATACTAATAAGTGCTTCCTTTATGTAAACATCCGTGGGGAAATAAATCTTATACGTTTCAAGTTTAATCTTTGTCTGATTTAGCACAGTCCATAATACACCTTGTGGACACCACAGCTGTACCTAAGATCTTGGTATTTCAGCATCTGTTGAGTAGACGTGTAGAGATGTGAGTTCATGTGATTGAGGATACATAGTAATGTACTCCTGAATAGGTGTGGTTAAGGCTGAGGTTTAAGAAATTGTATACCTACTTACCTTGGAGTAAGCCTGTTGAACTCACTGGGATTTACTTCTAAGTAAGGATTGTACTGACCACGGTGGCTTAGCGGTTAAGACGCTGAACTGCAGACTGGAAGGTCGGCAGGTCAGCAGTTCGAGACCTGAGTGCTGCGTGACGGAGTGAGCTCCCGTCTTCAGTCCCAGCTCCTGCCAACCTAGCAGTTCGAAAGCAAGAAATTGCAAGTAGATAAATAGGTACCGCCTCGGCGGGAAAGGTAACAGCGTTCCGTGCACCTCGGTGTTCAGTCATGCCGGCCACATGACCCCGGAAGCGTCTTCGGACAGCGCTGGCTCTTCGGCTTAGAAACGGGGATGAGCACCGCACCCTAGAGTCGGACACGACTGGTTGGGGACACCTTTACCTTTTTTAAGGATTGTACAATAAGGGAGCAATCCTATCGAGATAGGTAGCCGCCTCTGAGTTCGGAGGCGACTGCCTCTGAGTTCGGAGGCGACCACCTAGCCTAAGCAGGGCAGGAGAAGCATGGAGAGGATCGTTCCCTCCATGCTTCTCCTGCTCTGCTTTTTTTGGCTAGACAGCCGATTGCTGTCTTGCCTTGGGACCTTACTTGTCATTGTTCTGAGTTTATTAAAATCAGCTTTCCTAAAATCCAGGGTACGCCTTTGGCTACACTCGGCTTTTGCTTCCTTTAGAACCATGAACTCAAATACAACATGGTCGCTTTCCCCCAGAGTTCCTGTAACTGCTACTTTACCCACTAAGTCATCTCTGTTGGTTAGGATCAAGTCAAGGATAGCCGATCCTCTAGTTCCTTCCTCTACTTTCTGTAGGAGGAAGTTATCTGCCACACAAGTCAGGAATTTCCTGGAGGGGCCATGTTTTGCAGCATTTGTCTCCCAACGAATATCGGGGAAATTGAAGTCCCCCATTACTACTACATCATGCTTCCTTGAAACATTGGCTATTTGCTTTTCAAGAGTTTCATCCTCGTGTTCTCTTTGATTGGGTGGCTGGTAGTAGACTCTGACTACCATGTTCCTTTTATTCTTTGCTCCATTTATTTTAACCCAGATGCTCTCGATGGGGCTACCAAGCTCATCCTCCTGTATTTCTGTGCAGAGATATGTATTTTTCATATACAGTGCAACCTAGGGGTGGACGAAAGTCACTTACCTGTCGTCGAAGGCCGTTCGCGGTGGGGGGGAGCGCTTCGCTGCTCCCCCCGCGAAGTTCAGGCCGGGGGGGGAGGCTTCCCGCCTCGCCCGGCCGAAATTCAGGCCGGGGGGGAGGCTTCCCGCCTCGCCCGGCCGCGAACGCGAAAGTAAAAAAAAAAAAAATTCCCCTGATAGGCTACGTGACGATTCACGTAGCCTATCACGGCTAGATCTGCAAAGTCAGCCATGATAGGCTACGTGAATCGTCACGTAGCCTATCACGGGTGACTTAAAAAAAAAAAAAAAAGCGCGTACGCGAATGGTGGCCCCCATAGGGAGCCGCCATTCCCTTTCCTTATTTGGTGGCTGTAGTCTACGTAAATGTTTACGTAGACTACAGCCACCAAATAAGGAATGGGAATGGCGGCTCCCTATGGGGGCCGCCATTCGCGTACGCGCTTTTTTTTTTTTTTTAAAGTCACCCGTGATAGGCTACGTGACGATTCACGTAGCCTATCACGGCTGACTTTGCAGATCTAGCCGTGATAGGCTACGTGAATCGTCACGTAGCCTATCAGGGGAAGTTTTTTTTTTTTTTCTTTCATTACAATGGCGGCGGTGGCAGCCGGTCGAAAGACCGGCTGCCGCTCCCGCCTCGCTCGAAAACCCGCCGAACCGCCGGCCGCACCAGCCACCGGGAGGGACATTCGCAAAAGGTAAGTCCCGTCCCGGGGGGGTGCGGGGTGCGGAGGATTTCTCCTCGAAACTTGTTCGGGGGGCCGAACACGTTGGCGCTCGGCCCCCCGAAGTTTCGGGGAGAAATTCTCCGCCATCCCTAGTGCAACCCCACCTCCCTTTCTGTTTCTCCTGTTCTTTTTGAACAAGTTATATCCTTCAATGGCTGTATTCCAGTCATGAGAGTCATCCCACCAAGTCTCAGTTATACCTATCAAGTCATAATTTCCCTCCTGTATTAAGAGTTGAAGTTCATTCTATTTGTTTCCCATACTTGAAGACTATGTGCTTCATGATCTGGCTTTCTTCCTACATGTTTGTAAAGACTATTATTCATAGAATAGTAGAGTTGGAAGGGGCCTACAAGGCCATCGAGTCCAACCCCTCGGGCACTATTAGAGCTGTTCTCTCTGTTGCGGTGCATGAGCCTTCGTCCACTGTTACCCCCAACTTTACGTCTCCCTTCCCTGTAGGATTCAGTTTAAAGCCCTCCTGATAAAGTTCTTCATGCTGTGGCCAAACACATTCTTCCCAGCCTTTGTGAGGTGCAACCTGTCCCTTGCCAACAGTCCATCTTCCAGGAAGTATAGCCCGTGGTCCCAGAATCCAAATCTCTCTCGTTGGCACCACCTTCATAGCCAGTCATTCATCCAGAGTATTTTTCTTTCCCTTTCTTTCCCTCTTTTAACTACTGGAAGAATGGATGAGAAAACTATCTGGGCCCCAAAGTTCTTGAGTTTCCTTCCTAAAGCTTCAAAGTCTGACATGATTTCTTCATAGCTCTGCTTGGTGGTATCATTTGTTCCCACATGGATGAGAAGAAAGGGATACCTGTCAGTGGGCTTTATGAGTGCAGGCAACCCTTCAGTCACGTCTCTAATCCATCCTCCCAGGAGACAGCATACCTGGCGAGTCCACGGGTCTTCACAACGTATTTGGGTTTCAATCCCATGCAGCAAGGAGTCTCCCACTACTATCACTACTCTTCTTGTTGTTGTAAACCTTGGTTTCATTGCCTCTGCTTGGCTGACCTTCAGCCTCTTGCTCGCTCTCATGCAGGTTCCTCTGTAATTCTTCCTCTGTGGGCTGTCCTCCAGTCCTCCAGTCCAGTTGCTCTCTCTCAGCCTAACCTATCTCACGGGGTGGTTGTGATGATAAAATGAAGGGACAGGACCATATATGCAGTCTTGAATGTTTTCAGGGAAAATAGTGGGATATAAATGTAATAAATAAATATGAGAAGAAGCTGTTACTTCACATGCTTAGTTACTTCATTAAAATTTTGCCATGAGTTTGCCTCAGAAACAGAAAAAGAAGGTAACTGAAAAGTTTTGAAAGTTTAAAATTAAATCTTGGTGTAGGTAATGTAGCTAGAATTGGTTTTGGAAACAGTAATGCATGTGTGTTCTTTAACTCTCAAAGAAAAACAAAATCATTGCAATATACTTGTGGCACAGTAAAATGCAGGGGTAAAATGAGCAAGGGGACAGTTTGTTCTTTGCTAACCTCTTTGTTATATTATTGGGGTGATATTGTTATTTCAGAGTAATGATATTTCAGGTAATGGCAGTGCTGGTAGCCAGCAGAGACCTCATAGCATTGCCTCATGACATGAGTGAGGCTGTAATGATGTGTCATACAGTTGCAATGGCAAAAGGAACTCCATGTTAATCTGTGACCCTCTTGATGATATCAAAGATGAGAAGTTACTCTGGAAAAAATGTACTTCTCAGCAGGCATATAAGAACCTTCAAATGATGCCATTATCAAGCCATTACAGTGTCAAAATTCTGATGGAGGAATGGTTTCAATGAGTCTGCCCCCCATTATGGTTTAAATACAGAATTAAAGAGCTTCAATTAAATTATTAAAGATCACATTTTTTAAACAATTCAATTCAATTCAATTTTATTGCATTGACAACCAGTCATTTGCAAAACAATGAACCAGGCCATACAGCTAAAACATATTTAATTAAAACACAGCCACTGCTTACCTCCAGAAATTCAACAACCCTTAAAATTTAATGTTTAATACCTATGACCAAACCATTTCGGCTTGTCTTTTACCTTGAACTAAGTAAAATGTGGGGGTTTGAATTCAAAGCCCCTTGTCTCACTTTCAGAGCAGAGTTAATACATGTTGCCTTTCTAAAAGCAACATAATAGTCCGATCCGTTTAATAACATAAGCACCTTATCCCTTGATGTTTCCAACCTCTTTTTCTTTAGGAGTGGAAAATATATTTGAATCTCAAGTTATCGTATTTAGCACACTCTAGCAGAAAGTGAATTTGATCTTCTATTGCCTTGCAATCGAACAGACATAGCCAACATGGCCTGGGTACGTTATGAAATCTCCCCTCTACCTCCTTCAAGGGAATACTATTCAGCTGACATTTTGTCATAAGAACCCGTAATGAATAAGGACTTGGGTGTGCCAGATATTGTGCCGCCTCGTTGAACGTAGCTGGCAACCCAGCATATAATTCTTTAGACCTACAATTAGCCACCTTGGCTGTGTCCATTTGCCATGATGTATCTGCTATCCTCTGCTTTATGAGCGATTTGGCCACACCAAAACCCTTTGATAAAAGGAATTCATATGAGAAACCAATCTGGGTCATATACTCTCTCATTGTACCTGACCATGACCTGGTCACATGGGTCATCTCTTCAAAAACAGACTGAAGCAATGGTGAGGTTAGCTGGAAAGTCAATCTGAGCCAGAGACGAGCCACTGCGTTCATTACCAGGCCCGAGATGGGTAAGACCCCCATTTCAGTTCTTATTATGCCCCTTGGAGTGCTTCTTGCTACATTTAGAGCTCTTGTGAAAAACCCATGTTGAACTGATTCCAGCTCAGCCAGGTTTGAATTTGCCCATAGCGCAGCCCCATAAAGCATTTGTGGCAATAGTTTACAGTGATAAAGTTCCAAAAGTGGGGAAATTAAGTACCCTCCCCTTTAGGGGTGTATGAACCCCACTCACCAGTCTGCCTGGGGGGCTGTAGGGGGGGAGACGATCCGTTCCTCCTCCCAGAATCCTCCCTGGCTGGCTCTGCTCCACAACAAGTCCACGGAGCCGCCGGCTGGGTCAGTCTGCAGCTGGACTTCTGCCCGCTGCCGGTCTGTGGATGCAAATGGCATCTGGCGTAGCAGACACCATTTGCGTCCCTGCTCTTTTTGTGATAGGCTACGTAAAGATTTATGTAGCCTATCACGAAAAGAGCAGGGACACAAATGGCGTCTGCTACACCGGACGCCATTTGCATCTGCGGACTGGCAGGGGATGGCTGCGGACTCAGCAGATGGACCCAGACCCAGCTGGCAGCAGGTAGGGTCCATCCGGGCAAACTTCGCAGGGCGGCAGATGGGGGTTGGTCTGTTCCACCATGGACTCCGGGAGGCCAGATTCTTTAGAATTGGATTCCAATTCTCATTGGATTCCATGGTGGAATTCTCCGCCATCCCTACTCCCCTCCCAGCTGAAAACTGGGATTGCTCCACTTGTAATCTTAGCTTAGTGATCCATCCCTCCCCCCAGAATCCTCCCCGGCCGGTTCCGCTCTGCGGCGAGTCCGCGGAGCCGCTGGCCGAGCCCGTCCATAACTGGACTTGCATCCCTGCGCTTTTTGGTGATAGGCTTAGGGATGTACGAAAGTCACTTACCTTTTCGATGGGGTGATTCGCAGTGGGGGGGAGGCGCTCCACACCTCCCCCCGAAATCCTAATCCGGCTGGCTCCACTCTGCGGATAGTTATGTAAGCTATTACGGCGGGGGAAAAAAGCGCCCAGTACGCTATTTGTGTTCCCCTTTTTTGCCATAATAGCTTACGTAAATATTTACATAGGCTAAAACAGCCACAAAAAAAAAAGGGAACGCAAATGGCAGCCGCCGTAGCCACCACCATTTGTGTACCCTGTTTTTTTTTTTTAGCTTGCCGTGATAGGCTACGTAAATACTTACATAGCCTATCACGGCAGCCTGGCCGGACGCAAATGGCAGCCGCTACGGCGGCCGCCATTTGAGTCCGCAGCAGCCGGCCGAGAGACCAGCTGCCACAGCCGCCACTAGAGCAGCCATTGCTGGATCATCCGCCCCAGGTAAGCTTAGTCCCGGAGGGATTCCGTGGGGGGGGCGAGGGGGAGGCCGTTCTGCCACGGGTTTTGGGGGGCCGAATGCCAGTGCATTTGGCATCACTGAAATCTGTGGCGGAATTCTCCGCCATCCCTAGATAGGCTATGTAAATAGTTATGTAGCCTATCACAGCAAAGAGCAGGGACGCAAATGGCATAGCTAATGCCATTTATTTTTGTAAAACTGCCCAGAGAGCTTCGGCTATTGGGCGGTATAGAAATGAAATAAATAAATAAAATAAATTTGCATCCCTGCTCTTTTCGTGATAGGCTACATAAATTACGTAGCTTATCACGAAAAGAGCAGGGACGCAAATGGTGTTGGCTACACCGGACGCCATTTGCATCCGCAGTCAGGGGCAGTGGATGGATGGCAGCGGACGGACCCGGCTGGACCGGCCGGCAGCAGGTAAGGTCCATCCTGAGGGGATTTGGGTGGTGGTGGCGGGAGGGTAGTCCGTTCCGCCACGGACTCTGGGGGGCTGAATTCTAAAGAATCCGGCCTCACTGGAGTCTGTGGTGGATTTCTCCACCATCCCTATTTATATTTAGTTACTGACTTTAGGTTATGGCCATCCAGCAACCAGTGATGGATCTTTCTAGATCTACCAAATTCCATAACCTTTGTTTCCTTATAGTTCACAGTCAACATTTCTTGCTGGCAAAACTTGGAAATAGCCACCAACAACCGTCTCATCCCTATCGAGGTGTAAGGCAGGATGACAGCATTATCTGCATATAATAATACAGAAACCGGACAGTGCCCCAGAGATGGTGGAAAGAACTGTGGATCAGACAGGGCATTTACCATGTCATTCAGATATATATTAAATAATGTTGGGGCCAGCAGGCATCCCTGTCTTACCCCCCCTATTGACAGGGATGACTTTGGATAATGTTCTGCTGGTGTCCAGTCTGACTCGCATGATGGAATTTGTATATAGTCCCTGGATTCTCGCTCCCAACCGGGGGACAATCTGAAGATCTCTGAGTTTCTGCCATAGGCACACCCTTGAGATTGAATCGAATGTGGCTTTTAGATCCACAAATGTTGCAAATAGCACTTTGTATGGCAGAGAAGTATATTTCCCAATCAGATGGTGTAGGAGGAAAGAATGATCTATAGTAGAGCATTCCCTCCAAAAGCCCGCTTGTTCCTCAGGCAGGATTCCAGACTCTTCTAACCAGGGCTCTAATTTCTGTAAAAGGTATTTACTATAGAGCTTGCCAATCACGTCCAGGAGACTAATTGGTCTATAATTTCTCGGGTCAGATCTAGAACCACCCTTATGGATTGGGATGACAATTGCCACAGCCCACGCCTTTGGGAATACTCCTGAGACATCAATAGTTGTAAACAAGGATGCAAGCAATGGGGCCTACCAATTAATTTGATCTTTAAAAAAGTCAGCAGTTACACCATTTAAGCCTGGGGCTTTACCTTTCTTTATGCCTGTAATTAAATTAATAACTGTTTCTGGGGTTACGGGGGCCACGCTTACTGATTTACCTTGGACCCACACCTATCTCTGTCCCTACCACATAAAACAGCTTTCGAAAGTGATCATCCCATCTAGATGCACTGATGGTGGATAAACTTTGCGGATGACTTGGCTTGTGATGTTGATTTATCAGCCTCCAGAATGTTGTTTTATCCTTAGACTTTAGAGCTGACCCCAGCTGTACCCACTGGGAAAGGAAGTACTCCCTTTTTTTCTTTTTAATTAGAGTTTTAAACAATCGGCGTTGCTCAAGCTACCAATTGGAAGGGGGGTAGTTGCCCTTTGTTTAAGTATATTATGAGGTTTGTTTAGTTTTTTCTTTTGTAGCTTACACTCAGAATCAAACCATGGTTTTGAAGAGGTTTTAGGGCCTAATAACAGTCGTGGGGTGCAGAATAACAAGGGTTCCAGCAATGTAGTCATATCCTGGAATAGGTCGATTTTAGCTTCTCCAATATGATCATCCGTTATTAGATCATATAGATATCTCATTTTATTGGAAGTATTTGTCCTAATTCCCGTTGATCCACATTTTGCCATTGAAACCTTATTCTGGCACTCCTGAATGGGCCTCTGATTCTAGTCCTGGCTTCCCCTCTCCTCATAGAGTTATGAATGTCTATTGCTAACCTCACTGGTTGATAGTCCTGCTCTGGATAAGAACCAGCTGAGAAATGTCTAACCTTGTCTAGGCAACTCCCTGAAATCAGAATGTAATCGATCACACTTGCCCCCTGGTGACTGAAGAAGGTAAAATCACCCCCAAGATCTTTAGAGCTTAAACAATTTAACGGGATTAAACCTGTCTCCCTTATCAATGAGCAAAGATAATGACCATGACTATTTACTGAGCAGTCTTTGGACTGTCTTGTGGGTAATCCCAAGTTGGACTCCACTTGTCCAACCCCTCCTCATTATTTTGGACCAGATCCCAAGATGACCCAATGTGGGCATTGAAGTCACCAGTCAAGATGATCATGGATCTGGGAAACTTCAGTTGGATGGCCCCAATTGATTCATCCAGCAATTGCCACATTTGGGTGGAATAATGAGGCAAGCCCCTCGGAGGAATGTAAATGTTAATCAGTATCAAATGTAGTCCTCTAAATTGAAGACTAATAGCTTGAAACCAAAGGGGTGGTGGTGGTGGATAATCAGCTCATCCAGGAGTACCTCAAGGGATGTTGCAATTCCACAAGCAACACCACCCCATGGGTGGCCTTTAGAAATTAGAGCCTTGGCATCTGTTGTTATAAATAAATAATCATCTAATAATAATTCTTTCAAAAGCCAGGTCTCTTGAAATAAAATGATCTTAAATGAAGTAATTGGCTCAAAAAAAGAAGGGTCATTCAGCTTGTTAGACCATCCTGTTATATTCCAAGAAATTAAAGACAGCACCGAAGAAGTTAATGGGGCTCTATTTCCTGCTAGTCAAGGGGAGGGTATAGCAGTAATTTAGTTGAGTCTAACATCGCAACAAATGGCCCCATTCTTTAGCTGTGATGTAGGAATGAAGATTTGTGAAGAGGGGGCTTTTTCTGTGGATGCCAGAAAATTTACTTCTGCTGTTATCTCTCTTAGGTTTGGACATATATGTTGAGCAGGCTGAGCATTGCTCTTGCAACAGAGAGTCATCAGAGAAGTTTACAATTATAGGATCAAAGTTCAACACTGCCTTAGAGGAACTAGTGGGTACAGGATCTTTGGTTGGTAATTTACTTTGTACTGGATCTAGAGTTAAATCAATCAATGGTGCCCCATTAGATAGATCTTGTGTTTTTGGAAGCAAAGGTCTAGCTTGGCCCAAAGCTGGAAATAAAGGTTGTACTTCCCTGTTTTGGAATACCTGCCTGGCTTTGATGTCACATTTTTGAAGAATACCCTCTGACGCCATTATTTTGCTCACCATCCAAGGTGAAGAAAGGGTCAGCACCAAACTTTTCTGGTATCGTAACGTCGGGAGTATCTGAAAAGATTTCAGATCTCCAATTGTTAGGCCCAGCTTCAGCAAATTATTTAGATTTGACAGAATTCTAGATTTTCCTTGCCAACTAGGGAGGGAGCCATTTTGTAAAGGGAAGACATCAAGGGCCACGTGATGCGAAGAGATTGCTAGCTTGTAATCTATAGGACTCAGATCAGTCCTTGAGGTAGTAACAGGCATTACTAGATCCTGGGATGCAGGTTTTCCTCTGCTTCGGGGTCGCTCCTGTTTCTTTAAGCTGAGATCTGCTTAAACCGCCCAGAGAGCTTCGGCTATTGGGCGGTATAGAAATGAAATAAATAAATAAATAAATAAAATCTGCTCAGATCAGAAATGAAGCCTAGATTTCATTTCTGGAATTAATGCAGTTTCTGCTTCAAGTTGCTTGAGAGCTTTGAAGACTGCCTCCAGTGTAGAGGACACCAACATGCAAAGCTCTGCAACTTGCTTAATATCAAATATTTCCTTTTGCTGGGGTATGAGCTGGGAGGGGGTGACAGCCTGGGTTGCTACTGGGAGGGGGTGACAGCTTGGGTTGCTACTTTGAATGAGTTCAAATCTCCAGGGTCAGATGAACTGCACCCTAGAGTAATAAAGGAACTGGCAGAAGAACTCTCAGAACCACTGTCTATTATCTTTGAGCAATCACGGAGGACGGGTGAAGTGCCAGATGACTGGAGGAGGGCTAATGTTGTTCCTATCTTCAAAAAGGAGGAACCTGAGAACTACAGACCAGTCAGTCTGACATCAATCCCTGTGAAAATTCTGGAGCAGATTATACAGCAATCCATCTATAAGTACCTTGAAAACAATGCAGTGATTACTCGAAGCCAACATGGATTTGTCAAGAAGAAATCCTGCCAGACAAATCTGATCTCATTTTTGGATCAGGTAACCTCCCTTGTGGACTGTGGGAATGCTGTGGACATAATATATTTCGACTTCAGCAAAGCTTTCAACAAAGGGCCCCGTGATATCCTGATGAGCAAACTAGCTCAAAGTGGGCTAGATGAAACAACGACCCGGTGGATCCACAGTTGGCTACAGACTTGGACTCAAAGAGTGCTTAACAGTGGGATCTTCTCAAATTGGGGAGAGGTAACGAGTGGGGTACCGCAGGGCTCAATCCTGGACCCAGTGCTCTTCAACATTTTTATTAATGACTTGGAGGAGGAGGTGCAGGGAATGCTGATCAAATTTGCAGATGACACCAAATTGGGCGGATAGCTAATACTTTGGAAGACAGAAACAAAATTCAAAGTGATCTGGATAGACTGGAGGGCTGGGCAGAAAACAACAGAATGACATTTAATAGGGATAAACGCCAAGTTCTGCACCTAGGAAAAAGAAACCAAATGCACAGTTACAAGATGGTGGATCTTGGAATTGTTGTCAATCACAAGCTGAATATGAGCCAACAATGTGATATGGCTGCAAAAAAGGCAAATGCTATTTTGGGCTGCATTAATAGAAGCATAGCTTCCAAATCCTGGGAAGTACTAGTCCCCCTCTATTCAGCACTGGTTAGGCCTCATCTGGAGTACTATGTCCAGTTCTGGGCACCACACTTTAAGAAGGATGCAGACAAAATGGAGAGGATTCAGAGGAGGGCAACAAAGATGATCAGGGGTCTGGAAACAAAGCCCTATGAAGAGAGACTGAAAGAACTGGGCATGTTTAGCCTTGGGAAGAGAAGACTGAAGGGAGATATGATAGTGCTCTTCAAGTACTTGAAAGGTTGTCACAGAGAGGAAGGCCAGGAACTTTTCTCAATCATCCCAGAGTGCAGGACACGGCATAATGGGCTCAAGTGACAGGAAGCCAGATTCCAGCTGAACATCAGGAAAAACTTTCTGACTGTAAGAGCAGTACAACAATGGAACCAATGACCTAGGGAGGTGGTGGGCTCTCCCACACTGGAGGCATTCAAGACGAGGCTGGACAGCCATCTGTCAGGGATGCTCTGACTTGGATTCCTGCATTGAGCAGGGGGTTGGACTCGATGGTCTTGTAGGCTCCTTCCAACCCTACTATTCTATGATTCTTTAAACAGCTCCATGACCATTTGGACTATCAGGAGGGTCCTCCTGGGTGAGTAAGGTATAGCAATTTTGTAATGGGGTGGAGCATATTTCTATCTATCTAAGATTTCTATCTATGTACCAGTCAATTTTAGACTGTTTGGCTTTTGGAATTAAAGAGGGGGATGAAGGGCGCCTTGTTCTTTTTTTACTTGACCCCTCCATATAAGGTGGTCTGCCTTTACCTTACCCCCTTACCACCTCCCAAAACTGTGACATGTAAAAGCCCCAGTGCTGTATAAACCCAGAATTGAATGTATAAACATGACTATGGATTACAGTATTTTTTACAGTACAATACTAAGATCTAAACTGTTTGGACTTAGCCCTAATCCTTACTGCAGAGCCCCCCCCCCCCCCGGAGGCCCTCCCAGTTTCTCCTCAGGTGGAATTCGCTCCTACCATATTAGCCAAGTCAGTTGCACAGACTCCCCGGCACTGCTACTTGTGCAACGTAAATAGTTATCATAGACCCTTCTTAAGTCTCTTAAAGTAAAACATCACTTATAGAGTTTCATTAAAACAGAAATGGCAACAGGCCAGTGTTGAACTCTCAGCCTCCACAAAGCAAAGCTGGTCAAATGTCCAAACTCTTCTCCAATATGCCGGGGAACCCATAACCTTCCGTGGAAATTAGAAGCTGTAAAAACGACAGGACACAATGCCCCCCAACTCTGGCTGACTTGGACCGATTGCGTGATAGCGAAGACTTTGGGAATGGCAGGAGTTTGTCATCTCTGGATGATTAAATGATACCAAACATGCCCCAGACCTGTTTTTTTTTTTTAAACCCTCCATTATCTTGATGCCACCCTGGGGAAAATATCACAATAAATTTTGTCTGTCAGTGATTTACATTGCTCCCAGTCTATTGAAATGAGAAAACATATTGGCCACAATTTCCTGTGTGGCCTGAGTTTTTGAGCAGATGCTTGAAGTGGACTCCGAAGGTGTAGAACATAAAAAGAGCTGTGCTGGATCATGCCAGAAGTCCATCTAGTCTAGCATTGTGTCTACTATGGTGGCAAACCAGATGCCTATGTGAAACCCACAAGGAGAACATGAATGCAACAGCCCTCTCCCATTGTTTGTCCACAGCAGCCGGTAAACAGAGGCATACAGCTTCTGATCCTGGACGTAACATATAACCAGCAGGAGCAGGAGCCATTGATAGCTGCATCCACCATGAATTTGTCTAATCCCTTTTAAAGCCGACCAGGTTGGTGATCATCACCACATCTTGTAGTAGTGAATTCCATAGTTTGACCAAGAGCTGTGTGTGAAATACTTTCTTTTGTCTGTCCTGAATCTCCCACAATTTATCTTCATTGGATGATCCTGG
Organism: Heloderma suspectum; assembly: GCF_057233095.1. Classification (NCBI taxonomy): domain Eukaryota; kingdom Metazoa; phylum Chordata; class Lepidosauria; order Squamata; family Helodermatidae; genus Heloderma; species Heloderma suspectum. Next base: position 278,912,046 of record NC_139458.1, read on the forward strand.
GTTCTAGTATTATGAGAGAGGGAGAAAAACGTCTCTTTACCCACTTTCTCTGTGCCATGAATAATTTTATAAACCATTATAGTTTGTAAACTGAAAAGCCCAAAACATCGTAAACTTTCACAGGGGAGCTGCTCCAGTCCCCTGATCTTTTTGGCTGCCTGTATCATGTTGGCTGCCCCTTCCTGCAATGCTACAATATCCTGTTTAAGATGTGGCAAGCAGATCTATACATAGTATTCTGAGTATGGCTGAACCAACGGTTTGTACAAGAACATTAGGACAGTGACAGTTTGACTTCAATCCCTTTCCTGATAATCCCTAGCAAGGCTGAGTGTGTATATGTGATGATTAATGCAAGTTCAATGAAAAATGTCACAAACATTGGTTGTTGTCACTCACATGAAAGCATGGAGAATGGGCACAAATTGATGCCATCAAGAGAGGACATGGCACATTAATGTATAGTCTCCAAGAGATGTTGGACAATGTGGCTATGTGGACAATATCACTGGGTAGTATATGCAATTGGCTAGCTAATGTACATACTCTTCACTTGGACACTACTGAGATTGCCTGGACTTTGCACAAAACATACATGTAGGCTATCTATATGAAATGCGCTGTGTTGGAAGCATCTCCAGTTGATGACAGTGGATTTTGGAGAATGTGCAGTTATCTATATTGGCCAGGTAATATGCAAATTCTCTTGCTGAAATGGTGAGTTGTGCTCATTCTCCAGGAGCCAATCTGCATGAGTGATTTAGTCCAGAGGGAGAACAGTTTGAGGTCTTTTGTGACACATGATGTTGTTTCCAATGTGCAGCCAACCAGCAGCTTCCCTCTTGAAAATCTGCATTTTCTGGAAGTCCGTTACTCCATATTTTTTACTTAAAGTGGGTCCCAGGTGGTTCCGCAGCAGTGTGCCCCGTCCCTCTGCATTAAACCCTGGGCATGCCTCTGTGATGCGGCTGTGACCTGGCAGTGATGTGGTCAAGGGGTGGGGTTGCCGTTCCCCCCCATTTACCCCCCCATTAGTATCTAGCTTGTGCAGTTGCTGCTTTTGCCAGTGAGAGTAACTAGCCTGCCTGTCTCATTCATAAAAACTGCTACAGCGCTCTTTCCAGCCTCCGGAATTGCACAGTTGTTGCTGAGAGTAACTAGCCTGCCTGTCTCATTCTGAAAATCGCTACAGTGCTCTTTCTAGCCTCGGAGTAGTTGCTATTGGCGGTCACAGTATGAATCCTAATTTCCCCATTCATAGGAGTGCAGTAGCAGGACAGAGTCTGGACAGGGGCAGTAAACAAGTGCCTCCCATTCGCTGAGCAGCACCTCCAGGCTTGATGACATTCATCTCTCTTCCCTGACTCCACCCACCCAACCCCGAAGTTTCAAGTCCTGTGTGACTGGAAAAGCAAGTTTTAGGTGCTGCATACTCCACTTTCTTGCTCCATGTGCCACTGATGGACCAAAGCGACTTCAAGAAAATCCAGATATAAACAGGAAATGCATTTGATTCCGTTGCCATGTAGATCCCTCCCAGGTCTTCATGTGGATGTGTGTAGAGAAAGCATAAGGCAGCCATACCATTTGTTAAAAGTGCATGTCCAAACAACACTGTAACGAAAGATCATATGGAAGGTCTACAAACTGTGATTTACTGTATTAGTTTTTTTGGCAACATTTCCTTGGAATGCCCATTTTTTCTTTTAATTCCTTCAAAAAGATCAAATCCCTGTAGAATGCTTGCACAGTTTATTTTAGTTAAACATTTCAAAAAACTTATTTTGGGTTTAGAACCTATTCTAACAACAGTGACCAAGCAGAACTACAGTTCACTCTACAACCCCTCAATTAAAATGTATACCAAAAGGAACACAGATAGGGTGGGGTGGGGATGGACCGTTTATTTGTTTGTTTGTTTATTTCTATACTGCCCAATAACTGAAGCTCTCTGGGCAGTTCACAAAAATTCAAACCAAAGAGCACACAATAAAACAATATAAAATATATAAAACATTAAAACCACAGTATAACAATACAACCAGAATAAAACCAGAATAAAACCTAGCAGCAATGCAGAGATTTAAAATACAGATTTAAAACAGCAAAGCTAAAAGTATAATGAAGCTACTAACAAGAAGGGTTGCGACTGATATTGGGTCAACTATATGTACTCTGCATGGTGTAAGGAAGATTAAAGCATCTCACAGAAAATGTTATTCTTTGCATAGAGTTAAGTTTTTCCCATTCTGCATGTTGCTAATGTGATATTAATTGCATAAGTGCTGGGATCTGAGATGCAAGGAAGCCTAGAGACCTGCTTTCTCCACATATATTTTAGTTTCTGCATGTGCATTCTAATTGTCTTATTTACAATTGCAATTTATAATGAAATTAGGAGCAAATCTCCAGCTAAGTTAATGTTTGTACCATCTCCTCTTTCTGCACTTAGGAAGAAAGTGCACTTTAGCACTTTCTTAGGAAGCTTTTCTATTCCCAGAGGAAAGAAACCTTTACCTTCTGTCAATCAGAAGCACCATTATTTATAATGTATCACATGTTTGACTGCAGTCTGCACCTTTTACAAGTATTTTCTGTTTTGCGGAATTTACAATTAATCTAATAAGAACCTAAGAGGACTGCCTCGGGAAAAAAAATTACATCAAAAGGTGACAGTTTGGCTGTTTTTGTTGGGGAAAATCAGATGACATGAACTGCCTGTGACCCTATTTTTAAGATTCCTTATGTGTACCATTCAGAAGTTTTTACACAACACCATTGCCATATTCCTGTTCTGTAAGTCAGGGGAGCCTAATTTGCCTATTATGCAATTAGATCGCTAATAATTCACATTTTACTCTGATTTTGTGTGGGAAATGAATAATAATAATTTATTTCATTTCTATACCACCCAATAGCCAAAGCTCTCTGGGCAGTTCACAAAATTAAAACCACAGAGTGCAGCATAATATCTTAGTAAGAACATAATACTGGCAGCCTGCCTCTTGTCCGCCCCATATATCTGTATCTGTAAGAACTAGAGACTTGCTTTTTAAAGAAGGTGGCAATCTGAGCCTGCTAATGGGCCAGATGGGCAGTGAGTAGCATGGCTAGATTCTAGGGAATAGCTGACCGACTGAGCCATAGGGCAGTGCTAGAGCACAAGGACAACGAAGGAATGATTAAGGATCTGGGGAAACATTCTTAATGTTATGAAAAAAGGGTGGGGACCATTCCCCTTACAGCTCTCCTCATCTAAGTCAGGGGTCCTGCTCAAAGCGTGGACCCCTGGGTTCAAACCACACCTAAGTAAAACTGGAATGCCCAGTGCCCTGGGCTATAACTGTCTTAAAGGCCGCATCAAGGACTGCGATTGGTGAGACCATGACTACTTCAGCACCACAACAGAGAAGAACCATAAGCAGGAAAAGTACTACCGCCTCTGTGTCCAAATAGTTCTTATTTGGATCAATGATACCATGTTCCACTGTCATGTTTTCAGTCGAAGGAACATAGGAAGCTGCCTTGTACCAAATCAGACCATCTAGCCCAGGATTGTTGACACTGACTGGCAGCAATGGCTCTCCAGGGTTTCGGACAGGAATTTTTCCAATCCTACCTGGAGATGCTGGGGACTGAACTTGTGATCTTTTTCATGCAAAGTGTGTGCTCCATCATGGAGCCATGACCTTTTCCCTCAATGAAGGGAGAGGAAGAGAGCAGTGGAGGATGCTTGTGAGATCAAGGGCTACACCGAGTTTTCTCCTTGGAGAATTCTGGAAGCAAAATGAGACAGAGCCACAGCTCCTCCCATACTGCACACATGAGAGGGATGCTATTTGACCAATAAGATAGGCCTCATGTCTTAGTAAGTGGGTCTGAAGTGGGACCAGCGACAATTGTATGATCTGCACAGCTGACTTGTCATAATAAGCACACAGGTATCCCAGGAGCAAAGATACATGTTTCACTCCCCATGCACCAATCATGCAACACATTGGGCCAACAAGGCCATTGGAAGCTGCCTTTGGGACACACATGCCCATAGGGCAACAGTCTGTAACCCATCAGGATGTATCTCTTCAGTGAATGCAATGCCTTTCCTCAGATTTTGGTTTGAAAGGGATGTTGCTATGAAATAATGTGCTAATTTAGTCTTCTGTAATAGTTCAGCTGCCTGATGGGAATATGTGGGAAGAGGAGATTGCCAGTAGTGTGGAAAGAGATTTGAAAAATGACCTAGTATTACCAAGCCCAGGGTGCATGTTGTCAGGAGTGCTGGCATTATAATAAATCAACCTGTCTGACATCAAGGGTCAGTTGCTTAGACGTTGGGAGCATTTTGCCCAATGTAATCTGCTATAGCAAGGCCCATTCATGGTGGGACAGTTAGACTCAGGATTATTTTACTCAGTTTATATCCTGCCTTTCCATAAAAATACCCAAGGTGGATATCAACGATACAATCCAAAATTAAACAGCACACACAATACAACAAACAATATGAACCCATCTAAAAGCCAAATAAGTGTCAGGAGCGCCCTAGCGGCCTCTTTCAGTAGACTCCAATAGCCAACTCAAGACACAGACAAAAGGATTCTTTTCAAGACTTTAATCCTTTTACAACTTAATGACTCTTTCAGATGCTAATCACCAGCGACTAAGCAAGGAACAGCAGAGTAGCCTATGCTCCGAGTAGGCAGTTGATCCCCGTTTGAAGGAGAGTCACTTGAAGACCCTGAACTTATGGGCTAGTTCATGGGTTGAGCTACGGGCTGAACTTATGGGCCTACACCTCCTTTCCACGCCCTCCATCGCTCGTCGCTCCCTGCATCTGCGTCGAGCATCTAGCAAGCCCTGTTCCCGCACTTTCTCACTGCTAGGATCACTATCTATCTCGGGAATGCCGGCAGGAGGAATCTCTGCCAGCTGCTGTGCCTGTAAGGGATGAGCTGGCTCCTCTCCCACGGATTGCTGATCCTCCTCAGAATCAGAACTGCTCTGGGGTTCTATCAGCTCAGTTTCCACCCTGACAATAAGAGCACATCAAAAATATATTACAAAAACATGTTATTGAATTAGAATACAGGGTAAAACACAGCAGCAAAGAAAAATCAGCTCTGTTGGCCAAACACCTGTTTAAACAAAAGGGTTTAGTTGGATTTGTTTTCAGAGAGGAAGAGATGTGCTGTGTAGAAAGGTTGTCAATGCATTTGTTGAAGAAATTGCAGGTTATGTTCCCTGCAATACAGAGGGTGCTTCCAGACTGATGCTTCCTAGCGCTACCAAACAAAAAGACATAATGCTGTTATTCTATCTTTCCTCTCTTAGCAGACTTTTTGTGGAAAGAAAAAAGGCAGAAGAAGCAATAGGACAACATGGGAGGCTTATAAACTGACATCTGGACTCCCTTTAAAATTCCGTAAGTGAGGCAGGGCAAATGAACAATAAAAACCTCACTTGGAGGCATCCATAATAACTTAGCCACTACATTTGCATCTGAATTACTTCTATTGACAGTTTCATCAGCCTCATCTACAGTTTCTTGATGAATTCTTAGCTCCTTTCCTTGACACTAGGTATACATTCAGCTTTCTTTTTAAATAATAAAATAAAACCTAACTCCATCATAGTAACCAAAATTCTGTGCCAAGAAAAACTGATTTCTGTATAAACCATGCACAAACTGCCTAATATTAGTAAGCAGAAGTGTAATTTAGGCAATAGGCAAAAGTATAATTTTCATTCGAACAACTCGGTTAAAGATGTTCACATTGCTGTGACTGAAACATGAGAAACTAGAATATCATAATAAGTGCTTTTTCTTAAATGTTACAAGCCTTATAATGTTAAGGGAACAATATTGTTTCTCTCCAATGACCTTGGAAGGTAGGTCCTTCTTTATTCACACTTCAGAATAAATGAACAGAGTACCAGATATATTTGCATGGCCATCTACACCAAATGTATAGCGAAGAGTGACGAAGTCTTGTATGAAGGGTGAGTATGGATAGCAAGGCCTTGTTTTTTACGTAATGTTTTGTTTTAATGCTTTTAGCACATGTTCCTGGGCCCTAGTGTTTTGTGCCTCCCTTTTCCCCAAATTGTAATCCCTCCCCGCCAACATCTCAGATATCCATCAGCCTTAATTTGGCTCTGATGGGAATCTACAGCTGTAAGGCTTGAGGGATTTTGTTTTGAGCTACTCCTTTTCTTGTATGAATTCTGAATTGGTGGACAAATCCAGCAACACATGGGACATCAGATTCCCCTTTGAGTTTGGTGTGACCTGTGCAATTTATAGTTACGTGAAGCTGCAAATTGTTTACGTGTAGTTCACGAAAGAGGCAGCATGAGAGATGGGAGGAGAGAGATATCCCTAATCTTCCTTCTGTGTTCTCACTGCTCTATCAGCTTCTCCAAATCAATTCTTCCCCCTCAAACAACACCAATTAATTTTGCAATCCAATCAGTAATTCTATCACCTCAAAATAGAGACTCAATTATCTTCCCTCAACACAGACAATCCCCAGCAGACCCTCATCATTAATCATGTTCATGTTCCCCAGAGTCACTCCAAGCAATAGCTATTTACAAGGTTTGGTGTTTGTACCTCTTCTTTCCTAGTCTCCAGCCCCCCAACCTCTGCCAAGTTTCCCTTTCTTTCTCAATACCTGCTCTCTTCTGGTCCTAAGAGAAGATGGCACAGGTGGGAAGATTTCTCTAGAAATTGGTAACTTAGTTCTGTCATCATATATATTGGTATTCCCTTGACTGCATGAAAAAGCATGTCCCTGATTTGTTGCTCCCCAGGCTTCAACTCAGTTCCTGTGCTAATTTCACCTGTTAGCAAATGGAGGATAAGGCCATCAGCGGCTACCAGTCATGATGGCTGTATATGACCTCCAGCATTGGAGACAGTATGCCTCTCAAGACAAGTTGCTGCGAACCCAAACAAGAGGGTGCTATTGCATTTATGTCATGCTTGTGGGCTTCCCATTCGGGGCATCTAGTTGGTGACTGTGTGAACAGAACGCTGAACTAAATAGGCCCTTGGTCTGATCCAGCATGGCCACCGGAGGCTGCTGGCTCTGATTTCAGTGGGGCTGTGAATCCATTCTGGGTTTCAGTCAGAACCAGCCAGAACTCCAAAGGAGCTATCCAAGGTGTGCCAAGAACCCCACCCCCCAAGTAGGCTTAGCACCTTGGATAGCTCCTTTAGAGTTCCAGCTGATTCTGACTAAAACCCAGAATGGATTTACAGCCCCACTAAAATGAGAGCCACCAGCCTCCACTGAACACAGCTGTTTTTAAGTCCAAATGCTTAAATGCTGACTGCTTCAGAATCTTAGAATTCCACTGTTTCCCAGTCTCACATCTACTTCCCATGACCTGGTTTGTATGTAATGACAACCCATGGTTAAACAACCCATGGATTGTTATGCAAGACTGTGGGAGAGAGAGCACACTGCTCTCCCAGGTGCCACTTCTGCTTTTACTCAACAACCTGCGATCGGCTTGTTTGAAGGTTGTTGAGCATGTGAACCCATAGCAATGAGTTGTTTAGGGGGTAAACGATCCAGCAGTTAACTCATGGTTTGTTGTTGTTGGGTTAACCACTGCTTAGGGATGTGCAAATTCCCAATGTCTGGTCTGGGGGATATCTGTTGAAGGGAAATCCGCTCCTCTTGGGGCTCGATGGATTTCCTTGGAACCCTTAGCCTGGCTTGCAGATTTCAGCATAATTCTTTCTTTGTAAGAATGGCAAGATATGCAAATTGTAACCACTGTTTGCATAACTTGGGCAAATTACAGACATAGTCAGCGTATTTTGTGCAATTTGAGGCCATAAAGTGCGTAGTTATGTGTAAACTGCAGCCATAGTTTATGCAGAACTATGCACCTTACGGCCGCAAATTGTGTAAAATATACCAATTATGGCAGTCATTTACCCAAGGTACACAAGCTGAGGCTGCAATTTGCGTATCTTGCCGCTTTTACAGAGAAAAAATTACGCCGAAATCTGCAAGCCGCACCAGCAGGGAGGATTCCACAGGTTGGATTCTCAGGAAACTGATTATTTTATGTATTTCTTTATTTTATTTAATTTCTATACTGCCCAATAGCCGAAGCTCTCTGATGTCATTCAGGTCCGTCGGGGATTTCTACAGCGCCCTACCACTGCTAAACAAGCCATTGTCTTGGTTTGCATGTCACACGCAACAAGCTATTAGCAGGTTGATCATAGGCTGTTGATTAAAAGCCGAAGTGGTTAGCATGCTGTGGGCAGCACTCCTCCTCTCTCCCGCTTGCCTCCAGCAGCTCATGAGTTGTTTAACCCATGAGCTGTCATGTGCGAACACCCCCACCAAGGGGCATTATGTTTCTGTGGATCTCCAGAAAAGGAAAAACACCAAGCCTGCAAATCCAGTAGGAAGACCTGCATGTGGATAGGAAATGCATCATTCTGGGCAGTGAGGGTCCAAAGTGAAATCAAATTAGGATTTTCTTTCACATACTTAGGCATAAGTCTCCCCTGAGCTCAGTGGAGCTTACTTCTGAGTAAACATGCATTAGGCTGAGTGGCTTGGAGGCTAGGCTATGGAGAGCTCAATGAAAACATCAACCCAGCGTGCAGCCTCTGTGAAAAAGGCAAATTCTATGTTGGGGATCATTAGGAAAGGAATTGAAATTAAAACTGCTAATATCACAATGCCCTTCTACAAATCTATGGTGTGTAAACACACTTGGAATACTGTCTGTTTACAGTTCTGGTCACCATACCTCAAAAAAGGATATCATAAGCACCAGAAGGTGCAGAAAAGGGCAACTGAAATGATCAATGGGCTGGATCAACTTCCCTATGAGGCCTAACCTTGGAAGATAGGCCATTATTTATTCACATTTCAGAATAAATGAACAAACAGAGCTCCACATACATTTGCATGGCTTTCTGCGGCACCTTACAGTGAAGAGGAAGTACTGTACGAAGGTTATTAGAACTTTCGTGAAGGCTATTGGCATCCAGTGAAGCTGAATGGTGAGAGATTCAGGACAGATCTGTTCTTCTTCATATGGCACATAGTTAAACAATGGAATTTATTACCAAAATATGTAGTGATGACCACCAACTTCGATGGCTTAAAAGGGGGATTAGACAAATTCATGGAGGATGAGGCCATCAATGGCTACTAGTCATGATGACTATATACGTATTATCTCCAGTATCAGAGGCAGTATGTGAGGGGTGGGGTTGGGGAGGTGCTATTGCATTTATGTCCTGCTTGTGGGCTTCCTATAGGTATCTGGTTGGCCACTGTGTGAACAGAATGCTGGATCTGGTAAGGCTTTGTCCAGCATGGCTGTTCTTATGTTCTTGTATGCAACAGTGCTGGCCCAGAAACCGTCTACTGTCTGCTGTTCCATTCTCCAATTGCACACAGACATAATTTAAACCATTGGTTTATTAACCTGTTTCCTGTTCATTGCTACAAGGTAATAAGCAGTGAACCTGCCATTTAAATGTTATGTTAAGTTTCTATCACACTCATTCATGGAGTAGCTCAGGGCCAGAACAGGTGCGACATGGGATATCTGTGTTTGGATCTCCAGACATTTATTTCTTTGTTTCAAAGCAGTTGTGGTGGGGGAGGGCAAGTGCTAATTTATTCAGGGGAATGGCAGTGTGGAGTGTGTTTAACCTTCCCCTCATTTCCTCTTATTCCCCCCTCATTTTCCTGATCTAAATTACACACATCCCAAAGCTGCTATTTAACCCTACTGGGGAGAAAATGCAGGCTGACATATGTATTTTTCCCAAGTGGGGCTAATAGCAGCTTTGGGGATGATTGAGATCTGGGAAATGTATGTGGGAAAGGATTAAACATTTCCCAGCATCAGTTTCCCTATTAAATTTGCAGCCCCCTGGCTGCTATGAGGCAAAGACAGAAATGGCAACAGCTCCAATCATGGACACCCCACATGACATCTGAGGGGTGTGTGTGCATTCTTTTCAGGGCAAATTAAAATCTGAACCGAGAAGGCCCTATTCAATTCAATTTTCTTTTTTCTTGAAACAAATTCAGAGTGGAACGAAGGAGCACAAATGGGAATATTTGTCTCCTTCATGACATACGGGGGTGCAAGGGCATACCTGTTTCAGACGGCAGCAAAAACTAAAGTGGTGGCAACAAGAAGAGACATTGAGGGATAGTTGTTCTGGGCAGCCACCATTTTGTTTTTCTCAGAATGCCTTAATGCAGCCTTTGTTGCTGTTCAGTCATTAAGTCGTGTCCGACTCTTCGTGACCCCATGAACCATAGCACGCCAGGCCTTCCTGTCCTCCGCTCTCTCCTGGAGTGTGCTCAAGTTCATATTCATTGCATCGGTGATGCAATCCAGCCATCTCATCCTCTGCTGTCCCCTTCTCCTTTTGCCTTCAATCTTTCCCAGCATCAGGGTCTTTTCCAGGGAGTTTTCTCTTCGCATTAGGTGGCCAAAATATTTGAGCTTCAGCTTCAGTATCTGTCCTTCCAATGAGCAGTCAGGGTTGATTTCCTTTAGGACTGACTGATTTGACCTCCTTGCAGTCCAGGGGACTCGTAAGAGTCTTCTCCAGCATCACAGTTCGAAAGCATCAATTCTTCGGCATTCAGCCTTCCTTATAGTCTAGCTCTCACAGCCATACGTTACTACTGGGAAAAAGATAGCTTTGATTATACAAACCTTTGTCGGCAAGATGATGTCTCTGCTTCTTACTATGCTGTCTAGGTTTGCCATAGCTTTCCTCCCAAGGAGCAAGCGTCTTTTAATTTCATGGCTACAGTCACCATCTGCAGTGATCTTGGAGCCCAAGAAAATAAAATCTGTCACTGCTTCCATTTCTTCCCCTTCCATATGCCAGGAAGTGATGGGGCCAGATGCCATGATCTTAGTTTTTTTAATGTTGAGTTTCAAACCAGCTTTTGCACTCTCCTCTTTCACCCTCAACAAGAGGCTCTTGAGATCCTCTTCACTTTCTGCCATTAGGTCGTATCGTCTGCGTATCTGAGGTTGTTGATAATTCTCCTGGCAATCTTAATTCAGACCTGTGATTCATCCAACCCGGCATTTCTCATGATGTACTCTGCATATAAGTTAAATAAGCAGGGCGACAATATACAGCCTTGTCTTACTCCTTTCCCAATTTTGAACCAGTCGGTTGTTCCATGTCCAGTTCTTACTGTTGCTTCTTGTCCCTCGTACAGGTTTCTCAGGAGACAGGTAAGGTGGTCTGGTACTCCCATCTCTTTCAGAATTTGCCACAGTTTGTTGTGATCCACACAATCAAAGGCTGTCGTGTAGTCAATGAAGCAGAAATAGACGTTTTTCTGGAATTCTCTTGCTTTCTCCATGATCCAGCGAATGTTGGCGATTTGATCTCTAGTTCCTCTGCCTCTTCGAAACCCCGCTTGTACTTCCAGTAGTTCTGAGTTCACATACTGCTGAAGCCTAGCTTGTAGGATTTTGAGCATAACCTTGCTGGCATGTGAAATGAGCGATTTGTGCGGTAGTTTGAACACTCTTTGGCATTGCCCTTCTTTGGAATTGGAATGTAAACTGACCTTTTCCAGTCTTGTGGCCATTGTTGAGTGTTCCAAATTTGTTGGCATATTGAGTGCAGCACTTTAATAGCATCATCTTTTAGGATTTTAAATAGCTCAGCTGGAATACTGTCACCTCCACTAGCTTTGTTGTTAGTCATGCTTCTTAAGGCCCGCTTGACTTCACTCTCTAGGATGTCCGGCTCAAGTTCAGTGACCGCATTATCATGGCTATCAGGGACATTCAGATCTTTCCTGTATAGTTCTTCTGTGTATTCTTTCCACCTCTTCTTAATCTCATCTGCTTCTGTTAGGTCCCTGCCTTCTTTGTCCTTTATCATGACTGTCTTTGCACAAAACGTTCCCTTGAGATCTCTGATTTTCTTGAAATGATCTCTAGTCTTTCCCATTCTGTTGTTTTCCTCGATTTCTTTGCATTGTTCATTTAAGAAGGCCTTCTTGTCTCTCCTTGCTCTTCTCTGGAAATCTGCATTCAGTTGGATATATCTTCCCCTTTCTCCCTTGCTTTTTGCTTCCCTTCTTTCCTCAGCTACTTGTAAAGCCTCATCAGACAGCCACTTTGCTTTCTTGCATTTCTTTTTCTTTGGGATGGATTGAGTTGCTGCCTCCTGAACAATGTTACGGACCTCCGTCCATAGTTCCTCAGGCACCCTTAAATCTATTCCTCACCTCCACTGTATATTCATAAGGGATATGATTGAGGTCATACCTGAATGGTTTAGTGGTTTTCCCTATGTTCTTCAGTTTAAGCCGAAATTTTGCAATAAGAAGCTCATGATCTGAGCCACAGTCAGCTCCAGGTCTTGTTTTTACTGACTGTATAGAGCTTCTCCATCTTTGGCTGCAAAGCACATAATCAATATGGTTTCGATATTGACCATCTGGTGATGTCCATGTGCTCTTGGCAAAACTCGCCTCTTGTGCTGTTGGAGAAGAGTGTTTGCTGTGATCAGTGTGTTCTCTTGGCAAAACTCTATTAGCCTTTGTCCTGCTTCATTTTGTACACCAAGGCCATGCTTGCCTGTTATCCTGGTGATTTCTTGACTTCCTACTTTAGCATTCCAATCCCCTATGATGAAAAGGACATTTTTTTTATGGTGTTAGTTCTAGAAGGTGTTGTAGGTCTTCATAGAGCCAATTAACCTCAGCTTCTTCAGCATCAGTGGTTGGGGCATAGACTTGAATTACTGTGATGTTGAATGGTTTGCCTTGGATTCGTACTGAGATCATTCTATCGTTTTTGAGATTGTACCCCAGTACTGCTTTTCCCACCCTTTTGTTGACTATGAGTGCTACTCCATTTCTTCTAAGGGATTCTTGCCCACAGTAGTAGATATAATGGTCACCTGAATTAAATTCGCCCATGCTTGTCCATTTTAGTTCGCTGATTCCCAAGATGTCGATGTTCAATTTTGCCATCTCATGCTTGACAACCTCCAGCTTACCTTGATTCATTGATCTTACATTCCAGGTTCCTAAACAATATTGTTCTTTACAGCATTGGACTTTCCTTTCAAAAATGGTCCAGAATGACATTGCACTGGAGATTTCTGGAAAACCCAGCTGTGGCTGGTTCTCTAGCTGCAGCCTTTTCTGGACAGGGATAGCCTGGCCATGGTGATCCATGCTCTGGTAACATTCAAGTTGGATTACTATAATACATTATATGTGGAGCTGCCCTTGAAAACAGTTTGGAAGCTTCAACTGGTACATTATGTCAGGTTCCCGGCTGTCATGCCTGACCCAAACCTGGATTACTCATTGGATGATGATGATTCTGAGACCGTGGAATCCAGTGACTCTGTGCATCAGCCTGACACTGGCACTCCTAGCACCTCCAGGGAAGCTGCACCAGGTCCTCCAGTATGGTGGATACTGAGGAACCCCTGGACAAAGCCCCTGAGGGCCATACCCCCCCCCCTTAGGATCTGAGGACAAGTGTAGTGTAGTGGTGAGAGTGACGGACTGGGAGCTGGGAGATCCGGGTTCTAGTCCCCACTTGGCCATGGAAGCTTACTGGGTGACTTTGGGCCAGTCACAGACTCTCAGCCCAACCTACCTCACAGGGTTGTTGTTGTGAGGATACAACGGTGAGGAGGAGGATAATGTAAGCCGCCTTCAGTTCCTTGCGAAAGGGAGAAAGGCGGGGTATAAATGCAATAAATAAATAAATAAAATAAATAAGGCTGAGCATCCACTTAGAACACACCAGTGGTGAGGGTCTTCTTTGTCATGGCGCACCTGCTCTGGAATATCCTCCCAAAGGAGGTAACAACTGATGCTGACCCTGCATTCTTTTTGGTGCCTGGTCAAGGCATTTTCATTTGCCTATGTATTTTAAATTAACTGCATTATTTGCTGGAACAGTAAATATGAGTGTACACCAACCACAGGATTTGGTTCAGACCCAGTTCAGTGATTTTGAAAATTCACTTCAAGCTGATTTGTAGGTTGCTTGATGGGGCTGAATCTAAAGCAAGCTTTGGAAATCCAGAGCTTTATGCCTTCCATTGACTATAATTAGAAATAAATAAACTGCTATAACTTTTTTACTTTTTAACAGAATTGGATGACATTTTCTGAGGAGATGAAGTCTACAAAATATCAGATAGTGAGGTGCAGGGCCTTTTGTGTAGGCTCAGGCTCCTTTAAATTTTTATTATTTTTTTTAAAAAGGAAAGCCAATAACATTTATGAGGGTTGGATTTTATTTTATTTTATTTTTTGGCAGAACTGGATGAAACTTGCAGGCATAGTTTCTGCTTTTGTGGGGATAAAACCTGATGAATTTTAGACATAGGTACAGGGGGGTTCATGCAAGGTGAGTCTTTACAGTTTGGGGGTGGGTTTTAAAAAATAGTTCACTAATGGCTGTATTGTTTTGGCAATTTCTATGAAAACATCAGACATTGTAGAGGTGTCCCTTGGTAATAAAGCTACAGAATTACAGAGGCATATGTACACAGGCTTTTGTGCTAGGTGCAAGTTGATTTTGGGGTGAGAAGGGAATATACAAGATTTGCTTCACACACACACACACACCATAACCCTGTGGCTGTGTGTATGCAATGAATGGCATATATCCAAGTAGCTTGACAGCATCGGAGGTGGAGACAGACTAACAGACCACAGCAATAATAACGGAAGTTCTCTTCTAGAGGAAGGAACGGGACTATGAATGAATGGATTGGATGAGGCTGAGTTTGGATAACAAATGGAAACCGGAAGGATTATGTGGTACAAAAAACAGAACTTTTCTCTCCCCTCACCCCAGGCTCCTCAAAACTTTCTTGCTCAGTGGTCAGAACTAACAAAAGAACTAACAAGGAGCACAGAGCAGACTAGAGGAAGACATTGTAAAAGACACAAGATTCCTTCCTGCTGTCAGTCACTTATGGCGCAATCCTATGCATGTTTAGACAGAGAAAAGGCCTACAACTCCCAGCATGCCCCAGCCAGTTGTAGGCCTTTTCTCTGTCTAAACATGCATAGGATTGTGCCCTTAGCTCCTTTCATTCCCCTCCCCACCTCCTGGCATTTCTGTATGTGGAAAAGTGAAAGTAAAGACGCAAATACTTGCAGGAACAATGTCTGACTTCTTGAAGTTCTCTAAAATGCCCAGTTGCACACAATGCTTCAGGAAGGTCCAGTTTTGGTTTTGGTCACTTAGTTATGTCTCTTGTCATGGCTGCAATGGGCATTTAGCTTTGGCCAAAGAGACTCCATTTTAAGTTAGTAGCCATAATAAGATTAGGGCAAGAATGCAAGGCAGAATACTTATTGAAAGGCTTTTGCTTGGAGAGAAGGTAGACAATAACCAGATGTAGTTTGTGTGTTTCTGCTGTTTCCTATAGAGCTTGTGGTCAAGCTAGCATTTTCCTGTCTGTCATCGTGACCTTTATGGATTTATGTCTAGGCTTCCAGTAGAGAAGCGTAACACATTATTGCTTTCTATGAGAAACCACAATGATGAATGGCAGATACAGGTGGGGGGGAGGAGCACGAAATAATGTAGTTTGGCATAAGTTATTTACCACTGCCTATATTGGGGAGCTGGGAGCTCTACTCAGGATCACTCAGTTGTAGAGGAGTGACCCATCGCGATGTCAATAATTAGTCTTGAATAAAGCTTTTGCGAGCACAGACCATGTCGGTATGGTCCTTGAAAGTCCAGCTGAGCTGCTGCCATGACACTCTCAATTTTATTTTATTGATTTAATTCTTGTTTTTAAATGTTTATGCACCCTGCCCTGGGATCCCTTGTGAATGAAGGGTGCTTCAGTTTTTTAATAAATAAACAAGCCAGCAAAATGGCTGCCACCAGGTACAGCTGCAGATGGCTGCTTTCCTACCACAGCCAGTGGCAAAAAAGTTTGAAAAAGAACACCCCCCCCAAACACAAACATATTGAAACAAAAGAAATGCAAAGGAACTAGGTCTGCAACAATGAAAACAAATGGAATCCTGAAATGAAAAGTTTCTGTTTTGACCCTCAGAATGGCATTTCATGGTAATTTAAAAATAAAGCAATTTCAGCCCCAGAGCAAGCCATGAGGATAGGTGGAGGAAAAAAGAGGAAATGTAGCAACAAAGAAGAGGACAAGAGAGCACACCAATTTGCATATGTTAATTAATATGTATAGATGCAAATTTAGAAATACTTGTTGCAATTTAAATATAAATACAGTACATCTCAGCATAGTGTGGAAGGCTGTATATTACATTTTATATGTACATGTAAACCATTTTACAATTACACCTTTAAAAATTTAGGCTGCAATCCTATACACAGTTTCTGGGGTGTAAGTGCTATTGAACTCAATGGAACTAACTTCCGAGTAAATATGCATAGGGCTGCACTGTTAGGCTGTAATCCTTTACCTACCTACCTGGGAGTAAGCACAATTGAAGTCAATGGTACTTACTTCTGAGTAGAGAAGGACAATATTGGACTGTTACTGTATGAAATGGCCCTTTTGTATTTGACTAAATAATCTGACCTTTGATTATGACCGAAGCATGTCCAGTGTTTTCAGTAGCTGCCATCAGTCCATGAACTTTGGGATTAATTATCTTAAGCATTGTCTTTGAAGAATCTTTTGAAAGACACAATGATCCTTAGAACATGTACTAAGTGTTCATTTTCTCATCGTTATATAGTGCTTCTGACGTGACAAATCAATCACATGGAGCTGAAGGGTTAACAGAGCCTATGCAAGGCCAGCTAGGCTGATTAATTGCTTAATGAGGTGCAGGTAGCTGAAGAGCTGATTCTGGAGACTAGACTTTTTTTTTTTTTTTTTTAAGGGAGAAGCTGAAGAGATGAAGAAGGAGAGAAAAGGCTTTTTTCCACTGGCTAAGAATGTTCCCTGGGAAGAACGGGCTGGCACAAATGTCTTGGACAATAAGGAAGAAGAGTATATGGAAAGCAGGTGCAGTAGGACAGTGACACAGGGCAGTTGCCTGGGAATTGGTGTTATGCTCCTCCCATTCAGTTGTATGGATGCTATGCAGGAGAACTTCTGATGGATTGTATTCTAAAAGGGCAAGCTAAGTAATGTGTTTCCATATATGTGAATCCTGAAATGAAATGAAATGAAAAAGAAATGCAAGAAAGCAAAGTGGCTGTCTGATGAGGCTTCACAAGTAGCTGCGGAAAGAAGGGAAGCGAAAAGCAAGGGAGAAAGGGGAAGATATATCCAACTGAATGCAGAATTCCAGAGAAAGAAAGGAGAGACAAGAAGGCCTTCTTAAATGAACAATGCAAAGAAATCGAGGAAAACAACAGAATGGGAAAGACTAGAGATCTCTTCAAGAAAATTGGAGATCTCAAGGGAATGGTTTGTGCAAAGATGGGCATGATAAAGGACAAAGAAGGCAGGGACCTAACAGAAGCAGATGAGATTAAGAAGAGGTGGAAAGAATACACAGAAGAACTATACAGGAAAGATCTGAATGTCCGTGATAGCCATGATAGTGCGGTCACTGAACTTGAGCCGGACATCCTTGAGAGTGAAGTCAAGTGGGCCTTAGGAAGCATTACTAACAACAAAGCTAGCAGAGATGACAGTATTCCAGCTGAGCTATTTAAGATCCTAAAAGATGATGCTGTTGAAGTGCTGCACTCAATATGCCAACAAATTTGGAACACTCAACAGTGGCCACAAGACTGGAAAAGGTCAGTTTACATTCCAGTTCCAAAGAAGGGCAATGCCAAAGAGTATTCAAACTACTGTACAATTGCACTCATTTCACATGCCAGCAAGGTTGTGCTCAAAATCCTACAAGCTAGGCTTCAGCAGTATGCGAACCGAGAACTACCGGAAGTACAAGCTGGGTTTCGAAGAGGCAGAGGAACTAGAGATCAAATCGCCAGCATTCGCTGCATCATGGAGAAAGCAAGAGAATTCCAGAAAAACATCTATTTCTGCTTCATTGACTACGCGACAGCCTTTGATTGTGTGGATCGCAACAAACTGTGGCAAATTCTGAAAGAGATGGGGGTACCAGACCACCTTACCTGTCTCCTGAGAAACCTGTACGAGGGTCAAGAAGCAACAGTAAGAACCAGACATAGAACAACCGAGTGGTTCCAAATTGGGAAAGGAGTATGACAAGGCTGCATACTGTCCCCCTGCTTATTTAACTTATATGCAGAGTACATCATGAGAAATGCCGGGTTGGATGAATCACAGGTCGGAATTAAGATTGCTGGGAGAATTATCAACAACCTCCGATATGCAGATGATACCACCTAATGGCAGAAAGCGAAGAGGATCTCAAGAGCCTCTTGTTGAGGGTGAAAGAGGAGAGTGCAAAAGCTGGTTTGAAACTCAACATTAAAAAAACTAAGATCATGGCATCTGGCCCCATCACTTCCTGGCATATGGAAGGGGAAGAAATGGAAGCAGTGACAGATTTTATTTTCTTGGGCTCCAAGATCACCGCAGACGGTGACTGTAGCCATGAAATTAAAAGATGCTTGCTCCTTGGGAGGAAAGCTATGGCAAACCTAGACAGCATAGTAAGAAGCAGAGACATCATCTTGCCGATAAAGGTCCGTCTAATCAAAGCTATGGTTTTCCCAGTAGTAATGTATGGCTGTGAGAGCTGGACTATAAGGAAGGCTGAGTGCTGAAGAAGTAATGCTTTCGAACTGTGGTGCTGGAGAAGACTCTTAGGAGTCCCCTGGACTGCAAGGAGGTCAAATCATTCCATCCTAAAGGAAATCAACCCTGAGTGCTCATTGGAAGGTCAGATACTGAAGTGGAGCTCAAATATTTTGGCCACCTAATGTGAAGAGAAAACTCTCTGGAAAAGTCCCTGATGCTGAAAAGACTGAAGGCAAAAGGAGAAGGGGATGGCAGAGGATGAGATGGCTAGATAGCATCACTGATGCAATGAATATGGACTTGAGCATGCTCCGGGAGAGAGCACAGGACAGGAAGGCCTGGTGTGCTTTTGTCCATGGGGTCATGAAGAGTCAGACACGACTGAACGAATGAACAAAGAAAAAATATGTGAATCCTGCCATTCGGATTGGTGTTATAGTCCAAAGCATCTAGAAGGCACCAGGTTTGGGAAGGCTGCTTTTGAGTCTAAAGGCTGTTTTCAGGGTGAAACACAGAATCCTCCAGGTGGCAAAAGAATCTTGATTTCCTTGGCTTTGTCATACATTTAATAGTAGAAAATGGAGGAAGAAGGGGAAAGTGTTGAGCAGCTGAACAGGGACAGGTTCTGCTACAGGGCCCAGTGAAAGAGGCTATAGATGCTTAATTGCTCATCAGGGCAAAGGTCATAAAGGCCCACCGTAGTGGTTAACTAAATTTAATGCTTGCTTGCAAACATGAGCCAAAGTGTGTTTTGGGGCCAAGAAGTAGAAAAGCTGTCTCAAGTCAAGAGTTGTTTATGACTTAGAAGTGCTAGTGTACAAGGTCATGTTATGAACAGGAAGCAGCTGCGGGATTTTCTTTCTATGAGGAAAGAAATAGCCAATAACTCAAAAACTGCAGGGTAAGATTAAGAAATTTGGGGAGCTCTTAAAGACTAAAACCAGGACATGGATCAGAAGTGGTATCATCCTAAAAATTGAGGACGAGTCCCCAACAGAGATAGATCACCACAGAGGAACCAACCAGCTAGTTTAAAATATTAAGGTTTCTGTATAGATCTTAGAATATTTGGCAGAGAAAGAGGGTATAAAACAGAATCTTGCATTAGCTTCCAAAACTGAAGGGACTAGTGGTTTTCACAGTCCTTGATTAGGACTGCCTAGTAATCCTTTGCTGGAAAATATTTGTAAGTGGTGTACTTTTTTGTATCTTTGTAATAAGGTTATATTGTAATGTGAGATTATCTTTTGCATTAATAAAGCAAACTGTACTTCTGTTCAGTTGTTTGATGGTGACTCAGTACTTTCCAGCACCAGAGACCAGCAACACCCTAGAATCTTAAGTCAAATATAGCAGGCAGGACCCACCGTAACTCCAAGGTAGCTTTTTGATTGAGCAAGGGTATTGTAGGTATCTTTTAAATTGAGGGCACAATCTTATGAATATTTAGACAGGAAAAAAGCCCTACAACTCCCAGCATTCCCCAGCCAGCATGCTGTCTAAAGAATTCTGGGAGTTGTAGGGCTTTTTTTCTGTCTAAACATGCATAGGATTGCACCCTCTTTAGCCTTATAAGTGGGCAAGGGTAATTTAATTACCTTTTCAATTTGTTGAACAACATATTGGGCAAAGGATCTTTCCAAGTTCCCTTTAAATTAGGTGACAGTATCAACTGGGCAAGGATCTAAGTGTTCTTTAAGGATTTCTCTGTCTCTTCCTACCTTGGAATTTCTTCCTACACTGGGATGAAGGAGGGTTGGGGGAGTATCTGTCTCATGAGTCAGTAGAAGGCAAGAAGAACGATATGGAATTGGACTGGGGTGGGAAAGAGGAAGGAGGTCGTGGCAGTAATTTTCCAGTCATGGCAGATCTAGGCAGAGAGAGGAAGTACTGATCAGAGGAGAAAGATGAGTGGTAAGAAAAGCGAGATGGCATCTGCTGCAGCTGTGAAGGAAGATGGTGGTTGACTGGGAATGCCAGATCAAACCTTTCACAAAGTCTTAAGAGGCTCCATGGTCTCTTCATCAAATGTGGAACAGCCACAAACATTTCAAAGTTGAAAACAGGGGCATTCTTAGGACACCCCTGTTTCAATCACAAGAATCACTACCTCAGTCGGTTCCCTTGGTTATACCACATTCCTGAGGGCTCTTGCTTGGCTGCCACCTGTGTGCTGTGTCCCTCCACAACAGTCTTCTACTGGCTTGAAAACCAAGGCAGTGGTGTGATCTTCTGGCTAAAGATTTAGTAGGGAAAAACACAAATAATCCTACAGTGTCCAGAACACTCCTCAACAGCTGCAGTGTGTGAAACAGAAGGCTGAGCAATGCATGGTGCTTGGCGTTCACGTAGGTGCATTTACATGCATGTAGAAGAGGGAGGGGGGAAATACATCTCTCAGGGTGAGATTTAACTTCTAGGAACCTTGGGGAGGGAGCGGAACCCTGGTGAACCACAAGTGTGGTATTTTGCAGCAGGCTGATGCCTATTCTAGGCACCACACACTGGTCAGCTATGAACCTCCAATAATAAAATTCCTGCAGTGTCTTGGAGCACCCAACCTAGCACACTTTTTTTACATGAGGGATTTATTATGCATTTGTCATTCCCTACTCACACTTGTTTACAGGTTCTTTAGATGATGCTGTGAGCCTCCAGTTTTGCTTCTGTTTGTAAACAGCACTTTCGGTGAGGTTCTCAGGGCAGGGAAAATGGAGTATTACTTCTGAAAGCAAAAGAAAATGCTGTTTCCACTTGTGTATTTGCACTATTCTGCTGTACCACAGTGCCACCTATAGATTATGTAGAAGAAAGCAGGAAAAGGAAATGCTCCTCGTGTAGCACTCGTATCTCAATTCTCTGACAAAACTGAAAGTAGATGCAGTAGATTAAGAGCCTCATGTAGAGAATCCCAGCATTGCTCCAGGACAGTGTGGGAAGTTTTAATTGGCAGCTTCTCAGCTGACTTCTGCTGCCACCAGGTAAGCCTGCATCATGGGTGGGGGGTGGGAGGAACCAAAAAAGGTCTGCCAGATGATACTTTGCCAAGGGTCCCCTAAGCTGGCCCTGCATTTTACATGAACCCTTTTTTTTGTTTTTTTGAAAGGCAAACAAGAGAGAACAGGAATCAGCAGGAATTTGTACTAGAAAATAAGGTTGGTCCCTTACAGATAGGTATTGCTGGAACAGTTGCAGAAGATAAAGATTGTTCATAAGATGCCTTGCTATTTCTCACTTTCTTTCCAGGCAAAGCTCTGGCTTTGTGGCAGTCCATTCAGCTGATACCTTGCTCTTGTTTTAGCCAGGATTCTTAAAATTATATTGTAACAGTATATGTGTATGTGCATTGGATATGATGGTGGTTTGCATCCTGTTCCCTACATGGAAATGCTCTAGGCTTTATCCAACACCATACGAGTGGGCTTCTGCTAGTGCAACAGGACTTCACATTGCTCTCCTCTAAATCTCCAGAACAGATCTGGGGCACGCATGGGGGGGCTGCAGGGAGGAGGAATTCATTCTATCAGCAGTGTCTGTTCCACTGGCAGACAAACGCCATTGCATGCAACCCTCCATCTAGGGATTTGGTGGCATTTCAGTTGGTCAATAAGGGCACAATCCTATGCATGTTTAGACAGGAAGAAGCCCTACAATTTCAAGCATTCCCCAGCCACCCATGCTTTTTTCTGTCTAAACATGCATAGCCTTGCACCTTTAATGAAGAAAATGAAGTTTAGCCTGATGTCATTATTCCAGTCCTCCCTTTTCCCTGCTCCGCTTTACTTGCAAGTTGTTTCAGATTCTCAGCAGGCCTTTAAATCAAATCAAGCACATTAAGGAGTGGTTACCTCAAGATAAATGATAATGTAAACAAGCTCTTAGATGTGAATTGACTGATTAAATCCAGTAAAGACAGAAGACTTGCTAAAAGTAATTACACTTTATTTAGTCCCTTAATGAACATTCAAAACTTCATTTGGAAATATCTGATACTGGACACAAAGTAGGAAACGGTTGGTCTTGGTGCTGAGTTTATCACTGGTTTTATTGCATTTGTTTTTATTATGTATTTTGTCCTGAGAGCTTTGGCTATAGGACAACTCATAAATTGCATGAATGAATGAGTTTTGCATTCTGCCCACTGATGATTCTGTTTTGGTTAGTTTCTGGATTTGAGTTTACAGATAGTATGGGAAGCACCTCTCGGTGCAACTTTCCTGCTTCTGAACCTGCAGGATTCTGGATCACTCCATGTTGTATCATTCTCCAGGGAGAGTGTAGGGAAGAGAAGGTGCAGGATCAGACCCTCAGCACAATAAGTGTTGTTGTGTCCTGAGGCCTGAGCTCTTATGATGAGGTGGGTTAGAGTCTTTTCTCAAAGAAGTAGAAAAGATAACAAAGCTAAGATTTTCAAATGCTGACTTTTGCAAATATTTTGTAAATATATTTTTTTTTTCCTGTTGTCATGCATTGTCTGTGAGCCAGGAAGCCCCTGATTTAAATTCCATCTCAAGCCATGGTTTTCTCAGCCTTAGCAATATTTTATATATATATGTTTGTATGTATGTCCTTTCTATACCGCCACCCAATAGCCAAAGCAGTCTGGGCAATTAAAACCATAAAGTTTTAATTTTACAAAAAACAACCATTAAAACCATAAAATACAAGGCGATAATATAAAAAGTTCAAAAGTTTAAAACTACAGCATGAATTAAAAATAATAACCAAATAGAACCTAGCACCAGTGCAAAGATTTAAAATGCAGTAAAAAATATAAAACAGAAACTGAAAAACTAAAATTCCTGGTAAAACAAAAAAACTCTTCACCTGGCACTAAAAAGAGCACCATGTAGGCGTCAGGTGAGCCTTTCCAGAAAACTCATTTCACAACCGGGTGCCACAGCAGAAAAGGCCCTCTTCTTAGTAGCATATCCACCCACCTTACTTCCTTTGGCAGGGGCTCCCGGAGAATGACAGCTGAAGATGATCTTAGGGTCCGGGCAGGTTATACGGGAACAGACCTGGAAATATGGAGATAATGATGCTGACATCTTACAGGATGTCAGCGTTACAGTGAAATGCTTTGAACATGCTAACTATAAGTACAAAATAATCCACAAGCCACCACATTTATTCAGCACAGTGGAGCTACAATACTTCATTCTATGCTTTTAAATATGTTTTTGAATGTTTATCATGTGCCATTGCTTGGCTTTCCATGTGAATTGGAAAATGGTAGATGTTTTGCATATGTAAAATATGTTGCTGTGGCTAGAATGCTGGACTTGGATTTATAAAGCTCATAGATTTGCTGTATAACTTTGGGCAAATCACACCTTCAGACTCAGTTCCTCATCTTTAAAATAAGAATCATAGGGCTGATCCAATGGTGGCCATCCGCCAGCAGAATGGAAACCGCTGGCAGAATGGATTTCCCCTCTCCTCTATACTCCCCCACTTGCCCCCAGATCTGCTCTGGATGGTTGAGGGACACTCTGGAGCAGATTTGGGGGACATGGGGGGAAGGTCATGAGAAAGTCCCATTGCACTGGATTTGACAATTTTAGCTCATAAGCACGTTATCCTGTTCTATGTTCTTTGTGCAATCTTTAAGATTAGTATTATGTGGCTAGAGATCTGTCTCTGCTTGTGTAAGCAACAGAAATAATAAGTGGGACCTGCAACAAAATATTGCAGCGTGCACTGCTTCTGACCAGGGTTCCAGCAGCCAGCCATGCCCTTTTTCAGAGTACTCCATTCTTTTCCCAAGCCTTCTGATACCTCTCTTTTTGTGTGTGGATGGTGCCATTTTGGCCACATAAGGATCCTCACGCAGAGAATGAGTTTCTTATTAGTATCATCCCAGAGTGCAGGACACGGAATAATGGGCTCAAGTTACAGGAAGCCAGATTCCAGCTGAACATCAGGAAAAAGTTCCTGACTGTTAGAGCAATCCAACAATGGAACTAATGACCTAGGGAGGTGGTGGGCTCTCCCACACTGGAGGCATTCAAGATGAGGCTGGACAGCCAACTGTCAGGGGTGCGTTGACTTAGATTCCTGCATTGAGCAGGGCGTTGGACTCAATGGTCTTATAGGCTCCTTCCAACCCTACTATTCTATGATTCTGTGATATAGGATTAACAGAACATTACATTCTAAGAAAAGTGTCAATTTAGGCAGGCATGAACTGAAGTGCTTTGTAAACACACTGATAAATATCCCATCAATTCCTAATCACACCAGTCTAGGACAGTACTTCATCCTCCAATCCACTCCTCCAGATGATTCAGTAAATGCCACAGATCTACTGTACTGAAAAAGCAGATCTATCTAGTAGATACATAGGGATTTTGCTTGAATCGGTCTCTAGTAATAATAAATCACTCCTGTCTTTATGTGATCTCAATACTGTGGTACTCCCTGAAGTCAGACTGAAAGCTCTCCTATCATCCATTCTGAGGTTTAATAGCTTGCAGTAAAGGGCATCTACCCTCTCCAGTTTCTTTCCTTCTCCGTATCAAGAAAAGGGGCATCCATGCACTAATGGTAGATAAGTCAGAAATGAGCAGGCCAAGATGAAAGCTTTGCTCACAGATGAAAAGCTGCAAATATCAGCAGCTCAGGAACATTCACTGGAAGGGGAAGGAATCACAAACTGGCTGAGCCTTCCTTAATGGAGCAATATGCTGCAAAAGCAGTCTGCAAAGACCTGGAAGGACCAAGAGTGGGTGGGAAATGACATAATTGATTATGACTGCTTTCTCAGCTCTCATCACAGCAAGGAGCAAACAAAGGCTATATTAAGTTTGTTGATTCAAGTTACAGTAGGATTATTAAGAGTGGGGGTAGTGCCAAGCAAGTGCCTGGTGATTAGAAATTCATCCTGCACTTATTGAATTCTTTGTAGGGAGGCAGTTGAAGGATTTGTGTAGGACGAGTTGATTTGTGGTTCCAGATGTGATCAATGGCATGAAATAAGGCTTCAGGCCTGGTGTCTCATTGGTAATGAACTAAGGAAAAGCAGACACGGCTGAAATGAAAGCAATAAGAACAAAAGGACTCTTGTGGCTACTTGGTGCAACAGGAGGCTAGTTTTAGGACCAGACAGTCTGTGAAGCTATTCCACATCAACGCCTGCCATCTTTATTCTCGTGAGGCCCTATATGATTTCCGGAGTGAGTATGTCTTCATTCAGCAATTACAGGAAGTGATCATTAATTGCCTAGAGAAGCAGGAAAATGCTGAGGGAAATATGGAAAAAATAGATGCCTCTTTGAATGACCACCACATCACAAAACAGATATTATCAGCAAGCCATCTTAAGTAGCAAGTAGCTGTAGAGAGGTCAAGAGGAATAGAAAATGTCCATGCACATGTATAATATTGACTAAGAAAACAATCGCACACTGGATCTAATACACCCAGTATAACACACGCTCATTGCATTCCATGCCAGAATAAAAAATAAATGAATTTCCCCTTTACCCCATCTATTGTTCTAACATTCTTAGACATGACTAAAAGTGAAATAGCTTTATGGCAAAATGTTTTTTAAAAGGGAAAGGTATGAGCCAAATCCTAAAAGGTACCTCTTTCCCTCCTTCCCATTCTGTTGCCTGGCAAGCTGCTATGGCTGCAAACGAGGAGCATAGAAGCTGGGAAATGAATTTTTTTACACTGCTGTAGTCATGTTGGGAAAAATACATTTCCCAGAGCTTCTGGTCTCTGGCTTGAGGCCTCAGTAGCACATTAATAATCAGAGTGGAGGGGAGGGAAAACCTTCCTCCTACCACTTCTGTCGATGGAGTTACAAGCAAAGAAAGTGGGTGGATGAGAAGGAGACAGAACAAAGAGTTTACTTCTTTTCACATTAAAATCTGAGCCTGAGAAGAACTTTCAGGGCTGTAATGCTTGCCTTGCGTTGAGGCAAGCATCACAATCACTGGGATATATATTTCCAAACCAAGTATTGTGAAACCCAGTGGCGTCACGACCTCTATCTGCATACTTGTTAAAATATCACACTGCTTCATCCTGAGTAAGGCTTATTCTATATATATTTAAGTATTCTGGCTTTAGTAATGTTTCCTACTAGTTTGTCTGGGAAAGATATTAGGGTGGCTAATGAATCAGTAATTTCCTGGCTTCCCTTTTAAAGATTGTTGTTATCCACCTTCCAGTCCTCTAGTGTGGATGTTTATTTTACTACACGTTTTGCATGTTTTGTTAAAGAATCAATAACTTCACACTGTAGAACTCTTCAGCATATACTGGGTGAATTCTCATGACATGACAACCCAGCTTGGCAAACAAGCTACGCAGTGTGGGTTGTTCTGTGAACACCGTTCCACGAATGGTGAACCCAGTAGATGATTGGGCGTACTGTGGGTTGTTTTCTCCCTCCTTCCCCCTCAGTCCTCCAGACGGCTCTGGCACGTATCCCAGGGGACTTTGCAGTAGAACCCTTCTTGTCTGCCTGTTTCATCCCCCTCCCTGCTTCGGTCGCAACCTCGTTTTCGTTCCCCGGCTTTTAATTTTTTTTTTTTAAAATATTTTTTCAGCCCCCAACATTTGTGCAAATGGGGACGGAATGTATCTATATCTATCTATTGGCGTCAGGTATTTGCATAAATGTCTTTGTTGTTGTATTTAAATATTATTTTTGTCTTATTTTTGCAGTTACATGCGCGTGCACTTCTGGCTGTCGAAAATATATATTGCCTTGCCTTGCCTATTGCCTTGTATGTTTCAGCTGTCAAAGGGAATGAACTGCACTATGAAACATACAAGGTAATTAATAAGATGGGACTGCGTATAGGCTCATTTGGTTTTAAGTGTTGAACTGAAACATGGGGGTGCTCTGCTTCTATTCCACACTTCCCCGAGTCTCCAGCAAGTCATTTTAAGGGGGATCTACACTCCCCGCTTTTCACGGCTCCCATTCACCGTAACCAGAGCCACAAAAAGGGGAGGGGGGAGCGTAGATCTCCCTTAAAACAACTTGCTGGAGACTTGTATTTCATATTGCCTTGTATGTTTCATATTGCAGTTCATTTTCTTTGTCAGTTGAAACACAGAAGGTAATATGCAAGGCTATACATATTTTTGACAGCCGCAGGTGCACACCTGCACAATTGTGAAAAGCTGACAAATAATAATAATAATAATAATAATAATAATAATAATAAATGATGACATTTGTGCAAATTCTTGGGGGCCCAAAACAAATATTCTGGCTCCATTTGTGCAAATGTTGCCCCCCCCCCCCAATAATTTAAGAGAGAGATTGGTGAATGAGTGACAGCGCCTCCAAAGTGGTGTTTGGGCATCGGTAGAGGGGCTGTGATAGGCGAGATCACTCAGGAAGACCAGCAGGTTTTTTTTTTTCCATTCTTGCCTAGTGGCTCACTGTCCAATCACCACAACCCATGATGGATTGGCTCTGCTGGGTTCGGATGACATGCCAACCCATCATGGGTTAAATAATCCCTAGAACAAGCCATGGGTTGTCAGGGTGGCTTGTTGGTGAAAATAAGCCACCCTGTGGGTACTGGTCTGGATTCAGATGTCATGACAGCCTACTGTGGCTTGTTCCACACAACAACCCACAATGGGTTGTCGTGTTGTGCAAACCCATTCACTGTCTGGAAGTGATGATTTGTTAATGTTAAATTTGGCAATGTGACCTTGAACTTTGCCTCTCCTCATTTCTGACTTAATTCTTTCAACACTCTCATAGGGGGAAAATGGTTTGAGTATGGGCATCAGTCTCATATTCATTCTGTGAAGATCAGTCGAAAGCTTTTTTTTTTCCTTTGCAATTTCCTTCAGTAATCCCATCATGTCACCCAATGATTCAACAGCATCCATTCTGGGTATTTTTCTTCCAATACAGTTAAAGGAATGTTTATTGTTTGTCTTAGTGTTGCTAGCAATATGCTCCTCAAAATAGCTCTCTTTTTTGTTGCTTGCCTTACTCTTGTTTTATGTGTTGTGCCAGAATTCATATTTTACTCATTTTGGTAGGACTTCCATTTTTGAAAGAAAGCTTTCTTCCTATGCTCATTAACCATGCTGACATCCTCTTGGATCCTTTTTAATTCCAGAAAAAGTCTATTTCTGCTTCATTGACTACGCTAAAGCCTTTGATTGTGTGGATCACAACAAACTATGGCAAATTCTTAAAGAGATGGGAGTACCAGACCACCTTATCTGTCTCCTGAGAAACCTGTACGAGGGTCAAGAAGCAACAGTAAGAACCGGTCATGGAACAACCGACTGGTTCAAAATTGGGAAAGGAGTAAGACAAGGCTGTATATTGTCGCCCTGCTTATTTAACTTATATGCAGAGTACATCATGAGAAATGCCGGGTTGGATGAATCACAGGTAGGAATTAAGATTGCTGGGAGAATTATCAACAACCTCCGATACGCAGACGATACCACCCTAATGGCAGAAAGCGAAGAGGATCTCAAGAGCCTCTTGTTGAGGGTGAAAGTGCAGAGTGCAAAAGCTGGTTTGAAACTCAACATTAAAAAAACTAAGATCATGGCATCTGGCCCCATCACTTCCTGGCATATAGAAGGGGAAGAAATGGAAGCAGTGACAGATTTTATTTTCTTGGGCTCCAAGATCACCGCAGATGGTGACTGTAGCCATGAAATTAAAAGACGCTTGCTCCTTGGGAGGAAAGCTATGGCAAACCTAGACAGCATAGTAAGAAGCAGAGACATCACCTTGCCGATAAAGGTCCGTATAATCAAAGCAATGGTTTTCCCAGTAGTAATGTATGGCTGTGAGAGCTGGAATATAAGGAAGGCTGAGCGCCGAAGAACTGATGCTTTCGAACTGTGGTGCTGGAGAAGACTCTTACGAGTCCCCTGGACTGGAGGTCAAATCAGTCAATCCTAAAGGAAATCAACCCTGAGTGCTCATTGGAAGGACAGATACTGAAGCTGAAGCTCAAATATTTTGGCCACCTAATGCGAAGAAAAAAGTCACTGGAAAAGACCCTGATGCTGGGAAAGATGGAAGACAAAAGGAGAAAGGGACGGCAGAGGATGAGATGGCTAGATAACGTCACTGATGCAATGAATATGAATTTGAGCACACTCTGGGAGAGAGCGGAGGGCAGGAAGGCCTGGCGTGCTATGGTCCATGGGGTCACAAAGAGTCGGACACAACTTAACGACTGAACAACAACAAATACACATCTATTTTAGCTTCTATTATTGTGGTTTTAAATAACTTCCAAGCATCCTGAAGAGTCTGGGAATGTCTTCACTTTCCCTTTCTTTTTGACATCTTCCAGAAGTTACCTCTTTCAAAGCAAAACGTCTTTACGTTGGACCTCCTGGGCAACCCATCACTCGTATACATATCTGACAACACCGTGGTAACTGTTTCTGCACTGTTCACTAACAGGGACATTGTGTATCAGATCCTATGCACCACTCAGGATTAAGTCTAGGTTTGCAACTAACTGTTTTAGAAAACAGATATTTAGCACTTCTAAAATTTTATGTCTTTTTGTCATGATTTGAATGTACATTTATCTTATCTATGTGAGTATTGCTTATTACAACATTTCTTCTTTCTGTGATTCCTTTCATCCTCAGAGTTTAGTCAGAGGGATGATAGCGTTTCCACCCACTATGGTTCTATAAAGGAATTTGCTACCATGTATACTTTCACACGATAAAGAGTAATTATTCTTATCTGTCGCAGACACAAATTCTATAGCATTAATTTATTAGCTGCTCTAATAATACTTGTTGCGGTTTTAGTGTTTGTGTTAAACTCATTTTCCTAAGTTCATGGCTCACCTCTGCCATTATGCACTTGGGTTCCTTCCTTTTACATCTGTACAATCTCCTTCCTTAAAATCACTCTTTCCTATATTATTTATTTTTGCTGGTGTAATATCTTATAGCTGGATGACATATTCTCTTTCAAGGACTCTTATGGCTGATAAATCATGATGTCGTTCTGAGCTAAGGAAAGTGTCTGATCATCCCTTTTCAGTGAAGCCTTGGGTAAGCATGACGGTGCTTAATTACAAAAACAAGCCCATAAAAATTCAAAGGTTATCTGGATTAACAGGATGCTGATGAGACAACAAAACAAAGGAGGGAGGGGAGACCATTAAAACAACCTTTCATTTAGGGAGTTCTCTTTTTACCTAATGAATTGCAAGCAACGATGAGGGAGAAGTATTGTCAATCTGTCCTTTTCTAATGGTGTGATCTGTGACGCATTGCCTGATAGAAGAAAATGAATCCTTCTTTTGTTTGACAAGAGATGAGAGCAATACTAGACAGATGCGGTTCTCTTTTCTACATGCTGTATGGATTTGAGTTCAGAGGACACAAAGCCCAGCTCTGCAGGAGGTCTTTGGAAAATAGATGCTCAGATTCAAGTTTGGAAGCAATCTAATGCCAAGAAGAAATGTAGCTCTCTCTCCTTGTGCTCTCTGTTTTCCTCCTCCCCATCCCAACCTCTATTTTCCAGACATGCTCAGGCAAATAACTCAAAGGGGAAGTACTGTCTTTTTTCCCTAAAAAAAGAAAAAAGAAAAAAAACAGCTAGCTTACTTTAAAACAAATTTTGGTGGTGGTGGTGGGGTCAAAAGTAATTCTTTTTCAAGGATTTTGCAAGATTTCATGGTAGATTCCTTGGACCCAAAGAATTGATAAAGATAGTCTATGGATTTTTTTAAATTTAGAGTAGGCCCCCACTCCAATCCCCCTTCGTCTATTTCTGCTTCATTGACTACGCTAAAGCCTTTGATTGTGTGGATCACAACAAACTGTGGCAAATTCTTAAAGTGATGGGAGTACCAGACCACCTTACCTGTCTCCTGAGAAACCTGTACGAGGGTCAAGAAGCAACAGTAAGAACCAGACATGGAACAACTGAGTGGTTCCAAATTGGGAAAGGAGTACGACAAGGCTGCATATTGTCACCCTGCTTATCTAACTTATATGCAGAGTACAGCATGAGAAATGCTGGGTTGGATGAATCAGAGGTCGGAATTAAGATTGCTGGGAGAATTATCAACAACCTCCGATATGCAGACGATACCACCCTAAAAAGCAGAAAGCAAAGAGGATCTCAAGAGCCTCTTGTTGAGGGTGAAAGTGGAGAGTGCAAAAGCTGGTTTGAAACTCAACATTAAAAAAACGAAGATCATGGCATCTGGCCCTATCACTTCCTGGCATATAGAAGGGGAAGAAATGGAAGCAGTGACAGATTTTACTTTCTTGGGCTCCAAGATCACCGCAGACGGTGACTGTAGCCATGAAATTAAAAGACGCTTGCTCCTTGGGAGGAAAGCTATGGCAAACCTAGACAGCATAGTAAGAAGTAGAGACATCACCTTGCCAACAAAGGTCCGTCTAATCAAAGCTATGGTTTTCCCAGTAGTAATGTATGGCTGTGAGAGCTGGACTATAAGGAAGGCTGAGCGCCGAAGAATTGATGCTTTCAAACTGTGGTGCTGGAGACGACTCTTACGAGTTCCCTGGACTGCAAGGAGGCCAAATCAGTCAATCCTAAAGGAAATCAACCCTGACTGCTCATTGGAAGGACAGATACTGAAGCTGAAGCTCAAATATTTTTGCCACCGAATGCGAAGAGAAAACTCTCTGGAAAAGACCCTGATGCTGGGAAAGACTGAAGGCACAAGGAGAAGGGGACGGCAGAGGATGAGATGGCTAGATAGCATCACCGATGCAATGAATATGAATTTGAGCACGCTCCGGGAGAGAGCGCAGGACAGGAAGGCCTGGCATGCTATGGTCCATGGGGTCACGAAGAGTCGGACACAACTGAACGACTGAACAACAACAACAAAACCCACTCCAATCAACATTGAATCAGATCAGAAATCCAGGCTGCAATCCTATACACACTTAGTTGAAAATAAGCCCTGTTGAAGTCAATGGCGCTTACATCTGAATAGACAGTGAAGGCATGCTAGCCCCCTCCCCCCAACCTAGAGACCTCCACAACCAACCTATAATTTTAATTGGTACAAAGATCCTAAACTATCAACTTCCCAATGAAAGTAAATTGGATAAAACCATTTTATTCATATTAACCTTAGGTATTTATTTTTTAGGCTGCACATTGACAGCACAGTCCACTTAAATGTATTTTTCTGTGAAAGGAAGGAGGCTATTGTATGGAGACACAAATATGCTCCCCCCCAACACACAAATGATATACACTTCCACAAGGATAAACTAGAATCTAAAGATTTTCTTACAAGCTTTGAATGCGGGTTGACCCTTGAACAGGCAATAACATGAGTTTCGCAAAACATGAAGCAGGAGGATTGCAAAGGTCCTTACTTGAAAAAGAAAGAATGGCTTTGTTTGTGGTTAACTACTCTAATTTTTAATCTCTTGCCCATTGTCTAGTACACTTCTGAGTGGTGGGAAACTGCAATATCCTAATCCCCTCCCCTCCTTTCCCTTTTAAGTAACATATTGATATGATAACCTGACCCTCACACAATTCACCCTAACCACATTGTGGAGATTTTGCACATTACTGAAGTGGTGTGGAAGCTACCACATAGGTGAATGACAACCATACCATGCAGGTAAACACAAAGCAGGCCTTAATTTGCATAATCATAATAAGCATGAGTTTATGAATGTGAATATAAAAAATAACAATTTTCATTACGTTTTATTAAACTGATTACATTTTAAACCAATATTTCCCTCAAGAGGGAGTTTTAGATAAAATAACCTTGATTTTCTTCACAAATAGCAGGCAAAGAAAGTCACCAGTATAAATGGTTAAAGTCAGTTTTGACAGAGGGAGGGTTTTGTTTTTTGCTTTTTGTCTTTGAACTTCTCTTTCTCCTTCAGTAGTTCACTAATTGTCCAGAATTTTTCAGGGTATGTAAAACCAATGGTTCTTTCTGGCCCATGTAAATTTCAGAAAGATTCGTGTAACCATTCCAATTTTAAGAGGCTTAGAACACCCCTCCTGCCCAATTATTTTAAATAGTAGAATCCTTTTAAAAAAAACTCATGGGCCTTAACAAAGGACACACTATCATGTGTCATTTCATACAGCTGTGGACACCTTAATATACTGAGGCCCTGCTTTAGGTTGGTCTTAGAATCCCATCGTAGAGGAGAAAAATAGGTTCTTGACTACCAGCCACTCTAAAAATATACATTCACTATTCATTGAATTTTGAGTTTTTACTGACAAAAGCAATTAAAATCAAGACCATTACAGAAAGAAGATGGTACTATGGTACTTGTTAACTAAGTTTAAAACATGAGAGGAAGACGCAACTTATAAGTTTAGAAGAACATAGATTACCCGTAGCCCGTTGTTACAGCTTTCTGCTAGTGGAGGGGACTCCCTGCCAGTAGTAACTGCTCCCAGTATCTTCCCTTCTCTTCCTATAAAACGTTTATAGTTTTGCACTTAAACATGTTATGTGATGTGGTTGGTTACTGTATCCTTAGACTTCTGCCTCCTCACATGTATCCATACCCCTTTCACATCACTTACTGGGCTTTTCTACACGAAGCGGTTAATTCACGGTATCTACTTTCAGTTTCACTGCAGAATTGAGATCCGAGCACTACATGAAGAGCATTTCCTTTCCTGCTTTTCCATTATATAACTTCTAGGTGGCACTATGGTATAGTGGAATAGTGCAAATACATATGTGAAAAAAGCATTTTCTTTCACTTTCACAAATAATGCAGCATTTTCCCTGCACTAAATTCGCCAAAAGTCCTCTTTAGACACAGAAGTGAAACTGGAATGGTCACAACATTGTCTAAAGAACTTGTAAACAACTGTGAGTAGGGAATGATAAGCACACAATAAATGCCTCATGTAGAAATGCACACTATCACCCCTTTCTCCTAGTGACATTTGTCCACTGAAAATCTCCAAATTTCCACACCAAGATGATTAAATTCTTACCATGTTCATGTGTTAACCATAAGATGACCATGTTTGTACTGTCTGGCATAGCCTGACCACAAGCCTCAATCTCTTCTAATCCCTTGGTTTTTACTGACTTCATGTACCTTTGTCTTTGTTTTAGCTCCCCTTTTCTAGATGTCTTGTCTTCAGAGTCACTTCTTCCTCTTTTTATATGCCTGCACTTCCAAAAGCCTCACTGCTTTGCTGAAGCTAAACTGTGTTCTAGTTTTATTTTATGGGCATTCCCATAAATTCCCTACCTAGTCACCTAAACATGCTTATTAAGATTTACTAATACATGTTTGAGAGTATATTACTCTTGAACATCTGTTTTTGGACAGCAGTTAAATTAATCTGAGATTTGTCAGCATTCACATTTAATATCTGTTGTCTAGATAAGCCTTGTATTTCAGAAAAGAAAATGGGTTGGGCCAGACTAAATCAGGCTACAACCGTATTGACTCTGGGAGGGCATCCCAGCATTCACATATGAAAGTTCAACATCCACCAGATTTTCAAAAACCATTGTGACATAAAACATTGTGCTGTTTCAGACCACATTACTGGCACTTAGGTCCCACTGAAATCAATGGCATTTAAATTAGTCATGACTAACTTTTCACATTGATTTCAATAAGACTCAAGTCCAACAGGCAGAGAAGTCCTACCAGTGGTGGCAAGATGATCTAAAGCCAGAGGAATCACCTTATCCAACACCCCCTTCCCTTTTTTGGCTTTTCCCCTTCTTTGGATGATTTCCCTTTCATTGGAACCACTGGGAGGGACATTATGCATGTCAGCTCCAGGGCTAGAGTACATTTCACCCTGTGTTGGGAGGGGGTGTCTAGGGACCATAAGGGCTTTCAATCCAGAGGCTCCAAAACCTCCCTTGCGCATTACACACCTCCCAATCCACACACCCCTTTGCCTCTACTAACATACAGTGTTGAAGAGACAAGAGCTTCGGAAGTTACTATTTGTCAGGGTGGGGGGGATCCAATATCAGATCTCCCCATGGTGTGCAGAATCTCTTTCAAACCAAGGGCCAAATTCAGCTCTGGAGAACCTCTTGGGGGCTGCATTTGAATTCTGGGTGGGGCCAAATGCAAAATTGCCCCCCCCCCCTAAATACCAGCATATTGTAGCTTAAAGCTCTTACTGCCAGTAAATAAACCTTAAGAGAGGCATTTCAGCTTTTTAGAAGGGGGGGAATGTGTACAAGCTGGCAAATCATCCAACTATCAGTCATTGGTAGCCAGGGGTGAGGCCAGGGGAAGGGGGTGTGACATAAGGAAGCCCAGAGGGCCAAATTTGGCCTTGGGGGCCTGTGGTTATGCATCCCTGCTCTACACTCTTAGAGGGGGAGATCCAATCTTACAGAGCCTTGGATGCCCTCCCAGAGTCAATACGGTTGCAGCCTGATTTAGTCTGGCCCACCCCATTTTCTTTTCTGAAATACAAGGCTTATCTAGACAACAAATATTAAATGTCCTAGTGATATATATATATAAAGTAATCTAAGTCATGGATGAGATAACTTCTTATTCTTTTAATTTATTCTTTTTATAAGTCTGTCTTTTTTTTAATTGGCAGCATTAATAGTAAAGACAGTAATGTTTCTTTCCTGTCCCCAACCCTCATGCTTCCAAAACTATAATCTCCTGTTGAATTCAGGTTTGCTCCAATGTTGCTAATGTGACGTAATTACTCAGTGTTAGCTGCAAATATCCATGCAGCACATCATCCTGAGTGGGGAACAAATTTTGTTTGTATTCCTATTTCTCTGAAATGCAACAGTCTCTATAATTTTACTTTATATTACTTGACCCCCATAGAATAGCAAAACGAAAACCAAATGGAACAGGTTATCAGCATGAGTTAAACCATCAGGTTTAGAAAACCTTTGACAGCAAGCCCCATGAGAAGGGTTTTTTGGGGTGGGTGGGTGGATTAAGAACTTGTGCTTGCATGGCAGGTAAATGGATTACCTCAACTTAATCTACCATAGTGTAATCAATTTTGAAAGTTTGTATCTAAAATGTTGTAACTTTCTCAAATACTAGAAACAACTCTCTTTCCCTTTTGCCTGAGCAAAAAGAGTGATTTTTTTTTAATTCTTGCTTTAAACATATCATTCTTCTTCCATCATGGGATAAATCTGTGGCCATCCAATTAGGTAGGGATGGGGAATATTTTTTCTGTTGAGCGCTGCATTCCTTCAGGGGTAATCTGTCTGTGGAAGCAAGCCAGTGGTGGGTGAGCCAGACTGAATTAGCCAGAGGCCCCCCCCCCCGTGCCATCCATTTTCTTTCTCTCTCTGCCACCCCTTCTGTGTGTGTGTGTGTGTGTGTGTGCGCGCACGTGCGCCACCCCTTTTCTCTCTCTCTCTCTGCCACCCCTTTTCTCTCTCTCTCTCTGCCACCCCTTCTCTTTCTCTCTTAGCCACCACTTTTCTTTCTTTCTTTCTTTCTTTCTTTCTTTCTTTCTTTCTCTCTCTCTCTCTCTCTCTCTCTCTCTCTCTCTCTCTCCCCTCTCTCTGCCACCCCTTTTCTCTTTCATTCTTCCTCTCCACAAAGCACTTCCTCTGCCTGAGGAGCGACAGATTGTTCTTGCCAGAAGCCCGAATTCATCATTTGCAGAGCACTTCTTCCATCCATCCATCCATTTCCACTTCCCCCCATTTCCCCTCCTCCTTCTCCCCTTCTGGGCTCCCTCCACCTGCATGAAATTAGGCCAAGGGTTGTGTGCAGGGCTGGCCCGATACATTTTGCTGCCTGTGGCAAAGAACAAGATGGATGGTGCTCCTTCCCATTCAATGTACAAAAGCCATCTGGTTCTTACTTCAGTATTGGGGATGGGATAGCATCCTTCACTACACCTGAAGGCAGCAGGCTGCACAGCACACAGCTCTCTCCTCCAACACCTTGTTGCTGCCTCCCAGGGCCGGTCCTAGCCTCATGTGATACTTGGGCTGCAAGTTGCCCATGCTGCATTAAGGAAGGTGCATGGGTGGTCATCTTTTTTTAAAAAAAAATCTGCACTTAAAAAAACTGTACTGTGAGATATCGATGCACCTCAAAAGAGTTGACAGGGGAGGGTGTTGAGGTTCAACATTCACATTATGTTTCCTGCTATATGACAATCACAATAGTTATCCCACAATAGCATAAGGGTTCTTTGAAAACATACCCATATTCTATTGTATTTATGTTGGGTTTGAGGTGCTATTGCAGTTCTTCAGTACCAATGATGCGCTGTTTAAAACAATAAAACAAAAGCTTATTCATAATACTCTATTTGAATACCCATCATTCTTTTAATTTTCACATTTTCAATATATCCTCTGATGCGCCTCTAATCAGTTCTCTATCTGTTTCAGGCATCACATGAAATAAGCTGGTGGACATGAAAGTTCACACAATGATAAACTAGTTGGCCTATCATTAAGTTCTCACCTTTTTGCCACATACAGCATTTCACATAGAGATGCTGCCCGAAATGGTGTCCACATAGTCACTGATCTCCCTCTTTGGTATAAAGCTTGAGACTGTTCACTTTGTAGGTGAGGAGTCACCATGTTATGCATCACTAAACATGCCCCCACTCTGTGGTCCTGGCAGCTGGCTGGAATGGGTTGGAGAAGAAAGCCTAAGGCAAGAGGGATTAGACTGTAATCCTTAGAGCAGCCTTCCCCAGCCTGATGCTCTCCAAATGTTTGGGATTTCAATTTCTAACAGCCCCAGCCATCATAGCCATGGTCAGGAAGGATGGGAGTTGTAGTACAAAACGGAGGGCACCAGTTGGGGGAAGGCTGCCTTGGAGGGACATTAAAAATGATGGGGACATGAGAACAGCAGAAAGGGAAGATGGAACAGAGTACTCAAACAGGAGGTCATTTGAAAAGAGGAGGAGCCAAGGGAATGTACCTATTAGCACTAACATGCTAAATGATTGTGCTGGAGAAGCTAACACATGCATGTGACAACACAGTTCAACCAACCTTCCCCTTTCCAAAAATGGTCACAACTTTGCTTGCTATCCCTCCCTCCCCCTTGATGCAACCCCTCACCCATGTAATACATGGCGCTCTCAATAGTAACGGATATAGTAGTTGAAGGAAGAATCCTATTTCCCTCAGCAACAAAACATTGCAGTTTAGGCACTAGGAAAATGTGATTTTCTTACAACAGAAATGCTGTTTTCAGGGGGAGTACAGCCTGATTTCCCACAACTCTGGTAAATTTGTTGCAGTTTGGGTTGGGCAACAAATAGAATAAAGTTACTCCTAGTGTAATATTGGCCCTAATTGCTGTTAGAAATTCAATCCATGCCCGTTAGGTGAATTATTAGTAAACCTCATGTCAAGGGATGTTTTGTATTTGTTTAGTATTTGACAGGTTTAAAAGGAAAAAATCTCTTATAGCAATCTGTAGTCCTTTCTCATTTAGACTTCCTGCTGGGCCTCCTTCTCAGCTATCTTGAACTTCATTTAGTCACACATGCAAGTGCAAAGTGGATGTAAAGTTTCTAATCTAGGAGCATTTCACACTCATTTTGCATATGCATAAATGACTCCACAAAGTGCAAGACTATGGAGAATACTGTTGACTTCAGTGGGGGGGCTTATTCCTAAAGCTCCTTTAACACAATTCTACAGTTTGAATTCAGACTATAGGTATAAACTGAAACCATGTCTTACTTATGCCCAAAAAGACCACAGTACATAAAATAGTACCAATTTTTCACTGGCTGCTTGTTATTGTTTCTGGCTGCCATTTTAAGTAATGGATGCGTCCATTCAGACATAACAGCCTACTAATTTGCTGTGTAGCGTTGAGATGTTTGATTGGGAAATTCATTTCTCCTTCCATTCTAGGATTTGGCTGTGATCTTTCATGAATTAAAATGAACTTAATACAGGGTTCCTTATGCCAAGCTCTCTGCTGTTCCCAGCTGACTCCTCACAGACAAATTTGTGATGGCTCAGGGGACCAGTAATGGAGGAAGGAGCTTTCCAATGCTTCAGTTGGCCAATTCAGATAGGGGTCAGTTCAATAATATCTGGAAGTTATTATCACCAAATGTCTGTTTCATGACCTAAATCAAGTCCGTGGGAATTCCTAACCATACTTCTTCTAAAATAGGTCTAATATATACTATGTATATATAGCATATATTGGCTAGTGGCCGATAGTAGAAAATATTAGATTTTCTGGAATGCAAGTAGCCTTAGATAATAGTTAATAAAATATGTATATCATTAGGACATTACATACAGTGACATATTTGCATAGATGAGGTTATTTCTTACTCTTTGGGTACCTATGAGTTCGAAGAGAAAATATCGTATAAGTGTCTATTTCCTTGAGATCATTGGGAAAACTGGATTGGCAACTAGAAGGTATATTCCTGATGTTCACCGTGTATATGGAAATTGCTTTGCCTGACGTGGTTTGGGTAGCTTGACTAGGTCAGTCCTGTGGAAGCTGGTGCCCACTGAGATTGGTGGGGTGAAGGGCAGGGTCAGCAGAGGCAGAACCAAGGGGGTAACTGGAGATGGAGCAATCTTTTGAATCCCCAACAGCCAGCAGCCCATACTACAGAAAGGGAAAACTGAGGACAAGAACTTTCAGATCATACATGCAAAGGAGGGAGTGGGGAAATCACACTGCCACACAAAGCACTCCTTTGGACTCACATTCTCCCATTCCACAGAGAATCAAGTGACTTTAAGTTCATGTGTGCATGAGGATGGGGGAGGGAGAATTCACACAACTGTACAAAATCATGATGTCGCCGCTGCTGATATTCTGTAGTGATATACTGAGGCCCAGATCAAAAGTCATGATGGGCCCTGGGGCTAGCTGTCTGTAGTGGACCCCCTACTTTGCCTCCAATATTGAACTCACACATGACATTTGTGCATATGCACATTATGTGCAATAATAATGCAGAGACATTTTTTCACTGCAAATTTTATTGGAAATCTTCTTCATGCTTTCCTGGAAGTGAAAGGCAAATATCTCCTCCATGGTAGAGAACTCAAATACAAACACAAGCTTCCCCTTTACAGCATATAGCACACAGACACAGAAAATATCATAGAATCATAGAATAGTAGGGTTGGAAGGGGCCTACAAGACCATCAAGTCCAACCCCCCGCTCAATCAACACACATTGAAGCACTCGCTCATACTCACTCTCTCAAAAAAGAGACATAGACTGACCCACTGCCTCATTCAGACATAACAGCCAAACAGGACACACAGATGTACACAGCCAGTGCTGCGCCAGGACATTTTGCTGCCTGAGGAGGAAACAGTGAGGTCAGAAGGAAATTAAATGCAAAAGTATTTAATGAAGGAGTATCATTTTTTTCA
This sequence comes from Heloderma suspectum, assembly GCF_057233095.1. NCBI lineage: Eukaryota > Metazoa > Chordata > Lepidosauria > Squamata > Helodermatidae > Heloderma > Heloderma suspectum. The sequence goes on from NC_139458.1 coordinate 278,953,114, forward strand.
TTAAATATTTCACAGCCTCCCCACCAATGATAACATTACAATGATAAAATTACCAAATAATATGCATAAAATCTATTCAACCAGCAAAGAAACAAACGAATCAACCAATTAAAATAGATACAATTTAAAATGTATGGGCAAAAAAATTTTTTTTTTTTAAATTGGTGCTGAAGCAGAGCAAGGTCAGCACCAATCTCATCGCCCTTGGGAGGCTGTCCCAAAGTTGGGGTGCCACCACGCAGAAGGCCCTCTCTTTTGTACATGTATAATGTATTTTCCCACTCATGGTACTCAAAGAAAGGCCTCCTCTGAAGAACTAAATGTGTGTGTGTGTGTGTGTGTGTGTGGCGGGGGGGATGATACAGGAGGTGGTACTCCTTCCATCATATGGGGCCCAAGCCATTTAGGGCTTTAAAGACAGTTTGAAAATGAAATTAAAATTAGCAATGAGAGAAAATTCCTGTGTCTTTTCTTATTCATGTGAATCATCCAACTCTCTAGATTTTTCTTTGAAACTGGAAGTTTAGATGGAGCATGCTTTAAGTGTGGTGCTCCCCTATTTCTAGACTTTCTAAAATTACTGTGAAATGTTGGATGATAAGTTGCCATTTCTAAATGAAAAGAAGAATTCACTGGCACGCTTATGACATTTTGCTAGTAGCCTTATCTTTCCTCTTTAAGTCAAGAAAGACCAGTAAGACCTCTAAGTATTCAGAGGCTCTGAGCTTCCTATCAGGCTGCTGTAGAAATTATTAATAGCTGACTTTAAGCATTTTTTTTTTTAAAATAGATCTTGGTATAGTACCATTAAATCTAGCTGGCTGAGTTCTGCGTACTTCTATTCGTGTCTGATTCTCCGGATGTGACAGAGGATATTGACGTCCCTGGCATTCAGAGTTACCCGCTATGATCCGTTTATGAAACCGGAAACACACGGTAAGGCTCCCACCCTTGCCAGCACATTGTAGAAGGACCAGTAGAGGCTGCCACTTCTGGTAAAGTTGATTTCCACTGTAATGAACAAAAATTGCCATTCAGACATGAGCATGAGCTTCTGACGTGTTCCAGAAGGGAGTTGGTAGTTCCTAGTCCAGAAATATTTTCATCCATTATAATTCAGTTTTAGATAGTATTTATATAATGAAACACCTGAGCTGCTGTTTTCTTTATAGATGTTCCTTTTATGGTGCCTGAAGGGCAGGAGGGGAGTGAGTGTGAAGGACATATGTATGTGTGAAGGGCAGGGGTGCTATTTCAGGTTTTGCTGTGGGGGCAGGGGAAAAAAGAGGGATTTTTGTGTGTGGCAGGCGTTGGGACAATTTGTCATGGCAGGATTCAAAGGCCTGGTCTTGAATGTATCCAAGATTAAATGAGAAAAAAGAGCAATGTATTTTAAGAGCATTTCTTGAGATTATTATTTTTATATCCCATAATACTCAGAGACATCGGTGCTCCTGAGTAATCATCCCATGTTGTTTAAAACACAGCTCAGGGTGACGATGATGACGATGATTAAAGGTGCCTTCGCACTGAGCTTTTATCCTGCGATTGAGATGGCTCCTTCATGGAAGTTTGCGGGCTCTTTACATGACACCGTGATCATTCAAGGCGTCTCTTGCACTAAATGCCCTTTGTTCCATTTTTAAATAGATTGCAGATAATGAGCTATCAAATTACCCTGTTGTGTCAAATTACCCCGCTTCAGTTTCCTCTGTGAAAGGAGAGGCAAGTAGAGGAGCGAGATCAATGAAAGATAATGGAAGACTCAGATACGGGGAGAAAGAGGGGGAAAGGGAAGGGGGGAAAAGGAAGCACGTGAAAAAGGGAGTCGTGATCCTGCATTTAAAACAGAAGCAGAAACCCCCATTTTAAATGCAGGATTTTAGGCTGGTGTAGAGATGCCCTTTTAGGGTACACCACCCTTACAAAGGTGGCTTACAATATGCAAAACATGAACATGCAGTTACGATTACACACAAACACACACACACACACACACACACACGCAGCAGCAGATAATGACGTTTTAGCACCAAATGCAGACTAGAATAAATGTGTCTTCAGGGTTTTTTGGTGTGCTTTTTTTTTAAAGCCAGCAGTGATGAGGCTACATATATCTCCCTGGGGAGGGAGTTCCAAATGTGTGGGGCCACCACAGAGAAAGCTGTGACTGTAGTGTCCATTAGCCTAATGGCTTTTGCTGCTGGGCCAGAGAGTAGGGTCTCTGATGCAGATCTTAACACTTGGCCAGGCTCATCCAGGTGTAGGCAGCCCTTCAGATAATGTGGTCCCAAACCTTTTAGGGCTTTAAAGGCCCAAAGCATTACTTTGACTTTGGCCCAGAAACTCACAGGCACACAGTGTCAACAATACAGGATATGTGTAATTAGGAATGGGTGATCTCAGCCCTGTCTGCAACACTTGCTGGACTCCCGCTGGCCGCTTGACCCTCTTGCAACCTGCTCCGCCACCGAGCCACCATTCTGCACAAAGTGGCAGCTTGGCCTTTCAATAAAGGCCAATTTCATGTAAATGGCGGCCTGTAATGTTGCATAAATGGGCCTCTTTATGGCTGCCATTTACATAAAATTGGCCATTTTGTGCAGAGTAGCGCTCGGCAGAAGGGCCCACCGAGCTTGCCTGACTCAGTGTGCACTGAGTCAGGCAAGCACAGCAGTCCACAGACTCCAGTCTGGGGAGCCAAGCTGGCAGTAATCCACTGAGCTGGAGCCTCCAACTGGACTCTGCCGCCATCCCTAGGTGTAATATGATCTGAGTGCCAAGCAGCCACATTCTGTACTGGCTATAATTTCTGAATCATCTTCAAGGGCCACCTCACGACTGATGATTACCCTACCCTTTACATATGGCACCCCTTGTTCAGGGACAAGGGGTCCTAAATATCCCCTTTTCCTTACCCCATCTTGTATCTTGGACTACCTTGGATAGTCCTTCAAATAGAAGATAGTCCTTTGGCAGCCCTTCAAACAGAGGACTGCCTCTGTAAAAGAGGACACATGGCCACCCTAAGTTACATAACCTGTACTGTGAATGACATTGAGCATGCAAATGGTCACTGACTGCAGTCACAGAGTCATAAAATCATAGAATAGTAGGGTTGGAAGGGGCCTATAAATCCATCGAGTCTAACCCCCTGCTCAGTGCAGGAATCCAAGTCAGAGCATCCCTGACAGATGGCTGTCTAGCCTCGTCTTGAACGCCTCCAGTGTGGGAGAGCCTACCACCTCCCTAGGTAATTGGTTCCCTTGGTGTATTGCTCTGACAGTCAGGAAGTTTTTCCTGATGTTCAGCCAGAATCTGGCTTCCTGTAACTTGAGCCCATTATTCCGTGTCCTGCACTCTGGGATGATCGAGAAGAGATCTTGGCCTTCTGCTCTGTGACAGCTTATGATCCCCTTTCTGTTTTGCACAGCTCCATACATGAGCTATGTTTTTTATGATTCAGCAGTGCTGTTGTGTATGCTGCTCTCATTTGTCTCTCCCACTGTTTCTTTCTAAGCACCATCTTCACCTGCCCTGTCTTCATTTTTGACTGTTTTGGATGAACTCATTCTTCAAGTTCCATGGCTGTCTGATAGTTGTTTGGCTCTTCCAGGGCCATATTGTTCTGAACCTCAAGTAGCTCAAATACTTTGCATTTATGGTAAACCCATCAAATTACCTAAGAGACACTTTAATGCATGACTTATCACCCGTGTCTTCTTTTGCTATGCACGAATCAGAGCAGACTGGATTCTTCTTTAATGTCAGAGTAATTTTTTTGCGGAGATAAGTGACAGCAAAATTAGCTACAATGTGGCTGTAGGAGTTTCTCTACTGCCAAACTCATCATATGTGTGTTAGGATGGGGAGGGAACAACATCCTTTCCTGGTTTATTTCTGATCTTGTGGTATTCCCTTGAGACATGCAAAGTACATTCAGATTAGTCTCTTGCTGCAGTGGGATGTACTGTGTGTTCTTTACGGGCTCTTTAATGAACTCCTGATCCTTGACCCATGTTACCAGGGATTCAGGTTCAAAGGTTCATCTTGGAGCTAGCAGGCTGACAGCAGCTTTCATAGAACAACATAGCCTACACCTTCTGTCACAAGATGATTATGGAGAATAATTTTTATCTCAAGAACCCAGCAGTAGAAGTGGATCTTAAAACTGTGCATTTATATAACTTATTTCAATCTGCAAGGAAACCAAACAACTTTGTGAACTGTATGTATCTTAAAATTCAGAAGAGTTTGTCTTGGGGTGGGAGGGGGGGAGAATACCCAGCAGATGTTTAAGAACAAAAAGGCTACACTGCATATGTTTTGAACCAAGAGACAAGAGAGATGCTGTATCCAACCGAATTTTGCATATAATTCCAGCTTCATGATATAAATTTGCAGCTTTGGTTAAGACAACATCGGAAAACTCAGAAGAGGCTAAAACCTGGTTGTTGCCCATTTGCCATCTGAAAGACGTGGCTGCTCCTCTGATTGGACAAGCTTCTCTGATGTCATGCTGTTTTCACAAACATTCTGACTTGTCAGGTGAAGGTGTCAGCAATACAATATAGAAGTGGTGCACCTTCTGTGAGGGGAAGGAAAAGGTCAGTTTACCTTGGAGAAAAAAATTCACATAATGGGTGCCATCACATAGGGCTTTTATCGTGCACTCATGGTGGGTCACTCATGGAAGTTTGTGTGTCCTTTTCACGACACTGTCATCCTCTGGGGCACATCCAGCAGTATTTCCTGGCTATCCATGTTAAAAAGATCTGGAAATAATGAAGTATTTAAGTATCCCGGATTTTTCCTACTTTGTACATTCGTCATTGTACTGTTAAACAGCCACTAGATGGCACTGTTTCATTGAGATCTATGGGACATTGAAAATTAATAACTTCCCCTCTCAGTGATTACATGGGCACCATCTGGGAACCCATGGTAAGCACAGAAAGAGTCCACAATGGTAGGACTGCGGGGGCGTTTCTTTAATGTAGACACACCCAATGTCTAGTGACAGGAACAGCTGTCAGAAAAGCATAAACTGGCAGGGGTGATGTGGGAAACTGAAGGCAGAAATGTTGGCTAGGCAGAAGGGATAAGTAATGGAGTGGGACGAGGACACATGAAGTAGAGAAGCAAAATGAATCCAGAAGTAGGGTACTGAGAAGCAGGATACTGAAAAAAGGATGGGTGAAGGAGCAGAAAGAGGAGCAGAGTTTTAACCCAGCAACAAACCATGGACTATAGCACTGGGTTGTTCCGCCTTCAATAACCAGAATTCTGGGTTTGGACATCATGGACCACAATCCAGTTACAGGGCATCCCTGGGGTGTTTTGCAAAGTGGAAACAAAACAGAAGCAGCAAGTGGTTGGGGGGAGGGACCCTCCCATGTTTTCTCGCTGTTTCTTCTGTCTTTTTCCTCAATGCAGACAATCTGTTAAGGAGAAAAAGATAGCTGCACAATGCCTTCCAATTACAACTGCTAGGAGCCCTCTATCTGGAAGCACCCTGGGATAGTTAGGTGTCCCACGGCCTCTCATCGCTTCCTTCAACTGATTGTACAAGCCACAATGCCCACACAGCCATGGAGAGCAAAAATTGCCTCCGGGCACATTGGTTAAACTGGACGAGCTTGCCTCCAGGCTAAGTTCTACAGTCAACTTTTTTAAATGATGGATTCACAAGGCTAGGAAAAGAGCATGATTAACAAGTTCTATATTTCCTGATCCTACCCTCAGTTCCCACTCTTCCTGACTATGTTCACAGTTCCCTTTCCTGGGTGGTGGTGAGGGTGGGGGGAGGCTTGTGTTGAAATAAGAAGAGGAGGAAGAAGATGGAATAAAACCTTCTACCTTAAGTGGTGAAGTGGGAGGGAGGGATCAGGTGGAAAGTAGTAGGTTTTGAAATTCTTGATCAGAAGAAACTCCTGCAAGATTCCCAGAATTTGTTTACTGTAATTTATCTTGGGAAGGCTGGAGGTGGATGTCTGCCTTGAGCCCTGGTCCAGTATATCTCTCACCCACTGTTTTCTGCCTTGATGGTGGATTTTCAGCACTGGAGAATAATATGTTTGTCCACCAGTGTGATCCTCTAAAACCAGGCCTTTGGGTTAAGTGTTTTTCCAGGCTGCTGATGTATCATACATAACTTGTATTGCTATTTGTGGAAGATGGACTGGGGGGTGGGGGTAGCTGGTCAGTATCTTTTGTGGAGTGAGCAAGGCTACAGTTGAAGCCCCTTCTGCTAGCTCTATTCACATATGACCGGAAAAGGTGCTACAAGGAAATTTTGTGAAGGGGGAACACAGTTCCTCACATACCCAGGCTGTCACTCCCAGCAAGGTGAAGAGTGGTGGCAGCAAAATTAATTGCTACCTAGGCCAAGAATACAGCTTGAGCTACCCCTACACCTTAGACACGCTCAGGTAAACTCTTATTCTCTATGCAATGTAACATTGGCCTTGTTTTAAGGTTCTTGCCTTAATTCCAAAGCAACCATTGAAAAAAATTATGTCAATGGACTTGGATCAGTGACTACGGCTGCAATCCTGTGCATACACATATAATAAGGAAACCTGAATAAGTGTCTCTGTGCACACCTGGAATCTGCTACTTGAGATGTGACTTGGGGGGCCAAACGAATTGCAGAAATGCAATGAGCATGTCTAACTTTTCCAGTGTAAACAGTAGCGGGGGCGGGGCAGGGGCAGGGTGTGAGCAGGATTGCCACATATAGTGAGTTTAAAAACAAAAACAAACACTCCCCCTCTATGCCATGATCCTGTTGAAAATTGGTTTCCCATCTGGGGCTAATAGTAGCTCCAGGTATGGAATGACTTTCATTGGGACTGTGGTGTGGCAGGAAAAAATTAAACCCTCCCCCATGCCCTTCACTATCCCAATTCTGCCCCCCCCCCGCACTACCTATTTGCATTATAAAAGACAAGAATGTTGATTGCTTTCACGCCATTATTTAGTAAGGATGCCTCCTGGTAGAAAGGCAATTAGCAGAGAAAAATAAAAAGGCAAAACAGAATTAGTGTTTACCATTCCCACATGCACACAGGCTATCTTACAATAAAAAGAGACCACACCCTTCTTTGCTGAAGTAAAGTTAGAATAGTTTTACTCACAAATGTTCTTGTATTGAAAATGCAGATACAGTGTAGAGTTTCATAAAAGAGTGTGTTTAGTCCATTTTCTGTTCTATTACACCGGCAGGAGCGAAAGAGCAAACACATATGTCCCCAACAATGGTGGAGATTGGGGGGGGGAGGGGGGGAGCAAAAGAAGAAATCACAGGAAATGACATTGTAGGCTATAGAGATCTTAAGGCTAGCTTTGGTCATAATTCCCATGAACTAACTAAGCGCAACACTGCTCCCTTTCAGTAACTTGCAGATGAGGTTACAATATTCCCAACAGTTACCATTACATCTAGTTTAGCCTTCAGTTGCTTACTTGAAACTGTTGCATGGCTCTTGCTACTCGATAGCAGTGTTTTTTCTTGTTCCTGGCAGGTTAGCGTTTACAGAAGCTGGATTTGCTTAGGTTAGCAATGAATGTCTTATTGAGCAAATGCTGCTAATTTGTACAACCGTCTGGTCAGCTGACAATTCTATTTCCACAGTTCATTTTAAGAAAATATGAACACACATCTCTGTGATGACGTATGCCCTTCCTTACCCACATGCCCTACAGATGTGTTGTACTTCAGCTCCCATCATCCCCAGCCCTTGGCTGGCTTGGGTGATGGGAGTTTTTGTCGAGATTGGGGAAGGCTAGTGGAAGCATATAAGTATCATACTGAAGTTCATAACAAAGCAGAAGATGAAAGTTAACCACTGCAACTTGTGAATTTCATTTGAGTTTTTATGGAAAGGCAGGATATAACTCAAACAAATAAATAAAATTTCAGATGAACTTTGCTACTGAAGTTCAACTGGAAGCCAGGAAACATAACGAGTTTGAATCCAAAGCAGGTTAGTATGTTCTTTGTGGAGCAGTAGGATCTGGGTAAAGCCAAACTATGTGTGCACAGTAGGATAAAGGCTGTTGATTACAGGTGTAATATATTGATATTATTGCTTTGCTGATTATCTGTAATTTTTATTTGTAGTCTTTACATACCCATCTCTCCTCAGCTGCCCTAAAATCTCTCTCATAGTAAATATGAATCTCAGTAGATAATTACACTAATTTATTTTCAATAATTTCCAAATTAAAATAATGTACTGCAGAGACGCCTGATTGAAAATCATGCTGTTCTGTTGCTTGGCTGAAAATTTGTGTTGCAATCCATCAGGCTGCTCAGTTACTTGGGGAAATGTATAGTCTTCCCCTGATTACTGGGAAAGGACTGCTTGAGGTTGTTCTGTTTTCTACAGGACTCCCCCACCCCCGCAACCCCATGATCATTCTAAATGGTGTTGGTAATCCAAAGGTGACTAGGTTCTTTTCATATGTCCACATTTAATGCATGGACATTGTGCATGTGTGTGTGCAGTGCTAGGCTAGCTGCACAACACTGGGGAGACGGACAGTGTGCAGCTTTGCTCCTTGATCTATGCATGACTGTCTGAGTAGCGTTCTAAAGGGTGTTGGGCATCCAAAGTTGAGAAATGCAGGGCAGAAGTGCATGTGAGAAATGCACATGCATGAAAAGATTTTGTGCATAGGCAATTATTTGATCTTTTTGCTATACTTGTACTCACTGTCAAATAGATACACCATTGTTCTGTTTAAATGTGGCTTGTCTCCTTGGTGGTGAGATCTGCTGTGTCTGAAACAACATACAAAGTTCCAGCTGTGTGTATAGTTCTCTAACCCATGCAGATGGGCCTCGACAGACTCACCAGCTCTGTTCACTGGGAAGTCTCCCCAGAGCATCCAGGAATCAATTAGATTCCATTAGTTTACAGTGGTGGACCATCTAAAACTAGTGTCATGAGTATAAGCCTCACGGGGAAATGGTATGACCATGACAACAAGTTCATTGGGACACCCCCCCATACACACACACATTTTCAGACCATCCATCTCAAAACTTGGTGCAAAGACTATGTTGAAGGTATATCCTTCTCTGTGAGTTGGGCTGGTGACAACTTGAGGCAGACCCATGGTTGCTATGGAGGCCATGAAGTCCTGAGCTGATCCACTAGAAGTGGCCTCAGCATGAACATTAAAGACACTAGCCCCACCAGGATCACTGTTCTGGGTTCCTCCAACATCAGGCCAGAGACCACCACCTCGAGCAGCCAGAGGCAGCCAGAGGTGAGCCACCATTTGAGGCAGGGAGGGCAGAGCCCCTCTTCTGTACTATCACCTCTACAGCTGCAGTGAGTACAGACTCCAGCCCCTGTCAGCTCTTCTGATCTCTCTCTCAGTACACCTTCACCTTCAGCCAGGCAGTACAAGTGCAGAGAGGCAAGGAAGGCCCCAGGCAGCAGGGCAGGCTATCCTGTGGGCCGGTTTGCACATCATGCTAAGCCATCCTGGAGAAAAAGCTGCGGTGGGTTCATTGCTCGCCGAACAACCCACATTACTCCAGACAGACTATTGGGCGTGTGGTGGCTTGGCGCGGCTCCTTTCCTGCTCAGTCCTCCAGCCGGCTCCCTGCACATATCCCAGTGTCCTTTGTGTAGCAACCTCTCTCATATCCTCATCCCTATGGTGAAAAACTTTCCTAGCCCCCTCCCCACTCTGATCCCTATCCCTTTTTGGTAACTCTTGGTTCATTTGCCATCTTCTTAAATTTATTTTTTCGGTGCTTTGGAAGTATGCAGATGAATTCATTATTGTTTGTTTGTTATTTTTCCCAGTCTTTTGCAAGTGCACAACCCTGCAGGTTCGCCTGTCCATTATGTGTAGTCCTGTCTTGTCCATTTCCTTGTAAGTTACAGCTGCCAAGGGAAGCACCAAAGTAGAGTAGATAATAAACTAAGGAAGTCGACAAGGCAAGACTGCACGTAGGCTAATCCGTGCACACTTGTGAAGGACTGGGAAAAAATAATACTAAGAGAAAGAAGGAACCCATTTGCGCAATTCAGAAGCACTGAAAAAGAAAAAGAAATGCGAGCAAAGTAATTCCTCCAACAAGGAGTACCAAAAGGGGAGGGCAATAACTCCAACTTGGCAAATGTTTTTTTTAATCAATAGACTGTATAAGTAGGGTTTCCAGTTAACCAGAAAATAACTGCTTGGCCTGCTCCTGTGCCTTAATCATGGCTTGATCTGAAGATATCAGCAGATGAACTTTTTCAGACATAGTGATACACACATTACCATCTGCTAATATCTGAAGTTCAAGCAGCTGTAAAAGGCACTGGCTGGTTGAGTTGGCAACCTTATGTGGAAATGCATGAATTTGTTAAAAGGCATTTTCTTTACCATTTAACACAAAGTAAAAGTAAACAGAAATGTAAGGGTCTGCCATTTTTATCCATGATGAATAGATAATTATTTCACAAAAAGTCTCCTTGTTTCCAATAGGTATTTTTAAATAATCGTGTCTGCCTTCTTTCTGCATTCTGTATCATGTTAAAGGTCTGCCACCATATGCCAGTGTTTGAAGAGTACATCAGAATTCAGGTGCATGCCCCTGATAAGGAAATAAACAAGTGAAGAAGATTATAATTAACCAGAAGCCAAATACCTCCAAAGGGTTGGGAATTTTATCTCACTATTCTGAGCGGCTAGAGAAATCAAGAAATCAGATTGGCTCACAGCCAAGTGGTTATTATAACTGCTGTGGTCTGTATTTTCTTGCCTAATCACTTAACACAGATATTAGTGTGTTGAATATGCAAAACAGGAGAATATACAGTGTTTCTTAAAATGAGTCGAGCCTTATACAGCTTGGGACTGCAATACCTATTAGAGCGCCTCTACTATAAACCTATCCATACACTATGATCTTTATCTGAGGCCATCTAAGTGCCACCTCTGAAGGAGGTTCAGAGGATGGCAAGAAGGGCAAGGGCCTTCTTGGTGATGCCCCCCCTCCATCACAGAATGTTCTCCCCAGTGAGGTCCTCCCAGAGCCAAGTTTGACATCTTTCCAGCACCAGGTTAAGACTTCCCTCTACTCCCACAAATTTGACAGCATATGTTAAGATTGTTTTAATGGATCCTGGTATTTTTATTGTTAATTGTGCAAAAAATATGTACTTCTTTATGCAAATAGTTTTATATTACATTATTATATTGATTTTTTAGCGTTTTAATTTTTGTACACTGCCCAGAGTGCTTTGGCTATTGGGCAGTATAGAAATGTAATAAATGAATGAATGAATGCCGTGATTAGGGTGGCCACTTACGCATTGCCAAAGAAGAGGAAATGCATCACCAGAAAAAAGAGAACAAGAGAGGACATCAATTTGCATAACATTTGAACAGACAAATTTGTATGTATAGGTGCAAATTGAAAAATATTACTTAAATAGAAATACAAGACTGAGCTAGGATGCATTTTTGCAAAAACTGAAAATAAATCACAGTGATACTTGCACAATTTGCAGCCTGATCCTAAGCATGATTGCAGGGAAGCCTGTTCCATTGAATTTAGTGAGCTCTCACTGATGCATTTTGCCTTTACACATCGCAGGAAAAAGTGTGAACACACTGACCTGAAAAATGCACACAAATGGAAACTCCCAACATTGGTGTGCTCTTGGCCTAAAACGCCATCTTCTCTGCCCCATAAAAAGTGTGAGTAAACTTCTAGAATGATGATGACATGGCTTGTTTTGCACACCTGTAGCTTGTACTTGTTAGAAGCATCCCCTCACTGGGCTCTGAAAAATCTGCAGCTGTGATAGGCACGTGGAAAAATAACGTGTTAAAACAACTCCTTTTGGAATCCTTATGAGGATATTTAAATCTATGGGGTGTTATTGCTCCATCCAAACCACAAATGTATTAGGTAATGGTACTTGATGCTGCATTTTAGACAGATTTTTCTCCAGAGGTGGGATTCATTTCAAAACAATCTACTTGCTGCTGAAATCTCCATAGGTCAACTTCAGGGAACATAAATGTTCCCAAAGTGCCTGTCCAAAGGAAAAAAAACAGTTTTGAGACCAGAGTACCATCTGTTTATATTACATGGTATTACAGGTGTTGTGTGAGTCATCCTTGAGTCTGGAAAACACTGGGTGATATAGATGACTGTTTATCAAATGCTATCTTGCTGTAGTGTGCAAATAAGCACTTACAGTCAAACTACCCATTACTTTAAAGATGTAGCTAGTATCGACATCTTTTTTCTCTTTGTTACTCAAAAGTTAGCATAGGGGGCCCCATTCAGATCAGGACCATAGCACAGGGGAAGGGAGACTTTAACTCTTCTCCCCCTGCTGTAGTCTCAGTCCAGAATGCCTCCCTGCACCTGTAATTAATATTGACAAAAAAGAGATCCATCCATGCAAATCGGCCACTTTTTGGTGATGTACATAGCAGGTGCTGGCCCTCCAGTCCAGACTGGGTCTATAGTGGGGGGCAAAAGATTAAATTCCGCTACCTCCACACTAGGGTTCTAGTCCAGGTCATTGGACACGTTCCCCTGTACTTAGTCCTTTAAAAAAAAAAAAAAAGATGTACTTGCTAGTTACATCTTTAAAGTGTCATTTTACTACAAGTAAGCCAATCGTCTGCAGGTCAAGGGAAGGGATATTAAAAAAACATACATGTGAGTGGTGGTGTCGCTGGCACTACTTATGAGGAATATAGACAAAGGATGCCTTGCAGCCTGTCCTACCTTACAAGGTTGGAAGTGTAGACATACTGGTTGATCACAGAAGGTCAACAGGAATCAAGGGCGCAACCCTATGCATGTTTAGATGGAAGAAAAGGCCTACAACCCCCAGCATGCCTCAGCCAGTTTGGTATTTTTTGTGTGCCAGTTAAAATTATAGGTTGGGGAGGCTGCTAGGTGTGGCAGCCTAAAGTGTGTTATCACAAGACATGCTAGGAACAGCTGTTAGCCATGAAAGCTAAAATGGAGCCTCCATACTGAGTGGCAGAGTACCTTTCAGAGTACCAGATGCTTAGAATGCATGAAAGGGACGGGCAACCACCTTGTGAGCTTCCCAGGAAATTCTATCTTGCTCCTGTTGTTAGAGGCCGAGTGCTGAACTGGATGCACTCTTGGCCTAGTTTAATAAGACAGCTCTTGGGTGTGCAATACTTACATTTTAATCATATGCATCCCATCTTTATCTTTAAGGACAGGACGCCTGTCAACAATGGGTCCAGAGTAGTGCTCAGCAGAGTTCCATTTGTGTTGGAAGGACAGGGTGAGGAGGCATTCTTTGCCAATTCCTCCTTCCCACTGCAGCCCCATGCCTCCTGAAAAGTGGCAGAGGTTCAGGGACCCTCTGAAGCAGCAAGAGAGGCAATGTAGAGGGCTGAAGGAGGAAGGAAGAATGGGCAAAGATCAGGTTCCCAATACCTTCCTCCAGTGGGTATCCTCTGCTGGATTCCAGTGCCTTCTGGGAATGGAAGGAGTCCTTCCATTTGCAAAATGGCCAGTGTGGATCCAGTCCAATCTCTCTCTCTCTCTACACACACACACGGGATGTATCACCCAGGCATGTAGTACAGAAAGGGTAGGAGAGCCATTTTTAAAACCAAAAGTACATTCTAGCCAAACATGCTAGTTTTTCCAATTTTAGGTCTAGAGAACAGCCCTCACATTTTCTTCAAATTGTAGTTTAGGGCCTGCAGCTGTAACACCTCAGATGATTTACTAAGACTGCAATCACTCCCAGGTAAGTGATTACAGGAAGAAGTTCCACTGAACTTAACGGGACTTAGTTCTGAGGAGACATGTATAAGATTGCACTGGAAGCCTCTCAAAGCTAGAAGCTATGGAATGAGTTCTGTCTCTTCTCACCACCAACAGTCTAGGGGGATGCTTCCACCAGCAATTTACTCTGAGCCAGCTGTGTGTTGAGGTCGTTAGGGATACATGACGTTGTGGCCATCCAGCAGCCACCCCGGAGCTTATCAGGGAAAAACCGGATTTCCCGAGACTGCTTAAAGTCCAATTATTTTCCTGAAGTCGAGTTCTCCCCAGTATAGTTGTGTGCCCCAACTCGCACATTTAGCTCAGGCACGCTTGCCCTGCCCAGGGATGTGCCTTTCACTGTGTGACTTGATCAAGGGGTGTTTGCTCCCATTGTGCTGAATGAGACTTGCCCTCTCAATGACCACAGAAATAACAGAGAAGCTCCTCAATTGACACGGCACATATCAAAGCCCGGTTCCTTAAATGCGATTAACGATTAAGCATGATCTCAGGACTTCGATCCATTGCCTTAGGACGCATCTCCTTTACAGCTTCCTTATAAAGATCCTGTGAATTAAAATGGGGGCTGGTTTGGTCTCTTTCCCACAAAAAAACCATTAGTCTCTCCTCAGAAGTAACTCCTATTGCAGTCAATGAGTCTTTGAATGCTCACATCAGAACTTACAGAGATTCCCCCTCAATTGAAATGGCACACTTTAAAGCCCAATTCCTTAAGTGCGATTAAGCGATCAAGTGCAGTGTCGATCAAGCGTGATCTTAAGGATCGGATCCATTGCCTTAGGACATAACTCCTTCACAGCTTCCTTATAGAGATCCTGTGGGTTACAATGGGAGCTAGTTTCTGTCTTTGTGTTTACTGGCCTCTTTCCCACAACAAACCCATTGCTGCCTCCTCAGAAGTAAGTGGTCAATGAGGTCCTGTGGGTTAAAATGGGGGATGATTTCCATCTTTGTGTCCCCCGCCCTTATACCAGCACAAGCATATGTGTCTCCTTGGAAGTAACTCCCATTGTGCTTAGTGAGGCTTGCTCCTGAAATGCAGGTGCATCTGGACTTTTAGGGGAAACGACAAAGGGGGGGAGGAAGAGTAGGGGTGTACAAAACCCCACTTACCTGCATCCGTGGGGGCTCTGCCGCAGGGGAGGCGATCCGTTCCTCCCCCTGGCATCCTCCCCGGCCAGCTCCGCTCCACGGTGAGTCTGCGGAGCCGCCGCCTGGGTCTGCCCACCACAGTCTGATGTCTGGCTGCGGCCGGACTGCTGCCACAAATGGCATCCTGCGTAGGGGATGCCATTTGCATCCCTGCTTTGCCATGATAGGCTATGTAAGGATTTACATAGCCTATCACGGCAAAAAGGGAGGCATGCAAATGGCATAGCAGACACCATTTGCATCCTTCCCTTTGGCTGTGATAGGCTACGTAAATCTTTACGTAGCCTATCACGGCCAAAGGGAGGCATGCAAATGGCGTAGCGGACGCCATTGGCGTGCCTCCCTTTGGCCGTGATAGGCTACGTAAAGATTTATGTAGCCTATCACGGCCAAAGGGAAGGACACAAATGGCATCCACTACACCATTCGTGTGCCTCCCTTTTTGCCATGATAGGCTACGGAAATCTTTACGTAACCTATCACGGCCAAGGGGAGGCACGCCAATGGTGTCCGCTACGCAGGACGCCATTTGCGGCCGCATCCCAGACGGTGGCCAGCAGCGGCCGGATCCGGACCCACCAGAGGCAGGTAGGATCTGGTCTGTGCAGACTTCATGGGGTGACGGGGGGGATTGCTCCGTTCCGCCATGGACTCTGGAGGGCTGGATTCCAAAGAATCCGGCCTCACTGGAGTCTGGTGGAATTCTCTGCTATCCATAGGGAAGAGGGGGAAAGAGGGGGAAGCCTCTCTTACTGGTTGAGCAGCCCCTGCCGGTTAGATGATGTTCACTCCACCCACCCCCTCACCCCCACCCCCACCAGGAAGTATGTCCTGTGAAGCAATTCTTACTGCTGTGGAGAATCTGCTTGTGGAACCCTGCTCACAGCAAAGCCGATTCCTTTTTAACAATCCGGTACTCCTCCACTAGCTTCTCCTTCCATTGTCGTAGAAACATGGACTCAGTCCTAATCTTCACAGCGCTGCAAAATAATCTGAAGACAATTAATAATGTATCTCTTTACTTTTTGCCTCTTGCCTGAATGATGCTTAGCTTAAAGGGCTGAATATATAAATGTCCTAAAGAGATCCTGAGAAGCCACCATGCTTCTAGAATTCAGTTGAAGAAAATGAACAGGGAGGAATCCACCTTAGCAGTATGAAGGGAGTTCCAAAGCGATAAGAGAGAAATTCATCCTTGCACACACACATTAGGTAGTTGTTTTTAATATTCATGGCTCTTGCAAAGAGTATTTGCGCTGTGATGTTTGCTTCATAACTACAATCATCATCTGACCACCTGAATTTATTCAATTGATAATATGGTCAGGATGCACTGTTGTCATATGAGGCAGTTAGCCAATGATAAGGATGGCTTATATGTTCAGTCCGATATGTGGCTCATATGTCAAATGGAAAAAGAAGAAGCTGGAACAGCTCACACTTTTATTTATTGTGGCATAAGCTTTTGTGGACTACAGCCCACTTCCTCAGAGGCATGAACTGTAAACAGAGGGGCCAAGTGGCCATGAAATTCAAATAGTACCACCTGTGTCAATTCTGTGGAAATATTACATGTAAGCCCAGTGACCATTTAAAGCAGTAGTATCTGATAATATAATTTTCCTAGCTTTGCTGTACTAATTTAACAACAGTAGTGAGATATGAAACCATTCTCTTGACCAAGGAGTAAACAAATAAAATCTCTGATAATTCTAGTTCATCAGTCTCATGCTAGAATTTGACTTCCACTTCATCAGGGGAGGGCAGCCATAATTGGGTGGGAGGCTGGATGACCCTCCTCCACAGTCTTCTCTGGACCAAATGACATCAAGGAGAGTGGCCACACACCCTGACTTAATTTGGGTCCCAGTGGGAAGATGATTCTCCTGACCAATCCATTGGGAACCAGCTTCACATGCCCTGTGCCATAAGAACACAAAAAGAGCCATGATGGATCAGACCAGGGGGCCATTTAGGCCAGCATTCTGTTCACACAATGGCCAACCAGGTGCCCATGGGAAACCCACAAGCAGGACATGAGTGTAACAGCCATCTCCCATTGGGGAGAGGATGCTGGGCAGGAGAAGTGTTGGGGACTGAGCTGGCAGTTTGAGGAATGCTCCTCCAGTCACCAGCTCAGTCAGGTGGCTTCACCCATGAGGCAGCTTCCCCATTGGCTTAGGGGAGTTGCCTGACTGATGTGGTGGCTGGAGTAGTGCTCCTCCTCCAAGTGGCTCACTTGGGCCACTTTGCCTGGCCTGTATCCTCTCCCCAGTGGCTGAGGACCTGGGGCAGGGGCAGCATCACTGACCCGCATCCCCCATGGCTATCTCCAATCTGCTTGTGTGTAGGGGAATCCCCACTGTCATCTCTGATCTGGGGTTCCTCCAGGGGCAGAGCATGGAGGCTCTGGGTGGAAACTGGAAGCATATAAATATGTGTAGTAGTCAGTGGGTTTCTGGCAGAAGACAGTGCTTATGTCCAATGTGCAGTTCCACACTAGTGCTCAGAAAGTGGACCTACTGCATAGATTGGTCTAGGCTCAAGTGGACGGTGTGGGTTGTTGAAATCCTGGTGCGATTTCTCAAGGGTCTTTTGCTATCGGTCCTGATGAAGATGCCATCATCAGTGTCTTTCCATGGGGGAGAAGCTTTGGGGAACAGGAGGTGAGGAAGCGTTGTTCCAAGTTAGCTGTGAATATGTTGGCCATTCTGTGGAGCCATGCAAGAACTCAAGGCAGACTGCTGTAGACCTGAAGATACAAGCTGTCCTCAAATGTGAAATAATTATTTGTGGCAACAAATTGGCAAATCTTTTCTGGGGATATTGGTGCACAGAGCTTCTACTTGCGTGGTTGCTAGTATGGTATTCTCTGGGCGAATGTCAATGGATGGTGGTTTTCACAACTAGAGGTACTGAGGATAGCATCCACAGGGGTGCAGCTAGATAACTTTAGGTCCTGGACTTCATGGTCTTATGGGGTTCCCCATTGGACAACTAATATTTCTCCCCCCCACACACACACACTATCATTCCATGCTCTATGACTGCTCCTACATTCCTTATGTGTTAAAATGTTAGCTCACCCTGATTAAAAGAAATACTCTGTCTGAGCATGTATAATTCTGCATTTTAAACTTACTTAAATCATAGCACCATCATGACTACAGGAATAAACTGGAGCTTGCGTCTACTGCCCTCATCACCTGCTACCCTCTGGGTGATTATTTGGGCTTTGGCCGCAAAGTCCAACCCTAGCTACCCCACTGGGCACCGGTAGAGGCTCAGGCCTAGACCCTGAGAATGGCATCCATACAGCCAGACTCTGACAGCGCCAGTGCCCAAAACAATATGGTGCTCAAAGTTGCCTGGTTTGTGTATTTTGAGGTGATATGTAGAAACCCTCTGATAGAGGCTCCTGGGGTATGTCTGTGCAGGTGGGCTCCAGCACATCAGTAGGAAATCATTTCATCAGGTTATGTAATTCTTTCTGGTATTCATCAGTTGTGGGTAGGGATGTCAGAGAAATCCACAACAGAACCAGATGAATTTGGATTTTCATGTATCAGACCTATGGATTCTGCAGCGGACCAGCATTACCCCTGTCAGATGGATTCCACAGACCTGTGGACCAATTGTCTAATTTTCCTGAATTTTGCACAAATTTAGTCATAGAAAAATATGCGAAATAAAAAATCTGGCCAAAAATACATATTTCCCCTATAGGCCAAAGCATGAAAATGTGCTTTGGGGGGAATTTGCGCCTTTTGCCATATGCGCAATTTCACATTTACACAAGCATGGATTTTTGCACATTCACCCCCCCCCCCCAACACCATCGATGGGTGGATGTTGAGAAAGAAAGTGTCTGACAATCAGCAAAACACAGACAGAATGGATTTTACACAATCCCTACATCCCTAGTTGTGGGTTTGGGGAGTTCTGAGGACAGTGGACTGTAAAATGCAGTGCTGGAGAGCTGCCTTTCTGCTTCCTATATGTACCCTGATTTGTTTGCCATGACAACAGCTTTGTCAATCTCTTTAAGGTCAGGATTGTTTCTGAGGCTGTGGATGGCATCATGATCTGCACAGCTGATATTATGTGGCAGGCGATGCTGTTTACTGATGACCTCAGCCTGCTCATGGGGACAGAAGGACTTCATATTTATTTTATGTACTTTATTTACTTTATTTCTGTTCTGCCTTTCCACCCCAAAAATGATGCCCAAGGCAGCTCACAATCATAAAAACCAAGAATTAAAGCAAAAACTTAATTTGAACAATCATAACAACAAATAAATTAAAAGCACAATTAAAAACACAACAATAAAAAGGAATAACACCCAACCGAACAGACACCCCCGCCCCGGCCACTGCCAAGCAATAGATAATAGATGTAAACAGTCTAAATATATATAAACCATCCTGGGAACTTTTTAATTAAAAGGCAGCATAAAACTATCTGCAATAAATAAATAATGTAAAAGTCCAGTCCAGTAGAGGCTGGGAGCTCCGATGTCAGTGGGGCAATACATACGCTCTGGGTGTTAGAACTTCAAAGGAGCTCTCCAAAGTGCTTCCACATCTTGGATAGCTCCTTTAGAGTTCTGATTGAAACCTGGAGCGGATCCACAGCCCCATTGACATCGGAGCCACCAGACTCCACAGGTCCAGCATTGCGACCATCAGGATGGGTTGATATAGAGGAGGAGGGTCCACTTTTCAGTGGTATGGTGGAAATATTTGTTGAGTGGAAATATGCCTCCAGTCACCACGGAACTCTGTCATATATGGAAGAGAAGGAGAGTCCACATGAAAGAACAGACCGGGGACATAGGAAGTGTTCTTATTCTAAGTTAGTCCACTGGTCCATCAAGCTCAATATTGTCTGCATTGATTGGCAGCAGCCCTCCAGGATTTCAGACTGGAGTCTTTATCGGCCCAACCTGCAGGCACCAGGGATGGAGCCTGGAATCTTTTGCATGCAAAGCCTGTCCGCCCACCCTTCAGATACAGCCCTTCCCTATCTGCTTGGCTCAGTACTCTCCATTGCAATATGCAAAGTGGGTCCTGCAGATCTTGCATGTCTTATACATGACTCCCAGATCACCTCTGTTCACTCACCTCATCACAACTAAGGTACGCAAAATATCACTTTAAAATTTTTCTGTTTGGTTAGCGAGGATCAGGACAAAATTTGTTGTTGTTTATTTGGTCAGTTGCTTCCGACGCTTCGTGACTTCATGGACCAGCCCACGCCAGAGCTTCCTGTCGGCCGTCACCACCCCCAGCTCCCCCAAGGTCGAGTCCGTCACCCAGGACAAAATATCCTTATGGAATGGTTCATTTATAGATCTCATACATTAGTGTATGGACTCTCATTGATGTGAATACCATGTAAGTATTTACTGCCTAGTTACTCACCAATAACTGCACCACTAAATACTATTACAAGTAGTAGTAGTAGTAATAAGACAGGTTCCTTGGCTGGTGGAAAAACCAATCAAGAAACCTGTCCTTCCAGGCTCGCCCTGGAAGGAGACAGTTTTGAGTTAACAGCTAGATTTTATATTTTTAAAAAATGGGGGATTACAATTGTTTGCTACTTTCTCCTTCCCAGTGGTCTCCAGGGCACTGAAACCTGCAAACAGCACATCACCTGGCAAAACCTAATTTGAATGCCTGCAGACCCTCATCCTCCATATCATCTTATGACTCTCACTATGCAGATCTTCTGACTACAACATCCACTCAGGCTGTTATCCCCTCCTGTCCTCCCCGCTCCCAGCTGCATTCTGTAAATCTTGCCTGATGAAGAGATCTGGACAGCTCAAAAGCTTGCATATTTCTTGCGATCTTTGAGTTGGCCTAATAAAGGCATTACATTATAAGGATTTTGGGTTTTTTTTTCTTATGGCCAGCACGGCTGCCTTTGTTTTAAGTATATTTCAGATGTTCAAAGAACTTCACACATATTGGACCAGTGCATATATTAAGGGATGTGCGCTGTGCGCTTGACACTTTCACTTTCTGTTAACTACCTCCAAGTGGTAGTTAACAGAAACCCAGGGTGCTGCGTTCTTTAAGGGCTAAACAACCTAGTAGTTAACTCAGTAACAAACCATGGGTTAACTGCTGGGTTATTTAGCCCTGAAACAACCCAGTGGTCTGGTTTCAAACGTCATGCTCATACTCTCTGATTGGGCCCAGCAGAGGTTGTTGGCAGTGCCTCATACCCTTGCAAATAGTGGGTTAATTAAGTTGCGATTTGCCACTGTGACATGCAAACTGGGTCATTATCTCAATAGTTCTTACAACTAGGGATGGACAGACCCATCTCCGTCTGGGACGGGGGAGCTCAACAAGCTGCCCCCCCCCAGCTCGCGTGGCCCGGACCCACTCGGCGAGCCTCTCTGCTCACCCTACCGAGCCATGCGAGCTGCGTCTCCTCTCCACGCTAACGACTCTGGCAGTCAAGCCCTTGTGCTTTATGTGCACGAGGGCTTGACTGCCAACTCCTCAGCACAGCTAGCCCCCAGTGCTCTCGCCCTGAACCTTCGTCTCAGAAGGCCAGGGTGAGAGCGCTGATGTGCTGCTGAGGCCCTTCCTCCCTGTGTCAGCTGCTAAGGAAGTCTTTGACAGCTGGTGGAGGCAGGCCGGTCCCGATGCAGTCAGCCCCCAGCGCTCCTGCCCTGGCCTCCGCTTGAGGCCTCCTCTTCCTCCCTGCACCAGCTGTCAAGGGCTTGACAGCTGGCGGGGGCAGGACAGGCCCTGGCACAGCCAGCCCTCAGCGCTCTCACCTCGGCCTCCTCCTTAGGAGGCCAGGGCAAGGGTGCTGGGGTGCTGCAGCACTCCTAGCCACTTGCCAAGCACAGGGGCGCTTCGCAACGGGGTCCGTCAGCACCCCAGGGCTTGGCGAGTGGGGCCTGGGAGGCCAGATGGGGGGGGGGAGTCTGTCAGACTCCACCCCCTTTTCGGAATCCTGCACTATCTCTACTTACAGCAGTCCTTCAAAGTAGGCCAGTATTCCTGCTACTTATATATTAGTGCTACTAATTACGCTTCAGTACAAACTGCTCTTGCTAGCTTGGTACTAAATTGGAAGGGGTTGACGGATTGTGCTTGATGTGGCCCTTACAATGCCAGCCATTCCCTTCGGGAACGCCCAGCACCAGTGATGGCCCCTACAGTCACTCCCTTTTTAGCATTTCCTACCTTGCTATGAAACCCTTCACTTTTGAGAGGAGGGGAAATCCGAATCCCAGCAGAAAGGCAAATAGAATTCTGTTTTGTTCCCTGTGTCTACAGAGCCACAGCATCCATTGGCTGTGGAGTGGTACAAAATTGGGGAAAGCATAGGAATGCAACACATTTTTGACACAAATCCTTTGCTGTGCTAATCCCTTCGGGAGCACGTTTCTTTCTTTCTTTCTTTCGTTCTCTTTTTTAAATGCCTTTCTCTGATGTTTGTGGTGCATAGCCTAAAACCCCTGCAGGAATAAGTGGGTAACTATTGATATACTGGTTAAAAAAATGCTGCATGTGTTGGCAGGATAGACCTCTGCCCTCAAGTTTATGGCTACCTGTCACTTCTAATAGCTTCTCGCTCCCTTTTGGAGCTATGGTGTGCAGATGATTGGGATGTCCTGCAGGGGGCCTAGTAGCTAACTGTCTTTGAAAGGGCTGGGAAGCTGCTTATGTGTGACCTGAATAACAGCACTTTGCATCCAGCCCATCTGCTTTACATGCAGCCGGCGTAAGCAAGAGGGACCCAGCCGCCCTGCTGATATGGCTGTTGTATAGCACTTATTGCTTCAACACATTTAGACATAGCACCTCTGTAATTTGTCTCGACATGATATCATCTTTTGTCTTACCAAACTGACCCTTTTATCTGTCTTAGTTCTGCTTCCTTCCATTCTCCCAGGTTGCATTGACAGGGGACAGTGGCAATGAATAGGGGCAGGGGAATAAAATGGTATAGCAGAGGGCTGGTGGCAGGTTGGGGTGGGGGAGAGACAATGTTAACTGTTTTTTTTTTTCTTTAAAAAATACTTCTTAAAGTAGCCATGTGCTATGTTTATGTACTAGATAGATAAAGAAACAACACCAGAGACAGGGAAGGGCTTTTGCGTGTGTTTTATGCAATGTACGATGCTCGCAGTATTTTGCTAATTTGAATCTATCTCGAACTGAATTGTACAAGCTATGTGCCAATGATGGCATTACAATTTGAAAGCATGGTTATTAAGCATTTCTCTTTAAGTATCTGCAACACTCTAGATAATTTTGAAAAATCCTGTGCGTGTGACATTAGGTGACATTTTGGTTCGTGTGACACCAGAATAAAATGTTGCCCCCACACGGCTGTTTCCTTAACCCAATTGCTTTGTAAGGGCAGCTCATTCTGACCATACGAGTGGATGTCAGGTGAAGTATTTTGGCTCTTCTGGTGTGGGAGGTTGATTGATTCTCTGACCAAGGCCCCATCTGCATGGCACCGCTTTCACACCCCACCCTGTCGCAACTGTGCAGTATTTCAGCTTCAACATAGCTTCTGGTGGTATACGCTCGCGGTTTACTGCGTGCTTCCCTAACAGACTCCACCGTGCCCTTTTTGTTGCCATTATACTTAAATATGCAGCTCTGCAGTCCCGTTGAGTGTGAGAGTGTGACACTTCAGTGGCTTTTTTGTATTTGAGGGGCTCTGCTGTGTCTTTCCGTCCCTCGTTAGGTAAAAAGTGAATGTTTTGTGCTCCTTCATTTCCACACCATCTGTTTGTCAGTTCCCCAGCCTGAGACTCTCATGATGGTTCGCACCTGCAAGTGTGAGCATTACATGCCTACCCATTGCTCCGAAATGGTGGCCGGAGCGATGTTGGTCCTCCCCCAAGACCCCCCTGGCCCTTGGGCACTGAGTCCAAAAGCAACCATTGCGAAGATACGAAGCTGCAAAAATGTGCGGAAGTGTGATTAAATAGATGAAAATGCGTCTCTGTGCCTCTGTAACTGTGCGGCTGTGAAGGGATGGGGGAAGTAAAGGGGTGTCACAGAGCGACTCAAGCACTATGCATGCCTGCAACACGTCCACCGCAAAATGCAAAATTGGTTTGGGGAAGGGACAGACAGCTTGCAACTGCGGGAAACCTGCAGCAAACCAAAAAAATTGCAGCAAAATGCCTCCTTGGAAATCCGCATTTTCCAGGAGAAAACCATGGATGGCTGCGAAATGGCGACTGTGTCGCCTAATCAAAAGGACCTCGACTCACCCCCGCCCTGGAGTAAAAGGCTCATGTAGATAGCCCCAAGTTCAAAGTTGCCACATTTCTTGAAGCTTAGAAAGTGAGATTTAGGAGGTGAAGCCTGAAAGCTCAAGTGTGGTTTCTGTTGGAACAGGGGGCAGAGCCTGTTGAAAACGTGGGTTTATTTTTTATTTTTAAAAAAGAGGTCTCAAGATTCTCTTTCTAAGGGCTTTTATACATGAAGCATTTATCATGCGCTCATCATTCCCCACTCACGGTTGTGTATGGGGGGTTTTAGATGATGTCATGACTCTCCAGTAGGAAAGGAACATTCCTTGTATAGTGCTTGGATCTCAATTCTGCAATGAAACTGAAAGGAGTTACAGCAGATTAACAGCCTCATGTGGAAAAGCTCTAAATGTTCCCCAGAACAGATTTATTTTTCTCTTTCCCAAGTGTTTTCAAAATAGATAATGCCTTTATTGGTGCTTGCTTCTCTGTTGTTCTGTCCTGCAGAATGAAAGAGAGAGAGAGAGCGCTTCTGACACTGAGAGAACATTCTGGGAAAAAGGAAGCCATTTAGAATGGGGGAGAAAGCTCTGGAGCAGCCTCCCCCAACCTGGTGCCTTCCAGATGTTTTGGACTACGACTTCCAGAATTCCTCACCATTGGCCATGCTGGCTGGGACTGATGGGAGCTGAAGTTAAAATAGCTTCCCTACATGGTTATTCATGCTGAGATTTGTCCATCCCCTGGAGATTCTGAGGGAAGGCTAAAACACTGACCCCCGTGGGTCAAAACCTGAAACCTGGTGATCCAATGCAAAAGAAACAAAGTCAGATAATTGCCCTGCTTCAAGAAGTGAAAGAAACGGAGGGTGGGTTCACACACTTAGGTGAATGGACCCTCCATTTGTGTGTGAGAGAAATGTGAATCCTTTGCTCAATACTTATCGGGAGGTCGCCCCTGCTGCCTTCTGAAATCCTCAGGTAGCCAGAATCAACACGCAGACAACAGGGCTCTTTTCCAAGGCTTTATTCCCATTCAACCTAATGACACTTACAGATGCTAATTGCTTGATCCTACGAGTGAGACTTAAGAGAGCTGCCTACTCAGGAGTTCTAACCTTAGGAATCAGTTGATCTCCATTTGGAGGGGAAGGTGGGAAACCTCTGTACTTATGCGCTAGCATTGGGGCGCCGCTGTTGCCGTCACGCCAAGCGGGCTGAGCGCTTCCCTCTCCCTGCCAGGGTCACTATCACTCTCAGGTATGTGTACCAGGAGGAGCTCTCCACCTGGCTGCTCCTCTGAACAGCACGCAGGTTCCTCTCCCGCAGTTTCTATCTCTTCCTCAGAATCAGAACTGTTTTGGGGCTCTCTGGGCTCCGATCCAACCCTGACAATACTCCAGTCAACCCTCATGCTTACCATACTATAGAACAGTGTGAATAGATTCTAAAAGGAATTCAACACCTCTCAGTACAAATCAGTGCCCATCTGAGATGTAATTTGCACAAACAGTCGATCCTCGGCTGTATTACTTCAGATTGCTGGGTGACTGGAAGGTATAGCTTGGCGAGGAGCAGGAGTAAGAGCGTGCTTCAACCGACTGCACTTGCTCTGCCAGTGACACTGCCAGCCAAACAGAGGTCTAATGTCTGACTGGGGCATATATGCATATACCTGAATGCACATAGGCACAAATTGCATATTGATTTCCAAGATAAACTCTGGAAACTGACAGCACAATTTGAGCCTACATACATTGGATTGTCCGTGAGCAGGCCCCAGCCAGAACATGGGCCTTCATGTGACCAGCTGGCAGTGCCAGAAGTGGGGAAGTGTTCCGGGTAGGTGTAGAAGTAAGGCATGCTCTTACTCCTGCCACATGCAGGAGAGACTTTTTTTAGCCCCCCCCCCGGCTAATCTTCAATGTTCAAGGGGTTCTAAGCACTCAGTGATACTGTCTCCAGTTCTCCATACTTGCAGCCCAGGGTGGTGTAGTCCAAGGGTGCTTCCAGGCTAGCAACACAGGAAGCTGCCTTATACTGAGTCAGAACACTGGTCTATCTAGCCCAGCATGGCAGCGGCTCTCCGGGGTTTGTGGCAGGAGTTTCTCCCGCCCTGCCTGGAGATGCCGGGGATTGAGCCTGGGACCTTCTGCCTGCCAAGCAGGGGCTCTACCACTGGCCAGGTGACCTACTTTATACAGGACAGTCCTCTGTTTTGGACATCAGGCAGAGGACGTCCTCCATTTGATGGGCTGTCAATTCCAGATCTTTTTTTAAAGATAAAGAACTATCAGAAGAGAAAGCAGAGGCCTTGACGTTGGCCATCCAGAACCTGCACCTGGACAGCAGACCTAGTCAGTCTTCTCCACTATGATGGATGGATGGCCTGCATTTCTATTTAAATCATAGTTGTTACTTTTAAATTTGCACCTTATACACATAAATTTGCAAATGCAAACGTTATGCAGATCGGTGTCTTTTTTGGTGACGCGTTTCCTCTGTTTTGGTGAAGCATAAGTGATCGCTCTATTCCGAACCGAGGGCTCAGAGTGGTCAAAAGGCATTGTGCAGCTATTCTGTTAAGGAAGATGACTAATGGGTTTTTTAAATAAGAAAAAGGACAGAAGAAGGTGTCAGGAAACATGGGAAGGTTACAAATAGAAGTCAGTGACAACTGGCAGATTCCCCCCCACCCCGTAAAATTCCATGAATGTGGCAGTAGCGTGATTGCACAACAGCCTTGTCTGGAAGAACCCAAAGGGCAGTTTTACCACAACATCTGTTGTTTGTGTGAATGAGTCCTTGAGCATCTCTCCTGTGCACCTGCCCTCTTTATTCATGTATGGTGCAAGATGCTTGCAACATATAGTGATGACTATATATATATATGACTACATATAGTGATGCATGTGTGAAACAGCCGTTACAGATGAAACACCTCAAGCAGCTTTTTCATGTCATTGGTTCTTTTCTCAAACACAGCACTTGCCAATGATGGTAGTTCACATGTTCAGCTGACAGCAGCATGATGATATATCATGTGATATATCGTCTGATGCAAATGTACTGTGAATCAGCCATATCTATACTTTTGTGTAAACCACAGATTATGCTGATATCTGTGGAGCTGTCGAAGCGTAAGAGGTTATGAAAATCTCCTCAAAATTTTTTTTGGGGGGAGATTTCAATATTTTGTTTCCTGGCTATAAATGGTAGGTTACAAATAGACTTTAAAGCTGGCAGTGGGTTCTTAAGGGGTAAAATCTTCATTTTAATAGAAGGCTTTATAAGATAGCGTAGAATGGTTGCCCCCCCCCCCCAGTTATTGTTCTGCATTCAAATTTCCAGCAAAAGGGAAGAAACATATTTAAAGCATAAGCAAATATCTGCAAAGACTACAAGGTTCACTGATATAAGCAAGGGACATATAAATAATATGTGCCACACTGAAGCTTCTCCAGTGGGATAAACTTCCTCAGCCCTGTTGAACTTTATTTGTTTCTTAATATTATATTTCTGTTTCTAGTCTACAGCTAGTAGTAGGTAGATTTTACAGGGCATTTTACCATCTGGGGATTAATTTCCAACCATAAAATGTTGACTCTAGGTTGAAATATGGCAGATAAATGTGGCTGTCAGAGTGTAAGGTTGAATTATTTTAGGAAACTTGAATAAAGTCAGTTTGACCAGTTGAGAGGAATCAAACCTGTCTTAAAAAGTTATAGGTTCGCAGAGAACCAGTTCCTGAGAATAACATTTTAACTTGACTTAATTTCATGCACTGTCACTCTGTGATCAGTCAGAGAAACACAGGCTGTGGAAGGATGAGGAAAATCCAGAAATATTTGGAGTTCAGAGAACTTCTCTGAAAGCCAGAAGGCAAGAAACCCCAAGGTGTTTCTTCATTTCTTCAGTTCAAGAAATTCTTAGAAACACAGAACCAAAGCCTCTTCTGTCAAACTTTTACTCATATACGTGCAAATACATCTCTAAAATTGAATCGCTATACTTCTATGAATAAGTTGTGATCTAGGTTCCAGGTTCCAAGAAAACAAAATAAGAGTAGAACTTTGGGGTAACAAAATCTTCCAATAGAAAACTGGGAGTAAGGGATGGAGGATTCTGGGGGGTGGGAGGAAGAATGGATGATCTGGGGAGACAGAAATGGGGAAATGATTAGCTGTGCCTTTTAAATTGGACTCGTAGGCCTAGCTCTCTCTCAGGTACAAAGCCTATGCCTAAACTGCACCATTTCAGACTTCAGGTGGGGGTTTGCAGGATTGAAGGCTCCTCTAAACAAAAAATCCACCACATTAAAAAGCCCTAGATGGCAAAGACAAAAGTCTTTACCTCAACATGCTTTCTATGTGCAAGGAATTTGTTAATGTATGGAGGGGCATGCAATAAGCCCACACCTGCAATTTGAAGTAATTTAGCCCAGTACTACCTCAGTGAGAACTAGGCCTGAGACAGATGATAGATAAATAGATTATTAGGGTGGCCACTTGTGAATTGCCAAAAAGAGAACACACA
This sequence comes from Heloderma suspectum, assembly GCF_057233095.1. Classification (NCBI taxonomy): domain Eukaryota; kingdom Metazoa; phylum Chordata; class Lepidosauria; order Squamata; family Helodermatidae; genus Heloderma; species Heloderma suspectum. The sequence continues at coordinate 278,981,870 of NC_139458.1, forward strand.
ACACCAAAAAGAAGATAAGACAAGACACCAGTTTGCATAACATTTGCATATGCTAATTTATATGCATAGATGCAAGTTTAGAAATAGTCATTATAATTTAAATAGAAATACAGTACATCCATGACCAGGTGACCTGTGTGTCTTGCTTAGTCTGCTCTCCAGGTGCTGTCCAGGTGCTTCAAGGCCCAGCTCTTCCCTTGTGAGTTTGTTATCTTTAAGGCAGACTCGAACTAGACAGCCCTTCAAACAGAGAATGCCTTCAAAACAGTGGATGGTCCTCTGGGAGTCCTTCAAATAGAAGACTGTCATCTGTAAAAGAGGACACATGGCCAAGTTAGATAGATTATAGTCAATTAACTTTATATCTCACCTTATTTCAAGGTGGCACACATGGAGTCCTAAGCCAGTCTCCCGTCCAGGCATTGACTAGACTGTGAGTTGGTAGACAGGGACTACCTTTTGTTTTAAGTGCGATACTATATCTAGATTTTGTGGGCATACATTAAAGTTGTGCAATTCTCAGTCCTGCTTCCTATGGTATAGTTTATTTATCCTAAGAAGGGTGTATGAAACACCCTCCATGTGGTGCTTTATCATCCATGTGTGCTATAATGTGAAATTCCCTCCACCACACGCTTCTTCTACCTGGCCTGTTCCATTCATGCCATCATGGGCAGCCTGTTTCGGGAAACTCTCAGGTGAAAGAGAAATCAGTTACTGTGGCAGTGGAAGTAGGTGACACTACACTGAAGTTATTTCAAGTATAAAGACTAGCCCGCAGTGGTACAGCATTTCTGCCAGTGACTCAAACTGGCTTGTTAACTAAATTCTTCCTCATAGGCTCAGTTATTCAAGACACTGGCATTACTGTTTGCAGATCTGGGATGGAATGAGTGTTCGTACATCCACAAATTCCATTCTGCACTCTAAAACTATTGGTACCGCTGAAGTGCTAAAACAATCTTCTGTGCTGGGCCCATCGTGCTTCTATTTCTTCTCCCTCTACACCTCCCCCCTCCCCCACAATCTCAGCATAAAACCAGAGAATGTAAAAGCTCATTCGCTGTGGCCATTATCTCACTAGTCTAGCCACCTGGATAACTGAGGCCATAGAAATATACCCTTAAGTTTTAACCTGTCCTCATCTCCTGTCATATCCCTTCCTGCTCAGATGGATCCTGTTTCACTTTTGGAGTTTTGGCTTGGTGAAGATAAGAGCTTTCCTTTTAATGAGACTCAGGTTTTAATTTCTACCTTTATGTTGCCTCTGCCAGTGTCACTCTGCCAAGCTAGCTGCGGCATTATACTAGGCTGGCTTTTTGCCACCCAGCGCTTGGCCTCAGTGATTGACAGAATGAGCAGCATGTGGCAGACAGCAGAGTCTGTTCAATGTACTGGTGGGACAAACAGAGTGTTTCCCTTAGGGGGTAGCACAGTGGTCCAGGCAGGGAGAAAAACACCACACCTGTGTTTAAAATCAAATTTTCTTTTCCTCAGATCAGAGGATACGGCGAAGCCAGAAAGAAGGAAAGAGGATAGCAAGCTTTCCATTGTCTTAAATTTACGATAGAATGCATACACTACAGACGTACGAAGCTGCTAAGGGTTTTTTCTGTAAACAAACAATCTGCCTATAGTATAGTGTTGCTCCACATCAACGGATCATAAGGCTTTCTTTCTTCCTGTGACAGAGACTGTTTGTAGATGGTTTAAAGGAAATTTGTAGCACAATGGGCCTGTTTGCACATCATGAGAGCCCATTGTATCTTAATTTACCCATGGGAGCTGTTGCTTCGGGCCGGGTACCTACAGGCATGATTTTTTATTATTATTACTATTTTGTGCTGGGCTTGCCATGGATTGTCATGTTGTGTGAACCCAGGTGGCAGGGGTTGTTTGAGGGTTAGATAACCCTCAGATAACCCTAAAACATGCCAAGGGTTATTTGAGGGTTGTCTAACTCTCAAACAACCTGTCGCCTGGGTTTGCATGCAATGGCAAGCCACAGCAAGCCGGGTGGCTATGTTGTTCAGTCGTTCAGTCATGTCCAACTCTTCGTGACCCCATGGACCATAGCACGCCAGGCCTTCCTGTCCTGCGCTCTCTCCCGGAGTGTGCTCAAGTTCATATTCATTGCATCGGTGATGCTATCTAGCCATCTCATCCTCTGCCGTCCCCTTCTCCTTTTGCCTTCAGTCTTTCCCAGCATCAGGGTCTTTTCCAGAGAGTTTTCTCTTCGCATTAGGTGGCCAAAATATTGGAGCTTCAGCTTCAGTATCTGTCCTTCCAATGAGCACTCAGGGTTGATTTCCTTTAGGATGGACTGATTTGACCTCCTTGCAGTCCAGGGGACTCGTAAGAGTCTTCTCCAGCACCACAGTTCGAAAGCATCGATTCTTCGGCGCTCAGCCTTCCTTATAGTCCAGCTCTCACAGCCATACATTACTACTGGGAAAACCATAGCTTTGATTAGACAGACCTTTGTCGGCAAGGTGATGTCTCTGCTTCTTACTATGCTGTCTAGGTTTGCCATAGCTTTCCTCCCAAGGAGCAAGCGTCTTTTAATTTCATGGCTACAGTCATCGTCTGCGGTGATCTTGGAGCCCAAGAAAGTAAAATCTGTCACTGCTTCCATTTCTTCCCCTTCTATATGCCAGGAAGTGATGGGGCCAGATGCCATGATCTTAGTTTTTTTAATGTTGAGTTTCAAACCAGCTTTTGCACTCTCCTCTTTCACCCTCAACAAGAGGCTCTTGAGATCCTCTTCACTTTCTGCCATTAGGGTGGTATCGTCTGCATATCGGAGGTTGTTGATAATTCTCCCAGCAATCTTAATTCCGACCTGTGATTCATCCAACCCGGCGTTTCTCATGATGTACTCTGCATATAAGTTAAATAAGCAGGGTGACAATATGCAGCCTTGTCGTACTCCTTTCCCAATTTTGAACCACTCAGTTGTTCCATGTCTGGTTCTTACTGTTGCTTCTTGACCCTCGTACAGGTTTCTCAGGAGACAGGTAAGGTGGTCTGGTACTCCCATCACTTTAAGAATTTGCCACAGTTTGTTGTGATCCACACAATCAAAGGCTTTAGTGTAGTCAATGAAGCAGAAATAGACATTTTTCTGGAATTCTCTTGCTTTCTCCATGATCCAGCGAACGTTGGCGATTTGATCTCTAGTTCCTCTGCCTCTTCAGCTTGTACTTCCGGTAGTTCTCGGTTCACATACTGCTGAAGCCTAGCTTGTAGGATTTTGAGCATCACCTTGCTGGCATATGAAATGAGCGCAATTGTGCGGTAGTTTGAACACTCTTTGGCATTGCCCTTCTTTGGAACTGGAATGTAAACTGACCTTTTCCAGTCTTGTGGCCACTGTTGAGTGTTCCAGATTTGTTGGCATATTGAATGCAGCACTTTAACAGCATCATCTTTTAGGATTTTAAATAGCTCAGATGGAATACTGTCACCTCCACTAGCTTTGTTGTTACTAATGCTTCCTAAGGCCCACTTGACTTCACTCTCGAGGATGTCCGGCTCAAGTTCAGTGACCGCACTATCATGGCTATCAGGGACATTAAGATCTTTCCTGTATAGTTCTTCTGTGTGTTCTTTCCACTTCTTCTTAATCTCATCTGCTTCTGTTAGGTCCCTGCCTTCTTTGTCCTTTATCATGCCTGTCTTTGCACAAAATGTTCCCTTGAGATCTCCGATTTTCTTGAAGAGATCTCTAGTCTTTCCCATTCTGTTGTTTTCCTCGATGTCTTTGCATTGTTCATTTAAGAAGGCCTTCTTGTCTCTCCTTGCTATTCTCTGGAACTCTGCATTCAGTTGGATATATCTTCCCCTTTCTCCCTTGCTTTTCGCTGCCCTTCTTTCTTCAGCCACTTGTAAAGCCTCATCAGACAGTCACTTGGCTTTCTTGCATTTCTTTTTCTTTGGGATGGATTGAGTTGCTGCCTCCTGAACAATGTTACGGACCTCCGTCCATAGTTCCTCAGGCACTCTGTCTATCAGGTCTAATCCCTGAAATCTATTCCTCACCTCCACTGTATATTCATCAGGGATATGATTTAGGTCATACCTGAATGGTTTAGTGATTTTCCCGACGTTCTTCAATTTAAGCTGAAATTTTGCAACAAGAAGCTCATAATCTGAGCCACAGTCAGCTCCAGGTCTTGTTTTTACTGACTGTATAGAGCTTCTCCATCTTTGGCTGCAAAGGACATAATCAATCTGATTTCGATATTGACCATCTGGTGATGTCCATGTGTAGAGTCGCCTCTTGTGCTGTTGGAAAAGAGTGTTTGCTATGATCAGCATGTTCTCTTGGCAAAACTCTATTAGCTTTTGTCCTGCTTCATTTTGTACACCAAGGCCATACCTGCCTGTTATCCCGGTGATTTCTTGACTTCCTACTTTAGCATTCTAATCCCCTATGATGAAGAGGACATCTTTTTTTGGTGTTAGTTCTAGAAGGTGTTGTAGGTCTTCATAGAACCGATCAACCTCAGCTTCTTCGGCATCAGTGGTTGGGGCATAGACTTGAATTACTGTGATGTTGAATGGTTTGGTTTGGATTCGTACTGAGATCATTCTATCGTTTTTAAGATTGTACCCCAGTACTGCTTTTCCCACCCTTTTGTTGACTATGAGTGCTACTCCATTTCTTCTAAGGGATTCTTGCCCACAGTAGTAGATATGATAGTCACCTGAATTAAATTCGCCCATGCCTGTCCATTTTAGTTCACTGATTCCCAAGATGTCTATGTTCAATCTTGCCATCTCATGTTTGACCACCTCCAGCTTACCTTGATTCATTGATCTGACATTACAGGTACAGGTACAGGTGTCCCCAACCAGTCGTGTCCGACTCTAGGGTGCGGTGCTCATCCCCGTTTCTAAGCCGAAGAGCCAGCGCTGTCCGAAGACGCTTCCGTGGTCATGTGGCCGGCATGACTGAACACCGAGGTGCACGGAACGCTGTTACCTTTCCCGCCGAGGCGGTACCTATTTATCTACTTGCAATTTCTTGCTTTCGAACTGCTAGGTTGGCACAAGCTGGGACTGAAGACGGGAGCTCACTCCGTCACGCAGCACTCAGGTCTCGAACTGCTGACCTGCCGACCTTCCAGTATGCAGTTCAGCGTCTTAACCACTAAGCCACCACGGTCCCTAACATTCCAGATTCCTAAACAATATTGTTCTTTACAGCATCGGATTTTCTTTTAGCCTTGTGATACGTTCCATGGGGTTTTCTTGGCAAGAATACTGGAGTGGGTTGCCATTTCCTTCTCCAGTGGACTATGGGCTCCATGCAAAAATGCTACAGATTCATGGCACAATGCAACAGCCCCCACAGGTAAATTAAGCCACAGTGTGCTGTTGTGTTGTATGAACCAGGTCAGCGAGAGTAAACATTCATATTCTGCTCTTTCTCCAAGGAGCTGAGTGGCATATATGGATCTATACCATTCTGTGCTTACAACAGTCCTGTGAAGTTGGTTAGTATGAAAGACGAGGGGTGTTCAGACACCCCTAAATGTCTAGTGAATGATAACGGGGAGCAAGATCGGCTCCCTGTGTGCTGAATGCCTATGTGTGAACATGGGAGTGGGAACTCTGGCTAGTCATTGGCACTTGGAGTGTGACTAACAGATACAATCCTGGTCTTCCCTCACATGTTCACTGAATGCTTGGGGAAGAAGTTATCCTTTTGGTTATGGTGACTGATAGGTCCACAAGGTCTGTTTCCCCAGCTCATGAGCTCTTAGGGAGCTGTTACTTCAGTGATGTTTGATCTCAGTTCTCAGACTGAAGCTCCAGCCTTTCCTAGCCCTCAGCCAGGATCTGATCTAGGCAAGTGGTTACAAACATTTCTCAGGTAGTCTCATGTGCTGCTGGCAGCCCTCAAGCTCCTGCCTGGCTTGTTGTCTTCTCTTCACCTGTGTAGGCTGGCTACTTAAGAATGGCCAAAAACAGAGGAGCAAAGATGACTCAAATTTGCAAAAAATATTCATATGCTCATCAGGGGTAGCCATAAAGTAGATCTCCAGATCTTCAACTCCCGGCATTCCTAACTATTGGCCATGCTGGCAGGGGCTTCTGGAAGCTAAAATCCAAAACATCTGGAGATCTACCTTCTGCCCACCCCTGTGCTAGTGTATATGTATAAATGCAGATTTAGAAATAATTATTATAATTTAAATAGAAATACAGTAAATCTCACCATAGTGGGGAAGAATGTGACCAGGTGATTTGTGTGACTCCATGTTCAGTCTGCTGTCCAGAGGCTAACTGTTGTGGGCCACACATCTTACATTTCTTTATCTTTAAACTGGAATCGGACTGGACAGCTCTTCAAATGGAGGATGCCTTCAAGTAGAGGATACATGGCCACCCTACGCTAGAGGATGTGGGAGATAAGGGGGCTCAAAAGTCAGCCAGAAACCCAGCAATTGGTGTGTAGGCCTCCAGTCCTGCGGCAAAGAGATCAGTCTCCAATGGCTCCTCAAGGTTGCCAGCCATGTGGGGATCTACTGTGGGATCCCACTCCTGGGTAGGGGTGGACGAAAGTCACTTACCTGTCCTCGAAGGACGTTTGCGGTGGGGGGGAGGCGCTTCGCTGGTCCCCCCGCGAAGTTCAGGCCGGGGGGGGAGGCTTCCCGCCTCGGCCCGGCCGAAATTCAGGCCGGGGGGGAGGCTTTCCGCCTCGGCCCGGCCGAAATTCAGGCCGGGGAGGAGGCTTCCCGCCTCGCCCGGCCGCAAACGCGAAAGTTTAAAAAAAAAGAAAAAGCCCCCTGATAGGCTACGTGACGATTCACGTAGCCTATCACGGCTAGATCTGCAAAGTCAGCCATGATAGGCTACGTCAATCGTCACGTAGCCTATCATGGGTGACTTTAAAAAAAAAAAGCGCGTACGCTAATGGCGGCCCCCATAGGGAGCCGCCATTCGCCTTCCTTATTTAGTCGCTGTAGTCTACGTAAATGTTTATGTAGACTACAGCGACCAAATAACGAATGGGAATGGCAGCTCCCTATGGGGGCTGCCATTATCCGTACACACTTTTTTTTTTTTTAAAGTCACCCGTGATAGGCTACGTGACGATTCATGTAGCCTATCACGGCTGACTTTGCAAATCTAGCCGTGATAGGCTACGTGAATCGTCACGTAGCCTATCAGGGGGCGTTTTTTTTTTCTTCTTTCATTGCAATGGCGGCGGCGGCAGCCAGTCAAAAGACCGGCTGCCGCTCCCACCCCGCTCGAACACCCGCCGAACCGCCGGCCGGACCCGCCGCCGGGAGGGACATTCAGCGAAGGTAAGTCCCATCCCGGGGGGGGGGTGCGGGGTGTGGGGGGGGTGCGGAGGATTTCTCCCCGAAACGTGTTCGGGGGGCCGAACACGTTGGCCCTCGGCCCCCCGAAGTTTCAGGGAGAAATTCTCCGCCAACCCTACTCCTGGGTAAAACCTCACAACAAATGAGATACAACTGCAGCTTTGTAACAAAGAAAATTTGACAGAAAGCAATTCTGGCCACCAACACACCTAAGAATACCGATGGATTCAGTAATACCCAAAGATGCTGGTCTGAGTGACCCTATTTCCCCAAAATTTCAATAAGCCTGCTGTTTAGGATTACGTCAGTTTGGCTCAATTCATTCAAGGGTGGCTCCAGGCCTACGGAGACATTCAGCATAGTATCCTCTGGTGGGCCCCCTCCTATGACAGTGAGTTGCCACTGCTGCTCTTCCAACTACTACCATTTTTACTTCTCATGGTCCCCTGGAGCAATGCCACATCAAGGGCAATTAAAATGGTGACCCCATGGTGTTGACTGGAGAAACTCCAGAATATGTTTTTTTTAAAATACCAGCTGTCAGGGTGGAAACTGAGCCCAAAGAGCCTCAGAGCAGTTTGAATTCTGAGGAGGAACAGCTATCCATGGGAGAGATTCCTCCTGCCAGCATTCCTAAGATAGATAGTGACCCTGGCAGTGAGGGAATGCGGGAGGTGGGCTTCTTAGATGCTCGACGCAGATGCAAAGAGCGACGAGCGATGGAGGGCGCGGAAAGGAGGTGTAGCGCCCGTTTGGTGCGCAAGCAATGGCAGCCTCCCATGGACCCAAGGGAAAGAGGGAGGATCTCTCCCTAGCCCATAAGTTCTGGGTATTCAAGTGACTCTCTTTCAAACAGGGATCAACTGACTACTTGAAGCTTAGGCAACTCTGCTGTCCCTTGCTTTAGTCGCTGGTGATTAGCATCTGAAAGAGTCATTAAGTTGTAAAAGGATTAAAGCTTTGAAAATAAATCCTTTCGTCTGTGTCTTGAGTTGGCTATTGGAATCTACTGAAAGAGGCCGCCAGGGAGCTCCTGACACCAGCCCAGGGCAGGTGGTGGGTTCTGATGGGGTGCTGGCTCCCCGGCAGTTGTCCAAGATTGCTGCATCATGATGCCAGGCCTGGATTCATTTTGAATTGGCTCATCTGCATCCAGGACCTAGCCATAACCAATCACTGGCAAAGCATAACGAGATCAGGGTCTGGGCTGAATGAAAAGTTAGAGCTGAATATCATCAGTGTACTAATTACACCAAATGCTGAATTTCTGCATGATGTTCCCGAGCTATTTTTCATACATGGCGAACAGGACGGGAGACCAAATTCCTTTAGACACCCTTCCTTATTGCTGGCCTACACATTCTGAATAATCACATGATACAACCATGGTTGTAAGTTGCCTTGGGAGGGCTCCTGTCCTGAAAGGCAGCCCAGAAATATTATAAATAAATAAACAAACAAACAAACAAACAAACCATATCAAGACTGAGTCACTTCAAACTGTGGGTGGGGAACTAAATGTGTGGTTGCTATCAATGAACTATTTCACTTTGGTTGATTCTGCTTTGCCAACACGTAAACACTTCTGCCTCTCTTTGTTGGGCCATTGTTACACAGATATGTCCGTCCATAACAGTAACAACACACCAAGGTCAATAGTGGTTCTGAGAAAACTACCACATGAGGAAGAGAGGTTCTAATCTAGCCCTCTCCTTGATGCCCTCTTTTTCTATGTGCAGAGAGTTTTGAAAATGTGGAGGATCCATCAAGCACATAATTCCCCCACTTGCACAGGTACAGGCTTAACTGAGCCATCCCATGTGTGATCATTTTGAATCAGCTCTATTACATGTTTGTAAGATGTGACCTTCTCTAATACTAATATAAAACGGTCACCCTTTTGGCAATCTAATGCTTCACCATCAAAAAGATAAAGGGAAGTGTATTTAGTTCTTACAGACAAGATGTCTTGGGATTAGGACAGTTTCTCCTATTAAGTACTAATTCAGTTGTGATATTTCTAAAAGTGAATAATGGCATCAGTTACTGGAATAGGGTCTTTGTACAGCTGTCCTTCCTGTCTTGTATGAAACAATCCTTATGACAGTTACAGCTCGCCGATAGACTGTGGAGAAGCCAGATGTCTGATAGTCCTTCTGTACTGCTTTTGTCAGATGGTTACCACTGAGTGCATAAAACATGAGACCACAAAATATGGGGGCTTCACTTGTCTGCATAAATCTGGACCATGTGATTCCACAGGGGAGATGCATGAATTCTAGACTTTTGGAGTATGAACTAAAGTAACATCTGGAAAAAAAATTGTAATGGGATGTTGTTTATTTGCAAAAGGGTATTTCAGCCATGCTGCTTTAAAAAATGGAGCAACCTGTGCCATCCTGTATAGCAAAGCTAAATGTTTATAATCAGTGCAATTTATTTTGTGCTTGAAAATGTTTTTATGTTGGACAAAGATGGCAAAGTTTGATGTTCAAACCTTTATGTATAAATTCCTGATTTTTTAAAAATTACATTCAAATACATTCCCCTGACATAGCTACTTCCTTTGAATATCTTTTCATAACCATAGCCAGAATCTATGGCCTTTTCTACAAAATGTAAGGATAAAATGAGACTCTGTAAATGGACTAAGGGGTCAAAGAGGGTGCATTTGGGTTGATACTATCACATCTGCAGCCTTAAAGACAACAGAGTATATATAAGCTTCTTTGTTTTGGGAAGAGGTGGCATTTTACTGAAAAGTTCTATTGTTGCACCAGGGATAACACGGCTACTCTATGAGGGCAAATTAAAGCTTGCAGCATTATCACCCGAAGATGAGTGACTTCATTCTATGTTAGAATCAATGAGACGTGTAACTATGCATTCCTACCAGATGGTATACTAGACTTGATCAACAGCATATAATAAATTATGATACTATGGCTGCATTTAGGTCCAAAGTATTCCTCTCCCTCCACCCCCATTGCGCTTGATGTACAGTTGTCCTAGGCACTGGCCTTGTGTACTGGTGAGCTCTTGAAAATCCAGGCCCTTGGTGTTGTCAGTGGCTGCACTAAACGTCATTTTGCATTGTTTCAAGCTTCCCCTTTTGATACCTTTTCATGTCCTTGTGACTCCTGTACTTAGTATTTTTTCTGATACTTACACCATTCACATTCTGCTATGTCTGAAATGCAAACATCATCATCCAAGTTAAGGTTACGGTCAGGTTCTTAGGTCAATCCATCCACCAACTTTTTCTTGTGCAACAGTAACTTGCCTAAAATGTCTTAAAAATGCAATGTCTACATTAAATATCCATGCTATAACATTTATACTTGCCAAATGCATTTTATCATGCTCAAAATAGCTCTGTAAACATATACTTTAAAAGGAAAAAGTGATAATTGTATTCTACAAAAGCACTCAGGCAAATGGAATATAATGAAAATGTTGACATTTAGGTTTTGGGTTTTTTGTTTTGTTTTTTAATATAAAAGGAATATTTCTAGGGCAAAAATTTCCTTTAATATTTCCTTTGATGCAACGATGAGAATATGGTAAAATATTCAGACATATTTTATGCCTTGGCTTCATTGAATTCAGAATATAATATTGACATGACATTTATTTATTTTTTAAATAATAAATTGTTATCGATCTTGGTGCCATATGACCAGTTGTGTGCATGTTAGACTTGAAAATGGCAAAGCGTGCCATTACAAATACAGATAATTCATTTTTAATTTAACAGTGTTGGTTATCTAGGAGGCTATGATCTCAATATGAATATGAACCTGAGCACACTCCGGGAGAGTGCGCAGGACAGGAAGGCCTGGCGTGCTATGGTCCATGGGGTCAAGAAGAGTCGGACACGACTGAACGACTGAACAAAGACAAAAAATGATCTCAATGTTGCTCATTCACCATACAAATGTGTTCCAGTGAGACTGGTGACCCTTGTTTCTAAATTATGCATTTAAGAAGGGTGTTCAGGACATCATAATAGAGCTTTTGATCCAGTGGAGGCTCCCACTAGAAGAAGGAGAAGGAGAGGTGCCGATTTCCCATTCCCCCTGCAGCCTCCCGTATCATCTCCCATGCTGTTCGAGAGTGTTCCCCACTCCCCTAAAGCAATTTTTCAAGGGGCTGCAGAGGGAAGGAGAAATCAGTGAAAATCGCATTCACCCATCCCTCCAGTGGAACATCCCATTATCAGAACACCACTTATGGGAAGTTTGGATCCAACTCAATTTAAAACAAACGTTCTGAATTTGAGAGCCAGTGTTTTGTAGTGATAGCAGTGTCAGACTAAAACCAGGGAGACCTGGGCCCCATCTTACATGGGGGATTTACTCCACTTCTTCTGCGCCTCACAGACGAGCATGGCAGATAACGTAACCCTCACTCTGCATCAACTGTGCATTTTTCTCCCTGAAAAGCCGCTTCTTTGCAAAGTTGTGTTTTGTGCCGGATTTTCCCGTCGCGGCAGTCTTGGTGTGGTTTGGGAGTCTATGTGGCCTCAATTGACTTCAGTGCGGTCTGGGGTGAGCAGCACTGATAGCTGGAAGGGAAAGTTGCATCATGAAAGGGTGGACACAAGGAGAGGTGTTGGCTAAATGTGTCTACTTGGAAGTAACTTATTCTCTTCCATTGCACTTCACGCAAGCAGGGAGAGGGGCAGGGAGTAAGCCTGTTGTTTTAAATCTTCACTCTTATGGAAGAGCGAAGGTATGCAGGACTGTAATGATTTTAAAAGCTGATCACCCCCAAATGACCCTTATTCCTACTGAGAAAGGGAGGACACAAGGAGAGGTGTTGGCTAAACAGGTCTGCTCAGGAGTAACTCATTGTCGTCCATTGCACTTCACTGCGAGCGGGGAGAGGGATGGGGAACAAGCCTCCACTCATTCGCTGCCTCACACCTACGGAGTTGATGATGTTCAGTTCTACGTGTGAAACTCCACCCACCCAACCCCCAACTAATGCAGTTTCAGCTGCTGTTTGCCCCATGAAAAAGGTTTTTTTAAAAAAGTATGCTCCTCTTTACTGGCTCCGTTTGCTGCCAGACGGGCAAACCTGATTTCATGAAAATCTGGATTAAAATGGAATCACCTCAGAAAGTGTCTCCGTGTAGATGGGCCCCCAGATAAGAATCCCCACTCAGCCACAAAGCTCACTGGGTGACTTTGTGCAAGTCACAGTCTCCTGGGCTAACCGACTTCACAGTAGAGAATAATATCGCAAGGGGATAAGAAGCATGTATGGCACCCTGACCTCCTTCGAAGAAGGATGGGTTAGAAATATTATATATATAAAAATTCTAATCAACATTTGGCCTCTTCATGAATTATGCTTTTGTTCACATTCATTTTAGTCATGTTAATCTATGAAATGTTTAGAATATTAGTGGTTGCAGGTTATTAGGTGCTCAGCACTAAAACCCAGTCAGAACTTTGGCAGTTAGGCTGCCTCTGAAGTCTGATTTTACATGGCATATTTTCGGTTTTAAAGCAATCTCCCGTAACTAGTGCTTTCCAGATGCAACCTAGTGAAACTCCCATCATCCCCAGGCAGCATGGTCATATATATGTTCAGAACACAGCTCTACATTTCAAGCTAGAATAGCATCTTGACTCTCCTCTGCACCCATTTTCAGGAGAGGGGAAGGAAGTGCAGGGTATACTGTAAGACAATATCTGCCCTGAAGATTGATATGGGGGGGGGGGATTTGCATACATTTTCAGAAAGTTTTCAAGGGGCCAGGAAAAATGTAAAACACACTGTAAGCCAGCTTTCCCCAACCTGATGTCATCCATGTTTTGGACTACAACTCCAATAATCCACAACCATAGGCCATGCTGCTTGGGGATGATGGGAGCTGTATTTCCATTTGGAGGGTGCTATATTGGGGAAGGCTGCTGAAAGCAATAACTCCCTTGAGAACTGAGATGCCATGAAATGTGGCATGTATGTTTATGGAGTAATCTTTCTGTTTGAAGTTTGAACACATGCTTGACCCAATATATACACACACCTGTTTGCAAAGGTAGGGGAGAAGATGAAAAAAACATACACCGTAATATGATATCTGCTTTGAAATGGACATATCAGAAATGAAACACAGTGTACACGTTCAGGACTTATTCTTACATTTCAAGTTCATATACTAGCTCGACTTTTTAATCCATTTTAATGGGGGAAGGAAAAATGTAAAATAGACTGTAATACAGGGGTGGGAAAATTGTGGCCCTCCTGATATTTTGGCCTACAACTCCCATAATCCCTCACCATTGGCTATGCTGGCTAGGGATGATGGGAGTTGTAGTTCAAAACATCTGGAGGGCCACCCACAAGTTTCCCATCCCTGCTGTGATGTAATATCTAAAGGCCTTTTAAATATTGTGCTTTATTAGTGTAAAATTTTGCTGTTGTTTTGGATTGATGGAAGAATCTGCTTATTTCCAGGCCCTGTCACTTTTTACCATAATTCTCTTCCGTGTTGTTTCCACATTCTAAAAAAACCCTCTGAAAATGTATTTTTAATGCATGCTTTTATACATTTCAAGTGCCAAGAACTATGTCACGCTATTCAGAAACATGCAAAATTTGGTGGATAGCTAGATTCTCAGATATTAATCTGAGAGATGCTGATTGGCTCACATCTTAAAGCAATCTGCAAAGATCAAATTCCTCAAGACTCCCTATGTGGTGAATGGGTTAAAGTTTAAACCCCTGTAGTATTATTCCCTCTTAAATGCTGCTACACTATGTTGAGAAGAAGAGCACGTTTAAAGACACAATTCTGTCAAGAACTACAGGAACTGAGAGCTGCCCTTGAGCATCCAAAGCCCTTGGCTATAGCCTGGGGCAAGGAAAAGCTACTGGAAGCAAGGTGTGGGGTCACACCATTATTTGGAAGGAATAATCTTCTTTCTTTTTTTAAACACATCTGCTGTTAGGAAATTCCAGTCATGCAGTAAAAGGGAGCAATGGCGGCTTTAGATTCAAGCCACTAAAGGCACAGTCCTATGGCTGCTAGACAGTGTCTAGATGGCCATAGGATTTTTTAAGGGCTCCGAGGTCAGTTCCCAGAAACCTGACTCCCTGCTCCCTCCCTGCTGCCTTGTAGGCGGTGTGGTTCATCCCTGGCTCTGCGTTCATAAGAGCAGCATGGAGCGGGTGAAAAGGGGGCATTCATGGAGGCGGGAGGGGAGGAGACCACAAAAACACCATTACGATGCTTCCTTTGCATTGTCCGGCCTCCCCCCACCACTCCGAGGCACCCTGGCTAGACAGCTGAAATTGGCCATCTAGCCACAAATGCAGGTCGACTGGACCATGGAGGAGAGGATCCCCTCTGCGCTCCACCCTCCCTTCATTAGATAGTCAGCTGCCTCCGAGTTTGGAGACGGCCAACCATCCCCATAGGATTGTGCCCTTAGCTGCCCATCCCTTCTTTCGCAAACCTCAACTAATATCTGCACAAACAAACGTGACGATCCCTGAGGCAGTGCTTTTTTGGTTTTAAAAAGAAGCATAGCAATGTTTGAGGAACATGGAAGTTTAAGCACTGTATTTTTGTACCTTATTTACACTCAAGCTGTCACTACTGTACCCTCCCATATCCCCCAAACTAAACTCACCATTTGTCTACACATTCTGCCTTGCCTTGATGTTCCTGCAGGCACAATTCTGAAAAATTGTAAGTTGCGTGTCTGTTTTAAACGTCTCTGCAACAACACAATGATGAGGTATATGACAGACTGTATCTGGGAGCATTTTATCTCTTCTGTTTTTATGTGAAAGATTACAAGAGTTGTGGCTAAAGGCAGGGACATTACTGGATATCTTTAAAAGTCAACATCAGGGCCTTTAGTGAGCTGTGATGTGTATAGGATCTCATTGAATGTTATTTACTTTGGCAGCACATACAGCTTCGAATAGGGTCAGAAACTGGCCAATTTGTCCATGGATGTTCTCTGTCTACTGCCACCCCTGACTGTATCCAGGCACATCCTCCCATCCCTGTCCTTATCTATCTTTCTCAGATATGGTTGCTGGCCACCACATCTGTTCTTGCTTGTTGTTGTTCAGTCGTTCAGTCGTGTCCGACTCTTCGTGACCCCATGGACCATAGCACGCCAGGCCTTCCTGTCCTGCGCTCTCTCCCGGAGCGTGCTCAAGTTCATATTCATTGCATCCGTGATGCTATCTAGCCATCTCATCCTCTGCCGTCCCCTTCTCCTTTTGCCTTCAGTCTTTCCCAGCATCAGGGTCTTTTCCAGGGAGTTTTCTCTTCGCATTAGGTGGCCAAAATATTGGAGCTTCAGCTTCAGTATCTGTCCTTCCAATGAGCACTCAGGGTTGATTTCCTTTAGGATGGACTGATTTGACCTCCTTGCAGTCCAGGGGACTCGTAAGAGTCTTCTCCAGCACCACAGTTCGAAAGCATCAATTCTTCGGCGCTCAGCCTTCCTTATAGTCCAGCTCTCACAGCCATACATTACTACTGGGAAAACCATAGCTTTGATTAGACGGACCTTTGTCGGCAAGGTGATGTCTCTGCTTCTTACTATGCTGTCTAGGTTTGCCATAGCTTTCCTGCCAAGGAGCAAGCGTCTTTTAATTTCATGGCTACAGTCACCGTCTGCGGTGATCTTGGAGCCCAAGAAAGTAAAATCTGTCACTGCTTCCATTTCTTCCCCTTCTATATGCCAGGAAGTGATGGGGCCAGATGCCATGATCTTAGTTTTTTTAATGTTGAGTTTCAAACCAGCTTTTGCACTCTCCTCTTTCACCCTCAACAAGAGGCTCTTGAGATCCTCTTCGCTTTCTGCCATTAGGGTGGTATCGTCTGCATATCGGAGGTTGTTGATAATTCCCCCGGCAATCTTAATTCCGACCTCTGATTCATCCAACCCGGCATTTCTCATGCTGTACTCTGCATATAAGTTAAATAAGCAGGGTGACAATATGCAGCCTTGTCGTACTCCTTTCCCAATTTTGAACCAATTGGTTGTTCCATCTCTGGTTCTTACTGTTGCTTCTTGACCCTCGTACAGGTTTCTCAGGAGACAGGTAAGGTGGTCTGGTACTCCCATCACTTTAAGAATTTGCCACAGTTTGTTGTGATCCACACAATCAAAGGCTTTAGCGTAGTCAATGAAGCAGAAATAGACGTTTTTCTGGAATTCTCTTGCTTTCTCCATGATGCAGCGAATGTTGGCGATTTGATCTCTAGTTCCTCTGCCTCTTCGAAACCCAGCTTGTACTTCCGGTAGTTCTCGGTTCGCATACTGCTGAAGCCTAGCTTGTAGGATTTTGAGCATCACCTTGCTGTTCTTGCTACTTGCCACCAATCACCTTTTAAAAAAATGTATGTATCAAGAGTGCCATCATGTTTATAAATGCATGGCAGCCCAGTGACAGTAGAAATAGTGGGACCTCACAGTGGCAGAAATGGTGGCACATGCAAGTAATATGGGGCAGCGCCAAGGGGAAGTGGCTAAGGGGGTGGAGAGAAGCTGGTGAATCTAAAGCTGAATGCTGTCCCCATGCACTGTTTTCATTTCCCTTTAGAACACCACATATTTGACTTTCAAGGACATTGATGTTCCAGTTAGGAGCAACCTATAAACTAGTGTTGTGCCGAATCCTGCCCCCTATTTTTGGGAGCTTTTTCTCTCCCTGCAAAAGAGGCTTTGTTTTTTCTGCCTCTTTCACAGGGAGGAGAATTTCAGAGAATTTTCTCCTTGGGGAGGGGGACAGGGTTTCCACATACCTTTTTAACTGTAGGCAGTTCTTGAGGGGTCTTCTTTCTATTTTTTTTTTTTTAAACACCCCCTGCACTTGCAGGGGCTCAGGCATCTTCTGCAGCCTGGCAGTTCTTTATGAACACCCAGGAGACCATGTGACCTCTCCTTCTCCAATAGGCATTCAGGAAGAACTCCCAGCTGGAGAAGAGTCCTGGGTTCCTGCAGGTGCAGGGTGTGTGTGGTTTTTTTTAAAAAAAAGAAATAGAAAGAAGACCCCTCAACAACTGCCTACACTTAAAAAGGTATGTGGAAACCCCACCCTTCTGCCCAAGGAGAAAATTCTCCAGAATTCTCACCTCTCCCAGCCTCTTTCGCCAGAGTTTTCATCCCCCCGCGCCATACCAAAAATGGAAGAATTGAATTTTTTGGCACAGCACTACTATAAACACACTTAATTGGGTTCCCCCACCCCCACTCAAGTTATCCATCCCTTATACTTGTATGTCTGTCTTGCCATCAAAGGGGATATGATTGTTTTTCAGACACATTCTTATTTTTCTGTCATGTGAAGCGACCTTCGATATAAGGCTGTAGAAAATGTGGCTCCTTTCAGTGAGATGTAAGTAACCAGGGATAAACAAATACCTTCCTTGCCAATTGTTGGTAAAAACAACAACAACAATACAGTATATCGATTTGGAAAACATAATGTCACCTTCTTTGAAAAACAAAATTTCAGAAGAAAATTCTCATTTGCCACCATCACAGGAGTTGAGTTTGCAGATGACAGATTTAGAGCTTTTCTGCACAAGGCTGCTAATTGCTGTTTACGTTCAGTTTCGTCACAGAATTGCAATCCAAGCTCTACACAAAGGGCTTTTCCTTTCCTGCTTTTCCACTACATAACCTCTAGGTGGCAGTGTGCTATAGCAGAATATCACAATTACACAAGTAGGAAACTATATTTTCTTTTGCTTTCAGAAATAATACCCAATTTCCCCCTCTCTAAAAATACCTGGGAAAGTGCTCTTAAAAAACAGAAGCAAAACTGGAGGATCACAACATCAGCTAAAGAACCCATAAACAACTGTGAGTAAGGAATCACAAGTGCACAATAAACGCCTCATGTAGAAAAGCTCACAGTTCAAGATTCTTCACTGAAAGATGCCCTCTACAATGAGGATTTATTCATATAAATAATTCAGAGCAAAGAAAAAATACACGAAACTTCTCCCCACATCACTGAACTCATTTTTTTTGGTCTCTTTTGTCTTTTCTTTTCTACAAAATTCTATCTAAGAAATCCCTGCTTCTGGAATACTTTGAAATGCACTCAAATTCATTAATTGAAATAGCTTCAATGTGATTATCCTTTATTCATTAGCTAATTATAGAGTTCTATTAATTTTAATATTGAAAATTAATAAGATATGTCTTGCCAATTACACTTTTGATAAAGTTAAACAGTTCCTCTAGAGCAATTTAACCAAATATATGAGCATAAGAATGTTATAGCAGAAGCACTAGTTTAACTTGGTGTATGTCTTATATTTAGGATTTGTCTTTTCTGCAATGATTTTATACATAATGGGTTAGAACCAGAGTTCTTGTGAGTGGTACTGTACTCGCAGCAGGAGGAAGCGGGGGAGCAGCTATTTTTGCTCATTCTTCCTCCCCTTGCAAACCCCTGAATCCCCTGAAAAGCTGTTCATGAGGGTTGAGGGACCCTCCATAATAGTGAGGGAGGTGGTACAAGTGCTGCAGGGGGAATGAGGAATGGATGAAAAATAGTCTCCCTGTTTCCTCCTGTGGCAGCATCCCCTGGCTCTCAGTTCCTTCCACAAATGGAAGAAGTCCTTCCATTTGCAGAAGGGACACTCTGGATTCAACCCTATGCATATTTTATATGTATGTGTATTAGCTCCAGTCTCTCAAACAAGAAGTTAAGACTGCACGGAAGCAACATAAATAGTCTATTATACACATGGGTCTTGGGCTCACACTCTCACTGGAAGTTTCTGAGCTTGGACTGTGGGGTGAGGAATTGCATGACAAAATTTACCCCACATAGGGAGATCAAAATACAACCACAGGAGATTCTATTGCAGAAGGCAAATGCATTTCTGTGGTTACATACTGTAGGGATACCATTATAATTAACAGGAAAGGACTGCAGGTTAATGTCACTTCATGGTGTCATTTCCCAGTAAAAACTGATTGCATAAACCTGCCTAGAGGTGTCAGTGTTGGAACAGCTGACACTTCGACCACTCCAACATAGTGGCAGCTAGGCTACTAACTGGTGCACAGTTTCGGTACAGCTGCCCTGAAAGACTTGCACTGGTTGCCAACTACTTTCCGGGCTCAATTCAAGGTGCCGGTTTTAACCTTTAAAGCTCTAAACAGGTTTGGAACTGGCTGTCTAAGAGATCGTCTGTCTTGTTATGAGCCTGACCAGTTATTAAGTTCTGCAGGAGAGGCCCTCTTGAGGGCAGCATTATCTTCAAAGGCCCATTTTTTTGTGTATGTATGTGTGAAAGGGCTTCCTCCTCAGTCGCTCCCAAAATGTGGGATGTGCTCTCTTAGGATCTACAGTTGGCCCCCACACCTTTAGCTTCACACAAGGGTGTGAAGATGTATCTTTTTAATTTATCCTTTTAAATTATATAGTTGTAATATTTGTAAGGCATTACTGTTTGTTATGTTCTTTTTAAAAATTGTTCTGAGTTTATATTGCTTTACAATTTTGTGTACCACCTTGCTGGCTTTTTAGCAAATAAGGCAGTATATAAATGTTTAAAATAAATACATGCATACATACTTAAAGAATGAATGTATGAATGAATGAATGCAAGATGCTTCCAGACAGGGGGTTCCAAGTGCTACCACTGAGAAGGCACTGTACAGCTATTCTGTCCTTCCCTTCTTAACAGATTTTCTTCAGTAAAGAATAACATGATAACATCTGGACTACCAATACCCCCAGTAAAATTTCACAAATAAGGCAGGGCCATGGCATGATACAAACCTCATCTGGAAGCACTCTTCCTTCCCAGGTGATCCTCTTTACAATTGTGTGTGTGTGTGCACGCGCGCACACACACACACACACACACACACTTCAGCTTGCTTACAATTGGGCTTCTCTCTCTTAATAATATCACTTGTATCTTTACAAACTGAAAGTTTACATACAATATTAAAATAGGCAAATAAGCATGCATAGCAGTAATACCGATAATACCATCAGAATTTAGCCAGAGAAAATGAAAGAGGAGAATGTAATCTAGAGGTGTCTGAGGAAAAATAAACGATCTGCTGGCTTCCTATATTTTTTGATATGTATATCCAGCCTGTTTCCATAATGGAACTCAGGGCTGTACACATAGGGTTCCCAGACAGCCTCCCATCTAAGAATTACTTGAAATCTAGATTTCTGCAATTAATTTAAAGAATAATATCTTAACTTTGCATTAGTGCGTTCAGTTTTTTTCTGTACAGCAATGATTACAAATGAGTAACAGGGCTGTCAACAGAATAAAGAGTTTTAGGCTGCAATTCTATACACACTTGCCTGGGAATAAGTCCTGTTATACTCAATATAGGATCACACTGTTAATTGGTTAGTCATTCCTTATTTAACTTATTAATTAAATTTAAATGTGTACTCAGCATAGATGCCTTTTTGAGATCAATATCTCAAAAGGAAGGGGAATGCACACATCGGAAGCTACCGTATAGTGAGTCTGACCATTGGCCCATCTAGCCCAGTATTGTCAACTCTGACCGGCAGCAGCTCTCCAGGGATTCAGGCAGGATTCCTTCCTAGCCCTACCTTGAGATGCCAGGGATTGAACCTGGGGCCTTCAAAGCATGTGTTCTATCACTGTATAGAAATTTCCAAAGTTGAGGGGTAGCCACCTAAAATGTCTCTTTTGTGCCCTTAAGGACCTTATGTAGCTTGTGTTGCATTGCGTGTTCTCCTGTTTTGATTTCTGAGCCAAAGGGAGTAGTTTTGTGAAGGGGAGGAAAGATAACTATTTCCTGGGGATGGGGGACACCCATGCAACTACATTGTAAGAATGCTTATCTTTTTTTCAACCTTCTTTGCTACTCGTATTTCCCTTATCTCCTACTTCTTTTGTATGTTGTGTTGTTGTTATTGTTCTCATTACTACATTGTGTTTTTCTCCACCATATGGGCAATCCCAGCAAGTAAGAGATCAAATCGCGAATGGGATAATTTGGTGAAACTACAGAGCCAATTGGATTCGGTTGCATGATGGCGTCACTAAACTCAAAACAAAGCCAGCCAGCAGAGAGTGAGGAAAGTGTTTCCTAAATAGACAAACAATTTCGAACCTTTCCAGTCATTAAACAATTGCTAAAAGATGGGCAAAAATATTCTCACAAACTGCTCCCCCCACCACTCACCCACACATACAATTCAAATCCGCTGTAGATTTGGTGAATAGATGGTGTATTTAGAAAAATGTTCCTAGATGATCTATGTGGTGGAACATAAGAAATGGAGGCAGGCAGGCTGTGGCTAATCTTAATATATCTTGTAAATTTGACATAGCATATTTTGTGGCTAGCAAAGAGATTTTTAAAAATCCAACTCAAGCTCAAAAGGAGATCTTCATCTCAAAGCATCTTCACCTCTAGATTTGAACTCAGTTCACAGTGAAGTTACTCTTTGAGTTCATCCTATACATATTGTCACTGTGTGAAGTTTTTGCTTCGACAGTATCATTCTGAGGTTGGCAGTTCATACCATGCAAGGAACACAATAATGTTACTAATATCTGAACCCTTACAGACAGCAGGGTTGTCAGTGTTTCCCTTATGATCTGGACCCCCTGAGCAACTCCTTAAGGATCTCTTGACTACTTAAGAGCCCCACCTTCCCTTTTTTAAACTTCCGCTTCCCAATAACATGAGGCTGTAGACATGGGGTGATTGACACACCGGACACTTGGGGGTTTAACCACAACAGTTTACTGGTTAATTTAGAGCAAGCAAATCACAACTAAAGGTATTTGCACAATAGAGTGATACAAAAGGGCATAAAGGAAAATAAAAGTTGCAAAATGCAAGTTACTTTACCCCAGCTGTACTTGGACTTCTCTAGGCTGCTTCTTCCTGCTTCCTCTTCAGGCTCTGGTCTCCTGACTCTGCTTTTACTGCCCTGGTCTTTCTGATTTTCCCTTTTTATACCCTCCTCCCCCAAAACCGAAAGTACTGCTTCAAACCTGAAGAAATGAAACTTAACTGGGGAAATGAAACTGAAACTTAACCAGGGAAATGAAACTACTCCTCTCAGGGATACCCTATCCCAACAACAACAACAGAAAGCCAGGCCTCTAAGTCTGACCTTTTTTCCCTTTGCCTCTGCAGGCTTCAAAACTTCACAGTTTGTATACAAGCCCCCCCCCCTTTTTTTTTTTTTAAACACAGAAGCCCTATTCAGGCATTATCCTCTCACATAATTAGCATCACATGAAATGCAGAGCGGGGCCGGGGCCTGACCTGCTGGCTGTGCCCTTATTGCCCACATATTAGTGGCTTCAGGGGGAGGCCTGAAGTGAGGATCCTGCTCTACTTGCATGGGCTTCCCCATTGATTTAGAACCCTGCATGAACAGGGTTCCAAAGGACAGCGGGAATCTATGTGCATTGAGCAGGCTCCCATCTTACTCCGAGCTGGCTGCATGTTGTTGGGGTCATTAGGGATACATGACGTTGTGGCCATCTAGCAGTCACCAAGGAGCTTATCAGGGAAAAAACCAGATTTCCTGAGACTGCTTAAAGTCCGATTCTTTTGCTGAAGTCAGGTTCTCCCTGGTATAGTTGCTGTGTGCCCCAACACCCACATTTAGCTCGGGTATGCTAGCCCTGCCCAGGGGTGTGCCTTTCACCATGACCCCAGTCATGGGGTGTGCCCAGGGGTGTGCCTTTCCCATCCTTCCAAGGCCACATTTGTGTCCCCGGGAAGCAGCCAGCGCAGTTCTTTCCACTGTGGCTGCAAGGGGGCAGGAGACCAGAGTCCCTCCCCCAAGGTCACAGCAGCATCTACATGTTCAGGAGGCTCTGAACAGCCCTATGGTACCCAGGATGCTCTCTCAGGAACCAAAGGATTGCCATCTAAGTAGATTTAGGATCTTTTAGAATATTAAAACAAGTTTCCAAAGTATTCTTGAGGGTGTTAAAAAAAGAGAGGAAAGGTTCAAAACAGAAATCCAAAAATGTACCCCACCACAGAAACTGAAATCCATGGCTGCACTGTAGCTCTAGGCCTAACCACACAACCACTGGGGCCAAACTTTAGAAAACCTACCCACACGTTTCACAGTGAGATTAATTTAACATAGATGGTGGAGCAGCTTGCTGCCTTGTTCCATACAATTTGAGGTGAGCCTCACCCCAGCAATATGTGATGGAACCATATTGTCCAATGTGGACAGGGTTTCTCTGGCATCCCCTATTCCAAGAAAAAAAACCACTCTTGTTCCTCAGTGGGGTTATATCACATATCCATAGTGGCAGGTTTTTGCATGTACTTTATCCCTGTTCTTTTTCATTTCATCACTGTTAAAATCAGAGGTAGTATTTGTTATCATTCTGTTTTGGCGGATGGATGGATGGAGATAGATAGATAGATAGATAGATAGATAGATAGACAGATAGATACACAGAGAGAGAGAGAGAGAGAGAGAGAGTTTAGATTTTGGTTATACCCAGTGAATGGACCATAGGTAAGAAGAAAGTGTTTTGGTTTAGCTCTGCCCATAGTGGCTTGAATTTGTTGCGGCATCAGCCAAATCTACATGGAGACGGTTTTTGAGGTGATTCTGTTTAAATATAGATTTTCATGAAATCGGGTTAGCTCCTCCCATGGCAAATGGTAACCAGTAATGTGGAGTATACATTTTTTTAAAATCCACTTGCATGGGGCAAACAGCACCTGAAAGAGTATTAGTTTGGGGTTGGGCGGGCAGAGTCTTGCAAGTAGAGCTGAACATCATCACCTGCGTAGGTGCAGGGCAGCGAATGAGTGGAGGCTTGCTCCCAGCACCTCTCCCCTTCCCTCCCATGTTCAGTGAGTTCAATGGAGGACGAGTTGCTTCCAGGTAAGCATGTGTAGCAGACAGCTCTGCTCCAGGTCTATCCGTTCTCAAAGGGATTAGGAGTCATTTGGGGGTCATCAGCTCTTGAAATCAGTAAAGCTCTGTATACCTGCACAACTCCATAAGGGCATACCTTCACACTCTTGGCATGGTTTTAAAACAGCAGGCATGAGGCTTGTTCTTTGCTCATCCCCCTCACCCCCTGCCCCTGGTCAATGCAGTACAATTGGAGAGCATCGCTCCTGAGTAAGCATGTTCCTCCAGCGCACATTCGCAACAGCACCATTTCAAAGGAACAGGGCTGGCTGCCCGCCCGCCCCCTCACCTCTCCCAAGGTCATTGAATATGTAATACAAAAGGCAAAGGAATTCTCCCACCTCCTTGTGCTGTATTCAGCAAAGTGCAATTGAAGTTACTTCCTAAACAAGTTTAGTCCTCTGCTCTCCCCACACACCCCAGCCCACACAACTCTCCCTCCCGCCAGTCAGCACTGCTCCCAGCAACCCACACCAAGAGCGGTGCATGTCACACAGGCTCCTAAAGCGCGCTGAAGCTGCCGCGACAGGAACATCCATCAGAAAAGCAGTTTCAAAAACACTGGATTTTACAACTACAAACAGTGCACTGGCTACGGAGAAGGGTATGCATCATCTGACGTGATCAACTTGGGGGTGCAGAACCAGTGTAAAAGACCTGGGTACATACCCCCAATCCTCTCAGCAATGAGAAAGTTGCACACCATTATTTCCAAACCCAAAGTTCCCAAACTGTATTTACCTTACCACTTTTTTCCTGTTCAACCCCAGTGCCACCTAGTTTCAGTGTGTACTGCTGATATGTTGTTTCTTGCCAACAGCCAGGTGCTGTTCCAACCTCTGTTCTGAATATTCTGCTAGTTAGCTCTTACAGAACAGTTAGCAGTTGGTCTAGTTTAAGTCCACAGATTTAAAACTGTGAATGAGAACTGAATGAGAATCTGGGGTTCAAATTCATATTTAGGTGGCCAGTTGTTATTAGCTTTGGGGAAGGCCAGAGGCTGTAGTATTTTATTTTAACTGGTTTTATTTAACATATATATTTAATTTTTTTACCATATTGTTTATATTCTATATGATTTTATTAATGTTTGTTGAATTGTATTGTTTTTTGTGCTGTCAGCTGCCTTGTTAAGACTATAGCCCTGAAAGGAGGCTAAGAAATGGATTAAGTAAATAAAAAAATAGAAATATTGCTGTATTGCTAAGTTCAGAACCCTCCCCATATTACAATGGTATTTGAAATACTTTCCTGCAAAATATAACTCTGATTCACTCCTTTGTGGTCCTTTTCTCACAGAGTTGACTATGGTCTTGAATGCCCAAGTCCATTCACAAGAAATTGCACCTCCCTAAACCAATCCTTTAAAGTGGATTGTGAGATTGCTCTTGCTACAGCGACAACAGCTACTTACTGAGCTAAAGAATAGTCTGTTAAATAAAAGGTATGTTTAGAAAGTATGAATAAAGTTTAGAGAACCACTTGGTGGTGGTGGTGGGGAAATCCTAACAGCAATCTTTGGGTAGAAATGACACTGTTTTGGTTCAAGGAAGACAATTATCCCAAAGGGTAGAAGATGAAAGGTTCAGCATTTTTAGGCTTTTGATAACCAGGTGCAAACAGACCCATTCCCTGTAGGCTGAAAATGAAAACTTACATTTAAAGACATAGTTCCTGAACAAATAGCAGAGCTAGTTAAAAAGACTGGGGCAGCAGGAGATGGCGGAGAAAATACAGTGATACAAGAAGTACTGGGGAAGAGAGGTATCCTGTGAAATACTTCTCCAGATCTATCTCTCCCTCAAACGCATTTAGACAATGCAGTCTTTGTATCCCATTGTGCAGGAAACATCAAATGTGCTTAGCAAACATGCCATTACTGAGAATACAGTGGCAAGAGATAATGGTGCTTTATAGAGGCAGAGGTTTGTAAAGGAAGAATGGGGGTGGGATGGGGGACAGGTTTCTCCCTCTCACAAAGAGACGGGCCAGCACTGCTAGAGAATAACATCCACAGTTCAAATATTTTGTCAAATTGGACAAACATTTTTGGCGTCACAATCAATCTGCTGGTTTCTGAACACTAATAGTGAAGAACCCATAATTGTGCTCAGCTCTTTCTCTCTTCTGGAGATGCCCTGACATCTAATGAGCTGCGGCTGCATCACAAAGCGCATTCATTTGGACAGACAAAGTTGTGGTACTGGATTAACAAGGACTAAACTGCACTGATAGGATTAAAGGTCACTGTAGCAGGCAATGAGTTAAAAAATAAATAAACCCTGCACCCTAAACTAAAATGTAAAAAAGAAATATCCAAGCCCATTTTCTGAAAAGGAAGTCCCCGTAATAATCAATGTAACTTCCAAACAGAGATGTCACTGAGCTTCATGATTCCTTGGCTCAGAATATCAACCTTGTTGACTCGTAATACTCACCTTAAAAATGAGGCAGGTATTATAGGCCCCCTAAACTCTTCCCTTTCTCAGTTTAATCCACTTACCCCCCTGCTGTTCCACTGTTAGTAGTTGCTCCTCTTGTACCACCACTGACTGGGGGCAGAAAGAGACAGAGAAATGGCAGGCCACTGCTCTTTTCCTTTCCCCCTTCTCTTCCTCCATGTCCCTGCTCTCCATCATTTGGGATGCTGGGAAGTTGAACATGTAAGGAAACTACATTTCCCTACATATGTTGTGTCCTTTGGATTCATGGATGATGAGGGTTCAGACAGTGCCTTTGTATCCCTCCCCCATTGTAAAGCATCTATATAAATAATAAATAACAATACATAGTTATTACAAAAGGCTCCTGAGAAATATTAGGTAAGCAAGGTGTCTCCATGGTGGGCCAAATACTTTTAGGTGGTCTACCACCAAATCCATTCTGCACCTCCTCTTTCTGTAGTTCTGTGCTATGTTTGGAGTAGGGTGACTGGCTAGAGTATAAACTATGATTAGGCAACCTGGTACCGTCCAGATGTTTTGGACCACAACTCCCATACTCCTTGACCACTGGCCGTGCTGGCTGGGGCTTATGGCAGTTGTAGCCCAAAATATTGGGGTGGGGGGACCAGGTTGCCAACTCCTGGTGTAAACTGTAACCCTTTAAGTTGCAGGAAAGTGAAAGGAGCACTCTGCAGCTGCACATGCTCAGTGTGGTTTTCTTTGCTCGGATGGCTTCATGGTTTTACTCTGCTTTGTTGGTGGAGCTGCAGACCTGGGCTAGATCTACACTAGTGCTTTTTTGGTATTGAAGTGCCCTTAGTGATGCTGGAGAAATCTTCTGCAGACCCAAATGAGGCTGAATTCCCAGGAATCTGACCTCCAGATTCCACAGTGGTCCGGCACCTCCTTACCTGGCATGTCAGCTGTAGTTCTTGGGGAGGCTCTCTGGCTGTCTAAAAGGTGCAATAGGTTAATGTCAGCTGCCAATAGCCTATTGCAGCAAAATTACTGCCATAAAGTATGGCATTTGTGGCCGTAAAGCACTTCCTTCTATGTAAATTGCGGTGTAAAATAACCGCTCCCCGGACCGGACATCAGGGGGTCACTCATCCCTAAGTGCACTGATAAATGTTGGGGCACATTACGCATTCTGTATACCGCTTTTCTGGTGTTATTTCCTGCTTTTTATTCCATATGACCCAAAATACCACAACACATGTCATTGTGTGTGCTACAAGGTATAAATGTGCAAGAGGGATATAGCATCACCATGATGGGATTGTGTCGATATGACACGAGGTACAGATCTGGCCCAGGTTTGGAGGAACTCCCTGAGAGATTTTTTAAACCTGGAACAGCTTGGCTCAGGGCTTCCTCTTTCATCTTATATCTTCTTGGTCCATTGTCTTGAAGATGACTGTGAACTGTGTCTCTACAACTTGGTCCATGAAGATACAGATGGAGATGTTCTCCTGGATAGTGAGCTACAAGAAATATGTTGTTGGTGCTTGTATCTATAGAATTGTATTGATTAAAGACTGAAATTATTGGGAGTTGCAAATATTTATATTTATGTATTTATTTATTCAAAGTATGTATAGGTTGCCTTTTAAAGCCACATTCTCTCAAGGTGCCTTAACTAAACAGAATAAAAACAGTTTTTAAAAATCATATATGGAGATCAGTGTAATCACAGTATCATTCTAAGGGAGAATTTCAGTGACCATGAGTTGATGCCAATGGGTGTCAGTGGTTGTCACTTTTTTTTTTTTTTTAACTAAAAATTCCCAGCAACAGATCCATTATGAAAAAATGGTGGCCATATTTCATTTTTGGAAAGAGGAACTTTGAGGCAAACTAAGAATTATAAAACCATATGTTTGCATTAAGCAAATTTGTACTTATCTTTCCTGTTTCAGGAATGAGTGACGGGGAGGAGGGGCTGGATTCCTTATAGGTATTTTGAGTGGTAAATGTTGTATGATTTTAAATGTTTGATGTTCAGTTGTCATGTAAAGCTCTAATAAAAATCTAATTTACCCCCCCCCCCCAAAAAAAGGATAAACAAAGAGTCTTGTGACACCCTAAAGAGTAACAAATTTATTACGGCATAAGCCTTTGTGGACTAGAGTCCACTGTATCAGATGCATGGACTGTAGTCCACAAAAGCCCATGCCATAATAGATTTGTTAGTCTTTGGGGTGCCCGCAAGCCTCTCTGTTGGTTTTGCTGCAACAGACTTGACATGGCTACTGCCTAGGGGGTGGAGGGAGAATAAGAGCACAATGCCAGTTTTATTGTCACAACAGTCCCTAACCTTCCTAGCCGTATCAACACGTGGTGGTAGTGTCTACTATATAATGTGACGTCTCCCTCCTTCTGTCATAACCAGTTTGGGACAAGGGAGATACAGAGCAGTGGAGAGCCCTCCCTGCAACGGGTCCATTAGACTCTTTCTGGATTTAATCCTATATGGATATAGGGGGGGGAAGACCCCTAACATTCAGTATCTTAACTGCTCAGTCAGGCTGTATTGTGTAAATAAGAATAACAGGATGGCCAGATGTCTTCCAAAAACTCAGCAATTTATTATTACAATGTGGATTGGAAGGGGTAAAAACCCAAGTGCAACTTTAGTGAAAACTTAACTATCCAAGGTTGTAGCCCCTTAACAGACCTAGAATTGTTCTGACCACAGAGAAGATTCTACAGGCTTCTGCTGCAAAAGTGAGGTGGTTTATTCCAGAGTACCTACTTGTGTTGGGCCTTCTGGCTTGCCTTTTAAAGAGACAGAACACCACCAGTTCACCCCATCACCTGTTCTCTGGGGAGGGAGAATGGTTGGAATACAAATCTGATTCTGGCTCTTATAGCTGGTGGTGAAAATCCTGTCCAGGGTATGCCTAGACAGAAGAGGGTATGCTTACTTCCACTAATGGAAAGTGGCTACTATTCTGTCTAGGTGAAGAATCTTTTGTCCACAGAAAACATACACTGTAGAAGTAGAATGCATTAACTTTACCAGTATAAAAATATGCAACCACTTCCCTGAAGAGGATTTTCCCCTTCTTTTGAGATAGGTTGGCTTTGCAATTGTGTATTTTAAAAGAGAATTAGCCTATATTAATATAATGAAGATTATTATTGAGTCTATGCCTCAGCCTCTTTTCAATATTTTTTTTAAAGGATTATGAATGTTTCTTATCAAACTGTCTAGGATCTTGCAACCGTTTCTGTGAGCTTTTGGGACAAAATAAAAATCCTGGAACTACTAGACCATGAAGCAGTTCACTATGACACAAACAAGTAGAAGATAGATCTAGCAAGCCATTGGAGTGTAGAATAGTATTACTCCATGACATATCTGGCTATGTAAGACGTACCTGCAGCACTTTACACGACATTGGAGCAGTTCTTTTTTGACGTTAAGAGGGAATATGGAAGAATAGCGTCTTGCCTTACATTTCTGTACAATAGGGACCTGGTATTTAAATGTAGACACATCTGCTAAGAGGAGTGGCTGTGCAACTTCATTTACTAAATAGTTTGGGTTGTTTATTTTATACATGGTAAGAAGCATTGGTCTTTAGATAGTGGTCACAGTTGAATATGATGAATTTTCGTATATGAATTCTGTATCCATGGACTTTCTGCATGGCTTTCACCCAAGTCAGATTGTCTCAGCCTAATTTAAGATAAATTACAATTTCTGTGTTTTATATTTATTATCAGCCCTTTCTTTTCATTACATGCTTTAACATTCAAAGCATCCTTCTATCCTACGGAACAGATCCTAACCTTTCATGTGCCAGTGTTCAGGGGAAACCAAGAAGGCAGAAGCAAGTTAGCAAATTCATTGGGCTATCACTGGGAAAGATTGAAGGCAAAAGGAGAAGGGGACGGCAGAGGATGAGATGGCTAGATAGCATCACCGATGCAATGAATATGAATTTGAGCATATTCCGGGAAAGAGCGGAGGACAGGAAGGCTTGGCATGCTATGGTCCATGGGGTCAGGAAGAGTCGGACACGAGTTAACGACTGAACAGCAACAATCACTAGGGCTATGATTTGGTAGGCAGAAAAATAAATTTGAAAAGAACTCCCAGGTTTTTGCACAGCTGCACTTTCTTATTTCTGAAGAGCACATTGCTTTCAGATGTGAGCAGTTCCAGCATAATAATCCCCTTAACAGAGGTTTGGAGTCTCAGGGCTGGCTGTGATGTTGACAGCTCTGCCTTGCAATTCATCACCTGACATGATGCAAACATGAGTGTAGGGTCTCTTGGCTCCCCTGTGTGCACAGCTAACTGACAGTGACAGGATGATATCTGTGCCCTCTAAGAAGGTGCTCAGCATCTTTGTTTCAGAAGGGCAGAGGTTGCAGCAAGGTCTGGATGGCTTGGGTGTGTTGCTTTATAATCTGCTTCTTCTTCAAGATACACTTCCCAAACAGCATGACTTCACTGACGGTGCATAATTCTTATTTCTCAAAACCGAAGAAAAAGACCGCAGTAAAAAGCTGAAATGTGGCTAAATGGAGCCGTGGGTGCTCAAATATATGTGGGTACCTGAAATGAAAGATAATGGTGTTGTCTCATGTAAACCCTCTAGGAGTTTAAATCCAGCATATACTCCTCCACAGATTTACCCTGGATCAACTGCGCTGGCAGAAGTGGATTTCCCCCTCCCCCTCCTCCCCACAGCAGCCCCTCCAGCCCCCTGAAAATGCTACACAGAGAGCCAGGAGACCCTGCTGCATGAAGTGAGCTCTGATGTGGAGGGGAGTGAATTAATTGTGCAACTTGACCAGGCCAAAATTTTAATTAGCAGCTGGACTTTCGACAGATTTTCTTCAGAAGGTTTCTCACAGCTCCTGTTAACATTCAACAAGATTGCTGAAAATGAATGGTTGTCCATTATGACATTGTTCAGAGATTATTTGTTCAAAGTTATCATGCTTGTGTGTTCACCTTAATCTGAAATGTATCTGTATATTTAAACTAAGAGATCTTTATATGCTTGAATGTGAAAGTACCATACAGGCTCAGGAGATGATCTGCACTTTTATTGCTAATCAGTTCAGTGAGATTTCATTGTTTTTCCATGAATATTTCCCACTTTTTCAAGATTATATTTTGGGAAGTGGGCACAGTGACAGGGGGTAAGAGGCAGTGATACCTCCTGCAAAACGTGTTCCACACTTTTAAAAATCCGTTCTCAATAAGAAATGTGTAAGACCGTTTGTTTCAATTGACATTTAGGACTACATGTGAATTAACTTCTGCAAGAAAGTCAAGCACTTAACCTGACTTTAGAATGTGTAGCCCTGAGCAAATTATGGCCTGGTTTCTGGTGATCTCTCCAGCTTTATCTGATCCTTCAATTTGGAATTTTTGTTTTATTCTATTCCCCCCCCCCCGACTCTCTTGTATGTCTGTGTCTGTGTGTATGTCATCCTACACAAGAATTCATTCACGCTCAGAGGAAATTATTCACCCCCGAGTGGAATTTCAGCTGCTTCCTAGCTTGTCAGGGAAGGAACAGCTGACAAATCCTTCTCCAGCCACAGTGTTTGCCTTAGGGAATCTGCGTTGGCAGTTCAATATGGATCTCTCTCCAGCATGGTCTGGAATTATCATGGAAGTTTCCATTGTTCAGACCTAATGCTGGGGACACGTAGAAACTGCCAATGCTGTGATTGGAGAAGTTTCCTTGTTAGATCCCACAATGAACTGCTAGTGGGGACACTGGCCTGATAACAGAAGAAGAGGGCAATTTAAGGTTGGAAAAGTAATCTGTCAAATGGGCAGTGAAGACACCGAGCTATGCTGATGTATGCCAAGAGAGGATCTCGCTTAGTCTAATTATATGGTGCTTGGGCAAATTCACCACAGGAGAAAGGGGAGCATTCCAGGATTTTTGAGTCTCTCCTATAATAAATTTCTTGTTAAAATTCTGCCATTGCAATAGGATTATTTTTGTGCTGATTGCACAGTTCATCATATCTCTGGATACTGCTCATCAGTCCTACCAGCGACAGTTTACCCAAGACCTGGGGGCAGGAAAGAGAAGGAGGTGTAGTTTTAAAGTGAGTTCTAAAATACATAAAGTCTACACTAATTTTTATTTTGGTGTTTAGTCATATTTGGAATTAAAAAAAACCCTTGCAATTGATGTGAATGACAGAATCACAGTAATGCACATTTTCATTTAAAAAGTTTGAATCACCAGAATGCAATATTGGAAAACTGTTCCTCTTCCCTCGCCCCTCCACCCCGGCCTTAAATATTATCATCCATGAAACAAAGATAGGTGTTTATGTTTACACTACTATTTATACCAGGGGTGAGAAACACGTGGTCCATGGGCCACATGTGGCTTTTTCTGGGCTTTTTTTTTTTTTGGCACCCCTACCCCCCAGTTACTGCCAACGGATTTCTGGAGTGCAGTGGCAGCAAACCCCCTGCTTTTTCACTTTAAAACAAGGTGTGGGGAGCGCACTCCCAGTATGAAAAACAAAAATCCAATTTCTTCCTCTTGGTCAGTCTTGGATGATATTTTTGGGCATAGCAGCCTCTCAGGAGGAGATTATGCCTGCCACATTTAAGATAAATAGGTGCAGGAGTCATTCTGCTACCTGCCTTTATATTTTGATTTTTTAAAATAAGGAACTGCCAATAACATTTTTATTTCAGGGCAGAATTGGATAACAATGGCAGAGACAGTTGCCCCTTCTGAGGGCATCAAGCCTGCCAAATTGCAGAATGGTAGCTGCAGGATTTTCATCTGCAAGAGTGGCCTTGACATTTAGGGGGCATCCAAAAGAGGACACCCTATGTTCTTAGGGTGCTTATGTGCTTAACCCCCTATGTTCTTTATGGGCCAGTATTCTGAAAATGACAGACAACTTAGAGGTGTCCCCAGGCAAGAACCTTGAAAAGCTTCAGAAGGACCAAACGGACACTGCTCAATGTGAACATTTTTTTATAGGATGAAAACCTGAGAAACTGGAGAAAGGTGTACTCTGAATACTGCTACAAAGATCGTTCTATGAATACAATTCTAAGAATGTTTACTTTACATTAAGAGAACCAGCATGGTGTAACGGTTAGAGTGTCAGGGACTGGGAGGATTTGGCTTCAAATCCCCACTCAGCCATGTAACTTACTGGATGATCTGGACCAGTCACTATCTCTCAGGTAGATAAAAATATGGAGAGAACAACATACACCAGACTTCCTTGGAGGAAAATGTTGACTATGTGAGCTTTTCTCCATGAGGCTTTTAATCCACTGATTCTACTTTCAGTTTTGTCATAGAATTAAGATCTTAGCACTACACGAAGAGTGTTTCCTGCTTCTCTGCTACATAACCTCTAGGTGGCACTGTAGTATAGTGAAATAACACAAACAGGCAAGAGGAAATCATGCTTTCTTTCACTTTCACAATTAAATGCCACATTTTCCCTCCTCTAAAAAAATCGCTTCTGTGTCTAAAATTCTGGTTACACACAGAACTGAAACCAGGAGGTCACAACTGGGGGTGTACGGATCCCCTACCTTTCTGGTTTGGGGGTGGTTCACGGGGTGGGGAGGTGATCTGTCTCACCCCCCTGGAATCTGTCCGGGCTCCACTCCATGGGGATCCTGTGGAGCCAGCCGCCAGGTCCATATCACTGGCGATACGGCTGGCCACCATTGCTGTGCCGTATCGCTTCGCTGGGCTAAGTCCGGATGCAAATGGTGTCCACTACGCCATTTGCGGCCGTAAAGCTGTTAGGTTAACCTCAGTGCAGCCATTTACGGCTGCATTTAGGTAAATCTAACAGCTTTATGGATGCAAATGGCGTAGTGGACACCATTTACGTCCCTATTTTTTCACGCAATGGGCTATGCAAATATTTGCATAGCCTATTGCGTGAAAAAACAGGGACACAAATGGCATAGTGGACGCCATTTGCCTCCCTGTTTTTTCACGCGATAGGCTACACAAATATTCAGGACATTTCCCCAGATTTACAAATTTGAAAAGGGTTTACAAATACTTTAATTTTCTTCCTAAGATTTTAAAAACAATCATTTCAGTTTCTGTAATAAATGGGGTTTTTTTTAACCTAGGAGACATGCAGAATACTTGTATGATAAAGAGAATTCAAGTAAAAGCAAATGCCTGCTCCTTTTAAAAGGGAATGCTGACAGCTCCTCCTTCACTACAGCACTGTGTGAGACACCACTATAATTAACTTAGGTGGCAAGAATTCTGCAAGGTGCAGCAGCTATTCATATGAATGAGCAGTCATCTGTTAGCTTGTGTGATCCAAATCACACAAAGAATGTTTTTCAGAAGCAACTGGAGGCAACTGGTGAATGATAGACTGTTCTGCCATGTCCCTAACAAAGCTGCCTCAAAAGGAAGATTGTCCCATGTAGGTTCTGGCACCTAAATATTTTCTTAAAAGGAGGATGAAAGCTAATGAAGGGTAACATCGATCAAATAAAGGGTGCTAGAGAATGTGGAGCTTGCTTTGCCATGGGAAATAATGCTGAATTTGTCACTATAAGAACTGTAGAACCTACAGTATATTGATAGAACACATGCAGGCTGGGTGTACTCCTCGACTTGGCCCTGAACCTGGATGCCCAGGTTTTGTTTTGGCGGTGGCCAGGGGTGCATTTGCCCAGCTGAGGCTAGTGCACCAACTGCACCCATTCGTAGAGATGCTGATCTGGCTACAGTCACACATGCCATAGCTACATCCCATTTGGACTACAGTAATGTTCTCTACGCTCATTGGAAGGACAGATAAAGAAGCTGAAGCTCAGATATTTTGGCCACCTAATGCGAAGAGAAAACTCTCTGGAAAAGACCCTGATGCTGGGAAATATTGAAGGCAAAAGGAGAAGGGGACGGCAGAGGATGAGATGGCTAGATAGCATCACCGATGCAATGAGTATGAACTTGAGCACGCTCCAGGAGAGAGCGGAGGGCAGGAAGGCCTGGCGTGCTATGGTCCATGGAGTCACAAAGAGTCGGACATGACTTAACGACTGAACAACAACAACAAGTGCTCTCTACATGGGGCTACCTTCAAAAACTTTTCAGAAACTTCTGCTGGTCCAGAATGCTGCAGCGAAGTTACAGGAAGCATGCATAACTCCCTGTTACGTCCCTTGTTACAACACTGCCCTGGCTACTGGTCTGTTTCTGGGCAAAGTTCAAAGTGCTGGTAATGACATATGTGGCTTGGGATCAGGCTACCTGAAAGACCACTTTGTCCCGTAGGGGCTTGTCCAGATCTTCAGATCTTCGAGGCCCTTCTCTTTGCACCACTGCCTTCCGAGGTGTGTTTGGTGGTGACATGAGAGAGGAGGTTCTCAGCGGCTGCATCCTATGTATGTTTGTACCATGCCTCTCTTGGTAGAAGGGCGGGGTACAAATCAAACCACATCAATAAATAAAATGGAGTTCGGCTCCAAATATCAGAACTCTGCCCTGGATTTTTTGTTTTTTTAAGGAAATGCAACTGCAGGCAGTGCTCAAATTATGCGGGGAAAATGTGTGCGGGGACGTAATGAAATCTACAAGCTCCCCTTCAGCTGCCACCATTCCATAGTTAGATGAATACCATTGGATTTCACTGATTTGATTAATCTTATGATTCCAGCTGCTTGATATGGAAGTAGGACATCCATGCATTCATTCATAGAATTGTAAACTGTTCTTCATCCTAACAGATACCAGGATAGTATACAGGAAGGAAAAAGTAAAACATGCTAGAGATATAATTCAGAAAACAACATCACAATAAAAACAAATCAGACACATAAAAATATCAGAGAAGACCAAGCATAAACCAGCTTAAAGAGGCCTGGGCAAATAAGTTTTAACCTGGCACTAATATGATGGTAATGTCCATGCCAGTCGAGCTTCTATGGGAAGAGCATTCCAAAGATGGGGCACCATCACTGAGAAGCCCCTCTCCCTACACAATGAACATCCGCTTGCAAACTAACCTGGAGAAGAGCCTCCTCCGAAGATCTTAAGGCATGGGCAGGTTGCTATAGGCAGAGAAAATCCTTCATGTATTTGGGTCCCAAGAAATTTACAGCTGTAAAGCAGGGGTGGGCAACTTGTGTCCCTCCAGATGTTTTGGCCTTCAGCTCCCAGCAGCCCTAGCCAGCATAGCCAATGGTGAATGAAGATGGGAAGTGCCAAAACACCTGGTGGGCCACAAGATGCACACCCCTGATTTAAAGGTAAGCACCAGCTCAGCTGCTCCTTCATATTGGCTTCGTATATATGAGTAGCCTCTAGACCCTGCTCCCTGTCCTGAGATCTAGGTCAGCTCTTCTATGCACTCTGGAGACAAGAGGCAAAACCCATTTCCTGGGAAATGGTCCTCTCAGTAGCACTGGTTCCCACTGCTCCTGGGAGCAAAGTGTCTTCATTATTATGGTGCTAGCTTGTTTCTCCCTCCTATTGCCAGTCACACCCTGTTGCTTCCTCCTGTCTGGGAAGTGCCAGCAAGATCTAAGGGAGTATGAGACTTGGTTCTTCAGAGAGCATGTCATATAGAGGGGCACACATATCTCTGCCTTTCAGGCTACAAGTCTTTGACTGTTGTGCCCAAATACTCCTAGCCCTCTTTATGGGGGCATTTAGGCATAGAAGAAAGAGCAAGGCCACACCACCAGTAGCCTTGTTCCTGATGTCAGACCTGCTCATGCGTAGGGACTCAACGTGATCAAGACCATGGTAGCTGTCGCTGTATGCAGAGATTTTGCTGAATGTGTCTTTAAGAAAGGCAGTGTGCATTTATACTAGCATCCAGAGGTTTTTGTGACTGGAAATACCTTGATTTTCATGACGGGATAGGTAACAATAACGGTGAGTCCTTTAGTGATGTGTAATAAATGCTTTTTGGATTCTAGGTTGTTATTTGGCTTTACATTAGTTAGGGGGGTTTCCTGTGGCTTAATCGCTTTTGTCATGTGTATACAGCACACCAGGAAGGAGCTGAAGTTTCAAAACGGAATGGATGGGTCATCAGGCTATTAAATTAAAGGAGTAAGTGGTGCTGGCCAAGATGATAATGGTTCCTGTGGAGCCCTGCCTCGTTCATTGCACACCTGACAAGAGATACACATTCCCTCGATGTTGCAGCAAGTCATGCGTGCATGCGTAGCACAGCTGCCTTCACTCCAAATATTGGTAGAAAGTGCTAAATAGTCATAGCAAATTAAGCCTCTGATCCAGCCAGAAGCACAGTCAGGAAAGATCCAACAGGTCTCCTGTTATGTTCACAGAATCCAAGGACCAGAATTTTCATAAGAGGAAAATGAATCTGGAGGCCCAATCTACAACTAGGTTTGGGATGGGGGTGGGGGGGGAAACACTTACGTCTGCAAAGTGCTGGAACTGCATGAGTTTTGGAAATCGATAGCAGCCTTGAATAGCTTTTTTCAGATAGCAAGCAGAAACCTATATTGCCAAATGCAAGTGCAAAGTAGTGGCTTTGAGTTGTTTTATAAGACAGGACTTTCTTCATTCAGACTATATCTATGGCCACATTTGGCAACTGGAGAAACTGTCCTGGGCACCACCACAAAATGGCTGCCATGGGAGGCATGGCTAGTCACGAAGGACAAGTAACCTGCCCCAAATACTGAGGACAAAGTGAAGGTGGGGTTTGAGCCTCAACATACTAGAATCATAGAATAGTAGGGTTGGAAGGGGCCTATAAGACCATCAAGTCCAACCCCCTGCTTAATGCAGGAATCTAAGTCAAAGCATCCCTGACAGGTGGCTTTCCAGCTTCATCTTGAATGCCTCCAGTGTGGGAGAGCCCACTATCTCCCTAGGTCATTGGTTCCATTGTCGTATCGCTCTAACAGTCAGGAAGTTTTTCCTGATGTTCAGCCGGAATCTGGCTTCCTGTCACTTGAGCCCATTATTCCATGTCTTGCACTCTGGATGATGAAGAAGAGATCCTGGCCTTCCTCTTTGTGACAACCTTTCAAGTACTTGAAGAGTGCTACCATATCTCCGCTCAGTCTTCTCTTCTCAAGGCTAAACATGCCCAGTTCTTTCAGTCTCTCCTCATAGGGCTTTGTTTCCAGTCCCCTGATCATCTTTGTTGCCCTCCTCTGAACCCTCTCCAGTTTATCTGCATCCTTCTTAAAGTGCGGTGCCCAGAACTGGACACAGTACTCCAGATGAGGCCTAACCAGTGCTGAGTAGAGGGGAACTAGTACTTCCTGGGATTTGGAAGCTATACTTCTATTAATGCAGCCCCAAATAGCATTTGCCTTTTTTTGCAGCCACATCACATTGTTGGCTCATATTCAGCTTGTGATCTACAACAGTTCCAAGATCCTTCTCGCTCGGAGTATTGTTGAGCCAAGTAGCCTCCATCTTGTAACTGCGCATTTGGTTTCTTTTTCCTAGGTGCAGAACTTGGCATTTATCCCTATTAAATT
The DNA here is from genome assembly GCF_057233095.1 of Heloderma suspectum. NCBI lineage: Eukaryota > Metazoa > Chordata > Lepidosauria > Squamata > Helodermatidae > Heloderma > Heloderma suspectum. The sequence goes on from NC_139458.1 coordinate 279,021,058, forward strand.
TCATTCTGTTGTTTTCAGCCCAGCACTCCAGCCTATCAAGATCACTTTGAATTCTGTTTCCGCCTTCCAGGGTATTAGCTATCCCACCCAATTTTGTGTCATCTGCAAATTTGATAAGCATTCCCTGCGCCTTCCCTGCATCTCTAGGTAGGGCTGGAAAAATTCCTGCCTGAAACCCTGCTGGAGAGCCCCTGCCAGTCACTGTCAACAATACTGGGCTAGATGGACAATTGGTCTGACTCAGTATAATACAGCTCCCTATGTTCCCAGACATTCTGTGACAGACACCACAGCCATAAGACGACCACTACATGTCCCCTGAAAAGGGCATACAATTGAACAGGCCCACTGTGGGAGATCATGCCATTGATTGGTGAAGCAAAGAGATCCCTTTTAAATAGCAATTGTAGAGGGTAACTCAGGGGTCAGAGCAAGGCTGCACTGAGACTGGCATTGATTTGGTTGTCAAGCAGTAGTACAGCAGTTTAACGAGATGCTTCGCATAGCCACCTTACTCAAGGTGGAAAGAACAAGATGTGTCTAGTGGACTTGTGATTCCTAGTGACAGGCAACCAGAAGCAAAGTGTTTGCTTCTTTGCCAGGCCAACAAGAAAGAGAGGAAGGAAGGAAGGAAGGAAGGAAGGAAGGAAGGAAGGAAGGAAGGACTTCTGCCAAAGGATTTGGCCAGTGCATGTGTTAACACCTTCTTTTATTTTAATACATTTTATTTTGAGAAATAAAATAGGCAGAAGTAGAAATGAAAAACTGTGAGGTGTATACAACAAAACAAATGCAAAAATTATCTATAACAGCCTTCCCCAATCTGGCGCTGTCCAGATGTGTTAGATTACAACTCCCATCCCCATGGGCTTCCACAGTCCTGGCCTTAGCATCATTACAAGAATTGGTCATTTGAGAACCCAACAGAGCTGGATGATCTATTAACCAGAGTTGAGACTGGTGGGCCTTCAAGCTGGAGGATCAAATGAACCACGGCCTAGAGCAATGTAGCAACCAAGGCAGGAGGAGCAAAGACACACACTTGTCTTTGCTCCTTCTGCCAGGTCCAGGTGATCCAGAACCATACCTGAGGAAGATTTATATTAGCTCCTGGATCGGATATCAGATGCTCTGGGCTCTACCCTCGGAGGCTATTACAATAGCACTGGGGTTGGTCTGGGTAGATGGAGGCATCACCTCTAATGTGATTAATGCCCTTATCCAGAGCAGCATGTAGCCTGAAGCCCGAGCTTGACAAGCTTGGCTGAGAAGACGGAAGCAGTACAGGCAGACTAATGTTATGAAGCCTAGCAGAGCAGAGCAACTTGAAGAAGTGAGGTAAAGGCAGGTCGAAACTGAAGTAAATATCTTGTGAGGAACACACACAAGAGAAAAATGTCTCCAACTCAACCCGCCTATGGGTATTTTTTCCTTCCCTTTTTTGCACTATGAAGTAGAAAGAAAAAAAAGAGAGGTGAAACCATCTGAGGCAAAATATCTTTTAACTAGTGATTACAAGAAGAAATCTTCCTGAGGCTCTAAACAGAGTTCCCTATTGTTCTATTCAGGCGACGGTTGAAAAGAGAGCCTTGGCCCTGAGCCATGCAGGCGCATGGGGTTTCCCTGCTAGGGGGCAGGGGCCGCAGGATCTGCTGTGCTCTAGACGTTTCTGAAAAGCTGCTCTGTGCAGGCATAGATCACATATGTGGGACTGTAGAAAGACGACCAAGAGCAATGAGATTTAGAAACTGGTGTGTTTTAAAAAACAAAACAAAACTCCACAATTTAACAAAATTATTGGGCCACTTAATACTACTATGTAGGATTGCATTGGCAATCCTTATGTGGGTAACACAGAAAGTGAGGTATAAGAAACCAAATATATATCAACACGTTATTCAGCATCCATTTAAGTTCTTGCTCCATCTGCACAAAATTAGATCTAGAAAAACCTTTTTATAGTTTATGCGGCAGTCAGATTTGGTGAGATAGGTTTTCTGTAAACCTACATATCAACAGTGACTTGAATGCAGTGTGTCCAAGGAAAATATAAATCTGAGAATTTGACTGTCCTCTGGGTTTAATTCTGATGTGTTCTGAACAGATCATCTATTTTATTTATTTAAAAAACTACTACCTCATGGGTAGTATCCAATGTTAGTCCTACATAGAGTAGACCCAATGAAATGAATGGGATTTAAATTAGTTGTGACGAACTAATGTCTCATTCCTTTCAATTGGTCTATTCTAAGTAGGACTAACATTGGATACTACCTCTTCCCTCTATACCCAAGATGGCTACATTTATTACAGCTACCAATGCAATAAAACTCCTAAAATCCAGTAACACAAAACACACCACTGATTCAGGAACACTGGCAAAAGAATTGCTTGATGAAATAAAAACAGCTTATATCTCTGCTGAATCATCATCAGGCAAAGTTAGTAGTGGATGTCATTTGTTTCTGTCTTCCAGGGTATTAGCTATCCTGCCAAATTTTGTGTCATCTGCAAATTTGATAAGCATTCTCTGCACAACCTCCTCCAAGCCATTAATAAAAATGTTGAAGAGCACTGGGCCCAGGACTGAGTCCTGTGGTACCCCACTCATTACCTCTCCCCAGTTTGAGAAGATCCCATTGATAAGCACTCTTTGAGTCCAGTTCTGTAGCCAACTGTGGATCGACCTGATCGTTGTTTCATCTAACCCACTTTGAGCTAGTTTGCCAATCAGGATATCATGGGGCACTTTGTCAAAAGCTTTGCTGAAGTCGAGGTATATTATGTCCACAGCATTCCCACAGTCCACAAGGGAGGTTACTTGATCAAAAAATGAGATCAGATTCGTCTGGCAGGATTTGTTCTTGAGAAATCCATGTTGGCTTTGAGTAATCACTGCATTGTTTTCAAGGTGCTTCCAGATGGATTGCTTTATAATCTGCTCCAGAATTTTCCTAGGGATTGATGCCAGACTGACTGGTCTGTAGTTCCCAGGTTCCTCCTTTTTGCCCTTTTTGAAGATAAGGACAACATTAGCCCTCCTCCAATCATCTGGCACTTCACCTGTTATCCATGATTTCTCAAAGATAACAGACGGTGGTTCTGAGAGCTCTTCTACCAGTTCCTTTATTACTGTAGGATGCAGTTCATCTGGCCCTGGAAATTTGAACTCATTCAAAATATTTAGGTGTTCCTTGACCATATGCCTATCGATCTCAAGCTGCAATCCTGCCCCTTCAGCCTGTACTTCGCCTTTGCTAGGGGGCTCATAGACCCTCTTTTGGGAGAAGACTGAGCCAAAGTAGGAATTGAGCACTTCTGCCTTTTCTTTGTCATCTGTTATTTTGCCATCCTTATTTAGTAGTTGAACCACCATTTCTGTTCCTCTGGCTTTTACTATGCACATATATGAAGAAAGCCTTTTTGTTGCTTTTAGCATCCCTCGCTAGCCTCAGCTCATTCTCAGCTTTAGCCTTCCTGACACCATCCCTGCAGTTCTGTGCTACCTGCCTGTATGCTTCCTTTGTAGCTTGGCCTTCCTTCCACTTCCTATTTGTGTCCTTTTTTGTTTTCAGGTCATTTCTAAGCTTTTTGGGAAGCCGCATTGGCTTCTTCCGTTGTCTTCTGCCTTTTTTTCTTGTTGGAATTGTTTGGAATTGTGGCTTGAGAATTTCCTTTTTTAAAAACTCCCACCCATCTTGGACTCCTTTTCTCATTAGCAAGAACAGGTTTTAATCTTTTTTTTAAAAAAATTAAAAGTGGGAGAGGGCACCAGGAAATATGTCCGGGGTGCAGTGGTTCCCACAGGCACCATGTTGCCCACTCCTGGACTATATAGTCCTTTATAATGCCCAGGCCTGGACTGTATAGTGCTTCATAAACTCCATAATTCAGGGGTGGGGAACCAGTGGCCCTTCAGAAGTTTTGGGACTGCAACCTCCACCATCCCAAACTACTGGCCATGCTGGATGTGAATGATGGGAGCTGTAGTCCAGCAACTTCCAGAGGGCTGCAGGTTCCCAACCCCTTGCCATAGCTGCCCAGAACAAGCACTGGACAGAGATGAGGAGGTAGAGAATTTGATTTCTAGTCTAATTAACAATGAAGCTCTCGGTGAGGATTTTATACCTCATGAAATACTGACAATCAGTCTGTGCCATGGGTGCTGGCTGCTTTGTTCACCGCTGCTCTGACAGATTCCTATCTGCATGGCCACCCAGTTAGTTTAACAGATGGAGCAGCAAATCACTAGGCGTAACATCTTCTGTATACATTGGAGACTTGGGCTGTTGAGCATTCTATGGAGGAGCTGGTTGGACTTTGAGAAGGCCCATCTACAGACAGATCTCTCTTACAGATAAAACTGCCTCACCTATACATATGCTAGTGGTAAGAAGCAATGCTTGTTCAGAACATCTGTCACCTCACTTTTGTGAACTTTGTTTCTTTTCCTTTATTCTTTGGAGGGTGTGTGTTCGCCCTCATTGGTGCGCAAGTAAATGCCTCATACCATAAGTAAAATGGCCTCTCCTTGCAGCATAGCTGGTCCTGCTCTATGTTGCTTGACATGGGTAGTCCTAAAGCAAAGAGAAATCAATATTAAACCCCCCCCCCATGGGGAACTAATCTTATCCAGCAAAGCTGTTAGCATTATCTTAAACCAGGAGTAGTCAACCTGGTGTCCTCCAGATGTACTGGAGGGACTACAACTCCCATAAACCATGACCATTGGCCATGCTGGTGGGGGCTTATGGGAATTGTAGTCCAAAACATCTGAAGCACACCAGCTTGTAAACCAATTGAAGTCTTTGTTCAAATAATCATTTTGTGGCTAGTGATGAACAAGGTTTTCCTTTGGTGGCTGCATTTTTGCAAATATATTTTGATCTTTCCATATTTTTGTATTACTAACCTTGAGCCATGAGGGAGAGGGTGGACTAAGAGCATCTCTACACCAGCCTTAAAATCCTGCATTTAAAAGGGGGCTTTCCGCTTCCATTTTAAATGCAGGATCACAACAGACTCCCTTGACATGAGCTTCCTCCCCCTCCCCATTTCCTCCTCCTTTTCCCCCTTATCTGAGTCTTGGATATGTTTCATTATACAGCTGCTAGATGGTGCTATGGTCTAACTACTCTTATTGCGACTTTTCCTCTTTTCAGGGAGGGAACTCAAGCGGAACTCAAGTGCTTTAATTTGATAGCTCATTATCTCCAATCTTTTAAAAAACTGAAATAAAAGTCATTTAGTGCTGGAGATGTCCTGGAGGTTGACACCGTCATCTAAAGGGCCTGCAAATTTCCAGGAGTAGCCAATCTCAATAGCAGGATAAAAGCTCTGTTTGAAGAAGCCCTAACAAACTAAATGCAACCAGCCTTTTAACCATTAAGTAATATTACAGTTTGATTTCTTCTGTAGTACAAAATTATTGTTCAGCTTTCTGATAATTTTGCTTTACTTCTGTTCTCTGCCTTATCAGGGTCCAGTGTGTTCTGACTAGAGCAACAGATAAGTGTTATGACTGGTTGTTTTTAATTTCTAAGGGGAGTTTCTCCATTTGCTTCTGTGTTCCAGTGTGACTTTGTATAACCTGAGATCTGGCACCACCCAATTAGCCTCTATAAGCCTTCTCCATTATGAGCTTAACACTGAAAGAAACTGCAGGCAGAGTCTAACACTGTATCTACCCCCAGAAATACCCCGCTCCCATATCCAACCAAAGGAAGGATTCTCTAACATGCAAAAGCTTACAGAATATTATTTTACTTCCCCTCCAAATAAAATCAATCAAACAGATGTGGCAATAATCCACCAGGGTTGCAAGAGACAGAGGGCATTGTGGGACTGATTTGCCTCCATTTGCTTCTTGTGGGATAACACTGTTGATAAGTTGCTGCAAGCAGTTCACCATTGCAACTATGCATATATTTAGGATCAGTTTTTAATATTCTCCCCAGAGCCTCCTAGTACAAAGCCTACTGCTGGTGTTTATTTATACAGAAATCCCAGTAAGACAGTCTGCAATTCTGATCAAGTGAAAATCCCCCAAATCTTAGACTGATATATACTTTCATGCTTTGGATATTCATGGCTCACTCCCTGGAGAGAACCTGTAGCAAAAAGTAGTTTAAAAAACAATCCCTAAAAATAAATGATTTAATCCAAAAAACTGGCACATGTTCATCACCGGTGTATTAGAAAGAGCAAAATATCTGTGTAACATGCACTTCTCCGTTAATATTTATCATCCCCCCCCCCCGAAGTCAATAACATCCTACAGTATGTGATTATAATATCATAGTGGAAGAAAGTTTTATTTTTAAACCCACTCACATTAAAATACAGAAAAAACAAGCATAGGAGCAAATAAAATATCTATGGAAAGAAACCTAAAGATCTGCAATGTCCCTAAAGTGCTGGTGTCTACAGAATATGGAACCTTTCCACCACTGCTCTTTCGAGAGAAAAACTAGGCATTTTAAATACACAAAACATGGGACCACAGCTACTATGTAGAGTGTTGGGGCCTTTCCTGATATGGCCACAATCCAGGACAGGATAAAGTGGACTTATCCCCTTAGTTTAAATGAGTTTATGGGCACAATCCTATGCATGTTTAGATAGAAAATTGTCCTACAACTCCCAGCCTCGCATGCCCATGGGGCATGCTGGGAGTTATAGAACGGACATACACAGGATTGCATTCCAAGTAACTTCACTCTGCCTTGGATTTGGGCTGATCAGTTTCCCCTAAACAAAAAAGAAGTCTCAATTGTTATTCCATTTTTACTGTAGAAACCAAATACCTTCCCTCAAAGAAATGCTTATGTTTGATGGATTTTACCTTTCCCCAGCACTCAGCATGCTGTGGAAGAGAAAATGTGGTTCTTTCCTGAGCTACGGAGGCCATTGTGATTTGGACAGCTTTCTGGAATGTGACAGAGGCTCTAGTGTTACAGGAACTATTGAAAACTAAGTGCTTTAGATGTTTCTGATGGCAGCTCCTCCTTTCCCACCACAATACAGCGACCTTAACAACCACATTCAGTGATTTACAGGGCAGCTGAAATTGAATCTGTGTGAGATTAGTCAATTTCAGCTCCTTCAGAGTCACTCCTGAATCTCCCCTTCATTTTAATAATAATCCTCCTCCTCCTTGTCTCCTCATTTTTTGTTTAATAGGCTACAATCATGGATCTTTTGAAAGCAAGTACACTTGGTATATAACAACATGAGTATCATAACATCTCTGTGTCTTTCATTTTCATTTCCTCATCCCTTCTCAAGATTTAGCTTGGCAGATTACAACTTCAAGATGTCTTCATAAAATAACAAGCAGTCACATTGGGTAGAAATGTCTGGGCACAGAGAGGGAAGAGGTGAATCTGTCCCTTTTTCCTTCCCTTTTCAAATTGGTCTCCCAATTGGATCCACATGTATTCCATCCCCTGGGGAAAGAGAGCAGCTTGGGAGGATGACTTTTAGTTCGAAATTGGCCTGGGGAGTAAAGGAAAGCGACCTCCGTGCAAGGTGACTTGTGATTTTCACTTCAAAGAAAAAGAAAGAGGTCAGGGAACTCTAACCACAAGTAATAATAATAATAACAACAACAATAATAACAAATATATATAACCTAATTTCATTTCTATACCATCCAATAGCTGTTCCCTGGGCTCCCTGGGCTGTTCACAACAATTCACAAAACCCAACATGATACAACATTACATGATACAACGTTATAATAAAACATAGTATAAAAGTTTAATGTACAAAATTTAAAACAATTTAGACAGCTAAAAACAATGTCAATAAACAATTTCAGTACTAGATCTGTTCAAGACAGCTGACGTAAATGGCCCTTCATATCCCATTAAATGCCTCAGAGTAGAGGCCACTCTACTTAATTGTGTCATTTGGCCCTGAAGTGTGGAGCAGCTTTCTCCAACTTGGTGCCCTTTGGACTACTGCTCCCATCATCCCCAGCCAACACGATCATTGGCCAATTATGGGAGTTGCAGTCCAACACATCTGGAGGGCCCCAGATTGAGGCAGGCTGTTGTAGAGGGTTTGCCTCTCTCCCACACTTTCCCATGTAGTTCGCTTTGTGCACCAACTCCATGGCAACTTCTTTTATCATCAACAGCTCACTCAAATCCCGCTTGGGCACATACAATCAGGGTTCCTAATCAGGGATCCAAGCCCAGTACATGGCCTTGGATCCAGAAAACCACTGACAGAAAGGTGTTGGCAGAGGTGCATTTTCCACCACCTCCTCCCTACAGTGGCCCTTCCCCCTTCATGGAAAATGCCTCTGCTTGATTTTTACCCTCAGCCCCCATTCCACAGCTCATTCCTTCAGGAGGCTCCCAGACCTTCAGGTGAGGCTTTCAGGGAGGCCCTGGGGACTGCTGGAGGGAGGACGGAAAGTCACCTTCCCCCATTCCCCTTTTGCCAGCTGTTCTCTGGATCCAAGCCATGGTGTTTAAAGATATATATATGACCCCCACATTGCATATGTTTGGTGTAAAGTAACAGTTGTGGTTGCCATGTAATGTATAGATCCACCCTAACAGAACCGTTACTAACCCTTGATTCTGCTAAATATTTCACAGCCAGTATAATGGCAAGAAGTGCCCCAAATGGGTTCATCTTTCAAGGTTTGTCACTGTTGTTATTTAATGCATCCAAACCATGTGAAAATTATGCAAATCCTTTTCATTATAATTCATATCTAGCCTCAACATGCAGCATATGCTCTGCCCTGAACAAATGCATGCAGGACAACGTTTGGCGTGCAATTTTTTCCCACCCATTTTTATTCCACCTTTCTGTGGCAGCTGCGTGCTCTGTGAAGTTATAGAGATTGCTGACCCTAACACCACAGGCCAGCTTTGAAAGGCAAGCTCCCAGTAGCTCTTGAGTCCAAGGTTACCAAGGATGCAAAACAACACATTTAACATTCAGTCCCTGCTTCTGTCTGGCTTTGCCCAGCATAGGGTCAGTTCTGGACCCAGATGTATTCAAGGAATAATACCTTTCTGGTCATGATTATGGGACCAATACAAAGATGTTTTGATCATGCTGGTTTTTTCTATTTTCAAGGGATGTCAGAGAATTCCACCATGGACTCCAGTGAGGCCAGATTCTTTAGAATCCGGCCCCCCAGAGTCCGTGGCGGAACGGCCTCCCCCCTGCCACCCCACGGAATCCTCCCGGGACGGACATACCCAGTGGCAGATGCGGCAGCGGTGGCTCCGGCGGCGGCTCTGGTGGCAGTGGCGGAGGTGGCGGCTCCGGCTGCTGCTGGACTGCTGTGGCTACGAATGGCGGCCGTCGTAGCGGTCGCCATTTGCGTCCCTACACTTGCCCGTGCTAGGCTAAGTATATATTTACATAGCCTATCACGGGCTAGCATAGGGACGCAAATGGCATGCCCTACGCAGGACGCCATTTGCATCCGCAGCAGCCTGGTGCAGGTGGAGGCCCTGCTGCAGATCGGCCCGGCCGGCGGTTCCACAGACTGGCCGCAGAGCAGAGCCGGCCAGACAGGATTCCGGGGGGGGGGGGGAGGAACAGATCACCTCCCCCCACCTGCAGACCCCAGCGGAGCTAGGTAAGTGGGGTTTCGTACACCCGTATTTATTTTCTTGAAGAATCAACTCATTTTAATCAGAATTATTAGACTGTACAGTTTGTCTAAAGCAACTCCATCCCAAATATGAACCTGTTCAACCACTGAGCCCATCATCTCATCTGAGGCCTTGTTTTGTTATCCCAAAAACACTTGTATTAAGTGCTTCTGAAGCCGGAGGTTCCATTTAGCTGTCATGACCAAAAGTCATTGATGAAATCATTCTATATGAATTTACCTAATTCCCTTTTCAGTGCTGGCTCCAGGTTTTTGAGGGCCCTTGGGCAAGACACCCTCCATGGGCCCTCTCTCTTGGTGAGTCTACCTTCTCACTGCCATTATCATCAGCTTTTATTACTCCTCACCATCTTTCTCATCATTACAGCTACTTGCTTGCTTGACAGACAGGGATCTAGTGAGGGAGTAGGCAGTGGCATCCACTGCTTCTCCTTCTCACCACTGCCTTTGTCTGGGCCAGAGCAGGAGGCAGGTAAACAAACAGGTTGCAGTGGTGAAGAGGAGGAGCAACTCTAGGGGGCTTTTGCCAGTGGACCCCTGCTGGAGAGCACGTCCCTGGCAGAGGACCGACCATGTCTACCCTTGATGACAACTCTGCTCCCTTTAAAGCGATTTCAGCCAATGGCAGTCACCTCGGCTTGTGGCAGCAAATGCTGTACATTAATGACACATGGTGAGAAAAAAGTCCTTTCCTTTGTCCTTCCTGAATCTCCTGCCAATCTGTTTCCTTTGATGGTCCCCCAGTTCCAGCATGATGCTGTATGAGGTTCATAAAAGGCTTAGTTGCAGAAGTGTGTCTGAACTAATACTCGGTACCAGAACCTGGAGGCCTGGCCGCATCTTGCCAATTCCATAACAGAACAAGGGCAACAGCTGCCTTGAGCAGCGTTCTTGCAGTCATCTCTTATTATCAGTATTGCTATGATTTTTGAGGTAAATATCAAGCTCTCCAGGTGCAGAAGGTCCCGTCTTTGCCATTGGCTAAGCTTTACCTTCATGGCTATCTAGTGCACTCCCTTTGCAACAACTGCGCTTCCCACATCTCCAGAGGAAATGCCAGGAGATGATAAGCATATCATATTTATAGTTCTCTTTCAATACCTTTGTACTCTTACAGGTACTCTCAATGTAAAGAAGCCTCAATTCATAATTTTTCCTCATTAAAAAAAATCTCTTTGGGGATTTTGACAGATGTAACAAGGCCAACAGCAGGTGTGGCATAATAAAAGCAAAGCACTTTGAACTGTCAGCCACTCTCTTGAACCCCTCTTTGTACTGCTCTCACAGAAGCATGCCGGTTCCACTTCAAAACAGCTGTTCTCTCACAACTATCCCCTTGGCTCCCATTCATTCACAATGCAATGAAGAAAAGCAATGCTTAGACCAAAAAGGCCCAATCCCACCCTCCTGGCAAAAATATATCCCTGTAGGAATCTGAACAGGTTTACATGGGACATCTGGGCAAAACTCTGATGGATACAGATGTTTTTAAAATAAAATATCCATTCCTGCCTCTCTCCCCACCCCCTTTTGAAAGAAAGACATCCATCAAAATCAAGGTTTACTAAAGCCGTGATTTGGGGCAGGAGGGGCGGGGGGGGGGAATACAATTATGTTACATTATTGTGTACATACATGCAAAAATGCGTATTTTAGGGGAAAGTACACACAAAGTTGCATATATTCATGAAAATAACACTCAAATGCATTATTTTAGGAAACTCGCTCACAGAAAATGTGTGTATTAGGCAAAAACACACACACAAATGCATGTATTAGGAGAAATGTGCAGTAAAATTGAGTACATTTTAAAAATGTGAACTCGAAAAAGAACTCTCACAGTTCAGCATGAACCAAATATCAGATTGCAAAAATTCTCAAAAAGTTTTCAGGAAAAACTGAACTTAAGATTGGAAAAACGAGAAACTGGGAGAAAACAAAATTGACAGATTCGTTCATCCCTAATTCCCAGGACTGCAACCGAAGTAAAATTATTTGGATCCTTTATCCAAACTTACTACTGTCTTCATAGAAAACAGGGATGACGATATCAAAACACTTTGAACTGAATGTCCACAGAACTTAGTGTAGGCCTTGAAAAATATATAAACAGAAGCTGTTCCTCTTCATAGGTCCAGTCCAGTCTTTCTTCTCTGCAGAAGACACAGAGTGAGGCCTTTAGGATTCCATTTAACACCTCTTCCTCAGCTTGCTGTCGCAAATACTATTGCAGCACAATGGTAGGAGGGTGTCAACATGCAGATGTGATAATTGGGAGCTTTTAAAGGAATAGTCAAAATCTCCAGTTCATGAGATGCTTGTGCAACATGACAGCCCACGGTGGGTTGTCAGCCTTATTTGTTTCAAGGTGGCTTGTCTTGATGTCCAAACCTGATGTAGTTTCCTCAGTGTGGTTTGTTAACCATGCACAAGCCACCCTGAGAACCCATGGCTTGTTGTTGGGTTGTTTAGGGTGACTTGTTTTAAGAGTGGCTTGTCATGATGTATGAACCCAGCATGATGGCTTCTGCATAGCTTGTTGGAAAAGGCTACAGAGCTGCCTTGCAAAAAGCCCTGGCCCCTCCTCATGACCTTGCTAATGACATCCCCTCTCTATTACATTGAAATGATAATAGTTAATTTACTCCTTCATTTCGATGGCTCCCTGGACAGCAACACATTTTTTTCTCAAACCTTTGGGGAGATTTCTGAAAATTTAATGTTATTTTTTGCCACCTTTAAAGAAAAACTTTCAGGGAGATTTGTGCAAATTTGCAGTAACTACTCCATAATTTGCATACTTTGCACAGTAGTTACCATGCTTTAGTGAATTTGCGTAAATCTCCCAGAATGTTTAAAAAGAAGAGGAAAAAAAGTTAAATTTGCACACATACACCCCCAAGGTGGGGAAAATTACATGAAATATGCACAAATTTCACTGAAGGTGGGAAAGAATTCTGCAAAATAAACTCTAGTCTGCATTTGCACTCATTAATGGAGTAGCAGAGTAGGCTCCTGAAGTTTTTCCACAAAGGCCCATGGCATACATGCCAGGAGTGGATGGGAAGACTAAGGGGGAAACTTGCCATGGCAAGCCACAGAGCATCTGATTGTCTGTCGGGACTAACGTGGCTTAGAGCGCAATCCTATGGCTGCTAGTCAGTGGCTAGATGGCCATAGGAATAGGAATGGTCAGTTCCCAGAGAACCCCCTCCCATGCTGCCTCATAGGAGTTCCCTGAAGTGGGCCAGGGCAGGATGTTCGGAAGTGCTGGCATGACACTTCCTATGTTCATCCGGCCTCCCCACCCCGCGCTCCGAGGTTCCGCGGCTAGACAGCTGAAATCAGCTGTCTAGCCGCAAAAGCAGGGTGGCGGGATCACAGAGGAGATGTGCTCCTCACCACTCCTCCCACCCTGCAGTGGAAAGGCAGTCGCCCCCGGGTTTGGAGGTTGCTGTCGATCCCCATAGGATTGCTCTCTTAGCGAGTGAACAACTAGTGCACTGTAGCTTATTTTCAGGGTGGCTTATTGTGATGTGTGAACTACCTGCCTCCCCTTTCTTTCCTCTCTGCTTCCTCCCATTCTAACTGCAAAACTACTTTTGCTGCTGTGCATTTACCCCCAATCTTCAGCTAGTCAGAGGGCCTCACCTGCTCCAAACTGCAATGGGCATCTCATTCAAAAGCATCAAGAGATTTCCTGCTATCAGGAAACTATCTTATAGTTTGCTGTCTTGTATGAAACATCAAGAGACCATCCTCAACTATTAACCAGCAACCCACCTAAGAAAAGAATGGTAAGGCAGTAGTCATAGGAGTATTATTATCACCACTTCCTGGAATTAAAAAACAATTCCTAATTTCTGCCAAAATCCTTTCGGAAACAAGTATAGAGGATATAAAATAAAGGCATTTTATGAGAAATGTCATTCCTTATGTGAGCTTGGTCAGACCAGCAAGCATTCTGTCCTTTCTCCCCACCTTCAAGGACTGAAATTGAAGGAAACTACAGTTCGTGACAAAAATTGTTGCAGACTCTCATTCACAAGCCTGAAAATCTGTGCTTGGAAACATTGTTAAAAATAAAAATGCTCAGCTGGCTGGTTAATATTTCATTCTCTTTTGATATGTACATTTACATAAAAAAAGTTTTCTTATGGTTTCCCTGAAGGAGGAAGCTGTTATTTGCATGCTAACGATATAAATGCTTAATCCCTTATAAATTAAAAGGGATATAAAGTACCCTTTTAAAAGAAAAAGAAAGGGAGGGAAAAAATCTAAGATGTGGAGGTAAATGCATGATATCTAGTCAGAAGCAATAAAATAGTTTAAATGGGGGTAAATCTTCACATGATGTGCATACAGTGGGGCAAAACTGATAGGACAAGCACTTTTCTTAATGCTTGACTTTGCAGTAAGGTTCAGCAGCACTGGAGGCACAAATCAGAAAGATGTTCTCCAGGGGCAGCCCACTGTAATTAAAGGGAGCCATGCTGCTGGGATCTTCCACAGCTCCCATGTCAGGAACTGTCAGGGCTCAAACTAGAACCCTTCAGATCTCTGTCCGGCTGTCCCATGTGGTGAAACACAGATCTACAGGTTGGAACACTCCCCCTCCCCCAGGCCAATGGAAGCTGGTGGCTCTGATGTCAATGGGATGCTGAATCCGCTCCAGGTTTTGGTCAGAACCAGCACCTTGGATAACCCCTTCAGAGTTCTGACTGGTTCACTGACATTGGAGCCACCAGCCTCCACTGCCCCTGGCAATTAAGCAACTTCAGTCCCTGGACAGTCCCACCCACCCAAGGTGGTGATTGGACCCTCCTGGACAGGAAGCTGAAAGGAAAAGTCAAGAGAATCAAATCTCTCCAGAAAGCTTGGGGACTATTAAAAGGAGGAGGAGGAGGAGGAGGAGGAGAAAACATGCAGACCATAAGAGATGGAAAACACACACAAAAATAAACAAACAAAAAATTGAGGAGCATATCGCTAAAAACATTAAGACTGACAATAAAAAAGTATGTAAATATGCCAGAAGTAGGGAACTGGCTTATCATAGAACCTTTGTACAATAAAAAGAAGACAAGGAGATTGCAGAGAAGCTGGATGGAATCTTTGCATCTGCCTTCATGGTGAAAGATGTAGGGCAGATACCTGTGCATGAACTGAGCTTTTTAGGAAGGGAGCCTGAAGAACTGAGGCAAATAGTCTAGGTCTTATTGACAAATTAAAAATTAACAAATGGCCAAATCTGGATTTTTCTTTAACACAATGCATGTGCAGGCCTTAGCTTAGAGATCAGGTCTTTTATTCAATTCTAAATGTGCTCACACAAATCTGCTCTTAGCAAGCTGCAGAAAAGGAGAGGCTCCTCAGGCTTCATATCCCAGCACTTCTGTTCCCTTTCCCAGCTGTTTCCCCTTCTAGATCCTGAGTCTTTCCACTTGGACTGTGTCTCCACGACAACAAAAGGAGAAGCGAATGGAGGAGTACCGGATTTTTTTTTTAAGCAATCAGCTCTGCTGAGCTTTGGTCCATGCAGGGCTCCATGAGCAAATGCTCTGCACCAGTAAAAATCACTTCACAGAACATACTTCCTGGTGGGGGTGCGGTGAATGTCATCTGACTGGCAGGGGCTGCTCAACCAATAAGAGAGGCTCCCCCCTCTCCCCCCCTTTCTCCTTTCCCCTGAAAGTCCAGATGCACCTGCATTTCAGGAGTAAGCCTCATTGAGCACTATGGGAGTTACTTCTGAGTAGACACACATAAGCTTGTGCTAAGAAATGCAGGCGGGACACAGGGATGGGAAAGCAGCCCCCTTTTTAACCACAGGATCTCTATATGGAAGCTGTGAAGTAGTTACTTCCTAAGGCAATAAACCAAGCCACGGAGAATCGCAGGTTTGGTAAACCGCTTTACAGGCTTCAGGGAATCAATTCTTTAAAATCTGTATTTAAATTCAGGGGGATCTCTGTAAATTCTGATGTGCGCAAGCCTCATTGAGCACAATGGGAGTTACTACTTGGTTTGTACTGGGAAACACAGGGGTGGGAGACAGGAAACACTCCTTGACCGGGGTCATGGTGAAAGGCACACCCCTGGGCAGGGCTAGCATACCCGCCCAACTTAAGGAAAAGAATTTAAGTAGTCTCAGGAAATCTGTTTTTTCCCTGATAAGCCTCGAGGTGGCTGCTGGGTGTCCACAACATCATGTATGCCTACCAACCTCAACACACAGCCAGCTCAGAGTAAATTGCTGATGAAGACACCCCCTTAGTTCCATTACTCATGATACATGGATGGTATGTACCAGAAAGTTTCTTAAGGGACTCAAAGGTAAAATTGCCAAATGTCCACTGAAAACATGAAACCAGTGGAGGTTGGTGGCTCTGATTCCAGTGGGAATCCATTCTGGGTTTCAGTCAGAACCAGCCAGAACTATAAAGGAGCTATCCAAGGTGCTGAACCCTATCCCCAAATGTGATCCTTGAAGTGCAGCAAGACAAGTGCTAACAGTGAAGGGTTTTTTGGCTTGTTAATTTGGATTACCAGTTGTTATGTATTAAATCTTGATTATTTCATTATAATATTGAAGCTATCCTACATGCTTATTGTTTTTGTCTCATTTGAATTTATTGATCTGTTTTGTAAAATGCTTTTTTCAAATATGATGTAGTTTGATAAGTTGATGTTCATTGAGTAAGCCACTTTGGACACAGTCCACTATTGGAAAACAGCACATAAACAAAAATACTAAAAGACTGGAAGGGTAAATTCTCTTATGGATTGGTAACTGGTTAAAGAACAGGGAGCAGCAGGGAATAGGAACACATGGACAGTTTTCATGGTGGAGGGATGTCAGATGTGGGGTCTCCCAAACATCTGTACTGGGATTGGTGCTTTTGTTCATACATGACCTAGTGTTAAGGGTGACCAATGAGGTGACCAAGTTTGCTGATGACACCACATTATTCAGAGTGGTAAAAGCAAAATGGGATTGCAAAGAGCTCCAAAATAATTTTTCCAAAATGAGTGAATGGATAATAAAAGGGAAAATGCAGTTCATTGTAAGGAAATATAAAGTGATGCACCTTGGGGCAAAAAATCCTTAACTTTCCATATATGCTGATGGGAACTGAGCTGGCAGTGAAAGAGATCATGGAGTGTAGTGGATAGCTCAATGAAATCAACCCAGTGTGCAGTAATTGCCAATATCAACACAGCTTTATGTAAATTTGTAGTACAGCCACACTTTAAATTCTGTGTACAGTTCTGGCTTCTGCATCTCAAAAAGGATATTGTAGGGTTGGGGAAAGTGCAGAAAAGGGCAACTGGAGCAACTCCCCCATGAGGAAAAGTTACATTGTTTTGGCTTAGAAAATAGGCAAGTAAAGTGGAACAGGATAGATGTTCATAACATGCATGAGGTGGAGAAAATGGATAGAGAACTCTCTCACTTTCTCTTTCTCACACACACTCTCTCATATAATAAAAAAAAACTGAGGGTCATTCAATGAAGCTGGGAGATATATGAGTGACAAGTACTTCCCTACACAGTGCAAAGCTGAACTGTGGAATTTGCTACTACAAGATGCCATAATGGCCACCAAATTCAATGGGTTGAAAGGTGGACTAGATAAAATAATGGAGGATATGGCTGGCAAGGGGTACTAGTCATAAAGTCTATATATTACCTCCAGGATCAGAGGCAGCATGTCTTTGAATACCATTTGCTAGGAAGCAACCGTTTCCTCTGTTACTGCCCAGATTTTCTGCTTCTGGATTTCCTAAGACAACTGGTTGGCCGCTGTGGGAAACAGGATGCTGGTCTAGATATGGATTTGGTCTCATCCATCAGAGGTCCTTTTGTGTTCTTCTGAGGGAGTATAAAAGGGCTTCCTGTTTGCATTAGGTCTTGCCTGCACAACAAGATCTTCCTTGTTCTGGTGTGTTTCTTAGCTTGTTCTTTGGTCCTGACTTCTGGGTTGCTCCTTGGCTCTGATACCTTTTTGTTTCCCATCTTTGGCTGTCTAGTTTCCAGCTCCTGACTCAGCTTGGACAGATGTCTGTGGCCCAGCCCTGAAACACTCATCCATTCCTATGAGGCTAGCTAGGGAGAATGTGGCTGTAGGATGGGCCTTAGTTTTGTTTTGTTTTTAAACCATTATGCTGCATCCCATGGTGGGCATCTCTACATCAGCCTAAAATCCTGCATTTAAAACAGGGCTTTCTGCTTCCATTCGACTCCCTTTTGCACGTGGTTCCTTTTCCCACACCCCTTTCCCCCTCCTTCTCCCTGTATCTGAGTCTTCCATTATGTTTCATTATCTCGCTCCTCTTCTTGCTGCTTCTACTCTTTTCAGGGAGGAAATTGAAGCGGAACACAATGGGGTAATTTGATAGCTCATTATCTATGATCTATTTAAAAATGGAACAAAGGGCATTTAGTGCAGGAAACGCCTTGAATGATCACGGCATCATGTAAAGAGCCTGCAAACTTCTATGAAAGTGCCATCTCAAACGCAGGATAAAAGCTCAGTGTGAAGGAGCCCACAGACTGACTGAATCTTAATAACAGGTTTTCCTTCTCTGGCCTTCAGCTAGATCTCAGGGATGTGATGTCTGCAGGAGAGTTTTGGGAAATTACCCCCATCTGGCCTTCCCTAGTCTCATGAATTTGGTGGTCAATGTGCAATTACCAATGTCTGGAGCATCTAAAGGAGATAGCGGTAAAGCATATTTGCTCACAGGAATGAACTTGTTTTAATTGTCATGGCTGCCTCCCAAGGAAATTGTACTTTCCTGGGGATTGTACTTCCTCTTCAACAAGAGAACTGGCCCCTGAGACAACTAAATTTAATAGCCATATCGAATAATAGTTTTGGAAAACCTTTACACAATCCATTAAGTTCCTGGGGGCACAAATCTGTACTCTCTGGATTTGTTCGTGACCCACCTTTGCTTCCCTATCCCATTTATACAGAACAATTTTATTATTTGTTGACAAACAGTGAGCACATCAGAGCAGCAGACCCAAAAATCTACAAAACCAGTTTTTCAAGTAGCTAGGAAGGCTCTCCATGGATGAGAAGCAGTGTGTATGCTTCAGATTTCAGGTCAAAGATGGATCATTAAGAGCTCCCAGCCATTATTCTTTTAACACATAATATCAATAACAATAATGAAAATCCCTCTTGCAATAAATTGTGGAGATTACTCCCTCAGTCTGTGGAATCTTAATGCACTCACTCCCTGCCTTCTAAGGAATACTCTTGTTGTAGACATCAGTTGAGGTGGAAAATGAATAAAGAATAACCTGCTGAAATGGAGAGGTTAGTGACTGCAGAGACCTTGGCTTCTTCTCATAGGTCAACAGTCAGGTCCATTCAGACTAGCAGGAAAGAAAGCTACGTTCCCATGGAAGACTTGCTTGAATGAAGAAGAGGTACATACCATGTTGTACTAGACTTATGCAGATAATAAGGCTTTTGCTTATTTTTTCCCAATTGCACCTTACTTGACGTTTTGTCAAAATTCTGAAATGTTTTGACATCTTCATCTGTCTTATTTATTTGTTTGCTTGCTTGTTTGCTTGTTTTCTATGCCACTCTTTGGGTAAAACCTCTTACAGGGCAATTCTGCTTACCCTGGGGAAGTGGGGGGACACTGGGAGAGCATCCACCACATCCAAAGCTCTGCTGGCTCACTGTGGCTAGGGTGGCAGGCAGGGAATGATTTTGACTGGGTTTTCATCTGGCAGGGGTATGTTTTTAAATGTTTTCTTCACGTGGAAATCAATGGGAGATAATGAACTATGGCAGCTCCAGGGCTGGCATAGGTAAGGGGCATGGATTGGGAACAAGAAAGGATCAGGGGAACAAGAAAGGCTATGATCCGACAGATCCATGACCTGTGCAGGCATGCCCCCCAGAAAGGCCTCTTCTGGTCTTTGCTGCCCATGGAACACCACAGGCAGGTCAGCCATGGCAGTGGAGTTTTCTGCTACTGTACTGAGAAGACCCATGGACCTGCCTCTCTGCCCATAGCATCCTAGGTCCCCTTCAGCAGCACTCCCTGGGAGCTTAGAAATGCAAGAATAGCAACTAACAATAAATACATAAACAATATAAAAGCATTTTTAAAATCCGGTAGCAACAGAGATAGGAACAAAGCACCAGATTAAAGCTATATTAAGCTCACCATGTTTAAAAGCATTGGCAAATAAAACGATTTCTCCTGATACTGAAAAGTAATCAGATTCGATGCCAGCTTCCCTTGCGAGAGCATTCCAGAGCTGGGTCCCACCACTGAAAAGGCCCTGTGGTGAGCCACCACTTGTCCCATCTCAGTAACCACAGGAACCCAAAGAAGGGCCTCTGGGGACCAGGAGCAGCCCTATCATTAGGCAGAGAGCAGTGCAGCCTCGGGCAGCTGATTTTAGATGTCATGAAGGGGCAGCAAATTGTTATTAATTTAATTTATTATCAATATTATTTTTACTGACAGCAGAAGAGGTGGCAGTGGAGGGAGGGGGGACCATTTGCGGTTCTTCATCAGGATGTCTTGGGCTGGGCCTCCTAGGGACGATCTGCGGGCCAAAACAGACATTACTTTAAATGTGTGTCTAGCAGGTACGTGGTCATTTCATTTTTACTCTAGAGTAGGTGTGGGAGCCCTTGATCCAGATTTTCAAAGCCCCTCTACCTCTCCCCCCCCCACACATACACTAGGCTCCAGATCCAGATTGGGGGACCTGCGCCTTCTTTACTAAAATGCGGGGTGGGCAAGAGATGTAACTGCTAGACACACATTTAAAGTAAAATCTGTTTTTGGTCCTCAGTAATCAGGCTGGTTTGGGGGTGGGGTGGAGTATTAAGTTCACATTGCTGCCTTACATAGAACCGAGTGTCCAAATAAATATAATTTGCACAGTGCTATTATTAGCATTGGTGGTATATTTCAAGGTGTGTGTGTGTTTTAAACAAAGCAGCCATATATTTCAAATGCAAAGTAAATATAATATTAGGAAGTAGAATATAGTTCATTCAGCCGCTCCTATCAATGTATCACTTGGTTTGCAAGCTATTGATGGTGAAATGCACAGAGGTCTGCACCTGCTCCCTTTTCAGAAATGCATTTGTTAAAAATGATGCACATTTTAAATTGTCCAGTGTCTGTCACTGAGAGCATCTCTACACCAGCCTAAAATCCCTGATTTAAAATGGGGCTTTCCACTTCTGTTTAAATGCAGGATCATGACGGACTCCCTTGACATGCTCTTCCTTCCCCCCCTTCCCCCTCCTTCTCTCCCTTATCTGAGGCTTCCATATGTGTCATTGGCCTTGCTCCTCTTCTTGTGGCTTTTCTTTTTTCCCGGAGGGAACTCAAGTGGAACACAAGCAGGGTAATTTGATAGCTCATTATGTCCGATCAATTTTAAAAAGGAATAAAGGTCATTTAGTGCAGAAGGCGCCCTGGAGGTTCACAACATTATCTAAAGGGCCTGCAAACTTCCATGAGTAAGCAATTTGAATAGCAGGATAAAAGCTCTGTGTGAAGGAGCCCTCAGGCTGACCCGCCCCCACCCCTCAAAGGAGTGAGTAGCAAACAATAATTGTGTTAGGGCACAATCCTATGCATGTTCAGACAGAAAAAGGGCCTATAGGTCCCAGCATTCCCCAGCCAGTGCCCTAAGCCCGATTAAAAACTTGGGCATGTAGCAACGTTTTTCACTATTGAGTCTGGATGGCCTCCACTCTCTGGAGATCCTTATTATTCAGGATTATGTATATTCTGTACTTAAAAACCAAAAAGTAATCAGAGCCCATGCCAAGGCAAGCAAACATCTGCACCAAGAAAAGGTAAATTAAGCCCATCTGTTTTCCCCATCTGCTATTCCTGAGCAGTGGCAAGGAGCTAGCTAGCTAAGGCACAGAAGTCCCACTTACTGTATATGCAGGTTTCTCCATCTCAATAAGAAATGAGCTCCACACATGCATCTTTTGTGCATGTGGAGCTTCATCCTTCACTGAAGTGAATAGGGTTGCCCCTGTGAACATCAGAGAGTCCCCACTAGGGCTGTGCATGGACCTTCCGATCTGACTCAGAAGCTGCTTCGGGACTTCGGAGGTGGGCCCGATTTGGCTTAGGCTGATTCAGTGGTCCCCAACCCACCTTGGTCCTCCCAACATGCTGCCTAGCCCCCAGCAACTTACCTGGGCCCTTGTTCTGTGCTGCTGGTGCCACCGGAGAAGCCGCTGCCAGTGCTGCTGAGGAAGGCACTGTTGGGGAAAACGCCACCTGTCGCAGCCTGCCCACTGCCGACAGGCATGAGGGCAGGAGTCGCCCACCAACTGTGCTTTCTCCCTTCCTTGGAAGGAGGGCAGGGCGCCCATTTGGAGGATTACTCCTGCCTCTGCTCAAACCTTCACAGGTTCCTTGCTTGCACAGAGGCCATGGAGGCTTGAGTCAGGCCAGTGTGGTGTCAGGAGTCACCTTCCAATTGCGTTCTCTCCCTTCCTTGAAATGAGGGGAGGGTGCCTGGTTGGAGGCCAACTCCTGCCAATGAGGGTGGGCTGCTGCCACCGCCAGCAGCCAACTTGTTCCAGGGAACGGGGAGAGCCATTTTCCCTGTTTTTGTGCCATGGCTGGCTATGCCCATGAGTGGCAGATCCGTGATTTTTCTGGTCCAGTCCACAGAGGCAGATGTGCTCTTTGATTGGATGGTAGTTTTGTGGGTCTCCTCTTTAAATATCATATGAAATCATGAAGATCCCTCTTTGATTTTATGGATCCTTGTTTTACCCAGTCCCCATAGCACACGCTTTCTTCTTGGCTTCATTCTGCCAAAGGAGAGTGGGAAGGGTTAAGGCTCCCTCTGCCATGCCTAGCAGAGACTCGGGCAGTTGCTCCCAGTGACCGCAGCAGAGGCAGGATAGGACTAGAGCAGAGAGAGAAATGCCATGCAGCTTCCCTGTCAGCTCCTGTCCCATCCTGCTGCCGCCGCCACCACCACTACACGCAATGGCAGCTTGTCGGGGCAGCAGGACGCTGCTCAATTATCAGGCAGCTCACACACCCCAATGGATTGTCTTGTGCCCCCTCCCCTGGGTGCATGCACCCCGCTTCAGAGACCACTGCTCTAGCCAAATAATGTTCAGCCAGTCCTCTCCTCTCCAGTAACACCACCTCTCTCACAATGAGGAAATGGAGGCTCACAGCAAAGCTTCCTCCTTCCCTCCTCCTCCCTCTCCTCTCCCCTTCCCCTGCCTCTCCCCGTGGCCAGATCTCTCTCAAATTGATACATTTGGTGCCTCTGCATCCTCCCGCTTTCTCCCCCCCCCTTTCAGAAATTGATACATTTTGGAGATAGCCTGTCTAGGCTGCTCATAAGAAGAGCTCTGAATATAGAAGGTAGATGAGGTGCTTTTTGGAGGAGCCACTTTGCTTTGGGGTGCCTTGGTGCTGGTCTGATCCACTTCATATCATGTCAAGGCACCTCCGAATCAGCCTGCTTTGCCTCATTATTCAGGCTTCGTATCGAGGCAGTGCACAGTCCTATTCCACACCCACAGGGAGTGGCATTCCTAAGTTTAACAGATGGTAACCATTGAGATTTTAATTCTCCCCCTATCAAGTATAATATCATATTTAAACAACAGAAGTAGCTTTACCTCTTGTGTTCTTAACATCGTGGCCTCTTTTCATCCCCTGATAGTGTATATTCATGTGCTTTCTCCGTTTTTTATGCATAAGTTTCATCTAGTTTAGTTATCCTGAGTCCCCAAAGTGCTGTTACCTGAACTTCAGCATTGCATGACATGTGTAAGTGTCAGCTGGACCGAAGGAGCCATTTTTAAAAGGAAGCAGAGCTGATCTGACATTCTCCAAAGAGGAGCCAGGGAAAGCCCTCTTTCTGCACATGGGTTTGTTAGACACACTAAGAAACGCAGAGAGGGCTCTGAATCCTGTCACTGGAGCTGCAGAAAGGATCAGGCGGACATGTCAAAATGACGCCTCTTTTGCTAGTCTTGCAAAAAAAGAGAAAAAGATGTCTGCTGTATTGTGACTGCAGCTGACATCAAACAACATAAGTGGCTGCTTTCTGCAGTAGACTGAAATCCATCTGCTACCCCGTGTTCATTGCCATGACTTCTAATGCTCTCAGTGAGTGAGTGAGGCATGAAATGTATTCACAGCCCATATAAAGTCAGGACATGTTGAAGTTGTTTCAGGTGTGCATGAAGAAAACATCAGTGCCCCTCCACACCCACACCCCTTTTGTTCATTTTTTCCCTCTGCATTATAATTATGCAGTTTAACATGGAGGAAAAGAGACGAACAACTTTGCTAATCTAATTGCTTTTTTATATATAACAGGGATGAGCACTTCTTATGGAGGGAAATGTAGAAGTTCAGTGCAAACTTGCATTGTGTTTGAATTGTTTGAATCTCCAGGGTATTAGATAGCAGTTTTTCCAGGCCCTCCGTGAAGATGCCAGGGATTGAACCTGGGACCTTTTGCATGCAAGGCATGTGCTCTACCACCATACTGCAGTCCTTGAGGAATGCTCAGTGATGGGAGGCTTTTGAGGAAAGATTTATAGCATTGCACTGCTGAGTGCAATGAAGACCACTTCTGCCCTCAGAAGTGATTGCTTACATACCTGTGCTATCTGATACACAATTCTGACAAAGGACGTACCTTCTTCTCTGACCCACACAGGGAAAACTCTAGGCAAAAATCACCATAGTATAATTAGAGATTTGAATTAAAAAAAAAAAAAAAAAACGGGGAAAACCCCAGATATTTTTTTTAAAGTTTTCCCCATATTTGTTCTAGGGATTTTTGTGAAATTTGGAGGGAAACAGTCCCCCCTGAAGGCAGCAGGCTAACTTGGATGGCACAAAGTAGTACACATGGGCTACAGCTCTCTCCCCCAACACCTTTCTGCCATCTCCCAGCATCTGCTGCCTGAGGTGACTGCCTCGCTTTGCCTAATGGTAGGGCTGGACCTGTTTTCAAACATGCCACCCTTTCCTCTTCATACCACTCTTTTTTCCTATGCTCTAAAAAAGTAATCTGGAAAGCAAGTGGAAAGGCAAGATTTTTTTTAAATAATAAGTTTTAAAAGTCCCTGTTGATACTCAACAATCCCTTTCTTGCAACACTGAGGTGGGAGCTTGTTCCTCTGCACTACCACCATCATGCCCAGTTTTACTACCTGTTTGATACATTTTTGTAAATCTGAACTCTTTCTCATGGGACCTGCTCTCTGAAAACATTTGCAGAAACACCTCATTATAATCTCACCAATCCCTCTAGAGAACATTTCGCCTTCTGCCATGGTGCCTACCAAATAATTGGGATAGAGAATTGTTGCTGTTTGGGGTCTGGATAAATACTACTTCCTGTGCCAGACTTTAGCATTTGAATGGTAAATTTATTTCAAACGATTACAGCGTAATAAATTAACTACAGTGGTGGTGGAACCCAGACATATAGTTCCTAAAAGTAACACATTCATTACTGAGTAGTTGCAGTAGATCTTCCTCCCTTTCCTCTCTACAAGCATTTCTATCACCCTCTCAGCAATGGATAGTAATATTTGGTTGCTATTTTTATAAAAATAAGTTTTCTTCCTCAGGAATGTGCAAATAAACAGTTTCAAATTTAACGAAAAATACTAATTCGATGGCCTTGTAGGCCCCTTCCAACCCTACTATTCTACTATTCTATGATTAATTTTGAAGAGAATTGCCATCTAGAGTTGATATTTTCTGTTGAAGCCAAGCTGTAATAATAATAATACCTCAGAGGACTCTTTTACCAAAGTGTTTTTAGTGACAAATTAAATCGAAACTGAACAGGTCAACCATTAATCATGTGGTCCAATTCCTGCCAAACAGTTTTTTGAATTAACCTCTTCAGACTGTTACCATAAAATTTAACCATGATGGCCTAAGGAGACAAAGAGCACGGTCCTATACATTTCCACTCAGAAGTAATTCCCTTCGAGTTCTACAGGACTTGCTCCTACTGCAGCTTTACATTGCTATCCTAACCCCAGATCCACTGACTAGAGGGGGTTAGGATGCCATAGAGCTCCTTCTCTGCTGGGGATGTTCAAGTATTTCATTTCTGTTTGCAAATCATGTGAACATGGTCTGTTCTCAATTGTAACCATGAGCAGGAGAGCTTTTTTCACCTGAGAAGTGTTAGCAAATTCCCTAATTTGGAATCATGTTAAAGCATTTTCAAATGCACATTTTTCAAAAAGCAAAACAAAAAAAAATTCAATGTTTTAATCGGGGGCGGGGGGAGTGCACACTTTTGAAAAATACGCATAGATATGCACACTTTTCCTGTTTGAACGAGCCAAAACATAAGAACAAAAACGGGAGCAAACTTGATACAAGCTTTGAAGTGATTTTTGGAGTATTTAGGCAAGGTCGAAAATCTAGGGGTGTACGGATTACTTACCCTGTTCCACTGGGGCTGTCTGCTGGGGTGGGGAGGCGATCCATCCCTCCCCCCCGGAATCCTCCCCGGCCAGCTCCGCTCCACGGAGGCATATATATTTACGTAGCCTATCATGGCAAAAGGCAGGAATGCAAATGGCATCCCTGCATTAGCCATGATAGGCTAGGTAAATACTTACGTAGCCTATCACGGCTAAAGTACAGAGGAAATGGCGGCCACAGACCGGGGCAGCCATTCGCGGGGCAGCGGATGGCCGACAAAGGTAGGCTCTGTCCTGGGGGGATTCTGCGGGATGGTGGTGGGGGGATTGCTCCGTTCTGCCATGGACTTCTAAAGAATCCGGCCTCACTGGAGTCCGTGGCGGAATTCTCTAACATCCCTACGAAAATCACTGGTTCTCCAATTCTCTGCTGGCATGCAGGGGACACTGTCTGTCCTGAGACCCCAACTAAGCCTGCATAAAGCTACTGCTGGTGTTCCAGGGGCGGGATGGCATTGAAACAGCTTTGGATACACTAGATCCAAAGGCCTTCCATTGCCCAGTGGGGCCTCAACATCAAGCTCCTAATGCATGCCAGCCTGCATGGCATAGGTACTTTCCTTCCCAGTGAAATTAATGGGGGGAGGGAAGGACTGAGAACTTTCATTGCAAAGGAATCACACCTCTTTCAGCTCAAGGGGTGAATTCAGCTTCAGGTTGCATTGCAATAGTGCAGTGGTGGGGCTGAAGGTAAAAGGGGTGGGGCCCAAGACAAAAGGGGCTGAGACAGAAATATCAACATATTTTAGTAGGGATGTCAGAGAATTCTGCCACGGATCTCGGTGAGGCTGAATGCCAGTGCATTTGGCCCTCCGAACTCCGTGGTGGAACGGCCTGCCACCCCCCTGCCCCTCCGCGGATCCCCCCTGGGACGAGACTTACCTGGGGCAGATGTTCCGGACGGCGGCGGCTTCGGCGGTGGCGGCTGGTCTTCCGACTGGCTGCCACCACCGCCGCCGCCATTTGCAGTCCTCCCCCCCCCACATTCGTGATAGGCTACGTAAAGACTTACGTAGCCTATCACGTCTGGGTTAAAAAAACAACCAAAACCGTGTACGCAAATGGCAGCAGCTACGGCTGCCGCCATTTGCGTTCCCTATTTTTGGTTGTCTTAGTCTACGTAAATATTTACGTAGACTAAGACAGTGAAACTAAGGGGAACGCAAATAGCGTAGCGGACGCTATTTGCGTTCCCCCTTATTTTCGCCATCTTAGTCTACATAAATATTTACGTAGACTAAGATGGTGAAAATAAAGTGGAACGCAAATAGCGTCCACTACGCTATTTGCGTTCCCCCTTAGTTTCGCCATCTTAGTCTACGTAAATATTTACGTAGACTAAGACAAAAAGGAAAAGGAAAGGAAAGGTTCCTCCTGTGCAAGCACCGAGTCATTACTGACCCCTAGAGGGACGCCACTTTCACTGGCATTTTCATGGCAGACTATAGTGGGGTGGTTTGCCATTGCCTTCCCCAGTCGTGACTACCTTTCCCCAGCAAGCTGGGTACTCATTTTACCCACCTCGGAAGGATGGAAGGCTGAGTAGGGTTGGCGGAGAATTTCTCCCCGAAACTTCGGGGGGCCGAGCGCCAACGTGTTCGGCCCCCCGAACAAGTTCCGGGGAGAAATCCTCCGCACCCCCCCCACCCCCCGCACCTCCCCCGGGACGGGACTTACCTTCACCGAATGTCCCTCCCGGTGGCTGGTCCGGCCGGCGGTTTGGCAGGTGTTCGAGCGAGGCGGGAGCGGCAGCCGGTCTTTCGACCGGCTGCCGCCGCCGCCATTGCAATGAAAGAAAAAAAAAAACGCCCCCTGATAGGCTACGTGACGATTCACGTAGCCTATCACGGCTAGATTTGCAAAGTCAGCCGTGATAGGCTACGTGAATCGTCACGTAGCCTATCACGGGTGACTTAAAAAAAAAAAAAAAAGTGTGTACGGATAATGGCGGCCCCCATAGGGAGCCGCCATTCCCCTTCCTTATTTGGTCGCTGTAGTCTACGTAAAGATTTACGTAGACTACGGCGAAAATAAGGGCAACGCTATTTGCGTTGCCCTTATTTTCGCCGTAGTCTACGTAAACATTTACGTAGACTACAGCGACTAAATAAGGAACGCGAATGGCGGCTCCCTATGGGGGCCGCCATTAGCGTACGCGCTTTTTTTTTTTTAAGTCACCCTTTGATAGGCTACGTGAGGATTGATGTAGCCTATCACGGCTGACTTTGCAGAACTAGCCGTGATAGGCTACGTGAATCGTCACGTAGCCTATCGGGGGCGTTTTTTTTTTTTTTTTTAACTTTCGCGTTCGCGGCCGGGCGAGGCGAGAAGCCTCCTCCCCGGCCTGAATTTCAGCTGGGGCGAGGCGGGAAGCCTCCCCCCCGGCCTGAATTTCGGCCGGGGCGAGGCGGGAAGCCTCCCCCCCCCGGCCTGAACTTCGCGGGGGGACCAGCGAAGCACCTCCCCACCACCGCAAACGTCCTTCGAGGACAGGTAAGTGACTTTCGTCCACCCCTAAGGCTGAGTCGACCTGAGCCAGCTACCTGGGACCCAGCTTCCGCTGGGATCGAACTCAGGTCATGGGGAGAGTTTCGGTTGCAATACTGCCACCTAAGCTCCAATGAATGCGAATCTCCCAAATAAGGGCAACGCTGCGTTGCCCTTATTTTCGCCGTAGTCTACGTAAATCTTTATGTAGACTACCCCTGCCCAAATAAGGAACGCAAATGGCGGCACCCATGGGCACCGCCATTTGCGTATGCGCTTCCCCCCCCCAAAGTCAGCTGTGATAGGCTACGTAAAGATTTACTTAGCCTATCACGGCTGACTTTGAAAATCTAGCCGTGATAGGCTACGTAAATCGTTACATAGCCTATCACTTTTTTTTTTCCAATTTACTTTTTTATTTCGCGGCCGGGGAGACGGGGCGCTCCCCCCCAGCCTCAATTTCGGCTGGGAGGGGTGGGGTGCCTCCCCCCCCAGCCTGAATTTCGGGTGGAGAAACGGAGCGCCTTCCCCCCCCCCCCCACCGAACACAGCTGCGGGACCAGGTAAGGGACTTTCGTCCATCCTTATTCTGAATAGGGAAAAGCCTTCAGTACCAGGGGAGTGTCCACTCCCCCTTCAGATGTGGACCAATCAATACCTTACAAATAATTAGAGATAGAAAGAGTACTTGTGAAAAGCCAGGTAGGGAATCTCATTCTGGGAGGAGGTTTTTGTTCTCCATGCAAATGGAGGTGGCTTTGAATTAAGCACCCTGAGTGTTCAGACATTCATTTCTATTGAAGCACTAACAATGCTTATGATAAGTCATCAGAACCCGGGGGGAGGGAGGATAGATGAAAGGGAACTTGTTTTCTTCTGCCACTAGTTTCTTCTTGTAAATACTCTATGATGTAGACTGCAACTCTCAGGCTTTTCTTCTTCCTTCTTCATTTGTACTAAGTGTTCCTTTGAACAGTGCAACCATAATGGCTGCACTCGACCTTTACTACAGAAACTATTTGTTTTCCCAGGAGCTATGAACTCCCAGTACAATGCTGTTTGCTTTTGAAGTAACAATGTGTGTATGTTTCTTTCTATAGCATTTGCCTTCCACCAGTTGCATGCTGAAACTATACAGCTATAAGTTATTGAACAACTATAAGTCTAAAATAGGTGACCATAGATGACTATCCGTAAGCTACCGTATAATTCCTGGTCACCATAGGTGACCAGGAATTGAAGGGAGGCAAGTAAGCAGCATGACAGAGCAAGTCTGGAGTACTTCATCCTTTCAATACACCCCAGCATAGAAACCAGGAGGGTTGCTAGAAGAAAGAAGCCCCCTCCTCCTTGCCCAGCATAGAAATGTAGTTCTCAATCCTCCTATGCAAGCCTCAGCAGGCTAGTAAAGCATTTTGCAGGCTCATAAGTTTGGGGGTTTATTTTATTGTATTATTTAATACAAGGCTGCATTAGTTGCACAAGGTAGGATATAATTAACAGCACATATTTAAACTATGGAATTTGTTAACTCAAGATATAGAAATGTCAACCAACTTGGAATCTTGGATGGCTTTAAAAGGGGGTTAGAAAAATTCCCAACCACTGAGGCCGAAGAAGCTGAGGTTGATTGGTTCTGTGAAGACCTACAACGCCTTCTAGAACTAACAGCAAAAAAAAAGATGCCCTTTTCATCATAGGGGATTGGAATGCTAAAGTAGGACGTCAAGAAATCACCAGGATAACAGGCAAGCATGGCCTTGGTGTACAAAATGAAGCAGGACAAAGGCTAATAGAGTTTTGTCAAGAGAACACGCTGATCACCGCAAACACTCTTTTCCAACAGCACAAGAGGTGACTCTACACATGGACATCACCAGATGGTCAATATCGAAATCAGATTGATTATGTACTTTGCAGCTAAAGATGGAGAAGCTCTATACAGTCAGTAAAAACAAGACCTGGAGCTGACTGTGGCTCAGATCATGAGCTTCTTGTTGCAAAATTTCGACTTGAATTGAAGAATGTAGGGAAAACCACTAAACCATTCAGGTATGACCTAAATCATATCCCTTATGAATATACAGTGGAGGTGAGGAATAGATTTCAGAGATTAGACCTGATAGACAGAGTGCCTGAGGAACTATGGACGGAGGTCCATAACATTGTTCAGGAGGCAGCAACTCAATCCATCCCAAAGAAAAAGAAATGCAAGAAAGCAAAGTGGCTGTCTGATGAGGCTTCTGAGGAAAGAAGGAAAGTGAAAAGCAAGGGAGAAAGGGGAAGATATATCCAACTGAATGCAGAGTTGATTCTTTACATCAGTCTTACTTGCAGAAAATGTTTGACATATATCCACTCCAGAACCACTTTTTTGGGTGGGGGGAAAGAGTTTCTGGAGAACTAATAGAGGAGACAAATAATTTCTAAGACCAAATGGCAAAAAAATAACAAGTCCTGTCCTGACGATGAGCAGGAGCCCATGAAATGTGATGGATGCTGGAATGTGGTTGAGTGTGGCAGGGAGCAGGATCTTGCATAGCTCTAAATAGACAACTTGCTCAGATCCCCAGGGGCCAGTCTACGCCTCCCAGGCTCCACCCCCTGCCTGAAGACTGGGGAGTTTTAATGCAGTGATCCTGGAACCCAGAACTCCATCAGCTCCTGCCTTGCATGTTGTCTGTGTGATAAGCGAGCACTGTTGTCTGCCTTGCATGTTGTCTGTGTGATAAGCGAGCACTGAGGAGTGTGAGGCCCTTGGTGTAAAGGGAGATCTGCTTCAGGAGTTGCTGTTTCTGGGGCCCACAGTTTTGGAGGGGAGCTCTGACTCAGGGCTAGCATTAGGCAGAGTGAGGCAACGGCCTCAGGCAGCAGATGCTGGGGGCAGCAGTGGCAGCCCCCCAGCCATTCCTTCTCAGTGCCCCCCCCAGCATTCCACTCTCTAAACTGTATTTCCCCCCCCCCCCTCAACTAGCCTGCAGCCCTCAGGTGTGATGGAGGGCCCTGTCCTGTTGCCAGTGTTGAAGTAAGATTCAGCTGCCAGTCCAGTTGGCTTCTGTACGTGGAATGGAATGGATACTTGTCCTTTGCCTGAGGCAGCAAATCATCTTGGGTCATCCTTGCTCTGGCACAAGGGGCTCCTGGCTTGGGCTTGATGTCAGGGTTTGGGTCTTGGGAAAAGTGCCATGGCTCAGTGGAAGAGCACCTGTTTTGTATACAGAAGGTCCCAGTTTCAATCCCCGGCATCTCCAGGTAAGGCCGGGGGAAAAATCCTGCCTGAAACCCTGAAGAGCTGCTGCCAATCAGTGTTGACAATATTGGGCTAGGTGGACCAAGTGTCTGACTCAGTATAAGGCAGATTCCTATGTTCCTATGCTCCACTGGCCTTCGTAATGCAGGCGGCTCCTCCCCCTCTGTGTTAGAGCCCCAGCTGCTGCTCAGGACAACAGAACACACCCAGCCAAGAGTTCTTCGAAAACTCAAAGAGGAAATTGTGGATTTTCTAATTAAATGTATAACTTTCCACTAAAATCGGCATCCTTGCTGACGACTGGAAGATGAGAATGTAATACCAGTTTTTTTGTGGGGGGGGGGTCAAAGGGAAGACCATAAATCATGGGAACTCTTTCCTTATGTGGAAAGGTTAAAACACCTTGGGCTTTCTAGTTTTGTTTTGTTTTGTTTTTAAAGAGACAACCTATGGTGGTGGATGGGGGACAATGGTGCTTTATAAAATTAGGGATCCGGGTTCGGAGAAAATGAATGAAGCAGAACTTCACTCACAGGATTGGATTGAATGGTGTCATTTTGCTGACGGAACCAGAGGCCTTCAGGGGAGAAGAGAGAGGGAAAAAGTCCCATTGTGCTAGTGGACTTAGAATCATAGAATCATAGAATAGTAGGGTTGGAAGGGGCCTACAAGACCATCGAGTCCAACCCCCTGCTCAATGCAGGGATCCAAGTCAAAGCATCCCTGACAGATGGCTGTCCAGCTTCACCTTGAATGCCTCCGGTGTGGGGGAGCCCACTACCTCCGTAGGCAATTGATTCCATTGTCGTATTGCTGTAACAGTCAGGACGTTTTTCCTGATGTTCAGCCGGAATCTGGCTTCCTGTAACTTGAACCCATTATTCCGTGTCCTGTACTCTGGGTTGATTGAGAAGAGATCCTGGCCTTCCTCTCTGTGTCAGCCTTTCAAGTACTTGAAGAGCGCTATCATATCTCCGCTCAGTCTTCTCTTCTCAAGGCTAAACATGCCCAGTTCTTTTAGAACTTCTGCTAGTGTGACATTGGATTTAGCCCATTCTCTCCTAATCTTGGATGTTGGGTCACAAATAAGTGCTATCAGGAAAGCTTCAGGATAGGCAAAAGAAAATACTTCATTTAATTTTCATTTATTTCTTTAATTTCATTTCTGTACCACCCAATAGCCAAAGCTGTCCCAGCAGTTCACAACAATTCTAAAACAAAAACATACTATACAAACTTTAACATACACATTTAAAAGCAATTTAAACCAGCTTTAAAATAGTTACAAAAATACTGAGACCTGATAAAAGAACTGATATTAAAATCCCATCATATGTCATCAAATGCCTGAAGATAGAGGACAATCTTAACCTGGTGCCGAAAAGATGACAACATTAGCACCAGGCAGACCTCAGCGGGGAGATCATTCCACAATCAGGGGGCTACCACTGAGAAGTCCTCTCCCTTCTTGCCACCCTCTGAGCAGAAGTGGGCCTCAGATGGTGATCATAGTGTACTTCTCCACAGAGGGCATAATTAATTTATGAATAATTAATTTATGAAATTAGCTGCCATAAGATGTGGGGATGATCAGCGGCTTAGATAGCTTTAAAAGCTGATTAGACAAATACATGCATCTGTTAACAGGGGTCAGCCGTGATAAGTATAGAGTATCTTTCAAGGCAGTATGAGTAGAAATTACTCAAAGAAAACAATAAAGCGGTGGGATGGGGTGGGGGATCTTCCATGTCCTGCATGTGGATTTTCTGGAACTGCAGGAAGCAAGATGCTAGACTAGATAGACCCTTGCTCTGATTTAGCAAGGCCATTCATATGTTCTTATTGTTGATTGACCGGTCAACTCCCTAATCATAAGCTTTGTGCCATTAGAAATTCAGAGCAGATCACCTGCTGTCTGAGATGGGTGTAAAAGTGCAGGCAACATTGGCAAAGAACATTGCTGGGGGGGGGGGAATATACAGCCAGCTTTGCAGTCTTTTCAAAGATGCTTTTAATATGACAATTATCATTAACTCTAATTTTTTCCCCCACTACATAAGTGACAGGAAAATTATCATGTATGTACCTGCATATTTAGTGCCTACTTCACCTTCCCCAGAGTAAATAAAGGGGAAAATACCTAATCCTCATCTGCAGCAACATCAATTCTTTCAAGGAATTAAGCTGTTGGAGATGTTTTACTATATTATATTTATTTCTTTTCTTTTTAAAAGCTATTTCTGATTAGAATTGCAGTTCCCAAATCAGAAGAGTTGCTTTTCTCCAGAAACAAGGGAGAAGGTGCTCTGGTCTTTGCTGTCCTTTGGTCATCTCCTCCGTTGCTCTTCTTGTTAGCCTAGACTTCCTTCAGCATAGTAAAGGGCCAATGCATTATTAATGAAATAAAAGCATTTCTTCCACTTTATTAAATGTGAAATAGTATAATGGGCCGATAGTGAAAGTCGTCCATCAATAAATGTATAGATCCTACACACAATTTTCTCCCTTTCCTAATTCCTGGAACTCTAGAGGGCCGAGTCTAGATCTTTTTATTTGTGCATGGTAGACATTAGACACCGCAGATGTCTGAATACAATAGCTGCAAAATGGAGAGAGAGGGAGAGAAAGAAAGGGGGAGGAGGGACTGATTTTTCACCTTTCTTCAGTCTTTTCAGAACTCAGTAACTGTGAGATCTATTTGCACAGAATCCTATTTGCAAACTTTAGACTTGAGTCTATTTATTTAGATTGTTAGCCAGCTTGATTGCTTTTATAGTGTTTTTAATTTCATTTTTATGCATATATGGCAGACTGTTTTGATTCAAAAGGCTTGGGACAGGTAGCACTACCCTAAAACTATGGCCACAAGCATCACTGTGCTTAATGAGTTAATCAATTAAAGGACAAATTGATTAGTCAGTGTGGACTGGGGACTAATTTTAATTTATGAGGGCAAATTTTAGGCTCTGGAGCTGCAAGCTGTGAGCACATTGTTTGTTTGTTTGTTTTAAAAAGAGGGTTTGTTTTGTCCTGGAGCATTGGAACTATTGAAGATTAACTTTCCTGTTCATAGTCAACTGTGGCTGGTTTTTATTCAATTGGAAATTACTGTATATCTCTCCTTCAGTTAGAAAAAGGCACCTATATGGCTATATGCAGAGTTACTTAAACTGAATCAATAAATCAGCTTGAAATATTACATTAATTGACAGCCCTGGTTAAAACAGACATAAACACACAATAACAATACAAAAAAGAAAATAAAGGATGCTGAGGCCAAATAAAAGACAACCTTACTATACTGGTGGGATACTTTATTCACTTGATTCATTTCATTTATTTAGCTCTTTTTCATCAAAGCCAGATAGCTAGGTCAAGCAGCCATTTTAATTACCCATAATGCCCTGGAATGATGCTGCATCAGGGGCTCTATGGGAAATTTAAATGGTGGCTAATGTAAGCCTGGAAAAAAAATGAAGGGGTGTCATTGTTTGCCCCATCTGGATGCTCACACCAGCCCAGGCCTCCTAGATGTCCTAATTTGGAGCATAGATATCATTAAGATGGTATCAGTTTAAGAGATTACAGTGAGATATAAGGGAAGAGGTAACATTTCTCAAATCACTTAGGATGTTGCAGGTAAGAAGCAGCACCTTAAACTCTGCACAGAGCACAATAAGTCACCAATGCAGGAGAACTGGTATAATGTAATCCCAGTGACCCCCCACCACCCATGAGACTGTATTCTGCACCAGCCTGGTGCTTGTCAAACAGTCTCCATGGGAAAAGCATCCAAGAGTAGTCAAACTCTCAAAGACATAAACAATATGCAAGCACTGAGGATGCAAAGGCATGTCAGTAGTCATGTTCATAATGACATGAATTGACTGCTACACATTTGAGTCACAACCCTATTTTATACATCCAGGTTGGAGTGCCACTGCAATAGCTGGCTGGAGTAGTGCTATGAGCCCTTCCTATCCACCATGCAGGTAACCTTCTAGGGCATCACACAAATGTCTGAATATGCTGGGATCCTGTTCACTTAATTGGGTTAAATCCAACATCATGCTAGTGGAAGCCCGCTAATGCAATACGACTTTCTCCCTCTCTCCCCCTGCTTGCAGCCTTCTGTGCCACTTGAACATCTGTTCCAGAAGGTTTCTCAGAGGTAGGGATGGGAGAGAAACCCTCCACGGACCCCAGTGAGGCTGGATTCAAAAGAATCCCCCCCCCCCGCAGTCCATGGAGGATCGGAAGACTTACCTCTGCCTTTAGGAGGAATCCTTGCGGCTGGATCCTCCCTGCCTGCCAGCTCCAGACCGCCAGCGATACGGCCGCCATTGCCGTATCGCTGGCTGGGCGGATTGACAGCGGACGCAAATGGCATCCAGTATGCCATTTGTGGCCGTACAGGTCTTAGTTTAAGCTAAATGCAGCCATTTACAGCTGCATTTACCTTTAACAAAGACCTTTACGGCCGCAAATGGTGTAGTGGACACCATTTGTGTCTGCAGTCAATCCACCCAGCCAGCATTCAGGCAATCAATGGCGGCCGTATCGCTGGCACTCCGGAGCCGGCCAGCGGCTCCGTGGAATTGCCGCAGAGCGGAGCCGGCTGGCTAGGATTCTGGGGGGGAGGGATGGATCGCCTCCCCCCCCTGTGGACACCCCCCCCCCCCGGACCCAGAGGTAAGCCTTCCACCCATCCCTACTCAGAGGGCTCCTTCACTACTCAGAGAGGTTTTATCCTGCGATTGAGATTGCTCTTTTTTAAAAAAAAACTATTTTTAGGGGTTTTTTACAAAAAAAATAAACACTACCAACCATATAATCAAAATCTTCAGTTTCTGACATTACAGTATTCTTAAAAGAAAGAAAGAAAAGGGAGGATAGCAAAAGAAGGAAGAGAAAGAAAAGGGGGGGAAAGAATTATATTAAACTTCAATAAAAACAAACCAAATCTCCAAACAGTCCTATAGCACAGAAATAGACGCAAACAATCCATTTCCATTAGCCATAAATTACTATTCAGTTAACACGTATTAATAAACATTAAAGGTTCAGCCAGCAAGGAACAGCAACACCAATAATCCCATAGTGATATTAATAGTAATAATACTAATGAAAAAGGGAAAAAAGAGAAGTTTAAGAGAAAGACAAAAACAGGAACAAATCATGATTGAGATTGCTCCTTCACGGAAGTTTGCGGGCTCTTTACATGATGCAGTGACACTGCTGTGACCCTCCAGGGCATCTCCTGCACTAAATGCCCTTTGTTCTGTTTTTAAATAGATCACAGATAATGAGCCATCAAATTATCCCATTGTGTTCTGCTTCAGTTTCCTCCATGAAAAGAGGAAAAGTGGCAAGAAGAGGAGCGAGATCAATGAAAGACAGTGGAAGACTCAGATACGATCAATGAAAGATAGTGGAAGACTCAGATATGGGGAGAAGGGGGAAAGGAAGCGCATGTAAAGGGAGTCAGTTGCGATCCTGCACTTAAAACGGAAGCAGAAAGCCCCATTTTAAATGCAGGATTTTAGGCTGGTATAGAGATGCCCAGAGTCTGCAGGTGAGGGGAAGAAGGAATTGTCCCCCACCCCCTTCTGTTTCCATCAGTGGAATGACATCACTGGATCCAACCCATTGATCCCTCAAAAAGAAGGGGGCAGGGAGAAAACATGTACATGTGGATTCTCTGTGATTGGCTGTTTTAAAGGAAGCTTCACATGGAAAGCTGTGTGGTGACAGTTCTGTTGTATCACTCCTCAGCCGCACTATTGCAGTGCCCTCTCCAGCTTGAATGAATCTATCTAGCTCTCTAGCTATCTACAAGATTTATGCATCTCTCTACATCCAGTAAACTATCTGAGTGGTGATGAACAATAAAAAGAAGAACAAAATGCAGAATTAAAACCTTAACAGTTAGGCTGAGAGAAAGGGTATCTCTGTTAAGCCCGGTTGGAAATGGCAGAAGGCAGGCAGGCACCACCATCACCACCAGGGCCTCTGCTTTCAGCTGAGGTGCATGTCAAGGCTGGGGAACTATGGGCTGAACTACGAGTGACAGGCAAAAACATGCAACTGTTGCCCAATGGATCCCCCCTTTTTTCTTTGAGTTTTTTAAAATTTTATTTTATTTTTGCTTACAAAAACAAAAACAACGCAGAAGAAAACAACAACAACAACAACCCTCCCCCACCCCCCACAACAAACCGCTGGGAAAAAAATTATCAACCCCAATCAGCAAGGTGAGTCCTTAAGTATAAACATACATTGTCTTCAATGATAACTAATACATAACTAATACATACATTTCATAAACTTAGTTCTTCAACTCTGCCAAAGCGTTTCAAACACAATGGGTACTTTAGTCCTCACTGCAGATGTGTTTGTATATATAATAAAAGGTTGCCAGTCCACATGAAATGATTCCTTCTTTTTTACACCCATTATAATTCTCATTTTTTCTGTGAGATTTTCCGAGAGGCTAATTTCCCATGTTATGTTATACCAACTTTTTACCAATTACTGAGCCAATTCTGAATGGAGCCAAGGGGAGTTTATTATTACCCATCACTACTTGGAACTGGATTGTTCTTGCAACTTACATATTCAGGCATTACTGTGCCTGAATTAAATAAAATAGGTTCACCCAGATTATGTCTGAAAAGTAACATAATCAAACTGATTATGTGAAAGGCAAACTGATTTACCTAGGTCTCTTTGGGGGTATCCCTGCAGTTCTGCAAAACATATTACAATTGCATTTTTTCCTTTACACAATCCTCCTGTAAATCTCACAAAACATATACCTAGCCTGACACCTCACAGGATGTAGATGGGGCAAATGTTTTCACACAGATCTTTATCAATTTCACCCAGGAAGGAAAGTAATACTGAAAATACTTTCTTGGGGGGAAATGCCTTACAGGTGTATTTTGTTGATATCACTGAACGCAGTGATGACATTGACAAGATTCTCTTCACATTTGGGAAGATGTGCTTTGCAGCCCTAGAAAGTGTGGGTGTAAAGTCTTTTCTTTTCTTTTCATAAAAAGGAATAGATGCATAGGATGGAAGAGATACTTATTTTGCTTGGCACTACTTTTTTTTTTATAATACTTCTTATTCTACTTTCATCTTTATAAATGAAATAAAGAACACCAACAACATAATCGTCTTCTACAGTTTCCAGCATTGCAGTATTCTTAAGAGGACCCATCAATAATAAAATAGGAAGAGAGAGAGGGGGGGGGGAAGAGAAAATATAAAAAGGAGAGAAAAGGACAAAGGGAAAGAAACAGGTGGGAAAAGAAAGAAAACGAAAACAAAGCAAAATGTAAACTACATTACACATAAACCTCAAATATCACTCTACTTATAAATTATACCCATAATATTACCAATCCTACAAAAATTTCTTACAGCATACAAAATCAATTTCAATATTATATCTTCAGATTTATAACAAGGAAGCCAGCTTACAATTCATTTCCATTGGTCATATAATGCCTTTTAGCTACTATATAATAATAAAGCTTAAAATCAACCAGCCAGAAATATTACTAATCCTAGTATCATAATATTAATAATACTAATAATAATAATTAAAAAGAAAAGAATTATAAAGGATAAAAAAATACAACAATCACTAATGTATTTTGTACTATCTATATTTTGGATAGTATCATTTCCAAATATATAAATGAGTGTGCACATTTCTATACACCCTCTCACAGTAGATTTGAGTACAGTATATCATATCCATTTAAAAAAAAATGAGAGAAAAAAGACGGATATATATATATAAACAGTTATCTCTGGCCTAGCCTGGATCATACGGACTAAACATAGCTAATTGACAAAACATGTCTATAAATTCCAGTTCATGGGGCTGGAACAGAAGTCTCACATGTTTTTCCGATTAGCCATGCCTCCGCCATTTCGTGATTTAGAAACTTCTTCATCTGACCTTCAGAAGAAATGCAAAATGTAGCAGGATATTTTAAATGATATTGTAAGTTGGTTTGTCTTGCCAGGTTTCTCGCCTTGGTAAATTGCCATCTTTTATCAGCAATTTCTTTTGTGTAATCCAGAAATAACATAACTCTATCTTGTTTTGATCCCCCAAAAAGATTTTCCCCCTCTCTTGCCAAACGCAGGATATAGTTTTTTATGGAGATTCTTGCAAATTGAACTATAATCGTACAATTAGTCCCTTTGGCATTTGGCGCATGGAATGTATGCTTAATGTCAAATAAATAATCAGATGGCACAGGGAGTATCTCATGCAGAAACTTATCTACAAAAGTAAACAAATTTACATCAGTAGGTAGATCTTTGATACAAATAATACGCACATTTGCCCTGTGCGTGAAAGCCTCAAGTTGGGAGATTCTGACAGACAAATTGTTATAAAAAGCTTGTGATA
Organism: Heloderma suspectum; assembly: GCF_057233095.1. NCBI lineage: Eukaryota > Metazoa > Chordata > Lepidosauria > Squamata > Helodermatidae > Heloderma > Heloderma suspectum. The sequence goes on from NC_139458.1 coordinate 279,061,404, forward strand.
CAATCTCCTGCGCAATCTTGCAGGTCGTTAACCTTCACCTCCATCTTTTGCCAAGAAGTGTTAATTAAGTCCACAGCCCCTTGCAGGGTGGTGATGGAATTTTGAATTGTATCCAGCCTCTTAGCCTGTTCAGCAAATTGCGAAGACAAAGTTTTTTTTCAGAGCAAGCAACTCCTCTATATTTCCATCGCTTCTCGAAGCCTTTGCCACGGGAGGTGTGTGTGTGGGGGTTGGTGGAGATCCTACTCCTTTTCTCCTTCTTGATGTTGCCATCCTTCTCTTCAAACAGATCTTGCAGGTCCTCAAATATTCTTGGTATTCCCTAGTCCATAAACACTAATAACTACATTTGGAACTCATCAGCCCTGTGTTCTCCTAATTAAATAGGAGTTTCAAAACAACTTTGAGTGGTGTCTAAGCTCTGGCAGACTAACCTTGCAGTCCAGCCCTTCTGCTGCTTTGCAAAATAAGCTACTCTTCCAAGATTTCATCCAGATGCTGCTCTTGCTTCCCCTTTTAATTCCAGGGGAAGATGAAAAGGTTTTCCAACCTTTGAAAAGCTGAGATAGTGTCCCGCGGAGCCTCCACAGAACACTGCTAGGGCAACATGGCTCCGACCAGAAGTCCTTTTGCTTGGCACTACTGATGTCACATCTCCTTCCAAAACATGCTCATCCTACTTGCACAATTTACACAGCACTCACAATTGCAGTGTAACTGTAAATGTGGCACTTTCATTGTAATCCTGAGTAGTAGAACAAAACACATATTCTAAGAAGAATAAAATGCATTTTGCAGGAGCAAAATATTATTTGTGTTATTTACTTTGTATTTTTTATTTTTTTTAAAAAGACACCTATGAACATAGAGCCAGGGCATAATCAAGCATCGAAAATGCAATTTATCAAAACGATGTAAAATTAAAGTCTAAACAGAATTCCTGGTAATTGAAAAAAAGCACAATTGAGTTAAATCATGCACTATGATTCCAGTAATATAAATATTGAACACAATTCCACAAATGCAAACCGAACTTGAAGTGTCTAGAGAAATCTGGATGGGCATCGCAGCCTGAACCCAGGGCAACAGGGCAATCTTCTATGGAGCAACCATTGCATCTGGAACAGGGCAGGAGGTGGGGTAGCAGTTTGTTTATTTTTACCAGTTTTTCTTCTAGCACAGAGGAATTGAACCTCAGGCCCACAGAGGAAATCCAGCCCCCCAGCACTCCTCAGTTGGCCACATCCCCTTCCCTTGGCTGCCCCTCTTTCCCCAACTGTTGATCATTTGGTGGTTTCCTAGCTATTTCATGCTTCCCTCCCCCCACCCCCAACTCCATTCTAAAAGGCTGAGCTGCCTCTCCTAAGGCTCAGTTACTGGCAGTTAGGGATGTTGGAGAAATCTGCAACAGAACCAAATGAGTTTGGATTTTCATGACAGCAGACTGGCTTTTCCCCTGTTGGGCAGATTCCACAGACCTGGAGACCAGTTTTCTAACTTTCCCAAATTTTGCACAAATTTCAGCATAGAAAAATATGTGCACATGCGTGTGTGCACGCACACACACACGCACGCACACACACACACACACACACACACACATATATATATATTAAAAAAACTAGCCAAAAATGTGTATTTTCCACATAGGCTGAAGCGTGAAAATGCACATTTTGGGGGAAATTGCAGATTTTTGCATATGCAAAATTGTACAAATGTGTATCTGCACAACTGTGAATTTGCGCAAATTCAGAAACAAAAAAAACACTCTGATTCCTTGGGTGGGCGGACGACGGAACCAAAGGCACCTGACAATCCATGAAACACAGGCGGAACATAATTTACACAATCTGTACTTTCCTACTGGCAGTAAGAGTTTTAAGCTAAAATATAGGGATATACGAAACCCCCCTTACCTGGCTCCACCGGGTTCCGCTGGGCGGGGAGGCGCTCCGTCCCTCCCCCCAGAATCCTGGCTGGCTGGCTCCGCTCCGCGGGGATTCCGCACAGCCGCCGGCCGGCTCCGCCACCAGCCAGACATCTGGCCGCTGGCTAGCAGGGACGGAAATGGCGGCGGCCGTAGCCGCCGCCATTTGCATCCTGTATTCAGCCGTGATAGGGTACATAAAGACTTACGTAGCCTATCACATCTGGGTTAAAAACACACACACACAAACACGTACGCAAATGGCGGTGGCTACGGCCGCTGGCATTTGCGTTCCCTATTTTTGGTTGTCTAAGTTTTAGGTAGTGTGCAGCTATGGGCAGCATCCTCTTCCTGTTATTTTGGTCTCAGGCAATGTACTCTTGAGGCAATGGCAATGACCCATATGGAGTGTGGCTTTGAAAATGGACTCTGCACATTGGGGGGAACAGAGCTTTTTAGAAACATCTCCCCTTTTATGTTTTGAATTCCAAGTGATCTGATTTCCTGTTAACAAATGTCCTATTACATTTTATCTGTGGCACTGCTTTTTTCCAGGATGCATCTATCTATGCTTGTGAAATACACTGCTAGTAAATAGATATTTGTTATTATATGAGAATCTGAGTCACCTCCAAATGCCTAGGGAGAATGCCTAGGCTCTTAATTTCTACCTTCTTGTGATTTTTACATCTTTCCCCTACCCATGCCCGAGGAAAAACATCTGAGGTTGCAAGTTTAGGATGGTAATAGAAATTCCTGTTTGGTCCCAACTTTCCCATATTCTGTTCAAAAACTTTCTGTCAGTGATAAGCTAGTATGTCAGGGTGAAAGGTCCAGGATTAAAATTCTCCCTGATATGCTAGAATTCTAGCTGCATGGAGTTTTATGCATTCTGAAACAGTAGCATCCCAGAAGGACTGTGCCACAGGAGGGAGGGTCTGTGTGCTTTTTTTAAATGGAAGTTCCATTTCCCTCTACACCTGGCACCTGGTATAGCTCAGGGGTATAAAGATTCAAATGGTTGCATTTGGATACATATTTTTATATTACGAAAATCACAATGAAAAAATTATGGCATAACTGGACAAAAGAAACAAACCATGTTGGGTTACTAAGAGCTATACATTCTCCATAGACAAATTTAGGTTGGGGGTGAGGAGGTAGTTTTGAATTCTTGCTATTCTAGAATGTTCAGTCGTTCAGTCGTGTCCGACTCTTCGTGACCCCATGGACCATAGCACGCCAGGCCTTCCTGTCCTGCGCTCTCTCCCGGAGCGTGCTCAAGTTCATATTCATTGCATCCGTGATGCTATCTAGCCAACTCATCCTCTGCCGTCCCCTTCTCCTTTGGCCTTCAGTCTTTCCCAGCATCAGGGTCTTTTCCAGGGAGTTTTCTCTTCACATTAGGTGGCCAAAATATTGGAGCTTCAGCTTCAGTATCTGTCCTTCCAAGGAGCACTCAGGGTTGATTTCCTTTAGGATGGACTGATTTGACCTCCTTGCAGTCCAGGGGACTCGTAAGAGTCTTCTCCAGCACCACAGTTCGAAAGCATCAATTCTTCGGCGCTCAGCCTTCCTTATAGTCCAGCTCTCACAGCCATACATTACTACTGGGAAAACCATAGCTTTGATTAGACAGACCTTTGTCGGCAAGGTGATGTCTCTGCTTCTTACTATGCTGTCTAGGTTGGCCATAGCTTTCCTCCCAAGGAGCAAGCGTCTTTTAATTTCATGGCTACAGTCACCGTCTGCGGTGATCTTGGAGCCCAAGAAAGTAAAATCTGTCACTGCTTCCATTTCTTCCCCTTCTATATGCCAGGAAGTGATGGGGCCAGATGCCATGATCTTCGTTTTTTTAATGTTGAGTTTCAAACCAGCTTTTGCACTCTCCTCTTTCACCCTCAACAAGAGGCTCTTGAGATCCTCTTCGCTTTCTGCCATTAGGGTGGTATCGTCTGCATATCGGAGGTTGTTGATAATTCTCCCAGCAATCTTAATTCCGACTTGTGATTCATCCAACCCGGCATTTCTCATGATGTACTCTGCATATAAGTTAAATAAGCAGGGTGACAATATGCAGCCTTGTCGTACTCCTTTCCCAATTTTGAACCAATCGGTTGTTCCATGTCTGGTTCTTACTGTTGCTTCTTGACCCTCGTACAGGTTTCTCAGGAGACAGGTAAGGTGGTCTGGTACTCCCATCACTTTAAGAATTTGCCACAGTTTGTTGTGATCCACACAATCAAAGGCTTTAGCGTAGTCAATGAAGCAGAAATAGACGTTTTTCTGGAATTCTCTTGCTTTCTCCATGATGCAGCGAATGTTGGCGATTTGATCTCTAGTTCCTCTGCCTCTTCTAAACCCAGCTTGTACTTCCGGTAGTTCTCGGTTCGCATACTGCTGAAGCCTAGCTTGTAGGATTTTGAGCATCACCTTGCTGGCATGTGAAATGAGCGCAATTGTGCGGTAGTTTGAACACTCTTTGGCGTTGCCCTTCTTTGGAATTGGAATGTAAACTGATCTTTTCCAGTCTTGTGGCCACTGTTGAGTGTTCCAGATTTGTTGGCATATTGAATGCAGCACTTTAACAGCATCATCTTTTAGGATTTTAAATAGCTCGGCTGGAATACTGTCATCTCCGCTAGCTTTGTTGTTACTAATGCTTCCTAAGGCCCACTTGACTTCACTCTCAAGGATGTCCGGCTCAAGTTCAGTGACCGCACTATCATGGCTATCAGGGACATTCAGATCTTTCCTGTATAGTTCTTCTGTGTATTCTTGCCACCGCTTCTTAATCTCATCTGCTTCTGTTAAGTCCCTGCCTTCTTTGTCCTTTATCATGCCCGTCTTTGCACAAAACGTTCCCTTGAGATCTCCAATTTTCTTGAAGAGATCTCTAGTCTTTCCCATTCTGTTGTTTTCCTCGATTTCTTTGCATTGTTCATTTAAGAAGGCCTTCTTGTCTCTCCTTGCTATTCTCTGGAACTCTGCATTCAGTTGGGTATATCTTCCCCTTTCTCCCTTGCTTTTCGCTGCCCTTCTTTCCTCAGCTACTTGTAAAGCCTCATCAGACAGCCACTTTGCTTTCTTGCATTTCTTTTTCTTTGGGATGGATTGAGTTGCTGCCTCCTGAACAATGTTACGGACCTCCGTCCATAGTTCCTCAGGCACTCTGTCTGTCAGGTCTAATCCCTGAAATCTATTCCTCACCTCCACTGTATATTCATCAGGGATATGATTTAGGTCATACCTGAACGGTTTAGTGGTTTTCCCTACGTTCTTCAATTTAAGCCGAAATTTTGCAAGAAGCAGCTCATGATCTGAGCCACAGTCAGCTCCAGGTCTTGTTTTTACTGACTGTATGGAGCTTCTCCATCTTTGGCTGCAAAGGATATAATCAATTTGATTTCGATATTGACCATCTGGTGACGTCCATGTGTAGAGTCGCCTCTTGTGCTGTTGGAAAAGAGTGTTTGCTATGATCAGCATGTTATCTTGGCAAAACTCTATTAGCTTTTGTCCTGCTTCATTTTGTACACCAAGGCCATGCCTGCCTGTTATCCCGGTGATTTCTTGACTTCCTACTTTAGCATTCCAATCCCCTATGATGAAGAGGACATCTTTTTTGGGTGTTAGTTCTAGAAGGTGTTGTAGGTCTTCATAGAACCGATCAACCTCAGCTTCTTCGGCCTCAGTGGTTGGGGCATAGACTTGAATTACTGTGATGTTGAATGGTTTGCCTTGGATTCGTACTGAGATCATTCTATCATTTTTAAGATTGTACCCCAGTACTGCTTTTCCCACCCTTTTGTTGACTATGAGTGCTACTCCATTTCTTCTAAGGGATTCTTGCCCACAATAGTAGATATGATGGTCACCTGAATTAAATTCGCCCATGCCTGTCCATTTTAGTTCGCTGATTCCCAAGATGTCGATGTTCAATCTTGCCATCTCATGTTTGACCACCTCCAGCTTACCTTGATTCATTGATCTGACATTCCAGGTTCCTAAACAATATTGTTCTTTACAGCATCGGATTTTCTTTTCACCACCAGACACATCCACAGCTGAGTGTCCTTTCGGGTTTGGCCCAGCCGCTTCACTCTTTCTGGCACTACTTGGAAATACCCTCTGCTCTTCCCCAGTAGCATATTGGACACCTTCCGACCTGAGGGGCTCATCTTCCGGCGTCATCTCTTTTAGCCTTGTGATACGTTCCATGGGGTTTTCTTGGCAAGAATACTGGAGTGGGTTGCCATTTCCTTCTCCAGTGGACCACATTTTGTCAGAACTCTCTGCCATGACCTGTCCGTCTTGGGTGGCCCTGCACGGCATAGCTTATGGCTTCACTGAGTTACGCAAGCCCCTTCGCCACAACAAGGCAGTGATCCATGAAGGGGTTATTCTAGAATAGTCTCCCTCAAATAGTTATGGGAGACTCACTAAATTGAAGACAGAATTGGGTTCACATTTAGCAAATATCATACAATTTCTTCTTAGCCATGGCCACAGTGCACATGAATGTCAGTTGTTTTGTCAGGTCCAAGTATTTTTTGTAACTATTTTAAAGCTGGTTTAAATGTGTATCTTAAAGTTCGTATAGTATGTTTTTGCTTTAGAATTGTTGTGAACTGCTGGGAGAGCTTTGGCTATTGGGCGGTACAGAAATGAAATTAAAGAAATAAATGAAAATGAAATGAAGTATTTTCTTTGGTCTATCCTGAATCTCTCCTGATAGGTCTTATTTGTGACCCAACATCCAAGGTTAGGAGAGAATGGGCTAAATACAATGTCATGCTAACAGGAGTCCACTAGAACAATGGGACGTTGTCCTTCTCCCTTCTCCCCTGCAGCCCTCTGCACTACCCCAGTATTTGCTGGGTTTCCTTTCCCAGCTCTTTGGATCAGATTCTGAGGGCTCATGGGGAGCTGTGTGTGTGTGTGTGTGTGTGTGTTAGGACCTTGCCTTCCTGTAAGGCAGGAGTGGGGAACTTCAGGCCAGGGGGCCAAATCTGGCCCTCTTGTGGTCCCAGTCTGGCCCTCTGGGGTTCCCCAGTTAGCCATGCTCCCTTTCCTTTGCCCCACCACCAATTGTTTGGTGGTTTTCTGGCTTTTGTGTAGTTTCTCCCACCCCACCCCATTCTAAACGGTTGGCATGCTTCTCCTGAGGCTTATTTACTGGTAGTAAGAGGTTTAAGCTAAAATATGCAGGTACTTTTGATAGTTTGTCCCTGCCAATTTTGCCTTTGGCCCCGCCCCTTTGGGCCCTTGGTCCTGCTAGTATCCTGGCCCAACACTTGAAGACACTTTGAGGTACAACACACCTTTATTGAGAGACAGAAAACAATTCTGCAGTGAAAAGAGCTCACGTTCTGTGAGGTGCAAAAACTCTTCCCAGCATGCTAGAGACAGCTAGCTTTTATTAGCAAATTGATTACACAGTGACTTGATCATGCGCAGAATACTTGTTTACTCAAAAGGAAGTCTAGCTTAACCACTGATTTATAGACCGTTGGGTGACATGCAGGCAGTTCCCTGTCTATCTCATACAGAAACTCTTGCTGATTAGGCAAAATGCTTCTCAGAACTTTGTAGATCTTGCATTTTTTGGAGAGAGAGGGTGGGCGTGTGGTCATATACACATTTTAAAATTCCACAGTGGAGGCATTTCAGGACTAGCCTTCAATCAGCTTTAATGACTTCTCTACAGTTGGCCATAACATTATGAATGCCCCCCCACCCCCCAAAATGGAATTCAGCCCTCAGGCTGAAAGAGGTTCTGCACTCCTCTCAATCCCCTTCATGGATCACTGCCTTGTTGTGGCGAAGGGGCTTGCGTAACTCAGTGAAGCCATAAGCTATGCCATGCAGGGCCACCCAAGATGGACAGGTCATGGCAGAGAGTTCTGACAAAATGTGGAGAGTTCTGACAAAATGTGGAGAAGGAATGGCAACCCACTCCAGTATTCTTGCCAAGAAAACCCCATGGAACATATCACAAGGCTAAAAGAGATGACGCCAGAAGATGAGCCCCTCAGGTCAGAAGGTGTCCAATATACTACTGGGGAAGAGCAGAAGGAATTTCCAAGTAGAGCCAGAAAGAGTGAAGCAGCTGGGCCAAAGCCGAAAGGACACTCAGCTGTGGATGTGTCTGGTGGTGAAAAGGAAGTCCGATGCTGTAAAGAACAATATTGTTTAGGAACCTGGAACGTAAGATCAATGAATCAAGGTAAGCTGGAGGTGGTCAAACATGAGATGGTAGGGATGTACGAAACTCACCTTTTTGCAGAATCTTTCACGGTGGGGGGGGAGGCACTCCGTCCCTCCCCCTGGAATCCTTGACAGGGGGGAGGCAATCCGCTCCTCCCACCCGGAATCCTCGACAGCCAGCTCCGCTCCGCGGCCAGGCTGCAGAGCAGCCGGCCAGCGCCATCCGCAGCCGGATTTCCAGCCGGAGACGGGCTGGTGCGGACGCAAATGGCGGCCGCCCTAGCGGCCGCCATTTGCGTCCAGCCAGACAGCCGTGATAGGCTACGTAAGAATTTATGTAAAAAAAACACAAAAAAACGCAGTATACGCAAATGGCGGAGGCTACGGCGGCCGCCATTTGCGTTCCCTATTTTTCGCTGATTTATCTTACCTAAATATTTACGTAGGCTAGAATGGCGAAAAATAAAGGAACGAAATAGTGTCCACTACGCTATTTGCGTTCCCCCCTTTTTTTTGCCAAGAGGTGACTCTACACATGGACATCACCAGATGGTCAATATCGAAATCAGATTGATTATGTACTTTGCAGCCAAAGATGGAGAAGCTCCATACAGTCAGTAAAAACAAGACCTGGAGCTGACTGCGGCTCAGATCATGAGCTTCTTGTTCCAAGAAGTCCCCTGGACTGCAAGGAGGTCAAATCAGTCCATCCTAAAGGAAATCAACCCTGACTGCTCATTGGAAGGACAGATACTGAAGCTGAAGCTCAAATAGTTTGGCCACCTAATGCGAAGAGAAAACTCCCTGGAAAAGACCATGATGCTGGGAAAGAATGAAGGCAAAAGGAGAAGGGGACGGCAAAGGATGAGAAGGCTAGATAGCATCACCGATGCAATGATTATGAACTTGAGCACACTCCAGGAGACAGCAGAGGACAGGAAGGCCTGGCATGCTATGGTCCATGGGGTCACGAAGAGTCAGACACGACTTAACGACTGAACAACAACAACAACTCCTCTTAATGGGAGTAAGCCCATTGAATTGATTTCTGAATAAGCACACATAGGATTACAGTACAAATGGAGTAGTGAAACAGTAACTAGTAGACAGAGCAGCCCAAGGCTAAAAAACAAATGCAAAAATCAGCAAATGCAACAAATTAATGTGTTCACCTAAAGCATGAATAATCATGACAAACTTTCCCTGGTGCCTAAGAGATTGTAATGAAGGCACCAGAAGGGTCTCTCTTGGAAAGAGAGGAAGGGAGTTCCACGATCAGAGGGCAACAAGGCCCTCTCTCTAGTATCCACCTGCCTAACCTCCGCAGGCCATGTCAGTCAGGGAACAGCCCACATGACATTCGGCTCCTGGGCAGGTTCATATCATGGGAGCAAAGCAAAGGGCAGTTCCAAGGATTACCTGCGGGGGAGACACAGTGAGGGTTAACATTTGTGTACAGCTGATGCAGTTCGTAGCGTAGATGTGCCCTCTAGCTTTACAGCTGCTCCCATGAGTTAATTATTCCCAGTGATTTCCTTTCCAACAGAACACACCCATTATGGATGAAAGGGCTTTTTTGAGATCTTCATGCTAAAGCACTTGTGTGTAAAAGAGGCCCCACACCCACACACACACACACACACACACACACAGTATGCAAATGACAATATATTCAACTTGAACTGGGTCTTTCTACAGACCCTTCACTGGAAAAAAGAAAAGAAAACCCATCCCTCTCACATGATGCTTTGACCACATAGTTAGACACTTAATTACCTGTTTACCAGTTAACAGCCTAGCCTGTTATCACTTCAAGAAATGGTTGATTGCATTAACATCACATTCAAGAGAATTATTGCCATCCTGAATAATTATTTCATTTATTGCACATCTTAAATGACCCATTTAAAAATTATAAATCACAAAAGTGCATAGTCTTCCCCCTCCTCCCCTCCCCTCCCACAAAGGACTGAGTAAATTACAGAAGCAACACTCTGGTTTGGAATTCGAGGAACCTGATTAATAGCCTGTTCCAGCAGGGTAGAAGAGGAAAGAAACTGGGAGGAGAAGAACTAAAATCTCTATGCCTCTGGCCACATCAATTAAAAAAAAAGGATTTCTTTTTAAGGGCTGATCTGCAAAGGCTCCTCCAAGTGGAGTTCAGGCAGAGGACTGCGGCATTATCACAGGACTGACTTGAAGGCGCTTACCCCTACTTTTTCATTACCTGAGAAGATATCATTACAACACACACACACACACACACACACACACACACACACACACCTTCCCATGAAACCATACAAGTTGCATCATTTTACGGCCACTTATTTTGAACATGCAAATTTAAAATGACAAGAAGAGAGGAAACAGAATACAACAGATATAACGGGCTGTTTTAATGGATCTAAAGACAGGATAGGAATGACCCCCCCCCCCAACTTAAGCAATGAAACACCCTGCCTGTACTCACCATCATCTTCTTTGTAATAAGCGGATATGGAATAAGCAGATATGGAAATTCTTGCTTGAATATGGGTGCACTGTGGTAAGGTTTTGAAATTATAGATTTTCATATAGATCTGCACTCGGCCATCTTCTCCTACATAGCTGTCTCATGTACACAGCCTCTTCTGCACATTTTTTTTTCTGAATTTTATTCTCTGGGCAAAATCCAACATCATGTGAGCAAACTTCTGCTGTGCAACAGGACTTTCCCCTCCTCCCTCCTGCACCACCCCAGTGATCCCCACATTTGCTCCACAGGGTCTTCCAATGTTCTGGAACAGATCTTGAAGGCATGTGGAGGTCATCAGGGGAAGGAGTATTGCTATCAGGGGGGCAGGGAATTGCCTCATTCCACTGACAGATGCCATTCTGTTGGTTGTTGTTGTTGTTGTTCAGTCGTGTCCGACTCTTAGTGACCCCATGGACCATAGCACGCCAGGCCTTCCTGTCCTGCGCTCTCTCCCGGAGCGTGCTCAAGTTCATATTCATTGCATCAGTGATGCTATCAAGCCATCTCATCTTCTGCCGTCCCCTTCTCCTTTTGCCTTCAGTCTTTCCCAGCATCAGGGTCTTTTCCAGGGAGTTTTCTCTTCGCATTAGGTGGCCAAAATATTGGAGCTTCAGCTTCAGTATCTGTCCTTCCAATGAGCAGTCAGGGTTGATTTCCTTTAGGATGGACTGATTTGACCTCCTTGCAGTCCAGGGGACTCGTAAGAGTCTTCTCCAGCACCACAGTTCGAAAGCATCAATTCTTCAGCGCTCAGCCTTCCTTATAGTCCAGCTCTCACAGCCATACATTACTACTGGGAAAACCATAGCTTTGATTAGACGGACCTTTGTCGGCAAGGTGATGTCTCTGCTTCTTACTATGCTGTCTAGGTTTGCCATAGCTTTCCTCCCAAGGAGCAAGCGTCTTTTAATTTCATGGCTACAGTCACCGTCTGCGGTGATCTTGGAGCCCAAGAAAGTAAAATCTGTCACTGCTTCAGTTTCTTCCCCTTCTATATGCCAGGAAGTGATGGGGCCAGATGCCATGATCTTCGTTTTTTTAATGTTGAGTTTCAAACCAGCTTTTGCACTCTCCTCTTTCACCCTCAACAAGAGGCTCTTGAGATCCTCTTCGCTTTCTGCCATTAGGGTGGTATCGTCTGCATATCGGAGGTTGTTGATAATTCTCCCAGCAATCTTAATTCCGACCTCTGATTCATCCAACCTGGCATTTCTCATGATGTACTCTGCATATAAGTTAAATAAGCAGGGTGACAATATGCAGCCTTGTCGTACTCCTTTCCCAATTTTGAACCAATCGGTTGTTCCATGTCTGGTTCTTACTGTTGCTTCTTGACTCTCATACAGGTTTCTCAGGAGACAGGTAAGGTGGTCTGGTGCTCCCATCACTTTCAGAATTTGCCACAGTTTGTTGTGATCCACACAATCAAAGGCTTTAGCGTAGTCAATGAAGCAGAAATAGACGTTTTTCTGGAATTCTCTTGCTTTCTCCATGATGCAGCGAATGTTGGCGATTTGATCTCTAGTTCCTCTGCCTCTTCGAAACCCAGCTTGTACTTCCGGTAGTTCTCGGTTCGCATACTGCTGAAGCCTAGCTTGTAGGATTTTGAGCATCACCTTGCTGGCATGTGAAATGAGCGCAATTGTGCGGTAGTTTGAACACTCTTTGGCGTTGCCCTTCTTTGGAATTGGAATGTAAACTGATCTTTTCCAGTCTTGTGGCCACTGTTGAGTGTTCCAGATTTGTTGGCATATTGAATGCAGCACTTTAACAGCATCATCTTTTAGGATTTTAAATAGCTCAGCTGGAATATTGTCATCTCCGCTAGCTTTGTTGTTACTAATGCTTCCTAAGGCCCACTTGACTTCACTCTCGAGGATGTCTGGCTCAAGTTCAGTGACCGCACTATCATGGCTATCAGGGACATTCAGATCTTTCCTGTATAGTTCTTCTGTGTATTCTTGCCACCTCTTCTTAATCTCATCTGCTTCTGTTAGGTCCCTGCCTTCTTTGTCCTTTATCATGCCCGTCTTTGCACAAAACGTTCCCTTGAGATCTCCAATTTTCTTGAAGAGATCTCTAGTCTTTCCCATTCTGTTGTTTTCCTCGATTTCTTTGCATTGTTCATTTAAGAAGGCCTTCTTGTCTCTCCTTGCTATTCTCTGGAACTCTGCATTCAGTTGGGTATATATTCCCCTTTCTCCCTTGCTTTTCGCTGCCCTTCTTTCCTCAGCTACTTGTAAAGCCTCATCAGACAGCCACTTTGCTTTCTTGCATTTCTTTTTCTTTGAGATGGATTGAGTTGCTGCCTCCTGAACAATGTTACGGACCTCCGTCCATAGTTCCTCAGGCACTCTGTCTATCAGATCTAATCCCTGAAATCTATTCCTCACCTCCACTGTATATTCATCAGGGATATGATTTAGGTCATACCTGAACGTTTTAGTGGTTTTCCCTACGTTCTTCAATTTAAGCCGAAATTTTGCAAGAAGCAGCTCATGATCTGAGCCACAGTCAGCTCCAGGTCTTGTTTTTACTGACTGTATGGAGCTTCTCCATCTTTGGCTGCAAAGTACATAATCAATCTGATTTCGATATTGACCATCTGGTGATGTCCATGTGTAGAGTCGCCTCTTGTGCTGTTGGAAAAGACTGTTTGCTATGATCAGCATGTTCTCTTGGCAAAACTCTATTAGCTCTTGTCCTGCTTTGTTTTGTACACCAAGGCCATGCCTGCCTGTTATCCCCGTGATTTCTTGACGTCCTACTTGAGCATTCCAATCCCCTATGATGAAGAGGACATCTTTTTTTGGTGTTAGTTCTAGAAGGTGTTGTAGGTCTTCATAGAACCGATCAATCTCAGCTTCTTCGGCATCAGTGGTTGGGGCATAGACTTGAATTACTGTGATGTTGAATGGTTTGCCTTGGATTCGTACTGAGATCATTCTATCGTTTTTGAGATTGTACCCCAGTACTGCTTTTCCCACCCTTTTGTTGACTATGAGTGCTACTCCATTTCTTCTAAGGGATTCTTGCCCACAATAGTAGATATGATGGTCACCTGAATTAAATTCGCCCATGCCTGTCCATTTTAGTTCGCTGATTCCCAAGATGTCGATGTTCAATCTTGCCATCTCATGTTTGACCACCTCCAGCTTACCTTGATTCATTGATCTTACGTTCCAGGTTCCTAAACAATATTGTTCTTTACAGCATCGGATTTTCTTTTCACCACCAGACACATCCACAGCTGAGTGTCCTTTCGGGTTTGGCCCAGCCGCTTCACTCTTTCTGGCACTACTTGGAAATACCCTCTGCTCTTCCCCAGTAGCATATTGGACACCTTCCGACCTGAGGGGCTCATCTTCCGGCGTCATCTCTTTTAGCCTTGTGATACGTTCCATGGGGTTTTCTTGGCAAGAATACTGGAATGGGTTGCCATTTCCTTCTCCAGTGGACCACATTTTGTCAGAACTCTCTGCCATGACCTGTCCGTCTTGGGTGGCCCTGCACGGCATAGCTTATGGCTTCACTGAGTTACGCAAGCCCCTTCGCCACAACAAGGCAGTGATCCATGAAGGGGATTCTGTTGGTGGGAGGAATTAATTGGATACACCCTCTGTAGAAAAGAAAAGTCCCACGCTGTACATTTTTTCCCTTTTCTGTGTGTAAATCATATCAATAAAAACATGACATTTTAATAGCATAAAACCAGAATCTGGTTCCAGACTAACTTCCAAAACCTCTAATGGGCTTCTTTATGGATAGATGGGGAAAGAAGAACATAAGAAAAGTTCTGCTGGATCAGATCAAAGAACCATCTAGTCCAGTATCCTGTTTCTCACAATTGTCTACCAGATGCCTATGGGAAGCTCACAAGCAGGACATGAGGGCAATAGGCTTCTCCCACCATTCCTCCCCAGTAACTGGTGTTCAGAGGCATGGTGCCTCTGATCCTGGAGGTAGCTTATAGGATGCCATGATTAGTAGACACTGATGGCCTTATCCTCCATTAATATAACTAAACTAATTCCCTTTTACAGCTATGGAAGTTGGTGGCCCTCACCACATCTTGTGGACACAAATTCCATAGTTTAACTACATGCTGTGTGAAGAAGTACTTCCTTTTGCCTGTCCCCAGTGGTTCACCTTTATTGGATGAAACTGGTTTCTATTATTATGATGAGAGAGAGAAAAAAAAGTATCTCTATCCACTTTCTCCACACCATGCATCTATCATGTCCTCCCCCACTTACTCACTTTTTTTTCTTAACTAAAAGCTCCCAACAGTGTAGGGATGTACGAAAATCACTTACCTGTTCGCAGATTATGCTGATAATGGGGGGGAGGAGCTCCGTCTCTCCCCCCGGAATCCTGGACAGGGGGGAGGAGCTCCGTCTCTCCCCCCGGAATCCTGGACAGGGGGAGGTGCTCCGTTCCTCCCCCCTGGAATCCTTCTTGGCCAGCTGTGCTCCATGGCAGCTCTGCAGAGCAGCCGGCCAGGCCCAGCCAGGCCAGAGCCGTCCGCAGCCGGATTTCTGGCCGCGGAGGGCTCTGGCCTGGGGGAAAAAAAAAACGCGGCTACGGCCGCCGCCATTTGCGTTCCTGATTTTTGACATCTTAATCTACATAAATATTTACGTAGACTAAGACGGCAAAAATAAGGGGAACGCAAATAGCGTAGTGGACGTAAGTATTTACGTAGACTACGTAAGTATTTACGTAGACTAAGATGGCCCAAAATAAGGAACGCAAATGGCGGCGGCCATAGCCGCCACCATTTGCGTACGCCTTTTTTTTTTTTTTACTCAGACGTTTTAGGCTACATAAAAACTTACGTAGCCTATCACGTCAGTGTAAAACCCCCCCCCCAAACCTGCAAATGGCGACGGCAGCGGCAGCCAGTCGGAAGACCAGCCACCGCAGATGCCACCGCTGCCGCTGGAGCCGCCACCGCCCGGAAGATCCGCCCCAGGTAAGTCTCGTCCCGGGGGGATCCATGGGGGGAGCGGGGGGTGGTAGGCCGTTCCGTCACAGATTTCGGGGG
Source organism: Heloderma suspectum (assembly GCF_057233095.1). Lineage (NCBI taxonomy): Eukaryota > Metazoa > Chordata > Lepidosauria > Squamata > Helodermatidae > Heloderma > Heloderma suspectum. Next base: position 279,077,106 of record NC_139458.1, read on the forward strand.
GCCGAATGCACTGGCATTCAGCCTCCCTGAGATCCGTGGCGGAATTCTCTGCCATCCCTACAACAGTGTACACTTCCCTTGTAGGAGAGTTGCTCCAGCCCTCTGATGATTTTGGCTGCTCTTTTCTGTACCTTTTCCATAAAGACACAGCAAATATCCTTTACAATCCTTTACTCTATAATAGCCTTTACAAAATGAATATCCTCCAAAAATGAATTCATTGCATGGTGTAGATTTGAACACGGTGTTTGTCATTTGGCTTCACTTGCCTCCCTTGGCAGTAGATTAGGATGCTTCGCTAGGCTGACTGTAATAAACCAGAGGGAATACCTATTGCCAGAAAGTGCCCTGATGTTCTCTTTTCTCTTTCTTCAGCCGTCATTTCTTCTACCTTCCCTGTGGCCCTTCTGGCTCAGTACACATAAGGGCCAGGCACAACTGCAGTTCCAAATGTGAAACAGAGCAAGTTTTATTGCCTTGTCTGAAAAGGTGTTAAAGACTTTGTACTTTGAAGGTATGGAGTACTTTCCCTCAGTCATACAGGATCACTCACGAAATGGCAAAGCAAATATTAAATGTAGCAGTTAGTTCTGACACCCTCAGGAAAATCACGTCTCGCATAGGTTGTCTGTGGGGCATTTGTTTTCTAGTGATACCATTCATAAGGAGGGTGCTATGAGTGTCTGTTGGTTTGGCCACAACTTGTTAAGCCTGAGCTGTATGCAGGAGGCAAAGAATAGGAGTCAGACCCAAGGGATCAAGCTGGAGTTGTAGGACACACTGTAGGCCCCAAACATACCACAACCAGCAAGACCGATGTTGCTCAGGCAAAAGCCCTATTCAGGCATTCAAAGAGTAACGACAGTAAACATGCAGAGAGGGGGAAGCTTCTCGCTTCAGCCCCCTCCGTTGTCATATTTGTTGCTCTCTCCACATGGAAGGGGACTTTGTTAAGAGCCTCCTCTATGTGTTCAGGCTCTCAAGGAGATTTGAAACACTGATTTTGAAGCATTCCAAATCACATGTAGAGCCCCACAGATACAGGAGGCTCTCCTCTTCACAAAGTTGCCCTCTAAATGTAGACGGTGATAAAAGCAATGGTGGAGGGGGCTGGGCTAGTGTACTTGGTCTCCTCGTGTGTTTACTGTTGTCGCCTTTGGAACTCCTGAATAGGCTGAAGTCTGAATCTAAACAGCAAAGCCTTCACAGCTCTCCCCGTCTCAGCATGCCAATGCCAGCCTGATTGGGCAGGGCCAGACCAGAGCCTGAGAAGACTTCCCTGTCCTCCAGACTTGATCCAAACTTTGGTGTGCATTTCAAAGCCCACGGAGCTTCCCAGACTGATGTGTGGAATGGAATGAAGTAATCCCTTGGATTTAGCAGGCCTCTGCATTTTGCAATGCAGTTCTTGGCTCAAAAAACATACCAGAATGTATATAAAAGTGCTCAATTTGTAATGAAATACATTTGGAAATGCATCCTTTGAGAGGATATATGTTTCAAAATGTGTATTTTGTGAGAAAATACAGTCAAAACTATCTATATAACTATGAATTTGTGTATGGATTTGTTTTTTAAAAAAGAGTTCACAGATTAATGCAGAAATGGGACAGAACCAGACTTATGAATGAACAGATGTGGAACCAACACAGACCAGAAACAGACCTGTTCTGTCCATCTCTAGCTACACCTGCTGAAATTCCCTCTTCTGCACATCTGTTAAAAGTATAGCACACATGTCCTTTCTTGTCACCCGAGACCTCTGAATCATGTGATTCTCTGTGATCTCCAATATTTAATCATTTGATATATCTCCATATCATTTTATAAACAATCATTGAACGAGAACTTGGTCAAGCTTTCCGCACCTTTCCTCCAGCATAATTTCTCCAAAACAAGCAAGAAACCAAATGTGTGATCACATCTGTTGTTGGTGTTCCTCCACGGTCTTATGGTTCCATCTTGGCAATGGAGCAATTTTTAACCCTCTATTTTCCACTCTCTCATACTCTTTTCTTCCTTCCTTCCTTCCTTCCTTCCTTCCTTTTCCTTTGTTGGGGGGGGAGTATTCTCTTTTCAGGAGGACGTAGGGCTGTTCCTCTCTGTGGGTGGTGGCACAGGAGCAAATGAAGAGCAAGGGGCTACATGTAAGGTAACAAAACCGTTACCTGTTCCTCTGCTATTCTACCTACCACACTTGCGCCAGATCTACACCTCATGTCATAATGATGCAATCCCATCATGGTGACTCTATATTCCTCTTGCACACTTATACCTCATAGCACACACACATCTATTGTGGTATTTTGCATAATATGGAATAAAAAGCAGGAAATAATGGTAGAAAAGTGATATATGGAATGTGTGATGTGCCTCAACAGTTATCAGTGCATTTCAGTACTGATAAAAAAGCACTAATGTAGATCTAGCCCTGATGTGCTGTTTCTCTGCTCTCTCAGCTGCTGTACTCTGTTGTTGCAGGTTGCTGGGGTATGTTGGGCTGGGCAGACAATCTCTGTTTATCTCTCTCCAGATGGCAGAAATGGCTGGGAGGGAGAAACTGGAAAGTGCCTCTCATCTAGTAGCGATGTTCCTGCAGTTCGGCCTCCTGTCTTCAACAATGCCACAGGCTACAAGACACAGACTGAGAGCTAAAGGCCAAGAACCCTTTGGCTCACATCTCTTGCAAGGCATTGGTCTTAAATATCTGGAGGGTGAAGGGAGGCAAAGAGCCTCAGTCAGGTGCCTTAGATTGAATCAGATGCTGTATGAGGTTGGGCAGGTTGTGGCTGAGAGAGTTCAGCCTTTTCTGTAGTGGTAGCTCAGTTTTGGAATGTTCTCCCCATGTGTCTGGTACCCACCCGTATTAATTTTTGGCCTCATATAAAAATGGCTTTCTTTGCTCAGACTTTTAATTCAGGATTGTGATGTTGTATCTGTCTGTTGCTTTCAGTGTTTCTGTCTGATTGGTGTTTAATTTTCTTGCTTTTAAAGGGTTTGATATTAGTATTATAATAGTGTTTTTAATGTTTGATATTATTGGGATTTTGTGATCTGCCTAGGAAATCATTGCATTGATAAGACTGCCTAGAAATAAATAACAGGCCCTGATCCAGTGAAGTTGTGACCAAGTCCTAGAGAAAGCAAACATGAACAAACCTTCCTGAATGGCTATGTGTAGTATGGTCTTACATACTTGTATAACTAAAGGTAATAATAGTGGAAATAAAAGCAACCAAGAGTCTTGTGGTACCTTAAAGACTAACAAATCTATTCTGACAAAAGCTTTCATGGACTATAGTCAACTTCATCCACAAAAATTTATGCTAGAATAAATGTGTTAGTCTTTAAGGTGCCACAAGACTCTTGGTTGTTTTTCCTGCAACAGACTAACACAACTACCCTCTGGATACAGTGGAAATGTGAGAAACAATGTCCATAGGATTCTACAGCTTTTTTCCCATACTTGAAAATACTTAATTTAAAACTGCTACAGTATTTTAAGGCTGCAGTCCTATACACACTGACCTAGAAGTAAGTGTAATTAAGACTCATGTCTGAATAGACATGCATAGGATTGCTCTGTAAATAAACCTACTTCCTATGGAACTAGAATTAAATCATGTGATCAGTGTTTTTAGAAGTCACTTTTCTGTCTATCATTTCCTGCACAGTGTCTTGAAACTTAATTCTACCTGTTTGATTTTCAATACTGATAGGGTGCTATTTATATAAACCAGTGAGGAACAAGACTAGGATTGAAAACATTGATTTAATTAATAAAGCTGATTAACTGATTAATTATAGATGAACATTTTGAATGGTTAATCAGCTTTTAACTGGACATGTGCTTTGTCAAGGTGTGTTTGAGTAATATATTTATAAATTGCTTTCCCCAACAATAAAAGGATGCTATTCCATGGTTTCAAAGTACTATCCATTTTGAGGGGGTTTAATTGTTCTAATTAATTCATTGGCTAAAGACAACATAAAAAGTCAGGTTTCTAAAAACCTTAACTGGGGATCAAACCTTAAGCCATCAATTAAAGCTAGGTGGCTAGAATTACTTCTTGATCTCCAGCCCAAACATTCCTGCCTGGAAGTATGGAACCATGGGGAGAAGGTATAATGTTAGTAATGAGCATCCAGTATGTAGTTAGTGAGTGTGAGAGCAAACCTATGGCCCCTAGCCAGAGTCTGAGGGGGCCATAGGATACTTCAGATTCCTGGATCAGAGGCCAGAGACAGTGTTCCGACCTTCGACCCAGGAGTCTGAGCTCCCTGGACACTCCCCCTCACAGCTGGAGTGGAGAGAACTGCACTGGCTGCCTCTACAAACTTGAAAACACAAGCTCGGAGAGGAGGGAAAGGGGCCGGTTCAGTGAGTGCGGTGGGGAGGGGAGGAGACTGGGGTGGCCAGCTTCTGCAGAATCCTTCAGCTACTCCAGCCTCCTTCCCTCCCACTCCGCAAAGCCCCAGCTAGACCAGCAAATGCCTGTCTAGCTAAAATGCAGAGCGGGGCAAGCACAGAGGAAAGGATTGCCTCCAATGCTCCTCTTATTCTGCATAGGATTCCCATCAGCCTTTGAGTTCGGAGGCTGATGGGAATCCTGATAGGATTGCACCATTACGCTGTTCAACGTTTCCATTATCAGGGGAGTTTGTGAAATGAACAAATAAATGACAACATGATATGTATAGTGTATTAGTATATATTGTGAAGTGGTTAACAACACGAGGAATAGGCTGAAAGGTCTCACCATCAACCTTGATCCAAATCTCAGCTCAGCCAATAATACAATGGGTGGCTTTAAGCCAGCTTTCCCTAACCTGAAGCAGTCTTTAAAAACCAGATTTTTTTCCACAAAACTGCTGCTGCTGATTGGGGGTTGTATGTATCATGTGTCGCAGCAGTGTCAGAGGCGCGTGTATACAGGTATAAACGGTCCATGTAGATTAGCACCTGGTGTCCTCCAAGCTGGCTAGGGATGACAGAGGTTGTAGTAGTTCATTACATCTGAAGGGCACCAGGTTAAGGTAGGCTGCTTTGGGCCCTGAATCTGTCATACTGGGTTCAGGGCTGCAAGGATTTCTGGACTAATACATATATAATGATTTGAAGTTGTGGGGGAAAGCACTATATAAACCATAAGCAGCATGGTTATTACTCATTTCAAAGGAATTCACCTTTAAGTAAGCTCCTTTGAAGTCATGTTGAAGCATGCAGGAGGAAACCAGAAAGTTTTTCAGCCCAGCCTCCTTCTGTGGCACCAGACCATACCAGGAGTGGAAAATCAGGATTCTTCATCATGTGGACAGCCCCAACAGATAAAGGAGGTTCCCTGCTTCAGTTGTTCACTCTGAATTCAATGAGGGCAATGAGAATGGGGACAGGGGAGGATCATAGAATAGTAGGGTTGGAAGGGGCCTATAAGACCATCAAGTCCAACCCCCTGCTCAATGCAGGAATCCAAGTCAGAGCATCCCTGACAGATGGCTGTCCAGCCTCGTCTTGAATGCCTCCAGTGTGGGAGAGCCCACCACCTCCCTAGGTCATTGGTTCCATTGTCATATTGCTCTAACAGTCAGGACGTTTTTCCTGATGTTCAGCTGGAATCTGGCTTCCTGTAACTTGAGCCCATTATGCCGTGTCCTGCACTCTGGGATGATCAAGAAGAGATGCTGGCCTTCCTCTCTGTGACAACCTTTCAAGTAGTTGAAGAGGGCTATCCTATCTCCCCTCAGTCTTCTCTTCTCAAGGCTAAACATGCCCAGTTCCTTCAGTCTGTCTTCATAGGGCTTTGTCTCCAGTCCCCTGATCATCTTTGTTGCCTCCTCTCAACCCTCTCCAGCTTGTCTGCATCCTTCTTAAAATGTGGTGCCCAGAACTGGACACAGTAGTCCAGATGAGGCCTAACCAGTGCTGAATAGAGGAGAACTAGTACTTCCCAGGATTTGGAAGCTATGCTTCTATTAATGCAGCCCAAAATAGCATTTGCCTTTTTTGCAGCCACATCACATTGTTGGCTCATATTCAGCTTGTGATCTACAACAATTCCAAGATCCTTCTCACTTGTAGTGTGGTTGAGCCACGTATCCCCCATCTTGTAACTGTGCATTTGGTTTCTTTTTCCTAGGTGCAGAACTTGGCATTTACCCCTATTAAATGTCATTCTGTTTATTTATTTATTTCATTTCTATACCGTCCAATAGCTGTAGCTCTCTGGACAGTTCACAAAAATTAAAACCAAATGGCACACAATAAAACAATTTAAAATATATAGAACATTAAAACCACAATATGACAATGCAACCACAATAAAACCTAGCAGCAGTGTAGGAATTTAAAATACAGATTTAAAACACTCAAGGTTAAACATGCCCAGTTCTTTCAGTCTCTCTTCATGGGGCTTTGTCTCGCTTGCTTGTTCTTGCCCATCCTGCTCATGTGTTGTGGCAACTAAATTTTAAAAACCTGAGGAGGGCTCTTGAGACCACAGGATGCAGTGTTTGTGAAAATCCAATCTGGGTATCTCATTTTAGGATCCATAAGCCTTAAGGACAGATCCTTAAACATCTTGGGACCCAAGTATCTGAAGGCAGGCCTCCCCTGTAATGTGTTCTCAGATCTGTGGGGGAGGCCATCTCATTGTCCCACCATGGGGGGGAGGGAGTTTATCAAGTGGTGACATGAGATAAGAGTCTTTTCTGGTGTGGCACTCCAACTTTGGAATGCCCTCACATTAAATTATGCCTGGTGCCAACCTTACCAACATTTTGACACCAGGATTAGTTCCATTTCTTTACTTAGCTATTTATGAATGGTTAGTTTGCTAATGCAATTAATAGGACCGGATCTATTGTTGAATATTTCTTTTCTCTGTTGATCATCTATTGATTTTACTAGAAGCTTATTATATTTTATTGTTGGTTGTTTTTAATATTGTTATCCACCCTAGGATTTTTATGAAAGTCAGGATATAAATAGAGCTAAATAAATAAAATAACAAATAAATGTATCTCTCAGTTCCTGTGTAAATAGTTTTCAGAGGGGGGAGGTGTTATTTAATATTTCTTATCAATTGCTCTAGTTGTTACATGCTGCAGGTATATTGACAAATGGGATTCCCTTTGTATCTCTCCTGGGAAGACAGCAAAGCAGCAAAAGATAGATCCTACTATAGAGTACTTATAGTGTTATCCAATATATGTCTACTCAATAGTAATTTCAATGGCACATACTCCTAGGTAAGTGTGAATAGGATTAAAGCCTTAGATATATTCCAACTTATATATCTTATATATATATTCCCCTTCACGGATCACTGCCTTGTTGTGGCGAAGGGGCTTGCATAACTCAGTGAAGCCATAAGCTATGCTGTGCAGGGCCACCCAAGACGGACAGGTCATGGTAGAGAGTTCTGACAAACTGTGGTCCACTGGAGAAGGAAATGGCAACCCACTCCAGTATTCTTGCCAAGAAAACTCTATGGAATGTAACACAAAGCTAAAAGATATGACGCCGGTACATGAGCCCCTCAGGTCGGAAGGTGTCCAATATACTACTGGGGAAGAGCAGAGGATATTTCCAAATAGTGCCAGAAAGAGTGAAGCGGCTGGGCCAAACCCGAAAGGACACTCAGCTGTGGATGTGTCTGGTGGTGAAAAGAAAATCCAATGCTGTAAAGAACAATATTGTTTAGGAACCTGGAATGTAAGATCAATGAATCAAGGTAAGCTGGAGGTGGTCAAACATGAGATGGCAAGATTGAACATTGACATCTTGGGAATCAGCGAACTAAAATGGACAAGCATGGGCGAATTTAATTCAGGTGACCATCATATCTACTACTGTGGGCAAGAATCCCTTAGAAGAAATGGAGTAGCACCCATAGTCAACAAAAGGGTAGGAAAAGCAGTCCTGGGGTACAATCTCAAAAACAACAGAATGATTTCAGTACGAATCCAAGGCAACCTATTCAACATCACAGTAATTCAAGTCTATGCCCCAACCACTGAGGCCGAAGAAGCTGAGATTGATCAGTTCTATGAAGACCTACAACACCTTCTAGAACTAACACCAAAAAAAGATATCCTCTTCATCATAGGGGATTGGAATGCTCAAGTAGGACGTCAAGAAATCACCAGGATAACAGGCAAGCATGGCCTTGGTGTACAGAATGAAGCAGGACAAAGGCTAATAGAGTTTTGCCAAGAGAACATGCTGATCATAGCAAACACCCTTTTCCAACAGCACAAGAGGCGACTCTTCAGATGGACATCACCAGATGGTCAATATCGAAATCAGATTGATTATGTGCTTTGCAGCCAAAGATGGAGAAGCTCTATGCAGTCAGTAAAAACAAGACCTGGAGCTGACTGTGGCTCAGATCATGAGCTTCTTGTTGCAAAATTTCAGCTTAAATTGAAGAACGTCGGGAAAACCACTAAACCATTCAGGTATGACCTCAATCATATACCTTATGAATATACAGTGGAGGTGAGGAATAGATTTCAGGGATTAGACCTGATAGACAGAGTGCCTGAGGAACTATGGATGGAGCTCCGTAACATTGTTCAGGAGGCAGCAGCTCAATCCATCCCCAAGAAAAAGAAATGCAAGAAAGCAAAGTGGCTGTCTGATGAGGCTTTACAAGTAGCTGAGGAAAGAAGGGAAGCGAAAAGCAAGGGAGAAAGGGGAAGATATATCCAACTGAATGCAGAGTTCCAGAGAATAGCAAGGAGAGACAAGAAGGCCTTCTTAAATGAACAATGCAAAGAAATCGAGGAAAACAACAGAATGGGAAAGACTAGAGATCTCTTCAAGAAAATCGGAGATCTCAAGGGAAAGTTTTCTGCAAAGACTGGCATAATAAAGGACAAAGAAGGCAGGGACCTAACAGAAGCAGATGAGATTAAGAAGAGGTGGAAAGAACACACAGAAGAACTATACAGGAAAGATCTGAATGTCCCTGATAGCCATGATAGTGCGGTCACTGAACTTGAGCCGGACATCCTAGAGACTGAAGTCAAATGGGCCTTAGGAAGCATTAGTAACAACAAAGCTAGCGGAGATGACAATATTCCAGCTGAGCTATTTAAAATCCTAAAAGATGATGCTGTTAAAGTGCTGCACTCAATATGCCAACAAATCTGGAACACGCAACAGTGGCCACAAGACTGGAAAAGGTCAGTTTACATTCCAATTCCAAAGAAGGGCAATGCCAAAGAGTGTTCCAACTACCGCACAATTGCACTCATTTCACATGCCAGCAAGGTTATGCGCAAAATCTTACAAGCTAGGCTTCAGCAGTATGTGAACCGAGAACTACTGGAAGTACAAGCTAGGTTCCAAAGAGGCAGAGGAACTAGAGATCAAATCGCCAACATTCGCTGGATCATGAGAATTCCAGAAAAATGTCTATTTCTGCTTCATTGACTACGCTAAAGCCTTTGATTGTGTGGATCACAACAAACTGTGGCAAATTCTGAAAGAGATGGGAGTACCAGACCATCTTACCTGTCTCCTGAGAAACCTGTACGAGGGTCAAGAAGCAACATTAAGAACTGGACATGGAACAACCGACTGGTTCAAAATTGGGAAAGGAGTACGACAGGGCTGCATATTGTCGCCCTGCTTATTTAACTTATATGCAGAGTACATCATGAGAAACGCCGGGTTGGATGAATCACAGGTCAGAATTAAGATTGCCGGGAGAATTATCAACAAACTCAGATACGCAGATGATACCACCCTAATGGCAGAAAGCGAAGAGGATCTAAAGAGCCTCTTGTTGAGGGTGAAAGAGGAGAATGCAAAAGCTTGTTTGAAACTCAACATTAAAAAAACAAAGATCATGGCATCTGGCCCCATCACTTCCTGGCATATAGAAGGGGAAGAAATGGAAGCAGTGACAGATTTTATTTTCTTGGGCTCCAAGATCACCGCAGACGGTGACTGTAGCCATGAAATAAAAGACGCTTGCTCCTTGGGAGGAAAGCTATGGCCAACCTAGACAGCATAGTAAGAAGCAGAGACATCACCTTGCCAACAAAGGTCCGTCTAATCAAAGCTATGGTTTTCCCAGTAGTAATGTATGGCTATGAGAGCTGGACTATAAGGAAGGCTGAGTGCCGAAGAATTGATGCTTTCGAACTGTGGTGCTGGAGAAGACTCTTACGAGTCCCCTGGACTGCAAGGAGGTCAAATCAGTCAATCCTAAAGGAAATCAACCCTGACTGCTCATTGGAAGGACAGATACTGAAGCTGAAGCTCAAATATTTTGACCTAATGCGAAGAGAAAACTCTCTGGAAAAGACCCTGAAGCTGGGAAAGACTGGAGGCAAAAGGAGAAGGGGACGGCAGAGGATGAGATGGCTAGATAGCATCACCGATGCAATGAATATAGACTTGACACGCTCCGGGAGAGAGCGGAGGACAGGAAGGCCTGGCGTGCTACGGTCCATGGGGTCACGAAGAGTCAGACACGACTGAACGACTGAACAACAACAACAACAACAATATTCCAACACTGAATAGGCAAATATTAGCCCATTGGTGATTGCAGGATAGAAGGAGAATGAAAAAACCAAAATGATTTTCCCTAGTCTGAAAAAAAAGGGATAACATTGATTTATGTATTTGTTTACTTACTGATTTTTTACATTTCTATACTGCCGAATAGTGGAAGTTCTCACATGCTTAAATGACATTATATGTAATACAACATCATCCCATCAAAGATCAATAATATTTAATCTAGGTAAGATTGAGATGCAGTAGAAGCATGATTTCTCCTGAAACCTGGTGATCTCCTAAGAGGTTATTAAATAAGAGCATTCCATATGCTTTTCTGGGGTAAACATGTATCATCATAAAATCAGTTTGGGTCTGCTTTCTTCTATCATCACCTTTCTGAACCTTTGGCATGACCTTTTTCTCCTCCTCTGAGGAAAGGGCAGCAGCATTCTAATTATTACAAAGAGCAATTAACAGTCATCAAACTCTGAACTGTGCTTGTGAACGCAAAGGGACAGGGGGAGTAGAACTTGACTACAGTGCTAGATCTGCCTGGCCAGGTGTAGCCAGCAAGTCACATTCTGACAGGCTTTTAACATGTGAGAATTTGGGAGTCTACAGTAGGTTGAAGAGGTTGTACAAGATGCATCTGTTTCTGTTTCAGTCAAGTCAAATGGCAGTGACTAGATCTCCTAGTTTTAGATCATCTGATGTGATATGCATTTTTGAAAAAAATAATTCAGTTTGTACACTCAAGCCAAAGCCCTGTCTGGACTCCAGTATGTACTCAAAACTCTTTACAAGTCAAGTTCTCCATCCACTTCTGTGGAAGAGATTGATCTGTGCAAGCATCCCTTCTGCTGAAATGAATGGAGACATTCTTGTGGGTAGAGGAACTTTGTATACCCATAAAGACCCATTGGAATATATATTTTAAATACAGCGTTGCTAAATGGGGACATCAGGATGTTGCTAATGAATTGAAATCTTTAAGGATAGTATTCTTCCAATGTACACTACTACTGTAGAGCAGGCTTTTCCAAGCTTGGGCCCCCAGATATCAATGGACACAGTTCCCACCATTCCCAGCCAGCATAGCCAATGGTAAGAGATTATAGGAGTTGTAATCCAACAAAATATGTGGACCCATATTGGAAAGGCTGTTGATGAGGCCATGGTCCAGAATTTATACATACAGAAGTTTCCCCTTCACTCACATGAACAGAGAAACTTTGTCATGCATTGGCGATGCTCCTGTATGCAGTGGAATCTGCCTTTTAATAAACGAGGAAGAGAAATTCCTTCGGATTTAATGATCTAATGCTGTAAATCATAACAAATATTTTATGTAGCATTACATTGGCAAGAGGATCATTTCAACAGAAGCAATACATTCACTGAGCAGAAAGTCCCATTTGCCAGCAGCTGGCATACAAATAAACATTTATATGATAAGCTAAATCTGTATCTGGAGCATTTTAAAAATAAAAAATGGACACAAACATCACCAAAGAGGAACCTGGTGGTGGTGGTTTTTCCTCTCAAGTTCATAGTGTGGTCTTCTAACACCATCAATATTTCAATGGCTTGAGAACAAATTGAAGCACTGATGCTTAAAATTACAAAAAAAAAACCCCCCAAAACACTTGCCTTCCATGTGTGTTGTGTCAGTACATGATACTTAATGCAGACCCACTGAAATCAATGGGGCTTAAGCTAATTTAGTCAGGACTAACTTAGGACTCACTGATCTCAGTGGGTCTCACTTGTCAGACTCTGTGGTTTACGACAACTCTGACCTGTTGTTCAATGGTATTAAATCCTTATTGCAGGTTGGAGGTTGTGATGAAGCTGAAAGAGCAATGCAATGCTCTCAGCATTGCAACCCTGCAACGTTATCCATGGTTTTTATCCCTACATTGCAGTTTGGTCTGGGAGAGTAGTTCACAATAACCCTGCAGTCCAGTGCACTTTTATAACCAATTGCAGGTTAGAGCGCTGTGGTGAGAAAGTAGCTTACAGCAGCCATGCATTGTAGTCTGGTTTGGATTCCCTATCAAAAATACATCATCCCTCTCAGTTTGCAGCTAAGGTCAATCTACTTAACACCCTCTTCACCCCCCACCCTGGCGTCTTTCCAAATCAAGCTTCCAAAAACATGCAGAAGCCTCATGCTCTTTGACTGACATGCAGAATAGTTACACTTTTAAATGTTAAAAAACATTCTAGAAAATGCTTATGTAGTAAGACTGACGTTAGAGCAGGGACTCCTGTTTTTGACACTGATTTCTATTTTCCAGCCCCCCTCAGCTACAGACTGCTCCTCAGGTAACACATGCACACCAGAGATACACTGTAATATTTTGTGGTGGGGACATGCTTGTGCTCTGGGGAAACACCGAAGTTAGCAGATGTATTTTTAAAAAACTATAGGAAAAAAAAAACCCTCACAGGGGAAACAAAAAAAAAAGCCTAAATAGCCAATGAGGACAAATCATGCTCAATGGGCACAGAAAAACAGCAGGATGGGGGAATGGAGTCAGTGGTGCAGTGGAGCCAGGACTCACAGCACTGATGCTTTTTTATTAGGAGGGACACTGACGTCATCTGCCATCCTCCTCAGAATTCCCCTTTCCTCATAGCTGCAATCCATCCTCACAGTAGCTGGGCTGGGCTGTGTGGGGTGGAGAAATGAATTTTCCCAGCAATAATATATTGTTCCTTTTTGTAATGCAAAGTATTTTGAAGAGACTTAGTCTTGAATGGGCAGTAAAGACCCACTGGGCTGGTTCACAGGACACGGCTGAGCCATCATGGGTTATTTAACCCACGATAACGCAGCATATCACGTGAACCAGGTCATTAGCTTTACAAAAGATCTGTTTGTGGTGGAAATGAAAACTGCTGGAACTGGTTTGTTGATATGGAGCAACACGGCTGCCTGGAGTTTTGGACTCTCCTTGGGAGCATGGCTGTGGGGACTGTCATGATGAGCGCCTGCACGTACGAATTCACCACTACACCACTGAATGGAACTGAATGGCTGGAAGCCTGAACAGGAGCACTTCACGTTACAGCAAATCCGTTTGGGGATTATTGTTTTTCTTCAAAAAGAAAATGAAAAGCAGTATAGAAATCCTCTGAAATAAATAAATAAATGTTGCTGCAGGTCCCACTTGAGTGATAGGAGTTGGGAGCTTCCTCACAATCCAAAATGAAACTATTTATATTTTCCATTGTCCAAACCAGGTATATTCCTTCTTTTGCAGGTGTTATGTGTGTTTTTATTATTATTATTATTATTATTATTATTATTATGTAACTCAGTTTATATACTCAAGGATAAATTTGAGGCACTATATACATAAAATAGGTCATTCAAATTCTGCACAATTTAGATAATTGAAACGTATTGGTCAGACTTTAGACTTGCAGGGATGGGCAACTTATGGCCCTCCAGATGTTTTGGACTACAACTCCCATCATGCCTCACCATTAGCTATGATGCCTAGGGCAGTGGTAGTTATAGGCAAAAAACGTGGAGGGTCAAAAGTTGTCCGCCCCAGTTGCTTAAACTTATGCCCATATCTGCCCAAGGGAAATATCAGAGTTTGATGCTTGTGGGATCCATCTTCTCTCATGTTTTGCAAGTTAAGAGTTGCAAAGGTGCTAAATAAACGTGATCCTTGATAAGTAGTTGAATATAACAAAAACAAGGGTAGCATATGTTTAAATATGGAAAGTGCTTGTGCCTTCACGGGTGCCCCTCTAAAGCCAGGGTGGGCAACTTTTGACCCTCCAGGTTTTTTGTCCTACAACTCCCACTGCCCTAGGCATCATAGTGAATGGTGAGGCATGATGGGAGTTGTAGTCCAAAACATCTGGAGGGCCATAAGTTGCCCATCCCTGCAAGTCTAAAGTCTGACCAATATGTTTCAATTATCTAAATTGTGCAGAATTTGAATGACCTATTTTATGTATATAGTGCCTCAAATTTATCCTTGAGTATATAAACTGAGTTACTTTATAATAATAATAATAATAATAATAATAATAATAATAATAATAATAAAAACACATAACACCTGCAAAAGAAGGAATATACCTGGATTGGACAATGGAAAAATGGAAAAACCACATGCCTTTTTTCTTTTCTTTTCCTGAAGAAGGAGAACAGGAGGAGGAAATGGGAAATCAAGAAAAGCGCCAGAAGCTGAACGAATCACAAAAGAACGTTCCTCCGTACATGGGGGAGACATTTTGATACACTTCCTAAGTGTATCCAATTTATGGCTTTCGCTAGAAATCAAGTAGGAGGTTGGGGCAAACCATAACCCTTTACTTTTACCTCTCCTCCTCACCATCTTCCTTTTTCTTTTGCCAGTAAAAGTCTCCCTGATGGGCTTAGCATGGGCCTGTAACTGGAGGAAATGAGGTGCATATGCTATAAGTTATGCTATTTCTCAAGGCAATATGAGGTACCACTTGTTTGTTTGTTTGCAGTATTTGTATACCACTCCACATCCAAAGACCTCAGAGTGGTGAACAGAAGACAGGATAAAGAATAAAAACATCATGTTAAAATTATTTAAAATTGTTTAAAAAGAGACAGAATCCTGATAAAACCAAGTTTGATAAACTGCAGCCAGTCACTCAAGAAAGGCTTCCTGAAATAACAATGTTATTTGAATTCAACTTCTTGGCTGGGATGTCCTAGTAGCAAGAACAAGCAGATGATGAAATGGGGCTGTTGGCAGCATGTACAGTCAGGGCCAGAAATATTGGAACAAGGATAACTGTTTTGGCAGATGGCCGCTGTACACCACCACACTGAAGTTGAAGAAACACACCCAGATGGGAGTGAAGTCAGGACTTTCAACTTTAATTCAAAGGGTTTGACAAAAGTGGGGCACTAACCATTCAGGAAGGACAGCTGGTGGCATACACACACACCCATTGTTGGTGGCTCATAAGTAATGGAACGAATGGCTGACAAGCAGCTGCATGGCCAGGTGTGGCCTGTTTCCTGGGTGCCCCATGACCAGTCAAGCAGATAAAAGGCCTGGAGGTGGTTCTGAGTGTTACATTTGCATTTGGTAGCTGTTCACTGGAACTCCCAACATGAGGTCCAAAGAGGTGTCCATGCGAGTGAAGGAGGCCATCATTAGGCTGAGGAAACAAAATAAACCCATCAGAGAGATAGCAAAAACAGTGGGAGTGGCCAGCACAACAGTTTGGAACATCCTGAAAAAGAAGGAATTAACTGGCAAGCTCAGCAACAGCAAAAGGCCTGGCAGACCACGGAAGACAACTAAAGTGGATGATCGCAGAATGCTGCTCATAGTGAAGAGGAACCCTTTCACAACATCTAGCCAGGTCAAAAACGCTCTTGCGGAGGTGGGCATGTCATTGTCAACATCTACAGTCAACGACTTTATGAATGTAAATACAGAGGCTTCATAACAAGGTGCAAACCACTGGTAAGGCTCAAGAACAGACAGGCCAGATTAGCCTTTGCCAGCAAACACCTAAAAAAGCCTGCCCAGTTCTGAAATAAGATTCTTTGGACTGATGAAACCAAGATTAACTTGTACCAGAATAATGGGAAGAGAAAAGTATGGAGAAGGAAAGGAACAGCTCATGATCGAAAGCATACCACATCATCTGTCAAACATGGTGGAGGCAGTGTTATGGCATGGGCATGTATGGCTGCCAATGGAACTGGGTCACTGGTGTTTATTGATGACCTGACTGCTGATAAAAGCAGCAGGATGAATTCTGAAGTGTATAGGGCTATACTTTCTGCTCAGATTCAGTTGAATGCTGCCAAACTGATAGGACGCTGCTTCATATTGCAGATGGATCATGACCCAAAACATACAGCAAAAGCTACCCCAGAGTTTCTTCAGGCAAAGAAGTGGGATGTTCTTCAATGGCCAAGTCAGTCACCTGATCTCCACCCAATAGAGCATGGTTTTCACTTCCTGAAGACAAGACTGAAGGCAGAAAGACCCACAAACAAGCAGCAGCTGAAGGCAGCTGCAGTAAAGGCCTGGCAGAGCATCTCGAGGGAGGAAACGCAGCATTTGGTCAAGTCCATGGGTTCCAGACTTCAGGCAGTCATTGACTGCTAGGGATGTACGAAAGTCACTTACCTTTTCGCAGATTCTGTTCATGGTGGGGGGGAGAGGCGTTCCGTCCCTCCCCCTGGAATCCTCGATGGCCGGCTGTGCTCCGCGGCAGCTCCGCGGAGCAGCCGGCCAGGCCCAGGCCAGGGCCGTCCGCAGCCGGATTTCCGGCCGCTGAGGGCTCTGGGTAAAAAAAAAACACAACGTGTATGCAAATGGCGGTGGCTACGGCCGCCGCCATTTGTGTTCCTTATTTTTCGCCGTCTTAGTCTACGTCAATATTTACATAGACGAAGACGAAGAAAAGAAATGGGAACGCAAATAGTGTACTGGGCGCTATTTGCGTTCCCCTTTCTTGCTTTCATCTTAGTCTATGTAAATATTGACATAGACTAAGACGGCGAAAAATAAGGAACGCAAATGGCGGCGGCCGTAGCTGCCGCCATTTGTGTACGGGTTTTTTTTTTTTTTTTTACCGCGACGTGATAGGCTACGTAAGTCTTTACTTAGCCTATGACATCTATGGGGAAAAAAACACAAAAACACAGATTGCAAATGGCGGCGGCAGCAGCTGGTCGGAAGACCAGCCACCGCAGCTGCCGCTGGAGCCGCCACCATCCGAAATATCCGCCCCAGGTAAGTCTTGTCCCGGGGGGGGGGAATCTGCGGGGTGCGGGGGGGTGGCAGGCCGTTCTGTGCTGGATTTCGGGGGGCCGAATGCACTGGCATTCGGCCTCACCGAGATCCGTTGTGGAATTCTCGGACATCCCTATTGACTGCTAGGGATGTACGAAAGTCACTTACTGTTTCACGGACCTGCTTCGCGGTAGGGGGGGAGGGTCTCTGTCCCTCCCCCCGGAATCCTTGATGGGGGGGTGCTCCGTCCCTCCCCCCGGAGTCCTGCCCGGCCAGCTCCGCTCTGTGGGGATTCTGCGGAGCCGCCCGCCGGCTCCGCCGGCAGCCGGACATCCAGCCACTGGGCAGCAGGGACGCAAATGGCGGCGGCCGTGGACGCCGCCGTTTGCGTCCCTGTACTTAACTGTGATAGGCTACGTAAATATTTACGTAGCCTATCACGGCAAAGTAAAAAAAAAAAGCGTACACAAATGGCGGTGGCTACGGCAGCCACGATTTGCGTTCGCTATTTTTTTACTGTTCTAGCCTATGTAAATATTTAAGTAGGCTAGAACGGCTAAAAATAGCGAACGCAAATGGTGGCTGCCATAGCTGCCGCCATTTGTGTACGCTGCTCCCAGCCGCGGATGGTCAGGAGACCAGCTGTCCCCGCCCCTGCCACTGCCCCCCACCGCCGCCGCCCCTGCTGCCCCCGCCGCTGCCCCTGCCGCCGCCCCCACCACACCTGCCGCCCCGCCGCTGCACCTGCCGCCGTACCTTCCGTCGCCCCGCCCCTTCTGCCGCCTCGCCACCACCGCCACACCCATTGCCGAAGCCGCCGCTGCCCCCACCGCTGAAGCTGCCGCCACATCCGCCACATCCGCCCCAGGTAAGTGCCGTTCCGGGGGGTTCTGCAGGGCGGGCGGGGGGGCAGGAGGCCGTTCCGCCACGGATTCCGGGGGGCCAAATGCCAGTGCATTCGGCCTCACTGGAATCTGTGGCGGAATTCTCCGCCATCCCTATTGACTGCAAAGGATTTTCATCCAGGTATTAAAGGTGATCCTTAAGTGCCAAAACAGTTATCCTTGTTCCAATATTTCTGGCCCTGACTGTATATGACAACTTGTAAACAGTATTAGTATACAGAGTAGCAATGTGCTGAAGATGGTGGTAGACTCATGATGGTTAGGAGGTAGCTACGGACATGGTGTTTCCTTGTATGCATTTAACTATCTAAACAACAGGGGAGTAAGATTGTTAACGGGGACTGGTCAATGTGAAAAACCACAAACCCCGTGATAGGCTACGTAACGATTAACGTAGCCTATCACGGCTAGATTTCCAAAGTCAGCCATGATAGGCTACGTTAATCGTTACGTATCACGGGTGACTTGGGAAAAAAAAAAAAGTGCGTACGCAAATGGCGGCGGCCTATGGGCACCGCCATTTGCGTTCCTTATTTGGTCCCGGTAATCTACGTAAAGATTTACGTAGACTACAGCGTAGTCTACGTAAATCTTTATGCAGACTACCGGGACCAAATAAGGAACGCAAATGGCGGTGCCCTATGGGCGCCGCCATTTGCATATGCGCTTTTTTTTTTCAAAGTCACCCGTGATAGGCTACGTAACGATTTACGTAGCCTATCACGGCTGACTTTGGAAATCTAGCCGTGATAGGCTACGTTAATCGTTACGTAGCCTATCACGGGGTTTGTGGTTTTTTTACACTTTGTACTGGTGACGGCGGCAGCCGATCGGAAGACCGGCTGCCGCCCCTGCCCCCGCCGAAAGGCCGACGAACCGCCGCCGGGACCCGCCGCCAGGAGGGACATTCACCAAAGGTAAGTCCCATCCCGGGGGGGGGGGGTGGCGGAGAATTTCACCGCCGATTTCGGGGGGCCAAATGCGTTGGCGCTCGGCCCCCTGAAGATTCGGGGAGAAATTCTCCGCCATCCCTAGGCGTTGGCTACCAGGAAGAGAGCCTACTCTGCTGTGGCACCCTAGTTGTGGAATGAGCTTCCCAGAGAGGCTTGCCTGGCATCTATATTGTGCTCTTTCCAGCACCAGGTAAAGGCCTTTTATTTTCTCAGGCATTTTAATCTTTTGGCTCTGTTGTTTTAACAGTGTTACTGTATTTTAAATCTCTGCATTGCTGCTAGGTGTTATTGTGGTTTGTACTTTATATTAGAGTTTTAAGCTTTTACATTTTATATTGTATTTAATGATGCATTCGGTGGTTCTAATTGTTGTGATCTGCCTAGACAGCTTCAGCTATTGGGCAGTATAGAAACATAATTGATAAATAAATAATATGAATGCTTTTATGAGTTAATAGTATGGAGTATAAAAATATAGAATTTGTTTGGATTATATCATATTTTCATGTATATTTATATTTAAGAGGGGTTTGGTATGTGTATATAAGATAATACTGATCACTGATTTGTATAGAACTTAAGACTTAAATTGAATTATTAAAAAAAAAATTGTAGTTTTTGATCCCAGTCTAGGTTTCCTTTCTTCTTCTTCTTTCCAGGCAAAGACCCTGTGCTTTTAACATCTTTTGGCACAATGCGATGTCTCAGGGTGTGTGTGCCAGAGTCCATAGGATATTGCGGAGCTCCCTCCCTGTGGTCACAGAAGGAAGTCCACAGTCAGGGGTGGCCTCCACATTGCAATGGCAAAAACCTTTGCCCCCACGGCTCCTCCATTGGCAGTGCTCCAACAGTGGCAGGGGCTGAAACAGGGCATGTCGGGGCAGACCAAGGAGGCCTTGGATCCATAGGATCCAAAGTCTTCCCTGCCACCACCACCCCCAATAAGAAAACAAAGCCAGATGTAGAGCTGGTGTAGTTGATCCCGCCCTGCTGCCTCAATTGCAGTCAATGGGCAACAAATTAGAAAAAATCATCAGTGATGGGGGGGGGGAGGAACAAACCACCCCTCCTTCTGCCTTTGCTAGTACAAAATGGCTTAGGAATTGGCAGTTTCTCCACCAAGGAATCTCCTCCCAATGTCCTGACTTCCATAGGACTAGTGTGTTCTCAATAAGCAAAAATCTGGCAGGTGTAGCTTTCTGGGTTACTTCTCCTCCATGCTAGGAAAAGCTGCAGCTGTTGTGTTTCTGAACTGAGAAGATGCCTAAATGTCGCCTTGGATATTCTTAAATTTAAAGGTTTTTCTCTCTTTTTTGACAATTCAGAATAAATTCCTAGCATGTGGAAAGATCCAATCATAATTCAGTAAAGAACACTTTCAGAGTATGTCTATATATGCTCTATAATTCAAGTGCTTTGTGATGTATACAAATGCTTTTTTTTATTCCCAGTGCCCACACAGAATAAAAGATGCCAAGTTCTGTCTGGACTTCCCTTGGCTTTGCCTTATTAGTTTATGGATTTATGTCAGTATATTTGTTTTAGGCAAGCTGAGAGACACTGATACTTGTATTTCCTCCCCTGCATAAACAGCTGAAACAGTTTGTTGCATTTGTCATTTCCCTTCTGTTTCCTAAGAAGCCTAAGTAGTTGTCCCTTTTCACTATTGCTCTTCTTCATCGTGAGGCTTCCTACCACATGGAATCTCTCACAAAGCTACTCCAGTCTAAGATGAAATATTGATGTTTTTGGAATATAAAAGCCTATAAATATAATGTCTCATTTATTAAGTATCCACTGTCAGTTATCAGTGGTATTGTTTCTATACTCACAATGAGCTGAAATTTTCTATAAGTATCCTTCATGAAGTCCTATAAAAAAGGCTTTAATTTAAAAGCTTCCTAAAAGTAATGGAAGCCTCAAATAAAATGTGGAAAGAGCTGAAGCCATTTTCATTTGATCTTTCATATGTTTATATATGTTAGAGAAGAATGATTGTTCTTTTCCTTGGTGTAATTCGTTTTTTTTAATTGGCGGTGGAGAACCAGATGGACCTATGCTTTGGAAAGAGTCCAATATGCATTTTATCCTGAGCCAGCTATTCACTAATTTGGTTCTGGAAGATGGGAATCTTGAAATACTCCCAGACAGATGAGGCAGATTTCGGGATTATAATAATTAGAAATGGAAAATAATTTCAGAAACTAAGGGGATGATGGTGGTTCAGAAACAAACTCCCTCCAGGTTTGAAAATACTGACCTTATTACAGTCTCAGCCAAAATCCCTTTAATGTCACTACTTTACAGCAGAATCCTATGCATGTCTGTTTAGAAGCTGTGTCCAATGGAACTTCCTTCCTTCCAGGTAAATGGGTATAGGATTGTAGCCAATGAGCTGGTTCACGTGTCTCGATAAGCCACCCTGAAATAAGCTAAGGTGGGTTGTTTGTTTGCTCGTTAGCCCATGTCACTCCCAAGAGATGATCAGGTGCTCAGAGGCCTGCTGTGGCTTGTTTCCCGCTTAGTCCTCCTATGCACTCCTGGCACATATCCCATGGGCCTTTGTGGCAGAACCTCAGTGGCCTACTCCACTAATGAACACAAATGCTCCTGTTAGAGGAAAAAAGTTTATTTTGTAGATTTTTTTCACCTTTTTAGAGATTTGTGCAAATTTAACTTAAAAAAAAAACTGCACAAAGTTGATAAAGTGCAGTACTTACTGAAAATTTGTGCAAATCCCCCCCCCACACAATTAAAAACACACACAAAATATGCACATATCTCTACACGGGTGAAAAAAAAGAGTTACATTTGTGTGAATCTCCCTGAAGATAAAAAAGACACCTTAAATTTGTGGAAATTTCCCCAAAGGTGAAAAAAAAATGTTAAATTTGTACAAATCCCCCAAAGGTAGGGACAGAAGGATGTTGCTGTCTAGGGAGATGACAAAGTGGAGGAGTAAGCTGACTAGTGTCATTTCAAGACATAATAGAGAGTGGATATTGTTAGCGAGATTGCAAGGAGTGACCAGGTTTTTAGCTCGTCTTGCCAGGCAGCTCTGTAGTCTTTTCCACAAGCCATGGACAAGCCATTGTGCTGGGTTTGCACATCATGACAAGCCACTCTGAAAACAAGTGACATTGAACAACCCAACAATCCATGGGTGCTGGGGGGTGGCTTGTGCATGGTAAACAAACCATGCTGAGGAAACCATGCTGGGTTCTGATGTCATGACAAGCCACCCTGAAAAAAATACAGCCCACCATGTGTTGTCATGTCATGCAAACCAGGTCAGTGTAATTTAAGTTAAGGTTATACATCAACTTGCCCCATTCAGAGCTTCGCCCTTTCATTTCTCCCCCATACCAGCAGCAGTTACAGTAGGACTGAAAGACTTACCAAAACAATTTTTTTCCTTTGCAAAGTTCCCTAGGAACTGTAGTTTGCTGAGAGCTTCTATGTCCTTACTAAGGGCCCAGAAGCCCTGGCAGATTATAATTCCTGGAGAATGTTTTGCTGGGAAGTTCCTATGTTCCTAACTGAGGAAGCAATCCTATGTCCTCCAGATGGTATCTAGGATATTTCAGACTCCTGGCTCCAAGGCTGGAAACAGGGCTCTGACCTCGGAGCCAGAAAACCATGCTTCCCGCCCCCTTGTAGATGAGACAATCACGCCAGCTACCTTTCCACAGAGTGCAGAGATGGGGGAAAGGGGGCATTCCTGGGGGCAGGGAAAGGAGCAAACCAGGGCGGCAGCCATACAGCATATCCCAAGGCTGCTCCAGCTTCCTTCCCTCTCCCTCCCTGAAACCTCTGCGAGCTGGGCGAAAATGCCCACCTAGCTTAAACGCAGAGCGCTCCGCATTGGATACTTGTAAGCCTCCGAGTTTGGAAGCTTACGAGTACCAGGGAGGATCCAATAGGATTGCGCCCTAAGACTCAAAGAGCAGTTCCCCTGTTTGACTCTCCTGTCTGTTGCTGCTGCTGGAAATTACGTCTTGGGGAAGGAGAAGAGGATTGGGGCTAGGGAGACCTGCAGGTCATGCCATGTTTTCAGCGGCACCATGTTCTGAAAGAAGCTAATTTGTGCCTGATCTGAAGCAAGCCCAAATGAACTCATTCCAAGGGAATCTCAGCCACCACCAACTATAATGTATCCAAAGGACTATAGAGTATTGTGTTTCTACTGTAGTTTTAGTTCACCCCCCCACTGCCCCCCTCCAACTGGCCTCTTTTTTTATAAGATAAAAAGAAGAGACTGGAGTGTGGTGTATGGATTGGGGAAATCAAATAAATCTTGCCCCCTTTTTCAATCCAGGCCTGCATGCAAAGCCCCCTTAGACCTCTTATTCTAGGGCTTATGTGTAGCAGCCTGCTCTGGGTGCTCTGGCCACCACATGTTGACCTTCTTTGGCATAAGTATCTCCCAGCCCCTACCACTTCTTTACAGCCCTTTTTAATTGCTTAGACAATTACTATAAATACTATAACAGATACTTAGTGTGAATGTTCTGCAAATCTAAACTGGCAGATCCCAGCATAGAGGTGGAGGCAGTGGGTTCCCCGCCACCCCAAAGGAGTGAAGAGGTTGGGCAAGGATAGCCGGTAGCAGAAAGTTTAGAAAAGATGTGGCTCATTCATGGTTCCAGCAAGACCTTGCTGAAGAAACGGATTGGCAGAGGGGTGGGGGTGGAGCTACTTCTTTTAAAAAAAGAAAGCTATACTATAATTGATCTAGGCAATAGAGCTGCCAACCAACCAGAAAAGAGGTCAGTTGCCAAAAAAAGCAAAGGGCGCTGCCATCCTCTCACCTTCCCCCGTTGTATTATTACTAAAAAAAACCCTACTACACCCTTTACCCCACTCTTTTTCCTCTTGTAAGGAACCCAAGCCTGCTTTATATAGTCCTCCTCCTCTTCTCTGTTTTATCCTCACTAAATCCCTGTGAGGTAAGCTGGGCTGAGAGTCAATGACTGGCCCGAAGTCATCCCACTCATGGCCAAGTGGAGACTAGAACCCAGGTCTCCTGAGTCCCAGTCCAACACTCTAACCACTACACCACACTGGCCTATGATGGGAATTGATAGCTTTTATGATGAGATCTTCATTCAGACCAGCTGAGAACCACTCTAGGCTGTGCTCCTGGCCCTGTCAAAACTGCTAGGCCCTGACCCCTAGCTTCATTCTGGATTCTGCTCCAGCCTCTGCCCTAGCCTCCTTTCTGCACCCTATTCTGGCTACCAGGATTTTAAAACATTTAAACAGTTAGCAAACCTACTAGGCAGGCTTTTGCACAGTGCAGAGGATGAGAGGAAAACAAGGGTGATGAGAAGCAAATGTTAACAGTTTTAGGATAAAACCTTAAATGCAAGAACTACACACTCAAAGATGTGGACAGCAATAAGAAGCTCTAGCAAGCCACTTTGCACCTACAAAATGAAGCGCATGGGAGCCCTTCCCTCTTCCATTGCCTCCTCATGCCCTTCAATACCAGAACAGGAGGTATCTCTGGCTATAGCAGTGCTTCTAATGCTGGCTGGGAATTATGGGAGTTGCAGTCCAACACATCTAGAGGGTGTCAGGTTGGGGAAGGCTGGACTACATTATGCCATCACATTTGTGAAGCATTTGCTTGGTTTGTTTTCATTCAAGCAGGCAGATATTTCTAAAGAAATGAAAGCTGAGATTCTCTAATGAATACCTTGGCCACCCAAGTGATAGTCCAATATACAGTCAGGGCCAGAAATATTGGAACAAGGATAACTGTTTTGGCAGTTGGCCTCTGTACACCACCACATTGAAGTTGAATGGAAACACACCCAGATCATGGTAATTCAACGGCTTTGACAAAAATGGGGCACTAACCATTCAGGAAGGACAGCCAGTGGCATACACATACACCCATCATTGGTGGCCCATATGTAATGGAACAAACCAACATCATTTCAAACTTAAGGATCGCCTTTAATACCTGGATGAAAATCCTTTGCAGTCAATGACTGCCTGAAGTCTGGAACCCATGGACATGACCAAATGCTGCGTTTCCTCCCTCGAGATGCTTTGCCAGGCCTTTACTGCAGCTGCCTTCAGCTGCTGCTTGTTTGTGGGTCTTTCTGCCTACAGTCTTGTCTTCAGGAAGTGAAAACCATGCTCTATTGGGTGGAGATCAGGTGACTGACTTGGCCATTGAAGAACATCCCACTTCTTTGCCTGGAGAAACTCTGGGGTAGCTTTTGCTGTATGTTTTGGGTCATTCTCCATCTGCAATATGAAGCAGCATCCTATCGGTTTGGCAGCATTCGGCTGAATCTGAGCAGAATGTATAGCCCTATACACTTCAGAATTCATCCTGCTGCTTTTATCAGCAGTCAGGTCATCCATAAACACCACCATCCATTGACAGCCATACATGCCTATGCCATAACACTGCCTCCACCATGTTTGACAGATGATGTGGTATGCTTTGGATCATGAGCTGTTCCTTTCCTTCTCCATACTTTTCTCTTCCCATCATTCTGGTACAAGTTAATCTTGGTCTCATCAGTCCAAAGAATCTTATTCCAAAACTGGGCAGGCTTTTTTAGGTGTTTGCTGGCAAAGGCTAATCTGGCCTGTCTGTTCTTGAGTGTTACCAGTGGTTTGTACCTTGTTGTGAAGCCTCTGTATTTACATTCATAAAGCCGTCTCTTGACTGTAGATGTTGACAATGACATGCCTACCTCCACAAGAGCGTTCTTGACCTGGCTAGATGTTGTGAAAGGGTTCCTCTTCACCATGAGCAGCATTCTGCAGTCATCCACTTTAGTTGTCTTCTGTGGTCTTCCAGGCCTTTTGCTGTTGCTGAGCTTGCCAGTTAATCCCTTCTTATTCAGGATGTTCCAAACTGTTGTGCTGGCCACTCCCACTGTTTTTGCTATCTCTCTGATGGGTTTATTTTGTTTCCTCAGCCTAATGATGGCCTCCTTCATTCGCATGGACATGTCTTTGGACCTCATGTTGGGAGACCTAGTGAACAGCTACCAAATGCAAATGTAACACTCAGAATCACCTCCAGGCCTTTTATCTGTTTGACTGGTCATGGGGCACCCAGGAAACAGGCCACCCCTGGCCATGCAGCTGCTTGTCAGCCATTCGTTCCATTACTTATGAGCCACCAACAATGGGTGTGTGTGTATGCCACCGGCTGTCCTTCCTGAATGGTTAGTGCCCCACTTTTGTCAAAGCCCTTGAATTACAGCTGGAAGTCCTGACTTCGCTCCTATCTGGGTGTGTTTCCTTTCAACTTCAATGTGGTGGTGTACAGAGGCCAACTGCCAAAACAGTTATCCTTGTTCCAATATTTCTGGCCCTGACTGTATTTGCATCCCCAGTTAGAGATAGATACATAATATACACCCTGATCTGTAGTTCTATAGCTGCTTGGGATGAAAGCTGTAATGCACCAACAAATCTCCCCTAATTCCAAGGGCTTCGGGTTGTCCTTTCACTTCAACAAAAGGCACAGCTCACATCATGTGTCCACTCCTTTGTGCATGTGGGAATGATCTTTCCAAAGAAGTGAATGGGAAAGCTTGCTCGTTCTGGAGCTTCATGTGTGGTGCAGTGGATTATAGATTAGCGATATTGTCAATTTTACTTAGTACTCAGTGTATTGCCAGCCTACTATTTTCAGTGATTTCCTGAAATGGTGGTAATTTCTGGTTATTTTACGATGATAGGCATTTGGTAATATGAAAAATAAAATCCATTATTTCACAAAGTGGCCAGTTTTCTGAAACAACATGCATAGGCGAGGTTAGCAGACCCCACTTTTTAGGGGCTGTATTGCCAAGTTAATATAGCCCTGAATGTCTCCTTTGTCTGTATCTCTTTCCAGTGCGACTTCGGTCAGGTTCTGCACAAACACAAATTCTTACATATGTTATTCTGGTAGAAATGTTTGGAAATGTATCCACTCCATTTTTTTTAATGGTCTTTGAACTAACACATGACCAAATATTTAACAATAAGGGAAGTGTTTTTTTTAGGGCACGTGACTCTTAAGACACCATCAAGTTACACCAACAAGCTTTCTTGAAAACAAAGCACATTCTTCTTCTTACCTGGAATTGAATCCATCAAGGACTGCTTCTGGGGCAATACCTTAAACCAGGTAAGACTGTTTCAAACATTGTGATCTTGAAGGACAATTGTGTTTTCAGTTAGGGATTCTAGCATTTGAATATCAACAAATTAGTGACCTTTTTGCCTGTATATTAATCTGAAAGATAATTGTTGGGGCTGGCTATTGTTATTATAGTGGATCCCAGGATAGCTGAAAAGGGCTGCAGACTGCAGTCTTATACATAGCGATCATACTTGCAAAGAATTGCAGCAGGGCTGGCCCAACCGTTAGGCAGAGTGAGGCAGCTGCCTCAGGTGACATTTTTTGGGTGTCTGGGCAATACATGGTTAGTTATTTAATTTGTCATAATTATATATTTACTGCCAGGAATGGGGAGAGTTGCTTGAGGAATTTTCTGCCTCAAGTGCCAAAATAACTTTCCTGGCTTTGGGTCCTGTGCACCTTGACTTGGGTGAGGGATGCCATTTTCTGCTCAGTCTTGGGCTGAATTGCAGCCATAAATTGATACTATAATTGCAGGGTTACAGGGCATTCTCTAAAGCCACTGTCAGAAGTCACAAAAGGGGCTGTGGTGGGTTGGCAGTAGGGATGTACGGATTCCTCATCGTCCATTCCGGTGGGGAATCCATGGGGGGGGGAGGTGATCCATTCCTCCCCGCCCTCCGGAATCCTCTGGAGCGGCTCTGTTCTGCGAGGATTCCGGTAGTGGGGAGCCCGGCTTGGGGGCCACTTACCTTGTTGCCTGCTGGCCAGAGCTGTTCACCTTCTCCCTGCCGATCGCCATTTCTTTTTTTTTTTTTTTTAAGGCGATTGGCAGGATGTGCCCATAGACTTATACGCAAAATAGAGCTGTGAATCTTACATATAAGTCTACGTGTCCAGGCTGACTCTATTAGACAAAGATGGATGGAACTGGGATTGGGGGCAAGATAAAAAGATAATGTCACATTTTTGAATTTGATCAATTCAGAGCTATACTTTTCTATGCTCAAATTAGAACCTAAAATCCCTGGTTCATTATGTTTAACAATATTTTGAAAATATTTTCCAGGGATAACCCTGCTGAGCTTAATTCCACTTGTATGGATCTCCCTGACTGGCTGCTGGTCTCAGTCTTACAGATCAAGCATTTACTCCACAACCTGGTATCCGGCAAATCACCTGGGGAAGATATGCTCCCCCCAGAATTATTTAAATGCAATCTTTTCTGCTGGGCCCCAGTGCTGGCAAAGCTGTTCTCATATACTAATCTAACTGGAATCATCCCTGCCGGGTGGGGGTCTAGCATTATCGTTCCACTGCACAAAAAGGGTGAAAGATCAGACCCTAAGAATTATAGGCCAATTAGCCATAGTTTCTAAAGTGTACGGACGTTTCCTGTTGAAGAGATTGGAAGCTCTGGCAGAAGAAAACAACATTCTTGCCGATGAACAAGCAGGTTTCCGGCAGGGAAGGAGCACATTTGACCAATGTTTTGTGCTCTCCAATTTGATTTGTAAATGTCCGTGTAGGCCTGGAAGTAGACTCTATGTACCTATTGTGGATTTTACTTCTGCATTTGATCTAATAGACAGAAACGGTTTATGGGAAAAATGGTCACATACAAACATTGATAAGTGGCTGCTGGTTTTGGTGCAGAAAATTCACTCTCATACAGTTCTGAAAGTTCATACTGGTCTGTCAGGAGTGCTTTCTGGAAAAGTCAACACCAGAAGGGGCGTTAGACAGGGTGCGTACTGGCCCCCTTTTTGTTTAATTTTTATGTGAATAGTTTAGTGCCAGATTTAAATTCCCTGGATCACTTCCCTTCATCCTTGGGACCCCCAAAGCTACAAATGTTACTTTATGCAGACAATATGGCCCTTCTCTCAACCACCCTAGTAGGTCTAAGGAGACTTTAAACAAACTTAGTTTGGTCTACAGAAAGGAGAAGTTGGTTATAAATTATTCCAAAACCAAGGTTATGTTTTTTTCTAAAAGGAAACGACTACATAAATGGAGTCTTGATGAGCATACAATCGAGCAATGTTCCAGCTTCAAATATTTGGGGGTACAACTTTCCTCAAATGGCAGCTGGAAACCCCACATAGAGGCAGTAAAGCTTGCCGCCTGGAGGACTGCTAAATCAACCTTATCTTTTGGGTGGCACAATGGTGGTTCTCTGGTGGGCCCAGCCTTGGAAATATATCTCGCTAAAGTGCTTCTCCAACTGCGGAGATATGGGTCAGGGTCATGTCCCAGTAGGTGAGACCATTCGAAATAAATTTTTGAGAATGCTGTTGGCACTCCCTCTGGGAGTCCCTTCTTCCCTGCTAAGATTGGAAGCTGGAATTATGTCTATTCAAGCAAGAACAGACAAAGCTCTCATCCTTTACAGCAAAAGACTACTGAGCTCTGCTGTGGGAATTTGGCAAAACAAAGCTTTCTTGAACAAATTGACATGGGTGGTTGGGCTCAGCATTGGCTAGTGCTGTCTCAGGCCTATTTTGAGGACCCCTGCAATTCCCTAACTAACTTGGATAAGTGGAGTATTAGAGACATAATTTCTGAAGCAGATTTCCATGAAACTATTCTGGTGAGCCAACACCAGGCCTCTCACCATAGTTTAGCTTTTTCAAGAGACGACAATATTTACAATGGTATTTCCAGGATTTAACTTTTGTGGTTCTCAGAAAGGCTTTTACAGCCCTTCATTTAAAAACAATGAAGACAGCTTATTTGGATGGGAAGTACAATGGGATCCCTTTGACTCAGCGGGCCTGTATTTGTAGCTCTGGGGAAGTTGAGGATATAGTACATTATCTTCTTCCTCGCCCCTTGTATGAGGAACCTAGGGCCCACTTTTCGGGGAACCTCCAGAAAAGTAGAGCTGAAAAGTAGAGCTCCTGTGGAAATCATTTCTGATTTACTGGCAGATTATAGCAAATTTATTACAATGAGGATCACATCTTTTTCAGCAGCAGCTCAAAAAATCCGCCATAGCTTTTTAATGACATCTGCTGTGAAGTGCCAAGGAGATCATTTACTATAACATAAAGCTGCATGAGCATGTCCAGTTTGTGCATTTGGTATATTTCTGTTATATGACACTGCTTTTTATTCTCAGCGCCAGTTTTTAATGAACTTATTCATTTTAACATTTGTATTCATTTGGAGAAGCCACCACCACCGGGGAAGAGGCGTGCCTGCTGCTGCTGGGCCTGCTGCTGCCACCGCTGCCGCCGCCACCGCCACCACCACCAGACCTTCCCTGCAGACTTCTGCCTGGCAGACTGCCAGTCCCTGCAGGACCAGGCCCCCAGATACCGAGCCAGCTGTGCTGCTTCCACCTGCCCCTCCTTGGAGGGGCTGCATAAGCTGGCTGGCTGAGGTGGCCTGGGAGAGCCAGGGCCTGCAGGAGAAGCCACCACCATCGGGGAAGAGGTGGGCCTGCCGCCGCCACCAGGCCTTCCTTGTGGACTCCTGCCTGGCATTATTTTTAAGGGGATTTTTAATTTTTTTTAATTGGTTGTTGTTGTTTTTTCTGGGGGATTTTGTTGTGTTTTTAGGGGTGCGTAGCCTGCCTGATAGGCAGGAGCAAAGGGGCATGTGTCCACCTGATGGAGGCAGTGGGGGGAGTGTTGGGGGCCAGAACATACCAAGGCTGGGTGGCAGGCACTGGCGGAGCACTAGGGGCAGGCCATGCCAGATAAGGGGAACAAGGGAGAGACGTGTAGTATCTGTCCCCTGCTCCAGGCCTGTCCAGAGCCAAAGGATGGCTGGGGGAGGCATGACCCCATCTTCTGGCCTTCGTTTGCTGCTCTGCAATGCCAGGTCTGTTACCCAGAAAACCTTCCTCATCCATGACATGATCCTGGATGAGGGTGCAGACCTGGCATGTATTACGGAGACCTGGCTGGCCGAGGCTGCTGCTCCAACCCTTGCAGCCATATGTCCAGCCAGATTTTCATATGCACAGCAGCCGAGGGCTGGGGATCGGGGAGGGGGAGTGGCTGTTATTTACCGAGAGTCCTTGGTCTTCACCACACCCCCTCTCCGGGAGACCAAGGTTGCTGAGTGCATGTACTGGAGGTTGGGCCCAAAGGGCAGTCTGGGGATTCTGCTTGTGTACCGTCCACCCCGCTGCACGACTGACTCCCTGGCTGAGGTGCTTGAGGTGGTCTCTGATGTGCATGTACAGTCCCCTAACTTATTGGTGTTGGGGGACTTCAACGTACATTCGGAGGCCATCCTCCCAGGAGCACCTCGGGACTTCATGGAGACCATGGCCTCCTAGGAGCTGCACCATATAACTGGGCCCACCCATGTAACCAGTTATGCACTAGACCTTGTGTTTGTTTCTGGAGAAGCGGGGAGTGATCTGGAAGTCGGGGGTATATCCACCACCCCCTTGTCATGGTCAGATCACTATCTGGTGACATTGGACTTCTCGGTTCCACAACCCCTCCGCAGGGGTGGAGGACCCATTAAAATGGTCCGCCCCAGGCGTCTTATGGATCCAAATGGATTCCTGAACGCGCTTGGGGATTCTCTGGGGCATGCCAACGGCCACTCGGTCGAGACCCTGGTGGGTGGCTGGAATGCCGCAATCACTGGGGCATTAGATCGGGTGGCTCCGAAACGCCCTCTCCCCCTGAACAGGGCTCGGACTGCACCATGGTTCAATCCGCGGTTACGAGCTCTGAAACAGGAGGTGAGACGGCTAGAGCGCCGGTGGCGGAAGCCTCGCTCCAAAGATGATCAGACACGGGCTAGAGCTGTATCTTCAGCCTATCACGTCGCAGTGAAGGCAGCAAAAAAGGAATATTACGCTGCCTCCATCGCGTCTGCAGAGTGCTGTCCCAGGAGGCTGTTCCAAGTGGTCCGGAGCCTGGTCGGTCCTGTGGCTCCTGAACCACTGGAGCATTCTAAGGCCTCCTGTGAGGCCTTGGCAAGGCACTTTGCAGATAAAATTGATCAGATTAGGTGTGTTACTCTGCACGCTGTGGATACAGTTAGTGAGCAAGAGGCAGCCTGTGGCAAACGGGTTTTGTGGGATCGGTTCCAGCTTCTTCCTCCTGATGAAGTGGACAAGGTGCTTTCATCTGTAAGGCCGATCACCTGCTTACTTGATCCTTGCCCATCTTGGCTCAATATGGGCTGCATAGAGAGACTGGGTGAGGGGATCAGAGCGGTGGTGAACGCCTCCCTTGAGGAGGGAGTGATGCCATTAGCCCTCAAGGAGGCAGTGATAAGACCGCTCTTAAAGAAGCCTTCCTTGGATCCTCAAGTTCTGAACAACTTTTGCCCAGTCTCAAATCTGCCATTTTTGGGCAAGGTGATTGAGCGGGTGGTGGCGATGCAGTTGAAGGCACACTTGGAAGAAGCCAGTTATATAGATCCATTTCAATTGGGCTTCAGGCTTGGGCATGGGACAGAAACGGCCTTGGTTGCCTTGGTAGATGATATGAGGAGGGCTCTGGATAGGGGTGAATGCTCCTTCCTTGTTCTCCTTGACCGCTCAGCAGCTTTCGATACCGTTGACCACAGTATCCTCCTGGACCGCCTGGAGGGGTTGGGCATTGGAGACACCCTGGAGGGGTTGGGCATTGGAGACACCGTATTGTGGTGGTTACGGTCCTTCCTCTCCGGCAGGTACCAGAGGGTAGCACTGGGAGAAGAGGTTTCGGACCCGTGGCCACTCACTTGTGGGGTGCCACAGGGTTCCATCCTCTCCCCGATGCTATTTAACATCTCCATGAAGCCGCTGGGGGCTATCATCAGGAGATTTGGGGTGCGGTGTCATCAATATGCGGATGACACGCAGCTCTACCTCTCATTCAAATCTTCACCAAGGTTGGCCGTAGAATCCCTGTCCAAATGTCTGGAGACGGTGAGTGGCTGGATGGGGAGGAATAAGCTGAAGCTGAACCCTGACAAGACTGAGGTACTTTTGGTGGGAGACAAGAGGAGGCTGGGGGATGTTGACCTGGTGTTGAATGGGGTACGGCTACCCTTGAAAGACCAGGTCCGCAGCCTGGGGGTCATTTTAGACTCCCAACTGTCCATGGAGGCTCAGGTATCAGCTGTGAGCAGGACAGTGCTGTATCAACTCCATCTGATACGGCGGCTGCGCCCCTACCTTCCCGACCATCTGCTTCCATCGGTAGTACATGCCCTGGTCTCCTCTCGTTTAGACTACTGTAATGCACTCTATGTGGGGTTACCCTTGAAGACGGTTCGGAAACTGCAGGTGGTACAGTACGCGGCGTCTCGCCTGATTGAAGGCAGCCACCGGCGAGATCACATCACTCCAGTGCTGAAGGAGTTGCACTGGTTACCAGTTGTTTTCCGGGCCAAATTCAAGGTGTTGGTTTTGACGTTTAAAACCCTATATGGTTCCGGCCCAGCCTATCTTAAGGAGCACCTCCAGCAGCACCAGACAGGCCGCTTAACAAGATCAGCCTCGGATGGCCTTCTCTCTGTCCCATCAGCCAGGACAGCTAGACTGGTGGGGACGAGGGAGAGGGCCTTTTCTGTGGTGGCCCCCACTCTGTGGAACTCCCTCCCTAGGGAACTCCGCCATGCCCCCTCTTTAATGAGCTTCCGTCGTGCATTAAAAACGTGGTTGTTCAGGCAGGCATTTGGGGTGGGTTAGGGTATTTTAGAAAATGTTTTTATTGTAGAATTTTATTGTTTTAAACTGTTTTATTGTACGCTGTACATCGTCCAGAGTGGCTGGGTGACCAGCCAGATGGGCGATTAATAAATTTAATAATAAATAAATAAGTATGGTTATTCTGTTTTCTTGTGGCCTGACCTTTGCATTTTTTAAAATCTTTTTTTGTATAGCTCCCTGCATCTGTTTTTAGGTATTCATTATTTGATGTTTTTGCTTTGGGTTTATGTTATAGATAGCTGTATTGTAACTTGAATGTGTAAAGGCCTTTATGCTATGGGCAAATAATAAACAATACTAAAGGCATATGTCTATCAAAGATTTAACCTCAATTAGAGTAATTCTGTTATTAAGGGAGGGGGAATAAGCTCAGTGGTAGAACACAAGCTTTGCATGGAGAAGGTTCCAGCTTCAATCCGTGGCATCTCCAGTCAGGTAGAAGCTAATGTGAAAACCTCAGCCAGAAACCTTGGAGAGCTGCTGCTAGTCAGAGAAAATAGTACTACGCTAGATACTAGACACATAGTCTGGTAGTATAGTATAGGGCAAATTCCTGTGTTCCTACTTTATAAGGATGCCTGAGAACTATAGCTTTGTCATCAGGGCTAGGGAACTATAACAGAGAATTCTCAGTGCCCTCATAATATGACAAACTCCAGGATTATCTGGGAGAAGCAGTAACATTTAGGGCACAATCCTATGGCAATGACTGTAAGCCTCTGAACCCTCCTATGTAGGGCAGGAGGAGTGGTAGAGGTGATCTTCTTGGCCTCCCTGTCCTCCTGCCCTGCATTTTCGCTAGACAGGCTTTTTTGCCTGTTTAGCGAAAGCATCTCGAAGAAGGAAGGAGGCTGTAGAGGCCTCATAGCTTGTATCCTGGCCTCTCCAGTCTCCTCCCCTCTCCATCCACCAAAACCTCTGCCCCCAATGTCCTCATCTTCCAAGGCTGCATTCTGAACCTTGGAGAGCAGCTGGCACGGTTCTTTCCATGCTGGCTGGGGGAGGGGGGGCAGAGCTCCGACCTTGGATCTGGGAATCTGAATGACCTATGGCCCCTCAGAAGCTGTCTAGGGGCCATAGGATCGTTCCTTTAAACTAGTAAAAATCTGATATAAGACTGTAGTATAGATGTGTGATTAATATCTTCTCTGACTACCTCCCCCCCCCCCTTGAGTCCGGTGACATTTCTCACTGAAATGTAGGGATGTACGAATTGTGTACCTTCCATGCCGCTTGACTTCTGCAGTTTGCGTCCAGTGCTCCTGGAATTATCCTTTTTTTCCCCCCGCTCTGAAAATTATGTAGATAAATCCATACCGACAAACGTAATTCCTATGCCAAGCCGTCTCCTTGAGTCTGCATAACTTCCTTAAGAATTGCTATTTTTCATAAATATTTATGTATTTTTTCTCCCTGCCCTGACATGCAGTAATTACTTTCAGCCAAAATGCTTCCTCTTCCTTGTAGGGGCTTCCCAAAAGAAGGCTGTCTTAGGTGTGCCTGAGAGATAAACTATTTGTTTAAAGCAACGCTGTTTTAAAGAAAGATAAAACCGTTTAAAATGACCATGCTGGTCCTGGAGCTTAGCAGGGAGAATAATACATCGTGCAGGGCTCCAGGACCTTTTTCTTTCTTTAAAACAGCATTGCTTTAAACAAATATTTTATCTCTCAGGCACACCTAAGACAGCCTTCTTTTGGGAAGCCCCTAGGAAGAGGAAGTGTTTTGGCTGAAAGTAAACTCCCCAATGGAGAAGGAGGATATCAATTTAAAAAGAACACCCACAAACAAGGTGGTAAGCAGAATTCATTAAAAAAAAAACCCTTACGTATTTATTATCGTACTATTACTATACTGCGTTTTTATTTACGAAAATTCCATGACTCTTTGCGAACGATGACAGAAAAGCTGCATGACTGCTGGTTCCACAGGACCTCATGGTGCCGTTCCACAGAGGATTCTGTGGCATGGACTGAAGGGAATTTGATAGGGATGGCAGAGAATTCCGCCACAGATCTCGGTGAGGCCGAATGCCAGTGCATTCAGCCCCCCGAACTCCGTGGCGGAACAGCCTGCCACCCCCCGGCCACCCCGCGGATCCCCCCCCCGGGACAAGACTTACCTGGGGCAGATCTTCCGGGCGGTGGCGGCTGCGGCGGCGGCTGCAGCGGTGGCCGGTCTTCTGACCGGCCGCCGTCACCGCCATTTCCAGTGTTAAAAAAAAAAAAAAAGTTGCGATAGGCTACGTAAAGATTTACGTAGCCTATCATGGCTAGGTTAAAAAAAACCCCAAAACGACGTGATAGGCTACATAAATCTTTACGTAGCCTATCACGTCTGAATTAAAAAACAAACAAACGCGCGTACGCAAATGGCGGCGGCTACGGCTGCCGCCATTTGCATTCCTTATTTTGGCCTGTCTTAGTTTACGTAAATATTTATGTAGACTAAGACGGCAAAAATAGGGGGGAACGTAAATAGCGTCCGCTACGCTATTTGCGTTCCCCTTATTTTCGCCGTCTTAGTCTACGTAAATATTTACGTAGACTAAGACAGGCCAAAATAAGGAACGCAAATGGCGGCGGCCGTAGCCGGCGCCATTTGCATACGTGCGTTGTTTTTTTTTAAAGTCAGACGTGATAGGCTACGTAAAGATTTACGTAGCCTATCATGGCTGACTACAGGGATGCAAATGGTGGCGGCTACTGCTGGCGCCATTTGCGTCCCTGCTAGCCAGCGGCCGGATGTCTGTCTGCTGGTGGAGCCGGCCGGCGGCTCCGCGGAATCCCCGCGGAGCAGAGCCAGCCGGCAAGGATTCCAGGGGGAGGGACGGAGTGCCTCCCCCCCAGAGGAGCCAGGTAAGGCCAATTTCGTACATCCCTAGAATTTGATTCCATTTCAGTCTGTGGCGGAATTCTCTGACATCCCTACTGAAATGACCCTATTTTCATGCAAACCAAAGCACAGCCTGTGGTACATTTCTCCCAAGTAGGGATGGACGAATCTGTCAATTTCTGTTCCTATCAGTTTCACTTTTATCCAATCTTACATTCATATCATCCTGTTTCTGGTTCAGTTTGCTAAATCCATATGAAACATAATTTTGTACACAATTTTGCATAATGCATGCATTTTTGCAAGCAATTTCCCCTAATTTTATTTCTTTATTTCTTTTTTTTTCCATTTCTATACCACCCAATTGCCAAAGCAATCTACCTCTCCCCTGCCCTGCCCCAAATCCAGTCCTGTGCATCTTAATATCCTAATATGATAGGTTTCTGTATGTTTTTTTAATCTAATATCTAGTATTTTTGTGTGCACTTTCCCCTAACATTCACATTCTTGATTGGAGCTTTGCAAAATTTGGATAAGGCATGTGAATACTAAAGGATAACTGCATTTTGGTTCATGTATTGGTTCAGTAAGTGCAAATTGAAATGTGAACCAAACAAATTTCTTCCCCATCTAAACTCCTGAGCTTCAGGAAGTCACATTGTTGCATTTAGTTCTTTGGGGGATGTTGCTTGACTACTGCTTGTTTGATTTAGTGATTTACTAATGCTTTGGGGATTGTTTCTAAATTATATGTATTCTTAGCTGCCTTGGATGCTGTCTTGCTTTTTAGGAAGGAAAGGCAGGATATAATTTCTTTGTTAAAGTCAGTTCTAGAAATGCTTGACAAGTTCTGAAATCTTCCATTTACTACAGAATATAGTTTCTCAAGACAGTATAAACTAAGATCCATATTCCAGAAATTACTGAAATTTTGGCTGCTATGGTATGAAATAGAAGAACCTATGAAAATATTATACATATTATACCTGCCTGGACCTAAGATCATTGTCAGCGGTCTGGGAGCCCCTGCCAAAGGAAGTGAGGTGGGTGGCTACCAGGAAGAGGGCCTTTCTGCTGTGGCACCCCAGTTGTGGAGTGAGCTCCCTAGAGAGGTTCGCCTGGTGCCTACATTGTGCCCTTTCCAGCGCCAGGTAAAGACCTTTTTATTTTCCCAGGAATTTTAGCATTTTAACGTTCTAGTCTTTTAGCTCTGCTGTTTTAAATTTGTTGTTGTTGTTCAGTCGTTCAGTCGTTCAGTCGTGTCCGACTCTTCGTGACCCCATGGACCATAGCACGCCAGGCCTTCCTGTCCTGCGCTCTCTCCCGGAGTGTGCTCAGGTTCATATTCATTGCATCGGTGATGCTATCTAGCCATCTCATCCTCTGCCGTCCCCTTCTCCTTTTGCCTTCAGTCTTTCCCAGCATCAGGGTCTTTTCCAGAGAGTTTTCTCTTCGCATTAGGTGGCCAAAATATTGGAGCTTCAGCTTCAGTATCTGTCCTTCCAATGAGCACTCAGGGTTGATTTCCTTTAGGATGGACTGATTTGACCTCCTTGCAGTCCAGGGGACTCGTAAGAGTCTTCTCCAGCACCACAGTTCGAAAGCATCAATTCTTCGGCGCTCAGCCTTCCTTATAGTCCAGCTCTCACAGTCATACATTACTACTGGGAAAACCATAGCTTTGATTAGACGGACCTTTGTCGGCAAGGTGATGTCTCTGCTTCTTACTATGCTGTCTAGGTTTGCCATAGCTTTCCTCCCAAGGAGCAAGCGTCTTTTAATTTCATGGCTACAGTCACCGTCTGCGGTGATCTTGGAGCCCAAGAAAGTAAAATCTGTCACTGCTTCCATTTCTTCCCCTTCTATATGCCAGGAAGTGATAGGGCCAGATGCCATGATCTTAGTTTTTTTAATGTTGAGTTTCAAACCAGCTTTTGCACTCTCCTCTTTCACCCTCAACAAGAGGCTCTTTAGATCCTCTTCACTTTCTGCCATTAGGGTGGTATCGTCTGCATATCGGAGGTTGTTGATAATTCTCCCAGCAATCTTAATTCCGACCTCTGATTCATCCAACCCGGCATTTCTCATGATGTACTCTGCATATAAGTTAAATAAGCAGGGCGACAATATGCAGCCTTGTCGTACTCCTTTCCCAATTTTGAACCACTTGGTTGTTCCATTTCCAGTTCTTACTGTTGCTTCTTGACCCTCGTACAGGTTTCTCAGGAGACAGGTAAGGTGGTCTGGTACTCCCATCACTTTAAGAATTTGCCACAGTTTGTTGTGATCCACACAATCAAAGGCTTTAGCATAGTCAATGAAGCAGAAATAGACATTTTTCTGGAATTCTCTTGCTTTCTCCATGATGCAGCGAATGTTGGCGATTTGATCTCTAGTTCTTCTGCCTCTTCGAAACCCAGCTTGTACTTCCGGTAGTTCTCGGTTCGCATACTGCTGAAGCCTAGCTTGTAGGATTTTGAGCATCACCTTGCTGGCATGTGAAATGAGCGCAATTGTGCGGTAGTTTGAACACTCTTTGGCGTTGCCCTTCTTTGGAATTGGAATGTAAACTGACCTTTTCCAGTATTGTGGCCACTGTTGAGTGTTCCAAATTTGTTGGCATATTGAGTGCAGCACTTTAACAGCATCATCTTTTAGGATCTTAAATTTAAATTT
Source organism: Heloderma suspectum (assembly GCF_057233095.1). Classification (NCBI taxonomy): domain Eukaryota; kingdom Metazoa; phylum Chordata; class Lepidosauria; order Squamata; family Helodermatidae; genus Heloderma; species Heloderma suspectum. The sequence continues at coordinate 279,116,541 of NC_139458.1, forward strand.
GTTACTGTATTTTAAATATCGGCATTGCTGCTGGGTTTTATGCTGATTGTACTTTTATACTGTAGTTTTAATGCTCTTATTTTTTTATATTGTTTTTATGCTGTACTTGTGGTTTTAATTTTTGTGAACTGCTCAGGGAGCTTTAGCTATTGGGCAATGTGAAGGTTTGAGGCCTACAGAGGCAAAGGGAAAAAAGATCAGGCTTAGAGGCCTGGAGTTTTCTGTTGGGAGGGGGTAACCCTTAAGTGTCAGTTTCATTTCTCCGCTTAAGTTTCATTTCTTCAGGCTGATGCAGTACTTTTGGTTTTGAGGGAGGAGAGAATATAAAAAGGAGAGCGCAGCTAAGAATCAGAAAGATCTGTCTGCAGCCAGAGCAAGGGCAAGAGTGACAGCCAGAGCCTGAAGTAACAGCAGAGTCTGAAGAGAGAGCAGGAAGAAGCAGCTTAGAAAAGTCTAAGGACAGCTAGGGTAAAGGAACTTGCATTTTGCAACTTTTATTTATTTTCAATGCCTTTTGTATCACTCAGACCTTTAGTAGTAATTTGTTTGCTTAAAATCTACTAGTAATTGTTGTGGTTAAACCGTCTGTCTCATTCACCCCACGTCTACAGCCTAAACCCCATGTTACTGGGAAGGGGAAGTTTTAAAAAAAGAAAGTGGGACTCTTAAGGAGGCAAGAAATCCTTAAAGGCTTGCTCCGGGAGTCCACGTCATAAGTGGAACCTTGACAGGCAGTATAGATATGTCATACATACATATCTGATATATTTTAGAATAACCAGACGGATGTTGGCACCAAATCAGCAGGTCTCCCTTGATGGATCAGGGAGAAGTTGTATGTGTGTACGTGTGTGTGTACACTTATACATATATATACACACTTCATGACTCAGAGTCTTTGTTCAAAGAACTGTGTGTGCAGTGGTTGGACTTCTGTTTTGGCACAGGCCTCATCAATAGCTGCTTTTGAAACTTAGATTGCAATCCAATGCACATTTGCTCCAGTGTCACCCAGTGGAACCTTTGCATAAACATGCATAGGATCAAGCTGCACAGGTTGTAATGCTATGCAACAGAGAGCAGCTGCTGCACTGACAAAGAAGAAAAGGCCTCTTTATACACAGGGAGCACATGCCAATGCTTCTCTGGATCCAGTGTCCATAGAAAATAAAAGTTCTGCCTTGGTTAACCTCTATTGTCTTTCTTCTGTTTGGGGTAATGAAAGCAAGATTCCATGTAGAGTAGATAATCGCCAACTTCTGGTTTCAGGAAAGCCTTTGGGATTTGTGGCAATGCAAGAGTAATTGCATTTTATGCCTCTTTTCCCTTGTGTTCTCATTCTCTCTCAAAAGAACTAGCTATACCTAAGGCACTGTGTAGAAGTATAAAGTTACAATAATAAATTGTCCCTTCTTCAAACCCCACTCTCATGATCTTATCTTGGGTGTACAATGTAGTGTATGAGCACTCCTACTTAAAAAAAACATCCGTGCTCTTTGTTCTACATCCATGCTCTCCCTAGCTTTAGAAAACCATCAGCTCCTCCACACTGGATTCCTTCCTTGCAGTTGTTTTAGTCTGTTCTACTCAAGTGCTCAGGGAGGACAGCAAGGGTTTTTAAATAAATTGGTATCTAAAAGTCAGTGAATCAAAATCATAACAACTATTTTAAAGCCCTCCTTTACCTTTACCCCAGCTAGCCTACCAAAGGCCAACTCAAAACAAATTGATTTTATGGTGCATCCAAAATATGATCAGGCTGAGACCCCAGCAGGCCTCAAAGAAATCTGAAATTCATTCCTCTGTGGAGCCACTGAAAACACCTACCTGACTTGTGATTTGAATTAGAGCACCTGTGTGAAGGGAAAATTCTGTGTGGGGATTAGGATGGCCGGATGCAAGCTGGGGGCGGGGCGGTGGGGGGCATCTTCACGACAACAAAATGAGAAGTGCATTTGGAATATTATCCAGATTTTCATGGAATAGGCTTTGGTCTGACAGGGACACATGAAGCAAGATAAGCCAAGTGTACCATCTCTGTAAAATCTGGTTTCCAGGGGTCACACAGTGCTTAAAAGGAACATACTTCCTTTAAACTTAAAGGAACATACTTAAAAGGGTGGGGTGTAGAACTGAACATCATCAGACTGGCAGGGGCTGCTCAACCAATGAGAGAGGCTTGTTTCCCACCCCTGTCCAGGCTCCCCCCCTACCGGCTACTACATTTATTATGAATGGAGAGCAACTAATTTTTCCCATGTGTGCAGATTTCCCTGAAGAAGCCGAAATCCTTGATTATCCAATGCAGCATCTAAAGGCTCCCTATGAGAGCATCCCCACCCCCATTTCGCCGCATTCCAGCAATCTGTCATGGAGTTATTGCTCCCACCCCATTTTCTCCCATGTGCACAGATTGCCCTGAAGAAGCCAAAATCACTGATTCTCAAGTACAGCATCTGAAAGCTCCCCCTAAGAGCAGCCCACCCTCCTCCAATTTCACCCTATTCCAGTAAACTATTGTGGAGTTCTAGCTTCCACCCCGCCCCCTTCTCTGGGCACTTCCTTCCTGCTGGGAAATGCAGGCTCCACCCAAGTCCTCGCCAGATTGGTACTGCGATAAAGTGGAGAATTGACTTTACACAGCATCAGAGAAGCGATTTAATATAATATTGAAGAAGCGAAGTAATGCAAATTGAGGCTAATTGCTCCCACTGTGGAAAAGGAAGTGCAGGATGATTCTGAAGGCCCAAAAGAGTGCTCTAGGGCTTTGATATGTGGGAAAGGCAGACTAGTTACTCTGGTTACCTACATTACCAAGGTCATGGCCAGGTGAAAGACACACACCTAGGAACACCTGATCATACCAAATTTAAAGCAGAGGGGTGGGCACCCAGCAGCTGAACTGAAAAGCACATCAAAGTCCAGCTCTCCAACTCTGCATACCCTATGAACTGTGCACAAACTATCAAGAAAGGTTCTCAAACTAAAAGGAAGTGGTGGGTCAGAAAGCTTTTAAGGGAGCAATCCTATGCATGTTTAGACAGAAAAAAGTCCTACAACCCCCAGCATGCCCCAGATAGCATGGCTGACTAGGGCATACTGGGAGCTGAAGGACTTTTTCTGTCTGAACATGCATAGGGTTGCATGTTAAAAATGTTATTGACAGATGGGTTGTATCCAATGGTATCATTCTGTCTGTGGGAGGGAACTGCTGATGGAATGGATTTTCCCCTCCTCTCTGCAGGTTGGAAGATTTGTTGCCCTAGGCCCCTCCCTCTTGTGTGATGTTGGCAGCACAGGAGCTGTTGCTGAGTGGCTCCTTTCTGCATGACTATTCTTGGGTATCTTGAGAATCCCTGGCCCGTGGGACAAGCTTACACTGCAGCTCCCAATACCTCCCAACATTATCACCTTTCCTAGAAAATGGGGCAATGCTGAAAAGGGGAGGGGCCACACTTCAGGCTACTTCAGTTTCATTTCATTTATTACATTTCTATACCGGCCAATAGCCAAAGCCCTCTGGGTGGTTTACAAAAGTTAAAAATGATTAAAAATACTTTATAAAAAAACCAAGTACATACAAACATATAACAGACAGCACAGACACAGACCACATATATCTAAACAATTTTAAACTATCAAGAGTAAGACAAATCCAGGAGCTGATTCAAACCTCTATGCTGGCAAATGCCTGAGAGAACAGGAAGGTGCTGAAAAGATAACAATGTTTACATCAGGCAGGCCTGGTTGGGGAAATCGTTCCATAATTAGGGGCCCCCCAATGAGAAGGGCCACTCCCTTCTTGCCGTTCTCTGAGCTTCCCTCAGAGGAGGCACCTGGAGGAGGGCCTAGATGCTGAATGTAGTATACAGGTAGATTCATACTAGGAGAGGTGCTCTGTCTCTCATTTTCACATTGGCATCTGGAATGGGATCTGGAGTGGAGACAGCTGTGCTGTAGTGTCTCGTCCAATGCCAATAACAGAAGAAGAGGGCTCAAGATGTCTGCAGTGCTGAGAGTTCCATGTAGCTCTTTCTGTCTCTTGAGGATGTTGATCATTTTTTATTTATACATCCAGATCTGAATTAGTAGGGAAGAGCTATGACCTTTGCACTGGATGTCATGGTTGCCTTTGGCTCCATTCTTCATCAGCTGTATAGTTCAGTGTCATGATCACAGGGCTGCATTCACATCATCATCCCCGTTGGCAGATATACCACTCACACACTGGCTAATTAAACCGTGTGAAGCAGCAGTCCACCTGCAGCAGTAACCCCTAGGTCTTTCCTGACCACCTGTCAGGCAGTGGATGGTGACAAGCTTCCATCATCAACATCTGGCTCTTCAGCTTCTATGCATGTGTCTGTTCCCCGTACAGAGTGCATGGCGCCTCAGGAGGTTTTCCCAGGTTCTCCTGTTTCTCCCTGCCTGCCTGCCTGCCTGCCTGCCTGCCTGTTGATTGTAGCATCAAGCATCAAGTGTCTCGGGCTGCATTACCAGAAGTCTGCCTCAAGCTTGCATCAAGACCTGCAAATCTCAAGGCTACCCCAGGAATAAAAGCTTGCTGAGAAGGGGACAGGAATAAAAATGAATGGGGGGAAATGTAATGATTCATGCGATTTATCAATGTAAGATGAAAGGACTGAAAGAGCTGATTATTTCACAGCAAAAATGTGCTGAGACGTTCTTTCAGCATCCTTGTTGAATCAGAACTAGATCTTAAAGGTATGAAGATGGAAAGACCCAGAACCTAAACAGCTCATGAGAAGTCAGCCAGCTTAGTTCTTGTGCATGAGAGTGAGAGAGAGTTAAGGGAAGATTTCGATGATAGGAGGCAAGACCATGAGAAAAGTCAACATTGGTTTGCCTCAAAATTGGCAAAGAATGCTGTAACACCCATTTCAGGGTTCCCAGCACACAACCTGGTCTTTGCATTATAAAGTAAAATCTTCACACATCCTCAGGGAATAATGTTTCCGTATTTGTGGTAGTCGTGTGGTTGAGGATACGATACACTACGTGTTACATTGCAAGTTATATAAAATTCCAAGAGAGAAATATTTAATGAGATGTTTTGCACCTGTAGTTAACCTTAATGATATGGATAAAATTATATATTTGTTGTCAAGTACATCCAAGCTTGTTATGCTTAACACAGCTAGATTTGCAGTAAGAGCAGTCCAACTTAGAATAGCCCAAGAGGATAAATGTTTTGCTTAAGAAAAGTGGTCTCTGCAATCATATATTCTTGTAAAGCACTGAGTATTTGTATACTGTACATAGAATTTTAACTTAGGGAGCAATCCTATAGCTGCTAGTCAGTGGCTAGATGGCCACAGGATATGTGGTTTTCTGGGAACCGACCTTGGAGCCCGCGCTCCAAGGTCGGTTCCCAGAGAACCAACCTTCCCCCCCTTCTGCACTGCCTCGCAGGCAGCGTGGACTAGCCCCACAGTCCGTGCTTGGAAGAGGAGTGCAGAGCAGCAAAAACAGGGCATTCTGGGGGGCATTCCGGGGCAGGGAAGGCGGAAATGCCGGTATGACACATCCTATGTGTCATCTGGCAGCCTCCTCCCCTGCTCCGCCTTCCCACAGCTAGACAACCAAAATCGGCTGTCTAGCCACAAATGCAGGGCAGGAGAAGGGCAGAGAGAATGATCCCCTCTGTGCTTCTCCTGCCCTGCTTTGGATAGGCGGTCGCCTCCGAGTTTGGAGGCAGCTGCCTATCCCCATAGGACTGTGTCCTTAGTGATAGATTTTTTATTGTTAATATCTTGTATTATATTGATAGGTGCCTGTTGTTGGTCTCTTTGGCTATAACCTGTACTTGGCTGCCTAATAAATAAATGAAATGAAGTAAAACCTTCACACTCTAATGAAGTTCTACTTGATGCTGTATTATTAGATGTTATGGCAGGGAAGAGGCGGAAGATGGCACTAGCTTGGTGGCAGAGTACGTGATTTGCATACAGAAGGTTCAGCCCTAAGCATCTCCAGGTAGGTGTGGGACTCTTATCTGAAATCCTAGAGATCCACTGCCAGTCAGTGGAGGCTTCCCATAAAAGAACCAGTTCATAGCCTGGGGGTGCTCCTTGACCCAGCACTTCTGTTAGATGCACAGAAGTTAGGTGGCATTGGCGATGAGGAGTCTTTTTCCAGCTTTAGCTGGTATGCCAGCTATGACTCTTGCTGATGAAATGGGGCCTTACCACAGCTATTCATGCCTTAGTCTCCTCCAGATTCCATTACCGCTCTACATTGGGCTGTCCTGGGAAAGCAGTTAGAAACTGCAACTTGGCGCAAAATGCTGCTGCAAGAGTGCTGACATTTGGAAAATTGTACACCCATTTTGTTTGCTTTACACTGGTTACCAGTTTGTTTCCAGGCTCAATTCACATAGATTTTAATCTTTAAAGTGCTCAATGGCTTGGGCTCTGAGTACCTTACAGCCTGCCTTCTTTGTTCTTTCATATATTCCACCCAGCATGCTGCATTCGGCATCTGAGGCCTTGCTCCAGATTCCCCCACCATCAGAGTTAGGCAGTGACATGGAGTCTTTTCTATTTCCTTTCATCTGCTCTGATTTCTGCTGTTCCCTTTTTTGATTGCAGCTTTATGCACCATTATTCTTGTAATTTAATTGATTTCTGGCTTTGTTTTACGTTAACCGCTGTTTTTCAGGATTACCACTTTATGTATTTTTGATTTATATGTTCAGCCATTTTATTTTTGGAAACCACCCTTCATGCTGTTTGGAAATACTGTTCTATATAAAATCAATCAATCAGTACCGAGCTAGATGGATCAGTGGTCTGAGTCTCTATGAGGCATCCTATGAGGAGATGCTGGGCTGAAGCTTTCAGCAACATTTACATGCTGTACCACAGTTCCATTGTGAGACCCAGAGCCTTTCTACATGAGTTATTTATTGTGCATTCCTGATTCCTCACTCAGGGTAGTTTGTGGCTGCTCTACATGATGCCGTCATCCTCCAGGGCCTTTCCTGTGCTTTATCACCATTATAGCGGGGTGGGGTGGGGTTTCCAATGAGGAAATTCTGGCATTTCTGGGAATGGTTGTATGAAACCCTGGTGTATTTGTGCATTTCTGCTATACCACTGCACCACCCAGTGGTTGTGTAATGGAACATATAGAAAAGCAGAGAAAGAAAACCCCTAAAAAATACATGTATAAATGAGCCAATCTTAATCCCACAAAGAATCTGTAAAATGAAGCCTCAGTAAAGTGGTGGCTTAAAAGCCTCATGTGAAAAAGCCCCTAGCAGAGAGTTTGGAGACAGCCAGGTAAAAAATGATTTAAATGACATTTACATCTGAGTATTTGGTTTCTACCAGTTTAGTCACATGAAAGTTACAGTCAATGAGTCTAAGGTGGCACATATCTAAGTGGTCCTGATTAAAGGGTTTGTGGATCAGTCTGAAAGTACAAAAGCAAAAAGTTTATATTTGACACTTATCTCCTGTGTCAAAAACAGCATCAATGCTGTACAGTAATAATTACTTATGGACAACCATATCTAATTAGAGTACCTCAGCTCACTGATTGGTTGCTGAATCCTATTATATGAGATCAAACTCTTGTAAAGTCTTTGTTCTTTTCTTTTAAATACTGCACAATGATAGACAACTACTTCCATGAAATTCTTTACCACAGGTATGTTATAGTGATAGGGGCTTTGGGGCTGGGATGGGGATGGGGGGAATCAACAATACACCTTCCATCTAAACGCCACACAAGACAAATACAAGGGTCACATGCAGCTTCCGTCCACTTTCTAAGAAGCACGGAAATGATAGTTACATAAGGCCTTGCCTGTGTTCAAGACTGCAAAGAATGAAAGAGGAATTGTCTGTTTTTGCAAAGCATATATATCCCAGGTCCTGCTGCGTTTGCAGGGCAGGCCATTTAGGAAAAAGACAGCTCTGCTATTAACCTATAAATGCAAGAGATTGATAGTTATGAATGCAACAGAATGCGCGGTCTTTCAATTTGCTCCCTATTAGCACTAGAAATGGGAATATTACTATACTTAAAAGGTATAAAGGTCAATCTCCTTTCATGATGCTTTTATGCCTGGAGCCCTCACTCCGTAGTCTAAGAGGTGGCAAGTTCACACATGTATAATATTCAAGTGGTGGCAGGCATCTCTAAATGAGCCATCACAGCTCAAGTAACACAACAAACAGATGCCAAAAAAAAAAAAGTCCTCACCCTAAGGACTCCACAGTCTAAAATGTAAGAGCAAGAAAATAACAGAGGGAATGTGAGCAAATACAGTAAGGCTGCAATCCTGGGCTGTGTTTCCATGACAACAGAAGGGTGAAGCAAACGAAAGAATACTGGAGTTTTCATGGAATCGGCATGGCTCTGCTCAGGGCTCCATGAAGGACTGCAGTGCACCATTATAAGTCGCTGACAGAAACATACTTCCAGGTGTGGGGGGGGGATTGGAAGTGAGTGTCATCAGACCGGCAGGGGCTGCTCAACCAGAGAGGCTCCCCCTCCAGGCTCTACTTCCCTTAATGGCAATCTCAGGGACAGGCCTCATTGACCACAACGGGAGTTACTTCTGAGTAGACTTCCCAGACCAATGCCCCATTCTGCCCATTTTCCCCCCTTCCCTCTAAATACCAGGCTACCACATTAGTATGCACCTCTGAATAAATGTGCTGTCACGTGATAGCCCAGGTAAGTGATAGTGCATTTTTGGGAACAAGCCTAATTGACTACAACAGGAGTCAGCAGGTGCCCCTGAACTAATGCGCTATTGTGTGATAGCACTATCGCGCAATAGTGCAAATGCATGTTAGTGCTATTTTGCGATAGGGTGATAACGAGATACTGACATAGAGGGTATGTGTATCGATGGAAGAGCTGTGCAGTGGTGTTCTAATGAGGTAATGCCTTAGTGTATAATACAAAAGCTGAACTGTGAAGCTTGCAAACAGGACCGAAGGGCAAAAAGGAATATTAGCCGTGGATCCTCCTCACACGTAGTTCTGGCGAAGCGACCTGAGATAAACCTGATTTTCAGGCTGTAGTGGGAGTATTTGCTTGCCCGTGATAGCACACTTATATGCAGTAGTGATCTAGCGCTTATTTTCAATGTTTTTAAAAAAGTTCGTCCCTGCTCCAAAATGGCGTTGAAACTTCTGGAAAACAGGGAAGGAAAGGGTTGGGTCAGTGATGTCACAGGCAGGTGAGCGATACGCCCCCATGGACAGGACTATGATACCGATGCAAGTGCGGGTGATGGAACACACCCCAACAGGACCATAACTGAGCTAAAGTAAAGAGGAACAGTCAGACTATAACCAGGATGGCCATGACATCATGTAAACTGCAGAACCTCCACATGCAGCCAGGTTGGAGTAAATTGCTGGTGGAAACATCCCTAGACTTGCAGGCTTGCTTCCTTGGGAGGAAGTCCCATTGAACTGAATGAGACTTACATCTGAGTAGAAATGTGTACTAGGGTTGCGCTGTTACATGTACTTCGGCTTTGTTGCTCTTTGGAGATGGGTTTTAAGGAAGGGGATATGGCTGCTTTCATCACAGAGAAGGCAGTAATGACCATGAGTGGCTCTGCCCCCTTCACCCTATCTCTTCCAGCCTCCTTTTTATCCTCAAGTAGCCCCATTCTGTTCTTTGTTGTCAAGGATTTTCTTTTCCATAAGGTGCTGCTGCCGAGTGCACAGCAGAAAGGCTTGCTTGCTTCCAGCAGCATTCAAGTTATTCTCTTAAAGCTGGTGGCAGAAGGTATTATGGGATATTATGTACATACTTAATTTTATTCATGCAGCTCTACTGAAGTGAATAATTGGCTGTGGGGATGTCATATGCTACAAGGGCATATATTTTTGCAAGTGCATATATTCTTTTTTCTTTTTAACACCCCAAAATGTTTCTTGCCCTGATTACTCTGCATGATCTCTCTCTCTCTCTCTCTCTGGTTTTACATTAACATAACAGCATCAACTGCAGCCATGCTATGTCTGCTTTATGCTGATCTTCGGAGCGGGAGAATTACATCTCCTGGGTGTCATAAAGAAAAGGAGCAGAACTTTATGTATTTCACCGATATTTGAGCTGAAAAGGGAATCTGAATACCATGATTTTTGGATTATATAATAATGACCCACATCTTAGAGAGTATTCTATATCATAAACAGCTTGTGAATTATACTGTAGATTTCCTTTATATGTCTGTAGCCTTATTATTCCTCATTTGAAGTCAATCTTTTCTTGTGGTATGCTTAAAGGTGAGATTAGATTGTTCTGTTCATTAGCAGCAGGCTACCTCCTCTATGGTGCATGGTACCAATAGATGCTCCTTTATGTTCTGAAATCACTGGAAAGATAATTACTTAATCCAAAGTGAGGTTGGGGGAGTGAAGCAGTGGATCTCCCACCTCCTCCGTAGCTGTGTTGGCCTGTGCTGGCTTGAGCAGAAGGTGGGTGATGGTGTGTGTGTTTTTTCTCAGCTGCCCCCTCCCCAGTGGTGCGGAGCAGGTTTCCATGCTGGGGTAGGTGAGAGGCCCAATCCTAGTCCTAGACCCATCAGAGAAATGGAGGGCTTTTGGATCTGGCAGATCCAAGGTCACCTCCACCCTGCCCCTGCCCACTCCAGGAACATCCCGTTTCAGGGCCTTTTGTTGGCTACCACCAGCAGAAAGACTGCCAGGAGTAGCCTCACATCTGTGGAGCTCTCTGTGGGCATGATGGGGGCCTCTGCAGATACAGAGTCCCACCCACCTCCAGCAGCAGAGCTGCTCTTCAGTGGTGCATGCTAGTGGGAGGGGGCACCTCTGCCTACCCCTGGGCTAGATCTGGAGGTTAGGATTGCTCTGCTCCTGTGCTTCATTGGCCTGGAAAGATTTTATACCTTTATTTTCCCCCGTTTGGTATGGCTAGCTGAGTTTTTCTGCTATTACTCAGACTGCTATTTTATATATATGTATGTATTTATTTCATTTCTATACTGCCCCATAGCCAAAGCTATCTGGGTGGTTCACAAAAACTGAAACCTCAAGGTACAGCGTAAAACAATATAAAATCTAAAAACTTAAAACTACAATATAAAAGTACAACCAGAATAATACCTAATATTAATATCTGTTTCTTTAAAAATACTAATATCTGAATAAAATGCTAATAGAATAAAATACTAATATATGTTTCTTATCTAGGAGTGGCGTATGTGTGTGTCTGTCTGTGTGTGTGTGTATGTACCCATTATCAATCCAACATAGCAGAGACCTTTATTTCCAAAACAGTATTGATGGGGTGTGGAGTGATGTTCTTATTTGTTTATTTTTGGTTGTCACAGATCCCTTACCATTGGCCATGCTGGCTTGGACTGATGGGAGTTGTAGTCCCAAACATCTGGAAGGCACCAGGTTGCCTACCCCTGCAGTAGAGTGTATGCCCATAACTATCTGATGTGCGTTGGCTGAGATTACATGGTCACTTCCTGGATTTTATCTGGGGTGTTCATTGCATTTTTCAGGCCTACATATGTTAGATGTGTGTGTGTTTGCCCTATTCAAATGTTACGCCCAAGTGTGGATGTCCGGTGATTTTGGAGGTGGGAAAAATATGCCAGGTGGGCATGGAGGAAATATGCAATGTCATAAGAATGTAAGAAGAGCCGTGCTGGATCAGACCAAAACCTATCTAATCCAGCATCCTGTTCACAAAATGGAGAACCAGATGCCCTTGAGACACCCACAAGCAAAACAGAAGCACCAATAGCACCCTCCTGATCATATTCTCCAGCAACTGGCACTGAGAGGCATATCGCCTCTAATACTGGAGGTAATATATAGCTATGACTGGTAGAGGGCTTTGGATAGGGGTGAATACTCCTTCCTTGTTCTCCTCGACCTCTCAGCGGCTTTTGATACAGTTGACCACGGTATCCTCCTGGACCACCTGGAGGGGTTGGGCATTGGAGACACCGTATTGCGGTGGTTCCGGTCCTTCCTCTCTGGCAGGCACCAGAGGGTAGCACTGGGAGAGAAGGTGTTGGATCCGTGGCTGCTCACGTGTGGGGTGCCACAGGGTTCCATCCTCTCCCTGAAGCTATTTAACATCTGTGTGAAGCTGCTGGGGGCTATCATCAGGACGTTTGGGATGCGGTGTCATCAATATGCAAATGATACACAGCTCTACCTGTCATTCAAATCCTCACCAGGGTTGGCTGTAGAATCCCTGTCTAAATGTCTGGAGATGGTGAGTGGCTGGATGGGGAGGAATAAGCTGAAGCTGAACCCTGACAAGACCGAGGTACTTTTGGTGGGAGACAAGAGTAGGTTGGGGGATGTTGACCTGGTGTTGAATGGGTTATGGCTACCCTTGAAAGACCAGGTCAGCAGTCTAGGGGTCATTTTAGACTCCCAGCTGTCCATGGAGGTTCAGTTGTCAGCTGTGAGCCGGGCAGCGTTGTATCAACTCCATCTGATACGGCGGCTGCGCCCCACCTTCCCGACCATCTGCTTCCATCAGTAGTACATGCCCTGGTCTCCTCGTGTCTAGACTACTGTAATGCATTCTGCGTGGGGTTACCCTTGAAGATGGTTCGGAAGCTGCAACTGGTGCAGAACGTAGCTGCTCGCATGATTAAAGGCAGCCGCTAGCGTGATCACATCACTCCGGTGCTGAAGGAGTTGCACTGGTTACCAGTTGTTTTCTGGGCCAAATTCACAGTGTTGGTTTTGACCTTTAAAACCCTATATGGTTCCGGCCCAGCCTATCTCAAGGAGCACCTCCAGCAACACCAGACAGGCCACTCAACAAGATCAGCCTCGGATGGCCTTCTCTCTGTCCCATAAGCCAGGACAGCTAGGCTGGTGAGGACGAGGGAGAGGGCCTTCTCTGTGGTGGCCCGCACTCTGGAACTCCCTCCCTAGGGAACTCCGCCATGCCCCCTCTTTGATGAGCTTCTGCCACGCACTGAAAACTAGGTTATTCAGGCAGGCATTTGGGGTGGGTTAGGGTATTTTTTAATAATGTTTAAAGTGTAATTTTACTGTTTTAAATTGTACTGCTGTACATCGCCCAGAGTGGCCGGGTGACCAGCCAGATGGGCGATTAAGAAATTTAATAAATAAATAAATAAATAAATAAAACAAATAGTCATTGATAGGAGTGCAATCAGGAAAGTTTCAACTGAACTGGGCCATTCTCATGAGAATTTCATCACTACCGATATACGTTTATGTGCTTTGGGGTACCAATGACCTGGTTGCATTCCTGTGCACACTTACTTAGGAGCAAGCCACACCGAACTCTGCAAAGCTTATTTCTGAGTAAACATACTTAGGATTGTGCTGTAAGTCATTCAGTGTTTTAGCTAGATGACTCTGTATCAGAGAAGAAAGACTGAATGCCCCCCCCCCCCCCCCCGGATAGTATCATTGCTGTTGAGTCATTTCATCTCTGGGTTGTTGTTGTTTTCTTTTTAATTTCATTTAATCACATGGACCTGGCAGGTGGGTCCCCTACATTAGCCTGCCTCTTCCTTTCATTCATCATTCACTCCTGCTTCATCATCCAGTCAGTCTCCATTTTCACAAGCTAATTAGCTGCCTTTACATCCCAGCTGCATTTCTTAACCATATGGCACAGTCGCAACCCATGTGTGCTGTGTTTTGCTTTCCATATGAGTACATTTTCAATACGGTATGTCAGAAATTTCAGGTGCCTTTCTGCCCATTTGCAGAAGCAGCAGTGCTCAACAGTCTTATATCCAAATGCGTCAACCTAATTATACATTTAAGTTCCTTACCTCCCATGTTTACAATTAAGACATCACAGCCATTACGTTCATGTGACAACAACTCGTCCTTTCACAGATGTTCATGCTTGGACGTCATGGCCAAGGGGATAAATGTCGCAGGGATTGTTTACTATGTATATATTTTTAAAACCCTCCCCAATACATAGTAGTAGCAGGTTGAAAACGCCAGTAACTCAGTGAAGCCATAAGCTATGCCGTGCAGGGCCACCCAAGACGGACAGGTCATGGCAGAGAGTTCTGACAAAATGTGGTCCACTGGAGAAGGAAATGGCAACCCACCCCAGTATTCTTGCCAAGAAAACCCCATGGAACGTATCACAAGGCTAAAAGATACGACGCCGGAAGATGAGCCCCTAAGACGGAAGGTGTCCAATATACTACTGGGGAAGAGCAGAGGGAATTTCCAAGTAGCGCCAGAAAGAGTGAAGCAGCTGGGCCAAAGCCGAAAGGACACTCAGCTGTGGATGTGTCTGGTGGTGAAAAGAAAATCCGATGCTGTAAAGAACAATATTGTTTAGGAACCTGGAATGTCAGATCAATGAATCAAGGTCAGCTGGAGGTGGCCAAACATGAGATGGCAAGATTGAACATCGACATCTTGGGAATCAGCGAACTAAAATGGACAAGCATGGGCGAATTTAATTCAGATGACCATTATATCTACTACTGTGGGCAAGAATCCCTTAGAAGCAATGGGGTAGCACTCATAGTCAATAAAAGGGTGGGAAAAGCAGTACTGGGGTACAATCTCAAAAACGATAGAATGATCTCAGTATGAATCCAAGGCAAACCATTCAACATCACAGTAATGCAGGTCTATGCCCCAACCACTGAGGCCGAAGAAGCTGAGGTTGATCGGTTCTATGAAGACCTACAACACCTTCTAGAACTAATACCAAAAAAAGATGTCCTTTTCACCATAGGGGATTGGAATGCCAAAGTAGGAAGTCAAGAAATCACTGGGATAACAGGCAAGCATGGCCTTGGTGTACAAAATGAAGCAGGACAAAGGCTAATAGAGTTTTGCCAAGAGAACACGCTGATCATAGCAAACACTCTTTTCTAACAGCACAAGAGGCGACTCTACAGATGGATATCACCAGATGGTCAATATCGAAATCAGATTGATTATATCCTTTGCAGCCAAAGATGGAGAAGCTCTATACAGTCAGTAAAAACAAGACCTGGAGCTGACTGTGGCTCAGATCATGAGCTTCTTGTTGCAAAATTTCGGCTTAAATTGAAGAACGTAGGGAAAACCACTAAACCATTCAGGTATGACCTAAATCATATCCCTTATGAATATACAGTGGAGGCGAGGAATAGATTTCAGGGATTAGACCTGATAGACAGAGTGCCTGAGGAACTATGGACGGAGGTCCGTAACATTGTTCAGGAGGCAGCAACTCAATCCATCCCAAAGAAAAAGAAATGCAAGAAAGCAAAGTGGCTGTCTGATGAGGCTTTACAAGTAGCTGAGGAAAGAAGGGAAGCAAAAAGCAAGGGAGAAAAGGGAAGATATATCCCACTGAATGCAGATTTCCAGAGAACAGCAAGGAGAGACAAGAAGGCCTTCTTAAATGAACAATGCAAAGAAATCGAGGAAAACAATAGAATGGGAAAAACTAGAGATCTTTTCAAGAAAATTGGAGATCTCAAGGGAATGTTTTGTGCAAAGATGGGCATGATAAAGGACAAAGGAGGCAGGGACCTAACAGAAGCAGATGAGATTAAGAAGAGGTGGCAAGAATACACAGAAGAACTATACAGGAAAGATCTTAATGTCCCTGATTGCCATGATAGCACGGTCACTGAACTTGAGCCGGACATCCTAGAGAGTGAAGTCAAGTGGGCCTTAGGAAGCATTAGTAACAAGAAAGCTAGCGGAGATGACAGTATTCCAGCTGAGCTATTTAAAATCCTAAAAGATGATGTTAAAGTGCTGCATTCAATATGCCAACAAATTTGGAACACTCAACAGCGGCCACAAAACTGGAAAAGGTCAGTTTACATTCCAGTTCCAAAGAAGGGCAATGCCAAAGAGTGTTCAAACTACCGTACAATTGCGCTCATTTCACATGCCAGCAAGGTGATGCTCAAAATCCTACAAGCTAGGCTTCAGCAGTATGTGAACCGAGAACTACCGGAAGTACAAGCTGGGTTTCGAAGAGGCAGAGGAACTAGAGACCAAATTGCCAACATTTGCTGGATCAGGGAGAAAACAAGAGAATTCCAGCAAAACGTCAGTTTTGCTTCATTGACTATGCTAAAGCCTTTGATTGTGTGGATCTCAACAAACTGTGGCAAATTCTTAAAGAGATGGGAGTACCAGACCACCTTACCTGTCTCCTGAGAAACCTGTACGAGGGTCAAGAAGTAACAGTATGAACCAGACATGGAACAACCGAAGGCAGAGATTGAAGGCAAAAGAAGGGGACGGCAAAAGATTGAAATTGAAGGCAAAAGAAGGGGACGGCAGAGGATGAGATGGCTAGATAGCATCATCGATGCAATGAATATGAACTTGAGCACACTCCAGGAGAGAGCAGAGGACAGGAAGGCCTGGAGTGCTATGGTCCATGGGGTCACAAAGAGTCGGACACGACTCAACGACTGAACAACAACAAAGTTCTCCCAGATGATATGTGGTCTCTGAGGCAGTATTACCACATGCAGTGTTTACTGTTTTTTTTGTCTCTCCTGAGCAAGAATGTAGAGGAGAATTTGACTGGCAAGATAAGGGCAGAAGCTGAGAAAAAAGGCATAAGGATGTGTTTGTGCAAGAGAAATGTGTGCAGGTTTGGCTATAGAAAGGTTCCCTTCTCTTGCACAGCCTATGCCATGTGGCTAGACTTCATTTTGTTGTCATTTCTGTTGCTGTATATTTGTCTTTTCAGCTTCATGGAGTAGTACCTTCATTTTGAGAGCCACTGTGGTATAGTTAGAGGACTGGGGAGACCCGGGTTCAAGTCCCCACTTGGTTATGATGCTCACAGGGGCAGTCACTGGCCCTGGGATTGTCTGATGTGATGTATGAACCTGGAACTCTGTGTTTTTGGGGGACAAATAACCCAGAGTTTGAACCCATGATTTGTTGTTGTATTAAAACTCCGGGTTGTTGTCCCTCAGCCGCCCACAGCTCCAGATTCACACATCGCATCAAGCAACCCAGGAATGGGGTATTACTGGGTTGTTTACAAAAGTGGATGCAAAAGTAGATGTGATGAGCACACTCTCAGCCTAGCCAACCTCACAGGATTGTTGTGAGGATAAAATGGAAAGAGTAAGATCATGTATGCCGCCTTGGACTCCTTGTAGGAAAAGGCGGTATATAAATGTAATAAAAAATTAAATACATAAGTAATACATTTAACTGAGCTTGTTCTCAGTATGGTTTTGCTGTGTGACTCAAACAGGTCTCCACTGATGTTATCCTTAGCTGAGATATTGATTTTGGTCTGAATGGGGAGAATAGGTCTATAATGGCTTTTGGCCATGGTAGCTAAATGTTCAGAGGCAGTATATCTTATATATATATATATATATATATATATATATATATATATACATACACATACATACACACACACACATACGTGTGTGTGTGTGTGTGTGTGTATATATATATTTTATATATATATATATATATATATATATATATATAACATTTTTTGGCTTACAACTCCCATCCTAGCCAGTATAGCCAATAGTGAGGGGTGGTGAGAGTCATAAGCTGAAATATCTGGATGGCCACAACTTGCCTGCTCTTACACTACAGAGGGAACATTACTTTAGGTTTATCCCACTGTCACCTTTAAGAAAAAGCTGTTTTCTGGCATTTGTATTCTTTTCTCTTTTTTCAAGATAATGCTGACAGTAAGGAGAGAGGACTGTTTCTGAGTCAACATAATAAAAACTTCCTTTTGTTTACTATAGTGTTGATGGTTTCTATTTTCAACATCAACTTTATATTTTCCTATTTCTCAACTGTCAAAAATCATGATATGCCTAGGTAAATTGCAGTTGCAGCAGCTTGCTACTGCAGTTCTAATGGTACATTTGTTTTGTTTTTAATGATATTTTTATTGTGATTTTTTCAAGGAAATAATGTTAGTAAACCAAACAAAATGAAAACGTAAATCCAGAAAATGCAATGTACATATTACAACCCAAACTGAACACTGGGTTGGATTGAAACTTGGTCATGCTTAGAGTAGGCCCACTGAAATCAATGGAACAAGTTAGTTATGACTGACTTAAGTCCCATGGATTTCAGTGGGTCTACTCAAAGCATGACTAAGACTAGATCCAACCCATTGTCATAAATTAAGAGAGATCTTTGTAGAATTAACAATCATACAAAAACCATATAGAAATCAAGAACTTCCTCCCCAAAATCTGAGCTGACTTGAGAAATGCTGTACTAAAGAATGATTGTTTATGTAAGATCTGATAAGAAAATACTCATTATAATTTCCCCCAAAATGTCAATTTAAAATTAAAAACAAACAAATTTAAAACAACTTTTTCCTGCCCCTGAAGCTTCAAAATTTACAGAAATGTTTCATCGGTGGTTGGAACCAGTCCCACGTGACACTGGAGCTCTTGTTAAGCCAGTTTTGCATCCGTTGCTTATAATTATATCAGTAAAAAACTGGTAACGTATATAACTGGAATACAGGCGTCCTGGAAGTATACTCTCATTAAAGAGGCATATGAAATGTGTGGCCACCTCTGTTCCTAAATAGGATTCTTCTGTCAAAATCATGTACAACTGACTAGGCTTGACTTGAAAAGTGCTGAGAGAACAGAAAGTACAGAGGAGAGCAGGAGACTGCAGATAGCCTGGCACCATCCACAGAGGTCAGGCCAGCTCTGTTCTGACATGCAGTAATCAGGAAGGACCACCTACGAGTGTGGGGAGGGTTTGCCCAGCGCATGGGTGACACGCAGAGTTCATTGTCAGTATTCTACAGAGTGGAGCAATTCAAAACTCTGACCATGGAGGCTTCCTAATTGTAGCAAGGTACCTGTCACACACAATCTTCTCCCCCTGCTTCAAAGCGGTGGATCTATAAGAAGCAGAAGCAATTCCAGCAGTGTCAGTCAGAGCTGGGGAGACTGCAGAGGTGTCTAGCTGCTTGGAGGGCCAAAGAGACAGCTGATGAGACAAGCTATTAAATGCCAACTCCTTTTCCCCACCTCCAATGTGTGCTAGAGGTTAATGACTCATGCACACGCTTAACCCATAGCAAAGCCACATCCAAGATAAAGGAGCTGCAGGTGTGACAAATCACTCTGCTTAAAATTGGAGCAACTTATCCTACCAATTGTTGTGACATCTCTCTACCAGAGTGGCAAAGTGACTTGATAACTACCACTTGTGCCCTGTGGACAACGCCTTATCTTGTCTGCTTCTTCTTCTGAATAAAGACTGCAGAAATAGGAAAGTTTACATTGGCAGCTGGGAAAGGAAGCCCAGAGAACTGGGATTTTTGATTTTGTGGTCATAGGGGCCTATTCGCACAACCATTTGGACATGTGGTTGCTGGAAAGGAGATGCTCTTTGAAAATCTGTGCACAGTGGTCCTCCAGCCAAGCAGGATTTGGTTTTCAGCACACATGGGGACATGTTAAGGAAATGGCAACTCTGCTGTGAGACAGGAACATGCAACTAATTGGATCAACCTACCCAATCTGTGGAACTGCATGCATGCAAACCAAGTGATGTATCAATGAGCTATGGGCTCTCCCAGAAATACTTAACATTTAAAGCAGCTTTCCCTAACCTTGTGCCTTCCAGATGTGTTGGACTGCAACTCCCATCATTCCCAGCTAGCATTGCCACTAGCACTGGCTGGGAATGATGGGAGTTGCAATCCAACACATCTGGAGGACACTGGGTTGGGGAAGGCTGATTTAGAGTGTTTGAAGCAATATACAAACAATATTTATTAATCCCACCAGTCTGTGATAGCCATTTAGGATCAAACTAATGAAGCACAGTCTATTCCACAATCTCCATTTTATTTCATTGGAGCCTGTATAATTGTAGATTATGGTGGGTTATGTCCCCTGTTGCAATCAATAGAATGTCATCCACACTGCATCTGATACCTCCTTCAAAAATCAAAAAGGATTTGTTAAAAAGTTGTATGGTTATTTATTTAAAATATTTCTTGGCCGCCTTTCAGGACAGAAGCCTTCCCAGGGCGGCTAATAATAATAAAACACACAATAAGAATTGATATAGTCTTTAAAAGCAGAGTAAAAACAGCAAAAACACAATAAAAACAGTGATAAAAACAATAATAAAAACAGCAATTAAAACAGCATTAACAGCATTAACAGCAAACATATCAGGGGAAGGCCAAAGTAAAATAATGTTTTCACAGCCTTCTTAAAAGCCTGCAATGACTTTGAAAAGCCTGGAAGACCCTGATGGCAATTTATTCCAGAGGTGTGGGGCCACTGTGGAAAAGGCTCTCTCTCATATGGTTGGCCACCTAACTGTTCTCACAGGCGAGCAAATGAGGACGGCCTCTATTGCTGATCTTAAAGTGCAGGCAGGTTGATATGGGTGCAATTGGCCCCAAACAGTTTATGGCTTTAAAGGTCACAAACAGCACTTTAAATTGGGCTTGGAAACACACCGGTAATCCATGCAGCTGGCACAGTATAGGCAATATATGATCGCATCGCCTCACCCCCACCAACAATTGGGTGGCCACCTTCTGCAACAGCTGAAGTTTCTGGACCATCTTCAAAGGCAGCCCCATGTACAGCGCATTATAGTAGTCCAGCCTGGACGTCACTAGTGCATGGATCACTGAGGTGAGGTCCATCCTCTACAGATAGGGCTGCAGCTGGTGTACCAACCTAAGCTGGTAAAACACACTTGTGGACATTGCAGCCACCTGGGCTTCTCCAGTTAGCTCAGAGTCCAGGAGGATTCCCAGCTTACACCCTTGGTCTTTTGGGGCAGTGCAACCCAATCGAAGACCAATTGTAAACTGCCATCCAGAATAGTTGGTTTCCCAACCCAAAGTACCTCCAATGTATCTGGATTATGTTTCAGCTTTTTTACCCTCATCCACCCCAAAACAGCCTCCAGACACTGGTTCATGAGTTCCACAGCCTCCTTGGGATATGTAGATGGAAACAAGAGGTAGAGCTGAGTATCATCTGCATACTGACGACACTTTATCCCAAACCTCCTAATGACTTCCCCAGCAGTTTCATGTAGATGTTAAAAAGCATGGGGAAAGGGTGCAACCTTACAGCACCCCACAGGCTAACAGCCATGGGGTGGAACAAAAGTCCCCTAGCACCACCTTTTGAGATTGCTCTTCCAGAAAGGACTGGAACCACTTTAAAACTGCTCCTCCCAAGCCCCAATCCAGGTAAACAATCCAGAAGGTCAACAGTATCAAAAGCAGCTGAGAGGTCCAGAAGAACCAATAGGGCTGCACTCCCCCCATCCATCCATTCCCTGGCGTAAGTCATCAGCCAGGGTGACCAAGGCTGTTTCTGTCCCATAACCAGGTCTGAAACCTGATTGGAATAGATCTAAATAAGCAGTATCATCTAACATCACTTGGAGTTGTGAGGCCACCATACGCTCCACCACCTTGCCCAAGAATGGCAAATTTGATACTGGGCAGTAGTTATCCAAAACCAGAGGATCTAGATTTGGTTTCTTCAACAAGGGCCTCACTGCTCCTTTTTTCAAAGTTGCGAAGACATCACCATCACTAAAGGAGGCATTAATCACCTCAGAGGTCCAGGTATCCAGCCCAGCTCTGGCAGATTTCAGAAGCCAGGATGGACAAGATTCTAAAAAGCAAACAATGGGCCTCCGTCTTCCAAGTGGTTTGTCTGCATCCTCAAATTGCACAAGCTGAAAAGTATTCATAATATGACTAGATGGTGCGCTAGCCCCGTCCATCTCAGACTCTGTCAAAACAATGGCATCCAAGCTGGCATGAATACAAGCAACTATATTTACAAAATGTCTAGCAAATTGCTCACAGTGGGCTTTGGGGACTTGAGTTGTGTTCTCAAGTTATGCCCAAGAGGCCTTTAACCACCCAAAAGAGCTCTGTTGGATGACACTGAGCAGATGCAATAGTGGTGGAGAAGTAAAATTCCTTTGCTACCATCACCGCCACAGAATAAGATTGCAAATGGATTCTTACCTGTGTTTGATTGTGTTCATTATGAGTCTTCTGCCATTTGCACCCAACTCATCAACACAGTCCTTTCCTCGCCCAAGGAGCTGACACCAAGGAGCTGACACAGTTCTATGACTACGCTGAGGAAGTTTGGGAGTGGTCATGTTGATAGCCCGGGTCATCTCCTCATTCCGAGTAGTGACCATGACCACAGCAACACAACCAGCTAAGCCTGCAGGGAAATCTCCAAGAGACCTCACAAATCCGTTGGAAGGGGATAAGCAGACAGATGTCTCAGTCGCCTTCCCCTCAGCCGATGTCATCACCTCCCACCACCATAACACCCTCTGCCCAGCACTACATCGGCCCCAACTTCCTCCACTGCTAAACACATTGCGAGCCTACAAAACACATTCCAGGCTGGTGTTGGCTGATGATCCTATTTTGATCTTAAAGATGCTGGTTGTAGTCCAGACAACTCCATGGCCAACACTGCATGGCTAGTGGGGACTTTTGGTTCCACACGCAGTAACTGCCCTAATTAAGGGAATTTCAAAAACAGTTTGTGATCCAGTATCGTGCGTGAACCCCAAAGAAAAAGAGCTAAGTATCCAGCTAGATAGATCTAAAGTAGGGCTGGGGAAAGTGCAGCCCTCCAGATCTTGTTGAAATGCAACTCTCATCAGCCCTAGCCAACATAGCCAATGGTGAGAGATGATGGAGTTGCAGTCCAACAACATCTGGAAGGCCACATGTTAGACCAAGAATAAAGAGATCCTCAGGATTGTAGTCCTTGCTTCTTGTTTAGTATGTATATTTTTTAAGACTTTTTGTTGTTCAGTCATTAAGTTGTGTCCGACTCTTCGTGACCCATGGACCATAGCCCGCCAGGCCTTCCTGTCCTACGCTCTGTCCCGGAGTGTGCTCAAGTTCATATTCATTGCATTGGTGATGCTATCTAGCCATCTCATCCTCTGCCGTCCCCTTCTTTTGCCTTCAATCTTTCCCAGCATCAGGGTCTTTTCCAGGGAGTTTTCTCTTCGCATTAGGTGGCCAAAATATTTGAGCTTCAGCTTCAGTATCTGCCTTCCAATGAACAGTCAGGGTTGATTTCCTTTAGGATTGACTGATCTGACCTCCTTGCAGTCCAGGGGACTCGTAACAGCCCTCTCCAGCACCACAGTTCGAAAGCACCAATCCTAACCGTAACCCAACAATGCAATAAAAAAAGTCAATAGAAGAGCCCTTATTCAGTTATAAAAAGGATACCCTTCTTATCAGTCTCTTGAACCTACTTATTAATTTAAAACATTCGTATCGTGCCTTCCTACCGTAGAGGTCAGGGTGGCTAACAACAATAAGATAGAAAATACTAGCAGCCATTAAAAGCAATTTAACCAGAGTGCTTCCAGCAAGGTGACAATTCCATAAAAGGCCAAAAACCCCACTCATGGCTCAAAAGCCCTCCTAAAAAATGTCATAGCTCCTGAGCCTACAGTCCCACAGTGTTCTGAGGAAGATGCAGATGAGGATTGTGTTCAGGTGGCTTTCCTCAGTGAGGTGGAGGGGATTTGGTACCATCTCCCATGCCCTTCCAGCCAGAGGACATGGCCCTACCACCATCCTTGGATTCAGAAAGCAAGTCTGTAGTGGCACCTCCATCTCCTCACCAAGGGATACGAAATCAGGCCAGGGCCCAAGAAAAAACACCGCCAGCTCTTTCACGGAGGCAGGGCCTAGTGCAGGACAGGTCTTGTGTGCCTTTATAAGATGCCAACCCTCTGCTGAGGCAACATCTCCCTGTGGCTTTCAATGAGGGAAAAGCTCCAGCCAGCCCAAACTTACTGGGAGTTATCCAGCACTCTGATCCAGTCTGCCTGAACCAGAATGCTCCATGCTGCACTTCCCTGAACCTAATCATTATGTGATGCAACTCTACTTACTGTGACCTTATCAGATGTGACTTTGCCCACTGGGGCTATATTGAATGAGGCACTGCTCCTGCACTGTGCCTGATGGGACCCTGCTCACTGAGACTCTATGTTAGGGATGCTAGAGAATTTCATTTACTCTGCATTTTTAAGTGAGCCAATCTAATTCACACCTCCTGGATTAATATCTGGATTGGAAGACAATTATCTTTCAGATTCTGCACTTCTCTGAATTTTGTGATGCAGGTCTCAGTTCAAAAATTGCATTACATGCATATATGAAGGAAAGATACATACAAAGATGCATATTTTAGGGAAAGATGCATGCAAAATGCTTATGTCAGTTGCGTACTAAAATATGGATTTTGGGGTGTTAGTTTAAAGTCATAAATCACAATATGTTGTGGAAATGGAAAGGAATAGATTTATGATTACATACATGTGAAACTGACTTGGACCAGATATAGACAGATCTGTACACCCCTATTCTACTTAACAAGCTTTCCCTGAAATAAATATGACCCTGCTTCCCGTGAGCCCAGGGCCTTAGCGGAAAAAGAAGATTTTAACAATGTGGAAGAAACCCGTTACAGCTAGGCAATACAAAAATCCATTCCCTAGTCCCAACAAAATGTACTTCCAAGGATGTTGGGACAAACAAATAGCAGGTAGATCTCAGTAAGCTGGCAGGCTTGTATCTGAAGATCTCAGTAAGCAGGCAGGCTTGTATGGGAGAAGCCAGTCTTTAGATATCCTGGTCTCAAACTGTAATGGGTTTTAAAGGTCATCATCACCACTTTTAATTGGGCCTGGAAACAAAGTAGAAGCCAGTGCAGTTGTTTCAGTAAGGGAGTCACATGCTCCTAATATCTGGCTCCTATTAACCATCTGGCTGCAGCATTCTAGGCCAATTATAGTTTCTGGATAGTTGTCCTAGGCAGCCCTGTGAGTCACTGCACCAATGTAATGGCTCATGGGTTGCTTCGCACAGTCCTTGTTACTGCCTCACACCTTGTGCTAACTGATCCAACACCATCTCCAGCACAGAAACAGCAGTAGCCATCCATGCTGTGGCACAAGTCCCCACTCCATGCCGTATATGGGACACAACTGCATTGATCAAGGGCTTAGTCAGCCAGCAGCCCATAGCTGTGAGATCTTGGGAGCATCAGAATGACCTGTGGATCCCTGACACTAGTAGAATCCATTATCCTTTGCTGTTGTTTATAGAAATAACAGGTATGAGATAGGGGTCAATGCTCAGGAGAGCAAGACGTCCATGGCCTTGCCTACCTTGCCTGGTATTAGATACAGCTATAGCAGCCCTCTTAGAATGGGCTGTCAAACGCTCACAGCTGCATTTCCAGAATATTCCCCAGAATTATTGTTAGAACATGCAAATCAGGCAGCTACAGTGAAATAAAAGGAAGTGCCTTGGAAATTCAACCTCCCTTTTCTGTGGTAGAGAAAGGAAAACTATTCAGAAAAGAAGGGACCAGTTTGCTTGAGCAAGCCACATACAAGAAACAGTCTGCAACTTGCACTTTTTCCCTGCATCCAGCAGAGGGAACTTATGACAAAGACTATAATATCCTTCACCAAACCCACCAATCCCCATCCCACCCCCAAAAGAAATTTCAAAAATTATAAGTGATATAACATATGAGTGGAACCCAAGAACATTTTCAGATCTGCCTGCCTTTTGTTAGGCCTGCTTGACCACTACAGCACATTTCTACTTAATGTTTCCACAGTATTGACATCCTCTTTTAGGATTGCTCCCACCTGTCCTGCCAGATGCTCTCCTATACCTTTGAGAGAAACATAATAGAGAGAAATCTAAACAGATGTCACATTCCTGACATTGAGCCTCTATGATAAACATTTGAACCTATAGAATTTCTAACAGTCATGAATCTGTGACTGGGTCATAGGCACAGAAGCTTTGTCAAGAAAACAGGCAGATCTACCACAGGAGTGGTAGAGAGGCACTGCGGGTGACAAAGCCAGGCTCCAAAATTGCTCCAAAACCAATTTAGTGCTAGGAATGTGCTATTGCCCCCAGACCAGAATGTTCAGGGTGACCTTGAAATGGAAAATGAAATCAGGGAGGCCTCCAAACAAGGAAGTGTTGTAATAATGGGTGACTTCAATTACCCCCACAGGGACTGGATAAATGCATATTCCAGTCATAACAAAGAGGTTACATTTCTTGATACCCTAAATGACCTTGCCCTAGAACAGTTGGTCATGGATACCGACCAGTGGGGAGGTGACCCTGGATGGATTTAATATTAAGTGATGTTGCCCAGGACCTAGTACAAAATGTAAATGTTGTTGAACCAGTTGGAAACAGTGACCACAGGGCTATCAGGTTTAATATATACTTGGGTGGAAAATTACCCAGAAAGTCCAGCACAGTCACATTTGACTTCAAAAGAAGAAACTTCTCTAAAATGAGAGAACTGGTGAAAAGGAAGTTGAAAGGGGGAGTCAAGAGGGTTAAATCCCTTCAAAATGCTTGGAGGTTACTCAAAGCCACAATAACAGAAGCTCAGCTAAAATGTATACCACAAGTTAGGAAAAGTAGCACTAAATCCAAGAGGTTACTGGCATGGTTAATGAGCAGTGTTAAGGATGCTATTAGAGAAAAGAGAGCTTCCTTCAGAAAATGGAAGTCTTGCCCAAATAAGGAAAATAAAAGGGAGCACAAACTTGCACCAAGGCAATGCAAGCAGACAATAAGAGATACAAAAAAACATTTCTAAGAGCATATCGCTAACAATATCAAGGCCAACAATAAAGAATTCTTTAAATATATCAGAAGCAGAAAACCAGCTAGGGAGGCAGTTGGATCACTGGATGACAATGGAGCTAAAGAAGTACTAAAGGAGGAGAAGAAGACTGCAGAGAAGCTGAATTAATTCTTCTCATCGGTCTTCAATGCAGAATATATAGGACAGATACCTCTGCCTGAACTGATGTTTTCAGGAAGGTAGTCTGAGGAACTGAGGCAAACAGTGGTGACAAAAGATGACGTTCTCAATCTTATTGATAAATTGAAAGCAAATAAATCACTGGGCCCAGATGGTATACATCCCAGAGTTCTCAAGGAACACAAATATGAAATTGCTGATCTTCTAGCCAAAATATACAACATGTCCCTAAGATCAGTCTCTGTACCAGAGGACTGGAAGATGGCCAATATAACACCAATTTTAAAAAAGGGGTCCAGGGGGGATCTGGGAAATTACAGGCCAGTTAGCTTAACATCTATTCCGGGTAAATTGGTTGAAAGCATTATTAAAGATAAAATTGGTAAGCATATAGAAGGACAAGCCCTGCTGAAAAAGAATCAACATGACTTGATAAAGGTTAATTCTGTCTCCCTAACCTTTTAGAGTTCTTTGAGAGTGACAATAGACATGTAAACAGGGGTGATCCGGTAGACATTGTCTACTTGGGCTTCCAAAAGGCTTTTGACAAAGTCCCTCACCAAAGACTCCTGAGCAAACTTAGCAGTCATGGAATAAGAGGAGAGGTCCTCCTATAGATCAGTAACGGATTAAAGAACAGAAAGCAGAGAATAGGAATAAATGGTAAATTCTCCCAATGGAGGGAAGTAAATAGTGGGGTCCCATACGGATCTGTATTGGGACCAATGTTTTTCAACTTGTTTATAAATGATCTTGAATTAGGAGTGAGCAGTGAAGCAGCCAAGTTTGCTGATGGCACCAAAATATTTAGTGGTTAAAACAAAAAGAGATTGTGAGGAGCTCTCCAAACTGGGCAACCAAATGGCAAATGAGGTTCAATTTAAATAAGGGTAAAGTGATGCCCGTTGGGACAACACCCCCCCCCCCAACTTCAAGTATAATCTGATGGGAGAGATGACCAACCAAGAAAGAGACCTTGAGGTGGAGGTGGACAGTTCAATGAAAATGTGAACCCAGTGTGCAACTGCTATAAAAAAAAAAGGCAAACTCCATGTTAGGCATAATTAGAAAAGGAATTGAGACTAAAACTGCCAATATCATACTGCTTTTATACAAATCTATGGTGCGACCACACTTAGAATACTGTGTACAGTTCTGGTCATCACACCTAAAAAAGGATATTATAGAGCTGGAAAAAGTGCAGAAAAGGGCAACTAAAATGATCAAGGGGCTAGAACACCTCCCCTATGAGGGAAGGTACAACAGCTGGAATTGTTTAGCTTGGAAAAAAGGAGGGTAAGGAGAGACATGATAGAGGAGTACAAAATTATGCATGGTGTGGAGAATGTGGATCTCAGTCTCTTATAAGACTAGAACCTGGGGTCATCCCATGAAGCTGACTGGTGGGAGATTCAGGACAGATAAAAGGAAGTACTTATTCACACAGCACATAGTTAAACTATGGAATTCGCTACCACAAAATGTAGTGATGGCCACCAATTTGGATGGCTTTAAAAGGGGGTTAGACAAATTCCTGGAGAAGTCTATTAATGGCTACTAGTCCTGATGGCTGTGTGCTACCTCCAGTATCAGAGGCAGGATTGATTGATGGATTGATTTTAATTTCTATACTTCCCAATCTCTAAAGCTCTCTGGGCAATTCACTTTTTTTTTTGGGGGGGGGGGCTATGCCTATGTACACCAGTTGCTGGGGAACATGGGCGGGAGGGTGCTGTTGCACTTGTGTCCTGCTTGCGGGTTCCCAGTTGACGGCTGGTTGGCCACTGCCTGAACAGAATGCTGGACTAGATGGACCCTTGGTCTGATCCAGCACGGCTCTTATGTTCTTATAAGTGCAGAACCTCTTTCAGGAGAAGGGCTGAATTCTGTTTTGGAGAAATTCTTGGGGGCCCACATTCTAGTTGTGGGCAGGGCCAAAGGTGAAGGGGCAGTGCCAAAATACCAAAAATGCCAACAGATTGTAGCTTAAAGCTCTTCCTGCCAGTAAGTAAACCTTAGGAGAGACATTTCAACCTTTTAGAATGGGGAAAAGACTCCACAAAAGCCAGGAAGCCACCACATGACAGTTGGTTGAAGGAAAGAGTGTGGGCCGGGGGAAGAGGACATGGCCTCCTGGCAAACCCCGTAGGGCAAGATTGGGACCCCCCTCCCCACAATGGTCGGATTTGGCACCCCTGGTCTACCAGATTACAATTCTGAGATGCAGTGTGTATATATATACCCTTAGAAGCGCCAAGAAAGGAACCAACACAACGATACCACCCCCTTTCCCATTTCTTTCATGCTGGTCCATTCAACCACCCTTTCCCTATGGCTGTTCGTGGGCTTGCCACATTAGTTCAGAGAGGAGACTGAGTATAGAAATGAACAATCTGGGCAAACCTTAATCACTTCCTGCTTCCTTGGCAATTTCTCTGTGCAGCATCTCTGGGTTGTGACCTGCCAAACCAGCTTACAAGAAACTTAAGATTAGATGTTCACTCCATGTTTCTTGTACCCCCTTTCCCTTACTTGCTCCTAACTTACTAAGATCCATTCACTACAAAAGCTCCATTATAACAAAATGCACCTGTCCACATATGGTTTGTGTTACACAGACTCCAAAGAAGATAGCATCACAAAGCCAAGTCACAGAAGTGCTGATTTGGAGTAAGGATAGGGATGGCGGAGAAATCTACCATGGACTCCAGTGAGGCCGGATTCTTTAGAATTCTTTAAAATCCGGTTTTAAATTTTTAAAATTTCTTTAGAATCTGGCCCCCAGGAGTCCGTGGCGAAATGGACCACTCCCCTCCACCACCCCACGAAATTCTCCCCAGACGGACCCTACCTGCCGCTGGCCAGTCCAGTCTGTCTGCAGCCATCCGCTGCCCCGGTCTGAGGCCGCAAATGGCGTCTGGTGTGGTGGACGCCATTTGTGTCCCTGCTTTAGCCGTGATAGGCTACATAAATATTTACGTAGCCTATCATGGCTAAAGCAGGGACGCAAATGGCATAGCAGATGCCATTTGCATCCCTGCTTTTTGCCGTGATAAGCTACGTAAATATTTACGTAGCCTATCACGGCTAAAGCCAGGACGCAAATTTGCGGCCGCAGAGCTGCAGCGGACAGAAGTCCGGCTGCAGACAGTCCCGGCTAGTGGCTCCACAAACTCACCATGGAGCAGAGCCGGCCAGGGAGGATTCCGTGGGGAGGGATGGATTGCCTCCCTCCCACTGCGGACACCCCAGACCAGAACAGTGAGTGGGGTTTGTACACCCCTAACTAGGGATGGTGGAGAATTCTGCCACGGATTTCAGTGAGGCCGAATGCACTGGCATTCGGCCCCCCGAAACCCATGGTGGAACGGCCTCCCACCCCCCGCCCCCCACAGAATCCCGCCTGGGACGAAAGCTTACCTGGGGCGGATGTTCTGGTGGTGGCGGCTCTGGCGGCAGCTCCGGCGGCAGCGGCAGCTGGTCTCTTGACCGGCTGCTGCAGACTCAAATGGCGGGCACCACGCCATCTGCATAGCTGCCTTTGCCGTGATAGGCTACATAAATACTTACATAGCCTATCACGGCAAGCAACAACAAAAAAAAGCATATGCAAATGGCAGCGGCTACGGCGGCCTCCATTTGCGTTCCCTTTTTTTTGCTGTTTTAGCCTACGTAAATATTTACGTAAGCTATTACGGCAGGGGGAGGAGGAAGGAATGCAAATAGTGCCCACTACGCTATTTGTGTTCCCCTTTTTTTCGCCGTAATAGCTTACGTAAATATTTATGTTGGCTAAAACAGCGAAAAAAAGGGAATGCAAATGGTGGCTGCCGTAGCTGCCATTTGCGCACGCGGTGTTTTTTTTCCTGGAAGGCTGCCCAGCGGCCGGATGTCCAGCTGCGGGCGGCACCGGCCAGCGGCTCTGCGGAATCTCCGCGGAGCGGATCCGGCTGGATCAGGATTTCAGGGGGAGGTGCGGAGCGCCTCCCTCCCATCGCGAATCACCCCGTTGAAAAGGTAAGTGACTTTCGTACATCTCTACCTCCATCCTGTTTGGAAATGTGCCATTTGATAACATTCTACTTGTTATGTACTATAGCTCCAAAGAGAACCCCTGTAGCCCAAATTCTCTCCAAATTCAACAAATTGCTTTATATCTCAGTTTCAGAATTCTACCAATTATGTTTTACTTTTGCTTTTGGAAGCAAACTGAAGGGGAAGCAGCCCTCTAATCTTTTATTACTGATCAGTAAAGAGCAAATCAGAAGCCAGCTTCTTCTTAGTAAATCTGATACTTAGCTGCTGGGCTCCATTTTACTTCTAGGGATTCTTAATTAGTTTCTGGCCTTTTAAAAGCAGATTTCCAAGCAATTCTTACGTATTGTGTTGCTACTAGCATCTTTTATTTTATTTATTTCTAAAAGATTATTCCCTGCCTTTCAGTGACAAGGCCTTTTAAATATTTCAGGAAAAATTAATCTATTACCACTGGAACCATTTTCACAGCTGTGCTTTATTCCTTAAAAAAAAGAACTTGATATTATTGTGCCTGCTACTTGAGGAGATCTAGTCAGTCATTGGTTTACAGTTTAAACAGCAGTGTAAAAGCTGTGTTCTCATGACAGCATCATTTGTTTTTTCAATAGTACCTTGCAGAACATTTCAAGTAGAGCAATGCACATCTTGAAGGGGGATTGGGGGAAGCCAGCCGTTAGTACCAGGTGGTTAAAACTGCACGAGCTATTAGTGATGTCCAGTGCTTTTACAATGCTTTATGTGGATGTCTTATTTCTAGTATATAATTTAAAAAAAGTATAGGTGCTGGGGCTCAAACAGGTTTGGAAGTAATTCTCCCACTCATAGAGAAGTGTGGGGCAGCTTCAACTATTCAGCAGTAAGGGAACAGTGCATTTCTCATATAACTAGCCAGCCTGGAACTATACAAATTATGTATGGTACCATTTAAGAGCTTTGAAAATAAAATCGCATAACATCAGCAGCATCATAATAACAATGCTATATTGTTGGACTGATTAACCAGAGAGCATGACTTTTGAATAGATATGTTTGATGAAGATAACAGAATGAATTGGCGTGGGAGGAACCATAGCTCAGTGGGTAGAGCACCTGCTTTGCGTACAGAGGGTCCCAGGTTCAATCCTCAGCATCTCCAGGTAGGGCTAGGAAAAACTCCTGCCTGGAACCCTGCAGAGCAGCTGCCAGTCAGGGTTGACTATACTGGGCTAGATGGGCCAAGGGTCTGGCTCAGTTTTAGGGAGCTTCCTATTGTCCCATGTCCTATAGTAAAGGAAATACATAACAGAAGACAGTCACATTTCTAGTTTGTGACACTTGGAGAATAATAATAGCTAATAACACACAAGTATTTGATCCATTATATAATAGTATCAAGTTTTAATATCATAAGCATCTGATAAGGCACTTACTGACAGACATAAAGACAATGTCCTCACCCTGAAGAGTTTGTAATCCTACTGCATCTATTGACAGAAGAGCTTTAGAGGTATTATTTAAAGTGAGCTTGGTAGCAGGACTCTCAGAGAATCTTAAGCATGACAGGCCAGGGTCAGTATGTACCTTGATAGCAGCATGTGAACAATCATAGAAGAGGTACACTTCAGTATAACCTGAATATGTAGATTTTCTTTAAAACCATATTAATGTCATTGGTTTCTGAACTCAAGGCCAGAAGATGCCTCAGTTCAGTTTAGCCAGTTCAGTGTTTTCAAAAGAAGACACAAATATGAATAGGGGCATCACACTAATGGCTTCACCACATCAGGCATTTAATTCTGCAATTTACCAGGGCTTCTGCTTCCGGATTCTATAAGGGATTAAAGATCAGCTCCTTACACGGGCTAACATGGGCTGCAAGTTCTCCGCAGCCTCTACGGCAGAGAGTGAGAAAGTGAGCTGCAAATCAGTGGGTCTTCTGACAGATCCAAGTATCTTTCTCTCTCCCTTTCTGCAAAGTGGTGCGGCACTTTCGAAAGTTGCTGTCAGCTGTTAACATTGGGGGGGGGGGTCACCATCTTGTTCTTCGTCCCCCCACCAGCTCCATGCTTGCTTTGAGCCTCTCCTAGCCTGGCCAAGAAAACTCTCCTCCCAGCCCAGGTCAACAGGCAGACATGCTGGAGGAAGGGTGGGGGGTGGGGTAAAGGGCAGTTGTGATTTTCTGCTCTGCCCCAATCAGTACACTTTTCTTCTTCTTCCTAGGCTGTGGTTATAGCAGAACTGCACAATTACACACAGCTATTAAAGCGGATTTACATTTAAATAGTGCATTATCTCTGATCTTTTAAAAAGTGGGATAAAGTCCAAAAACTGCTGGATGGGCCCTGGAGACTGATGACGTTGTGTAAAGGACCTGCAAACTTCCATGAGTGACCAATCATGAGTGTGCAATAAAAGCCTTGTGTAGAAATGCTCTAAATCTCAGCTTCTGAAATAGACACACCCATCCCTCATCTACAATGTAAGGATAATAATACTAGCCTGCTTTACAAGGTTGTTATGGAGATTGCTGAGAGAAAGAATGTGAAGAACTTTAACCTAGGGCTGCAAAATTGAATTGTTTCTTATCAGTAGCTTAACCAATTCACAGAGCAATCCACGCGCATTGCCTTGTCAAGATCCTATTGATATAGGATTGGGGTTTGGACTAAATGACCTCGTGGGGATCCCTTACACTCCTTCTATTCTTGATTATAAGAGTGGGATAGGCCAAACTGGTTGAACCAGTAGGACTGCTGGAGATTCCCTTGATGGCCCTGGCCAAGTGGCCAAGTACCTTTCCTTCCTTATGAAGATTGCTCTGCATGGCTGAACACTTCTGGAAGGAGTGCACCATTCTGGAATTGAGGCTTAGCTTCCCCACTCCCTGCAATGGATGATGTCATCAAGCTCTTTTGTGAAGGATCTGCAAGTTTAGCTAAAGATACATGGGGAACAGGGCCAGAAGGTGAAGTCAAAGGCCTGGAAGATTTGGCAGTGTCTCTTATGGTGTTTAAGCTGTGAACCTCCACCTATGCGCAACCTCAATATTTGCAAATAAATACAAATATTACAAAATGCCAGTAAGCCTTCAGTGACCTCCTTCTAAAGGAATTCAAATAGTGCGGCACCCCTGAAACTTGACTGCTTGCATACTTGGGGTGAGTGTTACACTCCAGCAAAACCGTTGGGAGGTAAATGGCAGCACTGCAAAGAGAGCGAGAGAGAGATGCTCTATTCAGGCACTCAAAACGGACTTAAAATGAGTGTGTGAGGAGAGCCTCCTGTATCTGTGGGGGCTCCCCCCTTCAGACTGTACCCCTCCATGAGCTGAGGGTGACAAACACAATGAGAGAGGGGTGGGACTGGAGTGCTCCCTCTCCTGCATTAATTTTAACCCCCTTTTGAATGCCTGATTAGGGCTAGAGATAATGTAGGAACACATTACCCTACAGACACAATAAGGATGTCACAGCACACTCAAGCATGAAAGCCACCATGGTACACGCAGTGAGAGCACAGAATCTGGAGCTCCCCATTTTGGGGAGGCTCCTAATTTTGGTTTACCATTAAGCTCCAAGGATCTTTGCATACTTGTTTACACCTGATGTGGGTTCTTATCCCCTTATAAAATATCTATCTATCTATCTATCTATCTATCTATCTATCTATCTATCTGTCTGTCTGTCTGTCTGTCTGTCTGTCTGTCTGTCTGTCTTGTCTGTCTGTCTGCAAATAACCACAATTTTGACTCAGTGAGGTGTGTTGGCACTGTACCTCTACTTAGGGTAGTGGAGTAGAAGTTTAGTATTTTGGCACTCCTGAGGTGAAGTGTCTGTAAGGGGTCTGAAATCTTCTCTTCCTGCATTTGTTCTGAGGCCAGGCTGCTTGTTCAAAGTGTCTTCCCAGCATGGTTCCCAACGCCAAAATTCCCCCATATATGTTCTAAGAGCGCATGACATTAGAGCAGGGTGACACAGCGTTTTGCAGCAACATCTATTATCCCTTCCCCTCTCACAGCTTTATATGTTGGTGTTGATTTGCAGGACCTGGGTGCAGTTACTCCAAATCCTATACTTCATTGTGGTACTGTTGGAGGGGATGGGGTGGGGGAGCAGTGTACTTTGGCTTCCCATTCAGTTCAATGCAAGTGTTTTAATTTACATCACATCTTTTGCTGGGGTAATGTTTTGCTGGTATAGGGGTAGTAAGCAGGGTCTGAGGGAGCTTAGGATTTGAACTAAGCCCACTCCTTGCCCAGCATGCCCCCAATGCTGCCTGTTTTTCTCCCCTCCACCAGTGGAGTTGTGTGAGCCATGGATTTACCAGTGTAACATTACATCTTCATAACCCTAGCTAAAGGGACTTACACCAAATCCTAAACTGGTGCAAATCTTAAAGTGTTCCAGCTAGCATAGCTGGAGCAAAGATTGATGAGTTGATTTTAACCAGTGAGAATAAACTGTAATCAGCAGAGTTGACAATTAAGGACACATTTATTTTTTGAGGCTACTTATTTCTGGTGTGTTAGCTTAAGAGGGAATGAAAAACAAAAGATGAAAGGTAGCCTTTCCTTTTAATGATGAGTAAAACCTCTCTTCATTTTCTCCAAAACCTGCTTATATTGAGATTTTGGTAATATGCAAATCATTTTAATTTATTAAATGTGAAAAGCTGGATAATTAACCTACTAAAAATTCTTCAACTGGTTGACAGGCCTACTTTACATATCTAGATAAATACTAAATAGCACTATTATCAGGGTAAAGATGTACAGAATGTAGTATAGAAACAGTGACGCAACTTATGTCCATCTCTTAATCTGTACATTGAGAATGCAAATGCATATGAATTTTCATGACGTTCAGAAAAAGTGCTATGGTAAATTTGTGTCTGTGACACAGCAACCTATGCACTTTAATCAAGGTCCCTGGAGCAAACCAAGTTAAACTTACTTCTGAGCAACTATGCATAGGATTGGGCTGCTTGCCATCTGTCAAATGTTTGCAATTCATCACATTAGGTGTAAACATAAAAATAGTTTAAGTAATATTTCAGCATAATATCACACAATTTAAACAAAAGCTTAATGTGCCCAGAATTTTTACTGCTATTTAGTAAAAACCCAGTGGTATTCATGGGCTTTGACAGGCAAACAGAAATAAACCATCTCCTGCCTTGAGAAATTTGTAAAGGATCGGCTTGGCCTTGCCTGGGAATTGCAGGCTGAGAGAGAATGCCAGTCATTCTTCTCATCTATACAAGAAACTCAGACAGCAATCAATATGAATTCAACCAACAGATGTTACAAAGCTATGTTGGACATCCAGGGTTGTCCTTTCCTCCAGTCCTGTGTCCTTTGTGTCCTTTGCCTTCAAGATGAGGCTGGACAGCCCTCTGTCAGGGATGCTCTGACTTGGATTCCTGCATTGAGCAGGGGGTTGGACTCGATGGCCTTGTAGGCCCCTTCCAACCCTACTATTCTATGATTCTATGATTCTATGCTCTTTGAAGATGCCTGGCTCGCTCGCTCTTTCTCTCTCTCTCTCTCTCTCTCTCTCTCTGTTCCTTCCCTTCCTTCCTTCCTTCCTTCCTTCCTTCCTTCTTTCCTTCTTTCTATTTTTGCATCCTTCTTCACTCCAACCAGGGTTTATATACAGAAAGTACAGGTATGATCTTCATTGTTGATTTAAACAAACAAGCAAAAACCACAATAATCTTAGCTGATAACAGGACACCATGGAAAAGCAAATGTTATTGCCGTTGCAGTTGTGCTGATGCTGCAGAGACGATATGCTGACATTCGAACTGCCATAAAAATGTCTCCATTTGTCCATGAATGTTAGGTTTGTTGGCACAATGAGATGGTAAATCAGGTGGTTGTGTAGCATTTATGGCTTATTAAAAAATAGGATGTTTTGAAGTGTATAGTGAATATCTTACAGGCACTAGGTGAAATCCAGCTAAAATTTGGTGCACCTAGGTTCCGTGAAATCAGTGGAATTAAAATTCACCATTAAATGCTTGGGTTCCATTGATTTCAAGGGAAATTCAATGCACCCAGCTTTCACTGGAATCCGTTCAGTAACTGCATACCCTGCTCACTCAGTGACCCAGTTCGCACAGTCAAAACACCCATGGTTGCTTGTTTTAATCCCCAGCACATGCTGGGATCCATTTCCCTAATTAGCCACCTGGACGCAGCTTGTTGTACTGTTCAAAACTGGGCAGCATGGCTTGTCTGAGGGGGAAACAACCCACAAATAACCCATGGGCAGAAAACCTTTTACAGGCCAATATTCAATCCCTTATATGGTATGGTTTGCTCTGCTCTGTGCCAGAGTTCTGCCTTCTACTATAAGGTAAATGTCATATCCTACATTTTGCTTGTAGGAAGTTAAAATATATCAGAATGTTTTGAGCTACATACCAAATTTTATGTTTCTGAAAGGTATGGAAATACCTTATGCATATCAGAATATACTGCATGCCCCCCTTTTTGTGGATGAGATGTGCAAATTCCCATTTCCAGGTTTTTCTCATAATCAGGATGCCTAGGAACACATGTGTATCAAATTTCAACTTTTTATGAATCCTGAAGTACCTCACTGCAGAGATGGGGGGTCCCTTCAAACCCCCTAGTCACTGAGATGTTTAAGGAAGATGGGTAGAAAAGGAAAACTGCTGCAGTTGTTGGGGTTTATTTAAGGCAAGGGTCCAGAACCATTTCGGCCTGAAGGGCAGCATGTGACACTGGCTTGGGGCTCGGGGGCTGCATGTACTCATGCACACACTTACACATGCACATGCATGCACACACACACACTGACTCACATATCCTAGCAATACTGATACAGGTTGCTCTTTCCTCACTTCTAGCAGTGGTGGGGGAAAAGCAATCTGTATGGGGATATGTGGGGGAGAGAACGGAGAGTATAGGTGGGGGCTTTGGGGCTATCTGTGAAGGGCCGCAGTAAAAGCATTGGGGGCCGCAGGTTGTGCACCTGTGTCTTAAGGGAAGAAGAAAGGAGGGGAAAGCTAGTCCCATTCTATTAGCTGGCTCAATACCAACCTGGCAAACTACCAGCTACTGCTTCCTCACATGGACATTATCTCTTTGACTCATTTCTTTGTCCAGTTGCTGGATAATGGGCTAGCGTGAAGACCTGGGGACAAAGAAACAAAAAGGGCTGCCAATATGCAGATTTGTTTAAATTTTCAGAATGTTTCTTTTATATAAAAAAAAGACTTCTAGCTTAGAGGGACCCAAGGGGTTCAGTAAAAGGGTCCTGGATCTTTGTTATGCTGGTTCAAATGTATTTGTTTATTCTTACATCTTGTCTACCTTTTAACTCTGTTCCAGCAGAAGGATAGTTGAATAAGTGGAATGTACAAGATATGAAGGATAGGATAGTAATGACAAGTAACATCAGAAGAATGTTGATACACAGTTTTACTTGTTAGAATACTCTCTGCTTGGAATTCCTCCAGATTCAGTGCTTTCAGGTATTCATAAATGCTAACTTCCATATCAACAATAAAACTAAACTGAAACAGAGTTGAGGAAAAATGGACATAATAGAATACATGTAAAAGAACAGCACGTTTCAGTATAATATTTTCCTATTTTAGTAATGATTTTTCTAGGGTTTTTTTTTAAATCTAATTCTGTTTTGTTAAAATATTTTAAAAACCATTGCTTAATTTTTCATCTCTTGTCTGTCTCACTACCTTGCTTTTTCCTCTAATGCAGGCTGGGTTGCCCCCCCCCCCCATTTAGCATACTCTAACATCTGTCCCCTTTTCTCTTCTATCATCTGTCTTCCTGTTTCATGCTTTTCCTTTGTGTGTCAGACCAACTTTCATTGCTTTTCCTTTTCCCCACAATAACTCCCTAAATACATATGCATGGTTTCCTCTTTACTCAGCTGAGAACCACATGCTGCACACCTGGCTCATGATGGAAATTATGCCTTCCAGGTCTGTCAAATATAGAGGCAGGTGTATTTACTAGTAGCGCCTTACTTTAGATGTAATAAACATAACAACAACTTTTGACCATAGTGGAAGAGCATTAGACATATTCATGTGCAGTCTTATTTATTTTACTTAGTTTCCTACTGGACTGTTGCCAGAAGGGATGGTTGGCTTTCCCTTCATAAGTATCCAGCAAAGCCCATGTACTGGAAATTGTGATGGTGCTCTACAACCAACCTTTCCCAACCTGGTGTGCTCCACATGTTTTGGAGCCCTAGCTAGCAAGGTCAGAGATAATGAGAGTGGTAGCGCAAAACATACAGAGGGAACCAGGCTGGGAAAGATAGCTTTACATTGTCCCTGTGAAGCTTGCTGTTAGATGCAGATCAGTGACAAGAGTGACAAACTATTTCCCAGGAATAAAATAAAGTGTATTCATTTTTTAAATAAAATCTCCCTCCTCCCCCTGCCTTCATCCTAATAGATTCCAGGGTATGGTCCCTGTGAGAGCATCCAACTTCAGAAAGGAGAGTCGGGGATCTGACCCCCCACCCCCACAGAAAGAACTGTGCTGGCTGCTCTCTGAGATCAGAAAAGTGACCTCGAAGGAGGAGGAAAGGGGGCATTCTGGTGGGCAGGGCGAGGAGACTAGAGAGGCCAGGATATGAGATATCCTGAGCCACCTCCAGCCTCCTTCTCCAAAGCACCCTCTCTAGATGACCCGTCTAGTGAAAATTGCCAAAGATGGAGGACAGGGAGGCAAAGATTGCCTTCAGTGCTCCTCCTGTCCTGCCAGCTTCAGCCCAGCAGGGCATAGGAATCTCAGAAGCTTCCAAGTTCAGAGGCTTCTGAGCAGCAAGGGCACAATCCTAAAATGCCTGGGTAAATAAGTATGTCTTGACATGGTGCTGAAAGAGTGTAATGTCCTAACAAAAGATATTCCAAAATCAGAGTGCCTCCACAGAAAAAGCTCTCTTCTTTGTACATAATGGACATCACCTAAGGTGGCCAGGTGTCCTACTTTACAGTCCTCTATTTGAAGAGCTGTCAGGGTGTAGCAGCCATGCAATTGAAACCCACACTGGAAGCCTTCAGGAGTAAGGCAAGTATGGAGTAAAAGTGGGCCCCGCCTTTAGGGAGAAAGGCCACTGGGCAGAAAAAAAGAGGGCCCCGCCTTATGAAGAAGGTCAGTGTTAGTATACGTATACGAAAAGAACCTACTCCTTGCGAGTAGAAGGGGGGCCTGATCACACCCCCGAGCGGGCGCCAGTACCCAGCACGCCAGTACTCAGTAGGAAGCTGAGGAAGCTGGGGAAGCCGCTTTCCGCTCTGGTGAAAAGTGGGAAAAGTGGGTGGCAGGGACATATGGATGCAGTGGAGAGATTGATGATAGTGTGAGTGGCTACTGCGGTTTCTGATGCATACCGTTGACCGTCCGGGTGCCCAGGCCAGTAGCAAAGTGCGTGGTGTGAAATTCCTTTTGTGTCGGCCAGTGAGACCCCTTACTCACTGACCAATCCCCTTTCCCTCCTTGTGTCTGTCTTTATCTTAGGAGAGAGGCTATGGGAGGTGGGGGAAGCAAGACTTGCACCCCCTTGAGATGTTAAAAAAAAAAAAAAGGAAAAAAGATTTTTTAAAAAGGATTCAGAATAGAGAGAGGAAATAGCAAAAAAGCTCAAGGTCGAGCTGAGAGAAAAAAAAAAGAACAAGATCTGAGGCTGTTAATCAGAGAAATGTTGCAAGACAGCCTGACTTTTGACGAAGCGTGGGAGTGTGAGGCTGAAGAAGTAACCATTAGCCTAGTGCGCCGGGAGGGCAGCAGGAGAATTAGCCACAACGTTCTGAGTTGTGCCACATCATCACCTCGCCTAATTGAGATGAAATCCCTAAGAAATGGAAACTGAAAATGAAGACCCAGAAGATGAAGGCGCAAAATGAAATAAAGATGAAGAATCAGCCCCCAGGGCACAGGCTAGACCCCTCTTCGAGTGGAAAGTGCGCCATGCCCATAGGACGGTCCCAAGGCAGAATGAAGCGGAGAGACCATGATGAAGATCTCTGTCAAGGTAGCCGTGTTTAGCTTTGAACTGTCCTAGAATTTCATAGAGCCTGTAGACCATCAGCTATATGATTTCTGAAGAGCGTAACCATTAAGCTTTTGCCGTGGGATTCCCTGCAATGAAGAAATCTCACTGATTTGAGTGTCCAGTGTTACACTGCCTGAGTGTGTGTGCTGAAGAGACCGAGAAACCAGACAGCATGTTCCTGGCCAAGCCAAAATTACGCTACTACCATGCTCCTGGAAGCTGCAATAAACTGTGTAAGCTGGGAGACCTGATTGAGAAGAAAAGAAGATATTGGAGTAACTGTCTTGAAAAACAGTGAAATCTGTGTAGCTGGCTGGCTGACGCTGTCAGTGATGTTACAACTTTAAATTAAGACTGTTTTCCTGTTTGAGACCCCAGCGAAGAAAGCTAACCTGAGTTATTTGTTGCCTTTGCCAAAGCAAAGATTTGGCTGCCCTGTACCTCATCGTGTCCTGTTTTAAGCTTGGGATTTACAAATACAAGCAAACTGGGAAGCTTGCCTTTGAAGTCCTGCAAATCACCCCACCGCCTCCCCGAAGATTAATGGCTGCCTGAAAAAAATGCAAGTATAAGGCGATGCCCATCACCCCCCCAGTGTCCTGAGTTTCGGCACTTTGCTTTCGTGTACCACATTAAAGGAAAGAGAAAAAAGAGTAAGTTTTTAAAATGTCAAAGTCTGTATGAGCTTATCTCCATCAGCGTTCTCAGAGCCAGGGGGAGTCACCCAACTCCCTAGCTGGTCTGGCCTTGGCAGGCAGAGAAGCTAGAAAAGATGTCTGTGAGAACCTGACGGAAGTAAAATAAAATTTACAGAGGAGTTGCCCAGGTTAAAGCGTCACGGCTAGAGAGCTGAGCTGTGCCGTTCTGTTTAGACAGAGGCCTTGCTAAAAAGTTAAAGGCCCTTGTCTGTCAGAAGGGGTGTAGGGCCACACTTCCCCTTTTTTAAACTGATGCAAAAGTGGGGAGCCGTTGCTGGAAACATCTCATCTTCATTGCCCAGAGCCTTCTCTGTTTGGCTCCATCATCTGGGCTTTTTAGAGACACTCTGCACATGGACTAAAATTTTGAATTGTCAAAGACTTTCCATGGACAGTGCTGTGAAGCTTCTCATAAACTTGAACTCTCATTGCTGTAGACCGTGTGTCTGTGTTTGTAGTCAGCTCAGTGTACAGCAGGCTAAGTTTGATCTATAACGTTTAGATTTCCTTCTGCCAGAACTCATGCAGCATAGAGTTGCCGATGCAAAAATGGTGACCTAAAACTCTTTGCGTGTGTGAGTATGCCCGTCCCTTGATTTTAATGGGCCCTGAGCTTTCAGCCAGAAGAGCAGTATAATTGCTGGATCTGCTCCATCATGCCTTACCATGCAAAAAGTGTTTTCCATTCATTGTGTTAAATTGCAGAAAAAGTTTGTTGTGTATATTTTATGATTTCTTAAATATCATAAAATATATGTGATATTTGCAGATTAGTG
This sequence comes from Heloderma suspectum, assembly GCF_057233095.1. Lineage (NCBI taxonomy): Eukaryota > Metazoa > Chordata > Lepidosauria > Squamata > Helodermatidae > Heloderma > Heloderma suspectum. The sequence goes on from NC_139458.1 coordinate 279,158,956, forward strand.
TTAGTTGCAACTCCAAATAATACTAAGTGTGGTTCCCAATGGATGACAAGGAGAAAGAGAAAGGCAAGTAGAAAAGACGGAATAGAGAAAGTAGAAGACAGATAGAGAAGAAAAAAGAAGAAGAAAAAGGAGGCAAGAAGCAAAGAGAGAAAACATTTGTAGAAAAGAAGCGTGGCCATAGTTGCCCCCAGGGTAAATTAAAAGCAGCTGATTGTGCCTGAAGCTTATTACCTGGGATAAAGTAGCCACAATAATGTAATAGTTCTTTAAGATTAAAAAAAAAATGTAACTAGAAAGAGAAGAATAGCCTATCCCAAATGTGTGTCATTGAGACTAGTGTAGGGCAGAAAAGTTTAAGTAAGTGAGTTTAACTTGCAAAAAGACAAGGCTGGTGCATAGAGCGGAAAGTTTTATATAAAAAGTTTGAAACATGATCTGCAATACAGGCAGATCAGCAAAAGAGAGAAAAAGCAAGAGAGGGAGAGAGGTTTCTCTCTCCCAACACACAAGCGGGGCTAAAGCGCCTCACCCAGTATCAAACCCTGCTGTTAGAAGCCATGACAGCAAGTATGAAAAAGTCAGTTAATATAACCAAAGTGTCTAAAGTGCTGCAAGGTGCCACCGAAGCCCCCAGAGCGTACTTGGAGCGTCTTTTAAATGCCTATTGCCAGTATGCCCCCTCGACCCAGAGGCCCAAGAAAACGTAGACGAAGAAATGAAAAAGACCCGGCAGAGGCAGAAGATTCTTAAGAAAAAAAACAGTGTGCCCAGTGCGGACAAGATGGACATTGGTGGCGTAAATGCCCAAATGAAATAAATCAAATACATGAAAGAGAAAACCAAAGGGGCCAGAACGGGCGAGGGAGGAGACAGCTTAGTTAGCAACCAAACTGGAAAGCAGGGGTCTATAAAAATGTATAAAGAAGCCCCCTTCATTAAAGTGGCTAAAGCCAAAAGTCTTAAATAAGACAGACCGGGCCCCCTTAATCTCAGCCCTGGGAAGCCCCTAGTCACTGCCACAGTGAGGGGCCATGACATTGACTTCATAATTGATACTGGAGCAGCATCAAGAGCAAGCAAACGTTAGCCTTAAACAAGAAGTCCAAACACTGGGCAAAGTTCTTCAAGCCCAGCGTCGCTTTGTCTTAGAAAATAAGCCCCAATTCCCATTATAGAGATTCATCCTTTCCAACCAGGAGATAAAGTATGAGTTAAAGAGGGAAAAATGACCCTTTGACTCCCAGATGGAGAGGACCAAAAACTGTTATACTTTCCACCCCCACAGCTATGAACTCGTGTACATTAAACACGAGTCAAGAGAGCGAAAGGAGGGGAATGGACTGTAAACAGACATCCTAAAAATCCTTTAAAAATCATTCTGAAAAAGCAGTAAGAAGACTCAGGCTAGACCTTACTGTGGACACACCCTGCGTACGGTCAGACCTGCAACTGGAGAATTGAAGAAGGGGACTAGACCCTACTGCAGCTTGCCAGGTGAATAGCTGCCCGGCGTACGGTCAGATCCCAAAGAAGATCAAACATGAGTGTTGTAGTGTTAGTAGTGTTGCATTGTGTTTCCTTAATAAGGTGCAAAAAGGGGGGCCTGCCCCTGGAGAAGGTAGTTTGTCCCAGCAATTTGCTGATAATTACTGGCTTCACTTAGCTAACATCACTGGGATAAAGTATTTTTGTTTACCAAAAGATATACCTGCAAACAGGCTTATTAGCTCTTGCCTAATACCTGTCTGTAGACATCCTGGGAAAATTCAAAAAGATACCATGTTAAGAGTTTATGGTGTAAGTTTAACTTATTCCCAAAATGCTAATTGGGGCGTGGTTGCAAAGATCCTACCCCCTACAGAGTTCACTCTACGCACCCCCATCATTGCTGAAACAAATACTACGTGTGCACGAATGCTTAATTGTCAAAAATTTTCCAGAAAATATAAAGCTATCCCTGGCCCCCTTCCACTGTAATAAAATTCAAAACATATATTTTAATGATGCCCACATACTTTTGCCTCATGGATGGTTTTAGACATGTAGTTCCCGCACTTGGTCATTCATTCCTGCCAACTTGTCTAATAACCACCCATGTTGCCTCAGCCGCCTGGTGCCAATTCTTCCCCTGTGGCCCGAGAAAATCCGTCGACGGCAGCCTCGAGCACTCCAACTAACTAAAAATTGTAATAGTCATGTGCAGTTATATTCTGACTCAGAAAAATTGGCCTTAGCAATGTCACTGGTTGGGGTTCCAGGTTTAGCCTTGGCTGATGGTCTGGAGATCAACCGGTTAGCTTGCAGCTTAGCCAAAAGCATAAATGCCACCTCACGAGCATTGTCATTGTTAAATAAAGAGTTGCGTGATCTAAGAGGTGCGGTTCTAGAAAATAGAGCTAGTATAGATTACCTCTTCCTTCTTCATCATTTGGGTTGTGAGACACACCAAAAGCTCTGTTGCTTTAACTTAACTGATAATGGCAATGCTGTAGATGAACAGATCAACAAACTGCACCAAATAGTCGCTGACATCAAAATAGAGCAACATAATTGGCTCGACTGGTTGACCTCTTGGCTTCCAGATCTCAGCTGGCTCAAAGCATTATTTGTTCTGATTTTACCAGTAGCAGTGGTAGGGGTACTGTTATGCCTCTGCATCCCCTGGTTTATGCGTTGCTTAAACAATCTGTTTATTGCCTCAGCCACAAAAACAGCCGCCCGCTATGCTTTAATAGCTCAACAAGATATTAAATAAGAAAGTTGCCATAAAAATCCTGTGTTATGCCTTGCCAACCGAGATGTCTACTTGTGTAATGAAATGTTATAATTGTAATAAAATTATGCATTTAAGGGGGGAATGTAGCAGCCATGTCGGGGGTCAGACTAAGTGGTCTCATGTTCTTGCTGAGCTAGCATAGTTTGGCAGGAACAGCAATGTAGAGACTTCCCCTGTCAGCAAGCCGAATTGCACAACACAGTCATGATTTTGCCTTTTTGCTTACTGCAAGACTGTATCCTTGTTCTCAAGACAGAATGTCCTATGGCCCATTTCCTGTACTATAAACAACTATACCAACTGTAAAACCACAGGAGAGGGAGTGGGAGAAAGGGTCGCTTGTGTGTCATCATCTCTATAAAAGTAATGTGTGGCTATGCCTCGGGGCTTTTGGCTCTTTGGAAAAGATTCCAGCCTTAAGCCCGCGCGTTAAATAAAGAATACTCATTTTTCTTTACTCCATGGTCTCTCTGACTCTGATTTCTGCTACAAGGGGACAGCCCTCTATTTGATGGGTTGCCCAGTCCAAGTCTGGTTTCAAGTCAAAGAACAATAAAGAGGTAGAACAGGAAGGGGCCTTGAAATTCCCCATGAACCGTTATCAGCTGGACAGCAGACTGAGCAAGCACACAGGACACCTGGTCACAGCTTTCCGCACTATGGTGAGATGTAGTGTGTTTCTATTTAATTATAGCTATTATTTCTAAATCTGCAAGTTATGAAAATTAGTATTCTTTTTTGGTGATGCATTTCCTCCTTTTGGCAATGCATAAGTGGCTCCCCTAACATCACCTACTGATGGTACTCAGAGAAGGAGCTCATCTGAAGATCTTAATGTACGAGCAGGATACATATAGGAGGAGGTCTTCCTTCAGTTGATTGGGTCCCAAGCTGTTTATGTCTTTAAAGGTAAGCACTGGCACCTTGAATTAGGTTCAAAAATGAAATACAGCCAATGCAATTCTTTAAGAATTGGTGTAATATGGCTCCACCTAGCTAAACCGGTCAAAATGCTTGCAGCTGAATTCTGCATTAACGGAAGCTTCCAGGTCACCTTCGAGGCATTTCATTGGGGCCCAGAGGCTCAAGACGTTTTGAGGGTTCCCTGGGAAATTATTTCTTATGGGGAAGCAGGATCCTTAAATTGACGATTGAACTCCTTTTTAGAGTCCAAGGTGTGTACTTAGTGGTTCTCAAATGGCACTTAAAGAGAACCATTCAACTTTAGACTGCTGTTTGGTGCTTTTCCATTTGGCTGATAAATATACAGGGGGTTTGAAAGGGAAACTATTCTGCCTTCATGCATCTTAAGGGTCCTTTTGGTTCTATTTCTTGAGCCATATTGTGGGAGAAATTGGATAACATTCTGGTTGATAAAAGACTGTTCTATTTTATTAAGTCTATACAGAAACAGCGTCCTTCAACTTAGGTGCTGTAAGCAGGGACAGCTTACAGAATCCATTCCTATACCTAGCGGTCTTGGGCCACATTCTATCCTTGCTCCTACTTTGTTAATCTGTTTTTAATGGATTTAGAAAATGCCATAGATTATTCTGATGGGCATTTACCAAAACTTGGGGATATGAAAATTCTTCTTGCTCTAGGCTGATGATACAGTTGTTATCTCTTGCTCTAGACCTGAGCTTAGATTATTAGTTAACTAAGCGTTCTTATTTTAAGCATAGTGGTTAAGATTTCGGTGCCTGAGGCAGAAAATCCAAATGGTTCCACCACCCATGACAGTAAAAATAAAATAACTAATTGACAGTTTGCTGTTTTTTAATGATACTCCAAATTGTGCTATCTGAGGCAGGTTGTCTCACCTTGCCTAATGGTGGGGCAGGGGTAGGCAACTTGTGGCTCTGCAGATGTTGTTGGACTACAACACCCATCATCCCTCATCACTGGCTATGCTGACTAGGGCTGGTGGGAGTTGCAGTCCAAGAACATCTGGAGAGCCACAAGTTGTCCACTCTTGTGGTAGAGCCTACACTGTTGGGCACTGCAAGCCAAGCTGGGTGAGGGGTCCAAAGATGAAGAAAAGTGATTGATAGAGTTGATACTGAGAGATGTAGCTGTTTCAGGCAGACACTGACCCAACTCACATGGTGTGTTTACTTCTTTGCCCTATCTCTCTTCTTGAAACTAATCTAATGAAGTCTCCACCCTAACTAGTTCACCATGTTTCATAAATACTACCAATACTTCATCTTTCAGCCATTTTCTCTGCCTTGAGCAGCAGAACTGAACCCTGGCCTCTTTGTAATTATTCATTTATCATACTTGTATCCCTTCCAGTAATCTCCCATCCATGCACTGATCAGATTTGTTGTTGTGCTCCAACCCAGGTTTATCTTTTCCTACTGCATTACTCCAGTCACCTTTCATATGGGGAACAGAGGGTTCTAAATAAAGGATGATCATATACAGCCATCAAATTTTCTATATTAAACTATTACAGTGAAGTAATAACTCATGGGGACTTATGGGAGATGGAATCATTTTAAGTTCAGTTTAAGAACTGATCATTCTTAAAAGAATTAGGGAGAACAGCTGCATGGACATTTCTCCTCCGAGCTTTATTGCCAAAGCAGAATCAATTCCAAAATGTCATTCATGAAACAAAGCATAAAGTGGCATAGATTACCCTCGCATTGATATTATACACAGCATTAATGTATCAAATATGATCCTTTTTGTTAACTGCCCTGGAAACCTATGATAACAAGCAGTACATTAATTAATTAATTAATTAATTAATTGTTATATTTAAGGTCTCACTTGGGACACTTTGAATTTCAAGCCATTGTTGGTTCTGTATAATTGTAACCATTGTTTTATATTCTACTTATGATCTTCCTATACCAAAGCCAGTGAACAAATTGCTAATAGCGTGAACCTGAATAAAGCGAACCATGGGGTGTGCAGATAGGCCAATCTGCAACAGTCCTGTGTTGCAGAATTTTACCCTTGTGCCGGGCTTAGCCAGAGAACAGACACCAACTACCCTTCTGCTGGGCTCGGGCAGAGAACAGACACCGACTTTTGTTTGAGTGGATGTTATTACCAGAACACCAAAGTGCCAATGTGGCCCTTCAGGACTGGACCCAGAACAATAGGCAACTTTGCTATTTATACGAACAAGTAAACCAGGCACATGACATAAGCTTTGGTCAGTATTTGGTGCAGTGCTGAGTCAAGGGGCTACAACCTTCCTTCAAAGGTAGTTTTCTGGTTTCCAAAGACAAAGGCCATGCTAGGCATTGTGACTCATGAGCAATAAGTTAATCACCGACCGTCCTCTAGCACTAATTCAGTCACTATGTCCTTTTACCTACGTGATTGTCAGCACCTCAGCAACATATTCCCATGCTAACAATGCAAGTAGAATCTGGTTTCATTCCAGTGCAGACTGGCAAGGGGTAAGTGCATGGTTAGCTCAGGCTGCTTGTGACTTGTGAGGATTGTATGAACTTTAAATTCTCTTCCCAGCCAGGCCCTTTAAAAGATTCTGAGATGCCTGTGGGCTGAATGTTCATTTGAAGGCCAACATCTATCCCACTGCATCCTGTAATCCTCTCCCTCTCAATTCAGTAAGTGCAGTCAGTAAATTCATGCCTATTAGTCCATTGGAAATGCAGTGTGTTTTTTTTCTACTGGTGGTCTGGGGGGGTTGTTTATCTGTGGTGGAATGTCTGAATTGGGTTGAAGGCCAGGAAAACCATGCTTATTCAGAGTATCAAGTCACAGACAAGAGGTAGCAGTTGGCCAATAAGAACCCAAGCAGGATCTGAGTCAGTCAGAGCCAACTGACACAAGATTCGAAATTGGAATGATCTTACAGACTCTCTGATATGGATACTTGACTCCTCCCAGTAAAAGCAGAGAAGAGAAAGAGGGGATCACTTACTGTTTTTGGTGGCTTGGATGTGAGAGTAGGTGATTCCACTATAAAGAGTTTGTGCTTTTACTAGTGGTTTGGGGCTTAAACATGGAAGATGGCCTTCTCCGTGTATCATCCCTAGGTGAAGTGTACTACGTATCTACACAAAAGAGGGCCTTCTCTGTGGTGGCACCCTGGCTTTGGGAGGCCCTCCAAAATGAGATAATATTGGCTCTGACACTTTTATTATTTTTGGGGGGTGCCAAATTAAAATGTATGTTTGGCATTTTGAGGGGAATTTTGAAATTTTAAAATCGAATTAAATTCACAATTGATTTTAGATTCATTGTTTTTATTTGTGTTTTTTGTGTTTTGAGTCCTCTGTCCTCTGATATCAGTGGCGCAGAAAATTGAGCAAAGGGCAAAGCTAGAATACTAGAGTTACTCCTAGTTCTCAGTTACATTTTCAGTGTCCCAGTTATTGCCTTGGTGGGAGGGAAGATCTGATCATTTCAAACACTGTCAATGTTGCTGCTGCCGCTTCTCTGTGTAAGGCCTAGGGCAGTGGTCTCCACCCCCCATCCCCTGGAAAAAGGAGCTGTCCCAGCACCACAGTTTGCATATGGGACTTAAAGAATCAGTAAAATACGAACGTTCTGAAATAAGCTGTATTTCTTAACACCTTGCATTCCCTGGAAAGAAACGGATAGCTCAGTATTTTTTTGCTTCATTGTCCAAAGGCACTGCAGTGTTCCCTAGCCATCATTACACATGGTTGCAGGCAAATGCAGAAGAATAGGAACACACGAAAACTAACTGAGATATGGCAAAGACAATAAGGGGCAGCTTAAACATGAGGTTCAATTCAGGAGGGCCATCCCTGTCTGTTAGGAAATCTGAGAAATGTGCTGCTGTTGCCGCCGCAGTTCCTCACTGCTTGCATCCTCCTTGCCCTACTTTATTCCAGCTCCTACTTCCCTTTGACAGGCTCTCCAAACTGCAGCCTTGGCACAGATTAAAACCACCAGCTCTAAATATGTGGGTTTTGCAGTTAAGGCTTTGTGTAGGCCGAAGACTAAAATCTGTCTGTTGGTTCCTCAGCAAACATGGAAGGGCTGATCATCAAAAACACATTATTGAGCCTCTTTTGCAAATACTGGAAGCACAAGGGATGTGGACAAAAGCGAAACTGTTACTTATTGCCACCTACTTTTCGAAAAGCCGAAGTTGATGGATTGTGGGAGTCAAAAGGCCTTGAGTTACCCTTTATTTGCAGTTACTTCACCTGAGAAATAGCTTAGCCCTAATTACATATTTATGTGTCACATTCGTGTCCCATCCTTCCTCCAAGAAGCTCAGGCCAGCATATAAAGAATTATTTAATGTAGTCAGTGGAACAATCCTGTTTTGGTAGGTTAGGCTGGAAGAGGATGACATCCTGAAAGCCATGAGGTTGCTTCCTAGCTAAGCAAGGATCTGAATGTTAAGGGATAGGACCATCACTCAGAGCCAAAGTATGTGTTACACCAGCCTTCTCCAACTTGATGCACTCCAGATGTTTCAGACTTCAACTCCTATCAGCCCTAGACAGCATGGCTAATGGTCAGGAATTCTGGGAGTTGTAGTCCAAAACATCTGGAAGACAACAGGTTGGGGGAGGCTGCGTTAAACTAACTACAGGGTGTATAACTTAAGGCTAGCTATTTATTTACTCTAGTGTAAGGACATGCAGCCCTTTCTTGGATTGCGATCACTGCATACCAGGAGGGGAGGATTAAACCTCCCCCACCACAGTGGTGTTTTCCTGCAATCACAAGCACGCGTGCGCGCGCACACACACAGGTTAAAAAAGAAAAAAAGCCTCCCAATCTGAATTGGGGGTGTGCATACTTACACTAGAGTAGATAAAAAGCTATCCTTCAGCTACACACTATGCGATTAGCATAACATGTAGTTTGGCTCTCAATGGTCTTCAAGGGCAGCCCCATGTAGAGTGCATTGCAGTTATCTAACCTGGATGTAGGCATGTGTCACAGCTGCCAAACCAGCCTAAGCTGGTAAAAAGCATTCCATTTAGTTATAATGGTTAAGATGGCCTTTGAGGCATATCTACAGTTGATTAAATAGAAGCTGACCATCGGTTTTAGTAGATACAACCAGCTTCTACATTGTTGTTTACATATTCCCTCTTATGGAAAAGTACTGGAACCATAATTATTCTTGTATTTGATTTTATCATAGAACTGTGAGATATAGATGTCCAAATAAACAAAGGCCTTAGGAAATAACACATGCACCTGAATTTTAACCCTGCTGAGTAAAAATTTGCTCCCCAACCATTTAAGCAAAAGCTTAAATTGATTCGCCTACCAATGTTCAACTGTGTTTCTACAGCTTGGAAGATTATTTTCTTTAAGAGCAGGTCCTGATGCCACATGCCAAGCTACTCAGGAGAATTTTCAAAATCAGTTTGTGATGTCTCTTCAAAGAGAAAAAGTGTTGCTTTGGTACACACAAGTCTTTGTGCCATGCCGAAAGGAGCTCTTCAGTTTATGGCCAAATTTGGTAGGAGTCCAATATTGTGGATTAGCCACAGCTGCTGCATGCTGTCATTTGCACTGTGAAGAAGTTTCATCCTGTACTCGGCAAGTGGAGCAGAGTCATCCCCATTTTGCTCTTTTTTCCCTAAAATCCCATTGCATCTAGACTAGAGAAGCATTCTGCTTAGGAATTGCCTTGATCCTGCCCGCTCATTTTCCAAAGCTATGTGATTGGGAGAAGTACCCTGCTCAGAGGAAGTGAAAAGTCTGCATCCCCTTGCAGTGAGGCAGAAATCTATGTGCAGAAGTTCATATGGTCAGCTTGATTCATTGCAAGGTATTTAAAGATTAATTGCCTTTAATCAGTGATTGGAGTTAAAAAAATAAGCTTGCCAGCCAGATGGGGAACCCCTGGGGACCATATCCAGCCCTGACGCTGGTGGTTCCCCATCCCTGAAATAAATACTAAACCCCCATTTAGGGCTAATTATGTATTTAGAATTGGTTGGATCCAGACTTAGTCATAGTTAGAGTAGACACACTGCAATCAATGAGATTTTAGTTAGTTGTGATAGTGATACGAAATGGACTTTTTGCAGGAGAGTCTTCCACAGTTTAAGTGCCATGACTAAAAGGACGTGTCTTTATTGTCACCATGACACATATCGGATTGTGGAAAAACACAAAGCAGAGCCTCTGGTGTTGCTCTGAGTGTGAGAGAAGGTTTATGTGGGTGGAGGTGAACCTTCAAAATGTCCAAGAGCAGCATGTTGTATCTAATTGTAATTTTGTGCTAGCAGAAAGCACTTCCACTTGCTCAAGGCATTTTCCCTGATTCCCCCCTACCTTTGCAGCCCCCTGCCCACACCCCAAAACTGATCCCGAGGGTTGGGGAGCCATCTGGAGCACTATGGGATATGGCACAGACGGCTGCAGGTGGTAAGGAGAATTGGCCAAAATTGGGTGCCCTGCTTTAAAAAAAAAAAAAATCAAGTAGGTTTTTATTACAATATTTCAATTAATCACACAACTAAGGCAAGTGGCAGCGGGAGAAAAGCCTGTTTTGGAGGGGGTTGCCCTCCCTCTGAAAGTCCAAATACGTAACTTGGGGGTCCTTGGATAGGTGCTGGAGAACCAGGGATGCTTGTGTTCACTGAAATTCTCTGAACACTCCATTGCTCGTTGTGACCTGTTTTTCTGTTTGACCAGGAAAAGTGCACATTTCAAATGGGAAAAGTGCACATTTTCATGCATGTTTAATTACAGCATGCTTCTCCCATTGAGTATAGTGTAAAAATTAGTATTTTTTTAAAAAATGTGCATTTTAAAGTACGCATTTTTCAACATGCACATTTTTCAAATGCAATCGCAAGTTCAGGAATTTGAAGACATCCCCCCCCCCCCGAAAAATTCTGTTCATGTTTGGGATTACCAGGGGGCTAATTCAAATAATTTGCAGACTGAAACTAGAGCCTTGTACAACAACAGTACTCCTGGATCCATCACTGTCATTAGAGGCTCACATGCCCCTTCATTCTGAGGCTTGGAAGGTATGAAGAGAAATTTTCAATGGTGGCCCCCTAGTTCTGGAAAGCTCTCCTTAGGGGAGCTTGCCTGGTGCCAACATCACTATCTTTTTGCTAAGGCTTTTCTGTTTTCTCAAGCATAGGAGTATTTTAGGGTGCACTCTTATGCATGTTCAGACAGAAAAAAAAGTCCTGCAACTCCCAGCGTTTTCTAGGCAGCATGGAGAATAGCAGGGGAAAGCTGGGAGGTGTAGGACTTTTTTCTGTCTAAACATGCATAGGATTGCACACTTAGTATTTTCTACTATTTTAGTCTCTGAAGTGTGACTTTAACTCTTGTACCTGTTGGGTAGTTTTAGTTTTTGTATCCGTATTATATGTTATGCTGTATAGCTATATGTCTATTGTTTTATGATGTGTTGGATTGGACTTTGTTGTTGTTGTTATTATTATTACATTTATCTCCCACCCTTTTTCCTCCAAGGAAATGATTCTCCTCCTCCTCTCAATTTCATCCTCACATCAACCTTGTGAGGTAGGTTAGCCTGAGAGTCAGTGACTGTCCCAGAGTCACTCCGCAAACTTCATGGTAGAGTGGGGACTAGAACCTGGGATTCCTGAGTCGCAGTCCAACATTCTAACCACCACACTACACTGACTCCCAGTTGTGTTGCATTTTCATTATGTTATTTTGTTTTAAATTGAACTGTACAACACTGAGCAGAATCTATTTTATAGGCATTGAATATATAACAAACAATTGGGAGCTCCACCTTATGCAAGTGGAAATGCTTTCTACTAGTGCAAAACTATCACTGGGTATCATTAGCACTTGAAATCTATCCAGAAATGTTGGCATGCTGCAAGGTATAGGAGCCTGGGAGACACTTCACCCTGGTATTATTTGATAATGTGTGATGTTGTTCTAAGAAACCAGCCTGGTTCCATGGGGGAACACAAGCATAAAGGACTGACAAGTTCTAGTTAGAATGGGCAAGGAGGTCCAGCAAGCAATGGCAACTTGAGGTCATTAATTTCTGGTCACTTATACAGGGCAAGGTTCAGCAATATAACCAATTAGCCACCCTAAAACTTGTGATGAGATATAGGCACATTAATCAGGTGTAATGGGTAAGGCATGAATACATCCAGTCAAGGAGTTGCATAATGACTGATAATGGTCAGGTGGAGATTTTCACCCTAAAGTGTAGCAATACTGGAGAAATCTTGGTATGATAAGAAGTAAGAACCCTTTTCTCCCAAGCCCTATGTTCTATAGCTTCTCAGGAGCCATAACCCAGCCCATTTAAGTCCAGACCTCTCATGCATGTGGGTGGCCTAGACCGTGTCTCCATGACAATGGAAGGAGAAGGAAGGAGTGGCTTACCTGCATTTTTCAAGGAGCTGGTTTTGGTCTGGGCAGGGCTCCATGAGCAAGTGCATCGCTCCATTCTAAGTTGCTTCGCATAACATTCATGGGGCGGGGGGGTCAGAGTAAAATGTCATCTGACTGGTAGGGACTGCTCAAGCAATTAGAGAGGCTTCCCCCCATCCAGTCTCCCCTGCTTTCTCCTTCCATAAAATCTTCCTCCTGTGTGAAAAAATCACTCTCCTCCCTGCCCCGCCCCCCGCAGTACTTTATTAAAACAAGATACTGTGCAGAAACTCAGTGTTCTCTCTGCTTTGAAGCTGCCAAGGCTGGGAACAATCTGTCTTTCTCACCTCTGGCATTAGTTGCTTTCTTAAAACAAAAATCATAAGGAGGCAGTGTGCTCCCTGCTCTGCTGTGATCAATCGAAGCTTTGTAGCTTCACAGCTTTGTCATTAAGGCTTCTAAATGTGTTATTTTGCTTCATGGGAATCCCAGTAACTCTGGGAGTGCATTTTGGGAACAAGCCTCATTGAGCACAATGAGAGTTACTTCTGAGTAGACACTAATTGGTTTGTGCTGGGAAGGGGCAGGAAACACAGGGGGATGGGGAAACCAGCCCCCATTTTAACCTTAATGAAGGTGTGAATTAGTTACTTCTGAAGGCAATAAACCAAACACTGGAGAATCACAGCTTCAGTAAAGCACTTTACAGCCTTTAGGGAATTAGTGCTTTAAAATCTGCTATTTCCATTGAGGGGGATCTCTGTAAATTCTGATGTGTGCGTTCAGGGGACAAGCTTCATTGAGCATGATGGGAGTTACGTCTGATCTGTCCAGATGCACTACCGCCAATGTTAAAAGATACCCTTATACGCTTGTATCTTGGAGCATGTGTATGCTTACAGATGTGTCTGGAGAGGACATTCATTAACAGAAACCAACAGTCAACCAGTGAAAATGGAACAATATCAGAGTTATATGCTCGGAATGATGCATATCAGTTAGCAATCTGGCTGTCTTATACTGAATACACATGGACAAAGCATCCTTGACTTGGATATGTTCAGTGTTTGAGATTTGTAAAATAGGTATTATTTTTAATGAATGGGAACAGTCCATAGCTCTTATCTGTGCAGTGAAGGAGTATGCAGAAAGAGCCAGCATGGGATAAAGATGTGGATAAAGGAGCATTCTTCCTGCAGGGATTGGGGTCTGCTTACAAAGAGCAATGCCTGACTTCTGTTTATTTATTTGGCTGTGTTTCTCTATGGATGTCTTAATGCCAGTGGGAGGAGTCTTGAGGTATCAAAAAAAACAACAACTGGCAGACAGACGTCTGGGGAACCAGAGCTATTCTTCAGTGCTCCTCTCACTCTGTTTGATCCTAAAAGTGAACTGGGAATACTGCAGACTCTCTCATAGCCCATGTTTGTCATAAATTATATCTGTGTTTGTATGCAAGTACAGGGTTGTTTTTAAACAGATGTAATGATGCCTTTTTTGTAGAGAGGAAACAGGCATTTCCATTTCCCCCCTTTTATCCTGATTTAACCCTTATTCCTTCCACAACATCAGCAAAGAGAGCCTGCTGGTCTTAATAAACTGCATATTCAAAAGAGATGTCTAACGATGTCATATAGAAATTAGTATTGTAATTATTATTAATTTTGAAGGCACCTAAAACTTACTAAGCACTGCACAAGCATTAGACACAAGGTAATCTCTCTAAGAGACATGGCACAAAAGGAAAAAAAAAAACAGGATGAGGAGGGAAGAAGAAAAGAAGCAAATGCAGACATTAATTCTAGAGTGGCAAAGTTCTGATAATGACCAGCTTGAAAGGAAACAGTTCAGGAAAGACAGAAGCCAAAGGCCAGTTCATCTCCCAGCTGAACTGATGGAGTAGATGGTAGACCCCATTGTCCCATATCTTCCTCTGCTGTAGCCATATAGAATGGCTGCTCATAGATTACCACTGGGGGAGAGGAAGAGACCAGTGGCAACTGATCTCTCAAACCAGCTGATGGAGTGAGCCTGGTGTCCCATCTGTCCCTCTGCTGCAGCTAGGTGAAAAAGAATGCTTTCGGTCTGAATGTTACTTACATACAAATACATTTTGCCATTTTGATTTTAATTTAGTTTAAACTTTTAAGGTGTGTTTCTATACTTCAGTTATACTGTCTGAAGGGCTATAAGATTTGGCCCCACTATGTTGGCAACATGCCAGACAGGATACCAGCTATGCCAGTGGAAGCGTCTGCCAGTACAGCTGTTCTACCAACCACGATATGCCAGCAGAAGAGCTAAACAGGGGGCAGTCATGGGCAGGATGGGAATAGCACAGTGAAGAGCACACTGACACTGTTCCTGTTACTCCCTCAGACCAGGGCAAGCCACTGTTGATCATGTAACTTTACACCAGCCCTGGACCTGCCACAAGGCATTCCCCTTCTGTGGACTTCGAGAAATCATGGAGGACGGGGGAAGTGCCAGATGACTGGAGGAGGGCTAACATTGTCCCTATCTTCAAAAAGGGTAAAAAGGAGGAACCTGGGAACTACAGACCAGTCAGTCTGACATCAATCCCTGGGAAAATTCTGGAGCAGATGATAAAGGAATCCATCTGGAAGCACCTTGACAACAATGCCGTGATTACTCGAAGCCAACATGGATTTGTCAAGAACAAGTCCTGCCAGACAAATCTGATCTCATTTTTTGATCAAGTAACCTCCCTTGTAGACCGTGGGAATGCTGTAGACATCATGTACCTCGACTTCAGCAAAGCTTTCGACAAAGTGCCCCATGATATCCTGATGAGCAAACTAGCTCGAAGTGGGCTAGATGAAACGATCTGGTGGATCCACAGTTGGCTACAGAATCGGACTCAAAGAGTGCTTATCAATGGGACCTTCTCAAACTGGAGAGAGGTAACGAGTGGGGTACCGCAGGGCTCAGTCCTGGGCCCAGTGCTCTTCAACATTTTTATTAATGACTTGGAGGAGGAGGTGCAGGGAATGCTGATCAAATTTGCAGATGACACAAAATTGGGCGGGATAGCTAATACTTTGGAAGATAGAAACAAAATTCAAAGTGATCTGGATAGACTGGAGCGCTGGGCAGAAAACCACAGAATGACATTTAATAGGGATAAATGCCAAGTTCTGCACCTAGGAAAAAGAAACCAAATGCACAGTTACAAGATGGGAGATATGCGGCTCAACCACACTACAAGTGAGAAGGACCTTGGAACTGTTGTCGATCACAAGCTGAATATGAGCCAACAATGTGATGTGGCTGCAAAAAAGGCCAATGCTATTTTGGGTTGCATTAATAGAAGCATAGCTTCCAAATCCCAGGAAGTACTAGTTCCCCTCTACTCAGCACTGGTTAGGCCTCATCTGGAGTACTGTGTCCAGTTCTGGGCACCACACTTTAAGAAGGATGCAGACAAACTGGAGAGGGTTCAGAGGAGGGCAACAAAGATGATCAGGGGACTGGAAACAAAGCCCTATGAAGAGAGACTGAAAGAACTGGGCATGTTTAGCCTTGAGAAGACTGAGGGGAGATATGATAGCACTCTTCAAGTACTTGAAAGGTTGTCACAGAGAAGAAGGCCAGGATCTCTTCTTGATCATCATCCCAGAGTGCAGGACACGGAATAATGGGCTCAATTTACAGGAAGCCAGATTCCGGCTGAACATCAGGAAAAACTTCCTGACTGTAAGAGCAATATGGCAATGGAACCAATTACCTGGGGAGGTGGTGGGCTCTCCCACACTGGAGGCCTTCAAGACGAGGCTGGACAGCCATTTGTCAGGGATGCTCTGACTTGGATTCCTGCACTGAGCAGGGGGTTGGACTCGATGGCCTTGTAGGCTCCTTCCAACCCTACTATTCTATGATTCTATGACTTCAATGGAAGGGGGGAAAGATTTTTAAAATCACTCCCGCATCAACAACCACCCCCAGCCCACATCCCCACAACAGCATAGATTATGGTGTAACCATGCACCCAATCAGAGCACACCACTACCAGTATATAAAATCTGCCCAGGAAGACCACTACTCAGGTGATAAGGCACATGGCATAGGATTTTATCTCTTTGGCTTCATGTACTGCATACTTAGAGCTGACATGGGTGAGGGGATGTTGATGATGGGAAATAGGGAGAAAGGGCACAAAAAGGGAACACTTTTCCAAAAACAGCACATATCTAGAATGCTCACAGGATCTTGAGCATAATACTTCCTAGAAGAACCCCAAGAGGTACCTTGTCTTGGGACTTCTTTCACAAATACACAACACCGAAGTCTACTACAAATGACTGGGGATGCCACAAAGGTGAGCAAGGGAGGGGGAACACATTCTGTAATATAGAACTGCTGGAATGGTCTCCCATATCTCCCCACCCATCCACCCCTTTGCTATACTGAGTTTTGTCTGAACTGTAGTGCTCTAACACTCTTTCTTCCGCTACAGTGGACAACAGAGGAGAGGCACTGACCCCCACATGCAGGTAAGCTCTCTGTTGGCAAAGGCCAAACACTCCACTCCAATCATTGCCATGGCTGACCAAAAACTCATGAGCACTTTTGCCTTGAGGGAGCACAGCCTGGATGCATGGAGTAGAATAAGGTGTTGCCAGACCACACACACAGTGTTTCGCTACAAGCCCCAAGTGGTCACTGCAGTCTCCCCCTACCCCCCACCCCCTGCCGCCATGGGCACCACTTCCTCTTCTCTCACACAAATGCCTACTGTGCATCCAGGTTCAGGGACTATGTGCTCCAGCTGACTATTGCTTGTTGCTCTTTCTGTACCTTACTTTGTAGGTACAGAGAGAGGCTGCTCTCCAACGTGTCCATCCTATAACGTGTCTCTACAGGCTGCTCTCCAACATGTCCATCCTACAAGTCGTTTCATGCAGACCATGGAAGAGGCTGACCCTACAACTAGCAGCAGTGACGAAAATACTCCCAGAATGCTTCTCTTAGGATGACAACTTGATACAAAAAACTGGGATCACTGGGTGAGATGCAAAGTTTTTCTACACGAAGCTGTTAATCAGCTGTATCTACTTTTGATTTCATGGCAAAATTTGCGATCCAAGCACTAAACGAGGAGCATTTCCTTTCCTGCTTTTCCACCACATAACCTCTAGGTGGCACTGTGGTATAATGGGAGAGGGAAAATACTAGGGCTGTGCATGGACCCCCTGCTTCGCTTTGGATGCTGATTCGGACCTTCCAAAGCAGCCCCGCTTCACAGCGGACCAATTCGGACACCATCCCCTTCAACTCAGATCTGAATCTGAAGCCAGATCCAGATATCCCCATCACTCATTTCTGGCGTTTTCCCATTGACTTGCATGGGAAAACACAAATGGCCATAACTTTTTCCGTTTTCATGATACATACATGAAATCTGGTGAACTCTCAGACCTCATGCAGGGCCGGTTGAGCTGCCAAATTTCAGGCAATTTGGCCCAGTACTTTTTGTGCTAGGCGCAGGTGAAATTTGATTTCTTCAACAAAAACACTCAAAGCAAAGAGCTATAACTTTTCACTGATTGCCCAGAAGTGCATGACACTTCGGGAACTCTCAGCCCCCCTGGGGGCGGGGGGGCGGGGTGTCTTACCTTCCAAATATCAGATGGTTTGGCCCAGTAGTTTTTGTGATAGGCACAGGTAAATTTTGACTTCTTTGACAAAAATTCTCAAACCAAAGAGCTATAACTTTTCACTGCTTGCACAGGGGTTTATGAGATTTGGGGAACTCCCAGCCCCCTGGAGTTTCAGATAGTTTGGCCCAGTAATTTTTGTGCTTGGTGCAGGTGGAATGTGCTGTTCTCAGCAACTCAAGCCAAACTCAGAAGGGATAATAATCAGAGAAGTTAGGCGTGTTGAAGTGGGAGGAGGTCATTATCCCTAATCTCTGCTGCAGGTTTCTTTGAAGTGCAAACAACCCCTTTCCCCTGGTACTTCCTATTTAGAATCACAGTCGATGACCTCAGGCTCTCTTTGGCTGAATTTGGAATACACACAGTACCTGGCAGGCAGGCTGGCAGAGCAGTTTGTTTTTGTAGTAATGTGCTTTTTTTTAAACACACAAAATGAATATTTTATATTTTTATGCTATATATATATATTTAAGCACACCACCCCTGCCAAATTTCAGTCAGTTTTTAATTAAAGAAATGATGCAAGTGATCGGAAGGAACTGAGAGTGTAGCCACCTTGCAATGGTGGCAGACGGCAGTGCTGGGATCCACTCTCACCTCAAAATAGTCCCACATGCTGCCCTGATGTTTCTGTGGAGACAGGGACTGCCTGCCTTGAATCTTGGGGGTCACCACACGAGCAGGGTGAACAATGGAAGAGGGGTAGGGTGCTGGAGCTCCTGCCTGCTGCTCGTCCTCCCCCACACCCTGGAGGATCTCATCCTCTTGACCCTCCACCATATTGAGGACATCAGACACCTCTGACGTAACGTCCATCAGCGGGCTCCTGTCTTCCACTACAGGAGGAGATGGTGTTCCTATGGCAACAGTGCTGCCGCTGCTGCTTGCACCAGCAGTAGCCTCCTCAAACAATGACTTCTGGGCAATGCAACTTGCCTCTGCAATCTGCTGGTAGGGATGTCAGAGAATTCCGCCACGGATCTCGGTGAGGCCGAATGCCAGTGCATTCGGCCCCCCGAAATCTGTGGCGGAACGGCCTGCCACCTCCCCTGCCCCCCCGCAGATCCCGCCCGGGACGAGACTTACCTGGGGCGGATCTTCCGGGCGGCGGTGGCTCCGGCTGGTCTTCCGACCAGCTGCCGCCGCCATTTGTCTTGTAAAAAAAAAAAAAACAACCGATGTGATAGGCTACGTAAAAATTTACGTAGGCTAAAACGGTGAATCAAAAAGGGACGCAAATAGCGCCCGCTACGCTATTTGCATTCCCCTTTATTTTCCCTGTCGTAGTCTATGTAAATATTTACGTAGATTAAGAGGGCCAAAAATAAGGAATGCAAATGGTGGCGGCCGTATCCGCCGCCATTTGCATATGCGGTCCCCCCCCCCCCCGAGCTCTCTGCGTCTGGAAATCCGGCTGCGGATGGCTCTGGGCTGGGCCTGGCCGGCTGCTCCACGGAGCTGCTGCGGAGCACAGCCGGCCGTCGAGGATTCCGGGGGGAGGAACAGATCGCCTCCCCCCCATCGAGGATTCCGGGGGGAAGGGACGGAACGCCTCCCCCCCATCAACATAATCCGCGGAAAGGTAAGTGACTTTTGTACATCCCTATCTGCTGCCCTGCTACACCAGGACACAATAACCGGACTCGGGGAGAGCTAGCTTGCCTACCACTGCTGCTACTCCCTCGCCCACCTCTGCCCCTGCCAACAACACCCCAAAGATGCCTCATATTGGGCTTGCTTGCTTTGCCACACAGTGCAGTATTATATAATTTAA
This sequence comes from Heloderma suspectum, assembly GCF_057233095.1. Classification (NCBI taxonomy): domain Eukaryota; kingdom Metazoa; phylum Chordata; class Lepidosauria; order Squamata; family Helodermatidae; genus Heloderma; species Heloderma suspectum. The sequence continues at coordinate 279,178,508 of NC_139458.1, forward strand.
ATAATAGCTGTTGACGTGTGTAGTGCTTTGCCCACTGTTTTTGGAAATGTGGACTGTGTAGTGCTTTAACGCACACTGTTTGCGTGTCCACACAGACACACAAAAGCAAAAGAAAAGAAAACACTAAACTACAAGCAAAGGGCAGGGGACCTTTGGGGATTTTTAGGGAAAAGAGATCAAAAATAGGAAGGGAAGGAATACAGGACTTGAGAAGGGGGTGGTGGAGGGGAGGCAAGAACAAGGTTATATATTATCTCAAAGTAAGGGCAAACTAATGGTTGAGACTGGAGAGAACTGAAAAGCGGGGGGAAGCTAAGCAACTAAAGTGAAATTTTCTGGTTTTTAAAATGAACAAACAAGAATGAAAGGTAAAACCTATTACAGAAAGGTGGGATGGGGAAGAGACCCAGGGTCAAACAAGTACTACATGTTTGGTTTTTAAAGAAAGAATAGTTCAGTTGAGAGACACACATACACCTCTAGCCAAATAACTTCAGACAGAGCCCTCTAACACCACCAAAATGATCTCTCTCACAATGAGTAAACGCAGCCGTACAGACTGAAAAAAAAGTGGGGGAGCTAAGCAACTAAAGTGAAAATTTCTGGTTTTTAAAACGAACAAACTAGAAGAATGAAAAGTAAAAACCTATTACAGAAGGGTGGGGTTGGGTGAAACAAAGAACAGGAAGGAAACTCAAATTCAGTACTAAATGTTTGGTTTTTAAAATAAAGAATCTACAAAAGAAAGAGAGTAATTGAATTCGGATTGGGAATAAAGATATGCAAAGCTGCACACACAGGATCTCTCTCTAGTCTCTAATAACAAAACCACCATCTAACTAGCGTGCGCCTTCTCACACAATGAAATGAAAGCAAGCAAGCAGGCTGATCTCTCCTCTCCAGTATTCCCTCCCTTCCTCCACCACTGCCACTGATTGGAGACTTCTGGACTACCTTCAGCCCCAATTTGGCAAGTAGAGTTGCCATTCGTCAAAGCTCCCTCCCTCTTCCTCCTCTGCCCTTCCCCCCTCCTCCTCCTCCCTGATCTCTCCAAGTTGATACATTTGGCACCAGGCTGTCTGGGCTGCTCAGAATACATCATAAGAGTTCCGAATCACCGAGGCAGACTGAGGCACCTCATGTAGGAGCCACTTCGCTTTGGGGCACCTTGGTGCTATTCTGATCTGACTTGTATCACACTGAGGCACCTCCAAATCAGCCTGCTTTGCCTCATTATTTGGGCTTCAGAACCAAGTGGTGCACAGCCCTAGCAAATACACAGAAGGAAATTGTGCTTTCACAATTAAGGGCACAATCCTATGGGAACAGTCAGCAGCCTCCAAACTCAGAGGTGACCAACTATCCAATGCAGGGCTCTGCCTCCGAACTCAGAGGTGACCAACTATCCAATGTAATGCAGAAGGGATCTTCTCCTCCATGCTCCGGCCATCCTGCATTTGTGGCTAAACGGTTGATTTCGGGGAGAGGCCAGACAGCACATAGGAAGCGTCCTAACAGCTCTTCCGCCATCCCCTCCCGTCCCCCAGGAACGCCCCGTTTGGCTGCCCTGTGCTGCTCTTATGAGTGCAGAGCTGGGGACAAACCGTACCACCTATGAGGTGATGGGGAGTCAGTTTTCTGGGAACTGACCTCGGAGCGCTGGCTCTCAGGTCGGTTCCCAGAAACAAAAAATCCTATGGCTGCTAGACACTGTCTAGCGGCCATAGGTTTGCACCCTAAATGCCACATTTTCCCTGCTCTAAAAAAAACTCACTGAAAAGTGCTGGTTAGATACAGAAGCCAAATTGGAGGGTCATGATATCATCCAAGGAACCTGTAAACAACCATGAGGGAATGACGAGTGCATGATAAATGCCTTGTGTAGAAAAGCCCACAGACTGATACTTAAATTAGAACACCTTTACTTAGATAAAATGCAGTTAGTTTCAATCCATTTCTCTGGGGTTCATGTCTTCCTCATTTGGGTGTATTTTATATACTCTTTTCCTAATGTGGAAAAACAGGTTCTTTGACTACTCATTTTGGTTGTACGTTATTTGGGCTCATCTTGTTTCTTTTAGAAAGTGTTCTTTCTGATGTGTTTATTTATTACTTTTCTGTACCTCCCAACAGCTGATGCTTTCTGGGTGGTTCACATCACCTTTTCTTTAGAAATTCGTACAACCTTCATTCCACCTGTTAGCAACAATCCTGAATTATTGAATTTTGGGCTTATGTTATCTGGTGTTTTCTATCCAGTGTTTTCCCCCAAACTCGGTTATCTTGTTCATGTTTCACAGACAGCTTTGTAATTTCACACTCAGCTTTGCAAATATGCACACCTGTTTTTCCAAATTCTTCAGCCTTTTCCTTCTTTGCACATTTCTCCTGGTAACTCTCCTTCTTTCAAACTTCAGAAAACCATTCACCCAAAAGGGGACCATTATATGATTTTACGTGACAAACATGCTTTTTCCAGGCAGGTTCCTGTACCTTTGCAAGCTCCATGACAGAAGTTATGCAACAGGTAAAGGTGTTCCTAGTAAGGAGCAGGTGCCATCAGGGACACTGCACCTGCTACCCTGCTGTCTGTCAAGCTACAGTCCAAAGCACACCCTGCTGGAGTGACTAGTTGGCAACCTCACACATTTGTTTCCCTTTCTCTAAAGGACTATGTGAGCCACCCTGGGTTCCTTGGAAGAGGAAAAAAGGTGGGAGAAATCCTTCATGGATCCAGAAGATCTAACAACTTCAAGTTGGTGGCGAATGTTTCTTTCTTGGGCAAGACTCTTGAGTGAGTGGTAGCCAACCAGCTCCAGACACTCTTGGATGAGACCTATTATTTGGATTCATCTCAGCTGGGGTTCAGGCTGGGTTTTGGCTCGGAAACAGCCTTGGTCACCTTGTATGATGACTTATGTTGGGAAACTGTGAACTTGTCTCTCAGTCTCTTTTGATACCATCAGACATGGTACCCTTTTGGGGTAACTGTCTGAGCTGGAAGTAGGGGGTACTGAATTGCAGTGGTTCCACTCCTACTTGGATGGCCTGGTCCAGAAGGTGGTACTTGAGGGATATTGCTTGGCCCTGTGGATTCTCCAGTATGGGGTTCTCGGGGGTTGCTGTTTAATGTCTACATGAAAACACTGAGTAGGGTCATCCAGAGTTTTAGAGTATGTTGCCCTCAGTATGCTAATGACATGCAACCCTACTTCTCCTTTTTATCTTCATCAGGTGAGGTTGTGGATGTTCTAGATCAGTGACTGATTGTGAGAATGGATTGAATGAGGGCTAATAAACTGAAGCTCAATCCAGACAAGACTGATGGTTCTTCTGACTGGACAGAGAGTCTTATGTCTGTTCTGGGTGGAGCTGTACTCCCCCTGAAGGAGCAGGTTAGTAGCTTGGGGGCTCTTCTGGAGCCATCTCTGTCACTTGAGGCTGAGGTGGCCTTAGTGACATGGAGTGCCTTCTCCCAGCTTTGGCTGGTGGCCTAGCTATGCCCCTATCTGGACAGGGATAACCTGGCTTCAGTAGTCTATGCTCTGGTAACCTTGAAGTTAGATTACTGCAGTGTGCTCTACATGGGGCTGCCCTTGAAGATTGTTCAGAAGCTGCAGCTTGTGCAAAATGAGGCAGCCAGATTGATAACAGGGACCAGAAGGTCTGAGCATATAACACTAATTCTGGCCCAATTGTATTGGCTGTCTGTATGTTTCCAAGCCCAAATCAAGGTGCTGGTTTTAACCTATAAAGCCTTATACAGCTCTGTACCACAGTACCTGATGGAGCACCTCTCCTAGCATGAACCTACCTGGACACTACGATCAACATCTGAGCCTTCCTTCCTCTGAGTACCTCCTCTGAGGAAGGCTCAGAAGGTGGCAACAAGGAAGACGGCCTTCTCAGTAATGGCTACCCAATTATGGAATGCTCTTCCTACTGAGATCTACCTGGCAACAACACTGTCATCTTTTCGGTGCCAGGTTAAGAATCTCCTCCCAGATACTTGACAGCATATGATGGAGCATTTATGTCAGTTTATCAGGTCCAGTATCTTACTGTAATGGTTTTAGCTGTTTAAATTGCTTTAAATTTTGTATTTTAAATATTTTATATCATGTGTTGATTATTGTGTATTGTGGTTTGTGATTTCTGTGAATCACCCAGAAAGCTTTGGCTATTGGTTAGGGGTGTACGAAACCCTGCTTACCTGGCTCCGCCAGGTTCCGCAGGTGGGGGGAGGCGATCCGATCCTCCCCCCGGAATCCTCAACAGGGGCGGGGAGGTGATCTGTCCCCCCCCCCAGAATCCTGCCCGGCCGGCTCCACTCTGTGGCCAGGCTGCAGAGCTGCCAGCTGGGTCAACCCGCAGCAGGGCCTCCAGCCGCTGCCGGGCTGCTGCGGACGTAAATGGAATCCTGCGTAAGGGACGCCATTTGCGTCCCTGCTTTAGCTGTGATAGGCTATGTAAATATATATGTAGCCTATCATGGGCCAGCGTAGGGACGCAAATGGCGGCCGCCATGACGGAGCCGCAGCCCAGCAGTGGCCAGAGCCGCCACCGCCGGAGCCGCAGCCAGGTAGGCTCCGTTTCGCGGGGCTTTCGCGGGATGGTGGGGCGGGGGGCTCCGTTCCGCCATGGATTCCGCGGGGCCGAATTCACTGGAATTCGGGCCTCCTGGGATCCGTGGCGGGATTCTCTAACTTCCCTACTGTTGGTCAGTATAGAAATGAAAATAAAATGATGATGATGATGATGAAATAAATATAAATATCTTCTCCAACCTGTACGCTGTTTAATAAAGCCTTTGCCACATGTGATATGCCTTTGTTGCTAGGGGTGGTAGATAGGGATCCCTTTCCTCCACCACAGTAGGATCTGGCTTCAGTTGACTGCAGGATGGGACTCTGAGGGGAGTGGGAACGCAGCTTGATGGCTCAGGGGTAGTGGCCCCTCCACTCCCTGCTCACTCAGGTTCCCTAGACTGTGAGGGAACAGAGCTCTCAGGCACATGAGTGGGACAGATGCTGTTGCCAGGGTGCATGAGGCAGGTAATCTGCATGCAGGGGTGGAGGGTGGATGAAGAGGGGATGAGCAATGGCGTCTGCTGGGATGCCACCCAGGAGGGCTGGCCTGTTGGGCAAAATAGCAGTGGGGTGGATTGGTCACATGGGCCACATTCCCTGATGGGTAACCTTCTGGAGGGTCCATGTCAGTGGTAGGCAGGATCACAGCCAAAAGCAGGTGGTGCAAAAGCCATACATTTCCCCTCATTCACACACATCCATCTGCACACTCCCCACATTCACACTCATACATGCGAACAGATCCCCTGCCCCCCACTGGAACCACGCAGAGGCTTTTCTCAAACCTAATTGCTTGAAAGGGGTGTAACTGAGGGGGATTGTAGCATGCAGAGGACACGGTTAACTTTTCCCTTCTCAGATGCACCCACCGCAAATCCCACCCTCACCCCATGCTGCAATTAGGCTTTTGAAAAGCTTCCTATTAGTTCCAGGGTTTTTCAAGCTTAATTGCCACAGGAGGGGTGATTGGGGGTGGGGTGGGGGTGTTAGAGCATGTAGGGAAGGACTGTGGCTCAGTTGGTAGAGCAAGTGCTTTTCATACAGACAATCCTTAATTCAATCCCCAGTATCTCCAAGTAGGGTGAGGAAAAAATTATGCCCAAAATCCTGGAGGGTCACTGCTAGTCAGTGTCAACAATACAGGGCCAGATGGACCAGCGGCCTTACTTGGTATAAGGAAGCTTCCTATGTTCCTAAACAGTAGGAGACTTTTTTTCAAGCATAACTGCTGTGAGGAGCAGGCGGGGGGGGGGGAGCGTTAGGTGAGGGGCAGGCCAATCAGAGAGGAGCCACAGGCCACCAGTTCCCCACCCACTGAAAATTTTAACACTTGCCATCCTATACATGTCAATGTGAAATTAAGCAGTAATTAAGCACTATTGAATGGGACTTACTCCCAAGTAAGCATACATAGGATTGCAGCCAAAATGTTTTTGCTATAGGCGGGTAGTTGTAATGGAATGTGTATTTTCCTTTTTCCACAGACATGAATAAGGATGTTTATAACATTTTTTTTTACATTTTCTGTGCATCCACTAGTAACAGTGGCAAAGGCACATAAACAGGTTAGAACTTAGAAGTGCAGAAAGAAAGTGGAATTCCAAAAACTCATCTAGTCATTGTAAAACCATTATTGTAATGATTATTTGAGTTGGCTAATTTACAGTTCAATCATACAAATGTCTACTCAGAAGTAAGCCCTACTGAGTTCAATTAGAGTTATTCCTTGTTAAGAGCATATAATATTATAGACTAAAGTGGTATGCAAATTAATAAGGATGCAACTTTTTGGTTTTATTCTGTTTTAAACTTTTAAAGGTTTTTTATTATGTTTTAGAATACTGTATTTTAGGGTTTCAATTTTTGTGAATTGCCCAGAGGGCTTTGGCTATTGGGTGGTATAGAAATGTAATAAACAAATAGCTTATACTGAAAGTTAACCTACCCTGCTCATGATTTTTTATTTGTTTGTATAAGAACACCCTGAGCCACTCCAAATTTAAAATAATACTTTCATGAAGTATATCAGGCCTCAACACTGGCATATTTTAGGTGTTTATTTTAAAACTTAGCTGTTTGCTTTGACTTTTCCCTAGCCATGAACTATCTTTGTACCAGCCTCATGATACTATTGTGTGTGTGTGTGTGTGTGCAGTCTTTTGTTTTGATTTCCTTTGTAAACCGCTTCAAGATTTCTTTCAAATGAAAAGTGGTATATAAATATTGTTAATAAATAACATATCCACAATACAACCTAACAGAGACATTGCAATTAAAAAATACCCTAGGTATATGAAAACACATTTCTTCATAAGGAACTGTTATCACAAAAAATATCCACATTAACTAACAAACCCTTCACTGTTGAATCCAACCCAGTAAGACATCAATAGCAAATATATCAATATGAAAACGTTAACCATTTCAACCAATTATTTTCAACGATTATCAAAGCAGCAAAATTATGTTAAGACAAACAAGGGAGTAGATCTTCCAGGACTCACAGCAAGATGGTCTATAGGTAGCTTGAGCAGGACGAGCAGAGCCGCCTTTGCAGCTGGAGTCAGCCAGGGTTCCACCATCACAGGCCAGGTGGGAATGAGCGAGACAAAAAGCAGGGAGGTCTTGCACGCTCAGAGCAAGATGGGTTTCTGTGATTTCCCTTGACCAACTTGCCCCACTGCTCTTATTGCAATGTTTTGTCTAATATGGAATCTTTATGTCAACCTATTTTTAAAACCATTGCCAAAGGTCTCTGAGAAATCCATAGGCTCAGCTAGACATATTCACCTGTAAATAGGTGAATATGGGACAATTCACATGACTGGTTTGGACTCTGGAGATGGAAGAGTCCCCACACAGAAATGACTTCCCCCCTCAAAAACTATGCAGTAAAATAGTTATGTTAATGCATACCTTATTGTCACAATATAAATTATTGTGATCCAACAAACTCTAGGAGGGGGGGGACATTTTTCGGGGTGCTTCAGGAGATTGGTGGACATTGAAACATAATGGTTGAGCGAATTGTCCGGGTGAAGTGGAAGCCCTTGGCCAAGACAGTAGATAACCTTCTTTGTGGGCATTTTTTACAGTAAAGAACAAAGTGACCAATCTTCTCCTTTAATCTCTTCTTCAGATTAAATTTGTTGAGCATACCCGTCCACTACATCCGTGGTTCTCTGAGGGGAAGGAATGACAGCGAAACCAGTTTAAGGCTAATGTAGACCCGCCATCAGAATGGAGGCACACTACCTCGGAGGTTTTCCAGGGACAAAATATGATTCCCCCCCCCCCCCAGTCACACAAAATCGCTAGCTTGAGTTAAAATGAAAAGAAAATCTGGTTCCACAGCAGATGAATAGCAACTGCACTTTTATTGTGTGATAAAACAATATTCTACAGAAGACCCTCATCGGACTGCCAAAGCGGGGGCGGGGGAGCCGCACTCGTTTCCAGTAGGCAGCGATTCAAAATGGCTGCCGAGCCAAAAGCGGCGTAGGAAGAAGGGGGGGGGGGTGTTAGAAAGCTAAGGGCAGGGAGGAAATCCAGGCGGTATCTCTTCAGGGAAAGACTTTCAACGGAGTACCAAGGGCAGCCGAGAAAGCAGCTAGTATAAATAATTTAAAGAGAAATGAGAAAGAAATTTGGTGGGAGAATGGGGAAGCGGCGTTGTGGTGGTCTAAGTGCTAACTGGGAAAGGAGACGGGAGCTTGCTGGCCTCTCCTGTGTGTCCTAAGTCATCTTCCAGTCTATTAGTTTTCCGTCTGCCACTTCCCACCCTTTTTTCCTCCCTGAGGCGGGTGGGTTTGTTTGAGAGAGAGAGAGGGAGAGAGAGGCAGGCTGGCTGGCTGGCTTGCATTGCATGAGATAGAAACGCCACACGCAGCCTGGGATATGGCTGGTGTCGTCGCAATATGGCCTCATGATTCATTCATTTCCCGAGATTTCTGCTTCTTTCCAGAACTGATCTGGGGCTGGCGTTCTCTCATCATCCCTGCAATAAGATGCACAAGTGGCTGGGGGTGTGTTGAAGGGAGGAATATAAATGCTTCACTGGAGCCAGACTGAGGCGGGGGCGGCTGCTGTCAATATCCCAGAGCTGAAATACATTGACAGGGCTGGGGGGGAGAGGAGGAGGAGTGGTGGGGGCGGGGGCTGTGGGAGGCCGAGCCATGCTGCAGTACGGCTGCGGATGCCCTGGAATGCCTTAAGAAAGGCAGTAAAGGCGGGTTAGCAGTACGATGTGCCTGTAGTGTACTGTCGTCAAAGACGGTGCTTTCTTCTCGCGTCTGATCCAGCCCTCCGCTAACTGAAATGGTCTGGGTAAGGGGACCCAGCCTTTGCCCCCTCAAACATTAACCACTGAAGTATTTCTGAGAAACGGTAAATGACATTGCAGCAACAGGCGGGCTGCAGCAGGCGGAGCCGATCGCTAGCAAATGGAAAGCTGGATTTAAGAACCACACACCAAGCAATGGCGCCGTACAGGAAGGAAGGAAGGAAGGAAACAAAGGGGAAGTGGGATCTGAGCCACGGTTTAGGAAGCGGGCAGGGCTGGTCGCAGGAGAGAGCTACCTATGACTATGAGGCCGGCTTTGTGTTTATTGATTCTCTCCTGTTGCCTCTCTCTCTCTCCCCCTCCCCCGTTATGCACGGCGTCGACCACTCTGGAAAAATCCCCCCAGTTCAATGCGGAGCTCCGTGTCACGACCGTTTACATGATCGCAATCGTGGAGGCGGGAGTTGGAGGGGGGAGTCTTTCCTTCCGCGCTGACGACACGCGCCCACCCCAGCTCCCTGTCCTCGCTCACTGACTGTAACCTGACGGTGAGGGGGAATCGGCCCTTGGTCTCCTGGAGACAGGAAAATACGAACGACCTTTATTTATTTATTTATTTATTTATTTAAAAAATGGAAGTAGACTAAATGACTCCTATTCTTTGCTCCACAGAACATCCGATGCGGGGCCCAATCAGCTGAAAAAGCTACCGAGACGTCATTAGCTGTGTGTGAGTGCGAGCGCGTTTCTGCGCGCTGCCGACTGCAGCTGCTTTGCTGATCGGATCCTCCATTAGAGCAGCGCTGTTGATTTCTGATTCACACTGCAGCTATAGCAGCAGCAGCCGAACTGGGGTGCAGGGAGAGAGACAGCTTGGTTGAGGGATAAGCTAGAAGGGACCGAAGGCGAAGTAGTGAAAAAGATTGGAGCCATCTAGATATGGGACTTGGCAAAAATGTTGCGAGGGCGAGCCTGGGTGTAAGTGTGCTTAGACACACACGCCCATATCCAAGCACCCGTTTTTGGATACATATATGTCTCTCCACATACAATTAGGGACTATAGCTATGCGTATGTACATAGCCATACACACAGCGCCTCCGTACAGAGAGAGGGAGAGCACGCGCACAAGGCACCTATCACAGACACCAACAAGCATTTGCTTGCAACAGCTGGGGAAGGAAAAGGCACAACACGGCTACGAACTGAAATCTGAAAAGAAAAACATACACGCACACAAAACCAAACGCAACCTTTAAAAAAAAAATTCTGAGCAAATGAAGAAGGCTCTTTAATATAGAACACGTTTCACTCATCCAAAAAATAAAATAAAAATGGCATCACAAAGCGACGGAATAGCGACTTTTTTCTACTTTCCTTTTTTTTTTTTTTTTTTAAAGGAAGGTGTCACCCCCGCCCCCTCTGCGCCGCCCTCTTCTCATCCAATGAGGTAGCTGCGTTTTAGGACATCCCTGGGCTTTTATCCGTCCTAAATGCTTATTATGGACACACACCGAGAGTGTAGCAGTAGCAAGTTGCTTTATCAATTAGCGGTGGTGATGGTTTGTGCGGCAACATTAAACACAATCTCCCTCCCCCACGCGCGCGCGCGCGCGTACACACACTCAAATTTTCAGTAGTCTCCTTTTCAAAACATAGGGGTAGATGGAGATAAAATTAATCGGTCTGGGTTCTTTCTCATGCTTTCCTTGAGATGTGTATTGTAGCTCATAGGTGGCAATAATTCCTAGTTGCATGTTAATACGTCGCCCTACAATTCCTGCGCAATTTTAGGAAGAAAACCCCCGGAAAGAAAGCTTGTCTTTCCACAATAACTGCTTGTCAGCCTGACAGACTGTAGCCGTGAACAATATACAATTAAGGGGCGAGAGGGATGTGTGGGGGGAGCCGGGGAGAAGGGAAATCAGAACCATTATGTGTATGGGGGGAGCGGGTTGATGATGGTGAAGCCCCCTTTTTTCCTTCAAAAAACAGGGGGACGTAGAAAAAGGAAAGCAGGAAGCCATTATTAGCACAAGCTATATTAAGCATGCTTGCTTCCAGACTAGCAGCAGCCCAGCTCGGCTCCCTAGTTCCGCCCAGACATGTGCCTTGCCATTCTCGTTTTAATGAGTCTGCTCGGGATGGCTGCTGATTCATTTTGCAGGATGAACCCCCTGGGAGCCAAGGTGGAAGCCTGAGGCGAGCTGCTGTTGCATCAATGCGCCACTCGACATCAGACAAGGCAGGAAAGCTGGCTCCAGCCCCCAAATCCAGTTCAAAATAGCAGCGTCTCTGGGTTGTTGTTTTAAAGGAGAGGGGGACAATCTGGGAGGGGGGAATCTGTTAAAGAAAAGACCCAGCACTACCCAAATAATTAAATAAAACACAATTAGAGAAGAATGGGAGAGGGAGACCTCTCTGATTCACCTCCTTGTCTCTGAACTCGATGGAATTGCCCATAGCCCGCCCCACCTCCTGGCATTGGTTGTCTTTTTATTTGTTTATTTCAAGTCTGTCTTTCTTTTCCTTCCTTTCTACCTGATAACTAGTTGGAGGTGGGCTACCTGATTTAGCCGGAGACTTTGATTTGTGGGATTGACAACCTTATTATGCAGCGAGGCTTATTATTGATATTATTCCCTTCGCGGTTGCCATGACCACCTTGTGAGAGACATTCAATTTTCTCTCTTCCATCATCATTATCTATGAGGCCATCTGTTGTGGAAAATGAATTCAGCCTCATTTGCATGACTGATAAGCAATTTTTTTTTATCTATTTAACAGAAGGTCATATGCCGGGGATTTGGAGCTGGTGGAGGAAAAAAAAGTAGAGGAGGAGGGAAAGGGGAGGAGGGAAAACATATCGAGAGAATGAGTGGGAGTGCGTGCATTAGGGGATGTATGTGGAAGTAAAACAGATCCCTTAGGCCTGCTAGCCTTTCGTTCTGAATTTGTCATCCCTGCCAGGGAGACATCACCCCCCCACCCCCGCTAAGCTTGCACACTAAAGAGAGTGTGTGTGAGAGAAAGCTGTTTTCTCCTGCAATCTCCTCGAAGCCCCCCCCCCCCGTTTTTAAGCCAAGTATTGGTGGGTGTCTTTTATTTTATTTTTTTTAATCCCTGGAATATGGGATATTTTTTCAGTATTCAGTGAAGAGAAAAAAAAAATAACGGAACCTGCCCGGGGTCTCCGCGGTATGCTTCAAGTTCTTACTCCTCCTCGTCGATTTAAAGTTACAGCGAGCTAAGGGTTATGTTTTTGTTTTGTTTTTCCTTAACCGTGTTGAGATTTCGTATGCTTAACGTATGACGGTAAATGAAGGTTGTGGATTGTGTTCGACTGCGGGTTGATTCTCTGAGCTGGTTCAGAAGACTGGGTATTATTTTGCTTCAGTTGTTGGGTAGCTTAATACCTACGGCGTCCATTGTTTGCTCCCCCCACCCCAGTTTTTATAGCATATTTGCCGCGCTGTCGAAACTGCATGGGACTCTGGAATAGCCTAAAATAATATGATGGTGAAACCTGTCGTGAATGTATAAAAGCATTAACTTGCATGCACGAAGCATGTTTTTTATATGAAGTTACTGCATGCCGTATAGTACTTGCTTGCTAAGAAAACCATAGAGGCAGAAACTTCACAGATACCCATAGATGACTTGAACATTACAAATAAAACGAGAACTAAATGCATTTGAACTATGACACTAGGCTGACATTCTAATCTTCAACTTATTCTGGACAAGTTTGATTGACTTGATGGGACTACTCCAGAGTAAATGGACTACAGGTTGTGCTTTTATACCCAACACTGGTGTTTTAAAACCACCATGACAAAAAGATTTATATTATACATGTTTTGCAACAATTTAAAATAAAATGTATGCATATATTTCAGTTCTAGAGGTTATTGCACTATGTGAAACTTAACCCTTGTTCATTTTTTTATATATTCTACAACCTTCAGTTGAAAGTTGAGAATATTGTTTTTATAATGTCAGATATGCAAAATTGTAAATATTGTAATAGTGTGGCACAGCAAATTTACTTGATTTATAAATGAATAGCTAACAATTAATATTAAACTGATGCTCTTGCTGAACTTATATTTGCTTTGAAAAAGATTAAACACCATAGAACAAATTGACTTGCATTTTATTTCCTGTAATAAAGTCCTGGAACGCAGTCATAAATGTTATACCTCAAAGACTTTCAATAAGAAATGTAGTTTATTATAGAGGTTTGTTGGATCCAGACTTAGTCATACTTAGAGTAGACCCTTTGAAATCAATGGGACTTAAGTTAATCATAACTTAATTCCCATTGATTTCAGTGAGACTACTCCAAGTATGACTAAGTCTGGTTCCAACTCAATCTAATTATAGATATTTGAAAGTCACAGTAGAAAGTAACTCTCTGCTGGTTTTGACAATAGTATACTTTCACAAAAGAGTATGCAATGTTTTATTTTGCTAAAATAACTAGAAATACAGCTTCAGTTAAGGATTTCCCCCCTTGTACACAACTTGAATTCTAAAATATATCAATGTAACTTTTGAAAGACTGAAACATTTCTGAATTTTAAATGAAAAGCTGTTTCACTAGTCCTCAACTGAAGTTCAGTGGAATATTGATGTCTCTGAACTGACTCTATTAAGGAAAAACCCATTTAATTCCTTGATTCATATATATTGGAGCACTGAGTTTTTAACAGCCCCCAGTTGACATGACATATAACATCTACTATTTAAAATATTTTTGATTTTACTTCTCTGTATTACTCCCTCTTTCCATGCAAACAGTATAGTTTAATCATCACTTTTAAAAAGTTTGAATATATGTCTTACCCCTCTTTGGTATTACACACATTTCTTACACTGATTGGAATTTCTGGTGAAAGGTGAATTACACAACCTCATTCACATCAGTATACTGACTGTACAATCCTATACCTGTCTACTCAGAAGTAAGTCCCATTAAGTTCAGTGGTGCTTACTCCCAGGTAAGTGGGTATAGGATTGCAGCCTTAACCACAATAAGGCCTCAACAGATTGAGTGAAGAGGCATGAAAAAGTACTAGTTTCATCAATGGACATCAGCTGTAGTATCCTGGGGAATTAACAGTGTGTTTCATAACAATTTGAGCCATATTGGCTTTAATACCCCCACCAGCCCCTTTAAGTTGTAAGGAAGTTCCAAGGGCTTGAAAAGTGGGGGTTGAGAAAGAGGAAATTCCTTTTAACAAACAACAACTCCATAACAGATAATACACATGATTCCTTCTCCCTGCCCCCACAAAAGTTAATTACTAAGCTTGGTTGGATTCCTCCTTGCTACCCTGACATTTGACTGCTGCTAATTCACTGATTAATCTCATTAATATGATTATGGTGGGATTTGGAATTGGCTGCCATTGTTCTGCAGACAGTGTTATCCGGCCGGAGTACTTGCCACCTCATTCAGTTTTTCTGTGATTTCTCCCCCAAAGGTTGTTTGAGTGAGCTGTATTGTGAAAGAGGCTTCTCCTTTCAGCACCAGGAGCTGTCCGTCGCTGATAGCAATTACTTTGAGCCCTGAGTTCCTATTAGTTCACTGGCAAATAGGAAAATAACTCACTTTCATCACCTTAACGACCCTGCTACAGAGAGCAGGTTATGGAGAGGGAAATAGTTATGTTTTATAGTCATAGACACTGTGCATATTCTGGGAGGGAGGAAACAAAGTATTTTCTCTTCTGTCCTTAAAGGTTTACTTGCATGCATCTTACTTAGTCTGTTAAACGCTGGGGTAGTAATAAATGTGGGATTTACTTCTTTTCTCATCCATATAATTTTAAAACCAGATCATTGACATTGCAAGCTTTTCCTTCAATAGGGTTGCCTTTCTTCTGATAAGCCTATTTTTAGTAAATATCACTCGTGTCTCCCCTATATGTATGGCGTACATCACTCTTAACTCTTTAGTTACTTGTGTCTCTAGCCTACACCTCGCTTGCACTCTGTTCCTATCCGCACTTACACTTAAAAAATCCCCCACTTGCTAGTGTGTGTGTGTGTGTGTGTGTGAGAGAGAGAGAGAGAGAGACCCCCACGGATTTAATCTGAGAGCTTCTGTTTAATTGAACATTTCAGATGCAGAGCGAAATAATCAGACAGATTGTCTTTTCTGAGTTGTCTCTGCTTTTTCATTGTGTGGAGCAAACACTCCATCAGCATCCTGAACTAAGTCTAAAGGAACATTGTTTGAAATACGATGCTTTTGCATATCATCCGCGCATGATCAACTGAGCTGTCTGCTGTTTGACTTTATTATTTGAAGCTACATTGTTATCATGAGATGAGGTTACTGCGCATGTGCAGCAACTTTTTCATCCTGTTTAGAATATCCTTTCTATTCTTCAGGAAACGTGCCATTATGCTGAAAATTTCAAGGCATGATTAGACTCCATTGTGTTCAGAGTTTTCTCTGAATTCAAGGGATTTATGGCAGGCAATTGGGTATGCATATTTGTCGTCCCGTGTCTCCCCCCCCCCCCACTTCTCAACCCCAGGCAAGTCTATTAAAGATGCAATCCTAAGCATACTTCGAAGAAAAATTGTTTAGCATCGAGTTAAGTGAAGTATGTAATGTAGTTTAAATAATTTGATCTCCAGGTCTACAACGGGTATAGACGACATTTAAGGCAACTCAGTGATACCTGTTTCGTTTGCTGCCACACTCTCCAGCGGCATCTTAATGTTTAAACTGCAGATCGATTCTCAAGTCGGATCGGAAAGGAAGTCCCACCGAGTACTATGGGGCTTACTACTTACTAACAACTGTAAATAGGGTTGCACTGTAGGACCTGTGAGTAGATGCAGGCGTGCACACAACATTTGGGAGGGGGAAGTGTGTATGTGTATTGTTTTAGGAGGATGTAGTAAGAGGAAGAAGTTAGGGGAAGGACGAAGAATGTATAGGACAGAGGTGTTCAGGGTGCTGTTTAATGAAGTCTGTTTGCAACTGGGCATTCTCAGATCTACATACAGTTCGAGCAGGGGCGATGACCCTGTCTGGTGTTTTGAGTTGGACTTCTTGCGATGGTCTGGTTTTTCAAGTCCAGCCCCTCTCCTGCTCCAACCAGTCAGAATAAACGAAATGTTATGTTTTCAAGTGCAGGGGTTGAATGAAACACAAACTGCGTTAGCCACCTCATGTGTGTATCAAAGAGAAGGCGTTGCTTTCTCATCATAGTTGCTTAGTGTATGGCTTGCATGTGTCCTCCCCCCGTCCTAGTTTTCCCTGTTGGATAGCAGGGAACAGAGAGACTTTTGCAAAATCATGGGGAAAGGACTTCCAAGTGGCACCCACCACATTCAGACCAAAGTTTCATTAGGGATCAGGAGGGTACTAATGAATCGCCACATTTGCCATTGCTGGACATGCCACAGTTCTTCTACTGCAATCGTTTGGGGTCCCTAGCCTGACTTCCAATTGAAGCAAAGGTGTGGGAGCTCTCCTAATGATTCCCCAGTGCACGAAACTGCTCGTCCCTCCGTGTCTCCTGGCACGTCATCCCAATTACACTTACTGAAGAGTGGGTCTGGCTGCTTTTTCACCAACTTAACTCACAAGTAAATGTATTTAGAATTAAAACTGGAGAGAGTATACCCAATATCATTTTACTTAGCTCCCTATAACATCCTATCATACTAGAATAACAGTGGCTAAAAGATGGATTTCCCCACCCTTTGTATATATGTTTACGAGGGGAATCTAATCCGCATTAGTATTTGAGCCATACAGATACCGAAGTACTTCGGGGTGAGCTCCCCTCTGTATCACCCTGCCAAATGGTAAGGAGAGTTTTACTACACATCCGATGCAGATGTGTGACAGACAGGAAGCTTTTCTGTATGGGATGTTAACTACTGAATTAGTACGATGATCGTTATTACAGGGGGCGTAAAGTTATAATCTTGTTTTTGTGCCTTCAGAGAAGCGGTTAATGTAGATATAAACATTCTGAAGAAATGCGGAAGTGTGAAAGACGTAATATCTGTATCAGATTTATAATCTTGCTCCAGCTGATAGTCTTGGGAAAAGACTATAACACAAAGGGACTCTGCAGTGAACAGGATATGTTTTTGTTTTATTTCAAGACGCTTATTTCCAGCTTTTTTTTTTCCAGAAAAAAAGAGCTAGCATCAAACCATAGGAACAGGTGCCCTTTAAATGGTTGATTGATAATTTCCTCTCTTATTCTTTAAACCATCAAGTAATTTGGACAAGGCCCCAAATGAGATCCCTGTCACAAAACAGAAAATTAGGGTGCCACTAACAAGTGATCCTATGTCTTTAAAAAAGTAAACCCCACTGAGTTCAGTAGGACTTGTATTCCCAGGTAAGTGGCTATAGTTTAGCAGCTTTAGGCTGATCTTGTGTATTTCAGCGGTACTAGAACGATTTAAGACTAAACATGCTGAGCCCAGATCATCTAGGACGAGAGTACCAATGGCCCCTTTGAGCCAGCCTCTTCACTGAGGATTAACAACGGTACTAGAGCTCAGTATCCTGGAAACAGTGACAAAGCGGGAGTGCCTTTCTGCAAGCGCAGAGTGCCTTGCCCTTAGGGGCACCTGCATTCCAGTGGGATTAGATTCTAGGTCAGAGTGTGAATCCTCTCTAGAAGCGTGAATCCGGAGATTCCTAATTTTAGTAAATTTCTCGTCCACCATTAAAATTAATGGGGGTTTGTTGAAACAGTGATGGTAGAGATTTGTGTTTTATATTACACTTAGATAGACTTCATCCTATGCCCTTTCCCCCAAATGGAGCTTTAGCATACTTTTTCTGTCTCTTGCCCTGATTCTAAGCATATTTGCTGAAAAACAAGCTTTTGTCGATGATGCTTCTTAGTTCCGACTCCGAGTAAGTCTGTAAATCGACGTGCGCTTACTCGGAAGTAAGCGCCAAGTCATCTCAATGGGTCCTTTCGCGCAGGCACGCATAGGCGTGGGCTGGCTAGCCTTGGGGTCACAGCCTCTGGTTCACGCCAGGTTACCCCGAGCCCTTTTCATAAGGGTTGCCTGCCCAGCAGTCAGACTGCTTGAAGCTTTGGCGTAATCACGGGAGCCCCGAGAGGATCCGTAGATGGGGGAGGGGGAGGGACATACAGGTGTGGGGGGAGGGGGCGACTAAAATCCCCTTGGCTTCTCGGGGGAACACCTCAGCGTCCTGCCCTCCACCGAACCTAGTTCAGAGAGAGGTCCTGGCGTGTTACCGCCTCCTTTGGCTGCAAATCACACACAGTTGGCAGGGTTTGTCAGCAAAGTTTGCCCTCAGCGTGGCTGTCTGGCTGTCTGGAGAGCCCAGGAGGGAAGCGAAGGGCGGGCTGGGCTCCAGCAAAGGCTTTTCCTTCCCTCAGACTGCAGTGCGAGCTGGGAAGGGAATTGCCAGCAACTCTCGGTCGCCGCGGCCGTTGCGTCTGGCTCTGGTCTTCTCTCCGCCACGTCAGGGCAGCCGGGAGAGAGCGGGATTACTTTGGCGGGCTGCGAGGAGGTGTGCGTCGCGTGACTCCCCGCGCTGGGGTCAGCTTGGTCGCCTCGGCCGCGGCGAGAGCGGTCAGTATTGTGGGCTCCCCCGCTGCAAAAGCTGCAGTTCGACGTCGCTGGGGTGGGAGAGCGCGCGAGTGCGCGCGGAGCTTGTGGAGGGCGAAGAATGGGGGGCGGGGGCGGAGGAGAAGAGACAACTGGGGCTTGTGAGTGAGGCAGAGGGGGGAATTCGGGGCGTGAGGAGAGGGGGAGCTTCTGTGGGTATTGTGTTGGTGACAACTCTCGATGCGGCGGGGGGGTAGAGTTTTTCTGGGCATTGTGTGTGTGTGCGTGCGCGCGCGCGCGCGAGACAGAACTGGGCAAGTACGAAAGAGAACTGGCGTGTGTGTGTAGAGAATTGAGTGTTTGTACGTGTGTGAGGAAAACACACACACACACACGACTGCGTTTGTGTGGATGTGGAGAGTTTTTGAGTGTACTGTCATGAGACAGATGCAAGAGGCATGTGCTACGTGGACTGTGGGAGACAGGGCTGTGTGTCAGTGAGGACGCAGGGAGAAGAACTGTGAGGTGTATGTGTGAGGGAGAGGGGGCTTCTGTTTACTGTGTCAGGCAGAACTCGTGGTGTGTGTGTGTGTGTGTGTGTGAGAGAGAGAGAGAGAGAGAGAAGGGGAAAACTTGCTTGTGTGGTGTGTGTGTGTGTGTGTGTGTGTGTGAGAGAGAGAGAGATTGTGTAAGAACTGTAGTGGCGTGAAAGTGGGTGGGGAGAGGTTTTTTGTTGAACAAAATCCGGGTGAAAAAGATCTTTATACCTCTCACCAATTATACAGAGGTGCTTTTCTTCTCAAATGTTCATATATGCCTTATAAATACAAACATAACATCTGGAAGAGTCACTCGATGGCTTGCCATCCCTGTGAGGTGTTTTGTGGTTTCTTTTCATGGCCTTCCTATAGTTTTTTGTGTGCCTCTGTGCTAAGGTTTCTGCAGTTGCACTTAGCTCACAATTTTGGAGGGAAAGACGTAGGTTTGAAATGGAATTTAGAAAAGTTGGCTTGAAATCTCTCCTCCTCAGGCAAGGGACTGGTCAATATATCTTGACCATTTTAGCATAGACTCCCAGTCACAAAACTCATTTCACCGCAGGGGGAAAGGGTCATGTTTCTAGCCAAAAAAAAAAGTAGGTGTTTTAGGACAGCAAATATTATACAAGACAGATTTACTTGTTGTGTGTTTGAAGTGGATTAATTCAGATGTGTGTCTGAAGACTATTTAAAACAATTCTTTACTATTCTCAGTAAAAGTGTGACAGAAACAACATGCATTTAGTGGCAAAATTCTGGGGAAAGCTTCTAGCAAACCTAGTTCTTTTCAATATCAATTTTTTCTTATTTTTTGTTCTTGTTTTAAAGTTTCATTACTGAACTTTGTACCAGAGGCAGAAGGTCATTTTTGTTCACTATCTTTAGCTATGCAGTCCTGACATATTTTCTCTTTTCTTTGCCAAAGGTTTGCTTTTCTCTCCTTCCCTCACCCCCTTCAAAGACCTATATGGTTAGCTGTTAACCAAAATGAGGTTACAGAGATACTTGGAGTTAACTCTACACATGCTGTATGATTATTTAATTATTAACCTGAGGTTGTTGAATTTAATTCTCAAAAGAAACATGTCAAAATGGTAGTGAGCTTGCTGGATTTCCTGGCATTTCTGTAATAAGAGCATGCTTTTTACCATAGCACCGGTCATAGAAGAGACCCCGCTTTAAAAACATATATTGCCTACTGGGTTGCTGTTAATAGCTTGAGTGGTATTTACCATTCCCATCTATTACATTAAATACAGCATTGCACATGATACACTGTTCTGCTTCTCCAGAGAATTAGGGGCCTGTGGGTAACAATGTAGGCAGCATACAGTATACATCCTCAGTCTTGCCTGACTCTATTGCAAGCCCAGTAAACAGAAGATTTGGAAATTATTGTTATCATCTAGAAGTGGGGCAAAGGCGGGGGAACGCTGCCTAGCTCAGAGCTGAAGTTAAAGCAGGTAGGCTGGGATTTGAGGGGAAACTGATATGTTTTGTATTCCATAAAGGAATCCAGAACGAGACAGGGAAAGTCAGCAGTATGCCACTGATGTTATTCCGCTGCAGTAATGTGGTCTCTAAGGGAACTTGTGCTTGATGCATATACTACACAGCTAGGCTTTTCTGTAGCCCACCGCCTGTCTCATTGCTTCTGCTAGTGCTTTTAAACGGATGCTACTGCTGATCCAGCAGACAGAGTGCTGCACACATGCACATATTTCCCCATCGTTTAGTGGTGTCAATTTATTCATTTCTTGCCTTCTACTTCAGGTCCATTGTGTTCCTGTCTGAAAACATTATGACTTTTGTCTATGTGGCAAAATAATTAGCATGCAGATGAAAAGCAATTCCCATCTCTTGTACTTCAGAAATGCACAGACAGAAGATGTGCATTGGAAAAAGTTGACTGGATGAATGGTGAACAAATGGTGGGCATTTGGAAGCGTTGCCAGCATTTTTATTGTTATTGTGAAGCAGGTTTGTCACTTTTCTGGGTGAATCTCTTAAGATGGAAAGCAGGGTGACTGTTGCTGAAATGATTGCTTGACAGTCTGGCCTACTTGAAAGTGCAGAGTTGGACTGCATGCATAGATAATTCATTTGGACTACTTTGTTCTGCAGTTCTTCAGCTTTCCATCTGATAGTCCATTCAGGTAAGCCTGGTCCTTTTTACCTCACTACTCTGAATGTGGTCTGCGAGCACTTTCTGTTGTCCAGAAAGTGCAAGAAACTTGAGTTGTTTGAAGAGCAACAAAAGAATAAACTGTATACTTTTGTTTTTCCTCAAGATATTTTAATTTGCTTGTATTTGGAGAAAAAAGGATCTGAAATCTTGAGAGACCCTGATTCTCTTCCTAGGTCAAACAGAAATCTAATGTATTTTTGTGTGTGTGTTTTAATGTTCTGCAGCCATTATTCAGTGCTTGCTTAACACTTTTCCTAAAAGGGAAAAGTCCATATGAGAGTCTTATAAATGTTTCACTTAAAAAAGTCCAGAAGTAATTAATTCTTTGTTATAAACATATGTCAAAGAATATATATGTTATGACTGAAACTGTACCTTGTGATTCTGAGAATCCTAACAACTTACAGTTACAGTGATTGCAAAAAGTGAAGTATTGTTCCAGTACTGCTGAAGGATATTCTATATAGAAAAGTACAACACACAAAGCAAAATCAAACCATTTTAATTGTAGACACTAAAATCTATTCTTGCAGTTACTCCAAAGTCTTCCACAGGAATCTGAATATAATCTTGTCTTCTAGTAAGCCAATAATTGACTTATATGTTTATTATATAATTCTGTAGGGTCATTTTTATGTTTGGCTCAATATGACTTCCTTGATTTTATAATCTAGGAATAGTTTTATCCTATTATAATGGTTTTTAATCTCCTTAAAATTGAGATTTTCATTTTAACTGACCTAATTTTTTTAAAAGCCAAACAATCAAACCTAGTTGTGAGGTTAGAATTAAGTAGAAATTATGTTTCAATTGTATTTACTTACTTCCCTGACAACTAGAAATCAAGTATTCAGTATTTTTGCTTTAATTTTTAAGAACAGCCCCTCACTATTTTTCTTTGGGAGAAGTATATGTATATCATGGAGGTGCAATTCTTATGATTTTTGGCTTTTTGTATAGTAGATTACCTTAATGAAATACCAAATATAATAACTAAATGGGGGGGGGGGAGCTGCAGACAAAGAATGTTTGAAGCAAAGTGTTAACCCTCAATACTGAACAGATTACAGTTACTTTCACTCATTTTCAAGTTTTGAATGCTGATCTTAAACTTCGTTGTTATGGTCTACTTAAATGACCATATGCATATGCATTTATCATGGATTTATAAAAGTATACTGATCTTATAATGAACTGCAAAATAAAATCTAGATGAATGAGAAAAATAAAATGCTGTAAAAATACAATTATATAGGGTTTAAAAAAAAAAATGGCAAAGATCTTATTTGTGTCCACTGGGAAAAAAGTGAGAACTTGAACAAAGAAAAACATCAAATAATTGGAAATTTTAAAAAAACAGAATAGATTTTAATCTGCACTAAAATCAGTACTTTGGCTTTAGCTTAATTTATAGTTTAGATTCTCTGAGGATGTATTATTCAGTGTTAGATACCAAGCTTAAAAGCAATATGTAGAATAGTTTGCTCCTTGCTAGCTACAGTGGTTCCTTTGTGTTTGACTATACTGCTCAGGTACATTCCTTATATTCTGAAGGGGGGCAGATTGTCCAATGAAGTTATTAATCTATAGTATGGCTTCATTGTTCTATGGTGAAATGTTTGACATTTTGGTAAGATTTTACTACTCATTTCTGAAATAATAAAGCATACCATAGAGATTGCAATTCTTCTCCACTTAAAAGACACCTTTTTCATTCCTGATAATTTTATTTTATTTTTAAAATTGGATCAATATAAAAATGAGCAACTTATATTAAAAACCCTATGAAGTCTCATGGGAACTTTGTAAGCTGAATTCATAAAGTGCTCTTCTGAATGTTATGAAGAAGTGATGCCATGCAGCGATTATTAATAAACAGTTTTATATGTTTGAAAAAATTGAGCATGTACACCCAGCAATTATTCTTAGACTTCTTGACACAATGATAGTTCAAAATATAGCTGTTTTTTCAAATGTCTTGCATTTTTTAATCACATTTAATAACTGATGTCAGTGTCTAGAATAACATATGTATCAGGCAGAACAACTGTCAATGCTGTCATGTAGCTCTTGCCATTATAGTTCAAAAGAACTTAATGATTTGATGTTACTTGCTCATCCCTCCTTTAATGGAAGCATAGGAAAGGCCTTGATGTGATATTAAAACATTTACAAACAAAAGAGCACCCAGATTTGTAAATTGTTGATTGGGCTGAGTCTATGTGTTACAAATAACCCTCTAAGGTCAATAAGATACAAAACTGGTAAATGTATACTGGTAAATGTAATTACCTCCAAGTAGTTTCAATTGCATTATTCTTTTATTGGAACTGCTACAGCTAACTGAAGTATATATTTAGAGTTACAAATTGAAAGAAGAATAGTACAGAAGTGTTTCTTTTCATAGAAAAGTCCAGACAGTGGCCCATTAAAGTAATAAGCTAATTTTAATTTCATCAGATGTGGTGTAGATACCAAAGTTTAATATAGTTGTTTGGAAAAGACTGCAAACATACATTTGCCACGTATCTGTGCTAGCCAGCTTGGTTGTGAAATAATCAAGGCTGCAGGGCACCCCATAGAGAGCCATCAAATCAAGTCTAGTATGGAACAGTCTGGTAAATTGTGAACATACAGAAATCAATGTTGCATCTGCCAGTAGGCCCTTCGGTTCCCTGAAACTCCCACGTGTCTAATGAGTCTGGGCAATTGGTTTCAGACACCAGTTTCCTTCAGAATAAATTTAATACATCTTGAGGGTCAGGCATAAGCAAATTGATTATATCTCTGCACCAGGCAAACTCATAAACATCTGTAAGATTGCAGATTTTAATGCCATTCAGCATCAGGAGCTGCTGTTTTCAAAGCCTATCTCCATCACACTTCATGCCAGCATGACATACCTCATGCCAGCATGGCACTCTTGAATTGGGAAGTTGATTAGAAAGGGGGCATGGCATGTACTAGGGTTGGATATTCATCTGGCAGTGATCCAGATCATTGGGGATTGTATTGCTCATCGCTAGTTGCTGTCGGTATGAGAGGGTGACGATGGCAAAGAGCTATTTTTGAAATTACTTGCATTGTAGATTTTGAGCAGACAGCTATTTTGCTCTTAAAACACAGAACAGTTAAATGAATGCTTCTTTGTCCTCAGTTGTCCATATATGCTATTCATAGTCTGTAAAACCTTATTAATTTGGCTTCACAGACGTGTGCCTTCAATGTTTTTGTTGTTCTCGGGCTGGAACTATTAGCCTTCTATATTTTAGACTTTGCAACACTACAAATCTTCTAGGCTGTGCTGCTATTTTGTTTATAGAAAGGCAGAATGCATCAAATGGTCAAGTTGATGATTAATTAGCTCAACTTTTCAAATATTGGGCCCAAGAGACTGTGAAGCAGCCCTCCTACATTTTGCACTTTCTGGAAGATGGCTGGAATATGCAGAGTGAGTGTCAACTTTAGTTTTCTAAGCAAAATTTTGTCTTCTACCATCTCTAGTCAGGACTGAAGAATATTACCAAGGGAATAAAATTTATGCCTAATTTTAGTGTTCATCTGCCTAATGTGCTGTGAATAAGTACCATGTTACAGCATTTAACTCTGTCCATCTTTGTCACTTCTTGAACATTTTCTCTCTTCAAGTAAAATAAACCCAGTGCAGTGAGCTAGGACATCTAAGATTTGTTGTTTGAAGAAATTATGGATGATCTTTCTTTGAGTTCTGCCTCAAATTTAACACTGGATGGGATGTTGTTTCTGCTGCTAAGTCATACATAATGATTCTTCTATACTTGATGGATTACAGTTGAAGATTTTGATACAATGGTACTTTGGAGGGACTACCAGATTTGAAGAGAAAAAGAAACAAAAAGATAAATCTAACAGAAATACTGTTTAAATCATCTAGAAGCAGGAATCACAAGGTGTCAGTACTTCCAGAGCATGTTACAGCAATGGGCTGTGTCATTTTGAACTCAGGTTGTGGCATGCTTTTATAACAGCACAGCTGGGGAAAACCTCTTGAGTTGGTATACATTTTAATAGAAAGGGAAGCCTGGCTCATCCTGACTCATATGTGATTTTTGACTCTGATATAAATAACGGTGGTGCTATGCAGACAAAAAAGTGGGTCAGTGAAATCTCTGTAACACTGTAGTCAATTGAAACGAGGGTTGAGTATTTGTGTGAGTGTGCAACAGAGATTGTTGTATGCTTCTATATCAGCAGTAGTGGACTGACACAACCATTCTGAGAATGTGGCTGATGTCTTAAAGCCAACATACATGATTCCCCACCACCACCCAATCATCGTGACTTGTTGGTTGATGTATATATCTGACATATATTATCAGAAGTATGATCACTGCTCACCATTTCCTAACTCAGTTCACATTTTGAAAGTATTCTTGAATATGTTGGTCTATCACCTTGACCAGTCCTCACACCAAAAAAGTAAGTCCTGGTAAATTTACTAGAGAGGGCATAAACTCTAAATGAGAGTGGGAACTCACTCTGGCTTTTCAAAGTTAATGCACTTGAGGGGTCCAATGACTGGAAATAACAAAAGAAAGGGGGGAACATGTTGACTCAAATCCAGAGGAAGTTAGTCATCCTGAAGTCCTATTAAATGTGTTTTTATTGTATTGCAACTGCATTTATTCTCATTTAATTCAATGCAACTGTGGTTAATTTCATCTGTTGTGACCCTTGAATATCAGTTTTACACTTCCAGATCTGATTTCAGAGTGTTAGTGTAGCACAGGCCTCAATCCGAGGTGTTGTGAGATGAGACATACCTAGGTCAAATCCCTTCTCAGCTATAAACTCACTGGGGTGAATCCAAAGTTTGCCTCCCCACAAAAGAAGGCTTCTGATCCAGCAGAACCCCTCTCCCTGCCAAAGTAGAGGAAGAGGTGATCTTTGTCAATTCCCCCTGCAGCCCCTTATCCCTCTGAATTTGTTCAGGAAGATCGGGGAATTCTATGGAACAACCATGCCCATGGCAATGGGGATTACAGGGCTTGGAGAAATCGATGGAATCTCCCTTTCCCACTTCCCATGGGTGGAAGGGTTCTTAGTGGAACAATGCTCAAGGCATGCTACCACCTGTGGAAGCACACTCTGGATCCAACCCATTGGATGTCTCTCAGCATTACCTCCCCTTTTAATACAAGGATGAGAATAATGACTATGAAGGGTAGCTGTTAGAATCACTGAGATTTGTGATTAAGTAATTAAAAATAATATACAGCCCTATTGCAATCATGTTTACTCAGAAGCAATTTTCACTGAGTTTAGGAGGACTAATGTTTTGGTATGCTAAGTATTGCAACCACCAGATACATAATACAGCACAGAGCAGGGGTAGGCAATCTGGCATCCTCTCTGTGTTTTTGATTATATTTGTATTAACTCCCATAAACTTTAGCTAGCATGGCCAATGGCCATGCGGTGTAAAACATCTGGAGTGACCCAGTTGTCTATCCCAGGCATGGAGGAAGGTACCCTTGAATTGCCTAACACTGGGCTAATTTGCACAGTACAATGGCCCATTGTGGGTTAATTTACCTGCGAGGAGCTGTGGCACATACCTGGCTGCCATTATGAATATGCGAGCCCCACCCAGGGGTTGCTGTGGCTTGTCATGTCATGTGAACCCAGCTAGCAGGCGATATTTGGGCACTAACCCTTGTATAACCCTAAAACAGACTGTGGGTACTGTGAGGGTTGTTTAACGCGTCAATAGCTCACACCGGTTGGCTTCGGACAATACGGCAGGTTACAGCAACTGTCAGCCAGTACTTGCATATTCATAATGGTGGCTGGCATGTGCTGTAGCACCCTGGAGGTTAATTAACCCATGGTGGGCTGTCATGTCATTTGAACCAGGTCAGTATTTTGGATCATGGATCATGGACTTAGTATTTTAGTAAGTACATGCCATAAAAATGGTAAGCGTAAAAGGTATTGATGAATGATTTGAGCAGAGGCCATTCCTGTTGTCTTGCTATGTAGCTTAACAGCAAAAATAACAGTCTTAACAACATGTAACTCTGTTTGCTAATGGATTATATCTTTTAAATACCAAAGCAGAAAGTTTATAATTTGCATGAGCCTCCCAAACTGGCTCCCAAATAATTATGTCCCTCTGATTCATTTGATAGTCCAAGACACTAAATAATTTGTTTCCATTTTCAAATATTCTGATACCCTTTCTGCTTTTGATAAGTTTAAAAACAAAATTTGCCCATGGGATATCCTCCTCACATTTACAGCCGGCCAAGAAATGTTCTCATTTTTTCCCCTCCAGGGATCAGTTGTTTTACCTGTTTACAAATTAGAAAGAGTTGCTAATGATCAAAACAGTAGTAGGTAGAAAGGTTTTACTGGTTATCAATAATTTTAACCTTTTAATGCCAGCAAATAAGTTTTGCTGGTACTGTTGTGATGACGAAAAACACCTTGGCGGTGCTCTAGATTTAAAATTCTCTCTGTTAGTGATCTGCATTTTGTCTTGCTAGCAGACTTGTAGACACTCTGTCTATCATGACCATCTACTGCCTTTGAATTATGGACTGATAACATTAAAAATTATGTATGCAAATTGCAGGACTGCACTTACAAATGAACTGTCTTATGGTACATTTTATTTGCTCAGCCTGTTCCCAAATGTTCAGGATAGATCATGGCAAATAACAACACACACTGATTTTAGTAGTATCGTTTTGTTTAATGTATCAAAATCTTACATTCCAACCTATGTGCTAATAACCCTGCATGCTGAAAGATGTTCAGGTATTTAAATACTGCTTACAGCAGTTCTAAAAGGTGGTCACGAGTTTGACAAAGCAATGGGAGAAGGAAGTTCCACAGTTTGGAAGCAGTCCACTGAGAACATCTGTCCATATGTCCTTTCTGCTGAAATTTGGCAAATGGATGGTACTGAAAGAGGAATCTTTCAATCAGACTGAGAACAGAATGGACTCTCTCCAGTATGTTGAGCCTATGATGTTGTGCAGATGCAACATCTGAGGGTAAACTTCCACATTACATTTAATATGTACGCTTTACTTAGGTTGTGTCTACATCTCAAGTATGGGGTTGATTTACACTGCTGCTTTATAGCAGTATTGAAGTGCACTGTTGAGAACATTACACATTCGATATACTGCTTTTGTAGTGCTATTTCAAGTTATTTCCTGTTTTTTATTCCATATTATCCAATATAGTGCAACAAATGTCACTGTGTGTCCTACGAGATATAAATGCACAAGAGGAACATAGTGTTACTATGATGGGACTGTAATGATAAGACACAAGGTGTAGAGCCTTTCCACGCAGAGGTCTTTTGACCCATGATTTTACTGGGGCCTTAGCTTCTGGAATCGTTCTGGGATAAAGATAAGTCCTTTACATGTGCTTCCCTTCCCTCTGCCTTTCCCCCCTTTATCCACTAGTATGTTTCATTTCCACACAGCCACTAGATGGCACTGTGGTCTAGTTCCTCTCATTGCGGGATTTCCTCTTTATATGTAGAAAAGGAAAACGGATCTATTTCTTACTAGTTTATTTCCATTTCAAATTATTTTGCCGAAATGCTTGGAAAACACGAAAGGGGCTCTGGTGGTTGACGACAACATATAATTGACCTGCAAACTTCCGTGAGTGGCCAACGATGAGTGTGCAATAAATCACTTATGTAAAGACCATCTTGTTATTATTGGACTTAGAATGTAGCCTGTTCATGGCATTTATATCACTTTGCAACAGTTGGATTTTTTTGTGGCTGGCTTACACATTTATGAATTTTCACTGTAAAGATTTTATGCTACTTTACAGAAATAAAAGTTATCTCAGTGGTATACAAGGAGTTATAAAAAATAATGCAATAGTACAATAAAATGTCCAATATGAGGTGGAACAGAAGTCCTCTAGCACCACTGAAGGAATCCACCCTGCTAGAAAGAAACGGAGCCATCATAACACCATGTCCCCAAGTACCAATCCAACTAAACAACCCAGAAGGATACCACAATCAGTAGTATCAAGGGCCACTGAGAGATCCAGGAAAACTAAGAGGATCTCACCCCGCACATCCATTCCCTGATGTAAGCTATCTACCAGGGGGCAACTAAGGCTGTCTCCACCTTCTAATCAAAGCTGAAAGCCAGATTGGAATAGATCCAAATAATCAGTCTTGTCCAAAACTGCCTGGATATGAGACACCGCCACCCTTTACAGAACCTTGCTTCAGAATGGAATGTTTGATACCAGGTGAGAATTGTCTAGAATCCAGATTTGTCTTTTTGTTTTTTTCAATGGAGGTCTCACCACCATGCCTTTAAGGATGGCAGGCACAACCCCTTCCCTCAATGAAGTGTTGACCAGTTCCACAGGACCAAGGCTTGGATAGGGAGAAGGTACACTTTATTGAGACTCAAAGAACCAGGAGGGCTGACCCAGGCTGCAACCCCATTACTATGGGGAAAAAGATGAGGCTAAATTGTAGATAATCTGTGGAGAATTATCCCTTCCCAGGGACAATCTCACTGCTACTAACACCAAAATTGAGAAACCCAACATAGGTTATCCCACCATTCACTTCTGCTGCCACCATAAATCTATAATATAAACCTTTTACATAAAGTAGCTGGTCATTAGGCATAAGTACGAGGAAAGTAAACAAAGATATATAGTATTTTATTTAAAAGGAATAAAGCAAGAATATTATGATTTCTGATATTTTAAAAACAAAGTTTTATGTTACTTGTTACCTCCAATCAGGTTATAGAAGCTAGACTTCCTAACCCTATCATGTTCTACCCCAGTTGATACACAGGCCTTCTAGTGAGGGCTTGATAGTCTGTTAAGGTTTAACGTCCACCTGGGACCTTTAATGATGGTTTACCAGACTTCCCTTGATGTCTCCAGTATGGTCCAGCAGGTGCTCTGTTTTCAGACCACCACCACCTGTTACCAAGGCCTTGGCTCTTCCTGAAGGCTGCTTTTGGAGCCTTCCTCTCTATACCTCCTGGTTTTCTGCTTCTTCCTTCCTTGCCTCCAGCTTGGCTTCTCAGCCTAGCTGCTGCTGTGGTCCTGTCTTCCTCAGGCTTTCAGTCTCTCCTGAAGCCACTCTTCTGTTGCCACTCTCAGACGACCCCCTTCCAGAAAAACTCACCAGACAAAACTCCCCAGATGCCTCACAACATCTCCATATATTCGCTCCAGTCAGAACCCTCCATCCAATCAGCTTTGGCATGGGCAGCATTCCATCACACCGGCTCTTTTCAAACTCAGGACAAATAGGCATTTTTAAAATGTTTAGGTATCCTCCAGTCAGATGGTACAGATTTGGATCCAGCCTTTCCCTATATAGGACAGAAACCTGGCCTCATTTTCCCCTCTCAATGGTAACAGTAACTGCCACTCCACTAGTACACTAGTTGTATATTGTGTATCTCCTCTGTCTCAAGCCTCAAGCAAAATACTTCCTTTCCCTCTTGTACTATTACACCCTTCATCTTCAGTCCTTGAAACAAAAAACAAATAAACAAATAAACAGTTGAACATATTAAACTTTTACTTCACAGAAACTCAGTTTGTTCACATCATGCTTGAGGATATTTATGGAATCTTATTTCCCTGTATCTATGTACCTATTGCCCAGATCTTGTAAGGCAGGGATGGGGAAAGTGTTGGGCTGCCTAGGGCTGATGGAAGTTTCAGTCCAACAATAACTGGAGGGCCATATGTTCCCCACCCGCGTTGGAAGGCTTTCCGAAGACCAGCAGAAACATTATGAGAGCAGAACAAACAACCTGAATGGTGGTGCTGGTCCAGGTCCTTCTCTAGAACAGAGAGTGTGTGCTTGTGTAGCTAAGCTAGGACTTGTCATTTGAGAAACAGGGAAGCCTACATTTCACTATGTAATACTCTCTCAACTACTACCAGTCCAGAGTTCCTTGTACATAGGAGGGAGGGATAACTGGTAGGAGGGGAAAAGTGCATAATAATGGATGTTGATCCCAGGGACAGTGGGAGCCAGTGCTCCTGGTAGGCTTTACAGGGCCAACATATATATGAGTAAATGTCTAGTTTGAATGTGTGTGCACATGCACACATCATACTGTCATGTCTGACTATTGCTACAAATTGGGTAGCCAGAAATGTAAGAAGGTTAAACAAAGGGAACTAAAAGAAGCTGAAAGACAGCAATCAATCCTCCACTTTTTCAAAACAGACAAGGGCTCTCTGTAGTTTGGCTCAGGCAATACACTAATCAGGGAAGCAGATAAACAAAAACAAGATGAATCTGATTTCATACTGTGTCTATAAGATTTTTGTAGCCATGTTTAGGAACATAGGAAGCTGCCATATACTGAGTCAGACCACCGGTACATTTTGCCCAGTATTGTCGACACAGACTGGCAGTGGCTCTCCAGGGTTTCAGGCAGGATTATTTCCCAGTCCTACCTGGAGATGCCAGCGATTGAACCTGAGACCTTCTGCATGCAAAGCATGTGCTCTGCCATTGAGCTATGGACCCTTGCATTCTAATTCTAACAATTCTAATTGTTCAGTAAAATTTAAAAAAATCAAAATGTCAGCAGGATAATACATTTAGTAGGACCAACCCAAACATTACAAAATACTCAGCAAATTTGGTAGCACTCTTCTTCAGACTAGATGTTGATATGAAAGAAAAATAGCAAAAGTGGGAGGGGATGTTCTGGGACATGATAGAAAAGCCCCATTGTGGGCCATGGTGTAGTTTCAGAATGTAACTTCAAAATTAAAAAGGAAACTTTTCTTTCATAACTCATCAGGTGGGATGTATGGGAGGGGACCTATTTTACAAATTTGTACTGGGCCCTCCAAATTGTACTGGGCCCTGTACTTCTGATATCCAGACAATAAGCCCAGTCTTGGCAGCTTTTAATAGCCTGGAAGGGCAATGATCCAGGGAACAAATGGTAGGCCCCAAAGTTCCAAGTAGCTAATCCAAATCCTCAGTTTTCACAAGCTGAAACATATCCAAAACAACCTGACAAAGTAGCATCCTGGGCACCTCTATTTTGGACTCTAGAAACATTATGGTGTCTGTGTTGGTATGAATAAGAGCAATTTTATCTGCCAAGTGCAATGCAAAAATGGTTACTATGGGTCTTCAAAAGCTTTATCAGCTGACCCCTAGCACCTGTATAGAACAGTTCCTTACCACTCAAAAAAGCTCAGCTGGCCACCACTCCACATATGCAATGGTGGTGGTAAAGAAGTAAAGATTTCTTTGCTACCATCACTCACAGAGTATAATGGTTTCTACCTATGTTTGGTCATACTCATCACAAGTCTTTCACCACTTGTGCTCTGGTTGTTGACACAACCATTTCATTGTCTGCCACTCTCTATGATACTAGAGAGCTAATGCAGCTCTGTGGTTGGTTCAAGGATGTTTGGAAGGGAACATATTGATAGTCTGGGCCATTTCCCTATCATATGAGATCAGAGCTTTGGCAGAGCCACTGGCAAAATATGCAGGAAACTCCTCTTGGGACCTCAGAAAACTATCAAGATTCATCAGTCTCCATGGACAGACCATCACAATTGATCCTCTTCCCTTGCAGGGGTTACAGATGGTAATGATCTGTCCATGACAGTGACATCATCACTGGCTCCCCAACCCACAGATCATTTCCCAGTATCTCAGAACCAAAAACTATATCCAGTGTGTGTCCTGACACGTGTGTTAGACCAGTTTTATTTGAGACGAGTCCATAGTTGTTGTCATAGAGGACATGAACTCTGAAGCCACTTCAGTGTGAATATTAAAGTCCCCCAAGACTAAAAGCCTTAATGCCAGCTCCGAGACTACCTCCATCAGCTCAGGAAGGGAACCTGCTAGGCAGAAGCCCAATCCTGTCTCAATACAGAACACCAGATCCAGAGACTCAAAGCTGTTCAACTGCTTATTCCATCAGTGATATGGAATCCTATAGATCAGAGTGGGCAGAAGGTAGATACAAATAAACTGTCATAGGACTGTGCTTACCCCTCCTATACACTATTTTGGTAGGTGGACCTTGGGGTTCTAGTGAAAACCAAAGTAGATTCCACAAGCCTGAAGTCTTCCCATCCCTATTATAGATCATGGGCACTCCATGACCACCACCCGACCTTCCAGTTGTACTCAGTGCTGCACCGGATAGTCTGGTAGACATATATGGGAGGATTTATACCTCTCCGTTTTTCAGAACAGTGTGGCATGTTGTTCTTAGATAAGAGCAACCTTTCTATTAGTCAGCCATACATGCATATATGTCACTTGATTTCTTTACCGGTTTTTACTTGCCACTGGATGTGTGAAATAACTTAAGTGAAAAGCATTGTGTTTGAGATCTGTGGGGATATGAAAGTTCTATCTATGCTGCTTGATCTCTAATGGCTTATTGACACATGGAAGTTGCCAGTTGATGCTGTAGACATTAGATATTGAATATGCATTTGTTAACCAGCCACCTAGAGATACTTGGACACAGTTTCAATCATATCCGTAGGCCTTTTGCGTGCCTATACAATTGCAGGTCTTCTTTTTCTATACATAGGGTTGGATCCATTGGCAGAGGGAACTAGGATCCAGTGAGGGCTTCCCACTAGAGGAAGAGAGTGGGGCTGAAATTTTAGCTGATTCCTCCTTCCTCCAGCAGTCCCCAGCACCACTTCACACACTGTTGTGGAGGATCTCCCAATCCTCCAGAGTAGATTTTCATGCACATAGAGGGCTGCAGAGGGAAGGAGGAATCAGCTAAAATCACACACACACACACACACACACACATATGTTCTGCCAGCAGGATCATCCAGTTTGTGGAGTTCCACACAACTCTGGATCCAGCCTTTATTTTCCAACATAGAGAACATCGCAGTTGCACTTGCCAAAATAAATATATGAAGTAAAAGGAAATTAGCCATAATATTGACTTAGGTTACAGGGCTAGTTGAGACAATAGCCCAGTCTGCACATAACAACAGCCCATGGGTTGTTTAAACCATGAGTTGTCGAGGCCATGAGCAAAGGAACAAATGTGTTGATTCCCACTTCCATTTTAAATCAGCTTTAATCAACAACCCAGGAATGCCTTATTCTTGTGTTGATTGATGTGATGCTTAAACCCAGCACTCTGGGTTGTTTAGGATTAAATAACCCAGAGTTTGTCCCAACTATCACCCATGGTTTGTTATTGGATTAAACTCTGGGTTGTTCAGAGTTTAACCCAACCCTGGTTGAGATTCACATCAAACAACCCAGGAACAGGGCATTCCTGGGTTGTTGATTAAAGCTGATTGAAAGTGAAAGTGGTGAGCATGTGGAAGGGAGTGCACTTGCTGCCTTGCTTGTGACCACATAATTCATGGTTTAAACAATCCATGAATTGGCATTACATTTGAACCAGGTTAATATATGTTAAATACTTAGAATACTCTAGAAATCACTAAATGCTAAGTATCATTCATCACACTGTAGAAACCTGAAGTCTTCTTTTGAGCTAGGACAGAATGAATGAGGATAATCTTGAAATTAGATATGTAGACTTCCCAACTAAAACCTTTTTGCCCCAAAGAGTAGAATCAGAAAGCATATCCATCTTCAACCTATGCGGTACAATTTACTGTAGCAAAAACACTGGGTTGCAAGTATCTGTACTGACTCCCATATGTTGTTGGAATGGAACCTACTGAGAAAATGCGGGACAGATGCATATCAAGGTGTAGAAATGGCAGGGTGGATAAGACTCCTAGATTACTGAAATCGGCGCTCCCCTGTTGTTCAGCTAACTCTTAACATTTATTTTATTCTTCTAAATATAGGTAGGCCACCTTTAGGGACATTTATGAGCATTTTTACACTTTAGTCAATTAGGGGAAATTACACCTTTGGGTGTGTACTTAAAAAAAAAAAGTGCACCAAAAGCATACTTTTTTCCATTTGGAAAAAAAAGTTCGCAATCGAGAATGGAAATGACATGATGGACCAAGCTTCAAAGTAGAACTTGAAGAACCTCAGTGAGTTGAGCTTTGCTGATTTTCTCATCTCTCCTCCCCACTACCTAGCTGATTGCTGCTGGCCTGGGAACAATTGAGGAGTGTGGAGATCACTGCACTCCTAGCACCAACCTGCTGGGGAGAAGGGAGGCATGTGTTGGGATATCAGTGATCTCAGCAGACATCTCTCCTATTCCACAGCTGATTGGGATTTCAGTATGTTGGGAGAGGAGATTTAAACTTCCCCACATGCTGACATGAGGTAGGGTGGCTGTGCTTGCCTGTGAGAGTGAGTGAGGGGAAGGCTGTGTGTGAGAGAGAGGGGGAGTGGGGAGGGAGCCAGGAACCCAGGCCCTACCAACTCCTACATGCAGCCCTAAAGGCAAAAAATGTTATGCACCCCTGGTGTAGTGCATACATGCCAAACAAAACTTTCCAGTTTGGGTAAAAAGCCCATGTCTAGCTGCTGTCCAGGATGTGCATGGGAATATTCTGTGCTAGAGCCATTTGATTCATTTCAGGTACTCTGGAGCACAGTTTTACAGATAACACCGATATTTAGCTGGTGAGCTATCAGTCTTATTACATCCACTCTGTATAATTATCATCCAGTGGCGTCCCACGCCCTGCCCTAACTTAACCAAGAGGTAGGAGACTGTGTAGAACATATAGGATATCATATTTTGCCCATTCTTACTTGTACGGAAATGCAGAAAATAGCCTTGATTGCTCTAAGCTGTGTTAATATAGTTTGATTTTGTCTTTTATGGTGTGCTCACCATTACTCACTAACGGTGGGGACACTAGCATATTTCCCTTGTACTATTTTGCCCCAAGCTTGCTTCCTTTGTTCATTTCTTCTCATGGAGGCCTGTACAATTCAAGCACTACAGTTCTTCTGATATGCTCTGGCAACTGATTTTTTTGTCACTGCAGTGTGTTCTTGATTGTAGTGTCTGCCTACAGTAGCAACACAGGATGATGACCCTTCATGCTCTTTTACAGTTCGTTCCACCATGAAGCAAAAATGAGGGATTCATGGCAGGCCGCCATTACTGTTGTGAAATGGCAAGGCGTCACTTTGTCAGATTGATGACATCCACTTTCACTGTTTTTCTGGAGGGGTTTTTTTTTGGATAAGCAGTGCCACATGATGGCTGGTCAGAGAAGCAGTAGGTGTTAATTGTGAGGTTTGCTTATGAAACAAACAAAAAAAGGAGGTAGCTTTAGAGAGAGCCATCTACCATTGTTTTCCCCCACTTTTTGCTACTTTTACAAACTTTGTTTTGAGGAAGAGACAGAAAACAAAGAGTAAGACTTGTGATCTTACTCTTTGTTACCACACACAGCCTGCTATCCCTTCATTTTATTTAATGAAATAAAGATGACATTTCACTAGTATAAATGACTACACATAGTGCGGGGTGGAATTGCTTTTTGGATTTTCTTTTAAAATGACTAGTACCAGGTTAGGACAGGCAAAATACAGAGAAAATGCAATAATTAAATGTGGTTTCTATAGTTAGGTTAACTGTGCAATTATATAAATACCAAAATAGTATAGATTTGGTCCAGTCTATTATGGGTGCATCATCTGCATACAGAAGGATCCCCACAGAACATAACAGATCCTTGTTCATCCTTCTCCCCACCCACACACCTTGATGTACATGTATTCAATTGTAAGGTCATTAAAAGGAATAGGAAACCTAACATATCCATGCCCAGCTTTTCCACCCTTTGTGTAATCAAGGAATACATTATCCAGGCTCTGCTTTACTCTAGAGGGATCCCTCCACAGACATTTGCCTGTGGCGGACTGGATCAAGTCTTCTATAAACAGCATTTTTTGTTCTCTACACCAAAATAGCCCAGTTTCCTTATCTACCTAGATGCCTACCCTCCATATCTTGTAAACCACTGATGTGTTCCAGCTTTGCCTTTGCTAACTGCTGAATTACAGCACTGTAAAACCTGTGAATCCTTCCTGGATCTCTGTCAAATGTAATCAGTTGTTCCTTAAAACATTTAACAACTATTAATTCCATTAAAAATTTTGTGTGGTTACTATAGTGATTAAAACTATCAGCATAAATATAAAGGTACTAATCAATTTACAATTACAGTATATTGCTCTCTGGAGCAGACATCTTCTTATGGAAATATAAGAATTCATCTCCTTCTATGGAAGAACTTTGTTTTCATTGCGTTTATGTGACTAAGCATGTTTTGATGTAGTGAAATTAAATAGTCATGTCTATAAAATGACAAACACAAAGTCTGAGTCTTTTCATTTTGAAATATAGCTTTAGCTGTTGCCAGTTGCAGGCTACTTTCCAATCCAGATCCACCACTTTTGATACTGGAATATATGCATGCAAGAATATCAATTGCACTGCTGAGTGTAAATACTTTTTAATAAAATCTGCATAATTACCTAAAATTACAAAACACGTAATCATCTCTCCCACCTCCAGGAGGAACTTTAGGAAAAAGAGAAAGCAAGAGTGGTGATTTTAAATTGCCCTGGGATGGCAGTAGAACATACACATTTATTTAAATGTCTTGGGGCACATCTAAAACATTCAAATGAGTTAATGCTGGTGCTCTATTTATAGAATTGCATTCATATGGTGACATTCAGATTACTAGGGAGTTTACACAACTACGGCCTGGTTCATGTAAGTTATTTTGTGTGTGTGCACGTGCATAAGCAGCACTTGAGTATCCCTGCTAGATGTACATTCAGGCAGGTAACATAAAACATGACCAAGTGGATGCTTGTCAAAGCTGGGAACTTTAGGAAGGTACCACCATGATCACAAATATTGCTGGTGTCTGTACTCATGGTCATTTTGTTCTTGTATGAAATTTGTCCACATGTGAACATGCCTGAGAAGAGACAAGACTGTTCATGTGTCAAGCAAAATCTATTTTGTGAACATAGTTTTTGCAGAATATGACTTTTTTTTGTAGATTTGGATTATCAAGCAACTTGTTCTCTTTCCTATACAAATCCACTGTAATTCTTTCATATACATATTGTTTTGGTTGTCCTAATGTTATGGTTAAAAAACAGATATAAAGAGACACAATGTTAAACATGTAATAATCTTCAGTCTAGAAGAAGGCATCAAATAGGACCAAGGTGAATTGTATAGATCCCACAAATAAAGTGAGCATTTTTAGGCAGACACTCACTGAATAGAACTATACCAGATCCAGAAATCTTTCCAAACTAAATATAATATTTACACTTTTTCCTCACAAAAAATATAGCTGAACAGAATGCTGGACAGAGTACTGGACTAGATCGACCCTTGGTCTGATCCAGCATGGCTCTTACAGCTGTATGTGATGCTTTTTAAGTTCAGTATGTTTTGGTTTTGTAAATAGCTCATCATATATAAAAGGTGTGGAAAGTAAATCTGTTGGACACCCAAGTGAAAACAAAGTACCATTGCTTCCCTTTTTTCATATAGGCAACATCATACATGAAGGATTTTGCAATCAAGAGTGTCTTCTAATGAATAGTGAAACTGTATTTAAATTGACACTGTTCTTGATTTGTTGTGCTAAACAAACAAATCATAACAGTCCCATCTTGTTGCAAATTAACTACACTCAGATGTCTAAATCTTCCAAATTAGTTAATCTCTGAAGGCTCCTGTCCACACAAACTCCATTTATAATTAAGGGGAACTCCATTTGGTAGTTAAGATCTGTCAGGGATATTTCATTTTCAGCATAGAACACAAAATAAAATATGTAAATATTGTTCTTGATATTGTACACCACATCCATCTCAGTGTGGCAAGGAAATGCCCAATTTCTGCTTTGAGGAAATCCAGGCAGGTAGTTTCACATTTTCTGTCCTCCCTGCATTTTTGTAATTCTGGAAGTATGAAACAAACGAGGCTGCATTGTATCATATCAGGCCATTGGTTCATCTAACTGAGTAATCTTTATACTGGCTGGCAGCAGCTCTCCAGAGTTTCAGACAGCCCTATTACTTGGAGATGCCTGGGATTGAACCTGGGGCTGTCTGCATATAAAGCATGTGATCTACCACTGAGTAATAGTCCTTCCCTGGAGCTGTCCTGCATTGTGTTCCAAGGCGCATCTTAAATTAGCTTCCCAAAACAATTCATGCCCTCTGAGGTTGGTATTGTATAGAATGTACCTTAGGTTTACCTAAGGTTTAATATGTAGGGTTTAATACCTTAGTTAAAATCTAGAGGAATTTCTCCTTCCACCTTCTTGGAAAAAAGTTTTGTAGTTCAAAAGAGTTGTAGTCCAAAACACCTGAAGGGCACCAGGTTGCCTACCCGTAGCTACCTTAAATGAGCCCAGTGTCCAGGGCCACATGAATTATGTACCAGAGTGGTGAAAGAGCTTACAGACATTATTTCAGAGCCACTGGCTGTTGGAGAAGAGGTGAGGTGCCAGAAGACTGGCGATAGGCAAATGCTGTCCCTGTCTTCAAATAGGAGGAAAAAGTGAATCCAGGAAATTATAGGCCATTTCCTTTGGCCCTGCCACCAATAGAATGCAGCCCTGAGAGCTTCTCCAAAATGGAATTTGGCCCTTAGGCTAAAAGAAATTCTGTACCCCGATTTAACCGCATAACAATCACCTTGCTAGATAAGAATAGCATTATCTTTCTAACAGCAGCTAGTCCAAAGTCCCTTGGTGGCAAGCCCACAGCTGGGCATGATACAAAGGACCATCCCTTGTTATTTGCTCCAAATAACAGGCATTCAGAGGTACAGTCAGGGCAGAAATATTGGAACAAGGATAACTGTTTTGGCAGTTGGCCTCCATACACCACCACATTGAAGTTGAAAGGAAACACACCCAAGTGGGAGCGAAGTCAGGACTTTCAGCTGTAATTCAAGGGGTGTGACGAAAGTGGGGCACTAACCATTCAGGAAGGACAGCCAGTGGCATACACACACACCCATCATTGGTGGCTCATAAGTAATGGAACGAATGGCTGACAAGCAGCTGCATGGGGTACCCCATGACCAATCAAGCAGATAAAAGGCCTGGAGGTGGTTCTGAGAGTTACATTTGCATTTGGTAGCTGTTCATTGGAACTCCCAACATGAGGTCCAAAGAGTTATCCATGCAAGTGAAGGAGGCCATCATTAGCCTGAGGAAACAAAATAAACCCATCAGAGAGATAGCAAAAACAGTGGGAGTGGCCAACACAACAGTTTGGAACATCCTGAAAAAGAAGGAATTAACTGGCAAGCTCAGCAACAGCAAAAGGCCTGGCAGACCACGGAAGACAACTAAAGTGGATGACCGCAGAATGCTGCTCATGGTGAAGAGGAACCCTTTCACAACATCTAGCCAGGTCAAGAACGCTCTTGAGGAGTAGGCATGTCATTGTCAACATCTGCAGTCAAGAGACAGCTTTATGAATGTAAATACAGAGGCTTCATGTTGTCTATTCGGTCAGTCGCTTCCAACTCTTCGTGACTTCATGGACCAGCCCACGCCAGAGCTTCCTGTCGGGTGTTGCCAACCCCAGCTCCCCCAAGGTCGAGTCCGTCACCTCCAGAATATCATCCATCCATCTTGCCCTTGGTCGGCCCCTCTTTCTTTTGCCTTCCACTTTCCCTAGCATCAGCATCTTCTCCAGGGTATCCTGTCTTCTCATTATGTGGCCAAAGAACTTCAGTTTTGCCTTTAATATCATTCCCTCAAGTGAGCAGTCTGGCTTTATTTCCTGGAGTATGGACTGGTTTGATCTTCTTGCAGTCCAAGGCACTCTCAGAATTTTCCTCCAGCA
The DNA here is from genome assembly GCF_057233095.1 of Heloderma suspectum. Classification (NCBI taxonomy): domain Eukaryota; kingdom Metazoa; phylum Chordata; class Lepidosauria; order Squamata; family Helodermatidae; genus Heloderma; species Heloderma suspectum. Next base: position 279,219,531 of record NC_139458.1, read on the forward strand.
CCACAGTTCAAAAGCATTTATTTTCCTTCACTCAGCCTTCCTTATGGTCCAGCTCTCGCAGCCATAGGTTACTATGGGGAATACCATGTCTCTGCTCTTAACTATTTTATCAAGATTTGTCATTGCTCTCCTCCCAAGAAGTAAATGTCTTCTGATTTCCTGGCTGCAGTCAGCGTCTGCAGTAATCTTTGCACCTAGAAAGACAAAGTCTGTCACTGCCTCCAAGTTTTCTCCCTCTATTTGCCAGTTATCAATCAAGCTGGTTGCCATAATCTTGGTTTTTTTGAGGTTTAACTGCAACCCAGCATTTGCACTTTCTTCTTTCACCTTCGTCATGAGGTTCCTCAGCTCCTCCTCGCTTTCAGCCATCAAAGTGGTATCATCTGCATATCTGAGATTGTTAATGCTTCTTCCAGCTTTTTTAACTCCAGCCTTGGCTTCATCAAGCCCAGCACGTCGCATGATGTGTTCTGCGTACAGGTTGAATAGGTAGGGTGAGTGTATACAACCCTGCCGTACTCCTTTCCTAAACTTAAACCAGTCCGTTGTTCCGTGGTCTGTTCTTACCGTTGCTACTTGGTCGTTATACAGATTCTTCAGGAGGCAGACAAGATGACTTGGTATCCCCATACCACCAAGAACTTGCCACAATTTGTGATGATCTGCACAGTCAAAGGCTTTAGAATAGTCAATAAAACAGAAATAGATGTTTTTCTGAAACTCCCTGGCTTCCTCCATTATCCAGCGGATATTGGCAATTTGGTTCGTATAATCATAACAAGGTGCAAACCACTGGTAATGCTCAAGAACCGAAAGGCCAGATTAGCCTTTGCCAGCAAACACCTAAAAAAGCCTGCCCAGTTCTGGAATAAGATTCTTTGGACAGATGAAACCAAGATTAACTTGTACCAGAATGATGGGAAGAGAAAAGTATGGAGAAGGATAGGAACAGCTTATGATCCAAAGCATACCACATCATCTGTCAAACATAGTGGAGGCAGTGTTATGGCATGAGCATGTATGGCTGCCAGTGGAACCCCGTCACTGGTGTTTATGGATGACCTGACTGCTGATAAAAGCAGCAGGATGAATTCTGAACTGTATAGGGCTATACTTTCTATTCAGATTCAGCTGAATGCTGCCAAACTGATAGGACGCCACTTCATATTGCAGATGGAGAATGACCCAAAACATACAGCAAAAGCTACCCCAGAGTTTCTCCAGGCAAAGAAGTGGGATGTTCTTCAATGGCTAAGTCAGTCACCTGATCTCCACCCAATAGAGCATGGTTTTCACTTCCTGAAGACAAGACTGAAGGCAGAAAGACCCACAAACAATCAGCAGCTGAAGGCAGCTGCAGTAAAGGCCTGGCAAAGCATCTTGAGGGAGGAAACTCAGCATTGGGTCATGTCCATGGGTTCCAGACTTCAGGCAGTCATTGACTGCAAAGGATTTTCATCCAGGTATTAAAGGCGATTCTTAAGTTTGAAATGATGTTGGTTTGTTCCATTACTTACGAGCCACCAACGATGGGTGTGTGTGTATGCCACTGGCTGTCCTTCCTGAATGGTTAGTGCCCCACTTTTGTCAAACCCCTTGAATTACAGCTGAAAGTCCTGACTTCGCTCCCATCTGGGTGTGTTTCCTTTCAACTTCGATGTGGTGGTGTACAGAGGCCAACTGCCAAAACAGTTATCCTTGTTCCAATATTTCTGGCTCTGACTGTATATTGCCTCTGTGAATGGAATTCCCACTTAGTTATCATTAGGGATGCTCAAGGATGTTGTTCTGCTCAAGGATCAGGTCAGTGTGCATTTTGAAGCATACTGACCTGATTTACTCTTTCCCAGATGAATGTGTGGATCTGTTATCCTTCAGTTTTTGCACTTCTCCATATTTTGTGATAAAATTTGCAGCGCAAAAATGGGAAGCAAAAATGTGTACAAAAATGTAGGTTTTAAGTTTAAATGCATACAAAATGCATATTTAGTGGGGAAAATACGTTTTAAAAGAACGTGAATTCTTGTGCATTTTTTAAAAGAAAAAAATCCGCAGATTGATGTGGAAATGGGACAGAGAAGACTTACAAATGAACGCATGTGGAACTGACCTGGACAGGAAATAGACTGGTTCATCCATCCCTACTTCTCATGTCTAATACTAATAGCCCTTCATAGGTCTATCAATCTATCTATAAGTTCTATAGATCTGTCTATAAGATTTGTCTAATCTTATACAAACAGAATCTAATTTAAAGGCCTTAACAGCCTGGGTTCAAAAAGATCAGCCCTGGAATATATATAAAGAATGATCCAGTTTTCCAGATGGGAGGGTTGTGGTTTCTACCTAGGCAGCTTTGAACCCAGCTTTTTTTAGGAAATTCAGTTTTGCATGTTACCTTATATCACAACAAGTGTTGTGGAACTAAATTCATTTTCAGCAATGCCAGGAAGATATGAGATCAAATGAAATGAAAAAGGTAAGGCATTACTTAAACTACTAAAACTGGTTTCGACAAAGTGCTCTTGGACTCTTTTCACAGTAAGATATATTTTCATTTGCTGCATCACTGACCATCCTGAATCTGGTCTTTTATACACAAAATTTAAATGGATAATTTTATTTAAGTACCCTTTATGTACAAAGTGCTGCACAGTCTTTTGTTCACCTGGCTAGTTAGATTATAATTACCAAGGGCACCTGCTCAAGTTGAATAAATAGTGTTAGTAAACTTTGAACTCAACTTTCCCATGTCCAAATCTAACTCTATCTCCTCCACTGGGTCTTGCATATATATTGAGATCAAACAGTTTAAAGTTCTTAGAGAGGAGGCATTATGTAAGACATGGTATATGTTTCATTCTCAGATTTACCATGTAAAATACATGTTTAATTTACTGGATTTCTCTTCTGTGTTAAGAGCTTTTTCTGGCCCATAGCTAGCTTGCATCTGCTGGAGTCTGAATCATGCTAAGAAGCCTGCAGCCAAGTTAGCTGAATTGAAATTCCAGAGATACTGATGTGTGTGTCTTAAAAAGCTGATATGTGTAATTCACTAGTGTAACAAGGGGAAGAAATAGATATTTCTTGGTATTTATAATCTGTTAAAAGGCGTCTAGCTTTTGTTTATTTCCAGTATATACCAGTATATGCCACCAGTGGTGGCAATGGCAATCTGCCCCCACTCTGCAACTTCTGGCTAGTCATTATAACACATATTGTTCACATGCTTAAAGCTCTGTGTTTACGTGCTTTAGCTGATCAGGATTCTGGATCTCTACTCCACAAAGATGGTGATCTTGAACCCAAGGCCCTTGGAAACTTAGAGCAGGTAGGTTAATAACATCCACTGGTTAAAAGATGGAGTGCAAGGTGGAAGGGCAAAGTCTTGGGCATCTCTACACCAGCCTAAATTCCTGCATTTAAAATGAAGTTTTCTGCTTCTGTTTTAAATGCAGGATCACAATGACTCCGTTTTTCACCTGATCATTTCCCCTGTCCCTTGTCCCCCTCCTTCTCCCCATATCTGAGTCTTCCATTATCTTTTATTGATCTCGCTCCTCTTTTTGTCCCTTTACTTTTTTCACGGAGGGAACTCAAGCAGAACATAGCTCATTATCTGCGATCTATTTAAAAACGGAACAAAGGGCATTTAGTGCAAGAGATGCCTTGAATGATCACGGTGTCATGTAAAGAGCCCACAAACTTCTGTGAAGGAGCAATCTCAATCCCAGGATAAAAGCTCTGTGTGAAGAAAGCCCTGCTGTCAAAGAACAAGCGCAAAGAATTTCTCCAGCATGAACATAATACCAGCAGCGGCTGAAAAGAAATACTAAATTGTGTGTCAGGTTCTGTAGCTGTAGATTTACAGCAAATGAGTACTTGAGTATATTATCACTCAAGCAGTGCCAGTTGAGGTAGTTTTGTTCATATTTTCCAAACAGAGGATAAGAAGTGTACTAAACTATATGTGGAAGCAGCAGTTATGTGTGTTCAAACATGGAAGTGCTCCAGTTATGCCAAAACAGTGGGATGTAGTCTGATTTTTAGTAAGAGGTGCTCAAACACTCTGTACACTTGCTGCTGACCACCCTAAAGCCCCTTTCCCTAGGTGAAACCATATCTGGTATTGTAGTTTAGCTGATGTCAGGGTGCCCCTGTTGCCCACTGACTTCTCCAATAGGCAGAATCAACACTCAGACAAAAGGGCTGCTTTCCAAGGCTTTAATTCCATTTATCCCAATGAGGCATACAGATGCTAATTGCTTGAGACTCAGAGGAACTACAAAGAAACAGCCATCAAGGGGTTTCTAAGGGTTAGGACATCAGTTGATCTCTGTTTGGGAAAAACACGGCAACTCTCTGAACTTAAGGGTTGGGAGGGGAAGATCTCCCCCTCTCCTGTGATGCTTCTGGGCACAGCTGTTGACCTCGAGCCAATCGGACTGAGCGCCGAAGCTTGGCCCCTGCGATCTCTCGCTCGTGCCTGCATCTGTGCCTCACGTCTAAAAGCTCAGGTTGTCCCTCCCTTTCCACGCCTGGTTCACTGTCGCTCCCAGGGATGTGAGGGGGGGGGGGCTCCCTCTCCAGCTGCGCCTCTGAAGTCTGAGAGAGTTCCTCCCCCACAAATTGTATCTCCTCCTCAGAATCAGAGCTGCTTTGGGACTCTGTGGGATCAGCTACAACTCTGACAGATGAGAAAAAACATGAGAAAAGGGCAAAGTGAAAAAAAAGATGAGGGCAAGAAAAGAAAAGTAGCGGATACAAGCTACGCAGAAGAAGGCTGCACAGGAGGAATGCAGTCATGAGAAAGTTTCAGCAATCCTCACCTATATGCTCTTTTTGCAGTTAAAAATATATATCCTGAGATATGCATAATGAAGGGTGGCATGTAAATGTTCTCAATAAATAAGATAAATAAATAAGATCAGACACCACCACCCAATTTTCACAGAACTGCTGTTCTCGAGTCTGCTTTCACCCTTGCAATAAGCTTCCAAAAGTTACTTGCCTGCAGAATATTTTACCAGCCTGCTGCGGCCCAGTAGAGGAATGGAGAACTCTGTCCCTCCTCCAGCAGCCTGAGTGGTTTCTATGCTAGATGGAGAAGAGTGATAGAACTCTCTTCCTTCCACCAACCTTTCTTCAACTTACTTGCCTGCATGGAATTCCTCTGAATACAGTTCTTTGTCACCAATGGCTATCAGGCAAATGCTTATATGCCTTAGCTGCCTAAATCAATGGGAACACAGCTGTATGCTTATATATGTTAAGAACAGTGTTCTTGTTTATGGAATGACCATCCAATATACAGTAATTCTTCTGAGAGTCCAAGCACCATGCAGAGGTTTGTATGTTTGGGCTGAGGAAAAGGAGGGGGTATGGAAATCCATTTGCCTCATCCCCAGACCCCCCCCCCCCATTTTAACCTAATCATGTCACTGGGAGACTTCCAAAACCAGTATCTAAGGAAGCTGTTTCAAAAGATAAAGGGTGAGTTCCCCTCTTGCCCCTCTGTAATTCAAGTATTCTCTGAATGTGATAGTGTTGTGCTGTGTGATAAAACAGATGCCTTATTTGCTCCTAGATCTTGTATGTAACTTTACATAGATGAAGATAGCTTGGCCACAATAACCCATGATCTGATAACGTTCTGGTTGCACCATTGCAATAGATTTTATAAAAAATGGTTTGGAGACTGCAGTTTGTCCAAAATAAGGCTGCTAGATTACTATCTGGAATTGGTGTTTTGGCAATATTACAGCAGTGCTTTGCCAGCTACACTAGATCCCAGTTCATTTCTGGGCCCAACTGAAAGTGTTGGTTTTAATCTTTAAAGCTCTAAATGCCTTGGAACTAAGTTACCTATACCATCTAGCTGCCTTGAGTGTCATTTTTGGTAGAAAGTTACGGTAAAAATTTATTTATTTTATTTCTATACCACCCAATAGCCAAAGCTTTCTGGGCGGTTCACAAGAATTAAAACAAACCAAATAAATAAATAAATAAATCTCCCATGTGTACCAACCTGAACCTCAACATCTTCCTCAACCCAAACATATAAGACCAACTCTGGCCCACTTGCACTAGCTGCCTGTATGTTTCTGAGCCCAATTCAAGGTGCTGGTTTTAACCTGTAAAGCTTTACATGGCTTGGGAATGCAATATCTGATGGAGTGCCTCTCCTGACATGCACCTACTTGTACACTATGCTCAACATCTAAGGCCCTCTTCCGGGTGCCTCCACTAAGGGAGACTCGGAAGACAGCAACAAGGGAAAGGGCCTTCTTCATGGTGGCCCCCAGTTATGGAATGATATCCCCATAAGGCCCTCCTGGCACCAACACTGTTATCTTTTCAGCACCAGATCAAGACCTTTCTCTTTTCCCAGACATTTGGCAGCATATTATGAGTTTTAATCGATCCTGGCTTTGTCTTACGGTTATGGTTGTTTGCTCAAAGTTGTTTTTAGATATATGTTGTCTCTGTGTGTACTGTCTGTTCATGTGTTTTTATGTAAATGGTTTTTAAACTTTGTACGTTGTATTTTTAATGCTTTAATCTTCATAAACTGCCCAGAGAGCTTTGGCTATGGTGTAGAAATAAATTATAATAACGGCCCTACTCTGAGTGTCCCCACTGAATGAAGTGAAGCAGGAGACTACGAAGGAGATGGACTTTTCAGTAGTGGCACCCATGCTAAGGAACAGCCTTCTCAGAGATGTTTGCCTGGCACCATATTTATGGTCTTTTCAGCACCAGGTGAAGATCTTCCTGTTTACCCAATACTTTGAAATAATTCATGTAGTCTGGCCTCTCAGTTAAAAAAAAATAAAAAATCTGTAGCCTGTATCCAGTGCTGGCTGTATGCTAGTAGAATGGAAACCACTGGTGGAATGAATTTCCCCTCCCCACTGCAACTCCCCATGCCGCCCCACCAAAAAATTTGCTCTGGACAATTGGGGAACCCTTTGGAGGAGATTTTGGGGGGCAGATGGGAGGATGCAGGGAGGAGGAGAGCAAGGGGAAGTCCAATTGCATGAGTGGAAGTCTGCTCATGCAACATTGGATTAACCCTGTTTGTTTAATTTTAGGGTGCTGAGTTTTTTGGTTTGTTGTACTTTATGTTGCTTTTGATTTTATGGTTTTATGTTCTATTTGTACTTAAATTATTATGTTAATTGTAAGCCACTCATAACACTTTATGTTATGAGACAGTATATGAATGTCATAAATAAATAATGTTTGTCTAAAAGCTTATCCCAACAATATATTTTTGGAGCAATCATTATGCAGTAGTTGTTGGGGGATCTAGATCATCTCTGTTCAGCAGGTGCTACAAGTTCAGGAAAATTGTGTTTCTGCAGTGTAATATATTGGCAAAGGGAAAATGAGATTGTTTTTCTTTTTCCTGCAGAGTTGGTGCTTCCTTTGTGCTAGTGAGTACAGTGCAGAATGTGGTTCAATAGGCATTATGGGCACCATCCTTTCGGTTGATGACCATGACAACACTGATGTCAATAACACAAGTCCCTCCATGCCCATTAGATTGTTTTGTTTGTTTGTTTGATTTTTTAATTTAGTACTGCAATGCTAAAGTGCTGGAATGCTCATGTAGCTGTTTTAACAATGCATGACAAACAATATAAAGGCTACGTTACTACTACCATAATTGTCCCCTGGTCCAGTGACTTGTTATTTGTAGTCTCTAATGAAAGCAGATTGCATATTTCTTCCAGAATTCCTTTGAAAGTCATATTTGTACTTCTGAGCTTAGTAAAGAAGGAGGCTAAAATGTTTTGCTGGCACTCTCTACTTGTAAGTCCCCTACCCGTAATCATTACTTTTGTGTATGTGTTAATGTTTTATTGAAGAATTTTTGATTTTATAGATGTATCCCCAGTCCTCATTTCCCATTTCTTTCCTTCCCATTTACTTCACCCCTTCACACTTCTCTTTTATATATACATTTAAGCATACACAGACACACACACACACACTAAAAAAGAAGGAAGGAAAAGAAGTGAGGGAAGAAACAAGAAACCAACCAACCAAAATGTATATATGAGTCATGTCTCATATAGTACATTTTCCATGTAGTTCACTTAATTGAAGTCTTCTGGCAAAGTCCAGCTGGCATCTCGGTCATGTATAGCTCTGAAAACCCATTTCACCCCACACAATTTCATATTTTAAGACATTTCTTAATATTTTGTTTCCTGTTCATTTGCTCTATATTCCCCTTTTGTGTTGAGGTGCACTGCCTATAGGACACCTTTATTTTTTTTTAAAATGTGCATGAATTGTCTGGATAAGGACTTAACTAACAGTTCACTTCTCCCTTCACCTTGTCATATTATGGTTTACAAAACAAACAAAACATTTGCCAACCCTGATAAAAGGAAATACTCTGAGCATATGCAGTTTTCTATTTTTAACTCAAATTATAGCATCATCATGACTACAGGAGTGAAGTGGAATTTACTTCTGGTGCCCTGATGCTAAACACCTTTACGTGAAAATAAGCACCATTTTGTTGCAAAAAAGGATAATATATTTTTTAAGGTAAAAATGTTATCTTTTCTACAACAAAATGGTACTTATTCCCAAGTAAAGATGTTTAGCATCAGGGCACCAGAAGTAAATTCCACTTGGCTCCTGTAGTCATGATGATGCTATTTTTAAAAGTAAAAAGTAATAAAAGAATGAGCATGCCTGGCCGGACACCCCCTGGCTATGAAGTGTTTTAAAAATACAAAAGAAAGGATGGTGGAGGGAGTAGCATCAGCCTCAGTGAGCCCTGGCATACCAATGCTGCCCAGGTGCTGGTACCCTCCAATCACCTGCCACTCTTTGAGTGGTCATTTTGGAGAAACCTGGACCACAGGACCCTGGACTTTGGTCCTGAATGAGGTCCAGCCCTGGCTGCATCACTGATGCTGTCTCTGCAACCAGTGCCTGTTAACCTCACCACATATTCTGGACTAGTTGCCTTTTCAGGAATACCTCAAAGGCCACCACACAGAGAGCATTGCAGTAGTCCAGCTTTGATAATATTAGGGCATGTATTACAGAGTTAATATTTCACACCTAAGTATTACCATTAAGCAGTTATATATAAACACAGCAGTTACTTGTGGAACAGTCTAGTACCTTTAGAATTTAACAAGGGAAACAATCTCACTCTTAGCAAGGGATTTCCTCTCCTGAACTGTAGTGTAACATTACAACGATCTTGAAACGTAAACATGGATCCTGTAGGATCTGCCTTACCAAAACCGCTTACAGTTTGTCTCCTGCCATATAGAAAACATCCATTCATATATCTGTAGAGTGAATTACAATGTTTGAATTACCACCACTCCATTTAATTAATGGCAGACCTCTGCACTGAAACATGTGAAATAGTTCTGAAAGCATATACTCACTCTGTCTCCGTTGAGCGATCACAGTCAGCCCACACACAAATTTGGGGTTAGAATATGGATTCTAGGCAGATATTAGATCAAGCTCATATCCTTTTCTAATGAAATCAACCACTGATTACAGCCCATAATCTTAGAGATTGATAATGCACTATGTCACAAATCTAGCCATCATTTTTTACTTGAATATTTCTACCTTGTTTGGGTCTCCAACATATGTTCTCCTGATTTTCAGAATTGGATCAAGAGTTTGGTAGGTGGCTACCAGGTCCTTGGTGGCCATATCTGTAGTGATGCCATTCTAGCCATCTTATTTTAGATTTTAGAGAAAATACTTAAGACATTTCTTTTTACAAGAGTGTTTATGGTATATATCCAACATCTAAAGCTCTAACTGCACTTGTGGTGTTGTGTTGCATTGCATTCATTTTCCTCTTGTTGCTTTTTTATGTTTGCATGTTATTGTAGATCTTAAATTGAATTGGTAACATTGTAAATTATCTGGAAAGCTTGCTTGGCTGAAAAACAGAGTAAAATATATGAGAGAAATAGTGCTTTTAGTGTGTCTGAAGTACTTATTTCATACAGTTCTCAGTAATCCTTATAACAGGGATGCAATATAGATCAATATTATATTATTATACTTGCACTGCAAGATGGTGGCAGCCGTGGTAGCAGTAGGTGTGCGTGCTGAAGCTTTGAGATAGCACCAGCTGGCCTAAGACCTTTGATAACTTTCTGACAGATGGATATTTGGACAGGGGACTTCCTGGGTCACACCCTAGGGTCTTAGCCACTATGCTACAGTAACTCCCTAGCTACTGTACTGTGCATTACTATAGTATACTACAGAGTCATATGTATGTTGCACAGATCAAAAGACATTACAGACTGGATTTACATGTTGTAAATATCAGCTTTAAACAGGCCACGTTTTCCCCAGGTTCTTTTTGTTGTTGCCATGTACCCTTGTTTTGCTCTTGAAGAGAACTGGGGTCACTAGTGGTAAGAGGAATGGCATCACCTCTAATAATTCAATATGGAAACAATCTTTCATTTGCCAATGGCTATTTTTAAAACCAAGATATCCTTGGAGATTAAAATTCAAACCTTTGTACTTTATGGATTGTATTCATAAACCTTAATGGATTGCTGTACTTAGATATTCATTGCTGTTTCGTTCTTATTGAGAGGCCATTTATTTTAACAGTCAAAACTTTGGAATGGAGAAAGATTGTACAGAGTCAGTCAGGCTGTGGGTGAATACTTTTCCAGCAAACATCATTAGTATATGCCGAGATTACACTTCCTTAACTCCGTCATGCTGCTTTGAGGCAGCATTGTGAGCTTGTTCCAAGCCATACAGTATTTCAGTGAAAAGAGCCTATATTTTTGGTATATCATGATATGTTCATGAGTCCTCCCATTGGGATGACTTGCGTTGTTAAAGTTTCTAAAGCTGTTTTAGTCACATGTCCTCTAGGATAACCTAGAGGCTATCCACATTTCTCCTTCCATAACTGAAGAGGCACTTGTTAGGATTGTGCAGCTGGTATAGTTACAGGGTGCAGAGTTCCCCTTGGCTTTCCCAAATTTCAGTTTATTAATATGTTCCCACTATAACAGCCTTGCAAGGATTTATTGTAGATACAACATAGAATTATATGGGCCCTCACTCATGGTGCTTGGAACTCATATGATAGTGCAGATGGCCTAGGAAGGCTGTTCTGGCTTCTTGCTGATAAATTGTGACATTGACTGAAAGTTCATGAACTTGACAGGTAATGGTGTTCCATCCACTTTATTTCATCTCCTTGACAACCACAATGTTGTGTTTGTTCATACTGTTATGAACAAAGTGGACATTACATACAATCATGTTAATCATTAGAAGTATGTATGTTAATGAAATAACATCGGTTGTATTTTGTCAAGACAGTTTGGTGACATTGTCTGTGAATATGGAATTCTTTGAAAGTCCATAGCTAGAGAAGCTGCTATAGCAGGAGTGGGCAACTTGTGGGCATCTTGACCTACAAACCCCAAGATGCATGCTGGGGCTGATGGGTGTTATAGGCCAAAACATCTGGAGCCAGAAATTGCCCACCCCTGTGCTACATGATTTAAGTTTTAATTTGAAGGGTAATACTACAACATACAACTTGATTCAATGAATATGATTGGATTTCAGCCCATTTTGTCACAGAGAAATAAATGGGACTTGCCAAAATATATGAGGTAAAAATATAATTCTTCTGAAGAATCAGTTTATCCTAATTTGAATGAGACTTCAATGGATTTGGGGGATATCTATTTAAATCATCCTGTTCATTCCAGTAGCGCTTACTAATATCTTAATGGGATGACCTCTTCACAAAACAGTTGTAGCCTATAGCAGCCACACCATCAGAGATGGTGGTTCTAGCATTAATTACCGAATGAATGAGTGGGGTAATGTATCTTGCTTTTAAGGCCTTATGTTTAACTGCAGATTAGAGAAGAGATGGAAATACAAAACAGTTTCTAGAGGGAGAGGGCAGAATTGGTTAGTATTCAACTGTGGAAAAAAAGGGAGTCATTTTGTGTGTGTCCTCAGCTAGGAATACATTCAACAGATGTTAAGATAAACTAAAACAATAAAGGCCTTAAAATCTTTAGTCCCAGCACTAGCAGGACTAGTGAAGTAGTGATGGAATTTGGTGATCGCTTTGCTGGCTGCCTAGTATAACATGTGGCTTGAAGGACAGGAATAGATTCAGAGGTTGATTAAATGACACGTAGACCTTAGGCTGAAACAGAGTTTGCCCCTTGTCCTGGCACATCTGTCTCATCAGCCAAAGCTCATACTCTAGTCATACTGATACAGATAAGGATATTAAAGCTTCTCCTCCTTGAAATCTACGTAGTAAGACCATGCTGCACCTCATACTTAGCAAGATATGAATGTATCAAATTGCTCCCTCAACTTTGAATTTGAGCACTGAAGGCTTACATGTGATAAAGGAACATCTGCTATATTGTGAGCTGTATAATATGTTATTGATTCCAGTTTAGAGAGGATGATACATGCTTGGGTTCCACCCAATTTTGTGGAAGTGGCAACCCTCTAGAACAGATTTGGGGGCATGTGAGGAACTGTGTGTGGATGCGGAGAACTGTAGGTGGAACTGGTAGACAGACACTGGATACAGCAACAGTGTACCAGTTCGGATACATCAGGAACCTAAGTTCAGCTGATGATGTGCAGCAAGGGTGGGCAACTTGTGGCCCATGGGCCACATAAGGCCCTTGCCATCCCCCGCTGGGACCCCTGCTGCCCCCAACATTTTTTTTAAAATTAAAAAAATTGTGTCCATAGTGGCTACAGAGTGCCCAAGCTTTTTTCAAGCTAAATTTGGACATTTTGGTGCCCCATCGCCACTATGGGGTACCAGAAGGGTTAGATTTAGCTCGGAAACAAGCTCAATTTAACTGTTGTAGCATTCTGTAGTGCTGTGGAGCACTTTGCTGCCACATTTTGGGAGCAAACCAGTAATTTCAAGACTTCTTTCTTTTTTGTGTGTTTGTGTGTGTGGGGGTGCACCATGGGCTGCAGTTCATGGGGGGGAGGGGGCAAAAATGGAGTTGCCCACCCCGATATATAGCATACTAAGTGCACTCATTAATCCTTTCCTAGGCAGATTAATAAATCCAAAACCAAAATTATAGTGAATCATAAATCAGCACACTGATAAATTGAATATTTGTGAATCAGTTCTTAATTTTCAGTTCTTTGTAGATATACATTCACAACATGTTGTTTTTCTTACAACAGTAGATGCCTTTGCATTAAAAATATGCTGACATTTGACAAGTAAAAGGTTAACTAATTTCTTAGTGATATACAAAGGTAAATTGATTCGCAGTACTAAAATTTGCATTCATAGTCCCTTCCTGATTTGAAGCCTGTTTTTCTGTAATGTTAACTCCTAACTGAAGATTTGTAACAAAAAATTAATGAATCCCAAACTAAATGTATAACATTCTAAATGCATTTGGAAAGAGAAAAGCAGAGCTTCATGCAAAACAAAATCACTTGACTAGCTAATTCATTGGGACCTCACATATTTCATGATGAACATGACCTTTCAGGACCAGGGCCAGTCTAGCTGTAACCAATTGGTCACAAATTGCTTCCTAATGCATCAATTATATCAACTGAATAAGTAAACAAACTAAAAAGGACTCATTTTTCAGACATTCCTTCCAGTCATAACCATTTTAATTTCTTCAAGTATACTATATTGTGTACAGAAAATTAGCCAAGAGAAATGAACAAATGGTCTGCCTAATGTGCAACATTTTTCATCTTTTGTAAAGAAGCTGAGCAGCCAGGACACCCTATCAAATAGTATCAGTCTGTAGAAAAGCATGTATTTATTGTTGGAATTGCTTGGTACTTTTCTGTCTACTTCAGCTTTCCAGGAAAGTTTGAGCTGGATTAATGGTTTAATACATTTTATAGTGCTGCTATGGAGCTGAGAAAGGGGCATTCAAGGGAAACACTGTCACCCACTGTATCCATGGTTGGTTTGGGGCAAGAACCCAGGTTTCCCATAACCTAGTCCAACTCTTTATCCATCAAATATAGTGGAAAGCCATGCTTAACCACATACCATCCCCTGGCCCAGCAATGTGTACCCTTTACATTGATGCATGTTCCATTTTACCCCAAAGTTATTACTAAAAGGGATATCCAAAACTTCCTTTCTTTCCTTTATTCTTAACTCTGTTCTGTCCCTTTTGTAAGGTTCCTGTGCTTAGGTTCTATCACTTTTTGCATTCTAAGATATCTTGCCTTTTGTTCTTTCCTTGCTTTCTTGACAGTACCACTGCTCATGGCTTCATTACACTTCAATACCATATCTGAGACTCTTGATGAGACTCTTGATGATATCTGAGACTCTTCTCTATCTGCCCCATATTCTCAGCAGCTCTAGGAGATTTCTTTGTTTAGTATTGGTCTTGGTTGTTCTTAGATAAAAAGCCATTTTACATATCTTCATGGGCTATGCTGGAAAAAGAGAGTGCTTGTGCATAGAAATTAGAATAAGAAGCTCTGCTTTTTACTTTAAAGATTAATCATTTCACTAGAATAGTGAAATGTGATTATATTTGAACATTATATTAAGTGCTGGTTTTTACATTTCACCAGCCATGTCGAAATCTCAGAAACACTTCTGCCTAATGGCATCTCCATGTGATATCTGTAACATATACAAACACTTACTATGTAATTTTCCTGAATTGTATAGACCTTCGACAGGCCCATGTTGCACGGTCGTGATTTGGTGTTGTGTGGAGTGACTCCATGCACTTTGGGAGATCCTCTATATGACACCAACAGCATTTTATTTGTTTGTTTGTTTATTTATTTTCTTAATCGCCCATCTGGCCAGTCACCTGGCCACTCTGGGCGATGTACAACAATACAACAGTTTTAAAACAATAAAATCCTACATTAAAACATCATATTTCTAAAAATACCCTAACCCACCCCAAATGCCTGCCTGCCCTGAACAACCATGTTTTTAATGCATGGCGGAAGCTCATTAAAGAGGGGACATGGCGGAGTTCCCTAGAGAGGGAGTTCCACAGAGTGGGGCCACCACAGAGAAGGCCCTCTCCCTTGTCCTCACCAGCCTAGCTGTCCTGGCTGATGGGACAGAGAGAAGGCCATCCGAGGCTGATCTTGTTGAGCAGCCTGTGTCTGGTGTTGTTGGAGGTGCTCCTTGAGGTAGGCTGGGCCAGAACCATATAGGGTTTTAAAGGTCAAAACCAACACCTTGAATTTGGCCCGGAAAACAACTGGTAACCAGTGCAACTCCTTCAGCACTGGAGTGATGTGATCGTGCCAGTGGCTGCCTTTAATGAGGTGAGCTGCCACGTTATGTACCAGCTGCAGCTTCTGAACTGTCTTCAAGGGTAACTTCATGTAGAGCTCTTTACAGTAGTCTAGATGAGAGGAGACCAGGGCATGTACTACTGATGGGAGCAGATGGTCGGGAAGGTAGGGGCACAGCCGCCATATTAGATGGAGTTGGTACAGCGCTGTCCGGCTAACAGCTGACACCTGAGCCTCCATGGACAGCTGGGAGTCTAAAATGACCCCCAGGCTGTGGACCTGGTCTTTCAAGGGTAGCTGTACCCCATTCAACATCAGGTCAACATCCTCCAACATCCTCTTGTCTCCCACCAAAAAGTACCTCGGTGTTGTCAGGGTTCAGCTTCAGCTTATTCCTCCCCATCCAGCCACTCACCGTCTCCAGACATTTGGACAGGGATTCTATGGCCAACCTTGGTGAAGATTTGAACGAGAGATAGAGCTGTGTGTCATCCACATATTGATGACACCACACCCCAAACCTCCTGATGATAGCCCCCAGTGGCTTCACATAGATGTTAAATAGAATCAGTGACAGGATGGAACCCTGTGGCACCCCACAAGTAAGCAGCCACGGGCCAGAAACCTCCTGTCAAGGGCTCCTTGGAGGTCTCTCTCTGTCTAAACCAGTAGCCAAGTCCAGACACAGACAAAGGAATTCCTTTCAAAGCTTTATTCTTCTTTTACAACTTAACAACTATACCAATTGCAACTAGATCTGAGCAGCACAGTACCTATGCCCTAAGTTGGAACAGTTGGTTCCCATTTGAAAGGGAATTACTGGCAGACCCCTGAACTTAAGAACTAGGGAGAGTCCCTCCCCTTTTCCCTTGGAGCCTCTGGGCGCAGCCGTTGTTTGCGCGCCAACCTGGCACTTCGCCTCCTTTCCGCGCCCTCCATCTGGCGCCGCTCTCTGCGTCTGCGTCGCGCATCCACCAAGTCTGCTATCTGTGCTTGGTCACTCCCTGGACTGCTAACTAAACTAGGAATGCTGGTGGGAGGAATCTCCCTCAGCTGTTGGTCCTGGGAAAGAGGAGTGCGCTCCTCTCCCAGGAGCGACTGCTCTTCCTCAGAATCAGAACTACTCTGGGATTCTATGGGCTCAGTGTCCACCCTGACACCTCCTCTCCCAATGCTACCCTCTGGTACCTGTTGGAGAGGAAGGACCAGAACCACTATAATACAGTGTCTCCAATGTCCAACCCCTCCAGGCGGTCCAGGAGGATACCGTGGTCAACAGGATCAAAAGCTGCTGAGAGGTCAAGGAGAACAAGGAAGGAGCATTCGCCCCTACCCAAAGCCCTCCTCATATCATCCACCAGGGAGACCAAGGCCGTTTCTGACCCAAGCCCATGCCTGAAGCCCGACTAAAATTAGGGGTGTACAGACCCCACCTGCCTGGGTCCACTGGGGGGTCCATGGGGGGAGAGGTGATCTGGTCCTCTCCCCTGGAATCCTCCCCGGCCGGCTCCGTGGCAAATCCGTGGAGCCGCCGTCCGGGGCCGTCCGCTGCCGGACCTCTGGCCGCGGCTGGTCTATGGCATAGCGGATGCCATTTGCGTGCCTCCCTTGGTCGTGATAGGCTACGTAAAGATTTACGTAGCCTATCATGGCAAAAAGGGAAGGACACAAATGGCATCTGCTATGCTGGATGCCATTTTGCATCCGCACAGGGGAGTGCCAGCCTGCCAGGTAGGATCCGGCCAGGTCGGACTTCGCAGGGTGGCAGGGTGGGGTGGTCTGTTCCGCCACGGACTCCGGGGGGGGGGCGGTTTCTCCTCCATCCCTAATTGAAATGGATCTAGATAACTGGCTTCTTCCAAGTGTGCCTTCAACTTCATCACCACCACCTGCTCAATGACCTTGCCCAAAAATGGCAGATTCGAAACTGGGCAAAAGTTGTTCAGGACTTGGGGATGCAAGGAGGGCTTTTTAAAAAGCAGTCTTATCACTCTCACCTTGAGAGCTGATGGCATCACTCCCTCCTCAAGGGAGGCATTCACCAGTCACCACCACCCTGATCCCCTCACCCAGCCTCTCTCTGCAGCTCATAATGAGCCAAGATGGGCAAGGATCAAGTAAACAGGTGGTCGGCCATACAGATGAAAGCACCTTGTCCATTTCATCAGAAGGAAGAAGCTGGAACCAATCCCACAAAATCGGTTTGCCACATTCCACCTCTTGCTCACTAACTGTATCCACGGTGCATGGAATAACATTCCTAATCTGATCAATTTGATCTGCAAAGTGCCTTGCCAAAACCTCACAGGAGGCCTTAGAATGCTCTAGTGGTTCCAGAGCCACTGGACCGACCAGGCTCCAGACTACTTGGAACACCCTCCTGGGACAGCACTCTGCAGACGTGATAGAGGCAGCATAATATTCCTTTTTTGCTTCCTTCACTACCACGTAATAGGCTGAAGATGCAGCTCTAGCCCGTGTCTGATCATCTTTGGAGTGAGACTTCCGCCACTGGTGCTCTAGCTGTCTCACCACCTGTTTCAGAGCTCATAACTGCGGATTGAACCATGGTGCAGTCCAAGCCCTGTTCAGGGGGAGAGGGAGTTTCAGAGCCACTTGATCTAATGCCCCAGTGATTGCGGTATTCCAGCCACCCACCAGGGTCTTGACTGAGTGGCCGTTTGCGTGCTCCAGAAAATCCCCAAGCGCATTCAGGAATCCATTCGGATCCATAAGACGCCTGAGACGGACCATTTTAATGGGTCCTCCACCCCTGTGGAGGGATTGTGGAACTGAGAAGTCCAACGTCACCAGATAGTGATCTGACCATGACAAGGGGGTGGTAGATATACCCCCGACATCCCCGCTTCTCCAGAATAATGATGGCATCACCACACACAAGTGTGTTCTGCTTGCTAGTGATATCAGAGAAATTCACTGTGGATTCAAATGAGGCTGGATTCTTTGAAATCCGGCCTCAGGAATCCGCAGGGGATCGGGACCACTTACCTCTGGTCCAGGAAGACTGGAGGCGGAATGGCACTCGGCTGCTTCTTGCCAGCCAGAGCCATTCGCCTCCTCCCTGTCCCTGCCGATTGCCATTTCTTAAAAAAAAAAAAAAGGCGATCGAGAGGATGTGCCCATAGACTTATACGCAAGATTCACGGCTCTATTTTGTGTATAAGTCTATGGGCACATGCAATCAGCAGGATGTGCCCATAGACTAGGGATGTACAAAAGTCACTTACCTTTTCGAAGGGTGACAGTCGCGGTGGGGGGGAGCCGCCAGCCGGGGCCACCCGCAGCCAGACATCCGGCCGCTGGGCAGCCTACAGGGACGCAAATGGTGGCTGCCATAGCCACTACACCATTTGCGCCCCTCTCTTTTGCTGTAATAGGCTACGTAAATATTTACGTAGGCTCTCATGGCCAAAAAAAAAAGGGAACGCAAATGGCGGCCGCCGTAGCCGCCATTTGCATTCCCTTTTTTTTGCCGTGATAAGCTATGTAAATACTTACGCAGCCTATCACGGCTTCCGCAGGGATGCATATGGCGTCCCTGCATTAGCCGTGATAGGCTATGTAAGTATTTACATAGCCTATCACGGCTATAGTGAAGAAGCGAATGGCGGCTGCGGATGCGGCCACCATTCGCAATGCAGCGCGAATGGCAGCAGGTAGGTGTCCCGTTTTGCGCGCCTTTCGCGGGGCGGGGGGGGCGTCATTCCTTGGCGGAATTCTCTGACATCCCTACCATAGACTTATATGCAAAATAGAACTGAGAATCTTGCATATAAGTCTATGGACACATAGACTTATACAAAAGATTGATGACTCTATTTGCGTATAGGTCTATGGGCACATCCTCCCGATAGCCTTTTTTTTTTTTAAAGAAAAAAAGTGCCAATCACGGCTGAGCATGGCATCTCACTCCACCCACCCACAATGGCCCACCCCAAGGCCAAACAAGCTGGACTTGGGGTGTGGCATTTTTTGTTGTTTTCTGAAATAAGCAAGTTGGACTGTATGAATACAATACCTTTTAGAGAAGCAAGCTAAACCACAAGAGGCAAATTATTTGTATGTATAACCTGCATAAATTAAGAGTGCTGTTGGATGTTACAGTGACATTCTGAATGTGGGTGGTGTTTGGTTTTGAACACAAAATATGTGTATTCACCTATGCTTAGGGATGTATGAATCCCCTCACCTGGGCTCCGCAGGGAGCCCTGCAGGGGTGGGAAGGCGATCCGTTCCTCCCTCCCGAATCTTCACCAGCCAGCTCCATTCCACAAGCGATATGGCCGCCATTGTTGTGCCGTATCGCTGCTGATGAGAAACAGGAAGTGATCCGAATGCAAATGGCATCCGCTATGCCATTTGTGTCCCTGTTTCTTCTTGAGATAAATGTTCCTGTTTTTTCATGTGATAGGCTATGTAAATAGCTACATAAATACAGACACGTAGCCTATCACAAGAACAGCGATGCAAATGGCGTAGGGGATGCCATTTGTGTCTGGATCACTTCCTGTTTCTCATCCACAGCGATAAGGATGGCAATGGTGGCTGTATCGCTTGCAGAATGGAGCCGCCGGCGAGGAGGATTCGGTTCTGCAACAATCCGGCGGGAGGCGGAGGTGAGTGAGAACGTTCCACCATAGACTCCAGAGGCCGAATTCCCTGGAATTTGGCTTCATAGGAGTCCATGGTGGAATTCTCCGCCATCCCTACCTATGCTGCCATTATAGAATATGCATAGCCTGCCCTGCTCCTGAGAAAGTGGCAGCTTGTTGTACATTCTTGGATGCCACACATGAGGTACAACAGCCAGAAAGTATAAACATAGATATTTTCAAGTAAGCTGACTCTCTAGAAGATGAACTATTCAGGAAGTAACTATCACCACTACCACATGTAGACATTTTGCATGTTAAACTGAATGTACTAAAGATACTATTACAATTACATTCATATCCCACACCCACAAGTTTTATATGCAAAATATGCAGTGAAATAATTGTATATGTACTTTAGATATGCAGGATACTGCATTAAATCCTATAAGAATGTGTCTGAAGCCTCTCTGAAATACTTGCCTGCATCATCATAGGATCTCCAGTTATCACATGATTGCAGTACTAGGTTAAGTAGGCAGAGCACCCAATGTAGGTATTAAAACCCTGAGGAAAAATTGTGATGGTCAGTTTGGGATAGGGATGTACGAATCCCCTTACCTGCTGTTCGCAGGGGGTCCGCCAGGGAGGGGAGGTGATCCGTTCCTCCACCTGGAATCGTCGATGGGTGGGGGAGGCAATCCGTTCCTCCCCCCCGGAATCCGTGCAGGCCGGCTTCACGTTGAACCTGCGGAGCCAGCCATCAGCTCCGCAGGGCTGGAGAAAGTCGATACGGCCGGCAGCCATTGCCATGCCGTATCTCTGTCTAAGTCAGTCCGCCGGACGCAAATGGCATAGTGGGCACCATTTGCAGCTGTAAAGCTGGTCGATTAGCCTAAATGCAGCCATTTACGGCTGCATTTAGGCTAATTGACCAGCTTTACGGCTGCAAATGGCGCCTACTATTCCATTAGCATCCCTGTTTTTGGCCGTGATAGGGTACGCAAATATTTGCGTAGCCTATCGCATGAACAGGGACGCAAATAGGGATGGCGGAGAAATCCGCCATGGACTCCAATGAGGCCGGATTCTAAAGAATTCTGCCTGGCGTCCGTGGCGGAATAGACTACTCCCCCCACCACCACCCCTGAAATTCTCCCCGAACGGACCCTACCTGCTGCTGGCCAGTCCGGGTCTGTCCGCTGCCAGTGTCCGATAGTTACTTCCTGAATATATAAGTTCATCTTCTAGAGAGGCAGCTTACTTGAAAATATCTATGTTTATACTCTCTGGCTGTTGTGCCTCATGTGTGGCATCCAAGAATGCATAGCAAGCTGCCACTTTCTCA
Source organism: Heloderma suspectum (assembly GCF_057233095.1). Taxonomy (NCBI): domain Eukaryota; kingdom Metazoa; phylum Chordata; class Lepidosauria; order Squamata; family Helodermatidae; genus Heloderma; species Heloderma suspectum. The sequence continues at coordinate 279,240,801 of NC_139458.1, forward strand.
GGAGCAGGGGATGCTATGCATATTCTATAATGGCAGCATAGGTAGAGATGGCGGAGAATTCCGCCACGTACTTCTATGAGGCTGAATTCCAGGGAATTCGGCCTCTGGAGTCCATGGCGGAATGTTCTCACTCACCTCTGCCTCTTGCTGGATCGTTGCAGAGCCGAATCCTCTTCGCCACGGCTCCATTCTGCAAGCGATACAGCCACCATTGCCATCCGTATCGCTGCAGATGAGAAACAGGAAGTCATCCGGACACAAATGGCATCCCCTACGCCATTTGCATCCCTGTTCTTGCAATAGGCTACGTGTCTGTATTTATGTAGCTATTTACAGGGACATTTTTTCATGCGATAGGCTACGTAAATAGCTACGTAAATACAGACGCGTAGCCTATCACAAGAAGAAACAGGGACACAAATGGCGTAGTGGATGCCATTTGCGTCTGGATCACTTCCTGTTTCTCATCAGCAGTGATACTGTACGGCAATGGCGGCTGTATCGCTTGTAGAATGGAGCTGGCTGGCAACGATTCCGGGGGGGAGGAACGGATCGCCTCCCCCCCCGTGGGGCCCCCTGCGGAGCCCAGGTGAGGGGATTCATATATCCCTAAGCATAGGTGAATACACATATTTTGTGTTCAAAACCAAACACCACCCACGTTCAGAATGTCACTGTAACATCCAACAGCACTCTTAATTTATGCAGGTTATACATACAAATAATTTGCCTCTTGTGGTTTAGCTTGCTTCTCTAAAAGGTATTGTATTCATACAGTCCAACTTGCTTATTTCAGAAAACAACAAAAAATGCCACACCCCAAGTCCAGCTTGTTTGGCCTTGGGGTGGGCCGTTGTGGGCGTGTGGAGTGAGATGATGTGCTCAGTCATGATTGGCAGCCTGAGGTGGTGCCACCAGAGGTGAGAGGGGGTGGAGAGCCATCTTAAGCTCTCCGCGCCACTCCCCAATGCCTTTCTGATGCGCAGTTTCCCCCCCGCCCTCCCTTATGTAGTGTGGGATCTGTCTCGTCATCCTTTGGGGGGCCAAGCAGGAATTTTTGGCTTACAGTCTTATTGGCCTGGGCTGTGCATCTTTTTGCCTACTTCACACTGTGAGTGGGGTTGGTATGTCCTTAGGCAAATTTTAGATTTAATTTACGGTCACATTTTGGTTCTGTTAGGATGGGCATTGGGGATGAGAATAGGGATGGTGAGCATTCAGGATAGGGATGGCGGAGAATTTCTCCCCGAAACTTCGGGGGGCCAAGCGCCAACGTGTTCGGCCCCCCAAACAAGTTTCGGGGAGAAATCCTCCGAACCCCCCCGCCCCCCGCACCCCCCCCCGGGACGGGACTTACCTTTGCCGAATGTCCCTCCTGGCGGCGGGTCCGGCCAGCGGTTCGGCGGGTGTTCGAGCGGGGTGGGAGCGGCAGCCGGTCTTTCGACCGGCTGCCGCCGCCACCATTGCAATAAAAGAAAAAAAAACCACGCCCCCTGATAGGCTACGTGACGATTAACGTAGCCTATCATGGCTAGATTTGCAAAGTCAGCCGTGATAGGCTACGTCAATCGTCACGTAGCCTATCACGGGTGACTTAAAAAAAAAAAAAGCGCGTACGGATAATGGTGGCCCCCATAGGGAGCCGCCATTCCCGTTCCTTATTTGGTCGCTGTAGTCTACGTAAAGATTTACGTAGACTACGGCGAAAATAAGGGCAACGCTATTTGCATTGCCCTTATTTTCGCCGTAGTCTACGTAAACATTTACGTAGACTACAGCGACTAAATAAGGAACGGGAATGGCGGCTCCCTATGGGAGCCGCCATTAGCGTACGTGCTTTTTTTTTTTTTTTTAAAGTCACCCGTGATAGGCTACGTGACGATTGACATAGCCTATCACGGCTGACTTTGCAGATCTAGCCGTGATAGGCTACGTTAATCGTCACGTAGCCTATCAGGGGGCATTTTTTTTTCAAACTTTCGCGTTTGCGGCCGGGCGAGGCGGGAAGCCTCCTCCCCGGCCTGAATTTCGGCCGGGGCGAGGCGGGAAGCCTCCCCCTGGCCTGAATTTCGGCCGGAGCGAGGCAGGAAGCCTCCCCCCCAGCCTGAACTTCGCGGGGGGAGCAGCGAAGCACCTCCCCCCCACCGCGAACGTCCTTCGACGACAGGTAAGGGACTTTCGTCCACCCCTAATTCAGGGGCATGGTTTTTGTGACAGGTGACGCCTGAGGGTCCCACTCTGGATTTCGCGGCCCATAGGCAGGATAAGGGTTACCTGGGAGGCCAACTCACCTCACCCACCCAGTGTTGTGCAGCCTGGGCGGGGGTGACAGGGGAATGCCTACCTCCCCCCCAAAAAGGGTAGCCCTGTGTGGTAGTGAGATGACACGCCACCACACAGGCTTTGAATGTTTTTGCCCATTTCAGGGACAGCTAGTGGCTGCCCCAGTTTAGTTGCCTGTCCTATTTTTCCCCTTTGCAGATTTATCAATAAATGTGGCCCAACTTGAACCCAAGAACCTGTGTCAGTCTCCTTATTACCCCATCTGCACTTTCACTGGAATTATACCACTAAATTGCATGTGACGTCAAACTGAAAACTTTCAGCAGTGAGAACTGATGGAGCTCTATATGCTGGCTGTAGGGTTTGGGACCGTTTCAGTCTCAGTGGAGTGAACAGTTTGATCTGTCTCAACTGAATACTGTGTCCTCCATGCTGTTTTCCTTCTTTGAACTTTGCCTGGCTCCCACACTCCCCTCTCCCCCTTATCCAGTTATGACTTTTCTAGTCCCATAACAATAACAGAAAGTGTGTGGGAGGAACAAACAGACATTCCTTAAACAAGAAATCAATAGCAAAAAAACTGCATGAGCCCATTAAGTAATTAAAGGACAAGTGTATCCTGGATGGATGGATGGATGGACGGAAGTATAGATAGATGATAGATAGATGATAGATAGATAGATAGATAGATAGATAGATAGATAGATAGATGAAAGATCAACTCACCACTGCTAGCAGGAAATATATATTGTTCTTGGTAAAGTGATGTAATTGGCTTGCAGCTATAGTGTGAAAAGATATGGTGAAGTTAGCAGATGGTGTTGATGAAAGTGAGCCACTAAGTTCTTGAGGGACTAGAGCCAGGAAGAAGAAACAGTGAATAGAACCTTGGATTACAAATAAAACAAACAAAGCTTCACTGTAACATAAATGATGGATCAATCCTTTGATCCTGGTCATGACTCCAGAAGACCCTGAGTGCAAAGTAATATACTCTGGGTGGAAGAGTAGAGGGCACTCTGGAAAGAAGAATCAGGGAGGGGCTGCCTGTACTTACATATGGACCCTGAGACACTAAAGCTCTTTAGGCTGTGTTGCTCTTTGAAAGTATCAAGTATTGGTGTCTTATTTCTGAGTGGCCCAGTGTACTACACGAACAGTCATTACCTTGGTGGCCTGTGTGTAACCTAGATGATTGGTCTTCAACGATTGGTTAGGACCCACTACTACAAGGGTAGGCAACTGGTGTCCTCCAGATGCTTTGGAGGACCACTACAGTAATCCCTGACCATTGGTCATGCTAGATGGGACTTAGGTGAGTTGTATTCCAAAACATCTGGAGGACGCCAGGTTGCCTACCCCTGCACTACTGGTTCACAGCTTGGCATAAGGTGGGTCACAACAGCAGCAGAGCCACTATACCAGACTTCCCCAACCTAGTGCCCTCCACATGTTTTGGATGTCACCTCTCATCATCCCCAGCCATTGTGGCCAATGGTCAGGAATGGTGGGAGTTGTAGTCCAAAATGTCTGGCTTCCCCTGGTTGGGGAAGGCTTTGCTATACAATTATACACTAACATACAAACAAAATGAAGTGCCCCCCCCCAATGCATATCCAATGGTGGATTCCAGGTCTGAAAAAGTTGCAAGCCTAGTTTATGTTGCAATGCCACATGCGTGCTGGGTTAAGCCTGGCCATTTTCACCAGCAAGGTGCACCTCTTGTGAAGCTCTGATTAGCTGGTTCACCTGTCACCTGTTTCCCAAGAACTGTGGGTGCTCTCATCACAGAGTCTTAACATGAACAATCAAGGGACAATGGAGCCATGGAGGTATGCCTGGCACTGAAGAAAATGGTAGAGACCAGGAAAGTTCTCAACTGAAGATCTTAATGTACAAGCAGGTGAATATGGAGACGAGTGGTGCTACCAGTAACTGGGTCCTAAACTGAAAGGCGCTAAAGGTCAAAATTAGCATTTTGAACTAGGCTGGGAGACAGTGCAGTTGACATAGCATAGGAGTAATATGATCATAATGCCCAGCCCCAGCTAGTGGAGGAAGCAGCTGCTAGGGTGCTCAGTGGGACATCCAGCCATGTTCATCTTACACCTGTGTGTGTGTGTTTTAAAACAGTACTAGATCTCTATTAGCTACTGAACCATGTTTAACCAGGTTATGTTGTTGATATACAAAGACCTAAACAATTTGAAACCAGGATGCCTAGCAGATGGCCTTCCCCTATATACACCCACCCAACCTTTAAGATCTTCAAAGGAATTGTTCCATGACCAACAGAATGTTGCTGCATAATATCTCAGTGGTAGCCCTCACCCTCAAACACCCTAACCCATGCAGTTTGGGAGGCAGAAAATGTATGTTTTAAACACCTCCTGAAAACGTACTTCTTCCCCCATTTTGTCTGGCTTGTAATTAATTGCTCACATGCTGGTCCATATTACTGTTCCTTGTATTACTTTATGTTGTTATTGTGGCTGAAATGGTTTTAACTGTGTATTTAATGTGATTTCTAATATTTATATGTGTATCAAGAGGGTTACACTCCTCCTGGCATAGATCTTCAAGGTGACCAAAGCTGTCTTAGTGCCAAACTGAGGCTTGAACCCCAGTTGAAACAGATCTAGAAATTAAGGGTGTTTCCAGTTGAGACTTTTAATGTAGAATCATATTGCATCATTTATAGATTTTTGTGGGAGGTCCAGATGACAGCATCTTCAGTTTGTACCTCTACCATGTTTTCTCACCACTTCTTCAGTCTTTTTCTTACCAGAAAAAAATATGTTAAGGAGGGAAAAAAGATGTATAGCTACCCAATGCCTTTTGAGTGTAAGTGCTAGGACCGCTCCATCTAGAAGCATCCTCACTCTCATCCAAGAGTGTTTAGAGTTGTTTATCAACCACTGACTTGATCACCTTGTCCAGAAAGGGAATATTACTGACCAGCTAATAATGACTGAGGTCTTCTGGGTCCACAGTAAATTTCTTCAAGAGTGATCAGACCCTTACCTTCCTTAAATAGTGGGACCTCCTCAGTCAGTTAGGAACACAGGACAAGATGGAGCTCTGGACACTTCCATACATTAACCCGATACAGTTGCTGGTTGTGAGTGACTTTATTCTCGAAGTGTTTTGCCAATGTCTTACAACAGGCCTCCAAGAGTTCCTTAACATCACCAGACAGGCAAGAAGGCTCTGAACCCACCAGGAAAAGCTCCACCATGAGGACACAATAGTGTCAGGAAAAGAATTACTACTTTTCCTACATCACAGCCACTGAGCATGTTTGATTAATGAGCTCTGACTAGTGTTTTATTAGCTCCATTGCAAGACTTTTACTCTAGCCATATTCATTCATTCATTCATTTCTTATATTTCTATACTGTCCAATAACCGAAGTTCTCTTCCTATTTGCTTCATTGCCATCAGTTCCCCAGAATATCAAGTAGCAGATCAGGCTCTGGTCAGTGCTTAGAAGTGGTTGTGCCAAGTGCCTGGGTCATCTCTGCATTCCACAGAGTGACCAGGGTATCGACAGGGGCACCAGCCATGTCAGCTGGGAACTCCCCAAGGCTCATCCGGAATTATATGGATTCCATATGCCTTCTGTGGCGGACCATACCCCATGCCTTCTCCCATAAGGTCCTACCCAGTTGCTAAGATCATCTTTGGAGGCTGTTCTCTGAATGACACTGCCTACAATGATGAGATGGGTAGCTACCAGGGAAAGAGCCTTCCCTGTAGTGGCCCCCCATCTTTGGAATGCCCTTCCCCAGGAGATCTGCCTGGCATCTTCACTGTATATATTTAGATACCAAGTTAAGACCTTCATTTTTAAGTAGCCAGTGAATCTTTAATCAGTTGCTCTGGTTATTAATTTTACTGCTGACTCCTCAATGTTTTAAATATTTTTAAAAGTTTTTAACGTTTAATATTGTTTTGTTATGATGCTTCTGTTGTTGTTGTTGTTGTCGTTGCTACTTTGGTTATGTTGTTGTTGTTTGATATGATTGTAAATCACCTCCAGAGTACTTGCAAGTTGGGCTGTATTCAAGATAACAAATATATATAAATATGTGGGGGGGGGGGGAGAAAGGAATGGCATTGCTTGGGATCAAATCTAGTATGAATGAGCAATATGTAAAAGGACTGTGCAGTAATTTTGCTTCCATGAATGGTGGATCAAATTTATATACCTTTAGGGAATAACTAAATTTGTTGTTGTTTTACTGAGTTACTTCAGTGAGAGGGTTAAATTAGATGTGCTGGTAAACAGACCACTGTTTCAACTGGATCAGCCCCATTTGCATATCAAGTGTGGGTCAGGAGTTGGCTAAGATTTTTATAGTAAATGAGGTATGTAGATAAGGAGAGCTGAACTCTCCTCCTGCTGGCTGCTTCTTGCTTCCCTGTAGTCTCTCCTTTCTAAGTGCAGCTTTCCCAGCTGAGTTTGCTTACACTGTTAGAGCTCATTCCCACCTACATACCTGTTCTGAAAATCATCCACCTCCATATTTGGGCCCTTATTTTATTGTATGCTTTCATGTGTGTTACTTGCTTATTGCTTTGTATTTTTAGGTCCACTGAGTTATTTGCTTCTAAACTGCCTTGGGCATGTGGTAAAAAATTATATAACTTAAACTATTGTTTTCAACACAATGCAGAAGTTATGTTTGCATGACAGTTTCCTACCTGGTGCTCTCCAGCTGGATTCTTTTGCACTGACAAAAGGACAGCAACATCCATTTTTCCCCTTTTGAGTTATTTGCACTGACTTTGAGAATTCGACTGCAGAACGTGGGATCTGCTTTGTGCCAATGATTATACACTGCTTTATCGATGTAATGGGGGCTAGCTTGAGGATACTGTGGAGTGGGGGACACTAACACACATGCAGATCCACTGACAGGTTGGTGGTGAAATGGTGAAAAGCAGACAGGTATGTCCCATATCCACTGAAATCTCCCAAAGTGGCATTAATAGTGTAGGCAACATCTGTTGAGGTGAGAAAGGGAGTGGAAGCAGAAGGAAGCTTTTACAGAGAATGAAAAGTACATAGGTATCCAGAAAGGTAATTTGTATTAAAAGCCATTCCATGAAGTGTTTCATTTTCTCTCTCTAATTGTGCTTGGTCTATAAATAGATGGTATTTTTGTCCTATATAAATTGTTTGGGAATTAAACAAGAAATACCGTGGTCTCTAAACTGTTCCACTTATTTCGTACATGCTTACTGTGAAGAGCTGTTTTGTCTGAGGGGAAAATAGCCTAATATCCATTTGTGAGAAGTGGCAAGAGCTGAAGCTACTATTTTCCCCATCTTTCATTCACCACTTAATATTGCACAAAATCATGTTGACTTCAACACTTAAAAAAAATGATCATGTGAAATCCCACCTGAGTGCCGATACATTTTTTGAGAATGGAGTATATGGAGAACCTCAGGTTTTAATTTCATTTTTAAAAAGTGCGAGAGCTTATTCTACTTGACCTCTGACATGAAAATCCTTACCTCTAAACCCAAATATGAATGGCTCAGTGGGATGCTTGGTGGAGAAAGAGGCATTCTGTGCATCTTCACAGGCATTCATTACTATTTCTCATTTTAAAAACTTGAGACCTGGCATTCAAATAGCTTTTGGGAGTTCAGCCACAGCAACCCTTTGCTCAAATTAATAAGTATATTGGATTTAGATTCTCTCCCTGCACCTCAATCATTTGTGTGGGTTTGTTTTGGGGGGGAGGGGAATGTTATTGCCACCAGGAAATGCATTTTCACCTTGGCAAATGCATTAAGCATTGCTTTGCAGACAGTGGCTCTTTGGGGCTGGCATCTTCATATGCAACTATGTGTTTTGATGTTGCATTGCAGTATAATGTTATGGCTGAACATTTACTGCTGTTTGTGTCTGACATATGCTGAGGTTTATGAACATTCTTGCCAAAAAGAGGTCTTTAAGGTGTCAAAACACATTCTGAAATTAATAGATATGGCATGAAATGGAAAAGAACCCAGTGATTAAAACAAAACATCCTTTCCAGTATTCCAAACTTTCAGGTAGCCTTGCTAGTGGCCACTGTTTTCTTTCATGGTTATAATAGTTTTTAAGTCATGTATTTATATTCACAATTTAAAGGATATTTGCAAAGTTTCCCTCTAGTCTTCCCCCATTCTTAGTTGTATCCAAATCATATTAAGGTTTGTGTTTTTTAACTATTGGAAAGATTCATATGTTATCAGTGGTGGCTGATTGTGGTGGTGGTCTCTCCAATCAGGAGTCGGTGGTGGGAGGAGTGTGTTGAGTCAGGATTGTAAGTCCTGGCCACAGCGAGTAGCAGGTTATACTCAACAGCAATAATAATAATAATAATAATACCAACAACAACAACATTTCTATACTGCCCCATAGCCGAAGCTCTCTAGGCGGTTTACAAAAGTTGGCACATGCACTGTGATTTTAAGCTTGTAGTCAGGGCTGGTGTCAAAGGTAGGCATGGTTGGGCACCTGCCAAGGGCTCATACCTCAGCAGGGGCCACTGTCAAGAGTCCCCTGGAGTTGTTCCTCTTCTTCACCGTTGCAACCTGCTGCTTGCTCTGGCTCATACAACAATGATGGTAGGAAGTAGGGATGTCAGAGAATTCCACCACAGATCTCGGTAAGGTCACATGCCAGTGCATTCAGCCCCCTGAAATCCATGGCAGAACGAAGCCTCCCCCCCCCCCCCGCAAAATGGGCCTGGAATGGAACATCTACCTGCTGCTGTCCACGCTGCATTGCGAATGGCGGCCGCATCTGCGGCCGCCATTCGCTTCTTCCATATAACCAAGATAGGCTACATAAATACGTAGCCTATCACGGCTAATGCAGGGACACCATTTGCGTCCCTGCAGAAGCCGTGATAGGCTACGTAAGTATTTATGTAGCCTATCACGGCAAAACTAAGGGAACGCAAATGGTGGCTATAGTAGCTGCCATTTGCGTTCCCTTTTTTTTGCTGTGTGATAGGCTACGTAAATATTTACGTAGCCTATTATGACAAAAGAGAGGGGCACAAATGGCGTAGTGGCCGCCATTTGCGTTCTCTTTTTTTGCCTTAAAAAAAAAGGGAATGCAAATCGCAGCCGCCATAGCCACCGTCATTTGCGTTCGCTGTTTTGTTTTCTTTTTGCACGGCAAAATACAGGGACGCAAATGGCGGCGGCTATGGCAGCCGCCATTTGCGTCCCTGTGCAGGCTGCCCAGCGGCTGGATGTCCAGCTGTGGGCGGCCCTGGCCAGCGGCTCCGTGGAATCTCTGCAGAGCGGGGCCGGCTGGAGAGAATTTCGGGGGGAGGGACGGAGTGCCTCCCCCCCACTGCGAATGTCACCCTTTGAAAAGGTAAGTGACTTTCATACATCCTTAGTAAGAAGGTGGAGCAGTAGATGCCATTGCCTACTTGCTTACTGGCTCTCTACCAGTTAGGCAAACAAGTGGCAATGATGAGAAATAGGAGGAGCAATAGCAGCTAGAGAGAATAATAATAATTTATATATTGCTTTCCACAGTGGTATCAAAGCAGTTAAAATGGCATAAAACCAAAAATAAATATAACAATAAAACAACACAATACAAATTTAGTCAGCAGTAAAACTGAATACTCTACTGGGTGCTACAAACCATAGCTGGCTGGGTCACACTTCAGGGAAAGCCTGTGTGAAGAGATAAGTTTTAAGATGACGTCTAAACTTTAGAACGATGGGGTGTGTCTACTGTCAGTTGGTAAAGTGTTCTAGAGGGTGGGTGCTGCAACACTAAATGCTCTACTGCAAGTGCTCCTGAGGCGAATGATGGTGAGAAAGTAGACTCACTGAGGGAGGGGGCCCATCAAGGGTGTCTTACCCAAGGCCTTTCCAAAACCTGGAACCAGCACTGCTTGTAGTATTTCTCCGGTATACATTTACAATGTCATTGCAATGCATATTCTTTTACACCGAACACAACATGTAGCACATAACTTCCCATGTGTGGTCTCTGGAGGATTTACAAAGGCCATTGCATGTGCTGGAAACGTTACATCAGGATAGTCCCATAACATTTCATGCTCACTTGTATATGTGAGAGAACATGAATCCAAGTTTGGATTTGGAGTTTGGGGAGGTGTGCATGAAAGAGCCTGATCCCACCACCCCAATGATAAACATATTCAGTTATCGAGGCTTGTGTTTTAAGAGATCATTCCTCTTCTCTTTTAATCAATTTCTCTTTTTCATGGAAACTGTGGGTGCAAGGCACCTCCTGTAAAGCCACTGCTTCCACTAATTTTACGCATCTGGATTGCACTCTGTCCACATTTTTATGCAAAAATTATTATGTCTGTGTGTACTTGTTGTTCAGTCGTTCAGTCGTGTCCGACTCTTCGTGACCCCATGGACCGTAGCACGCCAGGCCTTCCTGTCCTGCGCTCTCTCCCGGAGCGTGCTCAAGTCCATATTCATTGCATCGGTGATGCTATCTAGCCATCTCATCCTCTGCCGTCCCCTTCTCCTTTTGCCTTCCATCTTTCCCAGCATCAGGGTCTTTTCCAGGGAGTTTTCTCTTCGCATTAGGTGGCCAAAATATTTGAGCTTCAGCTTCAGTATCTGTCCTTCCAATGAGCACTCAGGGTTGATTTCCTTTAGGATGGACTGATTTGACCTCCTTGCAGTCCAGGGGACTCGTAAAAGTCTTCTCCAGCACCACAGTTCTAAAGCATCAATTCTTTGGCGCTCAGCCTTCCTTATAGTCCAGCTCTCACACAGCCATACGTTACTACTGGGAAAACCATAGCTTTGATTATATGGACCTTTGTCAGCAAGGTGATGTCTCTGCTTCTTACTATGCTGTCTAGGTTTGCCATAGCTTTCCTCCCAAGGAGCAAGCGTCTTTTAATTTCATGGCTACAGCATTGTTTAGCTTAACCAAGGTCCAGTCCAAAGAACAGCTCCCTAAACTGAAGATATACAGAAAATATGTTAAGAGCAGTCCTGGGTGCTGAGGATTGAAGACAAAAGGAAAACAAAACATTAAGGACTGAATCAAAGGGATACAAATACAGACACACTTTTTACAACCAGATATGCTGTTGTAGGAATGTTGCAGAGGTTATTGTGGGTTTGCAGCACTGTCAATATAAACCTGGACCAAAGTAGATATGTCATCACAGACCCATCTCTTTCAAAGCAAATCTACTCAATCACACATAAAGGCATTAAGAGCAAAAGGGGTGCATTAAGGGTGCTTGAATCTCCCCCTATCTGTGGCTTCCCTGCAGTGTCCTTCAAGGTTATTTTTTTTTACCCTCAGCTGGACTATGATATAGAAGTAAGCCTAACTGTGGGAAGGAGAAGTGCTTAGCATCCCTCACCAGGCTGCTCATGTTGTTCTTAAAATTGGATACCAACTGCTGGTTTATATGTACTCGGGGCAGGCCTGTATTTAAAGAGAAAGGTCTCACGCTGTCACACCTACTTTGGCCCTGTGCCGCAAAATAGTAAAAGACACGCACTGAAATTGTATATTGATATAATCCAGCCCTTGGGTAATCAAATATTGCAGAGCACTATTGTTTGCAATCATTTTAGTCTAGAGACTATCCTGAGTATTTAGTGAGGTATCCTGCTGGGATAAGAGAGGCCAGATAGGGTGTATCAGGCCAGTTAGACTTTTAGAGGCTGTCAAATTATTCTTCTTCCATTCTCTTAATTATCAGGGGTCAAATTTTGTTTAAAGCCAAGTAGTTGGCATGCTAATCCTGGATGCATGTGACATATAAGCCATGGTTCAATTACCTTTTTCCTCATGCGAAAACTAATTTTGCTGGCCCCAAGCCAGGTATGCAGTATGATAATGTCCACTATTAACTTGGCAATCTCTTTCCATCAGACTACAAATGGAATGCTGTATTCTCTAATTTGTGTGAATGCCTAATCTTTTAACAATAGCCCTTCACTGTGCAAAAATCTAATAGAACAGTCCAAAATGTGGGTGGCCAGATAGGAGCTCTTGATTTTTAAACTGGTAAGAGGGAAGATAGTCCAGCCAAATAAGGAACCATGCAAACAATATAATTGTAAACCAAATCCAAAGTGTTTATTCTCCCAATTTAGTTTGGAAACTCTTTTTTATGGGTAGGGTGGCTTTATCAATTTATTGTGTGATTTTTTTAAGAGAGCCATTGTTGCTTTGTTGCTTTTTCCTTTTTAGCTCCTCTTTCAAATTAACTTAGAGCCACACTGCACCTTACGCTAACTGTATAGCATGTAGCTGAAGCTTGTCTTTCTTTTTTTTACTCTAATGTAAGCATGCATGGCCCCAGTTTGGATTTGCACCACCATGCTCCAGGAGGTGAGGGTTAAACTGCCCCCCCCATTTCCCTGCTGAATTTCCCTCTCCTTCACAGAGGGTTCAAAAACAGTTAAGTTTCCATTGGTGTCAATGGAGACTTTTTTTTCCTCTTTTTAAAAATCACCCTCTTGCAGGGAGGGGGAGCTTTTCAGGCAAAAATAGTGGTGTTGTGGGTGGGGGAGGTTTAACCCTATCCTCCTGGGGTCTAGTGGTCCCAATTAGAATTGTGGCCATGCATGCTTAGACTAGAGTAAAGGGGGAAAAAAGCTTCGGCTACCCACTGCATGCTAGTGTAACATGTAGTTTGGCTCTCAGTTCTGTTGTGTGAAGGCTTTTGAGCTATGTACCTAGGAAATGGACTGTATGATCACCTGGAGAGGGGTCTCCTATAATGATGGTTATATTGGGGTTGACATCCTCCTTAGGGGTTGAGAGACTGGGAAAGGGGGAAAGTGATTAGATACCTTATACCTTTTCCATCTTCCATTCTCTCCCTCTACCAGATGGACCATGTTTGCCTTACCAGCTTGACCTTAGGTCTGCTGGTGATACTATTGAATGCCAGGTCTGTCCATAATAAAATCTCCCTGATTTAATTGTGGATGAGGTGGCCAACCTGGCTTGTGTTACTGACACCTGGGCAGGGGGAACTGGAGGAAGTTAGTTTGGCCCAGCTGTGCCCTCCTCCATACTCGGTTCAGCACCAAAATAATTTTGAGGGCTGAGGTGAGAGGGGTTGCTGTGAACTATAGGAATTCAATCCTCTTCTCCAGATTTCTTGTCTTTTTGAGTGCCAATCTGGTATGTTTGCATCTTGTGTTGGACTGACACTCACTGGAGAGTCTCCTGGTCTACCGCCCATCCTATTGCCCATCAGTCCTCCTGTCTTACCTGATGGAGGTGATCTTAGATTTGGTTTTGAGAACTCCCAAGATTAATTGGGGGGGTGTCTCAACATCTATGCCAAAGCCATGGTACCTGGGTGGCTCAGGACTTCACAGTCTCTATGGCAACCATGGGGCTGTCTTAACATCTTATCAGCCCAATCCCTGTAGCAGGACACACTCTTGATTTAGTTTTCTCTACCAGGCAGGAGGATGGTACTGTGGAAGTGAGGATCTTGCATCTATTCCCTTCTCATAGTCAAACCACTTCCTGCTGAAGTTTAGCTCACAGTGATTATTTCACTCTCCAAGAGCAGGGGACCTGTAGGAATGGTCTCTCAGAGGCTAATGGATTCTGATAAGATCCTGGAGGGCTCTGAGGATTTTTCCAGCTGTTATGCCTAGTGTTTCGTTTGAATGCTTACATGGTGCTTTGCAGTACTATCCTCTACATGTCTACTCAGAAATAAGTCCCATTGAGTTCAGTGAGGTTTACTCCTACGTAAATGGATATAGGATTGAAGCCACTAGAGACAAAATATCTATTACTCCCCCTGCTTCCTCTTAGTTTTTTCTTTTGGTGATCCTGAAGTCTGCAACTACAGCAATGTATGCTAACAACTTTTGAAAGACATACTCAAAATCTCCTCCAAATTTACCAGGGACTCCCCCTGATAAATAGGAGCTATTTGGGCATATGGATGTTGTAGAAGAACCTTTGTGAACCAGGCTGTACAGCATGCGTACACACACACACACACACACACACACACAGTGTCAAACAGTCATTACTGATGATAGCACTCTTTAGAGCTTCTGCAACTACTGAGATGGTTACTGGTCACAGTATGCACTATCCTCATCTAGCTTTGTGCATACAGAGTTTTATCTGTGTTACCTGTATACAGAAGGGTTACAGGTGTGGAGTGGGAAGATGTATCTTGTTTCTAGTTGGCATATGAGCAGTTCTTTGGAAGCTTATTGCCTACCAATATCCATTTTGCAACCAAACAGCTGAAAAGTACTAACTTCTAACAAGCAGTGAAAGTGTTCCAATATAAATAAGAGCAAAGGGATAAACAAGGATGTAGGTGGACTGTGAAGTGTCGCGTGAAGGTTACAATGCAAATCATGATAAGAAAAAACGAGGTTGAATTCTTGCACAGTGAGGTTCACAGTAACTATCCCTGAATATTTACCTTAAAATTTAGCTAATTATTGAACTTCAGATAACCCAAAACTTGAATAGTTAGCACCTTTTACACTTCTGTTTACTTTCTGGATGTTGCTAGCACCCAGTAGTCTCTCTCTCTCAATCTCTCCCATGACTTATTTCCCCTGGCACAGTAGTTGTCAAACTGTGTTCCAGGAAACTCTAGGGGCCAATCTACATTGTGCCCGCCATTGCAATGAATTCGGTGTCCCGTCGGGTTAAACACTCTCGCATTAAAACATGATTATTCACACTCACCCATTTTCTCAGTTGCAGTGCTTCATCGAATGCCGGATCTCGGTTCACACTCGTGTGCTGCTATGCTGTTTTCCTGTGCACGCTTGTCTGATCTCGGATGCTAAGTGGGGTCAGCCCTGGTCAATAGTTGGATGGGCGACCGCCTGGGAATCAGGCTTCCTGAACTTATCCCCTCCTATCCCCCGCTCTGGATGTTTTTTTTTTAAAAAAAATTGAGGCATTATCCTCACAGAATCGGGGCTTCTCTGCGATGTATTTTTTCTAATTCAGGCATGATCTTCAAAGCTTCTAAGTTGTGAAGCTTCACAACTTCAAATCTTCAAAGATCATGCCTGACTTAGAAAAAAAAAAACATCACGGAGAAGCCCCGATTCTGCGAGGATAACGCCTTAATTTAAAAAAAAAAATCTGGATCAGGGGAAAGGAGGGAGTAAAACTTAATCTCATTTGAAGGGGTAGAACAACCCCCTGCTCAGTGCAGGAAGCCTGATTCCCAGGCAGTCACCCATCCAACTACTGACCAGGGCTGACCCTGCTTAGCTTCTGAGATCAGACAGGCATGCACACATACAGCCCTCTGCTTGTTGCTGAGGAAATGGGGGCTGCTGAGGAAGCTATGTGATCAGTAGCTGGAAGAAGACATGGCGCCATCGAGAGCTGTGATTGGACAGGAGGGAAATACAAACACCGCCGTATATGGACAGGAGGGGGAGTGGACTATGACCGGATACAGTAGTGAAGGCAGAAAATCAGAGCACATTAAGGGGAAATACTGGGATATTAGGATATTGAAAGCGGGAGCACGGAAGTGGGAAATTCCGGTTCCAATTCGAGGCGGCTACTGCATAGTGTGAAAGGCAGGTGATGAAACCTCTTTGAAAGCGAAAAAAGGTAGTAAGTGTAGATCTAGGGATGTACGAAAGTTCCGCCACGGATCTCGCGGAGGCCAAAACTGGTGGCGGAATGGCCCGCCCCCACCCCCCCAGGATGGGACTTACCTGGGGCGGATCTTCCTGGTGGCGGCGGCTCCGGTGGCGGTTCAGCGGCAGCGGCTGCGGCGGCTGGTCTTCCGACCGGCTGCCGCCGCCGCCATTTCCAGGTTTTAAAAAAACAAAAACAAAAAAATGTGATAGGCTACGTAAAGATTTACATAGCCTATCATGGCTAGGTTTTAAAAAAAACACCGTGATAGGCTACGTAAATGTTTACGTAGCCTATCACGGCTGACTTAAAAAACAAAAAACGCGCGTACACAAATGGCGGCGGCCATGGCGGTGGCCATGGCCGCCGCCATTTGCGTTCCTTATTTTGGCACGTCTTAGTCTATGTAAACATTTACGTAGACTAAGATGGCGAAAATAAGGGGAATGCAAACAGTGTAGATGCTACGCTATTTGCGTTCACCTTATTTTCGCCGTCTTAGTCTACGTAAATGTTTACGTAGACTAAGACGTGCCAAAATAAGAAACGCAAATGGCGGCGGCCATGGGTGCCGCCATTTACGTACACGCATATTTTTTTTTTTAAAAAAATCAGCTGTGATAGGCTACATAAAGATTTACGTAGCCTATCATGGCTGACTGCAGGGACGCAAACGGCGGCGGCTACGGCCGCCGCCATTTGCGTCCCTGCTAGCCAGCAGCCGGATGTCCGGCTTCTGGCGGAGCCGGCCGGCGGCTCCGCAGAATCGCCGCGGAGCACAGCCGGCCGGCCAGGATTCCGGGGGGGGAGGAACAGAGTGCCTCCCCCCCCGGCGAGGATTCCGAGGTGGGGGACAGGACACCTCCCCCCGCAGCATCAGCATAATCCCCAAAAGATAAGTACCTTTCGTACATCCCTATGTAGATCCAGCCTTGGTCTAGAATGAAAAGTTCTATAGTGGTGGGCAAGCTGGTGTGCAGCATACACATCATGTAAAGGCATAGGAACTTCGAGGTTTATTTAAATGGGCAACCCTCACTGATGGGTATGCAATTGTGGGTTTCAAGTGCCACAGAGTTTGACTATAAGCAGTAGGATACATGAGCATATCTAAAAGAAAATAGTGTATGAGAAATGAAAATATTAGGTGAACGGTCAATAAGTTTGTTGTTGCATGCCTACATTCATTTTGAGATGCAAAATGGCAAATATTTTCTGAGCTGCAAACAGAAATGAAAAGATGGCAGCTCCCATCAGCTTCACTGGTATCTGCAGGCAGCTTTGAAAGAATCCTGGATCTTTTGCCTACTGATAACTGATAAAAGCTTCATTGCTGCATATTTAAGCCCTGTCTAGATTTCCTGACTAGCATGGCTAGACTATTGTTTTGTTACAGGAAGGAGGACCTTATCATCCTATACTCTGTCCCCTTCAATGACTTTTTATCCATCCCCCACTCCAATTCAATTTCTCTCCTTATCCCAGGTTCTCTGCACTTGCTCATCTGTACCATTTTGACCTTTTGTCTGCCTCCTTCCCTGACAATTTTCTCAGCTTCATTCTGATTTCTCTCCCTGTTATTCCTACATGTCCTTGCAATTTAGGGTAGCTTGCTTGTGCTACCCCTATCTCTAACTCCCTCTTGCTCTGATTGTTTCTCTCCCCACCCCCCAATCTCAGCTTTTAGCGGTGGGCGATGCAATCCCTTTAAGCCACAGTATTTGGACATGTGCCAATTTAGTCCTGTTGTCTTCAACGGGACTAACTTTGGTTCAAATCCACATCTTACTGTGCATCTGGTTTGTAGATTTGCGGACACTCTGTGAGTCATCTCTCCCTCGTATCTTCACTTTGATCCCTCTTATGCACTTTACCCTACAACTGTCTGTTAATGTTCTTCACTTAATTGTTTCTCCATTCTTCCACCTTCCTTTTTCCCTCCTTTTAAAAATTGTATTTGTCACAATGCCTTTTATTTTTATTTTACATTTTTTCTTGTTTCCTGCTTTCTTATGTTGTACTCAGTTTTGTGGTTCATGTTGTTGCTGGAGCCAATAACATCTCCCTGAGATTCAGTATGACAAACAGGATTCCAAACTCTGGTTTTTACAGTTTTAACTTTAGAACTGCATCAAAATAGGTAACTGAATGAAGATGGCACTGCAGTTTTCATCTTTAAAATACCTACCTTTTATCTGAAGAAGCACCGGACTCAAATATCTTTAAGGCATCCCCCACCCCACCCCACTGGCCATTCCGACTATATCTGTAGGATGAAAAGGATTTCAGTACCTAGGCAACCGAAGAAACATATCTAACCCATATTTAAACATTTATTATGTCGTACAATTTCACTGCAGCACAAATATTTATTAAAGGGACCGTGACTGATACTCACTCCATTGGCTCACGGAAGCTGTAATAAACTGAGGTGCTATGAGCCTCCCACAAAAAAGCTTTGCCATGTGCAAATAAGTGTGCTAATTAGTGTGAAATGCTCAGGGTGATGAGGTCTGTAGCTGGGCTTGGTTTGGAGCTTGGCTGTTAAGAGAGATAAGAGCAGTGGGAGGGCTTCTTGGCAGCAGGGAGAACCTGAAATATCCATGTGGCCCTTTTGCCATCTTTGTATTTGACAGAACAGCCCAGGTATGTTGGGATTTAAATATTAAAGGGCCAGGACTTAGAATGGTTAGTCAGGGATGATGCTTGAATCATGTTTACTTACATATATATTAATAGACTCTGCTGAGTTCGCATAGTCTTAGATCTGAAATACAAAATGTAAAATCTAAATTAAAAAAAGCATATACCTGTGGGACCTGATTAGTTTCTCCCAACATTTCTTTTCTGCAAGAGTAACTGTATGAGTTTTGGCATAATTACTTCCCATTTATAAGAGAGGCTGCAAGATTCAACTAGGGGTGTACGAAACCCCGCTTACCTGGCTCCACCAGGTTCCGCAGGTGGGGTGAGGCGATCTGTTTCTCCCCTCCAGAATCCTGCCTGGCTGGCTCCTCTCCGCGGCCAGGCCGCAGAGCCACCAGTCAGGCCAACCCACAGCAGGGCCTCCAGCCGCTGCCAGGGTGGTGCGGACGCAAATGGCGTCCTGTGTAAGGGAAGCCATTTGTGTTCCCCTTTCATTTTTCCATGATAGGCTATGTAAATATTTACGTAGCCTATCACAGCTAAAGCAGGGATGCAAATGGTGTCCCCTACGCCATTTGCACCCCTCTGTTTTGCCGTGATATGAATGGCGTCTGCGGCTGCCATTCGCTTCTTCCATATAGCCGTGATAGGCTACGTAAATACTTACGTAGCCTATCACAGCTAATGCAGGGACGCCATTTGTGTCCCTGTGGAAGCCATGATA
Organism: Heloderma suspectum; assembly: GCF_057233095.1. Lineage (NCBI taxonomy): Eukaryota > Metazoa > Chordata > Lepidosauria > Squamata > Helodermatidae > Heloderma > Heloderma suspectum. Next base: position 279,260,108 of record NC_139458.1, read on the forward strand.
GGCTACGTATTTATGTAAACTGTCACGGCAAAACTAAGGGAACACAAATGGCGGCGACTACACAGGATGCCATTTGCATTCCCTTTTTTTTCCACCATGAGAGGCTACATAAGTATTTACGTAGCCTATCACGGCTATATGGAAGAAGCGAATGGCGGCCTCAGACGCGGCCGCCATTCGCAATGCAGCACAGACAGCAGCAGATAGATGCTTTGTTCCAGGCCCATTTTGCGGGGCGAGCCACGGATTTTGGGGGGCCGAATGCGCTGGCATTCGGCCTCACCGAGATCCATGGCGGAATTCTCCGCCATGCCTAGATTCAATACAAGTCAGAGTTTGTTTTCAGTAGAGGCATTGAAGGGGAGAACCTGATCAGGTATAGTGTCTCCTACCAGTATAGGTAATACTAGACTAGAAGGAGAAGTTAGTGTGGCATAGTGAACTATAGAAGCCTGGATTCAAATCCTGGCTTGATGGATTACCTTCAGCAAGTCACTAACTGTGTCTCGGCTTAGCCTACTGTGCATAGTCTTGGGAGGGTGAAATTGGATAACCCTATATATGCTACTCAGAGGTTACTCCTTAGACAAAAGCAGCATGTATAGGGTTACCCAATTTCACCCTCACTTACATTGTGCTTTCTTTGGTAATCGATAAAACATTGACTGCAAAGGTTCCTTTGCAACGATTTTACAGAAATTTGAATTTTGAACAGTGATGATGTAAAATGGTTTCCTTTCTAGGTTTCTGTTACTTAGTGGGTATCTCACAGACCGGCTTGCCTCCATAAAACCACTTCAGAGTACTTTGGTTTGCCAACACTACTACAACCATGACGTGCAAGGGGCCAGCAGCAGATGTTTAAAATAGAGATGTGATAGATAAAAGCAGATAGAGATGTGCAGCCCCCTCCCACCAAAAGATTTTATAAATCTTATCAGTTGTTTTATCATCCCTCAAAGCCTGAGCAGGATCCTACAAATTCACCTTCACTTTAGCTGAGGGCTGAAATGTAGGGGTGTACAAAACCCCACTTACTTTGCTCCGCTGGTGTCCTCGGGGGGGGAGGCGATCCAGTCCACCCCCCAGAATCCTTGACGGAGGGGAGGTGATCTGTTCCTCCCCCCTGGAATCCTCCCCGGCTGGCTCTGCTCCGCGGCATGTTCACGGAGCCACCAGACAAGCTGATCCGCAGCCAGGCTGCTGTGGATGCAAATGGCGTCCTGCATAGGGGATGCCATTTGCGTCGCTGCTGTAGCCGTGATAGGCTACATAAATATTTACGTAGCCTATCATGGCTAAAGCAGTGACGCAAATGGCGTCCCCTACACAGGACGCCATTCGTGGCCACACATCGGAGCAGCGGCCAGCAGCGGCTGGATCCGGACCACCGGAGGCAGGTAGGATCCAGTCCGTGGGGACTTTGCGGGGTGGTGGGGGGATTGCTCCATTCCGCCATGGACTCTGGGGGGCCTCACTGGAGTCCGTGGCGGAATTCTCCGCCATCCCTACTGAAATGTCACAACAACTGTAGGTGTGCCACACATAAATTTTTACATTCTTTCATGGTGACTACCCTTAATTTGTTAAATCAAGCTGCGTGCAAGTAACTTCCATCAAATGGCCTGGGAAAGTTAGATAGGAGGTGTACATAACTACCCACTTCCCCAATAATCCATTGTGTCCCCTGCATGAGGTATATATTTCTGTGTATATAGTGAGTATATATGTATTTGGATATATTGGGATTAAAGGGAAAAGATGAAATCTTGTTTGGAACAGAAGGAGCAATAATGCTGTCTAAGAAAAATCCATGTGGCCTTTTCTTGTTTTAAAATGTATGGTAAAGCATCTAGCCTCACTAAAACATTTCACAGTAATTTATGAGCTAGGATATATATCTTAGCATTATTAGCTTGAAATATATTTAGGTCTACATATATCAAACACTTCACTGCCATTCATGAGGTATTATATGATTACTATCTTGAAAGCAATGATTCTCTTTGTGAAAGCTAAATTTAATTTGCTCCAATTGGATATTTAGTGTCTCTGTGGTTTATAAATTTTGGATAAGCAGGTAGCCCTTTTATTTTAATAACACAGCATTTAATGAGTGAACAGATTTTTGAAAAATGAGCTGGCTGGTTTAAAAACAATCCCTTTCAGAGACATTACAGTATAGCTAATCTAAAGCATGAATGAAATATTCCCATACAGTGTATAGAACAAGGTGTAAAGGATTATAGGATTGTAAAAATAGCCAAGTAAAACGTAAGTAACGTAACATAGCTGCAATTGGCTAGAAGCTTTCAAGGACAGCAAAAGATATGACTGGACACCTGAATGACAGAATGACCGCTTTTCTGATCCCTTGTCCTTTAACAAGTTTTTTTTCTACAACTTCCATGCATACCTTTGAAACATAAATACATTCTTTGTACTTCAGAGGCATCATTCTGGACAAGCCATTGCTGCTTTTGGAGTATGAAGAACAAAATATGAAGAGCAAAAATACAGCTGTAACAGATGTAACAATATGGAAAGGAAAAAGCTTAATATATAAAACAAATTTTAAAAATAGCACTGTCAAGTGGCAAAATACCTCAAAATATAATTGTTGGAAAAGGCAACTGATACCACTTGGCCTGAACTCTAGTACATAAAGCTTTGGTTGGATGACTGAATAAATCCATTCACCATACCATCCCTATTAGTAATTTTTCAGGATTGCCAGTTTACCAAAGATGGCTGAATAGGTTTATTCAGTCCTCCAGCCAAACCTGTTTCTTTAAATTCATTTTGTCTTATAGATTTTCTGTTAGCCACTGATGAAAACTGTTAACTGAAATGTCGTTGGCCTTCTTTGTTATGATATACAGGTTTTACTTTCCATACTATTATATTAGTTACTGCTATACTGTGATAATACTATTTATATTAATTTGTATTAAAGAATCCTACACAGAGGTATATATTTTCCTTAACTTTGGTTTCCTTTGATGGTATATTTTGTTAAGAATTATTTTGCTTTGTTGTTCATTGCAAGAATATATCAAGAACAGTAATTCCCATCCCTACTTTTCTGCTCTCTAATGGACAGAGGCTAGAAGTATGGGGACAGGGTTCCTCCCAAAAGAGGGTCTATGACCCCCCCTGGCAAAGGCGAAGTACAGGCTGAAGGGGCAGGATTGCAGCTTGAGATCGATATGTATATGGTCAAGGAACACCTAATTACTTTGAATGAGTTCAAATCCCCAGGGCCAGATGAACTGCGCCCTAGGGCAATAAAGGAACTGGCAGAAGAACTCTCAGAACCACTGTCTATTATCTTTGAGAAATCATGGAGGATGAGTGAAGTGCCAGATGACTGGAGGAGGGCTAATGTTGTCCCTATCTTCAAAAAGGGTAAAAAGGAAGAACCTGGGAACTACAGACCAGTCAGTCTGACATCAATCCCTGGGAAAATTCTGGAGCAGATTATACAGCAATCCATCTGTAAGTAGGGATGTCAGAGAATTCCACGACGGATCTCGGTGAGGCCGAATGCCAGTGCATTCGGCCTCCCGAACTCCATAGCGGAACGGCCTGCCCCCCCGCCCCCCCCGCGGATCTCCCCCGGGACGAGACTTACCTGGGGCGGATTTTCTGGGCGGCGGCGGCTGCGGCGGTGGCTGCGGCGGCGGCGGCTGATCTTCTGACCGGCCGCCGCCGCCATTTGCAGTCTTGTCGGGGGGGGGGGGTTGTTTTTTTTACAAGACGTGCTAGGCTACGTAAAGATTTACGTAGCCTAACATGGCTGGGTAAAAACAAAAACAACCCCCCCACACACATATGCAAATGGCGGCGGCTACGGCCGCCGCCATTTGTGTTCCTCATTTTTGGCCGTCTTAGTCTACGTAAATATTTACGTAGACTATGACGGCGAAAATAAAGGGGAACACAAATAGCATAGCGGGCGCTATTTGCGTCCCTTTTTGACTCACCATTTTAGCCTATGTAAATATTTAAATATTTACATATTTACATAGGCTAAAATGGTGAATCAAAAAGGGATGCAAATAGCGCCCGCTACGCTATTTGCATTCCCCTTTATTTTCGCCGTCATGGTCTACGTAAATATTTACGTAGACTAAGACGGCCAAAAATAAGGAATGCAAATGGCGGCGGCCGTAGCTGCCGCCATTTGCATATGCAGTTTTTGTTTGTTTTTTTAACCCAGAGCCCTCCGTGGCCGGAAATCCAGCTGCCACAGCTGCCACGGAGCACAGCCGGCCATGGAGGATTCCGGGGGGAGGAATGGATCGCCTCCCCCCCCCGTCGAGGATTCTGGGGGGAGGGACAGAATGCCTCCCCCCCACCATCAACATAATCCGCGGAAAGGTAAGTGACTTTCGTACATCCCTATCTGTAAGCTAGGGATGTACGAAAGTCACTTAACTTTTTGACGGGGTGATTCACGGTGGGGAGGAGGCACTCCGCACCTCCCCCTGAAATCTTGATCTGGCCGGCTCTGCTCCGCGGACATTCCGCGGAGCCACTGGCCAGGGCCACCCGCAGCCAGACATCTGGCTGCTGGGCAGCCTTCCGTAAAAAAAACACCGCGTAAGCAAATGGTGGCGGCTACGGCGGCCGCCATTTGTGTTTCATTTTTTTCGCTGTTTTAGCCTACGTAAATATTCATGTAAGCTATTACGGTGAAAAAAGGGGAACGCAAATAGAGCCCACTACGCTATTTGCGTTCCCCCTTTTTTCACCGTAATAGCTTATGTAAATATTTATGAAGGCTAAAACAGCGAAAAAAAGGGAGCGCAAATGGCGGCCACCATAGCCGCCACCATTTGCATACGCTGTTTTTGTTGTTGTTGTTGCCATGATAGGCTACATAAGTATGCTTATCACGTAAGCCTACCACTACACTATGTAAGTGGTGGCCGCCATTTGCGTGGCTGGCTTTGCTGTGACAGGCTACGTAAATACTTACGTAGCCTATCACGGCAGCTTGGCCGGATGCAAATGGTGGCTGCTATGGCAGCTGCCATTTGAGTCTGCAGCAGCCAGCCAAGAGGCCAGCTGCCGCCATCGGAGCTGCCGCCGGAGCAGCCGCCGCCGGAACATCCGCCCCAGGTAAGCTTCGTCCTGGGGGGGATTCCGTGGGGGGGCGGGGGGTGGGAGGCCGTTCCGCCACAGGTTTGGGGGCCCAAAAGCTAGTGCATTTGGCCTCACTGAAATCCGTGGCGGAATTCTCGGCCATCCCTACTGTAAGCACCTTGAAAACAAATCAGTGATTACTTGAAGCCAACATGGATTTGTCAAGAACAAATCCTGCCAGACAAATCTAATCTCATTTTTTGATCAGGTAACCTCCCTTGTGGACTGTGGGAATGCTGTGGACATAATATACCTCAACTTTAGCAAAGCTTTCGACAAAGTGCCCCATGATATCCTGATGAGCAAACTAGCTCAAAGTGGGCTAGATGAAACAACGATCCGGTGGATCCACAGTCGGCTACAGAATCAGACTCAAAGAGTGCTTATCAATGGGATCTTCTGAAATTGGGGAGAGGTAATGAGAGAGATACCACAGGGTTCAGTCCTCAGCCCAGTGCTCTTCAACATTTTTATTAATGACTTGGAGGAGGAGGTGCAGAGAATGCTGATCAAATTTGCAGGTGACACAAAATTGGGCGGGATAGCTAATACTTTGGAAGACAGAAACAAAATTCAAAGTGATCTTGGTAGACTGGAGCGCTGGGCAGGAAATAACAAAATAAAATGTAATAGGGATAAATGCCAAATTCTGCACCTAGGAAAAAGAAACCAAATGCACAGTTACAAGATGGGGGATACGTGGCTCCACAACACTACAAGCGAGAAGGACCTTGGAATTGTAGACCACAAGCTGAATATGAGCCAACAGTGGGATGTGGCTGCAAAAAAGGCAACTGCTATTTTGGGCTGCATTAATAGAAGCATAGCTTCCAAATCCCGGGAAGTTCCCTCTACTCAGCACTGGTTAGGCCTCATCTGGAGTACTGTGTCCAGTCATGGGCACTGTACTTTAAGAAGGGTGCAGACAAGCTGGAGAGGGTTCAGAGGAGGGCAACAAAGATGATCAGGGGACTGGAAACAAAGCCCTATGAGGAGAGACTGAAAGAACTGGGCATGTTTAGCCTTGGGAAGAGAAGACTGAGGGGAGATATGATAGTGCTCTTCAAGTACTTGAAAGGTTGTCACAGAGAGGAAGGCCAGGATCTCTTTTCGATCATTGCAGAGTGCAGGACACAGAATAATGGGCTCAAGTGACAGGAAGCCAGATTCTAGCTGAACATCAGGAAAAACTTCCTGACTGTTAGAGCAATACAACAATGGAACCAATGACCTAGGGAGGTAGTGGGATCTCCCACACTGGAGGCATTCAAGATGAGGCTCGACAGCCATCTGCCGGGGATGCTCTGACTTGGATTCCTTCATTGAGCAGCGGGTTGGACTTGATGGTCTTGTAGGCCCCTTCCAACCCTACTATTCTATGATTCTATGCTTCTGTGATTCTATGATTCCTGCTTTAATCTGCAAGTCTGCATCTGGCAAGCACAAACTTAAAACCACTGGATTTAGAAGTAAAATGTACTTGAACCCTGAGTGGATTGAGGTTCTTTGTGCAAAACCTATAAAGCAACAAGACATCTTTGCTGCTCTGATGCAAACTGAGAAGGCTAGTCAAGGGCAAATGTAGGATCTATGGAAGTACCCTTTTGCTCTGGAAGGATGCTGTGAATACGTCATCCAGACAGGGACTTGCATAAGACTGTTTCTGCTGCATCCACCCACATGGAATTTTGCCTTTGGGTGAACATTAGGATTTATGTTCTCTGCAATGCCTGAATCTCTTCACCTCTTGGAATTAAATGTAACACAGTTTATGCATCAGGGTTGTTGTTGCCAAGATAATCTTTCCAATCTGGGTAAAAGTATATATTCTCTAACCTAACATGAGTTGGCCTTCCTCTTTTCAGCCATCTCTCACTCAAGTTTCTAGTTTATACAGAAAGAGGGGGGCAATGTGTTGTTATTACCATTGAATTCCTAGAGCAGTTTACATATTCCTAACAAGATGATACCAAAAATTATGTAGCAAATAAATGCTAGGCCCACAGCTTTATTACTCGTACTCCATAGTATTCCTTAGAATGTCACTTCGTTGAAAGTAGCTACATATTGAATATAGTTGCATAAATGAACAACACATTTGCAGGTACTACAGCTGATGACACTGTTCTACCTGTGTCTGTCTCTGTTGAAGTGGCTCTCCAGTTGGACTCCCAGCCCCAGCAGACCCAGCCAGCATGGCTAATGATCAGGGATGATGGGAGTTATTGCCTAACAATGTCTGGAAGGCCAGAGGTCTCCTACACCCAGGCCAGATCTACACCTTGTGTCATATCATTACAATCCCATCATGGTAATGCTATATCCTACTTGAGCATTTACACCTCGTAGGACACACCATGACATTTGTTGCAGTATACTGGATAATGTGGAATAAAAAGCAGGAAATAACACTGCAAAAGCAGTATATCAAATGTGTAATGTGCCCCAACAGTTATCAGTACTCTTCAGTACCGCTATAAAGCAGTAGTGCAGATTTAGCCTTGGTTTATAGTGCAATCTTATGCATATTTATTCAGATGTAAGCCCCATTGTGTTCAATGGGACTTACTCTCAGGTAAGTGTGTATAGGACTGCAGCCTTAATCAATTCTCCCTTATTGTAGAATGCAGATTGCATATCAGTGAGCTGTATGGGATCATAATATAAGAACAACAACAAGGCGTATTATCGTGTCTCCTTAGTTCATGAAACTGAGACATTATGGAGTGAGCAATATCTGGGTTTAGTTTATTTGAATTCTTTATGGCAGGCTCCCCCTTGACTGTTTAAGGATTCTCTCTGGGGAACTGATGTGGGGTAGTGGATGTACTGCCTTCTAGAAATGCCTGCTGTTTGCTTCCACCTGGGCTGGTTGTATATTTGTAAGTAAATAGGATATTATAAAGACACCATAAATCAGCTTTCCCCAACCTGGTGCCCTACAAATCCCATCATCCCCAGTCAGGTAGAAGCAAGCAGCAGGCATTTCTGCAAGGAAGAGCATCTACTACCCCACTTCAGATTCCCAGAGAGGGCTCTTAAACTGTCAAAGTGCATTCAGCTTTCTCTGTGCTTTTAGCTATTCTAAATTGCAAACTGCTCTCATACACCTCCCCCCCCCCCCAAACACACCTCCTTTATATCAAGCAGACAGACTACCAACTATTCCCTAACCATTAGTTCCCCATGAGGTGGCCATCCTGGGCTGTTAACAAGCAGCCTTCCTAGTAAAGGAGTGGTCATACAGTAGCCATAACACCATTTGCATTGTCTTGTGTGCTATAAATGCATTAGGAGCATGCATTTACCCCTCCCCCTCCCCTTCCCTTGGGAGCCTACCATTGGCCTATTGCTTGTCAAAGCAAGGCAAGAGGGAATATACAACCAGGGTAATAGGTAGGGATAGAGGAGAATTTTGTTCAGTTTGCATTTTAATAACTTACCAAACTTACACCTCAAATCAATATGTGAACAGGTTATTCTTTGGAGTTTGCGCATCTCAGAATTTTGCATTGCAGCTGTCCAAACAAAGTGCACACAAATATGTGTATATTATTAGGAGAAATGTTACACAAATGCAGACAAAATTTTGATGCACATTTTTTTTCAAAAAATTCACGAACTGCTACAGAAACAAGATGGAACAAACTGTGGGTTGGAAACAATAAAAAACCGAGAGAAACTAACATTGACAAATTCATCTATCCCTAATCAAAGCCTGCAGAGAATGTGCCTGTACTTTGAATTCTCCCCACTGCCTTTTGCCATGGACCAGGGGGAATCCTCACGGCAATGGGTTTAGTTTGCTCTCCACTTTGCAGCATTTTTTACTGAAGTTGAATCTGCCCTGTCTGGGGACACATAGGGCTTGAAAACCCGGATTATCCTAAAGCTCACCTGGGGCTCTCAGCAGGTCACATGGCAGTTTACTGCGAATTACTGCGAATTGTTTGGGTGGCTACTGGGTGGAGTCTCATCCATGTCATTATTTAGAGAGCCTGTTCTCTCCCTCCCACTCTCACCTTATTCTGCCCCTTCTGCTTTCTCTGGCCGGTGTGTGTGTTAGCACCCCCCACGCTCCCCACCCTATGTCTGACCCTCCCCACCCAATTTTTAAAATCTATTTTCCCTCTAAAACCACAATAACACAATAGCAACAGGGCTAAATGCTCAGACCCATTGATTTCATTTAACTTAGGGACTGGAACCATCAGGTGGAGTAGTTCTTTCCTAGTTGACTTTGCCCAACCTCTACTTGATGGCAAAGTAAAGACTTCTCCTCCAATGGTGCTATTTTGACTTATCACAATGCCCTAGATTTGCTATAGCACATATCTACTAAAGAATGGACTGGCCATGTCCCCTCCCCCCTTAAATCCTAGGCTTAAATCCTCTTTGACCTGGCAGTGGCCTGGGATGCTCCATTCCCTCTTCTTTCCCCAGTGAAAGTAGTTTTTCCCATTACCATTGAGAAAATCCCTAGGAGCGCAGTTGCAGACCCTCACATTACCACAGTAGTGGGGGCACTAAATCACTTTAGGTATCCTGCTTTTAATCTTTAACATATCCCTGCCTTCTATGCATATTTACTCAGAAGTAAGAAATATATCTCGCACCCCTATAGTGAAAGGGTCAAAAGCTAACTTTAGTAACTTGCCTTAAAGCGCTCGTTTGCTTCTCCGATGCTCTCTTAAAGCACTATTGCAATATTGTGCTTCTTTGATGTGCTGTAGTTTTTCTGTTATGTAAAATCCCTTCTCCGCTTTATCGCTTTATCACAGTAACATTATGGGAGCTTCTCATTGCGAGGAGGGGGAAGGAGAAAGGGTGTGTGTGGAAGCAATAGGCAAAAGTACACATATGGAAAAAATGGGGTGGGAGCAATAACTCCACAGCAGATTGCTGGGATGTGGTGAAATTGGAGTGGGCTGGGAAGCTCTCAGGAGCCTTCAGATGCTGCACTAGAGGACTGGGGATTTTAGTTTCTTCAGGGAAATCTGCACACACAGGGAAAATTAGTTGCTCTCCATAATGTAGTAGCAGCAGGGAGCCTGGACAGGGGCGGGAAACAAGGCTCACTCACTGGTCTCACCACCTTTGTCCACTCACTCCATTCCCCACTTGTAAAGAACTCCACTTGCCCCAGCTGGCTGCAGTTGGTGAAATTGGTGCACTTACTTCAGGTTCATGATGTAGCGCTAATGCTCTATTTCAACGTTGCGCTTTTATGCCTTATCGATTTAAGAGGCTTTTTTAAAAGTTAGAGGCTGTGGGGCTGAGCACACCTTCACTTTACACCAGAGTTTAGTGGCAGGCAAGGAAAAGTAAATATCACAAGATAGCTCAGAACTCCTGAATGGCCAGCTGTGAAATGGCAGAAACATCAGGAAAAATACATGGAGGGAAACACCCCTTGATTGGGGTCAGTGAGATCATGGCCAGGTGAAAGACACAGCCCTATGCAGGGTTCTTTTGATAGAGTAAATGCAGAAGGTTGGTGCACACTGCAACAGAAGCACAGAGAAGCCGAATTAAGGAAAAGAATCGGAGTAGAAGTAGTCTCAGAAAAACTGGTTTTAACTCCAGGGTGGCTATGGGATGGCCACAATGTCATGTACCCCAACGATCTCCAAATGCAGCAAACCCACAGCAAAACCCCTATGGGGACAACCCCCAGGAGTCACAAACCTGGGTAGACATAATTCATTTGGAACTCTGGAGTGCTTGTCTATTAGGGGTGTGCAAAACACTTACCCCATTCTGGCCAGCAGTCTGCAGTGGAAGGGGAGGCGATCCCTCCCTCCCCCCACAGAATCCTCCCCAGCTGGCTCTGCTCCGTGGCAAGGCCGCGGAGCCGCTGGCCAGTGCCGGCTGCAGCCGTACTCCACCCACTGCTGGGCTGTGGCCGCAAATGGCGGCCGCTATGCTGGCCCCCATTTGCGTCCCTGCCAAGCCGTGATAGGCTACATAAGTATCTACGTAGCCCATCATGGCAAAAGGCAAGGACACAAATGGCAGCTGCTACGCCATTTGCATCCCTGTCTTTTGCCGTGATAGGCTACATAGATACTTACGTAGCCTATTACGGGAAAGAGCAGGGTCGCAAATGGCGTAGTGGCCTATCATGGCAAAAGACAGGGATGCAAATGGCGTAGCGGCCGCCATTTGTGTCCCTGCCCTTTGCCGTGATAGGCTATGTTAGGGATGGCAGAGAATTCCGCCATGGATTCTATGGGACCCGGATTCTAAGAATCCAGTCCCCCCCAGAGTCCGTGGCAGAACGGATCACCCCACCCCACCACCCCGCGAAGTCCAACCCTGCTGGATCCTACTTGGCAGGCTGGCACCACTGGCTGTGGCTGTGGCTGTGGCTGTGGCTGCGGCCAGGTCCATCCGCAGCCGGTCTTTAGATGCAAATGGCATCCGGCCTAATGGACGCAAATGGTGTGCGCTACACCATTTGCATCCCTTCCCATGATAGGCTACGTAAGCTTTACGTAGTCTATCACAGAAGGGGAAGGGACGCAAATGGCGTCCGCTAGGCTGGACGCCATTCACGTCCAGAGACCAGCCGTGGCTGGAAATCCGGCAGCAGCTGGCCTTGGCCAGCGGCTCTGCAGACTCGCCATGGAGCGCAGCCAGCCAGGGAGGATTCTGGGGGGGAGGACCAGATCGCCTCCCCCCCAAATCACCCCAGTGGATGCAAGGTAAGGGGGTTTCATACACCCCTAGGTTACGTAGATACTTACGTAGCCTATCACGGCTTGGCAGGGACGCAAATGGCCATTGCGGCCACAGCCCAGCAGCGGCCGGAAGATGACCCGGAGCCACCGCCGCCAGGTAGGTCCGTTCCGGGGGGGATTTCAGGGGGTGGCAAGGGGGGTACTCCGTTCAGCCACAGACTCCGGGGGGCCGGATTCTAAAGAATCCAGCCTCACTGGAGTCCATGGCAGAATTCTCCAACTTCCCTATTGTCTATACTTCTGAAGACAGTAACTCAGTTTGTGGCTTGGTTGCACTATAGCTGGTAGTATCACAGTGCTCTAGATGTTCTGTATGATTGCTGTTATGAACTGTTCATTGGTTGTACCATATATTCATTCATTCATTCATTCATTTATTTATTTATTACATTTATATCCTGCCTTTTTTCCTCCTTAAGGAACCCAAGTACCTAGAGATGTAAAATTCCCAGAAATTTTGAAGCCATGGAAACAAAACCATTCCCCCCCTGCTGTTTTTTTCAGAAAAAAATGGAGATTTGGGGGAAAATTTAAAAATACGTAATACTCTTTCTTTCTTTCTTTCTTTTGCACTCTTTACAGTTCTAAAGTCACTTTGTTGCTTTAGGACAGCCTTCCCCAACCTGATGCCCTCCAGATATTTTAGACTTCAGCTCCTATCAGCCTCAGGCAGGATGGCCAATGGTAAGGAATATTGGCAATTGTAGACCAAAACATCTGCAGGGCACCAGGCTGAGGAAATCTGCTTTAGGAATGTAAAGCAGCCTTTATGTTCCAAAAGTTATATAAGCTCATAAAATTATTATATCTGAAAACTTTAAAAAGTGAACTCACTTAGTAAATTTGTCTGAATAATGTCTGACATTTATTAATGTCTGAATAAACTATGCCTTTAAAATGTAATATACATGATAATTTCATGAGCAAACCAAGTTATACATAACATATTTTAGGCTCCTAGTTTATGTCTGACCAGAGGGAACTTCTGGAAGTAGTCCTTGAAACATCTGAATCATCCTAGAAAACAAAAACAAAAACAGTCTTTGGGAAAAAATGGGGGGAAACTGTTTTTTTCTTATTTTTTTCTGGGTTTTTTTTCCAGGCCTTCACATCTCTATTTGTACCTCTACATTTGGGTATGTGTGCCTGTCTTTATTTGTCATGGATAAATAGTGTATGGCAGAATGACTTGCTTTTAATCTATCCTTACTTTCCTACCATAAGTTGAATAGCTGAATAAGATGATGACCTCCACAAACGTCTTTGCAGGACATTGTGTGAAGGCAGATGAGGCAGCCACCTTGCTAAAGCTAAGCAGGTCTGAGTGTGGTCAGTGTTTGGAGTGGAGAGCACCTGGGAACCACATGTAGCCACTCTGAGTTCCAAAATGGAAGAAAGGTGGGATATAAATGTAATAAACAAACAAAGAAACAAATGTAGTAAGGCTAAGTTCAATACTTGAAGTTTTATGAACTGCCATTCTGCCATACACTATTTATCCATGACAAATAAACACAGGCACACATACCCAAATGTAGAGGTACAAATAGAGATGTGAAGGCCTGGGAAAAAAACCCTCAGAAAAAAACAGTTTTCCCCCATTCTGGAAGTTGTAAATGTCTAACTTTGACTTGCAACTTAATAATATGGCAATATATACTGTAATGAGGATACTCAGTTTGCCATGTCATTCATATATCATATTGTGGGGATGTCAAAACAATTGTACAAGGTCATTAGCTGTGTCCAGTCTATTATCTATTAAAGATTTGACTGTTCTTTTATATGCCAGTGTTTACATTGACACCTGTACTAGCTATATGTTTGAAATGTTTCCAACTTGTAGCTAACATTAATTGCATGTAAGGGAATATCCACCATTGCATGAGTGGACTTCCCTTTGCTCTCTTTCCCTCTGCAGCTCCCTGCACATGTCCCAGTTCTGTTCCAGAGGGTTCCCCAACCCTCTAAATAATATTTTTTTTTTGGGGGGGGGGAGGTCTGCAGGGATAAGGACCCAGAGGATGTTAACAATTATAGGCCAGTGGCCAACATCCCCTTCCTGGGCAAGGTGCTTGAACGGGTGGTTTTAGGACAGCTCCAGGCACTGTTGAATGAAACAGATTATCTAGATCAATTTCAATTGGGCTTCAGGCCTGGTTTTTTGGAATGGAAACTGCCTTGGTCGCCCTGTGAGATGACCTCTGCCAGGAGAGAGATAGGGGGAGTGCGACCCTGTTGATTCTCCTGGACCTCTCAGCGGCTTTCGATACCATCGACCGTGGTATCCTTCTGGATAGGTCTGGGTTGGGAGTTGGAGGCACTACACTGCAGTGGTTCCGCTCCTACTTGGATGGCTGATTCCAGAAGGTGATGCTGGGGGATTATTGCTCTGTGCCATGGCAATTGTGCCATGGGGTTCCACAGGGCTCTATTTTATCCCCTATGCTGTTTAACATCTGCATGAAACTGCTGGGGGAGGTTATCCGGAGGTAGGGATGTACGAATCCCTTACCTGGTTCCCGTCGGGGCATCCACTGGGAGGAGAGACGATCTGTTCCTCCCCCCAGAATCCTCAACAGAGGGGGAGGTGATGTGGTCCTCCCCCCTGGAATCCTGCCTGGCCGGCTCCGCTCCGCAGCTGTGCCACAGAGCCTCTGGCCAGGCCGATCCGCAGCAGGGCCTCCAGCCGCTGCCGGGCTGGTGTGGACGCAAATGGCGACCTGTGTAGGGGATGCCATTTGCGTCCCTACGGTAGCCTGTGATAAGCTACGTAAATACTTACGTAGCCTATCACAGCTAAAGCAAGGACGCAAATGGTGGCCGCTATGCCATTTGTGACCCTGCTCTTTGCCGTGATAGGTTACGTAAGTATTTACGTAGCCTATCATGGTAAAGGCAGCCACACAAATGGCGGCCGCTATGCCATTTGCGTGGCCACCTTTACCGTGATAGGCTACGTAAATACTTACGTAGCCTATCACGGCAAAGAGTAGGGGCGCAAATGGCATAGCAGCTGCCATTTGCATCCCTGCTCTTTGCCGTGATAGGCTATGTAAATACTTATGTAGCCTATCATGGCTGCCTGCAAGTACACAAATGGTGGCCGCTACAACAGCTGCCATTTGCAGCCGCAGCAGCCCGGGAGACCAGCTGGAGCTGCCGCCGGTGCTGCCAGCGCTGGAGCCGCAACTGTCCTGGGTAAGCTCTGTCCCGGGGGGATTCTGCAGGGTGGCAGGGGGTAGGAGGCCATTCCACCATGGATTCTAAAGAATCCAGCCTCATTGGAGTCCGTGGCAGAATTCTCTAACATCCCTATCCGGAGGTGTGGGCTGAGGTGTCATCAATATATGGATGACACCCAGCTCTACCTCTCTTTCTCATCAAACCCAGGTGAGGCAGTGGCTGTTCTGAATCAGTGCCTGGGCATGGTAATGGACTGGATGAGGGCCAATAAACTGACTGGATGAGGGCCAATAATCCAGACAAGACAGGGGTACTGTTAGTGGGTGGTTCGTCTGCCTGGCTAGGTGATATTCAACTTGTTCTAGAGGGGTTGCACTCCCCCTAAAGGATCATGTTCATAGTTTGGGGGTGCTCTTGGATCCAGAACTGTCACTTGAGGCACAGGTGAACTCAGTGGCACGGAGCACTTTTTATCAGCTTAGGCTGGTATACCAACTATGCCCTTATCTGGACAGAGATAGCCTAGCTACAGTTATCCATGCTGTGATAACTTCTCGTCTGGATTACTGCAATGCATTATATGTTGGGTTGGGCTGCCTTTGAAAATGGTCTGGAAACTTCAGCTGGCCCCAAATAGGGCAGCAAGATTGTTATCAGGGACTGGCCTGCGAGCTCATATTATGCCAGTACTTTTTTAGCTGCACTGGCTGCCAGTCCATTTCCGGGCACGATTCAAAGTGCTGGTGTTAACATTTAAAGCCCTTAACGGCTTGGGGCCAGGTTATCTGAAGGATCGCCTCTTCCCATATGTGCCTGCCCAGACCTTAAGGTCATCGTCAGCGGCCCTTCTCCGTTAGTCCCTGCCAAAGGAAGGGAGGTGGGTGGCTACTAGGAGGAGGGCTTTTTCTGCTGTGGCACCCCGGCTCTGGAATGAGCTCCCTAGTGAGGTTCGCCTTGCACCTACATTCTATTCCTTTCAGTGCCAGGTGAAGACCTTTTTATTTTCCCAGGCATTTTAGCATTTTAGCTTTCTAGACTTTTAGCTTTGCTGTTTTAAATCTGTATTTTAAATTCCTGCACTGCTGCTAGGTTTTATTGTGATTGTATTGTTATACTGTGGTTTTAATGTTCTATATGTTTTAAATTGTTTTATTGTGTGCTGTTTGGTTTTAATTTTTGTGAACCGCCCAGAGAGCTTCGGCTATTGGGCGGTATAGAAATGAATGAATGAAAGAATGAATGAATGAACAAACAAACAAACAAGGGGAAAACTGTTCCACCAGTGGTTTCCATTCTAGCATTGGATCCAACCCAATACCTTGATTGCTAAAGTTAGCTTATTTATCATGCATACGTAGCCTTGGTTCTTTCAGTGATGATGCACAATCAGCTTGAAACAATGTTGAAATTTCTAGTAGTGGGTTAATAGAATAGAAAATATTCTGATAAGAGGAAATTTGTAGAAAGGGATTAATAATGGCATTAGATTAAAGAGCAAATGATAGAAGATAATTGCCATGGTACAAAAAATATGCTGACGGAATAGTTTGTTGAAATGGAATATGTTGCTGTGATCCTACCAATAAGATTTGATAAATTAAGTTTATGTAGCCTACAAATAAACATTTACTTAGCTCTGTTAAAGATTACCAATTAGTAGCTGGTGACCAAGCTGTATATATAGTCCAGTAGACCTTCTGCTTAGACAATGCCTAAGTGTAAACACATTTCACTCAAAATTATTCCATTTGCACTTTGTACAGGCCAGTATTCTATATTAAATATCCAAAATCTAAAAACAACGAAGCAGGCCTGAAAAAACTGTGACTTTTTTTTTGTTTTTCATACAATACTACATTCAAGTGTAAATTGCCTTTATCATAAAAGAACTATCAACAAAGGTTCCACATGAAACATCAAGCTATTTACTGCATATCTAATGTCTTATTACAGCAAAATATAGGCAGATATAGGCGATCAGTTAATATCATACTATATGATGAAATAGTCATTGCAACCTATTATGTGCAAGTCTTGATATTGAAGCAATTGAGAATATACATATGCATTCTTTTTTTTACTACCAACATTACTGCGTAGTTCTTTTCTTCACTGATAACAACTGATAATGCACTTATGCAACTGTTACCACTGCAATGCTTGCAAACCACAATACAAATAAGACCATAAAGTTGGAATGTACATCATTGACTGCAAGTTTTGTCAACTGTGTTTTGGCAAGTACAGCTCGCCGTCTTTAGTAATTGCTCTGGTGCTGGTTCTTTTTTTGTGGCTACTGGATGAAAGTATCCATATAAACATTGCCATCTGGGTTGTTCTGTAAACAATTATTTATTTATTAAATTTATATACTGCTCAACAGCTGAGGCTCTCTGGGCAGTTCACAACAATTAAAACCATAGAATACAACACAATAAAACAAAAGACTTTAAAAGTAGCATGTAAAACCAAAGTAAAACCCAACAGCAGTTACAACCCAGGGAAAGCCTGGGTGAAAAGGTGTGTTTTTGAGTTTACATGTTGTAAACTCAAAAGTATTTTCCATATCAAACACTGGACATGAATGGTACATACAAGCAGCATCAATAGTTGGACATGCAATGTTCAGCTCTCTGTAGATAGTTTCTTAATGTCCTTAATGTGCTTTGCTGCATGCTGAGTGGCTCACTGTATTTCCATCATCTGCCTCCCCACCTTCCATGTACCAACCCTCATTGGCTTTTTCATGATTGCTCTGTGAACATATCTGTCCATGCTCCAACCCATATTCTGATGCCTTAATGTGAAATTACTTTCCTGGAATGCTTTGTCTTCTTCTGGTTACTTGTCTTTACATTCTGTCATTTGTTGAATGTATAGTCTGGCACATTTGGCATAATTATTGTGTTCAGCAGCTGAAAAAATGGAAGCATTAGTTCAACACTCTGCAAATGTAATTTCCAGTTCCTAGGCATTTGTGCCCATATAAATGCCTTTGCTATATCAACCATGTGAAAGTACATAATCCAAATATATGCTGTTCTACTCTTTCTCAGGGTTTCTTTAGTTTCCTCAAGCCTTTTGGATAATAGTTGTAGAACTATTGAAAGACATTTCTGCTCCACTGGTGTTTCTTTACTAATGGATTTCTAAAAAAATAAGAGTTCCTTGATTACCGGGTTGTCAATCTCCATTGCTTTACAGGATTCAGGGGACAGATCTTTGTTCTCTTTAGCGGTCTTTGCTGTGATATGTTTGTTGATGTCTGAGGGTAAGACAATGTATGCTCTCTAGTGGTTCTCACCTCTGAAATATTGTAGTGTATTGTAGTGTACTTCTGCTATTAGTAGAGCACTTACTGCCGTTGATACCAGTAACTTGCCATGGACAGCATGTGAGTATGCTTTGCCTGTCATTATATGACCACAGCATCCACACATACCCAGCTCCAGGATTTCCTCAATCCCAGATCCACTCATCAGATTCCCAATGTCTCCCAAATATGGCATCAAAAGATGGAATCCCCCAAGACATATAATAATCTTATTAAGATAGGAATTTACTTCTTGAATTGCTTTTATACACAGACTCTGATGGAGAGTAACAATAGGCACATCCATACCAAATCTCTGCGATTCTGCAGATATGAATGTTAGGGTGGTGTACATGCAACTGAGACTAGTTGGGTTTAAGTCTATCAGCTGGAGGAACAATGTAGACCACACGCTCTGCATGAACCCTGACCATCTGGGCCCTGGTTGTCTTTGTAATCTATTTATAACCCACAGCAGCAGGACTAGCCCTCCCTTGAGGTGGGGTGAATCTCCCACTACAAATGGCAAACCAGCAAATTGTGCACTCTCCCCCACCAGGAGGGTACCTCCCTGCCATCGTCTCACTCCAGCAAGGTGAGTGCTCCAGAGAACCTGCCAGCTATGCTCTCCTGCTGTGGAAATTGGAAAATTGATTTTCCAAGCAGATATGTGTGGATGTGGGCTCTCCATGTATCTCCTCTTGTGTTATAAATTTCTTTGAATGTTTATGTTATTTGCATGTTTCTAACTTCAGTAACAATTACCCACCCACCCTTTTTTTTTGTTATTTGTCCATGATAACTTTGCCACATAATAAACAGTTTTCTTTGAAACTGAACTATGGAACTTCTGAGTGAAGCACATGACATTTCATCTTCCTCTTTTTTCAAATAGCTTTATATGTAGTTCTTGTTGGAATGGGTGCTATGGCTTGCTTTGTGGACTTTCAGTCCACCTTGAGGAACTTCTACAACTCTCTCAAGGAAAGTGTTACATCTTTCCTTGCTCACTTCAGTGATGTCTCTCATGCCTTTTTCCTGAAGAATCGCATAACAGTCATCATCTCCAAGACCACAGTCACAAATAATAATGTTCCGCATCCTTTGTTGTGAAATTTATTGAAATGTTAAAGCAGAAAAGATAGCTGCATTTGTGACATGAGTTCATTATCAACATTTTGTGTCTTAAGTTAAAACATATATCACATATGGAAATAACAGGTAGAATTGATATAAATAAATGTGAAAAATAGGTAGCAGCAGGAAAACAGCCTTTCCCCAGGAAGAAAGGTCTAGTTTTTTTTTTATTTTTGGCCTTTGCACAGAAAGACATTCTCAAAAAGGAAAGGATGTTTAGGGTGAAATTAGTTTATGGTCAACTTCTACAACTTCTACTGGACTAATACTAGAGTTCATGGGCATTCCTGAAAATCTGATATGTGTTCTAGTATGTACATGTGTTTGTGTGCATGTATATTAATATGTATGAATATGCATTTGTAGAGATCACAGAATTGTATGGAAGCACATCATTATCATGAGAAATTAGAAATAAAGTAGAACAATATCCATTATGAGAAGCAAAGGGTGTGTGGACATACGGCATGTAACTTACAAAGATGCCTGGGCAGGAGGACCACTGTGGGTCCTTTGTATTTGTTGTATACAAAGACACTGCAATGCAATCCCTTGCAGAATTCATGTCACTGGAAGCTGGGGGTCTCCCCTCCCCATTGGGCAAATGATATGAGAAGTGTGTGTAACTGGGGGTGGGGTATGGATGGAGAGAGAAAGATTAACCTCCTCCCCACATTCTGTGATCCCAGTCAAAATTGCCCCCCTGGTTGCTTTAGGATAAAACCGAGAGAGAAAGGGAGCTGCACACTACATATCCAATCTAACACGTATTTTGACTCTAAGTCACCAGTGTGAATGAGAGACAGATTTTATTCTTGCTGGCAACCATTCATTTATAGCAGAGCAAAGAAGTACATTCTGACACCAGTGGGATGGGGCTGAAACTTAGGAACATGGGAAGCTGCCTTATACTGAGTCAGACCACTGGTCCATCTAGCCTAGGATTGTTGGCACTGACTGGCAGTTTTCCCAGCCCTATCCAGAGATGCCAGGGACTGAACCTGGGACCTTCTGCATGCAAAGTATGTGCCCTACTACTGAGATATGGCCATCCCCTATTATATCTGTTTCTTGTTTCTATGGAGCAATGGGCAGGCTTGGCTTAGCCCTATCTCAGTCATGTCACAGATCATAGTCCATTGATCTGTCAAGAACAGTTTCCATTAAGAAGCTATCCTGTCTCTGTCCTCATAGCACCATTATGGATTCAGCATGGCTGTTTTTGTTGTTCTTTTTTTGGAGTGGGGGCAAGCTGCAATGGGATCAAACTTTGGGGATTAGCTTGTAGATATATAGATAAGTCAGTGAAATTTCACAGGTGATGGTTGTGTATCATCAGTGTGAACCTTCTAAGTTTAAGAAATATTTATTCATTTATTTAATTGGTATCATGCCTTTTCACTTACCCCCCAAATGGTGCTCAAGGTGGCTAACAATAAAATCAAGGTTAAAAACAAATAAATTAAAAAATCACAATAAAAAACAGTGTGGAAGAAATAATACATGTGAAAGAAATAATACATGACCACAGAATCTTTCTTAGACGAGTAGCAATTACTGGAATTTAGTGCCCTGAAGAAAGGCCATATAGTTGCAAACAGGTTGGGATTTGGATATCTATCCTTGTGGGTTATCAGTTTTTCAGTTCCTTCATTAGCTTCCATGGACTGCCCAGATAAGAAGCCATTGGCAGTTCCTCCTGAGCATGTCAAATGGTTCAGCCTCCCTAGACGAGTAAGGAATGTGTGCTAGAAGGGAAGGAATGAAAAACAGTTCTAGATATTGCTTTCCCCATCTCCCCTCCATCATACTTTTATCACTTTACCATTCATATTTTTTTTTCTTTCCAGAAGCTCTGATTGTATGGCAGAAAATATTGTATATAACATTTTGACACAATAGCATTTTATAGATACAGTATCAATTAGAGCTGGGCGAGGTCTTCCTTCTTGTATTGGATTAACTTGAAAATGACCCAAGTCCTTTTCTTTTCTTTAAAATGGAAGGAATAGATCTTTTTCAGGTTTGGAAAATGATTCCTACCTCCTAGTAGTGTTTTTTTCTGCATGCATACTCAGAAAGCAGCCTATGTATGCAAGAAGATGGATACTATTGGCTCCATTTGTACAGGACCTAATTTCTAAGGCTGCATTCCCCCCAAGCATAGATGGGGGGTGGAAATGCAAGGGTCCCCTCTGGGGCTGAACCACCACCCCATCCCAACTCTAGTTTTCCAAAGCAGGGGTACATCTGGAAAATTTTCTGTGGCTTAGATTTTAATACTCACCCCTCCTTTGAGACAAGGATTACTGAGTCCCTGACTTACTTCAAGACCCGAGCCTGGTAAACATCAATGGCATCTCCAGTACTAATCCAGATTTCAGGATGGCATGGATTTTTAGAGAATAAGATATGAACTATGCTCTGATGCTTAACTAAAATGCCTTTAAAATATTAAAACCTTTGATAAGATGTCATGAATTTGGAAAATCTAGTGGGGTTTGGAAGGGGTGTGTGTGTGTGTGTGTGTGTGTGTGTGTGTATGGATGGTTTACTCAAGATCTTATCTTAGTTCGCACAGAGATAAATGGGTTAAATTTGAGCCCACACCTATCTAGCTTCAAAACAGTGTAATTGAGATCAGAATTCAAGCACAGAATGAAAGAGTATCAAGTTTTAACTTGTATGAAATCAAGTGAAACAGAAACATCTGGCTATATTCATTCCAGACAGAATGATGCATTGAAAATTCTTAAGACTCTTGCTTCTTCAGCACTAGTGAGATATGGCCAATTCTTTATATATTTTGGATGAGAAAATTTTGTGAACTCTGGAAACAGACCAATGTCTAGAATAGGCATTGTTATTACATCATACATTGTCAAGGATGACTAAACTTCATTCTTGCACTTTAAAGTTCATGGCTTAAAGAAAATATATCTGTTGTTGTTGTTGTTGTTGTTCAGTCGTTAAGTCGTGTCCGACTCTTTGTGACCCCATGGACCATAGCACGCCAGGCCTTCCTGTCCTCTGCTCTCTCCCGGAGTGTGCTCAAGTTCATATTCATCGCATCGGTGATGCTATCTAGCCATCTCATCCTCTGCCGTCCCCTTCTCCTTTTGCCTTCAGTCTTTCCCAGCATCAGGGTCTTTTCCAGGGAGTTTTCTCTTCGCATTAGGTGGCCAAAATATTTGAACTTCAGCTTCAGTATCTGTCCTTCCAATGAGCAGTCAGGGTTGATTTCCTTTAGGATTGACTAATTTGACCTCCTTGCAGTCCAGGGGACTCGTAAGAGACTTCTCCAGCACCACAGTTCGAAAGCATCAATTCTTCGGCGCTCAGCTTCCTTATAGTCCAGCTCTCACAGCCATACATTGCTACTGGGAAAACCATAGCTTTGATTATACAGACCTTTGTCGGCAAGGTGATGTCTCTGCTTCTTACTATGCTGTCTAGGTTTGCCATAGCTTTCCTCCCAAGGAGCAAGCGTCTTTTAATTTCATGGCTACAGTCACCGTCTGCAGTGATCTTGGAGCCCAAGAAGTAAAATCTGTCACTGCTTCCATGTCTTCCCCTTCTATATGCCAGGAAGTGATGGGGCCAGATGCCATGATCTTAGTTTTGTTAATGCTGAGTTTCAAACCAGCTTTTGCACTCTCCACTTTCACCCTCAGCAAGAGGCTCTTTAGATCCTCTTTGCTGTCTGCCATTAGGGTGGTATCATCTGCGTATCTGAGGTTGTTGATAATTCTCCCGGCAATCTTAATTCCAACCTGTGATTCATCCAACCCGGCGGCATTTCTCATAATGTACTCTGCATATAAATTAAATAAGCAGGGTGACAATATACAGCCTTGTTGTGCTCCTTTCCCAATAGCAAGCTTTAAAAAGAGATAGAGAATGGTCATTCACATGACATAAGTAAGATAATAAATCATCAGGAGGGAACCTGTAAAATATCTTCCCTTCTTCATCAGGTTGCTGTTCTGTTCATGGCATATATTTGTTGATTTTGCACTCTGATGATTAGGACATTAGCAGAAGCAAAGCTTAGTAGCTTGCTTAGGTGATAGACTTGTAAACTACTCTGAATAGAGGTTTACAAGTGGGTTGCAGTTCCTCTAAAAGACTAAGTGCAGTGTAGTCTGGGAGGCTTTCTGAACTCTGCCCTAACTGGGGAAGCTCAGGTGGCTGCAGTGTCCAGGAGTTAGGGATGGCAGAGAATTTCTCCCCGAAACTTCAGGGGACCAAGCGCCAACGTGTTCTGCCCCCTGAACAAGTTTCGGGGAGAAATTCTCTGCACCCCCCCGCCCCCCGCACACACCCCCGGGACGGGACTTACCTTTGCCGAATGTCCCTCCCGGCGGCGGGTCCGGCTGGCGGTTCGGCGGGTGTTCGTGCGGGGCGGGAGCGGCAGCCGGTCTTTCGACCGGCTGCCGCCGCCGCCATTCCAATCAAAGAAAAAAAAAAAAATGCCCCCGTGATAGGCTATGTGACGATTAACGTAGCCTATCACGGCTAGATTTGCAAAGTCAGCCGTGATAGGCTATGTGACGATTAACGTAGCCTATCACGGCTAGATTTGCAAAGTCAGCCGTGATAGGCTACGTCAATCGTCACGTAGCCTATCACGGGTGACTTAAAAAAAAAAAGCGCGTACGGATAATGGCGGCCCCCATAGGGAGCCGCCATTCTCGTTCCTTATTTGGTCGCTGTAGTCTACGTAAAGATTTACGTAGACTACGGCAAAAATAAGGGCAACGCTGCATTGCCCTTATTTTCGCCGTAGTCTACGTAAATCTTTACGTAGACTACAGCGACCAAATAAGGAACGCGAATGGTGGCTCCCTATGGGGGCCGCCATTAGCGTACGCGCTTTTTTTTTTTTAAAGTCACCCGTGATAGGCTACCTGACGATTGACGTAGCCTATCACGGCTGACTTTGCAGATCTAGCCGTGATAGGCTACGTTAATCGTCACGTAGCCTATCATGGGGGCGTTTTGTTTTTTTTTTAACAATGGAGTTCGTGGCCGGGCGAGGCGGGAAGCCTCCTCCCCAGCCTGAATTTCGGCCGGGACGAGGCAGGAAGCCTCCCCCCCCAGCCTGAACTTCGCGGAGGGAGCAGTGAAGCGCCTCCCCCCCACCGCGAACAAGCTTCGATGACAGGTAAGTGACTTTCGTCCACCCCTACCAGGAGTGCATTTTACCAGTTTAGGCTGGAATTAGGGATGTACGAAACCCATTTACCAGTCCACTGAAGGGGTCTGCGGGCAGGGCAATCTGTCCCTCCCCCCAGAATCCTCCTCAGCCAGCTCCACTCCACGGCGAGTCTGTGGAGCCACCAGCCGGGCCCGTCTGCATCCGGACTTCCGTCCACTGCCATGCAAATGGTGTCTGGCATAGCGGACGCTATTTGTGTCCCTGCCCTTGGCCATGATAGGCTACATAAATATTTACATAAGCTATCACAGCAAAGAGCAGGGAGACAAATGGCGTAGTGGATGCCATTTGCGTCCCTGCTCTTTGCTGTGATAGGCTACATAAATATTTACGTAGCCTATCATGGCCAAGGGCAGGGATGCAAATGGCATCTGCTACACTGGACGCTATTTGCATCTGCAGCCTGGCAGCGGATGGCTGCGGACCGAAGACGACAGACCCGGACCGGCCGGCGCCAGGTAAGGTCCGTCCTGACTGGACTTCACGGGGTGGCAGGGGGGAGCAGTCCGTTCCGCCACGGACTCTGGGAGGGGCTGGATTTCTCCGCCATCCCTAGCTGGAATGCCATATCTGGAGAGGACAGACCTTGCCTCAGTTATCCATACACTGCTGATATCCAGGATAGACTACTGTAATGGCTGTATGTGGGGCTGCATTTAAAGATAGCTTGGAAACTTCAGCTGGTGTAGAATGTGGCTGGCTGGCCACCTGTGTGTTGGTGGGGGAGAGGTGGGCAGTTCATAAGCACCTATACTGTGCCAGCTGCATTGGTTACCAGTGCATTTTTGAGCCAAATTTAAAGTGCTGAATTTGACCTTTAAAGCCTTAAATGGTTTGGAACCGAATTACTTGAAGGACCACCTTCACCCATATCAGCCTGCCCATACTTTAATAGCAGCAACAGGGGCCCTTCTTGCTTGCCCACCTTTGAGGTCAATTAGGTGGGCAAGTACACAAGAGAGGGTCTTTTCTGCAGTGGCCCCATACCTATAGAATGAGTTGCCATCGAGGGTCTGTCATGTCCCAACATTGCAAGCTTCTTCTGCAGAAGAGCAGAATATAAATAAAATGATTTCATTATTAACCCCTTAACATATTTGTGCATGGGTCCCCTGGAAGGGGGGAATTAAACCCACCCATTTCCATAGCCTCCATAATTACAAGAGTCCTCAAGAAAGTGCAGTAAGCTTTTTTATTTTAAGTCTTTTTCTCTAGTTACAGCACTGAAGACTACTAAGCATATAGACTTACAACCCAGGGTAAGAAATTATGTCTCCCTCCCTTTCTGGCTTTAAACCACGAGCATGTTCATCTCTCCCCTTTAGATGTACTGGCCTTTCCGGTGGCAACTCTTCATGGTTTTCCTTCAAAGGATGCTGTCCATCCTGGGGAAGTAGCTCTGCAGACCAACTATCCGCAGGCAGCACTCTGTTTTAACTTTATATTCAGTCTCACCTGCCTGTCGCCTCTCTGCCTGGGTGTTTTTAGCAAGAGAATTTGATCTGGTGAATCCCAGTGGGCTGGTACAATACTGTTACACTTGTGCACCTCACTTCTGAGCGGTGAGACATCTCAGGGGTTCCAGCAATTACTTAGACTTCAGTTTCCAGAGAAGGACGACACTGGAGAGTTCTGGTGTTTCTGTCATATCAGGTTTATGCACACAGATATTAAGATAAAGGTCCACAGCATTACCACTTCAACAAATCCCTGTTCCCCCTCAGCTGTCTAGAGGTTTACTGTAGTGAGCCAAAATGAGCTATCTCCACCATTTTAGATCTTACACACACCCTTCCCTTGGCCTAGAAGTACCAAAAGTTACCAGCTCAAAAAATATAGAGTTTGAGGGTGGGGGGATCCAGTAATCAGAGGCACAGAGTTGTAAAAGATCCTGGAAGGTAATTTAGACTGACCCCAGACACATAACACTGTGAAGAACGTGCATTGAAGCTTGTGCAGAATGCATTTACTCCACCACTGAGTAAACAGAATTTCCAGACAACAGGGATTAGGGAAAGGGGCTTCCAGATAAGAAGGGACATATATTCCCCAGCATAGCTGGCTGGGGAATGTTGGATACTGTGGGATGTTTTTTTCTGTCTAAACATGCATAGGATTGCACCCTAAGTGTGTGTGGGACATGCTGTGGTCAATGATGATTAAGAACATACTCTGCACATGTTCAGAAAAGGTGTGTTGTTAAGTTGTATTTTATAACACTCAGCCCTTCTATTGAAAATAAATTCCAGGGGAGAACATAAGCATAAACTAAGTCCTGTTGATCTATATGAGACACGCATTCAGCCTGCATGGATTGCCTCCCTGCCCACAGGGTCTTGGTCTTGGTCTACTTGTGAACTGCTGATTCCATACAAGAAAAGGAACCACACTGGCATATGAAACCTGTGCTTTTTGTAGCTAGTGCTCATTTCTGTAACAAAGTCCTGGACAAGGGTTTTGAAACAATCTTGCGTAGGCATGAACAGAGTTTCCCAGCTTATTTGCACGTTTGAACTGGGTGCATTGGAAAAATTTCACAAAAGGCTTGAGACCTAGGGATGTACAAAAGTCACTTACCTTTTAACGAAATTGATTTGAGGTGGGGGGGAGGCGCTCTGTCCCTCCCCCCTGAAATTCTGGCCGGCCGGCTCCGCTCCGCAGGGATTCTGCAGAGCCGCCGGCCAGCTCCTCCAGCGGCCGGTCATCCAGCCGCTGGCTAGCAGGGACGCGAATGGTGGCGGCTGTAGCCGCCGCCATTTGTGTCCCTGCAGTCAGCCCTGATAGGCTACGTAAATGTTTACGTAGCCTATCATGGCTGATTTAAAAGAAAAAAAAATGCGCGTACGCAAATGGCGGTGCCCATGGGCGCCACCATTTGCGTTCCTTATTTTGGCACGTCTTAGTCTACGTAAACATTTACGTAGACTAAGTTGGCGAAAATAAGGGGAACGCAAACAGCGTAGATGCTACGCTGTTTGTGTTCCCCTTATTTTCGCCGTCTTAGTCTACGTAAATGTTTACGTAGACTAAGACGTGCCAAAATAAGGAACGCAAATGGTGGCGCCCATGGGCACCGCCATTTGCGTACACGCATTTTTTTTTTCTTTTAAATCAGCCGTGATAGGCTACGTAAACATTTACGTAGCCTATCACGGTATTTTTAAAAAATTTAGCCGTGATAGGCTACGTAAATCTTTATGTAGCCTATCACTTTTTTTTTTTTTACTGGAAATGGCGGCAGCGGCAGCCGGTCAGAAGATCGGCTGCCGCAGCCGCCGCCGCACCGCTGCCGAAGCTGCCACCGCCAGGAAGATTCACCCAAGGTAAGTCCCGTCCTGGGGGGGTGGGGGAGTGGCAGACCATTTCGCCACCGATTTTGGGGGGGCGAATGCACTGGCATTTGGCCTCTCTGAGATTCGTGGCGAAATTCTCTGACATCCCTATTGAGACCTGACAAAATTAATAATTCTTTGTGATTTATAGCCTACTAATGATAACAATGCTAATTAGGATGGTGTGTGTGTGTGTGTGTGTGTGATGGGTGGAGGCTCAAGGGGAGTATTTAATGTTAATTGTTTTGGGTACCAGAACTAAAAATGTAAAAACACTCTCTAGGTATTGAGTCTTAGCTGCATGTCTGCTGTAACAGCAGTGGGATCCTAAGGAAAATAATAGAGTTTAAGCAGGTACCTATCCCAAAAGAGGCAAATATGGCAACCCACTCCAGTTTTCTTTCCAAGAAAACCCCATGGAACGTATCACAAGGCTAAAAGATATGATGCCGGAAGATGAGCCCCTCAGGTCAGAAGGTGTCCAATATATTACTGGGGAAGAGCAGAGGGAATTTCCAAGTAGCACCAGAAAAAGTGAAGCAGCTGGGCCAAAGCTGAAAGAACACTCAGCTGTGGATGTGTCTGGTGGTGAAAAGAAAGTCCGATGCTGTAAAGAACAATATTGTCTAGGAACCTGGAATGTCAGATCAATGAATCAAGGTAAGCTGGAGGTGGTCAAACATGAGATGGCAAGATTGAACATCGACATCTTGGGAATCAGCGAACTAAAATGGACAAGCATGGGCGAATTTAATTCAGGTGACCATCATATCTACTACTGTGGGCAAGAATCCCTTAGAAGAAATGGAGTAACACTCATAGTCAACAAAAGGGTGGGAAAAGCAGTACTGGGGTACAAGCGCAAAAACGATAGAATGATCTCAGTATGAATCCAAGGCAAACCATTCAACATCACAGTAATTCAAGTCTATGCCCCAACCACTGAGGCCGAAGAAGCTGAGGTTGATCAGCTCTATAAGCCCTACAACACCTTCTAGAACTAACACCAAAAAAAGATGTCCTCTTCATCATAGGGGATTGGAATGTTAAAGTAGGAAGTCAAGAAATCACCGGAGTAATAGGCAAGCATGGCCTTGGTGTACAAAATGAAGCAGGGCAAAGGCTAATAGAGTTTTGCCAAGAGAACATACTGATCATAGCAAACACTCTTTTCCAACAGCACAAGAGGCGACTCAGACTCTACACATGGACATCACCAGAATGATTATGTCCTTTGCAGCCAAAGATGGAGAAGCTCTATTCAGTCAGTAAAAACAAGACCTGGAGCTGACTGTGGGTAAGATCACGAGCTTCTTATTGCAAAATTTCGGCTTAAATTGAAGAACGTAGGGAAAACCACTAAACCATTCAGGTATGACCTCAATCATATCCCTTATGAATATACAGTGGAGGTGAGGAATAGATTTCAGGGATTAGATCTGATAGACAGAGTGCCTGAGGAACTATGGACGGAGGTCAGTAACATTGTTCAGGAGGCAGCAACGAAATCCATCCCAAAGAAAAAGAAATGCAAGAAAGCAAAGTGGCTGTCTGATGAGGCTTTACAAGTAGCTGAAGAAAGAAGGGAAGTGAAAAGCAAGGGAGAAAGGGGAAGATAAATCCAACTGAATGCAGAGTTCCAGAGAATAGCAAGGAGAGACAAGAAGGCCTTCTTAAATGAACAATGCAAAGAAATGGAGGAAAACAACAGAATGGGAAAGACTAGAGATCTCTTCAAGAAAATCGGAGATCTCAAGGGAACATTTTGTGCAAAGATGGGCATGATAAAGGACAAAGAAGGCAGGAACCTAACAGAAGCAGATGAGATTAAGAAGAGGTGGCAAGAATACGTAGAAGAACTATACAGGAAAGATCTTAATGTCCCTGATAGCCATGATAGCGCGGTCACTGAACTTGAGTCGGACATCCTAGACAGTGAAATCAAGTGGGCCTTAGGAAGCATTACTAACAACAAAGCTAGTGGAGATGACAGTATTCCAGCTGAGCTATTTAAGATCCTAAAAGATGATGCTGTTAAAGTGCTGCACTCAATATGCCAACAAATTTGGAACACTCAGCAGTGGCCACAAGACTGGAAAAGGTCAGTTTACATTCCAATTCCAAAGAAGGGCAATGCCAAAGAATGTTCAAACTACCGTACAATTGTGCTCATTTCACATGCCAGCAAGGTTATGCTCAAAATCCTACAAGCAGCAAGCTAGGCTTCAGCAGTATTGATCCAAGAACTACTGGAAGTACTAGCTGGGTTTCGAAGAGGCAGGGGAACTAGAGATCAAATCGCCAGCATTCGCTGGATCATGGAGAAAGCAAGAGAATTCCAGAAAAACATCTATTTCTGCTTCATTGACTACGCTAAAGCCTTTGATTGTGTGGATCACAACAAACTGTGGCAAATTCTTAAAGAGATGGGAGTACCAGACCACCTTACCTGTCTCCTGAGAAACCTGTATGATGGTCAAGAAGCAACAGTAAGAACCGGACATGGAACAACCGATTGGTTCAAAACTGGGAAAGGAGTACGACAAGGCTGTATATTGTCACCCTGCTTATTTAATTTATATGCAGAGTACATCATGAGAAACGCCGCTGGGTTGGATGAATCACAGGTCAGAATTAAGATTGCCAGGAAAATTATCAACAACCTCAGATACGCAGACGATACCACCTTAATGGCAGAAAGCGAAGAGGATCTAAAGAGCCTGTTGTTGAGGGTGAAAGTGGAGAGTGCAAAAGCTGGTTTGAAACTCAACATTAACAAAACTAAGATTATGGCATCTGGCCCCCTTACTTCCTGGCATATAGAAGGGGAAGAAATGGAAGCAGTAACAGATTTTATTTTCTTGGGCTCCAAGATCACTGCAGACAGTGACTGTAGCCATGAAATTAAAAGACGCTAGCTCATTGGGAGGAGGGCTGTGGCAAACCTAGACAGCATATTAAGAAGCAGAGACGTCAACTTGCCGACAAAGGTTCGTATAATCAAAGCTATGGTTTTCCTAGGGATGTACGAAACCCCTATCTGGCTCCACGCCGGGCAATCTGCGGTGGGGGGGAGGTGCTCCGTCCCTTCCCCCGGAATCCTCGATGGGGGGGAGGCACTCCGTCCCTCCCCCTGGAATCTTGCCGGGCCGGCTCCGCTCCACGGCCAAGCCGCAGAGCTGCTGGCCTGCTCCGGCCACCGGCAGCCAGACATCCGGCTGCTGGGCAGCCCTGCAGGGACGCAAATGGCGGCTGTCATAGCCACCGCCATTTGCGTCCCTGTATTGAGCCTTGATAGGCTACGTAAATATTTATGTAGCCTATCACGGCAGGGGAAAAAACCCCAGCATATTCAAATGGTGGTAGCCGCTGCCATTTGCATACGCTGGTGCTTTTCCCCCCGTGCCGTGATAGGCTACGTAAGTATTTACGTAGCCTATTATGGCTATTGAGAGGAGGAAGCGAATGGCGGCCGCAGGACAGCCACCATTCGCAAAGCAACACGGACAGGAGCAGGTAAGTGCTCCGTTTCATGTGCCTTTCGTAGGGTGGGGGCAGCGTGGACTTTGTCCCGCGCACCTTTCGTGGGGTGGGGGGGCAGGGGCTTTGTTCCATGACGAATTTTAGGGGGCCGAATGCACTGCCATTCGGCCTCACTGAGATCCGTCGTGGAATTCTCTGACATCCCTAGGTTTTCCCAGTAGTAACATATGGCTGTGAGAGCTGTACTATAAGGAAGGCTGAGCACTGAAGAATTGATGCTTTCGAACTGTGGTGCTGGAGAAGACTCTTACGAGTCCCCTGGACTGCAAGGAGGTCAAATCAGTCCATCCTAAAGGAAATCAACCCTGAGTGCTCATTGGAAGGACAGATACTGAAGCTGAAGCTCCAATATTTTGGCCACCTAATGCGAAGAGAAAACTCCCTGGAAAAGACCCTGATGCTGGGAAAGACTGAAGGCCAAAGGAGAAGGGGACGGCAGAGGATGAGATGGCTAGATAGCATCACGGATGCAATGAATATGGGCTTGAGCACGCTCCGGGAGAGAGCAGAGGACAGGAAGGCCTGGCGTGCTATGGTCCATGGGGTCACGGAGAGTCGGACACGACTGAACGACTGAACAACAACAACAAATAAAACCACTAGACCTGCATTGTCAGACCACTAGTCCAAAAGAGGCATATAGTTTAGATTTACAATGTGAATAATGGAGATCTACTTGTAGAACTCTGTCTGGGTTGCATTAGGATAAAATTAGGATATAATGGAGAGGAGGAGGAGTATGTACACCACCTTGAGTTCCTTGGAGGAAAAAAGGCAGGATATAAATGTAATAAATAATAAATAAAAATAAATAATTAATAAATAATAATAATTAGTTCTTTCTACTAAAATGGGAGCCAGATGAAATAAAGAATGCTGCTCCTTTTCCCAAATGCACATTATGACAGTTAACATCAGTCTGACATGCTGTTTGAATGAAGCATGCCAGGAAATGGGTGTGGTGTTCCCAAATTGGGGGATTTCAACTCTGCATCAATTATTCACAGAAGTGTGTGTGCCAAACAAATGGAAGAACCCTGCATTTCCTGAGTGCATGTTTTCACATATTGGCTTGAATAAACACTGTGCAGACATCCCTTTGATGGCCTAGGCAGTGGCAATCTCTGTGTTGTATCTGTTATTTGGGATTCAGTCTCATTATGAGAGAGATTAACCTAGTTCTCAAGGAGTAATATCTACCATTTTGTAAAAATCATGTGGACTTGTGAAATTTCTTTGATAATGAAGTGTCCAAAAGAGTACTACATAAAATACTGCAAACTATTTAGTATACATGTCATGTTTCCCCCCAAGTGCACTCCAATTGCCATTCAGTGCAATTCAAGTGCCCTCCGAGCACAGTGACTGATTTCACCGGGCCACTGCAAAGTCTTCCAAGAGCTGGTCAGTGACAGCATTTTTTTTAACAACTACTAGCACTGGAAAATTGCTTCTTGAGCATTTAATGAAGATTCATATAACTGGTTGTGCTGCAACAACTGCAGTAACATCCCATGTAAAGAAAGTGCATGGTTCTGCCTTGCTTGCCTCTAACTAAGGGCAAATTACCCATTGCAACAGGTCCTGGCTATTGCAAAGGACTAATCATCATTCTGGAAGCCCTTAAGAATAGGTGCTGCACCTTCCAATTCCAAATGACCTTTTTGCATAGTACTCCAGATTCATGTGGGGACTTTCTGTCTGTGCTAGAGGGGTGGTATCAGTGGCTGACACAGCACCAGTACAGGAAGTGGGGCTAATTCTCAGTACTGGAACAAGAGGACAAGGGTGTTAGGGACTCTGGGGTTTGAACCAGACACCCCAGAGTCTACATCTGAGGCATCTCTAATGGGCTACTGTGGGTTTTGTGTGCTGTGACTTCCAACCAAGCACATAAAAGAAAAAGGGGTTTGCAATTAGCAAGTTAGTATAAAGTCTCTGAGTTAGTCAGGCCTGGCATAAATAACTAGAAGCCTGGCCCCCTGCCTTTGCCTGGACATCGCCTTATGCCTGTTTCTCTTGGGGCTCCAATTTTCTAGCTCAAGTCATTGACCTCAGGCACCTTGAACTGACATGTTTAGATTTGGGCCCAGTCACTCACACTCAACCCAGCCATGGCAAAAGGCTTCTTGCACCTAGGGATGGCGGAGAAATCTACTGAGGATTCAAATAAGGCTGGCTTCTCAAGAATCCAACCTGTGAAGTCCTCAGCAAACCAACCCCACTCACCTCTGGGTCTGTCAGATTTCCCATGGGGTGGATCTCCCCCATTCTAAATGGTCATCTAATGGCAGCTGCCATTAGCCAATCATGGGCAAAATATGGCTGCAAATTGCATAGTTTACAGTATTTGCAGCCATAAAACACTTCCTACTATGTAAATTGTGGCATAAACAGCCACAATTTACACAGAAGGAAGTACTTTATGGCCGCAAATGCCATGAACTACACAATTTATGGCCATATTTTTCCCACAATTGGCTAATTCCCGCTGCCATTAGTTGATCATGCCGTTTAGAATGGAGGAGAGCCGCCCTGCGAAATCCAATGGATGTGGTAAGGCTCCTGGGAAATCTGCAGGGCCCCAAGTAGCCGGGACTTCCCTACTGCAGATCTCCCCTGCCAGGACCGGAAGTTGCTGGGTTCATACATCCCTACTTGCACCTAGGGCTGGGAGCCTTGATTGCAATAATAGAGCATAGGACTGGGTCCTAAGTCAGTGGGTGTCTCATTAAGCAAAAAACAACAACACCCCACATCTTTTCTGGAGCTTTCTGCTTCTGCTTTCTTTGTCCAGTTGGGATGGGCTTCTTTACACAGCAGACATGTGGTTTGCATAGAGGACACACCTTTCTCTCTGGTATGTGTGCAAAGGAGTGGGGTGGGTGGGGGGTGGGGAGTCTTGCTTTCATTGCTTAACTTGTGCTGTGTTGTTTCCTCACAGCTCTAGGCACACTTACTTAGGAGTAAGCCCCATTGAAGTCAATGGGACTTACTTCTGAGTAGACATAAGAATCTGGAAGTCTGCAACCCTCGGCACGCTTACTTGGGAGTAAGTCCCACTGAACTTAATGGGGTGTTCCAAATCAACAGAGGACGTTGATTTTGAACTTCATAGTGTGGGGGATCAGATCTGTCTCCCTTCATTGCAGGAAGGCATTTTACTCTCTTCTCCCTCCAATCAGTGATCAAGAGACACATGGTTTGAATCTAGGAAAATCCTTCCTTGGCAAGTTCATGGCACTAAGCTGGCATTACACACTGCTGATATGTCACCATTAACTTTTATTACTAACTTATCCCCAGTCTTTTTGAAAAGATGATAAAGGAGAAAATGTGTGTGAGGCATCCTGGAGGTTGATGATGATATGTAAAGGACCTACAAAATTCTGTGAGTGACTGGTCAATTGAATGCCTACACAAAGAAAATACATTTAATAGCCAGCAGACTAGGGTGACTAGGTGCCCTACTTCACAGAGGACAGTCCTCTATTTGAAGGGCTGTCCAGTTCAAGTCAGGTTTAAAAATAAAGAACTATAAGAAACTGTAAGAAGGGAAGTTAGGGGCCTTGAAGTTGCCCATTAACAGCACCTGGTCATTATTCCCCCACTATAGTGAAAAGTATTGTATTTCTATTTAAATTACAGTAATTACTTCTAAATTTGCATCTGTACATATAAATTAGCAAATGCAAGTTTTGTGCAACCTCATGTCTGCTTTTGTCTGCTTTTTTTGGCAATGCATGTCCTCTTTTTTGCAATGTGTAACTAGCCACCCTATAGTGGCCATTCATACGCAATAATTGCATATGCAACAGGAACCTCAGAAACTGAATGACATATATTTCTAACTGAGCATGGGTGGCATTTCCCCCGTTCTCTTGGAAAGTCCCCTTGCCTAAATAATGTAATCAATTTGCTCAATTTTAGTTCCAGTGGAAATCTGAATGTAAACACAAAATTAATGCATCCCTAAATGAGGTACATTATGATCTGTATATGTAGCATAGCACTGTTGCCTGTGTAATGTAGCAGCACAATCTGTGCCTGATTGCAAGGTTTTTTAAAAATCAAATCTTGGTGTTTTTCATGTACAGAGAATTGTTGAGTAAGCAATTTGGAACCAACAATGTCAACCACATTTTTTGCTGTAATTTAACACTGATTTCCTTGTAATTAGCTTTAGGATCACTGCCTGAATCTTTCTGTGAAATGGGAAGAAATAGTAGGCAGTCATCATGAGCACAGAGTTGACAACTAAAGCTGCAGAAGCTTGTGAACGTATTGAGCTGTGTTGTTGTTTGATAATTCCTTTGTATCTTATGAGGGAAAGGCAGATTTCTTCAGACTTGTTACACTATTCATAGCAAGCTGAATTCAATTTCAGTTATTGACCTTTCACTGACATTAAAGGCCCAGCATTCACTAAATCACTGATGCACGCCACTCACACTGATTTGCTGAGGCATGTCAGTCATGCTGAAAATAGATCATAGAATCTAAGCACTGGGGGTGGGCAGGAACCCCTTTCCTCGTTTCTTGCCTGTCCTCTCTTTAAATCCCTTAATGTGGAAGCTTCACAGGTTTGGGAACTTAATTCTTGGGGATCACACGACGACTAACTCATAAATTCTTAAATGCATTCTGAAACCATTCAGGGTTTCATCTGCCAGCATTGATCGGCTTTAATAGGAGCTATGGGCCCAATTCTCAAGGCCAAATAACAATCCTAAGAAAATCTTCTCCCTGCTGCATTTACTTTAGAATATATGCTTGTGCATCTTAGAACAGTTTCTTCATCCTGGGTACCAAGTGCTATGAGAGCCAGTGCGGTGTATTGGTTACAGCGTTGGATGGTTAGAGTGTTAGAGCAGGGAGACCAGGCTTCAAATCTCCAGTTAGACACAAAGCTTAAAGTGTGACCTTGGACCAGGTGCATGCTCTCAACTTAGCCTATCTTACAGGGCTGTTGTGAGGATAAAGTGGGAAGTGTGGGAAACACCTTTAGTTCTTTGAAGGAAAGGCAGGATAAAAATGTTGTGCTAGCATCATCTTTAGAAACCTTCTCTCTGCCTATGGTACACTGTAGATCTGTGGTCTGGATTATGTGGATTGTTCATTGCTGAAACGACTGTGTGAGAAGTCATACTCTGCAGCAGGTAATTGAACTAGGTAGATTGTTTTTGTTCTTTTTAACTGAGTGAGTTTGCACATTACATCATGCACAAGTGGGGGAGAAGATGCACAAGTACAACTGCTCAAGACTTTGTAATGTCCGAAGTGGAGAGGGAACAATCCCCCTTCAGAGTTATACATGACCCCTCACCCACCCACCCCATGTTAGTCCAACCACTGCCAGGGATATGGCACACTGATGCAGAGATGTTGCACACAATTGGGCAGACTTGTGCAATATGAACAATACAAATGCTATGTGCTACTTCAGGACCACTACCATAAAAACATAAGGAGAACCCTGCTGGATCAGACCAAAGGCCTAACTAGTTTAGCATTCTGATCCCACAATGGCCAACCAGATGCCTATGGGAAGCTTACAAGCAGGACACAAGGGTAATAGCACCTTCCTGCTTGTGTTGCCCAATAACCATTTGGACATACTTTTTGGAACACTCCATTGTTAGTGTGCTTCTTTGAACCAGCCTCTATTACTGACTGTACAACAATTCTTTCCCAGCACAATATTGAGGGGTGGGGGGATGGCCATGTCTTCCTTTTCTTTGAAACAATACCCCCAAAAATGGGAAAAAACCCCACCCAACCACAGTTTTAACAGACTGCATTTTGTCCAGTGTCTCTGAATAATTGTAGTTGATCAAAAACATAAATAACGCAACTCCAGTTGAGCATTCTTGTGTTAACTGGGTCAGTTCAGTCTCAAGTTCATCTGTTATTTGCCATCTGTATTTCCTGTCTCGTATAAATTCGTGTCTTACTATACCTCCAATTGTATCTTTCAGTGGGCACCATCTATCTTCACTCTGTCTTTACCCTATTCAGTAGTGTGGTCCTAACCTGTACCCATTATTAGAGTGTATGCTAGCATATTTTAGAATGAGCAGACTTCAGGCTTGTGGGATCTACTTTGTCTAGACCCCCGAGATCCAGGTGCAAAAGGCATACAATTAGAATTAAAGAATACTGAGCCCAGAAATGTTGTTCAAGTATCAGGACTGAACAGAGCTCACCATCCATCTCTCCACACACAAAATCAGTCCTGGTTACCCCAAGCTTTCTTCATTTGGGAAGGTAATTTGTTGCTGTTATTGTTAAACAGGTGGGAGTCAGAAATGCTTGCTGAACTACTGCAAATTACCTGGAGACCTATAGGTAGATCCAGATCTACCTTCTGCCCACTCCTATTTTAGAGACTATACCTACTTTGTTGAATACATTATTAGTTGGTTTTGTTTTTGTATTGGGTCAAAAATCTTTTATGGTGTATGCTGAAGTTTGAATTTCTGAGACCTAGGGAGCTAAATGTGACATGCTGAACCATAGGAGATGGGAGGAAACCATGGCACCATAATCAGATAATGCGGAAGAGTTCACTGCTGTTGGGATAAGAGTCAATAACCCTTGTACTAACTGTACAAGTGATTTAAGTTGGGCTTCAAAGCATCATAAAGAATGTATAAAGCAAAAAAATGGTCATAGTGGGGAAGAATTCCAGCTAGGGTGCTATCCCTTAGTTCCATTAAGAAAAATCAGAGAAAAGCAACTGACTATGGTATGGCGATTGGGGAGGCAGCTGGCCTCTGGCAAGTCCTGAAATAGAAAAGCTTTTGACACTACCTCAGTAGAGAATATGTCAGGGGGGTCACATGCTGGTGGTGGGTGGCATGGCACTAGAGCCACATGACATTCACACTTTCTCTTAAGAGCTTCACCATCCCATGCCATTTCTCTCTTTCTCTCTCTCTCTCTCAAAAATCTAAAGAAAGGGGAAAAGAAACAACATGAGTCAACAGTAATCTTGAGAGAAACAGTGTTTTTCTCTTCCCTCTCTCTGTCCCCCTGCCCCCCCCCACACACACCATTCATTCACAACAGCCCATCCGCTCTCTCAATACTCAGAACAGGGACGCATGCCTGTGCACACAGAAGGCATTAGAAAGCAGCTCGTGCTTTCCAAAGCCTCTTCTGTCCCTGCTCAGGAGAGGGAGCTGCCTCGTCCCTGACTTGTCAAGGAAGGCTTTGGAAAGCATGGATCCACACTTTCCAAAGTACTCTTCAATTCCTCTTTAAGTGAGGAGCTGCCCCTGCCCACCCAGGTGGGGAAGGCTTAGGTGACGCTTGCCAGAGGTGCTGTGGTCTGCATGAAATGCAGCCAAAGGCCACATGAGGGTCACATGCATGTGTGTAGTCTGTGAGTTGCACACTCCTGCTCTGCCTAAGTGCATGTGGGTTATTCCCCTTCCAAAAGAAAAATATATTGCTTTTATGAGCAGAAATACAGATATGTATTTACTAAGTCAGTATCTTAGATTATAAACTTTTACTTTAAAGTGTGTAGTGGTGTGGGGAAATAATCAGACCATTACAGCTTTAAACCTTCCAGTTATTAGAGCAAGTTAGGTGATCAGATTTGACAAATTTTATTTCTCAAGTATTTCTTCAGGTTATTGCCTGTTTTTGTTACTCATCCTGATATGTGTCATCCAGGAATGAGTGGCTGATCTTTTGAGGACTTTGAGATCAGGTGGTATAAAAAAAAATGGGATATAAATAATTTAAATAAAAAGCTCTGCTTTGATGTCATTGTGGGCCTTGGCAGGTAGAAATGTCACTCTTTTGGCTTAGCTGCCCTGATGTGAAAGAAGGGCAGAGCAGCCTTTGGCTGCGCCGCTCAAAGCTTAGAAGCCCTTAGGAGTGCATTTTTAAGGTCAATGACAGAACTCTGCTAAAATTAATATATGTAAGCAATGGTTTCATGCAGTCACTTTTGAATGAAACCTTATTAGTGTAAATCAGTTGAGCCATTCAAAGCTTTTTAACAGAAGGTATTGGCACAGTCAGGAATACAACACTTATAGTATAGTATGATACACAAACATATATGGGTATTATTGTGTAGTACACAATGGCTACTAATCTTTTTCACATATCCTCTCTAATTTAAAAAATACATTCTTTAGGGAACACTTAGATCCCTAAAGAAGTGTAGGGAATACTGTAAAGGTCATAGTAATAATATCCAGAACTCTATTATATATATGATAATCTGTATGGGGTTGTGTGTGTTTTTTTTGCACAATACCATTGTATGTAGTTTAATGATAATTAAAACAAAGCAATTATTTCAGAGCTGATAGGGTTGTTGTATACTCCTCCAGAGTCTTCAACATGCTACCCTTGGGTTATCAGAAATCTTCCTCAAATTAGGATTCTGAAATCTTTAGGGTTTACCTGTGTTGCAAATGTCTTCTCCACTCTGGTCTTGGACTTAATGAGTCTCTCTGGACTCTAACACACTTTGTCATCTTCCTATTGGAGGGTGGAACTCCCAGAACAATGTCTGTGTCAGTCCCTTAGCCAAGGCATTTCTCCATGGGCTATTTCCTACTGGAAAGAGGAAGGGTTAAGAGATATCCTTGGATAATGCATCAAATTTCTGCTAGATTTTGGGAATTTCACTTCTTCTTTCCTCGAAGACTGTCTTTCATTTGACCATGGAGGAGTATTCAAGAGCTGTCTGATTAATGGGAGAAAATGAATTGGACTGTTGAACAGGGATAATGTTACTCAGGCCTTTTCTAGAAAGGCAGTGATGATAGTTGCGTTACAAGTATATTCAAATATCATACAGTCAGACTATGAAAGGGAAAAAGGGTTTTCTCCAATAGCATCCTGAGATGAGTGAAACAACCACATACCACCCCTTACTGGAGTAGCCACACAGTTAGTAAAATTTTCCTATTGAGATATGGTTAGTCTATTCACAGGGAAACCCAGTATGGAGTGTGATGTCTCCAAAAAGTGCTGTATATGTGGTTTTATACCTAGAAGCCTAGAATGGCCTCTCTCAACCAGCTGTGTTGGACTACAACATAATTCCCAGCATGCTGGCTGAGAATGATGGATGTTGCAGTCAAACACATCTGGAGAGCACCAGCTTGGTGAAGGCTGGCCCGGAAATACCCCGAAGTACCCAATCTTAAAGCCACACATTCATAGAAAGATTTAATCTTTCTGAACCTTCTATTGAAGGGATGTGATTCACCGCATACCCTCAGATGTGCAAAGGCAGACATGGCCTGCCAAAGTGGAAGGAAACCAGGAGTTGGCCAAGAGGTATGCAAATCTCAGATGTTCCTCTTAATTGATCCCCAGGCTCTCATTAAAATCTGTTCACCTCTTCACCTCGTACCCTCACACAGTCCCAAGGTATTCAGTCTTAAATGTTGTGTTAACCTGACCTAAATGGGAGTAAAGGCCCTAGTTTTCATAACTCCCAGCAATATAAAGGTATATTTGAAACCACAAAAAAAAATATTCAGATTTAAAAACAGCAGCAACAACCTTATTCTGGTCAAAACAACATATTTGGGAGTGGTCGACGCTGTGGGAGTTCTGGAACATGGTTGCTGTCTGCCAAGAATTTCTCCATGTTAGTCCACCGGTAAATCCTATATCTATTCTTCATCATTTTGAATCTAATGATGCTGCATTCCTGAATAAAGACCTTCTAAAGCAATTGTATAAAGTAGCAAATTTCTGTATTGCCTGTAATTGTGGAGGTTTCCCATGTAACCTTTTTAACAGCGGTGGATTGATAAAATTTGGAAGCAATGATTACGTACTAACTTAGCAAGTGCAACAAGCAGTGAATCCTAATTTTAAAATATATGTTACAGCACTGTGGTTTCCATTTGTCTCCTATGTGGAAGCCTTTCAAGTGTCTGATCAAATTCCAATCAAGTACAGATACCTTAAATTTTGTCAGACTATGATTTTGCTATGTGACTTATATTGTCCAATATCTCAATAGTTAGTGATCTTTTAGTAGTTCCACCAGTATATCCATGATATACAAAAGGATTTCCCTTTAAATGGATCACCCCCTTGCTGAAATATTTAGGGGTAAATAATATATCTACGCAATTCTCACAATTGTATGACACCAACTTTGCATCACTCTTGAAAAATACACTTAATAATTTGGCATAATGGACAAGAGGAATATCTCCTGTTTGGGGAGGATAACATTATTTAAAATGATAATTGTACCAAGTTTTCTTTATTTGTTTCAAATACACCAGTATATATTCCAGAAAAACAACTGGATATGGTAGAATTATTTTCTAGTTCAAACAGCATATAGAAAACCAAACGTGGGGAAGCAGCTATTCCAAATCTTCTTTACTATTATATTGTTCAAAGCAGATACAAATGATAAAATAGGAAATACTTCCTCTATCCTAAGCTAGACTCAAAACTGAGCAAAATCTGGCCTCTCCTTATTCTTTGGAAACTATTTTATAGATTGCAAAACAAAGCAGACCTGTGGATCTGAATCAACACCTGGGGCAGTATCCAAGGGAGTGCTGCATCCTTGCTGATTCCATTGTGCTTCCACCAATTCTGTTCCACAAGTGAGACCCACTGCTTGCACAGCAGAGATTTAGTATTTCTGGGAGCAACAGGAAATACTTGTATTTGGAATGGGGCAAGTCAGAGTCACTTGCATAAGGGAGCTCCACTGACCTGTCACAATCTGTAAACTAGCATTTCCATTTGTTTTGGGGCTTCCTATAGGAAGTGTTAAATTTCTGTTGCACAAGTGGTGGGGTCCCACTTGTGCAATGGCATAGGCAGGAGGGGCCACTCCCGCAATGGAATCGGCAGGGCTAGGGAGGGCTAGTGTGTCATGGGCTTGAGCCCAATTCTCCCATAGTGCCAGCCCCACATCAACACCACCCATTTTTCTCATTTGAATATTTGAATCCTCTTCCTGTTATAAAGTGGGTGGGGTGGATGTAGGGGTAGCATTAGTTAGACAGGCAAAGGAAAAATCCCCATTGAAATGCATTGTGTTGCATATGGAAGGGGAAGAAATGGAAGCAGTGACAGATTTTATTTTCTTGGGCTCCAAGATCACCACAGACGGTGACTGTAGCCATGAAATTAAAAGACGCTTGCTCCTTGGGAGGAAAGCTATGGCAAACCTAGACAGTATAGTAAGAAGCAGAGACATCACCTTGCCGACAAAGGTCCATCTAATCAAAGCTATGGTTTTCCCAGTAGTAATGTATGGCTGTGAGAGCTGGACTATAAGGAAGGCTGAACGCCGAAGAATCGATGCTTTTGAACTGTGGTGCTGGAGAAGACTCTTACGAGTCCCCTGGACTACAAGGAGGTCAAATCAATCCATCCTAAAGGAAATCAACCCTGAGTGCTCATTGGAAGGACAGATACTGAAGCTGAAGCTCAAATATTTTGGCCACCTAATGCGAAGAGAAAACTCTCTGGAAAAGACCCTGATGCTGGGAAAGACTGAGGGCAAAAGGAGAAGGGGACGGCAGAGGATGAGATGGCTAGATAGCATCACGGATGCAATGAATATGGACTTGAGCACGCTCCGGGAGAGAGTGGAGGACAGGAAGGCCTGGCGTGCTATGGTCCATGGGGTCACGAAGAGTCGGACACGACTGAACGACTGAACAACAACAGTAGACAAATACAAATACAAATAGGGGCCGCGGTGGCTTAGTGGTTAAGAGACGCTGAACTGCAGACTAGAAGGTCAGCAGGACAGCAGTTCGAGACCCGAGTGCCGCGTGACGGAGTGAGCTCCCGTCTTCAGTCCCAGCTCCTGCCAACGTAGCAGTTCGAAAGCAAGAAATTACAAGTAGATAAATAGGTACCGCTTTGGCGGGAAAGGTAACAGCATTCCGTGCACCTTGGTGTTCAGTCATGC
This sequence comes from Heloderma suspectum, assembly GCF_057233095.1. NCBI lineage: Eukaryota > Metazoa > Chordata > Lepidosauria > Squamata > Helodermatidae > Heloderma > Heloderma suspectum. Next base: position 279,303,672 of record NC_139458.1, read on the forward strand.
CAGCCACATGACCACGGAAGCGTCTTCAGACAGCGCTGGCTCTTCAGCTTAGAAATGGAGATGAGCACCGCACCGTAGAGTCGGACACGACTGGTTGGGGACACCTTTACCTTTAGTAGACAAATAAGGACATGCAAAGGCAGCCTGCAATGTCTCCCATGACCACCAGGGGCACTGTAGGCAAGTTCCACGCATCACCACTAGATGGAGCCCTGTTGCTTAGGCCTGTGACACAAAATGGTGGATGGTGCACAAAATGGCCACCATGCTTTGGACTTCTGAATCCGAATCGGTGCTCAGGCCTAGTATATAGAGTGTATGGTGTAAGCACCTCTCCTCAGGAACATCATCACTCAGGACCAGCTGCACCACTCAGGACTGGCTTCAGGCAGCAGGTGCTAGCAAGTAGGGGTGATGGTGAAATGTTGAAAGAGAGAGATGTGTGTGCCGTGCATGGCCTGCCCCACACCCACTAAGCTAGCCTGCTGCCCTCACGTGAGGGGGAGGATGCAGTCCTATTTCGAGTGTTGAAGTAAGATACAACTGCCAGTCTAGCTGGCTTCTATACATGGAATTGGAGGTGGGCATCATCTTGTCCCTTGCCTCAGGCAGCAAAATGAATTGGGCCAGCCCTGTCAGCACTGGCCTGATTCTTATTGAACTCAGTCTTTCAGCTCAAACTTTCTTCCAACAAATTTTCACCCTGGATTAAAGTGGATCTTAAATACTTTACAAACCTATACCATGACCATAATTTGTTACCATTGGACAGGCTACAGCAGCCATCACCAGAGGCCTCTCTACTGTGGTTGCCTCCTGAAGAAAATCAATTTATTATGATGGTTAGTTACTAGGCCATTATCCTCATTTGAATTCTTGTTTCAAGAGGCTAATACAGTGAATAGAGGGCTGGTTTTAGATATACCAGCTATTACTCTATAAGCAACAAGATAACTTATGTAGCCAAATGGGGAAAATGTTAGAAATTACACAAAAGGACTAGAAGGTCATCTGGTCCAGCACCCCGACCAGCTCACTTTGAAAGGTTAACCCTATTGTATTTGATCCAAATTAATATTCAATGTGTGTACATATGTATCTCTCTCTCGTGCTCTCTCTCTCTCTCTCTCTCTCTCTCTCACACACACACACACACACTCAACATTGTTACTTAGATGCTTAGGATAAGGGAATGCTAAGAATAAGGACATATATACATCATTTGTGGCATGTATTGTATTATAAAAATTCTGAGATTTTGACCCTTTTACAGTGCTCTTGGGTTATATTAATAATGCTATACAGTGCTTCAAAAGATTCACAATTTGTCAACAGCTGCCTGATTAGTGATACATTTCCATTTTTTGCTATCACAGCACGTACAGAAGGGGACTGGGTTAAAAATCCCAGATTTATTAATAATGGACAAATTAACACAGCAAATTAGGGCTCAAAAATGGAGACGGAAATCTGACTATTTTATGATAGACGGGTAGCTAGTAATCACATATTTGGAAGCAACCTGTGAACTGGGAAAAAGCCAAAAAGTATAAAACTATGTTTCTACTAAGTGCCTCAGAAGATACTGCCTTTTGTTTTTTATGCTAAGTGAACCAAAATAAAAGTGAGCAACTGGGGAGGGTGAGGATAATTGTAACCATAATTATCTTTGTTATGTGCAGTGTGTGTGTGTGTGTGTATTAACTAGAGTGGCCACTTATGCATTGCCCCCAAATATGGAAATGCATCACCAAAAAAGAGGACAAAAAAAGACAAATGTGCATATGCTAATTTGTATGTATAGGTGCAAATTGAGAAATAATTACTAGAATATAAATAAAAAATATAATACATCTCACCATACTGAGAAAGACTGACCAGGTAACCTGTGTGCCTGCCTGCCCACTTTGCTGTCCAGGTGCTAATGGCTGATGGGCAACTTCAAGGCCCCTGCTTTCACATCTTGTGATTCTTTATCTTTAAACCAGACTTGGACTGGACAGCCCTTCAAACAGAGGACACCTTCAAATAAGAGGACCATCCTCTGTAAAGTAGGATCCCTGGCCACCCTAGTGTTACTTGTAATGAAAACTCAATAAAGCAATAAGTTACAAAAGCCTTTATGATGGCCTAAGGATGGACGAAAGTCCCTTACCTGGTCCAGCAGCTGTTTTCAGTGGGGGGGAAGGCGCTCCAGTTCTTCCCCTGAAATTCTTGGTGCGGGGGGAGGCGCCCCGTCCCTCCCGGCCGAAATTCAGGCCGGGGGGGGAGCGCCCCACCTCCCTGGCCACGAAATAAAAAAGTAAATTGTAAAAAAAAAATAAAACCAACGTGATAGGCTACGTAATGATTTACGTAGCCTATCACGGCTAGATTTTCAAAGTCAGCCATGATAGGCTAAGTAAATCTTTACGTAGCCTATCACGGCTGACTTTGAAAATCTAGCCGTGATAGGCTACGTAAATCGTTATGTAGCCTATCACTTTTTTTTTTTTTACTTTACTGGGAAATGGCGGCGGCGGCAGCCAGTTGGAAGACCGGCCGCCGCCCCCGCTTCTGCCGAAACGCCGCCGGGACACGCCACCGAGAGGGACATTCGCATGAGGTAAGTCCCATCCCGGGGGGGGGCGGGGGGGAGAATTTCCCCACCAATTTTGGGGGGCCGAATGCGTTGGCATTCAGCCTCCTGGAGATTCGTGGAGAAATTCTCCGCCATCCCTATTGGCCTCACTGAAACCACCATGGAGCTAACCAGCTGTCACTGCAGCCTGGCTGCTTGAGAAGAGAAGCATCCTCAGTTTGGGCAGTGGCAAAGGCCCATTGGTGACATGGAGATGCTGATGATCCCTTATTTCCTAATGGGAGGAGAAAGTAGATGAAGTGGAGTGTAATGCTGCAGGAGCTTCTCCTGTGGCAGCGGCAGAGCACTATTTTCTTCTCCTTATTATTACATTTATATCCCACTTTTTCCTCTTGCACGGAGTCCAAGATAGCTTACATAGTCTTCTTCCATCTTTCAATTTTATCCTCATAAGAACCCTGTGAGGTAGGTTAAGCTGAGAGTCGGTGACTGGCCCAAAGTCACCCAGTGAGCTTCCTGTCGAAGTGGGGACTAGAACCTAGATCTCCCAAGCTCCAGGCCAACAATTATCCACTACACTGCACTGGCTCTCAAGAACATATTTTCTTATATTCTTCTTATAGTGCCTGCCAGTATTGACTTTGATGGTGCTGCTGGGTGAGGAGGACCAGCAACACAACATCCATGATAGGGTAAGATCGGGCAAAGTATGAGGCAGGAGAGGACCCATGGACCCCCGAAAGCCTGGAACAAGCTCTGAACACCCAGCTCAAGCAGAAAGCCTGCTGTAGATGACTACGTGGACTATCCAGCTCATGGACAGCTGTTGCTAGTGCCACTGCTTTGTTCAAGCAGAGAGGCTCCATTGTGGATACTCTATCCACAGAGTATACTCAAAGGAGCAAAATGCCCCAATCCATGCGAGTTCATCCATGAACGTTCCTGGAGGCATAAATCAGGTGCGCATCCAAATGCATGTCTCGAGTGTGGATGCTGTATATTTCCATGGTGATCATTTTAATAGGATGAGTCCTTGGAGGTGCAACACAACTGTGGTTCCTGATCCAGCATGTGGGTAAGCCTACTTCTCCATGCTGATCTCCTTGGCACAATTGGGATTTGGAAGAATGTATGAGTGGAGGAGGTAGTGGGGAAGTAAACATGAGAACAATTATTCCTTTTTACTTAGCACTCTTCTCCCTTCTTTGCAAAAGTTTTTGGTAAGTCCCTGTTTGTCATACATTTTAATGTGATTGTAGTGTTATCTATTTGTACAGAAAACACCCGTGGGACTCCTTGCTAAGCACTTCGAATGAACACACATGTATAATATTAGAAATGGCACTTTTTCATGAATTCATATTATATTTTCTAAGATAAGCTATGGACTGCTCTCTAACAAGTCAATTTTTCCTCCTATGTAGATTAACTATCCGTGATTTATTTTATCATGATATATTTTGTAGCTATTTGAAAACAAAGACCTGCTATATTTCTATGCCAATTTAAGTAACAGAACTTAGCCAGGTTTTCAGCTTTTGTTTTTCCACAATCTTGACAGATCATGGATAGTGTCTCTGAAAGTGTGCTGAGTTTTCCAACAAATATAATGAAATATATATATATATGTATGTATGTATGTATGTATGTAGTGAAGTGCCTTCATGAAGCCAGTTCTTCCTCACCTATCTGGAGAGTGTCGCAGTATCCTTTGTGGGGTCTGGTATCCTGTAGTGTTCCGACCAACGTGTCTACACTAGTGACAGCTCCAACTGGCTGATAGTTATCCTGCAATGAGATGGCACACTGTCACTTGATTGCTGGATAGAGGACTGCGACTTGTGAGATTTTGATAATATACCTATTTATATATGTTTAGGTTGCAATTCTAAATACCTTTACCTGGGACTAAATCCCATTTAATCTAATGGGGCTCACTTTTGAGTACACACCAGGGCCAGCCGTACCATTAGGCAGAGTGAGGTGACTGCCTCAGGCAGCAGATGCCTGGTGGCATCAGGACAGCATTCTGGCAGTTCCTTGTGAACACTGTGTCTGTTCTCCTCTGTTGGAGGACAGACCCTGGCCTCCCAACGCCCCCCTAAACTAATCTGCTGCCTCAGGTGTTATGGAGGATGCTATCCCATTGCCAGTGTTGAAGTAAGATTCACTTGTCAGTCCAGTCAGCTTCTGTACGTGGACTGGGAAGGTGGGGGTGTCATCTTGTCCTTCACCTCAGGCAGCAAAATGTTTTGGGGCTAGCCTCGTAGACATGTATAGAAATGCACTGTAAATCAAACAAAATCCATGCACACTTTGTTCATTTTGCAGCCTTAGAGATAACAAATGTATCAAGTTTGTTTTTTTGGTTTTTTTGCAATGGTGCCTAAATGTAAAAGATTTAGCAAATGTAATAAGCTGAAACGTTGACTTGGTTGTGAATAAAAGTAACTTAGTAAGATAATATGTCAAATTGGCTTAGTGGTTAAGACGCTGAACTGCAGACTGGAAGGTCGGCAGGTCAGCAGTTCGAGACCCGAGTGCTGCGTGACGGAGTGAGCTCCCATCTTCAGTCCCAGCTCCTGCCAACCTAGCAGTTCGAAAGCAAGAAATTGCAAGTAGATAAATAGGTACCGCCTCGGCAGGAAAGGTAACAGCGTTCCGTGCACCTCGGTGTTCAGTCATGCCGGCCACGTGACCACGGAAGCGTTTTCGGACAGCACTGGCTCTTCGGCTTAGAAACGGGGATGAGCACCGCACCCTAGAGTCGGACACGACTGGTTGGGGACACCTTTACCTTTACCTTTTTTTCCACTCACATTAGGGGGTATTGTGTTTTGTATGTTGTGCTTTGTTCTGTCCACGCTAGTTTGCATGACATAGACATATGGGTGGGACTAGGACAATTCATCTGAATTTGCCATGTTTAAAACCACTTTTTTATAGTTTTTTTAAATCATATTTTAATTTGCATTAAAGTGCTTTTTATATAGGTGCTATTTGGCCATTCCTTTAACAGCTTTTAAAAGAGTCTAAAAAGTGTTTTAGTGCTAATTAAAAGAGCGAAGGGGGGATAAACATGGTACTAAACTGGCACCAACCAGAAGACAGCATGTGCCTTTAAAAAAAAAATCAGACCTTGTGCTAAAAATACATTTTAATTTCAGCATCATTAGATTAATATTTCAATTTTAAAAAATCAACAATAATATAGACAAAGACAGGCAGTTTAGCACAAAATGTAAAAATCTATTAAAAAAATAAACACAGTGATAAGATGGTACTGACTGGAAAGGTAGTAGTAAAAGTGTGCCAGGGTGTAGTAGATGCATGGAAATAGGCTCACCTTCCTGATACGTCACTGCAAAGGTCAAAGCCACCCTTCTTCAGAAAGATCAAAAGTATCGCTAAGATGATCTCTGGAGATCGCACAACTATTTCATTTTTTCAAAATAATAATAAAAAGTTCCATTTTCTGCAGTCTGCAAAAAAGATGAAAAAGCCATAAGGAAAGCCAGGAGAAGAACAATTTGATGAGCAGAGCATGGCAAATGCAGAGTTAATACCTCCATGTGGAATCATGGTGTCATTAAAACTATCCTGTCTAAGACCCGTCACTTGGATGCAAGATTCATTGAAATCAATGGGTCTTGCTCAGTAAATATGTTTTGGGACTGAGAGGTCTGGGTATAATCCACCAAATTCCATTCTCATACACATCCACTCTGCAGTCAGCAGATATTATATAAAAAACATATTTAGGCGATGCATAGTCTGTGCGAGTATTTGGATTTTTCAAGATCATGAATTGAAATAAGTCCCCATGTTTCATGCAGAGATGTAAAAGCAATAGGATAGTTTCTCAAGAAAGTTTTTAAGGGCTTATTATAGTGAACAGACTCTGTTGAAGGTGTAAGGTAGGCTGGCCCAAGACATTTTGCTGCCTGAGGCACAGGACAAGATGGTGCGCCCCCCCCTTCCATTCCATGTACAAAAGCTAACCAGAGAGGCCACTGAACATTCCTTCAATACTGGTGACAGGGCAGTGTCCACCACCACACCTGAGGACATTGAGTTGGTTAGGGGGCATAGGGCAGGCTTCATGGCACACACAGCTCCTCCAGTATCTCATTGCTGCTCATGGCTCCACCTAGAAACTGTTCATTGCCCACTCTAACAAATGTTGTGGTGCAGCGGTACCAGCATGTGCCATGTGAAAAGAGAAATCCATTCAAATGTGTGTTGCCTGCAGGAATGGGCAGCTTGAGCTGGCTGACCCTCTGCCTGCTCCTTCAGTCGAAGGCCTTTCTCAGCATGTTAGCAGAAGGTGACTAGGTGAGATAGCTAGTCGGGCCAGGTCTGCAACTTTCAAGCATCATCACCACTGGCCCAGGAAGATATGAACTGGGGGGGGGGGTGCTGCCCCTCCCCCCAGGATCTGCTGCCTGCAGTGCATGCATTATTCTGCCTATGAGTAAGGCCATCCATGACCAATGTAACATTGTGACAAAGTGCGGCCGACTTGTCTCCCCCTTAAATCCCCTGGGTTGGGGATCCAGTGATGTAATTATGCTGACTACATTGCTTCCATCAGTGGAACCAGGAGAGGTGGTATTCCCTCCCCCACACCTACAATCCCCTGGCCCTGTGCAAACTCAAAATCTGCTCTGGAGGGCTGGGGAACCCTCTTGAGCAGATTTCCGAGCATTAAGCAAGGCTGCAGGCAAGGAAAGGATGAAAATCCCATTGTGCTAATGGTTGCCCACTAGCATAATGTTGGATTTAACCTACTGTTTGCCATAGATTCTTCCCTTCCATAGAGCCAAACAAGCAGTGCATGTAGAACCCAACTTTTGCATGTATACACAGAACAATCACTGGTTTAATGATTTTATGTAACTGCTATTTGTAAGCATGCTTTATATTGAATCCTTTAAATAAAAAAGAAATTAAGAGTGCAATCATATGCATGTTTAGACAGAAAAAAAGTCCTACAACTCCCAGCATTCCATGCTGGCTGAGGAATGTTGGCAGTTATAGGACTTTTTTCTGTCTAAGCATGCCCACTAAGAATTTTTTTTAAAAAAAGAATTACATTTCATATAAGCAGAGAAAAAGAATGGGAAGTTATTGATGGGAGAACGAAAGAAAGAATGCATGCATGCATGAAAATAAAAAGTGGGTTTTTAACAACTAGATTAAAGAAATGTCTTGCATAAAACAATTATATTTTAGTTAATGCACAGCACAACTTTCTAATGAATATTATAACAGTTTAGTAATAAAAATATTTAAAATGTAATACAAATAATTTAAAAACATTGGGTACATTTAACTGTAAAAATATATTGTATGCAAGCAGAAATAATCGTGAGCTGTTCTTTCTGAAATGACATTGTGGGCTAGCTGGACATGTGGCAACAGGCAGCTGTGTCAGCTGAAGCAACTTGGAATGTTCACATGCACAAAAGTTACATTGCACTTACTATCTAGAAACCAGAGCATCTAGAGACCAGAACATCTAGGAACCAGAGTAATCAATATTGTAATTGGAACTGTGACAATGGACCACAATAGCAGAATTGCTATTACACCATATCTGCTAGCTACTGTGCTGCGCATAGCAGATGTGTAGCTTTTAATGGTGATAACAAATTGCTGTAAGCCAAGAGTGGTTTATGCAAACATCAGCCTGTTACTGTTTGTGTGTGTTTTTAATAAATATTGCTCACATACATGTTCAAAAGTTATGTTTCCATATAACTACATAATGCAAAGTGAGAACTAGCTAGTGTTTATTTTCTTGAATACAAAATAATTTGGAAGCAAACTTTGTTAGGGTAGTTTAGGACACAGTTTTTAGCCATTAATATATTTGAGCCAAAGTTGATCAAAACTGATCTAAACTTTCATGCAACACAATTTGTATTGGTTTGGGGGGAATGCATTCTTTTTCTTTTGACTTGTTTAGGTGGCCATGGCAAGACTAGCAGGCTCCTGGAAAAGTAAATATGTAATATTTTTGTTCTCTCTTTCCCCCAGCATTTAAAAAGATGTTGGGTAGTTGTTTCCTAACTAAGAAATACAGAGCCTGCTGAGGGGAGATCAAAGTTCTGAACCTTCTATTGTAGAATCACTACTGCTCTCTCCAGTTCACAGTTAGTAATGGAAAGAGAATGATCTAATGATACCTTCATTGACCTGTGATGCTCATGCAAAGTGTAGGTTTTGTAGCAACTGAGAAGTATTTGCATGTACTAGAACTAGGGTTTGAAATGCTCATTATTAGCTGGAATACAGTCCACTTGTTCCCAGCATTTCAAGGTGAGGATGAATTGAATGAGAATTGAATACTATAGTATTTTGCAGTAAGAGAAGTGAATGAATTGTCATAATGGGTACTTGTATAACATCTGTCTTCTTCAAGATGTTGCCTGGACAGATATTGCTCAAGGTGTGTGTGTGTGTTTGGTATGGCTGAAAAGAAAAAAAGCAATACGTCGTCAGTATTCTGGAAGGATGATGGCCATGACTAATTCAGCTAGAAATTGACTGTTTCCATGGCTGTGAATACAGAATGTCCACAAAGCTGCTGGGAGCCAGCAGTCATGGAGATAATTTATTGATGGGACTTGGTGGCTAGAGTGAAAGAAAATGCAGAAAATATGAGTTGCCTTGTAAATGTTGATTGTGTTCTGACTGGCACACGTTCCTAGTTGGAAGATATTTTATATCATATGGTTGTTTGCTCCAGCATCCCTCTAAACAACACAGGGCATAAGCCAAACTTCCTGGAGGCTTCCCCCAAAACTCTGCACCTGCCTAATAATATTGGTGCTGATCGCTGAGCTGTGGAGCGCCCTTGCCCTGGAGTATTGCCAAAGCCAATTCTAAAGTCTTAACACATTTATTGCGACATATATTTACGGGGACTGGAGCCTATTTTGACAGATGCACTTAGAGTTAGCTTCAGTTAATATTATCACTGATCCCATACCTTTTGGATGAAATTGATTAAAAATGTAAATTTATTTAAATATGCAGTAACAAAGTAACACATGATTGGCGAAGCTTCAGCAGGGCTCCTGTAAGTGGCACAGGCAAGTGACATTTGTAGCACATCTGGACAGGAGCAGGAAAGCATATGGGCCTGGTTATGGCACTGTAACATATCTAGGGATCCCCTATAAGGCCACTAGAGGTCACTGAGCCCAGGACTCCACAAAACACCAGCAGCTGCTATCACCTACTTATAGGGATGTCAGAGAATTCCGCCACGGTTCTTGGTGAGGCCGAATGCCAGTGCATTCGGCCCCCCGAAATCTGTGGCAGAATAGCCTGCCACCCCCCGCCCCCCCACGGATCCCCCCCCCGGGACGAGACTTACCTGGGGTCGATTTTCCGGGCGGCGGCAGGTCCGGCAGCAGCTGCGGCAGCAGAGGGCGGTCTTCTAACCGGCTGCCGCCGCCATTTCCAGGCTTGTGGAAAAAAAAAAAAAGACGTGATAGGCTACGTAAATCTTTACGTAGCCTATCATGGTTGGGGGGTGGGTTTAAAAAAAAAATGCGTACGCAAATTTTTGTAGCCGCCACCATTTGCGTTCCTTCTTTTTACCATCTTAATCTACGAAAATATTTACGTAGACTATGATGGTGAAAATCAAGGGGAACGCAAATAGCGTAGCGGGCGCTATTTGCGTCCCCTTTTGATTCGCCGTTTTAGCCTATGTAAAGATTTACGTAGGCTAAAATGGTGAATGAAAAAGGGACGCAAATAGCGCACGCTATGCTATTTGCATTCCCCTTGATTTTCGCCGTCATAGTCTACGTAAATATTTACGTAGATGAAGATGGCCAGAAAGAAGGAACGCAAATTGCGTACACGGTTTTTTTTGTTTTTTGTTTTTTTTTTACCCAGAGCCCTCCGCAGCTGGAAATCCAGCTGCGGATGGCTCCGGCCTGGCCGGGCCGGGCCTGGCCGGCTGCTCCGTGGAGCTGCCGCGGAGCACATTCGGCCGTTCGAGGATTCCGGGGGGAGGAACGGAACGCCTCCCCCCCACCATCAACGTAATACGCGAAAGGTAAGTCACTTTCGTACATCCCTACCTACTTATTTATAGAAAGCAGTAGGACTCTCCTCTTTATATACTTAGCATGTGGGGTGAGATATGCCAATCTTCAAATCCACCCAGGCCAGAACATGGATATTTAAAAGTATAAACACATATTTCTTTATGTAACAGGTCAGTGCTCAGAATAAAAAACAACTAATTGATAATAATAATAATAATAATAATACCAATCATAATAATAGTAGTACTAAAAACCTAACACTACATCTCTGCTTTCAATAGCTTTTCTCCCTCTGTCTTCATTCACAGCCTGTCTCTGATTCTACTCACTGACTAACTTAACTAACTCTGCCCTCTAATTCCTCTCACTAGCTCACAGTCCTAACTCCTCTCCCTCCCTTGCTGACTTCTCCCTAACTCCCTTGTTCTCCTTCTAACAGACTTTCCCCAACTGCCACTAGCTCCACCCAAGATTCCATTCTGGTTTCAGCTGTCAATCATTACCTCCACCCACTCTTCTGTTACAGGCATACTGTCAGATCTACACTCCAGTACCATGCTGGTCTGGTGTCTACTCTCTAGCTTGGTAGGGTAGAGGCAAAACTACATTAGGGCATTAGGGGTTGCATATATACTGCAATATGGCCTAAAATGGTACAGTCTCAAACTTCAAACTGGACTTGTGACAGAGCTGCCCAAAATGTTGCCACTTCATAGGAACCAGGTTTTAGAAAATTTCGTTTATTTTGGGAGCAGTTGAGAGAAATGTGTATGGGTGGTATCCAATTAATCCCTCAGTTGGTGGAATGGATTCTGTCAGTGGAATGGGGAGGGGTAATGGGGGAGGGTTGGGGGACCCATCAGTGCAAAATATGGGCAGCATGGGAGGCTGCAGGGGAGAGGAGAGGAGGAGAAGTCTCATTGTGTGAGCAGAAATCCACTTGCATGACATTAGATTTGCCCCATGTGTTTGGGTTCCATTTACAGCCGTGAAATGTAAAACATAATCTCAGGACTCTGCACATTGCACTTTTTCTAAGCTTTGCTGCGATTCCTGTCCAACTTAGTTGTATTCCTAGAATTCTTAACAATAAGTTCAACATACCCCATTCTTCCCCCACCCCTCCACACACTCACCAACATAAATAACTTACTTAGCAGCAAGTATGGTTGCTATGATATGTCAATAGGTTATATTCTACCCACTCCCCATCCAGAGTTTCCCCTTTTTTTCTTGGAATTGAATAACTGAATCTACCAAACCGTTGGATTCAATATGTGAGACTCACAACGATCACTGTAAGTGTCACCATTGCATATAGTGCAACGATCGCTCAACAGGATAATTTTCAAGCATAACATAAGAAAAGGATAGGGCTGGTTCTGTGAGGGTAGCAGACTCATGATGTGAAAACAACTGATTTTCTATTTCTGTCCCATTTTGCTTTTATTCTGATCATGTTCACTGCCTAGATGGTTCCTTCTGTAATGATGTTGTCACCTTTGGTAACTGGTAAGTTACCAAAAGGTTGGGCTGAGCTTGTTGATCAAAGCAAAAACTAGTGGAACTCTGCTACTAGGTGTTCAGAATTTGGAGATCATTTTCAAGATAGTGGGGAGAGCAATCCTATAGCCCCTAGAAAGCATCAGGGGGGCCGTAAGATAGTTATGATTCCTGGATCCAAGGTCAGGGACAGTGCTCTCACCTCAGACTCAGGAGTCTGAAATCCCCTCCCGCTTAGCTGGTGTGGACAGAACTGTGCTGACCACCTTTCCAAACTTGCTAAAGCAAGCTCAGAGAGGAGGGAGTGGGGACAGTTCTGTGGTCAGGCAGGGGAGGGGACTGGGGAAGCAGGGACTTGATCTATCCTTGGCCTAGGAATGTACGAATTATCTGCTGTTCTGGTGGGGGGGTCTGCAGGGGGGGAGGCAATCCATCCCTCCCCCTGGAATTTTCACCGGCTGGCTCCACTCCATGGCAATTTCGTGGCGCTACCAGCCGGCTCTGGAGCACCAGCAATATGGCCGCCATTGCCATATCGCTAGCTGGGCTGACTGACTCTGGATGCAAATGGCATAGCAGATGCCATTTGAGGCCGTTAAGCCCTTAGTTTAAGCTAAATGCAGCCATTTAAGTAGTTGTGCCTCCCCCTGAATTTTATTGGGGGTCCTAGTGCTGTGGAAGATGTGTTTACCCTGCATCATTTTCCCATTTTAAAATTGCTCCTGAAGCTGCTATTGGTGGTGATAGGGAAACAAATACATATTGTATGTATCTCTTTTCCCTTCCAATGCTAACAGCAGCTGGAGGAGGGGAGAATTTTAATTGGGGAGCTAGTACAGGAAAGGATTTAACTCTCCCCTTCCCCCTCTCCCTTAGTGCCATGACATCAATTCAATTTGGAGGCCCCGGCTGCTGCTTTCAAGGGAAAAAAGATGTCAGGAAATGGAATTACTGATATGATGCAGTGTATCTAGTTTGGCCCTTAGAAGACTAATTAAGGGGTTCATCACACAGAGCTTTTATCCTGCTATTGAGATGGGTTTCTCATGGAATTTTTCAGGCTCTTTAGATGCCATCGTTACCCTCCAGGGTGTCTCCTGCAATTTTCCCAAGCCTATCCTATGTTTTCCCCAAACACAATAAATGTGGTATTTTTTCCTCCCCATGGAACAGGAGTGGCATGACCTCCCTGTGGAATTCTCCAATAGTGGAAGAAACCACTTTATTCGCCTGCTGTGGGCGTTTGTTTTCAATTGCTGGGGGCATGCACAGCCAGGATGACAACGGCATTAAGGATGGGAGCTGGGTGTGCAGGAGCAGATTTGACAGGCACGAGGGCAAGGATCTCCTGTTGATTGCAACTCTTGCCTCTGCTCAAGTCTTGCTGAAGAAGTACACCTCAATTCCCAGGTGTCTGCCACATAAATGCTTGAGCACATTTCTCAGTTGGAGGGAGAAGAGGGTAAAATGCCTCCCTGCAATGAAGGGAGACACATCAGATCCCCCACCCCACCAAGCTCAGAAGCAACATCCTCTGTTGATTCAGAGCACCCCATTAAGTTCAGTGGGGCTTACTCCCAAGTAAGTGTGCCAAAGGTTGCAGACTTACAGGGCGATCTTATGTCTACTCAGACGTAAGTCTCATTGAGTTCAATGAGACATAAGTCTCATTGAGTTCAATGGGGTTTACTCCCACATAAGTGTTCCAAGGGTTGCAGACTTACGGCACAATCTTACATTTTATGTCTACTCAAAAGTAAGTCAGAGGTTTCCTGGGGGCTGTGAGAAAAAACTACAGCAGAAGTTAAGCTATGGAAACAAGAACCACCATCCCCGCTCCTTTGCACACATGCACTCCCTCAGTTCAGACCATATGTCTGCTGTGTAAAGGAGCCCTTCCTAATCCCGCAAAGAAACTGAAAGCAGGAAGCTCTGGAAAGGATGTGGATTTTTGCGGGGGGTTTGCTTAATGTAGAAACACCCTAAGTTTAACAAAGTAACTTAATTAACAACTTCCTTGATTTGATTATTTGTTAGCAAGATAAAATGATGCCTAGATTATAATCTTAGAATTCCACAAAATGTGATGGCCACCAGTTTAGATGGCTTTAAAGGGAGATTAGACAAATTCATGGAGGATAAGGCTATCAGTGGCCAGTTGTTGTTATGGCTATATTCCTCCAGGATCAAAGCCACCATGCTTCTGAATACCAGTTGCTGAAGAACAACAGAGGGAGAAGGCTACTGACCTTACGTTATGTTTGTAGGCTTCCCATAAGCATCTGGTTGGCTACTGTGGTGAGCAGGATACTGGACTAGATAGGCTTTTGGTCTGGTCCAGCAGAACTTGTCTTATGTGCATAACACCTTACTCTTCACCTCCAATGGAAATTAAATCTAATGGCATGTAAATGATGAATGCTTATGTGATGGAGACCTTAGTGGTGCTGTTGCTACTTCTGATACCACTCTAGATTAGTGCATGTATTAGGATGGCTATTTAAGGAAGGGTGAATTATCTGGTTACTTTCCACTCTGATGCTGCTTGCCTTGAGGCTGACAGTAGTGTCATTGGAAATAGCCAAGTCATCTGCATGTCCTCTTACCCCATGACTGCTACATTTACTCAGGAGCCTTACATAATTTGCTTGCATAGTTCACTGGAGTGGTGGCATGGGAAGAAGTGGCTCTCACACTACTAAGATAACATCAGAACCAGCCCTATCTTTTCTTTTAATCCAACTATTACGTCTCAGCATTTAGTTTATCTATTACTTTGAGGAGTCATTTCTAGTCTACTTAGGTGTAAATAAGAAAATCAAAGAGTATTTTCATTCTAAAAGGGCCTCTAAGCCTTTATCTTACAATTTGTTCACATAGCACAAATGTGAATAACTTTAGTGCAAAATTTTAGTGCATGTTCAGGAATCCACTTTATAATTCAGTTAAGTTCCATGCAGGGAGGTGAATTTACAGTGTTATTTCAGGTGCTTTGGTTTCACTTTTGAATAGACGTATTCCATCTGGAACAGATTACTGGCCCACCACACAACAGTATTGGCATTGAAAAGGTATAAATTTAGCACTAGACAACTAGGCAAAGGTCCTCTACCACACTACCTGCTGGGGTGTGGAAGGAGAGAAGCCTTCATCTGTGGATGAAAGAAATATGAATGATTCTTTTTAAAATGTATGTTTCCCAGAGAGCTTTGGCTATAGGGAGACTCATAAACTGAATAATAAATAAATAAATGAGTTTAAGCAGTGCTGCTGCTTCAGGTGATAAACTCATTTTTAAGGCATATCTGACAGTGTTCTTAGAGTCTTGTCAAATGTTACGCATGCGAAAATTAGCAATATTATGTAAGCAAGACTCTTCCTGCGGAGCATGCAAGAGTTCCCCTGGAGACAGGCTGAGAAAGCTGAGGCAATTGTAGGTGAACACATTGGGAGACAGGAGCCATTGGCCGCCTTTCTGTCTATTGCTTTATATTTCCTTGGGCAGCTAAGGTAAGCAGAGGTTAATAACAGGTGGATGGATGGAGAAAGGCAGCAAGTGGCTCCTACTTCCCTGCGCATCTGTATGATCCCCTCCAGCTACCTCTTCCTGTCTCCAGGAAACTCCAGAATTCTAAAAAATTGGAGCCTGGCTTACACGTGGCTACTTTGTGGTTTGTTTGTTTGTTTGTTTGATGTGTACCCTGCCTTCCTACCATGAAAAATGGAACTCAAGGCAACTACTTTTTAAGTGAGTGTAATGTGTAGATGGGCTCTGAGTAAACTGTTGGGGGAAGTGGCCATGAAATGCAGGAGTTAACAATCTGAGACAATTCTGTGTGAAGATTAATGTATGTAAAATCAGCTTAGCTGCATATAAGATAGTGACTATACAGGTGCTTAAGTAATTTGTATGATTGGTCAATGAAATACAAATTAAGGTCTTCCTTTTGATGAACCTCAGCTATTGCATAGTTGTGTAAATATGGAGACTCAGATCTCTGATTATGATCTGCTTCTTAATGTATCCCAGCTCATCTCACCTTTACTTGCTAGAAAGAGAACATGCATGAAAGGCAGAGGGGCTGGAGAGAAGGTATCGCTATGAAGAAATGCTGTATTTTTTATCTTTTGTAATATTTAAATGCTTTGAGTAACTTCTGTCTGAGATTATAATATAACCAAATAGGCCAGAAGCCTGGCTCTGCTGTTTTTTTATTAGACATAAGGCAGTTGTTGCTGCCTTAGTTGTGGTTGCTAAGGGAGGGAAGCTTCAAGCTGACAGTTTGAAAATGTCTAGTGGGAAAAGGTGTCTTTGTTTACATAGGGACCAAACAGATAGTAACATACAATTTGTATTGGTCAAGGGATCAGCTAATTCGATTGGTGGTTAGAAAGAAGGTCTATATAGAACCACTGATTGGTCTCTAAAAGACCAGTAGGTGAGGGCCCTGATGGTGTTAGAACATGATTGGTCAGAGATTCTGGCTAGGAGAGAACAGTAAGTCAATCATTTGGGAATGGTTAGTTGTCAGTTGGAAGTGGACCTGAAAACCAGAGCTAGTGGCTGAAGAGAGCAGAGCTCAGTAGGCCTTCGAGTTTCAGAAGACCAGAGCTGGTGGCTGAGAAGAATCTGTTCTGTGAGGTTGTGGTGAAGCTTCAAGCAGGCAACAGAACCTAGCACCACAGGACTTCAAGCATAGGTCTGACCAGAGGGAGAACTTCAGCAGTTCTTGAATAACCAGAGAAGCCAGAGGCAGTAGGAACTTGAATCAGAGGAAGACTGCTGTACACTGTCTATTCCTGGGTGTGAGTGATTGGCTGGGGTGAAGGTTAGGGAAGTCTGGTCTGAGACAAAAGCTACTGAGTGCTTATTTAGCTGGAGAAGACTCTCCTAACTATTAGGAACCCTAACTAAACATAGTTAACGCTGGATAACTAAGAACTGTGCACTTAAGGAATCTTATCCTACCATCTGAAAAGCAACAATTTATTACCTGTGTGTACATTATTCCCATAAGAAGCATCTTAATTCTGCTTATCTTATAAAATCATCTCTAGTGGCGGTGTCAATACCACATGCCTATGCCATAAGAACCAAGCTACTAGGTTTCTACAAGGTACCGAGGCTGGCTTACTTTGGTGAGAGTGCTTATTATTATTATTTTTTTTACATTTAATGCAGCATTCCCTAACTGAGAGGTCCATCTTACAACTTGGCGGGAAGTTCAATAGACCCAAGCTTCAAAGGTTTCTTAAAAAGGTGAGATACCTATGTTGCTTAGTAAACCATCATAATATAGGTTGCTTAGTAAACCATCATAATCTCGTTATGAATGAAAAGTTAGCATCTTTGGCCACATTCTCAGTCAAGTAGGGAGATTTTTAGGCATTTGGCTAATACAACTATGCAGTTTGCCAAAAGGTCAACTTCACTGTGGTAGGTTTATAGCAAGAGAATTCATTTTCACATGTCTCAGAACCATGCCTGAAAAATTCCAACAAATTCAGTAAGACAGGATGATTAATGTACAATGGCATGGCCTATGGTGTACATAGGCATACGGCAACTGGTGTACATAGGCATACTGCCTCTGTAGTGAAGGTAGCATATAGCCATCAGAACTAGTAGCCATTGATAGTTTTCTGCTCCATGAATTTGTCCAACCCACTTTTAAAGCCTTCCAAATTGCAGGCCATCACTTCATCTTGTGGTAGCAAATTCCATAGTTTGACTATGTGCTGTGTGAAGAAGTGCTTCCTTTTATCTGTCCTGAAGCTCCCACCAATCAGCTTCATGGGATGATCCCATGTACTAGTATAATGAGAGAGGGAGAAAAATGCCTCCCTATCCATATTCCCCACACCACACATAATTTTGTACACCTCTATCACGTCTCCCCGTACTCTCCTTTTTTCCAAGCTAAACAATCCCAGCTGTTGTAACCTACCCTCATAGGGAGATGCTCTAGCTCCTTGATCATTTTAGTTTTCCTTTTCTACACTTTTTCCAGCCTACAATATCTTTTTTTAAGTACAGTGACCAGAACTGTACACAGTATTGCAAGTGTGGCCACACCATAGATTTCTATAGGGGCAGTATGATGTTGGCAGTTTTATTCTCAGTCCCTTTTCTAAATATGCCTAACATGGAGTTTGCCTTTTTAACAGCGGCCACACACTAGGTTGCCATCTTCATCGAGCTGTCCACCACAACCCCAAGATCTCTTTCCTGGTCAGTCACTTCTAGCTCGGATACCATCAAGCTATACTTGAAGTTCGGATTTTTTGCCCCAAAGTGCATCACTTTACACTTGCTTACATTGAACTGCATTTGCCATTTAAATGCCCATTCTCCCAGTTTGGGGAGATCCTTTTGGAGCTCTTTACAATCCCTTTTTGTTTTAACCACCCTAAATAATTTGGTCTCATCTGCAAACTTGGCCACTTCACTGCTCATTCCTAATTCCAGGAGTGAGCAGTGAAGATGTATGTAACATCGCATAAGCAAGTAAGTGTGTGTGCATGAACAGTAGCATTTGACAAGGAACTCTGAATGACGTGTTTCTGTATTCAGTGACCCACAATGACTAGGATTTAACAGTTTGGATGAGAGCCTTATTTGGCAGCAGGTTTGTGGGGAACCATTTTGAGGAAGCACTGAGAAGTAAGAAAGCTAACTGCTTCTCTATTTCTCCCCCCGCCCCACTTATCTCATACTTTCTTTTCTCCCTTTTCTGCTGTCTGAATGTCTATTCCTGTCGTCGAGAAGAAGAAGACAAAGAAGAAGAAGAAGAAGAGAAAAACCCTGTGCTGGCATCTGGTGAGCCCAGAGCCCAGTTGGGCCATTGAGAGCCATTTGCCAATTCCTATGTTAGCATACATTTCTCAGTAAAAATAGGATGAGAGTGAGACCTATGGAATGCAATTGTACAGTAAACATCCTGAATATTTATAATAATGCAGTGATACTTAAAGTAGACAGAAGATAAATGTTGAGTTGTTAAGTAACTATTTAACACCCCCCCCCCTTTGTACTATCTCTGTTTTATTTGCATCACTGCAGACTGGCAGTCTCACACCATGTACTTCAATATGTCTGTTAAAACTGTTCTTCAAATAATTAATGCTCCACATTTATAACCAATGTTTCTCAGAACATCAAGGGGAAAAGTTTGTTAGCTTTGACATACTTCTGTGCAGTGCTTCCATATATGTATTGGTGCAAAGAATTAAAAAATGCTGAGAGGGGATAGTCTACAACGCTCAGTGTACAGATGGTTAACTTCTGTTGCCTTTACTCAGCTGTATGTGGGGTTTGGTTCTATTCCTTTGCTGCAATGGCCATGTACTCTGCAAATAGCATCTTGAGTGAAACTACATCTGTCCAAACACTGAGTTTAGGATATTAGGGCAATGCAAAAGCAGCTTTACTTTGCTAGCAGCCACACTGACTTCTAATTACTGGGAACTTCATACATATAACCCAAATGGGGGTTAGTTTGCAAGTGTCAGGGCCCAGCAAATTAGAGGCAAATGTCATAGTCCAGGGCAGGCATGGATCGAGTCTCAAGACAGCAGCAAGGGTATGAAAAACCAGATGAAGGCAACATGGTTCAAGTCAGGCAAGTGGTCCGGTTCTGGAGGGGGAAACAAGGCTTAAAGGGGCCAGAGACAGGCTTTCTTCACACTGAACTTTTATCCTGCAATTGAGATTGGTCTTTCATGGAGGTTTGCGGGCTCTTTACACAATGCCATGATCATTCAAGGAGGCTCCTGCACTAAATGCCCTTTGTTCCATTTTTAAATAGATTGCAGATAATAAGCTATCAAATTACCCCATTGTGTTCCGCTTCAGTTTCCTCTGTGAAAAGAGTAAAAGTGGCAAGAAGAGGAGTGAGATCAATGAAAGATAATGGAAGACTCAGATATGGGGAGAAGGAGAGGGGTGTGAAAGGAAGTACGTGAGAAAGGGAGTTGGTGTGATCCTGCATTTATAATGGAAGCAGAAAGCCCTGTTTTAAATGCAGAATTTTAGGCTGGTGTAGAGATGCTCATTGTCTATGACCTGCATATGGTCAGTTTTCAAAGGCAGCTGAGGCAACAAGACTTTGTACAGCACCTTAATTCCTATTTGTTCAGCAGGTCAACTGATACGCCTGAGTTGGCAAGTTGCAATATCTTTTCCCACTACTATCAGGGTTGCTCTATGGAGCAGCAAGCTGAGGCCAACTGCTTTCTGTACCCACAAACCATCCCAATGGCATGGAAAGTAAGGTCCCTGGATCCTGCTACCAGACTCCTTGGCTTGAGTGGAAAAGTGAGTGCTTGTGTACCCCTCCTCACCAGCAGTGTAATGAGATTCTGCTATGTGCATGCACAATTCTCGTTACTTCCCCCCGCTTTTCTCATGTTGCAAGGTAGCAAAAAAAAAAGAAAAAAGGATTATTTATTTTTATTTATTTATTAAATTTATTAATCGCACATCTGGCTTGTCACCCAGCCATCTGTTAACTATATGGATATGATTCTTTTGATTTAATTAACATGTTGGTCAGTTTTAAACCATTTAAGAAAATCAGTTTCTGCCAATGTTTCTCACAGAGTTGCCCATTAGTCATCTTTGAAAATCTATCAAACATGTTATAAGGATGAAACATATCATTTTGGATTCCATATTAATTCATGTTCTTTAAAAATATTTAAAATTTAGTGGCCCAGAGAATAACAATTAATTATATGCACTCTTGGGAGCTTTGGAGTTTTCATTAGGATTGCTCTTGTTCAGGGCTCCGGACAGTCTGAAACAGGAGTGTTACGGTGTTCAGGCCTCTCAGGAGGAAGAGGCTAGGTTGACATAAGGATGGGGAAAAGGAGACTTTATCCTTTCCATCTGCTGAGGCCTTTCCTTGCTGTGCCATATAAAGCTATAGGGGCTCCGGTTTGGGGCTGACTGCCACTCCTGAACCT
This sequence comes from Heloderma suspectum, assembly GCF_057233095.1. NCBI lineage: Eukaryota > Metazoa > Chordata > Lepidosauria > Squamata > Helodermatidae > Heloderma > Heloderma suspectum. The sequence goes on from NC_139458.1 coordinate 279,324,795, forward strand.
GAGCTTTTTATTGGATGACTCTATAAAGTGAGGGGGGAAAGGGTGTCAATTTTGCTTTCTTTCCTGCAGAAATATCCTTATATAGCACAGGGAGGGAGTATTTTTAGACTCATGGTACAGACCCTCCTAACTCGTAGTCCTCTCCCCTGACCACATTTGCACATAACGGCTACTCATGGAGTGTTTAAACCATGGCAGTTGGGACCATGCGGAAGCAAGCTGCCTCCCAACCACTCACTGCTTCTGCTTTGTTTCCACTTTGCTAAACAACCCATGACAGCCAAATCTGGCACTCAGAGAAAAAACCCAGAGTTTTAACCCATGGTTTCTTTTTGGTTATAAAACTCTTGGTTGTTTCTCCCTCAATAACTAAGAGTGCCGGGCTCAGATGTTATGTCAAATAACCCCTGAACAGGGTGTTTAGCAAAGCAAAAACAAAACGGGAGCTTGTTCGCTCGGAAACAATCCATGGGTAGTCATTACATGCGAACCAGGCCATTATATGCTGTTAGGAGCTTGAGCAGGCTAGGGATGTATGAAAGGCACTTACCTGGTCCCGCAGCTTGCTTCACGGTTGGGGGGAGGTGCTTCGGTTCTCCCCCCGAAGTTCTGGCCAGGGGGGGAGGCGCCTGCCTCGCCCGGCCGAAATTCAGGCCGGGGAGAAGCGCCCAGTCTCCCCGGCCGCGAAATACAAAAGTGAAAAACAAAACAAAACACATACCCGTGATAGGCTACGTAACGATTTACGTAGCCTATCACGGCTAGATTTCCAAAGTCAGCCGTGATAGGCTAGGTAAATCGTTACGTAGCCTATCACGGCTGACTTTGAAAAAAAAAAGCGCATACGCAAATAGCGTTGCCCTTATTTTCGCCATAGTCTACGTAAGTCTTTACGTAGACTACCCGGGCCCAAATAAGGAACGCAAATGGCGGCGCGCTTTTTATTTTTCTTCAAAGTCACCCATGATAGGCTACGTAACGATTTACATAGCCTATCATGACTGACTTTGGAAATCTAGCCGTGATAGGCTACGTAAATCGTTACGTAGCCTATCACGGGTGTTTGGGTTTTTTTACTTTATTTTGTAATGGGGGCGGTGGCAGCCAGTCAGAAGACTGGCCGCCGCCCCCGCTGAACCGCCGCCAAACCGCCGCTGGGACCCGCCACCAAGAGGGACATTCGCAGGAGGTAAGTCCCATCCGGGGGGGGGGGGGGCGGGGGGGCGGAGAATTTCACCGCCAATTTCGGAGGGCCGAATGCGTTGGCATTTGGCCTCCCCAAGATTCGTGGAGAAATTCTCCACCATCCCTAGAGCAGGCTATTATTCTCTGTCCCCTTGCCCTCCATTTCCCCCTTGCCCTTCTCAATTGACACCTTAACATTCTTTATCTCAACTGCCTCAACCAGTGACTAAGGGCCAAAACAGATATCATTTTAAATCCATGTCTAGCAGCTAGAGTTGTGTTTTGTTTTTTCATTTTTACTCTAGGCTAGTGCATGGCCCTGTATCCCCCATGCTAGGGTTCCAGTCCAGCTTGGACCCCCTGTACTTTTTCTAGAGTACAAATGGGGAAAAAGATGTAGCTGCTAGACACAAATCTAAAGTAATGTCTCTTTTGCCCCACAATTGATACTCACACAGTCTGCCAGTCTTCTGGCTCCTTTAGACCTTGTTTCCTCCAACAGACCTTGTTTCCTCCACCAGAGCAGAAGTTAGTGGTACCCATAGAATACTATGGAAAAATTGAGGATTTAAATGTAGCTATGATTGGGTGGCAGCCCATCCACAAACGGTACCACCAAAGACAGGATGTCCTCTCTTTGTACCTCTGGCTCAATATGTACCCAGAAGTTCTGTTTCCAGATAATGAGATAAATTACTCCACAATTTTCTTATTTCTATGTGCTCAGCCCTGAAGCTTACAGGCTCTCATCAGGCCTTTTTTCCCCTTTTAAATCAAAAGCTTTAGAATTCTATTTATCTAGGAAGTCTCTGAAGTTTGTAGAAACCCTGCCCTTACTTTTGGATGGCACTGTTTTGTTTCTAAACTCATAGACAATCAACCATTCCAGCCTACTATTAGACAGAATGACTAACACCACATTTAACACTGTTTATACGGAATTCTTGGAGCTATTTGAAACTTAGGCTAGATCTACACTACTGTTTTATAGCGGTAGTGAAGTTCCCTGATAACTGTTGGGGCACATTACGCATTCGATATAACTCTTTTGTAGTTTATTTCCTGCACACATTATCCAATATACCACAATAAATGTCATTGTATGTCCTATGAGGTATAAATGCGCAAGAGGGATATAGTGTTACCATGATGGGATTGTAATGATATGACACAAGGTGTAGATCTGGCCTTACATTCCTGTAATGTCTGTGACTTATCTCCCATTTCTCTCTCCCTTACTTCTTTCTGTTTTGTCTGTTGGTTTATACTTCAGATATAGTTGAGGGTTTTCTATACCTTTTTGTATGAAAGAACATTGATAACATTGAAAGAAAGACCAATATAGTGAAATACGGTCATATAGAATTAAATAGAAATGAGAATCTTATGTTTAAGATTTTATGAGTTGTTTGTTTGTTTACATTTGTCTACACATCTAAACAGATTCTGGAGTGGTGAACAACAAGAGATAAAATGCACAAAAAATAAAAAGAATGAAACATGATATTAAAATTATTCTTTAAAAAACAGAGAGCCAATAAAATGAAGGCTGGTCAACCAAGGAAGTCTTCCTGGAAAAGAACTGTTTTTAGGAGGCACCAAAAACAACACAGTGTTAGCGCCTGCCTGACTTCCAGATGCAGGAAGTTCTATAGGAAGGGAGCCACCACACTGAAGGCTTTTCTCTGGGTGGACTCCAGTCAGGGCATAGGTCCATGTGGAGCCACTGGGAGCATGCCCTCTGATGACCTCAGTGATTGGTCAGGTTGGTAAGGGAGAAGGTGCTCTCTCAGGTATCCTGGTCTCAAGTTGTTTAGGGCTTTGTACACAGTTCCAAAGCCTTAAACCTGGCCCAACAGCAAATAGGCAGCCAGTGCAGTTTGCTCAGCAAAGGAGTTGCATGCTGAAAGGGGGCAGCTCCCGATAACGCAGCAGATGTCAGGGTGGAAACTGAGCCAATAGAGCCCCAGAGCAGTTCTAATTCTGAGGAGGAACAGCAATCCATGGGAGAGGAGCTCACTCATCTCTCACAAGCACAGCAGCTGGCAGAGATTCCTCCTGCCGGCATTCCTGGGATAGATAGTGACCCCGGCAGTGAGAGAGCACTGGAGGGGGACTTGCTGGATGCTCGTCTCAGATGCAGGGAGCGACGACAGATGGAGGGCGCAGAAAGGAGGCATAGCGCTCGTTTGGCACGCAAATAATGGTCATGTCTCGAGGACCCAACAGAAAGAGGGAGGATCTCTCCCTAGCCCATAAGTTCAGGGTCTTCCCGTGGTTCTCCTTCAAACAGAGACCAACTGCCTTACCTGGAGCTTAGGCCACTCTGCTATCTTTCCCCAGTGCTGTTCCTTGCTTAGTCGCTAGTGATTAGTATCTGAAAGAGTCATAAAGGAATAAAGGAATAAAGTCTCGGAAAGAATTCCTCGTCTGTGTCCTGAGTTGGCTATTGGTGGGGACTGCAAGAGGCAGCTAGGGTGCTCCTGGCAGCAGCTTGGCTGTTCTGTGCTAACTCCAGCTTCCGGAATAGCCTTAAGGGCAGATGCACATAGAGCACAGTGCAGTCATCCAGTCTTGAGGTTACTAGTGCCTGTACCACTGTGGCTAAGCTATTCTTGTCCAGGAGAGGCCATAGCTGGTGAACCAGCCAAAGCTGGTAAAAGGCACTCCAAGCTGCCATGGCCACTTGGGCCTCCAGTGACAGAGATGGGTCTAGGACTACTCCCAGGCTACGAACCTGATCTTTCAGATGGAGTGCAACCCTTTCTAGAACAGGCAATAAGCCTATCTCCTGGACTCAGGAACCACTCACTCACAGGGCTTCTGTCTTGCTAGGATTCAGTTTCAGTTTATTGGCCCTCATCCTGCCTGTTACTGTGTCTAGGCACTGATCCAGGACTTACACAGCCTCACTTGATTCAAATATCACAGCGAGATAGAGCTAGACATGTCATCAGCATACTAATGGCACTTGGCTCAAATCCCCTAATGACCACTCCCAGTGACTTCATATAGATGTTAAACAACATTGGGGACAGAATGGTACCCTGTGGAACCCCATAGGTCAATTGCCAAGAGGCCAAGGAATGGTCACCCAATGTTACTCTCTGAAATCGATACCACGGGTAAGACTGGAACCACTGTAACACAGTGCCTCCTGTGCCCATCTCATGGAATCGATCCAGGACGATACCATAGTCAATGATATCAAAAGCCAATGAGGGATGGAGTGGAATTAGCAGGGTTGCACCCTGTCCCCTTCTCAATAAAGGTCACCTATCAGGGTGAACAAGGCTGATTCAGTCCCATAATCAGGTCGAAACCCAGACTGGAATGGGTCTAGATAATTAGTATCCTCCAAGAGTGCCTGCAGTTGTTCCGCCATGACCCTCTCTAGTACCTTCCCTAAGAAAGGGGTATTTGTAGGGATGTCAGAGGATTCCACCATGGATCTCAGTGAAGCTGAATGCCAGTGCATTCGGCCCCCCCGAAATCTGTGGTGGAACGAAGCCCCCCACCCCGCAAAAGGCGTGCGAAACAGAGCACTTACCTGGTGTCGTTTGCGCTGCTTTGTGAATGGTGGCCGCATCTGAGGCCGCCATTCGCTTCCCCATTTAGGCTGTGATAGGCTATGTAAATACTTATGTAGCCTATCACGGCTAATGCAGGGACGCCATTTGCATCCCTGCAGAGGCCGTGATAGGCTACGTAAGTATTTACGTAGCCTATCCCGGCAAAAAAAGGGAACAGAAATGGCAGTCGCTGTAGCCGCCGCTGTTTGTGTTCCTGGTTTTTTTTTTTGCTGTGATAGGCTACATAAATATTTACGTAGCCTATCATGGCCAAAAACATGAACACAAATGGTGGCCTCTGTAGCCACTGCCGTTTGCGTCCGCAGGCTTCAGACGCCTGCGAATGCATCTGGATGGCGACTCTGCAGAGTTGCCGCGGAGCGGAGCCAGCTGGGTTAGGATTTTGAGGGGAGGTGCAGAGCACCTCCCCCCCACCGTGAATCACCCCTGTGAAAAGGTGACTTTCATACATCCCTAGGTATTTGCAACTGAGTGGTATTGTCTAAACCCATATGTTTATATATACTGGCATGATTATTATACCACTGAGTGCAAGCAAGCCCTTATGCATTCCCAAAGTAGCTCTTTAGATTTCAGCCACTGAATTTAACTTTTATATCTAGGTATTTTGCTGTGAAACATATGATTCCAAATGTGGTAGGTGGATATTTCTGAAATGTCTTATTATACAGTACTTTTAAATAAAACATTTGGATATTCCTTTAAAGCACTTGCCATTCATTTTTGGGTAGAAATAGTCACATTCAAGCATATTCTGGTTATGAATTTATCATTTTATGGTCATAGATAATTAACAAACTCTTGATAGAGGCAGGGAAAGTATTGAGGGACAGAGACTGGGCTCGCACAACATGACAATCCACCATGGGCAGCCAGGCATGGTAGGCTGTCATGGCATCCAAACTCGGAGCACTTTCCTCAGAAAGGCTTATTTTTTGACAACAAACCATGGTGAGAACCCATGGCTTGTCGTAGGGTTATTCTTGCCCATAATGGGTTGTCATGTTGTCCAAACCCAGGAGACTGATTTTACTATGGGTTGCAGCAATCAGATATAGAGCTGCTCGGCAAGAGTGGCAAAAAGCCCGTGCTGCTAGCTTTTGTGATATTACCAGTGACTGCCCTTCCTCCAGTGCCAAAACGGGACTTTGGAAAGACCGTCACTCATTCTCCAGCTTTTCTAATTCTTGGTGCCTCAAAAACATGCACTTGAGGTTGTAATGTTTTTAATTATTATTTTTGTTGGTCTTTCACAAATGCGCTCTTATGGCTCTCTGATATGTATAGTCTTGCCTGGTCAGTTTCCTTGTCTGTTTCAGCTGTCAAAGGCAAGGCTGATGGGAGTTGTAGCCAAAACTGGAGGGTCACAAGTTGCCACCCCTGCCGTAAAAGCTGGAATCAGAATATTCCCAGAATTGCTTTCCTCCATCAGAGTCTGCCTGACAGCTTCACTTTCAAAGGCCCTGCTTTGGGTCTCCCTTTATCAGAAATATAGTGGGTGGGTACCTGAGGTAGGGCCTTGTCAGTTGTGGCACCCAGCATCTGGAACAGCCTCCTAAGGGAGGTTCATGTAGCTCCATCACTGCTCGCTTTTAATGGGCAGTGAAGATGGTATTATTCCAGCAAGCTTTTGCAAGGTATCATCTTTAACTTAATTTTTACACTTCTGTTGTCTTTTACTTTTTAAGTCCTTTTAGATTGCTTTTGCTACTGGACATTTTTAATTTCCTTTTTGTATTTGTATTTGTTTTATTGTAAACTGCCTTGAAGATTTTATAGAAAGGTAGGGTATACATGTCATAAATAAATAAAATGGTAGGCAAATTACTAGTGCCAAAGCACCTCTTTTTTCTTTGTCATTTATTTCACAGTCACTACTGAACATGACTAGGGGCCAGTTCTGGATTGTTTACTTCTGCAGTCAGGTACATGACAAAGTAGAGAAAGGTTTGTGTGAACTAGAGTATGCATGAGCCAACAGCTAGCCCCACTTTTGAGGTTCTAACCCACCTAGTGTATGACATAATTGTGGGGAGAAATGCAGATATGTGATTGGCCCTAAGAGACCATAGGATTTTAATCAAGTGCTTACCGAATATACAAAAGTTGGTTTTTGTATATTCAATACAAAAGAGTGCCTTTAATACTCAATTAGAAGCAAAAACTCCAAACTAAATTTAGGTTACTAAGTTTAATTAACTACATTACTCATAGATATTTGCAATATTATTTAATGGTCTTAGGATTTATGTGTTTTTTCCACTTCTTTATATAGACATCTGTGAACTTTTTGTTGTTGTTGCTTTTCTCTTTTCTCCACAAAGTACCATTTCTGACAGCAATATCACTTGGTGACACTGAACTATGCTTTCGTGACAGGATTCCATATCATGTAGCTTTCAGTTCATTCTTTTGAACTGGCCTCGAATATACCAGGTTGCAGAATTCTGCAGCAAGGTCAGGACAGTGGATTCTATTGATAACACCAAAAGCGTCTTAGCAACCTTTTCAGTAGACATCAGTTCTCCAAAAGATAAAGGAATGTTTGAAATTGGGAGGGGAAGGGCTATGTTGTGGTTCAAAGGGATGGGTCAAAGAATCGTCACTTTGCACAGAGAAACAGGTCTGATTTCTGCTGTTTTGCTAGAAATAAGAATTTGTCACATTTAAAAAATGACTTTTCAATAAATGGGATTTTCACTAATGTCATATGCTAGGATTTTAATGCTTGCATGTGCTACATTTTCTAACACGTTTGCAATTCTTGAATAACTCAAATTATATCTGATCAATCCAGTAAAGAGCCACTCCAGGTCTGTCAGGGGGAAGCAAAGAACACACAGGCAGGGAATAGGTAAATAGATCCAGTGGAATACATAAGGGGTTATGGGTTTAGGGAGGGTCAAGACAGAGCAAGGAAGGAGGAGGAGGAAACACAATAGGATCAAAAAGGCACAGTTAAAAAGCTGTAAGTGGAGCTGTTGACCAACCTGCCTGCAGGGGATGGTTCTACTTTCTATAGGAGGTGCTGGGACACTGGGATAAAATAAAGCAAGGAAACTCAAATTATCTTACCCGAGACAGCATTCCAAGGCAGGATGGGTCAGAATCTTCATGATTGTTGACAAGGGCTGATCTTTATCTTTCTAATTGTGTTCTGTGTAAACATATAAGTACTGGAGCTGAATAGGAAATGAAAATCTTTTTTCCCCCCTAAATGTGCTGATAATCATCCATCTGCCCAACATCTTGTTATGCTTTTATCTTACACTGATCAAGAGCATCTCTACACCAACCTAAAATCCTGTGTTTAAAATGGGGCTTTCTGCTTCCACTTTAAATGCAGGATCACGACAGACTCCCTTTACACGTGCTTTCTCCCTCCCCTCTCCTTTTTCCCCTTATTTGAGTCTTCCATATGTTTCATTATACAGCAGCTAGATGGTGCTGTGGTCTAGCTCCTCCTTCCTTTTTCATGAGGGAACTGAAGTGGAATTCAAGCATGGTAATTTGATAGCTCGTTATCTCTGATCTTTTAAAAAATGGAATAAAGGTCCTTTAGTGCGGGAGACACCCTGGAGGTTGACAGTGTTATCTAAAGTGCTCACAAACGTCTGTGAGTAACCAATCTCAGTAACAGGATAAAAGCTCTGTGTGAAGAAGACCCACATGTTTACTGAACATGCACCACAGGAAATAGACTCTGGAATAATTTTGGGGTAGTTGGTTCATGCATGTCATGGACTGTGTGAAGGTACTTTTGCTTGCAAGCAGGACTTACATTGCTAAATATAAGGCAGGGATTTGTTTCATTTGAACATGTGTCTTAAATCTGAGGCCTGATCCAGCCAGGACCCACACAAAACAGATTCGAAGGTACCAATATGACTCAAGTCCACTTGTGTGAAAGAATGATGGAGTTTATTGATGGAAAATGGATGCAGATAGAAGCAAAGATAAGCTTAAATATGCCCCCCGGCTCTCAGCTGCAGTCACTCCAGTTCCCAAGAAATGACAGGTGACGTCCTGGGGTTGTTTATCTGAGCAGGTGGTGCATCTTCCCCCCTCCTAGTCAAGATCAGGTAACAGACCAATCTGCTCAGGATTTTATAGGACTGCTCTCATCACCTAGTTCAGACTGTCAGAAGACACACACACCCCTCCCTTCACCAAGACCTTTCGCTCTTGGCAGGAAAGTAAGTTTCTCACAGCATAGGAAGAGCATCCTTATCGGCTAGAAGGTACGAACTATACAGCTACTGTGCAAAGCAACTACAGTGCATTGTTTAACTCTTGTATTAGTAACAAGAAGTGCTGACCTTCACTGTATGTGAATACAGCTTTGACAACCAACTCTAAAATCATAAGATCTGCCAACTGCTCTACAAAATGAGTATACATATGCCATTAAACACTGCATATGACTGTAAAGTCACACCTGACTCCTCCTCATTCTTCTGAAACCAAATCAGAAGAATACAGTGTGCATGCTAAATAAATGTTAACATGCTATCTTCCTCATAGTAGATTGAAAATATAGCCATGTGCTTCTATTGTTTCAGTAGCTCACAGCCAAATTTGTGGTGCATAAGGAAAGTTAAGTTAGCCTATTATATCACTGAGTCCAAGTCAAGCACAGTTCAGGTGGTGCTTCCATTATTAAATAAAATGAAGCTGCATTTGCCTTGATTTTCTTCATTTTTATCTGAGCATGTGAGTTGACTCTTAAAAACAGATACATTAAAAGGGGTTGCTGATAGAAATTGAGGTGAATTCAGCATGACCCATATGGAAAAAGAACTGAACTGGTAGAATCTCAACAGTGCTTTGTCTCATTAGAATTTAAAACGTTTGGTCAGCTTTCAGTTTCTGTTTTTCATCAGGTGTTCCAGTAGTACATATCACTTTAAGTAGATCAAAAATTTAAATTAAGGAGTGTATTGGAGCTGTGGTGCAAAACTGACAAAATAAAAAAGGCTTGGAGCAATTAGTGGCATGAAAGTGGGTGAGACTAGATGCACATTTTATTCATTCATTCATTCATTCATTCATTCATTTCATTTCTATACCGCCCAATAGCCGAAGCTCTCTGGCCGGTTCACAAAAATTAAAACCAAACAGCACACAATAAAACAATATAAAACATATAGAACATTAAAACCACAGTATAACAATACAACCACAATAAAACCTAGCAGCAGTGCAGGGATTTAAAATACAGATTTAAAACAGCAAAGCTAAAAGTCTAGAAAGCTAAAATGCTAAAATGCCTGGGAAAATAAAAAGGTCTTCACCTGGTGCTTGAAAGAATGCAGTGTAGGTTCCAGGCGAACCTCACTAGGGAGCTCCTTCCACAGCCAGGGTGCCACAGCAGAAAAAGCCCTCCTTCCAGTAGCCACCCGCCTCACTTCCTTTGGCAGGGGCTCATGGAAAAGGGCTGCTGAGGATGATCTTAAGGTCCAGGCAGGCATATATGGGAGGATAACCTTCAGATAACCTGGCCCCAAGCCATTAAGGGCTTTGAATGTTAATACCAGCACTTTGAATTGGGCCCGGAAATGGACTGGCAGTCAGTGAAGCTGAAAAAGTACTGGCATAATATGAGCTCACTGGCCAGTCCCTGTTAACAATCTTGCTGCCCTATTTTGGACCAGCTGAAGTTTCTGGACCATTTTCAAAGGCAGCCCCACGTAGAACGCATTGCAGGAATCCAGACAAGAAGTTTTCAAAGCATGGATAACTGTAGCTAGGCTATGTCTGTTCAGATAAGGGTATAGTTGGTATACCAGCCTAAGCTGATAAAAAGTGCTCCGTGCCACTGAGTTCACCTGTGCCTCAAGTGACAGTTCTAGATCCAAGAGCACCCCCAAACTATGAACATGATTCTTAAGGGGGAGTGCAACCCCTCCAGAACAGGTCCTCAACACCAAGTCCGAGACCACCTCCGTCAGCTCAGGCAGGGAGTCTGATGGGCAGCGGGGTGGGCGGTACACCAACAGAATCCCTAATCTGTCCCGGGTACCCAACACAAGGTACAAACACTCAAGATCTGCACTCGAATGAGCAGGAAGCCTGGAGAGGGAGACTGAATTCCTATAGACCACGGCAACCCCCCCTCCCCGACCCTCAAGTCGGTGTTGGTGCTGCACTGAGTACCCAGGGGGGCACAGCTGGGAGAGAGTGACCCCTCCCAGTTCCCCCACCCAGGTCTCAGTAATACATGCCAGGTCAGCCCCCTCATCCACAATCAAATCATGGATGAGGGAGATTTTATTTTGGGCTGTCCTTTTAGGTCATTTAGTGTTCCTGCTTCAGCCTAGCTAGCAAGAGTGCTGATCAGTGCTGATGGGAAGTTTTACTGATGTGAAGGATAGTGCTTTGCTGGAAGCTCAAGCATAGCCATGAGTTTGTATCCCTTCCACCAAGCCATTTTGCTGCTACTGGATGCTAACACTTTGTCATTGGTGACCTGCCCCATGTGTGAATAAATCAGTAGGTGGGAGAAGACAGGTCCATTAGTACTCGCCTTTCCCCAAGAGATTATGCCAAGAAATGGTAGTAATTTTTTCCACAGTAATGTCCAGCAATGAATTCTGTGCTGAACTCAGTTGTTGAACTCCCACTTCCCCTTGTGTAAGGGTGCATAAGCAACTTTGTGCTAGGCAGCACTGTCAATGCATATACGTTGCTAAAACTATGCTAGGCATACTACCCACACTTTCTTCTGCTTTGCTCACATAGTACTACACTCATACACCACTATTCTCTCTCTCTCTTTTGCAAAATAAGTGTCCTGTCCAATGTGATTAGTTTCATCATTATCTTTCTCTAGTCCGAAAAAACAGAATATAAATCTTCTTCCTCTTCCTCTTCTTCTTCCTCTTCTTTTCTTTTTCTTTTCCTCCTCCTCCTCCTCCTCCTCAGTCATCTGCAACTTTTAAGCTATATACCAGGATAGCTGGTGACTGTTTTCACTGTGTAAGATTTTGATTGTTGTTAGGACTAGTTGTTTTGAGAATCTCACAGAGTTGCTCTTCCATCCCTTGCAACTCTGATGACTTTCCAGTTCACAGAAAGGCAGAGGAGAGTTTGTATGAGTTCAGTGCTCTACTGTTATACTCTTCATGTGAGTAGACTGCTTACATAAGCAGTTATGTGTGAAAGTGAATGGCTGGCTGATCACTGCAACTGACTATTCAAGAATGAGCAGATCTGGGTGTTGTCAAATGTTCTCTGTATGTGTCTCACTGCCTTCTTCTGCAAGAACAACTTAAATATTATAAAAGTTTGTAAACAGTATAGATGAGGATCTGGTCAACTCTATTTAAGAGTTTATCAGGATCCCTCTTATCATTGTGAGCTACAATTCCATAGCATATGTGGCACTGAGGTATGCCAAATGTTTAGGGTACTCAACTGCATCTCTAATGGTCAATCACATTTAGGTAGATAGTTATTGGTATATCAGAAGCTAAGCAGGTAGCTGAAACTTTAGGAGAGCAGTCAACAAGATAGCAAATTACATTCCAGTGCTGGTAAGTGTCAACTGATGTTCATGGCCAAATAGCACCAACTATATTCACAGAATGATGGGTTTTTAATGAGGTAGTAATACTTAAAAGCCAGTTTACAAATGTATTTGCATCACCTAATAAGTTGTTACTTGATGAGTCTCAGTGAATAGCATCCACAGAAAAGCATTGCTGATATGAAAGTTCTGTCTATGGCATTTGATCTATAATAGCTCATTCCCAGTTGCAAATCATCTCTTGATTCTTCAGTCCTTGTGTAATGATCATACTTCTGTGAATCATGCCTCAGATTACTTTAGGGATTCGTTACCTCTTACAAAATCAGAGACATCTGCCTGATCCAGAGACCACTTGATGTATAAGCACCAATGTCCATGCACAGAAACTTTTTGTTACATCAAAATGAGTATCTATTGTGGTAACTGGGATTTTGGTGGTGATTTCCTCCTGAAGTGTGTAGGAATCCTGAGTCAGGCCTTAGGGGCAAAGGAGTTACTTTTATTTTGTTTAGTATAATTTTCCTGCTGTTGATAGTTTGTCCAGGCACCAGCTTCAGTCTTGCTATCTTTTGCTGGGTATCTGTGGAATTATTATGCTGGTAATGTGGGTGAAACTACAGTGACAGTATGTGTCACGATGCTTGAGTTGGATCGAGTGAAGTGAATGAGTGGACAGAATATGTAAGAACACTATTTTAAAACAAACAAGATTGAAGATGCAGACCAGTAAGTAATCTCTGTATTTGGCTATTTATTTATGTATTTATTTATTAGATTTATTAGCCGCCCATCTGGCTTGCTACCTGGCCGGCTCTACCTGGCCACAATACTAATAACACAAAATACAATGAATTGACATAATCAGCTGAACAAAACAACATAACAAAACAACACTGCTCTAAAAATCCCTAACCCACCCCAAATGCCCGCCTGAACAGCCAGGTTTTTAAAGCATGACAGAAGCTCATCAAAGAGGGGGCATGGCAGAGGTCACTAGGGAGGAAATTCCACAGAGTGGGGGCCATGACAGAAAAGGCCCTCTCCCTAGGCCTCACCAGCCTAGCTGTCCTGGCTGATGGGACAGAGAGAAGGCCATCCAAGGATGATCTCATTGAGTGGCATCCCTGGTGTTGTTGGAGGAACTCCTTAAGATAGACTGGGCAAGAACCATGTAGAGTTTTAAAGGTCAATGCCAGCACCTTGAATTTTTATTTATTTATTTGTTAAATTTCTTAATCGCCCATCTAGCCAGTCACCTGGCCACTCTGTGGTTTAAAACAATAAAATTCCACATTAAAACGTCGTATTTCTAAAAATACCCTAACCCACCCCAAATGCCTGCCTGAACAACCACATTTTTAATGTGTGGTGGAAGCTCATTAAGGAGGGGGAATGGTGGAGTCCCCTAGGGAGAGAGTTCCACAGAGTGGGGGTCACCACAGAGAAGGCCCTCTCCCTCGTCCTCACCACCCTAGCTGTCCTGGCTGATGGGACAGAGAGAAGGCCATCCGAGGATGATCTTGTTGAGTGGCCTGTCTGGTGTTGCTGGAGGCGCTCCTTGAGGTAGGCTGGGCTGGAACCATACAGGGTTTTAAAGGTAAAAACCAACACCTTGAATTTGGCCCGGAAAACAACTGATAACCAGTGCAACTCCTTCAGCACCGGAGTAATGTGATCACGCTGGCGGCTGCCTTTAATCAGGTGAGCCGCCGCATTCTGCAGCTGCAGCTTCCAAACTGTCTTCAAGGGTAACCCCATGTAGAGTGCATTAGAGTAGTCTAGACAAGAGAAGACCAGGGCATGTAGTTCCGATGGGACCAGATGGTCGGAAAGGTAGGGGCGCAGCTGCCGTATCATATGGAGTTGGTACAGCGCTGTCCAGCTTACAGCTGACACCTGAGTCTCCATGGACAGCTGGGAGTCTAAAATGACTCCCAGGCTACCGACCTGGTCTTTCAAGGGTAGCCGTACCCCATTCAACACCAGGATGACATCCCCCAACCTCCCCTTGTCTCCCACCAAAAGTACCTTGGTCTTGTCAGGGTTCAGCTTCAGCTTCTTCCTCCCCATCTAGCCACTCACCATCTCCAGACATTTGGACAGGGATTCTACGGCCAACCTTGGTGAAGATTTGAACGAGAGATAGAGCTGTGTGTCATCCGCATATTGAAGACATCACACCTCAGACCTCTGATGATAGCCCCCAGCAGCTTCACATAGATGTTAAATAGCATCAGTGACAGCATGGAACCCTGTGGCACCCCACACGTGAGCGGCCACAGGTCCGAAACCTCCTCTCCCAGTGCTACCTTCTGGTACCTGCCGGAGAGGAAGGACTGGAACCACTGTAATACAGTGTCTCCAATGCCCAACCCCTCCAGGCAGTCCAGGAGGATACTGTGGTCAACGGTATCAAAAGCCACTGAAAGGTCGAGGAGAACAAGGAAGGGGCATTCACCCCTATCCAAAGCCTTCCTCATGTCATCCACCAAGGCTGTTTCTGTCCCATGCCCAGGCCTGAAGCCCAATTGAAATGGATCTAGATTAGGGATGGATGGATTCCCTACCTTCCGGTCCATGGGAGAATCCACCCATGGAGGAGGTGATCCATTCCTCCCCCCAGAATTCTCCGGAGTTGCTCCACATCAGGAGGATTTTGCGGAGCTGCACTCCAGCTCTGTACCACTGGCAATACAGTAACGGCAGCCACTGTTACCATATTGCTGGGAGGAATACAGCCACAAATGGCGTAGTAGATGCCACTTGTGGCCATAAAACCCTGAGTTTAACCTAAATACAGCCGTTCTATTTAGGCCGCCATTACCGTATCGCAAATGCTACAGAGCCAGAGTGCCATTCCACGGGAAATCTAGGGATGTACGAATGCCACTTACCAGTCCCGCTGCCTGGGTCTGCTGGGGGGGGAGGCAATCCATCCCTCCCCCCGGAATCCTCCCCAGCTGGCTCCGCTCCGCGGTAAGGCCGTGGAGCTGCCAGCCAGGGCTGGCCGCAGCCAGACTTCTGGCCACTGCCGGGCTGCTGCGGCCGCAAATGGCGGCTGTCGTAGCAGCTGCCATTTGCATCCTTGCATCAGGCCATGATAGGCTTCCTAAGTATTTACGTAGCCTATCATGGCAGAAGGCAGGGATGCAAATGGCAGCCGCTATGCCATTTGTATCCCTGCCTTTTGCCGTGATAGGCTACGTAAATACTTACGTAGCCTATCACGACAAAGAGCAGGGGCGCAAATGGCATAATGGGTGCCATTTGCGCCCCTGCTCTTTGCCATGATAGGCTACGTAAGTATTTATGTAGCCTATCATGACCTAATGTAGGGACGCAAATGGCGGCCACTACAACAGGCGCCATTTGCGGCCGCAGCAGCCTGGCAGCAGCCGGAACATGACCCAGATGGCCCAGGGCCGCCGCCACCGCCAGGTAGGTTCATTCCGGGGGGGATTTCGGGGGTGGGGGGTAGTCCATTCAGCCACGGACTCCACGGGGGCAGATTCTAAAGAATCTGGCCTCACTGGAGTCCGTGGCAGAATTCTCCAACATCCCTAGGCAAATCCTCTGGACGCAGAGGTAACTGAGCTGTTCCACTGCGGATTCCGGAGGCCGGATTCCAAAGAATCCAGCCTCATTTGAGTCCATGGTGGAGTTCTCCGCCATCCCTAATCTTGATAATTGGCTTCTTCCAAGTGTGTTTTCAACTGCATCACCACCACCTGCTCAATCACCTTCCCCAAAAATGGCAGATTTGAAACTGGGCCCTGAAAACATCTGTTAACCAGTGCAACTCCTTCAGCACAGGAGTGATGTGATCTCGCCGATGGCTGCCTTTAATCAGGCGAGCCACAGCGTTCTGCACCAGCTGCAACTTCCGAACCATCTTCAAGGGTAAATCCACATAGAGCGCATTACAGTAGTATAGGTGAGAGGAGACTAGGACATGAACTACTGATGGGATTAGATGGTTAGGGAGATAGGGAAACAGCCACCGTATCAGATGGAGTTGGTACAGCACTGCCCGGCTCATGGCTGACACCTGAGCCTCCATGGACAGCTGGGAGTCTAAAATGACCCCAGACTGCAGACCTGGTCCTTCAGGCGTAGCCACACCCCATTAAACACCAGGTCAATTTCCCCTTGTCTCCCACAAAAAGTACTTCGGTTTTGTTGGAGTTCAGTTTCAGCTTAGTCCTTTCCATCCAGCCACTCACCGACTCCAGACACTTGGACAGGGTTGGACCAGGACACTTGGACCAGGACACTTGGACACTTCATCCAACCTTGGTGCGGATTTCAATGAGAGGTAGAGTTGCATGTCATCTGCACATTGGTGACACTGCACCTCAAACCTTCTGATGATTGCCCCCAGTGGCTTCATATAGATGTAGGGATGTACAGAAGTCACTTAACTTTTCGAAGGGTGAGATTCGCGGTGGGGGGGAGGTGCTCCGTCCCCCCCAAAAAAAATTCTGTCCAGCCAGCTCCGCTCCACAGAGATTCTGCACTGACTTGCAAATGGCAGCTGCGTCTGCGGCCACCATTCACTTCTTCATTATAGCCGTGATAGGCTACGTAAATAATTATGTAGCCTATCACAGCTAATGCAGGGACGCCATTTGTTACCCTGCCTTTTGCCATGATAGGCTACGTAGATATATATGTAGCCTATCACAGCTACTGCAGGGACGCAAATGGCGGCTGCGGGCTGCCCCAGCCGGTGGCTCCGTGGGATCCCTGTGGAGTGGAGCTGGCCGGGGAGGATTCCGGGAGGGGGGACGGATTGCCTCCCCCCCCCAGCAGATGGCCCCAGCGGAACGGGGTAAGTAATCTGTACACCCGTACTATCAGAGCCCTCTCCGTATCATCCACCAAGGCAACCAAGGCCGTTTCTGTCCCATGCAAAGGCCTGAAGCCCAATTGAAATGGATCCAGATAGTTGGCTTCTTCCAAGTGTACCTGCAACTGCAAAGCCACCACCCGCTCAATCACCTTGCCCAAAAACAGCAGATTCGAGACTGGGTGAAAGTTGTTCAAGTCTTGGGGATCCAAGGAGGGCTTCTTTAATAGTGGTCTTATCACCACCTCCTTGAGGGCTGATGGCATCACTTTCTCCTCAACGGAGGCATTCACCACCACCTTGATCCCCCGCCCTAAGTCTCTCCCTGCAGCTCATAATGAGCCAAGATGGGCAAGGATTGAGTAAGCAAGTGGTCTGCCTTAAAGATGAAAGCACCTTGTCCACTTCCTCAGAAGGAAGAAGCTGGAACCAATCCCACATAACTGGTCTACCACTGGCCGTCCCTCATTCACTAACTGTATCCACAGTGCATGGTATAGCATTCCTGATCTGGTCAATTTTATCTGCAAAATGCTTTGCAAACTCATCACAGGAGGCCTTAGAATGCTCCATTGATTCTGGACCAACTAGACCAACCAAGTTCCGGACCACTTGGAACAGCCTCCTGTGACAGCACTCTGCAGACGCGATAAAGGCAGCATAAAAATTCTTTTTTTCTGCTCTTATCACCATGTGGTAGTCTGAAGCTATAGCTCTAACCTGTGCCTGATAGTCTTCAGGGCGAGATTTCCGCTACCAGCACTCTAGCCATCTCACTAGGGATGTCAGAGAATTTCGCCACTGATCTTGGTGAGGCCGAATACCAGTGCATTCGGCACCTCGAAATCCATGGCGGAACGAAGCCCCCCTGCCCCCCCACCCTGTGAAATGGGCCCGGAACGGAGCACCTACTTGCTGCTGTCCACGCTGACTTGCGAATGGCGGCCGCGTCTGCGGCTGCCATTTATTTATATTTATTTATTTATTTATTTATTTCTATACCGCCCAATAGCCGAAGCTCTCTGGGTGGTTCACAAAAACTAAAACCAAACAACACACAATAAAACAATTTAAAATATATAGAACATTAAAACCACAATATAACAATACAACCACAATAAAACCTAGCAGCAGTACAGGAGTTTAAAATACAGATTTAAAACAACAAAGATAAAAATTTAGAAAGCTAAAATGCCTGGGAAAATAAAAAGGTCTTCACCTGGTGCCGAAAGGAGTACAATGTAGGCGCCAGGCGAACCTCACTAGGGAGCTCATTCCAGAGCCGGGGTGCCACAACAGAAAAAAGCCCTCCTCCTAGTAGCCACCCGCCTCACTTCCTTTGGCAGGGGCTCACGGAGAAGGGCTGCTGCTGATGATCTTAAGGTCCGGGCAGGCACATATGGGAGGAGGCGATCCTTCAGGTAACCTGGCCCCAAGCCGTTAAGGGCTTTGAATGTTAACACCAGCACTTTGAATCGGGCCCGGAAATGGACCGGCAGCCAGTGCAGCTGGAAAAGTACTGGCGTAATATGAGCTCGCAGGCCAGTCCCTGTTAACAATCTTGCTGCCCTATTTTGGACCAGCTGAAGTTTCCGGACCGTTTTCAAAGGCAGCCCCACGTATAACGCATTGCAGTAATCCAGACGAGAAGTTATCAGAGCATGGATAACTGTAGCTAGGCTATCTCTGTCCAGATAAGGGCGTAGTTGGTATACCAGCCTAAGCTGATAAAAAGTGCTCCGTGCCACTGAGTTCACCTGTGCCTCAAGTGACAGTTCTGGATCCAAGAGCACCCCCAAACTACGAACCTGATCCTTTAGGGGGAGTGCAACCCCCTCCAGAACAGGTTGATTATCACCTAGCCGGGCAGACGAACCACCCACTAACAGTACCTCCGTCTTGTCTGGATTGAGTTTCAGTTTATTGGCCCTCATCCAGTCCATTACCGTGCCGAGGCACTGGTTCAGAACAGCCACTGCCTCACCTGGTTTTGATGAGAAAGAGAGGTAGAGCTGGGTGTCATCCGCATATTGATGGCACCTCAGCCCACACCTCCGGATAACCTCCCCCAGCGGTTTCACGTAGATGTTAAACAGCATGGGGGATAGAATAGAGCCCTGTGGAACCCCATGGCACAATTGCCATGGCACAGAGCAATAATCCCCCAGCACCACCTTCTGGAATCGGCCATCCAAGTAGGAGCGGAACCACTGTAGTGCAGTGCCTCCAACTCCCAACCCAGACAACCTATCCAGAAGGATACCATGGTCGATGGTATCGAAAGCCGCTGAGAGGTCATTTGCTTCTTCCATATAGCCGTGGTAGGCTACGTAAATACGTAGCCTATCACGGCTAATGCAGGGATGCCATTTGCGTCCCTCCAGAAGCCGTGATAGGCTACGTATATATTTACGTAGCCTATCACGGCTTAACTAAGGGAATGCAAATGGTGGCAGCTACGGTGGCCGCCATTTGCGTTGCCTTTTTTTTGCCATTTTAGCCTACGTAAATATTTACGTAGGCTATTACAGCAAAAAAAAAGGGAACGCAAATGGCGGCCGCCATAGCCACCACCATTTGTGTCGGTTGTTTTTTTTTTTGCCGTGATAGGCTACGTAAATATTTACATAGCCTATCACAGCAAAATACAGGGACACAAATGGTGGCGGCTACGGCCGCCGCCATTTGCATCCCTGCAGGCTGCCCAGCAGCCGGCTGTCTGGCTGCGGCCAGCCCCAGCCGGTGGCTCCGTGGAATCTCCACGGAGCGGAGCCAGCCGGAGAGAATTTTGGGGGGAGGGACAGAGTGCCTCCCCCCCACCGGGAATGTCACCCTTCGAAAAGGTAGGTGACTTTCGTACATCCCTACATCTCACCTCCTGCTTCAGAGCTCGCAACCATGGGGTAAACCATGGTGCAGTCTGAGTTCTGTTCAGGGGGAGAGGGCATTTCAGAGCCACACTGTCTAATGCCCTGGTGATTGCAGCATTCCAGCCATCCACCAGGGTCTCAACCAAGGGGCCGTTTGTGTGCTCCAGAGAATCCCCAAGTGCAGTCAGGAATCCATTTGGGTCTGTAAGATGCCCGGGGCGGATCATCTTAATGGGTCCTCCACCCACACAGAGGGGTTGTGGAACCAAGAAGTCCAACCCCACCAGGTAGTGATCTGACCATGACAAGCGGGTGGCAGATATGGCCCCAATTTCCAGATCACTCCCCACCTCTCTGGAAACAAACCTAAGGTCTAATGCATGACCAGCTACATGGGTGGGCCCAGTTGGAATAGGGTGCAGCTCCCAGGAAGTCATGGTCTCCATGAAGTCCCAAGGTGCCCCCACGAGGATTGCCTCTGAATGTATATTGAAGTCCCCCAACACCAACAAGTTAGGGGACTGCACACGCACAACAGAGACCACCTCAAGCACCAGGGAGTCTGTCATGCAGCGGGGTGGACAGTGCACGAGCAGAATCCCCAGACTGCCCTTTGGGCCCAACCTCTAGTACATGCAATCAGCAACCCCAGTCTCCTGGAGAGGGAGTCTGGTGAGGACCAAGGACTCCCAGTAGATAACAGCCTCTCCCCATCCCTGACCCCCAGCCCTCGGCTGCTGCACATATGAAAATCCAGCTGGGCAAATGGCCGCAACAGTGGGAGCAGCAGCCTCATCTAGCCAGGTCTTTGTAGTACATGCCAAGTCCACACCCTCATCCAGGATCATGTCATGGATGAGAGATGTTTTATGGGCAACGGACCTGGCATTACGTAGCAGCAGACAAAGGCCAGAGGATGGACTCATGCATCCCTCAGCCATCCTTCTGCTCTGGACAGGTCCAGAACATGGAACAAATATTACTCATCTCTCCCCTGTTCCCCTTACCCAGCATGGCCTGCCCCTAGTGCTCTGCCAGCATCTGCTGCCCAGCCTTGGTATGTTCTGGCCCCCGGGAGTCTGCCTCTGCCAGGTGGACACATGCCTCCCTCACTTCCACCTATCAGGTGGGCACCCCACCCCTAAAATCACAAACACAACCCCAAAGCCCACCACCCACCAACAATTTTTAAAAACTACAACCGAGGCCCTCTGTTCCCTTGTGGATCCCCTGAGTGGTTCACCCAAGTTATAAGCCTTTCAGGGTCAACCGAAAGCTGTGTGATCTTTCTAGCAGGGAGGGGTAGAGTGAGCTTCCTGCAGCTCCTCCCTCTCTAGCCGATGTATAGGACCTGGTTGGTCTCCCTCCTGTGATGATGTTCTTCCCAGGGGGCAGGAGGTGCACCCTCCCAGTGGCCCTTGGTTCTCCAGCCGATGGATGAGGCCAGAGTCTGCAGTCCCAGGGAACAGTCATTTGTGGGCAAAAGACTTGCACCTTGTTGGAGAAGTTGGTGGCACCACAAAAGTCAAGTGAGAAGTTTGAAATGATCATGAGTACACCAACATGTAAGCTGTGGTACAGTCAGCAACAAGGAAAAACAATTTCTGATCCTGTGGCTGAACTGTGCCATTTTGCAGAATTTTGCAGATGCCTTGGATCAAATGTGTGGCAGGTGTAACAGACCAGGAAATAGACCAATTGATTTGTTTAAAAAAAACCCAGCAGTGGGTATTGTTGGCTAGGTCAAGGATTTTCAGGTATGTCACAATTAGAACAATGCTAGAACTGAAGTCTCCTAACCCAAGTAGGGGCTGATGGTGTGATGCTTGTCTATATAAGACCGCAGGATGCTGTTTCCATTGTGGTGCCATGCATGACCCATTAAATTGTTCATTTTAAGGCATCATTTACTTGCACTGACATTGCAGGGAACACTTAGTATGGAGATGTGCCACTGGAAACCCACCACATATCCAGCCAGTGAGTCAGAGCTGAGAGAGCCATTTTTGTAGAAGCTGAAACTGGGGAAGGTAAGGATGATAGTGAAAGAAGCGTTGCAGTATATACAATGAACGATTGCTGTTCACCAGCAATCCAGGCACAAGCAACTGCTGGATGATGCATCTTAGATATGGAAGTGGATTCTAAAAGCACCCTTTCCAGCCTAGAGGTTGCAGTAACAATACCTCCCATACAACATACAGTGATGTGACTTCAGCCCTATGCAGAAGACACTGTTTCTCTGGCCAGAAGGGCACTCCTGCTGTTGACTTACAACTGTGTAGGGATTTGCTTTTGTGGGAGGAGCTTGACTTTTTGTGGGAGGAGCTTGACCTAGGAAGGGGCTTGATCTTGGTGAATTGGAATTTTCCTGTGAGAACTGAGACTGGATTGGCCCCTTAAAAGCAAAGGAGTTGTTTTTGTCTACTTTCACTTGCCATTCTTGTTGGTAGCTTCACTGTTCAGGTTTCAATAAAGATCTCACGTCTTATGCTGGATATCTCTGGAATGATTACACTTCTTGATAGTGTGTGAGTGATATCACAGTTTGTACTTGTAATGAATGATTAATGCTATGGGTGGAATCCAGTGGGACACTTACACCTCTGCCGATTCCCTTGTGCCCCGCAAATTCCTGCCTTTGGGCAGATGCTCCACAGTGCTTCTGGTAACTTTTTTTTTTTTTTTTCTGGGGCCAGAGGAAAAGCTCTATACCACAGATGCTAAACATTCACAGATGCAAAGCAGTTTGCGTGGTTCTTTCTGTGGCAGCTGGGAGTGGGAGTGGGGAATGATCAGATATTGGCATCATCCTTTCAATGTCGTAGCAGTGTCTGTGGCCATGGAGGGGGGACTCCAAAGACCACAGGATTGCTCTTCCCAAGAATTAAGAGTGTGAAGCACCAAGTATGTGAAAATATTTAAAAATATTTATATGAAGACTAGTTTGAGATCTTTCATTTTGAGTTATTATATTTCCTACCTTATCCCCATCATCTCCCCTCTAAATGACAATGAGCTG
The DNA here is from genome assembly GCF_057233095.1 of Heloderma suspectum. NCBI lineage: Eukaryota > Metazoa > Chordata > Lepidosauria > Squamata > Helodermatidae > Heloderma > Heloderma suspectum. The sequence continues at coordinate 279,347,845 of NC_139458.1, forward strand.
TACTAGTCAAAAATATCACTCAACCAGTTTCTGAAGGAAATGGTATATAAAAGCCAGATTTATGGTGTAGGGATTTAGTATAACGAAACACAAAGGAAATTAACAAAACAATTTGTTCTAGTAATGTGCAGGACTTCTTGTGTGATGTAGAACAGAATGATGACTTTGAAATACTAATATATTTATTTAATAAAATGTTTATGCCACCCTTCTGCCAGGAAGCTCAGAGTGGTTTGCAAAAGCATTATCACATTTTTTCCTCACAACAAATCTGTGAGGTAAATTAAGCTGAGGAGGAGTGGGTGGCCCGAGCTCACCCAATGAGAAAAATGGCTCAGTGGGCATTTAAACCCTGGGCCGGTGTGTCTCTAATACTAACTTATACTGGCTTTGCTACATTGCATGGAATTACTGTTATAGTCCCCACCATCTTGATTTATAGGATACATCTTGAATCCGTTTTTGAGAACTGGATACAATTAGAATAAATCAGTCTGTGTCGCAGTTGATCATCTGATCTGTAAAGACAGAACTTGTTAGGCAAATAAGATGTGTATTGTGTGTGTGTGTGTGAGAGAGAGAGAGAGAGAGAGAGAGAGAGAGAGAGAGACGTGGTCTAGGAGAAACGGTTGTGGTAGGCATTGCCTTCCAAATACAAATTCTACTCAGTATATAAGAAATGGTCTCCAGCACCCATTTAACAGCTGGAGCATTCTAATGGTGAAACATCTGGATCTCTGTAAGAGCTAATAATGAGAGAGACCTGAGCATGGTAGTGACAGAACACAGAAGAGATTTGGTTCTTGTCACATTCTGTCCCTCCCACTACCACTTTTAGCTGCCTCCCCTCATAGATCACAGCCCAACAACATCTGGGGGGCCACATGTTTTCCATCTTGGAGATAAATCTTTTAAGATCTGGAGTTGTTTTCTGGGGATCCCTGGCTCAGATTTAAGCCCCGTTCCTTGATGGCTTGTTAAAAAAAATGGGTAACTGGCAAGAAAAAAATGAATGTGAGAAAGCAAAAAATAGATTGAGAGAGAACTGGGGGAACAAAGAGAAGAAAAGGGAAAAGAAGTTGAGTCAAAGAGAATGTATAAATGAGAAAAGAAAAAGACCCTGAAGAAATTAAAGAAGTGTAAACTGGAGAAAGAAATAGTAACAAGGGGGAAAAACTGTATGGAGGAATGAAATATGCCATGATTAGAATGGATAGCAAAGCTGAGATTAAAAAAAAAAATGAATGGGAAAGAGGGTTAAATTAAGTGTGAGATGAAGACAGGGTAAAGAATGGAAGGAACAGATAAAGAAGAGGAAAAGGAGAAAATAGTAGAATGGGAAAAACTTGTCAAAGCAGGCATTGGAGATTACGTGTATGTTTCCTCTTAAAAATAAATAAATAGACCTCTAAATGACAATTGAAATCCACACTGTTCTCATTACCTCAAAGGGGAAAGAAAATTGAGTTAGACACAGCATGAGGGCAGAAGTTCTAGTAGAGAATGAAATCTCCATATCCAAAATAATGTAAGATGAGGCAGAGGCTAGATCTTTTATACACTGAAGTACTAGGAGAAACCTGCTTTCTGTCCTCCTGAGCAACCTGCGTATTAATAGTCACTAGGTCCATTCTTCTAGTACCAATGGCTACCAAGCCCCTGGATTTTTGCAGTCCTGCTAATAACAATTTTGTAGTAACCAGAGCATCTCAATTCATTCAGGGACTTTCCAAGTGATGTACTGTATATCCATTTGTTTTGCAAAATCAGATGTAGCACAAATGGAGTGATTACGCTGCCTCTGAAGAACCTGATTTGTCTTCCTGTTGGCAGCAAAAAAAGGGGAGGGGATTATTCACAGTTCTTCTTGCTTGATTTCTGCCCTTGGAAGATCATGTATTTTAATCACAGATAAGGGAAGCACAGATTATGGAAAATATTGAGCTGAGTAAAATAGAGTGGGTGTAGAATATCCCTATGGAAACAAGATATTTTAAGGTTGGGGTTCATTATGAAGATCAGCCTTTAAATGATGACTTCAGCACTTACAGAGTGGGTGAGGATAGTAATGACTGACAGGCATCAAAGAATCATCGTCTGAGCCAGGTGGCAAAGAAGAAAGCCAAAGAATGAAGCAGCTGTTACACTGACAGAACTGTATTAGTATTAGTAGCATTGGTCTAAAGGTGACACAGAATAAATGGTGAATTCAGGAGTTGGGGAGATGACCATGGAAAGTGGGATGCCTACAGCAGAGGACAGAATCTTGAAGGCCAAAAGGGGTCCTGAAACGTGCACATACTCTGGAAGGAGAGGGGGAGAGAAATGCTCACTGAGGCACTAAAGGAGAACATTCAGTGAAAAGAGGACCCCCAAAGAGAAACAAGAGCACAAGAGTGGCATCAGCAAAGAAGGGAGAGGTATTTTTGCAGCAGACACAGAGATCATATTTGTGAAAAAAATCTCTTGAGAACAGAACACTTTTTAAATTGTGCCACAGACTTAAATTCAATTATGCTCTAGGATTATGCTGCAAAGGAAGACACATCCTTGAGTATTGTTTTTAAAACTTGCTTACATTTGCAGATAGCTTCTTGACAGGGCCACATACTCTTTTTTTTTTTGCATTTATTTACCTCAGTCCTGTTGCTATTGCTACCTTAGATGAGCCACACACCTTGATGTAGCTATTGTCATGTAAAGGGCCATAGTTTGTGTTCATTCGTTCTTACAGCTTTTCAGATTTTTGTAGTAGTGTATGTCTGCTTTTTGTGGGGAAAAGTAATTGCCCAGTTATTTCAATGGTAGCCCTCTTTATTTCTTCCATCCCTTCCCTTCCCTTCTGTTGTCTTGCATATTTGAAATTATAGCTCTGTGCAGTCGCTCACAAAGGATGTACGCTTTGCTACAATTAGGGCACAATCCTACGCATGTTTAGACAGAAAAAAGGCCTACAACCCCCAGCATGCACCAGCCAGCTTGACTGGCTAGGGAATCCTGGGAGTTGTAGGACCTTTTCCTGTCTAAACATGCATAGGATTGCACCCTTAAGCACTTTTAAGTCCCATTAATTTAACATGTGCTTAACTCTCCCATTAAAATCAAAGGGACTTAGATATATTTACCTTTGGAACAATTATGCCCATATTAAGTAAGAAAAGAAGAAACGTGCATTTACTTTTTTAAGGGGGGGGAGGGTTACAGTTCTCTGTAATAGTAGTTGACATGTAACTTGGCTGTATTCTTTAGGACTGGATCTGTCTGCAATGTACATTTGACTACGAATTTGTTTTATTTGGCCACATTGTTTCTCCATCCCACCCCCTTGTGGATGCGTGCACGCATGCACGCGCGCACACACATCCATACACACACACACACAGGTTCACATGCTCGTACTACATTTGCACAGGAGCTTTCTGCACTGCGTAATGAGATGCAAATATTTCAGGATCAAAGGTAAGTCAAAGAAAAGTGGCATTGAGTGGAAGAAGTCAGCTCAGCTAGCAGCCTAACTACATGACAGACCCACAGGCAACTTCAGAGCTGTCAGCTTCACTGCCTGTGGAGCTCACCGAGAAGCCAGATGCTGCTGCTGGAAGAATATTCTCCACAGCTTGGCATCGGGGCTCTGTGATGGCCTTGTGGATCACGTGTCAAAACTGGAGCTCTCATCCTACTGCTGGAGATGGACACAAAGGAAAATGGGCTTTGCCTGTATTAATAATAATTAAAAATAAATTGGCAAGCCAATTTCAAAGTCAGCTTCCACCTGCCACTTTTTGAGAGCTGCAGAAGATTAGAAGGGCCAACCCCTGCAGCTTGGCTTCCCTGTAAAAATAAAAATCTTAATCTATATTTTTCCCCTTGCCGATGGCAGCAGCTTCTTTTTATCCATGTGTGAATGTATATTTCTCCAGGTATGGTGGCATGCATGTACATCAAAATTTGACAGCAAAATTTATCTTCAATGCAGTGTTGTCTTGAATGGAGAGGAATGTAAATAATACGGTGGCTCTGCATAAGCAAGGCACAGGAAATTAAGCTGTGATATTCTTCTCTTGCAGTCTTGCAATATGTTGAGGCTCAAGAGTTACATAGCTTTACTTTTACATATTAATTGATGTTAATAATGCTAGTAAACAGAACTTGCTAGCATACTGAAAATCTGTATGGATAAGAATATACATTATATTCTGGTTTTTCTTCATTGTTGTAATTATTGCTAGGAAATGCTACATGTTCTCCATAACTAGGAACCCATAGCATATTCTTTTTTAAAAACCACACACGAGGGTGTATTTCTCAAGGTTGCTGTTTTTTAACAGCTAAGAAATTCTTCAGTCGAGTTCTGATAAATTGGAAACTCCCCAGTTATTTGTATGGAGGACTTACAGAGTTCCTATCAATCATACCTTGCTGAGAACTGAGCTAAATAATCAGCAGGATCATGTGATGTAGCTCTTGCTATATCACATGATTCTGTACCAGTTTAGATCACATAGAAAATGTCTAGTTTGTCTATGTGCAGATAATTTTTGTTTGTTTAATATGGGGGGGGGTATTTTAGCCACCACTTTGGGCCCTTTTTTGGAAAGGCAAGGTATAAATTAAAAAAAAAGAAAAACAAATAGGCATGGAAATTATCACCTGCACTTGAACATGGCACAATCCTGGAAGAGCTGCACCAGATGATTATGCTGCTCATGTGGCTCAGCAATTACCTTGATTGAAAATACATTACTGATGAGTGAGGTAGCAAAACAAAACAGGCTTTTATGCAAGTAGGTGGAGTTCAGAATGTTGCTTTGCTTTGTGATGTCTTACTGAGCTTTTCTACACAAGACATTTATTGTGTGCTACTCATCATTTGTGACTCACAGTTGTTTACAGGTTCTTTAGACAACATTGTAACCCTGCAGTTTCAGTTCTGTGTCTAAAGAGCACTTTCATTAAGTTTTGTCAGAGCAAGGAAAATGTGGCATTTATTTGTTAAAGTGAAAGAAAATGTGTTTTTCACTTGTTGTGTGTTGTACTAATCCACTATACAATAGAGCCACCTAGAGGTTATGTAGCAGAAAAGCAGGAAAGGACATTTCTTCATATGGTGCTTGGAACTCAATTCTGTGACAAAACCAAAAGTAGGTATTAACAGTCTCATGAAGAAAATATCTTCTTTTGGTATATCTGAGATATAGCTGGTGGGTATACAGGGGAGAGCTATCTCTATTGTAACACCTAGGCCAAAGGTGAAGAACCTGTGGCCCTCCAGATAATGTTGGACTCCAGGTACCATCAGACCTAAACAACATGGCAAATGGCTAGAGATGATGGGGGTTGTAGTCCAACAACATCTGGAAGTGTCACAGGCTCCTCATCCCTGACCTAGGCTATGGAACTTCCTTGTCCTAGGACATCCATATGCCCTTCTCCTTCAATGTGTCAATCCAGGGTGAACATCTTTCTGTTTTGGAAGGCCTTCAGCCTATCCAGTCAGTGAGGTTTTTCTACCCCGTTGGGTTTCTCTGATGAGCTTTTTAATCAGTTGCTTCTGTTGTTTAATGTTTTGATTTTGTATGATGTTTTTAAAATATGTTTATAGCCACCTTATTGCCTCAGACAGATATGAGATGCAAAGTTTAAGTAGGTATACATAGTTTAAATAAATACATAAGAACACCCATACTGGATTAGACTGAAGTCCTATCTAGTCTGGCATTCTGCTCCCACAGTGACCAACCAGATGTCCCTGGTAAGCCCACAAGCCTCTGCAACAGCTTTCTACCATTGTTGAACTAGTATTTAGAGATATACTGCCTATGATTCCAGAAGTAATATTTATCCATCATAACTAGTAGCTATTGATAGCCTTATCCTCCATCAATTGGTCTAATTCCCTTAAAAAACACACAATATTGCGGTCTTATTCAGTTACTTACCGTGGTGGTGGTGGTTTTTACTTTGTCTTCTCTATTGTATGAACTATTGTATGAACTATATTTTAAACTAGCAAATGAACCTGGCTTCACATGGGCTGGAAAAGACCTTTTTTGTTACCAAGAAGCCTTGAAGCAAAGCTCTGCAGGTGTTAGAGTTGGACATATTGTGCCCACGTGTCTGAGTGAAGCCACATTCGCTGGTACTCTTTGGCACAGTCCCTGCCAGGGGGCACTCCCTGAAGGAGCGGTCTGCCCACTCCATTCCCCTTTGCGAGGGGGCTGCCCCACAACATGTGGGAGAAGCCAGGCATAGAACTCTGTCCCTCCCACTTACTCTCTCCTGGCTTCAAGTTTTATCGACTTCAAGTTCAATTGTTCAAAGCAATGTGTGGATTAGGAAAGTCTGCCACCTAGTGATTGTCATTGGTATTGCAGGCTTCAAACACAGATGCATTTAAATTAATTTAAATCAATTAATGCATTTTTAAACAACCCCGAATTGTATACCCCAAGCATCTTCTTAGTACATATGCCAAGTTTCAGGTGTCTAGATTTTATGGTCTTGTTGTTATGCCTCTGACAGATGTACACATCCTCCTTTATTATGATAGATAAGTGTGGGGAAAGGCTAAAGTATTCCAGACTTTTTAATGTACAAAAAATGATGAGGGGACATGATAGAGGCTTATAAAATTGTGTGTGGTGTGAAGAAAGTGGATAGAGATAGGTTTCTCTCTAATACTACTGCAACGTGGACTCATCCAATGAAACTGATGGCAGTAGATTCAAGACAGATAAAATGAAGTACTTCATACAATTTGTATTTAATTTATGAAATTCAGTGCTGATGATATGGTGATGGCCATTGGCTTAGTTGACTTTAAAAGGAGATTAGGCAAATTCATGAAGGACAGGTCAGTCAGTAGTACTAGCTATAACTAAATGGAATTTCCGTGTTCAGAGACACTTTGCTGCTCTATAGTAGTTTTTTTGCAGGGAGGACCATGGGGGAGGACTATTGCATCCATGTATTGTTTGCGGTCTTCCCAGAAGCTACTGGCTGGCCACTGTGGAAAATGGAATGTTGGCCTATGTTGAGTAATAGATGAATTAAGTGATAGAGAGCATTTGAGTGATAGAGACAGATACAGGAAGAAGAGGAGGTACCCTGTCTGAAATGCCTTGTGGAACAGGACTCCTATTCTCCTTCTTTGTCTCACTGCAGCATTGGCCTTAACTCAGTACAGCCTACCAAAAAATGTAGTTCCTGATTAAGGGTGCTGAAAGAACCTGTGTCCTTCAATATTTAAAACTGAAGTTCTTCAGACATGGAAGCAACTCCAAAACTATGGCTATGGAGTACATTAAATATGGCCAAAGCATTTCTAATGAGGCATCTTTCATATTGTTTTAATGTATATGCTCTGTATGTGAAAAGTTGGAGCTAAGATCTCTGTAACAAAATGTACAAGTCTTGATTTTGTAAATGAGCATTGTTTTGGAACATTGACCTGGTTCACATGTAATAAGAAGCCACCATGGATGAATTTCCCAACAGGGCTTCTCATTGCAGCAATGACCACTATTTTGAATATTCAGGGAGTGACATAGCTTCTTGTTATGGTTGAACCTGGTGAAATTGAATTGTTGGGGTGGTTGACAAGCTACTGCAACCCTAAAACAGCCCATGGGTTCTGAGTGGTTTGTCAATCACCCCAATAACTCACCCTCACTGGGTTCGCACCTAACAAGAAGCTACTGCACGCCCCCACCATGCCCAAATATTAAAAATGGCAGCTGCCCGTCATGAAGTTCACCCATGGCTTCTCATTACATGTGAACTGGGCCAATATCTCTAGAGTGAGCAAATTACAACGTTTTTATCTGTAAACCATTTCAGAGGAACCACTACTAAAGAATTCCCACAATGTTTAAAATGACAAACATGTACATTTTAATACAGTAGGCTATACTTGTGTTTTTCTTATGTGCCAAAGGAATGTTGGTACCTTTTGACATCATTCTCAGAACATCCACCTCCATCAATATAAAGTATAATAATATCAGTATAGTTATAGGCATGATATGCAGGACCAGTGATACGCATATTTTACATGCAACTGAACACAGGAATATTTCAATATTATGACTTCTGCATGTAGAAGCCATAAAAAAAGCCCCCAAATTCTCTGCAGTTATCTTCTCCTGGGCTGCACTTTGGGGAATGTTATCACATTGGGGCACTGGTTGCATAGCTCATAGTGTGTGTAGAATAAATTATCTGAATATTATCATGTACAAATTATTTGATTTTTCGTGTAGGCATATCATAAGGAGCAGGAAGAAGGCATTCAAATCTGGTCTCTTTTGGTGTTCTACACCAAGCACTATTTTCAGGTCTTCATGTTCTACCTTAAAAAAAACAAGAGTGCTGGTCATCAGTACTGCCAATTCTTAGCACCAGAGCATCCAGGATTGCACCATTCCCTGCCAAGTGTATAATAGACCTAGGACAGATGGCTTTCTAGTGGAGAATATTCTTTCAGAATTTCTTTCAGAAAGCTCTTCAATAGCTTTCTTCTTTCAGCTCTACAGATTTTGATCTTGTTCTGGAAAAGATAATTTGGGGCATATCTATACCACCTATCTAAACCCTATGAGGGAAGGTTACAACAGCTGGAATTGTTTAGCACGGAGAAGAGGAGAGTAAGGGGAGACATGATAGAGGTGTACAAAATTGTGCAAGGTGTGAAGAATGTGGATATGGAGACCTCTCTTACAATATTAGAACCCAGAATCTAATAGAATCCCACAAAGCTGATTGGAGGGAGATTCAGGACAGATCAAAGGAGGTACTTCTTCACACAGCACATAGATAAACTATGGAATTTGCTACCACAAGACGTAGTGATAGCCACAAATTTGGATGGCTTTAAAAGGGGGTTAGACAAATTCCTGGAGAAGAAGACCATTAATGTCATATCAGGCCATATGCTACCTCCACTATCATATATGCTACCTTCAGTATCAGAGGTAGTATCCCTATGTACACCTGGTGCTGAGGAACATGGGGTGGGAGGGTGCTATTACATTAGTGTCCTGCTTGTGGTTTCCTGGTCGACAGCTGGTTGGCCACCGTGTGAACAGAATGCTGGACTAGATAGACCCTTGGTCCAACAGGGCTCTTCTTATCTTCTTGTGTTCTTATGTTTCTTCCTAGTGAACCCTGGGAACTGTAGTTCTGTGTGAGGTGGGAACTAGAAATCTCTAACAGAAAAGTTTCAGCACCAACACTACACTACGGTTCATAGGATTATTTTGGGAACCCTGTCAAACTGCAATAAAAACTGTATAACAGTGCAACCCTATGTATGTTTACTTAGAAGTATGTCCCATTTATTTCAATGGAACTTACTCCCTAATAAGTGTGCATAGGAGTTGTAATGTAAAGAGAGGCAAACAGAGTTGTCTCTGTTTAGAAATAGGAGTTGTCCTGCACTCCATTGTAGGAGTGGTAATGTAGGAGAGGCAAACAGAAATGGAAGGCAGATGAAACAAATGAATCTGGGCCTAATTATAGGAAGTGCTGCAAAGAGAGCTGACTGCTGTTCTTTTCGTGGATTGGTTGGTTGTATGGGGAAACTTGCCTGAGGCTTGAACCTCTTGTGGGGCAATAATTCAATTCACCTTTGGTATGGAAACCTCTGATTGGCTACAACAGAGAACTCGCTTGGTTTTATACAGCTGAACTATGGACAGAAGGGAAGACACACAAATATAAAATATGTAATAAGCCAAGCAAAATAAATATAAGTAACACAATGTATGCAGCCACAAGCAAAACAAACAAAGGTCAACCTAATCTTATTTTTAAAAGAAAACAAATACCTAATCCTAAAATCTATGTTCTCATCTATGAAATGTAGCCTGCATTTTGCTTGGATATGAGATGCTATATCAGGCTTATCAGCCTTCCTCAACCTAGCACCCTACAAATGTGTTGGACTGTAACTCCCAACATCCCCAGCCAGGGTGGGGATGATGACTGTTGCAGTCCAACACATTTGGAGGGCACCAGGTACACATATGCTTGTGTACACTGAAGATTTGCTTGTATCTATCTACTTCTATGTTGATGTCTTTCAGAATGGGGGAGCTAATTTAAGAAGAAGAGACGCATGAATGTATTCTCAGCAAAGAGCAGTGCAGTGTAATGTATTAATCTGAGAAGCATGGGAAAGTGATGGTCTGTGTCCAAGTAATTTAGGAGAAATTTGCTTTTTCTATAAACTGATAGGGAAGCTGGTAAACACTGAATAATGCTTAGCCCCTACTGCTGTATCTATGCAAAGGTGATCACTGTAAATCACTGCAGCTTCTGCCAGGATTCTTATACTGCAGCTGGCTTACCTGCTTTGTGGAGATCACAGGGAAACTTGCAAGGATAAAGAGTGGTGTGTGTATGTGTGTGTGTGTGTGTGTGTGAGTGAGAGAGAGAGAGAGAGAGAGAGAGAGAGAGAACCACATTAGTTATAGTTAGATCAGTCTTTGTCCTCTGGGATATTAGTTCTACACTGTCCCACTGAACCCATCAAACATCATCCTGCACCATCTGTTCCAGAGATACCACTTTCATTCTCGGAAGAAGCACTGCTTGGTGGTCATTGTTATGCACCTAAGCTTTTAAGTAACTGAATATGTTATAATTGCATTGCAACACCTAGCCCTGTGATGTGCCTTTTGGAGTGGGGAGGGTGGTGGTGATTTGCAGTTCGGTCTAAAATGTGACTGACATGATGTGAAGAAAGAGGCACTAGTTTGACAATGCAATTCTGTGCATGTAAATTCATATGTAAGCCCCACTGTGCTCAGTAGGGCTTGCTCACTAGTGAGTTAAGGATTGCAGCCCAAGTGTGACATTTTGCCCTTTATAATATTTATTTTAAATATTAACATATTTCAAATAAGTATGGGGAAAGGCTACAGTGTTTGGTACTTTTTTATGTTGGTGGGAAAATGATAAGGAGGGGACTTGATTGAGAGGCTTATAAAATTATGTGGACAGAGAGAAGTTTCTCTAATGCCAAAGACGGGAACTTCTGTTTTGCTCCTACGTTTTGAGTTTGCTTCGCTTTGGCGAGGGAACGTGCTGCTCTCCAACGGCAACTCTGCTGAAATAAATTATGGATTCCCTATGGCTATCTCTTACTTCTGTTCTGGGAAAAGAAAAAAAAGGGGGATCTAAAGGAACCAGAAGTTGGGCATACTGTGAGTGTTTCAGAGTGGGTGAGACATGAAATGTTAAAGGGTCAATTGACGGGCGGGAAGGAGAGAAAAGAAGAACGGAGAGAGGAAAAGAGGCCTGTTCTCGCTCCTAACAGCTACTAATGGGCAGTATCCTATTGGGCACTAGCACTCAAGTGAGTTACTTTGTGCTAGCATAAGGGACCTCTAGCGCAACACCAAGAGTGTTAGCTGTCATGATGGAATTCCCTGAAAAACCCACAGTTCCAGCTAATGCAATTGGCATTGTGCTAGAGGTCCCTTCTGTTGGCGCAACATAATTTACATTAGGAAAAAGGAAAAATAAGATGGGATGGGAGCAGGAGGGTTCATTATAAAAAAGGATAAAATGAATAAGATGGGATGGGATAATCATGCATTCGATTATGAAATCGAATGCATGAAGTGGACAGTGTTCATTAGTATAAGAAGGATGGGAGTTTAAAAAATAGACAGAATGGGGGGGTTGTTCATTATAATAAAATTAAAATAATGAATAGGTGGGATGGGAGAAGAGTACATTATAAAAAGGGATAGGATTCTTGCCAGTTCAGTGAGATCTATCATGATATTGATGGGATACACAATTGCATCAACTGTCTCCACAGAAGGCAGGGAGGGGTCCTTCACTTACTGTTACAATATGGTAACTATTCTAAAATACTGTGCTGTGGCATTTGTATTAAAAATCCTATGGTGTTCCCCATCTCTGTCCCTTCATCTTTATTATTTTGTTAGTACATTTTTTCCACCATATATTTTTTCCATAGATATTTCAGGAATAAAACTAGAGTTATTCTATCAGTGTGCCCTGAAATACTGAAGAGGAAAGACTAAGTACCTTCACACGCTTATAATAGACTAATATATTGGCATTGGATTTAGGTGAAATCTCTTGGGATACATTAATATTTTAAGGAATATGTCATGGTGTACTGCAAGTGCTACTGTCAATTTTGTTTGCTATACTTCCATTTTTCCTATGTTAGAATTCTCAATACAGAATGCTGCTTTGCTGCTATTAATCATTTTCAGTGTTTTCCCCTAAGAAGGGAAGAGACTACAGTCTTTTTATTTCATCACATTCCACTCATCTGTGGTCTTATACTTTTGTTAAGCAAGATCCATAACACTTTCCATAGAAAACAATGAACTAGGTGGCTCTTATGCTACTTACCATGTGGATGAACAGAGTTTTATCAAATGTTATAAGGGGAATGCACTATGTTTGATATCCTAACTTAAAGTTATGATTTGATCTGTTTTAAGCGGAGAGTGGATAAGGTGGTGGTAGTCGGAATGGGTTTTCACTGTTTCTTGAATGAAAGAGGTGGGCCTTGATATCTATATCTATATCTCAGCCTGGATCTTGGAGGAGAGTCTACGTTACTGCAAGGTAGTATAATTAATCACATCAGCCAGCAGGCTAAATCAGACTTGCCTGTTGGTTTTTATTCAATACATTTCAAGGTCTTTGAGGGTAGCCTTGACTCAATGACTAAATGCCTACTAACCAAAAAGTTACAAAAGCAACAGTTAAAGGTGTTTTGTTAAATCCCTCCTTATCTTCCATCTCCTCTCCCCCCTCTAACCATAATGTTCTATTCAATACATGATTCCTACTTAAGGTTACTCATAGAACTCCAGACAGCCTGGACAGATCAAATTTGGAATTTCCTCATTTCTATATAAAACACACCCTCTCCCCACCCACACCACCCAAGCCACAACAATCTACCACACACAGAGTTCCATGTAATCTACTCTTGGATGAATTGGAAATAATCTTTTGTTGTTGTTGTTCAGTCGTGTCCGACTCTTCGTGACCCCATGGACCATAGCACGCCAGGCCTTCCTGTCCTGCGCTCTCTCCCGGAGCGTGCTCAAGTTCATATTCATTGCATCCGTGATGCTATCTAGCCATCTCATCCTCTGCCGTCCCCTTCTCCTTTTGCCTTCAGTCTTTCCCAGCATCAGGGTCTTTTCCAGGGAGTTTTCTCTTCGCATTAGGTGGCCACAATATTGGAGCTTCAGCTTCATTATCTGTCCTTCCAATGAGCACTCAGGGTTGATTTCCTTTAGGATGGACTGATTTGACCTCCTTGCAGTCCAGGGGACTCGTAAGAGTCTTCTCCAGCACCACAGTTCGAAAGCATCAATTCTTCGGCGCTCAGCCTTCCTTATAGTCCAGCTCTCACAGCCATACATTACTACTGGGAAAACCATAGCTTTGATTAGATGGACCTTTGTCGGCAAGGTGATGTCTCTGCTTCTTACTATGCTGTCTAGGTTGGCCATAGCTTTCCTCCCCAGGAGCAAGCGTCTTTTAATTTCATGGCTACAGTCACCGTCTGCGGTGATCTTGGAGCCCAAGAAAGTAAAATCTGTCACTGCTTCCATTTCTTCCCCTTCTATATGCCAGGAAGTGATGGGGCCAGATGCCATGATCTTAGTTTTTTTAATGTTGAGTTTCAAACCAGCTTTTGCACTCTCCTCTTTCACCCTCAACAAGAGGCTCTTGAGATCCTCTTCGCTTTCTGCCATTAGGGTGGTATCGTCTGCATATCGGAGGTTGTTGATAATTCTCCCAGCAATCTTAATTCCGACCTCTGATTCATCCAACCCGGCATTTCTCACGATGTACTCTGCATATAAGTTAAATAAGCAGGGTGACAATATGCAGCCTTGTCGTACTCCTTTCCCAATTTTGAACCAATCGGTTGTTCCATGTCTGGTTCTTACTGTTGCTTCTTGACCCTCGTACAGGTTTCTCAGGAGACAGGTAAGGTGGTCTGGTAGTCCCATCACTTTAAGAATTTGCTACAGTTTGTTGTGATCCACACAATCAAAGGCTTTAGCGTAGTCAATGAAGCAGAAATAGACGTTTTTCTGGAATTCTCTTGCTTTCTCCATGATGCAGCGAATGTTGGCGATTTGATCTCTAGTTCCTCTGCCTCTTCTAAACCCAGCTTGTACTTCCGGTAGTTCTCGGTTCGCATACTGCTGAAGCCTAGCTTGTAGGATTTTGAGCATAACCTTGCTGGCATGTCAAATGAGCGCAATTGTGCGGTAGTTTGAACACTCTTTGGCGCTGCCCTTCTTTGGAATTGGAATGTAAACTGACCTTTTCCAGTCTTGTGGCCACTGTTGAGTGTTCCAGATTTGTTGGCATATTGAATGCAGCACTTTAACAGCATCATCTTTTAGGATTTTAAATAGCTCAGCTGGAATACTGTCATCTCCGCTAGCTTTGTTGTTACTAATGCTTCCTAAGGCCCACTTGACTTCACTCTCTAGGATGTCCGGCTCAAGTTCAGTGACCGCACTATCATGGCTATCAGGGACATTCAGATCTTTCCTGTATAGTTCTTCTGTGTATTCTTTCCACCTCTTCTTAATCTCATCTGCTTCTGTTAGGTCCCTGCCTTCTTTGTCCTTGATCATGCCCGTCTTTCCACAAAACGTTCCCCTGAGATCTCCAATTTTCTTGAAGAGATCTCTAGTCTTTCCCATTCTGTTGTTTTCCTCGATTTCTTTGCATTGTTCATTTAAGAAGGCCTTCTTGTCTCTCCTTGCTATTCTCTGGAACTCTGCATTCAGTTGGGTATATCTTCCCCTTTCTCCCTTGCTTTTCGCTTCCCTTCTTTCGTGAGCTACTTGTAAAGCCTCATCAGACAGCCACTTTGCTTTCTTGCATTTCTTTTTCTTTGGGATGGATTTCGTTGCTGCCTCCTGAACAATGTTACTGACCTCCGTCCATAGTTCCTCAGGCACTCTGTCTATCAGGTCTAATCCCTGAAATCTATTCCTCACCTCCACTGTATATTCATCAGGGATATGATTTAGGTCATACCTGAACGGTTTAGTGGTTTTCCCGACGTTCTTCAATTTAAGCCGAAATTTTGCAAGAAGCAGCTCATGATCTGAGCCACAGTCAGCTCCAAGTCTTGTTTTTACTGACTGTATGGAGCTTCTCCATCTTTGGCTGCAAAGTACATAATCAATCTGATTTCGATATTGACCATCTGGTGACGTCCATGTGTAGAGTCGCCTCTTGTGCTGTTGGAAAAGAGTGTTTGCTATGATCAGCATGTTCTCTTGGCAAAACTCTATTAGCTCTTGTCCTGCTTTGTTTTGTACACCAAGGCCATGCCTGCCTGTTATCCCGGTGATTTCTTGACTTCCTACTTTAGCATTCCAATCCCCTATGATGAAGAGGACATCTTTTTTTGGTGTTAGTTCTAGAACGTGTTGTAGGTCTTCATAGAACTGATCAACCTCAGCTTCTTTGGCCTCAGTGGTTGGGGCATAGACTTGAATTACTGTGATGTTGAATGGTTTGCCTTGGATTCGTACTGAGATCATTCTATCATTTTTAAGATTGTACCCCAGTACTGCTTTTCCCACCCTTTTGTTGACTATGAGTGTTACTCCGTTTCTTCTAAGGGATTCTTGCCCACAATAGTAGATATGATGGTCACCTGAATTAAATTCGCCCATGCCTGTCCATTTTAGTTCGCTGATTCCCAAGATGTCGATGTTCAGTCTTGCCATCTCATGTTTGACCACCTCCAGCCTACCTTGATTCATTGATCTGACATTCCAGGTTCCTAAACAATATTGTTCTTTACAGCATCGGATTTTCTTTTCACCACCAGACACATCCACAGCTGAGTGTCCTTTCGGCTTTGGCCCAGCCGCTTCACTCTTTCTGGCGCTACTTGGAAATATCCTCTGCTCTTCCCCAGTAGCATATTGGACACCTTCCGACCTGAGGGGCTCATCTTCCGGCGTCATATCTTTTAGCCTTGTGATACGTTCCATGGGGTTTTCTTGGCAAGAATACTGGAGTGGGTTGCCATTTCCTTCTCCAGTGGACCACATTTTGTCAGAACTCTCTGCCATGACCTGTCCGTCTTGGGTGGCCCTGCACGGCATAGCTTATGGCTTCAGTGAGTTACGCAAGCCCCTTCGCCACAACAAGGCAGTGATCCATGAAGGGGGGAAATAATCTACCTTAGACAATTTTGCAACAGTCTTTACTTGTAAATGATCACCTGAAATGGGTATTTCAATAGCTCTGTGAGTCAACTATAAAGAGTGGGCCGGTTCACATGATCAGTGGCTTATTTAATTCACTGTGTGTGCTGGGTGCAATTTCCATAATCACTGACGGGGCACTGAATCTGAGCTGCATGGCTTGTTGGAGGGGGAAACAACCCTCCAATAACCCTACAGCTAGTGATGTCAGAGAATTCCGCGATGAATCTCAGTGAGGCCGAATGCCAGTGCATTTGGCCCCTCGAAAACCATTGCGGAACGAAGCCCCCACTCCCCCCAACCCACAAAAGGCGCGTGAAATGGAGCACCTGCTCCCTTACCTGCTCCCATCCACGCTGCTGTGCGAATGGTGGCCGTCTTGCAGCTGCCATTCGCTTCCTCCTTCTTCAGCCGTGATAGGCTACGTAAGTATTTATGTAGCCTATCACGGTGGGAGGGGGGGAAACCACAGTGTATGCAAATGGTGGTAGCCACCGCCATTTGCATACGCTGGGGTTTTCCCCCTGCCATGATAGGCTACGTAAATATTTACGTAGCCTATCACAGTTCACTACAGGGAGCTCACAAGGAATCACAGCCGCCATTTGTGTCCCTGCAGGGCTGCCCAGTGGCCGGATGTCCGGCTGCAGGTGGCCGGAGCCGTCTGGCGGCTCCGCAGCTTGGCCGTGGAGCGGAGCCGTCTGGCCAGGATTCTGGGGGGAGGCATGGAGCGCCTCCCCCCTGGCGAGAATTCCAGGGGGAGGGATCGAGCGCCTCCCCCACCTGCGGAATCCAGCGGAGCCAGGTAAGCGGGGTTTTGTACACCCCTACCTACAGCAGTCCATGGGTTATTGGAGGGTTGTTTTCCCCTCCAACAAGCTATGCCATCTGGGTTTGGATGATACAACAAGCCACGCCTGGTGGCTATGGAAAATCATGCCCCACACACACCCAGCACACACTGTGATTTAAATAAGCCACCATGGCTCAAATAAGCCATGAAGGCTTATTTTGATCATGCGAACCAGGTCAGTAAGTATGGAAGCTCACAGCTTTTCTTTTCCCAAAGCCTAGCCAAAAATCCAGCTCTCAAGATATTGCCATAAGCAATCCCCCCCCCCCCCCAGCATTCTTTTGGAGTCCAGGAAGTAGCTTTTAGTTGTGCATTTTCAAACTATTATAGCTGTATATTTTGTACACTATACTTTCTTAAATTGCTGTTATCAAACTTTGGATTTAGCCCTAAGTGTGTAAAGACGGATATGAAAATATAAACAAATTGCTGACATCCAAACAAGTGATCTGTGCAGGCAAGCTACTGTTGAGTTAGAAGTGGCCTGTCTACTCAACTGTAGGAATAGCTGCAGCAAAAATTAAGCTTCAGACAGTGTCTGCCCAAGCCTATTCATGTATTTGTGATTTTGTGATTTATTCTTTAGGATCTGCTTCTTATCCTATGTATCCTCGTGGGTAATTTATAAAGTAATGCGGTGCTCACTGGCACGATAGGATCAGGCTCTTGTTTTCCAGATGGAGAACACTTTATCAGACTGCAAGCTCTAAAGTGACAAGATAAGCCTGTGATTCTTAATTTTCTTGTACTGTTCTCTGTTCCTGATGATTTGAGTTCTCATTATGTTGATTCAGTGCTTTTCAAAATTCTGGAAGATCAAGGACCTGTTAGATGTATGGACATGTGTCCAAGAAAATCTGTCTTTAAAAAGTACAGCCAATCTACGTCTGCTAAATACACATATTGAAGACACTGGATTGTCACCATCTTGGACGAAACGTGTCTCCACCAGGCTCCTAAATAAAGTTGATTGTCAAGTGTTCACGGACCCTAAACCCTTTTTTACCTGGTGGTAATAGAGTTGTTCATCTTGAATATTAAAAGAACAAAGACAATAGGATGAACACGTATTTCTTCAATCACATAGACTTGACACTGAATAAAACAAGAAAAAGGAGGAAAAATCCAGAGTAGTATTTTCAGTCACCTAACATTCTGTAAAAGCCAAGTTAGTTTTTTAAAAGCCTGGAGTAGGTAGGTAGGTAGATAGATAGATAGATAGATAGATACCCTAATGCTGAATTTATTAAAGTTCAATTTGTGATTGTAAACCATATTTTTAGGGCTGTCACCTGATTAAAGAAATCTCAGATTAATTATGAATTTTAGGGTGAAGTCCTATGCATGTTTAGACGGACAATAGTCTGGCTGGGGAGCGCTGGGAGTTGGACGACTTTTGTCTGTCTAAACATGCATAAGATTGCAGCTTCAGTCTATCAGTGAATTAAATCTACATGGGCTTTATCCAATGTTAGTCTAATTTAAATCCCATTCATTACAATGGGTCTTCTGTAAGTGGGACTAACAGTGAATATAACCCTATAAATTTGCATATGCATAAAACAATATTTCTGAAGGGAACAAAGCACACTTGCCTTGTTTTTATGATTATCAAAGATGGGAGAATACCTCTTCTAAGGTGGAGCCTGCCCCTTATAGTTTGCACAAGCTTTTGCATTTAACACAGGGGTCCCCAACGTTTTTGGGTCAGTGGGTACATTTGGAGTTTTGATAGTGTTTTGGGTGCTCTCACAAAATGGCTACCATGGAGGCCTTGCCATTCATAAAATGGCTACCATGTGGGACGTGGCCAGTCACAAATCACCCATTTCCCAGAAGGCAAACTGGTGAGACTAAAGAAAAGTAACTTGCCCATGAACCTAAGCACAAGGCAGAGGTTGGCCTAGCTCCAGAACACCAAGCCACTCTTTTGAACCCAAATAAAGATTGCCCTGGAAGATAGCACTTTGCTTTGCAGCAAACCAGTCTCACAGTTATATAAAATGTAATTTTTCAAAAAAGAAAGAAAGAAAAGAAAAATCAGGAGCACCAGGGACGTTACAATTTTTAAAAATAATTTCAAAAATTAATTGGGAATATCTTTTTAGCTGATGTAAATATTGTTAATCTAGCTGATTGACAAAATACTGCATTCCTACTAATTATTTGTTGTTCTTTGTAGTCTGCCTATCCTGCAGGCTGGGTAGTAATTAAAGGGTAGTGATTGAAAGATCAAACATAAGGAGGAGTGGGTAGTATTAATGATCAAATATGAAATCTCATTGAAATTTAAGAAAAATGTATAGGGTAATACTGCAAACCCAGCTACCTAAAGACCCCCCAAAGCCAGTTCAAATAGAAACATATTGCAGCATTTCTGAAAGACGACCTTAGTGAGATTTCCTAGGAGAGTAAATTATACTGAGAGGACAGAACCATTAAGGATGCAGTCCTGTACACACTTACCTGGGAGGAAGTCCCATCGAAGTCAATGGGGTTTCTTCTGAGTAGACATGTGTAGGATTGCACTGTAAAAGTATCTTGCTACATACCATATTATTTATGTTTGCTCTTATGCTAAATGTACCCAGAAGAACATATGCCTTTGCCATCCAGACAAGGTGCATAGATGGTAGTGCATTAGGAGAATACAGCCACTCAACCTTACAGATCCTGATGCAACTGTAGAGATCATATGGGGAAAGCTGGTTGATAAAATTCTGTGACATGATACATGTGCATTAAGTAGACTGTGCAGCACTGATATCTGAGGAAATGTAATATAAACCACACCATTCAGATACCTTCAATTATTATGGGCCAAACTGCATGTTACATTTTAAATAGCACCCACGAGTAGGCCAGATCAGGATCAAGACTGCTACAAAGTGGAGAAGATTTTAATCCTCTATCCCCGTATCATGGCTCTGTGAAAATCCCAACCCCAAGCTGCTGTTTGCATTGGGAGAGAAATTGCCATTGACGAAAATGTTTTGGAAGTCCCCTTGGGCCATTGGGGTAAATGAGGCTGTGTGATGATAGGGAAATGTCTGTCTGCTCAGTTGACATGAAAAAGGGATGCTAATAAGCTGTTACTGGGCAACATCTTTGGGTTGGTGATGTAAATTATTGTATGTGCACATGTATAATATAAACATATTATAATGGTGAAATTACCTCAGTTCAGTTGGACTTCATGTCAAAGCCACATCCCCTATCCTATCAAATCTACCTACTAACAGACTGGCTTAAGTTTCATGGACTCAGGTTTAGAAGCTATTTTTAATGGTGGCGATATGACTTAAGGTTGCAGAGTTATAGTCCAAAATATCTGGACCGTGCCAAGTTGGGGAAGGCTGGATTAATTTAAGCCTAAACCTAAACTATGGGAAGAAAGTAGATCTCTAGATGTTTTGGGTTTCAACTCCCAACATTCCTGACTAAAAGCCATGTTGGCAGGGGCTTCTGGTAGTTGAAGTCCAAGACATCTGGAGGTCTACCTTCTGCCCACCTTTGCCCTAGAATGTGGTTTCCATGACAGAACTCAGTTCTGGGATATATGAACAAATATAGAAAAGCAAATTCACAGTTCCTTTCCTCCACTGAGTATATTATAGCCCAACCCCATACAGGTGGTATTAAATAAGAAGGTAAGAACATAAGTAGGTCTATGGGTCCAGATGCTGCTCTCTATTCTGCACGGAATGCAGAATTTGACCTAGAGAAGATATTTCACAGTACATTGGGGATAGAAGAAGCTGCAGTTGGTGGATCCTTTCTTCATGAGTCCTAAAGGTATAGAGCATTTCCAAGGTGTGGAGATGGCCATCCTACTTCAAATGATGGAGCTGCCATGTATCTTTCTTTTTACAAATTAAGTACTGGCTGCAGGTATGGGTAATATTCAAGGGTAGTGAGAGAGAGTTCGTCCGAGACGTAGAAGTTGTGTCCCCCTTGAAGTCCCCTTCTTTGTCCTTCTTCCTTACACCCTTAATAATTGTACATGTGTGATATCAGTCAAAAAGAAGGTACAATAATAAATATTGCATTTGAATCATGAATTTCAAGCATGCAAAACATTTCACATACTTTAAGTTAACCCTATAGGTAGCCCCTGGTTAGTATACTAGCTATGCAGATGGGGCAGAGATGCTGGAAGAATAGTGGTTGAAGTGAGATTGGAACAGAGATAGCAATGCTATGCAGATTTAGACAGAAAAAAAAGTCCTACAACTTCCAGCTTTCTGGAATTCTGGGAGTTGTAGGACTTTTTTTCTGCCTAAACTTGCATAGGATTGCACCCTAAGTCTAATTTTCTAAAAACTCAGGTATCATCCCCATTGACTAGAATGCGAACACAACTGTTAAGCTTCGTGTGTGCTGGGCAACCCAAGTCTCCTCTCTTACTTCAAACAGAAAGAAAGAAGAGGGAAAACTTCCTGGAGTTGTACAAACTCTATTCTGTATTAGCTGGGGTCTCTGAGGTTCCTACATCCTTGTTCATTCACAGGCTGCCATATATATATATGAATATGAGAGAGAGAGAGAGAGAGAGAGAGTTCAATTAAACAGAAATAGTCCCTTTTCCCTTTTAGTTTTTGCTAAAGTAGGAAGTCAAGAAATAACCGGGATAACAGGCAAGCATGGCCTTGGTGTACAAAATGAAGCAGGACAAAGGCTAATAGAGTTTTGCCAAGAGAACACTCTTGATCATAGCAGACACTCTTTTCCAACAGCACAAGAGGCGACTCTACACATGGACATCACCAGATGGTCAGTATCGAAATCAGATTGATTACGTACTTTGCAGTCAAAGATGGAGAAGCTCTATACAGTCAGTAAAAGCAAGACCTGGAGCTGACTGTGGATAGGGATGGCAGAGAATTCCGCCACGGATCTCAGTGAGGATCTCAGTGATGCCAGTGCATTCGGCCCCCCGAACTCTGTGGTGGAACGGCCTGCCACCCCCCACTCCTGCCCGCGGATCCCCCCCGGGACGAGACTTAACTGGGGCAGATCTCCCGGGTGGCGGCAGCTGCAGCAGTAGCTGCAGCGGCAGCCGGTCTTCTGACCAGCTGCCACCACCTCCATTTCCAGTGTTTTTTTTTAAAAAAAGACGTGATAGGCTATGTAAAGATTTACGTAGCCTATCATGGCTAGGTTAAAAAAAAAACAAAAACGACGTGATAGGCTACGTAGCCTATCACGTCTGACTTTAAAAAAAACAAAATGCGCGTACATCCGGGCCACTGGCTAGCAGGGATGCAAATGGCGGCTGCCATAGCCGCGACCGTTTGCGTCCGTGTAGTCAGCCGTGATAGGCTACATAAATCTTTACGTAGCCTATCACGTCTGACTTAAAAAAAAAAAAAAGCGCGTACACAAATGGCGGCGGCTATGGCCACCACCATTTGCGTTCCTTATTTTGGCCCGTCTTAGTCTACGTAAATATTTATGTAGACTAAGATGGCAAAAATAGGGAGGAACGCAAATAGCGTCCCTGCTAGCCATTTGCGTCCCTGCTAGCCAGAGGCCGGATGTCCGGCTGCTGGCGGAGCCGGACAGCAGCTCTGCGGAATCCTTGTGGAGTGGAGCCAGCTGGCGAGGATTCCGGGGGGAGGGACGGAGTGCTTCCCCCCCCCAGTGGAATCCAGCTGAGCCAGGTAAGGCCAATTTCGTACATCCCTAACTGTGGCTCAGATCATGAGCTTCTTGTTGCAAAATTTCGGCTGAAATTGAAGAACATAGGGAAAACCACTAAACCATTCAGGTATGACCTCAATCATATCCCTTATGAATATACAGTGGAGGTGAGGAATAGATTTAAGGGATTAGACCTGATAGACAGAGTGCCTGAGGAACTATGGACGGAGGTCCGTAACATTGTTCAGGAGGCAGCAACGAAATCCATCCAAAGAAAAAGAAATGCAAGAAAGCAAAGTGGCTGTCTGATGAGGCTTTACAAGTAGCTGAGGAAAGAAGGGAAGTGAAAAGCAAAGGAGAAAGGGGAAGATATATCCAACTGAATGCAGAGTAGCATTCTGCTCTCCTTGCAGAATAGCAAGGAGAGATAAGAAGGCCTTCTTAAATGAACAATGCAAAGAAATCGAGGAAAACAACAGAATGGGAAAGACTAGAGATCTTTTCAAGGAAATCAGAGATCTCAAGGGAACATTTTGTGCAAAGATGGGCATGACAAAGGACAAAGAAGGCAGGGACCTAACAGAAGCAGATGAGATTAAGAAGAGGTGGAAAGAATACACAGAAGAACTATACAGGAAAGATCTGAATGTCCCTGATAGCCATGATAGTGCGGTCACTGAACTTGAGCCGGACATCCTCGAGAGAGAAGTCAAGTGGGCCTTAGGAAGCATTAGTAACAACAAAGCTAGCGGAGATGACAGTATTCCAGCTGAGCTATTTAAGATCCTAAAAGATGATGGTGTTAAAGTGCTGCACTCAATATACCAACAAATTTGGAACACTCAACAGTGGCCACAAGACTGGAAAAGGTCAGTTTACATTCCAATTCCAAAGAAGGACAATGCCAAAGAGTGTTCCAACTACCGTACAATTGCGCTCATTTGACATGCCAGCAAGGTTATGCTCAAAATCCTACAAGGTAGGCTTCAGCAGTATGTGAACCGAGAACTACCGGAAGTACAAGTCCTTATTTTTGCCCTCTTAATTTACGTAAATATTTACGTAGACTATGACGGCGAAAATCAAGGGGAATGCAAATAGCATAGCCGCCGCCATTTGCGTATGCAGTTCCCCCCCCACCCCAGAGCCCTCCATGGCTGGAAATCCAGCTGCGGACAGCTCTGGCCTGGCTGGGCCTGGCCAGCTGCTCCACGGAGCTGCCGCGGAGCACAGCCGGCTGCGGAGGATTCCAGGGGGGAGGAATGGAGTGCCTCCCCCCCAGCGAGGATTCTGGGGGGAGGGACGGAACGCCTCCCCCCCACCATCAACATAATCCACAAACAGGTAAGTGACTTTCGTATATCCCTAGTTTTGTGCAAGTGGAGCCTTTGCATTTTGTGCAAAGGAATGCCCCCCCATGGTTTTGTGTGCAATTTGTTGTGTTTGCATTGTATAAGTGTGTTGTTTTACTTTAAAAGCAATGGGAGAAGTAAAGGCAGCAGAAGTGGCAAGATCAATCCTCCCTCCATCCCTATCCATACTACCTAGCTGCCTGATGGAACTCTCTGCCCTCTATATTTTACATTTATATCACACACCACCTTTACAGAGATATTTTGCTTCCTGACGCAAAGGACAAGATGGTGCCTCTTTGCATTCCATGTATAAAAGCTGACTGGATTGGTAGTTGAATCTTTTTCCAGTGCTGGCAACGGGACAGCATATTTGAAAGCAGCAGGTTAGCTTATGGGGAACAGGGCAAGCCACATGACCCAACATTTTGCTGTCATCTTGCAGCATCTGCTGTCTGAGCCAACTGCCTCACTCTGACTAATGGTAGGGCCGGCCCTGCAACTTTAGCAGGAAGGTGCTTTCTCTTCCAGGCAGCCAAAGAGAAAATGCTGGAGGAACTTGATTCATGCTTGGGAACTCAGTGTAACTCCACATGCCTGATTGAGGAGTTTGGTGTCAGCCACCCACTGAACAGGCAGCAGTGTGGGGCACCATCTCCCAGTGAGTGATAGTCCTCAAGCCATTCTTGGAAGCCCTGAGTGGTGTTGCTTCTGCCAGTCACAAACAGCAGTGAAAACACTGAAGCAGCATTGCATATGTTCTTTCTATTTATTTTCCTCCCCCAACCACTGTGCCCTGGTAAAGTCCTTGCTTGGCTGGAAACTACAGCTGTCAGTCACAGAGAATTACACCCTCCTCCTCTGCTTCCCCTCCCCCCATTTATGGAAAGCTTGGAGACCTTGTGGGAAGTTAAAAATGTATCCACCCTCAGGAACAGCTTTTTGAGTGGCGCGGAGAGCTATAGTGGATAGGGGGGATCTGTGAAAATCAGGTGCTTCACCCTGCATAACCAGAAGTGCTTTCTGTTATCACAAAGCCACCCATAATGTTTTGTTTGCTCTTGTGTTGGTCATGAGTCTTATATATTTGGGGGTTTCAAGTACTTGGATTTAACTCTGTATGTGTTTGCTTTTGGTGTTGTTCAGAAGCCTTGCAGTATTATGAGAATATATTTTAGTTCTAAACAAAGTTCAAGTATTCTGAAGAGATGGATACCAGAAGCATACACAATTCTCAGTAACGTAAAAGAAGGAAATTTAACTTCTTTTTTGGAATGGCCACAGGTTTCTTGATCTGAAATTGGGCTTTCCCTCCTATATTCCACTGGTATGTTTTATAATACTTAATATGTTATCAATTAGAAAAAAGTCATCAGTTATTTTTAGACGACAGACAGATTTGAGTGAGCAGTGTATTTATAGAATAATTTCAGGTATGTTGCCTTCTATCCTTTCATACAGTTTTTATTTCTTCACCTAAAAATATATTTTAATGGCTGTGTTTTCCCCCCACCAGCCAATAACCTAATCATTTGGTCTCTGTTTCCTTTCTTATGGGGCAAAGCTGGCTTCCTCCTTTTTTCCTTCTTCTTTTTTCTTTTTTGCAGTTCATCAATACAAAACTGATTTGAAGCTGAGCTGTATAATAATAAGCCTTTCAGCAGCCAGGCTTGACACTTGCCTTGTAATTAAGGCCTTGATGGTTGTGTTGATGGCAAATGAAAGAAAATGGCTTTGTTCTCAATTCCAGAGGCTTGATTGCTGGTTCTCATTCTCACCTGAATTCGACCCATTCTGCATTGTGCACATGATTGCTGGAGTGTGAGTAATTGCAGCACTGGCAGATGACATTTTCATGAAGCACACTCTGTACTGCTCCAGAGGGAATTTGCAGAATTTATAGCTGGGGAAGCTCATCAAACATGGATTTAGGAAATGCCTGTGTGAAAAGTGGGAGCCCACAACCAAATATCAGAGCTTTTCTTTTGATATTTTCCTTTTACATAAAGACCACTTTGCGCAACCTGTTTTACCTTAACGTTTTCAGAACCGATATCTAGAATTATGAACGGTTAGTGATGCTCATTAGGGCTAAAAATTTCTATTGGTTTTTCCTTCATTTGTGTCTCTTGATAAGAATACCAGCAAAAATAAATAGATAGATAGATAGATAGATAGATAGATAGATAAGGTTGGGCAGAGAGATTTGCTTACCTTCTTACTTAATGTCTGTTCAGATGTGTAACAGTGTAAAGAGCTCTTGCTTTTATGAGTTTATTGGCAAAAAAAAGTGGTTGTATAATTTCATAGAGATTCATTTTTTGACATTTTTTGCAGTGTCAATTTTTTTCACAAATTAAAAAATGTTGCAGATGAAATTGATGAAAGAACAGACATATAAACAGTGAACAACAATCCTCTGGTTCTAAAGGAGTGCTTTAGGAAGAGAACAAGGAATTCCCTGAATAATCTGTCAGAGCAGGACTCCAATTCTGAATAAGAACAAAAAGAATAATTGCATATTGAATCTCTTTCTCATATCTGGCATATTATATGAAACCATCCAGATTCCCTTACTCCAGGTATGGGGAACCTGTGGCCCTCCAAATGTTGTTGAACTGAAATTTTCATCATTCCCAGCCAGCATGGCCAATGTTGAGGGGTGATAGGAACATAGGAAGCTGCCTTGTAGTAAGTCAGACCCTTGGTCCATCTAGCCCAGTATTGTTGACATTGACTGGCAGCAGTTCTCCAGGGTTTCAAGGAGGAACCTTTCCTAGCAGCCAGAACTCTAAAAGTGCTATCCAGGGTGCTGAACCCATTTTGGGGAGAGGTTTCAGCACCTTTAGAGCTCTGGCTGGTTCTAACTAAAACCCAAAGTGGAATCACTGCTCCTCTGAAACTGGAACATCAGCCTCCACTAGATTGAACCCGGGGCCGTCCACATGCAAAGCCTGTGCTCTGCCTCTGCCACTGAGCCCTGCCCATGGGAGATGCAATTCAACAACATCTAGAGGGACATGGGTTCCCCACCCCTACCTTTCTCCATCACATGCACCTTCTTTTTTTCCCCTCGCTGTTTCTGATGGTGGTATTTCTCACCATCATCTTTGAAGACCCCTTTTCTTCCAAAGCACTTTTGAGAAAAATACTGGTAGACACTTTCATTTGAATCTCTACCACAGCCAGGCCAACAGAAACATTTGCACAATTCTTCTGACCTTTTATGATCATGCCCTCTTCATACACAGCCAGCCACAGTGCACTAGAAGATTCCTAACCAATGTTGACAAGGTAGTTTCATACTGCTGTCTGGCTAAACACCTGTACCCACCCAAATGCTAATATCTGCTGAAACATTCTTAGTAATCCAAATAGAATTCATATATTCCAGTGTTCTGTACTATTGTAATACCCCACAAAGATGCATGATTAAAGTTTTCTGCTGGACTTATTGATCAGACAGTGATCAAATTAAAAGAGCTGCATTCCTTGGGTTTCTGTAGGAGGCTGTGTTGATTATTTGAAATGAACACGCCAACCCACACTATGAGTTCTGTTTGGGCATCTGTCCTGCTAGGCAGTGTTTTAAAATGAGGTCTTTCTTCATTTAAAGCATGAATGGATCCATATCTCAGTGCTAATATATGGCAACATGATGAAAGATTATTCTCAGTTACTGTGAATAGTGGCTGAATGTGAAATTGCAATAACCCATGCCTTATGAAGTGTGTGTGTGCACACATGTTCATGCATTCTTTTGGAAGGTTTTGTTTTGTAGCTTTTTTTCCCTTTGTTTTGAGACTGATAGGGATGAATTGTGTATGTTTGAAGTTTTATATCTCTGTCCTTACTTTTTGAGGATGCATATGTTCCCCCTAAAACAGTGCTCCACATTGGAATTACTTTAGTTACATGACAAAATGTGTGGGTGAAATATAAGGCTGGAATTTCGAATGAAGTTGCATATTACAATAGTCTTCTCATAACAAATCAAGGGATAACTGAGCACTCCCTGTCCCACTATTCTTTCCCTTCCCTCCCCTTCCCCTCTGCCCCCCCCCCCAACTCATGAGCCTAGGTTCCAGACCTAGTCACTTGAAACTGGAACTGGCAGTGTGAATTGGCAGTTTTCAAGTAGCATACAGTGCTGTGCCATTTTCACTGTACATGAAACATTCCCTCTCCCTTTGGTGTTTAAGAGCTATAAACCCTTTTGAGGTAAGAAGAGAGTCTCTCCCTCTCTGTCTCTCTCTCTCACGCACATGCACACACACACACACACACACACACACACACACCATAGCACTCTGCTGTGTTTTGGATTAGAAATTTACAGTGCATAGCCATATTGGTTACAATAAACTCTTTCCACTTGCCTTAATGGAGCACGGGTTCATTAATTCATGGAAAACAACCATGTATGGAACAAACCTAGTGCGGCACTGTATTTATAGCATGGAAGTGACAGCTGTCTGTGTCCTTTTCTCTTTCTGTTCACTACTCCACCTGCCTTTTATGCAGCCCTAGCCTAGTTGGTTGCTCCTTCTGCCAACTCCCCATTCATACTGTCACTTTCTTTTGACATCGTTACCCCACCCCATCACCCACCTTTGTTCTACCCCTCTACTGACCATGTTAGTTACCTCTCACCTGTCATCACCCTTTGCCATCACACTGGTTTGTCCTTTGCATCCCATTTCTGGCCTCCTTGCTTATCATTGCACCCCTACCCGGTCCTGTCAAATCTTCAATTCTTCTGTCACTTTCCACCTTCCATTCCCACCATGTATGTCCTTTGCCACATAAAGTAAAACAATAATACCAGTTTCTTCCTGATACCTTCAAGGGTATCAAATACAAACAGAAACTAAAACAAACACAAAAAGGAACAGGGTAAAATAAAAATCAGTGTATGTGGGTGAAGTTAGACTGTTCAATTCTGTGTCATTTTTGTTGTTGTTGAAACTATAAGCAATAAGAATGGCTTTACTTTTCAAAAAATCACATGGATCACTCTGATGCCATGGCAAACACACAGTGTGGATGTGTAACATACTTTATTCTAGGTTATTCTAGGTTATGAACTAGCTTACAATGCATGGAAACAAGCAACACTCTTCAGTTCTGGTGTATCTGGTTATCTTTGCTCGTTGCCTGTCCACTTGTGATTAATCAAGCTAAACTCAACCCAAGAAGATGCATTGTAACCTTCAAGGGACATGGCAACCTCTCTATTTTTCACAGTTTCAGGTTTGAAACAAAAATGGATGTTCATCCATATTTTGTTGAACTATCATGTTAGGCTGTGATTGGCTTAGTAGGTCTTCCTTTTCTGTAACTGTGCTACAGTTGGTCAACTGTATTCCTTGTATAAGAAATGCTGGTCATGCAAATAGTGAGCTGTAATTTATTTCAAAAAGCTTAAGACTATGCATAGACACTTGTTTTATCCAAAATGAGTATTAATAGTAGTAATGGAAAAATAGCTTGATGCAGTGGCTTAGAATTGCAAAGGGTGAGAAAGCTTCCTTTTGTGGGGTAAGTCAGATGAGTAACCTTCAGAAGATCTAGGTTTCTCCCCTAGTGTGTCCTCTGTATGTTTCCAGCATGCATTGTTTCCTTTAGTTCATGCAGCAGTAAAGTGCAAGCTGTAAATTTGGTCCTGTTTAACCTCAGAACCTGCACCAAATGGGTCTGAAGCACCCCAGTGGGTAACCAGGCTAATCCCAATAGGTAAACATCACCACAGGACATCACTACAGACAAGATTGTAACTTGACAACATATTTATGGTTTTATTGCTGAAAATTCAGGAGAAATACAAAACAAAGAAAATAGCATGGTGGTTATATGAGCATTGGAAATTCTCTCTCCAATTACAGGGAAAGAGAATGCAACAAAAACAGAAGATAAATCAAAATAATTGCAATTGCCAAAGCTGTTACTATGAACTTGGCCAATAAGATAACGGCTTGAGCTTCTAACATTGTTATGACTCCTCTTTCCAACTTACTCCTGTTTACTACTTGCAGTTCAAAGCTAAATGAAAACAATTCAGCCTATGAGTTAACCCACCCATGGCTTTCTCCTGCTTCTTACTTGAATACAAAACTTATGCTGAAGCATTAATAAGTTCCTCTAGGCATAGGAAGAGTAAAGGAAGGAGTTGCAGTGAACAGAAAACTCAAGCCTTGGGAATAATTCCAGTTGTCACCTCTGAAGATGAGATTCCAAATCCCCTCCTCAGATATAACCTCCAAGTCTCAAGCTTAGAAAACACTCCAAGTCTCAAACTCAGAAATCAAGTCCAAAACCCAGAAATCATTCTAAGTCCCAAACACAGAAAACACTCTAAGTCCCAAAGTCTAAGAGTCTAAAAAGGTCCATAGTTACCTAAGTCCATGGGTCTGGTGGCACAGCAGAAAGAGGGAAGTGGAGCAGCAGCAGCAGCAGGAACAAAAAAAACCACCCGGAGCTCCCATTCCCTGGGCTTTTATACCCTTGTTCAGGTCAAAGGTGGGGCCCAAGGAGCAATGAGACAATCAGCCTCCAATAGGAAATGGGGTGCATGCTAGAGCGTTTGCTCACCAATCAGAAACAAGGTGTCCCATCTATCTCCCATAATTTCATGTGTCTGGGGAACATGTCTGGCACCATTACAAACAGGTTGTTTTGAATGTCCCAACATATAACCCGAAGTCTACCATCTGGGCATGCTATCTTGATTGACGCTAGGAATGGCGGAGAATTCCACCATGGACTCCAGTGAGGCCAGATTCTTTAGAATCCGGCCCCCTGGAGTCCATGGCAGAACGGAGCAATCCTCCCTGCTGCCCCGTGAAGTCCCCACAGACCGGATCCCACCTGCCTCTGGCGGCCCGGATCTGGCCGCTGCTCTGATGTGCAGCCGCGAATGGCGTCCTGCGTAGGGGATGCCCTTGCTCTTCTTTGAACTCCTGGTCATCTTTGGCAATTTTTGGTCATATTCGCCCAACTACCTCCTCCTAGTTGTTGCTCGTTCTCAGGGCTACACTTCCCCGCCCTGTAGGGACATTCTCTTATCAGCAGGTGTACACCACGAGAAGTCAAAACAGTACTTTTCCTCCTCTCAGTAGGCATCTGAGCAAGCTCAGTTCTGCTGTTCATCTCATTTAGACACTCTGCCAGCATGTCATAGCCTTGAGCAAGCTCTGTGAAGCCGCTTGTAAAGACTGCTGCATTTTTTTTCCTTCTTCAAAGATAGTCCTGAAAAATCTCAGTTAGAGTCTCAGTTAGTGAAATAATATCATTTAGTATAGAATCAAACTTCATGGTCTTCTCCAGGGATCAAGAGTCTGGAGAATAAAGCTGATTATGAGTCTGGGGTCTTCTAGGGGCTCTTCTTGTAGGCCTCTCCCAGATTAAATCAGCCATCTTTACTCTTTGTTAACCCTTTTCAGTATCAGATTAACACAAGCTACTGATAGAATATATATGAACAGGCTTCAGAGTAGCATGAGTAAAAATCCTCATTGCCCTATAGAAGTTGACTGCATGCTGGAAATGGTTAGCATAAATATCCCTATGGATTCCTAAATATATCAAAATTGCTTTGCAATCTGGATTGAATGACTGTATACGTGTGTGTGTGTGTGTGTGTTTTAAACAAAGTTTATGCATGGTATATTTTTGTCTTTTGGAAATCAAATGTTTATCTTGTGACTTCAGTTGGGTATTTACTCCTGTATCTGATTTTGAACACAAGGTAGTTTGGAATACAGACACACAAAAACAGAGATATGTGTTAGTAGTGATCATAAGACCTTTCTTGAGGACTAAGGAGAGATCTTGATTAGAGTAAGATGGACAGAGACCCTTTAAGCAGCTTTCAGTTTCTCAGTCAAAGATACTATTAAGTTTGCAAGCCTGTCAAATATCAGCTTTCCCCCATTACTGCACCGTTTGCAAATACTTTTGTGACTTCACTGTAGTGTTCCTGCAAAAACTTTTCTGTGTATGACTTTCTGGCAGTCTAACTCAGGGAGGGGAAACCTGGCTGCACTTCAGAGGCTTGACAAGCCCTGATGTAATGGCAACTGTGCTCCACAGAATATGTTGTGACATTGCTACACATGTTTAGAATCTGGAATCTACTGCAAATCATTTCATTATGAATTTTAATTCTATGTCAGATATGATGATCTGAGGACCTATGGGGTGAAGGCTAAGTTGGCATGGCAAGGAAGGCCACAGAAAAGGATTCCATGGGTGTAGTGTTCATGACAGGTCTAAGTCTTTGGATTTCTGTCATGATACAACCAGATAATATAGATTTCTACAAAAAATAGCCTACTTTTCTTCCTTCAGTTCTGATTGTTTAGACAATGATGTGTGTGAAGTACTGTTTCTGAAAATGTGAGTTAAACATCACTTTAAATATCTCCCAAACCCAGACTTTGAAGGGATCCTATATAAGCCTGCAATATTGTATTAGTTCTACTCAGTTGTTCTATATTCTCATAAATATTTAACTCATTGGTCAACCAAATGTACTGTTACATCATCACTCAGAGAGTGCTGTTGCCACTACGGCAGCCTTTGAGGTGGATGAGTAAAGCTGTGAAGAGACATTCCTCAACCAGTCAGACAGATAATCAGTTGGGAATCCATTCTACAACTCATATCTTAACACCCTGTACAGTTCTTCCATGTCAGAGGATATGTGAATTCTGAAAAGGAAAGTACAGAATCTAGAAGAGTGAGTTCAGTAGGAGGGGAAGAAGCTTTGTCAGTGTTAGTTCACATCTTCCTCTTTTTCCTGATTCCAAAAGTGAGACTTTCTTATGCCTCTGGTGGGAAGAGAACTAAAATGAAAAATTATATGGAGGCTAAGGGGTTGTACAGACAGGTTGCAGTAATCTGCCAGGTTCAGTTTCTGACATGCATATTATAGTTCTGCCGGAGTAGACTAGTAACCTGGATCTTCTTTATGTCCAATTCTGTCCCATTTAATTCCCATCATACATATGGTATTGGTGTGTGGACTCTACCACATGTTGGTCAGATGAAAAAAATATTAGTGGTCCATATCTTTGGACATGCTGGTCAAAGAAATATGTTTGAGGGTTAAATGCATGTCTTTTGCAAACTTGGAAAATTGTGCACTGTACATTCCAGTGGTGTAATTGAAAAGCTTCTGACACATAAACACCTGTGCAAAGAATCAGAGAAAACTCTGCTCTACAGAGTAACATTCCAAAGGAGTCTGAAACTCTTTGTCAGTTTCATCTCTAAGTGAAGGAACTTCTCCCACTCCCTGTTGGGGTGGTCGACATCTTGTGAGTTTCACCACTGGGCTGCAGCATCAGACAGGAAATCGAATGCTTCTCTCTAGTCCCAACTCACTACAGTTGGAGGGGAAGCTTGTCCATTTCACTGCCATGCTTCCTAGCCTTTGCATAGTGACTAGGTAATATACAATTAGCACTAAAAATGCAAATCATAGTGTGAGCAGCTAGTAATATTGTGCATGTAAAATGCCGATGTGCATATGCCAGCACTCTACTGTAATGCAACAGCTCTTTTGGGATTTTAAAATGTTGCTTGCGTGGAAGTTTTTCAGAAAAAGAAATATCTGAGGCATTCTCTAGACTTCCTATGGATATCTGAAGGCCTAGGAAAGAAACAGAGGCAAGTTTGTCACAAGATACAGTGTTCTTAGAAGATAATAGATCTGTATCTATTATGCCTCTAACAGAGTATATCTCATTTTGTGTATTAGCATGCCAGTATTTATAGGAACTTCTTGTTCACTACACATAACACAGGATTATATTGGAATATTCAAATGAATAAATGGGTCATAAATGTGTCCATGCAGTATGAAATTCCTCAGTAATCATTTATATGTTACCAGTACAGTGTGGCTACAACTTTCCTATGATTGGATCCCACAATACTCTAGTAACGTTGGAGAAAAAGTTCATATTAGAGAGGTAAATTTCAAGGGGAGTCCCCACGCCCACACACAAGGGTAATATGGTGCTGGCACAGGGACTTGCCTCACTGTTCTTCACTTATTCCCTGCAGTTCCTTTGTTGTATTGCCCCTGCAGTTCCTTTGTTGTATTGCCCCTGCAGTAGGCTTTAAACTCTTAATTTAGAGGTGCCAAGACAGTGATAAATTAGATCCAGGTTTACTTAGAAGGAGATACTTTATTGAGTACACAGGCATACCCAATGGTTGGATCAGACAGCTTCTCTGAACCCAGAGCCATGGGGTAAAAGGGTTTTATACCATACATGTTAGCAGTGAGGCAGCATGACAGCAGCAAGCATTAATTAGCATTCATTCTCAGCATAGACTAGCAGTGCTTGGTCAGAAGGACACTTTCTCAGCACAGACAACTGCAGCTTTAAGGCAAAACAAGCTTCACTTCCCAGGCGCATCCTGATAAGACCCTCTAACTCATTAGTATGGAATGTGCTGTGGCTGCTATCAGCCTTTGACTCACCTCACATGCTCAGAGGCCCAACAGCAAGGGAACTGAACTAATAATTAACCTAAGTAAAGCATTATGGATCTCTAGGCCCCTCTAGAACTACAGGTGACTTGGTTACAGGCCTGGGGCCAATACATTTATTCAAACATTACCAGAGTGACATGGGACCAGTCGACCCAAAAGTGAAAGCTTACTGCTACAGTAACAGAGGAACTGGTCTACAGTATTAAGGAAATAAAACTGGGGAAAGCTATGGAAGATTGAAGCTAATAGTGAGAAAGCCCATATTGGCTCAAGCGAAGATTGTTCAAGTTTCAATTAGCCTAGCATAAGATGGCATGGGCTATAAATTTAAATTTTAAATCAATGTTCAGTAGTCCTTTTCTAGAAAAGGGGCTTTCCCTGGATTAAATTTTCCCGTTACAGAATCTCTCTTCTGTAGCTTACTGATGTTGCCTTTTGCCTAAGTTAAGATGTAGATGAACTGCAAAATAGTATGACTTATTTATGGTTACAGCTTACAAGTGCAACCGCACCTCAACTTGTGTAGCAAGTGGAATGTATAGGAGTGGTGAAGCCTCCTCAGGTAGGAAGGAGACCATATCTTCAGCTTAAAAATATACCAAGTTGACGTAACTCCTTTTCAGATGATTTGCAGTAACTGAGTCCTTTACCTCCCATGTAAAGAGAGAGAGGAGGAGTTCTTATGTAGCTGGCAGGGGAACTAGTGAAGAAGTGGCTACAAAAGCAGTTTCTGAGGAAGCACCTATTGTGGATATTATTTATTTTACTTATTTATTAAATTTATCTCATCTTTCCACTAAAAATATTACTCATCGCTGCTAGCAATAGAATACAGAACACATAGTCATGATTAAAACATGATTTTATTAAAAACGCATCCAATAAAAAACACATCAAACAAAACATGAATAA
Source organism: Heloderma suspectum (assembly GCF_057233095.1). NCBI lineage: Eukaryota > Metazoa > Chordata > Lepidosauria > Squamata > Helodermatidae > Heloderma > Heloderma suspectum. The sequence continues at coordinate 279,383,374 of NC_139458.1, forward strand.
AAAGAAAAGACAAATAAAAGCAGATAGATTAGAAAGAAATGAGAAATAGGGCAGTGGATTCCCTGCAGGTGTAGATGCTTATTTTGCCCTTAGCCTTGAGTATTTGAATTGACTAGGCTCTCTTGCCAATGAAACTTGGCATGCCTTATTCTCCCAGGCAAGAATCTCTGTGTGCTTGCATTGTATTTGACTTCAGCACACCTTTGATTGAATCTGATAAACCTGCAGTAGAAAAGGAATAAAGTCCCTCATCTGAACAGTGCTTGACCAGTCACATGGAGATCAACCAGGAGGGTACTGGCATAACCTTTGGAAGACTGAAAGCATTGTTATACTTTTCCATAGAAGTGAAACCTGATGGACTAATTCTGTGCCCCTGGAGAGAGAATATTTGAAACAAGCCTGTGTTTTGGTTTCTTGAGCTAGCGAAGTAATCAGCTAAGCAGGATTTCAGAATCAGTTAAATGCACATATAAAGTGTCATGCTAAATTCTTACTCATAATTGTAAGTGCTCTGTGAATGGTAGCATAAAACATACATTGGTTCTTTTTTAATTATTCCATTTATTGGAAATGGTTGCAATTACTTCAACTTTCTTCACAATAACAATTAAGTGATCCTGCAGTTGAATAATTACTATGATAAACAATCCAAGTGGCCACTAAAGCTAAGCCACACATTTAGAGATAGATCTTAGGTTCACATGTAATTAAAGAATGAAGTGAAGTGAATACTTTACATGAGATTCTCCTATATTTTTCACTTCTTTCTCTTTAGGAGAAACATGTGGTTTTTATTGGCACTAAGAGAAGAAAATCTGTCTTTTATGGGGAATAATTGGGTGACAGCAGTCAAAACAGGAAACGTTAATACATGTTGTTTTTTTTAAAACCAGATTTTATATTTTATGTGTCTATAATCATTAGTCATTAGACCAAAATGTCTGCAGAACTAGATGATAGAGAAGATCACTCTACTACAAGACACTTTGTGTCTGCCTTTTAAAGTATTTCTAAACAGTTAGGTCACTATTTTTATCCAGAAGTAAGGAGAATTGATAGTGTTATCTTAAGTATATGAGACATATTGGGGAAAGTGAGTGAGGATTTAACACATCTAAATTATTATTGGTCAGGCTAATTAGTGAAATCTTCTGGGTTGGATCCAGACTTAATCATTTTTAGAGTACACCCATTGAAATCAGTGGGCTTTAAATTAATCTTTACTAACTTTATCCCATTGCTTTCTATGATTCTAAGTATGCCTGGATTCTTATATTTCTGGGGGTGGGAGGTGGGGTTTAGCTGATGTGTTTGGAGATTCAAACACACAGTTCAGCTCTTAACCTTAACACTGTGCCTGCTAGATGCAATGAAATTTCATAGATGTTACATCTAAGGAAACATTTACTAAAATGATGTACATATATTACCATACACCACAAAAACTGGGAAAATATCAGTTTAGGCTTTAGATATGTTTTGTGGTCCTCTAAATATATGATAATTTCCTGGGAACTTGTTACCATAACAATCAGAGATTATAGGGGAAAACCAGAGGGGTATTGGTTAGTAGCTTAAAAAAATGACATAAATGACTAGTAGACAATTTATTACAATTTACTTGTAAAACACTGGATAAACCAAACATACCTTCTGTGGATAATTTGGCTTTGAAGTGCTTGGCAAGTCTTAGTGGTAACAAAATTGCTGATTATAAAAGACTCTGGGAAAACAGACAATCTACATTCATGACAGTTGGGGACCCTTCTTGATGTACTTGAAACAAAATTATATTGTATGAAGGAGTTTATAGTAGATTTTCCAGCTATAGGAATGCAGACCTTCATTCTGTAGCAATACTATTTTTCTTTTTTCATTCTCATGAAAATAACATTCTAAGGACACAATGCTATGGGGATAGGCAGCCGCCTCCGAACTCAGAGGCGATTGCCTATCCAATGCAGGGCAGGAGAAGCACGGAGGGGATCATTCCCTCCGCACTTCTCCTGCCCTGCATTTGTGGCTAGACAGCTGATTTTGGCTGTCTAGCCACTGGAAGGCGGAATGGGGGAGGAGGCTGCCAGAGGACACATAGGATGTGTCATACCAGCATTTCCATCTTCCCCGCCCCAGAACACCCCCTGCAATGCCCCGTTTTAGCCGCTCTGTGCTCCTCTTCTGAGTGTCAGGGTGGACACTGAGCCCATAGAATCCCAGAGTAGTTCTGATGCTGAGGAAGAGCAGTCGCTCCTTCGGGAGAGGAGCGCGCTCCTTTTTTCCCAGGACCAACAGCTGACGGAGATTTCTCCCACCCACATTCCTAGTTTAGAAAGCAGTCCAGGGAGTGACTCAGCACAGATAGCAGACTGGGGGGGATGTGCGGCGCAGACGCAGAGAGCGGCGCCAAATGGTTCGTGCTCAAAGAACGGTTGCGCCCAGAGGATCCAAGGGAAAAGGGGAGGGATTCTCCCTAGTCCTTATATTCAGGGGTCTGCCAGTAATTGCCCTTCAAACGGGGACCAACTGTTCTAACTTAGGGCATAAGGATGCTGCTGCTCAGATCTAGTTGCTACCTATAGAGCTGTTAAGTTGTAAAAGAAGAATAAAGCTTTGAAAAGAATCCCTTTGTCTGTGTCTGGACTTGGCTACTGGATTAGACTGAGAGCCCTCCAAGGAGCTCTTAACACTGAGAAGAGAAGGGAGTGTGGGGCTGTTCTGCACTGCCTGCGAGACAGCACGGAAGGGGGGGAAGGTTGGTTCCTGGGGGGGGAGGGGGAAGGTCAGTTCCTTGGAGCGTGGGCTCCAAGATCGGTTCCCAGAAAACCATGTATCCTATGGCTGTCTAGCCACTGACTAGCGGCCATAGGATTGCTCCCTCCAAGTGCAGAAAGCATTATGCCCAACTCCTTCTCTTTCATTCATTTATGCACATTCACACAGGACCCTCACTTCAGTCAACTCTTTCCATGTATGGTTTTCTCTTCAATCACCCCTGCTCACCCCTAATTTTCATACACCAACAGTACTTTGATATCAGTCAGCCATTTACCAATCTTGTTTACAGGTGTATATGCATGCACAAACAGAACATCCACACCTCAACTGCCCATATCCTTGTAACATACTTGTATCTCCTCAAATAGCCATGTTGAACTTAGTTTGATACCAACATAGTGTGGTGGAATATGCATTAAATCACAATCATTATATGACACTGTTAGCTTCTTCTTTCTTCCAAGTGTGCTTTTCTTTGAGGAAGGTAAGGGGCAATTTAAATATTGTTTCTTGAGATTTGGTAGCAGAAAAGAAGAAATGGGCTATCATGACAGGCCCCTGCACTTCACTCCTGACCCAGAGGTTGGCAACTGTGCGTGGTATTATAGTTATGTTTTGTACATCAGTTTGACCTTTTTGAGAAATCAAGTACTTTATCATCACACATTTGTGTGGCAAAGAAGCAAATGTGTTCAGGCCTGCGGATATCAGTTTTAGAAAATACATTGGTGGATTAGCAAATCCACAATGGTATCAATGGTATCATTTTACAAGAATCCATAATAACATTAGTTTCATATCTAGATGGAAGACACATTCTTAGCTCCCTTTCGCTCTGCAAGGGGTCAACAATGGATCCTTTAATATGAAAATCAGGGAGTAGGTATATTAAAATGAAGGATAATGAATTTCATTTGTAGCTGTATATTCCAGCTAGTTCAATCTGTGGCACTTGTCTGCTCAGAAATTTCTCTCTTTGCCACAGGAATAGGAAAATATTTTGCCCTAATTTTAAAGGAAGGGAGGTTTTCTGAAAACGTACAGTTCATGTTTATGCCTGAGTGGGAGCAAGAGAGAGAAAAGTCATATGTTAAATTTTGCTGCAGAAGTCAAAGTTGAGTCGTCGGCTTTCTGCTTGAGTTGTCAGTGGTAATGAATAATGCATGTCATAGGGGGGTTGCCTTTCCACTGCTATGGTTACAGTCGCTAGCCTTGGTGCTGAAGTAATGGAGCTACAGTGAAGGAAATTAATTTGCAGCACAAACAAACGCTTAATCAGAAGTTTTCCATGATAAACATGTGTTTATTGTGTAAACAAGTTTCTAGAAAAGAAGTTTCACAGACTTTCCATGGCACTTTGACTCTATGGCATATATGAGTTCATATATAATTAATGCTGAGTGAAGCACAGTCATTTTCAGCATACTAATATTGTACCAAATTCTGGCATAACTAAAGTAAATGAGGGTTTTGCCAAAGGAAAGCAAGAGATCACCATTTACCCAAAACCTTCTGATCTGTGATAACCCTAGTTGCTACAAGGTTTGCTGTTAAGCAAACTAATATGCAACAATTAATAAATGTCATTATTCATCCTCTAGGCTAAAAAACTATAATGTATTTTAGACTGCTGGCTCACTGTCACAGACTCCTAAGCAATTCATATCAACACAAAGTGAAAAGTGAGGATTTGGAAAACATAAACAGCTTGATTCCATTTTTTTAAAAAAAAACTAAAAAGACTCCTTCATGTGAGGCACAGATTACATAGGCAAGAGCTTACGTAAGAGTTTTACCACCAAGTATTCCATGAACAGCATTTCTGAAGCTGGAGAACTTTTCCAGTTGAAGTTTGTGGATGTGTGCTCATGTCTGTCTATATATTTATCACTTTAGTTTTCTTAGAAATCTATTCAATCATATGTGTTACTATATTCTTATATGTTTAGTATTTCATTATAGTTATTATTAAGTGCAAGCTGTTGAACAGGGAAACGGTTTTTATCTTCAGTCCCAATTTTTTCACTCTTAGATGATTTCTTTTGAGCAGTAATGTATAAGTAGCCTAGTACAGTATCTTTTACAAGATTTATGGTAATGCTACTGAATTCAGCTGATCATAAACAACCTGGTGAGCCCCTAAGGGTCTCTTCATTTTCCTGACATACTCCACTGCAGCCCTATTAACACATCTTCTCTTATTGCCATATACTCTGTTTTAATTAGTATATTTGAATTTGGAGCTCTATACTAGATACAAAAGCTTTAAATGGATCACCTGCTCTAGTTTTAACAATGTTCCCCAAGCCCTTATCACAGATGTCTGGGATTCTTATACTACTGTGTGTTCTGTAATCTTCAGCAGAATTTCATTACAGGCTACTTTTAAAAAAGAAAAGTCAGCCAGGCATTAATCCCAAGCAAGCACACAGTAACAGCATCAAATTATACTATATATGCCATGGCTATATAGTAAGTGCATTTCACCCTGAACGGTACCTATCGGACGGTGATTTTCGAACTGTGCTCAGGAGAATCCTAGGTTTCCTCAGACATTTGTTGAAGTTTGTCAATAAGGTCCTTCAGGGAAGCTTTTCTGTCATTATTGTCATCTTCCTGGTCTTCCCCCTGGAAAGGCCAACTACAGAAAAATATTGGGGGTTTTCTAAGGAGAATACTTAGTTCACAGAGGACTGTGATGATGCAGCCCAAGAGGCTTGGTTATGTCACATCATACAGAGATTCCATGTTCAACCATAGGTACGTATTTATATCCTTGACACAGAGCTGTGTATCACTGTCAAAGACATTTTTCAAAACAGTAGATTCTGATATTTGTGTGATTTTGCACACTTCTAAGGTGAAATCCTTACTAGAAGCACCATCTGACAAGAGTCGATTTTAAATCCAACTTTCATTAAGCTGTGTTTAATGCCTGCATGAAGCAGGGCAACTTAATAGTATAATAAACAGTTAATCAAGACAGTAAGTAAAGGGCCAGTTAATTTTAAGACATCATTGGATGAAAAGTGTGTGTGCATATTAAAGGTTGGGGTTTCCAGTCTTCACCAAGCTGACGTAAAACAGGGGTCACCAAATTTCAAGACCTCTTTAAAGAGACCTCTCTGAGGGTTGTGGAAGTTAGATCTTCCCAACTTTGTGTGTGTTCCTGCACATGGACAACTGCTATATGGTACAGATATATTCCAACCAGTTGTGTTTGTCTTCACCTGAAAGGCGGAATCCATAATTTTCTGTTCTGTGCATGCTACTTGTGGTTGCCTCTCTTTATAAATCCCAAGGATAATATGGAGAGTTGCAGTTCTCTCTCTAACTTGACCCACAATCCCACAACTTCCCTGAACAAGACTTTATGAAGCAGAGGCAGATGCGCCAAACATAAGTGCCCACTAAAGCAGGCTGCTGTGGATAGTGTGCTAGGCTCCCCATTGCTCATGCATGTTTCTCTCCAACTAGTACATAAATTGGTACCCAACTACAAGCAAAGAACATCAGTTACACTGTAATTTCCAAGACCAGTATTTTAATTTTAAACTTGCTACAACAGACTGCCTTCTGAAAAAGAAAAAAGTGCAGAAGAATAGCCTTGAGCTGTCATCCTAAGTACACTTGACAGAAAGTCTTATTGAAATAAACAAGATTTGTGGTGCCAGTAATGGAAGAAATATTTTAATACAGGGGTTCCTAACGTGGAGCCCACAAGCTCTTCTCTCCCTGCCCCCTTCCAAAAACATTTTGGAAGGGCCTTCTCTGCAGTGGCCCCTTTGGAACAAGCTGCCATCAGAGGTCCGCCATGCTCTGTCATTGCAGACTTTTAAGAAGGCCTTGAAAACCTTGGCCTTCTCATGATATGACTGCTATTGCGAGCAGAGATGGGTTAAAGAAGACAACCAAGTTTGGGTTGAAAATTGGGCCACATTTATTGATAATATCTGCAAAGGGGTACCTAGGACGGGCATCTGACTGTGCCAGCGACTAACAGGCACTTCTTGGGCGAAAACACACCCAGCCTGAGGGGTGGCATCGATCTCGCCATCCCTCCAGACTGCCCCTTCTGGGGGAGGTAGACCTTCCCCTGTCACCCCCTCCTGGTGCTGCACAACACCTGGGTGAGTGAGTAGGGTTGGTCTCCCAGGCAACCCTTATCCCCCCGCCGAGCTGCACAACCCGTTCGGGGGGCCTCAGGGGGGCCCGTCACCTGTCACCATAAGGTGCCTCTGCATGCACACCATCCCTAATCTCTTTCTGCTTTTGCCCGCCCTAGCCGCCAACTAAAATGTGACCTATGAGATTGGAGCTAATTCACCTACAGGATGCACTCTACCCCAATAGAGTAGAGTGCATCCTGTGAGTGCATTTTGTCTACTTTTGTGAAGTAGACAAAAAGACCTACAGTAACAGGCCAATTGAAATGTGAGCCAAAAATTCCTACATGACTCCCAAAGGGGCAACCGGTAAGAAAACCCACACTGCTCAAGGGAGGGTGGGAGGGAGTCGCGTGAGCGAGAGAGCTGAGGATGGGAGGGGGGCAGAGCTTAAGGCAACTCTGCCAGCCCCTCCTTGCATGGTGGTGCCACTGGGGGTGCACCAATGACTGGTAGCCACATCCTCTCACCCCACCTGCCTGCAATGCCCCCCCCCCCCTTCAGCCAGACAAGCTGGCGCTGGGGTTAGGGCATTTGTTGCTGGTACTGCTGTTAACATTGTTGCTGGTTTTATTGTTGCTTTTATTGTTTTTATCACTTTTAATATTTTAACTGTTTTTATGTATTTTATTGCTTTAAGCCACCTTGGGAAGGCTTCTACCCTGAAAGGCAGCCAAGAAATATTTTAAATAAATAAATAAAGTTTAAATAAAAATTGAAATACATTAGGGTGCCAGGTTCTCCTTCCTGTTCCTGAATCTGCTGCTGATTAGCTGTTCAGTGGGTAGGAAGAGAAAGCAAGGCAAGGGGTAGAGGGGGGAGAAAGAGCGAGGCTAGAGGCTGGGAGCAGAGAGAAACAGCAAAGAAAGGGGGTGAGTGGGACAGAAAGGCTAGGAAGTGAAAGAAAGAAAGAGAAAGAAAGAAAGAAAGAAAGAAAGAAAGAAAGAAAGAAAGAAGGCAAGAGACTGGGAAGGGAGAAAAATAGCAAGGAAAGGGGTTGAGGCTAGAGGCTGGGAGTGGATGGGGGGGGGAGATCAAAGAGGAAAGGTATGTGTGGACAGAAGAAGATTGGGTGGGCCAGGAGGCAACTCTTTCCATTTTCCCATCCCTCCCAGCCATTAGCCTTGCTCTTTCTCTTTCCTCTACCACCTTTTGACCAGCCTGGCCCCCACACCAGCTATTATGTGGCTAGTTACATCCTCCATGGGAGCCATTTTGTGGTGGAGCCCACAGCAGTTTTGTAAATTCCTAAATGTGCCCATGGGTCCAGAAAGGTTGGGGACCCCTGTATGAATTATCCCAGTATGTTGTTTGCAAACATTGTATCTACATATGTAACTTTACAGTGGACTGAATATGAAGGTGGCCTTCAACTCATGGAAGGGCTATTTTAGACCACATGCTAGAGTGTAAGCACAAGTAAAGAAATCCAGAGTTGTTCTTCTGCTTGCAGAAGAGAGAGCATGAGCACCTCTCTAGACTAACCCCTGCCTGTTACAGCACTGCATGAATTCTTTTGCTAGTGCAAGCATTTACACAAGAGTGCCAGCAGCTATTTTCATTCCACACATTATGCTCTGGATCCAACCCCAATGTATTTGGTAGTATATTTATTTATGATGAAAGAAAATGATTGAAGGTTTTTATTATGTTACAGAGAGATTTATTTTATTCATTTATTTTGTCTTTTAGAAAATGAATTTGGAGGAAAATTGGTGAATCCAATCCAGTGGATTTGATAGGCTTGGAAAGCAGAGTCTGGACCAAATAACAATTATCCTGCTAAACAATTTCAGGTACAATTGACCAAAATACTCTTGAGATTATTGACAGGAATTCATTTCCTGATGTGCTTTTCCCATTTGCTGCTCTTGGTAACCATGCGATATTATCTGCTTAGTGTTTCACAGCTTCTAAGATGCAGTTAAATTATGTTTCATGTGCTCTTAAAAGGACAATTCATGCTATAAAGATCCAGATACTGCTAAGCTAAAGGATGCATATATTGTTCTTCCTGATGCACTTATGCAAACAGAAGGGAATATCTATTCCTATATAATGCTTAATACAGCAGCATTTTCTAAATACAAGAGGAGGGCTGCATGCGAGTGAACTAATTATCCAAACATATATGCACATTTATGAATTTATTTTAAAATGTGAGTAGGAAAAAAATAAACTTGGCAATAAATCTAGTTGTGTTTCTTGATAAATATATCAAGAAATAGCAAAGTTTCATATTGCCTCTCCTTAAGGGAAATCTCAAATCAGTGCCATTTTCATCTGGCAAAAACCCTCTCAACAACTGAGAAATGGAAATGTGGGAGAATGCCACACAACTGAACCTAGACATTTGTGTTTATGGTATATCTTACTCGCAGTGCTACTTTCTTGTTCCCTTGTTTTGCACTGTGATGACTATATGGTAATTGATTTACTGTATGATAATTGCTTTAATAAGAGGATATAGGGCCTAAGTGAAAATGTAAGTGCTTTTAATCTGAAGCTGGGTAAAATCATTAGTGTGAGTAGAATGGCACTGCTGTTCTTCCTCTTAGCTTTGTGCCTTCACATCCTGAATGCAATCCATTCTATTTGAAGTGTGCTTAAGATACGTCATTAAAAGAAATATGACCCAAGTGCTAACAAAGTCATCCTGCCTAACCCACCTCTCACCTCCACCTCTGGACTCCATGTACATTTTTACACGGACCGTTCTTCATAGTGTGGCTTCCCAGTCAAATAAATGCAGCTCTGAATGTGCATCTTTTTACATTTGTGGCATTGTTTTTCCTGTTCAAGTGGGTGAAGGAACTCTGGGTTCATATGAGAGTTCCTGTGACAGTGCGAAATCATTGAGTTGTGGTACTTCAATATGTCAGCCTAGTCTGTATTCATGAGCAATGTTTTTCTTGTTTTTTAAAATAAAAATAGGGAACTGATGCAATCAAGCATTTCTTTAAAAACTTACCAGTGTTTGTAAAGGTCGTTACATGACTCCATATAGTCTTAAGTTCTTGGCTTCAAAAACCCGCAGCATCATTGAACTGTTCTGGTTGAAGCTGCTGAAGATTACAAGACTCATTTTGTACTGAGCTAACTAAAAGGAAAATGAATGAGTCAAGATGTATTGATTTCCTCAGTCAGAATATAACATAAAAATGGAGACAGGAAAATTCTATTCCAGCCAACTTAGGCAGTTTGTAGTGTTTGTTTATTATTATTTTTTAAAGCTTTCTGGGATTTTCCCCCCTGATTTATTTCCCACTATTTGATTCTTGTAAACTACTACAAAAAAATGAGTAGACCATATTAGATTTCGTGTTCAAACACAATAATTGTTCAGAATCTAACCATTTTTAGTGTCCAGAAACTGGTGTTTGTCAAAACTTTTATCAGGGTTTTTACACAAAAATTTACGTATTTCATCCTGAAACACTAGCTATAGTTAATTTTTTTTCCAAATCATTTTTGCTATTTCTAGTAATATATGCTGTAAATACATTTATTTATTTATCACATTTATATCCCGCCTTTTTTCCTCCAAGGAACCCAAGGCAACTTACATGGTCCTCCTCTCCATTTTTATCCTCACAACAATTACCCTGTGAGGTAGGTTGGGCTGAGAGTTTGTGACTGGCCCAAAGTCACCCGGTGAGCTTCCATGGCTGAGGGGGGAATAGAACCCGGATCTCCCAGCTCCCAGTCCATCACTAAAATATACCCTTGCCATGCCAGTAAGAGAAAAACAAGCAACTTCAGACATTATTTTGAAAAAAAATGAAGCCAGTAAGCTCAGCTCACTTGCTTGGAAGTCAATTAATTATTGTAGTTTAGGCAGTGCTGGCCAGCACTCCTGTCTCATTCCATTTCTCGTTTTTTCTTCTTGCTTTTCCACTACAAATCTTTTTGTGCTCCTGTCCTTTTGTTCATTCTCTTAATTGAATTGAAGACCTCCATTGGCCATTCTTTGGTGTGTGCACTCTGAGTTGTGCACAGCAGAATATGGCCCATGTGTCAAGGATTGCAAAGTTAATGAATATTTTTATCCATTATTTAGTGAGGAAAGGGCACATAGCCATTATGTAACTATGAAACCTGTTACATATCTAGATCTATGTAGGTTCAGTATCTGATTGGAAGAGGTAATTTGCTGGTTTCAAATATCTTCTGTTTATCCTGGTTTTCTTGGATGCAAAGAGTTTCAAGAGGATAATTTAAATCATGAACTAATGTAGACCACTGTAGAATAATAAGTTATGGAAAGGGGCTCAGGCTCTGTGTAGCTGACCTTGGGAAGGCCAGATATGGGTACTGTAAATCTCACTCCAGTCCCCCCCAGTCCCCATCCCCCAATGCATTCTGGAATATGGGGCCTATGGGAAAATCCAGCAGACTGTGTAGATAGGAGGAGAGGAGCTTTATAGGTCTACATGGGTGATTTTAAGCCACATGTTGCCTGTCTTTGGATCTGATGGATTGGATGGAATGTTCATTTAAGGCCAAGGCCAATGTAACATTGGTAGGTTTACCTCATGAAAAGTGGATGGGTGTTACCATCTTTCCAGCAGATACACATTTGAATATACTTTGTTAAAATTCTTGATTTTCCAGTTCATTGTGATTCTGTGAAATTGAATCCCCCTAGATGTTTCTACTGCCCTGAAGGAATGAAGTGGCAAGGAGCCATTATGGTACTGATAGAATTTTGAGTATCTGTGCTTCACATAAATCTTACAGACGTGCAGCCCTTGACTGATCTTCCAAGGGTATAGACACGTGAGGGACGCTACCCTGCCCACATCCAATATCATGGTGATTGTACGCTCAGACATTGTAAAATTAATAAAGGAAATGCATGCATCTCATATTGCTTCTTAACAAACTATTAGAGAGGAAATGGTATTTACAGGGGTTCTTGGACTGTGGTGTTTGACTTTAAGCACACAGACTTTGTTTCTGACTCTGTTTCTTTCATCAGAAGGGATGTATGTACGAAGAAGAATATTTGAGAGGTCAGGTGCCCCCATGGGAGATAAGTTGTATTCACAAATTTAGGAAATCATTGTCTTAAAAATGAAGAAATCAGTCTTGCAATGACTCCAAGGGATAGACTAGATGATAAGAGGTTGCCTCTGGCTCAGATGAATCACTACTGAAATATTTATATGACATCTCTCAGATTGGTCCAAGCTTGCCTCCTACAGAATGAAGCTTCACTCTCTCCATGACTCTTTTGTAGGACACAACAAATTTCTTCAGAAAACAAAATCTCCAAGGCTAATATATTTGGCTGCTTTACCTCTTAATAGTAGATCATTTATTACTGCAGTACTAAATTTATATATACAAAAAAAAAAAAAAAAACAGTAAATAAAGCTTGTGTTCTGGGACCATAGATGCACATTTCTGGCTGCTACTGGCTGTTTCAAATGGGGCAGTGGAGCTCATTATTCTGCCAAAAAATGTAGTTTTGCTTGCTCTGTTCTTGAATCCTGCTGTGTGTCTTAATTTACATTTTATGTGCTGAGTGTTAACTGGTTAAGAGGGAAAATTTCCCATTTTACACTCTGCTAATAATCAGGTTTGGGTTATATTTGTACTGTATTTCAGCTTCTTAACTAGTGTTTTAGTAGATTAATCATTTAGTGGTATATGTCATGTCCCCATTTTGAAGGAGGGGTATATAGATTTTCTGCATTCAGACTTTTCTCATAACCAGTGTGTCTTACTGAATAGTCTGGAAATACCTCAATCACTTTGCATGTTTGCTTTTTAAAATTTAATTTTTAATTTTCAAAAATGCATTGATTTAATATTCAAAGTACACATAAATACAATCCAAGGAAGTAAAATGCATAGTAATACCTAACTAAAGTTATTAATAACAGTGCCTAACGAAGTTATTAATATTTACATAACTGAACCTATATTTGATACCACAGCAAATGTTTTGAGTTTCCTGTTTTGGGGGAGAAATATAAATATATAAATGTCCCATTTGTCTCTGGTAATCAGGCTGTCTTGGACTATACTTGTACCAGATTGAAGACCTCAAGCTTATATGGAAGTACCCTAATAATTTCAAAATTCTCTCCCTTTCAATGAGTGGGGAAGGCCTGCATATCTCCTCCCATATTAACCTATCTGGAACCCAAGGCCATTGCCTGAAGCCTTCTCTAGGTGTCTCCACCAAATGAAGCCAGGCAGATGGTTACAAGAGAGAGGACATTTTCAGTGGTGGGGCCCCACCTATGGGATCCCTTCTCCAGAGGGTCTTTTTGGTACCAGATGAAGACCTTTTTATTTTCTTAATATATTTAGATCTTTGTACCCTCTGCAATTAGTTTTACACAGGTTTTATCCTATGCTGTTTTATCTTAATTTATTTATATTATCTTGTAAGTTATTATATTATTTGTATACTGCCCAGAGAACTACAGTGGTTTTAAAAAGTTTTTTAAAAAAAATACTATACACACACACACACACACACACACACGGGATTATTTTGATAAAATGTGCATCTATGATACATTTGAGGGCCTGATACTTCTGGTTCAGTGTTTTGGTTCCATGGGTTACATACGAAGCTGTCTAATACTGAGTCAGAGCTTTGGTCCATCTAACTCAGTGGTGTCTTTTACTGACGAGTGGCACCTCTCCAGGGCTCATGCCCAGCCCTATCTGAAGATGACAGGGATTGAATCTCACCCTGCTGCGTGCAAAACATCTGCTCTATTACCACACTATGATCCTTTCCATCTCCAGTTCTCCTTTGGTATGATATGATGTAAAAATCCCTTTAATTAGGATTGCTTACTTGAGTAATGACTGTTAATCATGGGCTCCTGATTGTCAAGGTTATTTTTGGCATCATCTTGTTTTAACCCCCCACCCCACCCCAAGTTCTGGTGACTAGGGATGTATGAAACACTTACCTGGTTTTGTCCAGGGACATCCGCAGTGGGGGGGGGGGAGGTGCTCCGTCCCTCCCCCTGAAATTCTCCCCAGCCAGCTCCGCTCCTTGTCAACTCCGCAGAGCTGCTGGCCGGGGCCGCCCGCAGCCAGACATCCAGCCGCTGGGCTGCACAGGGACGCAAATGGCGGCCACCGTGGCTGCTGCCATTTGCATCCCTGTCTTTTGCCGTGATAGGCTATGTATATATTTACATAGCCTATCATGGCAAAAAAAAAAAAAAAGGGAAGGCAAATGGCGGCAGCTACGGTGGCTGCCATTTGCATTCCTGTTTTTTTTGCCGTGATAGGCTATGTAAATTTTTACGTGAAAGACAGGGGCACAAATGGCATAGCGGCCACCATTTGTGCCCCTGTCTTTTGCCGTGATAGCCTATGTAAATATTTACATAGCCTATCATGGCAAAAAAACAGGAAAGCAAATGGCGGCGGCTACAGTGGCCGCCATTTGCATTCCCTTTTTTGCCATGATAGGCTACGTAAATATTTACGTAGCCTATCACAGCAAAAGACAGGGACGCAAATGGCATCCCTGTGTTAGCCGTGATAGGGATGGCAGAGAATTCCGCCACGGATCTCAGTGAGGCTGAATGCCAGTGCATTTGGCCCCCTGAAATCCGTGGCAGAATGAAACCCCCCACCCCCCCACCCCACGAAAGATGAGCGAAACAGAGCACCTACCTGGTGCCATTCGCACTACTTTGCAAATGGCGGCCGTATCTGCGGCCGCCATTTGCTTCTTCATTATTGCCATGATAGGCTACGTAAATACTTACATAGCCTATCATGGCTAACGCAGGGACACCATTTGCGTCCCTGTGGAGGCAGTGATAGGCTAGGTAAATATTTACGTAGCCTATCAAAGCAAAAAAACAGGGGTGCAAATGGCGTAGCGGCTGCCATTTGCGCCCCTGTCTTTTGCCGTGATAGGCTACGTAAATATTTACGTAGCCTATCATGGCAAAAAAATAAGAACACAAATGGCAGCTGCTGTAGCCACCGCCATTTGCGTTCTTTTTGCCGTGATAGGCTACATAAATATATACATAGCCTATCATGGCAAAAGACAGGGATGCAAATGGCGGCAGCTACAGTGGCCGCCATTTGCGTCCCTGCGCAGCCCAGTGGCTGGATGTCTGGCTGCGGGCGGCCCCAGCCAGCGGCTCCACGGAGTCGCTGTGGAACGGAGCCGGCTGGGAAGAATTTCGGGGGGAGGGATGGAGTGCCTTCCCCCCACCGTGAATGTCCCTGGACGAAACCAGGTAAGTGTTTCGTACATCCCTACAATAATGAAGACACGAATGGCGGCCGCAGATGCGGCCACCATTCGCAAAGCAGCACGAATGGCACCAGGTAAGTGCTCCATTTCACATGCCTTTCACGGGGTGGTGGGGTGGGGGGGCTTCATTCATTTTGGGGGGCTGAATGCACTGGCATTCAGCCTCACTGAGATCCATGGCGGAATTCTCCAACATCCCTACTGGTGACCTCCATTTCCAGTGGAAGTTCTGGTATCAGTGAACTCTTGACTCAGTAATTGCTGCAACTACATCCCCTCCACTGCTACAAATGCAGTTGGGGAAAACCATGCTGAACTGTTTCTAATATTGAAATGAAGGGGCAGTCCTTGCTTATAGGAACTCCTGTGCACTGGAGCCTCCATGTTCACTGAGCTGCTTTTGGGTCAGACCAACAAATTAAGGATTGTTAATATTCCATGCCATAGGATCTTCCAGTCAAATGCAGTTTATTTTTACATTCCTAATTGTATGATATTTGCCAGAAACATCCATCTATACGGCAGATGTATGCAACTGTTTAGAAACCTGTCCCTCTATTTTTTCTTACCATGTTCTTGGATAGTCACAGAGAAGTCTCTGATCTCCTTGCTTTACCAAACAACCTCTGCACATCTGGGCTTCCCCCCCACCCCAAAAAAGCAGGGGGTGGGTTGGTACATTGTTTATAGAAAAGTAACTTCAGGGTTATATAAATCACCACTACAAATTTTAGTAGGGCAAATAACCCTTTCTGTCCCCCTCTTGCTCATGCTAAATTGTGGTTTCAGAAACAAGGCACCAAGCTCTTTAAATTATCGTTCACAGACAACATCGCGGCACCCTTAGCTGCTCTGGCTGCTTCAATCTCAGGAGACCGTCAGCTATGATTGATCACACAGACTCTGCTAATGTCAGCAGGCTAAAGAGAGCAGTTATGTTCTATCAGGGCAGGGTCAGACAACACACCAATAGGAATTAGAAAAGGAAATCATTTCCAGTGCTTTCAGAGAAACATAACTTCAGCCCACCAGCAAACATGATCCTTAAATCATTTTTTAAATTGTGTAGGTTATACAATAACATTATACCCCACTCCACTCATGGGTATGGAATATCCTCATTGCATAGAAAGTCATAGATGTAAATCTTTGCATTCTGAGTGAAGCATATAATCCCAAGAATGATACCTCTTTCTTTTAAGGAAAGCTGCTACTGCGGATAGTGCTGGCAATTTACACAATAAATGTTAATTAAAGCAGTGTATTTCTCATCAAGCAAAATAGCACTTCTTAGCTTTATTAAGTACTAAGAGGGAATTCTTCCATCTTACATGCTTTGTCTCAGCCATTTTTTACTATTTAATTCTTTGGAAATGAATGAGAAAGCCCTATACACATCCAGAAGGATATTAGTAGTTATCTGTATATGTTAGTATTGTGAATTGTGAGTGATAATTGCAGGCCAGGGCTGTTTTCAACTTTATTTTTTATTATATAAACCTCTAGAATCCCATGTACACAGCTAGTTCTATAGGTCTGCTGAAAACACACCTTTGCATTATAACAAACACACAAGTACTTTGCGTAATAAACACCCATTTATACAGTCAGCAGAATCAAGAGGTAAAACTTTTCCTGGACTGTACCATTTGAGGCTGCAAGTGATAGACTGTACAATTGAATGTTTCCATATATAAAACAAGTCCCTGCCCATGAACAATTACCATGTCAGGAAGAAGGGTTCTGCGTAGCCTTCTCCATTACATGCTATTTCTTTTTCTATGTGAAGGGCTTTTTGCCTTATGAGGGTACAATGGAATTTCCCACCTGTGGCTTAAAGTGGTACAGTCTAGGAAAAGCTTTACTCCTTGATTTTGCTGAGTGTATAAACTGGCCCTTAGACATGAGCATTAAGATCTATAATTAATGTCTGAAGTAGTTCTCAGAAAGGTCAAACCAAACCCACTTACTAAAACGCCTTAACAAGAGATGTTGGGATAATCAAAATGGAGCCCCATACAAGCAATGCATTGTATGGGTCTCACCAGTGAGCTCTGGCTTGCTGAAAGCATAGTTGTCAATAGATTCAATAATGAAGGGTGGGGTGTTCTTTTTTACAATCCAGGCTTACGGGCTTGGCCTAAAACTTTTTGCTGCCTGAGGCACAGCAGCAAATGGCACCAACTGCAAAACATCCAAGGCCTGTCAAGTTATTTTGAAACCCGAGACAGAAAATCCCACAAATATTTTCCCCTCCCTGGCAGTAAAAAATACAATAATAAATTAAATAATAATTTGCTGTCCTTTTATGACACTCAGAAATAAGATGCCTGAGGCAGCTGCCTTACTCTGCCTAATGAGAGCTTCGGCTATTGGGCGGTATAGAAATGAAATAAATAAATAACTAAATAAATAAATAAAAATAATGGTATGGCTGACCTTGCAGACTCATGTCAGTCTTGTTGAATGATAAAGAATTGGTGGTCGTATAACCATGCATGGTGGATCTGTCAAAAAATTCAAGGATCCTGAAATTATTAAGGTTATCTTTTACAAAATTAGAAACTAATAGGTATAATCCTGAGTAGTATTATTGTTCTTAGATTTTTGAACCACTCTTCAACTAAATATATGGGGTCAGTATACAAAACAAGACCTGAAAATGGCCAGCAGATCTTAGAATCTAAAGGTCATAATCGAGCCTAACCAAATGATCAGGGAGTTATGGAATTCAGCAATCTCTTGGACTTTTTGTTTCTGTGTCTTTAGAATATGGTGCTGTCATTACTGGCAAGTTTTTCTGTGTAGTCATGAGGGCCTGAAATTTCATATGAAATACGTTTTATGACATCTGATCTCATGATGGAAGCAAGTGGCAATAAAGGTACACAAAAGTCCTTTTGGAGGATGTATGTGACCTATGTAAGGCATATATCCTCCTTTACATGCTCTGTTTGAAGGACTGTATATTCCAAATCCAGTTTAGAGATTAAGAGCCTTTCTACATGAGGCATTTATTGTGCATTCATGATTCCTCACTCATGGTAGTTTGCAGGGGCTTTACACGGTGTCATCATCCTCGAGGGCCTCTCCCACTCTTTGCAAACATTACAGTGGGTTGTTGTTGTTTTTTCTAATGAGGAAAGTCTGGTATTTTTGTGAACGGCAGCATGAAACCCTGGTGTATTTGCACAATCTTGCTATACCACAGCACCACCTAGTGGTTGTGTAATGGAACATTACAGAAAGGCAGAGAAAGAAAAACCCTGGAAAAAAAACGCGCATAAAGATCCCAACCTTAATCCCACAAAGAATCTGGAAGCAGAAACCTTGGTAAAGTGGTGGGTTAAAACTAGGGATGTATGAAATATTTACCTCCAGGTCCGGGGGGGTGTTCTGCAGGGGGGGGCGATCCATTCCTCCCCCCAGAATCCTATCTGGCTGGCTCTGCTCAGCAGCGATTCCGCGGAGTCGCTGGCCAGCTCTGGAGCGCCAGCGATACGGCCGCCATTGCCGTATTCAGCTCGATATGGGTCCTCAGGGAGGCGGAGGTGAGTGATGCCATTCCGCCACGGACTCCGGGGGGCCGGATTCTTTAGAATCCAGCCTCATTGGGGTCCGTGAAGGAATTCTCCACCATCCCTAGTTAAAACCCTCATATAGAAAAGCCCAAAGAATGATAAGAAGGGGAAACAGTGGCCTTGAAGTAGCCCATCAGTAAGTAGCACCTGCATAGTGGACTGTGCAAGCACACAGATCACCTGGTCACAATCTTCCCCACTATGGTGAAATTATTGTATTCCTGTTTAAGTTATAATAATTATTTCTAAGTTAGCATATGCAAATTTTATGAAAATCTGTGTCATCTTTTGTTCTCTCTTTTAGTTACAAATCAAGGTAATATTGTTGCTGTAGTTGAGTAACAAATCTCTGGTTCTTCCGTGAGCTGCCAGTGAGACTTAGATCTATTTGAGATCAGAATTTCGCCTTTGGGCAGCTGCATATCTTAGGGGATAAAGAGCCTCCTTGTTCATTGTTTGGCCCAAATAGGAGCCTCAGTTGCCATCATAGTACTGGCACAGGTCTACTCTGTTCTATTCCTGAGGAGCAAGGAAAAGGCATCTGAGGAAGAAGGATGGAGAGAAAGCAAGCCCTTTGCTCTTTTCTCTATGGAGTGATGATTTTAATAGCTTAAAGCAGGGATGCACAACCTTTTCAGCTCCATGGTCCACATATGATGCTGGCTCAGGGATCGCGCACGCGCACACACACACAAATGGTCCTCATACAGATTGCTCTTTCCTTGATGCTAACAGCAGCAAATAAAGAACAATTCTGTCTGTAAGAAGACTGCTGGGGGAGGGAGTGGAGAGCCTTCTCTCCACCCCCTCCTCCAACAACCCTGATTGCTCTTCCTCATTACTGCTACCAGCAAGGAAAAAGTAATCAGTATCAGGTTTGCTGGAGGATGGAATTCATGAGCGGGGGGGGGGGGGGCAGAGGACCCTTGGTGTGTGTGTGTGTGTGTGTGTGCATGTGCGTGTAGGGCGCAATTAAGGGCTTGGACTGTGCATTCAGCCCCTGGGTCACAAGTTGTGCACCCCTATCTTAAAGTGTTGATCCCCTTTTTGTATATGTCCTGGTGATAAAATTCTGTGTCTGTGTGGGCAGGGGACAGCTAGTTACAGGGTGCAAAATATCCATCAGTATTGTACTTGTGCAATATTGATTTATGCAATATATCACAATATTATGATACATAACCAGCAGTCTTGCTGGATTTTAAACAAAGATACCATATCGTTTACGCAGATCCAGATTGAATTAGCTTTCCTTATTGTATTCCCAAATGGAGATTATATTTGCTTATAGACAAAGCAGCAGTAGATAATTTCAACATCAGCTTGCAGAGAACTCCTACTTCTGCTCTTCCTTCATCTCTAGCACTTTGCACGAAACCCTTTTATAGGGCATAGGCCACTCTAGGAAAGTAGGGATGTATGAAAGTCACTTACCTTTCCACGGATTATGTTGATGGTGGGGGGGAGGCGTTCCGTCCCTCCCCCCAGAATCCTTGACAGGGGGGGAGGTGATCCGTTCCTCCCCCCGGAATCCTCCACGGCTGGCTGTGCTCCATGGCAGCTCCGTGGAGCAGCTGGCCAGGCCCAGGCCAGAGCTGTCCACAGCCGGATTTCCGGCCACGGAGGGCTCTGGGTAACCCCCCCAAAAAAAAACTGCATAAGCAAATGGCGGCTATGGCCGCCGCCATTTGTGTTCCTTATTTTTGGCTGTCTTAGTCTATGTAAATATTTACATAGACTATGATGGTGAAAATAAGGGGAAACGCAAATAGCGTAGTGGGTGCTATTTGCATCCCTTTTTGATTCACCATTTTAGCCTACGTAAATATTTACGTAGGCTAAAACGGCAAATCAAAAAGGGACGCAAATAGCGCCCGCTACGCTATTTGCGTTCCCCTTATTTTCGCCGTCTTAGTCTACGTAAATATTTACGTAGACTAAGATGGCCAAAAATAAGGAATGCAAATGGCTGCGACCGTAGCCGCCACCATTTGCGTATGCATTTTTTTTTTTACCCAGCCATGATAGGCTACGTAAGTCTTTATGTAGCCTATCACGTCTTGTAAAAAAAAAAACCCCGACAAGACTGCAAATGGCGGCGGCGGCAGCAGCCGGTCGAAAGACCAGCCGCCGAAGCCGCCGCCGGAGCCACCACTGCCCGGAACATCCGCCCCAGGTAAGTCTCGTCCTGGGGGGGGCATCCGCAGGGGGGCGGGGGGTGGCAGGCCGTTCCGCCACAGATTTCAGGGGGCCGAATGCACTGGCATTCGGCCTCACTGAGATCTGTGGTGTAATTCTCTGCCATCCCTATATGAAAGTGTGTTTCCTGAAAGTGTATTTCTTGAAAGGAGAATAAGGCTCACCCCACTCTATTATATAAGCAGCAACTCAGCGGCCAGTCATTTGGTAACTTTTTCTTCTCCCAGTAAGCTATGGGAGTAGAATGGCTATCCCGCAGTATATTTTGCATCTTTCCTATATTTTGTTTGCCAACACTCAAACTGGAGAACAGAGAATAGAAAATAATGCCTAATTTTCTAAACATTATCTCACGATCTAGCAAGCCATTTACTGTGATTAAGAGCGATGAGCCTTATCCTGCTTCCTTTCCTCCTGTGAGAAGGGCCACATTGATTTTCTCATTAATCAGTGCCAGGGAATGTTTGACAATCCGCAAGATCTTTCTTGTGGTATGTGTGTTTCCAAAATGCCTGCTGATAGATTTCTTGCCTCTAGTTTGTAGTGTTAGTCTGGGGTGCTTTGGGGCTTTCCTGCCCCTGCCAAATGCATATGTGACCGATGTACCAAGTAAATGGAAATGTCAGAAAATGAAATTAAATAACAACAATAAAACCAGTTTGTTTTTGCCTTCTTTCACATAGATCGAATCAGTTGTACTTTACTGGAGATGTTTACCATGCAACACATGACTCTCCTCTGCTCATTTACATGCACTTATGCAAACTTTTTCAAGGCAATTAATCTTTTTTAGTCCGATCAGGAAAGAAGGATTCTCCTGTGTGATCAGGAGTCAGGCAACTGACTGTTGTGCTCTGAAGAGCAGGCTTTTGTTAACTAAATAAACAGCTCTGGTTCTTTATTCAGTGCTGGAAAATACACAAAACATATTGTTATATTTACTTTTTACTTCAGATATGTAAGCCACCCATATAGGAACTTTGTGAGCTGTTTGTGATGCCTTTGTAAAGATGTACTAGGACCAGTGAGTGCTGTGCATCTGGTTTATAAAACTTCAGATCCTTCCAATAAAGCTTGCTTTGATCTAATCTGGTACTAAAATAGTTATACTTTTTACACTCCCCAAACTGAGTACCTAATTTATCAGATAGTTTATGTAGAGGAAATTAATATTACAGCATATCAATCTGCATGCATATATCAGGGCTGGTCTAAGGGATAGTTATGGCATGTAGCAGTTTACCACACTCTAAGATCACCCTGTAAGTGATTTTTAAAAAAAAAATAATTAAGGCATTATCTTCAGATCTTCAAATCTTCAAAGAATAGTGGCTTCTGCAGCCTGATTTCCCTGCACACAAGCATAAATTCTTTCACTGGGCAGTCTTCGAAGAAGCAAGTAGCCCCCACACCCGACCTGAGCATCTCCTGCCTCTGTATTTCTCAATAGGAGGGAGAAGAGAGTAAAATGCCTCCCTGCAATGAAGGGAGACACCTCTGATCCCCCACCCCACCAAGCTCAGAAGCAATGTCTTCTTTTGTTCCAGAGCACCCTATGGGGCTCAATGGGGTTTACTCAAGGCTTGCAGACTTACAGGGTGATCTTATTACTCAGTAGTAAGTTCCAATGAGTTCAATGTGGCTTACTCCTGAGTAAGTGAGTGCTCAGGATTGAGGCCATGAGAAATCATTACAGCACCAGTTAAGCTACCTGGAGAATGCGGGGGAGGGGGGAAAGGCAGCGTGTGTAAAAGCACTCAGTTGTGATCCTTATTTTTTTTTTTAAAAAAAAAGCCAAAGTAAGGGATAGAAGGAGGTAAAATTAGTGTCATTTGAAGGGAGAGAACAACCCCCTGCTCACTGCAGGAAGCCTGATTCCCAGGCGGTTGCCCGTCCAAAATTCTGACCAGGGCCAACCCTGCTGAGCTTCCGAGATCAGACAAGAACATGTGCCCCCAGCCATTTCCTTGCTGGTGATAAAGCTTTGAGTGCTGAGGAACCTATGCAATGTCATCACACAGTCTTCGAAGCTGTGCAGCTTTGAAGCTTCGAAGATGCTAGCAGCCTCCCCCAAACCTGAGAGCTGGGCGCCGTCACCACTGCCCCTCTTCCTCGTGCTGGCTGGAAAGGGCTGGTGCAGGGAAGAAAGCATCGGCAGACACATTCCAACCTCTCTCCCTTGACTCCAGCAGTTGCGGAGGGGAGAAGAGGATAGGTGCCTCCTTCTTCCCTCCACCCCTACTTGCTATAGCGGCGGCAGCAAGGGACAAGCTCTCACCATGCTTCAAGGCCCAACAGGATGCTTGCGCCATCCCTACACACACACACACACACACACACACACACACAGGGATAGAGGAAGAGAGGGACGGTGGGTGGGGAATCAGCAGAAACAGGAAGAGTTTCTGCTCCTCCAATGAAAGCCTCTGTCTTTAAGAGCAGGAAAACAGCACAGCTATTGAGTGTGAACCGAGCTCACACATTTGCTCAAGAAGCTCAATGGGGAAAATGGGTGAGTGTGGATAATCACGTTTTAATGCGAGTGCGTTTAACCTGACAGGACCCTGACTTCGTTGCAATGGCGGGCACAATGTAGATCGGCCCTCTGCATACCCTCTGCATACCTTAGAGAAGGAGGGAGAGATATACAAACATGTTATGAATTTCAGTAAGAGATGACTCTCGGTCTTAAAATGTAACATAGCAAAGAGACCTGAGCAATTGGATCCATCTGCTGTATTGCTACTGAGATGGTTTTTCCCAGCTTCTGATTTGCCAAACCCACATCCTATTCTACCCCACTGCTCTTATTTAGCCTTCCTTTTCTATCATTGTTTTCATGTCCTAGAAGAATCTGCTCATCTTATCCCAAAATACACTTTTCATGCCTGCAGGATCACTAGCAACGTATTTTGAGTTCCCTGTCCTTGGCCCCATCTACACGGAGCCGCTTTCCAATGCGATTCCATTTAAAAGTGAATTTTCAGGAAACCAAATTAGCACCTTCCGCAGCACATGGAGTCAGTAAAGTGGTGTATGTATTGACACAAACCCACTTTCATGGGACAAATGGCAGCTGAAACCACATTAGTTCAAGGTTGGGTGGGGAGAGTCCTGCAAGTAGACCGGAACCTTATCAACTACATAGGTGCAGTGCAGCGACTGAGCGGAGGCTTGTTTCTTGCCCCTCTCTCTGCTCTGGTGCTCAGTGAAGTCCAATGGAAGGCAATGAGTTACTTCTGAGTAGACATGTTGAGCCCACTCATCTCCTCTTCTCCACACTTTCTCTGTGGGAGTAAAGGTTGCTTGGGGGCAATCACCTTTTAGACTCATTAAGCTTCTGCTCACATTCATTAGTCTGGAGATTCAAAGCAATAGGCAAAGGAAATCTCCTGAACCCTCTCTCTGACACAACTTTCCCTTCCACCAATCAGCTCTGCCCACCCCCCAACTCGCACTAAAGCCAGTTGAAGTCACAGAGTCCCAAACCACACTGAAGCTGCCATGATAGGAAAATCCATCACAAAATGAGTTTGAAAAAAAGCCAGATTTACAACATGAGAAACCATGCTACCTATGGAGAGGGGCCACAGTCATTTGGAGGCAAGTTAGAATTGGATTAAATCCCCCATGTAGAATGGAGCCCTTGTATCCGTGATCATTTGGTGGAAAGTACGTGTGTGTGTGTGTGTGTGTGTGTGTGTAGAGGGGTAAATGAATAAATAAATCTGGGGAAGCACTTCAGATGCATATCATGAAGTGCTTCCAATACTTTGTTTTTAATGTTACATTTTAATTAAGATCTTTTTTAATCTGTATTTTTTGTTAGCTGCTTTGAGTGCCACTTTTCGGCAGAAAGGCAGGGCATTAAATAAGGGCGCAATCCTATGCATGTTTAGACAGGAAAAAGGCCTACAACTCCCAGCATGCCCCAGCATGGCTGGCTGGGGCATGCTGGGAGTTGTAGGCCTTTTTTTCTGTCTCAACATGCGTAGGATTGCGCCATGAATAAATTAAATAATTGCATGCTGTATACCCGCATATAGGAAATATTGGGCACTGTCTATAGAACAACAAAAACTGGAAGGCAGCTGCACAGTGTTATCAGTAGTTAGTGGTGTGTGACATGAGTGACCTTTATTTCTTCCTGCCTGTCTGCTATGACTAATAATAAGTTCCTTGTTGTTATTCACCATCCAGCTCTTAACATTCATGTCCTTCCCTGGCTTTGATCTTTACCCCAAAATTCCATTCCTTTGGAAACTATATCTTCATTAAAAATCAACATTATGCAAACTGTAGAGTTCCGTAATTTGTATAATTTATGCTGTGCAGAGTATTTGCAATGTATTTACAATGTGTGTAATCTTAACTAGAGTGATATCAAGCCTGTTCTGTATTCAGACAATCCAATACCAAACCAATTAATCTAGGTCCTCTTAGCTGCATCCGAAATCCACTTCGTATGTACAAGGCTGGTGCACTGTGGATGCTTGCAGCATTACAACATGGGAATAGCTATTCACACACACTTAATATGATGGGTTTGTGATCTGATGGTTAAAACCAGTTAGCTCACAGAAACTTCTATAGAAGCCATACACACCCATAGCTTGCCATGTTTGACCTCTTCCATTGTGGTTGTATAGCAGCCACACAATGTGCATGGCTCTATATGCAAGTAGAGTACTGAGGAATTTTTTATCAAATTACATAGAGGTGAAATGGCAAGCCTATGAAATTTATACAGGGCTATAATAGCGCAGAACACGTGGCTCCAGCGAGACATCGGAGGCTTATTTCATGTTATAGCTGGTTCCTACCTACACAGAAAGCATGTGCATGAGGAAAAGTTTGTGCTTTCTTTGAGGCAAAAGTATAGCATAAAGCAGCCCTTAGATGTCACACAGACCACTTGAGTAAACCAGACTGTATTGCATACCATCATTAGATGGCAAACCGAACATTCTGCTATATTGCAACCATGGCAACAGTACTGTACTTTAAAAAAAAAAATCAAGACAGTAGTTGTGGTGAAGAAATATAGACTCCTGATTTACATTCATGTTTTATACTAATAGAAATAGCTTCTTATCTTTTGGGATAAAAGTTAATAATTCACAATCAGAGTGGATTGGGATTAATATGACAGTGAACAAACATCAGAGGTTGAGGCCTTGTTCAGTATGGTTTGGTCAACAAAACCAGTGAAATTATGTTGTCATCGATTTATGATGACAAAGAGATGACAAAGTCATCTCTTTAAATGGAAGTATGAACCTTGAATAGATAAGATTAAGATGGCATATAGTTTGGCAGGATTTGTGATTGTTTGGGAAGATTGCTTTAATAAAAAATGGTGATACTTACAGAGACACTAGGTTTCCTTTTCTATTTTAAGCTGTTTGCAAAGCCATCTTAGGAAATATTATAAGAGGACTGCAAAAGATAAACCAATTTGTTTTGGCAAAGATGTGTGGATGATGCTGTTTTGGCTACATAAAGATTGGCACTTGGACAACTTTTTAGTAATGATGAAGATAATAAACTGCTCCAAGCATTGATACCTCAATGTGAGCTGGACGATCTGAAGAAATGGGGCACAGATCTGGATAGGCAGATAATTAGGTAAATGTGGTGTTACTCCTAGAAATCAGAAAATGTCCCTTTGTACAAGTATAGTTAGAAACCAGTGTAGTAATAGCAAAGTGGTACAATACTCCTTAAGAAATTAAAAAAAGATCATTGGGACTTCAGCTGTCTTGAACATGTGTGTAATGCAGGACTGTCGTAAATTACTTGACTTTAGCGATAAGCAGCAGCTAGCATTAATCATTAAGTAGTCCAAGGTCAAGAAGCAGCCAAGAGTATCAGCCCAAAGCCAAGGAAAACAAAACCAGAAATAGGGACGCGCTGAAGAATAGTCAGAGACATTCTGGGTTTGAGAATAATCAGAGCTGGGCTGAGGAGCTGGCAGGAATATCTTCAGCTATGGATGATCATCAACAATTGTTTCCAGCACCTGAACTGGGTCTACAATTTGTCTTTTATCCAAGGCTGATTGATAAGTGAGGCCAGCTGGGTCGAGCTGCAGATGTCTTCCACCTGCCAATGTGTTGGGCCCCTCCCCAAACACTTTCAGGCTTAGGCATTCTGTGTCCTCCTCCATCCCAAATGGAAGCACAACAGGAATCTTTTTTGTCCTGAAGTCCATACTGGCCCCTGGGAAACATGTTGGGGGCCATCTACCCCCATACATACACATGTCTGCACACCCACTTTACACAGCCACACAATCAGACCACTGCCACTGCAGTATGAAGAGGGAGCTGCTGCCCCTTCAGGAACCACCACTTCAAGGTGCTCTGGTTATTTTGCATATTTTATTATTAACATTATTTAATTGCTCCCACAGCTTGGAACATGGCTACTTCTCCTCTGTCATGGGCCATAAGGGAATGGCTTTTACTGTGCATTGCCTTATCAGCTTTAGAAATAAATAGGTCTCCCTGTGCTATGTAATGGAGTAATTTAGTAGGATCCAACTCAGAACCTGGCTTACAGGTCATTTATCCATAACAAGGGCAATACATTGTAGTCTACTTAGGGCAAAACTATACATTACGTAGGAAACATGAAGCTTTCACCCTGCACTTTCCCCTCATAATGTGACCATGGGTGGGGGGAAGGTCCTTTGCAGGCAGATTTTGCAGGCTGGAGGAGAGTTCTTAATCCTTACCTTGACCACTGATCCTCCCCTGCAGTTACTGCTCCAGACCATAACTCATTATTTTCTTTTCCAAAATGAACTTGACAAAGGGGAAAACAACCTCAAGGACATTTTCATGGGATAATCAGTTGCAGGTGGGGGTAAACACTCCCTATGATTCTTTCCTACCAGTGCTCTCCCATTTGCATTATCTCAGCTAACATGGGTTTCAGAGCATATGTTTGTAGAGATGACCTTAATGTTCCACGCTTAATGTAATGGTTAATCCAGCCTGGCACAAGGGATAAAAACAATTGTGGGGCACCTTCATTTTGGATTATCTTTTTGACAATCGAATGTGCATCTCATAAAATTACTTATCCTCATACCATTTGTGAATGTTTAGCTTCATTTTGCATTTCTGTCCTGTATCGAAACTTTGGCCAAGTTCTTGTAATGCTCGCAATGTAAGATGAATCTTCTGTGAAATGATTACACCAGAATTATAAAGCTAACCTTAAAAAACTGTTTCCAAGCACAAAAGCTAATGCTACTGCTGTAACAAAACAGATGTGAGAAGAACTCAAATCCATTGTATTGTGATGTATTCTGAAGTGTGTATACATGTGTGTGTGTGTGTGTGTGTGAGAGAGAGAGAGAGAGAGAGAGAGATGGTCTTCATGGCAAATGGTTGACTGAATCCGAGAAACAAAAGGAAAAAGAATCAAGGGCTGGAGTGCATTTTGTTCTATGTAAATTATTTACTTTTCAAAAACGCTCTGAACCTTCAAGAAGATAGGAAGAGGCAAAAAGAAAAAAGTTTACATTTTCTGCAAGTCCTTTACTGAAAACCCAAAACAAAACTGTCTAAGCAATTCAGAGTACAGAGGGAATGAAAAGTATTGCTAGCTCTGATGGCCACAAAAGAATTGGCTCAAATGACTGAAGAGCATGTCCTTTAGTTTGTGTGCTTGGAAAAATACATTTGTACTACATTTAATTAAAGCCTACCATTGATTTTTGGTATTTTAAGGACATAGTTGCTTTGTACATTTCATTTTTTTCCAGTTCCTGTTCAGTATGATGGATTGCATTTTATGTGTAATGTTCAGTCTCTGGAGATATTTGAGCAATTCTTTGATGTGCCATGAGTAGTTTTACATCTTCACTTCTCCTAGATCAAAAATGATGAGAGGTGGTAGAGTTGATCCATGAATTGTCTTTTCAGGGTATTTCAAATATTTTTAATATTCTCATTCTTTGACAGATAGCTCCTTATGAGGTCCATTCTTTTGCAGTGGATTTTTTAAAATTTTATTTATTTTTTTATTTAAAACATTTCTTGGCTACCTTTCAGGACAGAAGCTCCCCTAAGGCGGCTTACAGCAGTAAAATACATAAAAACAGTTAAAATATTAAAAGCGATAAAAACATAAAAACAATAAAACAACAATAAAAGCTAACAATAAAACCATCAACAATGATAACAGCAGTAACACCAACAATAGCAGTCATTTTAGGAGAAGGCTATGGTAAAATAATATGTTTTTAAGTCCTTCTTAAAAGTCTGCAATGACAGAGCATGGCAGACCTCCGATGGCAACGTGTTCCAAAGGTATGGGGCCACTACAAAGAAGGCTTTCTCACATCCATTTTCTGGATGGCCCTGGAGATATACAAAATGGTGGGGGAAACTATAGGAAGTTTTCCCCATTGGCACATTGCCTACATTTCTTTCACATTAAAAGAAAAACAAAAGTGGTAAAGTTAGCATTTTTAAAGAAGTTGCTAGAGACAAGACTGAGTCTATGAGTATTTCTACATGAAGCTTTTATTGCACACTTGTCACTCACAGAAGTTTGCAGGTCCTTTACATGATGTCATCAATCTCCTGGGCATCTCCTGCGCTTTCTGACCTTTATCTCACATTTAAAAAGATTGGAGATAACCCAATAAGGAACGTTAATCTGATATATGGGCTGTGTGTAATTGCGTAGTTCCGCTATAACCACAATGCCATCTAGTGGCTGTAAAATGACACACAGCACTTGCAGAGAAAGGAATTCCCCAATTCAAAGCATGTGTCCACCCACGTAAAGGAGCCCAGCTTAATCCCACAAAGAATCTGAAAGCAGAAGCCCTTGTAAGGACATGGGATTTTAGCCTCGTGTGGTGAAACTCAAAGTCAAATCCATCCCACATTTACACATACAAATACATGCCCTACTGTGTATTTGGTCCACAGTCCCTCAGTCTCCAAATATTCTTTGCCTGTTGTAACTACTGCTTAGAACATATGACACCATAATTACTTGATCCTGTCATGAGATTTTCCTCTAAGTACCCTTTCTTGTTTTCTCAACTACTTTGCCTTCTTTCTCTGAGCTCTCTATCTCTCTGCCTAGCTTTCTCTCTGGTTTCTATTCTAACTTTATTACCAACTCTGACTGTTTACTTTGCTGTAAATTCAGGAAGATGGTTGCGTGTTCCTAAGCCTTCCCTGCAAAGACCAGGCTTTCTTCCTTAAATTCAGGCAACACAAAGGTGCAACTGCACATCTTTGTATGCAGCTTTGCTAGAATAGCTCCTATCCTTGTGATAGGCATTGGTGTGAGAAGCACCATATAAGTGGCTACATAAGTGGGCCTTCTCCATGGTGGCATCCACCTTATGCAATGCCCTCCCACCTGGTATTAAGGAGACCAATTGTGATGTGTTTTAGGCACCATCTAAAGACCCATCTCTTTACACAGGCCTTCCCTAATTGATTGTGCTGCCCAGTTTGTTTGATTGTTAGTTATGGTGTTTGGGGTATTTGGTTTTAATCATTTTATAAATGTTTTATAAAAATGTTTTTGTATTTATTATGTATTTTAATGTATTTTAATCTTTCTTTGTAAACCACTTAGAGATATTTTTTAGATTTGGTAAGTATATATAGTATATACATCTATTAAATACATACATACATACATACATAGTGGGACAATGTAAACATGTTTTGTGGAAAAACATGGTGGATAGCAGTGCACAACAGAAAGGTTTGTTCCACACTGATGCCTCATGCTGCCAGCCTTCCAGCTGGCTTAACGTTGTTGTGTATTCATTCTTCTGGAATAAGAGAGTACTCGAGTCCAGCAAGCATCTTTCATATGGTTGAAGCTCTGGAGATCTGGATTTCTGTCCCCTGGGAACTGCAATCTTCATTCATTTCATAGATACTAGTGAACAGCTATCAGACAATAACAATGTCCAGTAATTACTGTAACTGAACTTAATTGGAATATGAGGGTTCTGTGGACCATTACCAGTTCCCAGTGTCAAACAAGCACCTTTTTGCCTGTCATCTTTAATTTCTGCTTCATCAGCCAAAACGTTTCTAGTATGAAGATAGCAAAAACTTTTGTCTCAACTGTAAAAAATAGTGTAGAGGGGCTACTGGATATAAGACAGAATACATATAGCCAGGAATATTATCTTGTGTAGACTGAGCAGTCTTTCCCAACCTGGTGCCTTCAGTTCTTTTGGACTTCAACTCCCATCAGTCCCAGCCAGCGTGACCACTGCTCAGGAATACTGAGATTTGTAGTTCAAGCATCCGTAGTTCAAGCATCTGGAGGCTGATGTAGGGTTTGGTTCTTAAGATTTTTGAATTTCTGCCCATACCAAAATCAAGTGAGTTTCTCCAAACCTACCCCTCCACCTCCCTTCTATTCTCAACCCTCCAGCTTTGTTTAAAATTTAGCCAGATAAAGGGTACTGGAGAACCTGAAAGCTTTCTCACAATTGGTTGGTCCTCTTAATATAGGTATTGTCTGATCATGGGTTTTGTAGTTGCTTTCTTTGTTTTTCCTTTTTTTCTTTGGTCCATGGCAAGTCTTTTTCTTTTCTTCTTTCATTTTTTATTTGGGTTGGGGGATGGAGCAATGAAAATTAGAATCTCTGTATCCTTCAAAAATTATTCTGCCAATGTGTTAATCTTTTACTAGTGATCTAATTTAAACCAATTGAAAGGGATGTAGATGCAGAGTAGTAGAGTACCACTTTATTTGAGTGCAAGGCTTATTTTATTTTATTACTTGTTATTTTTGTAGTGTAAGGCCCCTGGAGGACCAAGGTCAGCCAAAAGGTGGATTAGTGTTTTTTGTTTGTTTGTTTTTTAATGCTTGTTAAATATGGTCAAAGGAAAGCAATATATGTAGTGAAATACATTAGGTGATTATCCTGTCCGTTGATGCTTCCTTTGCTCCCATTTTGCATAGGAATTCAAATCTCATTGCGCCGCACCCTGCATGTGGAGAGCTGAACTCATGCAAATAGGCTACACGTATGGTTGCATCCTGTCTGTAGACTCAATAATAGTCTAAATAGATGGTAGTATTATATTGTCATTGACCAGTTACAATACAGCTAAGTTTTAAGACCATTTCTTGATATTATTGCCTTTTTATTTAAAAAGAAAAGAAAGAAAATTAGATAACTGTGTCTTTTTGGATTGATTTGTGGCAGTTGTATGGTTGTCTGTTACTGACACCTAAGGATGTGAACTGATTTCTTGGAGAGGTCAACCTTTGGAAAGGTTGTTTGCTTAGTCCATGGCCAGCTGAAAAGGGCTGTCCTTAGGTGGTTCTGGGAATGGTAAATGCATCTCTCATTTTGAAGATGTGGTTCACTCCTCTTCTGAAATGAGGCAATGTAAGTCCACTTCTGAAAAACCACCACTGTATCCCCTGGATCTGGATAACTAACACCATATTTACCATTCTTGAGTGTGTATTAGCTATGCAGCTTCAGGGCTTCTGGATGAAACAGATATCTAAATTTGCCTTTGGCCAGACAGAAATTGCCTTGATCATCCTAGGAATCTTTCTGGAAAATAAGACAAGGATTCTGATTCTGCTCTGTGGACCTCTTAGTTGCTTTCAGTACCGTTGGCCATAATATTCTTCTAGATTCACTGGCTGGATTGGGAATTGGAGGGAATTTGTGATGGTTCCGCTCTTACCTGTTGACACATCCCAGAAGGTGGTTCTAGGAGACATTATGCTTTTCCACCCCATTTGTCATGTTAGGCACTGTAAAGTTCTATGTTTTCTTTAACGTCTACATGAAACCATTAGGACAATTTGTGCAGAGATTTGAAGTGTGGGGCAGTGGAATAAATGAAGGTGAATAAACTGAAGCTAATGGTGAGAAGTCTAGCCTAGCAGTTGGTGCTTGTCCTTTTCAGGATTTGGTTGCACTCCCCCTGAAAGTGTGTGCTCCTTGAACTATCTAAGGACAGAGCTGGTCCTGAAGTTCCAGATGGCATCTGTGGCTAGAAACACTTTTATTAGGGTTGTTGCCCAATTAAAGACATTTTAGCTTGTTAATCAACAGCTTAACTTTGCATAAATGTACATATGAGTAAAATCATGATTTCAAATGAAAAGCCTTTTGATTTTTTAAAAAGGCATATTTACCAGGAAAGAGAAAAGCCATGTGTGTAGTGTTTTTAGAGCTTCTGGAGCATTAGCTTTTAGAGCATTTGAATTTTAAGCAATGTGAAAAAAAGAGTACACAGGCTTATAGTTAGCTGATGTTTAGACCAAGCCTAGGCTCTTTTGTGAAGGCTAGCAAGACAAATGTTTCATTCTCTGCTTAAAAAATAAATAAATCATAGGTATAGTGCATCAGCATATTTACTTATTTAAACATTTATAGCTCACTTTTCTTTATAAAATAAACTCAAAGCCTTTGTACTAAAGGACTTCATCCGTCTCCTTAGTTCAGTTCTTTTGTATGCTTGGCTTTGTCTGTTCCCAAGGAGAAACTGGATGGTGTAAGGCAAGTGGTTCTTTAAAATAAAATAAAAAGGCAGAGGCACAGCATCATGGTTCCAACTGGATTCAACTGTGTCCACACAATAAAAAACATAAGAGCAACCTTGCTTGATCACCACAAACAGCTGTTCCGGAAAATAACAAAGGTGTCATGTCTTTTCCAAACAATGGCTAGTCGGATACAACACCTCCCACCCCAAGTGATCAGTGCCCATTTGTTAAGTTGCAGATTACTGGGAACATGGCAGGTGAGAGCTTTTCAAACCTTTTCCCACCAAGCTCTGTCTTTCCCCATCAATCAGACCTGTTAATGTATGTCCTCAATAGCATGTTCCCACACACATGTGTCAGAGCTTGGGCTCAGAGCCATGACGTGCCATGCGGAGATTCCTTTTTACATGTCTAACACAAGGAAATGCATAATAGACCACAGACCAAGGCTTAGGTAAAAAATATGTATTTATGTAAGCAGCTTGAGTCCAGGATGTTTCAGGCAATGCCTCCAGCCATATAAATCTTCCTGTACACTTAGGCTGTTGGATGGGAATATGACTAGGGATGTATGAGAGTTTCATTTTTTGCTTGTAAAACATGTAAACATGCCCCGTTCAAAGCCCCTTGCATGCGCATGAGCACATGTCTACCGAAAACATTTACAAATAATCGAACATGTGCTCATGTTCATCTCGTTCCCAATTCCCAGTTCGATTTGTGCAAACCTCCTAGTTTGTATAAATTTCCTCAGTAGACTGAATCAGCCTCGCATTAGTCTATGGAGTAAATTTGCACAAATTAGGAAATTTGTGCAAATTTGGAGAGATCTGCACAAATCTCCCATTCAATCGCTGCTTGGTTTGCACAAAATTCCTGTTCATGTAAAGCAAGCATTGATCACAAACGTGAATGGGAATCAGGCACAAGATGAGTGGTGAGACAGTGTACAGAGAATCCTACTAATCTCAAACATTGCTTGTTCGCCCATCCCTAGATATGATCAAGTACCAGTATTGTATGATGTTGGGTTGCCTGCCAAAAGGGGACTCATCCATATGGAAATCTCTCTGTTTTGTTGTTTAGTTTGGTTAGAAGCGTAATGTTTCAAAAACCATTAAAGGATAGGTGAATTTTGATCCAGACTTACATAATTTTATTAGAGCCTGCTGCTATAATCAAGGTACAATTATTGATTATGCCTTTTCCATTTGAAATGAATTTATTGTAGTGTATTGACTGAGGATTTTTAATTGCTACTAGCTATCTGGAGGCTTTTTTGAAGCATGTGGCAAGATAAAAATTGTGGAAATCTACCTTTTTGCAGTTTGTTTGAGCTCTGTCTACAGAAACTGCTGCATGTGTATAATTGTAGTGAAGAACTGACATTTTTATTGGCAAGTATAGGATATGATCAACAGGCTGCATTTCATTATGGGATTATTAGTGTCTCTGAAGGTTCCTTTTGAATATGCCTACCTGTATAACTGTTCTGTTGGCATATGCACTTGTCTGATTGTGTTTGGAATATAGTTATGGTTTTGACTATATAATATAACTTGGCTGACTGAGTGAGTATCCAAAAAAATACTTTGGCCATATCCTTAGGTTTTAAAAACAAAGAACAAAACTCCTTAGATGTAAAAGCTAAGAAAGGGCTTAATTCAGTTAAAACATTTGGAAATTTCTGTGGCATTGAAAGCCATATAAGACACTAGAAGCTGTGAAAATTGGCTCCACAAGCATTTAGCTCATGCTGCAAGAGTTGAGCTGAAATGCAGAAGCCAATTAACAATAAAACCTTTACGTAGAGATAAGCTGCAGGCATTTGGGTAGCCAACCAGGAGATGGAGAGTATATGCAAATGAGCCCTCTTTCTTAGACCATATAAACTAATTCTTTCATTTTTTTGGTAAAATCTCCTGCAGCCCCTGCCCTACCATTTATAATTTATCTATTTGCAGTGTAGCTTGAAAAGTGATGAAAAAAGGCATAGAGACTCACCTTATTGAGAATGTGTACCTGTCTATACAGTTAGCCATCTAGGGGAAAGCAAAAGAACTGTGCTGTCAGAATAAGTCCAAATAAGAGAATTCTTTAAGTGAGAGTGTAGTTGTATTCTAATGACATTTAATAGAGTGTTTACATAGCACTTGTTGTATTCAGGTTCAGTTAACCCAGGGAAATGACATATAAATATTATACTCCCAACTGGATCAGCAATATTCATTTGAATGGGTTGTGGCTGACTTCAATTCATTTCTGATTGAGTTGTTGGTAGCACCATTTCTATTGTCATATTTGTTTTCCACTGTGGCTCCTGTTGACTCTTCCTTCTCCTCCCAGGCACTATTACAATTACCTGAGTTGGGTGGACATGGTTGTTATGGGTCTGAATAACAGACCCATAACGTGGCACCTGAGACATAGGGGCACCTGAGACATAGGGGGATAGTATAGTATAATTTATACTATAAATTAGTATAAAGGTGCCTTACGTGGCCCCTGAGACATAGGGGGATAGTATAGTATAATTTAGAGACCAAGGAGTAAAATCAAACTTAAACCCAAAAACAAATTAGTATTTTTTTCTTGAATCAGAAGGAGAATTTTATTGGAAAGTCTTATTGGAAAGTGCACCTGAAAATGAACAGAACCTTAAATAAAATTATATTGCCAGTTCAGAAAAAGGATTCAACAAATGCAAATGGACAAACCACCGCCCAGACAGGGTGTTCACTTCCCTAACCTGAATTATCATGAGCACATAGAACTAGTTGCTTGGAGAATTCTTACCTTTGGGTTTGTGTAGAACAGGGTTAGGGAATCTGTGACCCTCCAGATGTTGGACTGCAACTTCTGGAGTCCCAGGTAACATGGACAAAGGTCAGAAATGATGGGAGTTGTAGTTCAGTAATGTTTGGAGGGCCACCAGTTCCCTACCCCTGTTCTAGACTTTGGCACTCTGTGCTTCTAAAAGGACTGGGAAGCAAGAGGCAGAACAAGGGTACAATTCACGTGATTAAATGAAAAGTCTCCTGCTGTCCCCTACCACAAATTTGCTATCAGTTGTTCTAGTTATTTTGTTTAGCGCATACTTCCAAGTACCATGGTACTACTTACTGGTTATGTTTTTTTATAGCTTGCTGAATCCTATAACACAGAACTGAAATAGTTCTGGACTTGTGCTGAACTAGTTACTGAATGGCTTGAGCCAGAATCAAGCAGGAACAACTTCAGTTGCAGCTGACCCATACCGGAAATAAACCAAAACTTTAGTGGATTGATTCCAAGATTTACATTCCGGCCTGGCAGATGGATCTTGGCACATGCTAAGGCTGTATCTGCCCATCTCTAATGTCAGAATTAAGGCAGCATGAACATTATGCAAAGAATTGTAAAGTGATTGAAATTAATTGGGCTTTGCCCACTCCTCACTTTAGTGCTGCCAAGTTACAGCAATAGAAAAATCTCTGAGGTCTGGCATTCTCACTGATTATTCCTGCCGAGGACCCAGCCTAATTATCTGTATCAGAGTAGGAGAGTCAGTGTCACAATCCCACTTGCCAAAAGTTATAGAAACCAGGAAGAAGAAATTGGGAGACTTAATCGCTAGCTATTTTGAGAAGTTCTCATTTTTCTTTTCCAGTGCCTCTCTCATTCCCCTCATCTTTAAGTCTTTTATTTTATTTGACTTTGTACACAACAAGCAATCAAGAACATAATAAACCCCTACAGAAAATAAATATAACCCTTACCAAAAAAAAAGAGCTGTGAAAAGTCTCCTGCTGTTCTCTGTTTCCCTACTACAGCTTTGATCTCCCTCCCTTGCTAAAGCTCATCAAACCAGCAATATGGCTGGCTCTTACATCCTTATTTCATTTTTAAATGTTCTAAGCTATAGGTCATTTTGAAAGAGGGATGGCAAGGATCAACTGGTTCACCAGAGTTCAGAAAAATGCAGTAGGCCATTGTAGTCCCCCCCACACACACACACACACCAGGATTGTAGGGTAATGCCTGAGGTATCAAGATTCCTTGTTCATAAACCATTCTTTTGATTTCTCTTTCAAATACTAGGCATTTTACATTTTCTTCTGTTTCACAATTCACAATGTGGCCTTCTTATCTCTGGAGCAGAAGAGGTAACAGGCAAATCTCTGATATTTATAAAACTCATAAAATAGTGCCATGAACTTATGTAGCCAGGAAAGACCATTTAGAGAATTCATGCAGTTTGAATAGCTCTGAATTCACTCAGCTACTAACCCTTACCAAATCCAGAAACATTTTTTAGAATTGAAGCACAATCCTTAATGGGTGTTCTGCTGGCACGTAGGTTAGTGGAGCAATTTGATCTTATACCAGTAGAGTTCCTTGAAGAATTGGCTCTTACTAAACATATACTGTATGTTGTATACCATCACATGCCAATAACACTCCAGAAACTGATAGTGTGTGGTATGATCCTGACTGGCTATTGCTTATACTGGTATCTATAAAATAGAACAATGGGTTGTATCTAATCGTGGTGGCTTTGCACTAGCAGAAAGCACTTCTGCTCACACAAGGCAAGACACCCACTTTTCTCCAATTCTCTCCACCTATAGCAATGCTGTATTTATATCACATGCTGTTGCAGACAGTTCCCAAATACTCAGAATCAGAAAGGGGGAGCACATTGGCTGTGGTGGGTAGTGGAGGGGGGGATTACCAAAATGTGGGTGCCCTACCTTGCACAAGCAGAATATTTTCTGCTATCACAGCACCACCACTGGATACTATGCAATACTTTAAAATGACTGGTTTTAAATTAGGGCTGTACACGGACCCCCTGCTTCACATTGGATGTCACTTTGGACCTTTTCTTCAGACCATTTCAGACCCCATCCACTTCAATTCGGAACCGAAATGAGATTCGGATATACGAATCATTTGGATTTGACATTTTTCCATTGACTTGCATCAGAAAATAGAAATGGCTATAGCTTTTTCAGTTTTCATGATGAATACATGAAATTTGGAGACCTGTTGGCTGCCATAAAGGGGATTCCACCTGCCAAACTTCAGATAGTTTGGCTCAGGAGTTTTCGTGCTAGGCACAGGTGACATTTGATTTTTTCAACAAAACTCTTAAAGCAAAGAGCTATAACTTTTCACCCTTTCCACAGAGGTACATGTAATTTGAGGACCTCTACCCCCATGGAGGGGATTGCACCTACCAAATTTCAGACAGTTTGGCCCAGTAATTTCTGTGCTAGGCTCAGATAAAATGTGCTGTTCTCAGAAACTCAAACCAAAGGTCACAAAGGGATAATCAGAGAGGTTAGGTGTTTAAGCAGTGATTAGGGGGAGGCCACTATCCCTAATCTCTGCTGTAGGTTTCTTTGAAGTGCAAATAACCCCGATCGCCTAGTACTACTTTCCTATTCAGCTTCACAGTAGATGACCTCAGGCTCTCTTTGGCTGAACAGAATACACATTACCTGGGAAAATGCATTACCTGGACATAGAGTCCATCAAGGGCTCCCCTTTTCCACTATAGAAGGAGATGCTGCTCCTTTGGCAAAAGTGCTGCTCTTACTTGAAGCAGACGAAGGTGCCTCAGTGATGAGCCGCTTCATTTCGGGGTGCCTCGGTGCTGTTCTGACTCGCTTTGGATCATGAGGCACCTCTGAAGCAGCCCTCTTCACTTCAGGATTTGGACCAAAGCAGGGCACAGCCCTATTTTAAATGTTCTAGATTATTTGGTTCAACTGGTTGTTGGCACAATGGGGTGATTTTTATATGCCTACCAATTACAATTTTTCCTCCCTTTTGATATTATATTTACTTTTATAAAAAGGATTTGTCTACTTCAAAATATTAGAGGGATTCTGCTGTAAAACATACAGTTCAACTGCTAACAAAGCACCAGTTTTTATCGCATGGGCAAACTATTCTGTCTCTAACCAATGTTACAATTATACATTTCTTGGGGTTTTAAAAATGATTTTACTGCCTCTCTATGTAGAAAGGCATGCACAATATATAATCATTCCATTTAGAAGGAATTAATATATATTAATTATATATGGTATGCTATTTAATCTGCAAAAATATGGTATAATATGGAAGAGAGAATACCACTTGTTCATTCTGTTACAATTTCTTAGCTGTAGCTTATGTCACTGCAAAATAGCAAATCATAAAGGGTGGAGGGAGCAATCCTAACAGGATAGGCGGCCGCCTCCAAACTCAGAGGCGACCACCTATCATGCACGGCAGGTGGAGCGTGGAAGGGATCTTCTCTTCTGCACTCTGGCTGCCCTGCATTCATGGCTAGACAGCCGATTTCACCTGTCTAGCCATGGGACCTTGGAGTGTGGGGGGGAAGGCTGGACAATGCATAGGAAGTGTCTTACTGGCACTTCTGCACTCCCTGCCCCTCTCTGCCCCCAGGAACCCCCCTTTTGCCCAGCTCCATACTGCTTTTATGAGCCCAAAGCCCAGGGATGTCTAAGAGGTGGGGGAGCGGGGAGACGGTTCGCCAGGAACCAACCAATCCTATGGCTGTCTAGCTGCTGTCTAGTGGCCATAGGATTGCACCCTTACTAAGGTAGCTTTGTTAGTGATCTCAGCATCATGAAATACATCCTTTAAAATATGCAGAGTTGCTAGTTTGGTATCTCCATTAACACACAAATATTTGTGTGTGTTTACAGAATGATGTGTGTGTGTGTGTGTGTGTGTGTGCATGTTTTCTGTCACATACTTAATGAAGTCAATACAATAAAACTGATAAAATGGAGAGGAGGTGGAGGACCATGTGAGCCACCTTGAGTTCCATGAAAGAGGGGAAACAGTGCAATATAAATGTAATTAAAAATAACAATAAATTATTGTATTAGTAATTTGGCAGAAAATACACCCCCAAATGCTAATTTACGGATTAGTCATGTTCATATTTTCAAACACTTTAATTTTTTAAAAAAGATTAAGCCTCTTCTTCATATGTTGTGGACTACATGGAAATCCATACCTGGCTTTCAGATTTTGTTTATGAAATCTGCCTTAGTGCTAAACTTTTCCATCAGATCCACAGCAAGGGTTTCTGATAAGCAGCTTAGAGGGACTGTCATCTTGTGCTGCAATGTGTAGACACCTGTATTGGCCCCAGGAGCATAGCCAAGTCATTTATAGTATTAGAAGGGCCTAGAGGTCCATAATGTTTGCTTAAGTTCATTATTGGTGCAATTCCCAAGCTAGTAAGTTTCTGAGCATGTGAAGATGAGTCAGAAGGCTGATAACAGCCCCAGCGCATTCCTTACTAATGAGCAGAAAGCCTTATCAGGCTGTGCCTGAAGTGAAGCTATGTGTTTATGCTAAGATACAGGTGGTTGTGCTGAGAACCTAGTGCTGTTAGCCTATTCTGGGAATGAACGCTAGGGGTGCTTGCTAGTATTGTGCTGCCTCATTGCTGACATGTATGTAAGGGTGTATGGATTCCCCACCATCTGTTCCGGCGGGGAATCTGGCAGGGGGGAGGTGATCCATTCCTCCCCCCAGAATCCTCCAGAGCGGCTCTGCTGTGCGAGGATTCCGAGGGGCGGGGAAACCGGCTTGGGGGCTGCTTGCCTTCCCTCCTGCCAGCCAGAGCCGTTCACCTCCTCCCTGTCCCTGCCGATTGCCATGTCTTTAAAAAAAGAAAGAAATAGCAATGGGCAGGATGTGTCCATAGGCTTATACGCAAGATTCACAGCTCTATTTTGTGTATAAGTCTACGGGCACATCCTGCCGAACGCCATTTAAAAAAAAAAAATGGCGTTCAGTAGGATGTGCCCATAGACTTATACACAAAATAGGGCCGTGAATCTTACATATAAGCCTATGGACACATAGACGCAAGATTCATGACTCTATCTGCATCTAAGTCTATGGGCATA
Organism: Heloderma suspectum; assembly: GCF_057233095.1. Lineage (NCBI taxonomy): Eukaryota > Metazoa > Chordata > Lepidosauria > Squamata > Helodermatidae > Heloderma > Heloderma suspectum. The sequence continues at coordinate 279,424,802 of NC_139458.1, forward strand.
TCCTGCTGATTGCTTTTCTTTTTTCTTTTTTTTAAAGAAAAGACATGGCAATCAGCAGGGGCAGGGAGGAGGTGAACGGCTCAGGCTGGCAAGAAGCAGCTGAATGCTGTTCCGTCTCCAGTCCTCCTGGAGCAGAGGTAAGTGGTCCCAATCCACTGTGGATTCCTGAGGCCGGATTCCAAAGAATCCGGCCTCATTTGAATCTGCAGCAGGTTTCTCTGACATCCCTACATGTATGGTATAAAACCCATTCGACCCAACGGCTCGTGGTTCAGAGAAGCTGTCTGATCCAACCATTGGGTACACCTGTGTGCTGTAAGTTACCCAATAAAGTCTCCTGGTAAGTAAACCTTTGAATCTAATTTATCACTATCTTGGCACCTCTAACCTAAGAGTTCAATGCCCAAGGCCAGGGCAACACATTACCATCAGTATATATCCATTCTATAAAATGCAGTGTCATAGTGCACCACTAAATGTCAGGGCTAGTTGATCTTCCTCACAAAGTTCCATAAAGAGACACATGATTTGATTCTTGATTTTTTTGTTCCCAAGAAGCTCACTCAGAATGTGATGATGACAGCAGCGCAGTCATTTTTGATCTAATAAATTCATCTGGAAACTGGATACAATCAGTTTTCAGATCTGTGTGTGCTGATCTCACAAAAGATAAGGTCAGAACTTGAGATCTGTGTACATGTGTTTGCGAACAGCAATTGAAGCGTGAAAGCAATTTCAACAGATATACAATTGTTTCAGAAGAGTGAAGCCACATCTAAAAAATCAGGTCTTTTCCTGTTACAAAAATATCTTAGTTTCACAACACTCTTCTTTCCACTGTTGCAATAACCTTGTTTTCCAAGAGGGTGGATATACACTCTGCTTTCTATTGGCATCTTGTTGGGGAGGGGGCTGTAACAGAGTCAGGCAAGCAGCAATCAAACCTTCCTTTCCTTCTACCATGAAACTGCTCACATAACTTAAACAGTGCTCCTGGTTTCATAGTTTCTCAGCCTGCCAAGGCTTAAATGTATGTGACACCAACCTTTGAAATATGTGACAAAAAATCCACTCAGGAGAAAGAGCAGCCACAAATTTTCAAGAATTTTTTTTAAGTAATGCAAAATTCATTTTGCTAACTTGCAATTAAGTTTTTATAAACCTTAGGTTCTGACTTCAACATTTTTCATGTCAATAATTTATTATAATGAGCAGTGGAAGTGATCTACCCAGGGCAGAGATAAATTTGGCTTTAAGGTGAATTCAAGTAGCTTTTCACATCATGCTGGTATCCTTCAAGTAACCCTTGCTTACCAAGGAAACTTTTCCTACACCTCTTCTATCAAAAGCATATCCTTGGTGCACATGACAGGTGGGGAGGTGGGTGTCATTCTCCGTGGAAAGTTTGGTCACTTATATCTTGATGCTACCACCACATGAGAAAAACTGGTGACTGGATTTCTTAAAGGACACCGAATGTGGTAAAAATGCCACCTATGTGTTTCTTTTGTTGTTCAGTCGTTAACTCGTGTCCAACTCTTCGTGACCTCATGGACCAATAGCACGCCAGGCCTTCCTGTCCTGCGCTCTCTCCCGGAGTGTGCTCAAGTTCATATTCATTGCATCGGTGATGCTATCTAGCCATCTCATCCTCTGCCGTCCCCTTCTCCTTTTGCCTTCAGTCTTTCCCAGCATCAGGGTCTTTTCCAGTGAGTTTTCTCTTCGAATCAGGTGGCCAAAATATTTGAGCTTCAGCTTCAGTATCTGTCCTTCCAATGAGCAGTCAGGGTTGATTTCCTTTAGGATGGACTGATTTGACCTCCTTGCAGTCCAGGGGACTTAGTTGTAAGAGTCTTCTCCAGCACTTTCTCAAACTATGGAGGATCTGACTACCAGCCCTTCCTCACCCTGTGTATTATAAATTCACTTTACCTCCTTATCCCTTCCATGTTGCTGTCTGCTACAATAAAACTCTAATGAAACCTTCCCCTTAATATGCCATCAGTACTACAGTATCAAGGTACTAGGCCTTAGGCCTAGGATGTTCTGAATTCCAATACATAGAACTATTTAAAAGAAGTAAACCCTTTCATTAAAACTTTTTCTATTTATAATGTACTCCAATATTATATAAGTTTAGATGTTTTCAGTAAGTTGTGTACTGTCACATTAAGGAAGCTGTTATATCCTTAACAAGTTAACTAACTCATATGCCAGTTACACTTTTCTTTTCCACCACTACTTAGTTCTCCTAAAATAAGAGGATAAGACTTAGGACCAAAATAGACATTACATTAAATCCATATTTAGCAGATATGTTTTCCCCATTTTACTCTAAAGTAAGCACAGAGGAGCTTATCTGGATCAGGGCCCTAACATGTGGGGGATACAAGGGTTTTAAGATCTGTATCTGCCCCTCTTTGCCTACTTTAGAGTAAAAATGGGGTGGGGAGAGACATAGGTGCTAGACACAGTTAAAGTAATGTCTATTTTGGTCCTCAACATTCTCCATCTGGTTCTGGTTTCACTGAAAGGGTACCCTCAGCAGTCCTTCACAGTTGACCACTTGACCCTTATCTTCTTGAGACTGATGCTCATTCTTTGGCAGACTTACTTCAGCTTCTCCTGAAATCTTTCTTCTGGTCAGTTACCTGAGGATGAGGATACAGCTAATAAGATGTCACAGTTGCCTCCTCTGAAGTCTTCCTGCTTCACGAGGCTAACTGCCTTTTGTTGTCACTCTGGCCAGAAGCTATCCTGGAGCACCACCTTCAGAGTTTTCCACTCCTGGCTAGCTTCCTCGAGTTCAGCCTTTAGTGGTCTCAGCTAGTCTTCTGCCTCTTTCTAGGCTCTCCTTCTTTGGCTGCTTTCCCTGCTGACCACCAGACCATATTGGTCTGACTGGTTTGGAACTGCAGCTCCTTTTCTACAGTTTCAGTAAGGACCCTCTGACCAATGACATACAGTTCCCCGGTATCTGCCCAGTTTATTGTCCTATAACTTGATCTCTTGAATGCGTTCTCTAATGTAAGCTGACAGATCTAACTATGAACTGCTAAGGTCATCACAGCTTCTCTTATAACAACAGCAACAGCTTTACTGGCAGTTGGGAGGCTGCCAACAGCATGCCTCAGTCACAAAGTAACTAGCCTCAGTTAGAAGTAACCTTTTCACCTTCCCCTGCTAACCTTTATCACCATCAACAACAATACTACTTTATAGAACACACATTTATAATTTTCACATATATGAATTTTACCTTAGGATGTTTAGATTTCCCACATTCTCCATAGTCATAACCCCTATTCAGGCATTCTATATCCGGAAATACTAAACACATGATGGGGGGGGGAGTATGCCAGCCCTACTTCTCTACTTCGTTTGTCCTCTACTTATGGAGGGTGACTTTACAAAGAGGAGCGCCTCCTGTACCCATGGAGGCTCTCCATGCGATCCAGAATGCTGATTTTCCAAGGTTCTGGATTGCATGGAGAGCCTCCATGGGTACAGGAGGCTCTCCTCTTTGTAAAGTCACCCTCCATGAGTAGATGATGATGAACGTGACAAAGGAGGGGTGTGCAACTAGTACGATCCCTCTCTTCACATATTTAGTCTTCCTAGATCATGAACGCATAAATAGGGCTACAGATATCCTGCAAGGAAAAGTTGCAGAATGAGTAGGTTTAGGTAAAATATTAGTGGCAGCTTTCTAATTCTAAAAGTAGTTGATTCTGCTTTTTAAAACTATGGGAAATAATTGCCTTGGGAAACTGTGAAATTTCCTTCCCTGGAGATTTTTCAGGAGAAGTTAAGGGGGGGTGGGAAGCCCCATGCATGAAGAATGTAATAATACTGACACCTGATGCAGTGCAGTGTTATGAACTCCATTACCGCCAAGCTTCCTTACAGTTCAATTCTAGATAATGTTATATATAACAGTGAAGAATCTCCCATGGGGACTGATACTATGAAATTTGTCCACTATCTATTCTAAGTTGCTCCTTGAGGCTGTCTTCCCATCCACCCTCCCCCACCCCCCAACATTTTGAGCGATTCACAGTGCTGAGCAAAGTGGCAGAACCTTCCATTTTTATTAATACATCAATAATTAAGCAGCAACAGCTTGGTCTATGAGATATTAAGAAACATTCTATACAACCAACAAGAAAAGCTAGAAGTATGAATGGGATCAAAAATAGTATAGAATGGCCTTGCCAAACCTGGTGCCCTCTAGATGTTTTGGACTACAACTCCCAGGATTGCTGACCATTGGCCATGCTGGCTGGAACTGATGGGAATTGAAGTCCAAAACATCTGGGAGGCTCCAGGTTGGGGAAGGCTGGTATAGTAGGTCACTGCTCCACATTCTGTTTGTAATTTCTCATTGCTGTGTTATGCAAATACACTGAATAATGTCAACAAGGAAGCTACACTAGAAAGGCAAAGTGGCCATCAAGGTGGCATGAAGTCCATTGTCATCCTATTCACAAATTATAGGCAGTCCAGCCAGTAAACTCATTAGTTGGGCAATACCAGTAGGATTTTCAAAGGATTTATGGTTTCTGCCTTTTCTCTCTGAATAAGTGCAGTGCACAAAGACTCCTAGAAGGTTCAAATTTTCTAGACGTGTGTCTGTGTGTGTGTGGGTGGGGTGGGGGGTTGCTAGAGGATTCCCCATGTATAAAATTGTGCTAAATTTTTCCTGTGTAAATATCTTGTCTGACATTCAAGTGATGTGCGATTCATGGCAACATATGTTATATCAGTAGAAGACTATTGTTTAATTTAGTCTACCAAAGTGGTGAATATGTCATCTGATGTTGCATGTGAAATCCACAGTTGCTCAGTTGGATTCCATTTCTCATGAGAACATGTGGACAAACTCCATATATAATACATTTCCTGCTTACTATGGACAGAGCTTCTGACATATGAACCATCAAGTGGTTACTGTAGATGTCAGACCTTGAGAGGGGGAGCTACACCATCAGTGGTTAGTTGCCCCCCACTTCATTTATTGTGCATGCTGCATGTTTAAGATGTAATTTCAGTTCATTTATCTTGTCTTTAAGCCATAACAGAATTGAGAATTAAAAAAGCATTTTTTTAAAAGACCAGCTGCAATTAGAGATGGGTGAACTCACCTAGTCTGGGTCATGTGCTGTTCGCTGGACCCCCACTGGCCACCTGCTCCTGCTTGCCACATGCAGCAAGCTGCCAGACAGTCCATGGGCACCCAGCTGGTGGCTTGCAGTGCCTGATCCCTCACCGAGCCACCTTTTTTGAGTAAATATGGCAGTTCGGCCTTTTTTTCATAAATACCCATGTGTGCAAATGATGTCTGTAAAGCGGCCAATTATGCAAAATTACAAGTGTAAATGGTCCATTTATGCCTCTAATTTTGCGTAAATGGCTGCTTTATGAAAAAGGCCAAGCCACCATTTTTACGCAAAATGGTGGCTCGGTGAGGGATCAGGGATACCCGCACTTGCCCAACTTGGCAAGCACTGAATCGAGCAAGGGCAGGGGTCCACAAACTGAAGTTCAGGGGGCTGAGTGGGGGAATGTCCGCTGGACTCCACTACTTTCCTGGACTGCCCCAACATCCCTAGCTGCAATATAGAACTGCAAATTCATGCATGTAATTGCAAAACTGTGAAACAAGTTTGTCAAGAATGTATGACAGATACCTAGTTTGCAGTATGCTGCATGTGAACTTAAAAAGTTGGACTGGCAAGATTTAACCTACCACGAAGCAAAATTTGCTACATGTCTTTATTGCTTTTTGTTGGTAAAGTAATTCCAACTTTTGTACAATAAACCAATACATTCACCCTTTGAAAGGGTGTGAAAGAAACCTCTGCCTCGTATTCTCTGAAACTGGACACATAAACCTGTAGTAGCAGATAATTGGGTTGTGTCCAATACTGGCCACTCTGATGATGAAGATGTCCTCCAGCAGAAAGGTAGGGGGCAAATTTCAGCAATTCTCTTTCTTTTAGGTATCCCCCTACACCTCCAAACCTACTCCAGTGGGTTGGGGGACTCTCCAGAGCAGTTTTAGTGGGTCAATACAGGGCTGCAGGTGGAGGAGCGGGAGTTGCCTACAATCGTCCCCTCCTTGCTGGTGGAAGTCTGCCATCAGTGGAATGGCCATCATTGGAGTCAACCAATTGTCTACATCACCATTACTCATAAACTGAAATCCAAATTATAAGAATTTTTTTTTATTTTTTTTTTTACTGTTGAGGATCAACTTCTGTTGGAATTAACTGAAATCCTGGCTGTTAAAGTTTTTCTCCTTGTTGAAAACATTCTAAGCTGCAACAAATAAGTTGCCTATATTTAAACTTGGCATACCACGGTGATTGTCTGAAACCAGAGCTGGTTTCATATGGTCAGTAATCTACAAAGCAGGTTATATCCTACATTTTATTAAAATGGGAATTCCCACTGTGAGGTGCTCATTTTGTAGCTTCTTTAAAAGTATATATTTTTTAAAGATGGTGACTACTTTCTTGTCATATAATGTGGAATACAAAGACATAGAAACTCTGGTCACATTCCTAGCCAGGGGGAAATCTAGAATACTGCACTTGGGAGGTTTCTCCATAACGATGGAAGGAGAAGCTAACCGTGGCTTACCCAGATTTTTCAAGAAGCTGGCTTTGCTCCACGCAGGGCTCCACAAACAAGTGTATTGCACCAGTAAAAGTGCATCGCTTCACAGAACATACCTCCGGGTGGGGGAGGGGGTTGGAATGAACATCATCTGATGAGTAGGGGCTGCTCAACCAGTAAGAGGGGCTCCCCCCTCCAGGTTCCCCCCTTTCACTTTTGATAAAAATCCCAGAGTTTTCCTCCTGTGTCCCTACATAAATCACTCTCCTGCTCTCTCGCTCTCCCCCCCTGCATTATTTACTTCGTTAAAGAACAATCCCTAAAGTAACACAATGTTCTCCTCCCCCTGAAACTGATGATTTTGGGAATGATCTCCTTCTCTTCCCGCCCCCTTCCCTCAGTGTTATTTACTCCCTTAAGGAACAATCACTAAAGAAACACAATGTTATTTTTGCCCTTATCAGCTGATGATGCAATCAATTGAAGCTTCGAAGCTCCAAAGCTTTGACATTAAGGCTCCTAAATGCGTTATTTCAATTCATGGGAATCTAGTAACTTCAGGAGTGTGCATTTCAGTGACAAAGGGTCATGGTGAAAGGCATACCCCTGGGCAGGGCTAGCATACCTGAGGTAAATGTGGGGGTTGGGACACACAACAACTATATCGCGGATAACCAGACTTAAAGAAAAGAATCAGACTTTAAGCAGTCTCAGGAAATCTGGTTTTTCTGTGATAAGCTCCGGGGGTGGCTCCTGGATGGCCACAATGTCATATATCCCTAATGACCTCAAAACTCATTCAGCTCAGGGTAAATCACTCATGACAACACCCCTTGGTTAGCGTGGAGGACAGACTACTTTTTGCACTGCCAAAGATTTAGAAAGCAAACAAGATGGGATGGATAGTTGAGGAGGCACCATAAGAAAATAAAGTTTGACTTATAGGCCTGATTTGTGGGGCCCTGGAAAATGCACCCTGTGATTGCCATATCTTTTAATATGGTTCCATCCACAATAGTGTGCCCAATTCATCCTTGAAAGAGCTGATTATTGAATATTCTAGGCAAACAGCTGGAACTGGTGGCTTTGATTTCATACTATTTCCAGCCAGTCAACCAGCCATGCATGTATTTTTCTGGCTGTTCCATATTTCTGTTTTTAGTAGGGCACCAAGGGGCTAATAGTGGGTTCTAGTTTGGTGCATATCCTTGAGGAATTAGTAGTGTTTTAGTCTTTATGATGGTAACAACCAAAGAAAAAGACATAATAGCAAAAATCCATTTGCCAGCAGAACAGTTTTAAGAGATTAGGAAGTTATACTAATATTTGTATACACGGTTTTCTTTCTAATATTAAACATAAACAGTATACCAAAACATAGTTTTTAAGAAAGATATTCTAATAAACCATATATTGAAATAGGGTCCATTCATTTGACCTACTGTGTAGAATCTACATATCATGGAGAACAGGAGTAATAAGTCTTGGCCTTGTCTACACCCCACCCCACCCCCCACAGTCATTGTATGCAGAATGTCTGTGCGATCTAAATGCTGTAAAAAAAAGGTACAAAGTGATTATGTGTAGGTGGGATGAGCATATGCCAGGCTTCTTACAAAGGTGGGATATAGGGCTCCTGCTACCCACCCACCCCTATTTGTACCTACTGCATGGACTGTCTAGTAATTTACAAGTACAGTTCAAAGGGCTGGTTTTGACCTATAACTCCCTAAACAGCTTGTGACCAGGTTACCTAAGGATTGCCTTCTTTTGTATAATTCTGCACAAGAACTATCTTCCACAGAGGTCCTTCTCACTGTCCCTCCAGGTATTCATAAGATGACAATGTGGTGTCATGGGCCTTCTCTGTGGTGGTCCCCACCTCTGGAACTCTCTCCTCCAGGACAGCCACATAGCTTTGTCACTGCTTATGTTTAGGAGAGCAGCTAAGACTTTTCAGTCAGGCTTTTGTGCCCTCCTTAACAGCTTGGCTGCTGTGAGTTTTGTTGTTATGGTTTATTTATATTGTTTTACTAGTTTAAGTGTATACCACTCCAATCTCCTTAGGGAAGAAGAGTGGAATATTGCCTTCTTGGCCAGATAAATTTTCTGGCCAAATAAACTGCATAAGTAAAATGGAATATATAAACAAACCAAAACAGAGATTGTTGGGTTATCATAGCAGCTCTGAGTAAGGAACCTTGAACCTGTATTGGTAGTTCTGCATTTTGTAAACAAGCTAGATATCTCCTCTTTCCTCCCTTGGAGTTGCAAGGCTCACTCTTCACAAACTCGTACACAGTTTCCTTCTCAACAGCATCCCACTCAGGATGACACACTCTCTCAGCCATCACCAGTAGTGGCTGCACATCACTTTTCCCCAGCAATAATAAAGCACCTCTTGCAGCCTCAATTCTTTCTGGCTTCTGGTCTTTTATGCTTGAATGGCTGTACTGTATAGTTGGATGCCATCTGCTGTTTGGTATGTTATGTTGGCACTGTTGCTTACATCCCTCTGCTCTCTAGCGGGAACAGTGTAAAATGACTTAATGATCTTTGAGAATTAACATGGGGGGGGGGGTTAGGGTCAAATAGCCCCTGGAGATCCTGTCTTCCTTCAGCTGACTAGAGAACTGGAAACATACTGTAAGCACAGGGAAATGAAATGGGAGTGGCCCATTAAAATAGCTATATTTGCTTTAGGATTCTCATTAATTAGACAGCTACAAATTTCTCTTTGGAACAACATGGAAAGTATAGTTTAAGGAGACAGTGAAACAGCTTCTTTTTTGGCTATTTTTTTTGCTAGACAGCTGTTTTCGGCTGTCTAGCAGCAGGGGGGCAACTGGGAGAGGAAGCTCTCCTGCCCCGGAACGCCCCTTTTCAGTTGCTCTGTGCTCCTCTTCCAAGTGCAGAGGACAGGACTTCTCCATGCTGCCTCCAAAGAAGCGCAGATGAGGGGGAAAGGTCGGTTTTCCAGGAACTGACCTCAGAGTGTGGGCTCTGAGATCGGTTCCCGGAAATGAACGTATCCTATGGCCCTCTAGACAGTGTGTAGTGGCCATAGGATTGCTCCCTCAGGGAATTTACCCTAAATTGTATATTGCAATCTAGAGATTTTACCATAAGAACAAACTATGGCTCCATGCATCTCAGTTGTAAGTTATAATAGGCAACCCCAGGAATTGCCTTGTGACAAATAAGAATTTTGGAAACAAAGCCTAGCAGTGCATGGCTACTTCGTTCTTGACATTTTGTTCCCAGGCCAGTCAAGCAAGGTGGTTATTCTTAGTGTACAAATTGCCAGTCATGTAAAGAGGCCTCAGATGAGGGTGGGGATTAGATAAATAGCTGTTGCACTGGTGCCTCTATAATCAGGAGAAAGCAGTACTATTCCCTGCATAGATACTAGTGGAAAGGGAATGGAGGGAATACACTTTCCCAGCAGAAAGACTGCAGGTTCTCTAAACATCATTTATTCACCTTCCCTTTCATCTGAGTTTTCGGAGAACGATTCCCCCCTGCCATGCCACTCCTGCCTTGCTTTGGATAGGCGGTCACCTCTGAGTTCGTAAGTGACTGCCTATCTAGTTAGGATTGCACCCTAAATTGCAATAAACCTCATTTGTTCATAACTAATTCCATTAGGCTCTTCAGAAATGGAAGATTATGGATTGCTTCCCTACTTAGTACAAGTGTTCGGTGAAAAGTATACCCACATTTGTAACTTACAAACATTCCTCCCATCGTGCTGGAGTGGCATCCTGAACCAAGCTCAGCTAGGAAAAAGCAAGCTACAGCAGTGTCTATGGCTGGTTGGGGCTCCTGTGAGCTATAGAAGCCAGTGACCCCAGAAGAGGAGGGCCCAGCAGCAAGAGGTGAGTAAGGTAGCAGGCATCTGGGAGGAAGGGGGAGAGAACTTGCGATGTTGGAAACCTTGAACTGAGGCCCAAGAAGTGAGTTGGGAGCAAAGTAGGAACAAATGTGGAGGGGCTGGAGTTTTCTCCCCTTTTCCCCTTACTGAATTTATTAGACAATTGGCTAGTGCAAACCTATAAATATGTAGTTCTAATTCCAGTAAATATCACCCCTCACTTTCTCTGTGTTATATATATGGCTTTTGTAATACACCCGGAGAACTGTATAATTCAGCCCTTTGCACCATTGCGAGCGGAGATGGGTTAAAGAAGACGCAGACAACAAGCCTGGGTTGAAAATTGGGCCACATTTATTGAAATACCTGCAAAGGGCTAACTAGGATGGGTATCTAACTGTGTCAGCGGCTAGCTGGCACTTCTTGGGCGAAAACATACCCAGCCTGAGGGGTGGCAGTGATCTCGCCATCCCTCCGGACAGCCCCTTCTGGGGGAGGTAGACCTTCCAGTGTCACCCCCAACCCAGTGCCGCACAACACCTGGGTGAGTGAGTAGGGTTGGTCTCCCAGGCAACCCTTATCCCCCCACCGAGCCGCACAACCCGTTCGGGGGGACTCAGGCATCACCTGTCACCATAAGGTGCCCCTGCATGCACACCATCCCTACTTTCCTGTTTTTGCCCGTCCTAGCCGCCACAGGAGTCACAAGCCTAGCGCTTGTGAAACTCCCCCCACCTGCGCAGAAGAACTTCCCGCAGGCCCCTTTGCAGATCAGACAGAATATGTTATTCACTAAATGAGACAGGTGGACACCGTCCTACCTGTAATGCTCCCTCCATGTCCACAGAATTCCCTGGCGGGTGGTGCATCCATCACCTCATTCACATGGCCATAAGCCATTTCTCTGTGCACTTTCGGATGTGCCCTGCCACTGGCAACGTCATTCCATTCCTTCCCATTGATCCATGGGAGCAGTGAGGGCTGCAATAAGCTACTTCCAGCCAGGTATGGCAGACCACCTGCATCTCAACCAAGGCCTGTTCGATCAGGTCCTTGCCTGGCTTACAGCCGAAGTCATTCCTCTCAGTGTGCAGCACCTGGACCTGCAGAGGAAGACTGACAAACTTTGGGGGAACAGAGTGAGGAGCGGACTCCCACCGTATGCCACGTCTGTGAAGCCACTGGATCTTAATGTGACGGGGTGACAGAAGCTGAAGTCTGAAGATGACATACAAGCCCTTTGTGCAGCTCCAGACATCATAACGTGCCCATGTAAGAGCACCAGTAACGGCGTACGATGAGTCTGCTGGTCTAAGGAATAAGCACATTAGGGCAAGCAAAGGGAAAATTGTGTCAGGAAAGCGGACAACTCATGAACACAGGCCGAAACGCTGTGAAGCCCCATTTTCAAAATGTCATAACGTGCCTGAGAGAGAAACCTCCAGCGGCTACCATGGAGACTGCTTCAATGTAACAACAGTGGGTTCTGAACTGCAAATTACCTAGGCCTAGCAGGGTAGAGCTAATGTAGAAACTGCCCAAATTGCCCTTAAGTCAACAGTAAGCTGTTGAAGTGATAAAATGGAGGCCCCTCCTCAGACCCATGGCATTCCATAAAACCCATAAGGTGCCGACAGGGCATAACCCATTGACTTGCGTTTGGCCATGGGCCACTGCCGTGCCCTTGCCATACCGATCAGTTTGATCAACAAATACATAAATGGGTTACATTGGGCCAGACCTATACCTTGAAGCATATCAAGGCCCTCCGGGACAAGTTAGCCTTGGGAGCCCAGACCAACCCTGAATTCCTAAGGGGGGGGGGGTTGAAGAAGGCTGTTAAGGCTGCTACGTGGAACAGGGAAACGTCTTACTGGAAAGCTCAAATGGAGGGCCAATACCCCCGGAGCCCGAAAGGGGTATCCGGAGATAGAGGGTGGCTAATTTACTAAAGCAGGCAACATCTATGCCCAACACTATATTGCACGCCGAACCCTAAAATCTTACATGGAGTCAATGAATCCCACCGTTGTGGGCCGGAAGGCTAAATGGTCAGCTTGTGACTTATGGTCCCAGATAGTCTGTTGTTCCTTAAGGAGGCGCGAAATTGCGGCCAATGATCTATAAATAAGGGCCATTAATCCGATCGCTGAAGCTTTGCCTAATGCACGGCACACCCTACCTGCTCTGTCGCAGGCGGCTCCTGTACGGAGAGCCATGGAATGCAGGATGGCATGCCTGCCTGGCTTCAGTATCCCGGTCTCCCATAGTACTGCAAGGATAGGATCTGGGAATTGAGCACCCACGGGGCTAAGGCCCGGAAGACGTTGACCTAATTTCATGACAAGGCATCGACAATTGGGTTTGCCTAACCCGGCACATGGTGGACCCAGAACCAGATGTTGTAACACCGACTCTGGAGCGTGAACACACTGACACATGACATGACGCTCCAATTTCAGGAGGATGGAGAATGAATAACGTGGTCATGTTGTCATACTGAAGGGGGGGGGGTTACTGACTTGGCTATAACGTCATCCAAAATGTGCTTGGCGGCGGCAGCCTCCACTCTACAGGCCACTACCCACAGCACGATCAGACCTGCCCTAAGAATCTGAAACCCCTTGGGGTAGTGGCGGAACCATGTGAATCCGCAGTCCAGCTTTGAGGAGAGGCTCACGCTTCCGGAAGAAGGTGCCATTAAACCCCTACTAAGTTGAAGCCATGCCTATGGATACATGCGCACAGCTGAAGTGAACCTGGTTCAATGGTGCGGCAGCTGCAGTCCCTGCACTGCCCAAATTGAGCCGGCACGAGAAGACACGGTCAGGGGCCGCTACCCTAACTGTGAAAAGAAGATGCCCTACAATATCTTGCATGGCCCCCCAAAGGAAAACCCTAGGAAGATGTATAACTGCTTTGAGCTGCGCCCAAAGAACCTGAAAGTTGTCCTGAGGGAGGCGAGAATAACACCTAAGGGTATCAGACTGGCTTCACCAAATGTTGATGTGGGAGACAGGCCCTCAGCCTTTTGTGAGCTAAGGGACACCGAGGTAACAGGAAAGGGAAACAATACTTGTGTTAGATCAGAACACTGACCACTGTCTTTGGACTCCATGTAGCATATGCCCATCAGGGACCCGTTTGGCCAGGATCCCAAACCAAGACAACTGCCACATCGACGAGGTGTATCGCACTGAGCACAGATGATCAGGGATCTCGTGATTAACAGACTGGCCCTCAGGGAAGAGAGGTTACGAATCAGGATAAACTCCCTAGAGGATTTCCTGGGCACCATTTTGAGAAGGGAGATCCCTAGAGTAGATAACAGGGTGTGGGGAAAAGGGGGGGGCTAAAACCCTTCTGCCAATACTGCCTTGTCAATCTCTCATGAACCTGTCGACGCCTGGCGAGGAGAAATGTTGCTTACGAGGTAAGGATGGCATATGTTGACCTATAGAAAGGGGGAGGGGTCCTAGAACCTAGCATAAAACCGTGTTCCAAGTTAAAATGTGTTCCCCCAGTTGGGGTAGCATCTTAAAGCCAGAGTAGCAGCGCCAACCTAACCAGGCATGGGCCCACCAGAGCTTCCTACTGCCTCGGCCTTTCCAAGGGGGGACCCTAACATCCCCAGGCATTGGACAAGAGGTGCACGAGTGCTGACTACTACAAGGGAGCACTCACAATGGAAAAGGCACGGGTTCTGGGAGAATGCGTCCTTGGGGCTGTATTCCCAGCACAGACAGTGGTGCTGAAGCAGCGGACCTGCCATAGGCCGAGGGCCAGTGCAGGAGACAGCCTGGTGAATGTGGCCACTGCCAGATCTGTCGCCGAACATGGCCGGGAAGGAGTCAAAATTGGAGCGAAAGGTCCTGGTCCAACAGGTCCCTGCGCAGAGAAGGGCAATGGCGGCCCTCCTGCGAAAGGCCTCGACATAAGCCAGTCACACACCTCCTCAGGTGAAAGCCATTACAAGAAGGAGTAGCCCTGGTGGCATCACAACTTGCCAGATTAGCGTAGGGATCTGATATGCCACTTACGTGGATGCCCGAGCAGGCGGGGGCAAGCGAGAGATCCTAAATTAATCCAGCAAAACCCTGTAAGATGCTGAGTTAAGCAGCTGGGGCTACTGTGGGGTGTGACTGACGGAGCTGCAGGCGGCCCAAGAGTCGTATAGGGAGATGACATTGGGAGGGACAGCCGCCCCAGGGAGGTAAGCTAAGGTGGCAACCCCACGGCCCTGAAGGTCGCCCGTCTGGACAAGTGGGGCGAGGTGCAGTCATCTCACCCATATCCAGGGCAGCCGCGTCTGGGTCCCCGGGAGCAAGGGAGACGATGCCACTTGCAGTGCTCCTGACGGAGATGCCCCATGAGGGCGGATCGCCTCCAGCTGTGGTGTGTCGCCTGGGCGAAACCACAAGGAGGAGGATGTTGTTTGGATCACTGCTGACAGAGATGCCACAGGAAGGTGGACTGCCATGGTGAACCTGCGAAGGCGAGGTGGAGGCCTCAATGGCGTCCAGGTGCACTGAACCCAGTGTGGCCATGCTCTGATCCCCAACTGGAAAAAATGGATGTTGCTTGTGCACTCGGGGAAGAGGAAGCCACAGAAGGGAGGAGCTCCACCGTAGGCGGTGAGCCATCTGGAAGAGCCAAGGAAGAGGAGATGGAGCCTTCAACAGCATCCAGATGAGCTGAAATAGAAAGAAGTAGTGAGCGTTGGGTCTGCTGTCGTGTTCGCTTAGGCTGGACCATCGGGGGTTTCTTAGGCCTGGCTGGGGGAGGGGGAAGGGATCCCTGAAGAACGCTCAGCAGCTTCCAGACAAGCAAGAATTGATGCCCGAACCGGGTCTGTTTCATCATCAGACTCGGAATCGGGCCTTGGCAGTGATCTGTTGGGAAGGGGGGCGGGGCCCTACCCTTCCCATTCTTTCAACCTTGGCCCTTCTTGGGGGGCATGATGTAGAAAGCGAGATAAGCTTGGCACGACAAGAAGCAAGGGCCCAGGTCCCTGGACCCAGTCCAACACACCAACCACCACCCCTAGAAGTAAATGCGGCAGGGGTCAGAGCATACAGCAGGAGGTTCCAGTGGGCTACTCATTGGGCACCCCAGGCAACAGGCAGCAGCACTGCCACTACCGCTAGACAGGAGGGGCACCCTCCGTGTCCGGCAGCGACTAGAGAGGTGAGCACAAAAACACTGATCCTCTTTCTGTATAGCTCTGTGTGTTCACATTTAAGACACCGTGTGTCTAGCCATTAACCTCATTAGCTTATAGGGCAGGGGTGGAGAATCTGTGGCCCCCCAATGGCTCTGCCAGGGGTTCGGGCAGGGGTTTTCTAGCCTTACCTGGAGATGCCAGAGACTGGAGCTGGGACCTTCTGCATGCCCAGCAGGGGCTCTAGCACTGAACTATGCCCCTGGAAAGGAGACTAGAACCTGGGTCTCTCAAGTCCCAGTCTAACACTCTAGCCACTATGCCACAGTAGCTTTTGAAGGGGGCGCAGTTGCCACCTGCTGCAAGCCTGGCACCCAAGAGGCGCGGCAAGGGCCCGCGGCCACGGGAGCCGCTCCTGAGCGTGGGCGCCCCCAGCCAAGAGTGCCCGTGACCCGGGAGCCGGGGTGGGTGCACAACAGGGAGCCGCGGCTGTGGTTGTTTTTGTTTTGTTTTTGTGTGTTTGTTTGTTTGGGGGGGCGCACATGCCGCCGCCGCGAGTGCCCCACACTCACGGGAGGCGGGGAGAGCTGGCGCCGATATGCTCGGCACCCAGGCCCATGCAACCATCCGCGAGGAAAGAAGCGGGGGGGGGCAGGCACGTTGCCGCTGCAAGCGTTGGCACCCCTCAAGGCCAGTAAGGGCCTGCAGCCACCAGAGCTGCATGAACGCTAGCACTCTACTGGCTCAGCCAGCTATGGCCAGGAGGGGCGGCGTACGAAGATGCGCGCCCCGTCGCGAGCACCGGGAAACCTGGCAAGCGGGGTGGGCGCCTGGCTGCCATGAGTGCTGGCGCCCCCGCAGGGGAGCAGGACAACAGGCGCCGCCCCCAGGCATGCGCCGACACAGCCACCGGCGCACGCGCTGGGGCGGCAAGCACCGGCCAAGGTGGCAATGCACACGCGCCCCTGTCGTGATCGCCAGCAACCCCAGGGCCGCGGTGGTGCCACAACTGCCTGAGAAGGCAAGAAATGGGGGCGGGCGCTCGGCCTCCGTGAGCACCGGCGCCCCAGCAGGGGAGCGGACCAACAGCCGCCGCACCCAGGCGCGCACCGGCACAGCGCGGGCTGAGGGGACAGCGCCAGCACACACGCGCCCCCGCCATGAGTGCCGGCAACTCCAGGGCCGCAGTGGCGTAGGCGTGCCGCAACCGCCTGAAGAGGCGAGAAGGGGGCAGGCGCTCAGCCACTGCGAGTGCCGGCGCCCCAGCAGGGGAGCGGATCAACAGGTGCCACACCTGGGCATGCGCTGGCACAGCCGCCAGAGCTCCCGCAGGGGCAGCAAGCGCCGGCTGAGGGGGTGGCGCCCGCACACATGCACTCCCGCCGCCAGTGCCGGCAAACCCAGAGCCGCGGCAGGTGCACCAAGTTAACGGGAAGAAGCGAGGAGAAGGAGGGGGGCAGGTGCGCTGCCGCCGCAAGCGCCGGGGCCCTCAGGGGGCAGAAAGCACTGGCGGCGGCAGGTGCTGCGCCCTAGTGCGCGCCGCCACCAACGCTGGCACTCCAGCTGGCAGGGCAGGTGCGGCCACGATGGAGCCGCGCCGGAGCGCGCGCGCCCTGCCGTGAGCGCCAGCGAGGCTTTGGGCATGCAGATTGCATGCCAAGTACAGGTGGCTGGCAAACGACAAAGCCGGTCTTCAGCAGGCAGGTGTTTTTCGTGGTTTCCTCTCTAGCTGCTTCGAGCCAGAGAGCTGAGATTGGGAGGGGGCCTGAGTTTAAGGCAACTCAGCCTGCCCCTCCTTGCATGGTGGTGCCACTGGGGTGCACCAATCAGAGGCCCCTACGTCTTGTCACCCCACCCTCCCACAATGCCCCCCCCCCTTTCAGCCAGACAAGCTGGTGCTGGGGTTAGGGCATTTTCCGTTATCAGCACTATCCTTTTCAAATTACTCCAGTTTCTGTAAAGAGATGCAAAAATGCTCATTTTGATCTAACTTTTATGCTACACCTTTGGAAGAATCCTGTGTATTTTCACATGTACAGCAAAGTCCTGACTAGCAAAGCTAGTTGGAAGGGCTCCAGCCTGCTAGGAAGACTGGATACTATGGAGTCTTAGTCGCAGATTTATATTTCTAAAAGAGAGCTGGATTTATGCACGATGAGTGCAGGGCAAATACTGGGTTACTTTCTGTATTGTAGAATACAACAACATTCTAATGCAGTCCACCCCTGCAGTCCTTCAATGAGAAATGGGATGGAGCTTACTCTAATTATGCAATCTGATTTTGTTGGAACAAGTTTTATAAAGATGATGTCATAAAAAATAAAATTAGAAAGTAGAAGAATAAGTATGCAGTCTTCCTAAACACATATACAGTAGATCAAGTCCTAGCGAACTCAGTGAATAACATACTTGGGATTGCGCTATAAAGGGAACCCTGAGCTTACATGCGAAACAAGCAAGGTTATTTATTATTTATTATTTTCTAGAAGGGGAGTTGCATTTGAAAAAGATGGTATATAAATAATTGTAATAATTATTTATATACCATCTTTTTCAAATGCAACTCTCCTTCTAGAAAAACTCTAGTACATACACAGGCATTGCCAATAGAAGACTATCCAGCTAAGTTAATAAAGATATACAGGTTACCTGAATGGCAGAAAAGCCAGTAATAAGAGAGAAGGTACTTTCTGTGCACTCAGTCCTGATAGGCTGGCATGGTGTGCTTGGTGGCATATTTGAGCATTGTCCAGACCAGAACTACATTTTGGCATTGGCCTCCTAAGCAGGTAGAACCAATTTAACCTGTCTGTCTTTTCCAAGCAGGTAAAACAGGAGTGGTAGAAGCCAATGCATTTATATAGGATGCTATTCTTTGAAAGTAAATCCAACAGACGTCAGGGAGTTCTGCTAGAGTGCCTATCCAAACTAGTGAGTAATATTGGATGTACAATCTTGTATTGAAGAGCAAACTAAGGAAGGCCAATGTCATTATTGAGTAAATAATACCAAAAAATACCAGATGTTGGATTCACTATGGCAGTAACATTCATGTGGCTGATACAGCCATGAAGTCATATGAAATATCAGGAATTTTATATTAATGGTGTATGAAATTCTTATAAACATCTCTAAAATGATAAAACATATAATACTGAATAGGATTGGGGAAAAGGTTATTAAAAAGTGGACCAGCTTGTGGAATTGGCCTCACCAACTTTGTAAAACACAGTAGGTGTATCTAGAAGTCAAAATCTCTGATCCTCCTGGTTTGGGAATGAGACATGTGTGCGTCGCTGTGGCAGTGGAGAGAAGAGAGAGCAGTGGTGCAACCTCCTGCCTCACTCACATGGCAAGAGGTCTTATACTACCTCTGCATGTTTGTGTACATTAAGTATGCATTTTTTCATGCACATTTTCCAAATGTACACATACTGTCAACTACATTTTTTGATCCGAAAATCACATTGCAAGCTCAGAAATGTACAGACTTCGACTGCAGATTGCATTTGAGCTCATGTTCAGTCTGGGAGGTGCAAACTGGGTAAATCCTGATCAAAAATGAACTGAAATGTTATATGTACTAGAGTCATACATCCCTACCAACAACCTCTAGTTAACACATAGAAGGAGCTTCTGTCTTTGAAATGGGTGTGTTTTTGGCCTTTCATATTGCCAACACTTTGGCTTTAGGGAGCAATGGCTACCTAGTGGATTTTTATTTGTTTCATGCAGAAACAAGGCAGAATTCTCTGTTCTCTGGACTCCCTTGCTGGTGGTATGCAATTCCTGTCAGTGCTTTACCTCCTATTTCTTACTTATACAGTGTATATACATTATTGGTACAATTGTTTCAAAGTGGATCAAGCTACTTATCTCCAAGGAAACTGTTAGCATCACACAGGTGATGTACTTGGCTTCTGCATTCTGGCTTAATAGCTCATTGTATGCCAACAGGTCATCTATTAAGACTATTATCGCATTACATTTGGTACAGTAGTTTGTGGATTAATTTAAACCACTGCAATGGCAAGGCCTGTAAAAGCCCACTAAAATATTTTACACATACAAAGAAATATGGGCTATAAGTGACAATACAGCTTTAAATGATAACTGCTTTATTTAATCATAGCAATAATCTTACAGCCAGTTTACACAATTCTCTCTCTGTGTGTAAGGCTGTCTGTCTGTCCCTGAATACTCATGTGGGTGGCCATGAATCTTATTTCACAGAGGGCAGTCCTCTTGAAGGGCCACTTGACGTTTGTCCTCTATTTTGATGGTGTCCCTTATTTGAAGGGGTGTCCCGTCCAAGTCCATTATAATGATAAAGAACCATCAGAAGGCTCAGCCTTGAAGTTGCCCGTCAACAGCACCTGGACCAGGTCACCTTGTCACAGTCTTCCTCACTATGGTAAGATGTACTGTATTATTATTTGAAATTTAATAATAATTTCTACTTTTGCATATGCATATAAATTACCATGTGCAAAATTAATGCAAAAAGGTGTCCTCTTTTGTCCTTTTTTTGGTGATGCATGTCCTCTTCTTTAACAGTTCACAAGTGGCCACCTGAGAGTGAATGTAATGTATGAACTAAGTCATTGCACATATATTTGGTAGCAAATCTCATGATTGTGGTGGCTGGGGAAATTTTAGGGATGGTGGAGAATTCTGCCATGGACTCCTATGAGACTGAATTCCAGGGAATTTGGCCTCCAGAGTCCATGGCGGAATGTTCCCACTCACCTCCGCCTCCCGCCAGATCGTTGCAGAGCCGAATCCTCCTCGCTGGCAGCTCCATTCTGCTATACAGCCACCATTGCCATCCGTATCTCTGCGGATGAGAAACAGGAAGTGATCTGGGCACAAATGGCGTCCGCTACGCCATTTGCATCCCTGTTCTTGCGATAGGCTACGTGTCTGTATTTATGTAGCTATTTACATAGCCTATCACATGAAAAAACAGGGATATTTTTTCACGCAATAGGCTACATAAATAGCTATGTAAATACAGACGTGTAGCCTATCGCAAGAAGAAACAGGGACACAAATGGTGTAGCGGATGCCATTTGCATCCAGATCACTTCCTGTTTCTCAGCAGCAGCGATACAGCATGGCAATGGTAGCCGTATCGCTTGTGAAATGGAGCCGGCCGGCGAGGATTCCGGGGGGGAGGAACGGATCACCTCCCCCCCCCGCGGGGCCCCCTGCGGAGCCCAGGTGAGGGGATTCATACATCCCTAGAAAATTCATTGTTGCAAGTTTTCAGCAGAAACACCAGTAATGGCTCAACACTCATTTTCATGCAAATATAAAGAGTTCCAGCTCAGATCACAAACACAGCTG
The DNA here is from genome assembly GCF_057233095.1 of Heloderma suspectum. Taxonomy (NCBI): domain Eukaryota; kingdom Metazoa; phylum Chordata; class Lepidosauria; order Squamata; family Helodermatidae; genus Heloderma; species Heloderma suspectum. Next base: position 279,445,807 of record NC_139458.1, read on the forward strand.
ATCCTGCAGTCTCCCCATGATGCAGGATGAGCAAACTGCTGTACATGACCATATGAAGCTGAAGCTGCTTTGTGCTGATTCAGATAGTTTGGTCCATCTAGCTCAGTATTCTCTACTCTGACCACCAGTAGCTTCAAGGTCTCAGGCCAAGGTCTTTCTCAGCCTTACTACCAAACTGGAGATGTCAGGGATAGAATCTGAGACTTTATACAGTCAGGGCCAGAAATATTGGAACAAGGATAACTGTTTTGGCAGTTGGCCTCTGCACACCACCACCACACTGAAGTTGAAAGGAAACATACCCAGATGGGAGCGAAGTCAGGACTTTCAGCTGTAATTCAAGGGATGTGACAAAAGTGGGGCGCTAACCATTCAGGAAGTACAGCCAGTGGCATACACACACACCCATCGTTGGTGGCTCATAAGTAATGGAACAAACCAACAACATTTCAAACTTAAGGATCGCCTTTAATACCTGGATAAAAATCCTTTGCAGTCAATGACTGCCTGAAGTCTGGAACCCATGGACATGACCAAATGCTGAGTTTCTCCCTCGAGATGCTTTGCCAGGACTTTACTGCAGCTGCCTTCAGCTGCTGCTTATTTGGGGGTCTTTCTGCCTTCAGTCTTGTCTTCAGGAAGTGAAAAGCATGCTCTATTGGGTGGAGATCAGGTGACTGACTTGGCCATTGAAGAACATCCCACTTCATTGCCTGGAGAAACTCTTGGGTAGCTTTTGCTGTATGTTTGGGGTCATTATCCATCTGCAATATGAAGCAGCATCCTATCAGTTTGGCAGCATTCGGCTGAATCTGAGCAGAAAGTATAGCCCTATACATTTCAGAATTCATCCTGCTACTTTTATCAGCAGTCAGGTCATCAATAAACACCAGTGACCCGGTTCCATTGGCAGCCATACAGGCCCATGCCATAACACTGCCTCTACCATGTTTGACAGATGGTGTGGTAGGCTTTGGATCATGAGCTGTTCCTTTCCTTCTCCATACTTTTCTCTTCCCATCATTCTGGTACAAGTTAATCTTGGTTTCATCAGTCCAAAGAATCTTCTTCCAGAACTGGGCAGGCTTTTTTAGGTGTTTGCTGGCAAAGGCTAATCTGGCCTGTCTGTTCTTGAGGGGTGGTTTGCACCTTGTTGTGAAGCCTCTGTATTTACATTCATAAAGCCATCTCTTGACTGTAGATGTTGACAATGACATGCCTACCTCCTCAAGAGCATTCTTGACCTGGCTAGATGTTGTGAAAGGGTTCCTCTTCACCATGAGCAGCATTCTGTGGTCATCCACTTTAGTTGTCTTCCATGGTCTTCCAAGCCTTTTGCTGTTGCTGAGCTTGCCAGTTAATTCCTTCTTTTTCAGGATGTTCCAGACTGTTGTGTTGGCCACTCCCAATGTTTTTGCTATGTCTCTGATGGGTTTATTTTGTTTCCTCAGCCTAATGATGGCCTCCTTCACTCACATGGACACCTCTTTGGACCTCATGTTGGGAGTTCCAGTGAACAGCTACCAAATGCAAATGTCACACTCAGAACCACCTCCAGGCCTTTTATCTGCTTGTTTGGTCATGGGGTACCCAGGGAACAGGCCACACCTGGCCATGCAGCTGCTTGTCAGCCATTCGATCCATTACTTATGAGCCACCAATGATGGGTGTGTGTATATGCCACTGGCTGTCCTTCTTGAATGGTTAGTGCCCCAATTTTGTCACACCCCTTGAATTACAGCTGAAAGTCCTGACTTTGCTCCTATCTGGTGTGTTTCCTTTCAACTTCAATGTGGTGGTGTACAGAGGCCAACTGCCAAAGTAGTTATCCTTTTTCCAATATTTCTGGCCCTGACTGTATATGGAAAGCTTGTGCATTATCATGGACCTGTAGCCTCTTTCTAGCTAGAAATCTCAAAAACATTGTGTGCTTCCTAGCATTAGATTGGATCCAGACTTAATCATACTTTGAGTAGAGCCATTGAAATCAGTGGGGCTTACATTAGTTATGCCTAAGTCTGGATCCAACCCATTCTTTTGTACTGATTTACTACATTTATATCCTGCTTTTATTCCAGGGAGTTCAAAGTGGCATACATGCAGTTCCCAAGCAGTTCCCCAACCAGGAACTGACCAGATGCACCAACAACAGAAGGGATTTTTTAAAAACTGTCAAAGCCAAAGCAAAGACAAAAAGGACAGCTGCGTAGTTCCTGTTGTGGAACCATAAATGTATCTTTTTCAAGGATAGTTCTTATCAACTTCCAAACAATGCTTAGAACTACTGGCTTTTAATTCACGTGTTGATAAAGAGACAAACACATTGGACACCATAAAAATTGGTGCATCTGTCTTTTTTGTCTTGGTATTGACCAGATGCAGCTCTGCTTAGCTTTAATAAGGTTGCTGCATTTATGTGCATTCAGACCATGCTTTGGACATGATCTGTCCAAAACTGATGACATCTGGTGGATCCTCAAGTGGCTGATGAGAATCTGGAAATTCTCACAGCATGGTCACTCTACATTCTATTGTCACACAACAGTGTGCTGGCCAGATTATATGTGTTATGCTTGCAGGTTTATCCATCAGATGGCTAGGATATTAGAACTCAGTCCCCCCATACTTGTGTAACTCAATGGCAAATGGCATCTTACTAACAGAATAAATGAAGGATAGGTAACGAAAAGATTGGTAAAATGGTGGGCAGTTTCCAGACCAATTCAGGTGTTTATGGTATGTTTTTCTCAGTACTATCACAGATTTAACGTGGATAGGTTGCTTGTTTGAAATTGTCATCACCAATGTCAAAATGATGTCATATATGGCAAGCTTGCACATTGCAGCGCAAGCTATGAGCCTTTGCTCTGACACGTAAGTTTAATGTGTAGTGTGATTTTGACAGGGAGACCCTTTCCAGCGGGCAATTCCCAATGTGAAATCTGAGGTAGTACAGTAGTGTGTGAGGAAGGCTGCCAGATGTCAGCAATTGACTGCTTAAATAGGCTATTCTTATCATTACATGAATGAAAACTCAGAATTATGATCTCCCTATATATGTTTGTTTGTTTGCCTCATACATTTTCCTCCTGCTTTGGGCACCAAAAGCTTTAATGACCAGCACTTGACCGCATGACAAAGGATGTTCATGGTTTCTGGGTAGCATAATTATGCTTTGTGGCATGTAAACAAAGTAGTAAAGTCTAGTGCAGTACCAGAACAAAAACCAAAGAATTCCAGCTACTAGCTGCATAAAACTTATGCTGGAAAATGAGGCAAAAAGCTCCCATCTACTTTCTAGAATGCATTTAGCATAAGAGTTGCTAAAATGAGCAATTACCTGAACTGGCTGCCTAAACAGCAACTGGGTTACATGGTCAGCCCACTGTACCAGATGTATACAGCTCCACTACAATAAGGTACATTAACTTTCTTAGAGTATTGTCTATTGTGTAGTCCACTACAGATGTATAAAAAATTATATTAAAAATTAGTTGGGAAGCTATTTTTAAAAAAACATAAAATGAAGACAGGCAGTGAGTGGAAGCCCGTCCTTTTGCTGCCCTAATGTTTCAGAGGTTGGATGGGTTCATTTTGTTTGTTTGTTTGTTTACAATATTTGTATACTGCTCCATATCTAAAACAGAATTCGGAGTGGTGAACACAAAAGGTAAAATAATAAAAGGATAAAAAAGATTAAAACACCATATTAAAATTATGCTTGTAAAAAACAGAATGCCAATAAAAAATATGGCTGGTCAGTTAAGGAATGCTTCCTGGGGCCTGTTTCCACAAGTGATTTACTCTGAACTGGCTGTATGTGGAGCCTGTTAGGGATACATGACGTTGCAGTCATCCAGCAGCCACACCAGAGCTTATCACAGAAAAAACAGATTTCCTGAGACTGCTTATAGTCCAATTCTTTTCCTTAATTTGGCCTGTCTGCGCTTCTGTTGTGGTGTACACCATCCTTCTGCATTTACTCCAGTAAGTTAGCCCTGCCCAGAGGTGTGCCTTTCACCATGACCCTGGTCAAGTGGTGTTTCCCCAGTGTTTTTCCTGCCTGTGTTTCCCTGATATTTCCACCATTTCCTGGCTGGTGACCAAAGTTCTTTTTTTTCTTTTTTTTTAAGTAAAGGATTAAACTGAAACAGTGCTTCAGCGTGACATCGTGAACCTGAAGTAAGCACTCCACATTCACAAGCAGCAGCTGCCTGTGGACTGTGGACTGTGAACTGTACATTTAAAGGCGTTACTCCATCAGGGCCTAAGGCTTACACTACTAAAAGTGCCATGGGGTGGCATGTACATGTATAAGTTCCCAGCCAGATTGCAGTTCCAGAGATAGTTACCACAGAATCCTCAGTTGCACATTTAGAAAGCATCACTATCATGCAAAAGTGAAAAAGCCCCTGTCTCCAGTGCACTTCTACCCCCGTCACTATAGCATTATGACACTACTGTGCCTTTCTCCAGGAATACACATACCCCTTATGTCAGTATCCCACTTTCACTGTATAACTCTATCTCAAAATAACACTATCACACATTGGCACTATTGTGTGATAGTGCCATCACAGGATAGCACATTAGTTCAGGGGTTCCTGCTAACTCCCTCTGTGGTCAGTGAGGCTTGTTTCTGAAATTGTACTATCATGCATATGTGCTACTGCATGATAGCGCATTTATTCAGGGGTGCCTGCTAATGTGGAAGCCCGGTTTTTAGAGGGAAAGGGGGAAAAATGGGCAAAATCAGGCATAGGTCAGGGAAGTCTACTCAGAAGTAACTCCCGTTGCAGTCAATGAGGCTTGTTCCTGAATTTACTGAGATTGCCATTAACCAAAAACACTAAGTAGACCCAGGGTACATCATGTATTCATTGGGTGGAAGGCATAGTAACTCCCCTAATGGCTATGAAGTGCTATTTCCAATCCTTTGCATCATTGCCTAAACAGAGCTTCAGGGGGCAGGTGAAAGGGGAGTACAGCCTGGAGGGGGGACCCTCTCTTATTGGTTGAGCAGCCCTTGCCAGTCTCATGACATTCACTTCCAATCCCCCCACCCCAGGAAGTGTGTTTCTGTCAGTGACTTACAATGGTGCAGTACACTCCTTCGTGGAGCCCTGCGCAGAGTCATGCCGATTCCATGAAAAATCCAGTATTCTTTTGTTTGCTTCACCCTTCCGTTGTCATGGAAACATGACCCTGGAATAGAGCTGTTTTCAGGAGGCGCCGAAAGCAACACAACATTGGCACCTGCCATACCTCCAGGGGCAGGGAGTTCCAAAGAAAGGGGGCCACCACAAAGAAAGGGGGCCACCACACACCAGGTGGACTCCAATTGGGCCTTATGCCCATGTGGAACCACCAGGAAAATGCCCTCTGATGACCTCAGTGACCAGGCAGGTTGGTAAGGGAGAAGGCGCTCTCTCAGGTATCCTGGTCCCAAGTTGTTTAGGGCTTTGTACACTACTAGAACCTGGCCTGGTAGCGAATAGGCAGCCAGTTTTAGATCTTTGGGGGCAGCCTTCCCCAACCTGAGGCACCTCTAGATGTTTTGGACTTCAGTGCATATCATTCCTGACCATTCACTATGCTTGCTGGGGCTGATGGAAATTTGAGGCCAAAGCATCTGGAGAAAACCAGGCTGAGGGCAGCTGTCTTAAGGTTTGTTCAGTTGAAACTGGTTCATGAAAGCAAGCTCTTCCATTTGATTATCTCTCCTCTATAGAGAAGGAAATGCTAAGTTCAATACTTCTTCAATGTAAGAATATATTCCTTGTTCTTCTGGTAAGATAATGAAAGTTGAGCAAGGGATAAACTTACCTTCCAACTTGGAAGCTGATCAGGCAGCTTCTTCAACCATTCTGTTATTTTTAATGGAATGGTGGACACTTGGGGCAGTAATTAGTAAGAACTCACTTAGGACTTTTTCTAGAGGAGTAGCCGTGTTAGTCTGCTGCAACAAAAATAACAAGGAGTCTTGTGGCACCTTAAAGACTAACAAATTTATTATGACATAAGCTTTTGTGGTCACTGTCCACTTTATCAGATGCTTGAAGTATTAACCTCAAGTTGGCAGATTTATATACACGTATTTTGCAGAGGGGAGGGATGGAAATGTAAACAGTGAGGTCAGAGGGAAATGAAAGGCAAAAAGTACAGACAATGACTTGGTTCACCTGTAAGCAGAAGCCACCCTGGGTGAATTTCCCTGCAGGGCTTCTCATTGCCACAACTGCTGCTTTTTTGAATATTTGGGGCACAGTGGGGGCATGCCATAGCTTCTTTCATTATGTTCAAACCCTGTGAAGGTGGGTTGCTGAGGCAGTTGACAAGCCACCCAGAACCCATGGGCTATATTAGGGTTGTTGGTGGCTTGTCAACTGCCTCAACAACCCACCCCTGCTGGGTTCACACATAACAAGATGCTGCAGCATACTCCTGCCACGCCCTGAATATTCAAAATGGCAGCCTCCACCGCAGTGAAAAGTCCCCTGGGAAATTCACCCATGGTGGTTTCTCATTATGTGTGAACTGGGCCAGTGTCAGTGATGATTATCTTACCAATTGCTATTCACAAACGTAGTTGGGTCACACAGCAGTATGAGCAGATTAATACATGTAGTATGATTTAAAACAAAAAACCCTTTGTCTTTGTACAAGTCACAGGAAATAGAGTTGAATCACTTGATGAATTGTAGAGCAGCAATGACAGAGTGTCTTGAGAGGCTGAAGTGTTCCCCGCTGCTTTTCAAATACTGCCATTTCTAATGTCAGGTTTGTGACTATATATTGTTTGTGTAGAGACTGGCCTGTTTGCCCTATGTAGAATGCCATAGGACAGTTCTTTCCCCCAGATTCACCTTACAGCCAGCACAATCAGTTGAGCTATTATGTGCAAATTGGAAAGATGCTATTATTGACAGCCAAACTAGACTTGGCCTTTATGATGAATTTTTCTTTAAGATATAGCTGGCGCATGCAGGGGGAAGACAGATCACAACCATGGTGTGGGGGGAGAAGGGCATTAACCCTTTCAGAATCCCATGCCTGCTATTTGCAATGGGAGGAAAGCTCTCTTATTTTACTTCTGCTTCATAATGTGAAAATGTAACATCTTGTTGAATATTTCTGCCCTCAGTTTGTCATGTTTCAGTCATGCCAGGTATACAAGCCACCCAGTCCTGGAATTTTTCCTCTCTGTTTACCGGATGTGATTCTTTTTACCTATTCTGGTGTCGCCTTTAGTTTCATTAATTTTTCATTTTCTGCCTGTAGGAAACTTCTCCCTGATTCTGGCATGTTTCCCTCACACTCCCTGATGAACATACTGAGACAAAGAAATCTTTTAGCTTTGCAGTAATCTTTCCCTCGTCTGTCACCAATTTCCCACTCACAATCACACAAGGAGACTGCAGGCACTGTCTGAGACTGCTTGATTTTTATCTCTGTACAAACACTGTTATTTTATGCCCTCTTCCAACCTCCCTATATTATTTTATGGCATTGCGACATTATTTTAAAAAGAAGACATCTGTTTGGAAATAGCCATTTTAAGTGAATTAGTGTGACTGGTGTTCTGATGTGCTGTGGGTTTTATGATGTACATAGTAATTGTGTGCTGATTATTTTGACATAAATAATTTACTTGCTCCAAAGGCTTGCTTTTGCAAAGAGCATCTAATACCACACAGATCTAAACTAAAGCCATTTGTGCCTACTACTTGAGCATATAACTAATTATCTTTTCTGCAAATTGACACAGAGCATCAATATGCAATGTAGGACATTGGGAAGATACGTTTGCATCTTCATAAATTTGTTTGCTGGGACATGAAAGTCCTGTTCAGATCTTCAGAGGTCTAGGGGTGGAGGGGATATAGGGACATGCACACCAGCCCCAACCTCTTCATGTTGAGCCAAACAATTGTAACTGAATTTGGTTGAACATGGTTATAGGAACCCTGTGCCAACATCTTTTAGTTTACTTCCTTGTGCCAATGAGGAGAGGGAATTTAAAGATGGGGTGAAAGCTTTAATTTTACACTGCCATTCACTTGTATTGTAAGGACAAGCCCGCAACCTGCACAACACAGGAAGCCACCAGCCAGGTACTGTGCCTCACCAAGTTCTAGATTCTCCCTCCGACAGACATGCGCGCACACACACATGCACACACATCTTTTTCGGCTTAGAACTTCAAAAAGAGAGAGGATGGGAGAATCACCTGGCATGCTGGACCCCTGGTGTGAGATCATATGTGGATACTGGTTGGTTACAGATCAGTGGGTTGCAAGTTAATTTTAAATTGCAACAAAAATTAGCCCACTAGAAGGTGCACCACAGTATGGTAACAACTTCTAATAATATTTAGAGACAGAACAGGGCAGGCTTTAACACTGCGTTGGGTTGTTCAAGGGGAAAGGTTTAAATTACTCCCATTATCTTTTCATGTTAGAACAAGTTGTAGTATGAGCATGCTCTACCCCTCACATTTCCTTGCTTTTCTCTAGATTTTCCCCATCACCATTACACTGCCGATGTGAGTGCTTTTAACTAATGGATTTCTCCTGCAAAGTCTTCTTTTGTTCTGTGTCCCTGACTCTTCCTAAATTAGATTATTGCCCCCCTTCAGCAAGAGCTTTCTGCTTATACTTGAATCCACATCTCACCCACACCTTGCATCAGAGTTCACTGATAAAACATGTGTAAAGCTATTGTCTATATCCTTATGGGTGCTACTCAGATGCTGCAAATCTACTTCCACCTGAAAAACAGTGAACTAATACCTGACGATAAGTTCTGTGTCACAGACCTATATCAGGCTGTGACTTCTATCCAATTAATGTATAGTGTGACTCATACCACTAAGCCTTTGCAAAGAAAAGCATGAGACAGTTCACATGATTTTAGGACACAATCCAAAAAAAGGGCTTTCCTAAGCTGATATCAGGCCTTGCAAATTCACCTAGTACCTCCTCCTTTTCTGGGTAGGAGGATGTGGAACTGTTCACACCAGACCACAGAGTCTATGGCTCACACACTTGCCTGAGGGTTGTGCTAGGGTTTAGCTGCCTGCACTGGAACATGGGGGGAAAGGAGATGGTCATGTTAGCACTCGATTGGACTGTGTAAATATTGCTGCCATCTTTATGAAATCAGAAGTCATTTTTTTCTCCAAACAATTATATTATTTTTGACACTTTTGCCTGATGTAATGGCAGAGTAGATTATAATAGGGGTAAACAGTGGTGGCTCAAGGGGCCCTCAAGGGCCCCTGGCTCCCTCCAAGAGTCCACCTTCTCACCACCATTCTCTCATCAGCTGCTCTCGCTCCTCACCCTCTTTCTCATCATTGTAGCACCTGCTAGCTTGACAGGCAGAGAGGCAGCAATCAGTTAGGCAGTGGCATCTACTGCTCCTCCTCTCACCACCACCATTGTCTGGGCCAGAGCGGGAGGCAGGTGAACCAGCAGGTTAGAGTGGTGACGAGGAGGAGCAAGTCCAGGGGCTCTTGTCAGTGGGGCCCTGGAGGCCCAACCATGCCTATCCTTGACTCCAGTCCTGGGGTGAACATAGTCAAATAGTATATGATTTTATATGTCCATCTTTGGGAGACTTTTTTTAAAAAATTAGTGTCTAAAACACTGGCAGATTGACAGATTTCATGGGGAAAGGGTCACAAAGAGAATGATGCCAACAATTTAATGTCGTATGTTAATTTTCTTAGCTGCCCTGTCCCTAGAGTTTGCAATTCAAAAGCCCACAGAAAATATCTGAATAGAAATTAGACTAACCAATATGTCCTAAGCCCACACAAAACACACTCTTGCTTAATTCTGGCTCCAGTCACTTTTAGCATGGATCGCCAATTAGTATATAAACATTTTCAATTCAAGTGCAAATTTAAGAGCTCATGGTGAGATAAAAGAAACTAAACCGTACTGACAACCATCACCATGCAGGATTGTGGTACAGTGATCTAGGGGGCAGAAGGTAAATCTGGCTTTCCTGGTAGATCTTTGGGTGATTTGCAAGAGATCGGCAAGGATTTCTGACTCCTGTTGGGAATGTCGGGCTATTACTCCTAATTGTTTAAAATTAAAATAGCAGCAACAAAATGACTGTCCATCCCCTTCTACCCTAAATTACAGTGCTTAAATGAAGAAAGTCTGGGTTAAGCAGAAGTGGATGTTTTTTGTGGAGGGACTGTAAATTCCACTTATTCGGGTACTCAGAACAGATTCCTGGTCTCAGAATTCTTTCATTCTAATTGTATTTCTCTTGCACCAGGCTCTGATTATTGGATTTGTGGGTTCTAGTAAACAAAAGCAGGTCCCACAAGCCTGAAGCTTGCCTACTATGCTTGATCTAGACTCTAGAGTAGGGGTCCACAACCTTTTTGGTCCCAAGGGCCACAGCATGTATCAGTGGGGGGGGCACACACACACGGGTGCATGCTTGCAAGCAGACACACACACACGGGTGCATGCATGCAAGCAGATGCGCATGCACGCACGCACGAATACATTCTTCCCATACATTCTCACTTTTTTTCAAAACCTGGAAGCAGGCCCTCTAAGTGCTAGTTTCTGGAGAAGTCCTCTGGGAAACAGGCCCCCTGAATGCTAGTTCCTAGAGTGTTTTTGGCAGCAGCGGCAGCAAATTAGGTGGTGATTTGGGCTGTGAGGGTCATGGAGTGCTGCTAATAACACCTTGGGGCTGCAATTAACACCTTGGGGACACAGGTGACCCACAGGCTGTTCACCCTTGCTCTAGAGCATACACACAAGCCCTAACTCACAACAGAGTTAACCACTGAGAGCAAAGTTAGTTAGAAGTCATTAGTGTTCTGGTCAGTGGTGGGTCTTTTAAAAAGGCTATTACACTTTGCAGAATATGTCCAGAATTCAACCCTCGACCAGGGCCAACACTGAGATATCTGTAGAAACCTTCAGAGAAGGAACCTAAAAAGTTTCACAGTATCTAATTGTATCCTTTTCTTATCTATTTTTTTTAATTTAAATTTCTTGTTTCTTTTCTAGAACCCAACTGAGATCCAAGCCACATTAATGATTTAAATTCACATTATATTTCCAATCTAATACCCATTAGCAGTCTTATTCATATAGGCAAACATGATATAGTTTATTAAATAGATAAAATACAATTATTCCTCACCCCCAGCCTCCAAAAAAAATAGCTCATGAGATCTACGGCAGTCATAAAAACCTCTGGTAATGCAGCTGCCATTGAGAGCCTTTTGGCATAGGATGTGTCATATGCGCAGCTCTGCCCTGCCCACCCCAGAATGCCTCCCAGCCCCGCCCCTTTTCAGTTGCTCTGCGCTCATCTTCCGAGCGCAGAGGACAGGGCTTCTTCGCGCTACCTCAGAGGCAGCGCGGATGAGGGGGGAGGACAGATTTCCGGGAACCAACCTTGGAGCGCACACTCTGAGGTCAGTTCCTGGAATAGAGCATATCCTATGGCCCTCTATACAGTGTATAGTGGCCATAGGATTGCTCCCTAAGGGGCTTTTGTATCTGAGTGGACACGTTGGTGCATGCCACCACTCACAGCTATGGTAAAATGTTGGATTTCACTGTTGATTTCTATGGGTTCTCATTTTTCTCTAGGGGAGAAAACATTTTTTTAATAAATCTATTGAAATCAGAATTTCAAGGTATGTGATTTTTCATGTCTCTATGCAAAAACATGTAACAATGCAGCATGGCAGGGGCAGTTTTCACTCCAGAGCATCAGAAAAAGTCAGTAACTCGGGGTGGAGCAATAGTAACTTCAGAATATTACAAAGCTGGCCACCGTTGTCTTTATTGCTGCAGTCTGAATGCATTTAAGAAACAAGAAAATTTCCCACATTTACTCCTTGGTAAGTTGGTCATTTGTATTCACCTTATGTAAGCTATTATACCCTTCCTTTATATAATTACTGCACCTTCTATTAAGTGCAAAGTTAATACAAAAGTCAAGGACAATTTCAATGTCAACGAATTGGGTATGGCACAGATTTTGTTTATTTATTTTATTTGCATCATTTGTATACCGCTCCTATCTAAAGAGATTCTGGAGCAGTGAACAGTAAGAGATTTTGGCCATAGTGCATCAGTTACTTGAGCAAAGATGGATATCACAGCTCTTTAAATTAGCATTAACGTCTTTGGGCACTCAAAATAGTTACAAGAAGAAGGGAAAAGTCATACAATTAAGGCTTGTTTATGGAATAAGAGCTATTCATGTTTATAAACATGAAGATCATGATTAGTGGAAGCATTAACAAACCAACTGGACTTCTAGACTTGATATATAGTTACGGGTTAGTTTGATCCTTCTTTCCTTTTGTAACATGAAATACTATTCGAGACTCTGTACACTGTTTAATTTCTTTTTTTCTTTAAATGAGGAGATGAGACAATACCAGGGCTCAACCCCTAGGAATTGTTATTTTTTTTTGGGGGGGGGGGTCTAACAAATGATGCTATTGTTGTTGGTTGAACTGCTAGGGGGGATATATTTGATCTAGTATCAAATATATTGATTGAGCTCTGGTATTCAAAGCTGCTTGTTTTGAAACTCTTAGTTCACCTCTTGGATATGTAAGTCAGTCTCCTCCAACCTGGCGCCCTCCAGATGTGTTGGACTACAGCTCCCATTATTTCCAGCCAGCATGACCATTGGCCACAGCTAATAAAAAAAGGTTCCTCTGAGCATTTGTAAAGAGAGTACCTAAATGTCACACTGGGCAAACCAGTACCTAGGTTAGGAAACGGGGCTTTCAATTTACTGGCAAGCTTGAGCTCTGGAATCTCTGGGGATTTGTTTTTCTAATATCCTTGCCTGTTCTGCCATTATTTCATATTATGAGAAGATAAAAAGGTCAGTGTTAAAAAGACTTTCATTTTCTAAGACTTCCCATACATGGTGTTTTCAATTTATTTATTTTTCACATTTGAACAAGGTTATGGCACCTATGTAAATAATTTGCGTAATGACAATGACAGTCACTATAATAAATATAGTAAATAGTTATTTGCCCTCTGACATTCAGAATTTATAACATAAGAATTTTTAGCTTTTGTTGAAACTTCAAGGGAGCATCTACAGCCAATATTATTTCTGTGTGAGTTATGGGATACCTAACGTGTACTAATTCCCTTGTACTGGGGAGTATGGGGAAAGGAAGATAGATTGAGAGAGAGGAAGAAATGTGAAGATGAACGTCTGCAGATTATTCAAAATATGAGAGGAAGGTAAAGTGTGTAAACTAAGTGAAAGAGAAAAGACGCAAAAAGATGAGACAAAGGGTTAGGTGGAAGAGAGAAACATCAAAAGGTGAGTGAAAGGGTTTAAAGTCTGTATATAATGAAAAAAGAGGACAGCAGGAGGGAAAACAGATAGCAGAAAGGAAAAGATGGAGACCTTTTCTCCGCTGGAAGATCTTGCCTCTTCTCAGTTGCTGACAAGAATCACTGGCTTTGAGAACAACTGATTGAAATTGCAGGGACTGGCAGGGGATCCCCAGATCACCTCCTGCAAAGTAGGAAGATGGAATCGGAGCCATACTTGCTTGTTGCTTGTGGGGGTGGTGGGAAGCGGAAAGGAGAATGTCTTCACGCTGAGTATCTGAACAACAGTTCCTTTATTTTTACATGTGTGAACATTAGAAATATTTTTTTCCTCCCCTTTTTGTTAAGTAACAAAAATGGAGTGCTCATGTGGGATTGCCAGATGTTCAGCCTGTGGAGGCAGGTTGCGAGGAAGGGGGTGGGGAAAGAAAGCTAGGAAGAACAGTAACCAAAAGCAATCCACAGGATCACTATCTCAGCTACTAGGGATGGCGGAGAATTTCTCTCCGAATCTTCGGGAGGCTGAGTGCCGACGCATTTGGCCCCCCGAAGTTGGTTGGGAAATTCTCCGCCGGCCCCCCGCCTCCCCCGGGACGGGACTTACCTTCAGTGAATGTCCCTCTGGGCGGCGGGTCCTGGCGGCGGTTTAGCGGCGGTTCGGCGGCGGTTCGGCGTGGGTGGGAGCGGCGGCCGGTCTCCTGACTGGCTGCCGCCGCCGCCATTGCAAAAAAAAAAAAAAAAAGTAAAAAAACCCCCATGTTAGGCTACGTAACAATTTAGGTAGCCTATCACGGCTAGATTTCCAAAGTCAGCCGTGATAGGCTACGTAAATCGTCACGTAGCCTATCACGGGTGACTTTGAAAAAAAAAAAAAGCGCATATGCAAATGGCGGCGGCCCATGGGCGCCACCATTTGCATTCCTTATTTTGGCACGTCTAGTCTACGTAAAGATTTACGTAAACTACGGCGAAAATAAGGGCACGCTATTTGCATTGTCCTTATTTTCGCCATAGTCTCCATAGAAGCCTCCCCCCCGGCCTGAATTTCGGCTGAGCGAGGCGGGAAGCCTCCCCCCCTTCGCCTGAACTTTGGGGGGGAAAGCGAAGAGCCTCCCCCACATCGCGAAGCCAAGCTGAGAAAAGGTAAGTGACTTTCGTACATCCCTAGCTACAGCCCTCCTCTCAGCACCAGTGTCTTTTCTGGCATGACATCTAACAGCTTTCTATGATTATCCTTTTTGAACAGAGACATACATTTTCAATAGCATGAGATATGTGGCCCTACTCAGCCTTGTTGTTGGTTGTGCTGCTAGGGGATATATTTGATCTAGCATCTGTAAAGTGGAAATTTGACCCAAAGACCTATCTGCTGATTTCTACAAATCAAGATATGTGTACAATGCAATAAATTAGGAATGTGTTGGATGTAGTGCTGAAAGTTTTTAAAATCATGTAATCAGAAGATTAATCAACCAAAGCTTTAGTTGATGAATCAGTTGGGGATCAGTTTTAATCAGTGGTGAATTCAGAATACATTTGTCGCTAATCTGGCTCTGGTGAGTTACTGTAAGAGGGAATGAGAAAGAATATACTAACGATGTCCTTTTTTTCTAACAGTGAATAGCAGCTTTTGTTTATTAAGTTATAAGTCACCTCACACTTCCTTCAGTATCTCAAAAAGGCTACCTATACTGAGATTTTGGTGAGATGAACTTAATTGACCAGTCCACTAAAAAATCTTTAATTGGTTATCAGCCCTAATTATATGACATCCTACACCCTCCCCCACACGTCATGGGATTTGAACCTGAATCTTCCACATCCACACCCATCATATGATGAGAGCTGATCACATGGCAACTCAGGATGTGGTAATAGCTCACTGCATAAAGCAGCTGTGGCAGCTGTCTCATAAGAAGTAGTCCTTAGCTACATAAGTTTGTTTGGAAAGTAATTTCAAGTAGCTTTTTTGTTGATGAAGGCAAAGTTAATTTGATGACCGTAAATACTGGTATTAATATAGCCTTATGTTTGTTTATGTATAGTATTTCAGCCCTATGGCATTTTGTTAGGAATTTCTCTTTCTTTCTTTCTTTCTTTCTTTCTTTCTTTCTTTCTTATTAACATTTATATACTGCCCTATGTGCTAAAAAGCCATCAAGGCACTATGCAACAATTTAAAACAATAAAACGTTGCAACAATAAAAACAAGAACATTAAAAACAGTAACATCAATTAAAATATTAAAAACTACACATTTTAAAAAGCTAAAGGACTTTACAGTCTTTCTAAAAGCCAAGACAGTGGGGACCAATTGTAGTTCTTGAGGAAGAGCATTCCATTGTTTAGGGGGAACAAAGAAGAAAGCCCTTTCATGAGTTCCCATGAAACAGGCTTCTCTTGCAGATCTTAGTACTCAGGCAGATTCATAAAGAGACAGGAGGTCTTGCTCTTGTCACAAATGAATGCCTTTGGGGTGATCTGCACAGAGATGCATATATATATATATATATATATCTCACTCACACTCACACACACCACACACACACACACACACACACACACACAATAAATGAATGTGTGAATCCCACCCCCCTCTCCAAGACCACTTTTCATTTTTGATAGCATAAATGGTAAAATTAGGGGAGGATCAAAAAACTCTAGGAAGTCGTAAGCTGGAAGATATGAAGCAGAAATTCACCACTTAGAATTACAAGAGGTTTCCCATGTTGCATTGTTGAATCATTGTTCCATTTTGTGATTCTTAAGCTATTCTTCATCTTTACCCTCCTTGTTTCTTTCATTTTCTTTCCACAGCTAGTCTAGCTATCCCTAATTTTGTAAAACATACACATAAAAGGATGGTCACTGCTGACCCCAGACTCTACTAGTTAGAAGGGGAGAGGAAACCCTAATAGATTGACTGTGGCTTGCAAAATAGTTTCAAGTCTTAATCAGTGCAAAAGATAGTAAGATGTAATTTATAACCTGTTGCACTTGAGCTTTATAAGCACATGAGAGAATGCATGAAGATTAACATAAAGAGGTGGGGTTCAGATTTGTTCTGTGACAGTGTATGTCATCCCAGGCTGGCCTTAAGACATTGTTAGATCTGAAGGGAAAAATACAAATGACCATCCCCTGCCTATGAATGGGTATCAGTTTTTAATGGCACCAAGGCAGAGACTGGAGGAAAGAAACACTGTTGCCTCTAGTATCTGCCACCTGAAGCATACCGCTTCACATTATTTTATGTTAAGGCAGGCCCTGGGATCATCTTGAAATTGCAAGCAAATGGCTGAGAAACACAGGCTGCACAGTCTTGTTCAGTTGTACACAGGCAAGTTCTGTTCAAATCGACAGGGTTTTATATGCCCATAAATACAAGTAGAATTGATGGCGCTGTGGTTAAATGAGTTCTCAGTGGGATTACCTTTCTATTAAAAAATGCAGTTGTGATTGGATGTTGGCTTGTTTGTGGCTTTCCTGACTCAAATTCACAAGGAATACAACAGAGTGAAGAGCTATAGTACATCATGAATATGAATTCTCAGCTTCCTGTTCTTTGATGTCCTCTAAAATAACTTCCTGCCGAGAGCTTCCCTGATAGTTCCAGAGACGGACTCTGCTGAATAGCCTGGCTGGGAATTAAAATATGTTCTGCAGCTCTCTCTGGTAAGAAAGGCACAGAATATGCTTTGTTGACTTAACTCAGTTATATATGACTGGGTATTTTCTGCCCTGATAATAATTTTTCTTCTCTTCTGATAGATTTTCCTCATTTTACTGGCATCAGAGGTAAAACCACCTCAGAATATCTAGGCACCATGCAGTGGTAGCATAAAATGTATTTGATGACGGCATGTGGCTAATATCTTCCATGACCCAAATACCTGAACTAGTAGTCGCTGAGTGTATTTCCCAATAGAACCATCATGGGCTATAGATCAGCCTAAATTGCTTAATGGAAATCACTGATACACATTTAGGACCCATCAGACTAACTTCTGTTCCAGGTAAATTGGAAGAAAGCATTGAGGCTAGAATTGTAGACCCACTTCTTCACTAACAATACCCCCATTTGAGTTGCCTCTGGAGCGTGGAGGGCTGCTCTGGATTTGTGGGCCAACTATTTGTGAGAACGAGCTCAGTGTGGGAACTATGTGGCTGCTATGATTTGTGCCATACATTAACAGTTCCCACATGGAGGCACTGATTCTCACAAATGGGATATCTCTATGTGGCTGCCACCATGCTACAAGGTCACTGGCATTTTCAAGGCAGTCACTATGAGTTTGAACTAGGTCACTACAAAATCAGCCTTTGCAGTTAGTGCACATAACTTCCCTTTCCAGCCATTTAGAATTCTTTGGGAATTAAAAAGAACAACAACCATGAAACTGTGGGGTAGGAAGGAATAAATGTTCTGTGGAGGGAAGCAAGCAGTGGAAGTCCCTATTGGCCTGTACTGGAATCAGGGCCATTTCATGGGTGTAAAGACAATTAGCCAAGTATGCCAGATTATACAGGATGTTGAAATCCAAACACACTGTGAAGAGCTCCAAAAGAATTTTTCCAAAGGGTGAATTTGTAACAAAATGAGATTTAATGTAAGTGTGAAGTGGTGCACATTGGGGTAACAAATCTTAACTTCACATTGGCACTGATGGGCTTTGAACTGGTTGTCATTATTCAGGAAAGAAATCTTGGGATTGTGGAAAACTCATGGGGATGGATCCACTGAAAGCCTCCCACAAAGAGAAAGGTTCCTTTCACCTGTGGAAGGCTTTTGATCCACTGGAGCTTTTCTGCTGGTTAAACAGGGGAGGAGGTGCTCTTTGGCAATTCCCTTTTCCTCTGCAGTCTCTTATGTGCCTTGAAAATCCACTCCACAGATGGTGCTAGTGGGTACAGAGGAAGTGGAAAATCAGTGAAAACTGTCTCCCCTGCTTTCTGCCAGCATGCACATTTTGAGTGGAACTCCACTCAGGGATGCTCCCTCTGGCAGAATAAAAATTCTGGAAATGTTGAACCCATTGAAAATTTCAACTCCATATGCTGCATCACTGAATAAGATAAAGTAAACATTGGGAATTACTAGAAAAGAGACTGAAAAACTACACAGGAAGTATCAAAATGCCATTATATAATTTTTGTGTGTGGCCACATTTGGAATGCTGTGTATACTTGCTGGCCCCATCACAAAAAGGATGTGTTAGGGATACCAAAAGAGTAACAAATGATCAAAGGCCTGGAGCCCCTTACCTAAAAGGAAAGTTGCAGTATATCATGAAGAGAATGCCGCAGAAAGGATACAAAACCAACAACAACAACAACAACTTTAATAAATAAAGCTTATTGAGAACAGACCATGCAGGCTACTGCTGTGGTCACTACTGAACAGAAGCTGAAAGCTGGCTCAGCACTTTCTGGTATGGCAAACCAGAGGGCCAATACACTACAAAAGTCTGTAAGGGTGCAATCCTATTTTTATTTTATTTTTATTTATTTCATTTCTATACTTCCCAATAGCCAAAAGTCTCTGGGCCATTCACAAAAAATTAAAACCCAAAAGCGTAGGATAAAACAATATAAAATATGAAAGCATTAAAACCACTTTATAATAATACAACCAGAATAAAACCTAGCAACAATGCAGAGATTTAAATTACAGTTTAAAACACCAAAGCTAAAAGACGAGAAGCTAAAATACTGGGAGAATAAAAAAAAGGTCTTCACCTGGTGCCAGAAGGAGTACAATGTAGGTGCCAGGCGAACCTCTCTAGGGAGCTCAATCCACAGCTGATATGGGTTACGCCCTCAGTAGACAGAAGCATCTGATCTCGGTAGGGATGTTAGAGAATTCCGCCATGGATCCCAGGAAGGCTGAATTCCAGTGAATTTGGCCCCCCGGAATCTGTGGCGGAAAGGAGCAACCTGCCCCACCACCACTCCGCGAAAGCCCTTCGAAACGGAGCCTACCTGGCTCCGGTGGTGGTGGCTCTGGTGGCAGATGAAGCAGCGGTGGCAGCAACAGCGGTGGCTCTGGCCACTGCTGGGCTGCTGCGGCCGCAAATGGCGGCCATCGTAGTGGCTGCCATTTGTGTCCCTATGCCAGCCTGTGATAGGCTATGTATATATTTACGTAGCCTATCACGGCTAAAGCAGGGATGCAAATGGCATCCCCTATGCCATTTGCGTTCCCGCTTTAGCTGTGATAGGTTACATAAATATATATGTAGCCTATCACGGGCTGGCGTAGGGACACAAATGGTGTCCCCTACACAGGACGCCATTTGCGTCTGCAGCAGCCTGGCAGTGGCTGGAGTGCTGCGGGTTGGCCCAGCTGGCAGCTCTGCGGACTGGCCGCAGAGCGGAGCCGGCCGGGCAGGATTCCGGGGGGGAGGAACGGATCGCCTTCCCCCACCTGCAGACCCCAGCAGAGCCAGGTAAGTGGGGTTTTGTACACCCCTAGATCTTGGAGGCTTCTGTGTATCCACTGCCCTGCCAGGCTGGTGTCACCAGGCCAGGAGGAGCAATGGAGGCAGAGGTGGGGCTGGAGAGACCATAGGAAATATCGTATCCTGGCCTTTCTTCTCCACACCCCACCCACCGGAATGCCCCCTTGTAAGCCTCTCCAAGGTCCTCTGAGGCTGCTTTTGTGACCTCAGAAAGCAGCTGGTGTGGTTCTTTCCACAAGGGATGCAAGGGTGTGGGGGCCGATCTACACTTATGGGTTTTTTCTCTTCCAATGAGTTTTCACCACCCGTCTTTCACACTACATGGTAGCCACCTCGAATTGGAACTGGAATGTCCCACTTCTGTGCTCCCGCTTTCAATACCCTGATATCCTGGTATTTCCCCTTAATGTGCTCTGATTTTCCACCTTCGCTATCATATCTGGCCGTAGTCCCCTCCCCTGCCTGTCTATATATGGAACTGTTTGTATTTCCCTCCTGTCCAATCACAGCTCTCGACGGCCCAATGTCATCTTCCGGCTACTGATCTCATAGCTTCCTCAGCACTCAGTGTTTCCTCAGCAACAAGCAAAGGGCTGGATATGCGCGCACTTGTCTGATCTCGAAAGCTAAGCAAGGTCGGCCCCGGTCAGTAGTTGGATGCGCAACCGCCTGGGAATCAGGCTTCTTGCATTGAGCAGGGGGTTGTTCTATCCCTTCCAATGAGACTAAGTTTTACCCCCTCCTATCCCTCACTCTGGATTTTTTTTTTAATTAAGGCATTATTTTCAAAGAATCGTGGCTTCTCCACGATGTTTTTTTTCTCATTCAGGCATGATCTTTGAAGATTCGAAGCTGTGAAGCTTCACAGCTTCCAATCTTCAAAGATCATGCCTGAATTATGGAAAAAAAACAACACGGAGAAGCCACGATTCTTTGATTCTTTGAAGATCATGCCTGAGCTAGGAAAAAAAACATGGCGGAGAAGCCACGATTCTTCGAAGATAATGCCTTAATTAAAAAAATAATCCGGAGCGGGGGATAAGGAGGGGGTAAAACTTAGCCTGATTTCCAGGCGGTTGCCCATCCAACTACTGACCGGGGCTGACCCTGCCTGCTTAGCTTCTGCGATCAGACAAGCATGCACACATCCAGCCCTTTGCTTGTTGCTGAAGAAACATTGAATGCTGAGGAAGCTATGTGATCAGTAGCTGGAAGACGACATCGGGCCGTCAAGAGCTGTGAGTATGGTGGGCGTAGAATCAGCAGAAACAGGAAGAGTTTCTGATCCTCCAATGGGAGCCTCCGTCTTTAAAAGCAGGAAAACCGCACAGCACTCGAGTGTGAACCGAGCTCACAAATTCGATGAAGCATCGCAACAGGGAAAATGGGTGAGTGTGGATAATCACATTTTAATGCGAGAGTGTTTAACCCGACGGGACACTGAATTCATTGCGATGGCGGGTGCAATGTAGATTGGCCTTGGGTTGGAATCAGATTCCAGAGTCCCCCTTCTGAGGTCCTAGACTGTCTACAGCCTCAGAGGGGACTCCAAAGAATTCTATAGTCCCTGGGACACTCTCCCAGCACCGTAGGATTGCTCTCTAAAACTTTTTTTCTTTCTTTCTTTCTTTCTTTCTTTCTTTCTTTCTTTCTTTCTATCTGACATGATGTCTAATTCTAGATATCACTTTTATAGTCACAGTTTCTTTATTTGCTTGGGTGATTAGTGTATCCCATATTAGGCTAAATTGGAATAAGAAGATTTACTAGGAGCGGTGTCTTACACATGGCGCTACTAAGCCAAACTCATAAGTATCTCTTGGCATTTCTCTTGATCTTTATATTTGAATAAGTGCTCTAATGTTGAAATCCCCTGGCAAATGTTGTGCGTGAAATGAAATCCCATGACAAATTTGGGGTGGGACAAAATTCACAGGTGCTCATTGCCACAGAGTTCCTTTCCTGGCATCCACCAGCTGGCAGCCATTTGTTTTACCTCGAAAGCCTTTATATAGCATTCCCACCCCCCCAAAGGGGTTTGGGGTAAAAAAAAAAAATCCACCCGAAGAGGAGTTTGACAGCGGGTGTTGGATTCTATCCCCACCCCAAATTTGTGTTCCGCCAAAGCTAGTTGAACAGCCCGTGCCGCATTTCACCACTTGTGAATAAGACAATGAAATGGGGGGTAGAGAGGATTTCTGTTTGGCCCCAATGGAAGCACCTCAAAGAGGCTTCCAATAATTTATTGCTGAAAATTCAGAGTTGCAGGATAGCAGCTTGCAGTAAATCAACTGGCCAAAAGGGCAAGATTGGCTGGTTTCTCAGGGAGTCTACTAATCCTTCCAACTCTCCCCCTTTTTGTTTTATCCATAACCATGTGTTAGTGGGTGGGTATTTTTTCCTTCAATCTGGTAAATTATTTTTATTTGAGTCCACTCAGAGCTCTTCAGCCATGGGAAGTTTTGAATCAACTGAAAGTGTTGGAATGAACCTATGGGGTCTGATAACATAGTTTGGTGCCATGTCTTAATCTATAACTGTTTACAAACTATGGTTGTGACGTGAGGGGCTGCCAAACCAGGTTGAAGCTGGTTTGCACATCACATTTTGTGCTACTTGTGGTTTGCTGTTATGTCTAAACACACGAGCCATTAAAAAGCCATAATTGGGCCACTGCTCTGTGTCAAGAGACAATGGGAGTGAATATCTGAACTTTTGAAGCTGATTGCTGGCTGGATTTGGGGGGGGGGGGGAGCCAAGAAGGAATTCTAAATCATGGTCTGACTTCTCTATTTTTGGAAACGTGTTTGTGAGTACTTGTTATGTTCTTGGGAGTTAATTTCCACCTGTTGGGAAATATATTATGTGGGTGCTGCAGCATTTAAAGGTGATGGGGACTGCATAGAAATTTGTAGTAGTTTAGGAGTAGTAAATAAGGGGATTTGAGCATGCTCACTCACCCCTGTAGTATGATGAACTTACCCTTCTTAGAAATACATCAAGAGGGGTAGTATCACATCATGGTTCTGTTGTGTCCCTGGTAGGGGTTTAAATTACCAGGTGGGATCCATTTTGTTCCAGGAATTTCACCATCTACTAAATAATGCAAAGTTTAAGAAATGTAGTGATGCATGTAAATAAGGTGCACGCAGTTAAATATGATCTAAAATTGTTTCATAAATTATATTTAAAACATATACTAGACTTTGTTCTTAAGTAGGCTGAAAACCTGTGTGGTAATGATCAGCGTATCAGCCTAGAATCGTGGAGACCCAGGTTGAAATCCCTCCTCAGCCACAAAGCTCGCTGACTGGCATTGGCTCAGTCACTGTCTCTTAGCCTAACCTACCTCACAGTGTTGTTGTGGGGATAAAAGTGGGGGAGACACATGTAGGCCACTCTGAGCACCTTGGAGGAAAGGTGTGATAAAAAATGTAGCATGTACATGTTTAAAAAAGGCTTTTGGAAAATATCTTGGTCCAGTGAAATCAATAGGAGTTGCTTTCCTTTTGTTAATTGATGCAAGTGCCAGTGTACACTGTATGCAGTTGTTGTGGTCTAGTATATTCTGCCCACTACCACACTAATTCTTCAACTCTCATTTCTGTAGCTTTATTTTTCCTCTCAATTGCCTTCCTAAACTGGCAGCCATTGTCTTCTCTTATCTATTGTACAGCACCTAGTTTTTATGGAGGGACTTAACTAATAATGAATTTTATTATGGTTACTATCTGACTGTTTTGAGTCAGACAATGCTTCCCTTTGCAGAAGCCACACTGACTTGATCCTCAGGAAACTTTGATCATTTATAATATGGAATCTATGTTTGATTTGTCAGTTAAGAAATTTTCCTTTATCCATTTCAGAATGGGTAAGATCACATGGAGAAGTTGTTTATTTGAATATGCAAAAACGTTGTGCTAAAAATAAAAGCAAAAATATCTATGTGTGCTACAGTAGCAATGAAAACAGCAGCAGCAGCACAATTTGTGTGTACTTGAATTTCCCAAAACTATGTTAATAGAGAGCACTTGGAATGACATATTCTGTGCCTTCTGTGCAGTTCACTGGTTTCACTCGGAGGGATATTCCACATCACCCTTGGCCAGCAACTACACAGGTGCATCTTGCAATGAATAAATTATGTGTGCCAGTGAACTAAGAACAAATGGCAAGAGGCACGCAGGACTAGAGCAGTGACAGCAATCATGTCTCTTGCTGTCAGCAGAGGAGAAGGAAAAGGGCATCACCTCTCCCTCTGTCTCCAGTTTTGCCCATCTCTAATCTTCGGTAGACTGATTTCAGGCAGCTGGAATTTTTCTTCTTAGAAAAGTCAATGCTTGCCTTTCAAGGGAGGCATTAACATATTACCTGTTTCTTACAGAGGGCTGCTCTGCTCCCATTTATCCCTTATTCATGTTTCATTAACACTTAATGCAATTATGCAACTGTGGAAGTTCATAAACATATATAGTGAGCAGCATGCATGTATGTATGTAGTGGAGCACAATTACAAAACCTGTTTTCCAGAAGACTCCTCAGTACATCACACCCGACTCCTGTTTAGCTGTCTTCAAGCTAACATGTAAAACAGCATTAATCATGTTAATCAAATCGTTAGGGTAATTTCCGATCCATTTACATTTGAAGGCAAATAATCAGACAAAGGTGGCTACTTTGACTTTTTTGTAACCTCATGCAACTATGATAAACAGTGCAATCCTAAATGGGATGAGGAGTGAAGTGTGGTGCTAAAGGTGTATGGTGAGATGGACACAATTCTCCTATCATCATGCATCTCCTATGTCTGAAATCACCCTGTCACCCCCCTTTGGTTTCAGAGGTGGGAAATTGGTTGCACCAGCTGTAGTCTGGCATAGAGGGGTGGGGTGATCCTAGCGCCTCCCCAGCCAATGATGGGACTTTGGCATTTGGATTCAGCAGACCCGAGGCTGCCATGCCACCCCACCTCCAGAATGCCCTGTTTTAGGGGGCTCCCGCTGCCTTCTGCTGGTGGTAGATTTACATCCATGGAGCTTTCTGTGGGTGTAATTGTGGCTTCTGAGCAGACAGTACCTCCCCCAGTGACAGAGCAGGGCTTCTGCAGGATCCTAGCCCCTCTTGGATCCAAGAGAGTTAGGATTGCTCTGCAAATTAAAATGACAAATACTGGGGGAGGGCAGATTACTGATGCATCACTTTTGCTTCTTTTTAATAGAAAAGTTGTATAACATTTTAAATAATATACATGTGTGCATGTTCATTTCATGTGTGTGTGTGTGCATGTATATGCATATCGAAAGTATGTATATAGAAATGAATGTATTTACACTTGAAACAATATGATGGAATGATACCGTATTAGTCTGAATTTGGTATAGCCTTGCAGTAGTAGTACTAGTAATTAATAAAAGCAGCTTAGGTTCCCCTAGCCTGTTGGTACAATCAGCAGAACACTTTAGTTAGTTCCCCGAGGAGTTTTTCCTACAAAAACAGAGCTAGGACAAACAATTTCTAAGGATTAAATTATATGCTGTCTGAACTTCACATTGAGCTAGTTCATAAGCCTCAGGCTCACACCTTCCCCTCTCTCCATCCCTCATATGCTCAAATGCATTCCCTCACTTCTTTGTTCATGCAAACTACAATTTACTGTTACAGCTGAATCAGCGAACTATGCTTTGTGCTTGCTCTCTAAACTAGAGGTCCACTTAAACCCCTGATATCTGATTTGGAATGAATGCATAAACCATAGTTTGCTGTTCTCATATAACTGCAAACAATGGTGTGTGCCAGCCTTCTTCAACCTGGTGCCCTCCAGATGCAAGTCCCATCATACCCAGCCAGAATGGTCATACTGGCTGACAATGATAGGAGTTGTAGTCCAACACATCTGGAGGGCATCAGGTTATTGGGGGCTGGCTTGTGCAAACACTGAAGAAAAAAGGGAATGTGAACAGACAAGTGGAGGAGAGAACAGAAACATATGAGAAAATAGCAAAACTGTTTTTTCTGCCAAAGTGGCAGAGAGAATACCTTGATTTTTAGGAGTGCCATGATGAGACAGGATTTCCTGCAGAGCAAAGATCACATATTTGCAGTGGAAGCTGTGTTCCAAACAAAGCAAAAGATTTTTTAACCACTTATTGTGAAACGGGGTGGTGGGGGGTGGGAGTGGGGTAAGAAGAAGATGCACAAAAAGATATTTCATAACAAAGCTAAGTCTGCAGAAAGGGAAATAAAGGACAAAGGCCTAGTCTGATCACTGTCCAGATGAAAATAGGATGTTTGTATGGTGCTATGTTATGATGCAAAAATGCTTCTGTACAAAAGCTGGTTAATATTTAGACTTCTTTTTACAGCATGTTTTAAGGTAGAAGTAGTTCTGGGAGATGATTCCCAGTAGTAAATTAGCTCCTGTCTTCTTAATAGATTTTACTAATTCCCCCTGGGGGTATAGTTCCCCCTGAACAATCCTACATCCCTCATTCCTAAGTCTCAGACTGAATAATCTTCCCTCAGCAGAAAGCTAGCTGCTGGGGGCCAGAACAAGAAGTGGATGTTGTTGCCTAGTACACACACATATCCACATGCATGCACACGCACACACATGTGCACACACGTGTGCACACACACATACTTTCTTTAAAAGGGCTCTTCAAAGGTGGGTAACCCACTGCAGTGGCAGAAGATGCCAAGGGGAGGAGGGCATTAGGGACTGCATTAGGAGAGGTCAGGGGCTATGGGCTGAACTGCTCTGCTCTAGCAGTTTTACCCTGGCTATGAAATGCCAGCTTGAACAGAACTATCCAAAGCTACTACTGCGACCACTTTAGAAAACATCCAGGTGAAGAGGTATGAGAAAGGCTGGATATTGACCAAGAATGCCTCTCTACATGCCATTGCGACTTCTGTCTGTTTTGTAGATGCCTAGTGTAGAAGGTGTAAGGGGACATAAAGGCGAAGGGGGTATCTATGGTAATTATGTACACACATGCGTGCACTTATGACCTTGTGGATATACAGTTGTGGTTCTATTGCCCAGTGAAATAAAAAGCAACTAATCATTGGCTCCTGAAACTAAAACCCTGTGGCAGTTGTGCACATTGAGGTCTCCCAAATGTGTTACTCAGGATATTTAAATAAGTGGATCAGGCCTTTTGCTAACCTTTGTCAGGGAAATAGCAATGTAGTAACAAGTGGCGTTGACTTCCCTTGATGCCTGTCAGCCCCTGCTTAGAGTGACCTGAGTAATATACTTGGGGGCTGTTGTGTTAATTGGTTAGAGGGCAAATGGCTTTTACTATAACTCTTATGGTCTTCTGATAAAAGTACTAGAGGTGCCAGATGATGAAAGGGAAGAATATGATCCAAGGTTTTAAGGTATTAAGTCCGAAATTGTTCTATTTACCACTTTCTAAAAACATTTGCAGCTTTTTACATACCCACTTTTTCTTTGCAAAAGTTGATTCCTGTTACTTATCTTGTGGCTGACAAATCTAATAAACAGCAGTAGATATCATTGCAAGATCTGACAGCCTCTCTGATGGGCCCAGTTTATTGTTCGGTGCCTTGCTTGGACCCCCTGCTATGATACACTCTGTATATTTAGGGCACCTCAAAAACTCCATTCACACGAGATTTGAATAGGACAACATGCTAGATCATCTGGCTGAGTGCTTACTACCTAGAGCTATTGAAGCACAACTGCAGAATAAAGTACTTGCTAATGGTGCAAAATTGATCTAAGAGAGTTCAGACTTACATTTTGACAGAGGTTAAGGTTTGCTTCATGTTTGGGGAAAATCCAAAAAGCATAGATAAAAATGCTTTGTGACAAGTGTCACCATAATATTTGGAAGAGAGGTGATGAAAGTGGGAGAATTATTCCTCTTCAAAATTGCTATGGGGTGGGAAAGTGTTCTCTCCCAGATTGGGCTGGTGGTTGTGACATGGTTTGATCCTTGGCTCCTACATACTCGTGTGTGTGTGTGAGAGAGAGGTATAATATATATATATGTAGGTGAAGAATAACACCTACCTAAGTGATTCTGAAATTAAAATGACAATATAAACCAACTAGATACAAGGACAAGATAAACTGATGTAAACAGTTAAATCAAACAAACCAACTGCCCGAGTCATCATAAATTAACCTGAATTTGGAAAGAAAGTTCAGAACCCATATGAATGTCCCAAGGAAAAGCATTCCAGAGTCCCTGGGCTGTCACAGAGAAGGTTGTGCTTCTTATGAAGGCTAATCTGGTCTCTGAATGTGATGAAATATTTAGCAGAGCCTCATCTTAATAGATCTTAATTGTTGACGGGTGGGGAGGGATGTTATGTGAGAGAGGGTTTCTTTCCCACTAAATACTATTTTAAGCTCGCAGAATGGCCAGCCATATTCCATGGCCCAGAAGAATTGGGTCAACTAATTGAGGAAATGGTTCCATCACATTTTCTGGACATAGAGTGAACCTGGCTGTCACGCTAAGCCGTTAGGGAAATTATGATGGGCCAGAATCTAAAGGGGTCTTCCATATAGCTGCAGTCTGCATGTCTAACTAACTTGACAAAAATGTTTCCTCTTTCTAAGAGGCTTTTTCCAAGCCTAACTGCTGCAGGGGTAGGGATGAGGAGAGCCAGTCAGGGAGGCCCTATGGACCTCTGGTTCCCCACCCATGCCCTAGAAAGTAGTCATAGGTTGAATTTAAAAAGCCTTGACCCCTTTGAATTGGTCAGGCTGAAAATGTGGTTTGCATCACTCCCTAGCCAGCTCTCCCTGTCAATTCTCCAGGGGGTAATGCAAAAATCCTTTTTCCTTTTGAGAAGGAGAGAAGTAATTGGCAATGAGGAGGGTTCAGTAAAGACAGGATAAGCCTTACTAGCTTATCCTTAACTGGAAATACATTTCATGAACATGTTGCAGGATCATCATTTTGTGCCAGGGAGTATGGGATTTCTGGCTTCCTCTGCCTCTTGGGTTGCATCAGGTGACAGAGGAAAACAAGAAACATTCCCCCCATCACCACCTGCCATGGGACTGTATTTTTCTCTCATTCACTCCCAATTCAGTTTTTGAGACAGAGGGAACTACAAATCCCATGATGGAGTAGGATATGCTTGAACATGCTTACGAGCTTTATGTTACATGGGGGGGGGGTGAGGCCTGTCCTGACTCTAGCAAACCTCCCACACTGCTGTCTGCTGCCCCTTTTTAAAAGTAAGTTTTGAGAAGGGGATAGTGGGACCAGCTGGAAAGGAAGTATGCATCACCCATTCAACTTGAAGAGTGGGGGGGGGGGTTGTTCTTAAAGCATTTTCCAGGAAACCTTGAAAAAACTAATGGATTTTGAAGCAAGCTGAGGAGTGTTCTTTGAAACACACTGATAGGGTTCTACATTGTGCAGGGAGCCTCCCCACTTCAGAAGGTAACCCTCCAACTCATGTGATGGAGTTGCAGATGATGGTGAGCGTGGAGCTGCAGTGCTCATCATTTCTCCTCTCCCACACACACACACAATGCAAGCCAGAACTGCACTGCCTGAATAGGGTTCATGTGTATTCTGAATTTATGAAGTTGTTTAGAACACTTAGGCTGGATCTACACTTACCACTTTTTTTCGCTTCCAATGAGGTTTCACTGCCCGCCTTTCACACTACACAGTAGCCGCCTCAAATTGGAACCGGAATTTCCCACTTCCATGCTCCCACTTTCAATACCCTAATATCCTGATATTTCCCCTTAATGTGCTCTGATTTTCCGCCTTCGCTACCATATCCAGTCGTAGTCCCCTCCCCCGCCTGTCCATATGCCGCGGTGTTTGTATTTCCCTCCTGTTCAATCACAGCTCTCGACGGCCCCATGTCTTCTTCCAGCTACCGATCTCATAGCTTCCTCAGCAGCCCCCGTTTCCTCAGCAACAAGCAAAGGGCTGGATGTGCACGTCCTTGTCTGATCTTGGAAGCTAAGCCTGGTCGGTCCCAGTCAGTGCTTGGATGGGAGACTGCCTGGGAATCAGGCTTCCTACATTGAGCAGGGGGTTGTTGTATCCCTTCAAATGAGATTAAGTTTTACCCCTTCCTATCCCCTGCTCTGGATGTTTGCTTTTTTAATTAAGTCGTTATCCTCGCAGAATCGGGGCTTCTCCGCGATGTTTTTTTTTCTAATTCAGGCATGAGCTTTGAAGATTCGAAGTTGTGAAGCTTCACAACTTCAAAGCTTCGAAGATCATGCCTCAATTAGAAAAAAAATGGCGGAGAAGCCCCAATTCTGCGAGGATAATGCCTTAATTTAAAAAAAAAACATCTAGAGAGAGGGATAGGAGGGGGTAAAACTTAGTCTCCTTTGAAGGGATACAACAACCCCCTGCTTAATGCAGGAAGCCTGATTCCCAGGCAGTCGCCCATCCAAGTACCAACTGGGGCCGACCCTGCCTAGCATCCAAGATCAGACAAGCCTGCACAGGAAAGCAGCAGGAAAACAGCACAGCGCTCGAGTATGAACCGAGCTTGCGCATCGATGAAGCACTGCAATGGGGAAAATGGGTGAGTGTGAATAATCACGTTTTAATGTGAGAGCATTTAACCCAACGGGACACCGAATTCATTGTGATGGCGGGCGCAATGTAGAATGGCCCACAGTTGGATGTCGGTATTTAACATGGAGCAGATAGGAGTTTGCTTACAAGTGCCCCTGAGAAGAGGGATAACCTACTAGTTCCAGATCTGCCATAAGAGCAGCCTTTCTGGATGAGTCCAAAGGTCCATTTTGTCAACCAACCTCTTCCATTCAGGATGTCCCTGGGAAGCCCACAAGAAGGGCATGCAGGAAACGGCCCTCTCATGTTGTTGCTTTCCAGCATACTGCCTCCAAAACCTGGGGCAGTATCCAGTCCTGTTGCTATGCTCTTCTTCATTTCATTGCACCAACAGAACCCACTTGTAGTGCAACTGGGATTTAGCACTTCCTAAAGTAACCCCAGAAATTAGTGGAAACTCTGACTTCCAGATTGAGGCAGCTCAGCAGAGCTCCCTTCTCTAGTGTTTCTCCCTGCTTCCAGTTGCTTTAAGAACCGCTAGGTCCCCATTGCACTAGTGATGGGTCCTGCTGGTGTGTGTGCAGCATAGGATACTTCCCTTGTAAGCTCCATGACTAAAAGCCATTAATCAACTTTGCCTCCCTGAGCACCAGTTACGGAGTCCAGGTAAGCAGCTCATAGTAAGTCCAAGTTTTCATTTCTACAGTACTCCATGTATCTACCTTTCTATATTTCCGACAACTGTTTTATTTATCAGCTGTTTCAGAGACCAAAAACTGTGGTGTGAGATAGATGGCCTGTTAGTGTCTACACACACTCGCTATACTGGGATTCCCACTCATTTCCATGGAAACCTGTAACCCTAAAGGAATAAAGCTCTGAAGCTGTGGATCTGCTTTAATATGGTATTATGCTTTTAAAAACACACACAGAGAGAAGGAGAAGGATGAAGCAGATATAACAGTGGCATTTATAAATTTATAAAGGGCCTTCCTGCATCTCCGCCTCATGGCTCTCATTTTAAGATGTTCATTCCTATAACAGTCCAAAATGGTGCCTAAGTTCAAATGCATCACAGAAAGAATTTACTCAGTATATATGTATTATGTTGAATGAATGGGGGATGTACATGAACTGTAGGTTGGGTAGTGGCTTGTTTATTTATTTTTATCCATGGGATGTAAATTGGTAATTCCCAGTCTATGTCATGTTGTTTGTTTCAGAACAACACAGGGGCCTCTCCCCTTAAGTAACTTCAACAAGAATAGGCCCTTTACCCCTCTCCCCAATTGGGGTCCATGATATTATAGTTGTTGTTGTTGTTCAGACATTCAGTCATGTCTGACTCTTCGTGACCCCATGGACCATAGCACGCCAGGCCTTCCTGTCCTGCGCTCTCTCCCGGAGTGTGCTCAAGTCCATATTCATTGCATCAGTGATGCTATCTAGCCATCTCATCCTCTGCTGTCCCCTTCTCCTTTTGCCTTCAATCTTTCCCAGCACCAGGGTCTTTGCCAGTGAGTTTTCTCTTCGCATTAGGTGGCCAAAGCATTTGAGCTTCAGCTTCAGTATCTGTCCTTCCAATGAGCAGTCAGGGTTGATTTCTTTTAGGATTGACTGATTTGACCTCCTTGCAGTCCAGGGGACTCGTAAGAGTCTTCTCCAGCACCACAGTTCGAACGCATCAATTCTTTGGCGCTCAGCCTTCCATATAGTCCAGCTCTCACAGCCATACGTTACTATTGGGAAAACCATAGCTTTGATTATATGAACCTTTGTCGGCAAGGTGATGTCTCTGCTTCTTACTATGCTGTCTAGGTTTGCCATAGCTTTCCTCCCAAGGAGCAAGCGTCTTTTAATTTCATGGCTACAGTCACCGTCTGCGGTGATCTTGGAGCCCAAGAAAATAAAATCTGTCACTGCTTCCATTTCTTCCCCTTCTGTATGCCAGGAAGTGAGGGGGCCAGATGCCATGATCTTAGTGTTTTTAAGGTTGAGTTTCAAACCAGCTTTTGCATTCTCCACTTTCACCCTCAACAAGAGGCTCTTTAGATCCTCTTCGCTTTCTGCCATTAGGGTGGTATCGTCTGCGCATCTGAGGTTGTTGATAATTCTCCCGGCAATCTTAATTCCGACCTGTGATTCATCCAACCCGGCATTTCTCATGATGTACTCTGCATATAAGTTAAATAAGCAGGGTGACAATATGCAGCCTTGTCGTACTCCTTTCCCAATTTTGAACCAATCGGTTGTTCCATGTCTGGTTCTTACTGTTGCTTCTTGTCCCTCATACAGGTTTCTCAGGCGACAGGTAAGGTGGTCTGGCACTCCCATCTCTTTCAGAATTTGCCAGAGTTTGTTGTGATCCACACAATCAAAGGCTTTAGCCTAGTCAATGAAGCAGAAATAGACGTTTTTCTGGAATTCTCTTCCTTTCTCCATGATCCAGCAAATGTTGGCGATTTGATCTCTAGTTCCTCTGCCTCTTCGAAACCCAGCTTGTACTTCCGGTAGTTCTCGGTTCACGTACTGCTGAAGCCTAGCTTGTAGGATTTTGAGCATCACCTTGCTGGCATGTGAAATGAGCGCAATTGTGCGGTAGTTTGAACACTCTTTGGCATTGCCCTTCTTTGGAATTGGAATGTAAACTGACCTTTTCCAGTCTTGTGGCCACTGTTCAGTGTTCCAAATTTGTTGGCATATTGAGTGCAGCACTTTAATAGCATCATCTTTTAGGATTTTAAATAGCTCAGCTGGAATACTGTCACCTCTGCTAGCTTTGTTGTTACTAATGCTTCCTAAGGCCCACTTGACTTCACTCTCGAGGATGTCCGGCTCAAGTTCAATGACTGCACTATCATGGCTATCGGGGACATTAAGATCTTTCCTGTATAGTTCTTCTGTGTATTCTTGCCACCTCTTCTTAATCTCATCTTCTTCTGCTAGGTCCCTGCCTTCTTTGTCCTTTATCATGCCCGTCTTTGCACAAAACGTTCCCTTGAGATCTCTGATTTTCTTGAAAAGATCTCTAGTCTTTCTCATTCTATTGTTTTCCTCAATTTCTTTGCATTGTTCATTTAAGAAGGCCTTCTTGTCTCTCCTTGCTATTCTCTGGAAATCTGCATTCAGTTGGATATATCTTCCCCTTTCTCCCTTGCTTTTCACTTCTCTTCTTTCCTCAGCTACTTGTAAAGCCTCATCAGACAGCCACTTGGCTTTCTTGCATTTCTTTTTCTTTGGGATGGATTGAGTTGCTGCATCCTGAACAATGTTACAGACCTCTGTCCATAGTTCCTCAGGCGCTCTGTCTATCAGGTCTAATCCCTGAAATCTATTCCTCTCCTCCACTGTATATTCATCAGGGATATGATTTAGGTCATACCTGAATGGTTTAGTGGTTTTCCCTACGTTCCTCAATTTAAGCCAAAATTTTGCAACAAGAAGCTCATGATCTGAGCCACAGTCAGCTCCAGGTCTTGTTTTGACTGACTGTATAGAGCTTCTCCATCTTTGGCTGCAAAGGCCATAATCAATCTGGTTTCGATATTGACCATCTGGTGACGTCCATGTGTAGAGTCGCCTCTTGTGCTGTTGGAAAAGAGTGTTTGCTATGATCAGCGTGTTCTCTTGGCAAAACTCCATTAGCCTTTGTCCTGCTTCATTTTGTACACCAAGGCCATACTTGCCTGTTATCCCAGTGATTTCTTGACTTCCTACTTTAGCATTCCAATTAGGGATGTACGAAAGTGACTTACCTTTCGTGGATTATGTTGATGGGGGGGGGAGGCGTTCTGTCCCTCCCCCCAGAATCCTGCCTGGGAGGGGGAGGCGCTCCATTCCTTCCCCCGGAATCCTCGAACGGTCGGCCATGTTCCGCGGCACCTCCGCGGAGCAGCTGGCCAGGCCCGGCCCGGCCAGGCCAGAGCCGTCCGCAGCCGGATTTCCAGCCGCAGAGGGCTCTGGGTAAAAAAAACAAAACAAAAAACAGAACCGCATACACAAATGGCTTTACGTAGGCTAAAACGGCGAATCAAAAGGGGACGCAAATAGCGCCCGCTACGCTATTTGCGTTCCCCTTTATTTTCGCTGTGATAGTCTATGTAAATATTTATGTAGATTAAGACGGTAAAAAGAAGGAACGCAAATGGCGGCAGCTGTAGCCGCCACCATTTGCGTATGCTGTTTTTGTTTTTTTTAAACCCACCCAACCCTGATAGGCTACATAAAGATTTACGTAGCCTATCACGTCTTTTTTTTTTTTTTACACAAGCCTGGAAATGGTGGCGGCGGCAGCTAGGGATGTCAGATAATTTCGCCACGACTCTTGGGGAGGCCGAATGCCAGCGCATTCGGCCCCCCCGAAATCGGTGGTGGAACGGTCTGCCCCCCCCCGCCCCCCTGGGATGGGACTTACCTTGGGCAGATCTTCCTGGCGGCGGCGGCAGCTCCAGCGGCGGTGCGGCAGCGGCGGCTGCAGCAGCCGGTCTTCCAACCGGCTGCCGCCGCCGCCATTTCCAGTAACCCCCCCCCAAAAAAAAACGTGATAGGCTACATAAAGATTTACATAGCCTATCACGGCTGATTTAAAAGAAAAAAAAATGTGCGTATGCAAATGGCGGCGCCCATGGGCGCCGCCATTTGTGTTCCTTATTTTGGCACGTCTTAGTCTACATAAGCGTTTACGTAGACTAAGACAGCGAAAATAAGGGCAACGCAAATAGCGTTGCGTCTACGCTATTTGCGTTCCCCTTATTTTCGCTGTCTTAGTCTACGTAAAGGTTTACGTAGACTAAGATGTGCCAAAATAAGGAACGCAAATGGCGGCGCCCATGGACGCCGCCATTTGCGTATGCACCCTTTTTTTTCTTTTAAATCAGCCGTGATAGGCTACGTAAACATTTACGTAGCCTATCACGGCTGACTGCAGGGACGCAAATGGCGGCGGCTACGGCCGCCGCCATTTGCGTCCCTGCTAGCCAGCGGCCGGATGTCCGGCCGCTGGCAGAGCCGGCCGGCGGCTCTGCTGAATCCCTGCGGAGCGGAGCTGGCCGGCCAGAATTTCGGGGGGAGGGACGGAGCGCCTCCGCCCACCACGAATGTCACCCTTTGAAAAGGTAAGTGACTTTTGTACATCCCTAGCGGCAGCCGGTCGGAACTAGGGGTGGACGAAAGTCACTTACCTGTCGTTGAAGCTTGTTCACGGTGGGGGGGAGGCGCTTCGCTGCTTCCCCCATGAAGTTCAGGCCGGGGGGAGAGGCTTCCCGCCTCGCCCCGGCCGAAATTCAGGCCGGGGAGGAGGCTTCCCGCCTCGCCCGGCCGCGAACTCGAAAGTTTTTTTTTTAAAAAAAACGCCCCCGTGATTGGCTACGTGACGATTAACGTAGCCTATCACGGCTAGATCTGCAAAGTCAGCTGTGATAGGCTACGTTAATCGTCACGTAGCCTATCACGGGTGACTTTAAAAAAAAAAAAAAGCGCGTACGCTAATGGCGGCCCCCATAGGGAGCCGCCATTCGCGTTCCTTATTTAGTCGCTGTAGTCTACGTAAATCTTTACGTAGACTGCAGCGACCAAATAAGGAACGGGAATGGCGGCTCCCTATGGGGGCCGCCATTATCCGTACACGCTTTTTTTTTATTTTAAGTCACCTGTGATAGGCTACGTGACGATTTACGTAGCCTATCACGGCTGACTTTGCAAATCTAGCCGTGATAGGCTATGTTAATCGTCACGTAGCCTATCACGGGGGCATTTTTTTTTCTTTTATTGGAATGGCGGCGGCGGCGGCAGCCGGTCGAAAGACCGGCTGCCGCTCCCACCCCGCACAAACACCCGCCGAACTGCCGGCCGGACCCGCCGCCGGGAGGGACATTTGGCAAAGGTAAGTCCCATCCCAGGGGGAGGTGCGGGGGGCGGGGGATCGGAGAATTTCTCCCCAAAACTTGTTCGGGGGGCCGAACACGTTGGCGCTCGGCCCCCCGAAGTTTCGGGGAGAAATTCTCCACCATCCCTACGGAAGACCAGCCGCCGCCGAAGCCGCTGCTGGAGCCGCCGCCCGAGCCACTGCCCGAGCCGCCGCTGCCCGGAAGATCCACCCCAGGTGAGTCTCGTCCTGGGGGGGATCCGTGGGGGGGGGGTGGCAGGCCGTTCCGCCACGGAGTTCAGGAGGCCAAATGCACTGGCATTCGGCCTCACCAAGATCCGTGGCAGAATTCTCTGACATCCCTAATTCCAATCCCCTATGATGAAGAAGACATCTTTTTTTGGTGTTAGTTCTAGAAGGTGTTGTAGGTCTTCATAGAACCGATCAACCTCAGCTTCTTTGGCATCAGTGGTTGTGGCATAGACTTGAATTACTGTGATGTTGAATGGTTTGTCTTGGATTCATACTGAGATCTTTCTATCGTTTTTGAGATTGTACCCCAGTACTGCTTTTCCCACCCTTTGATTGACTATGAGTGCTACTCCATTTCTTCTAAGGGATTCTTGGCCACAATAGTAGATATGATGGTCACCTGAATTAAATTCGCCCATGCTTGTCCTTTTTAGTTCACTGATTCCCAAGATGTTGATGTTCAATCTTGCCATCTCATGTTTGACCACCTCCAGCTTACCTTGATTCATTGACCTTAAATTCCAGGTTCCTAAACAATATTGTTCTTTACAGCATTGGATTTTCTTTTCACCACCAGACACATCCACAGCTGAGTGTCCTTTCGGCTTTGGCCCAGCCGCTTCACTCTTTCTGGCGCTACTTGAAAATTCCCTCTGCTCTTCCCCAGTAGTATATTGGACACCTTCTGACCTGAGGGGCTCATCTTCTGGCGTCATATCTTTTAGCCTTGTGATACATTCCATGGGGTTTTCTTGGCAGGAATACTGGAGTGGGTTGCCATTTCCTTCTCCAGTGGACCACATTTTGTCAGAACTCTCTGCCATGATCTGTCCGTCTTGGGTGGCCCTGCACGGCATAGCTTATGGCTTCACTGAGTTACACAAGCCCCTTTGCCACAACAAGGCAGTGATCCATGAAGGGGGATATTATATAGTACAGAGCAATAAATATGACAACTGCAGTCTGCAGACACACTTTTCCTGCATTTGGCCACCAGGTTTTGTTAATATTCAGAAGAATGAATCTCATCCATTCATGTGAATACACACACACACACACATATACACAAACAAACAAACACTGGTTGAAAGTAATTATGAACTATCTGGCGAAATTGTTCAAGAGAGCAATTAACCCCTTCTCTCAAAATGCATTGTAGAGAAGTAGCATCCTGAAAGGGAAGGGGGCAGCAGCCACAGTGGCCTGGTTGTTGGATCCTCAAGGTCTGGTTCTTATCATAGGAAAAGGGTTAGACAGTGGACCAGGCAGCAGGTAGAGAGTTGAGAATCTCGAGAGAGTCAACTCGAGTTGTGGAGGCTACAGACGGAGGAGTGTAAGTTAGAGGAGAGACTGTAGCTCAGTGGCAGAGCACCTGCCTTGCATCCAGAAGGTCAATCCCCTGGCACCTCCAAACATAGCAGGAAAAACTCCTGCTTGAAAGCCATTGCTGCCAGCCATTGTTGACAGTACTGGGCTAGATGGACCAGTGGTCTGGCTCAGTATAAGGCAGGCAGCTTCCTGTGTTCCCAAGTCTTCAGCTGCAGGGCACTCTTATTTTTAAAAAAGGACACAGAAGTGAGAAAGACAGGAAAAGAGAACAAATGCCTGTGAGTACAAAAAGTTAGCAGGAATCACTTTAGGACCCAGTGGGGTTAGCCATATACTCCAGAAGAAATACATCTTCAGTTGCTCTCCATAACCCAAGAGCTAATGGCAGCCCTGAAAACCCCCTTATCTTTGGCAGAACATTGCTGCAGCTTTAATAAAACAGATTTGTAAATGCCGTGAAGAGGTCAGTAGGTCTCTGATGAAACAATAGGCACAGTGCAAAACTTGCTCTCATTTACACTCTTGGCATCTGTTTTGTTTTGTATATCTAACAAGTTAGAAATTCATATGCAGGTTTCCTCCCTGCCCTCCCCCGCCCGAGGTTCTTGTGGTAAAGATGTTTATGTGCAGGTCTTGCATAGAAGCTTTAAATTAACGTTTTCTTATTACTTCCCTACACTTTGATTTATTTTGTTTTGGCACTGGTAGCAAACATGCAAGCCAAAGACTGAATGCAAAAGGTGTTCTTATTTCCTATAGCTGTTACATTAAAGAGGAATCAATGATATTTCCAGTTTAATTTATACTAATTACATGGATGGCGCATGTTTCTTATTTTGTTTGCCTCTTATTAATTTATCATTTGACTGCTGCATTTCTAAACAGCCTAAGCTATTTATGCCATACGTAACTGAGGTATAAAATCTGTTGGATTGCAGATAGACAGATAAACAGATAGACAGAAATAAATAAATAAATAAATTTTGATAGCACAGAAGCTAGCTATTTGGAAACCACACAATCTCTCTCACATACACAGTGGATAAGAACTGGAAGCTGAATCAACTTTCAAATTGCTACACAATATTAAAACAAACAGAAGTGATAGCATTCTGATGCCACCAGACAACAACCGCAATCAGCTTGTTTATGCAGACTTGCTTACCAGGAAGTTATTCATATTTTCCTCTCCCACCCCAACCCCTTTTGTTTTTTGCTTAGGAGGTTGTTCATATGTTAAAATCTGAGCGTGAGCACATTTCCAGACTGCAATATGCTGGTAGTAAGAAAAGACTCCCTGTATTTGTGTTGTTGTTGTTGTTGTTCAGTCGTTCAGTCGTGTCCGACTCTTCGTGACCCCATGGACCATAGCACGCCAGGCCTTCCTGTCCTGCGCTCTCTCCCGGAGCGTGCTCAAGTTCATATTCATTGCATCCGTGATGCTATCTAGCCATCTCATCCTCTGCCGTCCCCTTCTCCTTTTGCCTTCAGTCTTTCCCAGCATCAGGGTCTTTTCCAGGGAGTTTTCTCTTCGCATTAGGTGGCCAAAATATTGGAGCTTCAGCTTCAGTATCTGTCCTTCCAATGAGCACTCAGGGTTGATTTCCTTTAGGATGGACTGATTTGACCTCCTTGCAATCCAGGGGACTGGTAAGAGTCTTCTCCAGCACCACAGTTCGAAAGCATCAATTCTTCGGCGCTCAGCCTTCCTTATAGTCCAGCTCTCACAGCCATACATTACTACTGGGAAAACCATAGCTTTGATTAGATGGACCTTTGTCGGCAAGGTGATGTCTCTGCTTCTTACTATGCTGTCTAGGTTGGCCATAGCTTTCCTCCCCAGGAGCAAGCGTCTTTTAATTTCATGGCTACAGTCACCGTCTGCGGTGATCTTGGAGCCCAAGAAAGTAAAATCTGTCACTGCTTCCATTTCTTCCCCTTCTATATGCCAGGAAGTGATGGGGCCAGATGCCATGATCTTAGTTTTTTTAATGTTGAGTTTCAAACCAGCTTTTGCACTCTTCTCTTTCACCCTCAACAAGAGGCTCTTGAGATCCTCTTCGCTTTCTGCCATTAGGGTGGTATCGTCTGCATATCGGAGGTTGTTGATAATTCTCCCAGCAATCTTAATTCCGACCTCTGATTCATCCAACCCGGCATTTCTCATGATGTACTCTGCATATAAGTTAAATAAGCAGGGTGACAATATGCAGCCTTGTCGTACTCCTTTCCCAATTTTGAACCAACCGGTTGTTCCATGTCTGGTTCTTACTGTTGCTTCTTGACCCTCGTACAGGTTTCTCAGGAGACAGGTAAAGTGGTCTGGTAGTCCCATCACTTTAAGAATTTGCCACAGTTTGTTGTGATCCACACAATCAAAGGCTTTAGCGTAGTCAATGAAGCAGAAATAGACGTTTTTCTGGAATTCTCTTGCTTTCTCCATGATGCAGCGAATGTTGGCGATTTGATCTCTAGTTCCTCTGCCTCTTCGAAACCCAGCTTGTACTTCCGGTAGTTCTCGGTTCGCATACTGCTGAAGCCTAGCTTGTAGGATTTTGAGCATCACCTTGCTGGCATGTGAAATGAGCGCAATTGTGCGGTAGTTTGAACACTCTTTGGCGTTGCCCTTCTTTGGAATTGGAATGTAAACTGACCTTTTCCAGTCTTGTGGCCACTGTTGAGTGTTCCAGATTTGTTGACATATTGAATGCAGCACTTTAACAGCATCATCTTTTAGGATTTTAAATAGCTCGGCTGGAATACTGTCATCTCCGCTAGCTTTGTTGTTACTAATGCTTCCTAAGGCCCACTTGACTTCACTCTCTAGGATGTCCGGCTCAAGTTCAGTGACCGCACTATCATGGCTATCATGGACATTCAGATCTTTCCTGTATAGTTCTTCTGTGTATTCTTGCCACCTCTTCTTAATCTCATCTGCTTCTGTTAGGTCCCTGCCTTCATTGTCCTTTATCATGCCCGTCTTTGCACAAAACGTTCCCTTGAGATCTCCAATTTTCTTGAAGAGATCTCTAGTCTTTCCCATTCTGTTGTTTTCCTCGATTTCTTTGCATTGTTCATTTAAGAAGGCCTTCTTGTCTCTCCTTGCTATTCTCTGGAACTCTGCGTTCAGTTGGATATATCTTCCCCTTTCTCCCTTGCTTTTCGCTTCCCTTCTTTCGTGAGCTACTTGTAAAGCCTCATCAGAGAGCCACTTTGCTTTCTTGCATTTCTTTTTCTTTGGGATGGATTTCGTTGCTGCTTCCTGAACAATGTTACGGACCTCCGTCCATAGTTCCTCAGGCGCTCTGTCTATCAGGTCTAATCCCTGAAATCTGTTCCTCACCTCCACTGTATATTCATCAGGGATATGATTTAGGTCATACCTGAACGGTTTAGTGGTTTTCCCGACGTTCTTCAATTTAAGACGAAATTTTGCAAGAAGCAGCTCATGATCTGAGCCACAGTCAGCTCCAGGTCTTGTTTTTACTGACTGTATGGAGCTTCTCCATCTTTGGCTGCAAAGGACATAATCAATCTGATTTCGATATTGACCATCTGGTGACGTCCATGTGTAGAGTCGCCTCTTGTGCTGTTGGAAAAGAGTGTTTGCTATGATCAGCATGTTCTCTTGGCAAAACTCTATTAGCTTTTGTCCTGCTTCATTTTGTACACCAAGGCCATGCCTGCCTGTTATCCCGGTGATTTCTTGATTTCCTACTTTAGCATTCCAATCCCCTATGATGAAGAGGACATCTTTTTTTGGTGTTAGTTCTAGAAGGTGTTGTAGGTCTTCATAGAACCGATCAACCTCAGCTTCTTCGGCCTCAGTGGTTGGGGCATAGACTTGAATTACTGTGATGTTGAATGGTTTGCCTTGGATTCGTACTGAGATCATTCTATCATTTTTAAGATTGTACCCCAGTACTGCTTTTCCCACCCTTTTGTTGACTATGAGTGCTACTCCATTTCTTCTAAGGGATTCTTGCCCACAATAGTAGATATGATGGTCACCTGAATTAAATTCGCCCATGCCTGTCCATTTTAGTTCGCTGATTCCCAAGATGTCGATGTTCAATCTTGCCATCTCATGTTTGACCACCTCCAGCTTACCTTGATTCATTGATCTGACATTCCAGGTTCCTAAACAATATTGTTCTTTACAGCATCGGATTTTCTTTTCACCACCAGACCCATCCACAGCTGAGTGTCCTTTCGGGTTTGGCCCAGCCGCTTCACTCTTTCTGGCGCTACTTGGAAATACCCTCTGCTCTTCCCCAGTAGCATCTTGGACACCTTCCGACCTGAGGGGCTCATCTTCCGGTGTCATATCTTTTAGCCTTGTGATACGTTCCATGGGGTTTTCTTGGCAAGAATACTGGAGTGGGTTGCCATTTCCTTCTCCAGTGGACCACATTTTGTCAGAACTCTCTGCCATGACCTGTCCGTCGTGGGTGGCCCTGCACGGCATAGCTTATGGCTTCACTGAGTTACGCAAGCCCCTTCGCCACAACAAGGCAGTGATCCATGAAGGGGGTATTTGTGTACATGTTGTATTTGGTTTATTTCCTGAAATTATGTTGCATCTTGTTGCTCTATTTAATTAACCATGGAAATTGCAAATGCAAATGCGTTTATTTAATGCATTTAAAACCATGGTGTTGGGGGGTGGGAAGAATGGTAATGCTTTTGGAGCCCATCTGGTATGTTCATATTTTGTTTTGACCTGTCCCACATGTTTGCCATCCTGTTTACAAGGCTGGTCAGTGCATTCTGAAGCAAAAGGTGATGTCTGTGCTGCTGATGAACTCAGTCCTGTTTTGGTGTGATTTGTGTAACTTTTTAAAGCTGTGTTGCTTAAACCATATTTTTATCTGGGAATTTATTTATTCCTTCCAGTGCTCCTGAGAAGTACATATTATGTACACATGTATTCAGTTAAATGTGGCTTTGCATTTAACATGCATGTTAAAATAATGCAGATAGCAACTGCAGGGGGTGGTTGGGTGGGAACCAATAGTTATCAGGACTGCAGAAGGTAGGAGGCGGAGTTTAACCCTTTGTTCCTCTTCTGAGGTCCTGATGAAAATCGCTCCTCTAAAGCTGTTTACATTGGGAGCAAATCCCCCATTGAGGCATTTAATGGCATGTCTGGTTTTCTGCTTATTCTAGGGCAACAGGGCTATGATTTATATAGGCATGGCATGATTTTCCATTATATTCCAAGTCATCCTCTCCTTTTTAAAAAAATGCTACAATTATATCGGCAGCAATTAAGTCTGGTTTTAAATCAGCACTTTTTCATCCTGATTCCAAATACTGCCACACTTATATCCTAGTGAAACCAATGAGCACATAATTAATCGCTTCAAAACCCATTGATTTCAGTGAGATTAAGCATGCCTAACTTTGTTCACATTGTGTCCATTATGTGGAAAGGAGGACTGGTCTATTTATTATGATTACAATGTGGAAGCCATTTGAAACAGTCTCTGTGTGGTGGTTCTCCATGTAGATGTTTAATGGGTAGTGCCACTGCAGTGATACCATTGAAGTG
Organism: Heloderma suspectum; assembly: GCF_057233095.1. NCBI lineage: Eukaryota > Metazoa > Chordata > Lepidosauria > Squamata > Helodermatidae > Heloderma > Heloderma suspectum. Next base: position 279,489,174 of record NC_139458.1, read on the forward strand.
GCCCGTGGGGTGGGGGGTGAGCCACACAGGAAAGCTGCTTATGTTTTCCATCATTCATAACCATAATATGAAGACCTACATTCAGTTAATTTCATTGGAAATTATGTCCTTGTGCTGCGTTTTGCATGGCAGCCTAGTATTTTCTGTGCTGTTTCTCATAATGGTGAGTAGTGTGGCTGTGCAAGGACCCCCCAACCTGCTTCGGAGGCCAATTCAGAGCTTCTGAATCAGCCCCAACCTGCCTCAGGCCGATCCAGAGCTGGGCCAATCTGCTTTGGCCTCCAGATCCGAAGTGAGATCCAGGCAGCCAAAGAGCCCCTCCCCCCACCCAGCTGCACAAGCCCCCTGCTCCTTACCTGGACCCGTAGGGAATGCCTACAGTTGGCACCATCTTGGAGGGAGTCGCTATTTTCTTTTGAAATGGTAACTCTTCTTTCAGTAGTTAAATGTTGCATAGATTGCGACCATAAAGAGGCCATCTATGCAACATTACAGGCATAAATGGCCCATTTATGCCTTTAATGTTGCATAGATGACCCCTTTATGGCCGCAATCTACACAACATTTAATTACCGGGAGAAGAAGAGTCGCCAGTGGCTGCGGACTCTCTCCACAGGTCCAGGTACGGAGCAGGGGGCTTGCACAGTTGGGCATGCAGCTGTCCAGATCAGTCCAAAGTGGTCCGAAGCTCTTCGGATCAATCTGACCTGCTTTGGACTGCTTCAGCCTGATCCCAACCTGCTCCAGAACTGGACCGATTCAGCCCAGATCAAATTCAGACTGAAGCAGGGCACAGCCCTAGTGAGTAGTAGGACCCATGTAAAAAATGTAATTGGTTGAAGTATTATAAGGAGGGTAACTACCCCAAATGTTACCAAGAGAAATGGACAAGAAAAGCAATAAAAATAAGCAATGAGGTTGCAACAAGCTTCACCCAAAGACCATGGCTATGTTGGAGGATTTGTATCTGCAAGCTCTTGTATTATACTGTGTTAAAGAGGAGAAACTGCCTCTGTTCCAGACTAGTACAGCTTTCCAGCATGGTTGCAGAAATGCCCTTCCTGGAGAGGCTTATGCAGCACGCACGCTACAATATTTTGGGCACCTATTTATTTTCCCAGACATTTTAATGTTAAGGTCTTTTAGGGTGCAATCCTATGTATGTTTAGACAGAAAAAGTCCTACAACCCCAACATTCCCCAGCCAGCCAGCCAATGCAAAATGCAATGCCAAAATTCTTTACTACATATTTTAGTGGAAATCATTTTTAGTGTTTTCCTGAAAGCAAAGATGAATGTCTCATCCATGGCAGAGAACACAAATACAAACACAAGCTTCCCCTTTTACAGTATACAGCACACAGACACAGGAAACATAAACATACTTGGAAGCGCTCTCTCTCACACATACACACACTCACTCATGCAACAGAGACACTCAATGACTCATTCAGACACAACAGGCAAACAGGACATAAACACAAACGCAGCCAGTGCTCACCCAAGATATTTTGCTGCCTGAAGAGGACCAGCATATGCCTCCCATTTCTCACTGTATGACTTTGCCAGCCATTTTCCTTATTTTGGAGTACAGTTTTATTCCCACTAACTTGATGATGGCTTGTATGTACATTTTTATGACTGGATTTGGGTTTTAACCTTAACCTCCCCATATATCCTTGAACTGGTGGGGATAAAAGACAGGAATATACATTTAATTGCAATAAATAAAATGCTGAATTTTTCAGTCATATAATATATGGCTAAGTAGAGAAGATGGCAAATTTCTTCCAAGCCAGGCTCAGATAAGAATTTAAGGGACTTTTAAAAGCCCCTCCTCAAATGAGAGGTGAACTTTAGTCTTTCTTGATTCATTTCAAAAGCTAGGCCAGATAAGAACTCCAGACTTCTTTCCACATGTCCCTCCATGTCAGCCCCCATTTCCAAAACAACTCTACCCTTCCTATCAAGCAGCAGAGTACAAGGACAACAAAGGGGGAAGTTTTTCCCTTCCATCCTGCCTCCTTTCCCATCACTAGGAAGATGAGGCTTATGGGAGAGGTAGTTCACAAGAGAGCTACTGCAGTTGGGGCTGGGGACTGGCAGAGAGGGGATTGGGGGGGAACTAGGGCTGGCAGGCACAAGAAGGGCATTGGCTCAGAAAAATTATCTGAGAGCTTCACATCATGCTTTTATCCCACAACTTTACCAGGGCTTCTGCTTCCAAATTCTTTACGGGATCAAACTCAGTTTCTTTACACGTGCTTTTCCTTGCTTTTTTCAGGGATTTCCTTTCTCTGCAAGTTCTATATGGTTCATTAAACAGCCACTAGATGGCACTGTGGTATAGGGCAATTGTGCACTTTACATGCAGCAATATCGAATGTCCCAGATTGAATACCACATTTTCCCCATTAAGGGAAACGCCACAGTATTGGTCACAAAGGACAGGAGAGGCCCTGGAGGTTGGCGACATCATGTAAAGGACCTGCAAACTTCCAGGAGTAACCCATCTTAAGTGCATGATAAAAGCCTTTTGCAGAGAAGCCCTTAGTCCTCCAGAAGAACTTGGATCGATTCTGAATTAATCCAAGGACTGGTTTGGACACTGTGCCTATCTCTAGAGCTAATACATTGTATCTATAATACATTAAAGATAAAAGTGGATTACACATTTTCAGGAACTTTTATAGTATCACACTTGCATGCGATACTATAGAAGTTGGAAATATCTTTATTTCCAATAAAGATGGAAATAACTGCAAGATGTTCCCTTAGGCTTTTCTGATCATTTTGGTTGGATGAGATTCAGTTATTGTGCCCTGTGGATTATAACAAGGTGCTTAGAGAAATGCAGCCTATGTGCTTGACTCTCATTCATTTTGGCAATCAAAATCTAGCTGGGCCAGACCAGAGTGGCTACTTGTGCTTCAGTAAGAGAGGGATTGTTCAGTTGCCCTGAAGGACAGGACTGTGAGATTGATCCTTCCTAAGCCCAGACAAATTTCCCATTTATCAGCTGGTCTCAGATCTCCCATTTGGGGATAAGGTACTCTGCAGGTTGGTGGACTCCCGAAGTCCAGAAATTCCTGGATTATGCAGATTATCTAAATTCTAGACCCACTTCAATCTGCCTTCCAGCCTTGTTTGGGACTGAAACTTCTTTTTTTGCCCCTGTGGAAATGTTCACCAAGAGAGACAAAGAGGGCAAGTAATTCTCTTACTTCCCTGAATCAGTCAACAGCTTTCTTTTTTTTACCAGTGACCCTGGTATACTTTTAGATCACCTATATAGGATGGAACTTTGTGACACAGTGATCCAGTTGCTCTATTCCTACCTGACAGATGAATTCCAGAAAGTGCTGTTGGGAGGTTTGAGCTCCTGAAAATGAATGTATTGCATGGATTAAGGGTGATTTAATGGGGTGATAAAAGTTATTGCAATCCTGGTGGAATTTCTATAAGGCTTTTAGATCTAGATGATGCTGATATAATCCATGTGTATCAGTTATAGAATTTTTAAAATAGTAGTTACCAGTGCATTTCAAGGGCCTGAAAACGAGCAAGTTGAAGATTCACAACACCCAGTTTAACCTTTCCACCCTCATATCTATCCCACACTTTTCAATGGTATTTTTTTCACAGATATATAAGACTTTTTTAATGAGGACAAAGATTAACATTTATAATTTTATGCCTTTACCATTATTTTTTTCTTACTCTTGAGGTATAAAGAGATTTTAACTGGTCCAGTATGAATCAGTTGCACTTTCAGTATTCAAGAAAAACCACCACAGACAAATTGCACTGGAATATGCACTGGGTTCCATAATTGTATTATTTCTAAACTTGGTCTGTTCCTCACATAACAATTAGGATATCATAGTTCTTGTTGAACACTGAAACAACTGCTTATATAAGCATACTTAGAATTAGAAATTGCTGCTAATATGGTATTTATGTTAAATAGCCTCTTCATGTCCAAAATGGAGGAGGGAAACTAGGTCATAGAAGATGTATTAAAAACAGAGATTATGGGAATTATGAAATTTTTACATCCAAAGCTGCATAAATTATCAGAAATTGTCATTTCCTATCATAGTAACAGAAATATTCCCCTATTGGGTTTTTGTGATACAATTTTTAATGTATGATTTATGTCAATTCATTCTCTTGCACTGATTATCTGATGTGAACAGAAGGGCATTGCTGATTGGCTAATGGTATGTATGACATTAGAGAATGTACAGATGAATGAGCATTTGATAGTATGGTTGATGCCACTGAATCCAGTAATGTTTGCTAGAATAGAAGAACTGGTGTATTTAGCATCTGCCTTTGTTACATTCCTTGTTTCCCCCTCACTGATTTGTATCCAAGGTTAGTCCTACTTAGAGTAGACCCATTGAAATGAATGGGCCTCAAAGTAGAGTAACATTGGATACAACCCAACATCTTTGTTGAGTAGCATGATACTGGTACTAGTGAATAGCTGCTTCAGGTTTGGGGTTGTCTTTAAGCAAGGATCTTAAAGCATTCTCCCTTACTGGTCCAAGTTTCATGTGAGAGGGTCATTATTTTCCAGATAGGATGCATATCATTAAGGACAGTTCATGAAGATTTCAGCTGAAAACAGCTGTAATTAATCAAAGAAAGAATTCTATCATTATTCTTACAGGGCCTGTAGTACAGGGGTCCTCCTAGACTGTCACTTTGGTTTTGTCAATCTGTTGTTGACTTTTCTGAGTGGGTGTTATAGGTCCAGGGATGCCAGCTGTAAATTCTTCATATGTTCATCTTTGTCTGAGAGGTGTCCAGCAAGTACTAGCTTGGAGTACTTAAATAAGCATGATGGTTTCCAGGATTTCTGGCATGAAGTGGTCTTGATGTGGTCTTCAGCAAGTTGTGAAGGCCACATGGTGTCCTTCATGGTGTCCCAGAAAGTGAATTTATTGTGTGGATTTGTATATCCCATTTCTGCCATTACTGCACTCAAGATGGACTAAGCCTTAGTCTGCCTTGAGTGCAATAATTGCAGAAATGGGGTATACAAATGAACCTGACTTTTTAAGAAATCTTATGCCAAGCCTAATGTGGGTGTGTGCTGGCAAGCTGTGGAATCATGTAAGTGCGTATGGCAATGCCATTTAGCAGAATGTATAAACTGCACCGATGTATTAACTATCCCAATTTTTGGTAGCAATTGCTGGTGAGAGAAAGTGTGAAAGCTTTGTGGCTGAGCAGGCTGTGTCATTATCTGGGATTTTATTCAGGTTGGGTTTATCTCATTTTAGTGTCGGATGTTAGTGTATAAAGCTTTAGCATCCATAGCTGTCGGCATGGAACATATTCTCAGAGATTCTTTATAGAGTGGCTTCCTTTTTTTAAAAAAAGTTGATAGATGTTGGTAACTGGGGTGCTAGTGACATACAGACTGAGGACAGACTCCACAAAGCCAGATATTCCTAATCTGTTAGACCCAGTGCTGAAGTACCTTTAAGAATGTGAAGCACATTCCCTGTGCAGCGTACTCTGCAGTATGTAATAATAGATGGCTATTTGCCATCATTCCTTTGGGTATAATTTCATGCTATGTACATTTGATGGAAAATATGTCTGTCTGTGTCTGGGTAATAATTGTTGAATTTTGTTGTTGTTCAGTCTTTCAGTCGTGTCCGACTCTTCATGACCCCATGGACCATAGCACGCCAGGCCTTCCTGTCCTGCGCTCTCTCCCGGAGCGTGCTCAAGTTCATATTCATTGCATCCGTGATGCTATCTAGCCATCTCATCCTCTGCCGTCCCCTTCTCCTTTTGCCTTCAGTCTTTCCCAGCATCAGGGTCTTTTCCAGGGAGTTTTCTCTTCGCATTAGGTGGCCAAAATATTGGAGCTTCAGCTTCATTATCTGTCCTTCCAATGAGCAATTGTTGAATAGAAAGTAATAAATGAGCTGATTTGATTTCGACCAATTTGGGGAGTCTTTTAACAGTCAAAACGGCCCCTAAGAAAATGTTCACTGTCTCAGGATTGCTGGCTGAGGGAGCTTTCAGTCCTGGAGATCAAAACAAAACCCATAGGAGACAAAAAATACATATAGTATGGCACAGGAGAACTTTGTGTCTATGTCATAGATTGGACCATCAGACCACACAGCCATATGATGGCTCTTTTCTGCTGTTTAGGTAGGTAGAACTAATTGAGGAATTTGATCTTTGTGAGTTCCAGTGCAAACTGACCTGATCTGTACTTCCTGGACTAATGTGTGGATTGGAATGTAATTATCCTTCAAATGTCACAGTTCCCTGAATTTTGCAATGCAGTTCTCTGCTCAAAAAATGTACCAAAATGCAGTTAAAAGTGCATATTGTATGACAGAGTACATTCAGGAATGTGTACATCTAGATAACATACATTTATAAATGCATATTTTGTGAACAAATATGTTCAGAAATTTATTTATTTATTTATATTTATTTATTATATTTATTTATATTTAAAAATTCGTATGGCTCTTTAAAAATTTGCAGATTAATGTGAAACCACGATGGAACACATGCATAATTGTCATGAAACAGAAATAGACTAATCCATCCATTCCTAAGTAGGGCATTAGTGCAGGCTTCATCAGGTAAGCATTACTGTGGAGTTTAAATATGCCATATCATTACATTTAGCTTCCCCTGCTCTTTACGGATACATTTTACTCTTTTCTTCTTTGTCTGCATCTTACTTGCTGTTGCTACAGGTGTTCCATATACCGAACACAGATAGAAAGGAACAGGACAAGTTACATAATGTTTTAAGGCATCTTCAGTGTCCACAAGGCCAGGCTGTGGTGCCCGCGAAGCTATTTCCGCTCTGCAGGTGAATAGAGCGATTCCTACTTTCACTTGCATGGGGCAGGGGAAGTCCTTTCTGCTAAAATAATAATAATAAAAAAGAATGGCTGGAGTGGGGTAAAGTCCTCCCCCACCAAGGACTCTTGGTGCAACTGGGTCCTTGCTAGGGGTGAACTTTGCCCCACTATGGCCAGCTTTTGACAGGGGAGCTTTTCCCTTCCCTATTCAAGCCAGTGCACCGATCTGTCCATTGGCTTAAATAAGGAGAGGGGCAATCCTCTGTGATGAAAAATGGCTGGAGTCAAAGTCCACCCCCCCCACCAAGGACCCCATTTCCCCAAGGATCCTTGGGGGGGGTGGACTTCACACACACCCCAGCCATTTTTTTTCCAGCATGGAGGACTTTTCCCCCTTCCTATTTAAGCTAATGGAAGGAAAGAGGAGCCAGAGATAGAGAAGGAAGGAAGGAAGGAAGGAAGGAAGGAAGGAAGGAAGGAAAGAGGAGCCAGAGGGAGAGGAAAGAAAGAGAAAGAGAGAAGATGAGCTAGAGAGAGAGAAAAAAAAGAGGAGCTAGAGAGAAAAAAATGAAAGAGATAGAGAGGACCAGAGTGAGTAGCACACACACAGAGGGTCACAATTGTGCACACACGGTTGGGGGGGTTCTGCTCCCATTGTTTTTGTGATTGGCCCCACCCCCTACAACCAAATTGTGGTGGTGCCCAGGGCACTTTTTCAAAAAGCCAAATGTGCCCATGGGCTATAAAGGTTGAATACCCTGCTTTAAGGAAATAGCCAAGAACACAACCACAAGTAGAAGAGATCACTTGCAATAATACTCAGGAATCAACCACCCAGGCATGAACCAGGAAATATCCACATGGTGAAAAGTAATACTGCCAACCATCAAAGGCAACTTGTCACCGCAAGTCATGAGGATATCCAATAATGGCAGCTTTCCCAATGCAGCCCTGTCCTTTCTGCTGGAGATTAATCCCTACTCTTCAGAGAAAGAATCCTGGGGAGAAGATATTTATTTATTTATTTATTTATTGAAGACATTTCTTGGCCGCCTTTCAGGGCAGAAGCCCATCTTATAGCAATAAAATACATTAAAACAGTTATAATATTAAAAGCAATAAAAGCAAACAGTAAAACCAGCAACAACAATAACGGCAGTAATAGCAACAATAGCCATCATATCAGGAGAAGGCCACAGTAAAATAATATGTTTTCAAGGCTTTCTTAAAAGCCTGCAATGACGGAGCATGGTGGACCTCCAATGGCAACTTGTTCCAAAGGTGTGGGGCCACTGCAAAGAAGGCCCTCTCACGTGTGGTCACCAGACTGCTCTCACCAGTGGCCTTTCTTTCTGATCTTAGAGTGCAGACAGATGGATATAACAGTATATTATTGCTGAAACAATTAAGATGAGATGGAAATATGGAGAGAAGGGGGAAATGAAGGAATGGAAAGTCTGAAATGCAAAATAATTGACTATAAGCTGTGCCATAGAGAGCTATAATTCTTTGCCATCTTTTCCTCCAAGAACCCGACAGATTAACAAGCCTCAAGATGCTATTCAAACGTAGTAGGTAATTGTATCAGCAGGCTGAAACCCTTGGGAGGGAGCAGGGGGGAGAGAAATAAAAGATTAACTAACAATGTCAATAATTATAATTTGACCAATCTCCTTGTCTCTTCCAAAATTCAGTAATTTTATTCTCTGGCACTAGGAGTCAGTTGAAAACAACCAGCTGAAAATAACAAGGGTGGTATAAGAGTAGTGACCCATAACCTCATCATTAGGCTGTTAAACATTCAGGATAAAGGAGAAGGGATAGAAGAATATAAGCTTTGTCCCTACTTCACCTTTCTTTGTGAATGAGTAACCTATCGTACTACTAACTATATGTAGTTAATGCGGACAAAGTTTTTGCTTCATTTCCCCTCGATAATTGTTTTCTTGTGCCTTTTTTCCTCTCTCTTACTCAAACTTAACTTGAAACCCTATTCTCAAAACTAATACCCCAGAACTAGTATTCCTCCTTCAGAACTATGATTATGAATGCATATGCATTCTGAGTAAGAAAAAATGTGTAGCATCATGTGCATATCAGCCTTTCCAAACATTGCATTCCTGCATAAAGGTGAAAAATCAGTCTCCTATCAGGTATCTCATAATAATATACCATCTTTGTCTATCAAGCATCTCTTCATTAACCTTTCTTCCTACCTTTCACCCATATTGCCATTCTGCTCCTTTCTCTAATTGCATTTCAAGCAAATTATGTTGCTGTTTTGTTGCACTCAGGCAAGTAGAACTTTGGGACTGATATTTGTAGTGGTACGTGAACTCTCTTCAACTTGATCCAGAAGTGAGTCAGCAATTACAAGTGTCACTGGAGACCACTTGAGAAAAAAAAAGTAAAGAGCCAGTGTGGTGAAGTAGCCAGAGTGTTGAACTGGGACCCAGGAGACACAGGTGTTAGTCCCCACTCAGCCATGAAGCTCACTCAGTGACTTTGGGCCAGTCACTGGCTTTCAGCCTAACCTACTTCACAGGGTTGTTGTGAGGCTAAAATGGAGAGGAGGAGGATCATGTATGCCACCTGGGGCTCCTTCAAGGAAAGGCAGGATATAAATGCAACAAATAAATAAATAATAAAGATGCATCATATTTCAGCTGCCTCCATGTGAAGAACCATTCTTCAGGAAGGACCATTTTCATTGGTGTCAAGAATGTATTAATAGAGTAGGAGCCATGAGGGCCACTGGGGCAGTCATGAATGCAGCAGCCACCTGGAGGTGGGTTGTTTTTAGCTGTTTCTTAGCCTGCAGCTCAAGGCCACAATTTGCCCAGCTAATTGGGAAAATGATAACAGCTGTGCCTGTTGGGAAGATGCAACCTCTTTGGAGGGTGGAGTGGGGTGTCCCAGGCCTGGGTTTGGATTGGGTGCCTTGAATCTGCCTTGGGTTACTAGGGCTGGGCAATAAAAGGAGGGCTAGAGAAGAGGCAGGTGTCTTTTTTTAGCCCTGACAGTACTAGGGTGTGCTGCTGGTTGATGGCTATCCTGGCAGGCCCATACTTTGGTATGTATATGATAGACTAGCTAGCTTTTTTGTTTTGCCCTTGGGAGTATGTGCCTTGGTGTTTGGCGTTTTTAGTTTTGTTTAGAGTTTTGTACCTTGCTTGTAATTTCCTGCACAACCTACCACCTCTCCCTATTCCTTCCTCTTTGTTCCATTTCCCTAATAAACTTTTATCCAACTTTCAGGTGGTGTGGTGTGTCCTGAATAACTTCAGTTCTAAATACAGTGCCTCTTGGCCTGAAAGGGAGGTACTGGGTTAATCTGGGGGAAATTTGTGGCCAAGTTTGGCCTGGTCTACCTTGCAGGATTGCTGGGTGAACAGCAATCCTTCACAATTGGGAAGGTGAAAGAAGACTTCTGGGCATGTGGCAAGGCACTCCAAACTAACAGCTTATTATAGGCAAACACGTGCTACAGAGAGCAGCCAATCTGCCCTGCTTTGTTCACATATAGCTGCTCTTATGTAGGTTGCAAACAAAATTATCCTGTATCACTTTTTCAAAGTTAGACTTAATTACAAATATATGTGCTCAGGATTGGAATGTAAGAGTCATGAAGCGGAGCTATGACCCACACAATACTGCTTTTTGAGGGGTAAATACATGATATATACATTTAATAAACATAGGGCAATATGGCATTTGCTCTGTAGTTAGTTTACTGCCATTGAAACATATGAAGACATCATCACTTACTTGTCATGTGTTTACTGAATTCATGTACACTATATTTACTGAATTTATTTACCAAACACATGACAAATTGGTGGAAGATAAATGTATTTGGAGTCAATAAGAAAGGACAAGGATAGGACAATGTAATGATAATTTTGTAATACGCATTGAAGTCTTAAAGACGGAAACTACAATTGCATTTTTTAAAAAAAATCCGTTTGGATACCAACAGGCTTGACATTTGATGCTCTGCTCCAATTAAGCACTTTTTTTGTTCATCAAGGTGTGATGGGTCTGGTTTTGAATGTGCTCCTTAGGCTTCCTTATGACTGTGGTGCTGCTTGATTTATTTAGGCATGCTGCTCAGTCACTGACTTTTGTTTGTCTACGCTCACTAGTACGATATCAAATTGATATGATTCAAGCTCAAAATTAGAAAATTAAATATTTAGTATCAATAAACAGTACACTAAAATGTGTGCTACTTTTTCCAGTGAGCTAACACATTTTACAGAAGGAGCAAGATCTAATTTCCCTGGTTCTGCTGTATTCCCAGGGTGGATGTGGGAGATCAATTTACTTTGTGCTGGTGGCTGCCTAGAATCCTCACATGGTGGCTGCAGCTAGAGGGATGCCAGTCTTCTATAGTGTCTATCTAGAAACATGGTGAAGTTATTTTTATCACACCTCTGTAACCAGCCAGCAGAGTCACCATTTTGGCTTTCTGGGTGAGAGAAATGAAACTTTAGAGATAAATGAACAATAGCTTGCCAGTTTATATTAAGTTACCCACACACAGTTCACCATTACTGTGTACATTCTTTTGGACTGTGATACTTGAAAGAAAGTTGAAATCAAGTTATCTCCTCTAAATTCTTGCAAACAATATTCTGTGCTCCAGTGGAGAACTTTTTTTTTTGTTATTCTACAGCAAGGCTAGCACCCATTCCCAGAATTTGTGGAGTTTTTAATGGAATATTCCAACAATCTGCTTTCCATTAGGGATGGGTGAGAATTCTGTCCAGTTCATTTTCCGATAAGGACTCACCAGGATTTGAAAATTTCTCCAAAAGTGGCAGGGAAAGAAATTATGATTTTAAAAATTCACATGTGGGAGAAAGCAAAACTGTCAGATTCATTCATTCAGGCAAAGGGCAGGTATAACATAGTTCTCTCCATGCTAGGAATATACCTATTGAATTTGGTTGAGGAAGATGGGTGAGAATTTTGTTTGGTTCATTGTTTCATAAGAACTTACTAACATTCTTAAATTTCTTTGTAAACCGGATGGAAAGAAGTTGAGAAACAGAAATGACAGATTCGTCTACCTCTTTCCTTCTCCCGCTTCAGGGCAGGGTCCCCTGAAGTGCTGTTTTGCAATTTTATCTTTTTTTTCTTTTTCTTTACTTGAAGCAGTATGAAAGGAATATTTTTCTAGCTCACTGAGCTCAAGTTGATTAGTGACTCTGTGTTACCCTAATGTGTGGCTTGGCTGATTTGCTACACAGGTATCTTTCTCCAGTGCATTTAGATTTAATGTATGATTATGGAACACTTAAGTAACACAGCTACCACCTAAAATTTCTATCCTAAAATAACACAGGTACCGTCTGAAATTTCCAGACTAGGAGTCTGTTGATGACTTAGTTGTGTAATGGTTGGTGGAAACAGGCTCATGGTCAGTCAACGTTTTCATAGCTTTCTCTGCAAAAGTATCTGGCATCTGCAAGGAGTAAGTTTCACTTCTGTTTCATCTTTTATCTCACGGAATCACGAGAGATTCTGCTCCTGTGTCAGCATTCACAAGAGAAGAGAAGCAAACTGGCAAGAGTTTCAAAATGGCAGCTATTCCTCTAGTTGTTACACTGTGTATATAGTCCTACGCAAAATGCATAGAGGAATGGAATACCACTGTCATTTGGGATTCCAAGAAAGCAGGAATATGGATAGTGACAGGAGTGAACTGGTGATGGCGAAAGAGAAATAGTGAGAGTTGTAAGCCACCGATTGGCCCAAAAAGTTTGGGAAGTGCTTGTAATATTATATGAAGTATATATCAAATATACACGATACCATCACAATACTAGCGATCACCCCTTAAGATATTAATAAAAAATGTAAAAGCTCTGAATTTTCTAATACATTTTATTAAATGTATAATTAATCTGTGAAACTTGCTGGTGTAGGATATTAATTATTGAAGTAAACAGTATAGTATGATGTATAAATTAGATATTTTGCATAAAGGGGGGGACTCTCTTACAATCTCTGAGGGGAAAACAAAAATAAAAAGGTAGCCAGTCTTCATGTTATGAAGTACATCATGGCTACTAATTTGGTCACTAAAGAAATATTATTTTGGAAGCACAGTGCGCCGTAGCCTGATTTTTCCAGTTGTTCAGTCTATAGGTAACTGACTTCAGAATTACTACAGATTTGTAAGGGCCAGCTCACATGACCCATTCTGCATGCTGCTCTCACTAGAAAATACTCAGCATGCACACTGAATTCTAGTTGTGTGATGCCCACAGCTATGTGATGACATCTGCACAGATTAGCTCTCAGCAAACCATCTCAATTGCTTATAATAGGCCAATGTGTACAGAACTCAGCATGCAAAGGAAATAGTCGCATGACGCCCTCAGGATGCACAGCTGGGGCTGGAACTCAGTGTAGGCCAGATATTTTCTGGCAGCAGCTGCACACTGAGAGGGCCCTTAGTATTACTTCTGTGCCTCTGATTTCAAGTGGGTAAAATTCCAGCAAGACTTCCGATGGTTATAGGTCATGAGGCTTAGGGACATTGGTAGCAGGGTAGTTGTTGCATCCAGTAAGAATCACCACAATGCTACAGGTCAAGCTACTGGCATCAGTTGTGGATTCTTAGCTGAGATATAGGACTCTTTAAACATTTGGAAATGTATGATTAATAAATTTATTATGAAGGCATCATACCTTTTGAAACTTTCAACTTCAAGAAAGACAAAAATGTCTAATTGATTACAGAGAGAGTTGGGGTCAAACAGTATTGTCAGTTTTCTTAACTAATCTGCTTGATTTGGTCCTTCAGACATTTCCCAATCAAAAAAAACTCTGTAACAATTCAAAAATTGTGCTGTTTGTGACCACACCAAAAAGACTTTCCTTTAGACCAGGAGTAGGCGAGTCAGTGCCTTCTAGATGTTCTAGACTACAACTCCCATCAGCCCCAGCCAACATGGCCACTGGTCAGGAATTATGACAGTTGTTGTCCCAAACATCTGTAGGGCACTAGGTTGCCTACCCTTGCTCTAGAACTGTAAGTAACTCCTCATATAAACGCCCATATACTGGCATAGGCAAGCCCCAAAGGTTCAAATCCAGAGGAAGATGAGTGCAATAGAGCAAAATGGGTTTGTTAATTAGAAAATCAGAATCACTTAGCATTCAGACATATAAAAAGCTAACTAAAAAGCAAATGTTTGCCCTAAGAATGGTATAAGGGCCAAGGCACATGAGGTGTTAATTACATAGTTTCTAAAATTCCTTTCCAGGCCATTTCAAAGAGTCCAAAAATGTTATCAGCCATATGTTTGCTAGCTCCCCACCCCTGACATGGCACAGTTCCAGTCAGGCTGTATGTGACTCCCATAAGCATCTAGTAGAATGAACACAAGAAAGAGTGAGAGATTATCTCAGGACTACCTCTTTCTAGAAACTTAAAATTCAGGGTTGACACAGGATGGTCATACCTCTACTTGATTTAAAGTTTACCAATGAGTATTATACGTAATGCCAAGAAACAAGGGCTTGTGAAAATCCAATTATAGAAGTGTATGATAATTGGAGGGTTCCATTCTTCATGCTAATGACAGTAACTAGATTGGGCAACTAGCTTCTGACTAAAAACAAATGTATTGCATTTACATAAAGAGACCCTGAGAGTAAAGACACAGACAGTATACAAACACTTTATGGAAAGGCCTTTATGGAAAGGAGTTACTGTCCCCTTGCTGTGTATGGCAGACACAGAATAGCCATGAAACAAATGGAGATTTGCTGACTCCAAAAACGGAGTTCAAGGCTTTTTAAATGGAAGCCAGAATTTCAAGCCATTATGGCCAATAATCTTGACACTGGTCCAAATGGTTCCCAGAATAGGATGGCATAACTGAGGATGCAAGATGATACATGATGTATTTTAAAGACATTTTACTAGTAAAACAGAAGCCCTGTTCAGGTGTTGTACTGAACACATGAGGAAAACAATTGTGTAGAGAGACCGGGCCATGCATGCTGGCCCCACCTGCAACTTTGACCCCAATCATGCAAAGAGTGCTATTTGCATTCCAGCAGACATGAGTAGAATGTCCCTTCAAACTTTGCTGCTCAACATGGTATGGTCAGGGACTGAAGAGTGGTGCACACAGGAATGTTGAGGGAAGGGCCAGTGTGTGCGGCCCTGTTCCTCTACACTGTTTTAGCGCTCACGCATTCAGGGAAACGCCTGAACTGGGCTAAAAGCTGTTATAAGTGGGGCCCCACCATAAAACTCTGTGTGTGTGTGTGTGTGTGTGTGAGAGAGAGAGAGAGAGAGAGAGAGAGAGAGACTTCAATGTTCTTCTCAGGCAGGGATGCTGTTCACCTGAGGAGAGATGCTTGGGTTTTTTGTTTTTTGTTTTTAAATGAGGATCAAGTTGACTGTCAGTGAACTAGATCTGTGCCTTCAAAGCTATCCCTTCTCAGGTTAATGGGCTTCCTGGAGTGGGAAAAGCCTCCTTACCTGAGGAGGGACATCTGGGAGCTCTTGAAGGTATAGTCTGGTCAGCTCCCAGCACCCTGATCCCTACAGTCAAAACTGTCCTTTTTCAGGCAAGGAGCAGGAAAGCCTCTCTACCTATGGAAGGAGGGTTATACCTGTGTTTTTTTCCTAGCTCCTTTCCCTTCCCTCCCACATGAGCAGACATGCACAGTGTTTTAACCTCCTTCTGTGGAGTTTTTATTTTCTTTTTCTGTACTTTTGGAAACCTTTAGGTTCCCCAAGCATGCTAATACCTTCCTCTTATGTGTGGGAGGTGTCTTTTTGGTTACATAAGGATTGGCACTCCCCCTGAATATTGGAAACAGAAAGAAGTATGTAAATTCCGAAAGGCAAGGGTTTGTTCATTTGTTTTTATAAAACGGGTGGGGAACGTTTCATCTTGTCAAGGGCTGAATTCCTATGAGGGAGTATAGTCAGTGGACCCATGCCAGCGGTGAGTGGGGCCAGAGCCAAAAGAGGGCCCACCTCTATTTCTCTCTCTCTCTGCCACTGCTTCTCTCTCTCTCTTTCTCCCACCTCTTCTCTCTCTCTTTCTGCCACCCGCCACTTCTCCCTCTTCCTGTTTTCCCAGTGGGTTGCCAGGGGAGGAACAAATTGCACTTGCCAGAGCTGATTTTGAAATTAGGCCAAGAGCTGCATGTAGCCCTGTGGCTACAGGTTGCCCACCCTGTTTTAAAACAATAACAGCTCTAGTGAACTAAGGGCATCTCTACACCAGCCTAAAATCCTGTATTTAAATCGGGGGTTTCTGCTTCCATTTTAAATGCAGGATCACAATGACCCCTTTTTCACCTGCTTCCTTTCCCCTCTCTTATCCCTGTATCTGAGTTTTCCATTATCTTTCATTGATCTCACTCCTCTTCTTGCCACTTTTCCTCTGCACGGAGGGAACTCAAGTGGAACACAACGGGGGTAATTTAGCTCATTATCTGCGATCTCTTTAAAAACGGAACAAAAGGCATTTAGTGCAGGAGACACCTTGGAGGGACATGGTGTCATGTAAAGAGCCTTCAAACTTCTGTGAAGGAGCAATCTCAACTGCAGGATAAAAGCTCTGTGTGAAGAAAGCCTAAATTCTCTTGCTTTCCCTATAAGTTAAAGCAGGGATGGGGAACCTCTGGCACGTGGGGGTTTCCCATCCAGCCCACAAGCTTCACCACAAACCCTGCCCTTTCTCCCTCCAGACCTGACAGTAAACCCCCACTCTTATCTGCAGTCACTAATTGGAAATATAAAATCTGGAATTTACTATGGCTGGATCTAAACTTACCACCTTTTTTCACTTCCAATGAGGTTTCACCGCCTGCCTTTCACACTATGCAGTAGCTGCCTTGAATTGGAACTGGAATTTCCCACTTCCGTGCTCCCACTTTCAATACCCTAATATCCCGGTATTTTCCCTTAATGTGCTCTGATTTTCCGCCTTTGCTACCGTATCTGGTCGCAGTCTCCTCCCCCGCCTGTCCATCTATGGTGGTGTTTGTATTTCCCTCCTGTCCAGTCACAGCTCTCAATGGCCCCATGTCTTCTGGCTACTGATCGCATAGCTTCCTCAGCAGCCCCCGTTTCCTCAGCAACAAGCAAAGGGCTGGATGTGCATGCGCTTGTCTGATCTCAGAAGCTAAGCAGTGTCAGCCCCGGTCAGTAACTGGATGGGCGACCGCCTGGGAATCAGGCTTCCTGCACTGAGCAGGGGGTTGTTCTATCCCTTCAAATGAGATTAAGTTTTACCCCCTCCTATCTCCCGCTCTGGATGTTTTTTTTTTTTAAATTAAGGCGTTATCCTCGCAGAATCAGGGCTTCTCCATGATGTTTTTTTTTCTAAGTCAGGCACGATCTTCGAAGATTCGAAGTTGCGAAGCTTCACAACTTTGAATCTTCGAAGATCATGCCTGAATTAGAAAAAAAAAATTGTGGAGAAGCCCTGATTCTGCAAGGATAATGCCCAGGCAGTCGCCCATCCAGTTACTGACCCGGGCCAACCCCGCTTAGCATCTGAGATCAGACAAGCGCGCACAGGAAAACAGCAGGAAAACAGCACAGTGCTCAAGTGTGAACTGAGCTCACGCATTCGATGAAGCACTGCAATGGGGAAAATGGGTGAGTGTGAATAATCACATTTTAATGCACGAGCATTTAACCCGATGGGACACCGAATTCATTGTGATGGTGGGCGCAATGTAGATCAGCCCTATGTCTGCTGAGCACTGAAGAAAGACAGCCTCTTTTCAGGAAAGTGCAGGGAATCTCCCTCTTATCTCTGATTAGTTTAAAGGCATTTAAAATTTATGGTTTTCCCAGTAGTAATGTATGGCTGTGAGAGCTGGACTATAAGGAAGGCTGAGCGCCGAAGAATTGATGCTTTCGAACTGTGGTGCTGGAGAAGACTCTTACAAGTCCCCTGGACTGCAAGGAGGTCAAATCAGTCCATCCTAAAGGAAATCAACCCTGAGTGCTCATTGGAAGGACAGATACTGAAGCTGAAGCTCAAATATTTTGGCCACCTAATGCGAAGAGAAAACTCTCTGGAAAAGACCCTGATGCTGGGAAAGACTGAAGGCAAAAGGAGAAGGGGACGGCAGAGGATGAGATGGCTAGATAGCATCACCGATGCAATGAATATGAACCTGAGCACACTCCAGAAGAGTGCGCAGGACAGGAAGGCCTGCCGTGCTATGGTCCATGGGGTCACGAAGAGTCGGACACGACTGAACGACTGAACAACAACAACAAAACTTGCTATGGTCCATGTGGTCACGAAGAGTCGGGCATGACTTAACGACTGAACAACAACAAAACTTTAAATACCATGATCTTTACCTTTAAAATTTAAAGGTCTTTAAAGAACTTTTAAATGTAGAGGTAGATATCAAAGTATTTAAACCAGTCCTGTAAGGGGAAACCTGTTGCAGTGGGCATAACTCCCGAGTAGACATGTTTTGAATTGAGCTGTGCTTTCTGTGCCTGAAAGTTTTGCACTGGAGCTTACTTCAGAATAATGTATGCTTGTGGAGGGGGGAATGACCAAACTGGTGTGAATGAGATCTGGCCCTACCTAGTTTGATTTCTCTGTCCTTGGTCCTGCCCCATGCCATTAACACACACACGCACACACACACACACACACACCCGCTGGCATGTGGCCCCTGAGGCTCTTCCCAAATGAAATGTGGGCCTAGGGTTGAAAAGGTTTCCCCTAAGTTAAAGAGTCCATTACTGGGTTGGGGAATATAGAAACTAAAGTAGAATCTAACTCCTAATGTATGCACAAAATGTTCATCAGCCACATGTTGCCTTTAAAGTGACTCTAATAAAATTAATTCTGGTAAAAGACATGTTTATGCATGTGATAAGCACTGAACAGTCTCCTGGTTATAGTTGATTCAAGGGCAAATAGCAGCGGGGGGCAGGGGTTCAGCAGGAAAACTGATGTGGGGAGAGTAACACCTTCCCCCTACGCCATGACATAGTCTTGGTCTCAAGAGGGTCATGGCTTCAGCTGCTGGGTATTTTTTTAACAATAGAAAAGATGTTTAATATCATGTCTTGTTTGACCCTATGTGAAATAAAGCCAGTTACGAGTGGTTACAGATTAAGGATTTGCAAAATTACAGTAGTCTCATTGAACTCAATTAGGCTTACTTTTGAGTAGATGTGTAGAGGATGGCACTGTAACAAGCCATATTTAGGTTGAAGTCCAGTCCTGTACTCACTTACCTGGGATGAAGTCCGATTGAATTCAATGGGGCTTACTTTGGAGTAGACAGACATAGGATGGTCCTATTAGAACTCTATTCTAGAGAAATGTATATTTTAAAACTGATATGAATAACTGTCATAAGAAAGCAATTTATATTTCATGAAGGATCTACTGGGAAGAGTATCCTCTTTTCCCATGTCAGTGCCGTCCTGATGATGACCACCGCCTGAGCTGCTCCATGCCGATGCATTTGCAAATCAAAATAGCCAGGTTGCCAGAAGAGCCTAATTAGATTATGAATAGACCATGGGTTAAGAATGTTTCTTACATAAGCTGTGCTAGCTTCTGCTTCAAGCTCCCAGTAGAACATGCTGACAATATAAAATGCAGGAAAATCTCTTGCCTTATTGATTTCAGAAAAGTATTTTCAGATGAGTACAATGTATTTAATAATCACGCCTTGCAGTCTGTAGCTTCCAACCTCTCAAATGAAAGCTACTCATTAGTAAAAGAGAAAAATTAAGCAGAAATACATTACTTAATTTCCCTTTTTTACAACAGCACTATGGAGGATCTGAACATTATCACAGCACAGAAGACTGTTAAAATCCTGTCCATAATCGTTTCTTCCACTGTAAAGACAAAAAGCAAAGAAAGGTTAACACAAAGCTCATTCACAGTGAGGATCACAAAGCAGAATCATAGAATAGCAGGGTTGGAAGCCAGTTCGTGGTAGGTAAATAGCTGGTTTGCAGATTTTCTTCCCTTCCCTGCTTGCCTGGATTTAAAGGCTACAGATAAATGAACACATTTAACAAAGATATTTTTTGTTTGTGTATTAAATCTATATCCCACCTTCCCACCACAAATAGAGCCCAAGGTGGCTGTCAGCAGTAAAATATAAGATAAAATACAAAATTATAATTAAAATATAAAAACAAATTGGTTAGAAACACATCATTAAGTAAGAGAAGCAGCACCCACCAGTTAACTCTACTTTAGCAAACAGGTTAAAAACCCAAAGCCTGTTTGAATAAAAATGCCTTTGCCTGCTGGTGGAAGGATAACAAAAGTGGACATAAACTGGCCTCCCTTGGCGGGGAGTTCCAGAGCCTGCCACCAAGAAGGCCCTTCCTTTCTTTTTTGGATCTTAAGGCTCTTAAAACTCAGGCAGGTTCATATGGAGCAATGCCTGGTCCCAAGTCATATAAGGTACAGCAAAATGTGGGATAATCATCATACACCATACTTAGCATCCAATAAACAACAACACAATTTTCTTACATCTGTGGGGAAAATACAATATTAGTAAATGATAGAGCCTAGAAGGAGGGGATGTGTTGGGAGCCAAATTTCCCCCTACTCATTTCAAATTCTTTTGGGGGGGAATTTGAATCTTCTCTGGATCCATTTTTGGTACTTGATTCCTGAGCAAATGGTTCCTGAGAACATAGGGTAAACAATTCCTTTAACAGGATCATGGGTGGGGGCCTCCAAAGTAAAAAAGAAAAGAAAAGCAGCAGCAGCAGCTTTGAACGGGCATAAACAACAGGATCACTAAGAACATAAGAGCCATGCTGGATCAGATGAAGGGTTCATCATGTAGTCCAGCATTCTGTTCACACAGTGGCAACCAGCTCTTGACTAGAGGTAACATATAGCCATCAGGACTAGTAGCCATCGACAGCCCTCTCCTCCAGGTATTTGTCTAACCATCCTTTAAAGCCATCCAAATTGGTGCCCATCACCACATCCTGTAGTAGTGAATTCCATAGCTTGACTGCTAGCCTTATCTTTTAGATCCAAGTGTAAAAGCTTTAGAGACACATTAGTCGCAGCATGAAATACTTTTCTTTTGTGGACAAAAGCTGTCTGTGCAACCTCAGGGATGTATCAGGTAGGGATGTACAGATTGTGTAAAATCTGTTCTGTCTTGTTTTGTGAGTTGTCAGAGGCCTTTTGTTCCATCCTCCGCCCACCAGCAGAATTGGATTTTTTAAAAAGTTCTTTTAGTTTCCAAATTTGTGCAAATTCGCGCATGCAAAAATGTGCAAATTCCCACACAATGCACAAATTGCCCCCAAATGCGTATTTTCACACTTTAGCCCATGGGGGAAATGTGCATTTTTGGCCTAGTTTTCTTTATTTTTTCATATTTTTCTACAAAGAAATTTGTGTGAAATTCCTGAAGGTTAGCAAAACGGTCCACAGGACCATGGAATCTTCTAGGAATGTACAAAAGTGACTTACCTTTCGCAGATTATGTTGATGGTGGGGGGAGAGGCGTTCCGTCCCTCCCCCCAGAATCCTGGCCGGGGGGGAGGCGCTCCGTTCCTCCCCCCGGAATCCTCAAACGGCTGGCTGTGCTCCGCGGCAGCTCTGCAGAGCAGATGGCCTGGCCCGGCCTGGCCAGGCCAGAGCTGTCTGCAGCTGGATTTCCAGCCGTGGAGGGCTCTGGGTAAAAAAACAAAACAAAAAAAAGCAACCGCGTACGCAAATGGTGGTGGCTATGGCCGCCGCCATTTATGTTCGTTCTTTTTACCATCTTAATCTACGTAAATATTTACATAGACTATGACGGCAAAAATCAAGGGGAACGCAAATAGCGTAGTGGGCGCTATTTGCGTTCCTTTTTCATTCACCGTTTTAGCGAATCATGGCGAATGGCGAATCAGAAGGGGATGCAAATAGCGCCCGCTACGCTATTTGCGTTCCCCTTGATTTTCGCTGTCATAGTCTTTGTAAATATTTACGTAGATTAAGACGGTAAAAAGTAGGAACACAAATGGTGGCGGCCGTAGCTGCCGCCATTTGCGTACACTTTTTTTTTTTTAAACCCACCCCCAACCATGATAGGCTACGTAAATCTTTACATAGCCTATCACGTCTTCCCCCCCCCCCACAAGCCTGGAAATGGCGGCGGTGGCAGCCGGTCGGAAGACCGGCCACCGGAGCCGCCACCAGAGCCGCCCTGCCCGGAAGATCCGCCCCCGGTAAGTCTCATCCCGGGGGGGATCCGCGGGTGGGCGGGGGGGTGGCAGACCGTTCCGCCACAGATTTTGGGGGGCCGAATGCAGTGGCATTCGGCCTCACCGAGATCCGTGG
This sequence comes from Heloderma suspectum, assembly GCF_057233095.1. Lineage (NCBI taxonomy): Eukaryota > Metazoa > Chordata > Lepidosauria > Squamata > Helodermatidae > Heloderma > Heloderma suspectum. Next base: position 279,511,383 of record NC_139458.1, read on the forward strand.
TGGAATTCTCTGATATCCCTAGAATCTTCCCAACAGGAAGCCAGTCCTCTGCAGAATCTGCAGGTTGGATTCATCAAAATCCAAACTTATTTGGTTCCATTGCAGATTTCCCATGGTTGGCCACTGTGGGAACAGAATGCTGGAATAGATGGACCCTTGGTCTGATCCAGCATGGCTGTTGTTATGTTCTTATATACTAATGGTTTGTTCATGGTTTGTTAACCATGAACAACCCAGAAAGAGAACCTATGGTTTCCACGGACTTATGGACCATTTTTTTAACCTCTGGTAATTTTGTTCAAATACGCAAAAATGGAAAATGGCTGAAAATGCGCATTTCCCCCATAGGCTAAAGCGTGAAAATGCACATGGGGGGGATTTGCGCATTTGGGGGGAAATGCTCATTTTTGCACGTGCATAATGTGAACTTGTGCAAATTCAGAAACTAAAAAATCCTTCAGTTCCATTGATGGGTGGACAAAAGCACCAAAGGTGCCTGATAAGCTGTGAAACACAGATGGAATGGATTTTACACAATATGTACATCCCTAATTTTATTCCCAGGAAAGGTACTTGTTGGATCTTCTTCCTCAGGCACCAAAATAATTTGACCAGCCTTGGGTACTATGCAGTTTGACATCTGTGAGGTTTCCATTTGCTGCTCTGCCTCAGGCAGCAAATGTCTTGGGCTGGCCTTGTCAGCAAGAATGACGTCGGTTCATAAGGGTTTGCACAGGCAATTGGGGGCTGTTTTATGTTTCAAACTTCTTTTCCAGGATCCCCATCATTGCCTCCAGATGGTTTATTTAATAGATCCTCTAACAAGTCCTGCTATTCAAGAACAGTTGGGCTGGTTGGTTCACCACTACACCTGTCACCTGGCCCAACTGTACTTGAATTGAAGGAAGTATCTTGCTATATGTTAGTTGAATTAAATACTTCAGAACCTTACTCAGCTAATATTTTTATTTTATGTTTATAATTTATTTTATTTTAAACTCAGTGTTCTCTCTGTGCTTGTAATGTTGTTTGTACCGTACATAATGAGCTAGTGCACACATATCACTAACCCATGGGTTATTTAACCTATGGTTAACCCATGTTTTGTTACCCTACCCAGGGCTTGTCTGACAGACAGTCGAACAAATGGTGGTTTGTTTTCTCAATCCCTGGGTTGTTCGTTTGTTTTTCTCCTCCTTTGCCCACTCCTTCCATGCATCCAAAATGCCTTTGTAGCACTGCAGTACTGTCACGTAGAGTGGCTGGGTTTTTTGGTGGTTTTTTTTTTTTTAGCACTCTTGCCTGCTGCTTCTGTAGCCCAGTGAAACATCCCATGAACAAGCCACAGTTCTGGGTTCACACGTAATGACAACCCATGGTTTAAACAACCCAAGAACAAACCATGGGTCCTCTTTCTAGGTAGTTCATGGTTAACAAAACATTAACATAAGAAGGGCCATACTGAATCAGACCAAGGTTCCATTTAGTCCAGCATTCTGTTCACACAGTGGCCAACCAGCTGCCCACAGGAACAGCAATCTCCTGTCCAGGTTCCCAAGCAACTGGTGTACAGAGGCATACTGCCTCTGATATTGGAGACAGCACATAGCCATCAAGACTAGTAGCCATCGATAGCCTTATCATCTGTGAATTTGCCCAATCCACATTAAAAGCCATCCAAGTTGGTGACCATCACTACATCTTGTGGTAGTGAATTCCATAGGTTAACTATGCGCTGTGTGAAGAAGTACTTCCTTTTATCTGTCCTGAATCTCCTACCAGTCAGCTTCATGGGATGACCCCGGGTTTAAGTATTATGGGGGAGGGAGAAAAATGTCTCCCTATCCACTTGCTCCACGCCATGCATAATTTTGTACACCTCTATCATACCTCCTCTTACTCACCTTTTTTCTAAACTAAACAATCCCAGATGTTGTAACCTTTCCTCATAGGGGAGTTGCTCCAGCCCCTCGATAATTTTAGTTGCCCTTTTCTGCACTTTTCCCCCCAATTCTACAATACCCTTTTTAGGTGTGGTGAGCAGAACTGTACACAATATACTAAGTGTGGTTGCACCATAGATTTGTATAAGGGCAGTATGGTCTTCGCAGTTTTATTTTTGATTCCTTTCTTAATTGTGCCTAACATGGAATTTGCCATTTTGACAGCAGCCATGCAGTGGCTGACATTTTCATCAAGCTGTCCACCATAATCCCAAAATATCTTTCTTGGTCAGTCACCACTAGTTCAGGTCCCATCAGGTTATACTTGAAGTTGGGATTTTTTTTTTTGCCCCAATGTGCATCACTTAACACTTGGTTTACACTTTACACATAGCTTGTTAATGCGGCTAGATTCACACATCATGACAAGCCAGAATTCAACAACCCATGAGTTAAATAAACGATGGGTTAGCATTTTGTGTGAACCAAGTCAGTGCCTTATCATTTCCAACTGCCCCTTAACACTTCATGTTGTTGTTATTTTCCTTCCCAGGCCTGGACAGTAATCTCAGCTAAGATAGAGCTTTGCAAATTCCCCCAAAGGGTGATTTATTTATTTTAATGGGTCCAGGAAACTGTGGGCAAGCCCAAGCAAACTCCCAAGCCTTGGGAGCAATGCAGTCCATGATCTTGTCTGTTCTGAAGTTTTCACCACCCTTTGTTCTTATATCAACCAGAGAACCTGAACCGCTGATCATCTGTGAAAGACCCTGAGTCCAAGCAAGGTTTTCTTTTTATTCAACTTCTTTCACTTTCACCTTCTCATCATTCCTGATTACGTTTTTTCTAAAAAGCCACAATTAAAAAACAGTACTTCTTGCTTGTCATCACCAGAAATAGCATTTCCTCTGGCCCTGTAGGGATTTGGTATATCTGTAAAGCATAGCATAACAGAGTGTTTATGCATAGGGTTTAAATCCCAAGGTAGATTTAACTTAATAGACTAAAGTAGGTGTGTTAATTAGGAAATAAGAATGTCTTGGCATTAAACCATAAAAGCAGAGAAGGTACTTCTAAATCTGGCTAAAAAAGCAAACGTTGTTTCTTTGGGATCATATAAAGGGCCAACATGCATATAGACTCAACTGTACAGTTTGCATGCTGTCTGAAAGCTTCTAAATTTGTTGTCGGTTTCGCACCTCCAGCCAGACCATGTATGTTTTGTCACTATCTCAGGACCACCTCTTTTTTTAAAAAAATATGTACCATTCACAGTTGGCAGAAGGTTCCAGCCCTCTGCTGGCACTGATACAAGGTGGCAAAAGGACCTATGGAAAGCCAGTCATAGAAGTGTATGCTAATTAGAGGCTTCCATTGAAGCTGAGGTGGACAACCAGCTTCTGCCTAGAAACAATGTATTAGCAATTATGGCAAGAAGACCTAAGGGTAAGCAGGCAGGGAATACACAACTGCTTCATTATAAGGTTGTGGTCAGATAAAAAGTTGTAACAAACCTCTTGCTATGTGGGACAAAGAATATCCCTAAAACCGTTGGTGTCCTTAAGACTTTCAAGTCAGCATAGCTAGAATGTCAAGCTTAGCTAGGCAAACTTTAGTCATGATGGTCGATAGGAGTTTGGTTAATCAATAATTACCTTTAGCAGGGTAGTTCCATTTCTTTTAAAAGGATGATCATCTGTGTGGTACAATCTAACATCTGCTTAATTCCCCCAAACACCGTTGTATTATTTTACAGTAGGAAAAAGATAGCAATGAGATGCTGCTGAATGAAACTTCTAAACAGAAAGGACAAAACTATAGATCAACAATGAAAAACATTTTATTTTTAAATTAACTGCAGTGCATGGGAGATATCATGATCATAATTTCTTCAGATAGTTATTTAGTGAGACAGGTTCTCACTTCTTTCTTTGAGGAAGACATGTGAGTGGGGCATCCAGCAGTGCTGAGAGATGAAGGGTAACTTCCCACTGGGCTCTGCTACCGAGATGTGTCTCCTTTAATTACAACATTTTTTCCCCCTGAAGAATTTTGTACAGAGAGAACACCGAATCATTTTTTAACAATCATTTCACGGAGGACTGAGGTTCAGAGGACAATGTTGTTTTCATATGCTTTTTGACACCAATATTTTTATTATTATTATTCATGTCAGGTTGTATGAATAGAGCATATGAATATGGTGGGAACTCCACCAGACTCCAAATGTCAATCTATTGGGGACAGTTTGGGACTGGGGAATCCCAACACTGCCCATAGTTGGATGCTTTGACTTTAGTTCTCTTCAGTTCCACAACCGAACCCAGTGATCTGTTCTTGGCATGGGCACTCCAATTCATGCACAGAGCTCTCACTCACCTCAAATGGCATTCACATTAATTTCACTTGAGGAAGTGGATATATATATTTATTTTATTTATTTATTGCACTCCCTCTGAAGGAGCAAGTACATAGTTTGGGGGTGCTCCATCTCTGTCACGGGAGGCCCAGAAGCACTCATTGCCAGCTTCGGTTGATGTACCAACTACACCCATTCCTGGAATGGGAACAGCCTAACCATAGTGATACATGCGCTGATAACCTCACAATTAGACTACTGTAATACTTTCGATATGGGTCTGCCTTTGTGCCTGGTTCAGAAGCTGCAGCTAGTGCAGAATGCTAGAGTGCTTACTGGGACATCCTGCTTTGCTCACATAACACTTCTGTTAAACGAACAGCACTGGCTGCCTGTTAGCTACTGAGCCATGTTCAAGATTATTGTCATACAAGCCCTAAACAAATTGGGGCCACAATATCTACCAGAATGCCTTCCCTGATATATACCCAGCCAACCTTTAAGATAATCAGAGGAGGCCTTGCTGGTAATTTCAAAGCCAACAGAGTGTCACCATGTAATACCTCGATGGTGGGCCTTCTCAGTAGTGGCACCCACCCTCTGGAAAACCCTCTCCCATCCAGTTCAGGATGCAGAAAATGTGGCATGTTTAAAATGCCTCCTGAAAAAGAACTTGTTCACTCAGGCTTTCCCTGTCATGTAACTGATGGTAATTACTCATGCTGCTCCATCTTACTGCCCCTTGTATTGCACTGTTCTATTATTGTAATTGGAATGCTTTTTAATAATGTGGTTTAAATGTGATTATAATATTTATATGTGAACCACTTAGGGACTTTATTATATTAAGCAGTACAGAAGTATCACAAACAAACAAATAAATAAATTTGATTTGTATTCCACCTTTCTACCAAAAAATGGTACTCATGGTTTACAGAGTTTACTCATTGTTTACAGAGACAATTAAAATTGGTTAAAACAATGCATTAAGATGCAATAAAAACATAACAATTACAGAACAAAAACAGCACCCAACCCAACAGACCGATTTACTTCTTGAATAAAGCAGTCTTTGCCTGCCTGTGGGCAGATAGCAGAGAGGGAGTAAATGTAGGTTCCCTTGGGAGCTAGTTCCACAGCCTGGGAGCGGCCACCAAAAAGGCTCTCTGTCACGTACCATCAAACAGGCCTCTGAAGGCAGCAGTCTCAAAAGAAGGGCCTCTCCAGTATGAATACATCGATCTCCTCCCTCTATTGTGCATGTTGATCTGTTCCCTCTATTAAATTGAATGGGGATTCCATGCACACAAGTTACCAGTGTGTGTATATGAGCACGCCTATGGATCTCTGACCAGGGAGCATGTTTCACTTAGTCAGACCTCTCCTGTGCAAACTTGAAAGCATTTTCAGGATATAGCTCTGTAATAAATGACAACGTTTACAAGTGCTACAATTTTGCAAACTAATGTGACACCACAAACAGGCAAAGCTGTTTCTGCATTAGAGAAGACCAGGCAGAAATATCGAATCATAGTATCTCTTTGTTCTTCTATTCTATTCTATTTTCTTTTCTTCTTTGCTTAAAATTCTCTCTTGAAAGCCTCCCAATATGCTCAAGTACCTGACCTCAGTTCCAAACTGCAGATAAATCTGCTATATCGTGCTTCTATTAGGTTTCCTTCAAAGAAACCCTTTTATACAGAAAGTGGGGGTGGGGAAGGAAACCTAATACAGGTTTTTTTAAAACATAAAATTGGGGGATCGAGAGAGAGAGTGCACACAAGCCATGTGATTAGAACAAAATTTGCCATGTGGGTTTTTGTGTTTCTAAACAAATGTAGAGAGCCTTTAAAAATCCCTCTTAATACAGACTCTTCTCTCACAAGATAAAAAGGAATTAAAATATTGTCAATAAATTGTGTGAGAGCGACTGTATCAGTCTGTGCATTGATAGTCTGTGCATGCAGGATAAGAGCATTGACTGCCTGCTAATCTATTCCCAGATGGAGGTGGATGCAGACGAGAAGCGCCATCGCACACGGTCCAAAGGTGTTCGAGGTACGTCTCTTGCTTCAGTAAATCACTCAAGGCCCCTGCTCAGGGTGACCTTCATCCTCCAGAATCTCTTTGCATGATTCATTCTGACCCTTGCTTTTTTACACAGCCTTTTTTGGCAATTTTCAGCAGGAGAGGGGGTACTTGTAATAGATGATAAATTTTTATATATTTTCCATCTCTCTGCAGTTCCCGTGGAACCAGCCATACAAGAGCTGTTCAGGTTAGTGCGCTGAGTGTAAAATGTATCCCCATTAGCAATTTAGAAAATTCATGCCTTTTAATGGGTATAATGCACTTTCAAGTTCATTGGTGGCTTGCTCATGCCCTGCTGCACTGATGAAATTAATTCCCCTGGGATTTGCTAATAAAAAGCATCCCTTCCCCCCCTTTCCCTTCAGTTATTTGATTTCTCTTTTTCTGTCTTTGTTGCCCTCCATCTCTGTAATACCTACTGCCTGCTTTTAATATAATCTCTGTGCAGCACACCGACACCTATATAATTAATTCCGTCTTTTTTACAGCTGCCCTACCCCTGGCTGTGATGGCAGTGGTCACGTTAGTGGCAAATATGCGAGGCACAGAAGGTAATGTGTGAGTAAGTGTGTATGTGTGTGTGTTAATAATGGGCTGAAGAGATCTAGTAAGCAAGTTGCCTGACAGGATTCTGTTAATGACTTAGTCATAATTGTTGAGGAATTGATAGTGTACACACATAAAAATGTACTTGTAATCCTCTTTTGTTTTGCATCTAATTGTAGTCTCACTTTCTTACAACATCCCCAGTCATTAACTTTTCTGTCCCACAAAACTGCAGTGTATATTGAAATCTAACAAAAGGAACAAGCAAAGAGATGTTGCTATGCCTCTTCCTAACTCTCTAATCAAACTTATCACTATTAGCTGTATTAATCACATAGAAGGATAATGCCCAAATATTTAAAAAAATGGTAAAATACTATTTTGCCACAGACAATTCTTTATCCTTTTCATCTTTCATCAGGCAGGGTGTGCAGTTCTGTGGATCATGTGTGGCAAATTAAAATGTGACCTTATTGACATTTTTTCTGCCAGCGTGACTTCTGTCATTTAATACAGTTCATAAATGGAGTAATAACTTAATTTTTTGAGCACAAGGAGTTCAACCATGAGGTTAGATTCAAATGGAAAACTCCAATGCAGATTAGTGATAATGAGTCATGGAGATCTATATGAGTATATTATTGCCATATATATTGTAACTCGTAGACTATGATGAGTGGTGAAATTTCCAGAAATGACGTATTAGCTGTTTGTTGTTAATTACTCAATATATGATTGCGTTGTTTGGACCTATTTCAGTGAAGTCATTTATAGATTAGCCTTTCTTTTTCTGTATTTGAAATGAAGGTGTCTTGACATGGTTTCAAAGGGGAGATTGATATACATCTAGTGCACATCCAAGGTGTTCACTTCGCTTCATGCTACTCCCTGTTTAGCTCACAAGTGCCAAACTAAGGTGATGAAGCTGCCAGCAGGTGCCCCCCAAACACCAAATTGCACTCTCTAGTTCAAACTTCAGTGTGTGCATAAGTTCATTGTTTTCAATGGATTTAACCACATTTAACTTTGTGTTGAGTAAAATAAAATAACCCTAAGTGTTATTTTATTGTGCAGTTTTTTCAACCATTCTTCTTTATATACATGGACATTGTTTATGTCTCTGTACATTTGACCCAAAACATTTTCTTACAAGCTAATGGCCCAGTCCAAAGACTTGCTACAGCAGCAGTTAAATCCTAAAGTTGGAACATAGTACTTTGCCATTGTGAAGTCATAAAGCATGCTTAGGATGTCATGTTGTCATTGTAGGCAGATACTATGCTACAAATAGGGATGCTTAGCAATTTCCCTCTTCCAAAACAATACATTAAAATACTCTGTTGTTCTGTTCTCTGTTTCCAGGGTTTTTAAAAGAAGCACTGTGCATGCTACGTCTTTCAGTTCGTTTGTGTCTTTCCCTCAACCTTTGCATTAACAATGTGCATATGTGTGCAATGATAAAAGGTTGCAAGAAAGCAAACCTGATTTGAATGTACATGTGGTTGTATCAACATTCTTTTTGTGTGGCGTTTTACCAGTGTGAAGGAGTATATGTCAGTAAAACACCACTCAGAAAGAATCTTGTTACAGTCATATGCGCCATCAAATCAAGCTTGCTTTTTTGTAATGTCTTTATCAATGTCTGCAGAGACATTGGTAAGCAGGAGGTAGGGGTGGGAAATACAAGAACAATCAGAAAGCTGTAGGAAAGTGTAGACTCTAATTCTAGAATTAATTTACATTCTCCTACTTAAATTGAAACTTAGAGGAATGGGTCTCAGGGAAAAGTGAATAAGAGCAACAATAAAAGAATGGAATGATGGAATCCTTAGCCATGAAAAATTAGGGGGAACATAGTGCCTCACAATCCAGTCCCTTTGAAACAGTGCCAATGATTTTAAGATAGTTACTCTAGAGAAAGGGAAGATAACCTGTTGCCCTCCAGATCTTTTGGATTACAACTCCAAAATGGAAGTGAATTGAGTGTGTATTTTCAATGGATTGGATCCAGACTTAGCCATAGATAAACTTACGTTCCATTGATTTCCAGATGTTGTCTAAGTATGACAACATCTGAATTCAACCCAATGCATTGTAATGTTTTATTAATATGTTAGCATGTTATATTAACTATGATTGAACATATAAAACACACATTCAGCCATAGGATTCAGTACTTTAAAAATTAAGAACCTGGGTGTTTTAGGGTTTACTTTGAGATAGTTCATGTGTTCCTTTTAGCCTGATGCTATGAGACACACAACCAGAATGTAGGAATAACTTGTGAGTTCCTGATGGTGCAAGCATCTAATTCCAGCACAAGCACTTTTTTGCATCTGCTGCTGTGGCACTGGTCTTTCTGATTCCCTGCATGGCACAAAATTGTGCTTGGAAAGATTTAGGGTTTTAAAAAAAGGGGGCAGAACAGCTGACACCACCTTAAGCTTGCACCATAAGGTTGTCCCTAGAGCTAGACATAGTGGTACAACTCTGTGCTGTGGTTCCTAATAGTAATGGAGTTTGAAAGGTCAAACAAGATGTCTCTGGTCAGAGTTAGGATGTGCTTATAGGACAGAATACAAGTGTTGGTGATTTGAATTTTCTTTAAGCTTAGAAATATAGATAGGATTGCACTGAATGTTTTCCAGTTTGTAATTTCTGGCTGAAATTAGTTATATTCATAAGAGAGAAATCTCCCCTCCCATTAAAAAGAAGCAATATTCATGATTGTCAATCTTGCTTGATGCCATTCTCCCGCCCACCCCTGCCCTGGCCCCAAGCCTTGTTAGTGTTTCTTTCTTATTCTGGGATGAACCACACGGATATTGTTAGCCAATCTGGCATCACATCTCTGTATCCTGTTTGCCTATATGATGACATCACTGAAGGCAAGTGATGAATACCCTTTATTGTATAGTCACATGAGTTATGCCACCCAACTGGGATCATGGAGTGAATGGGATTATATCACAATGCTATTTAGCCAATCCAGTTGGCTGTGTGATGATATCACTGAGGGCAAGAGTGCTTAACTGAGAGTGAAAATGAAATAAAGCAGTACAAATGAATGGGAAAGCATTTTTAGAAGGAGTGCCAAAAAAAGCATGGGAAAGGAGGAGGTTCTACACTGTCAAAAACATTCATGAAAAAATGTCAGTAGTTTTGGCTCAGCAATACAGATTATGGCTTTGATACTAACTTTCTCTTTGTGAATGGAATATTCAGGGAATAGGGCTTTCCTGCCGTCCCCTTCTCTCTGCAGCCCGATGTGTGCCCCCTGCTCCTGAGGTTTGATTACTCTTGATAATGATGTTCAGATATGGTGCAGGGAGGTTCAAATGCAGGGGAGATTTGGCAGAATTATCCTTCCTGTTCCCCTTAGATAAATGGAGGAGCAATTTAGAAGCCAAGCCTATGCATCATAAATAACCTGAATGCTTTTGAACCTTATGTGATTATTTTTTTCAAAGCTAATAACGTTTTAAAAGTATATCCTAGAATTTGTATCAAACAATCACTGAGAACATGATGAATATTTTTTCTGAATAGAGGTGAAGAGGAAAAAACACCAATGGTTTTGCATTTTACTATCTCTTTTTCTCTCTTTCTCCTCACATGGTATCTGTGTAGTCTATTTGCTATAGTCTATTAGTCTATAGTGCTATTTCAAAGATTTGAATAATTGGGTTGATTAGTTTAGCAGAGGAAGATATAATTTTACTTAATTCTTCCAGATTTCGATTCCAAATTGGATTTTTTTCTTGGTGCAAAATGCACTCTTCATCAGTGATTCATGTGTCACTGTGTAGCATCTTTCCTCTGACAAACTCCAGGATCAAGCCAATGGTTGAATTACATTATGAAAAGGTTCTTATTAAAAACTGCATTTTTTAAAATGCAGTTCTGTACCTGAATGCAATTTAGATGTAGTTTCCAAAGATTTTAATTCTTAAAAAAGTAATATATGTCCATGATGGAGAGGAGAGGAAGAAATTGGAGGTATAAATGTTCCTGCATTTAGGGGTCCATGGCTGAGATTAGGTTCACTTTCAAATGTGAATTTTTTATTTTGCTATCATGACATGATCCTGCTATGTCAATACATGAACAGACTGAATCTTGAAGCTGTTAATTAAATGAAAATTTAAGGACGTTTCACCAGACAATTTGGAAAAGTATCAATTTTTTTTCAGGCTGTTAACAAATTCTTAACACGCCAATTATCAGTTATGTCCATGGAACAGACCTCTTATTAATATGACTGGAAAGGAAGCTTTCAGCTGACACTCATAATATAATTTATTTTACAAAGATATTTTTTTCTAATCAATACATTACAAATACATCTTTGTTTTAAATTCTATTCTGTGTTTGGGGGGATTGGAAATTCCAATGAAGCAATTTCAAATGAGGTGAAACAATATAACATTTTGCATTCACAAGTACTGGTGCCCATAACAGATCTTCAGCATATTCCACTCCTACTAATATAGGGACAATGAGGTTATAATCTCTTTTTTTTCATATAAAACGCCATCCCTTATTACAAAGAAATCCTGAAATCTTGTATCAAGTATGTACTTTGTGCCAGTGAAATCAGCATTGCGTTAAAGCTGTGCTCAGGATTTTCAAATGGAAGGTGTTGTTTGAATGGGTAGATAGATGATTCCTGGTTATTCAAAACAGGCTCCCAGTTCTCTTTGTAGTAAACCAATCTAGAACACGGATAGCCTAGTTCTTTCAGCCCAAGACAAACATTAAAAAATTGTTTAGACACACCGGACACATTATTACCACTTCTGTCTCTGAAACAGCTCCTTCTGTTGCCACTTCTACACATATCCATTCCAGTTCCCATCCAACCTTCAGTTTCACCGCCACTAAACTTTCTACTCCTAAACCTCTAGCCCAGCCTTCCCCAATCTGGTGTCCTCCAGATGTTTGGGACTATAACTCCTATCATCGATCGTTGACCATTGACCATGCTAGATGGGGCTGATGTGAGTTGCAGTAAAAACATCTGGAGGGTGCTAGGTTGGGGAAAGCTGCGCTAGCCCATTGTGTCTCCTCCCATGCTCTCTATCATGCCTCATTTCACTTGGAACTTTGTAGACTGCTTTGCAGATACTGCAGCATCTACTCCTTCTCCTAGCCTTCTTGACCTTGCTGTAGGCAGGAAGTTAAAAAATGTGCATATTTAAATATGTGCAGCTTGGAGCTTGGAAAGCTAAATAAGCACAATATTAGAGGGATTATACCTCTAATATTGCTCTTATTTACCTTTCCCATCTCCAAACTGCGCATATTTAAATATGCTCAGTTTCCTAACTTCCCGTTTTACGTAGCAATCAAAGGCGCGAACATGGCGGGCACTCACCAAACAGGATCGCAGTGAGCCTGGGGAACTTGCCGAGCTCGTGGGAGGCCCAAGCACGGGTCCAGGGGGTGTGTGAGCAGGGGCACTGCTTTGGCGAGCGCCCAGAGAAACCAAGCTAGGGTGAGTTGTTACATCCCTACCTGAGAGAAAGGATGGGGAACAAGCATTCTTTGACCACTTCAGATGATCATCTAAATGAAGAGCTTTCTCTCTCTCTCTCTGTCATGTGTGAAGGAGAAGGAGCAGGGCAGGTGGAGCATGTTAAATGATTGTAAATGAGCCCAGGGCTTATGTGGTCCTTCCTTGTCCTTCATGGGCAGAAGAGAGTGAGTGAGAAAGCACCTGCTTTCACTTCAGTACAAACTGCAAGTTCCCCATTACATATGAAATTGGAGAACGTGGGAAGTGTTCCTCCCTCACTCATAGCACTAGCACCTAGGATCGTTGAATCAAGCTGAATAAGTTTGAGATTCGGGACAGACAAAACAAACATTTTTCACACAATAGTGATGGGATGACCTGAAAAGGGGATTAGACAAACTCATGGAGGGTAAGGCTATTGATGGCTACAAGTCATGATGGCTCTATGCTACCTCCAGGTTCGGAAGCAGTATGCCTCTGAATACCACTTGCTGGGGAATAACAGTGTGAGTGGGATGTTGGCCTCATGTCCTGCTTGTGGGCTTCCTGAAGGCATCTGGTTGGCCACTGTGGGGAGCAGGATGTTGGACTGAAACAAATGAGGATCTAAACAATAGCACTTACTCCCTGCAGCAAATAGCAGGGGCAATTGTTGCTGGGATCACAGCACAAGGGGAAAGGTTAACCTTCCTCGTTTGTCTCCCCTTCGTATGGCTGCTATTTTTTTTAAAGAGGTATGTAAATCAATCATGTAACATGTAGTGTGGCCGTTGGGCTTTTAGTTTGCAAACTTACCACCATTCTTATTTCATTTTTGCCCACTTTGTGAACCATGCATTATTTCAAGCAGGAATACAGATTGAGAGGCTGTATCTGGACATCATGCTAATCCATTGTTTAGCATGATGAGAATGAACCCCAGCAAGACTTGGACACGTGTGATCTCGTCCCCGTCTTCCTCTGGCATGGCCGTGAGGAGTTGTTCAGTAGCCTTTGTTTCCAGTTTAATTTATTTCACTACTTCATCAAGTCTTCTGAATCTTAACTGTGGTTAATGTTAACTATGGTTGCTTTAGAAACCAGCTTCAGCAGAACCTATGTTTTGAAGTTGTCTTAAAGAAGTCCTACTTATGATTAACCACAACGTGCCAAGTTCAGACAACAAAAAAAGATGTGGTTAATCTAAACAGGAAGTGAAAGGCTCCAAACTCCTCACAAGTGCACTGAAAGAGAAAGGAGGAGTGTAAGAGCCCCTGGCTTGCTGCGGCCATAGTATCCTCAAAGATTGGAACCTGAGCCAAGGCCAAGATCCCATTTGCTGAATTCCACAGTCTGTACTGCTGTTGTTGTTGTTATCAATAATTTTGTAGTACCCTTCAGAGTGCTACATGGTTTACAGCATGTTATGTCATTTATCATCACAACAGCCCTGTGTACCAGGTTAGGCTAACAGAGGAAGTTGCTCAAGGCCATTTGGTGATACGGATTTCAACGCAGTCCTTTTCACACCCGTATCCACTGTACTTCACCGGCTTCCATTTACAATTTTATTTTGCTTTATTGTATTACCCTATTATAAACATAATGTGTGGTGAATTGGCAGATTACTGCCTGGTCCTAAAATGAAAATAACTTGGAGGAACAGATCCAGTTAGTCTTGAACAGATGTTGCTGGCTGATTCATGGCATTTCACTATATGACTTCAGATATGCATTTGCTGTCCCCAGCTCCATGTTGTATCACTTCCATGTTGTGCCCGTTCAGTAAATTCATGTCTACGATAGGACTGGGCTCCCCTGTTTTGGACTTGCCCAAATGGGGAGAAACCCCAGAATGGGATAAAGGAGCCCAGGGGTGAGCCCACCTCCATTTGGACCATGGGGGGTGGGCTCACTACCACTATGGTGGGCTTCCTCTTTCTCTGTTTCCTCTCAACAGGTTAAAAGCCTCCATCTCTGCTGGTGGCTTGGGCAGTGCAGCAGGAGGAGCTGGTCTCCTGCTGCCCCTGGGAAAGAAATATGGTGGTGGTGACAACTGGAGATTTGCTCCTGTTGTTGCACTGTCAAGCCACTACAAACAGTAGCTTTGAACCTGTAGTGTGTGTGTGTGTGTGTGTGTGTGTGTGAAAACAGAGACCAAGGAAGCTCTGCCACGACCATGGGAAGCCCTCTCACTTCCAAAGCTGTTTCAAGGATTGAATTACAGCTCACAATTACAGCTGAATTACTAGACACTAGGACAGCCATCCCCCAATTTGCTACCCACATATGAGAGTCAAATTGGGGGTTGCCATTTCAATTTAGGATTACCAGTGCATGTGTCTAGTACATTCCTATAACCTGTGAATAATACCTAATATTACCTCATCAGAAATGATTGGAAATACACACATCAGCATTGTATTTCTGTGTATGTGGCAAAACACCACAGATACAAATACTTAGTGTTGTAAACAACTACCTGAATCTAAAAGGGCCCCAACTTATTCATTTGTTTATTATTTTGCAGAATTTGTATCCCACTTTTCCACATTCTATAGAATGCTTACCGCAGCCTCCCTGAACCTGACACCCTCCAGATGGACTGCAGCTCCCATCATCCCTGGTCACTGGCCACACTGGCTGGTAATGATGGGAGTTGCAGACCAACTCATCTCAAGGGCACCAGGTTGGGGAAGGCTGGTTTATAGTTACTATATATTATACTATGCGATACAGTACGATACATTCAAATCATAACAACAGATTAAGAAACAAAATGCACAGCAGAGAGGAAAAATAATATAACCAGAAGATTAAAACCACTAAACCAAGCCAGATACATGCATAAACAAAAACATCTTAATCTGATGGCAGAAAACTATAACGAGACAAGACAGAGCAGATCTCATGGGAAGGAATTTCACAATCTGGGTGCTGCTAGAGAGAAGGCCCTGTTATGTCTCCTCCCACCTAAGCTGGGGGTGGGACCCATAACAGGTCCTCTCCAGCTGACTGAGAAGATGAGCAGGATAGTATTGGGGGAGACAGTCCTTAAGTTATTCTGACTAAACCATTTATTGCTTTAATGGGAATCATAAACAGCATCATAAATTACACCCACAGTTGTTGTGACTAAGTGACTCTCCCATCCCATACATTTGGTGTGGGAACATTATATTTTCTCAACAACAACAGACAATTAAAAAATATTAGGAAATGTGCATATCTTTCCCCTCATCCTCACATATGCTTTCTTTGCAGTTTGGAATGCAGTGTGAAATAAGCACATTTCCCCGCCCATAACTATGTCATTTTGAAAATGTTTTAAAAATTATTTTTCTGACTATTATTATATTTTGAGACTGTGAGCAGTATCTAGTGGTGACTGCTCATGAGTGCCCAGCCCTTCCAATTCTGTTGCACAAGCAGCACCCACTGCTTGTTCAACGGAGAGCTTCTGGGGGCAACCAAAAGGAACAGAAATGCTCGTTTCTGGAACTGGGCAGGTCAGCAGAGCACGCATAAGGAAGCTCTGGGGGGCTGCACCATTCCAGAAACAAGAATTTCTGATCATTCCAGGGGTTGCTCCCAGAAGTGCTAAATCTCCATTACACAAGCGATGGATGCCACTTGCGCAATGGAATTGGTGGGGCTGGCCGCCTGTGGAACGGAAACAGCGGTGGGCTCCATTCACAGGTAGGCAGCATTGGATACTGCCCTCTAGGCCAAACTAGACATGAAATGCAATTAATGTGCATGTTTTTGTGATGTAAAAAATTGTAATGTTATGTAAACAAACAGAGGCTTCCCTTGAAATGCAAACAGCAGCTTCAGAGAGGCAATTATTGTCAGGACCACAGCAAGGAGTAAAATTCCCGCTCCCCTGGTCCTGAGGCTACTCAGGCTTCCCTGAGGGTGCTATTTAGATAACAAAAAATATGCCTGCTATTTTCACAACCGCTCTACATTTTAAGAAATCCATTTTTTTTTTCATTGTCAGGAATGCACAGGTAGCCTTTGGGGAGTGGGAGCCTGGAAACTAGCAGCAAGCCTACCATTTCCCTTCCAGTTTCATCAACTGTTTTTCTTATATTCTTCTCCACAGGTTTTCCATTTTTCCCCTGGGCCATGCACAGTGCATACCCTCTACCCTCTTTAATAATTTTTAAAATAAAAAATAAATAGGTGTAAAGTTGCCATCTGTCTGCAGGACAACTATTCCCCATACAGCAAGAAAGTCGCACCGCTTCCACCACCACCACCCGTCCCAGCCAATTACACAGGGATAGGATTTTGTGCCATCAGCTCTGAATCCAAGCCTAGCACTAGAAATAAATTCCTTGTCATCTGGCATGCATTGATGTTAAGGAGGAACCCATGCATGCAGGCATCATCCTTAGGGTTGTAGGTAAGGGCTTCTGCTTTCAACCTCTTGGGTTGTAATCCTATACCCACTTACTTAGGAGTAAGCCTCACTGAACAATCGGGTTTACTTCTGAGTAGACATGTATAGATTGTGCTGTTATCCAATACGCTCTTCTTATTAGCCAATTTCATACTGAATGTCACATTTATTTGGCCGCCTATCTTCTCATTTATCCCCTTTTTAAAATGGAAACCTAAAAATTTGATTTTAAAAAGTAAATACTTGTCAATTTAGTTTTACTTTTCTGATTTAAAAATAATAATAAAATAATTCTGCTGGCTTTAGCATCATCTTAAGTCTTAGTCAAACACATCCGCTCCAGACTTAAAAATGAAAGAGCTCAAATGTATCTCTCTTATTAGAAAAATCCTCCCTTATTATAAAATTATTGAATTTTCTTCAGCTCGTTGTGCCATATTTCTTTTTCTTCTTCATCCCCCCCCCTTCTGTTTCTTATACCTTTTCACCCACCAGTTTGATTGCCATGGCTGCAGCCGTGGGTGAATAATTGCCTGTCTTCACAGGAGCATGTTCTGGAGCTAAAGTCGAGTGCTTGCTTCCTGATGTATGCCTCATTTGGATTCTGCCGACAGCCTAGGGGCTGTATTATTCATGCCTTGACAGATAGCACTCACTAAAAGCATTGGAACTGGGCCAGGTACTGGCAGAGAGATAGCGGAGCATTGCAACTTGCAACAGAGAAGAGCATCTATAATACAGGGGTGGGGGTGAGGAAGCAAGCAAGAAAAAAAGAAATCCTCATACCATCCCTTTTGCTGGTTCTTATTTTGAAGTGGGTGGGGAGGGAAAAATCATTTGCATCAAAATGAAATACCCTAGAAAAATACATTGCTTCCTTCCTTCCCCAGCTCCCCCCTCCACAATCCTTAAAACCATGCTTGAAAGTTTAACACAATTTTCCACATTTAATTGCAAAGCTGATTTTAATTAGTAAGGCCCTGCATGTGAAAAATGAAGATTCACTTGGGTGAGTGTAACACATTGCAGTGTCTGCTGAATGCTCTAATTAATGTATGGCGGCTGTACAACGGGGTGCACTGTGGGATATTTATGAGAAATTCTGTGCACGCAGACAGTCTATCTGTATGTTCTTGACTCTATGAGAATAAATAACTCCCCCTCCCCTTTATTCTTTATGAGACATCATTGTGCATGCCATCACTCCATCCATAAACTTTACGACGTGCCTGTCCTTTTTACTATTTGTCTATGATATCATAAATCAGAAGTCAGGGCATACATATTTTAGCATTAATTTCAAAGAAGGATTTGGTTGTGCATTTTTCAAAGATCATGGCCCATTTGGGCAAAAAAGGGGAAAGCCCTCTTTTGTGCCCCCTTCTCTCTCTCTCTCTCTCTCTCTCTCTCTCTCTCTCAATACAGTGAAAAAGAATGGGGAATCTTAGAAATGAAGCACATATGTATCTTCATATTGGCAGTTAATCTTAAGTAAGGTATGAAAATATTTATACAATTAAGCCCCTGAACTTAAAATGGAGCATCTGCATTGGGCCAAGGCTGAATCTACACATAGCTATACCGTTATCATAACTATCGGTGCCCATTGGTGTCATGTGTACCAATAGTTATGATAACAGTATGATAATGGTATAACTGCTATGTGTAGATTCAGCCAAAATTTCAAATGTCTGATGTAGTTTATGATACATTTTCTAAAATCATGCTTAAAGAAATTTAGGCATATAATAAAAAATAACAATAAGGGAATTTTAAGGCAAGGCTATTTTGTAAAAATGTCAGATTTATTGTTCAGGTTTAAAATATATATTTTATATGTATATTGATAAATGAGGTTAATCAAATGCTATTAGATATTTTCTCTGGGTGATTTTCAGTGTTAAACAAAGGGATTTTCAAATGGAACATGGCAAACAATAAAAGCATGGACTGACAGATCCAAGGTCTGTATTGGCTGCTGTTTGAATACAGCTGTATTCAGAATTCATGATAAATTGCTGATGAAGTATCAACCAGTGTGTAAAACACTAACAAAATATTCAACCTAACCTAACCTAACCTAACCTAACCAAAAAAAGGTTTGTAGCTTTGTGTGACAGTGAATTCCTTTGATCTTTCACCAACAGTTCTGTTACTTGTGCCATTTGGCCATTTTGGCTGGCAAACAGCCATTTCATTTACTACAAGATTCCATGACCTTGATTTGTCATGAGTAGTAACCTGATAAGGGCTGTATTAACTGTGATGCCACATATGCTGTGGAGGTAATGGTCAAGGGACATAGGTTCACCTGCTGTGCTTTAATTGTTAGTTAATTGTTAATAGTTAGATAATACTTTTGTGTGGAGAATATGCATACCCTACCTCCTGTGCTTTAATAGTACTTACAGACCAGGCAGCAGTGGCCATTTCCCATTTTAAAAAAGAAAACGAATAGTCTTCTCAGCATGACCAACAGTACAGCTGTGCTTGCTCTATTGCAGGGATGGGCAGACTTCAGGCTTGTGGGATCTATTTTGGTTTTTTTGCTAGAACCTTGTGACCCATCAACCAGAGTCTCGTTGAAAAGACATGCACTTAGAATTAAAGAATTTTTAGCCCAAGAATTTGTTTTCAGTATGAGAACTGAACAGAGCTCACAGTCCTTCCACAGAAAAATCTGCTTCTAGTTACCCTGAGCTCTCTTCATGTCAGTAGTATAATTAAGGATGGTGTGTGTGTGCATGGGTGTGTGTGTGTGTGTGATTTTGTTACTGCTACTGTTCAAGAGTTGAGAGTCAAAAATCCTCACCAATCTACTGCAAGTCACCCAGAGATCTACCAATAGATCCAGATCTACTGATAGATCTTCTGCCCACCCTTACTATACTGCACCAGATTCCATGTGTAAGCTTAAATTAGGAAGACATTAGTATGCCTGGGTGAAATGGATGTATTGATAGGACATAGGTCTGATGCAGATGTGACACCGGCTCTCTGTAAAATTTGCAAACCATTATTAACAGTGTAAATAATGGTTTGCAAATTGAATGCAATCCTCTGGGATGTGAACATCTTTTCTTTTCCTTCCCTCTCTCCTTCCCATACATACAGAGCTAGCTCTGTGTACAGGGCAGAGTGAGGCAGTTCTCTCAGGCAGCAAGGTGTCAGAGGAGAGAGTTGTGTGCCCTGTGACCTTCCGTGTGCCTCCTAAGTTAGCCTGCTGCCTTAAGGTGCAGTGGATGATTCTGTCCCATCCCCAGTATTGAAGTAAGATTCAACTGTCAGTCCAGCTGGCTTTTGGACATAGCACAGGACAGGGCACCATCGTGTTCTTCTCCTTAGGCAGAAAAATGTCTTGGGTTGGCCCTGCCTATGTAGGCAGAAATCTTCCACTTGACAGTGTTAATCATTATTTATGGTTTCATGTGTACCAGTTCAAACCATAATCGCTTCATGTTGACTATGGTTTCAGACTTCAAAACTATAGTTTCAAGTGGGCTTGCCAACAACAGTTATATTAGCACACATGCAACTCTGAATCATAATTAAATCATAATTAATGGAGGCATGGGAAGGGTGGAATTGCTCCATAGAGGAGAGAAATAAGTGTGTGTCCCTGAGGCCGGCTCCTTATTTGCATGCCATAGCCTTTAAACCTTTTTATAATTTCAGAAGTTAACTCTAGAAAGCATGAAGAAAAAGAACATATGAAATTGCCATATGCCAGGGCTATTGAACCTTAGGCATATGGGCCAAATCTGCCCTGCCTGGAGTCCCAGTCTGGTCCCCAGGGTTTTCCAGGTGGCCCCCTGTCCCCACACCTTTCCCCCAACTGCTGATTGTTTGGTGGTTTCCCAGCTTTTGCACAGCGTTTGTCCCCATTCTGAAAGGTCAAAATGCTTAGGCTGAGTTACTGGCAGTAAGAGCTTTAAGCTAAAATACGCTGGTATTTTTGGCCACAACCTTCAGCTTCGCCCACCACTGCAATTCAGCCCCCAAGAGCTTCTCTGAAATGGGATTTTGGCCTCGAAGAAGAAGCTGCAGAGCTCTCGCGAGAGCTTGCAAGAACCCCACAGCTGCTTCTTCTGGCTGCATGGGTCTTGATACAGCCGAGGCGGCAGCGGCAGCAGATGTAAGGGGGAGCATGCAATGAGGGAAACAGTGGATGTGCAGCTGCTCCAGAGAGCCCTGCTGGCCACTCTCTTGCCGCAGCAAACACCGGACTGGGAGAGCAGCTGGTAAGGTTCTCCAGAGCACCCTCTGGAGGCAGTAGGCCAGTGGTGGGCCCTCCTGGTAGGGGCAGGGAGGAAGCAGCACAATTCACCATGCCTCCCCCTCCACTGCCTGATGCAGGCACCTTACCCTGCATCATGGGAGGGCTGGCCCTGCCCCTGACCCATGTGTGCTCTCATACACCTGGAGACAAGGCTTCCATGTCCAAAGGTTTAAACGGTAGTTAGTAGGCAAGCTTGAGAACCCATCATATTCAAACATTTTCTTTGAATGTTTAGAAATTCACTACTAAAACGGACTGAATAATATGCTTAGAAAAGATCCCCTGTAAGTTTTAATGCAAGACGGAGCACTTGGTTGTTGCTGTTGTTGTTAAGAGTTTATTGGATTTTTTCATTTTTCAATACAATACAAAGACTAAAACCTTCCCCCTGCTGCCCTCCTGCCCCCATTCCCTTCCCCACTTTAGGATTCCCCCCTCCCTTCTTCATATCTTCCTGTATTTAAAGAGTAAAGGTTTCATGTATATAAGTAAGATCATTAAATAAAAAATGGTAAATACTTAGAAGAAATAAATAGATTAAATGAAATTAAATAAGAGGGTTATGTCATGCATGTCTCTTTGCTGGCCTACACTGTTTTTGCGGTGGATCATATAATACTGAGCAGGTTAAAGAAGGAAGGTTGTTTCAGAAGCATGGTATCGGAAGGTGCTGAATGGCCCATCTGTGCAATGACAGCGACAGCAGATTTGGGATGTAGGGTCTGCACTGAAGTCCCTGGTCCTGGCACGCACTGGGTGTTTCCATGATGATAGCTCATTTTCCTTTGAATGGCAGGTGTTGGGCACATACTTTCCATCAGCGCTCCACTTGCCGCCACATTGTCTGCTGTGGGGAAGTTTCTATGGGGGTGGCAGTTGTGGACATGTTGCTGTGTCAGCCACCAAATAAATGAGAGCTGAGTGTGTACTACAGGAAAGGGAAGAAAAGAAGAAGAAGCAGTACCTAATACGATCAGCAAGATAATTTTCTCAAGAGGCCACTGCAAATATCCATATAGATTTGTCCTCTTACCTACAGCAGATTAATTTTTTTTTTAAGAATGGCTGGCTTGGCTGAAAGCATAATGTGCTCGCTTCACTGATAGAAACAGATAGTATGAGAGCAATTTTATGAATTCTGCTTCTTAAAGTGGCTCTAAGGGGGATGCCGAGGCAATCTTCACATGTTGAGCGAGCCATTCTCCCTGCCCCATGCCACACTCTCTCTCAGCCCTTCATTTTCCACATCTACAGAACTGAGATACGAGACACTCACCCTCATCTGTAAAACATTCTGAGGTGTATAGATGAGCAACACTGTGAAGAACTAGCCGATACTATGACTGTGCTCAGCACAACCAATTCGACTTAGTATTTACTTCTTCATGAAACTAAAAGCTTTATCCTAATGTCCAGTACAGCCAGTAGAACGTTTTCTGTTGGTAGAGGCATTGGTACATTTTGAGCCAACCTCCACACACAACAGTTTTTTAAATTATTACTTTTTGGTGAGGAGATCTTTGTTTTGAACAATATCCCCTCTGTCCCCAAATGAATATGTACAGCACACGCTTAAGTCTACTGTTTCTACGGGAAGACTTCATTATAAGTATCAGTGGTTCATTATCTAGCAGGGGAAAAGACCCCTTTTCATTACTGTATTATTACAAGATAATTTATGGCATTGCTCCCCCCCCCATTTGTATTCCACCCTTCCTTTAAGTAGCTCAGGGCAGTGTACATAGGATTCTCCATTTTCACTCTCGCAACAACCTTATGAGGAGGGTTAGCTTGGGAGACAATAACTAGCCCAAAGTTACAGAGTGAGTTTCATGGCTGAGAACATTCTGGTCCGCTCTGTCACAATACAGCATGGACTCTATGTTAAGAATGATCAGAAGCTGCTGTAAACATGGCAAGTAACTGTATATGTAAAGAGTAAACAATCTCTTAGGTAGTAGAGGGCATGTGTCAGTCTTGCAAGATCTACTTTATGTTTAACTAGAACCCTGAGGACAGACGTGCAGAACCCCTGCCCTGTGGGCCAAATCCAGCATGCCTGGCTCCCCAATCCAGCCTGGGGAGCCTCCTTGGGTTTCTCCAAGGGCCGGGACTTGGAGGCTTCCCCACTGGAGGAATCCCCATTATTTCCCTATGCAGCACCCACCTCCCTCCCAATTGTTATCTCAGATTGGAGATAACAGTGGGGATGCATGCAGCGGGGGACTGGGTTCGCATTGAGAAGATGGGGATGATGAGAGGCACACAAAGGAGGCGCCCAACTCAGCCAGCACTTGCCATCCCCATCAGGACAATAAGAATCACATGAAGCCAATCTATTGCATGTAGGGATGTCAGGGAAATCCATTTGGGGGTGGAGTTTGATGAGTTTTCCTAGTTCGGCTGCTCCCCAGACTTCATTCCAGTTCCCTCTGTGGCGCCCAACTTGGTCTGCAGTGAGTCGGGCCAGTTCACAGATTTTCTGGGCACTTTGCACATATTTTCACAGTTTCTGCAGTTTGCACAATTGTCTGAGCAATTTGCACAAATAATGGCTGCGTTTCTGCAAATTGCTCAGAAATTTGTGCAGATTGTGGAACCTGGGGGGCAGGAACTGTGCAAAAACAAGTTCCCGGAGTTTGGGAAAAGCCCACAGCTCAGCTCACAAATGCAAATCAAGCCGTACATGCCACGGAATTCCATCAAGTAAAAAAAACCAAAATGGATTTCCCAGCAACAGACATCCCTAACTGCATATCACCCAGAGATCTACCAATAGATTCCAAACTACCTTCTGCCCACCCCTTCCTTAAGGATCTTCCAACTTTCAACCTACATTTTGTTTGTTTATTTCATTTCTGTACTGCCCAATAGCCGAAGCTCTCTGAGCGGTTCACAAAAATTAAAACCAAAAAGTGCAGGGTAAAACAGTATAAAATATAAAAGCATTAAAACCACAATATAACAACACAACCAGAATAAAACCTAGCAGCAATGCAGAGATTTAAAATACAGATTTAAAACAGCAAAGCTAAAAGACTAGAAAGCTAAAATGCTTATAAATACCTGGGAGAATATTTATAAATAATAAATACCTGGGAGAATAAAAAGGTCTTCACCTGGCACCAGAAGGAATACAACTTAGGTGCCAGGCGAACCTCACTAGGGAGTTCATTCTACAACCGGGGTGCCACAGCAGAAAAGGCCTTCTTCCTAGTAGCCACCCACCTCACTTCCTTTGGCAGGGGCTCACAGAGAAGGACCACTGAGGATTATCTTAAGGTCTGAGCAGGTACATATGGGAGGAGGCGATCCTTCAGATAACCTGCCCACAAGCCGTTAAGGGCTTTGAATGTTAATACCAGCCATTTGAATCAGGCCTGGAAATGGACTGGCAGCCAGTGCAGCTGGAAAAGTACTGGTGTAATATGAGCTTTTTGGCCAGTCCCTGTTAACAATCTTGCTGCCCTATTTTGGACCAGCTGAAGTTTCCGGACCATTTTCAAAGGCAGCCCCACGTATAACACATTGTAGGAATCCAGATGAGAAGTTATCAGAGCATGGATAACTGTAGCTAGGCTATCTCTGTCCAGATAAGGGCGTAGTTGGTATACCAGCCTGAGCTGATAAAAAGTGCTCTGCGCCACTGAGTTCACCTGTGCCTGAAGTGACTGTTCTGGGTCCAAGAGCACCCCCCAAACTATGAACCTGATCCTTTAGGGGGAGTGCAACCCCCTCCAGAACAGGTTGAATATCACCTAGCTGGGCAGACGAACCACCCACCCACTAACAGTACCTCAGTCTTGTCTGGACTGAGTTTCAGTTTATTGGCCCTCATCCAGTCCATTACCGTGCCCAGACACTGATTCAGAACAGCCATTGCCTTACCTGGGTTTGATGAGAAAGAGAGGTAAGAGCTGGGTGTCATCTGCATATTGATGGCACCTCAGCCCACACCTCCGGATTATACTGTATGTTGCAAGAATGGAACATACATGTGTTTCATCTTCCCTTAACTCTTATCAGTTATAGTCATTACTCAGACTCCTCCTAAGGAACATCAAAGTAGGAAGAGCAACCTACAGCTGTTGGTCTTATGCCTATACTTCTGTGTTAGCTGACACCAACGTAGTTATACCAGCTATTGAAACCCATGCAAAATTTTACTGTCTGGCACAAACCATGTTATTATGTGACTTCACCAGTGATACTGAATTATTTATATAGAAAGAAAGAAAACCCAAGTAGGTAGTAGAAGAATTAAGGTTAAATAAGAAAAGGGCCAAACAGTTATGTTGATAATGCATTATTGTTCATTTAAAATGTTTTATTGATATATCTCCGACATATAGAGACTCATTGCTAAGGGATTGTTCACCCATGATTGATATGAAATGCTTACTTTATTGTGTCAGATCAGGATATGAGCAGATGGGTGCCTTGTTATTTATGGTACCCCCACGGAAGTCTTTTGAGAAGGTATTCTAATAACTTTAAGAAATATGTTGTACAAAAACTCATAATTAGTTGCACTGGTAATGGAAGGAAGTAGGGTGTACAGAATCCCTGTCAATCTTTGCAAGCTTTATTGAAACAATTTGCTTCCTTAGAAATTCCTCAAATATTCTTCCCAACTTAGAACCTGAAAATCAAGCTTGAGATCTTGCTTTAGGTGAAATATGGCACCAAATCTAGTCTCAAACTTTTAAACAGTGAGTGAAATTACGACTCCCCTCACTACCCCATTTGAAGATGGCTAAAGGGATGCATTTCAGTGGTTTCAGGATGCACACAAGTCTTAGAAGGTCTGTGAGGGTGAGGCTAGCCATGGTCAGAAGCTGTTGCAGTCCTTTTAAAAACCAAAAAGATTTAACTGTAGTATTGTAGCTATGCTGCTGGCTGGGGGCTAGCATTTTTTCCCCATGGAATGCTCTGGAATGTCACCACATCCAAGGCATTCTGGATTAGCAAATGACAGCCCCCATTCACTGGCTGCTGTGATGAAGCAGTGGAACTAAAACAAAGTTTTGAAAAAAGGGGAGAGTGTGGCAAGAGTGAACTGCTCCTCCAGGTGCTGCTTCCGCCAACTTCGCTTGCAGGACATGGCAGCTTGTCACTCCAAGAGGGACTGAGATGGGCCAAGGAATGTCTGTGCAGAGAGGAACTTCTGGATCCTTCTCCTTAAAGACCAGGCAGCAGCTGAAGCTAGTGTGCGGAGAAGTGAGAATGCCGCAGGAGCAAACCACTCTGTCAGGCATTGTCTTCACCAATACTGCCTGCAGAACATGGCAGCCTGCAGTCTATTTTTTAAAAAAAATTCTTAAAAACAGAACAGTGATGCCACTGTAGCTAATATCCCACTGCCATGGGAAGCCCTCCCCCACAATCCTTCAAGTAATGTTGTAGCCTCCAGAAATTCTTCTGGTTTCATGGGTTCCCAATTTGTACTCCCTCCCCCCATTTCAACCTGAAAGTCCTCACATGAACTCCGATTCATACAAACTGCCTTTGCTGAATTTTCCCTGAGTCCCCTTCCCACTATAGACCCCTGCAGCACCTACTAGACCATTCTGGAGGTTCAATTGACCCTCTGGAGAGGCTTTTCAGGCGCATAGGAGGTTGAAGTGAGTAGGAGGACACCAGGAATTCCCGTAGGCTGATCACTCTGTTGGATACAATGCTATGATTTGTTGCAAGTAGGATTTTAAAGAAAATATCATGAGATTAAAGATTGAGAGTAGCAGAAGCATAAAGAGAACACATTTGAACATCTAGGATGGACCTTTATAGCAAGATTTCAGTAAGGCTGACACTATTTTGGGAATAATTGGCAGTTGTCGGGACATCTCTGACCTGAATTCTACTATTTGCTAATTTTGGAAACTGTACTGATTATTGGCTTTTTGCAGTTTGTCTGCAGGAAGCAATCCAAGCTGCTAGGACATATTATTATTACTACTAATCACTTTGTAGCACATTTAAAGTATACATTGTAACCTTCTTCATTCATGGTATCATATGAGTAAAAGCATTCACAGTTTCGTTTTACTAATGGGGAGCCAAGGCTGTGAGACAGACAGTAACTTGCACAATTTTCTAACACATATGGCCACTGTTAGAAAATACATAGCTTCTGGCAAAATACAGACATATAGGCCTGGTTAAGATACCAAAATCTCATTCCAATAAACTATGGTTTATTAGATTATGAACAAGTTGGGTATATACATGCTCTCTCCTTGCTTTCCCTCCTTCTGACTCTGGTGTTTCTATTCTGGCTTATTAAACAATAGTTTCCCTTAACATCCAAACTGGAAAACTGTGGCTTAATTGCAAACCAAGATAAAAGAAACTGGGATCGGGCATTGTTACATCTCAATGGGGTGATTGGCTGGTTCACGCATGCATGCACATGATTTTCCAACATGTGTGAATAGGTTGCTTTGAATAGGTTACTTTTATCAAAGCAAACAGCACTGTACCACAGATGTAGTAGTCATTACAATTACCCATTTCCATTCGGTCTGCTTGGAGTCAGTTAGGACTGATCTGGACAGACAGATGTATAAGAACTCTCATTATATGTTGGAAGAATCAGTGGCATCCATATGAAGGATGAGACCTCTTTTATTCTCTTGAATGAAAGTATGCAAATAATCAGGCTTACTTTGTGCAGTACCAATTTTAATGCCAGTTGTTGTGGGGGGTGATTCTCTGTCATCCTGGAGTGCTATGGTCCTGATCTGAATCAGGGCCACACATGCTTACACAAAAGTACATGGTTAGACAAGCCTCAGCTATATGCTATAATGTACTCAGAAGAATAGCTCTGAATAACTGTTATAGATAGAAAGAATACAAATCATTTTGCCTTCTTTCTTTGTTAGTCCCATTCTTCTGATAGTATTTTCCTGTTCTGATTTGCTTCTCTCTGATATGCTTAGTTCTTTTTCTCCCCAGTTGCCCCCCCCCCCCCTTGCCTTCTTTGCTTTGGCCTCTTTTTTCCCATTGCAGCATTAAAAATGTAGCAGTTGCACAGGATAGTGAGAAAGCCTTTTCTCAGGGGTGTGAGACATGTGAGGTTTACTGGCTTTAGTGGAAACTGCTACTTCCATCCCACAATAATCTTGCGGTTTGAGGCTTCCAGTCCTGTGGGAGCCTATTTCCATTTCCCAAGGGAAACTGGTCTACAGACTAATAGATAATACTGTCAGGAAGAATAAGCAACACTGTATTCCTGTATGACTCAGGATTGGAGCTTTGATATTTTGAGTTGGATGTGTGCTAAAATCTAATAACAATTTTGGCCTACATTCATACTTTACATTTTTTTAAAGTACATGTGACTAATAGAATTAGATTTATATGTAAGTTGAACTATATTAACAGTCCTCTCACTCAAAATAAAATCATCCTTGATCCAAATTTTGTACCAGCAAATCCAGATGACTGTGATGAGTATGAGGAAATGAAACAAAGCTTTACATATTTACTTAGGTTCAGAACTAAAAAGCTCAGAACAATGGAGGATTCCTGATGCATCAGTTCTGCTTCAGAAAGAAGACAAAAAATGTGCAACCCTAACATCTGGGAAGAAATTCAGATGAGAGAATTTCAGAAGCATCCCAAATTTTAAGCAAGATTCCATGGGGCTGTTCACGCAACATGCTAACCCACACTCAGTGGTTGAGTGTGTGTTGTTGTTGAACCGTGGGTTGTTTGTTGAACTGTGGGGTAGTGTGTTGTCTGACCTCAGGACTAGGGATGGACAAACCCATCTCCATCTGGGGTTGGGGGAGCTCGACAAACTCCCCCCACACACATACAGTCACACACACACAGCTCGCACGGCTCGGACCTGCTCGGTGAGCTTCCCTGCTTGGCCCGCCTGCCAGTGAGCTGTGCAAGGCGCCCCTCTTCCTCGTGCTGGCTGTCAAGGGCTGGACTTGGGGAAGGAGGGCCTCAGCAGCCAGCCCCAGCCTCTCACCCTGGCCTCCAGCAGGTGGGAGGGGGGAGAAGAGGCTAAGTGCCTCCTTCTTCCCTCCACCCCCACCTGTTACAGCAAGGGACAAGCTGGTCATTTTCTGTAAGGCTCTTACACTTATGGAAAACAATCAGTCTGTCCCGCACCACTGCCACTGTAGCAAGGATGGGGGAAGGAGGAGAGGCACTGCCTTCTTCCCCTCTCAGTGATAAGTAGCTGGCTCACTGAGGGAGTGGGCACCCGCACTCTTGCCTGACTCAGCATGCTGTGAGTTGGGAAGAGCTCAGGTCTGCGAACTAGCATCCGGGGGGCTGAACCAGCAACTTCTTGCCAGGCTTCAAGCCCCAACCAGATGCTCGTGCCATCCCTACTCAGGACATTTTCCATAGGGTAGCTTGTTTACTATGCAGTGTGGTGTGTTAACCACCCTGAACAACCCAACAAACCATGGCTTCTCAAGGTGGCTCGATCGAGAAAAATAAGCCACACTGCATGGCTAACAAGTCACCCTGCAGAAAATGTCCTGGGTTCAGACAACAAGTTAACCCATGGTTCAACAAACAACCCACAGCTCAATAACAACCCACACTGAACCACTGAGTGTGGGTTAGCGTGTTGTGCGAACCCAGTCCATAAGATCATGGAGTGCTCACATTCCTTTCTGCAGGAGGTTGTGCTCTTCAGAATTGCAAAGTTTGGTGACTTAGTGTTCAACTGTATGTTACATTAAAGATGTAGCTAAGAGATACAACCTTCCCCACTTTTTTTTAGAGTTGTGAGGGTCCAGTTTTTTGCTAAAACTACCACCCCATTTGCACAGAAAGGAGAGGATGAATTCTTCCCTCCCAAGCCCTGATTTTACCAGTATTTTTTCCCACCATATGCATGCATGGCTATGGGGCTTAGAAAAAAAAGTCCCCATTAGCACCATTGGGGACTTCTTTTCTAAGTCCCATAGCTGCGTGGGGGCCGGGTGGGTGGATGCATTTATCAGTAAAATCAAGGCTGTGGAGGGAAGGGTTAATCCTCCCCTCTCTGCCAACATGGGAGGATGGCAATAAAACTGGACACTCCCCCCTGCCCATAGAAGATGGAGCTGCTAGCTGTGTCTTTAACATAACATGTAGTTAAGCCCTTAAAAAGGTAAAGGTAAAGGTGTCCCCAACCAGTCGTGTCTGACTGTAGGGTGTGGTGCTCATCCCCATTTCTAAGCCGAAGAGCCAGCGCTGTCCGAAGACGCTTCCGTGGTCATGTGGCCGGCATGACTGAACACCGAGGTGTACGGAACGCTGTTACCTTTCCCGCCGAAGCGGTACCTATTTATCTACTTGCAATTTCTTGCTTTCGAACTGCTAGGTTGGCAGGAGCTGGGACTGAAGACGGGAGCTCACTCTGTCACGCGGCACTCGGGTCTCGAACTGCTGTCCTGCCGACCTTCTGGTCTGCAGTTCAGCGTCTTAACCACTAAGCCACCATGGCCCTTAGTTAAGCCCTTACATGCTGGTAAATGAGCTCCCTAGGAAGCTGGCACCAACATTGTACTCCTTCCGGCATCAGGTGAAGACCTTTTTATTCTCCCAGTATTTTAGCATTTTAGCTTCCTAGTGTTTTAGCTTCGGTGTTTCAAATCCATATCTTAAATCTCTGCATTGCTGCTAGGTTTTATTCTGGTTGTACTGTTATATTGTGGTTTTAAGCTTTCATATTTATATTGTTTTATGCTGTGCTTTGTGGTTTTAATTTTTCTGAATGGGCTAGAGATGTTCAGCTATTGGGCAGTATAGAAATGAAGGAAGGAAGGAAGGAAGGAAGGAAGGAAGGAAGGAAGGAAGGAAGGAATAAGGCTTAAGAGTCTAGCAGATGTGTGGAGAAGCTCCTGTTGTTAAAACAGAAATGGAGCATTGGTGGTGTGGTGACTTTTGAATCTCCCAGATATGTATGTACTGCACCTTCTAAAAAATTACTCAAATGCCACAGCCAATTTGAACCACATATGTGGCTAGTCAACCTTTCCAAGGATAGTGCACCACAGCTGTGGCTCCTCAATCTCTTCTGTTGCTTTGGCTCCTTATTGTTCCTGAGGAAGCCTGAGATACAGATTTCAATCATTCCCTGGTACAGGTGAAGAGGAGGCATCCAATGCCCAAATTTAATTTGTCCCTATTAACGGTAGCAGTGCCAGTTGGAGGGCGTTTAATCAGGGCATATATGAAGGCTCAGATGCTGCCATCTTTTCAAACTCCCATTAAATTTATGTATATATTTATTCATGTACAGTATTTATAAATGGCTCAACAGCCCAAAATATCTAAGCTGTGTACCAAGGGAACAACAGTTAAAACAGAATAAAAATATAAAATATAAACTCAGTAGAATATAGTGCCATGAACAATTAGCAGAACTGAAAGACACCTCTTCTTGGAGGAGAGTTTTTGGCAGCTAGAACTTGCAATATGGAACAGATGAACCATTTTCTGACAAACAGTACAAGGCTGTTTGAAGGAGCAATGGTTTAGTGGTAAAGCATGTTTGCCTAGCCAGAGTCCCTGATTTGTGTCCCTATCATTTGCAATTAAGAAGGCATCTTGTGTAGTTTGACTTGGATGTCCCTTTGCTAGGGACATTGGAGACACTGGAGACAGTTAGTTTGATGGTACTATGCTATAGAGACCATTATAACAGCAGGGCTGGCGCTACCATTAGGCGGAGTAAGGTAGCTGCTTCAGGCAGCCGGTTCTGGGGGGCAGGGAGCAGCCCATATTGGAGGAAAGAGGTGTGTGTTCCATGTGACCTGTCCTTCATCTTCTAAGCTAGCTTGATGCCCTCAGCTGTGGTGGAGGATGTTGTTCCACTACCAGTGAAGTAAGATTCAGCTGGCAGTCCAATCAGTTTCTGTATGTGGAATGGAAGGTGGGGTGGGATTGAGGCTGCCATCTTGTCCTTTGCC
Organism: Heloderma suspectum; assembly: GCF_057233095.1. Taxonomy (NCBI): domain Eukaryota; kingdom Metazoa; phylum Chordata; class Lepidosauria; order Squamata; family Helodermatidae; genus Heloderma; species Heloderma suspectum. Next base: position 279,543,437 of record NC_139458.1, read on the forward strand.
TCAGACAGTAAAATGTCTTAGTCTGGCCCTGGTTTTCAGTAGGTGGCATATTCCTATATCTGAAGTGCTATTGACCCTGAAAAATAAATAGCCTTAAAGCAGCTGGGTACAGAAAGATTTACTGAATACTAGATGGGTGGCCCTAAAGGCAGATGGGATTTTGTTATAAGGCTACATTTCAAACGTAAACAGTGGAACAAAGCAGCTTATAACTGAATTTTCTCACAGAAAGAAATCTGAAAGAGCAAGAATGATTTCTGAAATGGTCTTTGTGTTAACCAAGATTTTATGTGAGCAATTCTATCACAAAAGCTACTGAGTAAGGAACTACAGAAAAAGAAATGCAAACTGAACCTATGAGGTACTCCATAACATTTGTTAAATGCACGTTAATAAAGCATAGCATTTTTAAAGCACCAGATTTTAGCTGAAAGCACTACAGAACACTATGGTGCTCTCTTCTATACTACTTGAAAATAACGTTTTTTTCCTGTACCAATAAAGGCTACTATTTTTTTCTGTTGAAATCAGGAATGTATAACATCTCAATCCTCTAACTTCTAGAATTCAGAATATTACACACTTGAATGATTCCTAACCAACCGTGTAAGAGACAGAACAATGTCTTATAGTCTGAGCTGAATGTGAGAATCTTGTATCCCTCATTTAGCTGCAGTTTTCCTCCTTCCTGTTTTTTTATCACATTTTTGCTACTAATATGAGTTTTGTTCACACCTTTGCATTATAGAGAGGTTTCCTTATATCATTTTCTTATTGTTGTTTTTCTCATTTAGGCAAAGCAATAACTTTGTTGCAGAAGTCATGTGAAAATAAATATATTTGTATGTCTAGATTGGATATAGTGCTTCGGCTTGAAAACATTAATTTTGGGGACAATGTTGTACATTTATTGTGAAATGTTTATTGTTGTTTTGGAATCAGTAGTGGATAATCTTACTATAAGTAGACTTGGGCCTCATCTACACCAGGCTTTTATTCTGGGGTGGGTGCGAGTCGAGGTCCCTCATGATAGATGACACAGTCGTGACTTCGCAGCCACCCGTGGTTTTCGCCTGGAAAAAGCGGAGTTCCAAGGAGTCGTTTTACTGTGACTTTTGGGGTTTGCTGCAGGTTCCCCCGTGGTTGCAGGCTGTCTGTTCCTTCCCCAAACTGACTTCGCATCTTACAGTGGGTGTGTTGTAGGCATGTGTAGTGTCTGGATCACTCTGTGACACCCCTTTACCCCCCATCCCTTCGCAGCTGCGGAGTTACAGAGGCACAGAGGGGTGTTTTCATCTATTTAATCACACTTTCACACAGTTTTGCAGCTTTGTATCTTTGCAACAGTTGTGGACTGAGTACCCAAGGGATGGGTTGGGGGGGTCTTGGGGAAGAACCAACATCACTCTGGCCACCATTTCGGAGCGATGGCTGGGCACGTAGTGTTCACGCTTGTGAGTGCGAACCATTGTGAGAGTCTCGGGCTGGGGAATTGACACACTGATGGTGCGGAAATGAAGGAGCACAAAAAACTCACTTTTTACATCAAAAGGGACAGAAAGACACAGCAGAGCCCCTCAAATACAGAACAGCCACTGAAGTGTTGCACCTCCACACTCACGGGACTGCACAGCTGTGCATTTCAGTAAAATGGCCAAAAAAAGAGGGCACAGCAAGTCTGTAAGGGAAGTGCACAGTACATCGTGAATGTATCACAGGGCATGCAGACTCGAAGCCGAATCGCTGCACAGTTGCGACTGGGGAGGGGGGGTCAAAGTGGTGCCATATAGATGTGGTCTTGTAGTGGCAGTGTCATTAAACGATACTGAATTTCATAGCTCAGTTTCTGTACATGAAATATAGATTGGAATTATACTTTTGACCTATTATGTTCCTCTTAAATGGGCTCTTTCAACTTTGTATCTCTGTAATATTCTTACCACACCTGTCAGACATAACGTTCCTGATCACCTACCCATGATTAGGAGATCATGTGTTTGCCAAAGGGCTGATGCATTCCTTCTTCCCTGCATACTTCCATGCATATTCATCCCTTCCTTCTATGGCAAAGATGTTGTTGGACTACAAAGCCCAACATCCATCACCACTGGATATCCTAGTTAGGGCTGATGGGGCTTGCAGTCCAACAATATATGGAGTGACACACATTCCTCACCCTTGTTCTATGGCTTGCTTTAACCATCACGTAGTGTTATATCTGCATCAGTGAAAAGCATGTTTAATGGTAACCAGAATTCTTGGTTACCAGCATTTGCAAACTGAAACCCTGGTTTGAAGCACCTGTTAAGAGGGGAAGCCTCATCCGCATTACTGGTACTTAGCAGTGATGCAGACATAATGCCACAGTCCGATCAAAGCAAGCTACAGGAAGGAAGAGGAGAATTCATGCAGGAGGAGCCCATGACATGTTCCCAACTGCATGCTCATAATTTACATCATTGTGGGAATGGAAAAGATTTTTTTAAAAGCAATATAAGCATCTTCTGTTAAAGTACTTTGAATAGACAGAGAAGCACTTGAGTTTAAGCTAGGCTCTTAATAGCATCTTAACTCATATCTCTATTGTTCCAAGACAATAACTGTTGGCTTTCTTTGTCCACAGAATGTATTACTGTTCACTGAATAACCATGTGCAATTTATGTGATATTCCTTTCAGCACCTGGAAATGGTTTATTATTCTCTTAACTTTTTTTCCTTTATGTAACCATTGCGTTTAGTCTGGCAAACATCACCTGTAGCACATGTGTAGCACTCTGTAACATATTGCAGTGACAAAATTCCACCAAATTAAGCCATCCTTGATGACAATCTCCTTCTGTTTCCTTTAATACTATAGTCCTTTTAAAAAAAAACCCTTCCCATCTTACAATTCCACAAGTACTCCCACCGTCCTCCCGAATTTTGTCCAATTCTTTTAAAACTGTATGTCAGTAGCCATCAACACATCCCATACAATGAAGTCAACAATACGTAGTGTATTGCAACTTTCACTATGAGAATGATTTGCAGCAACACTCCCATAAATAAACATTAGTGACTATTCCCTCCCTGCTGGCCAACTTCTTCCATTGTCTAGCCGTTCTCAAACACCTTTGCAGCAACTTCAGTACACTGGTTGTCTTTTCCCTAGTGGCTCTGGTCAATAGCTGTTTTTTCTCTCTTTGTAATAGCCTTTTTGGGCCAAACTAGACATGACATAGAGTTATCTATGTCTTTCCATGGGGGAAATAAAGAGGTGGATTTCAAAGATGGAATTAAAATAGACCACAATTTTATTAAACTGTAGTGGTACATATAAATGAAACAGCATATTAAGACTAGCATGGAGTGGACATTTGAAACTGGGGTTGGGTAGTAAGATTTATGTTGCTGTTTAGATATAACCCAATCAGTACACATGGTGATTTACAAAAGCTAAAAAATAGACAGCTATTTGTCCCCAAGTGAGTTACAATCTAAAATAGTAAATGGGGAAGACAACAGATATTTGGAGAGGGAAACACAAAGGTAGCAAGCATAAATATGATAAAATATTGCTTCTCTTAATATTATACTCCTAATGCAACCCAAAATAGCACTTATATTTTGAAGTTGCACTTCGTGTTCCTTTATCTAAATCATTAATCCTATACCCACTTAGCAGGAGTAAGCCTCATTGAATATACTTAGATTTACATCTGGGTAAACATGCATAGGGATGTGCTAAGGCATTAGAGGAGGATTTTGAATGCCACTCCCCAGCAATAAGTCCTATGAAGTACCATCTGTTGGCTTCTTCAGGATTTTGATGTAGTGTTGCATCAATTATTTTCTCTTTTGATGCACATTCCAATTAATTGCACAACCAGGCTGCTGACAGTGCTTTTTTATTTTACAAACCTCTAATTTATTGGTGTGGATGTCAAGTAGAACTACATCATATGCCTTCCTGAAGTCCAAGTTATACAGCAGTCATGGGGCACTGTCTAATACTGCCTGGATGCTAGCAGACCCAAAGCTAGCGTAATTGGATCCTAGTGGTCCCCAAAAGCAAATGTACATGAACAGAAACTCTTGTTTCCGGAATGGCACAGATCAGCAGATCTCACACCATGGAGCTCTGCTGCAGCTGACCTGTCCCATTCTGCAAATGAGGATTTCTGGTGTTCCTCTGGGAAGCACTAGTTCCTGTTGTACTAGAGGTGGGCCCTGCAAGCACAGTGAAGCCAGCAGAGGTGGAAGCAGCAGCACTGGATACTGCCCAATGTGTTCTTCTTATCAACCAGCCTGCTTACCTTGAAAATGTGATGTGTAGCCCTCCTTTCAGAAGTGTTCCGGTAGCATGCAGGGGGACATATGCTGCATTTAGTAGTATCATAGGAAATGTAACATTTATTAACAATCTCAAGGAGTGCCTCCAGCAACATCAGACAGGCTGCTTAACAAGATCAGTCTTGGATGGCCTTCTCTCTGTCCCATCAGCCAGGACAGCTAGGCTGATGAGGACGAGGGAGAGGGCCTTCCCTGTGGTGGCCCACACACTGTGGAACTCTCTCCCTAGGGCAGCGGTTCCCAACCTTTTTTGCACCAGGGACCAGTCTCGTGGAAGACAATTTTTCGACGGACCAGGGGGTGCTGGCCGGTGCTGACCCCTTCTGGCCTCTGGGATGCAAATGCCATCCGCGTAGCAGATGCCATTTGCATCCCTGTTCTTTGCACTAATAGGCTACGTAAAGATTTACGTAGCCTGTTACTTGAAGAACAGGGACACAAACGGTATCCACTACGCAGACGCCATTTGCGTCCCAGCGGCCGGAAGTCCACCAGCGGCCAGAGCCAGCCGGCAGCTCTGTGGACTCACCGCAGAGCGGAACTGGCCAGGGCCAGTGAGGATTCCGGGGGGAGGAGGGACGGATCGCCTCTCCCCCCGGCAGACCCCTGCAGACCCAACGTAAGGGGGTTTCGCACACCCCTATGTGGGCCGGTTCTTAATAGGCCACGACCAGTACCAGTCTGCGGCCCGGGGGTTGGGGACCCCTGCCCTAGGGAACTCCGCAATGCCCCCTCTTTAATGAGCTTCTGCCATGCATTGAAAATTTGGTTATTCAGGCAGGCATTTGGGGTGGGTTAGGGTATTTTTAAATAATGTTTTAATGTATAATTTTACTGTTTTAAATTGTACCATTGTACAAGCGGGTGACCGGCCAGATGGGTGATTAAGAAACTTAAATAAATAAATACAATATCTTGAGTAACACAGAAAAGCAGCTCAGAAATACAATCCTGGGCAAAATGTGGGTGACAACTTAGAAACCATCGTAAGTTAATGATGTGGAAAATTAATGAAAAACTAGTTACAAACAGCTACCGTTTTGGAAAGTGGCTTTTTGAACTGAAATTCAAAAAATTCAACTGAAATTTCCTGAAAAAGTGGCTTTAATTATTAAAACAAAAGATACTGTTGGTGTCTTTTAATTTAGCATTCTAAGAAGTACTTAAAATTCTTTAAAAATACATTGTTAAAATATAACATAGGAATTATGTATTATTTCATTAAGAACATAATATTTTCTACAGAACAGAATGGGCTTAGATAAAGTGGCCACAGAGATTATCAAATAACATAGCCTGAGAAATCAAAATGAGCAAGAAAGGCACAGAAGTGAAATGATTATTCTATTCTAAAGGATAACAAATTGAAGCTTAATCCAGAAAAGACAGAGGTGTTTGTCGTGTTGGTGAAGGGATTAGCTTGTCCTGGATACATGCAAAAAGCAGGTAGGCGCAAAAGCCCTATGAAGAAATGTATCTGAATACTGTTCTCTTGAATGTATTCATAACATGAAGGCATTCAAAATGAACACATGAGGAGGGCAGTGGTGTCTTGCACACTCAAGTCTTGCCTCCTTCATCCCCATCCCTGCAGGAGGGAGCTTCAGACTTTTGCGCATTCAGTATGAACTTGGCCTGAACTATGTGTATTCAGCTGAAACTGTTTAGAAGCCCCCACATGATTGGGACCTGCATTCCCAACAGCATGGAAGCTTCTATGAGCTGAACATTGAGCTGAACAGAGATAAAAGCCCCCTTCAAACAGCAGAACACAGAAGTTTGCGCAGAACACATGAAGGTCTGAAGCTCCTTCCAAGCGGATGATTATGTTGGTGGTGGGTCTAATGTACACAACCCCACTCCCTTTGCTTTATACGCTCATTGTTATGCCAGGAGGGGCCTATTTTTAATTTAGTTGATTCCAACTTTGTTGTCAGCTTCTTCTCCATCATTAACAGTTTTGTTTTATCCATACAGCTCTTTCTCACTCGGATGTAAAATTTGAAAATATCTTTTCTTAAGCATACTGAAGGGAAAAAATACTCTTTTTATACTGTTTATATCCTGCGGTATATTTGGTGCTCCATGTATACATGTGATCAATCCTGCCTTCAATATGAACTCCTTCCTCCTTTCTTGTACTATGCATTCCATTATTTTTTTTAAACTGCTACCAGAATTAATTTGATTTTCTGCTTCACATATCTGTCTGATCCTGATCATTGAGTTCATCAGCAGCACAGTAAGTGTCATTTTTGCCCAATGAACAGCAAAAAAAAGATCATCCAGATCTTTAGTCTTTAGCTGTCAATGAGTTAGCAGGCCCTAACTCTTTTAATGACTGCTTATCTTCAGAATTCTAGTAAAAATATTGAAACAATTCACACATGACCATTTTCCCACACAGTGATAATAGAAGAAAAATGTCAAGTGTGGCATGAGTGTTTATTTTGCTGTTGGTACATGGGTCGGGAAGCCAATGTGTCCATAGGCAGTGAAATACTTAAAGATATAAGTGAACTCTTGATAGTTACATCCCTTTCTGTAATGTGAAAACTGTTTATTTCCTAGGTCAATCTGCAACCCAGCTGCTTCCATATTCTAAAAGCACCTATCCTTCCTTGAACACGATGCATATAATAAAATACCACACAGGGCTGCCATTAGGCAGAACTAGGCAACCGCCTCAAGCAGCAAACGTAGGGGAAGCAGCAACACACACACACACACACACACACCGCTCTTCCTCCTAAGCTGCCAACCTTTCCCCTCTGTTAGAGGACAGAGCTCTATGTGCTATACTGCCTGTCCTTGGGCCCCTAAACTAGCCTGTCACCTCAGGTGCAGCGGAAGACATTACCCTGCCACAAGTGTTGAAGTAAAATTCAGCTGCCAGTCCAGTTGGATTCTAGCACATGGAATGGGAAGGGAAGTGCACCATCTTGTCATTCACCTCAGGTAGCAAAACGTCATGGGCCAGCTCTGGTCCCACATGACATTTTTCACAATGACGAGTGACGTTCAGGAGCAAGCCTATTGTTATCAACTCTAATGTGACAACAGACTTTAGAAATAGAGGATGTATATCTTATGTCTACAGACTATCATTGTGGAAATCTCAAGCACTGATGTTCAAGAGCAGTATCCAACTGTGTCATTGCGCTAGTGGAAACTAGGTTCTGAACTGTGCACAAGAGGAGAATCCAACCAAAGTTACATTTGCACAAGCACAGTTGGACAACCATTTACACAATTGTTTGTGCAAGCAGTTGCACAACCAATTATGCAGGCATAATGTGCAAGCGCTTGTGCAACAGAAAGATTCAGCAGAGCTCTGCTAGCACTATTTGAGTTTGCGGAATGACACCATTGGATACTGCCCCATAGGTGGACAAATCACGTAAGACTTGCATTAGACTGGCTTAGAGATATTGGGAAATGCCTTGGCCTATTTCTGAACAATTCAAATTCAACCTCCCCATCCTGCCTCCCCACTTTCCATTCTCCCAGATCTCTAGCTATCAATGTCATTATCTGTGAATACTGGAGAGTATATTTTCATTACAGAAAAAAAAAAACCCACGTACATTTTAAAAAGATGTCATGGAGAAAGGTTCTAATGTTCTAGCCTTCTCCCTGAGATGCCTGATTTCTAGGTGCAGAGATTTTTAAAATCACCTTGTATGCTGTTTGTGAGGATGCCTTTATTTTGGTGCTGAAATGAGCTCTGTACAAATGCAAGTGTTGCTTTAAAAAACTTTGACATGATCCAGATTTAGGAACAGAATCTAAGGCTGCACTCCTTTACACAGTTCCCTGGGAGTAAGTCCCATTGAATTCATTGAGGCTTAATTCTGAGTAGAATTCTGAGAATGAATAATTATTTCTGCTGAGTAGACATATACAGGATTGTGCTGTTATTTAGCTTTCTGATATTTACAGCTCGAGGATAATATGCCATTAGATGACTGGATAAGATTTTTTTTTAAACCTTGCCTGTATGACTGTGTGAACTTGACTGAGACTTCAGGTGCTTCTAGATGAGGCTCTTATTGTGTAACTGCCCTGCGCCTTTCATATAATTTTACAGGGATCCAGATGACATTTTCTTCAGTTTGTAGCCCTCATGTTTTCCCATGATTTCTTTTTCTTAAAAGAAAAAAAATCCATTAAGGAAGAAAAGACTGAATAGCTCCACAGTGTCCTATGATCGTTAATCCCAAGAACCTCTGTCTGGAAGCACCCTTGTGCCAGTATTTTTCTTCTTCAAATCAGCACACACTAATGAATACATCCATGGTGTTTATAACAGGATCAAATACCGCATACTAATGTGTGGTGTTGTAATTGTGGGAGAAGTAGGAGGAGTCTGAAAGGTCAAATCTGCTTTATCATTTCTGTTTATAGCACAAACGCATGTCACAAGGCACAGTATAGTGCTCCAACTGTGGGAGAAATGGGAGGCCACGCTGCTGTTTTAGCCTGCTTTTTTTTTAAGTTCAGTAAATACACATGTAGCTGTGCAGGAATGCAGGTTTTAAAATAAAGATTGTGTGGTTATTCACAGTTGTGCAGCTGTGTAAGTTCACACTGTGTAACACACACACACACAAATAGGCACATATGCACACCCCAAATCATAATGGCTAACCAAACGCCATGGTTGTAGAAGGAGGGGAAATAGAAGACAACCCACAGACTTCCTGCCTTTAAATCCCTCCCACCCCCCTGCCGCCGTGCCTGAGCTCAAAGGAGAAATGTGAAAGGAAATCTTGAAAAACAGGTTCTAAAGCTCTGAAACCACTCCCACTCGAGCCACTCGGCTAGATTGGAACATACATAACTTCTTAGCGTACAAACACTACAATCTCTCTCTCTCTCTCTCTCTCTCTCTCTCTCTCACACACACACACACACACACACACACACCCCATCCAGTAGAAGTATTCTGGGGAAAAAAACAGAATACTGAGGAAGAAATCAGGACAATGGGTTGCAGGGCACTCCATGTGTCCCACAACTGAACCAGACATTACTGAATCAAGATAAAACGCTAGTGTAGATTGGTTCTTAGTTTGTTGAGATGTTATGGCTGTTAATATTGTACTACAACTTCTTTGCAGAACTGAATAAGTTTGATTGGATTTTCTCAGCTGAGCAGCAAAGTAGTTTGCTCGCCTTTCTTATAATTTGCAAGCTGGAATCAGGCCTCTTCATCACAAACTAAGATAATACTCACTTGAGAGCATACTTACTTGTTATTGTTACATTAGTTAATGATTGAGAACACCAGGAAAGCACAATGGGGTAACACCCGGTTCTGTGAGAGTTTTCCCACTGATTCCAGTGTAAAAAGGTAATAGATCAAAATACTATTAGGCTAAGAATTTCAATAATCAGTTTTGAATGTTCACTTCAATTACACTTCTAAATATTTTTTCACATCTCTCTCTTGCAATCATATTTAAAGCTAAGGATTTTGTTGGGAGAAGGAATATTTTTTTAAGGGAAGCAATGAATTGCATCAAAACAAATTTTTCGTGATCACATTGGTGATCTGGCACTTCATGTAGTAACATGTATGTCTTTTTTCTCTGAACAGTGTTTATGGCTGTCCTTTGGCAAAAAAAAGAAAGACACAAGAAAAGCAACCCCAAGAACCCGCACCTAAAAGAAAACCTTTTGTGATTAAAGCAGATAACTCTTCAGTAGATGAGTGTTACGAAACAGATGGAACTGAGGAAATGGATGACAAGGAAGAGGAGGAGGAAGAAGAGGAGGAGGAAGAAGAGTATTCTGATGATAATGAGGAACAAGGTGATGACGAGGATGAGGAGGATGAAGTAGAAGATCGGGAAGAGGAAGAGGAAGTTGAAGAGGAGGAGGAGGAAGAGGAGGAAGAGGAAGCAGATGAAGTAGAGGAGGAGGAAGAAGAGGAGGAGGAGGAGGAGGAGGAAGAGGAGGAAGAAGAAGAAAGTGGTAATGAACAGAGTCTTAGTAAAAAGTAAACACCATGTGAATTTTGGGTTAATCTTGCAGTGTGGTATGATGAGATTTAGCAGTGCAGCTTTTATTAAGGCTAATAGAAGTCATTGTGCTAAATCTCTCTGCTCCATGCTGACCACCACTCTCACTGTATTCTCTTAACAATTATTTTCAGGCAACTGTCTTACAAGTAGCTCTTGAAACAACTAGCAGACCAGTTTTCAAAATGTGTAGCTTAGAGAGCTGCATGCCAAACATTCCTGCAGAAATTCTGGCTGTATTGATGTTTGCAGTTATAGTGCCACATGCTCAACCAAATACATGTAGAAGCAAATGGTTATGTCTGCACATATCTGTATTAACACTTTACATGTGTGTTTGCTGTATTTGTCTGCTTCATAGTAGTTGCTTGCTTCTCATATGAATATGGCCACATATTTGCAGGTTCTCTTGGCAATGCAATATGTACATCTTTCCCTTCTGAAAATTTGAACCTATGCCTTCGTTTAGACAAGGAACAAATACATGCTTTGGTTCTTTGAGACTTGGATGTTGTGTACTTTAGCTGACTTCATAAAAACTAGAGAGACTGGCAGCTTAACACAGAAAACTTATTTTAAAACTTTATATATATACACACACACTGTGTGTCAAATTATGAGACATTCACTAAATGTCTGTCTAATATATTGTCACTGCAATTAAGTCACTAGCATTTTTATTTTTTCAAATATTGTGGACACTTAAAATAACTGGTGTTTTTTGAACTGTGTACACACAGTTTCTAATTGTTTAACTTAAAAGTCCCTACAGTAAATCAGATCATAATGTAATGCCATGAAAATGAACATTTATGCAAAAATTAATGAGCTATCTAAAAAGTATTTTGTTCCCATTTCCAGGGAACACGTTTTTGGTTGGGTAGATTCACCTTTCTAACCAATAAAAATATAAGAAAAAAGTTTCAGCACTCCTCAGTCGGATTCCTCTTAGGAGCCAGGTATGAAAGCTGTCTGATTTTTGTTTCAGAATTATCTTAGGTAAGAAGCAGAAGAAAACTTAGAAGTACTGTATTAAAATAGACAAGAAACGTGTGCCTCATAAGTTTCCTACTATTGAATTCTACAAAATTCTCAGAACAGGATGATAGTCAAGCTTGAAAGTTTTGAAAAAAGAGTGATATAGGGACAAAGCAACTTTTTATATTCTCTTAATTTGGTTTCTATGAACAGGAGGAACTTATGTTATAATCACAACTCAGTTTAGAAGGCTAACTGTAGAAATAAGACAATTTCTGGAAGATAGCAAACTTTCTAATAGTTTGGGACTATGCACACTTACCTGTCAGTAAAGCCCATGGAATAAAGTGGAGCTTACTTCTGAGTAAGCATGCATTGGATTGGACTGCTAGATACCAAAGAAAGAATCTATGCTATCAAAAATAATATGAAAATAAACAAGTTAACTTAGAACTGACACAAGCTTGGTGTAGTAAATTTATGGCTACTGATATATTATGGAACATGTTACCTTTGCTAATTCACTGCTACACAATGAAGTGACCTGAGTCAATAACCAAAAACTGTTATTGCTTTATGTATTTATTTTGTGCACAGTTGATTCTTATTAGAAACAGGAAGTAGCATGTACAATGATAGAGTAGTGCCTGCATTAGTTAACTATAAGCAATACCATTTAGGTTCCTGAATTTTGGCAAAAAAATAATATATGAAAAGATAAGAACTCAAGAGTGGAATTAACAAAAGATCATTATTTAGTACAATAGGAAATTTTTTTTCTTACTGTGGGTTTTTTTTAAACCCTCACAGACATACCTAGACAACACAGTTGTTGTTTGTTAGAGTATAATGGTATTATGAGATGGATAAGTGAATATTACACAAATGTCCTTTTCTTTTAATCAAGGAATGTGAAACTTTTATTACTTTTATGTAAGGTACTGTTTTAATTAAGGAGATCAAGAGAATGAAATTATATCTGTGATTTTATTTTAAATTGACATTTAAAGTTAAGTCTAGTCTAAGTGCCAGGACAGTCATAACACTCTGGATCTCTTATTATGCCTAACATAAGCACTGTTCAGGTGTTCAACAGAATGTGTGAGGGGTTAAAGTGTGTACTGGGATGGGGCCATGCACGCTGGCCCCATCCCTGACATCTCCACGCTTGCCAGCCTTGCCCCCTTAGTTTAGACCTTTCCATGTTGAACTAGCAAGGTCTTAAAAGGAGTTCCCAATTGTGCCAACAGTACTACTTGTAAACAAGCGACTGCGAATAGAGCTCCCTTTCTGACCTTGCTGATTCAACATGGGTGGTCTGAATGGAGGGGGATGGGGATGGAATTTAGAGACATAGGGGGTGGGGTCAGCATGCATGGACTCATCTTAGTACACACTTTAAGGTCCTCACACATTCCCTTGAACACCTGAACTGAAAGCAGGTTGTGGGATTGCATAGACTCATTCCAACCACTCATTGGCTATTGGTCTTAATCATGGTTAAGGAGTTTTTTTGACACTGGCATTAACCATGCCAATGAATATAGGTGTAGGTTCAGCATGCTCCCAAATGCTAAATGGCCATGGTGGCTGGGGATATGGGAGTTGTAGTCCAACACATCTGGAAGGGACCAGGATGTGGATGGTGACTGGGAATGTTATGTCTGAACCAGCACTAAGACACCTTCTTCTCTCCTGTTGATAATACAATAATCTTGAGGTCCCTTAAGGTGAATGTTTTAAGAAAGCTGCAGCTTGTTTGCAAAAGTTTCTTCTGAGACTACTGTAGCATCCGAGCAGCTAACAAACATTATAGCTATATATATTGGAGAATATTAAAATCACAGACTTGCTTTGGTTAGAAAATTCCATCAAATGCATTACAGCCAAATAAGCAAAATGCTATGAATTAAAACAAAAAACAAAAAAGCCGAAGGCATAGAAAGAAGCCCTGTGTGCGCAGCCAAACCATTTTGCAGGATTATTGAAGCTTGTCTTATTTCTGGTTCTGACTGCAGTTTTTCCTGCTGCATCTAAGGCTGCTGTAGACTCTAGCGAAGGCATGGGGAATGTGTGGCCCTCCAGATGTTGTTGGACTGCAACTCCCTATCAGCCCTAGCCAGCATGGCCAAGGGATGAAGGGAGTTGCAGTCCAACAACATCTGGAGGGCCACACATTCCCCATGCCTGCACTAGAGTCTAGAGATGTTTCCTCCCCAAATTTTGGGAACAGCCTTTCAGGGTGCACAGAGGGCCATATTATAGAGGCCTGAGAAGTCGTGGAGGATGGCTGGAAGGTCTGGGCACAGGCCTTTGGAATCCCATGTTATGTCATTTCTTAGGTGTAGATTTGGTCTCTAAGTAGGCAGGAATCAATCTCGTTTCCATGGATTTTCATCAGTGCATATTAATTTTCATAAGGCTTCATAGGATTTTTGGAGCATAGATCCTGCAGAAAATAAATAGGATATATATTTCAAAGGCACTTAGGCTCTTATGAAAATTCCACTCATCGTCTTTGATTAAATATACAAAGCATACTAAAGCAACACTCTTACAAATCTCAAAATACCAATTAAAGAGAACCAAAGACTTTTGGAGACAGACCTTAGACTCACACCTCAGTAAATAAGCATTTGCAATAAGACAGATTCCTAAAATCCCTTTCAACAATTAAAGAAGTTCTCTTTAGAATACCATTAACTATATTGAGTCTCTTTGATAGAATGTATATACCTTGTCTTCAAAAAGCTCTGATATCCCCTTGAAAGGCCTTAACTGCTCCATCTCAGTCATTAAAAGAATGACTAATCTTTCCAATTTCCTTCATATCTTCCACTCCCCCAAAAAGGCAAGTGAGCCCCCCACCCTGAAATAGCCTATCCCCTAAATCCTATGCAACGTGGCAAAATGAGTCATTGTGGGAAAAGGCCTCTTCTAGAATTGCCTTTCTCTATGGTGGTTATTGCTTAATAAATATTAATGTCCCATTTCATTTGCAAGGCCAAAATAGCAGACATTTCTCCTCCTTCTGAGAGGAGATCACATCACATAGATGGTTCCCAAAGACTGTTTCACAAAGCTTTTCTATTATAGAAAGAAATCTCCGCTGGAGGAGCTCCAGGAACAGATGTTCCAAGGCACCATTTAGCCTATATCATATGAAGACATTCAAGATGGCTTGTGCTCCAGGTACTTCATAATCCCCTCAAGGTCAGGAAGAGTCAGGCTGATTCTAGGACTCCCAGGAGAATGAATATAAATGAAAACCCTAATCTATTTCATACAATCATGCTGTATAAATTTATGTTGACCTAAATGGGGAGTGGGGGAGGGGAGATCTTGTTTAGAGGTTTAGATCTGGAAAACTTGTCTTCATACCTTTATAAATCTCGCATACATTAATATTTTTTCCAATTTACATTATCATGAGAATCTAGACTTGTTCATTTGTTTTCAAAAAAAGAATAGAACTTATAAAGTTGAACAGTTTAGTGCCAACAGATGATAAGGACAAAAACCAAATGGACATATTTAATGATACAAAGGACAGCTCTTATGGGTGCCATTTTATACTCTGGCAAATTATAGCCAACCCATCTTATTAATGGTGGAAATCGAGTAGCACATGGAAGGTTGCACCTTAGTGCAACCACAACATAATAATGTTTTCTGGTCACCCAATTTTAATTACTTTTAATATAAAATATGGAAATGGAAAATAGGTCACTAAAGCTGAATGCTTATTGTAGCCTTTTAGTCTAGTTTTCAAATCAGGCACAGCATACGAAATGACACCATGAGGTATTACATTTTGACAAAACAATTCAACCTTCCTCTTTTTTTTAATGTATGCTTATATTATTACACTTTGCTAGTCACAAAAGCCCTTCTCCTTGCTTCAAATGCATATATTTGAAATTAAAGGCAGGATTTATTGAAGTTTGTTCAGATGCACAATTCTGCTTTCACAAACTGTCCATATGTGTTTTGTTTAGTATGGACAACACTCCCAAAATACAGGTATTCCATAAAAATTGTGGACCAATACCCCTATTGAAAACAGCAAGGCAGCAGTTAGACATATAGGAAGAAAATGATTAATCAACTTTCATATTTAGATAGAGTAGAACCTACTTATAATGGTTACACTGTACGTTTTTCCTTTTGTCCATACAAAATGACTGCCGAATATATCTTTTGTTTTGTTAATATGTTATGGCAGGAATAAGTCATGCAGGAATGCACTTTTCATTACAGTAAGCATCTTGCAAGAGACAGCTGACTGATTTAAATAAATACTGCAACATGTAGATCAAGCACAGACTTCCTTCTTCTTCTTTGAAGACAAGCAAGTGCATACCTCAAGGAATCCATTTTCTTAAGCTAGACAATACAGCAATACTTGACAGGGTATTAAAAGGATAGCACTTAACTTGGTCAGTTAAAACTTAATCACCAGTCAGAGGATTTACAATGCTTGAATTACACAGTGGAAAAGGACTGTGAAGCATTTGAAGCCACTCTGCATAGTGCCTATGGTTGGTACTGAAAACTAACCTCTTCTGATACTCTATAAATATACAGTCTTTCAGTGCCAAAACATGAAGCAAAATCAATGTCCTCCCCTAACTTTCAATAGATCTTTTAAAAGTCCACTTTTAGGAGGTGCACTCTCTCCAGGATGGCACCAGTTATTATAGGGCTCTTGGTGCCCCCCAAAGGTGGGCAGAGCCACTCTGTCACCCTGGGCTGTGAGGGAGAATGAGGCCAAGGCCAAGGAAGTGGCAGTTAAACCAGGTAGCTAGGGCCTCAGAGAAAATGTGATGGGTGCAAGCAGCTGTGACTGTTGGCAAACCAACTTTTTCCTGTTGCTGAGATGCCGCCCACCTGCCTTTAGACGGGGAGCAGATCAGTGGGCCCTCCAAAGGGCTGTGTCCTTTGGCAAGTGTTCAGTGGTGCTGGCCCTTGATGCCAGGTCTGCCCACCCTATGGTCAAAACTTCATTGCATTCTAGACAGTTCTTAAAGCTACAGTTAGACTCACTGGCAGACTTACTCATAAGACAAGCAAGCAGGAAAAATTGCTCAAAAATTGTAGTGAGAATGACTAGCTGAATCTGCTTGTGTGTGCAGGTTGGGAAACATGGTAGTAACTTAAATTAGCATTTTATCTCATTCAGACTCAGGGCTTAACTCCTACCTGTGCCAACGGAGGCTTAGGCTGTAATCCTAATACTTCTCAGTAGACATGGATTGAATTGCATTGTTGTTTATTTATTTATTATTACATTTATTAATCGCCCATCTGGCTGGTCATCCAGCCACTCTGGGCGATGTACAACATACAATAAAACAGTTTAAAACAATAAAATTCTACAATAAAAACATTTTCTAAAATACCCTAACCCACCCCAAATGCCTGCCTGAACAACCACATTTTTAATGCACAGCGAAAGCTCATTAAAGAGGGGGCATGACGGAGTTCGCTAGGGAGGGAGTTCTACAGAGTGGGGGCCACCACAGAAAAGGCCCTCTCCCTCGTCCCCACCAGTCTAGCTGTCCTGGCTGATGGGACAGAGAGAAGGCCATCCGAGGCTGATCTTGTTAAGCGGCCTGTCTGGTGTTGCTGGAGGCGCTCCTTAAGATAGGCTGGGCCGCAACCATATAGGGTTTTAAAGGTCAAAACCAACACCTTGAATTTGGCCCGGAAAACAACTGGTAACCAGTGCAACTCCTTCAGCACTGGAGTGATGTGATCTCGCCGGCGGCTGCCTTTAATCAGGCGAGCCGCCGTGTTCTGTACCAGCTGCAGCTTCCGAACCGTCTTCAGGGGTAACCCCACGTAGAGCGCATTACAGTAGTCTAAACAAGAGGAGACCAGGGCATGTACTACCGATGGGAGCAGATGGTCGGGAAGGAAGGGGCGCAGCCACCGTATCAGATGGAGTTGATACATTGTTAGTGTCCAAGATGAACATCAGAAGAGCCCTGTTGGATCAGACCAAAGATCTATTTAGTGTTAACCAGATTAGCCAGGCATATGCTTTTGGGAAGTCCATAAGCAGGAAATAAAATCAATAGCCCCCTCCCATTGTTGTACCCAAACAGCTAGTACTGAAAGGCGCATCTCCTCTGAGATCCAGAGGTAGCACATAGCCATCACTAGTAGTCATTGATAGACTTATTTTCTATGGATTTGTCTAGTCCTTCCCCCCACCTCCACCCCCACTGGAATTTGATCTTATTTTGAAATAAAGTTCCACAGACGGCAACAACAAAAAGAAGAACGCCATAACAGTATAACAAGATCATTAAAGAAATAAAGAAACTCACTGATTATAATGTTTAGTATATCAGGGATATGTGTATAGGATAACTAGAGTATAGCCCAGAGAATTTCATTACTAAATGCCTGGATATATAAGTTATATAGCATATATGATGAGTGTGTGTGCATAAAATAGTCAGGAAAAATATAGGATTGAAATTTGATCAGAATTTTGAAGGTTTCCAAAAAGGAGACAAATGAATAATGTAAGCTAGTGGCCATCAGCCCGGTTCACTCATAACAGTGGCAAATCATGGTTTAATTAATTAACCCACAATTTGCCATGTTCCATGCTGAGCATGAGCCTCTGCCACTTTGCATAATCAACCTCCAATTGGCCTGATAGTAGGTTGCAGTGTGACATGTGAATCTGGATACTATGGGCTACTCATGGGTTAAACAACCCAAAGTTAACCTAGAATTAGTTCATAGATTAACTTTGGGTGGTTTAACTCACAAATAACCCATAGGGTTTGCATGTCATACAACAACCTCCAACTGGGCCAATTGAAGATTGTTTATGCAAAGTGGAAGCAGATTACACATGGCATGATTTGCTGCCATTGTGCGCGAACAGGGCCATCTTGTGACAGCCAATTCCATAAAATTAATTATATGCTGTGTGAAGATATATTCCCTTTGTTTGGCTTGAACTTCCTGCCAAAGAGTTCTAATATTATAAGAGAAGGAGAAAAACTTCTCCATATCAATGTTCTCCACACACCACACATAATTCTATAAACCACTGTCATGTTCCCCTTTGGTTACTTCATTTTCTAAAGTAAAACTTACCAAAGATTGTGGCTTTGTCTCTTAGGGCAGGTGCTCTAGCCCCCTTAACCAATATTGCCCTTTTCTGCACCTTTTCCAGCTCAACAATATCCTTTTAAGATTGGGTGACCAGGACTGTCAACAGTATTCCAAGTGTGGCCGCACCATAGATGTGTACCCTTATACAGTATTATGATGCTGGTAGTTTTATTTTCAATTCATTTTCTAATAATCCCTAACATGGAATTTGCCCTTTTCACAGTTGCTTGACATAGGAACATAGGAAGTCAGACCACGTCCATCTAGCCCAGTATTGTTGATAGCGACTGGCAGCAGTTCTCCAGGGTTTCAGGCAGGAGTTTTTCCAGCCCTATGCTAGGTATCGCAACTGGGACCTTCTCCAGGCAAAACATGTGCTCTACCACTGAGCTATGGCCCCTCCTCTACATACTGGGTTGACATTTTGATTGAAATATCCCCCACAACCCAAAGATATCCTTCCTGTTAGTCACCGACAGGTGTATATGTGAAATTAACGTTTTTGTACCGATGTGCATCACTTTTGATGCTTCCTATGAAAATTATTTGGACATTCAAACTGGCAAAAACCCTCTTTTCAAGTATTTGAAATGTCCATTCGAAGAACCTGATTCCCTGCACTGCCTTGTACAGTGACACCCTCCCTCAAGGGGGAAAATTTCACTTTTGGGGCAGGAAGTCTCCTCTGGTCCTTGAAAAATTGTTCTAAGGCATAGTCATTTAGATCTAGAAATGTTGCCCCTTTTTTGTGACCTAAGCAGGCATTTACCCAGTCTATAATTTCTTTTTCTGTGTCCTTTATATAGAGTTCTTTGGTTAACTTTGGGTTGTTTAACCCACGAATAACCCATAGTGTCCAGGTTTATGCAGCAATCTCTGATGGGAGGTTAATTATGCAAACGTCCTCTTCCAGCCTGCAGAGGCTTGGGGTATCTCTGTGGGCCCCACCCCCTCAGAAGGAACTAAGGGCACTGGGCTGGCTCACTTTCACCCACCTCACATCCTCCCTAATGGGGGAAGGCACAGGGCAGGTGAGGCAGCAACAGTCAAGGCACCAGGTATATCATCCACCCAGTGCCTTAGCCACTGTAGCTTTGCTGTGCACAGGTTTTCCCTGACCAGAAAAGCCAGCATGCAGCAAAACCTGGTCCCCAATTAAGGTGCCGGGTGGATGATCTACCCAGTGCTTCTGCCGGGGAGCAAAAGAAGTCAGGAGGGCATGACCACACCCACCTGACATCATACGATCTACAGATGGTTGGGTGGGAGTTCTTCCACCACCACCCTAGTCGCAATAAAGGTTCTGCAACCCTGCTATAGAGTTTGTATCCAGGGATAACCATATCTCACTGATTCCATTCCACCAGGTTTCCATTATGCCCACTATACCTATGCTCTCACTTATGGCTAAGCACCCCAGCTGCATTCAGAGGTTTCTAGCATTAGCTTATAAAGACATATAACAAACTGGGGCAGTTTGCATTATCACAGTGAGGGAAATAAGCCACAGAAGCTCATTTCCCCTGCCGTGCGTGCCCATCAGATTTCTGTAATTACCCTCACTGGTGCAACTTGCCATATTGTCCAAACACAAGTGCCATGGCTTGTTTGCAGGAGGGGGGCAGCCAGCAACCCTCAAATAAGCCAACAGCCCATGGGTTATTTTAGGGTTGCTGCTGCCTCATACAAGCTATGCCACCCAGGTTCGGATGGTCTGGCAAGCCGCATCAGCGAGGGTAATAATTACAGAAATCCATCCAGTGTGCAACTGGCGCACGCAGTGGGATTAACAAGCCACTGTGGCTTCTTAACCATGCAAACTAGGTCATTATGTAACTCTCCAAATTCCTTTACTGTGTGCATTTTCCCCTATGGTCCTTTGACTTCTTTGATCAGCAGTCATTTTGTACTGTATGTGCATTGCCAAGCTCTACTACATCTGTGTTTGACTTGGAGTGAATAATGTGCTGTGTAGGAATGATATTGGTTTGGAGAAACAGGACAGTGTAGAGCTGTTTCTATTAAGTGTGAATATTCTATATATACACACAATACACTAGGGATTATCAAAATCAACCCTCAGAATTTCACAGAAAATTCTTCACCTGGATTTCTATGGAATTAAGGCATAACTGGGCAGATTTTGGCCAAAATGCCTTCTCTGGCTTTGACAAGGCCTCTTGGCTACACAACAGCCTAATGCCTGGAAGCCTCTTCAAAGACCAGCAGCTTGCACAGGGCCTTTTCACTGCTCTCACAGTGACCTGCAAGAGAAGGTAGTGGAAAGAGACTGATCTCCATGGTAAAGGCTGCAGTCTTTGCAAAAATTATAAATGTGCCCACACATGTATAATTCATGTAGGATTACACTAGGCAGGGGACTGTGGTTTCTATGATGCTGCATGATGGATCAGCCAAAGCCTATGTGTCTACTGTAGCCTGCACTGGACAGGTTGGACCTACCCAGCTCCTCCTTACCTAACTATATCGTATGACTCTGAGAACCCATTCCATGCCATTTTATTTTCCATGGCAGCAAAGAGTTGGATGCACCAACCCTGATGATGGAGGGGGCTAAATTGTGTTGGCAAAACACAACTGAGCCAACAGGAGCAGAGACAGCATGCCCTATGGCATACAGACACAGAGACAGTATGCCCTATGTCATACTGTCTCTAATCCCCAAATTCCTCCCCCGTCCCAAAGCAGACATCCTAGGACAAGAGGATGCTGAGCCTTTCCTTCCCATCCAAATAATCATGGTAGAGGGATCATGAACAGAACCTTAGATGTAGCCCCAATCATAGTGATAGTTATAATAGCAGGGGATAATAGATGCCACTGTTTTTATCTCACACCTGTCAAAGAAGGAGTAATAAGGTGTTGTGTTTTCATGGGTTGCCTAGATATGATCACTAGTGCTTCATCAGGTCTAACGTGGAGTGTTTATTGCGCTGTGCAAAAGCAATTTTCTGCAAGGTAGCTGATCAGAGGTAGGCTTATGTTTAAATCTGTGCTTATGAGAAATATTAGGCTGATTTCATGACCTATGAAAATATTATGAATCCAACTGTGCAGCTAGGGGCCTTTCTGGATACATTACAATTGTATGTATGTATGTATTACAATGATATTCCGCCTTTTTTCCTCCTTAAGGAACCCAAGGTGACGTACATAATCCTCCTCCTCTCCATTTTATCTTCACAACAACAACCCTGTGAGGTAGGTTGGGCTGAGAGTCTGTGGCTGGCCCAAAGTCACCCAGTGAGCTTCCATGGCCGAGTGGAGACTAGAACCTGGATCTCCTGACTCCCAGTCCAACACTCTAGCCACTACACCACACTGGTTCTCTCTCAGTGTTGATATCCTGCTGGTGTTGTCCCAGTATCCAGAGTGCCATTTCTTATCCTCACATAATCAGTACATCTTTGCGTAATCAATAAGCACTCCTGCTGGTGTAGCCCAGTAGGATTACCCAGCTTCACAAGGTAGGCGGAAATAAAATAAAGTGGCACTTTTAATGAAATCCGAATAGCACGACAGTGGCAGAGGTAATACAATATCCCTTTTCACAATAGTTGCCAGTGACAATCTCACAATCACAGTTCAAATATCTTTACTAACAGCAGTAAAGGACTAGCTAAGATGAAAACCACTTTCCCCACTGCAGTACACTATTGGGATTTCAGACCTATCAAAATTTGATTCCCACCTGCATCGCCACCCCCAAGGAGGGCCCCCAGATCTCCTGCATTTGCTCACCCCTGCTTAACAAGTGAGATGTTTTCTTATCTAGATCATGCACAATGCCTGTATGATAATTCTCTAACCCTGGTATAAGGAACACTCTGGAAAGGCCCGAGGAAAGTTGACAGTAAAGGCTTGCTTATATGCTACTTGATAGCTGATTATCTTTACTTGATCTGTTGTTCATTTCTATTCACATGGTTTTTTTTTGTTTTACTTGGCTAGTATTTGTGTTGTAGTTTCTAACTCCTGTCTTAATCATAATGATAGATGAATTAAGGGCACCATGGAATACTGTTAAAAAAAAAGTATTCATGTATTTAATTTGTTTCCTTAGGCATCGGTCCTGGGATGTAATATGTGCACAGGTGCCTCATGGAATCTAGTTCAGAAAGCATGGAAAGGGGCTACATCAATGAGTCGAGTGCTCTGTCCATTTCCCTCTTCCCTTTAATAACAAGGCAGGAAGAAGAAGTTGACACAATCATAACGTAGCCTTCCCTGCATGCTTTGGCAGCAAAGGAAAGTAATAAATTATTTATTCCTGCAGCAAGAGAGAAGGTCAGAGACATACATTAGACTTTCATCCCTAATAACACTGTGAATTTCTCAGCCACATTCCAGTTTATCCCTCTAGCTTGGCATGGTGATACAGCATCTCTTATTGTGCTGTACATAAGCAAGTCCACTGCATAATCACTAAGGAAAAGGAAGTTGCAGGCAGCCCAGTTCAGTCTGAAGCTATCTCACCCTTGAAAGCCCAGATTTGGGGGATAACACCATAAGAACAGTAAATCATTTGGTACAACAGTGTTTTTCTTTAATCCTATAGCATAAGACTATAGTTAACTACGCTTCAAAAATTCAGAATTTTAAAATAAAATTCTGCTACTTCACTGAGCCCTGAATAAACTATAGAAACTTTATTTGGCAATTTGATTAATTAGATGCAAACTGTGTTCTGTACCAATACCTAGGACAGTGCAAAGTCTAGGGGGATGTTTCCACCAGCGATTTACTCTGCGTTAAGGTCGTTAGGGATACATGATGTTGTGGCCATCCAGCATTCATCCCAGAACTTATCAGGGAAAAAACAGATTTCCTGAGACTGCTTAAAGTCTGATTCTTTTCCTGAAGTCGGGTTCTCCCCGGTATAGTTGCTGTGTGCCCCAACCCTCACATTTAGCTCTGGTATGCTAGCTCTGCCCAGGGATGTGCCTTTCACCATGACCCCAGTCAAGGGGTGTTTCCTCCCATTGTGCTGAATGAGGCTTGCCCTCTCAATGACCACAGAAATAACAGAGAAGCCCCCCAACTGACACGGGCACGGCACATTTTAAAGCCCAATTCCTTAAGTGCTTTTAAGCGCAATCTCAAGGCTCCGATTCATTGCCTTATGAAGTAACTACATCACAGCTCCGTTATAGAGATCCTGTGCATTAAAATGGGGGCTGGTTTCCATCTCTTTCCCACAACAAACCCATTAGTGTCTCCTCAGAAGTAACTCCCATTGTGGTTAATGAGGTCCTGCGGGTTAAAATGGGGGCTGGTTTCTGTCTTTGTGTTCTCTCCCCCCCCCTTTCCCAGCACAGGCATATGTGTGTCTACTCGGAAGTAACTCCCATTGTGCTCAATAAGCCTTGCTCCTGAAATGCAGGTGCATCTGGACTTTCAGGGGAAAGAAGAAGGGGGGGGAGGGGGAAAGCCTCTCTTATTGGGTTGAGCAGCCCCTGGGAGTCAGATGATGTTCACTCCAACCCCCACCCACACCAGGAAGTATGTTCTATGAAGTGATTTTTACTGCTGCGGAGAATCTGCTCGTGGAACCCTGCTCACAGCAAAGGTGATTCCTTTTAAAAAATCTGGCACTCCTCCATTAGCTTCTCCTTCCGTTGTCATGGAAACACGCACTAAGACAATATAGTAGTGAAGTAAACCTCTTCCCTTTGGTATTGCACCATTATGCAAAGTAGAAGGAATGGGGTATGTTGAACCTATTAGAAACCAATAGGTCCATGAAGGCAGTTCAGAGGGAGAGGAATCTTGAAAGATGTGACATTCTCACCTGGGCCACAGGAAGCTTCTTCCCTTTTTAGTGACCATTTACAGCATTTAGACATAGGTGCCTAAATCCTTCAATAGACGATTATGCAGCATTTCAGTAGATGATTAAAAATGATAGCAAACAAAACTTTAAAAAGTTAGATCTTTGAAACAAAAAGTATCAGACAGCATATAATAATCTCAACACATGTTTAATAACCATAGTTGTCATATTAGTGCTATCTTCTTTTGCCTTGACTTCTTCACAACATTATGTTTAAATTTTTCTGTTACCTGTACTCCCAGCACAGACCGTGCTTTTGTATCTTAAAAGATACCTTTGCTTGGAAGAATTAATTCAGATTATTGTTGTGCGCATTGTCTGCCAAAGCCAGAATTAGCCAGACAAACATCTAGCCACTGCAGTCAGGAAAAGACAGAGAAGGCCATTATGAGCAAAGAAACCACTTTAAGGATACAAAGTGGTAATTAGTGGGGACTATTGGAAGGGTCAGGGAGCTCAAGTTAGCTTCGGTCTCCTTGGTTATTAAAACTGTTCTGAATTAATAGGCATGCCTAAGCTGCAAACATGTTTATATTAGCTGTATATAGAGAAATAGTTGCCATTTTCTGCCATTGTTGCAGAGAGTAAGAGATTTAAAGCTGATAGATTTAGTAAGATATTTGAAACTTTATTAGACTCCCTAAAATTGATGTGCAGGAACAGCTTGAGGCAGCTTAACCCCTAGAGCTATCTTTGTCAAGGTGTGATGGGAAAGGTGAAAAGTCTGAAAGGTGATGAGACGATGAGAGGCAGTGAAGGCACTGAAATACAAAGGTGGAGAGAGAAAACGAAAGAGGGGTAGTTGTGATTCTAAAACAGGTTAGATAGAGGAATCCCATTAAAGTTTAGGTGGCTATTCAGGAAAAAGTAGTTAATGGATCATTAGTTCCGGGCAGTCAAAACAAAGGTCAGCACCTTGCCCACACTAGTCTTTTTCAAAATGACCTTTCCCCCACTATCTTTTTTTAAGGCATAATTATGACATTGCTTCCCTATGACTGTTCATTTTTAGAAGTCAGACTTCCTGACAGATATTTTTGATGCAGATTATTTCTACACAAAACTTTTATTTTGTTGTTGTTCAGTCGTTCAGTCGTGTCTGACTCTTCGTGACCCCATGGACCATAGCACGCCAGGCCTTCCTGTCCTGCACACTCATAATTGGTCACTCACAGAAGTCTGCGGGTCCTTTACATGATGTCGTCAACCTCCAGGGCATCTCCCATGCTTTCTGACTTTTATCCAGCTTTTTAAAAGACCGGAGATAACCCAATGAGGAATGTTAATCTGATATATTGTCTGTAATTGCGCAGTTTCGCTATAATCACAGCACCATCTAGTGGCTGTAAAATGAAATATATAGAACTTGCCAAGAAAGGAATTCCCCAATGCAATGCACATGTTTGCCCATGTAAAGGAGCTGTTCTTAATCCCTCAAAGAATCCAGAAGCAGAAGCCCCAGTAAGGATGTGGGATTTTAGCCTCGTGTGGTGAAGCTTGCAATCATTAGACACTGATGGAGTAGAACATTCACATTTTAAAAACATGTTAGGTCTTCTTTACATGCATTAGCAACCCTTCCCTCCTCCTTTCATTTCTACACTTTGTTGTTGTTGTTATTCAGTCGTTAAGTTGTGTCTGACTCTTCGTGACCCCATGGACCATAGCACGCCAGGCCTTCCTGTCCTCTGCTCTCTCCCGGAGCATAGGGAGTTTTAAAAGTCTGATGTGCTTACCTGTAGGTGCCACTGGAAGTCAGCAGCAGAAAGGGCAAGAGAGTCTGAAAAATAGAAACATCCTTCAACAGCGTCCAGCATGACCATTGCTTTATTGCAGGAATGGGGAATGTGTGGCTCTCCAGATACTGTCAGACTGTAACTCCGATCATCCCTCACCATTGGCTATACTGGCCTGGGCTGATGCAGTCCACCAACATCTGAAGGACCACTCATCCCCGTGCCCTTGCCTTATTGCCCTTTGCTGGGTAGTGCAGACTGTTCCACCAAGCACTACCAATGCAGGGATGGCCAGATTTGAATTAGTGGAATTGTCTTTTACGAACTATGTTTACAAACTTTGGAAGAAAGCCAGGAGTTTTGAGCACCTGCTATCCTGCTTGCTAATTATTTCAGTTCTCAATAATTCCAAAGTTCCATATGATACCTTATTCTTGAGCTCTGAATGACTGCAGTGTCATATGAATGCAGTGGAGAGATTTTGTTTTTGTTCATAAACAAAAAATTGAGATTAAAGGCCACTTTATAAACTGAAGCAGCGGCAGCCACATGTAAACTGCTAAGGAATACTTCTGCATAGCAGTGATTCAGCACAGGGCTCATAATGTATAGAAGTGTCTTGCCACATGTTCACATCGGCACCACACATTCCTGGCTATGTGTCAGGAGCGCCCTAGCTGCCTCTTGCAGTCCCCACCAATAGCCAACTCAGGACACAGACAACAAGGAATTCTTTCCAAGACTTTATTCCTTTATTCCTTTATGACTCTTTCAGATCAGAATACTAATCACTAGTGACAAAGCAAGGAACAGCACTGGGGAAAGATAGCTGAGTAGCCTAAGCTCCAGGTAAGGCAGTTGGTCCCCATTTGAAGGAGAATCATGGGAAGACCCTGAACTTATGGGCTAGGGAGAGATCCTCCCTCTTTCCCTTGGGTCCTCGGAACGCGACCGTTGTTTGCACACCAAACAAGTGCTACACCTCCTTTCGGCGCCCTCCATCTGTTGTCGCTCCCTTCGTCTGTGCCGAGCGTCCAGCAAGCCCCCTCCAGCGCTCTCTCACTGCCAGGGTCACTATCTATCCCAGGAATGCTGGCAGGAGGAATCTCTGCCAGCTGCTGTGCTTGTGAGAGATGAGCGAGCTCCTCTCCCACGGATTGCTGTTCCTCTTCAGAATCAGAACTGCTCTGGGGCTCTATTGGCTCAGTTTCCACCCTGATACTATGGCTGGTACTAGTGTGGAGGGACCTGACTCTTGGCAGAATAGAACTCAGCTACACTGTGAGATGCTTACATACAGTATTCCCACCCACCCTCACTCCCAGCAATGAAACTTGGATAGTATGCATATATATAAATATGGGTATTATTTTAAATAAATAATGGCATTATAGAAATTAGGCATGATATGGCCTGAGTTTGGAACATTATAGTGATATTTATTATGCATTGTCTTCATGTATACTATTTTAACTGTTGGAAGTCACCCTGGTTTAATGAAGATGGGTACTGTATAAGTATTTTAAATAAATAACCAGATTGCCATCACACAGAACTATGATTCTCAGTAACTTACATGCAGGGCTATTGAAATGTGTGATATGCCTCATATTGTGAGGCTTCAGAAGCATTGAGCCTCTGACCAAAATGGGAGAGTTGGAGTGCCTGGTTTTAAAGGCGAACCTAGATATAGTAGGCATAACAGAAACGTGGTGGAATGGAGTGAACCAATGGGATACGGTTATCTCTAGATATAAACTTACTATACTATAAGTAAGGAAAGGGAAGGACATACTGGAGGAGGTGTTGCTGTATACATCAGAGGGCATAGTGTCAAGCAGACTCGAAAACATAGACAGGGCAGAGTCCTCCACAGAAGCACTGTGGATAACAATACCAGGCTCCAAAAGTAATTTAGTACTAGGAACATGCTATTGTCCCCCAGACCAGAATGCTCAGGGTGATCTTGAGATGGAAAATGAAATCAGGAAGGCATCCAAATGAGGAAGTGTTGTAATAATGGGTGACTTCAGTTACCCCCACATTGACCAGATAAATGCATGTTCCAGTCATGACAGAAGTTACATTTCTTGATGCCCTAAATGACTGGGTTCTAGAACTGTTGGTCATGGAACCAACTAGAGGGGAGGCAACCCTGGATTTAATGCTTGATGCCACCCAGGACCTAGTATGAGATGTGAGTATTGTTGAACCAGTTGGAAACAGTGACCATTGTGCTATCAGATTTAATATATATTGAAGTGGAAAATTGCCAAGGAAGTCCAACACAGTCACATTTTACTTCAAACGAGGAAAGTTCTCTAAAATTAGGTAACTGATAAGAAGGAAGTTGAAAGTGGAGCCAGGAGACTTAAATCTTTTCAAAATGCTTGGAGGTTACTCAGAACCATAATAATAAAAACCTAGAATGTATACCACAAGTTAGGAAAGGTTATCCCAAGTCTGAGAGGTCACCAGCATGGTTAAGGAGCAGTGTCAAAGAAGCTATTAGAGAAAAGAAGGCTTCCTTCAGAAAATGGAAATCTTGCCCAGATGAGGAGAACAAAAGGGAGCACAAACTTGCACAAAAGAGATGCAAACAGACAATAAGAGATGACCCCCCCAAAAAACCCTTTTGAGGAGCATATCACTAAGAACATCAAGGCCAACAATAAAGAATTCTTTAAATATATCAGAAGCAGGAAACCACCTAGGAAGGCAGTTGGATCATTGGATGACAATGGAGTTAAAGGAGTAGTAAAGGAGGATAAGGAGATTGCAGAGAAGCTAAATGAATTATTTTCATCTGTCTTCACTGCATAAAATTTAGGACAGATACCTGTACCTGAACTGATGTTTTCAGGAAGGGAGTCTGAGAAACTGAGGCAGATAGTGGTGACAAAAATTGAAATTCTCAACCTTATTGACAAATTAAAAGTTAATAAATTACCAAGCCCAGATGTATCCATCCTAGAGTTCTTAAAGAACTCAAATGTAATATTGTTGATCTTCTAACACAAATATGCAACATGTCCCTAAGATTAGCCTCTGTACGAGAAGACTGGAGAATGGCCAGTACAATGCCAGTTTTTAAAAGGGGATCTGGGGAAATCCGGGAAATTACAGTCCAGTTAGGTTACCTGTTCCAGGTAAATTGGTTGAAAGCATTATTAAATATAAAATTGGTAAGCATATAGAAGGAAAAGCCCTGCTGAAAAAGAATCAACATGGCTTCCACAAAGGTAAGTCATGTCTCACTAACTTTTTAGACTTCTTTGAGAGTGTCATTAAACATGTGGACAGGGTTTACTTGGACTTCCAAAAGGCTTTTGACAGTGTCCCTCACCAAAGACTCCTGAGCAAACTTAAAAGTCATGGAATAAGAGGAGAGGTCCTCTTACAGATCAGTAACTGGTTAAAGAACTGAAAGCAGAGTAGGAATAAATGGCAACTTCTCCCAATGGAGGGATGTAAACAGTGGTATCCTGCAGGGATCTGTATTGGGACCAGTGCTTGCTTGCCAGCTTGTACAGTAGGAGTGAGCAGTTCAGTGGCCATGTTTGCTGATGACACCAAATTATTTAGGCTCATTAAAACAAAAAGAGATTGTGAGAAGCTCCAAAAGGATTGCTCCAAACTGGGAGAATGGGCATCAAAACAGCCATTGTGGTTCAATGTAAGCAAATGTAAAGTGATGCACACTGGGGCAAAACATCCCAACTTTTCAGATATATGTTGATGGGACCTGAACTAGCGGAGACTGACCAAGAAAGAGATCTACGGCTTGTGGTGGACAGCTCGATTAAAAGTGATAACCCAGTGTGCAGCTCCTATGAAAAAGGGAAATTCCATTAGGCATAATTTAAAAAGGAATCAAAAATGAAACTACCAGGAGCATACTCCCATTATAAAATCTATGCTGTGACCACACTTGAAATACTGTGTACAGTTCTGGTTACTGCACCTAAAAAAAGATACTGTAGAGTTGGAAAAAGTACAGAAAAGAGAAGCTAAAATGTTCAAAGGGCTGGAGCAACCCCCCATGAGGAAAGGTAAGAACATCTGGGACTGTTTAGCTTAGAGAAAAAGTGAGTGAGGGGAGACATGAAAGAGGTGTATAGGGATTATGCATGGTGTGGAGAAAGAGGATAGGGTGACTAGGGATGTTGGAGAAATCTGTTTGGGGAGTGGAGTGCAACGAGCTTCCATTGGTTCGACCTCCTGGAGGTCCATTTTCTGCTATGTAGCTCGACTCAGCCCACAGCAATTTGGGCCAGTTAGAAGAGTTACCATGTTTTTAGATTTGCACAAATTATGGCTGAAATTTGCGCAGATCTCGATCTCCCCGCCACACTACACATAAAGTCCATGTAGTTTGGGGAAAACCCATGGCTTGGCTCGCAAATGCGAGTTGGGCACACTGCAGAACTCCTTCTGGCCTAAAAAGGACCAGACTTCACAGTGATGCACATCCTTAAGGAAGACATTTTTCTCCCTCTCTCATAATACTGGAACCCCGTGTCATCCCATGAAGCTGATTGGTGGGAGATTGAAGACAAATAAAAGGAAATACTTCTTCACAACATGTGTAGTTAAACTATGGAATTCACTACCACAAGATGTAGTGATGGCCACTAATTTCGATGGCTTTAAAAGTGGATTGGACAAATCCATGGAGGATAAGGCTATCAATGGCTACTAGTCTTGATGGCTATATGTTACCTTCAGTAGCAGAAGTAGTATGCCTATGTGCACCAGTTGCTGGGGAACATGGGTGGGAGGGTACTGTTGCACTCATGTCCTGCTTGTGGATTTCCTGCGGGCTACTGGTTAGCCACTGAGTGAACAGAATGCTGGACTAGATGGACCTTGGTCTGATCCAGGATAAGTCTTCTTACGTTCTTAATTTAGAAACACATTACACTTCGTTTATTGCACACACTCTTTTCTTGAAGAGTCTGTGTGTGTGTGTGTGTGTGTGTGTGTGTGTGTGTGTGTTTGAAGAGGGGAGACAATGCAAACAAATCACTTTTCTGCATTTCAGTGGCTCAGAGTCTAATGCAGTAGTCTCCCTTTAACTGCTTGCTGCCAAAATTGTCTTAATTCACCCTAAGCCTCACTGGAGACTTGTTCTGAGGAGTGGAAAGGTGAAGTGTTCACTCTCCTCACATCTCCAGAGCCAAACCTCTGCCTAATATAAATGTTGTTTTTGAGGATGAAATGACATCTTCATTCATTTCCATCATTTCTGTATATTTACCATTCCAGCCACATACCCAGTAGCCTGATGTAAGCAGCTTGTGCCATATTACTGAGTTTGTGATGATGATATATTTATTGATGTTGAGTTTGCCTATTCCATTTGGGAAAGCAAGAAGCCCCAAAACATAAACAAATCTGTGGGGAAGCTGTTAGAAAACCTACCAATAGCCAATGCATAATTAGAAGCCATTATCTTACCTGTTTTTACAAAGAGGACCAAACTTAGCAAAGTGTGCTGCTTGCAAGTTGTCTTACCGTGCATCACAGTCAGAATAGATAAGACAGTGGTGAAACAATGTCCATAATTTACCTGAATTTCCGAAAGCATCTCACTCAGGCTTAATAAATTGATTTTAGGAAATCATGAAGCATACTACAACAGCAAACACAAATGGATAAAGAAAACAAATTCAAGTGGGATGAATTAGTTCTGTCGGCAAGTAAGTAGGTCAAATGCTGTAGCACTAGGAAATTGGAAGTAATGAGGATAGAGCCAAGTATAACCATTTCAGAATGAACTAAGCAGGCTGAAGAGTGAGCAAAAATATTATGCTGTATTTACAATGTGTGAATCATCAACAGGAAAAAAAAGTCTAACATGCAGTTTCTGGTGAAGGAATGAATCTGGCTTTCACTTTCGGCAGGCACAGTCAAAAGAAATGTGGGTTGCATTAGGACTTAAGTATTTAATTGTGTGTTTGAGGGTACAAGTCCTGTGCATACTTGCTTGGAAGGAAGTCCTATTGAATTCAGTAGGACCTCTGAGTAAATATGCATAAGAGTACTGGGCTGTAAGTCCCATGTATTTTAAAAGGATTTGAACATGCCTAATTTCTCTGGATTGCATTTTTCTATTTACAGTGACTTGGCTTTATAGTATGGCCTGCAAACTGACCCTAAACAC
Source organism: Heloderma suspectum (assembly GCF_057233095.1). Lineage (NCBI taxonomy): Eukaryota > Metazoa > Chordata > Lepidosauria > Squamata > Helodermatidae > Heloderma > Heloderma suspectum. The sequence goes on from NC_139458.1 coordinate 279,575,670, forward strand.
TGGTTGGAGCATATCAGCCAGTGTCACAAGCATATCAATGCCAACACTGTGCTTGCGAAACATCAAGGTTGGTGTTGTTAAATGGACATAGTGCTTGCTGTGCAATATCCTCCCCACTTAGGTGTTAGTGGAACAAGTTTTAAGATCAGCCGTTAATTTGCAAACAACTTATGATGGGCTTATAAATAATAAATGCTGTATGTCTGTTACAGACTTGACTACAATGTATTATAGATGATAAGCACCATTAATACACGATGTTCTAGAGATAGTCACAGTCTATGAATGAACAGGCCCGTTAGACTGCTGCTAATCAGTTACTTTCAATTAAACTGAGTGGGCAACTTATTTAGCACAAAAGATCTCAATGGAAAAATCTGATGAGCAAATGACCAAAACGAATCCATATATTATAGCGTACATGTCAAAATTCCAGCAAACCTAGGGGACCTTTAAAATATAATTCCATATATTTTAAAACTGCTGAACTCAGATATTAGAAAAACTTCAGGTTGCCCATTAAAAATTACAGACTGGTTTGGATGTCACAAAACTGAAAAACACAGTCTAAACTCTAGACTCTACAATGTATCTGTACAAGCATTGGAACATGAGGATTAGAAATTTTTTGTTTTATTTTTGCTTTTAAAATTATTCATATATAATTCTTTGGGTGACATGCAGTCCATGGACTATATGTTGCTCTAGACTAAGGGCACAATTATTGTACTGAGATAGTCAGCAAAGTCAGAGGCTGCCGAGTATCCAGAGCAGGGCAGCTGGAACATGAAGGTGATCCTTGCTTCCGTGCTCCAGATGCCCTGCATTTTTGGTGAAATGGGTGATTTTGCCTGTCTAGCTGTGGCTCTGGGGGAGGGAGGGAAGTAGGCTGTGCAGCACATAGGCAGTTGTCTAACGCAGCTTCCGTGGTCTTCCCACTCCCGGGACCACCCCTTTCCCCCATCTCTGCACTCCATTTTCAAGTGCAGAGACGGAGACAGTATGGAGAGAACCGCACCGGCTATGAGGGTCAGGGAAGGGGGCAGGGAGAGCGGTTTCTGGAGACTGAGTCACCCTGGCTCTGACCTTGGTTCCCAGAAACCGAAAAATCCTATGGCCCTCTAGACAGTGTCTACTGGCCATAGGATTGCTCCCTAAGCCAAGAAATTGACATTTATGAATCCTTTGTATAATTTTATAAATTCAAATTATAATATAAAGTATGAATGGATTCAGAAAGGCTAGCTTTTGTAACATAAGGCAACTTTTAAAAGCTATAATAGAAATGGGCCAACATGCTTCTTTCTTTGTTAATTTGTCTCATGATGAGTGGGATCTATTGTCTCATTGAGGCTGGGGGAACAAAATAATTTTGCATTTTAAAGAAGTATGAAAAGGGAGAAGATTTTGCAACCCTTCAGTACCTCAGCTGCATCTTTAATTGCAGAAAAAAAGACTTTGTTTAGCACAACAGCTACAAATATGAATTCCACAGTATTGGTATTTGTTTCTCTGCCACCAGAAGATGACTTTTGGCTCTGAAACTGAAAGCTGGCACAGCACAGAGGACAACCTCAAAACTAAAAACAGGCCAAGCTGTATTTCTAATGGCTTGTATGTTTAATCCAAACACAGAATATTTCAAGTTCTAAGTTACAGTGGTTTCTTGAACTGTGGAGATAATGTGGATCCAGAAAAATAAAAGCCAATAACCTGATGAAATGAAAAGACTGTTGACCAGTTGTAAACAGTCAGGTGCCCAGCACTACTAATAAATTATAAATGACCCGAGAGAACAAAAGGTGACTGTGTTTCAATCGAAGTCAAGAAAACCTCTTAGGATGCTTCTAATTCTCTAATATTTCCTCCATCTTTCAAGCATCCCACTATTCATGGTCAGGATCTGGAGATTACTGCTATTATACTATGAGGACTATATTAAGGCACCAAGTTATGAACAAACTTCCCCCAAAGAAATGATTTACTGCCTTCCTGGATATGGCTACCTGTATACATGTGATTTTAGCCACTACACATTTTTAATTTGATTTTGAACTGCAAGTTTACTCCATCTTTAAGATTTGCTGGCAGGTTACCATAACCGGCCCCCTGCCCTCACACACAATGCACAACATAATGTCCCAAACTAATGTAAGCAAAATTATGCTAAAATCTCATACTGCTCAACCAAAAACCTTAACAATGCTTCCCAAAAATGTCTCATGCCTTTGGAAGCCTCTGAGAGAAGGGATTTCTATTAAATCAGTGGGACAGCACTATGAAAACATCTCTCTACGTTTTCTTGACATCTGAACTTGTATCCAGGACATCAAAAAGAAAGGGGATCCTAAGGAGCTACATTCGTCATTGATGACTTATTGAGGGTAAAGCTATGGACACATTGCTCTGTGATAGCAGTTTAGCCTAAGTTATCAATTATACTAAAATTAAGCCACCATGTGACACTGTCAGAAACTGATGCTGGGATCTTCTGGTAAAGAGGGTGAGTTTCTTGTGACCTCTAACTGCCAGGATAGTAGGTGGTGATTCAACACTTTCTGATCCCTTGCAGTCCAGATTTGTGGATGCTTTTATCCATGTTGTATCCACTGCTCTACATGGCTGACAGGAAGACCAACACAGATCCTGTAGTCCATACAGCTGCTTTCAAGTGTGAACACAATCACATCTTTGTCTTTGGATGTCCCCTTCTTTAGAGCAAGCTCTGTCTGTCTGGAATCTAGATATAGAAATAAATGAACAATCAAAGGAATGAATAGGAAAACACTGGGTTAACAGATATTACTAGCAGGGCTATCAGATGATTAAGGAATGTTGAGCTGATTGGCCATCTGCTTTTAACTGATTAATAGAAAACTTGCTCAAATTTAAATAGAGGTGTATATGACCAAAAACACAGCAGAGTTTCTTTTTGAGGATACTGAAGGAAGTGTGAGACATTACAACTGAAAACAAAATCTACCACTAGTGTTTACAAGTAAATATCATCTTTAATATTTTCTTTGTTGTTACAGGAACCAAAATACTGATGGACAGACTCCCCTCAGCATGATAGAATTGGACACGAAATAGCAAACCAAGCTATTTTTCAAAAATATCAGAAAATAGTTCATTTTCTTTTGAGTCCAGTTCCAAAATTTGGTCCCCATCACACTTCCAATTAGATAATCAGGAGCACAACAGGGTTAAAACACCTTCCCAAATTCCTTATCAGCCCTGAAGGCTGTCTCTCCACTCTCTTCCCTCCCGCTATACCTAGTAGCAATTGAAAGTCTCTGTACAAGACTTAAATTCCTTCCTCCCACCCTAGAGCCTTGAATGATGCAGCACAGCATCAGACATGAGGGATCCTGAAAGATGTAGTTCTCCAGGCTGCTGAAGGGTCAAAACGGACATTACTTTAAATGTGTGTCTGGCAGTTATGTCTTTTCATTTTTACTCTATAGTAGAGCCCTTAAACTAGAGCTTAAAAGCCCCCCTACCCCCAATCCAGAATTGGCCCCCTGTGCCTACTCTAAAGTAAAAATGAGGAGGTGTCGGGAGAGAAGAGACTGTCAGGAGTATTTCTGAGTGCAGGAAGTGGGACAGTAGTTCAGATTCTGAAGAAGAACTGCCAGACATGGGGGAGGTATTTCCCAAGGCTAGTCCAGACATGGCTAGGCAGGTTCCTCAGGTTTCAAAGGTCCAGCTGGAGGAGAAGGGTCCCTCTTCACACACACACCCCGTGAGAGATAGTGAACAGGGAAAGGTGGAGTTTGGGGAGTCTGAATTAATAGATGCCAGGTGCAGACGCAGATCGAAGAGAGAGAAGGCTGGGGCAGAATTTAGACGGTCTACCCAATTGGCCTTGCGTGAACAGCTGCGCCTAGAAGCCTCACGAGAGAGACAGAGACTTCCCCCCACCCCTTAAGTTAGGCTAGTGAAACTGCCTTCCTTTCAAACGGTGGGCAACTTTCTTAGCTGTCTTTTGAACCCCCTGAAGGCATTTCCTTGTAGACTGAGAGTCACTGAGAATTTGCATCTGTATCACCCTTTGAAGTAATGGATTAAAAACTGTAGACTGAAGCCTCTTGTCTGTGTTTGATTTGGTGATTGAAGTTCAGTGGGGGCAAAAGAAATCCTGACAGCTTGCCCACTATTTAAAAGGAAGGCGGTCTCACTAGCCTAATTTAAGGGGTGGGGGAGATCTTTTTCTCTCTCGTGAAGCTTCTAGGCGCAGCTGTTCACGCAAGGCCAGTTGGGTAGACTGTCTAAGTTCTGCCCCAGCCTTCTCTCTCTTTGCTCTGCATCTGCGCCTGGCATCTATTAATTCAGACTCCCCAAACCCTGTCTCTCCCTGTTTGCTATCTCTCACGGGGGTGTGTGTGTGTGTGAAGAGGGACCCTCCTCCTCCAGCTGGACCTTTGAAACCTGAGGAGCCTGCCTAGCCATGTCTGGACTAGCCTGGGAAAATACCTCCCTCATGTCTGGCAGTTCTTCTTCAGAATCTGAACTACTATTCCCTGCGCTCATAAACACTCCTGACAGAGATATAGTTGCAAGACACATTTAAAGTAATGTTTGTTTTGGCCCTGAGTCTTTAGTATGGAATAAGGCAGCCTGCCCCTTGCATCTGGGACATAAAATATACACACATTCTTATTAGAATTGATAATTAAATTATATTTGTAATGTGCTTCCCCTCTTTATAAATATGTATCCCAATGTGCTGTCTATGCTATTCAGTTCTGTCCAAACCTGCAGCATTTAGGGGCTTCTTTACATAATTAATTTATGTTCGAATCAAGCAATTGTGAGAGAATGCAACTGTACAGTTAGGGTTGCATGTGAGGTGCAAACATTACTGAAGAAGTGGTACATTATGGCTTTCAGTTATGAAGTGGTTATGGTTTCTTAAATATAGGTATTCTATTAACAAAATAGTTAAACATGTACCAAGGGCTGAAAGTTGCTAGGTGCTGTATGGTACAAAGAATTTACAATCTCAAATTATAATTTCAGAGAGATTATACTCTTAAATTCAATAGTTTATGACTAGTTTGCCTGTCTAATAAGGCACATATTTTTCAGTCATTGCAACAGAGTGGCTTTTGTGTAAATATTTTGTACAGGTATTTGGGAGGGCCTTACCTTGATGAATAAGGCTAGGGTAACTAGAAGCAGAATGCTCACTTCAACACAGGACAGCTCCCACAAGGCCTCTCCTTAGCTGTAATTGACATGTGGAGCATCATTTCCTACCAAGGAATCATGGGGCATGTCGTCAGAAAAGAAGTCTGCTTTGGCTTGCCCCACTAACATTGTATAAGAGTATATCAGGGCAGACTTCAAACAAAATGCCACAGATTTCAATTATGAAATAAACGAAAGGTACATTAGGGGGCTATTTGATACATAGCCTAGAGCCAGGTAGGCAACCTCTTGAGCCTGTGGGAACATCTGGAAATTTGAGCAACTTTCCTGGGAAACAATAATAAAATGGCTACCATGGGTGGGCATTGCTAGTCACAGAGGACAAGTAACCTTCCCAGAAGCATTCATAGGAAATTAAGATGTCAGCAGCTTGAGGCCTTTGCTTCACTTTGAAGTGTTCCCAGACATCCAGTAAAAAAATATTTTAAAAATATTTTTTTTTAATAAAAATTGGGAAGAGTCAGTTGTCTTGATGGGTACCAAGGAAGGTGTCTGGGGGCACGTAGATGCCTACCCCTGGCCTAAAGCAAGACTCACATTTCTTGTATACCTTTATAACAGCCTATCTATTGCAATGCTTGGAAAATATTACCACATCAAGGAGGTCAAAATAGTTGTGTGCTCTTGCTCTAAAAAAGGTTTGATAAGGCCATTAAAATTATTGTCAAGGAGGATGCATAAACCTATTGCTTGCAGCCAGTCCATACGGTCCTATCAACAGACTTGTGTTATATTCTGCAGTACTTATCACATCAAATCAGAGGTATGCTGGTAAGTTTGGCACTGGATTTCTAGCCTGTTGAAGCCAACCAGCTATGCTGCATGACCCACCAGCATGTAAATGTCTAGAAGAGCAGTAGTCCTGTGTGGTGGTGCCATCTGTTTCCAAGCTCAGGCAAAATATAAACTTAATAAAGAAGTTGTTAACTCAAACTGGAGGTGCAGACAGACCAATATGGCAGGGAAAGAGACAAATGGAAGAAAGAATAGGGTTGTCTACTTTTCAACTAACCCACTGTAGGTTAGGGGTGGACGAAAGTCACTTACCTTTCATCGAAGCTTGTTCACGGTGGGGGAGAGGCGCTTCGCTGCTCCCCCCGTGAAGTTCAGGCCGGGGGGGGAGGCTTCCTGCCTCGCCCCGGCCGAAATTCAGGCCGGGGGGGAGGCTTCCCGCCTCACCCGGCCGAAATTCAGGCCGGGGAGGAGGCTTCCCGCCTCGCCCAGCCGCGAACTCGAACGTTTTTTGTTTTTTTTAAAAAAACGCCCCCGTGATAGGCTATGTGATGATTAACGTAGCCTATCACGGCTAGATCTGCAAAGTCAGCCGTGATAGGCTACGTTAATCGTCACATAGCCTATCACGGGGGCGTTTTTTTTTTTCTTTTATTGGAATGGCGGCGGCGGCAGCTGGTCGAAAGACCAGCTACCACTCCCGCCCCGCACGAACACCTGCCGAACTGCCGGCCGGACCCGCCGCCGGGAGGGACATTCGGCAAAGGTAAGTCCCGTCCTGGGGGGGATGGGGGGGTGCAGAGGATTTCTCCCCGAAACTTGTTCGGGGGGCCGAACACGTTGGCGCTCGGCCCCCTGAAGTTTCGGGGAGAAATTCTCCGCCATCCCTACTGTAGGTGCAATTTTAAGAGTAGCTTGCTGTGCAGGCATTAGCAGCTGCTAATGAAAGGCTTCATCAGCTAATTTCTGCTGTTAAAGACTGAAATGCCTTTCTTTTTTTCATTTGGCAATCCTAGGAAAGGGAGAAAAAAGTGAGCAATTGATTGTGGGGGCGGTGGGAGTGGAGAAATACCTGTGAAGTGGACAAAAGTGGAAAAAGTGAACAGTACTAGTAATTGAGGTGTCAGAATTAAGAAAGTAACAGAATTGGGAAATAAAAAGAGCCATAGGGCAGGGAAAGGGGTGACAGGGATGAGGGAGAATGGGTTAACGGAGATGGGTGCCAAGAGATTTACATGGTGTGTGTCTGTGGGCGGGGGGTGGGGGGTAAGACTGAGATAAGAGATGGGGCAGAGAAACATATGATGCTGCTAAAAGGGGGGGAAAGAGTGCAACAAGGGCAGCGAAAAAACGTTGCAGATAATTAAGACACGTGTCAGAGAAATGTATGGGTTGAAGAAAGAGATAAAGGGGCATAACTACTGCTTGTGCAAAGAGATCATGAGATGTAGAGACGAGAGTGCTATGGGAGAAAAGGAGAGGTAATGAGAATGGAGTACAGAGAGACAGATGGCAGTGTGCTATCAAGTGTGCAGAAAGAAAAGGAGGCCAACAGAGAATGGGTTAAAATCTGAACCATTCTGACCCAAAAACACATTTTTCTGCTTTTAACATAATGGTGTGGCTCTCTTGAGTAACAACAGCTCTCAGAGTCATTTGAGTTGTGCACCCTTGCTCTACAATGTGGTGGCCAAGACAAAGGTGAAAGAAGAAATCAGGGCTTGCTAAAGGAGTACAAGAATGGGTTTGGGGAATATAATATGGCTGCAGGCAACAGTATGTGTTTGAGAAAAGGCTTTGAGGAAGAAGTGGTTTTTCAGGAAGGAATTTACAGAGAAGAATGTGTTGGCTTGACAAGATAAACGGAGGTTGCCCTTAGCATATGGAACAGCATGGGTGAAGGCACAAAAGGCAAGACAGGTAGAGAGGATCAAAGACCCTGATAGCAGATCAGTTTGCACAGAACAGAGAAAGCAGGAATGGGGATAAAGAGAGATGAGAGAATCATCAGGACCAGAGAAGTGGAGAGCCTTACAACAAGTCAGAATCAGGAAGTGCTTGAACTTCATGAAAGTGACATGAAGGTAGGGCAAACATTTAAGGAGAGGCACGACAGGATTGCATCTCCCAAAGAAGAAACTGATTTTAACAGAAGCATTTCAGATTGAGTCGAGAGAGGTGGCAGGATATTGAGCAAGAAGGATGTGGTTCAGCGGGGGAAAGAGATGATCTGAGATGCGTAGGTAAAGCTTTTAATATTGAAGTAAGATAGGGTAGATGACAGCAGTACTTCCAATAGTTTTTAATTGACTATAACGCATCCATGTGTTTGAAGGTGTGTAGGGTGTGTGTCTCTGTGTACTTAAATATGTCATTTCATATTGGCAACCAAACAATGATAGAAAAGTAAAAATGTGTGAAGTTTGGCTGTGACACTGCTATTGCACTTCCCATTATACTAAACAGAAAGATGGTTTAGAGCGCAATCCTATGGATGTTTAGACAGGAGCAAATACTACAACTCCCAGCATGCCATGCTGGCTGTGGAATGCTGGGAGTTGTAGGACCTTTGTCTGTCTAAACATGCATAAGATTGTGCGCTTAAATGCTAATTTGAAAAGTCCATCATGTGATCCATTTCCTACCAACCCAGATGCACTTCAAATTAAAGAAGCTTTTTGAACTGTTAAAACTGTGGCTGTGGGGATGATGGCAGCTGCCAATAAGAAGTTATTGTTGCATATTTCCTTTGAATCTCTGAAACTACCTGTTGAATGTCTTAGATTAAGAGTAAATAGCAAAAGCAACAGAAAAATGTGATCTGTTCCTATTTAATCAGTGTTATGTTGAAATCTGGCTTTGGTTGTTTGTTGCTGTTCAGTCGTTAAGTCGTGTTCGACTCTTCATGACCCCATGGACCATAGCACGCCAGGCCTTCCTGTCCTCCGCTCTCTCCTGGAATGTGCTCAGGTTCATATTCATTGCATCGGTGATGCTATCTAGCCATCTCATCCTCTGCCGTCCCCTTCTCCTTTTGCCTTCAATCTTTCCCAGCATCAGGGTCTTTTCCAGGGAGTTTTCTCTTCACATTAGGTGGCCAAAATATTTGAGCTTCAGTTTGAGTATCTGTCCTTCCAATGAGCAGTCAGGGTTGATTTCCTTTAGGATTGACTGATTTGACCTCCTTACACACTAGCAATTTAGTCTGGAATTCCCATCTTTTATTCACTTACTTTTTACAGAGAGCCCTAAACGTTGCTGATCCATCACATTCCAGTATTTCTGTTTAGTCCTTCCATCTTTTTTCAGACACCATTTGTGGTGATTTTAAACATATAAAACACAATTGCAGCAACAATGTGTCCAGTGTGGACTGGCAAAGTGCTATTACGGTTTTCAAGACTACTGGGGTTTTAATTAGTAGCTTTTTTCTTACAGCTTCTGGCCTCTCTTATTGTATCTTGTTCAGTACAGTAGCAACATTACTGATTAACAGCCTCTCAATTACATCTGAATTATTTGGCTTCTGTTCCCTGCTCTGGTCTGGAGGTGGGGGTTGTGGATGTGGATCTTTACAGTTTGTTCTAATTTTTTATTTAAAAATACTGTATTAGTAATTCAAGCCACAGCCTGTGGGGAACAGGTACTGAGTAATTAAGGCCCAATTAAAAGTCTGTTAATCCATAATGCCACTGTCACACTGAACAGGAATTCTTAAAACAAGCAGAAGCTGCAAGAAGCAAGCTACAAGCTGCCACTATAGGGGACGGTTGCTGAATGGGATTTACTTCTTCTGAGTAAGCATTGTAGAAGGTCTTGGCCTAAGAAAGAGGTATTGTGGATAATATTGCACTATATTAAGTGTTGTGTAAAACCACCTTAAATTCCACCTGACTGTGGTGGAACAGCAATGCCTCAGCTGTGGTAAAGGGACATAGCATAGAAGCATAGCCTTACGCTAACCATGTAGCTGAGGGTTAGCTTTTTCTTTACTCTAGTGTGAGCACACATGGCCCTGATTCAGAGTGGGACCACTGCACACCGGGAGGTGGGGGAGGATTAATCCTCTTCCCCACCATTTGCTTCTCGATATCCCCACTGTGCCAGTGCAGGCTTCCCCCCGCCTTTTCTTAACCCCCTGTGCGAAGGAAGGATTTCAGGAAGCAAACAGTGGTGCGAGGAGGAAGGCTGTGGTACGTGACAGTCCCAGTCCAAATCAAGGTCATGTGTGCTTGCATTAGAGTAAAGAAAAAGCTAATCCTCAACTACAAGATTATCTTATTCTTAACATGTAGTTTGGCTCTGAGGTTAGCTGAGATAGCACTCCAAATATTATTGAGATATAGCTATAAATACTTAATCACAGGGTTGTTGTGGAGATCTATTCATATTTATATTTCTGAGATTTCTGGGATGAGAGGGGCTGTAAAAGATTTTATTTTTGTATTAACTTAGTGTTTGTGGATTGTATCCTTTAGATCATTTTATGCATTCAGCAATACAGGTTGGTTGAGCCCCTGTTGGAAGGTACTCCTCTGCCATGTGATACTTATTGTTTAAAAACAGAAACTCCATAGATCAGGGTAGGCAGCTTGTGGCCTTCCAGATGTTTTGGCCTACAGCTCCCATCATCCCTCACCACTGGCTATGCCACCACTATTCCAGTGGTGAGAGATAATGTGAGTTGTAGGTCAAAACATCTGGAGGGCCACAAGTTGCCTACCCCTGCCGCAGATGATCAAAGTATCATTTGCCTTTTTAACAGAGGTACTGAAGTTTAAATGTAAAAGGTATTGTTATACCTTTCCTTTAATCTCAACAGTAGGTTTTCCACACAATCCAGTTGCCATGGAGTATTCCTAATACTGGGACCGCGGTGGCTTAGTGGTTAAGACGCTGAACTGCAGACTGGAAGGTCGGCAGGTCAGCAGTTCGAGACCCGAGTGCCGCGTGACGGAATGAGCTCCCGTCTTCAGTCCCAGCTCCTGCCAACCTAGCAGTTCGAAAGCAAGAAATTGCAAGTAGATAAATAGGTACCGCCTCGGTGGGAAAGGTAACAGCGTTCCGTGCACCTCGGTGTTCAGTCATGCCGGCCACATGACCACGGAAGCGTCTTCGGACAGCGCTGGCTCTTCGGCTTAGAAACGAGGATGAGCACCGCACCCTAGAGTCGGACACGACTGGTTGGGGACACCTTTACCTTTTTACCTTTTTATTCCTAATACTGTGAAAAGTATTCACCTCAGTGTATCCAGAATAAGTTATCTGTTATTTTAGAGATACCCAAAGATATTCATACAGTCCAGTCATACAATGCCACAGAGAGTTGATGGTGTTAACTAGTCACCAACAAGTCTTTGCAAAAAGCAAAACTTTAGTTTTGCATATTCTCTTGAACTGAAAGATATGAAGATTTACAAGTTTCAATAAAATTAGTGAAATTTTAAAGGGGGTTGTCAGCAGATTTTGCCAATGTGAAATCTCAAACAAGTTTCATTTGTAAGCTTCTCAGGAGAAATATATGAGATATTGCAAAGGAAGCCAAAAGAATTTCAGTAAGACTAGTGACACTTTTCAGAATAAAACTATATGTTCTATATGAAAATTCACAGTAATTTCATTGAACTAAATGCTCTGACATCTAGTAGGAACCAGATAAGACACATGCAAGGAAGATTCCATAAATCATTAGATTGCTGCTAGGCATTGTTCATAGATAGTAGAGAATTTCCAGGAGTATTCCTGAGGTAAGTTCCTTGAACTGTTCAATGGTGTTGGCCTCATTTTACGAAGTAGTTTAAATCAATGGAAATCACATAGTTATGGTGATTTGTTTTAATCTATAAAATGCCAACAATTTCTTACAATTTTAAAACTATAAAAGTTTTTTTTCTCTCCTAATTCTTATTGTTGCAAATATCAATGGAAATAATATTTCCAAGACTTAGTAAACCAAGTATGGTATCAGCAAGACTGTGGCTGCGTTCACCTGGCACAATAAGCCAGAATTCTGGCTTATTGTGAATGAGCCAGCAAACTGGTACACACTGCTCAATCACTCCCACTTGGCTCCTCCCACAAGTGGGAGTGGCCAAACAAACCATGGACCTTTTGTCCGTGGTTTGTTTATCATGACATATGAACTGGAACTCAGTTCATGACATATGAACTGGAAACTACTTTTCTCTCCCCAGGCAAGCCAGAGGCATAAGCAATATTTGTTCTTGGCTTATAACTCTGGCTTGTCTGCGGAGAGACAAGCCAGAGTTCCCAATTCACACATCATGATAAACAAATCTCAGACAGAAGGTTTCTGGTTTGTTTAGTGGCTCCTGCGTGGAGTGATCAAGCAGCATGCACCAGCATGTGGGCTTGTTCACAATTAGCCAGAGTCATTTAGAATTCTGGTTTATTGTAATATCTGAATTCAGCATTCATTTCAGAAAATCTGTACCTATGTAGACCATTGTAATGGCAAGTCTCTGGCTTCTTTGTGCATGGCTTCTGCCTGTCTTTCTTTTCTTACAACAGAAGCTCCTTACTACTTCGCTGCATTGCATGAATTCTTGTTGGGACTTTTCTCGTGTTTTGTTGTCCATGCAGTCTTTTGTTACAATTCACAGCCACACAGTTTTTCCATACAAGAAATTATATCTTCAGACCAGGGCCCTTGAAATTCACAGCTGTGGAATAATCTGTGAATATGATGATAAATGAATATGATTATTAATTAATGATTAATCATTAATTAATGATTAATGAAAATGAGATAAATATTTTGATGTGATATGCGTTATGGTGACACCATGCTTGTGCCAGGCAACATAGTTCCATGGAGACACCTCAAGTTTCAGCATCCTGATTCTGAGGCTTCTACTGGATAAAACAAATAGAGACTACAAAGAGATAATACATGTTTACTAGAAATATGGCTGCATTTTTGTTTTTTGTTTTTTTTGGTTTAAGCAAGGGAATCTAGTTAAAGAAAAATACGAAAAGGAGAACTGAAGCTCGGTTCAAATAATTTTTTCCCTGCTTCCCTCATTTAAGATTTACAGTTCATGCTTTTCTTCTCCTCCACCGTTTTCTCTCTCTCTTTAGGGTTGAATGGGCAGGAGAGATGAAATGGATAGAACCAAACAAACAGAGTAAACAATGTTATAGTTACAGCTTTCACCCAGCTTTCATCACCAATACTCAGAAAGGAATTTACATGTCTTCACTCATACAGTACGTGACTCATATCTTGGGGTGTGTTTTTCACGGCCGTATCTAGGCAAAGTGTTGCATAGTCTTCCCATTTGTAACCATCATACATGGGCCTTAAATATATTATATAGCCAACCACAACATTCTAATGAATCCCAAGGCATTCATTGGGTAAATGGCAGCTTCTGATATGTGTGAATGAAAATGGAACATATCTGCCCATGCAGATTAGTAGCATGCTGTTAAAATTAAACATGGACTGCAATGTAGGGGAGCACTAGTGCAATGGAAGGTTGCACAAAAGTTTGATGCCCTCATCGAGCACCCCCCAAGATTATTGTGCTGTCCAAGCTGAGTGTACTGATCAACTGTTATGGGGGCAGAGGGAAAGGATATACTTTACCCATTCTCCCCCTCCCCTGCCCCCCCCCAGGCGATGGCTGCTATCAGAGCTGAGTGACATTGCAGTGTAAGTGCTTCAGAATCCTTACTTGGACAAGCACAATGACCTAATTGAAAGGGTCATCCACACAAAGGGGTGGAAGCCTGCTCCTCCCTGATTGAAAAGAAAATATCAATGCTGTCAGAGCTGACAGTGATGATAACATTTCTGACATACAACTCTGTATGTGTACAGCCCTGGGGGCTGGATGCAAGCTGCAGCTTGAAACCTGTTTCCACATCTTGATTGGCATCTCAGGATTAGGGCATTGAACTGGCATTAGTTACGCTTCTGGAAAAATCTCATTTTGTACTAGTTCACAATCCTGTAATTGTTTCTGCAGTTCTTCTTGTAACTTTTTGTTCAACCTCTGCAAGAGGAAATGTCAGAAAGCAGTGATTGCTCTGAGTGTGTGGCATCCCTTTTCATTCTGTTATTTTCAATAGTTTACCCATTTCAAGACTTTAGCTTTTAATTTTGGCAAATTATCATCTGAATATTTGATTTTCATATTAAATCGCTTCTAGCATACCTCATGCCTATGTTCTCCTACCGCCGCCACCAAACATATCAAGCTTAACATTTTTTAAAAATTATATACACTAGTCCTCTGTACAGGCAAACTATAACACAAAAGTTTAAAGAGCAATTCTCACAACCTTTTATGGAAGATTTACAGTCTGATAAAGTCAGCACAATATGCAATAGTTTCAACATGCCTTTGGACCACCACAATTCTAATTAACCTCATTACACAAAAAAAAATAAACCAAACTTATAATGCATGCTATAAAGAATTGTGAAATACATATACAATCCAGTTTCATATGGGGCATAGTTTGTGTGAGAGGATCAAGATTATGAATTATTTTTATATTACCTGCCATCATTCTAGAATCCTGAAACTAACTGCTACACAGGCTACCATGTGAGTGGAGTATTGAATGTTTAGCTTTGTATTTGCAATTTTGATTTGTTCTTTTGTCCATTGATTTGGAGTTGTTGTTTTTCTTTAGATAAGCCAAGGCTAATAAATTGCACTGTGAATGATTTGAAATTCTCTATTTCTTCTTCTTTTTCTTTCCTGTTCTCTCCCTCTCTTCCACATTCTGTATCTCCTTGCCCCATTCTCTCATTTTTAGCACCAACCCCAACTGTAACAGATTTTAAATTGTTATGCTAGGTATTCAACTATTGCAAAAAAAAAAAAATTTGCATTCATACCATTAAATGGATGAACTAGCACTTCTGCTGGTATTTATTAACCAGTATAGCTCTATTGATTTCTTGATTTAGACCAATTGAGAAATTGGTTAGGATGTTCCAGTTGTAACTGATGAATAGCCTTTTTTAAAAAAGAAAAAGGGTGGTGTGTGTGCATGTGTGTGTGTGTGGGGGGGGGGGGGATTCCTTCCTAAGTACGATTAAAGTGAATAGTAAAAAATGTCCATTGTCATGACAGATGGCATGTATGTAGAGGGAGGACTTCTACATTGTAAGGGCTGTTTTGGGTGTGAAGTGCATCACACCCATTGCTCTGTCTTGGGGGATTCCTGTCAATGAGAAATCCTATGCATGTTTAGACAGGAAACAGTCATAAAAAACATTTGTAGGACTTTTTTCTGTGTAAACATGCATAGGATTGCACCCTAAACCACTAGTGTCAGGTGAAGGTCAGATTTTGCCCGCAGCGCAATTATATTCCTAAGGAAAAGGGTTGTGCCCTACTTTTCCCTCTGGAAGTCAGTAGCAGCCACTCACTCATATTTGGGGAAAGTAACGGGATGCACCTGGGGACACCATAGGGGAAAGGGGGGGTAAAGTTGCCCCCTGTCACCTTATGCTTCCAGCAACTGAGAACCAAGCTTGCTTCAGCCTGCATAGCCTCCTCCTGGGTGTTGTTTCTTGGTGATATTGAGTGTGATGGAATGGTGAGGAATAGCTTTTATACAGATGAAAGATGCTCTAGGTGTAATGGAGAGAAACAGTACCTCAGATTATGTTTGTTAATAACAATTATGAGTTGGCATGTTTAAAAATATGTGACTGAAGTCCATGTTTATGTTACCACAAGTCTTTTAGTAGTTCTAACAGGCATGACAGACTAAATCTATCTGTTATGGAATCATTATATGAGCAGGAATATCACCAAAATTTCACCTTACTGTGATGTGGCATAGGATTATAGGCACTCGTGGGTATTTAGCAAATACTACCATTGTAAAAGACAGATTTTTAAAACTCTGAAAATATATATATTTACTTGCTCTATTTGGACATACAATTAAAATGATTGGTTAGAATGCACGTGTATGTCTTTATATGGTTGTATTTTAAAATTAAATATTTAGATATGTAATGTAACTCCAACATCCAACTAATTATTTGAAACATCCACCTAGCCCCATGTCCTCCAGGAGAGTGTGATTGTAATGCAAACAATAGGTTGGAGTCAGACTTGGTCATACTTAGAGAAGACCCACTGATTTCTCTAAGTCTGGATTCAACCCAATATAATCAAAGTGCATGGGTGCTTATATGAATAATTTTTTTGATATAGATATAGATATAGATATAGATATAGATATAGATATGTGTGTGTGTGTGTGTAAATGGACAGTATCAAAAACTACCCACCCACAAGCACTACCTCCCACTTGCATAAAAGAGAACCTAGTGGTTCCCAAAGGAATCAGAAACAAAGCCAAAATGCTAATTTCTTGTGGATCAACAGAACTCACAGAAGGGAACTCCACTGACCAGCCCAATTCCAGAAACTAAAATTTCTACTAGTTTCTGGGCTTGCTTCAAGAAGCACTACTTTCCTGTTGTGCAAGCAGTGGATACCATGAATACAACATAACTAGTAGAGGTGGAGCAGCCCTGTTGGATACGTGTGTGTGTGTGTGTGTGTCCCCGTCCCATAGTATTAGCTCCTGTTCCATCTGCTGTGTTAGAACAATAGGACTGGAGCCATTCAAAGGACTCACACAAATAAAATAGCACAGATAATCAAAAGAAAAGGTGAATACAGAAGTTTACAAACTATTTTAAATTACACTGTTAAATAATAAATTTGTAAGAAAGTATGTTTGCTATGACGAGTAATACTTCATCAAGAGTTTTGCAAAGAAAGTTAATGTTCTGTAGCCAAGGTATGAAAATATCCTTAAGAGCAATACATTTTCTTAATTCTAGGGTCTAAATTTAAAGTAACATGCATTTTCTTAGTGCTTATGAGCTGCTGTATGCTAAAGAATAATTGACAGGTCGTTTGTGTTCTGTCCATGGTAGTACAAAAACAGTTCCAATTCTAGCCACTTTTTTCTTTTCTTTTCTTTTCCATTTCTCTTTCTTTCTTTGTTCCTTTTCTTTTTCTGTGCAGAAGACCATCAAATGAATTGTCACAATACTCGAATGCAAGACACAGAAAAAGACGATAACAATAATGATGAGTATGATAATTATGATGAACTGGTGGCCAAGTCATTGTTAAATCTTGGCAAAATTGCAGAGGATGCAGCATACAGAGCCAGGACAGAATCAGAAATGAATAGCAATACATCTAATAGCCTGGAAGATGATAGCGACAAAAATGAAAATGTTGGTCGTAAGAGTGAGCTGAGTTTAGATTTAGACAGTGACGTTGTTAGGGAAACTGTGGATTCGCTGAAATTGTTAGCACAAGGACATGGTGTAGTGCTTTCAGAAAATATTAACGACAGAAATTATGCAGACAATATGTCTCAGCAAGAAAATAGGAATATGAACTATGGAATGCTGGGGAAGCCTACGAACAATGGGCTTACAGAAAAAATGGTGGAAGAGAGTGATGAAGAGGTGTGTCTCAGCAGCTTGGAATGTTTGCGGAATCAGTGCTTTGATTTGGCCAGGAAACTCAGTGAGACAAACCCACAAGAAAGAAATCAACAGCAAAACATGAATTCTCGCCAACATGCCAGGCAAGAAGAAGATTTCCAAGGAAGGACACCTGATAGGAATTATTCAGATATGATGAACTTAATGAGGCTTGAAGAACAGTTGAGCCCACGATCTAGAACTTTTTCTAGCTGTGCAAAAGAAGACGGGTGTCATGAAAGAGATGATGATACCACCTCTGTTGCTTCAGATAGGTCTGAAGAGGTGTTTGATATGACAAAGGGAAACTTAACGCTACTTGAGAAAGCTATTGCTTTAGAAACAGAGAGAGCAAAAGCCATGAGGGAAAAAATGGCAATGGAAGCTGGAAGGAGGGATAATATGAGATCCTATGAGGAGCAGTCTCCAAGGCAGCTTTCTGGAGATGACAGGAAGTCTAAGTCCGGTGATGGCCATGTCAAAAAGCCATATTATGGTAAAGGTAATATTTCTATCTAATGTATGTTGTATTATGATGAAGTATGGGATAAATCTTAACAAATCATGCATATGATTGTGTTGCTTGAAATAAAAAAGCTAATTATAAAACCTGCAAAACATGGAATATTTCAAAGTAATGTCATTTGTGTTGAGGTTCAAAAATACACAATTTTAGGAGAAACAAAGGAAATAAGAGTTCATGCCTCAATAAGAGGCAAAGATTATTCTGAAATGCTGAATATGTTTGGTGGTTCAAGTTATGCTTTGAAAACTAAGGGGGAAAACATCTTGCATGAATTGACTTAAATGTTGAGAGTGTGGGGCAGTTAGTCAATTAGCAGGAAACTGCATATTTTTATAGACTGGACTGTGTGGGGCATCCTGATTTATAAAATTATCACCAATGGTGGTTATTGATGAAACTTCTCCCATGTAAAATGTAGTGTTGCTTGATCGAAATTGAACAGTATCAGGATGACCGATAACATAAGATAGGGGCAATGACTGCACATTAATTATCTTAAATAGTAAAGTAATGGAAACCATTTGCTATGCAAGGCATGCTATGTCCTGGGCTGAGATCAATAGCAATTTGTTTCTTATATGCATTCCACTTCACTAGTTTCATGCCTTTGTGGAAATAGTTAAGGTGCTACCTTAACAATAATCCAATATACAAAACCAAGATAGACTAAACATTGAGAATTACCCTAATGCTGTTTTACGTGTAGATATAGGTATATAGCATGTAAATAGAAACATGGTATTTTTATGAGTGTATACTCGTGTAAAATGTCTAATATCCCCAAGAGTTGCAGAACACTTTCCACTTCCATTAATTTTAATAGGAGTTGAGAAATCTACATTATTGAGGAGAGGTGTAAACAACACACATGGTTATGGATGATGCTAGGCTTTCCATAACATCACTTAATTAAATTGTTCTGCTGTGTTTTTATATTATGAACTTGATAACAGGGCTGTAAATTTTAATTATGAGATTAAAACATTATTTTCAATACGTCTGCACAGTAGATTTTTTTTCGTACGCAAAGTTTGTAAGGCAAAGAAAAGACCCTAAGATCCCTCATAGATTTTTTTTTTTAAAGGCAAAAAGTAGGGGCTTTCTTGCATTCTAATTTTTAACCAATGCCGTATTATACCACTATCTGAGATATTGACTAAGGATGCAATCCTATGCATGTTTAGACAGAAAAAGTCTACAACTCCCAGCATTCCATGCTGGCTGGGGAACGCTGGGAGTTGTAGGACTTCTTTCTGCCTAAACATAAATAGGATTTTGCCATAGGTCAGAGCCATTTCACACAGTACATGTTCTGTACATGCAAATCACTGTTGGCACACACTTGTATGAACAAGTGTAATGTATGGACAGGATAATCATGAATATAGTCAGCAGCATTTTGTATGATTGTATAATGAGAACTTTCACCTACTTGCCTCAGTTATGGGAATTGCTGCTGGCCTGATTCACACATTATATTTGTCCATACACCTTCAAAAAAGTAATGTACATGTAGTTCAATACTGATGATCTTTACTATTACAATTCATAAAAAATAAGCTTTTTTTAAGTACTGTGTGAACCAGCGAATAAATAGTTCGGGTAAAAAATCTGAATTTGTCATGCGCATATTTTACTGAGATATATTTATAAAATTTAAACTTAACTAGACCCAAGATAATTCTGACAGCTTTAAATATTAGCACTTAAATAAGGATGAATGCTGAATTTAATAGGGGCCACAGCAATACCTGGGTCTGAAGCTCCAAATTTGGGAAAAATTAATCTCAGATTTAGGGTCCAGATCCATTCCTTGTTTTAGAAGAGCAGGAGAAAATAGAATCACATACATTCTTTGCTCTGCTAGATAGATTTAAAAAGAGAATGAATGAAAGGTATATCCTTTTTATATCATTCTTCATCAAGTATATATAACCCCCCAAATATGCAGAAACTCTTGGAGGAGATGAGTGATATTCATCTCAGGGAATATACTCTCATTTTAATCTAGGGAAATAGGACAATCAAAAGGAATGAACAATAATTCTGCTTCAAGCTCTGCTCTGATGGGTTCCAAAAATCGATGAGAGAGGCCATCCTTTCTTTAGATATATGCTTATTCCATGTTGGAACGCCTCTGGATATCTTTGCCTCCCTCACCCCCACCCCCTGCGAAATTACATCAGTTCTGATAATATTGTAGTAATGACTAGACAATTGTATGAAGATATGGGAAAGATCGTCTGCTTTCTGTGTAGTACAAGGAAAATATAACAGACTATGACCCGGTCTGCATGTCACAGTGGCAAATCATAGGTTAATTAACCCACAATTTGCCAGCTGCTCATGAGTCATTTTCAGTTTGAGAAACAATCTACAAATGCCCCATTGTTTATGGGTTAAATGACCCAGAGTTCACCTATGATTTGTTTTAGGATTAACTCTGGATTGTTTAATCCATAAACATCCCAGAGTGTCTGGGTTTGCACTTTACACAACAACCTACAAACAGGATGTTCATACATTGTTTTTCAAACCCGAAACAGCTTGCACGCATCTCACGAACTCTGCACATTCCCGGCAAATTGTAGCTTAATTATGTGACATGCGAACATAACCATTCATAATGTTAAATTGAAGATGAAAGTGTCGGTATCAAACCCACCTTCAATATTTTTTTTACACAAACATAGATCAGACTATTTCCATTTATTTACTGACCAGAGCAATGTACTGGTAGTAAATCTCCATATAGTCACCTAGAAACAAAAATATTCTGCCTTGCATTTCTGATTGGCTCACATTGTTGATCTAAGCCTCAGTTCAAGCTTAGTTCGTATGAGTAGGCAGATTTGAGTTCCAAGTTAAGATACAATCCTATAGGGTTCAGTTCTATAGCTAGCAATGATTCAGTAATACCCATTGATGTTGGTGGATTTACTCCATGCATTACTTAATTAACTATCCTCCAAAGATCTATGTTCTTTGGGGTTAAGTATCTGTAACTTGTCTCCCTTGAATACTGTCACATGAAATAGCAATGACCAAAACACAATGTTTTTATTGACTGAATTTTTTTTGGACAACAATATGATACCTTGCTTTCTGCAAAGAGTTGTATAAAGCTTTATGTATGTAAATGAATGCTATGGCTGTCAGAGGTAACCTCAGAGACATGCAGACAAGCATTAATGAGTTCTATATCCAGCTCTGACACTTGATTTCTTCTGTGTTCTCGGGCTTAATGATCTGCCTCACCTTCTCGAAGTGAATAGAAATAGTCACTGATATGGGGCATTTTAGCATTTGTGTAGTTCTATAAGAGTGTTTTGAGTCTTATTAAATGCACTGTTAATATTATATAGCACAAAAAGTGCATATATAGTTAGTTGTCCTCTTGTCAGGAAGCACTGTCATCCTATTTAAGCTAAAATATTTGAAATGAAGCCATCAGAGTAAACCTACACAACTTGTGACCAATGCAGCCTCCCTTGCCATGTATTATTGCCTACCAGATGCTTGACAACCTCCTTGTACTTGCAGTTCTAGGCATGCAACAGAAGCAGGAGGCTTATGGATCTCTTGGTGGTGGGACTCCATACATGGCTGGTGCACTGTATTCTGTCACAAAGTGTGGAAAGCTAGAACCAGTGCACATGAAATTGGTACATGGTAGCCACTTTAATTTGCATGTGCAGTGGCTTCCATCTCATGGTGAGCAAGTCATGTGAAGCAGTTGCCATGTGTAAAACTGGACTGTTAAGCCCTCATTGAGTGTCATGACAAACAAAACTCTCCATATCCTCTCATTTCACTCCTGGGAGCTGGCAGCAAATCCATGCTCAAAAAGATAGCAGAAGCCACATGCCCAGGGCATCCTATGCATTGGCTCTGTGTTGTAGATCAGTTTGCAATGTATTGATAGTTAGAAATAATTAATAACCACGATACGGGAATATAATCTGTTAGTTTCATCTGTGTTTTACATACTAAAAGGTGAACGTCTTAAATCTGTCAGAATTTTGAACTCTCAAATTAGGTCTGATTTGAATTAAGACCTATGATGTCAGAGGAAATGGGGTAACAAAATATTATTCTGAAGGGAATTAATGTCAACCTGGAGCATGAAATCACAAGACCTGGTTAAAATATATAGTGCTGATAGACATTTTTTTAATTGCTGTAAGTAGGATGAATTTTATAGAATGCTTGAGAATGGTCAACGTTTTAATTTTATATGAGCCAGAACATTACACACTACATTGCATGTATTTGTTTGATACCTGGATATAAATTAGTTCTACTTCAAAATACTTCAACTATGTAAAGTATGATGTGCTGACCTGGAGCTTCTTCATACAACCAAACTCAGTCTGTTTCCTCAGAGTAGTTACTGTGAGATAACTACCCTCATTGACTATCCTGAATTATTCAAATGTTACTATGTTTCTCTGCACACCTGAGACCAGTTTCATACATAATGGTTTTTAGGTGTAAAACATAGTTTTAAAAATGTAAAGTGCGCATTTAACAAACATGTAGGTAGGTGCTTTTTCAGGGAGGTAGGATGGCTGCAGCTGCCTGTTGAGTGTACTGTATCACATACGGCTTTGCTGCAACACAATTTGTGCAATGATTCTGAGATGATAATTCTGATATTTACACAATCATTTAGCTGGGAATAAAGCCATGGCTCTCTGACTTTGGTAGGCATTGGTGATTCTCTTTCAGCTGACTTCAATCTCTGATTCACATGGGCCTAACCACAGGAGGGAGAGGGGACCCTGGAAAACATGTGTTCTGTCATTTGGGGTGCTGGAAATTGTCCACAGTCCTCCATCCACACCTGCATTCATAGTTGGTCTCCTTCTCCAGTGCTTATGAGAGAGAGAAAAACCAGAAGAAGAGTAAGCAGGACCTCCTCTTTGAGGGGACCCACAGGCTGTCTGTCTGTCTCTCCATTTTGGATATAGTTTCCTCCCCTTGTTCCCAGATCCAAAGTTAATTTCCCTGACACTGGAAAGCTTGGAGCTGTTGCAGTACTGCACCAAGGCCTCTTATAGTCCCACTGATGCTGACATAGAGCAGGAGGAAGAGGACAAGCAGGGTGATGATGAGTAGGGCAAGGAATAATTTCAAGGAATAATGACTCCTACTCATCTTGGCCTCCCATCCTTCCCTCCTCCATCATTCTGGATGTTGTTACTCTTCTGATAAATTCCCTTGAATATGCACACAAATCAGAGGTTGAATTTAGCTCTCGGGATGTAAACCCAGCATAACCAATTGTGTAAATGGGAAGACAACGAGTATGTTAGCACAACTCCCACCCCGTAACAATATGCCACTGGGATTCCACTTCTAATTCCAAAGGAATTTCAGCAGTAATTCAGCTTTCTTGGAAAAAAAAAATAAATGCTTAAATGAACAAAAATCACTTCCATAGGCTGTTATGAAAGGAAAATAGCAAAACGTAACTCTTTGTTTGAATGCTATGAATATTCAAGCATAAATATGTGATTGTCATATGCCAAACTAAAAATAAGTATTAACTTTTTTTTTAGCTATAGTAAATATTCATTGGAAAGAAACACCCTTTTGTGTAAGTTATAATATTCCATAAACTTTTGGGAAAACAGTGTTGTCAATTTCAGAATGACATGGGAAAAGAATGAATTTGCATTGAATCTTTGAAGAATTTTGGCAAGGAGCTGGGTCCACTATCATCTGGACTCTGAATTCCTCCCACTGTAAATCTATAGACTTCAATACATGAGGCAAATAGCGCTAAAACAAAGACAAAATAGAGCCAACTTCTACCCTATAGCTAATGCTTTACAGAAGTATATTAATCAAAACTGGTATTGCTTTGCTGGAAGAAAGTTACTATCCTTTACCCTCCATGAATGGGAATGGCTGTGATCATAGGAGCCTATGAAGAAGAAGGAAGCAAGAAATAAAAATGTTTAAGCAGTAGCAGATGTGTTTTCTTCCAGTGTTCTTTAAGAACATTTTCCAAAGAGTAACTGATTTCATTAAATGAACCTTCATCCATTTGGAAATCTGAAAAACATCATTCACTTGACACATTTGTTGTAAATTATAGATCCCTCAAGAACAGAAAAGAAAGAGAGCAAATGTCCTACCCCTGGGTGTGATGGAACTGGCCATGTAACGGGGCTTTACCCCCATCACCGCAGTTTGTCAGGATGCCCACACAAAGATAGGGTCCCTCCAGAAAGTAAGTCCACATTGTTTCATGGAAACTGGGGATAAAACTCCACACAAATTTTTCTAGCATGCATTAAGAAGCTTTTTTCTTTCTTTCTTTCTTTTTCCTCCCATTTTTCTAGTATGATATGTCTCAATTTAGCAACCTGTCTTATGTTATATTTACATTTTTTTCTTTATTTCATCATTTTCACATCTATACTAACCTTTATGCTTGAAGGAAGATGTTTTAAAGCTGTATTCTTTGATTCCGATAGTATTAGGGTATTTCTAAAAAGTTGCTTTCTGTCTATATAACAGTTTTCCCCCCAAGCAAAACAGTACTGCTTTTAATTCTGAGTAATTATAGACACTGCTTGAATAGGGGGGGGAAAAAACAAGTTAGGGTCTCTTATCCAAAGAAAGGAGCAAATGTTCCTTTCAGCTTGAAAATCTGCAGTTGAATTCAATTTTAAATTTATATATATATAAATTTGTGAGCAATTAATTAAAATATTTGGCCTTTAGAAATATGGTTGACTTGGACTAGTACAACTTGGCATGAATGTTTGTGCAAAAATGCTGAAGAGATAAAGGGAGAATGTTAGGAAAAAGCCCCAGCTGCCATAACTGTCTTAGATTATGAAGCCCTGTCCACATGAACACTAAGACTAAACAGATTAAGGGTGCAATCCTATGCATGTTTAGACAGAAAGAGTCCCACAATTATCCATGCTTGCTGGGGAATGCTGGGAGTTAGGAGTTTTTCTGTCTAAACATGCATAGCAGGGCCAGCACCAGAGCCCAATTGGCCCTCAGTAAAGTGCTACGAAAGGCCCCATCTGGTAGCCACCAAAGCTCCCTGCCAGCCACCTGGCCACCACCACTGCCCCTGCCCCTCACCCACATACCAACACATTCACCTGTCGGAGACTCCCACCTGCCTACTCAGTGCTGCTGCCAACAACGACCACCCACCGTGGCCCTTACCCACCCACCCACCACAGCCCCGCGCCTGCCGCCCCACTCTCTGTTACCAACCACTCATGCAGGGGGTTTTTACCTGGTACGGGGACAATGGCTCCTCCTGCTACTGTGGGCCCCTCCTGCAGGTCCTGTATGCAATTTAAAAAGTGTGGGTTTTTTAGACTTAATTTTGAGCAGCAGAGATCTGAAACAATCAGTGTGACAAAAATATGCCTTGTGCCCTCTTTGGCTGTGTCCCCCACAAAGGCAGTGTCTGATTGGTTCAGATCATTGCTACTCAAAAAGTATGTTTTTAAAAAATATTCTTTTGAAATGGGGTGCTGTGAGGCCTGGCTGCAAGCTCAGCCATGGCACTTCTTTTGGTTAGCGGGGCTGGCCAGGTGGGCGAGAAGGAGGATGGCAGCTGGGGCAAGGATGGATCCTTCCAAGCTTCTAGGGCCTCAGCACCTGCCCACCCACGCCAACCCCTGATGCTAGGCGTGAAGCATAGGATTGTGCCCTAATTCTCTGATTTTGTGCAGAGCTTTAACATTAGTTGAAACCATTACAAAAATATGGATTCCAATTATTGCAGGATGATGGCTTTCTAAAATCTGGGGTACATGTTATACCCATAATGAATGTGGTGAAAACAGTGTCCCACTGACACATACTCCCCTATGCTGTCATTATATCTACAAGTACCTACCATGTGATATAGCATCACCACATTAGTTTCGCTGCCCCCCACCATAGATGTTTTATCATTCATGACATGATTGGGGGTAAATATATCAGGGTATTCCTCAATGGACGTCAAGAGAGTAAGCCAATTCATCCTCTTCCCGTTCACTGAGAAATGTCATCACTGTGTAGCACTGAATGGATATACATATAGTGAGAGCATGGGACACTTTGACTCTAGCCCCTAAAGCACTTACTCAGACTAGAGTTCAGCGTTGTGAGGGCTTCAAAGTATTGTCTGATTTGTACAGCATTGTGTCACTTTTAGAATAAAGATCATAGAAGGGGAAATCCCTTTGAGGAAACAACACCACTTCTCAGATGGTGTGTGAATTTAGCTGATCAAAGGAATTCAATTTCCAGTTTAGCAAGGCCTATAATTTTCTCAAATGCAAATGTTTACTCAGTTACTCGAAGTGGTTTATCTCTCCCCCACCTGTAAACGGTAAACATAAAGCATTTAGGAAATGTTGCCGATCAAAGAAGAATATAGCTTTAAACAGTTTGCATGTTCAGTAGTGACAAAAGTGAAAAAGGTGAGATCATCTCTCTCTTTTTTTCCCCCCTGACTCCTGCAGTGCTGGGCTTGTAAAGCATGTTTCAAGAACAGCTTTGAATAGCAGGAATTCCAGAGTGAAGCTTTCACATCTTTAGTACACTGCTAGTGGTGTGGTGATGGTGATGAATGATGGTGGTTGTGTCTATTCTTTAAATCAATATGTACAGGTTCTCTTCCTGATGTCCTTGGCTTTTGTATAAGCATTAAACATTTCAAGATCAGTTCCTTTAAAATGTAGCATAATTTTTTGTTAGCCATTATATAATGGTGATATGGATTCAAAACATTTTTTCATGTCACACACATGCACATAAATTGGTTACAGCCTAATTTCTCTGTACACTGAAAAAAATCAATAGTTTAGCCCATAAAAGTTTCTTTTATAAAGTATACATACACCTTCTGAGTCAGTCCAAAGGTCCCTTTAGCCCTGTACTGTCATGTGGTCTTGAATCCACAGATTTTGAGATCTACAGGATGGGATCCTTGATATTTCAAATCCCTTATCTGGAAATAGCGGAGATACTAATGCAAAGTAACCCCACACTCCCATTACTAAATTGCAGCCCCTCCCCAATGCTTGCTTGGTGGTGGAGAATGACAACCCTGTCTGTATAAACCAGACCTATTGGCTCCTTATATTCGTAATTTATCACTCCGCCAACCTATTACCTTTAAAATGTGCTCACATTCTTTATTTCTCTTTGTTTTCCCTTTTTGACCCATTACAAGAGCTGTAGATTTAAAAATAATATTTTTACATGACTGTACATGTAAACATGACTGTAACTGCCATTGAACTTTAACAAGCAACAGTCCTGTGTAACCAAGGCAGTTGTGGGCCTCAGAACCAACTTCCATGTTTCCAGGTTTCAGATCTCATGGCCTCCATTGATTGCACTGAGGTGAATTCAGTGCCTCAGAATTCGCATCCATTTATGCTATACTGACTCCAGATTCTGAATGCCTATTCTGTGTACATAAATCAATTTATTCTTGCATATATGCATATTAAAACTGCTTCCAACCTCCAACTTACCACTGTGCTGTTCAGTGCTTTTGCTCAGTGCTTATGTATGCAGCCTCTTGCTTCACTGTCACACCAGAGACACATTAATTGTTAGATTCCCTTCCCTCCATAACTCTTAATGTATTAACTTCATCCTATGTTAACACGTATAGTGCTACAACACCTCTTTCCCTCACCAGGCTTTATTGGCTATATCTGTCACATGTCTATCTTCAGGAATGCTGATCATTAATTAATCTTGCTTTGTACTAAAATGGCTTCCTACAAACTGGGACTTGAAATCTTTTTTCTTCTTGTTGTTTCCACACTCTGCTGTTTCCTTTACTTCTCCTTGTCAAGTTCTTGCCATGCATGAAAACGTACTTAAGTGTCCTACACCAGGCTGCACAGGCCGGGGCCACGTAAATAGCAACAGGAATTCTCACAGAAGGTAAGAACATGCTCATTGAGTTATCCTGTAGGCAGATACCATTTCACACCTGCAACACTTCTGAAACTCTGCGTGTGTGTGTGCGCTTGCATGCGCGTGTGTGTATAAATGCTTTGGGCCTTTATTTAACTGAACAGATTAACTGATGTGTTTAGTTTGATGGCATATTGTATGAGAGGATAAACTTTGGGACACAATTAATTCAAGTAATAAGCTAAGTTTCAAAGCTTATCACCGTTTGCTTACCTTTGTATTTCCTAAGCCAAAATTGTATACATTGAAAGTTTATATTCTTTTAGCAGGCAATCAGTAGTGTCATTTCGTGGCGGGAGGAGCAAAACATGCTTCCCCCAATATTTCAGGATACAGGTGATTATTTCTCACCTGTATTTCTGTATTCCTCACCTGTATTTCTAGTTGCTTGAGGTAAAAAAAAAAAAAAGTATCTACAGCAAATGGTCTTAAAATGCTTCGCTGCTTCACAATTTGCACTTAAATATATTGAAGAATAGGTCTCTTAACCTTGCTATGACTCTTGATCCCCCCTCTACTGAAATCTCTTTGCTGCACTACTGAAACCTAAAATGGCAGCCCTGAGGATAGTAAAAGATAGCATACCTATTCAGAACCAGGACAGAGTTCCTTTACATCCTGTTAGCCTACTACTCTTTATTGTAGATGAAGTGCTGTGGATTCTAAAGAACAATGTTTGTAGAAATGGAAATATCCAGATAGTTAAGTTCTAAAGCATAAAGGAGTAAAACACTGGAATTATTTCCAATGATCTTAAAATCCTACAGAAAAAGGCAAAATGGCTTTCTGAAGCAGTCCCATTCAATACCGCAGAAGAAACAAATTAATTAATTAATTAAGCCCTAAAGGGTTATTTCTTCTTTTAAAATCACTACAAAATTAATAATTTCACTTTGAAGATCATGTGATAGTTTTCTAGACAAAGAAGAAGGAAAAACAGGTTGAGGAAGAGAAGCTATATGAAACTATAAAAGGATTTACTCTGTTGAATGGTCATGGGTTTGATGATATCACTGGGGAAAGCATAGAGGATTTAAAGTTATGTCTTTTTCACAACCTACAGAAGCTGAAGGATTATTAGAACTTCAAATCTCAGATCAGTGGTTTTTGAGACATGAAGGAATGTTGTCTGGAGCTCCCTTTTTTTGTTTTGTATTATTTGATTCTCCCTTCAGTCACCTCTGCCCTTCTTCCCAAAAGAGACCTACTTTGAGAAGGAGAGATACTGGCTATCAATAGTATTGTCTTGCTGAAAGGCATGCAGGATGACTGAATGAGGGAACGAACGGTAGTTGACATGCCACTATTTTCTTGGGTTCAGAGTTCCCCTGCCTCCGGCCCTATAGAAATGTGAATGACTTCCTGGGCCTTGGGAAGATGTAGAGTGAAGTCCCACTAAGAGCTCTACCATGGAGTGTACTGATTTCTCTTTTGCCTTAATAAAAGTTTTTTGTTGTTTTTGTTTAAATTTTATTTAAGTTTCTTCAAACTGCAACATAAAGAAAGACAACCCTTTAACCCTCCCCTTCCCCCAGCACATATCCATACATAATTATATATGATATAATTTTCCATCCCAGGCCAACACATATAATCACATACCCACATTTAGCAGCAGGCACACAAACAAACCAGATAGGATCAAAAGGTGGAGGGAGAAAAGAAAAAACATGGGATAAACGACTGGTGGATGGGTGGAACTCCCAGCTCACCCATCTAAGAGTATCCTTAATATAACAAATCACAAAAGAAGTTCTAAAAATGGAATCAGGATCCTGATTTTCTTGTAGCCTCTTGATGACTAATGGTAATGTTCTCTAATCTAATTTTTGTTGTAGAAATTTTGAGGTCAGATAAGCATACCACAAGCTATGTTCAAAAGAACCACTTTTTCTTCACCCAGTCCTAGTGTTGATATGTGGTATTTTCAGTATGTTTATTTTCCCATAAACTTTTCCCAGCAAATTTGCCATTATCTGCTAGTTCCATATCTACTGTATTCTTATGCCTGGGTTCTTTCCAAGGCAGTTTCCATCCATTTAGGAGCAAGTAATATCTTTTTTCTTCTAGAGCAAATTCTGTTCTGAATTATAATTGCACAACCTGGTTTGCAGGTCAGTTCTAACCATAGTAGCCAGTGTAGTGTAGTGGTGAGAGTGACGGACTGGGAGCCGGGAGATCCGGGTTCTAGTCCCCACTTGGCCATGGAAGCTCACTGGGTGACTTTGGGCCAGTCACAGACTCTCAGGCCAACCTACCTCACAGGGTTGTTGTTGTGAGGATACAACGGTGAGGAGGAGGATAATGTAAGCCGCCTTGAGTTCCTTGCGAGAGGGAGAAAGGCGGGGTATAAATGCAATAAATAAATAAATAAATAATTTACTGGGAGTATTACCAGGAGTAAGTCCTACTGAATTAAGTAATGCTTATTTTCAAGTAAGGAGTCTTAGGACTACAGCCTTATTTTAAAAACAAAACAAAACACCCCCCCCAACAATTGCATAATATGTTAACATGCATAATTTGACCCATACAGCATTGCCATTAAACAATCAGCGTAGCCCTTTTAATGACAAAGTTTTCTAAAGCAGACACTACATTTGGCAGGATTGTTGGCAATTCTGTCAAGAGTAATGCATCCTAGATTTTCAGATTTGCATTCTGTATGCCTGGCAGCAGTGTTCTCCTGCATATTCACAAGAACACTAAACTAACCTGTAACTTGTGACCTATCAAGCTGAACGCAGCTCATCAGCAATTCGTGGTGGCTAATCAACAGCTCATTAAACTTCGTTTTTGCAAAACTGATGGCAAAAAAAGTTATGCTCAAGCACCTGGCATCCCACAATATGTGTCTGTGATACTGTATTTGGCTTGGTAGGTCACAAGTTCATCAGAACTAGAGTCTTGCAACATACAGTGGGAAAGGAAGTCATTTTTTCTATGATGTCAGCCCTGTGTCTTTAAAGGCAGAGTTGTGCATCCTAGAAGAGTAATGCAGAGCATCAAGGGATAGCTATATTTTTTTCCCAACAAGCTTTTTTCTTATGCTTACTAAGAAGGGCTCTATGAAGCTATTTAGGACACGACAATTACGTTTTCTTTCTGTAATTGCAGCCTCTCGGGATGTCCTATTGCTGCAGCAGAGAAACTGGCTAAAGCTCAAGAGAAGCATCAGAGCTGTGATGCATCCAAATCAAACCAGGCATCAGATCGTGTCTTGAGGTATAAAGAGTTGCTCTAACACTTAATAATATATACCAGATTAATTGCATAATAAGTTAGCCTGAGCACTAAAATTATCTCACCCTTGAAGAAGTGTTTAGAATTAGGGCTTCTGGATCCTGTTCTCAGCATTTATCTGCCTTCCAATATACCCTGGGGGTGGGTGGGTAATGTTTTTTTTGGCAAATATCAATAAAGCTGAAAAGCTCATTTTTGTCTTAGGCATTGTTTGGTGTAAAGCTGCCTGCTGGAGTTCTGAATCTAAGAACAGTGTGAAAAAAGTTGATATCTTTGGGAAATAAACTAATATTTACCGGTAAGTCTTGTTTTTTCCAGCAGGCGTTTACTAGTAAATATCAGTTTAAATGAAAACCAGAAGCCCTATTTTCAAATTTGAGTTTGCCAGTATGAATTTGTAATTGAGAAGTGTATCATTTTTAGATTTAAACATTTTAACAAACCACTAACGTTTAGCTGGCTTCTTATTCTCTTTAAAAAGAATGCTAAAGTACACCTTCATATGGCTTACAGTTTCTTTCTGACAATAATTCAAGAATCATCTCATTCCTCAGGCATATAAGCTATATTGTTTGTCCTGTGCAGGCATTTGCTTGATGTGGACAAGAAAGGTATGGTTCCGGGGAACTTGAGAATCAGGTTTTTAAGGCATAATATCAAAGGACAGCCCTTTTAGATTAAATCCTGTGCTGTGCAGATCATCAAACTGCTGCCATATTTTCTAATGATATAGAACAAGTGAGTTTTGATAGACATAACCCCAGAAATCCCATCATTTCCCCCTAGACTTTCTGTGTCAGGAAACCAATTGATTATAAATATTAACAGGATGTCTTAATTGGAATTTAATAGATTAACAGTACAATCCTATGCATGCCTATTCTGAAGTAAGTCCTATTATGTTCAGTGGGACTTACTCCCAGGAATATGTGCACAGGATTGTAACCTTAAACTCTGTTTTCCTACCTCACAGTGACATCTCTAATGACCATTCTTTAGGGGCCCTATAAAGCTAGGTCATCTGAACAAGCCCAACGAAGACTGCTCTACAGCCAACATGTTCTCCTCAAGCTCAGATTTCAAAGTCTTGGTGTGCTATTTTGCATGATTTATTTTAGCAGGCTATTTTGGATCCCTTCTGTCAATTCTGTTCCACATATATCTACTACATACAGTGATGTTAAAAGCCATTGTGCCTGGAAACATATCTGAAGTTACCTTTAGTGTGCTTTCAGATGTCACATTTATCCACTGGTAAAGCAGATGCAATGTCAAAGATGGTGTCATCCATTCATTTACAGTAGCTACTATCCAGAAGTAGCCGCAATCCTATACACACTTATCTGAGAGTAAGTCTCATTGAACTCAATGGTACTTATTTCTGAGTAGACATGTATAGGATTGCACTGTTGGCTTTCCTTTTTAATTTTAGATCACCACTGAAGTTTCCAGTCAGTTTCTAAAATGCACTTCATATCGTTCTGGAACTGCAGAGACCTAAAGAAGCTACACATGTTTGCAAACCTTCCTATTTTTCCATAATCTGAAAAACTGAAAGTGCAAAGCATGGCTAACGGTTCCTTGTTCATAGTAAATGTGGCTAGTAGAAAGCCAAAGACTTGCAGAATGTGGGGAAAATGGTAGTACAGATAAGGTACAGACATCACATTTGATGGCTTGTATACTATCTACTACCATAAGTATTAGTGTGCCTTCCCAGGATTATTTACCAAAGAGAGGTGTGGCTGATTTTGTTCACTGTTCTGAAATATTGGGTGGCTTTATAGATGTAGGCATTTGTATTCTGCATATTTTTCAAATTTCAGAAATAATTTTGGGAAAACTCCTTTGCTGATCAAAGCAAACAAAAATATTAAGCTCTACAATTCTTGTTGCCAGAAGGAAATTGGCACACCTAGGGCAGCCATATCATGATGTTAGAACCAGATTTTCTTTAGTGAGAAGTACAATGCCCAAAAGAGGAGGCTTCTTGTTAAAGCAGCATCTGAGTTTTTGACAGATTCCTCAAATGGATGTTTTGGCAGTTTTGCTTTTGCCCCTGGGACTGTCGTACCTTTCAGATCTTGATAAGTGATTTCTCCATTGCCTTTATCTTGTACAGCTATTTAAGACGAAAATTCAGAAGTTTTCCCTGTAATCTTTATGTTCGCTAGGCACAAGTCAACTGCTCTAGTCCATCCTCCCTGAATTCAAACAGAGTAACCCCTAAGCAACCCATAAGTTTTTGTGCCGGACCTCTTGCCTAAAAAGTCACTGTTGGGAACCGTGTGCTAACAACCACAAAATACCTTTGCCACATTTTCAGACCTAGCAAAATGGTGGTGCCATCAGGCATCAGGAACTGCAGCAACAGTGGCAGTCTGGGCGATAGGTTATTTAGCATCCCCATAGAGCAGGGTGGTTCCTGGGAAAATACCTTTCCCCACTGCAAGGAGAATAGGCTGCATTTAAAATATTTTCTTGAGAAGAAATCAAATTTATAGAATATGAGATCCAATATAAAAATAGCATTTGTTATAGTGTATAGTATATGAATTTTCTTTTTGTAGTTAAACACAGCTTATGTTTTATTGACTTGGGTCCATATTAGTACACGTTCTGGCCCAAGAGGTTTTCTAGAAAGTAATTTTCTATACCAGCATGTGAAAGAAAATCAAAGTGTACATGTAATAAAATCTTGTACTTCATTTATACACATACTTTTTGCTTAAATTGCAGGGAAATATATTTCAGAAGCCTAAACTAGAGTTATATATTATTTTTCACAAGCCTCTTTGAGAGGCACAATCCCAGCCTATATTATTAGACCATCTTGTAATAAACAAACTAATACTGGGGCTGCCATCAGAGTTGATTCAATTTTTATAAATTTGCATTTTTCTGTATGTCCCATATCATTGTGGGGAAAGGGAGGGAATGCTTTTAGATGCTTCTAATCATACATGTGGTATTGCACACCATGATTTTTTTTTTTAATCGAAATGAACAAATATTGTGGAGAAATCCCAGCACTGCAAAGGTCAATAATACTTAAAATAAGAACACAGGTATTTAAAAGTTTCAAAGAAATAGCAAAGTTCAAAAGTTGTCAGTTCATAACATTTAAAAGTACCCATCATAC
The DNA here is from genome assembly GCF_057233095.1 of Heloderma suspectum. Taxonomy (NCBI): domain Eukaryota; kingdom Metazoa; phylum Chordata; class Lepidosauria; order Squamata; family Helodermatidae; genus Heloderma; species Heloderma suspectum. Next base: position 279,610,008 of record NC_139458.1, read on the forward strand.
AAATGTATCAATATAGAGCTATCCTTTTCTTTATGGCTCTATGCTAAGCAAGGAAAAGCCAGATATGGGAAGTATGATGCCTCCCAGCAACGTGTGTCCTCCTGGAGAACTGAACAGCCTGATGGCACCAGCAAAATGCAATCTCCAGATCCAGCTGCTAAATAGATCCAGCAGCATTTAATCACTGGCATTGGATGATTGCTGGACACAGACTAGATATCAAAGCACATGTGTGCCGCGTGTGAACCTCTGCCCAGCCTTTGGCTGCCCTAGATTTAGATGAGGGCAGGCAACATGCACAGGTAGCTGCTGCCTGCTTACACAGGTAGCTGCTACGATTATGCTCCTCCCCTTTGGCCCATATAAAAGGAAAACTTAGCTGTGTATGTTAATGGAGCATTTCCCTGTTTCTATTGCTATTAGCCACATATGGTGTAATTATAATTAATTTGCTCTGGGCTTTTGTTGAAGGAAGGTGTCCTGCTGAAATGCAGCCTAAGCACAAAGCAAAGAAATAATACATTGCTACCACTTGAGTGCAGTAAACAAATAGATTGAAATGTTACTATCAGGGCTGTAAGATGTGTATTATGTGTCTAACACACTGTACATGTTTTTAATTTCTAGGCCCATGTGTTTTGTTAAGCAGTTGGAGATCCCTCAATATGGCTACAGAAACAATGTTCCTACCACAACGCCCCGCTCCAACCTGGCCAAGGAACTAGAGAAATACTCTAAGACTACATTTGAATATAACAGTTATGACAACCATGCATATGGCAAGAGAGCCATAGCTCCCAAGGTGCAATCCAGGGATATTTCCCCCAAAGGATATGATGGTATGAACTGTACACTCTATATGCATCAGAAACAAATTTGTGTCTAACAATGTTGTTGAGCTGTGTAGACACCATCTAAATATTGTACGTGTTCATGCCTATACAATAGAGTGGAAGTCTATTTATTTCACCAATGTGCTTGGTAGAAATAAACAATGGTATAGGTTCAAGTATTTTTATATGTCAGAAACTGCAGACTTGAGACTCACTTGACTGGATGGATGCTTCTGCTACTGCTTGCTTTATGTAGTGACCTGATCCATCAGGTTGAGAAAGTTGAAGCAAGTTCTCAATCAATCTTGACCACAGTCCTTAACTACACAGCACACAAGGCTAACAAAAAGCTTTGATGTGAGCAGTGATAAGCACAATATACATCCACAAAAGCAGCAAGAATAAGCTTTAACCCACCCACCCCCAGATGAACAGACTTCTGCTGTATTAAGAGGAATTCTGTTTGTATGAATGACAGTGTTACCTTACACTTGTCTGTGAAAGCATGTTAAAAACTTTATTTCATATCATGCTTGATTCAGGGTTTTTGTACTGGCAGAAGGATATCTTTAATTATTCAGTTTCTGGGATTATTACCTTGCAATCGAGACTGACAGTGGCATCAGGCCCTGTGGTGTACCATCCATTTTAATGCTACCATATGGGAAGCCCTGTCTCATGGGTTTTATAATTCTCTTGTAATTTCTTTAAGGTAATTTAACATCCATAAATTGCTCTCTTTATGTATGTATGTATGTTACTCTGTACGGCCCATTCCAGGGTTCAGGAGGCCCTCACCAAAGCACCGTCAGAATTTCCACAATGTGTGGAGGGGTGCAATGTTGAGCACATCGAGGCACTGTGGTGATTTCCCAGCTACCCACTGCCTAGCACAGGGGAGCCAGGACAGGCGTCAGCATCAGTGGACCCTGCTAGGGTGTTGAGGCCCTGGCAGCGGCCCGACATTACCAGATGAGATGCTGGGCCTGTTACTTTTTAAGGTACCAAATCCACTGAAGGTGATCCACATACTTCTACTGTACTGGTCTGCTTCCTGAACAGAGGTCTGTTATTTTGTATGTATGTAGCAGACATATATAAAAATAACAGATTTGATTTGTCAGACAAATTAGTACAGGGCTCTCTGTTGTTGGACTTCCAAAACTCTTAATTTGAGATATGTTTAAAAGGGAATAAATCATTTTTTTTAAAGCCCCTGATGTGAAACACAACCACCCTGTCTTCCATTGTCTTTTGTGCTTTTTATTTTTTTAAAAGGGTGAGTGTATAACAGAGTGAAAGCCTAGGAAGGCTGTTGTCTGGAAAAGTAACTTAATATGATAATACCACAAACCCTCTTGCTACCCCACCCATGAATTTCATTTCCAGGAACAGGGCAAAATATTATGACCTAACTGTGGCTTTGCTTTCTCATGTCAACTTATACACACATTTAATAAAACTGATATCAAAGAGTTTTTGAGGAATGAGTGGGATTTTGAAAGGGATTACTGCTATTGTGTGTATGCCTTGAAGCCTTCATGCACAAGAATTGGCATGGATTATGTCTTCATAATCTGTATAAATTAAGGCATAGGCTGGACCTGGGAATTACCCCTTTAGGACCTCAATTCACTAAAGACCTTAAGCATTCTTAGTGAAGCCCAGAAGCCTAAGAATGTGCTTAAGGTTTAGGCTTATTCTACAAGGATTTGTTGAACTGGTTGTAAATGATGGAGAACAGTGAAAGGATCTAAATGGGACTTACAGTAGTTACCTGCACTGTGTGGGAAAGAGAACATTTTATTAACTAGCATGAACTCAAGTTGGCCTGTATTGTATGAGGCATAAAAATACATAAAGCATGGGTGGTGAGGTTATTAAGAGAGTAGTATTGATATTAATGTTAAAGAATTATGCTGCAAAGTAAGTTCTGAGAAAAATTATTTCTCTTATCCATTCTCTTGTATTTAAAATTACACAAGAGGCAAAAAACACAGGGACAAGGAGAAAGTATGGTTGTAATGTCATTGAAGCACAGCCTAGTTAGGCTGAAGTACTTGAATTTCAGCAGATGGATGGCCTGATCCTATTGCTATGACTAGGCTAGAGCATTTTAATAAGTTTTTGGCAGTGTGCTAGCAGATGTATAGAATGTAGAAGTGACATTGTCACCCAGAGAGCTCACATTAGAACAGGCCTGGACAAGTCCCAATGTTTTGAAGTCTTAAGCAGGCAGCAAGCAGGTAGGTAGGTGATTATTCAGCCCTGGGTGGATCATCATGGGTGGTGGTGTCCTATAGTCAACTTGATGGATTACCATAAGGGTCAGGAAACAGAAATAAGTTAGAGCAGGGATGGGGAACCTTTTTCCTGTCAAGGGCCACATTCCTCAGAGATCATCTGGCAAGGACTGGATGCCACCAGTGGGTGGGACTGGAACCGGTGGCGGCTAGGGGACCATGGCTGCCAGTGGGCAGGGACACCCCCTTTCTCTCTTTCACCACCCTCTTCTCTGCTTTTTTCTTGGTGTGTGTGTGTTTCTTGCATTTTTCTTGCATTGGTCACGGGCTGTTGTTTTTCTCTTGTTCTGGGGATGTTTTTTGTTTCAGGGAGGTGTTGCATGACATTGGTCAGAGGTGCTTGGGCACCTCTGTTCAGCATTGTTCAACTGGCCACTCTCCTGTTGAACTGAACTCTCTCAACAGAAAATGCTGGTGTAGGAGATGGGGGTTGCATGATGCTGTCAAGGAATCAGGGCACTTCCATCCAGCATTGTACAGTCAGCCACTCTTCTGTTTGGAAAGCAGAGGAAACCACAGTGGGACAGAGGAAAAGGGCTGGTGGGGGCTTGGGTCAGATGAAAAGGCACTTAGAGCTGGATCAAGCCCATGGCCAGGCTTGGGTCAGATGAAAAGGCACTTAGAGCTGGATCAAGCCCATGGCCAGTAGTTCCCTATCACTGAAAAAGGAAATGAGGAATGGCTTGGCTGTTAGGGGAAAGGCAGGAGACGGGAAGGTGAAAGAAGGTTTGGAAAGAGGGATTCAGGAGAAAAAAATTGTGTTGAATTCTTTTGGTAAGCAGTGGTGCTTTCCCTTCAACCTCCATTCCCTTCCTTCCACAGTTTTACTGGTGCACACACAATGTTTTGTATGTACCCATACAATCATAATGTGCTTTTTACAAATACATATCTCTGGCTACGTTTATCGCACAGGATTGCATTCTTCTTGAGTTCATTTATGGCTTAGGTTGATTCTTGAATTGTCGTTTTTAATTCTGTTGATCTTGAGGTGGATAGTACTGAGTATTTTTGTACCGAATGAAGTTGACTTTTTAAGTGTTGTCACCTATAGAGAACGGCCATTCTTTAAGCAACACCCCCTTCTCTCTCAACATTCATAGTTTCTAAAATTATGTACTGATTATTTAAAAATCAGTATTTTATAAACACATATAGGGGTGAAGCCCTACCCTGAAAAGTTAATGTATCTAAACATCTGTGATTAGTTCACAACCAGGAAAATAAACAGAAATTAATGCTGTCAAATGATTTAAAGTGAAAGCAGAGTTACAAATGGAGTAAAGTGCTTGACATAAGAACTGCTGGATGTTTGAAATCTTATTTAATATTGAGGCATAGTTCATGTCAAAGATCATCAAGAAAAATGTCAGGTGGATGATGCAAACTTAAAATGCAAACTAATGACTGGCAGGTGTTTTTTTAATTATAACACTCAGCAATAACAAGCACACAAGTAAAGAGATGCCTAAAATCAAATGATTTGATTCATTAGCATTATTATTTGATGGATTTCCTTGTTTTGTGTTATACGGGATACTGCACAAGTTAGTAGAACAGTTGGTCCTTTTATATTTGTATTTAGTTTCCTTTTATAACTGGTTTTTTAACATTCTGGAACCACTTTATATGGCAGTAAAGGCCAAACTACATGTTACACTAATCGGGTAGCATGTAGCTGACACTCATCTTATTCTCTTAGTCTAGTGTAAGTACACCCAACCCCAATTTGGATCAGAATCATTTTCTTCCCACTCCTGCATGGAGGAGTGAGTTAAAAGGGGGGAATCTCCATTTTAAATCCACACAGTAGGGAGGGGATTGGGGGGGGAGGTGGGGGAAAAGGCTTAAGCCTCTCCTCCTGGAGTGCAGTGATCACAGTCCAAATTGGGGCCACATGTGCTTACACTAGAGCAAAAAATGAGATGAACCTCAGCTACACACTACACAAATAGCGTGACATGTAGTTTGGCTCTAAAAGAGAGCGCAGTTTACCCTGATGTAGAAAGGGCACAGCAGTTAAGTGATAGGGAGGACATTCTGCAAATGTGCTCTGTTTCCCAAAGAAAAACAATCACTTCTCTCCCCAGGCCCTTGCAACAGAGGAGAAAATTAACATAATATTTGAAATTAATCTGGCCCAGTGCTTCATTTTGGCACCTCCATGCCAATAATAGCTAACGTATGTGGAGTAGACATGAATATGCAACAGTGCCTGTGCACCCCTCAAGCGGCTGTGGGTTACCCCAAGTGGTACACACACCCCAGGAGAGTCTCCTGTACGAGGCGGCATAGAATCACATCCAGCCATCACTTTGTGCGCAAGACACTATCAAGCATGGCACAGCACTCCCGTGCCAGTTTTACATTTAGTTGTTGAAGTCACCCATTATTACAATACTTTTATTTTGGATGCCTCCCTGACTTAGATTTTGTGTTCCTTTTTGCCTTCCTGATTTCTTTCTCCATCTCAAGATTATTCACAGCAGTTTAGCCTGCATCCAGTACTAAATTGCTTTTCAGGCCTGGCATTACCAGCCATAGCGATTCTGTGTATGAGACTAATTTAATGGACTTTATACCCTCATTCAGAGCTACCCCACCCCTAATATGTCCTTCAAGTTCTTTTGACAGAGATTGTGTGCAAGAATACCTGATTCTACCCATTCCACCAAGTTTCTGTTATGCTCACTGTATCTATGTTCTCATGTACAACCAAGCACTCCTGCTCACCCACTTTGGCCGAAGGCTTCGAGCCTTTGCTCATCAAGATTTATACATTATGTCCCTCCCCTAATGTCTTTGACATGGACATTTTCCCCTATGGGTGTTTGGCCTCTATGATCATTAATTTGTCATGTCCTGTTGTAGACTTATTGCCAGGTACTACCCAATCCACATTTAGAACATTAACATCTTATCCCCTAGGGATGATTTGTCCTGAACTGGATGCTTCCAAGCTCCTGTTTGCTTTCCCCAGAGGTCAGTTTAAAAGCTGCTCTGCAACCTTTTTGATATTAAGTGCCAGTGGTCTAGTTCCATTTTGGTTATATATTTGACTTGAATATTTATTCTCAGACGAATCCCCACAGTAGATGCCAATAATCTACCAATCTACAAGTGGATATATATTGCTTGTAGTTTTTGTCATTTGGCAAGGAGATTATATGGAAACTAGAAGGTTTCCTAGTTTGGAGAAACACATAAAACATTCATCTCAAATTCAGTTTGGTATATAATCAATGTACAATTAGCTTTTTAGACATTAAGATCAAAAGCAAATAATTGCTCTTAATACCACTATTTTAGGAAACCTACAGACACCAAAATGTATTTTAAGGTTTGAGATTTTTCTACCCTCGACATAGTAGAGCCAATCTACCATATGCCCACTTATCAAGAAGTAGGTATAATTGTTCTGCATCCATGTATTTTATAGAATACTCTCCCAAGCTGTATAATGACCTTATACAGGGCTGTGACATCTGCTCTGCAGAAAGCTGCAAACAGATGGTTTGGTGGAAGAAAGAGAAAAAACCAGGACAGAGAGAGTACCAATGACTATGTGTCTGTTTCTATGAAAGGTTCCATCTTCAAGCAATGGTATCTCCTCCAAGAAATTTCAGGGTGCCAGGCTAAACCTATTTCTATATCCAGATAGACCAAGAATATCAGCAATTGGTTTATATGCAGTAGATCACCTATGTCTAAAACATCTCTACAGCAAACATATTTTAACGCAATCTGTACCTCTAGGGGACATTTTTCAGGTGGGAATTGTTATGTTCTGCAGGAATACAGGGCTGTAAGAGATTACATCAGTCCCTACAGTGGGAAGACATATCATCTTGAAAGACTGCTTCCTTCCATATGAACCTACTGGTACATTAACATATTCATCAGAGCTAGTCTCCAGGTGTTCCCACTATCAGAGATTAGATAGGTGGCAAAAGGGGAAGGGCCTTTTCAGTGGTTGCATCCTGAAAATGAAACACCTTCCCCACAAGGCCTGGCTCTTAGCCTGATCAGTTTTGGATGCTAAGCTAACCATTTTTTTTTTCGCCCAAGCATGTAATTTATGTTAACTGCTTTAATTTTAGTGCTGATCTGCTGTCCTTGTTTTACTTTGTTAGATATTCTATCGTTATTTTTTTTAATTTTTATGTCATGGCAATTGTTATTTTTATTACCTTTGTAGTCTATGCAGTTAGATATCCCTACAATAAACTAGGGGAAGCAGTCAAGCCCTCTTCATGAATTAGTCCTGTGAAGAGATACTATGCATTTAATGAGAATCACACCACTTGCCCCACCTCTAAAGTCATGCAGCTTCCCTTGGCCCCGGCATGAATGTCTGAGACGAGAAGCCTATCTGTGTATACCTCTGTGTGCACTGGTTTCCTTGCATGATCAAAGTTCCAGGTAAGGATTCTTGAAAGTTTAACTGGGTTTGCATTTTAAAGCAAACCGACCTGATTTGCATTTCCTGAACTAATACACAGATTGGAATGCAGTTATTCGAATTACGCACTTCTCCAAATTTTGCAATACTGTTCTTGGCTCAAAAAATATACCAAAATGGACATAAAACTGCATATTTTAGAATGAAAAGCATACAAAACTGCATATTTTAGGGTGAAATGCATACAAAATATGTATTTTAAGATAAAATGTGTATAAAAATATTTATTTAATTAAGTATTTAAATGCATTTTTCATGCAGTTTTTTAATGAACAAAATTTGCAGATTGATGCAGAAACAGGACAAAATGAACTTATGAACACATGCAAAACTGGCATGGATTGCTGATAGAGTGATCCAACCCTAGTTCCAGGTCCCAGGGAATTCTATGCACATAGAGGGCTACAATTGCCATGGCACAGAGCAATAATCCCCCAGCACCAACTTCTGGAATCGGCCAGTAGGAGCGGAACCACTGTAGTACAGTGCCTCCAACTCCCAACCCAGACAACCTATCCAGAAGGATACCATGATCGATGGTATCGAAAGCCGCTGAGAGGTCCAGGAGAATCAACAGGGTCGCACTCCCCCTGTTCCTCTCCCAGCAGAGGTCATCCCACAGGGCGACCAAGGCAGTTTCCGTTCCAAAACCAGGCCTGAAGCCCGATTGAAATGGATCTAGATAATCCATTTCATTCAACAGTGCCTGGAGCTGTCCTACAACCACCCGCTCAAGCACCTTGCCCAGGAAGGGGATGTTGGCCACTGGCCTATAATTGTTAACATCCTCTGGGTCCAGGTTAGGCTTTTTCAGGAGTGGTCTAATTACTGCCTCTTTTAAAGCGGCAGGCACCACTCCCTCTCTCAAGGAGGAATTTACAACCTCCTGGACCCAGCCAGACAACCCCTCCTTGTTTGATTTAATAAGCCATGAAGGGCAAGGGTCAAGCACACAAGTGGTCGATCGGACTTGGCCAACCACCTTGTCCGCATCCTCAGGCCTCAGTAACTGAAACTCATCCAATAAAACTGGACCAGACGGTGCTCTGAACGCCTCTACCAATGGAACTGCATTAATGGTGGTGTCCAATTCATGACGAATCTGAGCGACTTTATCCTCAAAGTGCCGTGCAAACTTGTCACAGTGTGCTACCGAGGGTTCCACCGTCTCTCTCCCTGGCCCAGAATGTAACAGGCCACGAACCACTCAGAAAAGCTCCGCTGGATGACACTGAGAAGATGCAATGCTGGTGGAAAAGAATTGCCTCTTTGCCACCCTCACCGCCACAGAGTAGGCTCGATAATGGGCTCTTACTTGTGTTCGGTCAGACTCAGCACGAGTTTTCCTCCACCTGCGTTCTAGCCGTCTCCCCTCTTGCTTCATTGCCCTCAGCTCAGGTGTATACCAAGGAGCTGGCCGGGCTCTGCTCAGAGGGAGAGGGCACTTGGGCGCGATCGTGTCAACCGCCCGAGTCATCTCTGCATTCCACAGAGCGACCTGGGCTTCGACAGGAGCACCAGCCATACCAGCAGGAAAATCCCCCAGAGCCCTCTGGAATCCATCGGAATCCATTAATCTCCGGGGGCGGACCATTTTAATAGGTCCCCCACCCTTGCAGAGGGGAAAGGCCGCCAGAAGTCTAAACCTCAGCAGGAAGTGATCTGACCGTGACAAAGGGACAGATGTTAATTCCTCCACTTTCCGATCACCATCCACCTGCCCAGTCGAGAAAACCAGATCAAGCGTGTGTCCTTTTATATGCGTTGGGCCAATGACATGTTGGGACAGCCCCATGGTTGTCATGGCGGCCATGAAGTCCTGAGCCGCCCCGGATACAGCGGCCTCGGCATGGAAGTTGAGATCCCCCAGGACCATCATCCTGGGGGTCCTCAACACCAAGTCCGAGACCACCTCCGTCAGCTCAGGCAGGGAGTCTGATGGGCAGTGGGGTGGGCGGTACACCAACAGAATCCCTAATCTGTCCCGGGTACCCAACACAAGGTACAAACACTCAAGATCTGCACTCGAATGAGCAGGAAGCCTGGAGAGGGAGATTGAATTCCTATAGACCACGGCAACCCCCCCTCCCCAACCCTCAAGTCAGTATTGGTGCTGTACCGAGTACCCAGGAGGGCACAGCTGGGAGAGAGTGACCCCTCCCAGTTCCCCCACCCAGGTCTCAGTAATACATGCCAGGTCAGCCCCCTCATCCACAATCAAATCATGGATGAGGGAGGTCTTATTTTGGGCCGACCTGGCATTCAGCAGCAGCACCACCAGACCCGAGGGCAGACTGGTAAGGCTGCCAGGAACCATCAGGTTGGGGGAAGAACCAGAAGAGGGGACAGCTGTAAGGTGTCTAGCCCCTCTTCTCCTCAGCTGGCCTGTTAATCCCCCAACGCCATACCTCCCCCTGCCCGTGACCACAGTTATGGTGGCACCTCCCCGACCCCCTGAGTTGCCCAATAGTCCTCCCAGGCACATATTAAAATGTTAGGATATAAAATGCACAACAGTTTAAAAGAATATAAAAGAGATAAAAGAGAACAGCAGCTAAGAAGGAGCAGATAGTCCACGTTTGCCCCTTTCCCCTTGTCTTTAAAGCTGCTGCCCTCTGCTGCCGCTATTTGCTGCTGGTATTGTGGCTGCTGGTGTCTCTGGAGAGGCAGGTGGGTGAGTCTTCAGATCGTACGCGACTCCAAGTGCGACGCTAAGTGCGCACTTAGCCTCGCACTTGGTGCGATGCCGAGGCGCTGCCTCTGGCAGCCCCACCTTAAGTACCTGTGGGCGGGGGCAGAAGTAGGCTCAGGCTCAGGATCCACCTGGTGCAGCTGCTTGTGCCATGGGGTTCCACAGGGCTCTATTTTATCCCCCATGCTGTTTAACATCTACATGAAACTGCTGGGGGAGGTTATCCGGAGGTGTGGGCTGAGGTGCCATCAATATGCGGATGACACCCAGCTCTACCTCTCTTTCTCATCAAAACCAGGTGAGGCAGTGGCTGTTCTGAACCAGTGCCTGGGCACGGTAATGGACTGGATGAGGGCTAATAAACTGAAACTCAATCCAGACGAGACGGAGGTACTGTTAGTGGGTGGTTCGTCTGCCCGGCTAGGTGATATTCAACCTGTTCTGGAGGGGGTTGCACTCCCCCTAAAGGATCAGGTTCGTAGTCTGGGGGTGCTCTTGGATCCAGAACTGTCACTTGAGGCACAGGTGAACTCAGTGGCACGGAGCACTTTTTATCAGCTTAGGCTGGTATATCAACTACGCCCTTATCTGGACAGAGATAGCCTAGCTACAGTTATCCATGCTCTGATAACTTCTCGTCTGGATTACTGCAATGCGTTATACGTGGGGCTGCCTTTGAAAATGGTCCGGAAACTTCAGCTGGTCCAAAATAGGGCAGCAAGATTGTTAACAGGGACTGGCCTGCGAGCTCATATTACGCCAGTACTTTTGCAGCTGCACTGGCTGCCAGTCCATTTCTGGGCCAGATTCAAAGTGCTGGTGTTAACATTTAAAGCCCTTAACGGCTTGGGGCCAGGTTACCTGAAGGATCGCCTCCTCCCATATGTGCCTGCCCGGACCTTAAGATCATCATCAGCGGCCCTTCTCCGTGAGCCCCTGCCAAAGGAAGTGAGGCGGGTGGCTACTAGGAGGAGGGCTTTTTCTGTTGTGGCACCCCGGCTCTGGAATGAGCTCCCTAGTGAGGGTCGCCTGGCGCCTACATTGTACTCCTTTCGGCGCCAGGTGAAGACCTTTTTATTTTCCCAGGCATTTTAGCATTTAACTTTCTAAATTTTTATCTTTGCTGTTTTAAATCTGTATTTTAAACTCCTGTACTGCTGCTAGGTTTTATTGTGGTTGTATTGTTATATTGTGGTTTTAATGTTCTATATATTTTAAATAGTTTTATTGTGTGTTGTTTGGTTTTAATTTTTGTGAACCGCCCAGAGAGCTTCGGCTATTGGGCGGTATAGAAATGAAATAAATAAATAAAATACACAAATAGGCATCTTCAGCCCAGATGTCCATGCCCTAATACTTGGATGTAAGGGGTGAGACTGGAGGAAGCCATCTGACCTCAGGAATGGGCCCAGTGGCATGACCCCCACAGCCCCTTTACCCCTCATGCAAGTAACACATGAAGAAGCCTATAGAAATATTCAGAACTGGAGATAATTTTAAAAACACAGTGAAAGAGAATCAGAGAGTTCCATTAGTAAAACATGGTCCTTAATGCTTATACAGTCAGGGAGACTGGGGTTATTGAAAAACCTAAGAAATTAGATGACAGCTTAGACAGTTGGAATTTCAGACTACAGTTTCATACCTGAAGGGTTAAATGAGTACTGATCCCAAGCTACTGTTGTAGAAATATTCAGATTAATTGGCTTTAAGTGATGTTGACCCTGTGGGTAGTGAAAAGGCACTTCTCTCAGACTGTTTTCATATATATGACACTATAAAGTGTCTTGGATCACTTCCACAGTTGACACTTCACTAAAGCTTCAGGCTTGCTTGGGAGCAAGCCCAATTGAATGCAGTGGGACTTAAAAATTCCAAGTAAACATATATAGGTAGGTTGCGAAAAGTGGACTTGAGACTCTCTCTCTCTCTCTCTCTCTCTCTCTCTCTTATCCTGCCATGTGGGCATGTGCTAAACTAGCTGTCGATATGGAAGATTCATGCATAGGATCTCCTGTGGTTTATTTTTTTTTTAATAGCAGCTGAAGTGAGATGGTGAGGGATAGGTGTGGATTTGGATCAAAACCATGGTGCTAGTTAGGAGTACTTTTAACCCTTTCCCCTGTGACATTTCCTTTATAAAACTCACACCCACCTAGCCACTATTTGCCCCACAAGCAAAACATATAGGTACCATGGTCAACTGAGGCTTTGTATATTCGACATGGCCATGCATTTCAGAGATTGTGGGAAATCACAATAATTTTTTCTTCTGTACATGTGTTTGCCTATTTGATACACACATGCATACTGTTCTGTTTTTAATATTTATCTTCTGAGGAAGAGCTGACTGTCAAAAAGCAAATGGTTCCTTTCATTGCTTCATACCACTGATACTTCATTTTTTGTATCAGTATGTATTATTTCCTTTCCCATCCAATGGATTTTTCCCACTTTGGTGCTGCCAAGGCATGGCTGGGAAGAAGGAGGTGGTCTTGACTTGAGTGGAGGATAGGCGCATACTCTCTGTAAGAAGAGACAGGCAATCAATGGGTTAGATGGGTGAGGGAGGGCAAAACAGGGCCCGGAGCTCCAGGATCTATTGGGGTGCTGCCATTTTGCTTAGGCTGCAAAACCTTTAAGGATCAACCACACAGGGCCAGCGTAAGGGGTGGGCAAGCTTGGTGGTTGCCCAGAGCACCGAGCTGAGGGAGGGTCCAAGCTGAGTTCAGTGGCTGTGCTTTTTGAAAGTACTGTCTGCAGTGAGCCAGGGTGGCAAAAAGCAAGTGTCTGTAGCCTTTCTTTCAAGGTTCTACAGGTTGTTTGGGTACTAACTACAAAAATGATCTTCCTTCAATTATCTTTGAAGAATGTTTCTTTTTCAGTGTCCACTTTGATGTTATTTGCGCTAGGTAAAAAACAGCAGAACACAGTTTTACTTTGAGGCAATATTACCAAACACTTGGCACTCCAAATACTGTAAACACTATAAGCACTATATAAATAAAAATAAAGCCTTAAGCTGTAAGAGTTCGGCTGTATACCCTTTTTATTTACAACTTTTATTTATTATTTTTAAGATAAAATAATGGATATTCTAACATAAAGAATTCGTACCAAAAGATAGGAACTGCTACAAAACAAAAAATATTATGAGTAAAACCTGTGATCGTTCTGCTGTGTTGCATAGTGTACTGCCACTGCTCAGAATGTGGCTTTTCAAACTTTGTCTTGTGCAAACCGTTGCACAGTAGCTGAGAGATAAAAGGTTTTGAGCAATGTCATTCTCAACTGACATCTCACTGCACCAGGTCCTATGAATCCTCTGGCTGGCCCTGCAAAACTGACCGGGGTGTGTGTGGACCAAAGGCACTCCTTGCTCAGGGCGCTATTTACCCTAGGGCCAGACCTGCAACCACATTACCTTCTCAGTGAGCTTTTTTCTGCTAGGCCCTAGAAGATACTGCACATTATGAGTTTTATGCAAGTTCCCACATTTTTCCAGGGCAGTCCTGAAGAGGAAGTCTGTCACTGCATTGCTTCCTCCTGCCAAGCAGGTGTTTGAGCTAGTTGGCAATTACTGTGAGAAGCTGCCATTGCATTCATACTGTAGAATAACATTTATTTATTCATTTAATATATTTCTGTCCCGCCCATCATCACAAGAGATTCCAGGGCAGGAATAAAATATCAATTGCTAATGATTTCTTAAAGTATAATATTCAGAAATAGAGGTTTTGTTTTTTAAAATCCCTCAGTATAGTTTCATGCATCGTGCGCATTCTGCTTGCTAGGAATTTGATCGGCGTGTCACTGCAGAACACCGCAGGCTCTTCCTTCCCTTTTCTTATTGCATCCAGGGTTCTTGTGCAAAGAAGCTGCACTCGGTATCATACAGTCCTCAAGAGTGGGGCTTCTCCCTCCTTTAGCAGACTTCACAGCTCCTTTCTGAACAGTGCTCTCTGCAGATTGCATGGCTTTTTTCATGTGTGCTCATGGATGCCGGCCCTTTTGAGTCATCCTTGTAATGTTTCCTTCCCACAGCTAAACGTTACTGTAAGAATCCAAGCCCAACCAGCAGCACAACAAGCAGTTATGCCCCTAGCAGCAGCAGCAATATGAGCTGTGGAGGAGGCAGCAGCGCTAGCAGCACCTGCAGCAAGAGCAGCTTTGACTATACCCATGACATGGAAGCAGCGCACATGGCTGCGACTGCTATACTGAATCTTTCCACCCGCTGCAGGGAGATGCCTCAGAACCTCTCCACCAAACCTCAGGATCTCTGTTCCAGGGTAAAATATGTGCATGTGTATCTATATATTTATATGTAGATTTATTTTACTATTACCTGAAAATATGCAACTCTTTATTGCACAAGCCTGTGAAATGAATCTAGGATTCATTCAGTAAGAGTTTCCAGTGATGCTTGTTCTCCGGACAAATGTTCTCTGAACATCTGAAATAATCCAGTTCAGAATACAGAGTTTAAGAAACAGTCTGGCAACAGTTACAACAGAAACTGGCATATTCTTAACTGTTTCCTTAACTGGTGAGATCTATGGAGAAGATTATACAGGCTATTGAAGCTGCACTAGCTGAAATGTCTGTAGTGTATCTGTAATGTGCTTAGTGATATTACGAAAGAAGTCAAAGTATAATATAGCAGTTTAAGTGGCTGTATTTTACAGGAGGAAGTAAAGAGCAGTTTGGTACAGCTGAACTGTGCTTCTGATAAACTGACATAGGGCCAGTTTACTCTGCGTACAGATATGCAGCAATAAGACAGTAAGGAGGTTAGTACTTTTGCCCCACATGGAGCAAACTTCAGCCCTGTCCAACATGTGATTATTATCTTGTATGTCAGCCTTCCCCAACCTGGTGCCCTCCAGATGTTTTGGACTACAGCCCCCAGCATTCCTGACCATTGGTTGGCTGGAGCCGATAAGAGTTGGTCCAAAACATCTGGAAGGCACCAGGTCGGCAAAGGCTGGTGTATGTCAATTTTGTGTGGTGCATTTGACTCAGTCGAGATTGCTACTTTCAGCCAGAGATAACCCCTTGATAGTAGATGTTTCTAGTCGAGCCAATCGCTTTGCCTCATTCACAGAATTTTTGTGAGGGGCCAGAGGCCGTCATCATCCACTTGTAACCCTCCTGTATTTTCTCACCACTTCTTCCATTTTTTTCTTAACGTGGAATATCCATTAAAGAAGAAAATATGGAGGAACTGCACAATGCCTTCTGATAGTTAGTGCTGGGACCCCTCTGTTTGGAAGCACCCAGTGTCTTCAACATATGATCAAGAACAGATGAGCCATGAGAGAGACATACTTGATGGCTGTTCTGTTGCCCTGGAAGGCTGTTCTATTGCTCTGGAAGGCTGTCCCTTCTGCAAGTCTACCATTATCTAAGCCAAAGCATCTTCTGGAAGCTAACTGAAACATTTTAAAATATGTTCACAAATTTTAGTGGATAAATTAGACTGGATAATCTGTTGTATATTTTTAATGCCTCAGTGTTGTATAAAATAGCTGTTTTTCACCCTGAGCATAAGAGATACAAGTTTCTGATTTCGTACTTCCTCCAAAGTGAGATCTGAGGCTTCCCATATTGAATTGGAAGTGGAAACTCAGAATTACCTGTTGCTTACTAGCATGTTAATTGACCCTTAGGTAGTCCTGAATACCAGCACTTCCCCATTGTTAGTTGTGGAAGAGTAACAAGACCTATGCACTTGCTTAGCTATGCCTTTCAAGACAGCAAATCGAATTAGCTATGCATGCCATAGATAGCAATAGGACCTTTGTGCATACACTGAGATCTAGACCACAAATACTGGGTGGTATCCAATTAATTGATCCCACTGATGGAACTGTGGGATTCCTCCCTTTCCCTGCACACCCCCAAAATCTGCTCTGGAGAGTAGGGGCACTCTCCAGAGCTGATTTGGCATAGCTACAATGGGGAGGAGAGGAAGAAAAATGTCTGTGGTGTGAGTGGATTTCTGTTTGCGTTGGATTTTACCCAGTGGTTGTTCAACACACAAGGCACTAACAGAGTTATATTGGCTAATCTGAAGGCTTATTTTGTTTATGTATCTGTACATAAAGATGAGAGCTAGTTGGAATTGTGTTTGAATAAACCTTTGCTCCTTACACACAGTACTGACAAAACTTATGATAAAAATAGACAGATTTTTTTTTAGCTTAGATGCTTTCAATAGCCATAGGGCTGAATCCAGCATTACACATGTGCATTAATGCTAGTGCAACTAGAGTTTTCCTTTCCCTCCTCAACACCCCCCCCCCCACATGCCCCCAAGTCTTCTTTGGAAGGTAGCACAACCGTCTGGAGCAGATTTTGGGTGCAGGGGACTGCAAGGGGTGGCCATTCCCCTTGCAGAAGGACATCATTTGATACAACCCATATCTTACAGGCTCAGGACTGCACTAATAGGGCTTTTCTACATGAGGTTTTTAACTTACCACTTTATGGAAGCTTCTGCCTCCAGATTCTTTGAGATCAAGGGCTTCTCTACACCAGGCTTTTATCCTGTGATAGAGATAGGTTACTCATGGAAGTTTGCGGGTCTTTTACATGACGTTGTCAACCTCCAGGGTCTCTCTTGTGCTTTGTGACCATTTCTGCAGCTTTATTTGTAACGGGGACAATGCAGTGTCTAAAAATGGCGATTACAATCCCTCCTTGTAACTATGTAGTTGTGCTATAACTGCAGTGGCTATATAATGAAACATATAGAACTTGCAGAGAAATGAAATCCCTGTGGGGGAAAGGGGGAAGCATGTGTAAAGGGCTAATCTTAATCCTGCAAAGAATCTGGAAGCAGAAGTCCAGGTAAGGTTACAGGATAAAAAGGCTGGAGTAGAGAAGCCCTAAGAATGGCTCCTTTCCCCCCTTTTTCCCTTGGAGTTTTTCTTTCTCTGCTTTTCTATAATGCCCATAACACAACCAGTAGGTAGCGCTGTGCTATAGTGGAATTGTCCAAATACACTAGGGTTTCATGCCACCATTCACCGATATACCAGACTTTCCTCATTACAAATTTTTTTTCTAATAATAAAACAAAATATTAAAATAATTGCAAAGAACAGGAGAGGCCCTGGAGGATGATGACGTCATGTGAAGCACCTGCAAACTACCGTGAGTGAGGAATGAGGTGTGCACAATAAATGCCTTGTGTGGAAATGCTCATAGTGCTACGCTGGCTTATATCACTTTGTACATTATACTGATCTCTTAATATATTAATAACCGCTTGGCAAAGCTGAAATGAGCTAATTGCAAAGAGCGAGAGAGAAACTCATACAATCAGGGTCATGTACTAAAATAATTTATTCATATTAAAAAGGGATAAGAATCTTTTCAAAATAATGTTATTTTAAAGAAATGTTGACATTAAAAAATCTGATAGTTGATGAGATGGCGCTTGCTTAAAATGCATTTTCAGGTAAAGTTATGCTTCCTGCACAAAACCACTAAATGGCTGTGCAAAGAAACAGTTGGAGGGAGAATCAAATTTTTGTGGTTATATATGAATTTTGGGGCTAGCAGGCATGTTCTGCTCTTTTACAGAGATACAAAGGTTTCCCTCTCCTTTTCTTTAACAAAGATAAATGGATCATGTATGGCTAGAAGTAGTTATTAGAAACAATTAATGTCAATTTAGACAAATGGAAAAAGTTTTTGTTTTCAGTTACTAACATCAGTTCAATTGATTACCCTACAGAAGGGAGGAAAACTTTTTTTTCCCTGGCATGTAAGTAATATTAACACAGTTTAGGTAGGAAAAGTTTAGGCGACGTAACTGGAAAATGTTGCATTATTTTTGTGAAAAATAAAAGATGATAAATCTTTCCCAAATGTTTTCTTTTTTATTAAAATCAAAATAGTACTTCTGGGAAGGTAAATGCCAAACCAAATCACCATCCAACAGTTAATTCAGTTTAGAGCACAATCCTATGAGTGTTGTTAGGGTCCTACAACACCCAGCATTCCCCAGCCAGCCTGCACCCTTCATCTATTAGAAAAGTTATCCAAATAGAACTGTGATGTATGATTTATCTATGTAATAAGCATGAGAAAAGATTTTCTCTTTGGAGTGTCTTCTGGAAGTTTTTATTACTCTGTGAGGAAGGCAAGTTGCTAGAAATATGAGGAAACTGTGCCTTTCATGCAATAACATTTCTTGGGAAGGATCTTTCTCTATTGAAATATGAATTGCCATGTGTATTTTGGCTTTTCTATCCATCTCTTTTCATCCTGATACGTTATCACCTGCTGTAGGAAAACAAAGGTTTGAAGTAAAAAATGATTTTTGCTTCACTTGCAAAAGGAAAGGAAAGAGTTAGAGAGAAAGGAAGAAAGGCAGAAAGAAAATGCCTCACTTTCCCTACACACATCTCAATTGCTGCAGGGAATGTCAGTACCAGTTTCTTTTCCCCAAGCTGAGATGATTATAAAGGAGGACTTGTAGAGTGTAAAGCCATGTTATAAGTGAATGTCTGTGATAGGATGTCTATGATTTGAATGCATTTCCACTTTATATGAAGGTGGCAAGCATAGTACAAAGTGGCGTGTGGGGGAATGTACTGAAATTGCCTTTTTGGTTTTACTGGGTGAGGATGGTATGTTTTGTGTTAAGTACTTAAAACTTCCTTTCTTTTTTTGATTCTGTAGCTGCTAGCATTTGAAAGACTTTGTTTTTCTTTACTGATATATAAGTGATACTTTTCCATTGTTACTTGTACTAATATTTTTCAATTGTTACTCTGAGCAGAAGCTTAAAAGTCCAATCAGATTCATATAGATGTTAATTCAAAGAACTAGACATGTCAAAGAGTTAAAGGCAATGAAATTAACAATAAGAAAATGTTTTTCACAGGTTTCTTACTGTATGCCTTCTATGATATATCTGTGTTGCCAAGGAGTGGAATCATTAGTGGAGATTTCCATTTACTTATATACATTGGGAGGAACATTGATAGTGGCAAATTGAATTATAGTCTTTGGTGTGTGTGTGTTGTTGTTGTTGTTTTTAAACAGAATCCTGATATGGAAGTTGATGAAAATGGAACGTTAGACTTGAGCTTGAACAAGCAGAGGCAGCGAGATGGTTGCTGCACCATTCTGACACCACTGGAACCAATGTCACCGCAACAACAGGCTGTTATGAATAACAGGTGTTACCAACTGAATGAGAGTGACTGTTGGGACTTGCCAGTGGACTACACAAAAATGAAGCCTAGTAGGATAGATGAAGACGATTCAAAAGAAATTAATGTATGTCTCTTTCATCTCCAGGGTTGTTTTGATCCGTTAGATTTCTAAAAACTGATGGGGCAATAGATAATTCAATAACAATAGATGGTTTGCAGGCAAAGATGCCTTCCTGCAGTTTATTGATTTTTTTAAAGATGACATCTAATTTAATTGTTTCATTGTACATTTATTTTATTAACTATGCTGTGTTTACTTTCATATCTTTCTGAACTCCATTTGAGCAAGTCAGTGTACGATTTACTCTCAGAATCAGCGCAGGAAACTTTAATTCGTGAAGTAGTGTAACTATCTAGTGCCTTGCTTATGAACTTAACCTGTCATATTCAAGGATATATTTTATGAAGTCTTAAGGAATTCACATACAGGAACTGTTTTGTTAGCAAAACAGTAAGCATGCCACATACATAGCATGCTCTTTGCCCCTACACTGAGGGAAGCTGTTAGCCATTCACCATATGGTGAAGTACATGGAACGTGTGGATAAAGTTGTGAACATAAGTGGGACTTGGGTTAATTCTCTCTGTTCTTGTTGCTATAATAACTCTGCAAACTTAAAAAGTGGCAGTAAAGAAAGAAGACAAAATTAATGGTTGTATTTTGACTCCATACTTTCAAATAACAAACAGGTATAATGTGACACTTTTTCAATTGTTGCTTGAAAAGGATACTCTTGATTGTTATCTGTGCTGCTTAATTTATGATGCTGCTCTTTATCTTTGTCAGATTCCAATTTTTTCTCAGTACAATTTATAGTCAAGCTTCTGCGGTACAGACATGATTTTACAGTCCCAGGCTTTAATGTCAAGGAATTTGGTCCTGGTACATTTTGATTGTCTGGTCTTATGTGCACTTTTTCCTCAGCTGTCGCATAAATCTCATTTCAATAAATTACGGCACAGATTTTATTTTTTATTTTTTTTAAAAAAAACCAATCTTAAATGGAGACATTATGGGGTATATCATTGAAATAGGAGAAAATGCATAGGGGAGAGAGTATTTGCAAAACAAGCAGAAAATTAACCTTTTTGCTTAGATCACCATCTACAGGAATGTCTATGTCAATGCATTTAAGCACATTAAATAAATGTTTCCAAATTCAGTGTCTTGACACTACATCAGAGCTGTATTTGGCAGGCAGATCTATTTAGGACTGAGGCATTATTTATGTATATATATATAATTATGACATATTAAATACTGTATTTGGACATTTAATTATTTGATTCTGTTTTTATTATGTTGCCGTTTTTCTGGATAACATGTTGCATATGAGAGAGAAGAGTCTTTATATATGTTTTATTTCATAAAAGTGTATTGCATTTTCTTACAAAATTAGCTGTGAAATGATTGAGTTTGATGCTAATGCAAATAAGAACTTTATAAAAGAAATAAATTACAGTTTCCACCTCTGTACAGTAGAATTTCCATTTTCCAAATTCAGTGTGTATCATTCTCTGCTGTTGTTCCATGTAGCCCTGTATTATCCAAACAGCACACCCATGTACCAGTGATTTTGTTATCTCAGAAATGTTCTGATTTCCAGCAAGCCATTCAGATAAATGAAGGTGAATTCTAATTTGGCAATAAACCTGCCTTTCATGTATTCTAAACTACACAATTAAATTTGACAGTCCAAGTGTCAACAGTTGAAAATGGCTTCCATGTGACAAATATTCCATGTGGCTCTAATGGATTGGCATTACAGCATGTAAAGAATCCACACTAGAGCCACTGCTTTGTGGACATAGAGACTTCCATGCATGAGTTATGGAAGCTACATGGAACTCCCACCAGGTGGAATGAATTTGAGGCAATAACCATATTAATGTGGTTATGTATGAAGCAGCCAGGACATGCATACCGATTGTGCATTCATGCAGACTGTTCCTCTCACTGCATTGTAGGAGCCAAGTCTACACATGCAAACATTCCAAGGTAGTGATTTGCTGAAGGCATGGGGCATCCAATGCATATGTGGACCTCTTCTCTCCACTGAAGTGAATGGGATGGCCCTTGAAGGTGAAGAGGCCCTACACTCACAGGAAATAACTGGATTGGTGTAACAGTATATATTATAATCTATTTAAGTCTGATGCATCTCTTATTCTTGCTTGCAGCCAGAAGACTTAGATCCTTTCCAAGAGGCGTTAGAAGAAAGAAGGTATCCTGGGGAAGTCACCATCCCAAGCCCTAAGCCCAAATATCCCCAATGCAAAGAGAATAAAAAGGATTTAATAACGTAAGCATAATGTGAGGTGAAATTATATTTTTTTTACTATTTTTAACCTTTCTCTTTTGTTGTCTTATCTGAATAAACAAGTACATATATGCCTTGCAGTATGAGCATGCAGCATTTGCAGCATATAAATGTTTCAGACTGTCAGTTAAGTTTAAGTGATGAAGCTAATATGGTATCTGCTTGTCCCTAATAATGCTATATTGTACTGAGATGCCATTGTTCATTGAAATCTGTTCATTTTTGCAGCTTTTTGATAGGATGCTTAAATCCCCCTTGCAGACATTGCAGCTAAACTGGAAACAATGAAACTTTTAAAAGTTTTTTTAAAAAACATACTTACTATTTTGGCTGTTTTTTGTTTTTGTTTGGTGGCAGATGTCCAACACCAGGGTGTGATGGGAGTGGTCATGTGACTGGTAATTACGCCTCACATAGAAGGTGTGACTTCATTTTTTTCATGGTGGATTCTGTCTTTTCAATTTATTGTTTTCAGCTTACCTCAACAATGCTGTCAAAGTAAAAATGTTCAACTATGTGTTAACCCTTTGAGTAATAAATGTTGATCTTAAAAGCATGCTAATTTGTGTGTTGTATAAACGTCTTTTTTCTTTTAAAACTACTAAAAAAATTAAAATTCCTAAACTTTTCAAATAGTTAACCCATAGATCACTAATACTTGTTTGTTACATTTACAAGCTTATTAGGAAAAAATAGTAACATCAGAAGTAAAATTTTACATCTAAATATATTCAGAGGGTTAACTTGTATTACAAAATTTAATATTGCAGCACTTGCCCGCCCCATCGCTTTTCTGCATTACAGTTTTTTTAATTTTAATTTTTTTAACATTGTGTTTGTTTGGAAGGTTTTAATTTAAAAGAAAATTGACTTAACTTGGCTGTCCTGACCTGTTTTACAGTCTGTCTGGCTGCCCATTGGCTGACAAAAGTATTCGAAGTATGCTGGCCACAAGCTCGCAGGAACTCAAGTAAGATATAATGAATGCCATTCTTTTTCTTTTTCTTCTAAGTAACAAGTTCCTTAGCAGTTACATACGGAAGAGCCAGGAATGTAAAAGGACACTGAGTAAAACTACAATTGATACACTTAATTTTCCTGCCATCTGGTTATAGAATACTAATACAGTCTATGTCTATAAAACCCATAGGTTGTGAATTTTATCCTATTGCAGGTAGCTGACTGCTGTGATGTCACAGGGACAGAGTCAGCAGAGATTCATAGCCCTTCTGGATGCCATTCAATTAATTGTTCTGTTGTCACAGGGGTGCTGAGTGCTAAGGAGGGGACTGCGACATGTTAAAGTAACATTTGATACATTAAACCATATAATTATTTGACACAGTCTAGGGGATTTTGAATCATTTTGTAGATGCAAATCAGTTGAGTAATTCTTGAGCTTGTACAGAACAGTCATTGGACACAAACAACAATTGCTGTTTCAATATATTCTAGTTTTTCAAATGTGTTTTATTTCCCTAGGGGAATGATAAACCAGTTTGGAGGAAAGATAAGTAAAAGAAAACTGATAGAAACTTGAAGAACCTTAGCATTCATTTTTTGAACGTTTTAAATTCTCATATTTGCAGAGGAAATATTTGCAAGTATGATCACAGTGTGTATTACAGTGCTGAATTATGATAGCACTGTTTATTTCAATTTTAAACATCTAGAGCCAGATTTGTATCCTTGAGTGAAGTTCAAAATCTAGAATAGGTGAAGTGAAGGTGGTCGTGGAAATAGAACAAAAGGATTCAGAGTGGAAGGGGGCACATGACAAAAAGGTCATGAATAGTCAGGGGTGACATGTTCTGTACTCCTTTCAGAAGGATAGAGAGGAGATCTGAGAGTATACCCAGACTCCTCTACGAATTACAGACGGAAGTGGCATGGTAAAAGAACGTATGGTGACTGCACATGGAATTGTGTTGCCCCAGGCAGTTGTCAAGAATGCCTATATGGCAGAACTGATCCTGAGAAGGATAAGGGAGCAGAGAATAACATGACTCAGGGGGCTAGAAGAAAGCAAAGCAGGGCATGGGGCTTCAGAATTAAAGTGGTTGCAGAGGAAGAAAGAAATTACACCTGGTAAGTGTGTAGCAAGGCCTGCAGAGGCATCTGAGCAAAATGCTAATCATGTCCACCCAAGGAATACTTTGGAGTCCAGAAACTGGGCTAATGTTAAACTGGATTCAACAGGTCCACTAGAGGATCAAGATAGTCTTAGTGTTAGTCTTAATAATTAGTGTTAATCTGGATTCAAGAACTCCACTAGAGGCTCAAAATAGTCTTAAATTAGGCCAGTATAGGATGACACTTTTAGGGCACAATCCCCTGCATGTTTAGACAGAAAGAAATCCTAAACCTCCCAGCATTCCTCAGTCAGCATGAGGAATGCTTACAGTCTAATTTCTCTTGCAAGGCTAACTTGCTCAGGAAATCCAGTAAATTTAGAGGGAATGAAAAACCTACCCTCCCCACATCCAATGGCAACAACACTTTGGATTGTATCCACTGGTGTCCATCCACCAGCGGAACAGACACGGCTGATGGAACGGATTCCCCCTTTCCCATGCAGCCGCCTACACACCACCCAAATCTGCTCTGGAGGATTGTGGGGGGAGGGGGGGAGAGACTCTCCAAAGCATATTTGGTGGGTGTGCGGGGAGTGAAGTCCAATTGCACAAGCAGAAGTCTGCTTGCATGACACTGGATAGAGTTTTTTACCTGTCTCAGTTCTTTCTAATTTAAATGTATTTATTTGATTTTCTGTTATCCCAATTGCACCAAATCTACCAAACCTAAAAGAAAATGCTAAGGAAGGGAGCACTGTGATGCAGCCCTCCTCCATGCATTTTTCTCTGCCCCTGCTGATGTTGGTGCTCTAAGGAGGGAGGACGCTTTTTGCTATTATTTTCTAAGGGCATGTGTGCAAGCCAGACCTTTGTGCAGAAATAATACTTTTAATTAAAAGAAAAACCAGCAGTTGCAATCACGTAGGGCCAGTGAAAGAAACTGGGTCTTCAACACACACATCACCATGTTCCTCATAGGCAACTTCTCAGCCAGATGAATCATTTGCACTTTATAAGGCCACATTGGACAGACAGGCATTGCAATTGCATTTTAAGTCAGAAAAATCACCACAGACATGGTCTTAAAAAGACAGGAAGCCAACAATCGAATTCAAAGATCTGGCAGCAACTTTATATGGATTGTCTGTAATAACCAAATAAATGAATGATGTCAAAGAAAATTGCCAGTAGGGAAGCAACCAGGGAGGGGTTTCTGATTATGATTGTAATATGAGGGCTACAGACTCCAGGGCAACTTCCAGACTTTGAGAGATGTCATGGATAAAATTATAGTTGCATTTATAAAGGAGAAAGGATTGGTACCCCCACATTCCCCCACATGCACACTTTGATTGATAAAAACAATTTTCAGTGTCCCTTTCAAGTTTAACAAGGATTTTCTTTTTGTGACAGAAGGACTTCCAAATACCAGCAGAATTGCTATCAAGCTTCCTCTGTGTGGTCCCACTTATGGGGACATTTTCATTAAAACAAAGAGAAAATCACAAGGTCCAAGCATTGGAAGGGGTGATTTTGCCTGGGCCCGGAGATCCAGGGGTTGTGCAGCCCAGGCTGCAACTCCATTACAATGAGGGAAAAAATAGTGAGGTTAAATTATACATCATGCTTGAAGATATTTATGGAATCCTGTTACCCTGTATCTATGTATGTATTGACCAGACCTTGTGAGATTTGCTGGAATCAATCAGGAGCAGTCTTCGAGCAGAACAACCAGTATTCTGAACACTGATGCTGGGCCAGGCTGTTCTCTAGAACAGAGAGAGTTTGCTTGTGCAGTTAAGCTAGTGTGAGACAGGGAAGCCCATATTTGTCTATGTGACATATTCTCTCAAGAACTACCATCCCCAGAGCCCTTGTGCATAGGCAGGAGAGAGGGACAAAATGCCATATTAATCAAGAACATTGATTCCATGGATTCCATGGAGCCAGTGCTTCTGGTAGGATTTTCAGGCCCTATCTACATATATCTATATCTAGTGCAGTAGTGGAGAACCTCAGGTCTGGGGGCCAAATCCAGCCTTCCTAGGGTCCCAGTCTGGCCATCTGCGGTTCCCCAGATGGCCACCACCACTTGCCTTTTAACCCAGGCACCAGTCGTTTGGTAGTTTCCCAGCTTCCCCATTCGAAACAGTTGAAATGCCTCTCCTAAGGCTTAGTTCCTGGCGGCAAGAGCTTTAAACTAAAATATGCTGGTATTTTTTGTCATGTTGGCTCCACCCCTTTTGTGTTTGGCCCTGCCACCTTTGCCTTCAGCCCTGCCCACCATTGAAATGCAAGAACCTCTCCAAAACTGAATTAGCACGTGGGCTGAACATAAGGAGGTTAAGCAAAGGGAACGAAAAGCAGTGAAATGACACCATTCAGTCCTCCCTGCTTTTTTTTCAAAACAGACAAAGCCTTTCTGCAGTCTGGCTCAAGCAATACGCTAACTAGGGAAGGAGATGAATAAAAACCAGATGAATAAACAATATAGAGATTGTGTTTGTGGCTACTGATGATAAAGAAAATTTGTCAAATGCATCATGCGACTCCAATCTAATGCCTTCAAAAGACAGTAAGAGACTTTGGTGAGATAGGTCACGATTTTGCAATGGAACAGGTCAGAAAAATAAAGGTTTAAAGTGAATTGGTTTGTTTATAAAATCTTTGCAGCCGTGTTCGTTGTTTAGAATAAAAAATAAATAAATAAATCAAGAAGATAAAGCCTTATTAGGACCAACCAAAACGTTACAAAATAGTCAGCAAGCTTTGTAAGGTGGGATGTTAAACAAAAATAGCAAAAAGGGGGAATATTGAGGGGAATGGTAGAAGTAGAAAAGCTCCAGTGTGGGCTAGGGTATAATTTCATAAATGTAGAAAACATAATTTCAAAATTAACATAGAAACTTTTAAAGTATTTCATGAGATTGTATGTATTGGATGGAATCGTGGGAGGGAACGTGTGTTACAGGTTTGCAGTTGTAAATGATGCTTAAGCCCTGGGAAATCAAGGAAACATAATTACAACACCTTTTACCCTTCATAACCAAAAAGAGCCATCCAATATTCAACCCATGAGTCTTCCAAATGATCAGTGCATTGTATACAATAAAAATTTCTCATATGGCTTTGAAATAATTTCACATGAATGGTTCTGATCAAAAGTCTGAGAAAATGCAATAACATTTTCCTGGTCACCACACCTCAAAAAGGATATTTTAAAGTTGGAAAAGTTGCAGAAAAGGGCAAACAAAATGATCAAGGACTAGAACAACTCCCTGTAGAGGAAAGGTTTACAGTATTTAGGCATTTTTAACTTAGAAAAAAGGCAAGTAAAGGGAGACATGATAGAGGTATATACAATTATGCATCATGTGGAGAAGGCAGATAGGGGGACGTTTTTCTACCTCTCTCATAATACTAGAACCCAGGGGCATCCCATGAAGCTGAATGGTGGAAGATTCAGAACAGGTAAAATAAAGTAATTCTTCACACAGTGCATAGTTAAATTATGGAATTTCCTACTATTAGATGTAATGATGGCCACTAACTTGGATGGATTTAAAGGGGGATTAGACCAACTCATGAAGGATACGGCTGTCAGTAGCTACTAGTCATGATGTCTATATGCTACTGCCAGTATCAGAGGTAGTGTGTCTCAGTATACCAGTTCCTGGGGAACATGAACAGGAGGATGCTATTGCATTCATTCCCTGCTTATGAGTTTCCCATAGGCATATGGTTGGCCACTGTGCAAACAGAGTGGGAAGGCATGCTAAACCCTTTACTCCACCTGCCATTTCTCCCCAGTATCTCTCTCTGCCAGCTGGTTTCCTGCCACAAGCTGCAAACATCTGGGAACCCATGCTAAGAAACAATCTTCATGCTTGCCTTTGCCTCCTTAGTGGTCTGGCAGGAAAGCGGCAGCACCAAAATAAATCCTTCCCTTGCATTGTCCAAAATGGAGACCCTTCATTCATGATTTTGCACCTGTACCTATAAAAGAGTCGCACTTAAGAAAGCATATTGTTCCTCAGTTTCCATGAAAAAGCATAGGATACTTCCAGATAGAAGGCTCCTAGCATTACCAATCAAACGGCATTGTGCAGCCATTAAAACTTTTCTTCCTCAGAAGATTTTTTTTGGTTAAAAAAAAAAAAGATGAAAAAAACAGTAGGAAAACACAGGAGACCTACAAACTGAAGACATCACAGTCTGGACGCAGTGTGATTGCACAGTAAAAGCCTCATCTGGAAGCACCCATGTTCTGTTTCCTCTTTTTTTCCTGCCAGTCCTGTTTGCTGATACAAAACACAAGGCGGGAACATAAAACTAGGATCTTTTCTCAGTAAATGCAGATCAGTCTTGTCACTCAAAGCAAAGACAAATGAACGAACCAACAAACCAACATTTCATTATTACAGATTGTCAGCATATCCCAAAAGCTCAGGAAGATTTATGGAGCAATCTCATAGAGAGCAAAATATTGTGATACATAAGTTTCACACACATTGAGTATCACTCACAGTCACACTGCTTCAGGGATTTTATAGCTTTAAAGAAGAGTACAAAACTTCTGATGCAGTGCATCTGTGAAAAAAGGTGGGTGCTTCTGTAAAGGAATCTCCAACCCTGTGTTATGTTTAATATAGGATGCGTGGTGGCACATAGCAGATGGAATCTACTAGGATAGCCAGATTTTTCACAGAAATTAATTGCCAGATTAATGGCTCTTGTGCAGAACCTAAGGCTGCATAAAACCTAAGGGCTTCAAACATAGAAATAATAGTGAAGTGCTGCAAAAGTTTATTATGAAGATAAACAAGAAAAATATATACATAATGTTGAGAGTGCTATTTATTTATTTATTTATTTAGTTATTTATTGCATTTATATCCTGCCTTTTTTCCTCTTGCAAGGAACCCAAGGTACCTTACATGATCCTCCTCCTCTTCATTTTATCCTCATTTACAACTTTGTAAGTAAACAAGAATAAGGAATAGTGTACCTTAGATTTGGTGGGTTTTCCTTTGCTAGATTTAGTGTTTATTTTTGTGCTTGTGCTTATGTGGCAGAAGAGACCTTTTCCAGTGTTCTAATAAAGTTTGTGTTGCTCACAACACAAGTTGTGTTGTGTGTCCACCGTATTGTGCAGACTAGATCTAGCTCTATGCCCTTCTTTCTTTCCCAGTGGTACAGGGTAGATAAAAGGCAAGGCACTTGATTAGCGTCTAATCAAATTATTATACATTTATCCATATATGATTTAGCTAGCATATGTTATTTGATTTAACTTGATAACTAGCTAAATACTATCATTGCCTTTTTCTGTAATGAGACTGTTCAGTTAATCAAAAGTAAAGTGGCAGAAAGTACTCTGATGCCTCTCATTTTATTCTTCAGTAACAAAAGAAATCTACATATATTGATTTAGCTGTCATTTACCCCTCCTGCAGTTGCTGCTGGGGCTTATATGAGACAAATGGATGGGGAATTTCTTGTTTATGTTTGCAGAGTTGATATATGGGTCTCAACTGCTGCCTGTAATTCTGGCACTAGAGCACCCAGGTAGGGTAACAGAAATCTGTAGTGCCTCCACACCTTCAGTACTATATTTCTGTTGTTGCTAAACAATATTTTATACCTTCCACTAACAATAAGTTCTCTAAGCAGTATAAAAAAAATACCCGCAAAAAAGCAAACATAAAATTAAAAAAATTAAAACAGCATTAAAAATGGCCATTTAAATTTAATGTAACGGACGACAATAAAAAAAGAGGTATTTAAAACTTTTCCTGTGAAGAATTACTAAAACTATGAAGGTCATTGCAGAAAAAAAATACTATGTGCACAATCCACCAGAATAGGCCTTTGATCTTGAGTTTCGCAAGACCGGGGGGGAGGGGGGGCAATGTATCCTGGAGGTGGATTCCAGAAGCTATTTATCCTGATTTGGGAGAGGAACTTTGGGAAGAACGTAAATGGCCCCCAAAAGCCTTGAAAAACCTCTTATGCTAGACCAGCAATGGGCAACTGTGGGACATCCAAAGGCCATTTTTGCCCTGTATACCACCTGCCCTGCAGGCCACACCCCGTCTTCTTGTGAGCCCCGAAAAAATATTTTTTTTTAAATGGCATCCATAACGGCTACAGAGCACCAAGGGGCCACTACCTTCCCAAATCCCAGTACATAAGATCAGTACTAATGGCTGGTTCACACATGATAGCAGTCCACTTGGCAGCAGACTAGGGAGTGTGCATGTACAGTCAACAGACTCAAGTGTGTGCTTGTGGGCAGGCTGCACTTCCATGAATAAATGATCAGACCAAGGGTCCATCTAGTCCAGCATTCTCTACACACAGTGGCCAACCAGCTGCCTGTGAGAAACCCACAAGTAGGACATGAGCACAATAGCACCCTCCTGCTCCTATTCCCCAACAACTGGTGTGCATAAGCGTACTGTCTTTGATAGTGGAAGTAATATATAGCCATCATGACTAGTAGCCATTGATATCCTTATCCTCCATGAATTGTCTAATCCCCTTTTAAAGCCATTCAAGTTGGTGGCCATCACTACACCTTGTGGTAGCAAATTCCATAGTTTAAGGATGTGCTGTGTGAAGAAGTACTTCCTTTTGTCTGTAGTATACACGTGGCCTCTGACATTTCCACACTGGTAGTGGCGTTAGAGCTGAGTGCTCCTATGTACATACAAAACGTGAGTTAGGGATGGTGCAGGCACCCGATTGGGTCCGGGAGTCTGGTGGACCTCCCCCCCCCCGCTGCCCACACCCCTGAACTGTGCCTGCCAAGCCCCTGCCCCTGCTCAACCCCCCCACACACACACACTCACCAAGCTGCCATGATCGTCATTTTGCACAAAAAAATAGCAAACGCGAATATGCACACATCTAGTTGTACACAAAATGGTGCCATGAATGGCCCATATACACAAGATTACAGGCGTAAATGGCTTGAAGACAGGTCCCAGGTGAGTGGACTGCTTGGCAAATGGCAGGGAGCTCGAGCTGGGGGCATGGGCAGGGCAGGCGGCCAGAGAACTCAGACGGGTGTGTGCGTGCACCCATCCATCCCTAATGTGAGTGGAACTTCATTGAAAGAATATAGATCAAGCACTAATTTCTTTTGCAAATGTCTAATTCACAGAGTCCTAGAAAATTGTCCCATACATGCTGATGGTGTAAGGGAAAATATGTCATGTATGAAGTGACCCTGATTTTCAAGTACTTCATAATGAAGACTTAATCTCCAAAGGAATTCAAAGTGAAAGGAAGAAATATATATTTTGTGTAAACCTTGGATAATTACAGGTTACTGGGGAGTGGTGGGGTGTGCCTGCACATTTAGAAAGGAACGATGTCTAAACTTTTAAAAATATTTAATTACTAAATATCAAAGCCACAATCCAGATAACTCAGTGAAGATCTCTGAGCCAGTCATCTGCCATGTATGCAGAGAGCTGCTGTTTGAAAATAAATCAATCTACTTCTGATACATGGGAAGTTTCTAAAGTAGTGTTTTATGTGCTCCCAAAACCATAGGTGCTCATCAACTCTCACCTCCTTTAGTCATTGGTTGTAATTTTGCATCCATTTATGTGTAGTTAAGCCTGTTGTCTATGTAGGTGCATAACTAAAGGCAAGAGACTGCAGTTCAATATACCAGTCTGGTATATAGATTCAAAATGATACAGGTCATATTTTATACACTATTGTAGCTCAGTACGTTATGTTGTAATATATGTTTGATCTGGGATGAGAAATTAGTATGCTGCCTCAGGCCCCAAAAAGGTAGTTAAAATTATGGCCTTCACAATTTTATTCCTGAAAAAATTGATAAGTATTAGAGAATTTCATGCGCACCTTGGGTTAGTATGGCTGCAATCAGATTAAGAATGATGTAGCTTTCAACCTTCCTACCCTTGCAGAAGGTCCTATATAATAAGAGCAAACTCATTCTCTGAGCTTGGATACTTATAGCAAAAATGGCACCATTCACTCACAAGAGGGGAGATACTAGTAGGCTTGGGGGAACCTAAGGTCTTCAGAAGTACAAAAAGTTAGGGAAAAACCCTAATGGGGGGAGTGGGACCCAAAACAGCCCTATGAAGACTGAGCATGCTCAGTGGGTATAGAATGTTGATTTTCTGTTGGAGGGAAAGTGAAAAACTAAAGGGGAATGGAATGGCATTGTCCCGGAAAAGGGCATAGCTGACTAGCTAGAACCCTGAACAGGAGCACTTCACACTGCAGCTTATTGCTGCTGGTCCCATTTATTTATTTATTTATTTATTTATTTATTTATTTATTTATTGCATTTATACCCCGCCTTTCTCCCTCTTGCAAGGAACTCAAGGCGGCCTACATTATCCTCCTCCTCACCGTTGTATCCTCACAACAACAACCCTGTGAGGTAGGTTGGGCTGAGAGTCTGTGACTGGCCCAAAGTCACCCAGTGAGCTTCCATGGCCAAGTGGGGACTAGAACCCAGATCTCCCGGCTCCCAGTCCGTCACTCTCACCACTACACTACACTGGCTCTCCAGTGTCTTTATTTTTCACCTATTGAAAAACTGTAGTATGTTTGTTACAAGTACTTTCTGGGGTGCCTTGTGGCACAGCATTTCACACTTGCATAAACTATAGAAAATTATGGAGAACCTCTTGCATTTGCACATTCTTGTGTGGCATGTTTTGCCCTCGCACATGTTCTTCTGGTGAAAGCCTAAGGCATTTAGGTGGTTGCAAAACACCATCAACTTCCCCCTAGCTGCAGTGCAGCAGATTCAGCATTGTGTAGTTGTGATCCAAAGAGAATGAGTGACTCTCTGATAGCAAGGAATGCTTTTTGGATGTGTGCTGCGATGGAGCTAGAGAACAGCAAGATACGTGTTCAACTTTCTGTATGCATCAAACCACAGCTCGTCAAAAGTGTTCACTTCTGCAGATACTGTTCACACCAGCCTTCTCCAACATAGTGCCCTCCAGGGGTTTTGGATTTCCCATCAGCCAAAGCCATCTTAGCCAGAGGTGAGGTAGGATGGGAGCTGTTGTCCAAAATATGTGGTGGGCACCAAGTTGGGGAAGTCTGGTCCACACTCACAGTGAATACGTTTCAGCATTTTCAGGCTTTTTATGATAGGTCTCTGTCTCTCCAAACTTTGACAAGACATTTTCAGTCTATGCAATTGGTGCTGTGTGTTTGGTACCAATTCGACTGAACACAGAATCTGTAGTGGTGAAAATGGCAAAGAAGGATTTCTTTTCCACCTCCATTGCATGTTCACAGTGTCATTCAATAGAGCTTTTCCAGGTGGTGAGGGGCCTGTTGAAATCTGGCCAACAGAGATAGAGATTGAGCAAGAGAGTTGTACCCTTGGTGGCCCTCTGTGACAAGTTTGCAAAACACTTTGAAGATAATGTTGTTTGCATCAATCACGACTTAGGGTTTTTTCCCCCATGACAACGGAAGGAGAAACGAATGGAGGATTACCTGGGTTTTTTTCAAGGAATCAGCTTTGGTGCACTTTGGCCCACTCAGGGCTCCATGAGCAAGTGCACCACACCTCCATGAGCAAGTGCACAAAAGTCACTTCATAGAACATACTTCCAGGTGAGGTAGGGGGATTGGAGTAAACATCATCAGACTGGCAGGGGTCACTCAACCAACAAGAGAGGCTCCCCTTTCTTCTTCCACTGATATTCCCGTAATGTGATGGATCGAAGTTTAGCACTAATTACTTCTTTACACCAACAAAGCAAACAGTAAGGAACACAGCTGCAGATCCTTTGTTACTCGATAAAATCCTGGGAGGTCTTATCCTATGAAATGGTCTTGCCAAAAACCAATCTCTCTCTCCACCCCCCCACTGCCATTAATTACTTCCTTTCAACAAAGCAAACAGTAAAGACACACAGCATGAATATTTACGGAGCAAGCCTCATTGTCCACAATGGGATTTATTTCTGAGGAGACACCTGATTCCCCAAGCTATGTCTGATTCCGCCATTTTCTTTTTTTCTTCCCCTCTAGTTCTATCTCAATTTGCCACTAGCATTCATTTGTCATGCTACACCTACATCCCCTATCTCACTATGCTGTTATCACACAATTGCTCTATCATGCAATTGCGCAATTGCATGATAGAGCAATTGTGTGATAGAGGCATAGTGAGATGGAAGTAATCACCCATCCTGAAAGGAAGTACTTAAATCACACCTACAAGGGGGGTTTGAATGTCACCATCACACATTGTCCAACCATACACAATAGTGCGGTAGTGAGACAGGGGATATAGGTATTGCTGGACAAATGTGCAATAGTGAGGTAAGATGGGGGTATTGAGGACAAAAGTGCTATTTCACTTTAATGCTTTTTTTAAAAAAAGTTACAGGCTACCTGGAGGACACCTATACTTTGTAGGGATGGCCACCAGAGTTTAGTGGTAGGCAAGGTGAAGTAAATGCCATGAGGTAGCTCAGAACTCTGAAGGCCAGCCGTGAAATGGCTGAAACATCGGGGAAACACCCCTTGACCCAGTCAGTGAGGTCACAGCCAGGTGAAAAACACACCCCTGGGCAGGGCTATCATGCCAGAGTAAATGTGGAGGATGGTGTATACCACAATAGAAGCGCAGGCAAGTTGAATTAAGGAAAACAATCAGACTAAAAGTAGTCTCAGAAGAACCGGTTATTCCATGATAAGTTCTGGGATGGCCATGACGTCATGTATTTCTAATGACCTCCGAACGCAGCCAGCTCAGAGTAAATTGCTCGTGGAGACACCCCTTTAGACTTCACAACTAGTGCAATTCCTGTAATGGAGGTATCCAGAACACTGGCCAGTCCAATTTCATTGGATGACTTTCAGTTGCTGAGGCCTGAGGATGTGGACAAGGTGCTTGGTCATGTTCAGCCAACCACTTGTATGCTTGACCCTTATTCCTCCTGGCTTATTATATTTAATAGGAGACTGCCCTACTGGGTTCAGGAGGTTGTAAATTTCTCTTTGAGAGAAAGGGCAGTATCAGCTCCTTTAAAAGAGGTGGTGATCAGGCCACTCCTGAAGAAGTCTAATTTGGACCATTACATTTCTCTTTAATTCTTTTTTTTTTTTTTTTTTTAAGTTACAGGCTGCCTGGAGCACACCTATACCTTGTGTTGTGTTTAATGGAAATTTTTTAATTGCACGTGTGCTATGGTCCGTGGGGTCACGAAGAGTCGGAACAACTTAATGACTGAACAACAACAACAACAATTTATAAACATATAACAATAAACACTGAATAGGGACTTGTGCCTCCTGAGAGAAGCAGTCATCTTAGCCCCTTCCAGCAAAATACCCATTCTAGTTGTATATCTGAATGTGATGGCCTCATCTATCCAGAAAGCCAAGTAGTTATTCAAATTCATAGACACAATAACCCATGAGTAACTTGCACTGATGAGAGCTAAATCAATACAAATATATATTAAACATAGTGGTCTTACAAGGAGATAGCATACAAATAGTTTATTCCTGTTTGTATAGCTTGTCATTTAAACTTACACAAAATGTGAAATTTGGTTTAGTTTGCTGGTAACAGTTTTAACCACAGGAAAATCGTATCTAAATGTGTTTACTCAAATATTAATTAATTCATTGTGGGAGTGACCACTTGCACAATAGGGCTTTCACACTTCTAAAAATAACCCCAAACGAGCAGAAACACTAGTTTCCAGGATGGGGCAGGTCAGCAGAGTTCACAGCAGGGAGCCAAAAGTGAACTCGGATGACCTCACAGAGGTTAAAAATGGGGGAGTTCTGGTGAGCAGGGAGGGGAGAAGAAAGGCCAGGATCTGTGCTGTCCTGTGGCCTTTCCATTCCCAGCACAGCCCCCAACAGTGGATTCCTCTAGATTGCTCAAAGGCCTGCCTAGAGAGGAAAAATGCAAATCATGCATATAAATCAGCATATGCAAATCTTATGCAAATCACCTCTTTTTTGGTGATGCCTTTCCTCTTTTTTGATGATTCATAAGCAACTACTCTAGTAGTATAATACGTAGCAATCAGTTTTCTTAGCAGAAGAGTTCTCACTAGAGGATTGAGTACTCATGCTACGATTTCTACCATCAGAAACCTATTGAAACCTTTAGGTTTTAGTTGCAAGTAAAATCAGCATATGCAAATCGATAGTAAATTGGGAAAGTGTTCATATAAAAACAGTTTGTATTTTCTTAAAATAATTTTGACTTACTACTGTACATTGAACAAGCTCATATCTTTTGTATCTTTTAGCATAGTGCCTCTGAATAATTTATTTGCTTAGTTTGTTTAGAAGAGTACTTATATGCTACTTTGGGGCCACCATCAGGACAAGTAGCCATTGATTGACTTATCCTCCTCTAACCCTCTTTTTAAATAGTCTAAGCTAGAAGCCATCACCACTTTCTATCATTTTAATGTATTTATTAACTTACTTGAAAGATTTATATACATCACTTCAGCAAAGCTTCCAGTGCAGTTGAGAGAGAGAGAGAGAGAGAGAGAGAGAGAGAGAGAATTTGCAGATAAACTACAATAAATTCCAGTGGAATCTTCCGTTTTGTTGCAAATACAACTTCAGAGTGGGGCAATGTTCATTGGGACTTTCCCACCCCATGCAGTTCCCCTAATGCTCAGCCCCCCCCGTGGCTGCTGTTTAGATTTTTTTTTTTTCTAAATGTCTAATATGGCCCTAAGTGACAGTGAAAAGGTCACAGCTTTCTCACAAGATATAATAAAGTATTCCTAGTCTTTGCAACAACCAATGTTTCTAGACATAATTATGGATCTGGGTCTAGGATAGAGGTGCAGAGTTCAAATTATGTTAAGGGTGATTTATTTTTTATTACTATTATTACCCGGAGATCACAACAATACACTATTGATTAACCACATAAAAGCATTTTTGTTACCATTTTAACTTATTTTATTTTTATCCCATTCAGTCAACTGCGTTTTTGCATTGCCTTTTCTCTCCCTGCACTCCGCCGTATACACAGTCCTCTCTCTCTCTCTCTCTCTCTCTCTTTTTCTATGCATAGCATCACAGGTCTACACTGTCATTTGTTACCTTACTTCTTTTTCATTTTCCCTATTCACAGCTCTCTACAACCTCATTTCTCAGTTGCTCACTTTTCCCCCCTCTATGCATCCGATAGCATACTTCTCTCTCTGCACCACCACAGATTTCTTTCCACCCCCATCTCTATTACTTCCCTTTCTCTGTTTTCCTAGAGCAGTGGTCTCCAAACTTTTTTGATCGCACACCCCTATCAGTGAAAAAATGTTGAGCACGCACCCCCAGGTTCAATCCCTGGCATCTCTAGTTAGAAAGATCTCAAGTAGCAGCTCATGGGAAAGACCTCAGCCTGAGATCTCAGAGAGCTGTTGCTAGCCAGACTAGACAGTGCTGGGATGGATGGACAAATAGCCCAACCTGGTAGAAGGCCACCTCCTCTGTTAATACTAAGCATCCCAAATGAACAGAAGAGGCCAGACCATATCTGTGTCCAGTAAACCCACTCTTTGGTGCCAAACCAACATTACTTCAGTTGTGTCAGGGTTAATTTTAAATTAGTTTTCCTGCATCCACTCCCAACCGCAACAAGATAGTGGGTAAAACTCTCCAATGATTAAGCTGAAGGAACACTACACACCAGCAAACTTGCCTTCTTTCTGTTCTTCTTCCAGTCGCTAATGCTTCCTTGTTACACCTGTATAGGAAAGGAACTGACAGAGGGCACAGCTTGAATTGTGCCTTTTGGTGACTCATATGACCCCTACAGAAGGTCTACACTTTTGTGTCTTTGGGCCATTGAGTTGATGGCTGTCATGTTCTGGTCTGAGCAGGAGCCCCTGGGAATCAGTACAGCGAAGCAACCAGATGTTGCAGCACCCAGAAGAGCTCCTACTGAGACCAGACTGAAGCCTTTTATGCTTCAGTCCACAGGCCCCTTCCCAAACTTCATCCCTTCCTACAATGTGGAAGCCTTAAAGAGACAAACATGGCACTTCTCCTTCTCTCCAACAGCTCATGCTGGGTACACGGGCGGCGTTTATGCATTGCCTCCATTTAGAGCTTTTTGGAGATGGTGTGCTGGCCCAGTGCTGGAGCTAGGCTTGGGGGCCACAGATGCTTGGGGGTCCAAGCCTGGGCTCAGAGTGTCTGGCATCTCAGTCTCAGGGGTATCTGATTCCACAGCGGCGCACAGGCCAGGAGCTTCCTTTGTTGGACCACTGGTTCCTCAGCCTCAGAGTCACATCCAGGTCACTGCTGCACTCCAGGGTCATGACAATAGCCTTGTGGGATTTTGTCATATGGGCTTTGCCTGACTTCAGCCAAGTGTGCTGCTTAGGGTTATTTCTTCCCTGTGTTTCTGAAGCTCAAGTCATTTTAAATGCCCCATTATGAAGTAGGGCTATTTATCTCCATTTTAACCTTAGGCCTTCCTTCTGCTCTACATAGCTGATTCTGCAGCCCATTCATACAGCCCTAAGTATGTAATCTTATTTGAATGATGTAAATGTCTTCACTGAAAGCAAAGCTTTGCAAAACTTCTTTGTGAAGTAGGCAATAGAAATATTTTATCTTTTTCACTGATACAGCTTCTGTTCAAATTAATGCAATGTACATTGGACTAGGTTTGGGTGGCAGGAAAGGTATTAAATTATGATAACCAATGCACAGCATTTTCAAAACTCTAGAAAGAGGGTTGTTTGACAGCCAGCTTGGGAATAGAACTGATAATTCAGGCAGTCAAGCTGGAATCTACACAAAGTCAGTGCTTGAGATCCCTGCTCTCCCTTGGCTACCATCTACTCAGTGGTGCGAGTTAAGGGGAAGGGCAAAAATCAAACGAGGCGATTAGATAATAACATCTTCCCATGTTCAAAGACTATTGTGAATTTGCAAATACAGGGATTATAATGCTTTATATTGCTTATCCCATTTGTTCATTATATGGGGAGAAAAACCATTCAAGTTTCTTGTTAATGGGAAGGTAACGAATACATTTTGGTTTTAGTAACTTTGTGACAGTCTCACAACTTCTATCAGGTGCTAGTCATGAATATGTGGGGTCTCATAAAAATACTAATGATGTAGTTTATTATTCCTGATTTACATCCTGTGATCTCAGGCTGAGAGATAGTGACTTGCTGAATTTTATTTATGTATTTATGTATTTATTATTTATTATTTCTATGCTGTCCCATAACTGAGGTTGTCTTGGTGGTGTGCACAGAAATTATAAAAACATAATGAAAAATTAAATGTACCATTACAATATAAATAATATCACAGCAGAAATCCATCAATAAAAAACACTAACACGTCTTAAAACTTTAAAAGCCAGAAAAATTTCAAAATCCATTAAAAGTCAAGAAAGAGATGAGGCTTAAAAAGCCTGGGAGAATGAAAAAAATTCTTCGCCTGGTACTAAAAAGAATACAAAGTAAACACCAGGTGAGCCTCTCTGATGAGGGCATTCCACAATCTGGGTGTTATTGATGAGAAGGCCCTCTCCCTAACAATATCCACTTGCTGGGTCTCATTTGGCGTTGGCACCCAGAGAAGGGCCTCTCATGATGACCTCAAAGTAGGCAAATAAGGGAGGAGGCAATCCATCAGGTAACTTGGCCGCAAGCCATTTAGGGCATTAAAGGTTAAGACCAGCACTTTGAATTGGCCCTGGACTGGAAGCCAGTAAAGCTGAAAAAACACACTAGCATAATTGTTTTTTTTAATTGTCCAGTCCAAGTTAATAAACTAGCAACCCTGTCTTAGACTACCTGAAATTTCTGGACCATTTTCGAAGGTAGCCTCATGTATAATGTATTGCAACAGTCTAAGTAGGAGGTTACCAGAGAGTGGATACCAGAGCATGTAGCCAAATAAATGTAGCCAAGCTATCTCGGTATAGAGAGTATCACAGTTGATTGATCAAACAGACCTGATCAAAGGCTTTCCAAGACACTGAGGCCACTTGTGCCTATAGACATATCAATGCTGGATCATAGGGTACCCCCAAACTGCAATCTTGGTGTTTTAGGGTGTGGGCAACCTACTCCAGAACAAGTTGAACACCATAAAACAAGGAAGATGAACCACCCACTAACAATGCCTTCATCTTGCTTGGATTGAGCCTCAGTTTATTGGCCCTTATCCAGTCCATTACCAGGCACTGATTCAGAACACCCAGTGCTTCTCCTAGATTTGAGGAAAAAGAGAGACCTGATTATCATCTACATATTGATGATACTTCTGTCATCAATATGTGGACACTTCAGTCAAATCTCTGAATGATCTCTCCCAGTAGTTTCATGTAGATAAACATCATAGGGGATAACATGGAACCCTGCAGGATCCCAAAGCACAGTTTCCAAGGGGTCAAGCAGAAATCTCCCAACACCACTTTCTGGAATCGACCATCTAGGTAGGAGCAGAACCACTACAAAGCAGTGCCTTCAACCACAACTCAGACATACTATCCAGAAGAATACCATAGTCAATGGTATCAAAAGCCACTGAGAGATCTATGAGAATGAACATGGTCACACTCCCTCTATCATTCTCTTGACAGAGATCACCCGCAGGGCAAACAAGTTTCAGTTTCAGTTCCAACCCGGGCCTGCAACTTGACTGAAATGGATCTATTTCAGATGAAAATCAGCTTCATCTAAGAGTGTCTGGAGTTGCCCAGTGACCACTCATGTGAGAAAGAAATGTTAGCTGGGTCCAGGTTAGGTTTCTTTAAAAGGGGCCAAATCAGCACTGCCTTCAAGGAAGCTGGTGCCTTTCCCATCCCCAGGTGGGAAAATTATGACACTGGTTTATAGGACTCAGCATCTTTGAAGACAGCCATTTCTTATTTTCCCTTTAAATTTACCTCTCTATAAAAATCGTACTAGTAATGAACTAGTGCTCATATAGTGAAGGTTTTTTAAGGTTACTATTTCAAGAAGTCTTGATATGCAATCTCTAATCAGAGCACTAGAGAGTATCAGCCACTGTTTATATTTGCTCTCATTTGCTTCCTATTTTCTTGATACATTTTAGGGCAAATTTGTTTCTATCACAGAAACAGGCAAAATCTCATGAATGGTTTTGGAGTTAGTTAGCTAGACTTAGAGAAGAAGCATTTCTATCTGGTCTAAAATATTTCCAATATGGAATATCACTATGGTATATTCCTGATATGGAAATATATATGGAAATAAATATTACAAATAAAACTACTGTAAATGGACTAAACAAAGATGTTTAGTTTCTTGTATAAGCCTCCATATTCTTCCCATCTAAACAGCACCTCATTCCTTGACAGAGCCAGCCCTGCACCATTAGGAGAGTGAAGCAACCACCTCAGGCTGCAGTAGCCCCCACAGCCATTCCCCTCTCTTAGGAGGACACAGCTGTGTGTGTCATGTGGCCTGACCTGCACTCCTAACCTAGCTTACTGACCTTGGGTGTGATGGAGGACACTATCCTACTGCCAGCATTGAAGTGAGATTCAACAGCCAATAAGGTCACCTTCTATACATGGAATGGAATGTGAGGTGCCATCTTGTCCTTTTCCTCAGGCAGCAAAATGTCGTGCCCGGCCCTATTCCTTGATATATGATTATTCTGCCTCTATGAACAGCTCAGTTTTTCATTCTCCCCCCACCCACCTTCTGTATACAGGCTATTGCTAAGTTCTTTAGGGTTTTTTCTCCC
The DNA here is from genome assembly GCF_057233095.1 of Heloderma suspectum. Lineage (NCBI taxonomy): Eukaryota > Metazoa > Chordata > Lepidosauria > Squamata > Helodermatidae > Heloderma > Heloderma suspectum. The sequence continues at coordinate 279,651,690 of NC_139458.1, forward strand.
CAATTTGAAAATCTATTCATTCTTTTCAGTATCTGTTGCTAAAGCCCTTACCCATATCCTGGTAATCTTCCTTCCTTGCTGCTACAACAGCCTCCTCCATGGCCTGCCTTCCATATTAGCCGCCTCCTGAAACAGTTCAGAATTGCTGCAACAAAATCATCCTCATTTCAAGGATATGATCATATCATATCTCCTTAAGTCTGCGCACAGGCTTTCTGGTGCTTTCTACATGAGCTTCGAAAGCATAATCCTTATATGTCAGGCAGTCCAATGCCTTGCCTTAGGACTTTATTTCTTATTTCATTTTCCCTTTCAGCCATTACAAATTATAGAGTAATTAATGGCCCCTCTTCCTCATACATTCCTACATGTATGATCAGAATCAGTGTGGAGAGGCTGCTAGGAATGTCTTAAGCAGTTCACATCGATATGTGAGCATCTGAGAATAGTATTCTAGTGACAGAGGACACAACCTCATTCGCTTAACATACATTGCATGTTAACAGCGTGAAAGTACTCTTGTCTAACTTGCATAGGATTACTTCAGTGAGATAAACAGCAGCAATCTTCCAGTATCAAATCACCACTTTTCTGACATACCCGTTTTCTGACCTTCCCCTTAAAATCTCCAACCCAGCTCATCTGAGTATTTCCCAGAATTAATCTCTGTGTACACAGTTTTGTACAACTTCCAGAAAGAAGCCCAAGAGAATCTAACATCTAAGTTGTTTTGCCTTTAATAGATCTTGCTGGCCACATCACCTATAGTGTTATTGAAATGAGAGGTGGATTGGACTGTTGCTTCAGTAGCACTCATTTTTTTTCCTTCTTCTAGTGTGTCTAAGGCCAGAGATACATGTGATATATAAAGTCCTCACTGCACTGCCACTGTGATTGCACTGTGAGCTTTGTTTTTATACTATGTCCGTCTCTAGAATACCAGTGAATTGAATGTTGAGATGTGAGCCTTGTCCCTCCCTGTTCACTCAACCCCTAATTTGTTGCTGCCTCTCCCTACTCCTCCAGCTGGGAAACAGAGAGCCCTAATGCCAGATACAAGTTTGCGGAGCTTCTATTTCAGGCAGGCAGCAACAAGCCACTTTGTGTTTCAGTCAGAAGAGGAGGCAGTAGCAGTAATGAACAGGCAGGCAAACAACCAAGATATCACCATTTGATTCACACGTGGGTACGTGTGTGTGTGTGTGAGTGAGAGAGAGAGAGAGAGAGAGAGAAATGTGCAGTGCACTTTCTTCAGTATAAGTCCTCCAAGTGTTGCATATTACAGCCATGCATCTTACAATTCACTTGATCTGGGCTTGTGGGGGAATTGTAGGACATACTCATCACAAAACAAAATAATAAAACCTCACACCTGCAATCTAGCCAAAATGGAGGGAGTGGGGCATGCCTATCTGACTTTCTCTCATTCTGACAGTGATGTAAATCTGTGTTTTGCACTTTCATTCGTCATGTTATTCAGGGCCAGCCCTACCATTATCCAGAATGAAGCAACTGCTTCAGGCAGCAGATGCTGAGGGAAGTAGCAGTAACTCCCTGGCCATTCCAGCCGAGCCCTTCCAGCCATTCTGTCTGTTGGAGGATAGAACAGAGCTTCCCCCGTGGCTTGATCTGCACCTCTTAATTAGCCTTCTGCCTTCATGTGCCTTGGTGGATGCTTTTCTGTTACCACTGTTGAAATAAGATTCTTCTGTACATGGAATGGAGGGGGGTGCCATCTTGTCCTTGGCCTCAGGCACCACAATGCCTGGTGCTGTCTGAACTGTTAGGTTGGCGAACAGCAAACAAAACTTTCTTTCATTTTGTATTATTCTGACCCCTCATTTTAGTATTCAATAAAGGAAAGCAGATTGTGTCAAGTAGACATTGTTCTATGCATTGGCTACAACTTTTCCTCTCACCTGAAGGGTCTGATATTTTCACACTGAACAGTGTTGGGGCATGGTTGTTTCCAATGTTTGCAGGGCTTGTCTGTCTATGGGGTTTTTGTTGTCCATGCAGCCTGTTATTCTGGGTAAGCCATTTTTCTAGCTTAGGCCTAGAGTTAGTTGTGGTAGGAATCCAAGAAGGATTTCCATAATGCTAGTAAGCAGGTCCCATCACACTAGTCACAATAGCAGTTCCAGGTTGGCCCTGAGGCTGCACTGGCTGTTTTTCCATCATTAAATCTGGGGCCAAGTGACAATGCAGTGGTGGATGGGTAACTGATTACAATTCTGATTTTTCCACCACAAATTTGGCTACCCACCCATTGCCTAAGACTTGGGTCCAAAGCATTATATCTGTGTGTATTGATAGTACACATCACAACATTAGTATACTTTTGACTGGGGCAATCTCTGGATGACTGTAAAATATGTGTATAGTTTTAAAAGTTTCATTCTATTGCCTTTTTGTAATAGGTGCTTAAACTATTACTATAATCTTAAACTATTATATGCTTTGTGAATGTTAACATTTTCTCAATACTACATCAGTGCAACAAACAATAGCAAAAATGTGCAAGAAATTGCTTCCAGGTTAACAAGATACATTGTAATTAGTTGTTGTTGTTCAGTCGTTAAGTCGTGTCCGACTCTTCGTGACCCCATGGACCATAGCATGCCAGGCCTTCCTGTCCTGCGCTCTATCCCGGAGTGTGCTCAAGTTCATATTCATTGCATCGGTGATGCTATCTAGCCATCTCATCCTCTGCTGTCCCCTTCTCCTTTTGCCTTCAGTCTTTCCCAGCATCAGGGTCTTTTCCAGTGACTTTTCTCTTCGCATTAGGTGGCCAAAACATTTGAGCTTCAGCTTCAGTATCTGTCCTTCCAATGAGCAGTCAGGGTTGATTTCCTTTAGGACTGACTGATTTGACCTCCTTGCAGTCCAAGGGACTCGTAAGAGTCTTCTCCAGCACCACAGTTCGAAAGCATCAATTCTTCAGTGCTCAGCCTTCCTTATAGTACAGCTCTCACAGCCATACATTACTACTGGGAAAACCATAGCTTTGATTATACGAATCTTTGTTGGCAAGGTGATGTCTCTGCTTCTTACTATGCTGTCTAGGTTTGCCATAGCTTTCCTCCCAAGGAGCATGCATCTTTTAATTTCATGGCTACAGTCACCGCCTGCGGTGATCTTGGAGCCCAAGAAAGTAAAATCTGTCACTGCTTCCATTTCTTCCCCTTCTATATGCCAGGAAGTGATGGGGCCAGATGCCATGATCTGAGTTTTTTTAATGTTGAGTTTCAAACCAGCTTTTGCACTCTCCACTTTCACCCTCAACAAGAGGCTCTTTAGATCCTCTTCGCTTTCTGCTATTAGGGTGCTATCGTCTGTGTATCTGAGGTTGTTGATAATTCTCCCGGCAATCTTAATTCCGACCTGTGATTCATCCAGCCAGGTGTTTCTCACGATGTACTCTGCATATAAATTAAATAAGCAGAGTGACAATATACAGCCTTGTCATACTCCTTTCCCAATTTTGAACCAATCAGTTGTTCCATGTCCGGTTCTTACTGTTGCTTCTTGACCCTCGTACAGGTTTCTCAGAAGACAGGTAAGGTGGTCTGGTACTCCCGTCTCTTTAAGAATTTGCCACAGTTCGTTGTGATCCACACAATCAAAGGCTTTAGCCTAGTAAATGAAGCAGAAATAGATGTTTTTCTGGAATTCTCTTGCTTTCTCCATGATCCAGCGAATGTTGGCGATTTGATCTCTAGTTCCTCTGCCTCTTTGAAACCCAGCTTGTACTTCCGGTAGTTCTCGGTTCACATGCTGCTGAAGCCTAGCTTGTAGGATTTTGAGCATCACCTTGCTGGCATGTGGAATGAGTGCAATTGTGCGGTAGTTTGAACACTCTTTGGCATTGCCCTTCTTTGGAACTGGAATATGAACTGACCTTTTCCAGTCTTGTGGCCACTGCTGAGTGTTCCAAATTTGTTGGCATATTGAGTGCAGCACTTTAACAGCATCATCATTTAGGATTTTAAATAGCTCAGCTGGAATACTGTCATCTCCGCTAGCTTTGTTGTTAATAATGCTTCCTAAGGCCCTCTTGACTTCACTCTCTAGGATGTCCAGCTCAAGTTCAGTGACCGCACTATCATGGCTATTAGGGAGATTAAGATCTTCCCTGTATAGTTCTTCTGTATATTCTTTCCACCTCTTCTTAATCTCATCTGCTTCTGTTAGGTCCCTGCCTTCTTTGTCCTTTATCATGCCCGTCTTTGCACAAAACTTCCCCTTGAGATCTCTGATTTTCTTGAAAAGATCTCTAGTCTTTCCCATTCTGTTGTTTTCCTCGATTTCTTTGCATTGTTCATTTAAGAAGGCCTTCTTGTCTCTCCTTGCTATTCTCTGGAAATCTGTATTCAGTTGGATATATCTTCCCCTTTCTCCCTTGCTTTGCTTTTCGCTTCCCTTCTTTCCTCAGCTACTTGTAAAGCCTCATCAGACAGCCACTTTGCTTTCTTGCATTTCTTTTTCTTTGGGACGGATTTCGTTGCTGCCTCCTGAACAATGTTACGGACCTCCGTCCATAGTTCCTCAGGCACTCTGTCTATCAGGTCTAATCCCTGAAATCTATTCCTCACCTCCACTGTATATTCATCAGGGATATGATTTAGACCTGAATGGTTTAGTGGTTTTCCCTACATTCTTCAATTTAAGCTGAAATTTTGCAACAAGAAGCTCATGATCTGAGCCACAGTCAGCTCCAGGTCTTGTTTTTACTGATTGTATAGAGCTTCTCCACCTTTGGCTGCAAAGGACATAATCAATCTGATTTCGATATTGACCATCTGGTGATGTCCATGTGTAGAGTCGCCTCTTGTGCTGTTGGAAAAGAGTGTTTGCTATGATCAGCATGTTCTCTTGGCAAAACTCTATTAGCCTTTGTCCTGCTTCATTTTGTACACCAAGGACATGCTTGCCTGTTATCCCGGTGATTTCTTGACTTCCTACTTTAGCATTCCAATTCCCTATGATGAAGAGGACATCTTTTTTTGGTGTTAGTTGTAGAAGGTGTTGTAGGTCTTCATAGAACCGATCAACCTCAGCTTCTTTGGCCTCAGTGGTTGGGGCATAGACTTGAATTACTGTGATGTTGAATGGTTTGCCTTGGATTTGTACTGAGATCATTCTATCGTTTTTAAGATTGTACCCCAGTACTGCTTTTCCCACCCTTTTGTTGACTATGAGTGCTACTCCATTTCTTCTAAGGGATTCTTGCCCACAGTAGTAGATATAATGGTCACCTGAATTAAATTCGCCCATGCCTGTCCATTTTAGTTCGCTGATTCCCAAGATGTCGATGTTCAATCTTGCCATCTCATGTTTGACCACCTCCAGCTTACCTTGATTCATTGATCTGACATTCCAGGTTCCTAGACAATATTGTTCTTTACAGCATCGGATTTTCTTTTCACCACCAGACACATCCACAGCTGAGTGTCCTTTCGGGTTTGGCCCAGCCGCTTCACTCTTTCTGGTGCTACTTGGAAATTCCCTCTGCTCTTCCCCAGTAGTATATTGGACACCTCCCGACCTGAGGGGCTCATCTTCCGGTGTCATATCTTTTAGCCTTGTGATACGTTCCATGGGGTTTTCTTGGCAGGAATACTGGAGTGGGTTGCCATTTCCTTCTCCAGTGGACCACATTTTGTCAGAACTCTCTGCTATGACCTGTCCGTCTTGGGTGGCCCTGCACAGCATAGCTTATGGCTTCACTGAGTTACGCAAGCCCCTTCGCCACAACAAGGTAGTGATCCATGAAGGGGTTGTAATTAGTAAAATATTATAATTCAGTGTCTGGAGTTCTGTGCAATTTAAAAATCTAAAAACAGTGCTAAATTTAAAACTCCTTTGTAGCAAGCAGTGCTTTCAGGATCATTCTTGTGGACTTGGAGCCTCTAAATGTTATCATAAAGTCCATTTGAAAGGACATGTCTGTTGATCACTTCTTCTTCAATTCATAGGTTTATTCTGTATCTTCCCCACTGTCACAATACCTTAAATCAGCCTGGGTTGAGGTGAAGAGAACATAATTCATTCTGTCAGCTGCCTGGAAGAATGCTATTGCATGTAGTGCTATATGAATGGGGTACATGTCACTCATCTCATCTTTCCCCCGAAAATAAAATTTGTGGGGAAAATGTAATCTACTTCATAGATTTAATCTAATACCTGTTAATAAATTAATCATGAACTGAGATAATGAACATGATCTTTTCCTCTTTCCCCCACCCACCTTTTTCATACTATAGAAGGAGGCTATTTGCTACTTAAGGAAAATGCACCCAGTCCCAGATTTTTCAGCTCCTTAACACAGGAAGTTCAGTTTAGCAGAAGGCTGCTAGTCATTATGGTGGATGGTTTGGACCTTTAAAACTTCACAAAAATTAGGATCATTGTGAGTTACACAGATATTTAACTTCTGTGCTGCAGAGCATAATACAGCAACACAAAAGTTCATGGATGCTGGAACTTGAATATTTGAGATGGCTTAGCTCTACTTGTTTTCCACCTACCAAGAAACCTGTGTGTTTTCCGAAGAATAGAGACAGTGCCAAGTAACAGCTAGATTTTATATTTTAAAAGATGGGGGAATCAATCTTTGTTTATTTCTTGTTCGTAGCAGTCCATGGGGCAGTCCCATGTACTTCCTGAAACTATCACATCTAACTTGTGATGTCTGCAGTCCCCTCTTCCCCCATTTTATTGTAAGACTTACCATGAAGACTTCATCGCTTCAGCATCAAGTCAGCCTCCCCACTTCAATCCCCCCCTCTGCTTTTTGTAACATTTGGCATAATTAAGAGATCTGGAGATTTCAAAAGTTTGTCCATTCTCTGTAACTTTTGAATTGGCCTAATAAAGGTATTATACTAATATGTATTTTGGATTTTTTTTATGGCCAACATGGCTACCTCTGCTTTCGGTATGACTAAGAACTGAGGTTTATCTTAAAGTTTCAAATTCAGAAAAGATTGTGTTTAACTTAAAACGTAAGAAATATTCTTCTGATTGGAGAATGAATCACAGCCTTAAAGAGCTAGAAAGCCATTGTTAAATAATGCATTGGGAAAGCATGCTAGTTGAGAGTAACAAATGTGACGTCGGAGGAGGGGAGTAAGGAGCTAAGCAGAAGCCACAGGAGTGGCATCACCATGACAACCCAGCTATAGTCAGGCCTACAGGACTTTCTGCCAGAGGATCACTGTCACAATGTGTAGCCTTGCCTTGTGATAGTGGAAGCTCTTTGTACAAACCTATCTGGTGTAACTGCATTACACACTACGACAGGACTTGCAGTCAGAGTGGACAGGGCATACAGTGTCGTAGACAATACGTTCTTTTGACATAAGCCCAACTGACATTGCTTCATCTAGTAATGTCATGCTACATTATGGGTGGGATAGACTCCTTCTCTCACCTCCATTTCCCAGCAAATGCTGCATGCTATTTGGCAAAAGGGTACTAACCACCTTAATTTGTTTTAAATCATGAGTAAGTGTGTGTGTGTGTGTGCGTGTGCGTGAGGGAGAGAAATGGAATCAAATGTATATTTGTTTTATTTCAAACTTCAGCTGTACAAACTCCCACTTTTAGGCTCGAAAATTTGTGGTTACTAGAATGAGCATAAAAATAGAACTGCGGTATAAACTAAGAGAAAACTACCACAAGTTATTAAACTCACTAAATCCCAGGATTTGAATTGTCTCAAAATACTTCTGTTTAGGATTTTTCACTGGCTGTAAAAGTGTATATGCTAGGCAATATACAATGGTTAATTTCTAAAGATACCAATGGCTTTTCTACAAATTACAAATGTGTGGCAATCTGGTGTCAAGCAGATAAGTAATTAGGCTTGTAAACATTGAATTTTGGCTTTGGCCATAAGAGAGCAGTATACATTGTTTTCCTTCTGTGTAGCTTTTATTTGCTAAAAGCACTTTTAGGGGTTTAAAGAAATCACCCTAGTTAATCAACAGCATTCATTGCCTGGTCTGCTATTTTTTGATGGCTTTAATGCAGTAATCACCTATGGAATATTATGTCTAACTTCTAATGTCGTTAATACATTAATATCAGTATAGCTCTTGTTCTTTTGCTGGTGGGGGTGGAAATTCAGTGACTAGTGGGTTGATACTTGTGTGCTATTAGTAAGTAGTACTGGAAATTTTTCATTCATTAATTGTTAGTGGAAATATCCAGAAGATGATGACTGAAGTGTTGACCTCATGTCCAGAATCAGGGGTTAGCATCATCAGGCACTTGTGAAGGCCCACATGCCCCAGTAGGTCACAGCACCAGTCCCTGGAGACTCCCAGTCCTACTGTTCATCCCTCTTACTGTTGCTGCCTGTTCACCGTGGTGCAGATTTGGCACAGAAGGAGAGACAAGCAAACAGGCAACGTTAATAGTGGCAAAGAGGAGGAGATGGGTCTACTGAGAGCATCTTGCCCAAAGGATCCCTAAAACCTGGAACCAGCACTAGGTTATGTAGAAACACGCACATCTCTGCTTGTGATTAATAGTAATTTGATCTTCAGCAACCATTCAATTAAGGAGACTGTCATGGGATTTCTATGACAGGCACACCTATGCAAATGCCAGCCTTTCTGATGATGGGCAGTTGATGTGTAGGCTTTCATTTCTCCAAACTAAGTTGCTCAAATTACTCTTTATTTATTTTAGGTGTCCCACACCTGGTTGTGATGGCTCTGGGCATATTACTGGAAATTATGCTTCACATCGAAGGTATGTTAAGAAGTTGAGTTCTCTATGACAGTAATTTCCAGTTGGTGGATCATCTTGGCCTTATGCCTGAATTACCAGGTATACCAAGAAAGAGCATTAAGGGCTCTGCAAGTCAAGTCAAGTTTACCTGCATAGCCCTTTTCTGCAATTACTGCACTCAAACCGGGTTCACAACAGATACAACATAATAATTAAGTTCATTATAAAAATAAATAAGTCATCAAAACAATTCAGTACTCAGTTCCAAGCAGTTTATGACACTAAACGATAGTATAATGTGACAGCATGAAATAAAAAGTCACATAACTAATTTACCCAATCTAGCAAAAATCACCAGCAGAACTGAGCAGAACAAATTAAGATGCCAATATCATGGGTGCTAAAAAAGCTACAAACTCCAGAGCAATCATATATTTAACCAAAAAAAAAAAAAATCAACAGCAACCAAATATAAAATGCAATATAAATGTTAAAGTGTATAAACCAGTCTTAGATAACAGGATTAAGTTTTCTACACCAGTCAGATATTAATAAACAATCAACAGCCAGTTCCTCAAGAGTGCCAAGTATTCAAGATATCAGTCCAATTTCATACAAGTACCAATAAAAAGTGCTAGGTGCAGGGAATCAGATAACAATCTCACTGAAGGTTAGCAGAGGGGTCATCTACAGCAAATCGAAGACTTTCCCAAAAGCTAACACATAGTTATTTTATTTATTTATTTCATTTCTATACTGCCCAGTAGCTGAAGCTCTCTAGGTGGTTCACAAAAGTTGACATACTTGGGTGGGGCGTTAAAAATATCCAAGCCTCATATCTCTCGGATCACACCTTGGTTTCCAGTTAACCAAATTGAGTCCCACCTTCTCACCAGGAGAGTAATGTGTGACATAAAAAAAACACAAACGCAACATCTTACGAGAGTTCAGTGATGACTGGTGAGTAGCAATTTTGAGGGAAAAGTAGACTTGTAGATCTGATGGACCACTGCAGTACCAAAACCTATGTTCCGCACTTCAAATGCCATACTCTGCCCAAACACACACTCCTAGAGTTCCTCTCAGTGCCATTTTTTTAAACCAAGTCACTCATGCTTTTAAGAAATGACACATTAGTTTAAAATAGTGGCAACTGTAAGAGGATGAGGACACTATCAGTGTGCAGTGGCTAGAGGCGTTTCAAGACCTCAAATCTGTTTACTGACAATCTAACTCTGCTCTTTGAGGCTAATGTATAAAATATCTTTAAAATATTAATATAGATTAGAAATAGAATATTAATAGAAAGTAGATGTAGTAAATAAGTTTTTTAAGAGGCCAAGACTGAATATATGTCAAAAGATTTTTAAAAAACCACTTAAGTACATAATATGGAGATGCACAAGCTTCTGCTTTTGCAGCATAGATACAAAGCAGAGCACTCTGCATATGTGGTGAAGCCCAGGGCCAAGCTAATGTCACATATTTAAATAAGCATGCTTCACCTGGCTCCTTTAACTCTGAAGAAAAAGCAGCCAGAGAGTCTCAATGCAGAAAGTGTTACTGACCCAGATTAGGGCCCACACCAGTTTTCTGCTGAAAATTTTCCCCTACCACACTGCCATTTGTCCCCAAAGGTGTTGTTTGAAGTCTCTTTTTTTCTTTTTAAAATGTATCTCTCACCCTATAGTTTCAACTGGATGTTCAAGGCAGCTCCCAAACAAGCACATTGAAATGTCAGTATAGAATAAAAAGAACTCTGAAAACCACCACAATATATTTGAACATGTTTTAAAAATTAATCTTCTAAACCAGAAAAGCCACGAGGATCTGTTTAGAGGTGGCATTTCACAAGGAGTCTCTAGTCACTGCACACAAGTTGTTTCATTACAACTCAGATTGTGTTGATTCTCACAGCCACTAGCCTAGTTTCCAAAAACTGAATAAATTGGAGCAGAGCCTGAGCAATGTGCTAAGCAACCAAAGGGTTCATATGGGAGAAGAGAGTCCTTAAGTATCCTGGGACCAAACATTTAGGACTTTAAAGATCAATATCTACAGACAATGGTTTGGATCCTAATGGAAGGGCCCCCTGCTGTTCATGGAAGAGCTTTTGAACCAGTGGAAGTTCCTGCCAGTGGAACAGGGGAGAAGCAATTTTCACAGCTTCCCTCTTCAGCCCCCACCGACATTATCCCTCGCACTGTTCCAGAACATCTCCCAACCTTCTGGAGCAGATTTTCAGGGGGTGTAGGGCAGAAGGAGAACAGGAAAGATTGCCTTTTCCTTTCTGTCAATGGGAACATCCTGTGAATGGAATTCCACTCACAGAAACTCAGGATCTGAGCAATGATGCCCAGGAATCCTCCATTTAGATATTATATTTGAAGCAGATAAATCATGCCAAAGGATGGTCTTAAGGAACTTGATTTAATGCAGAGTTCTATAGTCACTTGACTCTATCAATTAAATACATTCATATCAATTAGTAATTTCAATTGCAAGTAATTTCAATCCACATCATGCAAAGAACTTTAGCATATATTTACTTTAATGGCATATGGCTACTGGTAAGTTAACCACATGCTAAGATCCATAGGAAGGCAGTGCATCCCAGTTCACAGGTAGAAAGGTGCATGCTTTCCAGCATGTTTCTTAGTGGGGAAGATTCTGTCTTAACATAGAGGTTCTGCAAGCTCTACTGACTTGTTCATTTCTGGAAACGCTCATTTCCAGTTGCTGTAGGAAGCACTAGCTTCACATTGCGCTGGTGGTTATTCCTGCCAGGGCAAGGCAAGACTGGATACCATTTTAGTCTTGCTCTGCACTCCCTTGGGAGAGAGAATTACCGTTTAACCAGTCATATTCTGTAGTGCAGATATGCCCAGAGAGTCCTGTGTTAAGACAGAATCTTTTCCACCGCACTTAACTTCTGTCCGTGTTACTACTTATGCTGAGCTACATCACTTTCCTAATGCTGTAGCCTACATCCACTTAATTAGATGAACAGAAAGAAGTTTTATACTAGCAGGGTGTAAGTAACTGCTTCAAGTACCTTTAGCCACAGCAAGCTTTTAATCTTAGCTAGAATTCAAGTAATATGTCATTTTTAAAAGTTGGTTCCTATGAAAATCTAACTATTTGGGGAACAAGATGGAAGGGGGAGAGCTGCTTAGAGATTTTTTTAAATATGGTAAGCGGTATACAAATATATTCTGTAAATAAATAAATATGGAGAAGGGTGGTCCCAAATCCAAGACAGGGCATATAGCCACCGGATGAAATACAGGAGGTTGTCTTTCACTGTGCATATAACTCTGGGACCTAAAAGCTTCATGAGGGCATACCTGGCTTACTATAGATTCTTTCCTGATCCCAGTCACCAGAATGTGCCAAATGTGAGTTTGTGCACCTCCCTTATTAATATCATCCATAGACACAGCTGGAAGGAACTGAGGGCTTATATTTCCTAATCCCATTCTAAAATAATACATCAGTGACTAGGAGAGGGTAGGAGAGGCAAACATGATTAGTTGGCAGGTTACTTGGGTCCCTAGAAATTCTGATTCATTTTTGTTAAAAAGCCTACCACTAGAATCAGACTGGAAAGAAGTTTGTCAAGGACTTTTAATTTGCACGACCCAATTGCTGAAGAACATCTCATAAGCTAAGGATAGAACTATGTGTTACATGCACCATGGGACTCCAGGCAAAAACTGTATCTCTGTGTCCAGTTCTCTTCCTCCATATGTGTAGATACGCATACCCTGTGAGATGACAATATATGTAAGTTTCTGTATTCCCACTCTTCATCATTTGCTGGAACCGGTGGGAATGCTCACATTGAGATGATGTCACATCATTTTATTTATTCTATTTTATTTAAAATTATGTGTAAGCTGCCTTTAAGGGCAGAACCCTCTCACAGGATTTGCACTCGGATTTGCACTCTTACACATGACAGGGGGAGAGCTTGACACAGACACTGTTTTCTGCAGCAGCCTTAGGTTCATATAATGTGTAGTTCCAGCATAAGCCTTTTGCCCATTTTGTAAATACTAGGCTTTTGTTAGCCCTTTTCACATTGTCTTCCTACCATGTACAATGATTGTGTGGAGGGGAAGTGAGAGACACCTGCTGTCTCCACCGCATCCTGTATGCATTGACTGTGTCTGTGTGCACAAGACCCTATGTGCATGCTACTTATATGCACATGCGGACTCTGTGCAATCAGGGAACCTCCATATTGGTGGGGCCCAGATTGCACTTACAAATTGTACACCTGCAGGCACAGGCACAGTTGACACATGGAGGTCGGGGGTGGAGACAGTGAGTTGAAAAGGGCTATTGTGTCAACAGCTAGCCTGATAACTAATGCTATTTTTTCCTATTTAGATTGCCATGAAAGCAACAATTTCCGTGTATATTGTTATTGATATAGCGATTTAAAACTCTTTCTGTATAAGAAAGATGCAGATAATGGTAGGTGTCAAAATGCCTGGGCTTCATTTTTATTGCAAACCAGTCCTGTGGAACAGGTGCTTGAATATAAAAGGCCAGATTTAGCTTTGATGTAAGCAACATCATTTAAGTCAAGTACTAGTGCTAGCTTTTTAATTCATAGTAATGATAGTGGTGCATTTGTTCCATCTTCACAGTCAAGTTGGCATGAGTGAAACAAAAGAACAAATGAATATGTTTACTATGCAATAATGTTTGATCTGTGTTTTATTAATGAATCTGCTGTCAAAGAATGAAGGCATCGCAACCTTTGGGATGTGTGCTTCAGTTATACTAAAGAAAACAGATATTGCCATTTGGTAATAAATAATACAACATTGGGATGAGGGCTTTAGAAAACATTTTTATGTTTCTCTTAAATGATTCATTCACCACTTGCCTCTTCCTCTTCCCCTTGCCCATAACCATAAACTAGATGTAGCTTTCTGATGCTTTCAAATCAGGTTCCTCTGAAGCCCATCAGTGTCATAGCTGGAGATATCACTATCAAGAGACTTAACGCACAGTTGTCCTTGTTTTCCAGCAATCTCATTCCATAGGGGGCCTGGATGGTACCCGTAATCCTGAGTCTTAATTTCGTTTGCAGTGAGAAGGAAATCATGATTCATGGGTTCCCTCTTGTGGTTGAATCTTGCCAATGCTCTTTGATTCATAAACTATCCGAGTCAAGCTGTTGAAATCAACGTAGAAAGGCTGTAGGCTGCAAATAATTTTTGTAGGAAGTATATTTCTTGAGAAAGCTCTCAATTATATTTAGAAATAAGGAGTTCCATCTTGAAATGTTTTCTATCACTCAGTCTTTCTGGTTGTCCACGAGCAAAGAAAAGTGGAATCAGGATAGTACAAAGTAAAGAAGATAAGGAAGATCAAGAGCCAATTAGGTAAGCATAAATCCAGTTAACTCTATGTGTGTGCATAATTAGCTCAACTATATTTTCTGCCTATTTTCTTCTTCATATATTTGAATGACAATAACAACCCTAAATACTTCTACATACATTTGTGGTTAAAGCTGTTTGCATTTAAATCAATGAAATGTCATCTATCTCTAGAGAGAGAGAGAGAAAAACCCATAAATACAGCTTTTACCTTTTTAGCTTGTTCAACATCTTGCCAAATAATTCTGCTGAAGACAATGACCTGGTTCACATGACATGACAGCCCACCATGGCTTAATTTACCCACAGGGGCTGCTGCACCATGCTGGGCGCCTGTCATGTCATACAAACCCAGTCAGCAGGGGTTGTTTGAAGGTTAGGCAACCCTCAAATAACCATGTCTTGTTTTAGAATTATTTGAGGGTTTTCTAACCCTCAAACAACCCCTGCCACCTGGGTTCCCACGACATGACAAGCCATGGCAAGCTGGGCGCCCACAGCACCATGCAAAAATGACGTATGCGGGCATCCAGCTTGATGTGACTGCCCCCATCAGTAAATTAACCCATGGTGGGCTGTCATGACATGTGAATTACCATCCTAAAAGTGGTGGCTGCATTGGCCGGTATCCAATACTGCCAGTGCACTCCCTCCCATTCTGTTGCACCAGCAGGACCCAATACTAGTGTAATGGGGATTTAGCGCTTTCTAAAATAACCCTGGAAACACTCATTTGTGGATCAGGACAAGTCAGCAGAGCTGCCTTCCGTGACCTCCACTGACCTGCCCCCAAAATGAGCATTTCTGCTTGTTTCCAGTTGCTTTAAGAACAACTAGCTCTCCATTGCACTAGCAGTGGATCCTGTTGGTGCGCAGGCAATGTTGAATACTGACCTTTAAAAAAAAAATCAAGAATTTCTATCCATGAGTATGTTGCCCATCAGCAGATCTTGTCCAGACACGGCCGATTACGTAGAGTCCCATGCACACACAGGTTTTCCATGGATGGCCATGGGAAAGAATTGAGACAAGTATATGGATGCCTTATCTTGACATAGCCAACAGGACAGCCATTTTCTTTTTATACACTGTTTGCACACCACTTGACCCTCTGCCCTTTGAGGCTTGCTATAATACATAGTCCTCTACAAGCAGTGTTAAAGAAAAGATATTTTTTTAAAAAGCAATCATTTCAAGGGGTTACTGAAAACAAAACAAGAAACAGAAATATTTCAGGGGGGTTGTTTTGTTTTTGGCTGATAAAACAAGGCCAAAACTTCATGAACAGGTCTCAGTTCATTCCTAATCACAACTCCTGGATAATTGAGACTACCCATGCAGAGAGACCATCATTCATAGCTCTTCTCCTTCTTTATTAATTAGTATACTAAATTTGATGTTTTCCTATTTTAGAAAAGCAATTGGCAAAGTACAGGAGTGCCAACAAAATATAAAGTCTATATGAGCCCTAAATGAAAAATCTGGGTTCTTATCACTAATTAGTATGTTCATAGACATCCAGGAGAGGGGCAAATCTGCTTCCGCTGTAACAAAGCTTTTCTAGATTAGTGGTGTAACATTCATTACACATAGATTATTAAGGGTATGTTTCTAATTCCATGAGCATCTTTTATGTTTGCATTGCATTTCTTGTTGGTGTTCTTGGTGTTTTGTTTTGTTTTAAACCATAAGGCATGATTGTTCTTTTTTTATGTGAGATTTATTTTGACTTTGTTGTAGAGGCTGCCAGGTATATGATGGCAAGACAATAAAGTTTATTTCATCTATCTGCTATCCAGATGTCCAGTTCCTGGTTGTGACGGTCAGGGTCATATAACTGGGAAATATGCATCCCACCGTAGTGCATCAGGGTGCCCTCTAGCTACTAAAAGGCAAAAGGATGGGTACTTGAATGGCTCCCAGTTTTCTTGGAAGTCAGTGAAGACGGAAGGTATGTCATGTCCAACCCCAGGATGTGATGGCTCAGGACATGTCAGTGGTAGTTTTCTTACACATAGGAGGTGAGTAACTGTACTTTTTATATTATTGTTGTTGTTGTTCTTAGGTGTGCCTTATTTGAAATAAGCATGATCACTATTGGTCATAGTGTATGTGTCTGTTACAATTTAGTTTTAACATTTGTTATTCTGTGAAAAAATAGTCAACCAGTAGATAGACCTTTCTATCTCATGTCTGTAGCACATCCATGAAAAGGAGTCATAGAGTATCATTCTAATAATAATAATAATGCCCCAGCCCTGCTATTGTTTACTTTAGGCAAATTAAAAAGAAACTCCCATGTCCAACCTTTGGTACTGTGTGAACGTGGAGAGCGGAGGATTCCATTGTGTACATACAACTCCACGAAGTCCCATTCACTTCAACAGCAGGGACAGTTCTATACATGCTAAAATGCAACATCAGCTGGATTCCCCAGTCCCTTTTCAGTTAACTCATAAATGCTAGTCCAAACAGAGGGTTCTAATAAAATGTGTTCAGACTCAGTTTAGTAGTTAAATCCATACTTTGCTATCAGGATCAGAAACCACATTCATTTAGGGCCTTTGAATATTTCCCTTGTCTTTCATTGGTGATGTATATGGTTGTTATGGAAAATACAGAGGAAGTAAGTGTAAATAAAGGGACCCCTTTCTGGACAAAAGGCAGTCTTAAATTGTACACTCCCACGCTACACTTTAAAGGTATGGAAACAGCCCTGTGAATCTTCCCTCAGTCTAAAAGTGTATGGGAATTATCAATAGACATAACCAGTTCAGAGCAAGGTGGATGTGTTGCAAAACCTTGGAAAGTAGCTTAGATGGATGGATGGATGGATGGATGGATGGATGGACGGACAGATAGACCTATATCTCTGAGTGAGATACTTGATATTGGTCATTGCGAGCAGAGATGGGTAATGAAGAGACAGACAACAAAGCTTGGATTGAAATTGGGCCACATTTATTGAAATATCTGCAAAGGGGAAACCTAGGACAGGCCCTGACTGTACCAGTGCCTAGCTGGCACCTTTGTGGACGAAAACAAACACAGCCTGAGGAGTGGAATGACAGCCACGCCGTCCCTCCAGACTGCCCCTTATGGGGGAGGTAGGCCTTCCCGTGTCATCCCCTCCCAGGGCTGCACAGATCCTGGGTGAGTGAGGTAAGTCGATCTCCCAGGCAACCCTTATCCCCCCTCCAAGCCGCAAAACCCATGCAGAAGGCCTCAGGTGTCACCGGTCACCATAAGGTGCCTCTGAATGCTCACCATCCCTAAACTCATTCTCCTTTGCCCGTCCTAGCCGCCAACTGAAATGTGTCCAGAACTGAGGAATAATTAGACCGAACTTACCTACGTGACACACCCAACCCCATTAGCAATGTGAAGTAGGCGAAAAGGCACGCAGTCCCAGCCAATCGGACTACGAGCCAAAAAATCCTACTTGGTCCCCAAAAGGGCAACCGGTTGGGACCCACACTGCTTAAGGAAGGAAAGGAGGGACCTTCACCAACGAGGAACTGCCTGGGAGGGGGCACGGATCACAGACAAAAACTCCTCCAGCCCCTCCCCTTGCTTTTAGTGCAAAGAGCTGCCCAATGGCAGCCCACGTTATCCTTTCCCCTGCCTGCCCGCAACGCCCCCCCCCCCACGGCCAGGCAAACCGGACATGGGGGTAGGGCATTTCCCACACAACAGTTTAGGACATACCATTGATTCACAGACGTTTTCCTTTGGCTAAGTTGAAATGCAGGAAGTGACCCCTCCCCCAAGTCTCATATTGACTTGCCTCACAGAAGCATTGTGCCCTTCTTGTAACCATGATTGATGGTTTCAAATGGTGTTGATAATTCCAGAAAACCCAACAGGGTCATTCACCTGTCTTATTCCCAGTTTAGAGTATTAACCAAGGCAACCAAAGCTGTTTCCATCCCAAAACCGGGCCTGAAACCAAACTGAAATGGGTCTAGATCAGAGTGGGCAGACTTCAGGCTTGCAGGATCTACTTTGTATTTTTTTTACTAGGACTCTAAACTCCACCAACTGCAAAAGACATAACACTTACAATTAAGAAATTCTAAACCCAGGACTTTGTTTTGAGTAACACAACTAAACAGAGCTCACAGTCATTCCACAACAAAAATCCACTCTGGGTTACCCCAAATTTTCTTATTTCAGCAGTGTAATTTAGGAGTGGTGGTGCAGAGTCATTTTGATGCTGCTGTTGTTAAACGATTGACAGACATGCTCACCTACTGCAAATCACCCAGAGATCTACCACTAGATACAGATCTACTTATATTATTTAATTTATATCCTGGTTTTCTGCCAAAATTGTGCACAAGACAGCTAGCAATAATAAAATACAGGTTAAAAACAAAATGTTAACTAAAACAAAACATAAAGACAGATCCAGAAAAACACAATTAAAATACAGGAATAAAACAAAAAGCCAGCATCCAACCAATTAAAAAAACCATTCAGTAACAGACCAGCTTACACGCCAAAGGCCTGTTTGAATCAACACATATTTGTCTTCCGGCAGAAGGATAACAGAGAGGGATCCAACTCCCTCTCTCCACAGGGAGTTTTAGAGCCTGGGAATGGCCACCAAGAAGGACCTCTCTCAAAGCCCTACCAGATACACCTCCAATGGTGGGAGGATCACAAGAAGCCCCCCCCCCCCCCCCGAAGATAAAACCAGGGCAGGCTTGTATGGGAGAATGTGGTCTTTCAGGTAGCCTGATCACAAGTTGTATAGGACTTTATAGGTCACAACCAACACTTTGAATGGTTCCCTGAAACAGATCAATAACCAGTGAAACTGTTGTAACAAGGAGTCATGTGCTCCTTGTAACTAGCTCCAGTTGATAGTCTGGCTGCAGCATTCTGGATCAGCTGAAGTTTCTGAAGGCAGTCCCACGTAGAACACATCCTGGATGGGTTGCACTCTCCCTGAAGACTTAGGTTAGCAGTTTGGTTGTACTACTAGATTCCAGCCTGATCCTGGATGCCCAGGTTTCAGGAGTATGTTTGCACAGCTGAGGCTAGTGCACCAGCTGTGCCCATTCCTAGAGGTGCCTAATCTGGTCATGGCCATGCATGCCTTAGCTACATCCTATTTGAACCATTCGCCAATCTAGCATTCAGGAGCTAGAATGCTAGATCAGTGAACCCAGGGGGACAGTCACTAAGGCTACTTGGGAGCAACCAAAACCCTGTTGCACTCCCCCACCCCTAAAACAACCTAACTGCCTCCTGCTGCCATATCTCCCTCTGTCTTCTGCTGTTCCAATTGCTGCTCCCTGCTTCCCTCCACATCCCTGTCCCTTTTTGAAACATATATTTCCCTCCAGCAGACAATAACCACAGCTGTAAAACAATATACAAAACAGAAAGGCCATGGACACCACTATATCCTCAAGTACCTTGTCCAAGAATGTCAAATTTGTTACTGTAGGGAAATTATCCAACATGGTAGGATCCAGAGAAGGTTTCTTTAATAAAGGTCTCATAGCAACCACCTTCAGGCTGGCTGGCATTACCCCTTTATCTACAGAGGCATTTACTATACCCTTTCCCACTCAAACAGGCCTCTTCTTGCTTCCTTAATCAGCTAGAAAGGACAAGGATCAAGTATGAAAGAAGATGATTTCATACTACCAAGGATGTTGTAGGAAGTGGTGTGAGTGACTTTATCCACTTAATTTCTAGCAAAATTGTCGCAACCAAGTCCTCTTCTTCCACTGTATGTAGTCCTTGATGTAACAGTCCTTTCACAACCTGGAACAGTTCCACCAGATGATTCTGTGCAGATACGATGTTGATGGAAACGTATGATTTCTTTGCCACCATCATCACCACAGTATAGGCCTTAATATGGGCTCCAGCTTACATCCATTCAGATTCATCCCACATCTTCCTTCCTGCTCTAGTCATCACCCCTGCTGCTTCATTGCCCTGAACTCCCTGAAAAACCAGGGAGCATGTCTGGCTTTATCAGCAGGAAGAGAACGCTCAGGAGTGATTGCATCAGCCCCCAGGATCAGAGATTGATCAAGGCTTCAACAAAATCTCCAGCTGAGGTGGCAAAAAACTTCCCCAGAGCAGCTAGGAAACCAGCAGGATCCATTATGCTCCAAAGATATAGGGACCTTTCACATCTAACGGTAACAAATCATGGGTTAATTAACCCACAATTTGCTGTGGCATGCCACCACCATTTTGAATATGGAGCCTCTGTTCAGCCCAATCAGAGATTGCTCTGTGACGTACAAATTCAGACACTATGGGTTAATTGAGGGTTAAACAACCCAGACATAACATAGCTAACAACTAATTGTAGGTTAACTTTGGCTTGCTTTTTTTAAATATATTTTTATTTATTTTAACTTTATAAATGAAATAAACAATACCAAAAATACCAACAACCTGATCAATACTACAGTTTCCCAGTAATACAATATCCTAATGAGGACACCACAATAACAAAAAGAAAAGGAATAGGAAAAAAAGGAAAAGAAAGGAGGATAGGGAGTAGAGAAAAAGAAAGGAAAATTCTTTCCCCTTCCCTCCCGCTCCCCCTCCCCTTTAAAGGATTAAGTTTAAACTCCAGTACCCTCCGGCCTTCGATGCCATTCTATTTAAAAAACTATATCTATAACCTTAACAAACTTACAGTTTAATAAACAACCTTACATTTCAATATCATATCATCAATCTTATATCAAAGAAACAGGTCTACAGTTTATTCCCAGTAGCCTATATTAATAATAATAATAAGAAATATAGTGTTATATAATAATAAAACTTAAAATAAACCTTCAACAATCAGTACTATATTTTAAACTAGATATATAAGTACATATGCAGAATACTCCCTCAGGCAATAAATTTAAATACAGCATATCATATCTATTTTGAAATAAAAAAGCAAGAACAAAAAGAAAAGCAAGAGGCTTCCACCCTCTCTTGCCAAATGCAGGATATAATTCTTTGTGGAGACTTTTGCAAATTGGACTATGCATCATATAGTCAGTCCCTTTAGCATTTGGCACACGAAATGCCTGCTCAATATCAAGTAAATAATCAGATGGGATAGGGAGTATCTCATGCAAAAGTTTATCCACAAAAATAGGCAATTTTACATCATTAGACAGATTTTTAATCCCAATAATACGTACATTGGATCTTCGCGTGAAGGCCTCCAGTTGAGAAATTCTATCAGAGACATTTTTAAAACAAACTTGTGTCGTAGTTTCATTCCCTGCCACTCGATTTTCTAGCTTGTTAATTTTCGTCTCCATTTTTTCCCATGATGCATTAATTAGATCCACAGCTCCTTGCAAGGCGGCGATGGAATTTTGGATTAAATCCAGCCTTTTGGCTTGCTCCATAAATTGCGAAGATAAAGGCTTTATCAGAGTAAATAATTCCCCTATATCTTCTGTTTTCAAAACTTTTGACACAGGAGGTATGGGGGGAGTTGGCGGTGATGCCAGCCCCTTTCTTCTCCTCAGTGTAGTCATGTTTCTCTCAAACAGATCTTGTAGGTCCTCAGATGTTCTCAAATATTGTTGATATTTCTTAAATCATCCCTCAGGAGTTGTTGATATTTCTTAAAGCATATATTATTATGGAACACGTCAGCCCTGTTTTCTCCTATGAGATAGGAGTTTCAGAACAGCTTTTTGTGTTGGTAAAGCTCTGGGGAGATAATCCTGGAACCCAGCCCCCTCCCCCCCAATCTCGTGGGGGTACTTTTCTCCAAGATGTTATCCAGAATGCTGCCTTGCCCCCCCTTTTAATTCCAGGGGGGAGATGAAAAGGTTTTTCAACCTTTTAAAAAGCTGTTTGAGAAAGCTCCCATGGAGAGCCCATGGGAAACTGCCAGAGCAACATTGGTTCCATCCGGAAGTCCATGTTGCTTAACCCACAATTAACCCATAGTGTCTGGGTTCGCACGTCATGGAGCAACCCCTGATCAGCCTAGGGTTGCATATTTAGAATGGTTGGTGATATACAACCCTGATGAATCATGGGTTAATTAATTAATCCATGATTTGCCGCCGTTATGTGAGAACTGGATCATAGAAGAAGTCCCCCATCTCTGGATCACACTAAGAAGTCCCCCATCCCTACACAGGGGTTTCTCTAAGTCTAAACCCAACCAGGTCTTAGATATGGAACTCATTCATTTGTTGTCATATATGGGTAGAGCATGGAGCATATGAGTGATGGCCAGAAGATCATATGTGGGCTCTATGGAACTTATTTTTCATGCAAATAATTTCTTGGGCCTTCATACCACAGCAATTTCTATAGTATTTCAGTCTGAAAAGACCTACCTTTCTGAAACCCACCAAGGCCCAAACTTGAAAGCAAGTGGATAAACCTAATGTTGTGCTAATTAGGATAAACCTAGTTAGCACTGTGCTCATTACAGCAATTTATTTATTTATTTAAAACATTTGTATCCCGCCCTATATCATTAAGATCTCAGAGCAGCGTACAGATAAAATCAATTTAAACAGTATGAAACAATAAATAATTTAAACAGGTAAAAGCATATTAAACCATTAAATAAGCTAATACCAATGAGAAAATCTAAAACAATAAAACAGTTGAAACAGTGTGCAACTTTAGGGAATTCAGTAAGCCATTGGTGAAAAGCCATGTTTTAACTTGGTGCTGAAACGAAAGCAACATCTCCACCAATCAGACCTCTAAGGGAAGGGCATTACACAACTGGGGTGCCACATTAGAGAAGGCCCTCTTCCATGTCCTACCATAGTGTATGTCTTGCACTGGTGGGATGCAGAGGAGGGCCCCTCCAACAGATCTCTATCCTCAGGCAGGCGTATATAGGGAGAGGCGCTCCCTCAAATATCGAGGTCCCAAGCTGCTTAGGACTTTAAATGTCATCACCAGCATCTTGAATTCCAATCAGAAGTGTATTGGCAGCCAGCGCAATTCCTTTAAAACTGGTATTGTAAGATCTTTACATGATATTTTGGTCAACAGTCTAGGGCAGGCCCACGTAAAATGCATTGCAGTAGTCTAACTGGGAAGTTACCAGCTCATATACTACTGTGGCTAGCTTATCCCTGTCCAGGAAAGGCCACAGCTGGCTATGCATCTGCTCCTTCAGGGAGAGTGCAAGCCTATCTATGATAGGTCACTTACTCAATTCCCGGATTCAGGAGCCACCAATCCACAGAGTTTCCATCTTGTCAGGATTTAGCTTCTGTTTATTGGCTCTCATCCAGCCCATTACAGCCTCCAGCCTCTGGTCCAGCACCTTTTCTGCCCCAGCTGACTCTGATGACAAGGAGAAGTAGAGCTGAGCATCATCAGTATACTGGTGATACCCCACCCCCAAACTCCTAGTGACCTCACCCAATGGCTTCATATAGATGTTGAACACCATGGGGGATAGAACAGAACCCTGTGGCGCCCCACAGCTTAATAGCCATGGGGTAGAACAGGAATCCCCCAATACCACTCTCTGGAATTGGCCCTGCAGATTGGAGTGGAACCACTGTAACACAGTGCCCCCGACTCCCATCCCGCAGAGCCGATCCAGTAAGGTACCATGATCAATGGTATCAAAAGCCACTGAGAGATTCAGGAGGATCAACAGGGTAGCACTCCCCCTGTCTTTCACCCGGAGTAGGTTGTCAGGCAGAGCAACCGTTTCAGTGCCGTACCCTGTCCTGAAACCAGACTGAAATGGGTCCAGATAAACAGTTTCCTCCAAGAATGTCTGAACTGTCCAGCTGCCACATGCTCAAGCACTTTGCCCCCAAAGGGGATATTAGCAATAGGGCGATAGTTCTCACAACCTCTCAGTCCAGGGAGGGCCTCTTCAGGAGAGGGCGCACTACAGCCTCTTTCAAGGCAGCAGGCACCACCCCCTGATAGAGTGAGGCATTTACCACTCCCTGGACCCACCCAATCAATCCACCCCTGCTGGATTGTATTAGACAAGATGGAAAAGGGTCAAGCTTACATGTGGTAGGATGGACTGTTTCAAGCATCTTGTCCACATCATCAGGCTGTGACAACTGAAACTGATCCCAGGAGACATAACCAAACGGAGCATTGGACACCTCCCCGGACTCTGTGATAACTGTGGCATCAGGATCTAGCAAATATGAGCAACTTTCTCCTTGAAGTGCCTAGCAAATTTATTACAGCAAATGACTGAGGGTTACAATCCCAATTTCTCTGCGCCTGAGCCAGATCCCAACAGGCTCTTCACTACTAGGAATAATTTGGCTGGGTGACATTGAGGATAAGATAACAGAGGTGTAATAAGATTGTTTTTGCCATTCACCCTGCCACACAATAGGCACAACAAAGAGTCTTTGTGAATCTTCGATCATAATCACTCTAAGACCTGCACCACCTGCACTTTAGCTGTTGTACAGCCTGTTTCACCTAGATCTTCTGTAAACCAAGATGAATTATGGGCTTCACAGCACCGGAGTGGACGCTTGGGACCAATTGTACTGATGGCTGTTCTCATCTCACCATTCCATAGTGAGACCAAGGCCTCAACTGAATTGCTAGCCCTATCAGCCGAACCCCCCCGCCCCCCGAGCATTCAGGAGTCCATTGGATTCCATAAGTCTCTGGAGGTGGGCCATATCAATGGGACCCCCACCCCTGCAGGGAGGATTTGCTACTGCCAAACCAAACTTCACAAGGAAATGATCTCACCATGACAACAGGGTTGTTGACCCTCCTCCCCCAATCATCCCTCATGATAGCAATGCTATCTATTCTGTTAGTTTTGTGAGTTAGGCATATGACATTTATTAGTTTGTATCATAAATCATTTCACAATATTGTTTGTGGCATTGGCTGATATACATTTTGACAAAGAAAAGAAACACCCAAGCTCACCTTGATACTTATGGCCTGTGAAAACCATGTGAATATTCCTTCTAGAGCATGCAAACTGTAAATCTGTATGTCTGTGTGAAAGCCAGAATAAGGTTTACCAGGCATTAGAGCATTTAAACATGAGCTAAAACAGGATTACAAACTAATCCTACTTATAACCTAAAACCTATGATTCAGGAGCAGTTATAAAGGCCTTCTATCTGATGTGAGATGATGCACATTGTCCTGTCACAGTCACTAAATAATCTGGTGAAATGCTATTTCTCTTGGATAGAATTATTTTTAGAACAATACGTGACTTCAGAGAATTGAGAAAGTTTTGTTTTTAATTCCTTATGCACCAAAGCCAATTTAGTCATAGATTCTATTCAAAGTGAATGCATTTTTTCTTCTCTCTTTACCTGAAACTAGTCTCACATTATTCCACACACATTCTGCATAAAGTACACTTTCTTTGTGTAAGAACAGTATCTTCCTACTTTGTACTATCAAGCTTTTTTAGACACATTGGAAGAATTTACACTTCCTCAGGCTGGTTTTCTTCTTTCTAGGAAACTGTGGGAGTTGAGATCTGCAACAGAGATCTGAAACAGGGAGCCTGTAGTTTCTAGCTTGGGATCTGTAACAGAATTTGCAGCACCTCACTAGAATATGATTCCCAGACTTCTTTGCTGAAACCATGACAATTAAACTAGTATAAAACTAATATACATTGGCAGGTGCATTCTCCTCACCTGGCACACATCTACATTTGATATGCTACTATTTTATCAAGCTGCTATTTTGGATGGGTAGTGTTCCAGGGTGAATTAATGACCATAAGGAGAGACGACAGGCTTCATCACACAAGGCTAAAAATCCTGCACTTTACTGGGGCTTCTGTTTCTGGAATCTCTGTGGGATTAAATCGGGTCCTTTCCACATGGCTTTAAACAAAACTAAACTTCTATGTGTTTCATTACAAAGCCACTAGGTAGCGCTGTTGTTTTATTTGCAATAAAAGCAACTTTAAACAGTATACCCTCATTTATATCGACTCCATGGTGGGAGGAGGGAAAATGCCAGACTTTCGTTGGCATGGAAAACAACAGAATAGAGCTCACAAAGTGCGGGAGGTTCCCTGGAGAAGGGCTGCATCATGTACAAGACCCGCAAACTTCTGTGAGTAAGGAATCTCCATAGCAGGATAAAGGCCCGGTGTGAGGAGCCCGACATGTAGCAGCAAGAAATGAAAAACAGGTAGATTCCATTTATAAAATATGTGACAAAATAGTGTAAGTTTGTTTGCAGTATGACAAATAATTAGAGATGCTGGGGAGGTTAACTGGGATTAGATCTGGAAAAAAGCTTCAAGGGCTTGTCTCAAAGAAGAGAGAAGCTTCTGAATTCTTCACCAGCTTAGATAAAAAATTCCAATGTGTCCCTTCTTTGAACTGACTCTGGGAAAACTGGGGCTGGCTAGCCCTCCATGGGGGACCCTCTTGTGACATTGGTCCCCCAC
Organism: Heloderma suspectum; assembly: GCF_057233095.1. NCBI lineage: Eukaryota > Metazoa > Chordata > Lepidosauria > Squamata > Helodermatidae > Heloderma > Heloderma suspectum. The sequence goes on from NC_139458.1 coordinate 279,678,240, forward strand.
AGAGGGCAGGCCTCTGCCCACCCTGGCCATTTTGCGGCAATAGGGTCCCCAGTGGGGGTGGGCTTTAGTCCCCACCCCCCAACCACAAATTTTCCAGGAAAAGGTTCTTCAGTACAGCCCCCTGAGCAAAGCAACAGAAACATTTCTCTAGAGCAGTTTTGCCAGGGGCAGCTCTTAAGATAATTTCCTTAAACAAGGCAATAGAGAAATATTTGGACTCTGAAGAGTGCCCCTGGTAAAACTGTCCAATTGTCTGGAGAAATAATTCACATTCTTCTCTAGATTTTTTTTTTTTTACACGAACACAAATAATTTCCAAGCTATACCGAGGTGCGCAGGGGAGAGCTTACCCATCTTTTTAAATAATAAAGACTAGCATTCTCTGCTGTGTTGTGCATTTTATGGCAAAGGAGTCTAAACATTTAAAAATGAATAATTTGTGGACAGCAGTTTGCCCCTTATATGAATGCACATTCACAAACCAGTATGCAAATGGAGATCGCTGCACATTGACTGAAGAACTCAGTGGAAACTCAACCCAAAATGATCTACTGGTTTCTTTATTTCAGATAGAGAACATATTATGCTGCATATTTAAAAGAATTAGCTATATTCCCACAATATTATCCAAACTGTGTTAAATAGCTGAAAACTTTCACATTTTTCTCTTCACCCTTTTCTGCATACGTTATTCAAACAGGTTTTTCTCTTCATCATAGAGTAGTAATGCAACATGGTGCCTGTGGCAAGGGTCCTGCAATGGCCTTGGGTGCCTGTGGCATAGAATAACTATGCAGGGCTTGGAGGGATCACTGCCAGTGCTGGAGGCCTGTCAGACTGGGATCCTATATGCGCTACTGCTGCAGTGCAGCATAATGTAGGGATACGTTGTAAGAGGACTCAGATAGTTATGAGACTGCAGTCCTGTATTCGCACATCCATTGGTCCAATGTCCAGCTGATGGCAGGACTGCACTCTTAGTCCATTTCAGAGTCAAGCAATATGTATCGTTATGAGGTAAATTCCATTTCAGAGTATTCCACCAACTGACAAGTAACATTCTTCCAGTTGATGAACTACAGAAGTGACAGCTAAGTAGTCTGGCCTATGAACAAAGCAAATAAAATCTGATTCATCTTCAGTAGCTGGCATTTTATGCCCTAAAGCACTATAAACAGAAATGAAGTCTGCCTATAAATCTGTATCCTTATTATATTGCACCAGACTAATTATTATGATTGGCCTCTTCAGTGCCTGAGGAAACTGAAGGACTGGCAGAAAATGGAAGATATACAAAATATATTAGTATTAATCTTTACCTCCATAATATATGATATAGTCATAGCAGCACTGATGGCTGTAGATAAGATTCTGAATCCCATCAACTTAGTAGTCCGATCTATGCAGTTTTTCATTTAAGTAAGACTCCCTAAGATCAGACATAAAATTGCAAACCTGACCCAGGTCCTGTTTCCACAACAACAAAAGAAGGGAAGAGTGGCTTACCCACATTTTCTAGGACCCATTTTTGGTCTGGGCAAGGCTCCATGGGGGTATGTATCGCCCCATTTTAAGTCACTTCTCCTAACATACTTCGGGGGTGGGGGGTAGAGTGATTGTCATCTGACTGGCAGGGGCTGCTCAACCAGTAAGAGAGGCTCCCCCCCTTCCAGGCTCCCCCCCACTTTCTCCCTAACGAAGGTGCAAATTAGAAGTAATTACTTCCGATGTGTGCAAGAGAAGACTCCTAACGAGCCCCAGTCTTTCTGTACCATTGCTGCGCTTGATCACTGTAACGGGGACGGGGGGAGAGAATTATGTAATTATAAAGGTCATAGACTCATAGGGTTGGAAGGGGCCTACAAGACCATCGAGTCCAACCCCCTGCTCAGTGCAGGAAGCCTGATTCCCAGGCAGTCTCCCATCCAAGTACTAACCAGGGCTGACCCTGCTTAGCTTCAGAGATCAGACAAGATTTCTGATGTCGGCATTTGGGAGAGAAGCCTCACTGAGCACAATGTTACTTCTGAGTAGACACGAATTGGTTTGTGCTTGGAGTCACAGGGACGGGAGACAGGAAACACCCCTTGACTGGGATCATGGTGAAAGGCACATCCCTGGGCAGGGCTATCATACCTGATGTCAACACGGGTGTTGGGGCACACAGCAACTATACCAAGGAGAACTCGACTTAAGGAAAAGAATCGGAATGTAAGCAGTCTCGGGAGATCCGTTTTTTCCCTGATAAGCTCCAGGGTGGCTGCTGGATGGCTACAACATCATGTATCCCTAACAACCCCAACACGCAGCCAGCTCGGAGTAAAATGCTGGTGGAAACACCCCCCCGCCCCAGTCTTCAAGGTGGTCTTATTTCCAAAGTAACATCTGACAAAATCTCAGAACAAACATCAAAGTGTACAGATAGTTTAGGCATTACTAGCTTCATTCCCCTTTCCCTTCCTTCCCTTTCCTCACTAATAGAAATTGTATTTTGTAAGACTGAACCATTCAGGCAGGGTCTGCCTTATTTTTTCATCTTTGAAAAATGGCTAAAGATTCCGGGTGCTTCATTAATAGAATTTGCTAAGATTATAAATTCAACAAAGTGAAGGGCATTTCAAGTTAGATTCCACATGGCTGGCCTATCTTAACCTAACAGTTCATGGCAGCTGCTTTCAAATCCACCCTAGTCCATAAAACTTCAATTCTGTGTCAGAGTTTGAACCAAACGTGAAATATAAACATGGCCCATCTTTCTCATAAGATAAAGATATGTATTTGAAAGTCCATCCTTCCACATTATTAATTTGTTTTTTATTTCATATTGTATCCTCTTGATATACCCTTGCTGACATTCTGCCGTAATATTATCTATAAATACTTAATGGTCATCTAAAATATCTGTTTGTACCTTTCCAAACTTAAGACTAATTTTTCAGGGGTAGCCGAGTCCTCAGAGCTGTAAACCAGATTTCTGTACCTGGATTTAAACCAGTTAATTGTCCTGTTGGTGTAATGAAATCAGCTTAAATCCTTAATGGAAAAAATCACCTTAAACTAGAGGACACATCACTTTGGGATAAGAGTCACGCTATCAATTCATTGTTATCATTTTTATTCCTTCGAGAAAGTTTATATAAGGATTATATTTATTTATTTCACTGGCATGGAGTGTGTGTGTGTGTGTTTCTTTCTAACTATAACTACTATATTTTATTAAGACTAGATTTATGTGAAATACGTTCTCAGAATGTAGGAGGGGAAACCGGATGTCAAAAGAGATGCCATATATGTAATATTTCACAGATTGAAAACAGGACAGTTCCTCCATAACAGTAACTGAAACTCTAAGAGCAAATGTATTTTAATGAGCTATATTTTAATGAGCCCACTCATGAATTGGTTAAGTGGAATGTTTGTATTTAAGTTAGCTGTATTCTGTTGACTTAAATGAGACTAAATAGTATTAAATCCAATATTTCAACTTAATTAGTTTGGCTTTGTATATCCAAGAATACTGATAGACAAGATCTGTAGAGAGACGGGTTATATGTAAACAACTTCTGCCATTTGAGGAATGAGATTTCCAATAGGGAGAGCTTTGTGGTTACAATTGGAGGTTATATATTACGGTAGCAGATAATGTATTTGAACCGAACAAAACTATTTTCTTCTTACCTACTTTACTTTCCCAGATTAGCCTTCATTTGTGCTACAGTTTCTTTCAAATGTGTATGTCTGCATGCAAATGGGGACTACAGAATATTAAAAGTAGAAGAATGGGACTTGTCGGAGAATAGTTCCTCTTCTCTTTCAGAAACCAGCACCTTATCAATGGTCTTTGAGAGAGACTTCTTCTAACACTCTTTCCATGGTAGTTTTAGCTGGCAGATTTATCATCAATGGCCTATTACGATTAATAGCTCTTTTCTTGCTTATTGTCTATAGTCTATCAGGATGCCCCAGAGCTACATCAGCAATGAAGAGAGCAAAGCTGTCGGGAGAACAAATGCTTACAATAAAGCAGCGGGCTAGCAATGGTAAATAGTTAATTGTTCTGGATTAAATGAGACTGAAATATTACTGTTACTTCACTCTCTGACTATGGGAATAATTTACTCAATATGATATTATTATGGAGTCCCAAACACAGTTTTGGAGTTTTTCTAAAAGGTGTCATCACAGTACAGTACACAATACCAGGGTATGATTCTGCTGCTGCTACTACATGAGTTTTTAATTTAATTTTAATCTTTTTTTACCCTGCCCTTTTACCCAAAACTGGGCTCACAAGACAACTGTCAAAAGAATGAAATCAATGGGATCTAAAAACAATTGAATAATCTTTAAATAGTTCAATAGTTTAAAAGACAGCCAAAAAAAAGTATAGCAAGAAGAAATTAAAAGTTACTTCCATTAGACCAAGGGTTATTATTAGGCTTCAGATCTTACACATTTTTAATATTTATGCAATGATTAAAGTTAGTGAAGTTGGGGCAAAGGCAGGGCACAAAATATTGACTTGAGAAATCTTAAACCAGGAAAAAAAATGGAAAATGCTAGAAAAAGTCAAGGAAAATCCTCTGCAATATCAATAATTAATACAAGCCTTCAAATATAGCAAACCAAGGAAGAGCAGCTGGTGACAATGGCAGTGAGAAGGCAGATTCAGTCTGAGTGAGGATGTCACGCCCAGGGGCCTCAAAAACCTGGAGCTGGCACTGTGTGCAATTGCCCTGCTTCATTCTCAGAATTTTTCAAAGGGTCCAGACAACATCATCTTCCATTTGTGACCTTCCCATATTTTCCCACTACTTCTTCCAACTTCTTTCTTCCCACAGAAGAAAGGAAGAAAAAATGGAATGATTGCTTCTCTTTTTTTGACTGGTAGTGCTGGGAGCCCTCCATCTGGAAGCAACCTCAGTCGTTTAACACAGATTTATAACTTGTTTATTTAAATGTCTCCTTTTCAATGTACAGGTATAGAAAATGATGAAGAAATTAAACAGTTAGATGAAGAAATAAAGGAACTAAATGAATCCAACTCCCAGATGGAAGCCGATATGATTAAACTCCGAACACAGGTAACAGTTTTATGAAGCCCTAAATGTGATGGCTTTTTACACTACTTGCTTTAAAATATATGTATATAGGCTAATCATAGTCTGGAAATATTTATTTTCTTTCCCCTTTTCCCCCTAATCTTTTAATTAGTTTGAAATAATGTAGCTTAGAAAACAGTACTTTAGGACTACTTCATGAATGCAGTGGTCTGAACACAAAATTTAATTTTTTTCTTCACCATGAAGACTATCCAGATTTTGTTCTGTATGGATACGTGCAGCTGTCACTTACATAAGTATGGGCAGTTGCGGGGACATGAGGGAAGGCAGATCAAGAGAGGCCAATAGGTAAGGGGAACAAGGGAGAGATCCCTTGTTCCGGGCCTGTCCAGAACCAAAGGATAGCTGGGGGAGGCGTGACTCCATCTTCTGCCCTTCGTTTGCTGCTCTGCACTGCCGGGTCAGTTACCCAGAAAACCTCCCTCATCCATGACATGATCTTGGATGAGGGTGCAGACTTGGCATGTATTATGGAGACCTGGCTGGCTGAGGCCGCTGCTCCAACTCTTGCGGCCATGTGTCCAGCTGGATTTTCGTACGCACAGCAGCCGAGGGCTGGGGATCGGGGAAGGGGAGTGGCTGTTACCTACAGAGAGTCTTGGTTTTCACCAGACCCCCTCTCCGGGAGACCAAGTTTGCTGAGTGCATGTACTGGAGGTTGGGCCCGAGGAGCAGTCTGGGGATTCTGCTCGTGTACCGTCCACCCCGCTGCATGACTGACTCCCTGGCCGAGGTGCTTGAGGTGGTCTCTGATGTGCAGTCCCCTAACTTATTGGTGTTGGGGGATTTCAATGTACATTCAGAGGCCGTTCTCACGGGGGCACCTCGGGACTTTATGGAGACCATGGCTTCCTGGGAGCTGCACCATATTCTAACTGGGCCCACCCATGTAGCCGGTCATGCACTAGACCTTGTGTTGTTTTCTGGAGAAGCGGGGAGTGATCTGGAAGTCGGGGGTATATCCACCACCCCCTTGTCATGGTCAGATCACTATCTGGTGACGTTGGACTTCTCGGTTCCACAACCCCTCCGCAGGGGTGGAGGACCCATTAAAATGGTCCGCCCCAGGCGTCTTATGGATCTGAATGGATTCCTGAACACACTTGGGGATTCTCTGGAGCACGCCAACGGCCACTCGGTGGAGACCCTGGTGGGTGGCTGGAATGCCGCAATCACTGGGGCATTAGATCGGGTGGCTCCGAAATGCCCTCTCCCCCTGGACAGGGCTCGGACTGCACCATGGTTCAATCCGCAGTTATGAGCTCTGAAGCAGGAGGTGAGACGGCTAGAGCGCCGGTGGCGGAAGTCTCACTCCAAAGGCGATCAGACACAGGCTAGAGCTGTATCTTCAGCCTATCATGTGGCAGTGAAGGCAGCAAAAAAGAAATATTGTGCTGCCTCTATTGCGTCCGCAGAGTGCTGTCCCAGGAGGCTGTTCCAAGTGGTCCAGATCCTGGCCGGTCCAGTGGCTCCAGAACCACTGGAGCATTCTAAGGCCTCCTGTGAGGCCTTGGCAAGGCCCTTTGCGGATAAAATTAATCGGATTAGGAGTGTTATTCTGTGTGCTGTGGATGCAGTTAGTGAGCAAGAGGTGGTCTGCGGCAAACCGGTTTTGTGGGATCGGTTCCAGCTTCTTCCTTCTGATGAAGTGGACAAGATGCTTTCATCTGTAAGGCTGACTACCTGCTTACCTGCTGTCAGGAGCACCCTAGCTGCCTCTTGCAGTCCCCACCAACAGCCAACTCAGGACACAGACGACGAGGGATTCTTTCCAAGACTTTATTCCTTTATTCCTTTAATACTTTATGACTCTTCTGATGAAGTGGATAAGGTGCTTTCATCTGTAAGGCTGACCACCTGCTTACTTGATCCTTGCCCATCTTGGCTCATTATGGGCTGCAGAGAGAGACTGGGTGAGGGGATCAGGGCGGTCATGAACGCCTCCCTTGAGGAGGGAGTGATGCCATCAGCCCTCAAGGAGGCAGTGATAAGACCACTCTTAAAGAAGCTCTCCTTGGATCCCGAAGTTCTGAACAACATTTGCCCAGTCTTAAATCTGCCATTTTTGGGCAAGGTGATCGAGCGGGTGGTGGCGATGCAGTTGAGGGCACACTTGGAAGAAGCCGATTATCTAGATCCATTTCAGTCGGGCTTCAGGCCTGGGCATGGGACAGAAACGGCCTTGGTCGCCTTGGTGGATGATATGAGGAAGGCTCTGGGTGGGGCGAATGCTCCTTCCTTGTTCTCTTCGACCTCTCAGCAGCTTTTGATACCATTGACCATGGTATCCTCCTGGACCGCCTGGAGGGGTTGGGCATTGGAGACACCATATTACAGTGGTTCCAGTCCTTCCTTTCCAGCAGGTTCCAGAGGGTAGCACTGGGAGAGGAGGTTTCAGACCTGTGGCCGCTCACTTGTGGGGTGCCACAGGGTTCCATCCTCTCCCTGATGCTATTTAACATCTATGTGAAGCCACTGGGAGCTCTCATCAGGAGGTTTGGGGTGTCGTGTCATCAATATGCAGATGACACGCAGCTCTGCCTCTCGTTCAAATCTTTACCAAGGTTGGCTGTAGAATCCCTGTCCAAATGTCTGGAGACAGTGAGTGGCTGGATGGGGAGCAATAAGCTGAAGCTGAACCCTGACAAGACCGAAGTACTTTTGGTGGGAGACAAGAGGAGGTTGGGGGGTGTTGACCTGGTGTTGAATGGGGTACGGCTACCAGGTCCGCAGCCTGGGGGTCATTTTAGACTCCCACCTGTCCATGGAGGCTCAGGTGTCAGCTGTGAGCCGGAAAGCGCTGTACCAACTCCATCTGATATGGCGGCTGCGCCCCTTCCTTCCCGACCATCTGATCCCCTCGGTAGTAGATGTCCTGGTCTCCTCTCGTTTAGACTACTGTAATGCGCTCTATGTGGGGTTACTCTTGAAGACAGTTCGGAAGCTGCAGCTGGTACAGAATGAGGCGGCTCGCCTAATTACAGGCAGCCGCCGGTGGGATCACATCACTCCAGTGCTGAAGGAGTTGCACTAGTTACCAGTTGTTTTCCGGGCCAAATTCAAGGTGTTGGTTTTGACCTTTAAAACCCCATAAGGTTCCGGCCCAGCCTGCCTTAAGGAGTGCCTCCAGCAACACCAGACAGGCCGCTTAACAAGATCAGCCTCGGATGGCCTTCTCTCTGTCCCATCAGCCAGGACAGCTAGGGTGGTGAGGACAAGGGAGAGGGCCTTTTCTGTGGTGGCCCCCACTCTGTGGAACTCCCTCCCTAGGGTACTCCGCCATGCCCCCTCTTTAATGAGCTTCCGCCGCACATTAAAAACGTGGTTGTTTGGGCAGGCATTTGGGGTGGGTTAGGGTATTTTTTATAATGTTTTTAATGTAGAATTTTATTGTTTTAACTGTTTTGTTGTTGTACATCGCTCAGAGTGGCTGGGTGACCAGACAGATGGGTGATTAATAAATTTAATTAATTAATTAATTGCTAAACCATTTTGCCAATGCACAGTAGATGCTACATTGGCCAGGTTTACACAATCAGTCAGGAAAACTACACAGTATGTTTGTTTCCCCTGCCCCCACACATGCCCGCCATTTGCTTAATTACCTGTGCCACATCCTTGTTTGCTGTGTCGTCCCTGCCTAGCGTTGAATCCCTGCCAGTAACTAGAGTTTTCAAGTCTATTTTGAAAATATAACAAAATAGAGAAGAGTTATTAAAGGATATCAAAGCTGTATACACGCTCCCCCATCCCTGTGACCTCACATTTTCCAGTGGCTACTGTGCTCCTGAAACTCTGGGCTATGTGGAACATCTCATAGAAAATGGCTATGATGTTAGCCCCCATAGGGCAAGGCTTCCTCACCTGGGCTGCTACTGATGTCTTTTGCAATTTTGGCTCCTTCTGGTAAGCGCAAAAGGCAGAGGGGGAGCAGGTGTTTACAAGCCTTCCCCAGTCCTCAGATGTTCCAACTGCCACTCTTCTTCTGAATCTTTGGGTCACAGTAGGTCTCATAGTGGAATGACCCTCGCCAGGAAATGGCTGTCAGAGGAGCCAGATGTTAGTGCCTCACAGGGCAGGGCTTCTTTACCTGGCCTGCCATCACTGCTGATGTCTCTCACAGTTTTGCCTCTTGGTGGCAGACACAAGAGGCTCAGGGAGACCAAGGTGGTTACAACTTACAAACCTTAGTCCTCAGACGTTCCAACTCACAAACCCTTTTCCTGTCAAAAATTGCCCCTCCCTGATCCCGAAGCTACTTATTGGTCTAATTTTAAAATTGAGGCAACCAGGAGCTTCAAGGAGGTGATTGTTGGCAGGAAAATAGTGCAGGGGACAAGGGGGAAAGGACCTTTGTACTGTGGTCCTGATCCAGAGCAGGAGGGCCCACAGTTCCTTTTTGAAAAGGAAAAGAACAAGATTAAACATGTTCTTAATTTGTATCTAGTTTGATCCTGAGTGCTCTACTGCACAATCAGATCATTGCCTGTTCCAGCGGGTTTTGCTTTCATGTCCTATTTCTATTTATTGTTGACTCAGAGAAATTTGTCAGAAAGTTTAGTTTTCCACAGATAAAAGTGGACATGGAAATTAAGACCATTGGTTGGTAATTTTATACCATATGCATTGTGGCAGTAAAGGCAGATTTTTATTGGAAGATTATCAGATATGGACAATCATTCTGCAAAATTGTAGAACAGATCTGTTGTATTGCCTGACTTACTTTACTTTCTTAACTGTCATCTTTCCATAAAGTTATGAAACAAACACATAATACACACAGCAATGCAATACACATCACATCACATCACATCACATCAACTCTCTGCCCAGCCTGTGTGACTTTGATTAATGTTTTTGTTTTCATCGTTCATGGAAATATTATTTTCTGTCAAGGATATGTAAAATATAATATAATTTGTGGTAGAGCCTTGCCATATTTTTTTTTTCTTAGCAGCCTAAAATGCAGGACAGACTCATGCCAAGAATCTATGTCTGCTTTTCCTTGCATCTAGCAGTTTTTTAAAAATAATGTAAAATGCCATTAACTTCATAAGAAAAAATGGCCAAACTTTAAAAGTGGGTACTTAAAATCTTCAAATGTTCACCTACATATCTGGCCTGTAATTAACTTCATTCATTCTCCAATCATCAATAGGATTATGTTCACAAATTGTGGACCTAGGATTATTATAATGTCTGGTTTCTCAGGCCCAAACTAGAAATTATGAGGGACTCCTGGCTGCCACTGATGAGCACCCCTCAGTAATATCTAATAAAAGATAATGTATGACATGATAACATCATACTTGGAATTTCCCTGCCCCTCTTTCACTTTATTGGCTGCCTTTTGCATGGGATGGATGGACTGACTTACTCTGGGTGTTATGTCTCACATTTTATTTTACTAAACGTTACTAGGCTGTCACAAATACCTGTGGAGGCTACTTTGAGCCTTACTTCAATTGGAATTGAGTGTTGATTTAAAATTAGAAGCCAGATTATATTTTCTCTTGAAAAAGCAGTCAACATCAGTGCTCATCCCACTGATTTATTTTTCATTCTTATGCCAATTAGCTCATTATGACTTACAGCACAACTCCACAAACAAAACTTTTTTGTCAGACATGGCAACTTTGCTGTGTGTAGATTTGCCATCTAATTATTTGACTCATACCCAGTCCGAAATGGTACATGCAAAGTTCATGCAAAGTATGTTCAGCTGACAGTTTTCTGCATGTTCCAGCTGCAAATATATATTCTTGACTTGGGTTCAGATGCTGAAATCTGATTCATTCATACATATTCCTACTGGGGACACCCAGTGCAGATGTCTCACTGACTTCACTGGAACAGTTGTTGTTGTTGTTGTTGTTCAGTCGTTCAGTCGTGTCCGACTCTTCGTGACCCCATGGACCATAGCACGCCAGGCCTTCCTGTCCTGCGCTCTCTCCCGGAGCGTGCTCAAGTTCATATTCATTGCATCCGTGATGCTATCTAGCCATCTCATCCTCTGCCGTCCCCTTCTCCTTTTGCCTTCAGTCTTTCCCAGCATCAGGGTCTTTTCCAGGGAGTTTTCTCTTCGCATTAGGTGGCCAAAATATTGGAGCTTCAGCTTTATTATCTGTCCTTCCAATGAGCACTCAGGGTTGATTTCCTTTAGGTGGACTGATTTGACCTCCTTGCAGTCCAGGGGACTCGTAAGAGTCTTCTCCAGCACCACAGTTCGAAAGCATCAATTCTTCGGCGCTCAGCCTTCCTTATAGTCCAGCTCTCACAGCCATACATTACTACTGGGAAAACCATAGCTTTGATTAGACGGACCTTTGTCGGCAAGGTGATGTCTCTGCTTCTTACTATGCTGTCTAGGTTTGCCATAGCTTTCCTCCCAAGGAGCAAGCGTCTTTTAATTTCATGGCTACAGTCACCGTCTGCGGTGATCTTGGAGCCCAAGAAAGTAAAATCTGTTACTGCTTCCATTTCTTCCCCTTCTATATGCCAGGAAGTGATAGGACCAGATGACATGATCTTAGTTTTTTTAATGTTGAGTTTCAAACCAGCTTTTGCACTCTCCTCTTTCACCCTCAACAAGAGGCTCTTGAGATCCTCTTCGCTTTCTGCCATTAGGGTGGTATCGTCTGCATATCGGAGGTTGTTGATAATTCTCCCAGCAATCTTAATTCCGACCTGTGATTCATCCAACCCGGCATTTCTCATGATGTACTCTGCATATAAGTTAAATAAGCAGGGTGACAATATGCAGCCTTGTCGTACTCCTTTCCCAATTTTGAACCAATCAGTTGTTCCATGTCTGGTTCTTACTGTTGCTTCTTGACCCTCGTACAGGTTTCTCAGGAGACAGGTAAGGTGGTCTGGTACTCCCATCACTTTAAGAATTTGCCACAGTTTGTTGTGATCCACACAATCAAAGGCTTTAGCGTAGTCAATGAAGCAGAAATAGACGTTTTTCTGGAATTCTCTTGCTTTCTCCATGATGCAGCGAATGTTGGCGATTTGATCTCTAGTTCCTCTGCCTCTTTGAAACCCAGCTTGTACTTCCGGTAGTTCTCGGTTCGCATACTGCTGAAGCCTAGCTTGTAGGATTTTGAGCATCACCTTGCTGGCATGTGAAATGAGCGCAATTGTGCGGTAGTTTGAACACTCTTTGGCGTTGCCCTTCTTTGGAATTGGAATGTAAACTGACCTTTTCCAGTCTTGTGGCCACTGTTGAGTGTTCCAGATTTGTTGGCATATTGAATGCAGCACTTTAACAGCATCATCTTTTAGGATTTTAAATAGCTCGGCTGGAATACTGTCATCTCCGCTAGCTTTGTTGTTACTAATGCTTCCTAAGGCCCACTTGACTTCACTCTCTAGGATGTCCGGCTCAAGTTCAGTGACCGCACTATCATGGCTATCAGGGACATTCAGATCTTTCCTGTATAGTTCTTCTGTGTATTCTTTCCACCTCTTCTTAATCTCATCTGCTTCTGTTAGGTCCCTGCCTTCTTTGTCCTTTATCATGCCCGTCTTTGCACAAAATGTTCCCTTGAGATCTCCAATTTTCTTGAAGAGATCTCTAGTCTTTCCCATTCTGTTGTTTTCCTCAATTTCTTTGCATTGTTCATTTAAGAAGGCCTTCTTGTCTCTCCTTGCTATTCTCTGGAACTCTGCATTCAGTTGGGTATATCTTCCCCTTTCTCCCTTGCTTTTCGCTTCCCTTCTTTCGTGAGCTACTTGTAAAGCCTCATCAGACAGCCACTTGGCTTTCTTGCATTTCTTTTTCTTTGGGACGGATTTCGTTGCTGCCTCCTGAACAATGTTACGGACCTCCGTCCATAGTTCCTCAGGCACTCTGTCTATCAGGTCTAATCCCTGAAATCTATTCCTCACCTCCACTGTATATTCATCAGGGATATGATTTAGGTCATACCTGAACGGTTTAGTGGTTTTCCCGACGTTCTTCAATTTAAGCCGAAATTTTGCAAGAAGCAGCTCATGATCTGAGCCACAGTCAGCTCCAGGTCTTGTTTTTACTGACTGTATGGAGCTTCTCCATCTTTGGCTGCAAAGGACATAATCAATCTGATTTCGATATTGACCATCTGGTGACGTCCATGTGTAGAGTCGCCTCTTGTGCTGTTGGAAAAGAGTGTTTGCTATGATCAGCATGTTCTCTTGGAAAAACTCTATTAGCTTTTGTCCTGCTTCATTTTGTACACCAAGGCCATGCCTGCCTGTTATCCCGGTGATTTCTTGACTTCCTACTTTAGCATTCCAATCCCCTATGATGAAGAGGACATCTTTTTTTGGTGTTAGTTCTAGAAGGTGTTGTAGGCCTTCATAGAACCGATCAACCTCAGCTTCTTCGGCCTCAGTGGTTGGGGCATAGACTTGAATTACTGTGATGTTGAATGGTTTGCCTTGGATTCGTACTGAGATCATTCTATCATTTTTAAGATTGTACCCCAGTACTGCTTTTCCCACCCTTTTGTTGACTATGAGTGCTACTCCATTTCTTCTAAGGGATTCTTGCCCACAGTAGTAGATATGATGGTCACCTGAATTAAATTCGCCCATGCCTGTCCATTTTAGTTCGCTGATTCCCAAGATGTCGATGTTCAATCTTGCCATCTCATGTTTGACCACCTCCAGCTTACCTTGATTCATTGATCTGACATTCCAGGTTCCTAAACAATATTGTTCTTTACAGCATCGGATTTTCTTTTCACCGCCAGACACATCCACAGCTGAGTGTCCTTTCGGCTTTGGCCCAGCCGCTTCACTCTTTCTGTCGCTACTTGGAAATACCCTCTGCTCTTCCCCAGTAGTATATTGGACACCTTCCGACCTGAGGGGCTCATCTTCCGGCGTCATATCTTTTAGCCTTGTGATATGTTCCATGGGGTTTTCTTGGCAAGAATACTGGAGTGGGTTGCCATTTCCTTCTCCAGTGGACCACATTTTGTCAGAACTCTCTGCCATGACCTGTCCGTCTTGAGTGGCCCTGCACGGCATAGCTTATGGCTCCACTGAGTTACGCAAGCCCCTTCGCCACAACAAGGCAGTGATCCATGAAGGGGCACTGGAACAGTATGCAAATATGAATAACTCCATGTTTTAAAATGGAAGTATAGATACTGAAGCTTATGCTTTTGGTGGAAGGGCATAGCCTCCTTTATATTTTTGGGGTCCCCTGTATAAAATTGTGTTCCATACCACCACTACGACCCATAAGAACACAAGAAGAGCCATGCTGGATTAGACCAAGGGTCCATCTAGTCCAGCATTCTGTTCACCCAGTGGCCAACCAGCTGTTGAATGGGAACTCACAAGCAGGGCATGAGTGCATCAGCACCCTCCCACCCATGTTCCCCAGCAACTGGTGCACATAGACCTACTGCCTCTGATAGTGGAAGTAGAGCATAGCCATCAGGACTGGTAGCCATTGATGGCCTTCTCCTCCAGGAATTTGTCTAACCCCCTTTTAAAGCTATCCAAATTGGTGGCTAGGCCATCTTGTGGTAGCGAATTCCATAGCTTAACTATGCACTGGGTGAAGAAGTGCTTCCTTTTATCTGCCCTGAAGCTCCCACCAGTCAGCTACATGGGATGGCCCTGGGTTCTAGTATTATGAGATAGAGGGAAAAATGTCTTCCTATCCACATTCTCCACACCATGCATAATTTTGTACATCTCTATCATGTCTCCTCTTACTCACCTTTTTTACAAGCTAAACAAGCCCAGCTGTTATAACTTTCCCTCATAGGGCAGTGGCCCCAGCCCCTTGATCATTTTAGTTGCCCTCCTCTGCCCTTTTTCCAGCTCTACAACATCTACACACACACTCCCTGTTTTCTGGATTTTTACATATGCAAAATGAGGAGATAAAATTCTGAGACAGTAGACTGCACCATACCATTTCAAACTGTGGGTATGGGGATCACATTTTTAATATTCCCCCCTACATTCAAAACAAAATAATAAAAAAAACTTCCTGCAAGCATAAAAGTAAATAGCAGGGAACAGGGATAGGCTGGTGTACCAGTTTTCCAGTTGCTGCAACATTTTTACATGATGGAATATTCAAAAAACCATATACCACATCTGCAGTCTAAAACAGTTCAATCCAGTCTACCATTTGAGGATTATTCATATAAAGAGGATTAAAAACAAAGCGCTGTGGATGAGATTTTTATTTTTTTAAGCAAGTGCATAAATATTGGATGCTGAGTCTCTGTTATGCATCTGAACCAGCAAATCCCAAACTATTTATTTAATGTTACGGAGTACAAAGACAAACTTTAAACTGATAAACATTTTAAAGTTGAGTAAAGACACTTCATGTAAACAACACTTTCACTCTTAAAATATTACGGCTTGGATTCAGAGTTCCTGCATAAATGAATACATTTCTGCTAGAGGAAGTGCGGGGGTGTGGGGAAGGGAGGCAATTTTTTTTCCCCCTGAAGCCCTTTGTGCCCCGTAAAAAGCTGCTCTGGAGGGTTTGGAAACCTTGCCAAACAATCAGGGAGGTGGTGCTGGGGGCTGCAGCAGAAAAGGGGAATTAGTGAAAATCATTTTCCCCTCCTTCACCCAGCGGGAGCCTCTGCTGGATCTCAGTTTCTTCTGTGATCCGAAGGAGCTCTTCCATTCATGGAAGGAACATTCTGGATCCAACCCAATGTTATAGTTAACATTTTTTTAAAAATCACTTTTAAAACAGTCTACCTTGGATTACATTGTACACTAATCTGTTCCTTTTAGATTACCACAATGGAGAGCAACCTGAAGACGATAGAAGAGGAAAACAAAGTAATTGAACAACAAAATGAGTCTCTTCTTCATGAATTGGCCAATTTAAGCCAATCTTTAATTCATAGTCTAGCTAATATCCAGCTACCACATATGGTAAGTGACTAAGGGCACAAGTTACGGAATTTGGCAGTCTCCTTCACCTCATACAGTAGATGTCTTTTTGTTTTTATGTTTATGGCTCCTCAAGCAGATGGAGATTTGCGGTATCAACCCAGAAACCATAGAGATAAATTTAACTGCTAAAAAAGACACGGTGGGCCAATTCCGATGTCTCCTGTAAAATTAAGTAAGCTCTGAACTAGGCCTTTTAATGTGCTAAGAAAATGGTGTCAATGTGCTGTGATAAATTTGTTTTGCATAAATGAATATACGATTAAGCAAATAAAAGTTGTATATGAACTGCTATTTAATATCTCGTAGGAACCAATCAATGAACAAAATTTTGATGCTTACGTGACCACTTTGACGGACATGTATACAAATCAAGATCGTTATCAGAGTCCAGAAAATAAAGCCCTACTGGAAAATATAAAGCAGGCTGTGAGAGGAATTCAGGTGTGAACAGCTGCTGTAGTGGTGAAAATCTTACCTTAAAAAAAAAAAAAAAAAGATGCCTCTTGTTTTTTGCTGCTGTAATTTACCAGAAAGTGTTATATATTTCTTTCTGTTTGAAACAGTGTTATGCTTACAAGACTTCATAATAATTTTATGTCTTGCTTTAAAGATAGTTAACTGCAGAATAGTTTTTTGAATACATTCACATTTTGTACGTTTTCATATAAGCTGACATAGTGTGATATGCCATGTAATGTTTATAGCTGCTAATGTATGCACATTTTTGGGGTAAATATATTTCTGAAGAGGTAAGCTGATCAAAATAAATAGAGTGTAAATTCTTTTTAATGCTTTAGTGATTAAATGTTTTAGTATTTTGAACTGAAATGGACAAAAAAGAAAAAAAAAGAAAACCCGCTTTGAATGACAATGTTGCAGTCTGCGGCCACTTTTTAAACACTCTCATTTTGTCTCATGCTGGAGGATTTTATGGGATTTAAGAAATACATTTTGTGTGCATATTGTTTCATAGCAAGAATTGGTTGCAAAAATGCTTTATTTTTGAACAATGCCTGAAAATATTGTGTGACTTTTGTTTTCAGAGGATGGTATGTGGTGGGGGCAATAAAAAGAGGTTTTTTTGGAATTCCAAGCAAAGGGCATGAATTAGATGTGAGATGTAGAAGGAGTAATTTATTGTAAGACAACATCAAGCCATGGAAACTTGACAGAAGATTCAAAGCAGCTTAAACAGCACTTTTTAATTAACTTCTAAGCATTGCATGATGTGAATATGGGAACTTCCATAATGACAGGAGCTCTATCAGAGGTGGACAACGTGAAGATTTCAACTTTTCTTTTCAAATACACTTTGGAGCCAACATCCTCTTATCTCTCCAGGACTCTTAAGAGTGTCCATCTGAGTTATCTGTTACAGCAATGTAGTTCATCTTTTCAGACGTTCAGTCTTTCCTTCTTAAGGAGAAAGGCAATAGTTTTAAAAAATATTGTCTTTAAAAAACAAAACAAAAATGTTTTTAATTTGGGAATGAACCCAAAAGATTTATCATTACAGCAGTTACTGACCTGGATTCATTGCTACTTTGCGTAGGAAATGGAATGCAGTTCAGCTAATCTGATCTTTTTATTTTGTTCCCTTTTTTACTGTTTAGGTTCTGCCTTTTTTGTTGGAGTACAATCATTACTACTGCGGCATTTCCATATGCTATCTATTTGTTCTACTGTTACCTATTGCAAAAAAAAATATGAATGCAATCAAAAAAATTAATGTAACTAAATATACTTTGGCACTTTTTTGCTTTAAATTGCATCATTTCAAGCTAAACAAAATCGTATTGTACTTTTCATATTTGATTGTTATTTCTTCAAAATAACTGCACTATATGTATGCATAAGACCACTTTTTCTTGCAACATTTTTGTTTTCCATTTAAGGTAGTAATTCAGATGGTGTGTTGTGTTTGTCAGATGTTAAATTAATTTCAATTTGATAGCATATCTTTTCCTTCCATGTCTTGATGTTATGCAGAAAGTACAAAAGTACTTTAAAAATTTTGTTATGAAAAAAGATGGGTTTTGTAAAAAAAAATAATAATAAAATAAAATATTTTTAGCAGAACAGGACTTACAGGGTCATTGTCCCCACAATGTGCCAGTTGACTATTTGCACTTACCTTGCCCTATATATCCATACGGAGGTGTGCAATTTCTTGTGTCATTAGCTTCGTGACACTAAATTTGAACAAATTACTAGAGTGGAAGCCAATATGGCTAATCCAATAATATTGCTAAGGGGAGACTACAGGGATCTCACAACAAATATTCTGATACAATACTCAACCTCGGTATATATATATGTATAAATATATGTATATCCCAGCGGCACTTTATACTATTCACTGTACAAAAAGCTTACAGTTTTCCACGAGGACTTTAATAACTAGCTGGGAGAAGATTATGTAATTACTTTGGGGCTCTGCAGTATCTTCTCTGTATAGTGCCCTCCTTTCTGTTGTGCTATTAGTTGTAGCTGCCATGCTCAGAATTGCCTTTTTGAGAGCTGAAGCAAGGTGCTTGTTGTTCACCTTCTGCCATATATATTGTACTTTTTGCCCTAGCCTCCTTTTAGGGCTATAATTGTTCATAATGGCATATGCATTTTTCCACTGCATTGTGTCTGCAGCTTCTTTGCCAATATAGTAACGCTTTCCGTAGAGTAATAGATAGTATCAGTTTTGGATTCTTATTGTTATCACCTATGTACAATGGAAAAGGGATTTTAAGCACAAATCCGCGCTGCTCATCTAATGTTGGTACATAATATCAAATCAAAAGTTATCTGTGACTATTATATAGGGATCACAAAAGTGTCACATATTAGAATGCTGACCTTTCATCTGAAATTATTGTGAGTCATCAGAGTTTATTTATTCTAACTTATTGTTCATTTTCATTTCTAAGTTTAATTTAAGTGATCATTTATTAAGACAGAATTTTGTATAAACTACTTATTGTGCTCTCTGTGGAACTGAGGTTTGATTTATTTTTGTACTACACGGCATGGGTTTGTTGACATTTTAATTTTGCTATAAATGTGTGAAATCACAAGTTGCTGTGATAACTTCATTTTTAAATTGTGAAATTTGTACAAATTTTGTCATGCTGGATGTGAACACATCTTACTCTAAATAAATAAATAAATAAAATGTGTTGCCACATTTGTAGCACAGCTGTTCTCTCATCAATTGTTACCTTTCTTGCTTTCACCAAAGTACTGGCAGCCACTCTGTGCAATAGCACCTTTTATGTTCTTTTTAAATCATAAGGTTTTAGTTTCTTCATTACCTAACCAGATTCTTCATCCCTCAATAGGTCCATGTAGAAAAACAACTAAGACTACCAACCCAGTGTAGTACAACCCAAGTTCTCAGAACTTTAATGTTCAAATTTACTCATTAGTCCAAACTGTTCACACATACAATTGCTGTGTGCAAAGTTTCTTTTTTTATTCATTTCGATGGAGGGACTTGCTATATTTACACTCCCTTTGCATGCCTGGATTGGGCTCCCATCATTGAAAAGAACAGAGCAGCTCTTAGATCCTTATATGCATTGTAGTGCACATGGGTCTCTACATTACTGGATTGCGTTAATGGTGTTCATCACATCATAGACAAATCCTTCTGAATTGGTGTTTGTGCTTATCTCCTATGCCCTGTTTTGTATGTAATGTGTAATACTTTACATTTATTTGTGATGAATTTCATTTTGTATTGTTCAGGTCAATGATTTAATTTATCAAGGCATTTTTAAGAAGTTTTTAGCATGTCTATAGTGTTTACAGTTCTACTCAGCTTTATCTCACACTGAAAAGGAAAAAAAAACATTTCCAGTGGTTCCTTGATCCAAAACCATTAGTAGCTCTGCAGTTTATTAATGTGGTGCAATCTCTATATGTGGATAATGGTGAGCTGGGCTTGCACCTGCTGGGCCCAGCCCTTGGTGCACCTGAGCTCCAACATTCAAGGTAGAGTAGGCACATGTGCAGTCTAGAATCTACAAAAGGGAGGATATCGATCATGCACAGCAAACCTATATGAATATGGGTCAAGTTACTTTAAATGCAAGGACCAGCTGACATAAATCCAACCTCACCACCACCATGTGCAGACTTATACTTAAGCTGGCTTTGGCACAAGGCTAACGAACACTGTGGAACTCATCTTGTCAAATCCTCACTATTTTACTGTGATGCATTAATGAGTGACTTTCCAACCAACAGCTATATTACCAACTCTTAAGTAATATTTAACCTAATTTAAATTAGTTACCAAACATGGAAACAATCACTTGCAAATTCTGCTGTTCACAAATCCTGCAGAAGACACTAGCCAAACCAGTTAGTGGCAATGGAGGGGAAAAAGACAAATTAAATATATGGCTTTGTATGTACTACTGATCTCAAATGGCATTGAGTTCCAGTGCCCAGTTATATATACTACTGAAAGACAAATACACATTTAGCCCACATTAATCTGAAGCTTTTATAATCTAGTAGTGCCAACGTTACATACACATGTCCTTGGCAAACACTTTTCCCTTCATCTTCTTGTAGGTGAGATTTCATGCACTTTTGGAAGCAACTTATTACTCACACTGTAATCCCTTTAGTGGTTGTACGTGAGCAGTTGGAAATTGGTTCTCAGCTACTTCAGCCCCTGATGTGTAACAAGTCATGTGTAACCACTGTCATGTACATGATTTGTTTTTAGCATGCCACTGCAATTGCTGGGAGGGGAGGCAGTGGCAGGCCAATACCAAAAGTCAAGTCCATCACTTAGTAGAGAACTCACAGAACCAGCCCATAATAGGCCAAAATGGCTAGAAACCAAAGCTTTTCCTATATTTACCATATGATCAGGTGGTTGTGCAAGTACACTCTGAGTCCTTATTTCCTCACTCTGTTCACATTTACATAACTAAAAGGAAAATGCATCAACCCTTTGTGTCCTTTTTGTGACCAAGGAGCATCAGTCACAACTGCAAATTTAAGGGACAGCCTACAAATGCAGGTAAATGGAGAGCCGGGATGGTGTAATGGATGGTGTAGTGGTGAGAGTGCTGGCCTGGGAGCCGGGAGATCAGGATTCTAGTCCCCACTTGACCATGGAAGCTCACTGGGTGACTTTGGGCCAGTCACAGAGTCTCAGACCAACCCACCTCACAGGGTCGTTGTTGTGAGGCTAAAATGGAGAGGAGGAGGAGGAGGATAATGTGAGCTGCCTTGGGTTCCTTGCAAGAGGAAAACAGGTGGGATATAAATGCAATAAATAAATAAATCCCATTGGCGTAGTTCTTTAGGCTGGACCATTTTAAACTGCAGCGCAGGGAATCACAAGACTGCCACCTACAAGACCAAAATTCTCTCCTTGTCATATCTATGACAATTTTTAACATAGTTTTTTCTTTGATGTGCTAGTTCATTATATACAGAGAGTTTTTACAATGGAGGAGAATTTGAACTTGCAAATTACATTTGCCTGTACTTTATACCTATACTCTAATGCACTTTGTCGAAGGCTATCTAACACTGTTTAACTGTAAGCGCCCCTAAAACTGGGTGCATGAGTGTAAGTAAGTGAAGGCATGAGATTTAGTTATTTGCTTCCATCAGGGAGAGAGCGCCTAAAATAGTTCAATCCAGTCTACCATTTGAAGATTATTCATATAAAGAGGATAAAAACAAAGTGCTGTGGATGAGATTTTTATTTTTTTAAGCAAGTGCATAAATATTGGATGCTGAGTCTCTGTTATGCATCTGAACCAGCAAATCCCAAACTATTTATTTAATGTTATGGAGTACAAAGACAAACTTTAAACTGATAAACATTTTAAAGTTGAGTAAAGACGCTTTAGAATTTTTTTTTCCCCTGAAGCCCTTTGTGCCCCGTAAAAAGCTGCTCTGGAGGGTTTGGAAACCTTGCCAAACAATCAGGGAGGTGGTGCTGGGGGCTGCAGCAGAAAAGGGGAATTAGTGAAAATCATTTTCCCCTCCTTCACCCAGCGGGAGCCTCTGCAGGATCTCAGTTGATCCAGCAAGCGGCTGTTGATACAGCACATTCTCTATCACCCCTCAGTGTCTGGAAGCATGCAAGTTGTTCCTGTTATCCAACATTCTCCTCAATTCTGCATGCTTCAGAGTCCACGGGACCTAGTTTTTTTTGCAGACCCTGGTAACGATCTTTGGTTAATGGCTTGGTGGGTATATCTGCAGTCACGTTTCCTGTGGGACAATACTCAGCAAGCCCCTGTTGTTGTAGATCTTTTATTATATGATGTTTAACATCAATGTATTTGATGTGTGGCAGTTTTTCTCTAATAGAATCTTATACAACTTTAGTAACCTTCATAAATCGGTATAGGTATGGGCTCATCAACTCACAAGCAGTAGTGTAGTGGCAAATTCAGAAGTGCAGAGTCCCTTTGTGACAGTCACAGCCATGCCCCCTTCTTAGATTATACAATCTTGTAAGATATACAGCCTTCAACTGCATCCAAAAACAGTGCAGCTGAGAGTAAGGCAGTGGTATTTGAATTGGACATCTGAGAAAAAAATGCAGGGGTGTTAAAAGCTTTTTCATCCACTCACTCACAAAATGCAGGGGTGTTAAAATCTTACTCACTCACTCACTCACAAACATTTTAGGTTTTCAGAATATGATACTCTATGGAAGCTTCACCCTCTCAACTCAGCCCTCATGGACAGATCCCTTCTCATTTAAACAGCCCCCTTGGACACTCCCTTAGCGCCCTAACATTACCCATTAGCCTTCCCTAAGTTCCTTCATTATATTTCCCCCCCGCTCCAACAGAAACATCCACAAACCCAGCTGGATCGAACTACAGATGCAGATTGGGCTGAAGATATTTCAGACCATGCATCTATGTATCCCACTAGTTTAGGGCTAAGGGCAGACTTAGTTTTAAGTGTGCAGTCCCTTTTAGATATCTTGCTACCCTCTTTGGCTGGGTGAGCTGGTTTTCCTGCATAGTATGCCTACTACAGTGGCTATGTCAGGTCTACTAGTTGTGGCTAAATACAAAAGCTTACCTATAGCCTCTCTATAGCCATTGTTTTCTAGTACTGGCTAACTAGGTTCCCTTTCCATATGGAAACCTGTTAGCATCTGGATTAGCATCTTTTAGTCCTAGGCTCTGTAGCAATTCTAGGACCTTTCATTTTTGACTAAGAAGATAACGGCCATCTCCTTCTCTATCAATTTGTATGCCTAAATAGTAACTGGCATCTCCTAGATCTTTGGCTTCTATCTCTTTGTTTAGATGTACAATTTCTGCACTGTCCTATCATGGCATATAATCAGGTCATCACTGTAAGTCAGTATGTCTGTCTGCCTTCTCCATTATGTGTGTAGATGCAGGAGTTAGCTCTACCTTGTATAAAGCCTTGGCTGGTCAGCATCTTGTCCAATTTTCATTCCATGCTCTTGCGGCTGGTTTTAAGCCACAGATCCCCTTCTGCAGCTTGCAAACAAGATGCTGGTTTTTGTCACTTGTAAACTGTGGGGGTTGTTCCACATACAACACTTCTATTTTTACATGCAAAAATGCATTCTTTATGTCAAAATGTTCTGTGTGCATGTTTCTTGATGCTTCTAGGCTCAAGAGCACTGTTATTGTAGCATGTTTCACAACTGATGCAAAAGTCTCATCATAGTCTTCACCCAATTTTGGGGAGCAGCCTTTGGCAATGTGGCTGGCCTTGCATCGCTGTAACTCTCCTTCTGCAAACTGATTGGCTTTAAAAACCCACTTGCAGCCTATGGCCTTGCCTTTTGCCAATTGGCAGTTTTGTAGGAGTTCATGTTTTGTTTTCATGTAGTGCCTCTAATTCTTCTTGTGGTGCCCTTTTCCATTTGCCTGCATCTGCTGCAGACATCTCCACTTCTTTCCATGATGTTGGTTCTTGTAGCAACAACGACCTTTCAAGGTAGGTGAGTTGTTCAACTGGAACCCCTTTGTTGGACTGTGATGAGTGTCTGGGATTTGGTTCAGGAGTATCATCTCCTTCCACAGCAACCTCTGGCTCTTCTGTTTCCTCTCCTGGCTCTCCAGGAGCTTCCACTTGTACTTCCTCATCTGGTTGTGTTTGGATGATGGCTGCATCTCTGGGTGTCAGACAATACTCCTCTAACCATGTGTTGTCACTGTCACCTTCAACACCTTTGCAGTTGTCACCAGCATGGCTCTGGCCACTTCTCCATCATTCACTGAAGTACACCACTGTGCATACAGTTGTCTTGTCTGTCTTGGGTTTAGGATCCTGTATCCCTTGCTTCCTGGAGTATAGCCAACCATGACGCCTTCTTCAGCTCTGGAGTCCAGTTTGGATCTCCTTTCCTTTGGAATGTGCGTATGGACCTGGCTTACAAACAGTCTCAGGTGCTCTGTACTTGGCTTCTGCTCACACCACAAATCATTAGGGAGTTTTGTCAGTGACCTTGGTTGACAGGCTATTTTGTAAGTACGTGGCTGTCATTACAGCTTCTCCCCAGTGTCTGTCAGGAAGTTCCGCATCTAGCAGCATAACTTCACCATACTCTTCAGTAGCGAGCAATTCTTCCTTTCTGCAACCCTATTTTGTTCTGGGGTGTATGCAACTGTGAGTCTATGCTCTATTCCCTGCACTTTCAACTATGCCTGTGTGTGACATGATATGTACTCACCACCCTTGTTGCTTTGGATAGCTTGAGGCTTCTGTTTGAACTTGTTGGTCACTTTGGCAACTTACTTTTTCAGCATGTGGGCAGTTTGGGACTTCTCTGTTAGCAGGTAGGTCACACAATACCTGGAAGCATCATCTATTTTTTTAAAAAGAGTTTCTGTTCCCTCCAGCTGAAGCTGGCTGAATGGGACTACACAGATCAGTATGAATCAGCTCAAGAGGCTTGCTTGAGTGTCTGACTTTGCTTGGGGATTGGTCGTTTGATTGCCTTCTCTTTTAAGCATGCCGCACATTTATGTTCATAGTTATTTACTCCTTTATATTAGTGTTTCTTACCAAGTCCTTCCTCTTCAGCTTTAGAATGGCATTCATGTTGTGATGTGCAAACCGTCTGTGCCACAATGTGGAGCAATCCTCCGTTGCACATTGTTCGGCAGCATTAGCCTTTTTTTTTTTTTTTTTTACTGACAGTCTATTTTGAAGACTCTGTCCTTCTCAATGCCTCTGGCATATAGCTGACATTCAAAAGAAACTGTACAGCCTTTCTTGTAAAAGTGTACAAGAAAGTATCTACACTTTTCTTCTCAGTGTAGGTACACTCAGCAGATTTGTCTTAAATTCAGGGATGAACTGTACTTCCTCTGCTGTGATATCACTGCATGCATTCTTGGTCTTGCATCTTAAGGGTTATCTTTCCTTTACCCTTAATGGCAACAGGCTTTCTATCAGCTAAATGCATGCTTCTGTTTGCATATGGACTTAGTTCATGGAACAAATTAGCATCAAAGGTCGCATGCAAAGACGCTCCACTGTTAATCAGCCATGTAACTTTGGTATTTCTTGTTTGGGTTACATTAAAAATCCTGGGACCTCTATTTTTATGTTGGTTTCTTAGTCTGAAACACCATACAGTAGTGCTCTGCACTGAGTTTGGGAATCACAGTTTGCTTGCTCTGATCCATGGTTCCAATTCAAACATATTTTTCTCAAGCCTCGTTTTGCCGTGTGTGGCTTCAGTCATTAAACTGACTGCACATTCAATCTCTAGTTATTTAAAGAAGGAACAACTGCTTCCTGGGCCCATTACCCATGTTGGGAAGTCTGGTATGACTTACAGCAGAGTCACCTTATACGAAGAAAGTGTGGTAACACAGCATGTAGGGCTTCTCCACATGGGGCTTTTATCTTGCGATTGAGATTAGTTGCTCACAGAGGTTTGAGGGTCTTTTAGATGATGTTGTCAACCTCCAGCACCTCTCCCATGCTTTCCAACCATTTCCTCAGCTTTATTTGAAACTGAGTTAATGAGGTAATTAAAAAAGCATGTCTGTGTAAAGAGGGAGTTGTGCTATAATAGCAGCACCACCTAGTGGCTGTATAATTAAACATATAGAACATACAGATAAAAGCAACCACCTAAAAAGAAAAGAAAAATGTGTGTGAAGGAGCCGATCTTAATCCCGCAAAGGATCCAGAAGCAGAAGCCCTGGTAAAGTTGCAGGATAAAAAACTTGGTGTGAAGAAGCCCTTACTATTAGAGAGAATAAACGCAGGCTAGAGCTAGTTTAGATGTTCAAATCAACTTATTTTATTAGTGCTTTTATACACATCGTCGAAGAAGGCTATCTAACACTGTTTAACTTCAAGCACCCCCTAAAGCTGGGTGCATGAGTGTAAGTCAAAAGCATGAGATATGGTTACATGCTTCTCTCAGGGAGAGAGTACATGTTGCTTGCAGCAGTGAAGAGGAAGGGGAGGGACTGGGGGAAATGAACCAATCAAGTTATAGGACAACAGGGAGGATGAACAAGACAAGCGGCTGTTGATAAAACACATTTTCTATTGCCCCCTAGGGTCTGGAAGCATGCAGAAATGTTCCTATTATCCAACATAAATCACTTTAAATTTTAAAACTTGTTTGTATTTGCATTTTACATGGCATCAATGCCAGTTTTAGGCAAATGTGATCTGCATTGCCTGCCCTTCTGTGAAACTATGCTACTTTGCTGAAAGCCAGTGTAAACTACTTATTTTTGGTAGAGGAATATCCTGCAAATGGAGCGTCACAACGATACCTCTGAGGAGACATGTTTGTATCCTACTTCACCTCCTTGGCTGTTCATTCCATTCTGCCTAATTCACAGGTGAAGGCTTGGGGTTTTTTTGTTCTTGTTTCTATTTGTGTTTGACTGTGTGCAACTCTACAAGCACCCCCTCCCCATATATTTCTGTGCTCAACTTTCCAACTAAGGCTTCACAAGGTGGGGCTTTACAATATCTATAATGGCAAATAATAAAAATGCAAAGTATACTTATTTCCAATATATAAATGCAGAATCACACAACACTCATTAGACGTTTATTTTAAAGTGTCAGAGGTCCCAGAGGAATGATGGTAACCTGCTATGCTGGCTAGAGCTGATGGGAGTTGTTGGCCAAAACATCTGGAGAGCCACATGTCGCCCACTTGAGGTACATGCTAAATAGTCCGCAGTGCAGATATGGCCTTAGTTACTGTGGGAATTTATTCCAGTTCTTCCGGTTGTGAGCCCTCTCTCCCATGTATCAATATTTAAGCCACAAACAGGAGGCTTTGCATAAACAGCCACTGAGTCTGCAGGATGTAGTTGCCGCTCTGAGCCCTTGAAGTAATTTGTGCTAGAACAAAGGCCTCTTCTCTCAATTGGGGGTGGGGGGGGGCTATGAAGATTACTTCTCACCACTTCCACATCTGTCTGTAGCGCAGCAGTAGCACTGGGAAAAGAAGATACACCAGCACAAGTGGGTTCTTGGTGTTATCAGCACATGCGTAGATATTAGTGATATCAGCACTAATATTTGGGCAACATCCACACTGATTGGGAAACACTGTTTTGGATTCAGAGAAGAGATGGAGGAAAGGTTGGTGAAAGGTTATTTTCCCACACTCTCCGACAACCCCGATCCCCCAAAAGCAAATCTTGAAAGTCAGGGACACTTCTAAATGCAGAGACTGTGGTGCAGGTGACTCAGGGGAAGGAAGGATTGCCAAAAATCAGGCAGAGACACTTTCCATGAGCAGAGGGGGCAAGAAAGTCACCTTTCCCTGGCCTCCTTCCTCCAGCACTTCTCTGGATACAAGGTATTGTCTCTCTGGTCAATAGTATACTCAGAAATAACTTCCACTGATCTCAGCGGGACTTCTCCCAAATAGCAGCATAGGATTGTTGCTGTACAGCACAATCCTATCCAGGTTTCCATGGAAGTAAGTCCCACTGAATTTAATGGGGCTTACCCCCAGGCAAGTAAGCACAGGATTGCAGCCTTAAACTTGTAGTGGTAGCATTAGAGTTTTTCACCCAATCCAGAGTCACTGTGTAGTAAACTTTTACAACAAACAATAAGACAGGTTGCCTTGGATGTATTTGTTTGTTTTTAAGAAACTATCACAATATGGTTTGATTTAACTGTGACAAGATTTATTGGGACAAATGTACATTTTATATTTAGCCTAAACATGTATTTGAGGATTCCATTAAAATGCATATGGTTTAGTTTGCCTAAATGCGAAGCGTGTCCATGTTTCCTTTTTTTAAGTAATGACTGATCAATGCTGCATGAACTTTAGCTATTTATAATCTACATTATTGTAAATGGAAAGGTCTTATGGGAAATCGCCAACTGAAGTTAATTTCTTCAATACCTGTACCCAATTTTTCCGATTTTAACAGCCTCAACATGCCTTTAAAAAAAAGAGAGTAGTCATTATTACAAACACACATCCAGTTTTACTAAAAATGAAATGTTTTGTCATGGACTTTTCTTAATAAAGAATTCCAGCCTCCTCCAATATCATTCAATCTTGATTTGATTACATTAGTTATTTTCCTATACCATAGACAGGGTACAGCAGCCTCCCCCAGCTTGGTGCCCTCCAGGTGTTTTGGGCTTTGACTCCCATCAGCACCAGCTAACATGGCCCAAACATCTGGAGGGTACCGAGTTGGGGAAAGCTGGTGTACAGTCTCTCAAAAGTTGCTCTATGTAAGTATTTACCCCAGGAGTAATTTCAGTACTGAACATTTTAAAGTCGCTTAAAGTGCAATCCTATGCATGTTTAGACAGGAAAAAAGTCCTACAACTCACAGCATGCCCCAGCCAGCATAGCTGGTTGGGGAATGCTGAGAGTTGTAGGGCTTCTTTTCTGTCTGAATGTGCATAAGATTGTGCTCTTTTAATCTTTTTATTAAAAGACTTCAAACCAGTCACCCACTATAGATAAAACAGCTACATTGTAGGGTACAATTGCCCATATTTATAGGTTGCTTAGGGTGCTGTGTTACCAAGATCAAAACAAGAACTGATCAAACATTGCATCTGTCTTTTAAGATTTCATCTAGGGAAGAGACATGTTAACAGAAGGGATCAGGCTTCACAAGCACATTATGGTCTACCTGGAAGCCCTGCTCCTGTGCAATAGGAAGGGAGAGGTATGCTGGTCATGCTCAGAGGAACCTCAGTTGTCTGTTTATACACCACCATCAATGCACGTGGTACTTTACAGCAAAACGACAGGTTCTTGAGTGAACTTAGGACAGTATCCCCCTTGATACACACTTAAATACACACTTGTGTTTGGCAACAGGGTACCAAATATTTCTGTTGGTTATCAGGAAATCACTATGTTTCCATTTATTTTAAGTCCTCTCTGGGTATGTAGGCGCTAAAGCCCCATTTAGTGAGGAAGGAGAAACACAGGAAGGGAAAAGGAAAGGCAGATACCAGAATCACATGCCCAGAATTTAGGGATGGCGGAGAATTTCTCCCCGAAACTTCGGGGGGCCGAGCGCCAACGTGTTCGGCCCCCCGAACAAGTTTCGGGGAGAAATCCTCCACACACACCCTGCCCCCCGCACCCCCCCCCGGGACGGGACTTACCTTCCCTGAATGTCCCTCCCGGCGGCGGGTCCGGCTGGCGGTTCGTCCGGTGTTCAAGTGGGGCGGGAGCGGCAGCCGGTCTTTCGACCGGCTGCCGCCCCCGCCATTGCAATCAAAGAAAAAAAAAAACACGTCCCCTGATAGGCTACGTGACGATTCACGTAGCCTATCACGGCTAGATTTGCAAAGTCAGCCGTGATAGGCTACGTGAATCGTCACGTAGCCTATCACGGGTGACTTTAAAAAAAAAAGTGTGTACGGATAATGGCGGCCCCCATAGGGAGCCGCCATTTGCGTTCCTTATTTGGTCGCTGTAGTCTACGTAAATGTTTACGTAGACTACGGCGAAAATAAGGGCAACGCTATTTGCGTTGCCCTTATTTTCGCCGTAGTCTACGTAAACATTTACGTAGACTACAGCAACTAAATAAGGAACGCGAATGGCGGCTCCCTATGGGGGCCGCCATTCGCGTACGCGCTTTTTTTTTAAAGTCACCCGTGATAGGCTACGTGACGATTCACGTAGCCTATCACGGCTAACTTTCCAGATCTAGCCACGATAGGCTACGTGAATCGTCACGTAGCCTATCAGGGGACTTTTTTTGTTTTTTGTTTACTTTCGTGTTCGCGGCCGGGCGAGGCGGAAAGCCTCCTCCCCGGCCTGAATTTCGGCCGGGCGAGGCGGGAAGCCTCCCCCCCGGCCTGAATTTTGCGGGGGGAGCAGCGAAGCACTCCCCCCCACCGTGAACAAGCTGCGAGAAAAGGTGACTTTCGTCCACCCCTACCAGAATTTCAAATAAAAGTCAATACAGTCAGTCTCAATTACCTTGCGCTATGGTTCATGGGGTCACAAAGAGTTGGACATGACTTAACGACTGAACAACAACATGTTACCCTGTTAAGTAAAAGTTTAGGCTTCAGAGCAAATTATTCCAAGTTCCTTGGAGAGAGGATGGCCTGAGAGAGAGAGAGAGAGAGAGAGACAGAGAGAGACTCTTGGACCCTGGAATAGATGTTTGCAGGAAGACCCAAATTCTGATGTGAGGCTTTACCTCCTTATGGCAATTTGAGGCCAGCAGAAAGACATCCCTTTGACAGAGATGGACTGTTTCATCCATAGGTGAGATAAGCCCCATCTCTGGCGTCAAGGGTCCTAGATAGCCAATTAAAACATTATTTAAAGGCTGCTTCTACCTGCTTAATGACTTTGCACTTACATTATAAAAGAGCTAGCCTATTGTGGCCAGTTGTCCTTTGTGAAAAAAATTATAAACTTCAGGATGTTCATTCAGAGACAAAATTCAGGATATTTGCTTATTCAGAACTCAATGCAGGGGTGTGAAATGCCAGACACACTAGATGGCACTATTGAGCTACATCAGAATACAGGGGTTCCTCACAGTAAAACACAGCTGGCCAGTTCACATGATCAAATAAACCACCGTGGCTTATTTGAGCCACGGTGGTCAGTGGTGTGTACTGGAAGCCATTCTGAATATTTAAGCTGCAGCTGTGGCTTGTCGTGTCATCTGAACCCAAACAGTGGGGGTTATGTGAGGGTTAAACAACCCTCACATAACCCATAGCCTGTTCTAGACTTATGTTAGGGCTGTTTAACTCTCACACAACCCTTCACAAGTGCGAGATGTGAATTTTGTTGAACCAACTAGAAACTGTGACTACAGTGCTTTCCATTTTAAATTGATTTAAATGATGTGTAAGTGGAAAATTGCAAAGGGAGTCCAACACCATCATATGTGGAAAGGGGAAACTTTCCTAAAATGAGGGGATTGGTAAAAAGAAAGTTGAAAGGCAAAAACCAAGAGGGCCAAGTCTCTCCAGAAAGCTTAGAGGTTACTCAAAATCACAATAATAGAAGCTCCACTAGAATGGATATTGCAGATCAGGAAAGGTAACACCAAGTCCAAGAGGTCACCAGCATGGTTAACTAGAAGTGCCAAGGAAGATATTAGAGGAAAAAAGATTTCCTTAAAAAAAAAGAGAGGAAAGGTTGCTCAGATGAGATCAATAAGGAACACAGAATTCCACAAAACAAATTCAAGTGGACAATAAGGAATGCAAAAAAAGAGGAGTATATTGCTATTACCATTAATATACCAATAAAAAATTATTTAAATACATCATAAGCAGGAAACCAACTAGAAAGGCAGTTGATTCATTGGATGATAAGGAAGTTACAGGAGTACAAAAGGAGGATATGGAGATTGCAGAGAAGCTGAATGAATTATTTGTGCATGTCTTCACTGAAAAAGATGCAGGGCAGATACCCATATCGGAACTGATATTTTCAGGAAGGGAATCTGAGGAACTAAGGCAAATAGTGATGTCAAGAGTTGAAGTCCTTATTGACAAACTGAAAGCAAACAAATTACCAGGTCCAGGTGGTATCCATCTGAGAGTTTTTAAGAACTCAAATGTAAAATGGCTGATCCTCTAATAAACCTATGTATCTTCTCCCTAAGATTGGCCTCTGAACTAGAGGACTGGAAAGTGGCCAATTAACACCATTTTTTTAAAAGGATCCTTGGGTGGGGTGGCCTGGAAATTAAAGCTAATTTAAAGTCTGTTCTGGGTAAATTGATGAAAAGCACTATTAAAGATAAAATTATCAAGCACACAAAAGGACAAGTCTTGCTGGAAAAGGAATCCATATGACTTCTGCAAAGGTAAGTCCTGACTCACTAACCTTTTAGGGTTCTTTGAGAGTATCAACAAGCATGTGGACAGGGGTGATCTGGTAGACACTGTTTACCTGAATTTTCAAAATACTTTTGACAAAGTTCTTCATCAAAGACTCCTGATCAAACTTAGCAGTTATGAGATAAGAGGATACATCCTCTTGTATATCAGTAACTGCTTAAAGAACAGGAAGTAGAGAATAAGAATAAATAGAATTTCTTGCAATGGAGAAATGTAAATGATGGGATCCCCATATTGGGAACAGCGCTTGTGCAGTCGGAGGATATGAACAGGATTCTTGGAAAAGTGACCCCAACTTCATGTGTACTCAACCTTTGCCCATCCTGGAGCATAACAATAGTTGGACTAGCTGAGCGGGTGGTGGGAGTGGTAAACGCCTTATTACAGGCCTGGGTTATTCCTGCATGGTTAAAAGAGGCTGTGGTAAGACCATTATTGGTGGGGGAAAACACTTCCCTTAATCCTGCCATGTTGGATAATTTCCAGCCAGTCTCTTAATATTCCATTCTTGGGCAATGTGCTCAAGCATGTGGTAGCTTCTCAGCTCAAGGTTTTTCTGGATAAAACAGAATATGAATAGCCATTCAAATCTGGCTTGGAGCCAAGGCAGCCTTAGTTGCCTGATGGATGACCTTGCTGAGAATTGTACAGGGGGGATGTACAAATCCTTATGAAGAGAGACTGAAAGAACTGGGCATGTTTAGCCTTGAGAAGACTGAGGGGAGATATGATAGCGCTCTTCAAGTACTTGAAAGGTTGTCACAGAGAGGAAGGCCAGGATCTCTTCTCGATCACCCCAGAGTGCAGGACATGGAATAATGGGCTCAAGTGACAGGAAGCCAGATTCCGTCTGAATATCAGGAAAAACTTGCTGACTGTTAGAGCAATATGACAATGGAACCAGTTACCTAGGGAGGTAGTGGGCTCTCCCACATTGGAGGCATTCAAGACGAGGCTCGACAGCCATCTGTCAGGGATGCTCTGACTTGGATTCCTGCATTGAGCGGGGGTTGGACTCGATGGTCTTATAGGTCCCTTCCAACCCTACTGTTCTATGATTCTATGACCCTGTTGGTTCTTTTGGACATCTCAGTGGCATTCAATACCACCAAACATGATATCCTTTGGATCAACTCCCAGGGATGGGATTTGGGGGCACTGTGTTATGGTGGCTTCAGGCTTTCCTAGAAGGCAGTTTCAGAAGATGGTGCTGATGGATGCCTGTTCAATGCTTTGGCCATTAACCTGTGGTGTCAGTTAGGTTCTATTTTGTCCTCCTTACTATTTAACATCAACAATGTAGATGCAAATTCTACATGAAATTGTTGGGGGAAGTCATTCAGGGATTTGGGGTTTGGTGTCGCTAATATGCAGATGACACCCAACTTTCCATCTCATCACTGAAAGGCTGATGAGAAGTTGAACCATTGCCTACAGACAGCAATGGACTGCATGTGGGCTAACAAATTGAAACTGAAACCAGTCAAAACAGACGTGCTCTTGGTCTGTAGGGCTGACCTGGGAATTGGGGTTCAGCCTGTGTTGGATGGGGTTGCACTCCCCTTGAAAACACAAGCTCATAGTTTGGGGTTCTTCTGGACCTGGTCTTGACCTTGGATGTTCAGATCTCAGCAGTGATCAGGAGTGCCTTTGCCCAGCTGATGCTGATGCACCACTTATGCCTATTCCTGGAACATTCAGATCTGGCCAGGGTGACACTTACCTTAGTTACATCACATCTGACTTATTGCAATGCACTTTATATAGGGTTTTGGAGGAATATTTGGAAGCTACTATTGATCCAGAATGTAGCAGCCCAATTGTTAACAGGACCTGTATACTGGGAGTAGTGACTCCCTTATTGAAACAGCTGCACTCGTTTCCATTTTGTTTCCAGATACAATTCAAAGGGATCATGGTGACCTTTAAAGTCCTGAATTGTTTAGGACCAGGATATTTGAAGGGCCATACAAACCTACCTAAAAGTGAGTAAGGTATGTGGTGGGGGGACATAATTGTTGTTGTTTATTCGGTCAGTCGCTTCCGACTCTTCGTAACTTCATGGACCAGCCCATGCCAGAACTTCCTGTCGGCCGTCACCACCCTCAGTTCCCCCAAGGTCGAGTACGTCACCTCCAGAATATCATCCATCCACCTTGCTCTTGGTCAGCCCCTCTTCCTTTTGCCCTCCACTTTCCAAAGCATCAGCATCTTCTCCAGGGTATCCTGTCTTCTCATTATGTGGCCAAAGTACTTCAGTTTTGCCTTTAATATTATTCCCTCAAGTGAGCAGTCTGGCTTTATTTCCTGGAGTATGGACTGGTTTGATCTTGCCGTCCAAGGCACTCTCAGAATTTTCCTCCGGGGGGACATAATAGAGGTGTATAAAAGAATGCATGGTGTGGACAAAGTGGATAGGAAGAAGCCCTTCTTCTCTCCTAATACTAGAACCCAGGGTCATCCAATGAAGCTGAATGGTGGGATACTCATGAAAGGAAATGAAAACAAATGAAAGGGAATACTTCACACAGTGCATAAACTATGGAATTCACTTTAACAAGATGCACTTTTCAGAGATAAGGCATGATAGAAATGTTTTAAAATAAATAGTGATGGCTACCAACTCAGATGGTTTTAAAAGAACATTAGCCAAATTCATGGACACTAAGGCTGCCATTAACTATATATTACCTCCCAGTGTCAGAAGCAGTATGCCTCTCAATACCTGTTGCTGGGGAACATGAGAGGAAGGGTGCTATTGTACTTGTTTCCTGCTTCTGGGCTTCTCATGAGCATCTGGTTGGCCACTGTGGGAACAGAATGCTGTCCTAGATAGACCTTTGGTCTGATCCAGCAGGGCACTTCTTATTTAATTTATATTTAAAGAAGAGGGAGGTGTCTCTTCCCTTTTAAAATATTCTCTTTTACGAAAGAGAGACAGAAATAAATACTGGGAAGCAAAAGAATACCCACATATGGCTATTCTGATAATTTATGAGAAAAATGGAAAACTAGAAGAATTTTAAAATGCTGATTAAATTAATCTTGAAGCATTTTATATACTAAAGGATATGCAATTTGCTGCCAGGACCAACCTGAAGAAAATTTCAGGCCATGTGTTTTGTATCTGGAATGTCACTGCATATGATGACAACCATGTGAAATTAAAATAAGCACACTTCCATAAGCTATATTCTTCTTCGTGTAACCTTTAAAAGGCTGTAGTAAGTGGACAGAAGTAAAACCAGCAAGTGGCAGTATTTGATAAAAATGAAGATGAAGCAGGAATGCTTGAAAGGAAACCACATTTGTATGTAGTATAAAAATACGAAGTAGGCAGAATGAATAGTTCTTTAGCTGCCAGAATGAACACAGCTTTACTAGTTTCAGGTCAGAGAACTTCAAGTCATCATTTTTATCCAGATTTTATTTAAAGCATCTAGAATGTACCACCATTTTCATAAGCTCTGATTAAGAATACAAAAGGAAAATTCATTACCATCAATTTGATTATATTTGTGTGTGTGTGTGTGTGTATGTGTGTGTGTGAGTGAGTGTACAAACATGCGTGTGTATTAGAGAAAGGCAAGGTATGAAACATGCTTTGGTTGTCAAGCAAGACTTTTCACAGCTGTGGACCTTATGTTGTCAGGTCTAAAGTTCTAAAGGAAACCTGACTTCCCCCATGAAATTAATATAACTTGAAATCCATAAATAATTCCCACACACACAAATAATTCCCCCCCCACCCCAAAGTCATGGCTGACCATCCAACTAAAAATCATTGTGTATTAGTGTTCCATTTTTCTCACTGATAATCTTACCTCTTTCTAGTGACTGGATATTGCTGTTTTCATACTTGTTCGCAAGACCCATGTATTCCGCCACTTTAACCTTCCCCAACCTGATGCCCTCCAGATGTGTCAGACTACAAGACCCAGTATTCATCAGCTAGCCATGCTGGGAGTTGTAGTCCAACACATCTGGAGGGCACCAGGTTGGGGAAGGCTGCACTACTCAGAAAAAATGACCAAACACAAATGGTTGAGCAACATCAAAACACTGGTTTTCTTTTGATTTGCTCAAGGGCATTCATCACACCATTTCTCTGGAAGCAGTGCAAAGGGTTGTCCTGTACAACACGATCAAGCATTGCCAGGACTTGCCTCTGTGTGTGGTGATTAGAGAGACTGCTGGGAAGGAACAAAGTTGTGCTATCTGGATTCCCCAGAAAGCAAGGAATTATCTTTCTTTCACACTTGCTGTCTGTTTTTCAGAAGGAGGCTTAGTAGTAATAGCTAGTAAGAAATCCCATTGGCCAAAAACATCTCCAGACAGTTGGCCAGCTTCTTCACTTCTGGATCTAGCCTCAGCCAACTGCGACTTTAGCTTCCAGTTCTCTGCAACATCTTGAACAGTGTCTGGAAAGCAGTTGGCTTTCATAAGTAGCAATCAGTTGAAGGTTTCTGCTTCAAAAGCCTAAACATATTTTCCCTAATGGGATATTAGGATGAGCCAGTCATTAGTGGATCATGATCCCACTCTCAAACATTTCACCATAATCTCATAATCTTCCCTAACACAGAACTTCCTGTTCTGGCCAAGAATAAACAAAAATATAACTCCAGATATAAATTAGGTCTTTTTTTCCTTTTTCTTTTTTACTTCTTAAGATTTCCCAGCATGCAACATGGAACACTATGCCTCCTACTCCCATAGCAGATGGCAAAAGTCAGTTTCCCCATGACCGCTTCCAGCAGATTATGTGTTTAAAATTAAATGTATAAATATGTCAGAAATTGGGCATTCCTAATACATCTGATCAGATTTTTATTGGTGCACTTATACAAATAGTAATATTGGCAGCCCTGGGTATTGCACAACCTTAAGGAGGAAAAGTTCATGCTGACCCAGCAATAGTACTGAACTTTATGGAAGCATGTGTGTGTGTATCTGAAAGAACCCAGTACTTTGTGATGAGTAATATAATGATATCTATATGAAGCCGCTGGTACAGGGAACTGGACAGACATTCTGGAAGGGGTTGCACTGTCCCTGAAAAGGCAGAATTGTAGTATTCCTTAATCCAACTTTGTCACTGGAGGTCCAGGTGGCCTCAGTATAATGGAGTATCTTTGCCCAGTATTGCCTAGTGCACCAGGTATGGCTGTTCCTGAATGGAGTTAACTTGGCTACAGTTACCCATGCTCTGCTAACCTCTCATTTGGCTTATTATAACATGCTTAATGTGGGGCTGCCCTGAAGACAAAATTACAGTTGGTATAAAATGCACCTGCCAGGATGCTGCCAGGGACAGCTTTCAGGGATCATATAACACTGTTTCTAAAACAGCTGCAGTGGTTGTCTATTTATTCCCACGCTGAATTCAGGATTTTGATTATTTTGAGATCACAGCACAATCACCGGTATATGTGTATGTGTGTGTTATTGTTGTTACTGCTGTGGCAATTTTGGCAGTGGATGGGGAAGCAGCAGTGGCTGCAAAAATGGCCAGAAAGGCAGACCCATAGCCAGCCTAAAAGTTCTAGGGGGGTGCCAAAAAAATGGAGAGGGGGTAGTTCATCTGGTCTGCAGGCCTTTTAAGGAAAACACTGTAAACTGATTTTTTTAAATTATTTGTTTGTTAAAAAAAATTAGGGAGGGCAGAGAAAATTTGCCCTAGCCTACCCCTGGCCTCAGGCTCACAGGGGGCCTCACAGGTAGACCATGGTCTGCCTGTGGCCCACCCCTGCTATAATGTATGTTCCTCCTCAGTTTATGTGAATACAGCCCTAGCAGGATCCAGGCCTATGTTCACTTGAACAAACTATGAACTGTGTGCATGCTGTAGGGAACTGAATCAGCTCTAACTTCCTGCCGCAGGTACTCATGGGATCCCTGAGGCAGGCTCTTTATCAGGTTTGGTGTGTCCATTGTCACGAAGTAGTAGATAGTTTATTTCCAATCATTTTTATCTAGTTTTTCTAAAAACATAAGAAGAGCCATGGTGGATCAGACCAAGGCTCCATCTAGTCCAGCATTCTATCCACACAGTGGCCAATTAGCTGTCGACAGCAAACCCACAAGCAGTACATGAAGGCAACAGCACCCTCCTGCCCATGAACCCCAGCAACTGGTGTACATAGGCTTACTGCCTCTGATACTGGAGGCAGCAACGAGGTATCAGGACTACTAGCCATTGACAGCCTTCTCCTCCATGAATTTGTCTAACCCCCTTTTAAAGCCTTCCAAATTAGTAGCCATCACTACATTTTGTGGTAGCAAATTCCATAGTTTAACTATGCGTTGGGTGAAGAAGTGCTTCCTTTTATCTGTCCTGAATCTCCCACCAGTCAGCTTCATGGGATGAGCCTGGGTTCTAGTGTTATGAGACACAGAGAAAAGTGTCTCCCTATCCACATTCTCCACACCACACATAATTTTGTACCCCTCTATCATGTCTCCCCTTACTCACCCTTTTTTCCCAAGCTAAACAATCCCAACTGTTGTAACCTTCCCTCATAGGGGAGTTGCTTCACCCCGTCATCATTTTAGTTGCTGTTTTGTGCACTTTTTCTAGCTCTAGAACATCTTTTCTTAGGTGCGGTGACCAGAACTGTACACAGTATTCTAAGTGTGATGACACCATAGATTTATATAAAGGCAGTATGATATTGACAATTATAATCTCAGTTCCTTTTCTAATTATGCTTAACATGGAGTCTGCCTTTTTTACAACAGCCACACACACTGGGTTGACATTTTCAACCCCAAGACCTCTTTCTTGGTTGGTGACCGCTAGCTCAAATCCCATCAGGCTATACTTGAAGTTGGGATTTTTTGCTCAAACGTTCATCCCTTTATACTTGCTTACATTGAACTGCTTTTGCCATTTAGATGCCCATTCTCCCAGTTTGGAGAGATCCTTTTGTAGCTCCTCATGTTCTCTGTTGGTTTTAACCTAAATAATTTGGTGTCATCAGCAAATTTGGCCACTTCACTGCTCATTCCTGATTCCAGATCACTTATGAACAAGTTGAAAAGCATTGGTCCAAATGCAGATCCCTATGGGACCAAACTATTTACTTCCTTCCTTTTGAAGAATTTATCATTTATTCCTACTCTCTGCTTTCTGTTCTTTAACCAGTTACTGATCCATAAGATGACCTCTCGTCTTATTCCATGACTGCTAAATTTGCTCAGGAGTCTTTGGTTAAGCTAACCAACCTGTAATTTGCTGGATGCCACCTGGATCCCTTTTTAAAAATTGGTGTTACATTGGCCATCTTCCAGTCCCCTGGTGCAGAGGCCGATCTTAGGGACACGTTGCATTTTGCAACTTCAACAAACATTCAAAGTGGCTAACAAGAAATATCAACAACACATACACCTACAATTATTAAAATATGGAACAAAGACTTAAAAAAATCTTACAACCAATAAAATTACACTTCTTCCATGTAATTGCTCATGTGCACATACCTCTTGAGTTGCATTTTCTAAGTATCTCTTTGTGTTTGAACACGGCCATTGAGGTAAGATCTTGTGAACCTGTGTTCCCACTTGGAGTGGGACTTTTTCATGTGTAGATAGTCTTTTATATTACATTTTTTATGTGATGTTTTGCTCCACTTTTCAGACTCTGAGATAGAATAAGTCTCTGAGATACAATCTTTGAGGTAGGCTCTGGGTTTTCTGCAGCCACAGATTTCATTTCACACAACCACTCCTAAGAGAGTATAATCCCTAAGGCAAGTACATAATAACCTACTTTTATCAGGAGGCTTGGAGAAAAGGCAGAGGCATGTTGTTACGGCTCATTTTGTGCCAAGGCTCACGAGGGCTCAGCCCTGGCATCTGTTTTCAATGTGCCAGAGTTTATACCTCAAACATAAGAAGAAGAAATGCAAGTGCTTCAGAATATGGAGATATCGGAAATATTTTTAATTAATGTGTGTGCTTTGAGGTGGGAACGTTGGCCCCAAGACTCTGTCAGGTGATCATGGAACTTGCGCATAAAGGTGCATCTGAACATATCTCGGGTGGTAAATGCATATTCAACGGTAATAAGAAAGAGGGATGTGCGAATCCTAATCAAGGGATTTCATTTTGCATAGTGGGTTTTTGTAACTGTAAGGACGCCTAAATAGTTTGCAATCGTCAGGCATGCATGTTTCACTTGAGACTAAAGAAGGTTCGGTGCTCGCCCCCCCCATGCATTTCTGTCCCCGGTGCTCGCCCCCCCCATGCATTTCTGTCCCCGGTGCTCGCCCCCCCCATGCATTTCTGTCCCCGGTGCTCGCCCCCCCCATGCATTTCTGTGTCCCCCCCCCCCGATATATATAATTTCTGGTGCTGCCAGTGAAGAGAAGGCAGTGATGGGACAGAGAAAGGCAAAAGGTCTCTTCCGCGTCCCTGCGAGTGGTGCTCAATAGCCTCTGAGGTACGTCCTCCGAGGAGGTCTTTTGCGCCCCCCGTTTCCCTCAGCCAGGCGCGGTGACGGCAAGGAGAGAAGAGATGCCTTCCCTGTAACTCCTACACACAGG
Source organism: Heloderma suspectum (assembly GCF_057233095.1). Lineage (NCBI taxonomy): Eukaryota > Metazoa > Chordata > Lepidosauria > Squamata > Helodermatidae > Heloderma > Heloderma suspectum. The sequence continues at coordinate 279,719,182 of NC_139458.1, forward strand.
CTCACCCGGCGCTTTCCCTCCTCCCAGCGGGCGGGAAAACAGCAGCGCCGATTGCCACCGCGGGGCATTTCCGTCCTTCCCTCGAGCGCCGTCGCCTTCGCGGGGGCGAGAGCGGGACGAGGCTGAGGAAAAAACTCCAGCCTCTGCCCAGGAGAGCCGAGCCAAGGAACGCCACGGCCTCGGTTCCGCAGCCCTTCGCTAGCGGGCTGGGGCGGTCCCTTCCGCCGCCGTCCCCTCTTTCTCCTCCCCCTCAGGCCGTGTGCTGGGGACGGGCTCGCGCCAGCAGCCCCCGCCCGTCTGCCCGCCGGCTCGACCACCGGAGCAAGACCAGCAGTCGCGGAGCCGAGATTTGCCGGCCTGCCGCTGCTCCCCCTCCTCGCCCGTCCTCCTTCCTTCCTTCCTTCCTTCCTCCTCCCCCCTTTTCTTTAATCCCCCCTCTCCCAGCTCGGCAGCATGGCCCGGCGCAAGGCAGGCTCTGCCTTCCCCGGGCTGTGCCTCGGGGTCCTCTTCTGGAGCGGGAGCCTCCTGCCCTTCGCTTCCCCGCAGCAGCAGCAGCCGCCGCCGCCGCCGCCGCCGCCGCCACAGCGGGGGAGCGTGTGGTGCCCCAGCCGATGCCTGTGCTTCCGCACCACGGTGCGCTGCATGCACCTCATGCTGGAGAGCGTCCCTGCCGTGTCACCGCAGACCACCATCCTGTAAGTGGGAGGCGGGAGCCGCGTCCGATGTCGGGCTGAGCAGCCTCCCTGCTCTCAGGGCCGGGACGGTAATACCTGGTAATGGCGAGGGAAGGGAAAGTGCGCGCGCAAGGGGAGGGGGCACTTCGGATTGCAGTGTTGCTCGAGCTGCCGTCGCTGGCCTTTGTCTGCGGCCCGTTGGGGTCGGGGCGGGTGTCCCCTGCTGCTGCTACTACTGCTACTTCTCCTACCATCACGACTAGCGTCTCAGCTGTGGGCTTTCTTTTGTTAGCTGCACCACCAACTTTCGTTGTTTTGTCTACACAGCCATTTGGCCGCGATCCACAAACTAGTTGTGTTGGACAGCTTGGGTAGATGCGCAGCCCAGTACTATTGAACTGGTAGGATTTAAACGGATTTTAGCCCCAGGAAATTCAGACAGGATTAAACAGTTGGCTTAAGTCTCTCTCTCTCTCTCTCTGTTAACTATATTGTGACTTGCTCTTTTAATTCCATTGAGTTCAGTCCCAAACACTCCAGTTTAATCCCGTGATGGATATCACTGCAGAAACTTCCATATTAAAAACAGCGACACAGTAGTTCGATTTCTTTTAATTTCCTCCCTCCCTTCCTTCTTGAGAGTTTGATTTACAGCTTCAAGATCTTTGTGTGGCTTTGTCCTCTTTAGGAATGTAACCACTAGCATGAGCTGTGTGGCTTTTCCAAGTCTCCGAAGCCTCTTTGTTGTTGTATCTTTCCATTCATCCTGCAGCTCATTTCAGAATGCCTGTTAATTTAAAGGTGTTCTGTGGGATTAGCTAAGAAGGCATATAATTGGGGACCATTATCATATTTTTTTTTTTGTTTTTGGCACTTTTCATAACTAGGAATGTTGAATTGACACTGCGTGGTTTGCATTTTGGACAAGAGTGGGGGTTGGTGGGTTTATATGTTTCCTTAGAGACAATAAACATGGCCATGAAACATGAAAGCTTGTGCATGAGTTTTGAAGAGCTTTTCTTTTTCCACTGCAACAACTTTTGAGGGTTTTTTAAACATGAGTCTTATTAGTGAGTTTAGGTGTAGCATACCTCATCAAAGGGAGGGGATCTTTGGGAGATAGTTTCTTCTTTGTTTTAGCTTGCATAGCCATAAAGTATACAATTAAAAGCCTGTGCTGAATTATGCAAGAGTACAAGCTCCCTGATCTTGCAGATATTTATGGACATGCTTAATGTTACATTCTGCATGAAGCACCGTGGCGTCACTGAAAGTATTCTCTGTGAATTGAGGTCTTCCATGTACAAGGCTCAGACCCAGTAGCAGCCAATGGAAAGGTGGAGTGCAACATTCTGCTGTTACATTAATGCATGACTTCACTATTTTGAGTGGTCATGGTCTTTTGTATGGGATTACTTAGGCTGTGAGCACTCCCCAAAAAATTAATTTGTGGTCTGAAGTTTCACATTGCTTCAATTCTGGTGAGTAGAAGTAAAGCAAGGACAGAACTGAGGTATGGCTCTCCTTTTTAGCAAAGCGTGCATAAAACCACTACAAGCTGTTTCTCCATATGTCATCATGTACTTTCATAAATGTGAACAGTAAGTACACTGATATGTCTCCGACTGGATCACCCTAACAGAATTAAATACTAGGATCCGACATTTGCTTTCACAGAATTATATAAAAAATGCTCGAAACAGTTACAAAAATGCATTTCCACAAAATCAGGGCCTAAAGGATCTGTGTGGGAAATTATTTCAAATTCCTAGGAGCCTGAATCAAATTTGTAGGAGCCAGTGTTGCACAGGGCTGTATAAACATTTTAAATTTACAGGCAGCCAGGTGCCCGGCATTTTCCAAGTCTTGTGTTTTGGCACTGATAATTGCTTTTGGGTTTTTTTTAAAGTGCTCTTCAGCACTCCTCTTTATTTTAAATAACAAAATCTGTAGAAACCCACAGATTTCTTATACTTGTGGAGTTAATGTTCTCGTAAGAGACTATTCCATCAGTTCTGCTTACATTTTAGTGAGTTATAGAAATTTTCCTGAGAGGAGAGAATCACTAGTCCTCTGATCAATAGTGTTTATCCAGAAGTTCACTGGATCATATTGGGGATCACAGCTTTACTCTATAAACACAGGTTTTAGCTATAAGAATTTCCTGTCAGTCCTAGTGTAAAAATAGATTTCAGACTTTTTAAGGCCGTTAAGAATGTCTTCCCATGTTTCAGACTCCAGATACTACTCAAAATGAAAAGTGCCATTATTTTGCCATTAACTGAGTCCTTTATATAGAACCCGGATCTGATTAATCCTGCAGAAGTGTAAAGAAATTAACTGACTAGCGCAGGAAGCGGGTGGGTAATGTTCCTTGCATTTAAAAAAAAGTACATTTACAGAGCACTTTTATATTGATCAATATTCTTTATGCCATTTCCTGTAATTCCATCTTGTGAATTATCCTTAATGATGCTTCATGTTGTTATTCTCAGTAATGGCTGTACATGTCTGAAGGTTTAGATCAGAAGTTTATACTACAGCTCCCAGGATTCTTTACCATTGGCAATGCTGGCTGGGTCTGATGGGAGCTGAAGTTCAAAACATCTGGAGGTCACCAGGTTGAGGAAGGATAGTTTAGACAGATGTCAGAAATGTATGGGTAAAATATTTGATTAAAACTGTTGAGATTTAGTGGTCTTCATAGCAAAAGGTTTATTTATTAGCTGTTGTAATTAAGGTTTCTATTCACAATGACTTGTGACCTTCAAGCAGGAAACGGGGCTTGCTTTTTCTAGTAGTTTGTCTGCTTAGTTTCATTCTTTAAAAGCTATCATGACTTCTGTTATGTAATCTGAATTATATGATTTATTCTATAGAGCACAGATACCTGCCTTAGGGTAGCAAGCTGAATTTGTAGCTCTTCTGCCCCATAGTCTGAAACAGAAGTAAGCTTCTCTTGCATATTGAGATCACGTGCCAGCTGAAATTTTAATTACCACTAGTATATAACAAGTGAAAATAGCATGGGTTATAATTTTCAGCATTATATTATCTTTGCAACAGAGCAGTTGTTTTCAGAATTTGAGCCACAGGTGGGCCAGAGACCACATGTAAAAGACCCGTCTCACCTTGTGTTTCCTTCTTTTTTCCTGTCTGTGTAGAAGCAATAAGAAAGATATAGCACTTGTATTTGTTTCTCGGTCTGGATGCCTGTGAAGATTGTCGGTGGTATTGGGTTAAGAAAACAGATCATAGCGTGTGGTCAAGTAAGTGGAATTGGGACGTGACTTAAGGACTGTAGCATTCAATTACTTGCACAGAGAAAGAAATAATTTTACCAGGAAGATTCATCTACTGTGTACAATATTGACAGCATCATATGTGTTATATTATGTATATGATGTTAAGTGGTCATAATAGGAACACAGACGGTTAAATCCAGTATTATCCAATGGTGATGGAATGGCATAGACCAGCAGAGTGGATTCCACCTTACACCTGCAGCCCCCCAAATCTGGAAGATTGGGGGACTCTCCAGGGTAGGGTTTTTTTTTGGGGGGGGGAGTTGCTGGATGGAGGAGAGGTCAGAAATGGTCTGCTTGTGCACTGTTGGATGTAGCCTAGTGTAGGCATCTGCATATAAGCTGGTCGTGAAGGGGGTATAATTTCTTTCTGAATGGATAGTCATTTATTATATAGCACCATCAGTGCAGCTGGTGTTTTACATCAGGGGTTGCCAACTTCCTTGGGTCAGTGGGCACATTTGGAATTTTGAGAGATGGATGTGAGTACTTTCACAAAATGGCTGCCAGTCTGCTTGAATGGCTGTTCAAGGAATGGTTGCTACGGTGGGCATGGGCAGTTACAAAACACTACTTTCTCAGAAGGCAACTGGTAAGGCTAAAAGAAAAGTGGCTTGCCCAAGAACCTAAGTACAAGGCAGAAATGGGGTCTGATAGAGCTCTGAAACACAAAACCACATTTTTAACTCAAAGAAAAATGGTGTTGGACAGCAGCACTTGTCTTTGCAGCATGCCAGTCTCCCAGTTAAAAAAAAATGAATTAAAAATCTTAAGAAATAAATTTAAAATCAGGAGGGGCAGGGAGCCTTCCAGGTGCCAAGATAGGTGTGTGTGAGAACATGTTGGAGACCTCAACTTTACAGAGTAACATAAGGAATAAAGCACTGAGATGTATCCTGAGAAGCTTGAAATCTAATTTTCATTCATGGGAGAGAAAACAAGGGTTAGATAGGAGTGGTTTGGGATGAGCCCTGCTTTCTTTCTGATATGCACACATGCATGCACACCATGTAGTGGGAAATTCTTTGCTTCAGGTTTGGGGCTGGTGTAAAGTTGTGTCATCAGTGGAGCTGTGACTGTGGATTGAAGGGGTATATGATACAGCATAAATGTGCTCCTTCCCTGAGCTGCCTCTATCCCACCCACAACTCTACCCTGTTTTGTCTGTTTTGCTGGTGTATCTGGTGCGTTCCGTGGGATTTTTCATGATGAACCTGCCATTCTGCGCACATAGTTGGGCTTGTGCTGAAACCTGTGACCTCTCAGCCAGCAGATCTCAAGTACAGGATAGTGCGCTAAGCTAGTCTGTTTCTTCCCAACTCTTCCGTTTTCCTTTTGTGATAAAGACTATACTTTTCCTTGTCCACACTTCTCTGATCATGCATAAAGATGAATCTAATGAGATCTATCTTCGTAATTTCACTAGGTACTGCTGACTGAAATTCATCTAAACTGCCTGGATATTTTGTAATCTATCCTTTTTTGTCCTGCTTTTCTTTCCTTGTATGTTAGTTTTATTGTTGTTAGTCATTAAGTCCTAGTTTGCTTTTTGTTCAATGAGTGGGGCTGAGCAGTAATTGAGAAATTCTTATTTTTTCCACTGAATTAATGCTATTGTTTTTTCATGGAACAATTTGGTCCATAGTTTGTCTTCTTATTTTTATTGTTTCTTATATTCCTTGATTGGGGGAACATATTATTCATGAAGATCTATTTTATTTTGCATGTCATGCTGTTCTTTTATACTTAACTTTATTGATATTTCTTGTAATCCTCTTCAGCTGTGAGGTCATCGCACAATCCGTTGTGGATATGGTTTTGTTGTTCACAGTATATATGCACTGATTGGAATGCATATATACCCCCAAAGAATTCAGGTTCTGAATGCACAATCTATACCCTCCATCCTTGCAGGATACAAATTGCATATTCAGAGTCTATGTATGTTAGGGTATATATGCGTAGGCCCCTGTGCATATTATCAATCTTGGGGGCAGGATCAACAGGCAAGATCCCATCCACCCTCCGCACATGTACACATACACACATATACATTTATATACCATATGACAGTCTGCACAGGGCTTATGATCACTCTTGCCCTCTTTTTATAGATACAAATGCTTTTGTGCCTGCAATATTGTCCCTGTGTGATTTGGATATTTTCACAAGCGTCTTAATTCTTCTGATAACAGGTGTTTATTTCCCAGTTCTCTGTCAGAGCACTCTGAGATGTTCCGCTTCTTTGGGGGTGGGATGAGGGGGGGTTTGGTCCTTGTTCTCTTGGTCATTTCTCCTCCAGAAAATACATTGTCTTCTGCAAAAAATAGAAAATGCATTGCTTCTGTAAAAAGTAAGAGTACAACCTACACCTCTGGAGTCCTCCCCATGGACACCCCAATTCTAGAAGTATCCACAAAATTACTTGTACATAGTTATTTGTATATAGTACACTGGCACTGTGGAATTCCCTTTTCAGGGAGACCCATCTAAACTTGATTCTATCCTTTTTTTTAAGATGGCAAGTGAAAACATGTCTGTGTGTTTTAAGCAGGTGTTCAAAATTGTGATGGTCAGCTTTATCCTAGGGGTTTTTTTTAATGTCGGGATTTTGATAGTATTGGTGATTATCTCAATTTGTTGTATATTTTCAATTGTATTCTGTTATTCTGTGGACTTTGTTAGCCATCCTGAGTCTCCTTTTGGAAAGAAATGTGTGATCACAATTGTAAAAAATAAATAACAAATGATTTGCTATGAGGACTGAATTTTATCTCCCATGCTGCTTGCTGTTCACAATCCAATATAAAAGGTTGTTATCAAGCTATATGCTTGTGATGATCTCACAGATATTCCCAACATGGCTTTGCCATTTACCAATGCATGGAAGTCATTTCCACAAAATGCCACTACAACTCATCTAAAATTAATTGTTCAGAAATGCTGAACTACATTTACTTCTCCTAGAAGTTAATTGTGAAACTTTGAATACAATGGGTTGGACCCAGACTTGCTCCTCCATGAATGGAAGGGCTCCTTCCATTCACATAGGAAATCGGGATCCAGTGGAAGCTTCCTGCTGAAATAAGGGGGTGTGGCAAGCAATTTTCTCTGATTTCCCCCTTCCCCTTGCAGCTCCAAATGCCATTCCCCATGGATGGTCGTCCAATCTTCTGGTACAGCATGAGAGGTGGTGCTAGGGATTGCAGGGGAAAGGGGGAATCAGAGGAGTACAAGTCAGCTCACCATAAGTCTTGATCTAACCCAATATATTTAGTATAACTGTATTTTTTTTTAACTCACAACCTATTTCATTACTTTACATATTGCTGAACTGTAAGCTGTTATTATTTAAAGTGGGCATCATGGTATTCTTCACTCCCACTTCATAAAAGTATTTCTGGCATTCATGTTTTCATTCTCAGTCCATTCCATGTCAGAGGTAAAGTGAAAAGCGTGTGAGCATTTCCAGGCAAGTTTGAGGCATCTCTTGTTACCAACTAAAAAGATGCACCACCAAGCTTGCAAAAGTTGTTGCCTCGATTATAATGTCTAGTTATACCCGGTGTCTTAAAATAAACACTGTAGCAGAAATTTCCCCAAATAAAAAGCTCTTTACCATTGTTTCAATTTAAGCGAAGGTGGGAATAATCAACTGTTTTGCTACATTTAATGACGGGAATACATTTCAAGGCAATACTGAGCAACAGCAGAGCGAATGCTGGCTCAGCTGAAATGCAATGTCTCAAATGCTGCGGGACGGGATGGGGGGGGGATTGTTCATTTCATTGGTTGCCAGGTTTGGATTCTTGTTGCTTTGGGGCTATTACTGTTGCTAAGAGCCAGTTGATTCCTTTGAAAAGAAAATTGCATGAACATTTAAGACCCGACAAATGGCTTGGAAACTGGAGAAATGTTAGGGTCTGCAGGCTCCCTTTCATTAGTTCTTGACAGCTGCAAGTATACAGCTGTTGTCATCAAGTACTCTCTTCCTCTTGTCTGTCTTATTTCTAATCTCTCAAAGCATATCTAACATGAAAGTGTTTCTAATTCCTTAATATGGGAGAGAAGAGGATATGTTTATGTATGAACTGAAACCTATGACAACTGTCATGGATTTCTAATATTTGTTGGGGCTCCCTAGTCAAAAACATGACTGCTGATGTATAGGTAATCTTACAGTGTAATACATCAACATTAAGAAGATTAAGGCTGAAATTCTATACCCCTATACCTGGGAGTAGGTTTCATCATTGGGACTTGCTTTTATTATGTATCTGATTTATTTAGGATGTAATCCTGTGGTCCCTGGGAGAGCATCCCAGGGAAACAGGATTTTTCAGATTCCTGAAGCTGTAGACCGATGCTCTACAGTGCCATGGTACTCATGGGCACCCCTTATGATGACCTCGAAGCTCTCCATTCCCTGCCGCCTTAAAAAACGTATTTTTAGAGGGGAAAAAAACTTGAAAAACATTAGGGTGCCAGGTTCTCCTTCCTGTTCCTGAACCTACTGCTGATCATCTTTTCAGCAGGTAGGAAGAGAAGAAAAGAGTTGCTTCCTGGACCCACCCAATCTTCTTCTCTCCCCTCAGACCTTTCCCCTTTGCTCTGTCCCTCTCTGTCTCTGTCTCTCCTCACTCCCCATCTCTAGCCTTGCTATTTCTCTCCATCCAACCCCTTTTCTTGCTATTTCTCTCCTTCATCCCTAGCCTTCTTCTTTCTCTCCCTTCCTAGCCCCTAGCCTTGCTCTTCCTCTCCCACTCACCCCATTATCTTGCTGTATGTCTCCACTCCCAGCATCTAGCCCAGCTATTTATCTCCCCCCACCTCTTTCCCTTGCTGTTTCTCCGTGCACCTAGCCTCTAGCCTCACTCTTTCTCTCCCCTTTCTCCCTTTGCCTTGCTATTTTCCTCTCCCTTCCAGCCTCTAGCCTCACTATTCCCCCCCACCACCACACACACACCTCTTTTGACTAGCCAGGGCCCCATGGCAGTCATTATGTGACTAGCCACATTCTCCATGGGAGCGACTTTGTGGTGGTGCCCACAGCAGCTTCTCAAATTCCCAGATGTGCCCACAGGTCCAAAAAGGTTGGTGACCTCTTCTGTAGACACTGCTATGACTTTGAGAGAGCTACCAAGATCTGACCCCTCGCTGAGGAATGAACTCTCCAGACCCTCTCCTGGCACTATGGGCTTCACTACACCAGATTTTTTATCCCACAGCTTGCTGGGGCTTTTGTTTCTGGATTCTTTGCAGAATTAATATCAGCTCCTTTACACAGGCAGACACAAGCTTTGATTCAGGAAGTTCATTTGTCTGCAAGTTCTATATGTTTCATTGTACAGCCACTAGATGGTGCTGCGTAATTATGCACTGCCAATATAGTGGATTAATGTTCCTTATCAGGTTATCTCTGATTGTTTTAAACCCGGATTAAATGTTACAAAGTGTGGGGGATGCCTTGGAGGTTGACAACGTCATGTAAAGGACCCGCAAAATTTCACGAGCGTGAAATAAAAGTCTCATGTAGAAATGCTCTGTGATTCCTCTAAATGGACTTAGAGGCATACGTACAGGGGGAAAAAAATTAAAAGGTGGAAGGAGAGGCCTGATGCCTATGTTGCACCTTTTTCTGCACCAGGTGAATACCTTATTTTCCCAGGCATTTTAGTCTTTTAGGGAGCAATCCTATGTGGATCGATGGTTGCCTCTGACCCCAGGGGCAACCACTTATCCAGTGCAGGGCAGGAGGAGTGGTGAGGAGTGGATCTCCTTCTTGCTTCCCCCACCCTGCTTTTATGGCTAGACAGCCGATTTCAGCTGGAGACCTACCTAACAATATGGGCTTTGTCTTATGGGGCGTAAGTGGTTGGGGGGAATCTCTGAAATTTGGAACTGCATACAAGCACCACAAAAATTCCTCTGCTTGATTTCAGGCAATTCCTTCCTACTACTGCAGCTCCGTAAGACACAGTCCACAATGTTTGGTAGGTCCCTCCACCCTCTGGAGAAGCATTTTGGGGCCTGTGTTGGGGATGTGGGAAAGGAAAAGATCTGTTGCATGAGCTGCCTTCTGCTCATGAGTGTTGGATTTCATCCATAGACTTTAAAGTGCCACAGTGCTGATTCTTCCTCCACCTAACTTTTATAGCTCAAAGTTTGATTTCAGTAAGACTTTCAGACAAGCAAGAACCCTTATTCTTACATCCCAGTGAAAATGTATAGCTCTCAGCCTTATGGCAAAAGCAAAAAATATTTATGTTGCCTACCTAGAACATAGTGGGGGCTGTTCACACGACACAACAGCCTAGTATGAACTATTTAACCTGTGATGAGGCTGCAGTTTCATCATGTTCCATCATTCTGTACCCCAGAACAACTTAAAATTCTAAAGAACTTTTGATCCTAGCCAGCCCTTTATATTATCTGTTCCTCAAAATTGAAAATAGGTTGTTGTTCAGTCGTTAAGTCGTGTCTGACTCTTCATGACCCCATGGACCATAGCACGCCAGGCCTTCCTGTCCTCCGCTCTCTCCCGGAGCGTCCTCAAGTTCATTTTAGCCTTGTGGTATGTTCCATGGGGTTTTCTTGTCAAGAATACTGGAGGGGGTTGCCATTTCCTTCTCCAGTGGACCACATTTTGTCAGAACTCTCTGCCATGACCTGTCCATCTTGGGTGGCCCCGCACGGCATAGCTTATGGCTTCACTGAGTTACGCAAGCCCCTTCGCCACAACAAGGCAGTGATCCATGAAGGGGTGAAAATAGGTAGCCACACTTCTTTCAGATCCAGATTTTTCTGCGTGTTGTTTTAAGAATTCTTTCTGGATTTGTGCCTCATTCTTCAGGTGCAGTTTTGACAGCTGGATTTGGGGGGTGGGGGGTGAACTTACTGAGAAGAAATTCTTCATTCAAGAAACTAGTGTTATAAAATTAACGTTTTGGTGGGAATGTTAGTCAGTCACCGTAGTTATATAGCTGTGTGAAGAAGATGACATCCAATTTGGGAGAGAATTGTTCTTCCCAATTCATTTTGGAAAACAATGTATTCCCACCCTCTCCCCCACTCCACACACACACTATATTTTGGGAAAGTGATGTGTTCCCCCCACCCCCCATCGTGTCCCCTTGGATTACACTGTTTATTTTGAATATATTATATACACAAGAAGTCATTGTACATATTTTTTTATTAGAGGGTAACTAAAATGGCATTTGTCATTCGCTGAATAATTTGGTTTTTGGTAAAAATGTTCCTGTTAACATTCTTTTAATATGAGAGGACACTTACTTTCACCACTTAGCATGTGTGGCATATGTTTGTTTAAAAATGCCTAGACTGCAAAGGATCTGTATTGTGCTGAATGATATGAATTGCTTATAAGCATGAGAGGACCATCTGCATCAGGCTTATATTCAAAAACTCCTAACAACGCAAAGGGATCCTCAGGAGACTGTACATTTTTAGATTGGGTGTGGAGTCTGTTTAACTCTTGCCCTTTCGGCTATTTTGCACATGGGTCTCCCCGTGCAGTTTTTCTCCATGTAGTCAAAAAGATGTGAAAACAAGCTTTGTGTGTGGGAGGAGGAGGGATCTTCTGAGAATGATTATATCCAGAGGAAAAAGAGTTGAACACCTTCTTTCCTTCCCTTTGTCCCTTATACGTGCTGGTTCCTGAGGCTGCTTTTTGTTTTTTGTTTTTTAAAACTGTTAGGGGAAAGGTACTTGTATGATTGCAAGTCACATCTAGTCGGGATCTGAGGGAGCTAAGTCTGTGTTATACTGTATCTTTTTGAGTACCAGCCATGACTGTCTTTTCACTTTGCTATTGCAGTTTCAAGATTGCTTGTTGTTATAAGATGTATGTCTTTGAAGGATTGAAACAAACATGGCTGTAGTTGTATTGGCTTGGGTATTGACAATTTATCATCTGTGCTCTGTGTGTCAATTAAAAAAAAAGGTAAAGGTGTCCCCAACCAGTCGTGTCCGACTCTAGGGTGCGGTGCTCATCCCTGTTTCTAAGCCGAAGAGCCAGCGCTGTCCGAAGATGCTTCCGTGGTCATGTGGCTGGCATGACTGAACACCAAGGTGCACGGAACGCTGTTACCTTTCCCGCCGAGGCGGTACCTATTTATCTACTTGCAATTTCTTGCTTTCGAACTGCTAGGTTGGCAGAAGCTGGGACTGAAGACGGGAGCTCACTCTGTCACGCAGCACTCGGGTCTCGAACTGCTGACCTGCCGACCTTCCAGTCTGCAGTTCAGCGTCTTAACCACTAAGCCACCACGGTCCCTTGTGTGTCAATTGGAGACATGGAATAAAGACTAACACATTTATTGGACATAAGCTTTCATGGACTGCATTCCACTTCATCAGATGCATTAAGTATTGTCTTGAATTAAAGATTAAAGATTAAAGATTCACATGATTGGGGAGTGAGTTGTAAACAGTGACGTCAGAGGGAAATGAAGTGCAGAAAGTACAGATAAAAATTATATTATCTATGCAGAAAAACAGTGATAACCCTGATATCCTGGCACTGGTAAGCCAATTAACACATGTAGTGCGATAAGAAACCTTTATCTCGATTTAAGCCACCGGTGATAGAACTGAACTTAATTAATTGTTTCTCAGTGATTTAACTTTGCAGACCACATTGGAAGATGAACAGGTGGATGAACTGATATTGCAGATGTCATTGTTAGGTCCTGTAATAGCAGCCTTCTCCAACCTGGGGCCCTTTGGATGTTTTGGACTACAACCTCCAGCATTCCTGACAATTGGCCATGCTGGCTGGGAGTTGAAGTCCAAAACGTCTGTTGGACACCAGGTTGGGGAATTCTGTGTAACACTGTTGCCAGAGTAGATATAGGGAAAGAGACTGTAACTGGATCTGCTACAGGGTCTGGTCTCTGTGTCTGTATCTCTGTTATGTAGCCTGTTGATGCTGGTGAGTAGCTGTTTTAGGTTGGATGGCTGTCTATATGCAAGTACAGGCTGACCATCCAAGACCTGTGAGAGAAAATTGTCATTGTCCAGGGTGGGCTGTAGATCACTGATGATTTTTGAGTGGTTTTAGCTTGGATCTATGGATGACAATAAATGTTTTCTGACATTTTCTCTTCTAGGTTTACACTGTAGTATAATATTCCTGAGTACCAGGGTGACCCTGATTATTTGTTTTTTCACTTGGTATTGTAGTTTGCCTGTTATAAATCCTTAAGTTGTGAGTCTCTTTCTGATGGTCTGAATAGTTGTGCTTTATTATAGAGCCAGGTTGTAGATAGTGGATTTTGTGATGTGTTTTGGATTAGCTGGAAGCATGTACAGATGTGTAGTGGTCAGTAGGTTTCTGATATAAGGTATTGCATGGACTGGTCAAGGCTCAGGTTGATGGTGGGGTGAAAGTTACTGAAGTCCTGCTGGAACTTCTCAAGTCCTCCTGTCCATGACTCCACATGATGACATTTCATATGGATGGTAGGCACTTGAGAAGTTTGTAGACAGCTTGTTGTTTTTGCTGCAACATACTGACATGGCTACCTCTCTAGAAATTTCTGACATAAAGTGAGATATGAGGTCATTGCATATTTGTCATGCATTTGATGTCCAGAATGCAAGGTTTGTTGTCTGGATCAGTCAGCGTGTAGAAATCACTGAAGTTCTCCTGAAACTCTTCTAGGGAAATCTTCCCTTAGATCCATATTGTGAAGACAGTAATGTATTTCAGGTATAAAAGAAGAAACTGTTTCAGAGAGAAATGTGTGATTATCAGAAGAACAGTTCTTCTCCACTGATCAGTCAGTCATGACTGACTAGAAACCATCCTTATTGCATCAGTTCCAGGGTTTTATGTTATGGGGCTCTTCTCCTGCATCTTTCCAAGTTTTAACCCAACACCCAAGTTTCTAACTACAGTTTATACACATGTGCATATCACTCAGCCCTGATTCCATTAAAAAACAAGGAAAAGGATTGGAGAAGCTTCAGGAGGGGGGTTACATTTTGTAGAGAAGCAGGGGTGGGAGGGAAGGAATGTGTAATCCTTTCCCTGACTGCTGATTTCCACTCCAAATTGCCCCAAAGCTTCCCATGGGATTCCAAAAACATACTGATTTTATTTTATTTATTATTCTTTTTTTGTTATGTTCCCCCCCCCCAATGCAATACAAACAGTCATTTTCCCTTCCTCCCCCCTCCAGGCCCTATTCTCACCCTTTTAGGTTTTTCCTCCTTTCTCTATATCACCTGTATTTAAATAGTTGTGGTTTCATGCATATAAGTAAAATCATTAAGCAAAAATTGGATAAATAAATAGTTGCATACTTATTATTATTACACATTTAAATATAGATTTTAAATATTTTAATTGCTTTATTTATTCAATTTCTATACTGCTCAATAGCTGTAGTTCTCTGGGCAGTTCACAAAAACTAAAACCACAAAGTACACCATAAGACGATATAAAATATGAAAATGTAAAAGTACAACATAAAAGTACAACCAGAATAAACTCTAGCAGCAAGACAGAGATTTAAAATACAGATTTAAAACAGCATAGCTAAAAGACTAGAATGCTAAAATGCTGGGAAAATAAAAAGATCTACACCTGGCACCGAAAGGAGTACAGTAAAGGTGCCAGACGAACCTCTTTAGGGAGCTCATTCCATGGTCAGGGTGCCACAGCAGAAAAGGCCGTCTTCCTGGTAACCACGTGTCTCACTTCCTTTGGTAGGGGCTCCCAGAGAAGGGTTGGATCCAGAGATCCTTCCTGTGGAAGGGGGCATGTGGAAGCTGACTTTACTGCCCCCTCTTTGTCCGGCATTCCCCAGAGCCCCCTGAAAACGTACCCCTGATGTTATGGGATCCTGCTGAGTAGAGTGGGCTGTGGCATAGTGTACTGCGGGAAAAGAAGGCAATAGTGAAAAATTAGAAAATATGGCAACTTCTGCTTCATTCACAAAAGATCCCTTTCCCTACTTTTCTGCTATCTCCCCCTGTCCCTGCATTTTTGGAGGGCTCTGGGGGCTGATGTAGAGATGAGGGTCAGGAAAGTCAGCTTCCTTCTGTCCTTTCTGTGGTTGAATCCCTGGATCCCAGGGGATCTTCATGACAACAGAATGAGACATGCGCTGGAGTATGACTCGGATTTTCATGGAATCGGCTTTGGTCCATCAGGGATACATGAAGCAAGATAAGCCAAGTCTACCATACCTTTAAAATCGGTTTCGGCACTTGAAAGGAACATACTTCCAGGTTGGGTGGGGGGAGTAGAACTGAACGGCAGGGGCTGCTCAATCAGTGAGAGAGGCTTGCCCCTGTCTAGGCTCCCTGCTGCTACTACATTATGAACGGAGAGCAACCAATTTTCCCCAAATATGCAGATTTCCTTGAAGAAGCCAAAATCCCCAGTTCTTCAGTGCACCGTGCTCCTGAGGACCCCCCCCCCAGTTTCACTGCATCCCAGCAATCTGCTGCAGAGTTATTGCTCCCACCCCCTTTCCCCCATGTGTGCACTTTTGTCTATTGCTTCCAACCCCCCAACCCCTTCTCCTTTTCCCTGATCACAGTGAGAAGCTGCTATTACTGCAATATTACAACAACAGAGAAAGGACTTTACATCAGAGAAACTACAGGACATCAAAGAAGCACAACATCGCAGTAGCAATTTAAGAGAGCATTGGAGAAGTGAAAGAGTGCTTTAGAACAAGTTACTACAGTTAGACTTTAAGGCTTTCACTGCAGGGGAGCAAGATTTATTTCTTACTTCTGAGTAAACATACACAGAAGGGGGGGATATGTTAAAGATTAAAAGCAGACTACCTAAGGTGATTGAGTGTCCCCACTATAGCGGTAATGTGAGGGGTTGCTGCTGAGCTCCTGGGGATTTTCTCAATGAGAATGGGAAAAAATACTTCCATTGGGGAAACAAGAGGGAATGAAGTATCCCGCCCTCTTCACCACATCACTGCCAGGTCACAGAAGCATGCCCAGGATTTAATGCAGGGGGGACATGGCACACTGTGGTAAAACCACCAGGGAACCACTTTCCGTGGAAAAAGTCAGAGTAAAAGGAGTTTCAGAAAATGTGACTTTTCAAGAGGGAAGCAGCTGGTTTGCAGTGGATTGGTGACGACGTCATCTGTCACGAAGGAATGCAGACTGCTGTAACTTCGCACTAAATCGCTTGTGAAGACAGCCCCTCAGTGTTGTAGATAAGTCAGTCAGTAAATCCAAAATACCCAGTTGTCTTTCAGCTCCATCCCTAGCAGATTACGACCTCAAAACAAATTTGTTTTGAGGAAAAGTTTGGTTATTTATAGAAAAATTAAAAAGCTTCTGTATTTTAGATACTAGATTACAGAATCTTGGCTCATAGCCATTGGCTCTTCTGGGTGGATATGTGTCAGTGAAGGGTTTTTTAAAAAAATCCTGTATCTTGAAAGTTCTTTTGTATCTAGAAGACTATCTACAATTAAGTAGAATTTAGTTCCTTTTCAACTGATTTTTCGCCTGTGTTTTCTTTTTTTCAAATAGCAGCTTAAAAGATTTTTCTGTTCTTTTATTGCGTACTCAATTTTGTGGCATATTTTAAAAATCTGTTCAGAAGGACAAAGGCAAACAAACTCTGTTTCTAGTGGTTCATATTAAGATGTCCATATGAAGATAACTGCTGACTGTTGACTCATCTAACTTTGTGGTGGTGGTGGGGAAATAGTTATGTGAATCCACCTTGAGAAAGTGGATATTAAAACACTGCATTGAGGGCTAATTCTGAATTTCAAAGTCCTTTCCCCATTCAGAGAATATCTTTCAGCCCATTTAAAATGCAATTCCTTTGCCCTTTGGTGGCAAGACCATGGCACCACCCCTAATTCAGCTTGCTTAGGCAGCAAGCCTCATTCAGTCAGCCTCTCCATGAACAGTATCATTTTTATTGAATCCTTTACATAGTCGAAATCAGTCAAATACATAAAGCTGTCCCTCCTGGGCTCTGGCTCAGACAGCTTCTATTCAGCTACTACATTTCACCCATTGGGCCACAGTCCAGAAGTTTTTGCAAGCTCCATTCTTTTCCTCGATATCCAGAAGCTGTAGTTTTATCTTTTAAAAAAATCCAAACAACACAAAAGATAGTGGCTGGTTACACAGCTGCATCATCCTGATACATCAAGTATTCTCTCTTTCTACAAGAATGGCAAGAGTTCATTGTTTGCATTTTAAAACTTAGCTCCTTTTTCTCTTCCTTGGATTCAGAAAACTGAATGTTTGTGTGCTTTCTGACATTCTTAATTGTTGTCAGGATGTTAGAGATATTATCTGAGTTTGCTAATCATAAGAATGGAATTGGGCCTGATGCATTTAATAGTCTTCGGCTCTTAACAAACATGTGAGACTAACAAAACAGTCCTGGAAATGGCAGACACAGCTGTGGAATTTGCAGCAGTCAAGTTTTCCATCTGGCTCTTTTTCTGGGGCGAAACACAGTGGACGGATTGGGAAAGTAATGAACCATAAGACTTGTACACATTTTGTAAAGTTTTTGACTGCTCGTTGCTCAAAAACACTTCCAGTATCTTTAGCGTGAATGAAATATGTTTTTTTTAATACCGAAAGAGGAGTTTCAAGGATCACAATCGTAGCTTTATTTACTATTATATAAAAAGGCATCCAATTTAAAATACTGACAAAATGCAGAAATCCTACTCCCAACTATGCCACATTTTATGGTCGTATTTGCATTAAAATTATTTGAAGCTATTATGTGAACAGATCAAGTAGTTTCTTAATTTTAAAATACTGACCATTATACTTAAAACTATACATTCTTACTAGAACTGAACATGTGGCTTGAATAAGATCAGACTGGCAAGGGACTGCAGCAGAGAAGGGGGCAGAGAATAGGATGGTGTTTAGGCGGCAGAAGTGAATAGGCATTGGTTGTTGTTTCCCTGACGGGGGTGCGGGGGGAAAGTTAGTTTTTAAAAATCCCTTTATCTTTTAACTCAGCAAAGGATATAAATATAAATGCATCTTCTAGTTGTGTGCATTCTGCTTCTCAGTGGAAGGCTTGTTTTAATATGAGTTTGGGCTAGTCAAGAAGATTATCTGTTCAGACAGGAAATTAATATGTGAATATTGTTCTCAAATTAATTCAGGAATTTTTTTTAAAAACACTCCTATGTAGGTGTAACTGGTTCCATTTTGCCCAGTGATGCATGCAAAGACTTTTTTTAAACTTCACATATTTGTTGTTCAGTCGTGTCCGACTCTTCATGACCCCATGGACCATAGCATGCCAGGCCTTCCTGTCCTGCGCTCTCTCCCGGAGTGTGCTCAAGCCCATATTCATTGCATCGGCGATGCTATCTAGCCATCTCATCCTCTGCCGTCCCCTTCTCCTTTTGCCTTCAGTCTTTCCCAGCATCAGGGTCTTTTCCAGGGAGTTTTCTCTTCGCATTAGGTGGCCAAAATATTTGAGCTTCAGCTTCAGTATCTGTCCTTCCAATGAGCAGTCAGGGTTGATTTCCTTTAGGATGGACTGATTTGACCTCCTTGCAGTCCAGGGGACTCGTAAGAGTCTTCTCCAGCACCACAGTTCGAAAGCATCAATTCTTTGGCGCTCAGCCTTCTTATAGTCTGGCTCTCACAGCCATACGTTGCTACTGGGAAAACCATAGCTTTGATTATACGAATCTTTGTCTGCAAGGTGATGTCTCTGCTTCTTACTATGCTGTCTAAGTTTGCCATAGCTTTCTTCCCAAGGAGCAAGCATCTTTTAATTTCATGGCTACAGTCACCGTTTGTGGTGATCTTGGAGCCCAAGAAAATAAAATCTGTCACTGCTTCCATTTCTTCCCCTTCTATATACCAGGAAGTGATGGGGCCAGAAGCCATGATCTTAGTTTTTTTTAAGGTTGAGTTTCAAACCTGCTTTTGCACTCTCCACTTTCACCCTCAACAAGAGGCTCTTTAGATCCTCTTCGCTTTCTGCCATTAGGGTGGTATCGTCTGCATATCGGAGGTTGTTGATAATTCTCCCAGCAATCTTAATTCCGACCTCTGATTCATCCAACCCGGCATTTCTCATGATGTACTCTGCATATAAGTTAAATAAGCAGGGTGACAATATGCAGCCTTGTCGTACTCCTTTCCCAATTTTGAACCAATCGGTTGTTCCATGTCTGGTTCTTACTGTTGCTTCTTGACCTTCGTACAGGTTTCTCAGGAGACAGGTAAGGTGGTCTGGTACTCCCATCTCTTTAAGAATTTACCACAGTTTGTTGTGATCCACACAATCAAAGGCTGTAGCGTTGTCAATGAAGCAGAAATAGATGGTTTTCTGGAATTCTCTTGCTTTCTCCATGATCCAGCAAATGTTGGCGATTTGATCTCTAGTTCCTCTGCCTCTGGAAACCCAGCTTGTACTTCTGGTAGTTCTCGGTTCACATACTGCTGAAGCCTAGCTTGTAGGATTTTGAGCATCACCTTGCTGGCATGTGAAATGAGCGCAATGGTGTGGTAGTTTGAACACTCTTTGGCATTGCCCTTCTTTGGAACTGGAATGTAAACTGACCTTTCCAGTCTTGTGGCCACAAGTCTTGGGAAGTGCTCCAAATTTGTTGTCATATTGAGTGCAGCACTTTAACAGCATCATCTTTTAGGATTTTAAATAGCTCAGCTGGAATACTGTCATCTCCGCTAGCTTTGTTGTCACTAATGTTTCCTAAGGCCCACTTGACTTCACTCTCGAGGATGTCCAGCTCAAGTTCAGTGACCGCACTATCATGGCTATCAGGGACATTCAGATCTTTCCTGTATAGTTCTTCTGTGTATTCTTGCCACCTCTTCTTAATCTCATCTGCTTCTATTAGGTCCCTGCCTTCTTTGTCCTTTATCATGCCTGTCTTTGCACAAAATGTTCCCCAGATATCTCCGATTTTCTTGAAGAGATGTCTAGTCTTTCCCATGCAATATAAACTGGAGATACAAACCAGGAAGATAATTTTGGAAAGTTCAGTGAAAATATCAGTTCATGTGCAGCAGTGAAAAGGGCGAAGTCCATGCTTTGGATTACGATTTAGCATTTGTATAGTGCTGTGACAAACTCATATTCTAATATAGATCCACAGTGCTCCCTAGCACATTTAGTCAGCTGGCACTCTGCTGGCCAACCTGACTAGTTTTATCTAGCCTTATCTCACTTCTTTGTCATAGAATCATAGGGTTGGAAGGGGCCTACAAGACCATTGAGTCCAACCCCCTGCTCAGTGCAGGAAGCCTGATTCCCAGGCGGTCTCCCATCCAAGCACTAACCAGGGCTGACCCTGCTTAGCTTCCAAGATCAGACAAGATCAGGCGCATCCAAGTGTAGTGCCATAAAATGAGAACAAAGCCTTAATCCCTTTTCTTCAGTAGGCTGACTGGTTCCAACCATATTGGGCTTTTGAGTTGTAAGTTACCATTGTTAAGAAGGTGGGTCCAGCCAAATTTTCTGATTTGCTGGCTAGACCACTGACATCAGACATGGATGCTATCGCAGTATTGGACTGACCATCAGTCTCTGCAAAGGGGCTGGCTTTCTCTGAGTGAAGATTCCCATAAAAAATCCCCTCAGTCTTTCTAGAGCTTTCCTATATTCCATCTAAGGAGAAGCCAGATGCGCATGCTTTCTCTCTCTCTCTCTCTCTCTCTCAGACCATCCTCTCTGCAATAAACTCGGCATAGACTTTGGGACTCAAGGCTCTACTCAAGTAGGTAATGTGACTAGATAAGTTAGGGTGACTTTTTCATTTTTATTTTATTTCTGTATATGTCTGTGATTGTTGCCTTTCCTGCCCCCCCCCATTTCTCTCTTTCTTCCTATATAAACATCTTTGTATATTTTGAGATTTGGCTGTGATGTTTAAAAACTCACTGAACTCTTCCCCAAGTGAAGGACCGCATGGTAACAAAGCTACCACTTCTGTTTTAAGATTTTTGGGAGGGCTTTGGAAAGTTCTGTTTCTGGCTTAGGGAAGGAAAGTCCAAAGTTGTTGTTGTTGTTGTTGTTCAGTCGTTCAGTCGTGTCCGACTCTTCGTGACCCCATGGACCATAGCACGCCAGGCCTTCCTGTCCTGCGCTCTCTCCCGGAGTGTGCTCAAGTTCATATTCATTGCATCCGTGATGCTATCTAGCCATCTCATCCTCTGCCGTCCCCTTCTCCTTTTGCCTTCAGTCTTTCCCAGCATCAGGGTCTTTTCCAGGGAGTTTTCTCTTCGCATTAGGTGGCCAAAATATTGGAGCTTCAGCTTCATTATCTGTCCTTCCAATGAGCAGTCAGGGTTGATTTCCTTTAGGATGGACTGATTGGACCTCCTTGCAGTCCAGGGGACTCGTAAGAGTCTTCTCCAGCACCACAGTTCGAAAGCATCAATTCTTCGGCGCTCAGCCTTCCTTATAGTCCAGCTCTCACAGCCATACATTACTACTGGGAAAACCATAGCTTTGATTAGACGGACCTTTGTCGGCAAGGTGATGTCTCTGCTTCTTACTATGCTGTCTAGGTTTGCCATAGCTTTCCTCCCAAGGAGCAAGCGTCTTTTAATTTCATGGCTACAGTCACCATCTGCGGTGATCTTGGAGCCCAAGAAAGTAAAATCTGTCACTGCTTCCATTTCTTCCCCTTCTATATGCCAGGAAGTGATAGGGCCAGATGACATGATCTTAGTTTTTTTAATGTTGAGTTTCAAACCAGCTTTTGCACTCTCCTCTTTCACCCTCAACAAGAGGCTCTTTAGATCCTCTTCGCTTTCTGCCATTAGGGTGGTATCGTCTGCATATCGGAGGTTGTTGATAATTCTCCCGGCAATCTTAATTCCGACCTCTGATTCATCCAATCCGGCATTTCTCATGATGTACTCTGCATATAAGTTAAATAAGCAGGGTGACAATATGCAGCCTTGTCGTACTCCTTTCCCAATTTTGAACCAATCGGTTGTTCCATGTCTGGTTCTTACTGTTGCTTCTTGACCCTCATACAGGTTTCTCAGGAGACAGGTAAGGTGGTCTGGTACTCCCATCACTTTAAGAATTTGCCACATTTTGTTGTGATCCACACAATCAAAGGCTTTAGCGTAGTCAATGAAGCAGAAATAGACATTTTTCTGGAATTCTCTTGCTTTCTCCATGATCCAGCGAACGTTGGCGATTTGATCTCTAGTTCCCCTGCCTCTTCGAAACCCAGCTTGTACTTCCGGTAGTTCTCGGTTCGCATACTGCTGAAGCCTAGCTTGTAGGATTTTGAGCATCACCTTGCTGGCATGTGAAATGAGCGCAATTGTGCGGTAGTTTGAACACTCTTTGGCATTGCCCTTCTTTGGAATTGGAATGTAAACTGACCTTTTCCAGTCTTGTGGCCACTGTTGAGTGTTCCAGATTTGTTGGCATATTGAATGCAGCACTTTAACAGCATCATCTTTTAGGATTTTAAATAGCTCAGCTGGGAGACTGTCATCTCCGCTAGCTTTGTTGTTACTAATGCTTCCTAAGGCCCACTTGACTTCACTCTCGAGGATGTCCGGCTCAAGTTCAGTGACCGCACTATCATGGCTATCAGGGACATTCAGATCTTTCCTGTATAGTTCTTCTGTGTATTCTTGCCACCTCTTCTTAATCTCATCTGCTTCTATTAGGTCCCTGCCTTCTTTGTCCTTTATCATGCCCGTCTTTGCACAAAATGTACCCTTGAGATCTCCAATTTTCTTGAAGAGATCTCTAGTCTTTCCCATTCTGTTGTTTTCCTCGATTTCTTTGCATTGTTCATTTAAGAAGGCCTTCTTGTCTCTCCTTGCTATTCTCTGGAACTCTGCATTCAGTTGGGTATATCTTCCCCTTTCTCCCTTGCTTTTTGCTTCCCTTCTTTCGTGAGTTACTTGTAAAAAGTCCAAAGTACCTTTCTTTTTTCCTAGGTCTGTGCTGGGTCCTTGGCAATAGAGTTCAGAAACTCCCCAAGCAGCTTGCCAGACTAGGGTGTGTCAGGAGGTTCATCCAGCCTTTCAGAAATTCTTTTCCTGTGGAACCCATGTAAAGAAGGGGTCCACCAGGAAGAAAAGTTATGCTCCCTCTCAGTCATGTAACAAATGCTTTCAAAGTGCTTCACATGCATTATTTAGTTTTAATACCAACAACAACCCTGTGTTATCCTCCATATTGCAGATGAGGAGGCAGAGAAATAAGAGAGTGGCTTGCTTAAGGCCATCTAGTTTGTTCATGGAAGAGAAGAGTTTCAAACCAAGGACTTCCTGATTTGTAGTTCAGTCTCTTAGCCACTATGGTACATCAGCCCTTATTAGGAAAGTGTTTGAAAATAAAACAGCACATACATTGGGCTGGATCCAGAATCTGCATCTCATGGACAGAAGGGTTCCCCAATGGTGGAATAGGGGAGGAGGTGATTTTCATCTATTTTCCTCTCACTCTGAACCAACTGTCTTCAAATGGCAAAAGTTACTTCAAGACATTTCTTATTGGCCACAATCAACCAGGCAATTGAATCTTTAAAAGCCTGTCTGAAAGATTTTTTTTTTTAATGGACTAATGTCAGGCAGAAAGGGCATGGGGAAAAGTTATAAGCAGGCCACAATGGACTGCCTAGAGCAATTTCCATAGTTGTAGTGTGATGCAGGTGAGTCATGTGCTTCAGACAGGCCTATATACTGAAAATGGACAGGTCACCCCTGTAATGTTTCATGTTTATTTATTTATTTACTGCATTTATGTACTGGCTTTCTTCCAAAGCATACAAGGTGATTAATAATGCTTAAAATAATGGCTTACAATCTAAAACATGGTATGAAGGCATAGGGAAGGAAAGGAAAAATACAAAATAGAAGTACCAACTCTTTCATTCTGTTTACAGTTATGGGAGCAGAGGAACCAAAAAGGATGTTGGTCCCAGCCAAACAGAGGCAGACCTCACTGTTTCATCTCTGTCCATGTAAGGTATCCTTTGACTGGAGCTAGAACTAGCCAAACTGTAGTGCCCAGTTTTTACTAATCCTCTCCTTATCATGTGGGTGAGGTAATGTGGTTAGGGACCTAGGACAGGGTTTTTGCAGTTACGATGCTTCACCATTGGAACATGCTTCCCAAGGAGACTTGCCCAGCACTGAGTCTGTTATCTCTTCAAAACTAGCTGAAGATCTTTTTATTTACCCAGGCTTTTAGTATTTAGCTTTAGTCTGATAGTTTTAACTGACTTTTATAGACGTTTTCTTGTTGCTGGTGTTTATAATTATATTTCTTGATGTTTTGTTTTAGTATTACTGTGAACAATTGTGAAAGGTTGCTTATATATCTGTAAAACAGTGTGTAATTGTTTGAAATACGTTAAATAGTAAATAAATATGCCCAAATATCCTCAGTAACTGGCTAAGAAGTATTTTTAGAAAGGGAAGTTCATAAACTTTTGAAAGCAAGCATAGCTGCCCCCTTGGTCATACAGAATATCCTCTTCCAGCAGCGGAATGAAGCTTTCTGTTGGCTTTCTGCCATATGATAGGATCCTTCTTGATCCTAACATAGCAAAAGAAGGAAAGCAGCTGAGAACTGGGTGGCATTGACAGTCATCTTTGGTGCCTGTTCAGAATGTTGCCAAAAATACAAGGAGCAAAACCTCCCAATGTGAGTTTGAAGAGCTGGGGAAGGGGCCAACGATGCATAGTTGTAGGCAGAGGAGGATCTAGAATGGGTCCAAAAATCATTCTCTTGGCACATATACACATAGTGTTTTACGGATGCTTGGAATATTGGCAGGAGTTATTCTCCTATACACCAAATCCATGTTGTTTCAATTTTTAAAAGCCTATATTTATTTGTTTGCACCTGTGTCCTGTTTTCATAATAGGGAAAAAAAATACTGACATGAATTACAAGTTCTTCCCCCTCCCCTGGGTCTCTTTTGTTTTGTTGCCCAGAATTGTTTCTTTTATTTTATAAAGATTTGTCATTCTCATTTTGTTGGATCTGTATCTCAGCAAGGCTGCTAAGTTTTCACCTTTCTGTTGACAAGAAAAAAAAAAATTTCTAAAAGAAAATCCAGCAAGATTAACCAGAACAAATCAATACCGCCAACAGTTGTGGTGAAATCAGGGTTGTGGTTGTTTTTGGTAACAGGTTTTATTTAAACTTGTATATTTAATATGATTTTAATAATGTGTGTGTGTGTGTTGTATTGTGTTTCTGCTGTAATCCGACTTGGGAAGACTATGTGCTATATCCAATGTGTCATCCTGCACTTCCGCCACCGGAACTGGGCAGGAGACCTCCACATGTGCTCTCAAAATCTGTTCCAGAATGCTGGGAATGGAGCAGATTTTTGGGTGGCCTGGAGGTTGAAGAGGAGGGGAGAGAAGGGGAAAGTCCCATCGTGCTAGCAGAATTCTGCTACTGTGATGTTGAATCTAGCCCTGTGGTCTTTAAAAATATATATTTATTGATTTTTAACAAATAAAATATTAATAAACAGTCTAGTCCTATGATCTTGAAAGGCACCTAAGAACTGGATTAAATGAATAATTTTTACAAATTGAAACAGGTAAGGCTGAAACTGCCCATACAGAATTGCTGTGCCAGCAGACTACCTAACTATAGTGAAATTTGTAAAACTGAGTCAGTCTCGCACAAGCTGGATACAGTTTATTATTATGAAAGGAAGTTACTTTGTAGCCTGTGCAATTGATGAAACAAGATGGAAGCAAAGACAGTGCTCCAAATACAAGGAGGTCGAAGGAAAGTAGGGATGCCAATGGTTTTCTTGAGCCAGGTCTAGAAATGAACTTTGGGAGCTCTTAAGAGTAATGAACTTCTAAAATTCTGAAATTCTGCTTTGGCTCAGGTTAAAATCTCAGTCTTAGAAGGATTCCTACGTTCCCTTCACTATTGCCCCATCTCCAAAGCACCGCAAGCCTCCCCCCACCCCCCAATTCAAGTGGGCCTTACAGACTTACCTGTTTACCTATAATTAAGGGCTAAAACAGACATTACTTTAAATCTGTATCTAGCAGTTATGCATTTGTTTTCATTTTTAGAGTAGGTACAGCTGGCTAATCCTGATTTAAACACCTCCCACCCCGTTCCCCACACTGTGGTCCCAGATAGAGCTCTATGAACCTACTCTAAAGTAAAAAAAATTAAAACTCGTAGCTGCTAGCTATGTATTTAAAGTAATGTCTGTTTTGGTCCTGAGTTAGGAATGTATTGAGTGCTGCTGTGTATATGATGCTATCTGGTTTTAATTGTTCATTTTTTACTTTTATTCTTACTGTTTTATCATTGTTTTATTGTGGTTTAGTGATTTGAAATTTTGTTGTACACTGCCTTGGTCAGTTTATAAAACTTTTAAATGAGTAACAATAATAATCACCCTGGCATAGCCCCACTTCCTGGTCATTAAGTGGACTCCCCCTTCATGCGATTAACTCGTGAATGGGACTAATCATTTGAGAGAATTATCAAAAGCATAAAAGATATTAGTAGAAGAGGGTGCAAAACAAAATACATTGCACACATATACAACATATTACTGGAAATAGCCCAGAGCAAGAAAAAACCAATTTTAGATGAGGAAGGAGGATTTGTCTGCCCAAAAGTAGAACTTAATCTTGCAAACAGGAAATGAATTTTAATTGTGTTTAAATTTAAAAGAGCTTCAGTATAACATTCTTTACATATGATGCCACAGAAGCTAAACAGAACCTATAAAGTTAATACATTTAGTTGTCGGAAATGTGCCATGCAAATAATCTGCACTTGCATATCTGGTGAAATTACCTGAAGGTAGCAAAGTACTGGGACATAAGAATTAATGTATGAAATAAATGGACAATAAAAGAACCAGAAATGACCTTGGTGGGCATTAGGTAAAATGTAAAAGAGAGAATGTTTTTGATGAAATTGTTGGTAGTGGCCAAAATTGTAAGTGCCAGAATTTGGAAACTGAGTGCAATACCAGAACTGAAAGACTGGTTGACTAAAGTTTGGCAGCGCCAAAATGGAAAAAACTTTATGGAGAGCCTGGGAAAGAGGTAGTGAAGATGACCTGGCGGGGTTTGCAGAACATTGGTGAAAAAATCTTAATGCATTCAAATATATGAAATTGTTAGCTTTTACACTGTTTTTTGTGTTGTGACACTTTGATGTTATGATGGATATTTTAATTAATAAAGCTATCAAAATGCCTTTAAATATGAACCTCTTCCTCAAAGTTTCTACAAGATTCATGCTATTTGTATCCTAAAGGTATATATTACTACTACAAATGTTGTTAATATGATTTTAAATGACTTATAGTTTAATAAATAACTGCTTTAAAGTATTGCGATGAAACCAATATTGAAGTGCCACTGATATCATGCAGTCACTGCACTGATTTGGTTATAGAACTTCTTTTGTGTGATTTTTCATGCTCTGTTGTTTGATTGTTTTTGCTGCACTGATATCTGTTTTTCATTTCCTGCTGCAATGACCTTGAATAATAATAAAAAGAATAAGAATAGAGTATATGCAAGCAATGTAGTCTTGCTGGCAGTTGCAGATCTTTTGTTATTCACAGGGAAACACAGTGAAGAGACTTGGTGTTTACGCTGGTGAGTAAATTGATGCCGGGGGAATAACAGCTGCATTTCATATCCACCTTATTTTTAGTTATTGTCTTCTCACTATTCCCTTCTGTCTCCCTCAAATGGCAGAATTATCCATTTAGGAAATTTCCGATCGTAATATCACCTATTTTGAAGTATACTTTCTTAGAAAAAACAATGCATTATTCCTAATCCAGAAGAAAAAAATAGCATAAGCTGTTTATATCTATAAATGATCAATTTCATGCTGAATTTACTTAATTTTCCTCCCCTTAAAAACCATGATGTACAATACAATCCTGTACATGTGTACTCAGAAGTAAGTATCACTGGATTGGATTCAGATATGCATTTGTGGAAGAGCTGTAGCAGCGGTGCAGTTCCCTAAAACATTGCGCAAGTGGTAGCACAATATGCAGATATTGAAATCTGGCAGTGAAATAAGAATTGTGCGTATGTTGTGCAAGAGCTGAGCACTTCCGGAACCCAGTATTGCTGGATTAGGCTCCTACATTGGTGTAATGAGATTGTGCAAAGTTGCTTGTCACTCAGCCTCACTGTTTGTCTTGTGTAAAAAGGATGTTGCTGCAGCAAAAGTTGGCTCAAAGAAGTGGTTGAATATTTGGGGCTCAGTCCACACATCTTTCCACTCAGTTTGCTGCTTTGGATATGTGTCTTATCTGCCTCTAGCCTGTCATTCTATGTCTTATATGGCCAGGCAAATGCCTCTGGAAATACTTTTTTTCTACTGTTTCACCAACTGGTTTGTAAGCCGCTATAACTCCTTTTAGGAAAGGAACGAAAGGTCGAGAGATCCAATCACAGATCTCCTGCACCCCATTTAGCTAACTTGGCTAATAAGAGGTGCTCCATGGGTCAACCTGGGGTGGAGAAAGTCAAGACAGCATTGAGTGGTTGGAATTGAGGCAGGGTTGGACTGGCTTGGCATGACTGAGGGACCTATAGCACTCCCACTTCCTTAAGGCACCAGCTATGAATGAATTACTGTTTATTCATATTGATTATATAATATTTCAGGTCTGTGCTTTTATTGCAAGCTCTTGGTTTACACATTTCAAGAGAGTTTATTAAGGAACTGAATGGTTTTCTCTCAAACTGTGGAAAGGATAGGAAACTAGTCTGAAAACATGTCATACTGTGATTTTATTATAGTTTAAGCTTTCGATAAGTCTAGAAATATTTAAATACTTGTAGTTACAAGTCTGTTGGGGGAAAAAAAGGAATAAAAGTCCATGCCTAATCAGACACCCTGAGGTTCTATGAACCTCTTGTGGGATACAAATGCAAAGATAAATAGCTCGTCCTATTCATAGTATTGAACTGTCCAGAAATATAGACGTGACTATGGCCATTTTTCATGCTTTCTTGATAAAATTAAGACTAGCGACATTTCTAAAGGGACTCCATTAGAGGTGCAAAACCCAAATATATGCAGTCCAGTTACCCTGAACATGTATATAAATGTCGGTCACATATTTCCTCCAAAATCTCCATCTGTTTTCTTGCATATTAGCTATGGAACTACAGAACCTAGGGGAACAATCCTATGTCTGTTAGTCAGCAGCTAGACAGCCATAGGATACATCGGTTCTCTGAGAACCGACCTTCACCCCCCCTGCACTGCTTTGTAGGCAGCACAGAATGGCCCTATGCTCTGCACTCATAAGAGCAGTGCAGAACGGCGGAAAAAGGGCGTTCCCAAGGGCGGAAATGCCTGTACAACACATCCTATGTGTCATCCGGCCGCTGCCACCCCAACTCCGACTTCCCACAGCTAGACAGCTGAAATCGGCTGTCTAGCCGCAAATGCAGGGTGGCTGAAGCGCAGAGGGGACGATCCCCTCCATGCTTCTCCTGCCCTGCATTGGATAGGTGGTCACCTCCAAGTTCAGAGGCATCCACCTATCCCCATAGGATTGCGCCCTAGATGACTTAAATTCTTCACTAGGCTGAGGCTAAGGAATAGGCCTTCCTTCACCTCTGTTGTAAAACCTATTACACTTGGATTTTTTTTTTCTAAACTTGAAAGCGGGTGTGAGAGTCTCCTGATGACCTTGTAAAGGAGCTCAGAGGGATATGCATATTGGGTTTAATTGATTTGGAGGCTAGGACTACAGAAAGGGATGGTACTCATTAGTCTCTGACCTGGTTCATTGACTTCAACTTTCTGAATGGTATAGATAAAAAAAAGTCTGCATAGCTGAACAAAATCCTAACTGCTAGATTTAAGAACAAGTCTCAGCTACCTTTTACGATTATTGTGATTAAAAACTAACACACAAGAATTGCATGAAGTTTGAATGAGCACAATTCTGCTCCCCCTTGCTCCCCCTTACCCCCGCCCCCCAATATTGTATGAGCACAGAGTTTTCATTTGTTACATATCCATCATATTTGGGGGTTGGTTCACAAACTAGCATTTTCCCAGGTTCTGCCGAAACAATTGTTATGAACATGATATAGGGGATTTGAAGATTATAAAAAAAGGTTGCTTTGGTAAAGCCTCAGTGGCCTTTCTTTAGTTGCAATTCTGAACAGAGGAAATCTTATTTCTTCTTTTTTTCTCTTTTTTTTAAAGCAAGCTTTCTCCCTGATATTGTGATTATTGAATGGAAAACCCTGGTCTCATTCCTTTCTCTGAAATATGCTATGAAACGTTAAAAGTTGTTTTAAAGTTTGCTTGGTCCGTGAGTAAAGTGAGTAAAGAATTTGTTAAGGATCACTTTTGTGTTGACCCCCCAGGAACAGGACAAAAGCAGAAATAAAGGAGATGAGATTATATATCATGTCTGAAACTTGGCATCTGCATAAAGATAAGTTTGCCCTCCAGGCAGTTTTTTTAATGGGAGAACAAAGAGTGTCCAAAGAAAACATAAGCTCCCTGATTTACTCGGTTCCAAGATTTTGAAGATATCATTATATGGAAAGTATGCTGGTGCATTCCAGCTGTCCCTGCCAAAAGCTATATACGTTTCCCAACTTTTTGTGTTATTATTAAGCTCATGGTTGTACTTAAAGATTGACTAATTTGATGTAATAGTTGTGATTTTGGATCTATTTTGTTTCTAATACTCATCTGTTCTTCTCTGCTGATTTGAAAACCACTTTTGCACAACTAGTTTTTCCCCACCAAGACATGATTACTTTCAGCCAATCATATGTGAAATCTTCATTTTGAAAAACATCAGGACCATACATGTTCAACACATATGTTAAATCCCTGTGCAAGATATATTTAGCAGGTCTCAATATTCAAGTTTGCCAAATAATAGTTGGTGGGTAAAGTGAACAAACATCTATTGAACTCTTCACAAGACAGATTACTGTATGGACATTTATTTATTAATTAAATTTATATCCCACCTTTCCACTATAAGATAGTGCTCAAAGTGGCTAACAATAAAATACAAGATAAAATACACAGCTCTAATTAAAACATAAAATCAAATGATTAAACACACATCAGTGAAACGGAAATAAACCATTCCCACCAGTTAAAACCTACTTAAGTAAACAAATTAGCTTAATAGTCAAAAGTCTGAATAAAAATGCCTTTGCCTGCCAGCAGAAGGACAATAAAGATACAGCTAACCTATTCCAGAGCCTGGGAGTAGCCACTTAGAAGACCTTCTCTCAAATTTCCACCAAATGTGCCTCCAGCCTTGCCCTGGGATCTTAAAACCTGAGCAGGAAGAACATGGACTTTCTGTTGTTGTTGTTAACAGTTCTATACCAGCCAGTAGTGAAAGCTGTCTGGATGGTTTACAAAAGATTAAAATCTTAAACATACAACTTGTTCCAAGTTTATGTAGGGCTTTATCGGTCGGAGCCAGGATTGTGTCCAAAAATGGACTCTTTGTGAAGCTGTTGTAGCAAGGGAATCACACCCTCACTATAAGCAGCTGCAGCAAATGGTCTGGCTGCATGATTCTGGATCAGCTGAAGTTTCTGAACACTTTTCAAAGGCAGCCCTAGATAGCATGTTACAGTAGTCCAAACAGGATGTAACTAAGGTGTGGGCCACTGTGGCCAGATCTGACATCTCCGGGAATAGGCACAATTGGAGCATTAGCCTTAGCTGACATCTCCGGGAATAGGCACAATTGGAGCATTAGCCTTAGCTGAAACCTGGGCATCCAAGTTCAAGCATGAATCCGGGAGTACAACCAAACTGTGAACCTGAGTCTTCAGGGGGAATGTAGCCCCATCGAATACAGGTTGAATCCCTATTCCCTGATCTGCCCTTCGACTAATCAGGAGTACCTCTCAATTAAACTTCAATTTGTTGTTCTCATCCAGTCCATTACTGAAATCAGACTCTGATTTAGAACTAGAACAGCCTCCTTGGATTTAGATGGAAAGGAGAGATACAGCTGGGTGTCATCAGCATACTGGTGGCACCAAACTCCACAACTCCAGATGACCTGACCCAACAGTTTCACGTATATGTTTATTTTAATTATTTTTGTATTATACTTTTAGTCGGCCCAATAACAAAAGTTATTTAGACAGATCATTTTACACTAAAAGAATAAAACACTGTACAATAAATATAACCCATAACAACAATAATCAGCACAGGAGATAAAAATGCAATATAAAATATATAAATCTGGGAACTTAAAAATTCTAGAATTGAAAATGCCTGAGAGAAGGGGACTGTCTTTGCCACTGAAAAGATAACAATATGAGTACCAGGCAAGCTTCATGGAAGGCATTCCATGATCAAGGAGCTTCATGGAGGGCATTCCATGAACAATGGAGAAAGCCCTCTCTCGTGTAGCCACCCTCTTAACTTTATTTGGTGAGGGTACCTGGTGGATAGCCTCTAAAGATGTCCCAAGGGTCTGAGAAGGTACATGTGGGAGAAGATATTCCTTTAGGTACTCTGACTCCAAGCTGTTCAGCATTTTAAAGGTCAACACCAACACACCGAATTTGGCCCAGAAACAGACTGGAAGCAAGGGCAAATGATGAAACGCTGGCATCACATGATAGTAATAAACAATCCCAGATAGTAGTTTAGCAGCTCTATTTTTGGCTAACTGAAGTCTCCAAACCATTTTCAAAGGTAGCCACATGTACAGGGCATTGCAGTAATCCAACCAGGAGATTTCCAGAGCGTGGATAACTGTTGCCAGGCTGTCTGTGTCCAGATAAAGCCGATAAAAAGTGCTGCTAGCCAGAGGCCAGCTGTGCTTTAAGTAACAATTATGGATCCAGGAGCACCCCCGAACTGTGTACCTAATCAACCTCCTCTAGAACAGGTTGAACTCTACTCAACTCGGCAGACAGCCACCCACTAGCAGTACCTTCATCTTGTCTGGACTGAGCTCCAGTTTATTGGGCCTTATCCAGTCCGTTACCCTGCTCAGGCACTGATTCAGGACCACCAAATTTAGCTAAAGCAATCTCTTTCCCTTAAACAAGCCTGAAGACAGATTGAAAGGAGCTAGATAATCTGCCTCATCCAGAAACACCTGGAGCTCAGATCCACCACACACTCAAGCACTTTGCCTAAGAATGGAATCTTGGAGACTGGTTGGAAATTATCTAGCCCCTTGCCCAAGAATGGAATACTGGAGACTGGCTGGAAATTATCCACTATGGTGGGGTTCAGGGAGGTTTTTTAAAAAAAAAAGATGTTCTCACTGCCATCCCCTGTAAGCATGATGGAATCACAACCTGTTGTAAAGAGCATTTGCTATAAGGTTTCTTGGGGGAAAATGCTTGCAGTGAGAGAAGAGTGGTCATATGAATAGATGAAGACAACATTTCCATAGGGAAATGGAAAAAACAACAAAGTGTCACTAGGTTTGGTCTAGATTATTTAGAGTTATGTAAACTTTTAAAGATATAAGCAGCCTGATTTTTCCTTGCGAAACCATATGTGAACCATTCTAGTTCTATATCTATGTACAGTGTTTTGAACTAAAGGTTAATAGTCTTTGCCTTGCATTTGGTCGTATCATGCACAACTATTTTAATTAGGTGAAATGGAAGCATATTTATATCAATTTTTAAGCAATAGGCCTTGCAGATGCACAATATTCTCACTACTCGAATTGAATTTACCAATGTTTATTAGGGATTTAATGGGGAAAACTTTATTTTAGTAGAAGTAAACAAAGGCATTCTTCAGCTCATTATTTCTGTGATAGATTTGGTTATTGTTAGCAAGGTAGATTTCTGAGAAATAGTGTTAATTAGATTAGCCTTTGCTGTTACAACATGACAGCAGTTAATGATTTTATACCTCACTTAGCACAGTGAGAATTGTCTGAATTTGTTTGTGCTATTACAAGCTGTACCTGATTTCCAGTTTAATTCTGAGCTGAGTTTTAGATATTTACCTACATTTTATTTATGTCTAGTTTATAAAATAGGCTTCATTTTCTTTACAGATGAATGTTTTTATTAGAGTGGTTGTATGTACATATGGAAGTTGGTAGCAAAGTTTTGTTTTAAGAGTGCTGAAATACTTACCTGAAGTGGTAATTTTTATACTAATTAGTATAATTATTCCTAACAGGGATCTGCGGTTTAATAGAATTAAAGAAATCCAGCCTGGTGCATTTCGACGGCTTAAAAATCTGAACACATTGTAAGTTTTATCCCTTACAAAACCTACCTCCCCTTTTGTAAACAGTAAACAAAGAAACAAACAAACAAATGTATTTACAGTTTGTAAATAAACTTTTTTATTTTTACCTTAGGTTAACCTCAGTAAGTCTAATGAGATTTGTCTCTATGTATATTCAAGTAATTTTTCGATAATGCTGATTATCATTCTCTTTCTAATTGTTTTTAAATGTCTAGTCAAGACTTTATAGAGTCCACACTAAGACTATAAAAAAGTCTAATGTTGGTGGAAAAGTTAAATTGTTAGTGTAATTATTGTACAACTATAATTTCTCTTTACCAAGTCATTTAGGTGAGGGTTGACTGACTTCAGTTACAGTTTACATTAAAGAAGAACCTAGAATCCACCAGTGTGCATTAGATGTATAAAGCTAGGGGGCATACACACGATCTCTTAACAGTTCATTCGTCATAAATTATCCCAAGTATGAATTGTTGCTTGCTGAATAATTTGACCTGACAAGCTGCAGTCAATTTCCCATCCATTATCAATACCTCAAGATGCCCCAGTGGTTTGGGCCCTGCTGTGAGGTTCCCCAGGTTGAGTCTGCTGGCAGTTTATCAATAGGAAATTTTTCCTGCCTCTCTAATAGATATTGGAAAAACCCAAAAAGCGAAGGAGATCATACTGACACATTAAAAACATTATTTATTTATTTATTTATTTAAAGTAATTTTTAGGCAACCTTTAAGGGCAGAACTCTCTCAAGGTGGTGTCCAAAATAAAAACACTACAAAACAATGCAGAACTACAATAAAAATCAATCAATAAAGATTCAGTTAAAAATTCTATAAAAACTGGTATCATCAATAAAAACTGCAACCCACAGACTATGGGAAGGCTAACAAAAACAGGTAGGTCTTCAGAGCCTTCTTGAAGACCTACAAAGAAAGGGCTGGACATTCCAAAATGGAGGAATGAAAATGTTACAAAATAGTGAACAGGTTTTTTAGTTCCCCCGAACTTGAACTTACTTTTAGGCTGGATGTTAAACGTGGGGTGGCAGGGGGGCTGGCTTGATGTTGTAGCTATAAAGGGCAGTATCCAATGCTGCCTGTCCCTGAGCGCAGCCACTGCCACTTATGTGAGCTCCGCCAGCCTGCCCCATTCCAGAAAAGAGTGTTTCCACTCATTTTGGGTTCCCCCCAAGAAGCACTAAATCTCTGTTCCACAAGCAGTGGGCACCACTTCAGGAAGGGATTGGCAGGTTGGTTGCTTGTGGGCAGTCGCTATTGGATACTGCTCAGAGTCTCTATATTTACAGGTTAAGGTGGAGTCTAGAAGGAGATAGCAGACTTAAATGGATTAGGTTATACTAGGTACTATGCAGCTTTTCAGTTTCTCCTACTAGGACTACTCAGACAAAGAAACTAGCAATTGTTGATCCCCCATTTTTTAAAATATAAAATTCAGCAATTAACCTGGATCTTTCTCCAGGCTTAAATGAAACACATAGACTTCTTGTTAGATAATAGAAGTAAAGAGAAACATAGTAGTTTTTATACTAGCGAAGGTGGGCATTAATTTTAGGTGGTATACTAGGTAAAAAAAGTCAAGCACAGCCAAATTGCACAGCATTACCTAGTGGTTGTAGGGAATGAAACCCTCAAAAAGTTCCAACTTCAGGTGGTAGAAAATAATCCTTAGTTTTAAGATTGTGTTCCTGAATAGCTAAATTAGATATTCTCCAAGACACAGAAAGCAAAGTAAGTCATGTTGATCCATAAAAAAAATTCCAAGATCCACAGATGGGCAATAACTTTTATGTGGATTAACCAAAACATCACAAAATAGTTAGCAATCTGTAGGTTGACTGCTTTAGGTTTTTTTTTAATTATTATTATTATTATTATAGGTAAATATTTAAAAAATTATTCCACATTGTTGAATGCTCTCCGTAAGAGAGTGCTGAGCATTCTTAACGTTTTCCTTCTCAGTATTGTAAACATTTCTCTGGATCCTTATTGCTTAGAAGATTTTTTAAAAGATAATAAAATTCAGATAACAGTTGTAAGAAATCAGTTTAAGTATTTTTTTTTTATTTTGTTGTTTCCAGGTAATAAAATTATTGCAATTTTTCAAGAAAATGCTCTAGGAGAAAATAAACAAATACCTGTTTTTCATTTATTTTTCCAGACTTCTAAACAACAATCACATTAAAAGAATACCAACTGGAGCATTTGAAGACCTTGAAAATCTAAAATATCTGTAAGTTGAAATATTTGAATAAGAAAAGTGGATATAAAGTAAATTCTATGTAGTATGGGAAAACAAACCGTTTTCATTCTGTAAAGTACATGTATATGTGGAGGGAGGAAAAGTGGCTGGGATGATGATACTATTTTATTTTCTTCTATGCTGCTCACTTCAGTTCCTCCAGGATTTAGCATGAAAGTATGACCGTCCCAGCATCACAAACCATATCATTAAGTGGCATTTGCATGCGTATTTTAAAGTTGTGTTACGATGCCTCAATCAGTTGTGTGCGTGAGAAGTTGAATATCATTCAGTGACAGTACTGCAAATAAGAAAACTAGAAAAATATAGAGTGCTCTTGGAATTCCATTGAACACTGCAAAAACTTCATATTACTTCTGTGGCTGCATTCACATAAAAATGATACATCAGAATTGGTGAGAATTCTGACTTATCAGTAACAAGCAGTGTGCTAGCGCACCCTGCCTGATTGTTCCAGCTTGACTCCTTCTGTAAGTGGGAATGGCTAAATAACCAGAAACTTTCCAGGGTGAAAAAGCTTTGTGTTATATCCAGACCTGGTCACCTGGCTTGTCCCTCCCCAAGCAAGCCAGAGTTTGAAGCCTGGGTTTGAAGTTAGCTTAGGGATCCAGGCTTGATAGAGGAGCAACAAGCCAGGGTCCAGGTTCAGGTGTAACATGTTTTCACCTTGGTAAGTTTCTGTTTACTTTAGCTGCTCCTGCTTGCAGGAGGAGCCAAGTGGGAGTGATTGACAATTTCCATTAATCTTAGGAATGCTGACTTAAGAGTTTTGTGCGAATGTGGCCAGTGTGACTGGTAAATGTTCTGTCCTATAAGGAGTTGCCTTATAAGCTGATACTTTGTGATTCAGTATGCATTTGTCTTGGCCAATGCCTTTGCTACGGATTATCCTTCCATTGGCAATAGCTTTGAGAAAATAATCCAGTTACAGTCCTGGACAATTTCTTTAAGAGTTTCTTTGCTAAATGTTTGGTGTCTGCTCTGTCTTACTTTTGTTTTTCAGAAAATAGTTTTCTTTGTTAAGGTGGGGTTAGAAATCAGCTTTGACATTGGTGGATCTTTGTACAGACAATATTGTCAGAGTGACATGGCAGCTGAGCTTCCAGCCCACTCTTACAAATGGCTAAGAATAAAGAAGGAGAGCTCAGTCCCTATTTGTATTTCATGGTGGAATAGGCAAAAACAGGCTTCCAGTCAACTTCAAGTGATTGGTTAGTAGAGCACCTACCGACAGCATCAAGAGCAAAGTCTATAACATGAGTGTGCTGGTTTATGCCCCTGTAGGTAGGATGAATTCTAATATTTACTGCTGTTGATTCACTATTTCTTTTTTTTAAAAAAAAATTGTCTTCCTTCCAATATTTCTAATATGTCTTTCTGACATAGTTGTCAAGGTGGTTCACAGCAACATTTAAAACGATACCATCATAAAATAGTCAGTAGTCAGACTGGTAAGCAACCAGAAATGAGAACAGCAAAGATTACAGAGCTGGATGAACAAGACAGATTTTAATTGGCATAGGAAGGCTGACAGTGTAGGCTGCCAAATAGATTTGGGAAGGAAGTTCCACAGGCAGTATGCCATAGTCCATAGCAGAAGGCAAGGAGTAGGAAACGAAGGGTGGCAGCTGAAGGCAGTGAAAGGCGGGCCAATAAACCTGGAATGAAGGGACCAAAGAAAGTTCTAGCT
This sequence comes from Heloderma suspectum, assembly GCF_057233095.1. Classification (NCBI taxonomy): domain Eukaryota; kingdom Metazoa; phylum Chordata; class Lepidosauria; order Squamata; family Helodermatidae; genus Heloderma; species Heloderma suspectum. Next base: position 279,757,381 of record NC_139458.1, read on the forward strand.
TTCTGGCAGCTGATCACACAAAGATTATCCATTTGTGGAGATTGACGTGAAAAGGGAGGCTTGCATAGGGCTGCCAGAGAAACAAATGTTGGGAATGGAAGCCAATCATGGTTTAAGAGATTCCAGAAGAAACAAGAAAAGGGAAGGCCTTTTCTTCTCGCTGAGCTCTCTGTATCTGGATGCAAATGATTCAGGATGTGACCCACACTACAGACATTTGCACCTGGTACTTATTTTGAGTTACATTTAAAATACGTAATCAACCTGTATTATAATGATTGTTTCTATTGTGCATTTTGTATGTGTGTGTGTGTGTGCACGTGTGTTTTCAAATACTTTTATTGATTAACAGAGCATTGCTATGGTCATGGTGGGGGGAGAATTGATGGTGGTTACTCCACCGTATCCAAAGCCCTGCTGGTTTGCTGTAGCCAGGATGGGAAGTGTGGGGTGTTTTGCTTTTCATTTAATGTTTCCCAACCCCCATTTATTCCAATGGGAAGGAATTTAATATGCCAGCTCAGGCCTGGAATAGTTACAAACCTGTTGAGGGAACCTTGGGACTTTGCATCCTGTGGATCCATGACCACCCAAGACACGCCTCCAGAATACCATATTTCTGGCCCCACTGCCAGTGGTATAGTGATGACAGCACTTTCCACTTGGGGACCAGCATCCTATGACACTCCAACCATCCTTCCAGGGAGCATAGGATGGCTCTCCAATATAGTTCTACAACTGAGAACAGTGAGAAAACATGACGCATTTTCTTAAATATAATCTATAATATTGTCACAGATATTCATAAATTACGTATCTGGGGATCGGGGAGGGCTGGGGATCGGGGAGGGGGAGTGGCTGTTATCTACAGAGTGTCCTTGGTCTTCACCAGACCCCCTCTCCGGGAGACCAAGGTTGCTGAGTACTGGAGGTTGGGCCCGTAGGGCAGTCTGGAAATTCTGCTCGTGTACCGTCCACCCCGCTGCACGACTGACTCCCTGGTTGAGGTGCTTGAGGTGGTCTGTGATGTATGTGTACAGTCTCCTAACTTATTGGTGTTGGGGGACTGCAATGTACATTCAGAGGCCATCCTCACAGGAGCACCTCGGGACTTCATGGAGACCATGGCTTCCTGAGAGCTGCACCATATTCTAACTGGGCCCACCCATGTAGCCGGTCATGCACTAGACCTTGTGTTTGTTTCTGGAGAAGCGGGGAGTGATCTGGAAGTTGGGGGTATATCCACCACCCCCTTGTCATGGTCAGATCACTATTTGGCATCGTTAGACTTCTCGGTTCCACAACCCGAGAAGGGTTGGAGGACACATTAAAATGGTCCGCCCCAGGCATCTTATGGATCCGAATGGATTCCTGAACGTGCTTGGGGACTCACTGGAGCACGCCAACGGCCACTCGGTGGAGACCCTGGTGGGTGGCTGGAATGCCGCAATCACTGGGGCATTAGATCAAGTGGCTCCGAAATGCCCTCTCCCCTTGAACAGGGCTCAGACTGCACCATGGTTCAATCCGAGCTCTGAAACAGGAAGTGAGCTCTGAAACAGGAGGTGAGATGGCTAGAGCACCGGTGGCGGAAGTCTTGCTCCAAAGACCATCAGACACAGGCTAGAGCTGTATCTTCAGCCTATCACATGGCGGTGAAGGCAGCAAAAAAGAAATATTATGCTGCCTCTATCGCGTCTGCAGAGTGCTGTCCCAGGAGGCTGTTCCAAGTGGTCCGGAGCCTGGTCAGTCCAGTGGCTCTGGAACCACTGGAGCATTCTAAGACCTCCTGTGAGGCCTTGGCAAGGCACTTTGCGGATAAAATTGATCGGATTAGGAGTGTTATTCCTTGCGCTGTGGATATGGCTTGTGAGCAAGAGGCAGCCTGTGGCAAACCAGTTTTGTGGGATCGGTTCCAGCTTCTTCCTTCTGATGAAGTGGACAAGGTGCTTTCATCTATAAGGCCGACCACCTGCTTACCTGCTGCCAGGAGCACCCTAGCTGCCTCTTGCAGTCCCCACCAATAGCCAACTCAGGACACAGACGATGAGGGATTCTTTCCAAGACTTTATTCCTTTATTACTTTATGACTCTTTCAGAATACTAGTCGCTAGCGCCAAAGCGAGGAACAGCCCTGGGGAAAGATAGCTGAGTAGCCTAAGCTTCAGGTAAGGCAGTTGGTCCCCGTTTGAAGGAGAATCACGGGAAGACCCTGAACTTATGGGCTAGGGAGAGATCCTCCCTCTTTCCCTTGGGTCCTCGGGACCTGACCATTGTTTGCACGCCAAACGAGCACTACGCCTCCTTTCAGTGCCCTCCATCTGTCGTCGCTCCCTGCATCTGCGCTGAGCATCCAGCCATCCCCCCTCCAGCACTCTCTCACTGCCAGGGTCACTATCTATCCCAGGAATGCTGGCAGGAGGAATCTCTGCCAGCTGCTGTGCCTGTGAGAGATGAGCGAGCTCCTCTCCCATGGATTGCTGTTCCTTCTCATAATCAGAACTGCTCTGGGGCTCTATTGGCTCAGTTTCCACCCTGACATCATCCCCACTCCCATGAGGCCACCCCTCGTGCTCCTCCCCTGGGGCCCCGGGTTTGTGGGGGTACAGCTGGTGGAAGCGCCTCAGCAGCAACGGAGCATGCACATTTTCCGCGGGTTCCCAGGATCGCTCATCTGGCCTGTACCCCTTCCAGTCCACCAGATATTGCAGGCTGCCATGAGAAAGGCGGGAGTCCAGAATCTCCGCGACCTCAAACTCCTCCTCCCCCTCCACCAGCACTGGTGGTGGTGCGGGGAGCCGGCCGAGCGATGAGGGTCGCCAGAAACCAGGGGGGACAGCAAGGACTGATGAAAAACAGGATGGATCTTTATGGAGGGGGGGAGAGCCAGGCAAAAAGCAACAGTGTTAATCTGGGCCATAATCTGGAAAGGCCCCATGCAGCAAGGCGTGAGCTTCCTTGCGGGCAAGTGAGAGGGGAGGTATTGGGTGGACAACCAAACCCAGTCCTCCAGTTGCAGAGATGGACCCGGCTGGCGCCGCCGGTCCACAGAGGCCTTGTAGGCTGTCTTGGTTTGTTCGAGGCAGTCCCGTAAGAGGTGGTGTACCGCTCGCAATTCCTCTAAAAAGTCATGGGCCTCTGGCACTGAAGAGGGAGCTAAGGTGGACAGGAAAGCCTTGGGGTGGTAACTAAAATTGGCAAAAAATGGGGTTTGGCGGGTGGAAGGATGGCAGGCATTGTTATAAGCAAATTCTGCGAGAGGCAGCAAGGAGAACCAGTCATCTTGCTGGTAATTGACATAACAGCGCAAATTAGGGATGTACGAAAATCACTTACCTTTCGGGGATTATGCTGATGGTGGGGGGGGAGGCGTTCCGTCCCTCCCCCCGGAATCCTTGCCGGGGGGGAGGCGCTCCATTCCTCCCCCCCCCCTGGAATCCTGGCTGGCTGGCTGTGCTCCGCAGCAATTCTGCGGAGCCGCCGGCCAGCTCCGCCAGCAGCTGGACATCCGGCCACTGGCTAGCAAGGACACAAATGGCGGCGGCCGTAGCCGCCGCCGTTTGCGTCCCTGCAGTCAGCCGTGATAGGCTACGTAAATCTTTACGTAGCCTATCACGGCTGATTTAAAAAAACAACAACAATGCACGTACGCTGCTATTTGCATATGCGCGTGTTTTTTTTTTTTAAGTCAGCCGTGATAGGCTACGTAAACATTACGTAGCCTATCACGGTGTTTTTTAAAAAATCTAGCCGTGATAGGCTACGTAAATCTTTACGTAGCCTATCAAATTTTTTTTTTTAACCTGGAAATGGTGGCGGCGGCAGCCAGTTGGAAGACCGACCGCCAGAGCCGCCGCCGCCAGGAAGATCCACCCAAGGTAAGTCCTGTCCCGGGGGGGTGGCGGGGGGGTGACGGGCCATTCCGCCACCGATTTCGGGGGGCTGAATGCACTGGCATTCGGCCTCCCCGAGATCCATGGCGGAACTTTCGTACATCCCTAGTGCAAATATTGCTCCAGAGTCGCACTGGTGCAGTCGGTCTGACCATCCGTCTGTGGATGGTGGGTGGAGGAAAGACGGAACGTCACATGGAGAAGCCCAAGTAGCTCCCTCCAGAAATGGGCAGTGAATTGGGCCCCCCTATCCGAAATGAGACCCTCGGGCCATCCATGAAGCTGGAAAACATGTGCCAAAAAAAAATCTGCCGTCTCCCTGGCTGTGGGAAACCCAGAGCAGGAGATGAAATGGGCCATCTTAGAAAACAAATCCACCACCACCAGAATAGTGGTCTTACCATGTGAGGGAGGCAAGTCAGTGATGAAGTCAAGGGAGAGCAGTTCCAAGGTCCTGAGAGGGTAGGCAGGGGGTGAAGCAAGCCTGTGGGCTTGCCTGAGGGGGCCTTCGCCCGCTGGCAGGTTGGGCAGGAGGCGACATAGGTCTTGACGTCCCGACACACACGAGGCCACCAAAAATCCTGCGTCACTCTGTGCAGCATCTTGGCGAAGCCAAAATGCCCAGCGGTGGGGGAATCGTGGCACTGATGGAAGACCTTCTTGCGGAGGGGTCTAGAAGGCACATAAACCCGGCCGGAATGGTAAAGCAAGCCACCTCGCAAAGAGAAGGGGGTAGAGTGGGGGAGGCCAGAGGCTAGCCCCAATTCCTCTACTTTTGTGTGGACAAAAGCATCCTGAGCCTGTTCAGAGTGAATAAGTTCCTCCCAAGAGTGAGGCACCGCAGCTGCCGCCAGGCTCTGGGGGGGAAGAATCAGAGGGGGGGGATTTCCCTCACCCCCTGGCTGGAGGTCCGGCTTACGAGAAAGAGCATCTGCTTGTAGGTTGTCGGAGGCCTTCACATGGCAAATCCTAAGGTGGAACCGGGGGGGAAAAAGCGACCACCTAATCTGCTGCTGGTTTAAGGCATGGGCTGTCTGAAGATGTTCCAGGTTGCGATGGTCAGTTCTAACTTCGACTGGGTGCTGTGCCCCCTCCAGAAGATGATGCCAGGTCTCCAAAGCGGACTTGATGGCCAACAGTTCCTTCTCCCAGATGGTATAATTCCTCTCAGACATGTTCAGCTTCCTGGAGTGGTAGGCACAGGGTTGCAACCCACCGCCTGCCCGATCTGGCTGAAAAAGCACTGCCCCCACCGCAAAGTAAGAGGCATCAGTTTGCACTACAAAAGGCTTCCTCGGGTTGGGATGTAACAGGATCGGCTCAGAACTAAAAAGCTTCTTAAGTTCCTTGAAAGCCTGTTGGGCAGATGCCGTCCAATGAAAAGGAGATTTCCTGCCCTTAAGGAGGTCCGTGAGAGGAGATGTCAGCCGAGCAAAGCTGGGCAAGAACTTTCTGTAAAATTAGCAAACCCCAGAAAACTTTATTTATTTATTTATTTCATTTCTATACCGCCCAATAGCCGAAGCTCTCTGGGCAGTTCACAAAAATTAAAACCAAACAACACACAATAAAACAATTTAAAATATATAGAACATTAAAACCACAATATAACAATACAACCACAATAAAACCTAGCAGCAGTGCAGGAGTTTAAAATATAGACTTAAAACAGCAAAGCTAAAAATTTAGAAAGCTAAAATGCTAAAATGCCTGGGAAAATAAAAAGGACATTGCAAGTCCTTCTTGGTGGATGGAGCCTGCCAGAAGAGGACAGTCTGGACCTTTGCAGGATCCATCCTGATACCGTCAGCTGAGATAATGTAGCCAAGATAGTCCAAAGAGGTTAGGTCAAACACATTTCTCCAGCTTGGCATAAAGGTGGTGCTCGTGGAGGTGCTGGAGGACGGCAGAGACATAGTGCTGATGGGTGTGGGGGTCCTCAGAAAATATAAGTAAATCATCGAGATACACAATGAGGAAAGTGTCCAAATAGTCCTGGAAGATGGCATTCATAAAATGCGAAAATGGGGGGGGGGGGGCTGCAGGCGAGCCCAAATGGCATCACTAGGTATTCATACGCTCCGTACCGGGTGCCAAAACAGGTCTTCCACTCATCCCCCTCCCGGATGCGAATCAGATTGTAGGCGCCACGCAGGTCCAACTTTGTGAAAATTTTGGCTCGCCCCAGGTGCTCCAGCATCTCTGCTATGAGGGGGAGGGGGTACTTGTCGGGGATCAAGACTGAATTCAAAACTCTGAAATCGTGCACCGGGCAGAGGTCGCCCGATTTCTTGTGCACAAACATGGTAGGGGCGCAGGCGGGGGAGGAGGAGGGGCGAATGAAGCCATGTCTGAGGTTTGTGTCCAAAAACTCCCGCAGAGCTCGAAGCTCCGGCTCTGACATTGAATACAGCCGGCCAGCGGGGATGGTCACCCCAGGAATGAGGTTAATGGCACAGTCAAAAGGGCGGTGGCGGGGGAGCTGGTTGGCCTCCTTGTCGAAAACATCCCGAAAAGCTGCATACTTCTCTGGGAGGATCACGGTAGCTGAAGAACTGCCAGAAGCAGATGAGGAGGGGGAGGAAAAGGTTAAGGCCTGGACTGGGACTGGCGCCTCAGTCGGGAGGCAATGCTCCCGGCAGTAGGGAGACACAAACTCCACTTGCTGAAGCCCCCAAGAAATCTGAGGATTATGCTTAGAGAGCCAGGAAACACCTAGCACGATTGGGTATTGGGGAACCTCGGCCAAGTGAAACTGAATCTGCTCAACGTGGGACTGGGCGCGCAGAGTGAGTGGAGCTGTAATCCAGGTCACCGCGCCCAAAGAAAGAGGACGCCCATCGATGGTCTCCACTGCCAAGGGGGCAGGAAGAGGCAGGGTAGGAATCTTGTGGAAGTGAGCGAACGTTTCATCCATGAAACTGGTCGTAGCCCCAGAGTCTACTAAAGCTAGGGCCTCCACCCCACCCCACGGGGAGGAGTGGAGGTGAACATGCAATAGCAGATGGGAGGGTGGGGGGGTTGCGGAAGGCACCCACCTGGTGGTGAACCAACCCCCACACTGGAGACCCCCAACAGGCTTGGGGGGCAGCCTAGTCAGACCTGGGGACGAGGAGGAGGAGGAAGGAGAGGAGGGGGAGGCAGTGGGGCTGTGGGTCTAGTGCAGCAGGTTTTGGCGAAATGTCCCAGCTTTCCACACCAAAAGCCTCGGTGCTCCGCGCTAGACCTGCAGGAACAGGGACCAAGCTGTCAGGAGCACCCTAGCTGCCTCTTGCAGTCCCCACCAATAGCCAACTCAGGACACAGATGACGAGGATTCTTTCCATGACTTTATTCCTTTATTACTTTATAATACTTTCAGAATACTAGTCGCTAGCGCCAAAGCAAGGAACAGCCCTGGGGAAAGATAGCTGAGTAGCCTAAGCTCCAGGTAAGGCAGTTGGTCCCCATTTGAAGGAGAATCATGGGAAGACCCTGAACTTATGGGCTAGGGAGAGAGCCTCCCTCTTTACTTGGGTCCTCGGAACGCGACCGTTGTTTGCGCACCAAACGAGTGCTACACCTCCTTTCGGTGCCCTCCATCTGTCGTCACTCCCTGCGTCTGCACCAAGCATCCAGCAAGCCCCCCTGCAGTGCTCTCTCACTGCCAGGGTCACTATCTATCCCAGGAATGCTGGCAGGAGGAATCTCTGCCAGCTGCTGTACCTGTGAGAGATGAGCGAGCTCCTCTCCCATGGATTGCTGTTCCTCTCAGAATTAGAACTGCTCTGGGGCTCTATTGGCTCAGTTTCCACCCTGACACCTGCTTACCATCTTGGCTAATTATGGGTTGCATGAGGGGATCAGGGCGGTGGTGAACGCCTCCCTTGAGGAGGAAGTGTTGCCTTCAGCCCTCAAGGAGGCAGAGATAAGACCACTTCTCAAGAAGCCCTCCTTGGATCCTCAAGTTCTGAACAACTTTCGCCCAGTCTCGAATCTGCCATTTTGGGTCAAGGTGATTGAGCGAGTGTTGGCGATGCAGTTGAAGACACACTTGGAAGAAGCCGATTATCTAGACCCATTTCAGTCGGGCTTCAGGCTTGGGCATGGGACAGAAACGGCCTTGGTCGCCTTGGTGGATATGAGGAGGGCTCTGGATAGGGGTGAATGCTTCTTCCTTGTTCTCCTCGACCTCTCAGCGGCTTTTGATACCGGTGACCACGGTATCCTCCTGGACCGCCTGGAGGGGTTGGGCATTGGAGACACCATATTACAGTGGTTCCGGTCCTTCCTCTCTGGCAGGTACCAGAGGGTAGTACTGGGAGAGGAGGTTTTGGACCTGTGGCTGCTTACTTGTGGGGTGCCACAGGGTTCCATCCTCTCCCCGATGCTATTTAACATCTGTGTGAAGCCGCTGGGAGCTATCATCAGGAGGTTTGGGGTGCGATGTCATCAGTATGCAGATGACATGCAGCTCTACCTCTCATTCAAATCTTCAGCAAGGTTGGCTGTAGAATTCCTGTCCAAATGTCTGGAGACGGTGAGTGGCTGGATGGGGTGGAATAAGCTGAAGCCGAACCCTGACAAGACCGAGGTACTTTTGGTGGGACACAAGAGGATGCTGGGGGATGTTGACCTGGTGTTGAATGGGCTACGGCTACCCTTGAAAGACCAGATCCACAGCCCGGGGGTCATTTTGGACTCCCAGCTGTCAATGGAGGCTCAGGTGTCAGCTGTGAGCCAGACAGCGTTGTATCAACTCCATCTGATATGGCGGCCTCTTACTTCCCGACGATCTGCTCCCATCGGTAGTACATGCCCTGGTCTCCTCTCGTTTAGACTACTGTAATGCACTCTATGTGGGGTTACCCTTGAAGACGGTTCGGAAGTTGCAGCTGGTACAGAATGCGGCGGCTCGCCTGATTAAAGGCAGCCGCAGGCGAGATCACATCACTCCAGTGCTGAAGGAGTTGCACTGGTTACCAATTGTTTTCCGGGCCAAATTCAAGGTGTTGGTTTTGACCTTTAAAACTGTATATGGTTCCAGCCCAGGCTATCTTAAGGAGCGCCTCCAGCAACACCAGACAGGCCGCTTAACAAGATCAGCCTCGGATGGCCTTCTCTCTGTCCTATCAGCCAGGACAGCTAGAGTGATGGGGACGAGGGAGAGGGCCTTTTCTGTGGTGGCCCCCCACTCTGTGAAACTCCCTCCCTAGGGAACTCCGCCATGCCCCGTCTTTAATGAGCTTTCGCTGTGCATTAAAAATGTGGTTGTTCAGGCAGGCATTTGGGGTGGGTTAGGATATTTTATAAAATGTTTTTATTGTAGAATTTTATTGTTTTAGACTATTTTGTTGTATGCTTTGTACATCGCCCAGAGTGGCTGGGTGGCCAGCCAGATGGGCGATTAATAAATTTAATAAATAAATAAAATAAATGTTACAGAAATCTTCACATAGAACAGTAAGTCCATTCTGATAATCTTTTTGTCCATTCATCCATTCTTAAAAGAAACATTTTGCTGCAGTAAAAAAAAATCTAGTTTGTTTATTTTTGTAACATCAATAACAAGAGGATTAGTTCATCTTTACATAATCAGATATACATCTCAATCTACCAAGAAAAAACTTTGTATTTTATTTTAATCAAAATGCGTTTATTTGCCTGGAAACATTTTGATTAAACTCTGTTTTCCAGTAGATCAGAGATCAGTTCCAATTATCATAATAGCTTCTACCCATGATAACTCATCCTTTCTTTACAAAATCTTAACCAAATATGACTATGTGATTCTGATCTTTCCCTCTTCCTTGGATCTGCTTTCCCACTGGGAGTATGCTAGGTGACTTTTCTTCCTTTTTTTTGTCCTGACACTCTGAGTCACTGTGTAAGTTTAGCTCCACTGCCAAATGCTTTATGCTGGCTTCAGGGCCCTCCCTCAGTCTCTCTGTTGATGTAGTTTGATTTTTAGCTACTGAGGCACAACTTACTACTTGTACAGCTGCGGCTAACACCCATCTAGAGACTACTTGTTACACTCTTTACTATAAAGAATTATCTTTTTTTTTTGCCTCTCTTTAAATTATTCATATTTAAATACATATTTAATATTAATTAAATATTAATTAAATATTAAAGTGTGATGATTAAGATTGTCTTGATATGAGGGTTGAATCAAACTGGGAATGAGGCACATTTTGCAAAAAAATAAAACAAAAACTCTTCTGGTTAGTAGGAAAGGTACTGTAAAGTAGGGTGAAAATGTTCAGCCATACAACACAAGGGCAGGTATCATAGTATCATAGGGTTGGATGGAACTTCCCAACTCCCTCGCACTACTACACTACACTAAATCCACTACTACAGAATCTCGGCCATCCAGCATCTGCTTAAAAAACCTCTAAAGAAGGAGAGTCCGTCACCTTCTGAGGCAATCTGTTCCACAGCTTCTATCTTCAGGATGTCTTCCTAATGTTTAGTCTAAATCTTCTTTCTTGTCATCTGAACCCATTGGTTTGGGTCCTGCCCTCTGGAGCAACAGAAAACAGATTTGCTCCATCTTCTACCTACATGGTTGTCCTTCAAATATTAAGGTGTCCAATATACTACTGGGGAAGAGCAGAGGGAATTTCCAAGTAGTGCCAGAAAGAGTGAAGCGGCTGGGCCAAAGCCGAAAGGACACTCAGCTGTGGATGTGTCTGGTGGTGAAAAGAAAATCCGATGCTGTAAGAACAATATTGTTTAGGAACCTGGAATGTAAGATCAATGAATCAAGGTAAGCTGGAGGTAGTCAAACATGAGATGGCAAAATTGAACATTGACATCTTGGGAATCAGCGAACTAAAATGGACAAGCATGGGCAAATTTAATTCAGGTGACCATTATATCTACTACTGTGGACAAGAATCCCTTAGAAGAAATGGAGTAGCACTCATAGTCAACAAAAGGGTGGGAAAAGCAGTACTGGGGTACAATCACAAAAATGATAGAATGATCTCAGTACGAATCCAAGGCAACCCATTCAACATCACAGCAATTCACGCCTGTGCCCCAACCACTGATGCTGAAGAAGCTGAGGTTGATCGGTTCTGTGAAGACCTACAACACCTTCAAGAGCTAACACCAAAAAAGATGTCCTTTTCATCATAGGGGATTGGAATGCCAAAGTAGGAAGTCAAGACATAACTGGGATAACAGGCAAGCATGGCCTTGATGTACAAAATGAAGCAGGACAAAGGCTAATAGAGTTTTGCCAAGAGAACACGCTGATCATAGCAAACAGTCTTTTCCAACAGCACAAGAGGTGACTCTGCACATGGACGTCACCAGATGGTCAATATCGAAATCAGATTGATTATGTCCTTTGCAGCCAAAGATGGAGAAGCTCTATACAGTCAGTAAAAACAAGACCTGGAGTTGACTGTGGCTCAGATCATGAACTTCTTGTTGCAAAATTTCGGCTTAAATTGAAGAACGTAGGGAAAACCACTAAACCATTCAGGTATGACCTAAATCATATCCCTTATGAATATACAAATAGTGGAGGTGACAAATAGATTTAAGGGATTAGACCTGATACAGTGCCTGAGGAACTATGGACGGAGGTCCGTAACATTGTTCAGGAGGCAGCTCAATCCATCCCAAAGAAAAAGAAATGCAAGAAAGCAAAGTGGCTGTCTGATGAGGCTTTACAAGTAGCTGAGGAAAGAAGGGAAGCGAAAAGCAAGGGAGAAAAGAGAAGATATATCCAATTGAATGCAAATTTCCAGAGAATAGCAAGGAGAGACAAGAAGGCCTTCTTGAATGAACAATGCAAAGAAATCAAGGAAAACAATAGAATGGGAAAGACTAGAGATCTTAAAAAAAAAATCAGAGATATCAAGGGAACGTTTTGTGCAAAGATGGGCATGATAAAGGACAAAGAACGCAGGGTCCTAACAGAAGCAGATGAGATTAAGAAGAGGTGGAAAGAATACACAGAAGAACTATACAGGAAAGATCTGAATGTCCCTGATAGCCATGATAGTGCGATCACTGAACTTGAGCCGGACATCCTCGAGAGTGAAGTCAAGAGGGCCTTAGGAAGCATTATTAACAACAAAGCTAGCGGAGGTAACAGTATTCCAGCTGAGCTATTTAAAATCCTAAAAGATGATGCTGTTAAAGTGCTGAACTCAATATGCCAACAAATTTGGAGCACTCAACAGTGGCCACAAGACTGGAAAAGGAATTACATTCCAATTCCAAAGAAGGGCAGTGCCAAAGAGTGTTCAAACTACCGTACAATTGCGCGTATTTCACATGCCAGCAAGGTTATGCTCAAAATCCTACAAGCTAGGCTTCAGCAGTATGTGAACCGAGAACTACCGGAAGTACAAGCTCGGTTTCGAAGAGGCAGAGGAACTAGAGATCAAATCGCCAACATTTGCTGGATCATGGAGAAAGCAAGAGAATTCCAGAAAAACGTCTATTTCTGCTTCATTGACTACACAATGGATCACAACAAACTCTGGCAAATTCTTAAAGAGATGGGAGTTCCAGACCCCCTTACCTGTCTACTGAGAAACCTGTACGAGGGACAAGAAGCAACAGTAAGAACCAGACATGGAACAACTGATTGGTTCAACATTGGAAAAGGAGTACGACAAGGCTGCATATTGTCACCCTGCTTATTTAACTTATATGCAGAGTACATCATGAGAAACACCAGGATGGATGAATCACAGGTCGGAATTAAGATTGCCGGGAGAATTATCAACAACCTCAGCTACACAGACGATACCACCCTAATGGCAGAAAGTGAAGAGGATCTAAAGAACCTCTTGTTGAGGGTGAAAGAGGAGAGTGCAAAAGCTGGTTTGAAACTCAACATTAAAAAAACTAAGATCATGGCATCTGGCCCCATCACTTCCTGGCATAAAGAAGGGGAAGAAATGGAATCAGTGACAGATTTTATTTTTTTGGGCTCCAAGATCACCGCAGACGGTGACTGTAGCCATGAAATTAAAAGACGCTTGCTCCTTGGGAGGAAAGCTCTGGCAAACCTAGACAGCATAGTAAGAAGCAGAGACATCACCTTGCTGACAAAGGTCCTTATAATCAAAGCTATGGTTTTTTCCCAGTAGTAATGTATGGCTGTGAGAGCTGGACTATAAGGAAGGCTGAGCGCCGAAGAATTGATGCTTTCGAACTGTGGTGCTGGAGAAGACTCTTACGAGTCCCCTGGACTGCAAGGAGGTCAAATCAGTCCATCCTAAAGGAAATCAACCCTGACTGCTCATTGGAAGGGCAGATACTGAAACTGAAGCTCAAATATTTTGGCCACCTAATGCGAAGAGAAAAGTCACTGGAAAAGACCCTGATGCTGGGAAAGATTGAAGGCAAAAGGAGAAGGGGACGGGAGAGGATGAGATGGCTAGATAGCATCACCGGTGCAATGAATATGAACCTGAGCACGCTCTTGGAGAGAGCGGAGGACTGGAAGGCCTGGGATGCTATGGTCCATGGGGTCACGAAGAGTAGGACACGACTTAATGACTGAACAACAACAACAGCAATCATAATATAGCCTCTTAATACTCTCTTCCCTAGACTAAGCATACCTAACTTCTTCAACGTTTCCTCATAGCACTTGGTCTCCAGCTCCCTCTTCCCCCCCCATCTTCACTGTTTTCCTATGGACACATTCCACTGTATCAATATCCTTCATAATTGCAGTGCCCAGAACTAGACAGTACTCTAGGTGAGCTCTGACCAAAGCAGATTATTTAATTATCTCATTTTGTTAAATAGAATAGTTTCATTACTTCTTGCAGTCTGGATACTATATTTCTCTTGATGCAAACTAGCATTGCATTAGCCTTTTTAGCCGCCACATTGCACTGCTGACCCATGTTTGGCTTGTGTTTACTAAAGCCCGCTGGTTCCTTCTCCTTTTTTTTCTTACCAAGATGGGTAAAAATACATTACTTGTTTTGCCCTTGCTCTGATTTGTCTGTGACAACATAATGTAACTCAATTTGACTGGTTATATTAGTATGGGGGATTTGTTCCCAGTGCTGCCATTACATATGGGGGATTTTCTCTCGCCACTGCCATCAGCTATGGGGGTACTGCTCCTTCACTGGTAATCCCACCTATGGAGTTTCTTTTTCTTTTTTTTTTTAGCAAATTTCAGTGCCTAAGGAACTTTGCCACTATAACTAAGAATTACACAAGCTGACCCTTTTCTGCTGCCACCAATTTTTTTTAGAATACTTAAAAACCTCCTAGTAGCTTGGTATAAGAGGCTTAGGCATGAAATGGGCACCAGCTCTTGAGACAAGATGAACTATAAAACAAGTTTTAATTTATTAAAGGGATATTTTGTATGTAAGGGAATACTAATATTTACTTTGGGGTTTTCAAAAAAATGTTTGCTGACACTTCTTAAGGACTCAGTAGACACTGTTGCTAATACAAGCCTGTTAATGACTTCTTTTACCTCAGGCCAAATTCCCTAAACCTCCTCCCCAGCCAGATACACTCACATCTAGGTCCATCTCTTGGGTAGAGTTTTCTCTGACTCCGAAAGCTTCTCCTGTTGTATTTCTGGCCACTTGGACTATTTATCTGGGTTTTAATGCCAGCTTGTGTAGCCTTCTTCTAGCAAGATCTTAGGCAGCCTCCTGGCATAATATAGCCACCTGCTCCCTACTCCTGATCTTCACCAGCCACATATAGTTATCCCACCAATAATGTAATATTCAGCCCGTAGCTATTTACTTTCTCCTCAGCTTTCTTCTAGTCCTTCTATAGCACCACATCAACCAGTAGACCATCTCCCTATCTGACTACCCACAGACTCCCTCAAAAGACAAGATTCCCTGTCAACTCCTTAACTGTCAACTGTCATTTCCCAACTGCTCTTTTCTGCCTAGCTAGAATCCCCAGCCTATCAAAATTTTATTTATCTGATCCAGGCCCCATCTATAAATATTCAAAGCGATTGACGATGCCTCTCTCTCCCTCCCTCCCTCCCTCCAGAACATCACCAAGCAGTTACTACTAAACAAGCCTTCAACACAGTATCAACACTAGGCCTCAGGCCTACAGAATATATTATAGCCTCTCAGAGGCACGGAATATTTACAGAACAACAACATTTATATACAGGGCATTTCTTCACAATGGTTTTTTTTTTAGGAAGTCTATTAAAAATAAGAGCAACTTTTCCTGTTCCCACTCTGATTTGGCTTTGCTATATCATAATGTAGCAAAATCTGATTGACTGTGATCATATGACTTAACTGCACTTTTACATGATCCCTGACTCACTGTGATCAGGACAGAGTCTTTGTTTTTAAAAGAATGAGGCTGAAACTGCAGCTCAGGGAAAGGAATGGGGCAAATAGTATGTGAAAAGGTAAGCATGGAGGTTCTCTGCAAGGTTTTGCCTCCTGGTAAACTCTTGCCCTAAATGTTTCAGTGGGCTAAAATTCATTTTTGCCCCACTTGATACTTGCCATTCTATTACATACTAAATATACTCTACTGTTTTCATTACATTTGCTCTCTTGTTTTTTATATATTATTTTAAATGTTTTAAAGTTTAAAATGTTTTATTTATTTACCTTTAACGGCAGGACAAAAGATGGTTTGCCTTTCTTCATAAACCCATACAATAATAGTGAACTTTCCCGTGGTGACTATGTCCCGTACTCTAAAAGCCAGTCCTTTAAAGAACATGTATTTGTCATCTTCCAGTTCTTGGTTATAGTAATTTTTGCTGCTCCTAACAAATGCTCCTAACTCGTAACAAACTTTTTCAATAACTTGATATAAAAAAACCAAGTAATGAATTTATTGATATCCAGTGCCCAGTAATTTATTCTATATTATCCAAAATGAGTTCCACAATTACCTAATAAAAGGGGACCTTCCAAAATATGCAGGAAAATGTTTTGTTGCTATTTTTACCTTGAATAGTTAACGTTATCTAGCTTATGTATTTAGTAAGATACCACTATGAACAATGAGGAGTGCTTTTCTTGACAACTTTTTAAAACCTTAAAGCAAGAATAATTATTTATATAATAATAATAATAAATATCATACTAATCTAGGAACTGAAAAATAAGATTGTAACATTAAACTTCTTATTTCATTGAGCAGCCCATTATCAGTATTACATTTTCAATGATAGAATGCTGTTCAGTTAGAAAAATGATTCTTTGGAAGATTTCTTGATCAGACTTGTTCATTGAAAGGAGTTGTCAGCTGACAACAAGGAAATTGGTACAAATAGAGTTGGCATGATAGTCAATTGTTCACCTTATTATTTGTCTGTGGGCAGTTATTCCATGAAGCCAAGAATGCTACTGTGTAGGTGGCAGCTTATTTTTCTATATCATTACAGATTTATTAGCAAAGTATAACTGAAAATTTCTTGGCTCTTGATACCACAGCAGTTGGTGGGAAACCTATTAGCATAGCACAGAACTTCCTACTGGTTAACAGTGGATATCTCCAAAGGGGAACAGGAACATAAACAGTCATTAGTGGCAAAGGTCACTGCCTAGGACTATTCATGACTCCATCTTGCTCACTACAAGAACTAGGGAATACCCCTCCGTGTGCTCCGGCTATCTGCTCTGTAAATATCTTTGAGGGATTGGACTTAAAAACACTAGGAAAACAGTAGCTGTTTAAAAAACAACACCACCATATGGTACCCATTGGAAGTAAAGCACACTAAATATTGCTTAAAGTGAGATATGGAATTATGGTGAGCTGAGGAAAGTCCCCCTTTTTTCTGTTTTAATAAAGTAAACACTTTAATAATATTTCACCATTACAATATTTACAAAATTTGACTGGTCAGTTGACTAAATGTTCTTCTCCTTTTTTTGACTGGTCAGGTGCCCAGCCTTAGAGGTGGTATTGCATCATGGAGGCAGGAATGCAAGTTCAGGAATGGTGCTATGTAATGTCAATAGGAAGTGGATGGAGGAGAAAGTTGCAGAGAGGGTGTACATTTGTGAACAAGATTACTAAATCCTGATTTATGCAGGGCTTTGTTTCCCTTCCATGGTTTATCAATTTATAAGCCCATATAATCACCTATACTTTTTTCTAAAGCTCATATGAAGTGAGAACAACATTCCTAGAATCAATAATGTGGGACTACTCATAGATTGTGACTTGAAGGTGAACAGTACCCTTAAAGTGAAAAATTCTGTCAGCATCCCTCTTACAGTTGGCCTGCAGCGTGTGCTGTAGAGGCCCTTGGATTCTCAGTCTTTTTTGCTTATGGGACTATGGATCATAGAGAAGCAAAACATTTGAGAAGGTACTTTTACAGAAAACGAAGTATAATAATTGTAAATCTTAGAGAGGAAAAAGTGAAAATGTAGTAAAAGAATGAACTTAGGAGTGAAAGGAAGTGTGTATGTGTGGTGGTGGTAGGGTTAAGCAAAAAAGAACCTAACAGTCCAGTCCTAAACACCCAGTATTACCAGTGTGAGGACAAGTTTATTCCAGAGGATAGAAATTTGGTCTTGGAAGATTCAGCTATTACTGCTACTTTGGAAATGCTTGGGCAAATGACTGTGGTCATTTAGCCCATCTGTAAACTTGAACTGATAGTGACCAACCGCATAGGGCTGTTATCTTATAAGTAAGATGAAGTGCTTTGCCATTTCAGACTATTATATAAATAATAAAGTGTATAAATGAGAAGTATCAGTGATTCCATTGGATGATAATTCCCATTGTTTGTTCTTAGGATTCCATCCTGTGTATATAAACACACATATCTGAGAGATTAACACCACCACCACCACCACCACCACACACAAAGCATTTACTGACCCTGCACTGCTTTAAAAAAATCCAGTGCAACAACATCCTTCCCTTAGCAGGAACTTTTAAAATTCATCTCGCACCCTTTGCCACCACCCCATATAAATGTATTTTGCCTCTGCTTCTCCCCCCACTAAAAATCTTTGTATTTCTTTCTTCTTTGATATGATCTATGAATTTGAGCAGTGCAGGGGTATTTAAGGTTTGTAAGTGTACCCTTACTTTTACAAACCTCAATGGAAAACCTAAATAGATCACATGCTAGCTCCAGTAGCTGTTCTTCTCTATGAACATGGGGTTGGGCTGCTGGGAGTCATGACATCTTTTCCTCTGTATCTTCTTCTCTAGAATGGTCCCAAAATAGTTGACATGGCGAATATTTTAAGTATTAGACAATTCATGTTTTATGGGAAAGTCCTGCAATCTTCATAGGTTTTTTAAAAAGCTGTTAATAGATGCTTGAGATAAAATATATATTCAGAACTTCATAATTCAGCCCTACAAGCATAACAGCTATGCATCTTCAATGCCTACTTAACTGTTTTAATACAGAAACAGTTTAATGTGCTGCCAACACAACAGAGAAAGATCT
Source organism: Heloderma suspectum (assembly GCF_057233095.1). Lineage (NCBI taxonomy): Eukaryota > Metazoa > Chordata > Lepidosauria > Squamata > Helodermatidae > Heloderma > Heloderma suspectum. Next base: position 279,775,687 of record NC_139458.1, read on the forward strand.
CCGTACAATTAAAAAAATGCTGTGAATTCCTTAAAAAAATATTTAAAAAGACAGGATGTGCTGGTGTATCTGTGTTGTGCAATTCATATTTACCTTTGTGCATTCTCTGTTTTGTCTAATTTATTAATCAATAAACCAAGTTAACAAATAAAGGAAATGCTTCTGTCACATTGCCCTCTTCTGTGTTTGGAGTGAGATGTTTGTGCCTTTCAATTTCTATCTCATGTTTGTGGTCGTGTACTTCCTATTAATAAGAGGTTTGCATATATTCGTATGGTGAAGATGTAGTCTGTTAAACTACCAAGTCTCTTCAGGTCTTTGTACAACCCAGTTGGTTAGTGAACTTGCTAAATTCTCCCCATTAACACTTACCTTGTTTTTCAGCTTCTTTAAGGGCTACAATGTCTAAATTTGAGTGGTTTGATGGAGTAATATTTTATATAATGGGGTTGTGTATTCTTTTGGATATAATTTTTGGTTTGTGAATGTTTTGGGGAGAAATGAGAAAAGGTCCATTGGTTGAGATGAAACATTTTCTGCACTTGAATAGTAGTAGAAATATTTTTTTAATGAATGGTCATAATAAATTATCCCAGTCCTGTAAAAATTTACAAGTAGTGCTCAACTAATCCCATATGTGTTAGCTTCAATTATCACTACAATAGTACCATAGGGGACTGGGTTCTTTCTGTATTTCTGGCCTGTGAAGATGTATATATCAAGATGCTCGCTCCACAAACCTATTGATGAATTCTGGGGAAATAAACTAATAAAAGGTCCTCCACAATTTCTGTTTATTTATTTTGTTACATTTCTATACCACCCAATAGCAAAAGCTATTTGGATCCTAAAGACCATGGCATACAGATTCTCAAGTAAAAGGTGTTTTTGGTGTACATACATGTCTTGTTTTGTTGCTTTTTAATGTGTATTTGAAAAACTGTCCTCATGTGTCACCTTAATTCCTTCCCACATTAATGTAGCTCTTGTTTGTGTATACTAATATTACTGATTGTTTCTTGTTTCAGCTATTTGTACAAGAATGAAATCCAGTCAATTGACAGGCAAGCATTTAAAGGACTTGCCTCTCTAGAACAACTGTAAGTGCCTTTTCTCTTCTGTGCTGTCATCTGCTTGGTTGCCTCAGAGGAAAAGTGCACGTTTTGGTCAACATTTCTTGCCTGCATGCCTTGCATGTCTGCACGGAATGGGATTTAGTCCAATGTGGTTGCAGTCATTGGCACACAGAAAACATGTTTGTCAAATTCCTTCTTTCTATGTTCACATTATATTTGTGGTTTACATTTCAAGACTATCAGTTGACCATATAATGACTTTCAAGAAAAAGCACAATTATCAACAGACATTAAACATAATGTGTATTAGGAGCCAAGACTGCTGTTTCTTCCAAAGGTTTTACAGCTTCAACTTTCATGGAATCTTTTGATCTCCACAAAGTAATCAAGTAGAATCAAAGCTCTGATTTGGATTTTTATACCTTTACCATTAAAATACTTATATTATTGGTATGCTTTCAGCTCATTGCATTGGAGAAAAAATCTAGCTCTGTTTTCCGTAAATGGTAGAAAGAAGGTTTGTAATATTCAGATGACTGGCTGAACCCTTCTGGATTTGAAGTAGACAAGAATTCATATTGAAATGAAATGGAAACAGATTTAACTGTGTATACTCTGGTGAAGAAAAAAGAAACAATCCACCAGTATGTTCCTCTTAATCTCTTCCCAAGGCAGTCATAGGAAGTATGAACAATTTGTGCTCACCAGTTTTTGAATTATAAGACAAGGAGCTGTCTGAAATGTGCTGTTTTTAAAATTTAGTACAATCCTTTCATGGAAGTGAACCAGCTCATAATATATAAACTATATTGCTTGTTTTAATGAGCCTCTACTTTAACGAAAAGACTGCCTCTGAAATGTCCACATCAACCGATATTTAACAGTGGCAACAACTTCAGATGAGCAAAACCTCATGTTTGAATTGGTTCTTAATTTTAAAAAATCCCTTTGAAATTTAAATTTCAGTTGTGCTACAGATAACAACCTTCTGTTATGTTATCAGAATCCCATGAAATACTATGGAGTTTGTTCAGAAGAGCTCAAGGGGAGTTTTGAGAAGTTATAGTTAGACATTTTGACTATACGTATTCATTTTTACTCATAACTACTGCTGTGTTTTGCGGGGGGGGGGGAATGAAAAATGTGCTATTAAGATAAGTTGGAAGAGCTGTACAGAGTTAAATATGAACACATTTTAGAGTGCATTGCAGAAAAATACCTTAAAATTGTCATCTTATATTGATTAGATCTTCAAATTCTGATCACTTTGACATAATGACAGCAGCTGGTAGCATACATTTGTACACCATAAAAAGTGACTTGCCGGATCAGACCAACAATAATTCTAGTCTGTCAGAACCCTTTGGAGTCTTCTAAGCAGAACATGATGGGGATTCAACCCCCCCCCACCACCATTTGCCCAGTCATCTGATAATCAGGGGTATATTGCCTCTGATTATGAAGGCTCTAGTTTAGCTACCTTAACCTGTAACCATTCATAGACATATTATCTCACCCAAATTTGGGTTAATCTCACCCAAAGCTAATTTGATACAGACTATTCTCTTGGTACATTTTGCTGCATTAATAATTTTTCATAAAATGCACATAGTCTGCATTTGCACTGCATTTGCACTGAATGTTAAATAAACTGTAACTATCTAAAAAAACCAGAATTGGCATCCAAACCTCAATCCTGGTTTGTGCCATTTACAAGCCACAATCATAAACAAGGGTTTGTTCTTGGCTTGTTTAGTAACAATAAGCTAAAGTCCTGGGTTTGGATTAGATGCTAAGAAGACCATTTTTGGCTTATTTAGGGAGCAATCGTATGGCCACTAGATACCATCTAGAGGGTCATAGGATTTGGGGGTTTCTGGGAACCGAGTTGTAGCCAGGACTCTGACTTCGGTCCCCAGAAACCGCACTCCCCACCTTCTCCCTCCCCTGCCCCTTCATAGCCAACGTGGTTCTTTCTGTGCTGGCTACGCCTCCACACTCGAAAACAGAGTGCTGAGAGGGGGGAAAGGGGCAGAACCAGGGAAAGGGAGGGGAGGAGACTGCAGAAGCCGCGTTATGCAGCTTCCTATGTGCTGCGCGGCCTCCTTCCCTCCCCGGAGTTCAAGCTAGACAGGCAAAATAAGCCATCTAGCCAAAAATGCAGGGCAGCCAGAGGACAAAGCCTCCGACTTTGGAGGCCACTGACTATCTCAATAGGATTGCACCCTTAATCATTGGTGTTAGCACAGAGGTGAGAAACCTCTTTCAACTGAAATTCAGTTTCAGACAAGCTCTCAGGGGCTGCATTCCAGTGATGGGCAAGGTTGAAGGCAAAAGAGAGGGGCCAAAGGCAAAAAGAGGAGGGGCCAAAAATACAAAACATAGCAGCACATTGTAGCCTAAAGCAATTACAACCAGTAACTAAGCCTTAGGAGAGGCATTTCTACCTTTTAGAATAGGGAAATAATTGCACAGAAGTTGGGAAGCTACCAAACAATTGATGATCAAGGGAAAAGAGACATTGACAGGGGATGGCGGCATGGCTATCTGGGGAACCTCCAGAGTGATGGATTGGCCTCCCAGGAGGGTCAGATTTGGCCTCCAGGCCTTAGATTCCTCACCCCTGACCTAGCAGGAGTCAAGTGGGAATGAATTGGCTGAAAGAACAAGCACACACCTATTCATGGTATGCCAGGATTTGCCTGGCTTACCACTTCATGCAAATGTAACACACACACATACACACAAGGTTTCATATTAGCTCTGTTGAAACAGTTCTGCAGCATTAAGGATTTTTTTAGCTGCTTAAGAGAAAGATTTGCTGTATTTTGTTGATGAAATTCCATACAGTAGTGACTTTGTCCATAACTCTGTCATATATACTCACAAACATGAGTAATATTATGCCAAGTTACATTCAGCTAAGGAGTGACTTGAGACCAGCAGCAGCATTTCTTATGTACTTCTATTCTGAGTTGAATGGAATCCCAGACACTTAATAACGATATAGTTTTATGCCTCAGCATAAAGTACAGAACAGTGTATGACATTCTGCTGCACTTGAATAAATATTTTTGTTATGCAACGTAGAACCACCCACTTTGGGGAAATTTTTTTCTGCTGTGTGGAAAAATATTGTCCTTTTAAAATTGTGCATGTTGAAAAAGAATTGCATGTGACAACTTAAAATTAACACCAAGGGAGCTTTTGCTTATATATTTCAGGTGGTGTGGTGGTACATTTTAATGGGAGGTAGCAGAACAGTGCCCTGTAGATACTTCCTTGAGTGTGTTGTTCTGCAGAATGCTTCTTCACCGTACGAAGAATGATGCAATTTATATTCTCAGTTATTACAAAATTCCCTTCTTCAGTTCATTCATAGTAGCATATTAATCATGAAATAACTGAGGTTACCTCATAGCTGTGAGAAACATAAAGGGATTAAATTGTTCATAGAATTTGTTTTCAAAAACATATTTCAATACAATGACTCCTTCATAGGGAGTTAGTGCACATTTTGACCCCTCCTTCTTCTTCCCCATTTACAGTTTTTGAAAGCTGAGAAGAAGAAGCAAATTTTTATACATCGTAAATTAACATACTATGCCACTCACCCTTCTATCTGCCACAGCATCCTATCATACTGTAATACGGATTAAAGAACACAAGATATAACTGGATTAGAACATATATTTGGTCATTTATTGCATTTCACAAGTTATGGTTTCAAACCTTCGGCCCCATTTGGTTGCAAATCCTCAACATTTTCTATACTTGCAGTGGAATTAGGGCACAGCTCTAGGAAGAACACTTGTAAGAACAATAAACAGTACCTGAGGTGGTAAACCTATGCCTGGATGGATCCGTTTCAGTAGTAATGGATAGGATGGAAAGCTCCCCTCCCTACCAAAAAAATATCCCTACCCATAGAAATGTGGCATGTCACATAGCAATGTGTGTATGCTTTTTAATGTAGGAAAATTATCTCATGTGAGCTCCTCTGTTAATGAGAACTAGGCCTAGATGTTACAATATGTTCCCAACTCTGTGTATCCCTCGTAATATTCAAGTAGAGACAAGACCACTTACAGGGGAGAATTGGCAGACCTGACGGACTACTTAATCCCTGAAAGTCACAGTACGCCCCTTCCTGGAAAAATGTCCAATGGGCCATTTGCAGGGGAGAATCAGCAGGCATGGGAGTGATTAAGCAACCCTTTTTCCCAGCAATCTGTTTTCTACTGTAACTGTCTCACTACCCCTGCCCTGCATCCCTCTTATCTCAGTAAACACCACTTTGAAAACACACATTTGGTGAGGTAATGTTTAGTTCAATCCTTGCACATACTTTTGCTGATCTTTAGCAAACTCATGAATGTTTTCAAACAGCTGTCATTACTTCTACTCATGTTAGATTTTTTTTTTTTTTGGCATAACTTTAAAAATTAGAATATGGCTATTAAAATCTCCTGTCTTTCTGCACATATGAGAACAACATTTATACTTCAGTTAGTATAAACACAAAGAAGCTACCGTTATTCCCAAGGTTGTAACCAAAGGTCAGTTAGGGCACAGTCCTATGGGTTGCACCCTGGGTTCTTTTAAGCCCCTGAACTTGGAGGCTTATGAATATCCTTTGCAGAGAGGGAGATGCCTCATGCCTCCCATGCTACATTTTAGGTAGATGGGCAATTTCGCCTATCTAGAAGAGGCTTCAGGGAGGGAGAGGGAAGGAGGCTGGGGTGGCCTCCCCTGGGAATACCCCCTTCTCCCCATCTCCGTGCTGTGTTTTACAAGCGCGGAGAAGCAGCTAGTGCAGTTCTCTCCATGCTGGCTACGAGGGAGAGGTGGTGGGGAGTGTGGTTTCTTGGCTACGAGCTCATAGCCCTGTCTTCGAGCTTGGAGTGAGGAAACCGAAAAATCCTATGTCCCCCAGATGCTATCTAGGGGACCTAGGATTGCTCCCTCCAGTGCAGATACTGGAATGGAACCCAAGATTTTTTAGATATGAAGCACTGCTCTTCCCATTTCTAATTTTCACTGAAATAGGAACAGACCAGTATATGATATGAAACTGAACTGCATTTCATAGTTTATCATGCATATAATAAGTTCAAAGTGGTTTTACTCTTCACAGGCATTAATGTAGTATATAGTTGTGAGTGAATCTATTACATGTGTGCATAAATTATATATCTTTAAGTTCTAAATTTGAACTGAAACTTTTCTGATTAGAGGATACATGTAGAGGATAAATGTAGAATTGAAATGTAGACAGTTCTCCTAATAGAGGATAAATGTAGAATTTCTTACTATTTTATGTAAGTAAGACAGGCTCAGATAAGTATTACTGTGGGATAGTTTTGTTTACAGGAGAAAGATGTCTGCTTTAGATAAGGCATGTTATATTGAATGAATAAGACATTAATTACAAAGCAATCATCCTTTTTGCTTTATTCTCATTCTGAGGGGCGCTTAGTTCAGCAACACATACGAAAAAGTCGTAATAAGAACGCTTTTGCTATCCCTGGCAACTATTGCCCGCGCAAAGGTGGTTATATAGGAAGTCACAGCCACCAAAATAAAGTTTCAAATTGCTATGCTGTCGCCTGATAATTACAGTAATGGGAAACGTAATTTGTCCATCTTAATCCTCAGATGGTGTCATGGCAAAGAGAAAGAAAAAAATGGGGACCTATGGAGATATGTATCTTTTTGTACAAAATGAAGTAGAAATGTTGGAAATTGAGAACCTATACGAGCAGATTTTGGGGATATTTATCTATTGGGATATTTTTCAGGAAATATATACTCGTGTTTAATTTAACAAAGTTGTGGTCTTGATTTATTTACAACCCAGGCCACTGTTTACATGAGAGCAAATATCTGTGGTTAATGGATCTTGCTCTTATGTAAGTATGCACAAAATGACATCCTTGCAGAGTGTTCCTAATCAAGTTTTCTTAGAAGTATGTGCTGCTGAATTTAGTAGGATTTACTCCCTTGCAAATATGCTTAAAATGGCAGCTTTAGGCTGCTATCCAATCCACACTTATCTGAGAACAAAGCCTATTGATTAGTGGCACTTAGTCCTGAATAAATGTATCTAGGAGGTCAAGTTATTAATTGTGCAACACAAAATCGAGTGAATTTATATGGCTAATTAAGGATTTTTGATATTGTTGTTTTTAAATTCTTCAAAGAAAAAAAACTTACTGCCTAGTATAATATGTTCTGCTTGACTGGATTATTCTAATAGCTTTTGTTGAGAAAAACACTACTTAAAGTTTAGCAATGAAAAGCTGATACCATGCCTGAACATTATTTTGCCTATAATTTTGTGATACATAATCTTAGGGGTTGTTCTGAAACTCCTGCTAATACTTCCTAGTGATCGTATCTGACAACATGTACTACATTATATAAATTTGATCTAAAATAACAATATTTTTATATTATAGTACTGTTTCTTAAAAGCTGATGCTTTCTGTTTAATGCAGGAAGACTGTAGGATCCAAGTTATTTCTGCATGTGTGTGTTTTAAAGAAACTTTGGGACCACTTTATTAAATATGCTTTTTCCATATTCTCTTATCTTCTCCCCATCCCTAACATTTGAACAGGTATCTGCACTTTAATCAGATTGAAACATTGGAACCAGAATCATTTACCCATCTTCCCAAACTTGAAAGATTGTAAGTTTTTTTCTTTTTCACTTTTTTCTCCCTTCCAGATCGCAGCTTTTTTGCCTATTAGGCAAACTAATTTTCATATGCCACATGGAAGTTGACAGTCCTTATTGTGATTCCTTCTGATCCTAGTCCCAGACTAGAACTAAGCTGGTTCCAGACTGGAACTAAGAGCATCAGTGTTAGTGGCAGTGTTCAAAACTGTGACTCTTTAGGCACAAAACCACCATGCTGTTTGGTAGCTCTTTCATGTGATTCTTTCCTGCCTCATGCGAAATTACCCCATGAGGAAGCTGTCATCTGGATAAGCACTTAGAGGCCTTGTTTATAAATATTAATAAACCAGAATTGCAGAGAATTCTGGCTTATTGTTCATGAGCTGTGTGCTACTGCATGCAGCCTAGTTGCTCCCACTTTGCTTCTCTCACCAGGAACAGAAAGGTTAGTTTTACTTCTAAACCAGAACACCTGGCTTCTCCATCCCCTAACAAGTCAAAGTTACAGAACAGAGCTTGTTCTTGGTTTATGATTCTTGGTTTGTCGGGTCATAACGCTAAGCTTTACATTCCTGGTTAGTTTAAATGCTTCTACTTGTGGGAGGAGCCCAGTGGGAGCTATTCGGGCACATGAGCCAGCATGTTCATTGACCAAAAGAGAATTGCAGAGAATTCTAGCTTATTGTTGTGTAGGAACACTGCCAGTAAGATGTAGCTTTAGAAGATTCTAGAAATTATTGGCTAAGACTGAAACTCTATGCACACGTACTTGAGGTAAGCCCTACTGAACTTACTGGGACTTATGGCCTTCCAAACATGTGTAAGACTGGGCTGTATCACTTATATTTTGCTAGGTGCTCCCTGGTTTCTAATGTATTTTGTACTTATTAGCAGGAATGTGGGTCCCTACTTATATAAATTCAATATTATATAGCAAGAAGGGTAGTATTTTTTTAAAGAAATAAATAGGATGAATACTATATTGGGCAGAGACTGGTAAAAGGGATTCAACTCCTAATTAATAAGTGCAATATTCCAACAGATTTTTACATAACAACAGAATATCTCATTTAATTCCTGGAACATTTAGTCATTTGGAATCTATGAAACGACTGTAAGTAAAATTATTTTTTCTCTTTAAAATTGCACTTAATCTTTTATCAACTTGTTTTATAATCTATTACATCCCTTGTGTTTACCAACAAATATCATTGATATAGGCTGCATCTACTTCATTGCTGACATAGAAAGTTTTGAAGCCAGCTTTGAGCTATGTCCAGAATCTCACTACTCAGCAGAAAATCTGCATTGGCTCCTGAACAACCCTCCTACTGTAGGTCTCAGCTGGGGTGCCAGGAATGCAGAAAAGTGGATTATAAATACATAAATAAGCAAGCAAGCAAGCCAAACATTGTTAAAAGTGTTGTAACCTGCAGTCCCTAAGTGACCACTGATACAAATTCTTAGTAAATATTGTCTGCAAATCTATCACACCATGTTCTTGTTCTATAGACTAGGATCATAAAGACATTTAACAGGAGTCACTGCTAAACATTAGCCTGAACTGTTCCTTTTGTAGCTTCTGAGTATTGCATGATCTGCAGAGGGCTGTAAATTAATCTATAGTTTTATATGTTTTATGTTTACAATTACAACCTCCTAATCTGTAGACTAAATAACTATAGCTTTTAAAAATCTCCTGCTGGGTCCCTATGTAAACATGGAGCTTTTTGTTCAGTCAGATTCCACAGAATAACCAGTTTTATATATGATTCTTTCAAAGTGTATTTATTTAAGTACATCTATAGCTTTCCTATTGATGATGATGATGATGATGATGATGATGATGATGATGATTCAGCCCAATAACCAATGCTCTCTGGGCAAATTTCTTCCATCTTAGAACTCAAGCGACATGCATGGGGCTCCCAGGCAGTTGCCTATCCAGACACTGCCCAGACCCAAACTGTTTAGCTTCCTTTGTAAATGTATCCCCTACATAATCGTACTTAGTTGTAGCAAGTGACTGAAGGCTGATACAGAATAACCTTTGTACTCTGACCACCTGCACACATTTTGTAATGCAGCACTTAATTTGTTATATACAAAATATTCTTCATATAAAGACTTCTTCATTCAGTGCAGAGGTGCCAACAGAAGGGTCACCATTCAGTTCTAACTGAATTTAGTATTTTTTAGCTTTTAAGTTTCCACATTTGCATTCTGCATAATGTTCTAATATCTCATAGTTTGTGCGTTCCATTTAAATAAGAGACTAGAAATTCTATTTACTCATAACAATATAATAAGTTGCTTGGTCTTATTAATATATATAGCAATAGCTTCTTGTTTTGGCCAGGCGTCTGGATTCAAATGCACTTCACTGTGACTGTGAAATACTGTGGCTGGCAGACTTGTTGAAAACATATGCAGAGTCTGGTAATGCACAAGCTGCAGCTACATGTGAATATCCAAGGAGGATCCAGGGAAGATCAGTGGCTACAATAACACCAGAAGAACTTAACTGTGGTGAGATGCTTTTAAATATGTTTAATCTGCATCTGCTTCCATCCATCTTTTCATTAGGGGTTTTATGTATATTTTATTGGGAAATATCCTGCCCATCTGTCCTTAATATAATCAGCAGCCATTTGATTTGTTTCCTTAGATATCTTATCTCTTTCTTTTACTGTTGACTGCTGTTGCTGTATTTTTGTATTATAAAAACATGACATTTTGTAAAGAAGCCTCTTTCTGGTTTTAGCAGTAAACAATAGAACTATATAATGAAAAATCCAGAATTATTTTAAGTGGTTTTAATTGCTTGAGAATTACTTCTTCATCCGATAATACTGAAAATAATACAGATGTCTTGTTAGGAATGTGTATGTGCCATGTGGGGATGGACGTTGTGTGCTGTTGATGGAATATGCATGCATAAAACAATGGAGTTGATATTAAATCACTAAAAGAGATAGAAGATATTTTAAGGCAGACTTGCACAAGTTTTGACCCACTAAGTCAAAACAGCCATGTTTTCAATTAACCTCCTGTTTTGGCTGCCTGCTTGGCACTACAAAAACACAGGGATCATCAAGCTTTCTGGTAGGGCGCACAACATGATTGATGGATTGTGTTCATCTTGATAGATTACAAGCTCTAAAGGTCTTCTTTAAGGTGTGTTAAATAATACCTCATAACCTCATGGTTCTTTTTAGTTTTACAGCTGTTATTATTTGTAGTGGAAACCTGAATAGGCGGGCAATTTCGGAGGATGCGAGGGTCAATTTCTGTCTGCTGGGAGTTGCACACACCCCTGCCTCCACCAAAATTGCTGCTGTCAAATTTTGGTGGCAATTAATCAGTGAGAAAAAAGCCACACTTTTGCATTAAAACAAGGCACTCACCTTGTTTTACTGCAAAATTGTGTTCCTGGAGGCCCCAGGTGCGCAATTTTGCATCAAAAGAAGGCATGTGCTCCTGCGCCCCATGTTTTAAACAACAAAAAAAATCCAGCTTTTTTCTTCCTGGCACCACCAAAATTTGGTGGTGTGGCAGCAGTGGTTTGCTGGTGGGGGGATTGCAAAAAAAATGCAGGGCGTATGTTGCACCCCTACACCATTCCTGTAGAGGTTTTGACAGGAGCCCTTTCAACCAAGTGATTCCTTGTATACATTCAGAGGTTGGTATAGTTGTTTGAGAAGACTTACCATGTTAGAAACTGCACGTTTGAAATGTTCCTGGAAAGAGACTTTAAAGAAATTGTGTAATGCATGATATATAACTATTATTATCATTGATGGTATGCATAATGTTATATAGATTTGTACAGCTTAATTTTTGTAATTTTTAAATAAAACAGTTGGAAAACATCTTTTAGATTTTATGTTAAAATTTATTTATTTATTTATTACATTTCTTAATCACCCATCTGGCCGGTCACCCAGCTATTCTGGGCGATGTACAACAATACAATTTAAAACAGTAAAATCATACATTAGCACATTATTTAAAAATACCATAACTCACCCCAAATGCCTGCCTGAATGACCAAGTTTTCAGTGTGTGGCGGAAGCTCATTAAAGAGGGGGCATGGTGGAGTTTCCTAGGGAGGGAGTTCCACTAGGGAGGGAGAGTGGGGGCCACCACAGAGAAGGCCCTCTCCCTCGTCCGCACCAGCCTAGCTGTCCAGGCTGATGGGACAGAGGGAAGGCCATCCAAGGCTGATTTTGTTGAGTGGCCTGTCTTTTGTTGCTGGAGCTGCTCCTTGAGATAGCCTGGGCCGGAACCGTTTACGGTTTTAAAGGTCAAAACCAACACTGTGAATTTGGCCCAGAAAACAACTGGTAACCAGTGCAACTCTTTCAGCACCGGAGTGATGTGATCACACTGGCGGCTGCCTTCAGTCAGGCAAGCCGCCGCGTTCTGTACCAGCTGCAGCTTCCGAACTGTCTTGAAGGGTAACAACATGTAGAGTGCATTGAAGCTAAATTAAGCTAAACAGTCTACAATTTATTTCCAAATCACAATTTTGTAAAGAGGTTTCTTTTAATATGCTTTGTTGATGATACAGAGAGGCCAAGAATTACGTCAGAGCCTCAAGATGTGGATGTTACCTCAGGGAATACAGTTTACTTCACTTGCAGAGCCGAAGGCAATCCCAAACCAGAAATTATTTGGCTTCGAAACAAGTAAGTCAGTTTTAGAAAATAAAGGTGTAATCCTATGCATGTTTAGACAGAAAAAGCCCTACAACTCCCAGCATTTCCCAGCCATCATGCCAGCTGAGGAATGCTGGGAGTTGTAGGACTTTTTTCTGTCTAAACACACAAAGGATTGCTCTGTAATGCTTTTTCTTTGTACAGATGCATATTAAAGGAAGAGTCAGTTTTAAGAAATGTTTTTGGACCAACATCAGATTGCCTGTGAAAACTGTTTGCAGTAGTTTGTATGTCCACACATGTACTGCAAAAAGTTATTATTTTTGTATTAATTTCTTTGGGATGTTTGAATTTATTTGTGATTTAAACGTTTTAGTGCTACAGATTTCTCTCTCCACAGTAATGAGCTCAGCATGAAAGCAGATTCTCGTTTGAATTTGCTTGATGATGGCACTCTAATGATTCAGAATACTCAAGAGACAGACCAAGGCATTTACCAGTGCATGGCAAAAAATGTGGCAGGAGAAGTGAAAACTCAAGAAGTTACTTTGCGCTACTTTGGTTCACCAGGTATGTAGATTTATTATAATATCATATATGTAGTAAAATGTTACTTACTCAAGAGGTAAGTTTAATACTGCAACTCTATTTGTGTATTCTTTTGCCAATCTAGAACACAAACAATGGTCAAACTATTCAAAACAGTCTAACAAAAGATCTTTATTATAAATGTACTTGCAAATCACATGAAATCTGCAGTGCTTAGGGTCAAACTAGATGTGACTGGATTTCTCTGATTCTGTATATAATAGGCGGTAAGAGAGATTTAAAGTCCATTAGGGGTGGTTGTGAGGTGGGAGCTGAGCCCTTCCCATCCACAGCTTTCCTTCAACCTGTTTTTCTCCTGGTAGGGTTCAGTGATCAGAAATAATTACTGCAGGGAGAAAAATAGCTGGGAAGAAACAATTTTAGGGAGAACATTGCAACTGAAGGAAGAGTTCAGCTTGTTCTTCCTGCCTGTTCATGCTGCGCTTAAAATGTCTCCTTATTCCATTTTATATTGAATAAATGGCCCAGGCTGGTCCTCACATCTAGTTGTAATAAGGTTTTTTAAAGGACTTTTATTTTCTTGAATATTTGGATCTTGAATACTGTGCACTGAAAAATAATCTGACATAGCAACCTTAATTCTTAGATTAAGTACATTTCTTTTTTGTTCCATTTTTTAAAAAATGGTGAACAATAGTTATGTTAGTAGAAGCTATTTTAGACATGTTCAATTTTTAACAGCTAGGCCAAGTTTTGTGATTCACCCGCAAAATACAGAGGTACTGGTTGGTGAAAGTGTCACTCTGGAATGTAGTGCAACTGGTCACCCACAACCACGTATCACGTGGACCAAAGGCGATAGAACTCCTCTACCAAATGACCCCCGCATCACCATAACTCCATCAGGAGGTCTTTACATCCAAAATGTGGATCAGGAAGATGGTGGCGAGTATACCTGTTTTGCAACCAACAGCATAGATAGCATCCATGCAACTGCGTTCATCATAGTGCAAGGTATGTGGTGTTTAACAAGGAGATCTGTGTTTCAATATTTCTTCAAATGCTGAAAATTATATAACATTTAACGCCATGCAATATGATCTTGCCCCCAATAAAAGTAAAGTTCTGTTTCTAATAATGGCAGTGCTTGTTCAGCTTAAATAATGTTGATATAGGGAATTTATAAAGGATGAACAAAGTCTTGCATAAAAATACAGCTTTTCCTAAAAACATAGAAATGTCATTTTCAGTAAACCATTTTCAATTTATAAACACATGTACCATGCTTTGGCTGGACTTGAATATATTCTCTAACAGCTAATATTTTTTCATATAAAAATGTACAGCCATTAATTATTGAGGACTGACTGACACTAACTCCCCAGCCCATGGCAGATTTGTTCATGTATTTTACTCTTAATCACCTAATACTTAGAAAGACAAATCAATTTTGCAAGCATTGATAATGCCCTATTGCTACTTTAGTGATTAACTTACATTTTACTTATTGTTATTTCTTCTTTGCAAATTCACTTTGTGTGTTACCAGTATGCTCTCAAGCTGGTAATGATCACATTGTGTTTTCTTCATGATATAGTTAAGGATTTTTTTAAAGAAGGAAAGAAAACAAGATATTTTGAATCCAGAGAACATTGCTACTTGATTAAACCATTCCTAAGGTACACCCTATTTCGGATTTTTGTTTTTACGTATTTGAAGTCCAGTAGTACCTAGAGACCTTGATGAACATTGACTGTTGTGCTAGTTTAGATCTATAATCTAAAGTGCTGACATTCTATAGTTTAATAAGCTACAAAAGAAAATCGTTACATGGTAAATTGTATCTTATTATTGCTTTAAAGTAATTTTCCTCTTTTTACATAGCTGTACCTCAATTTACTGTGACTCCTCAAGATAGAGTAGTGATTGAAGGACAAACTGTTGACTTCCCTTGTGAGGCACAGGGATATCCACAGCCAGTCATTGCCTGGAGTAAAGGAGGTAATAATTTAGATGAAAATATTCTGTAAACCTTGGAAAATCATATACTTTTGAAGTGACTTATTTTGAAGTAAGTGATGTAATCTAGCAGAAATTATGTATGTTTATTTTCATAGGGCAGTCGCTGATGCTGTCACAGTGCTAATGGTAATGATGTTGCATTAGTGCTAATGACATTATGCTTGCATACACCAATGCTGGCGCAATGTCATTAGCGCTTGCTAGGCAAAGGGAAAAAGTGGTGATTTGCTTTGAAGAGCCCTAAAAATTAGTTTCTGACTCTGGCTTGGGAGAACTTTACCAACATCTGTAATCCATATTATGGATTGCCAGATGTTTTCCATTCCATTATTATTCCATAGATTCGCCCTGCCCCACATTTTGCTGCTGCCTTTGAGTTAACTTGGATAATTTCTTAAATTAATTTCAAAATTTAGACATAGTCAGCTTTCAGTTTGTCTTTTTTTCCCCTTACAGATCACTAATACTTTCAGGTCACATGGTGCACATTATGCTAGCCATTAGATATACTTTGAATTGTACTTTAAATTGTACTACTAATTAGGTATAATTTGTATAACAGAAATAAATATAAGGAAAATATTAGAGCTTTTAAGTAATTTATAAATATGACTTGAGCAAATTATACTTCAGGAGGATGTTATTTTTTTGTTCCATCTTTCAAACTACTTGTGCTTATGATACTATGAAGCTTTTCTACTTCTAAAAATATTATCCATTATATACATTTGCTATCCATTCATTGATTTCTTCCACTTGTTTTCATCTGTAGCAGCATATCCTACACTTGCGTTAAAGAGCTTGCTGGATTACGTTGATTACTTTGAAATACGTATTGTTGATTCGACTGGGATATGCTTCCAAATAATGTGTTCATGATCAGAGTGAAAAACTAAGATTTAACCTATCCTTTAATAAAATGGATGTATCTTCATTTTTATACAGTACATGTAGAAAAGGAAATAAGTGTATAACAGAAAGGATATGCAAAAATAATATTTTATACCTCTTTTCACGTCTTTTATCTTCCATTATCTCAGATATGTTCTACTGTTTCTATAATGTAATTAGACAAGAGGGAATATAATTGTAAGAGATTCTCAATGTTAACTTATTACTTAGCAATATTCCTTTAATGTGATCATTTCTAATGTTTTACATCTCTTCTTCAGCTAAGTTTAATTATGTGGGTGAAATTACAATAGGGAAAATTTGGAGTATGAACTCCCCCCAGTTCAAAATGGCTTATCTTATTTTGAGCGGGGTTTAGAATACAGGTCTAATCTGAATGCAGGTCAGGGTCAAAATGGAGTTGGTTCCTGCTGCTAGCAAGCTACCTATGCCAGTCCCACTGCCTTCCCACCTCCTTCTGAAGCTAAACCTATCTTTCAGAAGATGGAGGAGGTAACTGACAGCAGGGAGAATTTACTTAAGGTGTTCTGGAGCATCATTTCTTACTAAGGAGCATGAGATTTGTAGTTTCCTATGCCTCTCAATATAAGTCATAAGCATAATTTGCAGTTGAGTGGAAGCTACCAAGGCTTTTCTTTTATGTATTGAGCCCATCCATACTTCGGACCACCAGTAATCTGCTCCTCCTTCTCAAAGGTAAGGGTTTGTGTTTCATTAATGGTGCAATTTTTCATTTTTTGAAATTTGGTATGTTTCAGGAAGCCAGCTTTCTGTAGATAGAAGGCACTTAGTCTTGTCATCTGGAACCCTGAGGATTTCTAGAGTGGCTTTACATGACCAAGGCCAGTATGAATGTCAAGCGGTCAATATTGTAGGATCTCAAAGAGTTGCTGTCCATCTGAGTGTACAGCCTAGAGGTATGACCCATTTGCATCTTAAAAACAAAACAAAAAACACCTTTGGTTTAAATGTTTGAAATCAGGATAGGTTCTTGGACACCGTTACAAGGAACCTAACTAATACACAACAAAGAAAGGGTAGACTAATTTTCCAATCTGCACTTGTGTTGAACAAATTATACAGAAGGATGAAGGGCCATATTATACACACCTTGGAATTGGACCAGATGTTGCTGCAGTCAGGAAAATAATGGAGGACATGGAGAAAAAGAATCACTGTAAGAATAGAAGTAGTGGGGTATGCAAAATGTCTGAAATAAGGATAGATTTTCTTCCATCTTGATATGGAAGTTGGAATAATATGTTAAGTTTTTATTTTTTGTTGCTGGGAAAACAATGTAATTTTATTTTAAAATGCAATTTTAAGCTTATATTGCATGAGAGCCAGTGTGGTGTAGTGGCAAGAGTGTTGGACTAGGAGCTGGGAGATCCGGGTTCTAGTCCCCACTCGGCCATGGAAGCTCACTGGGTGACTTTGGGCCAGCCACAGACTCTCAGCCCAACCCACCTCACAGGGTTGTTGTTGTGAGGATAAAATGGAGAGGAGGAGGATAGTGTAAGCCGCCTTGGGTTCCTTGCAAGAGGAAAAAAGGCGGGGTATAAATGCAATAAATAAATAAATAATAATAAATGGTGCTTGGTTATTTATGGCCAGCCTGCATGGTTATGGTTGCCATGTTATACTTTATTGATCACATGGTAGTTTGACTGTATCAAATGTCTGTCAGAAACTTTGCCTACGGAGCAATCCTATGGCCACTAGGCAGTGTCTTGGGCACCATCGGGTGCTATCGATCCCCTGAGGGTGGAGGCAGAAATTAAGAGCTACATAAAGAACCATAGAGTATGAACAGAATCCTCCAGAAAGAATTGTCGGTGATTAGGAAGCATTCTATGTAATGGCTTATATAATAGTTATTATATAAAGTACATAAACAGGCCCAAATTAAAGCATTCATCTAAGGTAACCCCCTACCAGTGGAAATTAATGTTAAGAATACTCTTAGGAGAAAGAGATGTTGTCAGGCTGAAAACCTTTACTTATACTGCAATCCTATACATGTCTGCTCAGAAGTAAGTCCTGTTGAGTTCAGTGGAACTTACCTCCATGTAAGCAGGTATAGGATTGCATCCTCAATGAATGTGAATGTTCCATCTATTTAAAGAGTTTACCCACTTTTCGTTACTTCTGTGTATCTTTATTTCAGTAACTCCTGTGTTTGCTAATGTTCCAAGTGATATGACAGTAGAAGTTGGCACAAATGTGCAGATTCCATGCAGTTCTCAAGGAGAGCCTGAGCCAGTAATAACATGGAATAAGGTAAATACGCTCATGTTTAATTAGCTTATAATTAGAATGTGTTTCCAACTTCCTATGCTGCTTAGTCTTTATAAAGCATATAGTAGTTCACAGATGCTTCTCCTCTGTCTAAAATATATGACTAAGTTTTTATTAATGGGTAGTTCCACTCAAACTTGTGACTTTGAAAATCAGCCAGGAAGGTGTGAGTTTTTCAGAAAAGCTTTGAGAAAAAAGAAAGTGGTTGAGTCGTCTGCCTGCCTGATAGCTTTCCCCTGCAGCTCCAGCTTACAAACAGCTTTTCTCTACCCCAGGTTCCAGACCCGGCTTTGCAACAGAAATAATGGGGATCAAACCTAGACTGGTGGAAAAGCAGCTAGTAAGTGGGAGTTGCAGGGTATCATCAGTGGATGAACAAAGGGCTAAGCACAATTTTCCTACCCAAAGCTTCTCTGCTACAGATCACATTATCCAAGCCAAATTTTGCAAAGGAGAAGCAACAGCCAGGTTTAAAGACATGATGTTGATGTGGAACCTGTAGTTCTTCCCTGAGAGCAGCAGTTTGGTGGGCTTTTTCTGAGCTAGTTCTGTACAAGTTGGTGAGCCAGCAAGCCTAATGCAGTCTTTGAATAACCCACATGGTCTTGGTAAACCTTCTGCGTTGGATCCAGACTTAGTCATGGTTAGAGTAGACCTATTGAAATCAATGAGACTTCAGTTAGGCTTTTTTCAGCTTGGTGATACATCAAATCCATGGAGGAAGTTATCAAGTAACTGGCAGGCTTTAGTACATGGCTGATGGGTCGCCATGTTGTTCTCTGTTGTTGTATTCTGTATGTTTAGATGATTGTATATGTACGCATGCATTCTTGCATGCTTATTTACATATTTTAGGCTACCTCCTTTTCACATAAGCAAGAATGTGATGAATTTCAGCTTATCTGATGGCTATTTAATGCCGGTACTTAATACCGAAATGCAGTATGGTGTACTTGTTAAAGTGTTGGACTAGGATCAGAAGGTTCAAATCCCAACTCAGCCATTAAATCCACTAGGTGATCTTCAGCTAGTCATTGACCTAGTTCTCACATCACACTAAATTATGGTGGATTGTTATCATGGGTGGTTGCAAGGTGACTTAACATAAGGTCTGAACCCAACATGGCTTTTCCATAGTGGGTTATTTTTTGCAAACAAGCCACCCTAAGAACCTATGGTTTGTAGTAGGATCATTTAGGGTGGCTTGTTCTCAGGGTGGCTTTTCGTGCCATCTGAATCAGGCAGAGCTGCTTCAGTGTGGGTTGTTTAAAATGGTGAGATAGCCACCTGGCAAAAGCAGCAAAAAACTTCTCACGAACTCACTAACGATGAGTTCTCCTCTCTATTATATCTTGAAATGACACTAGTCAATTTACTCTTCTATTGCTTGCCTAGATAGCAACACCTTTCCCCCCACCTTTGGGAAGATTTGCGCAAATTTAACATTATTTCCCACCTATGGGAAGCCCAGCAAAAACAGGTGGGTTTTCAGAGCCTTTCTGAAGACCTGCAAAGAAGGGGCTTGAAAATTCCAAAATGGATCAATGAAAATGTTACAAAATAGTGAGCAGGTTTTTGAGCTCCTCAGAACCTACCGTTAGGATGCATGTTAAGCACTGGGGTGGGGTGGGGGAGGCAGAGGGCAGGGGGGTTGGCTTTTCTATGGCTGGCTTAAAAACGGCAGTATGCAATGTTGTGTGTCCGTGAGCAGGGCCCACTGCTGCTTCCATTGTGCAAGTGGCCAGCCCCACTGATTCCATTGCACAAGCAGTGCCAACCACTTCCATAATGTAGTTTTGGTGCTTCAGCAGCAAGTCCCCAAAATGAACAGAAACACTCATTTCTGGAATAGGGCAGCTTGGCAGAGCTCCCTTATATGAGGTCTGCCAGCCTGCGCCATTCCAGAAACAAGTGTTTCCACTCATTTTGTGTTCCCTCCAGAAGCATTAAATCTCCATTCCACAAGTGGTGGATGCCACTTGTGGAAGGGAATTGGCAGGGCTGGCCACTAGTAGGCGGTCATCATTGGATACTGCCCCTTGTATGCTACACCAAAAAGATGTAATTAATATTTAATAATTATATTGCAGATACAAGTAATGGATATGAATTGAATGTACACTATTCGAGTTCCAAAATCAAAGTCATACTTGCCCCCTTCCCCAAATTAAGAATGAACAGCTTGAAGAATTTCACATCTGCAAAAATTACCAGTTAATTGGGCATTCTGATTTGCTGCAGGACGGAGTTCAGGTCACAGAAAGTGGGAAATTTCATGTTAGCCCTGAAGGATTTCTTACTATTCGTGATGTTGGACCAGCAGATCAAGGTCGTTACGAATGTGTTGCAAGGAATACTATTGGATACTCTTCAGTTAGTATGGTACTAAGTGTGAATGGTAAGATTCATAAATTACAGTGGATCTGGAAGTAAATTATTTTACAAAATCACCAAACTCTTTAAAGGCTTCCAGTATACAACCTATATATTTGAGGAGCAAAAAGATACCTTTACTTGAATAATTATCTGAGTAGTTCCATTATGTTTAATGACTATAATCAAGCAGCACTGGGAAACGTATCCCTCTTGTTTTGGCTACAGGTGTGTCAATGCCACATGAGATTGCTACTAGGAGGAGTGATTGGGCTACACCCATCATTGAGTGAGCACTCATGCAATGGAACTTTCCCATCCTCTCCAACCCATGCAACCCCCTGCCCCAAATCTTCACCAGAGGGTCCCCCAATCCTCCAGAACAGATTCTAGAGGGGCACTAGGGAATAGTAAATCTACTCTGTTGGTTGACGCCGTTCTGTCAGTGGACAGACACAATTGGATGCCACCTATTGCAAGGACATTGTAGCAGAATTTCTACACGTTGTGGATGTTAAAGTAATAAATCCAGAAGATTATCTAAGGGTTTGAAGAAGATTCAGAGAGGAATCTTCCTAGAGACCAGCCAAATTTTCTTCCCTTTATATGGGGAATGTTGGTAATATAATAACACTACAGATGGGAATCAAAGATATATGTTAGTTACATCTAAAGGGTCAGATTTGGGGGGGATATGCATATTTTGTTTTTGCTTCCCCCCCACCCCACCCCTTTACACAGCAGACTGCTATGCCATATGTACTGCCTTTGAACTCCTGTCAGTTTTTAAAGTAATTAGTCATATGGTGTATCAGGGAAAAAAGGTGCTCAAAAAAATTTAGCCCAGAGCCTTGTAGCTCCCATGTTTTAACCAGGCTCACATGATCAGCAGGTTCACACGATCAGCAGGGAGTTAACAAACCACAGTGGTTGTTAAATACGCTGCACATGCCAGTCATGTGCCAGGGGGATTTGCATAATTAGTTTGTTGTGTCCCGTGAACCCAGGCAGGGTGGCCAGAACCCTACAGCAAGCCAGGGGTTGTGGGGTGGTTTAGAAGCCACCCCTGCCATGCACCTTGCCAGGTTTGGACAACATGATAACCTGTGTCACACTGCAGATAATTAGGGACATGGCGGTCGCGTGAGCAGCATGCACGGGATGGAGAAAAGAAGACCCAGTCACAGTGTTTTGACAATTTTGCATTGTTTACACTTAAACAATTAAAAAGTATACTAATTGCAATTGCAAAAGAATAGGGCTTCTCCTAAAGTACTGAATGTTTTTTTATAACATTCCCAAGAGATTAGTAGTTTTCTGTTGCAAAAGAAATAAAACTTTCAGGAAAAGTGTGGTTTTCAATTATTAAATGATGTCGTGTCTAGACTTGGCGTATACTGAGTCATTTTGGTGTGGGGAGAAATTTGCAGCTTTTCCTTTTTTCTCTTTGTAGTTCCTGATGTCAGTCGAACTGGAGATCCATTTGTAGCAAGCTCAATTGTTGAAGCAATTGCTACTGTTGACAGAGCAATAAACTCAACACGCACACATTTGTTTGACAGGTATCGTATTGTCTGATGGGTTTGTTTTCATCATGACAATGTGTTGGTGTATTACTTGTTCAATTTGTAACTGTAGCTTGGGGGGATATGGTAGTTTAGCTAGAAGAGTTGAACACTCTAGTTCTTGTAAATCTTTTATTTACAAGAGAACTCCTACTACTTCACAATTAATTCCGTGTTGGCACATCCAGATGCCAATTGCCTGCATTCCCAGTGGGCAGTGTGGTGCAGCATCCTTTTCTCCTGAGACATTCTTTTCTCTACACCTTATGTGTACTTTATTGGTTATATGGACTGGAGCGGAGGGGCAGCCATGTAGGCTGAAGAGTGCTGAATCTGTGAAGGTTGAAAGTGCCAAAACAGTGTTGTATGATTCCCTAATGTTTAAGTAAGTGGTTCCTTTCCCTTTGTTTAGCAGGTGTCAGCTGCTAATTTTTTTATTATTATTATTTTTGCTTCCAATTTGGGATAAATAATTGAGGTATGTATTTATAAATTCATTACAGACGACTTAATATAATATTTGCAGCTTTTATGGCTCACAGTCTTATATTACTAAACAGTGTTAGGCTTAAGACCAGAGTTTATCCTATACTTCTGGGTAGTGTGTTTACCCTTTATTTTTATGTCTTTTTCCTGTTTTATCTATTAGTCGCCCCCGTTCTCCAAATGATTTGCTAGCCTTATTTCGATACCCAAGAGATCCTTACACTGTTGAGCAAGCCAGAGCTGGAGAAATATTTGAAAGGACATTACAGCTAATTCAAGAACACGTGCAAGATGGTTTAATGGTTGACCTAAATGGAACAAGTCAGTGTTTTTTCCTTGTGTGCTCTAAGTGTGTATGACATGAATCCAGAGTAATATAGCCCCGTGCTGCACATCCTGTCATTTGAGTAGTGGCATCCCTGTTTGGGATTTATATACAGGTGTTGGTATGCTGCAATTGGGTGCAGAGTTACCCCATATTCTGTACTTCATCATGATGAGTCAGCAATGGAGGGCAGTGATTTTTAGTGTCTTCTTACTCTCCGCTGTGTTTAGTGGGAGGGATTTCTTTTCCACCAACTCTGTTGTTGGCATAAAGATCTGCCATTGGGAGTGTGGTTGGAGTTTGAATGGGGTATAGGATTTGGCATACGTCTGTTCTTCTTTGTAGTCCCTGTGCATCACACATATGGGCATCTGGTGAGGAGACAGAGGGCATGAAGATTGGGATGTAGTATTTAGTAACCTTCTGTTCCAGACACTGACCCTGAAGGGACTTGACGTGGCAGGCGCTTCTCCCTTCTGTAGGGAGTGACTGAGTGCCACCCGTATCAAGCAGTGCACAAAAAGTCCGTGCAGACGGTGGCTGAGTAACTGGCAGGGTGGTCTGTAACTGTGCAGTCTGTGGCTGGAGCAAAACTGGCAACACATTTTGTTGTTGGGTCGTCCATGGTTGCTGGACAGACAGTAAAGCAGGCTGAATATCTTATTGCTGAACTGACAGTACTAACGGCGCCAGAGGGCAAAGTTCTTGCATTAAATAGCTCTGCCAACCTGTCCCAATCCAGAAATGAGCGTTTCCACTTATTTCATGGCTTTCTATAGGAAGTGTTAAATCTCCATTGTGCAGGTGGTGGGGCCCATTTGAGCAATGGAACCAACAGGCCACTTGTGCAACAGAAACGGTAAGCTACTTGCGCAGTAAAATAGGCAGGAGGGGCCACCTGTGAAATGGCCCCATTAGATACTGCTCACTGTCTCTTACTGCAGACCAGAGTTGACACATTTTATATCCCAAATTAAGAGAACGACATTTTCCCTTCTCTTACCATTGGTCAGTCTTACACTGAGCATCTGGAAGGAAGCTGCCTTGGTGTTGTATGTGGATTTCTCAGATTTCCAGCAACAAGAACCAAGTCTGTGAAAGTTTGGTTAATGTCTCAAACAGCATCCACACAATGAATTGAATTCTAAAATAGCATATAGGTGCTTTTTAATAAATGAGTTCTGCTTTCTGATCCAGCATCTCTTTCTCAAATTACCTGCTTTATCCTGAAAGTAAAATACAGTATGTCAGTAGGATATCTGAACACTGTGAAGGCTGATAAAAAAACTCACAATTTAAACATATGACTTCTTATTTATTTGTCTCTAATATGGAGTGCTGCTTGGGCAACTCTGACTCTCACTACTTAATCCAGGAATGGGGAATGTGTGGCCCTCCAGATGTTGTTGGATCACAACTCCCATCTTTCCTCACCCTTGATTGTGCTGGGTAGGGCTAATGGAAATTGCAGTTCAACATCTGGAGGGCCACATGTTCCCCACCACTAAACCCTGCTCTGTAATGATTGTTTTTGACAACACCTAATAATTGCCCTGGTGGAATAGTTATATTCTCAGTTTGAGTATATCAACACAAACTAAAATTGCATTTATAAAGCAATGATTTAGTAATCCCTCCAAGGTCTTGTTTTTGGCAGTTACCTGTGCTTGAGACATGTTGCAAAGTATTTGGAAGCTATACTAAAGTTTTAGGAAGGCAGAATAGCTGGGACTAGGCAGAAAGCCAAATGCTACAGCCAAGTTGATCTTGTGAAAGGAAATACTTTTGCTTAGGACAGTTCTTTGTTTTGGGTAATTGTGTTTTTTATTAAAGCATGCTAAAAACTTTAATGTCAAACTCTTAGTTGTGCTAAATATACAGGTTTGAGAGTGTCTGCTTTGTGGATTTGGAACATTGCCAGATTTATTTAGCAGCACAAGTTTCTCCACGTAACTGACTTGAACAGATAACTTATATTGAGCCATTTATCACATGGTTGCATACACAAAATCATAATCAGATCCTGACTTTGACAGTTTAAAAAAATTACATGTGACTGTTGTGATATATTTGATTGCAATTTTATGGAAACAAGATCAACTTATTTATGGCACTTCGAAGCAGTTTTCAAAGATAGTTGTGTCTAACATTTCTTTATTAATAACTAGGGGCACAATCCTATGCATGTTTAGACCAAAAAGGGTCCTACAACTCCCTGCATGCTCTAGCTAACATGGATGGTTGGGGCATTCCGGGAGTTGTGGGACTCTTTTCTCTCTAAATATGCAAAAGATTACACCCTAACTTTAGCAAAATTAATAAACAATTGTTAAAAGATAATGCACAGTAATCCTGGCAAAATGGTATCATGTCAAATATTGCTGAAATTACCTTATGCTATTTGCTTATTGTTTCATTACAGCTAGATCCTTCACTTCATAATCTTCTCCTTCCCCACCAACATATTCACCATGTTTACCCATGTATTAGCCTAACCCCTTGCGGACATCCTCTATATGTGTCAGGATCATGCCAGCCGAGTTTACTCCCCTTAGTGTGCTTGCTGTTCCCTAAGGCGTGCCTGATATCTACATATCTGTATATTTAGTATTAGTATTATTAAGAACTGTATTTCTGATTCTTAACTGAACCAGCTGAAGATGGCTAACACGACAGACTCAGGGTGCAATCCTACAGGATTTCCCCTTGAACAACAGAAACCTCCGATCTCGGGCTGTTGCCAGCAGGACGAGAGGTGTGGCAGAGGCCTTTTTAGCCTTTCTGCCCTCCTCTAGCACTTTTTTTCCTAGACAGGCCTTTGAACCTGTCTGGCTGAGATGCATGCTATGGGCGGGGATGGGGACGAGAGGCCTTTGGATCTGGCCTCTCCTCTCCCTGCCTGCCACCTGCATACCCCTCCCTCCCTCCCTCTCCATCCCAAGATCAGAGCTCAGGAGAGGAGCTGCCACAGAGTTCTGTCTATGGCCGGAGAAGGTAAAATACTAAGTATCCTATAGCCCCTCATACACTGTCCAGGGGCCATAGGATTGCTTTCTAAAAACACAATACTAAAACAATTAGCAAAGTGCGTGATAGAACTACAGAATTAAAGCAGAAGTAGAGGTAAGATCAAATAGCAGGCAGGCAGAAGCCTGGGCAGAATGTGAGGAATTTGTGGAACACATCAGAAACAAAAAAGCCTCAAAACGTAAAGAAGTGTGCCATTAAAATGGAGTAACAATTAAAAGTGGCCCTGAACTGATTAATTTATTTATAGGATTGAACTGATGGGCAGAGCAATCTTGGTGGCCCTGAACTGATTCATTTATTTATAGGATTAAACTGATGGGCAGAACAATCTTGGTGGGGAGTGATGAAGGGAATCTATGCCCCTCACTGGCCTGGGCAGAATGTGTGGGAGGAGGATTTTGCCAGGCTGTCTGGCCTGGTAGATCCATGTATTAACAGTACCCACTCCCACTGAAAGCAATGGGGATGGGTGGGTGGGAGAGAACTGCTACACCAGAGATGGCATAGCTGATCGGTCCGGATTGGGCCCATCAGGAGGAACAGAGAGATCAAGTGGATCCAAAGCTGACTCCTCCCTGCCCCCACCCACAGAACACCCTGATTTGGGGTTTCCTCTTGTTACTGCCAGCAGGAGAACCACCAGTGGCAGCTCTTTTCAAACCCTGGTGCAGCGGGGCATGGTGGAGCTCCCCTCCTCCTGCAGTGCTTCTCGCCACCAGCAGAGGTCAGAGTAGACACCAGTGTGCCATCCTAACCCAGAGTAGAGACACCAGTGTGCCATCCTAACCCCTTCTAGTCATCAACACCACAATGGGGAGAGGATTTGCTCCAAGTCATGTACTCCTGGCATTTGAGACTTTTCCCCAGTATTTCAAAAGGGTTTGATTTTTTCTCTCTCTGTCTCTGATCTGTTTCAGGCTATCACTATAATGATCTTGTATCTCCGCAGTACTTGAACCTGATAGCTAACCTCTCAGGCTGCACTGCCCATAGGCGTGTAAATAACTGTTCAGATATGTGCTATCACCAGAAATACAGAACACATGATGGAACCTGTAATAATCTACAACATCCAATGTGGGGAGCCTCTCTGACAGCTTTTGAACGCTTGCTGAAGTCAGTCTATGAAAACGGATTTAATTTGCCAAGGGGCATCGGAGCGAACAGGCGTTACAATGGTTACACACTTCCAATGCCACGCTTGGTTTCAACTACTCTAATAGGGACTGAAACAATAACCCCTGACGACCAGTTTAGTCATATGCTAATGCAGTGGGGCCAGTTCTTGGATCATGACCTTGACTCCACAGTCGCTGCCCTCAGTGAGGCCCGGTTTTCTGACGGTCAGCATTGCAGTTCAGTGTGTACAAATGACCCTCCCTGTTACTCCATCATGATCCCACCCAATGATCCTCGGGTCAGAAATGGAGCACGCTGCATGTTTTTTGTGCGTTCAAGTCCAGTGTGTGGAAGTGGCATGACGTCTCTCCTCATGAATTCCGTTTACCCACGAGAACAGATCAACCAGCTGACTTCCTATATTGATGCCTCCAATGTATATGGCAGTTCAGAGCATGAGGCACAGGAAATCAGAGACGTAGCAAGTCACAGGGGCCTTCTGAGACAGGGCATTGTACAGAGATCTGGAAAGCCTCTTCTTCCATTTGCTACTGGTCCTCCAACAGAATGTATGAGGGATGAGAATGAGAGCCCGATTCCCTGCTTTTTAGCTGGAGATCATCGCGCCAACGAACAACTGGGGCTCACAAGCATGCATACGCTGTGGTTTAGAGAACACAATAGAATTGCCACAGAATTATTGAAACTCAACCCGCACTGGGATGGTGATACAATATATCATGAAACACGCAAAATTGTTGGTGCAGAAATGCAACACATAACGTACAGCCACTGGCTACCTAAAATCTTGGGAGAGGTAGGCTTGAAGATGCTTGGTGAATATAAAGGTTATGATCCCAACATTAATTCTGGAATAACTAATGAGTTTGCAACTGCCGCTTTTAGGTTTGGTCACACATTGATCAATCCCATACTGTATCGGCTGGATGAAAACTTTGAAACAATTCCACAAGGACATATACCTCTTCATAAGGCATTCTTCTCTCCATTTCGGATTGTAAACGAAGGAGGTATTGATCCACTTCTAAGAGGGTTGTTTGGTGTTGCTGGTAAGATGCGTGTGACATCACAGTTGCTCAATACAGAACTGACAGAGAGGCTCTTCTCCATGGCACGAGCGGTAGCTTTAGATCTAGCTTCTATGAATATTCAAAGAGGCAGAGATCATGGAATCCCACCTTACCATGATTTTAGAGTTTACTGCAACCTTTCTTCAGCACACACATTTGAAGATTTGAAAAATGAAGTTAAGAATCCCGAGATCAGAGAGAAACTCAGGAGGTGAGCTCCAGATAAAAGTGATATTTTTCCTTAGAATGTTTCTGAGATGTTTTTAAAAGAGAGATGAACATCTCAATCCATAGTTACTTTCTGGTGGTGCTCTCCTTTGTGTTTACTTCCCTCTTTATCTCAGCAGAGGAACCAGATCCTTTTTTTTTTACTTCTTTGTGTGGAGATTTGAGCCTCCTTCACATGTTACACATATTTTGCAGTTACCGGAGAGCAGGCCTGCATTGCTGGCCCACATCCAAGGAGATCTAAAGCTTTCCCCTGCAAACATCCACACTTGATGCAGAGGTGTAACAGTATAACACCTTTTCCCAGTAACTGTATAATGTGTTAGAAGGTGTTGGTCCCTCTGCTACAATAAATGGGATCGATCCTTCGGGTAGAGAACTCCTATGCTACCCATGTACCAGCAGGACCCACGCCTAGCACAATCTGGAAAAGGGTATTTCTGCCTGTTTCCAGTTGCTTTAAAAACTGCTAGCTCCTGCCAGCAGTTATTAAAGCAACCGGAAACAGGCAGAAATGCTATTTCCCAGAATCAGGGAGGTCAGGAGAGCTCGCAGAAGGATCCCTCTAGCAGTGGGTCCTGCTAGCACAAGGGAATGAACAGGAGTGCAGCAGTATATGATACTGCATGCTGTGTGCACTTTTGAGCACTGTTCTGTGCTCATCTTTTGGCACAAACAAATTCTGTCAAGCTAACACAAAGCACTAGAAATGATGAGAACTTCTATTGGTAGCAAATCAAGTTTCATAGATGAGCTTCTTAGCTAGCATGGCAAAAACGTAATGGTTGCAACTGTCCAGAAATCATAGTTGATATCAATAAGCTGTAGGCTCAATATTTAATTCAAAGTACAGTCAAAAGATAATAATTATAACCATGTCAGAGATCAATACAACTTGGTTTCCCCCATTGCAGTCTCTAAGGTTCAGCATACAGGGCAAAGGGATCAAATAATTTCTGGCATAAACCAGCCCAGGCAGTCAAAGACAAGGGTTCTAGAAAAAGACCTAAGTAAATCCACACATGCAGAGATTTAGTCCAACCATGAGATCTTTGTTGGTACTTCCATAACGTATGGGTCAACACATATCAAATCCAAGAGTTAAAACATAGGTTCAAGAGTAAGTCCAAAGTAAACCCCCACACAGAGAGATTTAGAGGACCATAGCTTCTACTTTGGTATCTCAGTGCCACATGGGTCAAGGCATAGAAAAATCCAAGATAAGTCCAAACCAGCAGGCCGTCTATTGAAGATGAAGATACACAATCCATAGCAACCAAGAATTCAGGGTCTATGAAAAGTATAACGATAGATTCCATGGCAGGTTCTTAATGATTCACAGATCAAACACAATTCAGGTGAAACAGACTAAAGTCCAGGTGAGATGTTTCTCGCAGCTCAGATGGAGAGAAGTCCAAAACATGGAGGGTTACAGGCAGTTTATGACAGGTGGTAATGACGGGCAATAAAAGATGGACAGTAAAGACAAAGTTCCCAGCACAGGCTGTCAGCCTGAGCACCTACTTAAAAGCAAGGGTGGGGCTGCAGTAATACACCTCCAACAATCTAATTGATGAGGGATCTTGACCAGTAAACGAGCCCTACACCAAACAGGGCATTTCTATCGACCTGTGTGACACCTATGAACCCCCCCCCCCACTAGTTTCTCTTGGAGATGCTGTTAGCTATCTTAAGTATAGGTGTGACATTCAAGGTCGAAAGCTAGCAGCTGGTTGGGAGTGACTCACCACACCTTGCTTTCCTCTGACAGAGATAAGCTCACATTTAAACTGACATTCCACAGGCGGATTAACCCCAAACTAGGCCCCCTCCCTCTCTGCCTCTTGCCATTACCCAAATCAGTAGGCATAGCCAAACTCTTAGTCCCTGGGCTTCTCACTACTGAACTGGGTTCCAAACCCTTCCAGACCACTTCTGAACAGATTCTGACTGTAAACTATACAGCCCGCTGCAGCAACAAGCAGTCACATACCTGTAACACATTGATAGACTGAGTAAAAAAGAAAACACAGAAGTATCTACAGACTGACCTACAATGAAAAAGAAGTACGTTTGGGAACTAAAAATTCCTAACACATTTTTTAAAAAGAATACCAACCCTCTGTTTTGTTTAAGTTACATAGTTTTAATATGCTTAATTTTCATGGCAATGTGTTCATATAATATGTATAGGTAATATATAATATTATATGATGCCAATGTGTTCATATAATATGTATAGGTAATATATAATATTATATGATGCCAATGTGTTCATATTATATATGTGTGTGTATAGACACACACACACACATAATATACATACAAACAAAGAGCTATTGGGTGGTATAGAAATATAATCAATACCATGAAATAAATACATACATAGACTAGTGCTTGATACCACTGCACTCAGGTAAAAGTAGGAAGACCATTTTGCATATACATAAATAATGGCAAAATGTTGTTCCCGCTTTTGCCTGAGTGCTGAGTAGCACCAGTCTCATAGCAGGTAATTGCCCACCACCAACATACACACAGCAGGACCCATTCTGTATTTGTATACATAGAATAGCTACTATTCCACATGTATAAACTCTCTACCATGCACACAGCCTCATTGCTGGGGTGATAATATGCCACATTGAGGGCTATAGTAGCACAGCAATCTCCATTTGTATGATCGGTTTTACCTCCCATAAGTAAAATAAAATAGACGTGTGTGAAGAATGCTAAAACTTGACGATGATGATTGATTGATTGATTGACTCTTTGAGTAGAAAACTCCCTTTGACCAGGGTCCAAAGACCCATGAAAACTAGTTCTGTGAGCCCAAGGGAGCTGTCTTTTTTCCCTTGAACCACAGCTCTCCATTTTACATGGCAAAGTACTTATGAAAATGAGGAGAGTATCCAAAGTGGTTTGTGATATGCCGGGGGAATCCACTGTTAAAAAAAAAGACACACATTCTCCAGGATTACAGTAAGCTCTCTGAAGCAGTTCTTTCAGTGCTGGACTGAGTAGTGTTGTTGGGTTCACTGACCAAAACATAAAATACAGAAGAAGTTATACAGTAGTTTTATTGAACCAACTAATGTTTAAAATATTGGGAGAGAACTTCTGAATTACACCAAAGGTGTACGCAACCTTGCTTCAAAATTTAGCCCAGTGCTTCACTGGTAAAATAAAAATAAACTAGGGCTCAAACACAGCTATAAACTGCTGATTAATCCTAGAGATGTGGGGTCAATCTCTGCGGAGAGAGAGGCACTCTGTGCCAGTCCAAACATATTCTTGTCCAGTCAACAGGTGCAGAAAAAGAAGATTGGAGGTCTGGTACTTAAAAGATATTCCAGAGCTGAACCTGTTGAGTAGTGGCTCCAATTAGGTCCTACCCACAAATACTCAGAAGCAAGGCAGCAAAAAGAAAAATTGAGCAAGAAAATTGAGAGCCAGTGTGGCGTAGTGGTGAGAGTGTTGGAATGGGAGCTGGGAGATCTAGGTTCTAGTCCCCCCTTGGCCATGGAAGCTCACTGGGCGACTTTGGGCCAGTCACAGACTCTCAGCCCAGCCTACCTCACAAGGTTGTTGTTGTGAGGCTAAAATGGAGAGGAACAAGATAATGTAAGCCGCCTTGGGTTCTTTGTGAGAGGAAAAAAGGTGGGATATAAATATAATAAATAAATAATTTAACAAAACCAGACAAGTGTCTTTCCATCTGCAATGGTGTGAAATTTCAGCTGGAGTTCTGAAATGCAGTATAATTCTGAATTCATATATATCATCCACAATCATTTATCTTTCTTATGATAGATTATATGGTTCACCACTGAATATAGATTTATTTCCTGCTCTTATGGTAGAAGATCTAGTTCCTGGTAGCAGGTTGGGACCAACACTGATGTGTCTCTTGAGCACACAATTTAAACGTCTCCGAGATGGAGACAGGTAAGTTTTTTGTGTAAAACCAGTAATTTTTCCATTTTAAGAGTAATAAACTATAACGACCTTGTTCATACAACACAACAGTCCACTGTGGGTTAATTTACTGTGGGGCCTATCACATCATGCCAAGGACCCGTGGGAACCATTTTTGCATGGTGCCTGCATGCTTGCCATGGGTTGTCGTGTCATGCAAACCCAGGTGGCAGAGGTTGTTTGAGGGTTAGACAACCCTCAAATAACCCATGGTTTGTTTTATGGTTATTTAAGGGTTGTCTAACCCTCCAACAACCCCTGCCACCTGGGTTTGCAAGACACAGCAAACCTAGTGTATGTCTGCCTGTCCATCCCCTCCCCCTCATCTTTAGTTAGACTGGCGGCTGTGATAGTGGGCTAGAGTCGGTTAGTCCAGGAGGAGGAAAAGGTCAGGAAAGTGGTAGGCAAAAAAGACAGGAGCCCTTATTGGTGAGCTTTGTGTGCATTAGGGCCAGGCAGAAGATGGATGAAGATCTACTGTTAGATCACTGAATAATTTGCAGTAGGTCAGCAAGGGTTTCTGACTTAAAGTTGTTTAATAATAGCAACAACCCCCCTAACTGTTGAAGTGAGGAAAGCTTTTCGTGGTGGAGGGGGAGCAGTAGTAGATTTTTGTGAAAAGACCTTGAATTCAGTGATCTTGGTATAGCTGATGGAGTGCACAGGTCATTGGCACCATGCCCTGAGCCACCATTTTGTATCTGGCTCTGGTTAGTGGGCATCAGGGTTGAACGTCCAGTAAAAAACAAAGTAGATCCTGCAGCCCTTCGGTCTGCCTATCCCTGATGTAGATTACTTTGTCCCTTCTCCTCCTATGAGTTATATTGTTTTCCCTGCTGTGCCCATTTTCCTTTTCTGCCATGAAACCTGTAATGCTTCCTTACATAGGGGGATAAGCCATGCTTAATAAAACAATATAGACAGAATTTTCGTATCACTCCAGTTACAATGCTTTTCAATGGAGTTTTTTCTCAGTCACTTGTGAGTCATCAAGTGCCAAGTACTAGAAATCAAGTGACGTACACGCATATGTGAAATATCTCTTAAGGCCATTACCAGTGTGAGTTTGTAGATAGGACAATTACAGTGCAATCTATACATGTCCACATAGAAGTAACCCCCACTGAGTTCAGTGGGACTTACTCCCAGGTAAGTGTATATAGCAGCCTTTCCCAGGCTGGTACGTTCCAGATTTTTGGATTACAGCTCCTGTCAGCCCCAGCCAGCATGGCCAGTGGTCTAGAATGTTGGTAGTTATTGTCCAAAATATCCAGAGGCCACCAGGTTGGGGAAGGCTCGTATATAGGATTGCAGCCTTAAAGTTCTTGAATTAAAGAGACCATTTCTAATTCCTCAGTGGTGCACAAGGTATTACTGAGATCTTGCAGCCCATTTCGGTTATCCATGTTGAGTTAGGATTTATTCAGATAGCATTAAAATGTAAACTAGGAAGATGTGCCATGATTTAAAGAGTGTTTAATTGGCTGAGGAAATACGATTGATTCTACAAATATGTCAGGAGAACCAACCCTGTAAAGGGGGAGATAATAATATAAAAACCAATTATGCTATTAAATACATCAGTTCTTTCTTGATTCTATTAATATAAGTATACATACAATCAATATTTTGCATAATGTTGAATTCTGTTCTCTAATAGAACTCTTTATTATTTTTTAAATTGATAATTGTCCAAGAATTTATTCTTACTTTATGTGAGACTACAGGTTATGGCATGAGAACCCTGGTGTGTTTAGTCCACCTCAGTTGACTCAGATCAAGCAGTCATCCCTTGCCAGAATTCTGTGTGACAATGGTGACAACATAACTAGAGTGCAACGTGATGTTTTTAGAGTGGCTGAGTTCCCACATGGATACGGAAGCTGTGATGAAATTCCTAAAGTGGATCTCAGGATGTGGCAAGATTGCTGTGAAGGTATGTCTGTGTACGCACACACACACAGTTTTGAAATTACTTTGAAAATGCCAGGTATACATTTTTCAAATAAAATTAAATAGATATGCTGTATAGGTATTGGGCAGAGAAACAAGTTAAAGAATATCTGTTACCAAGTTGCCCTGTCAAATTAACTATTTCCAAGACATTCTCAGTCTCCTTCTTGTACAAATCCTCTTGAGTGTGATATAAACCATAAATTGTCTGACTTGGAAAAGGGAGACCTGGGTTCAAATCTCAGCTTAACCATGAAGTTAATTGGGAGACCATGGATGAGTCACCAGTGTCACAAAGCTAATGTCAGTGGAAAATTTTACAGTCCCCGTGTAAGCCGCCTTAACATCCTTGGCAGAAAGATGCTATATGCATCTGATACACAGATGTTTTTTAGGCGTTGTGAATTAGTTGTCCGTACTTGAGAAACCTGAACAACATATTAATAACACATATCATGTTAATTTGAGACTAGCATGCTCGCACTTATTGCCATACCCCCTCTGAGCTTCAATAAGTGCTCACCTGTCCTCGTCCATAAAAGTCTATGGTTTGCACTGTTTGCAGTGAAGTTTACACTTATCTCTGCCACAGTGCCACTAGCCAATTAGTTCCCCCTAGCCTCTTCCCAAGCAAAGGAACTTTGAGAAGGGTGAGAGAAACCAGCAGTGGGGAGGTCTCACTTAGAGACCAGAGAGGACTTGCTGGCCTCTCCTTGATTCAAAATGATGCTCTGGAGCTACACATCAGATTTGTAGTTCTCTTTGCCTTCCCAATTTAATTTTGGAGGCAGGGGAAGATGCTAATCCCATGTGCTTCTGTCACAGAGTATGACTGTAACATGTATTGTTGATATGAATACATTGTATTTCATAGGAGTGCTGTTACTACTTATCTGTGTATGCTAACTGTAAGTGATTAGTTCTCTGTGTGTGTTGTGAGATAACCGTGAGTAATGGAATGTATTCTTAGAAATAAGAGAAACCATTCTTAGAAATGGAGCAAGATTGACACAAGTGGGTCAGTCACGTACTGGAACCAGAAAGCTGCTTAGCTAAGCAGGGATACCTTCATCTAAGTGTTACTGGTGTCAATAGCAAACCTGGCTACATTGAGAAAAATAGGAATAGTGGTATGAGCAGGTCCAAAACTTGGGATGAGGTCATCATCCACATAGAAATGAGGATGACTTCATCCCAGAGAGATCTTTGGAAAATGAGAAGCCTACCAAACATGTTTACCTAAGCTCTGCAAACCGTGCTTGCCAGATAGGTAACTATACGATCTTAATAATGACTGCTTTGTTCATTAAGAAAAATTGAACTTTAATTTTACTAAGAAACATGCTAGCCACGATTTCTATTATGCTTCTAATCATCCTGATTGCATAGTATGTAGCAATGTATTTTGCTTTGTTTCATCGTTTCAAAGATTTGTTATTCTCTAATACTGTTTGAGCAATAAATACATATTTTGTAGTACCACTTTGTGTTATTTAGCTTGAGAGAAGTTTCAAAAACACAACCCAAGTAAACTAATTCTTGATGCCCAGAACACTCAGCTAGATTCATAAATCTGCTGCTGAGTGAGGTCTGTCCATATCACTGCAGTTTTCTCTCTCAGTCATGTGAGTCATAGACACACTCGTTCAAGTTTGAAAAACGAGCTATTCAGATGGAGCAGAAAGAAGTTACCCATCTCACTTCAACAGGAAAAATAATCCTCAACATGCTTAGGACCTCCATTTCCCATTAGGGAGGGACCAGCAATTCCCCCACCCTCTGTGCCCACTTCTCAAAGATAAGTTTTGTTGTTGTTTGAGAAGGGAGTAGGAGTACTGGGCAGGATGACTGGCAGAGATGAACCCTATTTTGAGTGAGAGGTATTGTGAAGGGGTCTGGGTTCTATTCAAAAGGAGGTTGAGCTTTCTGAACTGGGGGAATTTATATTTTGAGCTCTTCCAATTCCAAATTTTTCCCCATCGCTACTTAGCTGTGCCTTTGCTTTTTTCCATAACAGTCAACGGAAGCCATTCACTATTTTGAGACAAGGAAGTACAGGCCATTATACTGCTAGTTTATATATTAATTTGGTTACCATGTTATAACATGAAAAAGCAAAGATATCTGTGCTGGCCCGTGAGAAAAAAATTTAAAATCCACAGTTGCAGGTATCAGATACCTGCAACACCTACCACTTCATTCAGTCTGCAGCTTCCATTTTCAGACTGGGTCTGGCCAGATGTTTGGACTTTTCTGTTTTGTTCCCCAACCCCTGCTTTTTGTACCACCTAGTCTGATGAAGAGTTCTGGAGAACTCAAAAGCTTGTACATTTTTGTGGAATTTTGGTTGGTCCTAGTAAAGGTATTAGGACCAACCAAAATTCCAACTGTGTATTTTGCCCAACTGTATATTTTGCATACTAGAACAGCAACACCGTGGTGAAAGTTATTATCCAGACTAATATTCTGCTTTCTATATTGCTAGTTTATACATTAAAAACAAATATTATCTCTGTGAACAAGCATTTCTCATCATAGTACAATTCAAATTCAACAATTTGGTCAGTGTTTATACTGTAAATTGTTAGGCTTTTGTTGGGTCGTTATTCTTGCAATATTCTGTGGTCGAATGTATCTATTTTTATTATTCTTTCTGCTTTCCTCACCCCTAAATATTTTTCCAGGATAGATATTAAATTATGTTTTTTATTGAAATTTGTCTTTTCCTGTAACATTTATCAAAATGTCAGAATAATAATTATAATACACACACACACACACACACATATACAGAAAGTAGCTCTTCTTCTGCATAATTACAAAAACAGAATACTAGTTTGGCCAAAAATTTTCACCACATTGCTGTTCTGAAATGGTTATCAAATTCTCATTCTCTCTCTCTCTCTCTCCAAGATGCTAAATAAGTCAACATCTTTTTTTGTTTGTTCCTTAACGACTGATATCTATTCCTTGTTGAGCTTTACCTAAATATATTCCTTAAAGCATCACATCAGCCCTCTCAAACTACAGACCTGCATAGAGATGCCCTCTGAAGGGATGTATTCAGAATCATAGTTTCAGGTGAAGAACTGTGATGAACAAACCTTCCTTCGGCATTATATAGTTTATATCCATGTAATATTCCATTCCACCCTCAGCCAGGAAATCTGCTATAGAAAAGCTCTCCACAATCCTAGTCCACAGTTGTGACCTCCCACACTATTCAAGATCACATAATATTCTCTGCTCATCTTATATATTATTTATTGGTGATTTGCCAGAGCAATATCTTGGATCCTTCATTGCCCTTATGTTTACAGAAAGGACTCTAGCCCAGAAGACGCTCTCACTGGTGGAAGGGTGGCACACAATTTTTGCTAAACTCCCTTCCCCTGCAGTTTTCCGTGCCACACTATTCCAGAGGGTCCCCCAAACCACTTGAGCACATTTTCAAAGAGCATAAATGGTTGCAGGGGGAATGAGAAACCAGTGAAAATCCCTCTCCCACCATCTGCCCGTGGGAGCATCCAGTGCACAAAAGTTTCACTCTCAGGTATTTAGAAGCCAAGCCACTGTTATCTGTGTTTTTACCCATCCGCCTTATTCTCTGCCCTTCCCATCTCGTCATGGGATAAAGTACTGCACCCACAAACAGAACTACTCAACTTCAATGCATAGCTTCCCTACCCTCTATGAAGTGAATCAATGGGAGGGCTCCCCTTCTACATGAACCACTGCACCTATCCTTCTGAAACTTGGCACTTTTCTTACTTAGGGACACCTCTAGACTGTCTTGTCATGTTCAGAAGAGTGGTCCACAAGGAACACAAGGGGATAAGCATATTCCCCTCAACATGTCAAGGCTGCTCTTGCACACAAAGAACTGCAGCTATTTTTCTTACATTTGGCATGCTTGATCCGCTCAGAAGGGGCAACTATCTTGTGGTTTTCATCCAATTCTGCTTAGAAATAAAAAAGTTATTAGCAGTTCCCTTAAAGTAAATAATAAAAAATACAAAGGCACATAGCACAAAAGCTCCACCACCTATATATCTGATATTTGGCAGGCTTAGTCCCCTCCTAATGGGCTACTATGCCTGCAAATATCATCCAATTCTGACCAAGAAAAAGATGTTATAGCAGTTTTTGAATTTCCCATGATAATCAATGGGAAGCATGAAGCATCGGATTTCCAAACCTTAGCTCAGGTTCAGTACCAAGTTGAAGCAGCTAACTCCCAATTACAAATCCATCCATGCAGAAGTGGGCATTTTTCCAAAACACCAAATTGGGGTTGAAGTCAGAGCGAGTGCGGGGGCTGGGGGGGCTGTGCACATCCCAACTATAGAGTTTAATTCCATTGTCAGTCTCTCTTTCTCAAAGGCACTTGATATTTCAATGAAAGGTTTGGGGAGAGGGGATCATATTTATTTTTTTGCATGCAATAATTTCCCATGCTAGGAGAAGGGACTATTAAAACCCTCTTATATTTTATTGGGCATGATACATTTTTAAAACCCGAAGTGTTATTTATATAACTCATAACACCCTGTTTCATTTCAGACTGTAGAACTAGAGGACAATTCAACGCATTCTCTTACCACTTCCGAGGAAGACGTTCTCTTGATTATAGTTTTCGTGAAGACAAGCCTTCAAAGAACATGAAAATGTCAAGAACAACAAGGTAAATATTTTTAAAGTAATTGCAATATGTAGACATATATTGTTATTGTGACAAATTAGATTCTGGTAGCCTGTAACACAGAGGTCTTTGAATAATTGCAAGCAAGTCTTTATCAGATCCAAATCCAGGTACTCATTTAGGTGCTCTCTGATTTATTCCTTGTTCTTTAGCATGTGAATTTTAGGAATGTGTCCATATCTTACCAAATAGGAGGTGATCTTGTCTTAGTTGTGTCCAAAACCGATATTCCTTGCATTTCAAGTGCTTCATAATTCATAAGATAAATAGTTTAAAAACAGTTCTTCCATTACTGTTGTATCACAAACAAATGTTCAAGATCCTGATTTCACTTATAGAGATTTATGTTAGGACACAGACAAAAAATTGAGGACAAATATATGGTATTAGCATTGCAGTGTTGGCCATATGAAAAGTAGCTCTGTACCAAAATTGGTCATTTTTTATTGTTGTTTGAAATGTTGTGTACAGCTTCCATATATTAGGATAAAGAGGTTTTCTTCTTGCACATAAGGAAGTAAGCCAGCTTCACAACCAGTACTTTTATTATTATAACCAGAGCTCATTGAAATTAATCCACTGATAGATACAAGTTTTTAACCTTTTCTCATAATCATTTCCATAAAGGGTAAAAATTCACATGACACACCCATGTGGTAGGTTTTATGCTTATCCTTCCTAAGATGCATGCACTGGGTACTAGACTATGTTTCATATTTTAAAGCAGGGGTGGGCAACTTGTGGCTCTTGAGATATTGTTGGACTGCAACTCACATCATCCCTTACCGTTGGCTTTCGTGACTAGAGCTGCTAGGACCGCTAGTTGAAGTCCAACAACATCTGGAGTTGTTGGACTGCAAATTGCCCACCCTGTTTTAAAGTTTTAAAATACAGATCGTTGTGGATCTAACAGCAAAGGTGAACTGGGGTGTGGGGTGGGGGGAGAACAGTGTGAGAAATACAATTATGCTGTTTCCATTTGGAAATGCTTGTGTGTAGAAACACCATTTTGGCATTACCAAGAAGTCCATCTATGACAATTTTCTGACTGCTTTGCTAAACATATTTTCAGAAGGTGGGTAGAGAAATGTAATGTCAGAAGTGACCCTGAATGCACTGTGAAACCAGAATGTTAATTCCTTCCAGCTGAAGTATAAAGTTTCCCGAATATAAATTATTAGCTTTTAAATATGAAATATTTAGCAAAATATTCAAAGTACTGCTCTACAGGGGAAGCCTCAGAAAAGTGAATAAATGTGTATGTCAGAATATCAATTCAAGAACAGGATGATTGGTTTATTTCATCAGTGCAACAAACCCTAGTCATGTGTGTATAAGATGGCAGCGTTTCTGATAGGCAGGTAAAAATACATGTCCCATTAATGTACAGGGCTATTTGAAGTATGGATAAATAAGGTGCCCTCAGCCTTTCAATGGCTCATAAGGGATTGTCCTTTCCATCATGAGAGCATGATGAAAATACGTTAGTAAGCTAAAAGCTGTACTTTCTCTGGTTTGGCTGGGTGACGGTGGATTTGCCTTCAGTATGATAGCAGGTGACAGATGTGCTCAAAAACGTGAGTGGTACACTCTGTAACAGTTTCAGATTTGTAAAATAGCCTTCAGGTTGCAAAACCTGTGATATGATATCATGTTTGGATATTAGCCAGTATAAACATTTGCTAGTGTTTCATATTTTAAAGTTTAAAAGCACTGAACAGGTCATTCAATAAGTCTTCCATTTTAATTTGTTTCTGAATAAGTCATTTAATATATGCTTGTTTCCAGAGAGAGGTAAAAAGGGGGGCAAAAGACAGGACAGAATGAAAACAAATGTCTATATGTTGCACAGCACCATGAAACAAACATAAACTGGTTTTATAGCTTATTCCAGGGTTAGGCAACCTTTTGGGGCACATTCAACAATTTGATAAACTGTCCTGGGCACCACCGCTAAACAGCTGCCCTGGCAGCCATGGCAAAGGACAAGTAACCTACCCCAAAATTTGTGTACAAGGCATAGGCAGACCCTCAGAGTGGGGTCTGAGCCCTGACACACTAAACAACTCATTTGGACCCACAGTTTTCAGCACCAACTAAAACCTATTTCAAAGCAAAAGTTATTATTTATTTTTTTAAGTAGGAGAGGTGGGGCACCTTGGTGGGTGCCAAGAAAGGTGTCTGAAGGCAGATTGGTGCCCACAGGCACCACGTTGCATACCTTTGGTTTATTTTCATTACTTTTCCCCTCTGTGAGCTATAAAGAGATCCAAGCTCAGGTTCTTAATTTCATTGATAATCATGTTTAGAAGCAAGTATGCATCTGTACAGTAAAAATTCCCACTCTACTGTCCCTATAATATGAAGGGTGAAATCCAGTGTTGTGCATGTGGACTTGCACTCATACAATACAACTTTCCTTTCTTTCTCCCTGAAGGCCCTAGCACACACATACACACCCCAAATCTGCTGTGTTGGGTCCCCCAATCTTCCAGAGTAGATTTTGTGGGCAGGCTGCAGGGCAGAAAGGGAATAGTCTCCCTTCTCTTGTGCTTATGGAAGCCATCCCATCAGCAGGAGGAGCTAATTAGATACAACTCAGTATTCTATGATTGGCAAAGTAAAATTACTTCTACTCTCTCTGCTCTCCAAATAAAATGGCCATTCTATGCCCTAGTAGTAGGACTTCTTTCAGTGATGGAATGTGAAGAAGTAGTGAATAGTACCACAAAATATTTGAGTTCTGGCTGACAGTATACAAAGCTTTGATCCATTTTGGGGACTGTTATGATGGTCACAAGGGCTGGCAGTGTATGCCCCTCCTTCTCCAACCCTTTTACAGTACAGAGGGCTCGGCTTATAGCAACAAGGAACAATGGGAAAAACACCTTGGGATCTTAGGTCCAGATCCTATACTCTCTTGGTTTTCTCTTTAGAATCAAAGAATTCCACTCTATTTTAAGTGTTTCTAAACTTTATAAATAAAATAGAATAAATGTGCTTAAATCTGAGCTTTTGCTGGAATAGGGAATTCTGTTCTATAGATAATACATTAATCATTGGAGAATAGTAGTGCATATATTGTCTTACTGCTATATACTTTAAAATCTGCATTCTTTTTCCTTATCTTGGCTGGCTTTCCTACCCTTTCTTATCTCAGTAACATGGCAGGGAGAAAAAATTAAACCATTTATTAGAAAAATAGCTGCTATTCTACTGCAGTCCAGGAATGTAATACTGGCTTTAATTTTAAGTCAACAGAATGTAAAGCTTGATGAAGAAACACCTGCCAATCCGTATTATTTTTCTGTATATAGTAAAGTCTATACCTTCACATTTTGAAAGAATTCTATATCAGCAATACCTGATATAGCTATTAGGAAAAACATCTTTTCAAAACATCTAGCTATTAGGAAAATTATGACTGACATCTGGTCTTTCCTATGTGGATTCTAAATATTTGTAATTATTTAATTACGTCAGAGTCTTGTTCAGCTCTAAATACCGCCATCAGAAATTGTTACCATCATTGGAGTTTTGTGCCCCTTTTCTACCATGTTTAGATCCTCTGTTGTGTTTGCATGGGATGAAAAGACTGTCCAAGCTTGTATTGCATTTTAAATTTATTGGCAAGGATTAATATTTAAAAAATTGCCACCAATACATTTGTTAAGGCCAACTTAGATGCCTTGAAATAAATACCAGCCATG
Organism: Heloderma suspectum; assembly: GCF_057233095.1. NCBI lineage: Eukaryota > Metazoa > Chordata > Lepidosauria > Squamata > Helodermatidae > Heloderma > Heloderma suspectum. The sequence continues at coordinate 279,818,449 of NC_139458.1, forward strand.
AGGAAGGCCTAGGACTATCCTTTTTGCCCTAGCCATGGTTTTAAGTTCCCCTTGCTACTATGGGCATGTAGTCCTATACACAGGTAATTGTGTAACCAAGGAATCTCAGTCAGGTTATTTAACATGGGTATGAACTGCAGGTGCCCTGTTAGACAAAATCTTTCCATAATACAGGATTACTTAGGTTAATTGTTTGTCTTCACTGTCTGGCAGAAATTGGACCACCAAGTAAGGCCCAAGATTTTCATGCTGTCAGAGGCCTTTGTTTGATGCCTTTTCGAAATGGCATCAGACGCATGTTCCCTGGGCACTGGAGTAGCTCCAGCATGTCTCATCCACAAGGAAGAGGAAGAGGTAGTGGGTTCCTTGTTCTGCCTCTACTTAAATCTCAAACATTCAGGATTGGGGATTTCCAACCTCATCTCTTGGGGCAGGGACCAATCAATTCAGTACCTCAGAGATGAAAAGCCAACCAGAGAGGCTGTGCTAATAGGATTTTTCACTCCCCACGCTAATGGTGGTAACAGGAAAACATACTCCTTCTGGTGCCTATGTTGTACTCCTTCTGGTGCCAGGTGAAGACCTTTTTATTCCCCTAGTATTTTAGCATTTTAGCTTCCTAGTCTTTTAGCTTTGGTGTTTTAAATCTGCATTTTAAATCTCTGCATTGCTCCTAGGTTTTATTCTGGTTGTATTGTTATATTGTGGTTTTAATGCTTTCATATTTTATATTGTTTTATCCTGTGCTTTTTGGTTCTCATTTTTGTGAACTGCCCAGAGAGCTTTGGCTATTGGGTAGTATAGAAATGAAATAAATAAAATAAAATAAATAAAGATCAAATGATCACTTTTTGAGTCAGCCTGGTCAAGAACTTTAGAGCAATTCATACACTTAAATCTGATTGAGCAATAGATGGAGAGAGCTAGACAACTAATCCAAGCACACTGTTTATCAGGCCAGAATGTCAAGTTGACCAATAAAGGCTCAGTTCATTACAACTACATTTTTAATGTCTCTGGAACCAAAATGTTACATTAAGGGGCTACTTCATACTCCATGACTCATGCAATATCCTCTGCCAGGGCCATGTCTACATACTGAATGTGCAGCAGCTTCCCCATAACACTCAACAACCATACTTGTCTTCCCACCACCACCACATGTGCACATTATGTATGCATAATCAGCCTTCTCGAATGTGGTGCCCTCCTGATGTTTTGGACTTGAATATAAGAACATAAGAAGAGCCATGCTGGAACAGACCAAGGGTCCATCTCATTCAGTATTCTGTTCACACAGTGGCCAACCAGCTGTCGACCAGGAAACCACAAGCAGGACATGAGTGCATCACCACCCTCCTGCCCATGTTCCCCAACAAATGGTGTATATAGGCATACTGACTCTGAAAAGGGGGTAGCATGTAGCCATCAGGACTAGTAGCCATTCCCTCTATGAACTTGAACTCCTATCAGCCCCAGCCAATATGGCCAATAGCCAGGAATGCTGGGAATTATAGTTCAAAACACCTGGAGGGCATCAGGTTGGGAAAGCCTGCATTGTAGGGACACTATAGGGACCCAGGGTCAGATCACACGTCTCTATTGTGTGTACCATTGTTGTTGCTCTTGTTACTTTAAAAAGAGAGTATTGTTCTTGCATGTTACAGAGATTGCCATAGATAAACATATACCCATTATTCTTATTATGCATGGAAACAGCCTCAGTAATTTAGTTAACAATGAAAACTATTGTACTTCTCTCCCCCTTTTTTTTCACAAGATCCCTGTGAGGTAGGCTGTACTAGGCTTGAGTGATAGCGACTTACGTAATGGCACACTGTGAATTATATGGCTGAGCAATCCAGCATCTATATACTACGTCTCTAGTGTTCTGTAGGATATTCTTAGGGCTGACCTACTCTGTCTTTAAACTTCCCACTTTCAGCAAGCCAGGTCACAAAATTCATGCAGCATGCTGGCTATATTCATTAAGCATATTCTGCACACTAACAATCATTTTTAAAACGAATTGGACACCTTTCCTGTTCAATATGTTGGTTATTTTTTTTTCTTGTTGCAGTTTTGCAAGGGAGAATGCACTTTTTAATAGCACCATTTCATCCTTTGATGAGCGCAAGAAAGCACCTATAATGAATGACTTCAAAGAATTTGTTGGAGATATGCAAAAAACAATTACAGACCTCAGAAATCAGGTGAACATAAAAGGTTCTTCAGAAAATATTAGACTGTATGGCATCAAAATGTTTCTGCATTGTAAAACTTACTGTGCAGTCCTATACATATCTTTTCAGAAGTTAGTCCCATTGAGTACAGTGACCTTACTCCCATGTAAGTGGGTGTGGGATTGCTGCTGTAAATTCCCTGTTTGTTGTATGAAAGAGTGAATATAATCAATTGAAAATATGCTCCCAGCACCCATTAATGGAAGGGGGTAAAGATTGTCACCAATTCCTCTGAATGTCTGCTGTGGGGTGTTGGTTGACCTTCTAGAACAGTGTGGGAGGTGGCACAGGGGCTTCAGAATGGAGGGAAATCAGCGAAAATTAGTTGGAGCTTCTTCTGGATCTGATGCCCTTCTGTTCATGCAAAGTGGCACCTTAAGATCCAACCTTAGGTTTTTAAAAATGTTGTTCCTTATATATGTTTTAAATGAAAATGTCTATTCCAACCATACTCCTCAAAGACTTACTTTTTCATGTACTGCGAGAATGCATAGTATAAATACAATTGTTTTATGTTGCTGGCTGTGAAGGTTTGAGGCCAACAAAGGCAAAGGGGGACGGGGGAAGCTTACAGAGGCAAAGGGGGGGAAAGGTTTAGAGGCCTGGAGTTTTTGCTGGGAGGGGGTGTCCCTGAGAAGAGTAGTTTCATTTCTCTGGTTACATTTCGGTTTCAATTCCCTAGTTAAATTTCATTTTTTTCAGGTTGGAAACCATACTTTCAGTTTGGGGGAGGAGGATATAAAAAGAGAGAGTCAGAAATATCAGAGCAGTGAGAGCAAAGTCAGAAGACCAAAGCAGGAAGAAGCAGCCTAGAGGAGTCTAAGAGCAGCTAGGGTACAGGAATTTGCATTTTGCAACTTTTATTTTATCTTAATGCCTTTTGTATCACTCGATCTATTGTGTAAATAGCCTTAATTGTGATCTGCTTGTTTTAAATTTACCAGTAAACTGTTGTGTTAAACCCCAGGTGTCTGGAGTGTCAATCGCCCCATGTCTACAGCCTAAACCCCACGTTATTAGGAAGGGGAAGTTCAAAAGAAGGAAGTGGGACTCTTAAGGAGGCACGACATCCTTAAGGAGTTGCTCAGGGGGTCCAGGTCATAAGAGGAACCCTGACACTGGCTCTGTGTAATTTCATTGAGGCAAGACATTATCTTGAGAGCCAGTATGGTATAGTGGTTAGAGTTTGGGACTCAGGTTCATATCCCTGCTCAGCCGTGATGCTCACTGGGTGACCTTGGGCCACTCACTATTTCTCAGTCTAACCTACCTCACAGGGTTGTTGTGAAGATAAAATGTGGGGGGGGGTGAAAGAAAGGTAGGCTACCTTGAGCTCCTTGGAAAACTACAGGATATTAGACCTCATTAGCAGTTTGGATAGGAAATTACTGGGAGGAGGAGATGATAGCTAGAGAGAGATATAAAACTTGCAGTGTTGTTGTTCAGTCGTTCAGTCGTGTCCGACTCTTCGTGGCACCATGGACCATAGCACGCCAGGCCTTCCTGTCCTGCGCTGTCTCCCGGAGTGTGCTGAAGTCCATATTCATTGCATCGGTGATGCTATCTAGCCATCTCATCCTCTGCCATCCCCTTCTCCTTTTGCCTTCAATCTTTCCCAGCATCAGGGTCTTTTCCAGGGAGTTTTCTCTTCACATTAGGTGGCCAAAATATTTGAGCTTCAGCTTCAGTATCTGTCCTTCCAATGAGCAGTCAGGGTTGATTTCCTTTAGGATGGACTGATTTGACCTCCTTGCAGTTCAGGGGACTCGTAAGAGTCTTCTCCAGCACCACAGTTCGAAAGCATCAATTCTTCGGCGCTCAGCCTTCCTTATAGTCCAGCTCTCACAGCCATACGTTGCTATTGGGAAAACCATAGCTTTGATTATACGAACCTTTGTCGGCAAGGTGATGTCTCTGCTTCTTACTATGCTGTCTAAGTTTGCCATAGCTTTCCTCCCAAGGAGCAAGCTTCTTTTAATTTCATAGCTACAGTCACCATCTGTGGTGATCTTGGAGCCCAAGAAAATAAAATCTGTCACTGCTTCCATTTCTTCCTCTTTTATATGCCAGGAAGTGATGGGGCCAGATGCCATGATTTTAGTTTTTTAAAGGTTGAGTTTCAAACCAGCTTTTGCACTCTCCACTTTCACCCTCAACAAGAGGCTGTTTAGATCCTCTTCGCTTTCTGCCATTAGGGTGGTATCGTCTGCATATCTGAGCTTGTTGATAATTCTCCCAGCAATCTTAATTCCGACCTGTGATTCATCCAACCCCGCGTTTCTCATGATGTACTCTGCATATAAGTTAAATAAGCAGGGCGACAATATACAGCCTTGTCATACTCCTTTCCCAATTTTGAACCAATCTGTTGTTCCATGTCCGGTTCTTACTGTTGCTTCTTGACCCTCGTACAGGTTTCTCAGGAGACAGGTAAGGTGGTCTGGCACTCCCATCTCTTCAAGAATTTGCCACAGTTTGTTGTGATCCACACAATCAAAGGCTTTAGCCTAGTCAATGAAGCAGAAATAGACGTTTTTCTGGAATTCTCTTGCTTTCTCCATGATCCAGCGAATGTTGGCGATTTTATCTCTAGTTCCTCTGCCTCTTTGAAACCCAGCTTTGAAACCCAGCTCGGTTCACATACTGCTGAAGCCTAGCTTGTAGGATTTTGAGCATCACCTTGCTGGCATGTGAAATGAGCGCAATTGTGCGGTAGTTTGAATACCCTTTGACGTTGCCCTTCTTTGGAATTGGAATGTAAACTGACCTTTTCCAGTCTTGTGGCCATTGTTGAGTGTTCCAAATTTGTTGGCATATTGAGTGCAGCACTTTAACAGCATCATCTTTTAGGATTTTAAATAGCTCAGCTGGAATACTGTCATCTCCACTAGCTTTGTTGTTAGTAATGCTTCCTAAGGCCCACTTGACTTCACTCTCGAGGATGTCCGGCCCAAGTTCAGTGACTGCACTATCATGGCTATCAGGGACATACAGATCTTTCCTGTATAGTTCTTCTGTGTATTCTTTCCACCTCTTCTTAATCTCATCTGCTTCTGTTAGGTCCCTGCCTTCTTTGTCCTTTATCATGCTCATCTTTGCACAAAACGTTCCCTTGAGATCTCCCATTTTCTTGAAGAGATCTCTAGTCTTTCCCATTCTATTGTTTTCTTCGATTTCGTTGCATTGTTCATTTAAGAAGGCCTTCTTGTCTCTCCTTGCTCTTCTCTGGAAATCTGCATTCAGTTGGATTTATCTTCCCCTTTCTCCCTTGCTTTTCGCTTCCCTTCTTTCCTCAGCTACTTGTAAAGCCTCCTCTGACAGCCACCTTTGGGATGGATTGAGTTGCTGCCTCCTGAACAATGTTACGGACCTCCATCCATAGTTCCTCAGGCACTCTGTCTATCAGGTCTAATCCCTGAAATCTATTCCTCACCTCCACTGTATATTCATAAGGGATATGATTTAGGTCATACCTGAATGGTTTAGTGGTTTTCCCTACGTTCTTCAATTTAAGCTGAAATTTTGCAACAAGAAGCTCATGATCTGAGCCACAGTCAGTTCAAGGTCTTGTTTTGACTGACTGTATAGAGCTTCTCCATCTTTGGCTGCAAAGGACATAATCAATCTGATTTCGATATTGACCATCTGGCGATGTCCATGTGTAGAGTCACCTCTTGTGCTGTTGGGAAAGAGTGTTTGCCATGATCAGCGTGTTCTCTTGGCAAAACTCTATTAGCCTTTGTCCTGCTTCATTTTGTACACCAAGGCCATGCTTGCCTGTTATTCTGGTGATTTCTTGACTTCCTACTTCAGCATTCCAATCCCCTATGATGAAGAGGACATCTTTTTTTGGTGTTAGTTCTAGAAGGTGTTGTAGGTCTTCATAGAACCAATCAACCTCAGCTTCTTCAGCATCAGTGGTTGGGGCACAGACTTGAATTACTGTGATGTTGAATGGTTTGCCTTGGATTCGTACTGAGATCATTCTATCGTTTTTACGATTGTACCCCAGTACTGCTTTTCCCACCCTTTTGTTGACTTTGAGTGCTACTCCATTGCTTCTAAGGGATTCTTGCCCACAGTAGTAGATATAATGGTCACCTGAATTAAATTTGCCCATGCTTGTCCATTTTAGTTGGCTGATTCCCAAGATGTCGATGTTCAATCTTGCCATCTCATGTTTGACCACCTCCAGCTTACCTTGATTCATTGATCTGACATTCCAGGTTCCTAAACAATATTGTTCTTTACAGCATCAGACTTTCTTTTCACCACCAGACACATCCACAGCTGAATGTCCTTTCGGCTTTGGCCCAGCCGCTTCACTCTTTCTGGCGCTACTTGGAAATTCCCTCTGCTCTTCCCCAGTAGTATACTGGACTCCTTCCGACCTGAGGGGCTCATCTTCCAGCATCATATCTTTTAGCCTTGTGATACGTTCCATGGGGTTTTCTTGGCAAGAATACTGGAGTGGGTTGCCATTTCCTTCTCCAGTGGACCACATTTTGTCAGAACTCTCCGCCATGACCTGCCCGTCTTGGGTGGCCCTGCATGGCATAGCTTATGGCTTCACTGAGTTACGCAAGCCCCTTCACCACAACAAGGCAGTGATCCATGAAGGGGAAAACTTGCAGTATTTCTCCATATATTATGGGTTTTTTTAGAATTAAGATGTGAATTATAGGCCTAGCATTATCTCATTTAATAGTGTTGAAAGCAACTTTGCATATGTATATTTGTTAGTACATAGTATCTAAGTAAAATGAACTTGATATAATTTGAGTACTAGAAGGATATGCTCAGTGGGTTTACTGGATTACACACACAAGGTAATGGAAACAATTTTGGTATAGATGGATAAACCAGGTTTTCCTGTCTTCAGATAAAGAAACTTGAATCACGGCTCAGTAGAACTGAATGCACTGATGAAAAGGGTAAATCTTATTCCAGTAATGAAACTTGGAAAAAAGACCCATGCACCATGTGTGAATGCAAGGTGAGTAGGAAGAACATACATTTTCATAGTTTAACATGTATTACACCCCAATCCTATGCCTGTTTTCTTGGACATATGTCCCACTGTGTTCAATGGCACTTACCCCCAGATAAGTGTGCATAGGATTGCAGCCTTATACTTATTATCTTTATCTTCAGGATAAACTAGTTGTTAATTACTGTCTCCATAATTTCTATAAATATGTAGCGCTTCACTGCCCAGAAGAGTTTCCCTTTTTGTTGTGTCCCTTGAGCTGAAGGTGGAGTCCCTTACTGTGCAATCCTATACCCATTTTCCTGGGTGTAAGCCCCATTGAACGCAATTTTACTTACTTCTGATCTGCATAGGATTACACTGTTAATCTGTCATTACATAGACAGACCTGTGAGTCAGGGACAATTCCTTTTTATAGGCCTGACATTAATAACCATTAGATTAAGGATCTAATGTTTGGTTTAGTTTGGTAGGAAACTGATGGTATTAGTGAACTTCCCTGGGTTCAGAACTTGTAGTTGCTGATGTTTCTATCTCTGTAACTCAAGCCATAATACCTGTCGTAGGGAGTAGTTCCTGAATAATGCAATGTTGCATGACTTTATTTATTAGGCATTTTTATGTTTATGTGTTAAACTGTTGCTATGATTCTCCAAATACAGGTTGGCCAGATAACCTGTTACGTGGAATCGTGCCCACCAAATAATTGTGCTACACCTGTGAAGCTCAAAGGAGTTTGCTGTCCTGTCTGCTTAAAACAAACTATTAGCAAGGAAAATAAACCCTAAGTCTGCTTTGCAATGGTCACATATGGATATCTGCTGATGGCAAATACAAGTAACAATAGGCTTAAAACCACAACTGCGAGTCAAGACGTTACAGGACAGCATTCAAATGATGGTGTAACAGTGTAAGAAAATGTATAATTTTACTTGCTTGCCCACTGAAAAAACACAAGTACTGAAAGGGAATACACAGCACAGGTCAGGATAATTTTGTGTTAAAACTTCTCAGGTTCAACAAATGAAAACTGGTGCTACTTTTTAAAGAAGCCTTTGTCAAGTGGCTTTAGGCTCCCAGGCTGTTTTTTTTTTTTTTAATTTCTTCATACACTGGTGGAAGGAAGTCAGGTGCCATTTAATTGGATGAAAAGATGGCCAAAGCTTTGTTTTCAAAATAGAACCCATACTGTCTGGCCCACATCTGATGCCTAGCTTGCCATCTATCTCATACCTTGATAGAGCTGGTCGGAGAGCCAAACTAAATGTTCATCTGATCACACATAGCGTAGCTATGCATGATTATTTTCCTTTCTCTTGCGTAAGCGCAAATGGCCCTGATTTGGATTGCTCTAAGAAGGGAGGTTTAAACCTTCCCCCACCCATTCCCTCCCCCCCGAAATTCATTGGAGTCAATGGAGACTTCTTTTTTAAATTCTCAACCTGGCGGCAGGGGGAGGGATTTCAGGAGAAAAGGGGGTGGGAGGAAGGGTTCAACTCCCCTTCCCTTTCTGGAGCACCATGGTCCCAATCTGAATTGGGGGTATGTGCACTTATACAAGAGTAAGGAAAATTATTATGCTATACTATGCATGATGGGAAGAATGTTTAGTTTGGTCATGAGGTCCTCCTGAAACTAGCATTCAGCTTAGGTAGCTAGTCATGGCATTATGTCATTACATCATTCACTCATCCCCACTTTCTGCAGTGGTGCCTCTTCTAAAGGATGGTGACACTTCCTTTATAGTAGTATAGATTTCTTCCACAATCTTAAAGTGTTAAGATTAAAGTGTTTTCCTACCCACTGACTGCAATTACCCTCCTTTATGAGATGATTAGAAATCATGTGCCTGAATATATGTTAACACACCACTGAGTCCTGCTATAAAAATTGGATGCAATGTAAAACAATACATTATCTAATTCACAAGTATACGTATGAGAAGAAAGACACTGCTGGAAAACAAACAACAAACAAGCCCAGACACCTATTTTTAGGTAATTGACTATAGAGGAAAAATATATTTCTTGGCCCAATAGTATGACTGCCCCGATTGCTGCATATTTTTAGCTTGAACTGTTGACTTCCCTGATTTTTCTGGACCTTTCATGCTCATTTGCAATGTTTATCCTTTCCTGTGAGAGAATGGAACATACAAGATGTCCCTATCTTCTATCTAAGTAGATGGGAGTAATGCTCCCCACCTCTGGCACTGCAAACCAGAGGACACTCTGCAGTGGTACTAGCAGACTGCCTCTATTTCTAGAAAAGTAGGGCAAAATCCAGTGGTGTGCAGGTGGAATTTCTTCTCCTTTCATCCCCTCTGCAGCCCTGCGCACCCTCCCAAAATCCAGTCCAGAGGGTTCCCCAACCCTCCAGAGCATATTTTGAGAGTTTGTGGGGGTTGATGTGCAGGAGAGTGGGGAGAGGGAATCACCCTATTCTGCTGATTTAAGCACCACCATATCCCAGTAACCCTTGGGGTATGGAGATTCTCTGTAGTTACTAAGTGGTAACATTTCCATCTCCTCAGAGATGCTTTCACTTGTCTTAATTCATATGTTCCAAGGTTGAGTCCTGCTATTGAAAATGGATGTGAGGGCTGAACCATGTGGGTTCAGCCTAACACAAATGGAGCCTGCCCCTCATTATAGTTCCTGTATTCAGTCAACACCTTCTGTGCTAGGCATCCGTTGCTCTGCAATCAATAAGAGAAGATATGTCCCCATGGCTTGGGGACATATGGCTTATCACTTCAAGATACCAGCTTGGCACAATGAAACACTTGAGCAGATGATAACATGATTGAATGCATTTAGGCATCTGTGGCCAAATTTAAATGCATAGCTATTTTTCTTGAGGTGCTAAAATGTAGGATCAAGGTTGCTTATATGGAAGATCTCTTTTTATTGAAGACCTCTCTCTTTCACAGTTAATTGTGCTATACTCACACAACTCATGCACAGACAGGGGAGGAAACAAACACACAAACACAAGTTTCCTTTACCATTTCTGCAAGGTAAAGGTAGGTAGGAACACAGAAATAAACCAAATGGTTATTAAAATAATGAATTATATATAGTACCCTTTCTGGCATCTAATATATGTAACTGCTGAGTGCATTCATTTTCAATAACTGCAAGAGTCTTACATCATGTCTGAATGGGTCATTTTTCAAGAGTCAGATTTAGGTCTGATTCAAGTCCTGCATTGTACAGGACTTGTTGCCACTGTTTTTTATAGCAGGTTCTTGTGCCTTCAGCAGTTGCCTGCCAATTGAGGCAGCTTTTCCTAGCATCAAGGTGCAAGGATGGGGAAAGCTTCATCTGTTATATTTCTGCCTGTTGTACAGCTATTGAAGATGCCTTATTCCTGCCCTTCTTGGTCATAGAGCCAAATTTGTTTCTCGTACAGTGTATGTATCTCCTTATAAGCTAGCACATATGGTACTGTATAGTACTATAATGAAAATGAAAACAACTGTTATACGCTAATCCTTAGGTAAAAGGCACAAGCCCTTAAATGCTGTTAAAGCCCCTTTAAAATGTAGGCCTCTTTAAAATAAATGGGAGAGGGTAGATTATACTGAAGCAGTGCCTAGTGGATAGCACTGAGTGATATGCATGATAGTGAAAAATCCATCAGACAGAAGCCTTACTAAATAGGGATTAGCTGTTCCTTAAAAAAAAATAAGTTTCATTTTCAAGGTTGCCTAGTTTTACATAGAACCTGTTTTTCACCTTAGGCCTTGTGTCAAAATCATGTTAGTAATTACTATTTTGTGAATCTGTTTTGCCCACTTAAGATTTTTTTAAAGCACTGTCAAATGTTTGTCTACATTAACTTGCCATTGTTTACTTTTGTATCTTCAATATTGCCTCTTTATAACCAAAATGTATTATTACACTCAGTGAAGGAAAACTCTCATACCTCATTTGACAGCCATGCTTGGTTTCATTGATGGTGCTTATCCATAAAACAAGTCTTAATTTTTATAGAATCAGACATATTTCTTGAAGTCCCAACTCATTTTGTAGTTTTAGAAAACTACAGCTGACTTTAAATCATTAGGATTTAGGGATTAGGAATTAAAAGAATTAAATGCCATACGCAAAAAAGGCAAATTCATGGATTTTTTTCAAATTGTGTACCTAAATTGTATGATAATCCAAATGTCCATTTAATAATTCCCTGGCGGTCTGCATTTTTCATTTGATAAATGTCATATGCACCTTCAAAAAGCAAAATTAACGAGGAAAATTGTTTGGTGGGGCAGCAACATCATCTGTAAGTGATGGTGTTAAGCAAAATGTGTCAGGAGTACATATGAGATGACAAATTGTATTTCAAAGAACTGTTTACAGCTGTAATCCTAAGAACACTTACTTGGGAGTAAACCTCACTAAACCCAGTGGGACTTACAACCAAATAAACATGTACAGGATTGCACTGTAAGGCAATCTTATCCATAAAGGTTTGGCTTTTGTGCTCTTAGAGCAGAAAGCATATTTTATGTTTCATACATAACTTTAGAAATTACCTCTCTCTTGGTCTTTCAGTACACATAAATTCTTTTTTATTGAAAATTAAAATTACTGCTTTGCTTTTCAGGTTATTACCTAAAATTCCTACACATTCAGACAGATTTCTAAATGAGGGTAGATACCATAATTGAAGCATGTTGCTGGCTATATAAAACCAGCTGACGTTTTAAAGAGTTACTAATCACCATTTATTTCCAATGCTGTATTGTTAAAAACATACACAACCTGCTCAGGTATTTTACAGTGCAATCCTGTGCATGCCTGCTCAGAAGTAAGTCCCACTGTGCTCAGTGGGGTTTACTCCAGGGAAGTGGGTGTAGGATTGCAGCCTCACTCACTTAAGAATATCTTTTCCGTGTATGCTTTAACCAAACATACCTCTGGTTCCCCTTGCTGAAATAAAGCAGATGTCTAATCAGTATTTGTTCAAATAGTATGTAAAGTGATATAAATTCCAGCATTTATTGCTACTAAATATCTGGTGGTAAACTGGATTAAGAAATAGAACTTACTCCAAAGTTTTAAAAGAAATCAAACATTGTACAAATGAATATGTTTTTACATTTTCTGCTGATTAAAAACTCATGTAACATTTTTGAGACAGTGGCCAATGGCTGAATGATCATTTTCTCAGTATTTCTTCAGTTGCGATTGTTTTATATTTATTTACTTTTTTAAAACTCCTACCAAAAGTGAAATCTTAGTTATTTTTATTGTACTGAATAAATCTACCAAAGAATTGTTTGCACTGTTTTGAATGCTTCTCATTTACAATAAACAGGTCACATTTTTAGATGGAGTCATGGTAAATTATTTCAAAAAATCTCAGTAAAATACAAAGCGAGTACCCCTTTGATCTATGGCAAATATGTAGAACTTCAGGCTGGGGTGGGGGGGAATCCAGCCCTCAGGGGTTCCCCAGGTGGCCATGCCTGCTTCTGTTAGTCCCAGCCCTTTTCCCCCTACCACCAATCATTTGGTGGTTTGTTTCCCAGTTTTTGTGCAGTTTTTTTCTCATTCAAAAAGGTTGAAATATTAGTTGTAGGCAGTAAGAGCTTTAAGCTCAAATATACTGGTATTTTGGCCATGTCCCTTTTGCCTTTGGCCCCGCCCACCACTGGAATGTGGCCTCCAAAAGCTTCTCCAAAATGGAATTCGGCCCTCAAGCTGGAAGAGGTTCAACACCCCTGACCTATGGTAAAGTCAGGCCCAAGAGTTGGCAATGTTGGGCAATTTCTGATGGCCCAAGCCCTCAGGAAGGCTCAGCACCACTGACCCTTCTACAACCCAAAATGCTGGCTACAGCCACTCGGGCAGAACCAGTGCCATCTAGCACCAGAGCCTGGGTGGCTCTGGCTGGTGAATGCCCGTTTAATTCTGCCTAGTGCCTGTGGAGAGATGATGTGATGAGGCTCCAGAGGCATTGTAAGAGAACTGAAATAGTGGGCACCATGAGAAGGACTTGCCAATTTGACCAGTATTTTCCTCCTGCTGTACCTATCTCCTCCTCACAAAGGTAAGGGGAGGGGTGACCCATCCTGCCAAAGAGGCAGGGCAGTCCACCATGCTTGTGAAGGAGCAGGGTGGCCCATCCAAAGGGGCACAAGGGGAATTGTAAAATGCTTTTTCTGTCTAAACATGCATAGGATTGCACCCTTTTAAGGTGCAATCCTATGGCCACTAGTCAGCGGCTAGATGGCCATAGGATAGATTAGTTCCAGGGAAAGGACCTCGGAGCCCACACTCCAAGGTTGGTTCCCTGAGAACCAACCTCCATACCCTCCCATGCTGCCTTGCAGGCAGTGCAGATTGGCTCTGTGCTCCTAAGAGCAGCGCAGAGCAGCGAAAATGGGGCATTCCACGGGGTGGGGAGGGCAGAAGTGCCTGTCCGATGCTTCCTATGCATCGCCCGGCATCTGCACCCCCCCGCCTCTGACTTCCCATGGCTAGATAGCTGAAGCCAACGAATGCAGGACGGCTGAAGCATGGAGGAGAAGATCCCTCTGTGCTGCTCCTGCTCTGCATTGTATATGCAATTGGCCGCCTATCCCGATAGGATTGTGCACTTAGTCTATTCTGACCCCACCCCGCTATTCCCCCCAAACCAATGGAATAGGGAAGATGTGACTCAGTAATGGTAAATTAGAAAATAGACTAACATTTCCCTTTCAGTGAGAGGTGGCATAGTTTAGTGACTTTGGCTGGAAGTTCTGCTAAACAAGGTAAGGCTCACAGGGGATGATGGAGAGAAGTGGGGCCAGAGACAAACAATTACAGGATGGGAAATTGGCCTTGTGATATGCATGCTAATGCAATTATATGAAATGTGCTGTTGGAAAAATGCACATCAGGAAAAGGACGTTCTTTAAAATTGCAAGTTGCATGCAATGGAAAAAGGATAGGGGACTAGACAGCAAACATAAAACAGCCCAAATTAACAAAATAGTATGCATCTCTTGTTTTCTTTTGTGCTTAATATGCCTATGGATGTCACACTCTGTGGAGCTACAATACCTGAACTGTAAAGGGTGTGTGTGTGTGTGTGTGTAAGTGAAGGAGAGAGAGAGAGAGATGCCAGTTATGCAATTTGTTTCAGAGTTTAATTCTGTACAGTTTGGGCACGGCTAATTGTATATCAATTTATGCAGTACTAACAGTTTCAGGGTCAGCATCAAGGGTAGGCATAGCTGGACCTGCCAAGGGCCCACACACCCCACTGGCCCACTCTTAAGAGCACCCTGGAGTGCTCTTCCTACTCTTCACCACTGCAACCTGCTTGTTCACCTGACTCTCACTCTGGTCCAGACAATGGTGGTGGGAAGGAAGAGGAGGAGGAGCAGATGCCACGGCCTTCTTGCTCACTGGTTCTCAGCCTGTTAAGCAAGCAAGTGGTAGCAATGATGAGAAAAAGGATAAAGAACAGTAGCAGCAGGTGACAATGTTGGTGAGACAATAGACACAATGGGGGAGGGGACATTGAGGGTGTTTTGCCCATGGGCCCTAAAAATACTGGAGCCAGCATTGCTTGCTAGCACTAGAACTAGCATTGGCAAGGGAAACCCTAGAGATCAGAGCTAAGGGGAGGGTTTCCCTTGCTACCACTTATCTCCAATCTCAGATTGGGTCCCCACGGCTGCATGGGCTACATGGAGCAGACGAGGGCCACTTGCAGACCACGGGTTGTGCACCCCTGATCTAGTCCAATGACCCGCTCAATGCTGGAAATCCAGAGCTAGATTATGTCTGTCCAACCTCTGCTTCAAGAACTCCAGTGAGGGAGAGCTGTTGAACTATTCTTGCCATTAAGATGTTTCTCATAGCCTTCATCAAATCTAAGACTGTTTGGAATGTCACATTCACTCAGTATACCTTACAGTCCCCATTTAGTCTTGAATCACTGTGGAGCTTGAGAGAAACATCTCAGGACCAAACTAGACATTTGCTTGATAAGCACCATGCAGCTACGTATCTTGTTTTCCTCTAATTATAGGCAGGGGGGACCTTTTATCTAAGTATTCTAGCCATGTGCTCTGTGGGGTGGGGGTAGGGGCTTCACTCTTGTGCTGGGGAGGAAAGAGATAAGCATCCCCTTCCGACACACTGCATTCCAAGCAAGATTCCAGCCTCCTCTCCCTATAATTAATAGGACAAAAACAAAATACATAGCTGCATACTACACATCAAGCAAACTTCTGCTTTGGCCCTAGCTTCACCATTCCCCCACTTTTACCTCTACTTAGCACAGAATTAACTAGGACTGCAGCCAACTAGTCTAAATTCTCCCCACCTTCATTCCCTTTGTGCTAGTTGGCTCTCTTTCTACATGTTTTAAAGGATAACTTTAGCGTCCTTTGCTGCTGGTAAATTGCAGAGATCCTTTTCCTCTGCCTCCCTTTGGAATGTCTGGTTTCCTCATAACATATTTTCCACTTGTCCTAAGACCAACTTTTTGCCTTGGCTGTTGCCATGGGGATAAGGAAGACTTTCAACAAGCAATTGCTGTAGCATTTTTGGCAGGCAACTATAAAATTATGTGCAACATAGGTAAAAGGGCCGTAGAACTATCTGTATTGTTAAAGGTGTTACCTCTGTGCATATTTGGACACTTTGCCAAATGTGACACGTGGTGGACATCACTTCACTGGCTTGAAGTGAAGTGATGTTCCTTCCAGGCTTTGTCAAGGTGCTTTTAAGAACTGCAACTTTGATGTTGTTCTTTCTTATGCAGATCTGAAATCCGAGATTCCCCATAGGACAGTTTCTCTTGTCAGCTTTTGTCTCTCCTGCTGTGCCTCCTAAAATCTACCAGATGTTTACCAGGCTTATTCAGCTTTAATGCAAGTCAAACAAAAGGCTCATTTGTGAATCAGAAGCCCTGCACAGCAAAACCCCTCTTGCTATGAGTAAGCCATTAAAGTTACAAAATCGGAGAACACATACTGCCATAGTTAAAGCTAATCTTTCCAACTTTGATTCCTAAGTTAAGCAGAGCACATCAAAAGGGCAGCACTACAAAGAGAAGCAAGCAGGGGGTGCAGGAGACAAGTTCGTGAATCCATTATAGAAATCCAACACATTTTGAGCAATAAGCAATTTATCCAGGAACAAAAATAATTCACAACTTGCATTTTTGTAGATGATTCATTCCAAAAGGACCTACTGGCTCCTACCACATAACTTATTGCCTGAAACATGTGCAAGATGTTAGACTCAGGAACATCCAGTGCATAGTGCGGGGAGCAGCGGAGGTGATTGTCTCCTCCCAGGTCTTCCTGCTCTGCCATTTTGCTAGACAGGCTTTTTTCTACCCTATTCCAGTTTCCCTGAATCCAAGATCCCTGCAACTCATACCTCTTACTCTCCTATGGTGCAATTAATATCTCCTAAACCAGGAGTAGGTAAAAGGTAGGTCAGGATCTACTCAGCCAAAAGGGTTGCCCACCCCTGATGTACTGGTAGATCTGTGGATGACTTGCAGTAGAGTGGCTGACTCCCAATTACTTAACAATGGCAACAACTCAAAGGCTACCTTTCAGCCTCAGCTTAGTCTGTTAGAACTCCTAACCTTTAGCAAGGCAGGTGTATGTGCAGGTCATCCCAGTATATGGCTCATGGGGTGCAGACAGTCATTGGCTCTGCCCTGAAGCCACCATTTTGCATCTGGCTCCCTCTCCCAGACAGTGTTTTGTATCTGGATCCAACTGGTGGGCCAAAAGATTCTAGTAAAAAACCCAAAGTAGATCCTGCAAGCCTGAAGTCTGCCCACACCTGTCCTAAGCCAGCCAATCTGCTAGGTATTTGACAACGCCTCTGTTTATTGTGATGCCAGATAGCAAAACAAGGAGGTTTATTGATGCTTGCTGTAGCTGGTGGGCTGTGTTCATCTTGATGCATCACAAGCTGTATAGGCCTGTTTTAAGCTACTCAGGCAGTTACCAGTAATAAGTACTATTCTGGAGAGAGCAAGGCTATTTATAACCAGGCTGCTACAGGTATTTTATTCTTTACTTGTCTGTGTTGGATGTGCTTGACGATAAAAGAACAGAAAACTAGAACTCTGTTTCTATCCAATCTAAGGTGTTTATGTCCTGTCACCATATAACTGTTCTTATTTCCTCTATTGCCCCAACAACATCCAGAATCTCTGTCACTACAAGTCTAGTACCACTGGCGTGAACTTTTACCGCTACAAGAATGAATAATATAGCAATTGTCATCTGTAACCAGTTTTGTTCTCTGTCTATGGTAAACATGTACAACACGCAAAAGCACACTCTGTACACAAGATTCTGTGCACTGCATATATCTATACATTCACTGCACAGATATGGAATCTGATATTTTGGGCAGAATTTTATATCTAGAGTGGTCCAGGGTCAGAGAGAGTGACAGAGACTGTGTGTAAAATTGCTACATAGAAAAGGCCTGGAAAAGACTGCAGGGAGAAATAGCCATGTAAATCTAGTTATAATCAGCAGCATTTTATGACTTACTTCAGTGGGATCAGGATTCTAAAACTATCTATTAAAAAAGGTGACAGAAGCGATTGCTGGGGAAGGAGGGATGTCAAAGCCTTTGCTGTTGAGACCATAATTGAATCTGCTTCCTTATCATCCATATGGACAAAGGGGTATTTGTTTTCCTTTCAGTCCCCTTGGTGGCACAGCTTTTATGAGCATTACAGGCCAAGGTTACAGCAGCTGTAGGGGATTGGCAGCCAGCATTAGCAGTGAAGTGATCCATGAGAGTACAGCTGTCACCCCTATACAATGAAGTGAGGGATATATGATGAATGGCTTTGTGGGAGGGGGGAACGGAGGAAGAGATAATCAAGGGCATTGTGGAATGCTTTACAAGGACTGACTCATTCAAATTACCCAGGCATTTAAAACTGACTTCTCAGATTGAAAAGATCAAAACTGTAGCTTTTGACATGTTCCTGAGAGTCACAGGGCTCCTCCTGTTCCCATGACCTGTAGATTATTTTTATTTATTTACAACATTTCTGTACTGCTCCACATCTAAACAGATTCTGGGATGAAAAATAAAAGATTAAAAGAATAAAACACCATGTTAAAAATTCTGTTTGTTTTTAAACAAAATACCAATAAAAACCATGGTCAATCAGAAAAGACTTCTTGATATAACAACATCTTCAAGAGGGGCCAAAAACAACACAATGTTGGTGCCTGCCTAACATCCAGAGACAAGGAGTTCTGCAGAAAAGGAGCCACCACACTGGAGGATCTTCTCCAGGTAGACTCCAATCAGGCCGTAGGTCCATGCAGAACCTCCAGGAGTATCCCATCTAATGACCTCAGTGACCAGGTAGGTTGATCAGGGAGAAGGTGCTCTCTCAAACATTCGAGGATTAGAGGTGCCACTGTGCCTTTTGCTTGGGCACAGGACTACCTTTTCTTGGGGTTTATAATAAGGCTCTAGATCCCTCCCATCCCCCTGCCACCAATCTAATGGCAGGGGGAAACAAATCTTACCAGAACATATTGTAAAACAGAAACAACTTTTTTGTTCTGATAGAAATTTGCAGAGAAATGTTCTGCTACCAAGGCTCAGTACTTGATTCACAAACCCTGTTACTGACAAGCCAATACGTTTATATGTGTGTATGATTTAATAAATTATACATTTCTATACCACCTTTCTGCCAAGGCACGCAAGGCAGCTTACATTTCTTTTGCATACTGAAAAACAAACGTTACCAAAATACCCTTCAGAATATGGTCCTCTCAGGCCTTCGATGGTCTCCTCAGGAGCTGATGGGCTACTCCTCTTCTGTCTTTCCTCAGGGCACACAGCTCTTAAGCAGCCCCAGGGAAGGTGGGGGGAGGAGCTGCCCCAACAGTCCTCTCAAGCTGTTGATGGTCCCTTCAGAAGCTGGTGGCCCGAGTGCCCCAGCCTGGGCATATCCTCTTCTCTACAGGAACTATCTCTAAGTTGACCCAAACCTGCTTGTCTTGAGAGCATGACTTGTCATTTGGTTAATGTGTGGGATGTTCTAAAGTTCTGGAGAGAGAGAGAAGGTTTGCACTGGCAGGCAGCAGCCATGTTGGCTACGCTTCAACCAGAATGTCTATCCCAGTGAGATTTCCAATGCTTGGTTTCAAATGAGCCCCAATATTGAGATGTGATTGCACCTGCAGCCATTCAAGGTGACCTCTAATAAGCCTGTACGTGGGTCTCCTGAGTGTTATAAATGACGTGCTCCAAGTTAAACATCCTCACTGTGGAAATATTTCCATTAGCAACAGATCTGGCCATGTCGCTTTGAGGTGGAATTATAGTTCAGAACTGAATGGTTTTATATTTTGTTTTCCCTGGATTAATCAAAAAATGATTAATGCAGATTTATTACATGAAATTAACAAAAGTACCTCTTTAGTAAACATCTGCAACAAAGATTTGGTTGCCTAGTTCAGATCAGTAAGATAAATTCTAACACACACACACTGCTTCTTTGACTTTTTAAAATCTCACTACAGTGATAGTGTGTGTGTGCCTCACAAGGAAGAGGTGTATGGAAGAAGAAAAAATCACTTTGTTATTCCATTCATTTTTTGTTACTAAACACCTCAATTCATTTCATTATGCATTTTTTCAAATCACATGCATTCTTGTTATTCCCATTCATTTTAATTTCTCACTGCTTTCAAGGTGGGTGGGTGGGTACCAGTTGCTTTTTGCTGCCAATAACTTTTGTGTTTTCCATCCAATTTACATGATATTTTTAGCTATTCTGTTACCTGCATCCAAGGGATCAGACCTGCCAAATATTACAAATAAATAAGTAACTTAAGCACAAGGAAATGGGAGAAGTATAGATCTCACCGTGTGAGATGGATTTTTAAAAATTCCTGAAGTATAAACCATAAAAGCTGGCTGAATGGGAATGGATTTTGTATGAAGAACAGACCAACAGAGGAACTTGTACCCTCTTGGTCTGCAAGCAGGAAGAATTCGCATAGGCAACAAGCAAGCTTTCATCCCCTCTTCTACAGACTTCTACCCTCCCCATACCACCATGATTGGAGAGTTCTGTGTGGAAAGAAGACCTGCCAAAAGCTATTGAAACTTGTGCTACAATGAGTTACACTGGACAATTTACAGGGTCAATTCCACTTTCCCCGCTTTCTCTCCTTTTCTCTCTATAAACACCAACTGATGTATTCTGGCATCTAGAGGGAAAACAAAGAGAAACAAATGAATTCTAAAAGAATTATGAATGAACAGACGACATTCTGTCCACATTTGTGCCTCTAGTACTTGATTCTTAACAAATAATGAATGAAACTAATGGGCCCCATTTGTCTGAATTTTTCACTTGTTCCAAAACAAATGCACATTCCTAACAGACAATAACCAGATGTATTTTTTTTAGCCTAGTATTTATATATAACTGCTATGTAGTTGCTAGAACACATTTTAAAAGAACAAAACAATCACTGCTTTTTGTCTCAAGTAGGCAATTTCATGCTTTCTATGTAAAAGCAGCACATGAACCTAAGATGGTAGCAGCAGCTGAAAAGAAATAAATCTTGCTACTTGGTCTAGAGTTTGCTTATCCTTTTTTAGAGTGGCAGCACATCGCATAAACACACACTGGAAATGGAAGCCCAGTATTGTGGGGGGAAATGCAGGCTGGGCATCTGGCAACAGCCTTTCATTTCCAAAGGAACTTGTCCTGCCAAATAGAATGGGATGAGCTAAGCACTAGCAATGGGCTAAATTTAGGAACATCAGAGAATTCCGCCATGGACTCCAGTGAGGCCGAATTCTTTAGAATTCGCCCCCCCAGAATCCGTGGCAGAATGGCCTTCCCCCCCCCCCCCGCGGAATCCCACCGGGACGGAGCTTACCTGGCAGCGGCTCCGGCGGTGGCTCCAGCTGGTCTCCCGGCTGGCCACTGCTGGGCTGCTGAGGCCACAAATGGCGGCCGTCGTAGCGGCCACAATTTGCATGCTTGCAGTCAGCCATAATAGGCTACGTAAGTATTTACGTAGCCTATCACGGCAAAGAGCAGGGAGGGACGCAAATAGCGGCCGCTATGCCATTTGCGCCCCTGCTCTTTGCCGTGATAGGCTATGTAAGTATTGATCATAAAATATTATTATACATGACTAGGATAAGGCTAATGGGCCAGTCCTTAAATATTCCAAAAAGTTTCCCCAAAACACCTAGAGTGGGGTTGTTTTTAAAATGCTAATGAAATTAACACACACAAAGAACGACACAGGACAACTTGTAATCTTTGAAAAATCTATAACATAGTAATATATAAATGTATAGCCCATGCTTTCCAGTTATGCATGAAGAGAGAACTTACATGTATGATCATCTACTTTTATAGAGGTTATAGGAGATGGTGGGTGGAAACCTATAAGCAGACCTGAAGGAAAGGAGGGAAAGGCAATGGGTGTTTGTGTATACTACAGACATCCATTAACTTTTGCCAGCAACCCCACGATCTTAATTACTATGGATTTTAGGTTGCACCTCCTGAAGGAGAGGAAGAAGGACTGCAACATAAATCCAGCATGATCAAGAGCTAACAGCTGAAATGGCCATGATGACTGCTCTCTTTCTTATTAATCAGCCCCTCTCTGCCCCCCGCCAATTTCATTTTCCCCAATTGGCTTTCTTATCTCTGTGTTGCTTTTTTCTCTTGCAGCCTGTTCACTCACACACACACACACACACACACACACACACACACAAACACCGGTCCCCACCCCGGTGGATAAATATATGGTTATGTTTCAGGATTTTAAAAGGAAAAGTTGACTTGTTTGGGCAATGGTGGGTTCTCTTTGCAAATCTGGAGGGAACACAACTATAAATATTATCTCTACCACAAAATGATGGCTAGTTTGTATTATAGATCAAGGGTACAGGCTAAAGCTTACATTATTTTCATCTAGGTGAATAAGAACTAGCAGTGTGAAGAACTGGAATGTGTGTGTGTTTTTAAAGGCTCCAGTCATGGGCAAGAAGGCAACGGACAGGAGAAGAGGCAATGTGCCCTGATTACTTGTGTAACATGCTAAGGAGGACATGAAAAAATAAATGGAGAGCAAATAGGTTACAGGATGTGGTGCAAATCGTACCTGCTGCTCAGGTGAACAAGCAGTAGGTCACATGAAAAAAGTGCTGGTCTGGGTACATCCTTGACATTTCTCACATCATGATACTAAAAAAAAAAAAAATGACGATGGTTCAAGGAGTAATATGGATTTGGGAAAGATCATATTTGAAGGTTTTTCCCAAAGAAAAATGGCTGTGGGTATACTGGATTCCGCATTAGACATAAAGATAAAGAAAATCTCCTCCTTATCAGGCAAAAGCAAACACATTTGAAGAGAGATAAAAAGGGGAGTTCATTGCTGCTGGTCTCCATTTACTAGGAATTTATTGTAATTCTAAGCCTTTCAGTGTGCAGTTATTTTATATTTGTTCCCATCCATGCACAGCAAACCTAGTAGACAGATAAATTAGATACTATTGTTGTCATTTTACATATGTGAAGTCAGGCTTAGACCTCCCAGAACTGGGCTTGTAGCTCAATAAAGTGGATTCTGAATCTAGGAATCCTTGGTCTAAGTCCAGCACAGTGATAGATATGGCCCTTCTTGTGGGTTTTCCGTGGGCAGCTGGTTGGCCACTGTGTGACCAGATGGACTAGATGGCCCCTTGGTCTGATCCAGCAGGGCTCTTATGTTCTGAGTGAGATAAACTTCATGATATTGTGAAGAATCATAATGATCTGGCAAGTGGCTTTCCTTGTTCTTAACACAAGATGCAATGATGATAGATTTATTCACCATTCCTTAACATCATGTTTTTTTAAACTCCAGTTAACTCCAGTGGTGTTTGTTACATTGCATCATTCCATTAAGTACAAGCATAACAACCATGGTTTGGTACAGAATAATTCAACAGGCAATATTTGAAATGATTCAGCAGAAATTCACTCAATTGCCATTCAGTGGTTTGAAAGGTGAAATGTAAAGCTTTGTGAATTAATTTAAATCTATCTATCATCTATCTATCTATCATCTATCTATCTGTCATGGACTGGATTCTGAAGCACAGCTGAACAGAGGTAACTTTTGCTATCAGGTTTCCTGCTAAAGGTTTATGGAAGGGAGTTCCAAATTTGGTCCCCTTGAGTATTTTCCATAAATATCAAGGAGAGATCACAACTGCATTAATGTTTATGGAAACCAACAGCAGCCAAGACAAATATCTTTGAAGATATTAAAATGATAGTGAGGGAACTGTTTGCTACAGATCTGCAATATTCTGGACCTATAGTGACTTTGCCGGATTCTTTGTTTTTTTTCAGTCACTTCACTTTCATTGTCTTAGAAGTTGTCATTTAGCAGCACCTGTACAGGACCTCTTCATGAGGATTAATGACCTTTTCAGAGTCTTGAAGCACTCTGCTCTAATTCTAATCAGAATGGTCAAAGTCATAAGAGAATGGAATCTTTTCTGCCTATTTAGCACATTCTTAGAGGTGCAGGGGAAATTCTAATCCACAGTAATGATTGTGAGTTCAGACCTAAGGGATGGTATATCCACTGTTTTATGTAATCCAGACTGACAATGGAAACTTATTGTGCTTTGTATTTTGAGGGTTACAGTCCTCCAACCACTAGGTAATACTACACAATTTGGCTTCAGTTGACTTTTTACCTAGTCATCATCTAATAATCTCTAGTTTAGCTAATATAAGACTGTCATGTTTTTCTTTATTTCTGTGCTCTGCCAATCCAGGAACCTGTGTGTTTTGCCCAGGGCAAGAGACAGATTTAGGTAACAATTGGCCTTTTATGTTTTCAGAAATTAGGGATTTCTTTGTTACAGAATCCTGGCATAACCTGATGCCTGCAGCACCTTGTTGTTGTTTATTCGGTAGGGATGGCAGAGAATTCCGCCACGGATCTCGGTGAGGCCGAATGCCAGTGCATTCGGCCCCCCGAACTCCGTGGCGGAACGGCCTGCCCTCCCCTGCCCCCCTGCGGATCAACCCTGGGACGAGACTTACCTGGGGTGGATCTTCCGGGCGGCAGTGGCTCCGGCGGCAGCGGCCGGTCTTCCAACTGGCTGCCACTGCCACCATTTCCAATGTTAAAAAAAAAAAGACGTGATAGGCTATGTAAATCTTTACGTAGCCTATCACATCTGACTTAAAAAAAACAACAACGCGCGTACACAAATGGCGGTGGCTACGTTCCTTATTTTGGCCCGTCTTAGTCTACGTAAATATTTATGTAGACTAAGACGGTGAAAA
Source organism: Heloderma suspectum (assembly GCF_057233095.1). Taxonomy (NCBI): domain Eukaryota; kingdom Metazoa; phylum Chordata; class Lepidosauria; order Squamata; family Helodermatidae; genus Heloderma; species Heloderma suspectum. The sequence goes on from NC_139458.1 coordinate 279,843,037, forward strand.
TAAGGGGAACGCAAATAGTGTCGGCTACGCTATTTGCATTCCCCTTATTTTCGCTGTCCTAGTCTACGTAAATATTTACGTAGACTAAGACGGGCCAAAATAAGAAATGCAAATGGTGGTGGCCATAGCCACCGCCATTTGCGTACGTGCGTTTTGTGTGTTTTTTTTAAAGTCAGATGTGATAGGCTACGTAAAATTTACGTAGCCTATCACGGCTGACTACAGGGATGCAAATGGCGGCGGCTATGGCCGCCACCATTTGTGTCCCTGCTAGCCAGAGGCCAGATGTCCGGCTGCTGGCGGAGCCGGACGGCGGCTCCATGGAATCCCCGTGGAGTGGAGCCGGCTGGCCAGGATTCTGGGGGGAGGGACGGAGCGCCTCCCCCCCCCAGCGGAACCCGGCGGAGCCAGGTAAGGCCAATTTCGTATATCCCTATTATTCGGTCAGTCGCTTCCAACTCTTCGTGACTTCATGGACCAGCCCACGCCAGAGCTTCCTGTCGGCTGTCGCCACCCCCAGCTCCCCCAAGGTCGAGTCTGTCACCTCCAGAATATCATCCATCCATCTTGCCCTTGGTCGGCCCCTCTTCCTTTGGCCTTCCACTTTCCCTAGCATCAGCATCTTCTCCAGGGTATCCTGTCTTCTCATTATGTGGCCAAAATACTTCAGTTTTGCCTTTCATATCATTCCCTCAAGTGAGCAGTCTGGCTTTATTTCCTGGAGTATGGACTGGTTTGATCTTCTTGCAGTCCAAGGCACTCTCAGAATTTTCCTCCAGCACCACAGTTCGAAAGCATCTATCTTCCTTCGCTCAGCCTCCCTTATGGTCCAGCTCTCACAGCCATAGGTAACTATGGGGAATACCATTGCTTTAACTATGCGGACCTTTGTTGTCAGTGTGATGTCTCTGCTCTTCACTATTTTATCAAGATTTGTCATTGCTCTCCTCCCAAGAAGTAAACGTCTTCTGATTTCCTGGCTGCAGTCAGCATTTGCTATAATCTTTGCACCTAGAAAGACAAAGTCTGTCACTGCCTCCACGTTTTCTCCCTCTGTTTGCCAGTTATCAATCAAGCTGGTTGCCATAATCTTGGGTTTTTTTTGAGGTTTAACTGCAACCCAGCATTTGCACTTTCTTCTTTCACCTTCGTCATGGGATTCCTCAGCTCCTCCTCGCTTTCAGCCATCAAAGTGGTATCATCTGCATATCTGAGATTGTTAATGTTTCTTCCAGAGATTTTAACTCCAGCCTTGGCTTCATCAAGCCCAGCACGTCGCATGATGTGTTCTGTATACAGGTTGAATAGGTAGGGTGAGAGTATACAACCCTGCTGTACTCCTTTCCCAATCTTAAACCAGTCTGTTGTTCTGTGGTCTGTTCTTACCGTTGCTACTTGGTCATTATACAGATTCCTCAAGAGGCAGACAAGATGACTTGTGGGTATCCCCATCCCACCAAGAACTTGCCACAATTTGTGATGATCCACACAGTCAAAGGCTTTAGAATAATCAATAAAACAGAAATGGATGTTTTTCTGAAACTCCCTGGCTTTCTCCATTATCCAGCGGATATCGGCAATTTGGTCTCTAGTTCCTCTGCCTTTTCTAAACCCAGCTTGTACATCTGGCAATTCTCGTTCCATGAATTGCTGGAGTCTACCTTGCAAGATCTTGAGCATTACCTTACTGGCATGTGAAATAAGTGCCACTGTTTGGTAGTTTGAACATTCTTTAGTGCTTGCCTTTTTTGGTATGGGGATATAAGTTGATTTTTTCCAATCTGTTGGCCATTCTTGTGTTTTCCAAATTTGCTGGCATATGGCATGCATCACCTTGACAGCATCATCTTGCAAGATTTTAAACAGTTCTGTTGGGATACCGTCATCTCCTGCTGCCTTGTTATTAGCAATGCTTCTTAAGGTCCATTCAACCTCACTCTTCAGGATGTCTGGCTCTAGCTCACTGACCACACCGTCAAATCTATCCCCGATATTATTATCCTTCCTATACAGATCTTCCATATATTCTTGCCACCTTTTCTTGATCTCTTCTGCTTCTGGTAGGTCCTTGCCATCTTTGTTTTTGATCATACCCATTTTTGCCTGGAATTTACCTCCGAGGTTTCTAATTTTCTGGAAGAGGTCTCTTGTCCTTCCTATTCTATTATCTTCTTCCGCTTCCGCGCATTGCTTGTTTAAACATAATTCCTTATCTCTTCTGGCTAACCTCTGGAATTTTGCATTTAATTGGGCATATCTCCCCCTAGCACTGTTGCCTTTTGCTTTCCTTCTTTCTTGGGCTGCTTCCAGTGTCTCAGCAGACAGCCATCTTGCCTTCTTGGTTTTCTTTTTCTTTGGGACGTTTTTTGTTGCCGCCTCCTGAACAATGTTGCGAACTTCTGTCCATAGTTCTTCCAGGACCCTATCTACTAAATCTAGTCCCTTACATCTGTTCTTCACCTCCACTGCATATTCATTAGGAATATTAGTGAGCTTATATCTAACTGCTCTGTGGGTCTTCCCTATTCTCTTTAGTCTGATTCTAAATTGTGCAATAAGAAGTTCGTGATCTGAACTACAATCAGCTCCAGGTCTTGTTTTTACCAACTGCATAGATGTCTGCCACCTTTGGCTACAAAGGATGTAGTCAATCTGATTTCGGTGTCGACCGTCTGGTGAAGTCCATGTATACAGTCGTCTCTTAGGTTGTTGGAAGAGAGTGTTTGTTATGCACAGCAAGTTGTCTTGGCAAAATTCTATCAGCTTATGTCCCACTTCATTTTGTTCTCCCAGACCATGCTTGCCTGTAATTCCAGGTGTCGTTTGACTACCCACCTTAGCATTCCAGTCTCCTGTAATGAAAATAACATCTTTTTTTGGCGTACTATCCAGTAGGTGCTGCAGATCCTCATAGAACTGATCTACTTCTGCTTCTTCAGCATCTGCGCTTGGGGCGTATATTTGGATCACTGTGACGTTAAATGGCTTACCCTGAATTCGAATGGAGATCATTCTGTCATTTTTTGGATTGTATCCAAGCACTGCTTTAGCCACTTTATTATTAATTATGAAGGCTACTCCATTTCTTCTGTGGTCCTCTTGTCCACAGTGGTAGATCTGGTGGTCATTTGATGTGAAGTGGCTCATTCCAGTCCATTTCAGTTCACTGACACCCAAAATGTCTATATTTAATCTTGACATCTCCCCAATAACCACATCCAATTTGCCCTGGCTCATAGATCTTACATTCCAGGTTCCTATGGTGTGTTGATCTTTAGAACATCGGATTCGTCGTTCACCACCAGCACCATTGGCTGCTAGCCGTCCTTTCGGCTTTGAGCTAGCTGCGTCATCACATCTGGGGCTAGTTGAACTTATCCTCTGTTCCTCCCCAGTAGCATTTTGACCATCTTCCGACCTGGGAGTCCCATCTTTCGATGGTATACCGACATATCCCTGGTTGTACTGATCCATTTAGTTTTCATGGCAAGAATACTGGGGTGGGTTGCCGTTTCCTTCCCCAGGGATCATATTTAGTCTGACCTCTCTGCCATGACCTTCCTGTCTTGGGTGTCCCTTCAGGGTTTAGCTCATGATGTCATTGAGGTGCTCAAGCTCCAGCACCACAACAAGGTAACGATCTCCTTTGCAGCACCTAGCACTGACTAATTAATTCAGTCTCCTATCTCCATCTTGAGACTGGGACAAAAATGCAGACCTCAAAACCACAACATCTGGCCTAGGTTTGGGACATCTTTTGTTTCTTCCCCCAACCCCTGCTTTTTGTACCACCTTGCCTGATGAAGTGTTCTGAAGAACTTGAAAGCTTGCACACTCATTTGTGACATTTTAGTATGTCCTAATAAAGGTATTGCCTAACTGTGGGTTGTGGATCACCCCCCCCCCCCCGGAACAATGCAGTTCCCTTTGCTTTTTATTATGTTGTAATTGTTGTGATATTGGAGTCATCCCAAAATGTTATGCAGAGTTTGTAGAAAGTATTGATTCTAGATTCAACCAACTGTCAGATAATACATGCAGTCAAGAAGAGCCTATCAACGACAGAAGAACTGATAGTCATTGCTAGGATTGTTACAATGACCTTTACATTTGAACAACATTCCTGTAGGGCTGGACACAAATTACATGAAAATGCATGTAAAGAAGCCTTGACTTCCTTCCCCTCCCCCTTCCTTTTAAATGAAACTTGAGAATTTTGAGCCTTAGGTGGGTGCAATAATACCTAGCAGAATTATTTTATGCTAGATAATTAATGGAAAGCCATGTTAAAATCTGGCACATTTCAGGATGAATGCAACTGTTCAAATAAATACTAAGCTCACAAAAGTGGCACCCCAATCTTAAAAATGTATAGCCAGTGTGGTGTAGTGGTTAGGGTTTTGGACTGCGGAGACCCGGGTTCTAGTCCCCACTTGACCATGAAGCTCACTGGGTGACTTTGGGCCAGGCACTGACTCTCAGCCTAACCTACCTCACAGGGTTGTTGTGAGGATAAAATGCAGAGGAGGAGGAGGACCATGTGAGCCGCCTTGTGCTCCTTGGAAAAAAGGAGGGACATAAATGTAATAAATAATAAGTGGTTTTTCATAACCACTGGTGCTAAACAATTGGGCCCGGTGAGTGGCAACTAGATTTATTTATTTATTTATTTATTTCTATACCGCCCAATAGCCGACGCTCTCTGGGCGGTTCACAAAAATTAAATCCAAGCAACACACAATAAAACCATTTAAAATATACAGAACATTAAAACCACAATATAACAATACAACCACAATAAAACCTGGCAGCAGTGCAGGAGTTTAAAATACAGATTTAAAACAGCAAAGATAAAAATTTAGAAAGCTAAAATGCTAAAATGCCTGGGAAAATAAAAAGGTCTTCACCTGGCGCCGAAAGGAGTACAATGTAGGCGCCAGGCGAACCTCACTAGGGAGCTCATTCCAGAGCCGGGGTGCCACAGCAGAAAAAGCCCTCCTCCTAGTAGCCACCCGCCTCACTTCCTTTGGCAGGGGCTCACGGAGAAGGGCCGCTGAGGATGATCTTAACGTCCGGGCAGGCACATATGGGAGGAGGCGATCCTTCAAGCCGTTAAGGGCTTTGAATGTTAACACCAGCACTTTGAATCGGGCCCGGAAATGGACTGGCAGCCAGTGCAGCTGGAAAAGTACTGGCATAATATGAGCTCGCAGGCCAGTCCCTGTTAACAATCTTGCTGCCCTATTTTGGACCAGCTGAAGTTTCCAGACCATTTTCAAAGGCAGCCCCACGTATAACGCATTGCAGTAATCCAGACGAGAAGTTCATGGAGCATGGATCACTGTAGCTAGGCTATCTCTGTCCAGATAAGGGCGTAGTTGGTATACCAGCCTAAGCTGATAAAAAGTGCTCCGTGCCACTGAGTTCACCTGTGCCTCAAGTGACAGTTCTGGATCCAAGAGCACCCCCAAACTACGAACCTGATCCTTTAGGGGGAGTGCGACCCCCTCCAGAACAGGTTGAATATCACCTAGCCGGGCAGACGAACCACCCACTAACAGTACCTCCGTCTTGTCTGGATTGAGTTTCAGTTTATTGGCCCTCATCCAGTCCATTACCGTGCCCAGGCACTGATTCAGAACAGTCACTGCCGCACCTGGTTTTGATGTAAAAGAGAGGTAGAGCTGGGTGTCATCTGCATATTGATGGCACCTCAGCCCACACCTCCGGATAACCTCCCCCAGCGGTTTCACGTAGATGTTAAACAGCATGGGGGATAAAATAGAGCCCTGTGGAACCCCATGGCACAATTGCCATGGCACAGAGCAGTAATCCCCCAGCACCACCTTCTGGAATCGGCCATCCAAGTAGGAGCGGAACAACTGTAGTGCAGTGCCTCCTACTCCCAACCCAGACAACCTATCCAGAAGGATACCACGGTCGATGCTACAGATTGCTGTAGAAGTTAGGGAAGTAGTTTTTAAATTGCTTTTAGAAAATGCCATTGATGTCTGAGCTTTGTACCCCTGGTGTGTGTGAGTGAGTGAGTGAGTGAATGAGCGAGTGAGATTTTAGAACAGCTATTTAATATCCACTCACCTGAATATCCAAAAGAAAGTATTTCTCTCTCTGGGCCAAAACAGATATTACTTGAAATGTGCATCTAGCAGCTCTCTCCCCCCCGCCTCTCTTTCTCACTCTCTCTTTTTATTCTTTCATTTTTACTCTAGAGTAGGTGAAGGGTTTTTTAAGTACCTGGATTGGGGGCCCTGCACCTACTGTAGAGTAAAAATAAAAAAAAAGATATAACTGTTAGATACAGTTTTAAAGTAATGTCTGTTTTGGCCTTCACATGCATGACGACCAAATTTTTGTTTTCTTTTTTTACTCCTGTGGTAGGAGGCAAACTTTATTTAGAGTGGTGGTGGGTGGGGGAGGGAAGTGGCTGGGTGGGAAGATTTAAACATCCCCTACCCATGCATGGTGGTCCCAGTCCGAATCAGGGTCCCATGCGCTTATGCTTTGTGAAATGCTGGGAGTTGTCATCCAGCACATCTGGAAAGTACCAGGTTTGGGGAGGCTTGTTCTAGAGACCCTCGTGAGAGAGCGGAACCTTGAAGAATGACAAAGCTAGCAACTCACAGGAAGTAATTGTTAACAAGAATCCCCCCAAAGTAAAAAATAAGGACAGGGATTTACTAATGAGAGGTATCAAAAAACGGACAGCTGGCCCCTATGCAATGAAATAATGTTTGGGCCCCAAGGGTGATACCACTAGCCCTCTAATCATTTTAGATGGCAAGCTGTTCCTCGTGATGCCTCCCTTCTTTTTTTCCAGCTCTGCCTGCTGCAGCTATCCAGAGCTGTGTCTCCATGACAACAGAAGGAGAAGGGAAGGGTGGTTTACCTGCATTTTTCTAGGAGCCACTTTTGGGCAAAGCAGGGCTCCACGCAGGTGTGCACCGCACCATTCCAACTCTCATCACATAACATACTTCTGGGTAGGGGGTGGGGGTTGGAGTGAACATCATCTGGCTGGCAGGGGCTGCTCAATCAATTAGAGAGGCTTTCTCCCACTCTCCCCCACCCCTTTCTCCTTTCCCCTGAAGGTCCAGATGCACCTGTATTTCAGGAGCAAGCCTCATTGACCACAATGGGAGCTACCTCTGAGTAGACACACATATGCTTGTGCTGGGAAAGGGCGGGGGGGGGGAGAACGCAGGGATGGGAAACCAGCCCCCTTTCTAACCAAACCGATACTGCACAGGTTCTCTATAATGGAGCTGTGAAATAGTTACTTCCTAAGGCAATAAAGCAAACAATGGAGAATCAGAGCCTTGAGATCATGCTCTAGAGCATTTAGGGAATGTGCTTTAAACTGTGCTCCCTCAATTGAAATGGATCTCTGTAAGTACTGATGTGGGCATTCAGAGGGCAAGCTTCATTAACCACAAGGGGAGCTATTTCTGAGGAGACACTAATGGGTTTGTGCAGGGATGGGAAACACACAGGAAACACCCCTTGACTGGGTCACGGTGAAAGGCACACTCCTGGGCAGGGCTAGCATACCCGAGGTCAATGTGGGGGTTGGGGCACACAGCAATTATACCAGGGAGAACCCGACTTGAGGAAAAGAATCGGACTTTAAGCAGTCTCAGGAAATCTGGGTTTTCCCTGATAAGCTCTGGGATGGCTGCTGGATGGCTATAATGTCATGTATCCCTAACAACCCCAACACGTAGCCAGCTCAGAGTAAATTGCTGGTGGAGACACCTCCTGGTCATTGTTGCTCTGCATCATCTGTTGCTGGTGCCTATAGCAAGCATCAGATCTCGGGCAAAGTCAGACATAACATTGTAAGGGCAGTAGAAGCAGCCTGAACTCACACACTCATAGCTTTCTGAGGCCTTTATTTTTGGCACAAGGAATGTGTGTTCAAATTACTTCCCCCATGCTCAGAATGTGTGACTGGCTTCACTCTTCCATCTTTTTCCTCCCGTAGCTGATATGACCAGACTACTGTGTTTCAGACACGTGAGGATCTCGCTCAATCTTTCCTCTCTCAGTCTAGAGGATATACGGTGGGTGGATGGTTTTCCAAAATTTGGACAAAAGCTTTAGCTGAAAAGTTAAATAGATTAATCAGAGGAACAATGACAAAGGACAGGTTTGTGGGAAAGTGGCTTCCCTTTATAACTTTTGTTAATACAGACACATACACGCTCCACAGCATCCAGCAAAGAGTCACATTTCTGAAAGGGAATATTAGCTAGGAAGACTGGAAATTGAAGGAGGAATGTTACTGGTCGCAGTAGAAGATGAAACTTACTTTACCATCATCTCAAAGTCACCCACAATCTACTAGCATACCTGACAAACAATGTAAAACAACCTCATGTTTTGTACCTTAGAATAAAAATGAAACAAAAACTTTTATAAAACACACACACACAGACACCAGCATAATGTCTTTGGTCACATATCAAGTATATTGTTCCTCCAGCTTTTAAAGGCTGCAGCCTCAACATGTCAGCTATTGCCAAACAAAAACGGTGTGGATGTAGTAGGGCATTTGGTGCACAAATTAATTCCAGCTTAGTAAAACCCCAAGCTCTGGCAAAGGTACAATTCATGCATCTGCAAAGTAGGGGACAGACTGTGATTTACATTATGGATTACAAAGAAAGCATTGAGAAGGCTTATTCTGTTTAGACGGGAAGGACTGAGAAGGATTTGAAGGAATGGGGTGACTCAGTGCCACTGTTAAACAAATGTATCCCACAGGAAATGCATTGTTTCTTACACGCATGCAAGGCTTGCGCAGATAGTAGCAACAGCTACACATGCACATCTAGGATAAGAATTGTTCACATGCTGGAAAACAATCTCTGTGTGAATACTCTGAAGTATCCTGAACGTCCCAGAAATGCTATTTGTAAATGAATTAGTAATTTCATAGGGTTGCCTCTATAGAATCTATGATTTTCAATCCTATTTTTATTGCTTGTGTTTTAATTTCTCATAACTCTCTGTACTGGGAAACTTAAATAATAATCAGAAAATATTTCCACAGAGGAACTTGAAATATTTCCATTTGTGTTTCCCAATGTGCCCTTTCTGGCTGCCAAAAGAATAAACACAGACAAGCGTCAAGCTGGTGTTTGGTAGAATTGTGTCTTATTCTAGTCGAGTAAAAATCCAGTGCTCTTTGATTGGGAATCTTCTACTAAAAGAAACATCAATGCATGGGCAGTAACCTAGACTGCTACTGCATGCCCACTGTTTCTGTTGCATCAGCAGGACCCACCGGTACTGCAACAGGAAGCTAGCACTTCCTAACGCAACCCTGAAATGAATGACAGCACTTCTTTCTAGAATGGGACAGGTCAGCATAGCTTCCTTCTGTGAGCTCTATTGACCTGCCCCATTCTGGAAACTAGCATTTCAGCTCATTTCCCTTTGCAGAAGGTAGCAGAAGATTCTGCTACCTTCCCATCACACTAGTGGTAGGTCCTGCTAGTGTATGGGCAGCATGGGATACTGCCCATATAAACCATTACTAAAACAGTAATAATGCCTATTATAAATCTATTACTGTTCACAGTTATGTATTATAAAATACTATATGAATCAAATAAGATATTGACGTATACTCAAAATCTACATCACTCCTTCAATCCATCGTAGTCTTGTACAACATCTGAAATGTAATGAAATCCAGTGAAATAACATTCACATTTCATATAGTATAAATAAAAGAAATAGAAGCAATGGCAAATTTGAACTAAGGTGTGCCATTCCTAAACACACGCACAGACACGCACACAGAGAGACAGAGACAGGTTGGTGTAAAGCGGCACAACAGCAAAGCGACAAGGAGGCTCTCGATGCACTGTGGATGCCGTCAGTCTTAAGGTAAAAGGCATAAGGAAGATAGAAAGACTAACAACAGGGTATTCACACATATATTTTAAGCAAAACGTTTCAGCTCCCACCCACATCAATAGCTGTGCTGTGTTTTAAAAGCACAGCTACTGATGAGGGTGGAAGCCAAAACGTTTCGCTTAAAATATATTTTTGAATACTCTGTTGTTAGTCTTTCTATCTTTCTTTTATATATCTCCATTCTGACTGGTACAAACATGGTCAAAATAACTCATAGGTGGTTACTTGCTATTTTGGAACATTGTGGAAAAAGGTATGAACTATGGAAATCACAAGATTTCTTTTCCAAGTTTGTTTTCGGTACACATCTATTTTATTTATTTAAAGCATTTATATTCCACCTCTCCAAAGCACCTGGAGCAGGGGATGACCAGCAGAATGCTAGGTGAAGGTAAACATTGAAAGCAGTGACCCCTTGAAGTGGGTCCAGAAGCTCATTGGCAACCAGTGCATCATTGATGCACAGAGATTTGAATACATTCCCATCTCTTGACAGTAGGCAGTAACAGCATTCAACCTTTTGTTTATGCTTCCTAATCCTCATCAAGGGCACTTCCATGGAAATCACAGTAAATTGCAAAGCTCATATCTTGATGATAGACATGGAAAGTCTGTTTCTAAAGTCTGAAATAAAATATGCTGCCTTCCATCTCTGTAAAAACACACTTAACCAGAACAATGGGCACTACAATACTTGAAACACTAAGCAGGGGTAGTTGGATGCATTTTGTCTTATTGTTAAACATTTCTTTAAGGCAGACACGTTGAACAGAAATGTCAGTATACAAATGCCAGTGACTTCAAAGTTTTGATTTATGAGCACAGGGTATGCATCACAGCATATGCTGTATGTGCCAAATAGGTTCCTAAGTATATCTGGACGTCTGTGTACAATTCTGGATGTTGCCTTTTAAGAAAGATGTAGACAAAACTGGAACATGTCCAGAGGAGGGCAACCAGGAAGGGGAGGGGGTCTGGAATACAAGTGCTATGAGGAATGATCAGAAGAGCTGGGTAGATTTAGCCAGCAGAAGATGGAGCAGACTTTTTTTCTGTTTGCTGCAGAGGGCAGGACTAGAACTAACATGTATAAATTGCAGGGAGACTTTGGCTAAACATTAGGAGAAATGTCCTGGTGTTTAGAGCTGTTTGGCAGTGGCACTGACTGCTTTAGGAGGTGGTGGGCTGTCATTCTCTGAAGGTACTTAATAGAGTCTGAGTGGCCATTGGTCAAGGATACTGTAGTTGCATCCTGCATAGAGTAGAGGGGTGGACTAGATGACCTCCAAGCCATGACCTCCAAGTCTAACGTTCTATGACTCTACAAAATGTGTTCTGTGAAATGGCCCACCAAATCACTCTGGGTGGGTTGAGGATTGCAGCCAAAAGCACAGCTTCTGCAGGACAGCTTACATATAACAAGGCTGTCTCCTAGAGTGAATTGCGAACAGATGTGTAACATAAAGAAAGGCAAACAAAGAAAACAAGGGTTGAGTCCAAACAAATGTGGGTGAGAAGAAATGTAACGACAGCCTGAAGAACAAGAAGAGCAATGTCAAGGTTAGGATGCAGGATGTGTGCTAACACCATCTCAGGAGTCTGTGTGAATTATACCCTTTGCCCTGATGGAATTGCTGGCTCTCCTCTTATGAGACTTGCATTCATTATTCAACTCCCTCACAAGGTCATGCTGCAGGGAGGCAAAACTGAAAGCCATTTTGGACAAATCTTAGATCCTTCTTTTAATTCCAAAAAGAGAATATCATTAGTAATTTTGTTGCAAAGCAATAGAAGACCCACCCAGCACCCATTATATCAAGAGCACACGTGAAGCCAAACTGATTTACTGCAAAGCCTAACAAAGAGTCTGTAACCTGGAGAGACCTCTTTGATCTGACAGACTGAGCTTGGCTGTGTGAATCCTCTGTCGTATAACGTTAAAAACAGTCATAAACCACGATAATTAACATGCTGAACAGATTAGTATTAATTGATGAAGGTCTGTTTTTCTCAGCGCTGTTCAAGTCATAGTCTCTGGTTCCAGAGGGTCACATTTCTTTACAAAATGGAGAGGAGAGAGACCCATTCTTTAAGGCCGCAATCCAGCACAAGAGCTAACTGTGCTTACACTTGCTAAAAACAATGTCTATTTGGTTCTGGAGTGTGGCCAGTGCATGCCATAGTTCCAGCAAGAACAGATGACAAAGCAGTTGAAGACAGAGAGGAGAGTGCTAGCTTTGAGCTCTGAAAGCCTCTTTGGTGGTATCCAGGCTGCCTCTCTGGAGATGTGAAGTGGGGCAGTGAATTTGATAGGAGTGTTAAGCTGTGTCTCCCCATCCACACTCACCTTGTATATAGGTTTAAATGGACTGAAAAATTGCAAAATGCCATGTGTGTCCTGTGATCCCTCCTTCTGAAGGGAGCCCACCCCAGATAAGTGCTGCTCTTGGAACTTTCCACTTGGGGAAGTGGGGCATGTGTAACAATATTCATATCACATACAGGCCCGAGGAACCATCTGAATGGGAAGAAGAGTGCCTTGTCAAGAACATGGTGAAGGAGGATGAAGATGATGCTGGTGGGCCCCCAGCTCAACAGTCAGTGCAGTGGAACTGCGCCACTGGAACTGCACCAGTCAAAGTCTGAATTCATATTTTCTTGCCATCACTTTCCAATTGGCTGCACTTGTTTTGGATTAAACTATGGGAAATACCTTTCCTACCGTGCGATTTATTGCTCCTAAAATGTCTGAGAATGAATTTTGGCAGTCTCTCCTCCAGAAGGATGCCAATAATTAAAGGAAAAAAATCCAGAAGGGTAACCATGTTAGACTGTTGTAGCAAAAACAGTGAAGTGTCTTGTGGCACTTCTTACAGGCTAACAGATTTAGGGCATCATCCTGTGCATATTTAGACAAAGAAAAGTCCTACATCTCTCAGCATTCCCCAGCAGCAGACACCTGGGAGGAGGGAAAGGAGGAGGTGGGGAGTTGGGTTGTTTGTGACATCTTGCTGGCTTCCCAGCCTATCAGTCAAGCTGAGTCCACCCTCTGCTGTCTCCTACAGGTATAAATAAGGCATGGCACACAGAGGCAGTGCCTCTGCGCATGCCTCGGTGTCGCGCAAAGTAAGACACTATAAGTGCGCACTTAGTGACACACTTGGAGATGCATGCAGGAGTGCACAGCAGAATTCTCCCTCCACCTTGGAAGACGCAGGTACAACAGCAAAAAAGGCAGGAGGAACATCTACTCCTGGGGGGAGGCACTACCACCTACCCTCCTCCAGTGTGTCAACCTGTAATGTGGGAGAGTGCCATCAGTTAACCTGGAATGTGGTTTTAGAGAGCCTGAAATGTGTTTACCGATGGAGGAAGCTGGGGCCACTATAGATGTAGTCCTTGGCAGAGGGTGTTATGGTGGTGGGAGACGACGACATCAGGAGAGGGGAAGGCGTGCTCTATCTCCTTCTAGTCCACCTTCCAACCTCAGTGATTTTGGTGTCTTGCCTGCAGTCCCCTCTAGCCTGAAGGTGCTGATGATGAATGCCAGGTCAGCTACTCAGAAAGGTAGCATCATTTCTGAGCTTATAGCTGAAGAACATGCCAGCCTGGGTTGTGTTACCGAAACCTGGTTGGATGAACAGGGAAGAGTTAGTCTCCCCCAAATTTGTCTGCCACAATTTCTTGTGCAGCACCAAGCTTGACTAGAGGGGTGGGGAGGGGAGGTAGCCTTGGTCTATAGGGTTTCTGTCCCCCTGGTCAGATGCCCTATCCAACAGTCAGCCAGTTTTGAGTGTCTGTACCTGGTGTTGGGCACCTGAGACAGGATAGGGATTCTGTTGGTGTACCACCCACCCTGCTGCCCAACAGCCTCCCTGCCTGAGCTGACTGAGGTGGTCTTGAGCATGATGTTGAGGACCCCAAAGCTTATGGGGGGCTTTAATATTCATGCTGAGACTACTTTGTCAGGAGCAGCTCAGGGCTTCATGGCCACCATGTCAACCATGGGCCTGTCTCAATTAATATCTTGCCCAGCACATGTGGCAGGACACACTTTGGACCTGGTTTTCCATGCTGGATTGGGAGAAAATGATCTGCAGGTGGGGGAGCCAGCGGTGACTCCTTTGGGACTGCATGGACAGATTATTATCCAATCAGTTTTGACCTTCAGGCTACCTGTAACCTCCACAGGGGTGGGGGACCAAATGTGATTGTCCACCCCCGGAGACTGATGAATCTGGATGGATTTTTGAGGTCTCTTGGGGATTTTCCTGCAGGGTTAGCTGGCAGTCCTGCCGAGGTCCAGGTCACTGCTTGGAATGAGGAGATGACCTGGGCTACTGATATGATCGCTCCCAAACGTCCTTGACCTAGTCATAGAACTGTGTCAGCTCCTTGGTATTCTGAGGAGCTGAGGGCAATGAAATGACTGTGTCGACCATTACAGCACAAATGGCAGAAGACTCAAAACGAATACGATTGAACACAGGTAAGAATCTACTTGTGATCTTATTCTGTGGCGGTGATGGTGGCGAAGAAATCCTACTTCTCCGCCACCATTGCATCTGCTCAGTGTCGTCCAGCAGAGTTCTTTCATGTAGTTAAAGGCCTCTTGGGCATAGGCCTTGAAACACAAGAACTTGAACCCTCCAAGGCCCGCTGTGAACAATTTGCCAGACACTTTGCAGATAAAATCGCTCGCGTTCGTGCTGACTTGGATGACATTGTTTTGACAGAGTCTGATATGGACGAGGCTGGTGCACCATCTAGTTATGTTATGGATACCTTTCAGCTTGTGCAACCTGAGGATGAGGACAAACTGCTTGGAGGATTGAGGCCTACTACTTGTTCTTTAGATCCTTGCCCAACCTGGCTCATGAAATCTGCCAGAGCTGGGCTGGATATCTGGACCTCGGAGGTGGTAAACGCCTCCTTGAGGGAATGCAAGGTCCCTGCAACTTTGAAAGAAAGCCGTGGTGAGGCTCTTGCTGAAGAAACCAAATTTAGATCCCATGGTTCCAGATAATTACCACCCTGTGTCAAATTTGCCATTTTGGGGCAAGGTACTAGAGCGTGTGATGGCATCACAACTCCAAGCTGTTTTGGATGAAACTGATTATTTAGATCCATTCCAATCAGGTTTCAGGCCTGGTTATGGGAGGAAACAACCTTGGCTGCCCTGGTTGATGACTTATGCTGGGGAATGGATGGGGGGAGTGCTACCCTGTTGGTTCTTCTGGACCTCTCAGCTCCAGGACCGGCATGGTCATTTTAAAAGGTTTTTTCTTTCTTTAAAATAGTGTTGCTTAAAACAAATAGTTTATCACTCAGGCACACCTAAGACAGCCTTCTTTTGGGAAGCCCCTAGGAAGAGGAAGTGTTTTGGCTGAAAGTAAACGAAGACGGAGGATTTCGATTAAAAAAAAAAGTAAATATTTAAAAAAAATAGCAATTCTTACGGAAGTTATGCACACTGATGGAGACAGCTGGGCACCGGAATTATGGTTGTCAGTACGGATTTATCTTCATAATTTTTGGAGCGGAAAAAAAAGAGGAAAATTCCGCAGGCTTATGAATGGCGGAACAGAGCACTGGCTGCAAAATGAGGAAGACAAGCGGCACGTAAGGTACACAATTCGTGCATCCCTATTGGCCAGCCCTGCAAACACACATGCACACACATACACACACTTATACCGATAAGGCCTAGTCAGAGATTTGCTTCCATGCGTATACTAAATGCAGGTAGGGATGTCTGAATCTGTTAATTTCAGTTTCTCATTTTTCCAATCTTAAATTCAGTTCGTCTTGAACTTTGAGAATTTCTCTAGTTCAGTTTGTCCAGAACTTTGAGAATTTTGAACATTTGGAGAAGTTCAGTTCATCCAGGATTTTGAGAATTTTTTTTCAAGTACACATGAAAATTCATCAGCATTTTTGTGCACATTTCTCACAAGACATGCATTTTTGTAAGTATTTTGCCTAATGTGCACATTTGTAGCAAGCAATTTTTCTAACATAATGCATTTTTAATACTATTGCCCCTAATATACACGTTTTTGTATGTATTCTTTGATTGGAGAACTGCACTGCCAATGTGGAGAAATTCAAATTTCAAAGGATAACTGAGTTTTGTTTCACATACTGGTTTGAAAATGTAAAATCAGATCAATGTGAACTGAACGAATTTCTCCCCCATCCCCCAAGCCTGCTAGCCCTGCTCCATGATGACCGCATGCTTGGTGCAGCATCTGAAAGGGGAGCCTATGAACATACAGCTGTATGCATGTAGGCTGTCTACATGATTAGGTATCCTCATTACAGGTATAGAGCTGCACATGTATAGATGTCATACATACCCTTTTAGATGTCATGGCAAACACTCTGAAGTCCAGAGACAGGGCCAACAGGCACAGCAGTGTCAGAGGTGGGACCTTTGAGTCTTGATTTCCTCCCAAGCAGACATCTCTAGAGCAATATCCATCCATCTGCAGAGAAAAATATTCATACACCTACAGAGAAAAAAAATGTATAACATTAGGGACAAAAGGCAGTAGGAGGCACTAGATCAATTTCTATGCAAATCTAAACTGTATAAGTTCTAGGGCTCTGTCCTTTGGCCATGGAAGGGATTCAGTGGGTTGTATCCAATGTTGGTCCTCCTTAGAGTAGAACCATTGAACGGAATGGGGCTTAAGTTAGTGATTAAATCTCATTTATTTCAATGGGTCTGTCCTAAGGAGGGCTAATTGACACCTTACTTTCCCTCAAGGTGGACATGAAGATGTTTAAATGTTTATTTGAATGTAGAAAAACTAAAAGAGAACTGTATACTGAAGTAAACTTTCTGGTACATATCAGTTTGATTGCTAAATAATGAAATTAGCCTTGTTTTCTGGCTGCCTAGTTGCTACCATTAGAAGGGTATATAGGATTCAGGTGGGGGTACTTCCAGACAGAGGGATCGTAGTGCTAGCAATCAAAATACACAGAGGTATTTTATCTTTTTTCCTCAATGGATTTTTTAGCTGTAAGAAAAAAGATGGGCAAACTGGTGGGAAAACACAGGAGGCTTACAAATGGAAGACCATGACATCTGGACCCTATGTAAAATTCTGTGAAAGAGACTGGGCAATGGCATGATTAAAAAAAAGCCTCATTTGAAAGCACCCTTCCTCTGAAGCAAGCTGAATATGTCGTGTTTTCGTTCGTATGAAATGTCAAAAGGAAACCCTTCTGTGAAAGAAAGAAAAAAAAAGCTATAGCAGAATCGGCCCCAGCCCAGGATGGTGCAACATCTTCCTACTGGCAATGTAAGGATCAGCTATGGTGTGACATCACAACTGTCCTGGATATTCTTATCTATTTTACTGGAGGCCCTGCCTGAAAGGACCCAAACAGTAGCAGTTCTGAGTACTGAGCCATGGAAGCAAAGTTCTCTATGTCTTTTGATCAATACTGCCACAAAATCATTCACAGGAAAGTACAAGTTCCTTGCCTCAGGGGGGTTTTCCACAACAACAGAAGGAGAAGCAAATGGAGGAGTACCAGATTTTTTTAAAAAGGAATCAGCTTTGCTGCACTTTGATCCTTGCAGGGCTCCATGAGAGAGTGCTCTGCACCAGTAAAAATCACTTCACAGAACATACTTCCCAGTGGGGATCGGGGTTGGAGTGAATGTCATCTGACTGGGAGGGGCTGCTCAAACAAAAAGAGAGGCTCCCCCCTCTCCCTCCCTTTCTCCTTTCCCCTTTCCCATGAAAGTCCAGATGCAGCTGCATTTCAGGAACAAGCCTCACTGAGCACAATGGGAGTTACTTCTGAGTAGACACACATATACTTGTGCTGGGAAAGGGGAGGGGAGAACAGAGGGATGAGAAACCAACCCCCTTTCTAACCCGATGCTGTGCAGGATCTCTATAATGAAAGTGTGAAGTAGTTACTCCCTAAGGCAATAAATCAAACAATGGAGAATCAGAGTCTCAAGATCACACTTTAGAGCATTTAGGGATTTGTGCTTTAAACTGTGCCACTTCAATTAAGGGGGATCTCTGTAAATTCTGATGTGGGCATTCAGGGGACAAGCCTCATTGAGCGTGATGGGAGTTACTTCTGAGTAGACACTAATTGGTTTGTGCTGGGAAACAGAGGGACAGGAAACACCCCTTGATTGGGGTCATGGTGAACGGCACACCCCTGGTCAGGGCTAGCATACCTGAGGTCAATGCGGGGGTTAGGGCACACAACAACTATACCTCTGAGAACCCAACTTAAGGAAACAAAATGGACTTTAAGCAGCCTCAGAAACTCTGGTTTTTCCATGATAAGCTTTGGGGTGGCTGCTGGATGGCCACAATGTCATATATCCTTAACCACCTCCAAATGCGGCCAGCTCAGAGTAAATCGCTCATGGAAACACCCCCCCCCCCAGGTCTGGGAACTGAGGTGAATGAAAATGGCCACTTCATTATTCTGTCTTGAGGAATGTTTGAATGCAGCTTTCCCAACCTCCCCCACCCCCCAGCCCCATGTGATGGATGGCATATCCCATTATTCCTAGGGAATGATAGGAGTTGCAGACAAATGCATCTGCAGGGCACCAAGTTGGGGATGCAGCTGTGGAGGGAGTGACAAATAATGTTTAGAATGAGAGATGGTACCTGGAAACCCTTTTGGAGTTAGCTGGTCACTAGGTGACCAATTGGCCTGCTAGGTTTTTTACTTCTTCATAGCAGTGCCCACTGACAAAACTAGTTGCCAAGCAGGGAATTGGGCCACCTGTAGACTTGCAATTGAATAGTTTAAAGAGAAATGCAGCACACTGAGAGAGACGATAAAGCATGGAGCATTTCTGCTGGGAAAAAGAAAGCCTCTATAACATCTTTCTGATCCCTTTTGTTTTGCCCCAAGATCAACCATACTTAAATGAAAGAAAAACTATTTTAATTTAAGTTCAACTACTGCATTTAATACATGTGTATGCCCAAATGCATGTACATATATTTAGGGATGTTTCTAAATTGCAGACAGGAAAGTCTTAAGAGATTCCAAGGGGGCATAATATGCTACAGAGGTTTTGATAGAGCACACACAATAAAAAATTGAAATGCTAGCAGAAGATAGCTGCTGATAGTGCAACATTTTACAGTTATCTGGGGAACAATAATATTTGCTCATTTCCAGATGCTATGCCAGCTGGTGTGTATCAATGCACCTGCCAGAACTGGAGTTTTCAACCTTTATCTATGCAGAAATTAAGCTTCAGGATTTATCCTGTCCATTGCATTGCTGAGTCATTTGGCTCTGTATTGCTTGGCTGCTTAAGGCTGCAGCCTGATACTGGCTTACATGGGAGTAAGCCCCATTAAAATTAGCGGGGCTTACTTCTGAGTACATATGTATAGAATTGCACTGTAAGTTGTTTGGTTCCTTATTACAAAACAAAAAAACCTTTGCCCCACTGTATGTTCATAATAATATTTCAAAATACAGGATATAAATCAGATTGAAAGGAATGAATTTGTATTTAAAAGAATACCAAATGTTTATTCCGTTTTGCTGCAAAAAGGAAAGATGCTGCTGGATTTCTTCAGTATACAGAATCAAGATGTGGATTTACAGGGCTATATGTGGCAGATCTGAGATGGATCGATGGCTTCCTGGAATCCAGCTGTGGTATGTGATGGAATGCTTGAATGACTGTGAAAGTTGTCACACATGGCAAAAGCCTGTTGCATCTACTGTGGTGTGGTGTTATTGGGTAGTATCCAATGTTAGGCCTATGTACAGTAGACCCATTGAAATTACTGAGAATTAAGTAAGTGACAACTAATTTAAGTCACATTCGTTTCAAAGGGTTTACTCTACATAGGGCTAACAGTGGCTACTACCCATTATGCCTTGTTGATACACCAGGCCTCTGTGTACGTGTAGAACTAAGGATGGGCAAATATGCAATATTCAAGCTGTCTGAATTCTTCTTCATAGAATTATAGAAAAGTAGGTTTGGAAGGGGCCTACAAGACCATCAAGTCCAACTCCCTGCTGAAGTGCAGGAATCCAAGTCAGAGCATTCCTGACAGATGGCTGTCCAGCTTCATCATGAATGCTTCCAGTATGGGAGAGCCCACTACCTCCCTAGGACATTGGTTCCATTGTTGTATTGCTCTAACAGTCAGGACGTTTTTCCTGATGTTCAGCCGGAATCGGGCTTCCTGTAACTTCAGCCCATTATTCCGTGTCCTGCAGTCTGGGATGATCGAGAAGAGATCCTGGCCTTCTTCTCTGTGATAGCCTTTCAAGTACTTGAAGAGCGCTATCATATCTCTCCTCAGTCTTCTCTTCTCAAGGCTAAACATGGCCAATTATTTCAGTCTCTCTTCATAGGGCTTTGTTTCCAGTCACTTGATCATCTTTGATGTCCTTCTCTGACCCTTTTCCAGTTTGTCTGCATCCTTCTTAAAGTGCGGCACCCAGAACTGTACACAGTACTCCAAATGAGGCCTAACCAGTGCTGAGTAGAGGGGAACTAGTACTTTGCAGGATTTGGAAGCTATGCTTCTATTAATACAGCCAAAAATAGCATTTGCCTTTTTTGCAGCCACATATTGTTGGTTCATGTTGAGCTTGTGATCTACAACAATTCCAAAAACCTTCTCGCTTGGAGTATTGTTGAGCCAAGTATCCCGCATCTTGTAACTGTGCATTTGGTTTCTTTTTCCTAGGTGCAGAACTTGGCATTTATCCCTATTAAACGTCATTCTGTTGTTTTCTGCCCAGTGCTCCATCCTATCAAGATCACTTTGAATTATGTTTCTGTTTTCCAAAGTATTAGCTATCCCGCCCAATTTTGTGTCATCTGCAAATTTGATAAGCATTCCCTCAAAGCTCATTTCGCCTCATTTGCATTCTCAAACATAAGCATCTTTTTTCCCCCCAATTGGGAAAAATTCACATTTTTTTGATCAGCAAAAATGTGCATTTTTTTTAAAGTATGGAATTTCCCCCAATTTGGGGGGGGGGAGAGATTTGTGCAAATGCACATTTGTGCAAGTGTACAATTTCAAATCCAAGAACTGAGTCCCTGCTCACATTCATGTTCGGGGTTGTGAACAGGATATGTTTGTATGATTTGCAAACAGGAACGAAATTCTCATACATCCCTATGTAGATCAGCTTATCTTAGATAGTTACTGAAATATCTGAATTATCTGGGCTTTCGGTAAGTTCGCTAGTAGGATGAGGTATTGGTTCCAGAAATTTGGCAGAATCCGGATAGGAAACCCCATTTTGTCAAGCTGTTTCTGGAGCAGACCTATGAGGCAATAACTCTAGTAAAAAGACAGGACCTTATATACATAAATCAGCAGGCACACACAATACTTTTCTCTGCTCCAATTACAGCAGAGGTGGGCAATCTTTTGGCACTGGGGGACCACATTGGCCTCTGCGGAACCCTTTAGGAGTCACACAAACAGGCCAGGTGCAAGTACAGTGCCCTTCCCTCGGTGATTCTGTCTTCTCCCCACCACCCTGTTTAGAACATCACCAGCTGTTCTTGCTCCCCCTTCTCCTTCTCATCATTGCTACCACTTGCTTGCTTGACAGGCAGAGAACCAGAGAACAGGTAGGCAGTGATATCTACTGCTCCTCCATCTCACCTCCACCTTTGCCTGGGCCAGAGCGAGAGGCAGGTGAACCAGCAGGTTGCATCGGTGTCCGACCACGCCTACCCTTGATGGGACCCTGCTGGTGCACCCACCCCTCATATTAACAAAAATAATACAGTGTGGAAGCAGTGGTGGTTCTCCATGCTTAGGTTATTAATACACTCATTCCCTTCTTTAAAGAGTGAGATGAAACTCTCTGTAACTTAATATATTTGATTGTGTTAAGTAGCAGGCATAGACATTCTAGCAGGGAATAGAGCCACTGCTTAAACATTGTTTTTGCTTAGATTTACTGACACTTACAGAAATAGCTTTTATGTATTCCTTTTGAAAGCACATGTTTGTCAAGCTGTATTTTTCATTGTTATGGCTACAGAAAAACATTCCTCATTAAGAGTTTTTTTGCCTTCCCTGACCTTCCTTTCCAGTCAGGAGCCATTTGCAGAAATAGATATCTTCTGTTTACCATTTCCTTATCACTGAACTAGGGATTTATTATTCCCAGACAGATGGTGGTTAAAGTGACTTCACCTTGGGATGATATTAGTCATCTGAAGAGTTCACAGGGAATGGCACCATCATTTCCACAGCACAGTAACCAAATAAGTTTTAGTTCAAGATATCTGTAAAGCATAAGGCTAAAACAAGCATCTTGGTTGCTATTTAATTTTCTGTACATCTTATTAGATTTCTTCCCCAGGCATGATTTCAATGGGTTGGATGCAAAAGGCTGGTTGTGCCAGCAGAAAGCACTTGTGCAAGTTGGATGTTCTCAGTTTCCACTGATTCCAGCCCCAGTTGACCTCCTCATACTGGATCCCATGCTGTTCCAGCCTTGACCCTTGGGACTGGTTTTTCAGAGCAGGAAGATGGTGGGAAAGTCCCATTCCATGAGCCAAATTCCATGCACAGTTCTTAAGATCCAACCCAATATCCTTTGTATAAGTTGATCGGTTCTCATGTCACATTTAAAGATAAAACTCTTCAGAGGTTGGCACTATTGACAGCATGTGTCTAGAAAAGGCACAACTCCACCATAGGTAAGCCCTTTTAAGCCCCAGAAGGATCCCCAAGGTAGTTTACATAAAACAATGCAATACAATTACATTTGTGGTTGGATCCAGCAGTTGCCTTCCATGAGACGAAGGAGCATTCTGCAAGAAGATAGTTCGGCTTGTGAAAGATCCCTTTGCCCGGATTTTTGGGGATGTTTCCCTCCCTTGACCTCACTCCCCACTCCAGGGCCTCCTGACTCTCTGTGTTGCACTTTCAGGTGGCTGGAGGGGCTGCAGTGGGAAGGAAGGAGCTGAGAAATCCACTTCCACCAGCGCTGTTGATCTACCTTGATCCAGCCTGAAGGCTGCTGCTACCTTGTCTGACAGACAGATAGCTCTGAGCTGGGATATCCACCCACGGCACACGCCAGGACTGAAGGGTGATGTGTGTGTTTTTTTACTGTCTAAGGTACAGAGGGAGGAGCCAGGTTCAGCACCTGGCCCCAGGTAAGCTGCTGAGTGATGGCGGTCTTTCCTACATTGTCTTATGTTTAATATAAAAGAAGACAGAGATGAAGATAAAGAAAATTGCCTGCCTCCTTTCATGCTTCCCACTAGACGGTTTATTGTTCTGAAGAAACTATTTTCCTGCTAGTTGATTTAGATTACTTTACAGCATTGCATCAGATTTGGTAGTTAAACAAGAGATGTGGGTTTTATGAGGGGGTGTGTACAGTTTTTCCGATTTCCTTTTACCGATGTGGCTGTGCCTTCCTACTGATAATTGTTCCATATCAGATGCTGTGGAAGCCTGAGGATTCTCAGTCCATTTGGTTTGGAAGATTGAAGGTATACTTTGGAGCAGAAAGCAGGGAACCCCCATGCACCTTGTCAAGCCTCTTCGCCTCTCTCTCCACTCCAATCACAGCATCAGTAGGAGCCTGTAAATCAGCCTTCCTCAACCTGGTGCCCTCTAGCTGTGTTGGACTACAACTCCTGTCACCCCAAGCAAGTAGATTCTGGCTGCCGATGATGGGAGTTGTAGTCCAACACATCCAGAGAGCAACAGGTTGGGCAAGGCTGTTCTAAATGATCATTCAGTTGTCGGCAGTGATGTTTGACCATATTATCTGCCACCTCTCAATGTGTATAAAAAAGGTAGCCCTGGATGACTGCATCCATCAAGAATTCTGGGGCTGGGTGCAAGGTTTGTAAACAGCAGGTGCCTGACTGGCACACCCAGTGGTCTGGTTAGATATCCTGAGGTGTGCTATTTCTCTCCTCTCTCAACACACCCAATGGTCTTGAGCAATTCCTTAGGTGCAACCAACATCTTAGGTAAAATACATACTGCACAGGGGGATGGAGGGGAGGGCTGTGGAAGAATCAGGAGGGTGTTCATTATATCTTTATAAGTGAATGCTGGTGTATCTGGATTTGTCTCCATAAATGCCCAGAACATCAAGGCAGCATACATGAAGTTATCCCACTTTAAATTAGATGACAGAGAGATAATGCTTTACCAGATATTACAGTGAACTCTGATTTGAACTCAAGGCTATCTGACACTCTGTTCCCTATACCACATTGCCTCTATTACAAAAATGAAAAGGTGCAAATTAGAGGAATTTTGTTCAAATGGATGCTAGACTGTATCAGGTCAAACTGAGCATCCCTTGATATATAATAAGATATGAAATGTTGTTGTTGATACATTTTGGCTGAAGTCCTTAAACTAGTCCTAAACTAGGAAGTGACCCTCACTGAAGACAGTGGGATTGGCTTCTGCGTAAACATAGTTTCCCAAAAGAAGTCTATCTGTGTACCACCAAGAGCTCTTCATGGGATGAGGGACAAACAGTTATCTGCTAATGTGATCCCTATTATTTAATGTGTGAGCTTTAATGTGTGACAATCAGTTGACCTTTTCTGGTTTGCACTGGAACATTGTTCCTGAACTGCTTTGATAATTAAATAGGGCTATATTAAGTGACTTCCTGTTTGGGGACGTGTGTGTGTGTGTGTGTGTGTGTGTGAAGAGAATGCTCCTTTATGTTACAATTGAAGTCTGTGTTTTCACAAGACAGGACTTCTGGCATCCGCAGTTGCAACAGCGTATTAAGATCTGTAGGCACTGTAGGGCAGTTATTACTTTGCAAGGGAGGCTTCTCTCAACTATGACAGTTGAAAAATCCTAATAATCTCACCCTTTAAGCTAACTTTCCCCAATCTGGTGCCTTCCAGATGTTTTGGACTACATTATACATTTCCCAGAATTCATGACCATTAGCCATACTGGCTGCAGCTGATGCAACTTTGGACCAGCAGTCCAAAACATTTGGAATGCACCAGGTTGGGACAGGCTGCTTTAAGGAGAAGACACTTACTATTTTGCTTTTCTGTGAACTGTAGGGTAAGTACAAGATCAGAGATACATATAAACAGCTAACCTTCAGGGTTTAGTGTACAGAGAAAGCCAATATTTATTTAGGCGTGCATCTCAATTTCACTTTTCTTCCTTTTTTGCTGCTGTCATTTGGTACCTGCCATCTACCAACTGTTATTATTTCTCTTATCCACATTCTCATTCATCCTACTAATTGTTCCATTGACCTTGGTTCATGTGATAAGTTAATTAAATTGTTGTTTTCCATTAAAAGATCTGGCAGTGACTGAAGTCACAACTATAGTTTCTTGTATAAGTCACAGTGCCAACAACCCCCAGTGCGGAATTGTTGTTTTGATAGGTCTTAAAATAAATCAGTGTTTTAACACCAGAATTTGGTCTATTGTTTCTGTGAAGTAGGCAACTTGCCAAAGGGTAGCACTGGAGGAATATCTTAAGTTTTTTTACACAGTGTCTACTATCTCAATGCTACCTCTTGGCAGGCTGCCTCCTTCATAAAACAATTTGGAGGGATACATAATAGTGTGGACATAATGTCTCCCTGACTTGCTTAATGTGATGTAGCGATATCTATATGGCTCGGCACAAGTACTGAAAACAGGGTGGGAAGACCTGATTCCACTTAAGCCGTGCAACAGAACTTCAAACGAGTCCTTGAGAGGGCACTCATGCCTAGAGATGTGTGGATCTTATAAAACCCATTCCGTCCAAGTTTTGAGGATTGTCAGGTGCCTTTCATTCTGTTGTCCGCTCATTGACAGAACTGGTTTTCTCTGATTTCCCAAATTTGCAAAAATTCTCATTTGCAAAAAATTCACACTTGCAAAAATGTGCACCCCCCCCCCCGGCAACCCTCCCCATAGAAAAGCATAAAAGCATTTTCATGCTTTTGCCTATGGGCAAAATGCACTTTTTCAACCTGCGTTTTCTTATTTTATGTATTTTTCTAAGACTAAGCTTGCATAGAATTCCAGAACGTAAGAAAACCCCCTGGTCCTCAAGTCTGTGGAATCCATGCAACTTTGGAAAAGCGGGTCTGCTGTGGAATCTGTGGGTTGGAGTCACCGAAATCTGAAGTCGTTTGATGCTTTTGTGGATTTCTCTGACATCCCTAGTCATGCCTCACAGTTACAACTTTAAAACATCAACAAGTTATGCAGCGCAATCCTGGAAGGTGCTATAATTCAGTAGTACAGCACCATCACTGCATGGAAAATGGAGTGGCCATTTTTGCATTGTCCAAAAAAGAGGAAACACATCACCAAGAAAAGTGGACCAAAGTGAACACAGATTTACATAAAAATTGTATGTGCTTATGTATATGTATAGATGAAAATTTGGAAACAGTTCCTATAATTTAAATAGAAATACAACACATCTCACCATAGGGGGGAAGCCTATGCCCCTGATGTCCAACTGTTGGCAACTTCAAAGCCCCTGCTCTCCTTTTTTCTGTTTCTTTATCCTTAAGCCAGACTTGCACTGGATAGAGGATACCTTTAATTAGAGGATTATCCCCTGACAGCCCTTCAAATTGAGGACTGTCTTCTGTAAACTAGGGCACCTCATCATCATGATGCAAAAGGACCTGGGTTCAGTCTCTGCAATCTCCAGTTAAAAATACACCAGGCAGCAGGACCGGTAGAGGGATTTGCCTGCAGCCCTGGAAAACCACTGCCTGGCAGTGGTGTGGTGGAGCCAGGACTCGTAGGGGATGCAGTGTTGGCACTTTTGGATTAGCAGGGATGCTGACATCATCTTCCCTCTGAATTTCACTACAATCCTCCCAGTAGCTGGGAGAAAATGAATTTTCCCAGAAACAATATATTGTTTTTGGTTGTAATGCAAAACCTTTTAGGGTCTTGAATGGACAATTAAGACTTCTTATCTTTATAAGCTAAGTGGTGGGCTCCCCCACACTGGAGGCGTTCAAGACGAGGCTGGACAGCCATCTGTCAGGGATGCTCTGACTTGGATTCCTGCATTGAGCAGGGGGTTGGACTCGAAGGTCTTATAGGCCCCTTCCAACCCTACTGTTTTATGATTCTATGATTCTATAAAAGACCTGCTCCAGGTGGAGATGAAAACTGGTTTGTTGGCATGGATCAAGACATGGAATTTTGGATGCGCCTTGGGGGCACGGCTATGGGGACTGTCATGATGAGAACCTGCACTTCAAAACTGACCACTGCATCACTGCTCCCCTGGTCCAGATGGACAAATCATCTGACTAGGTGTAAGGCAACATCTTATGTCCCTAAGGCAAATTCTAGGTTGGATGCACACCAGTTGCCTGGTTCATTACAAGGCAGCCTTGTATCTTATGCACATCTACTCAGAAGTAAGTTTCACAGTAGGGCTTATTCCTAGGTGAGTGTGCATAGGACTGCAGCCTAAATGTCTGGAGTGTGCTGCTGTATACAACTTTCATATTTAACGGTGGTGCTCCAGTCTTCAGGTCTGTTTGTTTGTTTTTGTAAAAAAACAATCACTATGCTGTAGTACAGGGGTGGGGAACTGCTGGTCTGCCAGATGTCCCATCAGCCACAGCCAGCATGCCCAATGATCAGCGATGATGGGAGCTGGAGTCCATTTAGGGTCACCATATGTCCTCTTTTACAAAGGACTGTCCTCTATTTTGAAGGTATCCTCTATTTGAACATCAGTCTGTTCCAGGTCTGGTTTAAAGATAAAGAACCATCAGAAGGGTGAGCAGAACCCTTGAATTTGCCCATCCACAGCACCCGGACTGCAGACAGAGTGAGGCACACAGGTCACCTGGTCACAGTCTTTCACACTATGGTGAGTTGTACTGTATTGCTATTAAAATTCTAACAACAATTTCTCAATTTGTATCTATACATATAAAATTAGCATATGCAGATTTTACATTAATTGATGTCCTCTCTTCTGGCAATTTATTTCGGGGGGAAGGGGAGATTCATAATATCTGGAGGTCCACAGGTTCCTCACCCCTGCTGTACTGGGTATAGTGATGGGTTTGGGAGCAAGTGGCAGGGCTTAGACCTACTGGCCCCAACCCATTTGCTGCATGGTAGAAATATACTTAGGCTGGCTGGGGAATGCTGGGAGTTGTACGCCTTTTCTCTGTCTGAACATGTATAGGATTGTAGCCTTATAGGCCTTAGTTGGAATAATGAAAGACAATGGCTAGAGTTTCTCTGGTAGGAATGATGGTAACAAATCGAACAGTGCTCACTAGAGATGGATGGCAATATTTTCTTTTATTTGTGTTCCTTGCGTTAATGTTATTAAGAGCTCTAATGTCCTATTTATTTTTGTGTATTTGTAAATTTATATCCTGCTTCTCAAAAATGTCCATTAGCAATCCGAAACAGGACAAAATGCTTCAAAGATGTTGTGCTATTAGAACAGGGGTGGGTAACTTCAGGAGCTCCAGGGGGCATTTTCACCTCCCAGATGTCCCCCCATCCCCCCCCCATGAGCTGTAGTCTGCCAGGCAACCCCCAAAATGATTTTTAAAAAAAATCAATGAAAAACATGGTGTCTGGAGCACTAGCACCCAATAGGTCTTTTAGGGCTCTGTAGCTAGGAAATCTAGCAAATAAGCTAGATTTGACCTTTTCAGCACTCCATAGTGCTCCAGATGCACCTTTTTTTGTAAAAAAAAAAAAAAAGAAAAAAGAAAAAAAAAGAGAGAGAGAAATAAAGAAAAGTAAAACTTTTTTTCAGGGTGTGGGGGCAGTCGGGGTAGCAGAGGCTGCACTGGCAGGGGCAGGGGCTGCATGTTACCCACCCCTGTGTTAAAAATACTAATGATTTATTTGGACTTGATGGGGTTGGACTCGATGGTCTTATAGGCCCCTTCCAACCCTACTATTCTATGATTTTGAAACTGGAATTTATCTCTGGTAAAAATTTCTTGGTGCTAAAATAATAGCACCACTATATGTGTTACACCTTAGATAGCACAGACAAGATGTTATACTAGTTGCAACTCCCCCCCGCATAGCTCTTCAGGGTCCTGTTTGTGTGATCTATACAGATTAGTTATCAATAGTTCAGCAAATACAACTCACAAGATAGAGAACCTAATTGACCTTGGAGAGCAAATGACACCCCACTAGCTCCCCCCAACCCCAAGGATGTAATAATATCGGTATCCATGTCCTAAATAAATTAAGCTCTGAGTTGGATTTTGCAATATTTCCACATCTTTCCTAAAAGCAAGTAGCATGTCCAAAGATTTGTGGCTAAGAGGGAATTGAAATTACTTCCCAGATGTTGTAAAAAAAAAAAAAAAGCCTAGACAGAGCAATGCAAAAAAACTAATTTTGTCTGGAAATAATTTCCTACATATTAGAAGCATATTTCTAACTTCTTGTGAAGTGCACGTCAGGGGCACATTAAGCCAATGGTTAATGATGTTCCTTGACTTAGAACAAATAGTTCAGATCTTTTCTTGCATAACGGCAGAGGATGGAATTGAGGGGATTACATAAGAATCATCTAAGTGAGGTTAGGTTTGAGAGATAGAGCTTTAACAGTTTCATGGGAATTTTAGAGAAAAAGTAGATGCTTTTTCCAAAACAAAAAACACCCTGATGTAGCTCTGTTCTTCTGAGCTTAGATTAATGTGAGGTGTGTATGTGTGTGTGTATGTGGGGGGGGGGGCATATCATCTACAAGATCACATACAAAAGATTCATAGGTAAGCACAAAACCAGGAAATTTATATGTATGTAAATACAGTATATGCCTACTCAGTAGTAACCCCTATTGGGTTCAATGGGATTTACTCTCAT
The DNA here is from genome assembly GCF_057233095.1 of Heloderma suspectum. Classification (NCBI taxonomy): domain Eukaryota; kingdom Metazoa; phylum Chordata; class Lepidosauria; order Squamata; family Helodermatidae; genus Heloderma; species Heloderma suspectum. The sequence goes on from NC_139458.1 coordinate 279,872,840, forward strand.
GTAAGTGCATGAGTGCAACCTCATTGAGACCCTGGTGGGCTGCTACACATGGTTGATCAGCTGAATTCAGCCTCATGGATCACATTACACAATCCTGGTCTAGAAAAATCAACTGGGAGGAATTCCTCAGACAGAGATCATCTATCTATATCAACCTTCCACAACCTAGCGCCCTCCAGATGTTTTGGACCACAATTCCGATCACCCCTGACCTATGGCTATGTTGGCTGGGGCTGATGGGAGCCCTGATGTAGTCTGGAGCGTACCAGGTGGGAGAAGGCTGTACAAGGACTTCCAATCAGCAAACCAGTCAGGAAGCCAGCCTGAAAACAAAGTTTCTTAAAACTATACGATGTCCATATATTCGGCATATGTTAAAACAAAAAAAGTTTTTCTAAAAGAAGTAAAAAGGTATCGCGGAAGTTTCACGTATGTAGTCTCTTGCTACTCTCAGTGGCCAGAAATATCTCTCTCTTCCTGGCAATGGAACTGGTGGATGACCACTAAGAGAGAGAGAGAGAGAGAGAGAGAGAGACCCGAGTTCCCCAGGTTTCTTTGCACAGGACCCCAGGAGGGAGGAATGGGTCTTTTTTCCTTCATTTTGGGCAGGAGAGAGAGACCTTCCTCTATGAGAAGGAGAGGGGTTGGCTTCTCAGCTCATGCTGGGTTAGGAGACACAGAAGCACTGGGAACGTCTCTTGCCACATTAGCATGGCACGATGTGAGTGAGTTATGAATTCCATAAGACTCAGTGGGGGCGATCATTCTCTCACTTTGCACTGGACCTCAGAGATGGTCAAAAGCAGCAAGGAGCAAAAGTCTGACCCCTCTTTCAAGTTTTCTGCAGTGAGAAGACTCCAGGTGGGAAGGTTTGGGAGAAGTAACAGCAAAAATAGTGAGTGTGTCCAAGAGGCTGCCATGATTCAACATAGAATGTACCAAAGAGACAGGCAGCAGTCCTCAATGTGGCATTAATAATCCCTTTCAAGAACAGGCCCAGCCTCTTCCTATGTTTCTTGATCAGCTATTATGGGCATGAGTCACAATTCTCCGTGGTTACCACCAGCATCCTGTTGACATCTAACAAGCAAGGTGTGTGTGTGTGTGTGTGTCTGTGCATTTATACACACACATATCAATTCACCATTAGACTATGTTTCTGCTCTTATTGAGGCATATTGGTCAGTTGTGACGTATGTGGTTTTTCTTTTTCAGGGGTCTCTAGATGAGGCTATTTAATCCACTACTTCTGCTCCTGAATTCTTTGCAGGATCTCTACAAACAGGATTTTTCCTTTCCCACCTTTCCATACCTTCCACTACATAATCTCTAGGTGGCACCGTGGTATACTGGTGGAGAGTTGCACATTGTCTCGCTTATCTCAAAAAAGACCACATTTTTCCCACTCCAGAAAAAACTGCAAAAGCAGTTAGAAGGCTTTTATGGATGACATTGTTTTCTAAAGCACCCACAAACTACCATGAGTGAGTAATGGTGAGTAGGGATGTATGAAAGTCACTTACCTTTCACGGATTATGTTGATGGTGGGGGGGGGAGGTGTTCTGTCCCTCCCCCCGGAATCCTTGCCGGGGGGGGGAGGCACTCCGTTCCTCCCCCCTGGAATCCTCCGCGGCCGGCTGTGCTCCGCGGCAGCTCCGCGGAGCAGCCGGCCACGCCCAGCCAGGCCAGAGCCGTCCGCAGCCGGATTTCCGGCCGCTGAGGGCTCTGGGTAAAACAAAACCAAAAAAAAACATGTGCAGAAATGTCGGCGGCTACGCCTGCCGCCATTTGCGTTCCTTATTTTTGCCCTCTTAATCTACGTAAATATTTATGTAGACTATGATGGCGAAAATAAGGGGAACGCAAATAGCGTAGCAGGCGCTATTTGCGTCCGTTTTTAATTTCTGTTTTAGCCTACGTAAATATTTATGTAGGCTAAAACAGGGAATCAAAAAGGGATGCAAATAGCGCCCGCTACGCTATTTGCGTTCCCCTTTATTTTCGCCATCATAGTCTACATAAATATTTACGTAGACTAAGATGGGCAAAAATAAGGAACGCAAATGGCGGCGGCTGTAGCCGCCATTTGCATACGCGGTTTTTTGTTTTTTAACGCAGCCAGCCATGATAGGCTACATAAAGATTTACGTAGCCTATCACGTCGTGTTTTTTTTTTTTAAACCTAGCCATGATAGGCTACGTAAATCTTTACGTAGCCTATCACGTCTTTTTCTTTTTTTTTACAAGAGTGGAAATGGCGGTGGCGGCAGTCGGTCGGAAGACCAGCCGCCGCCGCCGCCGTCGGAGCTGCCACCACCCGGAAGATACGCCCCAGGTGAGTCTTGTCCCGGGGGGGATCCGGGGGGGCGGGGGGGGGCAGGCCTTTCTGCCACAGAGTTCGGGGGGCCGAATGCACTGGCATTCGGCCTCACCGAGATCCGTTGAGGAATTCTCTGCCATCCCTAATGGTGAGTGCACAATAAAAGTGTCATCTAGAAAAGCCATATTTTGTCGCATTCATAAAAAATGCCAGCATTCATCCATCATAGAACTCAAGGTTCCCAGGTTGCCTTCCATCCAGAGCTATCTTGACCCAGGCCTTTTAGTTTCAGGAATGTTGCCAGGTGCATTATGTGCCCTTGGACAGTGTCCTGGGATTCACGTTTTCCTTCTTTAATACTTGGTTGCAGATGATCTAGGTGTGCAGAATGCCTTGCAAATTACTTCATGGCATGCTGCACATGGGGCTTTTAATACATGTTTATGTATTACAATTATTTATATGCCGCCTTTCAGGATACAAATCCTACCAAAGTAACATACAAGTAATGTACCAATAATAATGTCACAATGAACAATATTAACAAATTTTGTTGTTCAGTCATTCAGTCGTGTCCGACTCTTCGTGATCCCATGGACCATAGCACTCCAGGCCTTCCTGTCCTGCGCTCTCTCCCGGAGTGTGCTCAAGTTCATATTCATTGCATCGGTGATACTATCTAGCCATCTCATCGTCTGCCGTCCCTTTCTCCTTTTGCCTTCACTCTTTCCCAGCATCAGGGTCTTTTCCAGTGAGTTTTCTCTTCGCATTAGGTGGCCAAAATATTTGAGCTTCAGCTTCAGTATCTGTCCTTCCAATGAGCAGTCAGGGTTGATTTCCTTTAGGATGGACTGATTTGACCTCCTTGCAGTCCAGGGCACTCGTAACAGTCTTCTCCAGCACCACAGTTCGAAAGCATCAATTCTTCGGCGCTCAGCCTTCCTTATAGTCCAGCTCTCACAGCCATACATTACTACTGGGAAAACCATAGCTTTGATTAGACAGACCTTTGTCGGCAAGGTGATGTCTCTGCTTCTTACTATGCAGTCTAGGTTTGCCATAGCTTTCCTCCCAAGGAGCAAGCATCTTTTAATTTCATGGCTACAGTCACCATCTGCGGTGATCTTGGAGCCCAAGAAAGTAAAATCTGTCACTGCTTCCATTTCTTCCCCTTCTATATGCCAGGAAGTGATGGGGCCAGATGCCATGATCTTAGTTTTTTTAATGTTGAGTTTCAAACCAGCTTTTGCACTCCCCTCTTTCACCCTCAGCAAGAGGCTCTTTAGATCCTCTTCGCTTTCTGCCATTAGGGTGGTATCGTCTGCATATCGGAGGTTGTTGATAATTCTCCCAGCAATCTTAATTCCGACCTGTGATTCATCCAACCCCGCGTTTCTCATGATGTACTCTGCATATAAGTTAAATAAGCAGGATGACAATATGCAGCCTTGTCGTACTCCTTTCCCAATTTTGAACCAATCGGTTGTTCCATGTCTGGTTCTTACTTTTGCTTCTTGACCCTCATACAGGATTCTCAGAAGACAGGTAAGGTGGTCTAGTATTCCCATCACTTTAAGAATTTGCCACAGTTTGTTGTGATCCACACAATCCAAGGCTTTAGCGTAGTCAATGAAGCAGAAAGAGACGTTTTTCTGGAATTCTCTTGCTTTCTCCATGATCCAGTGAAAGTTGGCGATTTGATCTCTAGTTCCTCTGCCTCTTCGAAACCCCGCTTGTACTTCCGGTAGTTCTCGGTTCGCATACTGCTGAAGCCTAGGAAGCATACTGCTGTAGGATTTTGAGCATCACCTTGCTGGCATGTGAAATGAGTGCAATTGTGCGGTAGTTTGAACACTCTTTGGCGTTGCCCTTCTTTGGAATTGGAATGTAAACTTATCTTTTCCAGTCTTGCAGCCATTGTTGAGTGTTCCAAATTTGTTGGCATATTGAATGCGGCACTTTAACAGCATCATCTTTTAGGATTTTAAATAGCTCAGATGGAATACTGTCATCTCCGCTAGCTTTGTTGTTACTAATGCTTCCTAAGGCCCACTTGACTTCACTCTCTAGGATGTCTGGCTCAAGTTCAGTGACTGCACTCTCATGGCTATCAGGGACATTCAGATCTTTCCTGTATAGTTCTTCTGTGTATTCTTGCCACCTCTTCTTAATCTCATCTGCTTCTGTTAGGTCCCTGCCTTCTTTGTCCTTTATCATGCCCGTCTTTGCACAAAACGTTCCCTTGAGATCTCCAATTTTCTTGAAGAGATCTATAATCTTTCCCATTCTGTTGTTTTCCTCGATTTCTTTGCATTGTTCATTTAAGAAGGCCTTCTTGTCTCTTCTTGCTATTCTCTGGAACTCTGCATTCAGTTGGATATATCTTCCCCTTTCTCCCTTGCTTTTTGCTTCCCTTCTTTCCTCAGCTACTTGTAAAGCCTCATCAGACAGCCACTTGGCTTTCTTGCATTTCTTTTTCTTTGGGATGGATCACCCAGCTGAGTCCTGGGTGGGGCTCTGGAACCTCCAGCTTATAAGACTTCAGTTGAGACCTGTTAGCTACTGGAACAACACCTTCTGGTACTTTGCAACCGAGCTGTCCTATTCTGCTTTTGTTTGGGCTGATCTCTTGTGCTGCTGACCCCAGATGCTTTCTAAGACCCTGCTAATTGGAATGTGCCAGTTTTGAACTGCTTACCTGTGCTGGACCTCAGTTCACCAGAGGCTGCCTCTCTTCCTGACTGTGGTTTTGACCTTAGCCTGTCTTTTCACTTTGCTATATGGATTTGCCCTGAGACTGAGCTGGCCTAAGCAGGCTGCCTCTTTCCTGGAATTCTTCCCACAGTACAGTTGATGGTAGATGGCCCTGTGGGGAGTGGGTGGGAAAGTCCATCTGGAGCAGGTTCTGAGGTCAAGATTGTCTATGTAACGTGCTGCTACACCCTCACCCTTAACTAATTTGATTTGTGGGGATGCCAATTCTTATCAAGATTGGAATCCATGGGGAGGAGAGGTTTATCCCTTCCCTCCCCACCAATGATTTCTTGACACACACACACCCAGACCTCCTATGTAGCTAGGAATGTTAGGGAAAAGATCTCCCATTGGTACCAATGGAAATTCTTTTCTAATGTTCCTAGCCGGACAGCAGGCGTTGTTGTTGTTGTTGTTGTTGTTGTTGTGTGTATGTGTGTTATGGCTGAGCTCACAACTGGGAAGGAAAGGGATAAATCTCCCCTGTCCACATGCTACAATCTTGATAAGAATTTCCCCTCCCCTCATGTGTCTTTCATTAGTTAAATAAAAGGTGGAGTCATAGATGCAGGCTATGTATTAAACATTTGGTGTAGTTTGTCAGAGTGAAAGGAAAGCTTCCTTTGCTATTGTCACTGTCTTCTCATCATGGGCCTTTAAATGATGTTTTCAGTTGTATTCAGAAAGATTACAAGCATCAGAAAATGCAACCTGCTTACTGCTTCAGCTCCCTGGAAAATTAAGGAGAAAATTGACAGCAAGTCAAAGAAAACGGGCATCTAGGAACTATTATATTGATGGTCAGACTTGTCTTCCATGGGCTTACTGAGTCACAGACTACCGCTTTTAAAGCTTTACCAGCTTGCAGTCCAACAACGTTTGGAGGGCCACAACTTCCATCAGCCCTAGCCAGCATAGCCAATGGTGATGGATGATGGAAGCCGCAGTTGAACAGCATCTGGAGGACCATCCAGATGCTGTTAAGGAGACTGTAAATTTTTGAGATGCAAGCTATGACCTCCAGATTCTCTGTGTACCAGGTACATCATGTTTACAAGTCAAATTTCATTGGCAGTAATCTCTGAGCCTTTCATACAAAGAATATCTGCTGCAACGTGTTGTGTTGCATGTGTTCTTTTGAGTTTCTGTTGCACATAAGCAGAAGGGTTTTTGTAGAACTCAACAATTTTGTAATTCTTCTACTGACATTTGACATTTGTTTTCCCTCTCTCTCTCTCTCTCTCCTGTCAGGTTTTGTTTCATTTTCTCTGCTAGCTGCCTGCTGTGCCTTTGTGTGAGCAGAAATACAGCATCTCTTTGTTTGTGTTATCAGGCAAAATAGTATCTGGCTGTACTGGTGTTTAAACCCAGGAGAATCCATTCTGCTAGATATGGAAAACCTCACAGGATAAACAGACAAAATAAATGTCTTCATTTTGTGGGAGAGGCAGTGAAGGCCTAGAGAAACCTTGTGGGACAGCCAAGAATTCACCCTTTTGAATCTCAAGGTTAGTGTGTCTTATACTCAACACAATTCTTTTTGTATCTGCTATTGTCAGATGGCATGACAAAGTTCCTTCTTTCTGGGGATGTGTGAAGGCTGAATCCTACTGATTCATGAGGTTTTCTTGCTGAGGTTGTCTTCCACTAATGGTTTGCCTGTTATCTCAGAGCAGAAGGCTAGATTTCATCAGCTACATGACTCCCAGTTCCATGCAATTAACTGTTTCCAGGCATTCCCTTCTTTTCAGGATCATAATTAACGTGCTGGGTAATACTGAAGTGGAATGGAGTGAACTAAGAATGGCACCCTTTCAGGATCCTTAAGGTTATGATCTGAGGGCTTGATGACACTTCAGCTTGGGAAATCTTTGTAGAATTCCTTGTGGTTGTGCCATAGGCCTAAGTGAAGGAAAAGAGAAATCTCTGCAAGCAAAGTCTCTCTCCCTGACACTATGAAGCTATTGTCATACACTATCCTTCCGGTTGAGTAAACAAAACAGTCTAAAGGAAAATGCAGTCACTGTGGTAATGTGGAACATAAGAAATTACTGCAGTGCACCTGTAGTGTGGCAGAAGGCCATGGGGCAGTATTACAAAGTCTATCCTATTGTAGAAGCTACCTAGATGACATAATAGTTACAGGATCCAGTGACAGGGAGTCTCTGAAGAATCTGGCACACGTTCTCAAGAAACTGGAAGAATATGGACTATGTGTAAGTCATGATAAATGTGAGTTCTTCAAAGAATCAGTTATGTATTGTGGACATACTATAGATGCCAAGGGATTACACAAGTCACTTGAAAAAACAGAAGGTGTTTTGAGGGCACCTCGCCCAGAGAACATATCACAGGTTCATTCATTCATTGGGTTTGTTAACTACTGTCATAGGTTTTTGCCAAATTTAGCAACTGTGCTCTACCCATTGAACCAATTGCTTCAGAAAGGAAAAGACTGTGAATGGACTAAGCAGGCTGAACATACCTTCTAGGAGGTAAATAAGTTTGTCACTTCAGAGCCAGTGTTAACACATTACATCCCAGAGTTGGAGATCACTCTGGCATATGATGCTTCAGCTTATGGAATTGGGGTAGTAATGCCAAATGGCAAAGAGGAGACCATACCTTTTGCTTCCAGATCCTTGAGCCCTGCAGAGTGGAACTATGCCCAGATCAGGAGACCTTGAGTCTGGTATGGGGAGTTAAGAAATTTGGACATTATCTCTATGGTAGGATATTTACTTTAGTTACAGACCACAAAACCTTGCTGTCCATTTTCCATCCCATGAAGGGCATTCCAGAGATGGCCAGAAGTAGCTGACATGCAGAATACAACTTCAGTGAGCATCATACATGCCCTCAGATGCCTTTCCCCCCCTCAAATGGGGTTGCCTGTACAAGTGGTTGCAGACATACAATGATGCCATAGAAACATGCATCTGATCATGTATATGCTAGTACTTGCAAGCTTATGCAATTTGTAAATTTGTTCATTGTTTTGGTTATTTTTATAGGGAACTAGTGCTAGATAGATCAATGGGGCAAACCGTCATCTGTAGATGTGTTTCCTGTCTACAAATTGAGAAATCCTACTTGCAAACACTTAAGCAGATATTTTCAGAGCACTGTAGGATCTGATTAGAAAACTAATATTGTAACCGTGGAGTCTTATGTGTGTCTACTAAAAAATAAATCTTACTGCATTCAATGGGACTTACTCCCTAGTAAGTGTGTTTAGGATTGCAGCCTGAATGGGTTAAGCATGCCCACTCTGGTGAGGTTTTTCAAAAGCTATTATGTGGAGCACATACTTTTTTCTAATGAGCATTTCTTTTTGCTAATGTTTTAATCATTTTTCCCCACCCCACCCCCAAAACTTGGAGCTTTGACAAGCCCCTAAAATATGTACTTCTTGCGGAGCAAAGCTTTCATACTCCAGCAAACAGCATGGGAAATATGCCTCTATACATTCTGTCAAGTCATGTGGTCACAAGAGTCAGCAAAATTCACTCATTCATAGCAGGGCATGGTTGTTTTTCTCAAGCCCTCTCAATGTTTCCCCAACGCCTTTGCTCTCACAAAAGCTGGCACCATGTTTACAATGTATAATGAACTATTTCATTGTTGCTGATTAAAGACAATGTCAGTCGAGCCTACTGGGAGGCATTAAATCCCAGAGTCTGCCACCCACATGACTTCTAAAGCCTCTTAGGATGGCCTTTATTTAGTATCCTGGGATAAAGGAGGACAAGATTTGATTCATTCCATAGTTTGAAAGGAAGGAAATCTCTATGTGCCTTTACTGTGAAGAATCAAATGGTATGTTTATATACAGAAGATTAAGAAGAGAACTTAGTGAACCATCTTCTAGTCTGCAAGGGCCAAAGGATAAACCCATTACTGAGCTATCCCCACTGCTAATGGCTAGAACAATAAGAGGGTAGGAAGTTAAACTAAGGAAAATGGAGTTTATAGGAGGTTTGGAAAATGTGTAGCTCAAATGGAATTCCTTCCATAAATAGAAACATAATATCCATAAACATTAATGGACTCAATGGTTGTGATATAGTCCCCATGCAGTCACAGTGTGGTGTAGTGGTTCCAGTGTTGGACTGGGAAGACCTGGAGCCTCTTTCCCATGCTACCATGCACAGGGTCTTTCCCACCCAATTGTTAACCAACTAGTGGTGGGCCAGAAAGGGGCCCACCCTTTCTGGCCCCTTTCTGGTGAAAGGGGCCATAAATGGTGGCAAAGTGGAGCAAATCCAGTGAATATCAGTTAGTTAGCCCATCACATCAGTTAATCAAAAATTTGTTTCATTTTTTAAATCTCAGTCAGGCCTGGATGGCATTTGTCCTGGGGGGTGGGAGATCATGTGACTCCCCTCCCTGATTATTTGTATCCCTCTGAGGAATTGCAGACTTCTGTGGTTTGATGGCAGCATCTTACGCATCTCTGTGTGGGAACATCGGAAGCCTTGCACCATAAGTGAGGGGGGGGGGATGGGAGAATAGCTGTGTTAAATTCAGTGATGCTCCACATGTCCCTGGATTCAGGGGCAGATGGTGGACTTTGGCTCAGTATTGGTAGCCCATTGGAGCTAGCCAGCAAGCAACCATGCTTGCACAGCACAGCTGCCTCTGAGTCTCCCCCAATGTGTGAATTCATGGGCTGGGGAAGCCAGGTGTTCTGTTGCTGCTGATTTCAGGGCCAAACTACATGTTATGTTAAATGCTAAAATGCATTTAGCAATTGCCACTGTGGTGCTGAGCTGGATCAGGTCTGTGGCAAATGGGGACAGGGATTTAACCATTCCTTCCTTGCTGCAATCCCCTCCCCATATCACATCCCATGGCTTTAATTTGCTGCAGGAGAGAAGCTGCTGGGTTTTTGTTGTTGTTGTTGGGACTGTATCAGGGGAGGGAAATGCTTGTTGGATCACTAGAGGAAAAGGTAAGAGGCCTGGAACAGTGAGTAGCCACACTCCAGTGGATATGAAAGTGGATAGAACCTGGCAAAGGAAGGGGAAATCAGAAATAGATGGGTTGCTCTGAGATAACCTTCTCACAAGAATGCTAACATTTTCCCTCCCCTAATGCCTTCCAGCTTCTGCTGAGAGCTGACCAGAAGAGACAAAGTTACCAGGTCACATGATCAGGACTGAGAGAAGCTAGAAGCAAGCTGGCTTCTGGTGATTGTCTCCAGAAACTTAGGGCCAAACTAAATGTTCTTTTAATCATGCAAAGCTCTGCTTTATTTATCTGCTTTATTTACTGCAGAGTAAGCCCTCACAGCCCCAATTTAAATTGGGACCATGGTGCTCTGGGAGGAGGGGTTAAGCTCCCTCCCCCCCGTTTTCATCCCAAAATTCCACCGTCCCATGGGTGGGGCAAGATTAAAAATAGAAAAAAAAATGCTTCCATTGATTCTAATACCTTCCGGCTTCTGCTGAGAGCTGACCAGAAGGGACAAAGTGACCAGGTTTCATGGTCAGGGATCTGCTAGGTATGATTAGAAGCATGTTTAGTTTGGCCCTTAAAAGAAAACAAAAGGGCGTGGGTGGGGGCAGAAGTTAGAGAAAAAGGAGCAGTGGAAAGCAGATGTTGGGGAGAAAACAAAAGATGGGAAGCAGCGGCAGGGAAACAAAAAGGTGAGAAGCAGTGGGAGCCACCAGATGATTTGCAGTTCAGAGCAAAAAAGCAGGGGAACCCCAGGAAAACTCAGAAAATTGACAGGTGACATCAGTAGTGAGGAGATGATTGATTGCTGATGTAGGCAAGGTGCATGGCCATTGGGGGACCCCAGTGGGCCAGGGGTTCCTCATCCCTGCCCAAAATAGCTACTTGGAATAGTGCTAATCAGATGACCATGGAGAGTGGGACTGACTTCAGCTCTCTGTCCTGAGTATTTCATTGGCACTATCCTCAGTGTCCACATGTGCAGCCACATTTGGTGGATTCAGCTGGGAAATCTTGTGTGCAAGTCTTCATCCGGCATGGCCTTCGCTGCAGTCTCTACCGCCATTTCTTATGTCTGCAGTGTTTCCCTCCCTTACCGTCTTTTGTAATGTTTCAGTGATAGCCTCCTCTGATATCTCTCCTCTGTATACTGAGGGAATAAGGTCACACCTTCCTGCCTCACTTACCAAACATACCTGTACCACCCCGTGTTCAAGTATGGACATAATGAATTGTGTGTGTAAAACTGAATGCATGTTGTCCTGTTTTGAACAATGTAAGAACATAAGATGAGTCTTGCTGGATCAGACCAAAGGCCTATTTAGTCCAGCATCCTGTTTTCCTTGACGGCCAACTAAGTGCCTCTAGGAAGCCCACAAACATGAAAAAAGGAAAGGACAGGTCCTCCTGTGCAAGCACCGGGTCATTACTGACCCCTAGAGGGACGCTGCTTACGCTGGCGCTTTCATGGCAGACTATAGCAGGGTGGTTTGCCATTGCCTTCCCCAGTCGTGACTACCTTTCTCCAGCAAGCTGGGTACTCATTTTACCGACCTCGGAAGGATGGAGGGCTGAGTCGACCTGAGCCGGCTCCCCAAGACCCAGCTTCTGCTGGGATCAAACTCAGGTCATGGGGAGAGTTTCGGTTGCAACACTGCCGCCTGCCACTCTGCGCCACACAAGGCTCTCCACAAACATGATATGAGTGCAATAGCCTTTCCTGCTGTTGTTCCCCAGCAACTGGTATTCAGAGGATCTTGGAGATAGCATATAGTTCTCATGACTAGTGGCCATTGATAGCCTTATCTTCCATGAATTTCTCCAGTCTCCTTTTAAAACCACCTGACTTAGTGACCATCACCAAGGTGACCATCTTGTAGAAGTGAATTCTTTTATCTGTCCTGAGTCTCCCATCATTCAGTGACTGGCTGACCCCAAGTTTCCCCAAGTTCTAGTATTATGAGAGGGAATGAGAGAGTGAGAATTATTAATAATATAGTATTATGAGTGGGAATGAGAGAGACTTTCCTCTATCTAATTTCTCCAAAGTATGCATAATTTTATGCACCTCTATTGTGTCTTCCCCTTACTTATCTTTTTTTAACTATTATTAAAAAGGCCCAAATATTGCAAGGCAGCTGCTTCAGTTGCCTGTTCATTATGGTTGCCCTTTTCTGAACCTTTCAGAAAATATTCTGAATATTGAGATACAATATTCTTATTGAGATGTACTAACCAGAAGTGTACACAGTATTCCAAGTGTAGTTACACCATAGATTTGTATAAGGGCATTATGATATTGGCCATTTTATTTTCTATCCCTTTCCTAATTATCCCAAACATGGAATTCACCTTTTTCACAGCTGCCACACACTGGGCCAACATTTTTATTGGGTCTCCCACCACAACCCCAAGGTCTCTGTCTTCGTCAGTCAGTGCCTGCTCAGACCCCAGCAGTGTACATGTGAAGCTAGGATTTTTTGCCCCAATGTGCACATATTACACTTAACTGCATTGAACCACATTTGCCATTTTAATGTCCAGTTTGGAGAGATCCTTTAGGAGCTTTTCACAAACCTTTTTTGTTTTTACCACTCTAAATAATTGGTGTCATCAGCAAGGTTGGCCATCCCACAATTTACCCCTCACTCCTGAAAAAGTCAGTTCAGGCACTGGTATTATGTCTTCCTCAGCAAATACAGACATGAAGAATTCATTCAGCTTCTCTGCAGTCTCTTTATCCTGCTTTAGCACACCTTTGCTGTCCAACAGTTCAACCACCTCCGTAAGCCAATTTCATGCTTCTGATGTATTAAATGATGTTTTATTCTTGGTTTTATTCTTTTTAGCAATATGCTACTCAAATTCTTTCTTTTTTGCATCCATTATTGCCTGCTTGCACTTCTTCGGCCAAAGGTTGTGTTCCTTTTTGTTCTCATTTGGTCTGATTTTCTAAAGGAAACCTTCCTGCCTCTAATGGCATGATTGATATCCCAGATAAAATCCAAGAACTGACTGTGCAATCTTGGCACAAATACATTATAAACATGTATACCCTTTTCAGAAATTATACCCACATGTGGAAGCGTGATTACCTCTAAAGTGGAACTGGTCTGCCAGGAAGGTGGGCAAGGGAACATGATGTTGCTACCCACCCACTATAGGAAACAGAAAAATATTGTTTAAAACTGCCTAAACAGATGAAGACCGGACACTGGAAAGTACTCATGCCACCACACTTCCACAAGTCAGCATGTGGCTTTAAACTGGAAAGTATTTAAGCAAAAAAATTGAAAACCAGAGGGAAAAAAATCTACCTCCCCCACCCCACCATCCCAAATTCAGCATTGTTTTTGGGTGCAATCCATTGGCACTACTCCTGTTCAAGTATCACAGAGGAGAGGTAATCAATGAATGGTACCAAGCCCTTTATAGGCATTTTTACCCATATATGATAACACAGTGATTCCTGCATGTCATAAAGAATTAGTCTCTCTTTTGTTAGCAGCAGCATGTATAGAGGTGGCAAAAGGGAGGAAAACCAAGTTGGGATATATGGTGGCATACCAGGATTTGGCAATTGGTGTTAGCTGAGAAGCTTACTTATCAAAGGAGATGGATTAGGGGGAATATCCAAAGCAAGATTATTCCATAGAGAGATGGTTTCCATTCTTGACCTATGTAAAAACAAAACAAAAAAGAAAACTACTGCAGACAACCTATCATCACATAGACTTCATTCTGGAGGGATATAATGTCTTAGACATTTGAATGTATACCTTCTGCAGCTCTTTATCAAACACAGTACAATATTGGCACTAAAATATTGAATGTGGATATTTATGCAGTATGAGAAGCATTTGTTGTATTCCAAAGTAATGTTTAAGTGTGTGTGTGTGTGTGTGTGTGTGCGCATGTGCGCACATGTCTATATCTATCTGAGAAATGAATGGGAGACATGTAAGAGCAAGGACTATGTTCTTGCATTGTTCCTGTTCTTTGCCATAGACCTATACAGGAGAATATTTTGGTAGGTTTCTGGTGCCTTTGGATGGGGTGCAGGGCTAGAAAAAAACCAACATGTCTGAGGTTGTTTTGATACATTTATAGCATTCAGACCTTCACTGGTATATATCATTTATTTATTACTTTCTTCAGCAGATCTGTGATAAAATTATACTTTGATGGTTTTCCCCCTGAATTAAAAATATTTTTCTTGAATTAAAAAAAGAAGATGAAGCAAAAGAAATAGAGTAACACTACCGCCTTGTGGACAGGAAAATATATATCCTGGTATATATGTTGTTGTTTCTGTGAAAATATTGATGACCAAAGCCCCATCTGGGCATTATATATCACGTGATTATAATTGTGAGGAGTAGGAGAGCAGGGCTGTTGCTGCTGCCACGGTCACGTCCCCTCTTGGCCCCTCCCCTGTCAATGTGTTGGGGGGAGTTCTGAAGAGGAGAACCTGGTCTAGGTGCCTAGGCTCCCTCTATGATTTGGAACCCCAGTTGCACTGTGGGGGCAGGGCTGGTAGGGGATGTGCGGTAGTGAGGTGGGGCTGGTAGATGTGGCCATGCTCTCCTGCTCCACGCGTGTGGTTTAATGTGCCCAAAGAGGGCTCATAACATCACACAAAACTGAATAATGAGATTAGATGTGGTGAAAGGCAGTAATGGATTTTGGGGAGAGAACCAAAGAACACACATGGCTCTACCAATTCTGCACAAACTCTACAAATGAAAATGTTACCCTGTTTTCATGACATAACTGTTGCAAGTGAACATTTAGTGGTGGGCAGGGGAAAGCAGGATTGTGGTCACTTGCTTCCAACATGTAGACTCCTGAGAAATACTCGTGTATGGGCTTCTTGACACAGAGCTTTTATCCTGCTATTGAGACTGCTCACTCAAAGAAGTTTGCGGGTCCTTTTCACAACATCATCAACCTCCAGGACACATCCAAAGGTATTTCCTGGTTATTCCATGTTAAAAAGATCTGAAAAAAATGAGGTATCAAAAAAACCTTGGATTGTTATGCTATTAAAACAGCCACTAGATGACGTTGTTTCAATGAGTTCTCTGGAACCTTGAAAATTAAAATGTCCCCCTCTCTCCAATCATGTGGTTGTCCTCTGGAAGCCCACTGTAAATGCAGAAAGGCACCACAGTAGTAGGGCTGTGGATTTTTTCTTTAAGGTAAAGGCAGCCTATGTGTGTGATCAGAGACCCAGCTTTTCTGTAATGAGAGCATTACACATATACAGTGCTGACTGCAGTGAGTGTAAGGCACTGGAAAGGATCCTGCACTGTGGCTCCCACCAACAGTCAACCTCCAGCAGTTTGTTGCCTCCCCACCAACACTTTTTTGCCTCTGCAAACCCAACAGACCGAGTTCCGTGCTTTGAGAGATGTGGAATCTGTTTTGGATCATACACGTAGCATAGATAAAGCAAGCAGCAGATTGTGCGTGGCATAACTTGACAAACAGCTTTTGGTCTGTCATTTCCTCAGCCAACTCCTGCAGGTTTTAACATTAGATTTGCCTGTGTGCAGACAGATTAGATCTGCCTGGGTTGCTGGGACCGTGCAGGAATGTGTGTGCTGTCTCCCACTTGCTCGCTAACTTCGCTTTTTCAAACAACCCAGGAATGCCCCATTCCTGGGTTGTTTGATGTGACATCTGAACATGACACAATAAACCATGGATTCAAACTCTGAGTTGTTTGTCACACAACAACCCGGAATTCCAGATCTAGACGCTGCATCAAACAATCCAGGAATGATGTGTCCTTGGGTTGTTTGAAAAAGTGGATGCAAAGTGGAAGCGGCAAGCAGGCAGGGGGCACCCACGTGGGCCCAACAATTCATGGGCTAAACAACCAATAAATTGTCATTAAGTGCAAACCGAGTCAATGGGACCTACTTCTGAGCAGACGTACATAGGATTGCACCATTAGAAAACCTGATTTTTTTTCTTTTCTTGCTTTTGTTTTTTCTCTTTCTGTTTTGTTGAAATTTATGATAAAATATTAATTAAAATAGCTTTCCCCAATCTGGTGCCCTCCACATATGTTAGACTATAATTCCCATATTGGCTGCATGGGAGCCATACATACTACAGTTGGCCATGCTGGCTGGGGATGATGGGACTCGTACTCCAACACAGCTGGAGGGTGTCAGGTTGGGGAAAGCTATTCTAACATTTCACGCAGCTACAGCCATGAGAAGGCAAGGAATCAGGAAGGTTTCCCAAGATCCAGACTCTCTAGCACCTGCCCCCTTGTGGATATTCATGTCTGGATTGTCATGTATTTGTGTTTGTGTTGCTTTTTTATTTTTTTGCTGCTTTGGATAGGTAAATTGTGAATTGCCTTGTAATGGTTTCATTATAGTGTTTGCTTAGTCTAGTATAATGAGTTGTTAAAACTTGGCTAGTATTAATATTCTATAAGTTTGTTTGCTTTGATTATTTATGTGATGAACTTTATTTTTATGGGATACTGATATGGGTGTGGGAAGATTAAGTCCCTCTTTCGCCAGCATGGCAGGCCCTCCCCACTCCTCACATATGCTTAAAAAAACCCTGATGAGATATCTAATTAAGGATCTGCTGACATAGATCATGCCTCTGGTTTGGCCCTCAGTGTGAGTTTATTGGACGTAGGGAACCCTGGGACATATAGTTCCTGCAGTGCTGGATGTCCCATGTTAAGTTCTCGTGCACCATGGAAAATTATGTTGATCAAAAACAACAAAGGGTCTTGTGGCACCTGAAATTTATTTATTTATTCCAGCATATGCTTTTATGGACACTGTCCACTTTATCAGACATATTTATCAGGCTCCCCGGCTCCGACTTGCTGCCATTCCACAATTCCAGATGCCAGAGAGGGACTCCTTCCCTGTTGTTACCACCATCTGGTGATATCAGTGGAGGCTGGTGGCTCCAATGTCAGTGGAGGAGTGAATCCGTTCTGGGTTTCAGTCAGAACCCTAAAGAAGCTATCCAAGGTACTCCTCTGGTGCACGAGAACTTAACTCCACTGATATTGGAGCCACCAGCCTCCAAGATTTAGGCAAGGGAAAGAGGCAATTGGGCTGTTCTCAGTGGTTCATGGGAAGGTTGGGAGAGGTGTTTGGTCTCCATCACACTCCAAATGATGTCATCAGGAATATTTTTATTCATTCATTCATTCATTTCATTTCTATATCACCCAATAGCCGAAGCTCTCTGGGTGTTTCACAAAAATTAAAACCAAAGAGCACACAAAGAAACAGTATAAAATATATAAAACATTAAAACCACAGTATAACAATAAAACCAGAATAAAACCTTGACACAAATATGTCAAGATATTATTTATTTCTATATGAAATATATGAATATGTCAAGATATGAATTTCAGACTGGTCTCAGGGGGGTGGGGATGAGTTGTTTTCTGAGGATGTGTGGTTGTGTGTGCGGGAGGGTTGTGTGTGTGTGTGTGTGAACACAAGTTGTATAAACCTATTCATTCCAAACTGAGCGGAGAAAAAAAGTTCACTCACCACTGTTGCCTGGTGATTTCGCTGCTAGTAGCATGAGAGAGATGACTCACGTGCAAGTACTTTGTATGTTAACTGTAAATCAGCGGCAGTAGTTCCTGGGGAGTGGGCAGTAAAATGTATGATCAAAGGAAATGTTAGTGATTACCGTAAGAACATAAGTAGAACCGTGGTGGCCCAGAACAAAGGCCTATCTAGCCCTATAGTAGCCAACCAGATGCCTGTGGCAAGCCCACAAACAGGACATGAGTGCAACAGCACCCTCCCGCTCATGACCCACAACAACTGGTACTGAGAGACAACGTAGATATATGTGAATAACATACAAAAATTATGTGCGTGTGGTCATTGTAGCTAATGAGCTGGATGGATGATAAGTGACATTACATTAAAGGAGTGACGAAATCAAACAGGTCAGCACAATAATACTGTTTAAACCTGGTCTGAAAGAAATGGAAAACTGGTATAAAATGTATGGTATGATAAAGTATTTTCGCAGATTCACGCTTTTTAAAAAATGTATTAGGAAAATAAAACTGCTGAAACTTCATAGCCAGGCACAATAAAGCTGTGACTGACTTTCGATAAGATGCTTGTTTGTGCTTCTGACTTTTCCCAGACAGTGGTGCTGTTTGACAAATAATGTCCGTGCAACTGAACTGAACTGACTCAACTCAACTCATGAGATACTAAAATTGTGCCTCAGGATACAGTTCTTTGCAACATCAGAGTGAAAAGTAAGATAGATAGAAATAGGTGTACATGTGAGCTGCTTTAGAATTCATTTTTCAGTATTTCTTTAGCATTTGGCCATTATGTTACTTTGTTGTTGTTGTTCAGTCGTTCAGTAGTGTCCGACTCTTCGTGACCCCATGGACCATAGCACGCCAGGCCTTCCTGTCCTGCGCTCTCTCCCGGAGCATGCTCAAGTTCATATTCATTGCATCCGTGATGCTATCTAGCCATCTCATCCTCTGCCGTCCCCTTCTCCTTTTGCCTTCAGTCTTTCCCAGCATCAGGGTCTTTTCCAGGGAGTTTTCTCTTCGCATTAGGTGGCCAAAATATTGGAGCTTCAGCTTCATTATCTGTCCTTCCAATGAGCACACAGGGTTGATTTCCTTTAGGATGGACTGATTTGACCTCCTTGCAGGCCAGGGCACTCGTAAGAGTCTTCTCCAGCACCACAGTTCGAAAGCATCAATTCTTCGGCGCTCAGCCAAGAAGTCCAGCTCTCACAGCCATACATTACTACTGGGAAAACCATAGCTTTGATTAGACGGACCTTTGTCGGCAAGGTGATGTCTCTGCTTCTTACTATGCTGTCTAGGTTGGCCATAGCTTTCCTCCCAAGGAGCAAGCGTCTTTTAATTTCATGGCTACAGCCACCATCTGCGGTGATCTTGGAGCCCAAGAAAGTAAAATCTGTCACTGCTTCCATTTCTTCCCCTTCTATATGCCAGGAAGTGATGGGGCCAGATGCCATGATCTTAGTTTTTTTAATGTTGAGTTTCAAACCAGCTTTTGCACTCTCCTCTTCCACCCTCAACAAGAGGCTCTTGAGATCCTCTTCGGTTTCTGCCATTAGGGTGGTATCGTCTGCATATCGGAGGTTGTTGATAATTCTCCCGGCAATCTTAATTCCGACCTCTGATTCATCCAACCCGGCATTTCTCATGATGTACTCTGCATATAAGTTAAATAAGCAGGGTGACAATATGCAGCCTTGTCGTACTCCTTTCCCAATTTTGAACCACTCTGTTGTTCCATGTCCGGTTCTTACTGTTGCTTCTTGACCCTCGTACAGGTTTCTCAGGAGACAGGTAAGGTGGTCTGGTACTCCCATCACTTTCAGAATTTGCCACAGTTTGTTGTGATCCACACAATCCAAGGCTTTAGCGTAGTCAATGAAGCAGAAATAGACGTTTTTCTGGAATTCTCTTGCTTTCTCCATGATCCAGCGAATGTTGGCGATTTGATCTCTAGTTCCTCTGCCTCTTCGAAACCCAGCTTGTACTTCCGTATGTTACTTACACTGCAACAAATGCACATGCTGTAATGTCCAGTGGGTTCTGTGGAGATGTCACAAACTCGGTTTAATATTGGTCCAGCACATGGTTGCCTGGATGTAACTCCAGTGCCTGTGAATTTGGTAAATGAAGCAAGATGGAAGCCAGATGCTGAGCAAGAGGGTAATCTGTATTCTGCAGAATCTAGGGTGAGTGTTGCCATTTGATGAACTCCCAGGTGTCCCATTTCCCCATATTTAATAACTAACCGGTTACAAAATTGCCTCCCGAACATCACTCTGTAAGAAATTCAGGGGCAGATGATGGGATCTGTGGAAGCACTGTGTGGAGAAAATAAGTCAGACTCCTACTGATCCCTCCCCCATTTATTTTGTGTGGAAACTTTGAAATGCAAAAGAACTTTGCATGTTCTTTTTAGCCCCAGTACAACGCAGAGTTAGGCGTGCTTAACTCTGTGTTTTACGGTTGCTTCTGTATATACAAGTGAAACCCACATGGCAGTTGGTAGAGGTGCGATGGGCGATAGCTCACTTCATTGTCACTAGGAAAAATGTAACGGACCATTTGCTTAGGGTGCAATCCTATGGCCACCAGATAGCGACTAGGCAGGCATAGGATTTTTCAGTTTATGGAAACTGAGCTTGGAGCCAGCACGCCGAGCTCAGTTCCCAGAAATCCAGCTCCCTGCCCCCGCCGCCCCATAAGAGTCGCAGTTCATCCCCAGCTCAGAAGAGCAGTGCTGAGCAGCCGAAAAGGTGGCATTCCTGGGGGCAGAGAGGGGAAGGGACTGTGGAAGCGCTTCCTGTGCACTGTCCACCCTCCTCTCCCTGCTCCAAGGCACCCCGGTTAGACAGCCAAAATCAGCCATCTAGCTGCAAATGCAGGGCAGCCAGAGCACAGAGAAGAAGACTCCCTCTGAGCTCCGCCCACACTGCATTGGATAGTCAGCCGCCTCTGAATGCAGAGGTGGCCGACTATTCCTATAGGATTGCACCCTTAATTACTTACTCTGCAGCACAATCCTAATCATGTTTACTCAGAAGTCATTCCCACTGTGTTCAATGGGGACATATGAGCACTGCAATCTTTCACTGACTCATACCCTAGGCCCACCTAGTTCAGTATTGTCTATACTGACTGGCAGTGGTTGTCCAGGGTTCAGAAGGAATCTTTCCCAGCCCTGCCTGAAGATGCTGGGGTTTGAACCAGGAAGCGTCTGTATGCAAAACATTCTCTACCACTGAGCTACTACCAGAGAGATGCAGCACTGGCACTTTTTGATTAGCAGGGATGCTGACAGCATCTGCCACCCCCCTCTGACTTGTTCCTTCTGAGCTTAGCTGCCATCTTCACAGCAGCTGGAGAGAAATGAATGTTCCCACCCAGCGACAATCTATTATTCCTTATTGTTATGTAAAGTATTTTATGGTGGCATGGCCTTCAATGGGCAGTTGCAACCCATTAGCTGTACAAAAGACCTACTCCTAGCAAATAAAACCTGCTAGAATTGGTTTGTTGATATTGGTATGCAATTTTGGACTGCAATATTGGACTCTCCTGAAATTTTGGACTCTCCTTGGGGGTGTGGCTGCAACACTGCCTGCAGTTTTGGACTCTCCTTGGGGGTGTAGCTCTGGGGTCTCTCATGAGGTCATCAGAAGGCATGTTCCTAGTGCTTCCACATGGACCCATGGCCTGGTTGGAGTCCACCAGGAAAAGAACCTTCAGTGTGGTGGCCCCCTTCCTGTGGAATTCCCTGCCTTTGGAGGCCAGGCAGGTGCCAACGTTGTATTCCTTCCAGCACCTCCTGAAGACATTGTTATTTTGAGATAACAATGAGTGACCAGCCATGGTTATTAAATTCTACCTTTTTGGAATTTGTTCTTTGAAAAAAACGTTTTAACTTTTTTAACCTGGTGTTTTATTCTTTTTCCTTTGTTGTTCTCTGCTCTGAAATCTTCTGATGTGAAGCGGTATATAAATTTTGTAAGTAAATATACACATAAATAAATAAAATGATGAGTGCCTGTACTTCAACATTTACTGCTACACCAGTGGGTACAGCCCTTCTAGTTTGAGGGCCAAACTAGATGTGATGTTAAAAGTGTCTTTTCAAGGGCAAATAGCCATGGGAGGGGGGGGAGGAGGGGGTGATAATATTAATGAGCTTCTACCACACATTGAAAACTTGGTTGTTCAGGCAGGCATTTGGGGTGGTTTAGGGTATTTTTAGAACATTATGTTTTAATGCTTAATTTTACTGTTTTTGATTGTTGTATTATTGTACATCACCCAGAGTGGCCAATTGACTGGCCAGATGAGCAAGTAAGACATTTATAAATGAATAAATTTAATAAATAAATAAATAAATAAATAAATATTGGGATCTCAGCTAGTGACAAGGTAGAGTTTAGCCCTTTTCTCCTCTGCTGTGATCCTGATGGAAATGGCTTCTATGACTACTATTTGCATTGGGAGGAAATCCACCATTGATGTCATGTCTTGTTTGGACCTGTGCATCAGACTATAGCCTTAGTGTCACTGTCTGCAAAATGGCAGCTTTAGCCAAAGTAGCTTGAGGACAGCAGCCTAGGACACAGAAGGACATTTCATACAATATTTCACATTTTTTTCCTCTAAGATCAAAGGGAAAGGCAACATGACAAGACAACTCATTTATGGAAGCAATTCTAAGAAATAACTAAGGGCAGAAAGCTGCTTTCACTGCTAATTGAGCTATTTGTACTTTAAGATATATAGATCATGTGAATGTATGTGAACATTTTTCTTACGTTGGGTTTTTTTTTTTTGTTATTTTCTTTGATTGCCCCCAGTAGTGGGCAACATCTGGGGGGCAGAGGGCCCCTGGAACCCACTGCAAGCTGCAGCCCATTCCTGCCAAAATTGTTGCCACCAGTGAAATTGCTGCTAAATTTGTGGCAGTGGCAAGAAGGTGGCAATTTTGCAAGCAATGTGTGTGTGTGTGTGGGGGGGTGCAGGCTCATGGCTTGTTTACTTGCAAAATCACCATCTTCTTTGTTGCTGCCATTGCTGCAGCAGCAAATTCAGCAGTGAGGCTGGGGGGGTCACAAAAACAGCCACAAGGGGGCGCCTGCACTCTGTGTGTTGCCCACCCCTGATTTACAGTGTTGTTTTGTGAGCTTAAAGCCCTCTTTTTAACTATGTCAGCTTTATCTCTCTTCCTTTTTAATTGCCAAATATCAGGTTTGCTTCTTATAGAACACTGTCCTTTATGACCTGTGTTTCTTTCCTTACTGCTGTGGAAATAATCATCAGAAAGTTAAAATTGCCTAAGAAAAGTCCCATTGCAATCAAAGGTACTTAAGTGCACTTAAACTTGTCTGGATGACACTTTATATTTTCATTTTCTCATGCACCTGGCATCATTGCCATGACTAGTAGTGATTATGTTCTGCTGTAACTTTGATACCTTAAGGGCACAATCCTATGGGAATAGGCGGCCGCCTCCGAACTTGGAGGCTACCGCCTATCCAATGCAGGGCAGGAGAAGCGCAGAGGGGATTGTTCCCTCCACACTTCTCCTGCCCTGCATTTGTGGCTAAGCAGCCGATTTCAGCTGTCTAGCCACAGGATGGCGGGGCGGAGGAGGAGGCTGCTGGACAACACATAGGATGTGTTGTACCCGCATTTCTGCCTTCCTTGACCCAGAACGCCCCCCAGAACACCCCATTTCAGCCACTCCGTGCTCCTCTTCCAAGCGGGACTGCAGGACCGCTCCATGCTGCCTGCAAGTCAGTGTGGAAGGGCGGTTCTCCAGGAACTGACCCCAGAACGTGGGCTCAGAGGTTGGTACCCAGAAAACCACATATCCTATGGCTTTCTAGCCACTGACTAGCGGCCATAGGATTGCTCCCTTGGAAATCTAAGTGTTTGGCTATACCCATCAATCTGATTTCACAGGTTTGTAAACCCAAGACAAAGTTCACCTTCACCATATAATACTAGGCACAACATGTCTAACAGACTGTTTGCTAATTTAGCACCCAGATGTAACGGCACTCTTGTCTTGTATACAAAAGTGTTGCAAGTGTTTTGAATTATGTGGCTCCATTAAACTAATGCATGTCTTCCCTTATAGGATGATATAGGAATATAAATAGGCATGTCGTATTTTTAGAAAATCTTTAATTAAGACAAGAATTAATGGCTGCATTTGAGTCAGGTAGCTCGTAGCTCGGATAAGATAACTTATCTGCTTCAAAGTACAGCACTGATAAGTCTTTTATGTTTTAGTGCTGAGATTAAGAGAAAGGATAAATTCTGAAGCCACAAGTTGCAAAAGTTACTCAATTTGGCTGTGTACGTACAACAAAATTTAGAATTTTTGATGATTTTTATTGTAATAATAATTGTTACTTAAATGCCATCCATGTATATGGTGCCTTCTGATGTACTGGCTTGTTTGAGGTGGAGGAAGTCATCCACTAAATCAGCCTTCCCTAACATGGAACCCCCAGATATGTTTGACTACAACTCCCATCAATCCCAGCCAGCATGACCATTCCTCAATGCCAGTGTGGGGGGAAAAGAGAAGTTCCAGGGGTGTGTTGGGGGTGGTCCAGGAAAGACACTCCTGGCCCCCAGACATGCCCCCAAACCAGCCGGTAATCTACACAAGTCCTGGAGCTAGTGTAGATTAATTCCCTCCCATTGATTTCTGCTAATTACTCTTTCTACTCTACCTGATAAAGTATGAATATCTGCCAGATAAAAAAGAGGGAGATAGGCATAGCAGGTGAAATGTTCTCAAGTGCTAGAACCATTGTCTGCCTTGTGGAAATTCCAGGGATTTGTTAACAAAGGTCACATAAGAGTGGAAATAGCAGATAAGAATGGAATTTGCTCTCTTATCCATTTCCTCCCACATCTGAGAACTCCAGTTATTCAGGCCTCCATCAAAAGCTAGCTCATGTCAGTCAACTTGTTTGGGAACTCACTCATGATTTTACAGTATTATGCGGAGGTGTAGTTTCTACAGAGGTATCATAGTTATTTATGAGGAGTTTGTTTACAAAATGAAATCCATATATGGACTTACTAAATTCATATCGGTCCTTGAGCTTATTACTGACTTATTACCTTGCTATCTCTGCTAGAAATAAGCCAACAAGGATAGGAAATCTGTTAGCTGGGAGTTCTTGAACAAAAACCTCTCTGTGTAGTTGAAATCAGACAATACTTCAAAGCATACACTGGAGCTACTGAATGCACAATCAAGAATCTAGAATATATGTTCTTTTGTAATGCCTTGAGACACAGCTCAGTTTGAGATTGTGTTAATATTTTGATCTGTGAGGTGAGCCCTGTTTAGTTGTTATGCCCAAACAGCATATCTCAGTGCATGTGAGGGGCACAGGGCAGTGCCCATGGGCCCTGTCCCCACCCTCCCTGCACATGCCAGCCCTGACCTTCTTTTGTTGAGGGTGAATGTCTGACAGGCACCTCTACTTGCATTTGCTTGAACACAAATAGAGGTCCCCTTCAGGCCTCCATGCTCAACACCATGGGTGGGTTGGGCACCAAGGAAGCAGGGATAGAGATGTCATGGGCCAGGCCAGCATGGATGGCTCTATACTCCTTATTCATTCATTTATTCATGCATTCATTTCCTTTCTGTACCACCTAACAGCTGAAGCTCTCTTGGTGGTTCACAAAAAAATAAAACCACAGTGTGCAGCATAAAACAAGATAAAATATGAAAGCTTAAAACCACAATATAAGAGTACAGCCAGAATAAAACCTAGCAGCAATTCAGAGATTCAAAATACAGATTTAAAACACCAGAGCTAAAAGATTAGGAAACTAAAATGCTAAAATACTGGAAGAATAAAAAGGTCTTCACTTGGCGCTGGAAGGAGAGCAATGTAGGCTACAGGCAAACCTCCCTAGGGAGCTCATTCCACAGCCAGGGTGCCACAGCAGAAAAGGCCCTCTTTCTGGTAGCCACCCGCCTCACTTCCTTTGGCAGGGGCTGCTGGAGAAGGATCCCTGAGGATGATCTTAGGGTCCAGGCAGGCACATATGGGAGGAGGCGATCCTTCAGATGACCTGGTCCAAAGCCGTTTAGGGCTCTGAATGTCAATGCTAGCACTTTGAATCAGGCCTGGAAATGGATGGGCAGCCAGTGCTGCCTTACATGTGTTGATATATCCTGCTTGGCCATAACCCCTGAATAGGGTTGTGGTAGCATATGAAGTGGGATATAAAGTTGTATAACAGATGAGAGAGAAGCAGGACTTGCTTGGAGGGTATATAGAAGGCACACACCTAGGAATTCCTGCAGTTAAAACAGTTGTATAGACCCATCTCTGCAATTCCCCCTCCAATAAATTTCCCACAACCTAATCCAAAGGCTGAATCATTTTCAATGGCACTTTCTAGCTATGCTAACTAAACCATCCATCCAATCTTGATTAAGTGAACTTTAAATCCCATTAATTTCAAGAATTGAGACTCAAGCATGTTGAGCTGGACTCTGCATTCTGACATGTTGATAATTTCTATAACATGCCTCATCCACTCCAAGTGATGGCAACCGCGATAAGAGAGTCTCACCCAAGCTGGGCGGGTTCACAGCAAGAGTTCAGATTCCAGAGAAGTGGAGTCAGGCAAGACAAAGCAGGGCAAATCCAGGTTTGGGCAAGGCAAGTCAAAGTCTATAATCTGGTAAAGCAGGGGTGGGCAACTTGTCACCTTCCAGATGTTTTGGCCTACAGGTCCCATCAGACCCAGCCAGCATAAAATGGTGAGGGCTGATGGGAGCTGTAAGACAAAACATCTGGGGGACCACAGATTGCCCAAACCTGTGGTAAAGCAAAGCAAGATAAGGTGAAGGAAAGCAAAGCAAAGCAAAGAAAAGAAAAGGCAAGGCAGGATGCAGATAGCCACCTCAACAGCTCCAGGGGGAGCTCAGACTAGAGAATCCTAGCAGCAAGGCTTAAATGTTGTTTCAGCCTGAATGATGCTTCAGCAACAGGTAACCTTGGACTGAGCCTGATCTATCTGACTAGCTCTGCTTCCAGTGAGAGACATTTTCTCAGTTAAAGGGGCCTGGCATGCTTCAACAGCATGGGAAGACTGTGGCTCTGCTGAGGCTTCTGGGCTGGCATCCTTGGAATCAGAGGATAGGCGGCAACATGACCATCCCAGGATGGAGAGATTCTGGCAAAAATGGCTCCTCTTGCACAGATGTTTATGGGGTAGAGGGGATGTCCAGTTCTGAGGTCAATTCTCTCTCCCATCTGATTATCACCACTCAGTCCAAGTACTTATCCCTTGAAGATGGGGAGTCAAGCCCCAGGGTCATGCCACCAGCATGCTATTTTTCACAGCATTTGGTATACAACATGCATACCTGCCAGAATCTTAACTTGGAAAGCCAGTTCTAACAGAATGCTGACAAGCACATTATCATCCTATTAATATTAATATTTTTATATTTTTAACCTTTATTTTGTGTACCACCCAGAGAGCTTTGGCTATTGGGTGGTATAAATATGCTGCAAATAAATATTCATTTACATTGACATGTTTGTAAAGCAAAATGAATATTTGGAAAAGAGATGAAGGGTGTTGCGAAGTGATAGGTATGATCAAGTTAATTGTTAAGGGAAGGCTGAAATAATAGCAGATACAATTTCTTTATAAATAGAATTAATCCACCAGGATTAACTGGATATATCCCAATCAGATCCAAATCAGTATATGCAAGTTCTTATGATGAGATTTCTTTCAAGATCAAGATTCTTTTACAGATTCTTCTGTGAATGTTGACTGTGAAGCTAATCCTGCTGAGTTCAATAGGACTCACTCCCAAGTAAGATAGGGTTGCAGCCTTAAAGGAACTTCCTGGTAGGAAGTTCCAGGTAGAGAAGATTTTAAGGTATGTCGAAATCAAGGACGAATCTGTCACAGTTGTCAATATGGTATACACTGCATCCTCAGGCTGCAGTTTTGTGCCCAGTTAAGCTTGTACAAGCTCCAGAGAAATCACTGATATTTGTGCATGAATAGTTTTGAACAGAATCTTAGTCCCAATTGAATGTATGTTCACAATTCAGTTCTAAATGGGCCCAACGTACTGTTCCAGAATTAAGAAGAAAATAAGAAACAATTTATATTCCATTATCTCCTTTGTGGCAAGGCTTACTTCTGCATTATTAGAAGCTGAACAGTGACTGAGAAAAGGAAGACAGAGATTAGCGAATTTTAATGAGAACTGGATCTCATTTATTCATTTATTTTTGAAGTCTAGATTTAATTTGGAATGTGTTAAATATAGAAGCCATAAATAGAAAGGTAGAGGTAGAAATAGATACACACACTCATTCCCTCACTCACTGACACTTCTATAAATGTGTGTGTGTATTTTTAGTTATATATTTATATCTAAATGTATTTCTATATATGTATCCTTTTTATTATTTTCACAAATTATTTTCAAGATATAACCAAAAAAAGAAAAAATAGAGACACTTATAACATTTCAAAAATAACGTAAGGACTTGAACCATCCATGAATTTAGAATTCTAATACATTACAAAAAGTGACCAATTCTGAATAAACTTGTTTACAGAACCTTGTTCTTCATAATCTTCTTAAATAAGTCAATTTTATCATGTAAACCTTAAATTTAAGTCTTTAAGGGAGCAATCCTATGGCCGCTAGTCAGCGGCTAGATGGCCATAGGATACATCGGTTTCCGGGAAACGACCTCGGAGCCTGTGCTCTGAGGTCGGTTCCCTGAGAACTGACCTTCCCCCCTTCTGCACTGATTCACAGGCAGCTTGGAACAGCCCCTCACTCTGAGCTCAGAAGAGGAGCATGGAGCAACAAAAATGGGGTGTTCTTGGGGGCATTCCAGGGTGAGGAAGGTGGAAATGCCGGTACGACACATCCTATATTTCATCTGGCAGCTGCTTCCCGCGCTCCGCCTTCCCGTGGCTAGACAGCTGAAATCGGCTGTCTAGCTGCAAATGCAGGGCAGCTGAAGCATGGAGGGGACGATCCCCTCCATGCTTCTCCTGTTCTACATTAGATAGGCGGTTGCCCCCGAGTTCAGAGGTGGCCGCCTGTCCTGATAGGATTGTGCCCTAAGATGACCAAGTAAAACACACAATGGGCCTATTGGCCCATTTATAAAATAATTAGAGATAGGGGAGAATTCCGCCATGGACCCCAATGAGGCCGGATTCCAGGAATCCGGCCCCACTGGGGCCCATGTTGGAACGGAGCTCCCCGTTCCACCTCCCCCCACGGATCGGATCAGTCTTTGCGTCGATCCTGCAGAGCCGGCCACCTGCTCTGTATCACTGGCGAATGTCGATATGGCCAGCAGGCATTGCCGTGCCGTATTGCTGTAAGTAAGTCTCCAGATGCAAGTGGCATAGTGGGTGCCATTTGTGGCTGTAAAGCTGGTAGATTAGCCTAAATGAAGCCATTCACGTTTTTTGACATGATGGCTACACAAATATTTGCGTAGTCTATCGTGAGAACAGGGACGCAAATGGTGTAGTGGATGCCATTTGCAGCTGTAAAGCTGGTAAATTAAACTAAATACATCCGTAAATGGCTGCATTTAGGCTAATCTACCAGCTTTACGGCCACAAATGGCACCCACTATGCTATTTGCCCCCTTCATAGATCACTGCCTCGTTGTGGCGAAGGGGCTTGCATAATTCAGTGAATCCATAAGCTATGCCGTGCAGGGCCACCCAAGACGGACAGGTCATGGCAGAGAGTTCTGACAAAATGTGGTCCACTGGAGAAGGAAATGGCAACCCACTCCAGTATTCTAGCCAAAAAAAAACCCCATGGAACATATCACAAGGCTAAAAGATATGACGCAGGAAGATGAGCCCCTCAGGTCGGAAGGTGTCCAATATACTACTGGGGAAGAGCAGAGGGAATTTACAAGTAGCACCAGAAAGAGTGAAGCGGCTGGGCCAAAGCCGAAAGGACACTAAGCTGTGGATGTATCAGGTGGTGAAAAGAAAGTCAGATGCTGTAAGAACAATATTGTTTAGGAAACTGGAATGTCAGATCAATGAATCAAGGTAAGCTGGAGGTGGTCAAACATGAGATGGCAAGATTGAACATCGACATCTTGGGAATCAGCGAACTAAAATGGACAGGCATGGGCGAATTTAATTCAGGTGACCATTATATCTACTACTGTGGGCAAGAATCCCTTAGAAGAAATGGAGTAGTACTCATAGTCAATCAAAGGGTGGGAAAAGCAGTACTGGGGTACAATCTCAAAAACGATAGAATGATCTTAGTACAAATCCAAGGCAAACCATTCAACATCACAGTAATTCAAGTCTATGCCCCAACCACTGAGGCTGAAGAAGCTGAAGTTGATCGGTTCTGTGAAGACCTACAACACCTTCTAGAACTAACACCAAAAAAAGATGTCCTCTTCATCATAGGGGATTGGAATGCTAAAGTAGGAAGTCAAGAAATCACCGGGATAACAGGTAAGCATGGCCTTGGTGTACAAAATGAAGCAGGACAAAGGCTAATAGAGTTTTGCCAAGAGAACACGCTGATCATAGCAAACACTCTTTTCCAACAGCACAAGAGGCGACTCTACAGATGGACGTCACCAGATGGTCAATACTGAAATCAGATTGATTATGTCCTTTGCAGCCAAAGATGGAGAAGCTCTATACAGTCAGTCAAAACAAGACCTGGAGCTGACTGTGGCTCAGATCATGAGCTTCTTGTTGCAAAATTTCGGCTTAAATTGAAGAACGTAGGGAAAACCACTAAACCATTCAGGTATGACCTAAATCATATCCCTTATGAATACACAGTGGAGGTGAGGAATAGATTTCAGGGATTAGACCTGATAGACAGAGTGCCTGAGGAACTATGGACGGAGGTCCGTCACATTGTTCAGGAGGCAGCAACTCAATCCATCCCAAAGAAAAAGAAATGCAAGAAAGCCAAGTGGCTGTCTGATGAGGCTTTACAAGTAGCTGAGGAAAGAAGGGAAGCGAAAAGCAAGGGAGAAAAGGGAAGATATACCCAACTGAATGCAGATTTCCAGAGAAGAGCAAGGAGAGACAAGAAGGCCTTCTTAAATGAACAATGCAAAGAAATCGAGAAAAACAATAGAATGGGAAAGACTAGAGATCTCTTCAAGAAAATTGGAGATCTCAAGGGAACGTTTTGTGCAAAGACGGGCATGATAAAGGACAAAGAAGGCAGGGACCTAACAGAAGCAGATGAGATTAAGAAGAGGTGGCAAGAATACACAGAAGAATTATACAGGGAAGATCTTAATATCCCTGATAGCCATGATAGTTTGCTCACTGAACTTGAGTTGGACATCCTAGAGAGTGAAGTCAAGTGGGCCTTAGGAAGCATTACTAACAACAAAGCTAGCGGAGATGACAGTATTCCAGCTGAGCTATTTAAGATCCTAAAATATGATGCTGTTAAAGTGCTGCACTCAATATGCTAACAAATTTGGAACACTCAACAATGGCCACAAGATTGGAAAAGGTCAGTTTACATTCCAATTCCAAAGAAGGGCAATGCCAAGGAGTGTTCAAACTACCGTACAATTGCGCTCATTTCACATGCCAGCAAGGTTATGCTCAAAATCCTACAAACTAGGCTTCAGCAGTATGTGAACCAAGAACTACCGGAAGTACAAGCTGGTTTTCATAACTACATAAATGTTTACGTAGCCTATCACAGCTGATTTAAAAGAAAAAAAACACGTGTGTATGCAAATGGCGGCGCCCATGGGCGCCGCCATTTGTGTCCCTTAGTTTGGCATGTCTTAGTCTACATAAACATTTACGTAGACTAAGACGGCGAAAATAAGGGAACGCAAATAGCGTAGACGCTATGCTATTTGCATTCCCCTTATTTTCGCTGTCTTAGTCTACGTAAATATTTATGTAGACTAAGACGTGCCAAAATAAGGAACGCAAATGGCGGCGCCCATTCTAGTCTTTCCCATTCTGTTGTTTTCCTCGATTTCTTTGCATTGTTCATTTAAGAAGGCCTTCTTGTCTCTCCTTGCTATTCTCTGGAACTCTGCATTCAGTTGGGTATATCTTCCCCTTTCTCCTTTGCTTTTCGCTTCCTTTCTTTCCTCAGCTACTTGTAAAGCCTCATCAGACAGCCACTTGGCTTTCTTGCATTTCTTTTTCTTTGGGATGGATTGAGTTGCTGCCTCCTGAACAATGTTACGGACCTCTGTCCATAGTTCCTCAGGCACTCTGTCTATCAGGTCTAATCCCTGAAATCTATTCCTCACCTCCACTGTATATTCATAAGGGATATGATTTAGGACATACCTGAATGGTTTAGTGGTTTTCCCTACATTCTTCAATTTAAGCCGAAATTTTGCAAGAAGAAGCTCATGATCTGAGCCACAGTCAGCTCCAGGTCTTGTTTTGACTGACTGTATAGAGCTTCTCCATCTTTGGCTGCAAAGGACATAATCAATCTGATTTCGATATTGACCATCTGGTGATGTCCATGTGTAGAGTCGTCTCTTGTGCTGTTGGAAAAGAGTGTTTGCTATGATCAGCATGTTCTCTTGGCAAAACTCTATTAGCTTTTGTCCTGCTTCATTTTGTACACCAAGGCCATGCCTGCCTGTTATCCCGGTGATTTCTTGACTTCCTACTTTAGCATTCCAATCCCCTATGATGAAGAGGACATCTTTTTTTGGTGTTAGTTCTAGAAGGGTGTTGTAGGTCTTCATAGAACCGATCAACTTCAGCTTCTTCGGCATCAGTGGTTGGGGCATAGACTTGAATTACTGTGATGTTGAATGGTTTGCCTTGGATTCGTACTGAGATCATTCTATCGTTTTTGAGATTGTACCCCAGTACTGCTTTTCCCACCCTTTGATTGACTATGAGTACTACTCCATTTCTTCTAAGGGATTCTTGCCCACAGTAGTAGATATAATGGTCACCTGAATTAAATTCCCCCATGCCTGTCCATTTTAGTTCGCTGATTCCCATAGCTTATGGCTTCACTGAGTTACGCAAGCCCCTTCGCCACAACAAGGCAGTGATCCATGAAGGGGAAGAATTTTTTATTCTTCCCCTTCATACCTACTCTAAATGTATATATAAATATATAGATCATCACCGAAGAAAGGCCATATAGGTGAGTGGTGAAAAAGAATTTTTTACCACTCACCTATACGGCCTTTCTTCGGTGAGGATCTATATATTTATATCTACATTTAGAGTAGGTATTTATATTGGTGTATTTATATATGAAATAAGGTTGTTTCAATTTATTGGAACTTGTAATGATCAGTTTTATTTGTTCTTATCTTGAATTGTGTGCTGATAAGCCAACTGTGTGTTCATATATACCCCAAATCAGCCCCTGAGATCTGCCTAGGAGGCCTTCTTGGTCATTCTATGACTAACACTGTGTCACCAGGTAATGACACATAAGAGGGCCTCATCGGTAGTTGCACTCACCCTCTGGAACACTCACCCATGTGTGACTTGGTGACTCCATGGAGCTGCCGGCCAGGGCCGCCCGCAGCTGGACTTCCGTCTGCTGCTGGGCTGCGCCGGCAGCAAATGGCAGCCGCCATAGCAGCTGCCATTTGCATCGTTGTGGAGGCCGTGATAAAATTACATAGTCTATCACAGCAAAAGGCAGGAATGCAAATGGTGGCCACTACACCATTTGGGTCCCTGCCTTTTGCCATGATAGGCTACATAGATACTTATGTAGCCTATCACGGCTTGGCAGGGACACAAATGGCGTTGCGGCCGCCATTTGCGTCCCTGCGGAGGCCGTGATAGGCTACGTATATATTTATGTAGCCTATCACAGCAAAAGGCAGGGACGCAAATGGCATAGTGGCCGCCATTTGCATTCCTGCCTTTTGCTGTGATAGACTATGTAATTTTATCACGGCCTC
This sequence comes from Heloderma suspectum, assembly GCF_057233095.1. Taxonomy (NCBI): domain Eukaryota; kingdom Metazoa; phylum Chordata; class Lepidosauria; order Squamata; family Helodermatidae; genus Heloderma; species Heloderma suspectum. The sequence continues at coordinate 279,906,414 of NC_139458.1, forward strand.
CACAAGGATGCAAATGGCAGCTGCTACGGCGGCTGCCATTTGCTGCCGGCGCAGCCCAGCAGCAGACGGAAGTCCAGCTGCGGGCGGCCCTGGCCGGCAGCTCCACGGAGTCACCGTGGAGCAGAGCCGGCCAGGGAAGATTCTGGGGGGAGGGACAGAGTGCCTCCCCCCCACTGCGGATGCCCCCACCCGGAACAAGGTAAGGGATTTGTACATCCCTAGCAGCATGCTAATAGAAACCAAAGAGCTAATACGAGTTAAAGGAAGACCAGTCAAGAGAAGGTTGCAATAGTCAAGACGAGAAATGACCAGAGCATGAACAAGAGTCTTAGCAGAAGAAACAGATCAGAACAGTTGGATCCTGGCAATATTATAGAGGAAAAAACACCAAGACTTGGCTACAGTGTCAATATGTGGAAAAGTGGAATCAAAAATGAAGCCACGACTATGTGCTTTCTCAACCGGATAGATAGTCACATTATTAACAGTAATGGAAAATGTATGTTGAAAAGAAGACTGGTGGGGGGAAGCAATTCTGTTTTTGTCATATTACATTTCAGACGATGATGAAGCATCCAAGCGGAGATATCCAAAAGACGTGCTGAAATGCAATCTTGAACATCAGAAGAAAGATCTGGGGATGAAAGATATAATTGTGTATCATCAGCATACAAATAACATTGGAGGCCATGAGATTGAATAAGATTAGGGATGGACAGGTGTCCCTCCATCCAGGTTCTCTGGCCTTTGCTGAGCCCCTGCCCCCCCTTGCACACACCTGGACCCACACTCGACCTCCCCCTACTCACAAGCCACCTGCACTGACCTGGGACCTTCCACAAGTGTCATTTTGCAAAAGAAAATGGTGATCATGATTATGCACACATCTAGTCTTAGGTAAAATGGCACCATGAATGGCTCATATATGCAAAATTGCAGGCATAAATGGGACATGGTCTTGCATATATGGGTGCTGTTGTGCATAAGACTAGATGTGCACATATTTGTGATCACCATTTTCTTCCTCAAAATGGTGCTCAAGGATGGGTCCTGGGTGAGTGCAGGTGGCTCGGCAAGCATGGGAAGGGGGTTGAGTGGGGGCAGGGGCTTGGTGGGTGTGGCTTGGGGGTGTGGGTGGGGGGAGTCGACTGTACTCCTGGACCCAGTTGGGCATCCATGCCAACCCTAAATAAGATTACCCAAGGACTGCATATAGAGAAAACAACAGTGGGCCCCAGACTAAAACTAGAACCCCAACTGAATGGGGAAAGGAAGATGAAGCCAGCACATTAAATGACCGACCTGAAAGGTAAGAAACTAATCAATTGAAAACAGTCACAAAACCCAAGGTCAGAAATAAAAGATCCTGATCAACCACGTCAAAGGCCGCAGAAAGATCAAGAAGAGCATAATATTTGGTGATCAGAAGATCATCAGTAATCTCCATAAGAGCTGTCCCCATGTAAGAGATGGAATCCAGATTGAAAACGATGCAAGACAGAATTACTAGAGAGAAAGTCAAGGCAATATGAATAAACCACCCATTCCAGGACTTTTGAAACAAAAGGTAAAATAACAAAACAAACAAATAAATAAAATATTTGCTTATGTCTATTTCACAATTAAACAAGAGAGAAAATGCAGGAAATTGATTTTCATTGAATAGAAATCTGGGGTAATTCTTGCTAGGCAGAGGCAACTGGGCGGGGGGCACTCACTGCTGCCCCTTCCTCAAACTTGCTTGGCTCAAGGGCATCCTGGCTTGAGGGAGATTCTAGTGGTGGAAGCCACTTCCTGTGCTTTCTTCCTCCGAGAATCAAGAAGGCCCTGGAACATAAGAGGACAATCTTAAACTACTTCTGGGTAAACATGTCTGGGATTTCATTACACAACATTATTGGGGCTTCCAGAGTGCTGATTATCTATTTGGGGCCATGTTTTGCTGAGCTTTGGATGTCGGGATCTTTGGTTGGTTATCTTGTCTGCATCCCGAGTAGCCTAACCTACTGAAACCCACCTGCCTTCCAGTCAGGAATGTTGCTAACACATGTGTGCTAGTCTCAGCTGCTGAGACAACCCCAGGAATTAAGGCCACCACACATACACACTAGCAACAGTAGCTTGTAAGTGGGTAGAGGGAGCATAGCTTGCCCTAATAGTAGAGGTGGTAGGCCACTATGCCCTACTACCCAGACAGCCATCTTAGTTGACTGCATTAGAATAAGCAGCGATACTAAACTAGGGGCTCCGTCACACCAGGCTTTTATCCTGCAATTGAGATTGATCCTTCACGGAGGTTTGCAGGCTCTTTACATGACGCCATGACCCTCCAGGGCGTCTCCTGCACTAAATGCCCTTTGTTCCATTTTTAAATAGATCTCAGATAATAAGCTATCAAATTACCCCGTTGTGTTTCACTTCAGTTCCCTCTGTCGAAAGAGTAAAAGCGGCAAGAAGAGGAGCGAGATCAATGAAAGAGAATGGAAGACTCAGATACAGGGAGAAGGAGGGGGAAGGGGGTGGGGGGAAAGGAAGCACGTGAAAAAGGGAGTCGTCGTGATCCTGCATTTAAAAAGAAAGCAGAAAGCCCTCTTTTAAATGCAGGATTTTAGGCTGGTGTGGAGATGCCATAGGAAGAAGAAGAAGAAGAAGAAGAAGAAGAAGAAGAAGAAGAAGAAGAAGAAGAAGGTTATTTGGTGAACTAGATAATGCATCAAAATATGTGCAATGCTCCAGCCTCACATATAAAATTGTATTTGGTTCCAACACTTACACTTATTTATAGCAGACACATTGCATTCATAAGAATGGGCAGCTTGAATTTATCCGAGAATAGCTCCAAGCTCTGCAAATTCATAAACCATCAGAATCTCTAGGGGCATATGAAGTTAATTCTCATCTTGTTGTGTTAGGTGGGGGACTTAAGATTAGTTGTACGTTCTTACATATATGTTTTTGGGTAGGTGGATGGGTGGGTGGTATGGGATCTGTTACATTTTTCTTCTTCAATCAAGAAGGCAGGTTTGTAATTTCGAAGTGATTAATTGTGAGCACCAGGGGCTTTCATAAATTCATATTTCCACACAGTATGTTACCATCTTTATCTTGGAATGAAGCTAGTTCATTGTACCATTCTGTCTGAAAATGTGTTGCATTTATGAAATAGTGAAAGCAAATGGGAAGATGTAAAGGATTAGGATGGGGCGGGGAAGGAACGTCCTTCTCCATAGAGTTTTATATTTACCATGGAGAAGAAGCTGGTGACACTATTTTTTTTCCTCCCAGTGAAATACCTTCCAGGAGAGGAAACTCACAAAATCTGTTTTCCTTCTTGTACTTAGCAATTTTTCCTTTTGTTTTTAACTTTGCAGTATTAGAAAGACAGACGTGGGAAGCTAATTTCCCCAACTCACATGTAGAGTTAGGAGCACTTCTGCCAAGTATTACAGTTTAATCCAGTTAAAAGAAGCCCTTTGGGAACAGAATTAAAGCTCCTTTAAAAGCAGTGTTCAGGAAAGCAACAGCTCTGCTTGCTACCAGTTAAATAATGAAAAAGTATACTTTCAGACACTTCCATTGTGTTCAGTTAATTCTAATGCTGGAAGCCATTAGTGTAAGAGAGTCTGAAGTGTTTTGGGTTCTCTCTCTCTTCGGCCCTCCCCCAGTTTAAAGATCCTGCGGCTAAAGGATTGCTGAGGTTCAGGGGAAGCCTCTGGAAAGATATGAAGGTGTCTTTATGTATCACCTCACCATGTGAATTCTTGTATTGCTACTAACTCTTTCTATTGATTATTAAGCACATTATGTTTGAAATAGACGAGACTGAGGCTGTAATTTGAGACACAATTTACTGGGAGTAAGTCCCATTGAACTCAGTGGGACTTACTTCCAAGTTTGCATGCTTAGGATTGCATTGTGAGAGTGCTTATATTTGGTTGGATTGTGCCCCTATGTATTTTTAATACACAAAAATGTAATGTATGAATACATAATGTATGAATGAGGTGAACAATGTGTATCAAGTGCACATGAGAAATCCAAGATTGGCTTTATCTCCAGCCCCTTATGAACAATGTAACTGGGTAGAATTAATACACAAGGACTGAGATAAGGTCCCTGACCGTTTCACTATTTGTCTGCTGTATGCAATGCAAGTGTATGTAGATATGAATCTGCATCGGTCAGGGGCGAAATCTACTGCTGTGATGTCATCTCCAGTGGAGGCTGGTGGCTCTGATGTCAGTGAAGCTGTGAATCCGCTCTGGGTTTCAGTCAGAACTCTAAAGGAGCTTTCCAAGGTGCTGAACCCAATCAGATACCACACCTTGGATAGCTCCTTTACAGTTCTGTCTGGAACCCAGAACAGATTCACAGCCGCACTGACATCGGAGCCACCAGCCTCTACTGGTCATTTCTGCTCAAATGTGTTCATTCTACCCAGTTAGAAAGTGCAGTGGCATGTCAACACATCTGCAAAGTGTGCAATGGCATGTACACACATCTGCAAAGCCAAGTTTGGTGCCAAACTGTTTAGAATGACCATTTTTAGATAAATCACCCTTTTTGAAAGCATACAGCTTTGAGTTGTCCATCATATTAAAATATTCCAGGATTTGCCATGGTTACTGCTGATCTGAGTAAGTTTGCAAACCTATACCTACTTACCTGGGAGTAAGCCCCAATGAGTTCAATGGGACTGGCTTCTGAGTAGACAGGTATAGGCACTGTAAGAGTTGCAAAGTTCTTCTGGAAGTGGTGAAGGATTAGCAAATGGGTTCTAAAATGGAAGCAACTGATCATTAAAGTCTGTGCACCATTTTGTAATAGTATTATGTTGGCATTGTTGCAATACTGGGCGGAATTTAAGTTTGATTTGAATTATTCCCAAGAATCTGGATTGATTCTGTTCACCCAGTGCTCATTCTAGGTCAGTGCTCTTTAGAAACAATAGAGTGTTCTGTATTAGTAAGGACAGCATATAATATTAATTATGGTGGGTACAGTTCAGGGACAGTATAATATTTTAAATGGGTTTAAGTGTCAATGGCTAGACATGAAGTGTTTTAAAAAGGAATGAGATGAATAAATAAAAGCGCCAGTAATAGCCTTGTTTGCATGCATAGCATTCTGCCTTTACGAATAATAAGCATAGTTATAGTCTTGAAATAGTGCAGTTCTACAGCTGTTGTCAATGTGCAATTACCTGGTTTGAAATATGAATTAGTCCAGCTCATAATGCTCAGATGTATTACGCATCAATTGTCATTTTATCAAGGAGTCCTTCTCTGACTCAGAATGCAACATGTGATTCTGCGCACAAGTGCTTCGTGTTCAAGCTGACCAAGCTGTTCTGTAGCTAGCTGCATGCGTAAAAGTTCTTTAATGTTAGCCCCTTACTCTCAATGAACCTCTCATGAAACTGTCCTTGAAATGCTCAGGGAGTGCTGCGATACATGAAGCACGCAGCCAGCTGCTTTGTAAGTGCATGCACGTAATGCTTCGTTAATGTTAACATTCTCAAGTATAAAGAGGCCAGCTTTCCACGTTACTTGATCTGCTTCAACTATATGGTACTTTTCATTGTTCAAAAAAAAACCCAACACACATTCAAGCTGGAGCATTCAGGTTCCAAAGAGATGCTCTTGGCATTATTTTTTTTATTAATGGTATACATACCTACTTTTAAAGCATTCTCCTCAGAGGGAAACCCCAACTGTAGCAAAAGGCAAATGGAAAAATCTTTGAAGATGGTGAGGTTGCTAATTTCAGCTGATTCATTTCAGAGGGTTTAATGCAATTTTTAAAAATGACTTTAGGCTACTGCTTTTACTCTCCATCTCTTACGGCAAAACGACATGATGTCAAGCATGTGACTGAACTTTCTGTGCTGTTTTTGTTTACTAAATAACAGCTGCGGGAGAGGGTTTCTGGATCCAACTAACAATTTGGATCCAGATTTAAGCTGGATCAATTGTACTGGCAGAAGTGGATTTCCCCACCTGCTCCTTCCCATGGCAGCCCCTACAGTCCTCTGAAAATGTTACACAGAGAGTCAGGAGACCCTGTTGTATGGGGTGAGCTGTGATGTGGAGGGCAAGAGGGATCCCCAAGAATTGGACAGAGTGACCTTCCACAGACAGATCCCTTCCTCTCACAGAAGGTCCCTTCCTCTCATGGATCCAATCCTAGGACCATGGTGTATGGACGAGGAGATTAACCCGTTGCCTCCACCATGGTTCCTATCCAGATCAGGGCCTCCCTTTGGCTGCTATTTTTTCTGGGGGAATGCTGCCTTGGCAGTAAGTGGCAAAATCCATCCGTATAAGCATAGAGTGGACTCGCTTATAAGCACCAAGTTGGAAGTGGAATGCAGAACATACTACACACTATAGACTTAAACTGTCCTCTCTGAGAAGTGTAATGGACAAGAAGCTAGGGATCTTTTAAGAGAATTTTCAGCACCTTTTCCAAGCTACAGTTCCCTTGTTGTGAGTGACTAGTGTTCTAGTGGCATAAAGATGATAAAAGTCATTAGTGTAGATATTCCCTTAATGTTTAAACACCAAGTCAGAGTGAATGGATGAAACTCTAGTGATTGCAGAGTTAAGGACGAGAACTGTGCAATCCTTTCTCTTCTCATTCTGCCCTTCCAATCCCATGTCTGCCAAAAGTTCCTGTTGCAATAAAGTGGAGATAAAGGAAGATCTTTCGGCACTTTGAAAGACAAATTTCTTAACAGAGGATGTACATCTAATTTTTCTTTATGACTTTGATAGATTAAGCACAACATTATTGAGTACAGTGTCATCATGGCCATTTCTAAATAAATGAAAAAAGATTGCAGTTGTTTTGGAATCTTTTTGTAATAAGTCTGGCATAGGTCTCTCTTTGGATCTTTTGTTCAGTTCTTCTGATTTAAGTTCTCTTTGCTTCCTGTTATAAATCACAACTTGATGTTTTCTTCTACAATGTTTTATAACCATTCACATGCAAAGTAGAATGCTGGAACTATTGGGGTGATCCTGAAGGGAAGAAGAAAACAAAGGCTCACATTAATTTCCCATTTAAATTTGGCCCCAATAAGCAGAGTGCTGAAATGCATTTGGTTACTCTGCTAAATCCCTCATGATAATGTTTGCAGAAATGCGGCTGATTAATCACTCACATGGAACAACCCTACTCAGCTCACAACCCAAAAACAAAGTATCCATTCCACAGTAGCTGCTGCTGCTTTGTGATGGCAGTATGTGTTGATCCAACCAAATTTCACTGTCTGGGGCCATGAATTTTGATAGCATGAGCACAAATAGTCCTTCTCCCCCTTCCTCCAGAGTGTAAACAGATTCATTTTCAGTCTTGGCTGTGCTGCGAGACTCTATGATAGGTTTTGACTCATCTGTCTTAATCATCTTTTCTTGCAAATAATGGAATAAAACAGCACAGCATCCTATAAGATTATCAAGTCACTTAAAATCTGTCCTTTGACATGATTTATTCATTCTGTTCTGGCAAAATCTTCCTATAGCCACTTCTATGGACTTAAACCTTTACCAAGTGATCTAAACCTATCTGCATTCATAGTATAGCTCCCTTTTCTGGAAATATCTGCTCCCATTTCCAGGTGGTAGAGTCTGCTGTGGGACGCATAGTGCCCTTGCCTGATAAAAAGCTTGTCCTGGAAGCTAGTCCCAACAAAATAAAACCACATGACCTCCTCTGGCAGAATCCAATAGATATTTGGATCCAGAGCACACATAATATCCCACCCTTCCAACCTGACATTTTGCAGATCTCTCTCTCTCTCTCTCTCTCTCTCTCTCTCTCTCTCTCTCTCTGTGTGAAATCACCAGTGAGCAGGGCTTAGAATAATTTTTTTAGCATGACCCTCAGATAACCATTGGCCTATGAGTATATTTTCACTTTCTTCATAGCAATTGTTCTGTAGTATTAAGTATAAAACTGATGGCAAGCTGGAAAAGGAACCTATATAGCAGAGTACTAGAGCCAGAGAGCTTCGCCTTAGAGTGTGGGTGGGGGTGGGGATGGATCGGTAGCCCTCAAGATACTGTTGGATTCCAGTTCCCCTCCACTCTAGTCAGCATTGCCAGTGGTCGGGGATGATGGGAGTTGTAGCTGAACAGCATCTGGAGGGCCACAGGTTTTCAGGCTTTAGACAAGAATGGGCGATGCCAAGGATGTCTAAGATAAAGACAAGGATAAAAGGTTCTGGCAATAAGACCACTATTCGTTTGAAATGGTATACTGGTGTTCTGCCAGTCACTGAAACCTTACTAATAAAACAAGTAGCCTACATCAGGAAAAAAAGCTGGCCCGTATAAAAAAGAAGCATAAACCAGGTTCCTTTCTGCTGAATTGTATTAGATGCATCCAAAGGTATCTAGATGCTTTTCAAAAATTTCAGTAAGTTGGGGTCTTGTTTTTGTTAGCAGAAGTGTCTGAATAAAGCAGACTGGATCCAGAAAGTGAAGGTCTTGGCAAACTTTATTGAGTCATAAACAGATAGTCACCTGGCTAAGCAGCCAGAGGTACAAAACAACAGAGCAAAGCAGGCCAAGCCTCTAATAGACAGAATGAAACCGCAACAACTACAAAACATACTGAACATGCAAGTATTTTTATACACAAGAAACCCAGGCTAAAAGGAAACTTCTTTCTTTGTTCCACCAGGAAGCTAGGCAACATCGCCCCCTTGTGATCTCTGTTTGCACCCACAACTCTCTGGGGCATCTAGAGCTGTTAACTCTGCACCTGAAGTGACTCTTGTAGTTATTGCACCTTCTAACTGCTTTAAAAACTCCTAAGACAAATTAGTTTGCATCTCTTTTGTGCGGGTGGGGTGATCCCCTGCCATCAGTATTCTAACAGTTTTTAGGTCCTAGGCCATGCTTTGAAATCATGTTACAGCAATCTTGTTGAAGCTCAGCAAATCTGAGTCTAGTCAGTGCTTGGATGGGACAGGAGACTGCCTAAATATGATCTCTATGTATGAATTCCATATAAAAAACTGAAATAAAATATAATAAATAAAAAAGCTTAATATTTTAAAACCCGGTAATTCTGCTCCCGTGTCCTTTGATGATAATCTACCATGAAACTTAATATACTGTTGGATGAAAAAATCTTGCAAATAGCAGAATTATTCTGCAGTAATTTATGATATTTTGATCAGCCAGTTCAAATTGCTCCCTTCTTTCTTTTAAAAACCTTCTATCATTTATCTTCCATTTGATATCCCTTGTGTTTTCATTACTTCTAACTGAACAATCCTGCATTTTAAAAAAATCTGCTGAAGTACAGAATTCTAGTACAGAACTCATGCTATCATCACACACAAGGTCAGTCCTATAATGAATAAATATTTTGCAGTTTAGTACACAAACTATGTGTTGAATTCAGAATTGGTGTTCCACCACCATAGGGATAATGCTGGTGGAATGGGTCTTCCACATACTCTCCGTTCCCCCTCTCCACAGCCTCCCCGCCCCAAAATCTCCTCTGGAGGGCTGAGGCACCCTCCAGAGTAGATTCAGACTGGAGGTCACATGAGGGACTGCAGGGGGAGTAGAGAGGATGTGGAAGTCCCATTCCACGAGCGATATCCTTCTGCTGATGGAATGATGTTTCTTGATCCAATCCTCTGAAACTAAATACACTGCTGATTGAAGTAGGTATGTACAAATGTAAAGGACAATATGCTGGAAGGATGTAAAGGACACCATACCTTATCAACTGGCTTAACTAGTACATTTGATTGGGATGTCTTCATTTCATGGCAACTTTTGCAATCTACTTCAGCAGATAGATTTCTTCCATCTTTTAATGCATGTGAATTCATTGATCCACTATCTAAGTAGGACCTGTTAAACACAAACATTCATTATCCACCTATCAAATAAGCATATATATTTGCTGTATACCGAGTCAAACTACTCATCTGTCTATAGCAATATTATCTACGGTAACTGGCATTGGCTCTCCGAAGTCACAATCTTTCCCAGATTTGCTACCTGAAAGCCTATTAACTGTCTGGAGATGTCAGTGATTGAACCTTGGACCTTGTCCATGCAAAACATGGATTTATTACACCATTGAGCTATGAGCCCATGAAATGACATAACATTTAAAGCATGTCTTAAAATCAAGAATTACAGTTTGTGGGTTTTATTATGTCATGCATTATTCCTTACACCACATAGGTAAATAGCTTTTAAAATATGTTTAATTTAATATGGAGTTCAAAATTCTAATAACCTGAAAATTGTTCCTTTAAAATTTGTGGCAATATTACTTACCGAAAAATTAGGTCTGAAAATGAGAATGGAGTTTAATACGTGAACAGTGCAAACCTATATATGTCTACTCAGAAGTAAGTCCCATTGATTTCAGTTAGGCTTATTCCTAGATATATGGGTATTTTAGCCTGAATAATACTGAGCACTGTCAACACATTGCTAATTCATTGCCTGCCTGAATCTTATGACTGCAGTGATGCTATTAATCATGCCGCTCAAGCAAGGGGCCCAAACATGTAAATGAGTTCAAACTAGGTGTTTCATTGTTTCTTTCTTCAGAACCCTTGAAATGGAGATAGGTTTAGACTACCCACAGGGCAACAGAGAGATTTAATCCCAGGAAAGGCTCACTTATCATCATTACATATTATTTGACAGGTGAAATAATGTAATGAACCTCAATCTTTTGCACTTAGCAAAAGACATTAAAGAGATGCATTTAGCAGTAGTGCCATGTGAAGTCTTCAAATTAGATGGGATAGGAGCCGTTGCAAGGTTATAAACACTCCCTCCTCCAACATAAAAGTACATCACAATGTCCCAGAGATGGACTCTAAGCGTGACAGCTGTTTTCACCTTTATGTGTTAGCCATCTCAAGTGACTCAAGACATCAAACTCAATTTAGTGCAACTGTATTTTGCAAACACCCTTTTTCTCCTCCAGTGAATGTGCTCCTTTACAGAAGCAGCACATGATCAGCTGTCCTCTTTACAGGCTTGATCTAGTTTCTGCAAGCATCAGATCAGAACAAGTACACATATTCCTTATTTGTATAAGGTAGGTAATAGGGGTGCAGCCCAACTATTTGTTTAGTTAAACAAGCTCCAGCCGAATTCTATGGACATTTAGTCTGAAGTAAGTCCCACTGAGCTTACACCCAAGTAATAAACCTGCCAGGGAAGGTTTCAGAATGTGTTTCTTCTCTTTATGCTATATTTATGCTCTTCAAAAGGTAAGGAATACATGCACTGAAGATCACACCAGAGGCCTGTGTATGACAAAAGACAGGTGTGTAATTTCTAAAGGACAACAAAGCAAGGTTGTTATGCTTGTTAAGAGCTGACATTCTGGGACTCTATAGGAAAAAAGTTTGTGCATCTATGATTGGATGAAACTTTCCCAATATCTTGGTGACAGCTTTTACTTTGGCATTTTCCAAACATAGAACTCTAAGGGGGACAGGAATGACACATTTTTCAGATTTCCAGGTTTATATGAACATCAGAATAGCCTGGACTCTTGTATCACGTCCAGGTCATTCATCAAAACTACCTCCCTTCTTTCATCTTCCTTCCTAACTTTTGTTATCCCCTTCCCCTATGGTGTTCAACATCTACATGAAACCACTGGGGGAGGTTGTCCAGATGTGTGGGCTGAGGTAACATCAATATGCAGATGACACCCAGCTCTACCTCTCTTTTTCATCAAACCCAGGTGAGGCAGTGGCTGCTCTGAATCAGTGCCTGGGCATGGTAATGGACTGGACAAGGGCCAATAAACTGAAACTCAATCCAGACAAGTGGGTGGTTCATCTGCCCAGCTAGGTGATGTTCAACCTGTACTTGAGGGGGTTGCACTCCCCCTAAAGAATCATGTTCGTAGTTTGGGGGTGTTCATGGACCCAGAACTGTTACTTGAGGCATGGAGCACTTTTTATCAGTTTAGGCTGGTATACCAACTATGCCCTTATCTGGACAGAGATAGCCTAGCTACAGTTATCCATGCTCTGATAACCTCTTGTCTGGATTACTGCAATGCATTATACATGGGGCTGCCTTTGAAAATGGTCCAGAAACTTCAGCTAGTCCAGCATAGGGCAGCAAGATTGCGATCAGGGATTTGCCAACAAGATCACATTACGCCAGTACTTTTCCAGCTGCACTGGCTGCCAACCCATTTCCAGGCCTGATTCAAAGTGCTGGTATTATCATTCAAAGCCCTAAAAAGCTTGGGGACAGGTTATCTGAAGGATCGCCTCCTCCCATATGTGCCTGCCCAGACGGTAAGATCATCTTCACTGGTCCTTCTCCATGAGCCCCCACCAAAGGAAGTGAGGCGGGTGGCTACCAAAAAGAGGACCTCTTCTGCTGCGGCACCCCAGCTGTGGAATGAGCTCCCTAGAGAGGTTCACCTGGCACCGACGGTGTTCTTCTTCTGACTCCAGGTGAAGGACTTTTTATTCTCCCAGGATTTTAGCATTTTAGCTTCCCATCTTTTATCTTTGTTGTTTTAAATCTCTTTTTTAAATCTCTGCATTGCTGCTAGGTTTTATTCTGGTTGCACTGTTATATTGTGGTTTTAAGCTTTCATATTTTATATTGTTTATGCTGCACTTTGTGGTTTTAATTTTTGTGAACTGTCCAGAGAGCTTTGGCTATTGGGTGGTATAGAAATAAATAAATAAATAAATAAATCAGCATAGCACCTCCATGAAAATGCTGTCGTGTTGCATATCATTTAGGCATGATCCTATGCATCTTTCCTTTTTCTTTTCTTTTTTTTTGACAACTTGCAAACTTAACCCCTTTGTTAATGGGGTTAATGCCTGCCAAACACACATTAAAAACAGATTTCCCACCCCACAAAAACTGCATGCAGTGCTCCCGTTACAGTGATTTATTATAGAAGAAAAATGCAACAACCCACCCCTTCAAAGGTGAAGTTTTCCTTTTCTTTTTTTCTGCAGTAGTGATCAGGTGCCTATATAGTTGAAATGCAGCTGTAGGCACAAAGGCCTGTGTTGGTATGAAGTTAACAGGGGAATCAGACTTTATTCAGACTCAGCTACCCGCATATAATTTAAGCCTTGCTCAACATCCATTTTCAGAGCCACTCTTTGGTGTTTGAAAGGCTTTCACGGCTACTGTATAAGAAAAGGATGTTTTGTACAATATTTGGAGGAGAATGAGGTCAGAAAGGTGATTACAGGCAGAAACGGAACAAGTTGATTCAGTAAAAAAGAGAAAGAAAGTTAATCTTCTGGACTTGGCAGCTTTTGCTTATTGCACTGGCACTCTCTCTCTCTCCATGCTGTAGGGTGTTAGCCATGTGATACTGACCTTGGCCTTTCCTTATTACAAAAAAAAAGCACCACTGCTGTGCTGTGGCAATTCTCAGTCCACCAGTTTAATAAATACTCCTTGCTGTATATTGTATTAAGAAATACAATATTAAGAAAGGAGAAGTACTGGAACAGTTAATTTTGGAACTGGCCACATCCTTCTGGGCATTCTGTGAAACTACACAGCCTCTTATAAGGGACAGATAGCAGTATGTGTGTAGACACTTTTACATACCTGTGCGTAGGGAGGTTTCTATGGTACATCTGACTAAGAGCTCTCTACAACAGCCTAAAATCCCACATTTAAAATTAGGCTTTCTGATTCTGTTTTAAATGCAGGATCACAATGGACACCCTTTACACACGCTTCTTTCACCCCCCTTTTACCACTCCTCTCCACCCTTATCTGAGTCTTCCATATGTTTCATTACAGCCGCTAGATGGAGCTGTGGTCTAGCACCTCTTATTGCAGGTTTCCCTCTTTTCATGGAAGGAACTCAAGCGGAACTCAAGCATTGCAATTTGATAGCTCATTATCTCCGATCTTTAAAAAAATGGAGTAAAGGTCATTTGGTGCAACAGATGCCCTGGAGGTTGATGATATCATATAAAGGACCTGCAAACTTCCATGAGTAACCAATCTCAATAGCAGGATAAAAGCTCCGTGTGAAGAAGCCCCAACTCTGTGGTCTAATGTGGAAAGCAAATGGTGGGTGCATGCCATCAGCCTGTTTATCTTCATCAGATGGATGCATGGGAGCTTTATAATTTCTGTAAAGCTTCCTAAGAGTCTTTATGCTAACCATAATATCAGAGCTATCTACAAAAACTGCACGGAATATTATGGCACCTTAAAGACTGACAGATTTATTGTGGCAGAAGGTTTCATGAGCTAGAGTCTATGGACAACTGACAGTTCTGGTTTCCTCCCACATTGGAATATTTTTAATCTCAGTTTTTTTCCAAATATGAAGAAATTCATGAATTTTGGTAAATTCTGATCAACAGCAAACTGAAACGAAATTTTCAGCCATCCCTGGTATCCTCCCGTGCTATGTTGCTCATGTGAGTAGATTATTTGCAATGAGTTGTTATTCATATGGGAAAGTCAGCTGCAATAAAGTCGGTACCTGTTCTATGTCAGTAGTCTACCTTGATGGCACTGTTATAGCTCTATGTCAGGTGTGGGCAACTTGTGGTTTTCCAGATGTTGTTGGCCTACAACTCCTATCATCCCTAGCCAGCATAGCCAATGGTGACAGAAGAAAAACACTGTGGAGGATACATATAAATCTGCATGAGAGGAATGACAGTTACCTCTCTGCGTCAGATTTCACTTGTTGAATTCTTTCCTCTGACTACTGATGTTGGCTAAAAGTCAAAGTCCATCTCTTTTAAAGGTAGATGTATTTGCAAGATCCAGACCTCAAAGGCCTATAGCCCATTAGAATGGTAGTTAATTATACTGTAAAATACTTTCTGGGGAGATATTTCCATACCTCAGTAGTACAAAGTAAACGCTATTATGAGACTTTCACGAGTCATATTAAGTGAAGAGGTATAATAAGATAAGGCAAGAGTTTACTGTGACTGATTTTAAAATTTAATGGAATGTATTCTCATTCTCTCATTACCACTGATATGTCAGTTGTTCAGTTCTGCAGAAAATCAAGATTTGGGTTTGACTTAGACTAACATAGCCTTGTGCATAGGGATTTACAGAGGATATTAATCAAATTAAATTTTTGCATGGGTTGGTTATTTTAACAGGGTACTTAGATCTCTGTTTTCTTATTCTTAAGGGGTCAGTAGTGTAGAACTCTGATGTCTGCTATTTACGTCTACTTAAATTATCCAGAAAAGCAATTTTAGTCATCTAACATTCCAAGGTGATGAACTAGAATCTTGTGTGGATATGCAATATGAAAACTTGGAGGATAAATTCACAGCTGTTCTATCACTTAATCCTAAGTGTATTTATTTGGAAACAAATTACATAGATTTCAATCACGAAATACGAAGTAATTCAACTTATTAAATGCACTCTATTCAGAATGTCCTAAAGGTAGATAAGCACTTTAGTTTTGATCTAAGGATGAAAAATAAATACACTGTAGCAAGGAAACGTTATGAAATAATATGTTTGCAAAGAATTGGTCTAATGTAAATAGTTCTTGTTTGTATTGTATATATTCTTGGTGTGCTGTGTATTGGATTATTTATAAAGAGTTAATTTAAGCACTACACATTCATTTGATTATAATAGGGTCGTTAACTCTCTTACATTTAAATTAATGGATCATAAATATTAAACACGCTTGACTTTGGCTAGATTATGCCCATAGATTTTCTCTCCCCCCCCCCCTTCTCCTGAAGAGTCAGTACTAACAGCATCAATTTAAAATCTAAAACAAAACTCTTAAATATAAAAGTGTAGAATATTGACACAAACACTCAGCAGACTTCAACAGATTAAATCCTTGCCAATGCTTAATCTCAGCCACTAAAAGTTGGTCCAATATGAAGGTCTTCCAGGACTTTCAGAAGATGCTTAGATATTAGAGAGTTCACTGAGAGTTACTGCAGGAATCACAGAGTAATAATTTCAGAAACTGTCATACACAATCTTTCTGTTTACAAATGCTGTAAGGATTTTCAGTAACTACAAGGGATTTGTGCATTTGCTGAACAGCTTACACCCAAGTTTGATACTAGTGTATTAAGATCCTAATATAGTAGAAGACTTACATATATTTTTCTTTTATTTTTAAAGAAATAGTACTATCCTTGTCAAGCAAAACCTTTTTCACACTGTAAAAATGATAAAACCTGCAGATCATAGCATATTCCTAAGTTTTAGGAAATCCAAATGCTCCAATAAAAGGAGATAAATTATTCCTGCCCATTACACCCAAGTTTGATACTAGTGTATTAAGATCCTAATATAGCAGAAGCCTTACATATATTTTTATTTTATTTTTAAAGAAATAGTACTATCCTTGTCAAGCAAAACCTTTTTCACACTGTAAAAATGATAAAACCTGCAGATCATAGCATATTCCTAAGTTTTAGGAAATCCAAATGCTCCAATAAAGGAGATAAATGATTCCTGCCCATTAGGCCAACAACCATCTCATGCCATCTTGATACCTCATCAAATCTACTGTCTACTCCCAATGATAAAATCAGCATCCAAAATGACACTATAGCATTGGTCAAGGAATGTGGCTAACGAAACAAGGCTTGAAAAGTTTGTATTTGCCTGGTCAAACCATGATGGTGTCTGCCACTATTACTCTTCTCATTTTATGCTTGAGATGCTGACTGACTGTGCAACAGGACAAAATGGGAAGACGGTCATTGCTGCACAGAGCTGTAAAAAGGCCATTTCTGATGTAATACTCCTACCTTTGTTTTAAAAAATACACGTAGCCTTGAAGAATCTAAAAATGGCTGTATATTGGGCAGTATCCAGTTGGACACTAGTGCTATCATAAATTACATTGCGCTAGTGTAAGGGACCTCCAGCACAACACCAATAGTGTTAGCTGGTGCAACAGGATTCCCCAGAAAACATGTTGCACCAGTTAACGCTATTGGCATTGTGCTAGAGGTCCCTTACTAACATGGTTTATGGTAGTGCTGGTGTCTGATTGGATACTACCCGCTATATAACTGCAAAAGTGATCTCTTGGGGAAAAAGTTATCTCTGGAAGATCTGAGTCTCAAATTCACATTACACTCTTCCAGCATCACAAAGGTGTGCACAGTTTGCCCATTTTCTGGGGGCCTTTTGCTACATGTACCTTAAGAGAGGTTTAGTAAGGAAATGCACGGTCAGAAACAGCCCCCAAAGCCATATAACATCAAGTAATCATAGAAACCAATGGTTTGGTCAGAAAGATGAAAGAAGTACAAGAAAACAGCCCAAACCAATTTGTAAAAAAAATAAAGAACCAAGTGCCAGCAACTGAGGTCTCTAGCTCTGATTTTATGTACTGCACAACTAGAAACTTATACAAGAATACGTTCCTGTAATGCTTATTACTAGAGATCTACCTGACTGATCTTGCTCTTTTTTAAAAAACTGAAGCTTGAGAAGTGTAGACGTGTAGAAAATTTTGAAAGTTTGAAAAAGGTCAAAGCTTGAACTTTAATAGCCAAACAGTATGTTTCTGTACCCTGGCCTGAGGCAGTCAGGGAACTATAGCTCCCCTGTAACTCCATGCTGTGCAGGTGCACAGGGAGAAAAATATAAAGGTAGGGATGAAGGGAGGTCCTTTGTGAATTGGGCCCACTCTTGGAGCAGCCATATTGGTGGCAGGGATGGTAGTCGAGGTGGTGGTGAAAGCTCTGAGGTGGAGGAGGAGGAGGAAAAGAAGCAGCTCTAGGTAAAGCCAAGTTTTAAAATGGGGAAGAGGGAAGGAGGTGGGCTTGAGATCTGAGGGGAAGAAGTGAATGTTGTTCAACAGTGACAGGTGTGAGGAATTGAGGGCCAAAAGTCCTCAGTTGTGTTGAAGTAAAGTAACATCCATACAGCGTCTGGAGGACTGACATAGTGGGAGTCAATGAATGGTATGTTTTGCCCTCATACTGCTAGTGCTCATGGCTACATGGGCTTTACACTAGTAGTATATAGGCTATCTGCAACACCAGGTATTATTCCTCCTCCCCCCTCCCATTGTTTGTTTTTGCCATTTGTAATAGATCTGGATAATCAAGTAAGGGAATGATCAGTATACACCCCTTCAGCTGTTTCAGGGTTGTTGTTTTTCCTCAAGCAGCTGGGCTGTCAAATCTTTGGTCTAATACAAATCTTAGAGTGGTGCGGGTTTTCAAGATTTGATGATTGTCTCAAGTTTAAGTGTTCAACCTGTAGCACAGTCAACATTTTAATTGGAATTATTGTTAAAAGCTTCTAAGAAGCAACAGCTGCCATGACAATATAGTGTGTCCTATATCTGATAGCTAAATATATATCAATGCTTTGCCTCACCATATGTTAACAAGATTTCCCCTAAGCCTCCAACACCGCTGTTTTTCATCTTCACATGGCAGCCTATCTGTTGCCCCCTTTGTTGCTACTATTTACGAATAATTGTTATCAAAGAAATGAGAAGGTAACATTTAGGGATGTTAGAGAATTCTGCCACGGACTCCAATGAGGCCGGATTCTTTAGAATCCAGCCCCCCGGAGTCCGTGGCGGAACGGAGCAGTCCGCCCTGCCACCCCGCGAAATTTTCCCGGGACGGACCCTATCTGGTGTCGGCCGGGCCAGGCCATCCGTTGCCCCAGTCTGCGGCCGCCATTTGCCTCCCTGTGTTAGCCATGATAGGCTACATAAGTATTTACGTAGACTACCACGGCAAAGAGCAGGGACGCAAATGGCGTCAGCTATGTAATTTGCATTGCTACTCTTTGCCGTGATAGGCTACGTAAATATATACATAGCCTATCACGGCTAACGCAGGGACGCAAATGGTGCCCGCTACAATGGACACCATTTGCGGCCACAGCCCGGCAGTGGACCGAAGTCTGGCTGAGGGTGGGCCTGGCCGGCGTCTCCGCAGACTCGCTGTGGAGTGGAGCCAGCCAGGGAGGATTCCGGGGGGAGGGACAGATCGCCTCCGCCCCCCAGCGGATGCCCCCACCCAGAATGGGGTAAGTAATCTGCCCATCCCTAATAACATTGTACCACTCACTTACCACACAGTGCTGGTACCAGGCCATTTTGCTGCTTGAATTAGACCCCAAAGGGTGCCCCTCCTGCTGCTGGGATCAACGCTTAAAAAAAACCCTTTTACATTCCTGATTCAACAGTCCAGTTGCCTTCAAATCTTAGAGTAGAGGTGGGCAGCATTTTTGCCCAAGGGCTGCATGAACAGTGGTTTGTGGGTTGCACCCATAATAGGGATGTCAGAGAATTCCACCACGGATCTCGGTGAGGCTGAATGCCAGTGCATTTGCCCCCCCGAAATCCATGGTGGAATGAAGCCTCCCGACCCCCCCACGACAGGCGCGCGAAACGGAGCACTTACCTGTAATTCTTCATTATATTTGCCATTCGCTTCTTCATTATAGCCAGGATAGGCTACGTAAATAATTACGTAGCCTATCATGGCTAACACAGGGACACCATTTGTGTCCTAAGTATTTATGTAGCCTATCATGGTAAAAAAAGGGAACGCAAATGGCGGTGGCTATGGCGGCCGCCATTTGCATTCCCTTGTTTTTGCCGTGATAGGCTAGGCAAATATTTACGTAGCCTATTACGGCAAAAGACAGGGGCGCAAATGGCGGCCACTGTGCCATTTGCACTCCTGTCTTTTGCCGTGATAAGCTACGTAAATATTTACGTAGCCTATCACAGCAAAAAAAAAAGGGAACGCAAATGGCGGCCACCGTAGCTGCTGATATTTGCGTCCCCCCCCTTTTTTTTGCCGTGATAGGCTACATAAATATTTACGTAGTCTATCACGGCAAAATACAGGGACGCAAATGGTGGCAGCAATGGTGGCCGCCATTTGCATCTATGTGCAGGCTGCCCAGCGGCCGGATGTCCGGCTATGGGTGGCCCCGGCCGGTGGCTCCGCAGAGTCGCTGTGGAGTGGAGCCGGCCAGGGAGAATTTCGGGGGGATGGACGGAGCGCCTCCCCCCCACCGCGAATGTCACCCTTCAAAAAGGTAAGTGACTTTCGTACATCCCTAACCCATACACATGCACTTGCAAACACATACATGTATAACCTCCCCTTGCACCCACCCCTAAAACACATACACACTCATGCACATGCTAGGGATGCTTGGATCTGCCAGTTTCACTTTCTCCCACATTTGAATTTTTGAAATACCAGGTTCTTTCTGTTGCGAATATGAAGGAATTTAGGAATGACGGTCAGTCCTTATCGAAACCAAACTGAAATGAAATTCTCATCCATCTGCACTGGCTGAATTCTGTAGGCATAATTTTATTCCCAGAATGGAGAAGCCTATGTTGTACCTGCCCACCACAGAGCTGCCAAAGATGAAGAGCCCGTCAGAAGACAGATATGGCAATTCTAATGCAGCAAACAGACATCGCTGAATACACATTCAAACCCAGGACTTTAAAGGCTAAGCCTTTGGGCCTGGATGGCTGAATCTGTCAGTTTTGGTTCTCCCATATTTCAATTTGTTTACATCTCACGCTTTTTCATCCTGAAGAAATTTGTGAATTTTGGTAAATTCTTATCAAAAACAAACTGAAACAAAATTTTATCCATCCTTGGCACAACACACACACTCACACTTACACGTTGTTGTTTTTTCACCATATGCATTATAGCATTATATGGGTGGAGGACTATAACACTCATTTAAGCAATATTTTACTATTTTATTTTTGCTTAAAAAGTGTTTTGGCACTACTTAAAATATCAATTAAAAATAATAACAGATGATAGAAATGCCATCCACTGCAAAGGGTATAGTGAATGTGTACTGAGCTGTGATAGATTCATCTCAGTTGCCCAATAGGTCACTCCCATATAAAAACCAAGCCCCTTAAAAAGACAGGAGAGTAGCGCTAATGGCACTGATATGGACAGAATGTACTGGGATGTACACACAGAAAATGCACAATATCCCCAGATAGTGTGGAAGGTCAGTTGCAAATCTGCTCTTAGCTTACAGTAAAGAACAATGATTTATTAGCACTAGGAGCTGTCTGTCTGAAAGTAGCCCTGGATAATTTGTTTTATAAGGTGCCTAATAAATTTAAACAATAAGTAACACTTTTGGAAATAAGGGTTCACTCTGGCATTGTACATAATGTTTTTGTTGTTGTTGTTGAATCCAAACAGAAAAATTTGCCTTCCTATTGGGGAGAATAGCTGATGTTACTGAAACTTCACTGACTCCATCTTCTGTAGTACTGTGGCTTTGTTGCCAATGTACTCCTCCGCCATAGGGATCCAGCATGCTCCTGTTCTTTCAGCTGGAGCTGTACTATATCACAGTACAGATTTCAAATGATTATTTCCTATCACAACTACACAGATAAAAAACAAAAACAAAACTAAAATGTCAAAATCCTCATCTCTCTTTCAGATTTTACAGGTTACAAAGCCTGCTGTTCTCACGAGCCCTTTAGCAGGACTGCTGTCTTTCACTCATAGATGAGTCAAAGGCCAGGCTGTGTGTACTCTCCAGTTAACTGGCTTTCCAACCTTGGCATGGTATGGAGTTGAGACATCATAATGGTGGCCAAGCTTGCAGCCTGCTGTGATAAGTCAGTACTGTAGGTAGTGCATCCCTTGCTGTGCTCAAAAGGAAAATGGGTTTGGTTTGGTTTTTACCTTGCAGCAACTTTTAAAGAAATGTATTATCAGCCTCTAAGACCCTTTGACATAACATTAAAAACAACAGGGAGCAACGATAATAGCATTTCCCCCAGACTGAGATATTGATGTGAACCAAAAAGTCTTGCTGAGCGAAAGGCAAGTCTTTTCAGATCTTTGAATGGCATACAACAAGGTACATCTAAATGCTCGAATCTCAGGTAAGCAAGCCACATGCTCTGGGGCCAGACCTGAATTACCTCCATAGACTTAGACTTCAGTGTGACTGCTCCACAAGAGAACTTCTCCAAAATAAACTGTTTGGGGTTGCAACTTAATAGCCTGCTGCACAACTCAATTATGCAGAAGCACTTGTTTTTAAGACTTGTTTCTGCTAAAGTCAATAAGACTTAAATTGGTTTTAATACAAGCACTTTCCATGACCCACATTCTGTATCAGACTAACTAAAAGTGTGCAATTGATCCATTCTGCAGCCTTGTTTGTGCAACAACATGTTGTCCTGCATCGTTAACTTTGAAGTATGGACTGTCTTGAGAAAGAGACAGACTTTCTTTGAAGTGGGTCCAGAATGCACTGCTTTGCTCTACTCTACTCTACTCTACTCTACTCTACTCTACTCTGATACATCATGAGAAATGCTGGGTTGGATGAATCACAGGTTGGAATTAAGATTGCCGGGAGAATTATCAACAACCTCAGATACGCATATGATACCACCCTAATGGCAGAAAGCGAAGAGGATCTAAAGAGCCTCTTGTTGAGGGTGAAAGAGGAGAGTGCAAAAGCTGGTTTGAAAGTCAACATTAAAAAAATGAAGATCATGGCATCTGGGCCCATCGCTTCCTGGCATATGGAAGGGGAAGAAATGGAAGCAGTGACAGATTTTATTTTCTTGGGCTCCAAGATCACTGCAGACGGTGACTGTAGCCATGAAATTTAAAGATGCTTGCTCCTTGGGAGGAAAGCTATGGCAAACCTAGACAGCATAGTAAGAAGCAGAGACATCACCTTGCCGACAAAGGTCCATCTAATCAAAGCTATGGTTTTCCCAGTAGTAACGTATGGCTGTGAGAGCTGGACTATAAGGAAGGCTGAGCGCCGAAGAATTGATGCTTTTGAACTGTGGTGCTGGAGAAGACTCTTACGAGTCCCCTGGACTGCAAGGAGGTCAAATCAGTCAGTCCTAAAGGAAATCAACCCTGACTGCTCATTGGAAGGACAGATACTGAAGCTGAAGCTCAAATATTTTGGCCACCTAATGCGAAGAGAAAACTCTCTGGAAAAGACCCTGATGCTGGGAAAGACTGAAGGCAAAAGGAGAAGGGGATGGCAGAGGATGAGATGGCTAGATAGCATCACCGATGCAATGAATATGGACTTGAGCACGCTCCGGGAGAGAGCGCAGGACAGGAAGGCCTGGCATGCTATGGTCCATGGGGTCACGAAGAGTCAGACACAACTGAACGACTGAACAACAACAACAATAACAACTCTACTCTGAACTGGAAACTAAAGCATCAGTGTATTTTCCCTGGATACTTTTTCTAGTCTTCCCAGATTTACAGAAGGCCAGTTTACCCTCTGAATTGTAAAGTCTGAAGTTTGGGTTGCTATATAGTTATATATTTTGTGTTGGATTTTACGTTTGGTTTGCTATCCATTCCGACATGCAATCACTGTGTTTGTGGACTCCTATAACAGCTGTTAATTCCAGTCTTTACTGTGCATAGTTCGACATAGTTGCCCAGAGGAAAACTTAATGGATTATTTTCTTCCATCCCCCGTTTATTTATTTAGATTTTTATTCCTCCAAGCATGTACATGTTCTTTCCCTCTCAAAACAGGAGATACTAAGTGAGAGAGAGGTACTGGCTAGCCAAAAGTAAATGAACTTCATAAATGAGTGGGAATTTGAACCAGGGTCTCTTTCACATAAGATGCTATCAAATACACTTCCCTCACTGTAAGCACATTCCTAGCTCTAGCTTACAAATATGCATGGTTTTAATGTTCACAGAGTCTCCCTAGAGACATAAGATGGCACCCCAGGGAACAGAGCACCATAGAGTTCAGAATGTAAAATGGAAGGTGGGCTACATGTCCAGACTTAGGGTGATTCCAGATGCTGGGCTTCTACTGTTAACATTCAAAAGGCACTATGAAGCGATACCATCTTTTTTCCTTAATGACTTTTCTGGTAATTTTTTAAAAATGGAAGAAGAGGTAGGAGAAAATGGGAAGGCTACAAACTGAAGCCAATGTTGTCTGGACCTGCATAAAATTCCATGAACTGGGCAGGGCGATTGCACAATAAAACCCTCCTCTGGAAGCAGCCTTAAACAAGGGTTGACAATCACTGGATAAAACTGGAGATATGAACTGGTGATTCACTCCATGCCTGCACATGCAGCTGCAGTAGAGAAAACAGCAGCAAGCTTGCACAATCTCCTTTTGAAAGTTACTGATATCCAGGTACCCATTCTCTCTCTCTCTCTCTCTCTCTCTCTCTCTCTCTCTCAATCTTTCTCTAGCAATTTGTTGTCTTTGCTTAACGTTTCTTGCTACACAAGATAGCAAGTGCACTGAATACATCTTAAAATATCGAAGCATAACATTTAAGCCAATCTTATTTGAAGTTGTTTAGTATACTTAAAGGACAGTTCACAATATTAAATTATAAGTATATACACATATGGACTGATATTTCTTGCTTCTGTACAGTGTAAGAAAAAAGGTACTTTTACAGGTGACAGCCTAGATAAACCACCTAAAATGTAAGCCTTTCGAAGGTTATGTTTGTGGAAATAATGAACACTTCTGGTGGGGAGGAGATTGTGGTGGCAAGCTCTGCCTTCAGCCTATGTTTGTTTGGTGGTCTAAAGAGATCATGGGTAGTATTCAGTGCTGCCCACATGCTAGGGAGACTCGCTGCTAGTGCAACAGGAAGGTAGCTGATCCTGCAGAAATCAGAAGGGAGCTCTGCTGACCTGTCCCGTTCTGGAAATGAGTGTTGAAATGAATCAGGATGATGTTCATCCTGATTCCTGTTTCCTGATGTTCAGCTGGAATCTGAGCCCATCATTCCGTGTCCTGCACTCTGGGATGACCAAGAAGAGATCCTGGCCTTCCTCTCTGCGACAACCTTTCAAGTACTTGAAGAGCACTATCAAATCTCCCCTCAGTCTTCTCAAGGCTAATGACCAGTTCCTTCAGTCTCTCTCCATAGGGCTTTGTTTCCAGTCCCCTGATCATCTTTGTTGCCCTCCTCTGAACCCTCTCCAGCTTGTCTGCATCCTTCTTAAAGTGTGGTGCCCAGAACTGGACACAGTACTCAAGATGAGGCCTAACCAGTGCTGAGTAGAGGACAGCCAGTACTTCATGGGATTTGGATGCTATCTTGATAGGCTATCTTGGCAATCCTGGCTTTGTATCCTATGCATGCTCCTCATCACCACCACAAATGTTGTCTGAAAAGGCCTACTGTATGTGATCACACAGAAAGCAAAAGACATAAGGGAAATTCCACAAAGGGAGAAAAATGCTCAAACTAAGCAGACAGGGTAAAAAAAAAAAGAGAGAGAGACTTGATACTTACCAACGGCAAATCACAAACCAGCTTGATGCTGCCAGACCACAGACCACAATTACACCTAAAAGGATGGAGACTAGAGAGCCCTTGGAAAGCCTTCCAGAATCTGAAACAATGAAATCTTAATTTCATTTCTTAACTTTTCATTACTTTTCAATGAGGAAAAAGAAAAGGTTTTATTATGCTGTGGACAAGACTTCTAAAATCTGCAAAAGTCAGTGCACAACCCACCTTAAAACTCTCTTCTGCCATTGTTACCATTTTAAACCCAGGCAGCTACTATTTGGTCAGTGTAACTGAAGCGAGCACTATTTCGGATTTAGATCATCAGGGCTGGTGATCATTTACCTCCAGCACTGTCATCTTTACAGTGCATACTACCTCTAACTTCTGCAGACCTGAGGATCAAGCCTTTTAGGGCACAATCCTATTCATGTTTAGACCGAAAAATGTCCTACAACTCCCAGCATTCCTCAGCCACTTGGCTGGGGAATGCTGGGAGTTGTAGGACATTTTTCGGTCTAAACATTCATAGGACTGAACCCTTAAAGAATCTGAGAGGCATAGGGGCTGAATATTCATCTGAAACCTCCTTCTTTCACTCTGCACCCTGTGGCAATGTTATTTCCCTTCTCAGTTTGAAAAAATCCTAGAATCTCTTCAAAGCCCATCTGTATTTGACACCAAACAATTTTATGTCTTGAAAATTGAAAGACAAACAAACTGACAAACAAAACGTACTATTGGATTCACTTGCAAAGTGCATATGAGACTGACTTTTACATTTCTTAAACTTATATAAACCTCCGATACAAAGTTGAAGCTTATAGCTGTGCCAGAGAGTATTTCTTGCAGCTATCATAAGAGCTGAATGCCTGAACAGGACTAATGATTTACCAGGGCCAGATACTATAACGTAGTGAGTGTATGATTCCAGGTGGTCAGGTCTTATACTACCAGTATAAAACAGGTAGACCAGTAACATGGTCACTCTATGAGTCCCATAATGTATGGACATTACTGCTCCAGTGTGGGACTTAACATCACATAAGTGGTGCTTGTACTGTAACACCCTGAAGAAATTTGAGCATAATAATTACTTCAAGGACAAGTGACATGAATGGGTAGTTGTAGTCCATACTGCATATGGAGTTATCCATGCAAAAGTGCAGGTACTACATCATTTCCTCTATTCCTGATGTGCAGGTGGTGAGTACCATTGCTTATGTAGCTAAAATTGCACCAGGACCGCAATAGAGGGAGGTATCAGCAGGCTTAGAGGAATCTTGAGGGTTATAGAGGTACAAATTAAATCTGCGGGGGGGAGCTCTAAGGGGAGAGGGGAAACCCTTCCAAAATGGCCTAATGAGGACTGCGCATGTGATAAATAATAAGAGATTGTGGCAAATCCTAAGCATAAAAGTGAATGGAGGTTATATGAGTGCACAGCATAAAATATTACTAGACCTCTTACGGATTTGAAGAGCACTTCACTTAGGAGGCTGAAGTTGCTGGAATAATGAAGCACATGCTAATCTTTTTTTCAATTGCTCTAAAACTGTACAACACTAACATACCAATAATTGCCAAGTTGTAAAGACTGTTTTAGGATAATAACCAAATCACCAGCAGCTCAAGCTGTGCTTTACTTATTTTATCTAGGCTGCCATCAAAGTTCTTTATTTATCATGATATTTGGCAAGCCTACAAGTTTACTTGCCCCCAAGCTTACTTGTCGATAAAGTTTTCCATTTAAACTTACATTTTTTAACATATTTATCCTACTGATGTTTCAATGTTATGTTACCTTTATAGAATATTTGATCTTTACGTACGCTGCCCTGAGATCCCCTTTGGGATGAAGACGCATTTTATAAAAAAATTAAAAATAATTCGTAGAGTCTGACTGCTCTGCTTACAGGGCAGGCCTGCACAGCTTGTGACCCACCGTACTGAATGCAGCTCACTAGACACATGTTGTGGCTGTTCAGATGATGACCTACTTGAAAGCATACACTCGGGAGCCAGAGTACGTAGCTGGTAGATTGCATTTGGCTTCGTGAGCCATAAGAGGCACAGGCTCATTATTATGCTGGCAGCCTTCACCTCCCCCACCCCCCGTTGCCTTTGGTAGTGGCTTCCTGCTCAAGGAGCCTTATTCTGAGTCAGGCCACTGGCTACATGGACTACATATAGCTACACTGACTAGGAGTGGCTCTCCAGGGTTTCAGACAGGAGTCTTTCCCAGTGCTACTGGAGGATAACAAGGATTGAACCCGGGACCTTTTGTGTACACAACTTGTGCTCTACAACTGAGCCATGGCCTTTCTTTCATGAAAATTAGACATCTGACTATTTTGCTATGAACAGAATCTGGAGTTTGCTGCACACCGCAACACTCGCTGTGGGCCAGACAGCAATCACCTACCTGTAGTGAATGCGACAGACTGCGTTTGCACATAATGGCAAGCCGGAATTGCTGGCTTACCCTGGTTTCTCGAGCAGTGTGTTGGTGCACGCAGCTCATTTGCTCCCACATCACACCTCTCTGCATGAGCAGCTAAAACAAACCAGAAATGGGAAGTTTCATGTGATGTTCGAAACCCATTTCCTGATTTGATGCTGCCAACAAACCAGATTTGCGAACCTGGTTTGTTTGAGAGCAATAAATCTGCCATCTTGCAAAGCTTTCCATTTCTAGTTTGTTTTACCCATATGTGGGAAGGGGGGAATCAAATGACCTGTGTGCATCCTTGTTCACAGTAAATCAGGACAAACCAGCAATTCTGATTTATTGTTATCTGTAAATGTGGCCAATACTTTTCACAGGAAGCAGACACCATAGGCTCTCCCATGTTTACAGCAGCGTTCATTAGTCCCTTTACCTTTAGAATCATTGAGACTGTGTGTCAGGTCTAGTTTGGCCCTAAAGTGGTGGTATTTTGGAGTAAACTGGAATAAATAGCTGTTGACTGATTGAAAATAGTAAGGTTGAGGCATTTAATCAAGCACAAAAGGGTTCATGGCATGTAAAGGAATACAAATGGGTCCCATGGAAGATTCTGTGGGCCACCTATTGGTTCAGAAACTTTCATTAACAATCCAGAGCTTTCTTCCAAAGTTTGTATTGAACTTTTTTGTAACAAAAGTCCTGGAATTCGGAAGTGTGTAACATAATAGGAAATGGGTATGCCTCTCTAATTCTGCGTGTGATTGTTGTTCATGGATTAATGACTTAATGGTTGCCAAGACAACCATGGGACTGTCTCAAAAAATCATTGGCCAAATGCATTCTGCAGGTCACACTCTGGATCTGGGAAGTTAATGGTCTGGAATTTGGGTTTTTCCCGCCTGTAACCCCTTTGTCATGGTCAGTTCATTTCCTGGTCAAGTTTAGATTGGCAGTGGCTAACTCACTCAGTACTTATGGTGTGCATCAACATTATTTTCATCCTGTCACCAAGCTAAAACTTATTTACCTAGGCATTTTATAGAACTGGTTTATGGATAGTCTGCTCTGCTGTTTATATGCCTCTAATTTGTTTTTATTATGGTGTTGTTTTATTGTATTGCATTTGTGGCACGTTTTTGTCTTTTCGTGCCTCTTATATAACATCCTGGTATCCATTAGGATGATGTGTGCCTTGAAAGCACTTTTAATAGATGAAGTAATAAATCATTACCTTTGTTCTTTAGAAAACAAAGATTCCTTCCACACCATTTTTACACTGTCAGAGACTATGATAAAATTTATCCAGTAAGAAGTGCCAATATGGTGTGGTAGCTGGCCTTGGGCTGGGGTGATTTGGTTCATATTTCCACTCAACCAGGAAACTCACTTGATGGCCTTGATCCAGTCATGTCTCTCTGGCCAGGCGGAAACAATGCAGTGTTGGTAGTTTTCCTCACCCCCACACATGCCGGACATGCAGCCAGGATTTCCCTAAATATCTGCGACAAGTCACAGGTTGCCATGTTGTCTGAACCTGGCACATGGCACAGGCATAGTGACTTTTCACTCACCTTATAAGCCCTACTGAAAGCCATAGGGTGGGTGAAAAGTTACTACGCCTGTACCATACACTGGGTTCAGACAACACAGCAGACTGTGACATGGCACAGGTAATTAGAGTAATCCTGGTCACATGACCGGCAGGGGCAGGGGAAACAACTGATGCTGCATTGTTTCCCCTGCTAATCATCTGAACCGGCCTCAAACTAACCTACTGACAGTGGTTTGTTTGTGATTTCTGTGGTGGACCTTAAGTATAAAAAACAAATGTGGTCAGTCACTGTTTATGACTATAAAATATGAAATGTTGAAAGATAATGGCATTGCTCTGACATCCATGACTGCAGCATGTGTGAATGACAGATGCAACGTTGATATTTCCTCAGAGAGGTAACAGCAGGGATTCCTCCCAGGGAGAACTCCTCTAGGGTGCAGGAATTGGAGGCCAAGGCCCACCCTGGGAGAACTGAAGGAGGCCCCATGGGCTGGATGTGGTCCAGGTTAGGCCGACAGGCTGGAGACTGCGCATCTCTGATGTAAATGTTTAATCAACAAAGCAATGTAGTCATCTTACCTGTACATGTTTTTCCATCTTCAGCCAATTCATAAGGATCTCTGCAAAGACACTGGAAGGTGCCTTTGATGTTCACACATTTAGCTGAGGAGTGGCATGGGGGATAGATCTTGTTTTCACATTCGTTGATGTCTACACAGCAACACAAGAATAACAGAGTTATAAAATAGAAGTGTATTCCTTGAAGTCTGATACCTAAGTACTAAGGCAGCACAACAGAATAATCAATACTGTGGATCAAAAGTTACTCCTGTGCAACATCAGAAACCCTAACATTGTAGAGTATTATAGAGGACTTGTTTATTGCTAGGGTAAATCCTATAACAAGCGTTCCATAAAAGCATGCAATTTATCTAGAGATGGGATGCACCACTCGCCTCTACTATGAAAAAGGCTTGCCCCTCCCAAATCCATCCCACAGAATCAGTCTCCCAAAGCCACTGAAATCTTCCAACTTACGCTAAACATGCCCACAGTGCAAGGATGGCCAATCATGTTCAGATCTGCGGGCCAGCTTATTTTGTCAAGTTCCAGGTCTGGCACCTGCAGAGGCTTACCCAGTATTGCAGGCTGCACTACTCAAGAGTCCTCCTGTGTCAGCATGGGGGACTCTGAGCATGAAGCATGCAGCCTTTGGCTGCTGCCCCCCTGGAAAATTTTCAAAGGCAGCCAAGAGAACATCAAAGGAGTGGGCATCTCTGCATAACAGCACTCTGAGGACAAAGTAGAAGGTGGGGAACCCACAGCCAAATCAGGGAGCCTAAAAGCTTTTCTACATGTGGGTGTTAATCCACTGTATCTACTTTCAGAATTGTCACAGAACTGAGATCCGAGCACTACATGAAGAGTGTTTCCTTCCCTGCTTTTTTGCTACATAACCTCTAGGTGGTGCTGTTGTATAGTGGAGTAGCACAATTATACAAGTGGTAAAAGTGTTTTCTTTCACTTCCACAAATAATACTGCATTTTTCCTGCTCTAAAAAAAAACTCACTGAAAGTGCTGTTTAAAAACATAAGCAAAACTGGAGATCACAATCTCATCTAAAGAACCTGTAAACAACTGTGAGTAGGGAATGACAAGCACACAATAAATGTCTTGTGGAGAAGAGCTCTAAGATGGTTAATGAGCTCAGTACTGAAGGCAGTAGTTTCCCCCTGCTCTTGTTTGTAGTTTCCCCTGCTCTTCACCCTTCCCTTTCTTGTCTCAATCACTGTGGTTAGCAATAGTGCAAAGCCTGTGGACATGAGCTAACATTTGCTCAATTGGATTTCATTGCTTGATTTATTCATAATCTGCTTCATTGTGTGTGCAAGAATGCAAATACATTGCATAAACACCCATGAAGTGAAAGAGCTTCATGCTGTAAAAACTGAGCAAACAGCAACACAAGTAGTCTTCCTTCTTATTTCGCACACGTCCCATTATAGTTCTTTGTTTCTGTACGGCAGCTAGATTGCAGCTTATTTGAGTTGTTTAACATATTAACAGAATCTGTGAAAATAAATGGCTGATTCATGCAACTTATCCATTCAGTTTGTTGCCAGAACATTAATCTGCTGAGGGGGCGGGGTAGGAAAGTGTTATTATAATTCATTTAACAGCTTTATTCCTTCGCATGGCATTTAGGTGGATGGAATTGAGGGGATACACCAGATGTGAATAAAAGAGAGGGCTACGATTCCCGCACCCTGCCATTATGGGAATAGCTTTCTCTTCCAAGCAATGCTGATAGGCAGACTTCATGGAGGAACAACTGAAGCTCATGCATGCAAATGCATTCACCACCCGCTATAACATCTTCCTGTATATGTGCGTCCTAATTTCTTCTCTCCCCGATGTTTTCATCAAGGCTGAATATGCATGTGCATGCACAAGCTGGGGAACTCTGTGTACGGTGTCTTGTAGAAGTGTCATATAAGTGACTGTAAAGTGATGTAGTGCATTGAAATGAACTTGTGCGGTCATCCAGTAGGATCTAGGACGGGAATGCATAACCTGTGCCCCCCCTGCCAAGGCCTCTACTGCAGTTCCCTAATGATGCCCTGACTTCACCACTGAATTGCCCCCACATACAAACATACCCTGACAGTTTACTGCTGCCTATACTCTCCGCTCCCTCCCCAAGAGATCTTCATACAGATGGCCCTTTCCCCTCCCCCACTGTTAGCAGCAAGGGAAGAGCAACCTGCATCGCGTGCACATACATGCATACGTTTTTGTGCATGTGTGTGTAGAGAGAGCGTGCACATGCACGTGTACATGTACATGGGGTGCTGGCTCCAACTCTGAGCCAGTGCCCAGTGCCCCATGCAGCACTCAGAGCCAAAAGTGTGTGTGCCCTGGTTTAGGCCACTACGGTGCCTCTAGATGAGTCTTCCACAGCACCATTGCCCTGCCTTACTCATGGAAGTTTACGAGCGGTCCAGATAATGAAGTCTTCTACTTGCGACCATCCTGTGTTTTCTTATGTTTGTTATTTACGTATTTATTAAATGTATTTATTTATTAATTTATTAAATGTATTTATTTATTTATTTATTTATTTAATTTATTAATCGCCCATCTGACTGGTCACCCAGCCACTCTGGGCGATGTACAATAATAGAAACAGATTAAAACAATAAAATTCTACATTAAAAACATCATATTTCTAAAAATACCCTAACCCACCCCAATTCTGTCTTTTTCCTTGATGCAGAAACTGCTAGTGCTAGGATCCCTCCATCTAGAAGCAACCATGATCTCATAATATGGAGGAGATATGAAAGAAGTTCTCTCTCTCTCTCTCTCTTTCCCCCTCTCTGTCGCTGGTCCTTCCCTGTGTGTCTCTAGATCTGGTCAGGATTCAGGAAAGAGAGTGCCTGTATACCCCACTTATACAGTGCAGTACTGTATGGGTAGTATCCATATTAGTCCTACTCATAACTAACTAGAGTCTTATTTATTTCAATGGGTGTACTCTAAGTAGGACTAAAGTTGGATACTACCGTATGTGCCCAGTTTCTTGACTACCTGGGTTCATGAGGTTTCTGGGTTCTTGTCCAGTTTCTTGCATTGATTATGCAGGTTCATGAGGTCAAAGTCTACCTGGAAACTATGCCTCCTTCCTTACCCAAGATGAATGGAAGTTAACTGTAATCACATGTCAGTTGTTACGACAATAATGTAGTCGCTGCTTGTATTGTCACCAACAAGTGCTGGATCATGTGCATCAGCTTGCAGATCGAACCAGCAATTTTATCCCTTCTTTTTTGTGGCTTGCAATGGTACAGAAAAAAATGGGTGGTTCTCTGTGGCAAACAACTGCATATAGGAGTTTTGTTGAGTGGGGCAGTTTCCATGGCATTTTAACGGGGCATCAGGCTGCAGCTTGCTGTGGTGATGGCATTCCACACACAATAGAGAGCGAAGCAGTGTGTGCCAAATGAGTTGACAAGATATGTGGGAAGCCCAGCTTCAGATCCCTACTTAGTAGCAGTCTCAGTGGCTTTGGGCTAGTTGCTCGCCCTCAACCAACTCCACTGGATCGTTGTGAGGTTAAATTGAAGCTCCTTAGAGAAAGTGTGGATAAAGGTGTGACAAATCATTCCTTTCTCCTCTGGCCATTGGGAGAGAAATATTTACAGCTAATATGTCGCTTCCAAGGCACAAAATTGCCTCTGAAACTGGTTCTAGAGTTTAATATTGACCAGCCCGTCTTGAAAGTGAGCACTGGTTCTTTCTGTTCACCCAACTATGGTAGTCAGGCTGCCAAAAAAAAAGCCTGTCTGTTAAAAAAATGCTTCTCTGGGGGGAAAGATTTCCCACCCCA
Organism: Heloderma suspectum; assembly: GCF_057233095.1. Taxonomy (NCBI): domain Eukaryota; kingdom Metazoa; phylum Chordata; class Lepidosauria; order Squamata; family Helodermatidae; genus Heloderma; species Heloderma suspectum. The sequence continues at coordinate 279,940,117 of NC_139458.1, forward strand.
TCCCACTTTAGTGTCTTCTGTTCTCTATTCCTCTACATCGAAGTAAAACTATAACAAGTTGTGTCTAAAAAGGTGCTAGTTGGATAATGTCCTTTTTCAAGAGAGAGACCTGTACAAATGTGCTCCTGTCATATCTCAGGTTTACAAAGTAAAGGCCTGGACTTGAACCTGGATACCTGGCTAAACTTCATTATGCCTCCTGTTAATTAAATCCTACAAGCTTTTTAGTTTCCCTCAAGTCACACACACAGGCCCTCTAAGGGCATTAAAGGATCCTGTGATTGCATGGATCCAATTGCTTCTGTTGTATCTGTATTTCTCTACAATGAGAAGAAAAAGAAGCTTTGCCAGGCAAGCTGACCATTGTTTTCTGATTTAGTTGCATTCTGGGAGACTTGAAACTACATAATGGCCCTGTTCACGTGTAATGCGAAGCCATGACGGTTAGGGAATTTGCGCTAACGACGGTGGCTTAGCATGTCATATTGGGGGAGAAAAACCTGCTAACCATGGTTCTGGAACCACCTCAGGTAACCACCACCTGCAGCAGGGTTAATGGGCCCCAGGGTGGCTTACCGTTATGCGTAGTGGGCTCTCTGGAGGTTAGAATGGGCTCTGGTGGTTTCTAGGCCACAACCATAGAGATGGTGGCCCAGAGCATCCTGCACTTCCGGAGACACTCTAGCTCTGACTTTCTCTGTTGTCACTGTTGACAGATAGTGACGGATGGAGCAGCCGGAGTGCACATTTTTGCAATGCAAGGGCCACTGGGATCACTGGCAGTGGCAGTGGGAGGATGGTTGTGCTAACTATGGATTTGGTGGTTCCCAGTCATGTGTCGGGCATGTGTGTCGTGGTTTCACTACCACCCCCTCTGTAGTTACCCTAACCACCGTCCCCCTGTGTGCAACTGAATAGGGCCATTGAGATTATCCCTTTTTTAAAGCAAGGGGCCAAGAACCATATGTGAGGTGGGGGTAAAAGCAAGAAAGACAAGCACTAGCAAACCCCAAGGAATGAAGAGATTCAAGTCATATGGATGATAATATGAAGAAATGTGTATGTGAGGTATCCAGCTTGTTCTTCTATAAATCCAGTGTACATCATAGAAGTATTTTTTCAAGGCACTTTGCAAGTTATTTAACAAATTGTATCAATAAGCTCAATTATTCACCTTGGAAGGTGAAATCTGAAACTCTAAAACTGGAAACGGTAAGGATAGTTAGCTTAAAAATAAAATTCTTTAGGGGACAATCAGAAGATGAATAAGTTTTCACAGTACACGAATTTATTGGACTGGTTTATTGGACCCCCTAAAATGAAAACATTCCACTATGGTAATGTTATTCTTGTTGAAAAGTATCAGACACAATCGAGGCACCTTGGCAGACTGGTGGTTTCGAATCCCACCTCCCTTTTGTACAGGTTAATTGTTCTTCTCCTAGTAGCTCGTATCCTTGGTGGCATGAGTAGGTAACCATGGATTTTCCTGCCTCTAAGCAATGGACAAAGTCACCATGTTCCACTCTTGCTGGGAAACTACAAGTCAACTCTAGAAACAAAACCAGAAAATAACAAAGTTTTAAAACTGGTAAACCTAAATGGGAGTTAATTCTGAGTCAACATGCATAAGATTGCATTCTCAGTGACTTTTTTTTTAGGCTTTAGTGTTTTGATGTGCAAACAGAATTATCCAGTCCACAGGGACTTTCCTGTATTGTGCAAAACATGCAGCCTGTGAGCCACATGTGGACTACCAGACACCCCCCCCCCCGATCTCTCTCTGCTGGCAAGGGAGTCCCTTCCTTATCTCAGATCTCTGTTGAGACATAAGGAAGGGCTTTCCTTGCTGGCAGTAGTGCTAGCAGGAAAAAATGGTGAGTGTGTGCATATGTGTGCATGCACATGTTTGTGTATTTGTGTCTGTGCAAGCATGAGCATGTTTATGTGTGCAGATTAGGGCACATGTGTGGGCTTCCTAGCCCTGCTCTAGCCCTTGGGGCCAAAAAGGTTATGCACCCCATCTTTAAGGAAAGAGGCAGTTTGCCCACAGAAAAGCTATTGGTGCACATCAGAATGCATACAGGGCTCAGGGCACATGAGTTGGTTGTTGTTTTTTAAATGTGCATATCTATAGTTTATTTGGTATAATATATATGTGAAAATGACTGAAGGCAAAAGGAGAAGGGGACAGCAGAGGATGAGATGGCTAGATAGCACCACTGATGCAATGAATATGGACTTGAGCACGCTCTGGGAGAGAGCGCAGGACAGGAAGGCCTGGCGTGCTCTGGTCCATGGGGTCACGAAGAGTCGGACACGACTGAACATCTGAACAACAACATATGTGAAAATATATGCATGTTTTATTATATTGATAATAAAAATTATGAAGTTACCTCACTGAATTAAATATACAAGAAATATTTGTCAAAGTATGGGTCTTATTTTGCCAATAATTAACAAATGTTATAAGGTCAGAACAACTTTGTTACACCATTGCTTCCCTTCTTTTGTACTAATATAATAATTTTTATGGTAGCATATTGATAGAGCTTATTCTCCCATTCAGTTATTATGGAGTTAGTTGATACTATCAAATTCTTTGAACAGCTTTTTCTGACAGCAGTGATCATATAAAATCAATTTGCTGCCATTAAGAAGTATATCCTTCTTACCAGAGATAATGTCTTTACCTTCATATAGAGTCCAGACCAAAATCGAGCTGAATTCTGTGGCCTTGATCTTTACTGCAAAGACTCAGCAGAGAAAGAAGCTCCTCTGGCTGTAGCCTTACAAAGGCTACCTGCTACTTTTTCAATTATCCCAGAAGGTCTAGGAAGGTCTTTGCCTGAAGTGGGCTGTGGGAATTAGATTTCTGGCCCTCACTTCAACCACAGCAGAGGGAGACTGCTGTCCTAAACCAATTGGAGAACCCTGATATCCTTAAGAAGGGCACCCAAGATGGCCAACGTTATATTTTTTAGTGTATCTTTAAGAAGCCAACTTCCCGCCTCTCTTGAAATTCTCTGAGTGTTTTCCTTTCACTGTGTTTGGATCTTGGGGACAATAAGACAGTATTGGGGGGGGCATAGGATAGTTTGGATTCCTGGGTCCGAGTTTGGAGGTCTGAGCTCCCCCCCTCCCCCTCACAGCTGGTGCAGAGAGAACTGTACTGGCTGCCTCCCCAAGCTTGCAAAAGCAAGCTTGGAGAGGACAGAAAGGCGGAGCTTCTGTGGGCAGGGAGGGGACTGGGGAGCGAGGAAATGAGCTCTCCCCGGCCCTTCCCAGCCTCCTTCCCTACTCCTCTGCAGAGTCCTAGCTAGGCGGGCAAAAACTCCCGTCTAGCAAAAATGCAGAGCGGAGAAGCGCAGAGGTGACAATCACCTCTGCTGCTCCTCCCACTCTGCATAGGATGCCTATCAGCTTCCAAGTTTTGAGGCTGATGGGCATCCAGATAGGATTGCGCCGTTAGTCAGCCATGTTCTAAGCTGCATGGTAGCTGGGATAAAGTCTGCTGTTCTATTAAGATCTTGTGCATCTGCCTGACTCTGAGGAAGTACAAGGATCTGGTAATCTACACTGAGCATGTACACCTCCTGCCAACCTTGTCACCCACAAGATGTGTTTCTTTTCATGTTATCAAAGTCCCACTGACTTGATTTAATTTATTTAGCAGGTGCCTTAATGATGACATTTCTGCATATTTAGCAGACTTAACAGCATAGTTAAGAGGTAGCACTTGGTTTTAAACTGATCTAATCGCATGGCCTTTCATGAGACTAAATGCAATTCTTCGGGTTATCTAGGTGTGGTAACCTGAAGGCTGTTAGCTTGGAAAGCCTTGGTAGAGACTGATTTTGAGAAATGTTCCTGCTGCTACCTGCACATTCCTTTCACACAGTGAAGGCAGGAAATGCTGCTTGCACCTGATGGTGAGAAGAAATCAAGACCATTTCCCTCCACCTTGCAAAATTTCAAACATGGTTCTCACATGGTTGGCTAAAGGGAAGGCAAGTAGGATGTTGATGTTCCCACTTACTTGGAAGTAAGCCTCACTGGACTCAATAGAATTTTCTTCTGAACAGACATGTATAGGATTGAACTGTTAATCTTTGAATTACCTGGTTGGAGAGTTTCCTGCCAAGCTCCTAAATTCACGCTGGGTATATTTTCACAAGACTTGAAATCTTTAGGAAATTTTCCAAGTTTGAAGACATCAAGAGGGGCTTCAGTGAGGCCTGTGTTGTCACAGATTAATCTGGATAAAGAATATTTTCCGAGTTCATGCCTTTGTGCTTCAGTAAAAACATTACTGTTTTCCCACCAAAATCTGTATGGAAGCAACACACACACAAACACACAAACACACATTACAAGTTGTTAGTCTAGGTCTCAATCAAACTTAGAAATGGGTTCTCTTAAGCTCTTTGATTTACAGCTCTGTGTTGGATTGCGGACAGAGTATTGACTCAAGATTGGGTGGACAATATATTATAAGACCATCTTAAAGAATCTGTTCAAAAACATGGGAATATACATGGTGCTGAGGAATACATGTGAATTGTGTTTATGTGTGTGTGTGCTCCCCATGTGGTGGAATAGGAGTATCACCATGGAAAAGGGATTTAATTTTGTATCAGAAGAAAATCTCTGGTTGTCTTTATTAGCAGGACAGCCACATTGTTGTTGTTTATTTTTACCAATCTGAGCATTCTAAAAACAGGCACCAGATCATTGGTACAAAGGCGGACAAAGAAACCTGTTGAGGGCCCACCGAGAAGAGCCCCCTGGACTTGCTCCTCCTTTGCACCACTGCTTGTTTGCCTGTCTCTTGCTCTGGCTCAGACAACAGTGGTGGTACGAAAGAGGACCAGGAGATGCCACTGCCAACTTGCTCGCTTGCTCTCTGCCTGTCAAGGGAGCAAATTGTAGCAACGATAAGGAAGAGGATGAGGAGCAGCAGCAGCTGGTGACAATGGCACAAGAAGGCAGAGTCTCTGAAGGAGGGGCCCCGTTGAGGGTGTCTTGCCAAGGGGCCTTCAAAAATCTTGAGCTGGCACTGGGTGAATGACATCCCCAAAAATGACCCTGAAGGTCATTTTCATGGTCATGAGTCGGTGCACAACATGGGATAGGCTACTTTCAGCTCATGGGAAAACTGTCACAGCTCTGAAAGTAATGAATCAATGTGGACATACTCTGCACCAGTATGAAGGTAAGGAGCTGTTCTCCCACACAGTGAAAGTCTAGGTTTGACAGGTAAAATACTATGGGTTCAAGCTACAAAAAGGAATTATGGTAAAAATAATGGCTTAGACTGCTGTACCATTTTAACCCATTAAAACCACATTACACACCCTGGCAATTAGCCAGGGCATGGTAAATTCTGTCTTGGATGACCTGTGGCTAGAATCAGATGTGTATGCATCAAACAATATGCATACATACTATGATGGAGTGCAAAGCAGATAGGGATTCATATATTGACATATGAAGCATTATGGCACATACAGTGGCCTATGGCTGGCAACTAATCATCATGAGCTCTGTATGGAAGTACAAAAACTGTCACAATGTTTAGTGGTTGCTTTTCCATGTCGAGATCAAATGAAAACACAGGATGGGTCAGATAATGGCTTTTGTTGTTACTACGTCCATTTCATTCAATCTGCCGTTAGTGCTTGGAAATGTCTTGCTTCATTGATGTGCCAACAATTATTTAATTAATTTTGCTAACCGATGCCAGACAGGCATCTGTTAGCAAAATTCTGAACCAACTCGGGGGGCGGGGGGGAATTGTCCATCCAGTTTTCTGACCTCTGAGACAATTGCCTGAATTCTTTGCATTAAAAAGCCAGGACACTGAATAAAAGATACATTTTGGTAAGGAAAAGTAAGCAGTAGTTTTTTCACTTAATGAGCTGAGTAGTCCATGCATGTACACTGAGTGGATAGGTTGTGCTGTTCAGCTCCAGCACTCAGTTCACATGCTGCTACATGAAACACTGCAAAATGCATGCATGTATTTCCCTCATCTGATGAGGATGACATGCTCCATTGAGCCAAGGTAGGCAAAGTGACTGGTGGCAGACCAAAGTGGCAACTTCTCGGTAGCAACTGTGGGGATTGCTCTCATATTCACTTTCCTCCTTAGTGCCTTCGCTCTGCTTAAGCCTCAGATTTTCTTCATGAAAGATTTGGAAGGCCCATGACATCACAAGGTTCCACCTCCACAATAGCACGACACCCTGCCCCATGAGTCTCAGTTTCTGGGATGCTAGAAACGATCTGGCAACCTTAGTCAGCACAAGCCACAAGATAAAAGCAAATGCATTTGCTAATAGCTCTGCTCTTGCCAGGGTATTCCAGGGCTCTCTCTTTGGCCCCACCCAGTACCAAAGCTTTTGAAGGAAAACAAAATATATAATTCCAAAATAGTTCTTTGCCAAAACAAATATAACAAAAGAATAAAGTAAACTTACCGATCACCATCTCTCAGTGCTTTCATTTGCTTTCCAATTATACATGCAAACAATGGACCTGTTGTGGCATTTGGAAGAATGTTTTCTACTATACCCCCTAGCCAGACATCAATGTTGCTGGGGTTGCTGTATAGTTCCATGATTTTTTTGACAACCTTCCTGTTCTCCATTGCTGTTGTAAGGTCACTTTCTGTCCTTAGTCTCGGCAAGTCACAGAATTCCCGCCAGTCATTGTAACCTATAAACATTGTATTCCTAGTTAGATTCAAACACGTTTCTATAAAGAGCCATCCTTTCTGTGCAAGCACTACCTAATTTCTAAAATGCTAGGCCCAGGCCTTCCTGAAGTTATGATCTTTGATCCAGAAGCCCTTCACCCTAATCGGAAATGTGTGGGGTATGCTTATTGTGGTTACTTACTGGTTTATTAATTATTTATCAATTATATTTTAAATTTGTCCGATAACAAAAGTTCTCTGGGCATATTACTTAAAGCTAAAAGAATGCAATACAAAAACAACAACAAATAACACAGGGAAAATCAATATCAAATATATGAAAAAAGAGAATGTATAATATTAAAAAAATAAAATCTAAAATTTAGGTTTAAGGGTCACTGTGTCTTCAATAGTACAGCTTCATGCTGAAACTTATTATGGAAATATATTTGTTGCATTTATAACCCACCTATTCTCCCAAGTATTCAGAACACTTCTCCGATCTAATCTTCAAAACAACCCTATAAGAATGCAATACTATGGTCACCCACCCCCTGCCACAAGGCCACTGACACAGCTATGACCTCAGCAGAGGAAATCCAAGTAGGGAACTAGCTGCTGTGGAAAGCTCTATGACATCTCCTCTTCCAAGGTTGCATTTGCGACCTCTCAGAAGAAGGTCAGGGAGGGAGGAAAAGGAGCAGTACAATGGACAGGGACGAGGGAGGAGAGATGGAGATCTACAAGCCTCTCTGCCACAGGCCCTGCCCACTAACAGGTTAGTCTGCTAGATGGGCTGGGAGGCCCGCCTAAGCAACAACCAAAAATAACTTTCAAGGAGGAACAGGACCTGAAAGTGCTTTTGCTGTTCCCCCCACCCTACCTGGCACTAGCTGGCAGGGCTTTGCATAGATGGGAAACTGTGATCTTGGAGCCCTCTGTCTATCAAGTGTCAGTCTGGTAGGATTGCGCTCTAGTCTAAGGTAGATAGGCTGAGAGAGAGTGACCTCTCCAAAAATCCCAGGAGGACCTTTGAGTGGGGATTGAGTCAGATTCCCCAATCCAAACCCAATGCCCTGCCCAAACTAAGCTCTGCGAGCCAGTAAATGAATATTTTATGTGGATTGTATTTCATGCTGCATAACATTACAAAACATTGCAATTTAGTGGCAAATGTAATTTTGGTGCCATAGGGAAATATATTTATTTATTTATTTATTGCATTTATATCCCGCCTTTTTTCCTCCAAGGAATTCAAGGCAGCGTACATGATCCTCCTCCTTCCTCCATTTTATCCTCAAAACAACAACCTTGTGAGGTAGGTTGGGCTGAGAGTCTGTGACTGGCCCAAAGTCACCCAGTAGCTTCCATGACCGAGTGGGGACTAGAACCCAGATCTCCCGACTCCCAGTGCAGCACTCTAGCCACTACACCACTTGATCAAGTGCCAGTAGTAACTCAAAATATGTTGATCTGTGTCAGACCAGTTTGGTCCTGCTCAGCCTAACACATAAACATAAACACATAATAGATCTACTCAGCCTGAGTCTCTTCTGGAATAGGTGGACCAAGGACTCTAGGGTACTAGACTCTGTTTTTAGGACTGAATTTAGCTAGACTTTTTGGAACCAGAGGATAATTATGACAAAACAAGTACTATGTGAATAATATAAACATAATCTGTGAAAGGTTTGGAAACTAATGAAAGCATATAGAAGAACTGGAGCTGAAAAGGTGTGAATTTAAATGCTTTTTCTTTTATTGGCTTTAGTTAAGTGGGAAAGAGGTTGTGAAAGAAAGGACTATTCCCAGAATATGTGCAGTTTAGCCTATATAGCTGATGTTAAAGTGAAATAAATAACTATAATGTTGATTGCTAATACGATAATATCACATTCTGATAAATTCACTGGGTTATATGTATGCAGTGGTGGCTTTGCATAGTGGAAAGTGGTTCTGCTCATGCAAGTGAGGGCATCTGAATTCCACCAATTCCCCCCTACTTACTGCAGGCGAGCCATTCTGTTCCGGAGGGTCACATAATGATCAGAAACAGCGGTGTGTGTGTGTGGAGTAGATGGGAAGAATCATGCCTTGCATGAGCAGAAGTGCTTTCTGTTAAGGCACACCCACATTGGATACAATCCATTTTGCTTAATCTCCAAGGAAAATTTACAACATCTGTAGCTAATCATGCTAGACACCATAGAAGAAATATACATGATGTTCCATCCTAATATAATGTCTTTATATAGCATAGGTTTTTAAAAAATGCAATAGACCTGGGAGCCCATGGTCACGTCCTCGTTGTAAATCTAATGATGCTAAATCCAATGAACCATTATTAGACAGTACAAAGAGTTTCTTCGTTAATTCCTCATTCAGCAGCTGATCTTGTACCTGCAGTTTTGCAGGAGTTGCCAAAGTTCCTCTTAGCAAAGGATCCAAACCACCTTAGAGCACAAACATAAAATTAACTGGAACATTTGTGAAGCCAAGAATTCTTCATGGCTGCAGTCCAAACTTTTGCCTTAACGTATTTGAGCAATGTAACAACTTTGCATGGACTTTTCTTCTAGGTTTCAGAATTCCAGCAATAGTGACTCTGAGACATTAACACCTTTTTAATATGGTTAGGCAAATAATAGCCATTTTAAGCATAATCTTTTCTTTATAAAATGCATGAAGAAGCAAACTAGTACTCTAAGGAGACAAATATTATCTATAGCATGTTTGTAATACCATTTTTTCTATATTTTGTATACTTTTTATTTGAACTTTCCCATAAATTATTTAAAATAATTCAGCAAATGAGAGTGTGAATTGTTTCTTTAGGTCACATAAACTTGTCAGTCTGTACATTTGTCTATCGCTCCCTCCCTCTCCAAAATAGCGACTTATTCTTCAAACCTAGTTTTTTTCAGACAAAGCACATGAACAGTGCGGATACTTCATTTAATTTTGTTTCCTGTATTTCTTCATTAAATGCTACTGAAGAAGAACAAAATGCCTCAGCACTAGTTCTTTGCATACTGTTCAGCTGTCAGAATGATAGAATTAAGACAAAATCTCCCTAGTTTGTACAAAAATCCAATTAGAAACAACTTCGCAGTAACGTAAGAAGATATAATTGCATTAAAGAAAGTACCTTCTTTAATGAGCCTCCAGGGAGTAAAAAAAACTTCATGCAATTGAAGATTAGGAAGACTTGAGTCATCTTGATACCACGTGTTAAGTCTCCTTATTATTGGATGAATTGCAGCATGAGCAAAACGAAAAGCTGCTGTAGAAAATACATTGGCTACTGTAGGATTTGTCGTGGGATCATAGCCTTTATAAGGACCAATGTATTGGTTAAAAGCATCTGGGCCAATGATTTTTGGGATGTAATCTCTTATGGTGATAATCTGGAAAAAATAAAGACCCCCCCCCAAAAAAAAAAATCACAGGTAGTACTTATAATAATGCAGTAAGCCTTCTGTTTCTTTGAAGCATCCACTCAATGACACCAAACCTTATCAGAAGTTTGGGTTTGTTTATTTATTCATTATTTATTTAAATTTGCATAAGCCACCTTTCTGGGCCAAGGCCTAGACTCCTTAGATACTGGGATATCCACTAACAAGTGGATGTCCCAGTATCAGAAAGAGGAGCCGAAACATCCTGCTCTCAAAATAGAGCATGCATATGTAATCCATGTTGTTCAATACTATTTCTTACCGCTTGAAGGTGGTTTTGGAGAAATGGGCTTGCACAGGTGAGCATAGATGCCATTTTATTTCCCAAGAGCAAGCACACTGTGTACTAAGCAGCATACTTACTTCCAAATAAGTCCACCGAAATGAAGTTAAAAGGGTCAGGATCCTACTTTGAGAGGCCTTGAATATCTAATAAATTTCAGGAAAAATGTTAACATGTATCTGAGCATTGCAGCTGGACAACAAATAGGATGAGGATTAATATCAGTATGATAGTGGCTTCAGGACATCAAGGTTAGTTGGGCTATAATTTTTAGAGAGGGGAAATAAAGTTGTAACCAGCCTGGGCAGGGTGGTCAGTAGGCTCAAGGTGTTAAGAGGATTTCATGGAATTCTTAAGTCTTAAATGTGGTTGGTGATAACATATTATTGATTAATTATGAGCCACGCTGTTGAGTCAAGAAAAGATATACCCCTGGCTTCCTATGCTCTTTATAGCATGCTAGTCGATAGTGGACAAAAGATGTTCTATTATTGACCTAATGGTTCATCAGTCTAACCTTTCACAATGACCTTCAAATACAGATATCTGAATTCACATCTGTCTGCAGCCTAAAGGAGCAAGTTGTGCTATTTGAAACTGACAAGGGAAAGAGAATATTCTCAGTTTTGAAACTGGCTAAAGAAGCCGTGACACATGGGCCAATGGGTAAAATCCAGGGTAACATTGCAGAACTTAGGTTTTTTGGGACGGCAGAGAACACTGGAGAGTGTTTCCAATATCTGCCTATTTGCTAATATAGATGCAAACAAGCAGACTCAATTGCCATTCTTAAGTATACTCCTTAACACAGGGGTCCACAACCTCAGGGCTGGGGCCAAATCTGGCTCACTGGCATTCCCCAAATGGCCACGCCCCTTTCTTGTGACTACCAATCGTTTGGTGGTTTCTTGGCTATTGTGCAGTTTCTTCCCCATTCGAAAAGGTCGAGATGCCTCTCCCAAGGCTTAGTTGCTGGCAGGAAGAGCTTTAAACTAAAATATGCGGGCATCTTTAGTCCCGTCCCTTTTGTCTTTGGCTCTGCCCACCACTGGCATGCCCCCCCAACCAAGAGCTTCTCCCAAATGGAAGTCAGCCCTCAGACTGAAAGTGGTTCAACACCGATGCCTTAATGCCTTAACTCCAGTTTTCATTTTGTCAGGAAGATGAGTCTAGCAGAGATGTGAGGAACTGGAGCAAGAGGGTTCACTGTGTAGTTAGCATCCTTAATTTACAGTGGACACAACTGCCCAACTCTCTGCCTAGTTCTAAGGCAATCAGGCCAGTCCCAAACACACCTCATTAATAGCTCTGCTTTTCTCTTTAAAGCTATGAGCAGGCCAGGAAGCATCGAGGAACCCTTGAATGCATTTGCGCAGTTAGCTTGCTACCCATCAAGGTCAAGGAGCTCCACCCAAGCTATGTACACAAAACCCCCTCTTTTTGCACACACACACACACACACACACACCCCTTTGCACTCTGCTGTCTTGAACAAAAGCACCTATGGCTAAGGATGTCAGAGAATTCCGCCATGGATCTTGGTGAGGCCGAATGCCAGTGCATTCGGCCCCCCGAAATCTGTGGCGGAACGGCCTGCCCCCCCGCCCCCCTGTGGATCCCCCCCAGGACGAGACTTACCTGGGGCGGATGTTCCGGCCGGCGGCTGCTTCGGTGGCAGCTGCGGTGGCTGCGGCAGCTGGTCTTCTGACTAACTGCCGCCGCCGCCATTTGCAGTCTTGTCTTTTGTTTTTGTTTTTGTTTTTACAGAGACATGATAGGCCACGTAAAGATTTACGTAGCCTATCACGGCTGGGTTAAAAAAACAAACAAAGCGTATGCAAATGGCGGCGGCTATGGCCGCCGCCATTTGCATTCCTTATTTTTCTCCATCTTAGTCTACATCAATATTTACGTAGACTATTACGGCGAAAATAAAGGGGAATGCAAATAGCATAGCGGGCGCTATTTGCATCCCATTTTGATTCGCCGTTTTAGCCTACGTAAATATTGACGTAGGCTAAAACGGCAAATCAAAAAGGGACGCAAATAGTGCCCACTACGCTATTTGCGTTCCCCTTTATTTTTGCCATAATAGTCTACGTAAATATTCACGTAGACTAAGACAGCGAAAAATAAGGAACGCAAATGGCGGCGGCCATAGCCGCCGCCATTTGCGTATGCGTTTTTGTTTCATTTTTTGACCCAGAGCCCTCCGCGGCTGGAAATCTGGCTGCAGAAGGGTCTGGCTTGGGCCTGGCCGGCTGCTCCGCAGAGCCACCATGGAGCACAGCCAGCCATCGAGGATTCTGGGGGGGAGGAACGATCGCCTCCCCCCCCGTCGAGGATTCCGGGGGGAGGGACGGAATGCCTCCCCCCCCATGAACATAATCCGCGGAAAGGTAAGTGACTTTCGTACATCCCTACCCATGGCAGGAACACTGAATCTTACCTAACCCTTCAATATTCTCAATGTAAAGAAATTCCAAGGAAGAACCTGTCACCCAGCACCACCTCCTTCCTTCTGTGTTAATCAAGCCAAAGAAACTGCCTTTCTTTTGTTTGTGTCTAGGAAAATGTATCCTAGGACCATGCCCCTTCTCTTGTAAGGTCCACAAGAGGGTCCACAAGTCTATAACGATAAGATCCACAAGTCTATAACTGCCTGGACGCACAAGCCCCTCCCTCTCTTGCCTTCCTTTGCTTTCCTGGACACACCGGCAGCTGTTCCCTTTCTTGCCTAACCCTCCCTTCTTTCATTCCCCAAGCTTGTGAGTTCCTGATTGGTACCTGCTTCTGCCCTCCTGGACCATCAACCCTTTCTGTATCACAGACAGAGATCCAAATACAGAAGGGTAAAAATCTTCTTCTTTTTTCCTTTTTAATCCCATTTTTCCCAGTCCAGCTGCAAGTATCCCCATTCCCCCTGGTTTTTGTCCAAGATGAAGCTAACTCCAGAACCATTCCGTCTCTTCTTCCCTCCTCCACCCCCATGGGAAACCCTTACAATTAACCCATTCTTTGCTGTTTTAATATTCCTTCAATAACAAAATTTATTTTCCAGAAACGCTCCGACTTGTCTCCATTGTTCCCTAAGTACCTTATGAGGGCACTCCTCTACCCAGACTAACCAATTTCTTACCCACACTTGGCTCCTTTGTACTGGTCAGCATGTTAGTATGACCAGGTTGTCATTAAGTGGAATAGGGCTAGAGTCAAATTAGGAAGAGTTTTCCCCTAGTACACCTCTTTGAAATAGATTCTCTCAAGCATTCATGTTTAGGAAAGACATAATCCCTGAACATGAAGAAAAAGTGCACAGAGATGTATAGAAAACACATGTACTGAGCCAGCGTGGTAACACACATAAGTGGGCATTGTTTCTATATCAAAGGCCTTGTGCGCTTAGGTGGTACTTCACTGTCAACTAACTTGCTACTTTTTGTCTCTCCTGTCTCCCAATTCAGAACTGTGGTTCTTTTATAAATTCCTTGACACAGTTTTCTTTAGGAAAACCCATGGTGATAGACCCATTTACCACCAGCAAGACAGCCCTAACTCATAACACCATTATAAAAACACCATTTAGGTATGTTGTTTGCAATTCCATTATTAGTCAGCTGGTTTTTGTCAGGAAGCCTCTTTCCTATATGTAAAACTGGTCTGATTCTAAGATAACTTGTTCAGAAAATCCATTTGATAAACCCATTTATAGCTATCAACAGACAATTCATAGTCAACTAAAACCATACAGTTTGTTATAGAAATGCTGATAAGTGTTCCCTGGCAAATGCTTTTATAATGTAATAGGCTTATTGAAGCATATAGAAAAAGCCTATAAGTAATACAGATCAAAAGAGAGGAAATGATATATTGCAATGGATAAAATGAAAACTGCATTGCAGATTTAAGATTACATTGGACTTAATAAAGCATAATGGGATGAATATGAAGAATAGAGAACTAATAAAATACATGATAGGTTTGATATAATATGCAATAAACTGAATGGACAAATACACTATGCATTTTGATATAGTGTATATTGAAAATTCTGGCAGGGATAAAATAGTTTCATCAGATAATGTGTTTCATTCCTTCTTCTTTTGGGCAGTGTGTGTGTGTGTGTGTGTGTGTGTTACATACACCAAAAAGGCAAGTTCTGACAAACTACCGAAGATGTGGTCCTCTCTAAGCTGGCAATATTCATTCCAGAGAGGCTGAACTTGGCTTCCTTTCCTCATTACTTTCAGCTTTCAGTTATGCTCTTTGTAAATTAACTGTGCTCAGACAGCAAAGTCTGAAATATCTGATAGATGATTAAGAGGCTGCACACTTGATTGTAAGGTTCAGTTTTCCTGTATAACGCCTGCCAGATCATTAGATTCGCTGGAAGCAGGAATATGGGTGCCATTTAGGCTCATTTGCTGGGAGCCATCAAACACCTTGGTGCTGGGCATCGCTAGTATTCACCTCTGCCTCTAAGATGAAGCTATTCCAGATGCATCCAATTTCCCGGCTTTATTTCCAGTGACAGAATTTTGACACCCAGGGCATGTTCCCAGCTGTATATCCAAGCTTTCCCCCATGACTTCATGAACTTAATTTGTGTGCGTGTGTGTGTTTTTGTCTGAATGCTAGAAAGAACATCAGCCTTAGAAAGCCACCTCGTGGGAAGTGAGCTGGGCTAATTGGAAAAGGGTTGTAGACCTTTAACAGTACTGCTGCCCTCACTGAGCCATGGAGCAATAGTAGTGTTATAATGTATCTGGC
The DNA here is from genome assembly GCF_057233095.1 of Heloderma suspectum. Lineage (NCBI taxonomy): Eukaryota > Metazoa > Chordata > Lepidosauria > Squamata > Helodermatidae > Heloderma > Heloderma suspectum. The sequence goes on from NC_139458.1 coordinate 279,955,331, forward strand.
CTTTCTCCTACCACCCTCTACGCACATCCGATTATTCCAGCTTGGAAAAAAAAATACATAATTCAACATTATTTTAATGACTATCAGTACATTACATGCACCTGTAGGCTGATTTTATGCCCTGTCTAGGTTACACCCAGGCGGTAAGGCTGGTGGCTCTGATTTCGGCAGGGCTGTGAATCTATTCCAGGTTCCAATCAGAACCATCCAGAACACTAAGGGAGCTATCCAAGGTGCTAAACCCCATCCTTAATAGGCTTAATAATCTGGGGTTTATAGGCTTAATAGGCTTATTGAAGCATATAGAAAAAGTTTATAAGTAATACTGATCAAAAGAGAGGAAATGATATATTGCAAATAATCTCAGAACAATGATCAGTAAGGTCCTATGGCAAGAGACTCTAACGAGAAAAGGAGTCCAAGATGCGTGGGAGATTTTAAAAAAAGGAAATTCTCAAGGCACAATTACAAACAATTCCAACAAGAAGAAAAGGTGGAAGACAACAGAAGAAGCCAATGTGGCTTCACAAAAAGCTTAGAGATGACCTGAAAACAAAAAAGGACACATATAGGAAGTGGAAAGAGAGCCAAGCAACTACGGAAGAGTACAGGAAGGTAGCACAGAATTTCAGGGATGGCGTCAGGAAGGCTAAAGCTGAGAACGAGCTGAGGTTAGCGAGGGATGCTAAAAGCAACAAAAAGTCTTTCTTCAGCTACATGCATAGTAAAAGACAGAGGAAATAAATGGTTTTTAAGCTACTAAATAAGGATGGCAAAATGATAACAGATGACAAAGAAAAGGCAGAGGTGCTCAATTCCTACTTTGGCTCAGTCTTCTCCCAAAAGAGGGTCTATGACCCCCCTGGCAAAGGCAAAGTACAGGCTGAAGGGGCAGGATTGCAGCTTGAGATCGATAGGCATATGGTCAAGGAACACCTAATTACTTTGAATGAGTTCAAATCTCCAGGGCCAGATGAACTGCATCCTAGAGTAATAAAGGAACTGGCAGAAGAATTCTCAGAGCCACTGTCTATTCTCTTTGAGAAATCATGGAGGACGGGGGAAGTGCCAGATGACTGGAGGAGGGCTAATGTTGTCCCTATCTTCAAAAAGGGTAAAAAGAAGGAACCTGGGAACTACAGACCAGTCAGTCTGACATCAATCCCTGGGAAAATTCTGGAGCAGATGATAAAGCAACCCATCTGGAAGCACCTTGAAAAAATTGCAGTGATTACTTGAAGCCAAAATGGATTTGTCAAGAACAAATCCTGCCAGACGAATCTGATCTCATTTTTTGATTAGGTAACCTCCCGTGTGGACTGGGGGAATGCTGTGGACATCATATACCTCGACTTCAGCAAAGCTTTCGACAAAGTGCCCCATGATATCCTGATGAGCAAACTAGCTCAAAGTGGGCTAGATGAAACAACGATGCGGTCGATCCACAGTTGCTACAGAATCGGAATCAAAGACTGCTTATCAATGGGACCTTCCCAAACTGGGGAGAGGTAATGAGTGGAGTACCACAGGGCTCAGTCCTGGGCCCAGTGGTCTTCAACATTTTTATTAATGACTTGGAGGAGGAGGTGCAGGGAATGCTGATCAGATTTGCAGATGACACAAAATTGGGCGGGATAGCTAATTCCTTGGAAGACAGAAACAAAATTCAAAGTTATCTTGATAGACTGGAGTGCTGGACAGAAAACAACAGAATGACATTTCATAGGGATAAATGCCAAGTTCTGCACCTAGGACAAAGAAACCAAATGCACAGATACAAGATGGGGGATACTTGGCTCAACAACACTACAAGCGAGAAGGATCTTGGAATTGTTGTAGATCACAAGCTGAATATGAGCCAACAATGTGATGTGGCTGCAAAAAAAGGCAAATGCTCTTTTGGGCTGCATTAATAGAAGCATGCCCCTTCATGGATCACTGCCTTGTTGTGGCGAAGGGGCTTGAGTAACTCAGTGAAGCCATAAGCTATGCCATGCAGGGCCACCCAAGACGGACAGGGCATGGCAGAGAGTTCTGACAAAATGTGGTCCACTGGAGAAGGAAATGGCAACCCACTCCAGTATTCTTGCCAAGAAAACCCCATGGAACGTATCACAAGGCTAAAAGATATGACGCCGGAAGATGAGCCCCTCAGGTCGGAAGGTGTCCAATATACTACTGGGGAAGAGCAGAGGGTATTTCCAAGTAGCCGAAAGGACACTCAGCTGTGGATGTGTCTGGTGGTGAAAAGAAAATCCGATGCTGTAAAGAACAATATTGTTTAGGAGCCTGGAATGTCAGATCAATGAATCAAGGTAAGTTGGAGGTGGTCAAACATGAGATGGCAAGATTGAACATTGACATCTTGGGAATCAGCAAACTAAAATGGACAGGCATGGGCGAATTTAATTCAGGTGACCATCATATCTACTATTGTGGGCAAGAATCCCTTAGAAGAAATGGAGTAGCACTCATAGTCAACAAAAGGGTGGGAAAAGCAGTACTGGGGTACAATCTTAAAAACGATAGAATGATCTCAGTACGAATCCAAGGCAAACCATTCAACATCACAGTAATTCAAGTCTATGCCCCAACCACTGATGCCGAAGAAGCTGAGGTTGATCGGTTCTATGAAGACCTACAGCACCTTCTAGAACTAACACCGAAAAAAGATGTCCTCTTCATCATAGGGGATTGGAATGCTAAAGTAGGAAGTCAAGAAATCACCAGAATAACAGGCAAGCATGGCCTTGGTGTACAAAATGAAGCAGGACAAAGGCTAATAGAGTTTTGTCAAGAGAACACGCTGATCATAGCAAACACTCTTTTCCAACAGCACAAGAGACGACTCTACACATGGACATCACCAGATGGTCAATATCGAAATCAGATTGATTATGTCCTTTGCAGCCAAAGATGGAGAAGCTCTATACAGTCAGTCAAAACAAGACCTGCAGCTGACTGTGGCTCAGATCATGAGCTTCTTGTTGCAAAATTTCGGCTTAAATTGAAGAACGTAGGGAAAACCACTAAACCATTCAGGTATGACCTAAATCATATCCCTTATGAATACACAGTGGAGGTGAGGAATAGATTTCAGGGATTAGACCTGATAGACAGAGTGCCTGAGGAACTATGGACGGAGATCCGTAACATTGTTCAGGAGGCAGCAACTCAATCCATCCCAAAGAAAAAGAAATGCAAGAAAGCCAAGTGGCTGTCTGATGAGGCTTTACAAGTAGCTAAGGAAAGAAGGGAAGTGAAAAGCAAGGGAGAAAGGGGAAGATATATCCAACTGAATGCAGAGTTCCAGAGAATAGCAAGGAGAGACAAGAAGGCCTTCTTAAATGAACAATGCAAAGAAATCGAGGAAAACAACAGAATGGGAAAGACTAGAGATCTCTTCAAGAAAATTGGAGATCTCAAGGGAACGTTTTGTGCAAAGACTGGCATGATAAAGGACAAAGAAGGCAGGGACCTAACAGAAGCAGATGAGATTAAGAAGAGGTGGCAAGAATACACAGAAGAACTATACAGGAAAGATCTGAATGTCCCTGATAGCCATGATAGTGCGGTCACTGAACTTGAGCCGGACATCCTAGAGAGTGAAGTCAAGTGGGCCTTAGGAAGCATTACTAAAAACAAAGCTAGCGGAGATGACAGTATTCCAGCTGAGCTATTTAAAATCCTAAAAGATGATGCTGTTAAAGTGCTGCATTCAATATGCCAACAAATTTGTAACACTCAACAATGGCCACAAGGCTGGAAAAGGTCAGTTTACATTCCAATTCCAAAGAAGGGCAACACCAAAGAGTGTTCCAACTACCACACAATTGCGCTCATTTCACATGCCAGCAAGGTGATGCTCAAAATCCTACAAGCTAGGCTTCAGCAGTATGCGAACCGAGAACTACCGGAAGTACAAGCTGGGTTTCGAAGAGGCAGAGGAACTAGAGATCAAATCGCCAACATTCGCTGCATCATGGAGAAAGCAAGAGAATTCCAGAAAAACGTCTATTTCTGCTTCATTGACTACGCTAAAGCCTTTGATTGTGTGGATCACAACAAACTGTGGCAAATTCTTAAAGTGATGGGAGTACCAGACCACCTTACCTGTCTCCTGAGAAACCTGTACGAGGGTCAAGAAGCAACAGTAAGAACCAGACATGGAACAACCGATTGGTTCAAAATTGGGAAAGGTGTACGACAAGGGTGCATATTGTCACCCTGCTTATTTAACTTATATGCAGAGTACATCATGAGAAATGCCGGGTTGGATGAATCAGAGGTTGGAATTAAGATTGCTGGGAGAATTATCAACAACCTCCGATATGCAGATGATACCACCCTAATGGCAGAAAGCGAAGAGGATCTCAAGAGCCTCTTGTTGAGGGTGAAAGAGGAGAGTGCAAAAGCTGGTTTGAAACTCAACATTAAAAAAACGAAGATCATGGCATCTGGCCCCATCACTTCCTGGCATATAGAAGGGGAAGAAATGGAAGCAGTGACAGATTTTACTTTCTTGGGCTCCAAGATCACTGCAGACGGTGACTGTAGCCATGAAATTAAAAGACGCTTGCTCCTTGGGAGGAAAGCTATGGCCAACCTAGACAGCATAGTAAGAAGCAGAGACATCACCTTGCCGACAAAGGTCCGTCTAATCAAAGCTATGGTTTTCCCAGTAGTAATATATGGCTGTGAGAGCTGGACTATAAGGAAGGCTGAGCGCCGAAGAATTGATGTTTTCGAACTGTGGTGCTGGAGAAGACTGTTACGAGTGCCCTGGACTGCAAGGAGGTCAAATCAGTCCATCCTAAAGGAAATCAACCCTGAGTGCTCATTGGAAGGACAGATACTGAAGCTGAAGCTCAAATATTTTGGCCACCTAATGCGAAGAGAAAACTCTCTGGAAAAGACCCTGATGCTGGGAAAGATTGAAGGCAAAAGGAGAAGGGGACGGCAGAGGATGAGATGGCTAGATAGCATCACCGATGCAATGAATATGAACTTGAGCACACTCCGGGAGAGAGTGCAGGACAGGAAGGCCTGGCGTGCTATGGTCCATGGTGTCACGAGGAGTCGGACACGACTGAACAACTGAACAACAACAACAACAATAGAAGCATAGCTTCCAAATCCCAGGAAGTACTAGTTCCCCTCTACTCAGCGCTGGTGAGGTCTCATCTGGAGTACTGTGTCCAGTTCTGGGCACCACACTTGAAGAAGGATGCAGACAAACTGGAGAGGGTTCAGAGAAGGGCAACAAAGATGATCAGGAGACTGGAAACAAAGCCCTATGAGAAGAGAAGACTGAGGGGAGATATGATAGCGCTCTTCAAGTACTTGAAAGGTTGTCACAGAGAGGAAGGCCAGGATCTCTTCTCGATCATCCCAGTGTGCAGGACACAGAATCATGGGCTCAAGTGACAGGAAGCTAGATTCTGGCTGAACATCAGGAAAAACTTCCTGACTGTTCGAGCAATATGACAATGGAACCAATTACCTAGGGAGGTGGTGGGCTCCCCACACCAGAGGCATTCAAGACGAGGCTGGACAGCCATCTGTCAGGGATGCTCTGACTTGGATTCCTGCATTGAGCAGGGAGTTGGACTCGATGGCCTTGTAGGCCCCTTCCAACCCTTCTATTCTCTGATTCTATGATCTATTATCTCCCAAAATAGGTTCAGCACTTTGGATAGCTCCTTTAGAGTTCTGGCTGGTTCTGACTGAAACCCACAGGTTGTCCTGTTGTCACAGGCTGTCCTGCTGCTGCACCTGAATCTGTACAGTTATTCTAGATGCAGGGTGGGCAGACTTCAGGCTATTCAGATCTACTTTGTTTTTGACTAGCACCCCAAGATCCAACCAACCAGAGCCAGGTGCAGAACACACGGGCTTAGAGTTCAAGAACTTGTAATGTGCTTTGTGTACACTCTGGGCCTAGGAATGTATTCTACTACCAGAACTGAACTCAGTTCACAGCCCTTTCATACAAAGGTCCACTCCTGGTTACCCTAAGCTGGCCTTTCCCAACCTGGTGCCCTCCAGATGTTTTGGACTACAACTCTCAGCATTCCTGACCTTTGGCCATGCTGGCTGGAGCTGATGGGAGTTAAAGTCCCAAACTTCTGGAGGGCACCAGGCTAGGGGAGGCTGGAATATAATCCCTGTACTGGCTCAAGGTCGTTTACTGCCTGAAGGGAAGGCCAAATTGCCCCTTCCTCAGAGCCAATGCTTTTAAAAGTCTTATCACTCCATTTCAACACCAAAACCTAACTTCCTCTGTCTCCCCCCAGACCTTGAAGCAGGTACCTTTACCCTGCTGCTCGGCAAGGTCGGCCCTGCCTAACCTCTTCAGAAAACGCTGCTTTCAGATAAGAATTTCCCCGATATTTGTTGGGAGACAAATTCTGCAAAACATGCCCCCTCCAGGAAATTCCTGACTTGTGTTGCTGATAACCTCCTCCTACAGAAAGTGGAGGAATGAACTAGAGGATCGGCTATCCTTGACATGATCCTAACCAACATCCGGGACATCCGGCCGCTGCCTAGCAGGGACACAAATGGCGGTGGCCGATCCTCTAGTTCATTCCTCCACTTTCTGTAGGAGGAGGTTATCAGCAACACAAGTCAGGAATTTCCTGGAGGGGGCATGTTTTGCAGAATTTGTCTCCCAACAAATATCGGGGAAATTCTTATCTGAAAGCAGCGTTTTCTGAAGAGGTTAGGCAGGGCCGACCTTGCCGAGCAGCAGGGTAAAGGTACCTGCTTCAAGGTCTGGGGGGAGACAGAGGAAGTTAGGTTTTGGTGTTGAAATGGAGTGATAAGACTTTTAAAAGCATTGGCTCTGAGGAAGGGGCAATTTGGCCTTCCCTTCAGGCAGTAAACGACCTTGAGCCAGTACAGGGATTATATTCCAGCCTCCCCTAGCCTGGTGCCCTCCAGAAGTTTGGGACTTTAACTCCCATCAGCTCCAGCCAGCATGGCCAAAGGTCAGGAATGCTGAGAGTTGTAGTCCAAAACATCTGGAGGGCACCAGGTTGGGAAAGGCCAGCTTAGGGTAACCAGGAGTGGACCTTTGTATGAAAGGGCTGTGAACTGAGTTCAGTTCTGGTAGTAGAATACATTCCTAGGCCCAGAGTGTACACAAAGCACATTACAAGTTCTTGAACTCTAAGCCCGTGTGTTCTGCACCTGGCTCTGGTTGGTTGGATCTTGGGGTGCTAGTCAAAAACAAAGTAGATCTGAATAGCCTGAAGTCTGCCCACCCTGCATCTAGAATAACTGTACAGATTCAGGTGCAGCAGCAGGACAGCCTGTGACAACAGGACAACCTGTGGGTTTCAGTCAGAACCAGCCAGAACTCTAAAGGAGCTATCCAAAGTGCTGAACCTATTTTGGGAGATAATAGATCATAGAATCAGAGAATAGAAGGGTTGGAAGGGGCCTACAAGGCCATCGAGTCCAACTCCCTGCTCCCTGACTTTTCAGATCTAGCCGTGATAGGCTACGTTAATCGTCACGTAGCCTATCACGGGGGCGTTTGGGTTTTTTTTTAACTTTTTATTTTGCGGCCGGGCGAGGCGAGACACCTCCTCCCCGGCCTGAATTTCGGCTGGGCGAGGCGGGAAGCCTCCCCAGCGGCCTGAATTTCGGCTGGGCAAGGCGGGAAGCCTCCCCCACCAGCCTGAACTTCGGGGGGAGAGCAGCGAAGTGCCTCCCCCCCACCGCGAAAAGCTGCGAGACCAGGTAAGTGACTTTCGTGCACCCCTATAGCCTATCACGGCTGAGTGAAAAACAACAACAACGCGCATACGCAAATGGTGGCGCCCATGGGCGCCGCCATTTGCATTGCTTATTTTGGCACGTGTAGTCTACGTAAACATTTACATAGACTATGGCGAAAATAAGGGGAATGCAAACGCATCCTGGAGAGATTAGCATAATTGCCCTCGGCAGTGGAGCTTGTCGTATCGTCATGGGTAACAAGCCACCCACAACCATACAACAGCCCATGGGTTCTGCGTAGATTGTTACCCACGGCAACAAGCCACCCTGGCCAGGTTTGCACAATACGACAAGCTGTGCTGCTGACAGTAATTATGCTAATCCCCTCAACATACAACTTGCGCACACGGAGGGGGAAATAAGTCTTATTTCCCCAGCTGCGACTGTGCAAATCGGGTCAGTGTTGTGAGCTGTCCCTCGTGTGATGAACAGTGTCCTGGTCTTGAATGGGCAAATAAGACCCCATTAGCTTTACAAAAGATCTGCTTCTGATAGAGACGAAAACAGACCTGGCTTCTTGACTTTGAGATAAAGTGTTTCTCCCTGGTGCCAGGAAAGGAAGAGAGCTTGGGCTATTGGGCAGTATAGAAATAAATACATACATACACACATACATCTCGGGGGGGGGGGATGAGCTGGTACTCTAATGCTGCTTGGGCACGTGTTGTGCCCCTCTCTTTCCCTTTTTCATACAGTCACAGGTCTATCCAGTAAAGGTCCACTGCCCTTTGCCAGCTCACTATTCTAATACTGTCAGCTGAGCCTAATAAATTGGGTATTATGCTATGTCTTCCTGCTTATGTGTGTGCGGGGGGGGGGGGGGAAGAGAGATCAACACAGCTGCCTGCATTTTTGGACTCTCCTTGGAGGCATGGCTATAAGGACCGTTATGATGAACACCTACACTTCAAAATGTACCACTATACCCTTGGTGCCTTCAGTGCAGGACTACCCATGCTAGATTTAAGGCTCTGCATTGCTAAAAGGGAAAGAAAATCCTTATTCAGCCAGGCTTTGTTGCAAGAAATGGTCTGTATTGTGCCTCAGAGAAAGAAAGAAAAACACCTTTCACCTTTACAATACAATGTGGACCTGAATTGAGCAGATCCACCTGAAGAGAAAGCAAATGGAGTAGGCAGGAGAATAAATTGAATGTCTCCTTCAAGCAGTGAGCCTCCCCTTCAGTGTGGCCATCAATACAAGTGCCTTGGAAATGAAAAGATGTTTGGACTGGATGAGCAAACCGAGGACTGGGTTGCCCTTTCCTTTTATGAATTAAATGAGAAACAGAATGAAGTTAAGATTGTATCTTTCATAGACCGCCTTCCTGATGGAAATGTGTAAACAGAAGCAAGCACTTGAGCTCCCTGCAGCCAAAACAAAATACCACAATGTCAGGGTCAGTGCAATGCTCAGGAGGCCAACGTGGATGCTGTCCTCCAAACAATGCTCCTGCAAAACCTCCACTATTCTCAGTTGTGCAGCAGGAACCGATGCAGTGCTTGCTGGATTGCACCCTTTTTATTTTTAAATGCTATATGCAAATTGGGCCATTAAAAAAAATAACAATAAGGCACCATCTGAATGGATCTGTATTTAGGCTACACAGTGTATAAATGCATATAGGCCCCCTTTCAGTGGGGATTTCTGAATGGGCCAACCCAAATGAAACTTCCCTTGGAGGGGAAGTGCCAACTGGGTGGGCTAGACCCATGCAAGTAGCACCACCTTGTGGTTGCAAAATTCACATGTGCATTACAACCATGAAGGATATAGGGCCATAGGGAAGTAGTTCCCATTCAGCTCAATGTTATTTATCTATGTTTACGCTACAGGTTGCCAAATTTGCTTGTGCGGCTAGGAAGCTGAGGGCAAGGCATTTAACTGCTCTTACTAGCCAATCTTAGGGGAAGGCTTGTGCCTACGGTATTGTCCTGGGGGCAAGTGTCATTTTCTTGTTTTATTATAAATATTTTAATTCTCCTCCTTTGTATTCTTACTGTAATGTATTTTATCTGGGGTTTTTTCTTGGTTTTTTTTTGGGGGGGGGTTCTTACTCATATATTTTAATTGTTATTTTAACTTGAAATTGTGATGGCCTTTGGCTTTAAATAATAAAGATTTGTACTTATCTCTGTGTACATACCATGGAAATCAATGGGGATTAGACATTCATAAACACATGGAAGATTCATAACAAGAAGTGAGAGGGATTATGGACTTATCTCAGAAATAATGCTAAAAGCAAAACAAAATGCAGGGGTATTATATTCTTCTTTTTACAGACTGAAGAAATTAAGGCTGGGAGAGAGTGCAGAGTCATTCATGTCATGTCTCCTCAGGAATCCATGTGTAGCAAGCTACATGACAACTGTGCCAATTGATCCCCAGCAAAAGACAAGGAGAATAGCAGGATCAGCACTGTTGCCTCCATTTTGTCCCCATACTCCCATTTTCATGATGTCTACTATGGCATCACCAAAAAAAGAGGACATGCATCTCCAAAAAAGAGGACAAAAGATGATTCCAATTTCCATACAATTTACATGTGCTAAATTTAGAGATAATTACTATATAATTTAAATCAAAATACAATAAATCTCATCTCACCATAGTGGGGAAAACTGTGACCAGGTGACATCCTGCCTGCCTGCTCAGTCTGCTGTCCAGGTGCTCACTGCTGATGGGCAGTTCCAAGGCCCCTGGCTGCTCTTCCTTCTGATGGTTCTTTATCTTTAATTCAGATTTGGACTGGAAGCCTTCAAATAGAGGACTGTCCTCTGTAAAGTAGGACATATGGCCACCCTACTTTGTGTCTCAGCTTCCATCTAGTCACTCCATAGTGGCCAAGCTGGCAAGGGTTGGCAACCAAGGACAAGGATGCTGGGCCCCAGCTTCTAGTAAAATAGGAGAAAGGAAGTCCTAACTGCTAAGTGTATGCTTTGGGCTATGGAACCCTTGGACATGCAAAAGCCATACAACCAGGGCAACAACCTGCCACTCATTTACTGAAAATTAGGGATGTCAGAGAATTCCGCCATGGACTCCAGAGAGGCCGGATTCTAAAGAATCTGCCCCCCTGGAATCCATGGCGGAACAGCCTCCCCCCCGCCACCCTGCGGAATCCCCCCAGGACGGAGTGTACCTAGTGGCGGATGCAGCGGCGGATGTGGCGGCAGCGGCGGTGGTGGCAGATGCGGCAGCGGCGGCGGCTCCGGCTGGTCTCCCAAGCCACTGCTGGGCTGCTGCGGCTGCAAATGGTGGCCATCATAGCAGCTGCCATTTGCGTGGCTGCCTTTCTTTGTGGTAGGCTACGTAAATACTGTTACGCCATTTGCTGCTACGCCATTTGCGCCCCTGCTCTTTGCTGTAATAGGCTACGTAAGTATTTACGTAGCCTATCACGAAGAAAGGCAGCCACGCAAATGGCGTAGCAGCTGCCATTTGCATGGCTGCCTTTTGTCGTGATAGGCTACATAAATACTTACATAGCCTATCACGGCTTGGCAGCCACGCAAATGGTGGCCGGCGTAACGGCCGCCATTTGCGGCCACAGCAGCCCAGCAGCGGCCAGAATTCCAGCTGCGGCCGGCCTTGGCCGGTGGCTCCGCAGAGTTGCTGCAGAGCGGAGCCAGCCGGGGAGGATTCCGGGGGGAGTGACGGAGCGCCTCCCCCCCACCGCGGATGTGCTGGAACGGAGCAAGGTAAGTGTTTTGTACATCCCTACTGAAAATACCAAGAGCCCTGACTTCTTTTGAGACTTTCTAGCCAGCATCAAACACACCCTCCCAGCATCTACTATCTCCTTTTCAGAGAGTGGGCCTGACATCTTCACCTCTTTTGTTCATCTAAACCTCTTTTAGCTGGCACCTTGCTTTTTGTTTCCTAATACTGTAACTGCTTTTGGACCTTGGACTAAGTGTGCTTCTGGGAGAGTAGTCTTGTTGGCATCCATGTTGCCCTCTCTCTTGCAGCTCCTGGCTGAGCACCCCCATCTTTGCATCTCAACCCCCATGCTTCTGTCCAGTGGGCCTACTGTGGATTAGGTATGCTGCTTTCACTGTCTTTCTGTTTTTTACCCTGCCACTAAGGCAGGGACATCGAACCTCTTTCAGTCCAAGTGCCAAATTCAGTTTTGGAGAAGCTCTCGGGGGCCGCATTCCAGTGGGGGGTATCGTCAATGGCAAAGAGGGTGTGGCCAAATTGCCAGCATATTCCAGTAACGAAGGCTTTGGAGGGGCATTTAAACCTTCTAGAATGGAGAAAAAGTTGCACAAAAGCCAGGAAACCACCCAACAACTAGTGATTGGGGGAAAGTGGGTGGGGCAAGAGGAAGGGGGCATGGCCATCTGAGGACACCCAGAGGGAGCCAAATGGGGATCCTTGGTCAGAGGTTCTGTACTGCTGCACTACGGATTCTCCTCACTCATCCTTGCTCTCATCCTCTCAGCAGATTAAGGCTAAACAATCTGCCTCTCCCTCTCTCTCTCTTTTGCCCAGGTGCAGTAGTGCAGCTGCTCTTCACTTAATATTTATTCTATTTTTTAAAGGATTTGTAGGCTACTTTTTAGGGAAAACCTAAAAGACTTGTTGCCAGTCTTCCGCTCTCCCTCTCCTTCCCTCTGGGAGTAGCTTCAGTAACTTGGCTGTGGTTTTATACCTTATTGACTTTGGTTCCCTTCACTGGGAATGCTCCACTATACTCTATAGACCAAAGTTACACATGCTGTTCTCCCATTAATTTGGCGAATGATGCTAGTTTCTGGGCCATCTCTACAAGACTGATAGCAATCAGTCCTCCAGCAGGAATATACTAGGAGGTTCAGAGGGAAAAGGCTCCCCTAGCACCAGACCACATTCCGCAATCATCAGTGCTGTAGTGGAGCCAGGGCTCGCAGAGTTGAAGCAACAGGATTTAATTTTTTTCATTAGCAGGGACAATTATGTCATCTCCCACCCTCCTCAGATTTCTCTGTTCCCCCTGAGTTTAGCTGCAATCCTCACATCTGGGAAGAAAAGGATTTTCCCAGCAATAACAAATTGTTGTGAGGGATCCCTGTTGTAATATAAAGTATTTTGGGGTGGCATGGTCTTGAATGGGCAATTAAGACTCATTAGCTTTACAAAAGACCTACTGTGATGGAGATAAAAACTGCTAGAACTGGCTTCTTGACTTCTATAATGTTTCTCCCTGGTGCTGGAAAAAAGAAACTCCTGCAAAATCTTGAGCTGGTTGTCTTACACTGATTGGGGACATGTTGTGTCCCTCTCTTTCCCTTTTTTTACCCAGTCTCAGGTAACTTCAGCCAAAGTCCAACATGCTAATTCCTACATTACCCTTTGCCAATTGTGCTCAGGTCTCTCAGGACCATGTCCACTTAGATATTTCCCATGCTGATAGACTGATGTTGTAGTTGCACTAAAACACAAAGGATTATGACTGTCAGCTGATCCTAAGAAACTGGGTATTATGTTATGTACTGCTGCTCTTTGAGGGGTGTATATGTGTGCATGTGTATAAGCCACCTTGAGTGTCACCTCGAGGGCCATTTTTGTAGAAAAGTGGGCTACAAATACAATAAAATGAACAAATAAACACACACACACACACACACACACATCAACACAGTTGCCTGCATTGCTGGGCTTTCCTTCGGGGCACAGTTATGTCATGATAAACTCCTGTACTTCAGAATTTACCACTACTCCACTGCCAATCATCCATTGTTCCTGGGGGGTTTACTCCCCACACATGAAGAATAGGTCTAGTTGTATGTAGAGGTGCATATCACAAGCAAGCATGGATGGCACATTCCCCAAAAGAGTGACACTATACTGCTTTTCTCACCTTTGTGTTTTAGTGCAGCTACTACGACATCAGTCTATGAGCATGGGAAATATCTAAGTGGATGTGGTCCTGAGAGACCTGAGCACATGCTATCTTTCTATTTTAATTTCTCCATCTGAAAAATAATGATATTATCTATATCCTTCACGAGGTTGTTACAAGTGAGTGAATGGATGGAAAAACCACTTTGGTGTATAAATCCCTTGCTAACAATATTTTCCTAGAGGACAAAAATAAATAGCATTTTCATTACTCCCTCTTTCCTCAAAGCATCTACATCTTTGTTTAACATTTCTATAAATATTTGCTTCTAAACTTTCTTACTAGTATAGTAGTATATAAAAATTAGCTAAGGTATCTAACCCCCACTTCTTCTTCCTTTTTGGTATATTTGGTATATTTGTGCTTTAACTTTTTACATTTTCAGCTTCCTGAGTGACTTTTTCCCAAGGTTATAGTTGCTTGGAAAGAATTATTTAGAGTGGAAATGCTTGGGCACCCTCAGCTCTAGAGGCTGCAGATGCTTTTGCTGTAATATTCTATATTCTAAGTAGCTGAGTGCTGCATATATAGATGGAATATGTGTCCCTGAACTGACTAGATCCACTCCAAAGCATTTCTAATGTGCCACAGGCTGATCACATTAATCTGCGATACTCAGACAGATGATGAGTAGCCCAGAGTCATACACAGAAAATGCCTTTTGGAAATTATTTTGTTTAAGTGCATGAAGTATCTGATTCCAAGCCACTAACATTTGAGTGCCCAGAAGTTTGGTGTGCATGTTTTTTTTCCTCCCAGACTTGTATTCTGCTAACTAGTGCCAAAAAGCCATTTTGAGCCTTTCCAGGCAATTATTATAAAGCAAACAGCACATTTCAGACAGAGGGACTTGCACAGTGCGTGCGAGGAAGCTATAAGGAAGACTAATGTTCAGGCTGGTTAAGAGATCTTCATTAAGATTAAATGAAGTGTGCAATTTTTATTTTTATTTTTTTTTTTGTATCCTAGCTGCTCACACATAAATGTGAACTGCTTCACGAAGAGAATAACTTAGGTTGAGAGAAGGTGCAGAAATTATTTTTGCTGCAACTGTGTCTTCCATTAAGGGTCATCATATTCCTCTTCAGAATTCTAGCCGCCAAAATATCTGCATCTGGGGACACGTTCACAAAGTGTAACATAAAACATTCTTGGAAATACAGGTTGTTGCTTGGGAAGACAAAGATTCCTACCTGACTCCCTCAACCTATGACTGGATTTGCACAACACAGTATGGGACAGTGGGTTGTTATTATGGGTGGTGCAGAGCGGCTTAGCCTGATGTCCGAACCCAGAATGGTTTTACCACTGTGGGTAGTTTTGCGCAAATAAGCCACCCTGAGGACCTATGGCTTATAGTAGGGTTGTTTATGTAGGCTTGTTTTCAGGGTGGCTTAGTGTGACGTCTGAACCCTGCAGGGCAATTTTTCCACTGGTTGTCAGGAGGCTAGATTACTGGCCAGCAAGTGGTGAAATGGAGGAAGAAATGAATGGAGGATGAAATTTACAAGGACATTGACAAGAGGGTGACATGCGTATGCTTAGCTAAATAGCAAACAGGGGAAGTGCTTTAGGGGGGAGGTGTTCTTACTGTAGTGTAAGGGAAGCACCTTCTCTCCTTCAACCACCAGCTGCTTTCAGTTCCCCCCACCCTTCCTGCTTGAAACAAAATATAATCAGATCAATGCCTTGTAAATTTCACCTTCATTTCGGAGCTTCCCTTCCTAGTGAACACCTTTTATTTTTAAAGGGTGCTTCACATTACACTGAAGTAAGCTCACACACCCTCAAAGTGCCTTCTCTTCTTTCCTGCAGCTGCCAGTCACATTTGTCATTTCCCCTCCACTGGTCTCCACTGCTAGCTGTTAGATGTACATGAGGGGTACAGAGCAATGAGTGAGATCGCAAAAATTATGCAAAATTCATGGCAGAGCAGTGGAACAGAGGGAACATTTCTGCAAATTTCATGGCAGGGGGGAAAAAAATTGAGTCAGCCAGTAACCCCAGTGGACCAATTGCAGAAAGGGTGCTGATGTAGGAAATGAGGGTTTCTGCCACAAAGGCCCCTAGGATATGTGCCAGCAGCATCCTGGAGTACTGAGAAGAACTGAAGGAGAAATAAGCCAGGGGAAGCTGCTGTGCAGGTGATTGTCTGTCAGGAGTAAGGGGTGAGCCATCCTCCCACCGTGGCTTCCTTTCAGGGTAGCTTAGCATGACATGTGAACATGTCCTATATCTTGTGTGCCGTGGCTGGATGAGGAGACCCGGGCACAGAACATTCCTCTGCACCAATTTCTCTAAATAAAGGGAGCCGATAGAACAGTCTCGTTCTTTTTTCTAAGTGTGTGTGGGGGGTTGCTCTTGTTTTGTTTCCTTCTCATGGTGCTCTAACCATGGGGACCCGGAAGCTCTGTCAGGTCACCACATGTCAGTTTGCCCACTGCTTTACTTTTATTGATCTGTCTGTTCCTGTGCCTTGTATGAATGAGGCCTCATCTCCAAATGCCCCAGAATGAGCTGTTAGAGTTCTGAGGTGATAGAATGGACTACTGTTTCAGACTGCAGGTGCAGGTCATGTGCTCAAATGCGCCTCTCTGTAAAAAAAATCAAAAACAACAACAGGTAGAAAAACTACCTACAGGTAGAAAAACTATAGCACTAAGAATCAGGCTGGACTAGAACCTTTCTTTTTGAAGTGCTGTTTGTTTTTTATTAGCAAGGAGCTTTTCACATTGGGATGGAGCAAAGTACTCGTGGCCCACCAGCTATTTTGGACCCCAACTCCCATCAGTCTCAGCCAGCATGCCCAAAGGTCAGTGGTGATGGGAGCTGCAGTCCAACAACTTCTGGCAGGTTACAGGTTCTCCACCTCTGATGAAATGTCTTCCTTGCAGTCGGAAGTGGCACTGTCCTCTCCCTCTACTGCTTTAGAGGGGTTCATCACACAGAGCTTTTATCCTGCTATTGAGATAGCTCTCTCTTGAAAGTTTGCGGGCTCTTTACATGATGCTGTTAATGTCCAAGGTGCCTCCTGCAATTTCCCCCAGCCTATCTCGTATTTTCCCCAAATGCAAAAAAATGTTGTATTTTTCCCAGCCCACGGAAGAGGAGCGCCATAACCTCCCTGTGAAATTCTCCAATAGCAGAAGAAAGCACTGTGTTTGCCTACTGTGGGAATTTGTTTTCAGTTGTTGGGGGTGTGGTCAGGATGATGAGGATATTGAGGATGGGAGCGGGGTTGCATGGAAGGAGACCCAAGCAGATTTGACAGGCCCAAGGGCAAGAATCGCCTGCTGATTGCGACTCTTGCCTCCGCATTTCTCAGTTGGAGGCAGAAGAGGGTAAAATGTAGGGATGGGGGAGAATTTCTCCCTGAAACTTCGGGGGGCCGAGTGCCAACGTATTCAGCCCCCCAAAGTAGTTTCGGGGAGAAATTCTCCGCCCCCCCTGCCCCCCGCCCCCCCCGGGATGGGACTTACGTTTCCCGAATGTCCCTCCTGGCGGCGGGTCCCAGCGGCGGTTCGGCAGGTCTTCGACAGGGGCAGAGACGGCAGCTGGTCTTTTGACCGGCTGCCGCTGCCGCCATTCCAATAAAAGTAAAAAAAAACAAAAAAACGCCCCTGTGATAGGCTACGTGACGATTAACGTAGCCTATCATGGCTAGATTTGCAAAGTCAGCTGTGATAGGCTACGTAAATCGTCACGTAGCCTATCACGGGTGACTTAAAAAAAAAAAAGCACGTACGCAAATGGCGGCCCCCATAGGGAGCCGCCATTCGCGTTCCTTATTTGGTCGCTGTAGTCTACGTAAATCTTTACGTAGACTACGGCGAAAATAAGGGCAACGCTATTTGCGTTTCCCTTATTTTCGCCGTAGTCTACGTAAAGATTTACGTAGACTACAGCGACCAAATAAGGAACGCGAATGGCGGCTCCCTATGGGGGCCGCCATTTGCGTACGCGCTTTTCTTTTTTTTTTAAAGTCACCCGTGATAGGCTACGTGACTATTAACGTAGCCTATCACGGCTGACTTTGCAGATCTAGCCGTGATAGGCTACGTTAATTGTCACGTAGCCTATCACGGGGGCATTGGTTTTTTTTTTTAACTTTTTATTTCGCGGCCGGGCGAGGCGAGGCGCCTCCTACCCGGCCTGAATTTCGGCCGGGCGAGGCGGGAAGCCTCCCCCCCCAGCCTTAATTTCGGCCGGGCGAGGCGGGAAGCCTCCCCCCCCCGGCCTGAACTTCGGGGGGAGCAGCGAAGTGCCTCCCCCCCACCGCGAAGCAAGCTGCGAGACCAGGTAAGTGGCTTTCGTGCACCCCTAGTAAAATGTCTCCCTGCAATGAAGGGAGACACATTTGATCCCCCACCCCACCAAGCTCAGAAGCAACGTCCTCTGTTGCTTCAGAGCACCCTATTAAGTTCAATGGGGCTTACTCCCAAGTAAATGTGCCGAGGGTTGCAGACTTACAGGGTGATCTTATGTCTACTCAGAAGTAAGTCCCATTGAGTTCAGTGTGGCTTACGGCCACATAAGTGTGCCAAGCGTTGCAGACTTACAGCAGAATTTTACATTTTATGTCTACTCAGAAGTAAGTCAGAGGTTTCCTGGGGGCTGTGAGAAAAAAGTACAGCAGAAGTTAAGCTACAAAAATAAGACTCCCCCCCCCTCCTTTGCACACATGCCAGGGATGGAGGAAGGGACTCCCTCAGTTCAGACCATGTGGTGCTGTGTAAAGAAGCCCTTCCTAATCTTGCAAAGAAACCGAAAGCAGGAAGCTCCGGAAAGGATGTGTTGGGGGGGGGGGTTGCTAAATGTAGAGACACCCTAAGATTAGGATTATCTCTACTGAATGGGGGTCAGATGATTGGTGGGAGATTCAGGACAGATAAAAGGAAGTACTTCTTCACACAGTGCATAGTCAAACTATGGAATTAACTTTCACAAGATATAGCGATGGCCGTCAGTTTGGATGGCTTTAAAAGGGATTGGACAAATTAATGGAGGATCAGGCTATCAATGGCTCCTAGTCTTGATGGCTATATGCTACCGCCAGTATCAGAGGCAGGTGCCTTTGTGCACCAGTTGCTGGGGAACATGAGCGGGAGGGTGTTCTTGCACCCATGTCCCACTTGGGGGTTTTCCGTGAGCAGCTGGTTGGCCACTGTGTGAACAGAATGCTGGACAAGATGAACCCTTGGTCTGATCCAACAGGGCTCTCTTTATGTTTGCATGTTCTTATGTACCACCTCATTCTAATACATGTGTAAAAAAGGTAAAGGTGTCCCCAATCAGTCATGTCCAACTCTAGGGGTGGTGCTCATCTCTATTTCTAAGCCGAAGAGCCAACGCTGTCTGAAGATGCTTCCGTGGTCATGTGGCTGGCATGACTGAACACCGAGGTGCACGGAACGCTGTTACCTTTCCTGCCGAAGCGGTACCTATTTATCTTCTTGCAATTTCTTGCTTTCGAACTGCTAGGTTGGCAGGAGCTGGGACTGAAGACAGGAGCTCACTCCGGCATGCAGGACTCGGGTCTCAAACTGCTGTCCTGCCGACCTTCCGGTCTGCAATTCAGTGTCTTAACCACTAAGCCACCACTGCCAGGCTTAAGCATTACTGCAGTATCTCTACAGGAGACTTCTATCATCCCCCTACCCACTTGACTTGGAAATGCCTAGGACAAGTTTGAGTATCCGTAGCACATTTCTTCCCAAGATTTCCAGCACTAGTCCTTCAGAGCAATGTATTAGTATAATTGGATCAATGTGGATAAGCACGTATAGCAATAATTTTCCACGAGAAGCCTGTCAAAGCCTAATGAATCTAACTTTTTTCTATAGCTAACTGTAAATTAGAAAAGGTGGGACTTGTAACTGTCTTGCTATGCAATTTCTTCTCAATGTATTGGTGCAGTTCAGTTAGGACCAATTCTTATGGTATGGCTATCTTGTAGAAGTATCTTATTCAGTCATAACATATGACATCCACTCATAGTAAGGATCACATATATCACATGAACACCATCTTTCACATTACAACCACTCTGTGGTGATGTTTCCAATAGCTTCTTCACGGCAGCCATAATGGAAGCTACCATAGAATTATATAACAAATGGTCAACCCTGTTTAGAAGAACTGAGGCAGAGAACTGAGCTTTAAGTTTGATATGGTGTATTTATTGTTTTTGTTATTGGTGAAAAGAATATCCAATGCTGTAAAGAACAATATTGTTTAGGAACCTGGATTGTCAGATCAATGAATCAGGGTAAGCTGGTGGTGGTTAAACATGAGATGGCAAGATTGAACATCGACATCTTGGGAATCAGCGAACTAAAATGGACAAGCGTGGGTGAATTTAATTCAGGTGACCATCATATCTACTACTGTGGGCAAGAATCCCTTAGAAGAAATGGAGTAGCACTCATAGTAAAAAAAAAAGGTGGGAAAAGCAGTACTGGGATACAATCTTAAAAACGATAGAATGGTCTCAGTACGAATCCAAGGCAAACCATTCAACATCACAGTAATTCAAGTCTATGCCCCAACCACTGATGCTGAAGAAGCTGAGGTTGATCGGTTCTATGAAGACCTACAACACCTTCTAGAACTAACACCAAAAAAAGATATCCTCTTCATCATAGGGGATTGGAATGCTAAAGTAGGAAGTCAAGCAATCACCGGGATAACAGGCAAGCATGGCCTTGGTGTACAAAATGAAGCAGGACAAAGGCTAATAGAGTTTTGCCAAGAGAACACGCTGATCATAGCAAACACTCTTTTCCAACAGCACAAGAGGCGACTCTACACATGGACATCACCAGATAGTCAATATCGAAATCAGATTGATTCTGTCCTTTGCAGCCAAAGATGGAGAAGCTCTATACAGTCAGTCAAAACAAGACCTGCAGCTGACTGTGGCTCAGATCATGAGCTGCTTCTTGCAACATTTCGGCTGAAATTGAAGAACGTCGGGAAAACCACTAAACCGTTCAGGTATGACCTAAATCATATCCCTTATGAATATACAGTGGAGGTGAGGAATAGATTTCAGGGATTAGACCTGATAGACAGAGTGCCTGAGGAACTATGGACGGAGGTCCGTAACATTGTTCAGGAGGCAGCAACTCAATCCATCCCAAAGAAAAAGAAATGCAAGAAAGCCAAGTGGCTGTCTGATGAGGCTTTACAAGTAGCTAAGGAAAGAAGGGAAGTGAAAAGCAAGGGAGAAAGGGGAAGATATATCCAACTGAATGCAGAGTTCCAGAGAATAGCAAGGAGAGACAAGAAGGCCTTCTTAAATGAACAATGCAAAGAAATCGAGGAAAATAATAGAATGGGAAAGACTAGAGATCTCTTCAAGAAAATCGGAGATCTCAAGGGAACGTTTTGTGCAAAGACGGGCATGACAAAGGACAAAGAAGGCAGGGACCTAACAGAAGCAGATGAGATTAAGAAGAGGTGGCAAGAATACACAGAAGAACTATACAGGAAAGATCTGAATGTCCCTGATAGCCATGATAGTGCACTCACTGAACTTGAGCCGGACATCCTAGAAAGTGAAGTCAAGTGGGCCTTAGGAAGCATTAGTAACAACAAAGCTAGTGGAGATGACAGTATTCCAGCTGAGCTATTTAAAATCCTAAAAGATGATGCTGTTAAAGTGCTGCACTCAATATGACAACAAATTTGGAACACTCAGCAGTGGCCACAAGAGTGGAAAAGGCCAGTTCACATTCCACTTCCAAAGAAGGGCAAAGCCAAAGAGTGTTCAAACTACCGTACAATTGTGCTCATTTCTCATACCAGCAAGGTTATGCTCAAAATCCTACAAGCTAGGCTTCAGCAGTATGCAAACCGAGAACTACCAGAAGTACAAGCTGGGTTTCGAAGAGGCAGAGGGACTAGAGATCAAATCGCCAACATTCATGGAGAAAGCAAGAGAATTCCAGAAAAACGTCTATTTCTGCTTCATTGACTACGCTAAAGCCTTGGATTGTGTGGATCACAACAAACTGTGGCAAATTCTTAAAGAGATGGGGGTACCAGACCCCCTTACCTGTCTACTGAGAAACCTGTATGAGGGTCAAGAAGCAACAGTAAGAACCAGACATGGAACAACTGAGTGGTTCAAAATTGGGAAAGGTGTACGACAAGACTGCATATTGTTGCCCTGCTTATTTAACTTATATGCAGAGTACACCATGAGAAACGCCAAGTTGGATGAATCACAGGTTGGAATTAAGATTGCCAGGAGAATTATCAACAACCTCAGATATGCAGATGATAAAACCCTAATGGCAAAAAGCGAAGAGGATCTCAAGAGCCTCTTGTTGAGGGTGAAAGAGGGGAGTGCAAAAGCTGGTTTGAAACTCAACATTAAAAAAACGAAGATCATGGCATCTGGCCCCATCACTTCCTGGCATATGGAAGGGGAAGAAATGGAAGCAGTGACAGATTTTATTTTCTTGGGCTCCAAGATTACCGCAGACAGTGACTGTAGCTATGAAATTAAAAGACGCTTGCTCCTTGGGAGGAAAGCTATGGCAAACCTAGACAGCATAGTAAGAAGCAGAGACATCACCTTGCCGACAAAGGTCCGTCTAATCAAAGCTATGGTTTTCCCAGTAGTAACGTATGGCTGTGAGAGCTGGACTATTGATGCTTTCGAACTGTGGAGCTGGAGAAGACTCGTACGAGTCCCCTGGACTGCAAGGAGGTCAAATCAGTCAATCCTAAAGGAAATCAACCCTGAGTGCTCATTGGAAGGACAGATACTGAAGTAGGGATGTCGGAGAATTTCTCCACGAATCTCCGGGAGGCCAAATGCCAACGCATTCAGCGCCCCAAAATTGGTGGAGAAACGGTCCGCCACCCCCCCGCCACCCCCCGGAATGGGAATTACCTTTCCCGAATGTCCCTGGCGCTGGCGGCTCCCGGAGGCGGTTTGGCGGTGGCGGCGGCCAGTCTTCCGACCGGCTGCCACCGCCGCCATTTCCAAGTGAAAAAAACACACACACAAGCAAACGTGATAGGCTACGTAGGCTATCACAGCTAGATTTTTTAAAAAAACCATGATAGGCTATGTAAATCCTTACGTAGCCTATCACGGCTGACTTTGGAAAAAAAAAGAAGAAGCACGTACGCAAATGGCAGCGCCCACGGGCACCGCCATTTGCGTACGCGCTTTTTTTCCCCCCAAAGTCAGCCGTGATAGGCTACGTAAGGATTTACGTAGCCTATCACGGCTGACTGCAGGGACGCAAACGGCGACGGCGACGGCCGCCGCCATTTGCATCCCGGCAGGACGACAGGATTCGCGGCCGGAGGGACAGGGCGCCTCCCCCCCGGCCAGAATTTCTGCTGGAGGGATGGGACACCTCCCCCCTGGTCAGAATTTCAGTGGGGAGGGATGGGGTGCCTCCCCCCCACCCAGAATTTCAAGGGGAGGGACGGAGCGCCTCCCCCCCACCGCGAAGCAAGCTGCGGGATGAGGTAAGGGACTTTCGTCCATCCCTATGAAGCTGAAGCTCAAATATTTTGGCCACCTAATGCGAAGAGAAAACTCTCTGGAAAAGACCCTGATGCTGGGAAAGACTGAAGGCAAAAGGAGAAGGGGACAGCAGAGGATGAGATGGCTAGATAGCATCACCGACGCAATGAATATGGACTTGAGCACGCTCCGGGAGAGAGCGCAGGACAGGAAGGCCTGGCGTGCTGTGGTCCATGGGGTCATGAAGAGTCGGACACGACTTAACGACTGAACAACAACAATTTATTGTTTTTAATGAGATGGATCATATGATCTTACGTGTGTCTACTGAGATGTAAGCCGCATTGAATTCAATTACTCCTAGGTAAATGAGTATAGGATTGCTGCCTAAATTACCCTAATCCTGCTTCTTTATCTTAACTGAGTTGTAGATTGAAGTCTGATCCAGATTTTCTTGCTAAACTGGGCAATGGCTTAGATTCCATGTAATGTAGTACAGGGGTGGGCAGATGGTAGATCTCCAGATGTTTTGGACTTCAGCTCCTGGAAGCCCTTGCCAGCATGGCCAGTGGTCAGGAATGCTGGGAGTTTTTATATCATTTTCACATCAAAAATTGTTGTTGGTGGTGGTCGTGATCCTGACCATTGTGCACAGAAGTTTCTACTGAAATCAACAAAAATTCTCCCCATGAATTGACTAAGGAACAAGATATAAGCAAAATATTACTGAAAAGCAAAATTGGACCTACTACCATTATGGGAATTAATCTTGCACATAATTAATGTGCAAGATTAATGGGAATTAATCTTGCACATAATTAACTATCTTGCACATTTTTAGCATTTAATAATTGTTTGTAGTAATGATGTCAATATGTAAATAATTATTACCAAAAGTTGAATGCCAAACATACATGGTATAAAAATAGCCAAATGTCCAGCATGGAAATATTTGAGAATGAATTTCTTATGTACTGATATTGTGGACTGTATTTAGTGTCAGTTCTACTTAAAGTAGACCCACTGAAATGAATGGGACTTAGGTTAGAATAACATTGGATACAACCTATACATGTAGGTCAGCCTAGAAGGCTCCTATACAGCTGTCTTGACAGATGTAATCTGCACATGGAAAAGGATGGTCTGTAATAGGAGTGGGCATACATCAAGCTTACAGGACCTACTTTGTTTTTTACTAGAACATTAAGATCCATCAACTAGGGCCTGTAAATGACATATACATAGGGTTGGTTCACATGTTCACTGTGACTTAAATAAGCCATGGTGGCTTGTTTAAGTCATGGTACATGCTGGGTGCGATTTGAATAATCATTACCACCCAGGCGCAGCTTGTCGTGTCGTCTGAACCCAGGTGGCATGGCTTGTTGGATGGTTAAACAACCATGGGCTGTTGTTATTTAACCCTCCAACGAGCCATGCTGCACAGATTCAGATGACATGACAAGCTGTGCCAGGGTGGTAAATCATGCCCACCACATGTCAGGCATGCGCTTTTGCTTAAATAAGCCAGTGTGGTTTGTTTAAGCTGCAGTGATTGAGCAAACCAGGTTGAAGAATTAAAGAATTTCAAGCCAAGGAATTTGTTCTGGGTACCAGAACTGAAGAGAGCTCACAGTCCTCCCACCCAAAAATCCATTCTTGTCTTGTCACCCCAAGCTTTCTTCATTTTAGCGGTATAATTTAGGATGGCAGTTGGAGTGGGGAGTCATTTAACTGATGCTATTGTTAAAGTATTTGGAGTCAGAAATCCTTGCTGATCTACTGCAAACCACCCAAAGATCTGCCAGGAGATCCAGATTTACCTTCCACCAGACCCTGCTCTATTAAAAAATAAATAAATCATGCTTTGCAAGTTACTCATTTTCTAGGCACATATGGGCAGCTGGAAAGGGAAAAGCAGGATTCCCCTGCACACAGACACTGTCACTGAGCATGCTATGTGCGTGGATCATGCTCTATGCAATCTACTGTTATACTCTTTCATTTCTCTTTTCAGAATAAATTCCTTTATATGGTTAAAGGCCTCTATAGGCAGAGAGTTTGTGCATCATAAATCTCAAATGTCTTTTTAAGGAGTGTAGTTATTTGCGTACAACATGCAATTTAGCAAACTGTACCCAAAAAGTACAGTAAAGTGGAACTACTAAGAGACATTCACCAAAATAAAACTCTTATGGTGGCTGAGTGAGACAATAGAAAGTGGCAGGAAAGGAATAAGAGGAAAAAAGAAAGGCCTGAAAAAGCTAAGAACTTTTTTTTGGCCCCAGATGGGAAGAAGCCATGTACACTAAATGCATAAAGGAGGAAAGGCTTTCAGCTTGCATGGGGAGAGCCTATATGCCTGCTGATTACATGATGTGCAGGGTCTATGAGCCCAGAGCCCATGGAGGCTGGGATCTGAGAGAGCAGGTTCATGATCCTGGTTCCCCTCCATGCATTCATTCAGCTACATTGTTTCTGATCATATAAAAAGGGATGCTAAAAATCAAGGTGATTCAGAACAGGGAATCTTGTACCAAAAACTGGAAACACAGAATGGAGGGTGGGATCCAGATTTAGTCATACTTAGAGTAGACCCATTGAAATCAATGGGACTTTAGTTAGTCATAATGTACTTGTCCCACTGATTCCAGTGGGTCCAAGACTTTGTCGTGATTCAGCCCAGAGTCTCATGCTGAAAAGAAGTAATATCATTGGCAATTCTTTTAAAACCTTGCAAAGTTTATGTATATTATAAGCCCTTTTCAATTAACATGTAAAGTGCATGCTCATAGAGGACGGGTAGGAAAAATGGTACCCATGGGCATCAGTGTGCTCCCAGACACCTTTCTTGGGATCTGCTAAGGTCCTCTACCCCTTCCTTAACACATTTTCTTACTGGCAGCTGGGATTGCTGTGAAATAGGTTTCTCTTGGTGCTGAAAATCTGGGTTTGAAGACAGTGTTTTGTGTGTTGGGGCTCAGACCCCACTGCTGCCCTGTATTTAGTCTTTTGGGCAGGTTACTTGTCCTTTGCCATGCTTCCTGCAGCAACCATTTTGTGATGGTGCCCACGGCAGTTTCTTAAATGGGCAAATATGACCATGGCCCAAATGGTTGCCTACCCCGTCATGGAGGGATGGAGTAGAATTGTGCCCACTGGCCCTGGCTCCAACCTACATGTGTTCCCTTGAACTTGTAAACCCAGGTTATTTTATTTATAATTTATTAATTACATTTCTATACATGCTATGCACATAGGCTCAGTGCACGCAATCTGGGAACTTGCAAAAAAATAGCTAACATGCATGGCTTTGTTCACACGGTCAGTGGAGCACATGTAGGCTGAGGGCTGAGCCGGGGGGCACAATCTCAACCACTCCTCTGTGTGTTTATGTCACATGTTTTGTTATTTGAAAAGAGTGATAGTGACGAAATGAAAGGGGATGATGCTCAATAACATGTAAGAAAATATCGGCCTACCTGATGCAGAGCACCAACAATTTTGCGCGTCTCTTGATAGATGGTTTCAGAACTCCAGTGTGGGTTAAGCTTCTTCAGTGCCCTCGCCAGGCGATTGTGCTCTCGCAACCACAGTGTATGTATGGCTGCCAATGAAATAACTTCACTGGACCTAGTGTCCCCTGCCATAAAGCATTCAATCCTTTCTGCTTTGTCAGCTTTGGGTTCCTGAGCACAAGGAGAAGGTACTTGGTCAACAAAAGGAAGGTATTCACGGCCATTGTCAAAATAGTGCATGTTTATTCTCAGGAGGCCTTCTTTGCTTGTCAGATTCCTCAGTTTGTTCTCTACTGCAGTTGTGCTGCCATAAACAGTAGATGCATCAAGGAAGGAGGTGAGGCTGTTAATCTGTTGCCTTGGATTTAAGACGGATAGGTTTCCCCAAAGAACTCCCTGGTGACCAGAGGTGCATGCAGGGGATGAACGGTAGAAAGGCATGCAGTCGGTGTTCACGGAGAGTGTATCGTTGGCATAGATCTGTGGATTCAATTAAAATCTTTCCTTAGGGAACACAGTGCATATGTATTGTTGGAACACATGGAGCAGGCTTACTAATTTTCATAGTAAAGCATGTACAAAACTGCCATGTAATGGTTGGGTGGAATTTCTTAAATCTCCTCTTCTGTTGCATGTTTGCAATACTTTGATGCTACCCTTGTTGAGGCACAGAATGGGCTACCAGAATGACTTCTGCTGGTGCATCTCTAGATTCAAGCCAATATATGCTCACTACATCACTTATTAAGGGTGCAGGTATATGTGCACAAATCAGAGCTTTCCCTTGTTACTTGGCACGCACACAGAATTCTAATGGCATAGTTTAGTAAGGAAAAAAAAAAGGCTTTTTGTTATTTGTTACTGTTAAGTGCTTGGGAATCAGAAACCCTTGCTGATCTAATGCAAATCATCCCAGTGAGTTATAGATCCTGGACTACTTTTTGTCCATCCTGGCTGCACAGCGCACATATTGAACCTTTGTATGGCATCACGTAGAATCAGGCAGAGAATCCACAAGGGATATATTGAAAAGAAGCCATGGAAAATTTGCCAGGTTCCAATTAAGGATTAATTAATATAGTATCATCCATTAAAATAAAAGGTCCCAACATTTTCATAGGTATATGTTTCATTTGTTGTGGGTCTTGTCATTTTAAGACTGCAGGTATGAGGGCATTTTGGGTTTGTTTGTTTTTTAAAGGTGTTAACATTATGAGAATACAGGTGGCTTGGCTCTTGCCAAGGCATGGGTCCTGCTTAAGAATGATGACTGTTTGGATACCCACTCACGCCAACTATCATGAAAATACAAATTTTTTGGTTCAAGTAACAAATTGTTCTGATGAAGTCATTTCTGCAGATATACATAATGCTTACTTAGGTAGGTAGGTATGTGTGACACTTAAGAATATTTACCGAAAGGATGGCAGATCTTGGGTAGCACACCAGAATTTTGGGGTTGGGGAGGGCAGTTTGAAAATGATAGAAGTACAATATTTGATTTGAATAGGACAGTCCCCAATGAGAACTCTTTGTAGGAATACACCTGGAGATTTCAAAGGACATCTAAACTCTGGAAAGTGGACATTTCTCTGCCTTTTAAAAATATTGTTAAGTAGGATCAGGTATTTTCAATACAGTTGCTAAAATAATTCCACAAAGGAAGCCTCTGCAGTCCTTTTTTTAAAAAACAAAAACATACTCTATCAATCAAGAGGAGATGTATATATTAATCTTACGAGCATAATAAATACATTATAAGTTCATCAAATCTTTTCCTTGTTTTGTTTAAAAACAAAAAGGCCTATAAATTTACATTTATGCAGCAGGTAAAAAAAAAAAGGGAGAAACATCTTGAATGGGAGAATTGCCAGAGGCACAGAGAGGAAATTAGAGGTTTAAATGAGATGATGAGGGCTGAAGGATACTTTTAATGGAACTTTAAAATCTGTGACTTAATGGCATTTTTATACATTTATTCAATAGACCATCTCCCCCTACCCCCCTCAAAACAGCACTGAAAACTCATTACTGTGGGGAATGTTATCAAGTAGGCTATTATGTTAAATACTTGCTTATCTTCTAAGCTGATTAAAACTTCTGTGATTAATAAATGCTCCCACTTCTTTGCTCATTATTTCAGTGGGAACAGTTCCAAGGAGTGATTCTTATTTTGACAATGAATATTTCACTGGTTAATTGTGGACTTTATTGCCTCTTTTGTGTAATCAAGTGTTTTCTTTGCTTCAGGTTCCCCTGATGTAGTCTTTGCTTCCTCTATTCATGCCATTGTTTAGATAGCTCTTATGTTCCCTTTCAACTGAAGGCGAGGAAGGGTACTCTTGGGGTCCATTCTACCACCCCTTCCCCCAAACAAAGCCTAAGCACATGTAATTGCACCTACTCATCCCCAAGCACCTATGCCTCTTTCACTTTTCACAACCTTTTATCTCTTATTCCCGCTATTGTCAAAAATTAGATTATAAATTCATCAGAGCAGGAGTGCTGTATATATTGATGGCAACAACAACAACAACAACAACAATTTATTCTTGTTGTGGCTTCCATTTTAAGACCAAACCCATGTGATACCAGCATTTGTATTTGAACCTATGCTGCTTTTGGTCAGCCATTTAAGAAACGGAACATGGAGAAATTCACTAGGCACAGAAGTCTATAACGGGTTAAGCCAAAAGGTACCATAACACTCCAAGTGGCGTGGGAGTTTGCGTGGTGCATATCCTTCGGTGAATTGCCTCTGCAGTTTCAGTCCACATCATTCCACACTCCTGTGGAGGGAGGATGCAGCAGTAATGAATGCTAAAGAACTGTTGGAGCTGCATAATGAAGCCTCTTCATTTTCTTCTGGATGTGATGACAAGTGCTGCGCCAAGAGCTGAATGTGCAAATGAGGATTTCCCTGTGCTGTCTTTTAAGTGACATCAAACATGACCCATCTTTTTTAGTCGCAATGTGTAACATTTTACCAGAGGGCTAATGAAGAATCTTCACATGAAGCCATTTTCTTGCACATGCCAGAGGGAAAGCACAGCTTAGATATGGCACTTTTCCACACACAGAGTTATTTATAGCATAACTCTGAAGAGCATAATGGAATCTGCTTGCCAAGGGGAGGCAATAGTGTGGAAGAAAAGGTGCTAATTGGCTAAACTGGATCAAAGGATCAATAATGAGTAATATTCTACAACTGTCTAACTTTCCTGCTCCCAGTCCCTTCTCTGCCTCACTCACTCACAAAGCTAGCAACGATCCCCCTATCTCACAAACTGTACATCAGGCAGTGTAGTAGTTGTACTCCTTTATGCTGGTATATTAGCAGAAAAAATTCATTTTCTGTCAGCCATGAAGCTAACAGGGTGACCTCTTAAGCAAGGAACCATGACGCAGTTTTATTCACCTCACAACGTTCTCTTGAGGCAAAAGCACTGCTCTGAGCTTCTTGAAGGAAGGACAAGATACAAACGTAACAAATAGTAAATGCAAGTGACTAAATGGAGCCAATTCCCTCTGGCTCCATAGGGGTCAATAGCCTCTAGACTCTGAGGAAGGCAGCATGAGAAGAGTTAATAGATAGCAGCTACGGTAAGAGTCAGCTGGATGGTGAAGACAGAGCCGGAATGGATGGTACCTGGAAGTCTTACTGTATTAATAGGTTTGAGGCCTGTAACAGGGCCAAATGACATGTAGTGCTAAATGTGTATTTGCAGTTAATGTCTAGATTTTTAAAAACTTCAGTCAATAGCAGCTCACAAGGAAGGTGTGCGTGATAATTAGTGGGATAGTTATTGGGATAATCTTCAAGTGGTCATCTGTGAATTCACACATATGGGTGATGCACCTACACAGAACAGTCATTTGGAACATTCTGGAGCTAAACAGAGTTTTAGGTGAGAGTCCCACCCACCTCCTCTGCGCATGCTCCAGGTGTAGCTCCCACCTGCTACTCAATTCTGAGTCCACTGTAGCAGAGGACTAAAGAAGGTGAGGCATTGAAGCAATGAGGAGGGTGGGTTGTGTGAGTTCACAGATGAACATTCAAAGAGCCACAGGTAAGAAACCTGTCCTTCTTCTTCATGGTCTCTGTGACTCACAGATATGGGTGACTGAAAAGCAATAGACTTACTGAAGGAGGGAGATGTCACAATCGAAGAAAGAGCCATTTTGCCAGTAGTTGCATTGGCTCTGATACCAAGGCAGTAATGTTCGATGAAGGAAGAAGGCTGAGCCCAGGTCACTGTTCCAAAAAGCTGTGGAAGTTAAATACCTCTGAGGAAAGTAGCAGAGGATATTATGGCTCTAGTTGAGTGTCCCTGTACTTCTGGGGAGCTGGTAGGCATGTGAGTTGATAGGCTAGAAGTATGGCTGGAACCACCCATTTGATGAAGCATTGTGATGACACAGGGCAATGCTTTTTGGGTCCCAAGTGGCAAATGAGTACACAAATAGAGTTCCTAAAGTTCCTAAAAATGTTCCATAAACATTCCTATGCATGATGTTCTATGCATATAGAATGAGAGTGCCCTTATGACATTTAGGGAATGACGCTTGACCTCCACTGGGGAGGTAGGTTGAGGAAGGAAAGTTGGTAGCATGATACCCTGAAATAAGTGGAATTGCAAGTCAACCTTTGGAAGAAGAGCCTCATGTGGCGCAGAGTGGTAGGCAGCAGTATTGCAACCGAAACTCTCCCCACGTAGGGATGTACAAAAGTGACTTATCTTTCGCGGATTATGTTGATGGTGGGGGGGAAGCGTTCCGTCCCTCCCCCCGGAATCCTGGCCAGGGGGGGAGGCGCTCCGTTCCTCCCCCCAGAATCCTCGAATGGCCAGCTGTGCTCGGCGGCAGCTCCGCGGAGCAGCCGGCCAGACCCGGCCCGGCCAGGCCAGAGCCGTCCGCAGCTGGATTTCCAGCCGCGGAGGGCTCTGGGTAAAAAACAACAACAAAAAACCCCACAACAAACCGCGTGCGCAAATGGCGGCGGCAACAGCCGCCGCCATTTGCATTCCTTCTTTTTGGCCATCTTAATCTATGTAAATATTTACGTAGACTATGACGGCGAAAAGAAAGGGGAACGCAAATAGCATAGCGGGTGCTATTTGCGTCCCTTTTTCATTCATCGTTTTACCCTATGTAAATTTTTACGTAGGCTAAAACGGCAAATCAAAAGGGGATGCAAATAGCGCCCGCTACACTATTTGCGTTCCCCTTTATTTTCGTTATCATAGTCTACGTAAATATTTACGTAGATTAAGACGGTAAAAAGAAGGAACGCAAATGGCGGTGGCCGTAGCCGCCGCCATTTGCGTACGCATTTTTTTTTAAACCTACTCAACCATGATAGACTACGTAAACCTATCACGTAAGTTTATGTAGCCTATCACGTCTTTTTTTCTTTTTTAAAAAACCTAGCCATGATAGGCTACGTAAATCTTTACGTAGCCTATCACGTCTTTTTTTTTTTTTTTACACAAGCCTGCCTGGAAATGGCAGTGGCGGCAGCCGGTTGGAAGATTGGCCGCCGCTGCCGCAGCCACTGCTGGAGCCGCTGCCGGAGCCACCGCCACCCGGAAGATCCGCCCCAGGTGAGTCTCGTCCCGGGGGGGATCTGCGGGGGGCAGGGGGGTGGCAGGCCGTTCTGCCAGGGAGTTCGGGGGGCCGAATGCACTGGTATTCGGCCTCACCAAGATGCGTGGCAGAATTCTCTGACATCCCTATCCCCACGACCTGAGTTCGATCCCAGCGGAAGCCAGGTCTCAGGTAGCCAGCTTAGGTCGACTCAGCCTTCCATCCTTCTGAGGTTGGTAAAATGAGTACCCAGCTTGCTGAGGGAAAGGTAGTCACGACTGGGGAAGGCAATGGCAAACCACCCTGCTATAGTCTGCTATGAAAACGCGTAAGTGGTGTCCCTCTTACGTGTATCATAGTGGGTCAGTAATGCACAGTAATGTAATGCTTGTACAGGAGGAACCTTTCCTTTTCCTTCATTTGGAAGAAAGGAGAAGTCCAGGCATAGCACTACTTTATCCCTATTAAATATTAGGAACAGTTGGTCTTGCCTTAGAGCGCACAATTCACTCACTCTCCATGCTGAAGTAATAGCAACAAGAAAGGCCACCTTCATTGTAAGGAGCCTAAGGTCAGCCATAGCCACAGGTACTAAGGGATTGATTGCTAGTAGAACCAACACCACTGGCAAACTCCAGGCCAGAACAGGTGAGATGGCTGGCAGATAGAGGTTGGCAAGTCCCTTGAGGAACATTTAGACTGGTCAAGGGGGGGGGGTTGCCTTGTGCAGGGTGGTGGTATTTGCTCTAAAAAGGTCTCCTAGAATGGAAGGAGGAGTATGAACAGTGTTTTGGAGCTTGGTTTGGGCCCAAGTCAGATTGGCTCCAAGATGGCCCATTGGATATGGTCAGTTGGCCCAGGCCGATGAGCATTTTGATTCCCATTCCCATCTTCTGGGTGAATGTTTTAATTTTGTAAACATGATCAAGGATATCATCTGTAGATGCACTGAAAGAACCTTAATATTGAACAAGAGGTCCTCCACTCTAGATCTAGCCTCTTGGTGTAGCCCTGCAATAAGGAGCCAAGCATGACATCTCAGAGAGACAGTGGCTGCCATAGCCTTGGAGCTGCAGTCAGCGATGTGGCAGGCTGTGCTGATTTTCCGGCCTGAGTGACAGCCTGTGGGCTTCAGTTTGGAGTAACACTGCTAGGTTTTTGACATCTTCGGGAAGATGGTCAAAGAAGGTTGTTGCTTTTTCCCATAAGAAGAACTCTGTTCTGCATCCCAGGAGGGGACAGTAGAATTTTTGTAGATTATGAGACAAGAGAATGTTCCAAATGCTGCAAGTCACTGCAGTGGACAAAAAGGAACTGAGAGGCAGGCAGGAGCCATGCACCAGTGAAAGTGGGTGGGACTCCCGCTTAAACCTGTTTAGCTCTAGAATGTTCTGAACTATTGTTCTCTGCAGGTACATATGTGTGAGTCACAGAGACCACAAAGAAGAACTACTGTTTCCAAAATGAGACAAGTCAGTGGAGGTTGTAAAATTGAGCTCTAATGATTTGTCCCATTCCGGAAGCGGTAATGTCTTAGGCAAGCACTACTTTCCTGCTGCACTAGTGGTCATCTCTGTGAGTGCCATGTGTTTAGAGCTGGAAAGTTGGCAGCACCACATACTGCCCTTAGTCAATCTTGTTCATGCATTTTCCTTCACAGTACACTCCCCTAGATTTTGTACCCTTAAAAAGTCATTTTCAGATCTAAGGCTGTTGGTCATAGTTGTATAACATACTGGGTTTTGTAGTCTTAAAGGTATGTAAAAAATTCATCATTCTTGTGCACAAGATAGTGTTGTGCCAGTGAGATTACAGGGGATAAATATGCAGCAAATTCAAAGAAAGAAAAGTGGATTTTGATTTAAAAAAAAAATTCAGAACAATATGCTGCTTCGATGGAAATGGAAATTTTGATTAATTTTATTCTGCTCTACTAAATTCTGTTAATAAATGTGGAAGCAGCTCTAATGCTGTGTTTTGGGGGAGTTGCTGATTTTTTTTTCTACCATCTGGTTTCCCCAGCTGCTTATTAAGAAATAAATATAATGGGCAGCTCCAATCACAGAAGCACCAGTAGCATCTAGTTTGATCCCTTGTCATCTACGCAGACTCTTTATCTCTCTGTCCTGTCAGGGAGAGGATAACATCAGTTCTTGATGTGCTACTGTCTTATAATATCTAACAACCATCAATGTTCTCCTCCAAAACTGTGGATGAGCCCTGAAAAAGTCACAAAGGCCCTGCCCTATAGTACTACTAGCACTGCATATTTACTGATACGTACATAATGAGCTTCTCTACATTAAGCAAAAAACCCGCATCCTTACCGGGTTTCCTGCTTTTGGTTTCTTTGCGAGATTACGATGAGCTCTTTTACATGGTGGACACGTCATTTGAATTGAGGAAAGTCCTTCCTTGGCAGCTTCTATATGTTTCTGTGTGTTTTAATTTACAGCCACTAGATGGCGGTGTCATGATAGCACTACACCGGCATTTCACTCAGCCAGTAGATTGGAATAAATAATGTCCCTTCTCATGTTATCTCCTATCTTTTTGAAAGCAGAATAAACAGGGAAAAGTGCAGGAGACATCCTGGAGGTTGTATCATATAAACGACCTGCTAACTTCCATGAGTAACCAATCACAAGTGTGCAATAAATTGCTCATGTAGAGAACCTCAATAAGAGCCCTACTAGAGCTGATAAAAACCCATTTCAGCCATTCAGTGCCTATGGACACTGAATGTACATGGAGGGGGTGGGCATCAGTCTTTACCTTCAACCAACTTGCATTTACCTGAGCATCTGATCAGAGTCCCCACACATAGAACTGTATGCATGCCATGGAGAACCTTGTCCACACTGCTGGGGTTGCCTTGTCTGTAGGGATGATAGAGAATTCCGCCATGGATCCCAGGGGGGCCGAACTCCAGTGAATTCGCCCCCCCCCCAGAATCCATGGAGGAATGGAGCAACCCGCCCCACCACCCCGCAAAAGCCCCCTGGAACGGAGCCTACCTGTCTCCGGCTGCGGCTTTGGCTCCAGTGGTGGCTCCAACGGCAGCAGCTGCAGCTGCTGCAGGGCTGCTACGGACACAAATGGCGTCCTGAGTAGGGAAATGGTGCAAATGGACGCAAATGGTGTCCTGAGTAGCGGGAATGCAAATGGCGTAGGGGACGCCATTTGCGTTCCTGTTTTAGCCATCATAGGCTACGTAAATATTTACGTAGCCTATCACGGAGAAAACAGAAATGCAAATGGTGCAGGGGATGCCATTTGCATCCCTGCTTTAGCTGTGATAGGCTACATAAATATTTATCATGGGCTACCATAGGGACGCAAATGGTGTCCCCTACTCAGGACGCCATTTGCGTCCGCAACAGCCTGGCAGCGGCTGGAGGCCCCACTGCAGGTTGGCCTGGCCGGCAGCTCTGTGGCCTGGCCACGGAGCAGAGCTGGATGGGCAGGATTCTGGGGGGGAGGAACGGATTGCCTCCCCCCTGTCGAGGATTTCGGGGGGAGGGATGGAGCACCTCCCCCCCACCGTGGATGTCCCTCGACGAAACCAGGTAAGTGTTTCGTACATCCCTACGGTCTGCATAATTGGGTTCCTGCAGATAGAGCTTTCTAGACGTACAGGTGTATGTCTGTGTGGAGGGTAGGGATGTCCGTGGAATCCGCTGCAGACTCCGGCCGGTTCCATTCTGCCATCTGTGCAGAACCTGGAAGTCAGTGATTGGACGCAAATGGCATCCGCTATGCCATTTGCTCCCCCATTTTTCCTTGCAATAGGCTATGCGTCTCTATTTACGTAGATACTTACATAGCCTATCGTGTGAAAAAACAGGGACGCAAACGGCGTAGTGGACACCATTTACGTCCCAAGCGATAAGCTACGTAAGTATTTACATAAATAGAGACATGTAGCCTATCACAAGGAAAAACGGGCATGCAAACGGCGTAGCGGACGCCATTTGCATATGGAGAACACTGTAGGAGTTGGGTCGGAGCCAACCAGCTCAGATTCCAGTGGGGAGGAATGGATTGCCTCCCCCCCAGTGGACCACCCCTGCGGACATGAGGTAAGGGAATCCGTACCTCCCTAGTGAAGGGGAGAGCTTTGCAGACATTCAGGTGAGCTTGCTACCCATCCCTACGTACATTCAGTATCCACAGATATCAAAGGCACACTGTGCATGTTTAGACAGAAAAAAAACAAAACTCCTACAACTCCCAGCATCCCTTTAGCCAGCTGGCTGGGACATGCTGGTAACTGGAGGCGTTGTTTCTGTCTAAACATGTGTTGCGTCCTAAATCGCTGAACAGGGTTCAAGTCCAGCAACTTGTCTCCATAGTGGCCAGCGAGCCAAGTGACTCCAGGGAGACCAGATGTTTGGCAAGATAGCCACAGCCCTCATAGGATGTATGTCTCCAGTATCTGGTAGTCAAAGGAATACCAGTTATGAAATACTAACAGCAAAGCTTTGTAAAAACAACCCACCTGACAATAGAATTTTACTGCATGTCAAAGAGTTAAAGATTAATTCTTTTATTTAAAATTAGAGCATATTCATAGGATGTTTCATCTTAATAATTAGGAAAAAATATTTCCACCTACTTAATTGTATTTATCATCAAGGCTATTTTAAATAAAATATAATTACAATGCTGACTTTTTAAAATTAATTACCGCAGAGGCCATCAAATAGCTACCAGCTATTACAACCTGTCTCTGAATTGTAATTATCACACTCGAGAAGGTTCTTCTGTTTGGGGAAAAAGATATCTGTTGCTCTGAGGAATATTATATTTCCTTATTCTTAATACCCAAGAAATGGATGCAAGGAAATGAAGGCTGAAAATACAAACCTTAAAACATGACTTGTTCAAGAGAATCCTTTTAGCGTTGTAATTCTCTAAAAAGGGCTTGTCCTAATGTGTTGATTAGGTTATTATTAAAAGTTTTGGCATTTTCAGCCAGAGCTGTACATAGTTCCCCAGGCCTAACCCTTTATTTAAATTCTGAGTGCTTTTATTTGAGGATTTTTATGGGTCTGTGTTCGGTGGTGGCGGTGGTGATGGGCAACACATGGCTCGTCTGGTTTGACAAGCCAGTAGAGAAATCCAGCCACTGCTGCTAAAACATTTTTAGTCTGCTCTTAATGTGGGAAAGAATGAAAGAAAAGTTCTTTAAATTATTCAGTGAAAAGCAAATTGCCTTATACCAGGTCAGACTATCTGTATAGCTCAATATTGTCTTGTTGTGACTGGCAGCAGCTCTCTGGCAGCTTCACCAATGCGCATAAAAATGTGTCCATTCATGCATACATTACAAAAATGCATAGGATTCCGTATAGACTTTTTAAAATGCAAGCTGGCGCAGAAATGGGCCGAAATGAGCTTGAACTCAGCAAATGGACAATCTTTGCGAGATCAAGATGGACAAATACATCCGCAGAATTCACTGTTTGTCTATCTGCGGATCACAGTCATGATGCACAGCCTAGAACTGCCGCCTGCAATTCTTGCAAAACACAAAATTGAGTGCAAAGAGCATACTTGGTTGTGGCCAATTGCCTAAGAGAGAGGGGGGAAGTAAAGCCCCCCCTGCACAATCTTTTTTGTTTGTTTAATTCTTGAAGCTCCTGTTAGACATCTGGCAGCACAGTGAGGTCTCTATTCTGGAGGCTGAGTTCTCCATGGAGCTCTGTTTTGCTTGTGTGTGGTGAGTGGGGGATGCAAGCTGTAGGCAGTGGCGGCGGCGGCGGCAGCAGCTTTTGACATTTTCATTCTCCGCACTTAGCTGATGCGTATGACTATGAGGATCAGCGTTTTTAATGCAATTTTCAAGGGAAAACAACACTGATTATAAGTGGATTTTTTAAAAAAAAAAAATCTTTGTGGATATTTTGTTAGTTCAGTTTCCCATTCTTTGAAGAAAGTGTCCTTTTTGTTGTGGTATTGAATTGTTTGTATAATATTTTCCCTGGATGGTAAAGTCATTATATGTGACATTTTATGTAGCAGAAGCAGAAGCTCATCAGTCTTTATCTGGGTCTATTTAAATGGCTTTCCTAATACTTGATCTTGCCACATATTGAAGATAGAACAGTTACAACCCATCCAGAGTGCACACTCTGTCTCCAAGGCCTGCCTCATTCATTTCAATGGAGGCATTATCTGTTACATTCCTTGAAATGAATGGAGTAACCTGGATGTGTGGGAGCTACAGGGTAATATTCTCCTTAACCATTTGTTTTGGGTTGGATCCAGATTTATGCTGGTTCACCTGTCTTGGTGGAAGTGGACTTCCTTGCCCCCTCCTTCCTACAGCCATCCCTCCAGCTCCCTGAAAATACTGCACAGAGACTCAGGAGACCCTGGTGGTGGTAATGGGGACCCTAAAAAATTGGGCAGAGGGACTTTCCATGAGCATACAGAGCCTGTAGTAATTCAATGAACAACAAAGCAGAATTGTGG
This sequence comes from Heloderma suspectum, assembly GCF_057233095.1. Classification (NCBI taxonomy): domain Eukaryota; kingdom Metazoa; phylum Chordata; class Lepidosauria; order Squamata; family Helodermatidae; genus Heloderma; species Heloderma suspectum. The sequence goes on from NC_139458.1 coordinate 279,994,086, forward strand.
GTAATTGTTACTCAATGCATTAAAACAAAAACAGGAAAAGGTATTTGTTCACAGTTTATATTAAGTAGCAACTAAAATGTTTATATTTTTAGAAGTCTATATTAAGCAGCAAACTGTAATATATGATGTAATATGTAATACTGGATGCCAATAAGCCTGTGAATACTGACATTTTCACCATATATGTAAGACATCTGCTCTTCCTGCCTTCACCTAATCATTGTTTTACCATAAACTATTCTATTATATAGCTTTCTTTATGTCTTGGGTTGTCATGCTCATATAACACCTGGCAGCAGTGGGGATCCACCCCACACTGCTGTTATGCAACCTCTGTTGGATTCCGTCGGTGGTGTTCATGGCTTCAATGCAAGTGAATGGAAGCCTGCAGAAGCAGTGCCTAATGGACTGCACCCAATTTTTAAAATATTATGTCTTATTAATTATATTAGTCTGCTCAATTTGGCTGTATTCCTAGCCCTGGAAGAAGAAAGGGCTTGCATGCATCTGATTCCATGTCTGCTGGGGGTGGGGTGGGGAATAAGATGAAAGTTGTGTTACTACAGAATGGAACTCAGATTGATCCACCGGCCAACAGGAGATTTGCCCTTCTCTTCTTTTCTCTAGAATGGTTTCATAATAAAATATATCTGTAATATGAAAAGAATTATATTCCATAGGTGTAATAACTCAAACCAGCCTTCCCCAACTACCCTTCCCCAATGGCCATGCTGGCTGGGGATGATGGCAGTTGTACTCCAACACATCTGGAGGGAGCCAGGTTGGGGAGGGCAGACTCAAGCAACGCAATGTAATCTGAAAAGATTTTTTGAGAACCATCATGGACAAAAAGAAACAAACTTTAGTCAACTTTATCTATATAGACCTGACTTTCCTTTTAACTTTATGACTTATTTTTGCTTCTTTGTTTTATTATTGTATTTGTAAACCTACCCAGTTTTTGTTGTATAAAGAGATGGTGTTGTAAAACAGATAAATAACTGGACATAAAGGACTCATGGTATAAGGTGTATGAGTATGTGAGGTTTGGCTTGTATCCAATCGTGGATTTGCCTTAGCAGAAGTGCTTCTGGCTTCTGCTCACATAAGTTGCTGATGTTAGCTCTCTCCCTAGGTACTACAGCCTTCCATACCATATCCCATTCTGTTCCAGATAGTCCCTCAAAAAAGATAGATAGATAGATAGATAGATAGATAGATAGATAGATAGATAGATAGATAGATAGATATTTCCACAGGCTACTCCCTCTTCTTCAGTGGAAAGTCAGCCCTTTAGACTGAACAGCCCAGGTTAGACCACCTTCCATCAATTAGATGTACATTTCCATCAATTGTGTGCAGGGGCAGGGCAGGGGTGGCAACCAGGCAGGGATGGGAGAACCAGCAATGTTCAAGCTCGTCATTATTGTCTGTTTTTCACCCCAGTGCTTGGTTCACCTTGCTCTCATTCCAGAATGCAAGTGGGGTTTTTTTCTCTCTTTTCAAATAGGAAAAGTGCACATTTTCAATTGGGAAAAATGTGCATTTTTCAAGTGCGCAAACAAATGTGCACATTTTCCACCATTGATTAAAGCATGAAAATGTATCTTTTTTTTCCCTTTTCTTTTTAAAGCACATTTACAGTGCACATTTTCCCAAAAGGATGCATTTTGCAAGTACAATTGCAAGCTCAAGAATGCATGAACTTTTTCCAAAAAATGCTATCGTGTTTGGGGTTAGGTTATATGAATGGGGCATGTTCAGCTGTTTTTTGAACTGAAACAAAATTCCTGTACATCCCTATGACCAAGATGAAACCTCCGTACATGTTGGCAGTACAAATAGCATATGGTAAACACATCCCAAAGTAAGTGATTTCTGGACATGTGCCCCAGCATGTAAAGCGCTCTTGTTCTGGCACCCACCCTCAGGAGTCCACAAATGTTAAGTCTGACTTCTTCAGTTTTCACACTTCCTTAAAATAAAATAAAAAAGACTTAAACCATACCTGTATCGGAAAACATGGATTTCGATTTTCACATGTCAGTTGGCAGTCTACTTCTCCCAGAAAGGAAAGTTGGTTTACACTCTGAGGTGTAAATGAGAGGTCATGATCTATGTATTGTCCCCACACAATGATAATATCAGAATGTAGCTCATCTTCAGTAACAGCCTCATTGGATACCTCAATAATGTTTCTTGTAACTTCTCGCACCTGGAGGACGAAGAGTTAATTCAGTTGCCACGCTACACACAATGACAAAAAAGCAAAAGGAGCAAAGACCTCATCACTGTTTACCAAAATACCTAATGCTATGAAGTTGTTCTAAAGGCTTGGCTTTTTCTGTTTTCTTGTTTCTTTAAGGTTTTGACAGGTTAGTATTTCTTTTCTGGAATTAAGAGCTGACGAGATGACAGTACCTCAAAGGAGGTTCAAATATACTTCAGCAGATATATTTTTCATACAGTTGGAAAACTTTAAGCCTATCTCTTATCGTCTTTAGGTGGAAACAAAATAACCTATTACAGCCTTCTCCAAACTGGTGCCCTCCAGATGTTTTGGATTTCAACTTCCATTAGCCCCAGCCAGTATGGTCTATGGTCAGAAATGCTGGAAGTGCCTTATTATGTAATAGCTACATTAAGAGTACATCGATATACATGTTTACTCAGAAGCAAATCCCATTAACTGCAATGACACGTACTCCCAGTTAAGTGGGTATAGGATTGCAGTCTAAAAGTCTTAGATGGCAGTGCTAATCATGTGGTGAAACCATTGTCTTTAGGCTCCATCAGTGTCATGAGGCAAGCATTACTGGGCTCTCAATGAAACTGAGTTACATTCACAAGCCATACACTACCTTCTGCTCCCATTCCTTAGGCCAACATCAAATAATCTGTATCTGTTCTACAGCCAAATGTACAAAGATCCTGGCTACCTAGTCTTGTATACAATGTGCCACAGAAGTATTAATCTCAATATGAGATCAGAAAAGGAACATACAGAATATCTCAGATCTGTTCCTTAAACCATGTCAAGGGAACACCATAAGAGGAAGGTAGCAACTCCTTCTTCCCCAGTCATGAGAGACCATGGAGGGTGCAGTCATTCCCCATATATCCAGCGTGGATAAGTGAGGATAAGATCCTGAATGTGTTCTCCACACCTCTAAGAGGAGCCCACTCTACAATCTCTAAGAATTAGTGCAGATACTTACACAGTCTGGGACCCACCTACCTGAACGATTCCTGCTCCCACATCAACCTGTTCATGCCTTAAGCCAGGGATGGGCTGTTTTGGAAGCTCTGGGGGCCAGTTTCCATCCCCCTGAAACCAATCAGGAGCTGCATTCCCTGCCACCACCACAACTGCCGCCGCCAAAGTGTCATCAAATTTTGGCATCAATTTGGCAGCAAGGAAAAAGATGCAGTTTCGCTTTTCAATAAGGCATGAGGGGAAGGTGCACCTTGTTTTAGTGCAAACTCATGTTCCTCAAGTCCTGGGGAAGCATGGTTTTCCATCAAAACAAGGCACACACTACCTGCATACCTTGTTCTAAAGCCAAGAGTGTCAGGACTAATTTTGCCCCTCAGGGTCCTGCCTACAGGCCACGCCTTCCCCTCCCATGGCACTGATTTTTTTTTCCCAAAAAATTAAATGGCATCCCAAGTGGCTATGGAGTACCAAAAAGGTCAAAATTAGTTTGTTTGCAGTTTTCACCCTTTGGGTGCTCCATAGCAGCAGCAGCCATTTGGCAGTACTGGGGGCTGCAAAAAGGATGGGGGAGCCACATGAGTCTTTAAGATCTGCTAATGCTCTGCTCCAAGTGCCCCCTGCCATGTGAGGTGAAGTGGCCAGAAAGTAGGGAGAGGGTGTTCTCAGTTGTGGCACCCTGTTTGTAGAAGTGTCCAACTAGGGAAGCTCGTCTGGTGCCCACACTGTTAATTTTTGGGGTACCAAGTAAGACTCATCTATTCTCTCTGACTGGGCTGTAGCTCAGTGGTAGAGCACTTGCTTTGTATCAGAAGGTCCCAGGTTCAGTCCCCGGCTTCTCCAGGTAGAGCTAGGAAAGAATCCTGCCTAAACTCCTGGAGAGCCACTGCCAGTCAGTATTGACAATACTGGCCTAGATGGGCCAACGGACCTGGTCTCAGTCAGTATAAAGCAGCTTCCTGTGTTCCTTTATCTCTTTTATGCAGCTTTTGATTGATGATTAAAATTGCTTTTTGATTACTGAATGTCACCTTTCGGTATTATGGTTCATTATTGTTAACACATAGTACAGAAATCTATTAAATAAGTAAATCTTTTAAGTGGCATCACAATGTACTGACCGATGGCAGTGGAAATCCATTATGCAGAAAACCATGGTTCCATCCTTTGGGCTGACTTAGTCCATCTTCATAAGTTGGAGGAAGCCATCTAGCCAGAGCTGTGTTGGAAGCTCCCCATCTAGGATGTTCCCTATGTCATTAAACAAATGTTTTAATGTAATCAGTTTTGAAATGTTAATTACAGCAGACATGTACAAATATCCAAATCTATGAGTTTATTGAGACTTTTTGGAAAACAAGAACATGGAACTCTGTTTTATTTGAGATACATCTGGAACAAGTTTTAAAGTTTTTAAAAGTCACATGTTTTAGAGCTGGAGGCTATGGCTGGGATCCATAGAACCATGCAACTAGTTACACATGCCCAAAGGAGCTTTGCAGTTGTGGGTACAAAAAAGCAGCCATCCATGCCACATGGTACACCTTTTTTGAACCTGAGGAAAGTTTCAAAAGGAGCTTGCAACATGGCATAGGCATCTGCTGCTTAAGGGGCAGGGGGAGACGGAATGAAATACTTGCTTGGCATACCCAAGCCCTTGAGCACATGTAAGGTAGCTCTTTGGATCCTGGCCCATGAACCCAACTCAAATTATTATAACCTTCTGAAATGTGGCATTCAATCAAGAAAGAAAATGGAGGTCTAAAGGAAACTAACCCAAAGCCACATGGTCATTGGGCATAAGAAGAAAAGAGGTTGAAGAAGCCGAGAGGCTTGTTTCACACAGAATGTAGGGTAATTTCACACCTGTACACGCTCAACTACATGATTTCAGTCTGCTTCCTCTCTATCCTCTGTTGCCATTGAGCTCCTCTCCTGACCATGTCCACCACCTCAGCTCTCTGTGGGGGCTTACCTACTTTTGCTCCCGCTTCAAGTAGCTATGTAGATGCCTCAGTGGGGAAGTTCACCATCAGGCACTATGAACTGAATGGTGAGAAGGTAGAGGAAGCTAGATATGTGAGAATAAGCCATTGGCCTATCCTTGTTCTTCTCCCTCACTTGTCACTCACACCTTGGTCACTGTGTTCCTGTTACTCTGCTCAGAGCCTCACATGAGCCCATGAATGGTATTGGAAGGGGCATCTAATCATACAGCCTTGGTGAAACGAAAGAGGTGTGGGCCTGGTCAGTGCCTGAATGGGAGCCAGTAAGCCTCTCTGAGGGTTGTATCCAATGTTAGTCCTGTGTAGCGTAGACCCAGGAGATTGCCTGTACTGCAGGTGATCTCCTGGGACACCCCTCCCACAATGCCTGGCTCTGAGGAAAGACCCCCTCAGAGCAAGTCATTTGGGCCTGGCCAGCTCTCAGAAAAGCCATACCAGCTGCTTTCTCTTGCCAACGTGGCTCTCCAGTGGGCAGGCGACAGCGGCAATGGGGTGGGTGACAATGCAGCACAACAGAAAGTAGGTGAGGTAGACTGTGGGTGGGAGTACGTGGCAGTGGCACAGGCACATGGGTATTCTCCTGCCTCAGGTAGCAGGAGAGCTTGTACCAGGACTGGCCATGCACTTACATTTCTGTGGGGACACTAAATAGGGAACAATTATTTTATTGATACTTCATTGATCTTCAGTATACCAAAGTGCTCAATTTGCAAAGCAATGTGAGACAGTAATACATTTAATTAACTGCAGTAATTCACTTGAAGGTTGACATACGCCTTGATAAAGCATTCAGATTAGTTACAGTTGATTTGTCTTTATTGAAATGGCATAAAATACTGCACATAGTGCTATTTCACTCAATTAAAAGTAATGATATGTTAATTTAACAGCTTAACCAGTGATTTTCTTCCTGATTGCTTTAATATTTTAGCAGATCACTGGAATGTTACTGGGGGAAGAAGCCTTTTGGTGGGTCTTTTCTTTCTTTCTTTCTTTCTTTCTTTCTTTCTTTCTTTGTCTTCCCTGTTAATTTCACAGTGCAGACAGAACTACAATCACATACCTGGTCCATGGGGATTTGCTTTCTCTGTTGAAACAAATGGGGAACTCACGCTTCTAACAATATGTGCAACATGTCTGTGTTCATCAGAAATGTCTGGACTGGAGTGTGTGATGCAATCTATCTGGTGACACACTCTGCCATCACCAGCCAAAAGAAGGCCTTTGTGCATGTAGGGCTCTGGTTCACAGCCTTAATGTAAATGTACTACTGAATATAAACGTATGTCTAGCTACATATTAATAGCAAATTGCCAGCTTCCATGTAGATGCAATGTGAAGGCACTTACTGGGCCCTTGCAAGCTTGTTTCTGGGTTTAAACTGGGGTGGGGAAGCTGTGCCCCTCTAGATATTCTCGAACTTCAATTCCAATCAGCCTGAGCCAGCATGGCTAATAGTCAGGGAAGATGGGAGTTGTACTTCAACAACTTCTGGAGGGTCACAGGTTTCTAGCCATGGTTTAAATTGGGTGGGCAACTGGAGGAAGTCCAGGGGCCATTTTTGACCCCCAGATCCCCCCTGTGGGCCGCACGAGGAGGAGGGATTTTTCAAAATTCTGGTTTGCTGCTGCATAGCACTCAGTAGTGCTAAAAGGGCTAAATATGACCCTTTTAGCACTCCATAGCCACTATGGAGCACCAATTTGTTTCCGTTTTTTTCTTTCAGGAAGGCAGGGGCCAGATGTTACCCACTCCTGACTTAAATGAAGCTGCACATTTAGTAGGTGTGCAGAACAGCATGCCTAGTTTTCAAATGCCAAACATTTCCCCTTAATGGCAAATAACTACCCCAAGTAGGTTCACTTTCTTCTAATGAGCATGTAAAAGTTATAGCGTTTCCAAAAGAAGAAAACCTGGAGGGTTTCAGTGTGAAGCCAGCAATGGCAAAGTAAGGAGATGAAAGTAGAAACGAGGGTGGTCAGCCTTGAAACTGGGAGTCTGTCACTGTAAGTGAAGAAAAATGGTACCTGTTGCTATTAGATATACCTGCTGTTGCAAGCTCCGGTGATGTGTCTATATTTACTGGTCATACAATTGTTTGGGCATTTTGGTGGCAACATATAAGGCAGGCATCCAGATACATTGGCAATCATTGTGAGAACATCAGTGGATAACAGATCTAGAAATTAAAAATATGTCATCACTCTTCGCACTCACATTTGACTAGTAGTGAGTAACATCATGGAGTATAGTGGTGTGTAATTTTTTCACTGTGGAGTTGCATCCTGTTACCCTACCTTTGTGAAATATGAATGTTTCCTTCTTCAACCGGTCAGTATAATTGGGCTTTAGGATTTATATTTCAAAAACATGGAGTTTTTGATGAAGCATCAAGAACAATAGTGTCAACACTGCTGTAGCAAAGATTAGTAACACTCCCCCCACCCCAGATAGCTGTGGGATACCTCTAATAATGCTAATAAGAACAATCAAAGGGCACAGTCTATTCACCCACCCACTCCAACTCTTGAGACACAGAGGCATAACCAGGAGGAGACCACCTTAGGTGTGATCACAGCTGACTTTTGTTGTTGCACTGGAGAAATAACTGATGTAAGCATCACTTATAAATGCACCTTTTGCTGTTTGGAATGCCAGCTGCCTATTTGCATGGATCTCCCTGGAAATGTATAGAATAAAAGGCATTCCTTAAGCTATTGCTTTTTAAAATGTCAAAACACGTACCTATGGTGACAAACACATTCGTTTCTAACAACCGGTCTAAAACTAAATAGTAGAACCCATTTAAATATTCTTGACAGGAATTTAAGTTCATAATCAGCACACATGAATATATGTGTTATTTCATTGGAGAATCTGATTTTTTTATTATTATTTTTGCCTAAAGCAAAAATAGAGTTTTGTAAGGCTTTTTTTGTTTTTAAACAGTTCAAGTTTGTGCTGGGACTCAAAGGTCTGGAGATGAATTTAAGTCCTACCTGCAGCAACATAAGAATAAAATAAAGTCAGTACTGCTTTAATCTAAGAGACACAACCCTCAAGCATCCAAAGGGGATTCTCCTCCAGCATCTGCTTGTGTATTTATTTACCACTTGGAAGCAATGATCGTTTATGCTTCTGGTGAAGTTTTTCTTTCAAGTCCTGTATTGAAGCTTCCATTCTTTCAGCTGCTTGAGAGATGGCTTGAGTCTCTTGTTCTGGATTTTTGGAAAAAGCCAGAAGCTGTACAGGAGCCATTGTGGAGAAGACTACAGTTCCTTGGAGAAGACTACAAAAGAGACAGAAATGCTGGTGGGGTTGTTTTTTTTTAACCCACCCTTCAATTAGACTAGTATCTGTGTGTTTAGGATTTGCATGGGTAAAAGGCAAGACATGAAGAACACTTATTTTCTTTGCTCGGACAAACAATATTATGTTCCCAGAAGATGGAATAGGGTGTACTTATTACTTCAGGGATTGAAAATCTCTAGCCTGAAGAGGCTTGGGCTCCCTTTATGGTCCCCAAGCCCTGCCCCTGGAGACTATGTGGGGCTTGGAGAAGAGGCAGGGAGAAGACTCCCAACTGTTTTCTTCAATCTTTGATCTGAGATAAAGTGGAGGCTGGTGACTCCGATTTCAGTGGGGGTGAGTCCATCCCCACCTTGGATAGCTCCTTTAGAGTTCTGGCTGGTTCTAACTGAAACCCAGAATGGGTTCACAGCCCCACCAAAACTGGAGCCACCAGCCTCCACTGGATTCCCCTGCGTGCACCCCCCCCCCCACAAGTTGGGGGCACTGGCGGTGAGTTCTTCCCCAGCTGAAGGCACCAGATGCAGGAGAAATCTTCCACCTGGCAACCTGGCTGGGGAGGCTTTGATGCATGTGTGCTTTCCCCAGCCATGAAACTATGCTCATGCTGAAGCGGCAGCCCCTGATCTCAATTGGCTCCATGGAAGGCTGGGTGGGAAGGTGTTCATCCGGCACCCTGCCCCAAACTACTCCTGTACCCCAGTATTACTCCATTGTGTAACGGAGCAAGTTTCTGTGAACTTCTCTTCAAGGGTATAACTTTTTAAAATGTTTTCCCTTGTCCAGGCATACAGCCAATAGGCCTTTTAGAACCAAGGGTTGAATTGGTAGTTCAGTTTCTCCTTTCAGTCATAATGGTAGGCTGCAGAAGCAGGTTGTGGCAGGGTTTTTATTTATCACACAATGTTTTGACATTAGGGATCATACAAAGTCACCCTAAGAGACGTAACTAGATGTTTGCTCTGTTTTGACCCAAACACATACAGCTCTACTAAATGTAGTCAGTGCTGAAGGTCTTTTGAGGGTGGCTGACAGTTCTTGATGTGAGCAGTTAGTGAAAAAGTTGGGGGAAAAGATAATTCCATGCTTACGCATGCGCTTTCATGTTCTGACTATGACAGATGTTATGTCATGGCAGATATGGGTAACCCAGCCCACAGGTTATCTCCTAAAGTTTGACTCATCTTTTCTGTCCACGATTTTTGACATTGCTTGTGCTGATACGGACTTTCTGTACCAGGAGGTCTTGAAGTGACAGGTAGTCATGGAGGTCTGTGAACCTTATCACAGAAGCATGGAAACGTTTAAGATGGAAAGTTGATGGACTGATAAACAACTCTGCAGAAAATATTAAGAAGGTCTTAAAACACACACACACACACACACACCCTTGTGTGAGAGTATATTCCTCAAAGATGTACTAAAGCAGAACTGTTTTATGAAGTATGAAAAACTTGATCTATTTCATTCATTGGTGGCTGTAGAGTGACTGGTAGTGATATTTATTAACATTGTGAAATAGTCATTTCTTTGGGGGAACCATATAAATGGACTTTCCACTTCTTCTATGGTCCCTTTTGTTTCTTTACCAGGATACAAAAAAGATACCAGAGTGGGTGAGGACATCTGAAGTGGAATTATCTGGAGAAGATGCTGTAGAATTATTTGACATTTATGGAAGTTGTATTGGTGTTTCACAAGTACCCTATTTAATACTATGAGATTGGGGAAAACTTGATATACCTTTCATTAAACTACTTGTATGAACTATATGGATTGACTCCAATCCAACTGAAATTAGTCATCATCAGGTCTCACTAGAAGCAATGACACTTGGAGAGCAATCCTATGGGTGTCTGGCACAAATAATAGAAGGCTCCAATCTTGGAGTCCTCCATCCATTCAAAGCGCTCTTGCTAGCAGGATGGGAGGAGCAACAGAGGGGTTTTTGCCTCTCCATCCTCCGTATGAGCAGTTTTCTTCATTAGGCAGGCTTCAGAGCCTGTCTAACTCACTCAAACTGCCAGGGGTGGGCTCACTTGTTCCACTCACTTCAGTAGTACCATCAGAGTCACACTAACCTTAGATGGACAGAGTGGGTCGGATCCAGAATGCCATGAGTGGGAATGGGACTCACCTCCCTTCCTCCTGCAGCCGCACGCACCCCCTGAAAATCTTCTGTAGAAGTTCGAGGACCCTCAAAACAGTATGGTATTTCAGGGAGCATTGGTGAAAATCACCCCCCCATACACACACTTCTGTTCACAGAAGCTCCACTGAATCCAAGACAGAAATACACCTTTGGATCCAATCCTATATCTAAAGAAAGAATCAGCCCATTTCCAATATTTATCTTTTTGTTTGAAAATGCCAAAACTTTACCAAAGTCAAATTCTTCCTTCAGCTAGGTCTGAGAACATTCCCATTTAGGTATTATATACACTGGACTTCATACACTGAAACTGAATATTTCTTGAGGATAATGGGGTCTGTAAATATTGGTTAGCATAATTAATAATAATTGTAGAAAATAAATGCAGCGTTCTCCTGTAACAGAAAGACCACCATTGGATGTGTTTAAAAAGGGGTTAAAAATAATGCAATAGTTGTGGAAGAAACACTATAAAAGAAATATATTTGCTCATTAGGATCATCATTCAAGTTCAAATTGAGGCCACAAATGAAATCTAATTTTGTTCACTCAGTGCAAGTACTTCCAAAACTTAGTTCATAAAATCAGCAGACATAACCCTGAAATACTGTATGTGGGATGATTAAGAGTTTCCCAATCTGAAACTGGTTGAGAAACTGCCTCTTCAATCCAGGAGTGCTTTTTCCTTCTCAAGGGCATAGCTGAAACTCATTTGTATTGTACTGCTGCTTTTTTTCTATTATTCGTGAGCTGAACATTTGGGTCATCACAGTGTTGTGAATGCTGTTACTTTCTGAAGATCAAATCTGAAATATTACCTTTCCTTCCTTCCTAGTTTTTTCCTGCTTTTCAGCATTTGGTACTGCCAAAGTTCTGGTTCCCAATATATCCTGGATGCTTCAAATGAAGGTTTCTTGAACTTTGGAAAAGCAAGCCTCTCCAGGACATGAATCAAATGAAAACTGTTCAGGTCTCTTCCCCAAATGTTGCCAAGAATTGGGAGAATAGTACTCTCAAGTGATGATTTGTGTAATACTGTTTAAAACAGTTACATACTGCAAAGTCACCAAAATCTGAAAGGTGAATACAGTTGCTTACAAAAAGATTATCAGAACTAGGGTGTACTTGATGTCAAAGAAGATATGTGTGAAGGTGATTGCGTCCCTGGTCCACATGGCCTTCCATTCAGCATTTAATGGGAAGGATAAAACCAATGAGGACAAGATTTCCATAATTTAAGTTGTACTTTTCATATATTGGAAAGGTCCCACGACTGACTGCAGAGTATTAGAGTAAGTGATTCAGTCTATGGGACAATGTTTAAAATGGGATAGATGGAGAAGGTACCTATACTTTCTGGGATTTGGGGGTGGGGTCGGGGGTCATTGATGGTGATAGCCATCTTTGTCATCTTCTCTTCACTCACACTTCTCTTTACCCCCATTTCTCACATGGCTTGATATTTTCACTTTGTGATATCTAATATCATGAAGAGTGTAAGATTTGTTGCTGTTAGGTTTTACAGGCATACTCCATGAAAATGTAATACTAAGCTTACAGACATAACCTGAGTGAACAAATACAGAGTGTTGAAAATGTTTTTAAGGCTGCAGACCTATACACACCTGGGACTCCGCCCCTTTGAATATAACGGGGCTCACTTCTGAGTAGACATTATAGGATTGCACTGTGAGTTAAGTATTGTGGTCTAATGTAATGGTTTGTTGAAAGTTTTGCATGTAATAAAGTTTGTGTCTTGCTTTGCCCCAAACTGTAGTCATTATTCATACATAAAGTTGAAAGAAGTGCTACAGTGCTAAGAGGAGGAGGGGTGTTTTTTTTTACAGTCTGCACTGATTCCAACCTCGCTTTGCCTAATGGTAGGAGAGGCCAAGTGACTGGCCTTATCATTTTTCTGTTTCCGCCTCCCTCCCCTTTTTTTTTTTTTTTTTTTTACCTTTCTTGTATTTTGTTTGTTTCCTCATCAGCTATGGGAACTGCTTCCTTAATAGTACTTTTAATTCCATCTTTTGTTTTTCCTTCAAGTAGAAAGATAGCATCAACATTGAACCAGAGCATAACTTGACATCATTCGTAATAGCAAAACACTATCAAAACTGCAACCATGACAGATGAAATAGCATACAGTGTTTTTTTCCTTCTTCATTTGGGCTGTATGTTACAAAAGCTCACTTTTTTGAGGATTGTGTCAGGAAATGAGATGCCTCTTCTTCTGGCTGTTCATGAGTTAAACACCAAAATACAATCCATAACAAAACTAGGTGTAGTTACCCTACTTAAATGGATCTAAACTGGTTTTGCATTTTGTCCAATATACACAACAGGAATCTTTTTCAGCATGGGCATTATAGCATTCCAGCAACTTGTGCAGCACCACATGTTTTGGCCTACAACTTTCATCATCCCTTACCATTGATTATGTTAGCTAGGGATGAGGGAAGTTGTGGGCCAAAACATCTGGAGGGCTACAAGTTGCCCAGCCTGCATTACAGGATATTGTATATAATCCATCCCTACCACCAGCAGCTAATGATATTAAGAAAGACTGGGAAACTTACAGAATGATTATGTCACTTTGCAAGGTGAGTTGTACCAGACATTATAGGGGACAAGGGGAAATCCAGACACAGGAATACGATTTTCTGCAGTAGCCCTATGTCTTCCAAAACAGCTAGTTTTTCCTAAGACTCTAATTGCTCCAGTTAGTGGACAACACTGGTTTACAATTAGGATTGGTACCACAAGTTTAGACTTTTTAAAGATGGCAGTAATGAATGAAGTCTGAATTCTAAGAACTGCATGAGATGAGATGCAACCATTATGAGCTCACATATTTTAAAAGTTATATGTACAGAAAAGCAAATAACTATTTCTCCCCCCCCAAAAAAGAAGGAAATAAATCGTTATAAAAATTCTCAGTGAGGCAAAAGAGCCTCCCTCTCTTGAAAAAGATGTGTTTTTTTTGCAACTATGCCAATGAATACCTATGTCATGGTACTTCCTCTGCCCCACCAGAATTGCAAAGTAGAATGTTTTCTTTTTTACTTACTGAATAAGCCATTTTTGCCCTCCTGAACAAAAGTAAGGAAAATAGCCATGCTGGCCATTGTTATTGAAATTATGAAGAAAATGAATACTTTCATCTGAAAAATAATAAAAACACCATAGTGAAGGAATGTTAGGATTACAGTTTAGAAAACTAGCACACATATGCATGTAAATTGTTTTCTAGCTGTTTAAAATGGGATCCTCTTTCAGTTTCTTTAAATATTAAAATAATCAATAGTTTGACATTCTCTTTTCAATTTCTGTAAAAACTCAGATAAAAAGGAATCGAGATAAACATAGTTTTTGATATAGAAGTTCATTAACATAGGAAAGCTAGCACACAGGGAACTCATATAACAAAATATTTTTTTTTAAATAAGCCACATTGCAAATATTTGTCCTATTTTGTTCTATTTTGTCCACATTGTCCTATTTTGAAAGGAAACTTTTAAAAAGTTATTACTGCCAATCGTTACTTCATTATGTTTTATATGCTTTAAAATCTCTTGAAAATGTCAATGCCACTAAATTCCAATGCTGAAGGAATCCTGTCAAAATTAATGACTGGGTTCGTATTACACACTGTGGCTTGTCATGGGTTATTTAACCCATGATGAGCCATGATGCCCACAGCAGCCAGGTTGTATATGGAACCCCCATTTGGAGGTTGTCATGCCATGCAAACCCAGTGAGCATGGAGTATGTGAGGGTTAACCAGCCCTCACATAACCCTAAAACTGACCATGCATAATCCTTGCATAATCCATGCTCGCCAAGTCCACACAACACGACAACCACCAAGTGGGGATTCCATATTCAAAATGATGGTGGGACATGCCCCACACGTGCCACAGCTTCACCATGGGTTAAATAACCCACGGTGGGCTGTCGCGTTGTATGTCTCGAGGAAGACTGGGCAGACTTCATGCTTTGGGGACCTACTTTGTTTTTTACTAGAACCTCAAGGTCCACCAAGTGGAGTCAGGGGTAAGAGTGGCTCAGGTCAGACATACACAGAGTAGAATTAAGGAACAGGGTGTCTCCGAACACATGGCTCAGACCAAGAATTTGTTTTCAGTATCAGAACTGCCTTCGCCGTCCTTTCACACACAAAAACCCAGCTTTCTTTATTTCAGCACCCTAATTTAGGTGGAGAAGTCATTTTCTTGTTGCTATTATTAGACAGTTGGAGCCAGAAATCCTTGCCAATCTACTGCAAATCACCCACAGATCTTCTAGTAGATCATGAGCTACCTTCTGCCCATCCATCTAGAGCAAGTAGATTGGATTGCGGTCACAGTAAACAAACAAACAAACAAACATCCATGTTCACATTTTACTGCTGAGCATCTTTTGCTTTACTCCAGAGCATGCCCCTGGAGTAAAGCAAAAACCTGGTTCACGCATGCCTTTCATCACTTTATGACTACAACATCAAATGCTGATTATTGCATGTATGAATAGGCTGTCAGAAATATAATAGTACAGGCAGAACTCTCAGATCACCAGAAATGCAATGCTTTTCAGTGGTGTCCACATATCCAGCTATCCAAGAAGTCTATAGTAATCAGGAGTAGAGAAAGCACTCTATCAGCCTTAAGAGTTTGGTTTTACTCTTGCAGTCCACTGCCGAAAAATCCTATATGCATATTTAATCGTAGAAATAGTACCATTAATCTGAATTTATTGCTAACATAAAAACCAGTAATCAGATTTGAATATCCATGCATAAAATAATGCCTGTAGAAAACTCATGACGCAACAACCCTTCATGTTAGAGTTTACCAGTTACGATGTGGACTTTCTTCCAGAAATGGAAAGCAAACATTTAATAATCTGACCTTTTATTTTTCTGTTGAGGTTATCTTCTGCAATTCTGTTGTTTATCACTGGCACTAACTCTCCTGAAACACCACACTGAAGTGCTTTCCAAGACTCCAGGCTTCAGTATAAACTTGGTCTATGCATGAATGCCCATTCAAAGTGATTTGAAACACTGCTTTTGACCCACACATTTTCATACATATAATATAGCATTTCATCTCAGTGGTTTGTGTTCTCCTAGTGTTTCTGTTCTGCTCTTCTACTACTATCACATGGTCAACTTTGTTTCTGCTCAGAATGCTGAAGCTACTGAAACTACAAATTTTCAGTCCAAGTTTTAAACTGAAAGCAAACCAAATCCTTAATATAGCCTCTCTCCTTACCACATAAAATGCATACTAGATATATATTGATTATTGAACAGCTTGATACTTTGATGTTTGGGGTGGGTTTTTTGCATTACTTTGTCATGTGTATTTAAGGTTAAAGAACTCATTTGTATTTAACAGTAAAGTATCTACAATGGCTGTATACATAAATATACATTGAATATTTCAGTGTATATTTCCATTGAACTTGAGCAGGATGTAGAGAATAGTATAGTAGATTTGGCATAATCTACTACATTTTTAGTACTAGTATATTGAAGGAATGGCTTGTATTCAATGTTAGTCCTACTTAGAGTAGACCTATTGAAATGACTGGGACTTAAGTTAGCCTAATATTGGATACAAACCAATGTGTGTCCAGGTGTAACTGCTTAAAGGCACAATCCTATGCATGTTTAGACAGAAGAAAGTCCTACAACTCCCAGCATTCCCCAGCCAGCATAGCTGTCTAAACATGAATAGGACTGCGCCATACATAACTTCTTCTTTTAGGGGGGGAAAAATGCCTGTGTTGCACACAATGTTAAACATGTGTATGGGGCAGGTCCTTTTTAAGGCTCTGAGTGGCCTAGGGTGACCACTTGTGAATCACCAAAAAAGAGGACATGTATCACCAGAAAAGAGGACAAAAGAGGACACCTATTTGCATAAAACTTGCAAATACTCATCTATATATATAGATACAAATTTAGAAATAATTATTATAATTTAATAATTTAAATAGAAATACACTACATCTTGACATAATGTGGAAGACTGTGACCAGGTGACCTCCTGTGTGCCTTGCTCGCTCTACTACCCAGGTTCTGTTGATGAGCAATTTCAAGGCCCAACTCTTCTTTCTGATGGTTCTGAGTCAGTCGGAAACAGTGGGTTGTACCCAATGTTAGTCCTACTTAGAGTAGACCCATTGAACTGAATGGGACTTAAGTTAGAGCAACACTGCATACAAACCAATTAATTCCAAAGTTGATGGTGGAATGATTTCACAGACTCTCTGGTCTGGCCAGCTGAATATTCCCAGCAAATGCAGATTACTCTCTTTTTTCCCTACTGTTTTGGGGGACAGTAGTGGGGAGAAGCTTCCAAACCATGCCTCCACTTTGAGATCATGAAATCTAATCAGGGATACATCAGTCAACAACTACAATTTGTGGGGTGTTTAAAGTAGTTAATTTGTGGGGAAAAGGAGTTTAATTTCCCCCATTGTTTAGGTTTTTTTTAAAATTGCTACAAGTTAATGACATTCGGGCGGGCAGTCCGGGGGGGGGGAGTTTACCAACAATACTTTTCAGGAACTGGAGTGGTGTGAGCAAATATTCTTTGCTGTTAGTAGCTGGAGTTATGGTTCTGTGCCCCCCAGCTACCAGCCAAACTATTCATTTACCTGGGCTGTGGGGCGAATGAAGGAGGAAAGGATTTAATGGCCTATGTATGTTGATTAATTTTTCTCATCAAACAAAAAGACAATAAAGGCAGATCTGTGCACTGGGGCTGTAAATGGAGTGCATGGTAAACTCAAAACAACTGAACATCCTACTTCTGGTTTCATCAGTGACCAGCTGGGCGAACTACAGTTTTCTGAGGGTCCTCAGACTTTCTGGCCCCCTCCTATCAGGGCTCCACCCTTTTCCCTCATTGCTGCTCTCTCCCATTCTCCCCCAGCTGTGCTCCCTTTTGATTTTCTCCACCCACCTGGCAGCTATCTTCTATGCCCCATGCCCAATCAGGGCTCTGACAGAGGGAACAGTGTTAGCAAGAGCGGCTGAATAAGTGAGCCCACCAAGTGAAGGATCAGCAAAAGCAAGCCTGGTTTTTGCAGCCAAGCCTTTTACTTGGCTGCAAAAGGCACATGCGAACACTGGCACTGGAGCTGGACTTTTTTCTGTACAAAAAAGAAACCCTGGTGAAAGTAGCGAAACTTATTTGGATCTGCCTTGCTGGCACGCAGCGTTCTCTGCTTCTATCTAGGGGAGTTGCATCCCGGGCGACCCCTGCTGTTCCATCTCTAACCCCGTAAGAACAGATGGACCCTTTGGTGAGACGTTCTATTAGTGTGATCTCGTGCCATCGCTATTCCAACAAATAGAACACGAAAGAGTCACTGCTCTGCTCCTTCCAGGCATCTCTCCCAATAGGACATAGGGGCTTGCTCACAGACCCCTGCACCTGGCATGAACCCCCCCCCCCCATTTCCTTATGGGGAATGAGGTAAGGGAGTTAGGAAAACAGACAGAGGAAAGAGCTCAGTGATGTAGATGGAAGGCACTGGTTGGGGGAACAGCTGCCAAGACGTGGCACAGTGCAACGGCACGAAGGATGAGCAGGGGGAATGCAGAGAGTAGAGGTGTTTGAAACTACCTTCTTTGACAACAGACTTCTGAAAGTCATGACTGCTGCTGGATTCTTAAGTGGCTGCAAATGCCATTTGCAACAGGAGGCAACCTGAAAGGGACCGAGCCACCGAGCCAGTGCCACTTCAGGTTTTTGAGGGCCCTTGGGCAAGACACCCTGAATGGGTGCCCTCTCTCACTGAGCCTGCCTTTTCAACGCCATTGTCACAAACCGCTCTTGCTGCTCCTCCTCTTCCTCATCATTGCTACCACCTGCTTGCTTCCCAAGAAAAGAGCCCGTGAACAGGTAGGCAGTGGCATCTGCTGTGCCTCCTCGCCACCAGAGTGAGAGGCGGCCAGAGTGAGAGGCAAATGAACAAGCAGGTTGCAATGGTGTAGAGGAGGAGCGACAATAGTGCCCCGCTGGTAGGGGGTAGGCCTTGGGCAGGTGCCCAACCATGCTTACACTTGGCATCAGCCTTGGGCACAGCAGTGATGGTTTCATGCTCCTTTCATTGCCATTGGCTGCCTAAAAGGAGCATGACACAATTACAGTCTGTGTCATCCTGCTAGAAGGAAATGGGAGAGGCTGAAGAGGCCTTTCTGTTACCACAGGGGCCTCTGGGCCAAGCTCCCATTTCCAGAGGCCACGGAGCGACTCTCTTGTGCGCCACAGCTGCCAGCTACTTCTTCCATCTAGAAATGCAAGACTGGCCGAGCAATGGACCTTCTGCCCCCAGACCGTGTGCCTCAGCAAAATGGCTGTGTCGACCCTTGACCCTGCTGAGAGGCTTTACTATCTTGAAAGGGAAAAGGATTGGCTCATTTTGAATATGGAACCCTAGTGATGTCTGTCAATTTTGATATGGTCTCCCCCACGTGTAAGGCCCAGGACAATTAATGACACTTCGAAGGGCCTGACATAGGGCACAAACATCAAGTAAATATGTGGGGGAAGGGGACAGAACCACATTTCAGATAGCTATACATTTTGGCAGTTCATGCTCCTTGGCTCCGTCCTAGATATTATATTACAGTTCACCAGGATGGCTTGAATAGGAGCAAACATGCATACGTGCATACATACACATTCATATGGCACTGCTTCCTCTGCTCTCCTTCATTTGAACAAATTTGGGAAAGCAGTTTTATTTCAGCTAACTCGTTAAATAAAAGGATTTAACAGCTACACATGATCAAATAGACTGTATGCATTGTGAAACAAGGCTTGAGCTCTCTGTGTGCAGATGTGTTTAAGCGGAGGCTGAAATATGCTGAAAAACTAAAGAACACACATACAAAAGACACACAGAAAACCCTTCACACCTCACAAACCTACATCAAAGCTTTCTCATTAAGTAAAAGAGAATTTTCTCTGTGTCCAGATTTTTGTTTAGAGCCTCGGTGTTTAAGGCTGAAGTGTGTTTATTAGTCCAAACAGAATCCGGGAAGGGAGATTTGATGTGACAGCTGCGTCCACCAGTTTTTCAGTAATTCTGAGGAACTGGCCACAGGCCCTCCATATCTGGTTTGCACAGAAAGTCAAGCCTAGGTCAACCACAGGTCGAGGTCACTGGAAAGGATATCTGTGAGGGAGAAAAGTGAGCTAGATCCTAGGTGCTCACTTGAAAGGGTTACGCTTTTTACAAATGTCAGCAGACACACAAATCCTGCCACATTTTGGTATGGACGAAGTCTGATTTTAGAATTATCTTCATCCCACTTTTCTCTTACTTTTGGCTTTGTTCTGGCCAGTGCCAGCCTCACTGATGTTTCCAAATAATGCTTTTGGCCATTAAAGAGCCAAAGCTTGCTAGCAAAGCGCTATCCAACACAACTCAGTCCATTAACTTTTCAGTCTGCTACACAGCTTAGCTCCTAAGTAAGTGTACTGAAAAGGTGAATTTGGTGCCCTTCAAGTACTGCAGTATGAAATATCACTATGGATTTGCTTTTAGCATACATTTTGGAATATTTGCTGTATTCATGCAAACCTTCATAGTTTTGCTCTTGTTTATTAGTTCTACTAGTAAAGTGCTCATCAGAATTGTTGTGCCCAGTGTGTTTGTCATAACCTTCAACTTTTCATGGAGGAAAATAGAGATGCTTTGTGCTCTGTGCATCAGGTGGCCAATGATGGCCCCCCACAATCCAGATTCAAATGTGCCCCAAACAGAAAGAGGGAACTATTTGTTCCCTCTTTCTGTTTCTGGCACAACTAACACTATATGAAAACAGATCTGTTCAGATGACAAAAGGAACAAGGCAAGCTACATAGTACCTAGTGAGGTACATACAATATATGTAATTTATAGGGCTGTGCATGGACCCCCTGATCCACCTTGGAGGTCGCTTCAGGGCTTCTGAGGCAGGCCTGATTCACTTTGGGCTGATTTGAAGCCCCCCTGACCCACTTGGTCCTGTAGGATCTATTTCTGGAAATACAGGGAGTTGCCATTTAAAAAGTGCCCCCCTGAACAACAAGATGGCTGCCAGTGCATGTCCAGAGGTCCCAGGTAAGGAGCTAAGGGCTGGGCAGTGACGTCAAAGTGCTTCGGAGCGACCTGACCCACTTCGTGCCACTTCGTGCCCCCTCCACCTTGCCTCAGAGGCAGCCTGAAGCAGCCCCAAAAGCCCCGCTTTGACTCGGAGCTTGGGCTTTGGGCCAAAGCAGTGCACAGCCCTAGTAACTGGTTGCATTTTTACTATTTAAACAACGTTGGTCTCTTTTTACAGCATAGGACCAAAAAGACATAGTACTTCAGCTAGAAATGTATGAATTTTGTTAAAACCATCCTGTCTGTGTTTCATGGATTGTCAGGAGTATTTCATTCCATCATCAGCTCATTGATAGAATTAATTTTCTTGTATGAGAATTGTATGTAATTCATACAACCCCCAAAGTAAAAAAAAAAAAATGGTCCACAAATCCACAGAATCTGTGCATCTCAGAAGATGCCAGTCTGCAGCAGAATCCTCAGGTCAGATCGATAGAAACCTGAACTCATTTGAATCTGTTCTGGTATCTCTAATCCCAGTCCTAGTGACTCCAGCCATATCCTGTGCTGAGTAGGATGGAATGTTACCAACAGACTTTTATATGGCGAGATTATCATGATAAGTTAAATACTGGGTGCAGCAGAAGGAAATTCAAGGTTAGCAGAACAAGCCTAAGATCCAGTGCTCAAAATTATGGGGGGAAAGGTAAGAGGGCCATAATGAATTCCACAATCCCCATTCCTTGATACAAGTGCAGCTAAATTAAGCCCCCTTTTAATAGCTAAAGGGGCCATCACAAAAGGGGTCATTACAGAAGGACAGGCCCTTCTGCCTCCCTGTAATTGGAGCACCACTAACATATCTCTTTCTTGAACAGTTAAAAGTTGTCAAGGATTAGTGAAATTCTGTATTTATATCTTTCAGGCTTTTATTCTTTCCATTATTTTGTTTGGCCACGGTATTATTTTTGTGTGTGTCAGGCCTTCTGTTGCTGGATCAGAAGTAACAGTTTGCAAATTATCTGATTTATAGCAGCGTTTCCCCCACTGGGTTTACATTAGAAGTGTAGAAGGCTAAAAAAAACCCCAAACTTCTCAACAAATAATTGCTAAAGAATTCAAAGCCATGGGGTTTCTTTAGCAATGAGATTTCTCCTATATAGGTTAAGTAATTTCTTTTTCTCTGCTAATGACTCAGTTTGGTTTGGAGTCCTTTGTTTTTCTTTTCAACAACATCAGTTTTCTTCTGCCCTTTGTGCTTTAATTGAAAAGCACTGACTCAGAAAGCACAAACTCCTGCAGTTCTTTGTCAGTGAAAAGTTAGGGAAAAAACTCTTAAGTAAATCAATATCCATATTGTGTTTTTTAAAACAGCAACAACAACAACATGGCCCTGCATTATCCTTAGGAGATTAGGTAACAATCTCATTCTTGTTCATCCTTACAGCAGGTAATTTTATTGTTTCCATTTTCCGGATGGGCAATTGAGGCTGAGAGATGAGGTGCCACGGAAGCATTAGGATATTAATACTGAAGTAATTCCAGATAATTGGGGAGGGGGTATTTTTATGCTGCTGTAATTGCTAGCCCTGATGCAACTCTTGTGACTCAAATAATGTATGTGCATGAAGGACAGCCTTGCTTCAAGTGAAGGATTAAAAAGGCCAATTCACCACATTTAAAACACATTTCATGAAAGATATATGCTTCAATGAAAAAATTAACATGTAAGAGAAACATGAAAAATGGGGGACTTCACTGCAGATGAATGCTCTTGCACTCTAGTGCTACTTAGGGTTGCCTCAGATGCATCACCCCCAAAAGAGGAAACACACACACACACACTCACAGAGGACAAAAATGGAGGGTGATTTGCATAAAATGGTCATATGCAAATGTATATGAATTTAATTTATTTATTACATTTCTAGACTGCCCAATAACTGAAGCTCTCTGGGCAGTTCACAAAGGAATGTAGAAGAAATTTAGAAATAACTACTATAATTCAAATAGAAATTCAACACATCTCGTCATGGTGGAGAAGACTGTCCCCAGGCGACCTGCGCGCCTGCTGTTCAGCCTACTGCCCAGGTGCTACTAATTGTTGAGAGGCAAGTGCAAGGCCTCTGCTCTCCCATTTTAGGGTTCTTTATCTTTAATCCAGACTTGGAGTGGCCAGCTGTTCAAATAGAGGACTATCTTCTGTAAATTAGGACACATGGTCACCCTAACACAGGGGAATGTTCAGTCTCAAAAGAAGTGGAGGAAATAAATTTTAAAAGCTTAAGCATAATCTCAACATGGCAGTGATATTGGGCTTTTTTACATGAGGCTGTTAATCTGCTGTATCTACTTTTGGTTTCGTCACAGATTTGAGATCCAAGCAGTACCAGAAAAGTGTTTCCTTTCCCGCTTTTCTGCTACATAAGCTCTAGGTGGCACTGTAGTATAGTGGAATAGTGTAAATACATGTGTAAAAACTGTTTTCTTTCACTTTCAAAAATAATGCTGCATTTTCCCAGCTCTAAAGAAACCCGCCAAAACAGAAGCGAAACTGGAGCGTCATGACATCATCTAAAGAACTCATAAACAACTGTGAGTAGGGAAGGATGTGCACACAATAAATACCTCATGTAGAAAAGCTCATTATAGGCATTGTCCAATAGGTGCCATGCAGTCGCATTCTATCCAGCAGCCTCAGTTTCAAATTTCCAATGTAGGCATGTCAACTGGAGGAAGAATGACATTTTCCCCAATAGCACATGCAGTTTCAGCAAGTAAATAGAAAGCAGCTCTCTGTTCAGAGGAAAAAGCAGGCATATTCAGAACTTAGGGCCCTTTCCACATTACTTTTGCAGCATGGGGGCTACTGCAGTGCAGCTCCTTCCCATGCCTTCAACCCACTATCAGAAGCACTGGGCTAATGACAGTAGCCTGTGTTGTGGTTCCTGGAGCAGTCCAGCATGGCAAAGAGCTGCAGAGTGAGTTGGCTGACATTTGCTTTGTGGTTTGTGCTAGACGCATTTGCTCTAGCTACACTAGAACTGTTGCAAAGGGACCCTTGGTGTGAAAAACAAAACAAAAGACCAAGGAAGCTGAATCACTCCACAACATGAGTAGATTTTAAAATAGGAATGATACTTGCATATCTAATGAGAAACTGGTGGCTTAAAGATGTCAATGAGTGTAAAGTGTTTATGTACAAATCTAAATTCATGTCCAGATTTTCAGGAATGTCTTGCTTTGAGATAGACATAGACTAAGATCCACAGCTTGAGGATTTCACTTTAAATCCAAGTGCCCTCCATCACAATATTAGATAGTGATTCAGCAATCATCACATATGTTAGACTTATACGTATACTGATCCTTAATAATCTCCTTTTCTCAGAGGGTTTTGTACTGTCAGTTCAGGGTCTCAGAGGATGGGAAGAGACTGAGGAGTCAGACAAAAGCCAGGTGAAAGTGAACATTTGTGCGTAATCCTCTTTCAGACTAAAGGCTTTGCAGTGGTATAACTGAATAATAGTAACCTGTATTAATAATAGTAACTAGTAATAGTAGTAATATTATTCATATTAATGAATAATAGTAACACTGTAGCTGGTGGTTACTACAGAAGAAAACAAAGCTTAAGAAACCCTGCCTTTAACCTTTCTGCTGTTTTGCTCAGCCTTTCCAGAAATACCAACAATGACAGATCAGGTTCCACCAGATTTACTGTATGAGACTGGAAGGGATCTATAAAAGCTGAGGTGACAGTCTTATGCACAATGACTTGGAGCAAAGCTCTGCTTAATCAATGAGATCTATGCCCACATAGTTGGCTCCATCTACCACACAGTTAAGTATGCTTTAGTCAATGTGACTTAAGCACACTTACTGAGGTGTTTGGGAGTGGAGTGGAAATTCAATGGTATTCTGATCCTAGGACAGTACATCACAGGCAGCCTTTGGAACACTTACGGCTGGAGTGGCCCTTGAGTAAAAGGCAAACAGAATAGTTTAGATATTTGACGTCATGAAAGTCTTCAAAAGCAGGGTTATTGGTTTAATGCTGTGCTGATTTTTTTAACTATTTCCTGTTGCTAATAGTCTCCCCTTGTGAATAAGTAAGCAGTAACAGTTTGTCTGCTATGTTAATACTGTTAGCAAAAAAATAAGTATAAAGAACATTATAAGTAAGAACACATTTATTTAAAGGACAATAAACAAGTGGTGGATGTTTTGACTGGAAAAAGGCAATACTTAAACAAGGAAGGTTGATTTTAAGTATTGCCGTTCACAGCTCAGTCTAACATCACAGTTCTGAACACATTTTTCAAGTAGATTTGTTTAACGTCACAGGGCCTCATCATAGTTAAACCCCTTTACTTCCATTTTGGGAGTTCTATGACAGTTGTGGAGTCACATAGTAGATTGTTTCAGGTACAGTGATGTGGCCAGGCCACAGTGAGTTATGAATTATTTTGCAAACGCAGAGTTTGTACATTCTGTGGTAGCAATTTACACATTTAAAAACCAAGAAGTCAAACCAAACCTGAGGTTGGGTCAATGGGGAACAAGAACAAATCTGAACAAAGAACAAAGATAAACTATTACTTAAAAATCCATGTTGGACCTGAACTGGAATTCTGCCCCTCTCCCAGTGAGAGTGAGCTAAAAACAGAAAGAATATAATAATTATTCTATCAGTGGTCCCAATCTCAGTGAATAATGAGTACACAAAATCAATATCTGAGAAGTTTATAAATGTGGGATCGTCCAGTCTTTGTAATTGTTAATGTTATTGTGAAAGCTTTTATTTTAATGGTACCTTTGCCCTGCAGATCAGCATATACAAACCTATTTGTTAAACAGTGTGCTGCCATACTAAGGGCAAACCAACAATGACACCGCCCCCCCCCCCCAATCTACCAGGGCTAATACCTGAACTCAAACTGGAATGGAAACAAATTAAATGGGTTGACTTCCTGGCTTATTCTGGGACCTTCTTGGTGGCTGCTCCCAAGTCCCAAGCAATGTCAGGCTAGCTCCATCTCCTTTATTGTTCTGCTGGCAGGCAAAGACATTTTTCAGGCAGGCTTTTGGTATCTTAAGGCGCAATCCTGTCTATTCTCTTTGAGAAATCATGGAGGACGGGTGAAGTGCCAGATGACTGGAGGAGGCCTAATGTTGTCCCTATCTTCAAAAAGAGTAAAAAGGAGGAACCTGGGAACTACAGACCAGTCAGTCTGACATCAATCCCTGGGAAAATTCTGGAGCAGATGATAAAGCAATCCATCTGTAAGCATCTTGAAAACAATGCAGTGATTACTTGAAGCCAACATGGATTTGTCCAGAACAAATCCTGCCAGACGAATCTGATCTCATTTTTTGATCAAGTAATCTACCTTGTGGACTGTGGGAATGCTGTAGACATCATATACCTCGACGTCAGCAAAGCTTTCAACAAAGTGCCCCATGATATCCTGATGAGCAAACTAGCAAAAAGTGGGCTAGATGAAACCACGATCCGGTGGATCCACAGTTGGCTACAGAATCAGACTCAAAGAGTGCTGATCAATGGGATCTTGTCAAACTGGGGAGAGATAACGAGTGGGGTACCGCAGGGCTCAGTCCTGGGCCCAGTGCTCTTCAACATTTTTATTAATGACTTGGAGGAGGAGGTGCAGAGAATGCTGATCAGATTTGCAGATGACACAAAATTGGGCGGGATAGCTAATACTTTGGAAGACAGAAACAAAATTCAAAGTGATCTCAATAGACTGGAGCGCTGGGTGGAAAACAACAGAATGACATTTAATAGGAATAAATGCCAAGTTCTGCACCTAGGAAAAAGAAACCAAATGCACAGTTACAAGATGGGGAATACTTGGCTCAACAACACTACAAGCGAGTAGGATCTTGGAATTGTTGTAGATCACAAGTTGAATATGAGCCAACAATGTGATGTGGCTGCAAAAAAGGCAAATGCCATTTTGGGCTACATTAATAGAAGCATAGCTTCCAAATCCTGGGAAGTACTAGTTCCCCTCTACTCAGCACTGGTTCAGCCTCATCTGGAGTACTGTGTCCAGTTCTGGGCACCACATTTTAAGAAGGATGCAGACAAACTGGAGAGGGTTCAGAGGCGGGCAACAAAGATGATCGGGGGACTGGAAACAAAGCCCTATGAAGAGAGACTGAAAGAACTGGGCATGTTTAGCCTTGAGAAGAGAAGACTGAGGGGAGATAGGATAGCGCTCTTCAAGTACTTGAAAGGCTGTCACAGAGAGGAAGGCCAGGATCTCTTTTTGATCATCCCAGAATGCAGGACACGGAATAATGGGCTCAAGTTGCAGGAAGCCAGATTCCAGCCGAACATCAGGAAAAGCTTCCTGACTGTTAGAGCAATATGGCAATGGAACCAATTACCTAGGGAGGTAGTGGGCTCTCCCACACTGGAGGCATTCAAGACGAGGCTGGACAGCCATCTGTCAGGGATGCTCTAACCTGGATTCCTGCATTGAGCAGGGAGATGGACTCGATGGCCTTGTAGGCCCCTTCCAACCCTACTATTCTATGATTCTATAATCCCTATACATGTTTAGATGGAAAAAGACCTACAATTCCCAGCATAAATGTAATAAATAAATGTTGGGAATTCTAGGACTTTTTTTGCCATCTAAACATGTATCGGATTGCACCCTAAACTGATTTGCTGTCAAATTCAATTTTTAATCTGATGGGTGCTGTTATCTCTTTTTTATTGATGTGCTTTAATTTGACTTTTATTTTGATTCTGTGTGTGTTTATTTGATATGTTTTTATAGGATGTGTTTTTTAATTGATGAGTTTTAATGTTTTCATTATTTTTTCAGTATTCTATTGTTAGCCTCCATGAGCACTATTTTAGTGGAAAGGAAGGATACAAATGTAATAAATAAATTCAATTTCCAATGTGTAGCATTAGCCCCCTGGCTTTTGCATCATATTCTAAGCAGTTTCCCTGGCATTTTTAATTTTTCAGAATGCTCTGATTATAGGCTATATAATTCTCTGAAATCCTTTCTTTTTCCTCCAGTTTTTGCCCAGTGTGAGTTTGCATTCAGCTGCATAACAGAGCATATTAAGGAAAATGGTGCAACCAATATCACATTGCTGGCTGCACTGAGAAACACTTTTAAGGCATGTATAATAGAAATCTACATCCTATTTAAAATTAAAGCTTCCACCACCTACATTTTTCATTGCCTATTTCTGTTCGAATTAAAATGTGCCCTTTAGCTATGGACGTGCTTCCCAGCTCACAAAATCTTTCATTTGTTCAGTGTGCTTTTTATGTCATTCACCAGACCTCAAACATTCCTCCCCCATCTTTTTTTTTTTTACATGAAACAAACTCTGAATACCCTTTTTCTCATTTCTCCTACAAAGTTGCTTTTCCAGCTTGCATTTTGCTGAAAGTCGCCCACCCACATTCTTTCCGAATCATTTAGTCCTTTAATTTAGTTTATATTTACAGACTGAGGAGGCACCCTTTTAAATTAACTTCAGACAACCATGTTTACTGCCCAGGCACTTTTTGAAAGAGGCACTTGAATAAAATAGCTAATAACTTGTTGGTGCATGTTATTATGTCGTATTGAGTATATTTTTCTTCTAATGTTGAGTATATTTTTCTTTTCGTGTTGGGTCTTTAATGTGTAAATCACCTCTCAAATATTTTAGAAACAATGGCTTTTATTAGTCTGTCCACCAGCAGAATGGTGGCATAGGCTCCCCCTCCTGCCTGCAGTCCCCCACGTGCCCTTCCAGAAAAGATGGGGTAAACGGGGGCTGTTGGGCAGAGAAGGGGAAGTCCGGTTGTGAAAGGGGAATGGTTATGCAATGCTGGATGCCACCCTATAGTTTCAGGAGCAAGAAAGGGGGTGATGGTCTTGCTAGTTTGGCCCTGCACTGCCAAGGCACCATGATTGCTTTGTCAGAGCAGCAGTCAAATACTCCCAGCCTTCCTCCCAACTTGATTGCTGCAGAGGGGGTGGGGATCACTGTGCAGCTATTGGGACTATCCTCATCCACTTCTGCAGCTCCAAGGCAGAAGTTGGAAGGAAGGAAGGAAGGAAGGAAGGAAGGAAGGAAGGAAGGAAGGAAGACTGGTTGCTGATCACACTTGCCAGAGGGCAGTACCACACTCCCGATGGGCAAGTCAAGCAAGGTAAGCAAAAACAAAGAAGCTTGGTTATGACCAGTACTGTAGATGGGATAAAGCATAGTTACAGGAAAATGAATGGGAAAGTCTCCTTTCTCACTTGTGAATGTTCAGCATGGTTAATTCCATGGTCTGTGTCTGGTATATGGAGTCATAGGTGTAAATAAGGACCATGTTTGACTGATGTGATAATAAATAAATTATGCCATTGACAAAAAATATTCATTGGCTTCGATCCAGAAATGTCTTGCACAAGCAGAAAATCACTTCTGCTTGTGCAAGGCATCCCTGCTGGATTCTTCTGATTTCCTCCTCTTGCTGTACTCCCCCATGCCCCATCCCACGTTGTTCCAGAGAGTCCGTCAACAATCAGGTGTGATAATATGCCCCAGTTCCCTGGTGAGTAATTAGACAACAGTACAGGAAACATAGTGAAATTATATTGCCATACAAATCGTCATAATCAACTGTATTATTTCCAGTGTAACACTCTCTACAGTGGAAATAATAAAACATGTCACTTCCAATCAACAGAAAACTGGAGGTGTAGGAAATAATTCATATACTCTACTTTGAAGAGGAAAATAATATGCTTGTCTCAATGGTTAATCTTATTTGATGAAAAATAATTATTCCTAATGCTGAGTGGGGAACAATTTACTGCCACAGGAAGGTACCAGAAGTCAAATATGTCATTGCGCGCGCGCGCTCTCTGTTTCTCCCTCTCCCTCCCCCCCTCTCTCTTTCTCTCTCTCCCTGAATGTAAATCAGACTTCATTATAAGGACCTTTATAAGGACTCTCAGTGTACTGAGCCATGGAGTGTTCATCTTAAAGTAAAAAAGACAGTCCAATTTAAGGATATATTCTCAGCTGACTGACAACTATTGACAGCTATGTTTGAGCTTTGAGGAACTCCTTGACAAATCCCAGTGGACACACTGTCATCTTCAACAGTCCACACTAAGGTCAGAAGGTATGCGAAACTGTTGTCATCCATTTTCAGAGAATCAGGGAAGTTCAGGATAGGGAGAGACCTGGGGAGGGGATCTTTACAACAACGGCATGAGAAGTGCGTTGGAGTATTACCCAGATTTTCATGGAATAGGCTTTGGTACATCAGGGACATGCGAAGCAAAATAAGCCGAATGCTTTCAGGGGTTACACAGTACTTGAAAGGAACATACTGCCAGGTAGGGTGCTGTCAGGATTGATTCTGAGCATATGGAGATAGTTAGCAGTAGGGATGTATGAAATCCCCTCACCTGGAGTCCGCAGGGGGTTCACGGGCGGGGGAGGCGATTCATCCCTCCCCCCTGGAATCCTCACCAGCCGGCTCTGCTCCATGGCAAGTCCATGGAGCTGCTGGCCGGCTCCAGCCGCTGGCGGACTTCCAGCCTCTGGGATGCAAATGGCATCCGGCGTAGTGGACGCCATTTGCATCCCTGCTCTTTGCTGTGATAGGCTATGTAAATATTTACATAACCTATCACAGCAAAGAGAAGGGATGTAAATGGCGTCCGCTACGCCGGACGCCATTTTCTTCTGCAGGACAGCAGTGGACAGACCGGAACTGGCCGGTGGCAGATAGGATCTGTTCCGGGGCAACTTCGTGGGGTGGCGGAGGTGGGTGGTCCATTCCGCCACGGACTCCGAGGGGCCAGATTCTTTAGAACTCATTTAGACTCATTGGAGTCCGTGGCGGAATTCTCTAACATTCCTAGTTAGCAATTCAGATTCAGAAGGAGAACAGCAAGAACTGGGGGAGGCATCTTCAGGGTTAGGCGTGGTTCTCAGGATGCCTGAACCACCCATCCCCCGCAAGAATCCAGGAGGAGGAAGAGAGTGCGGGACGTGACCTGAGGGATGCTAGACTGTGGCACAGAGCGAAGCAGGAAAAGTTAGGTGGAGCTCAGACGGGTTGACCCAGTTGGTGATGCATGAGGGTAGACGTAGGGGAGCATCAATTCTAGCCAGCAAGTTCCTGTTCAAACTGCTAGCAACATCATAGTTCCCATCTGGATTTCCTGCTGTTATTCCTTTGTAGCCTGAGAGTCTTCGCGGATTTACCTGTTGATAATGAATTAAAGACATCAGACTGAAGCCTCTCTTCTTGTGTGTGTGCATGAGGAAGGTGGGGACCAAGAGAATGTGACAGGTGCAGGGGGTAGAACTGAACGTTGTCAAACTGGTAGGGGCTGCTCAGCCAATGAGAGACACTTGTTTCCTGCCTCTGTCCAGGGTTCCCCCTGCTACTACATTATTATGAATGGAAAGCAACTAATTTTCCACATGTATGCAGATTTCCCTGAAGAAGCCAAAATCCCCAGTTCTCCAGTGCAGCAGCATCTGAAGGCCCCCACCACTGAGATCAGCTCAGACCCTCAATTTTGCCCCATTTCTGCACCCTGCCCTGGAATTATTGCTTCCATCCTTCCTTTCTCCTTTCAGGATCAATGAGAAGCTCCCGAAAAATCAAAAGATCATTACTGAAATAAAGCAATAAAGTGGAGAAGGGACTTTACATAACAATAGAGAAAGGACTTTACATCAGAGAACCTACAGAACATCAAAGAAGCACAACATCACAATAGCAATTTAAGAGAGCAACGGAGAAGCGAAAGAGCACTTTAGTGCGAGTTACTAAAGTTAGCCTTTAACGCTTTCACTGCGGGGGAGCGAGATTTATTTCTTACTTCTGAGTAAACATGCACAGAAGGGGAGGGGGATATGTTAAAGATTAAAAGCAGGCTACCTGAGGTGAATGAGCATCCCCACTATTGTGGCACTGTGAGGGATCGCTGCTGCGCTCCTGGGGATTTTCCCAATGGGAAAAACTACTTCCACTGGGGAAACAAGAGGGAATGGGGCACCCCACCCCCTTGATCACATCACTGCCAGGTCACAGAGGCACACCCAGGATTTAATGCAAGGAGGACATGGCACACTGTGGTATAACCACCAGGGAGCCACTTTCAGTAAAAAAGTTGGAGTAAAAAGAGTTTCAGAAAATGCGGCTTTTCAAGAGGGAAGCAGCTGGCTGGCAGCGGATTAGTGACAACATCATCTGTTGCAAAGGAACTCAGACTGTTCTAACTTCGCTGTAAATTGTTCATGAAGACAGGATGGATAGACCTGGATCACGCCGGATTCAACTTCTGCTCCAAAGTAACAGCTGTTACTGCTTTTGAGGAAATTGTTTTAAATTGTTCACAAAATGGCAGTAGAATCCAGATTGATAAGGATTCGGATTACCTTGTAATACAGGACAGAAGGAGCTGTTAATTGTTAGTTGTGGCTCAGTGGGAATGAGCAGGGATTTTGAGGAAGCATTAACGTAGATGGATGAGTCAGAGGGAGAGGGGGGTGGATGGATGTTGATCCGGATCGAGACCATTATATATATGATTAGGTGAGGTATAAACCTTCCCATACAGCCGTTCCCCTTCCCCAAATCCCCCCCCCCTCCAATCAGGGCGAAAAAAGGGGGAAAAGCTCCATTGGGACCAATGGAGGTTTTGGTTTTTTAGCCAACATGTACGGGGGTGGGGAAGGGGGATTTAGGAGAGGAATTGGCAAGGCGGAAGGGAGAGGAAGTTTTAAACCTACCCTATTTAAAGTAGTGTGTAGTTTAGACGTCAGCAAGAGGACAAAAGAGATCTAGGTTTATGACCCCTGAGAGAAAGCTCTGAGAAAACCAACATGATAAATGTCCTGACAAAGAAAGAGACCCTTATGTTTTCTGTAGTGGTAAACAGTCCGAACAGAGCCAATTGAAAGTGGGAAAGTGACACAGGAGAGAGAGGTTTTAAAGACCCTCCACTAGTACCACCACATGTCCAGTCCAATTTGCTTCCTCTGGATGCTTTTAAGAAAAAGAAGAAGAAAGTATTTGGAGATCCAATCATGGATTCCCAGTGTCTCATCTAGTTTAGCCCTCAGATGCACAGGAGAAAACCATAACCATCCCAAGAAGAAAGAGTAAAAAGCAGATAAGGAAGTACTTGAACACCTGAAATGAGTGGAAATGTTTTCATTCCCACAAAACTTTTATTTTGCTGAAAGAGGAACATTGTGAAACTTTGGATCTACAAGCTCTCAACAGCAGAACTGGTAAATGAAAGGTCCTGCCCAAGTCCAGTCTGATCCACAATCACATAGACTGGCTGGATACACTGTTCCAGAGAGCAAGAGCGTTTTATCCACTAGTGCAGGGCCATCCTCCAGAGTTCACTCCCTGCCCAAATTCAAGCAGGATAAGAAGAGGGAGCACTGACAACTGGTGTAAAATCCAAGGAGTTACTTGTCTGTTTTAAGGCTTTGTGTCTTTTATTGTATTGTTCTTTTAGGCTTGTACACCACCTGCAGTCTAATATGATGAAGGGCAATATACAGATGTTGTAAATAATTTGGAATACTGTGTACAGTTCTGGTCACCCACCACACCTAAAAAAGGATGTTGTGGAGCTGGAAAAAGTGCAGAAAAGGGCAACTAAAACGATCAAGGGGCTGGAGTACCTCACCTATGAGAGAAGGTTACACAGCTGGGATTGTTTAGCCTGGAAAAAAGGACGGTAAGGGGAGACATGATAGAGGTGTACCAAATTACGCATGGTGTGGAGAATGTGGATAGGGAGACTTTTCTCTCCCTCTTGCATAATACTAGAACCTGAGGTCATCCCATGAAGCTGATTGGTAGGAGATTCAGGATAGATAAAAGGAAGTACTTCTTCACACAGCACACAGTTAAACTATAGAATTTGCTACCACAGGATCTAGTGGTGGCCACCAACTTGGATGGCTTTAAAAGGGGGTTAGATAACTTCCGGGAGGAGAAATCTATCACTAGCTACTAGGTTTGAGGGCTGTGTGCTACCTCCAGTATCAGAGGCGGTATCCCTATGTACACCAGTTGCTGGGGAACATGGGCGGGAGGATGCTGTTGCACTTGTGTCCTGCTTGTGGATTCCTGGTTGACAGCTGATTGGTCACTTTGTGAACAGAATACTAGACTAGATGGGCCCTTGGTCTGATCCAGTATGGCTCTTCTTATTTTCTTAAATAGATGTATCTACAACAGAAATGTAAGGATCTGCATATGTGTTATGTTCATGATGCAGCAGATTGCTGGAAATGGCATCCAGATGATAACAGTCCTGCCCCATTTGTCCATTCTCCAGTTTCTGCTGCCTTCTCATATGGATACTCATTGTTCCAGGATTGCCACATCTGCAGCAGACATTCCACATGGGAAAGAACCAGGAAGTGAGTCTGGTATTACATGTTAGAGCCACTGTGCAGGTGATTAATAGTTATACAGGTACCATTTCCAGTGGCCCCCACAAAGGTCAGTTATGTGTGGTGAAGCCCACTAGCCTCAATAAGCTTAATCATGCATAATCCCTGGCCTCTTCTCAGTTGATCTTTGTGGCTCAGGAACAGCTACAGCAAATCTCCTCCCATGCTCAGGCCATGTCATGAGCCCCAGGCGATGTGCGATGAGCTGAGGCTGCAGTTTGCCCAAAGACAGCATTGAGCCTCCAGAAACAGGGGCAATGCTGGATTAGGAAGAAGACAAATTATAGGTTCTTCACATCTGGCAAGGGGCTTCTGACATTACCTCTGCTGTAATGTGAGGAAGCTGCTCCTCAGTGGCTCCCACAGCACGGAGTTAACACGAGAAGGGAGCTCTGTTAGATTGTGACTAAGATGTAGTTTGCTCTGAGTAAACAGCTCAAAGGTTACTATCACGTAGCTTTCATCTAAAAGCCCACCTTTCCTTTAGCAGAGTTAACAATCTCAGCCCTCATTCCAGAGATTTGAAGCCCATTGACCAGTGTATCTGTTCCTTTTCCATTTATGATTCTCTCTGCAGGTGGTCTGTAATATGTTATTCATGAATTCAGAATTTAAACTGCAGAACTTGAAAAATCAATTTCTTTAGAAAATGCATGAGCAATGCACTTTCCTTTCTTTCAAAAAGTTCTGCTATTCAGTTCTTATATTTACTTCTTTTTCCAGGGTCTCCGCACTTCAGCTATCTAGCACCTTGTTTTCTCTCATTACGGCACTAGACAAGGCCATGTGGTGAATCACAGTACCTTTTCCACTTCAACAAATTTGTTAATCACATCTGCCTCCTGTTCAGCTCATCTTCCTGTTGTGTTCATCCATGCAGCCAAGTAAGTGAATTTGCCCTTTAAAAAATTTACGTGTTCCTTTCTGCACTGAGTTTCTGTGGGTGGGTATTTATTGAAGCAGTTTGTGCCTATAGGAACTGAGGACACCACCAAGCATATAGTCTTATGATTGGGCAAATCAGCTGTGATGTATATCCAGGACCCTATAAGTATCTGTAATGTACATCCAGTATTCATATATACGGCTACTTTTCTGCCATTCAGCCAGTTCACTATTGCCATAAACCTAGAGCACATTCAGAGAGCTCTTTTAGGTAGGCTCAGGTTTTCTGTATGCCTGGCGGGGTGGGCCTTTTTATACCAGTAATGTCCAGCTGGACTACTACTATGTGGTCTACATGGGACTGCCTTTAAAAAAAGGTTCAGAAACTTCAGCTGGTGCAGAATGTACTTACCGGGCCAGGGGGCCAGGTGTGTGGTACTGTCAGTTCCTGTTTTTGCCGTGTTTTAGAAGAGCCCTAAAACCATATTTATTCTTGATGGCTTTGGGTTTTATTGGGCTGCCAAATGGAAATTGTTTTAGATTGTTATTAGATTTTAATATTTTATTAGGGTAGTTATTTTAGTCTTACTGCTATTCTTATTCGTTGTTAATTTGATTTTTGAATTTTGTGTTATTGGTGTTTTTATTGTTATAAGCTGCCTTGGGAGGATTTTTACTCTTCAAGGCGGCCTATAAGCATTTTAAAATAAATAGTTTGGATCAGCTCTGCCAGGCTGACAGCAGCCAGTCCTTTGGTGGCATACAGCCACCACTGCACTGCATGGGGAAGCGGTTCCTTTGGCACAGAGGTGGTCAGCGCATTGCTTCATGCAGCCCTCGCTCTCCCTCTGTGTGGCCCCTGCATCTTCTTGCTGCCAACGGAGAGAACAGGGTTAATGGAGTCGGAGAATGGTCATCAGGCAAGCATCAGCAGAATATATGAGTGACCAAACCACCTTTGGTTTGACCCTTGAGGTGCTGTGCTTTGAGATCTGGGGCATCTCTACACCAGCCTAAAATCCTGCATTTAAAATGGTGTTTTCTGCTTCCATTTTCAATGCAGGATCACAATGACTCCCTTTTTCACCCGCTTCCTTCCCCCTCCCCCTCATTCTCCCCATATCTGATTATCTTTCATTGATCTCACTCCTCTTCTTGCCGCTTTTACGGTTTTCATGGAGGAAACTGAAGCGGAACACAGTGGGGTAATTTGATAGCTCATTATCAGCGATCTATTTAAAAACGGAACAAAGGGCATTTAGTGCAGGAGGGTCATGGCAGGGTCACAGCATCAAGTAAAGAGCCTGCAAACTTCCGTGAAGGAGCCATCTCAATCGCAGGATAAAAGCCCGGTGTGAAGGAGCCCCTGGCTTCCCAGCTGCAGCCAACTGCCTCTTGACTGCTGGATGGTTCTTCTGTTTCTCTGGCAGCAGCAAGTAGGTGCAGGGGGGTGGGGGCATTAGAAAGATCAGAAGCTGGGCTGGCTGGCTGGAGTGGAGCAGGTTGGGGTCAGGCTAGCTGGGAATCTCAGAGAGAGGCAGTCTTACCAGCATGTTTTTCGCAGGGGCGCGTGTGTGGAAAAGCTGTGTGCAGTGATGGATAGTCTATGGTGCTTTGTGTGTGTTTGCATGAATGGATGGGGAAGGGGGTGCATGAGCAAGAGGGTTAATGGAAGAGAGAGTGAATCAGTGTTGGATGAAAAGGAGAGAGAGAAAGGGAAAGAGAAAAGGCCTTCCTACCTCTGGCTTTGACACTACCCACCATCAATAAGTGGCCCTTAACCACTTTTCCCCGAGGGAATGTGACTCTCAACCCCCCCCCCCCAAATAATCTGAAACTGGTTTTGGGGCTGCATGTGAGGCTCCCCCTGATCTAGCAATGACAAGTATGCATGTTCCAGATCCAGCAGGGCCTGCTTCTACAGATGCCTATTTTGAGGTGAACATTGCCCTCGATGGACTGAGGCCTGTGTGTGCGTAAAAGTATAGATTTTAGGGGCAAAATCCAACGTCAGCAAACCAAAGTCTGCTCACGCGGGAGGATTTTCTTCTCTTCCCTGCAGCCGCCCGTCTGTGTCCCCCAAATTTGCTCTGGAGGGTCCCTCTGGATCAGATTTCGAGGGCACACAGGGAGCTGCAAGGGGAGGGAGAGTCACCCTCCTCCCAGGCCAGTTCCTCCAACTGAAGCAGTTCCATCACTGAAAGGACTTAATTGGATTCCCCCCTAGACATATATGAATTCTGTCTTTGGATTTGTTACAATGTTTAGCAAAGAACTGTAACAGAGTTTGGAATTGCTGTTGAACAAAGAGTGTGCATTATATCGCTGCATTCTGGAAGCAAGTGCCAAAAGTTAAGTTGTACCCTGAATTTTTTTTAAAACATACATACATAATTTTTAATTATGTCTACATAATTTTTTAAAACATGTAATTCTCAGTGCTTTGTAGCTGCTTATTTGAAAGTAGGCCAGTGATATTCTTTTCCTCCTTCTCTGTCTTCTTCACTGGAGTAATGACAAAAATAGAAAGGACACCCAGTGACACACTAATCAATATGCTGTTGATCCATTTTGTTTTTAGTGTTCCTTTGGAATGGACAATCTTTCTTTCTTATAGCAGCATTACTGTCATACCTGATACCTCTTGAGCTAGCTAGTTATATGAGAATGTTCTCCTTTTTCATTCAATAGTATTGACTGAGCTGTGGAAAAATAAGTTGCCTCCTTTTTTTAAGCAATGGGAGAATGATATAAACATCCAATCTAATGCAGTTGTGCCTCCATTTAGAGATACATCTCCCAATCTCCCAATCGTCCTGGATGCCAGCCCATAGTTCCTTGAAGTGCTGTACTCCACTCTTTACCTATTCAGACTCGTCACACTAAAGTAAAATCTATGAGATAATAAAGTATGTTTTATCACAGGCCAATCAGCGATGCAGGGGAGCTATTGTCATGCTCCATCTGTTGTAAATTGCAAGAATGAACATACCATCGACATAAGTTTCACTGGTATAGGGTGTTTAGCAGTTTAGCCATTGGATAGATAGTGCCTGGAGACACTGAACACAATTCAAGAACCAGACAGCTCTCTCTGCTGCATATCTAGTGGGGCTTTTCACTTTTCAAAAAGCAGCTGCTCAGATTCCCTCCCCCCTCCACACACTTCACAGAAGGCTACTTTTGAAATTGTGTAAGTTCCAACACAGTTCACAATTGTGTTGGTGTAGGGATGGGGAGGGAAGGGAAGGGATGCTAAAGGCCAAAAAAGGCAGGCCTCAATGAACTGCCTTGATCATGACCCCTCTTAAACAAGGGTGACCAGTGCAATTAAAGCTAGGGATATTTTAGGAACGCAAATTGTGTGCATTCTTTGTTGAGCTACCCCATCCTTCTACTGACCCTCAGATTGGAACGCTGTGGTCTGCTGGCTTTTGAAGTTCTCTGAAAAGTATCTCTACCTTATTTTCATGCTTCATGTTTGCTAACTTCACACTTGAAGTTCAAGCTAATTTCAAGCTAATGTACACTCCGTATTATTTCATCCTCCACAAAGCTAGATCAGCATGATTTTACATATGGTGGCTCATGCTCAGGCTCACTTTATTCTGCATCGGAGGGGACAGTACTGCACGTAGGAATGTTGGAGAAATCTGCAATGGAATCAAATGAGTTCAGATTTCTATGAATCCAACCACAGATTCTGCAGAGGACCAGCTTTTCCCAAATCACACGGATTTCATGAACTTGAGGAGCTTTTTTTTTTTTTTTAACTTTCCAGAATTTTATACAAATTTAGTCGTAGAAAAATATATAACGTAAAAAAACACCACCCGAAAATGTACATTTTACCCATAGGGTAAAGCATGAAAATGAGCATTTTGCAAAGGATTTGAGCGGGGTGGGGGAGGATTTGTGTAAAATGCAAGTTTGGGAAATTGGAAAAATGCAATTCCATCAATGAGCAAACAATGGAATGAAAGGCACCTGACAATCCGCGAAACACAGACAGTTTTTACAAAATCCATACATCCCTAACTGTATGCAGCAAACAGGCCCAGTATTGTTGACTCTAACTGGCTGTGGCTCTCTGAGGAACCTGGCAGAAGTCTTTCCAGCCATGCCACCTGCGATTCTTTAAGACAGTGGAGGTGCCATATATGGAACTTGGGTGTTTTGCATGCAAGCATATGGTCTGTTACTGAGCTATGGTTTTCCCTGCTGAACTCTTGTAACAGAATTGTAGTAGAAGGCAAAATATATCAGGAGTGATTTGAGCTCCCTTATCATATTGGATGCTGCTATCTCATGTTGGCAAGCCATTCTGGGGTGCCGCTGCAATTTGGCATAGCTAGTTGTAAGATTCCAGTACACAATTTAGTATCTAAAACAAAATCCTATCCTGCTTTTGTTTGTCTTTAGCAGGA
Organism: Heloderma suspectum; assembly: GCF_057233095.1. Lineage (NCBI taxonomy): Eukaryota > Metazoa > Chordata > Lepidosauria > Squamata > Helodermatidae > Heloderma > Heloderma suspectum. The sequence continues at coordinate 280,033,683 of NC_139458.1, forward strand.
TTTGGATCAATATTTAATCATAAAAAGATTCATCTCTGTGTGTATATGTATGTGTGTATGTGTATGTGTGTGTATGTATATATATGTGTGTGTGTGTATATATATATATATATATATATAGTACAACAAGAGTAAAATTGATCTTCCAGTGTAATCTTATATAAATGTCCCCGTTCTGCTTCCTCATCCATCGCATTGTAGTGAGCTATAAACAGATGTTATTTTACAAGCAATTCCAAATCAAATGGAAATGTAATTGCTAGGGCCAGACTCTGTTGATGTTGTGTGTGCTTCAAACCTTGTTCTTGCTCCAAACACATTAACAGCACTGTTTAACAGCACCATTACATAGCCTGTGGACTACTGTGACTGAGAAGCAGCCATGCAGATAGGATGAAAACTGTCACTGAAGTTTCTAGAATCAAGCACTTATCAGTTGGTTGCTACTAGATACCACAAATTCAGCTTAAACTTCCACCTTCCCACTTTGCCCCAGGTCCTTCTTTACTGCCCCCTTCCTTTCCTTTCACAAAGAGCCTCGTGTGGCACAGAGTGGGTAGGCGGCAGTATTGCAACCGAAACTCTCCCCATGACCTGAGTTCGAACCCAGTGGAACCTGGGTCTCGGGTAGCCGGCTCAGGTTGACTCAGCCCTCCATCCTTCCAAGGTCGGTGAAATGAGTACCCAGCTTGCTGGGGGAAAGGTAGTCACGACTGGGGAAGGCAATGGCAAACCACCCCGCTATAGTCTGCCATGAAAACGCCAGCTTAAGCAGGCGTCCCTCTAGGGGTCAGTAAAGACCTGGTGCTTGCACAGGAGGAACCTTTCCTTTTCCTTTCCTTTCACAAACTTTCTGGAGGTGGTTGGCTACCTGAGATCCTTTATGTGGAGGTGCCAGGTATTAAACCTGGACATTTTGCATTCAAAGCAAATGCTCTATTACTTAGCTATGGATTTCCAGGCCTTAAGCGGTCCTGGAAGTCTGCTCGGGATTTAGACCCTTCCACAACCAGGGCTCCAGATTTTGAAGAAAGTCTTGTTCTACGAGAGTGACATAAAAGCTCATGCAAGTAACATGTGCTGGATTGTGTGTGTCCCTCTCCTCACAGTTCAAGTGCCAAATTCCAAAGCTATATTTTAAACATTGTTGTTGTTGTTCAGTCGTTAAGTCGTGTCCGGCTCTTCGTGACCCCATGGACCATAGCACGCCAGGCCTTCCTGTCCTCCGCTCTCTCCCGGAGTGTGCTCAAGTTCATATTCATTGCATAGGTGATGCTATCTAGCCATCTCATCCTCTGCCGTCCCCTTCTCCTTTTGCCTTCAATCTTTCCCAGCATCAGGGTCTTTTCCAGAGAGTTTTCTCTTCGCATTAGGTGGCCAAAATATTTGAGCTTCAGTTTCAGTATCTGTCCTTCCAATGAGCACTCAGGGTTGATTTCCTTTAGGATGGACTGATTTGACCTCCTTGCAGTCCAGGGGACTCGTAAGAGTCTTCTCCAGCACCACAGTTCGAAAGCATCAATTCTTCGGTGCTCAGCCTTCCATATAGTCCAGCTCTCACAGCCATACATTACTACTGGGAAAACCATAGCTTTGATTAGACGGACCTTTGTTGGCAAGGTGATGTCTCTGCTTCTTACTATGCTGTCTAGGTGTGCCATAGCTTTCCTCCCAAGGAGCAAGCGTCTTTTAATTTCATGGCTACAGTCACCGTCTGCAGTGATGTTGGAGCACAAGAAAGTAAAATCTGTCACTGCTTCCATTTCTTCCCCTTCTATGTGCCAGGAAGTGATGGGCCCAGATGCCATGATCTCTGTTTTTTTAATTTTGAGTTTCAAACCGGCTTTTGCACTCTCCACATTCACCGTCAACAAGAGGCTCTTTAGATCCTCTTCGCTTTTTGCCATGAGGGTGGTATCGTCTGCGTATCGGAGGTTGTTGATAATTCTCCCAGCAATCTTAATTCTGACTTGTGATTCATCCAGCCTGGCATTTCTCATGATGTACTCTGCATATAAGTTAAATAAACAGGGCGACAATATGCAGCCTTGTCGTACTCCTTTCCCAATTTTGAACTACTCGGTTGTTCCATGTCTGGTTCTTACTGTTGCTTCTTGACCCTCGTACAGGTTTCTCAGGAGACAGGTAAGGTGGTCTGGTACTCCCATCTCTTTAAGAATTTGCCACAGTTTGTTGTGATCCACACAATCAAAGGCTTTAGCGTAGTCAATGAAGCAGAAATAGACATTTTTCTGGAATTCTCTTGCTTTCTCCATGATCCAGCGAATGTTGGCGATTTGATCTCTAGTTCCTCTGCCTCTTCGGAACCCAGCTTGTACTTCCGGTAGTTCACATACTGCTGAAGCCTAGGGATGGCAGAGAATTCCACCACGGATCTCGGGGAGGCCGAATGCCAGTGCATTCGGCCCCCCGAAATCTGTGGCGGAATGGCCTGCCCCCCCACGGATCCCTCCGGGACGAGACTTACCTGGGGCGGATCTTCTGGGCGGTGGCGGCTGCGGAGGCTGGTCTTCCGACCGGCTGCCGCCATTTGCAGTTTTGTTTTGTTTTGTTTTTCACACACACATGATAGGCTACATAAGTTTTTACGTAGCCTAAAATGTCTGGGTAAAAAAAAAGGCGTACGCAAATGGTGGCGGCTATAGCCGCTGCCATTGGCGTACGTCTTTTTTTTTTTTTTTACGCAGATGTTTTAGGCTACGTAAAAACTAAAATGACTGGGTTTAAAAAAAAAAAGGCGTACGCAAATGGCGGCGGCTACGGTATTTGCGTTCCCCTTATTTTTGCCGTCTTAGTCTACGTAAATATTTACATAGATTAAGACGTCAAAATAAGGAACGCAAGTGGCGGCGGCCGTAGCCACCACCATTTGCATACGCGGTTTTTTTTCCCCCCAGAGCCCTCCACGGCCAGAAATCTGGCTGCGGACGGCTCTGGCCTGGCTGGGCCTGGCCGTTTGCTCCGCGGAGCTGCCGTGGAGCACAGCCAGCTGTGGAGGATTCCGGGGGGGGGAGGGACGGAACGGCTCCTCCCCCACCATAAACATAATCCGTGAACAGGTAAGTGATTTTGAAGCCTAGCTTGTAGGATTTTGAGCATAAACTTGCTGGCATGTAAAATGAGCGCAATTGTACGGTAGTTTGAACACTCTTTGGCATTGCCCTTCTTTGGAATTGGAATGTAAACTGACCTTTTCCAGTCTTGTGGCCACTGTTGAGTGTTCCAAATTTGTTGGCATATTGAGTGCAGCACTTTAACAGCATCATCTTTAGGATTTTAAATAGCTCAGCTGGAATACTGTCATCTCCGCTAGCTTTGTTCTTAGTAATGCTTCCTAAGGCCCACTTAGGGATGTACAAAAGTCACTTACCTGTTCGCGGATTATGTTGATGGTGGGGGGGAGGCATTCCGTCCCTCCCCCTAGAATCCTCGCTGGGGGGGAGGCGCTCCGTTCCTTCCCCCCGGAATCCTCCACGGCCGGCTGTGCTCTGTGGAAGCTCCGTGGAGCAGCCGGCCAGTCACAGCCAGGCCAGAGCCATCCGCAGCCGGATTTCCGGCCACTGAGGGCTCTGGGTAAAAAAAACACACAAAAACTGCATAAGCAAATGGCAGCAGCTATGGCTGCCGCCATTTGCCTTCCTTATTTTTGCCCTCTTAATCTACGTAAATATTTATGTAGACTATGACGGTGAAAATAAAGGGTAACGCAAATATCGTAGCGGGCGCTATTTGCATCCCTTTTTGATTCCCCGTTTTAGCCTACGTAAATATTTTCGTAGGCTAAAACGGGGAATCAAAAAGGGACGCAAATAGTGCCCACTACGCTACTTGCGTTCCCCTTTATTTTCACCGTCATAGTCTACGTATATATTTACGTAGATTAAGAGGGCAAAAATAAGGAATGCAAATGGCAGCGGCCGTAGCCACCGCCATTTGCGTATGCATTTTTTTTTTAAACCCAGCCAGCCATGATAGGCTACGTAAAGATTTACGTAGCCTATCATGTCGTGTTTTTTTTTTTAAACCTAGCCATGATAGGCTACGTAAATCTTTACGTAGCCTATCACGTCTTTTTTTTTTTTTTTTTTACAAGACTGGAAATGGTGGCGGCAGCAGCTGGTCGGAAGACCAGTCACCGCCGCCGCCGCCGCCGCCCCAGCAGCAGCCGCCCGGAAGATCCACCCCAGGTGAGTCTCGTCCCGGGGGGGATCCGCGGGGGTGCGGGGGGGCAGGCCGTTCCACCACGGAGTTCGGGGGGCTGAATGCACTGGCATTCGGCCTCACCATGATCCATGGCGGAATTCTCTGCCATCCCTAGGCCCACTTCACTCTCCAGGATGTCCAGCTCAAGTTCAGTGACCGCACTATCATGGCTATCAGGGACATTCAGATCTTTCCTGTATAGTTCTTCTGTGTATTCTTGCCACCTCTTCTTAATCTCATCTGCTTCTGTTAGGTCCCTGCCTTCTTTGTCCTTTATCATGCCTGTCTTTGCACAAAACGTTCCCTTGATATCTCCAATTTTCTTGAAAAGATCTCTAGTCTTTCCCATCCTATTGTTTTCCTCGATTTCTTTGCATTGTTCATTTAAGAAGGCCTTCTTGTCTCTCCTTGCTATTCTCTGGAACTCTGCATTCAGTTGGATTTATCTTCCCCTTTCTCCCTTGCTTTTTGCTTCCCTTCTTTCCTCAGCTACTTGTAAAGTCTCATCAGACAGCCACTTTGCTTTCTTGCATTTCTTTTCCTTTGGGATGGATTTCGTTGCTGCCTCCTGAACAATGTTACGGACCTCTGTCCATAGTTCCTCAGGCACTCTGTCTATCAGGTCTAATCCCTGAAATCTATTCCTCACCTCCACTGTATATTCATCAGGGATATGATTTAGGTCATACCTGAATGGTTTAGTGGTTTTCCCTACGTTCTTCAATTTAAGCCGAAATTTTGCAAGAAGAAGCTCATGATCTGAGCCACAGTCAGCTCCAGGTCTTGTTTTGACTGACTGTATAGAGCTTCTCCATCTTTGGCTGCAACGTACATAATCAATCTGATTTTTATATTGACCACCTGGTGATGTCCATGTGTAGAGTCACCTCTTGTGCTGTTGGAAAAGAGTGTTGCTATGATCAGCGTGTTCTCTTGGCAAAACTCTATTAGCCTTTGTCCTGCTTCATTTTGTACACCAAGGCCATGCTTACCTGTTATCCCGGTGATTTCTTGACTTCCTACTTTAGCATTCCAATTCCCTATGATGAAGAGGACATCTTTTTTTGGTGTTAGTTCTAGAAGGTGTTGTAGGTCTTCACAGAACTGATCAACCTCAGCTTCTTCGGCATCAGTGGTTGGGGCATAGACTTGAATTACTGTGATGTTGAATGGTTTGCCTTGTATTCGTACTGAGATCATTCTATCATTTTTGAGATTGTATCCCAGTACTGCTTTTCCCACCCTTTTATTGACTATGAGTGCTACTCCATTTCTTCTAAGGGATTCTTGCCCACAATAGTAGATATGATGGTCACCTGAATTAAATTCGCCCATGCTTGTCCATTTTAGTTCACTGATTCCCAAGGTGTTGATTTTCAATCTTGCCATCTCATGTTTGACCACCTCCAGCTTACCTTGATTCATTGACCTTACATTCCAGGTTCCTAAACAATATTGATCTTTACAGCATCGGATTTTCTTTTCACCACTAGACATATCCACAGCTGAGTGTCCTTTCGGCTTTGGCCCAGCCGTTTCACTCTTTCTGGCGCTACTTGGAAATTCCCTCTGCTCTTCCCCAGTAGTATATTGGACACCTTCCGACCTGAGGGACTCATCTTCATATCATATCTTAAACCTGGGTAAATCTAAATATTAGTTTTGAGGAGGAGGATGCTGAAAGGGAAAGTCAGAAAAAACACAGAGTGCATAGAAATGAGACACGTGCCTCTGGATTTCAGTCCATATTAGTAAATTACTTTTGGCAGGATTCTGTTCTTCCCCGGGGTGCACGCACAGCTTCAGTAGCCAGTGTGTAGGGCCTGGAGAAGACTGTGACAGCTGGATCTACCTCTTGGAGGCAACCCAAGACTCCCAGTGTAGATAATGGTGTTGTGCATTGCTGTGTGCCCAGTGCTATGCTTTCTTGGCTGATGATAGGCCAGGGAGAAAGAGGGAGAGTACAGGCTCCACAGAGACCTTTGGGGATAACAGTCCCAGGTACACAGGAGGGGATGTATTGCACCCTAAGTTACTAAAACTGAGACGAGGAAGGGTTGATTTAAAAAAAAAGGTTGCTTGACAGGGTAATTTAAATATTTGTAGTAATTGTTCAAATCCTAAATTTTTCAGATCATGTATTTTCCAATAAATGTAATGTTCATGGGGACAATACATATACTGTGGAAAGAATTTTTTTTTACAAAATCCACAAATAATAGATCAGGACTGCATAAAGCCTTTTGCCAAAGATGGATCATATCCTGGTATTTTGTACAAAAGCACTGTGGCATTTTTATTTTCTTTCAATATATAAAAGTTCTTTATTAGTAAACAAATTGTTACAGGACGCTCTGTAGATACTGGAAAAACAATAATAGAGACCTCATTGCAACAAGGCAGTGTAGGAAAAAGCCAATATTGTTTTAAAGGAGGCAGAAACAGGAAAGATTTTCTGTGTAAGTCTGTCAAGACACATTGCTTTGTGAACCCCACCTAGGAGATATGTATAGAAAAGACAAAAAGGCTTACACGCAGGTTAAACACGAAGGGCAGTATCCAATGGGGCACAACCACTAATGTAAATCATGTTAGCGGTTGCACAATGTTGGATACTGCCCTAAGTCTATACAGAGGGGCCCCGATACCAAGAATCTTCCATAAAGCAGTAGGCTGGTGGAATCCGTCTCCCTTCCGAACAAAAGCAATCAGCACTGTTGAGGTGCTGATAATCTCTTTGGTGGTGCTGTTGTAGGGCAGGGGCAGCCCATACACATGGCATATGCTGGGTACAGGGCTTTCCTCCCATTGCAGCATTCTTCTGTGCATGCAGGGAGAAATCTAGATAGGTGATGGATATGGCTATCCTGTGCTGAATGCAGACATGTGATTTTTCCAGATGGTGGCTTAGTTGCACAATTACAGGCCTGCCTGATTCAGGAGCCCACAGCCCTCTCGAGGGCCTACTTGGGCAGACACCAGTTGCCACAATATCCCATCTGTTCGTTTGCTTTTTAAAATTGTGGGGAGGTGAACATGCTGCAGAACGAGGTGCTGGCCAAGGCTGCAGCCTCCTGCCATCTTCTTTTCCACCGAGTGCCTTTGGGTCCAGATGTAGTGGGGCCCAGAGGTAGTCCAGGGAAATGAAGATGGCGGGTGGGTATAGCCTCAGCTGGTGTTTCACTTCAAAGTATGGCTGCCACCTAAAAAATGGAAGGGAAAAAGGGATACACTGTTGTCCGGGACGGGGGCTTGCTTCTCATGGTGCTAGATCTGCACAATTGTAATTGTAGCCAAAATTTGGGAAATATAGTTTAAATACTGAAGGCAGGATCCAAAGGTCCCTGATTGGAAGAGAACTGCTTGTGAAATTCCACATTCAGATATATAAGCATACAAAATTGAGCTATATGTGTGGTAGTAGAACAAATCACTTCCACTGTTTGATTAGGAACACCTTGTACATGCAAAACCAAGCTATATGGGTAAGGATTTATTTTCATTGCACAGGTTTCCACTATGTGCTTCTTGCATAGGAGAAAAATAATTCTCCTCTGAGCAGTTGACAAGTTCCTCATACAGAAGAAGACCTTTCAATCTCAGCCCAAATCTCTGGGCAAGATCTAGAAGAAAAATAATTTGACCTAATTTGACCTCTTATAGTGTGTGTTCTTATTTATATAATGTGAATTATGCTTACCATATAAAAGTCCAATCCAACCGCACGGTTTTTATTGATTTGATTTGTGCCCCGCCTTTCTACCAAGGAAGTGGCACTCAAGGTGGCTTCATGCAGTGATAGCGATCTGGGCAAATGGCTGTGGGAGCAGCACCCAGCCTCAACTCCATTGTATCAGATTGGCGCAGAGTGAATGGCTCCTGAATGAAGCCCCTCATAGCAAGGCTGAGCTGTTAGGCAGAATAAGGCAGGAGCAGGTGTGCTTGGACCAAAATTGCAGGAGAGTTAGGAGTTGTGTGGAGTTCAGGGGATGGATTTGGGGGTGTCTGTATGGCTGGATTATGGGCTACAATAGTAGGAAGTCCCTCAATATGCTGCCCCTATTCCTACAGCTGTCACTTAACAAGCAATGCCCGTTGGATATGTTCTGCTCGCAAAATGACATTGCTCATGTGGGTGCATTTTCAAGATGTGTACAACTGTCATTCTTCACTGCTATGGCTATGTGAGGCTTCCAAAATTGTGCAGCCAATACAGCAGCCTCACCAAGATGGAATTGTGTGTACCCACTTACCCTCTCTTTTGTTCCTCCTGCTACCACAGGTGGCTTTCTGCTGACAAATTGGTGATGCTTGCTCTAAAGTCTACAAATAAAAAGCTGCATACATTAGCAGCAATTACGGTGGAAGGGAAGGAGGCCTCCCTATGCCTGAGGGAAGTTTTCCAATTGCAGTGTCAGCACATCTCCTTGTGCTGACTCACGCTGCAGTCTTCAGCTAGGGATGGGTGACAAAACTGATTTTGTTTCAGTTCAGTTTTTTTTTAAAGAATTTAACAACATTCACAAAGTTCTCCAATTTTGGACAAAGAATTTGAGTTTTTTTTAAAAAAAACTAATGTGAGAGAAACGGAAACTGACAGATTCATTCATCCAGGCCCAGAACTTTGAGTGCTTATCTCTTAAAAGTCTGGATTTGAATCCTTGTTTATTCGACCATGTTAGTGATGACTTAGGGTTGCCACCTCGTTTTTCTAACAGGTTCCTCTTCTTTAACAGCAGTATGGTAGGCAGTACTACATGGCCCTCTATATGCTGGGAATAGGTGCATCTATTGAATTTGGCTGGTGAGGATGGATGAGATGTTTGTTTCAGTTCATTTTTGATAAGAACTTACCCAAATTGGCAACGTTCTTCACATTCAGGAAAGAAAGAACGAGACATTGTTTAAAAAATGCAAGAGAAAGTGAAACTGACAGATTCACCCATCCCTATCCTCAGCTACCCAAGCGGCTATACTTTAGCTCTTTTTCTTTTTCCCAGATTGTGGATGGGAATTCACACTATCTGGATTGGTTGGGCAGCACCTCCCCGCCCCATGCAATTTATCTATTTCTTTGTTTTTTATTTAGGAACCTATCCTGCTTTTTATTTTAACAAAAAACTCAAGGCAGCTTGCAACAATAAAATATCAAATAATATAAAAATAAAGCAACAAAGTACTTTAAACCACCATTGTAATAAGATATGTAAGGAGCTTAAAATTCCAGCAAGCGGCAAAAGCAGCAGTCTGCAAGACTGCTGTGGATCCCACATTCCTAACTTGAACTCAGTCTTGTAACTTAACTAGGTAGTGGCTTAAAGTTAGTTTATCCCCACACCACTTTTTGCTTTTAGATTATCTGCCTCACTTTATAATAATGTCACCAGCTACTGAAGTGTCATAACTTCTAGCCTAAACTACTACTATTTTTTAAATGTTATACTCAATAAAGATAAAATATTTTGTGTATTGCTGTCTTTTAGAAATTGACTCTTATGTTTGGGAAAAATATGAATATAAAATTAAGGTGATTTAAAAATATATATTATTAATATTCGTCCGCAACAAACAAAACTATGTTGTTTCCTGTGCTGCATTCTAGCTTAACATTTCTCATTTCTAAATGAACTTTCAGTACTGGATCACTGCTACTAACCATGAATGTAGGTCTTTTTCCTTGATCCACGTAAGAAAACCTTCTCATAGAAACAGGCTTCTGTGTGCATATCACTTGCTGGATCAGAAAGTGTGGCCATAAATCAGTGCATTGTATTTCCTTCAAATGGATACAGTTTGACATTTCATTGTTTAATTTCAATTGGATGCACATTGAAATTTGTATCCACATCCACATCCTGGCACAATCTCTCATGTATAACTATGCAAAACTAGAGGAGTAATGGAGTGCCTTAATCTGATCTTTTTATCTCTGTTTCATATTGTGTTACACTGTTACTGTTGCTCTTGCGTTAAAAGTGCTCTAGTTTTAGGGATTTTTCTTTAAAGTATGGAACTACAAAAGATATCTTCTGGGAGTGTATGCATGCTCTTAGACAATAACAACATATAAGAGCAGGGTTAGTCAAACAAGAGACATGTTCTTGCACCAAACACATAAAGTGGCCCCTGGTTTAAATCAATTGGTTTTCTGAACATGTGTAGGAAGTCAGTAGACAGCTGAAGTTGTGTGGTGGCTAAGAGGTAAAAGAAGCTGGAAAGTCCTTGGTTCAAATATTACCTCAACCATGAACTTATTTTGTGGTCTTCCACATGCTACTATCTTGCCCCCACACCACTCCCTTCACCATCTGCAGTTTTAGATAAATACTGATCAATTTTACAGAACTTTGCTAAAGATTACTGAGCTCATTATATGAAGTGCTTTAAACACTCAAAGGGCAGTTGTTGTTGGTATTATTATTATTTGTAGGCTCAGAACCTGATAAAGATTCAAATATATGTGTGCAGGAAGAAAAGCTAACTTCTTGTTGAAGTAACAGCAGTTGCCTACTGACAAAGAGGCAGGTCATGTTTTAAACTGTATAATCTCTTGGAGTCTTCAGCAGAGCTGTTGGAATGAACATACTAAAGAACCTCTGACTGCATGTGCAGTTTTCCTCTGTGCGAGCTATATGTAATTAGTTTCATAAATCTACCTTTGGGCTCCGTTATGGAAGTGCTGACAAATATATCCTGAAACAATACTCGAAAGATATTTTTTCAAAGCTTTCTAGTGTTAAATTTGTTTTGTGGAGCAGGATTAAAATCTTAGTAAAATGGCAAATCTGGAATGAAAATGATCTAGTAATATTCTTGAGGTATGGCTGCGTCACTGGATATGAATAAGAAATTAGCAGCACTAGGGTGGACACAGTAAATCTGAGTAGCACAGATGGGGCAGGGTGGTGTCAGCTAGCTTCAAATAGAGACTAGACTAGAAATGAGACTAGAAGCTAGACTCTCAACCAGTATTGAGGAATTGCTTGGGGAAAACAACCTAAATGGTGTGACTGAGCTTTGAAATGGCACTTATCTTGAATGTAATCTTATATCTTGTCTTTTATAGGGGACGGAAACTTACATGGTAATTGAAGTTGACATACATGGGCCATGACCTAGAGTACTCCCAAACAATTCAGTTAAGTGTTTTGTGGCCATTTAATATGTGGGAACTAAATTAAATGAAAGACAGATACCTGTATACTATTGGCATGCCAGCATTTTACAGTGCAATCCAATGCATGTTTACTCAGATGTAATTCCCCACTGTATTCAATGGAACTTACTCCCAGGTAAATGAGCAGCTTTAAATACATAACAAGGTTATAAGGTCAAATGTACACCTGTAGAGTTATAAAGAAATGTCATCTGTAGAATTTTCAGAACAATAAACATTTCTGATGTAGCAAAGCAACAGGCTATTTTAGTGGGGAAATAAGACAGATGTTTTACAGGTGAATAGTGAATTTCAAATCAGTTAGCATAATCATATGAGTTAATTATAAACAAGGTTCAATGTGGTAGCCTTGGGTAGTATCTAATGTTGCCCATGCTCCAACAGGACCCACAACTGGCACACGGGCAGGGGAGCTAGTGCTTTTTAAAGTAACTGCATTAATGACAGTAATGTCATTACTGGAATGACATTACAGTCATTCCAGTAATGACTGGAAATACTTGGTTCCAGAATGGGCAGGTAAGCGGAACTCGCAGAAGGGCGCTCCAGTGACCTGTCCAATCCGGAAAGTGGAGTTTCCGGAGCTGCTTTAGGAAGCACTAACTTCCCACTGTGGTAGCGGTGATTCCCGCTGGCACAACAGATTGAGTGAAGTGCAGCAGCAGAATTGGATAGTGCCTTTTTGGGGGGTGGGGGGTAAAACTACATCCTCAGTCTACAAATGAGGTTTCAATCTTTTGGAAAACCTGGTCCCCTAGTATTGTTATTGTGATGTGTAACGCTTGGTAGTAAGATTTACAATGATATTACAATTTATTATAATGTGAAAATATTCATTTAGATGCTAGGCAACAAACTGATTCAGTTTGAATAAATGTTTAACTCATCAGATTTAACAACGATGAATCAAATGTGAAAACTAGTAACTTTTATTGTTAACACAACTATAGATCTCTTATAAAATCACATGGAATTGCAATATTGTGCATGAAATAGCTTTTTTCTTTAAGAAAATAATTTATCTGTCATAATCACAACATACAATTTTCTTAATTACTGTACGTATATTTTCTTGCAATGCTCTGGCTGTCTATAAATAATGGATCCACTGATGCAACCTTAGAAGCTATAAATGAGTGAATACAGTTTAAAATTGCTGTCAGGTCCTGAAATTCCAGTTCCTGAAATGAGAATAAGAAAAAAAGGGTGAAATAGAGCTTTACAAGCCAAAATGTATTGGGACCATAAATAATAATGTGTTCTATATTATAACCTGGGATTTAATCAAAGGTAACATTCTTTAACATGCATCTTCTCACTTGAGTGGCATGATATGGTTGGTTGACACTGACAGATAAATGGGTTTTCACGTGTAGATCTTGCTGGTAGTGCAAATTCTGCTGCATAAAACAAAGAACTTGTATCCTGTACTCTGCATGCATCCCTTAATCAATGTACAGTGGCAGTACAATGTTCCAGCACTTGGCGAAGTTGAACACCTGGTCCCCTCTTTTGCTTGTTGAACAGTTGTTCTAAGTATTCTCCACACAGATATTCCAGACGAGTTGCTGGAGATACAGTGCTGAAAAACCATTTATGTATGTGTAGATTAAAGCAGGGATTTGATCATATATTACTAGTGCTGACACTAAAGTATTGATTGAAAGAAAGCTTAAAACGAATGTAGGTTTTTTCCCTCAAGTCAAGAACTTTGGAGGAATTTCAAAGAAAGTCAAAAGCATTTTGGTAAGACTAGAGAAGTGTCTTAGGGTGTTTGGAGGACCTTTAGTTTGTCACCAGATTTTGTCTAAAACAAAATTCAAAGTGGGTTTGGAGTTTCCTCCTCAGGTAATACATCTGAGGAATTTCAAGACGAGGCTAACAAAAATTCTCAAGGAGGCTTCCTCACATCATTAATTATCTTCAATTTCTAAAGTACTTCTTTATCTTAATATGTAGTAACATGATGACTAAAAACTGATGGTATCTCCCCCCCCCCCAAGATTGCCAAATTGATAAGGCTAAAGACCTGTACACAGTTACATTGTATTAAATTCCACTGAAATCCATATGAATGATGTACATTTAGGAAGGAAATTGATGTAGAATAGACTTCCTGCTCACTGTGTCCCTGAATAGTAGTAAAGTGAACAGTTCTTGATAGTTTCCTTGCAAGGAGATTTATGTCTCCAGGTTGGCTAGATGGCATTACTCGCCCCCAAGCACCACTGGTGTAATTCTCAATATCTCAGAAGCTGCTGTCATCATTCAGAAACCTCTTAGCAACCATTTCCAGCCAGTTTTACTCTCTCTTCAGCCTATAGTCAAGCTAAATTCCCCTTCCACACTACCTCAGATCCAACCTTGACTGGGGTGTGATACTATTGCAGCACAGTAGCCACCAGCCAACACCATATTCATGCCTCATCAAATTCCAGTTTATAAACTAGAGAGCCATTTTACATAACCAAGGAGAATGTCTCGAGCAATATGTAATTTGCAGATGTCCCTGGGCATTTCTACACCAGCCTGAAATCCTGCATTTAAAATGGGGCTTTCTGCTTCCATTTTAAATGCAGGATAACAGTGACTCCCTTTTTCTCCCGCTTCCTTTCCCCCCTCCCCTTTCCCCCGCCTTCTCCCCGTATCTGAGTCTTCCATTAACTTTCATTGATCTCGCTCCTCTTCTTGCCGCTTTTCCTCTTTTCATTGAGGGAACTCAAGTGGAACACAATGGGGTAATTTGATAGCTAATTATCTGCGATCTATTTAAAAATGTAACAAAGGGCATTTAGTGCAGGAGATGCCTTGGAGGTTCATGGTGTTCATGTAAAGAGCCTGCAAACTTCTGTAAAGGAGCAATCTCAAGCACAGGATAAAAGCTCTGTGTGAAGAAAGCCCTTGTACTCCAGTGAGCAATTTGCCACCTTCTGCATAGATGACTGATGCAGGCAGGGTTGGTGGTGGGAAGAAAGCACTTCTACACCACAATGGATGCTGGAATTTGATTTTTTAAATTCTTGGAGCAACATTTTACATGGGGCTGGAAAAAGATGAATGTCTATTTCTACCTGCAGATTCTTTTCACTGAGTTGCAGTATCTGTTTTAGAAAGTTTAAATATATACTTAAATTGGTATATATATCTGTGGAATTTTTGCTTTAAAAAGCCAATGTATATACCTCTCAGAAGTTTGTCAGTGTTCATAATTTTTTTTCCTAATCTTACTATCTCATGTTTTGCTTCTGTCAAGTAACACCACTTTCCCTGCAAATCTACCAGTTATGATTTACTGAAGAAAGAAGAAATATATATCGCAGCATGAAAATGCGGCTCAGTTTATGTTATCAATACAGTGTACATGGTACCAGTTTAGCTGCGATAAATGTATTTCACTTTAAGAGGAAAAATGTTTGGTTTTTAAGAGGGCATTGATTAAGTACACTGGCTACATAGCAAGTTTGTCAAGGTGCAGTACACAGTCCTTTACTTCTACACAAATCAAAGTACTAGTGAGTTGCTTTTGGAACCACTATATTTTACAAACAGCTTCTACACAAAACTTCTTCACGTAATATGTTTGTAACTCAAGGCTAGTTGTTGAGGACCAAACTATAACCAACAAACTACTTTCCTATCCGACAACACATTATTGACCTTGAAAATGTTCTCTGTATTACAGCTGTGCGATCAAAACTATACCTTCCTTTAAATTTCAACTATCTTGAATGCATTCTGCTATTTTTATTGACTTGAGCAGTCAGCCAGGGATACCACTGACGTCAACAGAAATAAGCATGTATGGGAAGAGTACTCATATAAGCAAATGATCACCATCAAGCACAATCTCTTGAAAAATAAAGATGTTTTTACATAATGAATCAGTGGTAACAATCTAATCCCAGGGTTTCCTAGGTATTTCACAACCTGTATACAATCAGTGAAGCACAGCACTGCCAGAAACTATGCAAGAAATCAAGAATTCTGTAGCTTGCAGGAAGCAGTCTATGACCCACAGGTCATATGGCCAATAATATGGACAACTTATTGGCGATCTGGTACAAAAAAATAGGGTAGACAGAACAGAAAAAGAGCTGTCCTAATACTTGGAATCAGAAGTATTCTGAATCAGAATAGGACCAAATCTTTTAAGTGTTACTGTCTCTGGTTTTGAAGAAGCAATAGTTCCAATAGCTGCCAATTAAAACTGTGTGCTAGTTTTCCCAAAATGATGATCTTGTGGCATGCAGATATTAAGGAAAGGAAAGCAATTTTGTTGTTCTGCATAACGTTATGTAGAATCTTATGTTATTCTGAGTGGCTGGGTGACCAGTCAGATGGGCGATTAATAAATTTAATAAATAAAATAAATAAATTCTACATAAGATTGTCATGTAATGCAATCATAGAATAGTAGGGTTGGAAGGGGCCTGCAAGACCATCGAGTCCAACCCCCTGCACAATGCAGGAATCCAAGTCACAGCATCCCTGACAGATGGCTGTCCAGCCACATCTTGAATGCCTCCAGTGTGGGAGAGCCCACCACCTCCCTAGGTAATTGGTTCCATTGTCGTATTGCTTTAACAGTCAGGAGGTTTTCCCTGATGCTTAGCCAAAATTTGGCTTCCTGTAACTTGAGCCCATTATTCTGTGTCCTGCACTCTGGGATGATCAAGAAGAGATCCTGGCCTTCCTCTCTGGGACAACCTTTCAAGTACTTGAAGAGCACGATCATAACTCCTTTCAGTCTTCTCTTCCCAAGGCGAAACATGCCCAGTTCTTTCAGTCTCTCTTCATAGGTTTTTGTTTCCAGTCCCTCCCTGATCATCTTTGTTGCCCTCCTCTGAACCCTCTCCAGCTTGTCTGCATTGTTCTTAAAGTGTGGTGCCCAGAACTGGATACAGTACTCCAGATGAAGCCTAACCAGTGCTGAGTAGAGGGGAACTAGTTAGGGGTGCACGAAAGTCCCTTACCTGTCCTCGAAACTTTTCGCGGTGGGGGGGAGGCGCTTCGCTGCTCCCCCCGCGAAGTTCAGGCCGGGGGGGGAGGCTTCCCGCCTCGCCCGGCCGAAATTCAGGCCGGGGAGTAGGCACCTCGCCCGGCCGTGAACTAAAAAGTTAAAAAAACAAAAACAAAACGCCCCCGTGATAGGCTACGTGACAATTAACGTAGCCTATCACGGCTGACTTTGCAGATCTAGCCGTGATAGGCTACGTTAATCGTCACATAGCCTATCACGGGGGCGTTTTTTCTTTTCTTTTATTGGAATGGTGGCGGCGGCAGCTGGTCGAAAGACCGGCTGCCGCTCCCGACCCGGACAAAGACCCACCGAACCGCCAGCTGGACCCGCTGCCGGGAGGGACATTCGCCAAAGGTAAGTCCCGTCCTGGGGGGGGGGGTGCGGAGAATTTCTCCCCGAAACTTGTTCAGGGGGCCGAACACGTTGGCGCTCGGCCCCCCGAAGTTTCGGGGAGAAATTCTCCGCCAACCCTAGAACTAGTACTTCCCGGGATTTGGAAGCTATGCTTCTATTAATGCAGCCCAAATATCATTTGCCTTTTTTGCAGCCACATCACATTGTTGGCTCATATTCAGCTTGTGATCTACAACAATTCCAAGATCCTTCTCGCTTGTAGTGTTGTTGAGCCAAGTATCCCCCATCTTGTAACTGTGCATTTGGTTTTTTTCCCCTAGGTGCAGAACTTGGCATTTATCCCTATTAAATTTCATTCTGTGTTTTCTGCCTAGTGCTCCACTCTATCAAGATCACTTTGAATTTTGTTTCTGTCTTCCAAGGTATTAGCTATCCCGCCCAATTTTGTGTCATCTGCAAATGTGATAGATATTTCCTGCACCTCCACCTGCAAGTCATTAATAAAAATGTTGAAGAGCACTGGGCCCAGGACTGAGCCCTGCAGTACTCCACTCGTTACCTCTCCCCAGTTTGAGAAGATCCCATTGATAAGCACTCTTTGAGTCCGATTCTGTAGCCAACTGTGGATCCACTTGATGGTTGTTTCATCTAGCCCACTTTTAGTGAGTTTGCTCATCAGGGTATCATGGGGCACTTTGTCAAAAGCGTTGCTGAAGTCGAGGTATATTATGTCCACAGCATTCCCACAGTCCACAAGGGAGGTTACCTGATCCAAAAATGAGATCAGATTCATCTGGCAGGATTTGTTCTTGACAAATCCATGTTGGCTTTGAGTAATCACTCCATTGTTTTCAAGGTGCTTACAGATGGATTGCATTATCATCTGCTCCAGAATTTTCCCAGGGATTGACGTCAGACTGACTGGTCTGTAGTTCCCAGGTTCCTCCTTTTTACCCTTTTTGAAGATAGGGACAACATTAGCCCTCCTCCAATCATCTGGCATTTCACCCGTCCTCCATGATTTCTCAAAGATAATAGACAGTGGTTCTGAAAGTTCTTCTGCCAGTTCCTTTATTACTCTAGGATGCAGTTCATTTGGCTCTGGAGAGTTGCTTGGAGATTCCACTGCTTGTTTACTTAGATGCAAGTCCCACTGCGTTCAATGGGGGCTTACTCCCTAGTAAGTAGGTTTAATAGCACAACCCTGTACATATCTACTCAGAAGTAAGCCCCATCCAGTTCAACGGGAATAGAATTACATCTTAAAGGTAAAATCCAATGTCACTGCTTATGCAGGGGGACGTTCCCTTGCTCTCTTCTCCCTTGCAACTAGGGATGTCAGAGAATTCCACCATGGACTCCGTGGTGGAACAGCCTCCCCCCCGCCACCCTGTGGAATCCCCCCCCCCCGAACGGACCTACCTGGTGGGAGATGCGGCGGTGGCAGCTCTGGCAGCGGCTCCGGTGGCGGCTGGTCTCCTGGCTGGTCGCTGCCGGGCTGCTGCAGCTGCAAATGGCGGTCGTCATAGCGGCCACCATTTGTGTGGCTCCCTTTCCCGTGATAGGCTACGTAAATACTTACGTAACCTATCACGGGTGACTGCAAGGATGCAAATAGCGGCCGCTAGGACGGCTGCCATTTGCAGCCACAGCCACCTGACTGCAGCTGGAGCCGCCGCGGAGTGGAGCCGGACAGGGAGGATCCCAGGGGGAGGGACGGAACTGGATGGGGAGGATCCCCCACCGCAGATTGCCCGGCACAGAGCCAGGTAAGACTTTCATACATCCCTACTCGCAACCTCCTGCACACACCTGTAATCTGCTATGGAGCCCCCTCCCGATCCTCTGGAGATTTGGGGTACACGCAGGAGATACAGGGAAGAGGGGAACTCTGTTCTGTCAGCAGTTTCCATTCTGCACTGGATCTAACCCTAGGACTGCTGCCTTACAGCAATACTACATCATTCATTCATTGATTCATTACATCTATATCCTGCCTTTTTTCCTCCATTAGGAAATCAAGGCAGTGTACATAATCCTTCTCTCCATTATAACCTCACAACAACAACCCTGTGAGGTAGGTTGGGCTGAGAGTCTATGACTGGCCTAAAGTCACCCAGTGAGGTTCCATGGCCTAGCAGGGACAAGAACCCAGATCTCCCGACTCCCAGTCCAACCATTATACACACTGGCTCTCTTTTAAAATCTAATCATTTTATTCCGAAAGTTTACACTTCTCTAATATTTTTGCACTGTAACAAGAGAACTGACCACACAGAAGCAGAAGAAATCTACAGCAATATATATAAAATTAATTACTGCCTATGTACCACCAAACCTCCCTAGCACTGGACTCTCCTTGGCACTGAAAGTAGTTAAGGAACTGAAACTTCCACTTGACTAATCAGATGCAGAAAAAATAGCACCTTCAGTCTAACAAATTTATAATAGCACTAGCTGATATACCCAGTGTTGCCCGGGATGTAATTTTGTCATAGGCACTATTTGAGAAACGCATTAAGGTAGGTTTACGCTTCTCAGAAAGGCCCCATAAGAAAGGTGAAAAGTTGAATCCACCAGACTTGATTTTTTTGATTAAAAAAGCACAATTATAATGAGCAGATTGAATAAAAAACACTACTAAAAATGCAAGAGACTGAATCTGTAAGCACTACTACAATATAATCCACACTGAATCTCATACCACTATTAAAATGTTCAACAGAGGCTTCCTTGCTGGATATTGCAGGAACGGGGGAGAGAAACTAAACGCTCACCACAGTCAGAAAAGAAACCATGAGTTAAGGGGAGGGAACAAACAGCAGTCAGCCAATCCAAGGTGAAGGAAGTCAGAGTGAATGGGAGAGAGACCAATAGAATGAAAGACGGCCAATAGGATGACTGGTAGCTGAAATCAGAAACCTGGCCTGTACCGTGATCGAGAGGGTGTACTTGTTAGTAAGGGAAAGTATAAACAAAGTAATAATGTAACCCAGTGACTCCTGTCATACACTCTGGCAAGTAAGAATGTGAAGTAAATGGGGCAGCAACTGTAGGGCCCAAATGGCAGGCTCAATGGCCCCTGCAGTGTGATTACACCCAGGGCAGCTCCCCCTTATTCCCTGTGTTACAGACGGCCCTCCAGCCAGCCACAAACACACAAACCCACACACAATTCTTGACTTCTATATATATAGAAGATAACCTTTCACAAACTTGTCCATGAAAGCCTATGGTATAGTAAATTTTTTAGCCTATCCTGAATATTAAGAGAAAATATAGACTAAATTTCACTTCTATTGTTGTTATTAGATTCATTTTTGCCCTAGAAATTTTGCACTCTTGTTTAATTCTTATTTTGGCATCTTGTGCTTTCCTTAACCTTATAAGACCCTTGTTCTCTAAACAGCTTGCCTAATCATCTTTACCTTATTATTGTTGCCTACTCTCATAAGTAGTAAATGTTATTAATAGTATGAAAACATTATGAGTTAGATTCACACTCATATTAAGCTTGAATCAGTCTGAGACAACACGCATAGGATCAGGCTATGAGAATGGGTGCAGGGGACTGTTTTGGGGAGGAGGAGACAAAAAAACCTTCCCTTCTATGAACTTTCTTAACAGTGCAATCCTATACATGTCTACTCATGTAAGCCCTACGAGAGAGAAATCTCCCCTTTGAGATTCACTTGCAGATCTCCACTCACCTCTCCAGCCAACAGACAAAAAGCCATTGCCAACTCTGTCCTTCAGGCACCAGTGAAGAACAGAAAAGGCAATCAAATTTCTTACCAAGCAGCTCTTGTCTGTTCTTGGAAATCTGTTTGGGGAACTCAGCACCTACTGCAGTTGGAAGAAGATGGAGGAGCCGGAAGTGGGATTATCTTGTGAAAGAAAAGGAGGAAGAGAGTTCCTTAGGTTCAGCCCTAGCAGAATTTTTGCCCTGGGTTGGGTCAAGGGATGAGACCTTACCTATGGGGTGACAGGAAGGAGGAGAGGCTGAGAAGAGGGTGTAGGGGATAAAGTATTGAAAGGAGCTCCTAGAAAGGAGATGGGAGAAACTTTCCTTCTGTGAACTGCCTTAAGTTAACTTATCTTAGGATCCAAGGCTATGATCTTAGCACTTCATTCAAAATAACTGTTTGTCATATGCACTTTTCCAATTTTTCTCACTTGTGCAAGACTTCTGTTTTTTAATGGAACTGTTTTGTTTTTTTTAATGGAAATAGGGCCTTTTGTCCCAGTCTTGACCCTATTAAACCACACCTGACATCCTTTTAGATTTTGCGAGGTCGTCCAGACCAGGACAGCCTTCTGGACCGATAGCTTTGGGGAAACGATCTAAAATTATGCTAAAAAAAATTACCAAAGACCAACTGAAGTGGAAACTACTAGATGTCCCTCCTTCTCTGGCCACAGGTCAGGAACTAACTAATTAAAGACCAATTTATGAATGCCAACAGCCTTGCCAGTGAACAAGGAACAACTAATTATGGGGCAGCTGTTTTAAGAGAAAGGAGCAAGGAGAGAGCTACTAATGGAAAAGGACATGGGGCCTTTGCAATAATGGGATTTACCACTGGTCAAGTAGAATTTTGCCCATGGGGTTGGGCAATACCAAATTTTATAGAGAACATAACATACAATACGAAAATTTTATGGGGAACACAACACTATATTAACTGTCATGTGGAGCCACCATTTTAATTCCACCTGCAGCTGGCTACAGAAAAACAAGAGGCTCAGTGGTGCTTCCTAATGTGGAGGTGAACTGGGACAAACAAAGGCTATCTGGACCAGACAAGTGTTGTAATAATAAAAGACTACTGATGATTTTCTCAGAGGAGATAAATGCAGGTTTGCAGTTTCAGATTCCAGGAGAAGGTTGGGTAATTATTGTTGTTCATTTCTCTTTGCTTAGAGTCACATTTTGTTTAAGGCTGGGAGAAGGGAAAACAGCAATAAAGGTTTGGGTTGATTCTTTTGGAGCTCTATTTTGTCCCTACATCGCAATGTAACAGAATACATTTTTAACATAGGGAAACAATAACAACAACAGCAGCTACTTTGCCCAAAAGCCAATGGTGCAAAATTGAATCTCACTAGGGGAATTCTTTTTTTTTTTAAATGAAAGATACAAACAGGAACACTTAGGAAAAATGTTTTCATAAACCTTACTATGGTGTTTACTGCCAAGCAAATGCTGAAATATTTCTGTACTGGGCTGCTGTTGACATTTACTAACTTATCTACTCAAGGGGAATGAAACTTGCATTATTTGATGACATTTTGTGTTTCTCATTATTGGCTACACTTTCCTATCCAGCACCATCTGCCTTTCCGGCAAATCCTTCAACCCATCACAAACCCGGTCACTGCTATACTACAAACTGCATCAATAATAAATGCTGAGGTTATCAGCCTCACTTTCTCCTGTGAACTAGCAATGAATCCAAAACAGATCTTGAAAGCTAGTATTGGTCTGTCCCTTGAGCCCATCAATCATCTTTCATTGGTTCTTCTGCCAGAATCTTAAAGCTACATATACACAAGCATTTGTACAAGCACAAATATTTTATGCAACTTGGGAAAATCTCTAATTATTTTGTGAAACATAATGAATATCTGTATGAAGAAGACAAAAATGAAGTGGGTTATGAAAACTACTCAGGCTTGATTACCAATTGACAATTTTAGTCAGACTAACATAAAAACTAGGATTTTATACTTTTGTTGGACCTGACTTCAGTTGCATAAATGTGTTTTTCTGCTTATTTAACCAAATGCGACTTTGAAAAGCTCCCATATGGATTGAAAGTTCATGTGTGTGTTAGGATGCAGGCGATTATCATGCTGTTAATATACATCTATGCCTTTTGAAATTACATACACGCATAATAATGACATAGCAGTGCTCTTGGCCTCCTGGGCTAGATCTACACTATTTCTTTGAAGTGCACTGATAACTGTTGGGGCACATTACATATTCTGTGTACTGCTTTTCTAGTGTTATTTTCCACTTTTCATTCCGTATTATCCAAAATGCCTCAACAGATGTCATGTATAGGAGATATAAATGTGCAAGAGGGATATAGTGTTACCATGACGGGATCATATCAATATGACTTGAGGTGTAGATCTGGCCTTGGTGTGCTACAGCTACAGCTGCAACATGTGGGTAGCTGTGTTCAAAGCACAGTTTCTGCAGACATGAGTTAGGCACCTATTGGGTTATTTTATCTGAAGTAATTAATTGGCATTTTTATCTATCATTTATAGTGGATTTCCTTTTAAAATGATTGTTACTTATCCTCAGAACTCAAAAGCCATTTACTGGTCTGCTGAGGGTAGGGATGGCAGAGAAATCCGCCACGGACTCCAATGAGGACAGATTCTTTAGAATCCGCCCCCCAGAGTCCGTGGCGGAATGGACTGCTCCCCCACCCCACCCCGCGAACTAAGGTTGGGACGGACCCTACCTGGCGCCGGCCGGTCTGGGTCTGTCCTCTTTGTTCCGCAGGTGGCCACAGCCCAGCAGCAGACACAAATGGCATCTGGTGTAGGGGACGCCATTTGCGTCCCCGCCCTTTGCAGTGATTAGCTGCGTAAATATTTACATAGCCAATCACGGCACAGGGCAGGAATACAAATGGTGTCCCCTACGCTGGATGTCATTTGTGGCCGCAGCCCGGCAGTGGACAGAAGCCTGGCTGTGGCTGGCCCTGGCCAGCGGCTCTGCGGACTTGCCGCAGAGCGGAACCGGCTGGGGAGGATTGCAGGGGGAGGGACGGATCGCCTCCCCCTCCCCAGCGGACCCCGGAGCAGACTGGTAAGTGGGGTTCGTACACCCCTAGCTGAGGGCCAACACATGTGGCCCTTATCCAGAAATCTTAAAAGCGCCCTGCCCCCCATGCTAGGGCCATGATCCAGATCAGTCCCAATGCACCTTTGTTGTTGTTCAGTCGTTCAGTCGTGTCCGACTCTTTGTGACACCATGGACCATAGCACGCCAGGCCTTCCTGTCCTGCGCTCTCTCCCGGGGTGTGCTCAAGTTCATATTCATTGCAGTGGTGATGCTACCCAATGCACCTACTATAGAATAAAATATCTCTCTCTCTCTCTCTCTGAGAGATACAGATTTAAAGTAATGTCTAGTTTGGCCCTAAGTGCTGCACATTCCAGAAACGGTAGTTTGAAATTATATATCACCATTAACACAGCTCATCTCATCTCATCTCAATAACAATCACAGAAATAAATCACAGAAATATCAGCAATACTGGATGGTTATTTGTGCCCCAGCTATATGGAACAGAAAAGAGATAACTCAAGACTGTATATTACTATGCAATGTGGACCAGAACACTAGATTTCCTTGATATAAATTCAGTTACATTTAACATAGCAATATATATTACACACCTTTGTCTCAATTTGTTTTGTTTCTGCATTCTGAAAAAGCAGCTTAACTCGAGTTTTTCCATCATCTGATGACCCCTTGAGTTGAGAAAATTTAAACCTCCAGAGGACATTCTGCAAAGAAATGGAAGATACTTAACATTTTGACATTATTGTTGTTGCTTTCTTTTTGTTTTTTTCAGTTTGTTTTTAGTATACATACATGGATTTGTATATATCCATACCAATGAATACATATGGAATGCATATTTGTGGAAATACAACTTTCTAGCTATTATACATAAGCTTCAACAAAAGCAGACCAGATATCCAGATAAGTATCCATTCAAACGTGGCGTCTATATACTTCTTGTTCAAATATTTTGATGTTTGTCTGTGTCAAGATTATGAGTTGGGTCTAGATAAATGTGGGTGTCAGGGGGCTGGCAGTAGCTAATGTTCTCTCCCCCAGAAACTCTCCAAAAAGCTTATCTGAAGGTTGGAGGACCCTGCTGAATGGTGTGGTGGTGGTGGTAGTGGGGCTGGGAAGAAGGGGGAGGCAACTTCCATGAGTAGAGATTGACTTCGCTTTATTTTGAGGGATCCCCCCCCAATTTATTAATTAAAATTATATATTGCCCAACTGGCAGATGCCCTCGGAGTGGTTTACAATCAACCCCCCACAACAACAATAAAACAACAACCAAAAAAAATAAATACAACAATGAAAATATTAAAACAGTAAAAATATTTTTAAAATATTAAAGAGCCAGGAGTAAAGTTAATAATTGGAACAACAGATTAAAAATTAAATGCTTGATGGAAGTTAAGAACACCTGGTGTCTAAACATATACAGTATAGATGCCAGACAGATTCCCTGGGAAGGGAATTCTATAGACCGGGGGGGGGGGGGCACAGAGAAAGCTCCTTCCCTGGTAACTATCTGTCACACCATTGTGGGTGGCGAGCTGGCTGCAGCACCGAGAGAAGAGCCCCTGAAAATGCTCTTAGCAGTCAGTCACTTTCCCGTGCCACAGCATTCATCCAGACCCCCCAACTTGCGGAGAAGCCTTTTCAGGGAGGCTGGCAGGGGCTTCGGGGGAGGATGTGGATGTCAGTTTCTGCCAGCCCCTTTACATGCACATGTACATGCAAATACATAAATTGCCCTTGTGTGTGTGTGTTAACTGAGAGAGTAAGTAATTAAAGTAGTATCTTTGTTAATATTGTTTCCCAAAGATTATATATTTATAATATTATATATTAATATTGTTTCCCAAAGATTAATATTGTTAATATTGTTTCCCAAAGAACATTGTTTTCCAGTCAGAGTTTCCCAAAGAACAGCCACACAGTTTATTTCTATTGCATATTTTACTTTCAGTCAAATCGTTCAGTTATATATATATATATATATATATATATGGCTGTTCTTTGGGAAATTGTGGCTGGAATTATTCTTTGGGAAACAATATTAACAAAGATACTACTTTAATTATTTACTCTCAATTAACACACACGCAAGGGCAATTTATGTAATATTTACTTCAAATTTCATTTGGCTTTATTCCAGTGTGGATTTTATTTATTCTATATCAGTGCTGTGAAATTCCATGTTCAAAAGGTACTTAATTTCAGAAATTGGAAATGAAAGGCCTGTTCTTACTAAAACATTATACAGAAAGTTATATTTATAGTTATATTTATTGGATGTAGGTGGAAATGGATTGTTTTTGTAAGTACTAACGTAGCAAAAAGAAGTATTAGAACTTGGGAAATTTTTCACAAATGAAAAAACACAGGAAAGCCTATGCCGTAGTATTTATATGGTGCCCGAGGTTGGTAGGGACACCAGTCTTCTTCCTAAAGCTACAAGCCTAAGGGAATAGACACTCAGAACAACCTGGAGGTCCTGTTGTCCTGAAGGGACAGAAAAACCAAAGAATGGCAAACAAAACTTCCTCATATGGAAAATGTGATTAATTGGCAGAAAGGTAGAGATTTTTCTTTGCATAAGAACTATGCCTATGCAAACATGCCTTCATTCAGTCCCAGAAATCATTCATAGCAAACACCTCTTTTTATAGATGGCATATGTTCATAGTACCTCTGTTACTGCTTTTCTTTTCCTGCTATCATAATGCAGTCTCTATGGTTTTCCCCATTTGTTTAAAGTTTTGTTCTTCCTATTAGAGAATCAATATGAGCTCATTGCTGTGGTTCAACTCTTCACAGCTTTTTCTGATAAATGGATTTAGTCAGAGCAGTATTTTATCGATCAAGCATTCTATTCTGTCATTAAACATTGACACAGGTAATGTAGATGTAATAATCTTCCTTTTCTGACCGAAAGTGTATTGGCTAATTTGATATGAGGTAAGCCTTCTCCCCCTTAAATCAAATTTGAACTTTAAAAATCAAATTGAAGTTGTTTGAAGAGGGCTTACTTGATATATGCAGCTAGGTTTCCATTAGCTTTTACAAATAACTTAATTTTATATATTTGGTGTCTCTCAATTTTTTTTAACATCTAGGTTTGTACTCGTATATTTATTCATGCTTGAAAAATTGCAACCTCATTTACTGTTCTAAAGTTTTGCAACTTAACTTGCTATGCATATTCAGTACAATAGCCATTCAATACCATGTGATTCTAGGATGCATTGTTTAATTTACAGAGCAATCCTACTGGTGGGAGAGGGAGCTCTGAAAGTGGAGGAACCCAATAAGGCAGAAGAGAGGGAGAAGTGGGTACATCATAATCCCACCCCTAAACACACACACACACACACACACTATGTGTTTTTCTTTAGAATAATTGCTTATTCTGACATGTAGGTTTATGCAGGTTTAATCAGTTATGCAAGCAGTTAATAGACCAACTTATATAACTGAATAAGATTCCACTCAGAGTGACAGTCCATGTTATTTCACAAATCAGGGATAATATTGTCTTGGATTATGTCTGCTTTGCTTAGATTTGGGTCATTCATTATTGTTCATTTATTATTGCTTGTTTGTGTACTTTTGGATTATTTTGAGCAATTGCATTATTGTAATATGTAGATGCTTTTGGATTTTTTTTTAATTATTGAGTTATCATAATATGTGGGTATGAATCATTTTTAAAATAAAATGGAAGAAAAAGAAGTCAGTGGATCTACACTGTGGAAAACCTTCACTATCTGCAGTAACACTACCAGTAGATCAGTGCTGGAATGAGAGTACCAGTTATACCCTTTCACCAATACCAGGATGCTTCCATCTGATCATCTGAGCTGTTGTGTCAGTGAAGTGACTCATAGGATCAGTCTTAGGGAAAATACATTACTTATACGTGCTGTCTATCTACCAAAAAACTGTGCTCAAAGTAACATACAAACAATCTAAAAAAAATCATATAAAAGCAACAATAATCAGAGATAATTACAGAAATAAAAGAACCCTTGAAATATTCGGCAGATATTGCCAAAAGGTTTTTAGAACAAAAATGTTTTTCCTCATTGGCAGAAGCTAAATGGAGAGAGGGCAAGCCTAAATACTTAGAATGAATTTCATAAAGTGGACATCAGAACATTCCACATTTTCTCTGCTCTAGTCATAGTAAATGACATAAAGCACAGTAAGGCCTCCCTGATTATTTTAATGAGAAGGATGGTACATATGGGAGAAGGTGCTCCTAAAGGTATGCAGCACTTCGGGCTTTAAACACAAGACCCATCACCTTCAATTGGGCCCAGAAACCAATAAGTAGCCAGTATAACTGTAGCTTTCTTCACACGGAGCTTTTATCCTGCGATTGAGATTGCTCCTTCACGGAAGTTTGCAGGCTCTTTACATGACGCCATGATCACTCAAGGTGTCTCCTGCACTAAATGCCCTTTGTTCCGTTTTTAAATAGATCGCAGATAATGAGCTATCAAATTACTCTGTTGTGTTCCACTTGAGTTCCCTCCCTGAAGAGGAAAAGTGGCAAGAAGAGGAGCGTGATCAATGAAAGATAATGGAAGACTCAAATATGGGGAGAAGGCGGGGGAAAGGGGAGGGGGAAAAGGAAGTGGGTGAAAAAGGGAGTCATTGTGATCCTGCATTGAAAATGGAAGCAGAAAGCCCAGTTTTAAATGCAGGATTTTAGGCTGGCGTAGAGATGCCCTGTGTCAGCACTGGAGTGAAATCGCCTTGATTTCACATTGCAGTGAACAAGAGCAGCTGCATTCTAGGCCAGCTTTATCTTTTGAACAGATTTCAGGATAACCCCATGTAAAATGAAAGTGAATAAAGAACAGTAATAAAGTTTTGAAGCTGGAAGGAAGAGGAAGCTGGCTTACCAACTAAAAGTGATAAAAGCTGCTGCTATCTACCACCACAATCACCACCACTAAAGAGCAAAGCATGGCAAAGGAGAACCCCACAGGCTGCAATGCCTGATCTTAAGAAAGAATGTAACCCCATCCAGAACAAATAATGTCCCCAACTTTACATTTCTGGCTATCAGAAGTAACCATCAACAATCAAAAGTACCATAAAAAAAAAAATCTGTCTTGCTCTGGTTCAGTTTCAATTTATTGATCCTCATCTGTCACATATTAAGCATTCATGATTCCTGCTCCTGGATCAGATGTAAATGGAGAGTTAGACATTTCAATATTGCTGAAAGTTTGGAGGACTACATCCAATACATATTAAATATCATTAGGGCAAGGTGGAACATTGTGGAACCCCATGGGAGTGGGACAGCAGCCTTCTAATTCCACGTCCTGTCACTGGTCAGGCAGGTAAGAGCAGAAACAATGAAAAACACTTGACTGCTTGATTCAGATCAGAAGGTGTTCATGACTAGTGAATCAAAAGCAACTAAAAATTCTAGGTGTATCAACAGGGTAATACTCCATCTATCTTAAACAAGGATCACCAATAGGCGTTTTTAAGGCAGGGGCAGGGAACCACAGGCCTGCAGGACTCTCTACTCTGACCTGTGAAGCCTTTGCCAGTGGAACACCCCTTTTAAAATCCCATCCTCTTCTTTCATCTTTGAACTGTCCACTCCCACCATTTTCTCTGGATTTTTCATAGGTTTTTTGGGGTGGGGATGCCTGGAACACGTTTCCCATGTTTTCCCTTGTAGGCTCCCCTTTTCAGTATCCAGTGCGGAACTGCTCTTATCCCCAAGCAGTGTTTCCCTGGAGGAGAGAGAGTTCAGGGTCTGGGGAGGAAACTGCTGAGTTGTTCCGTCCTGGTTATTTCATAGAATCATAGAATAGTAGGGTTGGAAGGGCCTATAAGACCACCGAGTCAAGCCCCTGCTCAGTGTAGGAATCCAAGTCAAAGCATCCCTGACAGATGCTTCATCTTGAATGCCTCCAGTGTGGGAGAGCCCACACCACCTCCCTAGGTAATTGGTTCCATTGTTGTAGTGCTCTAACAGTCAGGACGTTTTTCCTGATGTTCAGCTGGAATCTGGCTTCCTGTAACCTGAGCCCATTATTCTGTGTCATGCACTATGGGATGATCGAGAAGAGATCCTGGCCTTCCTCTCTGTGACAGCCTTTCAAGTACTTGAAGAGCGCTATCAAATCTCCCCTCAGTCTTCTCAAGGCCATACATGCCCAGTTCTTTCAGTCCCTCTTCATAGGGCTTTGTTTCCAGTCCCCTGATGATCATTGTTGCCGTCCTCCGAACCCTCTCCAGTTTGTCTGCATCCTTCTTAAAGTGTGGCACCCAGATCTGGACACAGTACTCAAGAAGAGGCCTAATCAGTGCTGAGTAGAGGGGAACTAGTACTTCATGGGATTTGGAAGCTATGCTTCTATTAATGCAACCCAAAATAGCATTTGCCTTTTTTGCAGCCACATCACATTGTTGGCTCATATTCAGCTTGTGATCTACAACAATTCCAAGATCCTTCTCGCTTGTAGTGTTGTTGAGCCAAGTATTCCCCATCTTGTAACTGTGCATTTGGTTTCTTTTCCCTAGGCGCAGAACTTGACATTTATCCCTGTTAAATGTCATTCTGTTGTCTTCTGCCCAGCACTCCAGTCTATCAAGATCACTTTGAATTTTCTTTGTGTCTTCCAAGGTATTAGCTAGGGATGTTAGAGAATTCTGCCACGGATCCCAGGGGTGCCGAATTCCAGTGAATTTGGCCCCTTGGAATCCGTGGCGGAACGGAGCCCCCCGCCCCACCACCCCACGAAAGCCCCGCAAAACGGAGCCTACCTGGCTGCGGCTCTGGCTCTGGTGGCGGCTCCGGCCACTGCTGGGCTGCTGCGGCCACAAATGGCGGCCGTCGTAGCGGACGCCATTTGCATCCCAATGCCGGCCCATGATAGGCTACGTAAATATTTATATAGCCTATGACGGCTAAAGCAAGGATGCAAATGGCGTCCCCTATGCCATTTCCATTCCTGCTTTAGCCAGGATAGACTACATAAATATTTACATAGCCTATCACAGGCTTGCGCAGGGACGCAAATGGCAGCCGCTACGACGGCCGCCATTTGTGGCCACAGCAGCCCGGCAGTGGTTGCACAACATATAGTACAACTCCACCTCCCTTTCTGTTCCACCTGTTCTCTTTGAACAAGTTATATCCTTCAATTGCTGTATTCTAGGGATGCACGAATCCCTTACCTTTTTCCAGTGGCGCCATCTGCTGGAGGGGGGGAGGCGCTCCGTCCCTCCCCCTGGAATCCTCCCCGGCCAGCTCTGCGGCGACTCCACAGAGCCACTGGCCCGGGCCGCCCGCAGGCGGACATCCGGCCACTGGGCTGCACAGGGACGCAAATGGTGGCCGCTGTAGCCGCCACCATTTGTGTCTGTGTCTTTAGCCGTGATAGGCTAAGTAAATATATACATAAATATATATGCGTTCCTTCCTATTGCTGTGATAGGCTACGTATATATTTACGTAGCCTATCACGGCAAAAGACAGGGGTGCAAATGGTGGCCACTATGCCATTTGCGCCCCTGTCTTTTGCTGCGATAGGCTACTTAAATATATACGTAGCCTATCACGAATAAACACACGGACGCAAATGGCGGCAGCTATGCCATTTGCATCCCTGCCCTGAGTCGTGATAGGCTATGTAGATACTTACGTAGCCTATCATGTCTTGCCAGGGACGCAAATGGCTGGAGCCGCCAGAGCCGCCGCCAGAGCCACCACCACCGGAGCCGCAGCCAGGTAGGCTCTGTTCCGCCATGGATTCCGGGGGGCTGAATTAACTGGAATTCGGCCTTCCTGGGATTCGTGGCATAATTCTCTAACATCCCTACTGTATTCCAGTCATGGGAGTCATCCCACCAAGTTTCAGTTACACCTTGATACACCTATCAAGTCATACTTTCCCTCTCTTTATTAAGAGTTCAAGTTTGTTCTGTTTGTTTCCCATACTCTGGGCATTAGTGTATAGTAGGGACAGCAGAGAATTCCGCCACGGATATTGGTGAGGCCGAATGCCAGTGCATTTGGACCCCCAAATATGTGGCAGAACAGCCTGCCACCCCCCCGCCCCCCGGGACGAGACTTACCTGGGGCGGATGTTCCGGGCAGCGGCAGCTCTGACGGCGGAGGCTGGTCTTCGGACCGGCCGCCGCCGCCGCCATTTGCAGTCTTGTCGGGTTTTTTTTTTACAAGACATGATAGGCAATGTAAATCTTTACTTAGCCTATCATGGCTGGGTAAAAAAAACAAACAAAAAAACGCATACGCAAATGGCGGCGGCTACGGCCACCGCCATTTGCATTCCTTATTTTTGGCCGTCTTAATCTACGTAAATATTTACGTAGACTAAGATGGTGAAAATAAGGGGAACACAAATAGCGTAGCAGGCGCTACTTGCGTCCCTTTTTGATTCCCTGTTTTAGCCTACGTAAATATTTACATAGGCTAAAATGGCGAATCAAAGAAGGACGCAAATAGCGCCCGCTACGCTATTTGCGTTCCCCTTTATTTTCACCGTCATAGTCTACGTAAATATTTACGTAGACTAAGACGGCCAAAAATAAGGAACGCAAATGGCGGCGGCCGTAGCCGCCGCCATTTGCGTACGCGGGTTGTTGTTTTTTTTACCCAGAGCCCTCTGCGGCCGGAAATTCGGCTGCGGACGGCTCTGGCCTGGGCCTGGCTGGCTGCTCTGCAGAGCTGCCGCGGAGCAGAGCCGGCCGTGGAGGATTCCGGGGGGAGGAACGGATCGCCTCCCCCCCGGTTGAGGATTCCGGGGGGAGGGACAGAACGCCTCCCCCCCCACCATCAACATAATCCGCGGAAAGGTAAGTGACTTTCATACATCCCTAGTATAGATATTGAAGACCATGTGCTTTATAGTCTGGCTTTCTTCCTCCATGTTTCTGAAGACTATTATTGGGCACCATTAGAGCTCTTCTCTCCATTGTGGTGCATGAGCCTTCATCCATTGTTACCCCCAACTTTACGTCTCCCTCTCCTGTAGGATTCAGTTTAAAGCTCATCAAGTTCTTCATGCTGTGGCCAAACACATTCTTCCCAGCCTTCGTGAGGTGCAACCTGTCCCTTGCCAACAGCCCATCTTCCAGAAAGTATAGCTCGTGGTCCCAGAATTCAAATCTTTCATGCCGGCACCACCCTCATAGCCAGTCATTCACCTGGAGTATTTTTCTTTCCCTTTCTTTCCCTCTTCTAATTACTGGAAGGATGGATGAGAAAACTATCTGGGCCCCCAAGTTCTTGAGTTTCCTTCCCAAAGCTTCAAAGTCTGACGTGATTTCTTCGTAGCTCCGCTTGGCAGTATCATTTGTCCCCACATGGATGAGAAGAAAGGGATACCTGTCAGTGGGCTTTATGAGTGCAGGCAACCCTTCAGTCACATCTCTAATCCATCCTCCTGGGAGACAGCATACCTGGCGAGTCCAGGGGTCTTTGCGACATACTTGGGTTTCGATCCCACACAGCAAGGAGACTCCAACTACTACTACTCTTCTCTTCTTGTTGTTGTAGGCCTTGGTTTCATCGCCTCTGCTTGACTGACCTCCAGCCTCTTGCTCGCTCTCATGCAGGTTCCCCTGTAATTCTTCCTCTGCGGGCTGTCCTGCAAAAGAATTTCTGAGGCTTGTCCTGCAGGAGCATGTCCTGCTTACTTCTGAGTAGATATGCACAGGCTTGTCATGCTTACTTCTGAGTAGACATGCGGCTGCTCATGCTTACTTCTGAAGAGACATACAGAGGCTTGGTATTTAGGATACTATTTGAAAGTGCTGCTGAGTGATTCTGTCCCACTTACTTCTCAGTAGACACGCAAAAGCTTATCCTGCTTTCTTCTGTGTAAGCTTAAAAGTGGTAAGAAACACATTTTGCCTCACCCACATTACTTTTGGCTACACTCACTATGCCTTTAATAAAATTCCTAGCACAGTGTATACCACAGCCTCCTTCGAGAAAACTGGCACCTCTTTGTGCTGCAAGGCGTTAATTATGGTTAGTGAGGGTGGGGGGAGGAGGCAATAACTTCTCAGCTAGTGTCAGGAATGCCTTGGCGGCTTCTCTCAGTAGAATCCAATAGCCAGCTCAAGACACAGACGATAGGGAATTCTTTTCAAAGCTTTAATCCTTTTACAACTTAATGACTCTTTCAGATGCTTATCACCAGAGGCTAAAGCAAAGAAACAGCAGCATGTTTCTACGCTTCAGGCAGGCAGTTGATCCATTTGAAAGAGAGTCACTTGAAGACCCAGAACTTATGGGCTAGGGAGAGATCCTCCCTCTTTCCCTTGGGTCCATGGGAGGCGGCCATTGCTTGCGTGCCAAACGGGCGCTACGCCTCCTTTCCGCACCCTCCATCGCTCGTCGCTCTTTGCGTCTGCGTCAAGCATCTAAGACGCCCCCCTCCCTCCTCTCACTACCTGGGTCACTATCTATGTCTGGAATGTCGGCAGGACGAATCTCTGCCAGGTGCTGAGCCTGTGAGGGATGAGCTGGCTCCACTCCCACGGATGGCTGTTCCTCCTCAGAATCAGAACTGCTCTGGGGCTCTCTGGGCTCAGTTTCCACCCTGACATCTAGCTTTTAACAGCAAAGAGGGGCAAAAGTGGCATTTTGTCCCCTTCCTCAGATAACAATAATTGAAACTGAGCCAACAAAATCAAAGAAGCATTAGACATCCCCATAGAAGATATTGCAGTTAGATGGTAGCACCTAAGTGGCAGTGATATATTGGGCAAATGGTTTGCAAATGTGTTACAGCTCATTGTCAAGAGTTCATCATCACTAACAGGTAGGGAAGGTTGTAATACACCCTTCACCCTCCAAAACAGCTCCTGGTCCACTCTACTGACAGAATGGTGGCAGAAAAAAAAATACTATTTCGTCACCACTGCCACAGAATAGGCATTCAACTGGTCTCTAAGGAGATTTTGGTTGGATTTCACCCTTAGTTTTCCACCAGAAGAAAAGGATTAGTTACATTTTTGTTTCCTAAAGAAGCAACTTGAATACTTATACTCCATAATATGTTTATATTTTGTTTTATGTTTCCTCTTACCTTTGTTTTACTGTCAAAGCAGGTGAATCCCAAAGCAAAGTCTATGGTGAAACACAAGCTTTCTCCTTGCCAGCTACATGTATAGGTTTTAGACTGAGAAAAGAATAAAGATAAAATATATTATGATCAGTAAAATATGTTCTTGCATTGTTGAAACTCCCAGGTAGTACAGACCAGAACAAATAATAGTGACTGTTTAAAATATGGTTGCAGTCCAATGCACACTTAATTGGAGTAAGTTCTACTGAAATGAGTAATAAATGTTAGGACCCCAAGCTAAAGCTTGGTAAAGTGTCTTAAAATGGTACGTCCACTTCATCATGACTTTACAAAGAATGAAAAATATATTGTGAAAGGTCGCACAATGTCCTATGTTCCTGATTTAATCAGAAGCAGATCGCAAGACAGTCAAGAACTAACCAGGAGCTGATAAAAAAGATATGATGTGAACACCATTGCCCAATTGTATGATCATGAACAGCAGATAGCAGAACATTATTGCGGTATGATTATGCCCTAAATTGAGCCTGTCTGGGTAGGAGAGGACCAGAGCTTCAGGAATGTGCACGTCCACCACCATATAAAAATGAAGTCAACATATCAGCAGCACGTACAAATATAGGTGTGATTCTGTGACAGATGAGATGGAGGAAACTGTCAAGTTCCAGTTCTTCTCAGTTCCTCATGTTTTAAGCTTGTATTGTCCTATTTCCATATGAGTTTGCAACTTTTTTAAATAAAAAAGTCAGCATGGAAATGTGTATGCATTTTCATCATGTACAATTTTCCTAATATGCACATCTCTGTATTCATTTTAGTCTAATATACAATTTTTGCAGTTTTCCCTTATATAATGCTTTTTATACTTCCCCCCACAAATATATACATTTCTGTGCACAATTTCCCCTAATATGCACATTTTGTCTACATTTTTGCTTGGAGAACTGCATTTCAAAATTCTGGGAAGTACAAAAACCAAAGGATAATGGTGTTCCTGTTCCAGTTTTCATATTGATTTGGGAAGTGTGCATTTGCTAAGTTCTTCTCAAAATGTGAACTGAACAAAATTCTCCTCCATTCTTAATGACAAACACCTACAGTGCCTTGCATAAGTATTCACCTGCCTTTGACTTTTCCACATTTTATTGTTACAACCTAGAATTAAAATAGATTTAATTAGATGTAATTTAATTGACACTGATCGACACAAAATAGTCCATAATGTTGAATTGGGGGGGGGGGATCTACATATTTTATAAAATGGTTCACAAATAAAAAACTGAAAAGTTTGGATTGCATAAGTATTCACCCCCTTTGCTGTGACACCCCTAAATAAGCTCTGGTACAACCAACTGCCTTCAGAAGTCACATAATTGGTTGAATGGAGTCCACCTGTGTGCAGCTCAAGTATCACATGATCTCAGATTTAATACATCTGTTTCTGGAAGGCCCCAGAGCTTGTTGGAGAGCATATCTAAACAAACAGCATCACAAAGACCCAAGAGCTATCAAAACAAGTCCAGGATAAAGTTCTGGAGAAGCACCAATCAGGGTTGGATTAGAAAAAAATATCCCAAACTATGAACATCCTCTGAAGCATTGTTAAATCTATTATTACAAAATGGAAAGAATATGTCACAACCTCAATTCTGTCTAGAGAAGGCTGTCTATCAAAACTCAGTGACTGGGTAAGGAGGGCATTAGTCAGAGAAGCGACCAAGAGGCCAATGGTAACTCTGAAGGACCTGGAGAGATCCACAGCTGAGATGGAGAAACTGTCCATAGGACAACTATCACCCAGATGTTCCACAAAGCTGGGCTTTATGGAAGAGTGGTGAGAACAAAGCCATTGCTGGGGGTGGGGTGAAAAAACATATCAAATCCCGTTTGGATTTTGTCAAAAGGCATGTGGGAGACAGAGCAAACATGTGGGAAAAGGTTCTCTGGTCTGATGAGATCAAAACTGAACTTTTTGGCCTTACTGCAAAACCTTATGTGTGGCGCAAAGCCAGTAGTGCTCATTGCTCTGAGAACCCCATCATGACAGTGAAGCATGGTGGTGGTAGCATCATGCTGTGGGGATGCTTTTCATCAGCAGGGACTGGGAAACTGGTCCGGATTGAGGGCAAGATGGATAGAGCCAAATACAGAGCAATTCTAGAGGAAAACCTGTAAAGTCTGCAAGGGACCTGCTGGGACTGGATTGAAGGTTCACCTTCCAGCAGGACACTGATACACAGCCAGAGTTACACTGGCGTGATTTTAAAACAATAACCTGAATGTCTTAGAATGGCCCAGTCAAAGCCCAGACCTCAATCCAATTGAGAATCTGTTGCAAGACTTGAACATTGCTGTTCACCAACAGCCCCCTTCCTACCTGACAGAGCTTGGATAATGTTGCCAAGAATGGGCAAGAATGGGCAAAAATTGCAGGATCCAGCTTCGCAAAGCTGCTAGAGCCTTACCCCAAGAGATTTACAGCTGTAATTGCTTCCAAAGGTGCTTCTACCAAGTATTGATACTTGGTGGTGGTGGTGAATACTTATGCAGGGTGGTGGTGAATACTTATGCAACCAACAAATGCCAGTTTGTTTTTTGTTTAATTAACGTTTGTGCCACAATAAAAATATTTTGCACCTTCACAGTGTTAAGTATGTTGTGTAAATCAAATGGTAAAAATGCCAATTAAATCTATTTAATTTCAGGTTGTAACTCAACAAAACGTAGAAAAGTCAAAGGGGGGTGAATACTTATGCAAGGCATTGTATATGCTGATGTAGCTCAACAGTGCCCCATAGGGGGTTTACATTTCAGCCCTCTGCAGGTAAACCTGAATAGGCTAAATCATAGCTTTTGTTTCCAAATATACATTGAGAAATTAAGCTCTTTTGCACAGTAATTTTTCCAGCTAATACTGGGCAGTTCTTTCATACTTCAAGTGTAGGGTTGTTAAGAAGATGAGTCTAGTCACTAAGCAATTTTCTATTTCTTCGCTAGACCACTGATATCAGAAATGCAGCATATCGTGCTATTGGAGAAAACAAGTCTCTGCTAAGAGGCTGGCTTTCACTGATCTCATACTCCCATAAATATGGGACTCTGCTCTCAGTTTGGGTCTTCCTAGTGACATCTAATCAGGAGGCCAAGATGCTCTCTCTCAGAACCTCTTCTCTGCAAGGACCTGCATATATTTTGAAACCCATGATCCTACTTATGTAGGTAACATGTAACTAGATAAATTAGACTTTATTTGGCATTCTGTGTATGTGATTGTTGCCTTCCCTTGTTCTTCTTGTTTTCCCCATTTCCAAAATGAACTCCTTTTTATATCTGGATATTTGGCTGTATTGTTTTAAATGGGAATTTCTCACCAAAACCTCCCCCATCTGCAGGACTGCATTGTTGCTAATCTTCCTCTTGTATTCTTAGGATTTTCACAAGGTTTTGTTAAGTTTTGTGTTTTTGAGTTTGGGGCAAGAAAATCAAATTGCCTTTCTTTTTATTTTTATCTTAGAGCTGAGTTGAAGGGCTTCGAACATCTCACCTGGACTACGGTGTTCAAGCAGAGATTAGCCTGTGGTGGCAGCCTATCAACAACTCTGTTTTGGGGAGCTGTTGTAAAGAAGGGGTCTACCAGTAGGGGAAGACATCCCGACTCCCAGATCCGTAACACAGTAGCCAAGATCCTTCCACCTTGTTTGAATATTCAGTGAATCAAATATTTATACATTTGATGATCATACAGTTCATACACTGATGCCATTTGTGTGATGGTGGGTGTATATATTCTTGAGACTATTCTTCACCAGAGGATCTTTCCATCAGAACTGATATCTGAACTGGGACAAGCAATGCAAATATATATTCTTGGATTGGTTCCAACTAGAGATGCTGGAGAAATACGAGATGGATTAAAATGAGCTCGGATTTCTAAGAATCTGACCCATGGAATCCGCTGCGGAGTGACCCCCTCAGGCCATGCGGAGTCCGTGGGTGTTCGGATGATTTTTTTACTTTCCCAAAATGTCCGCATATAAATCCATAGAAAAATACGTAAGTTTCTGCTGAGGAAACGTTGAATGGAATGGGGGACAATACACTAAATGTTACATACTGAGGTAAATTATGTAAATTTGATTGAGCGGGTGGTGGCGATGCAGTTGAAGGCACACTTGGAAGACACTGAGTATCTAGACCCATTTCAGTCGGGCTTCAGGCCTGGGCATGGGACAGAAATGGCCTTGGTTGCCTTGGTAGATGATATGAGGAGGGCTCTGGATAGGGGTGAATGCTCCTTCCTTGTTCTCCTCGACCTCTCAGCGGCTTTTGATACCGTTGACCATGGTATCCTCCTGGACCGTCTGGAGGGGTTGGGCATTGGAGACACCATATTGCGGTGGTTCCGGTCCTTCCTCTCCAGCAGGTACCAGAGGGTAGCACTGGGAGAGGAGGTTTCGGACCTGTGGCCACTCACTTGTGGGGTGCCACAGGGTTCCATCCTCTCCCAGATGCTATTTAATATCTATGTGAAGCCACTGGGGACTATCATCAGGAGGTTTGGGGTGCGGTGTCATCAATATGCGGA
Organism: Heloderma suspectum; assembly: GCF_057233095.1. Classification (NCBI taxonomy): domain Eukaryota; kingdom Metazoa; phylum Chordata; class Lepidosauria; order Squamata; family Helodermatidae; genus Heloderma; species Heloderma suspectum. The sequence continues at coordinate 280,072,959 of NC_139458.1, forward strand.
TGACACGCAGCTCTACCTCTCATTCAAATCTTCACCAAGGTTGGCCATAGAATCCCTGTCCAAATGTCTGGAGACGGTGAGTGGCTGGATGGGGAGGAATAAGCTGAAACTGAACTCTGACAAGACCGAGGTACTTTTGGTGGGAGACAAGAGGAGGCTGGGGGATGTTGACCTGGTGTTGAATGGGGTACGACTACCCTTGCAAGACCAGGTCTGCAGCCTGGGGGTCATTTTGGACTCCCAGCTGTCCATGGAGGCTCAGGTGTCAGCTGTGAGCCGGATAGTGCTGTATCAACTCCATCTGATACGGCGGCTGTGCCCCTTCCTTCCCGACCATCTGCTCCTATCCGTAGTACATGCCCTGGTCTCCTCTTGTTTAGACTACTGTAATGCGCTCTACGTGGGGTTACCCTTGAAGACGGTTCGGAAGCTGCAGCTGGTACAGAATGTGGCAGCTCGCCTGATTAAAGGCAGCCGCCGGTGAGATCACATCACTCCAGTGCTGAAGGAGTTGCACTGGTTACCAGTTGTTTTCCGGGCCAAATTCAAGGTGTTGGTTTTGACCTTTAAAACCCTATATGGTTCCGGCCCAGCCTATCTTAAGGAGCACCTCCAGCAGCACCAGATAGGCCGCTTAACAAGATCAGCCTCGGATGGCCTTCTCTCTGTCCCATCAGCCAGGACAGCTAGACTGGTGGGGATGAGGGAGAGGGCCTTTTCTGTGGTGGCCCCCACTCTGTGGAACTCCCTCCCTAGAGAACTCCGCCATGCCCCCTCTTTAATGAGCTTCCATCGTGAATTAAAAACGTGGTTGTTCAGGCAGGCATTTGGGGTGGGTTAGGGTATTTTAGAAAATGTTTTTACTGTAGAATTTTATTGTTTTAAACTGTTTTATTGTATGTTGTACATCGCCCAGAGTGGCTGGGTGACCAGCCAGATGAGCGATTAATAAATTTAATAATAATAATAATACTTACGTAAACACTTATGTAAATATTTATGTAGTTATTTCTGTACTTTTCCGCATGATGAAAAAAAAATTCACATCTGTCTGTGGGCAGATGACGGAACAAAAGGCACCTGACAATCTGCTAAAAACAGACGGAGAGGATTTCACTCTGTCCATACATCCCTAGTCCCAACAAGCTACATAGCTTGTGATGACTGTTTGATAGCAAGGAACCAGTCCTTTGATGTCCTGCTTCCTTCTAAACTTCTCCACTTAACGCCCCCCCCCCCGCCAACACACACACACACGCACACACACATCTTTTTATTTCTTTGCTGCCTTGTTAAACCAGGTGTCATTGCAGTCTGTATGACAAGTGGGGAGTTAATGGTCTCAGCTATCCTATCTGCCACTACAAATGTTAAATCTGAAGTCTGGATGAAAACGTTAAAGACATTCTGAAACTTAAAAAAAAAAAAACTTTTAAAACAAAACTATTTAAATGTAGATCATATATTTTTGAGAATCCAGGATTAAATTCACTGAGGCAGTAATACTCCATGAACATTTCACCATTAAAAAAAAATCTATGGGCATGAAGTTGATTCAGAATGCAAATAAGCTGACAGTTACCCATTTAGGAGCTATCAACAGCCTATGAACACATCACTTCTTAAAGATACAGTATTTTAAAAGCTGTGAAATACTGCATAACTTGCACATGCATGGATTTTTTTCACACAATTATCTTAGTGATTTATGAACTTTGAATGCTAGAGATAAATTGTTTGAATATTTAAATGGTATTGTGGGCTTGTTGGCTATTGTTTACTTCACAATACAATTCTTGTTTATACATGGTAAACTTCATTCTGAATCAGATGGATTTAAAGAAGACTTCTATTTGACACATACACATTTTGTCCTTGGATAGACTCAGAACCCCTCCCACCCAGCCCTTTTGAAAATGGAATTGAATGCGGGTCAGTGCATGAACTCCTGTCTTTGCTAGTACTTTTTGCTTTTAGGTGGGCATGCTACTGTCTTGTCACAACTACACTAAAATGATGGATTTCTCAATTGTTTCTCTGGGCAACAATCACTTCTGTGCCAGGAAAGACATCCCCCACCAAGGGTTCGAAATAAACCAGGAAGCCCTTTCGCCAGACAATGGGTGCATATATTGCTCTACTTTTTCCTCTATCGGATGGCTGCCTTAAATATCAATCACAGCTGTGACTTCATTCATTGGTTAAAAACAGTGGAAGGCGGGGACAGGCTCATTTCATGCAAAGCAATTTGTTAAATTGGTGCCTGAACATTTGCCTTTGTATCTCTTGTTCTACAGGGGGTAGAGAAATGAAAGCTCAGACCTTGGGCCCCTGCTGGCTTCAGGCCTGGTACTGGAGGCCAGGACCCCCCAGGATACAGGTGCAATCTGCCTTAGGTCATGACCACGTGGCTTAGAATTTTTCATGGCATTGGTTTTCAGGTTTTCTAAAAGAAGTTATCTATTTCAGATATACTCATCCAGATACATTAAAGACACCCTTGATTTCCCCTCTGCCTGGACCATTATTTATGGAATGGAAACCCTACATCACATTTTATAGTGCATATTGGTCACTATGCTGCTACAAGCCTTATTTAGAATGTTCTCAAGCATACAATTTAGGTATACAATCAATGCAGTTAGTGCTTTTTACCAATGGGTAATTGCTGCAATCACTGCATGCAGCATGAACAAAGTTCAGCAACACCACACAGGCATTTCAGGTGGTGTTCATTGTATATGGGTTAAACCGCATCATGTATATGTGGCCTCTGTTATAATCACAGGGAAGAAAAAGGAAAAAGCAAGCTAGAACTCCTGCCCACCCACAGCAATCTATGAAATCCAGATCACTTGCCATAAGCAAAGGTATTCTTTAGAAAAAGAAGCAAATGGCTTCATGCTATGTGAGCCAAGAGTAACTACTTCAAGGTTGTTAGTAAATATGCTGTGGGGGAAAGATTCAAATGCTTCATACAGCCATCAGTCAGACAATGAGGACAGCTATATCACCGCCTGTCTCATCAATACATCTTTAAAGCAGCTGCAGTTTCTGTACATATGTTTACAAAGCTTTCTTTCTCTGAATTTTTGCCCTGATTGTGTGGATCTGACTTATTCACAATTATTTCAGATGGGATTTACAGACTTGTCAATCGCTGCTCATGCAGTTTGCTCTTGCCATAACTTTCAGTGCTCTTTTAGTTTTAGTGAATATATTTGAACTTCTTTACACATTTTTGGTGTTTCTGCACATGAATGCAGCAGTGTATGCACTTCCATTTTGCTTCTTTTGGAGTATATATGCTGGGTGCATTATTTCACAATATTTTAAAATCTCACAATAGTAAACTGTGTACATGAAGTGCTAGTGTTTTTTTTTTTTTTAATGGCACAACAGTATCCCAGACTTTAACATTTTGCTACCAAGTTTCACTATAAGATCTAAAAACATTTGCCTCCAGAAGCACTTCTGCTGTAATTATTGCTAGAAGGAAAGCAAGAAGTAGTTCCTGAACCTGAAGCATAGGTAGTCAACATGATTCCTGTGACCGTAATTCCAGAGATCTGCATCCTCATCCAGTGCTAGCCAGGAGTTTTTGTTGTTGCTGCTGCTGCTGCTGTTGATATGGACTAGTTTTGTGGCTATAGATAAAAATATGAATGCACATACTATCTGCATCATAATACATTGCTTGTTGGGCTTTTATGCACATTGAAATGTGCATCCTGAGCTCCTTTATTTGTTTTTTTCTTGAGTCAAGGTGTTATGGCTGTTAGCAAAGTGCTAATATTGCTGAGAAAATTAGTCAGGCTCATACACAGCAGAACTGCATTTTATAAATTATACATTTTATAAATGCTGCAACAGTAAACTGCAAATTACATGACAAAGCATGACTTCAGCAGAAAAACCAGTTCAGGAAGTTAGAGATGCAGTTTCTTGGATCAGAGAGAGGAGATACAAACAAACACTGAGCTGTAACCAGCTAACATGATAAGTTATAGCTTCACCTATTACACCCTTAAATGATCTATTTAAACATTGTTGCCTCACCAACAATCACACGACCTTTTGTTCTTTAAAAAAATGCTATTTCAATATATATATATTCGCTGGTGTATATAGATTACTTGGAGAGAGAGAGAGAGAGAGAAATAGCAAATGCACAATTCTGAAAACATGTATTTCTTTATTTTATTTGTACCCCACCTTTCTACCAAAATATGACACCCAAGAATTAGAGATTCTCCATATAAAATTGGAAGCCATATGGAGCAGCATACAATGCACAACCAACTCATAAAGAAACAGAATGCAGGAAGTCTGCCCTTCTCTATATTTCCCTCAATTTGCTACATCCCTCCATGTGCTCTCAACAACCCCTCACAGCTCCTTTAGGGCCAGTTGTCAGCCTATGGAAAACTGCTATAGATTGTTCTGTGTTCCCTTAATCAAATCCTCTCTCACATTTTTGCAATGCAGATTTTATCAAAAGAAGCATTGCTCCCATCTTCTGATATGAAACCTATTTCAGGTTTCTATATTCCTGTTACAAGCAGCTTTACAAGCATGTCTGCTTGATCACAAGGTAATTCAATTTCAAACTCAGCTTCTATGATCTTTATTCGTGTTGATTTCATGCATCTTGCTAAAAGTAATAAGGAGCAAAAGCCTATCCTGTATGCTTATTTCAGTTTTCCTCTGCAATGGTAATGAGTAGGATCAGCAATATACAGCCCCAAACCAAGTACTGCCCGTCCAAACAAAACATGAATATGGAACACACTGTAATGTAGATGTTATTTTTAGGTCCCATGTCTTCTATCACTATTATGGCTGAATATTTATGCAGTAATATTGGCACAGGTGTGTTTGTGAGCATCTAGCATATTGCATGTATCATTCCTTAGTGCTCTCAGTTACACAGGCATATTTACAGTGATCTTTCTATTTATATGGGTCCTTCTACCTGCTTAGTTTTAAAATAGTCTGCCCCTTATACCAATGTAGTCCTTATGCTTATGAATGGAGCGGGGAAATGTACCAAATTTAGCAGGTGTTGCAAGAGTTCAGAATCACCCTGTGCAAAGAATGGTGTGGAACGGCAGCAGCTCCATAGTTGAATAACAACGTCGTCCACTTGAGCTACTGTTGATAGAATGCAATGTGGGAGGGGCATGGTTTTGGCTAAAACTGGGGAGAGGAGGAGGGGAGTCAGGGCCTGGGATTTAGGATTTCATTACAGGTCCCCTTAGTTTTCCTCCTATAATTGAAGCACTGGTTGTTATTCCTCCTTGAATTCCCATATTCAAAACTGCTTGAACCTCATAATCCTCATTGACTTCCTGTCCAAGCTTCTGTATGTGACACAGTTCCCACTTCCCTGCCTCCTACATACAAAGCACACAGGTAGAAATAGTAGAGACAAACTATCTATATACCATCTCCCTAGCAGTTTTAGAATGAGGGACATGCACTAATTAAAGCACACTATTGTAGTATGCCTGTTTTAGTTTGATAAATGTTGGTAAACACTTCTATCATTTGGGCTTGAAGGCGTGGTTACAGAGTTTGATGTTAGAAGACTATTGGCTTCTTCACACGGAGCTTTTATCTTGCTATTAAGATTGATTACTCATGGAAGTTTGCGGGTCCTTTAGATGACATCATTAACCTCCAGGGCGTCTCCCACACTAAATGACCTTTGTTCAATTTTTTAAAAGCTCGGCGATAATGAGCTATCAAATTACAGCGTTTGGGTTTCGCTTGAGTTCCCTCTGTGAAGAAGGAAAAGCTGCAATAAGAGGAGCTGGTTGTTGTTGTTCAGTCGTTCAGTCGTGTCCGACTCTTCGTGACCCCATGGACCATAGCACGCCAGGCCTTCCTGTCCTGCGCTCTCTCCCGGAGCGTGCTCAAGTTCATATTCATTGCATCCGTGATGCTATCTAGCCATCTCATCCTCTGCCGTCCCCTTCTCCTTTTGCCTTCAGTCTTTCCCAGCATCAGGGTCTTTTCCAGGGAGTTTTCTCTTCGCATTAGGTGGCCAAAATATTTGAGCTTCAGCTTCATTATCTGTCCTTCCAATGAGCACTCAGGGTTGATTTCCTTTAGGATGGACTGATTTGAACTCCTTACAGTCCAGGGGACTCGTAAGAGTCTTCTCCAGCACCACAGTTCGAAAGCATCAATTCTTCGGCGCTCAGCCTTCCTTATAGTCCAGCTCTCACAGCCATACATTACTACTGGGAAAACCATAGCTTTGATTAGACGGACCTTTGTCGGCAAGGTGATGTCTCTGCTTCTTACTATGCTTTCTAGGTTTGCCATAGCTTTCCTCCCAAGGAGCAAGCATCTTTTAATTTCATGGCTACAGTCACCGTCTGCAGTGATCTTGGAGCCCAAGAAAGTAAAATCTGTCACTGCTTCCATTTCTTCCCCTTCTATATGCCAGGAAGTGATAGGGCCAGATGACATGATCTTAGTTTTTTTAATGTTGAGTTTCAAACCAACTTTTGCACTCTCCTCTTTCACCCTCAACAAGAGGCTCTTGAGATCCTCTTCGCTTTCTGCCATTAGGGTGGTATCGTCTGCATATCGGAGGTTGTTGATAATTCTCCCAGCAATCCTAATTCCGACCTCTGATTCATCCAACCCGGCATTTCTCATGATGTACTCTGCATATAAGTTAAATAAGCAGGGTGACAATATGCAGCCTTGTCGTACTCCTTTCCCAATTTTGAACCAGTCGGTTGTTCCATCTCTGGTTCTTACTGTTGCTTCTTGACCCTCGTACAGGTTTCTCAGGAGACAGGTAAGGTGGTCTGGTACTCCCATCACTTTAAGAATTTGCCAGAGTTTGTTGTGATCCACACAATCAAAGGCTTTAGCGTAGTCAATGAAGCAGAAATAGACGTTTTTCTGGAATTCTCTTGCTTTCTCCATGATGCAGCGAATGTTGGCGATTTGATCTCTAGTTCCTCTGCCTCTTCGAAACCCAGCTTGTACTTCCGGTAGTTCTCGGTTCGCATACTGCTGAAGCCTAGCTTGTAGGATTTTGAGCATCACCTTGCTGGCATGTGAAATGAGCGCAATTGTGCGGTAGTTGGAACACTCTTTGGCGTTGCCCTTCTTTGGAACTGGAATGTAAACTGACCTTTTCCAGTCTTGTGGCCACTGTTGAGTGTTCCAGATTTGTTGGCATATTGAATGCAGCACTTTAACAGCATCATCTTTTAGGATTTTAAATAGCTCGGCTGGAATACTGTCATCTCCGCTAACTTTGTTGTTACTAATGCTTCCTAAGGCCCACTTGACTTCACTCTCTAGGATGTCCGGCTCAAGTTCAGTGACCGCACTATCATGGCTATCAGGGACATTAAGATCTTTCCTGTGTAGTTCTTCTGTGCATTCTTGCCACCTCTTCTTAATCTCATCCGCTTCTGTTAGGTCCCTGCCTTCTTTGTCCTTTATCATGCCCATCTTTGCACAAAACGTTCCCTTGAGATCTCCAATTTTCTTGAATAGATCTCTAGTCTTTCCCATTCTGTTGTTTTCCTCGATTTCTTTGCATTGTTCATTTAAGAAGGCCTTCTTGTCTCTCCTTGCTATTCTCTGGAACTCTGCATTCAGTTGGGTATATCTTCCCCTTTCTCCCTTGCTTTTCGCTTCCCTTCTTTCGTGAGCTACTTGTAAAGCCTCATCAGACAGCCACTTTGCTTTCTTGCATTTCTTTTTCTTTGGGACGGATTGAGTTGCTGCCTCCTGAACAATGTTAGGGACCTCCGTCCATAGTTCCTCAGGCACTCTGTCTATCAGGTCTAATCCCTGAAATCTATTCCTCACCTCCACTGTATATTCATCAGGGATATGATTTAGGTCATACCTGAACGGTTTAGTGGTTTTCCCTACGTTCTTCAATTTAAGCCGAAATTTTGCAAGAAGCAGCTCATGATCTTAGCCACAGTCAGCTCCAGGTCTTGTTTTTACTGACTGTATGGAGCTTCTCCATCTTTGGCTGCAAAGGACATAATCAATCTGATTTCGATATTGACCATCTGGTGACGTCCATGTGTAGAGTCGCCTCTTGTGCTGTTGGAAAAGAGTGTTTGCTATGATCAGCGTGTTCTCTTGGCAAAACTCTATTAGCTTTTGTCCTGCTTCATTTTGTACACCAAGGCCATGCCTGCCTGTTATCCCGGTGATTTCTTGACTTCCTACTTTAGCATTCCAATCCCCTATGATGAAGAGGACATCTTTTTTTGGTGTTAGTTCTAGAAGGTGTTGTAGGTCTTCATAGAACCCATCAACCTCAGCTGCCTCGGCGTCAGTGGTTGGGGCATAGACTTGAATTACTGTGATGTTGAATGGTTTGCCTTGGATTCGTACTGAGATCATTCTATCATTTTTAAGATTGTACCCCAGTACTGCTTTTCCCACCCTTTTGTTGACTATGAGTGCTACTCCATTTCTTCTAAGGGATTCTTGCCCACAATAGTAGATATGATGGTCACCTGAATTAAATTCGCCCATGCCTGTCCATTTTAGTTCGCTGATTCCCAAGATGTCGATGTTCAATCTTGCCATCTCATGTTTGACCACCTCCAGCTTACCTTGATTCATTGATCTGACACTCCAGGTTCCTAAACAATATTGTTCTTTACAGCATCGGATTTTCTTTTCACCGCCAGACACATCCACAGCTGAGTGTCCTTTCGGGTTTGGCCCAGCCGCTTCACTCTTTCTGGCGCTACTTGGAAATACCCTCTGCTCTTCCCCAGTAGCATATTGGACACCTTCCGACTTGAGGGGCTCATCTTCCGGCGTCATATCTTTTAGCCTTGTGATACGTTCCATGGGGTTTTCTTGGCAAGAATACTGGAGTGGGTTGCCATTTCCTTCTCCAGTGGACCACATTTTGTCAGAACTCTCTGCCATGACCTGTCCGTCTTGGGTGGCCCTGCACGGCATAGCTTATGGCTTCACTGAGTTACGCAAGCCCCTTCGCCACAACAAGGCAGTGATCCATGAAGGGGAAGAGGAGCTGGACCACAGCGCTATCTAGTGGCTGTATAATGAAACATCTGGAAGACTCAGATAGGGGGGGAAAGGAGGGGGGAAATGGGCAGGGGAAGGAAACACATGTTAAGGGAGTATATCATGATCCTGCATTTAAAACAGAAGCAGAAAGCCCGCATTTTAAATGCGGGATTTTAAGCTGGTGTAGAGATGCTCTATGTCAGATACAACAGCATATATGAACACTGCCTTTACATTGTATTATCACTATACTATGCTACACTACGTGATATTATAACTACATTTATATTAGCCATATTAGTAGAAAATGCCCTTTTTGCACTTTAAAACCTAAACAGTAAGGAGAAGAAATAGCCATTGAGATCTGTTTAATATGATAGCATGGTAGAAATGTTTAATGTTAGGGGGAAATGCATAGAGATAAGGATTACTTGTGGGTTCTCTTTATAATGTTGTTGCAGTTTGCTTCATTATTTTTGTAGCTGACAAAACATCCAAATAAACCAAGTTATCAAATAAATAAATAAATAAATAAATATGTTTAATGTTGCCACAGCCAGATGTCCAACAGAACTATGTGGCTCTTAAGAGTGTGGGTTTCTAAAATTAGATTTGAGGTGAACTAGTCTTAGTGAAATAACAAAAAACGACAAAGAAAACTGAAAGTGTAATACGTTCCTATGCATAATGAAAACAATCTAAACCTTAATTGTGTAATTAAAGTCATTCTTCTCATAACAAACAGATAATTATCTTTTAATGACCCCATAAATCTAGCTTAATTTAACTGCTATTAATATCTTACTTGAATTTATAGAGCCCATTATAGCAAGTTTGTATTTTCTTTTGTTTTCTTAGGAAGATAAATCTCTTTTTCCCCAAAACATCAACAACAAAAGTATAATGCTACTGTCTCAATGCAACACCAGCAGTTATGGGTTTAAGATGAGATGTATCTTGTTAAACTGGACAGGTTTAACAGGGATGTAACATGAAGACACTAGATATGGAATTCTTACTACATGATATGGTGATGGCGATTACTGGATATGGCTTTAATATAAATGGATAGACAAATCACGGAGAATGTTAATTGATTATTATTAACCATGATAGCTAGGTATGTAATCTCCACATGCAGAGCCAGTATACCTTTAATGTTAATCATCAAAATCCAGGGGCGCCTGATTCCAACATATCTTACTTGCAAGCTTCAAATGGGCATCTGGTTAGTCAACACCAGATGAAGAATGAGTGCTGGACTAGATCATCTTTCAGTCTGATCCAGCAAAGCAATTTGTATACTCTTAATATACTGGCACAAGAATCAAGGGGCCAGAAGAACATGATTAATAATACTGGCAAAAGTATAATTTCTGCCACAATAATTTGATATGCTTCTATCTTGATTTACTTCGGGATGCTAGTCTTCAGGATCTCCAGCCCTTTCAATCCTTACAATTCTAGGGTTGAAATTTAATTCACCAATCCCACACATTGACTGCTGTGACTTTTCCAGTGACTGAAAAAAAGAATCCCATGGAACTTGGGTGGCTGTCTAAAAGATCCAGGTTATAATAGGCTTCTTTGGCATTACGCTCTGGACTAGCTAAAAAGTTTAACTTGCTTACAGTTGGCTATGATGTCAGCTGCTCATTGGATGACCTCAGACAGTTTAGTTCCACTGATCCCCCTTATCCCCACTAAGGGTGACCACAAAAGTCATTGTATAATTGAGAAAATATAATGAGGCTAAGCCGTATATTATCCAGAGAAAAGAAAGTAATAGAACTTGAAATCTTTAAATGCTACTTCTTACCACTTTTTATACGGTTTATATTTAGATACAGTGTCAAGATAAAGCTAGATATACATATACCCTACTATTAAATATTTTGATTGTTCTTATGTTATAAATATGCACTGGTTGATAAAGGCTACATGTAAATATTGAGGAAGTACAGCCTTCCCCAACCTGGTGCCCTCCAGGTGTTTTCAACAGGTAGCCCTGACCATTATGAAATCTGAAACTTCTGGAGGGTACAAGGTTCAGGAAGCCTGTAGTAGTATGTACAGAAGCCCCTCTCCCTCAGTGTTAGAAATATCGGTTGGGGAACAGGCTCCGGTTCAGACATTGTCCCATTTAAACCATAACATGAATGAGCGTGAGTGAGCCTTGGGTCATTGCACTCCCATATATTCCTCTGGCTCAACTTCAAGGAGATTGGAAGCATTTGCTTCCTGTTTAACACTAACTGTGGTTTATTATGTCCGAGCAAATTGCTTTTAGTTTAAACTAGGGCTTATTTTAACAAGTTTAGTTTAAACTAGGGCTTGTTTTAACAAGTAATGATCACACAATGGTTACTGTTTGCGTTAAACTGTTAGTGTTAGACAGGAAGTGGACGCTTCCAGTCTCCTTGAGTTCATACCAGAAGAGGAAAGGGGAGGGGGAGCATGCGAGTCCAAGGCTTGCTCATATTTATTTATTAACCATGGTTTAGTGTTATGCCCCAAATGGGCCATTAGAACAAAACACGGTTTATCCAGCAGAAGGTGATTCTGCCCAAGTTTCTACCATCTCTCCCTTGCCCATCAGCCTTTGACGTCACAGATCACTCAACTCAGCAAGATCCCCTGACCCTTGAGGAAGCACTTTTGGGAGGCAGGGCCCAGGGGGCTGGCAGGAAGAGGCGATAAGGGAAAGTCAGCTTCCATCTGCCACCTTCCTCAGGTAGATATCTGGATCCAACAGTTATGTGGATCTGCAAGTTATATGAAATCCATTAAGAATACTCAATTTTGTCTGTCTGTTGAGAACTGATAAAATTAGTCATGGCAATTTTCTCAGTTACAATCTATATTAATGTTTCTGAAATGTTTATGAGTATGTAGAAAGATAGTGCTGTTTTATTTTATAGAGGCTGCTTTACAGTTTGTGGTACCACTAGGTGATGGTGTAATAATATGCAACAGTGGAAAACATCAGCAGGGGCATATAATTTAGCATTTGATGTGCTCCAAATGGGGTATGCAGTTAAAAGAACATGATTAGTACAAGTCATGAACATGAGATCAGCAACAGTATGTTGAAATAGACCTGCAGAGAAGTGATATTTGTGTCAGTGAAGTTACAGGAAAAGTACATTAGTCAGGATGGTAATGGATAGATCTTTGCCACCTCAGTGTTTGCTCTATATGAGTATTCAGATTAAGAAGTTGTGGGACATAAATTTCAACTTTCAGATATAAACACTGTCAGATTGTAAGACACTGTCTTCAGTTAAAGAACATTTTTAGATTGATCCACTAAGATTCATTCAAACAATCACAATGAGCTTATGTGGCTTAAAGGCTGAGTTTTGTTTTCTGTAGAAAACTGTGTGTATTGGGTTTGATAGTGCAAGACTGTATAGAAATTATCTAATTCAACTAACAAAAAACCTCTTGGTTTTAACATGTTTTGTTAAGGGCTTTCCATGTTCACTGAACGTCCAGCTGTAAAGCGCCCTGTTCTTAAAATACCCCTTATTTATGCAATATCCAGCTCCACCACTACCTTGGAGCGCTGGATGGCTATCGGTGGCATTGTGGTGGACATTAATCCGAGATTCGTCTGTTCATTGGAATAGACACATGAAGTCTATGATGATACCATTCCATGTTGCAAGTACCCAACTGGTAACTATACCATCCAGACAGAATGATAAGAGTTGGAAGTAGTGTGGTCACTTATACATTGCCAAAAAAGAGGAAATGTGTCATTAAAAAGGGTCAGAGATTTGCATTAAATTTGCATTGGCTAATGTATATGTATAAATGCAAATTAAAAAAGAATGGCTTTCATTTAAATAAAAAATATAATACATCTCACCACAGTAAGTCTATTACCAGTTGGCCTGTGTACCTGCTGCTCAATCGGCTGTCCAGGTGCTAACTGCTGATGGCAACTATTAAATAAAGCCAGGCCTCTCATCTCCATCTCAGGGGCCTTACAGTTGACATACAAACAGAATATCCACAGATGCTGTGTCCATTCTAACATGCTACATAAGGTTGCACCTATTGAATTTTTGCCTGTCGTGGTAGGAGAGTACTGGGCCCTCTGCCTCTTACATGCAACTTAGCAGCCCCTTAAGTTTATGAGATTATGCTGGAGGGTTAGTAAAAGCCAAAAAACAACACTGAGGCCTAGCCGTTTTGAGGCAAAAATTAAGCCAAATGAAAAAGGAAACCACTCTGAGATAGAAGCAGTCAACTGCAGCCCTATAACACGCATGCACATATGGGTACGGAGAAAAGAAACTGTGATAATGGTCACTAGATTAGATGATTTTTTTAAAAAATATATGTTTGAAGAATTAACACTGCAGCTCCTATCCCCTCACCCAAACTTCTCTCTCTCCCAACTGCTTAATGTTAACTGACAGAACTCCCTTCTTTCCCTTCTCTTCTTTTGTCTCCCTCGTAAGTAGCCACAGTTGCTTCCTTCTGCCCCCTCCTGCCTGCAGGATCATTTATCCCCTTATGAACTGCCAAAGGATACAATGGGCTGAAAAAACCCAGTTTTTTTAATATGTTACTACTTATAGCACAGCATGTATTAGACCTTCCTCCTGACCTGGCACAACAAACTGTTTCCCGAAAGATACTGAACAAGTGGAGAAATTGCACAATAATATTTAACCCCAGCATGGATGCCTTTATTCAGCAGAGAGACACCAACCACCCTATAATGGTGTGACAACAGCAGTTGTTTCGACTTTTCAGAGCTTGAAGAGTGGTCATGTAATATCATTTTGGACACAGGTAGAACACCTCAGTCTTTTCCAAAGTACTTTAAAAAATGTGCATATAAGCTTTCAATATAGAATCTATTCAGAATGCATTAAAAAATTAGTCATACCTATAGAATGGCAAAAGTTTCATGCTATGTATGTTTTATATTACTTACCCCTGTTCTTTGAACTTCCAAAAAAATTGCTCTTTGAAATGATTTCTCCCATACTGCCAGCTCATTCCCCAGTTCCACATTGAAAAAATGACTCTTGCCATGTCCAACCACAACACTGAAACAATATGGCCGCTGATCTTCAAGCTCATAATCTTGGTGGATACCTAAATACAAGTTTGCTTGTAGCCAGCAATCATCATTAAGCCAGAGCTGAAAGACATATTTACAGGAGATATTTAATCAGAAATGGACAATATATATATACTTGCTCTTAATTCTTGCTAATCTAATTATTAGGGCTGTCACCTGCCTACAGAATTTCTAGTTGGTTGCCTTTTAACCAAAGCTATGGATTGACCAATGGATTAATACATTTGCCTGTCACCAAAACCTCAGTACAGTTACTTTTCTGAGACTTTGAAGGATGTGTTTCACTTTAATAAATTTAGGGCGCAATCCTATGGGGACAGCCGGCCGACTCTGAACTCAGAGGCAACCGCCTATCCAATGCAGGGCAGAAGCACGCAGGGGATTGTTCCCTCCACACTTCTCCTGCCCTGCATTTGCGACTGGACAGCCGATTTTGGCTGTCTAGGCAGGAAGGTAGAGCAGGGGAGGAGGCTGCCAGACGACACATAGGATGTGTTGTACCAGCATTTCTGCCTTCCCAGCCCTGGAACGCCCCATTTTGGCTGCTCCGTCCTCCTCTTCTGAGCACGGAGCGTGGTGGGGCTGTTCTGCGCTGCCTATGAGGCAGTGCAGAAAGTAGGGATGTTAGAGAATTCCACCACGGTTCCCAGAGAGGCCGAATTCCAGTGAATTCGCCCCCCCGGAATCAGTGGCAGAACAGAGCAACCCACCCCACCACCCCGCAAAACCCCTGTGAAACGGAGCCTACCTGGCTGCAGCTCTGGCGGCGGCTCTGGGTCTGGCAGCTCCAGCCGCTGCTGGGCTGCAGCCACAAATGGCGGCCGCTACGCCGGCCGCCATTTGCGTCCCTGGCAAGCCATGATAGGCTATGTAAGTATCTACATAGCCTATCACGGGTCAGGGCAGGGACGCAAATGGCGTAGCAGCCGCCATTTGCATCCCCGCTTTTGCCGTGATAGGCTATGTAAATATTTACGTAGCCTATCATGGCAAAAGCGAGGACACAAATGACGTAGCGGCCGCCATTTGCATCCCCACTTTTGCCGTGTTAGGCTACGTAAATATTTATGTAACCTATCACGGCTCAGCGAAGGGACGCAAATGGCTGCCATTTGCGTCGGCAGACCTGCTGTGCGGATGCACCTGGACGGTGGGCGGCTCTGTGGAGTCGCCGCGGAGTGGAGCCGGCCGGGGTTGGATTTCCAGGGGAGGTACAGAGCACCTCCCCCCCCCACCGCGAATGTCACCCTTCGAAAAGGTAAATGACTTTCATACATCCCTAGTGGAAAGGGGGGAAGGTTGGTTCATGGAAAACCACATATCCTATGGCCATCTAGTTGCTGACTAGCAGACATAGGATTTCTCCCTCCAGCTCCTATTCATTCTTAGTAGTTGGAAGCAGAACTATGACAGTCTTTTGTATCCACCCCACAGACACCATTTTCCCCGTGCATGCCAGATCTCTTTATGTGTGTACCTCCTAACAGATGGTCAGCAGTGTTAGCTTTTGGCAGTATCAATCATCTGTTTGCAGAATCTGAGTTAGCGGAAAACGCTTTGTCCCTCATCAGGTAGTTGGACCCTAAGATCATCCTCACCAGTCCTTCTTTGTGAATCCCTGCCAAAGGAAATGAGGTGGGGTGGCTACCAGGAGGAGGGCCTTTTCTGTTGTGGCACCCCAGCTGTGGAATGAGCTCCATAGAGAGGTTCACCTGGCACCTATGTTGTACTCTTTCCGGCGCCAGGTGAAGACCTTTTCATTCTCCCAGTATTTTAGCATTTTAGATTCCTAGTCTTTTAGCTTTAGTGTTTTAAATCTGTATTTTAAATCTCTGCATTGCTGCTAGGTTTTATTCTGGTTGTACTGTTATATTGTGGTTTTAAGCTTTCATATTTTATATTGTTTTATGCTGCACTTTGTGGTTTTAATTTTTGTGAACTTCCCAGAGAGCTTCAGCTATTGGGTGGTATAGAAACAAACAAACAAACAAACAAACAAGAGAGCACTGAAAATCTGGTCACTGATGGCACATTTATGCCCAGCCTGATGCTTCTCCACTATTTATTTATCTATTTTATATGTATTGGTTTATAGGCCATAGTTAGGTTAGAAAGGATCCTGGTGGAGATTCCACCAATGCTCTTGGATGGTTCCTCTATGCCTGCTTACATTCCCTTGCATTTGGTGGCTTCTAAAGGAAAACGTTGTGCTGCTGCCACCTATATCTTTCCATAGTTCCTTTCCCTTCTTCCAGGAGATGGAATTTCCATGTTTCTGTGGTTCAACACAAACTGATTACCACATGCTATGATGAATATGAGCACATCTTGCTGCTGCTGCTCCTCCTCTTCCAAACTGTCTGCTAAATGACAAATCTTTTCTGATCTTGCTGTCTTACGACCCTTCTTAATGACTGGAGTATTGGCCCACATCAAGGCAGCCACATGGTAGACTGAAGGGTTTCAGGGTAGAAGCAAGCTCCTGGTCATGCATATGCTGTGAACAACACATTCCCACTGCTATAACATTGTACTGAAGTGGGGGGAAGGGGGACATGAAGGAAGAAAGAGCAAAGTTTTCTCAACATTTTTTCCAAGCTGCCCTCTATCAACATTATAACCTGCTAAGTGAGCATGTATATTTGAGAGTAAGAGCGAAGCAGAGCAGAAAGAAGCTTGATTAAGGTATTGAGTGCCAATAACCAGGATCAAAATGGTACACAAATATATTTTATTTTTCCTGGGTCTCCTTCATTTTCTACATGTACTATTGGTATTGTAGATGTGAGACTCTTGGATTTAAACCCTTATTAAATAAGGACTACATTGCCCTGATACAGCAATTTGTTGTTGATATGAGAGTTCCAGCGTACCCATAGAGCAAATCTTATTTATTTAAAACAGAGGTAGGCAACCTACAGACCAAGGGCTACATGCAGCCTGTGTGCCTCTGGCAGGTTCTGTGGGACCTTTCCCTGAAGCAGCCTTTCCTGTCCAGGCAGGAAGAGAGCCGACCCCTCCTTGCCCAAACTGGTGAGTAATGCAGGGGTGGGGGGATTACGGGGGAAGGGGAGGTTTAACCTTTTGCTCCCTTCACAATCCTGGTGAAGTTTCTCTCCCTCCCCCATGTTGCTGTAAAGCTTCAGAAAAAGCTGAATAGCAGTGCAAGAGAAATCTTCATCTAGATCGCAGTAGGAGGAAAGGGAAGGGTTAAACCGATGAGTGAGTGAGTGGCTGTGCAGGAGTGGGGGAAATGAGTGGGTGTGTATGTGAGAAGGTGGCAGTGTGTGTGTATGTGTGCCAGATTAGTCCAGAGGGAATGAGGCCCCTGGGGATGAAAAGGTTGCCCACCCCTGATTTATAACGTTCGTCAAAGTGCTTAAAATAACATATGTATGTAAGTTTATGTAAACCACTTTGGGATTTGTTTCAAATGAGAAGCGGTATATAAACATTCCTAATAAATACAAGAATAAATGTATTTATCAATAATATTAAACAGTTTACTTCAACATAAGCAGATGTACAGTCATAGAGTGTCATCCCCCCCCCCTTTAAGTGACTGAGGAAACTCAGAGAGAGAGAGAGAGAGAGAGAGAGAGAGAGAGAGAGAGAAGATTAGGCTAACAGAGCAATGCTAGGTAAGGCAGTGTCTTTCAGTCTCAGTTCTCCAGCTCTAAAATGGGAATAATGGGAATCTACCTGAGAGATCTGTGAAGGCAAATGTAATAAATACTCTTTTAAAATACTCTTTTAAAGGGTTGAAAACCTAAAATTGAGATAGTCAAATTACAAACAACAGCAACAATAGTAATGATAAAACGTTATAGCAACACTCTGTGTTTGAATTACTGCTGCTGCCTGATGAAAACAATATTGTCATGCTGATATATTTTAATAAAAGCTATCCCCTTTAGAAATCTTGCACATCAGAATATGCAAATCAAACAAGTAGCATTTTTAATTATGAGCTTATAATATTAGTTTTATGCTTCACAGATTGCTTTGTTTAAATATCTTCATAATAGCATTCCTGTGAAGCAGTAGAGCTGGGAAAATTTACCACTGATGAAAAACCCATTAAAGTCAGTGGAATCACACAACATAAAATATTGCTTAATTATATGCTGATTGTAAAGTTAAAAGAAATCCCAGACAAAAATCATATATAACTTTTAAAAACACAACCTCAGAAAAAATATGAATTTTTATAAAGCATAGTAACCATTTGTTTGTCAGTATGCAACAAGCAAATTATTTCATCTTGATACACACACACACACACACACACACACACGTGTTGTCCATTCAATGCTGGTCTATAATATGCAAATACATAAATTAATAAAAGATCTAGTGCTATGGCTAAGTATTGTGATTGCTTTTGGGTTTCTTAGCAGTGAAAGATGTGACCTTTGCATTGTTTTGTAAAAAAGACATTATGGTAATAGAAACACCCCCCCCCCCCCAATAGGCTCTTGGAGTACACAGCATAGCAGATTACATGATTAATCTACCATAATTCCACAGGAGTGGGGTGGAGAGGTATTTTTATTTCCTGTTTCCTAAGCTTTTACTTACCACATTAGGCAAAAGACCACACCACACCACCTCCCATACTTGTGATGTCTTTTTTGTTGCTGTTGTTGAAAATATACCTGTGCTCAGAACCTTCACTGGTTATGACAGTTTCTAGGCCAAATTCAGAACACTGTTTTTTACTTTTAAAGCCCTGAGTCCAAGATACTTCAAGGAACATCTCCAGTACTTCCTTCCCCAGCTTTAAGGTCTCCAAGTGCCAAACTTCTAGAGATAGGATTGGTGGTAGTGAAAAGGAGGTGTGTTTTTCTTTTCTGAATTCCAGTCTCTGTTCTCCCTCCCAAGCAGCTGATATGAAGGTGTCCAGCTTTCTGTAAAGGAATATATTTGGGCCCTGCTGTTGAATTGGAATTGCATATACATGGCACCTATTTTGTGCGCATCATTGCTTCTCCACCTGGGTATTAGCATGCAGAGCTTCTGTACATGTATAGCCCTAAACAGACTAGTTCCAGAGGTTCAGCTGGCTAGTCATGGAATTCATAGAAAGACCATAAAACCTCTCTGTTTTTTTCCAGAGGCGGGGGGCGGGGGGATATAGTTGATTCTCCTGTTGGTGCTGTTCTGTTATTGGGTTGGTCCGCTTGTTTTTGTTTGTTTTTATTGTTTTAATGTTGTAATGGTTTATAGTGGATTTTATATTCATTTTCATTTATTGCTAGCTGTCACTAGAGCCTTTATGAGCTGACTAGCAAGAAAAAGAAAAATCAGAATAAATGAATAAATATATATTCATGAAGCATATGTTCCCTATCTTAAGGCCTTGGCCTCAAGAATTATGAAAAATGGGAGGATTGTGAAAAAATAATGAGTGGGAATGAAAGACATATTTGAAGGAAAGGCTGGTTATTTTTCCTGATAATGTTTATTTTATGCTGCTTATTGATGCAGATTGCAGTAACTAATCATAACAATATGTGATAAGGGGCAAAGTGAGCAAAGGCTAAGAAAGATGCTTAACAGCAAAATCCTATGCATATTTCCTCAGAAGTAATTCCTACTCTGTTCAATGTGGCTTACTCTCTCGTGTGTTTGGCATTGAAGCTTGAGTGGTGTAACTGTTGCACAGTTACATGAGTACAGTTGAAATTTATTCAAAATTTAATTATTTATTTATTTAATTTATTATTTATTAATTACATTTCTATACTGCCCATTAGCTGAAGCTCTCTGGGTGGTTTACAAGACAAAGCTTAAACATACAACGGCATAACAAAACATAATATAAAACCGTAAGTTAAAAACAGAATAAAACCAAAGTACTATCCAAGATAAAAAGCCAGCAGCAGTGCAAAGATCTAAAAACACACCAACACAATTTTTAAAACTGAAGGGCTAAAAAGCCTTGGAAAATAAAAAGGTCTTCACCTCATGCCTAAAAGACCACAATGTTGGCACCAGGCAAACCTCTCTGAGGCTCCCCCTCTCTCTCTGAGGGAGAAATGCCATGACTTATGTTCCCTATGAAAGGGAAACAGACCCAAGACCACGCCACACCGCACTGCACAACAGTCGACTGGGGCAATATATTAAAAGTTATCCATTAAAAAACTCATGTTTTCCTAAGAGATATTATGACAAGTCAGCTAGGAGAAACTGGCTTGTACAAACAGCTAAGAAGAACATTTTCTGTAGAGCAAGTAGAGTCTGAGAATTTGTAATGGAGAAGCTTTAATCTCTTCTGAAAATTAAGTTTACTCCAACTTAATTGATTTGCTCTAAGTTTCCTTCATTATCATTTATACTGAAAGTGTCAACAGAACAGAGGACAGAGTTGTACACTGAAGCTTTTGTGTTTCAGTTAATGTATTCATCTGGAGTGACAATTAAGAGTTCATTTATTAAAATGTCAAGAACATAAAGGCCTGAATCTTGGGCAGTTTATTTCCAGTTCTCCCCCCACTCCCAGCTCTCCCCCCCCCCCGCCCAAAATGCAGTGACAGAATTCACTTTTAATTTGGCTTGTTCTTGAAATTAACCTTGCAGAAATATTAAGGAAATGAGGAAATATAAGGAAACAGGGAAAATAATGTATACTTTTAAAGATGCCTAACTAGTCCAGTCATGTCCACTGAAGGCATTCCATAATATTTAAACAGGTTAGGGAGAGAAGTTACCAATATATCTCTAAAGCAGATGGATCATCATTTAGTTATATAAATTGTAGGTGCGAGCCTCCCAATGCAGATTGGGACCATAGTAGTGGGGGAGAGGGTTAACCCCCCCCCCCGCATGCTAGGGTCCCAATCTGGATTGCTCTCAGCACTTACTCTAGAGTAAAAAGAAAGAAAGAAAAGTTGTCGCTGCTAGCTACATCTTTAATGTGTACTTTGGATCTAAGGCCTTTGCATACAAAATCCAATGCATGTAAACCCCAGATCATATGATGGTTAATTTGTAGATTTGATCTGGGGTACTAGTTGAACTGTTCAGGCTTATGTGCATTGAATTTTATGCAGGTATGGTCTGTTCAAATGTTGTACTGGCAGCAGACCACTGGTCCATCTAGCCCTGTACTGATTACTTTGACTGGCAGCAGCCCTCCAGGGTATCAGTGAGCCCTGATACCTGAAAATCTTTTTCACTGAAGATGGCAGGAACCAAATCTGGCACCTCATGGATGCAAAGCATGTTTTCTACCACTGAGCTATGGCCAGATGCACCGGGTGAGAAGGGTGGGAAGGGCACTATATATAGGAAATAGATTGGGGATAAGAATAATCTGACCTGGCTCAGAAAGAGTCAAGATCTGATGATCGAGTACTTACACAGTTAACTGCAATACTTCATTGCTAAGGACCAGTTTTATAGTATTGATTACGTTTCTGCTGACCAGTTCCTATTCAACGAGATTAATCCGAATTCATCATTAATATTAATTCTGTTTTAATGCTAGAAAAACATATTCTCCCATGGTAAAATAATGTCATCTGTAATTTACAGGAGACCTACCTTGTGAACCTTAAATAGAACCTCACAGAGGTTATAGATTTTTTCAGCTTGTACCCAGTCTAATGTGCTTACCTGAAATGCCAAAAGAAAATATTATTAGAAATACCGTGTCCAATATGTTTTGCCCAGCAAAAATATTCTCCTGCCATTCCATAAAACTTTTGTTTCTTTTAAATATTTTTACATTTTAAATGTCTGTTTGCTTAGTTAAATGAAGGCTGTGCTCTCATACTGTCTAGCAACAGATGAAAATATGTGTTGTTGTTTTTTTTTTAAAGCAGCAAACATGAGAACAGCTATTCTCTGCACAGAAACTATTCCCTCTATACCAACCAAGACTATTTCCACCACCCTATCTATCGCATGGAGCAAAATGTTATGCTATTAGAGTACAAATGTAGTATTAAGGGGGTGGGTGGGAATCTTGGCTATAAAAAAGTATTATATTCGTTTCATATATACCACTCTTCTTTGGGGAAGCTCAGAGCACCTTACATAGGACTCCCAGGGGTCTCCCAGCTGAATATGCTGTGGTCTGCTCAGAATCAGATCCAACAATGTGACAGCATTGTGTGTCCGCTAAGAACGTATGAGAAATTTGTTTCAGTTTTCTTTTGATCAGGATTTACTAGGGATGTCAGAGAATTCCACCACGGACTCCAGTGAGGCTGGATTCTAAAGAATTCTGGGCCCCCGGAATCTGTGGTGGAATGGCCTCCCCCCCGCCATCCTGCAGAATCCCCCTGGGACAGAGCTTACCTGGTGGCGGATGCGGTGGTGGTGGCTCCGGTTGGTCTCCCAGCCGGCCACTGCCGGCTGCTGCGGCTGCAAATGATGGCCATCGTAGTGGCCGCCATTTGCGTCCTTGCAGTCAGCCATGATAGGCTACGTAGGTATTTACGTAGCCCATCACGGCAAAGAGCAGGGCCGCAAATGGCGGCCGCTACGCCATTTGCGCCCCTGCTCTTTGTTGTGATAGGCTACGTAAGTATTTACGTAGCCTATCATGTTAAAGGCAGCCACGCAAATGGCGTAGCGGCCGCCATTTGTGTGGCTGCCTTTCCTGTGATAGGCTACGTAAATACTTACGTAGTCTATCACAGTTGACTGCAAGGACGCAAATGGTGGCTGCTACGACGGCCGACATTTGTGGCCGTAGCAGCCCAGCCGCTGCTGGAACTCCACAGAGCAGAGCCGGCCAGGGAGGATTCCAGGGGGAGGGACGGAGCGCCTCACCCCCAGCGCGGATTGCCCGGTGCGGAGCCAGGTAAGACTTTCGTACATCCCTAGGATTTACCCAGTTCTCACCTTCTGAACCGAACATTGACTCAGGCGCAATCTGCCATCAAAGCCTGAACATTTCTGAGCTTGCAGTGTGATTCACGGACCAAAAAAGATGTGTTCGACAGCATGTGTATTTGAAAAATGCTCATGAAAAATGTGCACTTTTGAAAAATCCTCACAAATACACTTTAATCAATAGGAAAAGAATGAGTACATTTCAAAAATGTGCACAATTGATGCATACATTTGGAAAAATACGCATAAAAATACACACGGATTTTCATGAGAAAAGAAAAAAAAAAGCTCACAATCTGATACAGACTTGAGTCGAAACAAGCATCAAGATGGAATTGGAGAACTTTGCAAGCTCAAGTTTTGCTGATTCGCACATCCCTAGTGTCCACAGACTATTTTCTGGAAAAGCTGTAAGACACAGTGAGGTCCTGATTCAGCATATGATGCAAGTATCTCCCTAACACTAAACATGGAGATAAATATGAGGAGACTGCTCATAAGATTATAGTTACACATGCATTTAAACATTTTTTAAATAAATCAAGGCATTAGTATTGCAATCCAGAAATGTTGTATGAGCTTCAGCTGACAAAGAAGCACACCAATGTTCAATTTAAAAAGCAGCTAGTTTCAGCTGTTAGAAAAATAGCTCATGAAAAATCTTAGTGGAAAAACATTTATCCTGACACTAAGTGAATTCACTACTAAGGCAATGGAATTAAAATGTCTTGTGCAACGGTCATAATTCTTTAGATAAAATGGAGAAGTCCCACTTTCCACTCATCAAGGCAAAGCATAAGCACTGCCATTGGGTTAAGATGCAAAAAACCCAACTCCCAGAAACTCCCATGTTTTCTTGACTGAATAAGATCTGATCGTTATTACTGATTAAGGAATCATTGTTGGGTAGGGATGTACGAAAATCACTTATCTTTCGGGGATTATGCTGATGGTGCAGGGAGAGGCGTTCCGTCCCCCCCCGGAATCCTCGCCGGGGGGGGAGGCGCTCCGTTCCCCCCCTCCCGGAATCCTGGCCAGCCAGCTGTCCTCCGCAGCAATTCTGCGGAGCCGCCGGCCGGCTCCGCCAGCAGCCGGACATCCGGCTGCTGGCTAGCAGGGATGCAAATGGCGGCGGCCGTAGCCACTGCCGTTGGCATCCCTGCAGTCAGCCGTGATAGGCTACGTAAATGTTTACGTAGCCTATCATGGCTGATTTTTAAAAAAACAACAACACGCATACGCAATGGCGGCGGCCATGGCCGCCGCCATTTGCGTTCCTTATTTTGGCACATCTTAGTCTACATAAACATTTACGTAGACTAAGACAGCGAAAATAAGGAGAACGCAAATAGCGTAGATGCTATGCTATTTGCATTCCCCTCTTTTTCGCCGTCTTAGTCTACGTAAATGTTTACGTGGACTAAGATGTGCCAAAATAAGGAACGCAAATGGTGGCAGCCATGGCTGCCGCTATTTGCGTACGCGTGTTTTTTTGTTTTTGTTTTAAGTCAGCCGTGATAGGCTATGTAAACATTTACGTAGCCTATCACGGTGTCTTTTTAAATCTAGCCGTGATAGGCTACGTAAATCTTTACGTAGCCTATCACGTTTTTTTTTTAACTTGGAAATGGCGGCGGCCGCCGCCAGTCAGAAGACCGGCCACCGCCGGTCAGAAGACCGGCTGCTGCCGCCAAACCGGAGCCGCCGCCGCCACCAGGAAGATCCGCCCAATGTAAGTCCCGTCCCGGGGGGTGGCGGGGGGTGGCGGGTCGTCCCGCCACCGATTTCAGGGGGCTGAATGCGCTGGCATTCGGCCTCCCCGAGATCCATGGCGGAACTTTCGTACATCCCTATTGTTGGGTGTGATGGACATATTACGCTTCTTTAGCCAAGGATACCAATAGCTGTACCTCTTCAAAATAAAAAGATACAGGCACGCTTATTTGCCCTGGTAATGTGCCTATTATGCAAAGCAATCCACTATTCAATGAAACTAAAGTACTATGTTTAACCCATTTTGGGTGAAAGGAACAAAACTGACTTCAGTCAAATGCTTTCATTCTGCTAGATTGTGGTCTGTACTCCTAGCCTCCAACTAGTATTCCTTTTGCTTTGTGTAAACTGTCTTTTTGCCTTTCAGCTCTTCGTGCCAGACCTGAAATGGACAAGAGTGACCTTCCTTTATCACTAAAGCTTAGGGCCCCTCATCCTCATCCATTATGTTTAGGATTACTTTTATTGCTTTGATTCTCTTGCAGCCTTCCATAGGTTTTTTTTGGCAGCAAAGACGGTTGGGGATGATAGATCACAAAGTGCTCTCAGGATATTCTGAGTGTTACCAAGAAAACACTATAATACTGAAAACAATATTGAAACTTGTCTGTGTATCTCAGTGCGCAAGGTCATCATTAGAACAGGAGTGACATTTTACGGGCTTTCAAGCAGCAAAACGCTCGCAATACAAAGAGATGTTAGCTAAAAAGGAAATTGACAGTTTTTGCAGTCTTCTTCCTATCACCTGTCATACCTTTTCTAACTACAAAATGCTGCTACCCAAGGCACTGGAACTTAGGATTCTTTTTTCTTTTTTTTAAGAAACTGGTATATTACTGGTCAACAATAAATTGTTAGGAGGAAGGAAAGTGGCTCACTAAGGCTGCAATTTTATATCCACTACCATTGAACTCAGTGGGACGTACTTCTGAGTAGGCATGTATAGTGTGATAGTATAGTAGGCATGTATAGAGAGCCAGCGCGGTGTAGTGGCAAGAGTGTTGGACTGGGACTTGGAAGATCTGGGTTCTAGTCCCCACTCAGCCAGGAAGCTCACTGGGTGACTTTGGGCCAGTCACTGACTCTCAGCCCAACCTACCTCACAGGGTTGTTGTTGTGAGGATAAAATGGAGAAGAGGAGGATTATGTACACCGCCTTGAGTTCCTTGGAGGAAAAAAGGCGGGATATAAAGGAAATAAATAAATAAATAATTGTGGACAATAACTCTCCTTCACTAGTGGCTTAAGGACACAATTGTGGCTTATCTGTGTGCCTTACATTCCCTGAACTGGGTTCTGTTCAGAATACTCCTGCTGGTGGAAGAGGGGAAGGCAATCTTTGCCAATTCGCCCTCCCTCTGCAGTGTTCAGTGTCACACACCCCACCACTGTTCCAGAGGGTCTCCCTGGAGCAGATTTTTTTTGGGGGTAGGGGAAGATAGGGGACTGCAGGGAGAGAGGGGGAAATAAATGAAGATCACCTCATCCCCTATTCCTGCAACAGGAATGCTCCGCTGGATACGAACCATTGATTTCAATGTTTCTGTTCTAAATATGAATAAGTTGGGATCTAACCCATTGCATATTAGTAATGGTATTTGTGGTATTATTGTTACCCTTTTCATTTTTTAAACTGAACTTTGCATTTTTTGCCTTGTTGATGTATATATTTGCAAACTGTTGAGACTACATTATAAACACTCCGTCTCCTAGAATTCTTTAATTATCATAAAATCTGAAATCCTCTAAAAGTAAACATAATTAAATTGAATTAGAAGTAGGAAGTGCATAGTAATAGCTCTTTGGAATATTCTGTAATCACATTTGTTTGCTGTTTTATTTAACATGATAGAGTCTAGAGGACAATAGCTCAAAAGACCTTGCCAGCACCGATGCAAACACGTAATTTTCATTCCCTAATTAGCCTCTTGAGCAACTATGGTCGCAAAATAATTGCCAAGGCCTACACCTGCCCAATTCTTGAAAAGTTGTTTAATTCCTACAGAGAGACCTCTTTGGTGCCTCATATGACATGAGGTCTGTCATATTTTTAACTACTTCTCCCAAAGGCAGAACAAATCCTAATATCTCTAAACTTGTCAGACATTGTATACTAACATTACAATAAATCAGAATCCCACAAAATACATATTCCAGAAGTTTGACTGATCAGTGTTAAACTAGACAGCTAAACAAGGCTAAATGTAACCCCTGCAGGACAGCACCAGCTGAAATTAATAATATTTTACCAAAGCTGATTTCAAATGGCTTTTAAAAAAATTCTGATCAGAATGCTAAATACATCTTGTAGAAAGAGGAATTAACTTAATTTCCCCACTGGTTCCAGAAAATGAGACAAAGTAGGAAGCATTAGGTTGCTAGTTTTCTTCAGCCAGCTTCATTGCTTGAACTCATCTTTTTCCAGCAGAATCTAGGAAAATTAAAGATTTACATCCTTCTGTATTAAAGTCTTTAATTACATTTGTCACTGCAAGAAAATGAATTGAAAGAAGATACAGTGAGATCAAGGCTGTACTCTTAAACATATGTAATTTGGAATAAAGTTCCAACTCAGTGGGGCTTAGTTCTGAGTACGTGTATAACAATTTAAGGTCAAAATATATGTGATGTTAGTTGCATGTTTAACTTCATGCAGAATTAATTAACAAATGTACACAAAGGTGTTGTGGCTGTGGGGGCATTTTACTACCCGAAGCCATTTTCCAATATATCCTGGGTGAGTAAAAATCCCCACAAATTTTACTGTACTATCAGAAGTATGCTTCAAACTCAAAATATTCGAAAGGTATCATAAACTGTCAAGTAAAATAAACTTTAGGCAAAACATTATTGTTACTAAGAACTAACATTTTCGGTCTTTGGTGTATCTTTCTAGCTCCATAATACATCTGTCTCTGGTGAACACCAAAGATATTTTTGGTCGTGTATCTTTCTAGCCCCATAATACATCTTTCTCTGGTGAAGTAAATGTTCCCCAATGAAATTGCATGGTTTCTGCCAACCTACCAACACCCAGAGTACTTAACTCTGCTTCCCTAGGCTAGTGTGTGTTTTTTAAAAACATAGGGACATTTTATTTCCCCAAAATGTGCTTTCGTCTGGGGAAGGTAAAGACATCCTAGTGCAAAATCGATAGATTCTGGGGATATTTTATTTTCCAAGTGTGTTTTTGTTTCCAGAAAGAAAACAGCAAGTGGTATAGCGATGGCGGAGAATTCGGCCACGGACTCTAATGAGGCCAGATTCTTAGAATCTGCCCCCCCCGGAGTCCGTGGCGGAACGGACCACTCACCTCACCACCCCATGAAGTTCGCCCCAGCCAGATCCTACCTGCCGCCGGCCGGGTCCGGGTCCGTCCATTCACCGCGCTGCCGTCCGCTGCCGGTCTGCGGAAGCAAATGGCGTCTGGCGTAGCGGATGCCATTTGCATCCCTGCTCTTTGCCATGATAGGCTATCATGGCAAAGAGCAGGGACGAAATAGCACTATGCTGGACGCCATTTGCGTCTGCAGACTGGCAGCGGACGGAAGTCCAGCAACGGATGGAGCCAGCCGGCGTCTCCGCAGACTCACCGTGGAGTGGAGCCAGCCAGGTAGGATTCCAGGGGGAGGATTGGATCACTTCCCCCCCCCAGACCCCCCAGCAGACTCAGGTGAGTGGGGTTCATACACCCCTCAAGTGGTAAGAGGCTTACATTTGGGGACATTGTGCAGGTGAGAAATCGTGGAAGGACTATGTTGTAGGACCAGTTCTGCGTAAATTTTGAAAGGTAAAATGTATTTAGAGTCCCTCTATACCCCCTTCTTAATGGAACATTAAACTACTGTGTGCTATCTTGGTTGCTTTTATTGTGTCAACTGCACAAATTGGGAGTGGGAATAAGGACAGGGGGCAGAAATCACACATAGTCTGGAATGGGTTATAAATGGCCATGGCCTTTATTGGTTATAGCTGACAGAGATTTGGTATGGCATAAGGCAAGGATCCAATCATTAGGCAGCTTGACTGCTGGCCAGTTCATCATGCCAACAGCCATGCTGGATCAGAACAAAGGCCTATCTAATCCTGCATTCTGCTCCCACAATGGCCAACCAAATGTCCATGGGAACCCCACAAGCAGAACATGAACAGAACAGCACCTTCCTGCTTATGTTCCCTAGCAACTGGTGTGAATAAATACCCCGATTCAATAAGTACCCTGATTCAGAATATTAAAGTGATTAAAAGGTATCTTCTACATTAAAAGACCCCTTCATGGATCACTGCCTTGTTGTGGTGAAGGGGCTTGCATAACTCAGTGAAGCCATAAGCTATGCCATGCAGGGCCACCCAAGACTGACAGGTCATGGTGGAGAGTTCTGACAAAATGTTGTCCACTGGAGAAGGAAATGGCAACCCACTCCAGTATTCTTGCCAAAAAAACCCCATGGAACGTATCACAAGGCTAAAAGATATGACGCCGGAAGAGGAGCCCCTCAGGTCGGAAGGTGTCCAATATACTACTGGGGAAGAGCAGAGGGAATTTCCAAGTAGCACCAGAAAGAGTGAAGCGGCTGGGCCAAAGCCGAAAGGACACTCAGCTGTGGATGTGTCCGGTGGTGAAAAGAAAATCCGATGCTGTAAAGAACAATATTGTTTAGGAACCTGGAGTGTAAGGTCAATGAATCAAGGTAAGCTGGAGGTGGTCAAACATGAGATGGCAAGATTGAACATCGACATTTTGGGAATCAGCTAGGGATGTCAGAGAATTCCGCGACAGATCTTGGTGAGGCCGAATGCCAGTGCATTCGGCCCCCCAAAATCCATTGCGGAATGGCCTGCCACCCCCCGTGGATACCCCCGGGACGAGACTTACCTGGGGTGGATGTTCCAAACGGCTTCGGACGGCTTTGGCAGTGGCAGCTAGTCTTCTGACCGGCTGCCACCGCTGCCATTTGCAGACTGTGTCTTTTTTTCCCCCCATAGACATGATAGGGTACGTAATGACTTATGTCTCACGTCTCGGTTAAAAAAAACAAAAAACGTGTACACAAAAAAAACCCCAAACATGTACGCAAATGGCGGCGGCTATGGGCGCTGCCATTTGCGTTCCTTATTTTTCGCTGTCTTAGTCTACGTCAATATTTACGTAGACTAAGACGGTGAAAAATAAGGAACGCAAATTATTTTTTTTTACCCAGAGCCCTCCACGGCCGGAAATCCAGCTGCGGACGGCCCTGGCCTGCATGGGCCTGGCTGGCTGCTCTGCGGAGCTGCCGCGGAGCACAGCTGGCTGTCAAGGATTCCGGGGGGACCGGATCGCCTCCCCCCCCCGTCGAGGATTCCGGGGGGAAGGATGGAATGCCTCCCCCCCCATTAATAGAATCTGCGAAAAGGTAAGTCACTTTCGTACATCCCTAGAATCAGCGAGCTAAAATGGACAAGCATGGGCGAATTTAATTCAGGTGACCATTATATCTACTACTGTGGGCAGGAATCCCTTAGAAAAAATGGAGTAGCACTCATAGTCAATAAAAGGGTGGGAAAAGCAGTACTGGGGTACAATCTCAAAAACGATAGAATGATCTCAGTACGAATCCAAGGCAAACCATTCAACATCACAGTAATTCAAGTCTATGCTCCAACCACTGAGGTCGAAGAAGCTGAGGTTGATCGGTTCTATGAAGACCTACAACACCTTCTAGAACTAACACCAAAAAAAAGATGTCCTTTTCATCATAGGGGATTGGAATGCTAAAGTAGGAAGTCAAGAAATCACCGGGATAGCAGGCAAGCATGGCCTTGGTGTACAAAATGAAGCAGGACAAAGGCTAATAGAGTTTTGCCAAGAGAACACGCTGATCATAGCAAACACTCTTTTCCAACAGCACAAGAGGCGACTCTACACATGGACATCACCAGATGGTCAATATCGAAATCAAATTGATTATGTCCTTTGCAGCCAAAGATGGAGAAGCTCTATACAGTCAGTAAAAACAAGACCTGGAGCTGACTGTGGCTAAGATCATGAGCTTCTTGTTGCAAAATTTCGGCTTAAATTGAAGAACGTAGGGAAAACCACTAAACCATTCAGGTATGACCTAAATCATATCCCTGATGAATATACAGTGGAGGTGAGGAATAGATTTAAGGAATTAGACCTGACAGACAGAGTGCCTGAGGAACTATGGACGGAGGTCTGTAACATTGTTCAGGAGGCAGCAACTCAATCCATCCCAAAGAAAAGGAAATGCAAGAAAGCAAAGTGGTTGTCTGATGAGGCTTTACAAGTATCTGAGGAAAAAAGGGAAGCAAAAAGCAAGGGAGAAAGGGGAAGATCTATCCAACTGAATGCAGAGTTCCAGAGAATAGCAAGGAGAGATGAAAAGGCCTTCTTAAATGAACAATGCAAAGAAATCGAGGAAAACAGTAGAATGGGAAAGACTAGAGATCTTTTCAAGAAAATGGGAGATCTCAAGGGAACATTTTGTGCAAAGACAGGCATGATAAAGGACAAAGAAGGCAGGGACCTAACAGAAGCAGATGAGTTCAAGAAGAGGTGGCAAGAATACACAGAAGAACTATACAGGAAAGATCTTAATGTCCCTGATAGCCATGAGAGTGCGGTCACTGAACTTGAGCCGGACATCCTAGACTAGAGAGTGAAGTCAAGTGGGCCTTAGGAAGCATTACGAACGACAAAGCTACTGGAGATGACAGTATTCCAGCTGAGCTATTTAAAATCCTAAACGATGATGCTGTTAAAGTGCTGCACTCAATATGACAACAAATTTGGAACACTCAAGACCGAAAAAGGTGAGTTTACATTCCAATTCCAAAGAAGGGCAATGCCAAAGAGTGTTCAAACTACTGTACAATTGCGCTCATTTCACATGCCAGCAAGGTGATGCTCAAAATCCTACAAGCTAGGCTTCAGCAGTATGTGAACCCAGAACTACCGGAAGTACAAGCTGGGTTTTGAAGAGGCAGAGGAACTAGAGATCAAATCGCCAACATTCGCTGGATCATGGAGAAAGCAAGAGAATTCCAGAAAAACGTCTATTTCTGCTTCATTGACTAAGCTAAAGCCTTTGATTGTGTGGATCACAATCAAATTCTTAAGGAGATGGGGGTACCAGACCACCTTACCTGTCTCCTGAGAAACCTGTACGAGGGTCAAGAAGCAACAGTAAGAAGTAAGAACCAGACATGGAACAACCGATTGGTTCAAAACTGGGAAAGGAGTACGACAAGGCTGCATACTGTCGCCCTGCTTATTTAACTTATATGCAGAGTACATCATGAGGAACGCCGGGTTGGATGAATCACAGGTCGGAATTAAGATTGCCGGGAGAATTATCAACAACCTCAGATACGCAGACGATACC
Source organism: Heloderma suspectum (assembly GCF_057233095.1). NCBI lineage: Eukaryota > Metazoa > Chordata > Lepidosauria > Squamata > Helodermatidae > Heloderma > Heloderma suspectum. The sequence goes on from NC_139458.1 coordinate 280,105,116, forward strand.
ACCCTAATGCCAGAAAGCGAAGCGGATCTAAAGAGCCTCTTGTTGAGGGTGAAAGTGGAGAGTGCAAAAGCTGGTTTGAAACTCAACATTAAAAAAACGAAGATCATGGCATCTGGGCCCATCACTTCCTGGCATATAGAAGGGGAAGAAATGGAAACAGTGACAGATTTTATTTTCTTGGGCTCCAGGATCACCGCAGATGGTGACTGTAGCCATGAAATTAAAAGACGCTTGCTCCTTGGGAGGAAAGCTATGGCACACCTAGACAGCATAGTACGAAGCAGAGACATCACCTTGCCGACAAAGGTCCATCTAATCAAAGCTATGGTTTTCCCAGTAGCAATGTATGGCTGTGAGAGCTGGACTATAAGGAAGGCTGAGCGCCGAAGAATTGATGCTTTCGAACTGTGGTGCTGGAGAAGACTCTTACGAGTTCCCTGGACTGCAAGGAGGTCAAATCAGTCAATCCTAAAGGAAATCAACCCTGACTGCTCATTGGAAGGACAGATAATGAAGCTGAAGCTCCAATATTTTGGCCACCTAATGCGAAGAGAAAAGTCACTGGAAAAGACCTTGATGCTGGGAAAGATTGAAGGCAAAAGGAGAAGGGGACGGCAAAGGATGAGATGGCTAGATAGCATCACCGATGCAATGAATATGAACTTGAGCATGCTCCGGGAGAGAGCGGAGGACAGGAAAGCCTGGTGTGCTATGGTCCATGGGGTCACGAAGAGTCAGACACGATTTAACGACTGAACAACAACATTAAAAGATCTTTAGTATATGTGCCAACTGTTCCACAACTTGAAGTTTCTGTGCCTAATTCAGTCATGGCAGTCTTTAAGCTGTTTGTTCGTAGTGTGTGTGTGTGTGTGTGTGTGTGTGTGTGTGGAGAGAGAGAGAGAAGCTCCCTAAGCCTTTGCTGCCAACCCCCAGTCTAGTTTCAAGCCTCACCTTACACGCTTCCAGTTTACCAGCTAGGTTGATGTAAGTTAGATGTGAGAATAAATTTTGAGACAGAGAAACTGGGAAACCCAGGGACAGAGGAAGTAAGTTGAGGGCTGGAAGGCACTAGTGGGGCCTTCCAGCCCTCAATGTAGTTCTCTGGGGATCTATAGGGCAGTAGTTTTGCTGCTTGCCTGCTTGTAGGAGTGCTACAGGTTGACCATCATTGGCTAATGGAGCAATCCTATGTTTGTCAAGCCTCCATTGGTTGAAGCTCCTACACTGGACCCTCGGACATTTCCAACGCCCTGCTAGCTTCTTGCTGGCAGGGTGGAAATAATGATGGAGCCAATTTTGTCATTTTCCACCCCTGCTCCACATGGCTTTCTTTAAGACAAAATTCTTTCCCATTGCAAGCAATGGGAAGAATGGGATTCATTTAGATACACTCCAGGTATCTAAATCAATGTTCCCCTGTGTTAGGGGTGTGGTTGTGGGCTCCCCCCTCTGTGTACTGGCACAGCCTGATAAAGCATTTTCCTCCTGAGGTTGGAGTTCTGATCTCACGGAGGAAGCCACCACAGAGGTTTCTAAGGTGGCTGAGAGAGGAGGTCTGTGTTTGGATTTTCCTCTCTGAGGTTGGAGCTCTGTTCATGGCCTCAGAGAGGAAAACCCACACAAACATAGGGTCCCTGGGACCATAGGATTGCTCTCTAAGGGGGAATATGATGCTGCCCATCCGCTAGCAAAGCTGACCACTGATTCTGAGCTGTGCATGGCAAGCCCTTCCAATTCTGTTCCGCAAGGGGCCCTTACCGCTCATGGAATGCTGATTTAGCGCTTCTGGGGGCAACCCAAAATGAGCAGAAATGCTCATTTCTGGAAGGGGGCAGGTCAATGGAGCTTGCATAAAGGAGCAAAACAAAACAAAAATAGGCAAAAATTGAAAGTAATAGTTGCTTCTATTAGAAAAACAAAAACAAAATCCACTGTTGATCATGTTCTATGAAATGTATTTCCAACAATGTAATAGCAACCCTCTGCAAGCTCACTCATAGAAGGACAGATTTCCTGGATAAAGAACCAAACATAACAAAGACTATACAATCCAAGCAGATAGATTAAAGCTTTCTGATATGTCAGTTTTGCTATAAAGGAGCCATTGTGATCAAGGCTTAAGTTGTTCCTTTCCACTGAATGTTTTTCCTGAAGTCTTCATACAATTCTTGAATAATAGATTAGCTTTTTAAAACTGGTTTAGCCCATCAGGATTGACAATGCTGATACTTGGCTTTGTCCCTATAATTCAGCATTCATGAATGTGCTGATCTCGGCAAGAAGGGCTCCTTTTTGACATGTAGTTCCCAGAATGTTCTACGCTGATGTAAGTGAATATTTTCAGAAAAAAATATTCAGCACACCACAATTCTATGTATGCAAAGATGTGTGTGAAGAGCTTTCTCCTCCATTGAAATGAGGCAGCAAGAGATGGATTTGGGGAGAGGCCAGTATTTTCTTTTTGCCATCCTGAAGAACTTTGAAAGCCACCAACGGCACTCAAAAGCATGGTATACTGCTATAGGTTACGACCAGATAATGGTCTACAATGGTTGGGCAGATGTACCTGTGATGGGTCTGAAAAGGCTAGGTGATCCAGGGGGGAATCTTCACGGCAATGGGTGTAGTTCACTCTCCACTTTGTTGCGCTTTTTACTGAAGTTGTTTCTGCTCCATCTGGGGACACATGGGGCTCGAAAATCCGCATCTGCTGTTGTCAGGAGCTGGCCCTTTTCAGCATGTAAATCCTTTGCTGAGGGAACTGCACTGGCTGCCTATTTGCTACTGGGCTATGTTTTTTTGGTACCAGTATACAAAGCCCTAAACAACTTGGGACCAGGATACCTGAGAGTGCCTTCTTCTTTCCAACCTGCCCAATCACTGAGGTCATCAGAGGGCTTGCTTCTTGTAGTTCCACATGGACCTATGGCCCGGTTGGAGTCCACCAAGAACAGGCCTTTAGTGGGGTGGCCCCCTTCCTGTGGAATTCTCTGCCTTTGGAGGTCAGGCAGGTACCAATGTTGTGTTGCTTTCAGGACCTCCAGAAGACATTGTTATTTTGGGAGGCTTTCCCTGAGTGACCAGCTGTGGTTTATTAAGTTCAGAATCTGTTCTTTTAAAATGTTTTAATTATGGGGTTTTATTCTTTTATCTTGTTGTTCATCACTCCAAAACCTTTGAAGTGGAGCAGGATATAAATACTGTAAATTAATTAAATAAATAATCCCAAAGCTAGTCTGGGGCTCTGGGCAGGTCACACAGCAGTTTACTGTGAATTGTTTGGGTGGCTACTGGGTGAAGTCTCATTCACGTCATCACTTAGAGAGCCTGCTCCCTCCCTCCCAACTTGTTCTGCCCTTTCTGCTTTCTCTGGCCAGTGTGTGTGTTAGCGCCTGCCTCCCCAACCTATGCCTGACTCCCCCCAGTTATTTTTATTATTTTCCCTCTAAAACCTCAATAGTCCAATAGTGACAGGAGTAAATGGGCAGAACCTTGTTTTCATTTAACTTGGAGTGGTGGAACCATCAGGTGGAGTAGTTCCTTCCTGGGGGGCTTTGCCCTGCCTCCATAGTTGTGTTTGTGCCTCTCAAAGTACTTTAAAAGGTGCGCCTAAAGCGTGATTTTGCTTAGCCAGAACTGCTATCATTACTATTCAATGTTCCACTCGTGGTGTGGTGTAATTTTGCTGTAGTGCTATAGTGACTCTATGTATTGCTGTACAAATGCGCTATTTTGCTGTAGTGTTATAGCAAGTATGGGCCGACCTACATTGCGCCTGCCATTGCAACAAAGTCAGGGTCCTGTCGGGTTAAACACACTCACATTAAAACGTGATTACCCACACTCATCCATTTTCCCCGTTGCGGTTCTTGATGGAATGCACGAGATTGGTTCACACTCGAGAGCTGCACTGTTTTCCTGCTCTTAAAGACAGTGGCTCTCATTGGAGGAGCAGAAACTCTCCCTGTTTCTGCCAATTCCCCGCCCACTATCCCTCTCTTCCTCTATCCCTATGTGTGTGTGTGTGTGTGTGTGTGCGTGTAGGGATAGTGTGAGCATCCTGTTGGGGCTTGAAGCCCAATGAGAGCTTGTCCCTTGCTGCCACCGCTGTAGCAGGTGGGAGTGAAGGGAAGGAGGCACCTATTCTCTCCCCCCCACCTGCTGGAGGCCAGAGTGAGAGGCTGGGGGGTGTCTGCCAATGCTCTTTTCCCCGCACCAGCCCTTTGCAGCCAGCGCAAGGATGAGGGGCAGCGGCGATGCACCCAGCACTCATGTTTTTTTGGGGGGGGGCTGCTAGCTTCTTCGAAGCTTCAAAGACTGTGAGATGACACTGCATAGGTTCCTCAGCGCTCAAAGCTTTATCACCAGGAAGGAAATGGCTGGAGATACCAGCTCTTGTCTGATCTGGGAAGGTCAGCTGGGTCTGCCCTGGTCAGAATTTTGAATGGGAGATCGCAAGGGAATCAGGCTTCCTCCAGTGAACAGCGGGGTTTCTCTCCCTTCAAATGACACTAATGTTGACCTCCTTCTATCCCCTGCTTTGGCTTTAAAAAAAAGATTAAGGATCACAACTGAGTGCCTTTAGATACCCTTCCGTCCCCCCCCCCCCATTCTATCTTAACTGGTGCTGTAATGTTTTTTCGTGGCCCCAATCCTGGGCACTCACTTACTTGGGAGTAAGCCACATTGAATTCAGTGGAACTTACTAGTGAGTAGAAATAAGATCACCCTGTAAGTCTGCAAGCCTTGAGTAAGCCCCATTGAGCTCCATAGGGTGCACTGGAACAAAAGAGGACATTGCTTCTGAGCTTGGTGGGGTGGGGGATCAGAGGTGTCTCCCTTCATTGCAGAGAGGCATTTTACCCTCTGCTCCCTCTGATTGAGAAATGCAGAGGCAGGAGACACTCAGGTCGCGGGCGGGGGGGGGGGGCTGCTTGCGTCTTCGAAGACTGCCCAGTGATGAAATTCATGCTTAGGGCAGGGAAATCAGGCTGGAGAAGGCCTATTCTTCGAAGATTTGGAGATCTGAAGATTTGAAAATTTGAATTTAATGCCTTAATTTTTTTAAAAAAAAATCACTCCCAGGGTGATCTTATGTCTACTCAGTAGTAAGTTCCATTAAAATTTATTTAATTTTTAAATCCTTATTTTTGATTTTTTATTTTAAAAGCCAAGGCAGGGGATAGAAGGAGGTCTCATTTGAAGGGAGAGAACAAGCCCCTGAAGCCTGATTCCCTTGTGGTCTCCCATCCAAAATTCTGACCAGGGCTGACCCAGCTGAGCTTTCCAGATTGGACAAGAGCCAGCACCTCTAGCCCTCTACTGACTGGCCATAAAACTTCCAGTGCAAAGGAACCTATGCTATCAGTAGTTGGAAGACCAGGTGGGGGCATCTAGAGCTGTGATTGGACAGAAGGGAAATACAAACACCACCATATATGGACAGGCGTGGGAGGGGACTACAACGTTATAAGGTAATGAACACAGAAGAGCAAAGCACATGAATGGGAAATACCGGGTTATCAGGGTATTGAAAGCGGGAGCAGTTCCAATTCAAGGCAGTTCCTGCGTAGGATGAAAGACGAGTGGTAAAACCTTATTGGAAGCGAAAAAAAACTAACTGTAGATTGGCCCTATATGTATTGCTGCACAAATGCACTATTCCATAGCTTTTAAATGCACAATTGCAGAGTCCCGCAGTAACTACTTCAGGCACTGTGATCTGGCTGTGTATATGTATTCCTCAAGGCACTTTTACTAGTGTAAGCCTTAGCCCCTGAAACCCTCTGTACTAGCTTGCCAAATAAATACAATTTAGAGTCCTCCTTCAGTAATGACTTTAAATCTCCAAGACTGATACACCTTACAGTCCACAGGCAGCTGTGGTTGGTGAACCTGGAATGCTTACTTTAGGGACATGATGTACTGCTAATGCACTATTTCAACATTGCACTTTTACACCTTACTTTTTTAAAAAGTTAGAGGCTGCTCGGCAGAGCATACTTTGAGGGGATGGAGCTTAGTGGTAGGCAAGATGGAAGTAAATACCATGAGGTAGTTCAGAACTCCTGAACTGCCAGCCATGAAATGGCAGAAACATTGGGGAAATACAGGTGGGGTAACACTGGAGAAACACTCCTTGTCTGGGTTCAGTGAGGTCATGGCCAGGTGAAAGACACCCCCCCCCCCCGTCTTTCATGCCGGAATTAAATGCAGAAGACTGGTGCACACCATCACAGAAGTGCAGACAAGCAGAATTAAGGAAAACAATTGGACCTAACGTATTCTCAGAAAAACCGGTTTTTCTGCACAAAACTCTGGGGAGGCTGCAGGACGGCCAGAACATCATATGCCCTAAAGACCTCCAAATGCAGCAAAGTTGCAGCAAACCCTCTGTGGGGATAACCTCCAAGGGTCAAAGGAAGAGAACTCAGGAAGCAAACACTCCAGCAGAGTACAGGGAGGAAAGGCAAGACTGGAGGGTGAGTCCAAGCAGTGGGGGTTCTATGGTCCTGTATAACCTGGAGGTATTCCTATGTAGGAGCCTTCTCTAAGATTCCTCCAAATCCTACTCTAGGTGGTTGAAAGGCTGAGGAGGTTTGCATTAATTTCTCTCTGCTGGAAAGGACTGTGTTTAACTCCTAGAAATGGTTTTGTGTCTTTCTTATTGGGTTGCAGTTGCAAGAAGAACCCAGTAAGGTACACATGCATGTTTAGGTCCAGGCTGGTCCAACCGTGCTCTCAGGGGCTGAGTGTAGGGAGCCTGTACCTTCAAAATGTTTTTCTAGTTCCTTGTGTGAAGCAAAAAGGAGTAGGTAGAAAGCACAGGAGGTTGGCTTTTCCAAAAAGCCATGCTGGGTCATGGGACAGATAGCATAATTCCCTTTTCCAAGCAAATACCTTGTTATCAAATGTCCCCTTAAAAAGCATAGGATATTGGCAGTCCTTTGGAGGGTTTTCCATTTGTCTATCCTGTACAGCAACCACACATTTGCAGACTTTTGGTCTGGTGCTCTTGCTATGTTTGTGGAGTTGCATATTCAAATCCCATAGTCCTTCAGCTAAGAGAAGTAGGGATGTCAGAGAATTTCGCCACGAATCTCGGGGAGGCCGAATGCCAGCGCATTCGGCCCCCCGAAATTGGTGGTGAAATGGTCTGCCCCCCCCGCCCCCCCGGGATGGGACTTACCTTGGGCGAATCCTCCTGGCGGGGGTGGCTCCGGCGGCAGTGTGGCGGCGGTTTGGCGGCGGCGGCCGGTCTTCCGACTGACTGCTGCCACCGCCATTTCCAGTAAAACAAACAAACAAACAAAAAAAGTGATAGGTTACGTAAGGATTTACGTAGCCTATCACAGCTAGATTTTAAAAAAATACCGTGATAGGCTACGTAAATCTTTACGTAGCCTATCACGGCTGAGTAAAAAAAAACAAAAAAACCCGCGCTATTTGTGTTCCCCTTATTTTCGCCGTAGTCTACGTAAATATTTACGTAGATTAGATGTGCCAAAATAAGGAACGCAAATGGCACGGTTTGTTTGTTTTTACGCGCGGTTTGTTTTTTTTTACTCAGCCGTGATAGGCTACATGAACATTTATGTAGCCTATCACGGCTGACTGCAGGGACGCAAACAGCGGCGACTACGGCCGCCGCCATTTGCGGCCCGGCTGGCCAGGATTCATGGGTGGAGGGACGGAGCACCCCCGGCCAGAATTTCGGGGGGGAGGGACGGAGCGCCTCCCCCCCAGCCAGAATTTCAGGGGGAGGGATGGGGCGCCTCCCCCCCCACCGCGAATCAAATTTCGTTCAAGGTAAGTGACTTTCATTAGGGGTGGACGAAAGTCACTTACCTGTCCTCGAAGCTTGTTCGCGGTGGGGGGGAGGCGCTTGGCTGCTCCCCCCGCGAAGTTCAGGCCGGGGGGGGAGGCTTCCTGCCTCGCCCGGCCGAAATTCAGGCCGGGGGGGAGGCGCCTCGCCTCGCCCGGCCGCAAACTCAAAAGTTTTTTGTTTTTTTTTTAAAAACGCCCCCGTGATAGGCTACGTGACGATTAACGTAGCCTATCACGGCTAGATCTGCAAAATCAGCCATGATAGGCTACGTTAATCGTCACGTAGCCTATCACGGGCGACTTAAAAAAAAAAAAAAAGCGCGTACGCAAAGGCGGCCCCCATAGGGAGCCGCCATTCGCGTTCCTTATTTGGTCGCTGTAGTCTACGTAAAGATTTACGTAGACTACGGCGAAAATAAGGGCAACGCAAATAGCGTTGCCCTTATTTTCGCCGTAGTTTACGTAAATCTTTACGTAGACTACAACGACCAAATAAGGAACGGGAATGGCGGCTCCCTATGGGGGCCGCCATTATCCGTACGTGCTTTTTTTTTTTTTAAAGTCACCCGTTATAGGCTACGTGACGATTGACGTAGCCTATCACGGCTGACTTTGCAGATCTAGCCGTGATAGGCTACGTTAATCGTCACGTAGCCTATCACGGGGGTGTTTTTTTTTTTCTTTTATTGCAATGGTGGCGGCGGCAGCCGGTTGAAAGACCGGCTGCCGCTCCCGCCCCGGACGAACACCCGCCGAACCGCCGGCCGGACCCGCCGCCGGGAGGGATATTCGGCAAAGGTAAGTCCCATCCTGGGGGGGGGTGCGGGGGCGTGCGGAGAATTTCTTCCCGAAACTTGTTCGGGGGGCCGAACACGTTGGCGCTCGGCCCCCCGAAGTTTCGGGGAGAAATTCTCCGCCATCCCTAACTTTCGTACATCCCTAAATTTAGAGAAGACAGAGTTGGATACTTTTAGTAATAATGATTGTTTTCCCTCTGTCAAGCAAAAAATTCTAATTGGACAGGAAAAGAATCCATACTGATGTCTTCCATTTGTCTAACCAACAGAATTTAAGCCCAGTAATGGCCCAAGCAAGAGTGGCTCAGAGTTTGGCATTCATAATAGATTTGCAGTCATGGAGTTCCATTCTTGTAGTTTGTCTGGCCAAGGTGGAGATGGGGCTTGTGCCTTAAAACTCCCCCCCCCCCACACACACACTTTCTTCTGCCAAGCACAGATGTAGAAGGAGAAAAAAATTCCAAAACAGATGCATAAATAAGCATATATAATAAAACTCTGGATCAGAAACCTAATATTAAGTGGACTAAGGCAGTGGACAAGGATTTGCATGACTTAAGATAACCCTATTATCTTATAAATCACAAAGTATGTAGTTTTTTAAAAAGCAAAATGAAGAGTGCAACAAAATCTTATTTAAAATACATCTCCTGCTGAGGTGCTCATGGTGTTTTATAGCAAAAAGAAATATGAGTAAAACAGAACCTTTAAAATGCAAGCATACCAGTCAAAATGACAAATTTGTTTATGGCCTGGCAATTCATTATGGGAAATATGCCAACACTGCACAAATTATTTTGGCTTCTTCTGTAGAATAAAATTAGAAAATGTATAATTAGTAACAGTGAGATTCTAAATACATTATTCAATAAGGTAGTATTAGAGAAAGACTGAGTTTGAAAGCAATTACAAAATATTGGTGGGAAAACATGATGTGTATCTAGGGTGAGTTTCTCAAGGTCTTTCGCATCTCTGCCCTCAGCTTTTATTCTGATTATTCTTTCGTCAATTAACAATTATTTTTGGTTTTAGAACTATCATTTTTAAAACATTCAGAAAATGGAATGGATAAGTGGTCAAATACAATGCATGTAGGGTGAGGCTTATTAAGTAGCTAAGTTAGTAAAAACAGTGCTGTGAAAGGCACCTGGCACATTTCTTTTGTCTCCTTTTTTACAAGGAGCAATGCAGTTGCCACACAACTTATATAAGCTTGAGTCACTTGTACAAATAATCTGAATCAAGGAGCTATAACGTTTCTGTTTTATTACAAATAAAGCTGCTTTAATTGTTATAGCCATGCATTAGTATGCATGCTTATTCAGGAAACATAAGGACTAGAGATTGGAAACTTGATGAGCAGTGTGATCCTATGCATGTCTACTCAGAAGTTTTCAGTAGGACTTACTCCCAGGTAAGTGTCCATAGGATTGTAACCCAAAACTGCACTGTAAATTTACGATTTAAATAGACCTGTTTCTTGGTTTAAAATACTGATTAAAATTGCCTTGTTAGTCAAACCATTGTGATACAGTTCTAAACAATTGTACTGGAATATATGCTGCATTATAACTATTGTATCACTGCAATACTTGAAAAATGAACTTAGGGCACAATCTTATGCTTATTTAGACAGAAAAAGGTCCAACAGTTCCCAGCATCCCCCAGCCAGTCATGCTGGCTAGGGGATGCTAGGAACTGTAGGACTTCTTCTGTCTAAACATGAATAGGATTGCACCGTTAACCTTCTAAGCATCTGGAAAATCTCTAAAATACCTATTTGTTAGTTCTGTCTAGGGGTGTATGAAACACTTACCTTGTTCCGCTGGGGCCATCCGTGGTGGGGAGGGGAGGCACTTGGTCCTCCCCCGGAATCCTCCCTGGCCAGCTCTGCTCCACGGCGACTCCGCGGAGCCGCCGGCTGGGGCCGCCCGCAGCCGGACCTCTGTCAGCTGCTGGGCTGCGGCCACAAATGGTGGCTGCTGTAGCAGCTCCCATTTGCGTCCTTGCATTAGCCATGATAGGCTACATATATATTTACGTAGCCTATCACAGCGAAAGGCAGGGACACAAATGGCGTCCCTGCGTTAGCCCTGATAGGCTACGTAGATACTTACATAGCCTATCATGGCTTGGCAGGGATGCAATTGGCAGCTGGCATAGCGGCCGCCATTTGTGACCGCAGCCCGGCAGCAGCCGGAAGACTACCCAGAGCTGCTGCGGCTGCCAGAGCCACCACCGCCGCCAGGTAGGCTCCATCCCAGGGGGATTCCGCAAGGTGGCGGGGGGGATTGCCCCGTTCCACCACGGACTCCGGATGGAGTCTTTAGAATCCGGCCTCACTTGAGTCCATGGCAGATTTCTCCAACATCCCTAGTTTTGTCAGCTTTTAGGAATGGGTGACAATAGGGATGGCAGAGAATTCCACCACGGACTCCAATAGAATCCGCCCTCCCAGAGTCCATGGCAGAACGGACCACTCACTTCCGCCACCCCGTGAAATTCGTGCTGGCCAGATCCTACCTGCTGCTGGCTGGTCTGGGTCGTCCGCTGCCGGTCTGTGGAAGCAAATGGCGTCCAGCACAGCGGACGCCATTTGCGTCCCTGCTCTTTGCCATGATAGGCTACGTAAATCTTTACGCCATTTGCGTCCACAGATTGGCACCGGACGGAAGTCCGGCAGCAGACAGACCTGGCCAGTGGCTCTGCGGACTCGCTGCAGAGCGGAGCCAGCCAGGGAGGATTCCGGGGGGAGGAATGGATTGCCTCCCCCCCCGCGGACCCCCCAATGGACTCAGGTGAGTGGGGTTTGTACACCCCTAGGTGACAACAAACCAATTTTTGGTCTCTATAGTGATCTTTGTGTCTGTATGGAAAGCTGAGGATAGAGTCAGAACTATGAAGTTGCAAAACTACATAGTCTGTCACCTGGCATCTACATTGTATTCCTTTCGGCGCCAGGTGAAGACCTTTTTAGTTTCCCAGGCATTTTAGCTTTCTAAATTTTTATCTTTGCTGTTTTAAATCTGTATTTTAAACTCCTGCACTGCTGCTAGGTTTTATTGTGGTTGTATTGTTATATTGTGGTTTTAATGTTCTATATATTTTAAATTGTTTTACTGTGTGTTGTTTGGTTTTAATTTTTGTGAACCGCCCAGAGAGCTTCGGCTATTGGGCAGTATAGAAATAAATAAATAAATAAATAAATAATTGTGTTCAAGAGGTCAACATCTTTTCACTGCTATTATAGCTGTGCTGGTTATATATTATGAAAGAGGTCTGCATGGATTCATGTATATCTTTCATTGGGGGGTATACTAGCCATTGGGGAATAGTTGCTCTTGTTCAATCCACCAAGAAACGTTGAATAATTAAAGGTTATGACATGGACTACTTTGGTTAAGAATTCTCTATTAAATATCCCTTTTAAAAAAAGGGTCTTAAAAGGTCCTGACTTGCTAGGTGTGGAACTTGAAATTATATTTGTCCTATGACACATGTACACACACACACACTCTGAAGTGAGGCCAGGCTTCTGTTTTGTTCCACCTCACAGGAGAAGAAGTAAGAAAGAACATATAAGTTTGAAAATGTTGAGGGTCTTCCTTCCTTCCTTCCTTCCTTCCTTCCTTCCTTCCTTCCAGAAGTATAACAGGATAACATGACCATTGACATGTAAAATGTTACACTGATATCTTAAATCGAAACCTTTGAACGAAAGGTTCAGTGCTCTTTCTAGTCTGACATTTGGAACATCTCTACACTAACCTAAAATCCTGCATTTAAAATGGGGCTTTCTGCTTCCATTTTAAATGCAGGATGACAACGGACTCACTTTACACGTGCTTCCTTTCCTCCCTCCTCTTCCCCCCTCCTTCTCCCCGTATCCGAGTCTTCCATTATCTTTCATTGATCTCGCTCCTCTTCTTGCCGCTTTTCCTTTTTCACAGACGGAACTCAGGCGGAACGCAAGTGGGGTAATTTGATGGCTCATTATCTCCAATTTATTTAAAAACAGAATAAAGGTCATTTAGTGCAGCAGGTGCCCTGGAGGTTAACAACGTCGTCTAAAGGCCCACAAATTTCAGTGAGTGAGCAATCTCAATACCAGTATAAAAACTCCATGTGAAGGAGCCCTTGATCTCCAACAGTGGTCAGAAGTCCTGGGAAGCTCGTAAGTAGAAATGATAAATCGACACAGCCATTCACTGTTTGTTGCCCAGCCACCCAGATTAGAGATGAGATGATGTTTGGAGTTTCTTCACAGTGTATTTGGAATTTACACTGTGGCTATTACTCTATTTTGATTTTTTACTGTTTTAAATATTGATGGTTTATTGACTCCTGTTGCAGGCATGCTGCTCCAGCTGCCAGCCTCCTCCTTGTATTTGCTCATTCTTGGGCTTACTTGGCGGCTGTGCTATAATGGGCCAGAAACTGAGTGGGCACTTGGTTCCCTGGCCCACTGCAATGCTGCCACAGAATAAGCCCACTCATGTGTGAAATAGATGCCAAGGCTGGCGGTTGCAGTGCTGCTGGGAGGTCCAAATGGTGGCAAGCTTGGTGTGTGTGCATATGTGTCTGTGGGGGGAGGGGGGTCATAAGTGCTGGGGGCAGCCTACCCAGGGCCCCCAAAAATCTGGAGCCAGGCCTGAGTAAGGCAAAACTTTCCTTTGCAGAGGTCCTGCTATTTATTCTCTTCTATTTGTTTTTATATAACGCCAGTTAGTATTACCCAACAGTTATGGCAAAACCAAAGACATCTGTTAAGAGTTTAAGACTAAGAAGTCTTAAAAATAATTGGTCATGTTAGTTTTGGCCACTGTTTAAAAAAGACAAAATGAAGATGGAGCTGATACCTAAGTAACACTATGTAATACAGAATGCATTGGCATTTTCATATATAACTGAAATTAGGTAGGTGATGACCAAGGGTTGGGCTGTCCACAGTGGACTGCTGTCTTGAAATGCCCTCCTCAGATCTGTAAGACTAGCACCTTGCTGTATGAATTTTGAGCACCAGATGAAAACTGGTTTTTTTTTAAATTAAGTCAGTGTGTTGTTTTATTTGCTGCTCTTAATATCGTTGCTGACTTATTGCCATTTTATCCTCTGCTCTTACATTTCATTCCTATTTTTCAACTTTAATTATTTTATTATTTTCATTTGTTGAACAAAAATTTGTTCAACTTTTAATTTGTTGAAATTAAAAGTTATTTTTTTAATGAGATTTAGTGATAAGGTGGAATAAAATATCTAAACAAAGTTGACAGTTTAATAAACTTACTTAACAATTAACAAAAGAAATGTTTATAATGAATGCATTTTAGACCTGAACATAGAATTAACAAAGTTTAAGTCAATCTTCTTCTATTACACTCATATGTTTAGTCTTCATTGAGCATTTGCCTTTATGATGTGATTAAGAACAGCTTGTTCTTCTTGACCATTCTTCAATTTAGTGGTGCTAATTAGTGCTAATGACAATATTGCTTTTTTGTGGTGGGCACACCTATTTATAGGAGCCAAACTACCTATCAACACATTTTATTTAACAAGTGTGCTTAAGAACACAAGGTAGCTGGCAAACTGTCAATGCTGGGTTGCAAAAAATAAAGAGGTGTTGCTTCCAAATTGAAAGAAGTGTGTGTGTGTTTTCCCTCCAAAAGTTATGTTTATGCGTACGTAGGCATAAAGAATGTTTAAACACCATATTGTGCAGCATGTACAAAATGTGATTGGCTTTTAATTCTTTTATATTATGCTTGTATGTAACATGAAACAATATGACCAACAGAGAAAAAAAAAATAAGCCAAATACATAGAAGGGATTTGAGGGTCACATTTGGACAGCATTAACCTACAATTAATGATATTCCTGTGTTCCATTTGCATATTATTAGATTTCTCTAATATTTCAGCATTCAAACATGGTTTGACAAGGTTCTTTCTCTTACAGTTTTAAAGATACATTTTTAAATATTCAGACAAAACATGAAAAGGGTTCAAGTATTAGGGCTTCTCCACAAGGGGCTTTTATCCTGCAATCAATATTGGTTACTCACAGACATTTGCAGATCCTTTACTTGACATTGTCAAGCTGCAGGGCCTCTCCTGTGCTTTTTTGACCTTTATCCTGTTTTTTTTTTTTAAGATCGTGGATAATGAGCTATTTAAATACAATGAGTTGAATGAAAAGAGGCAGTGGTGTTATAACAGAGTGCCATCTAGTGGCTGTATAATGAAACATACAGAGCTTGCAGATAAAGGAACTCCCTGGGGAAAAAAAGCGGAAGTACGTGAAAGGTCAATCTTAATCCCGCAAAGAACACAGAAGCAGAAGCCCCAGTAAAGTTGTGGGATAAAAAGTCTCTGTGTAGAGAAGCCTATAGTGATAGAAGTGCATTGAATGGCTGTCTTGACATTAAGTTTTCCCCTCCAGTCATTTTTTCTACCATACTATCTGGGGCTGGTGTCAAGGGTAAGCATGGTTGGGTACCTGCCCGGGTACTTGCTCCTCCACTTCATCGTTGCAACCTGCTTGTCCACCTGCGTCCCACTCTGGCCCAGACAATGGTGGTGGTGAGAAGGAAGAGCAGTAGATGCCATTGCCTACTTGCTCACTGGCTCTTTGCCTGTCCAGCAAGCAAGTAGTAGCAATTATGAGAAAAAGGATGAGGAGCAATAGCAACTAGTGACAATGGTGCTCAGAAGGTAGAATCACTGATGGAGAGGGGGCATTGAGAGTGTTCTGCCTAAGGCCCCCCAAAACCTGGAGCCAGCCCTGATCGTATCTGTTATTTATCCATGCACATCCTCCTGCCACAACACTCATTGCCTCTCAACTTCAAAGTTTCAAAATATCAACTCAGAGGTTAAGAATAAATTGTGCAGATTATTACAAAATGTGTGACGTCCGCATACTCTTATAAAGTGTTGGTTCACATCATCCACTTATTTATTTTCCTTAACTCAAAAAATTGGTTTCTTAAGAACAGGATGTTTGCTGGCACTGTCTGTAAGACAATTTTGTTACCAGGGCTTTTGGTATTGGACTGGGGGGTGGAGGGGAGTTCCACATTTAAAATACTGATTTTCTTCCTACTTCATATTACTAGGTTTTTATACCTAAATATTCCCCTACTCTTATGTTAACTAAAATAATCAATATCTTGAGCCAGGCCCTACACAACTAAGCTTTCCGTGTTCCTCTCCACTCAGCATCTCAGTCTTTTGTATTTCCTTCCTCTAATAATCGGAAATGGACACAATTAAAGGATGGAAGACGTTGCATTCTAAATCTAGTGGTAAAATAAAATTTTCTCTTTAGGAGATTCTGCTTTCATGATAGATTCTTGAGTTGTGATAAAGAGAGGCTTTTTTAGACTTACTAGAATCACAGAATCATAGAATAGTAGGATTGGAAGGGGCCTATAAGACCGAGTCCAACCCCCTGCTCACTGAAGGAATCTAAGTCAAATTATCCCTGACAGATGACTGTCCAGCTTCATCTTGAAAGCCTTCAGTGTGGGAGAGCCCACTACCTCGCTAGGTAATTGGTTCCATTGTCGTATTGTTCTAACAGTCAGCTCTAACAGTCATAGAAAGATGTGCAAGATTTACATTTAGGTCTACATTTTTAGATGTGTAAGATTTACATGCAGAACAGTTTTTAACAGTAACTGCTTTTGAGACTCCCACAAGATGCAATGCAGTACGTGGAGAAAAAGGTCAAAAGCCCTACTGCTCATTGAAAAGCCGTTGTGCTCCTGATCCTAATATTCAACACTAACATATCTGCCTCAAACTCCATTGAAATATCAATGTAATAGTTACCTGGTGACACTTTAGGTTCTAGGATCAGGCCACCAGGGGCCCAAACTGAGCTGAAAAGCAAAGAAGTCTCCCATGCCATTATGAAAGCTTTGAATAGTCCTTCCCCCATGGATCTTGATGTTTTATGCATGGGAAGGAAAGATTAAAGGTGTCTGAAAGAGTTATTGTGAAGTTCCTTTTGTAAATTCCACCTTGCTTCATTATCTGATAGGAAGGGTCATCTTCCATTCTGACAGAAAGGATTTCAAAAATAATCACACACAAAATAGTTGCTTACCGGTGGTGTGCTGAAAATGTAGAATGATGAACCCTTCAGTGCCAGGAACTTGAATTTATAGAGCTGCGGGGAGTCTGCTCCCTGGAGCCTCTCATTCACCCACCCCATATGTATCACCTGCAGAATAAAATCTTTGAAAATTAATTTCAACTCAGTCTGCTGGCAGTATCACATAATAATAAGCATATTTCCTCCTGAACATCACTTTCATAATGGAAGGAAGAAAACACATTCCTTTTGTCTTATATACACAAATGCTCTAAGGTCTCTGTTGAATAAGTTCTCCATGCATGTGCATTGTCTGTGAATCCTTGTTCTTCTCTGGGTCCCTACAGCCAGCAGCTGAAAGTAATTGCAGCATAGAAACTGAGCAGTATGTAACAGAAACATTTCTTTTAAGACATGTGCATAGCACTTTAACGATGGGAATCTGAGTAATGAAGTATGAAGTTGGAATCATGTGCATATGCCACATAGCTATGAACTATGGGAGAGGCCATAGGATAGTGGTAGAGCACATGCAGAGAATCCTAGTTTTATTCCCCAGGGCTCTTAAATAGGAGGATTGGAAAAAGCCTTCTGCCTCAAACCCTGGATAGCTATTGCCAGTAAAAGAAGATAATACTGGGCTAGATGGATCAACAGTTTGACTCCGTGTAAGACAGCTTCATATGTTCATATGCCACATTTTTCTTTATACAGGCAAATCTTAACTTTGCTTACTTAACCTTGTTTATATTTAATGCAGAATTATTTGTTCTGGGGCAACTGCTGCATGATTCTGATTTTTTATCAGATTATAAGAAATATCCAGCATATAAAATGTCCTACTTCTTACCAATATTATGCTAAACTACAGGGTAAATAAATATTTCTCACCAAAACATTGTGGGCTGGATCCATAGAAGTGGAAACAGAATTCCATGCATAGAACAGGGTTTTCCTGGCCCCTCCTCTCCTCTACAGTTCCCCCTAAAAGTCACTTATGACAGCCAGAGGACCCTCTGATGGGGTCATGTGGTATGATGGGGGATGTGGCATGAGATGGGGGAATTGGCAGAAATGGGAAAGTCCACCTTTTACATAAGCAGAAGCGCCTTTCCAATTGCCCAGGGCAACTTTTGACCCAAGTCTCAGTCCTTATCAAAGTTTTAATAACAATAAAAAATTGTTTTTTTATACCCCATTATTCCTCAGAATATTACCCATGACTGAAATGCATACACATTGTGGGGCAAATTTGATTTTGGTCATTTCATTATGCATAATTAAAGTATATACCATTGTTCTTCAAAATAGCCATGACAGATGCACACGCATTGTAGTGCAAATTTCCTTTTGCTATGGAAAGCATTGAATTGGCTCCTGAGTTCCCTTCTGGGGAAGGAAGAGCTCCTTCTGACTGTGGAAGGGACTTTGATCTGGGAGAGGTTTCCGCAGAAGGAAGAGAGGGTGAAGGTCATTTTAATACCCTCTGCAGGTCCCTGCACCACCCTATACACTGTTCCAGAGACTCCCCCCAATCCTCTGGAGAAATATTTGGGGGGCACAAGTGGTTGCAGGGGAAGGGGGGATTGTCTGCCCTCTTCTACCAATGGGAACTTCCCCTGAGCAGAACTCTGCCTAAGATTTATTGTGAGTGCAGTGCATGTAAGTGCTGAGGGTGGGAAGTTATCAACAGCTAGCCCTTTCCAGGAAAATGTAGTCTTAGTATGGTAGGCATATGTTAATATGAATGTTTAGGATCAGGGTGTTCAATTATTTCTTGACCAGCAAACAACTCTGGCATTATATATCCTGACCCTTCTCTACTTTGCTTGTAGCATGTTATATTTCATTTATTTATATCTGTATCTCATTCTTCCTTTAAGGAGCTATGGCTAGAGTACATGGGATTATATTTTCATAAGAACGCTTAGGATAGAGATCTCAATGTATAGGTTTCAACTAAATAACCAGAGATCAATTCCAGACATACAATGCTATGGCTACCCTTGGATCTAATGTAGGGATGGCGGAGAATTTCTCCCCGAATCTTCGGGGGGCCGAGCGCCAACGCATTCGGCCCCCCGAAATCGGCAGTGAAATTCTCCGCCACCCCCCCCCCGGGATGGGACTTACCTTTGGCGAATGTCCCTCCCGGCGGTGGGTCCCGGCGGCAGTTCGGTGGCGGTTCGTCGCGGGCGGGGGCGGCGGCCGGTCTCCCGACTGGCTGCCGCCGCCGCCATTGCAAAAAAAAAAACTAAAGTAAAAAAACAAACACACACCCGTGCATAGGTTACGTAACAATTTACGTAGCCTATCATGGCTAGATTTCCAAAGTCAGCCGTGATAGGTTACGTAACGATTTACATAGCCTATCACGGCTAGATTTCCAAAGTCAGCCGTGATAGGCTACGTAAATCGTCACGTAGCCTATCACGGGTGACTTTGGGAAAAAAAAAAAGCGCATACGCAAATGGCGGCTCCCATGGGGACCGCCATTTGCGTTCCTTATTTTGGTACATCTAGCCTACGTAAAGATTTACGTAGACTACGGCGAAAATAAGGGCAACGCAAATAGCGTGCCCTTATTTTCGCTGTAGTCTACGTAAATCTTTACGTAGACTAGACGTGCCAAAATAAGGAACGCAAATGGCAGTCCCCATGGGAGCCGCCATTTGCGTACGTGGGTTTTTTTTTCCCCCAAAGTCACCCGTGATAGGCTACGTGACGATTTACGTAGCCTATCATGGCTGACTTTGGAAATCTAGCCGTGATTTTTTACTTTTTGTTTCGTGGCCGGGGAGACGGGGCGCTTCTCCCCGGCCTGAATTTCAGCCAGGCGAGGCGGGAAGCCTCCCCCCCGGCCTGAATTTTGGCCGGGTGAGGCGGGAAGCCTCCCCCCCTCGCCTGAACTTCGGGGGGAGAACCGAAGCGCCTCCCCCCCACCACGAAGCCAAGCTGAGAAAAGGTAAGTGACTTTCGTACATCCCTAATCTAATGGAATTCAAGTGTGAGAAGAAGTTTTGTTCATGAAAAGGGAGATGTATCTTATTTCTACCAATTCATTCCTGAAGCTATAGTCACCCATGCTCCATCAAACATCTCAGGTGGGTCCTCCAACATATAGAAGAATGTGTTTTTTGGAGGGTGCAAGGAGCTGTAGCACAGGGGTGCACAACCTATTCAGCCCTGAGGGCCACATGTAATGCTGGCTCGGGGGTCAGGGACTGCACGCACACACACATGCGCACACACAGAATCTCGGTGATTCTGATACAGACTAGTCTTTCCTCACTGCTAGCAGTTGGGAAAGAACAATCTGTATCATTCAACAGGGCCGGGGGAGAGGTCCTTTGGGGGCTGCAGCTAATGCCTTGTGGCTCCAGGGCCATAGGTTGTGCACCCTTGCAATAGCAGAAAGGACGATGAGTAAAATCTCATTCTGCAAGTAGCATTCTGCATGGAACTGTTAGAGATCTAAGTGGGGCTCCTCCTGAATAGATATTTATAGGATTGCACTGCACATCTCTATGGTTAAACAAAATAGTGTATTATGTTAATTTTGCTTCAGTGACATTTTTTGCAGATGAAGAGCTATTTCCCCTTTTACAAAAACATGGTGAAAAGACATAGAGATAAGGTAAAGATTAAAAGAAAATATAGTTTCATTTTTATGCACAATTTATTTTGGAGATTATAAGTATCATTACAATAAATATAGTATGGCAAACTGCTGAGCATAAAAATGGGGAACAAACAGGCTGGCAGAGTTGTAACATCATGCAACTGAAAATGGGAACAATGACTTCAGCAGGAGCATGATTTGCCTTTAAGTAAGTAATTAATGGCTTGCCATCGAGTGTCATGCTGCAATAAAAAATTAAGAAGGCAAAGAAAATTGTCGCCTCAAACATCTTGGGTTGGTTATTTGGTCTATTTATTCAAATACAAATGAACAGTTGGTGACAGCAATTATATATAAAAGCAGAAAAACTAAGAAAGTGAAACTGTAGCAGATTTTGCCTCTCTGGAATGCTGCATGTCTCATATGAATAAATAAATGACAATCAAAGCTGGTGAGTGTTGCCAGGTTAAGTGTCTGAAGTTCTAAAACAAGCTAGCATGCTAATTATATAATGGGCTATTTTACTTACTTCAAAATCAACTTTTTTAATTGTATGCTAGGGCATAGATTTGAGGAGCAAATTATTAATGCCATTTTTGCTAACTTTCTAAAGCTATACAACTTATTGCACACAATGCATTTTGTTGATTTAATTTTATAAACTGTCCTTCCTTAATACCTGTGGAAGTATATCACTAGCCTTATCCATCAAAGTTGTGTTACATATACCGTATATTCCATCCTTCCTCCAACACTCATCAACAGGTCCAGTGCCAGGGCTTGGCTCCACTGGGCATTTGAAAAGGGCCCATTGATCCACCACCACATCTCCCCTTCCGTGGAGGTAAGCAGGAAGCAGCAGCAGCGAAAAAGCCAGTGACACCAGCAAGCAGTGCTGCCTTATCCACCATTTTAATTCCATTCAGATGCATTATGGAGAAATTAAAATGGCAGTCGCAGCAGCAGCAAAGGAAGGGGAAAGAAAGGGAGGTGATCAGAGCTGCTGCTGGCATCACTTTTGCTGCCTAGGGGAGTGGGCTGGGCCAACTTGTCTGACTCCACTGTTGCTGTTGTTGGCACTGTCTGTGAAGGATGGGACTTTGCCATCTCCGCTACCCATGGGAGGTTGCTTGTGTCAGCTCATCTATCACTGATGCCTATAAGGGGGGACTTCACTGGCCCTGCTGCCTGCAAGCGGGGGGGGGGCATTCACCACCACTAAGTAAGGCCTCACTGAAGAGGCTGCTAAGGCCCCTCCTACTCCTGGTGCTCATCATGCTGCTCAGAGCTGTATTTTAACCTCTTAATATATTCTGTCAACTCAGTCTGAGAAAACAGTAAAAACCTTGCCCTGCCAAACAGTCTTATGTTTGATTGCTGGAGTGGGGGAGATGGGACAGGTAGAATAGCAAGCAAGAAATGTGAGTGAATGCAATTACTTGTACTGACAGTTTGGTTGCAATCCAGGGTACATACTTACTCTGGAAGATGTTTTATTGAATTAAATGGGGCTTACTTCTGAGCAGATATGCATAGGAGTGTGTAGTATATTAAAACTTGTGGACCTTATTTTTTTTTTTTTTAAATCTGTTTCTGTACAGTGAGCTATTTTAGTTCCAAAACAGAAAATAAATGAATAGGCCACCATCACAAACTTGTTATACAAGCTCTGGGCATATTTCACAATACTAGAGCAATGAAACTAGATTGATACCTGATCAATTATTCCTATTAAGTTGATAAATTACCCAATTTTAGAGTTTCAATAAGGAGAGAAGAATTTTTTTAAACCTTCAAATATAAGTCAAAGTATAGGGTTGTGGGGTGAGGGCTCTACCCTGTACACAGATAGTATAATCTAATCCAATGTTTTGTTAGAAATAAAATGAAAATCAGTGACCACTGGGTGACAGCTCTGCAGTGAGCGAAGAGAGAAAGTGTCAAGACATACGTCTTGTATTTCCATATGTGATTATTCAAAGCAAGGACTCATGCATCTCCACCATGGGGAGATGCATGTGCTCACAATTTGATGGAGATGTGCACGTGTTTATGTTATACGTGGATGCAGGAACTGTGGCTCCGTCTTGTTTCCTGTATTTCTACAGATCATAATGTGTCAGGTGGCTCACAGTATCTATCATTATTGTCTAACTGTAAACATGTTAGTGATACATACTACACAATTCTGTGCCCATTTACTTTCTTCATGTATGTGCTACTATAATCCGTTCAGTTCAGTTTATTGCTTATTAACCAATCAGGCCATACACATACAAAAACATAATAAAATGCCCCTCTTTGACAGAGAGTGACACCAAAATAAATATTAAGGAGGGTGATTATGAAAAGCTAAATAAAACATTTCCTAGGGGGTTATTAAAACATTTCACGAAGTCTAGACAATATTTATTGACTTATTATAATATGCTAGCAGACTTAATCTTCAATGCCAGTCAATAATTTTCATTTCTCCCAGGCCTGTTGGATAAACTTGACAGTCCTGTAGGACATATAGCAATCTGTACTTGCCAGTCATAATAAGGTTATACTTAGAGAAGATTTGTCCAGCAGTTAAGGGCTCAAGATATTGCTCCCTCAGATCTGTGTCCAGAGGACATCCCTGCTACTATAATCAAGATCCCTTAATTTCTAAAAAGAAAATGACAGAGACTCAAATTTGATTAGAAACCAACTCCACGGAGATTGGTTATGGTAGCTCAATTCACTGAGTCTGTTGTTACTTACACACAAAAATCTTCACAATTTATTGTTTTCTTTACTCAGGACATGATTTTATATGTGACATATTAAATATGTGACCAATTCCCTTTAGCACCTCTGTGTTGCCAGGCTTTACAATCTTTGCTGTAGTTTTCCTTTTTGCAAGGACACCAGAGATAAGCTTCATCTAGACATTAATGTTTTTATTGACAACTAAAGGATCTTCAGATACTCTGCTGAAGTGAACTCTATGCCCTGAATGCATACTATTAAGTAAATACGGAGTGAGATCTGGAGAGACGCATGCACACTTTGTATTGTGTTGTCATCTCCATCCACCGCGGTTTTCCTTTCAGGAAGTGCAGCTGCCCTTCCTCTAGGAGTCAGAAGTAGTTTGGGGACAGGGGGTTGTATCCAACTGTGCTCTCCCTCCCCCTGCAGCACCCTCCACATACCCTAAATCTACTCTGGAGAGCAGATGTGGAGGAGGCACAGGGGGTGGGAGAGTAAGGAAAAGCCCCATTTCATGAATGAAAGTACGCTCACACATAGTTGGATGGATGGATGTGTGTGAAATCTATTCAGATAGGAAATGGGGGTGGGGGGAATAGCACATTGGCAGCATTTGGCAATGCAAGATGAAAAACCGAGTTGGTTTGAAAGCATTCATAATTTTATTTTAAATTTGTACAATTGAAAGGCTAGTTTTAGTATTCATAGTAAATATAATTACATTCCAGTGCATAACCTGAATATGGCTATGACCCTGATATTTGTGTACCAAATGAGCAGGAAGGACCTAAGCTACTTCCCTGCTCCCCTCATGTACCATTGTGCTCTAACAGTCTAGCAGTGGCAAAGCCCGCTCAACAACCCCGTTTCTTCCGTACCAGCTATTCATATACCAGGAGCATGAGTAGCTCCACTTCAAGGATCTGGGTCGCTGGATGCAACAAGTGCAAGAGCAGACGGTCTTGTCATCACGAAGCAGCAAAAGGAGGGGTAGGAAGGAGGGAGAAGTAGGCCGGAGTCTTCCTCCCTGCCTCTTCTTTCTCTTAGACCTTGCTTGCTGACATTTTTGTCTCATGAATGCAAACCGCTGCACCCTGCTGCTTTTCACATGCAGATGGAAAGATCATGGCCTATGTTTGATAAATCATGTGGCAAGACCACCAGGCAATTAGGAAGTAAAGAAAACATTAAAAAAAAAATCACACATTAACAGACACTATACTTTTCAAAACAAGTCAGCAAATTAGGTATTGCATCATACAGTTGTGTTGCTGTTGCCAATGTTTGTTCTGATCCTGAGAACTTCCAAATTTTTGTTCTATTGCTGAAATTTTGGTTCGTTAGCTGAAATATCTCAAATGCTAAAACATGGGTTTTTTGCTTATCTGGAGCTGGCAATTTCATCGTACATTACTATGTAACCTACAAAAAGATAGTTTTTGACATGCCCAGCCAAAAACTGACCTCTTTTATAGCCAACGCATTTCTGTGGGAACAATCTAACTGTCTTATTTATATCAGAGGCTTTTAAAAGTGGTAAACTTTGGCTAGAGCATGCTCTTTTGAGCTAATTGAAAGAAAGCAGTGAAATGACAGACATATAGGAATAATAAAATGAATATCATACCTGGTCTGAAGGAGAACAGCATTTATTTGCCATCTTCATCTGCAAAAAACAAGAGATATAGTTGTTAGTGCATAATAAATCAGTCTGTGCTGTCTAGCCCTTACAAGTTTCATGCATAACTACAATTTGATTCCAATCATGACAGTGCCAACTACACCGTAATTATTTTTTATTCTCTTGTTAGAGTGTTCTGCATTATTTCATTTATTTAATCGATTTCTTAGCTGCCTTTCAAGACCATAGTCTTCCCCAAGGTGGCTTACAGAATAAAAATAACAACAAAATTAAAAATAAAATATTAAATATTATCATATTTACATAAAAACAGTTCCAGTAAAATACAATTGTAAAATATTAGTCAATAGCAAATACTATTAAAACTTTCAATTAAAACCAGGGAGAAAATATGATTTTTTAAAACACCTTAAAAGCAGCAACAGATGGGGCCAGCCGTATGTCTCAGGAGGGAATTCTAGGGTAGGGGCCACCACTAAGAAAGCCTGCTCTTTCATGCCTGCCAACTTTACTGATTTTGGTGGCAGGCCAACCTCCCAGGATATCCTCACCCTCCAAGAATGAAAACAGGTAATGAAGATACTGTTCAGTCTTTCATTAGCTCATATGAACCTCAATCCAGCAAAGCATTTGAATAGGGATACTGGTGGTGTTTTTACCTTCTTCTAGGAAATTTTTCCCTGTTTTGTTTTATTACTGTTGGCCAACTAGGAAAACATACAACATAACTACAGATAATAAATAAGGGACTCTTGTTTTTTTGAGCTGAATTACTAGAGAAAAATGCCTAGAGAAATTTGCATTCTGTAAATCTATGGAAATGTCTCCTGTGAAAAAGCAAAAAATTTTCTTGACTTCACTGATGTGCATGCATCAGATCCTTAAAACTTGCAAGACACTCTCTTTGCATTGGCTGTTTTCCTGCAGTGCTAATATACCAGCCTGTTTTGAGCTGTGCTAACACTTGGAGGGCACAAGCCTATGGGGAGAGGTGGCTGCCTGCACACTCGGAGGTGACCACCTATCCAATGCAGGGCAGGCAGAACGCAGAGGGGATCTTCTCCTCCATGCTCGGGCTGTCCTGCATTTTCAGCTGATTTCAGCTGTCTAGCTGCGGCACTTGGGAGCAGGGGGAGCAGCTGGACAACGCATAGGGAGAGTCCTACTAGGTCATAGTTCAGTGTATATGCTTTGCATGCAGAAGGTTCCAGGTTGAAAGGAGTTCAGGTAGCAGGGCTGGAAAGATCTTTTGTGTGATATCTTGGAAAGCTGTTGTCAGTTGCACATTCAACATTACTGAGCTAAATAGAGGAGGCCAAAGTTTCAGCTCCAGACAATGAACTCATGACCATTTCAGTTTTAACAGTGAAATTCAGGGAGCTACATATCTGTGTAGTTAATGAGTAGGGACGTACGAAACTCACTTACCTTTTCGAAGGGTGACATTTGCGGTGGGGGGGAGGCGCTCCATCCCTCCCCCTGAAATTCTGGCCGGAGGGGAGGCGCTCCATCCCTCCCCCCCCGAATCCTGGCCGGCCGGCTCCGCAAATGGCAGCAGCCATAGCCGCCACCGTTTGCGTCCCTGCAGTCAGCCGTGATAGGCTACATAAATGTTTACGTAGCCTATCACAGCTGCTTTAAAAGAAAAAACAACAATGCGCGTATGCAAATGGCGGCCGCCATTTGCGTTCCTTATTTTCACCGTCTTAGTCTACGTAAACATTTACGTAGACTAAGACGGCGAAAATAAGGGGAACGCAAATAGCATAGCGTCTACGCTATTTGCATTCCCCTTATTTTTGCCGTCTTAGTCTACGTAAATGTTTACGTAGACTAAGACATGCCAAAATAAGGAATGCAAATGGCGGTGCCCGTGGGCGCCGCCATTTGCGCACGCGCATTTTTTTTCTTTTCTTTTAAAGCAGCCGTGATAGGCTACGTAAAGATTTACGTAGCCTATTACGGTGTTTTTTAAATATCTAGCTGTGATAGGCTATGTAAATCTTTACGTAGCCTATCACGTTTTTTTGTTTTGTTTTTGTTTTTAACTGGAAATGGCAGTGGCGGCAGCCGGTCGGAAGACCGGCTGCTGCCGAACCGCTGCCGAACCGCCGCCGAACCGCTGCCGAACTGCTGCTGGAGCCGCCGCCGCCAGGAAGATTCGCCGAAGGTAAGTCCCATCCCGGGGGGGGGGGCAGACCGTTTCGCCACTGATTTCGGGGGGCCGAATGTGCTGGCATTCGGTCTCCCCGAGATTCGTGGCGAAATTCTCTGACATCCCGATTAATGAGGTACCACTAACAGTAGTGTTGTGAATAACAAGCTGGCTAACAAGGCAAGCCTATAAGTGTTTAATCAGAAGTAAGTCCCACTACGCTCAGTACCTTATTCCCTTATTCCCTTACCTTATTCCCAGGTAAGCCAGGTAAACTATCATGCATAGGAGTGCAGCCCACTGTACACCAATTTTCTGTATAATCTTTCCTAACTCATTCTCAAACATTTTAAAAGATGTTATTTGCCACATTTAGTCCGCAATATTCAAGGGTATCTGCTATAGTACATGTACAATACATACAGCAATAGATCTTTAATCTGCTTAAACACAGTAATTCTTGGCTTTGCCACAATCTACACAACAATTTTATATTCTTATTTTGAGAAATATATGAATTCCATAATCTGATATACATCCCTCATCATTCAACTCCTTTCCCCTGCACTGGACAGCAAAAACCGGGTGTTCTCCACCCCCCTGTATGAACTGTATGACTAAAGGATAAAGTATACACACTTTTAAAAAACTTAAAATCAGCTGTGAGGAGGGCAGTAGCATTGAGAGAAAGAGACGTAAACCTTTCCTCCTTATTAAAATCCTCCCCCAACCACCTGGAAACTGCTATTGGCCCTGTTGGATTTATATTGTACCTCTCCCTTTTCTCCAGTGAGATTGATAGCTTGACGTAGTGGAGGTGCTGGTGGCAGTGGGGCGAAGTAATTTCAAGCAGGGAAATGGTGCAAGGGGAAAGAGTTGAACCCTCTTTGCCATTGTTGCTGTCACAAACCAATCAAGGCACACTACAGCCATGTTTAACTTTATTTAAAGAAGACATTGGAAGATCTTATCAAAGATCTCCTGAGTCCTGTGTCATATGTGGCTTGGCCTTTATTGTACCTGAAATCAGGTATAATTCAACACATTTATTATCAAATGTCACAGGTGATAGACGATGGTGTTCTACAAATTCAATGTAACATTTAATTTCATTCTTGAGGTCACACATATATGACTGTTGAAACCCAAAGATTATATTTACTAAATAAAATATCCCCTCATTGCATATTCAATAGTAAATGCTATGTAGATCACCATTTTGTCATGTACCACATGCATACAGTCTGATTCCAAACCTCTTAATCAGTCAGTCATATCTGTATTTCAACAGATCAGTTACAAGATGCTTATGGCTTGGTTGTTATGGTCTTAAATGGAAAATAAAAGAAACACCTGGCAACTTATATTCAATAGTAGCTTGATCCCTTGCAAGGCACTCTCTTTGCATTGGCTGTTTTCCTGCAGTGCTAATATACCAGCCTGTTTTGAGCTGTGCTAACACTTGGAGGGCACAAGCCTATGGGGAGAGGTGGCTGCTTGCACACTCGGAGGTGACCACCTATCCGATGCGGGAAGGAAGGAGTGGGGAGGTGGTTTTCTGGGAACCAACCTCAGAGAGTGGGCTCCAAGGTCGGTTCCTGAAAACCGAATAATCCTATGGCCGGCCAGCTGCTGTCTAGCAGCAATAGGATTGTGCCCTAAGTAGTATATCTTATGGAGCAATTATTTATAAGGATTGTTCAGTTCTTTATTTGTGAAAAAATGTATAATACCCCCCCATGGTGGCATTCTTGGCCATATATGTTGAAATAGGACAATAAAATAGTGATAAATTTAAGACAGGACACTAGACTTGACTAGAATGGCCTATTCTACAGTAAGATTTAAAATGTAAAGGCTTAAAAGTTTAAACATTTAAAAGTACCAAAAAAATGAAATAATAAATAAGGTGGTTTTTACACAAGTTTTAAAGTGGTCCTTGCTGAAAACAATGTCATAACAGTGTAAAATGTACTTTGACCAGTAAATTCATTCACATTACAAATTCATTTACATGTTCTCATCCATATTACTAACTATCAGGCATCAATATAGAATGTTTGAGACATTATCACAGGCTATTTAAGTCTCGTATCTGAAAATGGCAATGAGGACAAGCAGAGTTTTGTATATTTTGACTCTGTGCAGTGCAATCCTAGACCTCTTTACTCAGAAGCAAGTCACATTGTATTTGATGGGACTTACTCCCTAGTACGGGTGTTTAGGACTGCAGCCCAAGTGACTTCTAAAAGTTGCCCTGTCTGTCTTATAACCCAATTTAAGGTCAGTGTTTCAGTATCTTATTATGAGCTTAGAAAGTCAGATACTCATGGTGAGATTTTTTTTATGAAATTAAATTAAAATGTTAATTTTAAAATGTTAAGTCCACTCTTAGGCTAGGAAATGTTTCCTAGTTACCCCTAATAAAGTATCCTTCCACAAATACGTACAGGAAAACAAAAACTAGACAATTTGTACCTCTGACCTTGCCAAATGCGAATTCCCTTCCTTGTTGTATAGGCTTTATTAAATTCTGAACTGGGGAGAAAAGGTAAAGCTAGTCAATAGCACTACCTTTCTTCTGGTGCAGAAACTCCTTCCTCCATCTCTAATAGCAACAGAAGTGATATTGGGTGCAGGAAAAGACCTAATGTCAATATTGCTTTGCCTTCTGAAATCAGGCAAAGGCAAACCACGTGTACTATAGTGGTGATGTCTGAAAGGGGTTAGATGAAAGCATACATGAAGAGTTTTCATAAAGGACATTATTCATAATATTTCAAAAATATAATTAAGACAACTACACTCTGCAATTCCATTAGACAAGTTGGCTGGATATCATAGAGGCTACCTGAAGGATATTTTTGCTGCGGAAACATCAATACACTTGACCTACATTTGTAACCTCCCGTGTTTGCATTTTTCATGATCTGAATGAACACATGCACTAGTTTATTATTTATACCTCTCTGACGTTGATCAAGTGATTCTACAGTCCTCTGCAGAGGACTGAAACTGTGTACGTCACCACATAGAGAGGGGAACAGGGTTGCACCTGCTGAGTACAGATGCAGGGTACAGTCACACCGACAAGCAATATGTGGGTAGGCTCTACCCTTGTGCTTATGCATTGTCCCATTGTGCGAACAGTGCTTATATACCCATAGTTTGTAGGTCCTATGCACATGGTGTTATCAACACAAGGAAGAAGGCTGCCTCCACAATCTTGCTCTTCCCTCCATGCATTCATTGTACACTGTTTTCAGTCATTTGCAAAGAGCTTATACATTTATCTGAACTGAGTGTTTAGAATGGTTGTTAAAATATTTGCTTGTTGTGTGTTTTGTGAGTTAGAGTAATAGCGAAGAGATTGATCACTGGGTTAGGGAATCCCCACCTCAGCAAAGAACTCACTGGCCTTAGACATGCCATTTTCTCTCAACCTCATTGTCCTCATCCTGTGACTACAATATGAGGATGATGATGGCAATGATAATAAGGATCTATCCTACAGGGCCTTTATAGGGATTATTGAGATGGTTTATGTGATGTGTTTAAAGCTCTATTTTATTAATATGCTAGATACAAGCTTTTGAGTCATCTAGAACTCTTCTGGATGCTTTTAAAAATAAGTATTGCTCTCCTCAGCCCTTCTGTTTACTCAGCTATCCTGTGGCTGCAGATTTTTCATTCCCAAGATGGGTGGAGTGATAAGTTAGGCAGGAAATACTGATTTTCGACAAGCTTGGTGACAGCAGTTCCTTTATGAATAGCAAACTAAACCAAAATGTATCTGTCTAACTGCTGAGTGATTTCCCCTGAGGAAGAACTTTTAGTTCAAAAACAAGTAAGGATTCAGCTTGATGCAGCTTATTAAAATTGCTTTCCCATCTATTGATCTTTACCCCATGTATTTTTGCTGTGTCGCTGTGCCCTCCCCGCCACCCCACATTTGCTGCCTCAGACATTTTTAAAAGACCAAGATGGGTGGAGAGCTTTATTTACAAAGAAGAAATACTAGTGAGGTTTCAAGTTCACAAAGGCCCCATAGGAAGACCAAGCTTTCTGAATGGGGACGAAAACACAAACTTATGCTGGAAAAGTATTTTTAGAAATCTATTTTTGCTCTTCTCATTCCAGTTACTGAATGATTTATGGACACATGTAAATAATTGATGAGCACAAAAATGAAGCACCTTTTAAAAAGATTATGGCTGCAGCCCTATGCACACTTACCTGGCAGTAAGTCCCATTATCAGTGGGACATACTTCCATGTAAACATGTGCAAAATCAAGATTGCAATTCATCCGATCATGAAAAATAAGTGCAGTTTGATTATACTGTTCTTATAAAGCAAAGTAAAAGCTGTTGGAGCATTTATTTCCTGATATAAACAGACCAACAACCATGAAGAACATTTACCATCGTTGCTAGTTAGAAAGAAACAAATGCTTTGCTTCAATTGTGATAACTTTTTCAGGGTTATTATGACCTGATTCTTGTAGGTGGGCTTACTGTTGTTGTTGTTGTTGTTATTAATAATGCATTCCATATCATATTGCATATGTGCAATATTTTTCCTCATTCAAGCTAACCTGCACATGCATAATTAATTGTAGCATATGTACTTGTTCCAATTTTAGCACACACCGTGAAAGGAATCTTGTCTGGAAAGGAGTATTTCACCACCAGTGGCAGTGATAGGAATTTGGAAGGGAGAAGGAATGCACCATATGCCTTGCTTCCACTTAATGCACATACTTAAATTCAATATTACAAAACTATGGCACAAATACTCTCTCTCAGGAACTGACAGAGTTGTGCAGTCCTGGAGAGAGACCAGCTGCTCTGGCTCTAAAAAGATGCTGGATTGTTTGTTTATTAATCCCACCCTATTTCAAAGGCTCAGAGTAGGCTACAGGGAAAAGCCATCCTCCCAGACCATGACATGATATAGCAAAACCATGTAACCTGCAGGAGGGTTGGTTTTGCAAGTGTACATACTGAAAGTCATGGTGGAAATGTTATGAACAGCAAATATGTTATGTAGAACAGCTGGCTATTTGAATGAAAATTTGTCTCTGACTGTCTGAAAGGAAGACAAAAACCTGTACACAAAAATATTCTATCATCAATCATCATCAACAACAACAACAACAACAAACATTTCAGTTCTTTGGTGCAAAACTGCTGTGTCAACCTGTGAAGTTGGTTGGTGCAGTCTGCCAAACAAAGAGGAAGGGTGAACCTTGATGTGGGATCATGAAATAGCTGCATTCTGGATTGAGGATCATTTGGTTCAGCTTCTACTTAAAGGCATTTAGTGAAGAGGTAGACCAGAGGTAGACCAAGGGGAATCTGGTACAGATTCAGCGTAAACATTGTTTTTAAATAGGGAAAAAAGCTCCCTATAGTAGAGGTACAATGCAGGATTTTTATTCACAGGAAACTTCTACTGGGGATGTGGTGGGAGTCCAAGAGGGTGGTGGAGTTCAGTGCCCCCCCCCCCCCCCCCCGCTGCTCAGCTTCCTGGACCCTGTTCACTGAGCCACTGCTTGCTTACCAGGCCTATTCACTAAGTGGTCTGCAAGCACCTGGCAGCCACCATCTCCTTAGCAGGCTACCATTTCCCAGAAAAATAGCGTCTTGGGGTTTTCTGGAGATGAACTGTTGCCTGTAATGTTGTGTAAATGGCCCCTTTATGGCCACCATTTAGACAACATTACATTTCCGGAAAACCCTGAGCTGCTTTTTTAATGCAAAATGGCAGCTTGCTAATGGGATGGGCGGCTGCCAGGCACTCGCTCGGCTATCCAGTGGCTCATGAGGCACTGGGGGGGGGGGTACATGGCAGTTAGGTGAGAGCCCAGCGAGGACAGATGGAGGTGAGTTCATCCATCCTTAACTTCTACTACTTGAAAGAGGTATAAACCTTTCTCATGAGAAAACCAAATTAATTAGTGACAGATCACAAGATATAGTATAGTATGGCATGCCACCTCCTTGCACAAATATCAGTAGCAGATTGCACAAGCAAGCAAGCAAGCAAACAAACAAAAAATCCTCCTGGTATGAGGATGCACCCATTTGGTCCAGGAGGTTGTAAATTTCTCCTTGAGGGATGGGGCAGTACCAGCCTCCTTAAAAGAGGCAGTAATCAGGCCACTCTTGAAGAAACCTAATCTGGACCCAAAAGTAGGGATGTCAGAGAATTCCGCGACGGATCACGGTGAGGCTGAATGCCAGTGCATTCGGCCCCCCGAAAACCGTTGTGGAACGAAGCCCTCGCCCCCCAACCCATGAAAGGCGCATGGGACGAAGTGCCCTCTGCCCCCACCCCATGAAAGGTGCGTGAAACGGAGCACTTACCTGCTCCCGTCCGCGCTGCTGTGTGAATGGCGGCTGTCCTGTGGCCGCCATTCGCTTCCTCCTTCTGCCATGATAGGCTACGTAAGTACTTACGTAGCCTATCACGGCTAACGCAGGGACGCCATTTGCGTCCCTGTGGAGGCTGTGATAGGCTATGTAAGTATTTACGTAGCCTATCACAGCAGAGGGAAAAAAACCCCAGCCTATGCAAATGGCAGCGGCTACCGCCATTTGCGTACACTGGGGTTTTCCCCCTGCCGTGATAGGCTATGTAAATATTTACGTAGCCTATCACGGCTCACTACAGGGCTGAAAATGACGGCAGCTACGACGGCCGCCATTTGCATCCCTGCAGGGCTGCCCAGGGGCCGAGTATCCAGCTGCGGGCGGCCGGAGCCAGCTGGCGGCTCCGCGGCTTGGCTGCGGAGCGGAGCCGGCTGGCCAGGATTCTGGGGGGATTCCGGGGGGAGGGACAGAGCGCCTCCCCCCACCTGCAGAACCCAGCGGAGCCAGGTAAGCGGGGTTTCGTACACCCCTACCCAGAAGTGGAGAACAACTATAGGCTGTTTGCTAGTATCCCCTTCTTGGGTAAGGTGCTTGAGTGTGTGGTTGTTGATCAACTCCAGGCATTCTTGGATGAAACTGATTTTCTAGATCCATTTCAATCCAGCTTTAGGCCCAGTTTTGGGACAGAAACTGTCTTGGTCATTCTGTGGGATGCTCTTGGCCAAGAGAGAGACAGGGGGAGTATGACACTCTTGGTTCTCTTGGACCTCTCAGCAGCTTTTGATATCACTGACAATGGCATCCTCCTGAAGCAGCTCTCTGGGTTGGAGTTGGGGCACTATTTTACAGCGGTTCCATTGTTACTTGGATGGTTGCTTCCAGAAGCTGGTGCTGGAGGGTTATTGCTCTGTTCTGTGGCAATTCCATCATGGGGGTCCATTGGGTTCAATTTTGGCCCCTATGCTATTTAACATCTACATGAAACCACTGGGGGAAGTTATCTGGGAATGTGGACTGAGCTGCCATCAATATGCTGATGACACCCAGCTCTACCTCTCCTTTTTGTCAAACCTAGTGAGGCAGTGGATGTCCTGAATACCTGAGCAGGGTAACAGACTGGATAAGGTCCAACAAACTGAAGCTCGCTCCAGACAAGATGGAGGTACTGTTAGCAGGTGGTTTGTCTGCCTGGTTGAGTGGTGTTCAACCTGTCCCAGAGGGTGTTGCACTCCCCCTGAAAGATCAAGCATGCAGCTTGGGGGTGCTCCTCTTGTCACTTGAGGCCTGGTGGCCTTGGTGGCCAGGAACACCTCTTATCACTTAAGCTGATATACCAGCTGCAATCCTATCTGGACAGAGACAGCCTGCTGACAGTTATCCATGCTGTGGTAATCTCCTGGTTGGATTATTGCAATGCATTGTACTTGGGGCTGTCTTTGAAGACAGTTCAGAAACTCCAAAACAGAGCTGCTACGTTACAAGCTGGGACTGGCTGATATGACCATGTGCTACCAGTGCTTTGTCAGTTGCACCAGCATGCAATCCATTTTTGAGCTACTTCGAAGTGTCGGTGTCGACCTTTAAAACACTAAACTGCTTAGGACCAGAGTACCTAAAGGAACATCTTCACTCACATGTACCTGCTCAGACCCTTAGGTCATCTTCGGAGGCCCACCTCTGGGTACTCCTGCCTAAGACAGCTAGATGGGTAGAGAGGGTCTCCTCAGTTGTGGCATCCCACTTATGGAATGAACTCCCCAAAGAGGTTTGCCTGTCACCTATGTTGCTATCTTTTTGGTATCAGGCAAAAACCTTTCTTTTCCCCAGGCACTTTAGAAATCTAGTTCTAGATTTTTATGAGTATTTTATCAATTCCTGTGCTGTTTATTGTTTTGCATTACATTGTATTTTATTCTTTTAAATATTTGTATTGTATTTTATATTTTTAACTGTTCTATAGCATTCTAAATTTTTAACTATTTGTAATCCACTGAGAGAACATTAGTTATTGGGCAGATCGGAAAAGTAATAAATACATACATAAATAAAGAGTGAATGTTAGCAACATCTGGAAGATTCATCTCTTCATACTGTCTTTCTGCCTACTGTTTCAGATTGACAAAGGAAATAAACTAGGTTGAAACTTGCAGCAGATTCTGCGAAACCAGAGGTTTAGTCAAAATCTATATATTTGAAAAGAGATAAACGAGGTATCAGATTAAAGCTCACAACACATAGATTTGCAGAAACAGTGGCAAAATAAAACATTTGACATATACAGAGAAGCTGTAGTTTTAAATCATACACAGGGCTTGGATGTGGTTTATCTTTATTGATATGAAAGCCACCCTAGACATTAGCTCACCTGCTGACATATTATGGAATGTTTATGAACATTCCAATGACTCAGTCAGAAGTTTTAAAAGCTGTCAGCACAAGGCCTGTGTGCTGTTGGTGGGAAGAGATTAAGCATGGGAGGGAGTTGGAAACTCTCACAGTGCTGGTCAGTGTTAAACAGTGTATGTGAATATTGGGTATGTGGGCAAAGCTACCCATTATATTATTCACATGAAAGCAGCCATGGCCCCTGATCTGGAACCTGCTCCCTACCTGAACAGGACTTCATGGCAGTTTCCTGTTGAAAATAGCCCCATCCCTGGCTGCTATTTGCCCCCCTAGGTGCTGTTTTGGAGGGAAGCCAAGGAGGGGGAAATTTGAGCAGTAAACTGGCACAGGTGCCCAGTCCAGACCGAGAGGCTGTTCTGGAATGGGGCCCCGTGGTTGCTTTTTCTTTAAAATAAGAGCAGGAAGTTTTAAGTACACTTTTTAAAAAAGTGTGAATAATGTGATGTATAGTCTGGGTCTGAGTATGAACAATATTTGTGAGTATATGTGAATAAGGGAGTATGTGGAATAATGCAGGGAAAATGGACACAAAATTTCATATCAGAGAATCGATAAGAGAATTGATAAGATAAAATATTCTGACAAATAATTAAATAAGAAATAAAAGCAACAGTTCTTGGGATAATGACACTGTAGGCTTAAAGCATGCTCTTACTGATGCTCTATGTATGTATTTCTCAGACCTGTCTTTCCTGGCACATATAATGTTATGAGAGGAATAGGTAGTAGTATTTCCCCCCTGGTATAAAATATTTAATTTAATTTTAATTTATTTAATTTATTTCATTAATGGCCCCGTCATATGCCATTAAATTCCTGGGAGCAGAGGAGTGGAGGACATGATAGGAGTCTACAAAATTATGCATGGTATGGAGAATGTGGATAGGGAGACATTTCTCTCCCTCTCACAAAATACTAGAACCCAGGGTCATCCCATGAAGCTGACTGGTGGGAGATTCAGAACAGATAAAAGGAAGGACTTCTTCCAGCGCATAGTTAAACTACGGAATTTGCTCCCATGGGATGTAGTGATGGCTACCAATTTGGGTGGCTTTAAAAGGGGGTTAGACAAATTCCT
Organism: Heloderma suspectum; assembly: GCF_057233095.1. Taxonomy (NCBI): domain Eukaryota; kingdom Metazoa; phylum Chordata; class Lepidosauria; order Squamata; family Helodermatidae; genus Heloderma; species Heloderma suspectum. The sequence continues at coordinate 280,141,859 of NC_139458.1, forward strand.
GGAAGAAAAGGCTGTCAGTGGCTACTATCAATAGAATGATTCATTGTATTCCATAATTGGGGGACCACCACTGAAAAGGCTCTCTCCCTTGTTGCCACCTTCTGAGCCTCCCTTGTAAGTGGCACTCAGAGGAAGGCCTCAGATGTTTATCATAGTGTCCAGGTAGGTTCACATCGACTAGTCACACTGTTTCTATTTATTTTATTATTACATTTCAGATCCCATCCCAAAAGTCTTGGCTAAACTTGACTAGACCTATATTGAAAGCTTATGGGATTGATACCGAGTCCTTTCCTTCTTTTGCTTCTGACAGAGTCAAGCAGATGCTTAAAGAAAAAAAACCTTTATTCTAAGTGGATGGGTCTGGTTACAATCTCACAAATGCCTTATTCCTGCTGGTATCCATTATATAAGATGTCATTTGGTTTGGAGAGTTACTTTTTATCTCTGACTGTGCCCCACCTAAGGAAATCATTTACAAATTACAGCATTGCGTCTACAGTGCATGCCTTCTGCTTTTCTGGAGGGAAGATTTGACAATACCCCAGTCCATCAGAGACTTTGTATCTGTGCATCTGGGGAGGTTGAGGATGTCTCTCATTACTTAGTAAGATGTCCTCTCTATGGCCATCCTAGGCATAAATTTCCTGCCATCATTCTCCACTGCCTCTCAAATAGACCCCCCCCCCCCAGAACAGATATGTGTCCTTCTTTCTGGCACTGATGCTTTTACCACTGCCCAGGTAGCAAAATTTGCCTTGGCAGCAAGGAAATTATGTGCCAAAGCCCAGACAGCTTAGTGGGGATGATTGTGTTGGATGTGTGAATTTATACATATACAAATATGTGACTGTACTGTTTTTTTCTCCGTTTTTAATGTACATTGTGATGGCCTATAGGTTTAAGCAAGAAAGTATCTATCTATCCATCCATCCATCCATCCATCCATCCATCCATCTGTTATTATATTTTGGCTCTATAAGATAGCATACAATTTGATGATGTATGATGCTTCTCACCCCATTTCTCTTTCCTGAAATCAATGTCCTGTTTTACAAATAACACATTATGCTGATTTTTGGCAGGTGGAAAAAATATTTTGGATCAATACAAAAAGAAAGAAAGAAAAGGAAAATATATCCAGAAAGCAACATACATTTTGTAGTGTCAAATCACTGATGTTAGTTGATAATGCTCTCAGCCAGTCAGCACTCTCCTGGGCTGTACAATACTGAAGTATCCCAGTGCTAACTCCATCGAGTGCCAGTACTTCAAATGCATTAGATCTGCAGCAAGAAGAAATACATACACCATCAAGGAAGCTATACAAGCAGCAATTTGTCCTCACTTCTTAGCTGACTCTCTACAAATTAGCACCTATGTACTATAATTCGATGTGTGCGTGAGGAGGGGGGGAGGAGGATGCCATAATAGTAGAGGTACAGGATAAGGAGATACAGGCACTGTATTTCCTTTCTATCTGATTATTATGTAATTCAGTTTTATTTATTTATTTTAAGCATTTTTATACCGCCCCTCATAGGATCAGGTTCCAGGGTGGTCCACAAGAGTTTTCAAAATAGTTATGTGCAATAGGTCAAAGCTGCATCACATAAACAAACTTAGGTGCTATATCTGAGTGAGCTGGTGGAGCAAGTGAGCTGACTAAGCATGGTGGTTAAGCGCATACATTTTGTGCTGGACAACTGCAGGTTCAGATCTCAAATCTGCTATACACCACTTGGTGGCCTAGAATGAGACAAGCTACTGTCTCTCAGCCTTGCTCCTTCCATCTGTAATATGGGGATAAAATAATAGCCTAGCTTACAGGATAAATGACAGATTTATTGAGATAATACATTTGAAACACTTAGCAAAAGTGCTAGATAAGTATTAACAATTTTGACTGAGTAGATCAGGCTGTGATCTTTGCTCCATGCAGCCAGATAAGATTCCACTAGCGCACACCCTGATTTATCACGCTAATGGAATATTTCTGAAAGTTGGTTGAGTGGTAAATGAAGGTTGACCGGCAAGATGTTGACCAGCAAATGAAGGTTGACCAGCAAGATGTTGGTTGAGTGGTAAATGAAGGTTGACCAGCAAGATGTTCAGTGCAGTGTTGGCACTAAACACTACTAAAAGAAATAACAAGTAGCTGTGAAATAGAAAAATCATATGGCTGTTGAGTGGTAAATGAAGGTTCAGTGGTAAATGAAGGTTGACCAGCAAGATGTTGGTTGAGTGGTAAATGAAGGTTGACCAGCAAGATCTGTTGACCAGCAAATGAAGGTTGACCAGCAAGATGTTGACCAGCAAATGAAGGCTGACCAGCAAGATGTTCAGCACAGTGTTGGCACTAAACGCTACTAAAAGAAATAACAAGTAGCTATGAAGTAGAAAAATCATATGGTTGTTTCAACACAAGCACAAGTCAGCTTTATTATCCGTGGCTCATATTACTGCTAATATAGTCACGTCAAACTGCCTGACATATAATGCACAGTGAGGGGCAAACAGTTTTATTGATCTCGTTCTTGAGTGATCTTAAACTATTAAGTTCATACTTTCTGGACAGAAAAGTGGACCTGAAAGCAATTTGCAGTCAAAATCCATACATTTTCCAAACTTCCAATGTGATTCGTGGAACAAAAAAAGTGTTCAAAGAATGCGCACATTTGAAAAATGTGCATGAAAAATGTATAATTTTGAAAAATGTGCACAAATACCCTTTAATAAGTGGGGAAAATGCATATATTTCAAAAATGCACAAAACGGATGTGTACGTTTGGAAAAAATGTGCAAGAAAATACACATGAATTTTTATGTGAAAATTTAAAAAACCAAAGCTCACAATCTGATATGAATATGAATCAGAATGAGCTCTGAGGTGAAATTTGGAAAATCTCAACAAGCTTGAGTTTTGCTGATTCGCACATCCCTGGAGATAATCAAGGGATTCCCCTGCTAATGATAGCACTTGCAAAGGCATCCCCAGGCTTGTGTGGTGGTTTGTTCACACACATACATTTGTGTGTATGTATGCAAGTGTGCGAGCGTGTGCAGCCCCCTTGATGCCGCCACAGGAGCCAAATGGTCGAGCACCCTTCGTCTAAAATATCAACAATTTAAAAGCACCAGTAGACGCAGCACAATAGAAATATGCAGAGAAAAGAAAAATAACTCACCCTTATGCAGTTAATTACATTATTTATTGGCACACTGCATTTATCTTAATAGCTTTACAGCCAGCGTGATAGGTCAGTGCTTTCAATATAAATATATAACACCTGTCTCTTGGTATTCCTTGACTCATACAATGACTAGCCAGATCAGTTCAAAATTATCAGACCGTCTAGCTATTTTACTGCCAATTCAGATACATTTTGATTCCAGGCTCCAAAGGTACTCTGTAGTCTGAACTGTATAATATGCTTCACTGAAACAGCAAACCTCCTGCTCTTCATAGTTAAATTATTAATGGCTAATTACCTGCTAAAGGCTTTCATTTATCTGTGTAAGTGTGTGTGTGTGTGTGTGTGTGTGTATAGATAGACAGACACAAAGGCAGGCAGACAGGCTATATCCAACATTGTACAAACAGATTTCTGCTCACACAGTGGGATTTCCCCTTCCCGTCCAGAGAACATTGGGGGTGGCATGGTGGGGCTGCAGGTGGAATAGGAATCTGTCCCACTAGCAAACGCCATTCTGCTGGCAGATGGATACAGCTGGATACAGATACAGGGCATTATCCAGTAGGGCCATTCGGCTGGTTCCATTGCACTTGCAGGAGTAACTGCTTATGCAAAAGGGTTTTCAGACTTCTAAAAATAACCCTGGAAATGAACAGGAATGCTTGTTTCGGATTGGGAGAAATCGACTGTGCTCCTTTCTACAAGCTCCACTGATCATGGATTATGGAAACAAGTACTTTCTCTTGTTTCAGGGTATTTTCAAAAGTGTGAAAGGCCCATTGCACATGTGGTAATTCTTGTGAGTGCATGGGCACAATATGATACTAGCCATATAGAGAGAGGGTGGGGGAGGAAGGGAGGAGTATAAAGCAGCACAACAGCAAAGCAACAAGCCAAAAAATTTAGCTCTAAATGTATTTTGAAATTACTCTCTTGTTAGTCTACCTATGTTTCTCTCATATATATATATATATATATACACACACACACACACACACACACACACAAAGCTACATGTCTTATGTCAATTTTCAGTAGCTTCCCAAGATGAGGCTATGAAATTATTGGTGTTAAATATTGGTATTCACATTACTTCCTAATCTCTCTTCCATTGTCTGGACTCATGAAACATTTAGCAGGAAGAACTGTAAGTAATTAATAGAAACTATGTCTAGCAACAGTTATTACCAGTGGCAGCTAAGTTGCATATCCTGTTCAGAAGCAGTATCTACACTGTAGATAGCTAGATAGATCAATTGATCAATTGATCGATAGATAGATAGATAGATAGATAGACAAATACATATGACAGTGATGTACAGCAACTGTATATATAAAATATAAAATCCATGATATCAAGCTTAGTCTGCTGGAACTGCTAAACCTAGAGGGAGAAAGTTATATCAGGAGTAAAGCTAAAGTAACAACACCTGAAATTATCTATGTATCAAAACACATGGGCTCGACCCAGAAAACTGCAAGTTGCATTCTGCTCACAGAATGGGGCTTTCCTGCCCCTTTCTCCATGGTACAACCTCCAGCACCTCCTGAAAAGTTGATCCTGAAGATCATGGGACCATTGGGAACATGGCATGGCAGGCTGTGAGTGGAGGAGATAATCAGCAGAAATCCCCTTGTATGAATGCCAGGCACCTCTGGTTCCATCCCATTATTTTCATATCTAGCTTTCAGGAATGAACTATTCTGCTAAAGATAATTAGTATAAGAATTTCCAAATATGTGATGATGAAATATATATTGTTTATTTATTCCTTACTTGGAGCATTCTTATATCAATTATATTAGAATAGTTTTCTTATGGTTCCTAAGGTTTACATATATTACATATAACATTTCATTTACATAAATTATATCTTTTTCATACATATACCGGGCATGGAATTAACAATGTATTTCATGCACGTTAAAACTGCACTGAAATCTTCACATTCCTTGAATTCCCTTGAGAAACAATACGTATCTGCACTACATAATACCTATCTGTAAAAAATAAGTCAGGAAAGTTCAACAAGATGTTATAATCAATAGTGTCAAAAACACTGACATGATGTAGTTTATAAGAAGATCAATGTGAACAACAAACACGGAAGAGCACCTGGTATCAGATAGTTTATAACCTTAGGACAGGCAATCTCTGTTGTGTGCAGAAACCTGGAACTAGTCAGGAATATTTGAAAAAAAAGATTATTTAGAATGAGATAGTGAGAATGCCAAAAATAGATTATGATTTCAAGCATCAGACTGGGAAAAACAACTGGACTAGCAAGGTCATTTCAGGTGGCACGCTTGCTGTATAATGTGGAGTAACAGCAAAACAGTGTTCATGACTATCTTGCATATGCTCCCCAGTGTTGCAGATGGTACATTTGATGGGTACCAGCTCATCTGTATTGCTTGGGACTATTTGGTCACTTTGTCTGTGCATCAGGTGCTATTCTCATGGCCATTTATAGTATTGCACATATACTATAGTATTGTACATATACCATGGTTTTCTGGCATGGGAGCCATGCATTTAGATCAGGGGTGGGCAACTACGGATGTACGGACTGTGTAAAATCCGCTCGATCTGTGTTTTGCGGATTGTCAGGCACCTTTCGTTCTGTCATCTGCCCACAGACGGATGCAATTTTTTTTTTTTGGTTGTGCGGAAAAATACAGAAATATTTACGTAAGTATTTACATAAGTATTTACATAATTCACCTCAGTACGCAACATTTAGTGTATTGTCCCCCATTCCATTCAATGTTTCCTCAGCAGAAACGTACATATTTTTCTACGGATTTATATGCGTAAATTTTGGGAAAGTAAAAAAATCATCCGAAAGTCCACGGACTCTGCATGGCCTGAGGGGGTCATTCCGCAGTGGATTCTGCAGGTCGGATTCTTAGGAATTCGAGCTCATTTTAATCCATCTCAAATTTCTCCAGCATCCCTACGGGCAACATGTGGCCTGCCAAGGCTATTTCTGTGGCCCCTCAGGTTGCCCATTCTGCTGGGAAACAAAACACACCCCATGCCTTGTTTCCCAGCAGAATCACTGGGATTTTGGTGCCACAGCCACTTCTAATGGCAGGGTGTGGCCCCCAGAGGGTTCTACAGAGGGGCAATATTCCCCCCCCCAATACTCCAAATCTAAACCCCTGATTTAGTTAGGCAGGTAACTGCCAATGCCACATGCAGAACTCTTTGGTGCCTTCCCCATTTCCTTCCCAGGCTGGATCTTAACAAAACAGTCTGCAGTTTAGAGTAAATTTGTCCTGAGACAATAAGCAAATACTCACTGCTTCCAACAAGAACTAGGAGAAGAACTGGAAATCCTGCATCAGACACTTCCTCCTCAAATGTTGTAGAAATAAAGGCTGTTCACTGGCTCACAAGTCTAGTTTTCCACAAAGTAAACCATTTCAACCATCATTCTATGAAAAGGATACCTTTTGTGAACTAACTTGTCCATTACCCACTCACATTTAAGAAAGCAATGGCATAGAAACAAACGAGTGAGCCAGTTGTACACCTAACCTTCTCCTTTCAATAATACTCTGAAGAAGGAAGGTAACAGTCTTTCCTGTCTCAAAGGAGGAAGGAATACTTTGGTTAGTAGGCGGAATGTGTACACTCCAAATAAAAAGATGAATACATTTCTAACCATTTTTAAAGTAATGAAAATCCACCCCTCCAAAATCAAAGATTTCTTAATATAACTTATAGTTTTATATTGATTATTTCTCCTTTCACTGTTTTAGTTATTGTTGCATTCAATATTATTTAAATGAATAGGTAATTTTTGAGTTTGTGGCTGTATATTGTATTTTGTGATACTTTATTGGAAACTGTATGACACTGAGCTGTTTCTCAGTGTCTATTTCCCCTTTGCTGTGGGCATTTCATGGCCAAGGCAGTGGCTTCCTGTTGAATTTCTGGAAGGATGCATATATTTTTTAAAACCTCTTAGAGGTATTTCACCTGGTAGAGCCAGAGAAGGTCATTCTCCTTTATGCAGCTTCCTTCCAGCATGCCAGTTACCCCATGGGGTAATTGGGATCTCCTGCTTTTCACCTGTTGGAAGACTTAATGGGTAGTCAACCTACTCCTCCCTTGGTCAGAGGGAATAAAAACGGAACTACAGCTTTTGTAGAAGGGATGTTTGGAATTTAGGCTGTTTTTCCAAAGAAACTTCAATCAACATAGGCTAGTAAGTATTATATTTTGGTTTTGTGTGCTTACTTTGTTTCCCTTCTTGTCTTGCATTGTTTGTTTGTAATGAACTTTTGTTCTTTAGTTTGGAATTTGGGAAGTAATTTTTAACCAAACTCAATGGAGGGAGTGGGTTTTGATTCTCTCCCCATGCAGCCTAGATTATCTGGCCTATATGCTACCTAAGGTGGGAGAGAGACTTGCCTGATGGTCTATCTCCTCCCAAGAGGCATAATAACCCCTAAAACTGTCACAAACTGCTTGGATATTTTAATAGAAAAGCACTGTTAATGTTAAATAAATTAAACATTAAGACATATTGTTATGTTTTAATTATAAAGCTCAGCAAATGTGCTTGGCACTCCATCTATTATTTTTTCTCTATTCGCTCTAAAAAAAGCTTCACATTATGTAAAATAAGCGGATAACATTTCAAACCATAGGGCTTGTCAAGAATGGGTTATAGAGTAGGAGCCATGAGGGCCGCTGGGGCAGTCATGAATGCAGCAGCCACCTGGAGGTTGGTTGTTTTTAGCTGTTTCTCAGCCTGCAGCTCAAGGCCACAATTTGCCTGGCTCACTGGGAAAATGATAACAGCCGTGCCTGGTGGGAAGATGCAACCACTTTGGAGGGTGGAGTGGTGTGTCCCAGGGTTCGGATTAGGTGCCTTGAATCTAGGGATGTACGAAACCCACTTACCTTTTTGCGGAATCTTTCGTGGTGGGGGGGGATGGGGGGGATGTGATCCTGTCCTCCCCCCCCCCCGGAATCCTCAATGGCCGGCTCCGCTTCGTGGTCAGGGCCATCCGCAGCCAGATTTCTGGCCACCGACGGGCTGCTGTGAATGCAAATGGCGGCCGCCATAGCAGCCGCCATTTGCGTCCAGCCAGGCAGCCGCGATAGGCTATGTAAGACTTTACGTAGCCTATCACGGCTAACCCCCCTCCCAAAACCCGGCAGCCGCCATTTGCGTTCCCTATTTTTCACCGATTTATCTTACGTAAATATTTATGTAAGATAAAATGGCGAAAAAAAGGGGAACGCAAATAGTGTAGTGGGCGCTATTTGCATTCCTTTCTTCGCTGTTCTAACCAACGTAAATATTTACGTAGACTAAAACAGCAAAAAATAAGGAACGCAAACGGCGGCCACCATAGCCGCCGCCATTTGCGTATGCTTTTTTTTTTTTTTTACCCAGATGTGATAGGCTACATTAGTCTTTACGTAGCCTATCATGTCTGGGTAAAAAAAAAGAAAAAAGACCAGACTGCAAATGGAGGCCGTAGCAGCTGGTCGAAAGATCAGCCGCCGCCGCTAAAGCTGCTGCTGGAGCCGCCGCCGTCCAGAACATCCGCCCCAGGTAAGTCTCGTCCTGGTGGGGATCCGCAGGGGGGCAGGGGGGGTGGCAGGCCGTTCCGCCACGGATCTCGGGGGGCCGAATGCCAGTGCATTCGGCTTCACTGAAATCCATGGCGGAATTCTCCGCCATCCCTACTTGAATCTGCCTTGGGTTGCTAGGGTTGGGCAATAAAAGGAGGGCTAGAGAAGGGGCAGGTGTCTCTTCTTGGCCCTGATGTTACTAGGGTGTGATGTTGGTCAATGGCTATCCTGGGAGGCCCATAGTTGGTACGTATATGATATAGGGATGGGGGAGAATTTCTCCCCCAAACTTCGGGGGGCCGAGCGCCAACGCATTCGGCCCCCCGAAATCAGCGGTGAAACTCTCCGCCCCCCGCCCCCCCCGAGATGGGACTTACCTTTCACGAATGTTCCTCCTGGCAGCGGGTCCCGGTGGCGGTTCGTCGGGTCTTCGTCAGGGGCGGGGGCGGCAGCCGGTCTTTCAACCAGCTGCCGCCGCCGCCATTACAAGGAAAGTTTAAAAAAAAAAAACACCCCCGTGATAGGCCACGTTAATCGTTACGTAGCCTATCACGGGGGTGTTTTTTTTTTCGCGGCCGGGTAGACGGGGCGCTTCTACCCGGCCTGACTTTCGCCGGCGGGGGGTGGGGCGCCTCCCGGCCGGCCTGAATTTCGGCATGAACTCGCATGAACTTCGGGGGGAGAAGCGAAGCGCCTCCCCCCCTCCGTGAAAAAAGCTGCGGGACAAGGTAAGTCCCTTTCGTACATCCCTAATAGGATAGAATAGCTAGCTTTATTGTTTTGCTCTTGGGAGTGTGTGCCTCGGTGTTTGGTGTTTCTGGTTTTGCTTAGAGTTTTGGGCCTTGCTTGTAATTTCCTGTACAACCTAACACCTCTCCCTATTCTTTCCTCTTTGTTCCTTTCCCCTAATAAATTTTTACCCAACTTCCAGCTGGTGTGGTGTGTCCTGAATAACTTCAGTGCTAAATACAGTGCCTATTGGCTGGGAAGGGAGCTACTGGGTTAATTTAGGGGAAACCTGTAGCCAAGTTTGGCCTGGTCTACCCTGCAGGGTTGTTGGGGTAAAACCAGCAATCCTTCACAGGGCTATATCCAATTTTGCATGAGCAGACTTACTTTTGTAAAACCCACATTTCTCATTAACCCACCATCCTGAAGCCCTATGCACACTCAAAAAGCTGCTCTGGATGGTCCCTCAAGCCAGCAGAAAAGCTTGGGGGGGGTACCAGGGTCTGCAAGGGGAAGAGGGAATCCACTCTGATGGTCACAACTGGATTTCACCCCTAATCAACATAAAACTGTAATTTTTCAACCTTCTATCAGGAAAATATTATCTCACCGACTCCCGCAGAACAAATTAATTAGGTTGCAATCCAGCTACTCCCGAGACACCAAAGTCACCAGATGCAAGAATCAGGGCTATGTTTTATCCCAAGCACACCCAACTGCTTTTTCCTATGTAAGCATGGCTGGATGAAGTTTGACCCCAGATTGGTTGGATTCAATGCTGCAGGCCCACCAGTGGAATGGAAACTGCTGATGGAATGGATTTCTCCACCCTCTGCAGCCCCCCTGCACTCCCCAATCTGCTCCAGAGCAGATTTGGGGGCATAAAGGAAGCTGGAAGAGGAGAAAAGCAACAGGGAGTCCCGTTGCACAAGTGGAAGTCCATTCATGTAACACTGGATTTAACCATGTGTCTTCTCCTGAGTCCCACCCTTCCTGCCCATCATAATACCTGACATTTTGATAGTTAGCAGTATAAATAACAAATTGCTTGTTGTAAAATCAACTAAAAAGGGAGGCACTAGAAAGCAATGAAGACGTGTGCCTAAATGATAAAGGAAAACAAAGCCTTCAAGATCTAGATGGAAAGATCCCAAGAAAATTAGGGATGCCAGAGAATTCTGCGACAGATCTCAGTGAGGCTGAATGCCAGTGCATTCGGCCCCCTGAAATCCATCGGGAATGGCCTGCCACCCCCCCGCCCCCCGCAGATCCCCCCCGGGATGAGACTTACCTGGGGCGGATGTTTCGGACAGCGGCAGCTCCGGCGGCGGTGGCTGGTCTTCCGACCGGCTGCCGCCGCCGCCATTTACAGTCTGTATTTTTTTCTCCCCCCCCCCCATAGACGTGATAGGCTATGTAAAGACTTATGTAGCCTATCACGTCTGGGTAAAAAAACCCCAAACCCATACGCAAATGGCGGCAGCTACAGCCACCGCCATTTGCGTTCCTTATTTTTCACCATCTTAGTCTACGTAAATATTTACATAGACTAAGACGAAGACAAGAAAGGGGAACGCAAATAGAGCCCAGTGCGGGCTCTATTATAAAATATTTACGTAGACTAAGACGGTGAAAAATAAGGAATGCAAATGGTGGTGGCCGTAGCTGCCGCCATTTGTGTATGTGTTGTTGTTTTTTTACCCAGAGCCCTCCGCGGCCGGAAATCTGGCTGTGGACGGCCCTGGCCTGGGCCTGGCCAGCTGCTCCGCAGAGCCGCTGCGGAGCACAGCCGGCCGTCGAGAATTCCGGGGGGGAGGACCAGATCGCCTCCCCCCCGTCGAGGATTCCAGGGGGAGGGACGGAACGCCTCCCCCCCATGAACAGAATCCACGAAAAGGTAAGTGACTTTCGTACATCCCTAGAATTGGAAAGGGATGGGGGAAGCTACAAAAGAGTTTGAGCTAACTGTAAATGAGTCCCTACTGAGGGGAGATACAAAAAGGAGATAACTACAGATAGTATGGCAAGTATGGTATTAGTACACCTTCCCAGGAATTTGTCATTTGATAAGAGAGAAATCCAGTCTGACTTGGGTATTCCCACAACACATATAACAGATAAAATAAGGGATGAAATGACAACTTGCCTACCTCCTAGTTCACTGCCTGTTTAAAAGGAAGTCCAGGATGTAATGATGTTGCAGAGAAATAACCAAGTATGTTTGTATTCGGGTTTGGCATCTGGGGTTAAAGCTGGTAGATGTGGAGCTTTAGCATTCATTGTAACAGCACTGGAGAACTTATGGCCCCCCAGATGTTGCTAGACTCCAACTCCCATCAGCCTCAGCCAACATGACCAATAGGCAGGAATTATGGGAGTTTTAGTCCAGACCAGCTGGAGAGCCACGGGTTCCCCATCCCTGCATAATTTCGCAGTTTTAGGCTGCAATCCCAAGCACACTGACATGGGAGTAAAACCCATTGATCTCAATGGGATTTACTTCTGAGTAGATATGTATAGGATCATGCTGTTAAGTCAGGTTGTAATTGTTACCTGCCCTGAGCTTTCAGGATGGAGCAAGATAGAAATATAAACATTGAAACAAACATATTGGCAACAGCCCATACAGAGAAGCAATTTCTCACTGGTCATTCCTGCCCTATTTCCCCAACCCCTACAAGCAATCTTCCTAGTTTTGCTTTCCACACACTGACCTTAGAATCAATTGTTTGTGGTGATGTTTACTACATACTGCTGGTGCTCATTATATACTTTTGGAGGAAAACCTATATCTTGTATTAACGGGAACCATGAAGTATTACCATTCATGTCAGTGGTTTTTCAAACAGCTAGTACTTTCACAGTAAAGAAAGTAACCTAACTTTCTCTTTCAGATTACAAACCTTAATTTATTTGTTCCAGCTTTGTACCTCGAGATTCGAGCCATCGACAGAGGGACTGATAAGGTGTCCAGCCAGCGCTTCTCATATTTTGGTTTATTAGCTATGGGTGAGGAAGGTGATGATGGTGCCTGTACAGAATAAATGAGAATCAGTACGCATGGTCTATCCCACTTTGATCCCACAGTGCAGAAAACATGAATATTTATCTGTGGATGTGATCTTTTTCTAAAACTAATAAGGTAGAGTAATACCATTGTTTGGGAAATCCAGAGTGCATGAAAGAAATAAAACAATCATTTATTTGAAAATGGAACATTTTGGGGCTGTCTGACCTCGTTTTCACCTATTATTTCTGCAATAGTACAATTTCTATTTTTGATAAAAGCATAGGCCTCACATCTAATTGACAACATAAATAATGCTCATTTACATGCAGCATTTTCTGCAGAGGTCTTATTTACTTCATTAACACAATAATACAAGAGGACAGAATAGATTGCGAACACTGTATTGTGTTGCTTTTCCAGTGTTTGAAATAAATTAAAGGGAAATGTGCATAACATACTTTGATATAAATAATTATGAATTCAAGGTCCTTTATATACACATCATGAGCTTTGCAACAAAATTTTGAATTTAGCTAAATTTACTTTGTTTAAGAATATAAATGTACATCACATGTAGCCTTTGTGAAGGCAACCACAGTAAGCACCTGGTCAAAGAACAAGATCTGTACAAATTAAATTTGAGACGATTTATTCTGGACAGACATAAAGATTAGCACTATCTAGTGCAAAAGTATTTCCATCTGACTCATACTCTTAGAAGCATGAAGAATTTATGCTTAAACAACCTCAGTATTGACATTCCATTGGTAGGGCTTGTTTCAATTCCTGTAAGACAACTGGATGTGTCTATTTTCGAAAGTTCCTCGAAAATGAAGGCCTAATATCGCCATGCTCCTTCACTCAAATGATTCTTTCAATTAATGGTTTCAGTTACTTAAGTACCACCCCTCACAAGTAATGAGTGTGTTAGTAACATCGCTTGCTATTAACTGAGGGCAATTTAAAAGCTACAGTCTTGAGAGCTGTAGCCGAGGGCAATTTAAAAGCTACAGTCCTGCCTCTCTTGCTTGAATCTGTAAACCATTGCAAAAGTATTGCTAAGTTTGCCAACTAAGAAAGAACCAAGCAAATAAGTTATTTCCTTAAATCTCTCTCATTAGCCACTGAAGAAATACAAAGATGTATACTGAAAACAAACACGTAGTTTGTTTTGACAGTAGACCCTTTAGATTACCAACATTTCATTTTGTAGCACACTCAGTCCCAAAGGTTACAGATATTAGGAGAGGAACCATTTCTTGCCTTGTTCATTCTTCAGCTACATTCTATAGCCAGCCTTATACTGATGAAAAGACTTGCAATTAATGCCAGGGGATATGATTTTAAAAATGTGGCATGTCCAAAAATCCCAGAACACATCAAAGCAGACAGTTTCACATTTTACGTGAGAATAATTGGCATTGCTCTTCACTTTGCCACATGAGTGAAACTGACACTTAGCAAGAAAAAGCGACACATTTTGTTTAAAAAGTTATATTCTACATCCAATTGATATCACTATGCCGAAAGATAATGGCAACTGTACAGGCAAAGGGACTGGCTTACCAGTAGCTGCTTGTTACCAAAGGGGCTCAGCTGCGCTGTTGTTTTTGAGGTATACCTTACACATCTTGACTCTAGAATCTCCATTTTGTTCTAGAAGGCTGGTTTAGGATCAATCAGGGCAAGAAAGTTATCTTTTACACTTGCTGACCTCTAATCTAATTAAATTGCCAGGATCAATCCTCACTGATATACAAAGCTTTGAAATTCCAAATCTGCCCATGTCTCTCTTGATTGCTGAGTCATATCTCTAGCCAGGCTACTTGCCCAATCCAGAGCACTGGCAGGAAAAATGCTCCATTAATGAAGTGCCACCACAGCCATTAAGGAAAGGAACATCTACTCAATGTCTGTACACTAAACTCATGATAAAGGTCGAGATCAACCTAGAACACCTTTTGTTCTTTTGTCCTTAGGAAAATTCCTCCACGGTACCCCAAGGTTTTAAAAACAGTTGCCCAATACGAGATGGGTGAGTTTGTCACCTGACTTCTTCCAACAAGCCACTTAATTCTTCAGTCAAGTATCTAGTTACTTCTACTCAGTTAGGAGGGTTCAAGTGGAACCCAGGTTTCTGTTTTGACTGTCATACCATGTGGGCATCAAGAGTACCTATTAAGGCACACCTACCTTTGGTGTCCAATCACAGCTTTTGTTTCATGGGAACTAAAATCACCTGCCGATTGTTTTCATAGAGGCAGGGTGATTTGTTGCCACCATTACTTTATGGACCACAATCCTGGTATCTGGTCCCCCTTGACCAATTCCTGGATCACCATTAACCTTTGAGAATGAGCCTACCTTTTCTTCTGAAACAGGTAAATATCTGCACTTCAATCTTCTTTCCTTATATTCCAATTGTGCTCTGTCAACTCCCAACTCCCTTACATTGCCAAACCCCATGTTATTTATATTGCAGCTTTGCTGTGTTAAGTCTAAACTTCCAGCACTGTCTGCCAATCCATAGCACCCTCTCTGCTCCCTTATTTGGGAAGAGTAATTCCCTGGTTTCCATCACATTCAGTCTCTTTGTAGTTCTCCGGTCTATATATCTCGTGTAATAGTTGCTGGTCCAAGCTTAACTGTGTTAATTTGATTTAACTAACTTCTGCATTATGTATTAAAGCAAACTATTTAGTAGACATATATTCTATAATAAAGTCCATATTATTTGATTCAAAACTTGATTTATATTTAATTGCTAATATCTCTATGGTATAAATATAAAGTGCAACTTCCCCATGGTGCACCTCTACTATAGGCCTCTACACACGTACTGTTACACATGTACACCTGCGTGTCAGGTGTCACATCTGATCAAGGACATGTATTAACACTGTTGCTGCATGACTCCACATCAGTCTATCTACCAAACAAAAGCAGCCCAATACATTTTGCTGCCTAAGTTGGAACAGCAAATGGTGTACACATGCCCAAGTCAAGATACATAGTACCCAAGGCCAGTCAAGTTATTTTGGCACCAGAAGCATAAACCCCTCTTCCTAATTCTTGGCAGTAAAATAATACTATTTGCTGTCCTTTCATGACAACCAAAATCAGCTGCCTAAGATGGCTGCTTTACCTAATGGTAAGGCCAGCCCTGCGCCTATGCCATTTAAACTAGCAGCATAGGGTCAGGAAGGAAAGATAATTTGCTAGCTTTTCTCATTTCCCTATTCCAATGCCTCCCCTCCCTGAAGGTACTATTTATCTCACTAGGGAAAAGATATCTTGATTTTCTTAGCAGGACAAATCAATGCTTGGAGGGTGGTGATGATAGAATTTAAATTAGGATATCTGAGAAAAAGCACAGGGCAATCAGGAAAACAATACCCACGTGCCATTATTCTGCTCAAAATTGGAATCCTCATATTTGCATTTACCTTAAGACAGAAAAATCAGGACATGCAGTCATGCATCTCTCATATCCTATGTACTTCGGCCCTCCAGTGCAACAGCAGAGGTCAGTGAAAGTATCACAGATCTTAGTTTATAAAGACAGTAGGGCACAGTCTCTGAATTAATACGTAAATCAATATTTACAATATCCAACCTTTATTTAGTCTAGATTGGACACAACATTTATTTGAATCAAATATAATTAACATTGAATAATGAAACTAGGGCAAAAAGAATAAAAAAAAATAAACATGCCAGGCACTTCAGTCTATTTCAAAGGGGACAGAATGTTACATCCCAAATAAGAAGTGAAATGTTGAGATGCCTTTGCTATAAGAATTTAAATAATAAGGAACACAGGACTCATGAAAATGCTCATTTCGCATTCCTTGAAACTATAGTCTTCTTTTAAGGGAACATTTCTGCACAGGAAGGCTAAATATCCAGACTTAACATGCAATGAATCCACATTTGTTGTTCAGTCGTTCAGTCGTGTCCGACTCTTCGTGACCCCATGGACCATAGCACGCCAGGCCTTCCTGTCCTGCGCTCTCTCCCGGAGTGTGCTCAAGTTCATATTCATTGCATCGGTGATGCTATCTAGCCATCTCATCGTCTGCCGTCCCCTTCTCCTTTTGCCTACAGTCTTTCCCAGCATCAGGGTCTTTTCCAGAAAGTTTTCTCTTCGCATTAGGTGGCCAAAATATTGGAGCTTCAGCTTCAGTATCTGTCCTTCCAATGAGCACTCAGGGTTGATTTCCTTTAGGATGGACTGATTTGACCTCCTTGCAGTCCAGGGGACTCGTAAGAGTCTTCTCCAGCACCACAGTTCGAAAGCATCAATTCTTCTGCGCTCAGCCTTCCTTATAGTCCAGCTCTCACAGCCATACATCACTAATGGGAAAACCATAGCTTTGATTAGACGGACCTTTGTCGGCAAGGTGATGTTTCTGCTTCTTACTATGCTGTCTAGGTGTGCCACAGCTTTCCTCCCAAGGAGCAAGCGTCTTTTAATTTCATGGCTACAGTCACCGTCTGCGGTGATCTTGGAGCCCAAGAAAGTAAAATCTGTCACTGCTTCCATTTCTTCCCCTTCTATATGCCAGGAAGTAATGGGGCCAGATGCCATGATCTTAGTTTTTTTAATTTTGAGTTTCAAACCAGCTTTTGCACTCTCCTCTTTCACCCTCAACAAGAGGCTCTAGAGATCCTCTTCGCTTTCTGCCATTAGGGTGGTATCGTCTGCATATCGGAGGTTGTTGATAATTCTCCCAGCAATCTTAATTCCGACCTGTGATTCATCCAACCCCGCGTTTCTCATGATGTACTCTGCATATAAGTTAAATAAGCAGGGTGACAATATGCAGCCTTGTCGTACTCCTTTCCCAATTTTGAACCACTCTGTTGTTCCATGTCTGGTTCTTACTGTTGCTTCTTGACCCTCGTACAGGTTTCTCAGGAGACAGGTAAGGTGGTCTGGTACTCCCACCACTTTAAGAATTTGCCACAGTTTGTTGTGATCCACACAATCAAAGGCTTTAGCGTAGTCAATGAAGCAGAAATAGACGTTTTTCTGGAATTCTCTTGCTTTCTCCATGATGCAGCGAATGTTGGCGATTTGATCTCTAGTTCCTCTGCCTCTTCGAAACCCAGCTTGTACTTCCGGTAGTTCTCGGTTCGCATACTGCTGAAGCCTAGCTTGTAGGATTTTGTGCATCACCTTACTGGCATGTGAAATGAGCACAATTGTGCGGTAGTTTGAACACTCTTTGGCATTGCCCTTCTTTGGAATTGGAACGTAAACTGACCTTTTCCAGTCTTGCGGCCATTGTTGAGTGTTCCAAATTTGTTGGCATATTGAATGCAGCACTTTAACAGCATCATCTTTTAGGATTTTAAATAGCTCAGCTGGAATACTGTCATCTCCACTAGCTTTGTTGTTACTAATGCTTCCTAAGGCCCACTTGACTTCACTCTCTAGGATGTAGGGGTGGACGAAAGTCCCTTACCTGTCGTCGAAGGACGTTCGCGGTGGGGGGGAGGCGCTTCGCTGCTCCCCCCGCGAAGTTCAGGCCGGGGGGGGGAGGCTTCCCGCCTCGCCCCGGCCAAAATTCAGGCCGGGGGGGAGGCTTCCCTCCTCGCCCAGCCGCGAACGCGAAAGTTTTTTTTTTAAACGCCCCGATAGGCTACGTGACAATTAACATAGCCTATCA
The DNA here is from genome assembly GCF_057233095.1 of Heloderma suspectum. Lineage (NCBI taxonomy): Eukaryota > Metazoa > Chordata > Lepidosauria > Squamata > Helodermatidae > Heloderma > Heloderma suspectum. Next base: position 280,160,069 of record NC_139458.1, read on the forward strand.
CAGCTAGATCTGCAAAGTCAGCCGTGATAGGCTACGTCAATCGTCACGTAGCCTATCACGGGTGACTTAAAAAAAAAAAGCGCGTACGCTAATGGCGGCCCCCATAGGGAGCCGCCATTCGCGTTCCTTATTTAGTCTCTGTAGTCTACGTAAATGTTTACGTAGACTACGGCGAAAATAAGGGCAACGCAAATAGCGTTGCCCTTATTTTCGCCGTAGTCTACGTAAATCTTTACGTAGACTACAGCGACCAAATAAGGAACGGGAATGGCAGCTCCCTATGGGGGCTGCCATTATCCGTTCGCGCTTTTTAAATTTTTTTTTAAAGTCACCCGTGATAGGCTACGTGACGATTGACGTAGCCTATCACGGCTGACTTTGCAAATCTAGCCGTGATAAGCTACATTAATCGTCACGTAGCCTATCAGGGGGCGTTTTTTTTTCTTTTATTGCAATGGCGGCGGCAGCCGGTCGAAAGACCGGCTGCTGCTCCCGCCCTGCTCGAACACCCGCCGAACCGCCGGCCGGACCCGCCGCTGGGAGGGACATTCGGCGAAGGTAAGTCCCGTCCCGGGGGGGGTGGGGGGCGGGGGGGTTCAGAGGATTTCTCCCCGAACACGTTGGCGCTCGGCCCCCCGAAGTTTCGGGGAGAAATTCTCCGCCATCCCTACTAGGATGTCCGGCTCAAGTTCAGTGAGGGCACTATCATGGCTATCAGGGACATTCAGATCTTTCCTGTATAGTTCTTCTGTGTATTCTTGCCACCTCTTCTTAATCTCATCTGCTTCTGTTAGGTCCCTGCCTTCTTTGTCCTTTATCATGCCCGTCTTTGCACAAAACGTTCCCTTGAGATCTCCAATTTTCTTGAAGAGATCTCTAGTCTTTCCCATTCTGTTGTTTTCCTCGATTTCTTTGCATTGTTCATTTAAGAAGGCCTTCTTGTCTCTCCTTGCTATTCTCTGGAACTCTGCATTCAGTTGGCTATATCTTCCCCTTTCTCCCTTGCTTTTCACTTCCCTTCTTTCCTCAGCTACTTGTAAAGCCTCATCAGACAGCCACTTGGCTTTCTTGCATTTCTTTTTCTTTGGGATGGATTGAGTTGCTGCCTCCTGAACAATGTTACGGACCTCCGTCCATAGTTCCTCAGGCACTCTGTCTATCAGGTCTAATCCCTTAAATCTATTCCTCACCTCCACTGTATATTCATAAGGGATATGATTTAGGACATACCTGAACGGTTTAGTGGTTTTCCCTATGTTCTTCAATTTAAGCTGAAATGTTGCAAGAAGCAGCTCATGATCTGATCCACAGTCAGCTCCAGGTCTTGTTTTTACTGACTGTATAGAGCTTCTCCATCTTTGGCTGCAACGTACATAATCAATCTGATTTCTATATTGACCATTTGGTGATGTCCATGTGTTGAGTCGCCTCTTGTGCTGTTGGAAAAGAGTGTTTGCTATGATCAGCATGTTCTCTTGGCAAAACTCTATTAGCCTTTGTCCTGCTTCATTTTGTACACCAAGGCCATGCCTGCCTGTTATCCCGGTGATTTCTTGACTTCCTACTTTAGCATTCCAATCCCCTATGATGAAGAGGACATCTTTTTTTGGTGTTAGTTCTAGAAGGTGTTGTAGGTCTTCAGAGAACCGATCAACCTCAGCTTCTTTGGCCTCAGTGGTTGGGGCATAGACTTGAATTACTGTGATGTTGAATGGTTTGCCTTGGATTCGTACTGAGATCATTCTATCGTTTTTAAGATTGTACCCCAGGACTGCTTTTCCCACCCTTTTGTTGACTATGAGTGCTACTCCATTTCTTCTAAGGGATTCTTGCCCACAGTAGTAGATATGATGGTCACCTGAATTAAATTCGCCCATGCCTATCCATTTTAGTTTGCTGATTCCCAAGATGTTGATGTTCAATCTTGCCATCTCATCTTTGACCACCTCCAGCTTACCTTGATTCATTGATCTGACATTCCAGGTTCCTAAACAATATTGTTCTTTACAGCATCGGACTTTCTTTTCACCACCAGACACATCCACAGCTGAGTGTCCTTTCGGCTTTGGCCCAGCCGCTTCACTCTTTCTGGCGCTACTTGGAAATACCCTCTGCTCTTCCCCAGTAGTATACTGGACACCTTCCGACCTGAGGGGCTCATCTTCCGGCGTCATCTCTTTTAGCCTTGTGATACGTTCCATGCAGTTTTCTTGGCAGGAATACTGGCATGGGTTGCCATTTCCTTCTCCAGTGGACCACATTTTGTCAGAACTCTCTGCCATGACCTGTCCATCTTGGGTGGCCCTGCACAGCATAGCTTATGGCTTCACTGAGTTACGCAAGCCCCTTCGCCACCACAAGGCAGTGATCCATGAATCCACATATTCAAAGCTAAAACTTCAAAGTCTTATTTCTCAACTGAGTCTGTCCATATACAGATTAGTGATAATCGATACAGGAGAGTTGGGCTTAGCAGGGCCCTTTACAATAAACAAACAAACAAGCAACAAGGGGTTAAGATAGGTTTGGCTAAGCGAGAGTGATTCTTCTAGGGTTACACGGTGAGCAGTTCCCCATCTCTTTTGACCTGCAGAGAGAAAAGCGGTGGGGGGGGGGGCGGAGAGGGATGTTGATTGGGAAAAGATCATCTTGAAGTAAAGAGGCTTGTACTGTTCAAGGTTGCAGCCTCTCTCAGCACCTTTTTTGTTTTAAAAAAAATCACCAAGGCAAAGTTACACTCAACTGTATGTAACATGTAGTTTGGCCATACAGTACGCTACACAGAAGTGCAGATTGTGATTTGAAGTATGTGAGCATATGTGAGTGTGATGCATGCGTAGCTCTAGACTTCTTTGAGTTATTTGCAGCCCACCCACCAACCCCTGCTGAGAAACTAGCAAGTACCTGTTCAGTGGAGATGGATTTTCATTCTGGCGTAACATTTTAAAATAAAGTTCTGACTCCCTGGGCCGTTGTCACACCTGCATGTATAGCTTTTTTGAATTTGGGCTTTAAATTAAAGCCAACATGAGTGATGATTCAACTTTACAAATTTTCAGCTTGAATTTTTTGGGCAAAACTTGATTTGAGGCCCCTGAAACTGTAGGGTATTAGGGGAGTGCAATTTTTAGAACTGGGTTTTTTTTTGGGGGGGGGTGTCTCTTACCATTAACAGAAAGTGGTAGCAGTTTCTTTCTCCCCTTTTCCTTTTAGTTTTAAACTGTATTTTTGCTGTTGCTTATGACAGGAGTAGCAGAGCTCCTTTCAGCTCTAGCAGCCACTATTTCCAACCCAGAATGCCCCTGGAACAATGCTGCACTGTGATATAACATCATTCGAGGGGGCTTTTGTGGGGGGAAAATGGCAGCCACCATTCCGCCCCCCCCAATCTGCCTAGAATGATGTTATGTCATGACACAGTAGAGTTCTTAGAGTTCATAGGCATTCTTGGGGAGTCTGGCTGTTACTGAGGGGAGCTTGGCTCTTGCCATAGGCAGCATTCTTCCTGAAAGCATTTTGACAACTCCCCACCCTGACAAACTGATGAGATATGTTCCCCTTGAGTTACCACCTACAAATAGGCTGATTCATGGGCCATTTCCTCTCAGCAGCAACCCCCCCCCCCCCGCCGCCGCCGCCTGTGCTCCTGTTACAGATTTTAACTTGTGACTTAGTGGAAAAGCTGAATTCTGTATTCAGTTATTAAGTTACTGTAGTCAATGTAGAAGAAAGAGAGACGGGGCAATTTCTTTAACTGTCACATATTATTCAGACTACTAGTAGCTGTGCTAGTAGCTGCTGAGAAACACTGAGCAAGTAAGATACTATTCAGTAGCTCAAAAATGGGGTCAACCAGTTCCTGAATAAGTAGCAGAACTAATCAGACATCCTTTCTATAGTAATGTGCCTACTGCATACATGACGAAAAAAAATGGGATCGCCGTTGGTTAGAGCTGTCAGCTTTTCATGTTCCTATGACAAATGATTTGCAATGTTTAAGCAAATTTCTGTTTTAGTTCTGCCACTGACGGTGAGGTTCTGTTAGGGTTGGCGGAGAATTTCTCCCTGAAACTTCGGGGGGCCGAGCGCCAACGTGTTCGGCCCCCCGAACAAGTTTCGGGGAGAAATTCTCCGCACCCCCCTGCCCCCGCACCCCCCCCCGGGACGGGACTTACCTTCGCCGAATGTCCCTCCCGGAGGCGGGTCCGGCCGGCGGTTCGGCGGGTGTTCGTCCGGGGCGGGAGCGGCAGCCGGTCTTTCGACCGGCTGCCGCCGCCGCCATTCCAAGAAAAGAAAAAAAAAACGCCCCCATGATAGGCTACGTGACGATTAACGTAGCCTATCACGGCTAGAATTGCAAAGTCAGCCGTGATAGGCTACGTCAATCGTCACGTAGCCTATCACGGGTGACTTAAAAAAAAAAAAAAGCGCACGTACGGATAATGGCTATTTGCGTTGCCCTTATTTTCGCCGTAGTCTACGTAAATCTTTATGTAGACTACAGCGACCAAATAAGGAACGTGAATGGCGGCTCCCTATGGGGGCCGCCATTTGCGTACGCGCTTTTTTTTTTTTAAAGTCACCCGTGATAGGCTACGTGACGATTAACGTAGCCTATCATGGCTGACTTTGCAGATCTAGCCGTGATAGGCTACGTTAATCGTCACGTAGCCTATCACGGGGGCATTGGTTTTTTTTTTTAAACTTTAGGGTTCACGGCCGGGCGAGGCGGGAAGCCTCCTCCCCGGCCTGAATTTCGGCCGGGCGAGGCGGGAAGCCTCCCCCCCGGCCTGAATTTCGGCCGGGCGAAGCGGGAAGCCTCCCCCCCGGCCTGAATTTCGGCCGGGCGAGGCGGGAAGCCTCCCCCCCAGCCTGAACTTCATGGGGGGAGCAGCGAAGCGCCTCCCCCCCACCGCGAACAAGCTTTGAGGACAGGTAAGTGACTTTCGTCCACCCCTAGGCTCTGTAAGGGGAAAAAAACGAATGCCTTAGATCTTCAGCAGTAATTTAAAGCTTCAGTTAAGGCTGTGTCTGGAAGAATCGACAGACACAGATTAGAAGTTTAACTTTCTAAGGGCGCCATCCTATCAGGATAGGCAGCTGCCTCTGAACTCGGAGGCGACCACCTATCCAAAGCAGGGCAGGAGAAGCACGGAGGGGATCGTTCCCTCCGCACTTCTCCTGCGCTGCATTTTTGGCTAGACAGCCGATTGTGGCTGTCTAGCTGTGGGAGAGAGGGCGGAGCGGGGGAGGATGCTGCTGTATGACACATTGGATGTGTCGTACAGGCATTTCTGCCCGGGACACCCCCAGCCAAGCCCCTTTTCGGCTGCTCCACACTCCTCTTGCGAGCACAGAGTATGGGGCTGTCCCGCGCTGCCTCCGAGGAAATGCGGAAGTGGAGGGAGGTCAGTTCTCTGGGAACCAACCTTGGAGCGTGGGCTCCAAGGTCTGTTCCCAGATAACATGATATCCTATGGCCATCTAGGCGCTGTCTAGCAGCCATAGGATTGCTCCCTAAAACACTTGTTTAATGGACACTGCATACAAACATTACTGTTCTTTCCATAAGCGGGGCTGAACAACTTCGTACTGCGGGCCATGTGAGAAACGTGTTCACCACTCGGATGCTCAAATATGTCTATTTTAATACATAAGATAGTTTGCATATTAGTTTCATGGATCTGTCCAAAGGCACAATGGATCGGCATTTGATACACTGAACTGTTAAACATTTTTGGTCAATTCTTGGAAAACCTTTACATATACAACGAGAATGATTGTGAGGTCATTCTCACCTATAAATGTGAGGTTTCCAGTTCCTTGCTCACCTATTTTTAACTTACCTCATTGCAATGAGGAATACTGTGGAGTGGTTGTTTTTTTTTTTTTTAAGACCTCCTTATAGCCTCATGTGCCAGAAGCAACTTGAACACATGAAGGTCGGGAGCAGGACTAGAGGGCTCAGCCCTGATTCTTCCATGCCCTCCAACACTGCAGAGGTAACAGCCATATTCTCATACCAAAGCAAGCCCCATCCCCTTCATTATTACCATGGTTGAAGACTTTTAATCACCTAGCTATATGCTGTATTCATTTATTCTGAAATAGCCTTGTCCTTCCATTGATATAAGAGCCAAGAGTAGTTAGTTTGGACAAATGGTTTGGGCATCCTGGGGTTGAGGTGTTAGGTGGGTGGATGATCATATAAGAGGAAGCAATAAATCAACTGGGATATCATGCCAGCCACATGACCACGGAAGCGTCTTCGGACAGTGCTGGCTATTCGGCTTAGAAACAGGGATGAGCACCGCACCCTAGAGTCGGACACGACTGGTTGGGGACACCTTTGCCTTTTTTTTAAGGTCTGGTGAGATTTTTTTTTAACATATAATATATATATATGCTTAGTGAGTATGGTTTTTTAAAAAAATGTTTTTACAATTTAAGGTGGAGACACTGCCGTATTTTTATATAGCCTTTTACATACTAGACCACTGCAGAAGGCCTATGGTCAAAATGCACTGGTTACTTTTGGTTGTACTCTTTATGTTTTCTAGCATTGTATAATGATTGTAGGTGTTTATCCTGTAGAGATAAAGTTATATTATCAGGCTTTTGGGATATTGTTCATTTTACCAGTTTACTTAGACCAATTGATTTATTGCTTCTTGGTTTTGGGTTGGGCACTGCATGGAGCCTTAGTGTTCATGACATGCACATGCATTTACAAGCATGTGCACAAGAGAAAAGATACATCCATTCCTTACTCAGAAATTTAATTTCTGGAGATCCCGGGAAGGGAGTTGAAATCTGGAAATTAATTGACGGTAGAAGCTCACACTAACAAAATCTTAAAAGGGCATCTTCTAGCGACAGATACCAGAAAATAGGGACTTGTTATAGCACACGCTTTTATGGTCTCACTCTCATATCATTATTTACTACTACTACTACTACTACTTCTACTACATGTTTCTTGAATTAAAAGTACTAGCCTCTTTAGTCCACACTGGAGGCATTCAAGATGAAGCTGGACAGCCATCTGTCAGGGATGCGCTGATTTAGATTCCTGCATTGAGCAGGGGGTTGGACTTGATGGTCTTATAGGCCCCTTCCAACCCTACAAGTTTATGATTCTATGATTAGCCAAATAATATTTTCTAGCAAGTTTCTGGACATGACTTTGTGTGTGTGTGTGTTTTCTTTTCAAATGGACCTTTTAATAATTCTGAATTAGGGTGACCAGATATGCCAAACAAAGTGACTGAAAGCTCATTTGTATTTAGGGGTGGGCGGACGCCTTACCTCCGGGTCCGGGGGGGGGTGCATCCGCGGGGGGGGGGGGAGACAATCCGTCCCTCCCCCCAGAGTCCGTCCAGGCCAGCTCCGCTCTGCAACGATCCTGCGGAGCCGGCCGCCAGCTCCGCAATGCTGGCGATACAGCCAGCTGCCATTGCCATATCGCTATGTTACGTATCCGGATGCAAATGGCGCACTGGGCGCCATTTACGGCCGTAAAGCTCATGGATTAGCCTAAATGCAGTCCGCTACACCATTTGTGTCCCTGCTTTTTCTTCACGCGATAGGCTACACAAATATTTGGACGGCTTCCGAGGGGAGCCAGAGGTGAGTGCTCCGTTCTGCCACAGGCCCCAATGGGGACGGATTCTTGGAATCCGGCCTCATTGGGGTCCGTGGCAGAATTCTCGGACATCCCTATTTGTATTGTATAATCTTACAAGGTTGTATAATTTTAGAAGGGGGTGTGGCTGTGAGGGGGTGTGGCTGTGACTATCATGAAAGGACCCTGTACTTCTGAATTTCAATCTACACTATTGGTCACAAGACTATTTGTTAGTTTTGCTACAACAAACTAATATGGCTACCACTCTGAAAAGTTCTTACCATTATCACATAATATCATTAGCTGCCTTTTACTTACGAAGAAAATTTACCTATAAAGATAAACATCCCACATAGAAAATGTAGGGAACTCTTACAATTTGCCAGATGGCCCCCAGATTCATTAATGGCAACCATGTGGTACTAGAATAACTTACCACATGATGAGCTGCTTGTCGATATTGGCTTTCTATTAGCACCACCAGTGGTTTCACCTATTGGAGGAGGAAATGAGGAGAGTCTGTATTAATCCCACCCCCCTCCCGCTTATATCCAGCTAATGTTTGGCAATGTCAGACTCCACCCACCCCAAGTGCTGGATGTAGGGATTATTTTTTTAAAGTACTCTTTTGCATATTTTAGGACATAGGGTTAAATCCAACATCATGTAAGCTGACATCTGTTAGTGTGATGGGGTTTTCTCACTTCTTCCCCCTGCAGCCATCTGCGCCACCTGAAAATCTGCTTCAGAAGGTTTCCCAGCTCTCTGGAGCAGTTTTGAGGGTGCACGGGGGCTGCAGGGTGAAGGGTTACTGTGCTCCTCCTGGTCCTGCTGATGGAACTCCTTCCACCAGCGGAATGACAATACTTGATACAACCCAAAGTGTTGGCCTTAGCAGGGGGTGCAGCATCTGGGCTTTACTTCAGGGAGAAAAATGCTTCGGGGAAGTGCTGCCTTTTTCTGTGTGTTGACTGCTGTTTTTGGATCAGGAGAATAAAACAGTAATAAAATATTAATCTTTAAAGATATACACAGAATTCTGGATTTAAAAATCTACTTTAAAATTTGATGGAATCTCAGTTTGTATTAAACATTAAACTGCAAAGAAACTTTTTAGAAATGAAAGCAATGACAGGGATAGATATAATGCGTGCATAATTGCATCCCTAATTTGTACTGATTTTTATGCTTTATTCACATTTTCCCTTTGTTTTGTTTGTGGTCCCTTACTGCCAATTTATCCATTCATTCAATTTGGCTTGATAGAAAAATGGAGTATCTGCAGAAGTGTGGTATTCACATAATTATGCCATTTCTGTAAAATCAGTATTTCTATCAAGGACAAAACATCTGTAGCAGACATAAACCATCCTCACTATCAGTGCCTGTTCTTGATAATAACTTTAAATAGCAGGAAATCATGGCATTTCTCCTACATGCACAATAACTGTTCATCATCAGTGCCTGAACAGTAATTTCTCCCCCAGACTTCTGAAAAGGATTTCTGGTCATTTCCTGTGAATAAACATTTTACTTCAAAATTCCATTGAACATCGTGCTCACAGGTGCCTTTCCTGCCCCGTTCAAAAATTCAACCAGTCTCCAGTCCTTAAAAATCCTTGTATGATCCCCTTTGAATCTGTCTGTCTTCTTCCTTTCACCTGAAAATTATTAGAGCTGTTCAGCTTCTTTTCTTCTCTCACCTTGAATACCACAATCACATGCCCTCTGGCCTTCCTTTGTTGCACCTTGATCCCACCACTTCTTTCAACCACTCCACATCTAGGGCTATTCACTGGCTGTAGCACTTGAATGTCACAGTTTCAGTTGCTTCTATTGTCCTCCTTCACCATATTCACTCAGAAGTACGCAATTCTCCTCCAAATCTCTTAATAGCCTTGCCTCATCCTGTCTTGTCACATTTCATTTCTTACCAGATTATTAGTTGAGATCATCTCTCTTGCAGTGCTACCACCCTCACCTGCTCTATGGTCAGCTGTTTATTTAATTGTTTAAGCACCTCGTAAATAAATTTCTCTAGACATCATACAAATTTAAACTTAATAACGCTTCAGAATACAAATAAAATGAGGAAATGAGGAGAGTCTGTATTAATCCCACCCCCCTTCCGCTTATATCCAGCTAATGTTTGGCTAAAGTTTGGCAATCCCAATAAAAACAACCAAAAATATAAAACACATGCCAACATGGTATAAAATATACTATCAACACAAAAACTAAAATGACAATCAAAAACTGAAAGCTAAAACCATACATTGCAGGGACTACATTAATAGAACTTATTTATGTATTTATTTGAAGTATTTTTATGCTGCTCCTCAGCCAAAACAGTTCTGACAGAGGCGTACATATAATAAATTAAGCAGACTCTCACAGTGGCTTAATATAATCCCTGCCTGCAGGCTTACAATCTTTAAAGAAGACATGACACACAAGGAAAAAGGGATGGAGAGGGAAGAGAGAGAAAAATTATTCTTTTAGCAAGGCTGGTGGAATGGCCCTGCTCTCCCTCTCAACTCCCTCAGTGCCACCTGCTGGAATGGCTGCTGCTGGTGATATCTGAGGGAGGAGAAATCTTCATGAGGGAGGCCTTTCAGCAGGGCTGGTGGAATGGCCCTGCTCTCCCTCAGCTCAGCCTGTTAGAATGGCTGCTGGTGATGCCACTTGAAGGAGAAGGAGCCTTCAGCTTAAACACTAATAATACTAAAATACTTAAAGAGCCTAGAAGAAAAGTCTTAGTCTGGTGCTAAAAACATAGTAATGTGGGGGCCAGGCAAGCTTCCCTTGGGAGAGCATTCCAGAGCTGAGGGGCCACCACCAAATCTTGTTGCTGTCCTCTAAGCCTAAAAATGAGGGGGCCCTTGGACAAGGGTTTCTGTGGATAAACCTTAAGGTACGGATAGGTACATAGGGGAGGAGGTATTCCATCCACAAGGCCATCCCAAGGTATTTTGCTGCCTTAGGAAAGGTGCAATTCCCCCTCCCCCTTCCCCTCCCCCTCCCTGTTAGTTCCTGAACAGCATAAAATGAGTTCATGAGGGAGTTTCCTAGGATACTAATTTCTTCTGTTTTTAATTTCTTTAAGATTGCATCATGTATCAGTGTTACTGCACACTCATGTTCCTCATAGCCTGAAGCAAATTACATTTTAAAAATTATCTATTGAACACCTGCATCCATTCCAAGTCTTCATAAAGAAATCAGTGCACCAAAATGAATGAAGTTTTCCTAAAATAGTGTATTTAAACATATCATTTCACATTTTTTCTTAATATAGACTCAGTGGGTGACCCCACTGCATCAAAATGCAAATGATGCTGCATAGTGACTAGCACAACCCTTCAGTCCTTGAGTACTGGAACAGCAGAAGTACTGAATGGTGATACGTTTTTGTCCCAGTTGCAAACCCGACTACAGTGAAAGTATACATTTCTACCAGTCTTGGGAAGTCATGTTTTAATATAAATTCATACAAATTTACCATGCATCCATCACAGCTACACTTAAATGAAGGAGATTCAGTTGTTCAACAGGGATGTAACAGCTTGCAGTGCTCAGCTGTGTTTGCCATTTTAGTTCACCTACTTTCCAAAATCCAGATCAATGACCTACTTTTAGAGATGGACGGAACACTTACCTTCCATTCCGTTCTGTTTCCGCAGTGGGGGGGAGGCGCTCTGCCCCTTCCCCCGGAATCCTTGATGGGGGGCGGAGGCGATCTGGTCCTCCCCCCCGGAATCCTGCCTGGTCAGCTCCAGCCGCCCGCAGCCAGACATCCGGCCGCTGGGCAGCCCTGCAGGGACACAAATGGTGGCTGTCGTAGCCGCTGCCATTTGCATCCCTGTACTTAGCCGTGATAGGCTACATAAATATTTACGTAACCTATCACGGCAGGGGGAAAAAAACCCAGCATACACAAATGGCAGTAGCTGCCGCCATTTGCGTAAACTGGGTTCCCCCCCCCCCGCCGTGATAGGCTAAGTAAATACTTACGTAGCCTAACACGGCCTCCGCAGGGAAGCAAATGGCGTCCCTGCATTAGCCGTGATAGTCTACGTAAGTATTTACATAGCCTATCATGGCTATGAAGAGGAGGAAACAAATGGCGGCCGCAGGACGGCTGCCATTCGCAAAGCAGCACGGACGGGAGCAGGCAAGTGCTCCGTTTCGCGTGCCTTTTGTGCGGCGGGGACTTCATCCCATGCGCCTTTCGTGGGTGGGGGCTTCATTTCGTGACAGATTTCGGGGGGCCGAATGCACTGGCATTTGGCCTCACCGAGATCCGTCATGGAATTCTCTGACATCCCTACCTACTTTTAGTCTCACCTAGGGATGTCAGAGAATTCCACCATGGATGCCGGGGAGGCTGAATTCCAGTGAATTCTAGGGATGGTGGAGAATTCCGCCACAAATCTCGGGGAGGCCAAATGCACGGCATTCGGCACCCCGAAATCCATGGTGGAATGGCCTGCCACCTCCCCGCCCCCCCCGCGGATCCCCCCCGGGATGAGACTTACCTGGGGCAGATGTTCCAGACGGTGGTGGCTCCAGCGGCGGCTTCGGCAGCAGTGGCGGCTGGTCTTCTGACTGGCTGTCGCCGCCGCCATTTGCAGTCTGGTCTTTTTTTAAAGAGTTACATAGCCTATCACGTCTGGATTAAAAAAAAAACGCATACGCAAATGGCGGCGCTTATGGCAGCCACCATTTGCGTTCCTTATTTTTCGCCGTTTTAGTCTATGTAAATATTTACATAGACTATTATGGCGAAAATAAAGGGGAACGCAAATAACGCCCACTACGCTATTTGCATTCCCCTTTATTTTCGCCATAATAGTCTACGTAAATATTTACGTAGACTAAAACAGCGAAAAATAAGGAACACAAATGGCAGCTGCCGTAGCCGCCGCCATTTGCGTACGCATTTTTTTTTAACCCAGATGTAATAGGCTATGTAAATATTTACGTAGCCTATCACAGTTGAATACAGGGATGCAAACGGCGGCGGCTACAGCAGTCGCCATTTGCGTCCCTGCTACCCAGCGGCCGGATGTCCAGCTGCTGGCGGAGCCGGCCGGCAGCTCCGCGGAATCCCCGCGGAGCGGAGCCAGCCAGGCAGGACTCTGGGGGGAGGGACGGAGCACCTCCCCCCCATCGAGGATTCTGGGGGGAGGGACGGAGCACCTCCCCCCCCACCGCGAAGCAGATCCGCGAAACGGTAAGTGTCTTTCGTACATCCCTAGTGAATTCAGCCCCCTGGAATCTGTGGCAGAATGAAGCAACCCCCTGCCACCCCATGAAATGGGCCTGGAACGGAGCCTACCTTGTGTCGGCTGTCCGGTGCTCCGCGAACGGCAGCCGCATCTGCGGCCGCCATTCGTGTTCCATCAAATGGCCATGATAGGCTACGTAAGTATTTACATAGCCTATCACGGCTAACGCAGGGACGCCATTTGTGTCCCTGTGGAGGCCGTGGTAGGCTACGTAAATATATACGTAGCCTATCAAGGCAAAAGACAGGGACGCAAATGGCAGCGGCGACGGCGGCCACCATTTGCATCCCTGTGCAGCCCAGTGGCCGGATGTCCGGCTGTGGGCGGCTCCGGCCAGCGGCTCCACAGAGTCACGGTGGAGTGGAGCCGGCCAGGGAGAATTTCAGGGGAGGAACGGAGCGCCTCCCCCCCACCGCGAATGACCCCACGTGGAACGAGGTAAGGGATTCGTACATCCCTAGTGTCAGATGACAACACTTACATATGTAATTTGGTGCCTACGGGTGCCACAGATTGTCATGGGTTAAATAACCCACGACAAGCCACAGTGTTTTATCCAAACGTGGTCACTTAGGGCATTTCTAAACCAGCCTAAAATCCTGTATTTAAAACAGGGCTTTCTGCTTCCATTTTAAATGCAGGATCATGACTGACTCCCTTTACATGCGCTCCCCCCTCCCCCGTATCTGAGTCTTCCATTATCTTTCATTGATCTCGCTCCTCTTCTTGCTGCTTAAACTCTGTTCATGGAGGAAACTGAAGCGGAACACAACGGGGTAATTTGATAGCTCGTTATCTGCGATCTATTTAAAAACGGAACAAAGGGCATTTAGTGCAAGAGGGTCATGGCAGGGTCACAGCGTCATGTAAAGAGCCTGCAAACTTCCGTGAAGGAGCAATATCAAAGCTCTGTGTCATGAAGCCCTTAGTATATGCAGAACCAGGAGTGTCTGATCTCAGATGAGCCTGCAAAAGAGAGACACATTCTGATTGCTAGGAGAAAGGAAGGAAAGGAGGTGTGTGCTGGGGGGCGGCGGAGAAGGGAGGAGCTAATAGCTGTTTAGGACTAAGGGGATCCCAAGGACTTGCAAATAAGTTACAAGCGGAGAGGAAAAGTTTTTGCTGCCTTGACAGCAGAGCAGAAAAAGAGGGAGCCTGAGCTCAGCTGCACCTCCTCTGATATTTCTGAGTGTCCAAACAACATGTCTTCAAACAGAGTAGAGGACTAGAAAAAAAGAGACTGAAAAAAAGAATTTGTTAATAGGGCGCAGGAAAAAGATAGGGAACAAGCTCGGCTGTGCCCGGTCCCCTGCAGCTTTTGCTTCCCCACCCCCTGCCACAGGGGCACAAGCACTCCATGGCCAGCTCTGCTCTGCAGCGGAGATCTCTCAAGTGGAGGGCAGAGGTGTGGTTGCTGCTGGCACTCTCTCCACCTCTGAGCCCTCCTTCCTCCATGGTACAGCTTTAGCTGCTGAAGTAACTGCCACTTGCTCAGTCTCTTGCTCCTCCCAGTCCCTGATGGTGCACCGGTGGCGGGGGGTGGGGTGGGGTGGGGGAGGATGCACCATGGCTGACTGGCATCCTGCCTACTTGCCCTCATCCCTTGTGAGTGAGAGAACGTGAAGTGCAGATGGGAATGACAATGGAGAAAGCTGTGGGATGGCAGCATGTGCAGTTGGCTCAGGGCTTGTTGGCTCCTAGCTGGGCAGAGAAGTCTACAGGAATTCAGATGGCAGCAGCACCCCACCCCAGGGAGTTGATGCGTGTGGCGATTGCCTCCTTCACATCCCCCTGACGACAGCCCTATCCATCTGTTCTCTTGGACAACTCCATCCATCATGCTGTAAGGTGTTCCCCATCACTTCTTTGACCCAGGCCAGGCCAGATGATCTACCCCTTGTGTCATATCATTACGAGCCCATCATGGTAACGCTATATCCCTCTTGCACATTTATACCTCATAGGACACACAATGATATTTGTTGCGGTATTTTGGATGATGTGGAATAAAAAGCAGGAAATAACACTGCAAAAGCGGTATATCGAATGTGTAGTGTGCCCCAACAGTTATCATTGCGCTTCAATACTGCTATAAACGAGTAGTGCAGATCTAGCCCAAGCCTTCCTTTAACCATGAAAGTTTATGGCGCCAATATGTAACTCTACTCTAGACAAAATATTCAAGTTCGAGTTTTTATAAATTGCTAAATTAATAGTTGCTAATAATACAGGTCCCACTGCTAAAGAGAGCTTCAAGAATTTCAATTTCATGCTTAGTACTGATGGATTTTCCCTGTGGATCCCTATGCACTGTGGAACAACTATCTGGTGGATCCACAGTTGGCTACAGAATCAGACTCAAAGAGTGTTCATCAGTGGGATCTTCTCAACCTGGGGAGAGTTATGAGTGAGGTACCGCAGGGCTCAGTCCTCCGACTAATGCTCTTCAACATTTTTATTAATGACTTGGATGAAGAAGTGGAAGGAATGCTTATCAGATGACACAAAATTAGGCAGGATACCTAATACCTTGGAAGACAAACAAAATTCAAAGTGATCTTGATAGGCTGGAGCTCTGGGCAGAAAACAACAGAATGACATTTAATTAGGGGTGTACGAACCCCACTTACCTGGGTCCACTGGGGGGCCCATGGGGGGGGAGGCAATCTGGTCCTCCCCCCAGAATCCTCCCCAGCCGGCTCCTCTCAGCAGCGAGTCCGCGGAGCCACCAGTTGGGGCCAGCCGCTGCCTTACTTCTGACCGTGGCCAGTCTTTGTCCGCAAATGGCATCCGGTGTAGTGGATGCCATTTGCGTCCTACACTTTACCGTGATAGTAAAGTGCAGGGATGCAAATGGCATAGCGGACACCATTTTCATCCGCAGTCCGGTGATATAGCCATAGTGGCCGTATCGCTGGGTCTTCAGAGCTGGCGGCAGGGAGGATCTGCCGGCGAGGACTTCGTGCTGGAAGACAAGGTAGGAGATCCAATCCTCCAGGGACTTCAGGGGCCGGATTCAACAGAATCAGGTCTCATTGGGGTCTGTGGAGGATTTCTCCAACATCCCTACATTTAATAGGGATAAATGCCAAGTTCTGCACCTAGGAAAAAGAAACCAAATGCAGTTACAAGATGGGGGATACGTGGCTCAACAACACTACAAGTGAGAAGGATCTTGGAATTGTTGTCGATCACAAGCTGAATATGAGCCAACAATGTGATGCGGCTGCAAAAAAGGCAAATGCTATTTTGGGCTGCATTAATAGAAGCATAGCTTCCAAATCCTGGGAAGTATTAGTTCCCCTCTACTCAGCACTGATTACACATCATCTGGAGAACTGTGTCCAGTTCTGGGCACCACATTTTAAGAAAGATGCAGACAAACTGCAGAGGGTTCAGAGGAGGGCAACAAAGATGATCAGGGGACTGGAAACAAAGCCCTATGAAGAGAGACTGAAAGAACTGGGCATGTTTAGCCTTGAGAAGAGAAGACTGAGGGGAGATATGATAGCGCTCTTCAAGTACTTGAAAGGTTGTCACAGAAAGGAAGGCCAGGTTCTCTTCTTGATCATCCCATAGTGGAGGACACGGAATAATGGGCTCAAGTGACAGGAAGCCAGATTCCGGCTGAAGATCAGGAAAAACCTCCTGACTGTTAGAGCAATACAACAATGGAACCAATTGCCTAGGGAGGTAGTGGGCTCTCCCACACTGGAGGCATTCAAGACGAGGCTGGACAGCCATCTGTCAGGGATGCTCTGACTTGGATTCCTGCACTGAGCAGGGGGTTGGACTTGATAGCCTTGTAGGCCCCTTCCAACCTTAGTATTCTATGATTCTTTGATTTTATGTACTTCCTTTGATACATAACAAAGGTATACCACCATCTTTTCTGTGTGGTGATTACAAGGAAGGAAGGAAGGAAGGAAGGAAGGAAGGAAGTGTTTATTACTGTCACAGACCAATAAGAATTTTTGTACAAAGACCAAATACAACTAATTAAAAACAAAAAGATAAAAACAAATGGGTTTTACCCAATTAAAGGAGGCCAACCTATTTCCCCCCCTAATTTGCACTGAAGTAAAAAAAAAAAGATTGGCAAATCACAAATGTTTGTGTTTCTGTATATCTGATGGGTGAGGAACTGGGGTGACTCAGTGCAGCGACTGTTCTCACTGACTCATCTGACAGCCACTAGAGATTTCCATTTTCAAGTTTGAGTATTTGAGTTAGTGGGCAAAAAAAAGAAAAAGATTCCTGATCTAATGGGTGTCAGTTCATAGTTGCAGCTGTTTCAAAGTAGGGGTGCCTGAATCTGTCTGTTTCACTTTCTGTAAGGCTCCAGGGCAACCCAAGGCCAAGGGAGACCTCTTTGGAGGAGGAGAGTTGAGATTCCACAGCAAACCTCAGTTCCACAGAAGACAGGGACAACCTGAGGACTTCCATCACAGGGATGTGTCACCTGAGGTTCTGAAGAACCCCTCTGATCCCATCCTGAGACCTGCTTTGGTTCCTGACTCACCTGTCACATTCAAAGTACTGCCAGTGGCAAACTAGGTGGGAGTTGTCAGAGTGCCCACTTGGCTGCCACAAGACCCTTTTGCCCAGGATCTACTAAAGAGGAAGATCTACTCATGAGGAAGGTAAAGTCCCAGCTGCAGGCAATGAGGAAGCAGACCCAGCTGCAATCAGGAAGAGAGGTAGATGGCAGCATGTATATAAGCCCTCAGTCTTGTCCCAGACATCTGTGGATTAACATTCCCCTTCAAGCTATCACTTCAGCACCTTGTTCAGGACACTTTCTATCACATTTGCATTTTTCCAAGCACAAGTTTGTTCTGTCCTGTTTCCACACTGGTTTGAGGGGTTTTTTTAAGTCGCTGTGAAAATTCATACATCTTTCTGTACACATTTTCCCTAATATACAATTTTATGCTCTTTTCCCTAATATATGCCACTTTGTACACTACTTCCCCTAAATATGTACATTTTTTGTATGATGTTTTTTATATGGTATACATTTTTGTATACTCTTTCTCCTAAATATGTGCATTTTGTGTATGCAATTTCCCCAAAAATATTGGTTCTGTGTGCTTTTTGTTATTGGAGAACAGCATTGCAAAATTTGGAGAAGTGTATAAACCAAAGGATGTTCTGGTCTGTGTACTACATTGGGAAGTATCCAGTTTCAGCAATAGAGACCATGCTAACAGACTGAAGTCCATGCCCCATTTCCACTCCCACTTCCATCTCCACTCCCATGCTGAAAGAGTCAAATCAATGCAGGACTTGGTCTGATAATCTTTGAAAATGTCCCAAAGTGCTGTTTTTAAAAGTGGGTCAATTTTGGAGGAAACGATGCACAAGAAAGAGAAGACAGTGTGTGTGTGTGTGTGCGTGTGTGCTAAACAGATGACATTTCTTAGAAAAAAAATGTTTCTGATTTTTGCTGACATTTTGTAACCTTCTCCTCTGCCCATTTTGATCAGAGTTCAATATGATAAATGCTATCTCATGCTTGTGCTTTCAACAATTCACCCTAGATTCTGAAGGCATTTTCTTTTCCAGGTATTTGAAATCTTGCCTTTTGATCTTCCACTTGTTCAAATCTTTTTGTTTCTGATGAAGGTAGATTGTGACTTTTCTACAGGGCAAGATAAAATATGGAGTATTTTTGCTCCCATTCTACTTTTGTGTGTGTGCTATACTTAAGTGCACACATACCTAGTCTCTCATACGAAATGGTGTCACAGATCAGATGAATCAGCTTCAGAGATATTCTAATGGCAGTGTCTCTTTCCAGACATTCAGCATGCTTTCCCTTCTTTCCCCATCCCTAGCTTTTCTCCAAATCTCAAGTGTACTGATACTGAGTCCTCCTCTCTCTCTCTCTCTCTCTCTCTTTCTAGCAGATCTAGTCATAATGCACAGACACTAAAAATTAAGGAGTGGAGTTTTTAAAAACAGCAATACATGTCATTGTAATGAACACCAGCCCAAATATCTGATGAGTGAAGGCAACACATATACCCTAAAGTAAAATGATAAAAGTGTAATACAGGCCTCAGCAACTTGGGACCTATCAAGCTGAACGTACCCCCACGAAGGACACGCTTGACAATTTGTTTCTTTTTTTGCAGTTTTATGTAGGCAACAAATCAGGATGGTTATTACCCCTTGTTGCATGATAGGTCATATTTGGATGGGTGAGAAACAAGTTGAGCAAGACTGATGCTGAGTCAAGCAATTCTGGTTCAGAAGAAACAGGTTTTTAATTCAGGTTGACTTTGACTCCCATTTCAACCCAAACATGAACAGCAACAGCAACGAAACAGGCTCTTTAGTGTTCTCCAAAACTGGAGCAGAACCTAAACCCTTATTTGAAAATCTAACCTGAACCACTTAGACTCATTTGCCTGTTATATAATAATGCACTAATATAATTTGTGGCACAGTAAGAAAGGAGTCCTGAAACCTGCACATCTAAGAGTAATACAAGATAGAGGAGTGTCTAAGGCTCTGTACTTGATTGACTAAGGATGACCAAATACCATCAATCATGACCTTGTCTTCATCCTCTAGGCAAGAGGGATCCTTAACCACCATCATTTCAACTTTGTCTGGCTTCAGACAGTTTCTTTGTCCTCGTTTGGATTCCTGCAGCCCCAAGTTATTGATGTAAGACTGGTTTACATGAACATTAAATATGCAAGTACAAATCTCTGAACAATACTTACCAACAGTTTCATATTTTTTAAATAAAAACTGAGTGCCCTATCAGTCCTGATCTAGTAACTGTAAATGTAGATCTCTGCAGTTGCTGTACTCAGCCATTTCCCTGCTATTAGAGTAATCACCCTTGTACTTCTAGAATAGCATGAAGCACATTTGTTCTTCTGCTACCCCATCACATAAACCACATATGGTACAAGGCAAAATGATATAGAGTTGCTTACTGTATTTGTTGAGTTTCCATTTAAATGTAAACCACTGTCAAAGAGAGGGGAAGAAGCGCCACTACTGTGATCACTTGATGGTCCGGGAGAACCTGAAATGTGGCATATTAAACAAATAATTTATATTCAGCAGAGAAGAATTACAATGGCATGTTTTAGGAAGAATTGCATTGCATGTACAAAATGGTTAGTGTATCCAAAAAAAAAGTAAGTAAATATTTGATTTAACTGTAATAGGTTTGATTATGTGCTGTATGTGTCTTAACAGGAAAGACATGGAAAACAGCAGAAATGGATGGTAGTGTAAAATTATTAATCAAGCTTATGACCTTACATATTTTGCAATAGGATTCATGTCTTCAAGCTAGCCTATGGGAAACAAATACAGATGCTGATCAAACATATGTATTTTAATTTCTATTTTCAGTTTTCCCAAGGCTTAGAGCTGGTAATAACCATAAAGACAATAAAAACAAAATTCCCAATTTTATATACCCTTGGATGTTAAAAATCAGTCTAAAGAGGACTCTTTCAGAAGACATTCAGATTGCAATTCTAGACACGTTACTTACTAAGGAGTAAGCCCTATTGGACACAATGGGACTTACCTCCTAGTAAACATGCACAGGACAGCACTGCTAAGTCTTCACTTTAGTAGACCACTAGGCAGTGGTCTCCAAAGTGGGGTGCGCACACCCCAGGGGGTTCACAAGATGATCCCCTGGGGTGCACGAGCTGCACGATAATTCAGCAGCCTCCCGCTGCCCTGATGAATTGCCATTGTGTGCAATGATGGTGGTGGCAGCGGCAGCAGCAGGATGGGACAGGAGCCAAGAGGGAAGCTGCATAGCATTTCTCTCTCAGCTCCAGTCCTATCCTGCCTCTGCTGTGGCTGCCGAGAGCAACTGCGCCAGTCTCTGCCAGGCACGGCAGAGGAAGCCTGGAATTGGAGCAGCTGCCATCCTGCTGAAGAAGAGCGGGAAGGAGATTAACCCTTCTCACTCTCCTCTCGCAGAATGAAGCCGAGAAGAAAGCATGTGCTATGACAGCCATTAAAACCAAGTATCTAAATAAACCGTACTTAGAACCTGACCTTCGAATCGCTGTATCACAAAGTGTTAAACCAAGATTTTCAAAAATAACAAAGCATATTCAATCACATTGCTTTCACTAAAACAATACTATATTAATATTTTTTTAGTGAGAGCAAAAAGGGGTTTTGTACCGTTAATAAATAAAATAAAAAACATTATTTTAAAAATATTGTTTATTTCATTTTTATCTCACCCTTTTAAAATTTCTATTTTTGTGTGTATGTTTTACAATGTACATAATATATTAGTACAGTAGTACATGTATATAATGTATAAATAAATAAATATACATACATTGGGGGTGCATGCTCAAATATTTTACTGACAGAGGTGTGTGACCAAAAAAGTTTGGAGACCACTACACTGGGGGCCACATTCTGTGGTAACCACTGAGAATACCTTATATATATGTTTTTGGTGTTCAAAATTGGGATATAGATGGCAAAGTCAAGGAATTCTTGGGTGGTCTTAAAATGCGTGATAGTACAAAAGACAGAAGACAGCCTCTGAGGTATATAGGGACAAAACCATGAAGGGCTTTATTGCTCAAGACCAACAGCTTGAATTGTACCTGCAAAGTGATGGGGAACCACAGCAGGTGGACCTCCCTACTGGAACTAGGGCAGATATAGAGTACTGGTATAATGTGATCTAGGCAACCCACCCTGTCAGGATATGGACTTTCTTATTTTGTAGTACCTTCAGAACAGATCCACATAGAATGTGTTGCAGTAGTCTGAAACCAGGAGGACGTGAGCCAACAAAGCACTGGGAGAAGGTGCAACTGTGGCAGTCTCCAAAAGACAGAATACAGCCTCTGCCTCATGTTTCACAAGTCAAGTCTATCATCAAGTCAAGAAAGAATTACCAAAGGAGTTCTGGAATCCAAATGGCTTCATAGGTCTCCGAGACTGTTAGATTAAGTGGCCCATTATCCCAATGTGTTGATAGGAGACCAGGCCTAGGTGTCCTCAGAAGGCAATAATTTGGTTATTATAATAGCCTAATTTTAATCCCTAATTGTCACCATCCAGATGGCTAGTGATGTAAACAATTCATTTAGAAATCTCAGTTACTTTAGCTCTTGCTCATATGCCCTTCTCTGTCCGTGTGTGTGTGCACGCCTATACCCATAGAAGGCCATGTGCAGAAAAAGTTTGTGCTTTCTTAATACACTTCACAATCTTTTTTTAAAAAAATCTATCTCAATTGCATTCAGAATACAAACAGATTTTATTATGGTGAAAGTTGTTTTGCTCATTGACCTTGAACATAATTTTTCTTTTTTATTTATTGTATGGATAGCATAGTACACATAGAAAGCTTGTGGTAACAAACTGCTTGTAATGGGGAATATTTCAACAACTGAAGCAATTATAGCAGTGTTAATAAGATGTGAAAACCAACTCTTCAAGTAGTTTTCAGCTGTTGCATTTTATCATCTCACAATTCTGACATATACAAACAACCTTAAAGACTCTAACCAACCTGGAGCAGAGAACAATCTGTGCAAGGCTAGTTTCTAGCCAGTTTTATATGCTAAACTGGCCTCATCATAATGTGCAAACAACTGCACACACGGCCTATGCCCTTCCTTCTCCTCTCAGCATAAAATACAAACAAATGTATTAACCAATTATAAAATACAAACTTATGAATTAATCAATTACTTCATTGATTCATAAAATGATATCTAAACCAGACCTGCATGAATTGTGACCCAAGGGCTGAATCTACACATAGCATTTAAACCATTTTAATACTGTTATCATAACTATTGGTACACTTAACACTAATGGGCACCAATAGTTATGAAAACGGTATGATAACAGTGTAACTGCTATGTGTAGATTCAGCCAAGAAGCCCCATATAGCCCACAAGTCGGTGAAAATACATAGCTAATCAAGCACCACATGGAACATCATTCATGACTGATGTGTTTTTCTTGATGGGTGTGAGCAGACCTTGTGATAAATGCTGAATAATCTTAGTCCTGCTCAGTTTGTGGCTGAGATCCGAAGATCTCTCTTTGTTTCCACCAGACTCCCTGTCCCTCCTGATTTTAATTTTATTTCATAAGACTTTTTTTTTAAATGATCGGGGAGGCTGCCATGCTGCAAAGCAAAGTGCTGCCTCCCAGCACCATCTTTATTTGGTTTAAAAAGAGTGGTTTTGTGTTTGGAGATCCTACCCCTGCCTTGTTCCCTTTTTTGGGAAAATTATTTTTCTTTTGGTCATTGCCTTCTGGGAAATGTTTTGTGAGCAGCCATGCCCACCATGGCAGCCATTTTATGAATGAGCAACACCCACTCCCATGGTAGTGACTTTGTGAGAGTGCCCATGACACTCTCAAAATTCCAAATGTGCCCAATGACCCCAAATGGTTAAGGACCCCGATTTACTTGGAAGAGAATTCCACTGAACTCAGTCATCTTTACTTTGAAGGAAAGATGTTTCAGTACAATGAAAAAAGAAAATACAACTTCAAAATAACATTTCTTGAAAGATAGCAGTATCTTAGAATATTCTTGTGTCCAGTAGATCGTTGTAAAACAAAGGATTTATACATGTTTTCACACATGCCTGGCAAGGTGATCTCTGTCATTTATAATGATATGTAGGACAGAACGTTTCTCCAAAGTCTACTTTTGATTTCTTGCAGGTAAATCTGGAACTCATGTGCACAAAACACCAACATTTTATGTAAAAAAATTTAATCACAACCCCCCAAAAGGGATGGGGGAAGACTGCAGTATTTTTTCTTCCTTCACTGTTTTCATAAGGAAGAAATTCCTGAATTCCTGTGTTTGGAAGTGAAAGCTAATTAGCTTTAGAAACTCCCTACACAAATCAAATTCCAAAGCATTGTAAGTAGCTGACATGGCAATCTGGCCCCAATTTAACGAGATGATTATGATTCTTGGAACACACTTGTTAAAAGTGAGTTTGATGCAGGCATTACGTCAAGCCTTAGCTATGCGCAAATAAGTCCTGTTACTTTCACACATAACATGACACGAGATCATAGCATTACTGGGGCCAGCCTCTCTGAATCTGGGTGGCAGTGAGTTTTCCATTAGGCTATCCCACATGGCTGAGGTATGTGTTAACTACTATATGGTATGTGTGTAACTACTGCTACTACATGTTCAGGGCTAATCACCTGACTCTTTCCTATTCAATCACAGTGCTCTCTCTAGGCATGATGATTGGGTGGGAAAGACCCTATCATCAGTCCCATCAATGTGGTTGCAATATTCATATATCACAGCCATGTGGGACAACAGCACAGAGAAGTGGTTTGTACATGGTTATGGGGGATGTATAAACATTAAATAATATAATATTTCAGTATATAATGTTTCCTGAGGTAAAACACTCATGAATGAAATAGCATTTGTGTGCAAGTGTCTGTTATGAGAAATTTTGCAGAGAAGAAAACATTTTACTGAGATCCATTAATTTCCCCTTACCCAATGGGAGCTTTAGAAATGATGGAGCTTCCCTGAGGTACTGAACAGTGATGGTAACTTCATCGCCAGCATTTCGCAGTAGATGCACCTGTCAGTGTGACAAATAACAGCTACTTTATACCAAAGAAGAACCAGCCACAGAGAGCAAAATCGTCTACATCAAAAAAGGCCACATCTCAGTAGTTTTGTCAGGAATCCAATATTCACGTTTATCGCTGGACTAAAGAATATACTGAGGGTCAGACCACAAAAATAAATGATAAAGGCAAGCACACTGTGGAAGAGTCTGAATATTAAAATGCAAAGGGCAATCTGTGTTAGCACACCTCAAGAAAAAGAAAGAAAGGTATGCCTCAAATTAATTTCTGATAATACAATTACATTAGAGCACACCCAGTCAAAGTTAAGTACCTTCTAATTCCTTAGGTTTGCGGGAAGGGGAATGCTTATGTCTTCCATTCACATCAATGAGACTTAAAAGTTCTTAACTTTGGTTGGATTGTGAAATTTTGGTGGTCCATGTTTTAGGCTATAAACCAAGACCAGGGTTTTAGTGCTACAACCAAGGTATGTGAGAATGATGTGCTGCATGCCACAATTTCAGCAGTAGGAAGGAGAGGATGCTCATTCCTAATTATTTACAAGTACAATTTGTGTTGTGTCACCTGTCTGCCCAGACAGATTGCCAGTAAGGTATAACAATTACAACTCAATACAATTCCACACTAAACAATAAACAGTAAAAACCTTAAAATCCAAATAGAATGCTGCATAATTAGCAAAAAGGAGCAGTGAAAAATACATCATAAAACAAAAGGCCCAAATATAAAACTACAGGCTAAAAGGTTACTAAACGGAGCAGTAAAAAGCAGGCACTGGTGACACACAAAGAAAGGTAATAAAAGCAGCAGCTTAATAATAATTTTATCTGTGCTCTTTCTTTGTTGTTGCCTGTATGTTTAACTTTATTTTAAAATAAATTCCATGTTAAAAAGTAAAATAAAAACAATGGCTCCCAAATTATATTATTTACAGCATTATCAGTACCATTTGACAGCCAGCAAATGCGTTTTGAAACAGGAATGTCTTTACTTACACTCACAGAATGCATTACAGTTACCTAGATGGCAGTCATGGATGGCAGTGGCTAAATCCTATCTGTGAAGAAGAGCTACAGTCTGTTCACAACCCATTTGATAAAATGCACTCACCACTGCTGTCACTGCATTAACAACAGTGCTCAACAAAACAGCTCTATTAAGACGAAGACAATTGCAACCGGAGCATGGAGAAACGCCTTTGCTTACTAGGACGATCCCTCCTCTATTGCCATCCCTCACCACAGGGCAATCCCGACATTCACTTCCATCTCCACCATAAATCTAACATTAAAACATGTAAAAAAAAAAGGCTTAGGGCACAATCCCAGGAGTCCTACAACTCTCAGCATTCCCCACCAGCTGCTGGGAGTTGTAGGACATTTTTCTATCTAAACATGCATAGGATTGTGCCCTTAAACATACATCTTTCAGGCTAGATAAGATTAATTCTAAATCATACCCTTGAGAAGTC
The DNA here is from genome assembly GCF_057233095.1 of Heloderma suspectum. Taxonomy (NCBI): domain Eukaryota; kingdom Metazoa; phylum Chordata; class Lepidosauria; order Squamata; family Helodermatidae; genus Heloderma; species Heloderma suspectum. Next base: position 280,186,083 of record NC_139458.1, read on the forward strand.
AGCTGCTTACTCCAAATGAACTAATTAAACCTAACTATATAAATTCTTCTAGATATCTATATATAAAGCTTTTTGTTGTTTATACCTCATACCATATTTTTTGCTCACTAATTGATAAGTGAGAACTTTCTTTTGACCTTGAATATTAGTTTTATAGCTCTTCACTACTCAAATATCTCCGATAGTGGTTCTCTTCAGATGCTGTCCAGGAAACCTTGCCAATTTCTTTTCATAGTTAGCCAGAATACATGGTAAACCTGCTTGTGTCTTCCCTTTAATACAGTCACTACTTTTTACTTATTTACATTTCCAGATTGTTCATTATTTCTTAGGCATTTTCAGTTGTTCTTCACTTGGCATTTTATGAAAAGATATTATTTTGCTTTGAGGGAGGGAGTTAACAGTTTCTCAGTAGCCTTCTTAGCAGTTTCAATAAATCTAAATCAAAATATCCCCTTAAAATACATGACACAGGCAGCTAATGACTTTAATCACACCCTCCTCTGACGGCATGTTAACGATTCTAGAAGCAAACAGTCTCAATTGTTTTCAATATAGCACTGGTGCGAGGAGAAGGGGGTATTAGAAAAAAGACTATACAGATTTTTGTGAACTGACCCTTCTTCTCTTCCCTGGGCATGCTAGTTTTCATATTAGCAAAGCCCCTTTCCTTCATTTGGTGCTGGTTAACACAAGACGGATAATAAATAAGATGTTAATCATCCATAATACCAATGAAATGCATATCACTGAAATATGGCTGGATAATACAGGGAAGCTGGTGTTGGCTCAGATGGTGCCAAAAGTGTGCTGAGTTTAGCACCAATCTGTAAAAGGGGAATGGCAAAGGAGTGCCACACTGGTCTGCAACACATCTATCTCCCTTATCACACATTGTCCAGCATAGCTCTACCTTTAGCATGGGGGATTGACTCGTTATGTTTCTGAAGGAGAACATAACAAATTTAAGCAGTACTTCTAAATCTGTGTTAAATGTTGTTGGGTTCTTAAAATAAAAACATGAGTAACTTTGAAAATCATGACTTAAAGTTGCTTAGATCTGTGTTAAAAATTGTGGCTATTGTTTTTCTGTAAGTGTGAGCTGCAAACTGCTGTCACAAGTTCATTTAACAAAAACAAAAATCAGAATAAGAAATCTACTGCCCTGTCTAATATCAGAGATCTGTTTGGAAGCAGAAAGAAAAGGACTGGGTGGATGGCTGGATGCAAATAATTACCATGGTCTGTGCTACTAGGAATGGTAGCAGTGATGGAGTCTGAAACAGAAAGTCTACTGAAGCAGTGAAACCATGAGGAAAAGCCACTAGCAGAGAAATCCTATGATCCCTGGGAGTGGGAAAGCATCCAAGGGACCACAGGATATTTTGGATTCCTTCTCCCGAGGCTGTAGGCTCTCTTATGACCTCAGGAAGGGAAATCCAACATCAGCTCCCTCCCCCACCACCTTGCAGCCGCCACAGAATTAAGAACAATGGTGGCTGCTTTCTGAGGTCGCAAGAATGACCTCAGATGATCTCATAGAGGTCACGAAGGGGGCGTTCTGGTGGGCGGGGAGGGGAAGGGAGAAGAGAGGCGGGGTGGTGGTGTTTCCACCAGCAATTTACTCCAAGCTGAATCTGTGTTGAGGTCATTAGAGATACATGATGTCATGGCCATCCAGCAGCCACCCCGGAGCTTATCAGGGAAAAACCTGATTTCCTGCTTGAAGTCTGATTCTTAAATTCTGATTCTTTCCCTTAAGGGTTCTCCTTGGTATAGTTGCTGTGTGCCCCAACCCCCGTGTTGACCTCAGGTATGCTAGCCCTGCCCAGGGGTGTGCCTTTCACCGTGAGCCAGTTAAGGGGTGTTTCCTGTCCCTGCACAAACCAATTAGTGTCTACTCAGAAGTAACTCCCATTGTGCTGAATGAGGCTTGCTCTCTGAATGCCCACAGAACTTACAGAGATCCCCCTCAATTGACATGGCACAGCTTAAAGCCCTAAAGCATGATCTTGAGGCTCCGATTCTCCTTTGTTTGGTTTAATAGAGATCCTGGGGGTTCAAATGGGGGCTGGTTTCTGTCTTTGTGGTTACTGCTCTCTTTCCCACAACAAGCCCATTAATGTCTCCTGCTCAGAACTAACTCCCATTGTGCTGAATGAGGTTCGCCTTCTGAATGCCCACATCAGTACTTACAGAGATCCCCCTCAATTGAAATGGCATAGTTTAAAGCCCAATTCCCTAAGTGCTGTAAAGGGCGATCTTGAGGCTCTGATTCTGCATTGTTTGCTTTATTGTATTAGGAAGTAACGAATTCACAGCTTCATTATAGATATCCTGCACAGTATCGGCTTGGCTAGAAAGGGGTCTGGTTTCCCATTCCTGTGTTCTCCCCCCACCCTCATTCCCAGCACCAGCATATGTGTGTCTACTCAGAAGTAACACCCATTGTGTTCAATGAGGGTTGGGGCTCATTGGGAGGCTTGTCTTACAAATGTGAACAAGGGGAAGTAACTACTTCGCACCTTCCTGGAGGAGGGGGGGAAGCCTCTCTTATTGGTTGAGCAGCCCCTGCCACTCAGATGACTTCACTCCAACCCCCCCGCCCCCAGAAGTAAGTTATGTGAAGTCATGTAGAATGGTGCAATGTACACCCTTGTGGAGTCCTGCCCGGACCAAAAGCAGCTCCTACAAAAATGCGGGTGAGCCTACTCTATTCTCCTTCCGCTGTAGTGGAAACAGGGCCCTGGATAAACAGGATCCTAAGGCCTCTCTATCTCCCATCCCTGCCTACCAACAGTACTGTGTCAGTCAACAGTAAAATGGGCTCAGAGGCTCATCTAGCTGCTTCTTCTTCTTCTTCTTCTTCGAGAAGAAGGAGGAGGAATGGGAGGCAAAGTCACCACTAGCATTCCTCCGTCTTGCCTTGGTCTTGTTGGCAGGGCATAGGATAGTGATGTAGCATGCTCTAAGTGATGCTCTAAGAATAAGCAAGACTAACAGCAATATTCTGTACTTGGATTTTCACTAAATTGAAGGAAGTTCCATGCAAAATGGCAAACTCATACCAAGTTCTTCTAATAGATAGCTGATATTTGAAGATAATTCCCTGCACTGTAGCATCTGTCTGTCTGTCTGTCTGTCTGTCTATCTATCTATCTATCTATCTATCTATCTATCTATCTCATCCAGTACTAACATCCAGTACTTATTTGACTGCAGGGTAAAAAAGAAGAAAAGAAGAAGAAAAGCATAGAAACTCAGACCTTCAGTAAGTAAAAAGTCAATATTAATCCAGTCTACCCACACAGTAAAGGGCTGTAAGAAACAAACATGAACAAGTCTAGGTGACAATTTTCAACTGAAAAAGTGGTATACTTACTTTTGTAGTATTAGGTCTGCTACTTTGGAAAAAGACCAAGAAAACTCAAGGGAACCTTGGTGCACAGATGACTTTTGTAAAGGAACTGAGTTATAACGGCAGACACACTAGACCCCACATTGGTTTCAGTGCATCTTATCATTCAGGATATCATATTCATACTATATTATTAATTGATATTAACTGGGTTTGGACAAGCTGTAGCATTACATACCACATATGCAACCCCCCGCTTGGGGGTTGTCATGTGAACCTGGTGAGCATGGGCTATGGGAGGTTTAAACAACGCTCATATAACTCTAAACAAACCATGGGTTATATGAGGGTTGTTTAACCCTCGCATAATCCACACTTGCTGGGTTTGCATGACACAACAACCCTCAAATAGGGGTTGCACATTCAAAATGATGGTTGCTTGCACCCTGTATGTGCTGCAACCACCCAACAGGTTAAATAACCCATAGCAGGCTGTTGTGTCATGTGAACAGCCCCCAAATTATCACTAAAAGAAAATGACTAGACAAATACAATCTCTGTTTTTGTACTGTTATATAAAATTCAAGGATCATTGCAGCTCTCTGCTAAACTCTATGATCTATGTTACATTCTTCCTCACCATAGCACAGTTTTCTTACATTATGTTTTTGCACATTTATTTATTTAAAACTAGGGATGTACGAAAGTCTTACCTGGCTCCACGGTGGGGGGGAGGCGCTCCGTCCCTCCCCCCGGAATCCTCCTCAGCTGGTTCCGCTCTGCGGCGGCTCTGTGGACCGCCGGCTGGGGCTGGCCGCAGCCGGAGTTCCGGCCATGGCTGGGCCGTTGTGGCCGCAAATGGCGGCTGTCATAGCGGCCGCCATTTGCGTGCTTGCAGTCAGCCATGATAGGCTATATAAGTATTTACGTAGCCTATCACGGCAAAGAGCAGGGATGCAAATGGCGGCAAAGAGCAGGGACGCTACATAGCAGCCGCCATTTGCGTCCCTGCTCTTTGCCGTGATAGGCTACGTAAATACTTATGTAGCCTATCACAGCTGACTGCAAGGACACACATGGTGGCCGAAGCAGCCTGGCAGTGGCCGGCTGGGCAACCAACCGGAGCCGCTGCCACATCTGCCGCCAGGTAAGCACCATCCCAGGGGGATTCTGTGAGGTGGCGGGGGGGGAGGCCATTCCACTACGGATTCCGGGGGTCTGTCGCGGAATTCTCTGACATCCCTATTTAAAACATTTGTATCCTGCTCTATATCATTAAGACCTCAGGGTGGTATACAAATACAATCAATTTAAACAGTATAAAACAATAAATAATTTAAACAGCTAAAAGCATATTAAACCATTAAACAAGCTAATACCACACATTATGTGTTGGTCTATTAACTTCTCTATGATTTAATTATTTTGGATTGTTTAAATTCAGTAGTTTGAATTGTATTATTTTATTTTCGGTATGATTAGCTTAGCGATGCCCTTTTTTATACCACCTTGGTCTCTGTGAAGATGAAGGGTGGTTTTAAAATAATAATAATGATGATAATTATGATGATATGATGATGATGATGATGATGATGATGGGATATGCAAACACATGAGTGTTATGTTTTCTGGCTGACAGTATTATGTACTCTGACTGTCAGTAGTTCATCCAGGCAGAATCCCCTGAGATTCTTTAAATGGAGACAGACGTGCCCTTATAAATGTAAAGCATGTGCTCTACCACTGAGCCAAGAGGCCTCCAGTCAGTATAACCAGAGGGAAGGAGAGGATCCAATCTTCATACCAGATACAATGATTGGTTCAGTTCTGAATGCTGAAGCAAAATTCTACCATACCGTCAAAGAGATTATCCCCTTATTTGTTTAGCACAGTACGTCTAGATACCATTTTTCAATTATATTAGGAATTACAATTGTTTGTTCCCAAAAGGCTCTCTTCTGGACAATGTCAAAGATACATGGGACGTGGGGGGTGGGGAGATAAAGTGGGCTGATGGGCTAACCTACTTGAGCTTTTCAAATAGATAGCTATAGATATTATGGATTTTATAAGTCAGTCAATTTGATTAAAAATCAAGTAAAGGTTAACAAAATTGCTGGTTGAGTTTTTGTCCATGTTTAAATGAGAAGGCATTTATTTCCTAATACTTTCAGGCTGACAAATGTGGCTTCTTGAACTCCATTAACATCCACTCTAGGGCTTGGAATGAATTGATGTCTTCTTTCCAGGCCACTCACATCACCTAATCACTTTGACCTCTCTCTGCTAATCTGCATGTTAATGAAGCCTTCAATGCATCTGATGCTTTTAAGTTTTTGACAAAAATGTTTCTAATATTGAAAGAGTAAATGGATTCACAATTGCTCTCCAAAGCTTCTATTGCATATGCATAACCAAGAATATTGTAGTAATTGGGACGCTCCCATTCGTGTGCTGCACCAAAAAGTTCTAACTTCACAGTACTCATGTCATGTTGCTAATTCCAATTTTATCAGTTAAGCGAGTTAACAGAAAATTGTTCATATTTTTTAAAAAAAATTATTTGCAACCTTTGTTCAGTATAAGCAATTTACGACATCTTAATAAACACAACTTTTATTTAGTCTGCAAAGCGATCAGTACATAGCATTTTCAGATATTAGAATAATACCTGAGCATTAATTGTTTGGTGGCAGCTGACACTGAATAGTCATCAGGATAGGATGTGTTACCTATCCCCTAATTATAGGGACTTGGTATGTTTAATATATATGGCCATTTGGGAATTTCAAGAAAAGTTACTCTGTGTAGATTACTAGTGCAGATTGTGGTGAGATGAGAAAGTTGATGCATTGGTTTAGCATGAGTATCAGTGGCACAATAGGATAATTTTAGACACTAGACTTAATTGGGGGCGAGGGGTTCTTTAGATAGTAATATCTAGTACTGTGCCGATACCCCACTGCCCTTTCTCAGCCTCTTTGTTTCCCTGCAAAACAGGCAGTCATTTTCTTCCCTCTTTGCTGGGTTGCTGAGAAGTTTGGAGAATTTTCTCAGGATACAGGGCTTCAGTGCTTCCCTTACTGTAAGGAGGTGGCAGAAGGGTGTGTGCATGTGCTCTTTCTTCTACCATTTCCCCTGTTCTGTCCTTTCAGCCTCCGGCTGCTTGAGCTTCTTTTAAAGGCCCCTAGAGGGCTTCAGCAGTATTTCCTCCCTTGGGGCTTTCCAGTGTGGCTGCCTGCTGAGTGCCTGAAAGCTGACCGAGGGGTTATTGTCATTTTTCTTATTATTTTTCTTCTTGTTCTTGTTAAAAGGACATTTAATAACAACAAAGCAAAACCAAAAATGCCTCTATCAGCTTTCAGGCACTCTGCAGGCAGCAGCACAGGAAAGCCCCAAGGGAGAAAGTCCTGGGTAAGTCCTCCAGGGGGCTTTCCAAAAAGATGAAGCAGCTGGAGAGGCTGCTAGGACAGAATAGGGGTGGGGGGGAATGGGAGAAGAAAGAGCACCCCCACTCCCCTCAGCCACCTCCTTACAGTAATGTAAGCACTGAAGCCCTGCACCCTGAGAAATTTCTCAGAAATTCTCACCCCTTCCCACAATTTTTCAGGCGCAATTTCTTTTTGCCCCTCCCCTCAATGAATGGTTGAAAATAAACCAAGCAAATATTTAGCACAGTGCTAGTAATATCTATTACTTCACTTACTTCAAAATATGGTAAATCAGCCCTGCTGCATTTGGGGCCCCTCCTGCTTATTCTGCTGAGTGGTGCCCCAAACTCCTGCTCTGATAGGAGTACTTTTGTGTACAAAATTACACATTTACTCATCAGAGACCTTTTGTTATTGGGTGGCATATAAAACAAACAAACTTTCTGTCACAAACGTGGATCTGGAACTCTGCCTGAGGGAAAAAAGTGGCTGGAGGCATGTGGGAATTGCAAAGGAAATGGGGTGGGAGGGGAATGATTATAGCTTTCAAAGAGTAAAGGCCTACTTTACTCGACATTGTACTTTGATGTAATGCCAACTACGTGGAGAGAACCATGAAACCACCTTAAGCTCTTTGGAGGAGTGACAGGATAAAAATATAGTAAACAAAAACAACAGAATCCTGAGGTATGGCTTTTTTGTGCATGTGGGCCAGAGCCTACCAGTATTTATATGCAGATTTAACACCAGACTTAGGCTGAAAAGAATGGCTAGCTTACAACCAAAAATAAAAGTCAGGTATTCATGTATAATATATATCAGAGGTTGGGAAATACAGGCAGGGAGGGACTTTTATGGGCCCCAGTGGCCCCCTGCCTCCATGGTGTGGCTCCCACTGCAGCTGCACTACTGGGTGCCCAGCAATTCTGTGGGGAAACAAGGCATGAAAGGAGCCAGCAGAACTGTGCTCCCCCCCAGCCCACCAATCAGCTGCTTGGAGAGCTGGGAGGAGTGCTGGTCTGCTGGGAATCAGGGCGTGTGCTTCCCACATGCCTTGCTTACCAGCACAGTACCTGGGAATGCAGCCATGGAAATTTGGGTTGCAGTGGTGACTGTGGCGGGGGAGAAGTGTGGCTCCTAGAGGGTTCTGGGGGCTCCAATGCAGCCTCCCAACCCTCCAGAGTTGCCCACCCTGATGTATATGTTTCATCTTGCTTTGTCAGTTCATTACTGGTTGAGAATGATTACACCCAACTCTGATTAGATTTCTTTTAACTGTTTTCAATGGACCTCTGATTGGACTTTTAAAACTGTTTTTAAGCATGGACCTTTCAATCTATACCGGGATTGTGGTGGGGGGTATTCGTGCCAAATAAGGTTAACCCATAAACATTTATGCCACAATAAATGTGTTAGTTGTCAAGGTGCTGCAAAGGCTTTGTTTTTGTCTTCATGTGTGTTTACTTATGTATTTTGCAGCCAAAGATGGAGAAGCTCTATACAGTCAGTCAAAACAAGACCTGCAGCTGACTGTGGCTCAGATCATGAGCTGCTTCTTGCAAAATTTCGGCTTAAATTGAAGAACATAGGGAAAACCACTAAGCCATTCAGGTATGACCTAAAACGTATCCCTTATGAATATACAGTGGAGGTGAGGAATAGATTTAAGGGATTAGACCTGATAGACAGAGTGCCTGAGGAACTATGGACGGAGGTCCGTAACATTGTTCAGGAGGCAGCAACTCAATCCATCCCAAAGAAAAAGAAATGCAAGAAAGCAAAGTGGTTGTCTGATGAGGCTTTACAAGTAGCTGAGGAAAGAAGGGAAGCGAAAAGCAAGGGAGAAAGGGGAAGATATATCCAACTGAATGCAGAGTTCCAGAGAATAGCAAGGAGAGACAAGAAGGCCTTCTTAAATGAACAATGCAAAGAAATCGAGGAAAACAACAGAATGGGAAAGACTAGAGATCTCTTCAAGAAAATCGGAGATCTCAAGGGAACGTTTTGTGCAAAGACGGGCATGATAAAGGACAAAGAAGGCAGGGACCTAACAGAAGCAGATGAGATTAAGAAGAGGTGGCAAGAATACACAGAAGAACTATACAGGAAAGATCTGAATGTCCCTGATAGCCATGATAGTGCGGTCACTGAACTTGAGCCGGACATCCTCAAGAGTGAAGTCAAGTGGGCCTTAGGAAGCATTAGTAAAAACAAAGCTAGCGGAGATGACAGTATTCCAGCTGAGCTATTTAAAATCCTAAAAGATGATACTGTTAAAGTGCTGCACTCAATATGCCAACAAATTTGGAACACTCAACAGTGGCCAGAAGACTGGAAAAGGTCAGTTTACATTCCAGTTCCAAAGAAGGGCAACGCCAAAGAGTGTTCAAACTACCGTACAATTGCACTCATTTCACATGCCAGCAAGGTGATGCTCAAAATCCTACAAGCTAGTCTTCAGCAGTATGTGAACCGGGAACTACCGGAAGTACAAGCTGGGTTTCGAAGAGGCAGAGGAACTAGAGATCAAATCGCCAACGTTCGCTGGATCACGGAGAAAGCAAGAGAATTCCAGAAAAACATCTATCTCTGCTTCATTGACTACGCTAAAGCCTTTGATTGTGTGGATCACAACAAACTGTGGCAAATTCTTAAAGAGATGGGAGTACCAGACCACCTTACCTGTCTCCTGAGAAACCTGTACGAGGGTCAAGAAGCAACAGTAAGAACCAGACATGGAACAACCGATTGGTTCAAAATTGGGAAAGGAGTACGACAAGGCTGCATATTGTCGCCCTGCTTATTTAACTTATATGCAGAGTACATCATGAGAAACGCCAGGTTGGATGAATCACAGGTTGGAATTAAGATTGCCGGCAGAATTATCATCAACCTCAGATACGCAGACGATACCACCCTAATGGCAGAAAGCAAAGAGGATCTCAAGAGCCTCTTGTTGAGGGTGAAAGAGGAGAGTGCAAAAGCTGGTTTGAAACTCAACCTTAAAAAAACAGAGATCATGGCATCTGGCCCCATCACTTCCTGGCATATAGAAGGGGAAGAAATGGAAGCAGTGACAGATTTTATTTTCTTGGGCTCCAAGATCAACACAGACGGTGACTGTAACCATGAAATTAAAAGACGCTTGCTCCTTGGGAGGAAAGCTCTGGCAAACCTAGACAGCATAGTAAGAAGCAGAGACATCACAAAGGTCCGCCTAATCAAAGCTATGGTTTTCCCAGTAGTAATGTATGGCTGTGAGAGCTGGACTATAAGGAAGGCTGAGCGCCGAAGAATTGATGCTTTCGAACTGTGGTGCTGGAGAAGACTCTTACGAGTGCCCTGGCCTGCAAGGAAGTCAAATCAGTCCATCCTAAAGGAAATCAACCCTGAGTGCTCATTGGAAGGACAGATACTGAAGCTGAAGCTCAAATATTTTGGCCACCTAATGCGAAGAGAAAACTCTCTGGAAAAGACCCTGATGCTGGGAAAGACTGAAGGCAAAAGGAGAAGGGGACAGCAGAGGATGAGATGGCTAGATAGCATCACCGATGCAATGAATATGGACTTGAGCACGCTCTAGGAGAGAGCGCAGGACAGGAAGACCTGGCGTGCTATGCTCCATGGGGTCACGAAGAGTCAGACACGACTGAACGAATGAACAACAACAAAGATGTGTAGAGCATTGCAGCCTGAACAAAAGAAAGAAAGAAAGAAAGAAAGAAAGAAAGAAAGAAAGATGTAGGTTCAAACAAAAGACCAAAACATATTCGTTAAAAGCTGCTGCCTATGCACAATCTTCTAGGGTTTTACTTTACGTTCACATGTGATGGCAAAAGGGCAGGCACTACAGAACTTCATATACCCCAAAGAGAAGAAAATCAATTTCTGTTCCCACAAGAAAGAATTATTGGTGCAGAAGGTCATTAAATAATAGATGCTTTATGGCAACAGAAGCTTTTAACACAAATCCAATATAAAAACAAAGATGCAGTAAGTTTGGAACAATTTCTGCATTCTGTTGGTGCTTTGGTGTGCTTTTAGAGTAAAGTAGAACTAAAAGACAGGATTTCCCCTCCCCTAAAAATACTGTAATAAGAAACCATTTATTTCTTAAATAGCGAAAAGGAAAAGGCAGGCACCAAACATGGAATTAATGTTGTGGAATTCTGGGCTAATTTTTCTTTTGAAGTGTTACTTCTTGTGCCACATGCTTCTTGTGAAGTGTCACTAAAAGGAACTGTTATGTCAATGTGCAAAACATTATTATAATATTTTTGCATATGGAGAGAGAGAGAGAGAGAGAGAGAGAGAGAGAGCTATATCTATATCAATATATATCAAAGTTTTCTCTAAAGGATTTTGTGAAAGGTAATGATTGTAATCAAGAACTATACATAGATAGGCATGCCCATCACTCCTTCAATAAACTGAGGAAAGAATGCATGACTAGAGCTGAAGTCAATTCCATATTGACAGTCCCTGCAACATTCCTGTGCAGAATGCTCTGTACCGCATTTCCTACATGAATATGCAATTCTCTATGCAGGTAGACCAAGGATGGGGAAATTAGTCTATTTCTGGCCTATGTCGCTCTTGCATGTGCTCACTGATACATTTGCTACATTCCATTTCCACATTCATCTGCAATTTTAAAAACAAAATCTACAGGAAAATTTGCATTTAATTATGTATACTTTTAAGTATGCAGCCCTAAGGGATTGCTGCTCGATTGACAGAGGGCTCCAAGATCTGAGCCCTCTGCCTATATGCCCTTCTGGCAGGACCCAGGCAGGACAGGAGGATGATGGAGGCAAAAAACACTTCCCATTCCCCCTTTAAAAACAAAACAAAAAAAGCTTCACCTAGACAAGCCTCTCTGCTGATCTAGCTGACCTAGTAGGCAGGACGGGCGACCAAGATGCTTTAAGACCCTCCAGATCTTTTCCTTTCCTCGTCCCTCCCCTTCCCACCCACTGTCCTTCCCCTTTCCCACTGTCCTGCCCCCTTTTCCCTCTCCCCAGGCTCTTCCGAGGATGCTGTTGCAACCTCAGAAGAGCAGCTGCTGTGCTGCTTTCTGCGCTGTTGCAAGGGGGCCGGGTGGGATGAATGGCCCAATCTTGGATTCCACCTCCCGAGGTCATAGTACTGTCTGCAGTCATGAGCGGTGGGGAGGATCCACCATATCCCATGATCCCTGGGATGCTCTCCCAGAGACCATAGGATTGCTCTGTAAATATATTTTTCTTAAAATACGTATTTATAAGGGTGTAATCCAATGCATATTTAGAGACATGGCTGACTGGGGAATGCTGGGAGTTGTAGGACTTTTTTTCTGTCTAAAGATGCATAGGATTGTGGCCTTAATTGGCTAAAAGGAAAGATGCTTTAAGGGCACAATCATATGCATGTTTACACAGAAAAAGTCCTACAATTCCCAGCATTCCCCAGCCAGCATGATCTGCTCCATCTTTAAGAGATGTTAGATTGGTGGGTACATGGAGTAGGGCAGTCTCAGCAGTGGCCCCACATTTGTGGAATTCTCTCTTCCCCACCACCCCGTCCCAGGTTTCTGTGGCCCCATCATCAGGTTTCTTTAAAAAAAACAACAACTTTGAAGACTTTTAAAATTCAACTCTGCATTTTATCAATTGATGTCCTGTAGATTCTTTGGGGTGTTGTTTATTTAAAAACTTATATATTAGTATTATGATGTGTTATTTATTGTTTGTGGTGGCTAGAGTTTTGGACTGGGAGTTGGGAGATCTAGGTTCTAGTCCCCACTTGGCCATGAAGCTCACTGGGTGATTTTGGGCCAATCACAGACTCTCAGCCCAACTTACCTCACAGGATTGTTGTGAGGATAAAATGGAGAGGAGAAGGACTATGTACACAGCCTGGGGTCCGTAAGGAGGAAAAAAGGTAGGATATAAATGAAATAAATAAATAAATAATCAATCCTGAAAAGGAGTTTAGAAATCTTGAAAGTAAGAAAAAAAAATAAAACATTTTCTCTCAAAACAAGCATATTTTGAAACCTTTTTTGAGTTGAGACCTGTGTCAAAAGTTTGGCAAGCATGAAAGTCAGCAGATAACTAAGTTTTGATCCACATTAATCTGAGAGGTGCAGATCAAGTCAGTTGGTATTAGAATTTACAAAGATCAAATTACTCGTGCATCCTTAATGGAAATCTCTTTCTGCATGCATGGAAAAAGCATCTCTGGATTGTTGACATAACAAAGAAGTACACAGTCACATCATTTATTAAACAACATTGATAAAACTTAGCATTCCATTTCCTGGCAGGTATAACTGAAAATGCTGACTCCATACAACTTATCAAAAAGAAAGAAGAAAATATAATCAATGAATTGTGAACACTCAGGTTTTCTCTGTCAGCTTGAAAATACCTAACTCGCTGAAGATAGGAACCCAACTTTCTGAATTACCAAGGTTGATGAGGAACGGGGGATAACTAATACAATTTATTTTGGATATAGCAAGGGGCACAGTGGTTGCTGGGTTGCTGGGCAATATCCTCACAAAGCCAACAGCATACTCCCATTTTGCTACTATTGCTGTCTTCCTTGGGTAAGAGAATTGTGCCTGTCTTCCTCTGTCAGCTTCTGCGATCCCTTTTCCTCGAGCACTAATAATTGAGCTAATTAACCGCTGGATCATGAAGACTCAGTTTATTTCTTAGTGCAAATCGTGATCTCTTGCTAAGGATACTGTTAACCAAGAGAATGCATAAAGAAATGAATTGCTCTAATCAGAATGGCATGTTTTTTTTCCATGAAAGTGCCAGCAGCAATTAGGTAGCTTCAGAGTAGAGTGATTGGTAGCGGTGAGAGAACAAGTGCCTGCGTCAGCTTAGCAAGCTGGCTGGCTGGCTGGCAAGCAGAGAATGATATTCTCTTGTTCTGCTGTGATGACTAGCACAGGTTATTCCGACTGCTTAGTAATGCTTACATCCTTAAATATTTAAACACACACACAAGTTCTTCGAATAAAACCAATGATGCTGTCTGCCACAGAATATAGGAAGAACTAACAAGGTTACATCCCATTTCACTCTCTGCTGTCTAGACTTGATAGTGAAACTATGTCACAAGCTATTTTCATGTCTAAACACAATCCTCTTGTGTGGTGAAAGATCCGTTTGCATGTGTTCAATAAGGAAATAATGCAAGAAAAAATGTGGCCATACTAAAAACAAGTGATGCGGGACAGAGACTGCATAGAGATAAGCAGCAAAGAAAAGCTTGCTAGTTCAGTCAATATCCAGAGGTTTTCATTTCATAGTTGTTATCTAAGGGATTTCAGAATGTTGCAGCCACATGGCTGTGATGCCAATGGCCCATGAATAATCACCTGCCTACCCATTTGACCACCCCCTTCCAAGATGGCCACAATGAATGTATTGCCACTACCCTCACATTTTTCCTGGAACTGAGAGACATAGACTGGTTTGGGAGAAGGAAATTAGGAGGGAAGAAGCCCCACCTTCTTCAGTGCAGAGCAGTCCAGCCACAACAATACAGAGAGAGCCCCAGAGAGCTGTGCATTCTATTATAAGTTATCCAAATAACAAGTCTATAGAAATACAGAAATAGGTACACTGAACTCTACTCCCTCCCACATTTCCCTGCAGTTTTTAGAGAAATGAAACCAAAAGATGCTATTTAGAGACATAAAGTCTTTGGGCACATATAATGTCCGAACCAAGGGTCAGTAATTTAGCCTCATTCTGGAGAGGCTTTGGTTCAGTTGGTTTCAGAGGGAACCCCATATCACCTTGGAGCCCCACAGAACCGGGCTGAAGTGATCCAGTCCTCTTAGGGCTTCAGACTTCATTCAAATCCAATGTGCATCCCTAGTTTCTACCCACAAATCAAATTCTTAGTTTACCTTATATGTATTTCATGGGTTCTCTGTGCCCATGGATTTACTAGATTGATATATTTCTTTAATTACATTTAAAACCTTATATGACAGTTAACTGATTATACTTAGATGAGGTGATCAGTATATGGTTATCTAAAGAGACTAAATGCAGGAGGTGATATAATCTTGTTTCAGTTTCCTTGACAATATTGGTATGCTTTGCATGCCTCTGGACTCTCAGTGAAAGGGTTACACCTGATTAAACTTGTCTGTTTCAAAAGAGATAGTTCCTGAAAATCATTACTTCCCACCCACCAACTGTGGCATGAAATGACAACGGAGATAATACTAAGTGGGTTTTGATATTCACTACACATTGGCTTGTTTTGCTGACTGCCCATTTTTAAAGGCATTTCTTAATAAAATATTAGAAGTTAGAGCAGTCTGATATTTCCTCCAGAATCCCTTTTCAATTGTTTCATTTTAACCGTACTATCAGAATAAACCTTGAAATGTGAGTTTGTGTATTTAAAAACTAATTGTAATTGCCATCACCCTTTTTTCAGTCATCAATTTGAATAACACAAAATTCTTAGAATGGGGAAAACCTGAGGTCTCAAAAGCATGAACCTGTGTGCTGGACTGTTTAACTTATTCATAAAATAAGGTAATGGTCACAATCCAAAATGCATTAAGTCCTATTGATTTCACTGGATATAAGTATGCTTGACCATATCTGTTTTCTATCTACTGTGTATGATAAGCTAAGTATACATTATATTGAAAAAAAAATTGTGTTTCTTACTCCATTTCAGTTATCATGAATCTCCTCTTGTTCGTGCATTAATTTAGAGAATGACATAACTCTCACTTCTTATTTTAACACACTCTGACATAGTGGACTTTGACGCAGCAGAAGAAGATAGTTGCTTTAAGGCAGCCTATTGGGGAGACATGGAAAGGTGGGTCATTACAAGGGAAGGGCAAATCTGTCTCTTTTGCTTTCTCCTGCATTCAGATTTTTTAAATCGCAGGTTCTTTCCAGAATATGAAGAACTTTGCAAATTTTGGTAAATTCTTATAAAAAAATGAACTGAAATGAAATTCTCACCAATCTGCACCAGCCATGTTCAGTAGGTTCAGCTATTCCCAGCATGGAGAGCAGGCTGTCAGAAAAAAGAGGAAGCAACCCTAATTCAGCACTAACTTGGTTGAATACACAGGAGTTCAGCTTCAAACCCAGACTTTGAAGAGCAAAGTATTCAACGCCCTAGGCCTGGCTAGAGGAATCTGTCAGCCTGCGTTTCTCCTACATTTGATTTTTTAAAAATCTCAAGTAGGGATGTATGAAAATCACTTACCTTTCATGGATTATGCTGATGGTGGGGGGGGGGAGGCGCTCCGTTCCTCCCCCCCCCGGAATCCTGGCCAGCCAGCTGTGCTCCGCAGCGATTCTGCGGAGCCGCTGGCCAGCTCCGCCAGCAGCCGGACATCCGGCCGCTGGCTAGCAGGGACGCAAATGGCGGCGGCTGTAGCCACCACCGTTTGCGTCCCTGCAGTCAGCCGTGATAGGCTACGTAAATGTTTACGTAGCCTATCACGGCTGACTTAAAAAAAAACACGCGCGTACGCAAATGGCGGCGGCCATGGCCGTTGCCATTTGCGTTCCTTATTTTGGCACGTCTTAGTCTACGTAAACATTTACGTAGACTAAGACAGCGAAAATAAGGGGAACGTCTACGCTATTTGCGTTCCCCTTATTTTCGCTGTCTTAGTCTACGTAAATGTTTACGTAGACTAAGACGTGCCAAAATAAGGAACGCAAATGGCAGCGGCCATGGCCGCCGCCATTTGCGTACGCACTTTTTTTTTTAAGTCAGCCGTGATAGGCTATGTAAACATTTACGTAGCCTATCACTGTTTTTTTTAAAACCTAGTCGTGATAGGCTACATAAATCTTTACGTAGCCTATCACTTTTTTTTTTTTAACTGGAAATGGCGGCGGTGGCAGTCGGTTGGAAGATCGGATGCCGCCGGAGCCGCCGCCGGAGCCGCCGCCGTCAGGAAGATCCGCCCAAGGTAAGTCCCATCCCGGGGGGGCGGGGGGGGCGGCAGGCCATTCTGCCACCGATTTCGGGGGGCCGAATGCGCTGGCATTCGGCCTCCCTGAGATCCATGGCGGAACTTTCATACATCCCTAATCTCAAGTTCTTTTTGTCCCAAATAGGGAGAACTTTGTGAATTTTTAGTAAATTGTTATCAGAACTGAAATGAAATTCTAACCACGACTTCTGTGCATGTGAACCAATTTGCTTTTCTAATAAGCTAATGTTCAATGCTTGCAATACTTTTCATTATTTAATATTATTAAATCATAATATCAATCATTTAATATTTAATATGTATTTTTTCTACATTTTAACAGGCCCTTGGCAGTTTCCTAGTGAACACCTCTAATAATGACTGTTAAGTGATTAGTTTTTATCCAATGAACAGTCAAGTTCAGTCACTGTATCTGTGAGGCTAGTTGTGGGCATGTAAGGCTGCAATCTTATACACATTTACCTGGGAGTAAGTCCCACTGAACTCAATGGGACTAACTTCTGAGTGCACACAGAGGCTTGCATTCTAAAGGAATTGGTTCACTTGGTGCTTACACTGTTGTCTTTTCAGCATTAAAGGCCTTTTAATTGTACTAATCTTTTTAGTTTTGATTTTATTCTGTTGATTCATTTCCATAGTGCTTTGAGATCTGTGCCTTGTTAGTTGTGTGTGTGTGTGTGTGTGTGTGAACAGTATTTGTAATTTTAATATATAGTATATACAAATATATAGTATTTGTAATTTTAATTGCGTGGTTATACATTTTTCTTTTTATCTAACCCTCCTGGGAATTTGAATGAAGGATGGTATAAAAATTCCCATAATAAATAAGTGTCATGTTGGGTTTTTTTGGAGTGACACTAAAAACAACTGGGCATTCCACCCAACCCAGTCCCAAACAAACACTTTTGTTCGTTTGTCATTTTAATTAATACTGCAAATCAAAATTAAGAGTTTGTGAAATCACTCTAAACCAAATGGCAAAATATGAATGAAACTGCAAAACAAAGCAGTGTGTTCTGCTAAAACCCAAGGGCAAATTTTTATAGTTCAGTTCATGAACCATTAGAAACCTTAAGATAGGGATGTACGAAACACTTACCTTGCTCCGTGCCGGGCAATCTGTGGGTGGGGGGGAGGCACTCCGTCCCTCCCCCCGGAATCCTCCCTGGCTGGCTCCACTCTGTGGCGGCTCTGCAGATCCCCTGGCTGGGGCCGGCTGCATCCGGAGTTCTGGCCACGGCCAGGCTGCTGCGGCTGCAAATGGCGGCCCTTGTAGTGGCCGCCATTTGCGTGCTTGCAGTCAGCCGTGATAGGCTATGTAAGTATTTATGTAGCCTATCACAGTAAAGGCAGCCACGGAAATGGCGTAGCGGCCGCCATTTGTGTCCCTGCTCTTTGCCAAAAAAAAAGTGTAAATACTTACGTATCCTATCATGGCTGACTGCAAGTACACAAACGGCGGCCACAGCAGCCTGGCAGCGGCCGGCCAGGAGACCAGCCGGAGCTACCGCCGCATCCACTGCCAGGTAAGCTCCATCCCAGGGGATTCCATGGGGTGGCAGGGGGAAGGACATTCCACCATGGATTCCGGGGGGGGGGGGTGATTCTAAAGAATCCGGCCTCGCTGGTGTCCATGGCGGAATTCTTTGACATCTCTACCTTAAGATCACATACTTGAAGCTGAAATGGAAAATGACATCTTTCTGACTATATTTGGCAAAGAGTATTATAAAATAACTATTTGGAATTGCATGTATTTGTTTCAAGCAGGGTTGGGCTACCTTTGGCCCTTCAAATGTTTTGGCCCACAACAGAAGTTGCCCACCCCTGTTTTAAAGATTTGTATTATATGGCTAAATTTGGTTCTTTTTGGCTTGGACTTTTCTTATTTCTTGAGCACTTTGCTGCAAGGGGCATTTTAAATTGGATCTCCTTTCCAGTCTCTACCTTCTTTCTACGAATTGGGAGGGCTTTTGCTACATAACGGTCTGGAGGCACCTGAGGCAGCCACCTTGCTGAAGCTAAGCAGGTCTGGGTCTGGTCAGTGCTTGGAGGAGAGACCACCTGGGAACCACATGTAGCCCCTTAAGTTCCATGATGGAAGGTGGGATATAAATATAATGATAGAAATTAATAACAAGGAAAATGCCCACAGCAAAATATTGTGTTGTTCAGGACATGATATAGCAAATAACTGGAGGCTGACATGCTACAAAGCAAAATGTCCTTGAGCACCATCTTTATTTGGGATAAAAAATGCAGGTTGCTTACCTGTCACTGTAGTTCTTCGAGTGATCATCTGTACATTCACACATATGGGCTCTGCGCCTACGCTGAGCCCATATGTGTGATGCTCAGAGCCCACAAAGAAGAACAGTGGTTTTATGTTGTTGCACTCAGACTCCACCTCTGGCTGCTGCTTAGGTTTTGGGGTAAGCTACTTTTTCTATAACCTCTTCAGTTTGTTACTTGACGTGTACCTCCTGATGTCAACAAATAACAATTGGAGAGAATATTGCAAAAATAAAGTTCCCTCAAATAATGAGGACATAGGAGAGCATTGAGGACTATCTGCTCTACACGTGTTCATGAAGGGCCCTCCGCTATATTCCAAGCTCACAAATGATACTTGACCAAATTTCTTTTCTTTCTCAACTCAGAGTCTACATGGGCTGCTGCCACAGTCTCTTTGCCAGCAGCTTCTTTTCAGTTTGGGCTATCTTGGAGGCGCAGTCTGCACTTGCCATTCTGACAGGATGTTTTTGATTTGGGGAAGCTTTAAACATACAACTCCCCTACCAGCAGACTGAAATGACACAGTCCAGGAACTGACTTAACATGTGACTTGTTTACTATCTATAACTCCTACTCTTCAGCTTTGCATATTCTACAGTGCAATGCATAAGCAAGGATGAAGGAAAATAGAACTATTGCCTGTCTCTTCCCTTTCCTTAGAAATATATTGGCTTGGGGAGAGGCTAAATTAGTTCTACTTTGTTCCCACTGAAACCAGTGGGACTTAAGTCATGACTACACTTGTCCCACTGACTTCAGTGGACCCCAACTCCAGCTAATTTAACTTGGATCTGATCAAATATTCCAAAATTGTTACAATAGTATAATTAAAACGAAATATCACTCAATTTAATTTACCCATTTTTGTGTCCAATGCCATAACATTTATAGATAAGTAACTGGGTGCATAAATACAGACATGCAGGTTCTTAACTAACATTCACTTTCAGGGGAAAACACTTTTCTACCTTTGTTAGCAAACACATGAAGATATCATGTATTTTACCAAGATATCAAGATATTTTATTAATGATACAATAGCCAAAAACATTTAGCTTGAAAATGCTGGAGACATCACTTTGCTAGGGTTGTTAGCATTGTTTGCAAATGAATTCTCAGCACTCATCAAGGATTATTCATATATGGAATGACGTGATGGGTTACTAGTAGTTATTGGTCACTATGCAAGTAATGCAGTTATCTTTTCAGTACTAATAATTGTATAGAAAGTGATGGCTTACTGCAAACAAAGACCAAACTTTTGCCTACTTCCCTTCTTTTTCACTGTTGCAGCAACAATATGTATTCAGCTACCACTGAATTGGTATCAGGAAAAGTGCTTGTTTATTCTGCACAAGTTCATGTTTTCCCCTTTATGTTCCAGACTTGTTCTGCATACAAGCTTTTGGTGTAAAGTTGACAACAACTTCACATAAAATGCTTTTCTTCATCTCACAATTCATCCCTTGCAGTGAAACAACTGTTTGTTTAAATGGCAAAACCTACCAGTCAGAAGATGTCAAACTCAGTAAAGGTAACCTTATGATAAAGTGTCACTTTCCATCTTAGGGCATCCACAAACATCCCAATATACTTTTGAGAATTTTTCATTTTCTTAAGTGCATTCATAAAACCAGAAAACAAAGAAGCAATTTGGCTGGAAATATGTGATCTATCACTGTTCAATATCTCTGTTGTAACATTCAGATATAACAATCTCTGAACATGCCTCTTGTACTTTTTTTCTTCTTTAGGTTATTACATAGCACGGAATCCTTGACATTCTTCTTTCAGCAAAGTATATGTATGAAAACTGAAACTACATACATGAAGTAACAGAAAAAAACTAACCAGTTTCCCTATGTGTCCTTGCCCAATTGTACAATTCCATTCAACCTTAAGGAGGGAAGTCCTGATTGTTACCGTCTGTAAAGATAGAACTCCAATGCTGTCTACTGCCAGCTAGCAAAGAAGTATCGGAGGGGGGAGTAGGTAGATGGTCTCTTCCCCCATCCGGTGAATGGGTAGTAATGGAACAAGGCCTTAGTATCGCTAAGGGGACAGGAAGGCTGGTATGGAGTAATAGCCCTATCCAAAGGGGCCCTCCCCATTTGGGACTGAGCCCCTCATATGGCTTTGTAGTGGTTCCGTGGCAGGTGGATACAGTGTGCTTTGTAATTTGCATCTTAGAAAGGTTCTGGGTTTCATATTCCAGGGCTAGTGTCAGGCCCACTTTTTCTGAATCCAAGATTTATCTACAGTAGGTATATTTGGTTCCATTTATATTTAAGGATACAGCATGCAGGTTAAGTCTGTATGTGGCCTTGTTTGTTCTTACTCTGTGAGCACCTTCAGAGTGATAGTGCCTATAGGATGCCTGGGGGTGATGCAGGTTGACCTATACAGGTGATCTCACGATGTCACACTTCTTGCCCTTTAGATAGTGGCAGAGTCCTTTCCAGCAAAACCAGCAAAAGCTGGTTTGAAACTCAACATTAACAAAACTAAGATCATGGCATCTGGCCCCATCACTTCCTGGCATATAGAAGGGGAAGAAATGGAAGCAGTGACAGACTTTACTTTCTTGGGCTCCAAGATCACCACAGACGGTGACTGTAGCCATGAAATTAAAAGACGCTTGCTCCTTGGGAGGAAAGCTATGGCCAACCTAGACAGCATAGTAAGAAGCAGAGACATCACCTTGCCGACAAAGGTCCGTCTAATCAAAGCTATGGTTTTCCCAGTAGTAATGTATGGCTGTGAGAGCTGGACTATAAGGAAGGCTGAGCGCCGAAGAATTGATGCTTTCGAACTGTGGTGCTGGAGAAGACTCTTACGAGTCCCCTGGATTGCAAGGAGGTCAAATCAGTCCATCCTAAAGGAAATCAACCCTGAGTGCTCATTGGAAGGACAGATAATGAAGCTGAAGCTCAAATATTTTTGCCACCTAATGCGAAGAGAAAACTCCCTGGAAAAGACCCTGATGCTGGGAAAGACTGAAGGCAAAAGGAGAAGGGGACGGCAGAGGATGAGATGGCTAGATAGCATCACCGATGCAATGAATATGAACTTGAGCACGCTCCGGGAGAGAGCACAGGACAGGAAGGCCTGGCGTGCTATGGTCCATGGGGTCACGAAGAGTCGGACACGACTGAACGACTGAACAACAACAACAAGAAGAGTCCTTTCCATCAGCATAACTTCTGTCCCGTGCCAGCCTTTGGTGGAGGCTGTGTTGTACCACAAATGGGGTTAGGCTCCCTCACCACTGAGTTAGGCCCGCGCCCCCGGAAGTGGATTTCGGTGGGGCTTTAATTTTCTGGAGATTACCAGTGTTTCCTTTTCAGAAACATGAGTTCATCTTCAAGGTAGAGCTGCAGACGTACTATGACACCTCTAGCGGGCTGGATTTTAGGGTCAACTTATAGAATCATCGGGTGTGTAGTGTCATGCCCGAGGGTTGGCCCTCTGATCTCTTGAGATCCCGTTATTCTAACTTCTCTTATACATGGCATCGCCTATGCGGGCCGATTCAAGGCTTTATGTCCATTCTTAAATTCCTTGTGTGTGAAGGGCAAGCCTCCATTCATGTCATTAAAACACAGTCCTCCCGCAATCCAATCGTTATGGATCGGGTAGTGGTATTGAATTTGCACCACCTCCTGCGTAATACTTGTTTTCCCATGAGGCATATAAATAACAAGTTGAACGCCAGTGCCAACGTTTTGTCTAATACCTGGATGCCGGCACTTCCAGAGACCATGCTAAGAGGCTCTCGTTGAGTGTCATGTATTTAGATAGGGTAAGCCATGCTGCACTTCATGGCTCACAGGACAAGGGCCTCCCGTACCTGGGTTGATAGGGAGCCCTGGGCTTTTGCTCTCACATTCAGCTGCAGCAGTTGTAGCCTTCCCGGTAGTTCACAGTTATGGCCTTGTGTCCATTCCTAGAGTGTGGGACTTCGCTGATCAGCATCTCTTTTCTTGTCCTGTTTTTTTCCCCTTTAGATCAATGGAATGGATGTGAACCCACGTGCGCGCGTGCTCATGTCTGGACACAGCATGGTGTTATGGGCTGGTCAGAGGGCATATAGGTCAGGTTGCAGATCCCAGAGCAGACTGTTCTAGGGTGCATGTGTTAGTGGTTTGACAGGCATAGCATGCAGTGAGAGCACCTCCTTTCCACTCCTTTCCATTATGGTTTGGTGTGTGTTCCCCCACAGGTTCTGGTGCTGCATCTAGGAGGGAACAACTGGTTGATGGGAAAGTCAAGGACCTTTCCCAGGTCATATGGGACAGTTGGCCAGCAATAACCATCATTGGTCCTGCTTGCTTCCTTGAATTAATTGGAGGAATGTTTGGAATTTGAGGGCCATGGAAAGGGCCCATCAGAAAGTTAACCAGAAGATGGCATTCAGCTATATCAGAATAGCAACGGGATCATCTCTCATCTGGAAATTATTAGGATATGGGTGGAGCCTTATAGACAGGACCTGTCTGATTTGGCAGCAACAAAGTTTTGTTCGGGATGTACGAATCCTCTACCTGCTAGTCCGGGGGGGGGGGGAGTCCGCGGGGAGGGGGAGGCCAGCAATGGGCCGCCATGCCATATCGCTGGCTGACGGGCACTACTGACTGCAGCCGCAAATGGCGTCCTGGACACCATTTGTGTCTGTACTTTTCATTAACGCGCATTAATGAAAAACATGGACGCAAGTGGTGTCCAGGATGCCATTTGCGGACATAAAGGCCTGAGTTTAAGGTAAATGCAGCCATTTACACCTGCATTTACCTTAAACTAAGGCCTTTATGGCCGCAAATGGCATAGTGGACGCCATTTGCGTCCACAGTCAATCCACCCAGCCAGCGATACGGCAATGGTGGCCATATTGCTGGTGCTCCGGAGCCAGCCGGTGGGGAGGATCCGGCAGGTGAGGATTCCTCCTGGAGGCGGAGGTAAGTCTTCCGATCCTCCACGGACTCTGGGGGGCCAGGTTCTTTTTAATCTGGCCTTGCTGGGGTCCGTGGAGGATTTCTCTCCCATCCCTAAGTTTTGTTGGATTGGTTAAGGGGCCGGCGAGAAGTCCTTCAGCACATGAAGGGGGAGTGCGATTAAGCAGTAGGCTTGTCACTCCCAGAGGCTGCTAGGATACAGGCTTCTGTGCATGACATGCCATCCAGGGCAGGGCCAGGATGTCACCTGCAACTGCGGACTCCAGGCATTCCCTTTCCCCAGATATCCTTTATCACTCCGGAGTTTAGGGCCATTAATCTGCATGACTGTTACTAAGCTGGCATTGAGTACTCTCAGTCTAGGAAATCCAATTTAGGACACATTCTTTCAGCACTGGGGCTGCTCCTACAGCTGCGCCTTTGGGGTTTTTTTAGGGATGTACGAAAATTCCACCACGGATCTCGGGGAGGCCGAATGCCAGCCAAATGCCACTCCCCGCCCCCCCCCCCCCCGTGAAGAGACTTACCTTGGGCGGATCTTCCTGGTGGCTCCGCCGCCATTTCCAGTTTTAAAACAACAACAACAAAAAAAGTGATAGGCTATGTAAAGATTTACGTAGCCTATCATGGCTAGGTTTTTTTTAAAAAAGTGATAGGCTACATAAATGTTTACGTAGCCTATCACGGCTGACTAAAAAAACAAAAACGCGCGTACGCAAATGGCGGCGGCCATGGCCGCCACCATTTGCGTTCCTTATTTTGGCACGTCGTAGTCTACGTAAACATTTACGTAGCCTATCATGGCTGACTGCAGGGACGCAAACAGCGGTGGCTATGGCCACCGCCATTTGCGTCCCTGCTAGCCAGTGGCCGGATGTCTGGCTGCTGGCGGAGCCGGCCGTCGGCTCTGCAGAATCGCTGCGGAGCACAGCCGGCTGGCCAGGATTCCAGGGGGGGAGGATCAGAGCGCCTCCCCCCCCGGCGAGGATTTCGGGGGGAGGAACGGAACGCCTCCCCCACAACCATAAACATAATCCACGAAAGGTAAGTACCTTTCGTACATCCCGAGTTTTTTAACAGGATCAAGTGAAGGTGGTGGCCACGTGGCTCTCCAAGGACTTCAGGACTTACGTGCAGGCTTTTCCTTGATTCCAGGGAATAGCCTCTCCTTTCCTGTCACTTACTGTTTTCCTTTATCTCCTTTAGATCGATGGAATGGATGTGAACCCGTGTATGTGCTCTTGTGGTTACAGCATGGTGTTCTGGAATGGGCAGAGGCCTTAGGTCAAGCTGTGGATCCCAGCTCGGACTGTCCCAGTGTGCCCGTTTTCGAGGGCTTGGTTGACATGGCATGCAGTGGGGGCGCCCTCCCCACTCTGTTCCATCAACGTGGGGTGTATGTCCCCCCACAAGCTTTGGTGCTGCATCCAGGGGGGAATGACCTGGTTGTGTGAAGGCAAGGACCTCATCCTGCAGGCCTTGACCAATTCCAAGTTACCCAGCACCGTGAGCTGGGGATAACTATAATTTGGTCTTGTGTGGTTACAAGAATGAAGTGCGGAATGTTCTGACCCAGAAGGCCATGGGAAGGGCCCGTCAGAAAATGAACTGGGAAATAGCCTTGGGGCTATTAGGGATGACGCAGAATTCTGCCATGGACCCAAATGAGGCCGGATTCAAAAGAATGCCATTCTTTTGCCATTGCTATATCGCTGGCTGAGTGAGGGCTAACTCTGGATGCAAATGGCATAGTGGATGCCATTTGCGGCTGTAAAGCTCTTAGATTAACCTAAATGCAGCCATAATGCCCACCCCTAGTGTAAACAATGGCCACGTTCAGATGATCACAGAAGGGGAATCAACCATTGTGGCTGCTCCCCCACCCCCACCATTTGTATTATTCCTCACACTGCAGTGTGGGTTGGCATGTTGTCTGAACCTGACACGTGGTTGGCTTCCTACTAGGGATGTACGAAACCCCGCTTACCTGGCTCCGCTGGGTTCCGCAGGTGAGGGGAGGCGGTCGGTTCCTCCCCCCCGGAATCCTGTCCGACTGGCTCCGCTCCGCTGCCAGGCCGCAGAGCTGCCGGCCGGGCCAACCCACAGCAGGGCCTCCAGCTGCTGCCGGGCTGGTGCAGATGCAAATGGCGTCCTGTGAAGGGGACGCCATTTGCGTCCCTACGCTGGCCCGTGATAGGCTACGTAAATATTTACGTAGCCTATCATGAAAAAAAAACAGCTAACACAAATGGCCGCCATTTGCGTTCCCTTCCCCCCCCCCCCGCTGTGATAGGCTACATAAATATTTATGTAGCCTCTCACGGCAAAACAGAGGGGTGCAAATGGCGGCCACTACGCCATTTGCACCCCTCTGTTTTGCCGTGAGAGGCTACGTAAATATTTACGTAGCCTATAACGGCGGGAAAAAAAGGGAATGCAAATGGCGGCCGCTGTAGCCACCGCCATTTGCGTTCCCTTAGTTTTGCCATGATAGGCTACATAAATACTTATGTAGACTATCACAGCATCCACAGGGACGCAAATGGTGTCCCTGTGTTAGCCGTGATAGGCTACGTTAAGTATTTACATACGGCTATATGGATGAAGTGAATGGTGGCTGCGGCCGCCATTCGCTTTTCAGCGCAGACGGCAGCAGGTAGGTGCTCTGTTCCGGGCCCATTTCGCAGGGTGGAGGGGCGGGGTGGCTTTGTTCCACCATGGATTTTGGGGGGGCTGAATGCACTGGCATTCGGCCTCACTGAGATCCATGGCGGAATTCTCCACAATGCCTACTTCCTACTCACCCTACAATAGCAATGTTGGAGAATTCTGCCACTGACTCCAGTGAGGCCGGATTCTTTAGAATCCGGCCCCCCAGAGTCCATGGCAGAACGGACTATCCCCCCCCCCCGAAATCCCTGGAACAGACCTATCTGGTGGCTCCAGCGGTGGCTCCGGGTCGTCTTCCGGGCTGCTGCGGCCGCCATTTGCCTCCCTGCTTTAGCCATGATAGGCTACGTAAATATTTACGTAACCTATCATGGCTAAAGCGGGGATGCAAATGGCGGCCACTACACCATTTGTGTCCGCAGCAGCCCAGCAGCGGATGGAGGCCCTGCTGCAGATTGGCCTGGCTGGCGGCTCTGTGGACTGGCCACAGAGCGGAGCCGGCCGGGCAGGATTCCGGGGGGGAGGACCGGATCACTAGGGATGTACGAAAGTGACTTACCTGTTCGCGGATTCTGTTTGCGGGGGGGGGGGTACTCTGTCCCTCCCCCCAGATTCCTCGACGGGGGAGGAGGCGATCCGGTCCTCCCCCATGGAATCTTGCCCGGCCAGCTCTGCTCCGCGGCGGCTCTGCGGAGCCGCCGGCCAGGGCCGTCCGCAGCCGGATTTCCAGCCGTGGACTGGCTGGTGCGGATGCAAATGGCAGCTGCTGTAGCAGCCGCCATTTGCATCCAGCCAGGCAGCCATGATAGGCTACGTAAGTCTTTATGTAGCCTATCACAGCTGGGCAAAAACAACAACAATGGCATACGCAAATGGCGGCTACGGTGGCCGCCATTTGCGTTCCTTATTTTTCGCCATTTTAGTCTACGTAAATATTTACATAGACTATTACGGCGAAAAAAACAAGGGGAACACAAATAGTGTAGTGGGCACCGTTTGCGTTCCTTTTTTAGTCACCATTTTAGCCTACGTAAATATTTAAAATGGCGAAAAATAAGGAACGCAAATGGCGGCCACCATAGCCACCACCATTTGCGTACGCCGTTTTTTTTTGTTTTTGTTGGCTTGCCGTGATAGGCTATGTAAAGACTTACGTAGCCTTTTACAGCAAAGACCAGGATGTAAATGGTGGCCACGGCAGCCAGTCAAAAGATCAGCTGCCGCCGCTGGACCCGCTGCCGCCGTCGCAGTCCAGAACCTCCGCCCCAGGTAAGCCCCGTCCTGGGGGGAATCCGCGGGGCCATTCCGCCACAGATTTGGGGGGGCCGAATGCCAGTGCATTCGGCCTCGCTGAAATCCATGTGTCAGGGTGGAAACTGAGCCCAGAGAGCCTCAGAGCAGTTCAGATTCTGAGGAGGAACAGCTATCCGTGGGAGATGGGCCAGCTCATCCCTCACAGGCTCAGCACCTGGCAGAGATTCCTCCTGCCAGCATTCCAGAGATAGATAGCGACCCGGGTAGTGAGGGAATGTGGGAGGGGGGCTTCTTAGACGCTTGACGCAGATGCAGGGAGCGATGAGTGATGGAGAGCGTGGAAAGGAGGCGTAGCGCCTGTTTGGTGCACAAGCAACGGCCACCTCTCATGGACCCAAGGGAAAGAAGGAGGATCTCTCCCATAAGTTCTGGGTCTTCAAGTGACTCTTTCAAACGGGGATCAACTGACTACTTGAAACTTAGGCTACCCTGCTGTCCCTTGCTTTAGTCGGTGGTGATTAGCATCTGAAAGAGTCATTAAGTTGTAAAAGGATTAAAGCTTTGAAAAGAAATCCTTTCGTCTGTGTCTTGAGTTGGCTATTGGAATCTACTGGGAGAAGCCGCTAGAGCGCTCCTGACACCATGGCGGAATTCTCCGCCATCCCTATGGATCGTCTCCACCTCCCTTGCAGAACCCAGTGGAGCCAGGTAAGTGGGGTTTCGTACACCCCTACCCTACAACCAATACTGCATGTTGTGGGTTGTAGGATGGGCATAATACCCCTCCCCCATGATGCACCGAGTTCAGGAGACACGCCAACCTGCGCCTGCGCTGTAGCACAGGGAATAGTGCAAATGGTGTTCATGCATGCAACACACACAGGGGAGCAACCACGATGGTTGCTTCCCCTGCTGCCATCATGTGAACCCAGTCAATAATACTGAGCTAGATAGACTTAATGCTCTCAATAGAAGGCAGCTTCCTGTGTTTCCTGAGCCCAAATACAATACTGTATTCTAAAATTAATTCATGCAGTTATAAGAGTCTATACATGTATATATACCAGAGTATAGTGCAGTCTATAATAACAGGATTGCACAGAGTTAGCTATTGAGGTGATTTGGGAAAGGTGGTCAGCTACTGGTAGAGAATCTAGATGCTGTATGCTTGCTATGTTAAAACACTGAAATATCTTTCAAACAAGAGAGAGAGAGAGAGAGAGAGAGAAAACAGGAAAAAAATCTTAAGGCAAAAGAATACTGTAGTGTTTGAAAAGTTGCTGCTTATAAGCAATATACATGAGATTTAATTGAGAGGTTTTAACTGTTCAGGCAATTCCCTAGGTCAGTGTAGGCAAATGCTTTTTATTTTCAAAAATGAATGTAGCTGATGCATAATTTTGGGAATACCAGCCCAACATGAAACATTACTATAAGCACATTTATTTATTTATTTATTTAAATGGAATTGCTCAGGGAAGATTTTATTAAGGTTGAAAATACCGAATTAAACAAGCACATAGCTGAAGGCAGAGGGTATTAGATAAGGACAGGAAAATTTCAGCAGAGAGTATTAGATAAGGACAGGAAAACGTCACGTGGGTGTAAGCGCCACTGAACACAGTAGAACTTACTTCTGAGTAAACATGCATAGGATTTTGTCATTAGAGGATGAGTTCCCAAAAGAAAAGGTCTTGAAAAAACTGAAATGTAGGAATAGATTCCACACAGCAAATATCTTGTACAAGATTATGTGTAATCCTTCTTAATACGCAGATAAAACCAAAGCATAGAAGAAGTCTTCCAATTTGCCAACAACATTCTTGATATGCACCCCCCCCACCTCTACTGGTTTAACAAGGAGATAATAAAAATTGACTTTACAATAATCACTAACTTAGGCCCATATTCACAAAAGTA
This sequence comes from Heloderma suspectum, assembly GCF_057233095.1. Lineage (NCBI taxonomy): Eukaryota > Metazoa > Chordata > Lepidosauria > Squamata > Helodermatidae > Heloderma > Heloderma suspectum. Next base: position 280,215,957 of record NC_139458.1, read on the forward strand.
TTCAAGTCACTTGGATAATAGAAGCACATTGCATATAAACTTTCAAATAAAATTATTGCTAATAGTCACTGTAATCATTTTAGCTTAGACAAAAAATATCATGACTTGGGCATGACTTTTGTTAAGTTATTAAGTTCTTACCATGTCAAGAGCAGTGATTTTCAACAAAAAATGTTTCTATTGGATTTTCTTTAATCCCTTTTGTAATACGATGTAATGCAGTGTAATTTCCCCCTCTTGGTATAATACCAATGGTTGCCATAGTATAGATACTAAAGAACTGGTAGATAATCAACCCAAAAGAAATTCAGAATAGAGGATTGCAAATTTCATTTTAAATATGAAAGAGATTGCATATAGAAATGCATGTTTTTGTTTCTTGGTACTAGAAAGCGTAGCTCTGCCATGTCAAACCATGACATCCTTCCTTGAATATTAATACAAGAGTGAATACACTTAAGATAAGAGTGCAATTGTATCAGATAAGAAACTTTCAGGACTGTTGATAACAGAAATAAGAATGGAACATCCAGAAACAAAAAGGTATGAAATAATGCTGTTATAATAGACAGTGTAATGGTATTTGATATGTTCAAAATGACAGACTAACTTCAACAATAATACCTGTTTTACACAGTGGAAGCTTGCGGCTCTGATTTTGGTGAAGCTGTGAATCCAATCTGGGTATCTGTCAGAACCAGCCAGAGCTCTAAAGGAACTATCCAAAGTGCTGAACCTTATCCCCAAAATAGGTTCAGCACCTTAGATAGCTCCTTTAGAGTTCTAGCTAGTTCAGACTAGGGATGCTAGAGAAATTCGAGATGGGCTATCATGAGCTCAGATTTCTAAGAATCCAACCTGCAGAATCTACCGCGGAGCGGCCCCCTCACTGTTAGGATTGATTCTGAGCACAGGGAGATATTCAGCGCAACTCAGATTCAGAAGAGGTTGCCAGAATGCAACCAGGGGATGCATTTTCCCAAGCCAGTTCAGATATGGGTAGGTGTGCTTCTCAGGTTACTAACTCCCAGATGGCCGGACCTGAAGCCCCCCCTCCCCTCTGTGAGAAGCCGGGAGGAGGACAAGGAGGAGGAGGAGAGTGGGTGCTGTGACCCAAGAGATGCTAGACTGAGGCGCAAGCTAAGAGGGGAACGTCAGAGGTGGAGCTCAGACAGTGAACCCGGTTAGCGATGTGTGAAAGGCGATGTAGGGAAGCATCACTGGAAGGGTAGAACATCCCTCCCTTAGTCTAGCCAGTAAGCCTCAGTTTAAACTGCAGGCAACGTCCGTCGGCATTCCCATTTGAATCCCCTGGAGGCATTCCTTTGTCGCCTGAAGGTCTTCGAGGATTTGTATCTGTAATGGACCTGTTGATAATGAATTAAAGGCATGAGACTGAAGCCTCTCTATTTGTGTGTGTGAGTGCATAAGGAAAGAGGGGGCCCAAGGGAAACGTGACACCCATGCCACATGGACTCCTTGGACTTTGGATTTTGTCTTTACGTTCTTGAAATTTATGCATATTTATTTGTAGGAAAATACCCACGTTTCTGCTGAGGAAAAGTTGAATGGAATGGGGGATAATATGCTAGATGTTATGTACTAAGGTAAATTATGCAAATTATTACAAACCTCTTATGCAATTATTTGCGCATTTTCCCGCATGACAAAAAAATATTCGTATCCGCCTGTGAGTAGGGATGGACGAAAGGGACTTACCTTGTCCCGCAGCTTGCTTCGCGGTGGGGGGGAGGCACTTCGCTTCTCCCCCCGAAGTTCAGGCGAGGGGGGGGAGGCGCCCCGCCTCGCCCAGCTGAAATTCAGGCCGTGGGGGAGGCGCCCCATCCCTCGCCGGCGAAATTCAGGCCGGGTAGGAGCCACGAAAAAAAAAGTAAAAAACAAACACACACACACCCGTGATAGCCTACGTGACGATTTACGTAGCCTATCACGGCTAGATTTCCAAAGTCAGCCATGATAGGCTATGTAAATCGTCACGTAGCCTATCACGGGTGACTTTGGGGAAAAAAAAAGCGCATATGCAAATGGCGGCTCCCATGGGGACCGCCATTTGCGTTCCTTATTTTGGCATATCTAGTCTATGTAAAGATTTACGTAGACTATGGCGAAAATAAGGGCAACGCAAATAGCGTTCCTTATTTTCGCTGTAGTCTAGGTAAATCTTTATGTAGACTAGATGTGCCAAAATAAGGAACGCAAATGGTGGCACCCCATGGGCGCCGCCATTTCTATATGCGCTTTTTTTTTTTTTCCAAAGTCATCCGTGATAGGCTACGTGATGATTTACTAGGGATGGTGGAGAATTTCTCCCCGAATCTTCAGGAGGCCGAGCGCTGACGCATTCGGCCCCCCGAAGTTGGTTGGGAAATTCTCTGCCGGCCCCCCACCCCCCCGGGACGGGACTTACCTTCGGCGAATGTCCCTCTCGGTGGTGGGTCCCGGCGGCGGTTCGTCGCGGGCGGGGGCGCCATTGCAAAAAAAAAAACTAAAGTAAAAAAAAACACACACCCGTGATAGGCTACGTAACGATTTACATAGCCTATCATTGCTGACTTTGGAAATCTAGCCGTGATAGGCTACGTAAATCGTCATGTAGCCTATCATGGGGTCTTTTTTTTTTTACTTTTTGTTTCGCAGCCGGAGAGACGGGGCGCTTCTCCCCGGCCTGAATTTCGGCTGGGCGAGGTGGGGCGCCTCCCCCCCAGCCTGAATTTCGGCCGGGCGAGGCGGGACACCTCCCCCCCCTTGCCTGAACTTCAGGGGGAGAAGCGAAGTGCCTCCCCCCAACCACGAAGCCAAGCTGCGAAAAGGTGACTTTCGTACATCCCTATGATTTACGTAGCCTATCACGGCGGACTTTGGAAATCTAGCCGTGATAGGCTACGTAAATCGTCACGTAGCCTATCACGGGTGTGGTGTGTTTTTTTTTACTTTACTTTTTTTTTTTGCAATGGCGGCGGCGGCAGCCGGTTGGGAGACCGGCCGCCGCCCCCTCCCCCGCCCCCGCCGAAACGCCACCGGGACCCGCCGCCGAGAGGGACATTCGCCAAAGGTAAGTCCCATCCCGGGGGGGGGCGGGGGGCCGGCGGAGAATTTCCCCAACACTTTTGGGGGGCTGAATGCGTCGGCGCTCGGCCTCCCGAAGATTCGTGGAGAAATTCTCCGCCAACCCTACCTGTGAGTGGACGATGGAATAAAAGGTGCCTGAGAAACTGCAAAACAAAGACAGAGTGGATTTTGCACAGTCCGTACATTGCTAGTTTGGACTGAAACTCAGGATGAATTCATAGCCCCCCCCCCCGAAAATGGAACCACCAGCCTCCACTAGTTTTATTTATATAAAAATAGTTGTGATCCAAATATGAATGGGGAGGATGGTTCCTTATTGATGCTTCTGAAAGGTTGTTGTCCTATAACAGTGCATAGCTAGGTCACCACTTTCTATATCACTAAAACAGGTAGTGGGGCAAAAATGGAGGGGGGGTGTCAGACAGAGGAGTATAACTGAGCTCCTACAGGTGGGATGGACCTTCTAGTATACAAGAAAATAGCTTTATTTTTTTTATTTTTTTTTAAGTATTCTCCAAACCCTTAAAATCACCAGGAGCAGCAAACACCAGCAGCAGAACAGTGCACAGGACTGAGCCCACAGCAGCTGGAGCTATGATGAAAGCACATGTTTCCCTACAGGCTCACAACACATACTCTGTGAAGCATGTTTTGTGCCCTACAAGCAGAAATCCCTATCCAGCAAAAGATCATTTATGGTGCAATCGAATGAAGATAGTCAGCAGCCTCCAAATTTGGAGGCTGCCAACTATCCTATGAAGGGCAGCTGGAACATGGAGGGGGTTCTCTCCTCCATGCTCCAAACCACCCTGCATTTTCGGCTAGATGTGCGATTTTATCAGAGCAGGAGGGGGGATGCTGTGTGGTGCATAGCAAGCCTTGTAAAGAGGCTTCTGTGGTCTTATCCCCTCCCCATGATGCCCCCTTTTTGCCCTCTCCATGCTCCATTTGCAAGCACAGAGAAGCAGCCAGTGCAGAGAGTACCATACCAGCTATGAGAGGGCAGGGAGCATGGTTTCTGGGAACAGAGCGCAGAGCCCTGGCTCCAAATCTTCCAACCACTTTCCAACCACTTACCTGGTTCCGCTGGGGCCATCTGCAGTGGGGGGAGGTGCTCTGACCACCCCCGGAATCCTCCGCGACGACTCCGCAGATCCGCCGGCTGGGCCCGGCTGCAGCTGGACCTCTGTCCGCTGCTGGGCTGCGGCCGCTGTAGCGGCCACCATTTGTGTCCCTGCCATAGCCGTGATAGGCTACGTAAATGATACATACGTAGCCTATCACAGCTACCGCAGGAATGCAAATGGCAGCCGCTACGCCATTTGCGTCCCTGCCTTTCGCCGTGATAGGCTATGTAAATATATACATAGCCTATCACGGCTACCGCAGGGACGCAAATGGTGGCCGCTACGCCATTTGCGTCTCTACATTAGCCATGATAGGCTATGTAGATACTTACGTAGCCTATCACGGTAAAAGACAGGGACGCAAATGGCGGGTGGCGGAGCAGCTGCCATTTGCGGCCGCAGCCCAGCAGTGGCCCAGAAGACCACCCAGAGCCGCTGCCGGAGCTGCGTCCACCAGACCCGCCGCCGGAGCCGCCACCGCCGCCAGGTAGGCTCCATCCTGGGGGGATTCTGCAGGGTGGTGGTGGGGGGATTGCCCCGTTCCACCACGGACTCTGGGGGGCCGTATTCTAAAGAATCCAGCCTTACTGGAGTCCGTGGCAGAATTCACCAACATCCTACCAGAAACTGAAAAATCCTATGGCCCTCTAGTGTCTAGAGGCCATAGGATTATCCTCTCCAACTACAGAGGGCATGTCTGTATAATAACAATTAGAAGGAGGAATCTGCGGGATATATCCTTTTGTTTTATGATGGGATTTGGCAACATATGATTTATTATATTGTATAATTTATTATATTGTATGATATCATTTATTAGCCATGTTACCAGGTAGGCCAACCCAATTTTATGTTAAATATTTGTTGATATGTAATTTTCCATCAGTATCAGAGACCTTATTTGTACGTCATGCTAAGTCACAGTGGGTTGTCCCCATGGGTGGCTGCAGGGTGGCTTAGTGTGATGTCTGAACCCTGCATGGCTTTTCCAACATGGGTTGTTTTTCGCAAATAAGCCACCCTAAGAACCCATGGCTTATAGTAGGGTTGTTTAGGGTGGCTTGTTGTCAGGGTGGCTTGTTGTGACATCCAAACCCAGCAGAGGCACTTCAGTGTGGGTTGTTTAAAATGGCGAGATAGCTACCTGGGAAGAGCAATGAAAATCCCTGCTGGCTGCTCCTTGTGCTCTCGCTAATACTATCTCCTCTCTATTACATCTTGAAATGATGCTAGTCAGTTTACTCCTCCACTTCATTGCCTCCCTAGACAGCAACACCTTTTTTTCTTTTCACCTTCAGGAAGATTTGCACAAATTTAAAATTCCCCCCTCCCACACACACACATACAAACACCCCTTTGGGGAGATTTGTGCAAATTTAACATTATTCTTTTCATCTTTGGGATGAAATTTGGGATGAAATGCACAAATTTAACATTTTAAAAAAATCTTTCAGGGAGATGTGCACAAACCTGCTAACATGGATTATTTACTGTGCTTTAGCGAATTTGTGCAAATCTCTACAAAAGTTTTAACCCCCAAACTTACATTTGTGCAAATTTCCCTGAAGATGAAAAAAAAATGTTAAATTTATGCAGATCTCCCCAAAGTTTTTTAAAAAATACAATAAAACCCTCTACTCTGCTAAGAGTGCAAATGCTAAGTAAGTAGTGGAGTAGGATGCTGAGGTTGTGCTGCAAGGGATACATCCTGGAAGCAAGAGGAAGGACCAAGGGAAAGCAAGCTATGGCAAGCCCATTGCCTCCTGAGGGTTTGCCAGGAGTAAAGTGGGTTAGCGAAGGAACAACCAACCCACCATAGCTTATTTTCAGGGTGGCTAATCATGACATGCAAACTCGCCCATTGACTATAGGCACATTTCTGTTAGTGACAATGCAAACAAGGAAGCAATTAGTCATTTGATTTCACTGGCTGTTTTGGGGAGACACAGGAGACATAGAAATGCATATTTTTGTTTCTTGGTACTAGAAAGCGTAGCTCTGCCATGTCAAACCATGACAGCCTTCACAATTCCTTGAATATTAATACAAGAGTGAATGAACTTAAGATAAGAGTGCAATTGTATCAGATAAGAAACTTTCAGGACTGTTGATAACAGAAATAAGAATGGAACATCCAGAAACAAATAGGTATGAAATAATGCTGTTATAATAGACAGTGTAATGGTATTTTATATGTTCAATTTAGTGGTCATTTAGTTTGTATGGCTGTGTGGTTGGGTTGATGATATTGCTGTATTTTATTTTGTAATTAAACTTGCTGTTTTCATATGTTTTTTCTGTTGACTGCAATACATTCTTAAATATCTCTATCTATAAAAGCTGCAGGGGGAACTGCCCTGCAAGCTTAAAGAACAGAGTGAGACTCACAAGGGGACCTTTAGGTGTGTGCCCTCTTAAGCCCTGAGCCTAACCCCCACTCCACAATTATTTCTTTCTCTAGCAAGGGCATCGTCTCCCCTTAAAAAGGATCCCTATACGTGCACTGGGGGAGGGGATGACTTTTGAGGTATGTAGGAAATAGATACCCAGCAAGCATTTGTGGGGGATGGAAAGGAAGTTTAAGAGATTGGGGGGCGGGGATTCTGTCCAACCCTCCTTCTCTGCATAAATTTCCCAGGCCCCCAATTTTCCATTTCTATCCCACAAAATCAACTATCCCAGACTTTCCTGAATCTGTCACACACACACACACACACACACACCCTCCCTCCCTCCCAATTGGTATATTTATTCTTTAATTCTTGGCTGGTACCAAAATTAGGGCAACCAGATCTATTACATATATACGTGCGCATGCACACACACACTGATATTTCTAGTGATGGTCAAACTGCCCTCAACTCAAGCTGAAATTAGATCAAATAGAAGCACCATTGGAGAACATTTCATAATATTATTTACATACATTGTATTGCCTTAAACTTTCATCTACTTTTTGTCTACACTCCTTGCAGTTCAGATACAGCTAAACAAATGCTCCCTCAGCAAGGGGGATTTTAAAATATCACTAACTGTGGCCAACACTGAGGCTTCAGTGAGGATTTTTTTTAAAGGTACTACTATAAGCAGAAAAGGTTAACAGAATATAGGCAAAGGGGATAGCTAACACAGAACGCATTAAAAGCTTTAGTAAATACTACAGGCTGTTTGGGTTGGGACCCTTCACAGAAGTTATATAGACAAGCTCAGGTATTGTACATCTCCTTTGTATTGAGGCACTAGTAGAGCTTCTTGGGCTTTGCCCTAGGTCTTAGAAGTCCACTTTTCGGGATGTTTGCTTGGTTCTGTATGAGTTGCAATTAGCATCCAGGGCTTGGATGGAGTACAAATGTAAAGCCTACACTGTAGGCTTGGAGAGCCTTGTTTTAGATTCCAAGTTGAAGAAGAATTCCCAAGAGAAATAAAATTCAGCTTACATGTTGCATCTGAGCACTACAAGCTAGGCAAATTCATATTCCAAATCAAGCTATGGCTGAATGGAAATACTTGCAATTGCAACATTTGTTAGTATCTAGGTTTGTCCCTGCTGCTTTTACAGCTTCAAAATCTCCCTCGCTATTGGAAGCACTTATTGAGACCAATCAGACAAATTGACCTACAATCCATGTCTATAAATACTTATTACTGGTAAATAAATATGACATACAGAGTTTTAAGCAGGAATGGAATAAGGAACTAGATTGTCCCATTTTGCCTAATCAATGGATCACCACCTTGGCATCTGTTTCTACTGTGTCTATGGATCTCAGGTTGCATTTTAGTCAGCAAGAACGTATGTGTCTATTCGATGCCACATTATCTCTTTAATAAGGGTTTGTCTAAGAGCATCTCTACACCAGCCAAAAATCCCGCATTTAAAATGGGGCTTTCTGCTTCCATCTTAAATGCAGGATCACAACGGATTCCCTTTACACACGCTTCCTTTCCCCCCTCCTCTCCTTTCCCCCTCCTTCTCCCCATTATCTGAGTCTTCCATATGTTTCATTGATCTCGCTCCTCTTCTTGCGGCTTTTCCTTTTTCACGGAGGAGCACAATTTGATACCTCATTATATTCGATCTATTTAAAAATGGAATAAAGGTCATTTAGTTAGGGAGACACCCTGGAGGTTGTCATCTAAATGGCCCACAAACTTCCGTGAGTGAATACTCTCAATAGCAGGATAAAAGCTCCGTGAGAAGAAGCCCTAAGTCAGCAATTGTTGGAGGTGTAACACAGCTAATGCTTCTTTTAAGCATATGTTTTAACAATGCCCAGTGGTTGTCCCTTTGTGGGAGGAGGTCTTTATACAGATAAATTTTGTATTGGAACATGCCTTAATATTTACTGATGTACATGCTCTTTAAAATTACTACCTGCTTCCTGGAAATTAACGCATGGTCAGCACAAATGGATTATCTGCACCCTTCTGACAGCTAGAAGACAGACATTACAAAACTAGAAGGACAAACGCTCACCTCCTATAGTGCTTTTGTTGAAGTTTATGCATAGTTCTTAGAAACCTGTATTTTATATATATACATGTGCACACACACACAGAATATGTATGCATTGAAACTGATATATTCAAAACTATGTGGCCATATTTTTTTTCTTTTCTTTTGTTAAAATTTTACAATAAAAATAAATTTGAAAAATCCAAACCAGGGAATTACAAAGTTTGGCAAATGGCCCTTTTCTGGTTTTGGGTGCACATGGGTGCTGTCCCATTTTCTTTCAGCACAGGACTCCTTACTGTAAGGGGATAGGAATCCAAAGCAAGCAAACTAGCAGCTCTGCAGTTATGCCACTACTAGAGACCCGGTTACAATAATCCACAGCTGTCCTGCTCCGTCATTCCACTGCTGATGCTGAGGCATATTTGCCTTGTGAGTTGCCAGATTCACGCATTTCCTTCCTGCTTCAGCTTGCCTTGCCTTTCTCTGTGTTGTGTTTTGTTGTCTCTTTGACCTAGTGTGAAAACCATTGGTCTACAATTTTTGCATGATTTTTCACTTACTTTTGAGGGATTTTTTGTTGTTGTCTACCCAAACTAGTGCTTTTCTTGATCTCTGCATTCATATGAAGCATTTAGCAGAAACCTAAGCCTACCAGATTTAGATGTGTGTACTGCTGCAATATTCAAGAGGCTCTCAATCGAATCCTGGGGTAGGTGGACAATTTTGTCTTCTGCACCTGTGTAATATTAGTTGAGTAGCCACCAATTAAATTTTAAGGTGTGATGATACCTACTTTATAGTTTGGTAGCCCATCAGATGAATTATCATACATTCACAGCTGAAGGGCGCAATCCTATCCAGGTAGGCAGCCGCCTCCGAACTCGGAGGCGACCACCTATCCAAAGCAGGGCAGGAGAAGCACGGAGGGGATCATTCCCTCCACGCTTCTCCTGCCCTGCATTTTTGGCTAGACAGCCAATTGCGGCTGTCTAGCCACAGGAGGGCCGAGCAGGGAAGGAGGCTGCTGTACGACACATTGGATGTGTCGTACAGGCATTTCCACCCTCCCCACCCCAGAACACCCCCAGACACACACCCTTTTTGGCCACTCCGTGCTCCTCTTGCAAGCATGGAGGACGGGACTGTTCCACACTGCCGCAGAAGTGTGTGTGGGGGTTGGTTCTCTGGGAAATGACCTCGGAGTACGGGCTCCGAGGTCAGTTCCTGGAAAACAGGATATCGTATGGCTGTGTAGCGGCCATAGGATCGCTTCCTAAGAGTTTTAAATGCATTTAGTGCAGTGAAAATAAGAAAAGGAGGGGGAAGAACACAAGACAGAAGACACATTAAAGTATACTGGAGGGACTTACAGATTAGATGGAAATGCGTTCCCAGTTTGAAAGTTCTAGTTTTTCTAGATATCATCTCTAACCTCCATTAATTTACCATTTCCTAAGAGCTGTAATGAATTCTAGACCAGTTCAGGCTTTAATTTTCTGGGTGCTGCTGTGAAGATGTATAGTTCTAGTCAATGAATGAATGAGGCAGTGTTGGCTAGGGATGTACGAAGGTTCTGCCATGGATCTCGGGGAGGCCGAATGCCAGCGCATTCGGCCCCCCGAAATCAGTGGTGGAACGGCCCGCCCCCCCGCCCCCCCGGGACGGGACTTACCTGGGGTGGATCTTCCTGGCGGTGGCAGTGGCGGTTCGGCGGCGGCCGGTCTTCTGACCGGCTGCCACTGCCGCCATTTCCAGGTTAAAAACAACAAAAAAAGTGATAGGCTACGTAAAGATTTACGTAGCCTATCACGGCTAAGTTTTTAAAAAACACCATGATAGGCTACGTAAATGTTTACGTAGCCTATCATGGCTGACTTTAAAAAAAACAAAAAACCGTGCGTACGCAAATGGTGGTGGCCATGGCCGCCGCCATTTGCGTTCCTTATTTTGGCACATCTTAGTCTACGTAAACATTTATGTAGACTAAGACGGCGAAAATAAGGGGAACGCAAATAGCGTAGACGCTACGCTATTTGCGTTCCCCTTATTTTCGCCGTCTTAGTCTACGTAAATGTTTACGTAGACTAAGACGTGCCAAAATAAGGAACGCAAATGGCGGTGGCCATGGCTGCTGCCATTTGCGTACGCGCATTCTTTTTTTAAAAAAGTCAGCCGTGATAGGCTATGTAAACATTTATGTAGCCTATCACGGCTGACTGCAGGGACGCAAACCATTTGCATCCCTGCTTGCCAGTGGCCGGATGTCTGGCTGCTGGCGGAGCCGGCCGGCGGCTCCGCAGAATTGCTGCGGAGCACAGCCGGCTGGCCAGGATTCCGGGGGCGGGAGGAACGGAGCGCCTCCCCCCCCGTCCAGGATTCCGGAGGGAGGGACGGAGCGCCCCCCCCACCATCAGCATAATCCGCGAAAGGTGAGTGATTTTCGTACATCCCTAGTGTTGGCCAAGGCATGAAGCAGGGTGAGCTATGATTGCTCTTCTCCCCTTCCTTTAAAAATGTAATATTGTTTTCAGTGGTGTTCTGGTAGATTTTGAAGTTAGGCCCTCATCATGACAGCCCCAATAGCCACGCCCCTAGGAGAGGCCAAACATTAGGGATGGGGGAGAATTTCTCCCCGAAACTTCGGGGGGCCAAGTGCCAACGTGTTCGGCCCCCTGAAGTAGGTTCGGGGAGAAATTCTCCACACACCCCCGCCCCCCGCACCCTCCCCAGGACGGGACTTACCTTTCCTGAATGTCCCTCCCGGCGGCGGGTCCCGGCGGCGGTTCGTCAGGTCTTTGACAGGGGCAGAGGCGGCAGCCGGTCTTTCGACCGGCTGCCGCCGCCGCCATTCCAATAAAAGTAAAAAAAAAAAAAAAACGCCCCCGTGATAGGGTACGTGACGATTAATGTAGCCAATCACGGCTAGATTTGCAAAGTCAGCCGTGATAGGCTACGTAAATCGTCACGTAGCCTATCACGGGTGACCTTAAAAAAAAAAAAGCGTGTACGGCTAATGGCGGCCCCCATAGGGAGCCGCCATTCACGTTACTTATTTGGTCGACGTAGTCTACGTAAAGATTTACGTAGACTACAGCGACCAAATAAGGAACGCGAATGGCAGCTCCCTATGGGGGCCGCCATTTGCGTACGCGCTTTTTTTTTTTAAAGTCACCCATGATAGGCTACGTGACGATTAACGTAGCCTATCACGGCTGACTTTGCAGATCTAGCCGTGATAGGCTACGTTAATCGTCACGTAGCCTATCACGGGGGCGTGTTTTTTTTAACTTTTTATTTCGCGGCCGGGCAAGGCGAGGCGCCTCCTCCCCGGCCTGAATTTCGGCCGGGCGAGGTGGGAAGCCTCCCCCCCCCAGCCTGAACTTCGGGGGGAGCAGCGAAGCGCCTCCCCCCCACCACGAAGCAAGCGGCGAGAGCAGGTAAGTGGCTTTCGTGCACTCCTACCAAACATTCAGGCAGTGGTGATGATTCATATCAACAAACCAGTTCTAGCAGTTTTCATCTCCACCAGGAGTAGGTCTTTTGTAAAGCAAAGAAGTCTTAATAATTACCCATTCAGGACCAAGCCACTGCAATATATTTCGCATTACAACAGCGAAGAATATATTGTTGTTTAGAAAATTCATTTCCCTTCTGCTACTGTGAATATTTCAGCTAAGCTCAGAGGAAACATGGAAGTCTGAGGTGGGTGGCAGATGACATCAGCATCCCTGCTAATAAAAAAAAGGGGCTGGTGCTGCATATCTGCAAGCCCTGGTTCTACTATACCACGGATTGTTTTCTAAAATCTGAATCCACTGTCTTAAAAAGAAAAGAAAATATGGGGTGATTTAGAGCACTTGTCATTTCACACTCACAGTAGTTTGTGGGTGCTTCATACAACGTTGTCATCATCCAGGGCCTCTCCCATTCTTTGCAACCATTTTAGCATTTGTTTGCTCTTTCTAACGAGGAAAGTCTGGTATATCCATGAATGGTGACATGAAACCCTAGTTTACTTCTGTAATTCCACTATACCACAGTGCCACCTAGTGCTCGTGTAATGGAACATATAGAAAGGCAGAGAAAGAAAACACCCAGAAAAACACACACGCAAAGAAGCTGATCTTAATCCCACAAAGAATCCAGAAGCGGAAGCCTCAATAAAGTGGCAGGTTAAAAGCCTCATGTAGAAAAGCCCTTAATCCATTATTTGTATGGTTAATGTTGATAGTGTTTTTCATTAGCAGTTTCTTACAAATCACAGCATCCCCTCTGCTGCTTTCCCCCTTCTTTTCTTTTGAGGAAGACGAATCATGTAACTCAGACCTCCATGTGTGGAATGCTTTGGTCACATGCATACATAATCTCAGTGGTGGAATGGGGGGGGGGGACATCCCTGGCTCCAGGAAAATAGAATAACCATCACAGAAAGTATACAAACAAGGTCTATGTGAAGAAATATGTGGACCAGTGATTTCAGAATTTGAAAAAGTGCACTGAAAAGTACACACTGACATAGAAATAACAATATAGGCAGCAATATACAGTATGGGGGGGGGCGTGGTGTAAGATGGAGAACTTACCACTTCTTCATGGGTAGCACCTTCTACATTTATGCCATTAACCTAAAAATTTAACAATAGGATTATTGTGGTGAATATCAGAGTTCAATGAAGCATTAAAACAGTGACACACTTCTGAAGCAAGTATATAGAATAAACTGACCTGTATTACTGCATCTCCTATAAACAACATTCCTGATTGGTCCGCTGTAGAGTTATAAAAGAATCACACATTAATTGAGAGACTCAAAATGATGACATATTCTGCTACAGCAATTGTTTAAGTACTGTTCTTGTAACAGCCATTCCTGAAACTGCCTCTCTTGTAAAACTGCCAGCAGTATAGCAATCATCCAGTAAATAGATTGGTACCAATTCTAAGGAAATTAAGAGGGCTAGTTTCCAGTCACAAAGGATTATTTAATACGAAACACAAATGTTGCTTCTCACTAATGATGGATTTCATTAAATTATGGAGGAAATGTGATTCATATTTTTCATTAGCTTTGGTAAGACAAAGACAGTAAAATAGGAATTTTGCCTCCCTCGTTCTTTCCTTCTGAAAAGATGTACAGAGACTGTTATAATCAAAGAGGTTGCACAAAGAATTTAATAAAGCAATTTAATGTGAACTTTGAATCTACTCTTGAGGAGAGTAACATATTATTTCAACCACTAATTTGCAAAGTTTCTGCAATATGATGAAATTAATGTGAATGTCAGCTGGCCTACTGCATACATACAAAAGCAGCATACAGCATCTCTCATTCTAAGGTACACACTTGTTTGAAAGGCTTGTCTCACTCACATTGCAGCATTATTGTTTTCCAGCCAACTTTAAAATATTTTAATAGAATGTTGCTATATTTAAGAAAAGGGAATAGTTAAAAGCTAAGAAAATAAGGACTCGTTCAGATATGTTGTCCTGACCCCAATTTTCCTACAAATGAATACTCATGGCTCAGCTTGGATTGTAGCCAGCAATTATAAAAAGCATTTTAGGGAATGCTTGGGAAAATAGTTTAATACAGGAATTCAAAACATTCCTATAATTGCCAGCACCCTGTGAGTCTCCAAGCCCCCTTACCTGCCATCTACAGCAGCAATGGTGGATGGTGAGAGGTCTCTCTCTCCCCCTGCTCTTCTTCCTCCCCTGCCTTGTACCTGGAACAAATGCTGTGATGGCAACATCCAAATCAGAGACTGTTGGAAATATCATTTTCCCAGGATGTCTGATTTCCATACTGATAGGCTTCTGGCACCTGGAATACTGCCATAGCAGCTTTCCAGGTGCCAGGAAGTAATGGAAAAAAGTAAGGCCCATTCACAGAGTGGCAGTTGTTTCCTGTTCCTGGTGTCATCTTTCCATGCAGCCATGGTAAACTTTTGAATTACAGAAACCATATGGGTGAAGCCAATTATGTGATGCATTTCCATCTAACCACCACCTTCCTTACCAGGTCTGTGACAGTCAGGTGAAAGGAATAGCCCAAGTGGCTTTCAAAGGGCGGATCTATGGGTGATCATGATGACTATATGCTTTCGCCAGGATCAGAGGCATCATGCCAGCTGCTAGGGAACAGAGGGAAAAACCTGTTGCCTTCATGTCCTGCTTGTGAACTTCCTGTAAGCATCTGATTGGCCACTGTGGGAAACAGGATGCTGGACTAGAAAGACCAGCATTTGGTCTGATCCAGCCGGGCTCTACATCTGTTCTCATGACCTGCTCACATAATGGCAAACTACAGCACTGAACATATTTGAGGGGAAGATCTTAGCACACATTCTTTATGGTGTAGAGATTTGAGGGTTGGGTAAAATAGATGATCTGGAGGTTACAGAATATAGTTTTAAGTGCATTCTCCCTCCTTCCTAGTACTCCAGCTGTTCTTCATACTGAAGTGGGACTACCATCAATGTCTATCGAAATGACCAGGGCAATGCCTGACCACCATTTAACTAAACTTTGCTACTTAGAACAGAAGAACAGGGGTTGGTTGGCTTTTTCCTGTTTTGAAAGACTAGCCCTTTGTTCTTTCTTATTGGCTTCCTTACATTTAACTGAATATATTTTATTTATTTATTTAATAGATGTATATACCACTGAACATATTTAGACATATCTCTTAATCTAAGATTAAGATCAGAGATAGATTATACCCACAGGATGCTAAGGAAGATGTGGAAACCATCCAACAAACAGGATTTAGTAGGTGGCACCATCTTCATAAGGGTGACTGAGTCTTCTCTTGTTAGTTTAATTCCATGACTCATTCTAAGGAAGGTATTTATGGAATTACGCTTTCAGACTATGCCGTCTTCATACTTGGATGGGTGGTAGGCAAATGTTCCCATATTTGAACAACTTTGCATTTGAAGGGCCCCACAAATAGGGGATATTATTCATGATTTATCTTCCTGTGAACTGTGAATTTTTTTCTCAGGAAAAGATTTCTTGGACCTTTGTTGGGTAGAATGTCAAATTGAACTTTTGCTGAGCAAATGTGTAAACTGTTTGTAGATACGGATCTTAAAGTAACCAAGCAAGTCGCTTTATTCGCTGTGGCTGCTAAAAAGTTTAGAGCAAAGGTCCTAAAAACTGTTGCTGCAAGTTGTGCAGGTGATGAGTAGATCTGATTGTCTCGTTCAGTCTTTTTTGTGTGTGAACTGTTTCTTTTCTGGTAAAATTGTAAGAACCTATGGTTATATGCAATAAAATGAACTGAGGTGACCTGAACCCTGCTGCATCCAGATTGAGCAGGATGCATCTGAAACTATGACTAGTGTTCATTACATTTCCTGTAATATTGAGAACATTTTCCACTTCCTCCATTTTTAAAAAATCTCTGCTTGAGAGAATATGCTGCTGTGAAGGCTCTGATGTTGCTTTATAATGGCAAGAGAATTAATATGTTACAAGTACTCTCCGAAGCCCAGGATGTTTCATGTTATATGAGAAGAACCTGAAAAATTCCCTTAGTTAAGATTTACGTGACCATGCACTGAAGAGTCATTCCTTTCCTTCTGAGGAAAAACAAGTACGCTCTGTGCAGTTTGATTGGCAGGAGTTTGTGATTAGCTCCCTCTACAAGAAGATTGCTCTATAATGGTACTCTTATTCCGATTTTTTATATCAAGAAAAGTGAGAGATGGAATAAAATAGCCCAGAAATGTGAACGTTAAAAAAACAACAACCCTAGATAAGGAACTATTACTGACTGAAATTATGGCTATTCCTAACAAGAGGACACAAAAAGCTGTAATCCAAACAACATTAATAAGGGTTTTAAAAAAGACTGTGCCCTTCACAGAAAAATGAATACAAGTGATTTTCCTACAATAAAGGCCAAGTTGCCCTTTCATAAATTGTACACTAGCAAAACACAGTTATTACTCCTTGGGCTAAAACTGTACTGTTATGAATATATAGGCAAAGACAATAAACTGCAAGCATTTTCGTCTGAATCAAAATAATTTTCAAGAACTATGTCTACCCTACTGAAATAATATGGCAGTTGGCCCGTAAAGTCTAAGGCAGTACATTTTTGTGAGCTTTTATTTTTCTCTCATTGCAATATTTCAAAGCATAGCAAAATGCTCAGTGATAATACTTCTATTCTCCTGTGTTCAAAAAGATTACTATACGCAGCCATGGCAGATGCTAAAGAAAGCAAAATCTGATCAATATTACAAAAGCAAGGCAACGTGTGAATGTTGAAAATATTGTGAGCAAACTATAGTGTGGTGGTACGATTGTGATTTGTTGATAGTGTTGTTTTTCCAGTCTTAAACAAATCCTACTGTTTGCATAGGACAGGGGTACACAATTTGTGACTTGTGGGCCTCATGAGGACCTATACTAAGCCCGCAGGTGCCCCACACAGTTTTCTCCACAGTCCAACTGATCATCTGGACTGTGGGGAACAGTGTTCCCAATCAGGGTCATGGAAGACTTTAGCCTCCTGGCTTGGCCAGTGACTCCAAACCAATCGAGACATCTGCTTTACCTCCTCCCTTCCCCACTGACCATGAAGCTGCTGGGATTGCTGCTTTTCTGCTGCTTATGGTAGGGATGTTAGAGAATTCCGCCATGGACTCCAATGAGGAGTCTCGGAGCCCTCGGAGTCTGTGGCGGAACGGACCACTCACCTCCACCACCCCATGAAGTTGCCCCGGAACGGATCCTACCTGCCACCGGCCGGGTCTGGTCCGTCCGCTGAGCCCTGTGGAAGAAAATGGCATCCAGCTTAGCGGACACCATTTACGTCCCTTCCCTTTGCCATGATAGGCTATGTAAATCTTTATGTAGCCTATCACGGCAAAGAGCAGGGACGCAAATGGCGTCCGCTATGCTGGATGCCATTTGCGTCCCAGTGGCCGGAAGTCCGCCAGTGGCCGTAGCCGGCCGGCAGCTCCGTGGACTTGCCGCGGAGTGGAGCTAGCCAACGAGGATTCTGGGGGGGGGGAGGGATGGATCACTTCCCCCCCCCAAGGACCCCCTGTGGACTCAAGGTAAGGCTGTTTTGTACATCCCTAGCTTATGGTGGAAGGGAAGCAGCGAGCCCAGTCAGGGTTGCAGAGAACATCACCTGCTTTGGGGGCACTGGGGAAGGGAGCAGGTTAAGCAGTGCGTGTGTGTATAGGCACAATGTACAAGGCCTGGCCTCCCAGAGGATGTGGCCCTTAGAGCCGAAAAGGTTGTGCACCCCTAGCATAGAAGCACAAAAGTTAGAGATATTTTTAAAATAGAGTAAACTGTATATACATTAAATGAATAAATAAAATAAAAGTTGAACATAGCAAAGTGCCTTACACTGAGGCAGACAATTTTACTGAGACACAGTCATGTCAACTTGAGAGGCAGTGCCACTTAAAGGGTCCTTTACACATGAAGGCCTTTCAGCTGAGGGATTGCTCTTCTGCAATCAGCTGGAATTGGACTAAAAATTTCCCCGGCCCTTGGCATTACTGAAATCAGCTGTATAACTACTTGTTTCCTCATTACAGCCAGAACATTCCCACAATTTGCTCATTTATTTCTTGCATTCATTAGTAGCTCAATTACACATCAGGCAAAAAAAAAAAAAAAAGATTGATGCACTTTCACTTTAATGCAAAAATACAACACATGGAAAGTGCAACAACACACCTGTTTTTAACATCACCTATGTAGTTATAGTACCAGCAGAAAGCAGCCAAAATCCAGTATGTAAATTAATTCCCTGAATATATCTAGAGTTCTTGCAACACTTCAGTACACAATTCTTAATGACAGAAGCTGGGCCCTATTTCAACCAGAAGATAACAAGGGGAACAATACAGCCAAAGGTTAAGACTTTAAGTTCCACTGATTCTAACAGGAGAATTCAGAATCTGCTAAACAGACCAATCTTATAGAGTTAGGTGTGCCTAAACCCATTGATTTCCATAAATTTACTTAGCTCTGCATAGGATTAGGCCTTAAATCTTCCCCCATTGAAAGTATGGGTCTTCTTAGCATTGGTTGGCAGAGTTGGGATCACATTGTCTAAAATGGTCCATGAGTAGTCTTCACAACAGGGAACTGTGTGCCAACAATTATTTATCCCAATGCAACCATCCTGTAGCTTGTTATACATAGACACACACAAGTGATTTACTTCAGAATGACTAGGTGTACAGAACCATGGAAAGGTTTACAGCTTAAGGTCTCAGACTTAACACTCCCTGTACGATTACTACAGCTCAGAAGTCTGGACAGTAGGTTGTAATACACAGACCCAACGTTCCTATGGTACTGTTCATTCTCTGTCCCCAGTCCCACTACAGAGCAAAAATTAGCAGGGAAGGGCATGACAGCAGCACTGATGGCGGAATGATTCAGCGTTCCTCCCAAACCCCTTGTATGGGATCAGGAAAAAAATCATAATTTTTGCTGTTCAAATGAAACTGAAGCCTGCGTGAAGATTTGCCTGCCAGGAAGACGAAGGTGCTTGTACTGCTGAAGCTATCCATGCATTAATAGGATGATGCTTCTTGTGTGATTTCTTGCTACCTCTGGATAATGGAAAAACTCATGCTGCCAACCTCATCATTTTATCTTAAATGTATTTTATCTTGTAGCTGTGTTCTGCTTTCCCCAGATGGCACATCCATCAAAGCATAGCTCCATAGACTTTATTTACAGCCTCACGGTTATTATATTGGTATGGCATTCAAACATACGCTAGCTATAATGGTGATAAAGAGACAATAATATGAATTTGCAATACCAAAATATTAACTTCAGACAGTACTAAGAAGAAAAGATTAGGGATTTAAGTCTTACAACTTAATAAACTCCGACCATACAAAACTGTTCACTGAAACTTATACATGATTTAGAAACTCCTAGAACAGTTCTATTACATGTATACTTTCCTCTTCCTTTGGGATGGCTGGCTCAGAGTGGCTTATATGGCATTTTCCAGTCCTGGCTCTGCCTCTGGCCAGGCTAGGATCTGCTAAGTTGCTTTGTATAGCATCATATACCCTAAGACAATAATGCATAAATTACTATGGCTCTACTTCCTCCAAAAGCACTCTGCAACCATACTTAATAAAGAGCAGAGTTGTACATATATTGGTTCACTGCTTACAACATGAAAGATGCAGAAAGTAAACACGAAGCACTATAACGGTGGCTGCCTGTTTATATGATTTTTTTAAAGCCATCCTCCATGCAAAGAATAACCCTCATTTGAATGTTATTATATTACTTCTCTGTTAAAGTGGGAAGGAGCTCTCTCTCTCTCTCTCTGAGATGCTAGCAATGATAATCAGCTGGTATGGCAGCGCAAGTTCTCTTCATGCACTTTCAAATGTAAAGCTTTCAAGAATTCTCCCAAGCCAAACTGTCCTTTTACAATACTTACGCTCTGTAACTAAAAAAATTCAAGTTTTAATTTTACCGTAAGAATTCAAGGGACTGAAACTTTAATTTGTTATGTGTTATGTTTCTAAGTCAATTACTTCAACCAAGTACTAAATCTACTACTTTGTGGAAAGAAAAAAAACCTCATCAAGCAACTACAATACACCGTAAAATCTGAGAACAGGGAGGTTAGCACCAACATGGACATGATTAATATCACAGGTAAAAGGCTTACTGAGCTGAATAATGTGACACTGAATCCACTGAAGTAATGAATATTTAAAGTTTTATAAGGGAATAAAAGGAAGGCAGCCTGGTGTCTTCAATCTTTTGATGCGAAGGATGTCACTGGATGTCACTGAGAGATCTTATTATTTCTTGCTTTAAGTCAATGGAAAGAAGACATGCAAAAACAAGGAGCAAAACTGAATGTGCACAGGTAACAGAAGGGATGCTTTTCTGTTGAGCTAAACGGGTGAAGAAGAAAGGAAGAAAACTATCACAGAAAAAAGTAATTAATCAACAAGTAACATCAACTCTAATTTCCGTCCACAGTAATGTCTATTTCTGTGCTTTTCTGAGATGTGCTCTCTTAGTCACACAATTGTTCCTGGTCATAAACACTTTTGTAGTACTCTGTACAGCTGCTATGCAGCACACATGGGTAAGACATTTTTGTCTAGCATTATAAACAGCAGTTATACAGGTGATTTACACAGTAAAGTCACAACTGGGGGAAGGGGATTTTGGTACAGTGAATGAGTCTTATCAGTACTCTGTATATTTTGACTAGGGCATATCAAAAATGGCTTGGGCTGGAATGTGGCAAATTTCCCAGCAGAAAAATCAATCTGCTGTGACTTTACTATGTAAATCATTAAGATGGCTACTGCTTACTACATTCACATTAGAAGAACAGTGAACTGTGCCAGACATATCCTAATAGTTACTAAGTTTATAAAGCTCTGTCCCCAAAACATCTGCTTGAGAAGATACCTACTTGTATTTTATATTATTAATATATGTAAATTGATTCCAAATTTCCTTGCTGGAGTATCTCAGAATCTTGGCACTCAAAGCAGGGAGGCAGAAAAGTAAAAAGAACCCCTTAACTGCTCAGACTGGCTTGAGTTCTCCTTCTCCTTTCTCTCTTACCTGATAAAGTTATTGGTCAGGTAACCTTCTCTGTGTTGTGTATCTAAGAAGCCCAAGGCAGGGAAGTACTTACAGCACAACCAAAAACTCCAAGTGGACAACTTATTCCAGTAAAGTCTACGACTGAACTGAACCCTTTTATTCACACAGGGCCAGACTGCCCCTCCCAGACTCCACCCCTTTCTTGAGGAGTGGAAGGCCTTAAATTGGCAGGCCTCTACCTTGGAACCTAGCACCCTTTCTCATTGCAGATAATTTTCTCCAGACTCATTGCCTATGCTGACAGGCTATCATGGGAATGCATTGTGTCCCTCATGTGGAAGGGGATGGATGGGTCCATTTGTAAAAATGTGCATATTCGCACATACACAAATATGCGGATTTTGTGAAAATGTGCATATTTGTGTATATGCAAATATGTGCATTTTTGAAAGTGCGCACATTCACGTATATGCAAAATGGGGCTATGAATGGCCCGTATATTCAAGATTACAGGAATGCAAATGCCTGAAATCTTGCATATATGAGCAATTCATGGTCCCATTTTGTGTATACACAAATACGTGCATTTTAACGATCACCATTTCATTTTTCCATAATAGCTCGATGAGGCCACCCAGGTGAGTACAGGCACTTGGAGAGTGGTGGGGAGCTCAAGCACGGATCCAGGTGCATGTGAGTGGAGCCAGGGGCACCCAGAAAACCCAGACAGGGGAGCATCCACCCATCCCTACACAAGAGTATAGCCCTGAAACCCTAGGTGGGATTCTAAAGGCCCTGAATTTTTGAGCATTTGCAGGCCTTGGAAACCTATATGAGAGCTGGATGTGAATATGGGCAGCATATGCTTCTTGTTTTTATACCTCTGAAGGCTTCTCTTTGCAGATGCAAACAATGGTCAGGCTCATGCCCCAAATTAAAAAAAAAAAAAGAGAGGCATGGTTAGTATAAAAAGTTATCCCCCCACCCCCGCGCACACACACCAATACTAAATACCAAGCTTGGCCATCATTTATGAACTTATCCTGATCACTGAATCCCACAGAGGCTAGATTAAACAGAAAACATAAATGTTTCTAGGCCCAGTGAGTAAGTAATAAATCATCACTAGTGTTTTATGGGCCTGGCCATTTTTTCCAGATTAAACCTTTATCAATTTTGGCATTCAGTAGAAATTGCCTTCATGAGAAATGCCGGGTTGGATGAATCAGAGATCGGAATTAAGATTGCCGGGAGAATTATCAACAACCTCCGATATGCAGACGATACCACCCTAATGGCAGAAAGCGAAGAGGATCTCAAGAGCCTCTTGTTGAGGGTGAAAGAGGAGAGTGCAAAAGCTGGTTTGAAACTCAACAATAAAAAAACTAAGATCATGGCATCTGGCCCTATCACTTCCTGGCATATAGAAGGGGAAGAAATGGAAGCAGTGACAGATTTTACTTTCTTGGGCTCCAAGATCACCGCAGACGGTGACTGTAGCCATGAAATTAAAAGACACTTGCTCCTTGGGAGGAAAGCTATGGCCAACCTAGACAGCATAGTAAGAAGCAGAGACATCACCTTGCCGACAAAGGTCTGTCTAATCAAAGCTATGGTTTTCCCAGTAGTAATGTATGGCTGTGAGAGCTGGACTATAAGGAAGGCTGAGCGCCGAAGAATTGATGCTTTCGAACTGTGGTGCTGGAGAAGACTCTTACGAGTCCCCTGGACTGCAAGGAGGTCAAATCAGTCCATCCTAAAGGAAATCAACCCTGAGTGCTCATTGGAAGGACAGATAATGAAGCTGAAGCTCCAATATTTTGGCCACCTAATGCGAAGAGAAAACTCTCTGGAAAAGACCCTGATGCTGGGAAAGACTGAAGGCAAAAGGAGAAGGGGACGGCAGAGGATGAGATGGCTAGATAGCATCACGGATGCAATGAATATGAACTTGAGCATGCTCCGGGAGAGAGCGCAGGACAGGAAGGCCTGGCGTGCTATGGTCCATGGGGTCACGAAGAGTCGGACACGACTGAACGACTGAACAACAACAAAGAAATTGCCTGCTAAACAGCCAACATTCAACTAATCCCCGTTCCCCTTATTTTCGCCGTAGTCTATGTAAATGTTTACGTAGACTACACGTGCCAAAATAAGGAACGCAAATGGCGGCACCCATGGGTGCCGCCATTTGCATACGCACGGGTTTTTTTCCCCCACTCAGCCATGATAAGGCTACGTAAATGTTTACCGTAGCCTATCACGGTGTTTTTTAAAAATCTAGCCGTGATAGGCTACGTAAATCTTTACGTAGCCTATCACGTTTTTTTGTTTTTTTAACTTGGAAATGGTGGCGGCGGCGGCGGCCGCCGCACCGCTGCCAGAGCCGCCGCCAGGGACATTCGCACAAGGTAAGTCCCGTCCTGGGGGGGGTGGCAGACCGTTTCTCCACCAATTTCGGGGGGCCGAATGTGCTGGCATTTGGCCTCCCCAAGATTCGTGGAGAAATTCTCTGACATCCCTGCATTGTGTACAGGGTTTCCCCACTCACCCCTCCCTGCTTGTCACTGCCTTTGACATGCTTTGGTGAGCGAAATTCACCACTTTGTTTCAACAGAGGTCATTCTGTATTGTTGATTTTCTGACTCCACATGCTATATCCGTACAGACACAGCACAACCGTAAAAGGTTCATATTACAACCCTGTAGCTTCTACAGAAATGGAAAAGTGGCAAGGGGCATCATTACAAAAATGTCAACATTATGGGCAGTATCCAACTGTGTCATTCAGCTAGCACAAATGATGTTGTGCTAGCGGAAACTAGATTCCGAACTATGCACAAAAGGAGAATCCAACTAAAGTTACATTTGTGAAACTGCACTTGCGAAATCTCTTGTGCAACTGGTTATGCATTATGCTTGAGCAATTGCAACCAGTTGCACATTACACTTGCGTAACCGGTTGCGCATTATACTTGAGCAATCCATTGTGCAACCAGTTGTACATTACACTTGCGCAATCCATTGTGCAACCAGTTGCACATTACGCTTGCGTGATCCATTGTGAAAGTGGTTGTGTGACCAGTTACACAACAGGTTGTGCAAGCGTAATGCACAACTGCTTGCGCAATGCAAAGATGCAGTAGAGCTCTACTAGCTCCAAGCAGAATGACCCTGTTGGATAGTGCTCAATATGATTGCATTGCCTGAAAAGGTATTTCATAGAATCATAGAATAGTAGGGTTGGAAGGGTCCTACAAGGCCATCGAGTCCAACCCCCTGCTCAGTGGAGGAATCCAAGTCACAGCATCCCTGACAGATGGCTGTCCAGCCTCGTCTTGAAGGCCTTCAGTGTGGGAGAGCCCACTACCTCCCTAGGCAATTGGTATTGCTCTAACAGTCAGGATGTTTTTCCTGATGTTCAGATGGAATCTGGCTTCCTGTAACTTGAGCCCATTATTCCGCATCCTGTATTCTTGGATGATCAAGAAGAGATCCTGGCCTTCCTCTCTGTGACAACCTTTCAAGTACTTGAAGAGCACTATCATATCTCCCCTCAGTCTTCTCTTCTCAAGGCTAAACATGCCCAGTTCTTTCAGTTTCTCATAGGGCTTTCTTTACAGTCCCCTGATCATCTTTGTTGCCTTCCTCTGAACCCTCTCCAGTTTGTCTGCATCCTTCTTAAAATGTGGTGCCCAGAAATGGACACAGTACTCCAGATGAGGCCTAACCAGTGCTGAGTAGAGAGGAATTAGTACTTCCTTTGATTTGGAAGCTATGCTTCTATGAATGCAGCCCAAAATAGCATTGGCCTTTTTTGCAGCCACATCACATTGTTGGCTCATATTCAGCTTGTGATCTACAACAATTCCAAGATCCTTCTCGCTTGGAGTATTGTTGAGCCAAATATCGACCATCTTGTAACTGTGCATTTGGTTTCTTTTTCCTAGATGCAGAACTTGGCATTTATATTAAATGTCATTCTGTTGTTTTCTGCCCAGCGCTCCAGCCTATCAAGTTCACTTTGAATTCTGTTTCTGTCTTCCAGGGTATTAGCTATCCCACCCAATTTTGTGTCATCTGCAAATCTGATCAGCATTCTCTATACCTCCTCCTCCAAGTCATTCATAAAAATGTTGAAGAGCACTGGGCCCAGGACTGAGCCCTGCCAGTACCTCACTCATTACCTCTCCCCAATTTGAGAAGATCCCATTGACAAGCACTCTTTGAGTCCGATTCTATAGCCAACTGTGGATCCACCGGATCGTTGTTTCATCTAGCCCACTTTTAGTGAGTTTGCTCATCAGGATTCATGAGGCACTTTGTCAAAAGCTTTGCTGAAGTCGAGGTACATTATGTCCAGAGCATTCCCACAGTCCACAAGGGAGGTGACCTGATCCAAAAATGAGATCAGATTCACCTGGCAGGATTTGTTTTTGACAAATCCATGTTGGCTTTGAGTAATCACTGCATTGTTTTCAAGGTGCTTACAGATGGATTGCTTTATCATCTGCTCCAGAATTTTCCCAGGTATTGATGGCAGACTGACTGGTCTGTAGTTCCCAGGTTCCTCCTTCTTACCCTTTTTGAAGATAGGGACAACATTAGCCCTCCTCCAGTCGTCTGGCATTTCTTCAACCTTTGCAATTATATATATATATACACACACACACACACACGCATGCATAAAACAAAAACACTCCTGGGGTTCAGCCACATAAACGTTGCCTTCAACATGTTATTACTTCCATCCCTTCCTTTACAGGATTGGTTTTGTAGACTATCCAGACACCTTCACTTTTTCTAAAAACAGCTTTTCTCTAGAACACACCTGTTTAAACTATCCATTTTAGTAGTTGCATTATCATATTTCACTGTCAACTTCTAAGCATTCTTCTCTCTTTCCCACCTAGCTCATTTATGGAGGGGATAAAGCACATTAATTTTTTTCACAAGCTATTTTTATGCCATGCCTTAATACACTACAGTATCTCTATGGATACAGTATTAAAAGCAACATACAATATATAGGGAACCAGAGGAACAGTGATGAATGCTTTCTCCTCCTCTTGAGCTTGTTTGGGATGTGGTTTGGGCAACATCTTCAAAGCTGGACAAAACAAGCTAAGAACAATGAAATATTGGAGAGTATTTCTTAAGGGAAGTAGTGGAAGGGAGTGCAGCTGATCAAGATCTCCATTGTTGCCCTATGAATACAGTACCACAGTGTCCTATATTTAAAGGGGTATGCCAGATTTTGCCTCCATGCTGGAGTTTTGCTACTTGTGGTTTCTGAGAATGCACAATAAGAACTGTTGATCGAAGCCTAAATATGTCCTTACAGCCAGAATTTGAAAATGGAAATTAGATGGTTAAGGGAGCAATCCTATGGCTGCTAGACAGCGGCTAGACAACCATAGGATATCCCAGAGAACCAACCTCCCCCCACTTCCACGTTGCCTCAGAGGCAGCACGGAAGAGCCCCATGCTCTGCGCTCACAAGAGGAGTGTGGAGCGGCCAAAAACAGGCATTCTGGGGGGGGGCATTCTGGGGCAGGGACAGCGGAAATGCCTGTATGACACATCCAATGTGTCAAACAGCAGCCTTCTCCCCGGGTCTGCCCTCCTGTGGTTAGACAGCCAAAAGTGGCTGTCTAGCTGAAAATGCAGGGAAGGAGGAGCATGGAGGGAACGATCCCCTCAGTGCTTCTCCTGCCCTGCATTGGAACTTGAGTTCGGAGGCGGCCGCCTATCTGAATAGGATTGTGCCCTAAAAGGCCACAACATGTAGAAATTGTGGCAGCATTATTTTTTTCCAGCTTTGATAAGCAATTCCTAACCTTCTTACTAAGAATGAGGCATTACCATATAAACAAAAAATCCCAGACAGTCTGAAAAAATAAGGTAGAGAGAGTGGGAATCCAGATTCAGAGGCTGCAAAATATAGTGGTGTGAACAGAAACTGCCAGGTGATATCACCTCTTAAAACTAAAAGTGTGCATGATTCAGCACAGGCAGACATTCAGCTATGCTCTGACTCCTAGCCTTCCTTACTCCAGCAGGGGAAGGTAGTCAGCTGGAATTACAAACTTCTGCCATTGCCCTGCCTTAGTCTTTTTCACATGATACTCAAAATGCCAAATTTGACTTAAATAAGCAAAAACATGTCTAACAAGCCATTGTTTTTATTTTTCTCTCTCCCCCTCTCCCTCTCACAGTTCCCTAAGTACATGACTATCAACTAACAATGACTATCAAAGCATAGAAATGTCACACTCAAGAAATACAGATACTCCCATTTGTTGATACCTTTCATTTCCACTTGAACACTGTCTCCTTACTAATGAAATTGTTTGTATTCTGACTGCATTAAAGAAGTCAGCGTTTTACTTATGTAAGTGTTATTTCCTATAAATAAATGGGATATCTTAGTGACTGAAAATGCAACTCTATACATGTCTATGCAGAAGTAAGCCCCACTGAGTTCAGTGGGACTTAATCACAGGAAATTGTGTACAGGATTGCTGCTTGAAAAAGCTGATTTGTCTGTTTTCTGCACAGGTCATAACTGAAAGCGTATTTCCTGCAGTGCTCTAACCTCTGATTCCAAGGACATCACCGCAGTTCTCAGAACTGTATTCTCTACTGCCAGTCTGTGTAGCTCACCACCTCCACCCTGTCCTAGAAGGACTAGTCCTGCTGAAATCCAACCACACAATAATGCTTTACATGTCCTCCCTATTCATTTCCAATCATGGTAATTGTGGGAAGAGTTATGGAGGTGAAGAAGATCCAAGCCGATCGGGACAGGCTCCAAATGAGCTTCTTCTTTGAAGAGACAACAGGAAGGTGGAATATCCAGTGGCAAAATTACGCCACTGCCCTCCAGGAAAAATCCAGCACTAAATGAGCCAACCTAGCTATTACACAGGAGGAAGGACACCAGGCACAAAGTGAGGGAGGAAGATGGGGAGAGGAGGAAAGAAGCCTGGTTGTGACTGGAAATTAAGAGGATGAAAAATGTCTGGACTCTCAGAAGAATCCAAAATATAGCCCTTTTCTGTTTCCCAAAGTACATGAGGGACTTATACTAGCCCTCACATTGATGGTGGGGAAGAATATTGAATGCTATCTTTGAATTACGAGCAAAGAAGAAATATGTCATTTTATAACATGTCAATGATATTACAATCTCAAGACAATCCCAGCTGACTGGAAGGAAGAAATAAAAGCATAGATTTTATTCTGGGGCGTGTGTGTGTGTGTGTGTGTGTGTGTCAGAGGCCATATTCCACCTCTGGAACCACCCACAATTGCTACTGCCGCCATTGCTGCCAATTCTGCAAGGAAACCAGGCATGCAGGGAGTGCGCTCCCAATTCTGCAAATGAATAAGGCACATAAACAACGTGTGAGCCCCCCACACACTTTGTGTCTTTGCAAAATTGCTATGTTTTTGCCACTGCCATGGTGGCAACAAATTCAGTAGCAGAGAGGCAGGGCAGATCGGGCTGCAAGAACGGCTGTGGAAGGGGGATGCATGCGGACCATGTGTTACCCACCCCATCCTAGAGTCCAGGAACTAGACAGGTCACGTTTATCCTTAAGGAGCTATCGATGGGATTTTCAGCAGCACAAAAGTCATGGTAGGGAGTAATGTATTAGCTTTGAGTAGCAGTTCTTTCTTTTTAACAGTGTCCTCTTAGGACTATGTTTCTCTCTAGACTGCTGACTTCAAAATAAAATACACTCCTGGGATAATTAAAAAAAACCTTTTAAGTTCCATCATGTTGCCAATGTCAAACGTTTACTCTGAAGATTTGCCTGAAATTAGCATTCCCATGTATCCCTGTCAGATCTGCACTGCATTGTTGCAAATATTGGGCAGGCTCCTATTATCTCAGCTTTCAAACTAATGATGCTCTGAAAGCTTCCCATGATATCTTCCCTAACCCTCCTATATAGAAAGCTGGGCTAATATAAAAGGATCTCTCTTTTCCAAGATTCTGAACAACCGTTTCTGAGGGATATTTCACACACAATATTTTCCCTACTTGAAGTACATTAGGAAGTGTACTTTACAAGAGGTGTCGCATTGTCTCAATATGTGCAGTATGTATGTGTAATACATATTTAGTATATTAGGAGCAATGCTGAACAGATAATATGCATAACTCAGTGGAGAATGTGCACACAATCTTTCCATGAAGAGGGAAGGTTTCCCTGGTCAATATTATGCATACTCTCCAAGAGGCTTTGGGGAATGTGCATATCTCAACTACATTTTGTACAGTGTTCAGTCCATATGTATATTCTCTAAGACACATGCCCTTATTTCTGTCTCTAGTTCAGAGGTGGGCAGCCTGTAGCCCACAGACTGCATGCAGCCTGTGGTCTAATTTTATTACCCATGGTGTGTCCCGCCCCTCTGCTGTCCAAGTGAGAAGAGGTAAAAAGGTGTGTGTCTGCATCCTCCTTTCCCTGCTGTTTAGCTGTTCCCTGTTAGTCAGCTGACCAGTGTGGGGATCTTCATATTACCACTAATATATATAATATGTGGAAATTGTGCAAGTCTCTATTTTCCTGTTAAACAGTGATACACATATTTTGAAGCTGACTTAGCATGTAGACATAGATAAAGCATGCCTATTAAATTTTCAGAGTATACTATTTTGATATTCTGTGAAATAAACAGAAATGCTGTGATCTGCAGTAAATTTCATTCACACAGTGTGCATTCACATTATAAAAAAGGGGGGGATGTTGAGGGAGGTGTTGTAGGATCCCGAAAAATTTAGTTTAGAAGCATGGGAAATGCAGCTGCGTCTCCCACTGAAATCAATGGGATAATTATAGGATGATTAAACTTTTGAAATTGCCTATAAAATTTGGACTCTTTGCCTAATTGGTCTGAAATTTGGCATATCTTGTGCCTTCTGAGTAATAGCAGAATGCCTGAAAATGTTATGCCTCATGGATGAAAAACACAAAAGTTAAGGCAGAAGATTATTTCAGTCTGCTATTGAAATTAATGGAAAAAAGAAAATGACTGACCTAAATAAAGAATAAAAACAAAATTAATGAAATTAATGAAGATTAAACAAATGAAATGAAGCTGAACTGAAAAACAAAAGTTTTTTTTGCTTGCACACATCTAATTTGCACCAGTATATCAATATTTAATTATTTCATTTAACATCAAAAACTGCTATATACAAATAAGCATTTGCTTTACCTGCTTGGTCTTTAAATATTTTTGATATAACGACAGGCACTTTGTGCTCAGCACCACCCTGAAAGACATGTGTAACATGAATAAAAATCTTAGCTGATCTGCCCATCATCTTAATTCATGCATTACATATTACAAAGAGAAATAAAGATAGAGTTATGCATACCTTTATACTTAAGCCCAAGCCACCAACTGGTTGTCTACGAAGTTTAACAGTTCTGTGCTTTAAAAAATGGTAGAAAAAATAAATTTAGGTGAAAATACAATATTAGGTGCATGCATATTAAATTTATGCTACTTTATCTTTTCTTCTCATATTCAAATGGCTTGATTACCACAAAAGGAGAGGGTTTTTTTGGTTTATTCTCTTATTAAAGGGAAAGGGAATCCTCTGTTCTAGTTATACCTTGAATTGCCCAGTCTTTTATAAAGGGGAGCGCAATCCAGTTACATGTATACAGGCCGTTCTTGACTTCCCATTGGGAATTCATGCCACTTCCCTGTTCTCAAAATGAAGGGGAGCCTGATGTGCCATCAAGTATGCCAAGCACAGGTCTCATTAAAGAAGCAAGAGCAGTGCTATGTACAATGCAGATCAAACAGATATTTGATCTGGCTGATAGATTTTTATTTTCAATTTGCTTCCCCACCCTTGCCAAACCTTTGAAAAAGTTTAAAATACAGGACATGGTTTCCGATGTATCCTTGCACATGAGTTTGTTTTCTATGCTGCTATCATTTATACCCTTGATTTTCATTTTTAGTTTTCAAAAGTATCCAGTTCCCATATCCAGCTGACTTTCCTGCAGTTAACTTTTTATTATTATTAATCTATTTCTCATGGTTATTCCTTCAGTACTTTTTTTAAAGCAAGTACATGAGATAAAATCTTTATGGACATTTTCTATAGCAATCTATCTTGTATTTAATAGCACCTTGCATTTTTGACATTTTATTCATGCTCTCTTTTCTTGGTACTTGACATAACAATAGAATATGAAGAACTTCATTTTATCCATTGACAGTAA
Organism: Heloderma suspectum; assembly: GCF_057233095.1. Taxonomy (NCBI): domain Eukaryota; kingdom Metazoa; phylum Chordata; class Lepidosauria; order Squamata; family Helodermatidae; genus Heloderma; species Heloderma suspectum. The sequence continues at coordinate 280,247,483 of NC_139458.1, forward strand.
ATGTGTGGTAATACAGTTTAGCAACACACCAAGTACAGTTCTATCCACAGGGCTATCTCTCATCACCAGGAACAGACACTGTTGGATATTTCAAGGTTATTTTTTAAAACCTGTTCCTATATAGAGACATATTATTCTTATTTTTAGATTTAAAAAATAAGAATTTTAAACAGAAATTCTTGCAAAACTTTATTTGCTTTCCAAGGAAATGTCTATAACTTTTTAATTCTTTTCACAAATGCTTTTGCAGATTTAGATTTCAAAGAAATGACAAGATCTGCATAAAGAGAGAACAGCTCAATAAAAATTCATTTTGATGCCGTACTAGCAAAGCAAATCCAACTTTGCATGTCCTTTATTCAGGTACATCAGGAGTGAGCAACCTTTTTTTTCCTGTCAAGGGTTGTATTTCCTAGTGGGTAAACTAGGGAATGCATGTCAGCAGTAGGTGTGGTGAAGCCAGCCATAGGCAGGGTCAGAGCCAATACTGTGTGTGTGTGTGTGGGGGGGGGGTTCTTTCTGCCACCCCCTTTTCACACTCTCCTTCCTCCTTCTTGCTCAGGGAAGGGAGAAATCACTCTTTGCCAGAAGTCTGAACTGATTGCATACAGAGTAGGGGTGTACGAACCCCACTTACTGTTCCACTCCAGGGTCTGCTGGGGGGGGAGGCTATCTCTCCCCGGCTGGTTCCGCTCTGCGACGAGCCCACGGAGCTGCTGGCTGGGGCCACCTGCAGCCAGACTTCCGTCCACTGCTGTGCTGCTGCCGCAAATGGTATCCGGCATAGGGGATGCCATTTGCGTCCCTGCCTTTTGCCATGATAGGCTATGTAGATACTTACGTAGCCTATCATGGCTTGGCAGGGACACAAATGGTGGCCGGTGTAGTGGCTGCCATTTGCGGCCGCAGCCCGGCAGAAGCCGGAAGACAACCTGGAGCTGCCGCTAGAGCCGCTGCTGGAGCTGCTGCCAGGTAAGTCTGTTCCGGGGGGGATTTCTGGGGGGTAGTCCGTTGTGCCACGGACTCCGGGGGGTGGATTCTAAAGACTCCAGCCTCACTGGAGTCCATGGCAGAATTCTCCAACATCCCTACTTGGGCATCTCATCAAGCAAGGTGTGCTAGAACCAGTGACACAGACCCATTGGGCTACATCCATTGTGCCAGTATTAAAGCCTAATGGGAAGGTGAGACTGTGTTGGGATTACAAGCGCACTATGAATAAGGAACTTAAGCAGCATCCATACTCAGTGCCTACTATCAATCAACTCCTCACTCTTCTTGGTGGAGGGAAGGTCTTCGCAAAACTTGATCTGGCCCAAGCATATCAACAGTTGGTCATCAATGATTCTACAGCAGGTGCCCAAACAATAATCACTCATCGAGAGGCATTCTGAGTAAAGCCTCTGCAATTTGAAATTTCTGTGGCACCTGGACTGTTCCAACAATTCATGAAAACCCTACTTTCTGGAATTCCAGGTGTTGTACCATATTTTGACAATGTCCTGCTGATGGGATCAGCAGAGGAAGAACTTCCTGAATGACTTCAAGAAGTCCTATGTTGTTTTGACTAAGGATGGACAAAAGTCCCTTACCTGGTCCCTCAGCTTGCTTCATGGTGGGAGGGAGGCGCTCCGGTTCTCCCCACAACATTCTTGGCGGGGGGGAGGTGCCCTGCCCCTCCTGGCCGAAATTCAGGCCGGGGGGGAGGCGCCCAATCCCTCACTGCCGAAATTCAGGCCGGGGGGGAGTGCCCCGTCTCCCCGGCCACAAAATAAAAAAAGTAAAGTTAAAAAAAAACACCAAAAACGTGATAAGCTACGTAACGATTTAGGTAGCCTATCACGGAGAGATTTTCAAAGTCAGCCGTGATAGGCTACGTATATGGTTACGTAGCCTATCACGGCTGACTTTGAAAATCTAGCCGTGATAGGCTACATAAATCGTTACGTAGCCTATCACTTTTTTTTTTTTAACTTTACTTTGTAATGGCGGCGGTGGAAGCTGGTCGGAAGACCAGCCGCCACCCCTGCCACCGCCGAAACGCCGCCGGGACCCGCCGCCGAGAGGGACATTCGAAGGAGGTAAGTCCCATCCCGGGGGGGTGGAGTGGAGAATTTCACCACCAATTTCAGGGGGCCGAATGCATTGGCATTCGGCCTCCCGGAGATTCGTGGAGAAATTCTCCGCCATCCCTAGTTTTGACACATCCAGCATTCATGTAAAAAAGGAGAAATGTGAAACTGGAACCTCGAGCGTAACATCGTTGGGCTCTCGTATTGATGCTTCTGCATTCACCCACTGACAAAAAAATACATGCAATTCATGATGCACCTGCTCCAAAAACAAAGCAAGAACTTCAAGCCTTCTTGGGACGTCTCAATTTCTATCATGTGTTTCTTCCACAAAAGGCTACCATTGCTGAGCCACTGCACTGCTTGCTGGGTAAAGGAGTTCCATGGAAACAGACCAGCCAGCATGAGAATGCTTTCCAGAATGTCAAACACTTGTTGAGTTCAAATTCTGTGCTTGTACGTTATGATGAAAAAAATCCACTAATCCTTACTACTGATGCTTCTCCTTATGGGGTTGGTGCTGTGCTAAGCCACAAATTTCCAGATGCTACAGATGCACCAACTGCTTATTATTCAAGGACTATGTCATCCACTGAATGGAACTTCGCACAAATTGACAAAGAAACCTTGGTTGTTAATGCAAGAGTCAAAAAGTTCCACAACTATCTCTATAGCCATGCTATACGCATGGACCACAAGCTTCTTCTAGGAATCCTCTCTCCTGGTAAACCTACTCCCTGCATACTAGGGATGGCAGAGAATTCCTCCACGGACCCCAGTGAGGCCAGATTCAAAAGAATCCGGCCTCTGGAGTCCATGGAGGAATGGAGTACTTACCTTCGCCTCCCATTGAACTCCTTGCTGCCCGGATCCTGCCCGCTGCCAGCTCCGGAGTGCCAGCGATACTGGTGCAAATGGCGTCCAGTACGATAGGCTAGCCTATCGCGTGAAAACCCGCAGATGCCAGTTGCGGCCGTAAAGCCCTTAGTTTAAGCTAAATGCAGCCATTTATGGCTGCATTTAGCTTAATCTAAGATCTTTACAGCCGCAAAAGGCGTACTGGATGCCCTTTGCGTCCGGAGTGGAGTCAGCATCAGCCAGCAATATGGCAGTGGCGACCATATTGCTGGCGCTCCGGAGCCAGCCGGTGGCTCCGCGGAATTGCCGTGGAGCAGAGCTGGCCGGCTAGGATTCTGGGGGGAAGGACAGATCACCTCCCCCCGCTGCGGACCCGACCCCCCTGGAGCGGCAGGTAAGTGTTCCGTACATCCCTAATCACCCCACATGCAGCGTTGGATTATTCTGCTCCATGCTTATTATTATACACTTGTCTACAAATCAGGAAAGGCAATAGCTAATGCTGATGGATTGAGTCGGGTACCACTTCACATTCCAGATTTTGTTGTACCTCCTCCACTGGAAGTCTTGATGTTATAAGCCCTTCCTGACCCACCTCTTCAGGCTGATCAAATTGCTAGGCTGACTGCTCGAGATCCTGTACTGGCTCGTGTTTTAAACAGGTTATGGAGGGGATGGCCAGTTGAAGAACTGCCATAGGAATTTAAGCCAGTCAAACACCATCAGCATGTCTGCCCATAATGGATGCTATGGGGAAAATCTGGGTTTGGGGCCCTTTTCCTTCTCTAGAATAAAACTGGGGTGTGTGGAGACATAGCTGCTAGACACACATTCCAGATAAGGGTCATCAGACCATCTTGACCATGCTGCATGCAGCTCATCCAGGGATTGTTTGCCTGAAAGCACTGGCCACAAGCTATGTCTGGTGGCCTGGTATTGACTCAGATATTGAAAAAACTGTAAATTGTCAAGCCACTAGGCACAATCCACCAAGGATGCCTATCTTTCCATGGGAAGTGACCAAGAAGTCTTGGTCAAGAATCCATATTGATTTTGCAGGACCATTTCAAGGAAAAAACTTATTGGTTGTGGTAGATTCTTACTCAAAGTGGCTTGAAGCAGCCTTAGTACCAACACAAACAGTCACTGCAACAATCACAGCACTGTGCTATTTATTTGCCAGCCATGGGTTGCCTGATAGTATAGTTTCAGGCTTTTACATCTGCTGAATTTAAATAATGTGTGGACAAGAACCTTATTTGGGCTGTCACGATTGCACCTCGTCATCTCCGAGCAAATGGCCAAGCTGAACAGATGGTGCATACCTCAAAAGATGCCCTGAAGCACATTGTGGGAGGAGACTGGCCAACAAACCTTGCCAGATTTCTCATTGCTCAGCATGTTACTCCTTGTGCAACAACAGCAGTCAGTCCTGCAGAGTTACTTTTGGGGCATTATCTAAAAACTTGCCTTGACCGTCTCCACCCAGATTTAGCTGAAGACTTACAAAGCAGATGGGAGCAAGCTCTGGATGCTGCCTTCTTAGCTCCTACTCTCTGTTCATTTGCCCCACAAGATCAGGTGTTTACTAGGAACTGCGGTGCTGGACCGAGATGGGTTCTTTCCTCTATCATTGAGGTCACTGGACCTGTGTCATAGAAGGCCCATTGTGCAGATGGGTCAGTGTGGCATTGCCATGTTGACCAGCTGAGGAAGCGTTCTGGCCAGAGTAGGTTGCCATCAGCAGAGGTAGCTGCTGAAGATCTATCTGGAACAGATGTGTTTCTCTCACTGCTGGTTGGAGTGCCAGAACCACTAAGTGATGGCAGCAATACTCCTTCCTTACCTGTGGCAGTTCCTGAAAGAAAGTTATCTGAGCAAGCTACACCTACTAGTCAAGTGCAGAGACCGTGTCGTGAAAGGGTACCTCCTCGTTGGTTGGAAGACTATGATAGCTAAGGGGGGAGGAATGGTATGTATCCTGGGGGGCAGGGCACTGTGGCTTAGTTATTGTTTTGAACCTTGGCAGCTCCTGTGGAGTTGGGAGTAGTAGCAGTGGCTGGAGCTTTGGCTAAGTTTGGCAGTTCTGTGTGTGATAAGTAAAGGACAGTTGTGTTGGAGGCCTGCTGATTCTCACAGTCATTCCCTCTACCTATACAACAATAACCCAGTCTCATTCATTTTTACTCTGAAGCAAGCCTTGCTGATGGCCAAAACAGACATTACTTTAAATGTGTGTCTAGCAACTATGTCTTCTTTTCATTTTTACTCTAGAGTAGGTACGGGGGGCCTTCCCCAAATCCTAAAAGCCTCCTACCTCCCCATACTACAGTTCTGATCTGGGCTGGGGGCCCTTGGCCTTCTCTAGAATAAAACTGGGGTGCGTGGAGATATAGCTGCTAGACACACATTTAAACTAATATCGGTTTTAGCTCTGAATTCAATGGGACATGCTTCCTAGTAGGTTCATCTAGAATTACACTCTTAAGAGGCATGGTTATATCAGCCTAATATAGATGAATATCACTTTGAAATAATGTTCCACTTAGCATTGCAATTCATTGAAAAGTATGGTGTTTTGAAAGGAATCATTCACTATTCTCAAACCAGAGTTTAAAGCAACTTCAATTACTGGAAAATTCTACATTCCATTTGCACCCTGTTGGCACAGTCAAGGTTGGTACTGTGGCCAAGTTCTGGGAAGAGGTGGTGAACCATCTCTGCGCTGTACCAGTTTATGCTACAAGTGGGAGCTCACATGACCAAATGGTCCTGCATACAAAACAAACAAGTCTCCACACAGAGGATTCTAGGGCAGCCTAGCAGTCTCCCTAACCTTGTGGTTTTCTATGTGCAGGGAAAGTGTTTTTATGGCACTTTCCCCACTTGCAACCCAAAGTGCTACAGCCCAGAGATCTGCTGTTTGTCATAACTTGAAATGGGACCTCTGCAAAAAGTAAAAGTCTTGTAAACGTTCTTGCTCATTTTGTAAGGATAGCAAAAACCATGTATCTGAAGTGCCTTGAACACTTAGGGAAAAGAACTATAAAATATTAACCAATTATAGTCAGAAAGATTCTTCAGGGACTCAGGAAAATGCAGAAAAGTGGTCTAAGCAGATTCGGGTTTTATTACAACTTTAGTATCAAATTGCAACCTACCAGAATCATTCATGGCAGCTGGACCAGGTCTAGTTTGTGTGTGGGTGTGTGTGTGCGTGTGTGTGCAAGCGCGTGTGTGAGGAAAGAGAGAGCAAGAGACCACTTGAGTCCTAAATAAAGCCTGAGTCAGAACTACTCCATGTCGTAGTAGGCTAGAACTGCTAGGAAAACTTGGAGTGGACCTCTAAATATTATTTTTCTGCAAATTACTGAGAGTGGCATCTGTGATAACCCAACCCCTCTAGACCAGACAGAGATGGACAGATGGTAGATTCACAGATTATTTTGAACAACTCTCAGAAGCCCCTGTCAGAATGGCTAATGGCCAGGACTGCTGGGAGCTGAAGTTCAAAACATCTGGAGATCTACTTTCTGCCCACCCCTGCTTTGGATTATCCAACTGCAGATGAAAACCACCATGCTCTGAGTACATATGATCCAGGGCAGTGGTGGGGGACTGGTCTGGAATGGTCTGGATTTGAAGCAGTGGAAGAAGGTCTGTTCAGTTTGGTTTCAAAATGGCTGATATACAATCCAAAGCACATGTTACCTTAAAGATGTAGCTAGCACCTATATGTTTTACTTTTTACTGTAGAGTAGGCACAGGGGGCTTCAATATATATTCCTCCCCCCCATATTAGGCTCCCAATATATATTGGAACCCCTGTGCTTACTCTACAGTAAATAGATAGATGATAGATAGATAGATAGATAGATAGATAGATAGATAGATAGATAGATTCCCACACACTGTGATCCCAATCTGGATCATGTTCTTCATGCCAGTAATATATATTGCCAATTAAACCAAATGGATCACTTCTTGGCATGGGGGTGGGGGAAGAGAGAAATCTGTTTTGCAACTGCAGTGTATGTGTGGGGGAGGGTAAAAGCCCCACTACCCCCATGCTAGGGTTCCTATCTGTATGGGGACCCCTGTGCTTACTCTAGAATAAAAAAAGAAAAAAAGCAACATGTACTTTGGCCCTTGCAGGAGAATAAGGAGCTCGTTCCATGTAATAGGGAGAAATCTACTAAAGGTTTGAGGTTCAAGCTATTAGCTGCATGGTGTAAATGCTCTGCTTTAAATAAATCCAATTGCATTACAATATAATTAAACAGAGTGTTTAGTAACATTAAAGATTATTACATTTCTCAGTAAATTAATTCAAAGATAAAGTCCAGCAGGCCGATAAAGAACTCCAATTTTAAGTAGAGCTGAGCTAAACAGGCCTAGTGGGAAGAAAGGTGGGGGAGAAAACAGAATTAATCTTGGGTGGGCAAAAATCTTTTAAAAATTGTCCCGAGGTGCTTACTGTGTAAGCAATAGGTCAACTTTTTTTTGTCTTTTGTAGGGTTTCTTCTTCAACAAATTGCTCCTCTACCTCTTGAGGTGTTCGAGGTTCAACTGCCACCCTGACAAACTGCAATATCCTTTTGCAATACCTCTGTTTGAATGACTTCTATGTTAGGACATAGGGCCAATCTTAGGGATGTATGAAAGTCACTTACCTTTTCGCGGATGTGATTTGCGGTGGGGGGGAGGTGCTCCATCCCTCCCCCTGGAATCCTGCCAGCTGGCTCTGCTCCATGGACAGGCTGCTGCGGACGCAAATGGCGGCCGAGTAGCTGCCGCCATTTGCGTCCAGCCAGGCTGCCGTGATAGGCTACGTAAGTGATAGCATGATAGCGTGAGAGGCTACGGCAGCCCCCCCCCCCAAAAAAAAACAGCGTACGCAGATGGCGGCAGCTACGGTGGCTGCCATTTGCGTTCCCTATTTTTCGCCGTTTTATCCTACGTAAATATTTATGTAAGCTATTACAGTGAAAAAAAGGAACCCAAATAGCGCCCATTACGCTATTTGCATTCCCCTTTTTTTTCGTCTTAATAGCTTACGCAAATATTTACGTAGGCTAAAACAGCGAAGAAAAGGGAACGCAAATGGCAGCTGCTGTAGCCGCCACCATTTGCGTACGCGGTTTTTTTTTTGCTTGCTGTGATAGGCTACGTAAGTATTTATGTAAATACTTATGTAGCCTATCACAGCAAACAACAGATGCAAATGGCAGCTGCGGCAGCCGCTCGAAAGACCAGCTGCTGCCGGAGCCGCTGCTGCCGGAGCCGCCACCCCAGGTAAGCTTCATCCCAGGGGGGAATCCACGGGGGGGTGGGGGGGAGGCCGTTCTGCCATGGGTTTCGGGGGGCTGAATGCCAGTGCATTCGGCCTCACTGAAATCTGTGGCAGAATTCTCTGCCATCCCTAGCCAATCTACACTTATGTTTTCCCCCGCTTCCAATAAGGTTTCGCCGCTCGTCTTTCACACTACACAGGACCTGCCTCGAATTGGGACTGGAATTTCCCACTTCTGTGCTTCAGCTTTCATTACCCTGATATCCTGGTATTTCCCATTCATGTGCTTTGCTCTTCTGTGTTCATTACCTTATAACGTTGTAGTCCCCTCCCACGCCTGTCCATATATGGTGGTGTTTGTATTTTCCTCCTGTCCAATCACAGCTCTAGATGCCCCCATCTGGTCTTCTGGCTACTGATAGCATAGCTTCCTTAGTACTGGAAATTTTATCACCAACCAGCAGAGGAGTACAGCTGCAGGCTCTTGTCTGATCTGGGAAAATCAGCCGAGTCAGCCCTGGTCAGAATTTTGGATGGGCCACCGCCAGGGAATCAGGCTTCAGGTGGTTGTTCTCTAGTGATGGCGGAGAATTCCACCACGGATTTCAGTGAGGCCCAATGCCAGTACTTTCGGCCCCCAGAAATCTGTGGTGGAACGGCCTCCTGCCCCCTCCCCGGAATCCCCCTGGGATGGTACTTACCTGAGACGGATGCGGCGGATGTGGCGGCAGTGGCGGTTCTGGCGGCAGCGGCAGCAGCGGCTAGTCTTCTGGCCGGCCGTGGCCGGGCTGCTGCTGCCGCCATTGATGTCCTTGCAGCCGTGATAGGCTAAATAAGAATTTACATAGCCTATCACGGCTAACCCCCCCAAAAAACCCCAGCGTACGCAAATGGCAGCAGCTACGGCAGCTGCCATTTGCGTTCCCTATTTTTTGCCGATTTATCTTACGTAAATATTTACATAGGCTAGAATGGCGAAAAATAAAGGAACGCAAATAGCACCCACTACGCTATTTGTGTTCCCCTTTTTTGGCCATTTTATCTTACATAAATATTTACGTAAGATAAATCGGCGAAAAATAGGGAACGCAAATGGCGGCCGCTGTAGCCACCACCATTTGCGTATGTTAGATTTGGGGGGGGGTTAGCCGTGATAGGCTACATAAATTCTAATGTAGCCTATCACGGCTGCCTGGCTGGACGCAAATGGCGGCTGCTACGGTGGCCAGCATTTGCGTCTCCAGCAGCCCGTCCACGACCAGAAATCCAGCTGCGGACGGCCCGGAACTGGCTGTCGAGGATTCCGGGGGGGAGGACCAGATCGCCTCCCCCCCATCGAGGATTCTGGGGGGAGGGATGGAGCGCCTCCCCCCCACCGCAAAAGATTCCATGAAAAGGTAAGTGAGTTTCGTACATCCCTATTGTTCTCTCCCTTCAAATGACAAAAACTTTTACCTCCTTCTATCCCCTGCTTTGGCTTTTCTTTAAAAAAAATTAAGGATCACAACTGAGCGCCTTTAGACACGCTGCCTTCCCCCCTTCCCCCCCATTCTAGCTTAACTGATGCTGTAATGTTTTCTTGTGGCCCCAATCCTGGGCACTCACTTACTTGGGAGTAAGCCACATTGAACCCAATGGAACTTACTACTGAGTAGACATAAGATCACCCGGTAAGTCTGCAAGTTTTACAAAAAAAATCTGCAATGTTTTTATCTTTTTCTTCTTAATTAGTTGTATTTGGTCCTTGTAGGGGTGTACAAAACCCCGCTTACCTGGCTCCGCCAGGCTCCGCAGGTGGGGGGAGGCGCTCCGTGCCTCCCCCCCCAGAATCCTGGCTGGCTGGCTCCACTCCACAGCCAAGCTGCGGTGCCGACGGCTGGCTCCGGCCACCTGCAGCCGGATATCTGGCCGCTGGGCAGCCCTGCAGGGACACAAATGGTGGCTGTCGTAGCCACCATCATTTGCGTCCCTGCAGTGAGCCATGATAGGCTATGTAAATATTTACATAGCCTATCACGGCAGGAGGAAAACCCCAGCGTATGCAAATGGTGGTAGCCGCCGCCATTTGTGTACGCTGGGTTTTTTTCCCCCCTGCCGTGATAGACTACGTAAATATTTACGTAGCCTATCATGGCTGAAGAAGGAGGAAGCGAATAGCGGCCACAGGATGGCCGCCATTCGCACAGCAGCGTGGACGGGAGCAGGTAAATGCTCCATTTTGTGCGCCTTTCATGGGGTGGGGCGGCGGGCACTTCGTCTTGCGCGCCTTTCGTGGGTTGGGGGGGCTGGGACTTCATTCCGCGATGGGTTTCGGGGGGCCAAATGCACTGGCATTCGGCCTCACCGAGATCCGTCGTGGAATTCTCTGACATCCCTAGGTCCTTGTACAAAAATTCTTATTAGTCTGTGACTATAATAAACAGTTTGTTCCTTCCTTCCTTGTAATCGGCACACAGAAAAGATAGTGGTATGTACCTACCTTTGTTAGGTATCAAAGGAAGTGCATAGAATCAAAGAATCATAGAATACTAAGGTTTGAAGGAGCCTGCAAGACCATCGAATCCAACCCCCTGCTCAGTGCAGGAATCCAAGTCAGAGCATCCCTGACAGATGGCTGTCCAGCCTCATCTTGAACGCCTCCAGTGTGGGAGAGTCCTCTACCTCCCTAGGTAATTGGTTCCATTGCCATATTGCTCTAACAGTCAGGAGGTTTTTCCTGATGTTCAGCTGGAATCTGGCTTCCCTACCTGCTGCCGTTCGCGCTGACTTGGGAATGGTGGCCGCGGCTGCCATTCACTTCTTCACTATAGCCATGATAGGCTACATAAATACTTATGCAGCCTATCACGGCTAATGCAGGGACACCATTTGTGTCCCTGCGGAAACCGTGATAGGCTGCATAAGTATTTACGTAACCTATAACAACAACAAAAAGGGAACGCAAATGGCAGCGGCTACGGCGGCCACCATTTGCGTTCCCTTTTATTTTGGCCGTGATAACCTATGTAAATATTTACATAGGCTATTACGGCAAAAAAAAGGGCACGCAAATGGCGTAGTGGCATCCACTTGCGTCGAGCCAGGCTGCCGTGATAGGCTACGTAAGTGATAGCATGATAGCGTGATAGGCTACGGCAGCCCCCCCCCCCCACAAAACAGCATACGCAAATGGCGGCAGCTACGGTGGCCGCCATTTGTGTTCCCTATTTTTCACCATTTTATCCTACGTAAATATTTACGTACGCTATTACGATGAAAAAAAGGAACGCAAATAGTGCCCACTACGCTATTTGTGTTCCCCTTTTTTTTTGCTGTAATAGCTTACGTAAATATTTACGTAGGCTAAAACAGCAAAAAAAAAAAAGGGAACGCAAATGGCGGATGCCATGTTGTTGTTGTTGTTGTTGTTGTTGTTGTTGAGTCGTTCAGTCATGTCCGTCTCTTTGTGACCCCATGGACCATAGCACGCCAGGCCTTCCTGTCCTGCGCTCTCTCCCAGAGCATGCTCAAGTCCATATTCATTGCATCAGTGATGATATCTAGCCATCTCATCCTCTGCTATCCCCTTCTCCTTTTGCCTTCAGTCTTTCCCAGTATCAGGGTCTTTTCCAGAGAGTTTTCTCTTCACATTAGGTGGCCAGAATATTTGAGCTTCAGCTTCAGTATCTGTTAGGGATACATCGCCGCCACCAGGAAGATCCGCCCAAGGTAAGTCTCATCCCAGGGGGTGGCGGGGGGGTGGCAGGCCGTTCCGCCACCGATTTCGGGGGGCCGAATGCGCTGGCATTCAGCCTCCCCAAGATTCGTGGTGGAATTTTTGTACATCCCTAGTATATGTCCTTCCAATGAGCAGTCAGGGTTGATTTCCTTTAGGATTGACTGATTTGATCTCCTTGCAGTCCAGGGGACTCATAAGAGTCTTCTCCAGCACCACAGTTCGAAAGCATCAGTTCTTCAGCGCTCAGCCTTCCTTATAGTCCAGCTCTCACAGCCATACATTACTACTGGGAAAACCATAGGTTTGATTAGACGGACCTTTGTCAGCAAGATGATGTCTCTGCTTCTTACTATACTGTCTAGGTTCGCCATAGCTTTCCTCCCAAGGAGCAAGCGTCTTTTAATTTCATGGCTACAGTCACCGTCTGCAGTGATCTTGGAGCCCAAGAAAATAAAATCTGTCACTGCTTCCATTTCTTCCCCTTCCATATGCCAGGAAGTGATGGGGCCAGATGCCATGATATTTGTTTTTTTAATGTTGAGTTTCAAACCAGCTTTTGCACTCTCCTCTTTCACCCTCAACAAGAGGCTCTTTAGATCCTCTTCACTTTCTGCCATTAGGGTGGTATCATCTGCGTATCTGAGGTTGTTGATAATTCTCCTGGCAATCTTAATTCTGACCTGTGATTCATCCAACCCCGTGTTTCTGATGATGTAATCTGCATATAAGTTAAATAAGCAGGGTGACAATATGCAGCCTTGTTGTACTCCTTTCCCAATTTTGAACCATGTCCAGTTCTTACGGTTGCTTCTTGACCCTCGTCCAGGTTTCTCAGGAGACAGGTAAGGTGGTCTGGTACTCCCATCTCTTTAAGAATTTGCCACAGTTTGTTATGATCCACACAATCAAAGGCTTTAGCGTAGTCAATGAAGCAGAAATAGGCGTTTTTCTGGAATTGTCTTGCTTTCTCCATGATCCAGCGAATGTTGGCCATTTGATCTCTAGTTTTCTGGGTTTTGCAAATTTTTACAGAAAGTTCCTGCCCAGCTTTGCTCAGCTGACATCTCCTCTCACGGACCTTCTTAAGGGCAGGAAATCTCCTTTTTATTGGATGGCATCTGCCCAACAGGCTTTCGAAGAACTTAAGAAGCTTTTTAGTTCTGAGCCAATCCTGTTACATCCCGACCCAAGGAAGCATTTTGTAGTGCAAACTGATGCCTCTGACTTTGCGGTGGGGGCTGTACTTTTTCAGCCAGATTGGGTGGGCGGCGGGTTGCAACCCTGCGCCTACCACTCCAGGAAGCTGAACATGTCTGAGAGGAATTATACCATCTGGGAGAAGGAACTGTTGGCCATCAAGTCCGCTTTGGAGAGCTGCCATCATCTGCTAGAGGGGGCACAGCACCCAGTTGAAGTTAGAACCGACCATCGCAATCTGGAACATCTTCAAACAGCCCGTGCCTTAAACCAGCGGAAGATTAGGTGGTCGCTTTTTTCCCCCGGTTCCACCTTAAGATTTGCCATGTGAAAGCCTCCGACAACCTACAAGCAGATGCTCTTTCTCGTAAGCCTGACCTCCAGCCAGGGGGTGAGGGGAATCTCTCCCCCTGTCTGATTCTTCCCCACCAGAGCCTGGCGGCAGCTGTGGTACCTCATTCTTGGGAGGCGCTCCTTCACTCTGAACAGGCTCAGGATGCTTTTGTGCACACAAAAGTGGAGGAATTGGGGCTGCCCCGCCAGTCTACCCCTTCTCTTTGCGAGGTGGCCTGCTTTACCATTCTGGCCGGGTCTATGTGCCTTCTAGACCCCTCTGTGAGAAGGTCCTCCATCAGTGCCACGACTCCCCCACAGCTGAGCATTTTGGCTTTGTCAAGACCCTGCACAGAGTGATGCGGGATTTTTGGTGGCCTCGTGTGTGTTGGTATGTCAAGACCTATGTCGCCTCCTGCCCATCCTGCCAGCCGGCGAAGGCCCCCTCAGGCAAGCCCACAGGCTTGCTTCACCCCCTGCCTACCCCCTCAGGACCTTGGAAACTGCTCTCCCTTGACTTCATCACTGACTTGCCTCACTCATATGGTAAGACCACTATTCTGGTGGTGGTGGATTTGTTTTCTAAGATGGCCCATTTCATCCCCTGCTCTGGGTTGCCCACAGCCAGGGAGACGGCGGAGCTGTTTTTGGCGCATGTTTTCTGGCTCCACGGATGGCCCGAGGGTCTCATTCTGGATAGGGGGGCCCAATTCACTGCCCATTTCTGGAGGGAGCTACTTGGGCTTCTCCATGTGACGCTCAGTCTTTCCTCCGCCCACCATCCACAGACAGACGGTCAGACCGAGCGCACCAATGCGACTCTGGAGCAATATTTGCGCTGTTATGTCAATTACCAGCAAGATGACTGGTTTTCCTTGCTGCCTCTCACAGAATTTGCTTATAACGATGCCTGCCATGCTTCCACCCGCCAAACTCCATTTTTTGCCAATTTTGGTTACCACCCCAGGGCTTTCCCATCCACCCTAGCTCCCTCTTCGGTGCCTGTGGCCCATGAGTTTTTAGAGGAGTTGTGAGCGGTACACCACCTCTTATGGGACTCCCTCGAGCAAGCCAAGACAGCCTACAAGGCCTCTGTGGACCAGCGGTGCCAGCCGGGTCTGTCTCTTCAACTGGGGGACTGGGTTTGGTTGTCCACCCAATACTTCCCCGCTCACTCGCCCGTAAAGAAGCTCGTGCCTCGCCGCACAGGGCCTTTCCAGATTATGGCCCAGATTAACCCTGTTGCTTTTTGCCTGGCTCTCCCCCCCTCCATGAAGATCCATCCTGTTTTTCATCCGTCCTTGCTGTCTCCTGGTTTCTGGTGACCCTCCTCGCTCAGCTGGCTCCCCCCCGCCACCAGTGCTGGTGGAGGGGGAGGAGGAGTTTGAAGTCATGGATATTCTGGACTCCCGCCTTTCTCGTGGCCGCCTGTAATATCTGGTGGACTGGAAGGGGTACGGGCCAGATGAGCGATCCTGGGAACCCTCAGAAAATGTGCATGCTCTGTTGCTGCTGAGGCGTTTCCACCAGCTGTATCCCCACAAACCTGGGGCCCCAGGGGAGGAGCACAAGGGGGGGGGGCTCATGGGAGCGGGGATGATGGCAGGGTGGAAACTGAGCCCAGAGAGCCCCAGAACAGTTCTGATTCTGAGGAAGAACAGCAATCCGTGGGAGAGGAGCGCACTCATCTCTTATAAGCACAGCAGCTGGCAGAGATTCCTCCTGCCAGCATTCCTGAGAGAGATAGTGACCCTGGCAGTGAAAGAGTGCTGGAGGGGGGCTTGCTGGACACTTGGCACAGACGCAGGGAGCGGCGACAGATGGAGGGCGCCGAAAGGAGGCACTCTGCTCATTTGGCGCTAATACAATGGTCGCGTCCTGAGGACCCAAGGGAAAGAGGGAGGATCTCCCCATAGCCCATAAGTTCAGAGTTTTCCCATGGTTCTCCTTCAAACGGGGACCAACTGCCTTACCTGGAGCTTAGGCTACTCTGCTAACTACCCCAGTGCAGTTCCTTGCTTAGTCGCTAGTGATTAGTATCTGTAAGAGTCATTTAAGTATCATTTAAGGAATAATGGAATAAAGCCTTAGAAAGAATCCTCATCGTCCATGTCCTGAGTTGGCTATTGGGGGGGGGGGACTGTAAGAGGCAGCTAGGGCACTCCTGACATATATATAGTTTCATCCTCATCTTCTCCTTGATTGGGTGGCCAGTAGTAGACTCTGACCACCATGTTCCTTTTGTTCGTTGCTCCATTTCTTTTAACCCAGACGCTCTTGATGGGGCTACCAAGCTCATCATCCTGTATTTCTGTGCAGAGATGTGTATTTTTAACATATAGTGCAACTCCACCTCCCTTTCTGTTCCTCCTGTTCTTTTTGAAAAAGTTATATCCTTTAATTGCTGTATTCCAGTCATGGGAATCATCCCACCAAGTTTCAGTTACACCTATCAAGTCATAATTTCTGTATTAAGAATTCAAGTTTGTTCTGTTTGTTTCCCATAATCTGTTCCACTTGCTGTCCCATACTTTGTCCCAAATGCTGTCCCACTTTCATGGCTTGCAAGATGGGGCAACATTTTCAGCTCAGCACTAATTCAGAACTGTTGAATTTGAGACTTCTTATGAGTCTCAGATCACAGATATTTATGTTGCCTCATATAGTGCAATTAGTCCGTCTAGAAAGGAAAGAATAAAAGTAATGTGCTGAAACTACTCTGCAATTAATTTATAATTAATATGTGCTTGATAATAAGGTTGCCAGCTATACTTAACTTATAAAACTGATGAATATTTAATTGAGATGTACAGTATCTATAATTTTGTAACGCATCAAAGATCAAATGTTAGAAATGACTGTAGCATTTTAATGTTTTGAACTATATTAATTAACAGCATGGTTGCTTCGCTTCAAAATATATTAAGATAATGGGAAAAACAAAATATTAAATCTTAACTTATTTTAAATGTCAACTATTTAAATTAAAATACCCATTAGGACAAAAAGCACAATATGGATGGTTAATTTTCTAACTTTTAAAAGAAGGTTTACTTCTCTGAAATATGCTTAAAAAATACTTTTATATGGTTGAAAACAGTCTACTGCATAGCTTTTATTTTGTACACATTATTCAATTCTTTTTGCTCTGTTTTTTTAAGTGGATCTGGCAAGCATGGGGGGTCCACGAACATTCCAATCTCACATCTGCTTACCTGGAATAAGTCCTATTGAATTTAGTAGGACTTGCTTGCTTGGAAGTATACATACAATTGCAGCCTTAGGATGCTCAAAGATCTCTTGCCTGAGAGAATCTGATGTCTTTGTAAGAGCCACAGGGGCCATTTTTGTGGGACAGTGGGTGGAAGTTCCCTCTGTTTTTCAGATTACTTGTGCACTCAAGCTTTAGGAGTGCATAGCCATATATGCATATTCTCAAAAAAGGGTAGAAGTGAATGTGCAGAGGGAAGGAAGGGATTCTGCCCGCTGTGCTGACCCACCACTGTTGTGCATAGATTGATGGGCAGTTCTGCTCATGCAAAAGAGCCAGCTCTGACTATGCAATCTGTTCCCTGCAAAAGTAGGATTCGGACCATACATTAGGTCTTCCATGCACAAGTTCTGTTTAGTGTACGGAAGTCAAGGCCCCAGCTAGAAGGCATGATCCCATTCCCCCTTCCACACATTCATTTCTTCAGTTTGACTCTCAGCACAGGGCTTACCGCTCTGCTTACGTAGCTGTTCCATACAGTGAAGGGGTTGAATGTTGCTCCTCTAATTGAAATCTTAAGTGCTGCCACTCAAGCCAAATGATGCTAAACACACACATCACTTGAAAGCAAATCAGGGTGTGTGTGTTTTTTAAAAAAAATCATACTAGGTATGGGGAGCCTGATTTTCATTGAGACTGCAGCATACTGGGAGGGGAGTCCCCAGCCATGATCCTGATAAAAAATCATCTTCCCACATGTTGCTATTAGCCTTATGGGTAAAAAAAGAAGCTCTCATTGGCTTTGATTGGCCGCATTTGTACATAACACTAAACCATGGTTTAGCACTGGGTAGGCCAGCTTCCGTGAGCCCAAGCAAAGCCTCGGGCTCACATATTCTCCTCTCCCCTCCTCTGCATGACCTGGACCAGTTCTATAGGGCAACGGAATGTAAAGTGCTTTCACATTTAATGCAGATTGTCATGAAATCAGTTTTGGTCCATCAGGGACACATGATGTAGCCAGAAAAGCAGCTTAATCAGTACTTTTATGAATGGAGGAGAAAACAGGCCTCATTCTATGAATGGGTCAAGCTGCTATCATGACACATGGCAGTTGTGAGACTGCACCTTTAAGAAGGGAGAAAACAGGCTGGATTCTATGAATGAGCTAAGCCTCTAATGGGAAAGAAGCCCTAAGGGGGGAGGGGGGCTCCAATTTTCTCAATGGGAGAAAGATGGGACAGAGCTGGAGGGGAGGGCAGGCCGGGGCAGAACAGCAGCTCCTTACAGCACCCCTTCGCCACCCCCTTGGCTCGCTTTCTCAGCAATGCTACTTACATCTGAGCAGACCTAGCCAGCTATTCTCCCAACCCCACTCTCCCAATCAGGCACAGACACACCCCTAGGCATGCCCAGCATGCAGGATTTAATTCCGGTGAATGGGGCACACTGCAGCTGGAGTGCGCAGGAGTTGCATTTCACGTAAAATATGCACTAAAATGACCTTCAGAAAATGTGCATTTTCAAGGGGGAAGCAGCAGGGTGGCCATGACATCATGTGTCCCAAATAACCCTGAAGTATTTTCCCTTTGCAGTAAATCACATGTGTAGATTGGCTCTAGGAGGAGAAATTAGTTAGAATTCAGTTTCTACAATTCCTGTGTTATTGTTACACACAAACCAGAAATCATGCTTTAAGACAAACTGTAGTTAAACAAGCCAGCTAAACAATTCAGGTCTTGCAGCTGGTTTGTTTAGCAGTTGACTAGAGTGTATTCTATTTCTAAACCATAGTTCCTAGTTCATACAAGCTAGGAATTGTTGAAACTGAAGCTGAATCTCAGTTGCACAGGAGAAGGAGATGGAGGGGGAGCAGGTGGATCTGAGGCTTTGCTTGGGCTTGCTTATGTTTGTCCATCTAGTGCTTAAACCTGGCTTAGCATCACGTGTGACCCAGGCCACTGATAAGTTTCAAGCTTCTAAGTCTGCTCTTTCTTGCCAGCATGTTCTGTAGGGATGGACGAAAGCCCCTTACCTGGTCCCGCAGCTTGCTTTGCGGTAGGGGGGAGGCGCTCCGTCCCTCCCGCCAAAATTCTGGGCGGGGGGGAGGCGCCCCGTCCCTCCAGACGAAATTCTGGCCAGGGGGGAGGTGCCCCGTCCCTCCGGCCACAAATCCTCTGGTCCTGCCGGGTCGCAAATGGCGGCGGCCGTAGCCACCGCCATTTGCATCCCTGCAGTCAGCCGTGATAGGCTATGTAAATGTTTACGTAGCCTAACACGGCTGACTTTGGGGGGGGAAGTGCGTACGCAAATGGCGATGCCCATGGGCGCCGCCATTTACGTTCCTTATTTGGGCACGTGTAGTCTACGTAGACATTTACGTAGACTACGGCGAAAATAAGGGCAACGCAAATAGCACGCTTCCCCCCCCCCAAAGTCACCTGTGATAGGCTACGTAAACATTTACGTAGCCTATCATGGTGTTTTTTGAAAATCTAGCCATGATAGGCTACGTAAATCTTTATGTAGCCTATCACGTTTGTTGTTGTTGTTGTTGTTTTACACTTGGAAATGGCGGTGGCGGCGGCAGCCGGTCGGAAGACCGGCCGCCGCCGCCGAACCGCCGCCGAACCGCCGCCAGGAGCTGCCGCCGCCAGGGACATTCGACCAAGTTAAGTCCCATCCTGGGGGGTGGCAGGGGGGTGGCGGACCGTTTCTCCACCAATTTTGGGGGGACGAATGTGTTGGCATTCGGCCTCCCGGAGATTCATGGAGAAATTCTCCGACATCCCTAGTTCTGAGTCTCCAAAAGCATGGGTTTTGTTTGGGGGGGTTTGCCTTTATAAATGTCTAAATACCTCTGCAGTCATAGCAGTAGAAATACTATGCTATTCAGAATAATACATCACTACACTATTAAGTGTATTATTTCCATGATGCACAGGAAAACCTTTTAAGTCTATATTATGGGCAAAACTTGATTGTTGTAATTCACAGGTTTTATTAGGGGTGGACGAAAGTCACTTACCTTTTCTCGCAGCTTGTTCACGGTGGGGGGGGGAGCGCTTCGCTGCTCCCCCCGCGAAGTTCAGGCCAGCGGGGGAGGCTTCCCGCCTCGCCCGGCCGAAATTCAGGCCGGGGAGGAGGCTTGCCGCCTCGCCCGGCCGCGAACACGAAAGTTAAAAAACAAAACAAAAATGCCCCCTGATAGGCTACGTGACGATTCACGTAGCCTATCACGGCTAGATCTGCAAAGTCAGCCGTGATAGGCTACGTGAATTGTCACGTAGCCTATCACGGGAGACTTTAAAAAAAAAAAAAG
This sequence comes from Heloderma suspectum, assembly GCF_057233095.1. Lineage (NCBI taxonomy): Eukaryota > Metazoa > Chordata > Lepidosauria > Squamata > Helodermatidae > Heloderma > Heloderma suspectum. The sequence goes on from NC_139458.1 coordinate 280,267,487, forward strand.
TGTGTACGGATAATGGCGGCCCCCATAGGGAGCCGCCATTCGCGTTCCTTATTTAGTTGCTGTAGTCTACGTAAATGTTTACGTAGACTACGGCGAAAATAAGGGCAACGCAAATAGCGTTGCCCTTATTTTTGCCGTAGTCTACGTAAATCTTTACATAGACTACAGCGACCAAATAAGGAACGCGAATGGCGGCTCCCTATGGGGGCCGCCATTATCCGTACACACTTTTTTTTTTTTAAAGTCTCCCGTGATAGGCTACGTGACAATTCACGTAGCCTATCACGGCTGACTTTGCAAATCTAGCCGTGATAGGCTATGTGAATCGTCACGTAGCCTATCAGGGGACTTTTTTTTTTCTTCTTTTATTGCAATGGCGGGGGCGGCAGCCGGTTGAAAGACCGGCTGCCGCTCCCGCCCCGCTCGAACACCCGACGAACCGCCAGCCGGACCCGCCGCCGGGAGGGACATTCAGGGAAGGTAAGTCCCGTCCCGGGGGGGGGGGGTGCGGAGGATTTCTCCCTGAAACTTGTTCGGGGGGCCGAACACGTTGGCGCTCGGCCCCCCGAAGTTTCGGGGAGAAATTCTCCGCCATCCCTAGGTTTTATTGAATATTTTCCCCAAACTAATTCCAGCAAAAAATCTATCTCCTGCAACAGAAGTTGTTAGTCATCTGCACAAGTGGCTATTGGTAATGGAAATTCTGGATTGTGGGCTGGAATTACAGTAGTCTCTTATCATGTCTTCATCGTTCCATGCTGTCAAGCTCTGGAAGCTTCTGGTGTCAAAAGCACACTGCTGCCACATGATTTTACTGTGCAAACACAGTTTTAACATGATAATTAAAGAGAAACCTGCTATTCTACATATGAGAGCAGCAACAGGCCATCATTAATATAGTTTACTGATGTGCAGGCTGTGAGTGCCATTGCTTATATAGCCAAAACCGCAGTATCTCCACACAAGAGGGAAGTATGAGCTTGCAGAAACTGCAAGGTTTGCAGAAATACAAAACAACAACACCCCTTTATGAAAATACCCTAAGGGAGGAGATGGAACTCAGATGAGGACTGAAAACATACAGTGGCCACAGAGTGCTGACAGATGCAAGGAAGGGAGAATTAGGAGTGGGTGGGGAGAAAGGGAATGGAATGGAGTAGCTACAATTCTGAACTACTCCACACTGCAACATTTTGTTGCAAGTCTAACTTGTGGTCGTGGATGAAATAATTTGTTTTACTATTTGTTTCTTAGTCACCAACAAAGCCATAGCTGGCTAGTTGGTACCATGTTAGTCTTAAAATAAATACTATGGGTAGGATCCCAGCCCAGGCTCAAGGTGTCTTCTGCCTGAGCCAAGGAAATACACCGCCACCTTGCACCCCTTCCCCCTCACCGCTGCCACTACATTCCCCTTGACAGCTGCGAGGCTCGTGTGCGAGCTTGGCTGGCTTGGTCTCATGAAAACTTGGCCAGCCAGGTCTTGCAAGAGCTCAGCCAGTTGGCTGGAGCCCCACAACAGCAAAACTAAGGGGAGAGGTGTGACGCGAGGGAAACAGGGCTGGTGGCTGTTCCAGAGAGCCCTGCCAGTCTCTCTCTTGCCACAAATACCACGATGTGTGAGAGTGGCTGGCAGGGTTCTCCAGAGCACCCGCTGGAGGCGGCAATGGTGAGCCCTCCTGACGTGGGGCGGGGGACAATTTGCTGCTCCTCCCACTCCACCACCTGATGTGTTGCCTCAGCACGTCTCATGATAGGGCTGACCCTGTCCAGTGCTGTCATTCTACTGATGACATTCTACTGAAGCAGTTCCATCAGTGGAACTGGGAGGGCTGATTCCGCTCCACCCCAGCCCACAGCGCTCCCCTAAAATCTGTTCTGGAGGGCTGGAAAACCCTATGGAGCAGATTTTAGGGCGACTCAGGGGGACACAAAGGGGAGGAGAAAGTCCTGTCATGCTAGCAGACGTCTGCTAGTGTGACGAAAGATTTAACCCAACCACAGAGTAAGTATAGGATTTAACTTTTTGTCTGAAACAAGATGGACCAGAAAACCAGTGAGCAAATCTATGGTTCATTCTGGCAGAACAAAGAATATTTTATGTTTCCAAGAAATATGGGAGAATGTTTCTCAGGTTGGATCCACACTTAATTATGCTTAAAGTAGACCCATTCAAATCAGTGGAACATAAGCTACTTAATATTAACTTGTCCTGTTGATTTCAATGGTTCTACCCTATCAGTCATTACTGAATAATGAAAAAAAAATGTAATTCAGAGTTGTATTGATTTTTTTCCCAGCTACTTTTTATTTTTAAGGTGCTTTCAAATGTGCAAAAAAACACAAAAAACCTCCAGGTATCATTGAAAAATTTCCTGCACATTTTTGATATGCACAGGTATGCAAGAAAATGCACATATGCACACACACCCTTTTAAACTACAGCACAGTTTAATGCAGATTTAAACTTCACTCAGGCTTGAAAAACTCTTTGAAAGAGCTAATGATTGTTGTTCTGAATGGATAAGCTGCCACAACATGAAATCAATACTTTTCTGCTTTTCAACTTGCGACTTTGATTTATACTCAGATTCAGTAATCGCCACATTCTTATTAAAACCCTTTCCGCTGAGATACTCCTGGCAGATCCTGAATAGATACAGAAATTATTCTTCTGACCAGGAATGCAGCAGTTGCAAGGTATAGTCATCAGGGATTTTTGGCTTCCTTTCATCTATTTTAGAAAGGGAAGGTACTCTGTACATGTCAGTGCTAGGGATTCTGGAGAAATTCAAGACAGACTAAAAGGAGCTCGTATTTCTAAGAATCCAATCTGTGGAATCTGCTGCAGTAATCCCTTCAGGCCGTGTGGAGTCCGTGGACTTTCAGATGATTTTTTTTTTACTTTCCTGAAATTTACGCATATATATTTGTAGGCAAATATGTTAGTTTCTGCTGAGGAAACACTGAATGGAATGGGGGACAATACGCTAAGTGTTACGTACTGAGGTAAATTATGTAAATACTTACGTAATTATTTGTGGATTTTTCTGCATGATGGAAAAAAAATCATCTGCATCCATCTGTGGGCAGACGACGGAACAAAAGGCACCTGGCAATCCGCGAAACACAGACGGTGCGGATTTTACACAGTCCGCACATCCCTAGTCAGTGCACAATGCAATAAACTGAATGGGGCATATGGTGGTATGTTTGGTTAACACAGCCTATGACAGCATTCTAGGCCAGGGGAAGTGTGTGTGTGTGTGTGTGTGTGTGTGTGTGTATACCAATCCTGGCCACAGCAGATCAGTAATAGGAACATCATATGACAGATTATCATAGTGGTCCAGGCTGTATGTCTGAATCAAGAGCAGTCAGTCATGCAGCACAGTAAATAACACATTAATCCTATTTAAATACATTTCTTAGAAGTATGTTCCATACCAGTGGAATGTAGGACAGTTTGTTGTACTGTCAATTTTATCTAACTTGTATGTGTAAAAAAGTCTCCATCTCTGACAGCTTGTAGCAGAAGTATGAAGTGGCCAGGCTATTGTGTGCTAAGGCCTTTTTTCTTTCCCTTTTTTATGTGGAAGCATGGCTGTTGTTTCAGCCGTCTATACCGTTTCAGCTCGCACAGATAAAGCCTTTTCATCATGTGCAAAGGGAATTCTACACTGTGGAGAAACGTTGGGTGTATTTTGTGAAAAGGCCATGTCAACCTGTCAGCATTCACTGTGAGGGAACAGATAGTACATTATCTAGTTCCTCTTCAGTTTTATGAAGCAGAAGTGCAAACCAATCATGAGGAAAGTACCAAGGAAGAAGAAATGACATATTGCTCTGCTCAATCCTGCCCCCTATTTGCGGGAACTTTTTCTCTCCCCACAAAAGCAGCATTGTGTTTTCTACCTTTTTCACAGGAAGGAGAATTTCGGAGAACATACTCTGAGGGAAGGGGACAGGGTTTCCACATACCTTTTTAAGTGTAAGCAGTTCTTAAGGGGTATCCTTTCTATTTTTATTTAAAACAACAACAACAACAACACCCCCTGCACTTGCAGGGGCCCAGGACTCTTCCCCAGCCTGGCAGTTCTTTCTGAACTCCAAGGAGACCATGTGACTTTGCCCTCTCCAATAGGCATTCAGGAAGAAATTCTCACCTCTCCTAGCCTCTTTCGCCCGAGCTTTCGTTTCACCACCCCTGCTCCCATGAAATGCTGAAAATGGAAGAATCAATTTTTTTTGGCACAGCACTAATATTTACTACCTAAGCAGCATGATTTTAATCCTGACCTACTTATATCACCTCCAGCTCTGTAAAGGACAGTCTAATACACAACAGCTTGATTTAGCTGTGCTTGTTGTTTTTTGGTTGGAAGACTGTGGAGGTTTTCACATCCATTTAGTTTGACATGGGTCCAGACAAACCATTTCACAACATCCCCGCAGGCCTTGGTGGGAGAAAGAGGGGAATATCGACACCTGCCCTGCTTTACACTTCACCACCATTCACTAGCTCACACTGAAGTAGCAGAACTCCCTGTTCATCCATAGGGCTTGAATTATGGGGTTGGGGGTTAGTCCCCTTACCTGTTGTGATGGCCTCCTTACCTACTATTTTTAGAAGGATACAGGAAGGCCAAGATTTGACTGAAATTGGAGGGTGTCAAGAACTGCCGTCCACTTGTGCATTTCATTACAGGCCCTTCTACTGTTTCCCCAGTAATCCAAGGCATATTCTTTTACCAGGTTTTCATTCTCAAAACTTTCTTCTAAAAGCCATGCATTGAGAATAAACACAAGGAGTTTCCGTCATTTCACATGGTGTGCTTTTCATTATTCATACAAACAGGCTGCAATTCTATACCAGGGAGTAAGCTCCATTGAACTCAATGGGATTTACTTCTGAGTAGACATGCCTAGGACTAGGCTGTTGGTCACAAATATCTAAATGTAATTTTTGTCTCAAGTGATTCTCATGTCTTCATTTTGTACAATTTAGATGAGGTCATCTTCAAGATGGGAGACTGTTGAGTTTCCCAGCAGAGTGTAGAACATTAACAGCAGAGTGTAGAACATTAATAATATATTTAGATTGCTTCAGTACCAGACTGATAGGAGAGACAGGAACCCTGTGGATTGTGCACTTATGTATACCCACAAAGACTGGCTTTAGCAGTAAAGGCTTCAATTAAATCATGTCTACTTTTCTAAATTGAAGATTCCCTCTTCCTTAAATTTCTGCCTTCTTGTTTCCTTGTTTAAGAAGTAAATGCTTCAATTAACAATAAAATTAACTATGGCTATTATTTATTAATCTGGAACAATACTGACATAGGAAGCTGCAAGGAAACATCTGCTGATCAAACTCAGAACATTTCCTTCCAGGCATACTATAAAACTTGTCAAGTGTGGGCACGGATCCCTTTGTGCAGGAAGCCTTAAAAAGAGAAAGTAGGCAGGAAATACACAATTGGTCTCTTGGGTCTTTAAGGACTATGGTGATAATTTATGCATATTTCAATGTTTACAAATCTTGGAGAATCCATCTGTTCCATGGTGGAATTTGAACAACAGAGTAGAATTGTGTGAAATCTAACCTATCATGCTTTTCCAGTAACATACAAACATCAGTCCATACTTGTGTCTACTTCCAAGAAAGTTATTGGCATTGTTTGAGACATTCTGGATTCTTGCAGGACTCTGATTTGTCTTCGACGCATGTAGAAACTCTTGCTGTGATATCCTTTTTGACAGAGGAGCAACGTCCTTAACAGCTTGGGGAGTGATCTTCAGCCTGACTCGCACAAAAATAGCTTTCTGACCTTGCTTATGTGCTCACAGCATTTCTCAGAGATGAGAATGGGCAACTCCTGTGTACAGAAGGCTTTGGATTGTGTCCATTATTTGGGAAGACTTAACTTTCTGCATAAGTCAGTATTGATATTTGTAATGGGATCTGAATCATATGGCTGTAATTTACAGGTCTTGAAAGGTTCTGTAGGCAGCCGCAGATCAATTCTTTGATTAATGATTTATGCTCCCGTGCATGGCTTACAAACTAGCAGCAGCAATTATATGCTATTTCCTTTTATCTTTAGGTGATAATTGTGTTCTCTCTTAGACTATTGATGACACCTCAGGTGCAGTTTTCCTCCCTTCTTTGGTAGTGTGCTTCATCCATATTGTCATCTTTCTCTATGACAGTCATTACCCTTTCATAAGAGCTATAAAAAAAACAAAACCTTAGCTACTTTAAATAATAAGCCCAACTTTTAAAAAATAAATAAATCATTATTTCACATGATGGATTTTTCAGAAGTCCCCCCAACCCTGAGGTATGCATGTAGTGTTTATTACAGTATTATAGAATAAAATGTGTTTGGTCATGATGAAAACCTCACCGGGCTGATCATAACAGATGGTGTAATGGTTTGTGGTCTAAATAGCACTTTCATATTGGAAAAGGAACGAGTAGCCAGGTTTTTCATAGCTTTGGGTAATGGTTGATTCACTGTGATAAATTATGGTTTATCCCTGATTAACAAACCAGTTAAACTAGATTAGTTTAATTGATCTGTGGATCGTGCCCTTTACTTTCCCATAGTCTTAAACGGGCTCTTCCCTTCCCTTCTTGCTTATCTCACCTTGTTTGACCTCTGCTCCTAGGATGTGGGACAGCGCAGCCCGTTCTTAAACTAATCCACCAGGCTAAGATGGAGAAGCAGGTCCATCTGGCTTGAGCCCCTACCGACTGCCATAGGTTCCACTTGTCTCTTACTCTGGACAGAAGCAGTTCTGCCTCTGCCTCTTTGTTCTGTGCCATTTTTCTTTCCTGCTACCTTTCATCACCTCATCTTTCTCATCGAAGGCATATGGGGGGAAAGGCCCCAGCTGGAATCAATCTGCAAACTATGCTTTACTCCAGGACTGCTGGGGTAAATTACTGTACGGTTGGACAGCTAACTGTCCAATTGTACAATAAGTATTGAAGGTTCTATACTCCCTTAGCTTAGCTAGGGATGTGCAAAGCCTGGATTCTCCGGGTGCCCTCCCAGCCCCTGCCCCCATTTGCCGGTGCCTGAACCATGCTTGAGCCCCTCCTGCACTCAGTGAGCAGCCTGCACTCACCCCAGCAGCCTTGTAGAGCTCGGCTGTCGCCATTTTTTGACAAATAAAATGGTTATCGCAAAAAAACGCATATTTGCGTATGTGTGGAAATGTGCGTTCTTGTGAATGCACATTTCCCCATACGCAAATATGTGCATTCGCAAAAATGCGCATTTTCGAGCATACACAAATATGCACATTTTTGCGACCGCCATTTTATTTTTCAAAGAATGGTGACTGTGGAGCTCTATAAGGTTGCTAGGGTGAGTTCGGGCTGCTCACCGAGTGCAGGAAGGGGGCGAGTGGGGGCAGGGGAGGTTCCACCGGATCCCCGGATGGAATCGGGCACCTGCGCTATCCCTAAGCTTAGCACATGGTATAACTCAAGGGTGCAGAACCTCAGTCCCAGGGTCCAAATCCAGCCCTCCAGCATTCCCGAAGTGGCCATGCCCCTTCCCTCTAATCATGTGGTGGTTTTCCAGATTCTGTTCAGGTCAGGTTTTTTTCCCCATTCTAAAAGGTTGAACTCTTTCTCCTAAATCTTAGCTACTTACTGGCAATAACAGTTTTATGTTAAAATATGCAGGTATTTTTGCTCCACCCCTTTTGCTTTTGGCCCTGCCCTCCACTGGAATTTATTTGGCCCACAATAGCTATTCCAAAATGGAATTAAGACCTCAGGCTGAAAGAAGTTCTGCTGCACCACTGATGTAACTAAACTGCTTGATGCAGAGACATCCCCACCCCCAGTCCTATGCTTTAAAAAGGATCCATCCTTCAAGATTTTGAGGCTTTGCAGGATAAAGATCCAAAAGCCAGGATGTGCAGGTCCTCTAAAGACAGGGACTCCTCATAAAGTTTCTCCTCAGAATCTGCAGGTAATGTAACAGGACATCTAGAGTTCCTCTCCATTGGTACTTGGAATCTGCATCCCCCAAGCCTTGGCCGAGAATCCAACAGGAAGAGACCCCACCTCACAAGTCAGTGTTATAAGAACAGATGGGAAGCCACCTGAAAGACCCAAAAAGCTTCCTGGCTGCCTTCCTGGAATGGCATAAGAGGTAGGGGTGGGGAGGTGTCAAGCAGACCACTGTACGTAGCTTGGGGATCAGTTGTGCAGGTCTACTATAATGAGTAAAAAGAAGCTGAAAGTGATAAATTAAAGGGCCGGAAGCTGGCAGGTGGAAATAGATGGGATTGTGACGATGAGTAGAAAGCTGAGAAGAGATTAATTTCCTGACAGGAAGGTTAATGCTGAGTAGTAAAGGGAGGAGTAATAAAGGCAATGGAAAAGGAGAGGAAAGGGAGGAGCAGTACATGGTGCAGAGAAAGAGATGACATTGGACAGATGAGAAATGAAATGGAAGCCAAACAAAAACTGTACTTTTTTTATTTTAAAGGAGATTTACTTTCACAAGTATGGCTTCTATCTCTTTTCGAGGAAAAGTTTAGGCAGTGTAATAATGATGGAAATGGTAGCATTTCAAAAATGTAATAACATATGTGAACATTACTTGCTTCTTCTTTTTTTAATCAACCAATTAATTAATGCTTCAATTGCATCCAGTGGCAAATGTTTTGATGAACATTTTGTGCTCTGATTTTTGTACCTAGAAAAATATACAAGTCATATGAAGACTTAGGGTGACATCTAGATTAGTCCATCAAAAGCACAGCAGGAAGCTGGGGTGAAACTCTCTTTTCCACCCAGCTCTCTCATCCTCTTCCTCTGTCCTTCCTCCTCCTTGGGATGGGAGAACCAGAGATTTTCAAGCTCACCTAAATTCTATGAAAATCACTTCAGCTCGCTCCCATTTTAGTTTTCAACCTGTTTTTAAGCTTGTTCAAAAGAGAAAAATGAACATTTCTGTGTGTATTTTTCAAAAGTACACACTTCTCCCCGCATTGACTAAAGTGTGAAAATGCATATTTTTAGAAAAAATGTGTATTTCAAAGTACAATTTTTAAAATACAAACACACATTTTTCAAATGCAAATGCAAATTTGGGAATTTGCAAACATTTCTAAAAAAAACAGAGAGAAGAAGAAGAGCACTCCTACTCGTGTTTCCATTTGGGATTGTAAACAGGACATGTTCACATGATTTGCGAACAGAAATGAAATTCTACTACATTCCTATCTCACCCCATCCCTGGCACCTGGAACAATGGAAAATGGAGTTTTGACAACTACTGTTGTTTGCTCCTTGACTGATGAAAATGAAAATAGGAGTGCAGCAACCTCAGTGCAGAAATTACCTTAAAGCAGGGCATATGGTTCAAATGAGCTGGAGGGTCAGATTCCTACCCAGCAGATGTTCTGAAGCTGCATCTGTGATTTTTCACCCCCAAAATGTCAGTGCTATCTCAATTTGATGAACATTGATTTCCCAAGCATCTGTTCCCCACTGTGATTTATTGTCTGGAATATAATCCAGGTAGGAACTACAAAGGAAAGGAAAAGGCAGCTTTGAAAGACACTGCAAAAGTCCACTTTCTGAGATTTGCTTGTTTCTAGGGATGGCGGAGAATTTCTCCCCGAAACTTCGGGGGGGCCGAGCGCCAACGTGTTCAGCCCCCCGAACAAGTTTCGGGGAGAAATTCTCCGCCCCCCCGCCCCCCGCACCCCCCCCGGGACGGGACTTACCTTTGCCGGATGTCCCTCCCAGCGGCGGGTCCGGCCGGCAGTTTGGCGGGTCTTCGTGCGGGGCGGGAGCGGCAGCCGGTCTTTTGACCGGCTGCCGCCGCCGCCGCCATTCCAAGAAAAGAAAACAAAAACAAAAACACCCCCGTGATAGGCTACGTGACGATTAACGTAGCCTATCATGGCTAGATTTGCAAAGTCAGCCGCGATAGGCTACGTTAATCGTCACGTAGCCTATCACGGGGGTGGTTTTTTTTTTAAAAAAAACTTTTGAGTTCGCGGCCGGGCGAGGCGAGGCGCCTCCTCCCCGGCCTGAATTTCGGCCAGGCGAGGCGGGAAGCCTCCCCCCCGGCCTGAATTTCGCGGGGGGGAGCAGCGAAGCGCCTCCCCCCCACCGCGAACAAGCTTCAAGGACAGGTAAGTGACTTTCGTCCACCTCTACTTGTTTCACCTCTGTAGTTTGAAGGATATTGACCAGTTGCAAATTTGCCTCCCACAGTCACTGAAAAGGCTGGCGAGCAGGAGACATTTCAACAGTGGGTCACTTTGTGAGTACGTATGCTGAGCCTTGAGCTTTTGTGTTCTGATAATGATAGAGTGTGGAGTACAGTTAGGTGCTGTGGGCCCAAGAAGGACGTTCTGTTCAGCACTCCACATTCATGGCATATTTTCTTACATAGGAAAAGCATGGTGTCAGATTTTCCACAAGCACAATGCAAAACCAGGTAGCATTTTTTTGGCCCATTGCTGGGGAAGTCATGTCAAGAACAAGTGTCTTACATGGCCTGAAGGGCACAGAGAAGCATCCACAATAAATGTGTGGGGAAAAGTTGTCTAACTAACCTTAGATGTATATGGTCAATAAACAGCTAGAGATTATGAGAATTTCATTCAATTTCTGTTTGATCTTATTCATCTGTGCATATGTTACCCTTACGACAGTTGGAAACATGTGTTGGCAATTTTCTTTAATAAGAAATGCATAATTCCTTAATAATTTGGTATCATATGTAGTGACTGGTAATCTACTGCAATTAGATTATAGTATTTCATTCTCAGTAAAGTGCAAGGTTTGGCAGTTGCTTTGGCTGAAACCTTTAGCAGGAAGCTATGTTGTCTGTTAAAATGCCTTTCTGTTCACTGAGATGTATCTTACCACGTCACCACACCTTGCTGGTCCCCTTTCACGTTTAAATAAACTATTGCTATTATCCTGAGTTTGTTCCTCAGAATGACTTTCTGAAACAGGTAAATGAGAAATAAAAGAGTTGTGCAGTGGAAACACGCAGCGCAGCATTCCCAGATGACATTAAACAAAAGTTGTATACATATTTGTTCTGTCAAAAGTTCAAGGTGTGAATCAGTCCTTGGCTCCCTGCTGAAACGTTTAAAAGGTGGCATCATCTTCCCAAGGCACTCGCTTTTACATTTAGTTTCAAGATCTTTAAAATCTACAAGTGGGCTGTGCCTACTTGGGGTCTTGCAAGCATTTGAGTAAGAGCGCTTGCACAATTGAGCAGCGCCAACGCTTGCTTGCAGGTTCAAGGCGAGTACAGGGTTGCTTGTGAGCAGGGCCTGTGTTAGTCTAGCTCAGTCGTCCCCAACCTGGTGCCCTCCACATGTTGTGGACTTCAACTCCCATCAGCCCCAGCCAGCATAGCCAATGGTCAGGAATCCTGGGAGTTGTAGTCCAACTTATCTGGAGGGCACCAGGCTGGAAAGGCGAGCCTAGATCCTGTGACTGCCAATGCCACCTCCCTGTTTCTCTTTCCCAACATCACACCCAGCAACATACATTGGGGCAGGAAAGGGAAAGTCAGTGGTGGGTCTTTTCCCACCGGGGACTGCGACTACTTATCACAGCCCTACTTCCTGACAGGAGAAAATGCTCAGCCAGGGCCTGGGGAACACCCACCTTAGGGTGGCCCCTTACGAATTGCCAAAAAAGAAGGCAATCGAGGTTTGCATAAAATCTGCACATGCTAATTCACATGCCCAGATGCAAATTTAGAGATGACTGTTATAATGTAAATAGAAATACAATTTCATAGTGGGACCTGGTGACCTCTGTGCCTGCCTGTTCAGTTTGCTGTCCAGGTGCTAACTGTTGATGGACAATTTCAGGGCCCCTGTTCTCCCCCCTTATGATCCTTTATCTTTAAACCAGACTTGGACAGGACAGCCCTTCAGACAGAGGACACCTTCAAACAGAGGATGGTCCTCTTGCAGCCTTCATATAGAGAACTGTCCTCTTGAAAAGAGGACACACCCATCTCCTCCACCTTCCCCTGCCATGCCCCAGAGGTGAGTTATTTGGGCTTGAGGCAGAGAAAGAATGAACACCCTCCAAGCTTTTAGTGAGTATTCATGTTGCACACTAACAAAAAGCTCAAGCTTTAATGGGTGTTTGCAGACTCAAACCTTTTGTCAGCGAGGAATGGGATGATCATGGACCCTCAGTGCCTTCTTTATCGATCTCATTCCAGAAAGAGCTGTGCACAAAAGCAGGGTGTGCAACTGATAACAATGCTTCGTAATCGGATGTGCATATGCATTCACATCTCAGTCCAGAGGCACACTCACAGTCACAACTGATAGCAGGGGTGAACAAACACCCATTTGCCTCCCCATCTGCACAGGTTTGTTTGTTTTCCTTACATGCAATGGCATTCCAGAACAGGTTTATGCATTCATTTCTGGACTGGCCCTCGTTTGTATTCAGTAATAGGCATCTAATATGTGGTTGCATAGTTAGAACAGCTGTTCTACATCTGAAAAGCCCAAACATGTGGCCAACCTGATCACTGGACCGAGAGCATCGTCTCTCATCTTGTATATTTATTCCAGTAAACATGAACACAATATTATGCTGTACGTGGTATAACCTGGGTGTAGGGCTGATATCTTGGCTTTCAGGGCATGGTGGTGGCAGATGGAGGTGGGGGAAACAGGTTAATATAGGCCAGCCGATATACAAATAGTCTAACATGTTTACATCAAAACAATTTACAGTACAATCATATGCATATCTACTCAGAAATTAGTCCCACTGAGTTAAATGGGAGTTACTCCCAGGTAGGTGGGTACAGGGTTGCACTGTTAATTTAGTAATTTTAATATAGAGTTAATAACAATACCCATAGGAAACATCCAAGTGCTTGCCAGTTATCTCCAGTGCCTTTGTATTCAGCTAGCCAGAACACAGGTAGATGGGAACAGATTACGCCATACAGAGGAATTAGGTAGAATACTGCCTGTATGTTTTTTTTAGTTTCTATATCCGTAAGAAAAAGGGGCTAGAGACTCTTTAAAAACAAACAACACAACCACCCCTCAAAAAGCGGAACATTCAGGAGAATGTCTTTAGAAGGAGGGTTAACCTCTCCATGCACCATGGGTTGTATTCAATGGGTTATCTCCAATGTTAGTCTGACTCAAGCCCCATTCATTTCAGTGGGTCTACTCTAAGTAGGGCTAAATGGGATACAACCCCTTGTCCTTTTCTGATTCTTAAATAAACCTCAGGAAGTTTTTTTTCCATCTGTATGAAGATACCTCCATATGATATAGAAATACAATGATACATAGTTAGAGAACATGTCTAAAGACATATTCACTGGTATTAGGGATGTTAGAGGAATCCGATTGTGGGGTGGAGCTCAACAAACTTTCGTCAGCTTGCCCCCCTGGACTCCATTTTGTCTTCTGCCAACTGGCCTCACTTGGTGCACGACTTGGGCCACCTGGCAACATTTCTGGGGGTTCTGGCATGAAAAAACATTTGCACAACTTACAGCTGCAAACTGTGTACATTTGCACAATTTGTGCAAATTACAGCCATAATTTTCACAAATTATGCAAATTTGCACAATATGTGGCCAAAATTTGTGCAAATGGTACCCGGGGTGCCAGGTGAGGGATCTAATTTGTGCAAATGGTACCCAGGGTGCCAGGTGAGGGATCTAATTTGTGCAAATGGCACTCACAGGCACCATATTGGGGAAATGGGAATTTTAGAAAAAAATCCTGATTAAGTTCCCGGATTTTGGGAAAAAGCCCATGGCTTGGCTTGCTAATGCAAGCTGAGCCAGGCTCTGGGAAAATCCAATGAGCCTTAAAAGAGCCGGATGTCTCTGTGATGGCCATCCCTAAGTGGCATTTGGAAAAGAAAACACAGTACTACCATTTAAGTCGCACGGGAATATGAGAAGCTTAACAGGCATGGGAGTATCCATATTTGATACTCAGACAAAAAGATGATTCAGGAAGGAATATTATGTGTATTCTCCTCCTCAGAGTATTTCAGTGGGACCAAATCACTTTCTTACATTTAGGTAAACACCGCTAAAGATTGGTAAAGATAAATGGCATTCCCAGTTCTTACATACTAACATTTATTACTCTTTGTAGTTTCACTTGATTTAGATCATATAAAACTATAAAAAGAAATGAAGCTTTAGGGGAAGTACAAGTTGTTACTCTTTTGAAAACCTTTAGTATTTGTTGTCTTTGGCATGGAATTTGTACTCTGTGACATAATTTTGATATTACCTGTTTAGAATAGCATACTTTCAGGTAATTTTGCAAGACAGAAAAAACATACGGTTGGGAGCACAAAGTTATAGAAGCACTTACATTTGCACTGTGATCACTTCCACTAACACAGATGACATCTTGTTTTTGAATTGTTAGTACCTCTTTTGTAAGCCTCAGTCGGATTTCATAGGCGTTTTCGGATATTTCATCATATAACAATGCAATTCCAGTTTTTGTCTGTAGAACCAAGGCAATAAAAAACAGAGATCAAAGATGTCAGATATCTTTTAAAAAATACATCTGATAAAGATAAATTTATAATGCATGTCTTATGTGTTCATAATAATGATTTTCCCTCATCTGTTTATACTTCTTGTGTGTTAAGAAGTAGCAAGGAGATATATCAGAAATATCCAAGTAATATTCTATACCAATCTTCATGGATTGCCTAATGCTATCAAGCAGTTTAGCTCTTGCACATTTGCAAAGTCTTGTATTGCAAGTAAAGTTCATCCTGTCCCAGGCATGTTTGTCGAGTTCTTCCAACCTTGCCTCTTAAAAAAACTCTCCCCATCCCCCTGCAACAGAACAGTGCTGATGCAGTACTGTGCCAATGCTAGAGGATTATGGGAACTTAGAAAGTGACACAAGGCAAATGGCTTGAATGCCCTCTCCCACTAAAATGCAGCACTCTTGCATGGCATTTGGGCTTCCCCCAAGAAAAGGTGCTGCTGTGCCAAGAGATACTGGAATTTTTCTCAGCAGTGACCCAAGAAGATAACACACTTCTTTTGGCCAGTACTAGAAACATAATTGGCAAAAGGAGAAAGTGACGGCAGAGGATGAGATGGCTAGATAGCATCACTGATGCAATGAATATGGACTTGAGCACGCTCCGAGAGAGAGCAGAGGACAGGAAGGCCTGGCGTACTGTGGTCCATGGGGTCACAAACAGTCGGACACGACTGAACGACTGAACAACAAAAAAAGAAACATAATTGATCTTCTGCTCTACTGGCCTCTTTGCAAGGTTCAATAGGATTGGCATGATATTGATATTTAAAGAACTTCTACAATTAGGGATATTGGAGGAATATGATTGGGGGTAGAGATCAATGAGTTTGCACCAACTTCGCCCCCCGGACTCTGGCTCACAGATCCCTGAGCTGGCCCAACTTGATACATGCCGATTTGGGCAAGCTTGTGGTTTTCCACTTTTTAAAAATTTGTGCAAGTCACAATTTGTGCAAAAACACAGGTATAAATATCTATGGAAATCGTGATTTGTGCAAAATTACAGCTGTAAATAGCATAATTTGTATGAAATTGAACTATTTATGGCCATGATTTTGCGCAAGTCATGATTTCTGTAAATATTCATGTCCGCAATTTTGTGCAAATCGTGACTTGCAGATTTTTTTAAAAGTGGGAACGTTCCCAAGTTTCAGGAACTGATCTGCTGCTTGGCTTGCAAATGCTTGCTGAACTGGGGGCACTGGGGGGGGATACATCAAGACAAACATGAACAGGATTTCCCCTTGACGACCATCCCTATCTACAATCAAAGTAAATATTCTCTCATGTAGCGTGAAACACTGGGAAAAGATACTTTATTCATTTTATTTATTAATGTTATTTATATCCCACCTTTCCGGGAAAAAATAGTACTCAATGCAGTTAACGATAAAATCCAGATTAAAAACAAAAGCTTGCTTAAAACGTAAGGCAAAAACAAATAAATTCAAAACACAATTCAAAAGACAACAATACCCAAAATATCCAGATTAAAAGTTGAGACACAAGTACTTATCTGAAACTTTTCCAACTAGTCAAACCAGGACTGAATAGATAATACTTTTATTTTATAAATCAACTAATTTACACAGAATCATTCCCTTTTATATATATATATAAACATTATCTGGTTTGTTTCACTTTGTTGTTGTTCAGTCGTTAAGTCGTGTCCGACTGTTCGTGACCCCATGGACCATAGCACTCCAGGCCTTCCTGTCCTGCGCTCTCTCCCGGAGTGTGCTCAAGTCCATATTCATTGCATCAGTGATGCTACCTAGGGATGGCAGAGAATTCCGCCACGGATCTTGGTGAGGCCGAATGCCAGTGCATTCGGCCCCCCAAAATCTGTGGCGGAACGGCCTGCCACCCCCCGCCCCCCGGGATGAGACTTACCTGGGGCGGATCTTCCGGGTGGCGGCGGCTCTGGCGGCGGCTGGTCTTCCGACCGGCTGCTGCCGCTGCCATTTGCAGTCTTGTTGGTTTGGTTTTTTTTTTTTTTACAAGACGTGATAGGCTACGTAAAGACTTACATAGCCTATCACGTCTGGCTTAAAAAAAAACGCATACGCAAATGGCGGCGGCTACGGCCACCTCCATTTGCGTTCCTTAGTTTTGGCCATCTTAGTCTATGTAAATATTTACGTAGAGTAAGACGGCCAAAAATAAAGAACGCAAATGGCGGCGGCTGTAGCCGCCGCCATTTGCGTATGCGTGTTTTGTTTTTTAAGCCAGACGTGATAGGCTACATAAGTCTTTACGTAGCCTATCACAGCTGACTACAGGGATGCAAAAGGCGGCAGCTACGGCTGCCACCATTTGCATCCCTGCTAGCCAGCGGCCGAATGTCCAGCTGCTGGAGGAGCTGGCCGGAGGCTCAACGGAATCCCCGCGGACCGGAGCCGACCGGCCAGGATTCCGGGGAGAGGGACGAAGCGCCTCCCCCCCTAGTGGAATCCAGCAGAGCCAGGTAAGGGGAGTTTCGTACATCTCTAATGCTATCTAGCCATCTCATCCTCTGCCATCCCCTTCTCCTTTTGCCTTCAGTCTTTCCCAGCATCAGGGTCTTTTCCAGTTAGTTTTCTCTTCACATTAGGTGGCCAAAATATTTGAGCTTCAGCTTCAGTATCTGTCCTTCCAATGAGCACTCAGGGTTGATTTCCTTTAGGATTGACTGATTTGACCTCCTTGCAGGCCAAGGGACTCGTAAGAGTCTTCTCCAGCACCACAGTTTGAAGGCATCGATTCTTCGGCACTCAGCCTTCCTTATAGTCCAGCTCTCACAGCCATATGTTGCTACGGGGAAAACCACAGCTTTGATTATACGGACCTTTGTCGGCAAGGTGATGTCTCTGCTTCTTACTATGCTGTCTATGTGTGCCATAGCTTTCCTCCCAAGGAGCAAGCGTCTTTCATTTTCATGGCTACAGTCACTGTCTGTGGTGAACTTGGCGCCCAAGAAAATAAAATCTGTCACTGCTTCCATTTCTTCCCCTTCTATATGCCAGGAAGTGATGGGGCCAGATGCCATGATCTTAGTTTTGTTAATGTTGAATTTCAAACCAGCTTTTGCACTCTCCACTTTCACCCTCAACAAGAGGCTCTTTAGATCCTCTTCGCTTTCATTTATTTTGTTAAAAAAAAAAGATACTAACTAAACCAAAAGACAGCTGATGAAGTGCTTGTTTTTATCTGTCACTTCATCAATCACAAGTAAAAGTGTCAAGAGACAACATACAGAAGCAGCAGGAAAATAATAACAATACAGACTGTCAAATGGAGTGAAGGAAAAAGTGGGGCTTGGCCACTATTGGAACTATAAAAAGCAACCACTTTTATATATTACAAAAAGATGGGGGACACATTCCCATACATTTAGAGCATTTTATAAAACATTTCATAGTTTCGGAAGTAAACATTTTTCTAGCCAAAGATCAGTTCTCTCTGAAAATGCAGCAGTTTTCTTTAAAATGGAAGGGAACAGAATCAGCTGCAAAACTAGTCCTTCTCTCTTAGAATATGCACTGTGAAAAATGGAAAAAGTATTAGTTTGTGTGATCTCAGAAACAGGCAGGAAGCACAAAAATTCAGAACTGCTTCTCTAGCCACAGACTATGACACACGGGGCAGATCAATACTTAAGTATAGTCATACCAGAACAGAAAGATCACACAATCATAATAATAAAATCAATCATTAATAGCACACATAGCTTCACTCAGTGAATCTTTTTCCATTCTCTTGAAAAGGTGAACATGCTAAACACATTTCAATTCAAATGTATAAAATAGTCAAAGTTTGCCAACAACTGAACACAAGCTGCAGAATTCACTTCAGTTGCACCATGCACCCAGGAAACAAGATCTGATAACACAGTGTCTATTGCATATGGGTCAAAGGCAGAAAGGCTATACTTTTAGGTGAAATCTTGAAAGTCCCAGCTTTCAGTTGGTTTTAGAGTGGACAGGACCATGAAGTTGATTGACAAGTTCACCCCAATAAAAGGCTGCAATCTCAAATTTGGAATTAAGCTCCATTAAAATCAATAGAAGCTACTGTAAAAGACGAAGATTTAATTTGCACAGTACTACCAACCTATTGTAACCCTCCTTGGAAATTTGTAATTGAAAAGTGTTTTGAAGGAGTGAATGAATAAATACAAACTCCAAATTGGATTACAAATTGGATTGCAGCTTTTGAGTTCATTGTGGAGGTGTGTACCCAAAAACTAATAATTAAAAAAGACCCTATTTGTACAGAACCCCCCCCCCCCTCGGTGTCTATTTAATGTGTGCAAAATAATTGAACATTTCTGGAACTGGGGAAAAAAATCTGCTACAGTCCACCACCACTTATTGGAATGGAATCACTGCAAAATCTTGTCAGCCTTAAATGGAACTGAATACCCAGCGTTGCACATCCCCTAGCTGGGCAGGACTGCTCAGGCAGCCTGGTGGCATCCTTCTTAATTTCCAACTGGATGTCCAATGGAAATGATGTTATGACTGCTACTGTGAACTCATCCCCCACCCCAATGTGGGTGCAGGGGGAAAGACCTCATTCAAAAAAGAGGTATGGGACCCTGCAGAGGCCTCTGGCACAACGGGAGACACTGAAGACCCTATATCACAACTGAACAGCTTTATTTGCCCAGCACCAAGCACACCTCATTTAGGCTCCCTGACAACCACACTCACAAACCTGGACCTGCTGGCACCTCAGACTCTCCTCTCTCTGTCCCAACCCACACATAGCTGAACCCAGAAAGACATTGAGAGCTGGCCTGGTGGAAGAATGCTAATCTGGTGTGTGAACGGCGTTACCATCAGGGATCTACTTAGATGAAGGGAGATGTGTGTTGTGACACAACAGATGACTAGGAAAGGTAAGGAACTGACTGGGTGGATACAAATCTCCCTGCGTCCCCTGAGCCTTCGCTGGGATAACAACTCCATTTGTGCCGTTTGGCTTTAATTTTTGTGAACCGCCCAGAGACCTTCGGCTATTGGGCGGTATAGAAATAAAACAAACAAACAAACAAACAAACTCCATTTAGGGCTCCCATTGGCGGCTCCAGCTCCAGCTCACCAGACCTACAAAGGTACAAAGAAATGATGGCTTGAAAAGGCACCTGCAACGTTTTAGCAAGTGCCTTCCCACGCAGCCAGGTTGTGACAGTGGGTAGTATCTAGTATGCAGAGTGTTTGCTCTGCTGCTTGTGTGATCAATGGAGCATGGTGGTGTGTTGCTGTGTATGCTGTACTTTGCTCTGTGGGTTGTGTTCCCTTACCTCCCCAAAGTTTGTTTGGATTGTTTGAATTTGGCTGGGTGAACCTAAAACTTTGTATTACTCTAATGTAAGTTTGTGAGGACTATTGTGCATGAGTAGGGGGGTTATACCTTCCTACCCAGCTACTTTTCTTCCCAAATTCATCCCCCCCCAAGGGGGAGGGGCTAAAGGGAATAAAACCCTCCCAAATGGAGTTCTGGAGAAGGAGTGGCTGTGGGTATGCTCATGTACAGACATGTATTTTTGGATGCTCAGAAGTTTGCAGGCATGCTTACCAGCATTTCAGATTCTTTTCTGTGTGGCTCTGGGATGATGATGATAATGATGGTGATGATGCTGCCTCCCCTTTTGCAATGGGTTGCTCCTGAGTTCCATCATCACCATCATCATGGGTGGCTGTATAGATTCTCCCACCTCTTTTTCAGTCATGAGATTAAAGTCACTTGATTCTTTGTTCAATGGGAGTTGTTCATGGAATCGGAGAATGTGGGTCCAAAGGGGTGCTTTTGTGTAGCTCTGTGAATTCCCCGCCTCTTTGCATTCATGATCTTAAAGGACATGTACCTCAGTTTCCTCTTTCTGTGGTATGGCTTTCTGGCTGCTGGGGATTCAAAAGACTGTTCTGCTTCTGCTGACCCCTCGGGTCCACTTCTGCTGCCCTCTGTCCCACCAGCCAGATTAGCCACCAGCAGCCACAGGGAACAGCTTTCGTTATAGTCAGTAACTTTAGTCTCACTGATGAGGATTCCCCAGTCTGAAATTAATTTGGAACTTCCCTTGCCCCACGCTAAGCATTAAGTAAGCTTCTTAATACACCCATATCTGCAATTTCAACTATCCAGTGAGGTAATTACAGCTGAATCAGGGCTTGGAAATTGTGCATTGGCTGGTCCTAAACCCCTGATTGTTCCCGTTGCAAGTTATCATGCTGATAGAGGCTGCAGAAAGTCTATTATGCTGTAACTGTAGTCCTTATGAAGATTCCCCCCCCCCCAATAAATTAGTGGCACCATTTGAAAGAAAGAGTAATTAATTGGTTATCTTAACTTGACTATTGAGATATATTCTGATAACACATATAATACAAGTTTAACCACACAATTCTATATAATACAGTAATTTTTAAATACTGTTTATTAATATCCATTAGAAAACTATTTAAATACCATAGATCATAGCAACAGAACAAAAATTAAAGTAACTTTAGATATCTCCAGACATCAAAGTGACCGTGTGTGTGTTTTTGCATGCTTTTTGCTCTTTTCAAACTGAGAAATGAGAGGGAAAAGCATACTGCCAACAAAAGGAATAGTGCAAGCCTATGTACGACTACTCAGAAGTAAGTTCCACTAAGTAAATGAGATTTACTTCCATGTAAAGGTGAATAGGATTGCTGCCTTAAAAATTCTTCATATACCATCTTCATATTCTAATTATAAATTAAACACACAACAAAATTCAGCTCAAATGAGAAAAAGCATTCTGTCTTAATACTTGACAATGGATAATGTTATGTCTCATAGGGGTCAGAATCTTCTGTTTTCCAGTCCTGAGGCATATGCAGTCAAATAGATCTTAGATGTGTGATATTGGAAGTATAAAACTCTTTTAGAGAGCAATCCTATGGCCTCTAGACACTGTCTAGAGGGCCACAGAATATGCTCTTTTCCGGGAACCGACCTCCCCCTTCGTCTGCGCTGCCACCGAGGCAGCATGGAGAAGCCCCATCCTCCACACTCAGAAGGCGGGCGCAGAGCGACTGTGACGGGGTGGGGCTGGAGGTGTTCTGGGATGGGGAGAGCGGAGCTGCATGTACAACACTTCCTATGTGTCGTATGGCAGCTTCCTCTCCTGGTCGCCCCCCCCCCCCCCGCTAGACAGCCAGAAACGGCTGTCTAGCAAAAAGAGCAAAGAATAAACAGGAGAGGCATGGAGGGAACGATCCCCCCATGCCTCTCCTGCCTTCCTTTGTATAGGTGGTCGCCTCTGAGCTTGGAGGATCCTATCTACTTAGGATTGCGCCCTAAGTCCTTAATCGAGATAGCTATGTATTTCTGACATATAACTTTCCAGCATATAACTGTACGGCCATCTTCAGGAGAACTACAAGTCAGCAAAGGGTCCTTGGAATGAACCAATGATTCTAACAAATAAGACCTCATGCCAAATCGCACCAAACAACACTGTTTAAAAAACTAGCCTAGATGTCATAAAACTGAAACGAAACTATGTTGCTGAAGGAGTGCAGTCCGTCTTTCCACTTTCCAACTAAAAAGCAATGCTCTACATTTTATTTTCCCAAACACACAAGCAAGGTGGTGAGCGCTCCAACACACATCCACTATACATAGATAGAATGTGCCCCATTTATTACTTATATGGAGTCTCTCAATGAAAAGCCTTGTTAAAAATAGCCCTGGGTTATAATGTAGGCATTTTCTGTTAATGACATTAGCCTTGGAACAGGAGTGATTAACAGCTGGTTCTCAATCTGTGTGATCTTAATCATGAGAAAGTAAGCAGTAATGGCTTGTTTAATTACTGTAAACACAATGTGTCACCAGCTAATTAGATATGATTGATTATTGTCAACCTCATTCTCTGCTCAAGACATCAGACGCAAACATTTGAATTCAACAATATATGCCCAGAATCAACTTTCAGAATGTCACTTTCAGTAAAATGACAGGTATTAAGGGGGGGAAAATGTTACCACCACTGAATATGATACTGAAAATTGTTAGAACAGAGTCAGTGACATCTGGATGGGCAATGACATTTTTAAACAAAACAAAACTCAGAAAATTTTGTTTTAAATTGAAAGGTATTTTGAATAGCTTAGAATCAAATATTTAAATGTATTACTGTAATGTACACAACTTCAATTTTGCAGGCAAATAGACCAAAAAACTACCCCAAAGAAAAACAAAACAGATTTAATAAGTATTGATTTTTTGAAAAAGTGACAATTACCCACTATGGGCATACCAGTACTTGAAGGGTGGCAGATAAGTCTAATAATAAATAATGCACTGAGTTTAGAACTTCTGAAAAATTGTAACATTTCAGCTCATTGGCCACTTACAGGTGGCATTCCTGTCTACCTCCCTCTTAAAACATAGGTATTCTGAGTAGCTACTCCTATTGACTTCACTATCATTTGAGTGATACAATTTACTCCTGTAATTTAATTGGTATTATTTATTTATTACACATCTATACTCCCAATAGATGAAGCTCTCTAGGTGATTCACAAAGCAAAACTTAAAACTATAAAATGCAATTGTGTACTAAGAAAAATAAAAAAAAACATTTAAAAGCTTGATGACAATACTGATTTGTCTACTGCTGGAATGCAGACCAGACAAAGTCATTTTTGTAAACAGCTACACTATGTGTAATGATGACTTTTCCATCATGCTTTCCACATAAACAGACTACATAAACATGTCCCCCCCCCCCAGGTTAATTGAAAAATCCATCATAAAAACTAAACTAAGCTGCAGCCCAAATCAATAAAATAGTTGTTGAGTAAATATTTTCTTTGATGGATTCTTCATATGGATGCTCAGGCACTTCTTCAGAGAACCATTGCATTGAAGATATTAATATCAGATTGCCAAATTAAATCTACATTTAAGAAAACACCCCATTTAAATGCTAGGTTAACACTTCTGTTCCCCACATTTCTGCTTTAAAGCAATATGAAGACAAACCTTCCTTAGTTAGCCTGAGTATATTATTTACAGGGGGCAGGGGGGAGGTTTCCTCCACAGAAAGTGAAAGGCAAGCCAAAACATCCAAGGTCTGTAATCCAGTCAATGAATGAGAGTGAACGATTCCCTTTCCTGCCTCTTTCTTTCCTTTTCTTGACTCCCTGTATCACCTGTTAATGACTGAGTAGAGCTTCTTGCAGGAGTTTATTCTGACTGGTTTATAGCGCACTTCCAGCAGGCACAGTCTGTGTGTAACTGAAGAATGTTCAGTTCAAATGTTCAAAATGAGAATGTTTTTGAGGATAATCACAGGGTCCTATAAACCTGGGATCCAACCCCTAGTCACCCACCCCCATGAGGGCAGAAAGCACTTCCATGTATGCAAAAAGAGGCGGGGGAAGATGCAATTTTTCCTTCCAGTGGCAATCCCTTGTTCCTCGTGAGACTTGGCTCCAGAGGTCCCATGACTTCAGTGTACTTGGGGTGGTGGGATGAGAGGCTGTTGCTAGAAAGAGGGAATTGAGAAGCCATATATGCAACTACAAGTGGAACACTGCATGTGGTGATTTGGATTCCAGCTACCTCCCAAATAGGAATTAAGACATCCTTGTATTTAACAACTTGCCTGGTCACCATAGGTGACAAGGGGCCGCATCCAGTGCTGCTCATGCAGAAACTACAACTTCCAGAATGGGACAAGTCAGTGGAGCTCGTAGAAGGGAGTGCCTCTGACTTGTCCCATTCCAGCAGTAGCGGTCCCAGCTAGTTTCTTGGGCTGTGCTTAGGGATGTACAGAAGTTCCGCCACGGATCTCGGGGAGGCCAAATGCCAGTGCATTCGGCCTCCCGAAATCGGTGGTGGAACGGCCCGCCACCCCCCCGCCACCCCCCCGGGACGGGACTTACCTGGGGCAGATCTTCCTGGTGGCTCCGGCAGCGGCTTGGCGGCGGCTCGGAAGACCGGCTGCCACCGCCACCATTTCCAAGTTTAAAAAAAAAAAGTCATAGGCTACGTAAAGATTTACGTAGCCTATCACGGCTGATTAAAAAAAACACACAAAAACGCGCATACACAAATGGCGGTGCCCATGGGCGCCGCCATTTGCGTTCCTTATTTTGGCACGTCTTAGTCTACGTAAACATTTACGTAGACTAAGACAGAGAAAATAAGGGGAACGCAAATAGCGTAGACGCTACGCTATTTGCGTTCCCCTTATTTTCGCTGTCTTAGTCTACATAAATGTTTACGTAGACTAAGACGTGCCAAAATAAGGAACGCAAATGGCAACGCCCATGGGCGCTGCCATTTGTGTATACACGTGTGTGTTTGGTTTTTTTTAATCAGCCGTGATAGGCTACGTAAACATTTACATCGCCTATCACGGCTGACTGCAGGGACACAAACGGCGGCGGCTACAGCCGCCGCCATTTGCGTCCCTGCTAGCCAGCGACCGGATGTCCAGCTGCTGGTGGAGCCGGCCGGCAGCTCCACAGAATCGCTGCGGAGCACAGCCGGCCGGCCAGGATTCCGGGGGGGGGGAGGAATGGAGCGCCTCCCCCCCGGCGAGGATTCCGGGGGGAGGGATGGAACGCCTCCCCCCGCACCATCAGCATAATCCCCGAAAGGTAAGTGATTTTCGTACATCCCTAGTTGTGCTAGCAAGAGCTAACGTCCTGTCACACTAGCAGTCTTCTTGCTGGCATAACATGTTTAGGGCTGGCAGATTGCCAGTGCTGGATACCGCCTAGAGAATTGTATGGAAATGTTCAAGCTCATGGAGGAGGGACAGATCACTGCATCCCTCCTCCACTAGCCCATTTGGTTTCCATTCTCCGTGATCAGCATGGAAATTCAGTGGAATTGTATGGGATTAGAGGGATGGATCACTCTGTCCCTCCTCCATCAGCACACTTAGTTTTTAATTCTCCATGGCCAGCATGAAAATACAGTGGGCTGCTGGGGGAGGAACAGACCATTTGGTAGTAGGCTTTAAAAAAAAACAAAACTAGCCTGCTAAATAGCTGGTAAGCTTGTATTTTCAAGACTTTTCAGGCTTGCTCCAAGGCAGCTCTTAGCAGGCTCGCTAAAAGTAATAATAGTAATAAGAATAATTCCATGCTACTCACTTTTGTAGGCTTATTTATTCTTGTGGGCTGGATTAATATAGGTCATAAAAAAGATATTGCCACACCAGGCACACATATGGCATAATTTCAAAGGTTTTTCAAAGCCAGGGAAGAAGCCACCACCAAAAGAAAATTAATAAAGCAAACAGCCTTGGATTGTGTTAGGCAGAACCTGAATTTTACAAGCTCCCTTTGTGCCCTCTGGCATAGTAATCTCTTTACTTTCTTTCCTCATTTGCATAATTGCTCCTTTTCTTAGCACTGAGATATGGCAAGAAAATAAATAAAGGCGTGAGAGGTATTTAAATATTTACGCTAATATCTTGGTAGATTAAGAACAGCATAGCTTGAATTTGCACATCTGGTGCCATTAATAAAACAGCTGAAATCTGCAGGCAGTTCTTTTAAATCTCCCCAAAATCAAAAAGGTAAATAAGAGAGATGGAAGCATTTAGAAGCCAAAGGCTGCAAAAACTAGATGCCCTTGAAAATGATCATAGAAACAAGAAACCTACTGGGGGGAGATTATAGGAAAGTCAGGTTAGTAGCTCCAAAGAAAACAAGCAAAAGACATGATGGATAAGAGATTACAGTGTGTCAATACAAAAATACTCGGCACTATTCAGTATAAAGACAGCTCATCCATATATATGGCACAATTCATTGATCAAGAGAACCGTATATTTGTTATAAAAGAGCTTCCAAGAATTAATTTCCAAAATGCGATTACTTTCTAACATCACAGTCAATGTTATTTGCACAGAAACAAAGCAAAATTATGCCCCCTCCTCACAAAAAAAATCCCACTTTCTTAAATGGCGATAACATGCCAAAAATATGGCTTGAAAAGTAATTAGCCTATGAGTTATTGTTTTGAATGCATTATCCTTGAAAATAAACATTTCTCCTGGTAGTTTCTAGGGTGGCCATGTGTCCTCTTTTACAGTGTTAAGTCCTCTAGTTAAAGGGCTGCCAGGGGACTGTCATTTTTTTTTTTAGGTGTCCTCTGTTTGAAGGGCTGTCCAGTTCAAATCCAGTTTAAAGATAAGAACCATCAGAAGGTTTCTAGAGCTGGGCCTAGAAATTTCCCATCAACAGAACCTGGATGACAGAATAAAGCGCGGAGGTCACCAGTCAAGGTTTTTCACACTATAGTGAGAGGTACTATATTTCTATTTAAATTAGATTAATTATTTCTAAATTTGCATCTATACATATAAATTAGTATATGCAAGTTTTATGCAAATAGATATCCTCTTTTGTTCTATTTTTTGTTGATTCATGTCTTATTTTTTGGTGATTCACAAGTGACCATCCTATAGTTTCCCCTAAATGGTTGCAAAAAGAATTTTGCTAGTTTTACTTATAAGTCCAGTTATCATTGTTTGGGATGGGGGTTTTGCAAACATTGCCTCAAAGTATTTCATTAGCCATGTTGCACTGTAAGTATGATATTCTGGCTTATAAATGTAATGAGAAAAAGGCCGAACTCCCTCCCTCACACTAAAGTAGAGATCCAAACCGCAGATACAGTCCTTCTCCACAATAATATGTTTACATACACAGGCTAAAGCCATCCAGGTTTTCTTTCACCTTATCCCAAGGGCCATAATCTCCCTAGCACAGATGCAACATACTGCTAGGGATGGCGGAGAATTCCACCACTGATCTCAGTGAGGCCGAATGCCAGTGCATTCGGCCCCCTGAAATCCGTGGCGGAATGAAGCCCCTCCGCCCCATCACCCCGCGAAAGGCACGCGAAATGGAGCACCTACCTCGTGCCGTTCACACTGTTTTGCGAATGGCGGCCACGTCTGCGGCCGCCATTCACTCCACAATTTTTCCCGTGATAGGCTACATAAAGACTTACGTAGCCTGTCACGGCTAATGCAGGGATGCCATTTGCGTCCCTGTGGAGGCCGTGATAAGCTACATAAATATTTACGTAGCCTATCATGGGAAAAAAAGGGAAGGCAAATGGTGGCCGCCATAGCCGCCATTTGCGTTCCCTTTTTTTCGCCATGATAGGCTACGTAAATATTTACGTAGCCTATCACGGCAAAAAAGGTGGCCGCCATTTGTGTCCCTGCACAGCCCAGCAGTGGCCGGATGTCGCTGTGGGCGGCCCCAGCCGGCAGCTCTGTGGAGTTGCCGTGGAGTGGAGCCGGCCAGCAAGGATTTCGGGGGGAGGGACGGAGTGCCTCCCCCCCACCGCAGATGTCACGAAACGAAACAGGTAAGTCGTTTCGTACATCCCTACATACTGCAAGTAAAATTAATGTAACCAGTATGGATGGCAGAGAATTCCGCCACAAACTCCAATGAGGCCTCCTGGAGTCCGTGGCGGAACAAAAAACACCTCCGACACCTGGGGGAATCCACGTTGGCTGGATCCTACCTGCTGCCGTCCATCCACTGCCGCCCAGTGCCGCCTGTCTGCTATGTCATTTACGTCCCTGCTTTTTGCCATGATAGGCTATGTAAATCTTTATGTAGCCTTTCATGGCAAAAGGCAGGAACACAAATGGCATCTGCCATGCCGGATGCCATTTGCATCTGAAGACCGGCAGTCTGGCAGTGGATGGGGTCGGCCGGCAGCTCTGCGGACTTGCCATGGAGTGGAGCTGACCGGGGAGGAATCCGGGGGGAGGAACAGATCACCTCCCCGCCCCCGCGGACCCCCCGGTGGACTCGGAAAGGTGAGTTCCGTACACCCCTGGTAACCAGGTAGGGAGGAGACAACTGGTAGAGGCAAGCAGTGCACAGCTAGACAACCCCCACAGGAGTCTTTCTAGCACAGGGATAGGCAACATGGCGATGCACCCCTGGACACCTTTCTTGTCACCCACCAAGATGTCCTATCCCTCCCACTATTTTTTAGTGAACACTTTTTTTACCACCAGCTGGGACTGCTGTGAAATAGGTTTCTGCTAGTGCTGAGAACTGTGGGTTCAAAGGAGTTGTTTAGTGTGGTGGGGCTCAGCCCCCCCCCCCCGCCTTGTGCTCAGTCTTTTTGTCAGGTTACTAGTCCTTTGCCATGCCTCCCATGGCAGCTATTTTGTGCTGGTGCCCAGGACAGTTTTTCAAATTGTCAAATGTGCCCACAGCCCCCAAAGGCTGCCTACCCTTGTTGTACCTGTAGTGGTCAAAATAAAAAAGCTCATGGTTTTATGATCTAACCAACTTGGTTCTGAAATGTTGTTGTGGAGAATAGAATGGTTCTAGTCAGTTCTGCTGAAACTCTGAAGTGGAATCCATTAGAATGGCCATGTGTCCTACTATTCAAAGTCTTCTGCAGTCTAACTCTGCTTTAAAGATAAAGAACCATAAGAAGGGAGAGTAGAGGTATTGAAGTTGGCTAGTAGGAAAGAAGGAAAATGAACCATTTCTCTCATTATGGCCACTATCCTAGTCAATCAGAGAGCTCTGTTCATCTTAGAAGACAAGCAGCGATAGGATCCTATGTGCTAAGAGATAGTAACTAACTTGTATACTCTGCCTAGATGGTCTAGTTCCTAGACTTCTAAAGTGAGTTATTTTAAGAAAAAATAATCTCATGCCCTCCTGTAATATTCAAGATTAGTTCAGAGATAAACTTGAGGTAACCCTCTGGATACCAACTCCAAGCCTTCCCCTCTCAGGAGCTGCAAAACCCATTTGGCGCTCTCTTATGTGGTGACTCACTGAACTGCAGGTGACAGCCTTCTTAAGTAAAGAACTTTCCAGACTGATTCTACCCACTGAGGTTGGCCATTGGATCCTTCTGGGGAGGATGTATAAAGGACTT
This sequence comes from Heloderma suspectum, assembly GCF_057233095.1. Classification (NCBI taxonomy): domain Eukaryota; kingdom Metazoa; phylum Chordata; class Lepidosauria; order Squamata; family Helodermatidae; genus Heloderma; species Heloderma suspectum. The sequence continues at coordinate 280,296,992 of NC_139458.1, forward strand.
CCTGTTTTAGCTGATCCTTGCTCTCCTGTGTTCTGTTTTGGGACTTGTTCTCGGTTCTGACTCCTGGCTTGTTCTCTGGTCTTGCTTCCTAGTTACCCTTGAATACTGATTGCTCTTTGATTGATCACGGCTCTCAGTTTCTGCTTCCCAACTCTTTTGAGACTGCTGCCCATTGTCCAGCCATGACACCTGTTCTAAAATCACCTGATCCTGTTGACTGGTATCAGATTTCCCCCTTTCCTAACCCTAGATTTCACACACTCCTTATGCTAACCCCCAACACCAAATTTTCAATCTTCCTCCTATCCCCAGATGCTATGTGTTCCCCCATGATCCCTTTCCACCTCACTTCTAACCCAATATCCTGCTCCCCCCTACAATGATCCTAATCCCCCGCTCCAGAGTACAGTGTACAAATGAAAAAGTGTTTTATGTTTAAAAAGTGGCTAGGGATTGACCAACCCCTACAAGTTGAGGGACAATGCTTTTTTAAGAATCTAAGTGTCATGGGTTCAAAACCCCATAAAGGGAACTTCTCCTTGCACATGCATTCAGCTGGAGAAACAGAATCAGAAGCATAGGACACTCCAGCTTGGGACATTTCTCCATAACAAACTCATTGTTCAAGAAGAAAGTGTGAGCACATCCTGGGCTGGCATAAGCAAACAGGTATGCAAAAAAATGCTTCCTCTGATCCTTTTCTAACTTTTTGGGGGGTAGGTGGGGGTCTTGCCAGAAGCAGACACAAAGCAACTAGCAGTCAACTCTACTTTGCTTGATTTGCATAATTAGCAAACAATTTACATAATATACAAACTAGACAGCTTGGAATTTAGAACTACAACCTCAGGCTGGATTTTTCTTTCCCCGGTGTGATGGCCTCTGTCTCCTTTCAAAAGGCCTACTAAACCCCCATACCACTTGGAGAAAAGGAAGGAAGGAAGGATGGGACAAGTGCACATTAGAGAGCATAGAGTTACTGACTATCTTATTTCTAAGCAATTTAGCACCCTCTAATCTCTCTATCTCTACAAGCCGTGGGTCACTGATGGACCCAGCCGCCAGGCACCCCAGAGCTTGGTGAGTGGCTCTTCCTGCCTCTGCCAACTGTCAAGGAAGCCCTTGACAGCTGGCAGAGGCAGGATAGTTCTTGGAGCCCAAAGCGCTCTAGCCCTCTTCTCCTCAAGAGGAGGAGAGGGCTAGAGTGCTTGGGAGTGTGCAGCACTGAGGACTCCTCCTACCTCCACCAGCTGTCAAGGAAGCCCTAGGTTACTGAGATCACGGCCAGGTGAAAGACACACCCCTAGGAACTGAATTTAAAGCAGAAGGATGGGCACAGAGCAGCTGAAATGCAGGGTAGCCGAATTAAAGGGGAAAACGGAGTAGAAGTACTCTGCAAAAATGCGGCTTCCCCACAGGTAAACTCCAGAGTGGCTGAAGACAGGCCATGAAGTGATGTGCCACAAAGGACCTCCAATTGGTCCCAATCCACAGCAAATCACCCATGAGGACAGGCCCCTGGAGAGCTGCTGCTACCCACTGTAAACAGTTCCATGAATCTGACTTGATATGAGGCAGCTTCCTATGTTCCTAATATATAGACCTTTTAGTTTCCTAATTTTAGAACTGTATGAAAAATAGTCTACTTGGAGCAAGAGCCATACTAATAGGTTTATTTTGTTCAATTTATTTACCTCCTTCTGTCTTAGGAGAAAGCTAACAAAAGCCAACGATTATAAAAAGTGAACATCTGCATGCTGCACAGTGAGAAATTATGTAAAAGAGAAAAATGTATCCAATCAATCAGTAACTACATTTGTTCAGTCTATGCCCAATTTGATAAGTACAGTGATTGCAGAATTATGCCTTTATTACATGATTTTTTAAAAGCCACAAACATCTATTTGCAAAATGCTGATCATTTAAGCAATGCTTAGAATCCTGAAAGGACTTTTAAAATGAATACAAATATCTCTACATTCTTTCTGTTGACAAATGGGCTCATTTTTTAAAAGAGCATTATAAAGATCTCAACTACATACAGGTAGCCACCTAAACATAGGACAGGGGAATAAGAAAATAATAAAAAAATTCACACTATTGTTAGTATTTTGAGACTATTTCCTCAACATAGCGTGACAACCATAATGAAAATCAAACTCTGAGTAGCTTGACATGTGTCTCTTTCAATAAAAGCTCTTTAAAATGTGTATTACCTGTCAAAAGTGCCATCAGCACAGGTGAGAATGCAGAAGGTGAAATGCGATGCAGATGGAATATTTCAATATTCGTTTCCTCTTAAAAGCATTTTTAAAAAGACAGAGTTTCATATTGGGACTGAGAAAAGAGGTAAGAATTGAACACCAAGAAGCCACAGAGTTTGCTAGGCAGGAGTAGAAATAGCCTTGTCTGAATTAGTTATTTTCTGTTTGACTCCATTTAAGAGATCATTAGCATGGTGTGCTATATGGTGATATTACTAATAAGCTGCCTTCAGACTTTCCACCCAGGTCAGCCTTTGTGGCATTTTAAGAGGCATTTTGTGTGTACAGGTACAGGACAACTAGTATTTCTCCGCAAGCCTGTTTTTCTTCCCTTTCTGTCTGGGACATCAAGAAGCATCTTAATATTTTGTCTACATTGTAGTTTGAAAACAGAATATAGATAATGCATACATTAATTAGGCAATCAGAAGTCTACAGATAAAAGCTGAAACAGAGTACAGCTTCCACACTATGATACTAAGGAATCCCTCATCATTCTCCATAGAAACCTAGCATGTTACTAACACCTAGTTTTCAAAGTGCAGGGAATGTTTTCACAGAGAGGAGTGGGCATGGATGAATCGGTTGATTTCAGTTTCTCTCAGTGTCTCATTTTTCCAATCTCAAGTTGGATTTGTCTTGAATGTTGAGGGTTTTTTTAATTGCACATGAAAATTTGTAACAATTTTTGTGTGCATTTCTCCTAATGCATACATTTTTGTGTGCAATTTTGCCTAATATACAATTCTCCTAATACAATGCATTTTAAACATTTTTTTCACTAATAATTTTTTGTGTGCGCGCATTTTCTCTTAATATACAATTTTTTTGTACACAAGTCTCAGACTTTTCTGGAAACTGCTATTAAATATCAGCAGATCTAGTGCCATAAAGCATTTGGCCTCCTGTAGAGGTGAATGCTTTACTATTTCTAACCTGACTCTTTTATTCCTGGTCTAGTTGAGGGGTAGGGTGGAATGTAGATGCCTCCAATTAAGTCTCTATGCTCTTTCCAAGTCTTTGACTGACACTTTGCGAATGGCCTTGCTATGGTACTTATATATGAAGGCCACCTTCTGTAGATTTCAAGGCTTAACTATTTAATTTAAGGTGGAGACGGGACTGTCCTGGAGTAAAATCTGCGCAGGAAAGTCCCTTTAAATTATCTCCTATCTATAAAGAAAGGAAGTGGCTTACTAAGCCCAGAGCTAAAGATCCCAGGAAGGAGGAAGTCAGGTTTTCCCATTAATCTTATGAAGTAAGAGTACTTGGCATCTAATATTGCAGAATCCCAATACATCTCAGACTCTCAGCAGATGGTAACACTGAGAAAGGTGGTGAATTCAAAAAGGTCATATGAACAATCTTGCCCAAGAGGATGAAGCAGCAGAAGGCAGCAGTACACTGACATTGCACCTGAATCCTAACTAAACTTCTCATTGACCTTTTCTTTTGTCTATCTCCAGAGACAATTTTATTTTGATTTTCTAAAATTAAACTCTGCTGTACTTTTGTTTAATTTCCCAAACATCAAATAAAAGAGTATTTTATTCTCAAACATCAAATGATTTAACACAGTGCCAGTAAATACCATATATATATATATATATATATATATATACACACACACACACACATATATACACACACACACACACATACATACACACACACACATGCCTATCATCCCATATGTCTTAGCACTTTTAGGGTGCAATCCTATGCATGTTTAGATGAAGAAAAGTCCTACAGCTTCCAGCATTCCCTAGCCAGCATGGCGGGATAGGGAATGCTGGGAATTGTAGGCCTTTTCACTGTATAAACTTGCACAGGATTGTGCTCTTAAAAACTTATTGTACTGATATGTAATACCCAATAAAGAACCATAAATGGTTATGTTTCCCTTCATTCCCTTTCATGGATGTGAAATCAGGGAGATTCAGAGACAAATGATGTCTGAAATTACCTGGCCATTTTCAGGGAGGTGCAGTTAAATTTGAGGTGGGTGGGAAACCAACTGGTCACCATCAGCTCATCCATTAGCACTCTCCCTAGCAGCCGCAAGCTGCCTTTCTGTTTGTTTTAACTGAGAAACACCCAGAATGCAACTACATTATATAATATAATATAATAATGCTCTGGGATATGTGTGTGAAATGGCTGCCACTGGTAGGAGCACAAATGGCAGCGCTGATGCTCCTCCTTGCATTTTGTCGAAGCCCAGGTCGCTCTGTGGAATGCAGAGATGACTCGGGCGGTTGACACGATCACGCCCAAGCGCCCTGTCCCTCTGAGCAGAGCCCGGCCAGCTCCTTGGTATACACCTGAGCTGAGGGCAATGAAGCAAGAGGGGAGACGGCTAGAACGCAGGTGGAGGAAAACTTGTGCTGAGTCTGACCGAACACAGGTAAGAGCCCACTATCGAGCCTACTCTGTGGCGGTGAGGGTGGCAAAGAGGCAATTCTTTTCCACCAGCATTGCATCTTCTCAGTGTCGTCCAGCGGAGCTTTTCCGAGTGGTTCGTGGCCTGTTACATTCTGGGCCAGGGAGAGAGACGGTGGAACCCTCGGTAGCACGCTGTGACAAGTTTGCGTGGCACTTTGAGGATAAAGTCGCTCAGATTCGTCATGAATTGGACACCACCATTAATGCAGTTCCATTGGTAGAGGTGTTCAGAGCACCGTCTGGTCCAGTTTTATTGGATGAGTTTCAGTTACTGAGGCCTGAGGATGCGGACAAGGTGCTTGGCCAAGTCCGATCGACCACTTGTGTGCTTGACCCTTGCCCTTCATGGCTTATTAAATCAAACAAGGAGGGGTTGTCCGGCTGGGTCCAGGAGGTTGTAAATTCCTCCTTGAGAGAGGGAGTGGTGCCTGCTGCTTTAAAAGAGGCAGTAATTAGACCACTCCTGAAAAAGCCTAACCTGGACCCAGAGGATGTTAACAATTATAGGCCAGTGGCCAACATCCCCTTCCTGGGCAAGGTGCTTGAATGGGTGGTTGTAGGACAGCTCCAGGCACTGTTGAATGAAACGGATTATCTAGATCCATTTCAATCGGGCTTCAGGCCTGGTTTTGGAACGGAAACTGCCTTGGTCGCCCTGTGGGATGACCTCTGCCGGGAGAGGGACAGGGGGAGTGCGACCCTGTTGATTCTCCTGGACCTCTCAGCGGCTTTCGATACCATCGACCATGGTATCCTTCTGGATAGGTTGTCTGGGTTGGGAGTTGGAGGCACTGCACTACAGTGGTTCCGCTCCTACTTGGATGGCCGATTCCAGAAGGTGGTGCTGGGAGATTATTGCTCTGTGCCATGGCAATTGTGCCATGGGGTTCCACAGGGCTCTATTTTATCCCCCATGCTGTTTAACATCTACATGAAACCGCTGGGGGAGGTTATCCGGAGGTGTGGGCTGAGGTGCCATCAATATGCGGATGACACCCAGCTCTACCTCTCTTTCTCATCAAACCCAGGTGAGGCAGTGGCTGTTCTGAACCAGTGCCTGGGCATGGTAATGGACTGGATAAGGGCTAATAAACTGAAACTCAATCCAGACAAGACGGAGGTACTGTTAGTGGGTGGTTCATCTGCCCGGCTAGGTGATATTCAACCTGTTCTGGAGGGGGTTGCACTCCCCCTAAAGGATCAGGTTTGTAGTTTGGGGGTGCTCTTGGATCCAGAACTGTCACTTGAGGCACAGGTGAACTCAGTGGCACGGAGCACTTTTTATCAGCTTAGGCTGGTATACCAACTACGCCCTTATCTGGACAGAGATAGCCTAGCTACAGTGATCCATGCTCTGATAACTTCTCGTCTGGATTACTGCAATGCGTTATACGTGGGGCTGCCTTTGAAAACGGTCCGGAAACTTCAGCTGGTCCAAAATAGGGCAGCAAGATTGTTAACAGGAACTGGCCTGCGAGCTCATATTACGCCAGTACTTTTCCAGCTGCACTGGCTGCCAGTCCATTTCCGGGCCCGATTCAAAGTGCTGGTGTTAACATTCAAAGCCCTTAACGACTTGGGGCCAGGTTACCTGAAGGATCGCCTCCTCCCATATGTGCCTGCCCGGACCTTAAGATCATCATAAGCGGCCCTTCTCCGTGAGCCCCTGCCAAAGGAAGTGAGGCGGGTGGCTACTAGGAGGAGGGCTTTTTCTTTTGTGGCACCCCGGCTCTGGAATGAGCTCCCTAGTGAGGTTTGCCTGGCGCCTACATTGTACTCCTTTCGGCGCCAGGTGAAGACCTTTTTATTTTCCCAGGCATTTTAGCTTTCTAAATTTTTATCTTTGCTGTTTTAAATCTGTATTTTAAACTCCTGCACTGCTGCTAGGTTTTATTGTGGTTGTATTGTTATATTGTGGTTTTAATGTTCTATATATTTTAAATTGTTTTATTGTGTGTTGTTTGGTTTTAATTTTTGTGAACCGCCCAGAGAGCTTCGGCTATTGGGCGGTATAGAAATGAAATGAATAAATAAAAAAATAAATTTTGCATACATTCTATAATCAGGACAAGGAGGGCCAGATTGGCAGTGCTGTATTTTTGAAATGGTCTTGCAAAATGTATATGAATTTTTGACCAAGGCTTTTTGGTCACTTTTTATGGAAAGATAGGTGTTTGGGGTGGATTGGGCCTAGTGGCTTGACAAGTACTGCATTCACTTACAGGTTTTTTTTAAAAAATATCTGAGTCAGTACTGGGCTACTAGACATAGTTCTTGGCTAGTGCTTTTATGCCAACAATCTTTGGATGAGCTGCATGTAGCATGGTTAATATGGTTTGGTGACTCTTATCTGGAGTAACAACACAGTTTTCTTATAGCAGACATTTTTTTATGGGCAGACATCTTATGCTGATGGTGTTTGAATGGCTTAAATTCTTCTGGCAGTTCTTCATCTGGTCATTTCCTCTATACTCAGTTTAAAACACGAGCTACTACTAGGGATGTCGGAGAAATCCTCCACGGACCCCAATGAGGCCAGATTCTATTGAATCCGCGCCCCCCTGCGAAGTCCGTGGAGGATCAGATCGTGTACCTCTGCCTCCCTCACGAAGTCCTCTCTGGCAGATCCTGCCTGCCGCCGGCTCCAAAGCCCCAGTGATACGGCCTCCATTGCTGTATTGCTATATGGCGTATTTGTGTCCCTGTTCCTTCACGCGATAGGCTATGTAAAGATTTACATAGCCTATCGTGTCAAAGAGCAGGGACGCAACTGGCGTCCACTACGCTGGACACCATTTGCGTCCACAGTTCATCAGTCCAGCCAGCGATATGGCAATGGCGGCTGTATTGCTGGGGCTTTGGAGCTGGCCAGCAGCTCCGTGGAATCGCTGCAGAGCAGAGCTGGACGGCGAGGATTCCAGGGGGAGGAACGGATCTCCCCCCCCCCGGCGGACCCCCTGTGGATGGCAAGGTAAGGCCCTAGCTACTACAGGATCTTGAGCAGTCAGCTAAGTAATTTGATCAGTTTGAAGCGTTGGGTCAGGAAGTGCTTCTAGCGTCAAAGCTTCTAGTGCAGGAGGTACAACAAAATCTGGAATTTGAAGCGGTACTTGACTCAGTCTGTTAGCATTAGATATTGCCTTTCTTGGTTTGTAAACAAGTGTATAATATAGCATAGAGCAGAATGATCCAATGATGCAGGCGAGGTGATAGTATGCAGGGAGTAGGCTTACTGTCAGGGTGGACACTGAGCCCATAGAACCTCGGAGTTCTGATTCTGAGGAGGAACAGCCGCTCGTGGGAGAGGAGCGCGCTCATCCCTCCCAGGCCCTGCAGCTGGCAGAGATTCCTCCTGCCGGCATTCCAGACATAGATAGCAGTCCTGGGAGTGAAAGAGCGCGAGAGGAGGTCTGGCTGGATGATCGACGCAGAGAGTGACGAGCTATGGAGGGCGCGGAAAGAAGGCGTAGCGCCCATTTGGCGCGCAGGCAATGGTCGCGTCCAGAGGACCCAAGGGAAAAGGGGAGGGACTCTCCCTAGCCCATAAGTTCAGGGTCTGCAAGTGATTCTTGTTCAAACGGGGACCAACTGTTTCCAACCCGGGGCATAGATTACTCTGCTGTTCATAGCTTAGTCGCTCGTGATAGAGTTATTAAGTTGTAAAAGGAATAAAGCCTTGAAAAGAATCCTTTGTCTGTGTCTGGAGTTGGCTACTGGAGTAGACTGAGAGAGGCCGGGTAGAGCCTCCTGACACTTACTAGGAGAGAAGATTCTTAGAAGATGCTTGTGGTTTGTGCATATTTCAAAAGTATGGCCATAGAGATAGTTGTGGAACTTTTTGACTCTTGCAATAACAGCCAAGGTTTCTTTGTCAATTTGTGCAAAGATCTTTTCGGTGGATGACATAGTCTTTGAATAATGAAGAATTGGTGCTTCTGTACTATCTGGAAAATTTGTGGCTTAGCACAGCACCAACCTCGTAAGAAGAAACCATTCATTCATTCATTCATTCATTCATTCATTCATTTATTAAATTTCTTAATTGCCCATCTGGCCAGTCACCCGGCCACTCTGGGCGATGTACAACAATACAACAGTTTAAAACAATAAAATTACACATTAAAACATTTCTAAAATTACCCTAACCTACCCCAAATGCCTGCCTGAACAACCAAGTTTTCAATGCATGGCAGAAGCTCATTAAAGAGGGGGCATGGAAGAGTTCCGTAGGGACGGAGTTCCACAGAGTGGGGTCCACCACAGAGAAGGCCCTCTCCCTTGTCCTCACCAGCCTAGCTGTCCTGACTGATGGGACAGAGAGAAGGCCATCCAACCGAGGCTGATCTTGTTGAGTGGCCTGTCTGGTGTTGCTGGAGGCGCTCCTTGAGATATGCTGGGCCGGAACTGTATAGGGTTTTAAATGTCAAAACCAACACCTTGAATTTGGCCCAGAAAACAACTGGTAACAAGTGCAACTCCTTCAGCACTGGAGTGATGTGATCACGCTGGCAGCTGCCTTTAGATGGGTTGGTTTCCCACTCACATCAATAGTAAGGATTAGTGGCGGGAGAGGTTCATCATAATGTACAAGCACAGAATTTGAACTCAACAAGTGTTTTGCATTCTGGAAAGCATTCTCATGCTGGCTGGTCTGTTTCCATGGAACTCTTTTTTTTCAGCAACTAATGCAGTGGCTCAAAAATGGTAGCCTTTTGTGGAAGAAACACATGGTAGAAATTGAGAAGTCCCAAGAAGGCTTGAAGTTCTTGCTTTGTTTTTGGAGCAGATGCATCATGAATTGCATGTATTTTTTTGTCAGTGGGGTAAATGCAGAAGCATCACTATGATAGCCCAAAAATATTACAATGGAGGTTCTAATTTCATATTTCTCCTTTTTTACATGAATGGAGCCGCCAGCTGGCTCCACCAGCGGCCGGTCATCTGGCTGCTGGCTAGCAGGGATGCAAATGGCGGCGGCCGTAGCCGCTGCCATTTGCGTCCCTGCAGTCAGCCGTGATAAGCTACGTAAATGTTTACATAGCCTATCATGGCTGATTTAAAAGGAAAAAAACGCGCAGACGCAAATGGCGGTTCCATTTGCATTCCTTATTTTGGCACGTCTTAGTCTACGTTATGGAAGTACGAAAGTCACTTACCTTTTCGCAGCTTGGCTTCGTGGTGGGGAGGAGGTGCTTCGCTTTTCCCCCCGAAGTTCAGGCGAAGGGGGGGAGGCTTCCCACCTCACCCGGCTGAAATTCAGGCTGGGGAGAAACGCCCCGTCTCCCCGGCCGCGAAACAAAAAGTAAAAAAAAAAAAAAGACCCCATGATAGGCTACGTAACGATTTACGTAGCCTATCACGGCTAGATTTCCAAAGTCAGCCGTGATAGGCTACGTAAATCGTCATGTAGCCTATCACGGGTGACTTTGAAAAAAAGCGCGTACGCAAATGGCAGTGGCCCATGGGCGCCACCATTTGCGTTCCTTATTTTGGCACGTCTAGTCTACGTAAAGATTTACGTAGACTACGGCGAAAATAAGGGCAACGCAAATAGCATGCCCTTATTTTCGCCGTAGTCTACGTAAATCTTTACGTAGACTAGACGTGCTAAAATAAGGAACGCAAATGGCGGCGCCCATGGGCCGCCGCCATTTGCGTACATGCTTTTTTTTTTCAAAGTCACCCGTGATAGGCTACGTGACGATTTACGTTGCCTATCACGGCTGTCTTTGGAAATCTAGTCGTGATAGGCTACATAAATCTTTACATAGCCTATCACGGGGTTGTTGGGGTTTTTTTCTTCAGCTGTAATGGCGGTGGCGGCAGCCAGTCAAAAGACTGGCTGCCGCCCCCGCCCCCTCCAAAAGCCCACTGAACCACCGCCGGGACCCGCCACTGGGACCCGCCGCCGGGAGGGACATTCGGCTACGGTAAGTCCCATCCCAGGGGGGCGGCGGGGGGGTGGCGGGGCGGCGGTGGAGAATTTCACCGCCGATTTCGGGGGGCCGAATGTGTTTGCGCTCGGCCCCCCGAAGATTCGGGGAGAAATTCCCCGCCATCCCTAGTCTACATAAACATTTACGTAGACTAAGACGGCGAAAATAAGGGGAACACAAATAGCGTAGATGCTACGCTATTTGCGTTCCCCTTATTTTCGCCATCTTAGTCTACATAAATGTTTACGTAGACTAAGACGTGCCAAAATAAGGAATGCAAACATGCGTACGTGCGTGGTTTTTTTCTTTTCTTTTAAATCAGCCGTGATAGGCTACTTAAACATTTACGTAGCCTATCACGGTGTTTTTTAAAAATCTTGCCATGATAGGCTACGTAAATCTTTACGTAGCCTATCACATTTTTTTTTTTTACTGGAAATGGCGGTGGCGGTGGCCAGTCGGAAGACCGGCCGCCGAACCGCTGCTGCCGAACCGCCGCCGGAGCCGCTGCTGCCAGGAAGATCCGCCCAAGGTAAGTCCCGTCCTGGGGGGGGCGTGGCAGACCGTTCCGCCACCAATTTTGGGGGGCCGAATGCGCTGGCATTCGGCCTCCCCAAGATTCGTGGTGAAATTCTCTGACATCCCTATTAGGGATGGCGTAGAATTTCTCCCCGAAACTTCGGGGGGGCGAGCGCCAACGTGTTCGGCCCCCAGAACATGTTTTGGGGAGAAATTCTCCACACACCGCCCGCACCCCCCCCCGGGATGGGACTTACCTTTGGCGAATGTCCCTCCTGGCGGCGGGTCCTGGCGGCAGTTCTTCAGCCTTTCGTCGGGGGCGGCAGCTGGTCTTCCAACCGGCTGCCGCCGCCGCCATTACAAAGTGTAAAAAAACCAACAACCCCGTGATAGGCTACGTAATGATTTATGTAGCCTATCACGGCTGACTTTGGAAATCTAGCCATGATAGCCTACGTTAATCGTTACGTAGCCTATCACGGGGTTGTTGTTGTTTTTTTTACACTTTGTTTCACGGCCAGGGGACGGGGCGCTTCTCTGCAGCCTGAATTTCGGCCGGGCGAGGCGGGAAGCCTCCCCCCCCGGCCTGAATTTCGGCCAGGCGAGGCGGGACGCCTCCCCCCCCTCGCCTGAACTTCGGGGGGAGAAGCAAAGCACCTCCCCCCCACTGCGAAGCACACCTGCGAAAAGGTAAGTGACTTTCGTACATCCCTAGGCTGTATCACTGGCACTGAGGAGCCAGTGGCTGGCTCCATGGAATTGGCGCAGAGCAGAGCCGGCTAAAGAGGCTTCTGGGGGGAGGGACAGATCACCTCCCCACGAGGATTCCCCACCGGAGCAGCATGTAGGGGATCTGCCCATCCCTACTTTGCATACAGAAGGTCCCAGATACAATCAGTGATATTTCCAGATAGGGTTGGGAAAGACTTCTGCCTGAAACCCTGGAAAATCACTGCCAGTCAAAGCCTTTCTACATGAGGCTTTTATTGCGTGCTCATGATTTGACAGTCCTTTACTGCCATCATTATCCTCCAGGGCCTCTCCTGTACTTTGCAACCATTATCACAGGTTTTTTTTTCCTAATGAGGGAAGTGTGGTATTTTTTTCTGAATGGCCTCTACAGCACCATAGAAATCTCATGTAATTAGGGATGGGGGAGAATTTCTCCCTGAAACTTCGGGGGGCCGAGTGCCAACGTGTTCGGCCCCCCGAAGTAGTTTCGGGGAGAAATTCTCCGCACCCCCCGCCCCCCGCACTCCCCCTGGGACGGGACTTACCTTTCCCGAATGTCCCTCCCGGCGGCGGGTCCCGGCGGCGGTTCGTCAGGTCTTTGACAGGGGCAGAGGCGGCAGCCGGTCTTTCGACCGGCTGCCGCTGCCGCCATTCCAATAAAAGTAAAAAAAAAAACAAACGCCCCCATGATAGGCTACGTGACGATTAACGTAGCGTATCACGGCTAGATTTGCAAAGTCAGATTAGGAACGTGAATGGCGGCTCCCTATGGGGGCCGCCATTTGCGTACGCGCTTTTTTTTTTTTTTTTAAGTCACCCGTGATAGGCTACGTGACTATTAACGTAGCCTATCACGGCTGACTTTGCAGATCTAGCCGTGATAGGCTACGTTAACTGTCACGTAGCCTATCATGGGGGCATTTTTGTTTTTTTTTTACTTTTTATTTCACAGCCGGGCGAGACGAGGCGCCTCCTCCCCGGCCTGAATTTCGGCCGGGCGAGGCGGGAAGCCTCCCCCCCGGCCTGAATTTCGCCGGGTGAGGCGGGAAGCCTTCCCCCCCGGCCTGAACTTTGGGGGGAGCAGCGAAGCGCCTCCCCCCCACCGCGAAGCAAGCTGCGAGACCAGGTTAGTGGCTTTCGTGCACCCCTACATGTAATTGCTCAATTCTGCTATACCACAGTGCCACCTAGTGGTTGTATAATGGAATATATAGAAAGGCAGAGAAAGAAAAACCTCTGGGGAAAAAAAAAACATGTAAAGGAGATTATCTTAATCCTGCAAAGAATCCAGAAACAGAAGCCTCGATAAAGGTGTGGTTTAAAAGCTTCATTTAGAAGAGCCCTCAGACAATACTGGGTTAGACCAGGGATGGGAAGAAGATATATCTGGATTTACTAGTAGCTCTCTGGATGATCTGCAGTAGATCAGTAAGGATTTCTGATTCCCAATTTTATAACAATAGCTACAACAAAATGATCCCCCACCACCCTAAATTATACTACTGACAAGAATAGAACTCAGGATAACCAGGAGAAGATTTTTGTGTAGAAGGGCTGTGAGCTCTGTTCTGTTAATCAAGACAAATTCCTAGACACAGAATTATTTCATTCTAAGTGTGTAACTTTTGAACGAGAGAGAGAGAGAGATCCCTCAGCCTGAAACCTTTCCATCCCTGTGCCAGATAGTGTCTTAAAATGGGGCCTGGTGCACTCAGGACCCACACTAACCAGATTTGAGGATACCAATGTGACTTAAGTCCACTTGTGTGAAAGAAGGACAGAGTTTATTGATGGACAATGGGTGCAGAGAAAGCAAAAGCAAAGAAAGTTTACACATGCCCTTAACTCTTGGTTCACTCGCTCTGGTTCCCAGGGAAGCGACATGTGCCCTCTCATGAGGCTGGTTATCTGAGCAGGTGGCATGCCTTCCCCCTCTCAGATGAGAACAGGTAGCAGGCCAATCTGCTCAGGATTTCATAGGGCTGGTCTTACCATCTTTTTCAGAATGTCAGAAAACACATATGCTCACCCCTCCCTTCACCCAACAGGAGAAAGCAGAGGGCTTTCTTTCTTGACACCAAAATACGTTTGTCACAGTACAGAAAGAAGCATATCCCTTATCAGCTAAAAGGCACAAACCGTACAGCTACAGTGCAAAACAACTACCGTACATTGTTTTAGTTTTTGTAGTAGCAAAACGTGTGACTAAAGCTAGGGATGGTGCAGGAGCCCAAGAATGGGGTGGAGTCCAATGGAATCCCCCCCCCCATCCAGCCTCCTAGACCTTGCTCACCAAGCTGTGGGGTGCTGATGGACCTGGTTGCCAAGCATCCAGGAGCTTGGTGAGCAGCTGGGTGTGGTGCCGAGGACTTATCCTGCCTCTGTTGGCTGCCAAGGAAGCCCTTGCCAACTGGGGCAGGGTGGGGGGGGCAAGATGGGCCTTGGTGCCCCAAGCGCTCTAACCCTCTCCTCCTCAGGAGGAGGAGAAGGCTAGAGTGCTTGGGGGTCACGCAGCGCCGAGGACTCTGGCAGTCAAGCCCTTGTGTGCACAAAACACAAGGGCTTGACTTCCAGAGTCCTTGGCGCTCAGAGGAGGGGTGGCTTAGTTGGCAGGTGGGGTGAGCAAGGAGGTTCACTGAGCAGCTCTGGGCCACTGGAGCAGGGGGGAGGGCAGCTCGTTGAACTCCCCTATGCCCCAGATGGGATGAGTCCATCCATCCCTAAATACAGCTATGAGAACCCACTCTAAAATAATGACAATTGCCAACTGCTCTAGTAAATTAGTGCACTTGTAAACACTGCAGTAAATACTGCATATCTCTGGTAAACTCACATCCGACTCCTTGGCATTTTTCCAAAACCAAATCCAATACAGATGGGACCAAGAATCTGACTCAGTATAAGGCAGCTTCAAATGTTCACACTCTGATCTTCTTGCTCCCAATCAGGAAGCAGAAACATAGAGGGTGGCCTCTGCTGTAATGCATAATCTTTCACACTAAAAGCAGATATTTTTAGGTATGAGAGTGAAATGTGCCTGCAATTTTAACTCAGAAAGTAGGTGTTGCACCCCCTCCCAAGCTATCAGCACTGTTCCCTTACCCACTCTTGCCATCTGCCAAGGAATGGCTTTCTTTTTATTTGTATAAACTCTCTCCCAGTGGTGATTCCTGTTTGGGTCCCCAGTGAGAGTTAGGGAAGCTTTGCCGATGTAGGTACTGTAAGGGTAGTCAATCCTATTGAGAGCACTGCTAGGGCTTTTGAGTGCATCACTATGTCTGGAACTACACATTATGTGTATCATCAGAAGTGACATGCTTGCAACATATTTTCTGCCATGGTGTACAGTAACATCATGAGATGACTATTCTGACATCACAGCTAGTTTCCCTACCTCCACTCCATGCTGTTGGCTACCGCTGGTGGGACTGGAGAAACTCATAATAATGTGATGAGGTCCCAACACTGGCTGAGTGGTTTCTAGCTGGTTGACGATCCTAGTTTAATTAAAATGAACATTGGCATTTCCAGCATATACTGTCCTAAGACAAAGAATTTAGTATTAGTCATTCTGGCTACCTATGTAATAAGAGTTTCAAGTAGATCAGGTTAATTCCTTGTGCGTACTCTAAGCAGAGAGTTCTATTAGTGTGATTGATTTAATTATGTGATTAAGTACACTATGTGCATCTGTAGTTGGCTTTATAATAGCCTCCACTACAGAAATGTTAATAAAAAGGTCCAGGTTTCTTCTTTTTATGAAGAGCCACAGTAAAGTCAAGGTCATTGACTAATTTATTTTGCTGATAAAGCCTAACTCCTGCTTTACATGTGGAACATAGAGAACACCTGATCTGCCATATGTGCCAAGAAAGGAAAGCATTTAAAATTAATATTGAATGACAAAGAATAGCAGTTTCTGATATTTTGCAGTATATTATAATAATGCAAAGGAGGCACACTCTATATTATTACACTACTTTGAGACTACAGCATCCAATCAGTAAATTGCTTGTTCAACCTTGCTTCATAGGAGATACAACAATAACAATCTTTTGGCATTCTTTGACATATCAGAAAGAAGTATAATATTTTGAACAAAGGAAGAAAAATACTCCAGCTGCAGCCTTAAATTTGGAATTCAGTTCCACTGAAAGGCCAGTTTTAGTGACGCTGACATCTGGAAACCCCAGAGCAGCCTATCAAATTGTGTTACACAGCTTACAAGACACTGCTTTCAAATAATTGAGCACTAGCAATGCTATTTAGAACCAAAGGCTGACTCATCCTATCCCTTACTGCTCAGAAAATGTAGCTTTTCACACACACACACACACACAGAGCATACATTTTCAGTTGGCAAACAGTTGACATTTAATTCCATCTCTACAGGTGTTTTCTTCACATACACCACATATAAATTCAAAAGCACAGAGAAACTTGAATAAAAATGAGAATATGTGGAAGACAGATGTCACTTCTGTGCAGAGTGAACTTGTAACCTGTTGCTGCTGCTGCTGCATGATTACACCAACTGACCCTGGCCCCCTATATCTGCATAGAGCAGACTGTATGCACATAAGTGGTATAATACATGTCACTGGGGGTTCTGCTTTTTGCAGAGTTTTCATTTGTGCATATGCATCTACAAAGTCTGTAGATGCACAGACTCTGTCCAGACATTATAATGAACACATGTAGGGGTGTAGCCAACAGGCACGATTCTACTTCCCCTATTCAGACATTCACTCTACAGAGAAGTAACATCTGGACAGTTCTTATAGCAGGGCATCCCCAACCCTTTTGGACCCATGGGCACATTTGGGAATTTGAGCAACTGCTGTGGGCACCACCACCAAATGCCTAATCAGTGGATCGCTGCTTTGGTGTCTACCTGTCACATCTATGGATCTTAGGCTGCGTGTTATTCAGCAAAAGCTTTTGTTTCATATCTACTGAACACCACAACATCTCTTTAATAAGGGATTGTCTAATTTGGCTAACTGCTGGTGGTGCAATACAGCTAATGCTTCTTTAAAACATATGTTTTGGCAATGTCCAGTAGGTGCTTCTTTGGGGGAGGAGGTTATTACACAGATAAATGTTGTACTGGAACAGTCTTTAATATTCACTGATGTACATATTCTTTTAAATTATTTACCTGATTCATGGAAATTAATGAATGGCCAGCATAAATAGATTCTCTCCACCCTTTTGACAGCTAAAAGACTGATGTTATGAGACTGGAAGGATAAACACTCACCCATAATGGAACTGATTGAGGACCTTACAACACTTTCAATATTTGTATGGGTGGTATACTGATTTGGACATTTGGTCCATTTTTGTTGAAATCCATGTATAAATGCTAGGAAGTTGTATGCATTTCATACAAATCAATGACTGTATGTTTTAAAAATGGGGATTTAAAAAAAAATTGAAAGGACCCCTTTGCGGGCACCATTGGAAGTGCCCATGGGTGCAGAATTGGGGACCCCTGCCTTATAAGTTTCAATAAAGTTGATATGACTGCATCCTTAAGAAATGCATCCTTAAGAGCTTGCAATGATGTGTTTCCATTTCAACCTTTCAAAATGTTGGCAAATTCCTTTTCTATTTATTCATCAGGTTAAAAAAAGGAAAGCATATTTATACTGGAAGATATTAAACATATAGCAACAAGTGATATGCATTAATTTATGTGGCATGTTATTGGTACATAGAATTTGGAGTCCACAGATTTGACCTCTTTCTTTGTTCAGATTAAACATAAAATGAATTGCTTCATCTGCAAAAGCAGAGCTGTTGGCCACAAATGCATCTGACTGTAAGCATTAAATTATAGGGGATTGACATAAAATCCATCTGCAGAAAACATCCACAAAATAGAGTAGAAAGCCTATTTTCTGCTACTTTGTTGGCACTTTACTTGAAAATTTAATGGTAGAAAATTAGACAAACGCACTCACAACGCATCAAAAAGCTACTTTTAGTGAGAGGTGGGTTGTTGTTGTTTACACATCTGAATAATTTCTGCCACTTTAAATTCCATTTTATTGAAATGTGGTTGACTGCCACTTTTGATGCATCTTTAATATGCACACAAATCCCACAAAGCATTTGATCAAACCTAGCTTTTTAGAAGGAAATCTCAGTGCCATTTCTCGAAGGCAACAACAATCATGCTTCATACCGTGAACTCCATAAGAGTTAGAAATGTGCATCAGATTTGGCTGAAGCCCAATCCAAATTGGGCACCTTTGGATCCTTTCTGGTGCTTCCCGAGATGAAGTGTGCTTCCCTCCGAAGCAACCAGAACTGAAGCTGGAACATTCACAAAGCTTTGTTTGTGATTTGGGCTTCAGGAAGGGAGACAGTCCACTTTGATTTCTCTAAACGCTGAAGGGGTGGTGGTGAGGAAGTGGGGTTGAGTGACCCACAGATCCACCTTCTAATCATAGGGCAGATTTTACCAGGGGCTCTCCAATCCTCCTACAGAAAGTAGAGGAAGGAACTAGAGGCTATCCTTGACTTGATCCTAACCAACAGCGATGACTTAGTGGATAAAGTAGCAGTTATGGGAACTCTGGAGGAAAGAGACCATGTTATACTTGAGTTCTTGGTTGTCAAGGAAGCAAAAGCTGAGTATAGCCAAACATGTACCCTGGATTTTCGGAAAGCCAATTTTAATAAACTCAGAACAATGATCCATAAGGTCCCATGGCAAGCGACTCTAAAGAGAAAAGGAGTCTGAGATGGGTGGAAGTTTTTTAAAAAGGGAAATTCTAGAGGCACAATTACAAACAATTCCAACAAGAAAAAAAGGTGGAAGACAACAGAAGAAACCAATGTGGCTTCACAAAAAGCTTAGAGATGACCTGAAAACAAAAAACAACACATATAGGAAGTGGAAGGAAGGCCAAGCAACAAAGGAAGAGTACAGTAGGGGTGTGCGAAACACCCCGTTCTGGCCGGCAGTCCGTGGGGGGGGGAGGTGATCCATCCCCCACCCCGAATCCTCCCCAGCCGGCCGCAGCCTATCGTAGCCTATCACAGCAAAACACAGGGACGCAAATGGTCCCCCCACCTTTTGCCATGATAGGCTACGTAGATACTTACATAGCCTATCACGGCTTGGCAGTACCTATCATGTAGATACTTACGTAGCCTATCACAGCAAAAGACAGGGACGCAAATGGTCCCCACCTTTTGCCATGATAGGCTACGTAGATACTTACGTAGCCTATCACGGCTTGGCAGGGACGCAAATGGCGGTCGGCGTAGCGGCTGCCATTTGCGGCCGCAGCCCGGCAGCAGCCAGAAGACGACCTGGAGCTGCCGCCAGAGCCGCCGCCAGAGCCGCTGCCACCTGGTAGGTCCGTTCTGGGGGGGATTTTGGGGGGTGGCTAGGGGTAGTCCATTCTGCCACGGACTCTGGGGGGCTGGATTCTAAAGAAACCGGCCACACTGGAGTCCATGGCGGAATTCTCCAACATCCCTAGAGTACAGGCAGGTAGCACAGAACTGCGAGGATGGCGTCAGGAAGGCGAAAACTGAGAACGAGCTGAGGTTAGCGAGGGATGCTAAAAGCAACAAAAAGTCTTTCTTCAGATACGTGCATAGTAAAAGACAGAGGAAAGAAATGGTGGTTCAACTATTAAATAAGGATAGCAAAATGATAACAGATGACAAGGAAAAGGCAGAAGTGCTCAATTCCTACTTTGGTTCAGTCTTCTCCCCAAAGGGGGTCTATGAGCCCCCTGGCAAAGGCGAAGTACAGGCTGAAGGGGCAGGATTGCAGCTTGAGATCAACAGGCATATGTTCAAGGAACACCTAATTACTTTTGAATGAGTTCAAATCTCCAGGGCCAGATGAACTGCACCCCTAGAGTAATAAAGCAACTGGCAGAAGAACTTTCAGAACCGCTGTCTATTAACTTTGAGAAATCATGGAGGATGGGTGAAGTGCCAGATGATTGGAGGAGAGCTAATGTCTCTATCTCCAAAAAGGGCAAAAAGGAGGAACCTAGGAACTACAGACCAGTCAGTCTGAAATCAAACCCTGGGAAAATTCTGGAACAGATGATAAAGCAATCCATCTGGAAGCATCTTGAAAACAATGCAGTGATTACTCAAAGCCAACATGGATTTGTCAAGAACAAATCCTGCGCCAAACTAATCTGATCTCATTTTTTGATCAGGTAACCTCCCTTATGGACTATGGGAATGCTGTGGACATAGTATACCTTGACTTCAGCAAAGCTGTCGACAAAGTGCCCCATGATATCCTGATGAGCAAACTAGCTCAAAGTGGGCTAGATGAAACAACGATCAGGTGGATCCACAGTTGGCTACAGAATCGGACTCAAAGAGTGATTATCAATGGGATCTTCTCAAACTGGGGAGAGGTAACAAGTGGGGTACCGTAGGGCTCTGTCCTGGGCCCAGTGCTCTTCAATATTTTTATTAATGACTTGGATGAAGAGGTGCAGGGAATGCTGATCAAATTTGCAGATGACACAAAATTGGGCAGGATAGCTAATACCCTGGAAGACAGAAACAGAATTCAAAGTGTTCTTGATAGGCTGGAACACAGGGCAGAAAATAACAGAATGACATTAAATAGGGATAACTGCCAAGTTCTGCACCTAGGAAAAAGAAACAGAATGCAGTTACAAGATGGGGGATACTTGGCTCAACAATATTCCAAGCGAGAAGGATTTGGAATTGTTGTAGATCACAAGCTGAATATGAGCCAACAATGGGATGCGGCTGCAAAAAAGGCAAATGCTCTTTTGGGCTGCATTAATAGAAGCATAGCTTCCAAATCTTGGGAGGTACTAGTTCCCCTCTACTCAGCACTGATTAGGTTTCATCTGGAGTACCTTGTCCAGTTCTGGGCACCTCACTTTAAGTGTCAGGAGAGCCCTAGCTGCCTCTTGCAGTCACCTCCAATAGCCAAATCAGGACACAGACGATGAGGATTCTTTCCAAGGCTTTATTCCTTTATTACTTTATAACTCTTTCAGACACTAATCACTAGCAATTAAGCAAGGAACAGCACTGGGGAAAGATAGCAGAGTAGCCTAAGCTCCAGGTAAGGCAGTTGGTCCCCGTTTGAAGGAGAACCGTGGGAAGATTCTGAACGTATGGGCTATGTAGAGATCCTCCCTCTTTCCCTTGGGTCCTCGGGACACGACCATTGTTTGAGTGCCAAATAAGCAGAGCGCCTCCTTTCAGCACCCTCCATCTGTCGTCACTCCCTGCATATGCGCTGAGCGTCCAGCAAGCCCCCCTCCAGCGCTCTCTCACTGCCAGGGTCACTATCTATCCCAGGAATGCTGGCAGGAGGAATCTCTGCCAGCTGCTGTGCTTGTGAGAGATGAGCGAGCTCCTCTCCCACGGATTGCTGTTCAAGGTACATCTTCAAAGAAAAACAACAAAAAGGTACATCTTCAAAGAAAAACAATTTACCAACTGGATAATGACAGAAAAGATACAGCTGTTCCCATCTTGGAAGTGAAATTAATTAATGGGGGGGGAAGAAACATAAACAGAAAATGAAGGGCCAACTGAGATTAACATGTCACATCACTTACAAATATTTCTTCTGCAAGTACCATCATCTTCCATATTTGCTTATAACTCTCACTGGAATTCACATTTGATTACACAATTAAATTTGCATTCGTTCATTTATAACGAATAGATGTTTTAACTTCAAAAAGGTCAGAAGGCTATCTCAGAGAATATCATGAAAAAGTGCATGTTCATCCAATGTTTATCTGAATTCAGAGTCCTCCATTTAAGTCAAGAGGCATCTGTGAAGTTGAAGGCAGCAGGTAAAAAACAATTTGTTCATCCTAATGGTGCTTGATCCAATCTGAATCATAGAGCCGGCCCTCTGATGATGCAGGGTGAGGCCCTCGTTTCAGGTGGCAGATCAGAAGAGGAGGTCAATAGCATGACCCCCATCCACTGTTGGGAAGGTTACCTGCCACCATCAGCTACATTTTCCCAATGGCTAGGCCAAATGCCTTGCTCTGAGAAAGGAACTGTCCAAGCAAGGCATGGGTGGGTGCTCTGGAGAGCCTTTCTGGCCACTTTCCAGGAAAGTGGCCAGTGTGTAGGGATGTACGAAAGTCACTTACCTTTAAACGAAATGTGATTTGAGGTGGGGGGAGATGCCCCGTCCCTCCCCCCGAAATTCTGGCCGGGGGGGAGGCGCTCCATCCCTCCCCCCCGAAATTCTGCCTGGCGGGGAGGCGCTCCGTCCCTCCCCCCCGAATCCTGGCCGGCCGGGTCCGCAAATGGCGGCGGCCGTAGCCGCCACCGTTTGCATCCCTGCAGTCAGCCGTGAACGTAGACTACGGCGAAAATAAGGGGAACGCAACGCTACGCTACGCTATTTGCTACGCTACGCTATTTGCGTTCCCCTTATTTTCGCCGTAGTCTACGTAAATGTTTACGTAGACTAGATGTGCCAAAATAAGGAACGCAAATGGCGGCACCCACAGGACTCACCTTGCTCGAATGTCCCTGGCAACGGCGGCAACGGCGGCTCCGGCGGCGGAGGCCGGTCTTCTGACCGGCTGCCGCCGCCACCGCCATTTCCAAGTAAAAAAACAAAAAACAAAAAAACGTGATAGGCTATGTAAAGATTTACGTAGCCTATCACGGCTAGATTTTTAAAAGAACACCGTGATAGGCTACGTAAATGTTTACGTAGCCTATCACGGCTGACTTTGAAGAAAAAAAAAAGCGCGTACTCAAATGGCAGTGCCCATGGGCGCCGCCATTTGCATACGCACTTTTTTTTTTTTAAGTCAGCCGTGATAGGCTATGTAAACATTTACGTAGCCTATCACGGCTAACTGCAGGGACGCAAACGGCGGCGGCTATGGCCACCGCCATTTGCGTCCTGGCAGGAGACAAGGTTTCGCGGCCGGAGGGACGGGGCGCCTCCCCTCCAGCCAGAATTTCGGCGGGGAGGGATGGGGCGCCTCCCCCCCAGCCAGAATTTTGGGGGGAGGGACGGACCGCCTCCCCCCCACCGCAAAGCAAGCGTCGGGATCAGGTAAAGGACTTTCGTCCATCCCTAGATTTGCCCAAGGTAAGTCCCGTCCCGGAGGCGGCGGGGGGTTGGAGACCGTTTCGCCACTGATTTCGGGGGGCCGAATGCGCTGGCATTCGGCCTCCCCGAGATTCGTGGTGAAATTCTCTTTCATCCCTACCAGTGTGTGGCTCTCTGGAGCAGATGGTGGTGGATCCAAGTTCTCCCTCTGTAGAAGGCCCGCTCAAGTCAAGATATCAGGCAGTTCCTCTGGATAGCCCTGTCAGCAGCACAGGTGGTCTCCTCACCCACAATGCCTTACCCTAAGGAAGGACCCTCAGAGCATGTTATTGTTGGACAAGATTGTCCGAGGGGAGAGAGGAGAAGGTGGTCCATCCTCATTCCTCAGGCAGTGCGGCATCTTGCAGCAGCACTACTAGGATGGCTTTCAGATCATCTCGAAGAGAGGTCACAATGAGAATTCTTTTGCTTGTTTAAGATCAGTCTATTTCTTATTTAACATCCTCACCCAAATAACCCACCTACAAAGCTCTCACAACCCAGTACCAGCAGTGGGTTCCATTCTAGTATCATTGTTGAAGCCACAAGAGGAGCCACATTTCTGTCAGTACAATGAGGTCCAAAGTAGATGTGAGACATTCACAGTATTAGCAGTTGTGTGAGGATTTTTTTTAATAGCAGGCATGGGGCACCTGATCCAAATCTGGATGATGATGGGGGCAACCCCCCCCCCCGCATTTTGGTGCTGATCTGGTTTTCCCCACCTCCTATTTATTGTAAATAAAATTAACACATCTGCTAATTTGTTTGAGTGGAGTAATGTATAGGTTGGCCCTAAGATGGGAAACAAGATTTTGGTATGCCTGGTCAACTTTATACACAGGACCAATTGAGAATGGAACTCTCAGAAAGCAAGGTCGCTTTTCAGGTGGTGGAACATCATCTTCCTCTGGTGGTAGATTCCATTCTGAATTCTGGGAGTGAAAGCTTGGGCACTCTTTTGTGTCATTTTGGTTGGTCTTAGTAAAGTTATTGCCCAACTGTGAATCTTGGACTGTTTTTTTCTCCGTTCTGGAAGTGGTAGTTCTTGCCAGTGTCCAGTCCAGTAATGCTAGCCAGCATTACCTGGTGTCAGGGTGGAGACTGAGCCCATAGAGCGGAGCCCCAGAGCAGTTTTGATTCTGAGGAGGATCAGCAATCCGTGGGAGAGGAGCCAGCTCACCCCTCACAGGCACAGCAGCTGGCAGAGATTCCTCCTGCCAGCATTCCTTAGATAGTGACCTGGGCAGTGAGAGAGTGCGGGAGGGGGGCTTGCTAGACGCTTGATGCAGGGAGCGACGAGCGATGGAGGGCGCATAAAGGAGGCATAGCACCTGTTTGGCGCACAAGCAACAGCCGCCTCCCATGGACCCAAGGGAAAGAGGGAGGATCTCTCCCTAGCCCATAAGTTCAGGGTCTTCAAGTGATTCTCCTTCAAATGGGGACCAACTGCCTTACCTGGAGCTTAGGCTACTCCACTGTTCATTGCTTAGTTGCTGGTGATTAGCATCTGAAAGAGTCATTAAATTGTAAAAGGATTAAAGCCTTGAGAAGAATCCTTTCGTCCGTGTCTTGAGTTGGCTATTGGAGTGGACTGAAAGAGACCGCTAGGGTGCTCCTGACACCTGGTGGTTGTTCCTCCTAGAACAGTGGCAGGAGTACCAGACCAGTATCCAGGAGGGTGCATTTGCCATGCTAAATGATCACGTTGCGCTAGCAAAAACTACTCCAGCACAATGCCAGTAGAGTTCGCTGGCATGCTGATTTCCTGGGCACATCACTGGCACATCAGCTAATGCTATAGGCATTGTGTTAGAGTGATTTATGCTAGCAGAACACAATTTATGTTAATAGTTGCACCCTGATGGATACTGGCCTCTGTGTTTAGTGTCATAAGGGCGTATTGGCAGGGGTAATATTAAATAGTGACAGATATGTATGTGTCCAGTATTCATCCAGTCCTTGCAGTCTATGTCACCTGTGCTTTCAACCCTTGTCAACACCAGTTCACACACATGGTGGCAACTGTTGAAGCAGTATAGGCATGGAAATCTTGTCATGAATCCACAAAAACATTCATTCATTCATTCATTCAAGTTAGGAACCATGTTGTTTACTTTCAGCACTTCCAGTTTAGCACAGATGTGCTGAATGGAGAACACACACACACAAATAAAGACTGGAAGTTCTATCACTGAATAGCAGCCAGTAACAAGGGAAATTATATTATTAAATGTCATATTAAAATAACAGAAATGAGCTGCCATGGCATGTAGAAAACTCCACAAATAAATGTCTGAGTGCCTGTTATTAGACAGTTCTGTGTATATGCATTCATTGTGTACTCTGTTGTATCAAGATTCAAGCACGATTTCCAGATGTCTGCGGGATTATATAGAAATGCAACCACGGTTATTCTCAGTACAAATTACTTATAACATCATCCATTATTTGAAATTAATTATTTTGTTTCTGTTAAAATATGAATATATCTGTGGTAAACTTTCTTCCAATGGAAAAAAAAACCCTTTCTTCATTAAAATAAATGCTTGAGGGTATTAAGTAATTTTCATTTGTATTTTGAAAAATGTGCCACTTACACTTTTCTCTAGTGTTTGTATAAATATTTAACACCTACGTGGTTAACTCATATAACCAACAGTTGCAATTCCTGGAGGGATAATAACATTGAAGAAAATAGCTTTAGAATGCAGCTAGTCTTGTAAGCATAGGAGTTTAAGTTTCTGTTTACTACTTTCATAGCCACTTTCATTTTTATGTTGTTCATAGGGATGTACGAAAGTCACTTACCTTTTTGCGGAATCTTTCGCGGTGGGGGGGCCATCCCTCCCCCTGGAATCCTCGATGGGTGGGAGGTGATCCATTCCTCCCCCCCAGAATTCTTGACGGCTGGCTCCGCTCCATGGCCAGGCCGCGGAGCAGCAGGCCAGGGCCATCCGCAGCCGGATTTCCGGCCATGGACAGCCTGGTGCAGATGCAAATGGCGGCCACTATAGGGGCCGCCATTTGCGTTCAGCCAGACAGCCATGAGAGGCTACATAAGAATTTACGTAGCCTATCATGGCTAATCTAAAAAAAAAAACAACGCAGCGTACGCAATGGCGGCGGCTACGGCGGCCACCATTTGCGTTCTCTATTTTTCACCGATCTATCTTATGTAAATATTTACATAAGATAAAATGGCAAAAAAAAGGGGAACGCAAATAGCGTAGTGGGCGCTATTTGCATTCTTTTTTTCCTGCCGTTCTAGCCTACATAGATATTTACGTAGGCTTTTATGGCGAAAAAAAGAAACACAAATAGCGCCCCCCCAAACAGAATCCGCGAACAGGTAAGTCACTTTCGTACATCCCTAATTATGCCTCAAATTACAATGGAACCACCGCCAAGCTTCTGAGGGCAGCCTAGCCTCTTCTTGAAATGGCAGCAAAGCTTTTTGCTGTTGTCAAAACATGAACAAATATTCAGGTGATTCAACCAGCTCACCTTTAAAGGTAAGCTCGCCCCAAGGAAGTTCTGAGAATTTGCCCAACCTCTGAAAGTTGCCAATGTTCCCCCACCTATGTTTGCAGGGAACTAATGGTCGCATGAAAGTGTGTGTGTGTGTGTGTGTGTAAGAGAGAGAGAGGGAGAGAATTTTGGTCTCCTCTTTTCTCTCCTTTTCTTTCTTCCTGCCTGATATTTCATCTCACTTCCCCCTCCTTCTCCTTGCTCTGCCTTCTCTCTCCCTTGGCTGACTCCTTCTCTCCTTCCTCTGTTCTAGATTAGCCTTCAATACGTTGGCCAACCAGATGATCACGGGAAACCCACAAGCAGGATGTGAGTGCAGCAGCTGGTATACATAGGCATACTGCCTCTGAAAGTGGAGAAAGCATAAAGATTTACGTAGACTACAGCGACCAAATAAGGAACGCGAATGGCGGCTCCCTATGGGGGCCGCCATTTGCGTACGCGTTTTTTTTTTTTTTTTAAGTCACCCGTGATAGGCTACGTGACGATTAACGTAGCCTATCACGGCTGACTTTGCAGATCTAGCCGTGATAGGCTACATTAATCGTCACATAGCCTATCACGGGGGCGTTTTTTTTTTTTAAAAAAAACTTTTGAGTTCGCGGCTGGGCGAGGCGAGGCGAGGCACCTCCTCCCCAGCCTGAATTTCGGCCGGGCGAGGCGGGAAGCCTCCCCCCCAGGCCTGAACTTCGCGGGGGGAGCAACGAAGCGCCTCTCCCCCACCGCGGGAAATCTTCGAGGACAGGTAAGTGACTTTCGTCCACCCCTACTGAAAGTATTCTGCAATTGAAAATAAAAGAAATGGATTTATGATTATAAACGTCAATATATTTTGTACCACAAAATGGATATATATAAAATAACTGATGAGAGGCCATCATTTGGGTCCAGGTAACAGTAGATTAGAATATGTGCATTTAACAACTCTAAAACTACATTGTTGAATGAGTGTGCTCTAATTTTAGGTCCAC
The DNA here is from genome assembly GCF_057233095.1 of Heloderma suspectum. Classification (NCBI taxonomy): domain Eukaryota; kingdom Metazoa; phylum Chordata; class Lepidosauria; order Squamata; family Helodermatidae; genus Heloderma; species Heloderma suspectum. The sequence goes on from NC_139458.1 coordinate 280,324,503, forward strand.
TGTATTTTCAAATAACTTGATATTTGGGGACTGTCTTGAATTGTTTTGGGACTTGGGAGTACTATCAGCAGTAGCTCAGTGGTAGAACATATGCCTTGTGTGCATAACATTCCAGGTTCAGTCCCTGGCATCTCTAGTGAAAATCTCAGTTAAAAGTACTGATAGGTGAGAATTTTGTTTGGTTCGTTTTTTGATAACAATTTACCAAACTTCACAAATTGCTTCATAAATGGGGTGGAAAGAACGTGAGATTTTTTAAAAAAAAAATGAATGTGAGAGAAAGCAACACTGACAGACTCATTCATCCAGGCCCAGGACTTTGAGCGCTTAGCTTTCAAAAGTCTGTGTTTGAATCCTTGTGTATTCAGCCATTTTGTGAGGCTGAAATTGGGTTGCTGCATCTTTTTTTCTGACAGGCATAGAATCATAGAATAGCAGGGTTGGAAGGGGCCTACAAGGCCATCGAGTCCAACCCCCTGCTCAATGCAGGAATCCAAGTCAGGAATTTAAGTCATCTTAAACAGCTACATGTTTTTTATTCTTCTTTTAAATTTTTTTTTTTGCTTGTTCTCCTCAAAGATTTCAGACACAGAGAATCAAATCTAATTTGTGGACATATGGAGGAAGGGAGCTAAATAAAGATGGAAAATATGCTAATGTGGATGAGATACATTCCACTGAACTTTTCCTTGGGGGTTAGTTAAGTGTATTATTAATTGTCAACACTTGAAGAGGAAGCTTGAAGATGCCTTTCAATTAACTGAATGGAATCACGAGCAACAATTTTAAGCTCACAAAAGTAATTTTCCACTGGTGAATATCTCTTTCTACTTCACTGGGGAAACTTCTAGGAATGAGTCACAGCTAGGGATGTACGAAAGTCACTTACCTTTTCACAGCTTGAATTCGCGGTTGGGGGAGGTGCTCCGTCCCTCCCCCCGGAATCCACCCTGGGCCGGCTCTGCTCCGCAGCAGCTCCGTGGAGCCGCCGGCCAGGGCCATCAGCAGCCGGAGTTCCGGCCACGGCCAGCTGCTGCGGATGCAAATGGCGGCCGCCGTAGCGGCCGCCATTTGCATCCTGCCAGGCTGCCGTGGTAGGCTACGTAAGTATTTACGTAGCCTATCACGGCAAAGAGCAGGGGCGCAAACGGCCACCATCTGTAGTGGCTGCCATTTGCGTGGCTGCCTTTACCGTGATAGGCTACATAAATACTTACGTAACCTATCACGGAGAGAGCAGCGGCGCAAACGGCGTAGCTGCCGCCATTTGTGTCCTTGCTGTTTGCCGTGATAGGCTACGTAAATACTTACATAGCCTATCACGGCAGCTTGGCAGGATGCAAATGGTGGCCACAGCAGCCAGCCAAAAGACCAGCCGCCACTGCTGCCGCCGGAGCCCCAGGTAAGTTTCGTTCTGGGGGGATTCCGCGGGGTGGCAGGGGGTGGGAGGCCGTTCCTCCACGGATTTCGGGGGGCTGAATGCCAGTGCATTCAGCTTCACTGAAATACATGGTAGAATTCTCCGCCATCCCTAATTTTTTCCCCTCAGCTTAATGGCCATGCAGGGAGCAATTTTCAAAGGGGATTGCTGCTGGGTCGGGAAGGGTTAACTCTCCCTTTCTCACATGTGTCAACCCCCCACCCCACAAATCTTCCCCATTCTAGACTATGTAAATATTTACGTAGGCTAGAACGGCGGAAGAAAAGGAACGCAAATGGCGGCCGCCATAGCCACTGCCATTTGTGTATGCTGTTTTTTGGGGGGGGGGTTAGCCGTGATAGGCTACGTAAATACTTACATAGCCTATCACAGCTGCAAGGATGGCAATGGCGGCCGCAGCAGCCCGGCCACGGCCGGCCAGGAGACCAGCCGCTGGAGCTGCCGCATCCGCCCCAGGTAAGTTCTGTCCCGGGGGGATTCCGGGCGGGGGGCGGGGGGGCAGGAGGCCATTCCGCCATGGATTCCGAGGGGCCAGATTCTTTAGAATTTCTTTAGAATCTGGCCTCACTGGAATCCGTGGCGGAATTCTCTGCCATCCCTATTTACATCACTGCTTCTGTTAGTAGGGATGTACGAAAGTCAGTTACCTTTCGCCTATTATGTTGATGGTGGGGGGGGAAGCGCTCCATCCCTCCCCCCGGAATCCTCGATGGGGGGGGAGGCACTCCGTCCCTCCCCCCCCCGGAATCCTGGCCGGCCAGCTGTGCTCCGCAGGGATTCTGCGGAGCCGCCGGGCGGCTCCGCAAGCAGCCAGACATCCGGCCACTGGCTAGCAGGGACGCAAATGGCGGCGGCCATAGCCGCCGCCGTTTGTGTCCCTGCAGTCAGCTGTGTTAGGCTACATAAACATTTACGTAGCCTATCACGTTTTTTTTTTTTAAACCTAGCCATGATAGGCTACGTAAATCTTTACGTAGCCTATCACATCTTTGTTTTTTTGTTTTTTTTAAACTGGAAATGGCGGTGGCAGCAGCAGGTCAGAAGACCGGCCGCTGCCGAACCACCGCCAGAGCCGCCGCCGGAGCCGCCACCGCCAGGAAGATCCGCCCCAGGTAAGTCTCGTCCCGGGGGGGGCAGCTGGGGCAGACCGTTCCACCACCGATTTCGGGGGGCCGAATGTGCTGGCATTCGACATCCCCGAGATCCGTGGCAGAATTCTCTGACATCCCTATCTATTGGGGCAATTTTTCTTTGTGAACAACATCATTAGATATCATAGCAGTACTCTCTCAGAGCTAAACATAGTGGTAGCATTTATGCAGTCATATGTATGATCTTCACAGATGTTCACACATAGATTAGTGATAAATGACTCTCCCCACTTTCAATTCATTCCTGGACTTGGCAAATTGAACTTTTGTCCCCAGACATCAGAAAATAGCTTAGTTTTATCGTAAAAGATTTAGGGCCAGGCCCACAGAACATAAAGCTGAATAAAATCTGCACATGCTAATTTATATCTATATATGCAAATTTAGAAATAATTACTAGAATGTATTCAACTTTCACAGGAGACAAAGCCAGCCATTAAATTTCTCATCCAAATAATCTCAGGTCAAATAAATTCTTTAATTAATTGGTTGCCTAAACCAGGTTATACCAAACCAAAGGAAAGTCATTTTTGGAGGCATAATTGCCATGCAGGGGAAGATTTGTGGGGTGGGGGGTTGACACATGTGGGAAAGGGAGAGTTAACCCTTCCCAACCCAGCAGCGATCCCCTTTGAAAATTGCTCCCTGCATGGCCATTAAGCTGAGGGGAAAAAATTAGGGATGGCGGAGAATTCTGCCACGGATTTCTGTGAAGCCGAATGCACTGGCATTTGACCCCCCGAAATCCGTGGCGGAATGGCCTCCCACCCCCCACCACCATGTGGAATTCCCCCGGAACGAAACCTACCTGGGGCTCCGGCGGCGGCAGCGGCTGGTCGTTTGGCTGACTGCTGCAGCCGCCATTTGCGTCCTACCAAGCTGCCATGATAGGCTATGTAAGTATTTACATAACCTATCACGGCAAAGAGCAGGGACATAAACAGCGGCGGCTACACTGTTTGCGCCGCTGCTCTCTCCGTGATAGGCTACGTAAGTACGTAGCCTATCACGGTAAAGGCAGCCATGCAAATGGCGGCCACTACAAATGGTGGCCGTTTGCACCCCTGCTATTTGCCGTGATAGGCTATGTAAATACTTACGTAGCCTATCACGGCAGCCTGGCAGGACGCAAATGGCAACCGCTACGGCGGCCGCCATTTGCGTCCGCAGTAGCTGGCCATGGCTGGAACTCTGGCTGCTGACGGCCCTGGCCGGTGGCTCCGCGGAGCCGCTGTGGAGCAGAGCCGGCCCAGGTAGCGATGTCAGAGAATTCTGCCACAGATCTCGGTGAGGGCGAATGCCAGTGCATTCGGCCCCCCGAAATCTGTGGCGGAATGGCCTGCCACCCCCCCGGCCCCCCGCGGATCCCCCCCGGGATGAGACTTACCTGGGGCGGATCTTCCGGGTGGCGGCGGCTCCGGCGGCGGCTCCGGCAGCTGTAGCGGCTGGTCTTCCAACCGGCTGCTGCCGCCACTGTTTGTCTTGTAAAAAACAAACAAAAAAAAACGACGTGATAAGCTACGTAAAGATTTACGTAGCCTATCATGGCTGGGTTAAAAAAAAACAACAACGATGTGACAGGCTATGTAAAGATTTACGTAGCCTATTATGGCTGGGTCAAAACAACAACAACCGCGTATGCAAATGGCGGCAGCTACGGCCGCTGCCATTTGAGTTCCTTATTTTTGGCCGTCTTAATCTACGTAAATATTTACATAGACTATGATGGAGAAAATAAAGGGGAACGCAAATAGCATAGTGGGTGCTATTTGCATCCCTTTTTGATTCGCCGTTTTAGCCTACGTAAAGATTTACGTAGGCTAAAACGGTGAATCAAAAAGGGATGCAAATAGCGCCTGCTATGCTATTTGCGTTCCCCTTTATTTTCGCCGTCATAGTCTACATAAATATTTACGTAGATTAAGACAGCAAAAATAAGGAACGCAAATGGCGGCAGCCATAGCTGCCGCCATTTGCGTACGCGGTTTGTTTGTTTTTTTCCCCCCCAGAGCCCTCTGGGGCCGGAAATCCAGCTGCGGACGGCTCTGGCCTGGCGGGGCCTGGCCAGCTGCTCTGCGGAGCTGCCGTGGAGCACAGCTGGCCGTGGAGGATTCCGGGGGGGAGGAACGGATTGCCTCCCCCCCGTTGAGGATTCCGGGGGGAGGGACAGAATGCCTCCCCCCCACAATCAACATAATCCGTGGAAAGGTAAGTGACTTTTGTACATCCCTAGGCCCAGGGAGGATTCCGGGGGAAGGGACAGAGTGCCTCCCCCCCACCGCGAATCCAAGCTGCAAAAAGCTAAATGACTTTCGTACATCCCTAGAAAAATCTTCCATTGTCACCAACAGACACTAAGGCTCTGTGAAACAGATCCAGGGAAATAATCTAGGAAATAGATTTGGGCCAGGGCCTGAGCAAATTACACAGCTACGGTGGGCGGGCGTCAGATTGCGAGAGGAAATTCTTCTCTAGCTTGGATTAAAATCAAGCGGGGAAGGAACTCAGGGGGCATAACATTTGCTTTCATACTGAAAACAAGCATTCCAAGTCACAATGGGTTGAATTCTGAACCACAGAATTATAAACTCTGACAACATCACTAACGTGGATGCATTTCATAAGTCACATAAGAAGTAAAATACACAATACACTGGTGAACACAAGTACATATTATTGACTAAGAAATAAACCTGTTCATTGAACTGGTTATTATGGGAGATTTGCAGCTTTAGCTAGAAACAGCTGTTGCAGAACCCAGAGTCAGAGAGACCACGGAGTGAAGGAAAAAGAGATTCTTTATTTAACGCGCGGGCTTAAGGCTGGAATCGTTTCCAAAGAGCCAGAAGCCCCGATTTACATTAGCACATTGGTTTTATAGACATTGTGACACATATGAAATGGCTCCTCCTCCCCCTCCCGCATGGGGTTGCAATCCTCAACATTTCTTCTCTTAGCACTATTGTTTATAATACAAGAACTGGGTTATAGGGTAGCCATGATAAGGAGAGAACAGAAGAGAACAGCAGAGAACAAGATATACAATTGTATGACCTTTGACAAGATAAGGAATTCCTGTGTCTCGTCAGCTTACAACAATATATTCAAGGGAGAAAGAGCTCAGCAAGAACATGAAGCATGAGACTGCATGAGGCTACTTAGTCTGACCCCTGATATGGCTGCTACATTCCCCCCTTAAATGCATAATTTCATTACAATTATAGCATTTTTGATAACCATACAAAGCTTTTTGTGACATACATATTACTTAGCCTCTTGTTGGGCTATTAGAGCGTAGAGGGCAGCAATTTTACTAGCTGAGACATAAACTAGATTGGTTAAACAGCGCATAAGACAAGGAACGCAGAGACATAACAGAACTTTTATGAACAACACTGGTAGAATTAGGATGAACAATGCTTCAAGCCAGCTAAGATCTGGAAGCCAAAGGGTCAACTAATTGAGCTAATTGTTTTGTCTTATTGTTTTGTTAGCTACTATATTGTGCAGCTTGTTGATCTGTTCATCTACAGCATTGCCATTATCAGTTAAGTTAAAACAACAGAGCTTTTGGTGTGTCTCACAACTTAAATGATGAAGAAGGAAGAGGTAATCTATACCAGCTTTATTTTCTAGAACTGCACCTCTTAGATCACGCAACTCTTTATTTAACAATGACAATGCTCGTGAGGTGGCATTTATGCTTTTGGCTAAGCTGCAAGCTAACCAGTTGATCTTTAGACCATTAGCCAAGGCTAAACCTGGAACCCCAACTAGTGACATTGCTAAGGCCAATTTTTCTGAGTCAGACTATAACTGCACATGACTATTACAATTTTTAGTTAGTTGGAGTGCTCGAGGCTGCCGTTGACGGATTTTCTCGGGCTACAGGGGAAGAATTGGCACTAGTTCAATTGGCGGCTGAGGCAACATGGGTGGTTATCAGACAAGTTGGCAGGAATGAATGACCAAGTGCGGGAATTACATGTCTAAAACCATCTATGAGGCAAAAGTATGTGGGCATCATTAAAAGATATGTTTTGAATTTTATTACAGTGGAAGGGGGCCAGGGATAGCTTTATATTTTCTGGAAAATTTTTGACAATTAAGCATTCGTGCACACGTAGCATTTGTTTCAGCAACGATGGGGGTGTGTAGAGTGAACTCTGTAGGGGGTAGGATCTTTGCAACCACGCCCCAATTAGCATTTTGGGAATAAGTTAAACTTACACTATAAACTCTTAACATGGTATCTTTTTGAATTTTCCCAGGATGTCTACAGACAGGTATTAAGCAAGAGTTAATAAGCCTGTTTGCAGGTATACTTCTTGGCAACAAAAATGTTTTACTCTCGTGATGTTAGCCAGTTGAAGCCAGTAATTATCAGCAAATCACTGGGACAAACTTCTCCTTCCAGGGGCAGACCCCCTTTTTGCACCTTATTAAGGAAACACAATGCAGCACTACTAACACTACAACACGCATGTTTGATCTTCTTTGGGATCTGACCGTATGCTGGGCAGCTATTCACCTGGCAAGCTGCAGTAGGGTCTAGTCCCCTTCTTCAATTCTCCAGTTGCAGGTCTGACCGTACGCAGGGGGACAGTTTCCCGGTGTGTCCACAGTAAGGTCTAGCCTGAGTCTTCTTACTGCTTTTTTTAGAATGATTTTTAAAGGATTTTCAGGATTTCTGTTTACAGTCTACTCTCCCCCTCTCGCTCTCTTGACTCGTGTCCAATGTATCCAGGGTTTAACTCCAGCTGCTTTCATAGCTGCGGGGGTGGAAAGTATGACAGTTTTCAGTCTTCTCCATCTGGGAGTCAAAGGGTTATTTTTCCCTCTTTAACTCATACTTTAACTCTTGGTTGGAAAGGATGAGCTTCTGTGATGGGAATGGCTTATTTTTTTAAGACAAAGTGACGCTGGGCTTGAAGAACTTTGCTCAGTGTTTGAACTTCTTGTTTAAGGCTAACGTTTGCTTGCTTTTGATGCTGCTCCAGTGTCAATTATGAAGTCAATGTCACGGCCCCTCACAGTCAATGTCACGGCCCCTCTCAAGCTGTCTCCCTCTTCGCCCATTCTGGCCCCTTTGGTTTTCTCCTTTGTGTATTTGATTTATTTTATTTGGGCATTCATGCCACTAATGTCCATCTTGTCCACACTGGGCACACTGGTTCTTTTTTAAGAATCTTTTGCCTCTGCTGGGTCTTCTTCTTTTTTCTTTCGTCCACGTCTTCTTGGGCCTCTGGGTTGAGGGGGGTATACTGGCGATAGGCATTTGAAAGACGCTCCAAGTACGCTCTGGGGCCTCGGTGGCACCTTGCAGCACTTTAGACACTTTGGTCATATTAACTGACTTCTTCATACCTGCTTTCATGGCTTCTAACAGCAGGGTTTAAATGGAATCCCCACTTGTGTTTTGGGATTCCAGCGGGGGGGGGGGTTACTTACAAGGAGACTTTATTGGGTAACTTACAGCACACAGGCATACTTAATGGCTGGATCAGACAGCTTCTCTGAACCACGAGCTATTGGGCTAAATGGGTTTTTATACCATACATGTTACCCATGAGGCAGCACAACACTAGCAAGTATTTTCAGCATAGGCTAGAAGTGTTTGGTTCTCAGGCACAGCTTCCTGTAAACAACTTCGCTTCCCAAAGTGCTTGATAACACTTTTATTTATTAGTATGGGAAGACAAATTTTTTCTCTTTCTTTTGCTTTCTTTTTCTTTGCTGATCTGCCTGTATTGCAGATCATGTTTCAAACTTTTTATATAAAACTTTCTGCTCCATGCACCAGCCTTGTCTCTTTATTTGTCTTTTTCAAGTTAAACTCACTTACTTAAACCTTTCTGCCTTACACTAGTCCCAATGACACACATTTGGGATAGGGTCTTCTTCACCTTCTAGTTACATTTTCTTCATCTTAAAGAACTATTACATTATTGTGGCTACTTTACCCCAGGTAATAAGCTCCAGGCACAATCAGCTGCTTTTAATTTACCCTGGGGGCAACTATGGCCACGCCTCCTTTTTTCAAATGTTTTTTCTTTGCCTCTTGCCTTTTCCTTTTTCCTTGTCATCTATCGGGAACCACACTTAGTATCATTTGGAGTTGCAACTAACACTAATCTGCAAATATCACATATATTTTATGATATCTAAGAAATCATAAAATATATACAACAAACTTTTTTCTGCAATTTAACACAATGAATGGAAAACACTTTTTGCATGGTAAGGCATGATGGAGCAGATCCAGCAATCATACTGCTCTTCTGGCTGAAAGCTCAGGGCCCATTAAAATCAAGGGATGGGCATACCCACACACGCAAAGAGTTCTAGGTCACCATTTTTGCATCGGCAACTCCATGCTGCATGAGTTCTGGCAGAAGGAAATCTAAAAGTCATAGATCAAACTCAGCCTGCTGTACACTGAGCTGACTACAAACATAGACACACGGTCCACAGCGATGAGAGTTCAAGTTTATCAAAAGCTTCACAGCACTGTCCATGGCAAGTCTTTGACAATTTAAAATTTTAGTCCATGTGCAGAGTGTCTCTAAAAAGCCCAGATGATGATGGAGGCAAACAGAGAAGGCTCTGGGCAATGAAGATGCGATGTTTCCAGCAAAGGCTCTCCACTTTTGCATCAGTTTAAAAAGGGAAAGTGTGGCCCTACACCCCTTTTGACAGACAAGGGCCTTTAACTTTTTAGCAAGGCCTCTGTCTAAACAGAGTGGCACAGCTCAGCTCTCTAGCCGTGACGCTTTAACCTGGGCAACTCCTCTGTAAATTTTATTTTATTTCTGTCAGGTTCTCTCACAGACATTTTAAAAACTTACTTTTTTTTTTTTTCTTTTCTAACCTGGTACACGAAAGCACTGAAACACTGAGTGCCGAAACTCAGGACGCTGGGGGGTGATGGGCATCGCCTTATACTTGCATTTTTTAGGCAGCCATTAATCTTCGGGGAGGCGGTGGGGTGATTTGCAGGACTTCAAAGGCAAGCTTCTCAGTTTGTTTGTATTTGTAAATCCCAAGCTTAAAACAGGACACGATGAGGTACAGGGCAGCCAAATTCTTGCTTTGGCACGGGCAACAAATAACTCGGGTCAGCTTTCTTCGCTGGGGTCTCAAACAGGAAAACAGTCTTAATTTAAAGTTGTAACATCACTGACAGCGTCAGCCAGCCAGCTACACAGATCTCATTGTTTTTTAAGACAGTTGCTCCAATATTTTCTTTTCTTCTCAATCAGGTTGGGTCTCCCAGCTTACACAGTTTATTGCAGCTTTCAGGAGCATGGTAGTAGCGTGATTTTTGGCTTGGCCAGGAACATGCTGTCTGGTTTCTCGGTCTCTTCAGCACACACTTAGGCAGTGTAACACTGGACACTTAAATCAGTGAGATTTCTTTATTGCAGGGAATCCCACGGCAAAAGCGTAATGGTTACGCTCTTCAGAAATAATATAGCCGATGGTTAGTAGCTACAGGCTCTATGCAATTCTAACACAGTTCAAAGCTAAACATGGTTACCTTGACAAAGATCTTCAACATGGTCTTTCCGTTTCATTCTGCTTTGGGCCAGTCTTATGGCACACTTTTCACTCGAAGAGGGGTCTAGCCTGTGCTCTGGGGCCTGATTCTTCACCTTTATTTTCTATTTTGCCTTCATCTTCTGGGTCTTCATTTTCAGTTTCCATTTCTTAGGGATTTCATCTCAATTAGGCGAGGTGATGATGTTGCACAACTCAGAACATTGTGGGCAATTTTCCTGCCCCCCCTCTCTCGGCGCGCTAGGCTAACAGCTACGTCTTCGGCCTTACACTCTCACGCTCCCAAGCTTTGTTAAAAGCCAGACTGTCCTGCAACATTTTTCTAATTAACAGCCTCAGATCGTTTTTTTTTTTTCCTCTCAGCTCGACCTTGAGCTTTTTGCTGTTTTCTCTTTCTATTCTGAATCTTTTAAAAAAAACCTTTTTCCTTCTGTTTGACATACATCTCAAGGGGGTGCAAGGTTTGCTTCCCCCACCACCCATAGCCTCCCTCCTAAATTGAAGACAGACACAATTAGGGAATGGGAATTGGTCAGTGAGTAAGGGGTCTCACTGGCCGACACAAGAGGATTTTACACACCACGCACTTTGCTACTGGCCTGGGCACCCGGACGGTCAACGGTATGCGTCAGAAACCGCAGTAGCCACTCACACAATCATCAATCTCTCCACTACATCCATATGTCTCTGCCACCCACTTTTCCCACTTTTTACCAGAGCGGAAAACGGCTTCCCCAGCTTCCTCAGCTTCCTACTGAGTACTGGCGTGCTAGGTACTGGCGCCCACTCGGGGGTGTGATCAGGCCCCCCTTCTACTCGCAAGGAGTAGGTTCTTTTGTATACGTATACCACCAACACTGACCTTCTTCATAAGGCGGGGCCCTCTTTTTTTCTGCCCAGTGGCCTTTCTCCCTAAAGGCGGGGCCCTCTTTTTCCCATATACTTGCCTTTCTCCTGAAGGCTTCCAATGTGGGTTTCAACTCAATTGCAGCTGCAATATAGGCAGGGCTCAAGTTCCTTCCTCCGCTTCTCAAGGTTCTCTTGCCGCTCGCTGCCGTTTGGGCGATCCCGGTGCAGGCTTTCTCCCATTCACTCGACAAAAAGGTCGGTGGCGCCAAGAAAGGGAGGCATGCGCCGAGCTCGTCTTCCCGGTGCGGCGATCAAGAGCAGGCAACTGGCTCAGAGCCTGCCACATCCGAGTCACAGCACCATTTATGTTGCAGAACCCAGAGTCAGAGAGCCCACGGAGTGAAGGAAAAAGAGATTCTTTATTTAACGGGCGGGCTTAAGGCTGGAATCGTTTCCAAAGAGCCAGAAGCCCCGATTTACATTAGCACATTGGTTTTATAGACATTGTGACACATATGAAATGGCTCCTCCTCCCCCTCCCGCATGGGGTTGCAATCCTCAACATTTCTTCTCTTAGCACTATTGTTTATAATACAAGAACTGGGTTATAGGGTAGCCATGATAAGGAGAGAACAGAAGAGAACAGCAGAGAACAAGATATACAATTGTATGACCTTTGACAAGATAAGGAATTCCTGTGTCTCGTCAGCTTACAACAATATATTCAAGGGAGAAAGAGCTCAGCAAGAACATGAAGCATGAGACTGCATGAGGCTACTTAGTCTGACCCCCGATATGGCTGCTACACAGCAGCCCCATGTTCTTCTTTCTCCCACTAGTAACACAAAAACAACATACATGTCACAACAATGACCAAGTTTGGACAACACGCCACAGCTCTTGGTGGGTTATTTAATGCAACCCCAGCAGGTATGGGTTATGCAAGCATTAAACAACCTTCACACAACCCTAAAACAGACCATGGGTTGTTTAACCCTCGCATAACTCATGCTTGCCAGGTTCGCATGACATGACAACCCCCAAGCGGGGGTTACATATTCAAAATGATGGCCACGTGCCTCACACATACCACAGTCTCACCATGGGTGAAATAACTCATGATGAGCTATCATTTCATGCAAACAACCCCAGTGTCTTCATGCTCTGAGTTTCCCAATCTTACTTCAGCCAATGAAGTGGAGCAGGAAAGGGAAAATTCTGAGCACAATCCTGTCACACATTTTGTTTTACCAGATATTACCAGAAGGAAAGAAAGAGAGAGACTGAGAGAAAGAGAAGGAGAAAGGAAACATGGGACTGTGTTTTTTGGTGGCTGCCTTTATGTCTCCTATGAGGTCTACTTCTGCCCTTGCAGTTAAAAAGAGAACCAACCTCTCCTCCCCATATCAGCTGTTCCTCCAGTTCTCTTGTATGCTGCTTGTACTCCCACAGCTCCCTTGCCTCTGCCCCCAGCAGGAGCTAGCTTCTCCTATTCCAAAGTACTATGTAAGGTTTGTCCCAACCCTGTTGAACCATCATTTCTTAACATGTCTCCTTCACTCTTCCTTCTCTAAGTCCTTTTGCCTCCTGCAGGTATATTTCTATCTGGCCTTTACCTTTTTCATGGGCATTCCATAATGGTAACACCACCATTAACTCAGGGTTGGCCCAAGATATTTTGTTGCCTGAGTCGAAGAACAAGATGGTGCCCCCTCCCATTTACTATATAAAAATGACTGGACTGACAGATGAATGTTTTCAACACTGGTCATGGGACAGCATTCTCCACCACACCCCAAGGCAGCAGGCTAACTTACAGGGCACAGAGCAGGCCTGATAGCACACAGATCTCTCCTCCAATACCTTGTTGCCACTTCCGGTATCTGCTGCTTTATGCAATTGCTTCACTCTGCCTAATGGAGGGGCCAGTTCTGCATTAACTAGAGGCTTGTAGAAGACAGAGATCAGCAAGTTTCTAGGCTAGTATGTATGTATGTATGTAAGACTGTCCGTTTCTAGCTAGGGCTATAATTTCTGTAAGTGTTTAGGCAGATGCATAGGTTTAAATCACATGAATAATCCTAATACATTAAATGGGTCTACCACTTCAGCAGAATTCCTGAGTGTAAAGTAAAATCCCCTGTTCTTTAGATATTTTTTTCTGCTGATCTTGATTATGTTTTTTAAAAGCTTTATGGTATTATTCATTTTAATGTTTTGTGGACATTTTAAATTGTGATAGGTCTCTCTAAGAGTTGTGATTGCAACAGAAGGCAGGGGTCTAAAATATAATCATCATCATCATCATCATCATCATCAAACATTTCCTGAATCGATCGTCAGAGATAGCTGAAAATGCAGTTCCACCAAATTATTCCCACTGAATTTGACCCAAGTTATTCATCAGTCCCCCTTTACTATGTCACCTTGTCTCTCATGAACTGTTTTATTCTCTTTACATTATTAAATACTACTACTCATAAGCCCCATTGTGCTTGTTAAAATGTGTACAGGGTTTCAAAGTAGCAGATTTAATAATAATACTGTAGAACTTGGTCCATAGTTGCTTTCTCACTATCGAAAATAATTGTCCCCCATTAGGCATTTACATCATCTTTTTTGCTAAGCTAATTAAAAACTAGTGGCTGCTAGCTGGCAATGGGTCACCTCCACTCTGGATCTGGTATTCATTTGTGTTTTTCACAGAAATGGGCACTGAAAATTTTCTTGGTCTTTTTGACCCATTATACTAAAACATGCTTGTACCTATATGTATATGCTTGTACTCACCAGCTTTTCTGACTCTGCTCAGCCTCCGAGCTGAGCAGAGGAGAGGAAGCTGCTCCAGCTGGTCTAGGGACTATAGAAGCAAGCCAGCTCCCAGAGAGTGAGCGAACAGGGGGAGCAAACAGGAGTTGGCCAGGGGAGTTGCAGTGGCAGAAGAGACAAAGGCGACAAAGGCAAAGAGGTAAGTGGGCTGGAGGAAGCCCAGGGAACTGTCCTTTTCCTTCTGAGTGGTTGTAAGTTCACCAGGTCTCCTGAGAGCTCCAATTGAATTGAGGGGGTGTGGCCTGAGTACACCCAGCAGCTGTGTGGGCAGGAAGTTTCAGTCTGTTTCCTGCCTCCCAGCTGAGCAGAGCAGAGGAAGCTGCTCCAGCTGGTCTAGGGGCTATACAAGGAAGCCAGCCCCCAGAGAGCGAGCGATCAGAGTAAGCAAACAGGGAGAACAAACAGGAGTTGGCCAGGGGAGTTTGGCAGGGGAGGTCAAGGGGGAGGCCCCTAACTTTTTTTCATTTCTTTTTCTTTTTTAAAAAAATTATTTTTCTTGTAACACGCACTTCCATACCAGTGGGCCAGTGTTTTTGACCTCCAGTGAGTAGAGGACCAAGCACAGGCTACTCTCAAACAATCAGAAAGCTAGACACAAAAAGGGAATAGAGGGTATGGAAGGAAAAGATTCTGCAGTGGTGGTGACCTGCAACATTTGTGCCATGTTTGTTTTCTTGCCTGAGAACAACATGGCCTACACGTCCAACAAGTGCAAGATGATAACACTGCTGGAAGAAAAAGTAAGAGGACTGAAGCAGCGAGTGCCGACCCTCTAGGGAATAAGAGAACACGAAGAGTTCTTGGACAGAACGGTGGAACTACAGCAGCAAAGTGAAGAACAGAAGCTTGAAGAGCAACAGCAAGCTGAGGCAGAAGAGGGAAATGCTGAGGTGAGGAAAAATGCAGTAGAGGATACTCCTTGGAAAAGGGTGACAGTAAGGAGAAGAAGAACTAGAAGCCACTCTGTACCAGTGGAGGCAGTGGAGCTTAGGGATGTACGGATTGTGTACCTTCCGTGCCGCTTGACTTCCGCAGTTTGCGGCCAGTGCTCCGTATTGTTGTTCACAAGCCCCTGGAATTTACTTTTTTTTCCGCTCTGAAAATTACAAAGATAAACCCATACCTACAACTGTAATTCCGGTGCCCAGCCATCTCCATGAGTCTGCATAACTTCCATAAGAAAGGCTATTTTTCGTAGATATTTACGTATTTTTTCCCCTGCCCTGAGACATGCAGTAATTACTTTCAGCCAAAACACTTCCTCCTCCTAAGGGCTTCCCAAAAGAAGGCTGTCCTAGGTGTGCCTGAGCGATGCACTCTTTGTTTAAAGCAACACTGTTTTAAAGAAAGAAAAAAACTTTTAAAATGATCATGCTGGTCTGGAGCCCTGCATGAGGTATTATTCTCCCTGCTAAGCTTTATATTTCCACATCCAGCGTTGTTGTTGACGTTGTGAGGCTAAAATGGAGAGGAGAACCAACTCTGTGCATGTCTACTCAGAAGCAAGTCTTATTGAGTTCAATGCGACTTACTCCTACACATGTCAGCACCCCACTTGCCCCCAGCTCAGCTTTGTATTTCCACATCCAGCTCATGATCAAACCTCCTGTTAGTTATCTCACTGACTGGGTGACTTTGGGCTGGACTCTAACCACTACACCATACTTCTGTTATGAAACTCATGAAGAAAAAGAGACAGTATAATGGAACATTCTTTCTGAAGCAGTCACACTTGTACAAATGCAGCATGAAGGGAAAGATCAGCACCCTTCTCTTTGTTTGAATAAAAAGCACACTCTGCACATGATCAGGGAATGGACAAAATGAGGAAACAATTTTACTTTCCTACAGAAAGTAGAGGAAAGAACTAGAGGATCAGCTATCCTTGACTTGATCCTAACCAACAGGGATAAAGCAGCAGTTACGGCAACTCTGAGGGAAAGTGACCAAGTTATACTTGAGTTCTTGGTTCTAAAGGAAGCAAAAGCTGAGTGTAGCCAAACCCGTACCCTGGATTTTAGGAAAGCCAATTTTAATAAACTCAGAACAATGATGAGTGAAGTCTCATGGCAAGCGACTCATAGGGATGTACGAAAGTCCCTTACCTGATCCCGAAGCTTGATTCGCGGTGGGGGGAGGCGCTCCGTCCCTTCCCCCGAAATTCTGGCTGGGGGGGGAGGCACCCCGTCCCTCCCCACCGAAATTCTGGCCGGGGGAGAGGAGCCCTGTCCCTCCCTGCCGAAATTCTGGCTGGGGGGGAGGCGCCCCATCCCTCCAGCCGCGAATCCTCCTGTCCTTCCGGGATGCAAATGGCGGCGGCCGTAGCCACCACCGTTTGCGTCCCTGCAGTCAGCCATGATAGGCTACATAAATCTTTACGTAGCCTATCACGGCTGAGTGAAAAAAAACACAAAAAACCGCGCGTACGCAAACGGCGGCGCCCATGGGTGCTGCCATTTGCGTTCCTTATTTTGGCACGTGTAGTCTACGTAAACATTTACGTAGACTACAGCGAAAATAAGGGGAATGCTATTTGCGTTCCCCTTATTTTCGCCATAGCCTTCGTAAATGTTTATGTAGACTACACATGCCAAAATAAGGAATGCAAATGGCAGCGCCCATGGGCGCCGCCATTTGCGTACGCACGGTTTGTTTGTTTGTTTTTCACTCAGCCGTCATAGGCTATGTAAAGATTTACATAGCCTATCATGGTGTTTTTTAAAAATCTATCCGTGATAGGCTACGTAAATCTTTACGTAGCCTATCACATTTGTTTGTTTGGGTTTTTTTTAACTTGGAAATGGCGGCGGCGGCGGCAGCCGGTCAGACGACCGGCCGCCGCAGCCGCCGCCGAACCGCCGCCAGAGCCGCCACCGCCAGGGACATTCGCACAAGGTAAGTCCCGTCCCGGGGGGGGCGGGGGAGCAGACTGTTTCTCCACCAATTTCGGGGGGCCAAATGTGCTGGCATTCAGCCTCCCCAAGATTCGTGGAGAAATTCTCTGACATCCCTAGAAAAGAATTCCAAGATGGGTGGGAGCTTTTAAAAAAGGAAATTCTCAAGGCACAATTACAAACAATTCCAACAAGAAGAAAAGGTGGAAGACAACAGAAGAAGCCAATGTGGCTTCACAAAAAGCTTAGAGAGGACCTGAAAACAAAAAAAACAACACATATAGGAAGTGGAAGGAAGGCCAAGCAACAAAGGAAGAGTACAGGCAGATTGCACAGAACTGCAGGGATGGCATTAGGAAGGCTAAAACTGAGAACGAGCTGAGGTTAGCGCGGGATGCTAAAAGCAACAAAAAGGCTTTCTTCAGATACATGCATAGTAAAAGACAGGAAAGAAATGGTGGTTCAGCTATTAAATAAGGATGGCAAAATGATAATAGATGTCAAAGAAAATGCAGAAGTGCTCAATTCCTACTTTGGCTCAGTCTTCTCCCAAAAGAGGGTCTATGACCCCCCTGGCAAAGGCGAAGTACAGGCTGAAGGGGCAGGATTGCACCTTGAGATCGATAGGCATATGGTCAAGGAACACCTAATTACTTTGAATGAGTTCAAATCTCCAGGGCCAGATGAACTGCACCCTAGAGTAATAAAGGAACTGGCAGAAGAACTCTCAGAACCACTGTCTATTATCTTTAAGAAATCATGGAGGACGGGTGAAGTGCCAGATGACTGGAGGAGGGCTAATGTTGTCCCTATCTTCAAAAAGGGTAAAAAGGAGGAACTTGGGAACTACAGAACAGTCAGTCTGACATCAATCCCTGGGAAAATTCTGGAGCAGATGATAAAGCAATCCATCTGTAAGCACCTTGAAAACAATGCAGTGATTACTTGAAGCCAACATGGATTTGTCCAGAACAAATCCTGCCAGACGAATCTGATCTCATTTTTTGATTAGGTAACCTCCCGTGTGGACTGGGGGAATGCTGTGGACATCATATACCTAGGGATGCATGAAAGCCACTTACCTGGTCTCGCAGCTTGTTCACGGTGGGGGGGAGGCGCTTCGCTGCTCCCCCCTAAGTTCAGGCCGGGGGGGGAGGCTTCCCGCCTCGCCCGGCCGAAATTCAGGCCGGGGAGGAGGCGCCTCGCCTCGCCCGGCCGCGAAATAAAAAGTTAAAAAAACAAAACAAAACGCCCCCGTGATAGGCTACGTGACGATTAACGTACCCTATCACGGCTAGATCTGCAAAGTCAGCCGTGATAGGCTAGGTAAATCGTCACGTAGCCTATCACGGGTGACTTAAAAAAAAAAAGCATGTACGCAAATGGCGGCCCCCATAGGGAGCCGCCATTTGCGTTCCTTATTTGGTCGCTGTAGTCTACGTAAATCTTTACGTAAACTACGGAGAAAATAAGGGCAACGCAAATAGCGTTGCCCTTATTTTCACCGTAGTCTACGTAATCTTTACGTAGACTACAGCGACCAAATAAGGAACGTGAATGGCGGCTCCCTATGGGGGCCGCCATTAGCCGTACGCGGTTTTTTTTTTTTAAAGTCACCCGTGATAGGCTACGTGACGATTTACGTAGCCTATCACGGCTGACTTTGCAGATCTAGCCGTGATAGGCTACGTTAATCGTCACGTAGCCTATCACAGGGGCGTTGTTGTTGTTTTTTTACTTTTATTGGAATGGCGGCGGCGGCAGCCGGTCGAAAGACCGGCTGCCGCCTCTGCCCCTGTCGAAGACCTGACGAACCGCCGCCGGGACCCGCAGCTGGGAGGGACATTCGGGAAAGGTAAGTCCTGTCCCGGGGGGGGGGTGCGGGGTGCGGGGGGGGAGAATTTCTCCCCGAAACTACTTCAGGGGGCTGAACACGTTGGCACTCGGCCCCCCGAAGTTTCGGGGAGAAATTCTCCCCCATCCCTAAATATACCTCAGCTTTAGCAAAGCTTTTGACAAAGTGCCCCATGATATCCTGATTAGCAAACTCACTAAAAGTGGGCTAGATGAAACAACAATCTGGTGGATCCACAGTTGGCTACAGGATCAGGCTGAAAGAGTGCTTATCAATGGGATCTTCTCAAACTGGGGAGAGGTAACAAGCAGGTACTGCAGGGCTCAGTCCTGGGCCCAGTGCTCTTCAACATTTTTATTAATGACTTGGAGGAGGAGGTACAGGGAATGCTGATCAGATTTGCAGATGAGACAAAATTGTGGGGGGGACAGCTAATACCTTGGAAGACAGAAACAAAATTGAAAGTGATCTTGATAGGCTGGAGTGCTGGGCAGAAAACAACAGAATGACATTTAATAGGAATAAATGCCAAGTTCTTCACCTAGGAAAAAGAAACCAAATGCACAGTTACAAGATGGGGGATACTTGGCTCAAAAACACTACAAGCGAGAAGGATCTTGGAATTGTTGTAGATCACAAACTGAATATGAGCCAACAATGGGATGTGGCTGCAAAAAAAGGCAAATCCTATTTTGGGCTGCATTAATAGAAGCATAACTTCCAAATCCCAGGAAGTACTAGTTCCCCTCTGCTCAGGACTGGTTAGGCCTCAACTGAAGTACTGTGTCGAGTTCTGGGCACCTCACTTTAAGAAGGATGCAGACAAATTGGAGAGGGTTAAGAGGAAGACAATGAAGATGATCAGGGGACTGGAAACAAAGCCCTATGAAGAGAGACTGAAAGAACTGGGCATGTTTAGCCTTGAGAAGAGAAGACTGAGGGGAGATATGATAGCACTCTTCAAGTACTTGAAAGGTTGTCACAGAGAGGAAGGCCAGGATCTCTTCTCGATCATCCAGTGTGCAAGACATGGAATAATGGGCTCAAGTGACAGGAAGCCAGATTCTGGCTGAACATCAGGAAAAACGTACTGACTGTTAGAGCAATATGACAATGGAACCAATGACCTAGGGAGGTGGTGGGTTTTCCCACACTGGAGGCATTCAAGATGAAGCTAGACAGCCATCTGTCAGGGATGCTCTGACTTGGATTCCTGCATTGAACAGGTGGTTGGACGTGACGGTGTTTTAAGACCCTTCCAACCCTACTATTATATGATTCTGTGATTCTATGACTGTTTCCTTTGTGGCCCTCCAGTGACAACGTTAGTCTTTACAGTGGCTATAACAGACTAAAGATAACTACCCCTCCAGAAAGCATTCCAACGAACTCTGTGTCAAAACCTTCATGACCTCACTGGATCCAGAACTTCTTCTTTAAAATGATGATCAGTGCAAAGTTTTATATCAATGCAAACCATAAAGCTGCATAAGTATTTGCCAGCTGCAGTCCATCCTCTTCTGGGATTGTTTTCCAGATCTTGCCTGAAGCATAAACCCAAAATAGACCATTGCAAGACGTAAGTCTACACAATTTCTTCCTGGAAGCAGCATGCATCACCTTGATTATTTATTTAGTGTCTACATTCTCTGGGTTTTGTTTTTTTTATATCTGAGTTTGTTGGCCACATTGGGATACCCACAGAGTCTGAAAGCTTTAGACCTATTAGTATAATAACTCTATACGATTCATTTAAAATCAGACAGAATGGAAGAAGATATATGCTTAGCTATTCGCAGCATCCTTGAACCTGAAGAGATACCGTAAACATCTCTAGTTGTTCTATCCAACAGATAGTGTTATGCAGTCATATTACTTCTGAAATTTATACTGACAAGTTGTATATTATGTATGTTACCCTCATACAAATAATATTTATGGTGTCATTAACCCATAGCAGTGAACAAAATGCATTATTCTTCTCTGATCACCTTATAGTACATTATGTACAGCATGTATAATGAATGGAGCCATAAAATGCTTAGAGTACAAAGAGGCGATAGTTTTAATGTGTAAGCTGCTATATGAGAAACAGATGCTTTTGAAAGTTCCTGTGAAAATGATATATGGTAAAGAGGACAAGGACTATGGCAGACGGAGACTCCCGTGCATTATTTGCTTGACACTGTACTAACAGACATTATGCTCATAAAGCTTATCTAAAGGTGATTATGATGAACTTACATCAATTTCTGACACCCCTGTTATTCTATGACATCACTACACACCAGTCCTCTGCAGGCCATTTTTCCTGCCTGAATTTTTCCTGTAGAAGCAATACCTCTGAAATGTTTCATGTGCAATAAGATTTTAAGATTTCTCATTAAGAGCATAGTCCTCTTGCAGAAAAGGACAATAAAGGTGGACTTGAGTCTAAGGGTGCAATCCTAACTAGAGAGGCGGCTGCCTCCGACCTTGGAGGCGACCGCCTATCCAAAGCAAGGCAGGAGAGGCACGGGGGGATCATTCCTTCTATGCCTCTCCTGACATGCTCTTTTTCGCTAGACAGCTGTTTTTGGCTGTCCGGCAGTGGCGGGGCCAACCGGGAGAGGAAGCTGCCGTATGACACATTGGATGTGTCATATGCACAGCTCCGCTCTCCCTGCCCCAGAATGCCCCCCAGCCCCAGCCCTTTTTGGTCACTTCACATTCTTCTTCCTAGCGTGGAGGATGGGTTTTCTACACTGCCTCCGAGGAAATGCGGACAAGGGGGACGGTCAGTTTTCCAGGAAGGAAGGTTGGTTCCCGGAAATGAGCATATCCTATGGCCAGCTAGATAGTGTCTAGCAGCCATAGGATTGCTCTGTCCAGGTAGTTTCTCATGCAGTGATTTCTACTCAGGTACAGGAACACAACATGCATGTGTATCATGTACACTGCAAACAACACATGCATGTATTATTCACTCCATGTTCCTTTAAAATACATACAAGAGGGGATCTGATTCTTTCCCATTTCCATATATTTTAAAAGGATAAATCGCAAAACAACAACACATAAATAGCCCCTTTGCAGTTGACATGGCATACATCTGTGCATGGTTGATCCGGGTACAAGTTGGCCTGAGAGTCTGCCCTGAGATATTGAATATAGGGGATGCAGCACCAAATTTGAGCTCAGATATAAACATTCTAGCTTTGGATTTTCTATTATTAACTCTAGATGTGTTGACAATGACAAGTGGAGGAACATAATCCACATTGCACTGATATTTTAAGAACATAGACAAATGTGCTAACATGAAATGTAACATAATATGAAACTTGATTATTTTGGAAGGATTGATCAAATCATAGAATAGTAGAATCATGGAATAGTAGGGTTGGAAGGGGCCTACAAGGCCATCGAGTCCAACCCCCTGCTCACTGCAGGAATCCAAGTCAGAGCATCCCTGACAGATGGCTGTCCCGCCTCGTCTTGAATGCCTCCAGTGTGGGAGAGCCCACCACCTCCCTAGGTCATTGGTTCCATTGTCGTATTGCTCTAACAGTCAGAAAGTTTTTACTAGGGATGGACGAAAGTCACTTACCTGATCCCGAAGCTTGCTTCGCAGTGGGGGGGAGGCACTCCGTCACTCCCCCCGAAATTCTGGTGGGGGGGAGGCGCCCCGTCCCTCCCCGCCAAAATTCTGGCCGGGGGGGAGGCGCCCCATCCCTCCGGCCGCGAATCCTCTAGTCCTGCCAGGATGCAAATGGAGGCGGCCGTAGCCGCCGCCGTTTGCGTCCCTGCAGTCAGCCGTGATAGACTACGTAAATGTTTACGTAGCCTATCACGGCTGACTTTGGGGGGGAAAAAAAGCGCGTATGCAAATGGCGGCGCCCATGGGCGCCGCCATTTGCGTTCCTTATTTGGGCACATTTAGTCTACGTAGACATTTACGTAGACTACGGCGAAAATAAGGGCAACGCAAATAGCATTGCCCTTATTTTCGCCGTAGTCTACGTAAATGTTTATGTAGACTACACGTGCCCAAATAAGGAACGCAAATGGCGGCGCCCATGGGCGCCGCCATTTGCGTATGTGCTTTCCCCCCCACCAAAGTCAGCTGTGATAGGCTACGTAAACATTTACGTAGCCTATCACGGTGTTTTTTGAAAATCTAGCCGTGATAGGCTACGTAAATCTTAACGTAGCCTATCACGTTTGTTGTTGTTGTTGTTGTTTTACTTGGAAATGGCAGCGGCAGTGGCCGGTCGGAAGACCGGCTGCCGCCGCCACCACCAAACCGCTGCCGGAAGCCGCCGCCACCAGGGACATTCACGCAAGGTAAGTCCCATCCCGGGGTGGCGGCGAACCGATTTGCCACCAATTTCGGGGGGCCGAATGCCAATGCAGAAGAATTTCTCCACGAATGCATTCGGCCTCCCAGAGATTCGTGGAGAAATTCTCCAACATCCCTACTTTTCGCACGCATGCTGTCGGTCTCCGTAAGCCTCGCGTCACAGGGAAGATGCATATTTATTTTCGTAAAAAGGGTAAAGCCCTTCGCGGGGATTCCCCATGTAACTTCCGGTCACCTGACGTGACCTGACCTCACTGGACCTGACCTGACCTCTCCTGTCCTGACCTCACTGGACCTGTCCTGACCTCACCTCACCTCTACAGACAATAAACAGAAAAGATGGAGGATTTCTGTTGAGTTCAATACTCAACCCCAGTGAAAGAAAGCCTCGGGTCACAGGGAAAATGCCTCGTAAAAATGGTAAAGCCATTCACGTTCTTCTTCCTCCATTTCCGATTTACAGATTTCATAATTATTTTCGTAAAATCCGCCACTCAGCGGACAAAAAAAAAAAGGGTCCACGTGAGCTCTGGTCCGGGTCGACCAGGCCACTCCGTTCCGAGGAGGATTCCGCGGACCGGATTTGTTGGAATTCAATCACATTTAAAATTTGTGTGGAATTCTCTGACATCCCTAGAAGCTATGCTTCTATTAATGCAGCCCAAAATAGCTTTTGCCTTTTTTTGCAGCCACATCACATCACATGCAAAAAAATCATGGATCTAATGTTAGCAGCAATGACCTGATCCAGTCAGCAGGCTGAAAACCAGTGAGAGGCACTGCCTCCTTTTCTGATTATCAAATTCTGTATGGACTGAAAACATTGGGAGTAGGCAGCTCGATTATGCTTGATACCCCTCTGGCCCCAAAGTCCACATGTTGATCAGTTTTGTGTGTATGGAGCTTACATGTGCATTTTTGTATATTCACAGACTCTCTCCATGTGATCAGGAACCCTGAGAATGGGGAGGGAGCCTATCTGTGTACAAGTTTTACATGGGTAGGCTCTGTACACACAGGAGATCATACGCAGAGGTCAGGGGTGAATGGAATGGGTGTGATCCCCTTCCCTCTCTACACATTGGAGGGGCCGCAGCTCAGTGGTAGAGCACATGCTTTGCATGCAGAAGGTCCAGGTTCGATCCTCAGCAAGAGTCCTGCCTGAAAACCTGGAGAGTGGCTGCCAGTCAGTGTTGACAATACTGGGCTAGATGGACCAATGGTCTGGCTCAGTATAAAGGCAGCTTCCTAGGTTCCTACATGATCTTAAAAGTGGGAGACTGATCAGCCATTCTGTGAAGTTGACTTTCAAAAGAGGGACTGGCTAGTAAATCGGCATAGAAAGACTGGTAGCGTTACCACCAATAACTGCTCTTATGAATGGGTCATTCTGTTTTTCTCTTTATACATTGACTCTGCATAGAAATGTGATGGACCAACTGCTACCCTTTTCATTTCATGGCCTCCTGGCCCACTGTTCTTAAACTCTTTGGGTTGGATTGAAGATCTGCCTTTCATGGACCGCTCACAGAAGGTGCCTCCATCCAATCCTCAGGGATCTCCCTTCCCCCTGCTGCACCACAGCTCACCCCATTCAGCTGAGTCACCATCACCAACCTCTGTATAGCACTTAGGAAGGGCTGCTGTGGGGAGGAGGAACAGGGAAGTCTGCTTCTGCCAGCCCGGTTGTATGTATCCAAACCTGAATCTAGCCCCTTTTTCTCTCTCCTGTAATATTACATATTTATAAGCCACATTTTAGAGCAAATGCCCTTAGGAGGCAGCTTCTGTAAAAGAGTAAAATATAATTACAAATCAACAACATATGCTGCTTTAGAAAATTCATTTCTCCCCCCCCCACCTTGTAAAAGACACTGACAAGCTACTGGACTAGGTCTTGTGTGACCCAATAACAGAAGAAAGAATTCAGGGGAAAGGCCATTGTGACAATTCCATCTTCAATGCAGGATGCTGCCATAGGTACCACCCTTTCTGCATACATACCTGGACTGTTTTACCAGATGCATAAAAATAAACTGAGTTCTGTCCCATATCTAAAAGGAACTACTTGACTTTGGTTTGATTTGCACTACTGCTCTGAAATTATGAATACAGCATGAAGATGGGAACCCCATGCCTTGGCAAGCAATTACACAAGGAGACGCTGCCCATGATCTAACCTCACCTCAGTAGAAAGATGCAATGTGCTATCCTTGTATCTGTCTGTGGGATATCCTTTCTAGCAAAGTTAGTAATTACAGCGGGGCATTCTGACTTGCCTTTGTTCTGCAGCTTTCCCCCTATTTCTACAAAAACAATGTTTTACTTACTTACTTACTTATTTAATACATGTATTTCCCACTTCATCAAAACCGTTTCAAAGGGGGCTTACAGACAAAACAACAAACAACAACATGACACACTCCACTCTCCTATCACATACCTCCACCTGATTTAAATATCAAAATGTAAAGGTGTTTCCTTCTCTCAAGTATTATTATTATTTTTTTTTAAGAGGGATGACAAATTCTTCACCTGACCTACTGAGGATACCATGACAAACAATAAGTGTAAGTCAGGGTTTAAATATTGGAAAGTCAAGTGGGGTTTAGCAAAAAAAGAAGCAGCTGCAGATTGACTGATTGAAGGGAACCTCTCTCGTAGGTAGCTGTCTTGAAAATGGTTGAACCGATATCACTGCCGTTATATCAGTACCTGCAGCTATATCAGTTTCTTAGCCTGACTCATATCAACCAGGCAGCCAAGCACCAACCCACTCAGTGCTTTTGAATCCTTCATAAATGCTGCTGTTTCCTCCGCTAAATATCCTCTAAATACCATTTTTGGATGACATCCCAGCCTCAGGATGAAATCAAACTGTGCCTGTCCACCAGCAAAACAGACACCACTGGTGGAACAGATTCCCCCCTTTCCCTAAAACCCCAACATACCATTAACATCTGTTCCTGAAGAACTGGGGAACCCACTGGGGCATATTTGGGGGGGGGGTACACAGGTGGTGCAGGGGGGAGGAGGGGATGTCTATAGATTAATTTACCAGATGTCACCCTGTGACACAGGATAATGACTTAGGTGAGTGAGCCTTTGGAAGAAGAAATGTCTAAGCTGCCCACCTAAAAGACAGCAAAGAGGAGGGCAATCTAACCTCCCTTGGGAGGTAGTTCTACAATTGGGGTTCCACCATCAAAGAGGTCCAGACTCATATGCCCGCCAACAACACTCCATTAGTAGCGGAAAGCAGGGCAAGGTGACTGATGATGACACAGTAGCCACCTGAGCATCCAGGACCAATGCTGGGTCTAGGAGCACCGGAGCACCCCCCCCCCAAGACGCAGACTTGTTTCCTCAGAAGGCATGCAGCCCTGTCCAGAACAGGCTGTAACTGATAAAATTTTGAGCCCATGCTTTTGTACATTCTTACTCAGCAAGCACAACATACAAAGAATCCCAATTTTTAAAAAGCTGTTATGCTGGCAAGGTTTCCATTTATTTTCTTTGTGGAAGGCCGTCAAGTTTCTGATCACATTCTAATCAAATACAGGTGCATATGGGGTTTTTTTCTGACTGCGATTTGGCTTAGTTTGGAGAACTCGTAAGATTGGATAACTTATATATACAAACACTCTCAACAGTTAGTGAGCTTCTCCTTAGTTACTTATCCCCCATTTTTCTAAATTAGTGATAACAATTATTGTTATACAATGTTCTTCTTTTTTGTTGCCTGTATGTGTAATTCTATTGCAAAATAAAATTCCATCTGTAAAAAGAAAGAAAGAACTTTTCGACTGTGAAAGCTTCCAAGGAAAGCTGTGATATCTCTTGCTCTGAAAATTTTCAAGAGCAAGTGTTGAACAGATTATCTGTTGGGAAATGCTTGTGCCAAAAACACCTCATTTCAGAGCTGAGGACTAGAGCAGATACCCCATCAGCTACCTTTGAACTATATAATCCTTTCTATTAGTCATTCAGGAATCAGGATGCAATCCAACAAAGTAGTTGCATGGTTGTGTAAAGTCCTGGTCATATAAGGCCCTTTGCATTCATTTATACAGGGCTGGCTTGAGTCATTTTGCTGTCTGAGCAAGAGCATGTGTTGGTGCCCTTTCCAAGTTAAGGTGCATTGTACCCAATGCTGGTCCAGTTTTGCTACCTGAGTGTCATGGACCAAGACCCTGAACTCACTTGCTCAGATGATCCCAACCCCTTATCATCATCAGAAGACGCCCCTGTGTTAACAGTGTAGGTAGAGAACTCAGTTACAAAAAACCTTGTGGGTTCCCCAGGAAGACCCCAGAGACCTGCCTCTCTGCATCCAAAGGAGGCCACACTGCCATCCTCAGACTCCCAGCCACAGAGTCGCTAGTATGCCACAGAACCCTCACATCATTGCAGCCTGAGGCTACTAAAATAGTCCAGTCGCTTTAAGAGAAAAGGCCTCACACTGTGGAAGCAAGGCCAACCAGCCTAAAGGAAGCCAAACTCCTACTTAAGGGTCAGTCTTGATCTGCTGCTTGTTGGAGAACCATACAAACAAGCTTGTCTGGCTTCAAGTCCTAGCACCATTTGGAGCTCTCTGTGGTGCTGTCCTTTTTTCAGTCCTGCCTCCCTGAGAAACCTGACTAAACCAAAACTGTGGTAAAGCCCTGATCAACAGTGGAACTGTGTAATCCAGACCTCAGTAGCACCCAACCATGCTCAGCCCTTGCCATGACAGAGATCAAACAGAACACTGAGGCAGAAAATCATACAAGCCTCCTCCATGGTAGTGAAAATGCAGTCATAATAAATTAAAAAGCTAACACTTTGCTTCCCTTTCGGGTTACCCAAAATCAACTGCCTGAGACATTTGCCTCACTCTACCTAATGGTAGGGCAAGGAGAAAGGTATTGTTGGTTGCCACTTAAAAAAAGAGAGAGAGGTTGTATCCAATGGTGGTCACTATACTAATGGAACATGTCTCCCAGTGGAATAGGGAAGAAGGCAATTTTCAAAGATTTCCCTTCACCCTGCACCCCAATCTGCTCAATATAGTTGGAGGACACTCCAGAGCAGATGGCGGGGAGGTTTGCAGGGGAGAGGGGAACTTGCCAAAAATTGCCTCCCTGCCAATTCTGATGGCAGACACCTTTTGTCAGCGGAGTAACAACCAGTGGATACAATCCAATAAACTTCCCTGCTTATGATTAGGTAGCATTAGGTAGCATTTCACATTTATGCATTTCTTTGCCCATCTTACTAATTTGTATAGTATTTCTGAAAATATAGAAAAGCGGTTGATATTACTGATTCTTTCACAGAGACACACTGAGTGTACATTAGTATACAATATACTGGAAATTGATTCCCTGAATAGGAATGAGAATTTAAAAACTGGTCATTTGTTACACTTGACATTTACCTACTCTATTGTCAATTTTGCTTATATGGGGGACCATTAAAAATAGGTGAGTTACGTATATGAGATGCAACCATATATGTGATGCATCTCATATATGTGCAACTCTCAGAACCACTGTCTATTCTCTTTGAGAAATCATGGAGGATGGGTGAAGTGCCAGACAACTGGAGGAGGCCTAATGTTGCCCCTATCTTCAAAAAGGGTAAAAAGGAGGAACTTGGGAACTACAGATCAGTCAGTCTGACATCAATCCCTGGGAAAATTCTGGAGCAGATGATAAAGCAAGCCATCTGCAAGCACCTTGAAAACAATGCAGTGATTACTCGAAGCCAACATGGATTTGTCAAGAACAAATCCTGCCAGATGAATCTAATCTCATTTTTTGATCATAACCTCCCTTGTGGACTGTGGGAATGCTGTAGACATAATATGCCTCGACTGCAAAGCTTTCGACAAAGTGCCCCATGATATCCTGATGAGCAAACTAGCTCAAAGTGGGCTAGATGAAACAACGATCCGGTGGATCCACACTTGGCTACACAATCAGACTCAAAGAGTGCTTATCCATGGAATCTTCTCAAACTGGGGAGAGGTAATAAGCGGGGTACCACAGGGCTCATTCCTGGGCCCAGTGGTCTTCAACATTTTTATTAATGACTTGGAGGAGGAGGTGTAGGGAATGCTGATCAAATTTGCAGATGACACAAAATTGGGCATAATAGCTAATACTTTAGAAGACAGAAAATTCAAAAAGATCTTGATAGACTGGAGCGCTGGGCAGAAAACAGCAGAATGAAATTTAATAGGGATAACTGCCAAGTTCTGCACCTAGGAAAAAGAAACCAAATGCACAGTTACAAGATGGGAGATACGTGGCTCAACAACACCACAAGCGAGAAGGATCTTGGAATTGTTGTCGATCACAAGCTGAATATGAGCCAACAATGTGATGTGGCTGCAAAAAAGGCAAATGATATTTTGGGCTGCATTAATAGAAGCATAGCTTCCAAATCCCAGGAAGTACTAGTTCCCTTCTATTCAGCACTGGTTAGGCTCATCTCAAGTACTGTGTCCAGTTCTGGGCACCACATTTTAATAAGGATGCAGACAAACTGGAGAGGGTTCAGAGGAGGGCAACAAAGATGATCAGGGGACTGGAAACAAAGCCCTATGAAGAGAGACTGAAAGAACTGGGCATGTTTAGCCTTGAGAAGAGAAAACTGAGGAGAGATAGGATAGCGCTCTTCAAGTACTTGAATTTGAAAGGTTGTCACTAGGGACGTCAGAGAATTCTGCCACGGATCTCGGTGAGGCAGACTGCACTGGCATTCGGCCTCACCGAGATCCGTGGCGGAATTCTCTGACATCCCTAGTGACAACCTTTCAAATTCAAGTACTTGAAGAGCGCTATCCTATCTCTCCTCAGTCTTCTGAGGAGCGCTATAAGAGCACTATAAGATCCCCCCGAACTTTGTGGCGGAATGACCTGCCACCCCCCCCCACCCCCTGCAGATCCCCCCCGGGACGAGACGTACCTGGGGCGGATGTTCTGGATGGCGGTGGCTCCAGCAGCAGCTTCGGCGGAGGCAGCGGCTGGTCTTCTGACCGGCCGCCGCCGCCACTGCCATTTGCAGTCCCCCCCCCATTCGTGATAGGCTATGTAAAGACGTACGTAGCCTATCACGTCTGGGTTAAAAAGAAAAAAAAAAGACGCGTACGCAAATGGCGGCGGCTATGGCCACTGCCATTTGCATCCCTGCTAGCCAGCGGCCGGATGTCCGGCTGCTGGCAGAGCCGACCAGCGGCTCCGCGGAATCCCCATGGAGCGGAGCCAGCCGGCGAGGATTCCGGGGGGAGGGATGGAGCGCCTCCCCCCCCAGCGGAATCCAGCGGAGCCAGGTAAGGGGGGTTTCGTACATCCCTAGTTGTCACAGAGAGGAAGGCCAGGATCTCTTCTCAGTCATCCCAGAGTGCAGGACACGGAATAATAGGCTCAGGTTACAGGAAGCCAGATTCTGGCTGAACATCAGGAAAAACCTCCTGACTGTTAGAGCAATACAACAATGGAACCAATGACCTATGGAGGTGGTGGGCTCTCCCACACTGGAGGTGTTCAAGACGAGGCTGGACAGCCATCTGTAAGGGATGCTCTGACTTAGATTCCTGCACTGAGCAGGGGGTTGGACTCGATGGCCTTGTAGGCCCCTTCCAACCCTACTATTCTATGATACTATGAATGACTTGTCATTTACCAGCCAGACAAAGTCTACTGTATTTGTAGATAATGCCAGCAGGGCCTGGTCTGATGTATCATTCCCATATGAACTAAATCATATAAGCAAAATAGAAGGCAAGCTGTGCAAAAGGTGTGGTACTTCCCCAATGATCTTATCCTTTCCTTCCAAGATACAAAATTTAAAGACATCTGGGGCCTTTGTTGTATTTCTTGCTGCTGGAAGAACAGCTGAGTGCTAATACATCAGTAGCATTATGTCAACGGCTTTGTATGCAGAAGATCCCAGGTTCAGTCCCCAGGATCACTAAGTAGGGCTGGAAAAGCTCCTGCCTGAAACCCTGGAGAGCCACTGCCAGTCAGTGTCAACAATACTGGGCTAGATGGTCCATCTAGCCCAGTATTGTTGACACTGACTGGCAGTGGCTCTCCAGGGTTTCAGGCAGGAGCTTTTCCAGCCCTACTTAGTGATCCTGGGGACTGAACCTGGGATCTTCTGACTCAGTATAGGCAGCTTCCTATGTCCCTATGTTCTTGTATAAGAAGCTCTTTTTTTTGCATCCAGCCTACTTCTCAAATCCCTTTTGACTCAGTGTACATTTTGTGTTTGCAAATAACAAAAGATCAAACAAAATACTGCCAAGATTAAATTAAATGCCTACAAAGTACAAACAGTATCAAAGACAAAGCAGGAACGAAGAAAACCCCCTATACCAGCCTTTCCCAACCTGTGTTGGACTACAACTCCCATCACCCTGGTTAGCATGGGCAATGGCTCTGCTGGCTGGAGATGATGGGAGCTATAGTCCTCTATTAACTTCTGTTAGTAAAAACTGGCAGTCACTTAGCCGCAAAGACATCTTCCTTAGCAAGACTGAAAAGGGCAGAATAAAAATTAATAATACTGCAATATTAAAACAGAATTCAGTTGTATAGAATTTAATTACTATGTGACTCTGAGAGGAACAGAGTAATAATATTAAACATTCAAACTTTCTCTCTTCCACCAGCAGGCACAATAGATTATGACAGATAAGAATACTTAGAGGACTTTGGATATTTTAAAACCTTGTTCAATTGTTATATTGTTTCAGATTACAATACTATTAAATGAGTTACGTATTCACCACTGACATCTTAACCAAATAGTTTGTTTCACTTGTTCACAATCAGGGATGAACAGCTTAACCCCCACAAGAAAAACTGCTGTTGAGAAGAATATTTAATTGTTTTCCTTAATAATGTAAAAATGGTAAATGATTAAGGGCACAAACCAAGCCTCACTGGAAATAGGGTGCCCCATGTGTCCTACTTCATAGAGGATATTCCTCCATTTGAAGGTGTCCTGTATTCAAAGGGATGTCCGCTCCCAGTCTGGTTTAAAGATCAAGAACTAGAAGAAGGGAGAGCAAGGACCCTCAGAACAGCAGACTGAGCAGGTATACAGGTCACCTGATGTCCTGATCACAGCCTTGTCCACTGTGGTGAGATGTATTGTCATTCTATTTAACTTACAGTAGATATTTCTAAATTTGCATCTATACCTCTACAAATTAGCATATGTCATCGGTTTTGGTGATGCATAAGTGGTCACTCTAACTGGAAAGCTGGTTGAGGGCCAGAGGAAGCAGCATACGTGTCACCCTGATGGTGGAGACAAAGGTTAGGGTTGGCGGAGAATTTCTCCACGAATCTTCGGGAGGCCGAGTGCTGACGCATTCGGCCCCCCGAAAGTGTTGGGGAAATTCTCTGCTGCCCCCCCCTCGGGATGGGACTTACCTTCAGTGAATGTCCCTCTCAGTGGCAGGTCCCGGCGGTGGTTCGGCGGCGGTTCGGCGGTGGCGGGGGCAGCGGCCGGTCTCCCGACTGGCTGCCACCGCCGCCATTGCAAAAAAAAAAAAAAGTAAAGTAAAAAACACACACACACACCCGTGATAGGCTACATAACGATTTACGTAGCCTATCACGGCTAGATTTCCAAAGTCAGCCGTGATAGGCTACGTAAATCATCACGTAGCCTATCACGGGTGACTTTGGAAAAAAATGTGCATATGCTTCCGCGGGGTGGTGGGGCGGGTTGCTCCATTCTGCCATGGATTCCGGGGGGCCAAATTCACTGGAATTCGGCCTCCCTGGGATCCGTGGCAGAATTTTCTGACATCCCTAAGTGCAGGCAGCCTGGGAGGTTAGCTGTGATTAGGTAAACTCAAAAACACCATGAAAAGAAATTCAACATAAATTATAGACTTTCCTGAGAATGAGGCAGAACAATGGAAGCCCCTTTCATGGGGGGGAAAAAACTTTTTGGAAATTGGAGGACAGATTTTGGCAAAGCACTAACTCCACCTCATCCCTGGAGGTTGACACAACACTGCCCCTGCCCATACCTACATTGTGGGGCCAGCCTGCCCACACAGTTGATGCTTCTGCAGCATGGAGACTCCAAAACCTTTACCAAAACCAAAAGAAGCTGTGCTACAAGCCCTGCCAATGGGAAAACTGGTGTTGAGTATTTCTCCTTCCTCTGGATACATTTGGCAAAATTATCTCCCAAATTTCTCTGCCCACAAATAAGGTGCAGAATTCTGAGAGGACATCTGCACACAGCTCTCCTTGATTCACTCCCACTGTAGTCAATGGGAGGGAAGAAGAACAAGCTCCAAGCTCCTGTCCTGTCCATGGCAAATCAGCAGGGCAACAAATGTTGCAGTTGCTCCACGAACGGTTCTCTCCCAATCCATATATGTACAGCAGGATTGCTCTGTAAATCTGTTTGAAGTGATTAAAGTTCTAAACCCCCATAAACAACAGTTGCTTATGCATTAATTATTCATGTTACTAGAAATTTTAAGTTGACTTTTATGTTAACTATGGTGTTACAAATGCATTTATCAAAACAGGAATATTATCATCATTAACAGTGGGAACTGGCATTTTTAATTAGTTAACATTAAATATAGTTATTGTGAAATCAGTGCCTAATACCCTGAAATAAAATCTAGCCACAGCATTTCAATTAGATTTTTTTTTTAAAGAAGATGGATCTGAATTATTGCCATGCCCTCAAGGAGGCAGTGATAAGACCGCTCTTAAAGAAGCCCTCCCTTGGATCCTCAAGTTCTGAACAACTTTCGCCCAGTCTCAAATCTGCCATTTCTGGGCAAGGTGATTGAGCGGGTGGTGGCGGTGCAGTTGAAGGCACACTTGGAAGAAACTGATTATCTAGACCCATTTCAGTTGGGCTTCAGGCCTGGGCATGGGACAGAAACGGCCTTGGTCGCCTTGGTAGATGATATGAGGAGGGCTCTGGATAGGGGTGAATGCTCCTTCCTTGTTCTCCTCGACCTCTCAGCGGCT
This sequence comes from Heloderma suspectum, assembly GCF_057233095.1. Taxonomy (NCBI): domain Eukaryota; kingdom Metazoa; phylum Chordata; class Lepidosauria; order Squamata; family Helodermatidae; genus Heloderma; species Heloderma suspectum. The sequence continues at coordinate 280,358,433 of NC_139458.1, forward strand.
TTTGATACTGTTGACCACGGTATCCTCCTGGACCGCCTGGAGGGGTTGGGCATTGGAGACACCGTACTGCGGTGGTTCCGGTCCTTCCTCTCCAGCAGGTACCAGAGGGTAGCACTGGGAGAGGAGGTTTCGGACCCATGGCCACTTACTTGTGGGGTGCCACAGGGTTCCATCCTCTCCCCAATGCTATTTAACATCTATGTGAAGCTGCTGGGGGCTATCATCAGGAGGTTTGGGGTGCAGTGTCATCAATATGCAAATGACACTCAGCTCTACCTCTCGTTCAAATCTTCACCAAGGTTGGCAGTAGAATCCCTGTCCAAATGTCTGGAGACGGTGAGTGGCTGGATGGGGAGGAATAAGCTGAAGCTGAACCCTGACAAGACCGAGGTACTTTTGGTGGGAGGCAAGAGGAGGCTAGGGGATGTTGACCTGGTGTTGAATGGGGTACGGCTACCCTTGAAAGACCAGGTCCGCAGCCTGGGGGTCATTTTGGACTCCCAGCTGTCCATGGAGGCTCAGGTGTCAGCTGTGAGCCGGACAGCGCTGTATCAACTCCCTCTGATATGGCGGCTGTGCCCCTTCCTTCCCGACCATCTGCTCCCATCGGTAGTACATGCCCTGGTCTCCTCTCGTTTAGACTACTGTAATGCGCTCTACGTGGGGTTACCCTTGAAGACGGTTTGGAAACTGCAGCTGGTACAGAACGTGGCGGCTCGCCTGATTAAAGGCAGCCGCAGGCGAGATCACATCACTCCAGTGCTGAAGGAGTTGCACTGGTTACCAGTTGTTTTCCGGGCCAAATTCAAGGTGTTGGTTTTGACCTTTAAAACCCTATATGGTTCCGGCCTAGCCTATCTTAAGGAACGCCTCCAGCAGCACCAGACAGGCCGCTTAACAAGATCAGCCTTGGATGGCCTTCTCTCTGTCCCATCAGCCAGGACAGCTAGACTGGTGGGGACGAGGGAGAGGGCCTTTTCTGTGGTGGCCCCCACTCTGTGGAATTCCCTCCCTAGGGAACTCTGTCATGCCCCCTCTTTAATGAGCTTCCGTCGTGCATTAAAAACGTGGTTGTTCAAGCAGGCATTTGGGGTGGGTTAGGGTATTTTAGAAAATGTTTTTATTGTAGAATTTTATTGTTTTAAACTGTTTTACTGTATGTTGTACATCGCCCAGAGTGGCTGGGTGACCAGCCAGATGGGTGATTAATAAATTTAATAATAAATAAATAAAAAAAATGCACTATGCCAGCTATGTCCTCCAGGCAGTATCAGATGCAGAGTACAGGACCCACCAAAAATCCCTCAGTCAGCATAATGAATAGTCCTGAGAGACACCTCTTCATCCGCAAGGCAAGATTCCTCTCAAAACTGCCTCTAGGACAATGCATCCCATCACCACTCCCAAAGCGAGAACTTTGCCTTAAAGTCAGAACTGAGCCTTTAGGCGATTTATTGCTAGATTTCCCCATGTAACTAAGGACAGAACAAAGGATGTTTGATTTGACTCAGAATGTATAAAAAAAATGGGAGGTGGGGGGGAGGAACAGCAATGAAAAGTTTATTTTTTACAAATTGTTCATATTGAAGCTGATAAAGAGCAGAAACTATTTTACCTCATTCTTGACAGTTACATCACCTTTCAAACAAAATATGCTACTGTGCAGGAGGAGTCCCAATGGTACGCTTGTATTGATCATTTTTATGGCTCTTTTATGCTGGGGGAGGAAGCATGATTCATACATTATGGCTGTATTAGGTCCCTCTAGACAATGGCCTTATAAAAACTCTAAGCGGGGGGGGGGGGGAGCAAATGAGGTTCAGTGCAAGTAAGAATAAAGTGATGCACACTGGGGCAAAATATGCTAAGGGAGCAATCCTATGCATGTTGAGACACAAAAAAGTCCTACAACTCCAAGCATGAGAGTTTTCCTTAATAAAGTAAAAATGGTAAATGATTAAGGATACAAACCAAGCCTCACTGGAAATAGGGTGCCCCATGTGTCCTACTTCATAGAGGATATTCCTCCATTTGAAGGTGTCCTGTATTCAAAGGGATGTCCGCTCGAGTCCCAGTCTGGTTTAAAGATCAAGAACTAGAAGAACAGAGAGCCAGGACCCTCAAGTCAGCAGACTGACGGTTGGCTGGGGAATGCTGGGAGTTGTAGGACTTTTTCATGTATAAACATGCATAGAACTGTGCCCTAAGATGTTTGTGTTATTATCAAGTACTGCTGTTGTTAGTGGTCACTGTGCTCATTTACTGTTAAATAGGGAAGGATGGATTTGTCAATCAACAAAATTGGTGGGGGGGGGGAGTACTTCAAGCTTGTTCAGTCCCATTGCCACACGAACTTCTGATTTTTTAAAAGAAAACTACATAAAAATAATAATATATGCATTACTGTATGCGTTAATGTACACATTTTTAAATGTACACATTTTTTGATACATGCACCCATTGGCTAAAGCATGTTTTACATGCATTTTGGACATTCACACATTTTTCTGCTCATTTTTCAAATGTATGCATGTTGCAAAGGCACATTTGTTTTGTTTTGCAGAACACATTGCAAATGTACAGATTTCTGGCTGCAAATAGCGTTCAGGTCTGTGTTTGGATCCTGGAGGTGGGAATTTGGTAAAGGTGTTTAAAAACAAAACAAAAACTCAATGGAGCAAATTTCTCACACATCTCTACCTTTAAGCTTTAATGTAATTGTCACAGGCTGCATTTTTTTGGCATTTCACTTCCATCTGATCTTACAGTTAACATTTTTCTTCTGCTTGAAAAAGGAACTTGGGTATGGTGGATAGCTCAATTAAAACACTAACTTAGTGTGTGGCAGCTGTGAAAAGGAACAGTAGCTCAGTGGTAGAGCGCATGTTTTGCATGCAGAAAGTCCCTGGTTTAATCCCTAATTAAAACATTCAGGTAGCAGCTGATATGAAACCTCTGCCAGACAACCTGGGGAGCTGTAGACAATGCTGTTTTAGAGCTGGGACAAATAGTCTTACCTGGTATAAGGCAGCTTCCGATGCCCCGAAGGCAAATCCCATGCTAAGAGGGAAAGAACTGAAAATGAAATGGCCAGTATCATAATGCCTATATATGTAAATGTGTGGTATGGCCACAATGGGAACACTATGTGCAGTTCTGGTCACCTCATCTCATGTCATCTCGTTGCCAGGTTCCAAAAGGATAACGATGTTGGTGCCAGGTAGGGATGTCAGAGAAATCTGCAACAGGATCAAATGAGCTCAGAGATTTCTACGAATCCAAACTGTGGATTCTGCAGCAGACTCACTTTTTCCAAGTCACACAGATTCCATTACCTTGCAGACTGGCTTTTCACTTGGGGGGGGGGATTTGTGCTAATTCACATTAACTAATGCGCATTAGTGCATTAGCACAAGTGTGCATCAGCGCTAATCTGCACTTCTGCAAGTAGCACATTTGCGCAAGTTATTAGCACATTTATGAAAGTGCAAATTAGCGCAAGTAGAACAAAATTCTGGTTTAAAAAATCCAATTCTGTCAATGGGTGGATGATAGAATGAAAGAAGCCTGACAATCCGCGAAACACCGACAGAATGGATTTAACAAAATCCGTACATCCCTTGTGCCAGGTAGGCCTCTTTGGTGAGGGAATTCTACAGATGGGGCACCACTACTGAAAAGTCCCTCTTTCTGCTCTTTCTGGTGGATGGCAGGGGCATCTGCAGGAGAGCCTCTGAAGTAGGGATGGGGGAGAATTTCTCCCCGAAACTTCGGGGGGCCGAGTGCCAACGCATTCGGCCCCCCGAAATCGGCGGTGAAATTCTCCGCCACCCCCCCAGGATGGGACTTACCTTTCACGAATGTCCCTCCCGGCCGCGGGTCCCAGCGGCGGTTCATTGGGTCTTTGTCAGGGGCGGGGGAGGCAGCCGGTCTTTCGACCGGCTGCCGCTGCCGCCGCCATTACAAGTGCAGTAAAAAAAAAAAAACCCCGTGATAGGCTACGTAATGATTAACGTAGCCTATCACGGCTAGATCTCCAAAGTCAGCCGTGATAGGCTACGTTAATCGTCACGTAGCCTATCACGGGTGACTTTGAAAAAGAAAAAAAAGCACGTACGCAAATGGCGGCCCCCATAGGGAGCCGCCATTTGCGTTCCTTATTTGGTCCCTGTAGTCTACGTAAAGATTTACGTAGACTATGGCGAAAATAAGGGAACGCTATTTGCGTTGCCCTTATTTTCACCGTAGTCTACGTAAATCTTTACGTAGACTACAGGGACCAAATAAGGAATGCAAATGGCGGCTCCCTATGGGGGCCGCCATTTGCGTACGTGCTTTTTTTTTTCTAAAGTCACCCGTGATAGGCTACGTGACGATTAACGTAGCCTATCACGGCTGACTTTGGAAATCTAGCCGTGATAGGCTACGTTAATCGTTACGTAGGCTATCACGGGGGTGGTTTTTTTTTTTTTCTTTGCGGCCGGATAGACGGGGCGCTTCTACCCGGCCTGAATTTCGCCGGCGAGAGATGGGGCGCCTCCCGCCCGGCCTGAATTTCGGCCGGGCAAGGCGGGGAACCTCCCCCCCCTCGTATGAACTTTGGGGGGAGAAGCGAAGCGCCTCCCCCCCACCGCGAAGCAAGCTTCGAGGACAGGTAAGGGACTTTCGTCCATCCCTACTCTGAAGAAACCTTCCTCACCAGGCAGGTTGGTGTGGGAGCAAGCTTTCTTCAGAAACCTGGATCCTAAGCTTTATTGGTAAGCACCTGCAATTTGAATTGTGCTCAGAAATAAATGGACCAGAAGCGAGTGAAGTTCGTTTGGTACCAGCAAGATAGATTTTCCTTGACTGGTCTCAGCCAACATTCTTGTTTGCACTGAAGCAAGCTGGTCTGAGCATTACCTCTGCATACCTTTACCATTACTTATTTTAATCCTTTGTGTACATTATAATCCTTATGTAATACATCAAAGTTCTACCATATGTACACTAAAATAGCACTGAAATAATGTATTTCCTCCACTGTGTTCAGTATGAACATTTTGTATCAACCCATCTCATGTTTATGTATTTTATTCCATTTTTGATGTGTCATGTTTGCCATTTATCAGGTTTAATAGGAAAATTGAGAAAAGTAATGATAGCCACAAGTATCTCTTCAAAGGGATAATATATTGTAGGCAATGTTAAACAGCTCGCTTCCCTAGCAACACATTTCAATAATAAGAGCAACAAAAATATCACAGTATGATAAATGCTGATATTTAACGTTAACTATCACACTTCCCATGAGACAGCATACTTTCTTTCAAGATATAATAATTTCCTCAATTGCAATCAATTTCTACCTAGATGCTGCAAAGATCAATAATACCAATTATCAAGTCAGCCTAATAAAAATGTGTTGATGTACTAGTTATTCATCCAAAGCCTCTCTAGCCAGACACTATTTCTGTACTTTCTAAATGTACATTTTAAATGTCCCAGGGTTCCGTAAGACTCATAAATGATGAATTGCATGGTTTTCATTTGTGAGTAGGGTGGCCATATGTCCTCTTTTACACAGGACAGTCCTCTGTTTGAAGGGCTGCCAGAAGATACCTCTCTGTTTGATGGCCTGTCCTGTCCAATTGCAGATTAAGGATCAAGAGTCATAAAAACTGCTGCCTGTTATCAGTTAGCACCTAAACAGCACACAGGCACTAGGGATGTCAGAGAATTTCGCCACGAATCTCAGGGAGGGCGAATGCCAGTGCATTCGGCCCCCCAAAATCGGTGGCGAAACGGTCTGCCCCCCATGCCCCCCCCCGGGACGGGACTTACCTCGGGTGAATCTTCCTGGTGGCGGCGGTTCGGTGGCGGCAGTTCGGCAGCGTTGGCGGCGGCCAGTCTTCTGACTGGCTGCCGCCGCCACCATTTCCAGTAAAGAAAAAAAAAACGTGATAGGCTACGTAAAGATTTACGTAGCCTATCATGGCTAGATTTTTAAAAAATACCTTGATAGGCTACGTAAATGTTTACATAGCCTATCACAGCTGATTTAAAAGAAAAAAAACGTGCGTACGCAAATGGCGGCGCCCATGGGTGCCGCCATTTGCGTTTCTTATTTTGACACGTCTTAGTCTACGTAAACATTTACGTAGACTAAGACGGCGAAAATAAGGGGAATGCAAATAGCGTAGCTATGCTATTTGCGTTCCCCTTATTTTCGCCGTCTTAGTCTACGTAAATATTTACGTAGACTAAGACGTGTCAAAATAAGGAACACAAATGGCGGCACCCATGGGCGCCGCCATTTGCATATGCGCGTGTTTTTTTTTCTTTTAAATCAGCCATGATAGGCTACGTAAACATTTATGTAGCCTATCACAGCTGACTGCAGGGACACAAATGGCGGCAGCTACAGCCGCCACCATTTGCAGACCTGGCCGGCCAGGATTCGAGGGGGGAGGGACGGAGCGCCTCCCCCCTGACCAGAATTTCAGGGGGAGGGATGGAGCGCCTCCCTCCCACCGCGAATCACCCCCTTCGAAAAGGTAAGTGACTTTCGTACATCCCTAACAGGCACACAGGTCGCCTGGTGACAGTCTTTCACACTATGGCAAAATGCATTGTATTTCTATTTAAGTTATAATGATACTTTCAAAGTGTGCATCTATACATATAATTTAGCATAAGCAAATTTGATGCAAATGCATGCCCTATTTTTTGGTGATACAATTTCTCTTTTTCTGGGGCATTCAAAAGTCAGGGTGCCAGCACAGAGAAGACCCTCTCTTTTGTAGATACATCATGCACATCACCCATCCACCAAATGCCCTGTGGAAAGGAACAGGGGAGGGAGGGAGGGAGGGCGGGAGGGAGAAGGCAAGACTAGACACAGCTATTTCTCCAGTGGGTCAGGTATTGTTTTGGTTTATTTTAATTGTATGGCTTTTAATGTATTCGTTACATTTTATTAATCTTGTGAGTTGTTTTGAAGCATGCAGACACAGGATACATGCCTATTACAGAAAACAATAAATAATATGCAGAGAATTCTACCAGTATCAGTAAAAACTCTGTAAAGGAAGGAAACCTTTCAGGATGGATGAGTTGTACTCACCTTTTCTCAGCAGTCTGTGATAGAAAATATGATCAGATTTTTTAAAAAATCACCCAAAAGCAAAATGTGTAGCTTCCTGTTCAAAAGTGAATGAGCTGTCAGACAGCGGGAACAGCCATAGGGAAGAATGGCCACTTACGCATCGCCAAAAAAGAGAACAAAAGAGGACACAGATTTGCATAAAATTTACATATGATAATGTATATGTATAGGTAAAAATTTGGAAATAATTGCTATACTTGAAATAGAAAGACAATGCCCCTCTCTATAAGTCTGTAAGCAGGTGATCTCTGATGTGCCTGCTCAGTCTGCTGTCCAGATGCTACTAAGATGGTGAGCAACTCCACGGCTCCTCCTCTCCCTTCTTAAGATTTCTGAGGTTGGATATGACTTCAGGTGACTTCCGCTTGGAACCAATGTTGCCCTCTCAGCAGTCCGTGGATTCTCCACGGGACGCTATCTCAAACAGCTTTTAAAAGGTTGAAAAACCTTTTCATCTCCCCACTGGAATTAAAAGGGGCGGCAAGGCAGCAGCTGGATGAGATCTTGGAGAAAAGTACTCTCCGCAAAGAAGTGGGGGGGCTGGATTCCGAGACTACCCTCCTAGAGCGTAAACATCGCAAAAAGCTGTTTTGAAACTCCTATCTAATAGGAGAAAACAGGGCTGACATGTAGGGATGTCAGAGAAGTCCACCACGGATCTTGGTGACGCCAAATGCCAGTGCATTCAGCCCCCCAAAATCTGTGGCGGAACGGCCTGCCACCCCCCCACCCCCCGCAGATCCCCCCCGGGATGAGACTTACCTAGGGCGGATGTTCCGGGCGGCGGCGGTGGCTCCAGTGTAAATATTTACATAGGCTAAAACGGCGAATCAAAAAGGGACGCAAATAGTGCCCACTATGCTATTTGCATTCCCCTTTATTTTCGCCATAATAGTCTACATAAATATTTACGTAGACTAAGATGGCCAAAAATAAGGAATGCAAATGGCGGCAGCTATAGCCGCCGCCATTTGCGTACGCGTTTTTTTGTTTTTTACCAGAGCCCTCCGCGGCCAGAAATCCGGCTGCGGACGGCTCTGGCCTGGGCCTGGGCAGCTGTTCTGAGGAGCCGCCGCGGAGCACAGCCGGCCATCGAGGATTCCGGGGGGGGGAGGACCAGATCGCCTCGTTGAGGATTCCAGGGGGAGGGACAGAACGCCTCCCCCCCACCCTGAACATAATCCACGGAAAGGTAAGTGACTTTCGTACTTCCCTACTGATGTGTTCCATTGTAATATTTGGATTAAGAAATATCAACAACATTTGAGGGATGGTTTAAGAAATATCAACAATATTTGAGAATATCTGAGGACCTGCAAGATTTGTTTGAAGACAAACATGGCTACTACAGCAAGGAGAAATAAAGGAACTACATCACCGCCCACTCCTCCCGAACCTCCATTGGCAAAGGCTCCAAGAACCAAAGATATAGGGGATTTTTTTACTTTGATCAAAACTTTATCTTTGCAATTTGCTGAGCAATCTAAGAGGTTGGATTCAATCCAAAATTCCATCATCATCGCCCTGCAAGGAGCTGTGGATTTAATTAATACTTCTTGGCAAAAAATGGAGGCGAAGGTTAACGAGCTGCAAGATAGGCTGACAACGAACGAAACTACGACACAAGGTTTTTTCAAAACTTTCTCTGTCAGAATTTCCCAACTGGAGGCCTTCACGCACAGATCCAATATATGTATTATTGGTATTAAAAATCTGCCTAGAGATGTAAATTTGCCAACCTTTGTAGACAAGTTTTTGCATGAGATACTCCTTGTGCCATCTGATTATTTATTTGATAATGAGCATGCTAAAGGGACTGGCTATATGATTATAGTGCAATATCCAAGAATCTCCACAAAGAATTATATCCTGTGTTTGGCAAGAGAGGGTGGAAATCTTTTTTGGAAACAAGATAAAGTTATGTTATTTCTGGATTACATCAAAGAGGTGGCTGATAAAAGAACGCAATTCATCAAGGTGAAAAATATGGCAAAAGAAATGAACTTACAATATCACTTAAAATATCCTGCTACATTTTGCATTGTTTCTGAAGGTCAGATGAAGAACCGTCTTCCGACCGGCTGCTGCCGCCACCATTTCCAAGTAAAAAACAACAACAACAAACGTGATAGGCTACGTAAAGATTTACGTAGCCTATCACAGCTAGATTTTCAAAAAACACTGTGAAAGGCTACGTAAAGATTTATTACGGCTGACTTTGGGGGGAAAAAAAAGCACGTACGCAAATGGCGGCGCCCATGGGCACCGCCATTTGCATTCCTTATTTGGGCACGTGTAGTCTACATAAACATTTACGTAGACTACGGCAAAAATAAGGGCAACGCATTTGAGTACACGCTTCCACCCCCCCAAAGTCAGCCGTGATACGCTATGTAAACATTTACGTAGCCTATCACGGCTGACTGCAGGGACGCAAACGGCGGCGGCTACGGCCGCCGCTGTTTGCGTCCCGGCAGGAGAAGAGGTTTCACAGCCGGAGGGACGGGGCGCCTCCCCCCCGGCCAGAATTTCAGCCAGAGGGACGGGGCGCCTCCCTCCCGGCCAGAATTTCAGCGGGGAGGGATGGGGTGCCTCCCCCCCGCCCAGAATTTCAGGGGGAGGGACGGAGCGCCTCCCCCCCCACCGCAAAGCAAGCTGAGGGACCAGGTAAGGGACTTTCGTCCATCCCTAGGCTGAGATGGCTAGATAGCATCACCAATGCAATGAATATGAACCTGAGCACACTCCAGGAGAAAGCGGAGGACAGGAGGGCCTGGCGTGCTGTGGTCCATGGGGTCACGAAGAGTCGGACACAACTTAACGACTGAACAATAACAACAACTGATTTGTAATATTATATTGGCAATGTTATAGGTATAATTTTTAAGTAGAATGATATTTGAAGTTTGTGTGTAATGGAGTTTAAATTTAATCCTTTTAAGTAACTTTTTTATATGTTTTCTTTTTCTTTCTTGCTTTCTTCTTCCTTTCTCTTCTGTTTCTTTTTTCTTTTTCATTATTGCTGTGTCCTCCTAAGAATACTGTATTGGTGGAAACTGTAGATAATGACTAGGTTGTTGGTACTGTTTATTTCATTTATAAAGATAAAAATAGAATAAAAAGTATTTTTTAGAAAAAAACATAACTATATCCTTTTGTGGAGAAAAGTCATCCCCCCCCCCGCCACCCAGCTACTGTAAGGATTGCAGTTAAGGTCAGAGGAGACAGGGGATTCTGAGTGGGCTGGCAGGTGACATCAGTGTCCCTGTTCATTAAAAAGTGCTGGTGCTGTGTCCCTGCAAACCCTGGTGGCTCCACTACACCACTGATAAATGCTCATGTCTTTCTGTTTCTGTTGTTAAATGCAGAAGTACTGCACATATACAGACATAATTCTGCACAGTTCTCTGAGGCACAAACGTTAAAATGGTTTTGCAGGCTTCCGGTATAAGGGTTCTTTTGTGTTCAAGCCAAATGGTTAAATAATAGCACTTATAAATACTGCCATAATTTAAACATTAAAATAAAAAGATAAATTAATATAATTAACATGCCTGCAGATTGAGACAAATTAGGAAAACCAACTGAAACAAAACCAAGAAAAAAAGATAAAGCAAAACACTGAAATTGATATGAGGCATACCACTTTCTGCTTAGGAAAATTAAATGAGTACAACAAAATTAACTTGTATTTGCATGGCTGGACAATTTAATAACAGCAAGGACAACTGCAATTACTGGTAAGTCACAGACTGTGGCTGGAATATGAGTTTTCCCAGCAACAGATGTTCCTGTCATTTAATGAAAGCAGCCTGCTGTCCATCTCAAACTAGTGAGCCTTACATTGACAGTATTTTAGTGGGGATACAGATGTGAAGCACACAACGGGTTCTTTCTCCCCTTCATTGTCGCAGCAATTTTCTGAAGGACATTTACATACAATTTTGTGCTGCCAAAATGCAGTAGATGGCTACATATTTTTGACATTTAACAACTCAAACCGTCTTTCCTGTCAAAAGCAATCCTCAGTTCTCTAGCATGTGTCAAGAAAGACTGACATAATAATGTGGTTTTATAAAAGAATAAAAGAAAAAAAAGAAGCACGTAAAATGAAATCCCTGTCTCTTAGTGAATGTACGCATGTGTGTGTTTGGGGGTGTTAGGCAATTTTAGTTGATTCCTCCTTCCCCAAGTTGCAGCCGGATGTGCCATCTGAGAAACTGCTCTGCAGGGATGAGGGAAGCCTCAGAGCAGCGTGAGTTGGTGAAACCCCGGAGGCTGCAGGAGTAAGGGGGAATCAGTGGAAATTGCCTCTTCCCTTCCTCTAGTAGGAGCTTCCACTGGATCTCAGTCCCTTCCATGAATGGAAAGAGAATTTCCATTCATGGAAGGATAACTCTGAATGCAACCCATCCATATATATCTGGGGTGAGGGGCCTTTTTCAGCCTGAGGCCAAATTCAGTTTCAAAGAAGCTCTCAGGGCCACATTCCAGAAGCTCTCAGGGACCAAAGCAAAGGAGATGGGGCAAAAGGGGTGGGGCCAAAAGATGAAAAAAAACCAGCATTTTGTAGCTTTAAGCTCTTCCTGCCAGTAACTAAGCCTTAGAAGAGGGGAAAATGTACAAAAGCCAGGAAACCACTGAGCAATTGGTGGTTGGGGGAAAGGGAGTGAGACCATGGGAAGGGGGTGTGACTATCTCGAGACCCCTGGAGGGATGGATTTGGCCCACAGGCTTAAAGTTCCCTATCCTGCCTGCCTATCTATCTCTCTCATCCATCCATCCATCCATCCATCCATCTTTAGCTGAATCTACACATAGCAGTTATACCATTATTATACCATTATCATACCTATTGGTGCCCACTGGTGTCATGTGTACCGATAGTTATGATAACGGTATGATAATTGTATAACTGCTATGTGTAGATTCAGCTAAAGATGGATGGATGGATGGGTGGATGGATGGATGGATGAGAGAGATAGACAGGCAGGCAGGCAGGCAGGCAGGCACAGATACAGACATACATATAGACACACTCATACAGAACATTTTCCAAGACATTTGATCTGCATTTGATACCTTGTTTTCTAGACATGTACTGGTATAAATTTCACACATCTATTTTTTTTGTTGTTTTCTTTAAAAGTCCGGCTCTCAACATTATATAGATATTTAATACTACCTGCCAACACATCTTTGAGGGAATAGTGCCTTGCTTGGAGTTAACACGATATACACATGATTATTAACTAAACCTCTGAATAACTCTGAAGAAGAGCTCTTGCAGTGTCCCAGTTAGAAAGGGTTATCTAACCATTTTAGCAACGTTATTCATATATTTTAAAATGTTCTAACTGAAAAGATTTTCAGATGACACTCATCTATGCACCTGCAGACTTAAACTAGATTGATGCCTGATCATGGTCCTTAGTGCTGTACCATAGTCAAATGTCATCTGCAGCAAGTGTGGCACTCTGTGAGTGACTTGAGGCTGATTCTTGGGATACCTGGTGTGGTTGCAGCTTGGATCCCACACTGCTCTGGTAACATTTGGGGTGACTAACTCATGTGTTATCACCAGGATCACATAGGGACTATCTATCCTAGCATTTCTCTGGAGATTGCTGATGCTGGTGGAGTATTCATTATCCACTATATTAGAGACAATGCAGTTCCAGCCTGTGAACTGTAGGCAGGTTCAGACAGCTTTCCTCTTTTGTTTGCTGTAGGGAGCAAACTTACATGCATACTAATGTATGTGCATAGAGCTTCTCTACACAAAGCAGGATCTTCATTGGAATGGGGGCAAACCATAGAGAGACAGCAATCTCTAGTGACTTGTGAATCAGTGCCAGTCTAACCATTATTTCAGGGCCACTTCCATGCCTTCTTGTGAAGCAGAGTTCTCTGTGCAACCTGAAGCCATTGCACAAAACTTTCCAATTGTAGTGATGGCTGCCATTGACGTCAATCACAGGCATGGCATGATATGACTGTGAGGTGGAAAACTCACCATGGAAATGCCATTCTTCAAGGCAGAATTAACCTCTAGACACATATCTGGCCTCATTACCTGCCCAAACTCTTGCTATTGGTTCTATTGCTGCTGTTATTGAAGATTCTAAGAATAACCCCTTAAAAAAAGAAACTTAAAAATTCTGATTTCTTGTATTGTAATTGAAATATAAACATTGGGATGTACATGAAATTTAAGCTGTCCTTTCTGTCTACTAGCTGTTCTGCATTAACATCATTAATTCACGAACTGAAGACAATGGAATTCGAAAAAGCTTTGCAGTGACTGGATCGTGATGAGTGTTTGGATCCAGAGAAATGCAACTAGAGTTATGCTTGCGCAATGGGGCTTCCTCACTCCTTCCTCTCCACTGCAGCTTCCTGCAACCTTTGTAAATCTGCTCTTGAGGGTCACCCTCCCAATGGTATGGCATGGGAGGGGAACCTCTGGCCCATGGGCCTAATCCAACCTGCAGAGGTTCCCCATCCGGCCCACAGAGCCTCCTTCATTCCTAGAGAGCAGAGTTTGGCCTCCAAGCCCCAGCCCCTGGAGGAATCCCTCCCCCCGAGGAATCCCAACAATTATCTCCAACCTCAGATCAGAGATAACAGCAGGGATTCTGTGTGCCACTCCCCTCCGAACTGGAGATAACAGCAGGGACTCTTCTTAAAGCGTAATTAGGGATGTACGAAAGTCACTTACCTTTTCGAAGGGTGACATTCATGGTGGGGGGGAGGCGCTCCGTCCCTCCCCCCAAAATCCTGGCCGGGGGGAAGGCGCTCTGTCCCTCCCCCCCGAATCCTGGCCGGCTGGCTCCGCTCCGCAGGGATTCTGCAGAGCCACTGGCCGGCTTCGCCAGCGGCCGGACATCCGGCCGCTGGCTAGCAGGGACGCAAATGGTGGTGGCTGTAGCCGCCGCCATTTGCGTCCCTGCAGTCAGCCGTGATAGGCTACGTAAATGTTTACGTAGCCTATCACGGCTGATTTAAAAGAAAAAAAAATGCACGTAGGCAAATGGTGGCGCCCATGGGCACCACCATTTGCATTCCTTATTTTGGCACGTCTTAGTCTACGTAAACATTTACGTAGACTAAGATGGCGAAAATAAGGGGAACACAAATAGCGTAGCGTCTACGCTATTTGTGTTCCCCTTATTTCCACCGTCTTAGTCTACGTAAATGTTTACGTAGACTAAGACGTGCCAAAATAAGGAACGCAAATGGCGGCAGCCATGGCCGCCGCCATTTGCATACGTGCATTTTTTCTTTTTCTTTTAAATCAGCCGTGATAGCCTACGTAAACATTTACGTAGCCTATCACGGTGTTTTTTAAAAATCTAGCCGTGATAGGCTACGTAAATCTTTACGTAGCCTATCACGTGGTGTTGGTTTTTTTTAACTGGAAATGGCGGCGGCGGCAGCCAGTCAGAAGACTGGCCGCCGCCGCCACCAAACCACTGCTGCCGCCAGGAAGATCCGCCCAAGTTAAGTCCTGTCCCGGGGGGGCAGACCGTTCCGCCACCGATTTCGGGGGGCCGAATGCACTGGCATTCGGCCTCCCTGAGATCCGTGGCGGAATTCTTTGACATCCCTAAGCGTAACAAGCATTTTGTATGATATGGATCTATCATCCAAAGTGACTTCCTCATATTGTTATGGGGTTGGTCTGAGTGACCTTTCAGGGGTCTCTTACAGCCCAGGGCCTATGATTGCACAGAGATTCAGCATCCCTTCCATCTGTGTAATCCTTGATTCTGCAGAAGAAAGCATCAACCTACAGCTGCACACCATTTTCATTTCCTAAGAATGTCTCTGAGACCCATGTGTGGCACAGGGGCATTCCTGGGGAATCGAGGTGACAAGCTGTTCAAGGTCCACACACTTTGCTTTGAAGTGATCCCAACAGCTGCTAAGAAAATGTGATAGAAGTCTAAGGCACCTTGGCAAGCAAGCACCAAGAAAGAGGCATACTGGTACTCGCAGACACCATTGCTGATCCCCATGTTGGACTATGACTCCCATCACCTCCAGCCAGCATGACAAGTGGCCATGCTTACTGGGGATGATGATGGTTGTAGTCCAACACATCTGGTGGGCACCAGATTGGGAAAGTCTGGCCTAACATATAAACCAAACAGATAAGCCAGCCTGTCCTTCAGCACAGCAAATCAAGCTGTGGAGCAGAACACTTTCGAACAAAGAATGGCAGACTATATTTCAAGTGTGTAGTCTGTCTTGGCAAAACCATTTATATTTCTTAAACAGCAGTTTTATCCACAGAAGCTTCTCTCCCTCCACGTAACAGCACTAAACAATTCCCCTTAACACTGTGAATTATAAGTCTAAATACGTTATTGCCCAAATTCCATCCATCACAATGGATCTCGGAGAAAACAACATGAAATGTGCAGTTACAGACTCAAGCCTAAAGAAAATAAAGTCTTGTCTGCATTGTTATCCAAACAAGAAGATAATTGTATGGTATGAACATTATGTTTTGTAACAGAAGAAAAACAAAAAGGAAACAGATGATATCTGTAGTAGAGCGCACACACAAAATGAACACTCCATTCAACATAGGAAATTGTCTCTGTGTTTAAAGTTAGTTCAATGCTAGTAATCAGGACAACACTTGCATTTAGCTTCATGGAATACACAGCACTGTTTTTTCAGTGCTTTAGCTTATAATAATCCAGGGAGGTGTGAAAAGAAGGTGGATACTAATGTAAAGTCTTGTCTTGTTGCAAAAGCACTGGGCTCTGCATAGTCAGAAAATTTTGCAATGGTTTCCTTCTCTGCAGATTAGGGGTGTACGAACCCCACTCACCCATCCAGTCGGGGCCTCCGCTGGAGGAGGGAGGCGATCCATCCCTCCCCCCGGAATCCTTCCAGGCCGGCTCTGCTCCGTGGCGAGTCCACGGAGCCGTCAGCTGGGCCCGTCCACAGATGGACTTCCATCCGCTACCACGCAAATGGCATCCAGCTAAGCGGACACCATTTGTGTCCCTGCTCTTGGCCGTGATAGGTTACATAAATATTTACGTAGCCTATCACGGCCAAGGGCAGGAATGCAAATGGTGTCGCTATGCTAGATGCCATTTGCGTCCTCAGCCAGGCAGCGGATGACCAGCTGGTGCCAGGTAGCGTCCATCCCTACCGGACTTCACGGGGTGGCGGGGGGGGAGCAGTCCGTTCCGCCATGGACTCCGGGGGGCTGGATTCTAAAGAATTCTAAAGAATCCAGCCTCACTGGAGTCCATGGTGGATTTTTCCGCCATCCCTACTGCAGATTCTATGGAGAACAAGCATTGAGGGTGTAAGGAGAGGGAAATAGTGAGACAAGGCACAAATATTTGGAATAAAATCTGGGCCACATTTATTGAAATTCTTTGATCTGCAAAGGGTGAACTAAGTGGGCACCTTCTCAAAGCCAGTGTAGCCTGGCATAATATTGGGCGAGACATTCACCCCCAATTTTGGGTCGGGAGGCCTTCCCCTGTCACCTCTCCTCGAGCCACAAAACTCACAGTGGATGAGAGGAGTTGGCCTCAAAGGTAATCCCTACCTCCCAACTGTGGCCACAAAAACCTTAGCTGGAAGCCTCAGGCTTTATCAGTCACCTGAAATGGTGCTTCCGAATGCTCACAAGCCCTAAAACCCACCACGTTGCCCACACATACCCGCCTATTAAATGTGACCAATTAACCTGGGAAATTAAATAAAACCACAACAATCTAAATATACTCCCATACCCCACTTACAGTGTGAAGTAGGCAAAAGACACATAGCCCAGGCCAATCAGACAGACTATGAGCCAAAATTCATACTTGGCTCACAAAAGGATGACCAGCAAAAACCCACACTGCATCCAGGGTGGGAGGGAGGGAGCCGCGCATCGAAGAGGTGGGAGGGAAGGATGCCCTAGCCTAAAACAGCCAGTAGGCCCCTCCCATCCACAGTGGTGTCACCCTGGGAACACCAATTGTGTTCCCCTCATCTCTCCCTGCCCCCCCACCCAAGCAGGCTGGACACGGGGGGGGGGCTTTCCCCCATACTGTGTTATAGGTAGAGAAAATCCAGGCTATTGGCCTCTTTGAGCTTCCTCAAGATTAGGGATAGGGAAGAAGTTCATTCATTTCACATTTTAAGGTGAGGCAAACTCACCTAATTTTGCATTTTCGAACCAATATGTGAACTAAAACTCAGTTATCCTTCTAAATACACACTTCTCCAAATTTTGCAATAGAGTTATCCAATCAAAAAACACATATATTAGTTGAAAATGCATGCAAAAATTCATGTTTGTATGTAATTTTGCCTAATATACACTTTTCTGCAAGCAATTGTCCTAAGATAATGACTTTTACCAGTGTTTTCACTAAAAATTGCTTGCAAAAAATGTTTACATTAGGCAAAATTACATACAAAATGTGTGTATTAGGAGAAATGCACAGAAATTTTCATGCAAACTTTTTTTTGAAAAAAATCTCAATGTTTAGAATGAACTGAAGTTAAGATTGGAAAAATGAGAAATGGTAATCAAAATTGATAGATTTATCCATCCATATTCATGATGCCATCTACTTGCACAGGCAAAGTCATGGAGCATGAATACTTGGACAGACTCACAAATGGAGAATGACAGACAGACAGACAGAATTTTCTAAGGAAGACATGGTACCTCCTAATATGACTTTCACCCTGGTTCAGCTGTAGTAATGCACAGCTTCAGATGACTAATTGGGGCAGAATGTGGATGGAAATCATAGAATCATAGAATAGTAGGGTTGGAAGGGGCCTACAAGGCCATCGAGTCCAACCCCCTATTCAGTGCAGGAATCCAAGTCAGAGCATCCCTGACAAATGGCTGTCCAGCCTCATCTTGAAGGCCTCCAGTGTGGGAGAGCTCACTACCTCCCCAGGTAATTGGTTCCATTGTTGTATTGCTCTTACAGTCAGGAAGTTTTTCCTGATGTTCAGCCGGAATCTGGCTTCCTGTAACTTGAGCCCATTATTCCGTGTCCTACACTCTGGGATGATCAAGAAGAGATCCTGGCCTTCTTCTCTGTGACAACTTTTCAAGTACTTGAAGACAGCAATCGTATCTCCCCTCAGTCTTCTCTTCTCAAGGCTAAACATGCCCAGTTCTTTCAGTCTCTCTTCATAGGGCTTTGTTTCCAGTCCCCTGATCATCTTTGTTGCCCTCCTCTGAACTCTCTCCAGTTTGTCTGCATCCTTCTTAAAGTGTGGTGCCCAGAACTGGGCACAGTACTCCAGATGAGGCCTAACCAGTGCTGAGTAGAGGGGAACTAGTACTTCCCGGGATTTGGAAGCTATGCTTCTATTAATGCAGCCCAAAAGAGCATTGACCTTTTTTGCAGCCACATCACATTGTTGGCTCATATTCAGCTTGTGATCGACAAAAATTCCAAGATCCTTCTCGCTTGTAGTGTGGTTGAGCCACATATCCCCCATCTTGTAACTGTGCATCTGGTTTCTTTTTCCTAGGTGCAGAACTTGGCATTTATCCCTATTAAATGTCATTCTGTTGTTTTCTGCCCAGCGCTCCAGTCTATCCAGATCACTTTGAATTTTATTTCTGTCTTCCAAAGTATTAGCTATCCTGCCCAATTTGGTGTCATCTGCAAATTTGATCAGCATTCCCTGCACCTCCTCCGCCAAGTCATTAATAAAAATGTTGAAGAGCACTGGGCCCAGGACTGAGCCCTGCGGTAGCCCACTCGTTACCTCTCCCCAGTTTGAGAAGGTCCCATTGATAAGCACTCTTTGAGTCCGATTCTGTAGCCAACTGTGGATCCACTGGATCTTTGTTTCATCTAGCCCACTTTGAGCTAGTTTGCTCATCAGGATATCATGGGGCACTTTGTCGAAAGCTTTACTGAAGTCGAGGTATATGATGTCTACAGCATTCCCACGGTCTACAAGGGAGGTTACTTGATCAAAAAATGAGATCAGATTTGTCTGGGAATGTACATTCAAATCTGTTTTCCCCATCCACATCTGCCCCAAATAGTCAATGACTGGCAACTGGATTAGGATGATAGAAACATCATCAGCCCGATTTCTTCAGTAATGCAGACATGTTCCATCTTCCCCCAAGTGCCAAACCTTTGCATATAGTTCTGTAGCCTTTTGAAAGAGTTGTGAAAATCTACCACAGCATTTTGTAGGAGGGAAATGTTTGTGAAACACACTGTTTTGGCTCAGCATGAGCTGAACCTACTTTATGTTAATAATGGCACTGAAACCAAAACCTTTCTTCTTCCTCACACATTTTATGGAGAACAAAACTTTTAAATAAACTGGCACATTGATACATAAGCAGATGGATTTTCTAAGACAGGTATTATGCATGTGAAACTACTTTAACTAGATCTTGCAGAAATATAATATTCCTAGATGCTTCTGACAATTCTTTTAGCTACAATACATAAAAATCATATCTTATTATCTACAAACAATTTCTAACTACAATACAAAGCATGCTATCTAAATTGTGCAGGGGAACATCCCAACACAGCATCTGGCTAATCAAAAATTAATTCAAACAGGAAATGGGAGCCTGAAATGTTTCTTTATGAAGAAATTAGTATATAATTTTCCTCAGGATACGCAAACACTTTAGGGTACATGCAAGTTCCACTAATACAGGTAGGGAACTCTGTTCCATAGAACTAACATCTTAATATAACCTTAGACAATGTTTATAGTATTCACAATGTCATTTGGGATGTCTGTTGGTTTTGCCAAATTGGTCAACACACTGCATACAAAACTCATTTAACTTCAATGGGATTAGGGGTGTTTAGCACAGGTTCCAACTATCATATAACTATAACATAAAGGGCCATATTTTGCAAAAGGAAGGAACAAAACAATGTTGAACAGAACGTCAATTAATTTAGCATTCACTGAAACGACTAGCTAATAACTAAAACACACTAACATGGTAGCAAAGTTTACATTGTACACTTATCCTATAAGGCAGCTGATCAACTACATTGAAAGGGGAAGTGGGGACACATTGCTGTTTCCACCCCCAATGATGTGTGGCTGGCTCCCCATCCCTTTCCCCCAACATCCATGTGTTGAGCATGGTTGTCTGTGCAGGGGAAGCCTAAGCACATAGCCTTCTGTGTGCGCTGGAAACCTGCACGATCAACGCTCCAGCTGCACAAAAGCACATGCACACAGAGGTCTATGCATGTATCCTTCCCCTGCTCAGATGTCTACCCTCAACACATAATGCATGAAGGGCACTTTAAAAGCATTTAATTTTGGCTGGACTGTGTCCTGTGTTATGGTGCTCAGTTTCCAAGATAAAGAAAGATAATCAAAACAAATACGTTACACATATGTCCAAGTGGAAAGGCTCGTTTCTGGAAAGGCCAGGTCATACCCCATCCAGAAATGAGTGTTTTCGCAAATTTCGGAGCTTGCCACCAGAAGCACTATATCACGGCCATCAGCTGTAGGGGCCGTGCGTGCACCAGGGCCAGTAGGCCTGGTCACCTGCGCAAGGGTGGATCCTGCCCTCTGTCAGATACCTCAGCCCTAAACATATTGGCCAGAATCAATCACAGTCTTTGCATACGTACATGCAGGATGTCAGAGGGATATGTTTATGTGTTTGTGATTCAGGTAGGGATGTTGGAGAATTCTGCCACGGACTCCAGTGAGGCCATCTGAATCTGAATCTGAATTAGAATCTGGCCCCCCGGAGTCCGTGGCAGAACGGAGCAATCCCCACCACCACCCCGTGGAACCCCCCCTGAACGGAGCCTACCTGGCTCTGACGGTGGCTCCAGCAGAGGCTCCGGGTCATATTCTGGCCGCAGCTCCAGTTCGTCTTCTGGATGCTGCTGGGCTGTGGCCGCAAATGGCGGCCACTACGCCGGCCGCCATTCGCATCCCTGCCAAGCCATGATAGGCTATGTAAGTATCTACATAGCCTATCATGGCAAAAGACAGGGATGCAAATTGCGTAGCGGCCGCCATTTGCGTCCCTGCCTTTTGCCGTGATAGATGACAGGAGCGCCCTAGCTGCCTCTTACAGTCCCAATAGCCAACTCAAAACACAGACGAAAAGGATTCTTTCCAAGGCTTTACTCCTTTTACAACTTAATGACTCTTTCAGATGCTAATTACCAACTACTAAGCAAGGATAAGAATGTACAAAAGTCACTTACCTTTTCGAAGGGTGACATTCACGGTGGGGGGGAGGTGCTCCATCCCTCCCCCTGAAATTCTTAGGGATGGCAGAGAATTCTGCCATGGATTTCAGTGAGGCCAAATGCACTGGCATCGGCCCCCCGAAACCCGTGGCGGAACGGCCTCCCCCCGCCCCCCCCGCGGAATCCCCCCCGGGATGAAGCTTACCAGGGGCGGATGTTTTGGCGGTGATGGCTCCGGCTTCGGTGGCGGCGGCAGCAGCTGGTCTCTCAGCCGGCTGCTGTGGACTCAAATGGCAGCCGCTGTAGCGGCCACCATTTGCGTCCGGCCAGGCTGCCGTGATAGGCTACGTAAGTATATACGTAGCCTATCATGGCAAAGGCAGCCACGCAAATGGCAGCCACCACACCGTTTGCGCAGCTGCCTTTGCCATGATAGGCTACATAAATTCTTACGTAGCCTATCATGGCAAGCTAAAAAAAAAAAAAAAACAGCATATGCAAATGGAGGCGGCTACAGCGGCCGCCATTTGCGTTCCATTTTTTTCGCTGTTTTAGCCTATGTAAATATTTACGTACGCTATTACGGCGAAAAAAGGGGGAACACAAATAGCGTAGTGGACGCTATTTGCGTTCCTTTTTTTTCGCCATAATAGCTTACGTAAATATTTACGTAGGCTAAAACAGCGAAAAAAAGGGAACGCAAATGGCAGCCGCCATAGCCGCCGCCATTTGCGTATGCTGGTTTTTTTGGCTGCAGGCTGCCCAGCGGCCGGATGTTCGGCTGTGGGCAGCCCCGGCCGGCGGCTCCGCAGAATCTCTGCAGAGCGGAGCCAGCCAGGTTAGGATTTCAGGGGGAGGTGCGGAGCGCCTCCCCCCCACCGCAAATCACCCTGTCGAAAAGGTAAGTGACTTTTGTACATCCCTAAACACATCTGTTAAGGCATCAGCCTTAGCTTCCAATTTCCTGGTTTTATGGAATTTGAGTCAACATGAGATAGCCTTAACTCTAATCTTAAACTGGCAGGGTTTTTTAAAAAAATAATTAAATTATTATTAATGAATTCTATGCGGGGTAACGTGATCCACCACAAAACCAGTGCAGGCCAGCAAAGAGGAGTGCTTGATATAAACCTTTCTTTTATGTTTTATTATTATTTCGCGTCATGATTTTACTGAGAAACATGAAACCTTTATGTTTTAAATACAGAATGATATGAATAAGGGAGGGGAAAATCTAAAGGGGAGGAAATGGGGGCAGGGGGAAGGCTGCAGGGAAGGGTTTGTTATTTGCATTTTATTAGAAAATGAAAAAAAAAATCTAATAACCTGTTAATAACTATATATAACATTCTAAGAATGGGTAGAGTATAACAGATAAGAGCACTTAACACAGAAACTGACTGTGCAGTTATACTGCTGCCAATCTCTTAACCACGGCTACAGGATCAGGAACCTGTCACAGGCTCAGACACTTCTTCTTTCTCTCTCTTGTATATTACTTCATATTTCCATGGTCAGCCATCATTACATCTGCACCAAAACAAAACCCATGGTTTATGTTAACCAAGGCTAGCTTGTTACTAAAGGTTAAGAGTTTGAAAACAGGATTTAAATTTGACTTGCAACCCTAGTAAGTGTTAAACATGGTTAGCTTGGTGGAGCAGATATAATGCCACGTCATAACTAACAGACTGATAAGGGAAGGTAACAATGGATCCTGTGACCTGATCCTTTTTTCTTCACCTGGGCTAAGAGCTCAGTTACATCCCATCTGCACCAAGGCAAAGGATTTGGGAATTTCTTCAGTTTAGGCTTAAGGACATCAGTGTTGTTGTTTTTCTACCCAGAGCTCACCTTTTCTTCAAAAATTTGGAGAAGATAAAAGTTTGTTAACTCTTTTCCAAGAAGAAAGGAAAAGATGACAAGGTTTTCTGTGCCTAACTGGGGGGCAGGGTGGGGGGATTTCTGAACAGGACATTAGCAAGTTTCTTTATGTACATATATTTCCATCATTTAACAAATTAAGCATGCTCTCAGTCTTCAACCGCCCCCTGGAAAAAAATGAGTTGTTTTCCTTATTGCATTTCACTTCTTGCTGTACTGGAGACTTAATTGGCATACATTTTGAAGTACAATTTGTTTGAACTCAACAATAAGTAGCTCAGCTGAATATGGTAGTTCTGTTAAAACAATTTAATAACCATAAATAAATTATAACACCAATAACTAAAATGTAACTGTTTCCGAGAAATACTGGTTACATCTACACACCCATTTCTAAATGTGTTAAGAATTGTGGTACTAATCCATAAATAATATTCTTGCCAAGCACCCTGCATAGCTCTTAAAGCTATTATTAGCATTAACAAATTTTGTGGTGCCTCATGAAGTAAAGAAAGAAAAATGTTTCCATATTACAGTGGTACACAAATGCATTCATCTGTCCTACATAGCTCAGTGGGCAATGCAATGCTTTCCAAACCTGTACACTTATTTGACGGTTCAGGAACCTTGTAAATTAATTAACTCCACTTTTTGAGGATGCAGGAAAACAGCTAGGCGCCCGTGGAAGGTGCTGAGATTTTTTCCCAATCAATATTGGCATTTGATTGCACCTTTTTTTCCCCCCTTGGACTGCACCCAGTCTGCCAGCTCCTCCATCCAGCCGGGGACTTCTCTGTCACTTTCAGAGCTAGCTGTCTGAGTGTCTTCCCCCTACCCCAAACTTCTAAAACACTGTTTCACCTTTTCCCAACTGCCATCTTTGCAATGCAAAGTGCAAACCATTTAAAGTAATGCAAAATAAACCCCAATAAATATAAAAGAGAACCCCCCCTCAAAAAAAACAGGAAATGTTCATTTGGGATTAGTGAATTTGAATTAATTCTAATTTGCATTTATTACATCTGAAATAAATACAAATGAGATTCTTTTGCATTTATTTTTCATTCATTTCAGATTTCCCAAAAGAACATCCTTAGTTCTCTGAATCCTCTCACTTCAAACAGCAAAGCATGAATGATGGGGATTTCCCCCCAGTTGTAATCCGCCCAGAGAACATTAGTTATTGGCAGTATTAGAAATGTACTAAATAAATGAAATAAATAAGATGGCTACTGTCTTTGAAATATCTTTATCACCAAACTCTCTCTAGCCATTCTTTCCATGCAAGCCTTTTGTGAACTGATTGTTATGGTTGAGATAGGAATGGATGAATCTTTCCATTTCAGTTTCTCTAGTTTCTCACTTTTCTGATCTTAACTTTGGTTAGTTCCGAAAGTTGAGATGTGTTTTTTTTTAAAGTTTGCATGAAAATTCATACACGTTTTTGTGTGTGTTTCTCCCAACACGTGCATTTTTGTTCACAATTTTGTCTAATACACACATTTTTGCAAGCATTATTCCCTAATATAATGCATTTTTTAACATTTTCACTAATCAAACCAAACCAAA
Organism: Heloderma suspectum; assembly: GCF_057233095.1. Classification (NCBI taxonomy): domain Eukaryota; kingdom Metazoa; phylum Chordata; class Lepidosauria; order Squamata; family Helodermatidae; genus Heloderma; species Heloderma suspectum. The sequence continues at coordinate 280,383,246 of NC_139458.1, forward strand.
CCAAACTCTCTCCCATCTTTAGGCTAAGATGGCATCACCCCTCCCTGAACAAAAAATTGAAGAAGTGGGGGTATGCTGGGCAGAAAAAAATGGAGGGAACTGGAGGTAGAAGGAACTGTGGGTGGGAACTGCATGGAGGCAAATGTGCCTGGCCCTGCTGCTCTGCAGAAATCTCTTCCCACAAAGGAAAGGCTTCCATGATGGTCTTGTAAGATCAGAAGGAGATCAACCTTTTTAAAAGAGAGAATTCCAGAGCATGCTGCTTGCTAGATAAGCAGACCATCTTCAAATGCCACCTATCCCTGACTTTGTCGTTCTCATCTATTTTAGAACTTCTTTAGCCATTTTATTTAGATTGACTTTATTTATATCCTTGCATTTGTGTCTAAAATGTTCTTATTGGATCAAATATAATGTTTTTGGGGAAAGGGTGAGAAATATTTTATTCCACAGCTTCCATTCTTTTAATTAAATTATACGGAACACAGAGTTAATTCATCATTGTTATATATGCAAGGAAAAGACTCAAGAATTTTTAAGTTGTAAAATGTTACAATGCAAATCTTCTCTATTCTTTTCTCAGTAAATAGAAGTTGAATGAATAAACCTTCAATCCTCCAGTTATCAGTCAAGTTCAACATATGGCTGAACCTTTTCTTTTGACATATGGTTCTTCATTCACACCTCACACAAAGTAACATATGCATTAGTACAAGAGTAGGTACTTGTTTTCCTCTTGCAGAATATCTTGCATGTCACCTTGATCATGACATTAAAAGGTACTGTTTGTTTCTGTTTTTCAAAACTGTAACAACACAGAAATAATGAAGCTGCTCACTCACTGCAACTTGCTACGGGCTGACTTCTGTCAGCAGACTGAAAATTCAGTAAGTGATCTTGCCTCCAGCCTAAAGTCTGCAAGAGAGCCGTATGAACACAGCCTTTCCCAGCCTGGTGTCCTCTAGATGCGTTGGACTACAACTCCCAGCACCTCCCAATCAGCCATGCTGGGGCATGCTGGGAGTTGTAGTCCAACACATCTAGAGAAGCCCAGGTTGGGAAAGGCTGTGTTAACATTCAGCTCTCTTGCAGACTTTAGGCTGGAGGTAAGATCACTTACTGAATTTTCAGTCTGCTGACAGAAGGTGGCCCATGGCAAGTTGCGGTAAGTGAGCAGCTCCTCCCTGAGACTTCCTGCCTGAAGAGTTCTGCACCCTTTCCCAGCTGCTGCTCACTCTAGATCACGAGTCTCTTTACTTAGTTCCAATGCTCACGATACCCATGGCCATGGGTCAAGAAGACGTCAAAGATTTCCTTCCTCTGAACTGGGCACCTTGCCTCAATGCTGCTTGTACACACACAGCCTTTCCACTGCCTATGGCGGAGAGGCTTGCACATCCCGGATGGTAACTCTTTTCCTTCCTAGTCTAGTTTAACATTAATCATGGCTTTCTGCTCAGAGGTCCATGGTGCTCAGGCAATGCTTATGCAATTTAATTTATCAGAAGCTGCTCATCGGTCTTTTAAAAATCAATTCTAAAAAGTTTCCCAATCCTTCTTAGTACTCAGCTGTCTTGTTTGCCAGCCCATTTGTCACATCTAAGCAAATAAGCCAAGGGCACCTAGAGCAGCCATGGCCCTATAAACTGCATAGGCCTATTGTGACATCAAAGCCATTTACTCATTTGTTGCTAAGCAACACTAGCATTCCATGCATGAACATACTACTATAAACGAATATAAATAAGATGAAGATAACAATAACTTTATTAAGAACTTCAAGGAGTTGTAATGAACATGCAGTCCAGTCCAGAATCAGAAATCCATGTTATTTTATTCCAATCTCTATCAACACAAGAAATGACTTGCTAAATCAGACCAAAATTCCATCTATTCTTGTGCTTTCTCCAACAGTACCCAGAAAGATACCTATGGTAAACTTATTTAGGCATGCAAGAGAAGCTACTCCTTGCTGCTAGTTCCCAGCAGTACACATTTACCAAGGAGTAAGTCCCATTGAATTCAACAGGGCTTACTTCTGAGTAGACATGTGTAGGATTGCATTGTTAAGGAATCATACTGCCTCTGAATAGTTATGGCTAAGAGCTACTGATAAAAACTATCCTACACAGTTTTGTCTTTTTATTTTGTTTTTTATTTTGTTCTTTTCTGTACCATTTCCACTGGTGACAAAATATGGCATATATTGCATTGGAAGATGAGCAAGTGAATGAATGCATAATGTTGTAGGTGACATTATCAGTGTTTTCAGAGTAGACAGGGGACAGAGCTGGCATCTCGATTTGTTTCAGGGTCTGGTCCCAGAGTTTCTAGCCTTGTTACGTGGCTGCTAGTGAGTAACTGTTTTAGGTTACAGTGCCCTTCTGCATTCTATAGAGAGCAAACAGGCAAGTCTCTATGGAAAAGAATAAGAAATGGCAATATTCAGAAATCCTTGGAAGAACATTTCAGTCTGTCGCTGATGCTGATCTTAAAGTAGCTGTTGTTGAACAAAGAAACTTTAAACAGAGAGCAAGAGACTGCGGAGGTAGAATTCATCAACAGGTTTAATCCTATTGGCAGAGGCTTGAATTGAGCAAAATGATTTTTTTTATCACACTACATGTGTTAATTGGGTTAGCTAGTGCCAGGATGTTTGTGCTATCAGCACAGACCACATTGTGAATGCCCATTGTTAATAATGTGTTTGTCACTGGCAGTAATTTCTGCATTTACGGTAAGCCTATGCATGTTTAGACAGAATAAAGTCCTTCAGCTCCAAGCCTTCCCCAGCTAGCATGGTTGCCTGGGAAATGGTAGGAATTGTGGCCCTATATTTTTTTTTCCGTCTCAACTAGGGATGGCAGAGAATTCCGCCACGGATCTCGGTGAGGCCGAATGCCAGTGCATTCGGCCCCCCGAACTCCGTGGCGGAACGGCCTGCCACCCTCCCACCCTCCCGTGGATCCCCCCCCCCGGGACGAGACTTACCTGGGGCGGATCTTCCGGGCGGCGGCAGCTCCGCTGGTGGTGGCAGCTGGTCTTCCGACCAGCTGCCGCCATTTGCAGTCTTGTAAAAAAACCACAAAAAATGACGTGATAGGCTACATAAAGATTTACGTAGCCTATCATGGCTGGGTTTAAAAACAACAACAACAACAACCGTGTACGCAAATGGCGGCGGCTACGGCCACCGCCATTCATGTTCCTTATTTTTGGCCGTCTTAGTCTACGTAAATATTTACGTAGACTATGATGGCGAAAATAAAGGGGAATGCAAATAGCGTAGCGGGCGCTATTTGCGTCCTTTTTGATTCGCCGTCATAGTCTACATAAAGAATTACATAGACTAAGATGGCCAAAAATAAGGAACGCAAATGGCGGCGGCCATAGGTGCCGCCATTTGCGTACGTGGTTTTGGTTTTTTTGCTGCGGACGGCTCTGGCCTGGGCTGGGCCTGGCCGGCTGCTCCGTGGAGCTGCCGTGGAGCATAGCTGGCCGTGGAGGATTCCGGGGGGGAGGAACGGATCGCCTCCCCCCCGTCAAGGATTCCAGGGGGAGGGATGGAACGCCTCCCCCCCCCATCAACATAATCCGCAGAAAGGTAAGTGACTTTCGTACATCCCTAGTCTCAACAGGCATAGGATTGCGCACTTAATTTCCTTCTGTTTACAATTCTTCCCGACCCCACATGTATTCTATATAAACCTAAACTCATGCATCTATTGAAGTGGGCTATAACCCACCAAAGTTTATGCCAGAATAAATGTGTTAGTCTTTAACGTGCCACAAGACTCACAAGGCAGCGTGGGAGGCGGTGGAGGTCGGGTCTCAGAGAACTGACTAGCAGCCATAGGATTGCGCTCTAAATGCCTGTTCATGTTTACTCCTTTACAACATTTTGAATGTGGCTTCTTATTTGCAAACATTGGTAGGTGAACATTTAGGTTTCTTTTGACAATTAAGTCTGAATGCTGTATAATTGTTTCAATCCTCCAAATATTCCCTTTTGCTATAACAGGCTAACAAAGCTACCCTCTGAAAACTAAAATCAATGAGACTTATTAGTCTATTGATTTTATTCTATTGATTTTATTTGGAATGAAGCACAACTAGCTTTCCCTGGATTTGGCCCATGCAGAAATATTGACCAGTCTTTAATCATACATTTATTGGATACATTGGTCTGAAGATAAAGACAATGTATATCTATTTTTACCTATTTATTCATGCAGAAAGACAGAAATGTTCTCAATTACTAGGTGAGAAATGTAACTCTGTAACTCTGAAAATGCATTAAAAAAATAAAAAACAACACATGCCACTCTGACATGACTTCCTCCATTTTTAAAAGATCAACATTAGCAGTTTTAAAAAATATTTTAGAATTTTATTTAGCAACAACGTATTATACAAAGCTATTAACTTAAATTCAAATGAATAAAGACCACAATTGATTAGTTATATTTATGTGCATTTGTGCTAGGTCATTTGACCTGTATTGGTTCCACAATTGAGTAAATATAGTCCAATTTCTCTTACAAGTCTATCTGGAGTTATTCTTTCCTTCCCATAAGTATTTCTAATGTTCTGTTTTCTTTCTCCACTGACCAAGAGTTGGCAGAGAAACCAATCCCCATGCTGTTACTAGCAATATACACACTATAGTTAACATAACCAACACTATATGTTCTGTTCTATGATGTCCTTTTATTCTTCCCAACATTACTTGAGGATTTAATTGGATTAGGGATGGGTGAGAATTTCATTTCAGTTCAGTTTTGATAAAAAATTACCTTCTCAAAGTTTTCCATATTCAGGATAAAAAGAACTTGAGATTAAAACAAATTCAAATGTGAGAGAAACCAAAACTGATAGATTCACCCATCCAGGCCCAGGGTTTGGAGTGTTTAGCTCTCAAATGTCTGGGTTTGAATTCCTGTGCATTCAACCATGTTAGTGTCACCTCTTTTTTTCTGACAGGTTTTTCATCCTTAACAGCTACATGGCGGGCAGGCACATTATGGTCCTCTCCATGCTGGGAATAGCTGTACCTATTGAATTTGGCTGGGACAGATGGGTAAGTTTGTTTTTGATAAGAATTTAACAAAATTCACAAGGTTAATATTCAAGAAAGTTTTTTAAAAAATGAATGCAGGAGATGGTGAAACTGACAGATTCGCCCATCCCTACCTCTCATATGGTATCTCAGATACCCTGAACAATATCTAGCCAATATTTATTTAAGCTGAGGACATTCCCATCAAATGTGGGCAAATGTACCTCTTATCCTTCTCTATCTCCCTAGGGATGGCGGAGAATTTCTCCCCGAAACTTCGGGGGGCCGAGCGCCAATGTGTTCGGCCCCCCGAACAAGTTTCGGGGAGAAATTCTCCGCAACCCCCCCGCACCCCGCACCCCCCCCGGGACGGGACTTACCTTTGCCGAATGTCCCTCCCGGCAGCGGGTCCGGCCGGCGGTTTGGCGGGTGTTCGTGCGGGGCGGGAGCGGCAGCCGGTCTTTCGACCAGCTGCCACCGCCGCCATTGCAATAAAAGAAAAAGAAAAAAAACGCCCCCGTGATAGGCTACGTGACGATTAACGTAGCCTATCACGGCTAGATCTGCAAAGTCAGCCGTGATAGGCTACGTTAATCATCACGTAGCCTATCACGGGGGCGTTTTTTTAAAACAAAAAAAAATTTGGAGTTCGCGGCCGGGCGAGGCGGGAAGCCTCCTCCCTGGCCTGAATTTCGGCCGGGTGAGGCGGGAAGCCTCCCCCCCGGCCTGAACTTCGTGGGGGGAGTAGCGAAGCGCCTCCCCCCCACCGCGAACAAGCTTCGACGACAGGTAAGTGACTTTCGTCCACCCCTACTCCAGTCTAAATCAGATATGTTCAGATACATGTTTTGCAAGTCTTACAGGTGTATAACACCATTTATATGGTATTTTATAAAAGTTTCCCCTCAAGGGCACATCTACAAAAGTGTTTTGGAGATAGATATAGATATAGATATTCCATTCTGCTTCTGACATTCTAATATTACATTCCTGCTCCCAGTTTTGTTTTACTAAGGGTGGTGCAATCCTATTCAGATAGGTGACCGCCTCCGAACTCGGAGATGACCGCCTATCCAAAGCAGGGCAGGAGAAGCACGGAGGGGATCGTCCCCTCTGCACTTCAGCCACCCTGCATTTGTGGCTAGACAGCTGATTTTGGCTGTCTAGCCGCAGGAAGTAGGAGGGTGGGAAGCGGTGGCCAGACAACACGTTGGATGTGTCATACCAGATTTCTGACTTCCCTGCATCGGCACACCCCCAGGAATGCCCTGTTTTCACCGCTCCGCACTCCTCTTCTGAACATGGCGCATTCAGCACTGCCTACGAGGCAGCGTGGGAGGCGGTGGAGGTCGGGTCTCAGAGAACTGACTAGCAGCCATAGGATTGCGCTCTAAATGCCTGTTCATGTTTACTCCTTTACAACATTTTGAATGTGGCTTCTTATTTGCAAACATTGGTAGGTGAACATTTAGGTTTCTTTTGACAATTAAGTCTGAATGCTGTATAATTGTTTCAATCCTCCAAATATTCCCTTTGCATTTGTGTGTGTGTGTGTGTGTGTATGCTGTGATTTATTTATCAACACTGTTAAAATGTACAAAATCCTCTGGTACCTGGCATTAGAACTTGAGCTTATCAACCACTATATTTCCTTTAAAAAATTAATAAATGAGGTCTGGTAGCACCACTCACTCTGAATTATATTTAAGATTTTGTCTAATTATCTTTTATTACTGCTGAGATTCCAATAAGCCTTCTTAAAACAGACACACATTGCAGGAAGATTATATGATCTGAGCTTGTAATGGAAGGAATACCTTGGTAACCGGCAGAACAATCTGATACTCTAGTTACACCAGGTAGGGGAGATATGCTACTCTTATATGTGCTCAGGCCAGGAAGGGAAGGGATAGCACACAGCACAGAAAGTACAAAAGAAGCAAAAAACAATAGACATACCCCTGGCATCCCTGGAAACACCACCAGCCTCCCACGCCAATGGGGGGTTGAGTTGGGGAGGAAACCCACATTCCACAAGGAGACCCAGGAAGCCAATCCACACAGCAGAGCTGTGTTGTGTACATTATCTGGCCACACCCCCAAGACACATGGAACACAGAGAACTAGGCAGTGGACACAGGCACAGCCATGGAAACCCTGTGGTGCTGTTGGCTAAGGGAGGTACAAACGCACAGACATGTTCAGGAGGTTGCTGGTTCAAATCCCTCCTAAGACAAGACATTTCACCTCCCCCATCCACCAGGAAGAAAGACATACCACTGTAGTTCAGGCTGCAAAGCAGGCACAAACACACTCCCAGGGTTGCTGGTTCAAATCCAGATGGGAATTGTTTTCCTTTCCTGTTAGCCATTGTTCATTGAAAAGGGCAGTACAGTTCCACAGACACCCAGATAAATGCACACACACTCCCAGGACAATGTTCAACCACACTAAAGGGAAAATATTTTACACACACCCTATAGCATGATCTTTGCTGGGAAAGTTAAGGACAAGGGGGTGGGGGCAGAGAAGAGGAGGGTAAGGAATGCATGGTTCCCAAGTGCCAGAAGTCTTACCAAGGGGATGCCAAGTCTATCCCAGGGAAGTCCCTGTGGGCTAGAAACGACACAGGAGTGCAGAGAGTGAAGCACAAGAATGATGGTGGTGGGAGACCAAATGCACACACATTACTACAGCTGCAAAAGGCAGCACATCAGGGCAGGAGGATACAGCACACATATTAGGAAAACATTTGCTGCACACCACAGCAGGTGTGTGCATGTGGGGGGGGGGTGCCACCCACCTACTCCCATCCTGCCTGCACCTGTACTTGGCAGCAGGACCCATTGGGCGCTACAAGTGGGGGCACAGTTGTGGAGAGTGCTCTGGGGGATGCTGAGCATACGTTTCCAGTGTCTCCACCACCCACAGGGGGGAGGGGGGCATGGAACAAGGATATCGGAAAAGGTAGCCAAGGTCCCTACTGGAGCTGCATTGAGCTAATTATCTTATTTATTGCTTTTAACCTTACTTTGTAAACTTCCCTGGGATTAATATTTATGAAGGGGGGTATAGAGGTAGGCAAGGAGCTTAAAATAGAGGCTGTGAAAGTGTGCCCCATGGTGCACAATATTTCAGCCATGAGTTAGAGGCTGTCCATCACGCCTGCCAGGCCAGTCCAAGTCAGGCCAGGCCTGGATGCTCTTGAGGTTTCACTGTCTGGTTGCAGAGGAGGAGCCAGCACCACATCAGTGCCAGGGCCTGTGTGTCAGCAGGGATGGAAGTTAAACATGCAGCAGGCAGGATGGGAGGGAGGGATGATGATGATGATGATGATGATGATTTCTATACCTCCCTATAGCAAAAGCTCTCTGGGCAGTTTATAAAAGTTAAAACATTAAAATACAATATACAAAGTTTAAAAACCATTTACATAAAAACATGCAGATGATATATACAAACAACATATAGCTAAAAACAACTTTGAACTAAAAATAATTTTCTAAAAAATCCAACAATAAAATACAGCTTAAAACAACACTGCTTAAAACGAGGGATGTATGAAACACTTACCCTGCTCTGTTCCGGGGCATCCGCGGTGGGGGGGAGGCGCTCCGTCCCTCCCCCCGGAATCCTCCCCAGCTGGCTCTGCACCACAGCGCCTCCATGGAGCCGCCGGCCAGGGCCAGCCGCAGCCAGAATTCTGGCTGCTACCTGCTGCGGCCGCAAATGGCGGCCGCTATGCCAGCCGCCATTTGCGTGGCTGCCAAGCCGTGATAGGCTACATAAGTATTGACGTAGCCTATCACGACAAAAGGCAGCCACGCAAATGGTGGCCGCTACGCCATTTGCGTGGCTGCCTTTTGCTGTGATAGGCTACGTCGATATTTACGTTGCCTATTACGGCAAAAAGCAAGGGTGCAAATGGTGTAGCGGCCGTTTGCGCCCCTGCTCTTTGCCGTGATAGGCTACGTAAGTATTTACGTAGCCTATCATGAAAGGCAGCCACGCAAATGGTGGCCGCTACAATGGCCGCCATTTGTGGCCGCAGCAGCCCGGCAACAGCCAGGAGACCAGCCAGAGCCGCCGCCGCCGCATCCGCCGCCAGGTACGTTCCATCCCAGGGGGATTCTGTGGGGTGGCGGGGGGGAGGCCGTTCTGCCATGGATTCTGGGGGGGCGGATTCTAAAGAATCCGGCCTCACTGGAGTCCATGGCAGAATTCTCTGACATCCCTACTTAAAACATTATACAAAGGTCAGCAAATGGAACGAGAGTTCTAATAAGGGAAGGCCTGCCGGAATAATACAGTCTTTAATTCCCGCTTAAAAACCTTCAATGAGGTCAGCAGGCGCGTTTCAACCGGCAGGTCATTCCACAACTGAGGGGTGGCAAAGGTAAAGGTCCTCTTGCGTGTGGCTGCCAATCTCACATTAGGCGGCTGCAGCAGAGAGCCTTCAGAGGACCTTTGGTGGCGGACTGGGACGTAGGGGAAAAGGCGCTCCCTAAGGTACCTTGGACCTAGACCATGTAAGGCCTTAAAGGTAAGAACCAGCACTTTATATTTTGCTCAGAAACAAATTGGCAGCCAGTGTAAAGATTTTAAAACCAGTGTAATATGGTCTCCATGGGATGTCCCAGAGACCAACCTGGCTGCCATATTTTGTACCAGTTGAGGTTTCCAAACCAAATATAAAAGCAGCCCCAAATACAGCGTATTGCAAAAATCAAGCCTAGAGGTTACCAGTGTGTGCACCACCATTACCAGGTCCACATGTTCCAGGAACGGGCATAGCTGGTGTATCAAGAGAAGTTGATAACAGGCACTTCTCACTATTGCCTCCACCTGGGGTGTCAGGAGTAGGGTTGGGTCAGCACCCCCAAGCTACAAACTTGCTCCTTCAGGGGGAGTGCAACCCCATCCAGAACAGGTTGACATACCTCAGTACCCGAATTAGGACCCTTTACGATGAGCACCTCTGTCTTGCCTGGATTCAGTTTCAGCTTGTTCTCCCTCATCCAGCCCATTACAGACTTCAGACAGTCATTCAGAGGAGTCATACCTTCCTTGAATAAAGATGTTAACGAGAAATAGATGTGGATGTCATCAGCATACTGATAACACTCAGCCCCAAACCTCCTGATGATCTCTCCCAGTGGTTTCATGTGGATATTGAACAGCATCGTGGACATAATGGAGCTCTGAGGGACTCCACATAATTGTTCCTTTTTTGAGAAACAACTATCCCCAAGTGACACCATTTGGAGCCGTCCTGACAGAAAGGAGCAGAACCTCTGCACAGCAGTGCCCCCAACCCCCAACTCCCTCAGGTGATCCAGTCCAGAAGGATACCATGGTTGATGGTATCGAATGCCGCTGAGAGAGCCAAAAGAATCAAAAGGGATGCACTTCCCTTCGATTCCCAGGCAAAGGTCATCCACCAAGACGACCATGGCAGTCTCAACTCTGTATCCTACTCTGAAGCCAGTTTGAAATGAGTCCAGATAATCAGTTGCATCCAAGACTGCTTGGAGTTGAACGGACACCACCTTCTTGATTACCTTGCCCCAAAATGGTCAAAGGAAGGCTTGTTCAGAAGCGGTCTAACAATTGCTTCTTTCAGACGTTAATAATATTCAGAAAAAAATTGCTTTACCATCTCCCTTCCCTGGAATACAAGCCAGGATGGGCAGGGATCGAGAGGGCAAATTGTCTTTTTGACCAAATCAAGCAGCTTATCTACATCATCAGGAGTCACAAGCTGATGATCCAGTTTAATCATGCAAGCAGAGTTGCTGGACACCTCACTGTTGATTTCTGTCCCTACAACAGCATCCAAGTCGGCTCGTATCCAAGAGATTATATCCGCAAAAAACTCATTAAAGGTATCACAGTAAGTTACCAAAGGCTCTAAGATTGGATTCAATGTGGGCGGGGTGGCTGACTCAGCTCCCTAACCAAACTGAACAGCTCAGCTGGGGGCGAGTTTGCGGACGCGATATGTGCCAAGTAGAAAGCTCTCTTCGCTGCACGTATCGCCACCTCATAGGTCTTCAAATGATCCCTATGACGTATCTTGTCAGATTCCAGTAGTGGCGTATGAAACACTTACCTGGTTCCGCTGGGGCCATCCGCGGTGGGGGGGGAGGCTCTCCGTCCCCCCCCCCGGAATCCTCCCTGGCCGGGTCCACTCTGCGGCAACTCTGCGGAGCTGCTGGCCAGGGCCGGCCGCAGCCAGAATTCCGGCCACTGCTGGACTGCTGCAGCCGCAAATGGTGGCCACTACACCAGCCGCCATTTTCGTGGCTGCCAAGCCGTGATAAGCTACTTAAGTATTTGGTGGCTGCTACACCATTTGCGTGGCTGCCTTTTTTGTGATAGGCTATGTAAATATTTACGTAGGCCTATTACGGCAAAGAGCAGGGGCGCAAATGGCGTAGCGGCGGCCATTTGCGCCCCTGCTCTTTGCCGTGATAGGCTACATAAGTATTTACGTAGCCTATCATGAAAAAGGCAGCCATGCAAATGGCGGCAGCTATGATGGCCACCATTTGCAGCCGCAGCAGCCGCAGCAGCCCAGCAGCGGCCAGGAGACCAGCCGCCACATCCACCGCCTCTGAAGCCGCCGGAGCCGCCGCATCCACCACCAGGTAAGCTCCGTCCCAGGGGGATTCTGCAGGGTGGTGGTGGGGAGGCCATTCTGCCATGGATTCCAAGGGGCCGGATTCTAAAGAATCCGGCCTCACTGGAGTCCGTGGAGGAATTCTCTGACATCCCTAGATTCCAGTTGAGTTTTCTGCCATCAGCGCTCTAGTCATCCTCCTTGCCGCTTCAGCTCCCTCTGTTCTTCTGTAAACCATGGAGCTTGTTTGGAAGCAGGTAGGAGAAGATGTCTAGCAGCGACTGTGTTAATTACCCTGGTCAGATCTTCATTCCACACAGAGGCCAGGGACTTAACAGGGTCATCTGCATCACCAGCCAACCCCCCCCCCCCGCCAAGGCATTCTGAATCACTATGGATCCATCAGCCTTCGGGGGTGAACCATCTTAATTAGTCCTCCACTCCTTTGGAGGCAGGTAGTAGCCATGATACCAGCCCTGACCAGAAAGTGATCTGTCCATGGCAACGTGGAGACAGATAGAACCTCCACCCACAGATCATTCTGCTGACTGGAGCAGAAGATCAAATCAAGCATGTGACCAGTTTAATGTGTTGGCCCCTTGACCACCTGGGACAGGCCCATGGTTGTCATGGTCGCCATGAACTCCTGAGCTACCCTTGGCAAGCTGGACCTGAGGGGGATACTGAAGTCACCCAGGACTAAAAGCCTGGGCGACTCCAACACCAGCTCCGAGACCAGCTCTGTGAGCTCAGTTAGGGACTCTGTCAGGCAGTGAGGTGGCCGGTACACTAACAGGATCCCCAATTTGTCCCTAGTCCCGAGGCCAAGGTATACACACTCCATGTGAGCCATTTCCTTTACAGTGTGTTTGATCAGGGGGGATGTTATGTTTGTGGACCACTGTTACGCTGCCTCCCCATCCATTTCTCCTTACCTGCTCTACCACAGAGTACCCAACCAGGAGAAGCTGCGTCCATACAGGCCCACTTATCTCCCCCAGCCAAGTCTCTGTAATGCATACCAGATCAGCCTTTTCATCCAAGATTAAATCATGGATGTTTGCAATCTTATTCCAGACCTACCTGGCATTGCAAAGGAGCAGGCAAAGATTCTGCGAGTGGCTTGGCCCGTTCCCCAAGGAACCTGGGCTGACAGGGCAACCAGAAGGCTGGATAGATGTAAAGTACCTGCCCTCCCTTCTCCTATGAATTTTTGCTCTGCCTGCACCATATTTCCCCATGCCCCCCACCATGCCTCTCCTACACACATAATGCTGACTTTGTCTCAAAAAGGACATCAAACTCAGCAACATTCAGTAGAATACAACAAGCCCAACATCCCATCTCTCACCTGGAATGTACACCTAACACTCCCTTCCCACCTCTCACCTGGGGGGGGGGGAGGGCACAATTCAATACCAGCAGGCTCTCACCCTGTGGTATAAAATCACTTCCCTCTCACCCATAAAATAATAAAGAGCCTAACTGGAGAACAAGCAAAACACATTCAAAGGCCACACTCCCCCAGACTCCAGACAACCCCAGGAATCCCCCCTCATCCCCTCAAGGGGAAGAGAAAGAGGGGAAACACAGAAAGAGAAAACCAAGGGATATGGCCTTCACCCTTTGGGGACGCCGCCACTGAGGGCGCCACTGCCCGTGTCAGCCTCCCTTAAGTCCAGCTTCCTGGAGGGACAGTCAATGGCTGGATGCCAAACACTCCCCAGGGAACAAAGTCCTCAGCTGTTTCAGGAGCTGGAAATAACGAACCCTTCCCAAGGCCAGGCAGGCTGCTGTAGCAGCGGTGAAGGAGCAGAGAGTTGACGCTGCCCAAGGAAATGACTCCCACCTGCTCCTCCAATGAATTCCCCTGCTGCCACAGTTCTTGCTCAGCTGGCTGCTGCTGAGAATGGCAATGGTGTCAGGCCTCTGAGCCAGGTTGAGCCAGTGGGATGGGAAGCCGGTGCCATGCTTACCAGACAGATGGGCATGGAGGAATAGAAGCAAGGGAATGGGGGGTCCAGCCATTAGGGATGGGCGGATTCCCTACCTGCTGGTCCAGGTGGGAATGTGCCCATGGGGGGGGGTGATCTGTCCCTCCCCCCAGAATCCATGTGAGCCAGCTCTGCTCCGCGGCAATCCTGCAGAGTCGGCCGCTGGCTCCGCATCGCTGACGATACAGCTGGCTGCCATTTACGGCTACATTTAGGTTAATCTAACAGCTTTACAGCCGCAAATGGCATCCACTACACCATTTGCATCCGGAATTAGCCAGCCCTCACCCAGCCAGTGATACGGCATGGCAATGGCAGCTGGCCATATTGCCAAGTGATGCAGACCCGGCGGCCAGCTCCGCAGGATCGCCACATAGAGGAGCTGGCCACACACAGATTCCAGAGGGAGGCAGAGGTGACTGCCCCATTCTGCCACAGACTCTGGAGGCCGGATTCTTTGGAATCTGGCCTCACTGGGGTCCACGGCAGAATTCTCCGCCATCCCTACCAGCCAGTGCCACCCTTCTGAGGAGATATACTCAGTGATCATGGTGTTAGCAAATTAGTCCCCCCTCACCATTACAGAGCAAGCTGTAGTGAAAACAATAGCCCAGTGATGACAGAGCAGGAACATCCCCAAGACATCCCCAGGACTACAATATCCATCATACACCTCCAGGGTGACCAGAGTGTGTGTGATGAAGCACAACATGATGGGATCATCCTGATGGCATCACCCCAGATGGCCCCAGTATGTGCCTGGCAATGGAAGCCACCACCTACTGTGGAGCTCAGAGTTGCTGGCTTTCATCCAAATCATATAAATGTAGTAAGGTTTTTATACAGTGAGATGATAAGGACTGGTTGGCCCAGATCAAAATGTCCAAAAAAATTAGTGAACATATGGAACATGATGGCACTGTACTTTGTCTTTGGTAGCAAACATTTGTTTCTGCTTCATGACCAAATATATTGATATTTTATATGACAAGTTTCTTATAGATTTCTGACCTAGCTTTGAGAGCGAGATCAAATGACTTCAGTCAAAGAGAGAGAATAATTTCTCTGAAAATGTTTGAATGTTGCTTTTTCTGCACTGTCACGCAGTAGGAGGCAAGAGACAATATGCCACCCTACTGTTGTGCTTTTTTTCCTCCTGTTAACTTCAAGTAACTTCCAAGCTGCCACTGAAAAAAAGTCTCAAACAAGAATATCATCTTCTTTATTGAGCTAAAAGCTTATATCGAGTAAATGTCTTCTACTAATGAATGGTTTGGTGAAAGGTGAAAGGAGAAACATATTAAAAGAGAGTTTCTGATTTGCAAAGTGCTGCATTCATGGGGGGAAAAACATTTTAGGGCATAGTTCAGAAAACAGTATCTTCTTAGATGTATAAAGGTAAAAAAAAATAATCATTCATCCATAATAAAAAGCTTTTCTTCACTAATCAGTGCTTAAGAAATAAATTGAAAAAATAACCCTTATCCTTCTTAATTGAAGGGACATAGAATTTTCTTTTTACAAACCAAGAGCAACATCTCTTCAATAAGAGGATTTTTAAATAGGTAAAAATAACTTGAGAAATTCATCACTGAATTTCTGGAACGCATCTTCCATTTTGTCCAGAAGACAGGGCTTCAAGTCACCTCTTAATAATCATTGTTTGCAAAGTGAATCTATCGGTATTTGATTAAATTTTTTAAAATCATCTAAATTTAGATATTTCATTTACCTTCCTCTGTATAACCCTTGCTGAGAAGAACTGAGATCTTCCACGGACGCCCTTCTTGCTGTCCCCCAGATATTCATAAGGTGACAATGCATCTTTTCTATGGTGGCCCCTTGCCTCTACAGCTCTCTCTCCCAGCTCCTTTACCACTTCCATTTAGGTCAGTTAAGGCTTTATTTTTAATAAGGCTTTTGAGCCCTCCTCGATATTTTGTCTGCTCTGAGTTTTATTATTGCTTGTTTATATTGTTTTACTTTTTTTTTAGTTTCTGCAGCTCTGAGCCCCTTAAGAAGGAAGAGTGGGATATGTTTTTAAATAAATAAATAAAACTTTTGCAATCATAGTAGGGAAGAGGTAGGTGTTGCCTGTGTGCAGTATGCTGCTGCAGTATTCCTATATCCTGCTTCATGAACCTTGGACTGGTTTTTCGAAATTGAGAAAAACATGGAATGACCATCCACAGAGCAATTAAGCAGCATAAAGTACTATTGTGAGAAGTGGGGGAGGGAGTCTGCCCTCCAAAACCACGTGTGCAATGTTTGTGCACACATGTGTATGTGAATATAGCATGGATGTACATTGTTTTTTGTCTGCGTGGGTATCTGTGCATATGTATGTGAGTGTGCGCCTCTGTGGAGAGCAAGTCGACATGTGCAGGGTGCATTCATCCGTTAACCTTACCATCTACCTGGCCACCCTCTAGATCTCTATCCGTTAATCCCTCTGGGAGATAATGCCTAGCCTAGCTTTAGTGAGGTCCCTGGAGAGGCTGTGCAAGGGCCACATCAACAGAGACCTGTGATGTAGTAGGTGGAAGGCAAAGGGAGAGGCAAGATCTATCCTCTCTCACACACAGTGAAGCTTTGCAGGTCCCCAGTGGTACTTCACTATTCTTTCATCCCTTGCCAAACAACAGTAGGATTCTGTTTTCACAATTCATATCATACCAAAGCAATAAAACATAGATACTTAAATGGCATGTTTTCAAGAAGAATCATTGTCACACTTGATTAGCTGGCTCAGAGAGCCATTCTGTTTCTATGCTTTGATGCAGACTGACAAGATCAGTGGTATCCTTTAGCCTTCTCACATGGCTGAGCTTCTCAATCCAAATACCCTCCCCACAATATTAGCCTTGCCAAGTGCAGTCATTTTAAAGGCATAACACTTCTAGTGGCTGTTGACATTTAAAAAAAAAAATACAACAATCTTCTCTGAAAGTTTCCTTCAAATTCTGCAAGCACTTGCTGTGATGCCACCAATATTGGTGGACGGATGCTTGAGAGTCTCCTTGTTTATTTAGAGCGCAATCCTATGAATGCTAGTCAGTGGATAGATGGCCATAGGATAGGTTGGTTCCTGGAGAACTGACCCCCAACCCTTCCCACACTGCCTCATAGACAGCACGGATCATCCCCGCATTCTGTGCTCGTAAGAGCAGCACAGAGCGGTGAAAACAGGGTGTTTCTGTAGGCAGGCCAGGGCAGGGAGTTAGGAAATGACAGTATGATACATCCTATGTGTTGTCTGGCTGCCGCTTCCTGTGCCCCGAGGTCCTGCAGCTAGACAGCCGGAATTGGCTGTCTAGCTGCGAAAGCTGGGTGGGGGGAGCAAGGAGGAGATCCGCTCCTCACCACTCCTCTGGTCCTGCACTGGATAAGAGGTCGCCCCCGAGGTCAGAGGTGACCGTTGATCCACATAGGATTGCTCATCTATCTATCTATCTATCTATCTATCTATCTATCTATCATCTATCTATCATCTGATGCATTTTCAGGGGGGGTTTCCATGCCAGGCAAAGGACTTTTTAACATCTGATGATTGTTTTACTACCACTGCCTTATGTGCTGTTTAACTAATTTTCCATCTGCATGCGCTGCCAGTCCATGTCCGGTCCGGGCCCAATTCAGAGTGCTGGTATTAACATTCAAAGCCCTAAACAGCTCGGGGCCAGGGAAGGATCATCTCCCCCCATATGTACCTGCCTGGACCCTAAGATCATCTTCAGTGACCCTTCTCTAGGATCCCCACCAAAGGCAATGAGGTGAGTGACGACCAAGAAGAGGGCCTTTTCTGCTGTAGCACCCTGGTTGTGGAATGAGCTTCCCAGAGAGGCTCGCCTGGTGCCTACACTGTGCTCTTTCCAGTTCCAGGTGAAGACTTTTTTGTTTTCCCAGGCATGTTACTCTTTAAGCTCTGTTGTTTTAAATCTGTTATTGTATTTTAAATATCTGCATTGCTGCTAGGTTTTATTCTAGTTTTAACTTTTATACTGCAGTTTTAAACTTAAATTGCATTTTACACTGTATTTTGTAGTTTTAATTGTTGTGAACTACCCAGAGAGCTTCAGCTATGTGTGTGTGTGGGGGGGGGGGATAGAAATGTAATAACTTAATAAACTAATTGATGCTGTTTTATTAAGTGTTATGATTTTACATTTTATGAGCAAGAGCTCACCTGTTCTTCCCACCCACCCCACCGGCTCTACCTCCACAGGCCCCACACTTCCTTGTGGGAATGGCATGTCTGAAGTTGACCTACACATGTAGTACTCAGTGCATGTGGGCTTCGATTGCACATTAATGCATTGGCTACATAAGCTAATTTACAGCTAAATTACAGATGTAAACAACACTGGAGCATATTT
Source organism: Heloderma suspectum (assembly GCF_057233095.1). Taxonomy (NCBI): domain Eukaryota; kingdom Metazoa; phylum Chordata; class Lepidosauria; order Squamata; family Helodermatidae; genus Heloderma; species Heloderma suspectum. The sequence continues at coordinate 280,401,297 of NC_139458.1, forward strand.
CCTCAGAGTGTGCAGAAATCTCTGAGAAGTCATGCACAAGTGCAGAAGAAGCTTTTGAACAAAACGTTTTGAAGTCAAACTGTGGTTCTTTCATCTATGAAAGCTTAAGTAAGATTCATATGTATTTCTCCCAACCTGCACATAATCTGAATTTTAAGACTACAAACTAAAGGAGCCTCATTAATATTTCAATGGCTCAAACTTTAAAAATGGTAAATGGTTTTGGCATGGTAGGCCCCGAGTATGTACCTACAGTAGATATAGATTGATTGTCTGCATTTCTTTTTTTTACACTGATGATAGTCTGAAACAACAACCCTGTTGAAGCTAAGCAGATCTGGGTCAGGTCAGTACTTGGATGGGAGATCACCTGAGGACCTATGCATGCTGCCCTGAGTTCCATGGAAGGAAAGAGGGATGTAAATATACTACATCAATAAATAAAATGGCACCAGATCTGTGTAGTGCCAAGCCAGTTGTGGAGAGAAAGAATTGTGGATATTTAAAAGGCAATTAAAGAAAAATTATTTATGATATAAAATACACTTTTAGCATCTACAATTAGGAATACAAAAAGCTGCCTTATACCATATTAGACTGTTTAGCTCAGTATTGCCTACACTGATTGGCAGTGGCTCTCCAGGGTTTCAGACTGCAGTCTTTCCCTACTTGGAGAGGTCAGGGACTGAACCCAGGACCTTTTTCATGGATCTTTACAACTGAGTTCTTCATGCCCCTCCCCCTGGTGGACTACTGGGTCATACCTAACAATATTGACCGATTCTAGTCGTGACTTGGTTTGCTCAGCACTTTGCAGATAAAATCACTTGGATGGATCCACTCTGTCCTGGACGCCAGCCTATCAGGGCAGTTTTGGAGGGCGATAGGGCTCCTGTGTGTCAGGTTTTGTTGGATACCATTCACCTTGTTTGTTCTCTTGATGTGGAGAGATTCTTGGAGAGGTGTGGCTGACTACTTTCTTGTTTGATTCTTGCCCATCCTGTGTATTAAAATCGGTTTGGTTCAAATATACGGGTTAACGAGGTGGCTAATGCTTCAAATATAGAGGGATTTTGTCCTGCCATGTTGATGGAGGCTATGGTGAGCTCTCTTTTGAAAAAAAAAAAAATCTTTAGAGCCTGCTGATATAAGCAACTATCAGCTGGTATCAAACGTACTTTTGGGGGCATGTTCTGTGAGTATCTGGTAGCAAGTTCAGGGATTCTTGCATGATATTATTGATTATCTAGATCCTTTTCAGACTGGCTTTCAGATTGAAGTTGCCTTGGTTGCCTTAGTGGATGATTTGTGCTGGGACCGGGAGATGGATGGGACGTGAGACCCTGTTGGACCCTTCAACAGCATTCTGGGCCACCTTGTTGAGATAGAAACTGAATTGGCTCCACTCATTCCAGCAAAGATAGGACCCAGAAAATGTAGCTGGGGGACTTCTGCCCTTCCCCTTGGCTGGTGTTCTATAGGATTCCACAAACTTTTATATTGTTACCTATGCTGTTCAACATCTACATGAAACTGGTAGGAGAACTTAGAGACTTGGACTGTGGAGCCATTAATATACTGACAATACCCAGCCCTATCTGTCTCATATATCGGACTCTAGGGAGGCAGTGGAAACCCTGGACCTCTCTCTGCTGTAAAGGATTGGATGGGACATAATAAGCTGAGACTTAATCCAGACAAAATGGAAGTATTGGCAGCGGGTGGTTGAACCTCAGGCCCATGGGCGAAATCCATCCTACCGGGGGTCCCACTCTGGCCTCCAGGGTTCCCTGGGGGGTCACACTCTCTTCCCCTGGCCCCACCTAGGGATGGATGAACCATGCCGCACCCACCCCGTGCCCTGCTCACCAGACCACCACCACTTACCCTCCCGTTTGGCTCCCTGGATGAGCCGCCGGGCAGTCTGTGGGTGCCCGGTGAGTGGCGCTTGGGCACCCGACCCCTCAGCGAGCTACCATTTTGCATAAAAATGGCAGCTTGTTGTTTTATGTAAAAGGCCGCTTATGCAAAGGGTGAGTGTAAAGCAGCCATTTATGCAAGATTACAGGTGTGAATGTCCATTCAAGCCTGTAATCTTGTGTAAATGGCTGCTTTACAGCCACCATTTGTATAAAAGGCCTTTAACATAAAACAAGCCACCATTTTTAGGCAACATGGTAGCTCGCTGAGGGGTCAGGCAACCACGCACCACTCACCCACGGACCACCTGGCCATCCAGCGAGCTGAAGAGGAGCAGGTAAGTGGCAGCAGTCCATGGACTGGAGTCCGAGTGGAGGGGAGCCTGCTGGACTTCACCCCCTCTCAGACTCCCACAACTCCTATTTCTTCTAGGGATGTACCAATCCCACTCACCCGTCCGTTCCGGGGTATCGGCGGTGGGGGGAAGGCACTCCGTCCCTCCCCCTGGAGCCCCCCCAGGCCGGCTCCACTCCGCAGCAACTCCGTGGAGCTGCCAATAGGGATGTTAGAGAATTCCGCCACAGATTCTAGTGAGGCCGGATTCTTTAGAATCCGCCCCCCCGGAACCCGTGGTGGAACAGCCTCCCCCCACTGCCCCCCCCTGCGGAATCCCCCCGGGATGGAACTTACCTGGGGCAGATGTGGTGGCAGCTCCAGCGGCAGCTCCGGCTCCAGCTAGTCTTCTGGCCTGCCGTGGCCGGGCTGCTGCGGCCGCCATTTGCATTCTTGTACCTGTGATAGGCTACGTATTTACGTAGCCTATCACGGCATAGAGAAGGGATGCAAATGGCGGCCGCTATGCCATTTGTGCCCTTGCTCTTTGCCGTGATAGGCTATATAAGTATTTACGTAGCCTATCACGGTAAAGGCAGCCACGCAAATGGCGTAGTGGCCACCATTTGCATCCCTGCTCTTTGCCATGATAGGCTATGTAAATACTTACATAGCCTATCACAGCTGCTTGCAAAGACAGCCATTTGCAGCCGCAGCAGCCCAGCCGTGGCCAGAACTCTAGCTGTGGCTTGTCCCGGCCAGCGGCTCCATGGAGCCGCTGCGGAGTGGAGCCAGCCAGGGAGGATTCTGGCGCGGAGCCAGGTGAGTATTTTGTACATCCCCAGCCGCCAGCCAGGGCTGGCCGCAGCCGGAATTCTGGCTGCAAATGGCGGCCGCTACACCATTTGCATGGCTGCCTTTTGCCGTGATAGGCTACGTAAGTATTTACATAGCCTATTACGGCAAAGAGCAGGGGCGCCAATGGTGGCCGCTACGCGATTTGCGTGGCTGCCTTTTGCCGTGATAGGCTACGTAAGTATTTACGTAGCCTATCATGGCAAAAGGCAGCCACGCAAATGGCAGCCGCTACGACGGACATCATTTGCGGCCTCAGCAGCAGCCCAGCAGTGGCCAGGAGACCAGCTGGAGTCACCGCTGGAGTCGCCGCCACATCCGCAACCAGGTACGCTCCATCACAGAGGGATTCCGTGGGGGGGGGGAGTCATTCCACCACAGATTCCGGGGGGGGGCGGATTCTAAAGAATCCGGCCTCACTGGAGTCCATGGCGGAATTCTCTGACATCCCTAATTTCTTCCACATTCTGAAAGGACGAGATGCTTCTCTCAAGACAGTTACTGGCAGGAAGAGCATTTACCTAAACCGTGCTGGCACTTTTGGTATTTTAGCCTTGTTGCTTTTGCCTTTGGCTCCACCCATTTTGCCTTTGGCCCCACCTACCACTGGAATGCAGCCCCTGCCCTAAAAAATCAAGTCCTGGTGGATGTGCAGACCTAGTTGGTGGCGAGGAGTGCCTGTTTCCAGCTTTGCCTTGTATACTGGTTAGGTGACCTTACCAAATGAAAGAGGACCTTGCAACAATCATTCATGCCTAGTTACTCCAGGTTATACTACTATAATGTGTTCTATGTGGGGTTGCCCTTGAAAAGCATTTGGAAATGGCAACTAGTGCAAAATCCTGTTCCCAGGCAATGAGAATATCTTACTCCATTTTGTTTGATGGTTGCCAGTATATTTCTGGACACAATTCAAGATGCAAGTTTTAACTTTTAAATCCCTAAGTGACATAGAATCTGGGCACCTTAAGGATCACCTTCTTCCATATCTTCCTCCCCACATACTCCAGTCGTCATATAAAGCCCTGCACTGGGTTCTTCAGTCATCTGATGCCTGGAGACAAGAAGGAGCAGGGCTTTTTTGGAGATGGCACTCATCTGGTGGAATGACTTCCCAGTTGGGACATGCCAAGCTTTTTGGCCAAGAACGTTGTTTAGGAAAACCTTGAGCAAAAATCTGCTCTTCTTATGAATATGTTATAGCTGTTTTCCTTTCTTGTGCCTTCACTTTTGTGTGTGCATGGGGGGGTGTATTAGTTGTTGCTTTTGTAATATTTTGTTTTTTATTATATAGGTATTTTCTAATGGTTTTTTGTGGATTTGGTTTTACTGTGTGTATATGTATATGTGTGTGTGTTTGTCTGTCTATCTATCTATCTATCTATCTATCTTATTGAAAGCCAGTTTTAGTTTCTTTTTGGGGGTGGGGAAGTGGAATACAAGTTTTTAAAATAATATATAAATAAATAATTATGTTATTTACAAATACTTTTGAATATTGTTCCTTACCTATTAGGCACCCAACTAAGAAATGAGTCCCATATAGTAAAATATTGCAATGACTGCTTGTAAATCATAACAAGACATGAGACTACACATGTGTAAATTGCTGCATATATACATACCTATTAAAATTCATATAGGATCAAACACTGTAATCTACACACGGGAACAGCATGACTGCCTCCCTCCAAGTGACTTCCATGTGGGAATGCAGTAAACATTAAACAGCCTTTATATTTTCCTCAACATAGCATGGCTACTTGTTTTATTTCAATGTATAGCCTGCCATATTTTTTAACAATAAAAAATATTTTTTATTATTTATCATGCCCCTCCCGCCCCCCCAACCCACGAAAGGCCCGCGAAATGGAGCACTTACCTGCTGCCGTCTGTGCTGACTTGCGAATGGTGGCCGCCCTGTGGCCACCATTCACTTCTTCATCATAGCCATGATAAGCTACGTAAATACTTATGTAGCCTATCACGGCAGTTTTGCAGGACGCAAATGGCGGCCACTATGGCGGCCGCCATTTGCATCCGCAGCAGCCCGTCCACGGCCAGAACTCAGGCTGCTAACGGCCCTGGCTGGCGACTCTGCAGAGTCGCCGCAGAGCGGAGCTGGCCCAAGGAGGATTCCAGGGGGAGGGACGGAGCGTCTCCCCCTCACCGGGAATCCAACCTGTGAAAAGGTAATTGACTTTCGTACATCCCTATCTAAGTGCCAGTCTGAATCAAAGGCCTTAAAGCGCTGTAAAGGTGTAGAAGCAAAGGCGTATTGGCAGTATTTAGGTAAATGGAAATCCATAAATGGAACAGTGACTAAGAATGCTTTTGCAACCATGGAAGAATACAAATATTCTGGAAACCAATGTGTGGCTTGTGCACACTGCTCAGTTAGCAATATTTGAGTTGGTATGAGAATAAGATACAAAACTATAATGAAATATCACCTATGTTTATAAATTATGGCATGAGATAAACAGAAATAAAATATTTATGTATTTAAGGGCAAGAATCCTATGGGGATAGGTGGCTGCCTCCAAACTCAGAGGCAACCACCTATCCAATGCAGGGCAGAAGCAAGGAGGGGATCATCCCCTCTGCGCTTCAGCTGCCGTGCATTTGAAGCTAGCCAGCCGACTTCGGCTGTCTAGCCACAGGAAGGTAGAGCAGGGGAAGCGGCTGCCAGACAACACATAGGATGTGCCATGCCAGCATTTCTGCCTTCCCTGCTCCGGAACTCCCCCCACCCCGAACAACCTGCTTTTGCTGCTCCATGGTCCTATTCCAAACACGGAGCATGGGGCCATTCCGACCTGCCTGTGAGGCAGCACTGGAGCGGGGGAAGGTCAGTTCTCAGGGAACCAACCTTGCAGCGTGGGCTCCAAGGCCGGTTCCTGGAAACCGATGTATCCTATGGCCATCTAGCCGCTGATTAGAGGCCATAGGATTGCTCCCTAAGATGTATATATAATCTTCTGGTATGTACGCTATGATGTGCTGATGTGCTTGTTATATTTAGGGCTGGATTTTCAGGAATTATGATACTGACAAGTATATGTCATGCCCACAACATAGAGTGGGACAGGGCTCAGGAGCAAGAATTACACATAGGCTGAAATGGACAATTTTATTAGTTACAGACAGCTCACAGGATTTGCCAGCTCATAGGGCAAGGATCCAAACAATATCATCTCATTCTGAATGCTGGGATAACATTGATAGAGTTCCAGGAATCTCAGTTCTGAGCTGGTGCTTTGAAACAACACCCCCAAGATCCCATCTGGGAATCGCCCAGGGATGAGCCCATTCCCTGCTTATTCCTGCTATCCAGCTCAAGACCTCCAGAACAAACAGTTGGGATAGGAAAATATAATGCAATTCAAAGGCAAACCAGAATCTTTGCTATGAGAAAGAGAAAGCCCCTGCATTGCTGAGATCAGTTATGAATGGGGTAAGATTACTTCTCAGCTCTGTCAACCAGCAGCTGACCTTTTGTCCAAAGCAATCTTTGGCCTTGGGCCAGGATCTCCATCCACTCCATTGCAAGGCCCCAGCTCAGTCCCTTGAATTGACCTCGGCATCATGTTGCAGCTGAGTGGAAAACCAAATCAGAAAGCTGGTAGCTGCAGAAGGGAGCCCCTCTCTCTCTCCTTGTCCCTGCTCCACATGATGGGCACAGTAAGCAACCCCACCCCCCACCCCAAGTAAGCAGGGACCCAAGGCTTGTTTAAGAGTTACAAAATAACATTCAGATCCATCGTTTCAGAATAATGTATATTGAATTTAAATGCACCAGATATGCTTCATTAAATATGGAAACAAACAATATAATGATGAATTCAATGTTGTGTGGTTTCTAGTATTTAATATTGGAATGCAATTAAATGTATTCAGTGAGATGAGAAGATGGTGATGAAGCCCTCATTGACAACTGCTGCATGTAATGGAGCATATGGTTGACAGAAAAAGCAATACACTGTATTCCAGAGCTTTCTGTGACCAGGCAATAGCACTTCCATTGACATGTCAAGCTCTCTATGTCCTCTTTCAGTCTTTGAGATCAGCTGAAGATCGCACTTTTTATCATACAATCTGTATGTCAGTAGTATATAGGAAGGCCATAAATTGAAACATTTTCTTTGTAGCCAACGAAAGTTGTGCAAGGAAGATACTGTTCTATGCATGGTATGGATAAAGTGGATAGGGAGACATTTTTCTCCCTCTCTCATAATGCTAGAACCTGGTCCTGGGGTCATCCCATGAAGTGGATTGGTAGGAAATTCAGGACAGATAAAAGGAAGTACTTCTTCATACAACACATAGTCAAAATATGGAACTTGCTACCACAGGATGTAGTGATGGCCATCAGTTTGGATGGCTTTAAATGGGGATTGGACCAATTCCTGGAGGAGAAGGCTATCAGTGGCTACTAGTCCTGATGGCTATGTGCTACCTCCAGTATCAGAGGCAGTATGTCTATGTACACCAGTTGCTGGGGAACATGGGTAGGAGGATGCTGTTGCGCTCATGTCCTGCTTGTGGGTTTCCCGTGGGCAGTTGGTTGGCCACCGTGCGAACAGAATGCTGAACTAGATGGACCTTTGGTCTGATCCATCACAGCACTTCTTATGTTCTTATATTATTCAAAATTCATCTGGTTTCAAAGATTTATCAAGAGAATCAGTACCAATGAATTTTATTAATCTAATCATCACACTACAGGAAACAAGAATGCTAGATGCAGCAGGATGTAATTAAGTTCAACCAGTATTTTTTTTAAAGTGTAATTAGGAAGTAAACTGACATGTTGATGATGACTACACTCACATTATTAAGGAACTGACATCCTACCCAAAGGGGGCAGTGCGGTGTGGTGTGGGGGTTAATAAGAACTGATAATGATGTTACACGGTAGACTGTCTGGCAAGTTCGGAATAACATCTCCTATCTCAACTGACTCCATACATCAGTGATGGCATTACTTTATTTGCCACAGTGACGTTAAAGAGAAAAAAAATGTACAGTTCATATTAAAGAAATCTATACATTTCCCCCTTCAAAGTCAGCTGGATTTATACTAGTTTTAAGTTTAGTGCTTTCAGGGTAGAGCCTTGTGTGGCGCAGAGTGGTAGGTGGCAGTATTGCAACCAAAACTCTCCCCACAACCTGAGTTAGATCCCAGCGGAAGCTGGGTCCCAGGTAACTGGCTCAGGTCGACTCAGCCTTCCATCCTTCCGAGGTCAGTAAAATGAGTACCCAGCTTGCTGGGGGAAAGGCAGTCACAGCTGGGGAAGGCAATGGCAAACAGTCTGCCATGAAAGCGCCAGCACAAGCGGCGTCCCTCTAGGAGTCAGCAATGACTCGGTGCTTGCACAGGAGGAACCTTTCCTTTCCAAAGCTTTCAGGGTTTGGGACTTTGAATTGTTGTACTTTACAACAACTCTCTAAGAACTAGCTTAGAGCAGGACATAGCCTAAAATGGTTTTCATAGCATCCTCCTACATCTGCTTTCTATACATGGAAACAAAATCGATATGGTTTTTCAGCTATTTCATACCTATCTAAAGAAAGAAACACCAGCTGGTATAGAAACAAATGCAACCTCAGGCAACAGCTTAAGTAAGAAAGAATTGGCTACTTGCCATAGCTGGTTACTGCCAAAGTAAGAACTTGATTCAAACTGTCAACTACATTCACTCTCCCCTATTCCAAGGGAAGTATACTTTAAAAAATCTGATAGTATAATGAAACTGTTTTAAATTCAGGACCAACTTCATGTGAACCTCCTCCATCTACAATAGAAGTTTAGTAATACATAGGAAATGCAGTTAATATATCTATCTAATGCAAGAAATTAGGAGTTAAACAACATCTTAATTAAATTCCAAAAGGCATTCTTGCACATGTGACCATGAATACAAGCTTTACTAGCAATCATTCGGTAATATTTTTTGACAAACCATATACACACTAGAACGATGAAGTCGAGCTATGCGGTATGAGAAAACATATAAAATAATTGCCGCATTCACACAACATGATAAGCCAGGATTTTAAGAAGTGTGCTAGTGTGCACTGCTCGATCATGCCACCTTCGATCCTCCTGCAAGTGAGAGTGGCTAAGCAGACCAAGGACCTTCCATCCTTGGTTTGTTTATTGTGATGTGTGAACCAGGAACTCTGGCTTGTCTCTCCTCAGACCACTTAGACGGTCCAGACACAACGTGTCCAACTCTGATAGCTGTGTAACTTTGCTTGAAGCCTTTGCAGTATCAAGAGAAGGGCTATTCCAATCCATGCGAAGCTGGGTATATTCACTAGCTGAGAATATATGAACATTGGAAGAGACATGCTGGATCAGCTCAAAAGCCTATCTAGTCCTGCATCCTGTCCTCACAGCAGCCAACCAGAATGCTTGTTTGCTTATTTATTTATTTACTGTATTTCTATACCACTTTTCTGGGACCAACCAAGGCAGTTTATAAAAAGTTCAAAACATAAAAAACCATAGTCAAATAAAACATAGTCAAACATTAGAAACAACAGCAATCAACCATTTTAAAAGCCCGGTTAAAAATGTGTGTCTTAATTGATTCCCTTTATGAATACAGAGAAGTTGGGACCAGTTGCAACTCCACAGGGAATGCATTCCAGAGTATGGGAGGTAATGCAGGAGAAAGGGCGTCTTCAAAAGGGATCTCCCGCTGATCTTAATAACCTAGCAAGTTCATACTGAGATAGGCAGTCCCTCAGATATGGAAGACCACAAGCTGGACATAAGCACATTAGCACCCTACTGCTCATGGTCACCAGCTCCTGGCATTGCGAGGCACGGTGCCTCTGGTACTGGAGGTAATATATAGCCGTTGTGACTAGTAGCCATTGGTAGCCTCATTCACCATTTGTCTAATCCCTTTTTAAAGCTATCCAAGTTGGCAGCCATAGTTACATCTTGTGGCAGCAAGTTCCACAGTTTGACTCTGCACTGTGTGAAGAAGTAATTCATTTTATCTGTCCTGGATCTCTCATCATTCAGCTTCATTGGATGACCCTGGGTTCTAGTATTATCCACTTTCTCCACCTTATGCATAACTGAACACACCTCTTCATGTCTCCCCTTACTCGTATGTTTTTCTAAAAACTCCAAACATTGTAATATTTCTTCACAGGGCAGTTTCTACAGTCCCTTGATCATTTTGGTTGCTCTTTTCTGCACCTTCTCCAGGTCTACAATGTCCTTTTTGAGATATTGTGACCAGAAATTTACACAGCATTCCAAGTGTGGCACACCAATTTGTAGAAATGCATTCTGATATTGGTGGTTTTATTTTTTATTCCTTTCATATGATCCCCAGCATGGAATTTGTCTTTTTAAAAGCTGCCGCACACTGGGTCAGCAACTCCATTGAGCTATCCACCACAACCTCCACATCCCTTTCCTGTTCAGTTACGACCAGTGGAGACCCCTTCAGCGTATGTGTGAAGTTTGGATTTTTTGCCCCAACATGAATGACTTGACACTGTAAAGCACTAGGCCTGGCTGTCTGGAAGCACTCTATGAAGTTTGCAGGGTGCTTCCAGAGAGTCAGGCCTAATGCTATCACTCAGAAGACACTGTGCCACTATTCCATCTTTTCCTCCTTAATGTTTTTTTTTTTTTAATGAAAGGGGAGGGGGGACTGAAGAAACAGTGGGAAAACACAGGATGCTTACAGGTGGTGTGAAAAAAGCCTAATCTGGGAGCACCTACACTTGAACTGCATTTGACATTTTAATGCCCATTCCCACAGATTGAGAGATCCCATTGGAGCTCTTCACTGTCCCTTTTTTGTTTTAACCACCCTAAATAGTTTGGTGCAATCTGCAGACTTGGCCACATCACTGCTCAACTCCATCTCCAGATCATTTATGAGCCAGTTAGAAAGCACTGGTCCCAATACAGATCTTTGGGGAGTCCAACTTCTTACACCCCTCCATTGAGAGAACTGTCCATTTATTCTTATTCTCTGTGTCCTGTTCTTTAGTTCACTACTGATCCATAAGAGGACCTTTCCTCCTATCTCCCAATTACTTAGCTTGATATGAAGTCTTTGGTAAGGGACTTTTGGTAGTCCAAGTAGATAGTGCCTACTGGATCACCTCTGTCCACATGTTTATTGACACTCAAAAACTCTAAAAGATTAGTGACACAGGACATACTTTTGCAGAGGCTATGCTAATTCTTTTTCAGCAGAACTTATCCTTTGCTATGCTCGATAATTTTATCTTTTATAATGCTTTCCACCAATTTACCCAGAACAGATGTTAAGCTAACCAGCCTGTAATTTCCCAGATCCCCTTTGGATCTATTTTTTAAAATTGCTGTTATATTGGCCACTCTCCAGTTCTCTACAGGGGCTGATCTTAGGGATATGTTACATATTTTTGTGAGAAAATCATCAGTTTCATATTTGAATTCTTTAGGAACTCTAGAATTTGAATTCTTTAGGAACTCTAGAAGGGACCATATCTGGACTTGGTGATTTGTTAGCTTTCAATGTGCCAATAAGGTCTAGAATTTCACCTCTTGTCACCACTATTTGCCTCAGTTTCTCAGACATCCTTCCTGAAAATATCAGTTCAAGCATGGATATCTTCTGCAGTGAAGACAAAAATAATTGGTTCAACTGCTCTGCAATCTCCTTGTCCTCCTTTAGTACTCCTTTAACTAGTAGTCATCTAATGGTCCAGCAGCCTTCCTAGCCAGTTTCCTGCTTCTAATATATATTATTTTTTGTCTTAATGTTATTAACAATGGCCTCCTCAAAATTCTCCTTTGCATGCTTTATTGTCTGCTTGCATTTCCTTTGTGCAAGTTTATGTTCTTTTTTGTTCTCATTTGTGCAACACATCAGTTTTCTAAAGGAGGCCTGGACACTACTTACTATCCATGCTGATGACTTCTGGGACTTGATATCTTTCCTGAGCTCCAGTGTACATTCTAGCTGAGCTTCTATCATTGTGGTTTTAGTACCACCACCACCACCCCAGCATTAGAGATTTTAGTTTCTTGACTTTCCCTTCCTTTTTGCCAATCCTCTCATTTTAGAGCAGTTTCTTCTTTTGAAGTAACATTTGACAGTGTTCGATCTACTTGGTAATTTTCCCCTGACATATAATTTAAATCAATTTAAAATGGCTTGCATTGTGATCACTGATTCTAGTCAGTTCAACAGCACTTAAATCTTGAACTAGGTCCTGAGGACTATTTAACTAAGTCCTGGGTTGCTTCCCTTCTGGTCAGTTTCATGACCAACTGTTTTGGTGCACAGCCATTTAGGATATATTAGTAATAATATTTCATAAGGAGCAATTTAATTTTAATGTAGTTGAACTCCCTCTGATGTGGGCAATCATTATGTGCAAGTTTAGATTCAAAGTATAAGCAGCTGGATAAATGTCCAGTAGAGGGGCCTCCTCTCCCCTATAGTTTTTAGGACTGTGGAAGGGCTACATCTAGGGATGTCAGAGAATTCCGCAACGGATCTCGGTGAGGCCGAATGCCAGTGCATTCGGACCCCCGAAATCTATCGTGGAATGGCCTACCACCCCCCGCGGATCCCCCCCAGGGATGAGACTTACCTGGGGCGGATGTTTCGGATGGCGGCAGCTCCAGCGGCGGCTTTGGTAGTGGTGGCAGCGTAAGCTGGTCTTCCGACCGGCTGCCACTGCCGCCATTTGGAGTCTGTGTTTTTTTCTTTTTTTCCCCCCCATAGACGTGATAGGCTACGTAAAGACTTACGTAGCCTATCACGTCTGGGTAAAAAGACACACACACACACACACACATATGCAAATGGCGGCAGCTACGGCCGCCGCCATTTGCGTTCCTTATTTTTTGCACCCAGTACACTATTTGCATTCCCCTTTCTTTTCTTCGTCTTAGTCTATGTAAATATTTACGTAGACTAAGATGGCCAAAAATAAGGAATGCAAATGGCGGCGGCTGTAGCCGCCGCCATTCGCGTACGCTTTTTGTTTTCTACCCAGAGCCCTCCGCGGCCGGAAATCCGGCTGCGGACGGCCCTGGCCTGGGCCTGGCTGGCTCCTCTGCGGAGCTGCCATGGAGCACAGCCGGCCATCGAGGATTCCGGGGGGGAGGACCGGATCGCCTCCCCCCCGTTGAGGATTCCAGGGGGAGGGACGGAACGCCTCCCCCCCCACCACCATGAACAGAATCCGCGAAAAAGTAAGTGACTTTCGTACATCCCTAGCTACAACTCAGTGGTAAATCACATGAATTGCATGCAAAAAATCCCAAGTTCGGTCCTAGGCATCTTTAAATAGGCCTAGTAAAGACTCCTCTCTGAAACCCTGGGACCTACAGAACCTGCTGCCAGTAAGCGTAGACCAGGTGTGTTGAACCTTTTTCAGTCCAAGGGCTGAATTTCATTTTGGAGAAGCTCTTGGGGGCCATACTCCAGTGGTGGGCAGAGCCAGAGGCAAAAGGGGCCAGGCCCGAACTACCAGCATATTTTAGCTTAAAGCTCTTCTTGCCAGTAACTATAACTTAAGAGAGAAATTTCAACCTTTTAGAATGGAGAGAAAACTGCACAAACGTGAAAAAACCACAAAACAATTGGTGGCTGGGGAAAGGACATGAGGGAAAGGGTGTGAGACCAGGGGAAGGTGGCATGGCCATTTGGGGAAGCCCAGAGGGCCAGGTCAGGACCCTAGGTGGGCCAGATACAGCCCCTCAGCCAGGTGCACACAATACTGGGTTAGATGGACCCATGGTCCATGGAGAGCCAGGATCTGCAGGAGAAGCCACACACGCCCCCAGGGAAGAGGGCGTGCCTGCTGCTGCCTGTTGTTGCTGACACCACCGCTGCTCTCCCTGTGGACTTCTGCTTGGAAGACCGTCAGTCCCTGCAGGACCAGGCCCCCTGGTACTGAGCCAGCTGTGCTGACTACTTCCACCTGTCCCTTCCTGGAGGGGCTATAAAGCTGGCTAGCTGAGGTGGCTTGGGAGAGCCAGGATCTGCAGGAGAAGCCACCCCTTGGGGAAGAGGGCCCGCTGCCCTCCCTGTGGACTCCTGCCTGGCAGTATTTCTGAGGGGGATTGTTTTGATTTTTGGCGGCGGCGGCTGGCCTACAGCGGCCAGGCACAGTGTATGCAAATGGCAGCGGCTATGGTGGCCGCCATTGGTGTATGCGTTTTTTTTTTACTTTGCTGTGATAGGTAGGGATGTCAGAGAATTTCACCACGAATCTCGGGGAGGCTGAATGCCAGCGCATTCGGCCCCCTGAAATTGGTGGTGAAATGGTCTGCCCCCCCCAGGGACGGGACTTACCTTGGGCAAAGCCTCCTGGCGGCAGCGGCGGCTCCGGCAGTGGTTTGGCGGCAGTTTGGCAGCGGCGGCTGCGGCAGCCGGTCTTCCAATCGGCTGCTGCCACTGCCATTTCCAGCAAAAAAAAAAAGTGATAGGCTACGTAAAGATTTACGTAGCCTATCACGGCTAGGTTTTAAAAAAATACCGTGATAGGCTACGTAAATGTTTACGTAGCCTATCACACCTGAGTTAAAAAAAAAAAAACCACGCGTACGCAAATGGCGGCGCCCATGGGTGCCGCCATTTGCGTTCTTTATTTTGGCACATCTAGTCTACGTAAACATTTATGTAGATTACAGTGAAAATAAGGGGAACGCAAATAGCGTAGCGTATTTTGGCACATCTAGTCTACGTAAACATTTACGTAGCCTATCACAGCTGATGCTACGCTATTTGCGTTCCCCTTATTTTTGCCGTCTTAGTCTACGTAAATCTTGACGTAGACTAAGACGTGCCAAAATTAAGGATGTCGGAGAATTTCTCCACAAATCTCCGGGAGGCCGAATGCCAACACATTCGGCCCCCCGAAATTGGTGGGGAAATTCTCCGACACCCCCCGCCCTCCCCCCCAGGATGGGCCTTACCTCATGCGAATGTCCCTCGTGGCGGCGGGTCCCAGCGGTGGTTTGGTGGCGGTTCAGCGGTGGCCGGTCTTCCGACCGGCTGCCACCACCACCATTTCCAAGTGAAGTGTAAAAAAAAAATAAAAAATGATAGGGTACGTAAAGATTTATGTAGCCTATCATGGCTAGATTTTCAAAGTCAGCCGTGATAGGCTACGTAAAACTTTATGTAGCCTATCATGGCTGACTTTGAAAAAAAAAAAAAAGAGTGTACGCAAATGGCGGCGCCCATGGGCGCCGCCATTTGCATTCCTTATTTGGGTACGCAAATAGCGTTGCCCTTATTTTCACTGTAGTCTACGTAAATCTTTATGTAGACTACCCGTGCCCAAATAAGGAATGCAAATGGTGGCGCCCATGGGTGCCACCATTTGCGTACGCGCTTTTTTTTTTTTTCAGTCAGCCGTGATAGGCTACGTAAAGATTTACATAGCCTATCATGGCTGACTTTGAAAATCTAGCCATGATAGGCTACGTAAATCTTTACGTAGCCTATCACGTTTTTTGTTTTTTGTTTTTTACACTTTACTTTTTTCTTTAGTGGCAGGGGAGACGGGGCGCTCCCGCCCGGCCAGAATTTCGGCGGGGAGGGATGGGGCACCTCCCCCCCGGCCAGAATTTCGGGGGGAGAACCGGAGCGCCTCCCCCCCAAAAAAAACTGCGGGACCAGGTAAGGGACTTTGTCCATCCCTAGCCAAAATAAGGAACGCAAATGGCGGCGGCAACAACGTACGCGCGTTGTTGTTGTTTTTTTTAAGTCAGCCGTGATAGGTTACATAAACATTTATGTAGCCTTTCACGGGTTTTTTTAAAAACCTAGCCGTGATAGGCTACGTAAATTTTTACGAAGCCTATCACGTCTTTTTTAAAAAAAACTGGAAATGGCGGCGGCTGGTCAGAAGACCGGCTGCCGCTGCCACTGCTGCCAGGAAGATCTGCCCCAGGTAAGTCTCGTCCCGGGGGGGGGCGGGGGGGCAGACCGTTCCGCCACCGATTTCAGGGGGCCGAATGCGCTGGCATTCGGCCTCCCCGAGATCTGTGGCGGAATTCTCTGACATCCCTAGTGAGTCAGCTGGAGCACCGGTCACAGAAGTCTCACTCCAAAGACGATCAGACATGGGCTAGAGCTGTATCTTCAGCTTCTCACATGGCAGTGAAGGTAGCAAAAAAGGAATATTATGCTGTCTCTATCACGTCTGCAGAGTGCTGTCCCAGGAGGCTGTTCCAAGTAGGGATGTACGAAAGTCATTTACCTTTTCGCAGCTTGGCTTCGCGGTGGGGGGGAGGCGCTTCGCTTTTCCCCCCGAAGTTCAGGCGAAGGGGGGGAGGCTTCCCGCCTCGCCCGGCCGAAATTCAGGCCAGGGGGGAGGCTTCCTGCCTCGCCCAGCCAAAATTCAGGCCGGGGAGAAGCGCTCCGTCTCCCCAGCTGCGAAACAAAAAGTAAAAAAAAAAAAAAAGACCCAGTGATAGGCTAGATTTCCAAAGTCAGCCGTGATAGGCTACGTAAATCGTCACGTAGCCTATCACGGGAGACTTTGAAAAAAAAAAAGCGCGTACGCAAATGGCGGCGGCCCATTGGCGCCGCCATTTGCGTTCCTTATTTTAGCACATCTAGTCTACGTAAAGATTTACGTAGACTACGGCGCAAATAAGGGCAACGCAAATAGCGTGCCCTTATTTTTGCCATAGTCTACGTAAATCTTTACGTAGACTAGACGTGCCAAAATAAGGAATGCAAATGGCAGCACCCATGGGCCGCCGCCATTTGCGTATGCGGTTTTTTTTTTCAAAGTCACCCGTGATAGGCTACGTGATGATTTACGTAGCCTATCACGGCTGTCTTTGGAAATCTAGCCGCGATAGGCTACGTAAATCGTTACGTAGCCTATCACGGGTGTGTGGGGGTTTTTTTACTTTAGGGTTTTTTTTTTGCAATGGCGGCGGTGGCAGCCGGACGGGAGACCGGCCGCCACACCTGCCCGCGCTGAACCGCCGCCGAACCGCCACCAGAACCCGCTGCCGGGAGGGACATTTGCCAAATGTAAGTCCCATCCCAGGGGGGCGGGGGGACGGAGAATTTCACCGCTGATTTCGGGGGGCCAAATGCGTTGGCGCTTGGCCCCCCGAAGATTCGGGGAGAAATTCTCCGCCATCCCTAGAACTTCCGAGTGGTCCAGAGCCTGGTCGGTCCAGTTGCTCCGGAATTGCTGGAGCATTCTAAGGCCTCCTGTGAGGCCTTGGCAAAGCACTTTGCGGATAAAATTGATCGGATTAGGAGTGTTATTCTGTGCACTGTGGATACAGTTAGCGAGCAAGAGGCGGTCTGTGGTAAACCGGTTTTGTGGGATCGGTTCCAGCTTCTTCATTCTGATGAAGTGGACAAGGTGCTTTCATCTGTAAGGCCGACCACCTGCTTACTTGATCCTTGCCCATCTTGACTCATTATGGGGTCCAGAGAGTGGCTGGGTGAGGGGATCAGGGTGGTGGTGAATGCCTCCCTTAAGGAGGGAGTGATGCCATCAGCTCTCAAGGAGGCAGTGATAAGACGGCTTTTTTAAAAGCCCTCCTTGGATCCCCAAGTCCTGAACAACTTTTGCCCAGTTTCGAATCTGCCATTTGGGGGCAAGGTGATTGAGATGGCGGTGAAACAGTTGAAGGCACACTTGGAAGAAGCCCATTATCTAGATCCATTTCAACCAGGCTTCAGGCCTGGGCATGGGACAGAAACGGCCTTGGTCGCCTTGGTGGATGATATGGGGAGGGCTTTGTATAGTGGCAAATGCTCCTTCCTTGTTCTCCTCAACCTCTCAGTGGCTTTTGATACTGTTGACCACGGTATCCTCCTGGACCACCTGGAGGGGTTGGGCATTGGAGACACCGTATTACAGTGGTTCCGGTCCTTCCTCTCCGGCAGGTACCAGAGGGTAGCGGTGAGAGAGGAGGTTTCGGACCCGTGGCTTCTCACGTGTGGGGTGCCACAGGGTTCCATCCTCTCCGCGATGCTATTTAACATCTATGTGAAGCCGCTGGGGGCTATCATCAGGAGTTTTGGGGTGTGGAGTCATCAATATGCAGATGACATGCATGCAGCTCTACTTCTCGTTCAAATCTTCACCAAGGTTGGCCGTAGAGTCCCTGTCCAAATGTCTGGAGATGGTGAGTGGCTGGATGGGGAGCTGAAGCTGAACCCTGACAAGACTGAGGTACTTTTGGTGGGAGACAAGAGGAGGTTGGGGGATGCTGTACCCCATTCAACACCAGGTCAACTACTCTTGAAAGATCAGGTCTGCAGCCTGAGGGTCATTTTAGACTCCCAGCTGTCCATGGAGGCTCAGGTGTCAGCTGTGAGCCGGACAGTGCTGTATCAACTCCATCTGATATGGTGGCTGCGCCCCTACCTTCCCAACCATCTGCTCTCATCAGTAGTACATGCCCTGATCTCCTCTTGTCTAGACTACTGTAATGAGCTCTACGTGGGGTTACCCTTGAAGATGGTTCGGAAACTGCAGCTGGTACAGAACGTGGTGGCTCACCTGATTAAAGGCAGCCGCTGGTGTAATCACATCACTCTGGTGCTGAAGGAGTTGCACTGGTTACCACTTGTTTTCCAAGCCAAATTCAAGGTGTTGGTTTTGACCTTTAAAACCCTATATGGTTCCGGCCCAGCCTATCTCAAGGAGCACCTCCAACAGCACCAGACAGGCCGCTTAACAAGATCAGCCTCGGATGGCCTTCTCTCTGTCCCATCAGCCAAGACAGCTAGGCTGGTGAGGATGAGGGAGAGGGCCTTCTCTGTGGTGGCCCCCACTCTCTGTGGAACTTCCTCCCTAGGGAACTCCACCATGTCCCCTCTTTAATGAGCTTCTGCCACTCATTAAAAACATGGTTGTTCAGGCAAGTTTTGGGGGTGGTCCGGGTATTTTTAGAAATATGATGTTTCAATGGAAAATTTTATTGTTTTAAAACTTTTTGTATTGATGTACATCGCCTGGAGTGGCCGGGTGACCAGCCAGATGGGCAATTAAGAAATGTAATTAATTAATTAATTAATTAATGGTTTTACTCTGCATAAAGCAGCTTTTCCCATAATGTTATGGAGCATAAAACTGCAATCTTTGTCAGATTTATTTTGCAATTATGTAATATTGAGAGCCGCCTTGTGTGCCAGTTTTGGTAGAAAGTCAGGGTACAAGTCAATGAAATAAATAACAAGGGCATTTCATACATTGCCCATAGCTATGAATATTTTCCACTTGGACAATATAAATATCTAACATACTTTCATCAAGTGAATATGCACAATGGCCAGTGTGTATGCACAGGACCAGTGTTTATGCAGATTTGCCCAAGCATGGACATATATGGCACTCTAATGAATTATGAGAGCAGGTGCACAAATAATTAAGGTTCTAGGGAACCAGAACTCTTGCATGCTCTCTGACATCATCCTCAGAATCTCCCTCAATGGGATTTTCTTTTGCTTCCCAAAGCTCTTGTATACAGCAGCAATAAGCAGGTTCACTTAGCTAAGCTGGCCAAAATGCATAAAATGTCAACCCATAAAACACTACAAGTAGTTCTATCATGTTCGTGATCATCGCTAAATAGCGGCTGAACTGCTATTATGACACAGGAAGTTAAATAAAAATGTGTAACTCTTTAGCAGGAAGGATCACACAGGAACATGTTTAAAGGCACTACATGTGTGTCTCACCTCATCCAGAAAGAGGTACTTTGCACTACTCATGAAAAGAAGGAGGGAAGGAAGGCATAGTTTCATATACTGGGAATTCACAATTACCACTCAAATATTTGGCTATAGCTATTTTAAAAATAAAACATGGCGTGGGCAACACATCTGTGCAGCCATTGTAATGGAAGAACAAACAGATATTAACACTTGAAGCATTATTCATGACTATAAAGAGATGGAAGTATTGCATAATATAAAATTCGAAATAAAAAATGACCAGCAGGGTATCTTTTTTTTTTTTTAGAATGAATGAAGTTAGATCACTTTTCATAACAGCAAAGTCATTTAAATCTACTACAGTTACTCTTAATGAGTGAACCTCTTGGAAAATAAACCTGTCAAGCCTTATCAGATGAAGTAAAGACCTTATGTTAGATGACTGGTAAAATAAAACATCCCGTGATATTATTAAGAAATGACAATTTAGCCAAGCAATTTTATTCCATTTTAGACATTAGACTTAATTAAACTGCTGAAGTCATGAAGTCAGTCATGACCCAGCCTAAGTATAATGTAATCTTATCTGAAAAGCATGAAATTGTTCTGACTGTATCCATTACTTCACTTCTTGACATCTATTATAGCCGTTCAATAACCTAATTACTAAAAATTAGATTGCAGAAGACAAAGTACAGTGAAAACCATCCCAATGTGAATGAACAGAAATTATTAGTTGGCTGTTCGTTTACTCATTCTAAAAAGGTACAGACCACATGAGATGGTATATAGATAAGTAATCATTTTTATAATTCTTGAACCACTTAGTTCAATTAGTCTTTTCCTCAAAGTTAGTAGTTGGAGAACTGCAACATTTTAAACAGACCCAATTCACTCATCATGGGATTCCTGCCAATGGGAACCAGAGCTAGGGATGAAAGAACTAGCCATTTTCAAGCCTGCCAAAATTCTTCAAAATGCAGTTTCAAGCTTATTTCACCTCACTCTCTTTTTATATTAGATTGTATATTTGTATGCCACACTGTACTCATAGCAGCTCGCAAGAAACAGCATTCGAACAAACAATTTGTTACAAAACGTACCAATACAAAGTTTGGATATAAACAAGTCAGTGCATGTAAAAGAAATTCAGTATCACAATGAAACAAATACTAAGCAATATCAACATTAACAGGTTAAAACAAACAATAAAGATAATCTACACTACTAGTTCTGGTTTCACCGCACTCCAGGGGGCAATGGCAGCATGGCTACATACAGTTCAGGGGACTGGAGAGTTCTCACCAGACTTGATGTCTTGCAGCTGGCTCCCTTATCTCTCCTCTAGAGGAGGCTGCCTGCAGTAAAAGGGAGGAGCTGGGACTGAGAGCAGAAATGATGGCAAGTCCTCTTCCAACCGTTAGTGCTGGTTTTCCTTTTTTATCTATTTTTTTGGGTTGAATGGGAAAAGTGCGCATTTCAAAAGTGAAAACTGTGCATTTCTGTGAATATATTTTTTAAATGTGCACTTTTGTTTCATTGACTGAAGCATAAAATGCACTTTTTAAAACAGCACGTTTTAAAAAATGTGTGTTTTTCGAACACAATAGCAATTTCATGAACGTTTCTAAAAAACACCCACAAAAAACTATTTATTTCATTTCTCTACCGCCCAATAACTGAAGCTCTCTGCGTGGTTCACAAAAATTAAAACCAAAAAGTGCAGGATAAAACAACATAAAATATAAAAGCATTAAAACCACAATATAACAATACAACCAGAATAAAACCTAGCAGCAATACAGAGATTTAAAATACAAATTTAAAACACCAAAGCTAAAAGACTAGGAAGCTAAAATGCCTGGGAGAATAGAAAGGTCTTTACTTGGCACCAGAAGGAATACAACATATACAGTGAAAAAAATTTACTGGTTGTGCTCATGTTTGGGATTATGAACATGGCATTTGCGGATGATTTGCAAACATAAATGAAATTCTGTACAGACAGACTTCCCAGGGACAAGAATGTAAGGTATGCCTTTCCCTCACTGCAGAAATATCCTCAAGTACAGTATTTTGCTTTTATTTATTAGTATTGTATTTATTTAGTGAACATACCCTGTCCACCACTAACCAACATTCGAGGCAGTTTACAGTATAGTTAAAATGCAACAAAGTCAACAAGAGTTCCTAGGAAGGGGCCAACATGTATACAAGTCTTCTACTCTACTTCTGATTCCCTGGGCTACAGCAGGTCTCAGAGGAAATGTCACCAGCTCAGAAATTACTGCTGGATGTTAGTCCCTTCACAAGTGGGGGGCTTCTTCACCTGGGCCACTGCTGCTGCTGTCTCTTGCAGCTTCTGGTGTGCTTGGCAGACTCAAGAGGCACTGGGGGGCAGCAAAGATTTTACAAGCTGCCCCCAAGTCCTCAGATGTTCCACCTGCCTCTCCTACTTCCACTACAGAAATAAATGGCAGCAATTTACTGGGAAAAAGTAAGGCGATTTCCTTGTGACTCACATGCCATACATTGTGGTGAAAGCTAAGCTTGCTCACTGCCCCTGGTGACCCTACTATCTGGGGAGTAGGCCTGGAGCAGGTATAATCCCTTCTAAACTGTGCCCTAGATTTTATCCCATTTTCCTAGCTCCACAGAAATTAATTGGAGAAGTTTTGAAAAGAAAAAAAAACTTTTTTTAGAATGTGGGGGCAATGGGGGGGCAGGGGTCACAACAGTGGCAGTGGGGACCACATGCAGCACACGGGCTGTGGGTTGCCCACTCCTGATCTGTAGATATATCTATTTCTATTATGCCTAGGTACATGCTGAATGTTTGTTTTAGTTTTACTGATTCCAGCCTCAGTAGCGCACCATTAAGAACTTAAGCAAGTTGTCACCAATGCATGGGCACAAGGAAACATAGCTTAATGGGGCTGATCCGAACATACTGATACTATCTCTTGGAATTTCTCCACATTAGGCTGGTTTGCCAGCCTAAAAACCTTCTCAATGGTCAGGAGAAGGGGACAGACCTTTGGATAGGAGTGACAAAGGGCAGTGGTACTTACACTTAAATAACAAGATGTTCTGAGGGGAGACCACTTTTTTTCCAAGGCGGGAGCCAACATCATCAGGGAGGATCTTTCAGTGAGCATTTGCAGCGTGGGAGTTGTGGTTGTGGCCTCATTTCCAAAGTGCAGAGGAACAGAGCTTCCAGGGATGGTGGAGACCTGCTGGCTGCTGAGCCATGCTGGTGGTTTTAAAGCAGGGCTGGGCAACGTGTGGCTAGGGATGTTGGAGACATTTGCAGTGGAGCCAAATGAGTTCAGATTTTTATGAATCCAACCCATGGATTCTGCAGCGGACTGGCTTTTCCTGTCGGGCAGATTACATGGACTTGCGGACCATTTTTCTAACCTTCGGGACCTTTGCACAAATTTTGTCATAGAAAAATATGCAAAAATAAAACTGGCCAAAGATTCCCATTTCTCCCATAAGCTAAAGTGTGAAAATGCGCATTTGGCGGGATTTGCACATTTTGTGGGAATTTGTGCAATTTCGGAAACTAGACAAACCAATTCTGTCAATGGGCGGACAATGCGATGAAAGGCACCTGACAACCTGCGAAACACAGATGGAATGGATTTACACAATCCATACATCCCTACATGTGGGCTACAGGCTGCATGCAGCCCCTGGGGGAGTTTTGCAGCCCCACCAGGTCCCCAGCCTCCACGGCGCAGTCCCCAAGATTGCTGTGTCACTGGATTCCCAGCAATCCCCAGCAAAGTCGCCCTCCCCTCCCCAACCTGCCCCAAAGGGCGCAGCACAATTCTGCTGGAAAACCAGGTGCCTGCTCCTCATATGCTTCATTTCCCAGCAGAATTGCTACGAATGCAGCTGCATGGCCACTACCAGTTGTGGCTGTGGCAGGGGAGGGAGGCAGCCCCTGAAAGGTCCTGGGAGAGGGGGTTCAATGCAGCCCTCTCAACTATCCAAAGTTGCCCAAACCTGTTTTAAAGATGGGGGGGGAAGCAACCAAAAAAAGCAAAAAGTACGAATAAATAAGTGCTGATTCCAAAAGGATGACAGAGAGAGATCATGTCTCAGGATGCTGGAAAATCTGTTTTATCCCAAGCCCAAGGTGTCCAGCCCACTTTAATTCAGAGTCTTCTTCAGGGTCTACAAAGACAAAAACCTGCCAGCTGAAGACCGTTTGTCTCAAGGACCCTGAGGTCAATATGAGAGATAGCTAAGACAGCTTTTTAAAACTCTGCACCATTCCAGTGAGTTTCTGACCAGAACTTCAGGTGCAGACTCTGAGTTTTTCTGGGTGAGCTCACTAGGGTGGAGGTAGAAAACAGGGTATTATTTACTTGATTTGAACCCCACCTTCATACCAAGAAAAATGGCAATCAAGCCAGCTTACAATCATAAATAAAACTTGCTCAAAACAAATGCATTAAAACACAATAATAACAGAATAAAAATGAAACTAAGGTTCATTTTTAAATAGTGGTATTTGGGTGACATAAAAGTGGGATAGGGACCCCTAACCCTTCGGGTTAGGTGGGCGCTGTGGTGGGATTATAAAGTGAATTCTTTCACATTGGTTTCTTATAATTAGCTTTTATAGCTAATTCTATAAAGCTGTACTGTACAACACTAGCCACAAAAGCGGTTAAAATGGATTTTCAGAAATGTACTGCAGATGTTCAGAATGGGTGGGGAAAAGGATACTGACCATCTGACAGTTTTAAGAAATGGCTGAAATATCTGCTAATCATTTCATTTTAGAGGGATATCCTTTTAGTCTTTTAAAGCAAAGTGCACATACACATAAACACAGAGGTGTCTGTGTCACCTCAAAGACTAACACATTTATTGTGGTATAAAGTTTTGAGGGCCAGAGCCCATCTCATCAGATATGCAAAGTGGCTTCTGACCCACAAAAGCATATGGCACAATACATTTGTTGGTCTTTAAAGTGTCATAAGGCACTTTTTCCTGCAATAGAGTAACAAGGCTACAGCTCTAGATGCTGATACTATCGAAGGCACCAGATTTAGTTATATGAACTAGATCTATCAAATTCATGAAGAAACTTGACTAGATCTTCTTCTGCTTGTCTTTGAACAGTTTTCCTTAGGCTACGGTAATAGAAAATCCCTATTTTGAGCCAAAGAGCACTCATATATTGTAATTGAACAGTCACAGGGATGCAGAATGTGGATTCTAGGGATGTGTAATGTGGATGGATGATAACCAACCATCTTTTTGTCTAGATAGCACTTATTTGGGGACTTTCACAGGTGGGTGTTTTGTTAAATGTTCAGTCACCTTCCACTAATCTTGATGATTTATCCATGACTTTCCAATTTCTTGGAAGTGTTTTTAACTCTTTTCAGATGTGGGACCCACCTTTAACCCAAATATGCCTTATGGAAATCACTTCTTACATATTTACCATGTATTGTATGATAGTAGTGATGTCATATGGCTCCCTTAGGTCAGGCTATGGAAATCCTGACTCATCAGTTGATGATGAAGATGAATTCTTAAATTCTACATGAATTTCAGTAGGAGAAATCCTGAATACCTGCTATTACATACTAAATTAATCCTAGCTCATGAGGGAATTACTGCTAATGCCTGCCTGACTGTGGGAATCATGTTCACATTCTTATGAGATCCTTCAGGAATTAATGTTCTTGCTTTTATGAGTGACTTGAGTGGCATGTCTACACCTGCTCATCCATACATTCACATTGCCATATCCTAAATTAACATGTTACATAGTCTCAACCTGGAGACTTCCTGATTCATAGCTCAGACTCTTAGCCGCTATGCTACACCAGTTCTACACTGTAGGAATATGCCTTCCTACCACAGTTTTCCAAAGAGGGGCTTAAGCTTTGGGAAAATACCAGTTCTTAATCTGGTGGCAGCTGATAAATTTCCAGGATTAAGCTCAAGTGAGTAGTTCTAATACACAATGCATTGCAGGTGGTGGTGGTGGTGATGTTGTTATTATTATTCACAATATGGAATACATTCTAGGTTGTTGTAGTTGTTATATGCAATACATACCAGGTTATTATTCTTTCTAGGATTTATACTATGCCTGACTAGAACTCGAGTCACTAAATTCTTATATAGCTAAGCCTCAGAGATATCACATATGTATAAAATTGCAAAATTAATCTGACTCACAGGGATGTGAACTCAGAGAATGTAAGAGTTGTAGACTCTGAAGTGGCACAAACAAACAGAATAGAGGGCAGGGGAATAATGGTAGCACTTGCTCCATAAAGTTCATAAGGTGTTTGCTCAGTGGTATAAGTACTGTAATGTAAAACTGAGCTTTTCGTTTTGTTCCCTAGTCACAAAGTATATTATCTCTACCAAAGCTCTGTTAATGCTGTACATTTTTAAGGAAAAAGAACCTCAGTTGAAATGAGAATATCTGCTTCCATGAAAAGACGATAAGCTGGTTTCTGCAACATTTGTTTTTCATAAAGCTTCATTAAGCCTAGGATAATGAGTTTGTGTCTTGGTTCCACATTATATAGTGAGAGTCAGATTGCTCATATGTAATTTTGTTTTGCTCTCTTGTGATCTCAGAAGGTACCCCGCTTGTAAAGACCACTGTCTAACTATATTGATGCACCAGATGTTACAGTAATTACTCATTTTTACAGTGAACAGCCAGATAAGTGGTGGTATAACATTAACAGAATATGTTGATTACCAGTAATAAGGTCATAAGCCATTCATGGTCACATATTGCAAAACATCAACAACTCACAAACGAGAAGGTTGGCTAAAGTAAGCATCCACTGAGTGGCAGCTGCTATCCACTGAATAAACAAACTGCACATGGCTGTTAGTTGCAGTTTCATTACATACTTGACTTTTAAAATTATTCGCTGTAACTTTTGCAAGACACCAGAGCTTTTGATTGGGGCTGCCTTTGAAAATGGTCCAGAAACTTCAGCTAGCCAAAAATAGGGCAGCAAGATTGTTAACAGGGACTGGCCAACAAGATCACATTATGCCAGTACTTTTCCAGCTGCGCTGGCTGCCAGTCCATTTCCAGGCCTGATTCAAAGTGCTGGTATTAACATTCAAAGCCCTAAACAGCTTGGGTCAGGTTATCTGAAGGATCGCCTCCTCCCCTATGTGCCTGCCTGGGCCCTAAGATCACCCTCAGGGGTCCTTCTTCAGGAACCCCACCAAAGGAAATGAGGTGAGTGGCTACCAGGAAGAGGGCCTTTTCTGCTGTGGCATAAATGGCCCTATGTATGCCCGCCATTTCTGCAAAATGGGGATTTGTAGAAAAGGCCTAGCCATCATTTTATGCAAAATGGTAACTGTCAGAGCAGTGGGATGCCATGCGCCCGCAGACCATCCACTGGCTCGTCCTATGTGCCGAATGGGGTCAGGCGGCCAGCAGGGGTTCGGCAAGAAGCACATGTGGCAGTGGTGGATGAGTTCAGCCATCCCTACCTACAACTACAGTATGTACCTGTTCTGCATTGTGTCACTAATGTTTTGGCTCCAAATTGACTCTTGGGACATGGAGGTGGACGAGGAGGTTTCAGCAGTCCAGGCAGCAATGGTGATGGCAGTGCATTCATACATCTGGGATACTTTGGACAACATTTTTGGGTTGCAATTTTATTATACTCACTTACCTAGGAGTAAGTCATATTGAACTCAGTGGGACTTTTTTATGAGTAAATGTGTATAGGTTTGGGTTGCCCACCTACAATCCAAAGCACCAGAATAAGGTCCAATTGAGTTCAATGGAACTTTTTTGTTGTTGTTGTTGTTCAGTCGTTCAGTCGTGTCCGACTCTTCGTGACCCCATGGACCATAGCACGCCAGGCCTTCCTGTCCTGCGCTCTCTCCCGGAGCGTGCTCAAGTTCATATTCATTGCATCCGTGATGCTATCTAGCCATCTCATCCTCTGCCGTCCCCTTCTCCTTTTGCCTTCAGTCTTTCCCAGCATCAGGGTCTTTTCCAGAGAGTTTTCTCTTCACATTAGGTGGCCAAAATATTGGAGCTTCAGCTTCAGTATCTGTCCTTCCAATGAGCACTCAGGGTTGATTTCCTTTAGGATGGACTGATTTGACCTCCTTGCAGGCCAGGGCACTCGTAAGAGTCTTCTCCAGCACCACAGTTCGAAAGCATCAATTCTTTGGCGCTCAGCCTTCCTTATAGTCCAGCTCTCACAGACATACATTACTACTGGGAAACCATAGCTTTGATTAGACGGACCTTTGTCGGCAAGGTGATGTCTCTGCTTCTTACTATGCTGTCTAGGTTGGCCATAGCTTTCCTCCCAAGGAGCAAGCGTCTTTTAATTTCATGGCTACAGTCACCGTCTGCGGTGATCTTGGAGCCCAAGAAAGTAAAATCTGTCACTGCTTCCATTTCTTCCCCTTCTATATGCCAGGAAGTGATGGGGCCAGATGACATGATCTTAGTTTTTTTAATGTTGAGTTTCAAACCAGCTTTTGCATTCTCCTCTTTCACCCTCAACAAGAGGCTCTTGAGATCCTCTTCGCTTCCTGCCATTAGGGTGGTATCGTCTGCATATCGGAGGTTGTTGATAATTCTCCCAGCAATCTTAATTCCGACCTGTGATTCATCCAACCCGGCATTTCTCATGATGTACTCTGCATATAAGTTAAATAAGCAGGGTGACAATATGCAGCCTTGTCGTACTCCTTTCCCAATTTTGAACCAATCGGTTGTTCCATGTCTGGTTCTGACTGTTGCTTCTTGACCCTCGTACAGGTTTCTCAGGAGACAGGTAAGATGGACTGGTACTCCCATCACTTTAAGAATTTGCCACAGTTTGTTGTGATCCACACAATCAAAGGCTTTAGCGTAGTCAATGAAGCAGAAATAGACGTTTTTCTGGAATTCTCTTGCTTTCTCCATGATCCAGCGAATGTTGGCGATTTGATCTCTAGTTCCTCTGCCTCTTCGAAACCCAGCTTGTACTTCTGGTAGTTCTCGGTTCGCATACTGCTGAAGCCTAGCTTGTAGGATTTTGAGCATCACCTTGCTGGCATGTGAAATGAGCGCAATTGTGCGGTAGTTGGAACACTCTTTGGCGTTGCCCTTCTTTGGAATTGGAATGTAAACTGACCTTTTCCAGTCTTGTGGCCACTGTTGAGTGTTCCAGATTTGTTGGCATATTGAGTGCAGCACTTTAACAGCATCATCTTTTAGGATTTTAAATAGCTCGGCTGGAATACCGTCATCTCCGCTAGCTTTGTTGTTAGTAATGCTTCCTAAGGCCCACTTGACTTCACTCTCGAGGATGTCCGGCTCAAGTTCAGTGACCGCACTATCATGCCTATCAGGGACATTCAGATCTTTCCTGTATAGTTCTTCTGTGTATTCTTGCCACCTCTTCTTAATCTCATCTGCTTCTGTTAGGTCCCTGCCTTCTTTGTCCTTTATCATGCCCGTCTTTGCACAAAACGTTCCCTTGAGATCTCCAATTTTCTTGAAGAGATCTCTAGTCTTTCCCATTCTGTTGTTTTCCTCGATTTCTTTGCATTGTTCATTTAAGAAGGCCTTCTTGTCTCTCCTTGCTATTCTCTGGAACTCTGCATTCAGTTGGGTATATCTTCCCCTTTCTCCCTTGCTTTTCGCTTCCCTTGTTTCGTCAGCTACTTGTAAAGCCTCATCAGACAGCCACTTTGCTTTCTTGCATTTCTTTTTCTTTGGGATGGATTTCGTTGCTGCCTCCTGAACAATGTTACGGACCTCCGTCCATAGTTCCTCAGGCACTCTATCAGGTCTAATCCCTGAAATCTATTCCTCACCTCCACTGTATATTCATCAGGGATATGATTTACGTCATACCTGAATGGTTTAGTGGTTTTCCCTACGTTCTTCAATTTCAGCCGAAATTTTGCAAGAAGCAGCTCATGATCTGAGCCACAGTCAGCTCCAGGTCTTGTTTTTACTGACTGTATGGAGCTTCTCCATCTTTGGCTGCAAAGGACATAATCAATCTGATTTCGATATTGACCATCTGGTGACGTCCATGTGTAGAGTCGCCTCTTGTGCTGTTGGAAAAGAGTGTTTGCTATGATCAGCATGTTCTCTTGGCAAAACTCTATTAGCTTTTGTCCTGCTTCATTTTGTACACCAAGGCCATGCCTGCCTGTTATCCCGGTGATTTCTTGACTTCCTACTTTAGCATTCCAATCCCCTATGATGAAGAAGACATCTTTTTTTGGTGTTAGTTCTAGAAGGTGTTGTAGGTCTTCATAGAACCGATCAACCTCAGCTGCTTCGGCCTCAGTGGTTGGGGCACAGACTTGAATTACTGTGATGTTGAATGGTTTGCCTTGGATTCGTACTGAGATCATTCTATCATTTTTAAGATTGTACCCCAGTACTGCTTTTCCCACCCTTTTGTTGACTATGAGTGCTACTCCATTTCTTCTAAGGGATTCTTGCCCACAATAGTAGATATGATGGTCACCTGAATTAAATTCGCCCATGCCTGTCCATTTTAGTTCGCTGATTCCCAAGATGTCGATGTTCAATCTTGCCATCTCATGTTTGACCACCTTCAGCTTAGCTTGATTCATTGATCTGACATTCCAGGTTCCTAAACAATATTGTTCTTTACAGCATCGGATTTTCTTTTCACCACCAGACACATCCACAGCTGAGTGTCCTTTCGGGTTTGGCCCAGCCACTTCACTCTTTCTGGCGCTACTTGGAAATACCCTCTGCTCTTCCCCAGTAGCATATTGGACACCTTCCGACCTGAGGGGCTCATCTTCCGGCGTCATATCTTTTAGCCTTGTGATACGTTCCATGGGGTTTTCTTGGGAAGAATACTGGAGTGGGTTGCCATTTCCTTCTCCAGTGGACCACATTTTGTCAGAACTCTCTGCCATGACCTGTCCGTCTTGGGTGGCCCTGCACGGCATAGCTTATGGCTTCACTGAGTTACGCAAGCCCCTTCGCCACAACAAGGCAGTGATCCATGAAGGGGTCAATGGAACTTACTTCTGAATAAATGTTTCTCCTTATTTTCTCCTTTCAACACAAAGGCCACAATCCTAAGCATATTTACCTAGAAGTCCCTTTGATTCCAACAGGCTTGCTCCTGAGTAAACATGGTTACGATCAATGCCAATCTGTATTTTAAAGTAAAGAGGCAATTCAGATCTGGATGCTTCTTCAGAAAATGCTAAAGACAAAAATGTCCAAATTACTTATGCTGATCTCTTCGTACCTCAACTTTTAATACTTCTAGAACACTTGTGTATGTAGAGAAAACCTTAAATCACAATATCTAAACTTGAAATGAACCTGACAGATTTTCCACTGTGACATAATACTGTGAATTGTGTATCCATGCTTGCAAACACTTTTCACACACAGAGTACTGCAACTGATTGCATATGCTGTACGTTAAGGATTGTGTATACAACTTAATAAATGTTCTGCCTCCCTTGGTGCAAGAAGCATGTAAATCTAAATTTCAGTTTTCTGCATGGTGATGTAAACTCACATTTTCCATTAAGGAATTTCATCATACCAATGCCAGTTAAAAGCAAACCCAAATAGGAATGCAAGTATAACCATGGTAAATTTATCAGTGTTCTTTTCATATTTTAATACAAGGGTGCCTTAGCTAAATTTACCCAGCTGAAAAAAGTATGCTCTCCATTAGAGTTTTCCAGATTGCTGAACACTACTAACTGATGCAGACAGCAGAAGTACTCCCCCGCACCCCATTGCACTAAAGATGATAAATGTGATTTTTTACTTAAAGAGCATATTTCAGAGCTGATCAATATCATCCCATCTAAAGTTTGTGTAAACAGCATGTGTGTCTTCATAGGGATAAGAAGGTAGAAAAGGTACGGCAGAAAGGAAAAACAGAATATTACATAAAATATGTTATCTCTATATTTAAAAAATCTAGTATTTCTGGTATTAGCTAGTAAAATATTTTCTACAAAAAGAACATTTATTGTATTTCTGGGTTTTTTTTATTACCTCTTTCAACTTGGTATGCATCAAATATGCAATCCTATACTTTACAAGCTGTACATGGCACACCCGCCATGTATCATAGGCCTCCAGGTGCTACCCCGCCAAAAGGCACCTGATGGGCTACAATACATAGCTGGTAGACATATTTGCCATTCTCAGGGATGGCAAATACATCTATTTCCAGTCAGTATCACTTTCACATGCTTTAACCTATAATTCCATTCCTCTTCCAATTAATTTGCAAATTTAAAAAATCCTCTCAAAATATGAGCTAATTTTATTTGTGCACATTAGTCCAAGATGTCTTTTCAATATAGGAATTCACAAAGATTGAATTCCTCAAACATACATGTCCCATAGGCCACATGGTATATGGGCCCTGTGTGTGTGTGTGTGTACACATATAAATACACACACACACACACACACACACACACGGGACCTGTAACAAAATGTTGCAGTGTGAAGTGTTCCTATTCAGGATTCCAGCCAGACACTATTCCAGGATACTCCATTCCATTGCTCCTCACTGCAGTTTTCTTTCTCAACCATCAGCATCCTGGGCCCACTGAGCATGCCCATTCCTCACTGGGCTTATTTTTGGGTCCCTCTCTTCCTTACCACTGGTTCCCCTAAAGATTTTCTGCACTTCAGCAAACATTGGAGTTTCTTGAAATCTGCAGATACCTCCCTCTTGTACACGGATGGTGCTGTTTTGTTCACATAAGGATCCACTCAAAAACGAGTTTGCTATTAGTATGTAGGATGATGAGAAAAGCAGGAGTGCAAATAGGTGCAAATCGTTGTCTGCACCACAAAACTGTTTAAAAAATTATAGTTATGATCCCCTAAAGCTGGCATATTTACTCTTAAGTACAATCACAACAATCCTAGGACTTGCTGTACTAAGACAGGCACTTGTATAAATGGGAATATGTATAGATGTCAGAGCAAATATGAGTGGACAACCTGTACCTGACAATGTTCTGGCTGAACCCCCAATAGCTAGCATAGTTGTATCCACTGATGGCGCT
This sequence comes from Heloderma suspectum, assembly GCF_057233095.1. NCBI lineage: Eukaryota > Metazoa > Chordata > Lepidosauria > Squamata > Helodermatidae > Heloderma > Heloderma suspectum. The sequence goes on from NC_139458.1 coordinate 280,434,182, forward strand.
GATTCAGTTCCATCCCAGTTTGTTTAACAAATTACAAATGATGTTCTGTAAAATTCTCAGTTGCAGCTCTGAATACACAATTGTCTTTTGTTTCCACTGCTGTGACCAATGTGCTGTATTCTATATAGAAAAAAGAAACTGAGGAGGCAAACATTACTGGCAAATTGCCATATGGTTGTGCAGAAAAGCATATTACCTGTCAGAAACAGACCCAGGGGATTCTAGTCAGCATCACTCCAATATCGTATGAAACAACGGTGAGTTTTTCTATTGATTTTCCTGCCCAGAAACTTTTCTCCCTAAATGTTACAAATGCATTTTTGTCCCCACCACAATCCAAGCTTCACAAGGAGATGATAAATGAGGTAATATCGATTAGATTGTGCTAAAAAGCCCCTGCATTTCAAGGTTATATCCTTTGGAGAGTTAGTAAATCTCATTATAGAAATCTGCCTGCTGACATATATGAATAAAGAGAGTGGCAGAGGAATTCCAGCATGATAGCATCCACTGCATAGTCATGCTGTTCTTGAGATGGAAAGTTCAGCACAATGCAGATGCAGAAGTTGAAACCGTGGAGGCAGCCTGTCAATTTTTAAACAACTAAACATTCCTCAATACCCATATATGGCTTTATACAAAAAAAAGGGGGGGGGCATTTCTTTGTCACTTGTCTGTTTTCATTTTCCCACTGAAGTATCCATTCTCTCTTGCTGTGACTGACTATAAAGACAAAATTTTAGGCTGTCACCTTGCTGGAAAATGTGGCAGCGCAGCGATATAAACAGCTATTGCAGGGTAATCTCTTGAAAAGGGTTCTTGCATTCATCAAATAAATAAAACACCCTGAACTTTAACCCAATGGATTTTATTGTGCAGGATGCGCATCCAACTATACAAAAGGAAAGAAAACTGTTCATTTCATTGGAACAAGTATAATCACTGCTACACTTTGGTATGGGGGGAAAGAAAAAAGGACCATAATGAGAAAATAGTCTTGAAGGGTTCTTTGAAATAAGTATTTTTTAATTTTAAAATTAATATTTTTAACTTATACAGACAACGAGGTTCTTAAATAGGGCAAAATAGGGCTAAGCAAGGTATTATGACAGCAGTTGTTCAGTCGTTCAGTCGTGTCTGACTCTTCGTGACCCCATGGACCATAGCACGCCAGGCCTTCCTGTCCTGCGCTCTCTCCCGGAGCGTGCTCAAGTCCATATTCATTGCATCAGTGATGCTATCTAGCCATCTCATCCTCTGTCATCCCCTTCTCCTTTTGCCTTCAGTCTTTCCCAGCATCAGGGTCTTTTCCAGAGAGTTTTCTCTTCGCATTAGGTGGCCAAAATATTTGAGCTTCAGCTTCAGTATCTGTCCTTCCAATGAGCAGTCAGGGTTGATTTCCTTTAGGATGGACTGATTTGACCTCCTTGCAGTCCAGGGGACTCGTAAGAGTCTTCTCCAGCACCACAGTTCGAAAGCATCAATTCTTCGGCGCTCAGCCTTCCTTATAGTCCAGCTCTCACAGCCATACGTTACGGCTGGGAAAACCATAGCTTTGATTATAAGGACCTTTGTCGGCAAGGTGATGTCTCTGCTTCTTACTAAGCTGTCTAGGTTTGCCATAGCTTTCCTCCCAAGGAGCAAGCGTCTTTTAATTTCATGGCTACAGTCACCATCTGCGGTGATCTTGGAGCCCAAGAAAATAAAATCTGTCACTGCATCCATTTCTTCCCCTTCCATATGCCAGGAAGTGATGGGGCCAGTCCAGATGCCATGATCTTCGTTTTTTTAATGTTGAGTTTCAAACCAGCTTTTGCACTCTCCTCTTTCACCCTCAACAAGAGGCTCTTTAGATCCTCTTTGCTTTCTGCCATTAGGGTGGTATCATCTGCGTATCTGAGGTTGTTGATATGACAGCAGACACCCGTGTAAGAGTAGGGTAACCATAGGTAAGGAACTGAAAATAAAACTGCCAGTATCATGTTCACCTTATATAAATCTATGGTGTGACCATGCTTAGAATACTGTGTACAGTACTGGTCACCACAGACCTAAAAAAGGATATTGTAGAGTCAGAAAAAGTGCAGAAAAGGGCAACTAAAATGATGGGGCTGGAACAACTCCCCTATGGGGGAAGGTTAGAACTGCTGGGATGGTTTAGGTTAGGAAAAAAAGCAAATAAAGAAGGACATGAGAGAGGTGTACAAAATTATGCAAAGTGTGGAGAAAGTGAAGAAGGAGACATTTTTCTTCGTCTCTCATAATACTAGAACCGAGGGTCATCCCATTAAGCTGACTGGTGGAAGATTCAGGACAGATAAAAGGAAGTACTTCACCGAACGCATAGTGAAACTATAGAATTTGCTACCACAGGAATAGTAATGGCCACCAACCTGGATGGCTTTAAAAGGGGGGTAGAAAAGTTCCTGGAGAAGGTTATTAATAGCTACTAGTCCTGATGGTTATGTGCTACCTCCAGTATCAGAGGCAGTATGCCTATGTACACCAGCTGCTGGGGAATATGGGTGGGAGGATGTTGTTGAACTCGCGTCCTCCTTGTGGGTTTCCCGTAGCCAGCTACTTGGCCACTGTGTAAACAGAATGCTGAACAGAATGCTTTGGTCTTATCCAGCACACCTTTTCTTATGATCTTAAAGTCACATACAGCAGTTCTTGTGTGTTTCTGTGTGTACCATATAGTTATTTAAAGCACACTATGAGCAATTGGTCTTGGATCCATATAATACAGTGAGAGTCAGATTGCTCATATATAATTCTGTGTTTTCTCAAAACAAAAACAGCTTTGCTGCAACTATTTTACTCACAATGAGGCTTCAAGACTGCCAGGTATCATTACTGTTATTTTTAGATGCCAGACAAAATCTGTCTTTTACCCACGTTTTTACATGGCATTTAGAGTGCAAAATTATATAGTTATGTCTACTCAGAAGTAAGCCACATTGATTGCAATAGGATTTACTCCCAGGAAAGTGTGTTTAAAATGCAGCCTTAGGATCATTTTTAGAATCATAGAAAAGTAGAGTTGGAAGGGTCCTATAAGACCATTGAGTCCAACCTCCTGCTCAATGCAGGAATCCAGGTCAGACCATCCCTGACAGATGGCTGTCCAGCCTAGTCTTGAATGCCTCCAGTGTGGGAGAGCCCACCACCTCCCCAGGTAATTGGTTCCATTGTCATATTGCTCTAACAGTCAGGAAGCTTTTCCTGATGTTCATCCGGAATCTGGCTTCCTGTAACTTGAGCCCATTATTCCGTGTCCTGCACTCTGGGATGATCAAGAAGAGATCCTGGCCTTATTTATTTATTTTATTTATTATTAAATTTATTAATCGCCCTTCTGGCTGGTCACCCAGCCACTCTGGGCGATGTACAACATACAATAAAAACAGTTTAAAACAATAAAATTCTACAATAAAAACATTTTCTAAAATACCCTAACCCACCCCAAATGCCTGCCTGAACAGCCACGTTTTTAATGCATGACGGAAGCTCATTAAAGAGGGGGCATGACGGAGTTCCCTAGGGTGGGAGTTCCACAGAGTGGGGGCCACCACAGAAAAGGCCCTCTCCCTATCCAGAGCCCTCCTCATATCATCTACCAAGGCGACCAAGGCCGTTTCTGTCCCATGCCCAGGCCTGAAGCCCGACTGAAATGGGTCTAGATAATCAGTTTCTTCCAAGTGTGCCTTCAACTGCACCGCCACCACCCGCTCAATCACCTTGCCCCAAAATGGCAGATTTGAGACTGGGCGAAAGTTGTTCAAAACTTGAGGATCCAAGGAGGGCTTCTTTAAGAGCGGTCTTATCACTGCCTCCTTGAGGGCTGATGGCATCACTCCCTCCTCAAGGGAGGCGTTCACCACTGCCTTGATCCCCTCACCCTCTTCCTCTCTCTGACAACCAAGTACTTCAAGAATGCTATCATGTCTCCCCTCAGTCTTCTCTTCTCAAGGCTAGGGATGTAAGAAAGTCACTTACCTTTTCGAAGGGTGACATTCACGGTGGGGGGGAGGCGCTCCGTCCCTCCTCCCAAAATTCTCTCCAGCCAGCTCCACTCTGCAGAGATTCTGCAGAGCCGCCGGCCAGGGCCACCTGCAGCCGGACATCCAGCCACTGGGCAGCCTACAGGGATGCAAATGGCGGCTGCTGTAGCCACTGCCATTTGCGTCTCTGTATTTTGCCGTGATAGTATTTACGTAGCCTATCGCGGCTACATGGAAGAAGTGAATGGTGGCCGCAGATGCGGCCGCCGTTTGCAAGTCAGCACGGACGGCGGCAGGTAGGTGCTCCATTCCGGGCCCATTTCACGGGGGGGGCGGGGGGCTTCATTCCACCACGGATTTCGGGGGGCTGAATGCACTGGCATTCGGCCTCACTGAGATCCATGGTGGAATTCTCTGGCATCCCTACTCAAGGCGCCCATTTCTTTCAGTCTCTCCTCAGAGGGTTTTGTTTCCAGTGCCCTGATCATTTTCACTGCCCTCCTCTGAACCCTCTCCAGTTTGCCTGCATCTTTCTTAAAGCGAGGTGCCCAGAACTGGACACAGTACTCAGGATGAGGCCTAATCAGTGCTCAGTAGAGGGGAACTAGTACTTCCTGGGATTTGGAAGCTATGCTTCTATTAATGCAGCCCAAAATAGCATTGGCCTTTTTTGCAACCACATCACATTGTTGGCTCATATTCAGCTTGTGATCGACAACAATTCCAAGATCCTTCCCACCTGTAGTATTGTTGAGCCAAGTATCTCCCATCTTGTAACTATGCATTTGGTTTCTTTTTCCTAGGTGCAGAACTTGGCAGTTATCCCTATTAAGTTTCATTCTGTTGTTTTCTGCCTAGTGCTCCAGCCTGTCAAGATCACTTTGAATTCTGTTTCTGTCTTCCAGGTAGGGATGGCGGAGAATTTCTCCACGAATCTCCGGGAGGCCGAATGCCAACGCATTCGGCCCCCCGAAATTGGTGGGGACATTCTCCGCCGGCCCCCCGCCCCGCCCCCGGGATGGGACTTACCTCCCTTGAATGTCCCTCTCAGCGGCGGGTCCTGGCAGCGTTTCGGCATGGGCGGCGGCCGGTCTCCCGACCGGCTGCCGCCGCCGCCATTGCAAAAAAAAAAAGTAAATAAAAAAACACACACACACACACCCGTGATAGGCTATGTAACGATTTACGTAGCCTATCACGGCTAGATTTCCAAAGTCAGCCGTGATAGGCTACGTAAATCGTCACATAGCCTATCATGGGTGACTTTGAAAAAAAAAAAAAGCCCATGGGCGCCGCCATTTGCGTTCCTTATTTTGGCACGTCTAGTCTACGTAAACATTTACGTAGACTACGGCGAAAATAAGGGAACGCTATTTGCGTTGCCCTTATTTTCGCCGTAGTCTACGTAAATCTTTACGTAGACTAGACGTGTCATAATAAGGAACGCAAATGGCAGTCCCCATGGGAGCTGCCATTTGCATACGCGCTTTTTTTTTTCAAAGTCACCCGTGTCCATCCCTACTTCCAGGGTATTAGCTATCCCACCCAATTTTGTATCATCTGCAAATTTGATCAGCATTTCCTGCACCTCCTCCTCCAAGTCATCCATAAAAATGTTGAAGAGCACTGGGCCCAGGACTGAGCCCTGCAGTACCCCGCTCTCCCCAGTTTGAGAAGATCCCATTGATAAGCACTCTTTGAGCCCGATCCTGTTGCCAACTGTGGATCCACCAGATCGTTGTTTCATCTAGCCCATTTTAGTGAGTTTGCTCATCAGGATATCATGGGGCACTTTGTCAAAAGCTTTGCTGAAGTTGAGGTAGATTATGTCTACAGCATTCCCACAGACTACAAGGGAGGTTATGATCAAAAAATGAGATCAGATTCGTCTGGCAGGATTTGTTCTTGACAAATCCATGTTGGCTTCGAGTAATCACTGCATTATTTTCAAGGTGCTTACAGATGGATTGCTTTATCATCAGCTCCAGAATTTTCTCAGACTGACTGGTCTGTAGTTCCCAGGGTCCTCCTTTTTGCCCTTTTTGAAGATAGGGACATTAGGCCTCCTCCAGTCATCTGGCACTTCACCCATCCTCCATGATTTCTCAAAGATAATAGACAGTGGTTCTGAGAGCCCTTCTGCCAGTTCCTTTATTACTCTAGGATGCAGTTCTTCTGGCCCTGGAGATTTGAACTCATTCAAAGTAAGTAGGTGTTCGTTGTAGGGATGTCAGAGAATTTCGCCACGAATCTCAGGGAGGCCGAATGCGAGTGCATTCGGCCCCCCGAAATTGGTGGTGAAACGGTCTGCCATCCCCCGCCCCCCACCAGGACGGGACTTACCTTGTGCGAATGTCCCTGGCGGCGGCGGCTTCGGCAGCGGTTCAGCGGCAGCTACGGCAGCTGCGGCGGTCGGTCTTCCGACCGGCTGCCGCCATTTCCAAGTAAAAAAAAATGTGATAGGCTACGTAAAGATTTACGTAGCCTATCACGGCTAGATTTTTAAAAAACACCGTGATAGGCTATGTAAATGTTTATGTAGCCTATCACAGCTGAGTGAAAAAAACACAAAAAACCGCGCATACGCAAATGGCGGCGCCCATGGGCGCCGGCATTTCCGTTCCTTATTTTGCGTTCCTTATTTTGGCACGTGTAGTCTACGTAAACATTTACGTAGACTACGGCGAAAATAAGGGGAACGCAAATAGACAAGTTTGGTCCCAGAGTGGAGGGAGTGGCTAGAAATGGGCCTGGAAGACTCTGTGCACATTGGTTTCCATGAAGAAGGGTCTCAAGAGTTCCTGTGGAATGAATAGGAACGTTCAAGAGGTTCCTGGCTTCTTGATTATATTTAGGCTGGCTGGCTGGCTAAGCATTACAAAAGCCATGCTTCCAAGAAACAATTAGGCAGAGGTTCTTAGAACAAAAGGGACCATGAGATATACCCAGCTGGTACTTTTAACCTGCTGATCTAACTTGAAGATGTTTCAGGGCTGAACCATATTTCCTATCAAGGCTTGGGACTGGCCAATTTAAGTCACTTCATGGGTTGCATGCGGAACTAAAGTGGAGGTCAAGAAGTTCCCCTACTTTGCATATTGCAGATGGGCAACTCCTCTTAACTCAATTAGGGTAGAGGACATACAGGTCATGAACTTCAGTTACAATAAAGGCAGGTGGCCTAGCATACTGCCTTTTGCACCCAGCTGCTGTGGGTCTCTTGCTTATGTAAGCCTTTCCCAGAACAAAAAAGATGTTAGATGAGGAAGTAATGTGTTGTTCCAAATTCAGAATCCAAGCCCTCATGGCTGAGGAGGAAAAGCCTGTACAATGCCTAGGTTGCTAGATGCCCAGGTGTGTGTCCTTTTCATATCATGCCATTCTGGACACAGTGGCAGACTGTTCCCTGTGTACACTAAGGGGCTGCAGGGCTGGCTCAAGACATTTTGCTACCTGAGGCAAAGGACAAGATAGCACCTCCTCATGTTCCTTGTACAAACTGGATAGTTGACTCTTTCCTCAACACTGGCAATAGGACAGCACACCTGAAGACAGCAGGTTAGCTTACAGGGCTCAGGGCAGGCCATTGCCTCCCAGCATCTGTAACCTGAGGTGACCACCTCACTCTGCCTAATGCTAGGGTCAGTGCTGAGGGGCTATATTAGAGCAAAGGCATGGAGATTAGGGATGTACAAATCCCTTACCTTGTTCCGGTGGCAGCGTCCGCTGGAGGGGGGGAGGCACTCCGTCCCTCCCCCCAGAATCCTCAATGGGGGGAGAGGCGATCCGGTCCTCCCCCCCCCCCGGAATCCTCAACAGCTGGCTCTGCTCTGTGGCAGCTCCGCGGAGCAGCTGGCCACGCCAGGACCGTCCGCAGCCGGATTTCCGGCTGCAGACTGGCTGGTGCTCGGTAAAAAACAACAACAAACAAACGATGTATGCAAATGGCAGCAGCTACAGCGGCCACCATTTCCGTTCTTTATTTTTTGCTGTTTTAGTCTACATAAATATTTACGTAGACTATTACGGTGAAAAAAAGGGGAACGCAAATAGCGTAGTGGGCGTTATTTGCATTCCTTTTTGATTCGCTGTTTTAGCCTACGTAAATATTTACGTAGACTATTACAGCGAATAAAAAAGGAACACAAATAGAAATGCAAATAGCGCCCACTACACTATTTGCATTCCCCTTTTTTCTCGCCGTAATACTCTACGTAAATATTTACGTAGACTAAAATGGCGAAAAATAAGGAACACAAATGGCAGCCGCCATAGCCGCCGCCATTTGCGTATGCCGTTTTTTTTGTGTTTTTTTTACCCAGACATGATAGGCTACACAAGTCTTTACGTAGCCTATCACATCTGGGTTAAAAAAAAGAAGACCCGTCTGCAAATGGCGGCTGCGGCAGCCGGTCGAAAGACCAGCCGCCGCCGCCGCCGCTGGAGCTGCTGCCGTCCGGAACATCCGCCCCAGGTAAGTCTTGTCCCAGGGGGGATCCATGAGGGGGGGCCAGGCTGTTCCGCCAAAGATTTCGGGGGGCCAAATGCCAGTGCATTCGGCCTCACTGAAATCCGTGGCGGAATTCTCCGCCATCCCTAATGGAGATGCTCCTACTTGGCTCCTGATGTGTTCAAGTACATGTGCAGCCTCCTTGACCTCCACACATAGTGTGTAACAGCATTATCCCCATGGTTTCTAATACTGACAATGTCCAAATTCTTCTACTCAGCACAAATTACCTGTGACAACTTCAACTTTATGCTTATATAGTTCCTACTTCACTTGGCATTTTACATACTTTAGAAATTCAAGTCTGTCCTGAACCTCCCAATTAACTAAACTAAAAAGATTTTGAATGCAAAAGCTATAATGGAATATTAATATATGCAAATACAAGCTTCACAAAGAGAAAAGGAAACTTTCCATAAAAGACTTCCTGTCTTTTTTTCCAAGTAGCTAGACAAAGACATACCCCTGCCTTCAATTTGAGGCCTTCCATTCCTGGCTGTTCAAGCAAATGACAAGGCTTGTGGGACTTACTGGCATATGTGGTAGGAATGAGAACATGTTACATTTCATGAAATATCACTGATTACTAAGCAGAACAATTTAGTCAAATCCCAAATGGCCACAGTTAATGTTATTTGCTATAAGCATAAAACATTCTTCAAAAAGACCTGATAATCTGATCACAGATTAGATGCACAATATTCAGATGTTTCTGAGGTCAGTTCTTTAGAGTGATGGTACATCCATGAATGAATTGTGGCATTATTGTCAAAATTGAGTTATAAAATTGAGTTATAAACCATAATGTTGTCCATTAATATGGCAAAAACCTATTTCTATACAATATGATGTCCTTTTGACTCCCATGTGACTGGTGACCCCTGCATACCTAGATGCCACAGCCACATGTGATATTCTAGGAAGACATTACAAAATCCCATGGACATTGTAATTATGAAAGTGCTACCTGTGTTGTTTAATTTGCACGCAGTAAATCTGTCATTTGTCCTTTAAAAAAAAATTGGTAACACTCGTAACACTTTCATTAAAAAATTGTTTTTAAAGAAACATGGAAAAAATATCCTTCAAGAAGATACATTTTTGAAAAATGTCACAGAAAGAGGGGACAAGCAAGGTCCAAAATGTCATAAAACCTATCAGGTAGTTCTACTATTCCTGCCTATTAGGGTGGCCACTTATTCATCATCGAAAAATACTACATCGGGAAATCAGGTATACACCACTACCTGCAAACAGGTAGTGTTTGCAGGTAGTGTCTCCTTGCTGATGGACGCTTCACAGTGGCAGCATCTGCCGGGCGGCGGCAGCGTCTCCTCATGCAGACGCAGAGTGGCCGACGTTTCCTTGCCACGGCAACAGCCACAGTAGCAGAGGGCAGCAGATTTCCTCGCCCTCAGGCTCTGGGCAGCCCGGATCGCGGCCGCTCAGCTGATCCCGGGCCTCACGGCCTGGCCAGCTCTAGCATCAAGCCCAGGCTTTCCTGTGGGACTGTGGGACCTCCGGCATGGCAGCAGCTCCGGGGTTCTAGGCCTGATCTTCAGAGACCGGCTGGCCCAAGGTTTGGAGGTGTCCTCGGGGGGGGGCTTCCTCCTAGGGGGTTTTCTCCCACCCTGAGGGTTTCCTGCAGTGGCTCAGGGTGCAGGATGCTACTGCCTTTCTTGGACTGAGCAGTGTTGAGTCCTGGGGCCATGGGAAGGGTGACCAACTGAGATCCCCATACATTCCAAAACAAACAAACAAACCCTGTTTGGTTTTGCAGGGGTGGGGGTTATTCTCTAACACACAATCCCTTCCCAGTGGGCACTCCATAGCAACCCAGGAACCAACTCCTGTGGCCCGAGCATCCAGCCAATATGCCCCCTAAAAAAGGACAGGGGGAAAGAAGGGAAAGGGCAAAGCCCCTCACCCTTCAGCAAAAAGGCCTCGATGGAGACATGAGTCTTCATCAGAGGGGGAGGAGGACCTCGATTTGGCACTGATTCTTGCACGAGTGCAGGCCATGGAAAAAGACAAAGGGATTACACGACCCCCACCTATACCTAGGCCAAGCACATTGGTTGGGTCTCAGCTTAAACACACAGACTAGATGACAGACCCATTGCACACTGTTGTTTTCTGTTTCAGAGCATTTAGATGCTATTGAGGCATCTTCCAGCTCTGTCTCCACACAGAATCCCGCACCAGTTCCTAGGGATGTTGGAGAATTCCACAACGGACTCCAGAATTCCACCATGAACTCTAAAGAATCCGCCCCCCCGGAGTCCATGGCGGAATGGCCTCCCCCCCGCCACCCCCCCCAAAAATCCCCCCTGGAGTGGACCTACCTGGCGGTGGATGCGGCAGCAGCTCGTCTTCCGGCCGCTGTTGGGCTGCTGTGGCTGCAAATGACGGCCGTCGTAGCAGCTGCCATTTGCGTGACTGCATTAGGCTGTGATAGGCTATGTAAATACTTACGTATCTATCGCTACACCACTACACCATTTGCTCCCTTGCTCTTTGCCGTACTAGGCTACGTAAGTATTTACGTTAGGGATGTCAGAGAATTCCACAACGGATCTCAGTGAGGCCAAATGCCAGTGCATTCAGCCCACCGAAATCCATCGTGGAACAAAGCCCCCATCCTCCCAACCCACAAAAGGCGCGCGAAACGGAGCACTTACCTGCTCCCATCCAGCAGCCGCCATTCGTTTCCTCCTCTTCATAGCCGTGATAGGCTACATAAATACTTACGTAGCCTATCATGGCTAAATCAGGGACGCCATTTGCGTCCCTGCGGAGGCCGTGATAGGCTACATAAGTATTTACGTAGCCTATCACGGTGGGGGGGGGGCAAAACCCAGTATACACAAATGGCGGCAGCTACCGCCATTTGTGTACGCTGGGGGTTTTCCCCCTGCCATGATAGGCGACGTACATATTTACGTAGCTGATCACGGCTCAATACAGGGATGCAAATGGCAGCGGCTATGACAGCCACCATTTGCATCCCTGCAGGGCTGCCCAGTGGCCGGATGTCCGGCTGCGGGCGGCCGGAGCCGGCTGGCGGCTCCACAGCTTGACTGTGGAGCACAGCCGGCCAGGCAGGATTCTGGGGGGAGGGACGGAGCGCCTCCCCCCCACCGCGGATTGCCCAGCGCGGAGCCAGGTAGGTGTTTCGTACATCCCTAATTTACATAGCCTATCACAGCAAAAGGCAGGGATGCAAATGGCGGCCACTACGCCATTTGCATCCCTGCCTTTTGCTGTGATAGGCTACGTAAATACTTATGTAGCCTATCACAGCTTAATGCAAGGACGCAAATGGCGGCTGCTACGATGGCCGCCATTTGCAGCCGCAGCAGCCCGGCAGTGGCTAGAAGTTCGGCTGCAGCCGGCCCCGGCTGGCAGCTCTGTGGCCTTGCCGTGGAGCAGAGCTCGCTGGGGAGGATTCTGGGGGGAGGGACGGATCGCTTCCCCAACACCACCAAAGCCCCAGACCGGAAACAGGTAAGGGATTCGTACATCCCTACCGGTTCCCCCTACAGATGAAGGACCAACGTCTGCTGTGCCACAGGCATTGGTGTCAGCAGCAGCCTTGCTTACTGTGTCCCTGGGGGACCCTGCTCTGACTGTCCCAGTTTCAGGTGAGACAACTTCTTCTAACACCTTCCACTGGCCAGGGTGGGGCCCAATGGGGCCATGGGGATGGCTTCCATGGATGTCGGCCCCTAGATGGCCCTTTTCTCCGCCTACTGGAGATCAAGTTGACCCAATCGCAGTCAGGAATAGGGATGTACGAAAGGCACTTACCTGGCCCCACAGCTTGCTTCGCGGTGGGGGGGAGGTGCTTTGGTTCTCCCCCCGAAGTTCAGGCCGGAGGGGGAGGTGCCCCGCCTCACCTGGCTGAAATTCAGGCCGGGGGGGGAGGTGCCCCGCCTCGCCCGGCCGAAATTCAGGCCGGGGAGAAGCGCCCCATCTCCCCGGCCGCGAAATACAAAAGTGGAAGAAAAAAACACACACACCCGTGATAGGCTACGTAACGATTTACGTAGCCTATCACGGCTAGATTTCCAAAGTCAGCCGTGATAGGCTACATAAATGGTTACGTAGCCTATCACGGGTGTTTTGGGTTTTTTTTACTTTATTTTGTAATGGCGGCGGCGGCAGCCGGTCGGAAGACCGGCCGCCGCCCCCGCCCCCAACGAACCGCCGCCTAACTCCCACCGGGACCCACCGCCGAGAGGGACATTCAAGGGAGCTAAGTCCCATCCTGGGGGGGGGGCGGGGGGGCGGAGAATTTCACCAACAATTTCGGGTGGCCGAATGCGTTAGCATTCGGCCTCCCCAAGATTCGTGGAGAAATTCTCCGCCATCCCTAGTCAGGAATGAGAGTTTGCCTCAGCCCCCACTTGTCCCAGTAACGCCGGCGGGGGGTCAGCCATGGCACATTCCAGCTCTGACACTCTTGCTGCTGTAAGCGCACTGGACCCTTCCTTTTGCCCCCAGACGTGGCCTGGAGGTGATGCTGCACCCCTTTTGGGGCCTCTGGTAGGGCAAGCCATCACACTGCTGGAGGCTGGTTCACGTCAGCCTTCTTCAGCAACAATGGCCTGTGCGTCTGTTTGGCTGGGGCCAGTGGGGCCTGCTGATGTAATCCAGTCTCAATCCTCCTTGATACATGCAGACCCATATGCCAATGTTGGGAAGGATGCCATACCCACCGGTAGTACATCTATACCACTAGGTTTCACCTTTTGCCTGCTGCTAGGGATAAGATTTTATGCGGAGAATTAATTGATGTTTTCTCCTTGTCCTTGTTATTTCGTGATCCGGACCCTAAGGATAAGGAGAAATCAAGGATCAAGACAAAGGCAAGTAGAAGAAAGTTACTTGCACCAGGGCCAATTGGCTGCCAGGTTTTCTGATTTATATGGAGGTATTACAACAAAAATTTAGGGATGGCGGAGAATTTCTCCCCGAAACTTCGGGGGGGCGAGCGCCAACGTGTTCGGCCCCCCGAACAAGTTTCGGGGAGAAATCCTCTGCACCCCCCCCCCGGGACGGGACTTACCTTCGCCGAATGTCCCTCCTGGCAGCGGGTCCGGCCGGCAGTTCGGCAGGTGTTCGAGCGGGGCTATTTGCGTTGCCCTTATTTTCGCCGTAGTCTACGTAAACATTTACGTAGACTACAGCGACTAAATAAGGAACGCGAATGGCGGCTCCCTATGGGGGCCACCATTAGCGTACGCGTTTTTTTTTTAAGTCACCCGTGATAGGCTACGTGACGATTAACGTAGCCTATCACGGCTGACTTTGCAGATCTAGCCGTGATAGGCTACGTTAATCGTCACGTAGCCTATCACGGGGGCGTTTTTAAAAAAAAAAAAAAAAAAGGAGTTCGCAGCCGGGCGAGGCGGGAAGCCTCCTCCCCGGCCTGAATTTTGGCCGGGGCGAGGTGGGAAGCCTCCCTCCCGGCCTGAATTTCTGCCAGGGCGAGGCGGGAAGCCTCCCCCCCGGCCTGAATTTCTGCCGGGGCGAGGCAGGAAGCCTCCCCCCCGGCCTGAACTTCGCGGGGGGAGCCGCAAAGCGCCTCCCCCCCACCGCGAACAAGCTTCGACGAAAGGTAAGTGCCTTTCGTCCACCCCTACAAAAATTCCCCGGACGGGGGTGGGTCCTTACTAAATATCTGGATATGATTTTATAGGGCATACTCCGAATACGAGGGCGGGGCTTGGCTGGCCTATGACAAGGCCTTTTTATGAGGGCTGCTGTTGACCCCTCCCTCCACTGGGACATCAAGGAACAGGATCTATGGCTTCAGTTCATGACTCCGGCTAGGCCAGGCTTTGGCGATAGATCAGACAGCGGTCATATTTTGGCCAAACAGCCACCCACTTCGACCGTTCAGCCAAATGTGGGGCAGGCAGTTCAACACCACTTGCTCTGCTGGGAGTACAGTTCTAGAGGCTCCCATTCCCGAAATCTGTGCCGCTTCCACCACGAATGTTCCATTTGCAGTGGACAGCAGCACCCATGCACCACCACCTGTCCCAGAATCAAGGGCTGGTGGGGTCACATGTGAGACGGACAAGGTGGTAGGAAATCCGAGGGTGAGCAACAACCTCCTCCCAAAGGGAACTAGCCCGGTTAGGATCGAGCCCTTCGATGGCTCCTGGGGTGATAGCCGTGGAGGGAAGATGTGGTTTACCTAGATCAAGGTTTTACTCATGGTTTTAGAATCCCTTTTCAGGGTAAACGTACAGCACAATTCTCTAAGAATCAGAACTCGGTTCTCAGTATGGTCCAGCAGTAAAAACCAAAATTGACAAGGAAGTTGCTTCAGGGTGGGTTCTTGGCCCATTTACAGTGGCACCAATCCCTAACTTGAGGGTTTCTCCCTTGGGCAAAAAGGCGATGGGGGATTACTGGTTGATTCACAACCTCTCCTTCCCAAAAGGTGGTTCTGTAAATGACAAGATCCCACAGCATTTGCGTTCAGTGCTTTGATTCCATAATATCCATGGTCTGGAATCTCGGGCATGGGGCACTGATGGGCAAGTGCGATATAAAGACTGTGTTTCGCACCCTGCCGGTCAACCCTTTGGATTTTGCCCTTGGGGGTTCTGTTTCCAGGGAATGGTTTACCTGGGCAAGGCCCTCCCCATGGGATGCTCCATCTCCGGCGCCATGTTTGAGAAGTTTAGCACCTTCTTGGAATGGGCAGTGAGAGATAAAATGGGGACGCCAAGTGTCGTCCATTATCTGGATGATTTTTGTTCGTGGGCCCTCACGATTCTACACAGTATACCAACTTAATGTGGGGTTTCACCTCGGTGGCAGATAAGCTAGGTGTCCCTCTGGCTCACGAAAAAGCAGAGGGTCCATCTTTAGTTTTAAAGTTTGGGGGGATTGAGTTAGATACAATCGTTCAACCAATGTTACAGGCTCCAAATGACAAACTCTTGGTCCTGGGGGAAAAGATACACATAATAATGCATTCCCACAAAGTCACCTTGCACGCATTGCAAGAGGTGGTTGGTCATTTAAATTTTGCATGTCGGGTGGTTGCCCCAGACCGGGCTTTCCTAAGACGGCTCTGCTGGGCCATGTGTGGACTGCAGTGACCGCACCACTGAACCAGAGTCACCTCGGCCATGCGACATTACCTCGAGGTTTGGCTTCAATTTTTGCAGGAGTTGAATGGCATCTCCTTCTGGAGGCGCGAGTTGCTCCTGGAGGCTGACTTGCAGGTTCATTCTGATGCTGCCAGGTCCCTGGGTTTTGGGGTGATCTGGGGTGATTGTTGGTGCATGGAACTATGACCTGAGGGTTGGTTAGCAGACCAAATTGCCAAGGATTTAACATTTTTGGAGTTTTTCCCAATCTGCGTAGCAGTGCACGTATGGGCTGACCAACTTGCCAATTCGGTGGTTCACTTTTGGTGTGACAATCAGGCCACTGTCCACATCATCAACTCCCTGTCTTCCAGCAACACCAGAGTTCTGTCGCTGGTAAGGGCATTCACGCTGCATTGCCTGCGACATAATATCTGGTTCCGTTAGGGATGGCAGAGAATTCCGCCACGGATCATGGTGAGGCCGAATGCAAGTGCATTCGGCCCCCTGAACTCTGTGACAGAACGGCCTGCCCCCCCCGCCCCCCCGTGGATCCCCCCCAGGACGAGACTCACCTGGGGCGGATCTTCCGGTCGGCGGTGGCTCTGGTGGCAGCTGCCGCCACCATTTCCACTCTGGTAAAAAAAAGAAAAAGAAAAAGAAAGACGTGATAGGCTATGTAAAGATTTACGTAGCCTATCATGACTAAGTTTTTTAAAAAAACACAACGTGATAGGCTACGTAAATCTTTACGTAGCCTATCATGGCTGGGTGGGTTAAAAAAAAAAACTGCGTATGCAAATGGTGGCAGCTACGGCCGCCGCCATTTGCGTTCCTTCTTTTTGCCCTCTTAATCTACGTAAATATTTACGTAAACTATGACGGCGAAAATCAAAGGGAACACAAATAGTGTAGCGGGCGCTATTTGCGTCCCTTTTTGATTCCCCGTTACAGCCTACGTAATTTTTTTTTTTTTACCCAGAGCCCTCCATGGCTGGAAATCCGGCTGCAGATGGCTCTGACCTGGCCGGGCCTGGCCGGCTGCTCCACAGAGCTGCTGCGGAGCACAGCCAGCCGTGGAGGATTCCGGAGGGGAGTAACGGAGCACCTCCCCCACCGGCGAGGATTCCGGGGGGAGGGACGGAACGCCTCCCCCCCACCATCAACATAATCTGCGAACAGGTAAGTGACTTTCGTACATCCCTAGGTTCCGTGCCCGATACATACCTGGCCTAGGCAATCCAAATGCTGACGCTTTGTCGCTTAACCAGGTTGAACAGTTCTGGGGGTTGGCCCCTTGGGCACATCGATTGCCAGACCCCATGCCAGCAGCATTATGGGAGACTGGCGGTCTGAGGCGGAGCTCACCATGAACTCCATAGCTCCTAGCTCTCCTAGCACCAGAGCTGCTTACAACAAAGCAGGTAGGGAATTTCATGATTTCCAATGCAATTGACAGTTACAACAGTCATGGCCCATCCCTGTGGACCATGTTTTGCAATTCTGCAAATCTTGCCAGAACAGGGGGCTTTCGGCAAGGACTATCAGCGGCCCTGGCCTTCTGGTCTAAATTCAGGGACATGGCTCATAACACTCTGGATTTCAGGGTGCGGCGAGCTATTCAGAGTTGGGCCAGGATGTCACCCCCAGCCACGGATTCTAGGTGACCCCTTTCTCCAGACATCCTCTTAGGACTCTGAGGATTGTGGCCATCCATATGCACTTCGCATTTTAAAGAATCATTGTTTCATGCAGCCGTCTTAACGACTTTCTTTGTGGCTCTCTGGATTTCCAAACTGCTTGTGACATCGAAAACAGATGTATCTGGCAGAGCTCTGTGATATTCTGACATCCAGGTCCACCTCAATGTTGTTAGGATTTTGCTCCAGATGTCCAAGATAGGGATGTACAAAAGTCCCCTTACCTGGCTCCGCCGGGTGGGGGAGGCGCTCCGTCCCTCCCCCCGGAATCCTTACTAGGGGGAGGCACTCCGCAGCTCCCCCCCAGAATCCTGGCTGGCCGGCTCCGCTCCACTCCGCGGGGATTCCGCGGAGCCACCAGCCAGCTCCGCCAGCAGCCACACATCTGGCCACTGGCTAGCAGGGACACAAATGGCAGCGGCCATAGCCGCCGCCGTTTGCGTCCCTGTAGTGAGCTCTGATAGGCTATGTAAAGACTTACGTAGCCTATCACGTCTGGCTTAAAAAAAAAAATGCACGTACGCAAATGGCGGCGGCTATGGCCACCGCCATTTGAGTTCCTTATTTTTGGCCATCTTAGTCTACGTGAATATTTACGTAGACTGAGATGGCAAAAATAAGGGGGAACGCAAATAGCGTCCGCTACACCATTTGCGTTCCCCTTATTTTTGCCGTCTTAGTCTACGTAAATATTTATGTAGACTAAGACAGCCAAAGATAAGGAACGCAAATGGCGGCGGCCGTAGCCGCCGCCATTTGCGTACACAGTTTTGTTGTTTTGTTTTTTAAGCCAGACGTGATAGGCTACGTAAGTCTTTACGTCCCCTATCACGTCTTGTAAAAAACAAACAAACAACAAAACTGTAAATGGCAGCGGCGGCAGCCGGTCAGAAGACCAGCCGCCGCAGCCGCCGCCGCCACAGCCGCCCGGAAGATCCGCCCCAGGTAAGTCTCGTCCTGGGTAGGGATGGCGGAGAATTTCTCCCCGAATCTTCGGGAGGCCGAGCGCCGAGGCATTCGGCCCCCCAAAAGTGTTGGGGAAATTCTCCGCCGGCCCCCCGCCCCCGCCCGGGATGGGAATTACCTTCAGCGAATGTCCCTCTCGGCGGCGGGTCCCGGCGGCGGTTCGGCAGCATTTCGTCGGGGGCGGCGGCCGGTCTCCCGACCGGCTGCCGCCGCTGCCATTACAAAATAAAAAAGTAAAACAAAAACAAAAACACACACCTGTGATAGGCTACGTGACAATTTACGTAGCCTATCACGGCTAGATTTCCAAAGTCAGCCGTGATAGGCTACGTAAATCGTCACGTAGCCTATCACGGGTGACTTTGGAAAAAAAAAAAGAAAGTGCGCACGCAAATGGCGGCGGTCCATGGGCGCCGCCATTTGCATTCCTTATTTTGGCACGTCTAGTCTACGTAAAGATTTACGTAGACTATGGCGAAAATAAGGGCAATGCAAATAGCGTTCCCTTATTTTCGCCGTAGTCTACGTAAATCTTTATGTAGACTAGACATGCCAAAATAAGGAACGCAAATGGCAGCGCCCATGGGCCGCTGCCATTTGCGTACGCACTTCCCCCCCCCAAAGTCACCCGTGATAGGCTATGTGACGATTAACGTAGCCTATCACGGCTGACTTTGGAAATCTAGCCGTGATAGGCTACGTTAATCGTTACGTAGCCTATCACAGGGTTTTTTTGGTTTTTTTTTACTTTTTCTTTCGCGGCCGGGGAGACGGGGCGCTTCTCCCCGGCCTGAATTTCAGCCGGGCAAGGTGGGGCGCCTCCCCCTTGCCTGAATTTCGGCCAGGCGTGGCAGGACGCCTCCCCCCCCTCGCCTGAACTTCGGGGGGAGAAGCGAAGTGCCTCCCCCCCACCGTGAAGCCAAGCTGCGAAAAGGTAAGTGACTTTCGTACATCCCTAGTCCTGGGGGGGATCCGCGGGGGGCGGGGGGGCAAGCCGTTCCACCACAGACTTCGGGGGGCCGAATGCACTGGCATTTGGCCTCACCGAGATCCGTGGTGGAATTCTCTGCCATCCCTAGTCCAAGACTAATCAGACAGGCAGGGGTGCCATAGTGTCACTTCTGCCAGCACAGGCTGAGGAACTATGCCCCATCAGGGCAATGGCTGTTTTTCTGGATTTGAGGGGGCCCTTGGAACTTTTGCTGTTTTGCCATTGTGTCGGTTCTCCATTGACAAAATATCAGTTTTGAGCTGTTACTAAGTCAGCATTGGGTACCCTTGGTCTAGGTAAATTTCGCTTTGAGACACTTTCTTTCCGAATAGGGGCTGCTTCGACAGCCGTTTCTTTAGGTTTCTCAACCGACCAGGTGAAGAAGGTGGGCAGATGGCGCTCCAAGGCCTTCAAGGCTTATGTCAGGCCTCTACCTTGATATGGTGGCGACCCCTCCCCCTAGTTTATTCCAGTTCTTACTGTTTTCTTGTTTCCTCTAGATTGACGGAATGGACGTGAACCCGTGCGTGTGCTCCTATGAGGACACAGCATGGAGTTCTAGGCTGGTCAGAGGGCTTCCAGGTCAGGCTGCGGACCTCAGCTCGGACTGACCCAGCATGCCTGCGTACAGTGGCTTGGCAGACACGGCATGCGGTGGGAGTGTCTCCTACCCACTCTATTCCATCAAGGTTTGGTGCATGACCCCCACAGGCTTTGGTGCTGCAACTTGGGGGGAACGACCTGGGTTGTTTGAAAGGCAAGGTCCTTATCTTGCAAGCACTGGGGGATTTTCAGGTTATTAGGTGCTGTTGGCCAGGGGTAATTATCATTTGGTCATGCTTGCTCCCCAAACTTTTTTGGCAGAATGTCGAGAACCAGCGTGCCATTGAAAGGGTTCGGCAGAAAGTTAACAGGGAAATAGCTCTGGGGCTAATCCAGCATGGAGATGGGATTATTTCTCATCCAGAAATTTTACGGACATGGGGGGAGCTCTAAAGGCAAGATGGGGTGCACCTGTCCAATTTAGGGAATGATATATTTCTGTGGGATCCGCAAAGGGGCCTGCGGGAAGTAATTCAGCACAGGTGGGGGGAGTTTGACTAAGCAATAGGCTTGTCACTCTCTGTGGCTGTTAGGATGGGCATTGGGGATGAGAATAGAGATGGTGAGCTTTCAGAGGCATGGTTATTGTGACAGGTGACACCTGAGGCCTCCCGCTCTGGGTTTTGTGGCCCATCAGGGGGATAAGGGTTACCTGGGAGGCCAACTCAACTCATCCACCCAGTGTTGTGCGGCCTGGGTGGGGGTGACAGGGGAAGGCCTACCTCCCCCAATAGGGGTAGCCCTGTGGGGTGATAAGATGACACGCCACCACACAGGCTTGAATGTTTTCGCCCATGTCAGGGACAGCTATTGGCTGCCTCAGTTTAGTTGCCGGTCCTGTTTTCCCCTTTGCAGATTTATCAATAAATGTGGCCCAATTTGAACCCAAGAATCTGTGTCAGTCTCGTTATTTCCCCATCTCCGCTCTCAATGAAACTATTATTTTGGAAGATGCTTCTACTTCATATTAAAAACAAAAACAACTTTAATGGCACTGCAGATTCAAATAGACCTTTTGGGAAATAATAACATTTTATTAGATCTTGTATCTATTTATATCTTTAAAAAGTTTAAGTGTAATATTTCTAACACAGAGTTGGATCCAGACTTAGTAATGCTTAGAGGATGCCCACTGAAATCAATGCGATTTAAGTTAGTCATGACTAATTTAAATCTTATTGATTTCAGTAGGTCTCCTCTAAATTTGACTAAGTCTGGGTCTAACCCACTGTCTGAGATAAATTTTCAATCGGTTGCTCTCCATGGTCTAAGGCAAAGGTCTGTGACCCAAGATCCTTTTTTATGGAGATAACAGGGCTGGCCGCCTATGCTATACAAGTGAAGTATGGTGCCTTCCACAGATCTTTATTTATAAATGAAACTGGCATATTTTGGTCATGTTGCTAGTTTCAAAACATGAGCATGTATCAATAGTATGAAACATAATTATAGATTCTTTTTTCCTTTCATCTTTTCAGACTGGAGTAGTAATGTGTGACATGCATATTGATATCAAAGCATATAAACTCATCTAAAATCATAGATTAAATTACTGAATGTTTTGTTGCTAAAATATTGGGCCCTCTGAATATTTAATAATTTTTAAATAACAGGCAAAATTGGAGTTCTGTGTAGGAGGACACTTGTATTACAAAGTATAAAAGCAAATATAACACCACCTGAAAATCAGAGAATAACATAAAACCAAAAGAGACAAACACGTAGCACAAGTTACTTCAAGCAGAAACAGAAAGCTTATTGAAAAGTATTTTTGATTATGGCATTAATTTCAGAATTTAATGAAGCAAGGATATGTCATTCTGTAGAAATAATGAACATCTTCAATGCATTAATAATAAATATGCCTTTTCATATAGAAGCAACAACCAATTTCTTCAGTCTGGATTCTTCCCGGACAAGCCATACGGGGGGGGGGGGGGCTCCTACCGACCCTCCTGAAAACAGCTTGGCTGGAGAGAGTACAGCCACCCCAAGTTGAAGAACCTGGCATGCTACTTGTCACATGGCTAAAAAAATCCTTTGTACAGGGACATGGAACTTCAACCTGGAGCCCTCTGCATCATCAAAGATTGCATCGACTGAAAATGCAGTGCTGGGCTGGATGGACATGTGCCACACAAGAAAATCTTCTCTTGGAGAGACTTGATGGAGGAATTTCATTTCCATGTTCTGTGGATTCATTTACATATTATGCTTACTCATACAATGCTGCTGAAAAGTCCTTTCACGTATATGTACTCCACACAGTGCTACCATTTTTTAAATGTGACAAATGCTATGAGCTACATCCAATCCCACTCATGCAATGGAACTCCCCCCCTGTCCTCCCAAATCTGTTCCATAGGGTCCCCAACTCTCTGAAGCAGATCTGAGGGGCACGTGGGAGGCTGCGGGCCGATCTACACTGCGCCCGCCATTGCAATGAATTCGGTGTCCTGTCGGGTTAAACGCTCTCGTGTTAAAACGTGTGATTATCCACACTCACCCATTTTCCCTATTGTGGTGCTTCATCGAATGCGTGAGCTCAGTTCACACTCGAGCGCTATGCTGTTTTCCTGCTCTTAAAGACAGAGTCTCTCATTGCAGGATCAGAAACTCTTCCTGTTCCTGCTGATTCCACGCCCACAGCTCTCGACAGCCCCATGTCATCTTCCGGCTACTGATCGCATAGCTTCCTCAGCACTCAATGTTTCCTCAGCAACAAGGGCTGGATGTACACATGCTTGTCTGATCTCGGAAGCTAAGCAGAGTCAGCCCTGGTCAGTAGTTGGATGGGCAACTGCCTGTGAATCAGGCTTCCTGCATTGAGCAGGAGGTTGTTCTATCCCTTCAAATGAGACTAAGTTTTACCCCCTCCTATCCCCCACTTCGGCTGTTGTTGTTTTTTTTAATTAAGGTGTTATCTTCAAAGAATTGTGGCTTCTCTGCGATTTTTTTTCTAATTCAGGCATGATCTTCACAAATGCGAAGGTTTGAAGCTTTGAATTTTCGAATCTTCGAAGAACATGCCTGAATTAGGGGGGGGGAAATCGCTGAGAAGCCACGATTCTTCGAAGATAGTGCCTTAATTAAAAAAAAAAATCCAAAGCAGGGGACAGAAGGGGGTAAAACTTAGTCTCATTTGAAGGGATAGAACAACCCCCTGCTCAATGTAGGAAGCCTGATTCCCAGGCAGTCGCCCATCCAACTATTGACTGGGGCCGACCCTGCTTAGCTTCCGAGATCAGACAAGCGCGTGCACATCCAGCCCTTTGCTTGTTGCTGAGGAAACATTGAGTGCTGAGGAAGCTATGCAATCAGTAGCTGGAAGATGACATGGGGCCGTCGAGAGCTGTGATTGGACAAGAGGGAAATACAAACACCGCCATATATGAATAGGCAGGGGAGGGGACTATGACCAGATATGGTAGCGAAGGCATAAAATCAGAGCACATTAAGGGGAAATACCAGGATATCAGGGTATTGAAAGCGAGAGCATGGAAGCGTGAAATTCCGGTTCCAATTTGAGGTGGGTACTGCGTAGTGTGAAAGACGGGTGGTGAAACCTCATTGGAAGCGAAAAAACCCATAAGTGTAGGTCAGCCCTGCATGAGGAAGGGGAATCTGTTCCGCCAACAGTGCCAATTCTGTGGCAGATAGATACCACTGTATACAATCCTGTGTGTCTTTGGCTGAGAAAGCAACTATGCTGGCTCCATGGAAAGCCTACATGAGAATGGGTTTTTCAGCAAGGAATGGGAAGCATCATACCTAAATTAGCCTGAAGACTAGACTCTAATGTCATACCTGAGTTCATGCTCCCAAAGGAATATTCCAGAAATCAATCCAAGTAGCTATGCCAGGGGATGGGTGACTTCTCTGCAGAAGGCTATCTGAATTATTCTACAAAACTATTCCTTAAACATATAGGCACTCTAGCATGAAACACCATAGTTCCTTTTCTTTCAGGCTGTTGCATATTATAGGACTGGTTATCTATTTCCATCACACGTATGTATACAGCTTAATCTGAAAGTGGGTTCTTGTGTGGTGTGCAGGTCCATTAGTAATTAATAGATCTTGCCTTACATTGGCATGATGGACACAAACATATTGTAGAATGTTATATAAATGAAAAATATAGCAATCAATATATGTGTAGGTGCTAAATCTGCTATTTTTAAACCCAGATACTTAAAAGTCAAGCTGTCACTTCTACATCATAGTAAATGGTCTTATGTGTATATATATTGATTAGAGCAGGGATAGGCAATGTGAGGCCAATGTGCTGCGAACACCTTTTTTTGCACCTGCCAAGGTGCCCTATACTTCATACTTTTTTCTTTCCTTTTTTTAATTAACACATTTTCTTACTAACAAGTGGGATTGATGTGAAGTAGGTTTCCGTTGGTACTGAAAACTGTGGGTTCAAAGGTGTTGTTTAGTGTGTTGGGGCTCAGACTCCACATCTGCCTTGTATTCAGTCTTTTGGGCAGGTTGTGCTTTGCTGTGCCCTCAATGGCAGCCATTTTGTGCTGGTGCCCAGGCCAATTTCTCAAACTGCCAAATGTGCCCATGGCCCAAAAAGGTTGCCTACCCTAGGGATTCAGATTGTATTGCTTGTTGCAGTTACATTTTCATCAGCTATCTACCCATATCATTTCTCCAAAATATTTTAACCCTGTATCCATTTATCAGCAACTAAGGCCACAATCCTAGGCATGCTTAGACAGAAAAAAGACATACAACTCCCAGCAATCCCCAGCCACCATGACTAGCTGGGGAATCCTGGGAGATGTAGGATTTTTTTTCTGTTTAAACATGTATAGGATTGTGCCCTAAAGCAGTTTTTCCCCAGACTCTGCGAAAAATACAGGCACTTTATTTTTCTTGTAAAAGGCGTGGGAGGGTTAACTTGCTCAGCAGGCATATGTGAAACTATTATGAAACTAATTTAAAGTTGAATTCCATAAAACAGCAGCTTGGATCCTTCAACTGCTTAACCTGCACAAATTGATCTCATTTCTGTTGGGCTTGTATAGATGCAAAAAAAAAAAAAACCCTTAAGGACTTGACTGTAATGTAAACATTCATTGTTGGAGCAAGGCTGCCTGCAGCCTTCATCTCTGTCTATGAGGCAGCATGACTAACTGTATTTTTTAATTTCATTTTATTTATTGTTTGCTTTTATATGACACTGTTCAATTCACCAGAATTCCTAGAGTGGCTTCCAAATTAAAACATACATAAACACAATAAAAATTCATATCACAGCATGAAAAACAAATGCAGAGAAATAGCGGGAAAATGAGCAGAGGCAACTACATTCCTGTATCTACATCCCTGGAAGAGAACACTAACCACAGCAACCTTCACCTTTCACAAAGAAATATTCTAAATTGCCATCTATTTTCAGCCCACACAATAAGCTAACATTTGAAGATAATTGCTGCTCATTCTTTTAAGATCAGGGTTTTCAAATGTAATGCTCTGGAATAACGTGCCTTGAGCCCAAGCATAAGCTACTACATTTAGGCTGCAATCTTATTCCTTCTTACCTGGGCGTAAGTGCCATGGAACTCAATGGTATTTACTTCCGAGTAGACATGGTATAAGACTGCATGGCCAAGGCTCTTATTTGGATGTATATGTTTTAATGTACTGATTGGGGGCAGAGGAATTACATCATTTTGAATACATGGCCACAAAGGTTCAAGTGGATGAATACCTTCTTACCAAAAGCAAAAGTAGCTGCATTCACCATAAGAAAAATTCCAAAATCTGTATCATTAGGTATTTTATTAGGTATTCTCTGAAAATTCATCCCCTACAACTACTAGGTAAAGCTGACCAATTTGGCTTCAACTGACATCTAAAATTAGCTCCAGCTTGGTTACTATAAAGACCAGCTAGTTTCTCTCTGTGGTCCACCAATAAAAAGAGCTAATGTGCTTCACTCAGGATGGAAACAGGTCTCAGTAACAGCTGGATTTTTTATTTTTAAAAAATGGAGGACCCAACATTTCTCTTTCTTGGTCCCAGCAACCCTAGGGGCAGCTCCAGATCCAACCAGTAACCATCACATGACCTGGTAGAGTTTTAATTTGAATGTCTGTGGACCCCTCCTCCCCCACTTCATCTCAGGACTCTGAACACGCAGAGACTGTGATTTTACCATCAAGTCACGTTTTTCTTTCCGCTAAGAAATCTGGAGTTCTTGAAAGCTTGCACATTTTTGTGATCTTTTCAGGTTGGCTTAATACAGGTATTACGCTAATATGAATTAGCAAAAGCAGTCATTCCAGATGATGTAAACAGTGTATAAAATTGGAGGTACTGAGGCTCAAGTCTTCCTGGAAGCGACATCTTCTGCTTTAGAAGTCTTATCCCTGTTTATAATTATTAATTACTGAAGAAAGGACAATGTTAATCTGCTCAAAAACACCCTTTTCATCCTAATAATAGAGGGGAGATATGACAGCGGACAGGAAGGCCTGGTGTGCTATGGTCCATGGGGTCACGAAGAGTCGGACACGACTTAACAACTGAACAACAACAACATCCCAGCTAATGCTCAATGTGGGAGGTTCAAGCTGCAATCCTATGCACACTTCGGTGGGAGTAAACCCCATTGAATGCAGTGCAATTTGCCTTTGAGTAAACATGTATAGGATTGCACTGTAAAGATCAAATAACAGCTTCTGAAACAGGTTCTAAGTACAAGAAAATTAAGCAATTGAGTTCATACTTTTCTTGCTGTCAAAGGGCCAGATTACACACAGATTTTTTTACATATACAAACAGTTCCAATCAACCATGCACATGCACTCACATGGACAAACTGTGTGAATGGGGAATCATGGATATAACAATTCCTATTACTACACCAGAACTTTTTACAGTCACCGTACTTACTATCCAGTTTGCTGATGGTATGGGATAACCATAATTTCACACATGACACTGTTGAAGTGATCATATGCTTGAGGATGGTTGGGTTTGCTTTCATAGAGAGAAAAACAGGGATTGCATGACTTGCCTCACCTGGCTACGTAATCCTATCTCAATGAAATATTTCATTTCCCCTGATACTGGTAGATCTCTAGGATGGGTAGATTATACTGTGGATTAACCAAAGCAGTACACGGGAATGGGTGCTAGCAAAAGCTATAAGACTATTCTTCATGCCAGTTCATTCGTATTCTATGTGCTATGTGCTATGGCTGAGCCCTCATACTAAACTATGTTCCAGAGCTAAGATTTGAATAAGAATGAGCCCAGGATACCTTTCTTCTGAAAACCACTCTGTACCAGCAGTATATTTAGGGACATTCCAAGGAAGAATATGTTTGGTCTGATCGATTCTTTACACAGCCATTTTATATATTTCTAACTTCCATGAAGAACCTATCCATCAGGTTTTCTGTACACAAAGATCAATAAGGATTCACTTTTAATGCAAGAATAAAACTTTTGGGGACATATACCACTTCAGTTAAATATTCATGCAATAATAAGCAAATCCTGGCTGACTTTCATGAGCTAATCTTAATATTCTCATCACAAACATTAAGGGAAGCATTTCTATATTTCCTTTTCATTATTCCCTCAACTTTAGAAAGTTAAAGAAGCTTACAAAAGATGGCAGGATGTTTATTGCTCCTGTTAACAATAATTAAATCAGCTCCCTTCTAGTTGAAAGTCAAGTAGGTGGGAGTAGTTCTTCTTGCAGAAAATATTACCAAGGGAGTATAAAGAGTAGTTCACTTTTTCAAAAAGTGACAACATGATACTTGCAAAGCTGACAAGCCAAGCTGGCAATTAACTTCAAACAACAATAATTAAGAGTGACAAAACGAGTCATTACTGTTATCATCAATATCTACTGAACATTATGCATTGCACTTGTTGTGTGTCTTGCTGGCAGCAACCCACTGAAGATAAAATCATTGAAACTTTTTTTTTCCAGTGACATTTAATGTGTACATGCAAATAAAGTTACTTATAACACAGATGAAACAAAGATAGACCACTGTGGGATACACAACCGCTTTCATAGATTTGGACACAGAGCAACCTTTAATAACCATCAAGAGAAGATATCATTTATTAATAAGCCATCATTTAAAAATATTTTTAAAGCAGTCATAACAAGACAGCTTAGATTCCTTGAACAGATCCATCCTCATTTTACTTGGAGCAGCCATATTAATTACATGTTTTATGCATGTTCTCTTTTTTTAAAAAAAAAATTACAATGCCAAGACTTAATGGACTTCCACTATTTTTACTTTAACAACTGATCTAATAAAATATAAAGTGTCAGAAAATCTATCTGGAGTGCCTCCAGGCATTTGCAGGTAACTGTTTCTTTTCCCACACCCACAACCCACCACAAATAATTAAGACTAGTACTCACTCAATTGAGCCACCATACCATATCATATAAAACCAGTTCTTGAACCGAGCGGTCTTTCTTAGTTGGTGCACCGTGGACCCGTTGTACCTCTGCCTTTAAACTGTATCACAGTGTTCACAACAAGCTACATTCTTATACTGGACAGATGTGTTGGGAATATGAGGGTAAGGTCAAAGGAGGCTTTTGACTAAATGGTCTTCAGGTGCCTATACCCCAATGGAAGAGCACATGCTTGCAGAAAGTCCCCAGGTCAGCTCCTGGTTTCTCAAGTTAAAAGGGTCAGGTAGCAGGTAATGAAACTCCTGGACAGCTACTGCCACTCAGACTAGATAATACTGGGCTAGTATTATTTCACTTGGTATAAGGCAACCTCCTGTGTTCCTAAGTGCTACTTTCCTGTGATTTCAGAGCTACAACAGGAGTGCTGCTACTTTTCAACAGTACATTCAATACTGAGAATTCCCAAAATAAATTATTGCAACCAGTGATATGGATCATAGCCACAATGCAGTGTATGGTTGTGTACTACTTATTGATTTCCCATTGAAATCAACAGACTTAATTGTATCTAACTATGCTACTGTATATATATCTGTAAGTCCTAAGGGTTCTCCCACCAGCGTTCTATATACTGTCTGAAATCTCAACCTTCCACTTGAGTGACAGAGTTGTATCAATTATTTTTAAGAGGGGGGTGGGATGGGGAAGAGAATTCATCAACAATTTGGCTTCAGTATGAACTCTCTTTCTAAATACTCTAATGCACAAGACTAAACTGAAAAGTAACATCACTTAACAAAAAAGCATCCCTCTCTTCCACCCACTTAACTTCCCCATCACAATTTTTTAAAATAAAAATCTTATAGAAACTGCAAATCCAGTGTAAGAGCTCTGAGGTTGGAAGGAAGCACATAGCTAAAAATGATCTACATATCGATTTAGGGTTTTTTTTTTAATTGCTTTTAAAGAGAAGCACCAGGAGTAGATGTCACTGAAGTCGGTGAGAGTGACTGCTGACTAACAGTGCAACCCTATGTCTACTGAGAAGCAAGTCCCACTGAGTTCAATGTGAGTTATTCCCAGGTAACTGTGTACAGTATTGCAACCTAAATATGTATAGGATCGTGCTCCAACGCGCAATGGCTCAAGAACACACGCTTCAAACTGGGTTTTGGAGACTGCAATTTCCTTTCCTCCCCCGCCCAGGCCTCATGGGAGAAAAGCAGCTGGGGGAGGCTACGGTAAGAAAGGGAATGGTTGCACAATCCCTCTCCAAACTCCTTTCACACTCGCAGCCTCCCTCGGATACTGCTTTGAGTGCACAAACAAAACCCGTCTGGGGAATGATACACATAACTGCAGGTCAAGTCCTGTTTGGACTCGACGCACACCGAGAAAGAAGACCGTTACCCAAGGCGGTAACTTTAACTTTAGACCAAACTATCTCCTTCCTCTCTCTTGTTGAAAGAAACGCGAAATTCACGTCGCTGCTGTCAGCTCCCTATACCACAACAGGACGCTTTCCCTCCTTTGAACTTGGAGGGGAATGTTAGTCCTACCATTGAAATGAATGGGACTTATTAAACTAACCTTGGATACAACCCCTTAACCCTCAC
Organism: Heloderma suspectum; assembly: GCF_057233095.1. Lineage (NCBI taxonomy): Eukaryota > Metazoa > Chordata > Lepidosauria > Squamata > Helodermatidae > Heloderma > Heloderma suspectum. The sequence continues at coordinate 280,464,106 of NC_139458.1, forward strand.
AGTACTATCCTATGCAGTTCTACTATCCTGTGCACGTCTACTGGGAAGTAAGTCCCATGGAGTTCAATGGGGCTTACTCCCAGGTAAGTCTGCAGAGGATGAGGATGATAATCAAAGTATCAACGCTGGTCATCTCTCTCCTCGCCTAACCGCCCTCCTCGCGCGCAACTTTGAGAGGCTTTCTCCAAGTTCCATGAAGAATACGCACAACCTTTCGGCCAAGAAGTGAGAGAACCGGCGCGAGACCCGCTGCTGCCCGAACACGAGGCGCGAGCGGGCTCTCAGCGGGCTTTGCGCGCCAAAAGCTGCTGCCGGAGAGAGGCCAGGCGGGGGTGGGTTGTGGGGAGAGGGAGGGAGGGAGGGAGGGAGGAGGAGGAGAGGGAGGAGGCGGGAGCGGGGTAGGAGGCGCGCGGTAGGAATCAGAAAGGGAGCGGGGTACTTGCCCAAGTGGGGACGAGGAGGCTGTCCGGGCGCTCCAGCTGTGCCGGAGAAGACGGCTTCCCCGCCACATTCATTTCCTCCCATGCAGCTAGATTAGTCCTTTCTGAACAGCGAACTCAGCGAGGCTCGTGCCAGGCATTTCATCCCCGACGACACGCGCACGCACCCCCTAGCAGGCTGCAGCTCGGCAGGAGGCGGCGACTCCGGAAGAGCAAAAGCCGCGGGGAGAGCGAGCCCGCCCAGTAGGAGGAGAGGAGACGGCGCGCCCCGCCACAGAGCGCTCCGTCGAGGGCGCCACGGCGGCTGTGCAGCCCGCTCCTCTGCTCTGCGCCTTCTTCGCCAGCTGAAGAGAGGGGAGACGGGGAAGGGAGGGAGCGGAAACACGGGTCGGTCTTGACACGAGCTCAGGGTTGCATTTGCCCGGAGGCAGGCAGGCTGGCTGTCAGTCCGTCCACACGAGCAATGCGTGAGGGAAGCGACGGAGTGCGGATCCCCCTATTTAACTTCGGCGCTCTCTTTCGCTCTCCTCCTTCGGGAGGACGCAGCAGCTCCCTTCCTTTTCTAGCCAGATACTGGCAGTTGGATTGCGCGCGCTCTCGCTCGCTTTCCTTCTCTGTTGGGGTGGGGTGGGGGCTGATGTATGCGAAAACGTAGCCACACTTGATGCTTTCATATTTAGAGCCTGTCAGCGCAGAGTTTCAGAGCCCCTGCCCGCCTCCTCCCCCGTCCTCGCATCATATTCCCATGATATGCACGCTGGACCTATTTTAAAAACGAAAACAGAACCATTAAAGCCCGCGATATTTCCTCAGGAAGAGTGAATTTCTGGCCCCGGCATTGACAAGGGAGAGCAATTCCCAGCCACCTTTTGAATGCGTTGCTATTCTGTGAGGACAGGACGCCCAGCGCGCAAGATTGCACCGCTCTAGTAGTTCTGTTCGTGCTAGTTAAGCGTTGGGGGAAAGGGAAGGGAGGGGAGGAATCAAGAGACTGTGAAGAATGGCATGGGGAAATGTCGCTGGTTTGATTCGTTTTTAAAAGTTTCAGTTGAAATATGGGTAAGAAAGAAAGAGAAAGTTTGCTCCTTCATATAAATAGAATAAATAAATACTGCAAAAGAAGCAGGGATGAGTTCATACATACAAGTTGTCACTTGATAAACACAACATTTTTATTTATTTATTTATTTCTATGCAGCCCAATTAGGGATGTATGAAACACCTACCTGGCTCCGCACCTGGCAATCCGCGGTGGGGGGGAGGCGCTCCGTCCCTCCCACCAGAATCCTCGACGGGGGGGGGGAGGTGATCCGGTCCTCCCCCCCCCCCAGAATCCTGCCTAGCCAGCTCTGCTGCGTGGCCAAGCCGCGGAGCTGCCGGCCGGCTCCGGCCGCCCGCAGCCGGACATCCGGCCGTTGGGCAGCCCTGCAGGGACGCAAATGGCGGCTGTCATAGCTGCCGCCATTTGTGTCCCTGTATTGAGCTGTGATAGGCTACGTAAATATTTACGTAGCCTATCACGGCAGGGGGAAAATCCCAACGTATGCAAATGGCGGTGGTCCAGGTGGTCCAGGATTCCGGAATGGTGTATGCAAATGGTGGTGGCCCAGGATTCCGGAGGGAGGGACGGAACGCCTCCCCCCCCACCATAAACATAATCCGTGAACAGGTAAGTGACCTTCGTACATCCCTAATTAACAGTCACTAGTTAATACCATTTCACCTATATATGTATCCAGTGAAAATGTTGGGGAAATCCATTATTTTACCACTATCATTACTCGGAAGTTGTTTAAGAGTGTTAAGTGACCTCCCATCTGGTTGCCTATTAGCTACTGAGCCTGTTCAAGATTTTGTTGTTGACATTCGAAGCCCTGAACAACTCCAGGCCAGGATACCTAGCTGACTGCCTTCCTTTACAGACCGAATCAACCCCTGAGATCTTCTAAGAAGGCCTCATTGGTAGTTCCACAACAACAGTGTGTAGTCAGGTAATGGCACATAAGCAGGCCTTCTCGGTAGCAGGACCCACCCTCTGGAATATTCTCCCATGTGTGATTCAAGAGGCAAAAACTGTGGCAAGCTTCAAACGTCTCTTGAAAATGCATCTGTTCTCTCAGGCTTTTCCTGACTTAGAGTCAACAATGACATTAGGGATGTACGAAAGTCACTTACCTTTTTGCGGATTCTGTTAGTGGGGGGGGAGGCTCTCCGTCCCTCCCCCTGGAATCCTCGACGGGGAGGGAGGCGATCCAGTCCTTCCCCCCGGAATCCTCGATGGCCGGCTCCAGGCCGCCCACAGCCAGATTTCCAGCCACGGACAGGCTGCTGCGGACGCAAATGGCGGCTGCCATAGCAGCCTTCATTTGTGTCCACCCAGGCAGCCGTGATAGGAAATAAGAATTTACGTATAAGAATTTATACGTAAAATAAATTTACACATTTAAATAAATAGATTTATACGTAAAAAGAATTTACGTAAAATAAGAATTTACGTAAATAAGAATTTACGTAGCATATCACGGCTAACCAAAACAAAAAACAAAAAAACGGAGCGTACGCAAATGGTGGCGGCTACGGCGGCCGCCGTTTGCGTTCCCTATTTTTCGCTGATTTATCTTATGTAAATATTTATGTAAGATAAAATGGCGAAAAAAAGGGAATGCAAATGGCATAGTGGGTGCTTTATTTTTTGCCATTCTAGCCTACGTAAATATTTATGTAGGCTAGAACGGCGAAAAATAAAGGAACATAATGGATGGCAATGCCAGCAGCCAGTCCGTGGCCGGCCAGGAGACCAGCCGCCGCCGCCGGAGCTGCCACCGGAACTGCCGCCGCCGAATCCACCGCATCCACCCCAGGTAAGTGCCGTTCCGGGGGGATTCCACGGGGGGCAGGGGAGGGGGCCGTTCCGCCACGGATTCTGGGGGGCCGGATTCTTCCGGCCTCACTGGAATCAGTGGCGGAATTCTCCGCCATCCCTAAATGACATGGCTCTATTTTTCTGCTTCATAAGGTATTTCTTGTTTTATACTGTTTTCATATTGGTTTTCATATTGTATTGCATGTGTTTTTATGTAAACCACTGGAAATCCTGGGATGTCAAGCGGTATAGAAGCAGCTAAAATAAAATAAATCTTTTAATAAATTATTAAAATTATTGTAGTACAACAGTACAACCAATTTGGCAAACCATCGCTTCCACTCTAGTACAGAATGTCCACCCACCTGTTTTGAGTATGGTGGATGTTTGTTTGTTTTTTAAATGAAAGCCATGGGAGGTTGCAAATGAGAGTGGAAGAAAGGCAAATGGAACGGGTTGTTTACTCACTCAAAATCACCCCTGGCTGCCTCTGAAAGCTACAGATTTTTTTCTATATATTTATAAATTTATAAGTCACCTTTTAGCCCAATCAGGCCCCCCAGATTCTAGGGACGTACGAAAGTAACTTACCTTTTCGCAGAATTGATTTGCAGTGAGGGGGGAGGTGCTCCATCCCTCCCCCCAGAATCTTCAACAGGGGGGAGGCGATCCGGTCCTCCCCCCCGGAATCCTGCTCGGCCGGCTCCGCTCTGTGCCGGCTCTGCGGAGCAGCCGGCCAGGCCTGTCCGCAGCCGGAGTTCCAGCTGCGGACAGGCTGCTGCAGACGCAAATGGCAGCTGCCATAGCAGCCCCCATTTGCATCCATCCAGGCTGCCATGATAGGCTACGTAAGTATTTACGTAGCTTATCACAGCTGGGCAAAAAAAAAAAAAAAGGCGTATGCAATTGGTGGCGGCTACGGCGGCCGCCATTTGCATTCCCTATTTCTCGCCGGTTTTACCTACGTAAATATTTACATAGGCTATTACAGCAAAAAAAATGGGGGAACTAGGGGTGGACGAAAGTCACTTACCTTTTCTCGCAGCTTGTTCGCGGTGGGGGGGAGCGCTTCGCTGCTCCCCCCGCGAAGTTCAGGCCGGGGGAGGGAGGCTTCCCTTCTCGCCCGGCCGAAATTCAGGCCGGGGGGGAGGCTTCCCTTCTCGCCCGGCCGAAATTCAGGCCGGGGAGGAGGCTTCCCGCTTCGCCTGGCCGCGAACACGAAAGTTAAAAAAAAAAAAAAGTCCCCTGATAGGCTACGTGACGATTCACGTAGCCTATCATGGCTAGATCTGGAATGTCAGCCGTGATAGGCTACGTGAATCATCACGTAGCCTATCCCGGGTGACTTAAAAAAAAAAAGCGCGTACGCGAATGGCGGCCCCCATAGGGAGCCGCCATTCGCGTTCCTTATTTAGTTGCTGTAGTCTACGTAAATGTTTACGTAGACTACGGCGAAAATAAGGGCAACGCAAATAGCGTTGCCCTTATTTTCGCCGTAGTCTACGTAAACATTTACGTAGACTACAGCCACCAAATAAGGAATGGGAATGGCGGCTCCCTATGGGGGCCGCCATTCGCGTACGCGTTTTTTTTTTTTTTTTAAAGTCACCCAGGATAGGCTACGTGACGATTCACGTAGCCTATCACGGCTGACTTTGCAAATCTAGCCGTGATAGGCTACGTGAATCGTCACATAGCCTATCAGGGGACGTTTTTGTTTTTTTTTCTTTCATTGCAATGGTGAGGGCGGCAGCCGGTCAAAAGACCGGCTGCCGCTCCCGCCCCGCTCGAACACCGGACGAACCGCCAGCCGGACCCGCTGCTGGGAGGGACATTCAGGGAAGGTAAGTCCCATTCCGGGTGGGGCGGGGGGGCGGAGGATTTCTCACCGAAACTTGTTCGGGGGGCCGAACACGTTGGCGCTTGGCCCCCCAAAGTTTCGGGGAGAAATTCTCCGCCATCCCTAGGGGGAACACAAATAGTGTAGTGGGTGCTATTTGCGTTCCTTTTTTTCCCGCCGTTTTAGCCTACATAAATATTTACGTAGGCTATTACAGCGGGGGGAAAAAAGGAGAATGCAAATAGCGTAGTGGGAGCTATTTGCGTTCCTTTTTTATTCGCCATTTTAGCCTACGTGGCTCAGTGGTACTGCTTTTCATGCAGCGGAAGGGACCATGGCTCAGTGGTACTGCTTTTCATGCAGTAAGTCCCTGGTTCAATTCCTCGAATATACAAGTAGGGCTGGAAAAATTCTGCCTAAAAGTCTGGAGAGCCACTCTCAGTCAGGATTGACAATATTGGTCTGAATGGACTGACTCAGTATAAGGCAGTTTCCTATGTTCCTGTATGCACTCATTTGGGAGTAGGGCCTACTGGACTGAATGGGAGTTACTTCTGAACAAACATGTGTACGATTGGACTGTACTTCTACAGTCCTAAGTAAACCTACTATAGACTAAGTCACTGAACACAATAGGATTTAGTTTTGAGTAAACATGCCTAAGATTTAATTGCACAACATTTGAAGTGGATTCATTCCACACTTCCAGCATAACATTCCCATTTCTGCCACTGTTTTACTTCTGGTGGAGGATCTAAACTTTTGTTTCCCAGCTTGACATGGTTTTGGAGTGAGTCTGAGACAGGCTCTGGTATCCAAAGGAAAACACTAAAATGGAAGCAGAGAAAGAGAAGAGTGGAATGATTATGCGCATATGCTTGTATTTAAGTGATACTTCACATAACTAAAGAAATTTGGCACAAATTCATTTCATCATTTCCAGCCTGCCTCTCTCTCAACAAAAATGGTTAGATCTTTACAACATTTAGAGTGCATTTATTCCACTCTTCTATCTTTGGGTGTCCCAGGTTTTGGCCATGGCCAGGAGTGTATTTGCCCGTCTGAGGCTAGTGCAACAACTATGCCCACTCCTGGAGATGCCTGACCTGGCCACAGTCACACATGCCATAGTTACATCCCACTGGACAACTAGTGTAATTAGGGATGGCGGAGAATTCCGCCACAGATTTCAGTGAGGCCGAATACACTGGCATTCGGACCCCCAAAATCCATGGTGGAATGGCCTGCCACCCCCTGCCCCCCAGCACATTCTGCCCAGGACGAAGCTTACCTGGGGCGGATGTTCCGGACGGTGGCGGCTCCAGCGGCGGCAGTGGCTGGTCTTTCGACCAGCTGCCGTGGCCGCAATTTGCATCCTGGTCTTTGCCGTGATAGGCTACATAAGTATTTACGTAGCCTATCACGGCAAGCCAAGCAAAAAAAAAAAAAAATGGCGTACACAAATGGCAGCGGCTACAGCGGCCATCATTTGCGTTCCCTATTTTTCGCCGTTTTAGCCTACGTAAATATTTACATATGCTATTACGGCAAAAAAAAGGGGAACGCAAATAGCGTAGTGGGCGCTATTTGCGTTCCTTTTCCCCCCACCATTTTAGCCTACGTAAATATTTACATAAGCTATTACGGCAAAAAAAAAAAAAAAAGCAAATAGCGCCCACTACTCTATTTGCGTTCCCCTTTTTTTCGCTGTAATAGCCTATGTAAATATTTATGTAGGCCAGAACGGTGAAAAATAGGGAACGCAGATGGCAGCCGCCGTAGCTGCCGCCATTTGTGTATGCTGTTTTTTTGTTTTTTGCCCAGTCATGATAGGCTATGTAAATACTTACGTAGCCTATCACAGCAGCCTGGCTGGATGCAAATGGCGGCCGCTACAGCGGCCACCATTTGCGTCCGCAGCAGTCCATCTGCGGCCAGAACTCCGGCTGCGGACGGGCTTGGCCGGCTGCTCTGCAGAGCCGCTGCTCCGTGGAGCCGGCCAGACAGGATTCCAGGGGGAAGGACCGGATTGCCTTCCCGCCGTCGAGGATTCTGGTGGGAGGGATGGAGCGCCTCCCCCCCCACTGCGAATCAATTCCGCGAAAAGGAAAGTGACTTTTTCAAATTCAGCTGGTCCAGAATGCTGCAGACAGACTGTTCACTAGGGCTGGTTACAAGGAGCAGATTACTCCCTTGTTGCAACTTCAGTGGCTGCCAGTCTGTTTGGGGCAAAATTAGGGATGTCAGAGAATTCCGCCACGGATCTCAGTGAGGCCAAATGCCAGTGCATTCGGCCCCCCAAACTCCGTGGCAGAACGGCCTGCCACCCCCCCACGGATCCTCCCGGGACAAGACTTACCTGGGACGGATGTTCCAGACAGCAGCGGCTCCAGCAGCAGCTTCGGCGGTGGCGGCAGCTGGTCTTCCGACCGGCTGCCGCCACCGCCACCACCATTTGCAGTCTGTTCTTTTTCCCCCCCATTCGTGATAGGCTACGTAAAGACTTACGTAGCCTATCACATCTGAGTTAAAAAAAAAATGTGTATGCAAATGGCAGCAGCTACAGCTGCCGCCATTTGCGTTCCTTATTTTTGACCGTCTTAGTCTATGTAAATATTTACATAGTCTAAGACGGCGAAAATAAAGGGGAATGCAAATTGTGTAGCGGACGCTATTTGCGTTCCCCCTTATTTTCGCTGTCTTAGTCTACGTAAATATTTACGTAGAGTAAGACGGTAAAAATAAGGAACGTAAATGGCGGCGGCCGTAGCCACCGCCATTTGCGTATGTGGTGGGGTTTTTTACCCAGACGTGATAGGCTACATGAGTCTTTACATAGCCTATCATGGCTGAATTCAGGGATGCAAACGGCGGCGGCTATGGCTGCCACCATTTGCGTCCCCACTAGCCAGTGGCCGGATGTCCGGCTGCTGGCGGAGCCGGCCGGCGGCTCTGCGGAATCCGCGCAGAGCAGAGCCGGCCGGCCAGGATTCCGGGGGGAGGGACAGAGTGCCTCCCACCTCAGCGGAAACCAGTGGAGCCAGGTAAGTGGGGTTTCGTACATCCCTAGGCAAAATTCAAAGTGCTGATTATGATCTATTAAGCTCTGTGCAACTTGGGACCAGGCTACCTGAAAGATCACTTCTCCCATATGAACCTATCTGGGTTTTAAGTAGGGCTGTGCACCACTGCAGTGCTGAATCTAGGGGTGTACAAAACCCCACTTACCTGGCTCTGCTGGAGTCTGCAGGTGGGGGGAGGCGATCCATTCCTCCCTGCAGAATCCTCGACGGGGGGGAGGCGATCTGTTTCTCCCCCCCCCCCCACAATCCTGCTCGCCCAGCTTCGCTCCGCGGCCAGTCCACGGAGCTGGCAGCCAGGGCAACCAGCAGCGGGGCCTCCACCCGTTGCCAGGGCTGCTGCAGACTCAAATGGCATCCTGCATAGGGGACGCCATTTGTGTCCCTACACTAGCCCGTGATAGGCTATGTAAATATTTACATAGCCTATCACGGCTAAAGTGGGAACGCAAATGGCGTAGGGGACCATTTGCGGCCGCAGCAGCCCGGCAGCAGCTGGAGCCGCTGCCGCCGCTTCATTCGTCGCTGGAGCTGTTGTCACCACTGCATCCGCCACTAGGTAGGTCCATCCTGGAGGGATTCTGCAGGGTGGTGAGGGGGAGGGAGGCCGTTCTGCCACAGACTTCAGGGGACTCACTGGAGTCCGTGGCAGAATTCTCCGCCATCCCTATCTGAATACTGAAGCAAATTGGACTGCTGCAGAGGTGCCTCAGTGAGATCCGAAGTGGATCAGACCAGCACCAAAACTGTCCAAAGCAAAGCAGTCACCACTGAAGTGCCTCGGTCGGTCCACCTTGGAGCTTCGGAGCTATTCTGATGCCTTCTGAAGCCCAGACAGCCTGTCTCTAAAGGTATCAACTTGTGAAAGATCAGGGAGGGGGCGAGGAGGAGGAAGGAGGAGGGAAGAGAAAAGGAGAAGGGAGGGAGGGAGTTTAGTTGCCACATTAGGGTTGAACTTAATCCAGCGGTCTCCAATCAGTGACAGTGGTGAAGGAGCGGGGCGGGGGGGAGGGATACTGTGTATATTGGAGATCAGCCTGCATTTGTTTCATTGTGTGTGTGAGAGAGAGCAGGTTAGGGTTGGTTAGAGAGAGCTAGTTAGAGCTGGTTACTTGGCTAGATCTGTGTGGTGTGTGTGTGTGTGTTGTACTGCAGCTGTGTACTTCTTTCCCACCCAGTGCTTCTCAATTCAACTATTCCCTTTCTTTTCTAGATTCTTCCCTTAAAAAGTACTTTATTTTCCTCCTTTCCTTTCCTTGTTCTTTGGCTTTCCCCTTCTCAATTCAACCATTCTTATTAGTTCTTTCTTTCTTTCTTTCTTTCTTTCTTTCTTTCTAGATTTTTTATTTATACAAATAAATAAATAAATAACTTTAGTTTCCTGCCTTGCCTTGTTCTTTGCCTGCCTCTCAATTCAACTATTTCTTGGTAGTTTTCCCTTCCTTCCTTCCTTCCTTCCTTCCTTCCTTCCTTTCTAGATCCTTTATTTTAAGAAAAATATAATATATATAAATATATATATATATTAAAAAAGTACTTTCCTTTCCTTGTTCTTGGCTCCCTCCTTTTCAATTCCTGTATTTCTTCCCTTCCCATTTTTGAACTCTATATCTTTTCCCTAAAATAATAATAATAACAACAACAACGCTTTTTCTTATGTTATGATTATAGATGGTGTACTGTAGTACCTCCCGTTTGTTTGTAGGCAGTTCCGTATTTGCTTTTCTTTTGCGTGTGTGTGTGTGCTTATGTTGTGGTCAAGCAAACTCTGTGTGGCAAAGCTCTAGACACAAGTCCACATTTCAAAATATAGTGGGCAAAGCACTACACACATTAACATGTATTATTTAAATTTAATACTACACTGTGTGGCAAAGCAAGAGTAATATGAGGCATCTTTGGGGTCCTAGTATGGGGGCTGCCCATTGTCCAGATTTCATGCACTTCTGTACAACCAGTGAAAAGTTATAGCTATTTGCTTTGAAAGTTTGTGTTGAAAAAAGCACATTTTAGCACAAAAACTACTGTGCCAGGCTGCCTGCCAGCCTGTTTTCCCAGGTAATGTGTATTCCATTCAGCTAAAGACAGCCTGAGGTCATCCACTGTGAAGCAGGATAGGAAGGTAGTACTAGGGGATCGGGGTTATTTGCACTTCAAAGAAACCTACACCAGAGATTAGGGATGGTGACCTCTTCCTAATCACTGCTTAAACACCTAACTTCTCTGATTATCCCTTTATGACCTTTGGTTTGAGTTTCTGAGAACAGCACATTTTACCTGTGCCTAGCACAAAAACTACTGGGACAAACTGTCTGAAATTTGTGTGGTGAGATCACCTCTATGCAGGCTGCCAGGTCCCCAACTTTCATGTATTTATCATGAAAACTGAAAACTTATGGCCATTTCGGTTTTCCAATGCAAGTCAATGGGAAAATGTCAAATCCAAATAATTCGGATATCCGAATCTCGCTTTGGATCCAAATCCAAAGTGAAGCAGATTGGCTCTGAATCAGTCCCAAGCGAAGTGGGGGGGGTCCATGCCCAGTTTTAAGATCTTTGGGGGGAGGCCCTTTTATCGGTTCCACCATAAGCAGAGGCACATTTGGTGGGGCTCTGGTAGGGATGTATGAATCCCACTTACCAGTCTGCTGCTGGGGTCCGCTGGGGGGGAGGCGATCCATCCCTCCCCCCCCGGAATCCTCCCCAGCCAGCTCCGCTCCACAGCAAGGCTGTGGAGCCGCTGGCAGGGAACGGCCGCAGCTGGACTTCCAACTGCTGCCGGGCCGCTGTGGCCGCAAATGGTGGCCGTCATAGCGGCCGCCATTGGCATGCCTGCATTAGGCCGTGATAGGCTACATAAATACTTACGTAGCCTGTCACGGCCTAATGCAGGCACGCAAATGGCAGCCGCTATGATGGCCACCATTTGCAGCAGCAGCAGCCGGAAGACAACCTAGAGCCGCAGCTGCCGCCATCAGGTAGGTCCGTCCTGGGGGGGATTTCGGATGGTGGCGGGGGGGAGTCCATTCGGGAGTCACTGGAGTCTGTGGCGGATTTCTCCAACTTCTCTAGGCTCTGGAACTCCATGTGAAAGGAGGCTAAGTTAGCTTCCTCTCTCTTGTCCTCCTGCCAGCAGGCAAATATGTTTTTATTCAGGTAGGACTTTCACAAGAAAGTTGGTCTGTTCCTGAAGGAGGTTTTAATTAGGGATATCAGCCGCCTTGAGTGCCATTTTTGGTGGAAAGCTGGGATATTAAATAAATAAATTGCTGTTTCAATTCCTGATTCAATTTTCACTATGAAGAACCTCTCTGGGAGCATGTTTCTCTCTTGCCCTACCTCCATTTAACATTAGGAAAGCTTCATAAGCAAAGCAAAACAAAACACATAGAAAAGGCTTTTTTGGAGGTTGCCTGTTCTAGTCTGCGACTGCGAGATCAGGAAAGATAGAGGTGAAGGAGACAGGGAATTAAAGTCTAGAGGCAGCAAACATCATACTATTGGAACCAGAAGTAAGGAGGGAATTCCCTAGCCTCTCTCTACTACGCTTTCACCTACATAGGAGGGTGTGTGTGTGTGTGTGTGTGTGTACTTAGGAGAAAATCCATCAGGGGGTGATAGCAGTGCTTCTGTTGGGGAGATACAAATACATGCTCCTGCACTTGTAGAACACCTGGAATTATTGTTACCATTTCAGTTTTCATCTGAAATTAGTTTCATGACCATATTTATATTCATGAGGCAAAACCACAGCTTTCTCATTGTAACCCCACATGACTCCAGATCTTTCCCTTCAACAGGAGGGACTGTTTAGGAACTCATGTGCACATTTTCCAGACAACAAAACAGGCATAAAGTACAAGTGCAGCAAAATAAAATGATAGTATACAGATAACAGCGCAGCATGAGAAACGATTCTACAAGTTGAGAAGATGAGCATGGAAAAAGTATCACATACTCCTCCCATATCTCTTATCAGCCTGAAGAAGAAAACTAAACCACAAGGAAGGATTTTCACAAAGGCAAGCAAAATTAGTTGTTGATGTCCTGGGACTTATTTGGAGCTTATGTTTAGGATAAGAGACTTTGATATACACCCTTATGGGTTTTATAGGAAAGATCTATGCAATTAATATGCAAAATCGACAAAGCATTCCACAGTTTATCTGAGTATGCAAGGTATGCATCAGGGAACCAGCATCTTTCTTTCTTTTTTAAGCATAGACATATCATCTGTTCTTGTATCAAACATGCAAATTGCTTTTTAATCTTCATTATGTTTAAAAAGCAGGCTACAGATTTGATGCTACAAGATTCTGGCAGAAACACTAACAAAACAACAAAACAATGGGTCTTGTGTCACCTTAACAACTAACAAATTTATTTTGGCATAAGCTTTCATGGACATGAAAGATGCATGAAATGTTAACCTCAAATTGGCAGATTTATATACACATGCTGGGGGTTAACACTTCACACATCCGATGAAGTAGGCAGAGGCCATGAATGCTTCTGCGCAGCTTCTGCCAAAATAAATATGTCAAGTCGCTAAGGTGCTACAAGACCCTTTGTTATTTTTGCTTCAACAGACTAACATGGCTGCCCCTCTGGAAATTTTAATGAAAACAACAAAACACTTTTGTGTCTCTGGACTGAACCGTATACTTACAGGGCCATATCCTGAAGGTACACAGATACAGTACTCTTTTCTCAAACTTCTAGTCCTATACTGCCCTTCAACATTTTCCTTTTTGCTATTTCAGCAGCATTGCTATAATTTGTACAAGTAAAAAGTGGAAATGTCAATAAAATTTAAATAGGAAAAATAAAGGTCATATTAAATTCCATTATAATAATAAAAGGCTCCAATGGAAAATGTCTTTGAGATAAGTAGGATGGTAATTAATTTTTGGAATGTTTCCACATGTCTACACTATTTACTTTTTAATTTAAAAACCTCTCATCAGTTGGTCAGAACAAATAAGAATATGCGTATGTGCACGTACACGCACGCACACGCACGCACACACAATCTTATCTAAGTGTATCATCTTTAATTAAAGTGTAGATACAATTCAGTGAAAATCGGTTTGCCTTTTCTATATAGCATAGACACTTCTGACATTTGCAGTGTTCAGGTTTTATGTGTAAATTCCATTAAGTTGTATTCTATTTACATTCATCCATGTATGTGGGCATATACACAGGGAAACCGGAGGGGAAATCCTGAAGCAGTAGTTGACTACTGGTCATCAACAAGGAAGTGCAAAACAATCTTGAAATATTGTCTTGAAATATCAAGACTATTTTGAAAGGGAACTTCCTAAATTTTTGCGTTCCTTCGAGGTAGAATCAGTTTCATACAGAAAACCTGCATGATTTATTTATGATTAATTTACAATCTGTGAAATATCAACAGCAGTACTTCAGGATATGCAATACACACACACATGATCAACATAGGACACAAAAGCTCCATAACCTGAACTGGGTGGGCTGGGTATGCAGATGCTACTTGCATTTTTAAAAATCTACTTCCACTACAATGGCTTTGTAGATAGCTTTGTCTTAAAACAGGACAGAGACAAAGACAGAGACAAAACTTGCAGTTCTTCTTGGGAGTTTGAATCTTGTGCCAGATAGGAGTCTGAGAAAATTCTCATGTGTGGGGATATTTATTCTTATGATGCTATTTTTGTGACCCTGTTCTCAAAACAGTAATAACTAATGTCATACTCCTACCTATTTGTCCTCTCCATCTCCCTTTTGTTCCTAGCACACAGCTTTGGGGACCTGAATGTGCAAAATATTGTCTCTATCTCAGTTGCTTTATTTTTCCCTTGTTAATTTAAGTATTTCTTTAAAATACTGAATCTGAACTGGGGTCATACACTAAATTCTGATGCTGGTTTGGCTGAAAATGAATGCATAAATAATGGGCAGTATCCTATACTGCCGCTGCACATCCACCCATTCTACATCATATCCACTTTGGAATAGGACAGGTCAGTGGGGTTCCCTTCTGTGAGCTCCGCCAACTTGCCCCATTCCAGAAACTAGCGCTTCCACTTGTTTCCCTTTGCTTAAAGATCCACTAGCTTCCCGTTGTGCTAGGGGTGGCTCCCACTTGTGCATGGGCAATATAGAATACTGACCATAGGCTTGGATCCAGCAGACTGCCTCACCTCCGCCTTCCCCTGGCAGCCCCCACTTCCTGAAAATGCTATACAGGACGTCATGAAACCCTGCTGGATGGGGTTAGCTATAGTGTGGTGAGGAATGGGGGAAATCCAAAATCAGGTGGAGACCGTATGCAAGCAGATTTCCTTTTTCTCACAAAAGGTCCTTTCCTTTCATGGAAGGCAGATTCTGGATCCAACCCAATGAAACTTAAAAAAACAGATTGTAGCCTGAACCTTGAGAAAGAGGGGAGGCCGGGAGGGCAGAAAACCAGCCAACCTAACCCTTCCTGTGGTCCTCATGGCAGCCACCCAATGGACATCTTTATTTCCTGGCTGCCTCCATTAGAACACCCTTTAAACTTTATTCTTTGCAGTGTAATCCTAAGCGTGGTTGGTTGCGGGGGTGGGGTGTGGACTGCAAAGTGCCACTTCTAAAACCCTGTTGGCTCAGCTCATGCAAGCCTGGGCAGGTGTGAGTAGATCAATTTATTTATTTATTCACCCACACAATTCTTTGCTTCTTTAAATTCCCCCCCACACCTTGGTTCCACTGGGAGGGGGAGGGATTAGCCAACTCCAGCCTAGCATGGGGGAGGGGAGGCAGGCAATCCTGGGGTCTCCCTGGTGAACGAAGAGTCCAGCAGCGGATCCAAGGCCTACCTGTGTCACAAACGCAGTTTGTGTACATTTAGAAAGAGGAATAAAAAACCTAAAGTTTAATAACTATTTTGTTTTGAAACACAATATTTAGGAATTACGCACACAGATCACCTTGGTCAGTTATATGGACACAGAGTGAGAATGTCAACAAGTAGAGGAAGCGGTGCAAACTTCTGTGCTGGATGAGTTTGTTGATATAATTGCAAGTTATTCAGGCAGCAGAATGTGTGTGGCCTGGGATCCTATTATTTATTTTATTTAAAAGATCTTTATATACCACTCTTCAGCAATGCTTCCAAGGCAGGTTTACAAAAACAAGATAAAATGCAAAAATCAAAATAAAATATAATAAATTACAACATCACTAAAATAATAATGCATTAAAAAGCATGGGGATTTTTTTTTAAGATATGAAAATATATGAAATGGGGAATTCTGATAGAGTGCTTCTTCTAATTTCAACTGTGAATAACCTGGCTACAGTCCTGCTCCACTTACATACCCTTAGGCTCAGTGTAGAAATGGAACTTGCAACACTGGTGGCTGCTTAAAATGGAAACTCACACAGGCAGCTCCAAGTGGAAGGCCATTTGTGTTAGCTATGTGGTCTGAGCAATTCAACCAGGCCAGTGCTACATAAATGGCTTGAGACTTGGAACCATCTCCATGTGTTTGCATTTTGAATGGCATCCCGTACGGTAGCCTGTAATGCATATAGGAATCAATGTGGCAATTGCAATGCATGCGTCACGTAACAATGTACACAGGCTTGCAGTATGTTTAAAAATGATCACAGACATTTCCCAGCTATAACAATAGGGAGTGACATCCAACTTTACATGAGCAAACTTCTGCTTGTGCAGTGGGATTTCCCGTCCCCCCTTCATCTTTCAGCAAGTGCCCGAAATCTGCTGCAGGGGTTGCCCCCAAACTTCCAGAGTGGGTTTTGGGGATATGAGGGGGAGAGGCTGAAGGGGTAGGGGGAATCCATTCCATCAGTGGTGTCCATTCTGCTGGCAGATGGATGCTATGGGATTTCACCCAGCATTAACTCGATGCCCATCCAGTTTAATGCACAGGCTTTCAGTGCAGGGATAACCCAAATAGTGCAGTGACGTTGCCTGTGGAGTTGCTTCCATCACTGAAGTAAATAAGGCTGCGAATAGATATGCAGGAAGTAAGTCCCACTGAACTCAGTGGGGCTTATTTCTGAGTGGGCATGTATAGGATTGCACTATAAATGGGGAAGCCTACAGCCTGCAGGAGCTGTGTTTGTGACTGAACTGGGAGAACCGAATGAATGGATATTCAATGGACCTCTTCCATCACTAATGCTGGCTGGGAGTCAAATAGTGCCCTGAACCTGCTATAGAAATAAAAATAAGACAGATGTGTTGCAGACATTTCCCCTCCAGTTATTCAATGACTCTTATTTGAATGATCATGAGAGCCCTTTTATAAGCCACTGTTCGCTTATAATGGTGCATGTACAAGCACCATACTGAGATATTGGTTCATACCATCGGCACCTCCATATAGTCTTTTCCAGGTCTTGAGCCTGCTAGCGGCTCCACACACAACAAGGTGGCAACAGACAATTTGAAAAAGGTATGTCCCTTTCAATTGCTTGCATGATGAAATATGTTATATGTTACTGAATATCTTATTTATGGAAATAATATTTTAACATATTCCAGCTAAAAGAGTAACAAGGTACACAAAACTATATGTTCATGCCAAATGGCCTTCTTGTAGTACAGTCTTCCTTAACCTGGTGCCCTCCAGATGTTTTGGACTACACCTTCCAGCATTCCTGACCAATGGCCATGCTGGCTGGGGCAGATGGGGGTTAAAGCCTAAAACATAGACTTGAAGTCTAAAACACAGCCTTCCCCAACCTGGTGCCTTGAAGTCTAAAACATAGACTTCAAGGCACCTGGTTGGGGAAGGCTGTTTTAATGCATCCTGTTCCACTCTTCTAGGTACAAACCATGTACCCCAGAATTGGACCAACTCTCCACTCTCTTTGGAAGAAAAGTAATGACATTTCTATTTGAAACAGCTCTGCTTGATTAATAAAAAAGCAAATGTACAATGTAGAGAAAAGAACAGTTTTATTGCTGTATTTTATAGTCTGCAAAATACTAAGTGATTTTCTACTTAGTGGTAAGCCATGTACAAAGAGAATAGCAAATAAAAGGAAATGTTCAATGCTTCCTTAATAATCTCATTCCATTTGTCAAACTCTAGTAGCACACATAATTCTATCTGGTGTTTATTGTTCAATTCTCAGAATGGCTGAATTCTGAAAAAAAGAGGGAAAGAATGGAATCAGCAGACATTCACTGTATTATAGAGCTACAGGAGCTCAATAGTTAACACAGAACACATTTTCAGCATTCTCTCATTGTAAAGCACAAGAATTATAGTCTTTATAAAATCAATATAATTTGTCCTATCAATATGAAACTTGGCACAAAGAATCTCTTTGGTAAGATGTACAAGATGTCCATATTTCAGAGAAATGTGGGGGAAATGGTTGTGTTACAACAGTATAACATTTCTGCCTGGAATACTGAGGATCTTGTTATCAACAATATTGATTGATTGACTCATTGATTGACTGATTCTTTCATTTAAAAATCAACAAGGCTGCAATCCTATACGCACTTACCTGGGAGCAAGTCCCACAGAACTCAGTGGGAAGCTGTCATTTTGAAGGTTGGAGGGGAAATTAAGTACACTGCTGGGCCATGCCCATTGATTTGGCAAAAATCCACTGTATAGTTTTAAAATTAGGGAATTAAGAGAAAAGCTTTGGTAAGGTATACAGCACAAGCACGTAGTGGGGAGGAAGAGCAGACAGCTGCATGAGCAATTGTCTGATACAAAAGTACAAATATCTGCTTGTTATACACTCAAGATGGCTTCTCCTATCACTGTAAGCTTGGGCATGGAGGATTTCTTGAGTGAGGGATCACAGGAGCCATCCCCTTTTCAGAGAGAGTTGGAAAATGTCTGAACAACAGCAATGTAATCATTTAATATTTTCCCCTTCACATACCAAAGATTTATGTGCTGCCCAGTGTAGTGTGGGGGAGCACTGTAGCTCAGTAATAGAGCACATGTTTTGCATGCAAAAGTCCCAGGTTCAATCCCTTAAATCTCCGAGGGAGTTTCTCCATGACAACAGAAGGAGATGGAAGGAGAATCCAACTGTAGCTTACCCGGATTTTTCAAGGGGCCTGCTTTGGTCTGTGCAGGTCTCCATGAGCAAGTGTACCGCAACTGCGTCACAGAACAGACTTCCTGGTGGAGAGGAGGGTTGGAATGAACATCATCTGACTGGCAGATTGCTGAACCAATAAGAGAGGCTCTCCCCCAACCAGGCTCTCCCTCCTTTCTCCTTGAAATCCTGGGAGGTTTCCTCCCCTGTATCCACAGAAATCACTCTTTCTCTCTCTCTTCCCGCCACCCCCTCCCCGCCCCTGGCCATCATGAAAGGAACTTCATGTTCTAGCTGCCTTGCTGTGATCAATCAAAGATTCAACATTAAGGCTCTCTAAATGTGTTATTTCAATTCATGGGAATCTCAGGAGTGTGCAGTTCGGGGACAAGCCTCATTGACTGCAGTGGGAGTTATTCCTGAGTAGACACACATATGCTTGTGCTGGGAGAGACACAGATGGGAAACGGACGGGAAACCAGCCCCCTTTCTAACCTGATGCTGCGCAGGATTGGGATGATCAAAGGTGGAAGTCGTTACTTCCCAGTGACACTAAACCAAACAATGGAGAATCACAGCTTTGAGAAAGTGCTTTACAGCCTTTAGGGGATTAGTGCTATTTCAGTTGGGGGGAATCTCTGTAAATTCTGATGTGCACATTCAGGCAACAAGCCTCATTGACCACAATGGGAGTTGCTTCTGAGTGGACACTAATTGGTTTGTGCAGGGACAGGAAACACCCCTTGACTGGGTCATGGTGAAAGGCACACCCCTGGGCAGGGCTAGCGTACCCGAGGTACATGCAGGGGTTGGGGAACACAACAGCTATACTGTGGAGAACCCGGCTTAAGGAAAAGAATTGGACATTAAGCAGTCTCAGGAATCCGGGTTTTTTTCTGTGATAAGCTCTGGGTGGTTGCTGGATGGCCACTACATTTGGGCTCACATTCAGGTCTGAGAGGTATGAACTGGGTAAATTCTGGTCAAAAATGAACTGCAACAAATTTCTCATACATCTCTAGTATATGGAGCTTAAGTTGGAAAACTTTGCTGATCAAGTGCTTGGTGAGGCAGGGGAGACTGAACCCAACCCTAATTCCTCCTCCTGAACAGCTGAGAAACAGAATTTTCTACATGGGAAGCCCCATGAGCTGCATGCATTTGTAGACACCATTCCATTCCTCATCCAGCTGGGGTATGTGTGCAGAAATCCTGCTTCCGCACACGTAGTGCCCTGAGCTGAATCAAGATGTTTATATTTTATTGCATTTGCTGCACTTTGTTTCTAAAAATCCAGCCACAACTCTTTAAAATTCATCAAGTGTTTTCCTTGTTCCTGACAGGGTTTCATTTCATTCCATGATATAATATGGATTTTCATCATCATTCATTGTTACTCATTCCCTATTCTTCTTCCCAGTGCAAGGAGATTAATTAATTTGAAACAAATATATATTTTTTGTCTCAGAGAACTGTTAACTCGACTATTGTAATGGACTGGATTAAATCTTGGTTTAAAGGCTGGTATTTGCAATGTAGATTGCAAAAATTTACTGTAAGCATTTGAGCATTGGTTTATATATAGATTTACCATAAATGACCCTTACATTTTTAATGTTATTTTAAGTACTGCATTTACATACATTCATGTGATTGATTTCCCTTTCAAGACAGTTGTCTTTGCCATTTAGCTAGGCACATTACATAAATAATCTCTCCCCCCCCCTTCATTTGTACAGAGATGGATTGCCTTTCCCTAAATGCTCCCTCTTCCCACTGCCCTCACATGGCTGCCATGGCATTTCCCAAGCCTGTATCTGGAGGTATGCCAAGTTTTTCAGAGAAAGGGGCCTTCAAAAGAAGACAATTGCTAGCCTAGGAATGGGGAACCTTTTTTGGTCTGAGGGCTGCATTGGCTCTGGGAAAGTGGGCAGGGCCAGAGCCTAAAATGTCTGGAGCCAGAGCTCAAAGTAGGTGGAGCCAGCCAGTCACCCTCACACACATGTCCCATTCATACCATTCACACACACACACACACATCATTCATACGTCCACACAGTTCCCAGTGGCTCCTGACTGAGGTGTCTTTGTTCACCCCTCACTAATGGGAAAGGTGAGGGATGAACAGAGCCTGCTGTTTTAAGTGCTCCTGGTGACTTGAGGTAGCAGCTCTCACTGGATCCAACTTCGTTCATCCTTTGCCTCTCCTTATGGGAAAGGTGAGAGATGAGTGGAGCCTTCAGGAACCACCTGCTTCAGGTGCCTTGAGGTAGAGGCTGAGCTGGCTTCCCTCTGCCCTCGCCCTTCTCCATGGGGTGGTGCTTCAAGGAGGGGTATCAACAGGCTGGATGGGGAAGACAGGTGAGCCTGATCTCTACACTAAAACTATTGTTTAGTGCGACATGAATGCACCCCAGGCTTGTGTACTCTCCCCTTCCTTCCCCTCCTCCAGTATGGCTGTGAGGAGGACATTGAAAGCATTTGCTCCCATTTTCAACTAACACCAGTGTATCATTATGTCAAAGCTAAGACAATCTGTGGACATCTGGTTGGCCACTGTGGGGGAAATAATGGTAGATTAGATAGGCTTTTCATCTGATCCAACAGGGCTGTCATCCCCCCCCACACACACACACAAATAAGTCTTGTAGAACAGCTTCACTTAGCAGTTAAGTGAATTAGATGGGGGGCACTGAAGGAGATGGGCAGGGGGATGTAATTTTTTCAACTTTTCCTCAGATTGGCTCAGAAAAATTATGCAAGTTTTCCCAATTCTTGTGTGTGTGTGGGGGAGTAATTTCCAAGTTAATCCAAGGCATGTTTATAAAACTATTCCCATATTTACTTAACACACCCATTCTGCTTCTATCCTGACTACATTTCTAAATTATTCCCAACTTATTCTTAGATAAACACACAGATGTCAATGAGGTCCTTCAGAAAACAAATGGTCTGTGAACCAAAGCCACAGATAATTATACTTTTACACCCTGATGCTGAGTATACATCCAGTTGCAATGTAAATTACTTCCAGGCTGGTATGCTTAGGTTTACAACTTTAGGTCCTGTTTATGGTTTTCTTCCTGATAACATAATTATCTTTTTACACATGCACACATATATACATTTCAGTACCTTACAATTATTATTTCCATTCGACATGTTCTTGGAAAAAAAGAAAGAAGATTATCTATGTATCCATTTAAAATTTAACTAAGGCTGCAATCTTGCAAACACTTATGGGGGAATCCCTCATTGGGACTTACTTTGCCCAGAAAGCTTTGGCTACTGGGTGGTATAGAAATGAAATAATAATAATAATAATAATAATAATAATAATAAAGATGCTCAAGATTGGTCTTGTTTTCTCAATTGTTTAAGATTATTTACAAAAGAACACTTAAAGATTACCAAAATACTTTTATTTGGTCCAAAATGAGAAACTTTCAGTCACATGTATCCCTTCCAAAAATGTTCTTTACCATTCATTATGTTAAGCCAAATATTTTTGGATCAAATAATTCTGACAGAAGCGACTTTGCACATATATGGATGATAAACAGAAAAATCTTGCCCTTTCTTTTAATTTCATTGGACACATACTTCAAGAAGCTGATAGTGAAATCCGTTATCTGTTATCTGTAGGGGCTCTACATATACTTATATATTTATATATGTATACATAGAATCATAGAATAGTAGGATTGGAAGGGACCTATAAGACCACCGAGTCCAACCCCCTGCTCAGTGCAGGAATCCAAGTCAGAGCATCCCTGACAGATGGCTGTCCAGCCTCATCTTGAATGCCTCCAGTGTGGGAGAGCCCACCACCTCCCTAGGTAATTGGTTCCACTGTTGTAATGCTCTGACAGTCAGGAAGTTTTTCCTGATGTTCAGCCGGAATCTGGCTTCCTGCAACTTGAGCCCATTATTCCGTGTCCTGCACTCTGGCATGATCAAGTAGAGATCATGGCCTTCCTCTCATATATACATGCAAGCCACAATGCTGGAAAAGCAGCATTCAGGCTTGCATGGACAGCCTGCACACATAGAGGAGGCTCTCCTCTTCAGAGAGTCACCCTCCACAATAGAAGGTGATGGATATGACAACAGATAGAGGCAGGGCTGGAGTGCTCCCTCTCCTCATGCATTTGCCCTATACCGGTTTGTTGTTCAGTCGATAAGTCATGTCCGACTCTTCGTGACCCCATGGACCATAGCATGCCAGGCCTTCCTGTCCTCCGCTCTTTCCCGGAGTGTGCTCAAGTTCATATTCATTGCATCGGTGATGCTATCTAGCCATCTCATCCTCTGCCGTCCCCTTCTCCTTTTGCCTGCAATCTTTCCCAGCATCAGGGTCTTTTCCAGTGACTTTTCTCT
Organism: Heloderma suspectum; assembly: GCF_057233095.1. Taxonomy (NCBI): domain Eukaryota; kingdom Metazoa; phylum Chordata; class Lepidosauria; order Squamata; family Helodermatidae; genus Heloderma; species Heloderma suspectum. Next base: position 280,486,777 of record NC_139458.1, read on the forward strand.
TTGCATTAGGTGGCCAAAGGATTTGAGCTTCAGCTTTAGTATCTGTCCTTCCAATGAGCACTCAGGGTTGATTTCCTTTAGGATGGACTGATTTGACCTCCTTGCAGTCCAGGGACTCGTAAGAGTCTTCTCCAGCACCACAGTTCGAAAGCATCGACTCAGCCTTCCTTATAGTCCAAAATAAAATCTGTGACTGCTTCCATTTCTTCCCCTTCTATATGCCAGGAAGTGAGGGGGCCAGATGCCATTATCTTAGTTGTTTTAATGTTGAGTTTCAAACCAGCTTTTGCACTCTCCACTTTCACCTAGGGGTGGACGAAAGTTCCTTACCTGTCCTCGAAGGACGTTCGCGGTGGGGGGGAGGCGCTTCGCTGCTCCCCCCGCAAAGTTCAGGCCGGGGGGGAGGCTTCCCGCCTTGCCCTGGCCGAAATTCAGGCCAGGGGGGAGGCTTCCCGCCTCGCCCCGGCTGAAATCTGCAAAGTCAGCCGTGATAGGCTACGTCAATCGTCACGTAGCCTATCACCGGTGACTTTAAAAAAAAAAAGCGCGTACGCTAACGGCGGCCCCCATAGGGAGCCGCCATTCGTGTTCCTTATTTGGTCGCTGTAGTCTACGTAAATCTTTACGTAGACTACAGCGACCAAATAAGGAACGGGAATGGCGGCTCCCTATGGGGGCCGCCATTATCCGTACACACTTTTTTTTTTTTAAAGTCACCCGTGATAGGCTACGTGACGATTGACGTAGCCTATCATGGCTGACTTTGCAGATCTAGCCGTGATAGGCTACGTTAATCGTCACGTAGCCTATCAGGGGGCGTTTTTTTTTTTCTTTTATTGCAATGGCGGCGGCAGCAGCCGGTCAAAAGACCGGCTGCCGCTCCCGCCCCACTCGAACACCCGCCGAACCGCCGGCCAGACCCGTCGCCGGGAGGGACATTCGGCGAAGGTAAGTCCCGTCCCGGGGGTGTGTGCAGGGGGGGCGCGGAGGATTTCTCCCCGAAACTTGTTCGGGGGGCCGAACACGTTGGCGCTCGGCCCCCCGAAGTTTCGGGGAGAAATTCTCCGCCAACCCTACTTTCACCCTCAACAAGAGGCTCTTTAGATCCTCTTCACTTTCTGCCATTAGGGTGGTATTGTCTGTGTATCTGACGTTGTTGATAATCCTCCCGACAATCTTAATTCCGACCTGTGATTCATCCAACCCGGCGTTTCTCATGATGTACTCTGCATATAGGTTAAATAAGCAGGGCGACAATATGCAGCCTTGTCGTACTCCTTTCCCAATTTTGAACCAATTGGTTGTTCCATGTCTGGTTCTCACTGTTGCTTCTTGACCCTCATACAGGTTTCTCTGGAGACAGGTAAGGTGGTCTGGTACTCCCATCTCTTTAAGAATTTGCCAGAGTTTGTTGTCATCCACACAATCAAAGGCTTTAGCGTAGTCAATGAAGCAGAAATAGACGTTTTTCTGGAATTCTCTCACTTTCTCCATGATCCAGCGCATGTTGGCGATTTGATCTCTAGTTCCTCTGCCTCTTCGAAACCCAGCTTGTACTTCCAGTAGTTCTCAGTTCACATACTGCTGAAGCCTAGCTTGTAGGATTTTGAGCATACAGAACGCTTATGTGTTGTCTTCTTTGTGCTATTCCTACTGGCTTCAGCTCCCTCCCAGCAACCTCGGACTCCACTTTCTATATCAGGGTGCCCAAAAGGATAAATGCCTTCACATGCCTCAGATGTAAAAAGCAAATATTCAAATACCAAAGAAAGAGAAATAGTGGCTGCTTTGACGATCTCAAGCAACAGTGACCCCTTGTCTAATGAAGGTTTGCCCAATGTCTATATGCACAGCTGAAAACCTGTCTCCAAATTCTTATCAGGGTTTTTCTGGATGTAATCCTGCCAAAAGCCCTATGCCTTCTGGGTTAACTCTCCCTGCCCCCACCAAGCTGAGATCAGTGCTCCTGATTTGTTGGAGTTGATGTAGTTTGCTACTCAGCAAAGACCTGATGTCCTGAGGATCAGTTGTTTTCTAGTAGGTTATCTTCACAGTCAAAGTGTGAAGAAGAGAAAACGATGATTTTAGTGCAGGGACTCAGTTCTGGTTTTGACACAACAGAGGTATAGCAGCAGATTCTTGGCTTTTCAGATACCAGCCCAGCTCAGTTAGATGAGAAGCAAAGATTACAGTAACAGGTGATTAATCTTTTAAAAATCAGCTTGTCTTCCTTTAACACCTCTGCTATCCTGCTATCCACATGCCTGACACGTGACTTAGGGATGCCATGAGCGCCCTACTGGGTCCGGGAGTTCGTCGGGCCCCCTCCACCTGCAACCCCCGGACTGCGCCCATTGAGATTCTGTCCTCACTCTCCCCTTGCTCATGCCCTCCCAGACTCACCATGATCCCATCTGGTGAGTGCCCACCATTTTCCCGCCTTTATTTTCTGCGAAAAAAGGGAGTTTTTAAAAAGTACATATTTAAATATATGCAGTTTGGGGCCGGGAAAGCTTAATATGCTCAATATTAGCGGTATAATGCCTCTAATATTGTGCATATTAAGCTTTCCTGGCCTGAAACTGTGCATATTTAAATATGCAATTTTTTTAACTTCATTTTCTAACGCAGAAAACAAAGGTGGGAAAATGGCAAGCACTCACCTGATGGGATCACAGTGAGTCCAGGCAACTCGCTGAGCTTGTGGGCATCCTGAGAGTGGGTCGGGGGGGGTGAGCAGGGGCAGCACTTCAGCGGGCGCTCAGAGAACCGGAGCTGGGGTGGGTTCTCATATCCCTACTAACTCTAGGGATGGCCCAGGCACCCAATTCCATACGGTAATCTGGTGGAACCACCCCTGCCTGTACCCCTGAGCCCTGCTCACCAAGCCCCTGCCCTCGCTTGCCCCCTGCCCACACTCAGTAAACAGCCCGCATTCAACCTAGTGGTCTCATTGAGCTTTGCAGTCACCATTTTTGAACCAAAAATGACAATCACAAAAATGTGCAGATTTGCGTATGTGCGAAAATGTGCACTTTTCCGAATGCACATATTCGTGTGTGCAAAATGCACATTCTGCGAATGTGCATTTTTGCACATACACAAGTACACGCATTTGCAAAAATGTTCATTTCACACATGCACAAATATGCGCATCTTGTGATCGCCATTTTATTTTTCAAGAAATTGTGACTGAGGAGCTCAATGAGGCCACCGGGGTGAATGTAGGCTGCTGGACGAGTGTGGGAGGGGCTTGAGCTCAGCCTGGGGACTGGCAAGTGGAGGCAGGGGCTAGGAGGGCGGCCACCCAGAGAACCTGGACGGGGTTGGGTTTGCACATCCCTACCTGACACAAGCTGCCTTATACTGAGTCAGACCGTTTGTCCATCCAATCCAGTGTTGTCACCACTGACAGGCAGTGGCTCTCCAGGGTTTCAGGCAGGAATTTTTCCAGCCCTACCTGGAGATGAGAGGGTCTGAACCTGGGACTTTCTGCATGGAAAGCATGTGTTCTGTCACTGGTATGGCCCTTCCACTGTGCAAGTGTGTTTAGAATTGCAGGCTAAGGAGCGTATCCAATGGTGGCTTTGCACTATCAGAAAGCGGTTTTGTTCGTTCAAGGTGGGGCACCTGATTTTTACAGATTCACTGCAGCCCACCCTGCCCCATGTAAGACTGCTCTCACAAAAAGGACTTCAGAGAAAGGGAAGGCACCTGTAGAGCTGCATTCAAGTAATTTTGTTCATCTGCTGTTTTCAAAAAAGCACATACATACACTACTGATATTTAATAGCTGAAGGACAGAAGACCTCATATAGGATACATTTTTCAACAACGTGAAACAGAAGATTGTGTAGGCTGTGTAGGCAGCAGTGTTTCAGTCTTGTAATCGAAATACCATAACTGGAGAATGTTAACATTTTGATAAACTAATCGATACTCGACTAAAATCTTCAGGAAATTCCCTATCATGTACATTGTGCAATGCAGATCAGTGAGCTGGCTAGTTTTAATTGGTGGAATGAGAAACTGACAAAAGGGATATTGCCTTATTGATGCTCTGCCTGTCAGAAATCAACTGGTAGTAATAGGGGAAATGATCAGATGTTTCCTAAACATATCAAGTGCTTGCACCATGGGCAGCCAACAGGAAGTGACCTTGTCTGTAATCCTGCACACAGTCAAACTCCTTAAATTTCATCAACTGTTCAGTGAGATTTAAGCAGCCTTTGTGCAGGATTGTAGCCCTTATGTCCAAGTGTGGGATTGTGATAGTCTTTATAACCCCTAAATGCAGGAAATTCAAATTAAAACGAGCAATGTCACTTATTACCAAATGGTATACAAGATGGAACAAGTTGTTGAATTAAATTAAATTGCTAACCTTTCCCTTCATTTCCACCAACTGTTATAATTAAAACAAAGAGAAGGGGCCTGTATTCGGTCAACCACTTAATTAGGGAACACATATACACTCCAACTACTACACAAACCCTCTTGTTGTGCAAATTTATTCTCTGGTCCCCACAGTGACAGCTCAGAACTTCATTTCAGACCTGGAACTTCCTACAGGAACAAACAATCACAGTTCCTCTCTTACACTTCCTCCTGCCCCCAACAAAGTTCCTGATCTTTCATCCTGAGTTCCTGAGTTCCTGATCTTTTTACAATGTGCACATTCACCATTATTCATACTCTGCCTCACATCTCTGCTGGCTTAGGTTAGGTATCATTTAAAATTCCTAGAGCAAAACTATCCATGACAGCAGTTGGGTTGTCACAATTATCTATAAAACTGGTGTGTTTGTGAGTGAGAGAGATGGGGGATATTTTAAGCACAAGAGGGTTTAGGTTCTGAACCCTTCCCCCACCTGTTCCTTATCTTCCTTCAGACTATCCCATAGCTGGTTTTCTCCTAAAAAGGCTTGTTTTTAGTATTAGAGTCTAGGTGGAGGAATCTGCTTCGGGGCAGACTGTCAGGAGATCAGCCATGGGGGGGGGGGAGGTTTAGTCCCATTTGCTGTTAAAATCAGACCCTCCACCTTACCCTAAGGATTTACCTAGGATTGGGGCAGACTCACATTTAAAGAGATGAGTCTTCTATCATGACTTTTTGGCTCCAAATGATGATGATAGTCACAGCTATCCTAATTAGGATCTCATAAAGTCCCAGAACAGAAAACATGGCCTCCAACACTGGCCCAAGCCATTTTGTTGCAGACAACAAAAAGCAAAAAGAGCCCCAACCCCCTTCCAGGTCAAGGCTCCCCCTTCCATGTTCTCCCCCTTCCAAGTGCCCAAGGGTAGCCAAGTTATTTTGGCACCTGAGACAGAAAATCCCACAAGCACCTCTCCCTGGGAGTAAACATACAATAATACATGAAATAACTAACAATTTGCTGACCTTTTCATGACACCCAGGATCAGCTGCCTGAGGCAACTGCCTCACTCTGCTTAATGGTAGGGCCTTCCCTAATTGCTCCTTATTGGTGAGTACCCATAAGGAGCAAATATTCACGAGGGCTTTTGATTATATCATCTGATAGCTCACCATACTGAGTAGGTTAACATATGAACTATTTCCCTTGAAAAAACATTTAATTTGATGAGGCTATGTCTGTGGTGCTTGATTTGTGATGGCTATGTTACATAAGTATGCCTTCATTTTAAGTTGCAGCTATCCAGTGATCACATGCATACATGAACTCAAGCTTTCCTAGCCTTTTCAGATGAGTTAGCTAATGTAAAACTCATGCAATAAAGACAACTTGGGCAGGAGATTAACAATCCAAATCAGTAAAAAAAAAAAATTACTTTGTAAATACATATTTGCAATTGTTTTTATTTATTTATTTATTATTACATTTATATCCCATCTTTTTCCTATTAGAAGGAACCCAAGGTGGCTCACATGGTCCTTCTCCTCTCCATTTTATCCTCACAACAACCCTGTGAGGTAGGAGTCAGTGACTGGCCCCAAATCTAGGGATGGACGAAAGTCCAACCTCCACCATGGCTGACTTTGGAGGGGGAAAAAAAGCGCGTACGCAAATGGCGGCGCCCATGGACGCCGCCATTTGCATACGCGCTTTCCCCCACCCCCCCAAAGTCAGCCATGATAGGCTACGTAAGGATTTACGTAGCCTATCACGGTGTTTTTTGAAAATCTAGCCGTGATAGGCTACGTAAATCTTTATGTAGCCTATCATGTTTGCTTATGTGTGTTTTTTTTTTCACTTGGAAATGGCGGCGGCAGCCGGTCAGAAGACCCGCCGCCGCCGCCACTGCACCACCGCCGCACCGCCGCCGGGAGCTGCCAGCGCCAGGGACATTCGGGAAAGGTAAGTCCCATTCTGGGGGCGGGGGCGGGGGCGGACCGTTTCTCCACCAATTTCAGGGGGCCGAATGCATTGGCATTCGGCCTCCCGGAGATTCGTGGAGAAATTCTCCGACATCCCTACCAAAATCTAGGGGTGAACGAAAGTCACTTACCTTTTCTCGCAGCTTTTTCGCGGTGGGGGGGAGAGCTTCGCTGCTCCCCCCGCGAAGTTCAGGCCGGGGGGGGAGGCTTCCCGCCTCGCCCGGCCGAAATTCAGGCCGAGGAGGAGGCTTCCCGCCTCGCCCGGCCGCGAACACGAAAGTAAAAAAAAAAAAACATCCCCTGATAGGCTACGTGACGATTCACGTAGCCTATCACGGCTAGATCTGGAAAGTCAGCCATGATAGGCTATGTGAATCGTCACGTAGCCTATCACGGGTGACTTTAAAAAAAAAAAAAAGCGCGTACGCGAATGGCGGCCCCCATAGGGAGCCGCCATTCGCGTTCCTTATTTAGTTGCTGTAGTCTACGTCAATGTTTACGTAGACTACGTCGAAAATAAGGGCAACGCAAATAGCGTTGCCCTTATTTTCGCCGTAGTCTATGTAAACATTGACGTAGACTACAGCGACCAAATAAGGAAGGGGAATGGCGGCTCCCTATGGGAGCCGCCATTATCCGTACACACTTTTTTTTTTTTAAGTCACCCGTGATAGGCTACGTGACGATTCACGTAGCCTATCACGGCTGACTTTGCAAATCTTGCCGTGATAGGCTACGTGAATCGTCACGTAGCCTATCAGGGGACGTTTTTTTTTTTTCTTTCATTGCAATGGCGGGGGCGGCAGCTGGTCGAAAGACTGGCTGCCGCTCCCGCCCCGCTCGAACACCGGACGAACCGCCAGCCGGACCCGCCGCCGGGAGGGACATTCAGGGAAGGTAGGTCCCGTCCCGGGGGGGGGGCGGGGGGCGGGGGGGCAGAGGATTTCTCCCCGAAACTTGTTCGGGGGGCCGAACACGTTGGCGCTCGGCCCCCCGAAGTTTCGGGGAGAAATTCTCCGCCATCCCTACCAAAATCACCCAATGAGTTTCATGGCCAAGTGCGGAGAAGAACCTGGATCTCCCAAGTCCCATCCAACACTCTCACCACAACACCATACTACTGGCTCTTGATGTTCTGTTATTATGTCTTATGTTTTTAATTTTGTAAACTGCCAGGGTGCAGGGGGATTCTGTCCAGAAAGGTGATATAAAACATAAAATAATTAAATAACTGTAAAAGCCATTTCTGAAAGACAGCTAAGAGATTCAGAAAAAGTAATCCTGAATAGAAAACTGCAGTACAACCATTATCCAAGCACTGAAAAAAAAATATGTCGATCATCATCATCATAATCAAGATGTGAGGAAACAATGCAAAAATGAGCCACATGGTTGATTTTGTTTTATTTTTATTTTAAAAGGTTATTAATGAAGAAATAATCTAAAACAAGAACATTTCAGTTTAGTACAATTTACAACTTTCTAGAAAGAAATTTCAGGTACAATTTGAGTACCAGGCGCAGTTCCACAGCCCTGTGCCAAAGTACATCAACTTCCAATCCCAACTGAGGCTTTACAAAATTTTCCTATCGATTTTAGAACAGGTAAACAAGACTGTAACCTTAAAAAATAATACCTGATAGTGTCTGTGAGAGAACTTGTAAACATTTCTTATGGCTTTCTTTCAGAGGCAGGAAATACTGGCATTTGTTGTGTAACATTTAAACCATACGAAACGTAAGAAATGAAGCTGGGAGAAAGGTTTGCTATGAAAGAATCAGCAAGACACCAAGATATAAATAAAATGAAGATCCTGTAGAGAGGGAATTCGAAGAGACCTAAATAGGTTAATAAATTGGCCATAACTGTACTGATTACAGTTTGAATAGTATTTTTGGAAGGGGCACAGGGGATGAATCCAGCCATCGGGCAGCCTGCCTGCTGGCCGATATCCCCAACACAGCCCACAGCCCCACTTCCAGGTGGGGAAGTCAGGAGTCGAGGCTCACCACAGCATAAACTGCTCACATGGGGCCCTCCTCATCCTGGTTGTGTGGCAAGCTCACCAGTCCCCATGCTAGGCTGGGCCTTGAAGCCACACCCCAAGATCCCTTAAGGCAGGGCTGCAGAAACTCAGGCTCAGGCACCACATCTGGCCCTTCTCTAGGACTGCCTATACACTAAAGAAAAACCCTGCAGCCCTGCCATTGTGGAGCCTTTCGGCGTTTAACAGAGGCTCCCAGACAGTAACCATGTGATTGCTGAGAGGGGAAGCTTTTAATTTTCAAGGTTCCATAGAACTTAATGAAACAGCACCATTTAGTGGCTGTTTTAATCGCATAACATTCTGAGTTAGAAAGATAGTTCATTCGTTCCAGATCTTTTTGAGATGAAATAACCAGGAAAAACCTCTGGAGATGCCCTGGAAGTTGACAATGTTATGAACCCGCAAACTTCCGTGAATGAGCAATCTCAATAACAGGATAAAAGCTCCATGTGAAGGAGGCCTAGGATTTCCTGGAGGGCCGTTCCCCCACCCATCCCCACGGCGTTTCCCACAAACACCTATTTAGTAGTTCCCCAGCTTTTGCACATTTCCCCCACATTTTACCAGGTTGAAATGCCTTTCGTAAGGTTTAGCTACTAGCAGCAAGAACTTTAAGCTAAACATACTGGTATTTGGGGGGGGGGTTGGCCCAGCACTTTTGCCTTCAGCCCTGCCCCCCTTTGTCCCCACCCTGCTCTGGAGAGCTTCTTTGAAACAGAATTCAGCCCTTGAGCTGAAAGAGGTTCTGTGCTTCTGCCTCGAGGGCCCCCCCCCCGTGGGGAAAGGGAGCCCAATCCCATTTCTCTGCCAAAGGATCCAGACCAATGCCTTCCAGACCCTAGATTTGTGATGTAAGAACCCTAACAAAAACCAGTGGTTTGCTATAACTGCAGTACAGTACAACCACATGTAAAAACTATAACACCAGTAATCAGTAAGCAACATGAGATCCCTTTCTTCTTTTGGCATGGGTGGGTGGGTGGAAAAGTCAGTGGCAGCAATGTTCGACGCTGAGCTCGGGCCTGCTTATACAGGCCCCAGGTGGACCAGGGGGAGAAGGTCTTCCCCCTGGTCCTTCCCTGAAGCCCCTGCCCCCTCAAGCCAGCAACGAAAGTTCCACAGTGATGCTGCTGTATTGCTGTGAGGCTCCCAACGGCTTCTCTCAGGCCCGGTGCCTGCACAAGTGAAGGCTCCCAGGAAAGTCAGGAGCTGTTTCTTGTTTCTAGTGTCAAACCCCATGCAATATTTGTCACCAAAGTGGTAAAATCATCCCCAAAAGAAAACATGAGAACTGGACCCTAGGGTCTATTATCCACTGAATATACTTACAGTATCTGTACTTTATGTTATACTAGTGAAAGGCCAGGTTGATGGATGGGGTATATGTGAAGAGAGGAGCTGCTTACTACATGCACTGCTGCTAAACTCGCTCATGCCTGGCATAAAGAGAAGGTTTTGCCTACTTTCAGTGGTGTCCCACATTGTTCTTTGTCCTGTAGAACTCAATAGAAACCACTAAGAGCTGAATCTGCCCCTTACTGCATAGCTGTTTTCTGGGTTCTGTTTCTTGGTAACACTTCAGTGTGACATAATGTTAGGAATGGCATTGGGCATAGACAGTTTAAATAGACAGAAAGGCATGTAATAGGCCTGCCAAGGCTACTGATGTTGGACTGAGGATAGTTAGATGCCTGGGAGGAAAGCATGGATTTTGAGATGATATGTATGATGAACCCAAAGGAAAAATAAAACAAGAGAATTCTCCCCACAAGTAACCCTGGTAGGGATGCTAGAGGAATCTCATCTTTTTGAATCCAGATGTGAACTGATCTGATCTGCAACTCTTGGACTAGAGTGTAGATTGGTGTCAGGAGCTCCTTGGCGGCCTCTTTCAGTCTAATCCAGTAGCCAAGTCCAGACACAGACAAAGGGATTCTTTTCAAAGCTTTATTCCTTTTACAACTTAACAACTGTACTATCAGCGACTAGCTATGAGCAGCAGAGTACCTATGCCCTGAGTTGGAACAGTTGGTCCCCGTTTGAAGGAGAATCACTGACAGACCCTGAACTTATGGGCTAGGGAGAGTCCCTCCCCTTTTCCCTTGGATCCTCTGGGCGCAACTGTTGCTTGCGCGCCAACCGGGCACTACGCCTCCTTTCCGTGCCCTCCATTTGGCGCCGCTCCCTGCGTCGGTGTTGCACATCCAGCAAGCCCTCATCCCACGCTCTCTCACTCCCAGGACCACTATCTATGTCAGGAATGCTGGTGGGAGGAATCTCTGCCAGCTGTTGGCTCTGGGAGGGATGAGCGCGCTCCCCTCCCACGAGCGGCTGCTCCACCTCAGAATCAGAACTACTCTGGGATTCTATGGGCTCAGTGTCCACCTTGACAATTGGAACTTAGACAACAATTCTAAGTGGGGTTGGGTGGAAGGAGTGAAAAGTTAGATCCACCACCACTTTCAATGTTCTGTCATCTTGTGCCAGCCATGGCAAGCCAGTGTGTGTGTGTGTGGGGAGGGGGGTGCAGATGTACCTATTGATCCCTGTCGGTGGACTTTTTCCACATTTTCTGTCCCACTGATCCCAAGAAGAGGGAAAATGTCTACACCAGCCTGAGGCTGGCATTGTCAGGTGCCCTGATCCTGCAGCCACACAGCAGAATGGAGGGGCAGATCCAAGGATGCAGCAGGTCCAAGGATGTCCATGATCCACCCATGCCATGCCCCACCCCAGAATGCCCCGTTTCAGGGGCTACCACAAGCAGGAACACTTCCAGCTGTAGATGTGCATCTATGTAGTTTTCTGTAGGCATAATTGGGCCTCTGGGGCAGATGTGCCCCCCATTCCAGAAATATTCCCCACTGGTGGAAGGGTGTGTCCACTCTATCCTAACCCCCCTCGGTCAGGAGATCTCAGGTTAGGATTGCTCAGGAAGTTATCAACCAGCTTTACACTTCCAGAATGTTCCTACATATATAGTTCTCAGCTCAAAGATATCAAAATGCATTTATCAATGAGCATTTGAAAAAATAAAATTTAAAGGTAACATTTAAGTGTGTGTTTTGTATATAGTTTTTATTTTATTTTACAGCTGATTGTAGAAATGGAGAGGAACAGAATGGATGAATGAACATATCTGAAAGTGACATGAACCAGAAATAGACTTATTTGTCCATCCTTATACCTTAGAGCTAAGACAGGTTGTGATACAGCTGTAGACATGAATGTGAGGTTGTCTATCCTGCCCATGTTACTCTGAAGAATGAAGAATCAGGCAAGGTTTTATTTTAAGTCAGTTTGAGCGGTGTGAAGGGGATGTGACAAAGCCACTTCCTGAACACCATTTGAGGTTCTTTCTCTCTTCTCCCTTGATAATGCAGCAGTAGCATTGCCCCTCATGCAAAGGTTTTATACTAAAGCCAAATGTGAAACTGAAATAAGATGCCAAATACAAATTGGCGTATAGGTCACATAGGACTTACTGCTCATGTAGCTGTTTCACTGAATCTTCTTTTAGATAAATTATTCAGATTTGGCCATCAAAGCTTTTTGTAAGAATTTTTAAAACATTTTTTTTATTTTTAGAAATATAACTAATGCATTCCGTAGATTTCTCAAGTCCTTTCTAGAAAGTATAATGTTCTTACCCTGCAAAGTGTATGTTTTATGTTGTATTTTTCTTCAAGTTCACATGTTGCTGAGAAATAGAACAAATAACCGGGCAAAACCCTGACAAAGTATTTGCTCAGCAAAAATACAGTTTATTAACAGCAATTATTCTAAGATCTCATCTTCTCCTGCCCCGCTGTCACACCCAAGATCTTAAAGCTACTGCCTAAAATTAAATTAAATTAAATTATGGGTGTGCATACCATACCTGTAAGGTGCGCATACATGGGTGTGCATACCATATCTTCAAGGTACATGATGATGTAATATGGGAAGATGTCCAGCAATCCCCAACCTAGAGAATATCAGCAACGTGAACAAAATGCCAGAGCCCAGTGAGTCAAGTCAGTGGATCCAGTCCCAATGGGCTCTGCAAGGGAGCAGGATGCACTATTCAACCAGGTACGTGACTAGCTGAGACTTCTGTGCACTAAGAGTGACAGCCAGGAAAGACACAGTGGCCTGGTTGCCAAGTTGGTAGGAACACTGCCATGTAACAAGGGAGTCATCTGGATGTTGTGTAAGAAGATGGGCTCTCACAGTGTCTATGGTGCTTTGCTGCATTTGAAGGGTTCAGACAACTGGCTGAAAAGGACAAATCGTGCTGCACAGGAAGCCTCTGAGAAGTCGAGCACAGGGAGGAAGTGGCCATGTGGGAGTGATTTTTAACCTTTCCCCTCCAGGTTTGATGCCTAATGTAGGTGACAGGAGAGAAGTAATGCAAGGAGCACCAGCCAGTGGGTCAGCACAAACCCCCACAGAAGGGTGGCACCTGTGCCTATATCTACTATATGCCTATAGTGGAAATATAAAAAGTTTCAGCCCCACTTGGAAACAGCAGCATGTGTGTGTCTAACCTTTCCACATTACATGTGCCCTAAAACATCTTAAAACATCTACGTTTTCTGCTAAAATTGTGAAAAGCAGGGGTGCCATGTAGGGAAACGGGGACATTGCACATAGCCTCATGTGTTTCAGACCCACACACACTTTGTTATTATCTCTTGTTATTGTTATGAGGTGTTAAAAAAAATTACGTAACCACAATAAATGCTCTTACAATAAGCTATTGACTTGGTGGGGGTAGGTAGGGTGGCAATATCTAGGCCTTTGAACTTTCCAATGAATCTTGTTTCCCAATGCCCCCCTCCCTCCAACCCCCCCACCCAGTAATACAGTTGGTAGGAAACAGCCCTTGACAATTTATTTAAAAAGTTGGGAATTCTCCAGAAACGTTTTCTGCTCTTCTAGCATTCTGTAGGAATTGTCCATGTGTGTTGCTGCTGGTTGCTGTATTTCCATAAGGACCATATAGTATATTAACCTCACTAGTTTAGCTCTCCATCACTAAAGCACTTTAAGTATTTGATTGATTTAATTTTTTATAAAAGTATTTTTAGATGCCTTGATAAGTAAAACAGTAATAAACATCTCCATCCTCCTGATTTATAAATGCTTCTTAATCAGGCACAGCAGCTGGCCTCTCTAGAAAAGAAACCCTGTAATTAGCAGTATTTGTAATGAAAAGTTAAAGACTCCTGATACTGTGCAGACTTAGATAATATTTTTGTGCAATGACTTGTTTCTCATTAATGGGCTTTTCTTCAGCAGAGCTGTGTAAAAGTGGCATATATTAAAATGATGTACTCTACAGCTGAACACTTGAGTCTGATATCAGAGAGGCAGTGAAGACAACTGTGCTCTCTGCCAAGTACTGTTGCTAAAAATTACACGCGCAATCCAGCCACAGTTAAATCTCACTGAGTTGAGCACACATTTAAATCTAACTGTTGAAATCAACGGGACTTAACCATGTTTAACTTTGGACTGGATAGTGCCCTATTTCACCTATTTCGGCTTACATTTTCAAGAGAATAAGAATCGTTGTTGTTCAGTCATTAAGTCGTGTCCGACTCTTCGTGACCCCATGGACCATAGCACGCCAGGCCTTCCTGTCCTCCGCTCTCTCCCGGAGTGTGCTCAAGTTCATATTCATTGCATCAGTGATGCTATCTAGCCATCTCATCCTCTGCCATCCCCTTCTCCTTTTTGCCTTCAATCTTTCCCAGCATCAGGGTCTTTTCCAGGGAGTTTTCTCTTCGCAGTAGGTGGCCAAAATATTTGAGCTTCAGCTTCAGTATCTGTCCCTCCAATGAGCAGTCAGGGTTGATTGCCTTTAGGATTGACTGATTTGACCTCCTTGCAGTCCAGGGGACTTGTAAGAGTCTTCTCCAGTACCACAGTTCAAACTTCAAAAGCATCAGTTCTTCGGCGCTCAGCCTTCCTTATAATCCAGCTCTCACAGCCATACATTACTACTGGGAAAACCATAGCTTTGATTATACGGACCTTTGTCAGCAAGGTGATGTCTCTGCTTCTTACTATGCTGTCTAGGTTTGCCATAGCTTTCCTCCCAAGGAGCAAGCGTCTTTTAATTTCATGGCTACAGTCACTGTCTGCGGTGATCTTGGAGCCCAAGAAAATAAAATCTGTCACTGCTTCCATTTCTTCCCCTTCTATATGCCAGGAAGTTAATAGCTGTCTCATCCCCACCTCCATGGAGCATCAAAGCTGTAGCATGTCATGGGGGTGGAGGGTTGTCTTCACACAAGTTGAATTTGACCCTTAAGTAGAGTGGCCACTTATGTATTGCCAAAAAAGGGGAAATGCATCACCAAAAAAGAGGAGAAAAGAGGACAGAAATCTGCATTACATCTGCATATGCATCTCTCTCTCTCTCCCTCTCTCTCTCTCTCTCTCTCTCTCTCTCACCATAGTGGGGGAGAATGTGACCAGGCGATCTTTGTGCCTGCTTCGCCTGCTGTTCAAATGCTACTAACTTGATGGGGCACTTCAAGGCCCTTGCTCTCTCATGGTTCTTTGATTTTAAACCAGACTTGGACACTCTTGTCAATTGCCTTCAAATAGAGGACAGTCTGGACACACTATGGCCATAAAGAGAGACCACAACATACTGCTGTAGCATGGAAACCTTCGATGCGGTCCACTGATCTGTTGCGTGTGTCCACGGGGAATTACATGGGCACTAGGTGCTCTTCTTCCTGCTGGAATATCATTGCAGGAGCAGGACCTCTAATGAATTCAGAGAGCTCCTAGGTAGTTTCTCCTATCTAGAGTGGGGTGCGTACACCAAGAATGCATAGAACTGCTGAAAGAGAGAGCTTCATGGTTTAATTCAATGGGTGAGGCAGCTCCATGAACATAGAGATGCTGTGCTGTTTTATCCACTTAGGTGAATTGGAAAGCCTGGTTTGGCAGGAGGTCCACAGACTCTATCCAGAGCATATATGAAGCTCCGGACTGGGGCAGTTAGCTAAAATGATGACACAGTGGGAGGCTGAAAAGATGGAGCTGTTAAGAGAAATTCATATGAGATAGCTTGCCGGGTTAAATTAGTGTTTCTATTTATCCCTTCTCAGAATTCAAAGGCAAGGACCCTTCAATGACATGAAACAGCAATAAAGTTAGAACAGATGAAAACAACACAGTCTTAAGGCCACCAATATTATTAATAGAGAGGGGTAAAACTGCTTCACTGAGGTTAAGAAGTCAAAAGCATTGAAGAAATATTGAGGTGGATAATGAGAACATCTGCAATTGCAATAGGCTGGATAAGCTATGTCTACACTTATCTGAAATATATTACAAAGGACATAAACTCAGTTCATATGATAATCCAATGTTTCATATTTATTTGAAGTTACAGATCATAACTGCTTCCTGAGCATTTTATATTAGTTATTTATATAGGGCTTGCTATTAATCTTGTTACATGTTTTATTGTTTAGATGGCTCGTTCGTTCTGTCTACATAGACTGAGGGAAGTATCCACCCGAATGAAAACATGACACCTTCACACATTGTAAGACAATTAATTTTAATTATTTAGACAAAAACATTAAAATATACTAAAACCTATTATGTCTTCAGTCACTAAGGGTGCAATCCTATGCATTTTTAGACAGAAATAAGTCCTACAACTCCCAGCATGCTTGCTGGCAGATATTGGGAGTTGTAGGACTTATTTCTGTCTAAATATGCATAGGATTGTGCCCTAAATGCATATTCCATACATCATCAAGCATAAAGGCGTGCATGTTTTCCAAAAGATACTGAGGCTTAGGCTGCATAGTAGTATTGATAAGAATACACACAGTGGTTGGGCATTAGTGTGGTGCCATAGACCTGTGGTATATGATGTGGGTGAAGCATGGGCTACTGTGGCAGGTGAGCACCTGGCCTTGACACGCCTGTACACATGCGTTACTGCATGTCCTCGTTACACATGTATGCAGACCCACATATATTCATGTGTCACAATGAATGCAGGAACAATGGGATCTTTCCAAGTGGTGTGACATGTGAACAGCAGATTACACCATGCTTCAACAAAATTAGTCATGACTAACTTGTCCCATTCTTTTCTATGGGTCTGGTCTAGATCCAACCCAATGTTTTCACTGGGCCATAAAAAATCCTGAGAGTCATTTTCATCTTTCCACAAGTACGTCTCCTGTCTGTATCAGAGTGTCTTCAACTGCAAAGTTGATTTCCCCCACCCCAGAAAAAACTGCAATACCTGCTAATGGAAGAGGAGCATGGTGCTGCATAGAATCTACATAGGTGCAGTGGTTTTTTTAAATCAAATACTTAATATCTATAATGTTCAAATCTTTAATATTTTAATGAAAGACATTTCAACTTGATCACAAAGCCTCATAATAAATATTATGCAATGATATTTCATTGTATCTGAACACCTTTTCGGTGAGGAATTTGGGGAATAGTTTTAGTTCTATTGGTTCTTTCTTCAAAATTTCTTGCAATAATTCATTCAGTTTTAACAACCAAAAATGGAACACCCATTCACACTTAACAGACATCAAGCTTGACCATATTTTCTTTTTCATTCCCTGTTGCTGGAAT
Source organism: Heloderma suspectum (assembly GCF_057233095.1). NCBI lineage: Eukaryota > Metazoa > Chordata > Lepidosauria > Squamata > Helodermatidae > Heloderma > Heloderma suspectum. The sequence goes on from NC_139458.1 coordinate 280,503,804, forward strand.
ATACATCTGAATCAAATTTGGCTGCAGAAAATAAACAAGATTACTCTAACTCTCAGCCACCAATTAAAATTTGCTCTTGCCAATTAAAACTGGCTCTCACTGATTCATCAACTTAAGTTTTAACAAATAATAAATAGCAATATTTTTCCCAAGCCGAGGCACATCACTGCCTACCTGGAACTGGAATGAGGATGTGTGTTCTCTTTATATATTGATTCTAATATTTTAAACTACCATTATTGTGCAAGATTATCCATATGTATCTTTTAGGGGTAATGCTTGCCATCTCTATAATTTTCCCATATGTTTGCAATAAGAAATACTTCCTAAAGTCCCATTGCATTTTTATTCACATATTCCCCCACCATGCATTATATGTATTATATTTCTTTTATTTCTCAGTATGGACTTCATCATTCTGCTCCATATGAATCATTGATCTGAAAGCTGCTGTAATCATCCTCTTTGTCTGACACCTACCCCCTTATACATTATTACTTTATTAGCCTTCATGTTATTTTTTAAAAAGTTTTTCTCAGACACTTTTCCTGGCATATCTATCACCTACAAGGTAGGGAAACCAATACATCTGGGGTATCCCCCCCACCCCCACCCCTGCTTATATTAGAAGAATGCCATAACCAGACTACACAAATATCAAGCAGACAGTCTAGACAACAACAACAGTATTACTCTGCCATTTTAGGATAATACTTTGCTATTTCAGTGGGAGAGTGATCATATAAACATTCTATTTCCTCCATTAACTCAGTTATGTTTCAAAGCCAAATGAAATGTATTCATCTTTGTAGACACTGTAGGTTCCTCTTTATGGGCAAGCATTAAGTGGGAAAATGCTGGTGACAAATGTATCTCCAAAGCAGCATTGACCAGCATAAGCAACATTAAATGAATTTGGCAGAACAAATGGATTAGCAGAGTCCATGTGCTTAACTTCCCTACACAGATAAAATTGCTACATCATCTGCTACACAGCTAATGAGTTATGATGGATTTTTGAAGGCAGTCCACACATTTCATTATACTTTTGTCATGCAGTTGTACTCAAGGGCTTACAACCTATGTTCTTGGATGCATAGGATCACGTTCAAGCCACTATAAAGCAGCTGATACCTTAGGAAATATTTGGGCTGTAGTTCTCAGGCATTGTTGCTGGATATTATCATCAGAGATAGCATAAGAACTTAAGAAGATCCCTTCTGGATCAGACCAACTATCTATTCCAGCATTTTTTTCCCCATAGTGACCAGTCAGATGCCCAGGGGAAGCCCACTAGCAGGGCATGTGGGCAACATTCCCCCCTCCACTGTTATTTCCCAGAAACTGATATTCAGAGGCACACTGTCTCTGATCCTGGAGGTAGTATATAAGCCACCATGACTAGTTACCATTGATAGCCTTATCATCCATGAATTTGTCTAATCACCTTTTAAATCCATCTAGGTTGGTGGCCATCACTACATCCTGTAGAAATTAATTCTACAGTTTAACGATGAACTCTGTGAAGAAGTATATTCTCTGGTCTTTTCCTGTATCTCCCACCATTTAGTTTTATTGGATGACCCTGGGTTCTAGTATTATGAGAGAGGGAGAAACACATTTTTCTATCTGCTTTTTCCACAGCATGCATAATTTTACATATCTCATCAATTTTCTTTAAAAAGCCTTCTTGCTTCTAAAGGTTTCCTTGCCTCGGCTCAGTAATCATGCTTGTGTCCGCTTAAACTTGATAGTAGTTTTCCTGATCTGCAATATATATTCTAGCTGAACTACTATTGTGGTTTTGAGTTGTTGTTGTTTATTCAGTCAGTCGCTTCCGACTCTTCGTGACTTCATGGACCAGCCCACGCCAGAGCTTCCTGTCCACCGTCGCCACCCCCAGCTCCCCCAAGGTCAAGTCTGTCACCTCCAGAATATCATCCATCCATCTTGCCCTTGGTCGGCCCCCCTTCCTTTGGCCTTCCACTTTCCCTAGCATCAGCATCTTCTCCAGGGTATCCTGTCTTCTCATGATGTGGCCAGAGTACTTCAGTTTTGCCTTATCATATCATTCCCTCAAGTGAGCAGTCTGGCTTTATTTCCTGGAGTATGGACTGGTTTGATCTTCTTGCAATCCAAGGCACTTTCAGAATTTTCCTCCAACACCACAGTTCAAAAGCATCTATCTTCCTTCACTCAGCCGTCCTTATGGTCCAGCTCTCACAGCCATAGGTTACTATGGGGAATACCACTGCTTTAACTATGCGGATCTTTGTGGTCAGTGTGATGTCTCTGCTCTTCACTATTTTATCCAGATTTGTCATTGCTGTCCTTTCAAGAAGTAAGCATCTTCTGATTTCCTGGCTGCAGTCAGCATCTGCAGTAATCTTTGCGCCTAGAAAGACAGTCACTGCCTCCACGTTTTCTCCCTCTATTTGCCAGTTATCAATCAAGCTGGTTTCCATAATCTTGGTTTTTTTTAGGTTTAACTGCAACCCAGCTCACTTTGGTGGTTTTGAGTAACTACCAAGTATTCTGGAGAGATTCAATCCTCTTGACTTTCCCTTTCAATGCCCCTTTTACTGGTTCCCTCATTTTTGAGAAGTGTCCTCTTTTGAAGTCAAATGTGACTGGGTTGGACTTCCTTGGTACTTTTCACTTACATAGAAACTGTATTTGATAGCACTGTGGTTACTGTTTCCAGTCAGTTCTACAACAATTACATCACACCAAGTTTTATGATTATGTTCAGGGTCGTCGCCCTTCTGGTTGGTTCAATGACTGTTCTAAGGCAGTCATTTTACCTCTTTATCATGGCCTGTAGACTAGGCATTTACCTAGTCTATGTGAGGGTAATTGAAGCCACACATTACAATGCTTTCTCCTTTGGATGCCTCCCTGATTTCATTTTCCATCTCCAGATCACCCTGAGCACTTTGGTCAGGGTATGTGTGTGTGTGGTTAGTATGCCCCCAGTACTCCATTCTGTGGAGGAGGCTGCCCCTTTTGAGATTTCTAGTTTGTACGCCCTCTTTGATGCACAGAGCAATGGCATCTCCAGTACATCCTTCTCTGTCCTTCCTATAGAGTTGTATCTAGAGATAACTGTGACAAACTGGTTCTCTCCATTCTACATGGGTTCTGTTATTCCCACTATACCTATGTTCTCCGTAAAAACCAGTTACTCCAACTCCCCCATCCTGGCTTAGAGGTTTCTAGCATTAGCAGATAAACACCTATACACCACATCCCTCTCCAAGTGTCTCTGGCATGTGCATTTGTGTCACATTTCCTTGGAAGTAATGCTCACTGATTTCAATGAACTGCACTTTGTAAAGACATGCACTGCTCAGGTTATAAACATCCTGGGCTTGTTAACATGACCACTTCAGTGCATCATGGACATGGGAAGTAGCTCAACTTAGGTGGCAATCTGCCACCTAATTTCACTCCCACTAATGACTGCAGGAGAATAGATATTGATACAGAATCTTCATGGCAATTTCTCCCCTGTCCAGCTGTATCTAGTCTTGCACTGACGATTCTGAGTTGGAGAAGATACTATGTTTGCCATGGGGATGCTGCCAAAAAATGGGGATGCTGCAGCTCAATCATAATGCAGCACAATCATTACATAGGAAGCTGCCTTATACCAACTCAGAACACTGGTCTAACTAGCTCAGTATTGTCTACACGGACAGGCATCAGCTCCTCAGGCAGGCATCTTTCCCAGCCCTACCTGGAAATGCCAGGGATTGAACCTGGAAACTTAACTGCATGAAATTATCATGGGCATAGAACAAGGCCATATACAAAGGGCTTCTTCAGATGGAGCTTTTACCCTGCTATTGAGATTGGTTACTCATGGAAATTTGTGGGTCCTTTCAATGACTAGGGATGTACGAAAGTCGCTTACCTTTTTGAAGGGTGACATTCGCAGTGGGGCGGAGGCACTAGGGATGTACGAATCCCTTACCTGGCTCCGTGCAGGGTCATCCACGGTGGGGGGGAGGCATTCCGTCCCTCCCACCGGAATCCTCCCTGGCTGTCTCTGCTCCGCAGCGGCTCCATGGAGCTGCAGGCCAGGGCCATCCACAGCCTGAGTTCTGGCCGCGGCCAGGCTGCTGCAGCCGCAAATGGCGGCTGTTGTAGCGGCCGCCATTTGTGTCTTGCCAGGCTGCCATGATAGGCTACATAAGTAAGTAACCAAGAGACCAGCCATTGCCGGAGCCGCCACCGGAGCTGCCACTGGAACTGCCACCGGAGCCGCTGCTGCCGGAGCCTCCACCCCATGTAAGCTTCGTCCTGGGGGGATTTTGTGGGGTGGTCTAGCGGGGGGTGGGAGGCCATTCCGCCATGGGTTTTGGGCTGAAATCTGTGGTGGAATTCTCCGCCATACCAAGGAGGTGCTCCGTATCTCCCCCCGAAATCCTACCCCAGCCGGGTCCGCTCTGCGGCGACTCCGCAGAGCCGCCGGCCAGATGCATCCACACGGCAGGTCTGCGGACACAAATGCGTCCCTTCACTGAGCCGTGATAGGCTACATAAATATTTACGTAGCCTATCACGGCAAGAGCAAGGACGCAAATGGCGGCTGCTACACCATTTGCGTCCCTGCCTTGAGCCGTGATAGGCTACATAGATACTTACATAGCCTATCACGGCTTGCCGGGGTGCAAAGGCGGCCGGCGTAGCAGCGGCCATTTGCGGCTGCAGCCTGGCAGCAGCTGGAGCAGGGTAGTGGGGCGGGTTCCTCCGTTCCACCACAGATTCTAGGGAGCTGAATTCACTGGAATTTGGCCTCCCTGGGATCCGTGGCAGAATTCTCTAACATCCCTATTGATGACGTTGTCAACCTCCAGGATGTCTCCTGCACCAAATGCCCTTTATTCCATTTTTTAAAAGATCGGAGATAATGAGCTATCAAATTACAGAGCTTGAGTTCTGCTGGAGTTCCCTCCTTGAAAAAGGAAAACCTGCAAGAAGAGGAGCTAGACCACAGCACCATCTAGCAGTAAGGATGTACGAAAGTCACTTACCTTTTCGAAGGGTGACATTCGCGGTGGGGGGGAGGCGCTCCGTCCCTCCCCCCCAAAATTCTGGCAGGGGGGCGCTCCATCCCTCCCCCCTAAAATTCTGGCCAGGGGGGAGGCGCTCCATCCCTCTCCCCCCGAATCCTGGCCGGCCAGCTCCACAAATGGCAGCACCCGTAGCCACCGCCATTTGCGTCCCTGCAGTCAGCGGTGATAGGCTACGTAAATGTTTACTTAGTGTATCACGGCTGATTTAAAAGGAAAAAAAGCGCATACGCAAATGGCGGCGCCCATGGGCGCCGCCATTTGCGTACGTGTGGGGTTTTTTTTCTTTTAAATCAGCTGTGATAGGCTACGTAAACATTTACGTAGCCTATCACAGTGTTTTTTTAAAATCTAGCCATGATAGGCTACGTAAATCTTTACTCAGCCTATCACGTTTTTTTGTTTTTGTTTTTTTTTAACTGGAAATGGTGGTGGTGGCAGCCGGTTGGAAGACCGGCAGCCGCCGCCGAACCGCCGCCGAACTGCCGCTGGAGCTGCCGCCGCCAGGAAGATTCACCGAAGGTAAGTGCCGTCCCGGGGGGGGGGCAGACCGTTTTGCCACCGATTTCGGGGGGCCGAATGCGCTGGCATTCGGCCTCCCCAAGATTCGTGGCGAAATTCTCTGACATCCCTAGCAGCTGTATTATGAAACATATGGAAGACTCAGATAAGGGAGAAAAGGGGGGAAGGAAGCGCATGTCAAGGGAGTCTGTCATGATCCTGCATTTAAAACAGAAGCGGAAAGCCCCGTTTTAAATGTGGGATTTTAGGCTGGTGTAGAGATGCTCAAAGACACACCATTGGTATATGTAGGTCTGTACAGTAAAGCATGTACTGTACCACTGAGCTATGACCCTTCCCCTTGTATCCCCATTCTTATCAATGGACAGCCATCAGGGAGATAGGCATACACAAAACGTTCTATCTGCCTTTCAAAAGAGCTGCTAAACTGGAGCGGGGTGGGTAATTTGCCAGAAGAACAGCATTTTATTGACAGCATCATGGCCAATATATCATCGTCTCTCACTGTGACTCTTTACTGCAAGCCTGTTTACAGAAAATTAAAAGCCTCTCCTTATTTGCCCCAAGGTATTTCATAGTGCGATCATAATGAGCCTATTTACTTGGAAGCCCATCCCGTTGATTCCAACAGCACTGATGTCCAGGAAGGTTTGTTTTAGGGATGTCAGAGAATTTCACCACGAATCTCAGGGAGGCCGAATGCCAGCACATTCGGCCCCCCGAAATCGGTGGCAAAACAGTCTGCCCCCCCACCCCCCCGGGAAGGGACTTGCCTTGGGCGAATCTCCCTGGCGGTGGCGGCTGCGGCGACGGTTTGGCGGTGGTTCAGCAGCGGCGGCTGCAGCGGCCAGTCTTCCGACTGGCTGCTGCCGCTGCCATTTCCAAGTTTAAAAAAAAAAAAAAACACGTGATAGGCTACGTAAAGATTTACGTAGCTTATCACGGCTAGATTTTTTTAAAATATCGTGATAGGCTACGTAAATCTTTACGTAGCCTATCATGGCTGAGTTAAACAAAAAACCAAAAAACCGCGCGTACGCAAATGGCGGCACCCATGGGAGCCGCCATTTGCGTTCCTTATTTTGGCACGTCTAGTCTACGTAAACATTTACGTAGACTATGGCGAAAATAAGGGGAACTCAAATAGCATAGCGTCTACGCTATTTGCGTTCCCCTTATTTTCGCCATAGTCTACATAAATGTTTATGTAGACTCGACGTGCCAAAATAAGGAATGCAAATGGTGGTGCCCATGGGCGCCGCCATTTGCGTACGCGCGGTTTTTTTTTTTAACTCAGCCGTGATAGGCTATGTAAACATTTACGTAGCCTATCACGGCTGACTGCAGAGATGCAAACGGCAGCGTTCTACAGCCGCCGCCATTTGCAGACCCGGCCAGCCAGGAGGATTCACGGCCGGAGGGACGGGGTGCCTCCCCCCCGGCCAGAATTTCGGCCGGAGGGATGGGGCGCCTCACCCCCCAGCCAGAATTTCAGTGGGGAGGGATGGGGCACCTCCCCCCGCCCTAAATTTCAGGGGGAGGGACAGAGCGCCTCCCCCCTACCGCGAAGCAAGCTGCGGGACCAGGTAAGGGACTTTCGTCCATCCCTAGAATCAAGTGAGGTAAATGAAGAAGATAATTAGCAATCAAAGTTCAAGAAAAGGATTTGTTGTCAAGTTTGTCAACACTGAAACTTGTCTCTTTTATATAAGATTGCGGAAACCCACCTTGGGTCATTGGGGTATGGCATGCACCAAATAAAAAGAAATAAAATACATCTGAGCTAATTAATTTACATTGCCTCAGCTAAAGAAACTTCAGGGTTGTAAGAATTAGTATAGGTCAGGCTTCTTTTTCTCTGTAAAAAAAACCCCTTTCATTAGCTCTATGCATTTTATTTGGTAGTGATCAGGACTGGTGGCTTACTTGAATGGACATTTCGCCCACTGTGTTTCTTTCACAGAGCCTGCTTCCATAGTTTATAGAGAAAATCAGGGAAAAATATAAAACCCTCGCAGCCAATTTTCAAATGGGTTTATTAATTTTAACTTGTGGGGATTTCTGTAGGGGCATCTTCTCTGGGGGGGAAAATAAGTATCCATGCAGCTGGTGTACTAAAGTCCATCTGGATCATGGCCTTTCAGTTTGGTATAAGAACTTGTAACTGGGCTGTGATTAGGAATGATAATTGCTTAAGATCTTCTTTTCAGTAGAGCGACATAAAAATATATGATTGGTCAGGGTTGCTTGTACCTCCAACAGGGAGAGAGACAAGAATAGAGAGATCAGCACAGAGATCTGGGATAAAAATGGGGTACACCTTTTGTTACAGATTTATCACAGTTTTCCCAAACAGAGAGAGCAAGAACTCTCATGTGGTAGTTCCCAGTCCAGCTGCTCTTAACGCTTCCCTAGCCATAAAATCCATTTAGGTACACTGAGGAGCCCCGATTCAATATTCACAATTTCCCCATCCTATATATCCCATCTATGCTTAAATCCCTGTTAATTTAGAAGTGCTACTTATTAGGGATGAATGAAAGTCTCTTACCTTTTCGCGAAATTGATTCGAGGTGGGGGGGAGGTGCGCTGTCCCTCCCCCCGAAATTCTGGCCAGGGGAGAGGCACTCCGTCCCTCCCCCCTGAAATTCTGGCCAGCCGGCTCCGCTCCGCAGGGATTCTGCGGAGCCGCCGGCCAGCTCCGCCAGCAGCCGGACATCTGGCCGCTGGCTAGCAGGGACGCAAATGGCGGCGGCTGTAGCCGCCGCCGTTTGCGTCCCTGCAGTCAGCCATGATAGGCTACATAAATGTTTATGTAGCCTATCATGGCTGATTTTTAAAAAAACCAAAAACGTGCGTACGCAAATGGTGGCTCCCATGGGCGCCGCCATTTGCGTTCCTTATTTTGGCACGTCTTAGTCTACGTGAACATTTATGTAGACTAAGATGGCGAAAACAAGGGGAACACAAGTAGCGTAGCGTCTACGCTATTTGTGTTCCCCTTATTTTCGCCGTCTTAGTCTACGTAAATGTTTACGTAGACTAAGACGTGCCAACATAAGGAACGCAAATGGCGGCGCCCATGGGCACCGCCATTTGCGTACGCGCGTTTTTTTCTTTTAAATCAGCCGTGATAGGCTACGTAAACATTTACGTAGCCTATCATGGTGTTTTTTAAAAATCTAGCCGTGATAGGCTACGTAAATCTTTACGTAGCCTATCACTTTTTTTTTAACTGGAAATGGCGGCAGCGGCAGCCGGTCAGAAGACCGGCCGCCACAGCTGCCGCCACCGAACCGCCGAACCGCCGCCGAACTGCCGCCAAACCGCCGCTGCCGCCAGGAAGATCCGCCCAAGGTAAGTCCTGTCCCAGGGGGTGGGGGGGGCAGACCGTTCCGTCACCGATTTCGGGGGCCGAATGCGCTGGCATTCGGCCTCCCCGAGATTCGTGGCGAAATTCTCTGACATCCCTACTTATCATTCAGCTGAACAGTTTGCATGACTCCACCACCAAATTAGTAGCTCATGCACACACTCCATAAAACCCACCCTCCAGCCAAATATCCTTGCTTTTCTCAGTACAATGCACACCATTACCACAGTGAAAGTCTGGATGGTTATCTGTTATCCATAAGTGCAGGATGTTGTCATTCACCACAGATTCATTCTGTTAGCCATGTAAGGAAGGGCGAAAACGCATGTGGCCACATACAGGTCACACACTATTAGTTTCTGTTTGTTGGGGTGACTGGGAGACTTGTCTATATTACTCTGCTCAGTGCCATTCAAGAAGTAGGAATGAACTGAGGATAGGGATGTATGAACCAGTCTCTACCTGTGTCAGTTTTACATGTATTCACTCATAAGTCTGTTCGATGTAATTTCTGCATCGTTCTGTGATTTGTTTTTAAAGAAAAACAATGCACAAACAAGATTACCAACCATTTGAAGGTTGTTAAAGGTCATGCAAAACCTGAAACATTTTATGCAATATGGTACCCATTTCTGTGGTACAATGATAATACATCCCAGACCCTCTCACAGGTGGTCAAATGAGAAGATCTCTTCTGATCTTCATGTGCAGGCAGGCTGATATGACTGTAGGCGGTCCTTCAAGTAATTTGGCCCCAAACTGTTTAAGGCTTTAAAGGTCAAAAACAGCACTTTAAATTGGGCTTGGAAACTCATTGGTAACCACTAGCAATGGAAACCATATAACCACTATACTGCTAGCACAGTATAGGCGTTATACGGTTGAATTGCCTTGCCCCTACCAACACTTGGGTGGCCATATTCTTCACCAGCTGAAGTTTCTGGACCATCCTCAAAGTCAGCCCCATGTACAACACATTACAGTAGTCCAGCCTGGGTGTCAGTAGTGCATAGATAACTGAAGCAAGGTCTGTCCTCTCCAGATAGCACTGCAGCTGAGAGGTCCAGAAGAGCCAACAGGGTTGCACTCTCTCCATCCATTCCCCAAGTCACTGACTAGGGTGACTAAGGCTGTTTCTGTCCCATAACCAGGTCTGAAACATGATTGGAGTGGTTCTAAATAATAGGATCTAGATTTGGTTTCATCAACAAGGGCCTCACCGCTGCTTCTTTCAAAGCTGTGGGAACCTCACTGTCTCTCAAGTAGGGATGTACGAAAATTCCACCACGGATCTCGGGGAGGCTGAATGCCAGTGCATTCGGCCCCCCAAAATCGGTGGTGGAATGGCCTGCCCCCCACCCCCCGTAAATCTTTATGTAGGCTAAAACGGCGAATCAAAAAGGGACGCAAATAGCACCCACTACGCTATTTGCGTTCCCCTTTATTTTCGCCGTCATAGTCTACGTAAATATTTACGTAGACTAAGATGGCCAAAAAGAAGGAATGCAAATGGCGGCGGCCGTAGCCGCCGCCATTTGTGTACGCGGGTTTTGATTTTTATCCCAGCCACGATAGGCTACGTAAATCTTTACGTAGCCTATCACATCGTTGTTGTTTTTTTAAAAAACCCAGCCGTGATAGGCTACGTAAATCTTTATGTAGCCTATCACATCATTTTGTGGGTTTTTTTTTTACAACGCTGCAAATGGCGGCGGCAGCGGCAGCCGGTCGGAAGACCAGCTGCCGCAGCCACTGCCGCCACAGCCGCCGCCAGAGCTGCTGCCACCCGGAAGACCCACCCCAGGTAAGTCTTGTCCCGGGGGGGATCCACGGGTGGGTGGGGGTTGGCAGGCCGTTCCACTATGGAGTTCGGGGGGCCGAATGCACTGGCATTCGGCCTCACCGAGGTCCGTGGCGGAATTCTCTGCCATCACTAGGCTGGACAGCCATCTCTCAGGGATGCTCTGACTTGGATTCCTGCATTGAGCATGAGGTTGAACTTGATGGCCTTGTAGGCCCCTTCCAACCGTACTATTCTATGATTCTATGATCTGCAAAATGTCTAGCAAATTGCTCACAGTGGGCCTTTGAGGATTTGAGCTGTTGTATTCTAGAGCCTAGAATACACCCAAGAGGCCTTTAACCACCCAAAAGAGTTCCGCTGGATGACACCGAACAGATGCAATGGTGGCGGAGAAGTAAGATTGCCACCGTCACTGCCACAGAATAAGATTGCAAATATGTTAAATGGTATTCATTATGAGTCTTCTGCTATTCACGCTCTAATTGTCGACCCAGTCATTTTCTCACCCTCAGCTCCTCAGAATACCAAGGAGTTGACATAGTTCTACGACTAGGTTGAGGACGTTTGGGAACAACCGTATCGACAGCCCTCATTCCAAGCGGTGACCGCAGCCTTGCCAGGACTACAGGCTAAGCCTGCAGGAAAATCCCCAAGAGACCTCAGAAATCCACCTGGGTGCATCCGCCTCCGGGGCAGACCATCAGGTTTGGTCCTTCAGCCTTGTAGAGGTTACATGTAACACTGAGAGTAAAAAGTGATCAGATAATGATCTGTCCTTGCCAATGGAGTTACTACTACTGGCATGGTTTGGAATAACACTACTCAGGCCCCTTCTGCCTTATCACCTGCCCACCCACAGCCCAAAGCCACTGCATAATGTCAGCCAGAAAAGAGATCCCAAAAGAACAGCAGCCTTTTTTTATACAGAAGGCCTCCCTGTTGGTCATACCGCCCTGTAGTGCACCTAGGGTTGGATATTGGGCCCTGCCACCCAGGGCCCTGCGGTCCAGCCCCCCCCCGACCATCCAGAATCAAGAGAGTAGCAGGTAATGAAGGTACCAGGGCAGCAGAAGCAAACTCTAGCTTATTCCTGTAGGCATGATGGTGCTATGATTTCAATGAATTTAAAATGCAAAACTGCACATGCTTAGAGCATTATTCTTTTTTAAATCAGGGCTGTCATGCAGTTGTTGGTGTTGTAACATATCAAGAATATAAAAGCAGTTGTTAAGCATTGAATGGCAGGTGGGGAGAACAGAAACGTTAGTTGTGTGCTTCACAATCAAAGTAATACACATGGCCATCTAAACCCTCCTTCCATCCATAAGACCATGAAGCCAGGTCTAAAATTACCTAGTTGCGCCATTGACACCACCCTCTGTTCTCTACTCCCTCTCCACACTCACGCAATAAGCTCCCAGCAGAAGATGGCCACAGCCCTTGTCATTACGTGCAAAGAAAATACTCTCCAAAACTTTAAGTAATTTATATTCTTGTTGTACTATTACATTCATGTTCAAAAGTCTACATTTTGTGGTGAATTCAATACACCAGCTTGAAGAGTAACTATTTGTAAACAAACCACAGTGTTTCAGAAAATGCCTACATCTGATCGAAGGCATCTTGTTTTAATTAGCAAAGTGTCTTTTTCATAATGCATGCCTATGCAGGGCAGTGTTTCAAATCCAAGAGGAGCTATTCCTTTGGGGTATTCCCCCCCCCCATTTAAAATATTCTGGTTCAGATCAGTGGCTTGTAAATATAGTTTCTGCCTTAATATCTGTCACAGTGTTTGCTTACTTTTAGCTAGGGATGTACAAATCCCTTACCTGGCTCTGTGCCGGGGCATCCGCGGTGGGGGCGAGGCGCTCTGTGCCTCCCCTCAGAATCCTCCCTGGCCAGCTCCGCTCTGTGGCGGCTCCACGGAGCCGCCGGCCAGGGCCAGCCACAGCCAGAGTTCCGGCCATGGCTGGACTGCTACAGCCGCAAATGACGGCCATTGTAGTGGCTGCCATTTGCGTCCTTGCAAGCAGCCGTGATAGGCTACGAAAGTATTTATGCAGCCTATCACGGCAAAGAGCAGGGACGCAAATAGCGGCTGCTACACCATTTGTGCCCCTGCTCTTTTCCGTGATAGGCTACGTAAATACGTAGCCTATCACGGCTGCAAGAATGCAAATGGTGGCCGCAGCAGCCTGGCCGCAGCCAGCCGGGAGACCAGCTGGAGCCAGAGCCGCCACTGTCCACCCCAGGTAAGCTCCATCCTGGGGTGATTCCGCAGGGTGGTGGGGGGCAGGAGGCCATTCCGCCATGGATTCCGGGGGGGGGGTGGATTCTAAAGAATCCAGCCTCACTGGAATCCGTGGCGGAATTCTCTGACATCCCTACTCTTAGCAAGGCCTCATTCTTTGTTTCCTCAAGGCTCCTCATTTGGTAGTTTCTAAATCTTCACTTTGTTTAACAGCCATACCACAGAATCTTAATTAAAAAGAAACATTCACTTTCTTACACTGCTCAGTACAAGAAACCACCAGGCCAAATCTTACGATAAACTGACATAGATCAATCCACTTTGGACAGCAGATACCAGAGGGAATCCCATTTTCTTCTTTATGATGTCCTCTGTATCTCATTTCAAACAAACAAACAAACAAACAAACAAACGTGTTGCATTATTTTGCCTTTTTCCTTCAGGAGCGAAAAGTATTACATAAGACATTTTCATATTAACTTGCAAAACAAAAGAACAACATCAACAACAAAACCCCAAGGACTTTAAAAAAATTTCTCTGATGTTTCAGTTATTCTCCCGGACAAAGAGCTTCCTCAGTTGTCTGTTCTACAAAGGTGGGAAGAAAACTCCTAATAGTGTCCTTCCACTAGTGGAACGGACATAACTTTCAGACTGAATTGTCCCTCCCCCCTGCAACCCACAATCTGCTTGAGAGGGTTGGGGAACCACCACAGCAGATTTGAGGTATGTGTGGGATGCTGGGGAGGGGAGCATAGGGAGCACGGGGAGAGGGAAATTCCTACTGTGCAAGCAGAAGTCTGCTCACATAACATTGGATGTAGCCCAGAGTATAGCCTACAGAGGAACAAATATAGAATAATAAACATATTGGTCAGGATGCAAGGGGAGGTTATGTGGGGGAAGGATAATGACAGTGCTAAAGTAAAAAAAAATAATAACCAATTTGGTGTATAGATTTGATAGGACCTAGTTTAAGTTTTGTTGGTTCCATTTTCGATATCTAAGAAAGCCTATAGACACGAAAATGTAGTATGTTTAATATCCAAAGCAAAAGCTTCTGATCTCCTTAGGCATCCAAAAGAGGAGAAGAAGGGGAAATGAGAGAGCCCAAGGCTCACTGGAGCTTGTTCACTGAGTGAGATTCTTGTTATATCTGAACTAGGCCAGTAAGAAAGATATATACCCAGAATGTTTCAGGAGGGACAGGAAATGAGCTTCTTAAAGTTAAACTCACAGACATCACAACTCACAGTTCACATGACAGACAGCATGTCATGCAAACTCTGAGTTCGCACAACAGGTTGTGAGCCTGCAGAACGTGCGGCCACCATCGTATGTGCAGCAAGCTTGGGGTAGGGATGGCGGAGAATTTCTCCCCGAATCATCGGGAGGCCGAGCGCCAACACATTCGGCCCCCTGAAATCGGCGGTGAAATTCTCCGCCCCCCCGCCCCCCCGGGACGGGACTTACCTTTGGCGAATGTCCCTCCCGGCGGCGGGTCCCGGCGGCGGTTCGGCATCGTTTCGTCACGGGTGAGGGCGGCGGCCGGTCTCCCGACCGGCTGCCGCCGCCGCCATTGCAAAAAAAAAAAAACTAAAGTAAAAAAAACCCCACACACCTGTGCATAGGCTACGTAACGATCTACATAGCCTATCACGGCTAGATTTCCAAAGTCAGCCATGATAGGCAACGTAAATAGTCACGTAGCCTATCACGGGTGACTTTGGAGAAAAAAAAAAGCGCGTATGCAAATGGCGGCGGCCCATGGGCGCCGCCGTTTGCGTTCCTTATTTTGGCACGTCTAGTCTACGTAAAGATTTACATAGACTACGGCGAAAATAAGGGCACGCTATTTGCGTTGCCCTTATTTTCGCCGTAGTCTACGTAAATGTTTACGTAGACTAGACGTGCCAAAATAAGGAATGCAAATGGCGGTGCCCATGGGCCGCCGCCATTTGCATACGTGCTTTTTTTTTTCCCCAAAGTCACCCGTGATAGGCTACGTGACGATTTACGTAGCCTATCATGGCTGACTTTGGAAATCTAGCCGTGATAGGCTACGTAAATCGTGACGTAGCCTATCACGGGGTCTTTTTTTTTTTTACTTTTTGTTTCGTGGCCGGGGAGACGGGGCGCTTCTCCCCAGCCTGAATTTCAGCCGGGCGAGGCGGGAAGCCTCCCCCCCTTTGCCTGAACTTCGGGGGGAAAAGCGAAGCGCCTCCCCCCCACCGCGAAGCCAAGCTGCGAAAAGGCAAGTGACTTTCGTACATCCCTAGCTTGGGGTATGTCAGGGTTAAACTGGTCTGTTTCAGAACCGACATGAACCTAAGTGGGGTTCATTCACTGGGTTCACATGACATGACAACCTCCAAGTGGGGATTCCATATTCAACTTGGCACCCATGAGCACCGTGGCTTGTCAAGCTGTGGCGTGTCGTCCAAACCCAGTCATTGTCTCTTCAAGCTGTGGCGTGTCGTCCAAACCCGGTCATTGTCTTTTCAAGCTGTGGCGTGTCGTCCAAACCCGGTCATTGTCTTTTCAGTAGTGGGGCAAAAACAAAAGCAAAGC
Source organism: Heloderma suspectum (assembly GCF_057233095.1). NCBI lineage: Eukaryota > Metazoa > Chordata > Lepidosauria > Squamata > Helodermatidae > Heloderma > Heloderma suspectum. Next base: position 280,519,403 of record NC_139458.1, read on the forward strand.
TCCAGCTCGGCACATGACTTTCTCCTTTGCATGCAGGATCATACCTTGGACCCCAGCCTTTACATGGAAATAAGTCCAACTTGCTTTAAGGGAACATTGATTGTCTTAGTCTAACTATGTAAGAGTTCAGTGTTCTACAGTAGCATTTTACTGCTACTGCAGAACACCGTTGACAGTCTGCCTCCTGCAAGGGTGGTCATGTGTCCTACTTTACCGAGGAGGGTCTTCTATTTAAAGGACTATCAGAGGACAGTCCTCTGTTCGAAGGAGTCTTCTGTCTGAAGGGCTGTCCAGTCCAAGTCAGGTTTAAACATAAAGAACCATAAGAAACTATAGGAAGGGAGAGCAGGGAGTGCCCTTGAAGTTGCCCATCATCAACAGTTAGCCCTTCATCAACAGACTGAGCAGATACACAGGACACCTGGTCACAGTCCTCCCTTCTATGGTGATAAGAATTGGATTTCTATTTAAATTATAGTAATGATTTCTAAATTTGCATCTATACATATACATTCGCATGTGCAATTTTTATACAGCCCCGTGTCCTCTTTTGACGTCTTTTTTGGGGAAGCTTGCTGAGCTGCCTTAAACTCAGCTCCACCTCCCAATCTCAGCTCTTTGGCGCGTCACAGCTAGAGAGAGCTAAAGGCCTGGATTCGACGAGAGACTTCTGCCTGCTGGAGACTGGCTTCGTCGTCGTTCCAGCCACCTGGACCCAGCGTGCTTCTGCTATCGAAGCACCTATCGAGTTGCGCCGGCCGTCGGGAGAGCCAACGTTGCTGACGTTAGAGGGAGTGTCGCTGGGCCAGCCTCTGACGGCGCTCGCTGCCTCCGGGGCTCCGGAGTTCTTGGTGATATCGTGCCCGCCTCCCTCCCTCCCTCTCCGGCTCTTTTCTCCTCGTTCACTCGGAGCGCCTGCCGCGGCCCCAGGTTTGCCGGTGGCACGGCGGCAGCGCTCGTGTGCGAAACTCCTCCTCCCCCGCAGCTGGCCTTTTACTGTCTGTGTGAGCGCCGGCTGCGGCTCTGGGTGTGCGCACCTGGGTGTGGCACTTTTAGTCTTCTTCTGCGGGGTCTGGGTGGGGTGGCGCGCACCCGCCCGCCTGCCCGCTCGTTCACCCCCCCACTCACCTTGCCCGCCCGTTCGCTCACCCGCCCGCTCGCTCACCTGTCCCCTCGCTTACCCACCCTCCCGCTCGCTCGCTGTTTGTCTGCCGGCCCACGGGCCAGTTGGCCGGCTCTTGGCCCACCTGCCGGCCGGCCTGTCTATCTGGCTGCTGGCCTCTTCCTTACCGCACCTTCCGCCAGCCCCGGTGGACGCGGATGTGCGCTTGTGCCGCCGTGGCCTCAGAGGCATTAATACCGGCAGGGAGCGTCGGCGGTGCGAGTGAGCGCGGCGCCGGTGTTTGCTGGTGCCAGCGCTTGCAGCGGCGGCATGCCTGCCTCCCTCTCGACAGCCGAGACTGCCTGGTTGGGAGGGGCGCCTGGCTGCTGAGTGTTTATACACCCAGCACCAATTGGTCGCCTCCCAGGGGCTCGAGACGTCCTCCCCCCAATAAATAAATAAATACAATTAAGTAATTAATTAAGTATTTAATTAATTACATTGTGAAACAGCTGCGGCTGCCTGTTTGGCGCCTCCTGAGCCAGGGCGCCCTCGGCTGGGGGCGCGCGCGCTCAAGCGCAGCTCCATCACCTCTGGCCCCTTGCTGCGCCCCTTGAACTCTGATCTCCTACCTAACGGTAGTAGCGGCACTCCCATCTTCATCCCCAGGCCTCTCTGTCTTGGTCTGGAACTCGTATCCGCAGATCTTGAAGACTGTGGGGTGGCTGCCTGTTGCCCGGGGTGCCCAGTTGCTTTCTTAATTCTTTGATAGCAGCTAAGCTTAATTCACTTTCTGCATCATGCCTCCCAAGAAGGGCCAAGGTGGTAAGAAAGGGAAGGGGAGGGCCCCACCCCCTCCCCAAAAGACCGTTGCCAAGGCCCGATTCTGAGTCTGATGAGGACGCAGACCCGGTACTGGCATCAATTCTTTCTCGTCTGGAAGCTGCTGAGCGTTCCTCGGGGATCCCTCTCCCTCCCCCGGCCAGGCCCAAAAAGCCCTCAGTGGTCCAGCCCAAGCGAACGCGACAGCAGACCCAACGCTCGTTGCTTCTTTCTATTTCAGCTCGCCTGGACGCTACTGAGGCATCCACCTCCTCTTCCTCGGCTCTTCCAGAAGGCTCACCGCCTTCAGTGGAGCTCCTCCCTTCTGCGGCCTCATCTTCCCTGGGCGCACAAGCAACAACGTCGGTTTTTCCAGCTGGGGATCAGAGCATGCCCATGATTGATACAGGTGAGACTGCTTTGGTACCTCAATTTGCCTGGCCAGGCATGGGGCAAATCAACCCCTGGGGCTGGGCGCCGTTAGGGATGGCCGTGAATTTCTCCACGAATCTCAGGGAGGCCGAATGCCAATGCATTCGGCCCCCCGAAATTGGCGGTGAAATTCTCCGCCCCCCCCCCCGGGATGGGACTTACCTCCCTCGAATGTCGGCGGGTCCTGGTGGCGGATCGGCGGCGGTTTGGCGGGGGCAGGGGCAGTGGCCAGTCTTCTGACCGGCTGCCACCACCGCCATTACAAAACAAAGTAAAAAACAAACAAACACATGATAGGCTACATAACGATTTACGTAGCCTATCACGGCTAGATTTCCAAAGTCAGCCGTGATAGGCTACGTCAATCGTTACGTAGCCTATCACGGGTGACTTTTGGGGGAAAAAAAAAGCGTGTACGCAAATGGCGGCGCCCATGGGCGCCACCATTTGCATTCCTTATTTAGTCCTGGGTAGTCTACGTAAAGATTTACGTAGACTATGGCGAAAATAAGGGCAACGCTAAGACTAGACGTGCCAAAATAAGGAACGCAAATGGTGGCGCCCATGGGCCACCGCCATTTGCGTACGTGCTTTTTTTTTTTCCCAAAGTCACCCATGATAGGCTACGTAACGATTTACGTAGCCTATCATGGCTGACTTTGGAAATCTAGCCGTGATAGGCTACATAAATCACGGATGTGTTTTTTTCCCCCCACTTTTGTATTTAGCGGCCGGGGAGACAGGGCGCTTCTCCCCGGCCTGAATTTCGGCCGGGCAAGGCGGGGCGCCTCCCCCCCTGGCCTGAACTTCAGGGGGAGAACCGAAGTGCCTCCCCCCCACCGCAAAGCAAGCTGCGGGACCAGGTAAGTGCCTTTCGTACATCACTAGGCACCGTGGTTTACTCTTCAGGGCGGCCCAGTCCCCCCTCTTCCGCTTCCTTCAGTTACTTCAGCCCCCGCAGTTAGTACTCCTCAGCCCGTTGCCTCGGCCTCAACTCCTAGTTCAACTGCTCCGGTGGCCAGCCCACCCAGTTCATTGGGGCCTGGCGCCACATTCCCCTTACTACTACCAGCAGGAGACGCCACCATGCCTGCCCCGCCACTAGTCCAGCCTCATCCGCTTAACGTCGCCTCTGCCAGTGTTTGGCAGGGGCCTGCCGGTTCGGTTCGTGACCCCTAGCTTCCCTATCTCCTCCCCTACTAGCCCCACAGTTGTCCCCGGTTGACCCATGCGCCAACCTGAGTCGAGGAGCTATGCCCACAGGTGCTAGGTCCTCCCCTATTGGTTTTCACTTAACCATTGCCACCAGAGAAAAGATTTTGCGGGGTGAATTTATTGATGTCTTTGCCCTGCTCTTTTGTTAGCCCGAACCCAGTGACAAAGATAGGACCCGTGACCAGGATCCTGAGCGGAGCAAAGCTCGCAAGGTGCCTCGCACCTAGGGGTGGACGAAAGTCACTTACCTGTCGTCGAAGGCCGTTCGTGGTGGGGGGGAGGCGCTTCGCTGCTCCCCCCGTGAAGTTCAGGCCGGGGGGTGAGGCTTCCCGCCTCGCCCGGCCGAAATTCAGGCCATGGGGGAGGCTTCCCGCCTCGCCCGGCCGAAATTCAGGCCGGGGAGGAGGCGCCTCGCCTCGCCCGGCTGCGAACGCGAAAGTAAAACAAAAAACAAAAAAACGCCCCCTGATAGGCTACGTGACGATTCACGTAGCCTATCATGGCTAGATCTGCAAAGTCAGCTGTGATAGGCTACGTCAATCGTCACGTAGCCTATCACGGGTGACTTCAAAAAAAAAAAAAAAAGCGCGTACGCGAATGGCGGCCCCCATAGGGAGCCGCCATTCGCATTCCTTATTTAGTCGCTGTAGTCTACGTAAATGTTTACGTAGACTACGGCGAAAATAAGGGCAACGCAAATAGCGTTACCCTTATTTTCGGCGTAGTCTACGTAAACATTTACGTAGACTACAGCAACCAAATAAGGAACGGGAATGGCGGCTCCCTATGGGGGCCGCCATTATCCGTACACTCTTTTTTTTTTCAAAGTCACCCGTGATAGGCTACGTGACGATTCACGTAGCCTATCACGGCTGACTTTGCAAATCTAGCCGTGATAGGCTACGTGAATCGTCACGTAGCCTATCAGGGGGCGTTTTTTTTTTCTTTCATTGTAATGGCGGTGGCGGTAGCCGGTCGAAAGACCGGCTGCCGCTCCCGCCTCGCTCAAACACCCGCCGAACCGCCGGCCGGACCAGCCACCGGGAGGGACATTCGGTGAAGGTAAATCCCGTCCCGGGGGGGGGGTGCGGGGGGCAGGGGGGGTGCAGAGGATTTCTCCCTGAAACTTGTTCGGGGGGCCGAACACGTTGGTGTTCGGCCCCCTGAAGTTTCGGGGAGAAATTCTCCGCCATCCCTACTCGCACCTGGGCGAATTGGTTGCCAGGTTTTTTAATTTACGCTGGCATCCTCCAACAGAGATTCCCTGAGAGGGCTTGGGTTCTCACCAAGTACCTCGACATAATATACAGGGCTTACTCCAAATATGAAGGGAGCGCATGGCTGGCCTACGATGAGGCCTTCCGAAGGAGGGCCGCCGTTGACCCTTCCATGCGCTGGGATCTGAAGGACCAGGACTTTTGGCTCCAATTCATGACCCCTTCCAGGCCAGGCTTCGGCGACAGGTCCGACAGCGGCCACATCCTGGCCAAGCTGTCACCCGCAATAGCCGCCAGGCCTATTGCGGGTCCAGGGGTTCAACACCGCTGGCTGTGCTGGGAGTTCAGCTCCAAAGGTTCCTGCTCCCATAACCCATGCTGCTTCCGGCATGAGTGCTCCTTTTGTGGCGGTCAACACTCCTGCTCCTCTTGCCTGAGAGCCAGAGGTTGGAAAGGTCACCCAAGGGATGGCCGTGGTGGCAGAAAACAGGGCAGTGGGCATCCTCCCCCTCCCAAAGGGCCCCAGCCCAGTTAAGATTCTTCCACTCCTTCAACTTCTAGGGCGTTATCCAAATCGGTGGGCAGCGATCTACTTGGAACGCGGCTTTTACACTGGGTTTCAGGATCCCCTTTAAGGGTCTGCGCAAGCCATATTTGACCGGTAGCCACTGGTCTGTTCTTAGCATGCGGCGCTTGGTGCAAGATAAAATTAACAAAGAAGTTCAGTCAGGTCAGGTCATCGGCCCCTTTTCCTCGCCCCTGCTACCCAACCTGAGGATTTCCCTTTTCGGAATTATCCCCAAGAAATCGCCCGGTGAGTTCAGGTTAATTCATGACCTCTCTTTCCCCAAGGGCCAGTCGGTTAACGATGAAATCCCAGATTACCTATGTTCCGTGCGTTATACATCCTTTGACACTGCAGTAGCCATGATAAGAGCCTTGGGTCGCGGGGCATTGATGGGCAAGTGTGATATCAAATCCACTTTTCGCATTTTGCCTATCAATCCTCTGGATTTTGATTTGCTCGGATTTTCCTTCCAGGACAAATTTTACATCGACTGCGCCCTCCCTATGGGATGCTCCATCTCTTGCGCCATGTTTGAAATGTTTAGTACCTTTCTGGAATGGGCCATACGGGATAAGACGGGCTGCGGCGATGTGATCCATTATTTGGATGATTTCCTGTTTGCTGGACCCGGGGACAGCAGTCAATGCTCTGACCTGATTAGGGCATTCATATCCCTTTCCTCAGATTTAGGTGTCCCTTTGGCACATGAGAAGACAGAGGGCCCAGCTGTTACTTTGACGTTCTTAGGGATCGAGCTCGATACCCTCGCACAATGTTCTCATCTCCCTCACGATAAATTGCTGGTACTTAAAAATAAGCTCCAGTCCATCTTGCACCTTTGTAAAGTCTCCCTTAGAGCCCTCCAGGAAGTTGTTGGCCATTTGAACTTTGCTTGTAGGGTGGTGGCCCCCGGCCGCGCATTCCTGCGACGGCTCTGCTGGGCAATGCGGGGTCTTCAACTCCCGCATCATCGCACCAGAGTCACCTCTGCTATGCACATGGACCTGCGGGTATGGCTTAAATTCCTGAGGGACTTTAATGGCATCTCCTTTTGGAGATGTGAGTTACTTCTATGAGCCGACATGCAGATCCATTCGGACGCGGCTGGCACCTTTGGTTTTGGGCTAATTTGGTGAGACGGGTGGTGCCTGGGCCAGTGGCCAGAGACCTGGGCTGCTGGCTGTATCTGTCGGGACCTCACCTTCCTGGAATTCTTCCCCATTTACGTGGCTGTACATATTTGGGCAGACTTGATGGCCAACTCTGTTGCCCTTTTTTGGTGCGACAACTTGGCTGTAGTGCACGTCATTAATACATTATCCTCCAGAAACCAAAGGGTCATGGAATTAGTTAGAGCATTTACCCTCCAATGCCTATGCCACAACATATGGTTCCGCGCCCGCCATGTGCCGTGTCTGGGGAACCTTGTAGCTGATGCTTTGTCACAAAACCAGATCGACAGGTTCCGTGCGTTGGCTCCGTGGGCACGTCCGCTGCCAGACCCCATGCCAGATGAACTGTGGGAGATGGGCGCTCTCAAGTCGAACACGCTATCCTGAGCTCTATAGGCCCCAGCACTAGAGCTGCCTACGAGAGAGCAGGTAGGGAGTTTTGCGCCTTCAGGTGCGGACTTCAGTTACAGGATGTGCGGCCCTTACCTGTGGACCACTTGTTACAATTCTGCATACATCTACATAACAAGGGACTGTCTGCTAGGACCATTTCGGGGAGGCTTGCGTCTTTGGCCTTCTAGGCCAAAGTGCAAGGGGTGGAGGACTCCACATCAGATTTCCGAATTAGGAGGGCTCTGCAAGGCTGGGCACGGATGTCTCCCGCCCTGCCAGATTCCAGGCATCCTTTGTCGCCAGTTATTCTTGTAGGGCTTCGGGCATTGTGGCCCTCCATTTGCTCTTCTCCATATGAAGCCTCCCTCTTTCACGCTGCAGCTTTAACAGCCTTTTTGGGGGCCCTCAGGATTTCAGAACTGGTCTGGGCATCCAAATCCAACACCACCGGGAGGGCCTTGAGGTACTCCAATATCCAGATCCATCCTAGCCTGATTCACCTCCATATTCGACGATCAAAAACCGACCAGTCAGGCAAGGGAGCATTGGTGGCCCTTAACCGGGCCCAGGCTGATGACTTATGACCTGTCAGGGCTTTGCGGACTTTCATTGAGCACCGCGGGGCAAGGGAGGGTCCCCTATTTTGTCATGTTGACGGTTCACCACTGACAAAGTTCCAATTTTGGGCAGTCACTAAATTAGCCTTGACCACACTGGGTCTGGGGCATTATCGTTTCGGGACTCACTCATTCTGTATTGGGGCGGCCTCTACGGCAGCTGCCATAGGTTTTCATCCAAGCAAGTGAAGGTGGTAGGGAGATGGCGCTCCAGAGCCTTCCGCTCTTACATTCACAAGTTGCCGGATGCTTCATGATGATTCTCTTCGCCTTCTCCAATGTTTTATTTAGATGGGATTCAACTGATGCCGGTACGGGTGCTCATTTGTGGGCACAGTATGGTTTTTTGGGCTGCCTGCAGAGCTTCTACGTAAGCCTTCGGATCCCGGCTGCAGTTTCCCCAACAGGTGGCGATACAATGGCTTGGCCGACGGGGTATGCGATGGGACGGTCTTCTCCCCACACTCTTTCAATGAGGTTTGGTCAGTTTCCCTCCACAGGTCCTGGTGTTACACCTAGGAGGGAACGACCTGGGCTACAAGCCTGGAAAGGGGTTGATCGAGCAGGCATTGGCAGATCTGCAGATGATCAGACATCGCTGGCCGGGGGTGACCAAATTATGGTCCTCAATGCTCCCGAGAATCATGTGGAGGGCGCAGAGCAATGTGGCCATGGAACGGGCCCAGCGCAAGGTGAACAGAGAACTGGCACGTGGGTTGTCAGATCATGGTGATGGTTGCATCAACCACCAAGGAATCCATTGGACTAGGAGGGAGCTTTACAGGCAGGACGGCGTCCACCTGTCAGACATAGGGAATGACTTATTTTTGGCTGATCTGCAAAGGGGCCTGCGGGAAGTTCTTCTGCGCAGGTGGGGGGAGTTTCACAAGCAATAGGCTTGTGACTGCTGTTGAGGCTAGGATGGGCAAAACAGGAAAGGGAGTAGGGATGGTGTGCATGCAGAGGCACCTTATGGTGACAGGTGACGACTGAGGCCCCCCGAATAGATTGTGCAGCTCGGCGGGGGGATAAGGGTTGCCTGGGAGACCAACCCTACTCACTCACCCAGGTGTTGTGCGGCACCGGGTTGGGAGTGACACCGGAAGATCTACCTCCCCCAGAAGGAGCAGTCCGAAGGGATGGCGAGACCACTGCCACCCCTCAGGCTGGGTGTGTTTTCACCCAAGAAGTGTCAGATAGCCGCTGACACAGTTAGATGCCCGTCCTAGTTACCCCTTTGCAAATATTTCAATAAAATGTGGCCCAATTTTCAACCCAAGCTTGTTGTCTGCGTCTTCTTTGACCCATCTCCGCTCGCAAATGCCCTACCCGGCACCAGCTTGTCTGGCTAAAAGGGGGGGGGCATTGCGGGCGGGTGGGATGACAAGACGTAGGGGCCTCTGATTGGTGCACCCCAGTGGCACCACAATGCAGGGAGGGGCATGCTGAGCTGCCTTAAACTCAGCTCCCCCTCCCAATCTCAGCCCTTTGGCGCGTCGCAGCTCCCTCCCACCCTCCCCTTAGCAGTGTGAGTTTTTGCCGGTTGCCCCTTCGGGAGCCATGTAGGAATTTTTTGGCTCACAGTCCGATTGGCCTAGGGCTGTGGGTCTTTTTTGCCTACATCACACTGTTAGTTGGGGTGGGTGTGTCCTATAGGGGAATATGGTATATATAATTGGTCACATTCCACTTGGCGGCTAGGACAGGCAAAACAGGAAAGGGAGTAGGGATGGTGTGCATGCAGAGGCACCTTATGGTGACAGGTGACGCCTGAGGCCCCCCGAACGGGTTGTGCGGCTCAGTGGGGGGATAAGGGTTGCCTGGGAGACCAACCCTACTCACTCACCCAGGTGTTGTGCGGCACCGGGTTGGGGGTGACACCGGAAGGTCTACCTCCCCCAGAAGGGGCAGTCTGGAGGGATGGCAAGATCACCGCCACCCCTCAGGCTGGGTGTGTTTTCGCCCAAGGAGTGTCAGATAGCCGCTGACACAGTTAGATGCCCGTCCTAGTTACCCCTTTGCAAACATTTCAGTAAAATGTGGCCCAATTTTCAACCCAAGCTTGTTGTCTGCGTCTTCTTTGACCCATCTCCGCTCGCAATAGTGGCTTTTTTGGAGGCCCTGTAATTCCTCAAAGGTCCACAGCTTTCCTGTAGGTACTCATCCAACCAAAGCTATTGCAAACTCATGCACAAAGCTAGACTGCAATTATCATTTACTGTGATTTTTACAAGCAACAGTATCTCATGATTTGATTCTCATGACCTATCCCCAGAGAAGCCATTTCTTGGCAAATCTGTTTTATACAATTTATAGTGTCTCCTACATCTGGTGCAAGCCAAAAATATATTAGAATTCACATAAACTCAACAGTTATTAGTTAAGTCTGAATTAACTCAGTTTTTCAGCATGGAACATTTCCCACTCAGGAGCATTAAATAATTTTGTAATGCCTCTAATTTACATAATAAAAGTTGGCAGCACACCCTCCACTATTAATTGCATTTTCGCTTGCTATAAAACTTTCATTCTTGTTCATCATAAAAATTATGTGTATAAATTCAATTGCTGATATTTTGTTGATAGGTTCTTCTCAGTTAGTGATGAAAACTGAAACAAAGAAGACCAATAAAACATAAATTGCATTAAAGAAAGCAAGAAATCAGAATTTGGCTCCCACCCCTTTCAATTTCACCAAATTAGTTTCCTGGACATTTCAATTACAGCCAGTGTAAGCGCTGCACTAAATATTTTCTAAGAACTGCCATATATCAGCCAAAATGAGTGACATTACAGATGCTGATTAGGTATAACTTTTAAGTAGCACTTCCAGATGTTACAAACTGAGAAAAAGCACCTCCTACAAAGTGATTGTTTTGTTTTGCTGAAGGTGATGTAGAATATTTAATCTAGGCTGCTTCTAAAGGGTGGCTCCATGAAGTAATGAATCATTGCTCTTCTGCCGTAAGCAGCTACAAGCACAATTGCAACTGACTTTATTTATTTATTTATTTATTTATTTATTTATTTCTATACTGCCCAATAGCCGAAGCTCTCTATAAATTGACTTTCCACACCATCAGACATCTTGCACTTTTCCTTTATATTCATCCCACAATGTTCCATCCACACCAATGGGCATGACATAGTTGATGTGGGTGGGGAAGAGGAAGGCCCAGTTCACCTCAGCGGCCATTTGACAAACAAACTTCCAATCCTTTAAAAAAAAAAATCAATGTATTTAGTGCTAAGCACTTTTTCATTTAAGCATGATTGCTCATGAAATATATATTTTAAAGGGTTTAACATTTGTTTTTGATTAGAAATACAGAAAAGTAGTGTTTAAAAAATCATATTGCTAAAATAGTAGTGACCAGAAAGTGCTTTTCCATTTCTTTTTAAAATAAGCATAATAGTCTTATAGCACTATACTACTAATTCATTTAAGCAGTATTTGCTAATATTTTAATATTTTTAAAATATAGCTGAACAAGCATTAGCACTAATGAAAAAAATGTTTTTTTAATGAGGTTATAAAATGGCATCCCCTGCAGCGGTTATAGTGAATGTATGCTGAGCTCTGACAGGTTCACTTTCCTGATATATACTTTCCTGATATATACTATAGTTTGGAGCCCATATCCAAACTACTCCATGTAAAAACATAGGAGAGTAGTACTAAGGACACATACACCTGGGGGGATCACATAACTCTTCTGTCCTTCTCAAAAAAGTCAGACTTTCTGCAGTAACAGTAAGAATGGAAAAAGCACTGGGAAAACATGGAAGAATTACAAATGGATGATTATGCATGGTGATTCCACACTAAATACTTAGTGTAAAAGTAACTCTAGGCCTTAAAGTCATATGGAAAGTCTGCACGTGTACCTTGAACTCAAGGAAAGTGGTTTTTTTCACAAGAAGAAAAGGCTCCTGCAATGTGCTCTACATAGCGTTACCCCTGCAGAGTGTCTGGAATTGGTGCAAAATGCAGCAGCTAGGCTGCTAACCAGAGCACGGTATTGGGACCTTATTAGATCTGTGCTGCAAGACCTGCACTGGTTGCCAATTGCTTTCCAGGCTCAATTCAAGGTGTTGTCTTAACTTTTAAAGCCCTAAACAGCTTAAGACCTGGCTAACTAAGGGATCATCTGTATCACTATTAACCTGCCCGAGAGCTAAAATCTGCAGCAGAGGCCTTTTTGAGGACCTCCACAGAGGCCCGTTTGTTGGGTGCATGTGAAAGGGCATTCTCCTGCGTTGCCCCCAAACTATGGAATGCACTCCCTCAGGAACTATGACTGGCCCCCACTCTCTTGGCCTTTAGAAAGGATGTAAAGATGCATCCATTTTCAATTTAACCTTTTAAAATCTGTAGTTTTTAATGTCTAAATGTTTTTAATTTAAATGCTTGTTACTTGAAACTGGTCTCGTGAAACTGGACTTTCTTTAACCTTTTCAAATGTCTAAAGTGACATTTGAAAGTGAACAAAACTGTTTAAAAAGCTTTAGGAGGCAACCCTCTCCAGCTGCTGCCCACTAGAAGGAAACCTCTAATCTTGGTAGGGATGGCGGAGAATTTCTCCACGAAACTCCAGGAGGCCGAATGCCAACGCATTCGGCCCCCCGAAATTGGTGGTGAAATTCTCCGCTGGCCCCCCGCCCCCCCCAGGATGGGACTTACCGCGTGCGAATGTACCTCTCGGCGGCGGGTCCCGGCGGCGTTTCGGCGGTGTTTCGGTGGGAGTGGCGGCGGTGGCCGGTCTTCTGACCAGCTGCCGCCACCGCTATTGCAAAATAAAAAAGGAAAGTAAAAAAAAAAACACCACACACCCGTGATAGGCTACGTAACGATTTACGTAGCCTATCACAGCTAGATTTCCAAAGTCAGCCATGATAGGCTATGTAAATCGTCACGTAGCCTATCACGGGTGACTTTGGAAAAAAAAAAAAGCTAGGGATGGGGGAGAATTTCTCCCCAAAACTTCGGGGGGCTGAGCGCCAACGCATTCAGTCCTCCGAAGGTTGTTCGGGGAGAAATTCTCCGCCCCCCCGCCCCCCGCCCCCCCCGGGATGGGACTTACCTTTCACGAATGTCCCTCCCGGCGGTGGGTCCCGGAGGCAGTTTGGCAGGTCTTGGTCAGGGGCAGGGGTGGCAGCCGGTCTTTTGACCGGCTGCCGCCGCCGCCGCCATTACAAGAAAAGTAAAAAAAAAAAAACACGCCCCTGTGATAGGCTACGTAACGATTAACGTAGCCTATCACGGCTAGATTTGCAAAGTCAGCCATGATAGGCTACGTTAATCGTCACGTAGCCTATCACGGGTGACTTAAAAAAAAAAAAAGCACGTACAGCTAATGGCGGCCCCCATAGGGAGCCGCCATTCGCGTTCCTTATTTGGTCCCTGTAGTCTACATAAAGATTTACGTAGACTACGGTGAAAATAAAGGCAATGCAAATAGCATTCCCTTATTTTCTCCGTAGTCTACGTAAATCTTTACGTAGACTAGATGTGCCAAACTAAGGAACGCAAATGGCAGCGCCCCATGGGCGCCGCCATTTGCATACGCGCTTTTTTTTTTTTTTCAAAGTCACCTGTGATAGGCTACGTGACAATTTACATGGCCTATCACGGCTGACTTTGGAAATCTAGCCGTGATAGGCTACGTAAATTGTTACATAGCATCTCACGGGTGTGTTTTTTTTTTACTTTACTTTTTTTTTCGCGGCTTGGTAGATGGGGCGCTCCTCCCTGGCCTGAATTTCAGCCGGGCGAGGTGGGGCGCCTCCCCCCCCTCGCCTGAACTTCGGGGGGAGAACCGAAGCGCCTCCCCCCCACTGCGAAGCAAGCTGCGGGACCAGGTAGGTCCCTTTCATCCATCCCTAAATCTTGGAGTCTTCCAACTATCCTATGCCCATTTTTAGTTTTGTTATTAAAAGTCAGAAGAAGAAGAAGAAGAAGAAGAAGAAGAAGAAGAAGAAGAAGAAGAAGAAGAAGACCTCCCTCAGCTTTCAGGCACTCAGCAGGCAGTACCACTGGAAAGCCCCAAGGCAGGAAATTCTGGTTAAGTCTTCCAGGGGGCTTTTCAGAAAGCTCAAGGAGCTGGAAAGGCTGCAAAGACAGAACAAGATAAAAATGGTAAAATAACAACTGCACACACCGCCACCCCTCAGCCACCCCTTTACATTGCATCCCTTCTCTCTCTCTCTCTCTCTCTCTCTCTCTCTCTCTCTCTGCCCTTTGGGTACAGATGTCAAATTACTTCCATTAATATTATTTCACTACCCATCTTTCATAATTATCATTTCTTAAATATAATAAATATTTAGCTGTCCTGCTGGTGCCAGATAATAAGCAATACAAACAGCAAAAAAGAAAATCCACAGAGGTTTTTTTTTAAAAAAACACTGACCAACTTCTATCAGCGTAGGAATGTGCAAGCTTGTGAGTAAACCAGATACCAGATGAAAAGTTCTGTGCAACGCAAAAACTGGAATACTTCTATACCAACAGAATTTTGCCCTGTAAAACATGCCATGTAGCTGTTCTTATATGTCTTCCCCCACCCCCCGCCGCCTCTTAGTTCTTTGTTGAGATTCAACACTCGTCAGATGCATTTGTGGAAGCCTCCCTCCAGAATGTCTGATGGTGTCTCAGATACGGAAATCTACAACATTGTGTTGCAGCAGATGCTCCATACATACCTGGACACGATTTCAAGATCTCATGCTCTATATCATGCTGTCATGTCCTGCCTAATTGTTCACTTTGTAACTAGGTTTGACAGACTGGGGGAAGGGCAATCGGAAATGTGTTCATATTTTTCACAGATGGACGCTTAATTTGGCCTTTTTTCCTACTTCTCATATTCAAACAGCCATAAGGAAAGCTTTTGTTACAAAGAAGGCTGAAAGAAAAAAGCACTGACATCACCAACAACAAAAATGCCACTTAAAAAGGAGAGAGAGAATGGTTTAAGTTGCAATCCTATGTGTGTTTAGACAGAAAAATAGTCCTACACCTCCTAGCATTCCCTGGCCAGCACTGGTTTTTTTTCTGTCTAAACATGCATAGGGTGGCACCTTTAATCTCACTTAAACCTACTTGTATTTCCTCTTTATACAAACAGCCACAGAAGCACCATGTGAATTTAAAGCAACCTGCTGAATGCAGCACACTAAGTATATATTGTAGTCCAAGAGGGATTCAATCAGCCCCGGCCCCCATTTATACTGTTTGCCTGGGGCTACAAGCACACACCCCGGGGCGCGAGGATGTTGTCAAGCTCCAAGCAGGCTCCACAACATGGCTAGTAGGCTAGGTTTGGCTAGGTGGGTCACATATTACACAGATTTCATTCAAGCCAGTTCCTCATTATTATACCATCCAAATTGTGCAACATGACATGTACTGATGCTGCTGTACAGCTTGAAGAAGATATCTATGGCATATTGCTTGAAAAAACCCTTAAGGCTGGTGGCTATGCGAAGTTGCATATGATATGAGACAAAGAAATCTAGAGATAAAACTGTATTTGACTGCTGAAGAACCCGTGGTGTGTCTTATGTATTCTAGGAGGTACTATGGGTTAGTTATTGATTTTGAACCTTGGCAGTTCCTGTGGAGTTTCTGCTAAGCCCTCATGTCGTGAGCACAGTTCGGGGTTTGGGAATTCATCGAGCAACCCCCGCCCACGACCCCCAAACTGCGCCCGCCGAGACACTGTCCTTGTTTGCCCCCTGCTCATGCCCACTCATGCTCCTCAGTACTCACCACGAACCCGTTCGGTGAGCACCGCCATTTTTGCACCTTTGATGTCTGCGTAAAACAGTAAGTTAAAAAAATGTGCATATTCAAATATGTGCATTTTGGAGCTGGGAAAGCTAAATAAGCGCAATATTCGAGGGATTATACCTCTAATATTGCACTTATTTAGCTTTCCCAGCTCCAAGATGCACATATTTGAATATGCACATTTTTTTAACTTACTGTTTTACGCAGACATCAGAGGCGCAAAAATGGCGGTGCTCACTGAATGGGTTCATGGTGAGCCCAGGGAATTCACCAAACTCATGGGTGGCTTGAGCACAGGTTCAGGGCAGGGCATGTGAGCAGGGGCGCTGCTTTGGCGACTGCCCGGGCCCCAGGGAAACCGAACTTGGGTGAGTTCCTACATCTCTACCCTCACTTCTGCTTGTGCTGAATAAAGAACAGTTGTGTTTGAGGCCTACTGATTCCTAGGGATGGCGGAGAATTTCTCCACGAATCTCCGGGAGGCCGAATGCCAACGCATTTGGCCCCCCGAAATTGGTGGTGAAATTCTCTGCCGCCCCCCCGCCACCCCTCAGGATGGGACTTACCTCCTTCGAATGTCCCTCTCGGCGGCGGGTCCCGGCGGCGTTTCGGCGGCGTTTCGGTGGGGGCGGGGGCTTTAAAAAACTTTTTTTTTGAAAGTCACCCATGATAGGCTACATAAAGATTTACGTAGCCTATCACGGCTGACTTTGAAAATCTAGCCATGATAAGCTACGTAAATCGTTACGTAGCCTATCACGTGGTTTTTTGTTTTTTGTTTACTTTACTTTTTTTATTTCATGGCCGGGGAGATGGGACACTTCTCCCCGGCCTGAATTTTGGCGGCGAGGGATGGGGCGCCTCCCCCCCGGCCTGAATTTCAGCTAGGTGGGGCACCTCCCCCCCGCCAAGAACTTTGGGGGGAGAACCGAAGCGCCTCCCCCCCACCGCGAAGCAAGCTGCGGGACCAGGTAAGGGACTTTCATCCATCCTTACTGATTCCTGCAGTCATTCCTACTAGCAATTAGGGATTTCAGAGAATTCCGCCACGGATCTTGGTGAGGCCAAATGCCAGTGCATTTGCCCCCCCGAAATCTGTGGCGGAATGGCCTGCCACCCCCCTGTCCCCCCCACGGATCCCCCCCAGGAGGAGACTTACCTGGGGCAGATCTTCTAGGCTCCGGCGGCTCCGGCGATGGCTGCGGTGGCGGCAGCTGGTCTTCCGACCAGCTGCCGCCACCGCCATTTGCAGTCTTGTCACTTCTTTTTTTTTTTACAAGACGTGATAGGCTACATAAGTCTTTATGTAGGCTATTAAGGCGAATAATATTTATATTATTTATGTAGGCTATTACGTAATTATGTAGGCTATTACATAATTATATTAAGTAGGCTATTTATTATATTAATAGTATTTATGATTTATGTAGGCTATTACGGGGAAAAAAAGGGGAACGCAAATAGCGTAGTGGGCACCATTTGCGTTCCTTCATTTCCCGCCATTTTAGCCTACGTAAATATTTACGTAAGCTATTACGGCGGGAAAAAAAGGAACGCAAATAGCGCCCACTACGCTATTTATGTTCCCCCTTTTTTTGCCGTACTAGCCTACATAAATATTTACATAGGCTAAAACGGCGAAAAATAGGGAATGGAAAGGGCGGCCATCGTAGCCACCACTAGGGATGTACGAAAGTCCCCTTAACTGGCTCCGCCAGGTTCCGCTGGGGGGGGGAGGTGCTCCGTCCCTCCCCCCGGAATCCTGGCCGGCCGGCTTCACTCCGCTCAGCAGGGATTCCGCAGAGCCGCCGGCCAGCTCCGCCAGCAGCCGGACATCCAGCCGCTGACTAGCAGGGACGCAAATGGCGGTGGCCATAGCCGCCACTGTTTGCGTCCCTGTAGTCAGCCATGATAGGCTACGTAAAGACTTACGTAGCCTATCACGTCTGGCTTAAAAAAAAATAAAATACGTAAATATTTACGTAGACTAAGATGGCGAAAATAAGGGGAACCTATTTGGGTTCCCCTTATTTTCGCCATCTTAGTCTACGTAAATATTTACGTAGACTAAGATGGCGAAAATAAGGGGAACCTATTTGGGTTCCCCTTATTTTTGCCATCTTAGTCTATGTAAATATTTATGTAGACTAAGACGGCCAAAAATAAGGAACGCAAATGGCGGTGGCTGTAGCCGCCGCCATTTGTGTATGTGCGTGGGTTTGTTTTTTTTAAGCCAGACGTGATAGGCTACATAAGTCTTTATGTAGCCTATCACGGCTGACTACAGGGACGCAAACGGCGGTGGCTACAGGGGGACTTTCGTACATCCCTAGCGGCAGCTACGGTGGCCGCCATTTGCGTTCCCTATATTTTGCCGTTTTAGCATATGTAAATATTTATGTAGGCTATTACGGCGAAAAAAAGGGGAACGCAAATAGAGTAGTGGGCACCATTTGCGTTCCTTTTTTTCCCGCCATTTTAGCCTACGTAAATATTTACATAGGCTAAAATGGCGAAAAATAGGGAACGCAAATGGTGGCCGCCATAGCTGCCGCCATTTGTGTACGTGGTTTTTGTTGGTTTGTTTGTTTGTTTTTGGCTTGCCGTGATAGGCTACATAAATACTTATGTGCCTATCACATAGGGATGGCAGAGAATTTCTCCCCGAATCTTCGGGAGGCCGAGCACCGAGGCATTCAGCCCCCCGAAAGTGTTGGGGAAATTCTCCGCCGGCTCCCCGCCCCCCCCCCCGGGATGGGACTTACCTTCAGCGAATGTCCCTCTCGGCGGCGGGTCCCGGCGGCAGTTCGGCGACGTTTCGTGGGGGGCGGGGGCGGCGGCCGGTCTCCTGACTGGCTGCCGCCACCGCCATTACAAAGTAAAAACGTAAGTAAAAAAAACCAGAACACACCCATGATAGGCTATGTGACGATTTACGTAGCCTATCATGGCTAGATTTCCAAAGCCAGCCGTGATAGGCTACGTAAATCGTCACGTAGCCTATCATGGGTGACTTTGAAAAAAAAAAAAAGCACGTACGCAAATGGCGGCGGCCCATGGGCGCCACCATTTGCGTTCCTTATTTTGGCACGTCTAGTCTACGTAAAGATTTACATAGACTACCGGGAAAATAAGGGCACACTATTTGCGTTGCCCTTATTTTCGTCGTAGTCTACGTAAATCTTTATGTAGACTAGATGTGCCAAAATAAGGAACGCAAATGGCGGCGCCCATGGGCCGCCGCCATTTGTGTACGCGCTTTTTTTTCCTCCCAAAGTCACCCATGATAGGCTACGTGATGATTTACATAGCCTATCACGGCTGACTTTGGAAATCTAGCCGTGATAGGCTACGTTAATCGTTACGTAGCCTATCGCGGGTTGTTGGTTTTTTTTACTTTTTGTTTCGTGGCTGGGGAGACGGGACGCTTCTCCCCGGCCTGAATTTCGGCCAGGCGAGTCAGGGCGCCTCCCCCCCCGGGCTGAATTTCAGCCGGGCAAGGCGGGACGCCTCCCCTCCCTCGCCTGAACTTCAGGGGGAGAAGCGAAGTGCCTTCCCCCCACAGCGAAGCCAAGCTGCGAAAAGGTAAGTGACTTTCGTACATCCCTACTATCACGGCAGCTTCGCTGGACGAAGCAGCCTGTCCACGGCCGGAACTCCGGCTGCGGACGACCCTGGCCAGCGTTTCCGCAGAGTCGGCCCAGTGAGGATTCCGGGGGAAGGGACAGAGCGCCTCCCCCCCCACCGCGAATCCAAGCTGTGAAAAGGTGAGTGACGTTCGTACATCCCTACTAGCAATACAACAATGTGGCTTTGAAGACAGATAGATTTATCTATCTGAGGGCTCAATCCTGTGGATGTTTAGACAGAAAAAAGCCCTACACCTCCCAGCATTCCCTAGCCAGGGAACCACTCGGAAGTTGCATGTAGTGTAAAATGCAGCAGCTAGACTGCTGAGTGGAACACCTCATAAAAACCATATAACACTGATTTTAAAGGAACTGCACTGGCTACCAATACACTTCCAGTCAAAATTGAAGGTATTGGTGATGACATTCAAAGCCCTAAGCGGCTTGGGACCTCGATATTTGAGGGAGTGCCTCTCCCTATATATGCAGCCTGAGAACTGAGAATCTGTTGGTGGGGCCCTCCTCTGCATCCCACCAGTATGAGACAAACACTATGGTGGGACGTGGGAGAGGGCCTTCTCTGCTGTGGCATCCCAGTTGTGGAATGCCCTCCCCTTGGAGGCCTGAATGGCGCAGACAATGGTCTCGTTTTGGTGCCAAGAAAAAAAGTAGCTTTTTACCAAAGGCTTTGAGGGGTAAATACATTCCCTAGCACATTGATATAACTTTTATTGTTTTAGATTTTAACTGGTTTTAACTGGTTTAATAGTTTAATATGTTTTTAGGTGTTAAATTATTTATTATTTTATATTGTTTGCATTGATTTTATCTGTATGCCGCCCTGAGATCTTAATGACATAGGGCGGGATAGAAACATTATAAATAATAATAAAAAACAACAACTGGGAGTTGGGAGGACTTGGGAGTGCTGGGAATTGAAGGACTTTTGTCTGTCTAAACATGCATATGACTGTGCCTTAAAAGTGTTTAGATACATTTATCTATCTAAATAGATAGGCATGCACACGCGTGCACGCACACACACACACACATACACTAATGGCTTAATTTTCTTCATCTTTTATGCTGGCTTCAAGATAAACATACCCTGAAAGTAATATTAGAATAGAAGGTTATTTCAGGTTTAATGTACTGTTGCAACATTTATTTATAGGTCAAAACAAAAGTAGAAGTATTTGTGCAATGTAGATGTGTGCATTTGAGAATGAAATAGTTGTTATTGGGTAGTCAATGTCAACAGAATCATATATTGAGCTATGCTTAAGAGCATCAAGATTATGTTACTGGCCATTTGTGTTTCAATTTAGTTTACACGTGTTCATTTCTTTTAACCAGCATGAAATAGACCAGAGGTGCAGAGCCCCCAGGCCATGGGCCTCATCTGGCCTGTCCAGCTTCAAAATTTGGCCCTCCTGGGGTTTCCAAGCTCTGCCTCTTGGAAGAATCCCCCTGGAGGAATCCCCACTGCTATCTCCAATTGGACATAACTGGGATTGGGATGCAGGCAGCGCTGGTCAAGTCGCTTGGCAAGTTGTTGTTTGTTACCTCCACAGGAACACCAGGCACAAAGCCAGGGACTTGGAAAGTGGTGGGAGAAGCAGCTGCTCCTTCCGGCATTGGCCAAGTCCCTTTCTCTGTGCTGAGAGAAAGGCTAAAATGGGTGGGGGTGGGATGATGACATCAGGGGGGTGGCCATGCCCACTGATGCCATCTATCCCATGGGGGGTCTTGTGGAGGCAATCCAGCCCCCCCACCACAATATCGTTCTGCACCCCTGAACTAGACTAAGAATATATCCTTTATATGTTAGAGAAGCAAGTCAGAATATTTTTGTAAACTTTCTGAAGGAATGAATAAATACATTTCAAAAATTTTTAAAAAGAAGTTCCACAGTAGTTTCATTTCTTTCAAGGGAGTCATTGATGTCATCTATTCTTTTCCAGCATAAGCAGGAGGTAAGAAGGGTACGACAGAAATCTGCAGCCCCATTTTGGTGCTCTTCCTTTTAACAATTTCTTGAGGGGGAAAATGGGGCTGTGCCCACTGGCACCTCTCCTGCTGTCCTTTTATCCATGTCTCAGGGGACACATTTCTAGAGGGAGCTTGCTTTATATGTGGAGACCATCCCTGTGATGTGATCAGGGTTCACCATCACAGGGGGAGCCAGAACACACAGAGAAATGGATGGATGGCAGGGAGCAGGGGCCGGGGCAGGAGAGAGCTTCTCCTCAGCCATTAGCACTTTCTCCCAAATCCACAACAGGTCACCAGAGCACAAAGTTCCAGATAACTGATTTGGAGCTCTTGTCTCAGAGCCTCATTTTTGTTATTGTTCAGAGTGAGAAGCAGGGGGGAAACTCTAGCCTTAGAGTCCTCCTGCACCCTCCTTTTTCTCCCCTAGTAGCACTTCACCTCAGGGATGTGACTGGGGAGTATCATGGCTGACATTTTTCTCAATGATATTCCCTTCACCCTTCAGGCAGCAGCAATTTATTCACTCATTTATTTATTAAATTTCTTTACCGCCCCATAGCTGAAGTTCTCTGGGCGGCTCACAAAATTAAAAAAACCATTAAAATACAATATATAACAACATAAAAATCAAACATATTAGGTGCCCTTACACCTAACCTAGTTCAAAGAGGTTTAGGACAGGGGAGGCCAGAAAGTTCATCTCCAGATGTTTTGCACTTCACCTCCCAGCAGTCCTGACTGTTGGACATGCTGGCAAGGACTTCTGGGGGTTGAAGTCCCAAAATCTGGAGAGCTTTTGCCCAACCCTAGCTGAGGGTAAACACACACACAAACACAAACACACATACTGCCTGCCTTTTATTGGCTCTGTGATTTCTTCTTCTTCTTCTTCTTCTTCTTCTTCTTCTTCTTCAATAACAACAACAACAACAACAACATTTCTATACTGCTCCATAGCCAAAGCTCTCTGGGCAGTTTACAGAAGTTAAAACATTAAATACAATTTAAAATTTTTAAATCCATTTACATAAAAGCACACAGACAGTATATACCAACAACATATAACTAAAAACAACTTCTGTCAGTCATAACTGAAGACACATCCAGGACTGATTAAAATTCATCATGTGCTCCCAAATGCCTGGGAAAAGAGATAGGTCTTAACCTGGCACCAAAAAGATAACAATGTTGGTGCAAGGTGGACATCATCGGGGAGCTCATTCAAGAGATGGGGGGCCACCACTGAGAAGTCCCTCTCCCTCATTGCCACCTTCCGAGCTTCCCTTGGAGCAGGCACTCGGAGGAGGACCTTAGATGCTGAATGTAGAGTACAGAGGAGCGCCATCAGATATTGTGGTCCCAAGCCATGTCAGGCTTTATAGGTTAAAACCAGCACCTTGAATTGAGCTTGGAAGCATATAGGAAGCCAGTGCAAGTGGGCCAAGAGTCGGTCTTATATGTGTGGACCTTCTAGTCCCAGTTATCAATCTGGCTGCTGCATTTTGCATGAGCTGCAGCTTTCGAACCATCTTCAAAGGCAGCCCCATTTAGAGCTCATTGCAATCTAAATACTTAGTCTCATGCGGCAAGCTTTTGATGCCATAGCATTTGGATAGAAAGAGATGTGTGGATAGAACAGTGCACCACCCTCTTTGAAAACAGTTTGAGAACAGTTCTGGAATCAATAGAGCATACCTCACAACTTTGTAAGGTATTAACAGATGGTAACTTGATAGCATTCTTAAAGCTCTCTACTGAATCAACATTTCTTACACACGTTATGATATGTGTCCTTTCACTGTAATTTTTAAATATTTTTTTAAAAATGGTATGATGACCAAACGGTGCCATTGCTAAGGCTGTCACTGGGAAAAACACATGCCCTGGTTTCTAACACAAGACAGGTTTTATAGTTGCTATAAAAAGAAGAAAGAATCTAGAAGGCTGCTTGGCTCCTTACCAAATGCCAAGCACAGTCAAGGTCACTGTCCTGATAGTCATATCTCTACATGGAATAGACCTTCAGAAGCTCAGTGATTCCATATCCTTCCATGACTGTGACCTGCGGCAACAGTTGGGCTTCATCAAAAATAAACCAGTCATCTGATAGGATGATGTTCATTAAGAGTTCAAGAGGAGACTGAGCTTTAGGGGGAACTGGCCTATCACAGTAGGCCAGGATGTGCACAGAAATCAGTTGTTTCAGAGTTTTTAACAAGATTCCTCTGACTTGCAACTAAGGATGTACTATACCATCCCTGTGCTCACTCTCAATTGGGCTTGATCTTTTGAGATTGCGCCATGTGAGGGCCTGCCAAGGGTTGATGTTTTGTGCATGCTCCTGCCCTGTCTAGCTAAGGTCAAGTTTCCCAAGGGAGCCAATCCAAAGTAGTGGCACTTACTACATTGGAGCATGTCCAATGAAGCAGAGTCAAATCTGGCTATGCAGGATCACATGGCAGAGACCCAGGCAGTTCGATGATGGCTGGAGCACACCCAGGAAGAGTTGTTGTCTCAGCAACATACAAAGGTCTCTCCACCCCCCCCAAGTCACTGCTGACTCCTCCAGCATAAAGGTGGTGAAGACTGCATGGGGGGGGGGCTCTGTGTCCAAAGAGTGGCAGAGCCACGTCTTCTGGCCTGGAAGTAGGGATGGACGAAAGTCCCTTACCTGGTCCCGCAGCTTGCTTCGTGGGGGGGGGAGGTGCTCTGTCCCTCCCCCCGAAATTCTGGGTGGGGGGGAGGCGCCCCGTCCCTCCGGCCGAAATTCTGGCCGGGGGGGAGGTGCCCTGTCCCTCCAGCCGCGAATCCTCCTGGCTGGCCGGGACGCAAATGGCGGCAGCCATAGCCACTGCCGTTTGCGTCCCTGCAGTCAGCCGTGATAGGCGTTCCTTATTTGGGCACGTGTAGTCTACGTAGACATTTACGTAGACTACGGCGAAAATAAGGGCAACGCAAATAGTGTTGCCCTTATTTTCGCCGTAGTCTACGTAAATGTCTACGTAGACTACACATGCCCAAATAAGGAACGCAAATGGCAGCGCCCATGGGCGCCGCGATTTGCGTACGCACTTTTTTCCCCCCCCCCAAAGTCAGCCGTGATAGGCTACGTAAACATTTACATAGCCTATCATGGTGTTTTTTGAAAATCTAGCCGTGATAGGCTACATAAATCTTTACATAGCCTATCACGTTTGTTGTTGTTGTTGTTGTTGTTTTTACTTGGAAATGGCGGTGGCAGCAGCCGGTCAGAAGACCGGCCGCCACCACCGCCAAACCGCCGCCGCGAGCCACTGCTGCCAGGGACATTCAACAAAGGTAAGTCCCATCCTGGGGGGGGGGGCGGGGGGGCAGACCATTTCTCCACCAATTTCGGGGGGCCGAATGCGTTGGCATTCAGCCTCCCAGAGATTCGTGGAGAAATTCTCTGACATCCCTACCTGGAAGGTCCTGGAATAACAGATAATTGCTCAATGGATGATGCCTCCTCTAGCTCAGACTCAGAGTCTTCCTCTGACCCAGAGGAGGCATCAAGGCCAGAGAACATGACAGCTCCAGTCAAAAACTTGAAAAATGCTCATGGACGTTTGATGCTCCCATCACTGCCTCTCCTTCCTCTGTCTCAAGGGCCCATAAAACTTACCTCAGATGAGAGAAGTGGAGGAAGGGACAGTGGTGAAAGCTGCTGGAGCTCCAGCTGCCTGACAGACCTTCCTTTCCTGTTGGGGAGGGGCCTGGATGTGCCAAGCATGAAAATGATGCTATTTGTGTCAATTATTCCAGGAATAAGGCCCTCTGGTAGAACAATGATAGATTAGTTCGCACATGTTTGAAGCTATTGATAATTATTTTTCTTCTTTTTGCTCTTGGGATGTCTTTAAAAAATGAATAAAGATTAAAAGAAAACATATTAAAACAAATGAAAGTGAATGAGTTATTTGGGATCATAAGGTAGACACTAATTAACAGTCAGGGCCAGAAATATTGGAACAAGGACAACTGTTTTGGCAGTTGGCCTCTGTACACCACCACATTGAAGTTGAAAAGTAGGAAACACACCCAGATGGGAGCAAAGTCAGGACTTTCAGCTGTAATTCAAGGGGTTTGACAAAAGTGGGGCACTAACCATTCAGGAAGGACAGACAGTGGTATACACACACACATCGTTGGTGGCTCATAAGTAATGGAACAAACCAACATCATTTCAAACTTGAGGATCACCTTTAATACCTGGATGAAAATCCTTTGCAGTCAATGACTGCCTGAAGTCTGGAACTGGAACCCATGGACATGACCAAATGCTATGTTTCCTCCCTCAGGATGCTTTGCTAGGCCTTTAGTGCAGCTGCCTTCAGCTGCTGCTTGTTTATGGGTCTTTCTGCCTTCAGTCTTGTCTTCAGTAAGTGAAAAGCATGCTCTATTGGGTTGAGATCAGGTGACTGACTTGGCCATTGAAGAACATCCCACTTCTTTGCCTTCAGAAACTCTTGGGTAGCTTTTGCTGTATGTTTTGGTTATTCTCCATCTGCAGTATGAAGCAGCATCCTATCAGTTTGGCAGCATTCGGCTGAATCTGAGCAGAACATATAGCCCTATACACTTCAGAATTCATCCTGCTGCTTTTATCAGCAGTCAGGTCATCCATAAACACCAGTGACACAGTTCCATTGGTAGCCATACATGCCCATGCCATAACACTGCCTCCACCATGTTTGACAGATGATGTGGTATGTTTTGGATCAGGAGCTGTTCCTTTCTTTCTCCATACTTTTCTCTTCCCATCATTCTGGTACAAGTTAATCTTGGTTTCATCAGTCCAAAGAATCTTATTCCAGAACTGGGCAGGCTTTTTTAGGTGTTTGCTGGCAAAGGCTAATCTGGCCTGTCTGTTTTTGAGTGTTACCAGTGGTTTGCACCTTGTTGTTTGCACCTTGTTGTTGTATTTACGTTCATGAAGTTGTCTCTTGACTGTAGATGTTGACAGTGACATGCCTCCTCAAGAGCATTCTTGACCTGGCTAGATGTTGTGAAAGGGTTCCTCTTCACCATGAGCAGCATTCTGCAGTCATACACTTTAGTTGTCTTCTGTGGTCTTCAAGGCCTTTTGCTGTTGCTGAGCTTTCCAGTTAATTCCTTCTTTTTCAGGATGTTCCAAACTGTTGTGTTGGCCACTCCCAATGTTTTTGCTATCTCTCTGATGGGTTTATGTTATTTCCTCAGCCTAATGATGGCCTCCTTCACTTGCATGGACACCTCTTTGGACCTCATGTTGGGAGTTCCAGTGAACAGCTACCAAATACAAATGTAACACTCAGAACCACCTCCAGGCCTTTTATCTGCTTGATCGGTCATGGGGTATCCAGGAAACAGGCCACACCTGGCCATGCAGCTGCTTGTCAGCCATTCATTCCATTACTTATGAGCCACCAATGATGGGTGTGTGTGTATGCCACTGGCTGTCCTTCCTGAATGGTTAGTGCCCCATTTTTGTCAAACCCCTTGAATTACAGCTGAAAGTCCTGACTTCGCTCCAATCTGGGTGTGTTTCCTAACTTCAATGTGGTGGTGTACAGAGGCCAACTGCCAAAACAGTTATCCTTGTTCCAATATTTCTGGCCCTGACTGTAGTTCATAAACAAAGGAATTAGGCAAGCATGAGCTTTAATATCCCTATAGGTGCTCAGAGATTAAAAAAAAAAAAATAGAACCAGAACCAGATCAGAAATCCCCAGTAATTGCTAATGAAGAAATTAGCAGTGGTCTATCAAGGACACTTACCATAACTGTGGAGGGTTATTGTTTGTTGCATATCTAGGTCCTGCTTAATTCTTAGCCACCCATCTCAAGGCCAATTCAGATTGTGGCAATGCATTTTCAGGCATAATTGTGTGACTGACAAAACCAAGCCACATTCTGAGAGACATTCTGGACCACAATGAGACACAACTGCTATAATGATGGTTTTATATTGTTGAGGTCCTGTAGAAAGCCTCTGCTTTATCTCCCTGACTTCTTCTTTTATGCTCTCCGCTTCCTATCTGCTTTTCTTTCTGCCAAGATGTGAGTGTGGCAAATATACTGTTTGTTAGGAAATAGCTGTCGATAAAATACATGATGTGTTTGCTAAAGATAAAGATGAACTGTTGCAAGCACATATGTGAAAGATTCTGGGTAGGCATCAATTCTCTGGGAATTGATTACAAATACATAGGACTTCCTTTTTTATGTCTCTTCCTTCATCTGGCATGCACAATGCAATTGCACTTGCACTTTTATTTTCCCCATAGCTTTGTGTTCTCCCAAATATGTTAGGCTATAATGCAGAAAAATAAGCAAGTCTTAATCACAGGGAATGTTTTATTCAGTGACTGAAATGACTTTTGCATTATAGCATTTCTAAATAAATGTTTGCCTGAAATGCAGAGCTGATAAAATATTTTAACTCAGTAGGAGATATAATAATCCAACCAAATTGCAGTATACAAGTGGACCTCTTATTAATCACTTGGACCACTCATGTGGCTAAAGTTGGGACATATTAAAGTATATTACTAAACAAAGCTCTCATAACTGTTAAATAATTTCCCTATAATTAGTATAGCTTTAATCACAGGTTTTCCATTCTAAATCCATATTGAAAGATACGACTGAAATTGCATTCTGTTTTCTTTCTCAAAAGATATCTGTTTTCTCAAGGAAATTGCCCTATTAACATTTGGCTTCGTAATACATTTGAAAAGTAATGCAAACTGCATAGAAAGACGTAAATACATCTACAGTATGGGCAATTTATACTAAAATCTTTAATGGTATCCTCAGCAAAGTGGTTATTTCTGAAGAATTATATTGACTTAAGAAATGCAAGGAAGCATCTGGCAGGCAGGTCTTTATACAAGATTTCTTTAACTGCATTTTTTTAGGAAAAGCATTTAAAAAGGCAAGTAATTAAAATTATCTAGTAAATTAAAACAACTTTCAGTCCTCCCTAACCTTCTCTTCCCATATCCAGTTACAACACAACATGTACGCCAAAGTAAGTCCACAATCCTATGGCCGCTAGACAGCAGCTGGATGGCCATAGGATTTTTTTTTTCTGGGAACTGAGCTGGGAGCCAGGGCTCCGAGGTTGGTTCCCAGAAAACCGACTCCTCCCCCTTCCCCCGCCAACTCATAGGCAACAGGGTTCGTCCCTTGTTCTGCACTCATAAGAACAGTGCAGAGCAGGAGAAAGAGGGGGTTTCCTGGGGGAGGATGGAAGTGCTGTTATGATGCTTCCTATGCACTGTCTGGCCTCTCCCCCACCCCACCCCACCCCACTCTGAGGCTCCCTGGCTAGACAGCCGAAATCAGCCATCTAGCTGCAAATGCAGGTCCGCTGGAGCCCGGAGAAGATTCCCTCTGCGCTCTGCCTGCCCTGCATTGGATAGTCAGTCGCCTCCGAGTTTGGAGGTGGCCAACTATCCCCATTGGATTGCACCCTTAGACAGCAATCCTATACACACTTACACTAAACTCAAGGAGCTTACTTCTAAGTAGACATATATAGGATTGCACTGTTAGTCACCAAATTCTGCAAGATATTAAAAATTAAGCTATGCCTACACTAGTTGTTAATAAATGTCTTTTGGAATGTAATAAAGTGGATGTTCAGTATGTTAAAGAAGAATGGAATAGGGAACAGGAATGCTCTGTACAGCCCAATCAATGGAAAGTTGCCGTAGCTTCCATACATACTATTTCTGTAGATTTAAAACTGAGGCTATTTCAACAACAAAAAATGATGTTTCATATATACCGGACACCACAGAGGCTGGTTAAGTCTGGCTAGCTCTGCTAGACGCTAGCAATATAACATAGCTGAGGTATAGTATATGATGTGGGCATGCCCTGTAGTGCCTTATTTTTGGTTAGAAGTTACTGCCTGCATAAATTATGTCCTTGAAAGAACTGTGATAACTGCGGATGTTCATTCATGTATAAATTATATTCCTGTGATGTGGGGATTAGCAGATGGACAGAAAAGGTGCCTTCTGAAAGCCCTAACAGCTGCAAAGAAACTTATCCTCCAAGCCTGGAAGGAAAAAACCCACCACCTTCATTCAGTGTACTGAAGATTTTACTGCTTTTGCTGCATTTGCAGGCATATCTTACAGTCATCAATTTCATCTGGATGGTTATTTAGACATATGGTCTGCTTATATCAACACGTATATTTGAAACAGAAGTGTCAAAACTTTTGTTTGTTTGGGGGTGGGTGGGGGGTTAATCTGGTGTTGTGAACTGTTATTGCAATTGGATATGCTTCTATTCTAGTTTTTCTTGCTGGTGGTGTTACTGTTTGAAGGTCCCACCTCTTTTGTTTTCTTTTGTTGTAATTGCAGTTAAAAAAAAGAAAGATATTATTTACCAAATCCACACTTTGCCTTCTGTACTGACTGCCAAACACCAGGTCTGTGCTCTGGTTACCTCTCATCCAGACTGCTGCAGCCTGAAATGGTTGTCCTGTCCAGTGTGACTGGATCCAAAGGTGATTTCTGCTGGTGGAAAGCCTATTCTGCTTGTGGAATGGCTGTTTCTGACTTAGAAGGAAAGCACCGAGCAAGAAAAATGACCCCAAATCCAGAGAACTGTGATTTGTAAGAATTTAACAAACCCTTGTCAAAGATTTTGCACAAGCTTGTTTTGCTCAGGACCATAGTATGGCCCACTAGAGTTTATATGCTATAGCATGTATCCTCATCATAAACAACAAAGAGTCTTGTGGGATCTTAAAGCCTAACAAATCTGTTATGTCATAAGCCAGATTTCCCCAACCTGGTGCCCTCCAGTTGTTTTAGACTTCAGCTTCCATCAGCCCCAACTAGCGGCCTTATCAGGATTCCTGATCACAGGCAGGTTTATAAGCACGTTCTGCGAAATGTACTGCTTGCAGACCCCTTTAGGATCTTTGTGCTAAATGTGCAAGGCTCTCTAAGGGCCAAAATGGACATGGCTTTAAATGTGTGTCCAGCAGCTACATCTTTTTCCATTTTTACCCTAGCATAGGTGCAAGGCCCCCCGATCCAGATTAGGACCCTATAGCATGGGAGGTAGGGGGATTTTAAGACCTGAATTGGGTCGCTCTAGAGTAAAAATGACACAAGTGCTAGACATAGATTTGAAGTCATGTCTGTTTTGGCCCTAACAGCAGCCAGACATGCAGGGACATTGTGGGGAGGGGTTTGTGGGTGTGCTCACACCCCCTGCCCTGCCCTGTTTTAGCCCTCATGTGCTGCAGGCAAACACTTGCATAGGGCTATAGAGTATCATTCAACTACCTCAACAAATTGGGAGATTCACTCCCTATCTTATTGCACTGCGATGGTGGGCAACAGATCTTAAGCTGTGTAACATAGCAGTAGAGAATATGGCCATTTGTACATGAGGCATTTACCATGCGCTCAGGATTGGCCACTCATGGAAGTTTGTGGATCCTTTACATGGCATCGTCAACCTCCAGGACATCTCCTGAGGTTTTCCCCAGTTATCCCACCTTTAAAAAGATCGGAGATAAACTGGAATATTTTTTAAAAACCCACCATTTCCACAGTGTGTAGTGCCAGCGTACCACAATAATTCTGCCACTAGATGGCACTGTTTCATTGAAAACTATAGAAAGCCCCACTAAGGCTGCTGAGAAAGGGCATTCTGCATCACATTCGTAGTCTAAAGGAACCAATCCTAATCGCGCCACAGAAACAGAAGCAAAATGCTCCGGTACAGCTGCGGGATTTTCCATTAATGTAGAAACACCCCATGTCACCCTGTTGCCTAGGTAAAAAGCCTCCAAGGGATGGCTCAAGACATTTTGCTGCCTGAGGTGAAGGACAAGACAGCGCCCCCACCCCATTCCATCTAGAGAAGAATCTTACTTCAACAGGATGTCCTCCGTTTCACCTGAGGGCAGTAGGGGAGGCAGGGCAGACCCCCTGGCACACACAGCTCTAGCCTACCAATGTGTGCTGCCTGCCTGAGGCAGCTGCCTCACCCTGCCTAATAACAGGGCTGGCCCTGCTGCAGCTGCCCCATGCAGCACTGCAGTGGTATCATTGTCTGTCCTTCCAGCACAGGGGCAATTTGGTGATATGCTCCCTTCATCCTTACTTTTTTACTCCAGACAAAAAAACACATTATTTTTATTCACAGCCTCACCCCTGAAGCATCACAGAAAGGGGGCTGTCTACATCAAGGGCAGTTCTGGTTCAGTCCTGTGTACAATGATTCAGTGGTCTATGTGTACTGAGAATATAACTAGGTGGGCTTTTTAGAAAATGAAGGAAGTTAAATGCCTAAATCCTTTTGAAAATCAATTGCATTTTCTGTCTTTCATTCAATTACAAAGGAAAATAACTAAAAAATGGGTCTGCAAAAATATATCCATATGTACAAGAAGGGATCCATAATTCAGATTTAAAATAAAATAAAATCAGCTGTGCATTGAAAAGGACTACACAGGCATGAAAATTAAAATGCTTTGGTACTGTCAGGATTTAAAAGGATGACGGGATTAAAAACTCTCTGTAATTACAAAACCTTTGCTGTTGTTTTTTTTAATTGGTTCCAGGGCAATGTGGAAATATGAACCCTTCTTCTCTTTCAATACTGCTAATGAGTAGAGATTTTCAAAGTCCTACCCAGCAAAGGCAACAACTAGAGCATTAAAATGGGTGATGTAACCAAGTCCTTACTCCTCCTCTTCCCCAGTAATTTCAGTTAATGTCCCCCTAGCTTATACAAAGTAGATGAGATGCTAAATGGAAGAATATCCATTGAGATCTTTTGTGGAACTCAGCAGCGGTTGGCAACTAAAATTCTTATTCAGTATATTCTGTACAAGACTTGGGAACTCTTGGAGGGGTCTCCTGCTTTGAATGGCTTCAGGTATTCAGAAGTGAACAAGCAAGTGGAAAAGAAGCAAGTTGCATTTCCTTTCCTATAGTAGATTTAAGGCACAATCCTATGACTGTTTAAACAGAAAAAAGTCCTGCAACTCCCAGCATTCCCTAGCCAGCACTAGCTGGGGAATGCTGGGAGCTGTAGGACTTTTTCTGTCAAAACATGCATAGTATTGCACCCTTAAATGGTCAATGTTTTCAGCCATAATAGCCCCACACAGAGCAAGAACAGTGCAACACTACAAGCTGTGATGTGGAGCTGATACACTACCACCACCACTTTCATGTATTTGCCAGCAGAGAAGTTAATAAGATTGGTCTTGGGGGGACAATGGTGTCAACTCCACAGAGGAACAGGCAGCTTTCCATTCAGATTTAGGGATGGGTGGATTCCCTACCTGCTGGTCCAGGTGGGAACCCGCCCTTGGGGGGAGGCAATCCGTCCCTCCCCCTGGAATCCATCCGGGCTGGCTCTACTTCACAGCAATCCCACGGAGCTGGCCACCAGGTCTGCATCGCTGGCGATACGGCCAGCTGCCATTGCCGTGCCGTATCACTGGGCTAACCCTGGATGCAAATGGCATCCTCTATGCCATTTGCGTCCCTGTTTTTTCATGCGATAGGCTATGCAAATTATATTTACGTAGATATTTGCATAGCCTATCATGTGAAAAAACAGGGATGCAAATGGCGTAGTGGACGCCATTAGGGATGTAATGAAAGTCACTTACCTTTTCGCGGATTCTGTTCGTGGTGGTGGGGGAGGTGCTCCGTCCTCCCCCCCAGAATCCTCGATGGCCAGCTCTGCTCTGTGGCGGCTCCGCAGAGCAGCCAGCCAGGCCAGGGCAGTCCGCAGCTGGATTTCCAGCCGTGGACTGGCTGGTGCAGACGCAAATGGTGGCCGCCATAGTGGCTGCCATTTGCATCCAGCCAGGGAGCCATGATAGGCTACGTAAGTCTTTATGTAGCCTATCACATCTGGGTAAAAAAACCAAACAAACATGGCATACGCAAATGGCGGCAGCTATGGCAGCCGCCATTTGCATTCCTTATTTTTCGCCGTTTTAGCCTACGTAAATATTTACATAGGCTAAAACGGCGAATAAAAAAGGAACGCAAATAGCGCCCACAACGCTATTTGCGTTCCCCTTGCTTTTCACCGTAATAGTCTATGTAAATATTTATGTAGACTAAAATGGAGAAAAATAAGGAATGCAAATGGCGGCTGCCGTAGCTGCTGCCATTTGAGTACGCCGTTGGTTTGTTTTTTACCCAGACGTGATAGGCTATGTAAAGACTTACGTAGCCTATAACGGCTAAGACCAGACTGCAAATGGCGGCTGCGGCAGCTGGTCGAAAGACCAGCCGCCGCCGCCGCCGCCACCGCCGCCACCGCCAAAGCCACCACTGGAGCCACTGCCATCTGGAACATCCGCCCCAGGTAAGTCTCTTCCCGGGGGGGGGGGTCCGTGGGGGAGCGGAGGGATCTGGGAGGGGGCAGGGGGGTAGGCCGTTCCACCATGGATTTCGGGGGGCCGAATGCCAGTGCATTCAGCCTCACTGAAATCCGTGGTGGAATTCTCCGCCATCCCTAGATGCCGTTTGTGGCTGTAAAGCTGTTACACCCAAGACGGGAAGGTCATGGCAGAGAGGTCAGACTAAATACGATCCCTGGGGAAGGAAACGGCAATCCACCCCAGTATTCTTGCCATGAAAACTAAATGGATCAGTACAACCAGAGATACGTCGGTATACCATTGGAAGATGGGACTCCCAGGTCGGAAGAGGGTCAAAATGCTACTGGGGAGGAACAGAGGATAAGTTCAACTAGCCCCAGATGTGATGACGCAGCTAGCTCAAAGCAGAAAGGATGGCTAGCGGCCGACGGTGCCGTTGGGGAACGACGAATCCGATGTTCTAAAGATCAACACAGCATAGGAACCTGGAATGTAAGATCTATGAGCCAGGTCAAATAGGATGTGGTTATTGGGGAGATGTCAAGATTAAATATAGACATTTTGGGTGTCAGTGAACTGAAATGGACTGGAATGGGCCACTTCACATCAGATGACCACCAGATCTACTACTGTGGACAAGAGGAGCACAGAAGAAATGGAGTAGCCTTCATAATTAACAAGAAAGTGGCTAAAGTAGTGCTTGGATACAATCCAAAAAATGACAGAATGATCTCAGTTTGAATTCAGGGTAAGCCATATAACATCACAGTGATCCAAATATACACCCCAACCACCGAAGCTGAAGAAGCAGAAGTAGATCAGTTCTATGAGGATCTGCAGCACCTACTGGATAGTAGTAGTATGTCAAAAATAGATGTTATTTTCATTACAGGAGACTGGAATGCTAAGGTGGGTAGTCAAACGACACCTGGAATTACAGACAAGCATGGTCTGGGAGAATAAAATGAAGCGGGACATAGGCTGATAGAATTTTGCCAAGACAACTCACTGTGCATAACAAACGCTCTCTTCCAACAACCTAAGAGACGACTTTATATATGGACTTCACCAGATGGTGGAGACTAGGGATGTACGAAAGGGACTTACCTTGTCCCGCAGCTTTATTCGTGGTGGGGGGGAGGTGCTTCATTTCTCCTCCCGAAGTTCATGCGAGGGGGGGGAGGCTTCCCACCTCGCCCGGCCGAACTTCAGGCCGAGCGGGAGGCACCCCATCCCTCGCCAGCAGAAGTCAGGCCAGGTAGAAGCGCCCCGTCTACCCGGCCACGAAAAAAAAACTAAACCCCACCCCCGTGATAGGCTACATAACGATTAACGTGGCCTATCATGGTTAGATTTGCAAAGTCAGCCGTGATAGGCTATGTTAATCGTCACGTAGCCTATCACGGGTGTCTTAAAAAAAAAAAAAGCGCGTACGGCTAATGGCGGCCCCCATAGGGAGCTGCCATTGGCGTTCCTTATTTGGTCCCTGTAGTCTACGTAAAGATTTACGTAGACTACGGCGAAAATAAGGACAACGCAAATAGCGTTGCCCTTATTTTCGCCGTAGTCTACGTAAATCTTTACGTAGACTACAGGGACCAAATAAGGAACGTGAATGGCGGCTCCCTATGGGGGCCGCCATTTGCGTACGTGCTTTTTTTTTTATGTCACCCGTGATAGGCTACGTGACGATTAACGTAGCCTATCACGGCTGACTTTGCAAATCTAGCCGTGATAGGCTACGTAAATCGTTACATAGCCTATCACGGGGCTTTTTTTTTTTTTTTCTTTTGAAGTTTGCGGCCGGGGAGACAGGGTGCTTCTCCACGGCCTGAATTTTGGCTGGGCGAGGCGGGAAGCCTCCCCCCCGGCCTGAATTTCGGCCGGGCGAGGCGGAAAGCCTCCCCCCCTGGCCTGAACTTCGGGGGGAGAAGCGAAGCGCCTCCCCCCCACCGTGAAGCAAGCTGGGAGACTAGGTAAGTGACTTTCGTACATCCCTAGTGGCAGCTGGTCGGAAGACCAGCCGCCGCCACAGCCACCGCCGCAGCCGCCACCACCTGGAACATCCACCCCAGGTAAGTCTCATTCTGGGGGGGATTTGCGGGGGGTGGGGGGGTGGCAGGCCATTCCACCACGGAGTTCAGGGGGCAGAATGCACTGGCATTCAGCCTCACCGAGATCCGTGGCGGAATTCTCTGACATCCCTAGAAGCAGAAGAGATCAAGAAAAGGTGGCAAGAATATACGGAAGATCTGTATAGGAAGGATAATAATATTGGGGATAGATTTGACAGTGCGGTCAGTGAGCTAGAGCCAGACATCCTGAAGAGTGAGGCTGAATGGGCCTTAAGAAGCATGGCTAATAACAAGGCAGCAGGAGACGAAGGTATCCCAGCTGAACTGTTTAAAATCTTGCAAGATGCTGCTGCCAAGGTGATGCATGCCATATGCCAGCAAATTTGGAAAACACAAGAATGGCCAACAGATTGGAAAAAATCAACTTATATCCCCTTACCAAAAAAGGGAAGCACCAAAGAATGTTCAAACTGTCGAACAGTGGCACTTATTTCACATGCCAGTAAGGTAATGCTCAAGATTTTGCAAGGTAGACTCCAGCAATTCATGGAATGAGAATTGCCAGATGTACAAGCTGGGTTTCGAAAAGGCAGAGGAACTAGAGACCAAATTGCCAATATCTGCTGGATAATGGAGAAAGCCAGGGAGTTTCAGAAAAACATTTCTGTTTTATTGACTATTCAATAAACAGCCTTTGACTGTGTGGATCATCACAAATTGTGGCAAGTTCTTGGTGGGATGGGGATACCAAGCCATCTTGTCTGCCTCCTGAGGAATCTGTATAACGACCAAGTAGCAACGGTAAGAACAGACCACGGAACAACAGACTGGTTTAAGATTGGGAAAGGAGTATGGCAGGGTTGTATACTCTCACCCTACCTATTCAACGTGTATGCAGAACACATCATGCGACGTGCTGGGCTTGATGAAGCCAAGGCTGGAGTTAAAATCACTGGAAGAAACATTAACAATCTCAGATATGCAGATGATACCACTTTGATGGCTGAAAGCAAGGAGGAGCTGAGGAACCTCATGACGAAGGTGAAAGAAAAAAGTGCAAACGCTGGGTTGCAGTTAAACCTCAAAAAAACCAAGATTATGGCAATCAGCTTGATTGATAACTGGCAAATAGAGGGAGAAAACATGGAGGCAGTGACAGACTTTGTATTTCTAGGTGCAAAGATTACTGCAGATGCTGAATGCAGCCAGGAAATCAGAAGACGTTTACTTCTTGGGAGAACAGCAATGACAAATCTTGATAAAATAGTGAAGAGCAGAGACATCACACTGACAACAAAGGTCCGCATAGTTAAAGCAATGGTATTCCCCGTAGCAACCTATGGCTGAAAGAGCTGGACCATAAGGAAGGCTGAGCGAAGGAAGATAGATGCTTTTGAACTGTGGTGTTGCAGGAAAATTCTGACAGTGCCTTGCACTGCAAGAAGATCAAACCAGTCCATTCTCCAGGA
The DNA here is from genome assembly GCF_057233095.1 of Heloderma suspectum. Classification (NCBI taxonomy): domain Eukaryota; kingdom Metazoa; phylum Chordata; class Lepidosauria; order Squamata; family Helodermatidae; genus Heloderma; species Heloderma suspectum. The sequence continues at coordinate 280,556,295 of NC_139458.1, forward strand.
AATAAAGCCAGACTGCTCACTTGAGGGAATGATATGAAAGGCAAAACTGAAGTACTTTGGCCACATAATGAGAAGACAGGATACCCTGGAGAAGATGCTGATGCTAAGGAAATTGGAAGGCAAAAGGAAGAGGGGCCAACCAAGGGCAAGATGGATGGATGATATTCTGGAGGTGACGGACTCAACCGTGGGGGAGCTGGTGGAGGCGACGGCCGACAGGAAGCTCTGGCGTGGCTTGGTCCATGAAGTCATGAAGAGTCAGAAGTGACTGACCAAATAAACAACAAAACAGCTTTACGGCTGCAAATGGCATAGTGGATGCCATTTGCGTCCGGAGTTAGCCCAGCGATATGGCACGGCAATGGCAGCCAGCCGTATCGCCAGCAATGTGGACACGGTGGCTGGCTCCGCAGGATCACTGCATGGAGGAGCTGCCCTGGATGGATTCTGGAGGGAGGCGGAGGTGAGTGCCCCATTCCACCACGGACTCCAGAGGCTGGATTCCAAAGAATTGGGGTCCGTGGCGGAATTCTCCGCCATCTCTATTCAGATTTAAAGTTGTGATCTGAAAAGCACAGTCTCATGAGATAATGTGTTTGGGTGCATTTTGTGCATGTATAGGGTCAGGAGGTGGAAATTGGGTAAGTTCATATAAAAATGTGGATGGAATGAATTTCTTCTCCATCTCTATCATGAGTAGGACACCAGAAAGGTAGATGTAGCAGGACACCAACATTCCATATATCCTCTTTCTAACTGCATTTTTCTCACTGAGCTATGGACCCAGGTTACAGGTTGCCTTTTGTGAGCTTGTTGCTCTAGTGTGCATTCTTCCTTGTCCAGGGCAGGTAGCTCCCTTTCCTCTTCCTTGAAAACTTCCTCTTCTCCTCACACAGACACCAATGCAGTCATGTTGTTTCAGCATTCTTTGGCAGGCAGTATCTTTGGCTTATGCCCTTCTGCTAGGGATGTACGAAAGTCACTTACCTTTCACGGATTATGTTGATGGTGGGGGGGAGGTGCTCCGTCCCTCCACCCAGAATCTTGTATGGGGGGGAGGCGCTCTGTTCCTCCCCCCCCCCCGGAATCCTGGCCGGCCGGCTGTGCTCCGCAGGCATTCTGCGGAGCTGTCGGCCGGCTCCGCCAGCAGCCAGACATCCGGCCGCTGGCTAGCAGGGATGCAAATGGCGGCGGCCGTAGCCGCGGCCGTTTGCGTCCCTGCAGTCAGCCGTGATAGGCTACGTAAATGTTTATGTAGTCTATCACGGCTGACTTTAAAAAACAACAACGACGCGCGTACGCAAATGGCGGCGGCCACAGCCGCCACCATTTGCGTTCCTTGTTTTGGCACGTCCCTTTGCATTCCTTATTTTGCGTTCCTTATTTTGGCTACGTGATTTGCGTTCCCCTTATTTTCGCCGTCTTAGTCTATGTAAATCTTGACGTAGACTAAGACGTGCCAAAATAAGGAGCGCAAATGGTGGCCGCCGTGGCCGCCGCCATTTGCGTATGCGCGTTGTTGTTGCTGTTGTTTTTTAAGTCAGCCATGATAGGCTACGTAAACATTTACATAGCCTATCACGTCTTTTTTTTTTTAACTGGAAATGGCGGCGGCAGCAGCTGGTCGGAAGACCGTCCGCTGCCACCGCCGCACCGCTGCCGGAGCCGCCGCCGGAGCCGCTGCCGCCAGGAAGATCCACCCCAGGTAAGTCTTGTCCCGGGGGGGCGGGGGGGCAGACCGTTCCACCACCGATTTCGGGGGGCCGAATGCACTGGCATTTGGCCTCCCCGAGATCCATGGCGGAATTCTCTGACATCCCTACCTTCTGCTAGGATTGGGTGTGGATATGGGTTCAACATATAAGTATCCTCTAACCACTAGACTATGGAATTGCTAGCTGTGTAATGAATAAAATGGCAGCCAGACTCTTCTGCATGTAGTTTTGGCTTTTTCCCTAGCAAAAGGATAGATGTTTGAAGCCTGCTAGTAAGATACGCAGTGATAAAGTCCAAATCCCCCATGTGGTGAATCCCTCTTGTGGGGAACTAACCATGGGTTGGGAAGCAGCACACATGTATCTTTTCCACTCACTGACTATGTGTCCAAATAGCCATGTGAGTCTGCCACTTTTATTTGGGGGCTGTTTCAAACACTTTAGAAACTCCAGGGCTTCTTTCTACAGAGGAATTTGGGGCATTTCTTCACCTTCCACCCCAATCCTATTTTTTATTCTGAATTATTGTACTCTGTTTTTAAGGGCCTGTTGATACAAGGCTGTTACTATTTCATCCCCTTTATCATATCAAGACACAACAGTCATAAGAACATGAGGACATAAGAAGAGCCATGCTGGATCAGACCAAGGGTCCATCTAGTCCAGCATTCTGTTCACACAGGGGCCAACCAGCTGTCAACAGGAAACTCACAAGCAGGACATGAGTGCAAGAGCATCCTCCTGCCCATGTTCCCCAGCAACTGGTGTACATAAGCTTACTGCCTCTACTACTGGAGGTAGCACATAGCCATCAGGACTAGTGAGCTAAGACCAGTTATCTTAGCTGAGCACTCTGCATTTAAATTGCATGGTTTATGTATACCTGGACAACTGGAATTGTATTGCTTTCCTTTCACTTGGGCTGGGACACTAATTACCCATCCATTTCCCCCTGTTCAGCTAATGTAGTTCATCATTACAGCCTGCGGAAAAAGAGAGAGAAAAGTAAAAGTTGTGGCAAAAAGGAAGCTTTCTCTTAAATGTGTGTTCCTTAAATTCACTGTGCCTCGTTACATTTCAACTATCTAAGAATTAAAGATTGGATAAGACAGAACTGACACTTTGAGATACACGAATCTTCTTTGTTGCAACATTAAATATTTCATAGCTTAGTAAAATTTTATCTGGCAGATTATTTCCATACCATACGAAGACACAAGAAAGACATATGTTGGAAGGAAGAAGAAACAAGGAACTATTTTATTATAGCGCAGGACTGCACAACTTGTGATATACAAAACTGAGTACAGCTCACCAGCCACGTATTCCAGCCTTCCTAGAGCTACATAAACCTCCTGTTTTTATGCCAGTCTAGGATTGCAAAAGTGTTGTTTGTTTGTTTATTTTAAAAATAGCGGGGTTGGCAAATACTTGGCTGGTGACAGTAAGCATGGACAAATCTGCAAGTTTGATTCTTCTCAGTTTCTCATTTTTCCAACCATGAGTTTGATCTGTCCTGTTTCTCCGTTGGCTTGACATTTTGGGCTAAAAAAGATCTGCATGAAAAAATCTTATATATTTTCATGTGCATTTCTCAAAATGTACACATTTTTATATGCACTTCCCCAAATATACACATTTTCCCCAAGCTATTTTCCCTACTGTAATGCATTTTTTGTGCACATTTTTGTACTCACTTCCCCTAAATATATGCATTTTGTGGAGGTTTTTCCCCTATTATATACATTTTGTGTGCACATTTCTTGATTTGCAAACTGCATTGCAAAAGTCAGAAAAGTTTGAATATCACCATATAACTGCATTTTGGTTTGTGTGCAGAATGCAGATTCAAAAAGTGTTGATTTGGTAAGTTTGCATTAAAATATAGTCCCAATTAATTCCTTCCATCCCTAGGTGACAGTACAGCTGGTGGACTGTTTCTGGTTCAGCAGGTCAAAGTTTGTTTAGGCCTATGAGTGGCCCTTTATATCCAGTCTTTGTGAAAAGGTGGAATGTTGGCACTGATCGACACACATTTGTGAAGAGGTTGCAAATGACATAGCATGCTATAAACTTACTGTTGGTCTGAGAAGGCTCCTCAAGAAGAAGCCTCCCAGTTTTTTTAAAATACATTTTTAAAAACCCTTAAAAATGAAATAAAAATCAAGAGGGGAAGGGAGCTTGGCAGGCACCAAGAGAGATGACAGCGAGCACCATGTTGGAGAACTCAGTATTAAAAAGTCCCCATGCATTGGCGCTGGTACGACCCCAACAGGAAACATTTTGTGCCAGATCCTTTGGGTTACAGCTGTAATAACCCTCGATCTCTCTTCCATGAGCTGTGTTGGTGGTAAGCCCTTATCATTCATAGTGAGGAAACCTTACGGTTGCCCCCGCCCTGTAGAATCCTCTGCCCAATGACTAACATAGGTGCCACTGATTTCAATGGGTCTGTTCTAAGTATGACTGTCTGGATCCAGCCCAATAGGCTTGACCACTGACACTACATGTGAAGAAAAACTTGCCTTCTCCCTTCAGGTCTCCCTCGCAGTTACCATTCACTGCCTGAACAAGGTCTCTTTGTATTGGAACTTCTGAAAGCATTTGCTTGTGAGCTGGATTCCGAGTAAGAGGGATCAGGTGTGAGCTTTGGAGTCATGGTGGTGTTCAAATTGGTTATGAATAGGGCTTCACTATAGAATGAAGCAGTGCTGCAAAGCACAGTATACAAGCAGGTATAAAGAGAGCACAGTATCATTGAGATAACTGTGCATAAGCACATAGATCTTCTGAACAGTTTTACGTACATTACACAGCATATTTTTATTGCTATTAATTTAAATTGTGATGCATACTGCTGGTTGCAGTCAACTTCCCATCACCTCATCGATCATCATAATCTCCCATATTTTACTGAACAGACCCTTAGAAATGATAAGCCTGGGCTAGTGCCCAGCACTGTGCGGCTTAATAATAGACTTCTAGAATGAGTCTTCAGGAGGCATTGGCATTAAAAACCCAGGTGTATTCATGCTTATTGAGCAGGTTGGTTATTATAAAACTTATGCCTAGGATTTGGACACATTATGTGGAAGTGGGCCCCACTGATCACATACAGGATCGTTACAAGTGTGTATTCACATCTAAGTCCTCTGAATTACTGCCTCCCATTGCAGCAGCTCTTACGTCTGACCTCAATGTCCTCTGGAAAGTGAGAAATACTTCAAAAATGCTATAAATAAGAAACTGTTTCTGTACCTTTGTCAACAGCAATATAAGATAAAGACAGGCATTCTCTTTAAATGTTCTTCTGAAACTTGGTGGGAGTACAAATCATGAGGGAAACAAGTCTGTTTCCCCTCATAACACGAAAGGGAGTATTATTAACCCTGAGAGCATTCATAAAGGCAAGTCAGTGGGCAGAAGGGAGCACTTGACATATTGCCCACTGATTCTCCTTTGGATATGCCACCCAGCTTATAAACTGCTTTAAAATCTCCCCCTGCCCTGCCCCCAGACACACACACAGTTGGACTCTGACACTGGAAGTAGTGCCAGGTAATGGGAAAGCATCTGGGGGACACGCTCCTTCCTACATGTCCCATTGTGTTATTCACCAGTTCTCCCCTGCCAGTGCCAGCATCCTCCTGTCCTGCACTTGTGTTATTTTGGCAAATGCTAGTTTGGGAAAATGAGTTTGCCACATTTCCATTCTACATGAATCTGTGAGTCCATAAATCAGAAATGCTTAACTATGTTAATATATACCTTACTTATTTACAGTGCAATACTGTGCATATCGACTCACCAGTAAGCTCCATTGAGTTCAGTGGGGCTTACTTTCAGGTAAGTGTGTCTAGGATTACACACTTGGTTTGCAAACCAAACCAACACTGAACTCCTGAGCTCTGAGTTCAGTTTAAATGTGTGTTGAGTGGAATGGATTTGTGTTCCAGTAAAACATTAATTGGTTGTGGGATTGCCATATTGCTGTTATTTGCAAGATCTTACCTGGTTAGCTTGCTGCTGTTGTTTGGAGGCAGTATCCTATGCTGCCCACACACCAGAGGGTCCACCGCTAGCGCAATAGGGAGCTAGCAGTTCTTAAAGCAACTGGAAATGACTAGAAACAGCCATTTCCAGAATGGGGCTCGAGGAAGAGAGCGCCACTGACCTGTCATGATCCAGAAACAAGTTTCTCTGTTCATTTCTGGAATTCTTTTACAAAGCGCTAACTCCCTGTGGGGATGTCAGAGAATTCCACGACGGATCTCGGTGAGGCCGAATGCCAGTGCATTCAGCCTCCCGAAAACCGTCGCAGAACGAAGCCCCCACCCCCCCAACCCACGAAAGGCATGCGGATGAAGTGCCTGCCACCCCCACCCCATGAAAGGCGCGCGAAATGGAGCACTTACCTGCTCCCATCCGCGCTGCTGTGAGAATGGCGGCCGTCCTGCGGCCGCCATTTGCTTCCTCCTTCAGCCATGATAGGCTACGTAAATACTTACGTAGCCTATCACGGCTAACGCAGGGATGCCATTTGTGTCCCTGTGGAGGCCGTGATAGGCTACATAAGTATTTACATAGCCTATCACGGCAGGAGTGGGAAAAACCCCAGCGTATGCAACTGGCGGTAGCCGCCTCCATTTGCGTACGATGGAGTTTTTCCCCCCCTGCCGTGATAGGCTATGTAAATATTTACGTAGCCTATCATGGCAAGGGGGAAAAAAACCAGTCTACACAAATGGTGGCGACTACTGCCATTTGCGTATGCTGGGTTTTCCCCCCTGCCGTGATAGGCTAGGCAAATATTTATGTAGCCTATCACGACTCACTACAGGGACGCAAATGACAGCGGCTACGACACTACAGGGACGCAAATGACGGCTTGGCCGTGGAGCAGAGCCAGCTGGCCAGGATTCCGGGGGGAGGCACGGAGTGCCTCCCCCCACCTGCGGAACCCGGCGGAGCCAGGTAAGCGGGGTTTCGTACACCCCTAACTCCCTGTTGCACTAGCAGTGGAACCTGCTGGCATAATGGAATGAGTGGGAGTGCACCAGCTGTATCAGGAACTGCCCTTGTTTTTTTTATTGTTGTGAATGTGTAGTTGTAATCTATAATGGAAGCCACTCTGAGAATATAGATATTGTAGTGAAGATTGGTATGCTCACAGCGTAATCCTATGCATCTCTGCTCAGATGAAAGTCCTATTGAATTAAATGGGTATTACTCCGAGGAAACAGGGTGTACGATTTCAGCCTAAATATTTAATAAAATAAATAAATATGTGGGATCTAGGGATATACGAAAGTCACTTACCTTTTCATAGGGTGACATTTGCGGTGGGGGGGAGGTGTGCCATCCCTCCCCCCAAAATTCTCTCCGGCCAGCTCCGCTCCGCAGAGATTCTGCACAGCCACCAGCCGGGGCTGCCCACAGCTGAACATCCAGCCGCTGGGCAGCCTGCAAGGATGCAAATGGCGGCAGCCATAGCCGCCATTTGCGTCCCTGTATTTTGCCGTGATAGGCTATGTAAATATTTACTTAGCCTATCACGGCAACCCCTCCCCCCAAAAAACAGCAAACTCAAATGGCGGCGGCTATGGTGGCCGCCATTTGCATTCCTTTTGTTTTTTTTTTACTGTGATAGGTTACGTAAATATTTACATAGCCTATTACGGCAAAAAAAAAAAAAAAGGAAGGCAAATGGCGGCCACCATAGCTGCCTCCATTTGTGTTCCCTTTTTTTTTCTGTGATAGGCTATGTACTTACGCAGCCTATCACGGCTTCCGCAGGGACGCAAATGGCGTCCCTTCCACAGGAATGCAAATTTGCAGAGCAGCACAAACGGCACCAGGTAAGTGTCCTGTTTTGCATGCCTTTAGCAGGGTGGGAGGCAGGGGGGCTTCATTCCGCCATGGATTTCGGGGGGCCGAATGCACTGGCATTCAGCCTCACCGTGATCTGTGGCGGAATTCTCTGAAATCCCTACATTAGAGGGCAGAGGCAGAAGAAGGCTGGAAGTCCAGGTTTTTTTTTGGGGGGGGGAATAGTGATGTTCTTGAGTTTCAGAATTATTAGGGGTTAAAAAAATCAACTCTTTCCAGTTTGGAAAATAATGATCCGCACTCCTTTGGACTCACATTTTCTGTTCCAGCAACTACCCCCATTGTACAGAAATGGGAAATGGAGGCAACTAAGATCCAGGTCATGACTGTAAAGCAGGGTGCAAGAGATCAACGGAACAACACTCCTTTAAACCACTCCTTTGAACCCACCTTGTTCTGTGCGGGCAACAAGACCCCTTTGCACAGGAAATGCAAACTGGGGGTGGGGGGGTGGCTGAGGAAAACAGGGGCAAATGATAGGGGCTTCTACAGTGATGTCCTCCTGCCCTTGTCTGCCTTGATAAGGGTGAGACTACAGTATAGCACGAGGGCCACTGGGCTGTGCACACAAGGTTTTCTTTGTTTGTTTGTTTGAATAAACCCATCAAAGGGTATCATTGGCTTAGAGCATCCTTCTTGATGGCACATATCCCATAAAGAATTGCTAGCTGTTGTACAGTTGCAGGAGATCCTTTCATGTCCATATTGGGGAGGCAGGCAGAGATACCCTTACAGATGACTTGCCTGCCCCCAATGCTGACCAAAATGAATGGGGGAATATCCTGAGCATTACAGCACATGCTCAGTAATAGCCCAAGCAGCCAGTAATTTCCAGGATACAATGGCAGAAAAGAAGCTGACCAAGAAAGGAAGTGTAGCAGTGGGTGCTTATCAGACAAGTTGTTTGTTTGTTTGTTATTCCTTGTGTATTGAAAGTTTTATGGGACTATATTTTTAAAATAAAAGAAAACCTCACTCCCTCCTTCCCAACTGAACAGTTGATGGTACGAGACATATAACGATTAGCCTCCATTTTCCATGTTTCCCTCCTACACCCTTCTCTTCAGGTCACTGATGTGTGCTAATAGGGGTGTACGAAACTCTGCTTACCTGGCTCCGTCGCGTTCCGCAGGTAGGGGGAGGCAATCCATTCCTCCCCCCAGAATCCTTGATGGGGGGGAGGTGATCTGTTCCTCCCCCCTGGAATCCTGCCTTGCCGGCTCTGCTCCGCGGCCAGGCCGCAGAGCTGCCGGCCGGGCCAACCTGCAGCAGGGCCTCCAGCCGCTGCCAGGCTGGTGCGGACGCAAATGGCGTCCTGAATAGGGGATGCCATTTGCGTCCCTATGGTAGCCTGTGATAGGCTACATAAATATTTACGTAGCCTATCACGGCTAAAACGGGAACGGAAATGGCGTCCCCTACGCCATTTGCGTTCCCGCTTTAGCTGTCATAGGCTACGTAAATATTTACATAGCCTATCATGGGCTACCATAGGGACGGAAATGGCATCCCGTACTCAGGATGCCATTTGCGTCCACACCAGCCCAGCAGCATCTGGAGCCACCGCCATCACCGCTGCAGCTGCAGCCGGAGCCGCAGCCAGGTAGGCTCCATTTCGCGGGGCTTTCGCGGGGTGGAGGGGTGGGGGCTCCGTTCTGCCACGGATTCCAGGGGGCCGAATTCCCTGGAATTCGCCCCCCCTGGGATCCGTGGCGGAATTCTCTAACATCCCTAGTGGGATCATAAAGAGAGAGAGAGAGAGAGAGATGGCCAGAGTTGACAGGCTACTGACAGAAGACTTCTTCCCTGCATCCGTAGAGCTCTTTCCTGCAGAGGTACATTGGTGAGGTTCATACTTTCCTCCTGGTGTCAGGATTATTGTAATCTCAATTATTTGGACTGCACTGCAACCTGCTTGGATTTATATGTGTCAGCCAAAGAATGGAGCTGGGCATAATGACCTTGTGATACCAGCCAGACCTAAATGCATTTGAGCATGAAGTAAGGACTCTGTCAATCAATAGCGGAGGAGAAGCAGCTCTTTCACTTCCTGTCATCTTGCTCCCACAGAGCAAATATAGAGTCAACAGAGAGTGGCCGAGAGGGGTTTGGCCTCGCAATTCCAGATGCATTTGGATGACACTGATTATCTGGAACCATTTCATTCAGGCTGTTGGCCAGGATACGGGACTAAGATTGCTTTGGTTGCCTTGATAGAACTGGAGGGGTGGGGGGTGCTTCCTATTAGTTCTCCCAGACCCCTCGGGGCTTTGGATACCAGCAGCCATGGCATCCTTCAGGACCACCTGGCAGGGCTGGGCCTTGACAGAAGTGTAGTGTAGTGGTTCCTGTCCTGTCAGGTCATTTCCAGAAGATTGGTGGATTACTGATCAGCAGCACCACAGCCATTGGTCTATGGTGTCCCACGGGGTTCTTCTGTCCTGTCCCCTATGCTGTTTAACATTTACATCAAACTGCTGGAAGAGGCCATCTGGAGCTTTGGAATGGGACGCTGGCAATATGCTGATGACACTCTGCTCTTCATTACCTGACTTGAAGGAAGCACTCAACACTCTTGGAACATTGCCTGAGTTTGATAATGGGCTGGATGAGGGTGAACAAGCTGAAATTAAATCCAGAAAACACAGAGGTGCTGTTGGTCAGTAGAAAGCTTAATTCAGGGACTGGGATTCAACCTGTTCTGGATGTGGTTGTGCTCTTCCTAAAAGATCAGGTTCATAGTTTGGCAGTTCCCCTGGATCCTACTCTGGCCCTGGATGTTCAGATGGTGAGGAGCACATTTGCACAACAACATCTGGTGTATTAGCTGCGGCTGTTCCTGAGTCAGTCTGATCTGGCTGGAAGTAGTTATCCAGGCTTTGGTTACATCATGTTTAGACTACTGCAGTGTGACCTACGTGGGGCTACCCTTGAAGAGTGGAAGCTTTAATTGGTGTAAAATGCAGCCACTAGGCTGCTAACATGTGCACAGTATTGTGATCATATCATCCCAATACTCAGAGATCTGCACTGGTTGCCAATTGTTTACCAGCTTAAATTGTAGGTATTAGTTCTAACTTTTAAAGCTCTAAACGTCTTAGGCCCTGGCTAACTAAATGACCATTTATCTCAGTATGAATTGACTTAGTTACTAAATCAGCAGGAGACACCCTCACTTACAGAGGCCTGCTTGTCGGGCACACGGGAAAGGACTTTCTCCTGTATTGCTCCCAGACTCTAACACTAACACGTTCCTGCTGGAACTATGACAGGTCCCCATGCTCTCTATATTCAGGAAGAGGGTCAAGACACAGCTTTTAAAACTGGCTTTTAAAATGGTCTTCAAATGGTTGTTCTGATTTTTAGGTTGTTTTTAAGGTTTTACTATGTCTTTATTTTTGTTCTTTGAATTTTTTTGTAAACCACCTTAATTGGTTTTCCAGAAAGGCAGTATAGGCTATAGCAATGTTTTCAATAAGTAAATAAATAATCAGACTTCTTAAACATGACTGTGATTTAACATGCAATCTCATACACTGTTGCCTGGGAATAAATCCCATTGTTTGAGTGGACATGCGCAGGATCGTACTGTAAGTCTTGAAGAGGCAGCAGAAAATCTGAACTTGTACTGTGCCGTATCTGCATCTGTTACTGAGTGGACTTGCCTTGGAAAACATCCATTTCAAGAGAAGGTTGCAATACACAAAGGAAACATTTCACATATGCAGCGTCCAACACTGTAAGACCTTGCCCAGGGAAACAATGAAGCAATTGCTTTCACCATCTCTCAAATGAATGGTGAGAGAGATTTTTTCTCTCTGTGCAGTGAACTCGAAGTAACTCACAAAACACTACAAACTGACGGTGTTCCAGATGTCAACTGGAACTTCTCCTTTAGTTTAAAGTAAGATCCAAAGAGGATCAAAAAATCGTGGTGGTTTGTGTATGAAATTAAATTTGGCAGCCGGGGGAGAGGAAGGGAAAGTCCATGTCCACTTGCATGACGTTGGATTTCACCCGATGATATGAGATGAAGCATTAACATGAAGGCTTGTATAACTATTGCTATGAGCCAAATATGTTGGGGACTTCAATTATTTATCTTTAGAAAAGAAGTAAAGTGGAAGGATTAGAGACTTCAAAGATCTATTATAGCAGAGAGGAGCATCATTAATCATTAGCCCAGCATCAAAATACCATACAAAACAAGTATTATTAAAGTTAACCTTGTTAGCATAAATCTTTCAAAATTCAAAGCAGAGTACACATATGGCTTCGCCATTTAATTAGCTTGTGTGTGTTTTTTCTTGAGGCAAAGAGATTTGTATAGAGTATAAATAATCTAGGCTGTAATGTCAGATGGTAATGTCATACAGTTTTAACAAAACATTTAGTATTGGATTTATGGACTGTTACGTTTCTCAACGAGCCACTAACCATTTGGTAAGGTCAATGAAAAACATTAATATAGAGAAGCAAACAAATTAAACTCAAACATATGGGCCCGCCCATCCATAGGACACTGTAAAGGTCAAAGAGGTTTGGCACTCCAGCTCCCTGCACTCACCCACACCTGTAGCCTTTCCCCCAGGTACTTTTCTCCCAGCCAAGTATTGAAGCCCAGTTGGGATGGAAAGGACTTCAGGAGATAGACTGCAGCAGTAAGAGCAATAGGGGAGGGTTATGAACCCCAGTCATTTCTAGCTCAGGCCTTACTAGAATTAAGACCAAGATCACAGTGAATATTGAGCAAACATCAGGCAGAGTATTATGTCATGTTATACATGGGCTGCGGGGACATAATTTAAGGAGGATTGTAAGATTGCCAACCAACCAAAAAACATGACCGTAGGTAGTTTATTTCTTTTCTGGCCAAGATTGTCAACCATAAAGAGCAAAGCCCTGCCAGTTTCCTCCCACAAAATTAATGTATCATCCATTCGTGCATTTCATTGGGGGCTGAGAGGGCAAGGCTGAACAGGAGCAGATGGGCTCTGTACACAGAACCCACATTGTTTTAAATGGGCCACTTTTCCATGCACTCAAGGTAGCTTGCAATACAATAACATCATAATACATATGTCTACAGTATATACTGTTGTAAGTTTGAGGTGTTAGTTGGTCAGGAAATGGTTAGCAAGGACATAAAGACTGATTAAAGATGGCCAAACCTGCTGTCTAGGTTTGGCCTTGTCTTCCATTTGTTAGAGAAGATGACATTTTGAAAGAAAGACTGAGAAAAAGGCAGAGAGCTAACTTTGAGCTCTGAAAAGCACCTTTTAGGGGCTGCCGCTCTGAAGATACGATTTGAGACAATAGGATATGCTGTTTCTAGGAGTTAAACTGTGCCTCCACCTAAACTCAACATGTATATTTGTAAATAAATTTAAATATTATATAAATGCCATAAGCCTCCAGTAATCTCTTTCGCCAAAGGAAACCAACCCCAGTGAGCATTGTCCCTAGAACTTTCACGTTGCTTGGGGAAGTGGTTAGGCAGCACACTAAAAATAGCAAATATAAAAACAAAGGATTAAGTCATTTTCTTTTTTTCCATTCTTTTTATTTCTTTGACTATTCCTGATGTTATCATTATCCTTCTCCTTGAGATTTTGGTGTCCTTTTTTATCCTTTACATTCTTTTTCTTCTCAGATTGTTTAGCTAAATCATGTCCTTTTCAGTAAACATTGCTTAAGGCTGCAAACTCACACACACCTACCTGGCTGGGAGTAAGTCCTAGAGAACTCAGTAGGACTTACTCCTGAGTAATCATGTCAAGTATTATAAACAGGGATGGCTCAGGCACCTGATTCCATCTGGGAATCTGGCAGAACCCACCCACACCCCCAAGCCATGCTCGTTGAGCCCCTGTCCCCCCTCGCCCCTGCCCACATTTGCCGAGCCATCCACACTCACCCAGGCACTGGCACCAAGCTCTGCAATCACCATTTTTCGGGAAAAATATCACAAAAAAGTGCATATTTGCATATACACAAAATGGGGCTGTTAATAGCCCATATAGGCAAGTTTACAGGCATTTGTTTGTAATCTTGCATACATGGGCCACTCATGGCCACATTTTGCGTATATGCAAATGTGCGCAGTTTTGAAAATGCGCATATTGCATATGTGCAAATATGCATATTTTCTCAGTCACCATTTTATTTTTCCAAAAATGGCAATCACGGAGCTCAGTGAGGCTGCCTGGGCTCGGTGAGTGGTAGGGAGCTCAAGTGTGGGTCCAGGTGTGTGTGAGCAGGGGCAGGGGCTGGGCAGATGCCCAGAGAACCTGGACAGGGGAGCACCCGCCCATTCCCAATGATAAAACAGTTCTTTTAATCCAGTTTACCCCCTTGTATGTTCTTTTCTTTTGTTCTGAATGGACCACTGTAACACTGTTTCAGTTGGTCTTCCTCCCATATTCCCATCAAGTTTCTTTGTTCTGTTCTGCAGCCTGCAACTCACATTATTTCATTCTGTATGCCAGAATAAGTATGTTTCTGCAATGTTGATTCCTTTTCTCATTCAGTTTAAGATTCTGTTACATCCCTTCAGTTTATTTATCATCCATGATTTGATTGTGGATGAGGGGGCTGACCCGGCATGTATTACTGAGACCTGGGTGGGGGAACTGGGAGGGGTCACTCTCTCCCAGCTGTGCCCTCCTGGGTACTCAGTGCAGCACCAACACCGACTTGAGGGTTGGGGAGGGGGGGTTGCCGTGGTCTATAGGAATTCAATCTCCCTCTCCAGGCTTCCTGCTCATTCGAGTGCAGATCTTGAGTGTCTGTACCTTGTGTTGGGTACCCGGGACAGATTAGGGATTCTGTTGGTGTACCGCCCACCCCGCTGCCCATCAGACTCCCTGCCTGAGCTGACGGAGGTGGTCTCGGACTTGGTGTTGAGGACCCTCAGGATGATGGTCCTGGGGGATCTCAACTTCCATGCCGAGGCCGCTGTATCTGGGGCGGCTCAGGACTTCATGGCCGCCATGACGACCATGGGGCTGTCCCAACATGTCATCGGCCCAACGCATATAAAAGGACACATGCTTGATCTGGTTTTCTCGACTGGGCAGGAGGATGGTGATCTGAAAGTAGAGGAATTAACATCTGTCCCTTTGTCATGGTCAGATCACTTCCTGCTGAGGTTTAGACTTCTGGCGGCCTTTCCCCTCTGCAAGGGTGGGGGACCTATTAAAATGGTCCGCCCCCGGAGATTAATGGATTCCGATGGATTCCAGAGGGCTCTGGGGGATTTTCCTGCTGGTATGGCTGGTGCTCCTGTCGAAGCCCAGGTCGCTCTGTGGAATGCAGAGATGACTCGGGCGGTTGACACGATCGCACCCAAGCGCCCTGTCCCTCTGAGCAGAGCCCGGCCAGCTCCTTGGTATACACCTGAGCTGAGGGCAATGAAGCAAGAGGGGAGACGGCTAGAACGCAGGTGGAGGAAAACTTGTGCTGAGTCTGACCGAACACAGGTAAGAGCCCTCTATCGAGCCTACTCTGTGGCGGTGAGGGTGGCAAAGAGGCAGTTCTTTTCCACCAGCATTGCATCTTCTCAGTGTCGCCCGGCGGAGCTTTTCTGAGTGGTTCGCAGCCTGTTACATTCTGGGCCAGGGAGAGAGATGGTGGAACCCTCGGTAGCACGCTGTGACGAGTTTGCGCGGCACTTTGAGGATAAAGTTGCTCAGATTCGTCATGAATTGGACACCACGATTAATGCAGTTCCATTGGTAGAGGCGTTCAGAGCACCGTCTGGTCCAGTTTTATTGGATGAGTTTCAGTTACTGAGGCCTGAGGATGCGGACAAGGTGCTTGGCCAAGTCCGATCGACCACTTGTGTGCTTGACCCTTGCCCTTCATGGCTTATTAAATCAAACAAGGAGGGGTTGTCTGGCTGGGTCCAGGAGGTTGTAAATTCCTCCTTGAGAGAGGGAGTGGTGCCTGCCGCTTTAAAAGAGGCAGTAATTAGACCACTCCTGAAAAAGCCTAACCTGGACCCAGAGGATGTTAACAATTATAGGCCAGTGGCCAACATCCCCTTCCTGGGCAAGGTGCTTGAATGGGTGGTTGTAGGACAGCTCCAGGCACTCTTGAATGAAACGGATTATCTAGATCCATTTCAATCAGGCTTCAGGCCTGGTTTTGGAACGGAAACTGCCTTGGTCGCCCTGTGGGATGACCTCTGTCGGGAGAGGGACAGGGGGAGTGCGACCCTGTTGATTCTCCTGGACCTCTCAGCGGCTTTCGATACCATCGACCATGGTATCCTTCTGGATAGGTTGTCTGGGTTGGGAGTTGGAGGCACTGCACTACAGTGGTTCCGCTCCTACTTGGATGGCCGATTCCAGAAGGTGGTGCTGGGGGATTATTGCTCTGTGCCATGGCAATTGTGCCATGGGGTTCCACAGGGCTCTATTCTATCCCCCATGCTGTTTAACATCTACATGAAACCGCTGGGGGAGGTTATCCGGAGGTGTGGGCTGAGGTGCCATCAATATGCGGATGACACCCAGCTCTACCTCTCTTTCTCATCAAAATCAGGTGAGGCAGTGGCTGTTCTGAACCAGTGCCTGGGCACGGTAATGGACTGGATGAGGGCTAATAAACTGAAACTCAATCCAGACAAGACGGAGGTACTGTTAGTGGGTGGTTCGTCTGCCCGGCTAGGTGATATTCAACCTGTTCTGGAGGGGGTTGCACTCCCCCTAAAGGATCAGTTTCGTAGTTTGAGGGTGCTCTTGGATCCAGAACTGTCACTTGAGGCACAGGTGAACTCAGTGGCACGGAGCACTTTTTATAAGCTTAGGCTGGTATACCAACTACGCCCTTATCTGGACAGAGATAGCCTAGCTACAGTGATCCATGCTCTGATAACTTCTCATCTGGATTCCTACAATGTGTTATACGTGGGGCTGCCTTTGAAAACAGTCTGGAAACTTCAGCTGGTCCAAAATAGGGCAGCAAGATTGTTAACAGGGACTGGCCTGCGAGCTCATATTACGCCAGTACTTTTATTTATTTATTTATTTATTTATTGCATTTATACCCTGCCTTTCTCCCTCTCGCAAGGAACTCAAGGTGGCTTACATTATCCTCCTCCTCACCGTTGTATCCTCACAACAACAACCCTGTGAGGTAGGTTGGGCTGAGAGTCTGTGACTGGCCCAAAGTCACCCAGTGAGCTTCCATGGCCAAGTGGGGACTAGAACCCGGATCTCCCGGCTCCCAGTCCATCACTCTCACCACTATACTACACTGGCTACACTTTTCCAGCTGCACTGGCTGCCAGTCCATTTCCGGGCCCGATTCAAAGTGCTGGTGTTAACATTCAAAGCCCTTAACGGCTTGGGGCCAGGTTACCTGAAGGATCGCCTCCTCCCATATATGCCTGCCCGGACCTTAAGATCATCATCAGCGGCCCTTCTCCGTGAGCCCCTGCCAAAGGAAGTGAGGCGGGTGGCTACTAGGAGGAGGGCTTTTTCTGTTGTGGCACCCCGGCTCTGGAATGAGCTCCCTAGTGAGGTTTGCCTGGCGCCTACATTGTACTCTTTTCGGCACCAGGTGAAGACCTTTTTATTTTCCCAGGCATTTTAGCTTTCTAAATTTTTATCTTTGCTGTTTTAAATCTGTATTTTAAACTCCTGTACTGCTGCTAGGTTTTATTGTGGTTGTATTGTTATATTGTGGTTTTAATGTTCTATATATTTTAAATTGTTTTATTGTGTGTTGTTTGGTTTTAGTTTTTGTGAACCGCCCAGAGAGCTTCGGCTATTGGGCGGTATAGAAATGAAATAAATAAATAAATAAATAAATAATAAATATTCATTCTCAACTTTCTAGGTGAAATCCATTTGTGTCCATCTGCTGATGAAATGGCATCTGCCAGTGGAGCAGATTTCCCCTTCCCTCTGAACTTCCCCAATCTGTTTTGGTGGGTAGGGGGATCCTCATGAGCAGTTTGAGGGGATGCCCGGAGTGGAGGGCACTGCAGATGGGAGGTCAGTTGTGTTTATTTTCTCTCTTATTTTATACTCTCCTCCCCATTCTTTGGATACTTCTGTTTCTTTGCTACTTGTTAAACCACATGTTTCTTCTGTACTTTTGCATCTTCATGGTTTTTTTTTTTTTTAATTATTGCTCCTTATTTATGGATCTCTTTACCAGCTGCTATTCAATTCCTTCTCTTCATTAAACAACCCTTGCATAATCCTAAATCAGACCATGGGTTATACAAGGGTTGTTTAACCCTCAAATAACCCCTGCCACCTAGGTTCAGACAACCTGACAACTTCCTAGCAACCTTCATAATGCCAAACAGCATGAGCCCTGGCACCCCAAGGGTTAATTAACCCATGGTGGGCTGCTGTGTCATCCGAACCAGGTCTCTGGTTGTGGAAGCTTTCGTTCTTCTCCCTATCCAGCCATAGGCAAATATTCCTATTAAGCTCCACCCCACTTAACTCACAGTCCTAACAATGGGGGCTTGGTAAGTAGTCTTATGTCTGGTAGAATTTGTCTACAAAAATGGAACTTTTGAGGGAGTTCATCAGTCTTCCTCTGAAGTCTTCAGTTTAGTCCAGGAGCTGCTCTTGTCTTCAGACCACCACCACCAGCTGACATTCAAGCCTCCTCAGCTCCTGAAGGCTGCTCCAGCAGTCTCCATTTCCTCTCTTGCAGACCTTCTTCTGCTTCTGCCTCATGTTCCCTCAGCTCTCAGCTTCTTGGTCTTGCAGCTGCTCTTCTTCCTGGCAAATGTCTTCCTCAGCCTGCCAGCCTCTCACAAAGGTACTCTCAAGGACTCTCTCCTAACAGACTCCAATGAACTCCACCAACAACCCCCCGGAGATACAGCTCCACAGCTTCTTATATTGGTTCTAGACAGAACAATTCAGCCAATCAGCTTCATTGTGACCAACATTCCATCACCCCATCTTCTTTCAAACCCAGGACCAATAAGCATCTTTAGAATGTTCAAATAACTACAAATCAGATTATACCAATTTTGATTTCACATAAAAACTAGAACCTAGCTCCCCTCTCAGTGGCAATGATAACAGTCTGACAAACCATCAGTATACAAGGAAAAGAACACTCTCTCTTTCTTCTGGCTCATGGCTCAAGCCAAGAGCAAGTCACAAATTTTTCCTTTCATAGTAAACTCCTTCATACTTCAGTCCTTGTTTCAAAACAATCCACCAGAACATGTAAAACTTTTACATCATGTAAATACAGTTTCTTCACACTGCTAGACACACATTTAAAGTAATGTCTGTTTTGGCCCTCAGTCTGGATCCAACCCACTGTATTTATACATAAATAAAATATAAATGATATAACTGTTTAAATTACAATAAAGAAACACCAGGGGAAATTAAAGGGGATAAAAGAAAGGAAAGAAGCTGACAGAAGATGAGCCTGAAGGGAAAAGTGGGAGGGGAAAGATTGGAGGAAGGATTCCACACAAAACTACATGAATTTATCAATACCAAAACAAAAAGGTTATTTTGCTATAAGAATGGGGAAATGCTATTGCACACACAGACTTTTCTTCTCCATGGAGGTTTGGAATCTTTTCAGAAGCAACTGAAGTTTTGCTTTTTTCATAACCAGAGTTTTGATAAAGTGCCAGCATTTACATTTCTTTTCACTATGAAGTTCTTTTCTCTTCTTGGCAGAGACACTCAAACTTGTGTGTATGTGTGTTTAAATTAAACAGCTTGGCTCATCTCTAGTTAAAAATGCATATCTCCACAAACAAAGAAAAAGAAAGTTACAAAATAATTGATGGTGTTTTAACCTCAGCAGGATATCTGCAATCTGTTTCATTTGAGAGATGTATTGTTTACAGACAAATGACTGCATATGGTTTTAAAGGGCTGAAAACCACCTGGGACCACACAACAGTGTGCTGGTAAATTTACCTCTGACATTTGGAATGTATACAACGAGATGAGTAAGTTCATGTCATGAGTTTTACTGCATACTATCAGTTTTATTGCCTGTTGCTTCCGCTGTTCTTGTTTTCCTGTTAACTAAAACACTAGGCATTTCCAAATGAGTACATCTCACAGCATGGAATTAAAGTTGGTATAAAAACAAAAACAAAATTAAAGCAACAGATATATTTTAAATCTCTATATGATTTGATGTAATAAATATAGTTGGTGTGGTAAGCTGAACACTAGTTATTAATTGTATTAGACTTCCATTAAATAAAAATATACATCTATGTAACTTGATTAATTTAGCAACATTGATCACTTTTATATTCAGCTGGGCACTTAGATTCAATCGTATACATTGTGTGACAAATGTGGCATTCAAGGAGATATTCAAATGGGGGCTGGTTCTGATAAAACAAACATCCTTGAAAGCAAAATGCAATTATATTAGTATGTGATGTCCCTACTATTCAAGAATATCATGTATATGAAACAAAAATCAGACTTGGGTGAAAAATGCATCATTAAAGTTTCTGATTGAGGTATCTGTCTGTGCAATTTCAGATTTTGCATTTCTCCCAGAATTCAAAGTCTGGAATGACACCTGCAGTAACTTTGACCCAGCTACCCCTTTCTTGGGTATGGTGTACCAGCAAAGGAGAAAGGCAAGATACTAAGCACATGCCACCATGACTCTCAGTGCAATTCTAGGCATGTCTACTCAGAAGTAAGTCCTACTTAATTCTATGGGACTTAATCCCAGGTAAATGTGTATAGGAATCAGCTCTAGGCATTATTGGCACAACTATTCAGCCATAGTTTTCACAAAACATGTTCAGAGTTCCAAATGCAGCTGCCTCCTTCTGAGGTAGCTACGTGCATGCCAGTGGAGAGTGTGCAGGTTGGCTTTGCTTACACCAATGCAATCAGGCTCAGTGTCACTACCTAGCACGATGGGGCAAATGGTGGGGCCGTATGGGCCAACCAAGCTTGGCACCAGAAGAATCTAGCATGATGGGGCAAATGATGGACCCTGTGGGTCCTGGAGGACTCATTGGGGCTGGTGACATCTCTCTCTCTCTCTCTCTCATCTATCTATCTATCTATCTATCTATCTATCTATCTATCTATCTATCCATCCATCCATCATCACCTGGCACTATGATTAAAAGCACTGAGTGAAATGACTGGAGCAACACCATCATCTTTATTATCCCAGAATTCCTCTGGGGCCCAATATAGTATACGTTGGGGCCCAGAGGCATTCTGGGGTAATAAATATGACAGAAGCTGCTGCAGCTGCTTTACTGAGCACAGACCAGAGTGCTGCTGCCCGTCCTTAAGAACATAAGAAGAGCCCTGCTGGATCAGACCAAGGTCCATCTACTCCAGCATTCTGTTCACACAGTGGCCAACCAGTAGCTGCCTGTGTAAAACCTACAAGTAGAACTTGAGTGCAATAGCACCCATCAGGACTAGTAGCCATTGATAGCCTTTCTCCTCCAGGAATTTATCTAACCCCCTTTTAAAGTCATCCACACTGGTGACCATGACTACATCTTGTGGTAGCAAATTCCATAGTTTAACTCTGTGCTATGTGAAGAAGCACTTCCTTTTTTATCTGTCCTGAATCTCCCACCAATCAGCTTCATGGGATGACCCTGGGTTCTAGTATTATGAGAGAGGGGAAAAAATGTCTCCCTATCCCCATTCTCCACACCATTGTCCTTCCCATTTCCTATGCTGGTAAGCTTAGAAGGGACAAGCTGAAGGTGGTGAGCATCAGATAGCAACAGGGATGGGCGGTGGCACTAAGGCCAGTGTTCAGCAGAGGGGCACTTAGCAAAATGGCTCCAACTGCTATGGCTATCTTCATTTCCCTGGCAGGGGCCCACCAAGATGTCACTGGTGGGGAAGCCTGGAGAGATGCTTGCCAA
Source organism: Heloderma suspectum (assembly GCF_057233095.1). Classification (NCBI taxonomy): domain Eukaryota; kingdom Metazoa; phylum Chordata; class Lepidosauria; order Squamata; family Helodermatidae; genus Heloderma; species Heloderma suspectum. The sequence goes on from NC_139458.1 coordinate 280,577,784, forward strand.
GGGTCCCCACAAACCTGGCACCAGACCTGTTCACAAGTCTACCAATATGCATGCACACAATAACCTCAACTATGTTTGGCAATGAGCATTGCCTGACAGAAAACTTGCTGCTGTGACTCCTAGTCCAATGACAACAAGACGACCTTCTGATGCCATAACTTCCATCACTTCCCAGATCAAGAAATGCAATCAAATAAATGTCACTGCTGACTCTCTCTCTCAAATGAAAAGCGGTATAGAACAAATAATATTGTTCCCATATATATAAAAAATCTGTTAAAAATTGAAACAATATTATTTGTTTATTTATTTCAGAAAATTTCTATACCACTTCTTATTTTTTAAATCCCAAAATTTTAAAAAGTTCACAAAAGTCATTATAAAACACAACAAAACCAACCAATAAAACAGCAACAGAGTAATAAAACAATAAAATATTGCATTAAAACAATCAATCAAGAGTACTTGGCAATGTGAGCAGTCAGGAAAATGCCCGGGCAAACAGATATGTTTTTAGTTATTGGCGGAAACACTCCACACTAGGAGCCCACTTGATCATGAGGGGGAGATTGTTTCACATGGTGGACACCACAATGGAAAAGGCCCTCCACCACACCATAAGCAAGCAAACAGAATGGTGGGGAAACACAGAGCACGGCTCAGGTCGACTCAGCCCTCCATCCTTCCGAGGTCGGTAAATGAGTACCCAGCTTGCTGGGGGAAAGGTAGTCATGACTGGGGAAGGCAATGGCAGACCACCCCGCTACAGTCTGCCATGAAAGCACCAGCGCAAGCGGCATCCCTCTAGGGGTCAGTAATGACTTGGTGCTTGCACAAGAGGAACCTTTCCTTTCCTTCTTCCAGGTGAAGAAATGCCCTTTGATGAGCAAAAGGATACTGGATTATTTCTTAGAAACCCCTGTATGATCACATGGATATTGCGTAGCAGCAATCTGTGGTCACCGTGCATAGATTGTACACATGTTGATGTTACTCGTGAATAACTGTACTAGTTTACAGATCGACAATCTGTGTACACATCCACACTAAGGTGGCCACTTTAACATAATCAAAAAAGAGGAACTGCATCACAAAAATGAGGACACCAATTTGCATAACATTTGCATATTCACATTTATATGTCAAGGTGCAAATTTAGAAATAATAACTATAATTTTTAAAAATAGATATACAAGACATCTCACTGTAGTAGAATGACTGACTAGGGGACCTGTGTGCCTGCTCAGTCTACCGTCCACGTGCTAACTATTGATAGGCAACTGAAAGGCTCTTGCTCTCCCTTTCTATGGTTCTGTGACTTCAAGCCAGGCTTGGACTGGACAGCCCATCAAAGAGAGGACACCTTCAAACAGAAGACTATCCCCTGTCAGCTCTCCAAAATAGAGAACTGTTCTCTGTAAAGAAGGACACCTGGCCACCCTAATATACAGAGGGCAGACTTCAGGGCACTTACACCTCCACTGATTTTCTTATGCCCATCCACAAGTGGCATCCACTCCTTGAAGAAAAAAGATTTAGCACTTCTGGAACAACCCCAAACGAGTGAAAATACTCATTTCTGGTACAGGGGAGGTCAGCAGAGCTCACATAAGGGTGTTTCCACTCATTTCAGGGTTTCCTGTGGGAAACATTAAATCTCTGTTGATGAAGCAGTGGGTCCAGCTCATGCAACGAAATTGGCGGGACCCATCACTTGCGCAACAAATCTGTGGGACGCAAGAGAATCAGCGGGGGCATACAGTCTTCCCCATAGACTGTAGATACATTGAGTGTAACATGTGAATGTCCCTTAACTGGGAATGACTTTCCTCATGGGGCATTCCTCAACATTTATATTACATTGTTTTTTATGCATTAGTATTCTTCCCTGCGAAGAGAAAACTCACTGGAAAAGACCCTGATGCTGGGAAAGATTGAAGGCAAAAGGAGAAGGGGACAGCAGAGGATGAGATGGCTAGACAGCATCACCGATGCTGCAATGAATATGAACTTGAGCACACTCCAGGAGAGAGCAGAGGACAGGAAGGGACCCGGGACCCAGCTTCCACTGGGATGGAACTCAGATCGTGGGGAGAGTTTCGGTTGCATTACTGCCGCCCACCACATAACAGAATATTGTAACATTTACACTAGTAACTCTTTCACTGCTGCTGTATTCAACCTTCTTGATTAACAAACAGTAGAAAAAAGGGATTTGGGGGTTCTGAATATGAACTTGAGCACACTCCGGGAGAGAGTGGAGGACAGGAAGGGACCCGGGACCCAGCTTCCACTGGGATGGAACTCAGATCATGGGGACAGTTTTGGTTGCATTACTGCCGCCCACCACATAACAGAATATTGTAACATTTACACTAGTAACTCTTTCACTGCTGCTGTATTCAACCTTCTTGATTAACAAACAGTATAAAAAAGGGATTTGGGGGTTCTGAGTAAATGGATTCCTTTTTAAAAAAAAAATCAAGCAATTGCTTATAAAAGTACTGCTGCTTCTCTATACAGAATTAAGTCCTAGAGAGTTTGGTGGGGCTTGCATAGGATTGTGCTCTCTGCAAAAGTTCTAGTTTTACCTAAACCATTATAAATTTAAGTAGTCCCATTGTGTATAATTTTTTTAAAAAAATTATCTACCAATAAAAAAAAACTAATACAAAACTTTGGAAACTGAATAAGAATTCTAATGAAAGTAAAAACTATTTGCTCAGAATGTATTTAATATCGTCAGGAAAGAAGGAGGAATAGTAACAATTTAGATAATTTAAGGCAAGTATTTAAACAGCACAGAATAAAAATAGGAGGGTTTGGAGTCCAATAATTCAGTTATCCAGCACAAGTTAGTGCTTAAGTTCTCTCCCCTGAGGCCTGTCTGCTGCTTGCTACTCAGCTCTGGGCAGAAATGCAGCTGTAGGCCTCTGTCTGCCACTCTCTTGTTTCAAAACTGCTGGATGAATGCTGTGTGAGGGATTTGGCTGCAGTTCTCTACTGTGCTCTTTAGTGTGTGCTTTCTATTCACTCTCTTCCCCTGTGGTGTCCCCAGAACCTTTCCTATCACTCTCCCTTTGAATTGCCTTTGAAAAAACCTCCTCCTCAGAATCTCTTATGTCATCCAAAGAGGGTTGTGCTCTAGGGGATTTTCTACCTCAGATGCCAGAATAATCTGGCTGGCCTTGGATATTCTGCATCTTGATTGGGATGGTTGTGGGGGTCAGTTGCTGCTCTGCTTCAGGCAACACAGTTTATTGGACTGGCCCAACAGGTGCAATATTAATAGAAAAACAAGCAAATACTGAATACTTTTGAAGCTAAGGTGCAGAATCTGAACAGAGGCCAAGTGCTACTGTAGGTAATCTCAAGAGCTTGAACAGCAGACCTCCATATAATATCACAAAGTGCTTCAGAAAGTCTTCCTTGGTCACAAAGACAGTTTGCTATGTGACATGAGCGGTTTCTGTTCAAGAAACACAAGGGCACATTTTCATTCCGGCAGGCCTTTGGCATGCAAGCTCATCTGCTGGTGAAGCGTTTTTTAAAAGGTTGGGTGCAGTTTGTTTCTTTTATTGTTGTGTTTTTAACTGTGTTTTACATTTATTTGTTTTTATAGTAGGTTTAATCCTGATTTTATTATTGTTAGCTGCCATGAGCGCCATTTTTGGTGGAAAGATGGGACATAAGTTTAATTCATTCATTAATAAAATAACTCCATCATAAGAGCATGGAAAAAGTGGATCCTGGCCAATATACCTTGCAGACACCCCCCCCACACACACACACACAAACACACACACACACACACACACACACACCTGCCAAAGCTTCCCCTTGCATAAGGACTGATCTGCTGTGATATTATGGAATATTCATTGACTTTTCAACTGTTCCAGGGCATGAATGTAGGAATCTGCCTTATACAGAGTCAAAGCATTGGTCCCTCTAGCTCAATATTGCCTGTATTGAGTGGTAGCAGCTCTCCAGGTTTTCACATAGGAATGCTCCTAAGCTGTATCTAGAGATGCCAGGGATTGAACCTGGGTCCTTTTGTATGCTGAGATGTGGCCCTTCCATAAGCTATGGTCCGAAGGCTCTTGTTGCAGCAATCACTGAAGTCAAGCAGATCTGGATTTGGTTGGTGCTTGGATTCGAGAGACTGCCTGGGAAATCCTATTCTTGTTAGGGACGTCAGAGAATTCCGCCATGGATCTCGGTGAGGCCGAATGTCAGTGCATTCGGCTCCCCGAAATCCATGGTAGAACGAAGCCCCCCCGCCGCCCCACCCCACGAAAGGCGCTCAAAACAGGACACTTACCCAGTGCCATTCACACTGCTCTGCAAATGGTGGCCGCATCCAATCACTATAGCCGTGATAGGCTACGTAAGTAGTCATGTATAGGGGTGGACGAAAGTCCCTTACCTGTCGTTGAAGGATGTTCGCGGTGGGGGGGAGGTGCTTCGCTGCTCCCCCCGCGAAGTTCAGGCCGGGGGGGAGGCTTCCCACCTCGCCCCGGCCGAAATTCAGGCCGGGGGGGAGGCTTCCCGCCTTGCCCCGGCCAAAATTCAGGCCGGGGAGGAGGCTTCCCGCCTCGCCCGGCCGCGAACGCGAAAGTTTAAAAAAAAAATGCCCCCTGATAGGCTACGTGACGATTAACGTAGCCTATCACGGCTAGATCTGCAAAGTCAGCCGTGATAGGCTACGTGAATCATCACGTAGCCTATCAGGGGGCGTTTTTTTTTCTTTGATTGCAATGGCGGCTGCTGCTCCCGCCCCGCTCGAACACCCGCCGAACCGCCGGCCGGACCCGCCACCGGGAGGGACATTCGGCGAAGGTAAGTCCCGTCCCGGGGGGTGTGCGGGGTGTGTGTGTGTGTGGGGGGTTCGGAGGATTTCTCCCCAAAACTTGTTCGGGGGGCCGAACACGTTGGAGCTCGGCCCCCCGAAGTTTCGGGGAGAAATTCTCCGCCAACCCTAGTTATGTAGCCTATCACGGCTAATGCAGGGACACCATTTGTGTCCCTGCAGAAGCCGTGATAGGCTGCATAAGTATTTACGTGGCCTATCACGGCAAAAAAAAGGGAACACAAATGGTGGCTGCTACGGTGGCTGCCATTTGTGTTCCTTTTTTTTTTGCCGTGATAACCTACATAAATATTTACGTAGGGTATTATGGCAAAAGAGAGGGGCGCAAATGACGTAGTGGCCGCCATTTGCATTCCCCTTTTTTTTGCCGTAATAGGCTATGTAAATATTTACTTAACCTATCACGGCAAAAAAAAAAGGGAACGCAAATGGCGGCCGCCATAGCCGCCGCCATTTGCGTTCGCTGTTGTTGTTGTTTTTTTGCCGTGATAGGCTACGTAAATATTTACGTAGCCTATCACGGCAAAATACAGGGATGCAAATGGCAGCAGCTATGGCCGCCGCCATTTGCGTCCCTGCAGGCTGCCCAGCAGCCGGATGTCCGGCTGCGGGCGGCCCTGGCCAGCAGCTCCGCGGAATCTCTGCAGAGCGGAGCCAGCCAGAGAGAATTTCGGGGGGAGGGACGGAGCGCCTCCTCCCCACCGCGAATGTCACCCTTCGAAAAGGTAAGTGACTTTTGCACATCCCTAATTCTTGTTCCCTGACACTCCAGTGTAGAAGACAGAATATAAAAGCCATAAGCCTGTCAGAACAGCAACAGAAATGTTGAGCAAAAGGAACAAGGGGACAGCAGCAGAAATGATAGTAAGGCAAACTTCAAGGAAGGAGCAGATTTGTCTTTGACGAAGTGTGGTGAGCCTGGAAGCTTTGATTCACCTGGAGCTACAATGTGATCCCTGTTTCTGATTATAGAATTCCTGAAGTGTGTAGGTGGGTGTGGGTGTGTATATGGCAAACGCATCACATCTCTGAGGGAAGCAGTGAACTCTCATATCTGCAATATTGATCAGAAGTGTGATGGTTTCATGACCGCTCATACAACTAAAAGTAAATGGTTCAGCAAGCACTGGAAACCAGAGTTAACCAGAGTTCTTACTCTTGTTTCTGTATGTGATCTGTCAGAGATGAGGAATTAATTTAAGTGAAGTTGCAAGGAAGGGGGAAATGTCAAAATGATCAATGTAGTTTGAGTCAAAGATCCTTTTATTGAGGAGGGGGAACAGATGATGTTCTGAGGAGAGGAGAGAGGAAGTAGAAGTGATTCAATGGCACAGCTGCAATTACCTTTTACCAAATATACTTTTCATGAGTCACTGAGCTTGTGCCTATTCTGTCTCATTTCCAAGGCCCCTTCTTTGCTGCCAGCTTTAAAATTTGAAGTGACAGTTATTGAGTCTTTGAAATGATGCGTCCTATAATGAACCTTCAGGTCATTATGGATTAAGAAGCTGCCAACATTCTTGCCAATCATTGTCAACAGGCTATTAAATATAGTGGCCATGTTATTTTATGTGTTGACATTTATTATTTCCCAAATGATAAAACAGGATTCTTACCTTCAGAGAGCATCATGCTAAGATACTGGTAAAGACTCCTCTTGTCTCACCAAGTGAAATGCTATGTTGTATAGTGGCTTATTTAGATTGCCATTACATCTAACACTGAAATAAAATATAGTTTTGCATGAAGTTGATATTTTGTGCATTTGGCAAAAAGAATTGTAAATGGGAGTTGATAGGCTGTAGCCACCGCCATTTGCGTATGCATTTTTTTTTAAAGCCAGACGTGATAGGCTACCTAAGTCTTTACGTAGCCTATCATGTCTTGTAAAAAAAAAAAAAAAAAACCCTGACAAGACTGCAAATGGCAGCGGTGGCGGCAGCCGGTCAGAAGACCAGCCACCGCCGCCGCTGCCACCCAGAAGATCCGCCCCAGGTAAGTCTCGTCCCAGGGGGGATCTGCGGGGGGGCGGGGGGGCAGGCCATTCCGCCACAGATTTCAGGGGGCCGAATGCACTGGCATTCAGCCTCACCGAGATCCGTGGCGGAATTCTCTGCCATCCCTAACTACCAGCCTACACCAGTTCTGACCCATTCTGATATGTTTTCCATTCCATTCCATTTGGCTAAAGAAATAAATGATACCAAGGGCCATGAGGAGCAAATACATTTTTCAACATAATTTAGGCTGCAACTGAATGCAATGGGACTTATTTCTGAGTAGATACATAAGGTTTACACTTCAGCTGAAATTTAAAGAGGAAACTAAACTGTATTGTTGTTTATTTGTTCTACTAATATGCACAGCACTGTCACTTTTTTTTGTAAATGTTGTAGTGTATAGAGTGGAAATGGCAACAGCAAACTCTACAAGAAATTAACTTCCTGGGTCTCCAAGAGAGTGAAGGATGGTCAGCAGTAACCATTTGTATATTGTTTATGCCCCTTAAAAGATATTTGCTATTTTACATTTACTTGACAAACTTGTCTGTCAGACACGATCACTGAGGTGACACAAATATAATCTTGTTTTCTGCCATTGCATGCTCACCCCTCCAGCTAAGAAGAATGATGAGGGGGAAATCCTAATGATGGTTGGGTACCTTCTACCTCCTTCCAACTGCTGCCTTTTTTCATTGTTGCTTACCATGAAATCTCGCTTTTAAACCTCCCTTCCCATTTTCCCACTTTGTTCACATTTTGAGCTAGGGATGCACGAAAATCACTTACCTTTCGCGGATTATGTTAATGGTGGGGGGGAGGCATTCCGTCCCTCCCCCCCGGAATCCTCGCCGGGGGGGAGGCGATCTGTTCCTCCCCCCGGAATCCTCCGCGGCCGGCTGTGCTCCACGGCAGCTCCGCGGAGCAGCCAGCCAGGCCCAGCCAGGCCATAGCCGTCCGCAGCCGGATTTCCAGCCGCGGAGGGCTCTGGGGAAAAACAAAAACAAAAACTGCATACACTATTTGCGTTCCCCTTATTTTCGCCATCTTAGTCTACATAAATATTTACGTAGACTAAGATGGCCCAAACTAAGGAACGCAAATGGCGGCGGCTGTAGCCGCCACCATTTGCGTACGCCTTTTTTTTTTTTTTAACCCAGTCGTTTTAGGCTACGTAAATTTTTACATAGCCTAAAATGTCTGGGTAAAATTAAAAAAAAAACTGCAAATGGCGGAAGCGGCAGCCATCCAGAAGACCCGCCCCAGGTAAGTCTTGTCCCGGGGGGGATCCACGGGGGGGCGGCAGGCCATTCCACCACAGATTTCGGGGGGCTGAATGCACTGGCATTCGGCCTCACCGTAATCCATGGTGGAATTCTCTGCCATCCCTATTTTGAGCAACTGAGCTGTTCTTTGAACTGAGACAATTAGCATGTAAAGACAAGTGAGAAACCTTTCTTCCATCAAAGGGAATTTTTTATACATTAGATGTGGTTTCCTTAGGAAATGAACTTGCTTTGATAGTTTCTTTGTAGAAGATCTCCAACAAAGGCAGGTATTGAGCTGCTCTAATTTAGTGTATCCAGGTGAAGGATTGCTCTGCATATTACTAGAATAAGTATGTAGGTTTCATCTGAAATATAGATATGTGGTTCCACAGGGACTTTGCTGTAATTTTTTTAGGGATGTGCCAAAGTCACTTACCTTTTTGAAGGGGTGATTCGTGGTGGGGGGGAGGTGCTCCGCACCACCCACCGAAATCCTAACTCGGCCAGCTCCGTTCCGCAGCAACTCCGCGGAGCTGCCAGCTGGGTGCATTCACAGGCATGCGGAGCCTGCGGATGCAAATGGCGGCGGCTATGGCGGCCACCATTTGCGTTCCTGTTTTTTTGCCATGATAGGCTACATAAATATTTACGTAACCTATGATGGCAAAAAAAAACAGGGGTGCAAATGGCGTAGTGGCTGCCATTTGCACACCTGTCTTTTGCCATGATAAGCTACGTAAATATTTATGTAGCCTATCACAGCCTCCGCAGGGACGCAAATGGCATCCCTGCATTAGCTGTGATAGGCCACATAAGTATTTACCTAGCCTATCATGGCAAAAACGGGGAAGCAAATGGCGGCCGCAGACGTGGCCACCATTCACAAAGCAGCGCGAACGGCACCCGGTAATGCTCCGTTTTGCACACCTTTCACAGGGTGGTGGGGCGGGGGGACTTCATTCCACCACAGATTTTTTTGGGGGGGCAAATGCACTGGCATTCAGCCTCACTGAGATCCATGGCGGAATCCTCTGACACCCCTAAATTTGTCAATCTTAATCCCTAACCCCACCCCAGTTTTAGCCAAGGTTGTGTTCCTCATTGACAATTTTAGACTGTAAACTCCATGGAGCCAAGGTACTAATTTTTTGTTTGTATCTGAAACTGTTTAAAGTGCCAGCCAGGTACAATGAAGAATTCTAAGGTATGGCCATGTGTGTCTCTTCTAGGGATGTGTCTGAGAAATCCACAACAGAGTCAAATGAATTCGTATTTTTATGATTCCAACCTTGGATTCCACCCTGTTATGCTGATTTTTTATAGTAAAGACACAAAAACAGATCTTGTCTGAGATGGTGATTTCCTGAAATAGATAACTCTGTAGGACCTATATCTAGAGTGAAGAATTAATCTTATTCTAAGATGGCATCTGGCTTTGGGAGGACTTTAAATATGTGTGGTTGATCAGGTAGCCCAGGGTTGCCTACATACTGGTAACATATTTTGAAAGAATATCTGAACCAGGGCATATGTGGTGGCTGGGGAGTGTCAGACGTTCTTGGAGGAAACTGATTATCTGGACCCATTTGAGTCTGGTTTCAGGACAGGGTATGGCACTGAAATGGCCTTGGTTGCTCTGTCTGATGACCTACTCCAGTGAAAGACAGGGGGAGTGCTACCCTGTTGATCTTCCTGGATCTCTCAGTGGCTTTTGATACCACTGATCATGGTATCTTATTGGATCAGCTCTGCAGGATGGGAGTTGAGGGCCCTGTGTTACAGTGATTCCGCTCCTAACTGCAGGGCTGATTCCAGAGAATGGTATTGGGGGATTCCTGTTCTACCCCATGGCTATTAAGCTATGGGAGGCTACAGGGTTCTATTATATCCCTCATGCTGTTCATATGCTGTCCTATATGAAGCTGTTGGGTGTAGGGATGTCAGAGAATTCCGCCATGGATCTCGGTGAGGCCAAATGCCAGTGCATTCGGCCCCCCGAAATCTGTGGCAGAACGGCCTGCCACCCCCCCGCGGATCCCCCCCGGGATGAGACTTACCTGGGGCAGATCTTCCGGGCGGCGGCGGCTCTGGCGGCAGCTCCGGCGAAGGTGGTGGCGGCGGCTGGACTTCCGACCGGCTGCTGCCTCCACCACCATTTCCAGCTTTGTGGGGGAAAAAAAAAAAGACGTGATAGGCTACATAAAGATTTACGTAGCCTATCATGGTTGGGGGTGGGTTTAAAAAAAAAGCGTACACAAATGGCGGCAGCTACGGCAGCCACCATTTGCGTTCCTTCTTTTTGGCCGTCTTAATTTACGTAAATATTTACTTAGACTATGACGGCAAAAATCAAGGGGAACGTAAATAGAGTAGCGGGAGCTATTTGTGTCCCTTTTTCCTTCACCGTTTTAGCCTACGTAAATCTTTATGTAGGCTAAAATGGGGAATCAAAAGGGGACGCAAATGGTGCCCACCACGCTATTTGCGTTCCCCTTTATTTTCACCGTCATAGTCCCCGTAAATATTTACGTAAATTAAGACGGTAAAAGAAGGAACACAAATGGTGGCGGCCGTAGCCGCCGCCATTTGCGTACACGTTGTTTTTTTTGTTTTTGTTTTTTTTACCCAGAGCCCTCCATGACCGGAAATCCAGCTGAGGACGGCTCTGGCCTGGCCGGGCCGGGCCTGGCCGGCTGCTCCGCGGAGCTGCCGCAGAACACAGCTGGCCATTTGAGGATTCCGGGGGGAGGAACGGAGCACCTCCCCCCCGGCCAGGATTCCGGGGGGAGGGACGGAATGCCTCCTCCCCACCATCAACATAATCCACGAAAGGTAAGACACTTTCGTACATCCCTAGTTGGGTGAGGTCATTAGGAGTCTGGGGGTGGGGTGTGTCACCAGTATGCTGATGATGCTCAGATTTTCTTCTTGTCATCAGAGTCAGATGGGGTGGTGAAGGTGCTGGACCAGTGCCTGGAGGCTGTAATGGGCTGGATGAGGGCCGATAAACTGAAGCTAAATCCTGACAAGATGGAAACTCTGTGGATTGATGGTTCCCGAGTTTGGGAATTGAGTAAGCAGCCTGTCCTGGATGGGGTTGCACTCCCTCTGAAGGCGCAGGTGCATACCTTGGGAGTACTCCTAGATCGATTCCTATCACTGGAGCCTCAGATGGACTCCGTGGCCTGGAGTACTTGGGGCCAGCTTCGGCTGATCTGCCAGCTACAACCTTTCCTGGACAGGGATAAGCTAGCTACAGTAGTACACGCACTGGTAACTTCCCAAGTAGACTACTGCAATGCACTTTATGTGGTGCTGCCCTTGAAGACAAGTTGGAAGTTGCAGCTAGTGCAAAATGTAGCAGCTAGAGTGTTGACTGGAACATCTCATAAAGATCATATAACACCATTTTTAAAGGAATTGCACTGGCTGCCAATATGCTTCTGGTTGGAATTCAAGGTGCTAGTGATGACATTTAAAGCCCTAAGCAGCTTGGGACCTCAGTATTTGAGGGAGTGCCTCTCCCTATTAGGGGTGGACGAAAGTCACTTACCTCTCCTCGAAGATTTCCTGCGGTGGGGGGGAGGCGCTTCGTTGCTCCCCCCGTGAAGTTCAGGCCGGGGGGGGGAGGCTTCCCGCCTCGCCCGGCTGAAATTCAGGCTGGGGGGGAGGCTTCCCGCCTCGCCCGGCCAAAATTCAGGCCAGGGGGGAGGCTTCCCGCCTCGCCCGGCCGCGAACTAAACAGTTAAAAAAAAAACGGCCCCGTGATAGGTTACGTGACAATTAACGTAGCCTATCACGGCTAGATCTGCAAAGTCAGCCGTGATAGGCTACGTAAATTGCCACGTAGCCTATCACGGGTGACTTAAAAAAAAAAAAAGCGCGTACGCAAATGGCGGGCCCCATAGGGAGCCGCCGTTCGCGTTCCTTATTTGGTCGCTGTAGTCTACGTAAACCTTTACGTAGACTACGGCGAAAATAAGGGCAACGCAAATAGCGTTGCCCTTATTTTCGCCGTAGTCTATGTAAACATTTACGTAGACTACAGCGACCAAATAAGGAACGCGAATGGCAGCTCCCTATGGGGGCCGCCATTTGCGTACGCGCTTTTTTTTTTTAAGTCACCCGTGATAGGCTACGTGACGATTAACGTAGCCTATCACGGCTGACTTTGCTGATCTAGCCGTGATAGGCTACGTTAATCGTCACGTAGCCTATCATGGGGGCGTGGTTTTTTTTTAACTTTTTATTTCGCGGCCGGGCGAGGCGAGGCGCCTCCTCCCCGGCCTGAATTTCCGCGGGGCGCGGTGGGAAGCCTCCCCCCCAGCCTGAATTTCGGCCGGGCGAGATGGGAAGCCTCCCCCCGGGCCTGAACTTCGGGGGGAGCAGCGAAGCGCCTCCCCCCCACCGCGAAGCAAGCTGTGAGACCAGGTAAGTGACTTTCGTACACTCCTACTCCCATGTCTAATCCCAAGGGATGTCCTGGAATGTCTCAGCATTGTGTTCACACAGTGGCCAACCAGTAGGGATGTCAGAGAAATCCGCTGCGGATTCAAATGAGGCTGGATTCTTTGGAATCCAGCCTCAGGAATCCGCAGCGGATCATGATCACTTACCTCCACTCCAGGAGGACTGGAGGCGGAACGGCACTCAGCTGCTTCTTGCCAGCCAGAGCCATTCGCCTCCTCCCTGTCCCTGCCGATCTCCATGTCTTTTCTTTTTTAAAAATAAAAAATGGCGATCAGCAGGATGTGTCCATAGACTTGTACGTGAAATAGAGCCATGAATCTTGTGTATAAGCCTATGGGCACATTTGCATCTAAGTCTATGGGCAAATGGAAGCTGTGACAGATTTTATTTTCTTGGGCTCCAAGATCACCGCAGACGGTGACTGTAGCCATGAAATTAAAAGACGCTTGCTCCTTGGGAGGAAAACTATGGCAAACCTAGACAGCATAGTAAGAAGCAGAGACATCACCTTACCGACAAAGGTCCGTCTAATCAAAGCTATGGTTTCCCCAGTAGTAATGTATGGCTGTGACAGCTGAACTATAAGGAAGGCTGAGCGCTGAAGAATTGATGCTTTCGAACCATGGTGCTGGAGAAGACTCTTACGAGTCCCCTGGACTGCAAGGAGGTCCAATCAGTCAATCCTAAAGGAAATCAACCCTGACTGCTCATTGGAAGGACAGATACTGAAGCTGAAGCTCAAATATTTTGGCCACCTAATGCGAAGAGAAAACTCTCTGGAAAAGACCCTGATGCTGGGAAAGACTGAAGGCAAAAGGAGAAGGGGACGGCAGAGGATGAGATGGCTAGATAGCATCACCGATGCAATGAATATGAACTTGAGCACGCTCCGGGAGAGAGCGCAGGACAGGAAGGCCTGGCGTGCTATGGTCCATGGGGTCACGAAGAGTCAGACACGACTGAACGACTGAACAACTATGGGCACATCCTGCCGATCGCCTTTTTTTATTTTAAAGAAAAGACATGGCGATCGTCAAGGACAGGGAGGAGGCGAACGGCTCTGACTGGCAGGAGGGAAGGTAAGTGGCCGCCAAACCTGTTTCCCCCCCAGAATCCTCGTGGAGCAGAGCCACTCCAGAGGATTCTGGGGGGGGGGAGGAATGGATCACCCCCACACATGGATTCCCCACCAGAACAGACAATGGGGAATCCATACACCCCTACCAACCAGCTGCCCTTGGGAAACCCACAGTAGGACATGAGTGCAATAGCTCCCTCCCACCCATGTTCCCCAGAAAGTGCTGTACATAGCCATGCTACATAAGATACTGGAGATAGCATATAGCCATCTTGACTGGTAGAAATTGATAGCCTTATCCTCCATGAATTTGTCCAATCCCCTTTTAGGGCCATCCAAATTGGTGGCCATCACTACACCCTGTGGTAGAGAATTCCATAGTTTAACTGTGCACTGTGTGAAGAATTATTTCCTTTTATCTGTCCTTAATCTCCCACAGATCAACTTGATGGGATGACTCCAAGTTCTAGTATTATGCGAGAGGGAGAAAAATGTCTCCCTATCCACTTTCTCCACACCGTGCATAATTTTGTACACCTGTATCATGTCTCCTCTTATTCTCCTTGTTTCTAAGCTAAAAAGTTCCAGATGTTATAACCTTTCTTCATAAGGGAGTTGCTCCAATTCCTTGACCATTTTAGTTGCCATTCTCTGCACGTTTTCCAACCAACAATAGCCTTTTTTTAGGTGAAGTGACCAGAACTATACACAGTATTCCATGTGTGGTCACACAATACATTTTATAAGGGCAATATGATAGTCACAGGGGTTTTTTAAACCTTTTCTAATTATGCTTAACATGGAATTTGCTATGGGTTTTTTTTACCCTAACATTCATCACTTTACACTGTGTTATACTGAACCACATTTGCTATTTTGATGCCCATTCTCCCAGTTTGGAGAGATCCTTTTGGAGCTCTTCACAATTCCTTTTTGTTTTAACCACCCTACATAATTTCAGTTCTCACTCCTAATTCCAGACAATTTATGAACAGGTTGAAAAGCATTGGTCCCAATACAGAACCCTGTGGGGCCCCACTATTTACATTCCTCCATTGAGAGAATTTACCATTTATTCCTACTCTCTGCTTTCTGTCCTTTAACTAGTTACTGATCCATAAGTTACCAATCGTTTTATTCCAGGACTGCTAAGTTTGCTCAGGAGTCTTTGGTGAGGGACTTTGTCAAAGGCCTTTTGGAAGCCTAAGTAAGCAACATCTACCGGATTACCCCTGCTCACATATTTATTGACACTCAAAGAACTCTAAAAGGTTTTAATAGTTTAGTGAGACAGGACTTACCTTTGTCGAATCCATGTTTATTCTTTTTCAGCAGGGCTTATCCTTCTATATGCTTACTAATTTTACCTTTAATAATTCTTTCCACCAATATGTCAGGAACAGATGTTAAGCTAAATGGCCTGTAGTTTCCCACATCCCACCTGAATCCCTTTTAAAGAACTGAAATTGCATTGGACATTCTCCAGTCCCCTGGTACAGAGGCTGATCTTAGGGACATTACCTATTTTTATTAGAAGATCAGCAAGTTCACATCTGATTTCTTTAAAAACTCCAGGATTGATACCATCTGGGCCCAGTGATTTATCAGCTTTCAATTTGTCAATAAGGTGAATAACTTAATATCTTGCACCATTATTTGCCTCAGTTCCTTATACTCCCTTCTTGAAAACATCAGGTCAGACCCAGGTATCTGCCCTACATCTTCTTCAGTGAAGATAGAATTTATTCATCTATCCTCCTTTAGTAATCTGTTAACTCTATTGTATTCCACTGCCTCCCTAGCTCATTTTCTGCTTCTGATACATTTAAATAATTCTTTATTGTTGGCCTTGATGTTATTAATGATGTGCTCCTCAACTTGCTTTTTTTTTTTTTTTTGGCATCTCCTATTCTTGCATTTCATTTGTGCAAGTTTGTGTTTCTTCCCATTCTCCTCACTTGGGCAAGACTTCAATTTTCTGAAGGCAGCCTTCTTTGATTGATTGTGTATCAGAATGCCTGCAATGAGACTAGGTGCCACTAGGGGTGCACGAAAGTCACTTACCTGGTCTCGCAGCTTTTCGCGGTTGGGGGCAGGCGCTTGGCTGCTCTCCCCACGAAGTTCAGGCCGGGGGGGGGAGGCTTCCCGCCTCGCCCGGCCGAAATTCAGGCCGCGGTGGAGGCTTCCCGCCTCGCCCGGCCGAAATTCAGGCCGGGGAGGAGGCGCCTCGCCTCGCCCGGCTGCGAAATAAAAAGTTAAAAAAAAAAACGCCCCCGTGATAGGCTACGTGATGATTAACGTAGCCTATCACGGCTAGATCTGCAAAGACAGCTGTGATAGGCTACATAAATCGTCACGTAGCCTATCAGGGGTGACTTAAAAAAAAAAAAAGCGCGTACGCAAATGGCGTCCCCCATAGGGAACCGCCATTCTCATTCCTTATTTGGTCGCTGTAGTCTACGTAAATATTTGCGTAGACTACGGCGAAAATAAGGGCAACGCAAATAGCGTTGCCCTTATTTTCGCCGTAGTCTACGTAATCTTTACGTAGACTACAGCGTCCAAATACGGAACGCGAATGGCGGCTCCCTATGGGGGCCGCCATTAGCCTTACGCGCTTTTTTTTTTTTAAGTCACCCGTGATAGGCTACGTGACGATTTACGTAGCCTATCATGGCTGACTTTGCAAATCTAGCCGTGATAGGCTACATTAATCGTCACGTAGCCTATCACGGGGGCGTTTTTTTTTCTTTTATTGGAATGGCGGCGGCAGCAGCCGGTCGAAAGACCGGCTGCCGCTCCCGCCCCTGACGAAAACCCGACGAACCGCCGGCCGAACCCGCCACCGGGAGGGACATTCGGGAAAGGTAAGTCCCGTCCCGGGGTGGGTGCGGGGGGTGGGTGTGTGTGGAGAATTTCTCCCCAAAACTTCTTCGGGGGGCCGAACACGTTGGCGCTCAGCCCCCTGACGTTTCGGGGAGAAATACACCGCCATCCCTAGGTGCCACCAGTTATGTTATTAGGATTTCCTTCACCTCTTTTATCATTCAAATTGAGAACAAGTCCAACCTAACCGAACAGGCATGACAGCTAATGCCTAGCATGTGAAGATTTTTGGGATGTACGAAAGTTCCGCCACGAATCTCGGGGAGGCCGAATGCCAGCGCATTCGGCCCCCTGAAATCGGTGGCAGAACGGCCCCCCACCCCCCGCGATGGGACTTACCTGGGGTGGATCTTCCTGGCAGCGGCGGCTCCGGCGGCGGTTTGGCAGCGGTTTGGCGGCGGCAGCTGCGGCGGCCGGTCTTCTGACCGGCTGCAGCCGCCACCGTTTCCAAGTTTAAAAAAAAAACACGTGATAGGCTTCATAAATGTTTACGCAGCCTATCACGGCTGATTTAAAAAACCCCAAAAACGTGCGTATGCAAATGGCAGCGCCCATGGGCGCCGCCATTTGCATTCCTTATTTTGGCACGTCTTAGTCTACGTAAACATTTACGTAGACTATGGCGAAAATAAGGGGAACACAAATAGCGTAGACGCTACACTATTTATGTTCCCCTTATTTTCGCCGTAGTCTACGTAAATGTTTATGTAGACTAAGACGTGCCAAAATATGGAACACAAATGGCGGCGCCCATGGGCGCTGCCATTTGCGTACGCGCATTTGTTTTTTGTTTTAAATCAGCCATGATAGGCTACATAAACGTGTACGTAGCCTATCATGGCTGACTGCAGGGACGCAAACGGCAGTGGCTACGGCCGCCGCCATTTGCGTCCCTACTAGCCAGCGGCCGGATATCCAGCCACTGGTGGAGCTGGCCGGCGGCTCCGCAGAATCCCTGCAGAGCAGAGCCAGCAGGCCAGGATTTGAGGTGGGGATGGAGCGCCTCCCCCCCGGCCAGAATTTCGGGGGGAGGGACGGAGCGCCTCCCCCCCAGCATCAGCATAATCCACGAACAGGTAAGTGCCTTTCATAGATTTAAGAGGTGCCTGGCTACTCTGGAAAATAGTTGTGTCTCCCTACCTTGGAACCTTGGGGTAATTATCTGTACTCCATTCATTGTTTGAACAGTTGGAACTGAGAAAACTCATGAAGATAGAATAGAATTTGTTCCACCATCATGACACATAGAGCAAAATGCAGAGTGGGAGCAGCAAAATTAATTTTCTCCCAGAGCAACGAATATTGCTTGAGTTGGCTCTGGTTTTGTTCCTGACAATAGGGTTGGGGGGGGGGGAGCATGCCAACAGTATAGTCAAGGATACTTGGCTATCACCTCAGCTTTAAATGAACGTTCAATTGAAGTGCATCCATTCTCCATGTCAATTGAAACTAAGTCATCATCCTGCTGTTCAACAGTCAAATTAACGTCACAACACCTTCCATCAAGCTGGCAGTTTTCATATCTTCATAGAGAGAAATTATGCCACAAACAGGTTATCCACCTCTGGCAGTGATAATTTACTGCATGAGTTAGCAAGAGAAATTATTCCAGACCAATAGGTGTAGCAGAACCCACTGCTTGATAGGTGGCCCATATGGCTTGCTCCTATAAGCGAACAGTAAATTAGTCACAGCAGAATCCAGATATAAAGGAGAGCATCAAATGTTTAACACAGTAGGCAAAGTTGAGAGCAATTAAATATTAGCATAAGGCAAACACTTCCACCATGCTACTACTGATATTCTTAAGACAATTAATTCACAGTATTTTTTTTTTTTTTTTACAAATGTTAACTCCTTCTCAAAGGCAGTTATGTAGTTTTAATGCCTAGTTTTGCTACTCTAGAAAAATTTCCTAAGGATGGACGTGTTTTAATGCTATATTCATATATTCTTGGCATAGGAAATGGTGAGAAAGATGTACTGGGAACAAAGGCCATAATTCCTGCTGACTAGACACCCTGCCTAATTCTGATCTGGTTCCTTACGGAGCAATACAGGGCCAGTATCCAACAGGGCCATTGTGTGAGCAGCCCTTCCCACCAATTCCGCTGTGTAAGCGGGACCCCCGCTTGTGCAATGGAGACTTAACACTTCCTACAGGAAACCCTGAAACAAGCAGAAATGCTCATTTCTGGATTGGGACAAGTTGGCACGCTTCACTTTTGTGAGCTCCAGTGACCTGTCCCAATCCAGCAACGAGTGTTTTTGCCCATTTTCAGTTGTTCCCAAACCCGCTAAATCTCCATTGCACAAGTGGTGAGTCTTAGTAGCTGGAATTAGTAGGGGTGCAACACAATTGGAGGGGTACAGTGTCCCATTGGATACTTCCCATTATCTACTTAAAATTAAGTTCAATGGTGCTTACTCTCAAGTAAGTGGATAAGGAAGCACAGGTAGCTGCAGTGGGGAGAAGGGGGTAGGAAGCTTTCTTTCCAAGAACTTCATTAAGTTAACATCTTAGGATCCAAGCCTTCATTCTCTGACCTCTTCTTCTTTCAAAGCCAGTAACAAATATAAATTACATTTTCTAGAATTTTGGCAAGACTTCTCTTCATTGTGTGTTCTAGAGCTACAATTTATGAGCTTGTAGTAATTTAATGTATTGCTCACAGCTGACTACAGAGCTCTTAATGATTCTACACTCAAGGTTATTATTCACAAGGGAGATAATAGGGTAAATGCTTTCCCCCCTTCAATTAGTGGATGATGTAGTGAAACAGGCTACAATACTGCCAAGCCTACTATACTGTTCCAACTAAAATGAGCTCATCCATAATGAACTAATCAATGAATCCCCATCAGGAATACAGCAAGATCTGTCAGTGGACTTTCTATGCTCCACTATTATCTCTATATGTAGTAGCCCTTTTAGAAATATATATTGGGTTATAGCCAATGGTGGCATTGAGCTAACAGAAAGAGCTTCTGCTAATACATGGCGAAGCAACCAATTTTTGCCAATCCCCTTTATTCACTCCAGGCCCCCTTACACCCCAAGGGTTGAGGGAACCTCCTGAACAGTGTGTGAAATGGTGCAGCGGGCTGCAGAGGGATCAGCACAAATGAGGTGCCCTGCCTGGCCAAGCAGCAGCACTTTCTGCTAGCACAAAGCCACCACTGGGTATAACCCAAAATATTGAAGTTATGTACAAACCAAATCTGAACTTAGCAGGCAAATTCACATGTCTGGATTATTCACATGATGACTGCAGCTTTCCTACCCACCAGGGGGTTTTGTGTGTGTGGAAATTTTCAGTGTGTGGAAATTCTACATTTGGAGCTCCTGGCCAGGATCCAAAACAGACATGAACAGCTTCTGTGCACCCACCTAAAGTTACTCTTTTCTACCTCAGCCCACATGGCCTCCATACATTTGTGGGTCCCTGTGGAAGCTTTGCCAGGAACTGCACTGTGAAAAATAATTGACAGAGAGTCCAGTGCACATTCAGGACTCAGGTATGCACAGTGCACACGTGTTTCTTTGGATCTCTGTCCTTGTCTCCATGGGCCAAACACGTTCAGGTACTAAGATTACTACTACATAATGAGCTTGTCGGATGGTTGTGTGAAGATTCCTACCCTTTTGTAGCAGAATATGCATTGTACTGTGTGGAATTGATAAGAATTTATTGTATTTTGTTGACGTGACTAGTTCCATGTGTGTGTATTATGAGATAACGATGAGTAATGGAGTGCATATTGGAACTGAAGGAAGGCTGTCACAAGTGGGTCGGTGAGGTACTGGAAGCAGCCTGCTGCTTAGTTTAGTAGGGATAGCTTTGTCTAGGTGTTACTGATGTCAATGGCAGGCCTGGTTACACTGAGAACAATGAGAATAGTGGTAAGACCAGGTCTGAAACTAAGGATGAGGTCATCAACTTAATGGGGGTTATAAAAGACCAAGGTTTGATCTGTTTGGGAGAATGATCCTGGGAGAATGAGAAACCCACCTTCCGTGCTTAGGCTGGCTTCGCCCACCATGCTTTCCATGGAGGTAATATGAAACTTTGATATTGACTGTTGGATTGAGAAGAACCTAGGATTTACCATATTGAAAATATGCTTGCTATTATATTTAGTATACTCTTAGTATAATGAAAATACTAACTTGTGTGTATTTAGGGATGTTTGTAATCTGCCTCATCTTAGCTAAAGCTTGTTATTCTCTTAGACTGTTTGAGCAATAAATACATATTCTTTAATATCATATTTGTGTTGTCTGACTTAAGATTTCAGGAACCACTACCCATACATTAATTTCTGAAGCCCTAAACACTTGGTAGAGATTTGCAAATCTATCACTGAGTGGGATCTGTTCTTAAAGCCACTGTATTCTCTCTTGATCTGATGAATCTCAGATACACCTATTGAAGTTTGGGAAACAAGCTAGTCAGATGGAGCGAGAAGACTCATCTCACTTTGACTAGAACCAGTGACATTCACAAACCTTCTTTCAGTAACTCTGGAGTAACTGTAAGACATACAAAGAAGATATATATTCTTTGCAATCACCAGAGAATTAATTCTGCAACCATTGCCTATATTAATCTTGAGAACACACTGGTATAGGCTCCAGGTATAGAAGAACTGCATCGTATGTCAGGAAGATTTCCACACAAGGATTACGGGTAGGTGGCACAATCCAGCTTTAGGATGGCCCTGATTTCCATGCCTATGTGGCTATGTAATCTAATTGCACTACTGGGACAGCTGTGCTCTGACATGGCAGTCAATCTTAGCACATGGAGCCATAGATTAAATTCCTGCTTTGAAACCTTTGCATGTACTTGGGCAAGATGCTTTGTCTTTGGTATGCCCAGATTCATGAGCATGTTAAGCCTCAGAATACTTTAGATCAGCCTTTTCCAACCTGGCGCCCTCCAGATGTGTTGGACTACCACTCCCATCATCCTCAGTCAGCGTGGCCAACTGGGATGATGGGAGCTGTAGTTCAAGGCACCTGGAGGGTGCCAGATTGGGGAAAGGCCAATCTACAATCGTGGAAAAGATACCGAATGATCTCATTCCAGATCCTCATTATGATGAATTAGTTTGGTCTGAAACATCAAGAGGTACATTGGTGCATATTCATTTTAGAAAGAATTTATGAGCCTAATATGCTCAAAGATTTCTCAAGAATATATTTCTTATGCAAGATGAGCAAATATACTTATTAGTGTATCTGTTAAATTAATATAAATTATGTATGTACCTTCGCTTAATGATATATATTTGCTAATTTAAGGAACTCACACGTTCTGCTACGTGCAAAACGAAAATAGAATTAAATATTTATAGCAATAAAATAATAAAATTGAAAACAATTCTTCATGTCCCATTTAAAAAAAAATTAAATCCCAAATCAAGTCAAACAATTAAGAGGTAATGATGCAGAAGATCAAGTTTTAATGATGCTGAAGAACTAAAACAGAAAATAGTACTCTAATGGGAAGCATTGGATAGTTGTATTACATTTACTGTAATACCATACTATACAGTTATCAGTGTAATGCAGAGTCCATTTCATGCAGAAAGCAAGGTATCCAATAATGTTTTCAGAAATTCCAGTATTTACAGTACAGATTGAAAAAGAAAGATAGTGGGTGTGACAGGCTGCACAGACAGTGAAAATAACATAAGTCTATGCTCTCGATTAAGCAGTGAAGATCAACTGATTACCTCCAAAGCTTCCCTTCAGAAACTACAAGAGTTAGACCCAGACAAATAATGTTGTGTAAACACTTGCAGGTCGGTGTAACATCCAGAGGAGTCCTATTTAGTCCCAGTGCACTCCATGTTACCAACATGGAATGCTAACCATATGTTGAATGTGTCTTTGCAAAGACAGCATTGCCCACTTGAGCAAACATTAAGTACTGTCTATCAATGAAGGGTTGCACCCTAACCAAAACCTCAAGGAGAAGCCCCACCCCCAAAACAAAAGAGACCCTTGTTTGTCTGGTAGGATGTTGATCAGGGCAGAAATAGATCTAATCATAAAATAAAAGGATATTCACATAGGGATTCTTTGAAAACTTAAGAAGGAATCCTTCACCAATCCCTGGATCAATAAAATATGTATTTTTTGTAGGAAGGTTCAGACAGATTCCTTTGTTCACAATGTCCATTAATTTGCTGCTGTTAGACAAAGACATAACAACTGATTGTCTCTGAAGATTATTTTCATCAAAATTTGTTGGGCATTCACATTTTCAGAACAAATACTGAAGACTGCGTTTCTGTCTGTGGGAATATGGACCAATTCGTGAATATGTTGTACATACTAGGGATGTCAGAGAATTCTGCCACGGATCTCGGGGAGGCCGAATGCCAGTGCATTCGGCCCTCCGAAATCGGTGGCGGAACGGTCTGCCCCCCCCCCGGGACGGGACTTACCTTGGGTGGATCTTCCTCGCGGCGGCGGTTCGGTGGCAGTGGCAGTGGCGGCCGGTCTTCCGACCGGCTACCGCCACCGCCATTTCCCGTTAAAAAAAAAAAAAAGTGATAGGCTACGTAAAGATTTACATAGCCTATCACGGCTAGATTTTTAAAAAACACCGTGATAGGCTACGTAAATGTTTACGTAGCCTATCACGGCTGATTTAAAAGAAAGAAAAAATGCGCATATGCAAATGGCAGCGCCCATGGGCGCCGCCATTTGCGTTCCTTATTTTTGCACGTCTTAGTCTACGTAAACATTTACGTAGACTAAGACGGCGAAAATAAGGGGAACGCAAATAGCGTAGCATCTACGCTATTTGCGTTCCCCTTATTTTCACCGTCTTAGTCTACGTAAATGTTTACGTAGACTAAGACGTGCCAAAATAAGGAATGCAAATGGCGGCACCCATGGGCGCCGCCATTTGTGTACGCATGTTGTTGTTGTTTTTTAAATCAGCCGTGATAGGCTACGTAAACATTTACGTAGCCTATCACGGCTGACTGCAGGGATGCAAACAGCGGCTGCTACAGCTGCCGCCATTTGCGTCCCTGCTAGCCACCGGCCAGATGTCCAGCCACTGGCGGAGCTGGCCAGTGGCTCCGCAGAATCCCTGCAGAGCGGAGCTGGCCGGCCAGGATTCAGGGGGGAGGGACGGAGCACCTCCCCCCCAGCCAGAATTTCGGGGGGAGGGACGGAGCACCTCCCCCCCCACGAATGTCACCCTTCGAAAAGGTAAGTGACTTTCGTACATCCCTAGTACATACATCCAAATTCAGTAGAAACTACTAGCTCAGGGAAGTGATTGTGTGCCTAGCAATCGAATTATATGAATTGCTCCTCCTTAAGGACCTGATTGGTGGTAAACCAGCATGTTGCATATTTCCCATGAAGATGAGAGGCTAATTTATATTGGGGATCAGGGCGGTGGTGAACACCTCCTTTGAGGAGGGAGTGATGCCATCAGCCCTCAAGGAGGCAGTGATAAGACCGCTTTTAAAAAAGTCCTCCTTGGATCCCTAAGTTCTGAACAACTTTCACCCAGTCTAAAATCTGCCTTTTTTGGGCAAGGTGACTGTGCAGGTGATGGCGATGCAGTTGAAGGCACACTTGGAAGAAGCTGATTATCTAGATCCATTTCAGTCAGGCTTCAAGGTTGGGCATGGCTTGGGACAGAAACGGTCTTGGTTGCCTTGGTGGATGATATGAGGAGGGCTCTGGATAGGGGCGAATGCTCCTTCCTCCTTGACCTCTCAGCAGCTTTTGATACCGTTGACCATGGTATCCTCCTGGACTGCCTGGAGGGGTTGGGCATTGGAGACACCGTATTACGTGGTTCCAGTCCTTCCTCTCGGGCAGGTACCAGAGGGTAGTGGTGGGAGAGGAGGTTTCGGACCTGTGGCTGCTCACTTGTGGGGTGCCACAGGGTTCCATCCTCTCCCTGATGCTATTTAACATCTATGTGAAGCTGCTGGGGGCTATCATCAGGAGGTTTGGGGTGCGGTGTCATCAGTATGTGGATGACACACAGCTCTACCTCTCATTCAAATCTTCACCAAGGTTGGCCGTAGAATCCCTGTCCAAATGTCTGGAGATGGTGAGTGGCTGGATGGGGAGGAATAAGCTGAAGCTGAACCCTGACAAGACTGAGGTACTTTTGATGGGAGACAAGAGGAAATTGGGGGATGCTGACCTGGTGTTGAATGTAGGGATGGCAGAAAATTCCACCACGGATTTCAGTGAGGCTGAATGCACTGGCATTTGGCCCCCCAAAATCTGTGGCGGAACGGCCTGCCACCTCCCCCCCCCCCGCAGATTCCCCCCAGGATGAGACTTACCTGGGGCGAATGTTCTGGACGGCAGCAGCTCCAACGGCGGCTTCGGCGGTGGGAGCTGGTCTTTTGACTGGCTGCCATGGCTGCCACTTGCATTCTGGTCTTTGCCGTGATAGGCTACGTAAGTCTTTATGTAGCCTATCATGGCAAGCCAATTAAAAAAAAACAGCATACGCAAATGGCGGCGGCTACGGCACAGACTAAAATGGCAAAAAATAAGGAACGCAAATGGTGGCTGCCATAGCCGCCGCCATTTGCGTACGCCGTTGGGTTTTTTTTTTTAACCCAGCTGTGATAGGCTACGTAAAGATTTACATAGCCTATCATGGCTCCCTGGCTGGACACAAATGGCGGCTGCTACGGCGTCCACCATTTGCGTCCGCACCAGCCAGTCCGTGGCCAGAAATCCGGCTGCAGAGAGCCCTGGCTGGCTGCTCCGCGGAGCCACTGTGGAGCAGAGCCGGCCGTCGAGGATTCCGGGGGGAGAACTGGATCACCTCCCCCCCATCAAGGATTCCAGGGGGGAGGGACGGAGCGCCTCCCCCACACCACGAACACAATCCGTGAAAAAGTAAGTGACGTTCGTACATCCCTAGTTGAATGGGGTACGGTTACCCTTGAAAGACCAGGTCTGCAGCTTGGGGGTCATCTTAGACTCTCAGCTGTCCATGGAGGCTCAGGTGTCAGCTGTGAGCTGGACAGAGCTGTACCAACTCCATCTGATATCGCGGCTGTGCCCCTTCCTTCCCGACCATCTGCTCCCATCAGTAGTACATGCCCTGGTCTCCTCTCGTTTAGACTACTTTAATGTGCTCTACGTGGGGTTACCCTTGAAGACGGTTCAGAAGCTGCAGCTGGTGTAGAACGCGGCGCCTCACCTGATTAAAGGCAGCCGCTGGCGGGATCACATCACTCCAGTGCTGAAGGAGCTGCACTGGCTAGCAGTTGTTTTCCGGGCCAAATTCAAGGTGTTGATTTTGACCTTTAAAACCCTATATGGTTCCGGCCCAGCCTATCTCAAGGAGCGCCTCCAGCAACACCAGATAGTCCACTCAACAAGATCAGCCTCGGATGGCCTTCTTTCTGTCCCATCAGCCAGGACAGCTAGGCTGGTGAGGATGAGGGAGAGGGCCTTCTTTGTGGTGGCCCCCACTCTGTGGAACTCCCTCCCTAGGGAACTCTGCCATGCCCCCTCTTTAATGAGCTTCAGTCATGCATTAAAAACATGGTTGTTCAGGCAGGCATTTGGGGTGGGCTAGAGTAATTTTAGAAATGTGGTGTTTTTAATGTTGAATTTTATTATATAAACTGTTTTTGTTGTTGTACATCTCCCAGAGTGGTTGGGTGACTGGCCAGATGGGCAATTAA
This sequence comes from Heloderma suspectum, assembly GCF_057233095.1. Lineage (NCBI taxonomy): Eukaryota > Metazoa > Chordata > Lepidosauria > Squamata > Helodermatidae > Heloderma > Heloderma suspectum. The sequence continues at coordinate 280,604,064 of NC_139458.1, forward strand.
TAAATTTAATAAATAAATACATAAATACATAAAAAAATAAAAAAAATAAATTCATATATTTGATGGCCTATTGCCTATGAAGGCTCCCCAGTGCATATCCACCATGTGGTTCTGTGTATTGGGAAATGCACATTTCCCTTTTATGCTCTCTGGATTTCAGTAGGGATGGTGGAGAATTCCGCCACGGATTTCAGTGAGGCCGAATGCACTGGCATTCAGCCCGCCAAAATCCATCGTGGAACGGCCTGCCACCGCCGCCATTTGCAGTCTCGTCTTTTTATTTCATTTCATTTTATTTTATTTTATTTTACATAGACGTGATAGGCTACGTAAAGACTTATATAGCCTATCATGTCTGGGTTAAAAAAAGAAAGAAAAAGTGTACACAAATGGTGGCGGCTATGGCGGCCGCCATTTGGGTTCCTTATTTTTCTCTGTCTTAGTCTACGTGAATATTTCCATAGACTATTACGGCGAAAATAAAGGGGAACGCAAATAACGTAGTGGGCACTATTTGCGTTCCTTTTTGATTCACTGTTTTAGCCTATGAAAATATTTATGTAGACTAAAATAGCAAATCAAAAAGGAATGCAAATAGCGCCCACTACATTATTTGCATTCCCCTTTATTTTCACCATAATAGTCTACGTAAATATTTACGTAGACTAAGACGGCGAAAAATAAGAAACGCAAATGGCGGCCGCTGTAGCAGCCACCATTTGCATATGCGTTTTTTTTTTTTTTAACCCAGACGTAATAGGCCACATAATTCTTTACGTAGCCTATCATGGTTGAATACAGGGACGCAAACGGCGGCGGCTACGGGGGCCACCATTTGCGTCCCTGCTACCCAGCGGCCGGATGTCCGGCTGCTGGCAGAGCTGGCAGAGTCAGACGGGCATGACTCCGGGGGGAGGGACGGAGCACCTCCCCCCCATCAAGGATTCTGGGGGGAGGGATGGAGCGCCTCCCCCCACCACCGCGAAGCAGATCCGCGAAACGGTAAGTAACTTTCGTACATTCCTAGATTTTAGTATTGTAAGTGATGCACGCACAACAAGCTCAATTTCCACATCAAGTGTGAAAATTGGCCCTAATTTGTAATTTCTAAATGGTAGTCTGTTGGTGTGAAAATGCTGTTACTTTCCCCAGCCTGCCTCTCAGCCTTCCAGTTTATCCTTTTATAGGTTGTGGCTAAACCTTGTAAAATCTTTGTTTACTTAGCCTCTCTGGAGCTTAGCTCTAAATGGCCTTGACAGATACATTTGATAATACAAGAATTTATTCTTGTGCTGACAACCGCTTTCTTGTTTCCCCATAGGCTCATTATTTTTTAATTTTGAAGAAATCAAGAAGGTGCACTCAGAAACAATAATTAAAACAAGTTCTATGCTTTTCGTACACTTGGTTTTCCATTCAATTATTCTGAACTCCTAGGTAGTAGAGATCTGAATCACAAAGTCCGTAAATGAGATCTGACTCAAGCAGATAACCACACAGTAATGAGAAATAATTGCTTGTATTATATACTTAATATTAGCACAAATTGCAGGAAATAAAATGTATCACATTCTGAAAGTACGGACAGCAAAAAGCTCATGAAGTTGTATGAATAGCTCCCGGACCTTTTTCTGATGCAATAGATTAATGTTCACCCAAAAATGGAAACCGTAAATAAAGTTTATAAAAGCCATTGCTTGGGAAACGTATATGCTTCAAAGAACTGTCTGAAACTTAGCAAAAGGGAAGAAAATATTTTTTTAAACCATATTCTCAGCAGCCATAAGACAAAAGTCCTTTTCGAGTGTTCAATATTTGTAGATAATGGCCATGTGTGAATGTGGGTGTTGGGCTGCTCGTTGTCGTGTCGTGTCCAAACCAAACTCCGCTCCGCCAAAATGTAGCCACCACCACACTGCGGAGTTGCGGTCTGATCAGGTGGTAGAAGGATTAACCGGCGCAATGCACCGTTACCAGGGTACGCCCAATTGTACAATAAACGTCGAGGAGGCTCCTTCCGTGTACCCATTGGGCTGCTGTGCACCAGCTACTGCCTATTCATTAGAACCTCTGCAGAAGGTCTCACAGGTATAACTGCATGCACAAAGAGCCATGCTCTAATGCACATGTGCAGGTTGGGCACAAGCCTTCCGCACTGTCCCATGAACACTCATTATCCGTGGATATTGAGCACCTCAAAAGAGCTAAAGTGTCAATAATATTTTAAAACAACTTTCCTCCTAATGTCTCGTAATCAAAGACCGGTCTGTCTCAAGTTAATTTACAGTGGCATTTGATTCTGTTGCAGCTAAAGCTGTGGTTTTACCATTAGATAAAGCGTATTCAGACATGGCCCACATTTAGCTGTATCATTCAATGCACCATCTTAATGAAAGCTCACGTTAAGGCATTGCCTAGCAGCATTTCTGGAGTGATTCGTTTTGGGGGTTGCAGCAGGCCTGGAGAATGCAAGACAGAATCTTAAAAGCTGCCACAATTTCAAAAAAGAAGTCAAGACAACTATTCTGAAATCTGCTAGCATCTGTCTGGCTGAAATTGGATTGCATATTAGTCACTGAATTCTCCCCTATCAGGAGAGCAAGGGTTGTTGTCTCCAGCCTGGGTGTTTAATCTAGGGCTTATCTGAAGTTACTTACCTCCATTTAGTGTTAATTTTGAGAGTATCAAAAACTGCCCCTCTTCCAGGTATTTTGTGCAGTCATTGCAAAAGCACTCATATTGTTTCAATGTTGCTCAATGGTATTTACTCTTGGTACAAGACATGTCATAAGATGACATTTTAAATAAATGCATACATACATTTTGCTCACACTGTCATTTAATTCATTTGGTTTTGGTAAGGTATGGAAAAATCTAAATTTAGTTTCTCTCAGTTTCTAAATGCCCAGTCTTCAGTTCATTCCATCTCATTTCACATCAGTGTGCAACTTTTAAAAAAAAAAGGCCACTTGGAAATTTGTATGCATTTTCATATGCCTTTCTCCTAATATAAGCATTTCCATACAATGTTTTCCTAATAATAAGCACTTTTGTACACACACATTTGCCTAATATATACATTTTGGCAAGCAGTGTTCCATTATAGAATGCTTTTTGTATCCCCACCTGCAATATACAATTTTTTGAGCACACTGTCCCCTAATGTAAGTATTTCATATGCACTTTTATATGGAGAATTGCATTGCAAAATCTGGCAAATGTGAATACCAAAGGTATTTTGATACAAATTTACCAAATCAGAAACTGTGTTCTGATTTGCCTATTGATTTGGGAAATGTGAATTTGGTAAATTTGTATCAAAATGAAATCTCTCTCCCTCTTCCCCCCCCCCATCCCTAGTTGTGTTTACCCATGTGATTTTGTCAAGGTCAGGGGCATCGTTAGGGGAGGGCCCACCTGGGCATGGGCCCCAGATCTTTTTTGAGCTGTGCTCCGGATCTTTTGAGCTGTCCTAATTGCCATTTTTTTTTACATTTTCCCATTGACTTGCATTGGAAAACAAAAATGGCTATAACTTTTTTATTTTGTATGATACATTTATGACATTTGGAGGCTTGGTAGCCCCCATGGAGCTGATTGAATATACTAAATTTCAGGCAGTTAGGTCTAGTGGTCTTTGTGCTAGTTACAGGTAAAATTTGCTATTTTCAAGAAAATGTGTCAAAGCAAAGAGCTATAATTTTTTTATGCTTCCACATACTTTCATGGAATTTGGGGACCTGGCAGCCCCCATAGAGCTCACTGAGCCTGCCAAATTTCAGACAGGTAGGCCTAGTGACTTTTGTGCTAGCCACAGGCTAAATTCGCTTTTTCCAAGAACATGCATCAAAGCAAGGAGCTGTAATTTTTTTGTGCTTCCACATAAATTCATGGAATTTGTGACTTAAGAGGCCCTATACAGCTGACTGAACCTACCAAATTTCAGACAGTTATGTCCAGTGGCTTTTGCGCTATCCATGTGTAAAGTTTCCTTTTCTCAAAGTCTAAAACAAAAAGTAAAAACTGTCAAGTCACCCAGGGGATTAGAGATCCTAATCAGAAGGTGTTTAAGGTGACCATTAGGAGGTCACTATCCCTAATTTCTCATGTAGGGCTTTTTTGAGGTGCAAAAAACCTCTCTCCCCCTACTTTTCTTTTCTGCTCTTACACGCCCACTGTTGGGAGCTTGCCCGCAATGAAATTTTGAAGAGGGAGAAGGAAGGGAAGAAAGAGCTCCATGTGAAATACTGGTATTTCATGCAGCACCTGATTTTACTGCCCCAGACTGGAACATTTGGCTTCTGCAGAAGTTTAGTAGCTTCAGTACAGCAAAGCATCCAGTCAGCTTCCACAAACTTCTTTCTCCCCCTCCACTTTAATTTCTCCTAAATAGCTGAAGGAATCAAATAATCCCAAAGGGAGGGTTAGGACTATGTGGCGTCATGATCGAGAAACTGCTGAGGCTTTTAAATAGGTTCTACAGTTTTAAAAAAAAGCTAGAAAAAGCCCTCAGCCACCTCACCTCATAAAGTTCATTTAAGTCTGTGCAGTCCTTACAAACCCTGCACAGCCTCCTAAATTCCTCTGAAGTACTACCTCTCTGAAAGGAGCCACTTGGCTTAGGGAATTCTCTCTGCCCCCCCACCCCTGCGCACATTTCCAATCACCATTCTTCTTTTCTTCTTCCCTCCCCTCTCCTGTTCTTTCTTTCTTCCTTTCTCTTCTTTATTCCACCCAGAGCATATCTTGGGGGATTCTTAAAGAGAATTCTCTTCAGTGGGCAAGAGAAGTTCTGAACTGTATTTGACTTTGTACAAAGAGACAAGAGGGTTGGTTTTTCCTCCTTCTCCTCACTCAAATCTTTGAGAAGAGTGGGTTCACATGGTTGCAGAGAAACAAATCTGGGGCTGTTTGGTTTGTCAGTTGCCATTATCCAGCAACAGGAAGGGCTGCAACTCAGTGGTAGAGCACATGCTTGGCATGCAGAAGGTCCCGGGTTCAACCCCCAGCATTTCCAGGTGGGGATAGGAAAGAATCCTGCCTTAAACTCTGGAGACCCACTGCTGCCGGTCAGTGTCGACAATACTGGGCTAGATGGACCCAGGGCCTGACTCAGTAGAAGGCAGCTTCCTATGTTCCTATGAACAGAAAGCTTTAATTAAAAAAATAGGAGTTTGGGGTTTGTTTTTTTAAGTGGAGGGGAGATAAATACTGCTCATTTATACAATCCTGTGTATGCCTACTCAGAAACCCCATTATGTTTAATGAGGCTTACCTTCAGGAAAGTGTGCATAGGATTCCAGCACGAGTTACTTTTGCAGGGAGGTTTGCACCTTGATTGCTTGGGGCTGCGGTGGCTTAGTGGTTAAGACGCTGAACTGCAGACCAGAAGGTCGGCAGGACAGCAGTTTAAGACCCGAGTGCCGCGTGACGGAGTGAGCTCCCGTCTTCAGTCCCAGCTCCTGCCAACCTAGCAGTTCGAAAGCAAGAAATTGCAAGCAGATAAATAGGTACCGCTTCGGCGGGAAAGGTAACAGCGTTCCATGAACCTCGGTGTTCAGTCATGCCGGTCACATGACCACGGAAGCGTCTTCGGACAGCGCTGGCTCTTCGGCTTAGAAACGGGGATGAGCACCACACCCTAGAGTTAGACACGACTGGTTGGTTGGGGACACCTTTACCTTTTTTTTTTTTGCACCTTGATGTTCTGCATGTTTATTCAGAAACAAGTCCTGAGTTGTGAGCATGGTACTGCAGGCTTAATACAGTGCCTACCCAATTCCATCTAATGAAGTGACTACCCTTTTAGCTCTGTCCTATGCATGTTTTGTCATTTGGGGGAGGGGGGCTGCATGAACTCTAGCTTCAGTGGTGAGGGAAAGGCACTTAGTACATGCTCAGAGTTTCTCCATAACTTAGCCCTAGATTTGAAAACAGACTCACTGAGTTTTGAAAATAGACTCATTGGCTGAATCCTGGTGAAGTCTTGACACAAATGAAGTTATGGGGAGGAAAATGCAATGAGAGCTTGTGCATAAGAAGGAAGAGGTAGAGGAGAGTTGCACCAAACAAGACATCTGTTTTGATGAAGAGTTGCTGGAGGATGGTAGGATGAGGAGGGATGGTTGCATGGAGGGGAATAGAATTGGTAGGGGGAGAATGTAAGTGCTCAGTTGTGAAAGAAAAACATTTTGCACATGCTCAGAGGCACTCTATATTTAAGAACATAGGAAGAGCCATGCTGCATCAGACCAAGGTCTGATCTGGTCTGATCAAGGTCTGATCCAAGGTCTTTGGTCTGCATCAGACCAAAGACCAGACCAAAGACCAGCATTCTGTTCACACAGTGGCCAACCAGATGCCCATAGGAAACCCACAAGCAGGACATGAGTGTAATAGCACCTTCCCACCTCCTGCTAACATTGGTGAAATGTAAATAAATTCTAGTAATTCTAAATTTGCATGCATGTATATCTAGGGATGTACGAAAGTGACTTACTTGTTCGCGGATTATGTTTATGGTGGGGGGGAGGCGCTCCGTTCCTCCCCCCCCCGGAATCCTCGAACAGCCGGCTGTGCTCCACGGCAGCTCCGCGGAGCAGCTGGCCAGGCCCAGCCAGGCCAGAGTCGTCTGCAGCCGGATTTCCAGCCGCGGAGGGCTCTGGGTAAAAACAAAAAACAAAAAAACCCTGCGTACGCAAATGGTGGCAGCTACAGCCACCGCCATTTGCGTTCCTTCTTTTTGGCTGTGTTAATCTACGTAAATATTTATGTAGACTATGACAGCGAAAATAAAGGGGAATGCAAATAGCGTAGCGGGTGCTATTTGCGTCCCTTTTTGATTCACCGTTTTAGCCTACATAAATCTTTTTCACTGTCCCTTTTTGATTCACCGTTTTAGCGGTGAAGACCAGCCGCCGCAGCCGCCGCCACCCGGAAGATCCGCCCCAGGTAAGTCCCGTCCCGGGGGGGATCTGCAGGGGGGCAGGGGGGTGGCAGGCTGTTCCGCCACAGATTTCAGGGGGCTGAATGCACTGGCATTCGGCCTCACCGAGATCTGTGGTGGAATTCTCTGCCATCCCTATGTATATCCTTCAGAAACTTTGCAGGTTTCTTCCCTGGCGGACACCTCTAATGACCTGTGTATTTTCATACGAATTTATCCAAAAACTATTGGGGAGGGGGTGAATGGAAGGGAAAGCAAATCACTCCCTCCCCCAAATTGGAGAACTCCCCTTCCACATGAACTGCTGCACCTATGCTTCTGAAACTTTGCTGGTTTCTTAGTTAGGGACAACTGTAGTCTGTCTATAATTTTCAGAACAATGGTCCACAAGGAACATAGGGAGATAAGTACTGTATGTCCTATTTTGGAGACCTCAAAATGTCAAGGCCACCCTTGCACAAAAACCCCTGTGGCTATCATGCTGAAATTTGGCAGACATGATCTCCTCTGATGGCGCAATGAATCCTGAAATTCTTATCCAATTCTTCCAAGGAATAAAAATGCTATTGGCAGTTCCCTTTAAAAGAAAATCAAAATATGAACCCTGCACCTATTTTTCTGACATTGGGCAGGTGTATCCCCTGCTAGGGGGCTACTGTGCCTGAAATTATCATCCAGTTCTGACCAAGAGAAAAAAGTTAAGAGGTTTTTTTCCGAATTTCCCATGGTAGTCAACAGGAAGCATAAAGACTCATTTTTCCAAACATTGACTCAGGTTTGGTGCTGAGCTGAAGTGGTCCGACTACACATTGGTCAGAGCAGAAATGGGATGTTTTCCAAAATGCTGAATTGGGGTCTGAGTTGAAGTGGGGTGGGGGGTGGGGTCAGTGCATACTTCTTATGTATGTATGTAATCTATACACCACACACACACACACACATATATATATTAGATGTGCGCTTAGACTCGTGTGTGTGTGTGTGTGTGTGTGTGTATAGATAGATAGATAGATAGATAGATAGATAGATAGATAGATAGATAGATGGATGGATGATAGACAGACAGATATGCGAATTTGTGTTATGGGCCTGTGCTCTGGATCTTTTAAGAACCTAGCAATGCCCCTGGTCAAGGTCATAATGACTTTCTGCCTGACATGATGGTGTCAGGGACACCATAAACAAAAATCATATTAAATAGTGGTGGTGTGGGTCAAACATGGTGGAGAAGAATGAAAGCAAAGAAGGAAAATGAGTCGAGAAGCAGCAGCAGCCTGAGGAATAGAAAGGCAATGAATAGCGTCAGAATCATGGAAATGTTCAGCAAAGTGAGTTTTTTTTTCAGTAATACGTTCAGCTCCATCAAAGGTGCTATTTTCAGAATTTATATAGGAATTAGGGTATTATTGATGGAACCACAGCTTAATCACTTTGAGACCATATGGTGCCACAACAAAGCACTAGTGAAAAAGTAGATTTTCATAATGGTAACAGAGGTACTAATGAGAGGCAACTTTCACTAAGTGTTGGGCAACATGGCATTGGCTGAGGTGAAGCTAGTAAAACATGAATTAAACAATGGGGGGAAGTATTGATTTGTCAAGAGGGTGCAAAAATCACTGATGACCTCCTCACTGCCAAATTCAAAGGTCTCTACTGATTTCTCATTCTCCTTGACCTCTCTGAGCTTTTCTACATGAGGCTGCTAATTGCTGTATCTACTTTTGGTTTCGTCACAGAACTGAGATCTGAGTTCTACACAAAGAGCTTTTCCTGTCCTGCTTTTCCACTACATAACCTCTAGGTGGTGCTGTGCTATAGCAGAACAGTGCAAATACACCAGTAGTTCTTTCGCTTTCTGAAATAACTCATTTTCCCTGCTCCACCCCCCGCGCCCGGACAGTGCTCTTAAAAAACAGAAGAGAAACTGGACGGTCATAACATCATCTAAAGAACCCGTAAACAACCATGAGTAAGGAATCACGAGTGCACAATAAATGTCTCATGTAGAAAAGCTAGGGATGTACAAAAGTCACTTACCTTTCCGCGAATTATGTTGATGGTGGGGGGCAGGCGTTCCGTCCCTCCCCCTGGAATCCTGGCCAGCCGGCTCCACTCCACAGGGATTCTGCGGAGCCGCCGGCCGGCTCCGCCAGCAGCCGGACATCCGGCTGGCTAGCAGGGACGCAAATGGCGGCGGCCGTAGCTGCCACCGTTTGCGTCCCTGCAGTCAGCTGTGATAGGCTACATAAATGTTTACATAGCCTATCACGTCTGACTTAAAAAACAACAACAACGCGTGTATGCAAATGGCGGCAGCCACGGCCGCTGCCATTTGCGTTCCTTATTTTGGTTAGGGTTGCCGGAGAATTTCTCCCCGAAACTTCGGGGGGCTGAACGCCAACGTGTTCGGCCCCCCGAACAAGTTTCGGGGAGAAATTCTCCACACACCCCCACACCCTGCACCCACCCCTCGGGATGGGACTTACCTTTGGCGAATGTCCCTCCCGGGGGCGGGTCCGGCCAGCAGTTTGGCGGGTCTTCGTCCGGGGTGGGAGCGGCAGGCAGTCTTTCGACTGGCTGCCGCTGCCGCCATTCCAATCAAAGAAAAAAAAACACGCCCCCGTGATAGGCTACGTGACGATTAACGTAGCCTATCATGGCATGATTTGCAAAGTCAGCCGTGATAGGCTACGTAAATCGTCATGTAGCCTATCACGGGTGACTTAAAAAAAAAAAAAAGCACGTACGGATAGTGGCGGCCCCCATTAGGAACTGCCATTCCCATTCCTTATTTGGTCGCTGTAGTCTACGTAAAGATTTACGTAGACTATGGCGAAAATAAGGGCAACGCTATTTGCGTTGCCCTTATTTTCTCCGTAGTCTACGTAAAGATTTACGTAGACTACAGTGACCAAATAAGGAATGCGAATGGCGGCTCCCTATGGGGGCCGCCATTTGCGTACGCGCGTTGTTGTTGTTTTTTAAGTCAGATGTGATAGGCTACGTAAACATTTACGTAGCCTATCATGTTTGTTTGTTTTTTAAACCTAGCCGTGATAGGCCACGTAAATCTTTACGTAGCCTATCACGTCTTTTTTTTTTTTTAACTGGAAATGGCGGCGGCAGCAGCCAGTCGGAAGACCGGCCGCTGCAGCCACTGCCGCCACACCGCCACCGGAGCCGCCGCCGGAGCCGCTGCCGCCCAGAAGATCTGCCCCAGGTAAGTCTCGTCCCGGGGGAGCGGGGGGGCAGGCCGTTCTGCCACTGATTTCGGGGGGCCGAATGCACTGGCATTTGGCCTCCCTGAGATCCGTGGCGGAATTCTCTGACATCCCTAAGAAAAGCTCTCTGTTGCCTTTGGTACAAATGATCACTCTCTCCTGTTTGACTCCCCTTATTCCCTAAGTATTTCTGGTTCTGTCCTCAGCTGGTTCTCTTCATAACTGTTTAATCGCTCTTTCATATTATTTTTTTTTTAATTTTTTATAATACTTATATATACTGCTTGATATAACAAAATGTCTAAGCTGTTTATATGCTAAAATATTAAAAAATAATAATTATTAAAATACTCAATAAACAATTACAGGTACAACAAAAATAAATAAAATAAATAACAGAAACAAAGAAAAATACAACAATAGAAAACAATCAACTGGAGCAGCATCAGGATATCAAGCGTAAACCAGAGGAAGCTTGCATAAACAGGTAAGTTTTCAGGAGGCAACTCACCACATTTTTTGCCTCCTGAACTGCATGGAAGATGGAGTTTCAGAGCGTGGGTCTCACTATTTAGAAGGCCTACTTTCTAGATGTCACATGGCAACAGTCCTTTGGTCATGGAATGACCAGCAAGGCCTCCTTGCTCCTGGTATATATAGAGGAAGGAAGTCTCCTAAGTAACCTGATCCCAAGTTGTTTAGGGCTTTGCATGTTGACCGAACCAAACCTTGAACGTGGCTTAGTAAGTAATAGGCAACCAGTGCAGTTTTTTTAACACAGGTATAATACATACACATATAGCCATACTTACATAATCCAACTCCCAGATTTTCCTTTCACTCACCCAAAGTGTGCTGTATGGCTTCAAACAATAAATACAAGTTCACTTAATGATCAAATGTCAAAAAAGATGTTATTCAAATCCACATTTCCAGGAAATTTGTTTAGCTAATTTAAAGCTTTTTCTCCCGGCCATCTATGTCACAGATATTTGTCAGCTATATTTCAGACTTAGCTTTGATGGATGATATGGAAAATGGCATTTCCTGCCTCCTATGGTGAGCTTAATATGAGCTACAACATCAAATTAATCTGTTTGTCTCTTCCTTGTTAACTGATTTTTACAAGAAAAGAAATAAAAACTGTGATAATTTTAAATATTCAGAGATGACACACACAGGTTTTGACATCACCTTTCCATGCAGTACAGAGAATGCTGATCTTAGTATTTTTGTCTTTCACATTTTGTTGTTCACACTTTATTTTGTATTAGTAAGCTGCCCATCAAATAATGGGAATACTGTATATGCAGGAATGTGAATATAAAGATAGTTGTAGGTGAATAAGTGCCTTCCCACTGGCTCTGAACTACTTCCCCTTTCCCTGTCTTCTTTTTCCTTCCCTTCCTACCTTTTCACATCCTCACCTCTGTCTCTGTTTCCCCAAGTCTTGTATGCTCACACTGCATCCTGCCCCTGCCCCCAAGAAATAGATGTACTTGTTGTTGTTCAGCTATGTCTATTCTTTGACCCATTGCTTCTGGACCTGTCAAGATGGCAATCTTTGCTTCTTCTTTAATGTAAGCTGTGTGCATTGCTAAACACAAAGGCAGGACTGAGATGAGGGTAAGAACTGGAGTGGCTGCTGAAATGTTAAAGGCATTGATGCCTCCTGCTTAAAGCAGGAAAAAGCAGTGCTCTTCTCTTATGCAGTTCCCAAGACAGAAGTGGTATGGGGGGTATCTATTGCCTCACCTTGGGTTACTCCTCCCATTGTGGCAAAGTGGTTAAGGCAATGGTGGCAGAGCAAATCTTAACAGAATAATCCTTTGCATGTTTACTCAGAAGTAAGTCCCACTGTGTTCAGTGGTTCTTACTCCCAGATAATTAAGTATAGGATTGCAGACTCAGAGGTATAGTGAAGTATTGTAGAAGATGTGTAGTTTCCATAGCTTATCAATTCATGAAATACTGATGACACAATTCAACCAATGTCCCATCCATTTCAATGAGAGCGACTTCAGCTTGTGAAATAATAAATAGGATTGAAGTGTGCTTAACTTTCTCTGGATTGTGCTCTATATGATTTGCTTACATTCACCCCCTTGGCTTTTTATATTATGCTAGTTTTTTTCCCCTTTCTTTTTCTGTTCGAGAAACTCATCAAAAGCATCCTACGGAACATCAAAGTACGTAGAAAATGGTAAAAACAGACACAGAATTGTAATTGTGGCTATCTGGTGAGGCTGACTCTGCAGGGAAAGAACTGCTTGACGTATTTAAGCAAGCACATCTGAAGTATGTTTTACATGTAGTTTTATGGCATTAGTCTGTTGTTCCCTGAACTGAGTAAGGAAATTCTGTAATGCAGATGTAACACTGTCTTCCTTTGATAATATTAAAGAACCTATTCATAAAGGAGCCTTTTTGTTTCCATTGGAAATGTACGCAATTAATTAAATTAGGTGTACACTAAATGCATTAAATACTTTCTTCCTCTGAACATAACACATAGCAGTCTTATCAATTCCAGGAGAATGGAAACTGTAATTATGGTTGTACTTCGAATTTATGCAGATATGTTTTGTCTGAAAATTTAAGGACATGAAAGTTTATTTGTTTGATTTAAGCCTCATAACACAGGAAAATTAAAAATATAATGTATATACTCTTACATCTTTCAATTCAACTATGCTAGCTAGGGATGATGGGAGCTATAGCCCCCACACATCTAGTCCATCTAGCCCAGTATTGTCAACACTGACTTGCAGCAGCTCTCCAGGCTTTCAGTCAGGACAGGAGTTTTTCTCAACACTACCTGGAGAAGTCAGGAATGTCTTGGAATTCCTGCATGCAAAGTGTGTGATCTCCCACTGAGTTGCCCCTCCCAATTTTTCTCAGGAGTATGCCTGGAAACTTTTTGGGGGACCAGTCACTTGCCCCCCAAAAGTTAAAGTTCAATAAATCACTTTTATTGAAACCACTTATAACTGTCCTATGCTTCGTATTTTGTTGAAGCTAATTAATCACAAATAAAGCCCTTAGCTAGAAAAATTACAAAATGTTTCTCTCTAGGTTCCCTTTATACTTCACAACAACATTTCTTTTGGGGTTATTGTTGCTTCCCACTGGCCCCGGCTGTTTCCCTCAGACATTCTGATGATTCTTAATCAAGGATGTGCAGATCAGCAAAAGATGGGCTTGCTGAGGTTTCCAGTTCCACCACAAAGCTTGTTCCATCTTGTGTCTTTGAACTTTTCTACACCAGGCTAAAATCCCATAAGTTTACCACACTTTCTGCTTCCATTTTCTTTGCAGGATTATGCCAGACTCTTTTAGATGGTGAACACATGATGTGGAATTGAAAACTTCTCAGCTTAGGGTTGGCGGAGAATTTCTCCCCGAAAGTTCGGGGGGCCGAGCGCCAACGTGTTCGGCCCCCTGAACAGGTTTCGGGGAGAAATTCTCCGCACCCCCCCGCACCCCGCACACCCTCCGGGACGGGACTTACCTTTGCCGAATGTCCCTCCCGGCGGCAGGTCCTGGCGGTGGTTCGTCGGGTCTTTGTCAGGGTCGGGGGCAGCAGCCGATCTTTCGACCGGCTGCCGCCGCTGCCATTCCAATAAAACTAAAAAAAACCCAACGCCCCTGTGATAGGCTACGTGACGATTAACGTAGCCTATCACGGCTAGATCTGCAAAGTCAGCCATGATAAGCTACGTAAATTGTCACGTAGCCTATCACGGGTGACTTAAAAAAAAAAAAAGCACGTATGGATAATGGCGGCTCCCATAGGGAGCCGCCATTCGCGTTCCTTATTTGGTCGCTGTAGTCTACGTAAATCTTTACGTAGACTACGGCGAAAATAAGGGCAACGCAAATAGCGTTGCCCTTATTTTCGCCGTAGTGTACGTAATCTTTACGTAGACTACAGCGTCCAAATACGGAACGCGAATGGCGGCTCCCTATGGGGGCCGCCATTAGCCTTACGCGCTTTTTTTTTTTAAGTCACCCGTGATAGGCTACGTGACGATTTACTTAGCCTATCATGGCTGACTTTTCAAATCTAGCCGTGATAGGCTACGTTAATCGTCACGTAGCCTATCACAGGGGCGTTGGGTTTTTTTTTTAACTTTTAATTTTGCGGCCGGGCGAGGCGAGGCGCCTCCTCCCCGGCCTGTATTTCTGCCGGGCGAGGCGGGAAGCCTCCCCCCCAGCCTGAATTTCAGCCGGGCGAGGTGGGAAGCCTCCCCCCCCGGCCTGAACTTCAGGGGGAGAGCAGCGAAGCGCCTTTTCCCCACCATGAAAAGCTGCGAGACCAGGTAAGTGGGTTTCGTGCACCCCTATCAGCAATACTCTATATGTTCAATGAAACATCACCATCTAGTGGCTGAATTATAACACTATGCCGGCATTGCACACTGCTGATATGCCACAGTTTCCCCCCCAGTTTATCTCTGATCTTTTGAAAGCAGGATAACTGGGGAAAAGCACAGGAGATGTCCTTGAGGTTGACGACATCATGCAAAGGACCCACAAACTTCCGCGAGTGGCCAATCATGAACGTGCAATAAATTGATTGTGTAGAGAAGCTCTTTATCAGATTACAAAGCATTTTTTTGTGTGCATGAAAATGTATGCATATTTTTCCAAACGTACTCATCAATTGTATATATTTTTTAAATGTACACATTTTTCAAACATTATTTTGGGTAGTCATGGGGTGTCTTCTTGAAAGCTTATCAGGGATTCCTCAATGAAACAATAAGTAGCAGCAGACAGATTTCCATCCAAGAAAGCTTTCTCAAGATTATTGATCTTGCCCTGCAATGTTAAGCCACAGGCCTATGTTGGGTGCGAGAAGAGGGGCAGAGGGAAGGAAATGGGATGTTTTGTTTCAAATTACGCCTGACTCAATTACATATGCTGAAAAGACATGGGGTGGTTTTAGGTCCACCTGAAAATAGGGATGGATGAATCAGTCTATATCTGGTCTATGTCATTTTCTCATGTGTTCAGTTATCAGTCCTTTCCAATGTCTGTTATTAAAAGAAAAGAAAAGCATGAAGATTCACATTTATTTTCCTATACAACTTTTGTCAACATACACATTTTGCACGCGTATTTCCTTAATATGCACATTTTTGTTCACAAATTGAGAACTGCACTGCAAAATTCAAAGAAATGCACAAAACTGTGTTCCGATCTGCACATTAGTCCAGGACTTATGCAGAGCTAAGTTCTTCTCCATCCCTATCTGAAAAGAAGTAAGATGGCATTCCACCCCTCTTTAAGCACTTGTCAGGTATGTTCTGGTAGAGTGCAAGCTCGTTTCACATGGGACAACAGTGAGGCCCCAAGCCTTGCCAGTGCCCCATATGGATGGAGGGAATACTCTAGAACAGGGGTGGGCAGAAGGTAGATCTCCATGTGTTTTGGATTTCAACTCCCAGAAGCCCCTGGCAGCATGGCCAATGGTAGGAAAACTGGGAGTTTAAGTCCAAAATGTCCAGAAACCTGCTTTCTGCCCACTCCTTCTCTAGAACATCATACGGAAAGCTTTGTAATGCACAGGGATTATATGGTAGGCATTCAGTGGTCGCTCACGCTCAGCAGACAAGACAATGTGTAAAGTGTCCCCCTCAAGGTAGTAACATTTGAAAACCTCTCCTGTACCACATGCATTTAATCCTTTTCCAATTAAAGTGCCAATGTTTTTAACTCTTCTCGATGTCACTGTCTATTTCTAGCAGGCCATTAGTAACAGTGAGGTCTACGTCAGGCTAATTTTTCAAAGATATGGATATCTTTTCATTTTGCACATTTTAAAGTAATCTTTGCACCTACAGCCCCAGAGTGAAGATGCTAGACTCAGATTTGTGGGTTTTAATGAGCAACAACTTTATTGAACTTTAAAGGGACGTGCAGTGGATTATCATTAACAGAACAGACACCTTCCCTCCACTGCAAGTGCCTGATAGGATCTCTTTCTTTTCAGTCCTTTCTCAGCAGGTTCAGTGTCCGTGTCTAGTCTTTCTCTTACCCATGGCTCCTTGTGGCCCTCACACTAAAGTGCTGTGGAGAGACTGCCTGCATCACTACCTTCCAGGCCTCATGGCTTTGTGTGGGTGATCTGGGCAAGCCCCGAGTGGAGGTCCTGTCCCTGTCTCTTCTAGCCTTGCAGCAGTAAAGGGGCAGGTCTGAGAAAGCCACCTGCATCTTAGAACAGAAGTGGGAGTGTGTTTTTTCTCTCCGGAGGGTGGCATTTCCTCCTAGCTACAAGCTTCCAAGGGCCACATGCAAGCAGTGCGTGGGGCCAATTTAAAAGTGGGTGGGCCAAATGTAAAAGTGTGCAGGGCTGCACACATCCCTTCACTCACACACAATGTTCCCTCTTCTCCCCCACAAGAGCTGCTTTGCTGGCTCTTCAGCTATATGGGGATGGCAAAGCACCCCGCCTTTGATTAGCCAGCCCAGCTGGCTTCCATACAGGCTGGTGAAGCAGGGGCAGAGCGTTCTACCACTCTGCTTCACCATCCCCATATAACCAGTCGAACTGATGAAACAGCCCCCCTCTTCAACCCAGCTCAGTGTCAGGGTGGACACTGAGCCCATAGAATCCCAGAGTAGTTCTGATTCTGAGGAAGAGCAGTCGCTCCTGGGAGAGGAGTGCACATATTTGCATATGTGCAAAATATGCATATTATGCATATTTGCATAAGTGCGGTCCTTTTTCCCAGGACCAACAGCTGACGGAGATTCCTCCCACCAGCATTCCTAGTTTAGTTAGCAGTCCAGGGAGTGACCAAGCACAGATAGCAGACTTAGTGGATGCGCGACGCAGACACAGAGAGCGGCGCCAAATGGAGGGCGCGGAAAGGAGGCAAAGTGCCAGGTTGGCGCGCAAACAACGGCTGCGCCCAGAGGCTCCAAGGGAAAAGGGGAGGGACTCTCCCTAGTCCTTAAGTTCAGGGGTCTGCCAGTAATTCCCTTTCAAGCGGGGACCAACTGTTCCAACTTAGGGCATAGGTACTCTGCTGCTCAGATCTAGTTGCAATCGGTATAGTTGTTAAGTTGTAAAAGAAGAATAAAGCTTTGAAAGGAATTCCTTTGTCTGTGTCTGGACTTGGCTACTGGTTTAGACTGAGAGAGACCTCCAAGGAGCCCTCGACACTCAGCTGTTTTCCTAGGAGCAGTGGGGACAGTGCAGGCAGGGGAGATTTAAACCTCCCCTCCCTGCAAGCTGGGCAGAGGTAAAGAGGGAGCTACTATGTCCCCTGCCTCTAAGCACTCCAGGCTTGATTTTCTTATTGATGACAGCAGCAGCAGCCTGGCAACACCTTCAAAACTGGTGGGAGGAGGACAAGAAATGGAGGAGGAGTGAGTGACCCTGTGCTTCTTTCACACATGCGAGAAAGATGGCAGCAGGCAGCAAAGGAACACACAGAGAGGAGTTTTCACTTCGTCCCAACGCTGGCAAGTGGGACCATTGGCCTGTTACTGAAGCAATGTCCAATCTGGCTCTGAACTGCTGCACTAGGAAAGGATGTAAATTTTGTACAAGAATTGCTTGGGGTTGTGTTTTTTTTGGAGGGGGGCTCATAAATAAATCAAAGATAAACCACAGGATTGCAATGACAAATACAAAAGACAATACAAATACTGCATGAACAAAATCCAGGCATAACAGGCACGCTATTGCACATCCAGTTAAAGTACATTTTGTGTTATTTTATGTTAATTTGTTTATGAAGCAGTTAATGTAGCTTTCACATTGAAGGGTGGATTTTTTAAATTTATTTTTTTGCTAAAGTGGCTTCTACCTGAAAAACAGTAAAGATCACTGACCTATAATGTTAATTTCTACCCACCATCTGTCTGCTTTTGTATGAACATCCAAGTAATGATATCTTTGCATGTTCAGCCTCAGATTATTGTCATAAATAATAAATGGACTGTTTGACTGGATTTTTAATTTGTATACCACTAGACAGGTTCTCAGTTTCATCAATTCTTTTGGATAGCTTTGGCCATCTCATTTATTCAGTTTCATTAAAAAAAAATTAAAAAAACACATAGACTTTTCTATTCACTAGAGGATAAGAACCTGCTAGAGAATTTGCATTCTGCCATTTTACATATGTACAGATTCCTTTTTCTTTCTAGTTCGACTAATACTCTAGGATTCTTCTCTTTTTATTTTTTCATTATTTTCTTCTTTTTAAATAGTTAGCAGATTTATATGTTAAAAGGATATTTCCTCTGAATTTTTCTTCAGCCATATTCTACAGCATTCCAAAAAACAGCACAGGGGGATGTGACAGAAGAACATATTTGGTTGATTTTGCTCTATTGACACCCAAAGGTCTTGATTTTTCTCTTGTAACAAAAGGTTTAGTGATTTCCAGTAGGGATGTGAGAACCCATCACAGCTCAGGTTCTCCAGGCGCTCACAGAAGCGTGGCCCCCACTCATCCCCCCCCCGGACCAGTCCTCAGGCAGCCCACAAGCTTGGCAAGTTGCCCAGACTCATTGCAATCCTGTCCAGTGAGCGCCTGCATTATTCCTCTAATATTGCACACATTAAGCTTTCCTGACCCCAAACTGTGCATATTTAAATATGTGCATTTGTTAATGTCCTTTTTGTGCACACAACAAAGGAGGGAAAATGTCAGGCACTCACCGGATGGGATCGCAGTGAGTCCTGGAGGACGCGAGTGGGGGATGAGCGAGGACAGCATCTCAGTGGGTGCAGTCAGGAAGTCCTGGGGGGGGTGTCCAACAGATTCCTGGACCCAGTCGGGCACCTGCAACATCCCTAATTTCCAGCATACATATTTTGTGTGAGGAGAGACTTAACTGTGGTCAAGTCTATTCAGACTAGATGTAGAAGAGGACTTAGATATAGTGGTCATGATAACAGAAACCTGGTGGAATGCAGAGAACCAGTGGGATACAGTAATTTCTGGATATAATATGAACTCTATATGAAGAACAGGGAAGGGAGGTGGTGTTACTCTGTATGTTAAAGAGGGCATAGTGACAAGCAGACTAGAATCCCTAAAAAGGGAAGATATCCTCAGAAGCATTGTGGGCGATGCACCAGGCTCCAAAAGCAATTTAGTACTAGAGACGTGCTATCATCCCCTGGATGAGAACATTTAGGGTGATCTTGAAATGGAAAATGAAATCAGAGAGGCATAGAAATAAGGAAGTGTTGTAACAATAGGTGACTTCAATATTGACTGAAAAAAATGCATGTTCCAGTCATTACAAATTTTTCGATACCCTAAGCGACTCTAGTGCCCAGGACCTAGTCCAAGGTGTCTGTGTTGTAGAACCAGTCGGAAACACTGACCACAGTGCTATCAGACTGAATATGTTTTTAAGTGGAAAATTGCCAAGGAAGTCCAACACAGCCACATTTGACTTCAAAAGAGGAAACTTCTCTAAAATGACTGGTAAAAAGGATGTTGAAAGTAGGGATGTCAGAGAAATCCACCACAGGTCCTTTTTTTTTTTTTTAATAAATGAAATAAACAATACCAAAATTTGTTGTTGTTGTTGTTCGGTCGTTCAGTCACGTCCGACTTTTCGTGACCCCATGGACCATAGCACACCAGGCCTTCCTGTCCTCCGCTCTCTCCCGGAGTGTGCTCAAGTTCATATTCATTGCATCGGTGATGCTACCTAGCCATCTCATCCTCTGCCCTCCTCTTCTCCTTTTGCCTTCAACCTTTCCCAGCATCAGGGTCTTTTCCAGAGAGTTTTCTCTTCGCATTAGGTGGCCAAAATATTTCAGCTTCAGCTTCAGTATCTGTCCTTCCAATGAGCAGTCAGGGTTGATTTCCTTTAGGATTGACTGATTTGACCTCCTTGCAGTCCAGGGGACTCGTAAGAGTCTTCTCCAACACCACAGTTCGAAAGCATCAATTCTTCGGCACTCAGCCTTCCTTATAGTCCAGCTCTCACGACCATACGTTGCTACTGGGAAAACCATAGCTTTGATTATATGAACATTTGTCTGCAAGGTGATGTCTCTGCTTCTTAGTATGCTGTCTAGGTTTGCCATAGCTTTCCTCCCAAGGTGCAAGCATCTTTTAATTTCATGGCTACAGTCACCGTCTGCGGTGATCCCTACTGGAAATCACTAAACCTAAGCCCTAGAAAATGAAATCTGTCACTGCTTCCATTTCTTCCCTTTCTATATGCCAGGAAGTGAGGGGGCCAAATGCCATGATCTTCATTTTTTTAATGTTGAGTTTCAAACCAGCTTTTGCACTCTCCACTTTCACCCACAACAAGAGGCTCTTTAGATCTTCTTTGCTTTCTGCCATTAGGGTGGTATTGTCTGCGTATCTGAGGTTGTTGATAATTCTCCCGGCAATCTTAATTCCGACCTGTGAGTCATCCATCCCGGTGTTTCTCATGATGTACTCTACATATAAGTTAAATAAGCCGGGCGACAATATGCAGCTTTGACGTACTCCTTTCCCAATTTTGAACCAATCGGTTGTTCCATGTCCAGTTCTTACTGTTACTTCTTGACCCTCATACAGGTTTCTCAGGAGACAGGTAAGGTGGTCTGGTACTCCCATCCCTTTAAGCATTTGCCACAGTTTGTTGTGATCCACAACCTAATCAATACTTCAATTTCCCAACAGTACAATATTCTGATGAGGAGACCATAATAACAAAGAGTGAAGAAAAAAGAGGGGAAAAGGGGGGAAAAGGGGGAAAGGGAGGAGGAAAGGAAGTGAAGAAAAAAGAAAAATTCCCTCCCCTTCCCTCCCCCTGTCCCTCTCCCTCCCCCTTAAAGAATTGAGTTTAAACCCCAACACCCCCCGGCCTCTGATGCCATTCTAAAAACTATATCTATAACCTTAACAATCTTACAGTTTAATAAACAACCGTACATTTCTATATCATATCATCAATCTTATATCAAAGAAACAGATCTACAATTCATTCCCAAAAGCCTATATATATATATTTTTTATATATATATATATAGTATCATATAATAATAAAACTTAATATAAACTAGAGATGGGGGAGAATTTCTCCCTGAAAGTTCGGGGGGCTGAGTGCCAATGCATTCGGTCCTCCGAAGGTTGTTCGGGGAGAAATTCTCCGCCCCCCCGCCCCCCCCGGGATGGGACTTACCTTTCACGAATGTCCCTCCCAGCGGCGGGTCCCAGCGGTGGTTCGGCAGGTCTTTGTCAGGGGCGGGGGCAGCAGCCGGTCTTTTGACCGGCCGCCGCCATTACAAGAAAAGTAAAAAAAAAAACAAAAACGCCCCTGTGATAGGCTATGTAACGATTAACGTAGCCTATCACAGCTAGATTTGCAAAGTCAGCCGTGATAGGCTACGTTAATCGTCATGTAGCCTATCACGGGTGACTTTGAAAAAAAAAAGGCCCGTACGGCTAATGGCGGCCCCCATAGGGAGCTGCCATTCACGTTCCTTATTTGGTCCCTGTAGTCTACGTAAAGATTTACGTAGACTACGGTGAAAATAAGGGCAACGCGAAAATAAGGGCAACGCTGGATTTCCAGCCGCGGAGGGCTCAGGGTAAAAAAACAAACAAAACGCGTACGCAAATGGTGGCAGCTATGGCCGCCGCCATTTGCGTTCCTTATTTTTGCCCTCTTAATCTACGTAAATATTTACGTAGACTATAACGGCGAAAATCAAGGGGAACACAAATAACGTAGTGGGCGCTATTTGCGTCCCTTTTTGATTCCTTGTTTTAGCCTACGTAAATAAACCGTTACGTAGCCTATCATTTTTTTTTTTTACTTTACTGGGAAATGGCGGCGGCGGCAGCCTGTCGGAAGACTGGCCGCTGCCGCCGCTGCCGCAGTGCCGCCGAACTGTCGCCGGGACCTGCGGCCGAGAGGGACATTCACACGAGGTAAGTCCCATCCCGGGGGTGGGGCGGGGTGGTGTCGGAGAATTTCCCCACCAATTTCGGGGGGCTGAATGCGTTGGCATTCGGCCTCCCCGAGATTCGTGGAGAAATTCTCTGACATCCCTACCACAAATAGGATGGAGAATTTTGAATGTGGAAGCCCACATTTTCTTTATGCCCCATTTAAAGTAAGGGCGCAATCCTATGCATGTTTAGACAGAAAGGTCCTACAGCCCACTATTCCCCAGCCAGTCATGCTGGCTGGGGAATGCTGGAAGTTGTAGGACGTTTTTCTGCCTAAACATGCATAGGATTGCGCCCTAAGTCTTGTTGTTGTTGTTCAGTCGTTCAGTCGTGTCCGACTCTTCGTGACCCCATGGACCATAGCACGCCAGACCTTCCTGTCCTGCGCTCTCTCCCGGAGCGTGCTCAAGTTCATATTCATTGCATAGTTCATATTAATTGCATGCCCTAAGTCTACCCATCACTGAAATATACAAACCTTTCTACAATTTATGCCATATTTTACATGGAAATAAAATGAAGCTTCTGTTTGAATGTGCAGCCCAGAATGATGTGTACTCCTGAGGTCTGAAATACCAGGGCAGGGAGGCTGCATAACTGCAGTACATGCCAATATGCAAATCAGATTTGATTACCATTTACAGTTAGCTGTTTGTTTAATATTTCTATCCATCAGTCAATCATCTGTCTGTCTATCTAACTATCATCTCTCTATCTCTATATCTAAAGATCAAAATCTCCAGAAAGCTGTACATCTATAAAGGCTGAATTCTTTCTTGTTTTTTACCTGTGTAACTGAAAGCAGACTCTGGTCTAATGGTTAGAAATCAACCACTTTAGTAGCTGTCTGATTTAATATAATTCGACTATCAAACGATGCAGTGCAATTATGCTCCTGACATTTCCTTTGAGTGTCAGCTCACTCCCATGGCTCAGTATCCACCAGGGTTTGCAGTCACATCTAGTAACAAGAAGTTGCCCAAGGAATATTGACAACCAAAACATCATAGCATGCCCCCACTCCCCCGAGACAGAGTTCCTAACTTTTGTGTTTCAGCAGTGGCAGTGCAGTTTGACTCTTAAATTTAATTCCTCTGGTAGGCTTTGTGTCAGACTGTAAGTAATGAATCTGGGGACAGACCGGTAGAATGGAACTAGGAGAATTCTGCGAAAGATGGCCATTTCGGAGTGGAAACTGCCTCACCCAGACTGTCATATATCATAGGCAATTAACTGTTTTTATGACATGGTAGCTGCAATCTTACCATGTGAGGGTGGTTTAATTGTATTACATTCATTATTACATGTATATCCCACCGTTTTTTCTCTCCAAGGAACCCAAAGCAGCTTACACGCCTCCTCTCCATTTTATCCTCACAACAACCCTGTGACATAGGTGAGGCTGAGAGTCTGTGATTGGCCCAAAGTCACCCAGTGAGCTTCATGGCAGAGTGGGGACTAGGACCCAGATCTCCTGACTCCCAGTCCAACACTCTGGCCACTACATCACGCTGGCAGACTGTGAAGAATTTTTGTCTATCTAGCTTTATTTCACAAGAATATTATTCTTCAGTCAGTAGTGGTTATTATAGCCACATGGACTTTTATATCTGATGGCAAATTGATTTTAGTATGTGATGGCATTAAATGTCTCTTTAAAAATAGAGCTAAGTAGCATATTTTCAGAAGACGTTACAGAGGGATGCTTAATCAAATAATTGCTGTGAATATACCAGCATTTAAAAATGCAATGCTCTGTCTGACTGACTAGGATTTTAATTATCTTTCTCGCATGCTTATAAACATGACTGTGGAGGAGGAATGATCCTGATTAGATTTTTAAAACATCTAAATGACATAGGATTCAATATGAACTAATTAAAATGATTATAGTGTTAAGGAATGCACCATTTTTAAGAACATAAAGGCATTTGTTTGTAGTTGATCTCGTGTCTTTGAACTTTTATTTTATATTCTGTATCAGCATGTCATTATATCAAAAGTTTTTAAGATCAAAGTGCTGCAAAGTATGTTTATGGCCCATATTCTTGATAATGCCATTTTGAGTTCACCTTCAGCAATGTGCTATTAATTTACAATGAACTTAACCATGCAATCAAAGAACTATTCGTACCCCTATGTTTAAGATGCAGTGATAAGCAGAAATCCAGCCTTGAAAGATGTTGGGTTGGATCCAGCACTTGCCTCCTGTGGACAGAAGGGCCCCTTTTACCTGTGGAAAACTATTGATCTAGTGGAGCATTTCCATTGGTGGCATGGAGGAAGTGGTGATTTTTGTTGGTTCCCTGCTTCCCCTGTAGACAGTCACCCCTGAAATTCTGCTTAGGAGGGTAGAGGGACCCTGCAGAATACTGAGGGAGGTGGCTATTAAATAGGAATAGTGTGGAAGACTGTGACCAGGGGGCCTGTGTGCCTGCCTCTTCAATCTGCTCTCCAGGTGCTAAAAGTTGACTAGGGTTCTTATGGGTCTTGTCATAATTCCTTTAGCTTCCACTTCAATGCCCAAACATACACAGACGAGAGGCTTCAGTCCACAGCTTTTAATCCATTACTTCACAGGATCATACAGATGCAAATTCTCAGAGAAACTCTCTGTCTACAAGGAATTGCTTCACAGGAGCCACATGGAATTTACGAGAATTGCCCACCGTTTGAAAGGGAGGTGGTCTCGCTAGCCTGACTTAAGGGAGGAGGTCCCTCTAGGGATGGCAGAGAATTCCTCCACGCATCTCGGTGAGGCCAAATGCCAATGTATTTGGCCCCCCGAAATCTGTGGCGGAATGGCCTGCCCCCCCGCCCCCCCATGGATCCCCCCAGGGACAAGACTTACCTGGGGCGGATCTTCCGGGTGGTGGCAGCAGCTGCGGCGGCAGCGGCTGTGGCAGCTGGTCTTCCGACTGGCTGCCGCCACCGCCATTTGCAGTCTTGTCGGGGGGTGGGTTTACAAGACGTGATAGGCTACGTAAAGACTTATGTAGCCTATCACGTCTGGCTTAAAAAAAAAAAACCACGTACGCAAATGGCGGAGGCTACGGCCACCGCCATTTGTGTTCCTTATTTTTGGCCATCTTAGTCTACGTAAATGTTTACGTAGACTAAGACGGCCAAAAATAAGGAACGCAAATGGCGGCGGCTGTAACCGCCGCCATTTGTGTACATGCATTTTGGGTTTTTTTAAGCCAGAAGTGATAGGCTACATAAGTCTTTACGTAGCCTATCATGGCTGACTACAGGGACGCAAACAGCGGTGGCTACGGCAGCTGCCATTTGCGTCCCTGCTAGCCAGCGGCCGGATGTCCGGCTGCTGCCGGAGCCGGCTGGCGGCTCCGCGGAATTCCCATGGAGCGCAGCCGGCCAGCCAGGATTCCGGGGGGGAGGCGCTCTGCGCCTCCCCCCCGGCAAGGATTCCAGGGGGAAGGACGGAGTGCTTCCCCTCCCCAGCGGAACCCGGCAGAGCCAGGTAAGGGGAGTTTCGTACATCCCTAGGTCCCTCTCTTCTCGTGAGGCCTCTAAGCACAGCATCTCATTAAGGCCAAGTGTGGGTAGACTGTTCCACCCCTGCCTTCTCTCTCTTTGTGCTGCATCTGTTCCTGGCATCTATTAAGTCAACCTCTTGTTCGCTGCCTCTCATGGGGGGGGGGGTGAGGAGGGACCCTCAAGCTCAGCCTTCTGTACGTTTGTAACCTGAGAAGCAGGCCTACTCATATCTGGACTAGGCTGGGAAAACATCTCCCCTATGTCTGATTCCTTCAGAATCTGAACTGCTATCTCACCTCCTGCGTTCAGAAATGCCCCTGACAGGTCTATACCTGGAACTGGCCAGGACAGCCCTTCAGACAGAGAACACCTTCAAATAGAGGATGGTCCTCTGTAAAACTTCTGCCCTCTCCAGAAAGCTGATGCTGGAGACAGAGCAACTACTGGAAATGGCACTTTTCTTGGGAAGCAGCAAAGAGAGATTTGAATATGTTGTCACTTTAGGTAGGTTCCGACATCCCAAAGGCACAGCTTAGGAGGCTCAGCCTTTCATTTTAAGAAGTTTCACACATATCATTAAAGGTTGTCACTTCAACTGAATGGGGAAAGGGCATAATCAGTGGTCTCAACATGTGAAAATGTGCCTCATTTCCCTAATACCTTATTAGCTGTTTAACAGTTAATGGAAATGGCTGCCTTCTTTTATCATCATAGGGCTGGACTGAATATCCACTAATTAAAAATTGCATATATCCACGCACAGGAGGAATAATGAAAGATAGCAGTGGCCAAAGGGTAGAGTAATAAAGGGCAGGAAAACAGAGCAAAGCTCATGATAAGGCAGGGTAAAAAGAAAATATAATGTCAAAATGAAAGTCTGTTTGGCATCAGAATAACCCCTCTGGAAAAGGATAGTTCACCCCTGTCAATCTTATAACTGAAGAAAAGAGGATACAGCCAGGATAAGCAGAGAAGCAGCAGGCCAATAATTATACTTGATTATTATGAAGGTGAATATCGGACAGTGACATTTTGAAGTATTAAAAATTAATGGAAAAGCTCATTTGTGGGAGAGAATTCATCCCTTTTGCCATGCTTTGTACCCCAGAATTTCCTATCCCTATGAATGTCAGATGTGTTTCCCAAGCACATATTTCCCCCTTCAGGACTCGCAAGGCAAATATACATGAGCTGGTTGTGGTATGCATGGCTATCCATCATTTCAGTCCCCCACCCTGCTGATAGTTTTTATAACTTTTATTGCAATCCCATAGCGCTTTTTTTCTTCTTAGATCTCTTTATATGGAGACTGGTCGGTCATTTTCTTTATGGATCCACAATATAATCTGAGAAGACTTTGATGAAAGGGTTTCCAATATTTCATTTTGCAGGACACTTCAGTGGAAGCCCTTTAAAGCCCATTAAAGGCATCTCATTGTATGTGGTTCATTTGCTATAGGAAGAAGATGAACATTCGCAGGAAGAATGTCCTGCTTTGAGATCTCCCACTACATCCTCTTCAATTTTCATCAATCAGAAAATTTGTCTCCAGCAAATTTATGGGCCAAATGCAACCCACAAACCATATACATTGATTCATTGTTTGCACTACCTTCCTGAAATGGCAAAAACAATGGATTGTCAAAGACCTGCTAGGTAGTGTGACCAATTATGAATCTCTAAAAGACAGGAAATGCATTACCCTACCCCCAAAAGGATATTGGTTTGCATAAAATTTACATATACTAATTTATATGTATATCTGCAAATTTAGAAATTATTATAATTTAATTAGAAATACAGTACATCTCACCACAGCTGTAAGACTATGACCAAGTGACTTGTTTCCCTTGCTCAGTCTGCTGACCAGGGGCTGTGGATGGGTAACTTCAAGGCCCAGCTATTCCTTCTGATGGTTCTTTATCTTCAAGCAGACTTGGACCGGACATACCTTCAAATAGACGATGCCTTCAAAACAGAGGACAGTCCTCTGGCAACGTTTCAAACAGAGGACTGTAAAAAAGGACCACCCTACTGCTAGGGCTGGCTGGTGGCTCTGTATTTGTTTTTGTGGGTCAGACGTTGTGCAGACCTAGATGACAAATTAGATCTCTGTCTGGATTCACATACTACATTGGATTTGATGTGGTTATTGCTCAGGAAACGAGTAAAGTGGGATGTATCTCCCTGAACTTGCAATGAACACAGATCAAAGAATTATGGGTAGTCAAGGCCGCATAGGCATCTGCCCTTCATGTCTCACTTGTTCACTATGAGAAACACTGGTATGACATGGAAAACAGAACCACTGCATAAAGAAGTATGAAGCCAGCTCTCAGTCATGTGGAGGCTAGGAATTTTGATGCAGGTCTTTTTTATTTGTTTTTTGTAATAAAACTATTTAATGTTAACAATGTATGTGATTCTTTCATAATGGTGGGTCTATTTTGTATCAGAATGTCACTACCCATTTTTTATTAATTGAACTGCCAAAGCATCAGAGTTCATAGAATCACAGAATCATAGAATCATAAAATAGTAGGGTTGGAAGGGGCCTATGAGACTATCAAGTCCAAATCCCTGCTCAATGCAGGAATCCAAGTCAGAGCATCCCTGACAGATGGCCGACCAGCCTCATCTTGAATGCCTCCAGTGTGGGAGAGCCCACCACCTCCCTAGGTCATTGGTTCCATTGTCATATTGCTCTAACAGTCAGGACATTTTTCTTGATTTTCCTGATGTTCAGCCTGAATCTGGCTTCCTGTAACTTGAGCCCATTATTCCGTGACTTGAAGTCTGGGATGATGGAGAAGAGATCCTGGCCTTCCTCTCTGGGACAACCTTTCACGTACTTGAAGAGCGCTATCATATCTCCCCTCAGTCTTCTCTTCTCAAGGCTAAACATGCCCCGTTCTTTCAGTCTCTCTTCATGGGGCTTTGTTTCCAGTCTCCTGATCATCATTGTTGCCCTCCTCTGAACCCTCTCCAGCTTGTCTGCATCCTTCTTAAAGTGCAGTTCCCAGAACTGGACACAGTACTCCGGATGAGGCCTAACCAGTGGTGAATAGAGGGGAATTGTAGTTCATGGGATTTGGAAGCTATGCTTATATTAATGCAGCCCAAAATAGCATTTGCCTTTTTTGCAGCCACATCACATTGTTGGTTCATATGCAGCTGGTGATCTACAACAATTCCAAGATCCTTCTTGCTTGCAGTGTTGTTGAGCCATGTATCCCCCATCTTGTACCTGTGCAGTTGGTTTCTTTTTCCTAGGTGCAAAACTTGGCAGTTATCCCTATTAAATGTCATTCTGTTGTTTTCCGCCCAGCGCTCCAGTCTATCAAGATCACTTTGAATTTTGTTTCTGTCGGCCAAGGTATTAGCTATCCCCCCCGATTTTGTGTCATCTGCAAATTTGATCAGCATTCCCTGCACCTCCTCCTCCAAGTCATTCATAAAAATGTTGAAGAGCACTGGGCCCGGGACTGAGCTCTGCGGTACCCCACTCGTTACCTCTCCCCAGTTTGAGAAGGTCCCATTGATAAGCACTCTTTGAGTTCGATTCTGTAGCCAACTGTGGATCCACCGGATCGTTGTTTCATCTAGCCCAATTTTCTCTAGGGATGTACGAAAGTCACTTACCGTTTCATGGATCTGCTTCGCGGTGGGGGGGAGGTGCTCCGTACCTCCCCCCAGATTCCACAATGGGGGTCAGGCGCTCCGTCCCTCCCCCTGGAATCCAGCCTGGCCAGTGGCCGGCTTCACCCACAGCTGGATATCTGGACACTGGGCAGCAGGGATGCAAATGGCGGCTGCCGTAGCCACCGCCATTTGCATCCCTGTAGTTAACTGTGATAGGCTACGTAAATATTTACGTAGCCTATCACAGCAAAGTAAAAAAAAAAACGCGTACGCAAATGGCGGCAGCTATGGTGGCCACCATTTGCGTTCGCTATTTTTCTCCATTTTAGCTAGAAAGGCTAAAAATAGCGAACACAAATGGCGGCCGCCATAGATGCCGCCATTTGCGTATGCTGCACCCAGCCAGGAGACCAGCCGCCACTGCACCTTCCACTGCTCTCGCCGCCGCACCTTCTGCCACTGCTGCCGCGCCGCCGCCGCTGCACCCACCGCCAAAGCCGCCACCGAAGCCGCCCTAGGTAAGTGCCGTTCCGGGGGGTTCTGTGGGGCGGGCGGGGGGGGCAGGAGGCCGTTCCGCCATGGATTCCGGGAGGGCGAATGCCAGTGCATGGGGCACTTTGTCGAAAGCTTTGCTGAAGCCAAGGTATATTATGTCCACAGCATTCCCACAGTCCGCAAGGGAGGTTACCTGATCAAAAAATGAGATCAGATTCGTTTGGCAAGATTTGTTCTTGACAAATCCATGTTGGGTTCGAGTAATCACTGCATTGTTTTCAAGGTGCTGAATTGATTGTTTTATAATCTGCTCCAGAATTTTCCCAGGGATTGATATCAGACTGGTCTGTAGTTCCCAGGTTCCTCCTTTTTACCCTTTTTGAAGATAGGGACAACATTAGCCCTCCTCCAGTCATCTGGCACTTCACCCGTCCTCCATGATTTCTCAAAGAGAATAGACAGCAGTTCTGAGAGTTCTTCTGCCAGTTCCTTTATACTCTAGGATGCAGTTCATCTGGCCCTGGAGATTTGAACTCATTCAAAGTAATTAGGTGTTCCTTGACCATATGCCTATCGATCTCAAGCTGCAATCCTGCCCCTCTAGCCTCTACCTCGCCTTTGCCAGGGGGGTCATAGACCCTCTTTTGGGAGAAGACTAAGCCAAGTAGGAATTGAGCACTTCTGCCTTTTCTTTGTCATCGGTTATCATTTTGCCATCCTTATTTAATAGTTGAACCACCATTTCTTTCCTCTGTCTTTTACTATGCATGTATCTAGAAAAAGCCATTTTCTTGCTTTTCGCATCCCTCGCTAACCTCAGCTCATGCTCAGCTTTAACCTTCCTGATGTGCTTTTTTTTGTTTTCAGGTCATCTCTAGGCTTTTTGTGAAGCCACATTGGCTTCTTCTGTTGTCTTCCACCTTTTTTTCTTGTTGGAATTGTTTGTAATTGTGCCTTGAGAATTTCCTTGTTTAAAAAACTCCCACCCATCTTGGACTCCTTTTCTCAATAAAGTTGCTTGCCATGGGACCTTACTTGTCATTGTTCTAAGTTTATTAAAATCAGCTTTCCTAAAATCCAGGGTACGCATTTGGCTACACTTGGCTTTTGCTTCCTTTAGAACCAAGAATTCAAGCATAACATGGTCACTTTCCCCCAGAGCTCCTGTAACTGCTACTTTATCCGCTAAGTCATCTCTGTTGGTTAGGATCAAGTCAAGGATAGCCAATCCTCTAGTTCCTTCCTCGACTTTCTGTAGGAGGAAGTTATCCTCCACACAAGTCAGGAATTTCCTGGAGGGGCCATGTTTTGCAGAATTATAGGGGACAATATAAACAAATATCGGGGAAATTGAAGTCCCCCATTACTACTACATCATGCTTCTTTGAAACACTGGCTATTTGCTTTTCAAAAGTTTCATCCTCGTCTTCTCCTTGATTGGGTGACCGGTAGTAGACTCTGACCACCATGGTCCTTTTATTCTTTACTCCACGTATTTTAACCCAGATGCTCTCGATGGGACTACAAAGCTCATCCTCCTGTATTTCTGTGCAGAGGTATGTATTTTTAACATATAGTGCAACCCCACCTCCCTTTCTGTTCCTCCTGTTCTTTTTGAACAAGTTATATCCTTCAATTGCTGTATTCCAGTCATGAGAGTCATCCCACCAAGTCTCAGTTACACCTATCAAGTCATAATTTCCCTCCTGTATTAAGAGTTCAACTTTGTTCTGTTTGTTTTCCATACTCTGGGCATTAGTATATAGACATCAAAGACCATGTGCTTCATAGTCTGGCTTTCTTCCTGCATGTTTCTGAAGGCTATTATTGGGCGCTATTAGAGTTTTTCTCTCCATTGCGGTGCATGAGCCTTCATCCATTGTTACCCCCAACTTTACGTCTCCCTTCCCTGTAGGATTCAGTTTAAAGCCCTCCTGATGAAGTTCTTCATGCTGTGGCCAAACACATTCTTCCCATCCTTTGTGAGGTGCAACCTGTCCCTTGCCAACAGTCCATCTTCCAGGAAGTATAGCCCGTGGTCCCAGAATCCAAATCTCTCTCATTGGCAGCACCTTCATAGCCAGTCATTCACCCGGAGTATTTTTCTTTCCCTTTCTATTCCTCTTCTAACTACTGGAAGGATGGATGAGAAAACTATAGGAATTCACCTCCTATATATCACAATGGCTTCATGTACAGGAACCACTGTTCTAATAAATATTCCTCCAATTAAAACATCACATTTAACAGGTAGAATTAGCATGACCCACTGATAAATAATAGCTTAACATTATTCCCAACTGCTTTGCCAGAGTACTTTATAACATTTTCTTTTTCATTTGGAAGGGCAGGGATGACACCCAAGTGAAAGAAAAAATATTTCATACAATAATGGAGATTTATTGTCAACCTCATTATTTTAGCTAAATAATAGCTGAGTGGATTCAATATAAGGCTCTTGGTTTTCCAGGACTGGAACTTGCTGTGATGCTTATCTAGCTGAAACAAAAGTTAATTTGCTAGTAGAGATGTCAGAGAATTCCACGACGGATCTCGGTGAGGCCGAATGCCAGTGCATTCGGCCCCGCGAAATCTGTTGCGGAATGAAGCCCCTGCCCCCTAACCCACGAAAGGCACATGAAACGGAGCACTTACCTGCTCCCGTCCGCACTGCTTTGCGAATGACGGCCGTCCTGCGGCCGCCATTCGCTTCCTCGTCTCAATAGCTGTGATAGGCTACGTAAATACTTACGTAGCCTATCACGGCTAATGCAGGGACGCCATTTGCATCCCTGCGGAGGCTGTGATAGGCTACGCAAGTATTTACATAGCCTATCATGGCGGGGGGAGGGAAACCCCCGCGTACGCAAATGGCGGCAGCTACCGCTACTCACTACAGGGACACAAATGGCGGCGGCTACGGCAGCCACCATTTGTGTCCCTGGAGGGCTGCCTAGTGGCTGGATGTCCGGCTGCGGGTGGCCGGAGCCGGCTGGCGGCTCCGCGGCTTGGCCGCGGAGCAGAGCCGGCCGGGCAGGATTCCAGGGGGAGGGACGGAGCACCTCCCCCCCATCGAGGATTCTGGGGGGAGGGACAGAGCACCTCCCCCCCCACCGTGGATGCCCCTGCGCGGAGCCAGGTAAGGGATTCGTACATCTCTATTTGCTAGGCAATTCTAGTTGGCAAATCTCTCATTTGGTGTTCAATATTTCTATTGAAACTGTTTTTGTTATCTCTTTGACTGCTATTGTTTTCATAACTCATGAGCTGTCTGAACATAATCACAAGAGGGAAACCAACCTGGCCCTGTACATCGGCCAGAGAGGGAAGAGCTGCAGGAAGCGCGTGACACCCCTCCCTGCTAGAAGGAGCGCGCAGCTCCAGCTGAGAGTTCCCTGGGTCTGCAGACTCTGGCCTCATCCGTCGGCCAGAGAACCAAGGGCCACTGGGAGGCTGCGCCCTCCGTCTCCCGGAGAGAGCATTTTGGCAAGGGGGAGACCAGAGTAGCCCAATACATCAGTCAGCTATGTATTGCTTTCTTTCCCCTCCTCCCTCCCAATCCCTTTTCCTTTTGTGTCGTGTCTTTTAGACTGTAAGCCTGAGGGCTGGGGCTGTCTTAATATTAACCTTTGTAAGCCACTCAAGGAGCCTTTTTCGGCTGAGGAGTGGGGTAAAAATGCTCTAAATACATACATACATACATACATACATACATACATACATACATACCTAAATTGGTGTATGGAATAGAGCAGGGGTGAAGAATGTCAGGCCCACAATCCAAATCTGGAGTTCCTGGAGTCCCAGTCCAGCCCTCTTGGCTTCCGCAGATGGTTCCCCTTCCCCTGGCCACGCTCCCTTTTCCCCAGCCTCTGAACGTTTGGTGGCTTCCCACCTTCTGCATGTTTCCTCCCTGCCCATTCTAAAAGATTGAAATGCTTTGACCAAGGCTTCGTTGCTGGCAGGGAGAGCTTTATGATAACTTATGCTATTTTTGGTATGTTGGCTCCTCCCCCTTTGCCTTTGTCCACACCCTGTGTTGCCTTCGGCCCTGTTCACCTCTTCAGCACCCCTGGAACAGGAATGATACCAATTTTACCTTTACAGTGATATGTCTACAGATGCTTTTGAATGTCCTGTGGTACTAACACTAGTCAGTAATGACTAGTACCAGGGACAGGGTTAAGCCTAGTCATGGACAGAAATCCAGACCGCAGAAGTGGAAAAGGCATAGCGAGCAATAGTGCAATTCTCAGGATATTTTCATAATTTCCTGAACTTGCATTTAACTTTCTGAAAATGCTCACTTGCACAAGTGCGCACTTCCAAAAATCTGCACACGCACACCTCCACAATATGCATTTTTATGCTTTAGCCAATGTGGGAAATGCACATTTGCCCAAGTGCACACTTTCAAAAATGCACATTTTTCCTGACTGGGGGGGGGGGGAGATGCTCACATTTGGGAATCTAAGGTTCTGAATCCATTTTGGGGATAGGGTTCAGCACTCTGGATAGCTGCTTTAGAGTTCGGACTGGTTCTGACTGAAACCCAGAGTGGATCCATTGCCCTACAGACATAGGAGTCACCAGCCTCCACTGCTTACAGCACCACTGGTGGTAGCTGTAGCATGAAGCCAACTATTATTGGGAGAAACGGCAGCTGCAGAGAGAGCCACAGCGCATCAAGGGAGACACAACAAGCAATGCTCTTGATGGGAGAGGGAGCCAGTCATGACAGCAGAGTTGTGGATTTTGAGCTGGGCAATAAAAAGCACAGAACGTAAGGGAAACCGACTTGCACTGGTTCCAGCAGAAACTTTGAAATGCAGAAAATTCAGGGAAGGGTTGGATCCATAGTCTTTTTTTTGATGCCTTATTAGCTTAGATATACAATACAAATTAATGGATTGCAGTTTTCAGGAAAAGGTAGAAAGGACAACCAAATAGTATTCAAGCAAGAAAAAAAAATCCGACACTGCAAATGTATGCGTGCTTTCAGACATTATGAAGAAGTGCCAAATAAAAATGTCTGTGTAACTCGGTAGTGCATCTGCTTTTCTCTGCTTTGGAGTAGTGTTCAAAGGGAGAAGCAATGCATCTCCCTCACAGTGAGAGGTGTTATCTTTACCCACATCTTCTCCTGTCACATTTCACTGTGGGGAAATTCAAAAACAGGCACACAAATTACTTGCACATCTTCTTCTGTGTAGCATATAACGGGATCAGGATTGTTTCATAACTTGGATGAGCGTTGGTGTCAGGAATGACAATGGGTACAAATACAAAGTTATTTTCATTAAACACCCTATGCATTCCTGTTAATTTATTTTATGTTTAGGTGTTATTATCAGGCTGAATACCAAGTAACTTTTATAATCCAGGGAGTATAGAATAATTGAGCAGAAATGCATGGTCATGCCTGATTTCTTAATTAAGACAATTCCTTTAAAAAGTCTCTATTGCTTTTCCAATTATTTTTATCCAGAGAGAATGTTTTAGTCTGAATTACATTATTAAATACATTATGAATTACAGTAATAACATTAAAAATGGAAATAGAAAACGCTGCAGAAAATGTTTCACATGGGAAAATACTGAATAATTTTGGTATGACTGACAATGATACAAACATGAAAGACCTACTGTGGATTGCCATGAGCAATATAACAAAGTAAACACATAAGCATACAAACAATATTTGCCTGGCCTCTTAATACTGTCTGAAGGGTATCATGGCCCATGTTGCAAAGGGCAGATGACTTGTAAGAACACAATGGAAAGTCTTGAAAAACAAATATATAATACCTTGGGGGTGTACATCATTATCAGGATTAAAAGAGGCTTCTGATCATTTAATTGTATCCCTGTTATTATAATCTCAGACCTCTGCAGAATTATTGGCAATCAATCCAGTATTCTGTCTTCAATCAGGTAGTCAGCAAGACAAATAAGAGACAGAAGAAAAAAGGGAGTGGGGTGGCAGTACGTTTTTGTGTATCAGCTGAGAAGGAGCTCTTGATTACAGCAATTGTTGCTTGGGTGCAATATTGTTAAAGTCAAAGCCCACAAGAAAGATGTTCCATATGTGATTTACTTTATGCAGGCCATTCCTTTGTATGTATGTCACTCACTCTCTCAAGATATCAGTTCTTGAAGCTCTGCACCCTGTCAGATGGAAAGTGGGATAAAACCAATCGCTTATTTTATATATTATTGATTTATTATCAATGTATAGCGCTTCTCATTTGAAACAAATCCCAAAGCGGTTTACAAAAGAATAAAAACGATCATCCCACATAAAAAGGAAGGCAAGCCCATACCTTCTTCAGACCTTTGGGCATGTGTGTTGCGATCTTTTTGATAACAAATTTTGGACTGTGAGTGCAATGCCATGCATTGCTAACTGGAAACTGGAATTAGTTGTCTTTGCAGTCTGTTGGCGTGAAAAATAGTGTGGAATCAGTGGTGGCTGGGCAGATCGAAATGCAATCCCAATAGCCTTAAAAAGTATCATTCAAGCTGAAGAGGGGCCTAAAATGGGTGGGAAAGTACTCGATAGATGTTCATGTTTTCTGATTGCGTACTCCAGGTCAATCACTGTGGGGAAAACCACTTATCCCAGGTGCTAAAGCAGAGATATCTGGCAAATACATTATTTGAAGCTTCCTACATTCTTCTTAGAAACTTTCAAAGATACATGTATTCCAACAAATTTTCAAATTTCAGATGGTTTAAGCCCACCCTCTCTTGCAATTTTACTAAAAAGGTTTCATTAACAATAACAAAATGGTAAATGGTCCTCCACTTGCTCTATGAATCACCATTGTTTCACTGAAGATGGTTTCATTATTACCAGTATTTTTCTTTTCTTTTAAAAATTGTCTTTCATTTTTTTAAGCATTTCACAGATCTAGGATCCATTCTAGCATTATTCTGTCATGTTAAAAAGGATATAAGGGTGTCCAAGCATACTACCCACTCTTGACAAGACCGTCCCAGTATGATGAAACCCATGGAATTGCTTGTGGTGGCAACAGTTTTAGGGGTGTCAATAAAAAACTATGTGATCCAAGTGGTTTATCCAACAATCCCTGCAATTCACAGAGCCTACAAATTCTGAGACAAAACCCCTGGATTGTACACAGCTGCCCGTGAACACCCTGTTTTATTTGAAGGGGGTCTATGCAGTTCAATTACCTGGGTGTGAGGTGGGCGGTGTCTTGAAAAGGCCTTCAGCCCTGATCGAATCAGCATTTTATTCTTGAGAGTGATCTCTGAATGTTAAGGCTAATGCATACCATTGTAGATAAGACCTAGAAGAGGAGCAGAAGAAAGGATAAATGGTTTATAGAAAGGCAGAATATATTTATTTATTTGTTTGTTTATTTAAACACACATTTCTATACCACCCAATAGCCAAAGCTCTCTGGGCAGTTCACAACTCCTAAAACCATAAAATACAACAACATGATAAAACATAATATACAACCTTTAAAAGTTTAAAACTACAGTATAAAACCAAAGTAATAACCAGCAGCAGTATAAACATCTAAAAATACAATATCAGATTTAAAACAATAAAAACTGAAGAACTAAAATGCCTGGGAGAATAAAAAAGACTACAACATAGGGACCAGTTGAGCCTCTTTGGGAAGGGCATTCCACACCCAGGGTGTTGCAGCTGAAAGGTCCTCTTCTCCTTAGTAGCTACCTGCCTCACTTCATTTGCTGAAGGCACCCAGAGGAGGGCCCCTGAAGGTTATCATCTCAGACTCTGGGCAGTTATATATTGAAATATATTTGTTGTATGCAGATTGCAACATCTTCTGAGAACAATTTCAATTTATTTAATACAAAAGTGGAAAAAATAAATATCTTACTGGCAGAAGGGAATCCAAGTTAAAGTGAGGATGGGGAAAAATGAGGATGGGGAAATGTTCTAATTCACCTGCTATCACTCATTATAAACAATAATGTTTTAGTAATAGAGTGAAATTGATGTCATTACATTTCTTATCTAAAACAGAAATTGAGCTGAATTCCTCCTTCCTTTTTCAGTTTAGGGTTGCCCAACCAAAACCAATACAGTTCTATGTAGAAAAAAAGTAGATATTAACTACAAATATATCCACCTTAAATCCCCACGTTTCCACATCTAAACATTAATGTTCCCAGAAATGCTAGAGTCTTTTATAGAAAACAAATGTGTGTAGCATCAGTTCACTGGCCTCCCATCCAACTCTGTGCATAGAGCTGCGTGTTTACAAACTGCCTGTGTCTTTCTACGCTTTGTCTACACAGTCAGTGAACAACACACGTAGACTCTGTTCAGAAGGACTGGATCAACGTATGGAGGCTGAAGGCAGGACCAGTGCGTGCGAGCTTGCTCTCCCCTCCATGAGTTGATTTTTGCATGATTTTTGTTTTGTGAAAAGAGGTAGATAGCGGAGAAAAACAGACAGTGAAAAACAGATCTGGCTCTACCATTAGATAGAGTGAGGCAGCTGCCTTAGACGGCGGATGCTGCAGGGGCGGCAGCAGCAAGGTGTTGGAGAGGACAGCGTGTGCACCACACAATCCTTAAGCTAGCCTGCTGCTTTCAGGTACAGTGGAAGAGTCGACGCTGTCCCTCTGCCATTGTTGAAGTCATGCTCAACTGCCAGTCTGGTTGGCTTCTATACATGGATTGGGTTAGGTGTGCCCTTTGATCCTTCACCACAGGCTTGCCAAATGTTATGCTGAAAAAAAGATATAGGGTTGTATCCAGTTGTGTCATTCTGCTCGAAAAGCTTCTCCTGCTTGCACAAGCTGTTGCTTTTACAAGCCACAATACTTTATACAACAGCTTGCACAAGCAGAATCAAAGTATTGGATTTGACACCATTATATACAACCCACTGTGTCTTTTATGGGATGTTAGGTTTCTTACAGCTTTGAGGAGTTATGCATGTAGTTAATTAATTTATCAATAATACTTATATACTGTTTAATGTAATAAAATCTCTAAGTGGAATATGTGACATTCTCTTAATTTTGTCTCCAAAGAGATGTCTATCAATACAGATGAAAGTATTAAATGCTTAATGAAAAGCCTGTGTTGTTAGAAAGACATTAGAGTGTTACGGATTACCTCTTGAGCAATTTGTTGTAAAACTGACTGTTGAATGGCAGTTAGAGCATCTCTCCAGTAATTTGCCCAAGACTCAGAGGATGGTGAGAATAACCAATGACTAGAGCATGGATCCCAGAAGCATCTATGCCATGAGTTTGGAGTTTCTCAGTTTAAAATAGATGCAGAGGGACACATAGAAGTTGGTATAAGACTTGCTATAATCATATCAGAGGTGCATTTTTGTTATATTCCTTTTTTTGTGTCCATTTAGATCTTTCAGTACAATTTAAAAACAATGATAGATCTATTTATAATTCCTCCTATAAATGTTGCAGTTGCTGGTATGCCAGGTATGGTCAGAAAAAAAAATCACCCAGAGATAATTTTTCAGTGTGTTTATACTTTATAGGTAGCTCAGAGGTATCCAAAACATGCCCATAATGTGCAGCCTATAAAAACAAGGCTGGAAAAATGTTTGCCCTGGAAAGCTAACTGCCCATTTGCTAAAGGTCTTCTGAATAGAAAATATTGTGTATAGCCCTTCTTAAAATACTTCATAGTTACTTTAACCACCTTGTTATGTAAAGACATAAATAACTGTACTTAAACTGATATCTCTCACAGGATTTACAGTCTTGATTTTGTAAAAATTTCTTACAAAAACATCCTTATTGGTACAAGACTGATGTTACCCACTCTGGGCACTTAATCAAATGCCATCTTGAAATAATTTATTACTGACTTCCTGGAGGCCTGGAGCCAAAGGTCTGACTGATTATGAATCCATCTGTGACATTCTACCTCCTAGCATTGTTGTTCTTATCCCATCAGTTCTTCACTCTCCTTTGCCCCTCTTTTCCTTAAGCCTCTGCTGCCTGTATCCATCCGTTCTTTCATGTGTTACTAAACCGTGGTGTGCTCAATCCTAGTGACTGAAGTGTTGGGCTACAGCCAGGGAGACCTGGGTTCCAAGTCTGATAGGATCTGTGTGACATCAGTACAACACAGGGGCCCTTCAACTCCTATCCAACTCAGCCAGCATGGCCAAAGGGTAGGATTCTGGGAGCTGTCGTCAAAAACACCTGGAGGGCACCATGTTGGGGAAGGCTGCTATTAGATACTTACCAGGAAGTAATGATGCAATGGAATGTACTTCTGAGTAGGCATGCATAGGATTGTGATTGCCCTGTAAATCTCTCACAAAATGGGACTTAAAATTTGCTTAACTTTGACCAGGATCATTCTGAAAGGGTTAATTTTTGGCTGCAGGTTTACTTATGCTGGATAAATTCTAAATGGATGGACTGAAATGTCAGCTGCTTATCACTATCTCCTCCTCAGTCATGCCCTTTATATAAATGCAACCTAGCAACATTTAATACAGTTTTGCAATCTGAATATGCTAGGACTGCACAGAAATATCTCTTTCTAATTTCCATAATGCTGTTACTGACTGTGGTATCTATCCTTATACACAAATTTAGGCAACATGTAATATGTGTGAAGATGTGCTTTATTAGTCCAGGTTTTAGATAACATTGAAGATAGCATCGACCAGTCTTCAGCCAACCCTATCACTGTGACTTTAACAGCAATTTTCACCTGAGACATTAGCATGCTTACCTCCCTGCCATCACTGCTGATTTATGTAGCACAAGCTGCTCTCAAAGGCACAAGCGTACTGCTGGCTAGAGAGGAGCAAACGAGCAATGATGGTTGACGTCGCCAAGATTCTCCCAACGTCAACTTGCTTCTCCCCTCTCCTTGATTTATGGCTGCATTTACCTTAAACTAAGACCTTTGTGGCCACAAATGGTGTCCTGGACACCATTTGCATCTGCAGTCAATCCCCCTCAGCCAGCGATACGGCATGGCGGCTGTATCACTGGTGCTACAGAGCTGGAGGATCCGGCCGAAGAGGATTCTGCAGGGAGGCAGAGGTAAGTCTTCCATTCCACCACAGACTCCAGGGTGCCAGATTCTTTAGAATCCAGCCTTATTAGGGTCTGTGGCAGAATTGTAGGGATGTATGAAAATCCCTTACCTTTGATGAAATTTGATTCGCAGTGGGGGGGAGGCACTCCGTCCCTCCCCCCCGAAATTCTGGCTGGGGGGGAGGTGCCCCATCCCTCCCCCCTGAAATTCTGGCTGGGGGGAGGTGCCCTGTCCCTCCCGCCACGAATCCTGTCCTGCTGGGACTGCAAATGCGTTTGCGTCCCTGCAGTCAGCCGTGATAGGCTACGGAAATGTTTACATAGCCTATCGCGGCTGAGTGGAAAAAAAAAACCCACATGTACGCAAATGGCGGCGCCCATGGGCGCCGCCATTTGCATTCCTTATTTTGGCACGTGTAGTCTACGTAAACATTTACGTAGACTACGGCAAAAATAAGGGGAATGCTATTTGTGTTCCTCTTATTTTCACCGTAGTCTACGTAAATGTTTACGTAGACTACACATGCCAAAATAAGGAACACAAATGGCGGCACCCATGGGCGCCGCCATTTGCATACACACGGTTTTTGTTTTTTTGTTTTCACTCACCCGTGATAGGCTACGTAAACATTTACGTAGCCTATCACGGTATTTTTTGAAAATCTAGCCGTGATAGGCTACGTAAATGTTTACATAGACTATCACATTTTTTGTTTTTTGTTTTTTTTACTGGAATTGGCGGCAGCGGCAGCTGGTCGGAAGACCGGCCGCCGCAGCCGCCACCACCAGGGACATTCGCACAAGGTAAGTCCCGTCCGGGGGGGGCGGGGGGGGGGCAGACCGTTTCACCACTGATTTCGGGGGGCCAAATGCGCTGGCATTCGGCCTCCCTGAGATTCGTGGCAAAATGCTCTGACATCCCTGCAGAATTGTCCGCTATTCCTATTGATTTGCACTCGTGTTTGTGATCATTGTTTAGCGTGAACGGGAAAATGGAGCAAGACAAACAGCTATCAAATGTGAAAGCTGTGCAACTAATTTCCAAACCTGTGCAAATTTCCAATATTGTGCAAATTTCCCCAATAGACTAAAATGTGGGTGATTTACAATGGGGGCATTTTGAGAATGTTGCGTATTTTTCAAATACACATTTGGCAAAAATGAAGGCAAGTTCAGGAATTTCTTACCATTTCTTACCAAAATGTTAGGACCACAATAGCAGTCCTTACATATGGTATGATCCCACCCATATCTGTCTGTCTGTCTGTCTGTCCATCATCTATCTAAAACTATGAAGAATAGGGTCAATATTTAAAAGTGGCACAATGCATTATTGGCTAGCTTGGTGCTGTTTTAATAATTCAGAATTTCTGGAACGTTGCTGCGTACCATAATTTTTTACTGTTTTTTTAAACTCTTTTTTAAAAAATTGGCCAGACTTTTAACTTCAGGCAATCTGGGGGCCAATTCCTCCCTTCAGACCCACTATGGGCCACACGCACGCACGCACACACATGCGCGTGCGCACACACACACACACCCTGCTGCTGCCCCCGCATCAAAATTAAAAGGAGGGAAAGGACTAAAGTCATGGTTAGCCACCAAAATTCTGTGGCAAACTGTGACCCTCCCCCCTTTTTTCCAGGTAAGGGACCAGTGGGGGTCACGTGCAGCCAATGGGGAGCATGTTGCCCGCTCCTGCTTTAAACTGACTGCATTTTTTCTTCCATTAAGTGGGCCAACCGGCTTTCCCAATAGCAAGCATGACAAATGATAGCATAACCATGGGTATTTCCCCACCCACCCCAGGGTGGAAAATGTTATCACCATCAAACTGACCTGATCCATACCTCTTGGATGAATGTGGGGATCAGAATATGCTTATCTTTCAGATTTGCACTCTTGTGAGTCATGGTGAGGGCTAACGTAATCTCTTTTGAGGTGGTCCAAGGGCTGCCTTTAAAACATGTTCCCCTTCTTGTTTTACAGGTAATGGTTGCCCCAGGTGATTAGAATGCCAGGCTAACAGTCTCACAGTCACAAGTATTCCAAATGTCACTGTGAACATCCCTGGAAGGGATGTGATGATGTGTCATCACTCCCAGGTACATTGTATGGATAGGGGACAGCCATCCTTTTTCCTCCATAATCTAAGAAGAATGTTCTTGTTGAATTTTAACAAGAATTTACTGTGGAAATGGAATAGAATGGGCTTAATTGTGAACACATGCAAAAGTGACAGGAATCACCTGTCCATTCTGATCTGCCCATTCCTATTTAAGGCCTATGGTGTGGAGCCACAGTTGAGCCAATTCATAGCAGCAGAGTGTTATACGGATGTACGAAAGTTCCGCCATGGATCTTGGGGA
The DNA here is from genome assembly GCF_057233095.1 of Heloderma suspectum. Lineage (NCBI taxonomy): Eukaryota > Metazoa > Chordata > Lepidosauria > Squamata > Helodermatidae > Heloderma > Heloderma suspectum. The sequence continues at coordinate 280,647,226 of NC_139458.1, forward strand.
GGCAGAATGCCAGTGCATTTGGCCCCCCAAAATAGTTGGCAGAATGGCCCGCCACCCCCCAGCCCCCCCACCGGGACGGGACGGGATTTACCTTAGGCGGATCTTCCTGACGGCGGCAGCGGCTCCGGTGGCGGTTTGGTGGTGGTGGCTGCGGCGGCCGGTCTTCCGACCGGCTGCCACCGCCGCCATTTCCAGTTAAAAAAAAACAAAAAGCAAAAAAACGTGATAGGCTACGTAAAGATTTACATAGCCTATCACGGCTAGATTTTTTTAAAAAACACCATGATAGGCTACATAAATGTTTACGTAGCCTATAGGGATGGCGGAGAATTTCTCCCCGAATCTTCGGGAGGACGAACGTCGACGCATTCTGCCCCCCGAAGTTGGTTGGGAAATTCTCTGCTGGCCCCCTGCCCCCCCCGGGACAGGACTTACCTTCGGCGAATGCCCCTCTCGGCGGCGGGTCCCGGCGGTGGTTCGGTGGCAGTTCGTCATGGGCGGGGGCAGCGGCCGGTCTCCTGACCGGCTGCCGCCGCCACCATTGCAAAAAAAAAAACTAAAGTAAAAAAAAACAACAACACCCGTAATAGGCTACGTAACGATTTACGTAGCCTATCACAGCTAGATTTCCAAAGTCAGCCGTGATAGGCTACGTAAATCGTTACGTAGCCTATCACGGGAGACTTTGAAGAAAAAAAAAAAGCACGTATGCAAACGGCGGCGCCCTTGGGGCGCCGCCATTTGCGTTCCTTATTTTGACACGTCTAGTCTACGTAAAGATTTACGTAGACTACGGCGAAAATAAGGGCAACGCAAATAGCGTTCCCTTATTTTCACTGTAGTCTACGTAAATCTTTACGTAGACTAGACGTGCCAAAATAAGGAACGCAAATGGCGGCGCTCCATGGGCGCCGCCATTTGCGTACGTGCTTTTTTTTTTCCTAAAGTCACCCGTGATAGGCTACGTGATGATTTACGTAGCCTATCATGGCTGACTTTGAAAATCTAGCCGTGATAGGCTACGTAAATCGTCACGTAGCCTATCACGGGGTCTTTTTGTTTTTTTACTTTTTGTTTCGCGGCCGGGGAGATGGGGCGCTTCTCCCCAGCCTGAATTTCGGCCGGGCGAGGCGGGACACCTCCCCCCCCTCGCCTGAACTTCGGGGGGGAAAGTGAAACACTTCCCCCCCACCGCGAAGCCAAGCTGCGAAAAGGTAAGACTTTCGTACATCCCTAGTAGCCTATCACGGCTGACTTAAAAAAATAAAATAAAAAAGCGTGTACACAAATGGTGGTGGCCATGGCCGCTGCCATTTGCGTTCCTTATTTCAGCACGTCTTAGTCTACGTAAATATTTAGGTAGACTAAGACTGCGAAAATAAGGGGAACGCAAATAGCGTAGACGCTATGCTATTTGCGTTCCCCTTATTTTTTCCATCTTAGTCTAGGTAAATGTTTACGTAGACTAAGACATGCCAAAAAAAAGAACGCAAATGGCGGCGGCCATTGCTGCCGCCATTTGCGTAGGCGCGTTTTTGTTGTTGTTTTTTTAAATCAGCCATGATAGGCTATGTAAACATTTACGTAGCCTATCATGGCTGACTGCAGGGACACAAATGGCCGGATGTCTGGCTGCTGGCAGAGCCGGCCGGCAGCTCCACAGAATCGCTACGGAGCACAGCCGGCTGGCCAGGATTCCAGGGGGGAGGAACGGAGCGCCTCCCCCCCTGGCCAGGATTCTGGGGGGAGGGATGGAACGACTCCCCCCCACCATCAACATAATCCGCAGAAAGGTAAGTTACTTTCGTACATCGCTTGAGTGTTAGGACTCAGCCAGCAGTCTGTAGTGAGTTAGGAGCTCTGAACCAGGAGTCAGGATTGAAGAGCACTCAGGACCTGAGAGCAAGCCAAACGTTAGGTCCACAGAGCAAGACTAGAAACACAAGGTACACCAGAGCTCAGGTAGACAGACCTTATTGCTCAAGCAAATTTCCACTAGGGATGGCGGATAATTTCTCCACGAATCTCCGGGAGGCCGAATGCCAACACATTCGGCCCCCTGAAATTGGCGGTGAAATTCTCCACCCCCCACCCCCCCAGGGATGAGACTTACCTCCTTCGAATGTCCCTCTCGGCAGCGGGTCCTGCCAGTGGTTTGGCAGTGGTTCGGCAGGGGCGGGGGCGGGGGCCGGTCTTCTGACCGGCTGCCACCGCCACCATTACAAAGTAAATGTAAAAAAAACACACACGTGAAAGGCTACGTAACGATTTATGTAGCCTATCATGGCTAGTTTTACAAAGTCAGCTGTGATAGGCTACGTAAACCGTTACGTAGCCTATCATGGGTGACTTTGAAGAAAAAAAAAAGCGCGTACGAAAATGGCGGCACCCATGGGCGCTGCCATTTGCGTTCCTTATTTGGGCCTGGGTAGTCTACGTAAAGATTTACGTAGACTACGGCGAAAATAAGGGCAACGCAAATAGCGTTCCCTTATTTTCGCCGTAGTTTACGTAAATCTTTATGTAGACTAGACGTGCCAAAATAAGGAACGCAAATGGCGGCGCCCATGGGCCGCCGCCATTTGCGTACGCGCTTTTTTTTTTCAACGTCATCCATGATAGGCTACGTAATGGTTTACCTAGCCTATCACAGCTTTGCAAATCTTTTTGTAGACTTTGCAAATCTAGGCGTGATGGGCTACGTAAATCGTTACGTAGCCTATCACGGGGTCTTTTTTTTTTTTACTTTTTGTTTCATGGCCGGGGAGACGGGGCGCTTCTCCCCGGCCTGAATTTCGGCCGGTTGAGGTGGGAAGCCTCCCCCCATTCGCCTGAACTTCGGGGGGGAAAGTGATGTGCCTCCCCCCTACCGCGAAGCCAAGCTGCGAAAAGGTAAGTGACTTTCGTACATCCCTAAATTTGGGAGATAATTTCATCAAATTTCTGCAGGGGAAGGAGAAATCCTCAACAGTTTCTCACAGGTAGGGCTTCCTGTTGGCAGGGCTTATAGCACAGCTTCTTTCGTTTTTGGTTAAGGGGGAGGTTGTGCTGCAATGGCATCAACTGTGTTGGCAGGTTGGCTGTGTGTGTGGCAGGGGGCAGTGTTGTGTCAAGCTACAGGGATGAGGTGGACTTAGTGCTTTGCCAAAATCTGTCCTCCAATTTCCAGAAAGTTTTCTTCCCCCATGAAAGGGGCTTCCATTATTCTTCCTCATTCTCAGGGTAGTCTATAATTTATGTTGAATTTCTTTGGGTGATGTTTTTGAGCTTACCTAATCACGGTTGGCCTTGCAGGCTGCCTGGACTTCCTGATCTGAAAAAAGCCCTAAGGGAGGAATTAGCTCATGATGCCTTCCACGAGGCTTCAGTTGAAGTGTAGGGAGCTGAAGAGGCTTCAGGTTGCCAAAGAGATTTTTGTACAATGAAAGACTGGACACTTGTGCTCATTCCTCAGCCACTGTCAGGAACGCCCCTTGTGCTGCCTTCTGAAATCCTCAGGAAGCCAGAATCAACATGCAGACAAAAGGGCTCCTTTCCAAGGCTTTATTTCCATTCAACCTAATGAAGCTTACAGATGCTAATTGCCTGAGACTAAGTGGAAATACAAAGGAGCAGCCTACCAGGGGATACTAAGACTTAGGATGGCAGTTGGTCTCCATTTGGAGAAAAGTGCGGCAAGTTTCTGAACTTAAGGAGTAGGAGGGGAGCTTCTCCCCCTTTCCTGTGGGACTGTTGTCATCATGCCAATTGGGCTGAGCATCTCCTCTCGGCGCCCGCCACCTCTCGCTTGTCTCTGTACCTGCGCCTCACGTCTAGAAGCTCAGGTTGTCCCTCCCTCTCCATACCAGGGTCACTGTGGCTCCCCGGAAAGTGAGCAGGGGGGGGCTCTCCCTCCAGCTGCGCCTCTGAAAAATGAGAGGGTTCCTCTCCCACGGATTGTATCTCTTCCTCAGAATCAGAGCTGCTTTGGGACTCTATGGGCTGTCAGATCCAAACCTGACAGCCACCTCCTAAGTAAGGTAAACCCAAGAAACTTACACCCAACCCTGGAGAATTTCTCCAAAATTTCTTCAGCATTAGGACAGATGGACACCCTAGACAAAAGATGATTTGGCTACCACCATTTTTATTTAGCCAATTCTGACTTGTCTACATGGGGACATCACTCCAGGTAGACTAGGATATGAAAGGGAAATCAGTCTTTAACTTCAGAACTGTTCCAGAGATTAAGGGAAAGCCCGAAAGCATTTGATTCTTTTCAAATAATATATTCATTCTGCTACTTTTTCTATGTTTTCTCCAGTCTCATCTGATGAATTGGCTAGAGTATTGTCTTCCTCAAACCCTTCCACTCGTTCTTTTGATGATCCTATTCCTTCTCATCTTTTAGTCAATGTTATTCCTGTTATCATCCCTTCTTTGCTTCATATTAGTAATCTGTCCTTGTCCTCTGGACCATTTCCTTCTGCTTTTAAGCATGCTATGGTTTCTCCAATTCTTAAAAATCCTTATCTTGATGTACTTTCTGTTTTTAATTACCATCCTAATTCTTTGCTGCCTTTTGTTCAAAAGTCCTGGAACTAGGGATGTTCAGAAAGTACAAAAAATAAAATCTGCTCTGTCTGTGTTTCGCAGATTGTCAGGTACCTTTTGTTCTGTCGTCAGCCCACAGACGGATGCGAATATTCTTTTTCATCATGTGGAAAAATATGCAAATAATTAAGTATTTACATAAGTATTTACATAATTTATGTCAGTACGTAACATTTAGCATGTTGTCACCCATTCCATTCAATGTTTCCTCAGCAGAAACTTACGTAGTTTCCTATGAATTTATATGCATAAATTTCGGGAAAGTAAAAAAATCAACTGAAAGTCCATGGCCTGAGGAGGTCACTCTGCAGCAGATTCCACAGGTCGGATCCTCAGAAATCCAAGCTCACTTTGGTCCATCTCGAATTTCTCCAGGATCCCTACCTGGAGCAGGTGGTTTATTCATGTTGCCTCAGCTTTCTTTCTCGTAATTCTGTCTTGGATCCATTTCCATTTGGATTCCGTCCATCACATTCTACTGAGACAGCTCTTATGAAGATTACTGATGATCTTCTGACTGCCAAGTATTCTATTCTTATTCTTTTTTTATCTTTCTGCAGCCTTCAACATGGTTGATCATGATCTTTTGCTGGACTCCTGTTATGACCTTGGGTTTTGTGACTTTGTTTGCAATTGGTTTGTTTCTTACCTGTCAGGTCAGTCATTTACTGTGCTCGCTAATGGCTTCATCTTCCTTTCCCCTTTCGGTTGGAGTTCCACAGGGTTCAGTTTGGGCCCCACTATTGTTTTCTCTATATATACTGTCCTTGGGTAATCTTATTCAGTCTCATGGTCTTCAATATCATTTGTAGGCCTATGATACACAATTATATATTTCATCCCCAGAACTTTCTTCTGATGTTCAAGATCACATTTCAGCATGTCTTTTGGATATCTCAGCTTGGATGCTTCATCATCATCTGAAACTTAATATAGCATTACTATCAATAATGTTACTATCTATCAATTTTTGTGAACCGCCCAGAGAGCTTCGGCTATTGGGCGGTATAGAAATAAATAAATAAATAAATACATAAATAAATAAATAAATACAATCTATCCAGTTGAGGAAGCACATAGTCTCGGCTTCATTTTTGATTCCTCTCTTTCCTTTGTTCCAAATATTGAGGCTTTACCAAGTCTTGTCATTTATTCCTCTATAATATTGCCAGGATCTGACCATTCTTATCTGTTTCTTCAGCCAAGACTCTTCTTCATGCAGTGGTCATTTCTCATCTTAACTATTGCAACTGGTCTTGACTGGTCTTCCTTTAACTTGTATGAGTTTTTTGGTTTCTATTCAGAATGCTGCTGCTAAGATTATTTTCTTGCCACATCGCTTTGATCATGTTACTCCACTTCTGAAATCTCTTCAATGGCTTCCTATTCATTGCAGGATTCAGTATAAGCTTCTTCTTTTGATTTTTAAAGCCTGTCATGGTTTAGCTCCTCCTTATCTTTCAGCCCTTATTTCACGTTATCCCTCCTCGCATTCTTTGCTCTTTGAATGCTTTGCTTCTTACCCATCCAAGGGTTTCTGCTCCTCTTGCCTGGCTCTGTCCATTCAGTCTTGCTGCTCCCTACCCTTGGAATTCTCTTCCAGAGTATTTGCAAATTATTTATTCAATTACTGTTTTTAAAACTCAGTTAAAAACCTTTTAGTCTGCATTCAAATGTACAAAAATTGGGGTCTTTGGGTTCCTTGACGATACAAGTATGAGTGAGGTACCAATCTTCTCAGGAGGGCATGAGGAACCAAGTTCTGAATGGTGATAGGCTGAGAACCTCTTCAGCTCTGAATTACAGGGTGGAAACAAAATGGTGGTCAGGATTTTTTTACATTTCATTAATTGTTGCTGGAAAATAGCTATTGCAGCCTATTTTTGTTAATATTTGCATTGCAAATTGTATAAAAACAAGATGGTGGCTAAATTACCCAAATTGCATAATGTAGTCCAGCACCTTAAGGATTTAAAAGCAAAACAAGTTTGCACTACAGAAAAGCTATCTCAACAACATACTTAAAGTCATCTCAGATCCAAGTCTTTCGTGTTTGGGGAAAAAAATGAAGTTAAGTTCCAACATGAATAAATGAATAGTTTAGAAATAGTTTCATTTATTACATGAGGTCAAACAATAAATTAGGAGTGTACGAAACCCTGCTTACCTGGCTCCTCCGGGTTCCGCTGGGGGGGAGGTGCTCCGTCCCTCCCCCCGGAATCCTCACCGGAGGGGAGGTGCTCCATGTCATCCCCCCGGAATCCTGGCCAGCTGGCTCCACTCCACGGCCAAGCCGCGGAGCCGCTGGCAGGCTCCGGCCGCCCGCAGCTGAACATCGGGCCGCTGGGCAGCCCTGCAGGGACGCAAATGACAGCTGTCATAGGTGCCATCATTTGTGTCCCTTTCTTTCACCATGATAGGCTACGTAAAAATTTACATAATCTATCACGGCAGGGGGAAAACCCCAGCGTACGTAAATGGTGGTAGCCACTGCCATTTGCGTACACTGGGTTTTTTTCCCCCCTCACATGATAGGCTACGTAAATACTTATGTAGCCGATCATGGCGGGGGGGGGAACCAGCGTACGCAAATGGCGGTAGCCACCGCCATTTGAGTACACTGGGGTTTCCCCCCTTCCCGTGATAGGCTACGTAAATACTTATGTAGCCTATCAAAGCCTCCGCAGGGACTCAAATGGCATCCCTGCGTTAGCCATGATTGGCTACGTAAGTATTTACATAGCCTAGGGATGTACAAAATTGGCCTTACCTGGCTCCGCCGGTTTCCGCTGGGGGGGGGAGGCGCTCCGTCCCTCCCCCTGGAATCCTCGCTGGTGGGGGAGGCACTCCACGCCTCACCCCTGGAATCCTGGCCAGCCGGCTCCACTCCACAGGGATCCTGCGGAGCCGCTGGCCGGCTCCGCCAGCAGCCGTACATCTGGCCGCTGGCTAGCAGGGACGCAAACAGCGGCGGCCATAGCAGCCGTCGTTTGCGTCCCTGTAGTCAGCTGTGATAGGCTATATAAATCTTTACATAGCCTATCATGTCTGACTTTAAAAAAAGAAAAACGCACGTACGCAAATGGCGACGGCTAAGTCCGCCGCCATTTGCGTTCCTTATTTTGGCTCATCTTAGTCTACATAAATATTTACGTAGACTAAGACGGCGAAAATAAGGGGAATGCAAATAGCGTAGCGGACGCTATTTGTGTTCCCCCTTATTTTCACCATCTTAGTCTACGTAAATATTTACCTAGACTAAGACGGCGAAAATAAGGGGAACACAAATAGCGTAGCGGACGCTATTTACATTCCCCCTTATTTTTGCAGTCTTAGTCTACATAAATATTTACGTAGACTAAGACGGGCCAAAATAAGGAATGCAAATGGCGGCGGCCATAGCCACCGCCATTTGCATATGCGCGTGTTTTTTTTTTAAGTCAGACGTGATAGGCTACGTAAAGATTTACATAGTCTATCACTTCGTTGTTGTTGTTGTTTTAACCTAGCCATGATAGGCTACATAAATCTTTAGGTAGTCCATCACGTCTTTTTTTTTTTAACACTGGAAATGGCGGCGGCGGCAGCCAGTTGGAAGACCGGCCGCCGCAGCCGCCACCACCGCTAGAGCCACCACCACCCGGAAGATCCGCCCCAGGTAAGTCTCATCCCGGGGGGGATCCACAGGGGGGTGGCAGACCGTTCCACCACGGAGTTCGGGGAGCCGAATGCACTGGCATTCGGCCTCATCGAGATCCGTGGCGGAATTCTCTGCCATCCCTAACGTAGCCTATCACAGCTGAAGAGGAAGACACGAATGCCGGCTGCAGGACGGCCGCCATTCGCACAGCAGCGCGGATGGGAGCAGGTAAGTGCTCTGTTTCGCGCGCCTTTCGTGGGGTGGGGATGGTGGGCACTTCGTCCCGTGCGCCTTTCATGGGTTGGGGGGTCGGGGGCTTCGTTCCGTAATGGTTTTCAGGGGGCGAATGCACTGGCATTCGGCCTCACCGAGATCCATCGCAGAATTCTCTGACATCCCTACAATAAATGTATTTACCATCATCTTTATCACCACAATCATCATCAGTGTCATCAGAAATACTACTCAAGTCATCTACTTCTTCATGTTCAGCCTCTCCCAAATTGTCACACCAATCAGAGTCTCCTTCACAATTGCACAATTTCTATACACTTGAGACCATTAGCCTGATGGATGAATGGAGGAGAACATTTCCTTTGTGAGCAGGAGCAGCGACAAAGTTTGAGTATAAGCTCCAGAGAACAGGGCATTGTACACTAGGGATGGCAGAGAATTCTGCCACGGATCTCGGGGAGGCCGAATGCCAGTGCATTCAGCCCCCCAAAATCTGTGGCAGAATGGCCTGACACCCCCCGCCCCCCCCTGCAGATCCTCCTGGGATGAGACTTACCTGGGGCAGATCTTTCGGGCGGCGGCAGCGGCGGCTGGTCTTCCGACCGGCTTCCGCCGCCGCCATTTGCAGTTGTGTGGGGTTTTTTTACACAGACATGATAGGCTACGTAAGTTTTTATGTAGCCTAAAACATCTGGGTAAAAAAAAAAAAGAAAAAAAAGGTAAACGCAAATGGCAACGGCTGGCCGTAGCCGCCGCCATTTGCGTACACCTTTTTTTTTTTTACCCAGAAGTTTTAGGCTACGTAAAAACTTACGTAGCCTAAAACGACTGGGTAAAAAAAAAAAAAGCGTACGCAAATGGCGGCGGCTATGGCCAGCCGTTGCCATTTGCGTTCACCTTTTTTTTCTTTTTTTTTTTTACTCTACATAAATTTTTTTTACTCTACATAAACTCTACATAAATAATTACGTAGACTAAGACAGCGAAAATAAGGGGAATGCAAATAGCGCCCGCAACGCTATTTGCGTTCCCCTTATTTTCGCTGTCATAGTCTACGTACATATTTACATAGATTAAGATGGCCAAAAAGAAGGAATGCAAATGGCGGCGGCCGTAGCCACCACCATTTGCATACGCGGGTTTGTTTGTTTTTTACCCAGAGACCTCCGCGGCTGGAAATCCGGCTGCGGACGGCTCTGGCCTGGCTGGGCCTGGCTGGCTGCTCCGCGGAGCTGCCGCAGAGCACAGCCAGCCGTGGAGGATTCCGAGGGGGAGGAACAGAGCGCCTCCCCCCCAGGCCAGGATTCTGGGGGGAGGGACGGAACGCCTCCCCCCCCACCATCAGCATAATCCGCGAAAGGTAAGTGATTTCCGTACATCCCTATTGTACACACAACTGGTTCGTGTGTATTCCCAACTTTTTTCCATCCTAATTTTATGGGTGGAGGAATATTAAGATGCTGCATGATATCATGATTCCACCGGAGAGCCTGAAGATGAGCTCTTAGAAGGGCTGAGTGTAGTGCTTCTTTGGCTGGAGAAAGGCTATCATCATGACATTGTTTGGGGGTGAATAACCACCACCTTACAGCTCCTATATCAGTCATTGTTGTTTCGGGGATGTACAGTTGGCAAACAAAGGCTTCTAAAGCATCCCAGAGATCTTCAGGAAGAGAGGGAGTGGTGCCCAATTTGGCCAAAGTTTCTAGTAACTCACTGTTCACCAAATTAAAATTCTTCCAGCACTTTAATTTCCCATATTAGTAAATGAACCTGTAACATCTGCATCAGATAGTGCATGCAATCCAGGGAGTGCAGAAGCTTTTCGAGGTCCTAGTGCTTTGTAGATAGGAGCTAGCTCAACATACCTTTTCATTCCATGACCAAGATAAACACCAAACTCTGGTGGAAGAATGGGATATCGCCTAAATACCAAAACCATAACATCAATGTCAGCTGAGTATACATGCACGACTTTGATTCCATTGCCTGCTAAATATACTCCATGAAGTATAATCTTAGTGTCTGCCCCCTCCTGTGTATTGAAAAGGGATGAAACATCAGCACCACGTAATGCAGCTGCCTGCAGTGCCTCTCCAACTGACAACATACATTTTCCTCTTAGGTTTACCATACTGAATGAGGTGTTGTTGTTGTTTTGAATATATTTTTATTTATTTTATCTTTATAAACACTACCAGAATTACCAACAACCTACTCAGTACTTCAGTTCTCATCCATACAATATTTTAGCTAGGACACCATAATAACAGAAAGAGAAGAAAGAAAGGAAAAAATAAAAAATAAACTCCAACATCTCCCAACCTCCAATGGTATTCTATTTTAAAAAAACTATATCTATTATATTATCTTACAATTTAGTAAAACAATCTTTTATATCAATGCAACAGTTCTACACTTCATTCCCAAAAGCCTGAATATTAGTAATAATAATAATAATAGTAATCAAAAGGAGAGAGTATAGTATTGTATAATAATAAAACTTAAGATAAATCTTCAACAGTCAGTATTTTTTATATTAGATATTTTGTCTATTTTAAAATATAAAATAGAAGAAGATACATAAAGAGAGAGAAAAAATAATTAAAAAAGAATACATAAAGGCAAACAAATATATATAAAGTCATTTCTTCTGAGTTAGCCTAGATCGTGAAAACTACACACAAGCAGTTAACAGTACTTGTTTAGAAATTCCATTTCATGGCATTGTGACAGCGTTCTCATGCATTTTAATATTCAACCAAGCCTCCGCCATTTCATGATTCGTAAATTTCTTCATCTGGTCTTCAGACACAATACAAAGTGTAGCAGGATATTTTAAGCAATATTGTAAGTTCATTTGTTTTGCCAGATTCTTTGCTTTGATAAATTGCCTTCTTTTATTTGCTGCTTCTTTGATGTAATCTGGGAACAGCATAATTTTATCCTGTTTCCAGGAAAGGCTTCCAGCTTGTTTTGCCAAATTCAGGATATAACACTTTGTGGAGACTTTTGCAAATTGAACTACAATTGTATAATCATTCCCTTTAGGATTTGTCACACGAAATGCCTGCTCAATATCAAGAGAATAATCAGAGGATATAGAAAGTATCTCATGCAAAAGTTTGTCCACAAAAGTAGACAATTTCACATAATTAGACAAGCTTTTAATCCCCACTATACGTATGTTGGCTCTCTTCGTATAGGCCTCCAATTGAGAGATTCTGTCAGATATATTTTTACAAATAACTTGTGTTGTAGTTTCATTTCTTGCCACTCGATCTTCAAGCTCATTAATTTTGGACTCCATTTTTTTCTGTGACACATTATTTAAATCCACGGCTCTCTGCATATCAGTGATGGAATTCTGAATTAAGTCCAGCCTTTGAACTAGTCCCGAAAATTACGAAGATAGGGTTTTCATCATCGTAAATAATTCTGCTAAATCTTCTGTTTTCGGCACCTTTGACACAGGAGTTGTGGGAGGTGTTGAAGCAAGCCCTTTTCGCCTCTTCGGTTCAGCCATAGTTTTCTCCAATAAATCTTACAGGTCATCAGATGATCTCAAATATTGTTCAGAGTTCTTAAATCATCTCTCATCGGCTGCTGATTTTTCTTGCAGGATATATTCTTATGGAACACGCCAGCCCTGTTTTCTCCTATAAGATAGGAGTCTCATTACAGCTTTTCGTGTTGGTACAGCCCTGGGGGAAACCTTGGCATCCAGCTCCTCCACTATCGCGTGGTGGTTACCTTACTCCAGGCAAAAATCCAGAGCTATTTGCCTTGCTCCCCTTTCATTTCTAGGAGGCAGATGAAAAGGTTTTTCAACCTTTTAAAAAGCTGTTTGAGAAAGCTCCCATGGAGAGTCCGTGGAAGCTGCCAGGGCTACATCGGTCCCAAACCGGAAGTCCCATACTGAATGAGGTGTTCAGCAAGGAATGCAGTCAGTTCATCTTTTGTTTCATCATGGGTGAATAGTTTACTCATTGGAGTTTTTGAAATTTTTATTTCAGGTAAGATCTTGTACTGGACTGGCTCTGATCCTCTTTGCCAGATTTCACTTTTTAGGAAGTTGGTTTCATACCAGTCAAAAACCACATGAACTTCACTATAGATGTGGAATTTTTCACCCATCCATTTGCAAAAGTGTGCTCTGAGATCTTGACATGTTTTAACAGAAGAAGGCTTGTTGTAAACAATAGCCATGCCATCTACTATTGCTACTTTTTCTTGTGGTGGATAACATCCTCACAAGAAATAGCCATTGTAGAAATACTTTCATCTCCATCTTGGTTAGATGTATTAGGTAAAGGTTCCAATACTACTGTAAGCTTATATTTAGCCAGGCAGTGATGTTTCTTCCCATCAGCAGCAAACCAAGATCATGGAAGTGATAAAAACTCATAATGACTTAAGTTTGACTTAATATCTATGTCCAGTCTGCTTCTCGATGCTATTAATAATCTTGAAATCAGAGACATGTCAGTCTTTACAGCTACTATTTTCTCTTTCAGAGCAATGTTTACTTTCTTTGCTACTGACTTACATGTTTTCAGTTCACAGTTTTTCATTGTGGCCCAGAGGTTTATGATAATGGTCAGCACTTGCTGCTGCAGGAAATTATCGAACAATTCTCTACCAACGAAGACATGTTGAGTGAGAATGTGAATAAGCTCTTCATTTTTACACTGAAAAGGGCTTGTCAATGTTTGAAAGGCTTCCTTAAGTTTTAGTACATTGGAATCCTGACGTTGTTGAACTTTAAGGGTATATTCATGATTTTGTTTGTTCTGAAACACTTCTCCCAATCATTTTTTCTGTTTCATTTGTAATTCGAGTCAATTCTGGATTAGCAAGAAAAAAGCGATTCCTAGCATTGTCATTATGTGTTATGCCAGCTAGTCCTCCTTGGGCTTTCAGCTTTCTGTTTTGATGCTCAAGTGCTTCATCAGCTCCAAGAGCACAAAGTGGCCCACACTTCTGTTAACCACCCACTCACTTCCCCTCCTTGAAATACTCCCAAATGATGTCTGGATCAGTTAACTTCAGGTTATCCACTTGGGAAAGGTACAAAGTAATCATCAGTGCATAATTTTGTCTATTGAATGCAAAGAAGAACTTGTTAAATTTATGAAGGGAGGTCAAAGCTAGCATCCAGTCTGATATTCTTACTAGGGATGTATGAAAGTCACTTACCTTTTCACGGATTCTGTTCATGGTGGGGGGGAGGCATTCTGTCCCTCCCCCCGGAATCCTCGATGGGGGGAGGCGATCCGGTCCTCCCCCCCAGAATCCTCGACGGCTGGCTGTGCTCCACGGCGGCTCTGTAGAGCAGCCAGCCAGGCCCAGGCCAGGGCCGTCCGCAGACGGATTTCTGGCCACGGAGGGCTCTGGGTAAAACACACACACACACACACAAGTGCGTACGCAAATGGCAGTGGCTACGGCTGCCACCATTTGTGTTCCTTATTCTTCATCTTAGTCTATGTCAATATTTACGTAGACTAAGACGAAGAAAAGAAAGGGGAATGCAAATAGCGTACTGGGCGCTATTTGCGTTCCCCTTTCTTGTCTTCGTCTTAGTGTATGTAAATATTTACATAGACTAAGATGGTGAAAAATAAGGAATGCAAATAGTGGCAGCCGTAGCTGCTGCCATTTGCATACACGTTTGTTTTTTTTTACCCAGATGTGATAGGCTACGTAAGTCTTTATGTAGCCTATCACGTCTATGGGCAGGGGAGAAAAAAAAACAGACTGCAAATGGCGGCAGCGGCAGCCGGTCGGAAGACCAACCACCACCACTGCAGCCAAAGCTGCTGCTGGAGCCGCTGCCATCCGAAACATCCGCCCCAGGTAAGTCTCGTCCCGGGGGAGATCCATGGGGGGCGGGGGGCAGGCCATTCCACGATGGATTTTGGGGGGCCGAATGCACTGGCATTTGGCCTCACTGAGATCCGTCACGGAATTCTCTGACATCCCTAATTCTTATAGCTCTATGTTTCTATGATTCTATATTAATAGTTCACTATATAGTACTTAAAATACAGTACTTGCAACAAGCATGCTGAGAAAAAATGGACATTTAATTTGCATGTAGAAGATCGCTCCTAGAAAAATATTGGTAATAACTGTGAAGCCTCCAAGCTGCTGCCTCTCCCACCCAGCTCCCCTGGAGGCAGACAGACCCTGGAGCACTCACCAAAGGCTGCCTGGTAGTAGGACATGCCAGTCAAAATTCTGACTGCGATTTTGTTTTCCCCCTGAAACCCATAACTGCAGGTTCTGAGCCTATCACCATTCAAAACTTGATTCCCCATGCTCTAACAAGAAGATTGGTACCACACTCATACCTGTATCTTCAAGGAACGCACAGATAAATGGAAAAAACTGTTTTAGGTGGTGGCCATTTTGTTTTCTCCCTAACTCGTAACTGCAGAGGTTAAACTCTGAAATGGTGCAGACCAGGAATAATTTTGCTACCTTGTCTGCTGAGGACAAGGCTAAAAGAAAGTGATTACCCTAACCCCCTCAAACAAGCTTCTTGTTAAACTCATACCATTATCGTAGACTCTCCTAAGGCTACTTCTCATGATCCTTTTTAAATACACGAGTGTGCTTCATAGAATCATAGAATAGTAGGGTTGGAAGGGGCCTACAAGGCCATCAAATCCAACCCCCCACTTTATGCAGGAATCCAAGTCAGAGCATCCCTGACAGATGGCTGTCCAGCCTCATCTTGAACGCCTCCAGTGTGGGAGAGCTCAGTACCTCCGTAGGTAATTGGTTCCATTGTTGTATTGCTCTAACAGTCAGGATGTTTTTCCTGATGTTCAGCCGGAATCTGGCTTCCTGTAACTTCAGCCCGTTATTCCGTGTCCTGCATTCTGGGATGATGGAGAAGAGATCCTGGCCTTCCTCTCTGTGACAACCTTTCAAGTACTTGAAGAGCGCTATCATATCTCCCCTCAGTCTTCTCTTCTCAAGGCTAAACATGCCCCGTTCTTTCAGTCTCTCCTCATAGGGCTTTGTTTCCAGTCCCCTTATCATCTTTGTTGCCCTCCTCTGAACACTCTCCAGTTTGTCTGCATCCTTCTTCAAGTGTGGTGCCCAGAACTGGACACAGTACTCCAGATGAGGCCTAACCAGTGCTGAGTAGAGGGGAACTAGTACTTCCCGGGATTTGGAAGCTATGCTTCTATTAATGCAACCCAAAATAGCATTTGCCTTTTTTGCAGCCACATCACATTGTTGGTCATATTCAGCTGGTGATCTACAACAGTTCCAAGATCCTTCTCACTTGTAGTGTTGTTGAGCCAAGTATCCCCCATCTTGTAACTGTGCATTTAGTTTCTTTTTCCTAGGTGCAGAACTTGGCATTCATCCCTATTAAATGTCATTCTGTTGTTTTCTGCCCAGCGCTCCAGTCTACCAAGATCACTTTGAATTATGTTTCCAGAGTATTAGCTATCCCCCCCGATTTTGTGTCATCTGCAAATTTGATCAGCATTCCCTGCACCTCCTCCTCCAAGTCATTCATAAAAATGTTGAAGAGAAGTGAGCCCAGGACTGAGCCCTGCTGTACCTCACTCGTTACCTCTCCCCAGTTTGAGAAGGTCCCATTGATAAGCACTCTTTGAGTCTGATACTGTAGCCAACTGTGGATCCACCGGATCGTTGTTTCATCTAGCCCACTTTTCGCTAGTTTGCTCATCAGGATATCATGGGGCACTTTGTCAAAAGCTTTGCTGAAGTCAAGGCATATTATGTCCACAGCATTCCCACAGTCCACAAGGGAGGTTACTTGATAAAAAAAATGAGATCAGATTCATCTGGCAGGATTTGTTCTTGACAAATCCATGTTGGCTTCGAGTAATCACTGCATTGTTTTCAAGGTGCTTACAGATGGATTGCTTTATCATCTGCTCCAGAATTTTCCCAGGGATTGATGTCAGACTGACTGGTCTGTAGTTCTCAGGTTCCTCCTTTTTACCCTTTTTGAAGATAGGGACAACATTAGCCCTCCTCCAGTCATCTGGCACTTTACCTGTCTTCCATGATTTCTCAAAGAGAATAGACAGCAGTTCTGAGAGTTCTTCTGCCAGTTCCTTTATTACTCTAGGATGCAGTTCATCTGACCCTGGATATTTGAACTCATTCAAAGTAATTAGGTGTTCCTTGACCATATGCCTATTGATCTCAAGCTGCAATCCTGCCCCTTCAGCCTGTACTTTGCCTTTGCCAGAGGGGTCATAGACCCTCTTTTGGGAGAAGGCTGAGCCAAAGTAGGAATTGAGCACTTCTGCCTTTTCTTTGTCATCTGTTATCATTTTGCCATCCTTATTTAATAGCTGAATAACCATTTCTTTCCTCTGCCTTTTACTATGCACGTATCTGAAGAAAGCCTTTTTGTTGTTTTTAGCATCCCTCGCTAACCTCAGCTCGTTCTCAGCTTTAGCCTTCCTGACGCCATCCCTGGAATGCTGTGCTACCTGCCTGTACTCTTCCTTTGTTACTTGGCCTTCTTTCCCCTTCCTATATGTGTCCTTTTTTTGTTTTCAGGTCATCTCTAGGCTTTTTGTGAAGCCACATTGGCTTCTTCTGTTGTCTTCCACCTTTTCTTCTTGTTGGAATTGTTTGTAATTGTGCCTTGAGAATTTCCTTTTTTAAAAGCTCCCACCCATCTTGGACTCCTTTTCTCATTAGAGTCACTTGCCATGGGACCTTACTGATCATTGTTCTGAGTTTATTAAAATCAGCTTTCCTAAAATCCAGGGTACGCATTTGACTATACTCAGCTTTTGCTTCCCTTAGAACCAAGAACTCAAGTGCAACATGGTCGCTTTCCCCCAGAGTTCCTGTAACTGCTACTTTATCCACTAAGTCATCTCTGTTGGTTAGGATCAAGTCAAGGATAGCCGATCCTCTAGTTCCTTCCTCTACTTTCTGTAGGAGGAAGTCATCTGCCACACAAGTCAGGAATTTCCTGGAGGGGCCATGTTTTGGTCAACTCCATCTGATACGGCAGCTGCGCCCCTTCCTTCCCGACCATCTGCTCCCATCGGTAGTACATGCCCCGGTCTCTTCTCGTTTAGACTACTGTAATGCGCTCTATGTGGGGTTACCCTTGAAGACGGTTCGGAAGCTGCAGCTGGTACAGAACGCCGCGGCTTGCCTGATTAAAGGCAGCCGCCGGTGAGATCACATCACTCCAGTGCTGAAGGAGTTGCACTGGTTACCAGTTGTTTTCCGGGCCAAATTCAAGGTGTTGGTTTTGACCTTTAAAACCCTATATGGTTCCGGGCCTGCCTATCTTAAGGAGCGCCTCCAGCAACACCAGACAGGCCGCTTAACAAGATCAGCTTCTGATGGCCTTCTCTCTGTCCCATCAGCCAGGACAGCTAGACTGGTGGGGACGAGGGAGAGGGCCTTTTCTGTAGTGGCCCCCACTCTGTGGAACTCCCTCCCTAGGGAACTCTGCCATGCCCCCTCTTTAATGAGCTTCCGTCGTGCATTAAAAATGTGATTGTTCAGGCAGGCATTTGGGATGGGTTAGGGTATTTTAGAAAATATTTTTACTGTAGAATTTTATTTTTTAAAACTGTTTTATTGTATGCTGTACATCGCCCAGAGTGGCTGGGTGACCAGCCAGGTGGGTGATTAATAAATTTAATAATAAATAAATAAAATGTTTTGCAGAATTTGTCTCCCAAGAAATATCAGGGAAATTGAAGTCCCCCATTACTACTACATCATGCTTCCTTAAAACATTGGCTATTTGCTTTTTCAAAAGTTTCATCCTCATCTTCTCCTTGATTGGGTGGCCACCGGTAGTAGACTCCAACCATCAGGTTCCTTTTATTCTTTGCTCCATTTATTTTGATCCAGAAGCAGTCCATGGGGCTACCAAGCTCATCCTCCTGTATTTCTGTGCAGAGATAAGTATTTTTCACATACAGTGCAACCCCACCTCCCTTTCTGCTCCTCCTGTTCTTTTTGAACAAGTTATATCCTTCAATTGCTGTATTCCAGTCATGAGAGTCATCCTACCAAATCTCAGTTATACCGATCAAGTCATAATTTCCCTCTTGTATTAAGAGTTCAAGTTCGTTCTTTTTGTTTCCCATACTCTGGGCATTAGCATATAGATATCGAAGACCATGTGCTTCATAGTCTGGCTTTCTTCCTACAGGTGTCTGAAGATTATTATTGGGCATTATTAGAGCTGTTCTCTCCATTGCGGTGCATGAGCCTATGTCCATTGTTACCCCCAACTTTACATCTCCCTTCCCCGTAGGATTCAGTTTAAAGCCCTTCTGATGAAGTTCTTCATGCTGTGGCCAAACACATTCTTCCCATCCTTTGTGAGGTGCAACCCATCCCTAGCCAACAGCCCATCTTCCAGGAAATATAGCCCATGGTCCCAGAATCCAAATCTCTCTCGTCGGCACTACCTTCGTAGCCAGTCATTAACCTGGAGTATTTTTCGTTCCCTTTCTATCCCTCTTCTAACTACTGGAAGTATGGATGAGAAAACTGTCTGGGCCCCAAAGTTCTTGAGTTTCCTTCCTAAAGCTTCAAAGTCTGACGCAATTTCTTCATAGCTCTGCTTGGCAGTATCATTTGTTCCCACATGGATGAGAAGAAAGGGATACCTGTCAGTGGGCTTTTTGAGTGCAGGCAACCTTTCAGTCACATCTCTAATCTGTCTTCCTGGAAGACAACATACCTGGTGAGTTCATGGGTCTTCACGACATACTTGGGTCTCGATGTGTTTGAAGATGTATGGAAATGTATGGGTAGGCTTGACAGCACAATACTCTACGCATCTAGCAAAACTACATTGGGAGAAAAAAAAGCTTTACAAGGAAAGAGCAATCATGTTTCCTCTGTAATTGACAAACACACAGCAAGCCTCACATGACTCTTCCATGCATCTACAGATGTCAGCATGATCCTGAAAGAGCACCCTGCCTTTTGAGCGTAACTCAAGAAGAAACCCTTAAGCGTAACTCAAGAAGAAACCCTTATAAATTAAGTCACGTGATATGGGGGTGTGATGTGGTGGCTCCGTTCTCAGTTTTGTTTTGGACATCTCGCTGATGATCAAAGATGTCCATGCACTCTTGAATTACATTCCCATAATTTGGAAACTGTCCAATAGCCATTGATTATAGACTTTGTGGGCCCTCATGATCACCACCAGAAGATTAATATTTCAGGCCTGGAAAGAGAAGTCACCTCCCTTGATACTATAGTTGACTGAAGATCTCACAGCATTTGCTGCTTTTGAAAAAAACTTATTACCACTATCAACCTTGCCCTCACAGTATTCTGACATCTGGTCAGCATACTTTAGCCTGTATGATAAAATGACTGTGTTCATGATTAGAGCGCAAATGGTGGAAGACTCATAACAAACATGATCAAATGCAGGTAAGAATCCAGTTGTGATCCTATTCTGTGGCAGTGATGGTGACAAAGAAATCTTACTTCTCTGCCATCATTGCATCTGCTCACTTGTCATCCAGTGGAGCTCTTTTGGGTGGTTAAATGTCTCTTGGGTATAGGCTTTCGAGCACAACAACTTGAACCCTCAAAGACCTGCTGTGAGCAATTTGCTAGACATTTTTACCTTTTCGCAGGGGTGATTCGCGGTGGGGGGGAGGCACTTCGCTTCTCCCCCCGAAGTTCAGGCGAGGGGGGGGAGGCGCCCCGCCTCGCCCTGCCGAAATTCAGGCCGGGGAGAAGCGCCCTGTCTCCCCGGCCGCGAAAGAAAAAGTAAAACAAAAACAAAAAACCCCGTGATAGGCTACGTAACCTCATCATGTAGCCTATTTCGTCACGTAGCCTATTTTTTTTTCCAAAGTCACCCGTGATAGGCTACGTGACGATTTACGTAGCCTATCACGGCTGACTTTGGAAATCTAGCCATGATAGGCTACGTAAATCGTCACGTAGCCTATCACGGGTGTGTTTTGGGGGGGGGGGTTACTTTTTTTTTTGTAATGGCGGTGGCGGCAGCCGGTCGGGAGACTAGCCGCTGCCCCCGCCCCTGACAAAAAGCCGCTGGGACCCGCCGCCGAGAGGGACATTCGCTGAAGGTAAGTCCATCCGGGGGGGGCGGGGGGCCGGCGGAGAATTTCCCCAACACTTTCGGGGGGCCGAATGCCTCGGCACTTGGCCTCCCGAAGATTCGTGGAGAAATTCTCCGCCATCCCTAGATAGGCTACGTAAATGCTTATATAGCCTATCACAGCCTCTGCAGGTACGCAAATGGCATCCCTGCATTAGCTGTGATAGGCTATGTAATTATTTACGTAGCCTATCACGGCTATAATGAGGAAGCGAATGGCAGCCGCAGACGCTGCTGCCATTTGCAACTCAGCATGGACGGCAGCAGGTAAGTGCTCCATTTCACATGCCTTTCATGGGGGGGGCTTCGTTCCACCACGGATTTTGGGGAGCCGATTGCACTGGCGTTTGGCCTCACCAAGATCCATGGTGGAATTCTCTGACATCCCTAGGTTCCTCCAGCTTTGAAAGAAGCAGTGCTGAGGCCCTTGTTGAAGAAACCAAATATAGATCCCATTATTTAGAACCACTCCACTCAGGCTTCAGACCTAGGGATGGCGGAGAATTTCTCCCCAAAACTTCGGGGGGCCGAGCGCCAACGTGTTCGGCCCCCCGAACAAGTTTCGGGGAGAAATCCTCCGAACCCCCCTGCCCCCCGCACCCCCCCCGGGACGGGACTTACCTTTACCAAATGTCCCTCCAGGTGGCGGGTCCGGCCGGCGGTTCGGCGGGTGTTCGAGCGGGGCGGGAGCGGCAGCCAGTCTTTCGACCGGCTGCTGCCGCCACCATTGCAATCAAAGAAGAAAAAAAAACGCCCCCTGATAGGCTACGTGACGATTCACGTAGCCTATCATGGCTAGATTTGCAAAGTCAGCCGTGATAGGCTACGTCAATCGTCACGTAGCCTATCACGGGTGACTTTAAAAAAAAAAGCGCGTACGGATAATGGCGGCCCCCATAGGGAGCCGCCATTCCCGTTCCTTATTTGGTCGCTGTAGTCTACGTAAAGATTTACGTAGACTACGGCGAAAATAAGGGCAATGCTATTTGCATTGCCCTTATTTTCGCCGTAGTCTACGTAAACATTTACGTAGATTACAGCGACTAAATAAGGAACGCGAATGGCGGCTCCCTATGGGGGCCGCCATTAGCGTACGCGCTTTTTTTTTTTAAAGTCACCCGTGATAGGCTACGTGACGATTGACGTCACCTATCACGGCTGACTTTGCAGATCTAGCCGTGATAGGCTACGTGAATCGTCACGTAGCCTATCAGGGGGCGTTTAAAAAAAAAACTTTCACGTTCGCGGCCGGGACGAGGCGGGAAGCCTCCCCCCCAGCCTGAACTTCACGGGGGGAGCAGCGAAGCGCCTCCCCCCCACCGCAAACGTCCTTCGACGACAGGTAAGTGACTTTCGTCCACCCCTATTCAGACCTGGTTACGGGACAGAAGCAGCCTGGGTCGCTCTGGTTGGTGACTTGCGCTGAGGAATGGATGTGGGGGAGTGCAACCCTGTTGGTTCTTCTGGACTTCTCAGCAGCTTTCGATACCATTGGCCATGGTAACCTTCTGGATCGTTTATCTGGGTTGGGCTTGGAAGGCACAGTATTAAAGTAGTTCTGATCCTTTCTGAAGGAGCAGTCTCAGAAGGTGGTGCTGGGGGACTTTTGTTCCACCCCATGGCCATTAGCCCGTGGGGTGCCACAAGATTCAATCCTGTCCCCCATGCTTTTGAACATCTTGATGAAACAGCTTGGGGAAGTCATCAGGAGGTTTGGACTGAAGTGTCATCATTATGTGGGTGATACTCAGCTCTACCTTTCATTTCCCAGGGAGGCTGTCAACTTTTGAACCAGTGTCTGGAGGCTGTTTTGGGGTGGGCAAACAAAACTGAAACTTAATCCAGACAAGGTGGAGGTACTGTGGGTTGGGAAACCAACTAGTCTGGAGGTTTACAACTGATCTTCGATGGGGTTCCACTGCCCCCAAAGACCAAGTACATAGTCTGGGAGTCCGCCTGGACTCTGTCCTCCTAACTGGGGAAGCCCAGGTGGCTGCGATGTCCAGGAGTGTGTTTTACCAGCTTAAGCTGGCACACCAGCTGTGGTTCTGTCTGGAAAGGACAGACTTGCCTCAGTTATCTATGCACTAGTTATGTCCAGGCTGGATGACTATAATGAGCTGTACATGTGGCTGCCTTTGAAGATGGCAGAAATGTCAGCTGGTGCAGAATGCACCTGCCGAAGTGTTGGTGGGGGTGAGGCAATTCAATCATATAATGCCTATACTGTGCCAGCTGCACTGGATACCAGTGTGTTTCCAAGCCCAATTTAAAGTGCTAGTTTTGATCTTTAAAGACATAAACAGTTTGGGACCAAATTACTTGAAGTACCACTTTCACCCATATCAGCCTTCCTGCACTTTAAGATCAGCAAGAGGGGCTCTTCTCACTTGCCCACCTGTGAGGACAGTTAGGGGGGTGACCACATGTGAGAGGGCCTTTTCCACAGTGGCCCCACACCCCTGGAGTAAGTTGCCATCACGGGTCTTCCAGGCCCCATCATTGCAGGCCTTTAAGAAGGCCCTAACACATACTATTTTACTTTGGCATACCCCTGGTATGTTTGCCGTTGCTGTTTTTTTTACTGTGTTTCTATTGCTTTTTAAGACCAAATCAGTTTTATTATGTGATTTATTATTGTATACTGCCTTGGGAGGGCTTCTGCCCTGAAAGATAGCCTAGAAATATTTAAAATAACAACAATAATAATACTACATTGGAAATTTAGACAACATTAGAAAGATACTTGTAATGACCACTGGCATTGTATAGATAGATAATGTCTATATACAGACAGTGAATAAATTTTGCATACAACTTTTGGCGGTGGTGAACATTTCAGAAGTATTTAAACATCCCTGGTTTTCAATAGGTCATCTAAATATTTCATAGTAGCACTGTGTGATATAGTGATACCTAACAATATATTATATTGCATTATCTTATCCAAAACCAAGGAAGTATGAATTTCCAATTAATTAGCAGGCATCCATCTCCATATATCAATGCATTTTTGACACCTTTTGATTCCAAATTTAAGCTTAACTTGAAAATGTATAATTATTGAATTTCATAATTTTCTTGTCTTTCAGAAGTACCTCGCTCTGACATGGCACATGAAATTTCAGAAGTGTCACAGAATGAGTCAAGCAAGTGGAGAGGTGCTCATCTTTGCAATCATAGCAAGTTTTTAAAGAGAGCATTATTTTGTGTGGGCAGGTGGGTGGGTGGATGGGTGGAAGATGCATGTGTTAGGCATGCTGACTCAGCACATGTAACATCCAGAAGCTGTACTGTGTACCAAATCCTATTCTGACTCCTGGTCATTCAAACAGTAGCAGTGGTGCAGTTAGGTTATTTTAGACTCTGAGTTCAATGGTCTAATCAGGTGGGGGCTCTTTAGATGCAAATGTATAGAATCATAGAATAGTAGGGTTGGAAGAGGCCTACAAGACCATCGAGTCCAATCCCCAGCTCAATGCAGGAATCCAAGTCAGAACATCCCTGACAGATGGCCGTCCAGCCTCATCTTGAATGCCTCCAGTGTGGGAGAGCACACCACCTCCCTAGGTCATTGGTTCCATTGTCATATTGCTCTAACAGTCAGGACATTTTTCTTGATTTTCCTGATGTTCAGCCTGAATCTGGCTTCCTGTAACTTGAGCCCATTATTCCGTGTCCTGCACTCTGGGACGATCAAGAAGAGATCCTGGCCTTCCTCTCTGGGACAACCTTTCAAGTGCTTGAAGAGCACTATCATAGCTCTCCTCAGTCTTCTCTTCTCAAGGCTAAACATGCCCAGTTCTTTCAGTCTCTCATAGGGCTTTGTTTCCAGTCCCCTGATCATCTTTGTTGCCCTCCTCTGAACCCTCTCCAGCTTTTCTGCATCCTTCTTAAAATGTGGTGCCCAGAACTGGACACAGTACTCTGGATAAAGCCTAACAAGTGCTGAGTAGAGGGGAACTAGTACTTCCCAGGATTTGGAAGCTATGCTTCTATTAATGCAGCCCAAAATAGCATTGGCCTTTTTTGTAGCCACATCACATTGTTGGCTCATATTCAGCTTGTGATCTCCAACAATTCCAAGATCCTTCTTGCTTGTAGTGTTGTTGAGCCATGTATCCCCCATCTTGTATCTGTGCATTTGGTTTCTTTTTCCTAGGTGCAGAACTTGGCATTCATCCCTATTAAATGTCATTCTGTTGTTTTCTGCCCAGCGCTCCAGCCTATCAAGATCACTTTGAATTTTGTTTCTGTCTTCCAAAGTATTAGCTATCCCGCCCAATTTTGTGTCATCTGCAAATTTGATCAGCATTCCCTGCACCTCCTCCTCCAAGTTATTCATAAAAATGTTGAAGAGGACTGGGCCCAGGACTGAGTAAGGATGGACGCAAGTCCCTTACCTGGTCCCGCAGCTTGCTTCGCGGTGGGGGGGGAGGCACTTTGGTTCTCCCCCCAAAGTTCAGGCCGGGGGGGGAGGCACCCCACCCCGCCCGGCCGAAATTCAGGCCGGGGGGGAGTCGCCCCATCCCTCGCCACCGAAATTCAGGCCGGGGAGGAGCGCCCCGTCTCACCGGCCGCGAAATAAAAAAGTAAATGTAAAAAAAAAACACACAGAGACACGTGATAGGTTACGTAACGATTTACATAGTCTATCACGGCTAGATTTCCAAAGTCAGCTGTGATAGGCTATGTAAATCGTTACGTAGCCTATCACGGCTAGATTTCCAAAGTCAGCCGTGATAGGCTACGTAAATCATTACGTAGCCTATCACGGGTGACATTGAAAAAAAAAAAGCGCGTACGCAAATGGTGGCGCCCATGGGTGCCGCCATTTTCGTTCCTTATTTGGGCCCGGGTAGTCTACGTAAAGATTTATGTAGACTACAGTGAAAATAAGGGCAACACAAATAGCGTTGCCCTTATTTTCGCTGTAGTCTACGTAAATCTTTACATAGACTACCCGGGCCCAAATAAGGAATGCAAATGGCGGCACCCATGGGTGCCACCATTTGCGTATGCGCTTTTTTTTTTTCCAAAGTCACCCATGGTAGGCTACGTAACAATTTACATAGCCTATCACGGCTGACTTTGGAAATCTAGCAGTGATAGGCTATGTAAATCGTTACGTAGCCTATCACCTGTGTGTGTGTGTGGGGGGTTACATTTACTTTGTAATGGCGGCAGTGGCAGCCGGTCAGAAGACCGGCCGCCGCCCCCGCCGAAACGCTGCCGAAACGCCACCGGGACCCGCCGCCGAGAGGGACATTCGAAGGAGGTAAGTCCCATCCTGGGGGGGCGGAGAATTTCACCACCAATTTCGGGGGGCCGAATGCATTGGCATTCGGCCTCCCCGAGATTCGTGGAGAACTTCTCCGCCATCCCTAGGACTGAGCCATGTGGTTTCCCGCTCATTACTGTTCTCCAGTTTGAGAAGATCCCATTGATAAGCACTCTTTGAGCCTGCCTGATCCTATAGCCAACTGTGGATCGACCTGATCGTTGTTTCATCTAGCCCACTTTTCACTAGTTTGCTCATCAGGATATCATGGGGCACTTTGTCAAAAGCTTTGCTGAAGTTGAGGTAGATTATGTCTACAGAATTCCCACAGACTACAAGGGAGGTTATGATCAAAAAATGAGATCAGATTCGTCTGGCAGGATTTGTTCTTGACAAATCCATGTTGGCTTCGAGTAATCACGGCATTGTTTTCAAGGTGCTTACAGATGGATTGCTTTATAATCTGCTCCAGATTTTTCCCAGGGGTTGATAGGGTTGTGCAAAACCCTTCTCTTCCCTTCGGGGGGGCAGGGTCCTGCGGGAGGGGGAGGCAATCCATTCCCCCCCCAGAATCCTTTCTGGCCGGCTCCACTCTGTGGTGATTCTGCAGAGCCGCCGGCTGGCTCAGGAGCACCAGCGATATGGCCACCATTGCCATATTGCTGGCTGAGGGGGACTGTCTCCAGACGCAAATGGCATCCAGAATGCCATTTACAGCTGTAAAGACCATAGATTAAGCTTACGGCTGCATTTAGCATAATCTAAGACCTTTACGGCTGCAAATGTTGTACTGGACGCCAGGGACAGGATTAGGGATGTCAGAGAATTTCTCCACGAATCTCCGGGAGGCCGAATGCCAACGCATTCGGCCCCCCGAAATTGGTGGGGAAATTCTCCAACACCCCCTGCCCCCCCCGGGATGGGACTTACCTCGTGCGAATGTCCCTCGCGGCGGCGGGTCCCAGCGGCAGCGGTGGTGGTGGCGGAGGTGGACGGTCTTCCGACCAGCTGCCACTGCCGCCATTTCCAAGTAAAGTAAAAAAAAAAAGTGATAGGCTATGTAAAGATTTACGTAGCCTATCACAGCTAGATTTCCAAAGTCACTGCCAGTTCCTTTATTGGTCTTGGGTGCAGTTCATCTGGCCCTGGAGATTTGAATTTATTCAGAGTAATTAGGTGCTCCTTGACCATATGCCTATCAATCTCAAACTGCAATCCTGCCCCTTCAGCCTGGATTTCGCCTTTGCCAGGGGGCTCATAGATGCTCTTTTGAGAGAAGACTGAGCCAAAGTAGGAATTGAGCACTTCTGCCTTTTCTTTGTCATCTGTTATCATTTTGCCATCCTTATTTAATGGCTGAACCACCATTTCTTTCCTCTGTCTTTTACTCTGCACATAGCTGAAAAAAGCTTTTCTGTTGTTTTTAGCATCCCTCGCTAACCTCAGCTCATTCTCGGTTTTAGCCTACCTGATGCCACCCCTGCAATTCTGTGCTACCTGCCTGTACTCTTCCTTTGTTACTTGACCTTCCTTCCACTTCCTATATGTTTAGGGATGTTAGAGAATTCCTCCACGGATCCCAGGGAGTCCAAATTCCAGTCAATTCGGGCCCCCGGAATCCATGGCGGAATGGAGTAACCCGCCCCACCACCCCGTGAAAGCCCCGCGAAATGGAGCCTACCTGGCTGCGGCTGCAGCGGTGGTGGTGGCAGCGGTGGCTCTGGCGGCAGCTCTGGCAGCTCCAGCCACCAGGCTGCAGCCGCAAATGGCAGCCATTACACCGGCTGCCATTTGCATCCCTGGCAAGCCAAGATAGGCTACATAAGAATCTATGTAGCCTATCACGGCTCAGGGCAGGGACGCAAATGGTGTATCCGCCGCCATCCTGTCTTTTGCCGTGATAGGCTACGTAAATATATACGTAGCCTACCATGGCAATAGGAAGGAACACAAATGGCTGCCGTTGTAGCCTCCGCCATTTGCGTCCATGTCTTTAGCCATGATGTGATAGGCTACATGTATATGTGTGTGTGTGTGTGTGTATATATATATATATATATATGCAATTTTATACACTAAGTCATCTCTGTTGGTTAGGATCTGTAGGAGGAAGTTATCCGCCACACAAGTCAGGAATTTCCTGGTGGGGCCAAGTGTTGCAGAATTTGTCTCCCAACAAATATCAGGGAAATTGAATTCCCCCATTACTACTACATCGTGCTTCCTTGAAACATTGGCTATTTGCTTTTCAAAACTTTCATCCTTGTCTTCTCCTTGATTGGGTGGCCAGTAGACTCTAACCACCATGGTCTTTTTATTCTTTGTTCCATTTATTTTAACCCAGATGCTCTTGATGGGGCTACCAAGCTCATCCTCCTGTATTTCTGTGCAGAGATATGTATTTTTGGAACCCCACCTCCCTTTCTGTTCCTCCTGTTCTTTTTGAACAAGTTATATCCTTCAATTGCTGTTTTCCAGTCATGAGAGTCATCCCACCTAGTCTCAGTTACACCTATATTACTTCACAATGTGGTAATGTCCTGCTATGGCTGGATCGGGCTGAGGTTAAACTAAGGGGCAACCCCAAAGCAAGTCAATCAGCAGACTATGGTCAAAATCACAGTTTTATAAGGCAAGAAGGAGCAATCCAAAAGAGAGGTCTGAGGAGCAGCTGAGGTCAAAAACACAGATAAATGGTCAGACACAATATGCAGTCCGAGAAGCAGAGTCAAGCAGGAGTCCAAGGTCAGTAGCACAGAGGTTCAATCACAAGGCAAGGTCAGGAAAACAGGATACAAGGCAATAGGAGCTGGGTAAGATGTTGTTTCCCCTTCATGGATCACTGCCTTGTTGTGGCGAAGGGGCTTGCGTAACTCAGTGAAGCCATAAGCTATGCCGTGCAGGGCCACCCAAGATGGACAGGTCATGGCAGAGAGTTCTGACAAAATCTGGTCCACTGGAGAAGGAAATGGCAACCCACTCCAGTATTCTTGCCAAGAAAACCCCATGGAACGTATCACAAGGCTAAAAGATATGACGCCGGAAGATGAGCCCCTCAGGTCGGAAGGTGTCCAATATGCTACTGGGGAAGAGCAGAGGGTATTTCCAAGTAGTGCCAGAAAGAATGAAGCGGCTGGGCCAAACCCGAAAGGACACTCAGCTGTGGATGTGTCTGGCGGTGAAAAGAAAATCCGATGCTGTAAAGAACAATATTGTTTAGGAACCTGGAATGTCAGATCAATGAATCAAGGTAAGCTGGAGGTGGTCAAACATGAGATGGCAAGATTGAACATCGACATCTTGGGAATTAGCGAACTCAAATGGACAGGCATGGGCGAATTTAATTCAGGTGACCATCATATCTACTATTGTGGGCAAGAATCCCTTAGAAGAAATGGAGTAGCATTCATAGTCAACAAAAGGGTGGGAAAAGCAGTACTGGGGTACAATCTTAAAAATGATAGAATGATCTCAGTACGAATCCAAGGCAAACCATTCAACATCACAGTAATTCAAGTCTATGCCCCAACCACTGAGGCCGAAGAAGCTGAGGTTGATCGGTTCTATGAAGACCTACAACACCTTCTAGAACTAACACCAAAAAAAGATGTCCTCTTCATCATAGGGGATTGGAATGCTAAAGTAGGAAGTCAAGAAATCACTGGGATAACAGGCAGGCATGGCCTTGATGTACAAAATGAAGCAGGACAAAAGCTAATAGAGTTTTGCCAAGAGAACACGCTGATCATAGCAAACACTCTTTTCCAACAGCACAAGAGGCGACTCTACACATGGACGTCACCAGATGGTCAATATCGAAATCAGATTGATTATGTCCTTTGCAGCCAAAGATGGAGAAGCTCTATACAGTCAGTCAAAACAAGACCTGGAGCTGACTGTGGCTCAGATCATGAGCTGCTTCTTGCAAAATTTCGGCTTAAATTGAAGAACGTCGGGAAAACCACTAAACCTTTCAGGTATGACCTAAATCATATCCCTGATGAATATACAGTGGAGGTGAGGAATAGATTTCAGGGATTAGACCTGATAGACAGAGTGCCTGAGGAACTATGGACGGAGGTCCGTAACATTGTTCAGGAGGCAGCAACGAAATCCGTCCCAAAGAAAAAGAAATGCAAGAAAGCCAAGTGGCTGTCTGATGAGGCTTTACAAGTAGCTCACGAAAGAAGGGAAGCGAAAAGCAAAGGAGAAAGGGGAAGATATACCCAACTGAATGCAGAGTTCCAGAGAATAGCAAGGAGAGACAAGAAGGCCTTCTTAAATGAACAATGCAAAGAAATGGAGGAAAACAACAGAATGGGAAAGACTAGAGATCTCTTCAAGAAAATTGGAGATCTCAAGGGAACGTTTTGTGCAAAGATGGGCATGATAAAGGACAAAGAAGGCAGGGACCTCACAGAAGCAGATGAGATTAAGAAGAGGTGGCAAGAATACACAGAAGAACTATACAGGAAAGATCTGAATGTCCCTGATAGCCATGATAGTGCGGTCACTGAACTTGTGCCGGACATCCTCGAGAGTGAAGTCAAGTGGGCCTTAGGAAGCATTAGTAACAACAAAGCTAGCGGAGATGACAGTATTCCAGCCGAGCTATTTAAAATCCTAAAAGATGATGCTGTTAAAGTGCTGCATTCAATATGCCAACAAATCTGGAACACTCAACAGTGGCCACAAGACTGGAAAAGGTCAGTTTACATTCCAATTCCAAAGAAGGGCAACGCCAAAGAGTGTTCAAACTACCGCACAATTGCGCTCATTTCACATGCCAGCAAGGTGATGCTCAAAATCCTACAAGCTAGGCTTCAGCAGTATGTGAACCGAGAACTACCGGAAGTACAAGCTGGGTTTCGAAGAGGCAGAGGAACTAGAGATCAAATCGCCAACATTCGCTGGATCATGGAGAAAGCAAGAGAATTCCAGAAAAATGTCTATTTCTGCTTCATTGACTACGCTCAAGCCTTTGATTGTGTGGATCACAACAAACTGTGGCAAATTCTGAAAGTGATGGGAGTACCAGACCACCTTACCTGTCTCCTGAGAAACCTGTACGAGGGTCAAGAAGCAACAGTCAGAACCAGACATGGAACAACCGATTGGTTCAAAATTGGGAAAGGAGTACGACAAGGCTGCATATTGTCACCCTGCTTATTTAACTTATATGCAGAGTACATCATGAGAAATGCCGGGTTGGATGAATCAGAGGTCGGAATTAAGATTGCTGGGAGAATTATCAACAACCTCCGATATGCAGACGATACCACCCTAATGGCAGAAAGCGAAGAGGATCTCAAGAGCCTCTTGTTGAGGGTGAAAGAGGAGAGTGCAAAAGCTGGTTTGAAACTCAACATTAAAAAAACGAAGATCATGGCATCTGGCCCTATCACTTCCTGGCATATAGAAGGGGAAGAAATGGAAGCAGTGACAGATTTTACTTTCTTGGGCTCCAAGATCACCGCAGACGGTGACTGTAGCCATGAAATTAAAAGACGCTTGCTCCTTGGGAGGAAAGCTATGGCCAACCTAGACAGCATAGTAAGAAGCAGAGACATCACCTTGCCGACAAAGGTCCGTCTAATCAAAGCTATGGTTTTCCCAGTAGTAATGTATGGCTGTGAGAGCTGGACTATAAGGAAGGCTGAGCGCCGAAGAATTGATGCTTTCGAACTGTGGTGCTGGAGAAGACTCTTACGAGTCCCCTGGACTGCAAGGAGGTCAAATCAGTCCATCCTAAAGGAAATCAACCCTGACTGCTCATTGGAAGGACAGATAATGAAGCTGAAGCTCCAATATTTTGGCCACCTAATGCGAAGAGAAAACTCCCTGGAAAAGACCCTGATGCTGGGAAAGACTGAAGGCAAAAGGAGAAGGGGACGGCAGAGGATGAGATGGCTAGATAGCATCACGGATGCAATGAATATGAACTTGAGCACGCTCCGGGAGAGAGTGCAGGACAGGAAGGCCTGGCGTGCTATGGTCCATGGGGTCACGAAGAGTCGGACACGACTGAACGACTGAACAACAACAACAACAAAGATGTTGTTTGATTAGGCATTGATTAGGCAGACACTGAGGGCTTTTAACACTAAGAACATAAGAAGAGCCCTGCTGGATCAGTCCAAAGGTCCATTCTGTTCACACAGT
The DNA here is from genome assembly GCF_057233095.1 of Heloderma suspectum. Taxonomy (NCBI): domain Eukaryota; kingdom Metazoa; phylum Chordata; class Lepidosauria; order Squamata; family Helodermatidae; genus Heloderma; species Heloderma suspectum. The sequence continues at coordinate 280,679,275 of NC_139458.1, forward strand.
GGCTGACCAGCTGTAGACCAGGAACCCAAAGCAAGACATGACTGCACGAGCACCCATGTTCCCCAGGAAGTGGTGTACATAAGCTTACTGGAGGTAGTACATAGCTTACTGGAGGCAGTACATAGTCATCAAGACTAGTAGCTAATAATAGCCTTCTCCTCCAGGTATTTATCTAACTCTCTTTTAAAGCCATCCAAACTGGTGGCCAATGGCCATCACTACACCTTGTGGTAGCGAACTCCATAGTTTAACTATGCACTGTGTGAAGAAGTACTTCCTTTTTCATCTGTCCTGAATCTCCAACCAATCAGCTTCATGGGATGTCCCTGGGTTCTAGTATCACGAGAGAGACGTCTCCCTATCGACATTCTCCACACCATACATAATTTTGTATGCTTCTACCATGTCTCCCCTTAAAGTCCTTTGTTCCAAACTAAACAAGCCCAGCTGTTGTAACCTTCCCTCAAAGGGGAGATGCTCCAGCCCCTTCATCATTTTAGTTGTCCTTTTCTGCACTTTTTCCAGCTCCACAACATCCTTATTTAAGTCTGCGGTGACCAGAACTATACACAGAATTCCACGTGTGGTCGCACCATAGATTTGTATAAGGCGGTATGATATTGGCACTTTTATTCTTAATTCCTTTCCTAATTATGCCTAACATGGAGTTTGCCAGGTAAGCCTGCTGAGTCCCACCCAGGATGTTACATTAGAGCTCTCTGGTCTGAGCCCTACTCATGAGGAGTCACTTTCTCCTGAGGAGTCCTCCTTTGCAAACGAGCACTCCTTCACAGGAGTCCTACTGGCCTGTTGCTGAAGGTGAGAACACTCCTAGGAGCCAGAGGGTTGCTTAGACTCTGCTTCTGCCTCAGGGGCACAGTCCTCACCCCTGACAGGAATGGGCATGCAGCCACTGCCCCCGAGGGCCCAGGCTCCTCCTGGTCTGGTGACAGTGACTGATCTGGGGTGCCCTCAGGTTCTGGGAGCTCTAGCTCTTCCTCTTAGGAGGATTCCTCCAATGGGACTATGACAAGTAAACCAGCCCTGCTGTGTTTAGGGGCCCTCCTAGCCATTCTGCTCTCTGACCAAGCCACTGAGCAGCAGAACTGAGCATTACCTTGTCAAGCTTGTTTAGAATATCGAATGTGGAATCCAAGCATCTCCTTCCACGCCAGATGTGTGGGTTCCAGATGTCAGGAGGCAGCTAATCTGGTAAGAGATGTGGAGCTTAGCATCAAATGTGCTAAGTGTAAGAAGAAGAAGCACAACTCACTTGTACTTCTTTTGCCCCTATTTGATTACATTGGTATCACCACTTCCAGTTACATATCTAGCACAGTAATACTACTGGGTGCTGTTATTTCATAGATTATCCCCACCCCCTGCCCCATTACCTTAAGGGCCATTAGAGCAGACTTAGAGCCACAATATTAGTACAGACTAGGGATGTTAGAGAATTCCGCCACGGATCCCAGGGAGGCCGAATTCCAGTGAATTCCCCCCCCCAGAATCCGTGGCAGAACGCAGCAACCCGCCTCACCACCCCACGAAAGCCCCGTGAAACGGAGCCTACCTGGCTGCGGCAGCAGCAGCTCTGGCGGCTCCAGTTGCTACCGGGCTGCGGCCGCAAATGGTGGCCGCTACGCCAGCCACCATTTGCATCCCTGGCAAGCTGTGATAGGCTATGTAAGTATTATGTAGCCTATCACAGCAAAAGCGGGGATGCAAATGGCGGCCGCTACGGCATTTCAATCCCTTCACTGAGCCGTGATAGGCTACGTAGATATTTATGTAGCCTATCACAGCTCAGCGAAGGGACGCAAATGGCGGCTGCTACACTGGCCGCCATTTGTGTCCACAGACCTGCCGTGAGGATGCACCCCACCCGGCCGGCGGCTCCGTGGAGTCGCCGTGGAGTGGAGACAGCCGGGGTAGGATTTTGGGGGGAGGTATGGAGCACCTCCCCCCCCACTGCAAATGTCACCCTTTGAAAAGGTAAGTGACTTTCATACATCCCTAGTACAGACATGCTCCTTCTTTTGTTTGAAAGAAGGGGGATATAGTGGGCCTTAAATTGCAAGTAGGGCCAATCTACTCCCAAACCATTTGCTCTGTGACAATGAATGAAGGAGACTTGCCCATTTGCACTTGAAGCAAATGGATTGCAACCTTGGTTGGATTGAGGATTTCAATTTTTTGAGCAGTGCTTTTTTTGCCACAACTACTGAAGTTGTAAGATGGTGTCGAGCAGAGATAATGTGGCAACATCCACAAGACATGCTTAGCTTCATCCTTGCTTCCATTGCCCCAGTCTTCTTCTGTGGCTCGCTCAGCACCAAGGGAGCCCATTTCTAGTTCTTAAAGACCCTTCGACAAGTGAACATTTTGAGACCCTCTTCTAAATATTTATTTATTGTGTTAAATTTCTATATTGCCGCTAGCCAAAGCTCTGTGGGTGGTTCACAAACATGAAAACCATACAATGCAAGATGCTAAAGCATAATATAAAACCTTTAAGAGTTTATAACAAAATGACGCCAAAATAAAAGCAAGAGGAAAAATATTGTTAGCATAGATAAAATGACTTGGGGATTGGTCTGAAGGCCAACAGCACAGTTCTATTGCTGTTGGTTAAGCTGTCCAACACTGTAATTTTCTCTGAGCCACCTGGAACCATATGTAAGCTGCTCTAGCTCCCTCAAAGGAAGAGCAGGAAATAAAATACTTGGAAGGAAAGAGACATTAAATTATTGCCTCAGTGTTCATTGGGGACACCATTCAGCACATGGCTCACAGATTTCGTATTAGATAAGGGGCATGCCACAATGGTTACTTTATTCTGTAGTGGAACATGCGAGGGCTGAATATAGCAATCAGAGTGTGAGGGGGGAAGACTGATGGTACTGCTGGATGCAGTGGAGAAGGAGATGAACTAAGGATCACATCTTGGCAATGCTGCAATACAGGTTGCTGGGTTGTCTGCTGCTTGCACCCAGTGCAGGCGCTGCTGGCAATGAGGTCATCAGTCCATGTTGGATTCTCCCCAGTCATTCACCACCTTGCAGGACCTTGTCCTACAGCCTTCTCCTTCTGCCTCCAAGCAGTATTCACTGATGGCCACCAACTGTGGCTTCCTCTTGGTAGTTGTTCAGCGATAGCAGCCAAGTGGTAGACTCCATCATTCCTCACACACTTCTTGATGCTGATTTCCATAAGAGTTCTTCCACTCACAGTCTGTAAGCCAGCAATAATACTCATTGTAATACTTTTAGCAGTCATGAGTGGGAGGGGGGATTGGATGGGGGGATGGCTTTGGGAGAGCGGGGTTAACGCTTTCCCCGTGTGCCATTTTCCTGATCAAAATCACCTTCAAAGCTTCTATTAGCCCCACTGCTGGAGAGAAAAAAGACAAGTGCCTATATTGTACCTGCCTTTCTTGCAGAAGAGCTAGCTAGCAGCAGGTTCGGGGGGGGGGGGATTTTGATGGGAAGAATGGCAGAGGCGGAAAGGGACAGAGCACTCTTGACCAGTGCTACTGCCCCGATCAATTTATCCCCCCTCCCCCTGTGATGGTTTTTAAGCCTTTTTTTTAAAAAAAACACACTGTGACACAGGTACTTTGTCCCTAGGAAAGGTAGAAATAATACTCCGTTAAGCAAAAAGAGATCCCTCTGAGCTACCGGTTGCTGCAATGATGTGCCATCGGTTCAAGACTGCTTACCAACTCTTCATGGTCTTTAATCTTTGTCAATGTGCAGTGGATCTTGTTCAGGCATTCGCAAGCCACGACAAGCAGGTTCAGGCATTCGCAAGCCACGACAAGCAGGTTCTGGTTAGGAATGTACGAAAATCACTTACCTTTCGGGGATTATGCTGATGGTGCGGGGGGAGGCGTTCCATCCCTCCCCCCGGAATCCTCGCCAGAGGGGGAGGCGCTCCGTTCCTCCCCCTCCCCCGGAATCCTGGCTGGCCGGCTGTGCTCCGCAGCGATTCTGCGGAGCCACCGGCCGGCTCCGCCAGCAGCCGGACATCCGGCCGCGGGCTAGCAGGGACGCAAATGGCAGTGGCCATAGCCGCCGCCGTTTGCGTCCCTGCAGTCAACAATGATAGGCTACGTAAATGTTTACGTAGCCTATCACGGCTGATTAAAAAAAAAAAACACGTGTATGCAAATGGCGGCACCCATGGGCGCCGCCATTTGCGTTCCTTATTTTGGCACGTCTTAGTCTATGTAAACATTTTTGCCATCTTAGTCTACGTAAATGTTTACGTAGTTTGTTTTTTGTTTTTTAATCAGCACGCGTTTTTTTTTTTTAATCAGCCGTGATAGGCTACATAAACATTTACGTAGCCTATCACGGTGTTTTTAAAAAAAATTAGCCGTGATAGGCTACGTAAATCTTTACGTAGCCTATGATATCACGTTTTTTTGTTTTGTTTTTAAACTTGGAAATATCGCCAGCGGCAGCCGGTCGGAAGAACGGCCGCCGCAGCCGCCGCCGCCAAACCACCGCCGCCGCCGCCACCACCACCATGAAGATCCGTCCCAGGTAAGTCCCATCCCAGGGGGGTGGCAGGCTGTTCCGCCACCAATTTCGGGGGGCCGAATACACTGGCATTCGGCCTCCCCGAGATCCGTGGTGGAACTTTCGTACATCCCTAGTTCTGGTGGCTGACCCAACTGAAAAAGAATATAAAGCATGGGATTATAGTATCAATGACAAGTGAGACTTAAGAACAGTAACTATAGATAACACTTTACTTTTTCTCTCTCTGTTTCATTGAGTTTATCACAGCCTGCAGGTGGAATACACAGTAGTGATCATGGGTTACAAGATGGCACTGAAATGTGCTTTTCCCCTGCAGATATAAAATGGAACACCTTTGGGATTTGTCTTTAAAAAAATAAATCACCGTAGAGTCTGCTGGTATGCTTCTCCAAGGCAATTACATTGTTATGCAAAGTACTTTGCAGTTCTTATCTCATGCACCCATCGCCAAGATCACCCCATGCTGTATGTCATTATCATGCCCATTTTCACAATGCCAGAGCAAATGGATTTGGAGCTATCTCAACATGCCAGAGGACAGCAGCAGGGTGGAATGCAATTTGCACTCCAGCCAATGCTCTGTACCAGGGTTTTCACTTCATTAGCCCAGTAATCTACAGGCCTAGAGATTCTGATAGAGATTTCAGGTCAGAATCCTGCACAGACTTTAACGAGGATGGATTTAAAGGGCAATAAAAAAGCACAATGGAGAAACTTCAGCCAAAGCAATTGTCCTTTTGTCTGCATCTATCTACTTTGAAGCTTCGAAGATCATGCCTCAGTTAGGGATGTACGAAAGTCACTTACCTTTTCGAAGGGTGACATTCGCGGTGGGGGGGAGGCGCTCTGTCCCTCCCCCCAAAATTCTCTCCAGCTGGCTCCACTCCATGGCAATTCCACAGAGCCACCGGCCGGGGCCGCCCGCAGCTGGACATCCGGCCGCTGGGCAGCCTGCACAGGGACACAAATGGTGGATGCCATAGCCGCCACCATTTGCGTCCCTGTATTTTGCCATGATAGGCTATGTAAATATTTACATAGCCTATCATGGCAAAAAACAACAACAACAGTGAATGCAAATGGCGGCTATGGCGGCCGCCATTTGCGTTCCCTTTTTTTTTGCACCCCTCTCTTTTGCCATAATAGGCTATGTAAATATTTACATAGCCTACCACGGCCCAAAAAAAGGGAACACAAATGGTGGCCGCCATAGCCGCCGCCATTTGTGCTCCTATTTTTTTGCCATGATAGGCTATGTAAATACTTACGCAGCCTATCACGGCTTCCACAGGGATGCAAATGGCGTCCCTGTGTTAGCCATGATAGGCTATGTAAGTATTTATGTAGCCTATCACAGCTATAATGAAGAAGCGGATGGCAGCCGCAGCTGCAGCCACCATTCGCAAAGCAGCGCGAATGGCAGCAGGTAGGTGTCCCATTTCGTGCACCTTTCGCGGGGTGGGGGCAGGGGGGCTTTGTTCCACCATGGATTTCGGGGGGGCCAATGCACTGGCATTCGACCTCACTGAGATCCGTGCCAGAATTCTCTGACATCCCTAGCCTCAATTAGAAAAAAAAACATTGCGGAGAAGCCCCGATTCTGTGAGGATAACGCCTTAATTTAAAAAAAAAACATCCGGAGCGGGGGATAGGAGGGGGTAAAACTTAGTCTCATTTGAAGGGATACAACAACCCCCTGCTCAGTGCAGGAAGCCTGATTCCCAGGCAGTCTCCCATCCAAGCACTGATGGGGACTGATTCTGCTTAGCTTCTGAGATCAGGCAAGCGCACGCACATCCAGCCCTTTGCTTGTTCCTGAGGAAACAGGGGCTGCTGAGGAAGCTGTGCGATCGGTAGCTGGAAGAAGACACGGGGCCGTTGAGAGCTGTGATTGGACAGGAGGGAAATACAAACACCGCTGTATATGGACAAGCGGGGGAGGGGACTACGACCGGATATGGTAGCAAAGGCGGAAAATCAGTGCACATTAAAGGGAAACACCGGGATATTAGGGTATTGAAAGCAGGAGCACGGAAGTGTGAAATTCCTGTTCCAGTTTGAGGCTGCTACTGCGTAGTGTGAAAGGCGGGCAGTGAAACCTCATTGGAAGTGAAAAAAGGTGGTAAGTGTAGATCCAGCCCTGGTCTATGTCAAGTTGTTACCATAGGAGCCCATCTAGCTTAATATTGACTGACTCTCCAGGGTTTTAGACAGGAGTCTTTCCTAGCCCTACCTGGAGATACCAGGGATTACAAAGCAGGTACTCTACCACTAAACTATAGCCCCCCTCCCTTCAGCTTGAGTCACCTGTTTTATAGTTAACTAGGGATTTTTATCTAGATTTGACAACACCAGTTAAAGGTGTCATCTTTCTAGCCAGCCTCTGCAATGGTGCCTTGGCTTGCACAGCAACTTGACATGCAGCAATTACCAGGTAAAAAGCTTCACTCCAAGCCAGGAAACGATTCACCTGCCAACCCATATATATCATCGTGCTGTTGAAGGCAAAGGTACAGAAAGGCAACACTACAACCGATGCTGGCTGAAGTACTGGGAACCTTACTTCAAACCTTCCATCATCTACTCTGTAGTGGATTTTTTAAAATTTTATTTTTTTTTTGCTTACATTAAGCTCCTTTGTTTCTGATTATCCTGAAAAATCTATCTTTCAAATGATGACAACTGAATTCTACATCAGGAGAGTTCATTGTTTCTGAACCACTGGACCAAGGCACAAAACACGGTCTGCCTGTTGTTGAGACAAATAATATATTAAGCTTTAATCTGGCAACCTTAGCCACTTCACATTCTGACTTTCCCTTTTCTAAATTAAGATGAGTGCTTTTAAAACTTTTGATAGATAAGAGTGCCATAGGCTGCTGCGGAGACTGTTATTTCGGTGAAGTCGCAATTTGATCTGATGTGATGTATTTTTGGAACTGAATGCTGTCAAAGGAGCACATTCCAAATTCCAATCAAACAGGAAATGGTACAGATCTTTTCCCAACTATAACCGAAGGTGAAGTCAGGCCAAGGATTCCTAAATGTACTTACCTCACACATGTACTTTCAGAAAGGGCTCCATACCTGAGATGGCTTCTTGACAGATCGAAAACCAGACGCGGCACTCTTAGGCGATGCACGGACTGGCCCATTGAAGGATAGGCAAAGGCATTAAGGGCACAATCCTATGCATGTTTATGGGGAATGCTGGGAGTTGTAGAACTTTTTTCTGTTTAAACATGCATTGGATTGTTCCCTAAGAGACTAACAGTGTTCTATGCATATCTACTCACACATCAGTCCCATTGACTTCACTGAGACTTACTCCCAGGTAAGTGTGTATAGGATTTAGAGATTGGGGGAGGGGATCTATTCAGTTTACAGTTTAATGCAAACTTACCTAATTCTATACTTTTGAACAACTATGAAAACCAAAACCAATTATCCTTCAAAAATCACACTTCAACAGATTTTGCATCGGAGTTCTCCAATCAAAACATGCATACCAAAATGTATATACTGAGGAAAAACATTCAAATATGCATTATATTAGGAAAATTGTTTGCAAAAATGTGAATATTAGACAAAAATGCATACAACAATGCATATATGAGGAGAAATGTGCACAAAAATGGTTATGAATTTTCATGCGAAGTTTTAAAAAATCTCGAAGTTCAAGGTGAACCATATGACTGGAGAAATTCTTAAAGTCCAAGTTTAACTGAATGAAAGACTGGAAAATTAGAAACTGACAGAAACCAAAATTGACAGATTCATCCATCCCTAATTAGGATTGTTCTGAGTAAACATATTTAGGATTCCACTGTAAAAGAAATGGCCTGTGTTTCTATGTGTATCAATTTATAGCGGTCTTCATGTGGCAACCATGCTGTATAAGCTTTAGAAAAAAATAGTGCCACTCAATCATCTCTGATCGTGTAGTAGTATTAAACTGCTAGCTATGAGATATAGATTTAATTCAAGGTATAGATTTTCATTCAACTGCTCAACTCCTATTTTGGCTCCGTCTTCTCCCAAAAGAGGATCTGTGTCCCATCTGGCATATGTGACAAACAGGCTGAAGGGATATGTGTGCAGTTTGAGGTTGACAGAGAAATGGTCAGGGAATATCTAAGCACCTTAAATGAATTCAAGTCCCCATGTCCAGATGAATTGCATGCTAGGCTGCAGAAGGAGCTAGCGGGTGGTCTCTTGGAACCTCTATCTATTATCTTTGAGAAATCTTGAGAATGGGTGAAAGACTGGAAGAGGGCAAATGTGGTCCCTATCTTCAAAAAGGAAGATATGGGGAATTACAGACCAGTGAGTCTAACATCAATACCTGGGAAGATTCTAGAGCAGATTATAAAGCACCCAATCTGTAGGCACCTTGACACTAATGCAGTGATCACTGGAAGACTGCATGGATTTATCAAGAACAAGTCCTGCCAGACTAATCTTACTTCCTTAGTAGATTGTGGAAATGCTGTGGATATAATACATCTAGATTTCAGTAAGGGATTTGACAAAGTGCCCCACAATATCCTGATCAGCAAACCAGTTAAGTGTGGACTGGATGGGACTACTAGGGATGTGTGAAGTGAACACACCCCAGCTTAGGTTCTCTGGGCACCTGCTGAAGCACCGACCCCACTCACCAACCCCCAGGCCCGCGCTTGAGACGCCACAACCTCGGTGAGTCACCTCTAATATTGCACATATTAAGCTTTCCCGGCCCCAAAGTGCACATATTTAAATTTTTAAAAGCTCCCTTTTTCCTGTAGAAAAAGAGGCAGCAAAATGGCTGGCACTTGCCAGACGGGTCATGGTGAGTCCAGGAGGGCGTGAGCGGGTGCGAGTGAGGGGAAGGGCTCGGTGGGCACAGTGTGGAGGTTGCAGGCGGGGGGGGCTGATGGACTCCCAGACCCCAGTCAGGCATCCGTGACATCCCTAGGCACACTACTACCAGGTGGATCCACAGCTGGCTGGAGAACCATACTCAGAGTGCTCGTCAATGGTTCCTCATCAAACTGGAGGGAGGTATTGATTGGGGTGCCATAGGGCTCAGTCCTGAGCCCTGTACTCTTCAACATTTTTATTAATGGCTTGGAAGAAGAGGGGGGGGAGAATGCTTATCATTTTTGCAGATCACACAAAATTGGATGGGATAACTAATACCTTAGATGACAGAAACAATCTTGATAGATTAGAAAACTGGGCAGAAAATAACAATGAACTTCAACAGAGACAAGTGCAAAGTTCTTCATTTGGGGGGGGGGGGGAATGTAGGTATAAGATAGGAGTACCTGACTTGGAAATAGTACATGTGAAAAGGATCTTGGAGGTTTAGCCGATCACAATGAATGTGAATCAGTAGTGTGATGTGCCTGCAAAAAAGGCAAATGCAATTTTAGGTTGCATCAACAGAAGTATAGTTTCAAAATCATGGGAAGTAATAGTTCCATTCTACTCTGTGCTGGCCAGACCTCACTTTGAATACTGTGCAGTTCTGGACACCACACTTTAAGAAGAATTCAGATAAATTGGAATGAATTCAGAGAAAGGCAACAAAGATGATCAGGGGACTAGAAACTAAGTCCTATGAGGAAAGGTTGAAGGATCTGGATATGTTTAGCTTTGAATAGAGAAGACTGAGGTGGGATATGATAGCACTTCTCACATAACTAAAGGGCTGTCACACAGAAGAGGGCCACAACCTGTTCCCTATCATTAAAGACTGCAGGACACAAAATAACAAGTTTGTTACAGGACAGCAGAGTTTGGCTGAATGTCAGGAAAAATGTCCTAATGGTCAGAGCAGTCAGACAATGGGATCAACTGCCTAGGGAAGGTAGTGGGCTCTCTGTCACTGGAGGTATTCAAGCAGAGGCTGTTTAACCATTTGTTAGGGATGCTTTAAACTGGATGCCTGCACTGAGCAGGGGGTTGGACTTGATGGCCTAAATGGGCCCTTCCAACTCTATGATTCAATATGATTCTGTGGTTTGATAATGGATTTGGACTCCTTTGTGGAGTTTCAGGATAGATGTCTCCTGCTGCTATTACCACTGCTGTTAGTATTACTGCTACTACTATTTTGTTGTGAATATTATTTTCATCACATGCCGTTTTGGGCCTATTATGGCAATTTCTCGAATTTGAGAAAGTAATCAGGTTTTTCATAGCCCTTAAAACAATTTCCTAACAGAAGATGTTTGCTTCCTCCACTGCAGATCCCTAAAGAATTCCTTTGGTGTCATGGATATTCCCCATATATTCCCTCTTCTCAGTCATGCAGAGGAATCCAGTTGACAGGGTATAAAAAGAATGTACATAATCTATAATTAAAGAAGCCACTTAGGTTGACTTTTTCCTGATGAAATGTAGCTTGCTCATTAAGCAATGCGTGTGTTTTCCAGTCAGTTTTGTTAGTGTTGTGTGGGCACAGGAAATGCTGAAATCTGTGGTGAATGAAAAGGAATGACCTTGCAGCTGTGCAGTCTCAACTGATACCTTCTTTTAACACTTGTGTGACAGTTTCTTCTTAAATAATTGATTTACTGCACGTGTGCTAACAGTTATTCCTCCCTTAATTTGTTTCTCTGCTTTAGAATTTCCTTTTGCACATTTAAAGAGTTACTCTCTGCACATTTTTATTTAGTAGTAACACCCTAAACTCAGTGGGCCAAACAGGATCCTGCCACTTCCTGGTTGTCTGTCAGTGTCAATGCAGCATGGCAGCAGGAGCCAGGAGGAAATAATGAATAGATCTTGAAGTCCTAAAGATGTATGTAGAAACTGCTGAAGGTGGCTTATGGGTGCATTGTCAGCAGCACATCCAAATTATGCAACTGGTTCCCTATTGCTTTCTTGGTTCAATTTAGGGATGTCAGAGAATTCCAGCATGGATCTCGGTGAGGCCGAATGCCAGTGCATTCGGCCCCCTGAAATCTGTGGCAGAACGAAGCCTCCCCCAACCCACGAAAGGAGCGCGAAACGGAGCACTTAACCTGCTGCTGTCCGTGCTGACTTGCGAATGGTAGCTGCCCTGCGGCCGCCATTTACTTCTTCATCATAGCCATGATAGGCTACATAAGTATTTATGTAGCCTATCATGGCAAGCCAAAAAAAGAAACAGCATACACAAATGGAGGCGGCTACTGTGGCCACCATTTGCGTTCCCTATTTTTCGCTGTTTTAGCCTACGTAAATATTTACGTAAGCTATTACAGCGAAAAAAAGGGGAACGCAAATAGCATAGTGGGCGCCATATGCGTTCCTTTTTTTTCCGCCGTTTTAGCCTACATAAATATTTACGTAAGCTATTATGGAAAAAAAAAAAAAAGAACGCAAATAGCACCCACTACGCTACTTGCGTTCCCCTTTTTTTTGCCGAAATAGCCTACATAAATATTTACGTAGGCTAAAACGGCAAAAAATAGGGAACGCAAATGGTGGCTGCCGTAGCCGCCGCCATTTGCGTACGCTGTTTTTTGTTTTTGTTTTTGCTTGCCATGATAGGCTACATAAATACTTACATAGCCTATCTTGGCAGCTTCTCTGGACGCAAATGGCGGCCACTACAGCGGCCGCCATTTGCACCTGCAGCAGCCCATCCGCAGCTGGAACTCTGGCTGCAGGCGGCCCTGGCAGAGCAGAGCCAACCCAGCGAGGATTCCGGGGGGAGGGACAGAGCGTCTCCCCCCCACCGTGAATCCAAGCTGCGAAAAGGTAAGTGACTTTCGTACATCCCTAGTTCAATTTAAGATGATAGTGATGATGACCTAGAAATCTCTAAAGGGTCAATAACAGAATACCTCTGCCCCTATATTCCAACACTACTTTTCAGATCAAACAGATGGCAAGGAGAGGCTTTTAAACTTACAATCTATTTACCAAGTTAGGGTGTGCAGAGAGGTGTTCCTGGAGTCTACTCCTAGAATTCCATTCCCCTAGAGCAGATGGGGAACCTGTGACCCTCCAGATGTTGTTGGACTATAACTCTGGCTGAAGTTGATGAGATTTAGGAGTCCAACAACAGCTGGAGGGTCACAGGTTCCCCACTAGTTCCCTGGAGATCTACCACAGCCCAATCAAGGTGTCTTCTTGATGCTGTATGAGAACTTTTAATTCAATTTGGTTTCTCCCACATTCAGTTGTTTAAGATCTCAAGTTCTTTCCTTCCTGAATATGGAGATATTTGTGAATTTTGGTAAATTCTTATCAAAAACAAACTGAAACAAACTTCTTACCCATCCCTCATAAAAATAAATGAAGGGATGAATCAGATGTAACCATTGTTGTCTCACATGTAATGCACAATACATGTTCTCTAAATGCAAATACAAGGGGCTTAGTATTTATTTTTCTGTATACAGGAGCTGCTCATTTAGAAGCCATAGTTTTGCAAATGCTATTTCCTGAACATATTCTTGTGTTGTGCAGTGCTGAGTTTTTCTGATCAGAAACAAATTTTGACTTCACCACCAAACATTAGGGATGTACGAAATCCCTACCTGGCTCCATGCCAGTGAATCCGCAGTCAGCGGGAGGCACTCCGTCCCTCCCCCCAGAATCCTCCCCGGCCGGCTACGCCATTTGCGTGGCTGCCTTTTGCTGTGATAGGCTACGTAGGTATTTACGTAGCCTATCATGGCTTACTGCAAGGACACAAATGGTGGCCAGTACGACGGCTGCCATTTGTGGCCACAGCAGCCCAGCAGTGGCTGGGAGACCAGCAGGAGCTGCCGCCGGAGCCGCTGGAGCCACAGGATCCGCCGCCAGCTATGTTCCGACCTGGGGGGATTCCGCGGGGTGGGGGAGGCTGTTCCACCATGGATTCCGGGGGGGGGTGGACTCCAAAGAATCTGGTCTCACTGAAGTCCGTGGCAGAATTCTCTGACATCCCTACTAAACATTAAAGAAACTGCAAACAAAGCAATCTAGACACAATTCAATACAGTGTCTTTAAGTCATGCAGTTCCAATGGATGTAAGCATGCTTAACTCTGTGTTGGATTGTGGTCCTAGAGTTTATGTGTGTTATTACTTTACTGACTGCAAGTGTCACTAATTCGATAATAGATAATCTCTTCTGAAACATCTCACCAAACCCCCAATAAATAATAATCCAGACTCAGTCATATTTAAAGTCAACCCATTGAAAGTATGACTAAATCTGGATCCAACCCAAAGTTTCCAGGCACATGTCACCCATAATTACAGAGTTCATGCAACTTGCTTCTGTGTGCTTTTCTTGCTGTGTGCTTCTAGTGTTTCTTCCACTAGAAGCACGCAGCAAAGTATTTGTAGATATATAGTGTTATATACAGTGCTTGCACGGAGTGGAAGATAGCTTGTGCAACTGATCATTCTCTTCCCCTCCTCCTCCTATACATGCTCCAAAAAGCCTCTCCAGCAGGCTCCTGGGCTGTGTTGTATGGGGCTGCAGGAGGAATAACCTGAAATGGAGCATTGCAGGGAAGTTGTGAACCTAAAACACTACTGTGAATTGTGCATTCAGGGGCCTGGCTTCATAGGTGATTTGCTGTGGATTGGGACCTTTTGGAGGTCCTTTGCATCAAATGACATCGTGGCCAGTCTGCAGCCACCCCAGAGTTTACCTGTGGGGAAGCTGCATTTTTGCAGAGTACTTCAACTCTGTTCCCCCCGCCTTTTAATTCAGCTCCCCTGCGTTTCAGTAGGGATGTACGAAAGTCACTTACCTTTCGCGGATTATGTTGATGGGGGGGAGGCATTCTGTCCCTCCCCCTGGAATCTTCGACAGGGGGGAGGCGATCCGTTCCTCCCCCCCGGAATCCTCCGTGGCCGGCTATGCTCCGCGGCAGCTCCGTGGAGCAACCGGCCAGGCCCAGCCAGGCCAGAGCCGTCCGCAGCCGGATTTCTGGCCGCGGAGGGCTCAAGGGGGGGGAAACCCACGTACACAAATGGCGGGGGCTACGGCCACCACATTTGTGTTCCTTATTTTTGCCATCTTAATCCACATAAATATTTACGTAGACTAAGACGGCGAAAATAAGGAGAATACAAATAGCGTAGCAGACGCTATTTGCGTTCCCCATATTTTTGCCGTCTTAGTCTACGTAAATATTTATGTAGACTAAGACGGCCCAAAATAAGGAACGCAAATGGCAGCGGCCGTAGCCGCCACCATTTGCGTACACCTTTTTTTTACCCAGACGTTTTAGGCTACATAAAAACTTACGTAGCCTATCACGTCTCTGTAAAAAAAAAAAAAAAAAACCACCTGCAAATGGCGGCGGTGGCAGCCGGTCGGAAGACCAGCCGCCACAGCTGCCGCCACTGCCGCAGCCACCGCCACCCGGAAGATCCGCCCCAGGTAAGTCTTGTCCCGGGGGGGATCCACGGGGGGGTGGCAGGCCGTTCCGCCACAGATTTCGGGGGGCTGAATGCACTGGCATTCGGCCTCACCAAGATCCGTGGCAGAATTCTCTGCCATCCCTACATTTCAGCTGCTGTGTGCCCATCCCTCCACTTTAAGTTCGGTATGACTGGGCATTCCTAGGGGTGTGTCTTTCATTGGACCGTGACCTCAGTAATCTAGGTAAATAGAGTAGCTAGCCTGCTCATCAAAGTGCTAGAGCACTCTTCTATGCCTTCAGAATCATGCTGTACTTCCTTTTCACCAGTGGGTGTAACTAGCCTCCATTTCCCAGCCTGTCCCCCTTGAGAGCCTTCTCTAATGCTTGTGTAACTTTGCTTTTCTGATGCTTGAGTTACTTCGCTGCTTCTCTGCAAGGAGGGAAAGGGCTGCCGTTGCCTCCCTCTGCTAGAGCAGCTGCTGCTGCTGCTGCCTCTGCTGGATTCCTCTTCTCCTCCTTCTCCACATTCTTTAGTTTTCACTGTATCATCATATTGATAAAGCAAAATACCAGGGCTGCAGGCTCCCACTCCTGGCTGCCTCCTCTTGCTAGCTAGCTAGTACTTGAAATAGCATGGCTCTGATTTTCTCAATGGGAAAAAGATGCTACAGATTTTCAATGGGGGGAAATCAGGTAACAGAGGCTGCAGACTGAGAATGGGTGAAGCAGCTAGATTGCTGTATTTACTCCCTGGAAAAGGAGGAAGGGGGTGGGAGCTCTAACTCCCTGACTGTTGGCTGGAATGGGGCAAAATTACACTGATGGGGGGCTCTCATGGAGAACCTTCAGATGCTATCAGGAATAATAATGTGGGAGCCAGTGGGAGCCTAGACAGGAGTGGGAAACAAGCCCCTCTCATTGGTTGAGCAGCACCTGCTAGGTTGATGACGTTCATTTCTACTCCCCCCCCCCCAATCCAGAAGTATGTTGCTTTCAAGTGCTGTGTCACCTATCAAAAGCAGATTTTTAAGGGATGGTACATTTGGCTTTTCTTGCTTTGTGTATCGCTGACAGACCAAAGCCAATTCCATGAAAATCCGGATAATACTCCAACACACTTCCCATTCCGAAGATCCCTCTCCCTCTCACAGCCAACCAGTGTTCCCAATCTGGCAAGAATGGTGAAGAGATGAGGATCAAATCCAATGTCATGCTAGCAGATGCCTGCTAGTGCAATGGGACTTCCTCCCTGTCTTTTTTCTCTGCAGCCCTCCGTGCCACCCAAAAATCTGCTCCGGAGGATTTTCCAGCCCTCTGGAGCAGATTTTGAGGATGTGCAGGAGGCTGTACAGAGAAGGGGGACCTCCTGATTCTGCTGACAGAAGCAGTTCCATCCACAGAACAACACCATAGGAAACAACCCCGAGTGTCTAGACCAGTCGTATCCAAACACACCCCATGATTAAAAATTTTTCGAGCATGCACCCCAATGTATGTATGTCTTATTTATAAATTTTGTACATGTACTACTGTACTAATACACTATGTACATTATAAAACATACACAAAAACAGAAATTATAAAGGATGAAATAAAGATGAAATAAACAATGTTTTTAAACCATGTTTTTTTGTTTTATTTATTAATGATACAAAACCCCTTTTTGCTTTCACTAAAAAAAATTATTTTAGTGAGAGCAATGTGATTGCTCATGGGCGAATTTAACTCAGGTGACCATTGTATCTACTACTGTGGGCAAGAATCCCTTAGAAGAAATGGAGTAGCACTCATAGTCAACAAAAGGGCGGGAAAAGCAGTACTGGGGTACAATCTCAAAAAACGACAGAATGATCTCAGTACGAATCCAAGGCAAACCATTCAACATCACAGTAATTCAAGTCTATGCCCCAACCACTGAGGCCGAAGAAGCTGAGGTTGATCGGTTCTATGGAGACCTACAACACCTTCTAGAACTAACACCAAAAAAAGATGTCCTTTTCATCATAGGGGATTGGAATGCCAAAGTAGGAAGTCAAGAAATCACCGGGATAACAGGCAGGCATGGCCTTGGTGTACAAAATGAAGCAGGACAAAGGCTAATAGAGTTTTGCCAAGAGAACACACTGATCATAGCAAACACTCTTTTCCAACAGCACAAGAGGCGACTCTACACATGGACATCACCAGATGGTCAATATTGAAATCAGATTGATTATGTACTTTGCAGCCAAAGATGGCAAAACTCTATACAGTCAGTAAAAACAAGACTTGGAGCTGACTGTGGCTCAGATCATGAGCTGCTTCTTGCAAAATTTTGGCTTAAATTGAAGAACGTAGGGAAAACCACTAAGCCATTCAGGTATGACCTAAATTATATCCCTTATGAATATACAGTGGAGGTGAGGAATAGATTTCAGGGATTAGACCTGATAGACAGAGTGCCTGAGGAACTATGGACGGAGGTCCATAAAATTGTTCAGGAGGCAGCAACTCAATCCATCCCAAAGAAAAAGAAATGCAAGAAAGCCAAGTGGCTGTCTGATGAGGCTTTACAAGTAGCTGAGGAAAGAAGGGAAGTGAAAAGCAAGGGAGAAAGGGGAAGATATATCCAACTGAATGCAGAGTCCCAGAGAATAGAAAGGAGAGACAAGAAGGCCTTCTTAAATGAACAATGCAAATAAATGGAGGAAAACAACAGAATGGGAAAGACTAGAGATCTCTTCAAGAAAATCGGAGATCTCAAGGGAATGTTTTGTGCAAAGACAGGCATGATAAAGGACAAAGAAGGCAGGGACCTAACAGAAGCAGATGAGATTAAGAAGAAGTGGAAAGAATACACAGAAGAACTATACAGGAAAGATCTGAATGTCCCTGATAGGCATGATAGTGCGGTCACTGAACTTGAGCCGGACATCCTAGAGAGTGAAGTCAAGTGGGCCTTAGGAAGCATTCGTAACAACAGAGCTAGCGAAGATGACAGTATTCCAGCTGAGCTATTTAAGATCCTAAAAGATGATGCTGTTAAAGTGCTGCACTCAATATGACAACACACTTGGAACACTCAACAATGACCAAAAGACTGGAAAAGGTCAGTTTACATTCCAATTCCAAAGAAGGGCAATGCCAAAGAGTGTTCAAACTAATTGCGCTCATTTCACATGCCAGCAAGGTGATACTCAAAATCCTACAAGCTAGGCTTCAGCAGTATGTGAACCGAGAACTACTGGAAGTAGAAGCTGGGTTTCGAAGAGGCAGAGGAACTAGAGATCAAATCGCCAACGTTCACTGGATCATGGAGAAAGCAAGAGAATTCCAGAAAAATGTCTATTTCTGCTTCATTGACTATGCTAAAGCCTTTGATTGTGTGGATCACAACAAACCGTGGCAAATTCTTAAAGAGATGTGAGTACCAGACCACCTTACCTGTCTCCTGAGAAACCTGTACAAGGGTCAAGAAGCAACAGTAAGAACAGGACATGGAACCACCAATTGGTTCAAAATTGGGAAAGGAGTACAACAAGGCTGTATATTGTTGCCCTGCTTATTTAATTTATATGCAAAGTACATCATGATAAACGCCGGGTTGGATGAATCACAGGTCGGAATTAAGACTGCTGGGAGAATTATCAACAACCTCCGATATGCAGACGATACCACCCTAATGGCAGAAAGCGAAGAGGATCTCAAGAACCTCTTGTTGAGGGTGAAAGAGGAGAGTGCAAAAGCTGGTTTGAAACTCAACATTAAAAAAACTAAGATCATTGCATCTGGCCCGATCACTTCCTGGCATATAGAAGGAGAAGAAATGGAAGCAGTGACAGATTTTATTTTCTTGGGCTCCAAGATCACCGCAGACAGTGACTGTAGCCATGAAATTAAGACGCTTGCTCCTTGGGAGGAAAGCTATGGCAAACCTAGACAGCATAGTAAAAAGCAGAGACATCACCTTGCCGACAAAGATTCATATAATCAAAGCTATGGTTTTCCCAGTAGTAACGTATGGCTGTGAGAGCTGGACTATAAGGAAGGCTGAGCGCCAAAGAATTGATGCTTTCGAACTGTGGTGCTGGAGAAGACTCTTACAAGTCCCCTGGACTGCAAGGAGGTCCAATCAGTCCATCCTAAAGGAAATCAACCCTGAGTGCTCATTGGAAGGACAGATACTGAAGCTCAAATATTTTGGCCACCTAACGTGAAAACTCCCTGGAAAAGACCCTGATGCTGGGAAAGATTGAAGGCAAAAGGAGAAGGGGAGGGCAGAGGATGAGATGGCTAGATAGCATCACCGATGCAATGAATATGGACTTCAGCACACTCCAGGAGAAAGCGGAGGACAGGAAGGCCTGGCACGCTATGGTCCATGGGGTCACGAAGAGTTATTATTTTTGAGAACCTTGGTTTAACACTTGGTGATACAGCGAGTCGAAGGACTGGTTCTAAGTTCAGTTTATTTTTATATTTGGTTTTAATGGCTGTCACAGCTGACACAGCATGCACTTTCTTCTTTGCCTCATTCTACCAGAGGAGAGTGGGGAGGGTTGATCTCTGTCCCACTGTCCTTCGGCGGGATGGCACCTGCTCTGGTGCCACTGCCAAGGAAGTAGCTATGCCTTCCTCTGCTGTGCCTGGGAGCGACTGCCACAGTTGCGCCCGGTGTCTGCAGCAGAGGCAGGACTGGACTGGATCCAGGAGAGAAATGCCGTGGAACTTCCCCCGTGGCTCCCGTCCCATCCTGCTGCCTCCACTGCCATCATTGCACACAATGGCAGCTCGTCAGGGCAGCGGTAGGCTGCTGAATGATCAGGAGGCTGACGCACCCCAATGGATTGTCTTGTGCATGCCCTGGGGACTGCGCACCCCACTTTGGAGCCTACTAGTCTAGACGATGAGGGTTGTGCAAATCAGCAAGGCACAAACTTGTCAGAATTCTCCAAATTCCATCTCAAAGCTAGTTCCAACTCACGTCCATATCAGATTGGGAACTTTGTGGGGGAGTTGCATGAAAATTTGTGCATATTTTTGTGCGCATTTTCCCAAAAGTACACATCACCTGTGTGCATATTTCTCCCATTGATTAGAGCATCTTTGTATGCATTTTTCAAAAGTACACATTTTTTCCATACACATGTATTTATTTATTACAATATTTGTATATCACTCCACATCCAAAGATCTTGGAGCGGTAAAGAGCAGACAGGATAAAATAATTTTTAAAATGTTAAAATAATTAATGTTTTTAAAAAGAAATGGAGTTCTGACAAACCAAGTTTTGATAAACCATGGCTGGTCACTCAAGGAAGGCCTCTCGAAATAACAATGTTTTCAGGGGGCGCCAGAAGCAACACAATGTTGGCCCCTGCCTGACCCCCAAAGGCAGGGAATTCCACAGGAAGAGGGCCACCACAATGAAGGCTCTTTTTTGGTGGACTCCAGTTGGGCTGTGGTTCCATGTGGAACCACCAGGAACATGCCCTCTATTGACCATTGTTCAAATGTACACAATGTACACATTTTTCAAATGCATTTGTTTAGTCCCACAAATCGCATCACAAGCTTGGAAATGTATGGACTTCGACTGCAGTTTGCATTCAGGTCTACATTGCATTCCAGGAGGTGCAAAGTGGATAAATAAATTCTGGTCAAAAACAAACAAACAAAATTCTCATACATCCCTACCCACTACGCTCTCTCCTGACCAACTCGTGAGAAACTTTCTCCAGGGGCAGTCCAGCTAATTCTTCAAGGATTGTGTGCCAACATATTTCAACATAGTTCCTGACATAGAAGCATGACAATAACATGGATCATATCATTCTTCTTTTTCACTTTTGAACAAATAAGTGTGAGATGGGATATGTTAGGATTAGGAACATCATTAGACTTTAAAAGGCAACCTGAAAGAGTACACACTATGTGTCCTATTTTGGCTGCTACCTTCTCTACAGTGCTAATAATATCAAGTTTGAGAAGTGTTAATGACCCTCATTCCAGACTTCTATTAGAAAACTAGCAGTCTGAAACTCTGAATACATTTGTCATAAGGAGAAGACTTAAATGGTGTGGTGTAATTGCCACCTGCCCTGGGGAACGTTTCTATCTTGTTGTTGACTGATACTGAGTCTTGGGTCATGCTTTGCGAAAACAAGAAATGCCTACGATACAACCGTTTGTAGTGCATACAAATCAAAAGATTTACAGTGTGTGTGTGTGTGTGTGTGTGTGTGTTTGAAGAGAGCTAGCTGCTCTTATTGCACTATTTGGACTTTCCCCCAAAAGCCATGTAAGAGTGAACCTACTGTTTAGGGCAAATGGAAGCCTTTAGCATACATGTGTCAATATGGCTTTGCAGCTCTCTTTTTGCGTGCAAAGGGTTAAAAGCCATACTGACGTAAAGGCTATTCTTTTGCAGCTTATTTTGCCTCCTTCCTAAACACTGCACATTGGATGTGCATAGCAAAGATCTGAAAGACCTGTGTGCCAGTACTTTACTTACATTAAATGACTGTAATTTAATGACTGTGATGTAGAATTGCCCACCAAGATTCAATTATCTTCAGACATAAAAGTAAAGCAAGTAAGGGGGCTAGAAGTAATATGCATAGTGATCACAGCCTTTTCTTCTTTTGACTGAGGCAACAATAAAGGGAAACCTTTTCAAAACTTCCAAATCAAACATACTTTTTGACAGGGGAGCTAGGAAACATATATCTTCAGTTGCAAATGTGATATAAAATAGAACTATGAATACTTGGCAGCATCAGCAGGAGTCACTAAACATACAAAAGGTGAAAACCTTTATTATTTGGAGACACACACCCCCGACACCCTCTAATACCTTCCCTGAATATGCTTTCCTTTTTGAAGTGGGAGGGGCAGAAAAAAATCTTGATTTTCCAAAGTGGTGGGAGCATTTGAACCTGATCCTAAGAAACATTTTAGTACTTTAAAACCTTTAAAACATATATTGTTCATTTAGTTGAGTACTTATTCATTTTTTAAATATGTGTACCCCATGTTGTTCAAGGAGGCTTACAAAAGTTAAAAACCAATTAATGTGAAAGCAGCATAAGTAAAACCATTTTCGCTTGGCATCTAAAAGATTTAGGAGCTGGTATCAGGCAGCTATGTTTGAGAGAGCATCCCACAGTCCATATGTCACAATGGAGAAAGCTCTGTCCTTTAGAACCTCACTCCTAACTTCCAAAGGTGGGCGGTACCTGGAACAGGGAAAGAATCTACTGATGATGAACTCAACCAACAGGCAGGTTCATGTTGTCGAAGGTGGCCATACACTTGACAGGCCCTGGTCCCAGGTCTCTAGAGGTCAAACAGTATTTTGAATTATGCCCAGAAATAAACTGCAAGCTAGGGAGGTTCTTTCAACACTGGAAAAATGTTATCAGTCCAGGCAGTGTTAGTAACTTGGCTTCCATATTCTGAACATGTTGAAAATTCAGGAACCATTTTGATGGGCAGCTCCATCTATAATGCATTGCAGTAATCTAATCAGGGTGCTAACTGTGGAAAGATCTTGTCAGTGTAATGAGCAATATGTTTAAAGTTATTCACAACACAAATGTGCAATGAACTGTCAGGGTTGTATCTGAGGCCCATACAGTCCCAAAGCAGCTCTGATTCTGAGGAGGAGAGGCAACTTGTACAGGAGGAACTCTCTCAGACTTCGGAGGTGCAGCTGGAGGGGGAGCCTTCCCCTTCTCACATCCCTGGGAGCAACAGTGAGCCAGGCGTGGAAAGGGAGGGACAACCTGAGCTTTTAGACGCGAGGCACAGACGCAGGCACAAGCGAGAGATCGCAGGGGCCAAGCTTCGGCACTCAGCCCGATTGGCTCGATGTCAACAGCTGCGCCAGAAGCATCACAGGAGAGGGGGAGATCTTCCCCTCCCACCCATTAAGTTCAGAGAATTGCCGCTCTTTTCCCAAACGGAGATCAACTGACATCCTAACCCTTAGAACCCCTGCCCACGGCCAGGGAGATTTTTGTCACATGTTTTCCAGCTCCATGGATGGCCAGAGGGACTTATTTCAGATCGGGAGGCCCAATTCACAGCTCATTTCTGGCGGGAGTTGCTTGGGCTACTCAATGTGACTCTAAAGCTTTCCTCTGCTCACCACCCCCAGATGGATGGTCAGACTGAATGCACCAATGCCACTCTAGAACAATTATGCTGTTATATAAACTACCAACAAGACGACTGGTTTTCCCTGCTGCCTCTGGCAGAATTTGCTTACAACAATGCATGTCATGCCTCAACCCACCAAACTCCTTTCTTTGCCAGTTTTGGGTACCATCCCAAGTCTTTCCCCTCCTCGCTTGGTCCTGCTTCAGTACCCACAGCCCATGAGTTTTTAGAGGAATTGCACTCAGCACACCAGGTTTTATGGGACTCCATTGAACAAGCAGAAGCAGCGTATAAAGAAACTGCAGACTGGTGTCACCAGCCCAGCCCGCCCCTGCAGCTGGGAGACTGGATTTGGCTGTCCACCCAATACCACCCCTCTCGCTCCCCCTCTAAGAAGCTTGCAGCCCACCAGACAGGTCCTTTCCAAATTATGGCCCAGATTAACCCTGTTGCTTTTCGCCTGGCTCTTCCCCCCTCCATGAAGGTGCATCCTGTGTTTCATCGCTCCTTGCTTTCCCCACTGGTCTCTGGTGATCCCCATCACTCCATCTGCACCCCCCGCCTTTGGTGCTGGTGTATGGGGGAGGAATTTGAAGTTGCTGACATCCTGGACTCGCGCCTTTCCCAAGGGTGCCTGCAATACTTGGACTGGAAGGGGTATGGCCCAGACAAATGCTCCTGGGAACCATCTGAACATGTGCATGCCCCTTTGCTGCTGAGACTCTTCCACCAACAATACCTCCACAAGCCCGGGGCCCCAGGGGGGGAGAAAGGGGGGGCCTCATGGGAGTGGGGATGATGTCAGGGTTGTATCTGAGATCACAGAGTCTCAAAGCAGCTCTGATTCTGAGGAGGAGAGACAACTCGTGGGGGAGGAACTCTCTCAGACTCCAGAGGCGCAGCTGGAGGGGGAGCCCCCCCTTCTCACATCCCTGGGAGCGACAGCGAACCAGGCATGGAAAGGGAGGGACAACCTGAACTTTTAGATGCGAGGCGCAGATGCAGGCACAAGTTAGAGATCGCTGGGGCCAAGCTTCGGCACTCAGCCCGATTGGCTCAACGTCAACAGCTGCGCCCAGAAGCATCACGGGAGAGGGGGAGATCTTCCCCTCCCACCCCTTACGTTCAGAGAATTGCCGCGTTTTTCCCAAACAGAGATCAACTGACATCCTAACCCTTAGAAACCCCTAGATGGCTGTTCCTTTGTAGTTCCTCTGAGTCTCAAGCAATTAGCATCTGTATGCCTCATTGGGATAAATGGAATTAGAGCCTTGGAAAGCAGCCCTTTGGTCTGAGTGCTGATTTTGGCTATTGGAGTATTCAGTAGGCAACAGGAGAACCTTGACATGAACTACCTCATCACATGTACAAGAACTCTAATATGTATGTGGAATCATATGTCTTATTATACTATTATTGATTTTATACAACCAATAAATCCAAGTGCTAGGAAATAGCTCTGATAATTAAATTGGTATTGGTACTCTGCATGGAAAAAAAACCTTCCTATGACCCTCAAATATCTGGAATCTGGCACTTTTCATGGTACAGTGATTCACAGTGGGGTAATCACAGCATTACAGGATAATTAACTAAATATACAAAGACAGATACACATCCTTTCTATCACATGTAAATATACATGCAAATATACATTCACTTCTGGATCCAAGGATGGACAGCCATTCACAAATAGCATATGGTGTTTTGCACCTTGATATACATACATGGAGGGCCAGCCTCTGGATTGAATCTTTCTAAAAACATGTGGAGCAAAATCCAGTGTGGGTTTGTGCACACTGAACAGCAATGTCCTCTGCACATTGCAACCACATTGCTGAATTGGGGCACATGAAGAGAAATGAAATTAAAGTAGACTTTTGATCCCACCCCCACACTCTTATCACCATCACCACTCTGCCCTCACCATCACCACTTTGTGGTAAGGAATGAAGATGTCAATTATAAAGCTAATACTGTGATATGTGAGCTTGAAAGTATCCCCCCCCCCCAATGCACACTGCTGAAGCATTATTCTCCAGGAAACAAATCCCTGTGTGTAGAATTTAAGCCGAAATTGCAAAATTTCGGCTTAAATTGAAGAACGTAGGGAAAACCACTAAACCATTCAGGTATGACCTAAATCATATCCCTTATGAATATATAGTGGAGGTGAGGAATAGATTTCAGGGATTAGACCTGATAGACAGAGTGCCTGAGGAACTATGGACGGAGGTCCATAACATTGTTCAGGAGGCAGCAACGAAATCCATCCCAAAGAAAAAGAAATGCAAGAAAGCCAAGTGGCTGTCTGATGAGGCTTTACAAGTAGCTGAGGAAAGAAGGGCAGCAAAAAGCAAGGGAGATGGGGGAGATATACCCAAGTGAAAGCAGAGTTCCAGAGAATAGCAAGGAGAGACAAGAAGGCCTTTTTAAATGAACAATGCAAAGTCAGAGATCTCAAGGGAACATTTTGTGCAAAGACAGGCATGATAAAGGACAAAGAAGGCAGGGACCTAACAGAAGCAGATGAGATTAAGAAGAGGTGGCAAGAATACACAGAAGAACTATACAGGAATGATTTTAATGTCCCTGATAGCCATGATAGTGCGGTCACTGAACTTGAGCCGGACATCCTCGAGAGTGAAGTCAAGTGGGCCTTAGGAAGCATTACTAACAACAAAGCTAGCAGAGATGACAGTATTCCACCTGAGCTATTTAAAATCCTAAAGGATGATGCTGTTACAGTGCTGCACTCAATATGACAACACATTTGGAACACTCAACAATGGCCGCAAGACTGGAAAAGGTCAGTTTACATTCCCATCCCAAAGAAGGGCAATGCCAAAGAGTGTTCAAACAACCGTACAATTGCGCTCATTTCACATGCCAGCAAGGTTATGCTCAAAATCCTACAAGCTAGGCTTCAGCAGTATGTGAACCGAGAACTACCGGAAGTACAAGCGGGGTTTCGAAGAGGCAGAGGAACTAGAGATCAAATCGCCAACATTCACTGGATCATGGAGAAAGCAAGAAAATTCCAGAAAAATGTCTATTTCTGCTTCATTGACTACACTAAAGCCTTTGATTGTGTGGATCAAAACAAACTGGCAAATGCTTAAAGAGATGGGAGTACCAGACCACCTTACCTGTCTCCTGAGAAACCTGTACAAGGGTCAAGAAGCAACAGTAAGAACCAGACATGGAACCACCAATTGGTTCAAAATTGGGAAAGGAGTATGACAAGGCTGTATATTTAATTATTTATTTAACTTATATTTCTATATTTATTTAACTTCTATGCAGAGTACATCATGAGAAACGCTGGGTTGGATGAATCACTGGTCAGAATTAAGATTGCCGGGAGAATTATCAACAACCTCAGATACTAATGGCAGAAAGTGAAGAGGATCTCAAGAGCCTCTTGTTGAGGGTGAAAGTGGAGAGTGCAAAAGCTGCTTTGAAACGCAACATTAAAAAAACTAAGATCATGGCATCTGGCCCCATCACTTCCTGCCATATAGAAGGGGAAGAAATGGAAGCAGTGACAGATTTTATTTTTCGGGGCTCCAAGATCACCGCAGACAGTGACTGTAGCCATGAAATTAAAAGACACTTGATCCTTGGGACGAAAGCTATGGCAAACCTAGACAGCATAGTAAGAAGCAGAGACATCACCTTGCCAACAAAGATTCGTATAATCAAAGCTATGGTTTTCCCAGTAGTAATGTATGGCTGTGAGAGCTGGACCATAAGGAAGGCTGAGTGCCGAAGAATCAATGCCTTTGAACTGTGGTGCTGGAGAAGACTCTTATGAGTCCCCTGGGCTGCAAGGAGGTCAAATCAGTCAATCCTAAAGGAAATCAACCCTGACTGCTCCTTGGTAGGACAGATAATGAAGCTGAAGCTCCAATATTTTGGCCACCTAATGCGAAGAGAAAACTCCCTGGAAAAGACCCTGATGCTGGGAAAGACTGAAGGCAAAAGGAGAAGGGGACGGCAGAGGATGAGATGGCTAGATAGCATCACCGATGCAATTAATATGAACTTGAGCACGCTCCGGGAGAGAGCGGAGGACAGGAAGGCCTGGTGTGCTACGGTCCATGGGGTCACGAAGAGTCGGACATGACTGAACGACTGAACAACAACAACAATGCGAAGAGAAAACTCACTGGAAAAGACCCTGATGCTGGGAAAGATTGAAGGCAAAAGGAGAAGGGGACGGCAGAGGATGAGATGGCTAGATAGCATCACCGATGCAATGTATATGAACTTGAGCACATTCTGGGAGGGAGTGGAGGGCAGGAAGGCCTGGCGTGCTATGGTCCATGGGGTCACGAAGAGTCGGACACGACTTAACAACTGAACAACAATCTTATCTATTGGAGGCACAACTGTGCCTCCAATAATAAAGAGAGATCAACTCACTGCGAATGTGCTCTTACTTTTTATAATGATGTTGGCACATGCCAGCGTACTAACAAGTCAAATGTGTATATCTCTAGCTTGCCCCTTTCCCCTTGCTCACCTGCCCAATCACTGCCTTGGAGAAGGGTCACAGCCCTGTGGTAGAGCACCTGCTTTGTATGCAAAGGGTCCCAGGTTCAAACTCTGGCATCTCCAGGTAGTGCTGAGAGATCTGCTGCCAGTCAATGTAGACAGTATTGAGTTACATGGACTAATAACCTGACTCAATATAAGCCACTTTCCTACATTACAGCTCCCTTTCCCTCATCTTCTGTCTGGGAAACAAACACGGCATTGAAGTAGGGATGTACGAATCCCACTTACCAGTCCACTGCCGGGGTCCGCTGGGGGGGAGAGGCGATCCGTCCCTCCCCCCCAGAATCCTCCCCAGCCAGCTCCACTCCACAGCAAGGCTGCGGAGCTGCTGGCCAGGGCCGGCCGCAGCCAGACTTCCGGCCGCTGCGGCCGCAAATGGCGTAGATACTTACATAACCTATCACAGCCTAATACAGGCACGCAAATGGCGGCTGCTACAATGGCCACCATTTGCGGCCGCAGTGGCCGGAAGATGACCTGGAGCCGCCGCTGCAGCCACCACCATTGGGTAGGTCCATCCCAGGGGGGGGGGATTTCAGGGGGTGGGGGGGGAGTCCGTTCCACCACGGACTCCGGCCTCACTGGAGTCTGTGGCGGATTTCTCCAACATCCCTACGTGAAAGTGATTCGGGCACCTGGCTGGAAGGCATTTTGTTTCCCAGCTGGACAAGATACAGACAGTAGCGATCGGGCAGGCAAACCAACAGGAAGGCGCAAGACTGACATATTGCTGTTCAGTCTGCTGGTGTGCTGCGCACAGTAGCCCCTGTCATGTGTTATACATGTGAAGGGAGCCCATGTGATTAAAGCTCTATTCTGCCACTATTTTGCATGTCCTGTCCTCCCACAAGCATCTTGGCTGAAAAAGGTTCCATTTTTTCTGGAACTATGAGCTAGCAAGGATCTAGGACAAAATGCCCTTGGAAGTTCCTGCTGAAACTCTCTATTGAAATGGATAAGGGAATGTCTCCACCCTCTGTCCCAGGAGTGGGCAAATCTTTGGGCTCTGAGGGCCACATACAGTCTTGGGTGGTGGATTGGGGTCTGCACATGCATGCATACACACACACACACACACTTGCACCCAGCCACCCACATTTTAGTGCACAGGGATATGGAGGTTCAAACTTCCCCTCACTGCCTGCAGAGAGATCAGGGGGTGTGATTGCTGGGGTGGTGGGAGGGAGTTTAAAATCCTGGCTGTGAATGATAAATACTACATAAGGCTTCATCTCCTTTAGAGATTAGGTAACGACTTTTATCTTTCATTGTTCTGCATATAACACTCCCAGCCCCAGCCCACCACATCACTGTGGGTACATGTTAAAAAATTACTATGATATTATTGCCACATGAAAACTGAATTATAGTTGTTTAAGGGTACACATTACAATTTTCACTAGAATTTAAGAAAAAGCCCTGGAAATATATATATATATATATATATATATATATATAATTAACTCTCATATCTGATAGCAGAATGAATTGAAAATTGTTGAAGTAATAATAACCTTCTCTGTGTGACGGTTATTTGTGGAAGTCTCAGCCTGTTAAAATTTTGTAAAGAATATTACATGGAATGAAATTTAAGCATGACTTTTCCACATACAGGTTTCTTAGCCAAAAATAATAATTAAAAAAATCATTATTGAGTGTCATTGAGCATTACTATTACTATTATTACTGGACATCATAAATAGTCTTGTTGAACAGCTAATAATGTTCTTTACAAGTGTGTTTTAACTAACACAAACACTGTCACAATTAAGCTTGATATGACCTAGGCTCATATTATTAGTTAGTCACAAGTTGAAATCCTTGATATTTTCAAGAATGGGTGATTCCCCCCCCCCCACTATAAATACTTCGGAATAGAGCACAGTCGTATGCATGTCAGCTCAAAAGTTCAATGGGACTTTCTCCCAGGCAAGTGCGTATAGGACTGCAGCCTAAATTTATATATGTATGTATATGTATATGTATATGTATATGTATATGTATATGTGTATATATATATATATATATATATATATTAGAATGGCTTGTTGCATTTCCCATTCTCTTTTATATTTTTCCATATTATCAAACCAAATCAAGTTTATTATACAGTCACAATACTGTACAGTCACAGTTTATTGTACAGTCACAAAACAGTCACTGTGCGATATAAACATCTATATTATCAGTACACTGAAAATATCCCACTGCAATTAGTGATGCAATCCTATATATGTCTACTGAAAAGTAAGTTCAGTAGGCCTTATGCCCAGGTAAGCGTGTATAGGATTGTAGCCTAAGTAGCTTTAATTTTCATGCATGTATTTCAAACTGGGTCCTTGTAGGCCATTTAGCCATATCAAGTTTTTCTTCAGATATTTCAGCTGATTCCCCCCACTCTTTCTTTTAGTCAGAACTGCACAACTTGCAGCTCACCAAGCAGAATGTAACCCACCAGCCGTATATAGTGGCCCATTTGAGAGCTTGTTAAGGCTCGAGTTACTTACTGCTTCCTTCCAGGGACTGCAAAAACAGGGGAGTTCTCAAGCAGTTGGAAAGTGTTGATATATGGTTCCATCAGGCCTTACTGAAAAGGCTACTTTCTGAAGAGGCTACTTTTTATTCTGAAGTAAAAGCAGGGACCCACTGTGGTCCCGATCTAGATCAGAGCTCCCACACCTGTCATTTTCCTTGCCAAAAGTGATCCATTAACAGATCTATCTAATGCTTCTCCTTTTAGAATTTTTCAAATTCTCATATACTGACAGTATCCAAGTGTTAGAAAGTTCTTCACGCACATCATATTTCAGTAAAAACGATCTTTAAAACCAACCCTATAAAGTAGGTTAGGTGAGGATGATAATCGCCACATGTCTTTCATTCTTATGCCCACATTTGTAATGTGGGATTAATCCTGCTACTCTACTTAATACTTTGTTTTTAAGGATCAGCGTGCTATAATGTACGTGAAAAACGTCATAATACTAAGGTGCTGTAAATGTCTGAGCATATGAACATTTTGAAATGAGAAATATTCAAAGGTATTCGTCTAGAATTCCCATTACAAATGTACTTTGTAAGCATAAGGCATTTTTGATGGACAGTATTGAACTGTATTCCTCCCACTCCCAAATTGGTTTTAGGAGATTATTAAAACAGTTTGGTGTATAATGTAAAGAGAATTTGCTTAATGTTAATTACGATAAACCTAAGATCATGGTATTCAGTAGAAGAACTCAGATCCATAATTGGACATTGGATGGGAAGTTATTGGAACAGGTGTCTTGTTTCAAATACCTAGGTGTTGTATTTCATCAGTCAGGTTCCTGGGAGGCTCATATTGATTATGCCAAGCAAAAGCTTGAAAAAGCTATGTTTGGCATTCTTAGATTTTATAGATCTAGAGGGGGTTATTTGGTTCCTCCAATTCTGGAAATTTTAAAAAAGAAAATCCTCTCTCAGTTGCTTTATGGAGCTACAATTTGGGCAATGGGAAATTTTTATCCCTTCAAAGTGGCCCAAAATAAATTTTCTCGGCTCCTGTTGGTAACTCCACCTTCAATAGCCTCAGTTTTGATTAGATCAGAGTTAGCCTTTTTCCCCATAAATGTGCTGGTTTACAAAGCAACCATCAATTATTGGTTGAAAATTCTTTTTTGTGAATCTACAGATTTTTTACCATCGGTATATGGGTAGATGAAATCTAACTCATGGCGAACCGTTGTATTGAGTTTAGTGGCCAAATTAGGATTCTAAGAAGGATGCTTGAGGAGCCTTGGTTTCCTTGCTGCCAAGACTTCAGTGAGGCAAAGAATAGTCGATGTGAGTGTTCAAGTAGATAATGGACTGTTGGGTATTTTAAAAGCAGCACCCATTTATAAGCACCTTTCCTCAGTTTCCTCACTGCCCCTGAAAATTCCAACTTATTTCACAGATTTAATGAGTTTTGAACTCAGCAAGGCTTTCACTAAAGCTTGCTTGAATATTTTAGCATTAGCAGTATTAGAGGGAAGATATAAAGGGATTCCATATATTGAAACGGTCTGTTCCTGTGATTGTAGGTCCATTGAAGATCTGGCCCATGTGGTACTTTGGTGCCCAAGATTTGAAGCAGAGCATGAGAGATTTCCCCCTTCATGGATCACTGCCTTCTTGTGGCGAAGGGGCTTGCGTAACTCAGTGAAGCCATAAGCTATGCCGTGCAGGGCCACCCAAGACGGACAGGTCATGGCAGAGAGTTCTGACAAAATGTGGTCCACTGGAGAAGGAAATGGCAACCCACTCCAGTATTCTTGCCAAGAAAACCCCATGGAACGTATCACAAGGCTAAAAGATATGACGCCGGAAGATGAGCCCCTCAGGTCGGAAGGTGTCCAATATACTACTGGGGAAGAGCAGAGGGTATTTCCAAGTAGCGCCAGAAAGAGTGAAGCTGCTGGGCCAAAACAGAGAGGACACTCAGCTGTGGATGTGTCTGGTGGTGAAAAGAAAATCCGATGCTGTAAAGAACAATATTGTTTAGGAACCTGGAATGTCAGATCAATGAATCAAGGTAAGCTGGAGGTGGTCAAACAAGAGATGGCAAGATTGAACATCGACATCTTGGGAATCAGTGAACTAAAATGGACAGGCATGGGCGAATTTAATTCAGATGACCATCATATCTACTATTGTGGGCAAGAATCCCTTAGAAGAAATGGAGTAGCACGCATAGTCAACAAAAGGGTGGGAAAAGCAGTACTGGGGTACAATCTTAAAAATGATAGAATGATCTCAGTACGAATCCAAGGCAAACCATTCAACATCACAGTAATTCAAGTCTATGCCCCAACCACTGATGCCGAAGAAGCTGAGGTTGATTGAATCTATGAAGACCTACAACACCTTCTAGAACTAACACCAAAAAAAGATGTCCTCTTCATCATAGGGGATTGGAATGCTAAAGTAGGAAGTCAAGAAATCACTGGGATAACAGGCAGGCATGGCCTTGGTGTACAAAATGAAGCAGGACAAAAGCTAATAGAGTTTTGCCAAGAGAACACGCTGATCATAGCAAACACTCTTTTCCAACAGCACAAGAGACGACTCTACACATGGACATCACCAGATGGTCAATATCGAAATCAGATTGATTATGTCCTTTGCAGCCAAAGGTGGAGAAGCTCTATACAGTCAGTCAAAACAAGACCTGGAGCTGACTGTGGCTCAGATCATGAGCTGCTTCTTGCAAAATTTCAGCTTAAATTGAAGAACGTAGGGATAACTACTAAACCATTCAGGTATGAACTAAATCATATCCCTTATGAATATACAGTGGAGGTGAGGAATAGATTTCAGGGATTAGACCTGATAGACAGAGTGCCTGAGGAACTATGGACGGAGGTCCATAACATTGTTCAGGAGGCAGCAACGAAATCCATCCCAAAGAAAAAGAAATGCAAGAAAGCCAAGTGGCTGTCTGATGAGGCTTTACAAGTAGCTCACGAAAGAAGGGAAGCGAAAAGCAAGGGAGAAAGGGGAAGATATATCCAACTGAATGCAGAGTTCCAAAGAATAGCAAGGAGAGACAAGAAGGCCTTCTTAAATGAACAATGCAAAGAAATGGAGGAAAACAACAGAATGGGAAAGACTAGAGATCTCTTCAAGAAAATTGGAGATCGCAAGGGAACGTTTTGTACAAAGACGGGCATGATAAAGGACAAAGAAGGCAGGGACCTAACAGATGCAGATGAGATTAAGAAGAGGTGGAAAGATAACACAGAAGAACTATACAGGAAAGATCTGAATGTCCCTGATAGGCATGATAGTGCGGTCACTGAACTTGAGCCGGACTTCCTAGAGAGTGAAGTCAAGTGGGCGTTAGGAAGCATTACTAACAACAAAGCTAGCAGAGATGACAGTATTCCAGCTGAGCTATTTAAAATCCTAAAAGATGATGCTGTTAAAGTGCTGCATTCAATATGCCAACAAATTTGGAACACTCAACAATGGCCGCAAGACTGGAAAAGGTCAGTTTACATTCCAGTTCCAAAGAAGGGCAATGCCAAAGAGTGTTCAAACTACCGCACAATTGCGCTCATTTCACATGCCAGCAAGGTGATGCTCAAAATCCTACAAGCTAGGCTTCAGCAGTATGCGAACCGAGAACTACCGGAAGTACAAGCAGGGTTTCGAAGAGGCAGAGGAACTAGAGATCAAATCGCCAACTTTCGCTGGATCATGGAGAAAGCAAGAGAATTCCAGAAAAACGTCTATTTCTGCTTCATTGACTACGCTAAAGCCTTTGATTGTGTGGATCACAACAAACTCTGGCAAATTCTTAAAGTGATGGGAGTAACAGACCACCTTACCTGTCTCCTGAGAAACCTGTACGAGGGTCAAGAAGCAACAGTCAGAACCAGACATGGAACAACCGAGTGGTTCAAAATTGGGAAAGGAGTACGACAAGGCTGCATATTGTCGCCCTGCTTATTTAACTTATATGCAGAGTACATCATGAGAAATGCCGGGTTGGATGAATCAGAGGTCGGAATTAAGATTGCTGGGAGAATTATCAACAACCTCCGATATGCAGATGATACCACCCTCATGGCAGAAAGTGAAGAGGATCTAAAGAGCCTCTTGTTGAGGGTGAAAGAGGAGAGTGCAAAAGCTGGTTTAAAACTCAACATTAAAAAAACTAAGATCATGGCATCTGGCCCCATCACTTCCTGGCATATAGAAGGGGAAGAAATGGACAGTGACAGATTTTACTTTCTTGGAACCAAGATCACCTCAGACGGTGACTGTAGCCATGAAATTAAAAGACGCTTGCTCCTTGGGAGGAAAGCTATGGCAAACCTAGACAGCATAGTAAGAAGCAGAGACATCACCTTGCCAACAAAGGTCCGTCTAATTAAAGCTATGGTTTTCCCAGTAGTAATGTATGGCTGTGAGAGCTGGACTATAAGGAAGGCTGAGCGCCGAAGAATTGATGCTTTCGAACTGTGGTGCTGGAGAAGACTCTTACGAGTCCTCTGGACTGCAAGGCGGTCAAATCAGTCCATCCTAAAGGAAATCAACCCTGAGTGCTCATTGGAAGTTCCAATACTTTGGCCACCTAATGCGAAGAGAAAACTCACTGGAAAAGACCCTGATGCTGGGAAAGAATGAAGGCAAAAGGAGAAGGGGACGGCAGAGGATGAGATGGCTAGATAGCATCACCGATGCAATGAATATGAACTTGAGCATGCTCCGGGAGTGAGCGCAGGACAGGAAGGCCTGGCGTGCTATGGTCCATGGGGTCACGAAGAGTCGGACACGACTGAACGACTGAACAACAACAACAATGAGAGATTTCTTGGGTCTATTCTCCTGAGAACAGCTGGAAAATCTGACCAAGACAAAATAATGATACTGTTGGAGGGTAGAGACAAATTTGTCACATTCAGAATGTTGAGCGTTCTTGCAGCCATTTTAAAGATACGATCAACTGTTCCAGCTGTGGCTGACTAATTGTTTATTCTGGACTGTATGGATTTTACTGTGTAATATTAGACTGTTGGGGTTATACCTATAACCAATATTTTTATGTGATTTTATTGAGTTAGGATAATTGGCTTTGGGTGATTAATTTTACTATGCTATTTTATGTATTTTAACTGGTGCCATGTATTGTTATTAGCTGTTGTGTGTTTGCTATGTCTATTGTGCTAGTGCAATAAATATTTGTTGTTGTGATGCAAAAAGAGAACTGTATTCCATAGCTAGCGCTAATGACATTGTGCTAGCCTAAACCAACACTTGTGCAACATAACTAGGGCTTGCTAAAGCAGTGGAAAAAAGTTATGATCTCCTGCTGAAATTTGGCACTGCTGCCGAATTTTGGCAGCACATCAATGCTTTTCCATTGCCCTATTAAGCACTAGTTGCCCTGCCAAACCTTTGGTTTATGCTACTGCAACATCATTAGCAGTTGCTCTGGGGCACAGTTGGATGCTACTCTTAGTCTGCATGTATTGTCTACAGTTATTTTAACACTGTCCATCTCAGTTTTTGCCTTGAAATTTTGGGAACTCCAATACACACACAGAAGTTCCCTATAAACTAAAGAGCTTTCCCCTTCACCTGTCCAAGGGTGTCGAAGCTCCCTGTAGCCTGTAGCATTTGAAACACCTGTGCCACAAGTGGGGCACTACATAAATAAATGAGAACAAAGGAGGCTTTGCAATATACACTCAGCAGCCAATAATCAATTGCAGAGAAACTGACTGATGTATAATGCAGGTGTGCAGGAGGTCTACGCCCAGTTTGTTTTCATTCCCTTTTGATTTGAAAATAGATTATGCACCCAGTTTTGAGGGCAGTTGGGCAAATTTAATAAGAGAACCATTCCGCACCTGTGAGATTATTTTTAGCTACCATCAAGTAGCTGATATTTATATATTAGCTCCCATATGGAAGTTAATATAGAGAGGTTTATTGAACTTGGCTAATCTGTAAATACAATATCAATATCAAATTATACAATACAGAATCCTGCTCTTGCATTTTCTGTTTCTTGCACATTCTTTTCCATTCCTATGCCTTCTATAAGACAGTCACTCGGGGCAATACTCATAATTAACAATCAACCATCTCTTGCTTTTTAAAAGGTGTTTTGTGGTTAGAGACTGGTTCTGACTTTATGCAATGACACATTTTGAAATGTGGGCAATGAAGGGGGGCAACAAAAATGATCAGGGGGCTGGAAACAAAGCCCTGTGAGGAGAGACTGAAAAAACTGGGCATGTTTAGCCTTGAGAAGAGAAGACTGAGGGGAGATACGATAGCACTCTTCAAGTACTTCAAAGGTTGTCGCAGAGCGGAAGGCCAGGATCTCTTCTCCATCATCCCAGAATGCACGACACGGAATAATGGGCTCAAGTTACAAGAAGCCAGATTCTGGCTGAACATCAGGAAAAACTTCCTGACTGTTAGAGTAATACGACAATGGAACCAATCACCTAGGGAGGTATGGGCTCTCCCACAGTGGAGGCATTGAAGATGAAGCTGGACAGCCACATGTCAGGGATGCTTTGACTTAGATTCCTGCATTGAGAAGGGGGCTGGACTCAATGGTCTTGTAGGCGCCTTCCAACCCTTCTATTCTATGATTCTATGTTTTCTCTGTAAACTATATATCCATTGCACATTGAAGAATGTTAAACAGTTCAAAAAGCATGGAGTTGAGCATTCCTTCTGTCAAGAAATGAGATAATTTAGAGATCTCTCTTTACCACATTCAAAATGCATGGTCATCTTTTAGGAAATAATGATCTAATTAATGCTAAAACCTTTTTGCATTACCTCTGGAAGTTTTCTCTTGCACAGGTTCAAAAAAGCAATGTTCAGTGCTCTTTCTTCATATTGTGATTCAACAATGATTTCAATGTTTCCATTAACTACCTAATAAGGTGAAAAACATGTTTGGAGTTTGGGAATGGATGCTCCATAGGGTTGGGTGGGACAAGAGAGAGGGCCTTCTCTGCAGTGGCCCCACCCCTTTGGAACAAGTTGCCATTGGAGATCCTCCATGCTCCATCATTGCAGGCTTTTAAAGCCTTGAAAACGTATTCTTTTACCATGGCCTTCTCTGGATATGACTGCTGTTGTTGCTGTTACTGCCATTATCACTGTTGCTGGTTTTATTGTTGGCTTTTATTGTTGTTTTTATTGTTTTTATTGTTTTTATGTTTTATTGCTTTTAATATTTTAACTGTTTTTATGTATTTTATTGCTGTTAGCCGCCTTGGGAGGGCTTCTGACCTGAAAGGCGACCAAGAAATGTTTTAAATAAATCAGTTAATAAGTAGGGTGGCATTTGTGCATCACCAAGAAAGAAGAGACCACCAAAGTCTGTATGTGGGGTGGGGTGGAGGAGGAAGGACTAAAGAGGATACAGGTTTGCATCAAATGTGCATATGCTAATGTACATGTATAGATGCAACTTTAGAAATAATTACTATACTTTTAATCGGGAAAGGGAACATTAGCTATGGTGGCCCTCCAGATGTTATTGGACTGCAACTCCCATCATTCCTAGCCACCATAGCTAATGGAGAAAGATGATGGGTGTTGTCGTCCAACAACATTTGGATGGCCACACGTTCCCCATCCCTGTTTTAGAATATTTTTAGAAATAGAAATGCAATACATCTCACCCTAGTGGAGAAGACTGTGACCAAGTGACCTCCTGCCTGCCTACTCAGTCTGCTGTCCAGGTGCTCACTGCTGATGGGCAACTCCAAGGCCCCTGGATGCTCTCCCTTCTGATGGTTCTTTATCTTTAAACAGGACTTCGACTGGACACTGGACAGCCCTTCAAACAGAAGATGTCTTCAAACAGAAAACTATTTTCTATGAAGTTGGACATATGGGCACCCTGGAAACAAGAAACAGTGCGGGCAGGAAAAGGAGAAACAGTGCCATCCCTATACCCACCCAAACCCTCTAGCCAGCCAAAGAATTTTGCATCTTTACCAAACCCTGCCCTCTGGCCACCTCTTTAAGCTTTTAGCTAGTGTTATGTGCACTGATTATGTGGGCCAATATATTCCAGCCAAACATATATACCCCCTCTAAACTTCTCATTATGCCATATCACACATATTACATATCTGATGCATCTAACTTACCTAAGAATAAGTTTCATTGAGTAAAATCCAACATAAGTCCTCCTTAGAGTAAATCCATTGAAATGAATGAAATTTGAGTTACATGACTTAATGGGCCTATTCTAAGTAGGACTTATGTTGGATTTTACCCACTGAATTCAATGGGGCTTACTTCTGAGCAGATATGGATAAGATTGCACTGTAAGTCATTATAGTGTGTCAAAAATTCAAGTATTCCTTCTGGGGTATGTTCCATTACCAGAAGCATCATACCCAAGGCTTTCTGTCAGACACTGAGAATACACAACTGCTTGCCTCCATCAGAACTTGTAAACGCTCATTTAGAATGATGGTCAGTTTGAGGTATCACATTTTTAATGCTGCTAGAGGATTGTAGATATGATTATCCTTGAGGGTAGCTACCTATTTAGAAAGTGAATTCCCCTTCCCTTGAGCTCTTGGGGGAATGCTGGACAGGCTTCCATGAAGTTGCTGCATGGCACAGGCCTATTTCAGACATTTAGCAGCAGGGCCAGCCCTGCCAGTAGGAAAAGTGAGGCAGTCGCCTCAGGCAGCAGATACCAGGAGGCAGCAGCAAGGTGGTGGAGGACAGAGGTGTGGGCCACACAGCCTGCCCTGTGCCTAGGGATGTATGAGACATTATTGATCAGGATTTACGCAGTTTGCACCATCTGGACCGAATGCAGACTTGGATGCAATCTGCAGTTGAAGTCTGTACATTCCAAGCTTGCAATGTGATTTGTGGACCAACACCCCACCCCCGCCACTCGACAGCATGCATGCATTTGAAAAATGCACATGAAAAAATGCGTACTTTTGAAAAACACACACAAATATGCTTTAAACAATGGGAGAAGAATGCGTACATTTCAAAGATGCACATAACTGATACATACATTTCGAAAAATACACAAGGATTTTCATCACACACACCCATTCGTAATCTCATACAGACACAAGTTGGAATGAGCTTTGAGATGGAA
Organism: Heloderma suspectum; assembly: GCF_057233095.1. Lineage (NCBI taxonomy): Eukaryota > Metazoa > Chordata > Lepidosauria > Squamata > Helodermatidae > Heloderma > Heloderma suspectum. Next base: position 280,718,513 of record NC_139458.1, read on the forward strand.
TTCAAAGAACTTCAGCAAGCCCATGGTTTGCTGATTCGCATATCTCTACTTTTGCGCGCCCTAAACTAGCCTGCTGCCTTCAGGTATGGTGGAGAATGCTGTCCCACGGCCAGTGCTGAAGATGGATTCAACCTCCAGTCCAGGTCCAGCTGGGTTTTCTATATGGAATGGAAGGGGACACCATCTTGTCCTTCCCTTCCGGCAGCAAAATATTTTGAGCAAGCCCTGTTTGCCAGAAACTGAAAGCCTTTATGTGGGAGAAAAGCTGCATGGAGTCTCTCCCCCACACCAATTGTACATCTACAGTAACAGGTACATTTTCTTTAGGCACCTAGGGTAAGAGAACATTTGTCATCTACAAAAGAGAGGACTTCCACTGCTACTTCAGAATGCTCACACCTGGTGCCATTTACGTTGTACTTTTTGCAGCATCAGGTTCAATCCTTTTTATTGGCCCAGTTTAAATTTAAACGTGTTTCTTTTTAGCTGTCTGAAATCATTCCCCCCTCCTTGATTCTGTTATACTGATGATTAGGTTTTAAGTTGTTTTTCTTGTACTGAGCCTTTAATCTTTATGTACGCCACCCTGAAATCCTCTTTGGCAGCCTTCCCTCAAATTGCCCCATCCAGATGTGTTGGACTGCAACTCCCATAATCCCCAGCCTGGCTGGGAATTATGGGAGTTGCAGTCCAACACATCTGGAGAACGCTGGGTTGGGGAAGACAGCTTTTTCAGATGAAGGTGAAGTTTATCAAATAAAAAAATAAATACATAAATAAAACACAGACATATGATAATGTAGTGGATATGCGGAAGACAATTGTTATTTCGAGGAGTTAGTAGTGTACAACAAATTGCTCCTTCTCATGTCTAGGCTTCCAGCTGGGCCTGTTGCTTTTAGTGGTTAGCTATGCTTCTTCTCATTAGTTCCCAGCACCAATTATCTGTTTGAGACTGTACAGCTTGAAGTACTAGTTGACAAGACCCTGGTGAGATCTGAAGGTTAGCTACTTGTCATGAGAGTAGCCAGGATTGTCATATCTATGTTGGCTGTGATCCCACTTGCTAGAGCTCCAGAATAGGGGTGGGGTTGATATGAGCATGACAGTATATATGAATCCCTAAGATGCTCATGGGGACAGGGCAGGGATCTCAATGCGGGCTGATCCGGAAAGGTGCTGCATAAGGAGAAGCCGGTATTGGAGTCATGTCAGTTGTGGGGTCCCTGGCAACTGTAGCTTATGATTTTGCTTTGTATTTCCAATGTTCTGATTGAATCTTCTGCTCTGTGAATTTGCTCCTGCTTAATAACATCTTTAGCCTTCACCCATTAGTGTGTTCATTGTATTCTGAATCGGAGAAAGAATCATTGCCTCTTGGCAACACAGATACAGGTTGTATGCCTCTACGTACAGCTGTCTTCTGAGGAGGGAAAACCACAAATAATGCCGGTGTGTGTACGAACCGAGCCCCTGCATCATGTTACTTTAGGTGTATGGTACAGAAGGATTCCAGGGTTTCTTCTCCACTGCGCTTTCTATTATTACACAGTAAATATCTGAATGAAAGCATAAGAACTAGTATCCTGCTACAGGACAGGAACTAGGCTAGAAGTCTCACAGGCCAGAACTCTACAGCTCCCTGCCAGCTGGAAACTCATTTTTTATTATTATTAACACAGAAACTCTCCTAGATGATAGAAGCTCATATTAATGCTGATTGTATTCTCCAAAAGATGTCGACGTAGAAGGAAAGGACCCGACAAGAGGCAGCATTACCTAATCATTGTAATACAGAATCCTGACAGATCAATTCCAAATATCTTACACCTAATCATAATATTTGGACATTTTGCAGGATACAAAAATTAACTGGAGCAAGTGCAGTAACCTAGTCAGTCTCCTCTTCACCACAAAACAAATATTCAGGATGTGACTGGGTTTTTAAAATATTAATAAAAAAGTAAGTGGAAGACAGAAAGGCAACAAACACAAACCCGTTATAGCTAGTTTGGTATCTTGGAAAATCTGTCCAAAGTCAGTTTGAAAAGGAAGAATGACACGTACATTGAGCGCTAGTCACAGATTATGAATCCTTAATATATCAAACTATGAGAATATTCCTAGAGGGACAAGACATGAGTAGGATAGATTCGGGCTTATTTTGTGCCACCATTGACTGTCAAAAGAGGAAGCATTTTGTTGCTTGGTCTTCATCTTCAGATGGTCTGGTGAGTTAGGTAATTATCATTCCTACTTACAAACATGGGGCTATAACAGATGTTTACCATTTACCAAAGGCAATAATTATTAAGCTGCATTGCTTATACTTGTTCCATCTCTGACTCCAATGGCATAGTCTCCAACAAATAAAAAGCCCTGGTGGCACACGCCCAGAAAGACAGAAAGGAAGAGGCAGAATTTCCATCCCGCCCCCTCATCTCCCAGGGCTGGTTTCCCCCCTCTATTTTAATGGATTCCCATTGAAACCAATGGGAGGAAATTTAACTATGTCAGCCCCTGGGCTGCCATAGGTCATCAGACAATTTGGGGATACGTCTGTGGTTCCACTTCCGCTGTCAGCATGCCCCTAGCTCACCCCAGCATGCCTCCATTTACCACTTTCCGCCACCAGGCTTCTGACATTGGAAAGGAACTGTTGCAGAGGTTGTCCACTCCAGGGGTGGGGAAGGGGAAGACTCAGAGATCAGCTCTCCCCTTCTGAGGGCAGACCTCTCTCCCCACCCTTGGAGGGGGAGATCCAACAAATCCTATGGCCCCTGAGACATCTTTCCAGGGATCATAGGATTTCAGGCTTGGTGTCATAACTGTATTTTAGGTCTTTTAGCATTTTAGTTAACATTTTGTTGAGACGCATCTTGAGTTCTTCAGAGATATATACATTTTCAAAATGAATGGAAATAATGAAAATATGTTTAAAATAAATAAATACAATTAACATTCTGAGCTAGGATGGGAAGCTACAGTTTAACAATACTCTCTCTGAAAGTGAATAATTTGAATTTAATATAAACAAAATTACATCATAGGAAGCTGCCGTTTACTGATTCAGGCCACTGATCCATTTAGACCACCTAGACGAGTACTGTCAACAACACTGACTGGCAGCAGTAGCTATCCAGGGTTTCAGGCGGGTGCTTTTCGAGCCCTACCTGGAGATGCTGGGGATTGAACCTGGGACCTTCTGTCTGCAAAGCATGTCCTCTGCCACTGAGCCACAGCCTCTTCCCTGGTAAAGCATCATTTTTGCATTACTAGTTTACCAGCTTTAAAGTTATTTTTAAAAATGTGTCTAGACAAATATGCTGGTCATTGTTGTAGTGATAAAAATGATACATGGGCACAATCCAACAAAAGTTAGTCATGACTAATTCCCACTGAAATACTTTCGCCTTCCATTCATCACGTCTAAATTCAGTTCCATTGTGTTCAATGAGAGACATACGTATTCTCAAGTAACATTCGCAGAATCTTGCCCATATTAATTAAAGTTTCAGCACTTGTTAAATATTATTCCCTGATTTCTTTTTGCGTGGTATTTGATTTGGGTTTTTTTATGGCCATAGTAGTTTCTGTCAATCAATAATACTTATTCTTTGGCTCTTGTAAAAAAAAAGAAGAAAAGATTAAAATCAGATCCATGTACTTTGCTAAAAGTTTTTTGTTTTTGTTTTCTTAAAGTGCATGTTATATAATTTCCTGTCAAAGCTGTGGCTTATATACTGTTATCTGTAAAACATCCCTCATTAGCTGAACTGCTTTTAGTTTACTTAATGGTGAAATAAAATTGTGGAGCTGTTTTATTATGTTCCATGCTCTGTTGCCTGCAGTATTCCAAATATGTTCTTATTTATAGAAATGACCTTTCAACACTTCATTATAGTGTTCAGTAGCTGATTTTTCACCTCAAATTAGTATTAATTTAGGTCATCTGGTAAACAGAGATACCTGTTTGTAATGTCTATCTCTATTCCCTCCTCAGTTTTGAGGACGCTGAATCATGATAGCTCCCAACAATTTTCACAGCAAAACCATTATGAACAGATATATATGCAGGTCATTAGCATGGCAAATGGAAACACATGGGTGGGTTTTTCTACATTTCCTTGTATATTTATTAAGGGGGAAGTATTTATTTTTCAATCATATTCACATCTTTAATGGACACCAGATACTTAACATTTGTACACAACGCTGTTTCATGTAATGCTACCTTTGGAGGTGCACTTGGTGGGGGCATGAGAGTGGGTCCTTCTCAGCAGCAGCGTGCAGATTGTGGAAATCTCTCCTGAAAAGGTTTGGCTGGCTGCCTTTCTCTTGAGTTTTAGGAAGGCATTGAAAACTTCGGGTTGTCTCCAACTGTGTCCCTCCAGTGACAGAAGACACTTTGCTTTAGCATTGGCTTCTGTGAACCAACAGGGGAGCAAGGCAAGTTTGGCAAATTCTTCCATTTCTCCTGAAGACCCGCATGCCACCTCCCATGCTGTTCCAAAAAAGTCCTCCGACCCTATGGAGCAGATTGGGGTGGGGGAACAGAGAGTGCAGAGGGTAGGGTGAATAAATGACAGTCGCGTTCCCCTTCCTTCATGGAAACTTGTGCTGGACTGAACAGCTTTCCATGAGTGGTTGGTTGAACACAATTGGAAACAACTTCATTTTGTTTTTTGCCATGCTTTTAATTTGTCTTGAGACTTACCCTCCTGCATTGTCGCTGTATTTTTAAACTGACCCAATTGTGATTTAATGATTTAATTGATGCATTTGATTTGTTTTCATTTTTACGATTGTTATTGCATTTGTTTGGTTTAATCTGGAAGGTTCCTTGGGCAGCCTGCTGGGCACTGAAAGGCAGGGCAAACATGTTCTTTTAAATAAACAAACAAACAAACAAACAAAGCACTTTTCAGATCCCAGGGAGGTAAAGCAAGCAGAAACTGTGGAACGCATGAATCATGCATGCATGCATTTAAATTGGAGAAATAATGTGGGTTGCAGGTAAGTATTGGCACCCCCTCGTCCAGAATCTGGCCATACAAGCCAGACCTCAGGCCAACATTTTGGATTTTTTAATGAAATTTGCTAGGCATATGCCAAAGATGCCAAAGGCATGCATTAGCATGTGTGGCATCATCAGGGTATTTACCAGGGCCTAGATAGCACTGAGGGGCCTTGCCACCTATCCCTTGAATCCTCTTCCTTTGTAGAGTATACCTGTGAACTGTGATTCCCATGCATATTAGCTACATGAATCTTATCTATGAACATTTTCATAATTTACATTTCATAATTGATAGTTTATTTATGATTAACATATGTATATCGCCTTATTTGCGAAAAAGAACAGCAAAACAACTGCATAATTTAAGAGGCTGCATTAAAAATGATGTGTTGTTGCACTCTTTCTAAAAGCCAAGGGAGCGGGGGCCACCTGTAGTTCTTGGGGGAGCGCATTCCATGGCTTGAGAGCAACACAGGAGAAAGCCCTTTCACACGTGCCTGACACTGGGCTTCAGTGGGTAACGGTGCTCTGGAGAGGGCCTTAATAACCCTCTTAATAACCAGATAGGTTCATAATGAGATGGGTGGTCCCTTAGAGAGCCAGGTCTTAGCTTTTCAGGGTTTAAAGGTCATTAACACAAGTGGGACAGGCAACAACATGTTACAGTATGGAGTGCTTTGCTGGATGTTCTGGATTATCTGCCTCAAACAAGGGAAAGTCTTTTTTATTAGTTGTTTACATGGTCCTGGCAAGGCTGCTAACAGGGCCTAGAATGGTGTATAATTCTAAGGTTATGATGCTCAGAGTCACAGAGACGATGTGCTACATGGACCAATAAGCTGATGCAGTATGGCAAGTCCTCAACTTTTTAAGTTTTTACTTTCTTACATAAAAATGACAAGACACGGCTTTAAAGAAGTCTAAAAAAAAATGTCACTCTCTTTCTGAGAGCAGTACCAAAGATGTCTTGATGGAGCCTCAAGCCAGATCTTCAATACAACAGTGATACAAGTCACTTCAAAGAGGATTTAAAATAAAAGCAATTGATCAGTTTTATTTATTTTTAGTTCTTACCTGCTCATATTGACAGGAAATTTGTCTTTCCTTCTGTGCTTTTGAAAGGAAAGAGAAAGAGAGAGATGTGGGGGATGAGCTGCTTATTACATGAAAAAGATACCAAAGCAGCATTTCCCTGATATTTCTTAAAACCTCACATCACAGCCTGGGGTAGCAATATAATGAGGCATTTATCATACTGGAAAAGAATTTTATGTCCAACCTGTAGATCACTCAGAAAAAGAATCTCTTTTCAGCCCGGTTTACTCAGATGGTATGTTTCTGGAAGAATTATCAATATACTTCTGAAAAATATGTAGTATATAAAATTAATATGATCTATAATTTTGAATTAACCCCCCCCCCCCAGCATATTCATCTGCTGAATATTAATAGACTCAGTCTTCCTTTGATTTGGGTCAGACTTCCTGGAATAGCCATCACAAAAATATCTCTGTGTGGAGAGCAGTGGCAAAGAAATAGTAAAAAGACAGTCAGTTGAGAGCTCATGAGATCCATGTTTATGTGGAGCCATGTTTTGTAAACATTTCACAACTGATGTTAGGTTGCTCCAGAAGTAATGCGAAATAACCAGATTAATTTCTTGGATGTGTTTTGCATGCCAGGAAAATCAAAGTGTTTGCCAGCATCTCTTAACTGGTATAGTTCTGTGGTAATTTTATTTTTCCAGATCAGGCCTGCACAACATTTGAGAAGGGCTGGGTGACAGTTTCATTTGGTTCATTTTTTGATAAGAACTTATCAAAGTTAGCAAAATTCTTCACAAACCAGATGGAAAGAATTTGAGATTAAAAAGCAAATGCAGGAGAATGTGAAATTAACATATCCATGCCATCCATGCTTTTAATGCGAGGTTCTTAGAAGTCTGGGTTTGAATCACTGTGTTTTAAATCATGTTTGTTGTGCTGAGTCAGCGTTTATTATTTATTTATTATTATTTATTATATTTATTTATATCCTGCCTTTTCCCCAATACTGGGACTCAAGGCGTTGCCCCCTCGTTCTTTTTCCTGACAAGCTCTTTACCTTAACAGCTACATGGCAAGCAGGTACCACATAATCCTCCATGTTGGGAGTAGCTAGCCTGTTGTGCCTATTAAATTTGGCTTGTTGCTGGCGGGTGAGAATTTTATTTGGTTCATTTTTTTTATTTTATCAAAATTCACAAATTGCTTCATAAACGGAATGGAAAAAACTTGAGATTATTACTTTTTAAAAAAGAAATAATCCTGAGGGGAAGCAAAACTGACAGATTTGTTCATCCCTACTGGTGAGCTACCAAGCCACTTACAACCCAACTCACTCAGCGTATATCGTTGCCCACGGGCCACGATGTGCTTAACATCTCCCATGATTTAGCAGTTTGCAGCAGGTAGCAAAAAACTGGGACATTCATTGAGTTTGGGTCAATTTAAATCAGGGGTGGGCAAGGGGCCCCCATGACCTCCTTGGATTCTCCCAGGGCCACATCCCTGCTACCAAAAAAGCTGCCATTGAATGTGCTATGATGGTGGCAACCCCCCCCCCCCACACACACATACACACAATTGTCCTTGATAATAAGACATGCAGGAAGCATGTGCCTTGTTAATAAGGAGAATCGTGCTCCCTGGAGGTGGCAAATATAGCAGCAGCATTTTGGGGCTGGGCCCACACACAAAAACAGCCAGGGGGCATGCTGCTTACAGGCCACAAATTGCCTGTCCTTGATTTAAACCTTTAGAAGCCTGATGTAAATAGTGACACACAGACCATCTACAAAAGGCAGAAATGCCAGCAAGCTTCTGAAATGGTGAGCTGATCTATTTAGTCACAGTAATGTTTGAGTATTGTAGAGTTGAAATGGCTAACTCTTAGGCCATGCTGTCTCTAAAACAATGCTATGACTCCTAGTGAGCCTGCAAATATTTTTGAAGTTGTAAGGAACAAAGATTCCACACTTTAATGTTAATCACTCTTTTGAATTGTGTTGTTGTTCAGTCGTTCAGTCGTGTCCGACTCTTCGTGACCCCATGGACCTTAGCTTGAATTGTGTATGTAATATGTAAATGTACGATATTTGTAGGTAACACTATTCCTAAATACATGTGCTCCATTATTTTGAAAGTCTACCTGCTAGCTGTTCCTGACCCCCAGACCATTCTCAGGAGGAAAAAGTGGATCCTGAGACTGCAGAAGGTGATTGCCTCCACTCTCAAATAAGTGATGTGAAGGTAGGCTGTAGACTAGAAGTTGAATTTCTTTTCATAGGTGTTGTGAAGAAGCTTTTTATGACATACCATTTCTACAGTCCCATGGCATTTCCCATTAGTAAAATATCAAACATTAATGACACCAAGTGATAATTAGTTCTCACTGCACATGGTATGACATTTTGTATGCAATACCTGCAGAGAATATACAGCAAATTAACTCCTTTCTTTACTAGTAAGAAAATATTTAAGAAAATGCAAATAGGAAAAGAAAAAAGAAAAAAAGATGAAAGGCAAGCTACCTCTAGGAGAACACATTCGACCGTTTGTTGCCTTCTAATTTACTACCTTGCATGGCATGTAGCCACTAATTTGAACAGGTTTAAAATATAATTTGTCATGATCAACAGATAGCAAACCACTCATTTTTAATGGGTCAGAATCTATAAAATTCTGTCACAACTTTTCCTCTTTTGACTTGGGAGGGGAGAAATTACCCCTTGCATTCTCAAGAAAATTAAGTTTTGTGGGGAGTTTTTAAAGCAAGAAGGTGGCAGCAGAGAACAAGACAGAAAACCCTATATATTTTCACTTGGTGTGTGTGGGGGGAGGGGGGGAGGGTTACTGGGTGTAGTGCTAAGTTCAGACCATCTGGAGTGCACCAGAACTAGGTTCTGGGAAAGGCTAGGCCAAATGAATGGTGTATTGTGATTTGTCTGTAAATAAATAACTTTAAAGTTTATTTAAAGTTTGCCAAAATTATATTTGCCCATTTTATCTTGTCCTTTCTGCAGGAGTGCTAAAAAGTAGTGGCTTTAGAGCCTGATTGGTTCCACAGATCTGCATAATGGTAGCCTTATGTATACTAGGCTTCGCTACTATGTTCTTGCACAAGCAATAATGCCAGTGAATTCTTCTTCTTACCTCTCCGTACGTGCAGACTGAATTCCAAATGGAATATCATAGACTGTGGCTTTATCTCACTCTACGGATGGCCAGCACTCTGTAAACAAGGCAGAGTGCTAAGTCATAAGATCATGAGGCCATTAGATGCATAGATCATCAATTACTTTTGCCAGTCCTACTTATTTAGGCTTGAATCCAATGATGCTGTTTTGTTTGTAGAGTAGCTTTTAATCAGCCAGATGCCTCTGCTGATGAAAGAGGAGGGACCATCTTTGCCAATTCCCCCTGTGCATCATGAAAATTTGTTCCAGAGGGCTGGGAAGGGATCTCCAGAATAGCATGGGGAAGGCAGTTTGGCCAAAACCAACCTCCTTCTTTTAATGGAGGCATCCACTGGTATCACAGAATGGCACCATTGTATTCCACCCATGATACTTTCAACGGTGCTGACTGTTCATGGGGGCAGGTTATATGCAATTGGAACCTTATGTTATCAGTTCAATGCTTACTTCCAGCAACACATTTCAACCTCCATGTCCAGTAGGTCAAAGGTATAATATTGATGCTGTGATTCGAAATTGTTGTTCAAATCATGGCAAGGTAACACTAAAACTATGTTCTTGAGCATACTCTACCCCTTCGGCCATAAATCCTTCATGGAAATTGCAAGGTGTATTCATGGTGGAACCTGTCCATTGGCTGCAATCCAGCTTATGTGATGCAATGCCCTATGCTTTTAGTATAACCATTGTGAAGCCTCGTTTTACTACAGAATGTAGGAGAATTCCCATTTCTTTGGCACTTTTAGAGTTTTATGAGAATAAAGGCTTACACTCATAAAACACTATTTAATGACTATAGCAAGTTACCCAAGCAATTTTGCAATAGCTTTGTGCAAGAATTCACCACTTAAGTACAACATTGTTCATTGATAGTAGGTAATGAAACTAAGGAGTCCAGATGAAATGATACCCTAACAGAGATAACTCAAGCAATCATTTTCTCAAAGTGATCTAACCAAGGGAGAATTTGGGGTGGGGGGAAGTAGAAGATGTCACTAAAGAGAGAAAAACTGAGCTGCTAATTGAAATCATCTTTATCACGCAGTTTACTTGTACAAACCAGATGATAATATATTATTGAACAGATGTTCTATAAATCCTGATGCTAAGTTCACAGGAATTTTATTTGTGCACCTCTTTTTTAGAAGAGGAATAGGCTTGCATCTATTTGATAGAAATCACACATTCCAAAGATCTCCAGTAGATATAAGATATAAGTGAAAATGACCGAGCATGCTCTAAAGCACATAATCATGCCTATTGCATGGCGGTGTGGGCAGCAAAAAAGGTTTACTTTGTTGCTTCCATTGCATCTTCGAATAGCTGCAGCTGAGCTCTTTTGGATTGTCCAAGGGCTGTTAACAGTCTCCCCAGAGAATGGGGCCCTGGACCCCTCAAGGACCCGCTGTGACCTTTTTGCATTGCACTTTGAGGACAAATTGCTTGTCTCTGCAGCGATCTTGACACGTTGTTAGCACAGCTCCAGTTGAGGTGTCTGATGCCACCATCTGCCTGATTTTGTGGGATCAGTTTCATTGCTGCAGCCTGATGACATGGACGAGGTGCTTGCAGGAATGCGACTGTCCATATGCACTCTTGATCCTTGCCCCTCCTGGCTAATACAAGCTAGCTGAGGGAGTATGGCCAGGTAGGTCCAGGGAGTACATGCATCACTGTGTGAAGGGATGGTTCCTGACGTCCTCTAGGTGGCAGTAGTGCGACCACCCCTCAAGAAACACACTCTGGGCCCAATGGTATTTGACAACTACCGCCCAGTTGGAAATAGCCTTTTCTTAGGGAAGGTACTTGGGAGGGTCGTGGCGGAGCAACTGCAGGCACTCTTGGAGGATACTGATTATCTAGACCCTTCTCCATGAGCCCCTGCCAAAGGAAGTGAGGCGGGTGGCTACTAGGAGGAGGGCTTTTTCTGCTGTGGCACCCCGGCTCTGGAATGAGCTCCCTAGTGAGGTTCGCCTGGCACCTACATTGTATTCCTTTCGGCGCCAGGTGAAGACCTTTTTATTTTCCCAGGCATTTTAGCATTTTAGCTTTCTAAATTTTTATCTTTGCTGTTTTAAATCTGTATTTTAAACTCCTGCACTGCTGCTAGGTTTTATTGTGGCTGTATTGTTATATTGTGGTTTTAATGTTCTATATATTTTAAATTGTTTTATTGTGTGTTGTTTGGCTTTATTTTTGTGAACCGCCCAGAGAGCTTCGGCTATTGGGCGGTATAGAAATGAAATAAATAAATAAATAAATAAATAGACCCATTCCAGTCTGGGTTTTGACCTGGTTATGCGACTGAATCAGCCTTAATCGGCCTGATGAATGACCTTTATCAGGAGAGGGAGAGGGGGAGTGGAACCCTGTTAATTCTGCTCGATCTCTCATCAGCTTTTGATACCATGACTGTGGTATTCTCCTGGATTGGTTCTGTGGGCTGGGCATTGAAGGCACTGTGATACAGTGGTTTTGGTTTTACCAGCGGGGCAGATTTCAGAGAGAAACATTGGGTGACCATTCCTCGGCCCCTTGGCAATTGAGCTATGCAGTTCCGCAGGGTACTATCTTGTTCCCAATCTTGTTCAACATCCCTATGATGTTGCCACTTGGAGTGGTCATTAGGGAATTTGGAGACAAGTGCTGTCTCCAAATGCTGATCACACACAGCTCTATCTCCCTATAACATCTGAATCAGGAGAGGCTGTGCAAATCCTGGATCAGTGCCTAGGCTCAGTGATGGGCTGGATGAGGACCAATAAATTGAAGGTGACTCCTGTCAAGATGGAAACCCTGTGGGTGAGTGGTTCCTGAGTCCAGGAGGTAGGCTCATTGCCTGTTCTGGATGGGGTTGCACTCAGATTAGTAGTCTGGGGGTACTCCTATATCTTTCAGTGTCACTGGAGGCCCAAGTGGCCATGGCAGCTCAGACTGCCTTTTACCAGCTTTGGCTGGTTTGCCAGCTATGGCCTCTCCTGGTCAGAGATATCTTGGCCACAGTGGTAAAGGCGCTAGTAACCTCAAGACTGGATTATTACAGTGCACTTTATGAGGGGCTTCCCTTAAGGCTGCTCCTGAAGCTGAAGCTAGTGCAGAATGCAGCAGCTCAGCATATAACTCCTTTGCTGAGGGAACTGCATTGGCTGCCTATTCACTACCAGGCCAGGTTTAAGGTTTTAGTACCGGTGTATAAAGCCCTAAACAACTTGGGACCAAGATACCTGAGAGAGCACCTTCTCCCTTATCAACTTGCCTGGTCACTGAGATCTTCAGAGGGCATGCTCTAGGGGTGGACGAAAGTCACTTACCTTTTCTCGCAGCTTGTTCGCGGTGGGGGGGAGCGCTTCGCTGCTCCCCCCACGAAGTTCAGGCCGGGGGGGGAGGCTTCCTGCCTCGCCCGGCCGAAATTCAGGCCGGGGGGGAGGCTTCCCGCCTCGCCCGGCCGAAATTCAGGCCGGGGAGGAGGCTTCCCACCTCGCCCGGCCGCGAACGCGAAAGTAAAAAAAAAAGTCCCCTGATAGGCTACGTGACGATTAACGTAGCCTATCATGGCTAGATCTGGAAAGTCAGCCGTGATAGGCTACGTGAATCGTCACGTAGCCTATCACGGGTGACTTTAAAAAAAAAAAAAAAAAGCGCGTACGCGAATGGCGGCCCCCATAGGGAGCCGCCATTCGCGTTCCTTATTTAGTTGCTGTAGTCTACATCAATGTTTACGTAGACTACGGTGAAAATAAGGGCAACGCAAATAGCGTTGCCCTTATTTTCGTCGTAGTCTACGTAAACATTGACGTAGACTACAGCAACTAAATAAGGAATGCGAATGGCGGCTCCCTATGGGGGCCGCCATTCGCGTACGCGCTTTTTTTTTTAAAGTCACCCGTGATAGGCTACATGACGATTCACGTAGCCTATCACAGCTGACTTTGCAAATCTAGCCGTGATAGGCTACGTTAATCGTCACGTAGCCTATCAGGGGACGTTTTTTTTTTTTTTTCTTTCATTGCAATGGCGGGGCGGCAGCCGGTCGAAAGACTGGCTGCCGCTCCCGCCCCGCTCGAACACCAGACGAACCGCCAGCCGGACCTGCCGCCGGGAGGGACATTCAGGGAAGGTAAGTCCCGTCCCGGGGGGGGGGGCGGGGGGCGGGGGGGGCGGAGGATTTCTCCCCGAAACTTGTTCGGGGGGCCGAACACGTTGGCGCTCGGCCCACCGAAGTTTCGGGGAGAAATTCTCCGCCATCCCTGGCATGCTCCTGGTGGTTCCACATGGACCTATGGCCCGATTGGAGTCCACCTGGAGAAGAGTCTTCAGTGTGGTGGCCCCTTTTCTATGGAATTCCGGTAGGTCAGGCGGGCACCGACATTGTGTTGTTTTCGATGCCTCCTGAAAATATCTTTATTTCAAGAAGCCATCCTTGAGTGACCAGCCATGGTTTTTACTGGTACTCTGTTTTAAAAAAAAAACCAAAAAGTTTAATAAGGTGTTTTATTTTTTGGCAAACAATTCCTAGGCTTCTCTCAGTTTTTCAAAAAAATCAGCTTGATTTTATAATATCCATTTACAGGGCTAGGTAAACTTTAATCCAGAGTCCATCAGCATGTTGTTCATAGCATTCAGTAATACTGACTTCACAGTAAAATGCCAACAAGCAGATTCAGAGGTAAAGCATAATTTATATACTAGGTTACTGACAAATTTTCAAACCATACTTGAAATGCATTAATAGTTTCCACAAGCTGATGCTTTCCAGATTTTGTAGACTACAGCTCCCATCAGTTCCAGCTAATGGGTCCAGTGATCGGACATGATGGGAGTTATAATCCAAAACATCTGGAGGGTACCAGGTTAGGTAAGGCTAATTAATAGACTGATTAATACTCACACTTAACTGCTGGTTTGCAGTCCTTGGGTGGAATTAGACCAGAAAAATATAAATAGCTTATAAGTACTTAAATAAAAACATATTGATCATTGTAAACAATCAAACTGTACCAGAATTCATTTGGGTTATACTTATATCCGATTTTAGTACCACTCGAAAATGCAGCATAGTTCTCAGCATCTCTGGGAACCAGCATTCAAAGCAGGGGTGGGCAACTTTTGGCCGTCCATATTGTTTTGCCTACAACTCCCATCAGCCATAGCCAGCATAGGCAATGGCATGGGATGATGGAAGTTACAGGCTAAAATATCTGATGGGTCACAAGTTGCCTAGCCCTGATTGAAAGAATGCTGCACTATGGTTCTACTGTACAAATCTCAAGGAAGGAGGGAGGGCAGTTTTTGGCTAGCCAGCATTGGGTGTCCTGTGCCCCATAGGCAGACATAGAAGCTCTGTCTAGCTTTCCTTTTAGAAAGATAGAAAAAACTTACCTCCTCCAGTTGGCTGCCAGTAGCAGATGATATAGCAGCCTTGATTGCTCTGATTAGCTACCAGTGACTCATTGGCGGCCAGACACACAGAGAGTGAGAATGTGTATCCAGATTGCCACAGATTCTCACTCTCTGTGCATCTGGCTGCCGAGAGAAACAAGAGAAGTAATGGTTGCGTCTACAGCAAACCATCAGGCTGACACTGCATTGCACTGCACTGCTGCTTCCTCAGCTACAGGCAAAGCGATGAAAAACAACAGCTGCCGTGTGCACAAGAACAAGAGCGTGCTGTATTGGCTTGCTGAGAAGGTGCCCTTTCCCCCTCCACTTTACAGGGCCAGCTCAAGACATTTTGCTGCCTAAGGCAAAGGGCCATTCCACATACAGGAACGAACTGGACTGGCAGCTGAATCTTGCTTCAACAGTGGCAACAGGGCGGTATCCTTCACTGCACCTGTAGGTAGCAGGCTATCTTAGGGGGCAGAGGGCAGGCTGTTTGGCATACAGAGCTCTGCCAAAGCATCACCACTGCTTTGTGTCCCTCCCCCCTGCCCCCCAGCATCAGGCACCTGAGGCAGCTGCCTCACTCTGCCTAATGACAGAGCTGCCCTGCTATTTGAAAGGGTTCACCAAAACTAGAGTTAATTTGTTCCTATAGGGAGCTTTCAGACTTTTAAAAAATGAAACCTTATGCAGTGGTCCATGGCATAACAACTCAAATGCAGACTGTGCAGATAACTTTTAGAAACACTTCTTGCAGAAACTATTCTCCCTGAGCTATTGTCTGTCATTGAAATAGACACTGCAAGTCCGAGGAGTTTGACTTATTGTGTATGTGCGGTTGCATTTCGTTCGAATTTGTATTGTCTGACAGCCTTTACATAAGGTGGTTCCAACCATTATTGCATTTATGGCCTTAGGGCTAAATGAAGGTTGAATAGTTTAATGTATCTGGAGTAATCTGGCACAACAGCGGCTGCTGTTTTTTGAATAATGGCCATACTCTTTATTAATAGCTTGAGTGTGCGCTTTTTTATGATGCCTGGCTTGAAAACACACAACTAAAAGTCTAAATAGAAATGACAGGTACTCAATACATACCTTCTATAAGACCATTATCATATTTTGTGTTACAGGAAATTCAGTGGGATGCACAATATTCATGAAGACTGAAAGACTGATAGCTTTAGCTGATGCTCTAGAGCTTTATAGATAATATTGGCCATAAGGATCTTGACTCTGATATGAAGGGGGAAACTGATGGGTGTCCTTGAGATGGATCCGTGACCAAGACCTAGTGGAGTTCTGCCCAGTTGCACAGTCCTGGGAAAAATGGATAATCAGGCAGACTTCATTCTGTTAAGCATTTGGAAGGCACACACAGCCCTGTCCTGGGCCATATCTAATGATAAAGACAGGGGCAGGATATTGCCTTGCTCGCTGCATTTAGAATAAACTCCAGTGCCTGACACATTGCTAGCTACTGATATTGCTGCAGCAAATCTAGATCTGTAAGATCAGATTTCCTTCCTTTAAAGTTCAGTTATATTTTCAACATTACTCAGGCGCGCTCAACCGGTAATATCTGGGGCTAGTTCACGCAGTTCTCAAATGGTAATCCATGTTTCTTTCAGCATGGGCCCAGGTGGACAGGCATGGCATGAGGATAATTGATAGATATGTTTTTACTGAAAAATGCATCAGCCACTCCCCCAACTCAAACTCTTAGTGGCTGTAATTATTTAATATGTCTGGAAGCAGTTGAATTAATCATTGTGGTAGGTAGGATATTTTCCAGCAGCTGAAATTAGCACCAGAATTGCTGAGAGGCGCATCTATAATCACTTGTTTCACATGTTACATTTGTCCAGGCAAATGGCAACCTCGAGAGAGTCAGGCCTAGTAGCTGCATTGCAAAGCCACTGGAGGACAGAGGACTGCAGACACACGGACTGTGCCTTTGACACGTACAAAGGGAAACAGAGAGCTTCGGCTATAGGGCAGCAGGAAAATGTAATAAATAAATAAAATAAATAAACAGAAGTGATCCAATTGTTTCTTACTGTTGATGGTTTAAAATTGTTTTAGATGTTTGTGTGCCTCTGTGTGTGCTGTTTGTTCATATGTTTGTATGTAAATGGTTTTTATAATGCATTTAAGGTTTTTAATCTTTGTAAACCACCTAGAGAGCTTCAGCTATTGGGTGGTATAGAAATCTAATAAATAAAATGGATGAAATAGATGGAAGAAGATGCAATCGTGTGACCTATTTCTTTACATTTTATCTATGAAAGACAGTGGGTGACACGACTGTTCTCTAGCCTTCTGCCAAGATGAAATCCCACAGCGGGACATACTGGGGCCTTCCATGAGTGGCCAGCCCCAACTGCCCTGGTCTGGAAGTGGCTCCTACTGCTTGTGTGACGCAATATAGCGTTTCCAGGGGCAAGTCCTGAAATGAGTGGAAACGCTCGTTTCTAGAAGGTGTAGGGCTCTGGCAACCTCCCCCTTTCCAGAAACGAGTGTTTCCACTTGTTTCAGGGCTTGACCCTGGAAGTGCTATATCACGTCGCACAAGTGGTAGGGGCTGCTTGTGGACCAAGGCCAGCGGGGCTGGCTGCATGAAGATGGAACCAGCAGAGCTGGTTGCACGTGGAAGGCCCTAATTGGATACTGCCCAGTGACTTAGGGTACAATCCTATCTAGATAGGCGGCCGCCTCCGAACTCAGAGGTGACCGCCTATCCAAAGCAAGACAGGAGAAGCACAGAGGGGATCATTCCCTCTGTGCTCCTCCTGCCCTGCTTTTTCTACTAGACAGCCGATTGTGGCTGTCTAGCCACAGGAGGATGGAGCAGGGAAGGAGGCTGCTGTATGACACATTGGATGTGTCATACAGGCAGGTCCCACCTCCCTGCCCCAGAATGCCCCAGCCACACCCCTTTCTGGCCCCTCCATGCTCCTCTGGTGAGCAGGGAGGACGGGGCTGTTCCACGCTGCCTCCAAGGTAGCACAGAAGTGGAGGGAGGTTAGTTCTCTGGGAACCAACCTCGGAGCACGGCTCCAAGGTCAGTTCCTGGGTAACAGCATATCCTATGGGCATCTAGCCACTGTCTAGCGGCCATAGGATTGCTCCCTCACCTCATCAGTATTCAGGTCCCTGTGCTAGCTTTATCACCATCTAAACTTAAAAGCTTACATTTCCTAAAATTACTGTTTGTAATTGAGACTGATCTTGAACATCACAGGAAAAAGACCTTACCTGACCCAAATTGAGATGAAACTGTAGTTGTATTAGCTGAGGCTATTGCTCAAAGCTGTTGATCCTGTGAAATGCACTCATCAATTAATGCAGCTACTACCAACAGCTATAATTTATTCACATTCTCTAGAAATATAGGCATCTATTTTTCAACCCTGTATAGCTACAGTGTCCATAAAGCCAAATTATAGATACCATACCTTTTCAATCCTAAAGGAAATCAACCCTGACTGCTCACTGGAAGGACAGATAGTGAAGCTGATGCTCAATTTTGGCCACCTAATGCGAAGAGAAAACTCACTGGAAAAGACCCTGATGCTGGGAAAGATTGAAGGGAAAAGGAGAAAGGGACAGCAGAGGATGAGATGGCTAGACAGCATCACCGATGCAATGAATATGAACTTGAGCACACTCCAGGAGAGAGCGCAGGACAGGAAGGCCTGGCGTGCTATGGTCCATGGGGTCACGAAGAGTCGGACACGACTTAACGACTGAACAACAACAACATCATACCTTTATCAACTATGCATTTGTGTTTATACTCATTTTCTCAGTTATTAAGAGAATCTATACATAACACAACATAAAATAGCCACATTTTATTCATCCAAGTCTTTTAAAAACTAACTTTTTTTCTACAGAGGTCTGTAGGTTCTGTGAAAACCCATATGAATTTGACTCATTCTTGTTGTGACTGACTTGTACTTGGTTAGATACTTCATGACAGTCTAATTCAGATTCAGTCACCTGGCTAGAAGCCTTTCCATTCTAATGATTCTTAAGAATAATGAAAATAAAGTCCTGCAGGACATTTTCTTCAGAAAATCATCTTACAAATGTCATTGGGAATTTCTCTCTCTCAAGAGCTAAGCAGGAAAAAGGCCCCAGAAAACCGCAAATCAGCAAAATTGTGTTTTGTTCTGAGTTTCTACTAAAGTAAGTTCTCCTTCCATTTATTTACACAAGCTTTGAGCATGCCTAAAATGCTGGTATGTCTGCCTAGACTCTAGACCCTAGGTCAACATGACTGGATTTTGCTAGAAAACAAGGTGAGCGGAGAGCACACACACCTTGACCTTGTTCAGAAGCAAAGTCATGCTCCCAGAAGCCTGCTGGGGCTGGGATTGTAAACAACTGTAAACAAGGGGCATTCTCCCTGTGTGCCATGCGTTCTTTTTTCGGGGGGGGGGCAAAATCCCCACTTTTTTTCTGTTGCTGCCAAGGAAATTTTAGTGGTGGCGGAAATTTGGGTGGCAGTGGGAGAGGGATGCAGACACCAGTGGGTTCCAGAGGGTAATGCAGCTCACACTCCAGAAGTTGCCTGCCCCTGGCCTAGGTCAACATGACCAGTCACATGCTTAGCTACTATTGATTCCTGCTCAATATTCAAGTGTAAGCCAA
Source organism: Heloderma suspectum (assembly GCF_057233095.1). Classification (NCBI taxonomy): domain Eukaryota; kingdom Metazoa; phylum Chordata; class Lepidosauria; order Squamata; family Helodermatidae; genus Heloderma; species Heloderma suspectum. The sequence continues at coordinate 280,737,811 of NC_139458.1, forward strand.
CATGTTTTTAAACTAATTGCTCACATAAATAAAGTACATACAATGAATCATATATGTAGGACACTGTGTATTGAAGAATTATTTCAACCTTTAAGGACACATCAACATTCTTGCACATCAAATGAAATGTGATTTATTTCATTGGTACACTATTTTTTGGTAAACTGTTTACATTTTGGTTCTTCTGATTTAAGTAAGAAAAACATCAACATTCTATTTAGAAAGGAATTTCATGGAAAAAGGCTTTTTGCATTCAGGGTTATGGCTAGCATAGACACTCAAATAAGCCAGAAAAAAGAATGGCTTTATGGCAGTGATGAATATGCTGCAATATGGAATGGCATATTAGCCATCATATATAAGGCAATATTATTTCTCAGTCTACAGTTCGTTGGAGGAAACAGTTAGATGGATTGGAAACTCTTCATGATTCATTTATCCACCTGACAGTCAAGGTTATCCTTAATTAAATATGCCGGGCCTGAATTCCCATAACCAGGTTTATTTGTTTATTTTGCAGAGGTTTATTCTGACCTCTTGTTTTTTCAGGTTAATAGTTTTAGGATCTGGGACAGCCTGCTTTTACGGTTACTGGACAGGAAACCCCCCCCCCCCATGTATATAGATTGGATGAGTGGGAATTTAAAGACCATAAAACTGACACAGGTAATCAATTCTTAAATCAATAGCATTTTCCCCTTGGTAAAGGTAGCATACAGCCTTCTGATTTTCCTCTGTTTTTGCTGCCCTAGCAAGAACTTCTGGTTCAATCAAACCACACTTAATTCCTTTCTTCCCCTTTCTTTACTAGATCGGTCCTAAAAATGGAATGAGTTAGAGATGGTGCTGTTGTTGTTGTTCAGTCGTTCAGTCGTATCCGACTCTTCGTGACCCCATGGACCATAGCATGCCAGGCCTTCCTGTCCTGCGCTCTCTCCCGGAGTGTGCTCAAGTTCATATTTATTGCATTGGTGATGCTATCTAGCCATCTCATCCTCTACCGTCCCCTTCTCCTTTTGCCTTCACTCTTTCCCAGCATCAGGGTCTTTTCCAGAGACTTTTCTCTTCGCATTAGGTGGACAAAATATTTCAGCTTCAGCTTCAGTATCTGTCCTTCCAATGAGCACTCAGGGTTGATTTCCTTTAGGATGGACTGATTTGACCTCTTTGCAGTCCAGGGGACTCGTAAGAGTCTTCTCCAGCAGAATTTTAAGAATTCTTTAACTTTAAGAATTTGCCAGAGTTTGTTGTGATCCACACAATCAAAGGCTTTAGCGTAGTCAATGAAGCAGAAATAGACATTTTTCTGGAATTCTCCTGCTTTCTCCATGATCCAGCGAATGTTGGCGATTTGATCTCTAGTTCCTCTGCCTCTTCGAAACCCAGCTTGTACTTCCGGTAGTTCTCAGTTCGCATACTGCTGAAGCCTAGCTTGTAGGATTTTGAGCATCACCTTGCTGGCATGTGAAATGAGCGCAATTGTGCGGTAGTTTGAACACTCTTTGGCATTGCCCTTCTTTGGAACTGGAATGTAAACTGACCTTTTCCAGTCTTGCGGCCATTGTTGAGTGTTCCAAATTTGTTGGCATATTGAGTGCAGCACTTTAACAGTATCATCTTTTAGGATTTTAAATAGCTCAGCTGGAATACCGTCATCTCCGCTAGCTTTGTTGTTACTAATGCTTCCTAAGGCCCACTTGACTTCACTCTCGAGGATGTCCGGCTCAAGTTCAGTGACCGCACTATCATGCCTATCAGGGACATTCAGATCTTTCCTGTATAGTTCTTCTGTGTATTCTTGCCACCTCTTCTTAATCTCATCTTCTTCTGTTAGGTCCCTGCCTTCTTTGTCCTTTATCATGCCCGTCTTTGCACAAAACGTTCCCTTGAGGTCTCCAATTTTCTTGAAGAGATCTCTAGTCTTTCCCATTCTGTTGTTTTCCTCCATTTCTTTGCATTGTTCATTTAAGAAGGCCTTCTTGTCTCTCCTTGCTATTCTCTGGAACTCTGCATTCAGTTGGATATATCTTCCCCTTTCTCCCTTGCTTTTCACTTCCCTTCTTTCGTGAGCTACTTGTAAAGCCTCATCAGACAGCCACTTGGCTTTCTTGCATTTCTTTTTCTTTGGGATGGATTTCGTTGCTGCCTCCTGAAGAATGTTACAGACCTCTGTCCATAGTTCCTCAGGCACTCTGTCTATCAGGTCTAATCCCTGAAATCTATTCCTCACCTCCACTGTATATTCATAAGGGATATGATTTAGGTCATACCTGAATGGTTTAGTGGTTTTCCCTACGTTCTTCAATTTAAGCCGAAATTTTGCAAGAAGCAGCTCATGATCTGAGCCACAGTCAGCTCCAGGTCTTGTTTTGACTGACTGTATAGAGCTTCTCCATCTTTGGCTGCAAAGGACATAATCAATCTGATTTCGATATTGACCATCTGGTGATGTCCATGTGTAGAGTCGTCTCTTGCGCTGTTGGAAAAGAGTGTTTCCTATGATCAGCGTGTTCTCTTGGCAAAACTCTATTAGACTTTGTCCTGCTTCATTTTGTACACCAAGGCCATGCCTGCCTGTTATCCCGGTGATTTCTTGACTTCCTACTTTAGCATTCCAATCCCCTATGATGAAGAGGACATCTTTTTTTGGTGTTAGTTCTAGAAGGTGTTGTAGGTCTTCACACAACCGATCAACCTCAGCTTCTTTGGCCTCAGTGGTTGGGGCATAGACTTGAATTACTGTGATGTTGAATGGTTTGCCTTGGATTCGTACTGAGATCATTCTATCATTTTTAAGATTGTACCCCAGGACTGCTTTTCCCACCCTTTTGTTGACTATGAGTGCTACTCCATTTCTTCTAAGGGATTCTTGCCCACAGTAGTAGATATGATGGTCACCTGAATTAAATTCGCCCATGCCTGTCCATTTTAGTTCACTGATTCCCAAGATGTCGATGTTCAATCTTGCCATCTCATGTTTGACCACCTCCAGCTTACCTTGATTCATTGATCTTACATTCCAGGTTCCTAAACAATATTGTTCTTTACAGCATCGGATTTTCTTTTCACCACCAGACACATCCACAGCTGAGTGTCCTTTCGGCTTTGGCCCAGCCGCTTCACTCTTTCTGGCGCTACTTGGAAATACCGTCTGCCCTTCCCCAGTAGTATATACCTTCCAACCTGAGGGGTTCATCTTCCGGCGTCATATCTTTTAGCCTTGTGATACGTTCCATGGGATTTTCTTGGCAAGAATACTGGAGTGGGTTGCCATTTCCTTCTCCAGTGGACCACATTTTGTCAGAACTCTCTGCCATGATCTGTCCGTCTTGGGTGGCCCTGCACGGCATAGCTTATGGCTTCACTGAGCTGAGGGTGGAGCTATACATAATGATAAACATAGGATTGCCACCAAAAATGTCAACCCCATGCGAAATAGTAAGCCTTTATTTATCTGGAAAATGTCCACACATATACAGACAAGGAATGGATGCCTTTCCACAGCCTTGTCAGCCACCTGAACTGTGATGTGCATCGGACATTCAGAGGGGCACATAGTACAGTCCTCTCCTGTGACTGTACCACCTCAGAATACACTCAAGAGAGCAACAGTTATTTTAAACTAGCGCTGGATGGATATTTTCATCACAGCTTTTTCTGTTTCTTTCTTTGCAATTTGGAGGGATGGGGAAGTGAAAAGAAACTACCCCTGATAATAGAGGGAGTTAATGGAGAGATTAATTCCACTAGGTTTGGGGTGCAGGGAGGAGGGTTTGGTTCACCTTACTTAACTGAGGTGGTGAAGTCTCTCCACCATCCCGGTTTTCAGACTTTGAAAAAAGCCTCACATGTGAGGTCTGTGACAGGTATGAGACATGCTGGAACCTCCCAACCGTGCCACATTTCCTGTTGGATGGGCCACAAGGCCCATGGCCCATCCCAAGAAGGAAAGATCTTCTTTCTTTGCAGCAAGATCAGGTGATTCCAGGGCACCTCACATCCACTCCAGGTGGCCATGTGAGGTTTTTTCAAAGTTTTAAAGGAGGAAAAAACAAGTCACTCCACCTCATTTAAGTCCGGTAAATGAAACCCTTTTCCACCAATACCCCAAACATTGCAGACTTTCTCCTGTGCCTTGAAGGGGGCAGAATTTTTTCTTCTCCCTTTTATGTGGGACAAACAGCCCCTCAAAATGGGGAGAGAATTTCAGTTGCACATTATTTACAACTGCCTCAGCAATGAGGCCCCATCCATTGGCTCATCTGCGACCAACTGCCCTTTGAGTCCTCCCCTCCTAGAACTGCCTCCCATCATCAGCCATTCCAGCTGTGTGGATCTTCAGAACCAGTGAAAGCAGGGCCTGTTCCACTGGCTTAGCCTGGTTTTGCTGGGACCAACTGCCATTTGGCTGCCAGGCTCCCAAAACTGTAGCCTACAGTGACTATTCCACCTGAACATTATGTAATTTCATTATATAACAGCATGAATGATTTAGTAACTAAGAGAGTAATCCTATGGCCCCTTCACAAAGGTGGGTGGGTAGGTGGGGAGTCATAGGAAAGTTCAGATTCCTAGACAGCGCTCCAACCTTGAACCCAGGAGTTGGAGCTTCCTGCTTCCTCCCCACCTCACACCCGGCATGGAGAGAACCATGCTGGCTTCCCCTCCAAGGTGGCAAAGGCAACCTCAGAGGGAAGGGAAAGGGGGTGTGCTGGTGGGCGGTGGGGTTTTTTGCTTATGGTTAGACCTGGCCATGGCCCTACATGCATTCATTACATCTCATTTGGGCTACTATAATGTGGAAACATCTGTTGGTGTAGAATGTTGCCATTAAATCTTGAGTGAGGCAAAGTGCTGGGACTGACCCTTTTTCTGTATCAGCACTGGCTAACTGTTTGTTTCTAAGTGCAATTCAAGGTTCAGATTATTACTCTGAAGCCCTAAAGAGCTTGGGACTAGGGATATCACGAGAGCCTGTGGGGTGTGTAGGGTCCGATGGACTCCCCTTTGCTCATCCACTTGGACCCTGCTTCCGAGCTGCGGGGCACTCGCGGACCCACTCGTCGAGCACCCTGTGCCTCAGTGAACACCTGGCAGCTGTCTGCCCTCATAGCGAGCCACCATTTTGTGCAACAATGGCTCAGGCTCATCGGGGAAAGTAATGGTAATCTTTCAGCAAATACTTTTTGGAAAGGGAAAAGCAGGTTATACATTTTTCTATAAACAAAAAGACAAACAAACATTCCTCTTCCGACACTGTTCCTTTTTCCTTTTGTATCTTGTCTCTCAGATCAGAACAAGACATTATCTGAAACTATAAACAACACTGAGTGCTTTGGAAAAATGCAGAATGAAATGTAATAAATAGATGCATCTATAATAATTTAGGGATGTACGAAAGTCACTTATCTGATCGCGAAGCTTGATTCGCGGTGGGGGGGAGGCGCTCCGTCCGTCCCCTCGAAATTCTGACTGGGGGGGAGGCACCCCGTCCCTCCCCCCCAAAATTCTGGCTGGTGCCCCGTCCCTCAAGCCGCAAAACCTCGTCTCCTGCCGGGACGCAAATGGCGGTGGCCGTAGCCGCCGCCGTTTGCGTCCCTGCAGTCAGACATGATAGGCTACGTAAATGTTTACGTAGCCTATCACGGCTGACTTTTTTTTTAAAAAAAGCGCATATGCAAATGGCAGCGCCCATGGGCGCCGCCATTTGCGTTCCTTATTTTGGCACGTGTAGTCTATGTAAACATTTACGTAGACTACGGCGAAAATAAGGGGAACGCAAATAGCATTCCCCTTATTTTCGCCGTAGTCTATGTAAATGTTTATGTAGACTACGCATGCCAAAATAAGGAACGCAAATGGCGGCACCCATGGGCGCCGCCATTTGCATACACGCTTTTTTTTTCCCCCCAAAGTCAGCCGTGATAGGCTATGTAAACATTTACGTAGCCTATCACGGTGTTTTTTAAAAATCTAGCCGTGATAGGCTACGTAAATCTTTACGTAGCCTATCACGTTTGTTTGTTTGTTTATCTTGGTAATGGCGGCGGCAGCAGCTGGTCGGAAGACTGGCCGCCGTAGCCGCCGCTGCCGAACCGCCGCCGAACCACCGCCGAACCACCGCCAAACCACCGCCGAACCACCGCCAAACTGCCGCCGCCAGGGACATTTGAACAAGGTAAGTCCCGTCCCAGGGGGGGCAGGGAGGCAGACCGTTTCTCCACCAATTTTGGGGGGCCGAATACGCTGGCATTCAGCCTCCCCGAGATTCGTGGAGAAATTCTCTGACATCCCTAATAAAAGAGAATGTGTGTGTGTGTGTGTGTGTGTGTGTGTCACCACCATAGTACCAAGGCAGTGAAACCTAAACACATGCAACTTGGCATACATACTATGTAGACCGTAGGGGAGTGCACCGCAAGATTATTTGGTTATTAAAACACATTAATGTTAATTAATGTTAATGTATCTCTGTGTTTGAAGCCTGCAGTACCATCTTCTGTCAGTAGCTGGCAAACCTCCCCAACTAGTACATTGCTTTGCAGTTGATACTAGGGATGTATGAAAGTGATTTACCTTTCGTGGATAATGTTGATGGTGGGGGGGGAGGCGTTCCGTCCCTCCCTCCGGAATCCTGGCCGGAGGGGGGGAGGCACTGCGTTTCTCCCTCCGGAATCCTCGAATGGCCGGCTGTGCTCCACGGCAGCTCTGCGAAGCAGCCGGCCAGGCCAGAGCCATCCGCAGCCAGATTTCTGGCTGCGGAGGGCTCTGGGTAAAACAAAAAACAAAAAAAACCATGTACGCAAATGGCGGCGGCTACAGCCGCCGCCATTTGCGTTCCTTCTTTTTACCATCTTAATCTACGTAAATATTTACATAGACTATGACGGCGACAATCAAGGGGAACGCAAATAGCGTAGCGGGCGCTATTTGCGTCCCTTTTTCATTCACCGTTTTAGCCTATGTAAATATTTTCGTAGGCTAAAACGGCGAATCAAAAGGGGATGCAAATAGTGCCTGCTACACTATTTGCGTTCCCCTTGATTTTTGCCATCATAGTCTACGTAAATATTTACGTAGATTAAGACGGTAAAAAGAAGGAACGCAAATGGCGGCGGCCATAGCCGCCGCCATTTGCGTATACATTTTTTTTTTTTAAACCCACCCCCAACCATGATAGGTGTCAGGGTGGACACTGAGCCCATAGAATCCCAGAGTAGTTCTGATTCTGAGGAAGAGCAGTCGCTCCTGGGAGAGGAGTGCGCTCTTCTTTCCCAGGGCCAACAGCTGACGGAGATTCCTCCCACCAGCATTCCTAGCTTAGATAGCAGTCCAGAGAGTGACAGAGCGCGGATAGCAGACTTGGTGGACGCGTGACGCCGATGCAGAGAGCGGCGCCGAATGGAGGGCGCAGAAAGGAGGCGTAGTGCCCGGTTGGCGCGCAAACAACAGCTGTGTCCAGAGGATCCAAGGGAAAAGGGGAGGGACTCTCCCTAGTCCTTAAGTTCAGGGGTCTGCCAGTAATTCCCTTTCAAACGGGGACCAACTGTTAGGGATGGACGAAAGTCCCTTACCTGTCCTCGAAGCTTGCTTCGCGGTGGGGGGGAGGCGCTTCGCTTCTCCCCCCGAAGTTCATGCGAGGGGGGGGAGGCGCCCCCCTCGCCCAGCCGAAATTCAGGCCGGGCGGGAGGCGCCCCATCCCTCGCCGGCGAAATTCAGGCTGGGTAGAAGCGCCCCATCTACCCGGCCGCGAAAAAAAAAAAAGCCACCCCCAAGATAGGCTACGTAATGATTAACATAGCCTATCACAGCTAGATTTCCAAAGTCAGCCGTGATGGGCTACGTAAATTGTCACGTAGCCTATCACGGGTGACTTTTGGGGGGAAAAAAAGCGCGTACGCAAATGGCGGCCCCCATAGGGAGCCGCCATTTGCATTCCTTATTTGGTCCCTGTAGTCTACGTAAAGATTTATGTAGACTACGGCGAAAATAAGGGCAACGCAAATAGCGGTCCCTTATTTTCACCGTTGTCTACGTAAATCTTTACGTAGACTACAGGGACCAAATAAGGAACGCAAATGGCGGCTCCCTATGGTGGCCGCCATTTGCGTACGCGCTTTTTTTTTTTCAAAGTCACCTGTGATAGGCTAAGTGACGATTAACGAAGCCTATCATGGCTGACTTTGGAGATCTAGCCGTGATAGGCTACGTTAATCGTTACGTAGCCTATCACGCGGTTTGTTTGTTTTTTTACTTTCCTTGTAATGGCGGCGGCGGCAGCCGGTCAAAAGACCGGCTGCCGCCCCCGCCCCTGACGAAGACCCGATGAACCGCCGCTGGGACCCGCCACCGGGAGGGACATTCATGAAAGGTAAGTCCCATCCCAGGGGGGGGTGGGGGGGCGGAGAATTTCACGCCGATTTCGGGGGGCTGAATGCGTTGGCACTTGGCCCCCCGAAGTTTCGGGGAGAAATTCTCCCCATCCCTACCAACTGTTCCAACTTAGGGCATAGGTACTGTGCTGCTCAGATCTAGTTGCAAACGGTAGAGTTCTTAAGTTGTAAAAGAAGAATAAAGCTTTGAAAGGAATCCCTTTGTCTGTGTCTGGACTTGGCTACTGGATTAGACTGAGAGAGGCCTCCAAGGAGCTCTTGACAATAGGCTACGTAAAGATTTACGTAGCCTATCACGTCTTTTTTTTCTTTTTTTTAAAACCTAGCCATGATAGGCTACTTAAATCTTTATGTAGCCTATCACATTTTTTTTTTTTTAACAAGCCTGGAAATGGCGGCGGCAGAGCCAGAGCCGCTGCCACCCAGAAGATCCGCCCCAGGTAAGTCTCGTCCCAGGGGGGATCCATGACGGGGCAGGGGGGCAGGCCGTTCCGCCACAGATTTCGGGGGGCCGAATGCACTGGCATTCGGCCTCACCGAGATCTGTGGCGGAATTCTCTGACATCCCTAGTTTATACAGCTTGAAACCAGGGGAGGGGAGACAAGGAGACAGAGTTATATGGTTGCCACCTGCCCTCTGATGTGGGGCAGCCTTCCTCAGGACAATGGAGTGGACAGAACCCTCCCTTAGGGGGGCTATAGGGTGCACCATGGCAGGGGCTGTGCCTAGGGGTGCATGTGGGCATAGCTTCACTCAAATGTGGGGGCTGAATCAAACTAAGGGCTATTCCAACCTGTGTGAAGCTTTATCCATTCACTAGTAGCAAATAAAAGTATTGCCATGTCAAAATCTTCCTGTATGGGGAAAGTGTTTACTTCAGGGCAGGGGTGCACAACATTTTTGGCCTCGAGGACCATATTTGATGCTGGCTTGGGATGCAAGGGCCATACATATCCACACACATACATGTATACACAGGTGCACACACACACACACCAGCACTCCTGATATAGATTGCTCTTTCCTTGATGCTAGCAGTGACAGAAAAAAGTGATCATAGGAGGAACTCTGGGGAATGGAGTAGAGGCAGTGGGAATTTGGTGGCAGGGGGGTCAGGGCCCCCTTTGGGGCCACAGGTTGTACACCCCTGCAGTAGAGAGGAAGGGCCCCTGGGTGGGCTTGTTCCAAGCTGCTGCTGGGCTTCCCATATTTCATTTCTTAAAATATCTCAGAGGCCTGCAAGATAATGGAGTCCCTATTTCATTAATATGCCAGCTACCATATTACTCCACAGAATAGAGTCCAGGCCTCTAAACTTGTCACCCACTAAGCTAAATGTAGCATTGCCTGGGACTTCAAAACAGGGAGGCTGCCAAGTATGTGGGAGGCCACAATGTTGGCTGCATTTGGCTTGGTAGGTCACAGCTGTATATAGTTCTGGTCTGGAATAGAATTTCATACCATTAAAAATGCTCAATAAAAGCCAAGGATTGGGATAAGGCACCATTGAAAGAATTAGTATGCTTCTGATCTGGGCCTAGCATGGACTCCCTCGTTCTATATCTCCGATTTTTCTTTTATTGGAACTATACATGCTGCAGCATTTAGTGGTAGATATATATCTTAAGTTGGCTATGATTTTGTGAAGCATCAGTCCAGGGAAATCAATGGAAATTTTTTTTTTTGCAAATTAGAGGCCTCACCAGAATTTTGATGGCATTATTTGAAAGAAGGAAATAATGATCTTCTACCAATTTTTGAGGAAATATTCTTTAGACACATTTTTGGATACCTCATGTACAGTTTATTTAAAGATCTTTGCTAACAGTGCATATCATCATCAGCCACTCCGTTACTTAGCAACCAAGATTTACGTTCAAACAAATCACTATACAAAATTTATTATTTGCTATACAGGGAAGTAATAAAACCTCAGCGCTCTTTAAATATTTTTGACTGTTTAGTACCGAAAGAGGAATAACATTTATTAAATGTATTTGATTAAACCTCCTACCAGAAAATTGCATGTCAGTATGAGTAGACTAGGTATGTATTCAGTGATTTAAAACTGCTGGTTTGAGGCCAGAGTCAAGGCTGCCTCATACTGGCTCAAGCTCCACAAAAACAGGAACTTTGGAGCCACAGATGATGCCTTAACAGATGTATCCGGTGATTAGAGATGAACAAGAATTTTGTTTTGGTGCACAAATAATTTGAACTTGTCCTGCTCTCAATCCCAAATGCGAATGTGAACTGGAATATATTTTTTCCAGAGCAATGTTTGCCAGTTCCCAAACTTGTGATTACGTTTGAAAAATGTGTATTTTGAAAAATGAGCACATAAAAACAACAACAACACATTCTCATGCTTTAGTCCATGGGGGAGAAGTCCCCAATTTTGAAAAATGCACACGGAAATGCGCATTTTCCCATTTGAATGGGGGGAAAAAACCAGGTCGCAACGCTCGCAAACAAGAATGGGAGCGAGATGAAGTGAGCTGCAAAGTGGAGCAAATTCTCGGTGCATTAAAGCATCCCGGGTACTCCCACACCTAACCATGATCAGTCATGATGTTGTGCAATGTGCTGGCTTACAACTCAGCTTCCATGCACCTACACTTTTCCTTAGTATTTCAGGCCCAAATCCAGATAGGGAGAATGGAGTGCTTGGGAGCATAGATGCCTCATTTTGTCCTGGTCCTATATTGCCTCATGAAGCATCTGAGCCTTCCTGTATTGCTGGAAGAATCCTCCTGTGAATTGACCCATGCTGAGAGAGAAGGTGGGGCAGTGGATTTCCCCCTCCCTACTAGTTCAGCCTTTTAAAATATTTCCCTCCCATTGACACTAATGAGAGGGAAAATAAATATACCAGCTCCAGAGCTACAGTACTTTTTCAGTCTTTCTGAGGCCATATCAGAAGAAGGTGTTTGGGGTCTGGCAGATCCCAGACCTCCACTGTAGGAATGTACAAAAGTCACTTACCTTTTCGCGGATGTGATTTGTGGTGGGGGAGGAGGTTCTCTGTCCCTCCCCCCAGAATCCTCGACGGGGGGGGGAGGCGATCCGGTCCTCCCCCCCAGAATCCTGCCCGGCCGGCTCCACGGAACAGCCAGCCAGGGCCGTCCACAGCCGGAGTTCTGGCCATGGACAGACTGCTGTGGATGCAAATGGTGGCCGCCATAGCCGCCGCCATTTGCATCCAGCCAGGCTGCCGTCATAAGCTATGTAAGTATTTATGTAGCCTATCATGGCAGGCCAAAAAAAAAAGTGTACGCAAATGGTGGCAGCTACGGCGGCCGCCATTTGCGTTCCCTATTTTTCGCCGTTTTATCTTATGTAAATATTTACGTATTACGGCTGGAGGGAAGGGGAACGCAAATAGCGTAGTGTGTGCTATTTGCGTTCACCTTTTTTTCGCCGTAATAGCCTACGTAAATATTTACGTAGGATAAAACGGCGAAAAATAGGGAACGCAAATGGCGGCCGCCGTAGCTGCCGCCATTTGCGTACGCGTTGTTGTTGTTGTTTTGCTTGCCGTGATAGGCTACATAAATACTTACGTAGCCTATCACGGCCTCCGCAGGGACACAAAAGGCATCCCTGTGTTAGCCGTGATAGGCTACATAAGTATTTACATAGCCTATCATGGCTATGATCAGGAAGTGAATGGCGGCCACAGGGCGGCCGCCATTCGCAAGTCAGCGTGGACGGCAGCAGGTAAGTACTCTGTTTCACGCACCTTTTGTGGGTTGGGGGCTCCGTTCCGTGTGCCTTTCGTGGGTTGGGGGGTGGGGGCTTACAGATTTCGGGGGGCTGAATGCATTGGCATTAGGCCTCACCGAGATCCGTGGCGGAATTCTCCGCCATCCTTACTCCACTGACATGCCCCTGGAACGCCCCAGCCTTTGGGCCTACTGCCCATGGAGAACCATGGCACTTTGTGCCATGGCATGGAGAACCATGGTAGTGGCACTTTGTCATAGCACCAGGAAGACCTCTACCCCTGCAGATGGTGGTCCACAGCATCCAACAGTGTCAAGGGCTCCTTGGAGGCCTCTCTCAGTCTAATCCAGTAACCAAGTCCAGACACAGACAAAGGGATTCCTTTCAAAGCTTTATTCTTCTTTTACAACTTAACAACTCTACAGGTAGCAACTAGATCTGAGCAGCAGAGTGCCTATGCCCTAAGTTGGAACAGTTGGTCCCCATTTGAAAGGGAATTACTGGCAGACCCCTGAACTTAAGGACTAGGGAGAGTCCCTCCCCTTTTCCCTTGGATCCTTGGGGCGCAGCCGTTGTTTGCGCGCCAACCGGGCACTATGCCTCCTTTCTGCGCCCTCCATCTGGTGCCGCTCTCTGCGTCTGCGTCGCGCATCCACCAAGTCTGCTATCTCTGCTCGGTCACTCCCTGGACTACTTTCTAATCTAGGAATGTTGGTGGGAGGAATCTCTGTCAGCTGTGGGCCCTGGGAAAGAGGAGCGCGCTCCTCTCCCAGGAGCGACTGCTCTTCCTCAGAATCAGAACTACTCTGGGATTCTATGGGCTCAGTGTCCACCCTGACAAACAGCCCCTCAGTTGCCTTTCAGTGAGCACAGGATTGATCCCTTAGTTATATGATATCATCACCTACCATACAAACCTGGAAAACAAAATCTTGTATATTTATAATTAATTCACAAATATCCAGTGCAGGAAACCTGAATGCCCAGATAATTTTTATAGCCAGAAAGGGACAAATCTGAAACCATCCTTCCCCTACCCATTGTTCCTTACATGGGAGGCAGTCAGCTTAAGTAAGTACAAATGCTTATTTGAATAAATTGCTGGGGCTTATTTTTAAGTCTTGGGTTTTAAAACAACAACAACATGCAATCACCAAAATATTTATATGGTGAGGCACTATAGCACTAAATAAAAATATTCAAAAGTAGTTTAAATTTTACACTCCATTTCAAATAGGGGGTGGGGGGTAGGGCTGTGTTCAATTCCTATGAGCGTTAAATTTTAATATAAAAACGTGTGTATTTTTTATGTGATGGGACTGTGATGGTACTACATCAGGAAGAATGCTCATATACGTATATTTGAAATGGAAAAATTAACCCTGATCAGGCATTTACATTGACTTGGGGACCGTCTCATAAATAGTTTTATAAGTAAACATAAATAAACATAAGAGCTGATTCTTTGAGACTTTGATCTCTACATGGAAGTAAAACCAGTTGTACTGAGAGGGGCTTACTTTTGAGTAGACATGTAAAGAATTGCACTGTGAATGATGATAATTTCAGCATCAATTAGGAAAGTAATCAATTTCTGTGGGGGAGATCATTGCTATAATGTGTAAGTTTTTTCTCATTTATTGTCATGGCCCCATTGGAAGATTCCTCTGAGGAAGAAGAGCTAGAGGCCCCAACAGAAGATGATGTCCAGGCCCTGCCAGGTCTTGCACTGCCAGAGGCATCTGAGCCCATGGAAATCCCAGCCCCTCAAGAAGAGGGGGACTCTGCCTGAGAGGAGGAGTCTGAGTGCCCCCAAGTCCCAGGGAGCATCGGTGCCAGCGGAGGCAGGCCCAACTCAGAGAACCTGGATGAAGTGCCTGGCTGCATTAGAGGTCTACTCACGAACAGAGGGCTCATCACGAGTAGAGTGCCCTCCTCATGAGGAGGACTGACTGTAGTGAGTGATTGCAGCTGGGACTTGAGTGGGGCTGTGGTAGCTCCAGGGGCTATCTTCACGACTGCGGAATGAGAAGCGCATTGGAGTATTATCCAGGTTTTCATGGAATTGGCTTTGGTCCGTCAGGGACACATGAAGCAAGATAAGCCAAGTGTACTGTACCTTTAAAATCTAGTTTTCACAGGTCACACAGTGCTTGAAAGGAGCATACTTGTGGGTGGGGTGGGTAGAACTGAACATCATCAAATTGGCAGGAGCTGCTCAACCAATGAGAGGGGCTTGTTTCCTGCCCCTGTCCAGGCTCCCCCCTGCTACTACATTATTATGAATGGAGAGCAACTAATTTTTTTCCATATGTGCAGATTTCCCTGAAGAAGCCAAAATCCCTTGTTCATGATTGCAGCATCTGAAGGCTCCCCCTGACAGCTTCCCTCACCTCAGTTTCACCACATTCCAGTAATTTGCAGCAGAGTTATTGCTTCAACCCCATTTTCCCCATGTGTGCACTTTTGCCTCAAGAAGCCAAAATCCCTCGTTCTCGAGTGCAACATCTGAAGGCTTCACCATCCCACCCACCCCAATTTTGCCCCATTCCAGCAAACTGTCATGGAGTTATTCCTCTCTCCCCATTTTCCCCCATGTGTGCAGTTTTGACTTGAGAAGCCAAAATCCCCATTTCTCAAATGCAGCATCTGAACGCTCCCCCATGAGCATTCTACCAACACCCCGATTTCACTGCATTCCAGCAATCTGCCATGGAATTATTGCTCCCACCCCATTTCCCCCGATGTGCACACTTTTACCTTGAGAAACCAAAATCCCTAGTTCTCAAGTGCAGCATCTGAAGGCTTCCCCTGAGAGCACCCTCCCCCAATTTCACCCTATTCCATCAAACTGTTGTGGAGTTCTTGCTTCCACACGCACACACCCCTTTCTCCTTCTCTGGGCAATTTCTCCCTGCTTGCAATGCTTGCAATGACTTGCTCCTAAGACCTCACCAGATCAGAGAAGCAACTTTACATAACATCAAAGAAACACCTTTACACAATATCGGAGATGCTATTTAACCCAACAGTGGAGAAGCAAAGTAATTCAAACATCAGAGAAGTGCATTACAGAGGCTAATTACTGGTGAAATGGGAGTGCAGGGAGATTCTGAAGGCTGGAAAGCCTCAGTGAGGTCACGGCCAGGTGAAAGACACACCCCTTGGCAGGGCTATCATGCCGAAGTAAATGTGGAGGATAGGGGCACACAGCACCAGAAGCGCAGAGAACCCAAATTAAAGAAATAAAATGGAGAAAAAGCAGTCTCAGAAAATCCACGTTTTCCACCAGAAATCTCCAGGGTGGCTACAGACTGGCCACAATGCCATTTGCCACCAACAACCTCGAAATACTCTCAGTTCACAGCAAATCCCCTGTGAGGACAACACCCTGGATAAAAAGCCCAGTAGAAGCTTACAGGAGCTGCTAGAAAGAATGTCTTGTGTTCAACTCCAGCTATGGCTTGCTATCCTGCCTTCTGCTTGGACTCCTCTCTGTAACTGGGCCTGGATTTGCCTACTGTCCTTGCATAACCTCTTCTAACTGCATTGCCTGGCTTGCTATTTGTTACTCCAGATCTGACATGGACTGTTTGTGGACTCTGGCTCTGTTTGTTTCTCTGCTGTCCTTTCTTTCAGCCCCCAATCCCCCCCTGAAGAATGGGACTTTTATTGTCAATTCTTTATTAAACAAGATAAGAAAATAAAAACAAACAAAGATGCACTGTGTTGCTTATTGGTTATTGTTTTAAAATCTTAAAATAAAATATTAGGGATGTACGAAAGTCCCCGTACCTGGCTCTGCCGGGTTCCGCTGGGGGGGGGAGGTGCCCTGTCCCTCCCCCCAGAATCCTCGACGGGGGAGAGGTGCTCTGCATCTCCCCCCCGGAATCCTGGCCAGCCGGCTCCGCTCCACGGGGATTCCGCAGAGCCGCCGGCCGGCTGCGCCAGCAACCGGACATCCAGCCACTGGCTAGCAAGGATGCAAATGGTGGTGGCCATAGCCACCGCCGTTTGTGTCCCTGTAGTCAGCCATGATAGGCTATGTAAAGACTTACATAGCCTACCACGTCTGGCTTAAAACAAAAAACAAAACGCGCGTACGCAAATGGCAGCAGCTATGGCCACCGCCATTTGCGTTCCTTATTTTTGGCCGTCTTAGTCTACGTAAATATTTACGTAGACTAAGACAGCCAAAAATAAGGAACGCAAATGGCGGCGGCCATAGCTGCTGCCATTTGCGTACGCGCGTTTTGTTTTTTGTTTTAAGCCAGACAAAATCTGACAAAACAATTATAGACAAAACAATTATAGGCCAGTGGCTAACATCCCCTTCTTGGTCAAGGTGCTTAAGTGGGTGGTTGCAGGACAACTCCAGGCACTCTTGAATGAAACAGATTATCTAGATCCATTTCAATCGGGCTTCAGGCCTGGTTTTGGAACAGAAAATGCTTTGATCACCCTGTGGGATGACCTCTGCTGGAAAAGGAACAAGGGGAGTGTGAACCCGTTGATTCTCCTGGACCTCTCAGTGGCTTTCGATACCATCAACCATGGTATCCTGATAGGTTGTCTGGGTTGGGGGTTGGAGGCACTACACTGCAAAGGTTCCACTCCTACTTGAATGGCTGATTCCAGAAGGTGGTGCTAGGGGATTATTGCTCTGTGCCATGGCAATTGTGCCATGGGGTTCCACAGGGCTCTATTTTATCCCCCATGCTGTTTAACATCTACATGAAACCACTGGAGGAGGTTATCTGAAGGTGTGGGCTGAGGTGCCATCAATATGCAGATGACTCTCTTTCTCATCAAACCCAGGTGAGGCAGTGGCTGCTCTGAATCAGGGCCTGGGCATGGTAAAGGACTGGATGAGGGCCAATAAACTGAAGCTCAGTCCAGACAAGATGGAGGTACTGTTAGTGGGTGGTTTGTCTGCCCGGCTAGGTGATACTCAACCTGTTCTTGAGGGGGTTGCACTCCCCCTAAAGGATCATGTTTGTAGTTTGGGGGTGCTCTTGGACCCAGAACTGTCACTTCAGGCACAGATGAACTCAGTGGAGCACTTTTTATCAGCTCAGGCTGGTATACCAACTATGCCCTTATCTGGACAGAGATAGCCTAGCTACAGTTATCCATGGTCTGATAACCTCTCATATGGATTACTGCAATGTGTTATACGTGGGGTTACCTTTGAAAATGGGAGACTCTCTGGCTCCCTATAAGATGCAATACACTAATGGCGGCTGCCATTAGCTTATCACAGGAAAGTTACAGCCGTAAACGGTGTATTGTATACCATTTGTGGCCATAAAACACTTACTTTGACCTTAATACAGCTGTAGACAGCTGCAACTTAGGTCAAAGTCAGTGCTTTATGGCCACAAATGGCATAAAATACACCATTTATAGCTGTATTTTTCCCTCAATAGGCTAATAGCAGCCACCATTCATGCATTGTGTCTTATAGGGAGCCAGCGAGCCACTCTGCCAACTCTGGCGGACATGGCTGGGCTCCGGAGCATTCCGTAAGGCCCTGTGCAGCCCAAATTGCCCCTCCATGGACACCCCCCCCAACCGGACCAGGCAGTGGTGGCTTCGTACATCCCTACAAGGAGCCAAACAATGCAGAGGAGCTGCCTATGTCTGGGGACCTCAAGGTGGATCAGGATGATCCTGGGCCCCCAGGGGAGAAAACTACCACCCCTAACATGACATAGCTAGCTCCCTCTCAGACACAGAGGCAGGTGCTGAGCAGTCACCTAGCCCTAGGGAGCAAGGTCATGAGTAAGCCTTTCCGAGGGTGGCACTCATGGCCTGCAGCTGTACCGTCGGTGGGGCTCTGAAGAGTCAGGCATCAACGCCTTTGGTTCTAGACACTAGGTGCTGGGACAGTGTCTAAGTAGCAGCTCCCTTACTCCTGCCTTGTTTTTCCCTGCTCCTCTCTAGATTGTGTTGTGTTTGATTTTGGATTGTATACTGACCTTGCTTTTGAAGTTGACGCTGATTGGATTCCTGGAACTCTGTCCTACCACCACCATAAGCAGAATATCTTCAAAGGGTAGGTAGCATTGGCAGAGCTGGGATAGATGTTGAGAAGTTGGCCAGTTTAAATGTTTGAGGTGGTGAACTCAGATGGGATTCAACTCATGGTACCATACATCTGTATCGCCTCTATATGTATGGCAGAAATGAAGCAAGAAGCAAATGTACACAAAATACACCGACACACTCCCGTAATCAGACCCACACTTGTGCTGGCTAGTGAGTGCTTATCTAGACCTTGCCCTAGCTCTTGAGGGCCACTTGAAGGTAGCAACCAGATATTCCCTGCCTCCTAAACATGCTTACTAGCTGGTGCTTGTCCTCCAGTTCTCCAGCCAGGAATCCCCAGGATGCTGGGGAGCAGAGCAACTTTGAATAAAGAGGGGTGCTTTCTGCATCTCAAGGCTGCCAAGGGCACTTAAAAATCAGTTCCTTCAAACTAAATAACAGTCACACTAGAGAAACACAACCATTTCCTGCCACACATTAAAACCACATTTCCTCAACTGACTCTCAGTCTCATGCTTGACTAGTTACAGGGATCGGGAAAGCTCATTTTTGTAATAAGCCCCAATCATGTTATTCTTAGAAAGCATGGCTCCCTGACTTCACAGGGAGCATTAGTCCAAAGAGATAACTTCTCTTTCTGGGAATGGGATGATAGGATTGTATCTGAACGAGAGTTAGACTGTTTTGTTTCCATTAACATGATAAATAATTGATACTGGCTACAGGAAATCTGTCATCATTAGATGGTTGTAAACAGGCGCCTTTTGCTTTCAAAGAGCCGTGAGCACTGAAATGACTGAAACAGCTAGCAGAAGATAATTACCCACAATTTTAAAAAAATTGTCAACATACTATAAAATATTCATTATTGGAAGCACTTCTCCTCTCTGTCAAAACTCTGCCTTCTCTCGCTCCACCATATTGTCTAAAGGAAAACAATGTGGGGGAGTTAGCACTTCCTAAAAGAACTCTGGAAATGAGCAGCTACGCTTCCTTCTGGAGTGGGACGGGTCAGCACAGCTCCTTTCTGTGAGCTCCGCTAACCTGCCCCATTCCAGAAAAGCGCAAGAAGGGACTGGATATCTTCAGAGCACTGCATATTTATTCACAGCGAGAACCCTAATGGAGTTAGCAGGATTTTATGCAAAAAATTAATGATCAGAGGGCGATTCTAGCTCTACCTGAAAAGAGTTTCCGTGACAGGAAATGTTAAGTCAAACAGAAATGTCCTTTCTAAGCCCAGGATAAATAGAAAGCAGGAAAGCTGGATCCAAAGAGTAATGGGAGTTTCACCTGCATCATCGTCATCATAATTATATCGTTGTATTATTATTATCCTTCCCAGTAGCAACGTCTGTCTGTGAGAGCTGGACTGTAAGGAAGGCTGAGCGCCGAAGAATGGATGCCTTCGAACTGTGGTGCTGGAGAAGACTCTTACGAGTCCCCTGGACTGCAAGGAGGTCAGATCAGTCCGTCCTAAAGGAAATCAACCCTGGCTGCTCATTGGAAGGACAGATACTGAAGATGAAGTTCAAATATTTTGGCCACCTAATGCGAAGAGAAAACTCTCTGGAAAAGACCCTGATGCTGGGAAAGACTGAAGGCAAAAGGAGAAGGGGACGGCAGAGGATGAGATGGCTAGATAGCATCACGGATGCAATGAATATGGACTTGAGCACGCTCCGGGAGAGAGTGCAGGACAGGAAGGCCTGGCATGCTATGGTCCATGGGGTCACGAAGAGTCGGACACGACTGAACGACTGAACAACAATTATCATCATCATCATCATCATCATCATCATCATTATTAATTTCTCTATACTGCCCCATAGTAGTATAGAAATCTCTGGGCAGTTTACAGACACTAAAACATTAAAATACCATATACAAAGTTTAAAAGCCATTTATATAAAAGCACACAGGCAATATACACAAAAACCCTATAACTATAAACAACTTTGAACAGTCAGTCATAACTAAAGACACATCCAGGACCAATTAAAACTCGCCGCGTGCTGCCAAACGTCTGGGAAAAGAGATAGGTCTTAACCTGGTGCTGAAAAGATAATGTTGGCACCAGGCAGACCTCATCGGGGAGCTCGTTCGTTCCACTGAGAAAGCCCTCTGAGAAATGCAATACATGTTTATATTGTAGGATAAGCACCCCACCCCCCACCCCAAACTCTTAATCTGTCCAAAATTAATTGCAAGGCATTGATATCCCACATTTGCACCTGTCTGACCAGTAGGGGTGCACGAAAGTCACTTACCTGGTCTCGCAGCTTTTTGCGGTGGGGGGGAGGCGCTTCGCTGCTCTCCCCGCGAAGTTCAGGCCGGGGGGGAGGCTTCCCGCCTCGCCCGGCCGAAATTCAGTCCAGGGGGGAGGCTTCCCGCCTCGCCCGGCCAAAATTCAGGCCTGGGAGGAGGCGCCGCGCCTCGCCTGGCCGCAAAATAAAAAGTTTTTTTTAAAAAAAGCCCCCGTGATAGGCTACGTGACGATTAACATAGCCTATCATGGCTAGATCTGCAAAGTCAGCCGTGATAGGCTACGTAAATCGTCACGTAGCCTATCACGGGTGACTTAAAAAAAAAAAAAAAGCACGTACGCAAATGGCGGCCCCCATAGGAAGCCGCCATTCGCGTTCCTTATTTATAATATAAATAGTGTTGCCCTTATTTTCGCCGTAGTCTACGTAATCTTTACGTAGACTACAGCGACCAAATAAGGAACGGGAATGGCGGCTCCCTATAGGGGCCGCCATTAGCCGTATGCACTTTTTTTTTTTTTTAAGTCACCCGTGATAGGCTACGTGACGATTTACGTAGCCTATCACGGCTGACTTTGCAGATCTAGCCGTGATAGGCTACGTTAATCGTCACGTAGCCTATCACGGGGGCGTTTTGTTTTGTTTTTTTCTTTTATTGGAATGGCGGCGGTGGCAGCCGGTCAAAAGACCGACTGCCGTTCCCGCCCCTGACAAAGACCCGACGAACCGCTGGCCAGACCCGCCGCCGGTAGGGACATTCGGGAAAGGTAAGTCCCATCCCGGGGGGGGTGCGGGGGGCGGAGAATTTCTCCCCGTAACTTGTTCGGGGGGCCGAACACGTTGGCGCTCGGCCCCCCGAAGTTTCGGGGAAAAATTTTCCGCCATCCCTACGGACCAGCATTGCTGCATTTGGAACATACTCAGAACTTGATCAGTGTTTTAACCTGAGTTAAAGTGTTAAGTGTTGGGGGACTTCAACGTATATTCAGAGGCCATCCTCACAGGAGCACCTCGGGACTTCATGGAGACCATGGCCTCCTGGGAGCTGCACCATATTCTAACTGGGCCCACCCATGTAGCCGGTCATGCACTAGACCTTGTGTTTGTTTCTGGAGAAGTGGGGAGTGATCTGGAAGTCGGGGGTATATCCACCACCCCCTTGTCATGGTCAGATCACTATCTGGTGACGTTGGACTTCTCGGTTCCACAACCCCTCCGCAGGGGTGGAGGACCCATTAAAATGGTCTGCCCCAGGCGTCTTATGGATCCAAATGGATTCCTGAACGCGCTTGGGGATTCTTTGGGGCATGCCAACGGCCACTCGGTCAAGACCCTGGTGGGTGGCTGGAATGCCGCAATCACCGGGGCATTAGATCAGGTGGCTCCGAAACGCCCTCTCCCCCTGAACAGTGCTCGGACTGCACCATGGTTCAATCCGCAGTTACGAGCTCTGAAACAGGAGGTGAGACGGCTAGAGCGCCGGTGGCGGAAGCCTCGCTCCAAAGACGATCAGACACGGGCTAGAGCTGTATCTTCAGCCTATCACGTCGCAGTGAAGGCAGCAAAAAAGGAATATTATGCTGCCTCCATCGCGTCTGCAGAGTGCTGTCCCAGGAGGCTGTTCCAAGTGGTCCGGAGCCTGGTCGGTCCTGTGGCTCTGGAACCACTGGAGCATTCTAAGGCCTCCTGTGAGGCCTTGGCAAGGCACTTTGCAGATAAAATTGATCAGATTAGGTGTGTTACTCTGCACGCTGTGGATACAGTTAGTGAGCAAGAGGCGGCCTGTGACAAACCGGTTTTGTGGGATCAGTTCCAGCTTCTTCCTCCTGATGAAGTGGACAAGGTGCTTTCATCGGTACGGCCGACCACCTGCTTACTTGATTCTTGCCCATCTTGGCTCATTATGAGCTGCAGAGAGAGACTGGGTGAGGGGATCAAGGCGGTGGTGAATGCCTCCCTTGAGGAGGGAGTGATGCCATCAGCCCTCAAGGAGGCAGTGATAAGACTGCTCTTAAAGAAGCCCTCCTTGGATCCTCAAGTTCTGAACAACTTTCGCCCAGTCTCGAATCTGCCATTTTGGGGCAAGGTGATTGAGCGGGTGGTGGCGGTGCAGTTGAAGGCACACTTGGAAGAAACTGATTATCTAGACCCATTTCAGTCGGGCTTCAGGCCTGGGCATGGGACAGAAAAGGCCTTGGTCGCCTTGGTAGATGATATGAGGAGGGCTCTGGATAGGGGTGAATGCTCCTTCCTTGTTCTCCTCGACCTCTCAGCGGCTTTCGATACCATTGACCACAGTATCCTCCTGGACCGTCTGGAGGGGTTGGGCATTGGAGACACCATATTGCGGTGGTTCCGGTCCTTCCTCTCCGGCAGGTACCAGAGGGTAGCACTGGGAGAGGAGGTTTCGGACCCGTGGCCACTTACTTGTGGAGTGCCACAGGGTTCCATCCTCTCCCCGATGCTATTTAACATCTATGTGAAGCCGCTGGGGGCTATCATCAGGAGGTTTGGGGTGCAGTGTCATCAATATGTGGATGACACGCAGCTCTACCTCTCGTTTAAATCTTCACCAAGATTGGCCGTAGAATCCCTGTCCAAATGTCTGGAGACAGTGAGTGGCTGGATGGGGAGGAATAGGCTGAAGCTGAACCCTGACAAGACCGAGGTACTTTTGGTGGGAGACAAGAGGAGGCTGGGGGATGTTGACCTGGTGTTGAATGGGGTACGGCTACCCTTGAAAGACCAGGTCTGCAGCCTGGGGGTCATTTTGGACTCCCAGCTGTCCATGGAGGCTCAGGTGTCAGCTGTGAGCCGGACAGCGCTGTATCAACTCCATCTGATACGGCGGCTGCGCCCCTTCCTTCCCGACCATCTGCTCCCATCGGTAGTACATGCCCTGGTTTCCTCTCGTTTAGACTACTGTAATGTGCTCTACGTGGGGTTACCCTTGAAGATGGTTCGGAAGCTGCAGCTGGTACAGAACACGGCGGCTCGCCTGATTAAAGGCAGCCGCCGGTGAGATCACATCACTCCAGTGCTGAAGGAGTTGCACTGGTTATAGGGGTGGACGAAAGTCCCTTACCTGTCGTCGAAGGACGTTCGCAGTGGGGGGGAGGCGCTTCGCTGCTCCCTCCGCAAAGTTCAGGCCGGGGGGGGAGGCTTCCCGCCTCGCCCTGGCCGAAATTCAGGCCGGGAGGGAGGCTTCCTGCCTCGCCCCGGCCGAAATTCAGGCCGGGGAGGAGGCTTCCCGCCTTGCCCGGCCGCGAACGCGAAAGTTTTTTTTTTTTTTAAACGCCCCCTGATAGGCTACGTGACGATTCATGTAGCCTATCACGGCTAGATCTGCAAAGTCAGCCGTGATAGGCTACGTCAATCATCACGTAGCCTATCACGGGTGACTTTTTTTTTTAAAAAAAGTGCGTACGCGAATGGTGGCCCCCATAGGGAGCCGCCATTCGCTTTCCTTATTTAGTCGCTGTAGTCTATGTAAATGTTTACGTAGACTACGGCGACCAAATAAGGAACGGGAATGGCGGCTCCCTATGGGGGCCGCCATTATCCGTATGCTCTTTTTTTTTTTTTTTAAAGTCACCCGTGATAGGCTACGTGACGATTGACGTAGCCTATCACGGCTGACTTTGCAAATCTAGCCGTGATAGGCTACGTGACTCGTCACGTAGCCTATCAGGAGGTGTTTTTTTTTTCTTTGATTGCAATGGCGGCGGCGGCAGCCGGTCAGACTGCCGGCCAGACCCCCACCGGGAGGGACATTCGGTGAAGGTAAGTCCCGTCCCAGGGGGGGGTGCGGGGGGCGGGGGGGGTTTGGAGGATTTCTCCCCGAAACTTGTTCGGGGGGCCGAACACATTGGCGCTCGGCCCCCCGAAGTTTCGGGGAGAAATTCTCCGCCATCCCTAACTGGTTACCAGTTGTTTTCCAGGCCAAATTCAAGGTGTTGGTTTTGACCTTTAAAACCCTATATGGTTCCAGCCCAGCCTATCTTAAGGAGCGCCTCCAGCAGCACCAGACAGGCCGCTTAACAAGATCAGCCTCGGATGGCCTTCTCTCTGTCCCATCAGCCAGGACAGCTAGACTGGTGGGGACGAGGGAGAGGGCCTTTTCTGTGGTGGCCCCCACTCTGTGGAACTCCCTCCCTAGGGAACTCCGTCATGCCCCCTCTTTAATGAGCTTCCGTCATGCATTAAAAACGTTGTTGTTCAGGCAGGCATTTGGGGTGGGTTAGGGTATTTTAGAAAATGTTTTTATTGTAGAATTTTATTGTTTTCAACTGTTTTTATTGTACGTTGTACATCGCCCAGAGTGGCTGGGTGACCAGCCAGATGGGCGATTAATAAATTTAATAATAAATAAATAAATAAAAACCTCTTACATTAACAGAAGTATGCCCTCAACTTGGAAGGCTGGGAAAGTCACCTGTACTCCAGAAAGCATACCCCAAGGTCGGTATGTGTAATGTAAATAGGGGTGGCCTTTACAAAGCAAACGCAGATGGATGGGAAACCCATGAGCTTGTTTGTGTCCAGGAATGTTTGGAAACAACAGCAAAAAAACCTCCTGAACCAACCAAGCCATTTAAAGCTCAGCCAAATTTACCATTCAGTTTATGAATGGTGTATTCTTCCCGTGCCATATTTGGAGGCGGGGGGGCTTGTTTGTTTGTTTTGCCTAAGCTTTTCAGTTTGGGGTAGTTTCAGTCGGATACATATGATGTATGTCTTAAGTGACTGGATTTTTTATTGGATATGTATTTAAAACCTTCCTGTCTTGAAGAATGGCATGTGTAGTAGGGGGAGGAAATGGTTCCCAGTGAGGCCATACTCATGACATTGCATACGCAGAAAGAGAGTGTTGTGTGGCTGCATAGGCAATGCACCACCTTCTCTGCCCCCACAATTACAATTCCCGAATGGCAGTGCGAAAATGTGCATGCTCACATACATGCACGCACACATACAATATCGAGCAAGCTAGAACTTTGAAAAAAGGAAAGATAATTTTGGGGTGATTGTAAGGCTTGATCAGTTTTTGATCTATTTCTGATTTGAGCAATAGCAGGATCATGCACCCCATCAGTGAGCATTCCTTAGAGCTTTCTACATTTCTCCCTCTTTGAACAGCAGATGCCCATGCCATGTTACAAATTGCTTTTGAAATCCACTTCACTTTCTGGAGTGCTTTGCCATGTGGCGTGACATGAGGAGCTGTCCCAGGACTGCCCAGGCATAGCTGAACGCTCCTTTGCATCTTAGCCCAACATCGGCTTAGTATAGGTTTAGCAAGCAAGCAATTTCCCAGCTTTAAAATCTCATTTTTCTGGTCAAGGGGCTGACTTTACACACTGTATTCAAATCTCATTTATCTTCTAAAGATGGACTATACAGGCTGGTTCTTCCAAATATGATATTAGAAGTCCCCATGCATAAAGATGATGAGAGGGAAAAAGAGTCTTACTCAGGTCATTACAGTGATGTTACCATCCACATAAGCCAGAAAGTTGTAAATAAATATAAAAAACAAGGAAAAGGAAAGGAGCTGGTGGCCTAAGGAAGTGAAATTATAATGATCCAACATCGGCCTCCCCAATGTGGTGCCCTCTGAATGTTTTGGACCACAGCTCCTGTCATCCCCAGCCAGCATGGCCAACAATCAGGGTTGATGAGAGTTGTAGTCCAAAACATCTGCAGGGCACCAGGTTAGGGAAGGCTGTTCTAACATCTTCAAGCAGGTATTGTTGTTCAGTCGTTCAGTCGTGTCCAACTCTTCGTGACCCCATGGACCATAGCACGCCAGGCCTTCCTGTCCTGCGCTCTCTCCCAGAGTGTGCTCAAGTTCATATTCATTGCATCCGTGATGCTATCTAGCCATCTCATCCTCTGCCGTCCCCTTCTCCTTTTGCCTTCAGTCTTTCCCAGCATCAGGGTCTTTTCCAGGGAGTTTTCTCTTCACATTAGGTGGCCAAAATATTGGAGCTTCAGCTTCATTATCTGTCCTTCCAAGGAGCACTCAGGGTTGATTTCCTTTAGGATGGACTGATTTGACCTCCTTGCAGTCCAGGGCACTCGTAAGAGTCTTCTCCAGCACCACAGTTCAAAAGCATCAATTCTTCGGCGCTCAGCCTTCCTTATAGTCCAGCTCTCACAGCCATACATTACTACTGGGAAAACCATAGCTTTGATTAGATGGACCTTTGTCGGCAAGGTGATGTCTCTGCTTCTTAGTATGCTGTCTAGGTTTGCCATAGCTTTCCTCCCAAGGAGCAAGCGTCTTTTAATTTCATGGCTTCAGTCACCGTCTGCGGTGATCTTGGAGCCCAAGAAAGTAAAATCTGTCACTGCTTCCATTTCTTCCCCTTCTATATGCCAGGAAGTGATGGGGCCAGATGCCATGATCTTAGTTTTTTTAATGTTGAGTTTCAAACCAGCTTTTGCACTCTCCTCTTTCACCCTCAACAAGAGGCTCTTGAGATCCTCTTCGCTTTCTGCCATTAGGGTGGTATCGTCTGCATATCGGAGGTTGTTGATAATTCTCCCAGCAATCTTAATTCCGACCTCTGATTCATCCAACCCGGCATTTCTCATGATGTACTCTGCATATAAGTTAAATAAGCAGGGTGACAATATGCAGCCTTGTCGTACTCCTTTCCCAATTTTGAACCAATCGGTTGTTCCATGTCTGGTTCTGACTGTTGCTTCTTGACCCTCGTACAGGTTTCTCAGGAGACAGGTAAGGTGGTCTGGTACTCCCATCACTTTCAGAATTTGCCACAGTTTGTTGTGATCCACACAATCAAAGGCTTGAGCGTAGTCAATGAAGCAGAAATAGACGTTTTTCTGGAATTCTCTTGCTTTCTCCATGATGCAGCGAATGTTGGCGATTTGATCTCTAGTTCCTCTGCCTCTTCTAAACCCAGCTTGTACTTCCAATAGTTCTCGGTTCGCATACTGCTGAAGCCTAGCTTGTAGGATTTTGAGCATCACCTTGCTGGCATGTGAAATGAGCGCAATTGTGCGGTAGTTTGAACACTCTTTGGCGTTGCCCTTCTTTGGAATTGGAATGTAAACTGACCTTTTCCAGTCTTGTGGCCACTGTTGAGTGTTCCAGATTTGTTGGCATATTGAATGCAGCACTTTAACAGCATCATCTTTTAGGATTTTAAATAGCTCGGCTGGAATACTGTCATCTCCGCTAGCTTTGTTGTTACTAATGCTTCCTAAGGCCCACTTGACTTCACTCTCTAGGATGTCCGGCTCAAGTTCAGTGACCGCACTATCATGGCTATCAGGGACATTCAGATCTTTCCTGTATAGTTCTTCTGTGTATTCTTGCCACCTCTTCTTAATCTCATCTTCTTCTGTTAGGTCCCTGCCTTCTTTGTCCTTTATCATGCCCGTCTTTGCACAAAACGTTCCCTTGAGATCTCCAATTTTCTTGAAGAGATCTCTAGTCTTTCCCATTCTGTTGTTTTCCTCGATTTCTTTGCATTGTTCATTTAAGAAGGCCTTCTTGTCTCTCCTTGCTATTCTCTGGAACTCTGCATTCAGTTGGGTATATCTTCCCCTTTCTCCCTTGCTTTTCGCTTCCCTTCTTTCCTCAGCTACTTGTAAAGCCTCATCAGACAAGCAGGTATATTGTGTATCTAAGTTCAGTGCCTTATGGGGTATTAAAACACACTCATTGGCTCTGCTATGGATAATTGGATATTATTTTCTATAACAAGTAGAAGTTATCTCTTGAAATAAACTTTTACAGTGGTTTTTCCATTAGTGTTTTTTCCATTGAACAGACAACAAGTTCTTTCGAATCGGACTGAGATTCTTATTTGCAGTGGTTGTATTGAGCTTACAGCTCATCGATAAAATAAGCTAAACCAATAAAGGTGGGAAGGGAAAGATTGGTATGATATGTGTATCATGATGTGTGTCTTGGGGACTGAAGTGCTAGGATCTTTCTTTGTGTTGAGGAGGAATAGGGTAGCAGTAACATAAAACTGCAGAAATACACAACTGTGATTTACAACATACTGTGAGCATATCCGCTTATATTCACCAAAGGGGTTCTCTTACAACAAAAGTTGGCATACTTGTTTCACTGCCTTGCTTTTCTGTAAAAGGATTCAATTTGGCCTTAGTGCTTTTATCTATGGGGAGATGCAACTGCAGTAATATACAAAAGCTATTGATAAAAAGCTTGGGCTAATCACACATATGTAGCAATTGCAAAATCATGGAACCTGGGACAGTATCCGACTGTGTCATTCCGTTAGTGCAAATGGCATTGCACTAGTGGAAACTAGGTTCTGAACTACGTGCAAGAGAAGAATCCAACAAACGTTACCTTTGCACAAGCAGTTTTGCATAACTCTTGTGCATTTCCATTGTGCAACTGCTTATGCAGCTATTTGCACCCATTGTGCAATGCATTGTTCAACTGCTTTGCACCCATTGTGAAACCAGTTGTGCATTCTGCTTGTGTTGCTGGTTACTAGGGATGTCAGAGAATTCCGCCACGGATCTCGGTGAGGCCGAATGCAGTGCATTTGCGCCCCCCGAAATCTGTGGCGGAATGGTCTGCCACCCCCCCAACCCCCCACGGATCCCCCCTGGGATGAGACTTACCTGGGGCGGATCTTCCGGGCGGCAGCGGCTCTGGCAGCAGCTGCGGCGGCAGCAGCTTCAGCGTCTGGTCTTCCGACCGGCTGCTGCTGCCACCATTTGCTGTCTTGTCGTTTTGTGTGTTTTTGTGTGTTTTTTACAGAGACGTGATAGGCTACGTAAAGACGTACGTAGCCTATCACATCCAGGTTAAAAAAACAAACAAAACGGCGTACGCAAATGGCAGCGGCTATGGCCACCGCCATTTGCGTTCCTTATTTTTCTCCATCTTAGTCTACGTAAATATTTATGTAGACTATTACAGCGAAAATAAAGGGGAACGCAAATAGCATAGTGGGTGCTATTTGCGTCCCTTTTTGATTCGCCGTTTTAGCCTACGAAAATATTTACGTAGGTTAAAACAGTGAATCAAAAATGGACGCAAATAGCACCCACTACGCTATTTGCATTCCCCTTTATTTTCGCCGTAATAGTCTACATAAATATTTACATAGACTAAGACGGCGAAAAATAAGGAACGCAAATGGCAGCGTCCGTAGCCACCACCATTTGCGTATGCCGTTTTTGGGGGTTTTTACCCAGCAGCCACCGTGGCCGGAAATCCAGCTGCGGATGGCCCTGGCCTGGCTGGCTGCTCCACGGAGCCGCCACGGAGAGCCGGCCATCGAGGATTCCGGGGGGGAGGACCGGATCTCCTCCCTCCCCGTTGAGGATTCCGGGGGGAGGGACGGAACTCCTCCCCCCCACCATGAACAGAATCCGTGAAAAGGTAAGTCACTTTCGTACATCCCTACTGGTTACTCAACTGCTTGCACTCATTGTGCAATGTGTTGCACAAGCATAACAGGTGGCTGCTTGGACAATGGAAATATTCAGCAGAGCTCTGCTAGCGCTATTTGAGTTTACAGAATGTCACTGTTGGATACTGCCCACACTGTGATACACAGTCCTCTGCTTGATTGGGAATAGGGATGTGCGAACCCATCCCTGTCCAGGTTCTCTGGGCACCCGCCCAGCACCTGCCCCTGCTCACCAGTCCCTGGACCGTGCTCAAGCTCCTCCTGCGCTCGGCGAGCAGCCTGCACTCAACCTGGCAGCCTCGTCGAGCTCCGTGGTCTCCGTTTTTGAAAAACAAAATTGCAAAAGTACACATATTTGTGTATGTGAAAAAATGAGCATTTTTGTGAATGCGCATATTTGTGTATGCGCAAATACACATTTTTGCATATGCAAATATGCACATTCGCAAAATGCGCATTTTCATGCACACACAAATATGTGCACTTTGCGATTGCCATTTTATTTCTCAAAAAACAGCAACCATAAAGCTTTACAAGGCCACCAGGGTGAGTACAGACCATTTACTGAGCGCAGGCAGGGGGTGAACAGGGGCTTGGCGAGCAGGCTCAGGGGTGCAGGCAGGGGCAGTTCCGCCAGATTCCTGGACGGAATTGAGCACCCACACCATCCCTAATTGGGAACAACTGTTTTGGCCTCTCAGGACCTGAATTAAATTTTCTACCTGTCTTACTTGAAAGTACTGTGCTCTCTCAAATTATTTACTGTGCCTGTGCATATCAGAGGACAGACAAATTCATGGCAATTTATTCTTAGTTAGCTGAGGTATGCATCATATAGATCAATATTGTTGGTACTGTTTTTTTACTTTATTACTAATGAATGGGACTTACGTGGTCAGGCTCAATATCCTAATGGGATATCAGGGCCATAATAAAGGGGATCAGTGTTATTTAATGGCTTCAGCCTGAAAATACGATAACTATCAATTTGGGGGAGGAACAGAAAGATAGCTACAAGTACGGTTGCAGTTATGGTTTTAGGAAAATACAGTGGGGGAGATGTTTTAGTTGAAATTAGCAAAGATTTGCCTTGATTAGTTAGCCTTGGACTTGGGTAACTGCAGAAATATTTGCTCTTTGTGAATCTCATGCAGGATGATTGGTTGTGCTGCCTGCTGTTCTGTTTACTTCCTCTATGCTCTGCTTGTATATTTATAAATATAGCAAATATTATGAATACTTGATAAGTCTCCAGTGCTCTCTTTCCAGGCTTTATGTACTTCTCATGTCCCCACCCCCATTACTGACCTTTTTTTCTAAACTAAATAGCCCTAAGCATGGACTTTTTCCTCAAAGGGGAGTTGCTCAGAGAAGAGTCCCTGATCATTTTGGTTGCCCCTTTCTGTGCCTTTTCCAGGCCTACAATATCCTTTTTGAGCTGCATGAGTGTGATTGCACTGTAGATTTTTGTAAAGGCATTATGATATAGGCACTTTTATTTTGGATACCTTTCCAAATCATATCTACTGTGGAATTAGCCTGTTTCACAGCTGATGCACACTGGGTCAACATTTCACCAAACTTTCTGCCACAACTCCAGGAGCTCTGTCCTGGTCAGTCATCACCAGCTCGGACCCCATCAATGTATGTGTTAAGTTAGGTTCCCCCCCCCACCTCATATGCATAATTTTACATTTACTTACCTTGAACTGCACTTGTCATTTTCTTTCCCATTCATTAATTTGGAGGCAGCTTTTTGGAGATCTTCTCAATCTCTTTTTGTTTTTACCACACTAAATAATTTGGTGTCAACAGCAAATGTAGCCTCCTTGGTACTCACTCCTAACTCCAGATCATTTATGAACAGGTTTTAAAATACTGGTCCTTCCCAATACAGATTTTTGAGGGACCCCAATTCTTACATCCCATCTTTGTGAGACTTGTCCATTTATTCCAACTTCACTTCTTGTTCTTTATTACCGATCCATAGGAGGCTCTTTCCTCTTATCCCATCACTGCTAGGTTTTACTCAGGAGCCTTTGTTGAGAGCCTTTGTCAAAAGCTGGAAGTCCAAGCACACAGTGTCTACCAGCTCATCCCTACTGGGAAGTATGTAACAATAGCTTCTGCCATTCTGCTGTAATTATACCAAGGTACTTTTGCAACCTAACCATCAGGTATTGCTGAGGAAGAGGGCATTATGAAAGGAAATGCCATATGCTGCATTTAATTATAATATATGGCATTATGCGGATGTTGCAAGCAGACATGACTTGCAAATTTGAAGTGTTAGGTGTTGACATACTGCTTTGAGTTTAACTATTACTAGTGTTTAAAATAAAATGACATTCAAACTTCATTTTCAATGGAATAGCTACCATACTGATGTATAATGGAAGTTCCTGTGGTATCAGTGGATCATTTTCTTTTCCAGAATAAATACAGTCATAACAAAACATGACCCTATCCTGGTTACTAGCATGAGGGAGAGAGACATCACTATTGATCACTTTTCATCTCAGGCTCCACATTCTGTATTATATCCTGAGTACCTTTCTACAGTGTGTCTTGTGTATACTTGGAGTAAATTGACACAGCGTAGTGAATATGGATTTGAGCACACTCTGGGAGAGAGCGCAGGACAGGAAGGCCTGGCCTGCTATGGTCCATGGGGTCATGAAGAGTCGGACACAACTGAACAACTGAACAACAACAAAAGTTGAGGCATGCCTCTGTTGTGGTTTTGTTCATTTATTACTCTAACCTGTAAGGCAAGTTTTGAAAATCCTGTTTTCCACAGCCTGAACTACGTGTTTGTGCTTTCAACTTTTACACATTTCGCTGTGCCTGGCTCACTTCAAGGAGGGGGAAAATACTTTAACCCAAACCTTGATATCACAGCATGACTTCTGTTCTATGGAATCCTCCATGCATTCCTGAACTATACACTTCCTTTGTGATTGTACACATCTTTGGTTGGATGAGTATCAAAGAGTTTTTGTCTCTTTTTAAAAATACATGGCTCTGCGTGAGCTATGTTATGTGTATGAGAGCTAGAAAGAAGCGCCACCAAAATTAATTAAGATCCATTTTACTTAGTGAAGCAGGTCTTTTCACTACAGCTTATTAAAAACTAGCATCTGAAGGAATGTGTCCTCCCACACATTCTGTCTCATGCACTGAGATTGCCGAAGAAAGTTGTTCCTCTGTCCATGCAGCCACCATATGAAGTACGTTGGATGGCTATGAGATCCAGATCTAGGGATGTACGAAAGTCACTTACCTTTCCACGGATTATGTTGATGGTGGGGGGGAGGTGTTCCATCCCTCCCCCCTGGAATCCTTGACGGGGGGGGGGAGGTGATCTGTTCCTCCCCCCCGGAATCCTCGATGGCCGGCTGTGCTCCGCGGCAGCTCCGAAGAGCAACCGGCCAGGCCCAGCCCAGCCCAGAGCCGTCCGCAGCCGGATTTCCGGCCATGGAGGGCTGTGCAGGGGGGAACCGTGTACGCAAATGGCGGCGGCTATGGCCGCCGCCATTTGCATTCCTTTTTTTTGGCCATCTTAATCTACGTAAATATTTACGTAGACTATAACGGCAAAAATAAAGGGGAACACAAATAGTGTAGCGGGCGCTATTTGTGTCTCTTTTTGATTCACCATTTTAGCCTACGTAAATCTTTACGTAGGCTAAAACAGTGAATCAAAAAGGGACGCAAAAGCGCCCGCTACGCTATTTGTGTTCCCCTTTATTTTCGCCGTCATAGTCTACGTAAATATTTACGTAGACTAAGATGGCCAAAAATAAGGAATGCAAATGGCGGCGGCCGTAGCCGCCATTTGCGTACGCGGTTTTGTTTTTGTTTTTTTAACCCAGCCATGATTGGCTATGTAAATCTTTACGTAGCCTATCACGTCGGGGGGGGGTGTTGTTTTTTTACAAGACAAATGGCAGCAGCGGCAGCCAGTCGGAAGATCCGCCCCAGGTAAGTCTCGTCCCGGAGGGGATCCGGGGGGGCGGGGGGGCAAGCCGTTCCGCCACAGATTTCGGGGGGCCAAATGCACTGGCATTCGGCCTTACCGAGGTCCGCGGCGGAATTCTCTGACATCCCTATCCAGATCTAGAGTCTGCTCAATAGTGGTGACTACTGAATCTCCCTGGCCAAGGAGGCTTGCTTAGCATGTAGAAGACAGGTAAAGGAGACCTTGTTTCAAGGCAAGCTGGTTGGTTTTAAACTAGAGAAATGCAATTTTACATCTTTACACACATTTATTTCCATTTCTTTTTGGATTGTTATTATGGATTTTATGAGTGTGGGGCTGTGCCAAAACTTCTTAAGTGAATGTATTTTGTTAAAAGCAGAGCTTTGGGAAAGGCAATGTCTCCCTTTCCAAATGTTTGCCTTTTTTTGTTCATTCCTGTTATCTTGTTTTTGAATTTCTGCCCAGCTGCTTGTCCAGCACCTTTTTCCTTACCTGCCTATTCTTGTTCCTGGAACTTAGGGATGTCAGAAAATTCCGCGACGGATCTCAGTGAGGCCAAATGCCAGTGCATTTGGCACCCCAAAATCCATCGCGGAACAGCCTGCCACCCCCCCACCCCCTGCGGATCCCCCCCGGGACAAGACTTACCTGGGGCGGATGTTTCGGACGGCAGCAGCTCCAGCGGCAGCTTCGGCGGTGGCGGCAGCGGTGGCTGGTCTTCCGACCGGCTGCCACCACCGGCATTTGCAGTCTGTGTTTTTTTCTCTTTTTTTCCCCCATAGACGTGATAAGCTATATAAAGACTTACATAGCCTATCACGTCTGGGTAACGCAAATGACGGCAGCTACAGCCACCATTTGCATTCCTTATTTTTTGCCGTCTTAGTCTACGTAAATATTTATGTAGACTAAGACGAGGACGAGAAAGGGGAACACAAATAGCGCCCAGTACGCTATTTCTGTTCCCCTTTCTTTTCTTCGTCTTAGTCTATGTAAATATTTACATAGACTAAGACGGTGAAAAATAAGGAATGCAAATGGCGGCAGCCGTAGCCGCCGCCATTTGCGTACGCTTTTTTTTTTTTACCCAGAGCCCTCCGCGGCCAGAAATCCGGCTGCGGATGGCCCTGGCCTGGGCCTGGCTGGCTGCTCCGTGGAGCCGCCGCGGAGCACAGCCAGCCATCGAGGATTCCAGGGGGGAGGACTGGATTGCCTCCCCCCCATCAAGGATTCCGGGGCGAGGGATGGAACGCCTTCCCCCCCACCATGAACAGAATCCACAAGAAGGTAAGTGACTTTCATACATCCCTACTTGAACTGTGATTCCAGCCAATTGAGGGATCACATTGTGATGTCTTGCTGCCATGACACCAAACAAATTTGGCTATAGGTTGACATCACAAAGCCAATTCAGAATGAGGGCAATGCTTCTTGTCCTTCCTCTGAATTGGCTGGATAACAATAGCCAGTTATGAGACCCCTCCCAGTATCTTACATCAGGACTCCCTGGAAGCCATGTTCTAGTACATTACTTCCTGTGCTGTGTTCCTGCTTTGAGCCTTGCTGTCAGGGTGGAAACTGAGCCCGTAGAGCCCCAGAGCAGTTCTGATTCTGAGGAAGAACAGCAATCCATGGGAGAGGAGCTCACTCATCTCTCACAAGCACAGCAGCTGGCAGAGATTCCTCCTGCCAGCATTCCTGGGATAGATAGTGACCCTGGCAGTGAGAGAGTGCTGGAGGAGGGCTTGCTGGATGATTGGTGCAGACGCAGGAAGTGACGACAGATGGAGGGCGCCAAAAGGAGGTGTTGCGCTTGTTTGGCGCTCAAACAACGGTCGCGTCCCAAGGACCCAAGGGAAAGAGGGAGGATCTCTCCATAGCCCATAAGTTCAGAGTCTTCCCATGGTTCCCCTTCAAACGGGGACCAACTGCCTTACCTGGAGCTTAGGCTACTCTGCTATCTTTCCC
Source organism: Heloderma suspectum (assembly GCF_057233095.1). Taxonomy (NCBI): domain Eukaryota; kingdom Metazoa; phylum Chordata; class Lepidosauria; order Squamata; family Helodermatidae; genus Heloderma; species Heloderma suspectum. The sequence continues at coordinate 280,773,633 of NC_139458.1, forward strand.
CAGTGCTGTTCCTTGCTTAGTCGCTAGTGATTAGTATCTGAAAGAGTCATAAAGGAATAAAGGAATAAAGCCTTGGAAAGAATCCTCATTGTCTGTGTCCTGAGTTGGCTATTGGTGGGGACTGCAAGAGGCAGCTAGGGCACTCCTGACACTTGCAGACTGAATTGTATAACACAAAAACACCAGCAAGCCTGATAAGCCCACCACCTTAAACATAGCATTCCCACAGTTGACTCTGAGAACCAATCTAGTTCCACCAGGCCTTATGCACTCCCAGCTTCAGAGCCTGCTCTTCAGTCTGAGTCACTTCTCTGTCCCTGGAGAGGACCTTAACAGACCAGATCACCAGAACGCTACTCCTTTCCTCCACACTGTTGCCTTTAGAATTTGACCTTCTGCCTGATTTGGATGACGGTACTTGCTTTAGGTCCTTCTGATTTTCAGTTGCTTGGCTGAATTTTTTGTCCCAGCTTCTTGGGGGTAATTTGTGGAAAGTGAAAAAAAATGCCCAAGACGACTGTGGGAGTGGTAAAATTTTCCCCAGAACTTTTGGGGTGGGGTGTGATCCTTACCTTAGCTATGTTTATGAGGTAGGTGAACATTCCCCCACCCCTTTTCTGCTCTTAAAGTCACAGCTCCCCATAGCGTCCAAGACCCACTGGGTTTTCTGTTTTTTGCATTTAAAAAAGAGCCTCACAACCTTCCATAGCTCTCTGATGTTTTGGAGTGCTTATTTTTCTTTTTGTGAACTTAGAAAAGAGCTGCATAGCTTTTAATTGCTTCCCAGCCTTGTTTCCTAGAGGAAATGCAAAAGGGCTGGGAAGCTATGGAGATCTGCAAGGCTCTATTTTTAAGAGCACAAGGGGTGGGGGACAGGATGGGCCTGGGAAGCCTTGGAGAGCCATGGCAATTTTTAAAATGTCGCCCTTATTATAAACTTACGTACAGTATGTAAGGTGAGCACCCCACTCTGAAAATGTTGAGGAAATTTCTCCCAGGTCTTTGGAGGCTGCAGAAACTCACTCCTTATTTGTGCAGAGGACAAATAGTCCCATGAAATTGGGGAGTGAATTTTGGTCTACCTTTACAGTACATTACCTGCTTCTGGCCCTTTTGATAGTAGATTGCTATTTGGGGGATTAATTGCCCTCTTCATGGGTATCAGGAGAGAGCCATGTGTGTTCACATCAACCCCCATAGTGGGATGGTTTCCATGGTGTGTGTAAATGCTATGGGTTGTTCTTGAACAAAAATGGTAGGATATAATTTAAAATAAATAAATAAATAAATAAATGGAATATATGAGAAGTGTCTTTCCTATTTTTGACTAGGGAATATGATTAGGTTTGCTTTTCTTGAGTATACTGTGGCTGTTGTTTGTTTAAAAGTCATGAATCACTCAGAACATTAGTTATATTACAGTATGTAAGGTCAACTGATCACTCAACACTATAAAATAGTGAGGAACCATGCAGAGTTTGTGGATATCCAGGTTCACAGAAAACTAATTTTGCCATTGAAGAACTTAAACAGTTAAAAGAGCAGGAATATATAAAGTATATGGGTTGGGTTCAGTCTTAGTCTTAGAGTAGACCCAGTGAAATCAATGGGACAAGTTAGGCATGACAAACTTACTTCCCATTGATTTCAGTTGTTCAACTCTAAGCACAATTAAGTCTGGATCTATCCCTATGTCTACAGTGATGGAGTCAAAATGGAAGTAAGTTCAGTAGCAACAGTGTAACTTCCATAGTATCTTTATTGTTGTTTTAAAATGGGATCCTACCTGAAAACATACTTCAGGTTGGGTTTAGAAGTACACACACATCAAAAAGATAAAGTTTTCTTTCCCCCCAGAAGGAAGACAACATCCTATTGAATATATCTGTTGGAGCATTACATTATTTTGGAGTACCCTTAACAGTATCTTCCATGCTGTGATCTGCTGAACATAAAGTAAATCTACAGTTCCCAGCAGCCAGTGGGAACAAGGTGTATGGCCTACAGGGGAAATGAATAAATCAAAGATATAGATTAAAAAAAACAGATATGTGGATAATTTTCATTCAGAAAAATAAGGCTCCTTATTGAATTAGAATACAGTACCCCAGACATGTTCCTTATTCAATTTTCTTTCCACTTCTGCCAGCTTGTCAGAAATCCAAGGTAATGAGGAAGCTAAGGAAATCAGTTTTGCTGTTGACTGTTCTATGAAGTGTGACACACTAGGTTGGCACACCTACTAGATTCCCCTTGGTTAACAGGTAGGTGCCTGGCCTGCAGCATAAAAATGTTTATGCCACTCACTTGATTTGCCTCCTCACAGGGCAACCCTGCATGTACCTAATTGTGTGTGTGTGTGTGTGTGTGTGTGTGTGTGTATCCATAACAGGACTATAGGAAGCTAAAATGGTACAATTGTGTACCCTTCCCTTGGCAGAATTCTCTTGCTCTGTGTCATGAATATATCAGATGGACAGTGTCTGTCTGCCTTGTTTTCATAAATGCTAATGCCATTACCGTGAGCCTCCCAGCCTAGGATGTACTGAAAATGTGCTGAGCTTATCTTACACAGAAGAACACCTACCTTAATTATTCATAAAGAAAAAGACTCAGCTGCTGCCAAAGATGTGGTGATGAAATAATCCGAGAGAAAAGGAGCTCTGACAGTAGCTTGTCCAATATATGCCTCCCAATTCAAGAATAATAAATTGATTTAAAGAAACACCAACTGGTACACAGTTAAGTTTTGCTTTGTCATATAAAAGGGAGAGAGGAAAAGGGTGTTTAAATGGATACCTGTGCAGTGTATCATGGCCTGCTATTACCTTCTCTCTCCCTTAAAAATCTCCTCTCTTTATGGACAAGGCTACAACTGGCAATCATCGGTTAAAATGAACTGGAGAACATTCAGGTTTATGGAACTCATTTCCAGCTTATCCAGTGACTTCTGAAAGCAAATCAAAATTTGGTCAAAATCTATTATTAACAAATAGAAAAAGGAATCCGCCTAGAATACGTCAACGTAACAGCCCTATTCAGGCCAGTGTTTGGTAATATAAAATGGAGAGGAGATAGGGACGCATGTTCTGGCCCTGTCTCCTCCACCCCCGACCTCCTCACGCTGATGGGGAAGATCTGAAGAGAGGGTGTAACTATGTTCAGTACTCCTTCCAGTCAGGAACCCTGATTGCAGAGTTCAACAAAGTGTGGTTATCATCTCTTTACACACTTTCATCATCAACATGAGGGATGGGGTCAGGGGTGGAAGGAGTGGGGCGGCCTGTGGTTCCCTGCCTCCCCTCCATGCTTTGTATTTCCAAACTCCCCAATAGGGCTAAGTTCAGGCTGTGGTCCTAAAAACAGTTATCTGGAATTAAGTCGCATTGAATTAATGGGATGTGCTTCTTAGTAACTATGCTTAGGATTTGGCATTAAATGTTCTCTAGAGACATTGCACATATAATATGATAGTATGAAGAGGAGTAAAACTTCCATTTTGGAGAACTTATGAGGTATGACGATCATAGGGATAGTTTTTGAGACTGGAGGAAGGAGCCACTTAACTTGCATAGGATCTTCATTTGTACATAGATCCCATGCAATGAAGGGGGTTGTTAGTTTTTAAATCAATGTGCCTTACTAGTAGATGTGGGGATTAGGGATGTGCAAACCCACCCCAGCTTGGGTTCTCCAGGCGCCTGCTGAAGCACTGCCTCCCACTCCCCGCCACCTCCTTACCTGGGTCTCCTTACCTTGTTCTGGGGGGAAGGGTGCCGCCTCCAGGGGAGCCATCTCTGCCACTGCCGCTGGTGCTGCTGGAGAAACCACTGCCTGTTGCAGCCCACCACCTACTGACAGGCACAAGGGCAGGAGTCGCCCTCCAACTGCGCTCTCTCCCTTCCTTGGAAGGAGGGGAGGGCACCCGGTTGGAGGCCAGCTCTGCCAATGAGGGTGGGTGGCTGCCGCCACCAGCTCCTAGGCCCTCTGGATGCTCGCCAGCAGCCATTTTGTTCCAAGGAATGGGAGAAGCCATTCTTCCCTGTTTTTGTGCCATGGCTGTGCCCGCAAGTGGCAGATCCGTGATTTTTCTGGTTCAGTCCACGGAGGCAGATGTGCTCTGTAACTGGATGGTGGTTTGGGGGATTTACTCTGCAAAAAATAATATGAAATCAAGATGATCCCTGCCAAGGATCCATGTTTTTGCATCATGGCTGTGCCCACAAGTGGCAGATCCATGATTTTTCTCGTTCAGTCCATGGAAGCAGATGTGCTCTGTGACTGGATGGTGGTTTTGTGGGTCTCCCCTTTAAAAATCACATGAAATCACGAGAATCTCATTTTGGTGTTATGGCTCCTCGATGCAGTCCCCATAGCACAGGCTTTCTTCTCGGCTTCATTCTTCATTCATACAAAGAAGTGTAGGAAGGGTTAAGGCTTCCTCTGCTGTGCCTGGCAGAGACTGGGGCAGTTGCTCCCAGTGACTAGGACTGGAACGGAGAGGGAAATGCCATGGAGCTTCCCCCTCAGCTCCCATCTCTTCCTGCCGCCACCACCATCATTGCACACAATAGCAGCTTGGCAGGGCATCAGGAGGCTGCTCAAATATCAGGCATCTCGCGCACCCCAATGGATCGTCTTGCTCCCACCCTGGGTGCATGCACCCCGCTTCAGAGACCACTGCTCTAGCCAAATAACATTTAGACAGTCCTCTCCTCTCCAGTAACACCACCTGTCGCACAATGAGCAAATGGAGGCTGGCTCACAGCAAAGCTTGCTCCCTCCTCCTCCTCCTCCTCTCCCCCGCCTTTCCCGGTGGCCGGATCTCTCTCAAATTGATCCATTTGGTGCCTCCGCGTCCCCTTGCCTTCCCCCCTCCCTCCTCCTGCCCCTCTGCCTGATCTTTCAGAAGTTGATACATTTTGGAGACAGCCTGTCTAGGATGCTCAGAAGGCATAAGAAGAGCTCCAAACATATGAGGCGGATGAGGTGCTTCGTGGAAGAGCCACTTTGCTTTGGGGTGCCTTGGTGCTGGTCTGATCCACTTCGTATCTCGACGAGACACCTCTAAATCAGCCTGTTTCACCTTGTTATCCGGGCTTCGTACTGAGGCAGTGCACAGCCCTAGCATTTATGTAGGTGTAATGTTTTCTGTTTTGAGTCACTTAAGCAGATAGAAATGTCAACTTAGACATAGGTAATTCAGGGAGTTGTGTAAGAAGGTTTGAAAAATCCTCTAGTGATGGGTATAAATTAAAGTCTGGATGAACATTAATTGGTGATGTGTTTAATTATACTGGATCCCTCTCTCATGTAGTTATTATTATTTTAGTTGAGTTATTTCTAGACCACTTTTCAGTCCTCTTAGATTTCCTTAGCAAGGTACAGTTAAAAGATTTTAACAACACAAATAAGGGGCCAAGCTACATGTTACTCTGAAAATGTAGCTAGCAGCTATGTCTTTCTTTTTTCCTTTCAAGTAAGCACAGAGGGCCCAGTTTGGATTGGGGCCCAAGCATGAGGTGGGAGGATTTAACCATTTGCCCCCTGCTGTGGTCTCAATCCAGATCAGTCCTCACACTTGTAATTTTCATTGCCAAAAAGTTTTGATGTATCACTTTTTGTCAATGAAAATTATGTGCTGCTTAAGCATATATTGTTCCTTCTGTTGAGGAAATTATGTTTTGTTTTGCATGATTAGCACTGATTAAACTAGCTAGGGCACAATCCAGCTGAAGCTAAGCATGTTAAGAATCCTACTGATTTCAGTGGAAGATTACTTATATGCTTAACTTGGGCCAGATTTTGCCCATAATAAACAAACAATGTGGAAATATTTTCCCCACTGAATAATGGTCTTTAGGTAAGAGTTTATCTCTGTACTTTTTTACAGGACAATGTTTTCCAGTGAATTGCACCTACGGAGGATTTATGAGTGTGAGACCAGCCAAGAAACAACCTTGATAAAAACATTGTAAACTCCAAACCATACATGCATATGCCTTGGGCAGAATCCAAATAGTTATGAATAATTTTCTTGTAGGCTTTGGATCTTTTTTGTTTTCCTATCTGCTCTTCCTTTTAAGTTAGTTTAGGGAAGATGTTCTGTTAGCTGGAAAAAACAGAGGGTAAGTAATTGAAGAAGTTGTATATATGGATACAATATTGTTTCATTTATGACTAAGTAAAGAAAGAGTTCTGTGCATTCATTTCAGATGTCAAAATGAATGTGTATGTGCCCATTAACCTACTGCTAGAAGGAACACTATTTTTAGAATCTTTGATCATCTAATGCATATCCATGATTCTGTCTTCTTATTTGTTCAGTGAAGCATTACTATCTAAAGGTAATGCTAAAATAAGTGTCAACAATGTGCCTCCAAAACATTCTTAACATTTAGCACAACATTTAGTGAACAAAAATGCAGCACTTGAGTCAGCCAGGTACTGAACAGGATATTTAATTTTCATTACACTGCAAGTGAATTTTTCTTACTATATTTATTTATTAAATGAACTATAAGAGTGCAATCCTATGGGGATAGGCAGCCACCTCCAAACTCAGAGGAGACTGCCTATCCAATGACAAGCATGGAGGGGATCATTCCCTCCACGCTTCTCCTACCCGGCATTTGCGGCTAGACAGCCACTCTAGCTGCCTGCAGGAAGGCGGAGTGGGGGAGGAGGCTGCCGGACGACACATAGTTTATGTCGTACTGGCATTTCTGCCTTCCCCACCCTGGAACACCCCCATTTTGGCTGTTCCGCACTTCTCTTCCAAGTGCAGGGCCATTCTGAGCCACCTGTGAGGCAGCGTGGAGGGGAGGGGAGGTTGGTTCTCCGGGAACCAACCTCGGAGTGCGGGCTCCGAGATCGGTTCCCAGGAAACCAGATATACTATGGCCATCTAGCCACTGACTAGCAGCCATAAGATTGCTGCCTAAAAATATAAGAGTCCTTGGTTAAGACCACATAAAATGAAATTAAAATGTAATCCTGCAGAGCTGGGTATCCAAAAAGCCCAAAGTTGTTCTTTTCTTTTTAAAAAAGTTGCTGCCCTGGTTCCCCAAATGGAGGCAAATTAATAGAACATTTTTAAAAATCGATTTCCCATTTTTACTTTGTTGGCTTTAAGGATGGGAGAACTAGGAATCTTCGAGTTCACTAAGATTCTCCAAACTCCACTTCATAGCTAGGGATGTAGGAAAGTCACTTAACATTTCGCGGATCTGCTTCGTTGTGGGGGGAGGCGCTCCATCCCTCCCCCCTGAATCCTTGACGGGGGGGAGGCACTCCGTCCCTCCCCCCAGAATCGTGCCCGGCCGGCTCCGCTCTGAGGGGATTCCGCAGAGCCGCCGGCTGGCTGGCTCCGCCCGCAGCCGGACATCTGGCCGCTGGGCAGCAGGGACGCAAATGGTGGGAGCCATTTGTGTACGCTGGTTTTTTTTCCCCCTGCCGTGATAGGCTAGGTAAAATATTTACGTAGCCTATCACAGCTAAATACAGGGACGCAAATGGCGGCAGCTACGACAGCCACCATTTGCAACCCTGCAGGGCTGCCCAGTGTCCAGATGTCCGGCTGCAGGCAGCCGGAGCCGGCGGGCGGCTCCGTGGCTTGGCTGCGGAGTGGAGCTGGCCAGGCAGGATTCCGGGGGGGAGGACCGGATCACCTCCCCCCCATTGAGGATTCCGGGGGGAGGGACGGAGCGCCTCCCCCCCACCGCGGAAATGGAATGGAACGGAAGGTAAGTGTTCCGTCCATCCCTAGTGGAGCATGCTTGAGAGGCTTTGGTTTGGAGAACGTTCCTTTTAGGATCATAGGGTGAAATTCAACATTGCTGCTCAGGCAACAGGACTTTCTCCTCCTCTGCTCCTCCCTGCAGCCCCCTGTGCCTCCCAAACTCTCCTTGGGAGGTCCTCCAAACCCTCTGGAGAAGATTTTGGGGGATGCGGGACTGGGACAGTATCCAGTGGGTCACAATCACTGAAGTAAATTATGTTGTGCTAATGTAAACCACTCTAGCACAACACCAATAGTGTTAGCTGGTGCACTGATTTCTTTGGTTGCATCCTGTTGGATACTGTCCTTGGTCTTCTCACTATTCCACGTACAGAAGCCATTCTGCTGGCAAGGTGGGTTAACTGGATCCGGAGGTGCCTTACTTGGAGTTAGAGCAATGTTACATCTTACTCAGTATTGTCTACAATGACTGGCAGTGCCTGTCTTGGGTGTCAGATGGGTCTTTCCCAGTCCAACCTGGAGAAGCAGGGGATTGCACCTGGGACCTTCTGCATGCAAGGCATGTAGTTTGCCACTGAGCCACAGCCTTTACTTTTTCTGAACGTAATGACAGCAGCATGTTTGTGCCTTCAAATGCCTAAAAGGAAGTGGCTGGACGGTTTTGGAATTGTTGTGGTCAATGAGACAAATTGAGTATGAGGCAGCCACTCCATTCCCATGATAATCCTGAAACAAATAATTATTACAAGATAGGAAAATAAAAAAGAACTATAAGGCAACAGTTGTTAAACTTAGAACAGAACTGGACTGTTGCATTAATTACATGAATGAAGAGAAATGCAAAAAATTAGGCAGCTGTGGCAGAATACAGAAGAGACTATGGTTTTTCAAACCATATGCAGTATTTTTATTTAGAATACTTGAGGTTAAATTTCTTTCCCAAGGCAAAATGTTTTAAAAAGCCATAAATGCTCACATTTTATTGAAATTAAATATAAATAGGTACATAATGTTTAGATTCAGTTCTTAATGAAGCTGGATTGAGCCCAATAAGAATAATTGAAGGAATGAATAAATGGAAGTTCATCCCCTTTGGAAAATGGTATTTTTAACATTGTTTTTAATTTTCTTAATGATTGTTCTTTTTATAGTCCAGGTTGCCAAATTGCCTCCATTTAGTATGGATCAAATGAGTTTCTAATATATAAAGATTAATTGTATTCAATTTGCAATTAAGCTAAGATATTGTTATAATCATATACTAATTGCTACTAGCATATGTGGAATTTCAGCTTGTTTATAACCATGGAGAAGAGCTAGGTTTAACGTATGGAACTGTTGCATTAAAAAGAGAGAGGGAGAGAAATTACAACTCTTTCATTAAAACAACTAATTATAACAAAAACAGAAGCACTATGCCAGTAAAAGTTTGCTTTAGATAGCTTATTTTAAATTAAATATTAATACTTCAATTTGTATATTTGCAGAGAGAAAAAACCAATCAGTGATATGTTCCATATTACAAAGGGAATACACTTTTTCAACAAACGTTAACTCTTCTGCTAGACACAATACGTGCCATGTTGAAAACATGCAGGCTGGGAATGAAGGATAGGGTGGTCACTTGTGAATTGCCAAAAAAGAGGACATGGAACCTTCCTTCTGATGGTTCTTTATCTTTAAATCAGACTTGGACTGGAGAGCCCTTCATGTAGAAGACACTGTCAAAATAAACAACAGTCTTCTGGTGGTCCTTCAAATAGAAGACTTTCCTCTGTAAATGAGAACATGTGGCCACACTATGAGCTAATTTAGGCATGACCCGTCTGATATTATTATACATGGGCCATGGGGCATGGCTAAAGTAGTTCTTTGGATATGTGTGTGTTCTTTGAAGAGCAGATTCAATGCCATACCACAAACACCCCTTTTTCAGTTGCAGTTTTAAAAGTTGTTTGCCACCTCGCACTGACAAGGGGAGGGAAACAGAAATGTGAATGACTGTTGGGTGTACATAAGTAGTTGTGTAGTCTCTGGATCTTGACTATGGGTGTGCTACTTCTCCCCAACACAAGCCCCCAGAGAAACTGGGGCAGCTATTTGTAAGAATTCCAACAAGTCAAATGCTTCACCACTTACGGTCTTTTCAGTGAGGATTACAGTCCCATCCTTTAATATAATGGGCAGAATCCAGCCAAGCCCTTTCAAGTCCCATTGAATTCACTCAGAGAGAGTTCCCTAAATTCATGACAATTAAAGTGCCTTGGGAAAGCCCCACTGAACTCAGTGGAACTTACTCCTGAGTAGATATGCATAGGATTGCACCATTAATCTGACCAGATTGTGTCCATCTTACTTGGAAGGAAGGCCCTTTGAAATGGTGGAATCTATTTCTTTAATAAATTTAATAAATAAATAAAAATAAATAATCGCCCATCTGGCTGGTCACCCAGCCACTCTGGGCGATGTACAACATACAATAAAAACAGTTTAAAACAATAAAATTCTACAATAAAAACATTTTCTAAAATACCCTAACCCACCCCAAATGCCTGCCTGAACAACAACGTTTTTAATGCACAACGGAAGCTCATTAAAGAGGGGGCATGACAGAGTTCCCTAGGGAGGGAGTTCCACAGAGTGGGGGCCACCACAGAAAAGGCCCTCTCCCTCGTCCCCACCAGTCTAGCTGTCCTGGCTGATGGGACAGAGAGAAGGCCATCAGAAGCTGATCTTGTTAAGCTGCCTGTCTGGTGCTGCTGGAGGCGCTCCTTAAGATAGGATGGGCCGGAACCATATAGGGTTTTAAAGGTCAAAACCAACACCTTGAATTTGGCCTGGAAAACAACTGGTAACCAGTGCAACTCCTTCAGCACTGGAGTGATGTGATCTCGCCGGCAGCTGCCTTTAATCAGGCGAGCCACCGCGTTCTGTACCAGCTGCAGCTTCCGAACCATCTTCAAGGGTAACCCCACGTAGAGCGCATTACAGTAGTATAAACGAGAGGAAACCAGGGCATGTACTACCGATGGGAGCAGATGGTCGGGAAGGAAGGGGCGCAGCCGCCGTATCAGGTGGAGTTGATACAGCGCTGTCCGGCTCACAGCTGACACCTGAGCCTCCATGGACAGCTGGGAGTCCAAAATGAACCCCAGGCTGCGGACCTGGTCTTTCAAGGGTAGCCGTACCCCATTCAACACCAGGTCAACATCCCCCAGCCTCCTCTTGTCTCCCACCAAAAGTATCTCAGTCTTGTCAGGGTTCAGCTTCAGCCTATTCCTCCCCATCCAGCCACTCACCATCTCCAGACATTTGGACAGGGATTCTACGGCCAACCTTGGTGAAGATTTAAATGAGAGGTAGAGCTGCGTGTCATCCACATATTGATGACACTGCACCCCAAACCTCCTGATGATAGCCCCCAGCGGCTTCACATAGATGTTAAATAGCATCGGGGAGAGGATGGAACCCTGTGGCACCCCACAAGTAAGTGGCCACGGGTCCGAAACCTCCTCTCCCAGTGCTACTCTCTGGTACCTGCCGGAGAGGAAGGACCGGAACCACCGCAATATGGTTTCTCCAATGCCCAACCCCTCCAGGCGGTCCAGGAGGATACTGTGGTCAATGGTATCGAAAGCCGCTGAGAGGTCGAGGAGAACAAGGAAGGAGCATTCACCCCTATCCAGAGCCCTCCTCATATCATCTACCAAGGTGACCAAGGCCTTTTCTGTCCCATGCCCAGGCCTGAAGCCCGACTGAAATGGGTCTAGATAATCAGTTTCTTCCAAGTGTGCCTTCAACTGCACCGCCACCACCCGCTCAATCACCTTGCCCAAAAATGGCAGATTTGAGACTGGGCGAAAGTTGTTCAAAACTTGAGGATCCAAGGAGAGCTTCTTTAAGAGCAGTCTTATCACTGCCTCCTTGAGGGCTGATGGCATCACTCCATCCTCAACGGAGGCGTTCACCACCGCCTTGATCCCCTCACCCAGTCTCTCTCTGCCCCTCATAATGAGCCAAGATGGGCAAGGATCAAGTAAGCAGGTGGTCGGCCGTACCAATGAAAGCACCTTGTCCACTTCATCAGGAGGAAGAAGCTGGAACCGATCCCACAAAACCGGTTTGACACAGGCCGCCTCTTGCTCACTAACTGTATCCACAGCGTGCAGAGTAACACACCTAATCTGATCAATTTTATCTGCAAAGTGCCTTGCCAAGGCCTCACAGGAGGCCTTAGAATGCTCCAGTGGTTCCGGAGCCACAGGACCGACCAGGCTCCGGACCACTTGGAACAGCCTCCTGGGACAGCACTCTGCAGACGCGATGGAGGCAGCATAATATTCCTTTTTTTGCTGCCTTCACCGCCACGTGATAGGCTGAAGATACAGCTCTAGCCCGTGTCTGATCGTCTTTGGAGCGAGGCTTCCGCCACCGGCGCTCTAGCCGTCTCACCTCCTGTTTCAGAGCTCGTAACTGCGGATTGAACCATGGTGCAGTCCGAGCCCTGTTCAGGGGGAGAGGGCGTTTCGGAGCCACCCGATCTAATGCCCCGGTGATTGCGGCATTCCAGCCACCCACCAGGGTCTCGACCGAGTGGCCGTTGGTATGCCCCAGAGAATCCCCAAGCGCGTTCAGGAATCCATTTGGATCCATAAGACGCCTGGGGTGGACCATTTTAATGGGTCCTCCACCCCTGCGGAGGGGTTGTGGAACCGAGAAGTCCAACATCACCAGATAGTGATCTGACCATGACAAGGGGGGGGGGGCAGATATATTCGTGCACCCCTAGGATCATGTCATGGATGAGGGAGGTTTTCTGAGTAACAGACCTGGCATTGCAGAGCAGCAAACAAAGGCCAGAAGATGGGGTCACGCCTCCCCCAGCCATCCTTTGGCTCTGGACAGGCCTGGAGCAGGGGACAGATACTACACATCTCTCCCTTGTTCCCTTACCTGGCATGGCCTGCCCCTAGCGCTCCGCCAGCGCCTGCCGCCCAGCCTCGGTATCTTCTGGCCCCCAACACTCCCCCCACTGCTTCCATCAGGTGGACACATGCCCCCTCGCTCCCGCCTATCAGGCAGGCTACCCACCCCTAAAACCACAACAAAATCCCCCAAGAAAAAGAAAACACACACAAAAAACAATTAAAAATCCCCTTAAAAATAATGCCAAGCCAGAGTCCACAGGGAAGGCCAGGTGGTGGTGGTGGTGGTGGTGGTGGTGGTGGTGGTGGTGGCGGCCCAGCAGCAGCAGGCGCGCCTCTTCCCCGGTGATGGTGGTAGCCTCTCCTGCAGGCCCTGGCTCTCCCAGGCCACCTCAGCCAGCCAGCTTATGTAGCCCCTCCAGGGAGGGCAGGTGGAGCAGCACAGCTGGCTCGGTACCTGGGGGCCTGGTCCTGCAGGGACTGGCGGTCTGCCAGGCAGAAGTCTCCAGGGAAGGCCTGGTGGTGGCGGTGGCAGCAGCGGCAGCGGCGGTGGCGGCAGCAGCAGCAGCAGGCCCAGCAGCAGCAGGCGTGCCTCTTCCCCAGTGATGGTGGTGGCCTCTCCTGCAGGCCCTGGCTCTCCCAGACCACCTCAGCCAGCCAGCTTATGTAGCCCCTCCAGGGAGTGTTAGAAAAAAAGGAGACTCCATAACCATTGGCGTTTCAAGTTACGTAAGAGCCCGAGTGGCGGGAAAATATAGGCGGAGCAAAAAGGGAATCATACTGACGCACTCATGACTAACGGCTTGGTAAGCTGATAGTGACTGTTTATTGGATATTAACTTAGTGAGCCGATGTACTAACTGTTTCATTGGTTACTGGTGAGAACAATAGAAGCGATATGATATAAAAGGCTTTTGCACACGTGTCTCAGGGTCCAGACTGCTCTGCACCCGTTTTGCAAAACGTTCAATAAAATAGTGTTGGATCCACTGCTGCCTGCCTGGCATTCTTTTCTTCTAAACCGAAAGCAAGGACTTTTTATCTAACAGGAGGGCAGTGGAGCAGCACAGCTGGCTCGGTACCTGGGGGCCTGGTCCTGCAGGGACTGGCGGTCTGCCAGGCAGAAGTCTCCAGGGAAGGCCTGGTGGTGGCGGTGGCGGCGGCGGCAGCGGCAGCAGTGGTGGCAGCGGCAGCAGGCCCGGCAACAGCAGGCCCGCCTCTTACCCGGTGGTGGTGGTGGTGGTGCTGGCCTCTTCTGCAGGCCCTGCCTCTCCCAGGCCACCTCAGCCAGCCAGCTTATGTAGCCCCTCCAGGGAGGGCAGGTGGAGCAGCACAGCTGGCTCAGTACCTGGGGGCCTGGTCCTGTAGGGACTGGCGGTCTGCCAGGCAGAAGTCTCCAGGGAAGGCCTGGTGGTGGTGGCAGCGGCAGCAGCGGCGGCAGCAGCAGCGGCAGCAGGCCCAGCAACAGCAGGCCCAGCAGCAGCAGGCCCGCCTCTTCCCCGGTGGTGGTGGTGGCCTCTTCTGCAGGCCCTGGCTCTCTGAATAATGTATAAAAATTTCTGAATATTGTATAAAAATTATTGCCTGTTCATAAGAAAGTTTGAAATATTCTGAATATTTCTGAATAATGTATAAAAATTATTGCCTGTTCATAAGAAAGTTTGCAGGTAGAAAGATCAAGGGCTAAAGTCAGCAGGCTAAGGAAGAATTTGCTAGAAATATGATACCAGAACATTGCTATCTGCTCTCGATAAAAACCTATAATCTTCATAATGGAATATGGAATGCGAAAGGAAGAAAGATCAATAAAAGAGTCCAAACCAGTGATCCTTCTGAGTTACTCTGTGAAGTCTGTTTTCTAAGCAACTAATGTCTGTAACTGATACTAGATAACCTTGAAGTTTATACTTTTATTGCATTGTGAATGTATTACTATGAATATAAATATTGCTTGAAAGTTCACAATGAAGAAAATGAAATTCTGAACACAGGTTTGCTGTAGGAAGCCAGGATGAGGGAGCCTATTAATTCATGTGGATTATTAAAAAGATGGGTGCCCACACTGTCACTTCAGAATGATGGCATCTTCTTTTCCATAACACTGAGAGGGCATTTGGGTAACAAAAAATGTATGATAAACATGGTGGTAGGACGTGCAAATGGCCAAGGCTTCTGGAGTTATATTCAACACCTGTGTTTAGATATGTGACAATCTTGTATATGCCTAAACTTCATGTTTCTACAAGGTGACAAAGTTCTCACTCTTCACATTCCTATGCCAAATTTACTTCTATTTGAGGCTGTTTTATATGTAGTAGGGATGTCATGAGAGTCCGGGGGGGGGTGGAGTCCGATGGGGCCCTCATGGACCTGCTCGGTGAGCATCCTGTGCCTTGGCGAGTGCCCTGTAGCTACCTATCCTCCCTAGCAAACTGCAAATTGTGTGCAACAGTGGCTGCTCTGGTGCTTCTGGGTAGGTAATGTTGCATAATTAATTGGCGGCCGTTAAGGGCCCATTTATGCAACATTTATGGAACATTCACACCTGTAATGTTATGTAAATGGGCCCTTTACGGCCACCAATGGTGGCTTGCTAAGGAGGCAGGCCGGCCCTGTGGCTTTGTCAGGGGCTTGCCAGGCCATGATGAAGCTCATGCGGTGCCACAGGCAGATGTGGGCAGTGGCTGCAGCTCAGCAAGCACCCGCTGAAGCCTTGCATACATATATATATATATTATTGAGTGCTTCCAAATGAAGCTTATTGTGTAATCACCCTGCCTTGTTCATGGAATGTTACAGTGGGTCCAGACATCGTTATCTTCCATTTGCAACCCTTCTGTGTTTTCCCACCACTTCTTCTATCTCCCCCCCCCTCTTACTGTTAAGGGCACAATCCGATGGGAAGCCTCCAACCTCAGAGGCTTCAGTATATCCAATGTCTTGCTGGACTGCTGCCGGCAGGGTGAGGAGCAACGGAGGCATTTTTTACCTCTCCATGCTCCAGCTGTTTTGGTTTTGCTGTAGATGGGCCTCTAAGGCAGGCACACTAGTAGGAACAGGGCTGGAAAGGCCATAGGAAACATCACATTCTGGCCTCTCCTCTCCCCCCCCCAAATGCCCCCTTACTGACCTCGTCAAGGTCATCCGAGGCCACTTTTGCAATCTCAGAAAGCAGCCAACATGGTTCTTTTGTGGCGGCTACAATGGGGTGGGGGGTGGAGGGTGGATCAGATTCCAGAGGGGAGCCCCCCTACTGAGGTCATAGCAGTGTCTACGGCCTCAGAGTTGTTGTTGTTCAGTCGTTCAGTCGTGTCCGACTCTTCATGACCCCATGGACCATGGCACGCCAGGCCTTCCTGTCCTGCGTTCTCTCCCTGAGTGTGGTCAAGTTCATATTCATTGCATCAGTGATACTATCTAGCATCCTCTGCCGTCCCCTTCTCCTTTTGCCTTCAATCTTTCCCAGCATCAGGGTCTTTTACAGAGAGTTTTCTCTTCGCATTAGGTGGCCAAAATATTTCAGCTTCAGCTTCATTATCTGTCCTTCCAATGAGCACTCAGGGTTGATTTCCTTTAGGATGGACTGATTTGACCTCCTTGCAGTCCAGGGGACTCGTAAGAGTCTTCTCCAGCACCACAGTTTGAAAGCATCAATTCTTCAGCGCTCAGCCTTCCTTATAGTCCAGCTCTCACAGCCATACATTACTACTGGGAAAACCATAGCTTTGATTAGACGGACTTTTGTCGGCAAGGTGATGTCTCTGCTTCTATGCTGTCTAGGTTTGCCATAGCTTTCCTCCCAAGGAGCAAGCGTCTTTTAATTTCATGGCTACAGTCACCATCTGCGGTGATCTTGGAGCCCAAGAAAGTAAAATCTGTCACTGCTTCCATTTCATCCCCTTCTATATGCCAGGAAGTGAGTGGGCCAGATGCCATGATCTTCGTTTTTTTAATGTTGAGTTTCAAACCAGCTTTTGCACTCTCCTCTTTCACCCTCAACAAGAGGCTGTTTAGATCCTCTTCGCTTTCTGCCATTAGGGTGGTATCGTCTGCATATTGGAGGTTGTTGATAATTCTCCCAGCAGTCTTAATTCCGACCTGTGATTCATCCAACCCGGCGTTTCTCATGATGTACTCTGCATATAAGTTAAATAAGCAGGGCGACAATATGCAGCCTTGTCGTACTCCTTTCCCAGTTTTGAACCACTCGGTTGTTCCATGTCTGGTTCTGACTGTTGCTTCTTGACCCTCGTACAAGTTTCTCAGGAGACAGGTAACGTGGTCTGGTACTCCCATCACTTTAAGAATTTGCCAGAGTTTGTTGTGATCCACACAATCAAAGGCTTGAGCGTAGTCAATGAAGCAGAAATAGACGTTTTTCTGGAATTCTCTTGCTTTCTCCATGATCCAGCGAAAGTTGGCGATTTGATCTCTAGTTCCTCTGCCTCTTCGAAACCCCACTTGTACTTCCAGTAGTTCTCGGTTCGCATACTGCTGAAGCCTAGCTTGTAGGATTTTGAGCATCACCTTGCTGGCATGTGAAATGAGCACAATTGTGCAGTAGTTTGAACACTCTTTGGCGTTGCCCTTCTTTGGAACTGGAATGTAAACTGACCTTTTCCAGTCTTGCGGCCATTGTTGAGTGTTCCAAATTTGTTGGCATATTGAATGCAGCACTTTAACAGCATAATCTTTTAGGATTTTAAATAGCTCAGCTGGAATACTGTCATCTCCGCTAGCTTTGTTGTTACTATTGCTTCCTAAGGCCCACTTCACTTCACTCTTGAGGATGTCCGGCTCAAGTTCAGTGACCGCACTACCATGCCTGTCAGGGACATTCAGATCTTTCCTTTATAGTTCTTCTGTGTATTCTTGCCACCTCTTCTTAATCTCATCTGTTTCTGTTAGGTCCCTGCCTTCTTTGTCCTTTATCATGCCCGTCTTTGCACAAAATGTTCCCTTGAGATCTCCAGTTTTCTTGAAGAGATCTCTAGTCTTTAACATTCTGTTGTTTTCCTCGATTTCTTTGCATTGTTCATTTAAGAAGGCCTTCTTGTCTCTCCTTGCTATTCCCTGGAACTCTGCATTCAGTTGGATATATCTTCCCCTTTCTCCCTTGCTTTTCGCTTCCCTTCTTTCCTCAGCTACTTGTAAAGCTTCATCAGACAGCCACTTGGCTTTCTTGCTCTTCTTTTTCTTTGGGATGGATTTCGTTGCTGCCTCCTGAACAATGTTACGGACCTCCATCCTAGGGGTGGACGAAAGTCACTTACCTGTCCTCGAAGGACGTTCGCGGTGGGGGGGAGGCGCTTCGCTGGTCCCCCCACGAAGTTCCGGCCGGGGGGGGGAGGCTTCCCGCCTCGGCCCGGCTGAAATTCAGGCTGGGGGGGAGGCTTCCCGCCTCGGCCCGGCCGAAATTCAGGCTGGGGAGGAGGCTTCCCGCCTCGCCCGGCCGCGAACGCAACAGTTTAAAAAAAAAAAAAAACGCCCCCTGATAGGCTACGTGACGATTCACGTAGCCTATCACGGCTAGATCTGCAAAGTCAGCCATGATAGGCTACGTCAATCGTCACGTAGCCTATCACGTGTGACTTTAAAAAAAAAAAAAGCGCGTACGCTAATGGCGGCCCCCATAGGGAGCCGCCATTCGCGTTCCTTATTTAGTCACTGTAGTCTACGTAAATGTTTACGTAGACTACGGCGAAAATAAGGGCAACGCAAATAGCGTTGCCCTTATTTTCGCCGTAGTCTACGTAAATCTTTACGTAGACTACAGCGACCAAATAAGGAACGGGAATGGCGGCTCCCTATGGGGGCCGCCATTATCCGTACACACTTTTTTTTTTTTTTTTTAAGTCACCCGTGAAAGGCTACGTGACGATTGACGTAACCTATCACGGCTGACTTTGCAAATCTAGCCATGATAGGCTACGTGAATCGTCAGTTTTAAACTGTCGCGTTCGCGGCCGGGCGAGGCGGGAAGCAATGGTGGCGGCGGCAGCCGGTCAAAAGACCGGCTGCCACTCCCGCCCCAGACAAACACCCGCCGAACCGCCAGCCGGACCCGCCGCCGGGAGGGACATTCGGCAAAGGTAAGTCCCGTGCCAGGGGGGGTGCGGGGGGCGGGGGGATGCGGATAATTTCTCCCCGAAACTTGTTCGGGGGGCCGAACACGTTGGCGCTCGGCCCCCCGAAGTTTTGGGGAGAAATTCTCCGCCAACCCTACTCCATCCATAGTTCCTCAGGCACTCTGTCTATCAGGTCTAATCCCTTTAATCTATTCCACACCTCCACTGTATATTCATAAGGGATATGATTTAGGTCATACCTGAATGGTTTAGTAGGGATGGCGGAGAATTTCTCCCCGAAACATCGGGGGGCCGAGCGCCAACGTGTTCGGCCCCTCGAACAAGTTTTGGGGAGAAATCCTCCGCACCCCCCTTGCACCCCGCACCCCCCCCCCCGGGACGGGACTTACCTTCCCTGAATGTCCCTCCCGGCGGCGGGTCCGGCTGGCGGTTCGTCCGGTGTTCGAGCGGGGCGGGGTGTTTCGACCGGCTGCCGCCCCCGCCATTGCAATCAAAGAAAAAAAAAAACAACGTCCCCTGATAGGCTACGTGACGATTCACGTAGCCTATCACGGCTAGATTTGCAAAGTCAGCCGTGATAGGCTACGTGAATCGTCACGTAGCCTATCACGGGTGACTTTAAAAAAAAAAAAGTGTGTACAGATAATGTGTAAAAAAAAAGTGTGTACAGATAATGGCGGCCCCCATAGGGAGCCGCCATTCCCGTTTCTTATTTGGTGGCTGTAGTCTACATAAATGTTTACGTAGACTACGGCGAAAATAAGGGCAACGCTATTTGCGTTGCCCTTATTTTCGCCGTAGTCTACGTAAACATTTACGTAGACTACAGCAACTAAATAAGGAACGCGAATGGCGGCTCCCTATGGGGGCCGCCATTCGCGTACGCGCTTTTTTTTTTTTTAAAGTCACCCGTGATAGGCTACGTGACGATTCACGTAGCCTATCACGGCTGACTTTCCAGATCTAGCCATGATAGGCTACGTGAATCGTCACGTAGCCTATCAGGGGACTTTTTTTGTTTTTGTTTTTTTAACTTTCGTGTTCGCGGCCGGGCGAGGCGGGAAGCCTCCCCCCCAGCCTGAATTTCAGCCGGGCGAGGCGGGAAGCCTCCCCCCCCCGGCCTGAACTTCGCGGGGGGAGCAGTGAAGCGCTCCCCCCCACCGTGAACAAGCTGCGAGAAAAGGTAAGTGACTTTCGTCCACCCCTATGGTTTAGTGGTTTTCCCTACATTCTTCAATTTAAGCCAAAATTTTGCAACAAGAAGCTCATGATCTGAGCCGCAGTCAGCTCCAGGTCTTGTTTTGACTGACTGTATAGAGCTTCTCCTTCTCTGGCTGCAAAGGACATAATCAATCTGATTTCGATATTGACCATCTGGTGATGTCCATGTGTAGAGTCGTCTCTTGTGATGTTGCAAAAGAGTGTTTGCTATGATCAGCGTGTTCTCTTGGCAAAACTCTATTAGCTTTTGTCCTGCTTCATTTTGTACACCAAGGCCATGCCTGCCTGTTATCCCAGTGATTTCTTGACTTCCTACTTTAGCATTCCAATCCCCTATGATGAAGAGGACATCTTTTTTTGGTGTTAGTTCTAAAAGGTGTTGTATGTCTTCATAGAACCGATCAACCTCAGCTTCTTTGGCATCAGTGGTTGGGGCATAGACTTGAATTACTGTGACGTTGAATGGTTTGCCTTGGATTCGTACTGAGATCATTCTATCGTTTTTAAGATTGTACCCCAGGACTGCTTTTCCCACCCTTTTGTTGACTATGAGTGCTACTCCATTTCTTCTAAGGGATTCTTGCCCACAGTAGTAGATATGATGGTCACCTGAATTAAATTCGCCCATGCCTGTCCATTTTAGTTCGCTGATTCCCAAGATGTCGATGTTCAATCTTGCCATCGCATGTTTGACCACCTCCAGCTTACCTTGATTCATTGATCTTACATTCCAGGTTCCTAAACAATATTGTTCTTTACAGCATCGGATTTTCTTTTCACTACCAGACACATCCTCAGCTGAGTGTCCTTTCTGCTTTGGCCCAGCCGCTTCACTCTTTCTGGCGCTACTTGGAAATACCCTCTACTCTTCCCCAGTAGTATATTGGACACCTTCCGACCTGAGGGGCTTATCTTCCGGCATCATCTCTTTTAGCCTTGTGATACGTTCCATGGGGTTTTCTTGGCAAGAATACTGGAGTGGGTTGCCATTTCCTTCTCCAGTGGACCACATTTTGTCAGAACTCTCTGCCATGACCTGTCCATCTTGGGTGGCCCTGCACGGCATAGCTTATGGCTTCACTGAGTTACGCAAGCCTCTTCGCCACAACAAGGCAGTGATCCATGAAGGGGACGGCCTCAGATCCGTGGACCGCTCTCCTGGGACTGTGCATCAGGAAGCACCCATCATGTTTGAACAGTGCACATGTCTATATATTCTATGATTGCACATATGTGAAAGCCATTGTTCTAGTAAATTGGCCCTCCAAGTACTTTGGCCCTTTCCATACTTTTGATTTTCTTCCCCATCTCAAGTTTTGCAAGGCCAGAATATGATGTTTAAAGTCAGGCTTTAATTCCATGTAACATTTTAGCAACCTATGGTTGTTCTGGACTAATACTTCTAAGCAGCGTATTATGTAAATATGCTTCTCAGCAATCTTTCAGTGCATGTTTATCTCTTTAATCTATCTTAGATATTTATGAAGACACAGTGAAGGAGATGTAATGGCAAAGCATGATGTCTGTATCATGGCTATAATTTTTCTGACATTAGGGAATGCAGTTTTGGTAATAATATCATTAGGTCTCATATGATATTAATGAGATTGTCTGTATATAAAAAGATATTTTCCTTTTTATGACCTCAAACTAATTTGCTGTCTTGACACAGAAGAAGTACCAAAACAAGAGCTTGCTATCCCATTTATGGGCACTAAAACAACATCTCTCTCTCTCTCGGGATGTGTGAGAAGAAATTTGTTTTTTATCAGGATTTATCCAGTTCGCACGTTCTGGACTGAACACAGACTTCTGCTGTCGAAGTCTGCACATTTCTGAGCTTGGTATGTGATTTGCAGACCACAAAAAGGGTTTGACAGCATGTGTTCATTTGAAAAATGCGCTTGAAAAAATGCTCACGTTTGAAAAAATATGCACAATCACACTTTAATCAATGGGAGAAGAATACATACATTTCAAAGATCCACACAATTGATTCGTACATTTGGAAAAAATACGCACAAAAATGTACACAAATTTTCATGTGAAAAGAAAAGAAAAAAGATCACCATCTGGTATGGACATGAGACAGAATGAGGTTTGTGATGGAATCTGGAGAACTTTGATGAACTATGCACATTCCTATCTCTCTCTCATCTTCCTAGTTAATATAGAAGACGTATAGGCCAGGAGTTATGCAAGGAACACCTCCTTGCTACGCTAGTCTGATCTGCTTTCTTTTCCATGCTGTTCCTCAACCTGGTCCCCTCCAGATGTTTTGGACTACAACTCCCAGCACTCCTGACTATTGGCCATGCTGGCTGGAGCTGCTGGGAGTTGAAGTCCAAAACAGCTGGAGTCAGTTGGACCTGGATTTAAGGATTTCATCATATATCTATCTATAGGAAAGTCAATTCATTTCCCTAAAGCTATTAAGAAATGAGACACCTGTGTCCTACTCAGTATTAGGAAAATATTAATGTTATTTATTTTTCATATGTTTTCTTGAAAAGCCATTCATTAACCCACTAATTACTCAGTCTCATCAGTCCTGAAGGTAATATATTGCCCTGATTGTTTTTTCAGGATTACTAGGTTCTGAGGCTCCATTTTAACACCTGTCTTTTAAACCACATATTTTAATTCTCTGCAATGTCATGTTTTCCTTTAAAATTCTTTTCTCTTTTCAGTTAGGCTGCGATGTATATCATATTATCTAAGCCATAAATAATATCTTACTTCCTTATGTTTAGCAAACATATACTACACTCTTAAGTACATTTTGCTTTTGTTTGTTTTTGTTCAAGCCTATCTCAGAACAGAGTTTTCCTATTTCATGAGTGCTTATTTAGTTAAAATGGATATTATATCTATGAAACACAAATGATAGTGACTGAGTATGGTTTTTGTGGCAAGTGAAGATATGATATTAATTCGTCTTGATGACCCGCTTTTTTCAATACCATGGGCAATCTTTCCATTACTGTTGCTTTGCATTGTTACAGGTTCTGAAATATTTCCTTTTGCCTTATCTCCTTCAGTGTAAACAAGTATCTATGAGCAGCAGGTGTTTT
This sequence comes from Heloderma suspectum, assembly GCF_057233095.1. NCBI lineage: Eukaryota > Metazoa > Chordata > Lepidosauria > Squamata > Helodermatidae > Heloderma > Heloderma suspectum. The sequence goes on from NC_139458.1 coordinate 280,796,683, forward strand.
GGGCAATTCAATGATAGTCTGCAAAAGCAGATATTACAAACCTGACATGTGTATAATAAAAATGCCATCTAAATTCTGACAGATCATTGTACTTCCTTCACAAGTCCCTTCTGCACCAGGCAGAATGTTATGTTGGAAACTGCAAAGTCACAACCAATATACTCTCTAATAGAAATTGGAGGATACCATATCCAAGGCACTCCATTAATAGTAAAAAAAATATACTTACTAAGCTTATACTGAACAAAAATAAGTATGGTTATGTTGAATAGGACTCTGCTTAGCATTCTGTTTCCACTGTAAGTCTCCCTGAGTTCATGGAAATGTAGCCAGAACCTATAGGAACATAGGAAGCTGCCTTCTACTGAGTCAGACCCTGGATCCATCTAGCCCAGTATTGTTGACACTGACTGGCAGCAGCAGCTCTCCAGAGTTTCAGGCAGGATTCTTTCCTAGCCCTACCTGGAGATGCTGGGGATTGAACCCGGGACCTTCTGCATGGAAAGCACATGCTCTACCACTGAGCCAGGGCCCCAACACCACCCATGCACAAGTGGGAACGGACTCGACCTTGGGGGAGCTGGGGGTGGCGACGGCCGACAGGAAGCTCTGGCGTGGGCTGGTCCATGAAGTCACGAAGAGTCGGAAGTGAATGAACAAATAAACAACAACATGGTAGCCCTGAGATTTTCAGTAGTTCAAAACAATCTTTAGAAAGAACACCCTAAGCCTGCAATGTTACCTGGGATTAAGCTCTATAGAACTCAATGGAACTTACTTTCTGAGTAGACATGTATAGGATGACACAGTTGGGGGGTGAGGGTAACCCCACAAATCAGCCCAATGAGGGTTCAGTGGCCAAAGAATACTGACGGACTGAGAGGAGACAAACAGGTGAAAGGGGGAATCAAATAGAGTAGCTGGAAAAAGAGGATAGAGGAAGAGACACACATGTATCAAAATGTAGAGAGAATTATAATCGATGAACAGAATTTATCAAGACTGGAATCAGAGGGACCTACGCATAACTGACTTCAATGAAATTTAGGCACAGGTACTATGCCCAAAGGCTGTGACTCCAAACACGCTGCAGAGTATGGTTTTGATCTAGACATCCAAAAGAATAAGGTGGCAGAATCCTAAACTGGCAGTAAAACTGTCTTGTTTAACTGATTGCATATAAGCTGCTGTGGGAACCTTTTTGGCTGAGGAGCAGAATAAAACAACTTTGAATAAATAAATGAGTGCACCCTTCCCCTTTCAATTGCAGGTGGTGGATAGATATAATTTCTAAATGCTCTCCCAAGGGGGGGTGGGGAAGGGTAACTCCAAGTAAAGAAAAAAGTAGCACAGCAGGAAGAAAAATTCTAGTTATTTCCTGCTGTGCAGGGAGGTGTGCGTGTGTAATAGAGGAAAGAATGAAAAATCTGATTCCCACCTGCAGTATGAAGAGGAACAAACAGTTCATTCTACTGCCTCTATACTCCATCTTGTCATTCCCACCACATTCTGTTTCATGTGTAGACCAGGACTTAGTTCCAAATAATATGTTTGGATTAGCAGAACCTCTGCCCAAGACATAAGCAAACATCTGATCCATTAAATATTCATATAAATATTCATTTATAGCCCATCCTGCCCCAGTGACTCAAGGTGGGTGACTGCAATTATAAAGAAGATGAACATTAAATAGTTGGCAACACTATTTCACTTCTTGGAGGGTTGAAGGGAAAGTATGTTCTTCTTTAAAGAGGAATGACTGTTCTCTGTGAGGTTCTATTGATTTCTGAACAGATGTTGCATAGAATGTCATATCTACTGGGAAAGCTCTTGCCTCTGGTATAAAACAAAGTCCTTCCTAGCTGGTAAATCTGCTGCAGGCAGTATCAGTGGTACTGCCAGTTAGTGTTGTAAGCAAGCAACAGGCATGGGTCAACTCGCAGGCATGGAAATGTACAGATTTCTGATTGCAAATTGTTTCTGGTCCTGTGTTAAAGAGAGAGACAGACAGAGAGAGAACTAGCTCAGCCTTCCCCAACCTATTGCCCTCCAGATGTTTTGGACAGCAACTCCCAGAATCCCCTGGCCAGCTTTGCTAGTGATACTGTCCATCTTTATTCTTCTCTTAGTAGAGGGACAAGGCTGTTTTCCTTTTTACAACATACCATAGACTCCATTTAATGAAAACTGTTTTTTAAAAACTGTTTATTTATTTTAATTAAAACTGTTTTAATGGTAACAGAATGTTAAAACCTTCAATAAGCCATGTAGGTCACACAGGTACAATTATATGAATTAATGAAAAAGGGGGGGTGGGGAAATAAAAGTGTACCACAAAGGTCAAACACTATGGTGCCTATTCTTTATGAAGATGTATATGCCATATATACATCATAATATCATATCATTTAAAATAAATCTAGTCCTTCCATAATTGCTGGCTCTTTCTAAAACACAAATACACAGTGGTGAACAATGTTTCTTTCCCCTGCCAAGTTTCACTAAAGTCATGATAATAGATAAAGACAAGTAGGAATGAAATGATTCCCACCACCACCACCAGCATTCCACTACTTTTTTTAACCATGAGATTTTATTTTGAAATGAGGTTAACAAAATAAAGGCAACAAAAAGAAGAAGACTGTGTGTAATAAATAAAAAAAATTAAGGGAGCAATCCTATGGCTGTAGAGGGCCATAGGATATGCTCATTTCCAGGAATCTAACTTGGAGCCCGCGCTCCAAGATCAGTTCCCAGAAAACCGACCTCCCCCCTTGTTCACACTGCCTCTGAGGCAGCACGGAGAAGCTCCATCCTCTGCACTTGGAAGAGGTGCATGGAGCGACTGAAAAGGGATGTTCTGGGACGGGGAGAGTGGAGCTGCACGTACGACACATCCAATTTGTCATACGGCAGCTTCCTCTCCTGGTCGGCCCCCCTCCTCCACTAGACAGCCGAAAACAGCTGTCTCGTGAAAAATAGCAAGGCAGGAGAGGTGCGGAGGGAACGATCACCGCCGTGCCTCTCCTGCTTGCTTTGAATAAGTGGCTGCCTCTGAGTTTGGAGGCAGCCACCTATGTAGTTCGGATTGTGCCCTAAAGAAACAAAGGAATTCATTTATATAAACTATAAATCTAGGTAGGAGCCCAATTTCTAATGAAAGTAAAAATGCAAGTCCTACAACATATGAATGGAGCATGTGCATGCATATGCCATTTTGTGTGTTTGTGCATAATAATCAGAGAAAAATATATAGGCAACTGTATTTTGCTGGAACTGTATCAAAAGTTTGAAGTGCCTCAGCACAGGAAATGAATGGAAACCATGGTATCATAATATCGTTGTTGACATTAGGATTCCTTCCTCACTGCACTTGCTGAGTCAGCTTACGCATACTCACAGTCTCCCAAATTTTATTAATCCACTGTTCTTTAGTTGGCTGCTTTGGAGACTTCCAGTTACAAGAAATACATAACTCTGCAGCTGTGTGCAATTGCCTAAGAAGGTCTTTATGCTGGAATCCAGGATCACTGGGTTCAAAAAGATGAAGCAGCATTGCCTTCGTAGCTACCAATGGTCTATCATGAAGAAATTCCTGAAAGGAATCAGCAACTATGTTCCAAAATTCCCACACTATAGAACATTCCCACCAAAAATGAAAGTATGGGCCAATATGACCACACCCCTTCCAACAACAGTGACTGCAATTTGGGTGTATTAGGTGAAGCCTTGCAGGAGTGATGTACCACCTACTCAGAACTTTGTATTGTGCTTCCTTTATATTAGCCTTGATTGATAAAGATGCAACAAGATGTCCAAATAAACTGCCAATCTTCTTCTCCCAAAGACCCACCTACATCATTCTCCCATGCCCACACATAGGATGGCTTGTCATCCACTAATGGTGTTTCAAGGATTTTATAAATAGATATCAAATCTTTATTTGAAGTGGAGATCCGGTCGGCGCCATGTTGCTCTGGCAAGCATTCTGCGGAGACTCTGCAGATCGCCCCCTCAAACGGCTTTTAAAAGGTAGAAAAACCTTTTCATCTTTCCCTGGAATTAAAAGGGAAAGCTAGAGTACCAGCTGGATAAGATCTTGGAAGGACAACTCCTTTTGCAAAGCGGCAGAAGGGCTGCATTCTAAGGTCAGTTTTTCCAGAGCGACATCTACTCAAAGTAGTTTTGGAAACTCTTAAGTAGTGAGGAGACTTCAGGGCTGACGAGCACCAATTTTAGTTAGTAATTTTGAACTGAAAATAACACCAACGTCTGAGGACCTGCAAAATTTGTTTATGTGACTGTTTATGTGACAGTTGGTTTCTAACTATTTCTACCTGCCTTATCTTTGGAAGAGGGGGATGGCAGCATCAAAGGGAAGGAAAAAAACTGTCGGACCACCATTGACCCCCCTAACCCCCCTTTGTTAAAGACTTCTAAAGACCGTGCAGATTTAGGGGAGGTACTGGCTTGGATAAAAATTTTGTCTTTTCAACTAGCAGAACAAGCTAAGAGGCTGGATACAATCCAAGATTCCATTACTATCCTTCAAGGGGCTGTGGATTTAATTAATAGCTCTTGGCAAAAAATGGAACTGAAGGTTAATCCCCTTCAAGAACAAATTTTTGTGTAAGAAACTACAATGCAAGCCAGTCATAATGTTATGTCTGCTAGAATTTCTCAATTGGAGGCAAACCTGCACATCCTGGGTATTAAAGGTGTGCCTGATGGGATAAGGCTGCCTAAATTCCTGGATAAATTTCTGCATGAGCTACTTGCTCTGCCAGCTGATTATTTACCGGATATTGAGAATGCATACCGTGTTCCAGGTGCAGCTCATGGCACCAATAGGACTGCAATGGTCATAGTCCAATTTGCAAGAGTCTCTACAAAAAATCATATCCTACGTTTGGCTAGAGAAATGAAAGGACTTTTTTCAGGGTCAAATCAAGATAAAGTTATGCTATTTCCAGATTACACCAAAGAAATTGTTGACAAAAGAAGGAAATTTACCAAGGCGAGAAATCACGCAAGACAAATGAATTTACAATATCATATCAAATATCCTGCTATATTTTGTATTCTTTTTGAAGGCCAGATGAAAAAAAAATTAAATCATGAATTGGTGGAGGCTTGGTTAGCTGGCATACAAAGTAAAATGCAGAAGACATATTTTCTAGCTTCGTGAGCTGAGAATTCTTCAATCAAGATTGCTCTTTGGATTTGTTTAGGCTACAAGGGCCGGGCAGTATGCCAATGAGGAGGATTGTTTATATATATTCCTGTTTTCTTCTTACTTCTTCTTTTTTATATTAGATATGATATACTTTATATAAAATTTTTATTTGGGTTTGTATAGATATGTACACATTCATATATATATATATATATATATATCCAGAAATGATATTACTTAAAATATAGATAATATAAAATATATTAGTGATTTGATAATATTTTACCCTTTTCTTTTCTTTTCTTTTCTTTTCTTACTATTATTATTATTTTCATACTATGAGACCTTGATTAGTAATATTTTTAAGTGGCTAAATTTTTAAGCTCTATTATTATATATTAACTGAAGGGCAATATATGCTTAGTGGAAATGAATTGTATGCTTCCTTCCATGTTATAAGACTGATGATATGATATTGAAATTTAAGGTTGATTATCTATGCTGTATTGAAGTGTAATAATGGCAATGATAGAGGTATAATTTTTTTAATAGAATGATCCTTGAAGTCTGTGTGTAATGAAGTTTAAATTTAATCCCTTGAAATAACTTTTTTATATTTTTTTCTTTTCTCCTTTGGCTTTCTTCCCCCTTTGTCTCATCTGTTTTTTGTTTTTTCTTTCTCCGCCCCCCTTCTTTCTCTTGTTATTGCTGTGACCTCTTAAGAACACTGTATTGTTGGAAACTGTAGATAATGTTTGGATTGTTGCTATTGTTTATTTCATTTATAAAGATTAAAAATAGAATAAAAAGCATTTTTTTAAAAAAAATCTTTATTTGAAGTAACAGCAGCTTCTGTAAAAGATTCAAAAGACGCAAGTTGGCGCTTTGCTGCCTTTTTAATGTGATTCAGGCTAAGAAAGTGATGCAATTGCAGATACTGATAAAAGGGTAGTATGGTGGCTTCAGTTCTTTTCAAAAAATCTGCATAGAACAGAGATTGCCCTTTATCAAATACATTGAAAAACCCTATAAACTTTTGCTTGTAACCAAGCACAAAAACTTTGGAGATTGTTACATGCTGCAAATTCTGGATGATGCAACATTGACATTAGTGGAGACAGATCAGGAGCCAGTTTTTTCTCCTCCAGTGTTCCCAAGTAAATATAGTGTCTCTAATCACTGGATGCTCAAAGATGCACTTAGGCCTATCACAATGCCTGACTCATATCAAGGCATCAAGAGGGCAGTTGTCCACTGTTTGTTGTTCTATGAGTGTCCACTGGTGCTCTGGGGAGGGATGCATCCATTCTATCATATGAGTTGAGTAGCAGCAATATAATTCCAAATTTGGCACTGCAAGACCAACTTTTGTCTGGCGTCTGCTAAGAGTTGCTCACTTCAACCTTGGCTTCCAACCAGACCATATAAAATCTGACAATAGTTTGTTCCATTTGGCCAGGGTTGGAATAGGTAGATGAAGAGGAATTGTTTGAAATAAGAAAAGAAGTCTAGGCAAGATATTCATTCTTACTATAGCAATTCTAGCTGACCATGATAACTTATCTTTACTCCATTTTTGAGAATCAGAGTGAATTTGTGTGCTGATAGTTAAGTGTAAAGAGTTCACATAATGAGGAAGAGATATGAACTCCCAAATGTCACCAAGGCTTAGTAATCCACACAAAAGGAAATTTCTTTTCTAGATTGACTTGTGTAACTACAGATAGATTGACATTGATAACCTCTGACTTATGAAAGTTTGCTTTGTACCAAGAAATTTGCCCAAAATCTTCAAGCAGTGAGATTATTTCTGGTATCTATGATATTGGATTTGTTATATAGAGGGTCATATCATCTGCGAACAAGCCCACTTTCTGTTCTGTATGACCAACATGTATGCCTTGAATACACCAATTAGCACAAAAAGCAATGGCAAGAGGTTCAACAGCTAAGGGATTCTGTAAAGGAGACAATGGGCAACCTTGCCTTGTACCCCTCTGTAACTGAAAAGTCCTTGAAGTGTGATTATTAATGGAGAGACAGGCTTGAGGACCTTGATAATTGGATGTGATAGCCTTAAAAAATGTTGAGCCAAAACCCATCTTCAAAAGTATTTAAGATAAGGCCATTCAACATGATCAAAAAGCTTTTTCGGCATCAAGGGACAAAATTGCCATGAGAGTTTTGTCCATTTTTGCTTTATGTGTAAGATCTATGGTTCACTGCACATTATCTGCCAAATGCTTGCATGGAATGTATCCTGTTTGGTCTGAATATTGAGTAATTACTGCATTCACCCTTCATGCAAGAACCACAGTAAAAATCTTTGAATCCTGATTAACTAAAGATATAGATCTGTAAGATGTTAGAGCAGCTGGATCCTTGTCTGGCTTTGGTGTGACTATGATCTTTGCATCACACCATGTACTTGGAGTTATGCCTCCTTCATAACATGACTGAACAGATCTATAAGAGCTGTAAGCAACTGATGTTTGAAATATTTATAAAACTCTGCTGGAAACCCATCAAGACCAGGAGATTTGCATGTTTTAAGGTTTTTAATGACCTGGTCTGCTTCTTCTTCTGAGATTAACCTTTCCAAAGCTGCCCTATGCTCTGATGTAATCTTTAATTATTTGGAACAGGCAAATAATCCAGGAAGTCCTTTATTTCATTGAGATGTGGCTGTTGTGATGTGTATAAGTCCTGATAAGATTTTGAGAATGCATAACAGATCTCATATTTCCTAGTCGTCTGGGTGTTCAATGGGATCCTGATGGCCAACACTTGTCTTTTAGTTAGAGCACCTCTCAGTTTCCATGCCAGAAGTCTGCCCTGCTTGTTAACCCTCTCAAAGTATGCCTGCTAAGTAGACAAAATTGCTTTTTGGATGCATTGGGTTTCCAACAAATTCAATTTGTGTCACACTGCTATTGTTTTTGCGTATATCTGAACCAGTTCTCTAATGCTTTTGTTCCAAGTCTTGCAATTCAGCTGAAAGTTCTGAGTATAACTGAACCCTCATTTTCTTCATTTGCGATGCAGCTGAAAAGAGCCACCCTCTAGCCACAGCCTTGAATACATTCTAACCTAATATTGGAGATGTTTCAGGATGAGAATTCTCAAAAAGGTATAGGGGAATTTCTTTACTCAGTTGATCAATTAAAAATCCACTACCTTATTGTTCTGTGTTTCTTGTTCAGTTATTACCTATAAGAATTCCTAAAATTTATTTTAAAAAGCCTACAGCCTACCACAGCTTTCCATCCCTTCAGTTCATTTGCATCCCTCCCCATATGTTACTGATGCATATGTGTGCATTGATAACATACTTTTTTGACATGATTGTATGTAACATACAATTTTGATAACATTGTATGATAACATACAATTTTGACATGATTGTATGTAATATTGCATCAATGTTCTCTCCCTCTCCCACTTCATGGCTGGCTGGGGAATGCCGGGAGTTGTAGGATTTTTTTCTTCTAAACATGCATACGCCTGCACCCTAAATATGCTTTTAGCTTAAAGAAATGTTAACAACAGCTAATTAAGTGGATGATTTTAAGATTTTGCAACAACATCACCCCGCACTATCTCTGTCAGTATCATGGGCTCTATATGCCCCTAAGGAAATTATTTTAAAGGACCCCACACCCAGCTCTAAATATGAAGTACTAAAATGTGACATACACCTTAGAATGAATATAAATTAAATATATATACATACACATACACACACACATGAAGGTACTGAGATGCTCTTCAGTTCTCCCAGCCATATGGAAGGTGCTTATCCATGTGTAGCATCCAGTAAGCTGGAACACTGTTTACATGATTAGACAGCTACATGCACAAGACTCGATCACGTGGGACTGTCCCACAGAACTGTTACCACACTGGAAGTTTTAGTAGTCTAAAGGCCAGTTCATATGTTCGCATTTGAATGGTTTCTGTATCCCCCCAAATATTTTTCAGTGCCACTTGACCAAAAAATGTCAGAAAACTTATAGAAGGGAGGAGAGAGGGAGACATAAGGAATAAAGTCCTCAAGTTTTTTTCCAAGGTTTTCAGAGAAAACTAAAACCAAAACTATTAACAACAACAGTAAGTGAAGCATGCTCCCCTCCCGTCCAGGTTGCCCCCTTCCCAAGCCCCTTGCCATTGTGAAGGGGAGGGGTAACTGGTGGCAGGGAGGGCTTGCTGGAGACAGGAGAGGCCTTTCTGGAAATATATTTCTGGAAATATAAATGAAGTTCGGAGCATGCTTAGTGGTGTGGCTTCCTGTCATGGAGCACAGAATGTTTTCTTGTCTCCCAGGTCAAGGGGGTGGGGGTTACACAGAAAATTGGAATGGTCATGCTCTGGAAAGAGGAGCATCATTTCCAGTTAAGCAGAGGCTGTCTGTAGTGAGCCCTTCCTGCCACTGCTTCTACCACTTCAGAGTTAAGGGAAGGGGGTTGCCCTCATGAATGGACGGGACTTGCAGAGAAGGCTGGCCTGGCACTGGATTCTGAACTTCTGCTTCAGCATAGGATAGGAACATAGAATATCCAGAATCTTATAGAGAGTAGAGGCAGAAAATCTTTCAGCCTGAGGGCCAAATTCCATTCCAGAGAAGCTCTTGGGGGCTTCATTTCAGTGGTGGGCGGAGGTGAAGGCAAAAGAAGGTGGGGCCCAAACACCCAAATTAATAGCCTATTTTAGCTTAAAGCTCGTGCTGCCATTAGGAGTGGCATTTTCAACCTTTTAGAATGGGGAAGAACCCTGCTCAAAAGCCAGGAAACCACCAAACAATTGGTGGTTGGTGGAAGGCGGTGGACAAGCAAAGGGGACATGGCCTTCTGGGGAACTCTGGAGGGCAGCATTGGGATCCTAGGGAGGCCAGATTTGGCCCCAAGCCCGAGGCTGTACACCCCTGGTATAAAGAAACAAGTTTCAGCTGTCTCATTAATTCTGTAATTGGTACTAGATTGCCTTATACAGTTTTATAAACATGTATAAGGGAGAAAGAAAATTGTCAACAGGTTTTTTGATGATGATGTATTTTGAGAAAGATTTTGGTGGAAACAACCTTCCATACAGTAATCCTCAGAGTAAACTATTACACATTAGTCATTTCTGTAAATGTTTCCGTACTATTGCATTTCCTTTATTTTCCATGAAGCACACAAGCAATGTAATGCTAGTTTTATTACTGCCTTGTTTGACTGCTGTGTGTGTGTGTGTGTGTGTGTGTGTGTACTTTGCCAGAGTCTCCTTTGTAAATCTCTCACAACTGAAGAAGAAAATGTCTCTATTTATGTAAACTACCTAACGAAGCAAATTCATTTCTACATCTGTGTTGATGGATTCCCTGTGATATTAGTCATTACTCTGTGTGCGCTTAATCATATTCTCAGGAATGTATGTTACTAATTACTAATTATTACCATGTTAGCTTTCAATCAAGAAACTGTTTTAAAATCCCCTATTAACTCCATTGAGGCATTAGGGAAACTAATTAATTCTCCAGTTCGGTCATTTATATTAGGTTAAGTAATGATTCCTTTCTGAATACTTTCTGAATGCCATCCAAAAGAGGCTTGCACTAACGCTATGAGGTGACTATACACATACCCAAGTTGTCCATTTTGGTTTAAATAAGAAACTCTAGTTTCAATATAAGGGTCAAAAAGCGTATTAAAATAGACAGCTTACAGAGCAATCCGGTGGTGGTGGTGGTGATGGAGAGAAACCGTGGTGGAGGAGTTGCCACTTCCTAAGCCCTCCTGGCTTGCGCCAGGGGATGGGTCCCCCCCCCGCGCCCACTGCTCACTTAAATCAATGCTTCTAGACACCAATGGGGGGAAATGACTATGCCAGCTCCAGGGCTGTTGTAGCCAAGGGGGGATTTGGATCTACCTCCACCACACTCCCAGAATCTCCCTTTCCTCCTTATCACTGGTGAAACACTATCGCAGGCGCAGCGGCACTTCTGCAACTTCCGACAGCCCACCGGAGGCCGATGGATGGGCTGTAAGAGTGCTGCTTCAACCCTCCTTGGGGTCCTTGAGGTAAGGGACACCATCTCATAAGAGTGGGTAGTGCTAACACTCCCCTCATTTCAGGCTACATGTGATTATTGCTCAGTGGCAGAGAACAACTGTTGTTCAATGCAAAATGTCACAGGTCCAGTCCCTGGCATCTCCGGGAAGAACTGAGAAAAACTCTGTTCTGAAGTCCTATAGAGGTGCTGACATTTGAAGTAGACAATATGGATATAGAATCATAGACTCATAGGGTTGGGAGGGGCATACAAGACCATCGAGTCCAACCCCCTGCTCAATGCTGGAAGCCTGACTTCCAGGAAGTCTCCCATCTAGGGATGTACAAAAGTCACTTACCTTTCGCAGATTATGTTGATGGTGGGGGGGAGTTGCTTCGTCCCTCCCCCTGGAATCCTGGACGGGGGGGAGGTGCTCCGTTCCTCCCCCCCCCGGAATCCTGGCCGGCCGGCTGTGCTCCGCAGGGATTCTACGCTATAGACGCTACGCTATTTGCGTTCCCCTTATTTTCGCCGTCTTAGTCTACGTAAATGTTTACGTACACTAAGACGTGCCAAAATAAGGAACGCAAATGGCGGCGGCCATAGCCACCGCCATTTGCGTACGCAGGTTTGTTTGTTTTCCCCAGAGCCCTCTGCGGCCAGAAATCCGGCTGCAGACAGCTCTGGCCTGGCTGGACCTGGCCGGCTGCTGAGCCGGCCAAGGAGGATTCCAGGGGGGGAGGGATGGAGCACCTCCCCCCCGGTCCAGGATTCTGGGGGGAGGGACGGATTGCCTCCCCCCCCCACCATCGGCATAATCCGCGAACAGGTAAGTGATTTTCGTACATCCCTAGTACTGAGGCCTTCATGAAGGAGAGATGTCAATTTCTATTACAAATGAGCCAGGTGGCAATTTGATGCTTGCTTAGCGTTGGTATCCCCAGAATGCCAGCAATACACTTCGCTTCACTGAACAGCTGTTTCTTCATCTTTTATCATCCTTCAGACTGTTTCTCCTATTTCTGAAGTATAAGCACTTACCTGGTTGCATTACAATTAGCCCATAATAATAAAATTCAGATCTGGCCCTATTTTTAACATATATGGAATGATTTACTGGGCTGCCTTATTATATTATACAAAAAAACTAGGAATGCAAACCTATTGTACCTAGATGGCTGGGGATGTTCCCCTCTGGAGCCAGAGACTAGGGGTTCCCAAACCTTTTGGACCAGTGGGCACATTTGGAAATTTGAGAAACTGCTGTGGGCACCACCACAAAATGCCTAATCTAAGGATGTATGGGTACCCTGCCCCCATCCAGGTTCTCTGGATGCCCGCCCAGCCCCTGCCCCCGCTCACACATCCTCGGACCCTCACTTGAGCCCCATGCCCACTCACCAAGCTGCCCACACTTACCTGGGCACCATTTGTCTCCTCCGTGATCGCCATGTTTTGAAAAAACATGACAATAGCAATACTGTACATAGAGTTATACACAAAAAATGTGCACATAGACTTGTATGCAAAATGGTGCTGTGAATCATACACAAGATTCACCGCTCCATTTTGCACATGAGTCTATGTGAACAGTACTGTGATCACCATGTTTTTTCAAAACATGGTGATCGCAGAGGAGACAAATGGGGCCCAGGTAAGTGTGGGCAGCTTGGCGAGAGGGCGTTTTTCAAAACTAGGAGTGCACAAAAGCCACTTACCTGGTCTCGCAGCTTTTCGCAGTGGGGGGGGAGGCACTTCGCTGCTCTCCCCCCAAAGTTCAGGCCAGGGGGGGAGGCTTCCTGCCTCGCCCAGCCAAAATTCAGGCCGGGGGGGAGGCTTCCCGCCTCGCCTGGCCGAAATTCAGGCCGGGGGGGAGGCGCCTCGCCTTGCCTGGCCGCAAAATAAAAAGTTAAAAACAAAAACAAAACGCCCCCGTGATAGGCTACGTGACGATTAACGTAGCCTATCACGGCTAGATCTGCAAAGTCAGCCGTGATAGGCTACGTAAATCGTCACGTAGCCTATCACGGGTGACTTTAAAAAAAAAAAAGCACGTACACAAAATTGCGGCCCCCATAGGGAGCTGCCATTCACGTTCCTTATTTGGTCGCTGTAGTCTACGTAAATGTTTACGTAGACTACGGCGAAAATAAGGGCAACGCAAATAGCGTTGCCCTTATTTTTGCCATAGTCTACGTAACCTTTACGTAGACTACAGCGACCAAATAAGGAACGTGAATGGCGGCTCCCTATGGGGGCCGCCATTAGCCATACGCGCTTTTTTATTTTTTTTTTAAAGTCACCCGTGATAGGCTACGTGACGATTTACGTAGCCTATCACGGCTGACTTTGCAGATCTAGCCGTGATAGGCTACGTTAATCGTCACGTAGCCTATCACGGGGGCGTTTGTTTTTTTTTTACTTTTATTGGAATGGGGAAAGACCAGCTGCCGCCCCCGCCCCTGACGAAGACCCGACGAACCACTGCCGGAACCCGCCGCCGGGAGGGACATTCGGGAAAGGTAAGTCCCGTCCCGGGGGGGGTGCGGGGGGTGGGGGTGCAGAGAATTTCTCCCCGAAACTTCTTCGGGGGGCCAAACACGTTGGCGCTCGGCCCCCCGAAGTTTCGGGGAGAAATTCTCCGCCAACCCTATTCAAAACATGGTGATCACGATGGAGGTGGGGAGGGCCCGGATAAGTTCCAGGCAGCTTGGCAAGTGCAGGACAGGGTCAAGCGGGGGCTGGGGCTTGGCGGGAGCAGCTCGGGAGGTGCAGGTGGTCCACCAGAATCCTGGACCGAGACGGACGCCCATGCCATCCCTAGCCTAATCAATGGAGCACTGCTTTAGCATCTACCTGTTGTGTCTATGGATCTTAGGCTGCATCTTATTCAACAAAAACTTGTTTCATGTCTATTGGATACCACAACGTCTCTTTAATAAGGGATTGCCTAATTCGGCTAATTGCTGGCGGTGCAGTACAGCTAATGCTTCTTTTAAACATATGTTTTGGCCCTATCCGGTAGTTGCTTCTTTTGGGGAGGAGGTTATTACACAGATACATTTTGTACTGGAACAGTCGTTAATATTCAGTGATGTACAAACTCTTGATATTTTTGGATCTAAAGTAAACTGGGGAAATGGTTGCAAAGAGTAGGCCCTGGAGGATGACAACATCATGTAAAGGACCGGCAAACTACCATGAGTGAGCGATCATGAGCGCACAATAAAAGCTGCATGTAGAAAGGCTCTAAAACAACACGGATGGTGGAGTTGAGCACGCGGCTGGTTGTCAGTACATGGCTACTGATGTATGTTTGGCTTGGGGTGTCACCATTTCTGCTGGCCTACTTTAGAGAGCACTATGAGCAACATATAGTATTGTTTGCTCCATGGAGCTGAGCTTTCTCGAAACACAATATTCACAAAGTGAAGAACAACAAAATACCATAATCGAACTTAGCTGTATGAACATTAACATATTACCAGGGAAACTGTATTATTCTGGTCTGCAATTACATTGAATAGGGACAGAATGTAATTAGCTGCTCCACTAGGAACACTTCAGAGATTAAAATCTGCCTGAAGTAGGGCTCCGTCAATAGTTCTCTGTTTAATCTATTGCTTGTAAAATTGTCAGTAAACGTAGGTCAATAAAAATTACTAGCATTCCTCATATTATGTTCTGCGGCTGGCCATTTTATTTTCCACAAATTGTAAGAAGGATTTTGATGAATGAAAGACAGGATTCTGTCTGTTACGAAGCAAAATATGCTTTCGGTATTCATTTGTACTGATACATCCCCCCCCCCCGCCCCAAAGTACACAGATTCAAATCAAGTTCTAATAATGGCTGCAATGTTGAGTGTGTAAAATCACATGGTTTGTTACCTTTTGATGCACATTCTAAAGCAGCCTTCCCCAACCTGGTGCCTTCTAATTGTTTTGGACTTCAACCCCCATCAGCTGCAACCAGCATGGCCAATCATCAGGAATGTTGGGAGTTGTAGTTCAAAACATCTGGAGGGCACCAGGTTGGGGAAGGCTATTGTAGAGCCTCTCTGGCTCCTGATTTGTGGATCCCCAATGCAACTGCACTGCAACCATGCATTTCAAATCCAACTTGCTTAATATCCACATTGACTGATTTCTTCTGCAAAATGCTTTCTCTTGACTCAGGCTTCTTGTCACAATCCTGGTCCTGAATGATGAGATTCTACCTCATTGTAGGGTCAAGTTACACAAGCCCTCCAAGAGCATGTTTGCCGCTGGGAAACTCCCACTTGAATTCCAACACCGCTGTGCTTGCTGATGTGAGGCTGTGCTGGTTAATTTCCCCAGCACACAGAGTTCAGTGTGGGTAGTGGTTTACCGTTTAGTATGACACAAATTGCTTTTATTTTGTGGCAGCATTATGGCATTCCATGCTCTGCTCAACATGTGCCAGCATCAGTGGCAATGCTCCTCCCTCTCATGTTTAGTGGGCCAAGGGTGGAACTCCAGTGACAAGAGTATTTTCTCATTGCAGCTGCCTGCTGAGGAAGTCTTGTGACTTGGACTATAGGTCCATTGCACAGATTACTCAGAGGCAAACTCAACTTGGAGCTGCATCCAAATCACAGCTATCTGAGGAGTGTTCTTGTACATGTTATTACATTTACCCTTTACGCTGCTGATGTATCCCTAAAAAAGAGGTAAACTAGGCAGTGACTCAAATACATGGCAGATCCCCTGCTAAGGTATTAAAACTGGAAAAGGGCCTGCCCATAAAGGACTCATCCACAGAACTTTCATGCTGCTATTCACAGGAGTATTCTTGCATATCGCTGATGTTGCATAGATAAGAAATAGCATCCGCAGTAGTTGCCATTATCCTTTGATAACATAAATTTATGAGCCAGCTATTGCAGCCCAGTTATCATGAACGATGGTTGCTTATATGTCAAGCAATTAGCCTAGCACTAGGCGACCATCCAGGAGGCAATTGTCATCTGGTCAAAGGGACATGTGAATTTACCTTTCCCCTTCATCACTCTGCCTGTGATGACAAACATAATTGTTCCTACTGATTTGGTGCCAGCAATTAAAATAAAGTATGCTTCACCGATAGGAAGAACAAGCTTTTGTCAACCATTCTCATTTCAGAGGGGCATCCAAACTGCATGCTTCTGTTAACTGAAGGCTTAAGGAGTCATTCTTAACTTAGATTTGTGATCCTGCCACTATTTAAAGACCCAGAACTTGATAAGAAAAGGAATGAGAGACTTAATCATTGGTGGATCCCCCCAACACACACACACACTGCCGAATCTTTTATTAATTAGTGCCTGTACAAAAACAACAACAAAAGGGGCTTAGCCCAAAAGACCATGTGTACAGTAGCTGGAGCTGCATGCATGGGGCTTGGTAAAAGAAGCTGGAATCACACTTAGCTACTTGGCAGGGAAGGGTAGTGGAGGGCTGAATCCAGCATCTTGCAGCGCCCTCCTAAATATTCAGCTGATGCCATTCCAGCTTTGTTTACTGGCTTAGGCCTGCCTGCTAGATTGAACTGGGAAGTCATGAAAGAAGCATGCCATTTCTGAGTGTCATTTCCCATTCAGCTAGGAAAACGTGTGCAAATGCCTGCTTTTGCATGCTTATAGTCAGTTAGTCACTAACCCTGGAGTCTCTAGAATGGTGCCCAGAGCTCCTATGTGCCTGCAGACACCTCTCTTGGCACACCCCAGACTTTCTGCCTCTCCAGATTTTTATTTTATCACCTTAGATTTTTACATTAACAATTTAATTGCGTTTAAAAAAAAACCTGGGAGGCTGGTATGCTGCGAAGTGAAGTGCTACCCTCCAGTGATATCTTTATTTGGGTTCAAACAAGTGGTTTTGTGTTTGAAAGCTCAGGCCCCCACCTCTGCCTTGTTCTTAGGTTCTTGGGCAAGTTACTTGTCTTTTAGACTCACCACTTTGCCTTCTGGGAAACGAGTGTTTTGGTGTCTGGCCACACCTACTATGGCAGCATGTTATGAATGGGCAAGGTGCCCCTGTGGTAGCCATTTTGTGAGAGTGCTAACAACACTCTAAAAATTCCAAATGTGCACACTGACCTGCTGCCCTAGCCGAATCAGAATGTCTGATGGTAAATATTTAATCACAAGTACTTTCACGCCAATGCAGGGTGTCATGCAGCAATGTGAAGCCACCTGCCCCCAGTAGCACCATGAGGGAAGAGGAGGAATATACTGAAATCAGAATTCTTGTCTGAATTGTGCAGCAAGGCTTTTTAAAGTGTTGGCCTAAGCTGGGTCAGGGGAAACAATTAGAACTCCACTTCAGGCAACAAAATGCATTGGGTCAGCTCCACTCCAATGTCTTATTTTCACCCAAAGCAGCCAGTCAGGTTGCAGCCTCAAATGGCCAGCCAGCAGGGAAGGGATCTTTACTAGCTTTCTTCCCCCAAATGTTCTTACGAGCTGTTAGCCCAAAGGGTTATTCATGTCTTTTCCTTCCTGGAGTGAACAGCAGTTTGAGTGGGCAGGGGACAATTTTGAGGAAATTGGAAATTTGGAAAGCCACAGAAGGAGAAAAGTAGGGATGCTTGAATAATCCAATCTTTGTACAGCCTGATACGAAGTGACTTGATCCCCGGACTAATGTGCAGATCAGAACTTAGTAATCCACCAGCTTCTATGAATTCCAAATGCTCCAAATGCATTTAAAATGCATATTTTGAGAGGAGATACATTTAAAATGTGAATGTTAATGTATTTTTGTGCAGATTTTAAAAAAAGATTTGCAGATTGAGGGAGCTACAGGACGAAACAGATGTATGAGTGAACACATGGGAAAGTGACACAGACCAGAACTAGACTGATTTGTCCATCCCTTGAAAGAAAGGGGTTAAGGTGTCCTTGCTCTTGCCCTGGTTTTGTGTTAGAAATTGCAGCCTGGGCAGCCTAGGCAGTTGCTGGGCAGTGGCCAGAATGATTTCATTCTGCCTATTTAGAAACCCTGGGCACAATGCAATGGGGCACTTACGCCCCCGCCCATTCCCTTCCACCCCACCGATTCCCTTCCACAAACGGTGGGTCCCGCCAATTGCATTGCACAAGTGGGATGCACCATGTATGCAAGGGAGATCTAGTGCTTCCTAGGAAAGCCCCAAAATGATTCGAAACACTTCTTTCTGGAAGGAGGCAAGTTGCTGGAGCTCCCTTATGCAAGCTCCTCTGATCTGCCTCCTTCCAGAAACAAGTGTTTGTGCTAGTTTCAGATTGTTCTGGGAGCACTAAATCACTGTTACAAAAGTGATGGGGACCGCTTGTGCAATGCAGTCGGTGGGGCAGAAGACAATCAGTGGGGCCGTAAGTGCCCCATTGGCTTCTGCCCCATGTAACCTTGGTTAGAAAAATCCAGGTGTCCAGTCACCATTCTTCACTTAAAAACTGGGCCGAGCAGGGCTTTGAAGGAAAGCCCCAAATAGGATGTCCACTTATGAATTGCCCCCAAAGAGGAAATGCATCACCAGAAAAGAGGGTATAAGACATCAATCTGCATAAAATTAGCAGATGCTAATTTAGAAATAATCATTCTAATTTAAATAGCAATACAGTCCATCTCACTGTAGTGCAGAAAACTATGGCCAGGTGATCTGTGTGCTTGCCTGTTCAGCCTGCTGTCCAGGTACTAAATGTTAATGGGTAATAGTTCTTATGGTTCTTTATCTTTAAACTGGACAACTCTGAGGACATCTTCGAACAGAAGACTGTTCTCTGTGAAAGAGAACACAGGGCCACCCTAGTGTAAGCAGGGTTCAAAAACAAATAGCATCCAATGCAAATGAGCAAAAATTGGTGTTAATGTGATTTCTGTATCCTGAAAGGAGATAATCTGCTGCATTATACAGTCTCTGGACTGGATGGTCTTCAAAGATTGCCTCATCTTGAGTGGATTATTCCATAGTCTTAGGGTGCAATTCTATGTATGTTTAGACAGAAAAAGGTCCTTCAACTCTCAGCATTCCTCAGCCAGCCATGCTAGCTGGGGAATGCTAGGAGTTGTAGGAGTTTTTTCTGTCTACACATGCTTAGGATTCCACCCTTACTGATAATTACTGCCAGTGCAAGGGTGATAATGGCTAGGTCTGTCTAGGGCTACTGGAGAAATTCAAGGCCGACTAAAATGAGCTCGGATTTCTAAGAATCCAACCTGCGGAATCTGCTGCGGAGCGGCCCCCTCAGGCTGTGAAGACTCTGTGAACTTTCAGATGGTTTGTTTTTTTTTACTTTCTTGAAATTTATGCATATTTATTCTTAGGAAAATACACACGTTTCTGCTGAGGAAAAGTTGAATGGAATGGGGGAGACTATGCTAAACGTTACATACGAAGGTAAATTATATAAATTGTTACGAAACCTCTTACGTAATTATTTGCGCATTTTTCCACATGACGAAAAAATATTTGCATCTGCCTGTGAGCGGACGACAGAACAAAAAGTGCCTTACAATCCGTGAAACACAGATGGAGTGGATTGTACACAGTCTGTGCATCCCTAGGTCTGTCACAGAAATCATTTGGTGACCTGTGTTGTCTATCATTTATAAGGATCGCATAGGGTGTTTCTTTGCAGGGGATTTAGCCACCCATGCCAAATTCTGCTGCGCTCATTGCTATACTACATAGTGATATATTTTAGACTGATTTCAAAGGCTGATATAATAATAACCCTTTTGGCAGGCGTGCATTTTTCCCAGGCTTATGACAGCTCATCTTGCAGCATTAGGGATGTATTAAAATTGCCCTATAATTTATGTTATTTCTCTTGCTGCTCCCAAGCTTACCACCTCTGTTGCTTTATTCTATTGAACTCCTTCGCTCCTTTTCATTCCTGAATGAATAGAATCTAATGCATCATCTACCTAGAATGAACTACTTTATTTCACCCAGAATAAGTCCACTTTTATCTTCATCCAGGGCCATCTTCCATTAGTAAATCTGGCACTTCTTCACCATTTGCCATAAAGGTGGGAAATGAGCTGGAATATCAGTAACTGGTGTCACAAATTAGCACTTAGTTTGTGCTAGGCTGATAAGGCGGGAAGTAGCTTCCTCAATACAAAGTGGATTTCAGTGGTTACAAAGGGTGGGTAGGGGGATCAACAGGAAGTGTACAAAGGCAAAAGAATGAACTAGGAGCTTTGAAAATCTAAGAGGAAGAACAATTTATCATTCTGAAAGGATGTCTGTTCTTGACAACAGATTTAATTACAACTGACATTTCTGAATCAGTTCCTGGAGACATCACTCCTGCTAGAGATTTTATAATTCCTGACAATAATGCAGGTGTGTATTTGAAACAATGCTAAAAAGGCTAATTTCCTGATCTTTCAATTTTATGTCCCTGTCTCAGAATGCCACTGTTTAATATTTAAACAAAACGTTCATTTTTAAAAAATCACCAGAGCCCTTTCTAAAAATCATTAAAATTACATTGAATCAGAATGGAAGCTCCTTTAATTACTTTCAATATGATATGCACTATGAGATTTTTCTTATTACCAAAAAGAAAGGACTGAAGGAACTATTGTGGTATGCCTTTCACTTTAAAAAAAAAAGGGTGGGGGGAAACAGGACTGCAGTAAATACTTTCTTCCCACAGTCTTCCCACAGATTTTAGTGAAAAATCAAATCTCACTTTGGAAAGCAGACAGTCTGCAAATTCACAAATTTCTTCATAAACAGGATAGGAAGAAGAACCCGAGATTAAAAAACAAAACAAAACATGAATGAGGGAGAAAACAAAATGGACAGATTTGTCCATCCAGGCAGAAGGCTGTGAGTGCTTAGCTCTTAAAAGTGTGGGTTTGAATCCCTGTGTATTCAGCCATGTTTGTGGTGCTGAATTAGGGTTTCCACCTCTTTTTTCTGAAGGCTCTTCAACTTTAACAGCTACATGTACAACATGGTCCTCATGATGCTAGGAACAGCAGTACATATTGAATACAGCCAGTGCAGATGGATGACAATTTCATTCAATTTGTTGTTTGAGAAGAACCCACCAAAATGTGCAAATTTCTTCATAGCACGAGAAGAACTTGCGCCTTAAAAAATGTTGGAGAAAACTACTAACAGATTTATCCATTCCTGATTTTCTGAAGGGACTGAGATCCCTTCTGCTGGGGAAGGGAGGGGAGTTGAACTTTGACAGTTCCTCATTCTCCTTAAAGGTCTCCATGACACCTCTGATTACTTATGAGTTCAGCCATGAGCTTTTTGTTGGCTTTTTCACATATATTTTGTTGACCTCATCCTAGCGCTTTGTCTAATGTGTTTAATATATATTTTGTTCTGAAATAGATGGCATGGGTAAGAGTCTCAGGGCAGCTAGGAGCAAAACGATTGTGGTGGTACTATGCTGTGTACCTGACTTATTGTAACTAAAGTTCCCAATTTATGTGTCCTCTATTGTAACTTAGCAACAGGAGTTGCCCTAATTTGTGTAGACAAATAATGGAAACTCTGGCTAAATGCAAATGCCTTCCTGAACTCTAAGTCACCACCTTAGTGAGGCAACCCATGAGATAACTTACAAATTGGCCAATCTAAAGCGCCTTGGTGGGAAATTCTCTCCTGAAGGATCCTCACCGCCAGGTAACTTGGTAGGTTAAACCACCATCTTTGTGTCTACGAACCTCTCCTGTTTGTGCTATGTAAACTAAGTTTTTTCATGCTTAATCATGACATGCTTAATCTGCCCAGATTAAGTCAAGAAGCCAGGAATCTCTGAATGGCTCATATTCATTTTCCCAAAGCTAAACTATTGAATCCTGTGTTCTTCCCCATCCAGGGAAGGTTCTAAATCATTGTCTCCTTTGTGCTCCAAGACTGAACTCTAGAACTGCTTTTGAGTCTAGTCTCTCCCTCTGAGATATTTGTAAGAGGAGATCTTCCACAGATTCAACATGCTTGGATGCTCTGCTGCGTTGACTTTAAGGTCTTCCCGGGATTTGCCTGGCCTGCTGCCAGTTCCCTGTGATCCAGTACTAGAGTTGTCCTCCTTGCTCGCACTACCTTGCTGCCTCTATATTCAGATAGAGCTTCACTCCCTGAAGCACCCGCTGCTGCATTTAGATGGAACAAAGCACTGGGAACGTAAGATGACTGTGTCATCTTACCCAGATACACAGGCACTGAATTTGTAGCTGCAAGATTGGGGCTGCATACATTTTATGAATTTGGGGAGGATGTGCCTCACACAGTAGGAACATAGGAAGCTGCCTTATACCTTGTCAGACCATCGGTTCATCTTGTCCAGTATTGTCAAGACAGCAATGGCCAGGGTTTCAGGAAGGAGTCTTTCCCAGCCCTACCCAGGAACTGAACCTGGGATCTTCTGCATACAAAGAAGGTGCTCTACCACTGATCCACAGCCCCCATATTGGAGGGGAGGAGGTTAGTGGGAGTGTGACTGCTAAGGACTGTTGGTTTGAAGCTCGATGGTTTACCCCTCTTGTAGCCAAGCTAAGAGCTGAAGGCATTGCACTAAGTTTTCCATGGAATTCCATGTCAGGTCCAACAATTAGCTTTTCCCCCATGTCTCCACAGTCCCCTTGCCTCTCTCATTTACCTCAGGATAGTAAAGGGTCAGGGGGAAGCATTGTTTTGTTCTCCATTCCAAATTCTATTGTTGGACTGCATCCCACACTGGGCAGACCTCCAGAGTCCCTCAACAGTTCAGCCTGCCGTTGGTTCCCCCCACCCCCCATCCATATCAGCCTTCGCTTGCATGGAAACAAAGGCTACACAGTGGTACTGTACACATCGCATTTGCAGATTACCCCATTGCGCATGGTGAATTGGTGTCCAGAAGCCCTGAAAAGGCCATATGCCACTGTTCATTGTGGGTTTCCAAGTGATTGTGACCAACCAGGAAGTGATCCTGCTTGTGCTTCCTTTCTCTGAAAGAGGCAAATCTATTCATTCTAAACTTTGTTTCTCTTTCTATCTCTGTATATCACTCTAAGTGTATCTTCTACTCCTTGCATTTGCATGGCTAACTCCTTGCCACTGAAACTAGAGGTACCTTGTTGCACTTAGGTGTCCAAGTACCGCCTTTCCATTTTCCTAGTGCCCTCCTGGCCCCTTAGTTGGCAAACAGTAACCCCCCACCTCCATCTGCTCTTGTTCTGTGACTGGTGCTAGGATCCATAAGGGAACAGTCTGCCTGTCCAGTGCTAAGGGGTAATATACTGATCAATACTTTTGCTTCTAAAAACATTTATGGCATAATAAATCTTATGAGCATTAATCAGAATTTTTGTTGGTGAGCTAATTTCCCCACTTTATCCAAGTACAGTAGATAATCTGTGTCTGCTCCATGCCTCTGCAAAGGATCCCAATGTTTCCCTGTCAGTCGAGTCCACATGCCTAGATAGAAGTTTGTATACACATGTGAATGAGGACATGTAGTAATGCACCGGCACAATTTTTCAAGGAGCTGCAGGGGAAAGGAGGAATTGGGAAACAACACCTCCCCCTTTTCTTCAACAGGAGCATCACATTATCTCTCCTCGCACAGAGTTCCACTCACACTGACTCTGTGACTGTGGATTCACACGGACTCCAAGACTGTGGGCAGTAGGGATGGTGGAGAATTCTGCCATGGATTTCAGTGAGGCCGAATGCACTGGCATTCAGCCCCCCAAAATCCATGGCAGAATGGCCCGCCACCCCCCACCCACCCCCACGGATTCCGCCCAGGAAGAGGCTTACCTGGGGCGGATGTTCCAGACGGCAGCAGGTCCGGCAGCGGCGGCTGGTCTTTCGACCGGCTGCCACGGCCACCATTTGCATCCTGGTCTTTGCTGTGATAGGCTACGTAAGTATTTACGTAGCCTATCATGACGGCAGGCCAAGCAAAAAAACAAAAATAAATGGCGGACGGAAATGGTGGCAGCTACGGCAGCCGCCATTTGCGTTCCCTATTTTTAGTCATTTTAGCCTACGTAAGCTATTATGGTGAAAAAAAAGAAATGCAAATAGCGCCCACTACGCTATTTGTGTTCCCCTTTTTTTCGCCTATGTAAATATTTACGTAAGCTAAAACGGCGAGAAATAGGGAACGCAAATGGCGGCCACCGTAGCCGCCGCCATTTGCGTACGCTGTTTTTTGTGGGTTTTTTGCCCAGCCATGATAGGCTATGTATATACTTACGTAGCCTATCACGGCAGCCTGGCTGGATGCAAATGGCGGCTGCTACGGCAGCTGCCATTTGCACCCACAGCAGCCCATCCACGGCCGGATGTCTGGCTGCGGACGGACCTGGCCAGCGGCTCTGCAGAGCCACTGCGGAGCGGAGCCGGCCAGGCAGGATTCTGGGGGGGAGGACCGGATCGCCTCCCCCCATCAAGGATTCTGGGGGGAGGGACGGAGCGCCTCCCCCCCACACCGCGAATCAATTCCGCGAAAAGGTAAGTGACTTTCGTAGATCCCTAGTGGGCGGTATCCAACTGTGTAATTCCACTAGCACAAATGGCGTTGTGTTATTGGAAACTAGATTCCAAACTATGCGCATGAGGCAAATCCAACTAAAATTAAATTTGTGCATGCGCGGTTGTACATTATTCTTGTGCAACTGCTTGCCCATTACATTTGTGGAACTGGTTGTGTCAGTGGTTGCACAACCCTTTTCACAACAGGCTGTGCAAACTTAATACGCAACTGCTTGCACAATGGAAAGCTTTGGTGGAGCTCTGCTAGCGCTACTGGAGTTGCGGAATGACACTGTTGGATATTGCCCAATATCTTTATTAGGACAAATTGAAATGCCATAAAGTAGTTGCAAGGTTGCTGTTTTTTTAATTCACCGGAACTCTTCAGGGTGGATGTTAAATTAAAAAAATAAAAAAGTAAAGGGGGCATCACAATAATCACATAGCATAATTCCCAGGGGCAATCTTTCTCCTCCCAGGAATGTTGCTGGATAGCTGCAGCCAGGTCTTTTTAAATCATCATCATCATCATCATCATCATCATCATTATTAAAGGAAGAACCCACTCTTAATTACTTCATATTTTTAAAAAGGAGAAACCACCCTGTCCCTGGGAAATGTTTTAGAAGCTTGTCTGACCCCTGGAAATTTTCCAAATACCTCCCCCCACCCACAACACACTTGCGAGGAGAAATGGTCCCATGAAAGAGAGGTGGGATATTTTGTACACTTCTAGAAACAGGCCAGTTCTCATATTGCTAATCATATAGTAGCATCCCAGTCAGACAACCCTGGGTCTAGAGCATGGATGGGCAACTTGTGGGCCTCCAGGTGATCTGGCCTACAACTCTGTATTGTCCCAGCCGTGGGCTTCGACCTCTTAATTTAGAGGTGCCAAGACAGTGATAAATCAGACCCAGGTTTACTTACAAGGAGTACTTTACTGAGTAACTTACAGCACACAGGCGTACCCAATGGTTGGATCAGACAGTTTCTCTGAACCCAGAGCCATGGGGTACAAATGGGTTTTATACAATACATGTTAGCAACAAGGCAGCATAACAGCAGCAAGCACCCCTAGCATTCATTCCCAGCATAGACTAGAAGTGTTTGGTTCTCAGCACAGATACCTAAGATAAATAAACTTTGCTTCCCAGGCACATCTTGATATCGGCCTTCTGACTCATCTCAACATGCTCAGAGGCCTACTTGCACCAATAATGAACTTAAGCAAGCATTATGGATCTCTAGGTCCTTCTAACACTATAAATGATTTGGCTATGCTCCTGGGCCAATACAAACTCTCATCACGCCTCACCAGTGGCTATGCTGGCTAGGGCTGATGGGAGTTGTAGGCCAAAACATCTGGAAGCTCACAAATTGCTCACCCCTGGAGAGACAGAGCCATGTTGTCTGCTCCAGATGGTGGGTAATAAAAATGTATGACTGGTTTCTACTGAAAAGCAGCAATTATGCCAAAGTATGCCACAGGTATATGATATGTTATGTGCATGTGCTATGAAACAACAACAGTGGAGAATAGGCAGCATCCTGTGTATAATATTTTAAGACTGGATTAACTCTGGATTCAGGTTGGATGCTGCAGGGGTTGTGCCACTGAAAGTTTAGAACAGTGTGGCATATCCCATGAACTTGGACTGTTGTTATATCTTCATTGTGATACAGAAATCAGTAATATCTAGTTTATACAGGAGAAAATTGGCTTAAGTAATGTATGCCTAATTCATTTGTGAACTTGGCTGCCAAGATGCAACAAAAGACCAGAAAGCAAAGTAAAGCAGAATAATTATGAAACACTGCAGCATAAAGCAAGACAAAGCAAACCAACCTATTAGGCCTCCAATTTCACTACCCACCCACTTCTCTCAAAACAAAATGCCTAGGTCATTAAAATGTGCCGAAATGACAGAACATGAATGGGGCTCAACCACCATCATGAAAATTCTGTTAAGAAATATAATGTGAAACACCTCCTACTCACCCATTCCAAAAATAAAATTGATGATTTTTGAAAAAATGGTGTTTAAAAATCACAACAGAACATGTTGGAAAAGATGGATGCCAATAGAAAGATTAGCACTATAGCTGGGATAAAAAGCTTTAAAAACAATATATTTTTGTCTGGCTTCTAGTTACAGAAAAATAAATTCCTGGAGATCAGTTTAGAAGGCTGTAAGGAATAATTACAGATTTTCATGCATGTCTATGGTAGAAGTGTGGTATACTGTTCAGAATGTTGGACTTAACCCAGGGAGACTCGCGTTCAAATCCTGCTTGGGGCACAATCTTATTGGGTGATGATGGGTCAGTCACTTTCTCTCAGCCTAACCTACCACACAAAGTTATTACTAGGACAAGAGGGGGACTATTGCTGCTAGGTTTTTTTCTGGTTGTACTTCTATATTGCAGTTTTAAGCTTTCATATTTTATATAGTTTTATGTTGTAGTTTATGGTTTTGATTTTTGTGAGCCACCCAGAGAGCTTCAGCTGTTGGGCAGTACAGAAATAAATAAAAATATGTACAATGCCCCGAGACCCCTGGAAGAAGAGTAGTATTCATATATAATAGATATGACACAAATATGGCACAAATCATTATTATAGTTATTTATTTATTTATTTATTTATTTATTTATTGTATTACATAAAATGAATCCCCCACCTCCCACAGCAAAACAGCACAGGAAAAACAAAATATAAAACAGACATACAATCTAAATGTTTAAAATGCCTGGAAGAAAAGAAAGGTCTTTGCCTGGTGCTGGAAACATAACAGTGTAGGCACCTGTGGAGGCTCCTTGGTGAGGGCATTCTAGAAATGGGGCACTACCACTGAGAAGGCCCTCTCTCCTGTATCCACCTGCCTAAGGGTGTGAGCAGGTACATATAAGAGGAGATATTCTGTCCCCAAGCAGTCTAGGGATTTAAAGATCAACACCACTTGATCTTAAAGATCAACAACACAGAACTGGGCCTGGAAATGGACTGGAAGCAACTGATGGAGCACGGGCATTATATGATTGTATTGAGCAGCCCCAATTAGTAGCCTAACAGCTCTGTTTTGCACCAACTGAAGTTTCAGAGCCATCTTCAAAGGTAGCTCCAGATACAACCAGAAGGTTACCAGAGCATGGGTAACTGTCACCAGGCTATCTCTGCCTAGAGGACTGCAACTGGTGTATGAGCCTAAGCTGATAAAAGTTGCTCCTAGCCACAAAGGCTAACTGTACCTTAACTGACAATTATGGATCCAGGAGCATCCCCAAAGTGCACACCTGATTTTTCATAGGGAGCGCAGACCCTTCCAGAACAGGTTGAACACCACTCAGTCTGACAGATGAACCACCAACAGTAACTCCATCTTGCCTGGATGACCAAGGCAATTTCTGTCTCAAAACTGGGCACAATGCCAGATTGAAATGGATCTAGAAAATTAATTTCATCCAAGGATGTTTGGAATTGATCAGAAACCACTCACTCAAACACCCAAAGAAGCAATGTTAGCCTACAGTTAGGGATGTACGAAAGTGACTTACCTGTTCGCTCTGTCCCACCCCCCGGAATCCTCGACCGGGAGGGAGGCGATCTGATCCTCCGCCCTGGAATCTTGCCTGGCCGGGAGCAGCCGGCCAGGGCCATCCACAGCCAGAGTTCCAGCCATGGACGGGCTGGTGCGGAAGCAAATGGTGGCTGCCGTAGCGGCCGCCATTTGCATCCAGCCAAGCTGCTGTGATAGGCTACGTAAGTATTTACGTTAGGAATGTCAGAGAATTCCGCGATGCATCTCAGTGAGGCCGAATGCCAGTGCATTCGGCCCCCCGAAATCCATCGCGGAATGGCCTGCCAGCACCCCTGCCCCCCCCACGGATCCCCCCCGGGACGAGACTTACCTGGGGCAGATGTTTCGGATGGCGACAGCTCCAGTGGCGGCTTCGGCGGTGGCTGGTCTTCTGACCAGCCGCCACCGCCGCCATTTGCAGTCTGTGTTTTTTTTTTCCCCCATAGATGTGATAGGCTACATAAAGACTTACGTAGCCTATCACGTCTGGGTAAAAAAAACCAACAACAACACGTACGCAAATGGCAGCGGCTATGGCCACCGCCATTTGCGTTCCTTATTTTTCACCATCTTAGTCTACGTAAATATTTATGTAGACTAAGACGAAGACAAGAAAGGGGAACGCAAATAGCGCCCAGTACACTATTTGCGTTCCCCTTTCTTTTCTTCGTCTTAGTCTATGTAAATATTAACGTAGACTAAGACGGCGAAAAATAAGGAACACAAATGGAGGCGGCTTTAGCCGCTGCCATTTGCGTACGCGTTGTTTGTTTTTTACCCAGAGCCCTCCGCAGCCGGAAATCCGGCTGCAGACGGCCCTGGCCTGTGCCTGGCCGGCTGCTCCACAGAGCCGCCATGGAGCACAGCCGGCCGTCGAGGATTCCGGGGGGAGGACTGGATCGCCTCCCCACTGTCAAGGATTCCGGGGGGAGGGACGGAACGCCTCCCCCCCACCATGAACAGAATCCATGAAAAGGTAAGTGACTTTCGTACATCCCTAATTTACATAGCCTATCACGGCTAACCCCCCCCCCAAAAAAACCAGTATACGCAAATGGCGGCGGCTACAGCGACCACCATTTGCGTTCGCTATTTTTCGCTGTTCTAGCCTACATAAATATTTTTGTAGGCTATTACGGCGAAAAATAGGGGAACACAAATAGCGTAGTGGGTGCTATTTGCGTTCCCGTTTTTTTTCGCCATAATAGCCTACGTAAATATTTACGTAGGCTAGAACGGTGAAAAATAGCAAACGCAAATGGTGGCCGCCGTAGCCGCCGCCATTTGCGTACGCTGGTTTTTTGGGGGGAGGGGGTAGCCGTGATAGGCTGCATAAATACTTACATAGCCTATTACAGCTTCAAGGCCGCCAATGGCAGCCGCAGCAGCCCGGCTGCGGCCAGCCAGGAGATCAGCCGCCGGAGCCGCCACCGGCAGAACCGCCGCCGCCAAATCCACTGCATCCACCCCAGGTAAGTTCTGTCCCAGTGGGATTCTGCAGGGGGGGAGGCCGTTCCTCCATGGATTCCGGGGGGCCGGATTCTAAAGAATTTGGCCTCACTGGAATCCATGGCGGAATTCTCTGCAATCCCTACCTACAGTTGTCCTCAATTTCTGGGTCCAAGTTAGGTTTCTTCAGGAGCAATCTCATTACTGACTCTTTCAAAGAGGCTGGCACCACTAGGGATGGTGCAAGCGCCCAATTCCATCCAGGAATCTGGCAGAACCACTTGGTTCCGCTCGCTGAGCCCCTGCCCCCACTCACCCCCTGCCTGCGCTCGGGGAGCAGCCCGCACTCAGCTCAGTGGCCTCATCAAGCTCCACAGTCACCATTCTTTGAAAAATAAAATGTTGATCGCAAAAATGTGCATATTTGCATTTGCGTGAAAATGCCCATTTTCGCAAATGTGCATATCCACACATGCAGATATGCGCATTTGTGAAAATGCACATTTTTGCACATATGCAAATATGCACATTTTTGTGGTCACCATTTTATTTTTCAAAAAATGCCAACCATGGAGCTCGACAAGGCCGCCGGGGTGAGTGCAGGCCACTCGCCGAGCGCAAGGGGGGCTTGAGCACGGTCCAGGGACCGGCGAGTGGGGGCAGGGGCTGGAAGGGCACAGAGAACCCAGACAAGGGTGGGTTCGGACACCCCTAGATACCATTCCCTCTCTTAACAACAACAATCTGACGTAAAGACAAAGAAGGGAAATAATGAAATAACAAAACTAAAAAAGTAAATGAAATGTATATGATTTTTTAAAAGATAAGTCAATTTTTGTTTTAAGAAAAAAAGAAACAGGGCCTTGTATCATTTTTGGCTTTTGACTGTGGCTACTGTATTTGTGGAGATGTGTAAAAAGTCAGTCCTCATGCCTGGAACCTTGTACTCTGTATTGGTCAGTTATGTCTAGTCTGATGTGTTGTGTTCTTCACAAGGTAAGGGTGGAGATTGGGAGGTTCTTTGGCATGAGGGTAGTTCTTGGAGAGAAGGTAGAGAGCTTCGGCTATTGGGCAGTATAGAAATCTAAGAAATAAACAAACAGTATTTGCTCAGGGGGGTTCTGGAACAGGGGTGATGTTCTAGGCTAAGGCTCCATCTCAAGGAAGGGGTGCCTAGGTCCTGAAATAGTGCCAGTCCCTGTGCCTAGCAACTTTGTAGGCCATGCCACTGGATCCAAGGGCTCCCCAGGACTTTTGGGGCCTTTCCTTCTAAATCCATGCCCTGAGTGCTCCTTGAAGCCAGGGCCATGATGTTGAAGCCCCCCAAACTGACAAAACCAGGAGTACCCTCACCTTGGGTGATCAGGGGAGGCTGAATCCTAGCGATCTGCCACCCCAGATTTCCTCTTCCTGCTCAAGCTTCTTGGTCTCCCTAAAAAATCCTTACTTCAGTCCTGCCTGGATTCTGTTTCAGTCAATTTGCCCACATCATTAATTCCCCCCATTGTGTCCAGACACAGAGCAGCCAATTAAGTAGTTAGTAATGAGGAAATATGAACAATGAGAATCCAACATTTTACTTTGTTTTCTTTCACTAATTGTTCACTGATGCACAGTACAATACATTACTCAGTGCGTTGCTTATGAATATTTTCTATCATAATCTCGGTGACTGTAAAAGTGCTCAGGAAGTAATGAAACATTTAACTGTGAACAAAAACAACTAGTTAGAACTGCTTCGTTTAAACAAAGGAAAACAACAATGCCTCATTTAAATACAATTTATTGATATACGTATTTTTGGCTCAAAAGGAATTGTCACTTTCAGATAGATTATGCATCAATTTAGAGGACAAAGTTAGCAAAGATTGGTTATTATCATGCAGTTTATTAGGTGCAACCAACTGTACAAGCAGAAGGAACATCCTGATGAGAAGTCAGAAGTCTTGAGAAATTACTGTCATTGTGCCTGTAACTGAGGTCATGCCTAGAGAGAGGCTTGGATTAATGATCTGTCACTTTCTGTAAACACACATTCCAAACCCCATGAACCTCTACTGCTGCATGAAAATTATATTTAATAGGAAATGCATCAAATATTTGTTAGCATTATGGAAAAGAAACCAGCAAGGTTTGCAGTATGGAAGTGGGGAAACCAGGAGTGATTGACGAAAATCATGCGTTGGAGGGTCCCTCAACCCTTGGAATAGATTTTGGGGGATGCCCAGAGCTGCAGTGGGAAAGGGGGATTGGCGGGAAAGATGGAGAAATATTAAAGCATTGATCCGCAATGGGACTCATTCCAAGGCAAGTGTGTATAGGACTGCAGCCTTCATATGCAAAAAGCACTTTGCAATCTGTTTTCGTTCTCAGAACAAAGCTATGGTGTTAAAGAACCATTCATGCTAATGGCAGCCTCCATGGAACTGCATCTGGAGTAAGGAACAAGTGGGATTTCTTCTGAACTGGTAGTTAGGAGGTGCTTATGCAGAGCATGGTGCTTATGTGGAGCATGATTGTGCAAGCATGGTGCATGCACACAGCTATCATGCTTCGTGTAGCCACTAGCCACAGTGCCTCAAATCACAGCAGCCACATGAACATCTGCCACATAGAAGCAGCAGTTTATACAAACAACAATTCCCCTTGAACCCCCACCAAGTCATGCGCTGAACAGGCTCATGTACTTCTGAGGTACTTATTGGCTATTGTTAGGGATGTGCAAAGCCCGGGTTCTCCAAGCGCCTGCTGAGGCACCACTCCCACTCACCCCCCCCCCCAGACCTGCGCTCGAGCCCACAGGAGCTTGGCGAGTTGCCCACACTCACTCCAGGCTCTTCCAGTGAGCACCTGCCATTTTGCCGGCTTGCTTTTTTTTTTAAGGGAGCTTAAAACTGTGCACATTTAAATATGCAGTTTCTTTTAGCTCCCCTTTTTTGTAAAAAAAAAAACCCAAAAACAGGTCAGATGGTGCTCACTGGATGGGGCCCGGGTGAGTGTAGGAAGCATCTGGGAGGGTGCCTGAGATGGGATGCTGCCTCCTCTTCCTCTTGCCTGACTGGGCAGCCGCAGGAGGTGCAGGGCACACCCCAGAAGCTAGCCGTTTCTTGCTTGCGAGCAGGAGATGGCTAGTGGACGGGTGCCTCCTCCTCTTCCTCCTGCCTGGTCCGAGCTGTTCCCAGCTGCTTGTTGACCTCCAGGGCACTCGTCGGCCAGGCCCTCCAGAACCCTGGAGTTTGGTGAGTAGGGGCCAGGGGCTGGGCGTGGGGGCTTCTGCCAGCCTCCCGGACTAAGTCAGGCACTCGCAACATCCCCAGCTATTGTGAACTAGCCCAGAGCCAATGTTAGTTCCATTTTACAGGTGAAGAATTGAAAGTGAAAGACTATGTGACTTGTTCAGGGCCACCGGGCCACCCAGAAAATGCACAGCAGAGAGGTTACTTGAATGCAAATCTTCCAGATTCAAAGCCTTCTCCTTATGAACTAGACCACACAGCTTCTCATATGGAGGGGCTACAGTTTTGTTTGCACTTCTACTTGAAAATGGCATAGGAAATTCTATCCCAGTGACACTTTTGCAGTTGCACTGAAACCAAGGGGGCTGTGCAAAGAGGAAGTGGTCTGACTGTCCTTCATAAAGCATTATGAAAAGTTCAAAGACTGGAGTTTGAATGCTGGGGGTGTAATGTATTATTAAGAGAATAATTTGTGCAGAACAAGGTGGGAACAAGAATAGGAGAAATCAATGAAGAACCTCCTCTTCCCCTTAATAGAGCAATTAAAGACAACATAAACTATGTATCATACTGCTGGCAGAAATGTCAAATATTTTGTACTGTGAATATAATTATTCCTGTCATATATAATCTGAACTGTACCCCAACTACAATCAATAACAGCCTTCAAAACACCTTTCATCTGTTAAGGACAATAAAAGAAATGGCTAGGTGAACGGTGTCTATATATTCCGCTTTCCGAATGCCAGTCACTCTTCATTTAGAGTATTGAGACTTCTGCGTCAGTTGCTGCAATATTCTCTGCTGCACTGGAATGTGCTCAGAATATACTTAGAGAGTGTAGCTTAAATGCATTTTCCCCCTTTAGGAGCTCCACCCCACCCCCAACAAAGTTAGAGCAACTGTTTTGGCTTTACGTGACTGAATCTCTGCTGCTCTTTTCTTCCTACCCCGTTTTATGCAATTTGGATGCAATGACCAAACTGGATTTTTACTCTTTCCGTTAGATGTCTGAGGAGACACACTCCGATACCACATCCTTTTTAAAAAGCAAAAGGCCAAGCAGTCCAATTTATAGGGAGGTACTGTAGCGGGCAAAACACAGCACATTTTAAGTTCAAACAGCTTTAGCGGGTGAGCTGTGTGGAAAAATGTATGACAGACTAGGTGTCCTGGCCAGATAAGCAGGCTAAATGTGGTACAGTATGTAATAACAACTCATGGACAATAGCTCAGAGCAGTCTGCTGACAGGTAGGTGACACCCCTGAAAAAGCGGCTTCTTGCTTTATATGGAAATTAGGGATGTACGAAAGTCACTTACCTTTCGCGGATTATGTTGATGGTAGGGGGGGAGGCATTCCGTCCCTCCCCCCGGAATCCTCGCTGGGAGGGGAGATGCTCCGTTCCTCCCCCCAGGAATCCTCCGTGGCCAGCTGTGTTCCGTGGCAGCTCCGCGGAGCAGCCAGCCAGGCCTAGCCAGGCCAGAGCCGTCCGCAGCCGGATTTCTGGCCACGGAGGGCTCTTGGTAAAAAACAAACAAAAAACACCGCGTATGCAAATGGCGGCGGCTCTGGCGTTCCTTATTTTTGCCGTCTTAATCTACGTAAATATTTACATAGGCTAAAACGGCGAATCAAAAAGGGACACAAATAGCGCCCGCTACGCTATTTGCATTCCCCTTTACTTTCGCCGTCATAGTCTATGTAAATATTTACATAGATTAAGATGGCAAAAATAAGGAATGCAAATGGCGGCGGCTGTAGCCGCCGGCCCACCGCCATTTGCGTACGCGGTTTTTGTTTTTGTTTTAAACCCACCCAACCATGATAGGCTACGTAAAGATTTACTTAGCCTATCACGTCATTTTTTTAAAAAAAAACCTAGCCATGATAGCCTACGTAAATCTAGGGATGGCGGAGAATTTCTCCCCGAAACTTCGGGGGGCTGAGCGCCAATGTATTCAGCCCCCCGAACAAGTTTCGGGGAGAAATTCTCCGCACCCCTCCCGCACCCCGCACCCCCCCCGGGACGGGACTTACCTTTGCCGAATGTCCCTCCCGGCGGCGGGTCTGGCCGGTGGTTCGGCGGGTGTTCGTCCTCGGTG
Source organism: Heloderma suspectum (assembly GCF_057233095.1). Taxonomy (NCBI): domain Eukaryota; kingdom Metazoa; phylum Chordata; class Lepidosauria; order Squamata; family Helodermatidae; genus Heloderma; species Heloderma suspectum. The sequence goes on from NC_139458.1 coordinate 280,831,746, forward strand.
GGGGCGGCAGCCAATTTTTCGACCGGCTGCCGCCGCCGCCATTGCAATAAAAGAAAAAAAAACCGCCCCTGTGATAGGCTACGTGACGATTAACGTAGCCTATCACGGCTAGATTTGCAAAGTCAGCTGTGATACGCTATGTCAATCGTCACGTAGCCTATCACGGGTGACTTTAAAAAAAAAAAAGTGCGTACGGATAATGGCGGCCCCCATAGGGAGCCGCCATTCCCATTCCTTATTTGGTTGCTGTAGTCTACGTAAAGATTTACGTAGACTACAGCAACCAAATAAGGAACGCGAATGGTGGCTCCCTATGGGGGCCACCATTAGCGTACGCGCTTTTTTTTTTTTAAGTCACCCGTGATAGGCTACGTGACGATTGACGTAGCCTATCATGGCTGACTTTGCAGATCTAGCCGTGATAGGCTACGTTAATCGTCACGTAGCCTATCACGGGGGCGTTTTTTGTTTTTTTTTAACTTTCGAGTTCGCGGCCGAGCGAGGCGGGAAGCCTCCTCCCCGGCCTGAATTTCGGCCGGGCGAGGCAGGAAGCCTCCCCCCCGGCCTGAATTTCGGCCGGGCGAGGCGGGAAGCCTCCCCCCCGGCCTGAACTTCGCGGGGGGAGCAGCGAAGCGCCTCCCCCCCACCGCGAACAAGCTTCGAGGACAGGTAAGACACTTTCGTCCACCCCTACGTAAACCTTTACGTAGCCTATCACGTCTTTTTTTTTTACAAGCCTGGAAATGGCGGCGGCGGCAGCCGGTCAGAAGACCAGCTGCCGCCGCCAAAGCCACCGCTGGAGCTGCCGCCGCCCGGAAGATCCACCCCAGGTAAGTCTCGTCCCGGGGGAGGGTCCATGGGGGGGCGGGGGGGCAGGCCGTTCCGCCACGGAGTTCTGGGAGCCGAATGCACTGGCATTCGGCCTCACCGAGATCTGTGGTGGAATTCTCTGATATCCCTAGTGGAAATACACCCCTATAGCCTACATTCGCATTACCAAACAATAAAACTGCACACATACATCAGCATATACAAAGACCAACATAGTGACAGGCCGAAGCCAGACCTGTGGTCTGTCACTATAATTAGCAAGAATCCAGTTGAGCCAAGGTTAACCTCTTTTAACTCCTATTGAGGTCAATGGGGGAGTTAGGCAGATGCTTAAATGTCTGTCACTGAAATCAGTGGCACTTAAAAGTGGCTGGATTTTGACCCTTTTTGTGTGATACCTTGGTATTATTAATGTATTTTGGCAATGCCAGCTCCAGGTTTCTGAGGGCCCTTGGGCAAGACACCTGCAAGGGACCCCCTCCCTCAGTGAGGCTACCTTCTCACTGCCATTGTCACCAGCTGCTGTTGCTCCTCATCCTCTTTCCCATCTCTGCTATCACTTGCTTGCCAGGCAGAGAGTCATTGAGCAAGTAGGAAGTGGCATCTTCCTCCTCACCACCGTTGTCAGGGCCAGAGTGAGAGGCAGGTGAACATGCAGGTTGTAACAGTGAAAAGGAGGAGTAAGTTCAGGGGGCCCTGTTGGATGTGGGCCCTCGGGAGGTGTACAGCCATGCCTCCTTTTGACGTCAGCACTGTATACTGGTGTGAATTTGAAAATCTGATTACTGTGAATAGGCCTATTACGATGGTTTACCTGAAGTGTCACCCAGCCGAATGCTGAAGTGTCACCCAGCAAATAGCGTTGCCCTTATTTTCGCCGTAGTCTACGTAAAGATTTATGTAGACTACAGCGACCAAATAAGGAACGGGAATGGCGGCTCCCTATAGGGGCCGCCTTTATCCGTACGGGTTTTTTTTTTTTTTTTAAGTCACCCGTGATAGGCTACGTGACGATTGACGTAGCCTATCATGGCTGACTTTGCAAATCTAGCCGTGATAGGCTATGTTAATCGTCACGTAGCCTATCACGGGGGCGTTTTTTTTTCCTTTTATTGGAATGGCGGCGGTGGCAGCCGGTCGAAAGACCGGCTGCCACTCCCACCCCGGACGAAGACCCGCCGAACTGCCGGCCGGATCCGCCGCCGGGAGGGACATTCGGCAAAGGTAAGTCCCGTCCCAGGGGGGGTGCGAGGTGTGGGGGGGTGCGGAGAATTTCTCCCCAAAACTTGTTCGGGGGGCCGAACACGTTGGCGCTCGGCCCGCCGAGGTTTTGGGGAGAAATTCTCCGCCAACCCTAGCTTAAACCCAAATTAGTGGGTATAGGATTACAACCTTAGGGCACAATCCTATGCATGTTTAGACAGAAAAAAATCCTATAATTCCCAGCATCCTTCAGCCAGCCATGCTATTTGGGGCATGCTGGGAATTGTAGGATTTTTTTCTGTCTAAACATGCATAAGATTACATCTGTAAAGATTTAACCGAGCTGGATCATGCCTAAACATTCAGACTCGTGCAATTTTAGTTTCAGCTGCCTCTTTTGCAGTGTTTGCATTGCACGCCTACACACACGCCCCCCACACCGATTATTGCAGAAGATACTTTGCTTTTCCAAAATGTGCATTCTCTTTTCTCAATGAAAGCTTAATCTTCTCCAAAAGGATGTATATATGCATTAGCTTCTATGGTGTCTTTATTTCTTTACAAGTTGTCAGACTGACATTTGTCTTAACAACAAAATAAATACATTGGATGTGGATTTCACTATAGAATTGGATCAACTGCAACTAAAAAGCCTAAAGGAATCAAATGCACACAAATAGGGATGGCAGAGAATTCCGCCATGGACTCAAATGAATCCACGGTGGAACGGCACACTCACCTCCGCCTCCCAAGGATTTCCTGCGGAACGGAACTCCAGCTCTGTTGCGCTGGTTATACTGTAATGGCAGCTGCCATTACCGTTTTTCTGTGAGGAATACAGCAGCAAATGATGTAGTGGATTCCATAAATGGTAAAAAACAGTGCTTTACGGCCGCATGTGGCGCCCACTACACCATTTGCGTCTGTGTTTTTTCCCACAATAGGCTAGCTGTAAACGGTGGCAATTAGGTAAAAACAGCACTTTATGGTGGCAAGTGGCGTCCACGACATCATTTGCAGCTGTATTCCTCACAAAGAAATGGTAATGGCAGCCGCCATTACAGTATCACCAGTGCAACAGAGCCGGAGTGCAGCTCCGCAAAATTCTCTGGACGCGGAGCCGCTCCGGAGCATTCCAGGGGGGAGGAACAGATCACCTCCCCCCCAGTGGAAAAGACCATGGAACGGACGGTGAGTAATCCGTCCATCCCTACACACAAAGGACTCCAGTTTTTTAACTGCATGTATTTGTTTACTGATTTATATCATCTTGAGATGATTCTTTTCATTTGGATCTGGAAATGCAGCAGTTTGGAAGACATTCACACAGCCTGTTCAAAACAAATGAAGGAGATTGTTTAAATTAGGATATATTCTACTGGGGAGAGAGGGGGGATGGCCTTGCTCCTTCTGTTGGTGATATCCAATATTGTTATCTTGATTTTTATAATCTTAGTAAAAGTGCAGTTCAACATTCCTGGAATTTGTCAAGCCATGCCATCTGACTGTCCCATAACACATCAGTGATGTGCAATAAATGGCTCTATGTATAAACGCCACATTTTCATTTACAGATCAGGAAAACCAAACATATGCAGTGCAAACAGCAAATGGTACAAATGGCCTCTTGTAAACTGCAATTTTGATTGTCAAAAACTCCACAAAGGCCATGGAACAAAAATAGAAGGCTCAATCCAATTGCACACAGACAAAGCACCTGGGAGTATCCCATCCTTGTATGAATCCCTTCCCTTGCCATCCGTGGGGGTCCGCCGTGGGGGGGAGGCGATCCGTTCCTCCCCCCCGGAATCCTCACCGGCCAGCTCCGCTCCAATGGCGGAAGAAACTGCTGTGTCTGTCTGCTGTGGGCATTAGTTTTCAATTGCTGGGGGTGCGGTCAGGATGGAAGGCATTGAGGATGGGAGCGGGATGTGCAGGAGCAGATTTGACAGGCTCAAGGGCAAGAATCACCCACCAATTGCAACTCCTGCCTCCGCTCAAGTCTTGCTGAGGAAGGACTTTCCTCGATTCTCAGGTGTCTGCCATGGAAATGCTTGAGCACATTTTTCAGTTGGAGGGAGAAGAGGGTAAAATGCCTCCCTGCAACACAGGGAGACTCATGTGATCCCCCACCCCACCAAGCTGAGAAGCAACATCCTCTGTTGATTCAGAACACCCCATTAAGTTCAGTGAGGCTTACTCCCAAGTAAGTTTGCTGAGGGTTGCAGACTTACAGGGTGATCTTATGTGTACTCAGAAGTAAGTCCCATTGCATTCAATGCAGTTTACTCCTACATAAGTGTGCCAAGGGTTGCAGACTTAGAGCACAATCTTACATTTTATGTCTACTCAGAAGTAAGTCAGAGGTTTCCTGGGGGCTGCAAGAAAACAGTACAGAAGTTAAGCTACGGAAACAAGAACCACCACCACCCCTCTCCTTTGCACACATGCCAGGGAGGGAGGAAGGCACTCCCTCAGTTCAAACCAAATGTCTTCCATTTAAAGGAGCCCCTCCTAATCCCACAAAGAAACCGAAAGCAGGAAGCTCCGGAAAGGATGTGGATTTTTGCAGGTTTTTTGCTTAATGTAGAAACACCCTAAGAGGCCTTCATTACTCCAGAGCAGAGGAGCCCTCTTCATTTTGCCATGCTGACCCTCAAAGCCTGGAAGAGGCAGCCACAGAAGAGTCTTCTTTAACCAATCCTGTTGTACTTACCTTCTTAGGATCCCGACACCAGATCCCAACTCCTGCTTGGCAAGCCTCCCTTGGAATGAGGAACAGTATTGAGCATTACAACATAATAAGAGCCATGCTGGATGCAAAAGTCAATCTAATCCAGCATTTTGTTCACACAGTGGCCAACCAGCTGCCCACGGGAAGCTCACAAGTAGGACACAACTGCAAGAACACCATGCTGCTTCATGTTCCACAGCAACCGGTATACAGAGGCATGCTGCCACTGATACTGGAGGTAGTGTGGCCATCATGACTAGTAGCCAATGATAGCCTTATCCTCCATGACTATGACTAGTCCCCCTGTAAAGCTGTCCAAGTTGGTGGCTATCACTATCATTTTATGGTGGCAAATTCTCTTGTTTAACAATGCACTGTGGGAAGAAGTATTTCCTTTCATCTGTCCTGAATCTCCCACCAATCAGCTGATGATCCTGGGTACTAGTATTATGAGGGGGGGGGGGAAATGTCTCCCTGTCTACTTTCTCTGCACCATACATAATTTTGTACACCTCTTTTAGGGAAAGACTGAGTGAGAAGCAGGCTAGATTAAGTCAACCAGCCCCAGCCTTTCCCAAACTATTCACCTTACTGCAAACTAGTGAAGCGGCTTAGCTTCAGCTGCTCTGTTTCCCTGAGGCAGGGCCTTAACTAGCCCAGGTTCTTTTCTGTTAACCCTTCATAACCCTAAGTAAACTGGGTAGGGGACAACCTTTGCATAGTAATCTTGGGCACCTTACCTATTACCCCCTTGCTTCTTCGAAGGGTGTGTAAAAGGTATATAGTTAGGGGGAAAAAACTAACAGCAAGGAATGGGAGATCCATGCAGCCTGCCCTCCCTCCCTCCCCCTATGTCCTGCAACGTACTCCTGCTCTGAGCATAAGTAAGTTCCATGGTGCAGAGATGGAGGGGTGGATGGTTTAGGGGTGTTGCACACACAGCTCCCATCCTTACAACACTCCCCAGACTGCATGCACACAGCCCCATCCATGTGACCCAGCAGGGGGTGGGTAGGGAAACAAGGTTCTTCCAATGGCCCTGTGCAGCTACTCTTGCCTGTGTCAGCTCTAGAATATCTTATGTGAACTTCCTGTGAGCTATAAAATAGAAACTGCAAAAAACAAAAACCATTTTAGAAACATAGGGTTACAGAAATACTACACAGGGAAAGTGAAAGGGTGTTGCAGAGAGGGAAAGCAAGAGCTACAGCAGAATTTATTCTCAAATAGTTAATAGGTTTTTCAGCCTACTCATCTAGTCCCAATACCAAATATGATGCTTTTGAAATAAGAAAAAGGATAAATGAAGAGACAATGAATACTAGTGAAGAAGCACTTTTTAAAAAATCCTGAAAAATAAATCAGTCTCCTGCTGTGTCTAGTGAAGAAGACGTGTGCCAGGAATGTATGCTGCACATTTGAACTGAGCCACCTCATTGTGGCTGCAATGTCAGACTAGGACCAGGGATATTCAGGTTCAAATCCCTACTCAGCCACGAAGCACACTGGATGACACTTGGCCACTCCAGTCACAATCTCTCAGCCTAGCCTACGTCACAGGGTTGTTGTGAGGATAAAATGGCAGGGGGGGGCGCAGGGGGAGAACCATGCATGCCACTTTGAGTTCCTTGGAGGAAAGGCAGGATATAACTATAACATATAAAATAAATAAACGTCCATGGAGTTTCTGTCCCAAGCACAATACATACACAAAGAAAACTCCAGAGAATTGTAGTGGGTTTTCATTTAAGATGCCACAGGCCCAGTGGCGTAAGTGGAGCCACAAGCTTGAGGGACCTGGAGGTTTTGATTAGCAGGGATGATCCCCCCCACCCCCACCGGCTTCCCTGTTCCCTCTTAGCTTAGCTGAAATCCTCACAGTAACTGGTGGGAAAATGGATTTTCCCAAGAATGATATATTGTCATGAATTATCCCTGTTTTAATCCAAATATTTTGGGATGGCTTGGGTCTTGAATGGGTAATTTTAAGACCTATTGGCTTTGCAAAAGACATATATAAGGGTGCATTTTTGTCCTCTCCTTGGGGGCGTGGCTAAGGGGAATATCATAATCCAGGCCTGCACTCCAAAACTTACACCACAGCACTGCATAGGTGTGAAATTGTGTCCGCTGAAATCGGACACTGACACAGTTTGTCAGATATGAAAAAAAACAAATGAAATGCTTAAAAATTAAACCGTAAAATCACTCGTACAATTAACCAGGACCGGTGTCCAAGGCTAGGCATGGCCAGGCACCTGGCAAGCATCCACACCCCAGCAGGCCCACTAACAAGAGCCCTTGGGAGTCGCTCCTTCACTTCACCATGGCAACCTGCTTGCTAGCCTGCCTCTCACTCTGGCCCAGACAACAGCGGTGATGAGGAGGGGGAGCAGTAGATGCCACTGCCTGCTTCCTTGCTGGCTCTCTGTCTGTCAAGCGGGTTGTGGCAGGTGTAGGAGGAGGACCATTAGCAGGAGTATGCCTGCTTGTAAGAAGGTATACTCCTTGGCAGCATCTTGGCCAAGGGTTCTCAAACATCTGGAGCCAGCAGCAATGCAACTAATACTCATATAATTAGAAGCATGCTGGATGTCATCAGAAAGAATTCCGTAACTATCGTGTCACCACTGAGAAGGCCCTGCCTGTGGAACTGAGCGATCGAACATTTAGGGTCAAGCCAGAAAGCAGGGCCTCTGAAGGCAATATGGTCTCAGTCACTAAAGACAATCCAGTCGAGGCTACTGCAATGTTCCACTGCATGGGCTGCTTTTAAAAAGAGTTTGGAAACTACAAATGATACAAACTGCAGCCATGAGATTGCTGGTGGGAAATCAGATGTCAGAATATACTACACCGATGAAGATGAAGATGAACAATCCACAGCCAACACGAATCCAAAGTCTATGAAAAGCATAGTTGTACTTTTCATGGCAAGTCCTTAACAATCCAAAGTTCAAAGTGACAAGAGTCCAAATTAGGAGAGTCCATGTGAAGAGTGCTTCCAGAAGTTCAGATGGTAAAATAGAGAAGATTTTGGCCACTGTAGATGAGAATGTTCCTAGCAAAGGTTCCTAGCCTGTGCACTGGTTTAAAAGGGGAGAGCACAGCTATGAAACACCTCCTCCTAACCACTTAATTGACAAGGGCCTTTGGCCTATCAGCAAGGCCCCTGCTCAAATAGGGCATCTCTGTTCTGCCCTTCAGAGCTGGCGCTTCAACCTGTCTGATACCTCTGAAAACTCCACCCCTCTTCTGTCAGGTTCTCACGGAGAAACCACTAGCCTCCTTTTTGCCAAGGCCAAACCAGCACCTGATGGGGCATAGGTTAGTGTCCCCCTGCTTTCATCTGAGAATGCTGACAGAGATAAACTTACACAGGTTCTGACAATCCACAGGCTGAATAGGCCCAGACCCTTCCAGACCATGCCTGATCAAATTCTGACTATAAACTATGAGGATCACTGCAGCACAAAAGCTGGGCCCAGAAAGGGCCATGGATTGGGCCTGTTGCCAGAATTTTCCATTCCCTTGTGGGTAACCTGTCAAGGACTCCATGTTGGCCATGGGTAGGACTGAAGCTAGTGGGTGCACCATCCATTTTCTCTTTCTGCTACCCCCTTTTCTCTCTGTTTCTGTCATCCTCTTTTTTCCTTCTCCCTCTTCCTTCCCATGCAGCATGTCAGAGAACAGACAGCTCTTGCGAGAGATCTGAACTGACCACATGCAGAGGACTTTTGATGTTGGGCTGTATGAAACTGGTCATAGGCCCACCCACAGCAATGGTGGATGCAACCTAATCAAAATAAATATATATATATAGCTGCCTTATAATGAGTCAGACACAAACCAATCTTACCCATAATTGCCTGCTCTGACTAGCAGCATCTTTCTTTGGCAGGGGTGTGAAACTCATGGCCTGCCAGATGTTGATAGACTGAACCTGCAACAGCACTCATCACTGGCTATGTTGGCTAGGGGTGACGGGAGGTACAATCTAACATCTGGAGGGCCACAAGTTCCTCACTCCTATTGAAGGGTCTTGAGATACTTTATCTGGAGATGCCATGCACTGAATCCAAGCAAGCTGTGTGCTCTACCACTGAGCACCAGCATTCTCTCTCCTAGGGCCCAGCTAATGGGCTGCTTTATTTCTGTACCATTTCTAAAACAGCTTCTCTTGCCATAGTATAAACTTATTTTTTACCTATTTTTGGCAACACCAACCAAGGTGGGCAGAGATTCAGAGATCATGGGTCAACCATAACTGTTATCAGTCATAACAGTCTAAAGAACATGAAATGCCTAGCATCTAGCCATAGTCTCTCCCTGAGCCACCTTTTGCACATCTCTTTGTTTCAGAATTAATCTCTAAAATCTTTCACCCTTGATCCACTACTATACTAAATTGAATCCAAACCAGCTGAGATCATACTAGCGCAATGAGTGACCTGTGGCAAATAATGACTTTTAAAAGCTATTAATATGATTTCTAAGTAGTGTTTGTTTATAACATCTGCAGTTAATTTAAAGCTTGTGTGAGTTCTCAATAGGACAATGTAATTCCATGGATGGGATTCTTATTCTATTTAACCCTAATTTATATCCATTATTCTTTTTAAAACAGCTCTATCATATTCCCTTACCATTTCTGCCTCTGCTTCATACCATAGAAAATGGTATGTGGAAAGTCAGAAGATGAATGTGCTAAATGGAGTACTTGTGTTTATTGGATTACAAATTATTTGAAGTAATTTGTTTTATTCAGCTAGGAAGAAGAAAACAGAAACTATTCTAAAAATAAAGGTCTGTCAATGCGCTGCAAAAATTCTCCTGTGTATTAAAAGTTTAATCAAATGCATTTTTAAAACATCCCTGTAAAAGCTGTGGATAACAGATACAAAAGAACCCAATAAAGAATAAGTTCATTAGAATCTGTAAGACACTTAATTTTTGGAGGAGAGAAACTTGGTGTTTATGCCCATCCCTAAATATATGCATATTCCAGAAGAAATATACAGGAAATGGGTAAATTACAATTAGAGGAGGGCATCTCATAGCTAACTCACTGGAAAAGACCCTGATGCTGGGAAAGATTGAAGGCAAAAGGAGAAGGGGACGGCAGAGGATGAGATGGCTAGATAGCATCACCGATGCAATGAATATGAACTTGAGCACACTCTGGGAGAGAGCGGAGGACAGGAAGGCCTGGCGTGCTATGGTCCATGGGGTCATGAAGAGTCGGACACAACTGAACGACTGAACAACAACTATCTCTTAGCTAAGCCTGCTATGGATCTGGGGAGGGTTAAAGAAAAAAACAAAACCACAAGAATAAAAGCAAACACCTCTGCAGAGAAGAACATGCACAGCCCTCTCTCACAGACATATTCTTTTGAAGCGATCTTTTTCAAAAATCTGAATTTATTTATTTAATTTGCACCCCACCTTTCTACCAAAAATGGCACTCAAAATAGCTTACAGAACCAATTAAAATTGATTAAAACAATACATTAAAATACAATAAAAACTTAACAATTACAGAAAAAATATTATTATAAACAGCACCCAACCCACTTATAGGTTAAAGGCCTTCTTAAATAAAGCAGTCTTTTCTCCCAGTGGAAGGACATCAAAGAAGAAGTGAACCTAGTCTCTCTTGGGAGTGTTCCACGACCTGGGAGCAGCCATCAAAAAGGCCCTCTTTCAGTCACCACCAAACGTGCCTCCAAAGGTGGCAGTCTAGAAAGAAGAGCTTCTCCAGAAGATCTTAGAAACCAGGCAGGCTCATATGGGAGAAGGCAGTCTTTCAAGTAGCCTGGTCCCAAGTCATATATTGAATGAACTGTTAAAATTATGGTAGCTAAAGAAAAAGAGATTACCCAGTATGTGATAGACAGATCAGAGAACTGGCTACTAGAAAAATCTCGGTAAAGTCACGGCAAGGGGAATATAGATAACATATGGCTATGCATTGTTGTTGATAGGGTAGATCACTAGTGGTGAGTGGGGAAGAATTTGATATCAGAGAATGAAACCACTGTGGTAGATAGAAAAGAAGGAACTTGATTCCTTACCAGTGGCTGTCTTCAAGTCAGTACACAGGCTTAATGGTTTCATCAGCCCAAGAGTAGATAGGACATCATGCATCGAACACATAGTTTAAAAAAGAGAAAACCTGGTACTTGGACATAGCCATGAGTGGCAAAGAAGGAAAAGAATAAAATGTGGACTATATAAAGACAGCATTTTGAGTAGTAACATCTCAATACCAATACTGTTTTATGCTTCAAAATACTTGACAATGAAACAACTGTAGATTATTTTTAAAAAGGACTGCAGTAGGAGAAGTGATCTGGTTGTGAAATTCTTAAGTGAACATCAGGTAGCACAGACCACAAAATGGGCTGATCTGGAATTGGCTTGAACCTCATGTAGCAATGATGAGGGAAAGGAATACCAAAGAATTCTGAAACTGGTAATAATCACGTGGCTGGAAAATGAGAAAGAGATGGGCTGAGGTTGGAAATAGAGATGGTGAAGGTCTTTAAACAGCATGGCACTGACTACAGTAAGATGGGAATCATTTATTGAACTTGAGTGTTGACAGTACAAAACCTGGGAGGACTAGCTCGCCAGCCTGAAACATTTCTATTTGAAAAGCATCCTCAGTGTTTCCAAAATGTCCCTGGAGTAGTAGTAGAATGAATGACCAAAGTTACAGGCAGCAAAAGCTTGACTAGCCCCCCCGCCCCCCGCCCCTGAACCAATGGAAAAATGCTAAGGAATGAAAAAGAAAAATGAATGGCACATCAAAATCAAAACAAATTCAGTTCAAATGACAGAAAATATGAAGGAAAAGTTAAAAACAAAAAATAAACATCCATCTTCCAACACCCTACCTTAAATATTTATATTGGAGAATCAACCTCAACCCTTTCATAAATGTCCTCATAAAGTTAAGCTAGTGCAGTCAAGTGAGTTATATTCGTCGTGCACTCATTAGTTTACACATAGTGCAATCCTATACTTGTCAGCGGAGAAGTAAGCCCAATTAAGTTCAATGAGACTTCTCCCAAAGAAGTGTGTAGAAGATTGCATCCTAAATCAAAATCTTTTATTTCTAGGCCCAGTTTTAGGATCAGACTAAGAAGAGGCAGCAAGATATAAAAAAGCAAAAACGAGGGAAGAGACAGGGATTAAATGACAAGCATTTTGCTGATTTTGTTTTAGGACTGGGCACCTTTCTGATAAAATATACCGCAAAAGCTTACTCTCAAATTGTATCCTCAGTTCTTCACATTGCTTACTGGAAACCTTGTCTAGTACCCAGTAAAATTAATGGATACAGTTTTCATGGATTTCAGCAACCATCTGAATGACCTTCAGGTTGGGTTTACAAGATTTGTCTGCTACCTCAAATTTCAAAATTTGCCGAGGAGTGGCCTATGCTTGTGTTGCAGAATGGAAAGAGATGAAATAGTTAATATGCTACCATCACTACAAATAGTTTTCCAGGATGCAAGTGTGACAGATGCAAGTTATTTTTTAATTTTTTTTTTACTCAAGAATAAATCATTCTGCCCTTTAGCTGTCAGGCTGTCAGCTTCACCTCTGTAATTTGGAGACAGCACTTCCTACTCTTTCATAAAATGGCAGATTTCAGGTCTGCAGCCTTCTTTGTAAGTAATTGCTGGTTTCATATGAGCCGACATTCTCTTTTCATAATACTTAATATTCCAAGGCATAGAATCCTTTATTTAGAAAGAAACCTCTACAACCGACTTTCTTCAAAGACTCAGCAATTAACCCTGTACAGAAAAGAGGGGGGAGATTAGGATTGCCTTTGCACCTCTTATTTGTGCCGTGTGCTACCCCGCCCCCCACCAAAAAGTGAAGCCTGGTGTTTTCCTTTGCTACAGAATAGACCCCAACTGATAACCTAATGGTAAATTAAGATTGTGATGAGGCTGCACCAGGGAGAAAAGTGGTTAACTTTTTGTCTACCACAATCATATCAATGTCCCGATTAAGTTGGTAAAGTATGACTCTATAAAGAACAAAGAATGTGGAAAATATTTGTATCTGAAGCAATTGGAAATGGGCAGAACTGTGAATATATTTCCACTGGTCTCCGGATTTGTATCTATATTTTGTGGAGGTGGAAGATGTCAGAGAGCACTGTGTCCTGGTGGTTTGACATGTTTGTAAAACAGCTTCTAAGTTTGCCATCAGTTGTAGAAGTTTTAACAGAAGCAAAAACATTATTATTCAGCTGGACACGCGAGTCACACATCATATAACAAGTGTCCTCAAACTAGATTGGACCCAGCAAGGTTCTGCTCTCCAGCTCTTCCCCTATATATAGCCAATGTCTTAATTCCTAACATGGGGAAGGAAGTACAGTAAAGTGCTCATTTCAAAGGCACAGAGAAAATGTGGAGACTTCTATGTCCTGATGTCATTTCTGAAAATGCTGAGCCAGACAATGATGTATTGAGTAGAGGAGGTCTACAGAAATAGATATTGAAGGTCATAATGACAATAAAGGATGAAAGTTGAAACAATATTGTTTTCAGTTTGAGTCAAGCTGGCAAGTTGTGCGAAGTAACCAGAAAAACAATTGTTTAGAGTTTGCACATTTTCAGCAAACTAAAGTCTTATAACAGTGACAAATCTAGCTGCACTCGGGTCTTGCCTTATTGCTGGGCTATTTACACGAGTCAGGGGATTTCATGATTTGAGCAATTGGGACAGGAAATCTGTATTTTTCTGTGGAGTCTGTTTTGTGGAACCAGCATAAAATTGCATAGGGCTACTGGAAGGCTTGATGCTTGGCATTTCTGAGCAGAGCTGGTGGTCTTATTTGGGCCAGCAATGTAGGTCCAGGATCCTGACAGTAGAGTCCAGTAACTTTTTATGGTGACAAACCCAGGTCAAATTCAAACTCTAAAGGTAACTGTGGATTTGGGAGATGATATGACAGCCCACCGTTGCTTGCGTTGTTGTGTCATGCAAACCCAGAGGAGTTTGCAGGAGTCATCTGAGGGCTTGACAACCATCACATAACCCATGGCTTGTTTTAGGGCTATGTGGGGGCTGTGTAACCCTCAAACAACACTTGCTGTCTGGGTTCTCCTGTTATGGCCAATTATAATGGACCAGAGTGGAGCTATATTAGAGCTGAGTGAAGGCTGGGCCTGAAGTGTCTCCGCTGTGAAATTTTCGAGTGTGTACATGACTACCTCACCCTTTCTCTCTGAAAAATACAAGATATGCAAGGTTCTGAGAAGCAGTTTGCCTAATCAGCAGGAGTTTCTATATGAGCCAGTCAGACAAGGAACTGTCACCATTCCCCTAGACAAACCACCCAATGCTCTAAGAACCTGTGGTTAAACTAGACTTCCTTTTGAGTAAACAAGCATTCTGTGCATGATCAAGTGGCTGGGTAATCAATTTGCTAATAAAAGCTATCTGTGTCTAGCGTGCGTCAAAGAGTTCTTACACCTCGCAGAAGGTGAGCTCTTTCCACTGTAGTGTCGTCTCTCTCTCAGTAAAGGTATGTCGTACCTGAAAGTGTATTTGAGTATTGGGTCAGGAGGACACTCCCAGCATGATGCAACAGCTCTCATGGGTAAATTAATCCACAGTAGGCTATCATGATGTGCGAACCAGTCCCCTGTGTAGAATGAGCTGGGAGGATTTGCAAAGTGTTTATTACAGAAGATTATTTAGCTGGTTCACCTATGCAAGCACTCACGTGGGTGACCACTTCAAATACAACCATGCAGAATCTGTTCCATGTAACCATCTGTTTGTGTGAAGCCCCTTGTGTGGCTGTAGTGGTCATTTTCTCAATGCTAATGCAAGGTTTTGAGCAATGAAAATTGCTGGAACCAGATGGGGTGGCACATGCACAACTAGCTTGTCATATGGAATAGTCTACACAAGTTGTGTTTTAGCGGCCACCAACACAACTGCTTGTGAACTGGGCTTCAAAGTACTTTAAAAAGGTTAGCACATATGGACGTCCCTAAATGACAAGACGTACATTCTAGCAGCACAATCCTATGCTTATTTACTTGGAAGTAAGTCACACTATGTTCATTAGAACTCAGGAAGAGCCATGCTAGATCAGACCAAAGGCCTATCGAGCCCAGCATTCTGTTCTTACAGTGGTCCAGCAGGATGCCTTTGGAATGCCCGCAAGCAGGATGCACTCTCCAGCTCAAGTAGAAACTTGTCAGGAGCGCCCTAGCGGCCTCTTTCCTAGGGTTGGCAGAGAATTTCTGCCCAAAACTTCGGGGGGCCGAGTGCCAACATGTTTGGGCCCCCGAACAGGTTTCGGGGAGAAATTCTCCGCCCCCCCGCCCCCCGCGCCCCCCCCCCCGGGACGGGACTTACCTTTGGAGAATGTCCCTCCCGGCGGCGGGTCCGGCCGGTGGTTCGGCGGGTGTTCATCCGGGGCGGGAGCGGCAGCCGGTCTTTCGACCAGCTGCCGCCGCCGCCATTCCAATCAAAGAAAAAAAAAAAACGCCCCCGTGATAGGCTATGTGACGATTAACGTAGCCTATCACGGCTAGATCTGCAAAGTCAGCCGTGACAGGCTACGTAAATCATCACGTAGCCTGTCACGAGTGACTTTAAAAAAAAAAAGCGCGTACGGATAATGGCGGCCCCCATAGGGAGCCGCCATTCCCGTTCCTTATTTGGTCGCTGTAGTCTACGTAAAGATTTACGTAGACTACAGCAACCAAATAAGGAACGCGAATGGCGGCTCCCTATGGGGGCCGCCATTAGCGTACGCGTTTTTTTTTTTTTTAAGTCACCCGTGATAGGCTACGTGACGATTAACGTAGCCTATCACGGCTGATTTTGCAGATCTAGCCGTGATAGGCTACGTTAATCGTCACGTAGCCTATCATGGGGGCGTTTAAAAAAAAAAAAACTTTTTAGTTCGCGGCTGGGCGAGGCGAGGCGCCTCCTCTCCGGCCTGAATTTAGGCCGGGTGAGGCAGGAAGCCTCCCCCCCGGCCTGAATTTCGGCCGGGTGAGGTGGGAAGCCTCCCCCCCTGGCCTGAACTTCGCGGGGGGAGCAGCGAAGCACCTCCCCCCCACCGCGAACAAGCTTCGAGGACAGGTAAGTGACTTTCATCCATCCCTACTCTTTCCCTAGACTCCAATAGCCAACTCAAGACACAGATGAAAGGATTCTTTTCAAGGCTTTAATCCTTTTACAACTTAATGACTCTTTCAAATGCTAATCACCAGCGACTAAGCAAGGAACAGCAGAGTGGCCTATGCTCCGAGTAGGCAGTTGATCCCCATTTGAAGGAGAGTCACTTGAAGACCCTGAACTTATGGGCTAGGGAGAGATCCTCCCTCTTTCCCTTGGGTCCACGAGAGGTGGCCATTGCTTGCGCACCAAATGGGCGCTACGCCTCCTTTCCGCGCCCTCCATCACTCGTCGCTCCCTGCATCTGCGTCGAGCGTCTAGCAAGCCCCGTTCCCACACTTTCTCACTGTCACTGCTAGGATCACTATCTATCTCAGGAATGCCGGCAGGAGGAATCTCTGCCAGCTGCTGTGACTGTGAGGGATGAGCTGGCTCCTCTCCCACGGATTGCTGATCCTCCTCAGAATCAGAACTGCTCTGGGGTTCTATTGGCTCAGTTTCCACCCTGACAAAACTAACCAGATGCCACTTCCTTCCCTTTTAAATTCAGACTAACCTTTCCCACTTTCCAGATGCCTATGGGAAGCCCATAAGCATTAGCATGCTCCTGCTTTATGTTCCCCAGCAACTGGTATTCAGAGACATACAGCCTGTCCTACTGGAAGTAATGTATAGCCATCATGACTAGTAGCCATTAATAGCCTTATCCTCCATACATTTGTCTAATCCCCCTTTAAAGCTGTCCAGATTGGTGGCCAGATCACTACATTCTGTGGTACAAATTCCATAGCTTAACTATGCGCTGGGTGAAGTACTTCCTTGTATCTATCCTGAATCTCCTACCATTCAGCGTCATAGGACAACCCCAAGTTCTGGTATTATGAGAGAAGGAGAAAAATGCCTACCTATCTAGTTTCTCCACACCATGCGTACTTGTGTCCCTCATTACACATCTTTTTTCAAGCTACACCATTGCCACCTTTCCTCATATGGAATTTCCTCCAGCCCCTTAATCATTTGGGTTGCCCTTTTCTATTCAATGGGGCTTACTTCCTAGTAAGTGTGTTTTAGATTGCAGCCTAACTGTGGTGGATGTTGGTTTGGCCCTACTAGGCCCAAGGGACCACTGCGATTACGCAGGCCATGATAGATAGATTAAGATGGATACTCACTGCAGAAAAAGCCAGCTCGGTGTAAACTGTTGGGAGTTTTGCTGAATCTTAAGTGTCAGCTGCATCTTGGCACCTGTACTGATGATAAGGACAAAGAACACTTCATAGCTCCTAAGGTGCCAAAGGAAGCAACAAGAGGCATCAGTGCAGATGCTGAATTACTTGGGCTGCTTTAGAAAAAGACATCAGTGTGAAATGTGTTTCCAAAGCAATAGAAAGACAACTGAAGGAGCACTGGAGATTTTTTTCCATAGAAAAGTTGTGGGCTATGCACAGTGGAATAACATAGGCATCCATGTTCTTCATTGTCAAATTGATGTAAACCTTGAGATATAATATCATCCCATCTCTGATCAATATAAAAAGGGCTTCAATATCACATTTAGTAAGAAGTTAGAATCCACACTTCAGCTTGCTTGCTTGCATTTATATCCCGCCTTTTTTCCTCCTTAAGGAACCCAAGGCGGCATACATAGTCCTCCGTCTCCTCCATTTTATCCTCACAACAACAACCCTGTGAGGTAGGTTGGGCTGAGAGTCTGTGACTGGCCCAAAGTCACCCAGTGAGCTTCCATGGCTGAGTGGGGACTAGAACACGGATCTCCCGACTCCCAGTCCAGTACTCTAGCCACTACACCACACTGGCTCTCAGCTCATTCCATTTCTCTCTGTTGTTTTACCCTCCGATCCCTCCCTCCCTCCCTCCCTCCCTCCCTCCCTTTCTTTCTTTCTTTCATTGTACTGGCTGTGATGGAGATGAAAAGATCTGTGATCCACTGAGTAGATATGAGTGTTGTTTTTCATAGTGGAATTGTTTAAATAGCCAGGAACCTTACGACATGGGGTGGAGAGAGTCTTAGGAGGAAGACGCAGGCCTTGGATTCTTATTCAAATTGCTTTCATTGCTCTGTCAATTAATTCCTAATGCCATTCTTATACCATTTATATAGTTTTGTTGTTTTACTGATTGCTTTCTTATACCATTTTCTGAGTATTCATAATCATTCATAATAATAAATTATTTTCAAGAATTGTGTACCAATACACTACTTGATTTGCTTCAATTAAATTCTTGATTCTGTGGTCTTTTACACTGGTCATACTTTATACTCTGACCCACTGAGTTGCAAAGGTGCAGGTCTGAACTTGGGTTAGACCACCAAATTAACATGATTTTAACATACATTCTCCACTCCCCCCACCCAAGCAAATGTCTCTAAATACAGTAAACACATGTTCAAAGTATTTTTAACACACTTAAAATTTTATGTCTATCTTTACCCTAATTTACATATGGAGAAATGGAACCAACCTGAGGCCATGTGGTCTGGGTCAAACAACAAGTCTATCAAGAAGGTGGAAGAATAAATCCCAGCTCTAAAAATGATAGGTACCTTTTTCTATCTATCTGGTTCTGCATCTGAAGTCATTACTGAATGTCAGCAGTAAATTCAACAACCCATAACCATTAAAATCAATAAAGATTTTGACACTAACGTCAATAGGCTGTAGATTTCATCCATCAACAATTGTTTCTTTTCCAGGGTGATGAACACTGCTTTATAGATGTTCACCATTTTAAAACACACACACACACGTGCATGCACACACACATGCACACAGCAAACAAACTTTAAACAACAAAGTTATATTGAGCTCTCTGTTTTGGAATAAGCTTCATGTTCTCGGTACAAAATTGCAGTCTATAAAGGGGGCAAAGTTATAGCTAATTTCATCATTCCCCCCCCCCGCCAAAAAAAAGATTTGCTTGGATAAAAACTCCCCAGACTTAACATCTGTTCAGTGCTTAATGGCTACTGATAGAAACAGGAACAGAAGTATTCCAGCCCATGTCCTACAAATACATATCATTCTCTTCCTCTCCCAGTGGGTGAACAGAAAGCTGTTGCAGAGGATAAAGGCTATACGAGAACATTTGCTGTTACGCTGGGCAACCCATCTGTCCATGCTTTTACTTTTAATTACATAGGATACCTTCCATTTCCTGGGGATATTCAACTGTTCCCTCCCTCCCACCTTATCATTTTTGTATAAACTGCTTGGGCTCGTTTTTTATTTACTAGGCTTTTGGGTGTCCTACTGTGTTAGGTACATGAATAATGTAATATAAAAGTGTACTTTACCTGCTATCTGATTGAAGAATGTTCCACATCTGATATAGCATCATGTGCAATGCAGCTTTGATTCCAGCCTCCTTGTGCCACAGGTTTGGAAGGCAAATGCTCTTCCATACCTGCACCATCTGGCTGAGCCCTACGGAACTTTTTAATAAGGCGCCCCCTCCTCAACCCTCCAGTAAGAGAGATCTAACCATTATTTGCAATCCAATGGAGGGAGGGAGTAATGGGTATATGAGGCATGCAGCAGGCACTACAACTGTGTACTGCAGAACATAACTGTTTGTACTAAGAGCAATTAAGTGCCTCAGTACAGATGAGCAGATGTGCTCTGGCACATGATGTGGGATGGGATTCTATTAAATCACCAGGATTTACTTCTATGCTTAGAATAGAGGTATTAAACTGACATTATTTTGTAAAGATTACTGTAAGATACTGTTACTTTAAATAAGAGGTTGGTCAGTGCAGGAGTCTGAAGACTTTGCAATGTATGTGGTGGGACCGTGGGACTGAGAAAGATTATCATTTACTGTGTATGCATCTTGGCAGGTCACTGTGTGGCTGAGCAAAGGGCTGTTCTAGTCTCCTATGGCTCAATGGGTTAAATCCAAAGCTGTGTGAGCAGACTTCCACATGCTCAATGGGACTCCCCTCCCATTCTCCTCCCCGAGGCTATCACTGGATACAACCCAATAACAGGAATTCCCATATTCCACATCTAGAAGGTGCTGCACAATCCAACAGATAACTCTGACTGTGTTGTTTCCTAATAATTGCCTTGCTGTGTGATGGACATTAAATGGGGAGGGGACACTATGGCTCAGTCATGAGAATTCTGCCATGGATCTCGGTGAGGCTGAATGCCAGTGCATTTGGCCCCCCGAACTCCGTGGCGGAACAGCCTGCCACACCCCCCGCGGATCCCCCCTGGGACAAGACTTACCTGGGGCGGATGTTCCGGACGGCAGTGGCTCCAGCGGCGGCTTCGGCGGAGGTGGCGGCTGGTCTTCTGACCGGCCGCCGCCGCCACCACCACCATTTGCAGTCTCCCCCCCCCCCATTTGTGATAGGCTACAGAAAGACTTACGTAGCCTATCATGTCGGGGTAAAAAAAAAAAGAAAACGTACGCAAATGGTGGCGGCTACGGCTGCAGCCATTTGCGTTCCCTATTTTTGGTTGTCATAGTCTACGTAAATATTTACATAGACTAAGATGGCGAAACTAAGGGGGAACGCAACTCTATTTGCGTTCCCCCTTATTTTGGCCGTCTTAGTATACGTAAATATTTACATAGACTAAGACGGTGAAAATAAAGGGGAACGTAATCTTTACGTAGTCTATCACAGCTGAATACAGGGACACAAATGGTGGCAGCTACGGCCGCCGCCATTTGCGTCCCTGCTAGCCAGCGGCCAGATGTCCGGCTGCTGGCAGAGCTGGCCAGTGGCTCCGCGGAATCCCTGCGGAGTAGAGCCGGCTGGCCAGGATTCCGGGGGGAGGGACAGAGCACCTCCCCCCCCCCCAGCAGAACCCAGCGGAGCCAGGTAAGTGGGGTTTCGTACATCCCTCCTCTTGGTACTGTGGCTTGTCTGTTTTTTACTTCCTTTGCACATTCATTCATTTCTATAACATCCAATAGCCAAAGCTCTCTGATCAGTTTACAAAGGTTAAAGCCCTAAAAATACATAATGCAAAACCAACATACAAAAATATATCCATTTTTAAATAATCAACAGTAAAGTCTACTGATTATTATTATTAATGGGTTAAATCCAACATTACTTGAACAGATTTCTGCTCATGCAATGGGAGTTTCCCTCCCCCTCCTCCCCCTGCAACCCCTCAAATCCAATCCAGAGGGTCTCCCAATCTTCTGGAACAGATTTGGGGTCACGTGAGGGACTACAGCAGGGAGGGAAAATTTGATTCGCTACCAACTTTTCTGCTGATGGAAGGACACCAGTGGAAACAACTCAGTGACATTTGAATCCCATCATTCATCCAAGGAAGTTGGGAGAAGCATAAATGGGATTTTCCCAATTTTATCCAAGCATCAATCCTGTGAGATTTATTAGGATATAGTGACTGGCCCAGGATCACTCAATGAGCTCCAAGCAGAATATGAATTTGAATCCAAGTCTCCCTAGTCCAACTCCAATATGATATCTCTGTCACACCACAACAATTAGCTATCAATAAGCAGGGTGAGAGGAGCAATGTTTGACTTAAGCTTTTCCATCTCTTTACTTCGAAATAGGGATGGCAGAGAATTCCGCCATGGATTTCGGTGAGGCCAAATGCCAGTGCATTTGGCCCCCCGAAATCTGTGGCAGAACGGCCTGCCCCCCTGCCCCCCCGTGGATCCCCCCCGGGATGAGACTTACCTGGGGCGGATCTTCCAGGTGGCGGCGGCGGCAGCAGCAACGGCGGCTGGTGTTCTGACAAGCTGCCACCGCCACCGCCGCCATTTGCAGTCTTGTCGGGGATTTTTTTTTTTTTTTTACAAGACGTGATAGGCTACGTAAAGACTTACATAGCCTATCACGTCTGGCTTAAAAAAACAAAAACGTGCGTACGCAAATGGCAGTGGCTATGGCCGCCGTCATTTGCGTTCCTTATTTTTGGCCGTCTTAGTATTTACGTAGACTAAGACGGCCAAAATAAGGGGAACGCAAATAGCGTAGTGGACGCTATTTGCGTTCCCCCTTATTTTGGCCGTCTTAGTCTACGTAAATATTTACGTAGACTAAGACGGCCAAAAATAAGGATAGCAAATGGCAGTGGCCGTAGCCACCGCCATTTGCGTACGCGCGTTTTTGTTTTTTTAAGCCAGACGTGATAGGCTACGTAAGTCTTTACGTAGCCTATCACAGCTGACTACAGGGACGCAAACGGTGGCAGCTATGGCCACTGCCATTTGCGTCGCTGCTAGCCAGCGGCCGGATGTCCGGCTGTTGGCGGAGCCGGCCGGCAGCTCCGTGGAATCCCCACGCAGCGAAGCCAGCCGGCCAGGATTCCGGGAGGAGGGATGGAGCACCTCCCCCCCCAGCGGAACCCGGCGGAGCCAGGTAAGGGGGGTTTCATACATCCCTACTTCGAAAGGAAGAAAAGGAGTGGAAGTCAGTTCTTTTACACACAATCCTTGAGAAACAACCTCCTTGGTGCTTGACAAATAAGCCCTAAAAGCCAATAGGCTCCATGGAACAGGGGGAGAAAAGGGAATGCAAAGAAGCTAGCAAAGCAATGCTTGCATGAGATATTTGGATGCCTGTGAGCTTTCTATTTAATGTGATTAGTCAGTTATGTCCTTACACCAGGGGTAAGCAAATTTCAGGCTTGTGGGATTTACTTTGGTTGTATGTTTTTACTAGAGCCCGGAGATCCACCTGGTGCAAAAATAATAGGCTTAGAATTAAAGAATTATGGATCCAGGTATTTTGTCTGAGGATTGGAACCACAGTGAACTGCAGCTCACATTCCTTTCACACAAAAGCTCACTCCTGGACCATGTCTCCACAACAACAGAAGGAGAAGCGAATGGAGGAGTACCGGATTTTAAAAAAAAGGAATCAGCTTTGCTGTGATTTGGTCCATGCAGGGCTACATGAGGGAGTGCTCCACACCAGTAAAAAATGCATCACAGAATATACTTCCTGGTGGAGTTGGGGGTTGGAGTAAACATCATCTTACTGGCAGGTGACTGACTGCGGTTGACTGACTGCTCAACTAATAAGAGAGCCTCCCCCCCCCCGCATCCTTGTTCCCTTTCTCCTTTCCCCTGAACGTGGGGGAAATACACCTGCATTTCAGGAGCAAGCCTCACTGACCACAATGGGAGTTACTTCCAAGTAGACACACATGGGAGTTACTTCCGAGTAGACACACGAGTACCTTGTGCTGAGAAAGAGGGGGGGACAGGGATGGGAAACCAGCCCCCTTTCTAAGCACAGGATCTCTATAAGGAAAGTGTGAAGTAGTTACTTCCTAAGGCACTAAAACAAGACATGAAGAATCGTAGGTTCCGTGAAGCCCTTACAGGCTTTAATCTTCAATTCATGGGGATCTCTGTAAAATCTGATATGGGCATTCAGAGGGCAAGCCTCATTGAACACAATGGGAGTTACTTCTGAGTAGACACACATATGCTTGTGCTTGGAAAGGAGAGGGGGAGAACACAGGCATGGGAAACCAGCCCCCTTTCTAACCAAACTGATACTACACAGGATGTCTATAACGAAGGTGTGAAGTGGTTAATTCCTAAGGCAATAAAACAATGCAGAATCGGAGCCTCGAGATCGTGCTTTAGAGCACTTAGGGAATGTGCTTTAAACAGTGCCATTTCAATTGTGGGGGATCTCTGTAAATTCTGATGTGGGCATTCAGGGGACAAGCCTCACTGAGTGTGATGGGAGTTAATTCTGAGTAGACACTAACTAGTTTGTGCAGGGATGGGAAACACACAGGAAACACCCCTTGACTGGGGTCACGGTGAAAGGCACACACCTGGACAGGGCTAGCATACCTAAGGTCAATGTGGGGGTTGGGGCACACAAGACCTATACTGCTGAGAACTCGACTTGAGGAAAAGAATCGGACTTTAAGCAGTCTTGGGAAATCCAGTTTTTCCGTGATAAGCTCTGGGGAGGCTGCTGGATCGCCACGACGTCATGTATCCCTAACAACCTCAACACGCAGCCAGCTAAATCACTGGTGGAGACACACCTCCTCTGGGCGCCCAACACTTTCTTCATTTCAGCAATATAACTGGGGGGGGGAGTCATTTTGCTGGTGCTATTGTTAAACAATTCGGAGGCAGAAATCCTTGCTGATCTATTGCAAATCACTTGGATCTACCTTCTGCCTTCCCACCCCTACTTTACACAACTGACAATTTTGTCCAACCCCTAATAAATGTAGTACTGGAAATTACTACTTGGTACGTACTTTCCTCCAGCTGCGAGATTTGTTGTTTTTGCTTTACTTGTTTTAAATGATAATTTGTTTAAGCATTGCTGCCTTGTTCAAATTCAAAGATATGCTCTCTTTGATCAGTGTCTTTTATTACTGTCTTGATGTTGATCTGAAACAACCCTCCTAAACCACCCAGAAATATTTAATGGGCAGGCAGAAGAAGAGCCTTACCACCTGTTGTCAGGTTCATAATCCCTTAGGGAGCAATCCTATGGCCGCTAGTCAGCGGCTAGACGGCCATAGGATATCTGGTTTTCCAGGAACCAACCTAGGAACCCGCACTCCAAGGTCGGTTCCCAGAGAACTGACATTCCATCCTTTCTGTGCTGCCTTGCAGGCAGCACGGAACAGCCCCGTGCTCCACAGAGGACCATGGAGTGGCCAAAATGGGATGTTCCGGGGAGGGGAAGGCAGAAATGCCAGTACGACGCATCCTATGTGTTGCCTGGTAGCCTCCTCCCCTGCTCCACCTTCCAGCGGCTAGACAGCCAAAATCAGCTGTCTAGCCACAAATGCAGGGCAGAAGCGCGGATGGAATGATCCCCTCTGTGCTTCTCCTGCCCTGATTGGATAGGCGGTCACCTCAGAGTTCAGAAGCAGCCGCCTGACCCCATAGGATTGCGCCCTTAGTTATTCTTCTCTGGCTTTGTTTAAAATACAGTGTGCTTATTGCTAACTATATAGCAGTACAGCCCCAAAGATGAAAAGGGAGAAAAGAAAAAAAAAACATTATAGCAACCTAATCCACAACCGAGATCTGAGGAGTAAGTCCTGTGGACCTGGATGAAAATCAGAAGGAACCAATCCCAAGGTCCACTGTGCTGCCCCCAGCTCTGGATCATATTAGTATAAGAAATGTATATGTTTATACTGTGGTGGAGAGATCAAGGATCTGCTAGCCAGGCCTGCTGTAGCTGGATCCTAGCAGTCGGAGATGAACTAGTGGAGACTTTCCGTTGGGTGGAGTCTACTTTTGGCCTAGCCAGCGAAGAGGCACCAGGGCTCAGAAGACCTGGGAGAGGAGATTCTGTTTTTACCCGACCTCACCCCTTTTTATCCAGCATCCACCAATAATTTCCCACTGGACTTAACCCACATTTGTGACAACCCCCGAATTTTGTGTGGACTGTGAGTTATTATTTCTTTGCTGTTCCATTGAAAGAAATTGTTCAATAAGGAATTGTTGGATTTAAAGAGAGGCTTGAGTTAAACTGGCTGAAAAGTGTCTATACGCAGGGCACACAGGCATGGAGACGATAGGGGTGGACGAAAGTCACTTACCTGTCCTCGAAGATTTCCCGCGGTGGGGGGGAGGCGCTTCGTTGCTCCCCCCGCGAAGTTCAGGCCGGGGGGGGAGGCTTCCCGCCTCACCCGGCCGCGAACTAAACAGTTAAACAAAAAACAAAAAAACGCCCCCGTGATAGGCTACGTGACGATTAACGTAGCCTATCACGGCTAGATCTGCAAAGTCAGCCGTGATAGGCTACGTAAAACACCACGTAGCCTATCACGGGTGACTTTAAAAAAAAAAAAGCCCGTATGCAAATGGCGGCCCCCATAGGGAGCCACCATTCGCGTTCCTTATTTGGTCGCTGTAGTCTACGTAAATCTTTACGTAGACTATGGCGAAAATAAGGGCAATGCAAATAGCGTTGCCCTTATTTTTGCTGTAGTCTACGTAAAGATTTACGTAGACTACAGCGACCAAATAAGGAACGGGAATGGCGGCTCCCTATGGGGGCCTCCATTATCCGTAGGCGCTTTTTTTTTTTTTTTTAAGTCACCCGTGATAGGCTAAGTGACGATTTACGTAGCCTATCACGGCTGACTTTGCAAATCTAGCCGTGATAGGCAAGTTAATCGTCACATAGCCTATCATGGGGGCGTTTTTTTTTTTTTCTTTTATTGCAATGGCGGTGGTGGCAGCCGGTCGAAAGATCGGCTGCCGCCCCTGACGAAGACCCGCCGAACCGCCGGCCGGACCCGCCGCCGGGAGGGACATTCGGCAAAGGTAAGTCCCGTCCCGGGGGGGGGTGCGGGGGGCAGGGGTGTGTGGAGAATTTCTCCCTGAAACTTGTTCAGGGGCCCGAACACGTTGGCGCTCGGCCCCCCGAAGTTTCGGGGAGAAATTCTCCACCATCCCTATGGAGACAGCACAGTAAAAACAGAGTAACTCAGATTCCACAGTAAAACTGGGTGAAAGAAGTGAAAAGGAGTTCAAAAAGAATTGCAGAGCCTCCGAAGCAGAAGGGAAAGGGCTTCAGCCATAGCCAGAAGCAAGCAGCCAATCAGCCAGAGAGGCTACTTCTGAGTCAGAGTCCTACTCTCATGTAACTCCACAGGGCAAAGACAGAGAAGTAAGGGGACTAATTAAGTGAACCCTGCTCCATGTGCTAGCTAAAGCCTGGTTCTAGAAGGATGAGCCCAAGTCTGTTTTCCACAACAGCTCCTAAGCCACCCAATGTTAAACAGCAAACTGCTGCTATGACAGAGCATTCAGACTCACAGACCAATAGAAGAGAAAGGGTTTGCAAACTGACTCCCAAGATGAGAGATTTCTTGGAGATGCAAGAGGCTGAAATCCCCAAGAAGTGTGATGAGGCAAGGTTGAACAGCAAGTGCTATGGAGATGGTCAAACAAGCATCTCATGCAGATTACAGATTAGTCCTGCATGGCAGCAGATGATGCAAAGGAAGCACTGCATTCTAAAGAAACTGGATACAGTTACAAGTTTGTGCAAGGCAGAAAGTAGGGATGTACGAAAGTAGGGATGTACCTTTTCGCAGCTTGGATTCGCGGTGGGGGGAAGGCGCTCTGTCCCTCCCCCAAGAATTCTCCCTGGGCCGGCTCTGCTCCCTGGCGGCTCCACGGAGCCACTGGCCAGGGCCGTCCGCAGCCGGAGTTCCGGCCACGGACAGGCTGCTGCGGACACAAATGGCGGCCGCTATAGCGGCCGCCATTTGCATCCTGTGAAGCTGCTGTGATAGGATACGTAAGTATTAATGTAGCCTATCACGGCAAGCCCCCCCAAAAAAGCATATGCAAATGGTGGCGGCTACGGCCGCCGCCATTTGCGTTCCCTCTTTTTAGCCGTTTTAGCCTATGTAAATATTTATGTAGGCTATTACAGAGGAAAAAAGGGGGACGCAAATAGCGTAGTGGGCGCCATTTGTTTTTTCCCCGTTTTAGCCTACATAAATATTTACGTAGGCTATTATGGCGGGAAAAAAAGGAACGCAAATAGCGGCCACTACGCTATTTGCATTCCCCTTTTTTTCGCCATAATAGCCTACGTAAATATTTACGTAGGTTAGGACGGCAAAAAATAGGGAACGCAAATGGCGGCCACCGTAGCCACTGCCATTTGCGTGTGGTTTTTCTTTTTTTGGCTTGCTGTGATAGGCTACGTAAATACTTACGTAGCCTATCACAGCCTCCACAGGGACGCAAATGGCGTCCCTGCATTAGCCGTGATAGGCTACATAAGTATTTAATTAGCCTATCATGGCTATGATGAAGAAGTGAGTGGCGGCTGCAGGGCGGCCACCATTGACAAGTCAGCGTGGATGGCAGCAAAGTGCTCCGTTTCGCACGCCTTCGTTCCGCCATGGATTTCGGGGGATCTCTCATCGAGATCTGTGGCGGAATTCTCTGACATGCCTAGCAGAAAACTTAAAGGAAATAAGTAGCAATCATGAGAAGCTAGTTGCTAACTTCCAGTCCGAATTAAGAAATCAGATCCTGGCTGCAGAGGAAGGAGAGCTACAGGAACCCTTGCAACCCTCACCTTGCCATAACAACACTAGTGAAAGAGAGAGCCTTCCAGAGCCTAAAAAAAAGCTGTCCCTCACGCAGAGCTTCAACATCGTCAAGCTCCAAGACATCATCGAGACATACATGGAGGTCTAGCGGTTCTAGCCACGCAAGTAGCAACACTCTTGCTGTTGCTGCAGCTCAAGCACTCGTGGAAGCAGCAAGAAAACACGCCAAGTATGCAAAAATAGAAAAGGCGGTGCAAATTGAGGCTGCAGAATGCGAAGCCGAGGCTGCACACAAAAGGGCGGAATGCACACACAAGAAGGCAGAAACTGAGGCCGAGGAGCTCCGCAGACAAACCAGACTAACTGCAACCTTGGCTGCACTCAAAGAGGAAAAGACAGCAGCGCAAGCAGCAGCCCTTGCCGAAGCCCTCCAGGAAACCATAGAAGGTGAAGAGGCAGACTTCCAGCCTGAAGAGTTAGGAGAGGTGGACCACGATAGCAGGAGAGTGGAATATATGTCAGCTCGGCATGCTGTTCTGCTCAAGCCCAACAAGGATGAGCTCCCCATGTCCCAAGTGGATGAAGATTAGGGATGTCAGAGAATTCTGCCACGGATCTTGGTGAGGCTGAATGCCAGTGCATTCGGCCCCCCCGAACTCCGTGGCGGAACGGCCTGCCACCCCCCTGCGGTTCCCGCCCGGGGTGAAACTTACCTGGGGCGGATGTTCCGGGCGGCTCCAGCGGCGGCTGTTCTTCCGACCAGCCGCCGCCACCGCCATTTGCAGTCTTGTCTTCTTTTTTTTTTTACAGAGATATGATAGGCTATGTAAGTTTTTACGTAGCCTATCACGTCTCTGTAAAAAAAAAAAAAAAAAAGACGAAGAAAAATAAGGATCACAAATGGCAGCGGCTGTAGTCGCTGCCATTTGCGTACGCATTTTTTTTTCCCCAGACGTGATAGGCTACGTAAGGTTTTACGTAGCCTAAAACGTCTGGGTAAAAAAAAAAGGCGTACGCAAATGGCAGCTGCTATGGCCACTGCCATTTGCTTTCCTTATTTTGGGCCATCTTAGTCTACGTAAATAATTATGTAGACTAAGACGGCGAAAATAAAGGGAACGCAAATAGCGTCTGCTACGCTATTTGCGTTCCCCTTATTTTTGCCGTCTTAGTCTATGTAAATATTTACGTAGATTAAGATGTCAAAAATGAGGAATGCAAATGGCGGCGGTTCATTTGCGTACGCGGTTTGGTTTGGTTTTTTTCCCAGAGCCCTCTGCGGCCGGAAATCTGGCTGCGGACGGCTCTGGGCTGGCTGGGCCTGGCCAGCTGCTCCACAGAGCTGCCGTGGAGCACAGCCAGCCGCGGAGGATTCCGGGGGGGAGGAATGGAGCGCCTCCCCCCCGTCCAGGATTCCGGGGGGAGGGACGGAATGCCTCCCCCCCACCATAAACATAATCCGCGAACAGGTAAGTGATTTTCATACATCCCTACTGCTAAGTCCCACAACTTCTGGTAGTCTTTGTTTGAAATCTTAGGGAGATTTTCGAATTTCATCAAGAGAGCGTTTTCTACCTCTACAGATGCTCTCCAAGCTAGAATCAGTAGCGTGCAACCCAGTCATCCTACCAGCACAATACTATGTCACTATGCTGTTTGTTGTTGTTCAGTCGTTCAGTCGTGTCCGACTCTTCGTGACCCCATGGACAATAGCACGCCAGGCCTTCCTGTCCTGCGTTCTCTCCCAGAGTGTGCTCAAGTTCATATTCATTGCATCGGTGATACTATCTAGCATCCTCTGCCGTCCCCTTCTCCTTTTGCCTTCAATCTTTCCCAGCATCAGGGTCTTTTCCAGAGAGTTTTCTCTTCGCATTAGGTGGCCAAAATATTTGAGCTTCAGCTTCAGTATCTGTCCTTCCAATGAGCACTCAGGGTTGATTTCCTTTAGGATTGACTGATTTGACCTCCTTGCAGTCCAGGGGACTCGTAACAGTCTTCTCCAGCACCACAGTTAGAAAGCATCAATTCTTCGGCGCTCAGCCTTCCTTATAGTCCAGCTCTCACAGCCATACATTACTACTGGGAAAACCATAGCTTTGATTAGACGGACTTTTGTCGGCAAGGTGATGTCTCTGCTTCTATGCTGTCTAGGTTTGCCATAGCTTTCCTCCCAAGGAGCAAGCGTCTTTTAATTTCATGGCTACAGTCACCATCTGCGGTGAACTTTGAGCCCAAGAAAGTAAAATCTGTCACTGCTTCCATTTCTTCCCCTTCTATATGCCAGGAAGTGAGTGGGCCAGATGCCATGATCTTCGTTTTTTTAATGTTGAGTTTCAAACCAGCTTTTGCACTCTCCTCTTTCACCCTCAACAAGAGGCTCTTTAGATCCTCTTCGCTTTCTGCCATTAGGGTGGTATCGTCTGCATATTGGAGGTTGTTGATAATTCTCCCAGCAATCTTAATTCTGACCTGTGATTCATCCAACCCGGTGTTTCTCATGATGTACTCTGCATATAAGTTAAATAAGCAGGGCGACAATATGCAGCCTTGTCGTACTCCTTTCCCAATTTTGAACCACTCGGTTGTTCCATGTCTGGTTCTGACTGTTGCTTCTTGACCCTCGTACAGGTTTCTCAGGAGACAGGTAAGGTGGTCTGGTACTCCCATCACTTTAAGAATTTGCCAGAGTTTGTTGTGAGCCACACAATCAAAGGCTTGAGCATAGTCAATGAAGCAGAAATAGACATTTTTCTGGAATTCTCTTGCTTTCTCCATGATCCAGCGAAAGTTGGTGATTTGATCTCTAGTTCCTCTGCCTCTTTGAAACCCCGCTTGTACTTCCGGTAGTTCTCGGTTCGCATACTGCTGAAGCCTAGCTTGTAGGATTTTGAGCATCACCTTGCTGGCATGTGAAATGAGTGCAATTGTACGGTCGTTTGAACACTCTTTGGTGTTGCCCTTCTTTGGAATTGGAATGTAAACTGACCTTTTCCAGTCTTGCGGCCATTGTTGAGTGTTCCAAATTTGTTGGCATATTGAATGCAGCACTTTAGGATTTTAAATAGCTCAGCTGGAATACTGTCATCTCCGCTAGCTTTGTTGTTACTAATGCTTCCTAAGGCCCACTTGACTTCACTCTCGAGGATGTCCGGCTCAAGTTCAGCGACTGCACTCTCCTGGCTATCAGGGACATTCAGATCTTTCCTGTATAGTTCTTCTGTGTATTCTTTCCACCTCTTCTTAATCTCATCTGCTTCTGTTAGGTCCCTGCCTTCTTTGTCCTTTATCATGCCCATCTTTGCACAAAACGTTCCCTTGAGATCTCTGATTTTCTTGAAGAGATCTCTTGTCTTTCCCAGTCTGTTGTTTTCCTCGATTTCTTTGCATTGTTCATTTAAGAAGGCCTTCTTGTCTCTCCTTGCAATTCTCTGGAACTCTGCATTCAGTTGGATATATCTTCCCCTTTCTCCCTTGCTTTTCGCTTCCCTTCTTTCCTCAGCTACTTGTAAAGCCTCATCAGACAGCCACTTGGCTTTCTTGCACTTCTTTTTCTTTGGGATGGATTCCGTTGCTGCCTCCTGAACAATGTTACGGAGCTCCGTCCGTAGTTCCTCAGGCACTCTGTCTATCAGGTCTAATCCCTGAAATCTATTCCTTACCTCCACTGTATATTCATAAGGGATATGATTTAGGTCGTACCTGAATGGTTTAGTGGTTTTCCCTACGTTCTTCAGTTTAAGCCGAAATTTTGCAACAAGAAGCTCATGATCTGAGCCACAGTCAGCTCCAGGTCTTGTTTTGACTGACTGTATAGAGCTTCTCCATCTTTGGCTGCAAAGGACATAATCAATCTGATTTGGATATTGACCATCTGGTGATGTCCATGTGTAGAGTCGCCTCTTGTGCTGTTGGAAAAGAGTGTTTGCTATGATCAGCGTGTTCTCTTGGCAAAACTCTATTAGCTTTTGTCCTGCTTCATTTTGTACACCAAGGCCATGCCTGCCTGTTATCCCGGTGATTTCTTGACTTCCTACTTTAGCATTCCAATCCCCTATGATGAAGAGGACATCTTTTTTTGGTGTTAGTTCTAGAAGGTGTTGTAGGTCTTCATAGAACCGATCAACCTCAGCTTCTTCGGCATCAGTGGTTGGGGCATAGACTTGAATTACTGTGATGTTGAGTGGTTTGCCTTGGATTCATACTGAGATCATTCTATCGTTTTTGAGATTGTACCCCGGTACTGCTTTTTCCACCCTTTTGTTGACTATGAGTGCTACTCCATTTCTTCTAAGGGATTCTTGCCCACAGTAGTAGATATGATGGTCACCTGAATTAAATTCGCCCATGCCTGTCCATTTTAGTTTGCTGATTCCCAAGATGTCGATGTTCAATCTTGCCATCTCATGTTTGACCACCTCCAGCTTACCTTGATTCATTGATCTTACATTCCAGGTTCCTAAACAATATTGTTCTTTACAGCATCTGATTTTCTTTTCACCACCAGACACATCCACAGCTGAGTGTCCTTTCGGCTTTGGCCCAGCTGCTTCACTCTTTCTGGCGCTACTTGGAAATACCCTCTGCTCTTCCCCAGTAGTATATTGGACACCTTCTGACCTGAGGGGCTCATCTTCCGGCATCATCTCTTTTAGCCTTGTGATACGTTCCATGGGGTTTTCTTGGCAAGAATACTGGAGTGGGTTGCCATTTCCTTCTCCAGTGGACCACATTTTGTCAGAACTCTCTGCCATGACCTGTCCGTCTTGGGTGGCCCTGCACGGCATAGCTTATGGCTTCACTGAGTTATGCAAGCCCCTTTGCCACAACAAGGCAGTGATCCATGAAGGGGCACTATGCTGTTAGTGTGCCATTATCATGAATGTGTCCAGCATGAAGAACATCACTTCACCAAAGGTGCAATTAGCTGCAGGTTTTTGGATCATAGGAGCCAAGAGATGCATCACCAGAGTGATCCAGTCCTGTGCCAAGTGTCATAAGCTGAGGAAAATACCAACAACAAAAGATGGCAGACTTGCCAACAGACCAGCTGTCAGGAGCGCCCTAGCTGCCTCTTGCAGACCCCACCAATAGCCAACTCAGGACACAGACGACGAGGATTCTTTCCAAGGCTTTATTCCTTTATGACTCTTCAGAATACTTGTTGCTAACACCAAAGCAAGGAACAGCCCTGGGGAAAGATAGCAGAGTAGCCTAAGCTCCAGGTAAGGCAGTTGGTCCCCATTTGAAGGAGAATGACGGGAAGACCCTGAACTTATGGGCTAGGGAGAGATCCTCCCTCTTTCCCTTAGGTCCTCAGGACGCGACCTTTGTTTGCGCGCCAAACACGCGCTACGCCTCCTTTCCGCACCCTCCATCTATCATCGCTCCCTGCGTCTGCGCCGAGCATCCAGCAAGCCCCCCTCCAGCGCTCTCTCACTGCCAGGGTTACTATCTCTCCCAGGAATGCTGGCAGGAAGAATCTCTGCCAGCTGCTGTGTTTGTGAGAGATGAGCGAGCTCCTCTCCCACGGATTGCCGTTCCTCCTCAGAAACAGAACTGCTCTGGGGCTCTATTGGCTAAGTTTCCACCCTGACACCAACTTAGTATTGAATCTCCTTTCACCTATCTAGGTCATCTCAAAAGTCATTCCCAGAGTAGATAGGAAGGTCCACAAAATTGAGATATAAACAGCCAAAGAAGGTCTCCGGAAGACATTCATGAAGCCAGTCACTGAAGTTTTGCTTCTAGTGTGTTCCGAAAAAGTTCCAGCACAAAGGCAAATAATGATGGTAACTATTCTTATCTAAAGTTTATATCAATTGATATCAGGGTTATATTTTGTTAATATAAAAAAGGTATAGTGGAATTCAAAGAATTCCAGGCAGGGAGTGTGCTGTCCCAGCTCTGTATCATATTAAAGTATAAGAAATGTGTATGTTTATTAGGGATGTACGAAAGTCACTTACCTTTCCACGGATTCTGTTCATGGGGGGGGGGGCATTCCATCCCTCCCCCCGGAATCCTGGACGGGGGGGAGGTGATATGGTCCTCCCCCCCGGAATCCTCGACGGCCGGCTGTGCTCCGCGGCAGCTCTGCGGAACAGCCGGCCAGGCCCAGGCCAGGGCCGTCCACAGCCGGATTTCGAGAGGATGTTTTACGCAGTGCGGAGGGCTCTGGGTAAAAAACAAACAAAACACATACGCAAATGGCGGCGGCTACGGCCGCCGCCATTTGCATTCCCTATTTTTCACCGTCTTAGTCTACGTAAATATTTATGTAGACTAAGACAAAGACAAGAAAGGGGAACGCAGATAGCGCCCAGTACGCTATTTGCATTCCCCGTTCTTGTCTTCGTCTTAGTCTACTTAAATATTTATGTAGACTAAGACGGCGAAAAATAAGGAACGCAAATGGCGGCGGCCATAGCCGCCATTTGGTTACACTTTTTTTTTTTTTTTTTTACCCAGACATGATAGGCTACATAAGTCTTTATGTAGCCTATCACGTCTATGGGGAAAAAAACAACAACACAGGACTGCAAATGGCGGCGGCGGCCGGTCGGAAGATCAGCCGACAAAGCCACCGCTGGAGCCGCTGCCTTTCGAAACATCCGCCCCAAGTAAGTCTCATCCCGGGGGGATCCGCGGGGGGACGGGGGGTGGCAGGCTGTTCCGTGATGGATTTCGGGGGGCCGAATGCACTGGCATTCGGCCTCACCGAGATCTGTTGCAGAATTCTCTGACATCCCTAATGTTTATACTGTAGGTGGAGAGATCAAGGATCTGCTAGTAGCCAGGCCTGCTGTAGCTGGATCCTAGCAGTTGGAGATGAACTAGTGGAGACTTTCCTTTGGGTGGGAGTCTTGCTTTACTTTTGGTAAAGTGAAAGAGGTACAAGGGCTCATAAGACCTGGGAGAGGAGTGTCTGTTTTTACCAGGCCCCACCCCTTTTTATCCAGCATCAACCAATAATTTCCCACTGAACCTAACTAGGGATGGCAGAGAATTTCTCCCCAAATCTTCGGGGGGCCGAGTACCAACGCATTCGGCCCCCTGAAATCGGCGGTGAAATTCTCCACCATCCCCTGCCTCCCCCCGGGATGGGACTTACCTTTGGCAAATGTCCCTCCCGGCGGCGGGTCCCAGCGGCGGTTCGTCGGCCTTTCGTCGGGGGCGGGGGCGGCAGCCGGTCTTCCGACCAGCTGCTGCCGCCGCCATTACAAGGTAAAGTGTTAAAAAAAAAAAAACCCATGATAGGCTATGTAACAATTAACGTAGCCTATCGCGGCTAGATTTCCAAAGTCAGCCGTGATAGGCTACGTAAATTGTTACGTAGCCTATCATGGGTGACTTTGGGAAAAAAAAAAAAAGCACGTACGCAAATGGCGGTGGCCTATGGGCGCTGCCATTTGCGTTCCTTATTTGGTCCTGGTAGTCTATGTAAAGATTTACGTAGACTACAGCGTAGTCTATGTAAATCTTTACGTAGACTACCGGGACCAAATAAGGAACGCAAATGGCGGCGCCCATAGGCCGCCGCCATTTGCGTATGCATTTTTTTTTTCAAAGTCACCCGTGATAGGCTACGTAACGATTTATGTAGCCTACCACAGCTGACTTTGGAAATCTAGCCGTGATAGGCTACGTTAATCGTTACATAGCCTATCACGGTGTTTGTTTGTTTTTTACACTTTGTTTCGCAGCTGGGGAGACGGGGCGCTTCTCCCCGGCCTGAATTTCGGCTGGGCGAGGTGGGAAGCCTCCCCCCTGGCCTGAATTTCAGCCGGGCGAGGTGGGACGGCTCCCCCCCCTCGCCTGAACTTCGGTGGGAGAAGCAAAGTGCCTCCCCCCCACCGCGAAGCACCCCTACGAAAAGGTAAGTGACTTTCGTACATCCCTAGACCTAACCCACATTTGTAACAACCTCCGAATTTCTTGTGGACTGTGAGTTGTTATTTCTTTGTTGTTCCATTGAAATAAATTGTTTAATAAGGAATTGTTTCATGGATTTCAACAAAGGCTTGAGTTAAAATGGCTGAAAAGTGTCTATACGCAGGGCACAGATGCATGGAGACAGCACATCCATAGTATGGGAACCAGGACAGTCCAGACAGGAAAATTGATCCAGGTATGAAGTGAAGAAAATATTTTAAAATGGAAGTCTGAGCCTCACCAATGAAAAAAAGTAAAAGAAAAGAATGGGGGGGGGACTGAATCTTCTCAGACGTAAGAAATCCCTCCTTCTTCTCTCTGTCAAAAAACAATACAAAAAAGGGGGGGCAAACTGGGATCCAAAAAGTCCCAGAACAAGCAACAATTTGGTAACAATTTGAAGTTGGACAAAAAGGAAATAAGTAAAAAAAAAGGAAATATTAGGTAAAACAAACCCAAAGAAGTGATCACTGCTACTAGGATGCAGTTGCTTTTTGATCCACTGACATCCGTATATTTTCCTGCCTTCTGACTGGCCTTTTTCCTTGCTCACTTGCCTCAACTGGAATTTGGTTCTGGATTGGGAGATGACTCATTGTGGAGCAGAAGCCTGCAGGGACAGTTTTCCATTATTTTAGGGGGCTGACATAACCCTAGGCCCTACCAGGGTACAGAGAAATGCTCTGGGCTCATGGACCTGCTAGCTACAGGGAATGACATACATTTTAGCTTCTTCTCAGGCTGGTATGGCATCCCACAGCTTGAACAAACTTTGTGAGCATAACTGTCTTTTGCTATATCTCAGGCTCCAGGCAGCTAAAATTTTCTGCCCTCAAGGAAAAACAGGCCAGCTTGTGCACCAAAGCTTTACTTCCATTTCATTACTCCCTTGTAAACCCCCAGCCCCAACACCAGAGGGTTCCAGTTAGAACTACTTCATTTGAAGGAACAACATGCCATGGCTCGTTGAAAGCATAGCTCCTACCATAGATATCACTGTGTACTTGCTGGATGGCAACTGCCAAGAAACCATCATGTCGTGGTGATGGGATATGCGCACGCGCGCACAAATCCTTCAGTGAATTAGCATAAAGTAGGCAGTGACAGACGATTGACTACCACAGACTGCTAATACCTTGGAAACCAAAGCTCCTTAATTTCAGCATGGACGATGAAGGGGAGGCAAGGATGTTATCTTATTAACACAGATACAAATAAGCAATCTAATGTATTCCTTTAGCACTAATCAAGAGTACTGTGTCATTTTGCCATTTTAAATTCACAAATTTGTACACATCCTGTGAATTGTCTGACATACTAATTAGCCTCTAAAACTGAGTGGATTAATTTTTATGTGCTTTAGCAGCAGGCTACAATAACTTCTCTGTATTCTCTATTTTAAAAAAATATTTAATTCCCCTGACACATAAACTAAGTCTGTTTTGTCCCAACTCTTACGAAATAAGGCATAAATAGATGGGATACTGAATAATTAACAATCACTTCATTTTTGACCCACCCAATGTGTGGTGCTTTATTAAACTCAGGTAGCCAGTGGAGATTAGACTTACTTAATGTTAATGTCTCTTGACATTTCCCTCTACCCAATCCCAAAATTCTAGAAAGGTCCACCTCTAACTTTAAGGATAACATTTCATATTCCCAACTATAGAGGGCCTTCTTCACAAGTGCCACACCCCGAGTCCAGCTTGCTTGGCCTCGGGGTGGGCTGCTGTGGGTGGGTGGGGTGAGGTGACGAGCTCGGCCATGATTGGCGGCCTGGGGTGGTCCCACTAAAGGGGGCAGAGAGCCATCTTAAGCTCTCCATGCCACTCCCCAACACCTCTCCAACTAGTGGCTGCAGAAGGAATGCCACATGCTGCTGCAGCCGGAGGAATGTGGGCGGCAGCAGCAGCTCTTCCTTAAGCGGTGATCAGCGGCGGCATGCCCTGCTCCTTGAGGGATGCTTCACGCAACAGCAGCTGCGTAGGGTGGACGGCAGCTTCTCCTCGCCCGGACACAGACCGGCTGAGGTTTCTTGCTGCGGTGATGGCCGCGGTTGCGGAAGGCGGCGGATTCCCTCACCCTCAGGCTTTCGGCGACCTGGATCGTGCCTGCTTAGGGATGTACAGAAGTCTTACCTGGCTCCGCACCAGGCAATCTGCGGTGGGAGGGAGGTGCTCTGTCCCTCCCCCCGGAATCCTCCCTGGCCAGCTCCCTGGAGCCGCCGGCTGGGGCCAGCCGCAGCCGTAGTTCTGGCTGCGGCGGGGCTGCTGCAGCTGCAAATGGCGGCCGTCGTGGATCCTTGCAGTCCTTGCAGTCAGCCGTGATAGGCAATGTAAGAAGCCTCACTGGAGTCTGTGGAGGAATCCTCTGACATCCCTATGCCTGCTCAAGTGATCCCGGGCGTCACGGCCTGGCCACCCCTAGTGCCTTGGCTGCCCCTAGCCTGACCCTAGGGGTGTTAGAGAATTCCGCCATGGACTCCAGTGAGGCTGGATTCTTTAGAATCTGCCCCCCCCGAAGTCCATGGTGGAACGGAGCAATCCGCCCCGTCACCCCACGGAATCCCCCAGGGACGGAGCCTACCTGGCGGTGGCAGTGGCTCCAGCAGTGGATGTGGCGGCGGCTACCGGCGCTACCGGGCATCTGCGACCACAAATGGTGGCCGTCGTAGCAGCCACCATTTGTGTGGCTGCCTTTTGCCGTGATAGGCTACGCAAGTATTTGCGTAAATACTTGCGTAGCCTATCATGGCAAAGAGCAGGGGCGCAAATGGTGGCCAGCATAGGCTGGTTCACATCAGCCTTCTTCAGCAACAACGGCCTGTGCATCTGTTTGGCTGGGGCTGGTGGGCCCTGCTGATGTAATCCAGTCTCAATCCTCCTTGATACATGCAGACCCATATGCCAATGTTGGGAAGGATGCCATACCCACCGGTAGTGCATCTATACCACTAGGTTTTCACCTTTTGCGTGCAGCTAGGGATAAGATTTTACAAGGAGAATTCATTGATGTTTTCTCCTCGTTATTTTGTGATAGGACTCTAAAGATAAGGAGAAATCTGGTGATAAGGAACAAGACAAAGGCAGGCGGAAGAAAGTCACTTGCACCTGGGCCAATTGGTTGCCAATTATATTCGGGTATTACAACAAAATTGGGCCGCGGTGGCTTAGTGGTTAAGACGCTGAACTGCAGACTGGAAGGTCGGCAGGTCAGCAGTTCGAGACCCGAGTGCTATGTGACGGAGTGAGCTCCCGTCTTCAGTCCCAGCTTCTGCCAACCTAGCAGTTCGAAAGCAAGAAATTGCAAGTAGATAAATAGGTACTGCCTCGGCGGGAAAGGTAACAGCGTTCCGTGCACCTCGGTGTTCAGTCATGCTGGCCACATGACCACGGAAGCGTCTTCGGACAGCGCTGGCTCTTCGGCTTAGAAACGGGGATGAGCACCGCACCCTAGAGTCGGACACGACTGGTTTGGGACACCTTTACCTTTTTATTACAACAAAAATTCCCTGGGTGGGGGTGGGTCCTTACTAAATATTTAGATATGATTTATAGGGCATACTCTGAATATGAGGGTGGGGCTTGGCTGGCCTATGACAAGGCCTTTCGTATGAGGCCCGCTGTTGATACCTCTTCTGGGCCATCAAGGAACAGGATCTATGGCCTCAGTTGATGACTCCGGCTAGGACAGGATTTGGCGACAGATCAGACAGTGGTCATATTTTGGCCAAACAGCCACCCAGCTCGACCGTTTGGCCAAATGTGGGGCAGGCGGCTCAACACCACTTGCTCTGCTGGGAGTACAGTTCTAGAGGCTTCTATTCCCAAAATCCGTGCCACTTCCGCCATGAATGTTCCATTTGCAGTGGACAGCACCCATGTACCACCTTTCCTAAAATCAAGGGTTGGTGGGGTCGCATGTGAGATGGACAAGGTGGTAGGAAATCTGAGGGCGGGCAACAACCTCCTCCCAAAGGGACCTAGCCCAGTTAGGATCGAGCCCTTCGATGGCTCCTGGGGCGATATCCATGGAGGGAAGATGCGGTTTACCTAGATCAAGGTTTTATGCATGGTTTTAGAATCCCTTTTCAGGGTAAGCGTACAGCACAATTCTCTAAGAATCAGAACTCAGTTCTCAGCATGGTCCAGCAGTAAAAGCCAAAATTGACAAGGAAGTTGCCTCGGGGCGGGTTCTTGGCCCATTTACAGCAGCACCAATCCCTAACTTGCGGGTTTCTGCCTTGGGCAAAAAGGCGATGGGGGAATACAGGTTGATTGACAACCTCTCCTTCCCAAAAGGTGGTTCTGTAAATGACGAGATCCCAGAGCATTTGTGTTCAGTGCTTTGATTCCGTAATATCCATAGTCTGGAATCTAGGGCATGGGGCATTGATGGGCAAGTGCGATATACAGTCAGGGCCAGAAATATTAGAACAAGGATAACTGTTTTGGCATTTGGCCTCTGTACACCACCACATTGAAGTTGAAAGGAAACACCTAGATGGGAGCGAAGTCAGGACTTCCAGCTGTAATTCAAGGGGTTTGACAAAAGTGGGGCACTAACCATTCAGGAAGTATAGCCAATGGCATACACACACACACACCCATTGTTGGTGGCTCATAAGTAATGGAACGAATGGCTGACAAGCAGCTGCATGGCCAGGGGTGGCCTGTTTCCTGGGTACCCCATGACCAATCAAGCAGATAAAAGGCCTGGGAGTGGTTCTGAGTGTCACATTTGCATTTGGTAGCTATTCACTGGAACTCCCAACATGAGGTCCAAAGAGGTGTCCATGCGAGGAGGCCATCATTGGGCTGAGGAAACAAAATAAAGCCATCAGAGAGATAGCAGAAACAGAGAGAATGGCCAGTACAACAGTTTGGAACATCCTGAAAAAGAAGGAATTAACTGGCAAGCTCAGCAACACCAAAAGGCCTGGCAGACCACGGAAGACAACTAAAGTGGATGACCGCAGAATGCTGCTCATGGTGAAGAGGAACCCTTTCACAACATCTAGCCAGGTCAGGAACGCTGCTGCGGAGGTAGGCATGTCATTGTCAACATCTGCAGTAGGGGTGCACGAAAGTCAATTACCTGGTCTTGCAGCTTGCTTGGCGGTGGGGGGGAGGCGTGTCGCTGCTCCCCCCAAAGTTCAGGCCTGGGGGGGGGCTTCCCTCCTCGCATAGCCGAAATTCAGGCCGGGGGGGAGGCTTCCCGCCTCACCCGGCCGAAATTCAGGCCTGGGAGGAGGCGCCTTGGCTCGCCCGGCCGCGAAATAAAAAGTTTAAAAAAAAAAAAACACGCTCCCGTGATAGGCTACGTGACGATTTACGTAACCTATCACGGCTAGATCTGCAAAGTCAGCCGTGATAGGCTACGTTAATCGTCACGTAGCCTATCACGGGTGACTTTAAAAAAAAAAAAGCGCGTACGCAAATGGTGGCCCCCATAGGGAGCCGCCATTCGCGTTCCTTATTTGGTCGCTGTAGTCTACGTAAATCTTTACGTAGACTACGGCGAAAATAAGGGCAACGCAAATAGCGTTGCCCTTATTTTCGACGTAGTCAAAGTAATCTTTACGTAGACTACCCGGGCCCAAATAAGGAACGCAAATGGCGGCGCCCATGGGCGCCGCCATTTGCATACGCGCTTTTTTTTTTCCAAAGTCACCCGTGATAGGCTACGTAATGATTTACGTAGGCTATCACGGCTGACTTTGGAAATCTAGCCGTGACAGGCTACGTAAATCGTTACGTCGCCTATCACGTGTGTGTGGGGTTTTTTTTTAACATTCACTTTTTTATTTCGCGGCCGGGGTGACGGGGCGCTTCTCCCCAGCCTGAATTTCGGCCAGGTGAGGCAGGGCGCCTCCCCCCCGGCCTGAATTTTGGCTGGGTGAGGCGGGGCGCATCACCCCCCGGCCTGAACTTCGAGCGGAGAACCGAAGCGCTTCCCCCCCCCCACCGCGAAGCAAGCTGCGGGACCAGGTAAGTGACTTTCGTACATCCCTATGTGGAACGAAGCCCCCGTTCCCCCCCCCAAAGCACAAAAGGTACGCAAAATGGAGCACTTACCTGCTCCCGTCCGCACTGACTTGAGAATTCACTTCTTCATCATAGCCGTGATAGGCTACGTAAGTATTTATGTAGGCTATCACGGCAAGCCAAAAAAACCCACCATACGCAAATGGTGGCGGCTATGGCTGCCACCATTTGCGTCTCCTATTTTTTGCCATTTTAGCCTACGTAAATATTTACGTAGGCTATTACGGCGAAAAAAAGGGGAATGCAAATAGCGTAGTGGGCGCCATTTGCGTTCCTTTTTTTCCCGCCGTTTTAGCCTACGTAAATATTTACGTAAGCTATTACGGCGAAAAAAAAGGAACGCAAATAGCACCCACTACGCTATTTGCGTTCCCCTTTTTTTCGCCGTAATAGCCTACATAAATATTTATGTAGGCTAAAACAGCAAAAAATAGGGAACACAAATGGCGCCCGCTATAGCCGCCGCGATTTGCGTATGCTGTTTTGGGGGAGGGGGCTTGCCGCGATAGGCTATGTAAATACTTACGTAGCCTATCATGGCAGCTTTGCAGGATGCAAATGGCGGCCGCTATGGCGGCCGCCACTTGTGTCCACAGCAGCCCGTCCACGGCCGAAATTCCGGCTGCGGATGGCCCTGGCCGGCGGCTATGCGGAGCCACTGCGGAGCGCAGCTGGCCCAGCGAGAATTCCGGGGGGAGGGACGGAGCGCCTCCCCCCCACCGCGAATACAAGCTGCGAAAAGGTAAGTGACTTTTGTACATCCCTACACCCTGCACGCATTGCAAGCGGTGATTGGTCATGTAAATTTTGCATGTCAGGTGGTTGCCCCAGGCCAGGCCTTCCTAAGACAGCTCTGCTGGGCTATGCGTGGACTGCAGCAACCACACCACTGAACCAGAGTCACCTCGGCCATGCGACGTTACCTCGAGGTTTGGTTTCAATTTTTACAGGAGTTCAATGGCATCTCCTTCTGGAGGCGCGAGTTGCTCCTGGAAGTCGACTTGCAGGTTCATTCTGATGCTGCCGGGTCCTTGGGTTTTGGGGTGATCTGAGGTGATCGTTGGTGCACGGAACTATGGCCTGAGGGTTGGTTAGCAGACCAAATTGCCAAGGATTTAACATTTTTGGAGTTTTTCCCAGTCTGCGTAGCAGTGCACGTATGGGCTGACCAACTTGCCAATTTGGTGGTTCACTTTTGGTGTGACAGTCAGGCCACTGTCCACGTCATCAACACCCTGTCTTCCAGCAACACCAGAGTTCTGTCGTTGGTAAGGGCATTCACGCTGCATTGCCTGCAACATAATATCTGGTTCCGTGCCCGACACATACCTGGCCTAGACAACCCGATCGCCGACGCTTTGTCGCATAACCAGGTCTTACGGTTCTGGGGGTTGGCCCCTTGGGCACGTCCATTGCCAGACCCCATGCCAGCAACACTATGGGAGACTGGAGGACTGAGGCGGAACTCGCCATGATGAACTCCAAAGCTCCTCGCACCAGAGCTGCTTATGACAAGGCAGGTAGGGTATTTCATGATTTCCGATGCAATTGGCAGTTACAACAGTCATCGCCCAGCCCTGTGGACCATCTTTTGCAATTCTGCATGTCTTGCCGGAACAGGGGGCTTTCGGCAAGGACTATCAGCAGCCCTGGCCTTCTGGTCTAAATTCAGGGGCGTGGCTGATAACACTCTGGATTTCAGGGTGTGGCGAGCCATTCAGGGTTGGGCCAGGATGTCATCATCAGCCGCAGATTCCAGGCACCCCCTTTCTCCAGACATACTCTTAGGACTCTGGGGATTGTGACCATCCATATGCACTTCGCATTTTCAAGCATCATTGTTTCATGCAGCCGCCTTAATGACTTTCTTTGGGGTTCTCTGGATTTCCGAGCTAGTCATGACATCGAAAGGTGATCTATCTGGCAGAGCTCTGCAATATTCTGACATCCAGGTCCACCTCGATGTTGTTAGGATTTTGCTCCAGAAGTCCAAGACTAGGGATGTACGAAAGGCACTTACCTGTTAGCGGATTATGCTGATGCTGGGGGGGAGGCGTTCCGTCCCTCCCCCCAGAATCCTGGCCGGGGGGGGAGGCGCTCCGTCCCTCCCCCCCGGAATCCTGGCTGGCCGGCTCCACTCTGCAGGGATTCTGTGGAGCCACCGGCCGGTTCCGCCAGCGGCCGGACATCCGGCCTCTGGCTAGCAGGGACGCAAATGGCAGCGGCCGTAGCCGCCGCCATTTGCGTCCCTGCAGTCAGCTGTGATAGGCTACGTAAATATTTATGTAGCCTATCACGGCTGATTTAAAACAAAAACGCGCGTACGCAAATGGCAGCGCCCATGGGCGCCGCCATATGCATTCCTTATTTTGGCACGTCTTAGTCTACGTAAACATTTACGTAGACTAAGACGGCGAAAATAAGGGGAACGCAAATAGCATAGATGGCGAAAATAAGGGGAACGCAAATAGCGTAGACGCTACGCTATTTGCGTTCCCCTTATTTTCGCCGTCTTAGTCTACGTAAATGTTTATGTAGACAAAGACATGCCAAAATAAGGAATGCAAATGGCGGCGCCCATGGGCGCCGCCATTTGCGTACGTGCGTTGTTGTTGTTTTTTAAATCAGCCGTGATAGGCTATGTAAACATTTACGTAGCCTATCACCGTGTTTTTTTTTAAATCTAGCCGTGATAGGCTACGTAAATCTTTACGTAGCCTATCACGTTTTTTTTTGTTGTTTGTTTGTTTTACCTGGAAATGGCGGCGGTGGTGACAGCCGGTCGGAAGACTGGCCGCCACAGCCGCCGCCGCCACACTGCCGCCGGAGCCGCCGCCGCCAGGAAGATCCGCCTAAGGTAAGTCCCCTCCCGGGGGGGCAGGGAGGCCGTTCCGCCACCACTTTCAGGGGGCCGAATGCACTGGCATTCGGCCTCCCCGAGATCTGTGGCAGAACTTTCGTACATCCCTATCCAAGACTGATCAGTCAGGTAGGGGTGCGATGGTGTCACTTTTGCCAGCACAGG
This sequence comes from Heloderma suspectum, assembly GCF_057233095.1. Taxonomy (NCBI): domain Eukaryota; kingdom Metazoa; phylum Chordata; class Lepidosauria; order Squamata; family Helodermatidae; genus Heloderma; species Heloderma suspectum. The sequence goes on from NC_139458.1 coordinate 280,876,743, forward strand.
CTGAGGAACTATGCCCTGTCAGGGCAATGGCTGTTTTTCTGGATTTGAGAGGGCTCTCGGAAGGTCTGCTGTTTTGCCATTCTGATGATTCTCCACTGACGAAATATCAATTCTGAGCTGTTACTAAGTCAGCATTGGGTACCCTTGGTCTAGATAAATTTCTCTTTGGGACACATACTTTCTGAACAGGGGCCACTTTGAAAGCGGTGTCTTTGGGTTTCTCAACCAACTAGGTGAAGGCGGTGGGCAGATGGCGCTCCAAGGCCTTCAGGGCTTATGTCAGGCCTCTACCTTGTTATGGTGGCAACCCCTCCCCCTAGTTTATTCTGGTTCTTACTGTTTTCTTGTTTCCTCTAGATTGATGGAATGGACGTGAACCCGTGCATGTGCTCCTATGCAGATACAGCATGGAGTTCTGGGCTGGTCGGAGGGCTTCCAGGTCAGGCTGCGGACCTCAGCTCGGACTGACCTGGCATGCCTGCGTACAGTGGCTTGGCAGACTCAGCATGTGGTGGGACTGCCTCCTACCCACTCTATTCCATCAAGGTTTGGTGCGTGTCCCCCTGCAGGTTTTGGTGCTGCATCTTGGGGGAAATGACCTGGGTTGTTTAAAAGGAAAGGGCCTTATTTTGCAAGCATTGGGGGATTTTCAGGTTATTAGGAGCTGTTGGCCAGGGGTAACCATCGTTTGGTCATGCTTGCTCCCCAGACCTTTCTGGCAAAATGTTGAGAACCAGCGGGCCATTGAAAGGGCTCAGCAGAAAGTTAACAGGGAAATGGCTCTGGGGCTATTCCAGCATGGAGATGGGATCATTTCTCATCCAGAAATTCTACGGACATGGGGGGAGCTCTATAGGCAAGACGGGGTGCACCTAGGCATGGCGGAGAATTCCGCCACCCTGCAGAATCCCCCCTTGGATGAAGCTTACCTGGGGCGGATGTCCCGGCAGCGGTGGCTCCGGCAGCAGCGGCAGCTGGTCTCTTGGCCAGCTGCTGTGGCTGCAAATGGCAGCTGCTGTGGCGGCCACCATTTGCATCCTGCCAGGCTGCCGTGATAGGCTACGTAAGTATTTACGTAGCCTAACATGGCAAAGAGCAGGGGCGCAAATGGCAGCCTGGCAGGATGCAAATGGCAGCTGCAGCAAATCACGGCAGCCTGACAGGATGCAAATGGCAGCTGCAGCAGCTAGCCATGGCCGGAACTCCGGCTGCGGACAGCCCTGGCCGGTGGCTCCGCGGAGCCGCTGCAGAGCCAGCCCGGGGAGGATTCCGGGGGGAGGGATGGAGCGCCTCCCCCCCACCGCAAATCAAAGCTGCGAAAAGGTAAGTGACTTTCGTACATCCCTAGGTGCACCTGTCTGATTTAGGTAATTATATACATATTTCTGTTGGATCTGCAAAGGGACCTGCAGGAAGTAATTCAGCGCAGGTGGGGGGAGTTTGACTAAGCAATAGGCTTGTCACTCCTTGCGGCTGTTAGGACAGGCATTGGGGATGAGAATAGGGATAATGAGCATTCAGAGGCACAGTTGTCGTGACAAGTGACGACTGAGGCTCCTGCTCTGGGTTTCATGGTCCATCGGGGGGGATAAGGGTTACCTGGGAGGCCAACTCAACTCACCCACGTGGTGTTGTGAAGCCCGGGCAGGGGTGACAGGGGAAGGCCTACCTCCCCCAAAAGGGGTAGCCCTGTGGCGTGGTGAGATGACACGCCACCACACACGCTTTGAATGTTTTCGCCCATGTCAGGGACAGCTAGTGGCTGGCCCAGTTTAGTTGCATGTCCTGTTTTCCCCTTTGCAGATTTATCAATAAATGTGGCCCAATTTGAACCCAAGAACCTGTGTCAGTTTCCTTATTTCCCCATCTCCATTTGCAACTGACTTTCCCCACATAGCTACACTTTTAGCAAATGTATATACAACAAAAGAGATGTGTGTGATCTACCACACAGATGATGTTGTATACATTATTATGCTAAGTGAGTTGTGGACTTCTAACCTTTAGAGCTAATTCTCACTGAGTTTAGGTTATACCACTTCAGATTGCATGTGAGGGCTCGCTCACATGATAATGTTCCCAAATACGAAAAAACCTCACTGCACATTCAAAACTAGATGTCAGGAAGAACGGTTCTAGCCTTCTTCTTTACATCCAGCTTTCTGTGTGCATGGCAGCTTTGGGTATGGAGCAGCAGGCAGTTATGTTATATGAGCCCTCATCTGCAGTCTGAAGTGGCACAGGTCTACCAGCTCAGTATAAGCCTTACTCATTAGGATCCTGGTTGGTATGCAAATGTCTTGTGTGCTCTATGCCCTACATTTTGGCAACCGGGGGAGGGTGCAGCCCACAGTGGGTTCTGGGAGTGGGAAACTGGCCCCCAGACCATTTGAAGTTGCCTACCCCTGCCCTAAAGTCTTGGGGATATGCGCATATTGGAAGTCCACAGGATGTTGGAGAGGCAATGTGCCTAAAATACATGAGCAGAGACTGTGTGTGCCCTCAACCAAAGCACAGAATTAGATTCTACTTTTTCTGAGTGTGGTTTACCTTCATAAAGAAGGGAGAGAAGGGAGAAGCCAAGCTGAGCTGTACTGAGGGATAGGAGGGTGGCTTTTCTTCCCAGTGGAACCCAGACTATTACCCTTTAGGACCATACAAGGAAAGAAGAAGACCTTTTCTCAGCATAGTGTGGTGCACAAGAACCCCAGGATGTGAAGCAACACTTACGCATTGCCACTGCCACATGGAGTCCCAGGCAACCTCTGCACAGCCCAAGGGAGAAGCAGTAATGATATGGATCTTCATGAGAACCAAGCCCAGTTGATCTCCTTTCACTCTGCAGTGGCTATATATTGGATACACAGAGACAATTCCTTTCTAAATAAAATGTACGTTCAGCAAGGGACACATAGGAATAGTATACTTGGATTGGATTTTGGGCATAAATATTTATTACAGTTTAATCTTTTCCGAGGACATCACTCATAAAACCAGAGATGAAGAAAAGTCAAAGTGACAGGAAACAGATGAATGCTAACATATTTGAACTTTCAAACAGAAGTAGGCAGTTTTGATATTAACACAGACTCTTCCTTTGTCATGTTCAGTATATTGAACAGTTATTTTAACAGACTGGATGTGTTATAATATCATCAGCCACCCTCCTTCCAAGAACACGTAGCGGTGAAAGGAAGAGGGTATTTTGTTCTCCCCCTCCCCCCCCCACTCACAATCTGATGTTCGGAAGAACAAAATAGTTTTGCTTCAGATGTTCAGCTAATATTGATCTAGAAAAGAGGAAGACATACCTTGGGGTTTCAATTTCTTTTAGCTGTGCAAGGAAAATGCAGGTAAGTACTTTTTCTTTGTGCTCTCCTCAGCGACAGAAGATAAAACCAGACACAACATTTCACAAACAGTCATGGCTAGAGAGCACCAGCTGCCTCTATTTTGATTGTCCCCTTATGAGCACCATGGCTCAAAAGGTTCCATTTTGTCTGGACTGGAGAGATTGAGCAAAACGTCAATGCACTCAAAGTTTCCTACTAAAATCCTCTGAGGGAGTCTCCTCTATACACTGGTATGGGCCCTACTAAAACCATTAAACAGAAGTGTTTATTTAGTGCATAAACCTTTCCATATAATTATTTTATACATAAATCCTGAAACCGTTAATCCTCAATCTTCCTCCATTCCCAATCTAATAAGAGCAACATTATATCACCTATCGATTGCCTATGAAGAGCCCTGAGATTCCAAGTGTCCTTTACAAAGTCAGATGCAGGAGACAGCAAAACTGATAGACCACAAGTTGGGATGTGCTAGGCACGCCACCTAATTAAGTTTCTGGTGCTCCTGGTTAGGGGCCTCTTCTTGCACCCCTGAACTCCAGATGATTCCAGCAGAGAGTTTTGCAGCAATAAAAATAGCCTGATAGAATGTGAAATCTCAGCTTTGATCGCTCTTTTTTTTTTTATTTGCAGTCCCTCTTCTTGTGAACTCTGCCTAGTTAACCCAAGAAAAACTTTTCTTTTTATTCTTTTAGGTTTACCCTAATGGAAAGGATCCCCATTCCTTCCTGTGTTTTGGACATAACTCACCCACACACTCTTGCCAGCTTTCCTTTTAGCACTGCAACTGTCCTCCCTTCCGCCCCAGTGCCAAAGCAATCACCCATACAGCCTCCCTGGCTGGCAGCTTCATCATTTCTTGTCCCACCTCTCTCTCTCTCTCTCTCTCTGTTGGGACAGCCTTCACAATTAATGGTTAAATTGCTATCTTACTTACTTTGTCTATAAACCCCCATTAATGGAAAAGCTCTGATCTTATCTGCCTTATGAGAGCACTTCACTACCCTGACTAAATGATCCTAAGTTACGCATGTTGCGTTCCTCCTGTGTATTTGGGAAATGTGCTAGTTTCTGGGCTGGTTCTACCAGGTGGACGACAGATTGCCCTCTGGCAGAATAGACCCAGGCTTGCACTGGGAAAGGTTCCCCTAACACATTTGAGCTAAATTCCCCCAGCCATGTGGGCGTATTCCCTGAACACAAAGAAGTAGTTTGCAGAGATGTATAAAGGTACATGGTGCAGTGGTAAGAGTGTGGGACTGGGAGCTGGGGGATCCGGGTTCTAGTCCCCACTCAGCCATGGAGGATCACTGGGTGACTTTGGGCCAGTCACAGACTCTCAGCCCAACCTACCTCACAGGGTTGTTGCTGAGAGGATAAAATGGAGAGGAAGAGGATAATGTAAGCCACCTTGGGTTCCTTGCAAGAGGAAAAAGGACAGGATATAAATTAAATAAATAAATAAATGTATTGTTTTGAGCAAGTTTGGTAACACAGTAGACATGGTTTGAATTAACTTTCACCATGGCCAGTACAATATCAAAGTGGCATCACTGCCAAAAGCAGATTGACCAGGTTTTCATCATGTGGTGCTTGTCCTGCAAACATTACATTACTTTCCCTCTTTAGTCCTCTTCAGACGTTGCCATTCATGCATAGGGCTAAACCTGTGGTCGGGAAATGGAACTGTGCCTCTTGGATATCCATGCTTTGATGCAGGCATCTATAAAGGGGAAGTCTTTTCATACACAGTTGTATTCACAGTTTTCCATATGCTTGGGAACCCTGCATGATCTGTGTTCTCGACTGCATGGCCACCTTTAGTCTTACATGCAAAGATTGTCCCTTGCAGATGTCTGTCTCAATACCAGAACATCCAAAGGATGGGGTATCTGCAACATCAGGGGTGGGGCCAGGAGGTATGGGCCTGCTCCTTGTCTATGTGTTTATGCTGACATAAACACCCAATGTGGGCTTTTATCTTCCTTCCTTGTTTGTTTGTTTATATAAACAAAATTTATTCTATTCCACCCATCATTCTCATGGATAGCAGGATGGTATACAATAGCATAATCCTACCAAGTACAATTCAAGAAAATAATACTATTTTTAAAAATTGCTTTTCACCATTTTGTTCCTATACTTTCTTCAATTTTATGTATATCTATATATCTATCTATACACTGAAAAACAATGCATGGCCTATATGCCATCTTCTTCCTGTCTGTGTTAGGGTGATGGCATTTGTTTAAATAGCCACTGATGTGCATTTCTTGGAGGAATCCTTTCCTAAGAGAAACTGAACCACCTCCAAATGCCTAGAGAGCAGAAAGAAAAGAATAAAGGTCCATGAGTGGTGCGGTACCTAATGATTACTACTCTTTTTTAATGTTTTACATTTTACCAGAGATCCACTGAGGAGGATACAAAATGAGGATACTGGTAGAAACCTCCTCTAGACCCTCTCTTTCCTGTCATTGTTCTCCCATCTCATTTGCAAGCACAGATACTGATGTTACTGCCAGGTCCTTGATTATGCCTACCCAGTTGTCTATGGTCTCTCTGGCTGGTTCATCCTGCTGCCTTCTACCTTGGTCTATAGAACTGTAGTATAACTGAGTCATGTACTCCGGACAGTTTAAGAAGCCCATTTTAAACGTGCCTTACATGGCTGTTCCATTTTTTCTATAACTCTTAGCAAGTAACCCTGAGCCAATTTTCTTTCTCAAGACAGCACACATATGATGCTTCTCATCAAGAACAGGGGGATCTGTTCACTGTCTGAAATAAGCCATTTAGGATTTCTTGATTCTTCCCCAATACACATCTATTTCACTCTATAAGTAAACATTACACACAGCATTTCAATGGCTTCCCTTGCATCCCATGGGTTGTATCCAATGTTAGTCCTGCTTAGAGTAGATCCATTGAAACAAATGGGAGTTAATTTAGACTAACACTGGATACAACCCCATGGAATTGTCTTCCATAACCATTTTTTTTAATTTAATTTTCACTTTTTTCACCTGGAAGGCAAAGAAAAATAAGACTATGAATAAGAATAATAATAATGGATTGCCACTTGACATCATACCTGGGGGAATCAGAGAAACCACAAACCACAAGACCTACAAACTTGGGGGAAAATGTAAAATTTGTAAAACAATACCATTGCTGGAGAATAAATTAGATAAGTGAAATAAATTCTCAGAAGGATCACCTTCCATTCCTCTTCTTGTATTCTTCTTACATGTGCTTAATCATTAATATGCAAAGCATTTTTTTTTTCATAAATGGCAGGGTGAATGCAATATATTTGTAAGACAGAAATACATTTGCTACATACTAATTTATTTCAATTATGTTCATCCAAAGAGCAGCAATTTTCATTTGCATGGGGAAAACTAAGGCTTTAGCCCTACCAAAAGAGCTCCCAAAAGGTAGATAATGATTAAGTACTCTTACCTCAAATATAAACAGGAATATTATATTTTGTACATTACATTTGCTCTCTATTTACTTTACTCTTTCCTAATTATTAACAGGATATTTGATGGCAACCTCAGGACTACAAATAACAGGGCGACTGCATTAGTTTCAGTGAATGATTGCCACTTAACTTTTGCATGATTATGGAAACTATTATAATTTGCTTTCATACTTTCTTTCTCAAAGTAGATGTGACTCAGCAGGAAAGAATGAGTTGCTAATGCGTTCCCATATAAAAATCTTGTACATTGTGCCAATCAAGAATACTAAAAATGAATTCATAATGGCTGCTAATATTCAGAGCTATAATATTGGGTTGCCACTATTGAGCCTTAAATAAGTGTCTGAAGGCTTTAAAAACTGTTGCCTTTCAATCATACAGCTGGTGATGCAGAACTTTTCCATAATACAGATATTCATGAAAACCAAACCTCAGCTTATAAACATTGCAAAATTGTGCAAAGTACTTCCACAGTCTATGGTCTCTGTGGAAATGAATGATTCCCCACACACAGTTCTTAATGGCAATCCATTCTGAAGGCCTTTGGGCTCAATTCCAGGGGCTCAAACCTGAACAGGCAAACAGGTTGAGACAGCCGCCTTCCTCCCTTTCTAAAACTCTGATCAGTTTTTAAACTGAGCATGTGCAGAGTGCCTTCCCTTCGGCACAGGATAAGCAGAGTCATACCTGTGATTTGGTAGCAGAGCTTCTAGCTCAGAAGGTATTGCTTCTAGGCAGACCTTAAACAGTATTCAAATTTGGGCAGTGGGGAAGGTAGAAGGGCCTTAATGAAATCCACAAGCACAGCCTCCGGACTGCCACCAAGTTTTGCAAAATCATCTCTCCCATAGCCTTCTAAAGAAGAAGCTAAGGGGAGCATCACAAAAGGTAAGAGGGATGATATGATATGTAATTTGAACACTGATCTTAAGTGTGGTGTCCTTCTTACAAATGTGTTCTCAATGTGGGATATGTTCCAGTGTATCAAATAGGACTAAATCCCGTGGTAAGTATGCATAGGATTTCAGCTTCAACTGTACCTGCTAGAGATGGGTGAGAATTTTGGTTCGGTTCAGTTTTGATAAGAATTTACCAAAAGCCACAAAGTTCTCCATATTTGGCACAAAAAGAACTTGAGGGTTTAAAAAAAAAAATGGGAGGAATCAAAACTGATTGATTCATCCATTCAGGTCCACGGCTTTGAATGCTTAGCTCTAAAAAGGCTGGGTTTGAGTCCCTGTGCATTCAGTCACGTTGGTGGTGCTGAATTACGGTCCTTTTTTCCAACAGGCTCCTCGTCTTTAATAGCTATGTGGCAGGCGGATTTTTATCGTTTTAATTGTTGTGAACTGCCCAGAGAGCTTTGGCTATTGAGTGGTATAGAAATGTAATCAGTAAATCAATAAACCTTCATCCTCCCCACGCTGGGAATAGTTGTACCTATTGAATTGGCTAGTGCAGATGGCTGAGATTTCGTTTCTGATCATTTACCAAAAGTTCGCAAAGATTTTCATAGTCAGGAAAGAACTTGAGATTTAAGTAAAATCAAATGCAGGAGAAAGCAAAACTGACAGATCCGCCCATCCCTAGTATCTGTATGGCTGGAAAACCATACATTACTAAGTACTATCCTAAACTGAAAAATGGTTCAATTATGCTGCTCCAGCATTTGCCCCCACATTTGTTTGAACTTTGAACTGAAAGTATATGCCAACGTTACCTGTGGTGTTGTGGGAGAATGGCTTCTTCTGATGCTGCTTGCTAACCTTGTGGATTCAATGTAATGTGAGAGGCGTTCCTGATGCAATTTTTACCCCACATGCCAGCTTTGCTCCAGTTCCTGGGAGGGTTGCCACTGACATGGAGAAGGAGTGGCATGGACTCCTGCCACATGACTTCAGACTTGTGATGTTACTAATACTTACAGGAAGAAGCCCTCCCTGCCTTGGCTCCCATGCCACTAAAGGTAACAGTGGAAGGGACCCAAAGTCTAGTATCTCTCTCAGCTAGATTAGGAACACAGGAAGCTGCCTTAAACTGGGCAAGTCCACTGGTCCATCTGGCCCAATGTTGTCGACACTGACAGCGGCTCTCCAGCCAGGAATTTTTCCAGTCGTTCCTGGAGAGGCCAGGGATTGAAACTGGGATGTTTTGCATGCAAATCATGTGCTATGTCAAATCCCACATCGCATGAGTGGACTTCCGCTTGTGCAACAGGACATGCCCCTTCTCCACTCCCTCCTTCACTCTCCTAAAATCTGCTCAAGAGGACTCCCCCCCCCCAACTCTCCAAAACAGATTTTGGGAGTGTGGGGGACTGTAGCAGGGGGGCAGAATTGCCCCCTCGCCTTCTGCAAGCCATTCCGTTGGCAGGAGGGGCTAATTGGATACATTCTCTGGCATTTTACTTTCTCATTATTTACTTATAACCATACAAATATAGCAAGGCTCCATTTACAGCATATCCTCCCCTCCTCCCACACTTCATATTTTCTCCCCTCCAACAAGAACTGAAATTATTTTATCCAATGTACTGTAACTCACTCCTCTCTCTGTTTATTTATGGTATAGTATAATCTGGACAATGTTACGGTATCAACTTACCGGTGGCTATTCATCTAAAATGGAGGAAGTATTCCTCTAATGACCAAATGCTGAGGACAAACACAACAGGGGACTGTGTGTTTTACAGTGGAAACTGTCTGGACACTGCTGGAGACAGAGCACTGCAGCAGATGGACTTTTGCCACTTCCAGAAAGGCCTTTCTAATGCTCTTATGTCGGCCTCTCCATTAGAGCAGACGTGGACAACCTTTGGCCATACTGACTGGGGCTGTTGGGAGTTGGTGTGAAAAAAGATCTAGGATCCCCACACCGGCATTAGAAGAGGAGGATCCAAGTTTGGGTATCCTGGCTTTCTAAAGATGGCTGGATTAGGCTGCTTCCTTTTCCATCAAACTCTGAAGCTCTATGGTAATTGAAACAACAAACAACGACAGGCATGTTGAGATTCAGGCAGGCAGGATATGAAAGCACAGAAGCATTCGATGACCAGTATCTTTAAAATTATGGACATACATTTGTCTTTGCTCTTAAAAAGGGGGAGGTGGAAGAATGATGATTAAATTAAAAAAAGACTTAAAACTACGGTAATGCTGAACTTTAAACTACTTATTTCGACCTCTACTAAAGATATAAGACTCTAAATGGGACACATAACACAGTGATTGACCTTAGTAAGAAAGGAAATGTACGGATGGTAAACTCAAGCCTTCCTTCCCTCCTCCCTTGGAATGATGAATGCATTTAAGCACAGAGCTGGCATTTTTAGCAAGTCAGTGAGACATGTTACACACAGCAAAATCAAGGCAGCACAACTGGAATATTCCTGCTTTATGCGAAGTGCACCAACCCTGTCTCCTTGATCCATGACAGGCAGAAATGGACTTAGACATACATGGCTTGAATCGAAGGTTATAACATAATGTGGGACATCTGAGCCCTCCACAATTCCACTCCTGCCTTTTTAGTTTGGCTGCTCTTAAACAGAACACTCCTCTAGGACAGGCCAGGATTAGTATCCCCCCCTTGCTGATGGGGTGGCAGCGGCAGCTGAGATGGCGTAAGGATGCCCAGTGAATTCATGGCTGAAGCATGAGGCTCCGAGCACATAGCTCACGCTCTTGACCACTACGCTGCAGCCCTGTTCACTCACACTCTTGTTCACTACACTGCCAGTGTAGGAGCAGCGGCTTCCCTATGGCAACATCCCACAGTGCTGCAGCAAGCCTCTGAATGCCAAAATCACACGGGTGGAGATGGTGTTAGAAGGGAGTAAAGAGAATGGGTTAGGGTGGCCAGCTATATGTTATGAAAAAAGAGGAAATGCATTTGTCAAAAAAGAGGATAAAAGAGACACTGGGTAGCACAAAAATCGCATATGCTTATTTATATGCATAGCTGCAAATTTAGAAGTAATCACTGTAATTTAAGTAGACATGTAACACATGCTACCATGGTGGTGAAGATTGTGACCAGGGCCCAGTGTACACGGGGAATTTACCATGGTGCTAACTGCGCCTCACACGCTGGCATGAAACATGACGTTACCCCGCAATCATTATCAATCCCAGGTTTTCTTCCCTGTAAAAATCGCATTTTTGCCAAGTCATTTTGTGACAGATTTTCTCTTTATGGCGGCTTGGGACTCAGTGTGTCCTAAACTTGCAGTTCAGTGATGGCTGGGGGAGTGGGGCTGGGAGGAGGAATGGAAAGTCGCCTCCAGCAAAGGGTGGACCCTTCAGAGGAGAGAAGTTAATCCCTTCCACATCAAGTCCACCCTCCGCTGACCAAAATCAGTTTTTTTTTAAAGGAGTATTTCCTAATGCGCACTTCCGGAGGTGTGAATCTGTGAATAGTACACGCATCTCATAGCTCTGCAGAACAGCAACAGCTTTCTCCAGTGAACTAAAGAATGAATGTAAAGCTGCTTCCCGCTCCCCCAGCCTTAGTGAAAAAGAAAGTCAAGCCTTACCGGCTCTCTCTTTTGTGGTTTTATTTCCTTGCCTCAAGGAACGAGGTGAAAATGCGGGCTATACATGTCTACTCAGAAGTAAATCACACTGTCTTTCATTACACTTACTCAGCACACAGGAAGGAGGGGTGGGGAATTGGAAACTGCTTTTGGGATGACTTTGAAAAAAAACTCTCCACTCATCAGCTGCATCACACTTGCGGAGATGTGATTCTGTGAATAAGACAAACATCTCGCTCTGCTCAGCATGGGTAGCCTCCATAAAACACATCTACTCAGAAGTAGATTGAAGTAGACATTGTCTTCAATTGCACTTACTCAGCTTGGGAGGGGAATTGCTTTAGGAATGACATTTTCTCTCTCTCTCTGCTCATCTGCTGCACCACACCTATGCAGAAAGCTTGTTGACGTTGCAAGACTCCACCTCTATATAGCCAAATTAATGTGTTTTAAGATTAGGTTTGCCTCAGGAAAGCAGGATTTATACCTTGTCTCACTGCATTAATTGCCTATGTGTGCCATGGGAGAAGTAAATGCGAGTTCAGGAAAATGCATTTTTGAACTGCATCAGCGCCAGGAGATGCCTCTGTATAGATTGGGTCCAGGTACTAATTTCAGGGCCCCTGCTGCTTTCGGCTTCTTATGGCTCATCTTTTAGCTTGATTTGGACTGGACAACCCTTCAAATAGAGGGCACCTTCAAATAGAGGCCCATCCTCTGTAAAGTAGGACACCTGGCCATCCTAGATCAGGTGTGAGGAACCCATACAACTAACCTTGCCTATATGATTCCAGTATTCCATTGCTTACTGTAGTGCAATGGGACCACACTAAGGGGAAGTAGCTGGATGAATGGGGCCTATTCCAAGAATTAATTACAACCAGGGTGGTATGCTACACATTAAACACAAATGCATGCAACAAAGCCTATGCAGTTTTGGAGCAGCCATTTCATGAAAAACTCCATTGTGAACAATTTAGTAAACTCTCCATCGTCCCCTGATATACCATAACAGTAAATATATACAGAACCTTTAATACGTTTTACAGTGAAAATAACCACCATGTCACAGGCCATGACTGGAGACACTGCCACTCAGCATGTTTTTAAAAATGCCTCTTCTGTTGGGACTGATTGAGCATCAGTTAACTTAACACTAAGGAGAAAGCAGAACTGTGGCACCTGTTTGAGTAATATGTGTGAGACACTGACTAATCATCCTACTCGTCAAGATCTGGTACTCTGCCCACAGGTCCAACCTGGCATGGAAAAAGGTGTGCAACAGTGTCACTGAGGTAGCCATGTTTTTCAGAAGCTGGGTTCAATCTGCTCCTTCTTCCACATATTGCGTGTGCAGACATGAGAACTGAGGAGTTGGCTGATGTCAACAGACTCTGCTTGGTGTCACTCCCAACTATCTTTGAGATATGATGGACGAAGTACTGCTTCTCCTCATGGATAAAATCATTCACTCCAGCTGTGTGCTTGTATTATACTTTGAATGATCAAAGCAGGTTGGCAGCAAGGAATTACCTTGTCCCAGAGGAATACCTGAAATTTGAGGCTTTTCGGGTAGATGTCCTTTGTGTGTTCAGCTGTTACCAGAAACAGCCTCAAGTATGATGCTGCCACCACCCTTTGCATGATGAGGTTGATAGTCAGGTCTAAAATCTGTGCTCTTATGGAGAAACCTCTGCTTGGCAGATAGGGTGGGGGGAAGAACTCTACAGGAGAGTACTAAAATAGGCCAGAATGAGACTAAACAACGGAAGGAGTGACCTAATTACAAAGAGGTCAAGGAGGTGTAAGGAGCTCCACAAGTTTGTGACCGATACCCTGAGTTGTGGAGAGTATTTTCACTGAAGTGAGTCTCTCAGCAACTTCCTTGAAAAAAGCTCCACATTGACAACCACCTCATCAATGTCGACAAATCCTTCTCTACCTGCTCCCCAGACATGAATCTCAAGATGTTCAACACACTGGGAGCCAAGTTGAATCTCACAGATCTGGGCATGGATGAATATTGGGCACTGAGTGTGTTGAGAGTGTGCATGGCATGGCTTTGAGGGAACAAGATCAAATTCTTCAGTGTTGCTGAATTATAAGAACATTGCTATAATCCCTGCTTGCATACTTGCCCCCGAAACCCACAGTACTGATATTGTGAGACTTAGAAGAGCAAATGTGCTCAAAAGTATAAGCAGGGCCTTACTGTCTGTGGTGCTCAAAAGTATAAGCAGGGTCTTACTGTCTGTGGCCGGAAACACAAAATGTCTATCTGTACATCCATGATAATCTGCCACCATTGCCCAGCTGGGATCTCTGACCAACTGTTTTGCACTGGCTGCAGAAAAAGGAACGTATGATGTGAAACAGGTCTACGGTGCGAGTACACAAGTATTTTAAGGGTACTGACAAGGAAGTGACAGAATGTTACCTTGTCTGAATAAGAAAGTTAAGAAGAGGTTCTGGCCAAAAAGAATAAGTTTCTTTAATATGGTTTGAGTACTTTGTTTTAAGTAGGGAAACTGAGGCCATTCTGCCCTTATATAATTTGTGTAACATGCTGTCCTGATCACTGCCTGTTGCTCAAGTTCTTCTTAATAAACATATACACATAACATGTGTTTCATCAGGGGTTGGGATGGTTCTGCTAGTGAATCTGTCACTTGGGTGAGATAAATAACACTTTTTATTCTTTTAGATTGTAACTTAGTATCTTTTAATTGCTACAATTTTTCAAATGCTTATTTGATAAACTCCTATCCAAGTTAAAAGAAACCTAATTTGTTATGGTGCGATACTTAAAAAAAAAGTATCTCTTCCCTCAAAAGGACTGAAGCCATGTAAGCTGCATGCACAAAAACACAATTCCAGATGGCTACATTTAGTTGTTGTTTTTTAATTCAAAGCTTTCTTTTTGGTCACTTTCATTTTTGAACATTTTCCGTAATGGTGCCAAGCTTATGCATGGGCATGTTCATATTTTCTGAAGAGCTTCTCTGCACCACCATCCAAAAGCCACTGGACTATTCTGGATTTCACACTTCCTAAAAGTGACCTCTTACCATTGTGCATTACCCTGTCCACACCACCATAAAGTATGTGTTATAAATAAATGGTTGATCTTTTGATGCCATTGACCGCCACACCTTTTCTTCTTTTGTTCAAAACCCAATGACTCATGCATCTATGCTGTCCAGAATCCTAAAATATCCAAATAGGGTGGGTGGGTGAGAGACTGAAAATACATATTAACACTCAAATTATAAGCCTAAGTGATAAGCCTGTAGACATATCCAAGTGGGGCTTCAGTAATCAATCACAAAAAAAAACTAGTACAGAATCTTATGTAAAATACAGAGACAACAGCTGGGGATGGTGATGAAAGACAAGTGCGCAAGTGCCAGCCAACTAAAATAGATAAAAATTCACAACAGCATGGAGGGGTGGTGCAAGAATGAGAAAGATAGGAAGCTACTTTATAGTGAGTCAGGCCATTGATTCATCTAGGTCAGTATTGTCTATCTTCCCTATCCTTGATATCCTAGATCTTCCCTATCCTTGATATCCTAGATCTTCCCTAACCTGGGTCCCCATATGTTGGACTACAGCTCCCATCACTCCCAGCCAGCATGGTTAATAGTCAGGGATGATGGGAGTTGTAGACCAACAACATCCGAGGACCCAAAGATGGGAAAGGCTGGTCCATGTTGACGGGCAGTGTCTCTCCAGGGCTTTAGACAAGGGTTTTCCCCAGCTGTATTTGGCAATGTCAGGGGTTGAACTTGGGTCCCTTTGCATATGAAGCATGTGCTCTGCCACTGATCAATGGGCAGCCCCCAACCTGAACAAGGACAAGAATATGGATGAGCAGGAAAGCATGCTTTCCACGACTAGTGCCATACACTCCCACTGGACTCCTGGTGAGACGTGTCAGGGAATGTTCACTCATGACTCACTGGATCTAACAGAGCCTGAGTGTTGAGCCACCAAGTTCCAAACTGAAATTGAATCCACCAGCACTTGATCAAAGGAGAGAGCAACTAATTTAATTTGCCTAGGGAAGTGGGATTTGCAATTTGATGTCACCTTATAATAAATTGCAAAGAAAGCAGAAGGAAGGGGTTACAAAAAATAAATGACTGAATATTGAGAATGCCAAATTAATGTCCCAGAAACCCACTCCCCACCAAGAGCTCATCTCTTGACTTAAAAAAGGACTCCAGGACAGAGGAAGGCAAATACTTGTTCCAGCTGGACCCTCCCCACCCCAGGGGAGATGTAATACTTTAAATTTAATATGTAATTATATATTATTGTGATTTAATTATTTTAATTTCATGGGATGTATCCAATGTAAGTCTAAAAAAACACATTCATTTCAATGCCTCTGCTCTAAGGGGGACTAACATTGGATACAACCTCATGTGAATACTTTGGGCTATCAACTTCTGTTTCATTTATGTATTTATTTGTTACAATTATTTCTATGCTGCCTTTCAGGATAGAAATCCTACAAAGGTGGACAAGTGACATAAAAATGATAGACACCCTTTCCTTGGAAATCACCAATGTAAGATGTGAGGAGCCCAGAAACTGAGGAGAGCATAGAAGTCTGGCAGCATGTGATACAAAGAAAGCATACAGCAGCAGCAGGAGAGGAAATAATCTATGCAATGGAGGTGTCCCAGCGGGGAACGGAACAAAACAAATCCAGGAAATTTGTGGTAACTCTGCTCCATCAGACCCTAGATCTGCCGGCTAACTATAATTTGGGCACAGACAATGCTCTCTGGTGCCTGCATCAAGACTAAGCCCAGGATATTTGATTATTCAGTTCCTCACATTTATTACTTTGAAACCTAATAAAGAGCCCCAGTAAAAGACTGCAGACCAGGGTTGGGGAAAGAGATAACATATATGCATACTGTCTTACTTCATGATGTTGCAAGGATGTCAATCAAGACAAAATATTAGAGAATGCATCGCATGACTCAGGGCAAACAACTAAGGCATATTTACACTATTCTTTATATTAAAAGAGACACCCCTCCCGCGCCCCGACTCATTTTTAAAGAAGTCAGTGAGAGACAGTGAGTTCTGAATGACCTGACTGGGAACTGTGATTTGCAAATGTATAGTTGCAGAAGATTTGAATAAGTCAGTGGAATTTTTTTTTCATTTTGTGGTATTATTCCTGGTACATTTATTTGGCTGTTTTGTTCCTTTTCATTGAGAAAGAATACACTATTGTTCAGGTACTGTACAGTACCTCTTTTAGCTTTAAGTAGTATTGCTAATTTGGCAGCCTACTCGGAAAGTCAGTAACAGAGGGAGCAATCCTATGGCCCCTAGACAGCACCTGGGGAGCCATACGATATCTCGGACTCCTGGCTCCAAGATCTAAGACACGGCTCTGACTGTGGATCCAGAAATCCGCACCCCCAGCCCCATCGCAGCTGGCGCAGAGAGAACTGCATTGGCTGCCTCTCTAAGGTCGCAAAAGCAACCTTGGAGAGGTGGTCAAGGGGGCATTTCTGTGGGTGGGGAAGGGAAAGAACTGGAGAGGCTGACCTACAAAATACTCCCAGGCATCTCCAGCCTCTTTCCGTCCCCCTCCGCGGAGCCCCAGCTAGAGGAGTGAAAAAGCCCATCTAGCTAAAATACAGAATGGGAGGAGCGGGGAGGCGAAGATCGCCTCTGCTGCTCCTCCCACTCTGCACTGGATGGTCATTAGGGATGTTAGAGAATTCCACCATAGATCCCGGGGGGGGGAATTCCAGTGAATTCGGCCCCCCGGAATCCATGGCGGAATGGAGCCTCCACCCCTCCACCCCGCGAAAGCCCCACGAAACAGAGCCTACCTGGCTGAGGCTCCGGCTCCGGTGGTGGCGGCTCCAGCCGCTGCCGGGCTGGTGCGGAAGCAAATGGCATCCTGAGTAGGGGATGCCATTTGCTTTCCCCTATTACGGATAAAATGGGAAAGCCTGCTTTAGCCGTGATAGGCTACGTGAATATTTACGTAGCCTATCACGGGCTACCATAGGGACGCAAATGGTGTCCCCTACTCAGGACACCATCTGCGTCCGCACCAGCCCAGCAGTGGCTGGAGGCCCCGCTGCAGGTTGGCCCGGCCAGAGGCTCCGTGGCCTGGCCGTGGAGCGGAGCCGGCCGGGCAGGATTCCGGGGGGGAGGAACGGATCACCTCCCCCCCCCATTGAGAATGCCGGGGGGAGGAACGGATCGCCTCCCCCCACCTGCGGAACCCAGCAGAGCCAGGTAAGCGGGGGTTCATACACCCCTAATGGTCATACACCTCCAAGTTCGAAGGCGTATGGCCATCCCAATAGGATTGTGCCCTGAGTTACTCACAATCAAGGCAGCAATGGCTCTGCCCTTGTTCTACCAGTTCCCAATTATTTGGTCACATGGCAAAGGGCCCCTTTTCATATATGGCTAAGGGCATCTACTGACCAGGGAATGGTTCTTAGTCATGTTTTCCTTTTTGGCTTCCCGCTAAAGAAGTACAGCATACAGTCTTTTGGGGCCGGGCTCCCTCACAACAGCAGTGAGGTATCGTTGCTCCAAGATAGCATTTCTTTATTTGGCAAGATGGCAGTGTAGAGGCATTCCAAGAAAACAAGATGGCTAGCTCTAAAAACCTGAAAAAAGTGGATTTCAGAAACCAATGCTGAAAAGCTAAAGAAGCATGAATTTGACATGGCCATGTAGAGGCCATGGCTGTGTATGGAGATATGGCTGTATAGGAGCCATATACATGGTACAAGAAAAGTACCATTTCTTACATGGCAATGTAGGAGACATGTCTCTGCGTAAGAGATATGGCAGCCATACATAGGGGCCATGTCTATGTAGGAGACGTGGCCATGTAGAGGCATTCCAAGAAGACAAGATGGCCAGCCCTGAAAACCTGAAGGCATGTGATTTTCAGAAACCAGGGCTGAAAACAGAAACCCTGTTGACTTTGCTGTTTTGCAGGACTGCTTCAGGCAGTGATACAAGCTAGAAACTAAGCTTAAGCCTTTTACTTTGGAAAAATCAGACTTCCTAAGAAATATGTCTTGGAGTAGATCGGTCAGTCTGACCCATAGAGGACACCTGATTCACAGTAAGCAATTTGTTTCTACAGCAGCCTGAGTAATACATCGAGAACAAAGTCCAGCCAAAACTTTATTCTTTCAAATGAGACTTGGTGACATTGAAACTCTATCTGACCTGGCTATGGCTCAAAATTAGTCTTCTCTCTCTCTCTTCCTGTGGCTGTTTCATTCTAATAATGTGGAAAATTATTTTCCTGTCTTCAACCCAGATTGGCTTGAGGAGAATGTACACATCACTGTTTCCAAACTAAAGTTCTAACTGTCTGGACCAGGCGCTTAAGGTTCTGCAGTTGCAGAGCTCAGCGCTGGAGGAACCACCTCACTGTTATGCTGCACAGAAGCAAAATATCTGGACCCCTTCTAGGCAGGATGGCTTCCCACAGGTCTTCCAAACCTTGCAATGTAACCCTATGCATGTTTCCTAAGTCCTATCAACTTCATTGGAACTTACTCCCGGGTAAGGATATATAGGATATATAAGGATATCCTATAAGGATATATAGGATCTATAAGGATATACAGTGTTGCATCCATAAGCTTGTGCTAACTGAGAAGGGTAAAGGAATAATTAGTGGATAACTTCCTTTGTGTTCACTTCAGTTAGAACCCAAGCAGACTTTATTCAGAAAGGTCTTCTTTTACTGTAAAATCTGAATACTTTATAATTTTTTTCAAATGATGGCTGAATAAACAAATTGAATAACTGAGCAATATATGACTATAGTACAATAAAGTGGTACAGTATAGTGTAATGGCACAAGATACAGATTGAGTTTGATTTCTAAGTAAGATGAATGCTTTCTGGATTTTTTTTTACTGTATGTTGCATTTAGTCCTGCAAATGTTACCTTCTACATGTGTGACATTATGAACATTACGTCTATTTTGATTTGGGACTTTGTTCCTTTCTATTCCTTGATTATTATTTTTTTGAATATATTCTCCAGAATAAGAACTTAGTTTATTAAACATTACAATTAATGAACTCCTCTATGAAAACTCAGTTGTGTTTAGTTGAAGAGAACTGCACATGTTTCACAGCTCTGTTCCTCAGCTGTCCATCCATACAAAGTCATCCTGCATCCTTTTTTTTTTCTGGTTTATCACTGTGATTCTTTCTATATAGGCAATTTATTTCTTTCTAGTTCCTATAATTTCAGTATTTTCTCCCATTTCTTAAAAATATGTGGAATGGTTTATAGGCACAAGAATTAATGTTTCACATAAATGTACATATACTAGTCGACTGTGGGCTGGAAATCACCTATAGAGATAAACTCCATAACCATTCTGGGGGCGGCTTTACGTGTGTCTTGTCTCCTTTGTCTTACAGCTTGTCTACGTGGAAGTAAGATATTGATGTATCTCTGCATATGCTGCTGGTCATCCCAGAAGTATACAAATAGTGGCTTCTGATGTGCTAAAAAGTGAACATTTGAGTCCACCCTGGGTTAAAGCGAGCAATATCACCCCCATTCACTCACCAAAAAGCATTTTAAAAAGAACAAAGAAAAATATTGACCAGCTTTTAAGGTAGAAGAGAAAAGGTTGGAAAGATGTGCACACCCATGAAAAACAGGGTGGTTGTTTCTTCCTACTCATCCTCCAAACGAAACTTGCAGCCCAGTCTTAAAAAATGTTTGTGGAAGAAGGTCTTGCTGCATTTAGTGGAGCTGATTTCCTGAACTTGAAGACAGACACAGTAAGATTAGTATTTATAAAATATTATAAATGGCCAGAGAAGGTAATAAGAAACCAATCTTCCTATTGCATCTGATAGACCAAAATACAATTGAAAGGCCAAGGATAAGGAGATCCATATCTTGGATGACTAATCTTCTGGACTGTAGCATCATCACACCACTGAAGATACAGCTCTGCTGTCAAAAGCATACTATTGACTAATTCCATGTAGGCTTTCATCTCAGCTTTTTGGAGTTTATCCAACCCATCACACCCTTGGCTTTTACAAACTGGATAATGGGGCCAAGTTCAGAAACTACTAGATTTCCTACATGAATAAACAGCACTTTTCCAAATGGGGAAAGTGGGCTTCTCTACACCAGGGTTTTATCCCGCACCTTCTTCTTCCGGAATGTTTGCGAGATTAAGATCGGCTCCTTTACACGTGCATTTTTCAGGGATTTCCTTTCTCTGCAACTTCTATATGTTTCATTATACAACCACTAGATGGTGCTGTAGTATAGAGGGATTGTGGAAGTACATGCAGCCATTGCAGCACTTCATTGCGCTGCTAGAAAAAATGCCAGACTTTCCCTGATCTTAAAAAAACAAAACAAAACAAAACAGTATCAAGGTTATGAAGCATGGAAGAGGCCTTGGAGGGTGCCTACACTGTGTCAAGGACCTGCACTGTGAGTGACAAACCATTAGTGCACAATAAAAGCCTTGTGTAGAGATGCACATATTCTGCATTTGCCCTACAAACCACCTGGACTGGCAGATTGCACATTTGGAAAAAGGCCTTAATCATCCCTTTTTGAGTCCCTTTAAATCATTCTATCACCCATTAGTTTGGGTGATACGCAGTATCAGGCCATAGAATGGTGGTTCTGAAAACAGAGCTTGCAGAGGAAGAGTTACCGTGTCATTGGCTTTTGGCTTGTTCTTTCTTTGGACCAATATGGCCGAACTCTTGATCGGTCATACAGGTTTTATTGGATGTACTGCTAAAGAATAGCAGCCGAGATTCCTGAGGTGCCAGCAGCCATCACAAAAAGAAAAGGTCCAGGGACAACAGCAACGGCAAACTTACAAGCTTGGGAAGTCTGTACTGACACCCAAGCCATCGATGCAGGATCAGGGCTGCAAGAGTTCAGCCAAACCACTTTGGATCTCAAGACACACCCACTGATCTTTAATTCAAGGAAGTTGGATCTAATCAAAAGGTATGGATTGTTTCCCATTTGGTGCTTGTGACCCTTGAACACTTAGATGTTGGGCCCAACCAGGCATGGCATGAGAATTGTGTGTCGCTTTTCTCCCATTTTGTTGTTAATTAAAAGTAAATTAAATTTGGGAGACAGCAATAATGAGCAGAAGAGCTGGGGGGCGGGGAGAGGGGAGTGGCAGCCTAATCCTTTTCTTCCTTGCCATTTGTTCATACTCATCCCCAAACTGCTTCCTCAACTGTAGGGAGAAAGATTCGGGTAGAAAAGCAGCTTGCAAGGCAATGGACAGCAAGAGAAGGGATTAGCAGCATTTCCCTCGTGCTTTTTCTCTACTCCTGATTCCAGCTTTCCAAGGCTGCTTTTCATTAAACAAACAAACAAAAATCACTGAGGAAAAGAGACATGGAAGTCCAGTTCTACATAGAAGATTTGAAATCCAATCCAATCTCCAAGTGTTTGTTTGTTTTAACTTCAAAGTTGCTGCACAGGACTGGGATACTGATTGGAGCAATGGCATTGGAGGAGAAAAATCCTTTCCCCTGTGCCGTTTTTGCTAATCTAAAGTGCCCCTGAAACTGCTATTTGTGCCCCCCACTCCTCTGTTTCAGGGGGGAAATACCTGCATGGTGCTAGTCATTTTCCGCATTGGGATAACAACTTTAGGAAGGTGGTTTGAATCAAGAAAACAGTGCAGAAGAAAGGGTTAAATACCCAGTTCCACTGCTTTGATCAAAATTAGGACGAAAGCACACTTTACTTCTTTTTTACTCTAGTTTCAATGCAGGGGGATTAACCTGGATCAGCACCCTAGTGTGGTGGGTAGGGGGGCTTTAAACTCCAGATCAGGGGGCCCATGCCTGCAATTTATATTGTAGGCACATGGGGGGAGCATCCAGAAGTTGCCCTCCACACTAGAGTTCCCAATTGGCTTCAGGCCCCCTGCACCTGCTCTAGAGACAAAAAGAAAATGTTAAACTAATGTGTAATTGTTAAAATCTTTTAATTGTACCCTGCTTTGGAAATCCAACAGGACTGAAAAGTAGTCTAGAAATAACCTAAATAAAGAAAAGAAAAAAAAGAAAAACATCCTTCACATGTGCTTTGGGTGTTAAGAGTCTCCTGCTGTTGACTTAAAGTAAAACAACAACAACAGAAGAACCAATCACAGTTCTCCCACATCACATCTGTTTGGGACCTGAGCCATGTTTAGTTTGGTCCTCCACAGGCATTTGTTCTGTACAATAATGTTCAGTGCAACCAAGATGATATTTGGAGATTAACTGTCTTATAGCTCCCTCTGCTGCCAAACTCTGGGATTTCCTCAACAGAGAGAAAGCTATAAGACTAAGCAATGCAACTAGGGATGTGCACAACCCCTACTTTTTGTTTCGGGGGGGTTCCACGGGGGGAGCGATCTGCGGAGCTGCCTACTGGCTCCAGAGCGCCAGCAATACAGCCGCCATTGGCATGCCGTTTTGCTGGCTGATACAGCCGTAAATGGTTTCAGGTGAAAAACCGCAGACGCCATTTGCGGCTGCAAAGCCCTTAGTTTAAGCCATTTACAGCCGCATTTAGCTTAATCTAAGAGCTTTACGTCCGCAAATGGATTTGCTATGCCATTTGTGTCCAGAATCAGCCTCAGCCAGCAATACGGCACGCCAATAGCGACCGTATCACTGGTGCTCCGGAGCTGCCAGCGGGGAGCATCCGGCCGGCGAGGATTCCATGGGGAGGCAGAGGTAAGGGATTCTCTTTTGAATCTGGCCTCATTGGGGTCCATGGCGGAATTCTCCGACATCCCTAAATGCAACCACTGGAAATGGCAATGGTACCTGTATGGATGGCTTTTCTATTATTAATTTTGTTATGAGCTATCGGTTCAAACAAACAAAAATTAGTTATCTAATACTAATTGGAAGGATTACCTTACCTCAGCTTTGAAATTTCTAAATTGAATTTGCCAGTGAAAGGGGGGGAAGGAGGACATCCCCCCACACATACACACACACAACTCAAGCTCAACTGGAGTGGAACCTGTCAAAGAAATGCGTGGCAATAAACAGGATTAGGACACCCTATCCCTCCATCCCCCTCTCCGTGGAGAGAGGTAATCCATAGAATTGCCAAAAGTCAGACATGGATAATCTCATATCATATCATCTCTCCATGCATTGTCATGGTTTTGTCACAAATTCCTGGGTCCTTGTTTAGGGAGGTTTATGTATGTTCTCACTGTATTTCAAAGTTCATTCATACTGATAATGGCACTGTTTCAAACAGGTTAATAGTTTGTATTGCTTCTCAGTCTGTGAAGTCCCCTATTGCATTGTTGTTTAAGCCTGTAAAGCCAGCTATTGTGTGTTATTTTAGATAATTCATGGGTGCTTTGTATCCAAAGGTGTTTTAGATTATCCATGGGTGTTTTTAATTGCAACTGCTCTGTACATACATGCACACAACTGAAACCAAAGAAATTAAGGTTAAAAAATCTCTAAAATAATGTTTGGTTTCCACCTCGAAATCAAGGTCATAGATAGATACACATGCCCCATCCCATTCCTCATGACACAACATCCACAGAAATGTAACTTCAGAGTCATGACTCAGTTTTCTCATTAAAACAACAACCACCTCAGGATAGCTGCACATATTTATATCTCTCACAATTAAGACAAGCTGTTCCTTGAAAGACAATTCTAGCCATTCAACTCCGTTGTTTGGGGGAATGCCATCCACACTTCATGTCACCTATCACAGATTACTAATACAGATGACCAATTAACCAAGTGGTTAATGTGAGGAAGCATTTCCAGTTAATAAGGCCCCATGCTTTACCACCCATAATGAGAGGCAGTGGCAGGGTGGGAATCACACCACATTTTTATCAATACAAATGACCAAGCAAATCTGTGGTAGAAAACCTTACCATTTGGCAAGCTGGTTATTTGTATTGGTCCAACTGGAGGTTCAAAGTTGCAACAAGTCATCTGTAACCATTCCTCCAGGAAAAAAAGGTGCATGCTATATAAAATTACCCTACAAACTGTAGGCATGTAGAAAAAAGTCACATGCAAACCCCAAATTCAGCAATATAACGCATTTTAATGGTGCCAAGCATGTTCTGGACCCTAATTGTGTCTTTGGGATATCAAAGACTACTTATGCCAATAATACTCTTAACTATTTCAGTAGAACTGAAGACCATCTACGCACAGAAAGATTGTCTTTCAAACTGTTTATATTTAAAGAATCACTTGGAAGGCATGTTTTTGATCTCTTTCCACTTATAGACCATGACAGCTCTTGTCTGGGCCTGAACAAGGGTCTATTAATATCAGTGGGAGGGCTTTTCTTTCTGTTAACTTGAATGGATTCTGAAATAAGGTTATTTGATGTGTGTTCTACTTCCTGGCATATGTATGGAACAGAACTATGAGTGCTACAAATAAACTGAAATTCCTTGGTAAATGTTGTTACATTTGTTAGGGCATATGATCCAGTGAGCAATGCACCCATGACAGGCCCACTCTGAAAAATGTCTGCTAATCATTAAGAAGTCATTCATTCTGTTTCTCTTTTTTACTTTACACCAGTAGGGAAAGAGTTCATAGAATCATATAATAGTAGGGTTGGAAGGGGCCTACAAGGCCATCGAGAGTTCTTCAAGCTCTCTCACTGATTTTCCAAAAGGCCATCTTTGACATTTAAATACTGAGTAGCATAGTTCTGTAATAAATTAGGAATGAGAAATTGCAATATAATTATTAACAGATATAAACCAGTCTACTATCTTGGCAATATACAGTATATAAGCCAAGGATGTGTTATATAAAAGCACCATGCAGTTTTCAGAACAAAACATCTCCCACCCACCCCAACATCTCTAGCCGCTCATTCCTTAGTGCTCAAATCCTTGCCCAGGAAAAATATTATTTGTTCACCTGCAAGCCTCTTATAACAGCTTCATGCTCTGTAAATCTTTACCTAATGCTCCATTTCATAGAATAAGCCCTCAGCTAGAAAGTGTTTTTATAAACAGATGTACCTTAAAAAGGAAACAGTGCAATTTTGTTTTGCGTTTTATCATATAGTTCATTTCCAAGATTCATAAACTGTAGTGCAAAACATGGTTTGGGAGGTCTGGTGTGTACGAGTCATTAAGGCTGCAATCCTAAACACACTGGGAGTACGTTCCATTGAACTCAGTGAGACTATCTTCTGAGTAAACATGCATAGGCTTGCAATACAAAATGCCTTTTTCATTGCTTCTTCGAAAAACAGTGACCCTTCTTTTCCAACCTATTAAAAACCCTGAGGCAGGCATATATAAATTGACAGTAAAACACCACTGAGCTGTCTTGTTCAAAGACCATCTACAGACACAATGTCTTGCAGGGGTAGTGGAAGAGCTCTCTGGAAACATAAAGAACTTCCTGTTCTCTGCACTTGTTTGTAATGTCTCAGGTAAGTCCTGAAGACCTGCCTCTGCCGTGAGATACACAAGTTGTCTTTGCAGCAGGAGTCCATGAAGCTCATCACAAGAGAAGATTCATTGGCTCAGCTATGCTATGTCAACAAGCAAGCACCTAGAACAGGGAGCATATGTCAACAAGAAAATACCTACAGTAGAAGCCAATTCACACACATGTACCTGTGTAGTCTAGTGGGATCCAGCAGGAGCTCCCTGCTGGAGAAAGGAAGCAAGGCAGTGGTTTTTGTCAATTCTTGCTTCTCCCTGCAGTGCCACCTCGCACAGTTTTGGAGGGTTCCCAAGCTTTCCAGAGCGGACTTTTAGGGGCACAGGGAGCTGCAGAGGGCAAGGGGAATAATAAAAATCACCTCCCTCCCTCATGGGGCCATCCAGTTCACTGACCGTCACTCTGATCTTATATACATTAAAATTAGGTACTTTTTGCCATTAAAAGTTGGATAGATGTTTCAATAATAGAATAAATTGCTCCTTTATTAAGCTTCTTTCATAAATATGAATAGTTCATGTTTTAAAATATTTCAGCAAATAGCTTTTCTTTCATTAGTAACTTTTCCACAAAGATAAAATTATGGGGGGTTTCACAAAGAGTATTGTGAAGATGTTTAACTTTATGCTTCTTTGATATCAAGTCTATTATTGTAGCATCCTTGTGCATTAGTTTTTTCAGTAATTGACAATACAAAGTGGGTATATCTTTCAAATTATAGAAAGCTCGTTACAGACGCGCTATTTCTCTCTTGTGAGTCCAATTTAACTAGCTGTGTCTTATTTAAGCTTTTAACTGTTTATTACTTCCATTCTTAATGGAGGTCTCCTCAAAATTGGTAATTTATTCTTTAGTGGGATTGTATTTTTTTTTTGTCATTAGCTTTGGGAATTCACAATCAGAACTGAAATATATCAAAAGGTAGTATCGATCATATGGGAAATAGCAAACATTCTACTTACAAGAATCCTGGTTAGCTTCTTTCCCCCATATTGAGAAAGTAGAATAATACTTTATGTTACAACAGAGGCCACTTATGTTGCTCATCATTCCTGCTTAGCTTTTGTTTCTTTCAAAATAAGGTGTTTCATTATGCATTGGTTTTATTACTCAGGTACATTATCAAGGATTTAATGAAATAATTGCCTTTCCCCTTGCACTGGGAAGCACGCATGGTAGCGCTTATGATCCATAAACTGATAACATATGAAACACTTAGCAGATGCTACAGTAGTAATGAATGTGATCATCCAAACCTCTTTCCCTCCCTATCTCTGCTTCAAGCAGTTCGTTCTGGAAATTCCCAATACGGTTAAGGCTCAACAGGTATTTCTATCTGATTTGCTAAGGCTGTAATAATAGGGGTGGCAAACCTACAGTTGGCAGATCCTCTTGAGGGGCACAAAGCGGTACTTATGTGCAGCCTCAGCACTTTAGTTAGAATCTTGGAAATTGATTTCCTCCCCTTCTTTTTCCTGTAATGTAAAGTGGGATCCCAGTCTTTGCTGGTGCAGCTAGGTGTTAACAATGACAAGGAACAGGTGGACAGACGTCTCTCTTGAGTCTCTTCACACAGGATTTTGCTTTTCAGGTTTCAATTGTCTGAGGGCAATGATACAGGTAATGAGCCCATCTGATATTGTAGTAGTATTTTTATTAACTGCAGAGACCAAACACCCTAACAGTAACTACAGTCTAATCAAAATCACATGGCATTGTGGTCTCAATTTCTGCCTGCCCATCTGATCTGCTTAACCACAGTCCAGGGATTAAAGCAAGCATTGCTAGCCATCTAGCTATCAGGAAGAAATAGATGAAATCCTTTTAAGATGCTGAATGAATTAGGGTCATTGGAACCAAGAAGTATCTGTTGCAGGAAAAATTAGGCTTCTCCACACAGGGCGTTTATCCTGCAATCAAGATTCATTACTCATGGAAGTTTGCAGATCCTTTACATGATGTCATCACCCTCCAGGGCCTCTCCCATGCCTTGTGACCATTTCCACCACAGTGTTATTTGTAATGGGGATAATAAGCTATTTTGTTTTTAAATGGTGGCTTGAAGCACTTTGATTCAAACATGTAATGGAGTTATGCCATAACCACAGTACCATCCAGGGGCTGTAAAATGAAACATACAGAACTTGCCGAGAAAGCAAGCCCTGAAAAAACAGCCCACATAAAGAAGCCAATCGTAATCCTGCAAGGAATCTAGAAGCAGAAGCCTGGATAGGAGTGTGAGATTTTAGCCTGAAGCCATTTTTGAAGTTCATTCAGTTTGTTGTCTCAGAAAGAGGTAGGTGGTGTTTATTTTAAATCAAATGTCCAGTGATGGCATAGAAAAATATTTGTGTGTCATTTCCTAACAAATGGGAAACTCTTTCATATTGCAAAGTGATGTTGGATCCAGTGTCTGTAAGCAGAACTCTGCTTACGGGATACCCCCCCCCCCCTGCACTGGAAGAAAGGATAAGGTGATCTTGCCAAGTCCTCCTTTTCCTTGCAGCCCCCTGTAAAGCGGAAAGGCTGAGGGATAATCCAGAAATAGTGTGTGTTGGGGGGGGGGGCTGTAGGGGAAAGTGAAATTTATTTATTTATTGCACTTTTAAACCACCCAATAATCAAAGTTCTCTGGACAGTGTACAATACATTAAAAACATTAACAAATATTACAACAAAAAATAAAAACAGCACAGAATAAAACCAAGATAAAACTAGCAGCAAACAATAAAAGCTTTACTACATCATAAAACTAAATTAAAACCAGCAGCAGACTAGAGTACTAAAAGCAATAAAGCCAGTTCTTAAAATGAGTGGGAGAATAAAAAGGTCTTCTTCTCACCTGTTGCCAGAAAGACCATAATGTAGAGGCCCAGCAGGCCTCTCTTGGGAGAGCATTCCACAGTCAAGGTGCCACCACTGAAAAGGCCCTCACTCTTGTAGCTCCCCTGGCCTCATTTGGCAGAAGCCTCAGATGATGATCTTAATGTCCATGTGGGAATCGGCTAAAATCATCCATTTGTGGTAGCCTCTGCTGAATCTCAATCCGTTCCATGAATGGAAGGAGACTTTCTGTGAATGGAAGTCTGGATCCAACCCTGAGTGTTTGATTTTCCCCTACCCCCAATACCAGCAGCAAGGAGTGCAACTATATATACACACTGAACGGTTTTAAAAAAGAGAAGACACATATAAGAACAGGGGATTCATATTTTGTACAATTATGATTTTTAATGTTTCCCAGCCTCTTAAAATGCAGCAGAGTTTCCAAAAAATAAAAATAAAAATGCTGTAATTATTTTTAATCAAATCTAGTATGGCTTTAAAAGATTCATTGTCTTTAGACTTCAGAAACAATGAAGTCACATATCCCTAATACTACCTCTAGGTTGGAAAGTTTCCCATCTGCCTCCATTAGTCTTAAAAAGTAATTGCTCACATTTTTTTCCCTCACTGGCAGTAATTGTTTCATGCAGGGAGTCCAGCTGTTAGGCCATAATATCACTGTAACTCTTTCACAGAACTGATAACTTCTGGAAATGTAAATCATTTCAAAGTCTGCAAATGAGATGGCCGCTGAGGATAAAAGCAGCCTTGCATGGAGATGCACAGCTCACAGAAATGCTGGCTGAATCTATCTTCCACCCTCCCCCAGTAAGTGGTGGTTGTCAGAACTGTTGAAGATAGCCACATGAAAAAAGCTTCTGTTTCGGTCTGGAAACAGAGCAAAAACTTCTGATTCAATTTGGAAACAGTTTAATGCATGAAGTCAGATTTTTTTCACCCCCGCTAATGTCCCAATAAGTAGACTTTTTGCCTTGCTGTACTTCCCCTTATGATTTCCGAAGTGCATTAGGAGTCATGAATCTGAGCCACATTTTTAAATACAGCAGTGCTTGTCTATGTGGAACCAAGCAGTTTCTCAAATTCCTGACTTAACTATGGGTTTTGTCTACATTTCTTTTAGTTGTTTGTAAGTGTGGCCCTTAAGCGGCAAGCCAGCCAACAGGTGGAACATAAACTTCCTATGCTTGTTTACACAGGAAAACGTCCTACAACTCCCAGCATTCCCTAGTTACCATGGTTGGCTGGGGAATGCTAGGAGCTGTAGGATTTTTTTCTGTCTAAATTTGCATTGCACCTTTTAATCACTTTGCGAATGGCGCTGCCTTGATTTTAACACACCCTGAGGAATTCATTGTGAAAATGATGGAGGAACTTAAATCATTCCAAACCATGTCTGGCCCATAGATTAACTATAAGCAAATCTGAAATTTCATGTATGAATTTGAATAAACCTTCCAAAATTAATTTATGAATTACATTTGGAATTTCCCTATGTAAATCAAATTTGAAATACCTTGGAAACAACAAACCTTAATAAATTAGTCAGCACTAATTTTAATTCCTAATTAAACAAATGAAACACAATACGAAAAACTGGACAAAAATCAATTTCTCATGGTTTGGGAAAATGGAAGCAGTTAAGAATATGATACTCCCCAAGCTAACGTACTTATTCCAGGTTTTACCAGTTCCAATCCCAGACACTCAAACACTGGCAAGACTCTTTAAATAAATGTATACATAAATATAGAAAAATACAGAATGACTAAACAAGTCATGTATAGACAGGTAAAAAAATGGTGAAACAGGTATACTGTAATGCTTTCCAACTACGGCAGGAGAAAGGCGGTGGGGCAGGAACAGATGAGGCTGCGTCAACTGGAGTGATTCAAGCGGTCCTCCAGCAATGGAAAGAGCCTGAGGCTATGTGGCTTTTCTACCACTTGGTCAGCGCTTGGTGAGAGCACCTGACAGCCATCTGGAAGCAACTATTCCAGGGGACCGAGTGGGTGAGGGAAGCCCACGGCTGTTTGGAGGCATGAATGGAGGAGCTGTATGTCAAGGTACAACACCTCAAGCCCTGGTGGGAGCGGAAGACAGAAGCCACCATCCATGGGCTGTATTGGGATTGGACAGAAGAGCACTACAATGGAGAGGAGCCACCCAGCCAACCCAGGCAGGTTGAGCATGACTCTCAAGACATGCCGTTTTGTACGTGAGGAAGGGTTTAAGCTGCCGTTGAGTGTTTCTTTTGAGACGGAAAGTGTCCAAGTCAATACATGCCATATTCCCACGTGCGTTGTGAAGGACTGTAGGACTCAACAAGATAGCCATAACTTTTCTTCTCTCTCAACATAAAAGAAGAAGAGTAGGGGTTGGATCCTTGATCTGCCTTCTGTGGGTGGAAGGTCTCCATTCATGGAAGGTGCCTCTGCCCCATTTTCAAGGATGGAGCAGGTTATGCCGACCATCTGTGTAGCATTTTTAGGGGGCTGGAGAGGCTCTTATGGGGAGGCTCCTATGGGGAGGAGAGGGTGGGGAAGTCTACTTCCACCAGCCCAAGTGTTGTTGTTCAGTTGTTAAGTCGTGTCCGACTCTTCGTGACCCCATGAACCATAGCATGCCAGGCCTTCCTGTCCTCCGCTCTCTCCCGGAGTGTGTTCAAGTTCATATTCATTGCATCGGTGATGCTATCTAGCATCTCATCCTCTGCCGTCCCCTTCTCCTTTTGCCTTCAATCTTTCCCAGCATCAGGGTCTTTTCCAGTGACTTTTCTCTTCGCATTAGGTGGCCAAAATATTTGAGCTTCAGCTTCAGTATCTGTCCTTCCAATGAGCACTCAGGGTTGATTTCCTTTAGGATGGACGGATTTGACCTCCTTGCAGTCCAGGGGATGCGTAAGAGTCTTCTCCAGCACCACAGTTCGAAAGCATCAATTCTTCGGCGCTCAGCCTTCCTTATAGTCCAGCTCTCACAGCCATGCATTACTAGTGGGAAAACCATAGCTTTGATTATACGAACCTCTGTCGGCAAGGTGATGTCACTGCTTCTTACTATGCTGTCTAGGTTTGCCATAGCTTTCCTCCCAAGGAGCAAGTGTCTTTTAATTTCATGGCTACAGTCACTGTTTGCGGTGATCTTGGAGCCCAAGAAAATAAAATCTGTCACTGCTAGGGATGGTGGAGAATTTCTCCCCGAAACTTCGGGGGGCCGAGAGCCAACGTGTTCGGCCCCCCGAACAAGTTTCGGGGAGAAATTCTCCGAACCGCCCCCGCACCCCCCCCGGGACGGGACTTACCTTCATCGAATGTCCCTCCCGGTGGTGGGTCCGGCCGGCGGTTCGGCGGGTGTTCGAGCGGAGCGGGAGCGGCAGCTGGTCTTTCGACCGGCTGCCGCCGCCGCCGCCATTGCAATCAAAGAAAAAAAAAACGCCCCCTGATAGGCTACGTGACGATTCACGTAGCCTATCATGGCTAGATTTGCAAAGTCAGCCATGATAGGCTACGTCAATCGTCATGTAGCCTATCATGGGTGACTTTAAAAAAAAAAAAAGCGCGTACGGATAATGGCGGCCCCCATAGGGAGCCGCCATTCCCGTTCCTTATTTGGTCGCTGTAGTCTACGTAAATGTTTACGTAGACTACGGCGAAAATAAGGGCAACGCTATTAGTCTGCTCCTCCATCTCACCCCAAAATCACTAAGCATAGGGGCACATTCAGGTAAAGTAAACATACCTTCACTGTAATAAAGAAAAAAGGTTGAACTGCAGTGCCGTAGAACACCGGGATGCAGAGAAAGAAACACCCTCCTTGCAGCAGCTGGGACGGAGCAGCAGCGGCGCCTGTTCTAGTCTGTCTCTGGACTCTGGAGTCTAGCTCGGAGCAAGTGAGGCTGCTGCACGACCGCCGTCCTATGTGAACTAAAGGCGGGAATCCAGGGGATAAATGGTCGATGAGTTGCCTCCCCTCAATTATCTTCCTGGTGGGGTGGGGGGGTGGCCTGGAGGGATCTCGCTCAGGTGACCTCACCTGACCTGAACCTGACCTCACACATACAATAAAAGTATAAAACAAAAGATGAGGCTATGCAGCTCAGCCTCAGGGCAGGCAGGCTACGTGCACTTCGTGACCCCGTCCCTCCCAGCAAAAGAAAGCCGCGTCGTAGCAGGAAAGGAAACTGCATGTTTATTAAATAGTTTTGTGAAATCCCTTTCACCATCTTTCGTCCTAAATTGCGAAGTTGCCTTCGTAAATACCTTCATAAAACTTTCGGCAGATAAAAAAAAAAAAGTGCCACTTGAGCTCACGTTCGGGTAGACCTGGGTGCCTCAT
The DNA here is from genome assembly GCF_057233095.1 of Heloderma suspectum. Lineage (NCBI taxonomy): Eukaryota > Metazoa > Chordata > Lepidosauria > Squamata > Helodermatidae > Heloderma > Heloderma suspectum. The sequence continues at coordinate 280,909,813 of NC_139458.1, forward strand.
CTCGGGAAAGGGTTCGGCGAACCAACTGTGACTGATTTCGAGCCCATTTCACTTTTGAGAGAATTTCTCTGACATCCCTAAACCTTGCTGGCATGTGAAATGAGCGCAATTGTATGGTAGTTTGAACATTCTTTGACGTTGCCCTTCTTTGGAACTGGAATGTAAACTGACCTTTTCCAGTCTTGTGGCCACTGTTGAGTGTTCCAAATTTGTTGGCATATTGAGTGCAGCACAGCATCATCTTTTAGGATTTTAAATAGCTCAGCTGGAATACTGTCATCTCTGCAGCTTTGTTGTTACTAATGCTTCCTAAGGCCCACTTGACTTCGCTCTCGAGGATGTCCGGCTCAAGTTCAGTGACCGCACTATCATGGCTTTCAGGGACATTAAATTCTTTCCTGTATAGTATAGTTCTTCTGTGTATTCTTGCCACCTCTTCTTAATCTCACCTGCTTCTGTTAGGTCCCTGCCTTTTTTGTCCTTTATCATGCCCATCTTTGCACAAAACGTTTCCATTATATCTCCAATTTTCTTGAAGAGATCTCTAGTCTTTCCCATTCTGTTGTTTTCCTCGATTTCTTTGCATTGTTCATTTAAGAAGGCCTTCTTGTCTCTCCTTGCTATTCTCTGGAAATCTGCATTCAGTTGGATATACCTTCCCTTTTCTCCCTTGCTTTTCGCTTCCCTTCTTTCCTCAGCTACTTGTAAAGCCTCATCAGACAGCCACTTGGCTTTCTTGCATTTCTTTTTCTTTGGGATGGATTTCGTTGTTGCTGCCTCCTGAACAATGTTACGGAGCTCCATCCATAGTTCCTCAGGCACTCTGTCTATCAGGTCTAATCCCTGAAATCTATTCCTCACCTCCACTGTATATTCATAAGGGATATGATTTAGGTCATACCTGAATGGTTTAGTGGTTTTCCATGCATTCTTTAATTTAAGCCAAAATTTTGCAATAAGAAGCTCATGATCTGAGCCACAGTCAGCTCCAGGTCTTGTTTTGACTGACTGTATAGAGCTTCTCCATCTTTGGCTGCAAAGGACATAATCAATCTGATTTCGATATTGACCATCTGGTGATGTCCATGTGTAGAGTCACCTCTTGTGCTGTTGGAAAAGAGTGTTTGTTATGATCAGCATGTTCTCTTCGCAAAACTCTATTAGACTTTGTCCTGCTTCATTTTGTACACCAAGGCCATGCCTGCCTGTTATCCCGGTGATTTCTTGACTTCCTACTTTAGCATTCCAATCCCCTATGATGAAAAGGACATCTTTTTTTTTTTTTTTGGTGTTAGTTCTAGAAGGTGTTGTAGGTCTTCATAGATTCGATCAACCTCAGCTTCTTCGGCCTCAGTGGTTGGGGCATAGACTTGAATTACTGTGATGTTGAATGGTTTGCCTTGGATTTGTACTGAGATCATTCTATCGTTTTTGAGATTGTGCCCCAGTACTGCTTTTCCCACCCTTTTACTGACTATGAGTGCTACTCCATTTCTTTTAAGGGATTCTTGCCCACAGTAGTAGATAGAATGGTCACCCGAATTAAATTTGCCCGTGCCTGTCCATTTTAGTTCGCTGATTCCCAAGATGTCGATGTTCAATCTTGCCATCTCATGTTTGACCACCTCCAGCTTACCTTGATTCATTGATCTTACATTCCAGGTTCCTAAACAATATAGTTCTTTACAGCATCGGATTTTCTTTTCACCACCAGACACATCCACAGCTGAGTGTCCTTTCGACTTTGGCCCAGCCGCTTCACTCTTTCTGGCGCTACTTGGAAATACCCTCTGCTCTTCCCCAGTAGTATACTGGACACCTTCCGACCTGAGGGGCTCAACTACCAGTGTCATATCTTTTAGCCTTGTGATACGTTCCATGGAGTTTTCTTGGCAAGAATACTGGAGTGGGTTGCCATTTCCTTCTCCAGTGGACCACATTTTGTCAGAACTCTCCGCCATGACCTGTCCGTCTTGGGTGGCCCTGCACGGCATAGCTTATAGCTTCACTGAGTTACGCAAGCCCCTTTGCCACAACAAGGCAGTGATCCATGAAGGGGACCAGCCCAATTGCACTTGCCTAAATCTGGATCCAACCCCAGTAGTTTAATTGCCTCTGAAGTGGTTATGCAAATCATACCAAAGCAAGCCATTTTACTGCAGGAAAGCTAAATGTTGAAAGAAACTATTCCTCTTTGTAAAGCCAAGTGTCAATGACAAAATACGGAAATGTAAGGTATTACTATATAATAATAGTCCACTACTTGGCTATTCATTTCTTTCTTTCTTTAAAAAGAGAAGTAGGATGAGAAATTTATTCTAGATAACAAGAGCGCATGGGTTTAACCTTTAAGCTATTGGTAGTTGACATGATGCTCACCTGCTGTTTTTCACTTCTGCTCTTCAAGCTGGAGGCAGCGTGTCATCGAAGGTATATTAACTGGCATGACAGAGACTACAGGAATATTTTGACACATGTCAAATCGGAGTAATAGCTGTATTTCCTCAGACAGCATAAGGAGATGATTATAAAATTCCAGGGTGGTTCTGCAATCTTGTCACCACCTGGGACAGGTGAATTCATATTGTAAAGATGTCATTTTTCCTATTAATTTTTAATTAGAAGGGTTTTTTTACCCGTCATACAATATAAACTGACACAATGAAAAACTAATATTAATTACCAGTCTTCCCCCACCCCACTGACAGAATTTACTCTCCAACTTGCTTATATAATTAAATTTTCATCCCATTGTCCTCATCAGCTTTGAATTTGCCCCTCTGAAAATAAGCTGGTGTGATCTACTGGAGCTGGAAATATATTCAAAACCTAGTTTAATTCATCCAGGAATGTTCCCCCAACCCTGCATACTTATATATATGATCCTTCAATATCCACAGTGGAAATGCTTTCAATTCACCTTTTTCGCAACTGGTATTTATCATCCTAATTATTCTTCTTCCTCTGTCATCAACAGCAGGGGTGGCACAAGATGTCCCACCTCAGAATAAGGCCTTGCAAGCAAGGTGGTCAGTCACAGAGACTGCCTGTACTCCCAGCAATCTCCAAGACTACCTTGCCCACAAAGCCTTGCTCTGAGGAAGGACCCCCTCAGAGTGAGGCATTTGGCCATGGCAGGCTGTCTGGAGAGCCAGGAAAGCAGCTGGTGCAACTTTCCAGAGAGCTCATCTGCCCAATGCCTCACCCTGAGGACTACTCAGAGTGAGGTATCAGGCAGCCGCTGAAGAATGATGGGGCAGTGCAAGATGTCCCTACATTTGCCACAGCAGCAGAGTGGTTGGCAGGGATCTCTAGAGCACCCACCCTGATACCTCACTCTGGAGTCCTCAGAGCGAGACCTTATTATTTATCACATTTCTATACCGCCCCATAGCCGAAGCTCTTGGGGGGAGGGGGTTACAGAAGTGAAACAATATACAGTTTAAAATCCATTACATAAAAGCACACAGTCAATATACACAAACAGATAATTAAAAACAACTTTGAACAGTCAATCGTAGGACCAGCCAGCAGCTGCACCAGGTGGATCCTGAGCCTGCTTCTGCCCCTGCCAACAGGTACTTAAGGCGGGGCTGCCAGAGGCAGCGCCTCGGCATCGCACTTGGAGTCGCGTAGGATCTGAAGACCCACCCACCTGCCTCTCCAGAGACACCAGCAGCCACAGATACCAGCAGCAAATAGCAGCAGCAGCAGCAGAGGGCAGCAGCTTTAAAGACGAGGGGGGAAGGGGCAAACGTGGACTTTATCTGCTCCTTCTTAGCTGCTGTTCTCTTTTATCTTTTATATTCTTTTACACTGTTGAATCATTTTATACTCTAACATTTTAATATATGCCTGGGAGGACTATTGGGCAACTCAGGGGGTCGGGGAGGTGCCACTATAACTGTGGTCACGGGCAGGGGGAGGTATGGCGTTGGGGGATTAACAGGCCAGCTGAGGAGAAGAGGGGCTAGACACCTTACAGCTGTCCCCTCTTCTGGTTCTTCCCCCAATCTGATGGTTCCTGGCAGCCTTACCAGTCTGCCCTCGGGTCTGGTGGTGCTGCTGCTGAATGCCAGGTCGGCCCAAAATAAAATCTCCCTCATCCATGATTTGATTGTGGATGAGGGGGCTGACCTGGCATGTATTACTGAGACCTGGGTGGGGGAACTGGGAGGGGTCACTCTCTCCCAGCTGTGCCCTCCTGGGTACTCAGTGCAGCACCAACACCGACTTGAGGGCCGGGGAGGGGGGGTTGCCGTGGTCTATAGGAATTCAATCTCCCTCTCCAGGCTTCCTGCTCGTTCGAGTGCAGATCTTGAGTGTTTGTACCTTGTGCTGGGTACCCGGGACAGATTAGGGATTCTGTTGGTGTACCGCCCACCCCGCTGCCCATCAGACTCCCTGCCTGAGCTGACGGAGGTGGTCTCGGACTTGCTGTTGAGGACCCCTAGGATGATGGTCCTGGGGGATGTCAACTTCCATGCCGAGGCCGCTGTATCCGGGGCGGCTCAGGACTTCATGGCCGCCATGACAACCGTAGGGCTGTCCCAACATGTCATCGGCCCAACGCATATAAAAGGACACACGCTTGATCTGGTTTTCTCGACTGAGCAGGAGGATCGTGATCTGAAAGTGGAGGAATTAACATCTGTCCCTTTGTCATGGACAGATCACTTCCTGCTGAGGTTTAGACTTCTGGTGGCCTTTCCCCTCTGCAAGGGTGGGGGACCTATTAAAATGGTCCGCCCCCGGAGATTAATGGATTCCGATGGATTCCAGAGGGCTCTGGGGGATTTTCCTGCTGGTATGGCTGGTGCTCCTGTCAAAGCCCAGGTCGCCCTGTGGAATGCAGAGATGACTCGGGCGGTTGACACGATCGCGCCCAAGCGCCCTCTCCCTCTGAGCAGAGCCCGGCCAGCTCCTTGGTATACACCTGAGCTGAGGGCAATGAAGCAAGAGGGGAGACGGCTAGAACGCAGGTGGAGGAAAACTCGTGCTGAGCCTGACCGAACACAGGTAAGAGCCCACTATCAAGCCTACTCTGTGACGGTGAGGGTGGCAAAGAGGCAGTTCTTTTCCACCAGCATTGCATCTTCTCAATGTTGTCCAGCGGAGCTTTTCCGGGTGGTTCATGGCCTGTTACATTCCGGGCCAGGGAGAGAGACGGTGGAACCCTCGGTAGCACGCTGTGATGAGTTTGCACGGCACTTTGAGGATAAAGTCGCTCAGATTCGTCATGAATTGGACACCATCATTAATGCAGTTCCATTGGTAGAGGCATTCAGAGCACCGTCTGGTTCAGTTTTATTGGATGAGTTTCAGTTACTCAGGCCTGAGGATGCGGACAAGGTGCTTGGCCAAGTCCAATCGACCACTTGTGTGCTTGACCCTTGCCCTTCATGGCTTATTAAATCAAACAAGGAGGGGATGTCCAGCTGGGTCCAGGAGGTTGTAAATTCCTCCTTGAGAGAGGGAGTGGTGCCTGCCGCTTTAAAAAAGGCAGTAATTAGACCACTCCTGAAAAAGCCTAACCTGGACCCAGAGGGTGTTAACAATTATAGGCCAGTGGCCAACATCCCCTTCCTGGGCAAGGTGCTTGAGCGGGTGGTTGTAGGACAGCTCCAGGCACTGTTGAATGAAACGGATTATCTAGATCCATTTCAATCGGGCTTCAGGCCTGGTTTTGGAGCAGAAACTGCCTTGGTCGCCCTGTGGGATGATCTCTGCCGCGAGAGGGACAGTGGGAGTGTGACCCTGTTGATTCTCCTGGACCTCTCAGCGGCTTTCGATACCATCGACCATGGTATCCTTCTGGATAGGTTGTCTGGGTTAGGAGTTGGAGGCACTGCACTACAGTGGTTCCGCTCCTATTTGGATGGCCGATTCCAGAAGGTGGTGCTGGGGGATTATTGCTCTGTGCCATGGCAATTGTGCCATGGGGTTCCACAGGGCTCTATTTTCTCCCCCATGCTGTTTAACATCTACATGAAACCGCTGGGGGAGGTTATCCGGAGGTGTGGGCTGAGGTGCCATCAATATGCAGATGACACCCAGCTCTACCTCTCTTTCTCATCAAAACCAGGTGAGGCAGTGGCTGTTCTGAATCAGTGCCTGGGCACGGTAATGGACTGGATGAGGGCCAATAAACTGAAACTTAATCCAGACAAGACGGAGGTACTGTTAGTGGGTGGTTCGTCTGCCCGGCTAGGTGATATTCAACCTGTTCTGGAGGGGGTTGCACTCCCTCTAAAGGATCAGGTTCGTAGTTTGGGGGTGCTCTTGGATCCAGAACTGTCACTTGAGGCACAGGTGAACTCAGTGGCACGGAGCACTTTTTATCAGCTTAGGCTGGTATACCAACTACGCCCTTATCTGGACAGAGATAGCCTAGCTACAGTGATCCATGCTCTGATAACTTCTCGTCTGGATTACTGCAATGCATTATACGTGGGGCTGCCTTTGAAAACGGTCTGGAAACTTCAGCTGGTGCAAAATAGGGCAGCAAGATTGTTAACAGGGACTGGCCTGCGAGCTCATATTACGCCAGTACTTTTCCAGCTGCACTGGCTGCCAGTCCATTTCCGGGCCCAATTCAAAGTGCTGATGTTAACATTCAAAGCTCTTAACGGCTTGGGGCCAGATTACCTGAAGGATCGCCTCCTCCCATATGTGCCTGCCCGGACCTTAAGATCATCATCAGCGGCCCTTCTCCGTGTGCCCCTGCCAAAGGAAGTGAGGTGGGTGGCTACTAGGAGGAGGGCTTTTTCTGCTGTGGCACCCCGGCTCTGGAATGAGCTCCCTAATGAGGTTCGCCTGGCGCCTACATTGTATTCCTTTCGGCGCCAGGTGAAGACCTTTTTATTTTCCCAGGCATTTTAGCATTTTAGCTTTCTAAATTTTTAGCTTTGCTGTTTTAAATCTGTATTTTAAACTCCTGCACTGCTGCTAGGTTTTATTGTGGTTGTATTGGGACATTGTGGTTTTAATGTTCTATTTATTTTAAATTGTTTTATTGTGTGTTGTTTGGTTTTAATTTTTGTGAACCGCCCAGAGAGCTTCGGCTATTGGGTGGTATAGAAATGAAATGAATAAATAAATAAATAAATAAATAATAACTAAAGACACAACCAAGACCGATTAAAAGTCTTCACGTGCTGCCAAATGCCTGGGAAAAGAGATAGGTTTTAATGTGGCACTGAAAAGATAACAACGTTGGTGCCAGGCAGGCCTCATTGGGGGCACTCATTTGGGTGGTGGTGGCCAACCTGGCAGGTAACCCTTCTGGTGGTGCGGGGTGCATGTTCTATCACCCTGCCTCATGGAAGGGCCAGCCCTGATCAACTGTGTTCATGATATATGTTTCCCTATGTGCTAGAGAAACAAGACTTAAAGAAAACATATTCCAAATAATATTTGAAGGATTGCAATAGCATCTTGTGACATGTGGCAACTTGAATTTACATGTGATTGTTTACATATTAAATAATGTGCCATTTCTTTTTCCCATTCCTTAATTTGCTATTTGTCATTTGCATTTTTGGTAGATGAAGATGACACATACAGTCAGGGCCAGAAATACTGGAACAAGGATAACTGTTTTGGCAGTTGGCCTCTGTACACCACCACATTGAAGTTGAAAGGAAACACATCCAGATGGGAGCGAAGTCAGGACTTTCAGCTGTAATTCAAGGGGCTGGACAAAAGTCGGGCACTAACCATTCAGGAAGGACAGCCACTGGCATACACACACACCCATCGTTGGTGGCTCATAAAATGGCTGACAAGCAGCTGCATGGCCAGGGGTGGCCTGGTTCCTGGGTATCCCATGACCAATCAAGCAGATAAAAGGCCTGGAGGTGGTTCTGAGTGTTACATTTGCATTTGGAAGCTGTTCACTGGAACTCCCAACATGAGGTCCAAAGAGGTGTCCATGCAAGTGAAAGAGGCCATCATTAGGCTGAGGAAACAAAATAAACCCATCAGAGAGATAGCAAAAACAGTGGGAGTGGCCAACACAACAGTTGGGAACATGCTGAAAAAGAAGGAATTAACTGGCAAGCTCAGCAACACCAAAAGGCCTGGCAGACCACGGAAGACAACTAAAGTGGATGACCGCAGAATTCTGCTCATGGTGAAGAGGAACCCTTTCACAACATCTAGGCAGGTCAAGAACGCTCTTGAGGAGGTAGCCATGTCACTGTCAACATCTACAGTCAAGAGACGGCTTAATAAATGTAAACACAGAGGTTTCACAACAAGGCGCAAACCACTGGTAACACTCAAGAACAGAAAGGCCAGATTAGCCTTTGCCAGCAAACACCTAAAAAAGCCTGCCCAGTTCTGGAATAAGATTCTTTGGACTGATGAAACCAGAATGATGGGAAGAGAAAAGTATGGAGAAGGAAAGGAACAGCTCATGATCCAAAGCATACCACATCATCTGTCAAACATGGTGGAGGCAGTGTTATGGCATGGGCATGTATGGCTACCAATGGAACCGGGTCACTGGTGTTATGGATGACCTGACTGCTGATAAAAGCAGCAGGATGAATTCTGAAGTGTATAGGGCTATCCTTTCTGCTCAGATTCAGCCGAATGCTGCCAAACTGATAGGACGTCGTTGCATATTGCAGATGGAGAATGACCCCAAACATACAGCAAAAGCTACCCAAGAATTTCTGAAGGCAAAGAAGTGGGATGTTCTTCAATGGCCAAGTCACTCACATGATCTCCACCCAATAGAGCATGCTTTTCACTTATTGAAGACAAGACTGAAGGCAGAAAGACCCACAAACAAGGAGCAGCTGAAGGCAGCTGCAGTAAAGGCCTGGCAAAGCATCTCGAGGGAGGAACCTCAGCATTTGGTCATGTCCATGGGTCCATGGGTCCCGACTTCAGGCAGTCATTGACTGCAAAGGATTTTCATCCAGGTATTAAAGGCGATCCTTAAGTTTGAAATGATGTTGGTTTGTTCCATTACTTATGAGCCACCAACGATGGGGGGGGGGTGTATGCCATTGGCTGTCCTTCCTGAATGGTTAGCGCCCCACTTTCGTCAAACCTCTTGAATTACAGCTGAAAGTCCTGACTTCACTCCCATCTGGGTGTGTTTCCTTTCCACTTCAATGTGGTGGTGTACAGAGGCCAACTGCCAAAACAGAGATGGGAGGAGACCATGGAAGCTGTTTTAGACAGCTCCCTATGTGGTCTCCAGCCCCATTCCCACCCCCTCCCCAGAGCCATACTTAGATGTGCAAAAACGTGCATCTAAGACAAAGTGCAGGGCAGATGCATCACAGAGGGAATCCTCCTCTGTGCTGCTTCTGCCCTGCATTGGATAGGCGGTCGCCTCCGACTTCAGGGGAGTTTGGAGGCGCCCGTCTATCTCTATCAGACTGTCTCCTTAAGCTAGTATTACAATCCACGATGTATTCTTAGTAACTGCAGTACTGCTGATTACAGTGCATTTGTTTTATGAACAAATCTCTTAAGACATGAATAAGACCTCTCTGGCAAAGCGCCTTGTCTGCAGGATAACCATATGTGGCTGGTGAAGATCGGGAGTAGGGAGCAGGTGGTTGGCCAGGAGGCTGCCCTAAGTTCTTGACAGAAGAAAGTTATACAAGCTGGCATTAAACCCCAGATAAATGGTCCAAGAAGCCAGAAACACAACAGGAGGAGCTTTGTGAGTCAGAGGAAAAGTGTACCTAAGAGCTGGAACTGGTTGTGAATGTTTTTGGCTGGGGTGGGGTGGAGGTACAGAGAATTTGGCCTGAGGTAAAAGAAGCCCTTACAAGGTTTGTATTAGCAACAGCGTCTCTTGAGTCCTTAAGAACTTAAGAGTTCGTCGTGGCTCTAGTGTTAGTGCCCATCTCACTAACTGAGCTTCTTATACCAAGCTGCCAGGAGGTTTTAGAGTATTCTAAGAGAATTGGTGACAGAGGAAAAGGGTCAGCTTGTGGAACTCCGAGTTATAGTGGCAGAGAGTAGGGCTCTGCACTGCTTCAGTTCTGAATTCCCAACTGAAGTGGGGTGATTCAGCTATTAAGCGTTCATGCGTATAGGTCCACAGCTATATGGATTCTCCATGGTCAGAGACAGTAGACCTCTGAAAACATTTTGCTTGGAGGGGACAATGAGGGGATGTTGCCTCCATGTCTTGCTTATGGTTTACTGGAAGAATCTGGCTGGCCATTATTGGAATCCAGGATTCTGTTCTCTTGGTCTGATCCAGCAGAACTCCTCTATTTCCCCCTCCCTTTCCATGCCATCCTTCTCTTCCTCTTTCCGCCAGACCATCCCCCCCCCCAATGCACATGCAGTTACGCTGTTGTTAACATGAAATTAGGTTGAAGGCTGATATCAAGAACAGCATGCACATTCAAAGTTTCCCCTCAAGTTGCCTTAGCCATTGGGCCCAGCACAGCTGGCATGGAGTGAGGTAACCACCTGTGAATGTGCCACCTCGAGGCAGCTCTAGACCCCAAGGCCATGGCTGGGTTCTACTAATTGGGCCGACTGGTTACAGGTGGGCTACGGTGAGAAAGTAACTCTCCCCTCTTGGATCAAGGAACAACGTTTGAACTAGCCTGGGATTGGCTGCCTGAGTGAGAAACGAGCAAACATGTGATTTAGGATGACTGAGTGTTCTCCATCTTCTGGTTTCAATTTGTTGTGGACTGTATTCTTGAACCCTGGCTGGGTCCCTGTCCTGTGGGAGACCCCTACTTCGGAAATGTATAGGATAAGTCAGTTAGTGTTCTATTGTTTGGCTTGGGGTACCGTATCATGGTTTCTCTGTAACTTTCTGTACAACTTTTTCTTCCTTTCCTTCCCCCGCCCCACTCTGCCTTTCCCCATTTAGTAAACCATTTATCTATCTCTAGAGCTATGTTTGCTTCCTTCCTCAATGCGAATTTCAGTCTCTCTTGGCTGGGTGACTGGCTACTGTGTAAGGTTTTGACTTGGGACTAAAATAGAGGGTGTTAGTTTGAACCTTTATTTTAGTTGCCCCAAGTGGATCTGCAGGTCCAAGAATCCCCTGACTCAGGCTGGACTGGACTAATGAGGAGTGGTGACAGCATGTGTGATCCCTGCCTACCTGGCATGGAGTCTGGGACAACCCTCATTCTCCCTTCACAGCTGCCTTTAGCCCTAGGGCCAGAGGTCCACCCTACCCCTGCCCTGCTAGCTGGCTGGCTGGCAAGAAGCAGCCTTGAAGAACAACAACAGCATGCTGATGCTTTGGGAGAACTGAAGTTGAGTCAAGTACTAACACTATCTGTGTGGGTGGCCTGCCTGCTTCTCCCTGCGGAACAGTTTATCTTTTTGTAAACAGACAGGAGCTTTTCTACATGAGGCTGTCAATTAGCTATATCTACTTTGGGTTTCGTCACAGAACTGAGATCCAAGCACTATATGAGGAGCGTTTCTTTCCTGCTTTTCCGCTACATACCCTCTAGGTAGCACTGTGGTATAGCGGAATAGTGCAAGTACAGAAAAGGAAATCATGACTTCACTATTAAATAACGCATTTTCCCTGCTCTAAAAAAACTCACCAGGTAGACACAGAAGCGAAACTGGAAAGTCACACCATCGTCTAAAAGCCTGTAAGCAAATTGAGTAGTGAATGACAAGCGCATGATAAATCCCGTGTGTAGAAAAGTCCCAGATCTCTTCATTATTTCAGTAAGAGGTTTCCTTGCCCCCCCCCCCCCCGGCAAGAAAAGATCATTTGAAAAAGATCAGAATTTCAAATTGAGATATGCCAGCATTCAAAACTCTCACAAATCATTCTGGTGCCTTTAAAATAAAGTCTGGTGGAAATGTGTTATATAAGGAGAACAACATCATAATGAAGGAAAGGAATTACTGAAGCTCAAAAGCTTTGGGTTGCCTTTCCAGGGGATAAAAAAGGGGAAGTGTCAATACTTAAGATTATGAGATGGAACACAGGGATTTTTTTGGGGGGTAGCTAGCGCCTGGGAGTAGAGCCCAGATTCAGAAAATATTTTTACCAATGAGTATTTTTCGCTTAGATGAAAGTAAAAAGACTGCGTCCAGAACTTGTTAAAGCTGAATTTCATGTGAAAGTTGTACGAGTTTTCCGGGCTCCAATTTGCTTTCGTTCATATCTAATGAAAGATCGTTGTTCAAGGTAGATGTGAGTTTATTTTTTAAAAATTCTTTTTATGTGGAAGTAGGTTACTTTTGTAACAGCTTACGGTTTTCTCCAGTTATGATGTTCAATGCCATTACTCTTTCAGTTTTCTCAGTTTATGATGGCTGCTGAAAAATTCTCCCATATAGTATTGACTCCACCTACATTACAGCATGAATGTATGCAAACATGAGCCATAGCAGTCATCTAGATCACAAGGCACTTGACACACCAGTGCCGCATTCCTACTGAAGGACAGCAGCACTAGCAAGGGAATTACGTATGTCAGGGGTCCCCAACGCAACGCCTCTGGACACATGTGCATCCTTGAAGGCCTTTCCTACTGCCTGCCCGATAAACCAGAGAAGATCTATGTGTCCACAAGGTATTTGCCTGCAAACTTCCTGGTTGGTTGCTCTGCGATTATTAGCCTATAGACCTTTTCTTACAACTCTGACTGCTCCCTCCTTGCTCTCTGATTAGCCATAGTAATTGATCAGGAAGAGACGCCCTTACTCTCCTTTACCAGCTGAGAAGGAATGAGTGGTGGGTGGCTGTGTCTGAAGGAAGGAAAGGTAAAGTGTCACCTTGAAGGCAAGCAACAATGTGGAGAAGGGGGCCCAGGTGAAGAAAGGCCATTTCCAGCCCAGTTACCTTCCTACCTGCATGCAATCTTTTTGGGGCTGGGGACGGCACTTGGCCACTGTACCTTTCTTTTTGTTGATTATTCCCATCATCCCTGGAAGGCAAAGTTGGATGGGTGGTGGGGTTCAAGCCTTGTTTTGGGACTTCTGCTGTGTGTTTTATTTTTCTTGCAGGGCTGTTTTTGCCTAGTATGACTGTTTTCCCCTGGAAAAGAAGGCTATCTGAAAATGTTTGGAAGTTTATATTTGTTTTAATTATTTCTTAGTAAAGTTTTCCACTTTTGCACTAGTTTACAGTCTTGTCATCTTTCTCATCTTTGTGAGCAGATATCCCTACACTGGAGCCATTTTGTGAATGGGGACTACAGCACTTCACCAGGGGTCCACATACACCCACAGGCTGAAAAGGGTTGGGGCCCCGACGTATGTGATTTCTGGCATGTTATAAATATTACCACTGCAGCAATATAGAGCTCTGATCTTGCAGACGCACTTATTAGCTGTAGTCACGCTTCAGTCGTGTCAACAGGTGTCTTTTTTTTGTCAGGGGGAGAAAGGCAACTGCTGAAATGTAGGATGTTTGGTAGGCAACACTTCTTTGTGCCTTCTGGGATATATGCCGCCTACAACCATTCTTTGGTGGTGGGGGGGGACAGAACAGAGGTGACCACGGAGAAGAGACGAGAGCTGCAATAAGCAGCAGTCAGGCAGCATTCCTCATTGCCAATAGAATAGTCCTATGAGAACAACAATATGTCATGACATAGTATCGTTCGAAGAGGCATTCTTGGTAAAAACAAAGATGGCTATCACCAACTGGCAATGAGGACATACTGGTCGAATGCTACTTTTTCATTTAATAGTAAGTAGTGAGTAAGTTTGGGGTGGGGACTGCTACTGTTGAAGCCTGCATTGTTTGGCTTCCCCCGCCTGCCTGACATCAGCCTGACATCTCCTGACCAGCCAGTCCTTTCTTCTCCAGGTACAAAAAGGGCAGGGCTGGCAGAGGCATTTAGTGTGAGAGGGGACACACACAAGAGTGCACACCACAACACACACACCCCAACTTCTTCAGGGAATATCTGTAACCAGCAACTAGCAGCAGCTGGGAAGAATGGAGAAGCAAGTGTGGACATTCACCTGCTCCTTGTTACCTATTGCACTGAGGGCCAGGGCTATTTTACATTATTTTATATGTTTATATTTTAACATTCAGCCTAGCATTAGCTCTAAGTATTCATATAATTATATGAATATGAATTATATGAATTATAATTTTTACAACCACCACAAAAAGAAAGGCCTAACTGATGCATGAGAAGCGCACAACAAAATCTGCATGAGATGCTTTTTTTTATTTATAAGAAAATGTGTTCCCAGTCAGATAGAGAAGCAGTTACTGTGCATCCTATAAAGAAAACAATTCCAGACTGTATGCACATCCTTTGCTCGAACCATATGAAAGACAGAGAATTCTGGCTCTCAGCACATGAAGGATAAAAGCTGCTTGGAAAATTTACACCAACAATATTATTTGGCTATTGGATAGTGAAAATGAAGACGAGTCCCTGAAATTGCTGGAGAAACTGAATCTAAAGCGGAGTGCAAGAATCCTCAAGTTACTTTGAGCAGACGCTAAGACAAGTTATTATGACAAACTGTGGCAGATGGCTCTTGGAAAAAAGAGGGATCTGTAAGAAAACCAGTAGCATTACCACAAATATATCTGAAAGTATGAATACCATATTTAAGAGGCTATGTAATGAGACGGAACTGAACATGGATGAAATGGCTTTTTTTTTCTTTAGACATTCTACCTAGAAGAATGTTAAGAGGACTGTATGGAATTGGGAATTACCACTGCTTAGCAGAACATAATGGCAAAAAATTAATCCCTGGTACTACATCATTTCCAGCAGATTACATTCCTTTGGATGAGATTGTGAATTTGATAAGCAAGGAAAGATGAAGACAGACCATGTACCTGAACTTCAAAGATGAGATAATAATTCAAAGACATGGAAGGTCTTACATATTTAATAGTAAAGGAAAGCCACATACTTTACAAGCACAATCAAAGCTGTTTCCTTACCAGAGGATTATATGAGCAGGAATCTGTGGTGAGATTATTCTGAGCAGAAATATGTTCTAGCAACAGTACCAGGACATGCTACCATATAATGGCAGCACAGATGTTTGTAGAACAACATCTACATCAGAAAAAGGTGATGTATTCTTTTCTTTGAAGAAACTCAGAATGAATGGACAAAAAAGAAAATCTGGAAGAAGGCTCATCCCTCTGTCTCAGTTTCTAACCATAGTGGTTGCATCGAATTCCTGTCTGATGCATAGGTCTACTACAACTGATGTCTCACAACAGAGAAAGGAAACAAATGGAAATAAAGAGGCTTGCAAAAAAAAGTCAATTATCCTTTTTTTGCCTTTGATTTTGAACCAGAATTTTTTCAAATACCTCTTAGAAACTCCTTCAAGAAAAGGAAATATGGAAAAATCCCAGCATATTCCATGGAATCTTTTGAGAGGATATCTACACATGAAAAATAAAACCATACAGTCTACGTAATCAACACAGATGACATGAACTCTCTTTTGAACTGAAATTGGCTAGAAAGTGAATGTGGTGTAGTGGTTACAGTGTTGGACTGGGATCCAGGATACCTGGGTTCTAGTGCCCGCTCTACCATAAAGCTCACTGGATGACTTTTGGGGCAGCCATTGACTCTCAGCCTAACTGACCTCACAGGGGTGTTGCGAGAATAAAATGGAGAGGAGGATCATGTATGCCGACTTGGACTCCTTGGAGGAAAGGCAGGCTATAAAGGTAAAAAATTAATTAAGTAATAGCTGACACTGTCATTGAGAGCTTCCTAATTACTAAAACAAATCCGGAGGCTGTTACAAATGCAGACGCTGAAGTAACTGTGTTCAGCCCACTTATTATGCAGTCCATGGGATTACATGGGTCTACAACAAGTGTTTATAACCTTGCATGTTATGGTGAGGGACATCTGGCTCATACACACAGAACTCATTGGTTTAACATTGCTTTCTTCAAGCGGAAAATCATTTTGTATCGCAATTCCAAATGTGACCCCTACACAGAGTACATTCAACTGTTGCAAACAATTGATAGACATGAGTCAGCTTCACCAATGGATCAATCAGGAATAGATGATTCATGCACCAATTGACATACCAATTCAGAAAGACTATTTCAGTTGTGGGATTTTCATATGTCTCTTTGTACATGTGTTGTTCAGTGGCTCACTAGTCCCTTTCCCAGCAGACATGTGTCCAGTGTAGCAGTGGATTCTTACTGAACTTCTCAAGCAAAAGACATTTCTTCTACAGCCAAGGTGAACTCAGGGGCAACAGCAGAGAATAAAGCAAATAAATGAGAAACTAATTTTTAAAAAAATCAATAGTCCTGTTTCTAGAAATGCACCAAAAGGCTCTATGATCTAATTCTTATGTGCTTAATGGATAATCTGTGCAGAAAACCCAAGGACGCTATAGTTCTGTCCCAGGGAGTATGTCAGGACTGGCTCCATTTGCCCTGTCTTGAGATAATGATGCTCCCCCCATTATATTCAAATGTCTGAAGTGTTGTGACAAGTGAAGAATCCACACTGCAGGCAAAAATGTTTTTTTTCTCTACAAACCTGTTGAAATTGTTACAGTTATTAATGATATTACATGCTCTTAATAATGCTCGACAATTATGCTCAGCGATAAGAAACGTTAGGTGCTTGAAACAATTGTGCACCACCACCTCAGCAACACAGGGTACATGTTCTATTAATTATGGGGAACGTTTTCAAAAATATTGTTTCAGTTGTTATTTGTATGTATCTTTACATTTATATACTTATGTGTTAGAATATAATGTATATTTGTATATATACAGTGTGTGTGGGGAATTTCTATTGGTTTATTTTATTTTTTACTGTTTTCATGTTTTTCTAAAGGTTATACCTAAAGATGCTAACATGTTAATATATTTAAAGATGTTTCATTCATTAACAAAGTATTTCGAAACACCCAAAATATACATTCTTTATATGTATATTTATTTACGTGGCATCATCAAGGTACATAGAACTTGCTGCCACAGTAACATAAGCCAAAAAGAGCATGTCATATGAACATATAAAGCCTCGGAACATTTGAACTAATGAAACTTGACTTGCAAGCCCTATTCAGGCATTCTCCATTTGGATGAAGTAAAAGTGCAAGGAGGAGCAGTGGCAATGAGTGCGTGAGTGGCCCCCTCCTCGCACATTTCTGTCTTCCTCTACATGTGGAGAGCTAGTTTCCAAAGGGGAGAACCTCTTGCATCTAAGAAGGCTCTCCCCTGATCACCCCAGAAGGCCAGCCCAAACAGTCAGAATCAAGAAGTTCATGATCCCAGAGGAAAAGTCCTTTGCCAAAATCATAACAAAAAACACAGGACTGAATCATCCTCCACATCACATGAGGTTGCGGTCGCTCCTCATGCTAAGCACACAGCGCTGGAGCCACTTCCTAAAAGAAAAAGACAAACCCAAAGTATGGAGGCAGTTCATACAGGATCGTAACAGTACATTTGTGGCTAGATGAGATACTGTCCTCACAGGGGAGTTGCTCCAGCCCCTTAATAATTTTTGTTGTCCTTTTCTGCACCTTCTCCAGCTCTACAATATCTTTTGAGGTGCAGCAACCAGACCTGTACTTAGTATTCCAAGTACGGTCACACCACAGATTTGTATAAAGACATTTTAATTTGCAGAGTTTTAAAACTTCCTTTCCTAATGAGCCCCAACATGGGATTTGTGTTTTTCACAGCCCCTGCACACTGTGTCAATGCCCTCATAGAGCTATCCACACAACTCCAAGATCCATTGCAGCGTGTATGTGAAGATCAGATTCTTTGCCCCACCCAGCGTACCTCACGTTGCACTTATTCACATGGAATCACATTTGCCATTTTGATGCCCATTCCTCTACTTTGGAGAGATCCTTTTGGCGCTCTTTGCAATCCCTCTTTATTTTAACCATCCTAAATGTTGCCACCAGCAAGCCTGACCACCTCACTGCTCGCCCCTAACTCCAGGTCATTTATGAACAAGTTAAAAAGCACTGGCTCCAACACAGTCCTGGTGAACCCCACTGCTTATACCTCCTGCATTGCAAGAACTGACCTGCTTGAAATTCCTGCTCTTTGCTTTCTGCTCTTTTACTGGTTACCAATCCTTAAGAGGGCCTCACCGCTTCTCCCATGACTGCCAACAAGTTTGCTCAGGGGTTGTTGGTGAGGGACTTTGTCAAAAGCCTTTTAGAACTCCAAGGAAACAACGATTACTGGATCACCCCTGTCTACGTGTTTCTTGATACTCTCAAAGAACTCTGAAAGGTTAGTGAGATAGAGCTAGGGATGTACGAAATGTACTTGCCTGTCCGTTCCGGGGCATGGGTGTGGGGGAGGTGCTCTGTCCCTCCCCTCGGAATCCTCCTTGGCCG
The DNA here is from genome assembly GCF_057233095.1 of Heloderma suspectum. Taxonomy (NCBI): domain Eukaryota; kingdom Metazoa; phylum Chordata; class Lepidosauria; order Squamata; family Helodermatidae; genus Heloderma; species Heloderma suspectum. Next base: position 280,928,140 of record NC_139458.1, read on the forward strand.
GCTGCGCTCTGCAGCAATTCCGCGGAGCCACCGGCCAGGGCCGGCCGCAGCTGGAATTCCGGCTGCGGACCGACTGTTGCAGCAGCTATGCCGGCCACCATTTGCGTGGCTGCCAAGCCATGACAGGCTACATAAACATTTACGTAGCCTATCACAGCAAAAGGAAGCCACGCAAATGGCGGCCGCTACAACGGCCGCCATTTGTGGCCGCAACAACCCAGCAGCGGCCAGGAGACGAGCTGGAGCTGCCGCCGCCACATCTGCCGCCAGGTAAGCTCCATCCCGGGGGATTCCGCAGGGTGGCAGGTGGGGGGGAGGCCATTCCGCCACGGATTCCGGGGGAACTGGAGTCCATGGCGGAATTCTCTGACATCCCTAGATAGAGCACATGGCAAAATGCAGAGCACATGGCAAAATGCAGTACACATGGCAAGAATTGTAAAATTCTTCTTCCCTTCTCGTCCCTGCTGCAGCAGCGGTGGCAACAGGCAGCTCGCTGAGGGGCCGGGCCGGGTGCCCGCACGCTTGCCTGACCCGGCATGCAGCGAGCCGGGCAAGAGCTGGGGTCTGCAGACTGGCATCTGGGGGGCCAGTGATTTCTTGCCGGGCTTCGAGCCCCAACCACATGGCTGCGCCATCCCTGGTGAAAACAGAAGACACCACAAATTTAAGGCTCAACATAGCCTAGCAGCAGGGCCTGATGCCAGCAAATAAGGCTGACAGAAGCTGGCTGGAGGTATCAGCAGCAAAGCATCAGAGAGTGTGGGCAGAGTTCTCTTCTACAGATGGGAGCCTTAAATCACTCCTACCATGCATAAAAGGGAGGAGGAAGGGGTGGGACACAGCAGAACAAAGAAAGACAACAGAAGAGACACTGAAACTGCTCAAGCAGTTCAAGGAGTGGAAAAATGAGTAAAGGAAAGGAGTAGGAAAGGAGACAGAGCAAGAAGTGAGACTTGGGAGTTACTGTTGGAGGAAAGAAAGGAACAAAGCAGGAAGAGAGCCTGGCTGGTGGAGAAAAGCAGGACTGAGAGCGGGATAAGGGGGACAGAAGAGAGAAAACTGGCAAAAGGAAGGAGTATCCCCTTTAAAGCCTGGCCCAGTACCAGCAGGCCCAGGAAGGGGAGAGCAGTACGGTGGCCAAGCTTGCTGACAACACCAAATTATTTAACATGGCTAACATAGCAAGGGATAACAAAGACCTCCAAAAGGATTCCTCTGAACCAGGGAAATGGGCATTAAATGGCAAATGCTGTTCAATGTAACAAAACGTAAAGTGGTGCTCTCTACCCCCTGAAATTCCCCCCTGCATCTCTGTAAGATCCACCCATGTCATTTCAGCTGCCCAGCCCCAGAAAAGCACCTTCCTCCTTTTGAGACACTTCATTAGGCAAACACTTAACTGCTACTTCTCCAAGAGGTTCTTCTTTTCTCTAAAAGGAAAAATACTGTGAAGATTGTCTAAAGACATCAGAAAGCTACTCTGCAGTAAGAAAAGCCTGCTGCCAGTGTAAGAATGAAAAATAAAGGATCCTGCTAAAACATGCCAGCGAATCTCAAAATCCTTTTTTCTTTTGATGGAAGCTATCGATCAGGGAGTTTTTGAGGTTCCCCTTACCCTAATCCCTCAACAGTGATTAAAGCAGTACTGCTCCTAAAAAGAGTGGATATACCATGCATTGCATAGTGCAGTTAAGACGTTTGTTCCAAATCTCACTGATGACAGTATCAGTACCCTACAGAAAAACACAAGGAAGGCTTGTGCTCATTTCAATCATTCAAGTGTAAGCAAGTGATTGCCTACATGAAATCCAAGAGTCTGAAAATATACCATGCTTCCAACTGCGTGGTAAGGTTGCAGCATGCTCCAATTTGGCTTGAGCAACATTAAATGCCTACTTTGAGAGAGACCCAGCAGCTGACATTTGCATCGCTCCTTTTCAGTGGTCCACCATGAAAGTTGTCACTGATGTACTTCAGCATGTTGAAGCAACAATGTGCGTAGTGTGTCAGGACAACTGCTCAGTGAATGAAATACTGCCAAGGCTCACAGCTGTGAAATTTAATTTGACAGGACTTCTAATTAAGTACAAGAATGAGGACAATGCAGTTGGGCCAATTAGCGCACATAAATTGAAATATGCTATGTTGATGCAAAGTGGTTACCTGAAATAGTAAACAACTTTGGTGATGATGTGGACTCACAACTCTAAAATTAAGGGACACATTTTCAAGTTTGCTGCAAGATCATTTTTCATCCAACAACAATGGAAGCTGAGCATTATATTGAGATAAGTACCAAGAAAATAACCCCACAAGATATTGAGAATACAAGTTATGGTATCATAGAATACGGTTCAATGACAACAAGGAAATGTAAACAACCGACAGCAATATCCATACGGTGCGCAAATGGCATTGGAATAGGCATTTCAAGGTTACTTCTGTGACCCAAGAAATGAAGACTTCCAACCTCTAATCCACTTTCATACTGGTGGATCAACAGGCAGATCTGACCATCACTGTCTATCTAGCCTGCCCACCAACCAGCATTCATTCAGAGCAGTTATTCAGTACTGCAGGAAAATGAAGCACAAGGAAAATTCATGCACAAATTACAATCACATAGTACTGTGCATAGTACATAGTACTCCAGTCTCCAGCAAAAGGAGATTGTTACCTTGTCGTGGTGCTGGAGCTTGAGCACCTCAATGACGCCATGAGTGAAACCGTGAAGGGACACCCAAGATGGGAAGGTCGTGGCAGAGAGGTCAGACTAAATGCGATCCCTGGGGAAGGGAACGGCAACCCACCCCAGTATTCTTGCTGTGAAAACTTAGTGGATCAGTACAACCAGAGATATGTCAGTATACCATCGGAAGATGGGACTCCCAGGTCGGAAGATGGTCAAAATGCTACTGGGGAGGAACAGAGGATAAGTTCAACTAGCCCCAGATGTGATGACGCAGAGAGCTCAAAGCCGAAAGGACAGCTAGCAGCTGACGATGCTGGTGGTGAACGACGAATCCGATGTTCTAAAGATCAACACACCATAGGAACCTGGAATGTAACATCTATGAGCCAGGGCAAATTGGATGTGTTATTGCGGAGATGTCAAGATTAAATATAGACATTGTGGGTGTCAGTGAACTGAAATGGACTGGAATGGGCCACTTCACATCAGATGTCCACCAGATCTACTACTGTGTGGACAAGAGGACCACAGAAGAAATGGACTAGCCTTCATAATTAACAAGAAAATAGCTAAAGCAGTACTTGGATACAATCCAAAAAATGATAGAATGATCTCAATTCGAATTCAGGGTAAGCCATTTAACATCACAGTGATCCAAATATACGCCCCAAGCACAGAAGCTGAAGAAGCAGAAGTAGATCAGTTCTATGACGATCTGCAGCACCTACTGGATGATACACCATAAAGGGATGTTATTTTCATTACAGGAGACTAGATTGCTAAGGTGGGTAGTCAAACAACACCTGGAATTACAGGCAAGCATGGTCTGGGAGAACAAAATGAAGCGGGACATAGGCTGATAGAATTTTGTCAAGACAACTCACTGTGCATAACTAGGGATGTACGAAAGGGACTTACCTTGTCCCGCAGCTTTTTTTGCGGTGGGGGGGAGGCGCTTCGCTTCTCCCCCCGAAGTTCATGCGAGGGGGGGGAGGCTTCCCACCTCGCCCGGCAGAAATTCCGGCCGGGCATGAGGCGCCCCATCCCTCGCCGGCGAAAGTCAGGCCGGGTAGAAGCGCCCCATCTACCCGGCCACGAAAAAAAAAAAAAAAACCCACCCCCGTGATAGGCTACGTAACGATTAACATGGCCTATCACGGCTAGATTTGCAAAGTTAGCCGTGATAGGCTACGTTAATCGTCACGTAGCCTATCACGGGTGACTTTGAAAAAAAAAAAGTGCGTACGCAAATGGCGGCCCCCATAGGGAGCCGCCATTTGCGTTCCTTATTTGGTCCCTGTAGTCTACGTAAAGATTTACGTAGACTAAGGCGAAAATAAGGGCAACGCAAATAGCGTTACCCTTATTTTTGCCGTAGTCTATGTAAATCTTTACGTAGACTACAGGGACCAAATAAGGAACGCAAATGGCGGCTCCCTATGGGGGCCGCCATTTGCGTACGTGCTTTTTTTTTTTTTCCAAAGTCACCCGTGATAGGCTACGTGACGATTAACGTAGCCTATCACAGCTGACTTTGCAAATCTAGCCGTGATAGGCCACGTTAATCGTTACGTAGCCTATCACAGGGGTGGTTTGTTTTTTTTTAACTTTCCTTGTAATGGCGGCAGCGGCAGCCGGTCAAAAGACCGGCTGCCGCCCCCGCCCCTGATGAAGACCCAACGAACCCCCGCCAGGACCCGCCGCCGGGAGGGACATTCGTGAAAGGTAAGTCCCATCCCGGGGGGTGGCGGAGAATTTCACCGCTGATTTCAGGGGGCCGAATGTGTTGGCACTCGGCCCCCCGAAGTTTCGGGGAGAAATTCTCCCCCATCCCTATGCATAAAAAACACTCTCTTCCAACAACCTAAAAGATGACTTCATTCATGGACTTCACCAGATGGTCAACACCGAAATCTGATTGACTACATCCTTTGTAGCCAAAGGTGGCGGACATCTATGCAGTCGGTAAAAACAAGACCTGGAGCTGACTGTAATTCAGATCACGAACTTCTTATTGCACAATTTAGAACCAGACTAAAGAGAATAGGGAAGACCCACAGATCAGTTAGATATGAGCTCACGAATATTCCTCATGAATATGCAGTGGAGGTGAAGAACAGATTTAAGGGGCTAGATTTAGTAGATAGGGTCCCAGAAGAACTATGGACAGAAGTTCGCAACATTGTTCAGGAGGCGGCAACAAAAAACGTCCCAAAGAAAAAGAAAACCAAGAAGGTAAGGTGGCTGTCTGCTGAGACACTGGAAGTAGCCCAAGAAAGAAGGAAAGCAAAAGGCAACAATGATTAGGAGTGCTCGAAAGTCACTTACCTCGTCTCGCAGCTTGCTTCGCGGTGGGGGGGAGGCGCTTCGCTTCTCCCCCCAAAATTCAGGCCGGGGGGGGAGGCGCCTCGCCTCGCCCCGCCGAAATTCAGGCCGGGGGGGAGGCGCCTCGCCTCCCCCGGCCGAAATTCAGGCCGGGGGGAAGGCGCCTCGCCTCGCCGAAATTCAGGCCGGGGAGGAGGCGCCTCGCCCAGCCGCGAAATAAAAAGTTTTTTTTAAAAAACACCCCCGTGATAGGCTACGTGACGATTTACGAGCCTATCACGGCTAGATCTGCAAAGTCAGCCGTGATAGGCTACGTTAATCATCACGTAGCCTATCACGGGTGACTTAAAAAAAAAGCGCGTACGCAAATGGCGGCCCCCATAGGGAGCCACCATTCGCGTTCCTTATTTGGTCGCTGTAGTCTACGTAAATCTTTAAGTAGACTACAGCGACCAAATAAGGAACGCGAATGGCGGCTCCCTATGGGGGCCACCATTAGCCGTACACGCTTTTTTTTTTAAGTCACCCGTGATAGGCTACGTGATGATTTACGTAGCCTATCACAGCTGACTTTGCAAATCTAGCCGTGATAGGCTACGTTAATCGTCATGTAGCCTATCACGGGGGCGTTTTGTTTTTTTTAACTTTTCTTGGAATGGCGGCGGCGGCAGCCGGTCGAAAGACCGGCTGTCGCCCCCGCCCCTGTCGAAGCCCTGCCGAACCGCCGCTGCGACCCGCCACCGGGAGCGACATTCGGGAAAGGTAAGTCCCATCCTGGGGGGGGGGTGCGGGGGGGTGCGGAGAATTTCTCCCCGAAACTACTTCGGGGGGCTGAATACGTTGACACTTGGCCCCCCAAAGTTTCGGCGAGAAATTCTCTGACACCCCTAACAGTGATAGGGGGAGATATGCCCAATGAAATGCAAAATTCCAGAGGTTAGCCAGAAGAGATAAGGAATTATTTTTAAACAAGCAATGCGTGGAAGTGGAAGAAGATAATAGAATAGGAAGGTCAAGAGACCTCTTCCAGAAAATTAGAAACATCGGAGGTCAATTCCAGGCAAAAATGGGTATGATCAAAAACAAAGATGGCAAGGATCTACCAGACGCAGAAGAGATCAAGAAAAGGTGGCAAGAATATATGGAAGATCTGTATAGAAAGGATAATAATATCGGTGATAGATTTGACGGTGTGGTCAGTGAGTTAGAGCCAGACATCCTAAACAGTGAGGCTGAATGGGCTGTAAGAAGTATTGCTAATAACAAGGCAGCAGGAGACGACGGTATCCCAGCTGAACTGTTTAAAATCTTGCAAGATGATGCTGTCAAGGTGATGCATGCCATATGCCAGCAAATTTGGAAAACACAAGAATGGCCAACAGATTGGAAAAAATCAACTTATATCCCCATACCAAAAAAGGGAAGCACCAAAGAATGTTCCAACTATCGAACAGTGGCACTTCTTTCACATGCCAGTAAGGTAATGCTCAAGATCTTGCAAGGTAGACTCCAGCAATTCATGGAACGAGAATTGCCAGATGTACAAGCTGGGTTTAGAAAAGGCAGAGGAACTAAAGACCAAATTGCCAATATCCGCTGGATAATGGAGAAAGCCAGGGAGTTTCAGAAAAACATCTATTTCTGTTTTATTGACTATTCTAAAGCCTTTGACTGTGTGGATCACAAATTGTGGCAAGTTCTTGGTGGGATGGGGATACCCAGTTATCTTGTCTGCCTCCTGAGGAATCTGTATAACGACCAAGTAGCAACAGTAAGAACAGACCACAGAACAACGGACTGGTTTAAGATTGGAAAGGAGTATGGCAGGGTTGTATACCCTGCCATACTCCTTTCCAATCTTAAACCAGTCCGTTGTTCCGTGGTCTGTTCTTACTGTTGCTACTTGGTCGTTATACAGATTCCTCAGGAGGCAGGCAAGATGACTTCAACCTGTATGCAGAACACATCATGCGACGTGCCCAAGGCTGGAGTTAAAATCACTGGAAGAAACATTAACAATCTCAGATATGCAGATGATACCACTTTGATGGCTGAAAGCGAGGAGGAGCTGAGGAACCTTATGACGAAGGTGAAAGAAGAAAGTGCAAAAGCTGGGTTGCAGTTAAACCTCAAAAAAACCGAGATTATGGCAACCAGCTAGATTGAGAACTGGCAAATAGAGGGAGAAAACATGGAGACAGTGACAGACTTTGTATTTCTAGGCGCAAAGATTACTGCAGATGCTGACTGCAGCCAGGAAATCAGAAGATGTTTACTTCTTGGGAGGAGAGCAAGGACAAATCTGGATAAAATAGTGAAGAGCAGAGACATCACACTGACCACAAAGGTCCGCATAGTTAATGCAATGGTATTTCCCGTAGTAACCTATGGCTGCGAGAGATGGACCATAAGGAAGGCTGAGCAAAGGAAGATAGATGTTTTTGAACTGTGGTGCTGGAGGAAAATTCTGAGAGTGCTTTGGACTGCAAGAAGATCAAACCAGTCCATACTCCAGGAAATAAAGCCAGACTGCTCACTTGAGGGAATGATATTAAAGGCAAAACTGAAGTACTTTGGCCACATAATGAGAAGACAGGATACTCTGGAGAAGATGCTGATGCTAGGGAAAGTGGAAGGTAAAAGGAAGAGGGGCCGACCAAGGGCAAGATGGATGGAGGATATTCTGGAGGTGACAGACTCGACCTTGGGGGAGCTGGGGGTGGCGACAGCCGACAGGAAGCTCTGTCGTGGGCTGGTCCATGAAGTCATGAACAGTTGGAAGCGACTGAATGAATAAACAACAAAACAGTACTGTGCAGCTTTGTACCCCTGCAGTTTTCCTTTTAAAAAATTAACCAAAGGCAAAAACCAAAATGAAAAAGGCTGCAGAACAGATACTCAGACACGGACCTGGTTCACACAATCAAAACAGGCCATGGTGGCTTCTTTTGATCGTGCGAACTGGCCCATGCACTTTGCACTTCCAGAGGAACACCCAGGCCACCCAAGTAAATAAGCTGAATAGCTTTATTTTCCATGTGTTCTTCTGGATATGTCTCTCATCGGTAAGAAAGCCTTTCAACTTCTTGAAATTGAAGTGAAAAAAATTGGAACAAGCCTTTATTCCAATTTCTTCTCAAGCAGAAATCAAACAACAACCAAGCAGAAATAAAATCACTTTAAAGTATTTCCCGAGAACACTGTGATGTTCTCAATATACTGAATGCTAAATTCTAAAAGATAACAGGATTACAAATGCTTGTGCTCACATTTTGCCTCATTTGATATTTATCTAAATTTCAGATTCAAATGCAGTGGGATGATAGCTCTACAGTTGATTACGATGACTGAAAAAGCTCAGTCTAATCCTCTGTTAAGAAACAGGAACAAAAGATCAGGAAAAAGTATTTCAGCAGTAATACTAATGCAGTTTGAAACCTATTACCAAAAGAATGATCAAGGCAATGAAAAATACACAGCAAATAAAAAAAGGTACCACCTTAGGCCGACTCCCTCCCACTCTCTCGGCCTCTATTCTTAAAGTTAATCTTTTAAAGCTACATGCTATAAAACTAAATCAAAAGGAATAATTGATATTCTCTACTCATTAAAATCTCTCACCTGTCCTTTCAATTATACAATTTTGAAAGAAAGTAATTTGCACTCATATAATAAGGTGTTCAATGTGCTTCATATTCATTATATTTGAAATGCTTACCCATTTCTTGTAACAACCTTGTAGGTTAGGCCAGTATTACCTATTGCAGATGGGAGAGGGGAGAGATCTGAGGCTGAGAAGAACCCTCCCCCCACGTCCAGCTTGTCTGGCCGCAGGAGGGATTTTGCGGGGGGGGGGGGAGACGTAGGCGAAGGCCATTGGCGTTCACCTTTGACATCAGGGGGGGCCACCCGATATTAGGCAGCATGCCCCCCCCCCGGTGCCTCCACCATTCTAGCCCCAATCAGCTAGTGAGCGGTCACATGCTCAGCAGCTCCGTGAGATTCGGCATTGGCGGCGACTCCAGCAGCCTACCATTGGCCAGCCGGGCTCATCCGCAGCGCTTCCCATGCCTTGGGAGTACCTGATTTTTGCCATGCTTGGAGGCATGCGGCAGCAGCGCGACCTGATCTGCCCGTGGGGAGCCTCTTTGCCGCCCTTCCTCTAGCCACGGCAGTGGCTGCCCAGTTGGCTGGGCAGTGGGCTCCCCCTCAGCACTTCTAGTGCCCTCAGGGCACTTTGTTTTTGCTGCGCTCTGCGGCTGGTGGCCACATGGCCCGATCTGCCCTGCGGGGTGGGCCCTCCCCGTGGGGTGGGCGAGGCGGGCTGCAGCCCACTTGGCTGTGAAGTGGGCTCACTCACGGTTTTCCTGCGCCTTCAGGGCACTCTGTTTCACTGTGCTTGGCGGCTGGCGGCGGCATGGCCCAATCTGCCCTGCGGGGGGGGCACCTTTTCCCACACCCCGGTAGCGGCCTGTTTGCTCGGCCTTAATCTGCCTGAGCATCCACCCAGCAGTTTCTTCAGGGGCAAGTTGCATTCAAGGCATTGTGAGGGAACTCATGTTCTTCAGCCGGGGGAGCCTAGCAGGCCAGCAAAGCCCAATCTGAATTTGCTGGTGGAAAGGGGATGTGTGCGCAAAGGGAAGGATAGGAGAGTAGGGAGACACACATTAGTCCCCTAGGGGCTGTTCCTCTGGGCTTTTGTCTTTTATTTTTCCCCACAACCCCCCCCCCCCAAACAAACCCAAAGCAAAACAAACCGCTTGGAGAGTATGCAGTGAAACCATTCAGATCTAACTCCTCCCTAGCTCAGGTCTCTTGCAGTAATAAAATGTAAAATTTATCAATGAAATCTATGAAGGAAGAGTCTCATACAATGTTCCAGGACAGAAGTCTTAACTGAGAATTTGGTTGGATTTGTGTTTGTCAGTCCAGGATAGGTGGCAATCTGAAATTCATGGTGGTGACCTTGCTTCTCATTCAGTTTTGATTTTTTTGCATTCCCCTCTCAAAAGCCCCCCATCTCCTCTTCCAAATATTTGATTTCATCAATTGTGGGGCTCAACCTGCTGACATTTGAGATCACCGGACAGCCATCATTTGTCTGGTAAACAAGAATTGGTATCCTCTCAGACTTGGCCAATTCCTCATCTTCTAAAAAACTCATATTGGAACTACAGAATTTTTGTTAGCTATTGCAGAAGCGAAGTCTCTCCTAGTACATTTTTGCTCACTTTAATTTCCTGCTGGATTAATCTCTGCTACAATAAGACAGTTCTGGGTACTCCTCTCCACCTCAGGGTTCTCCTGCACAATTCCCTTCCTTCCCTTCAGGCTATTGTTTTGTTTTGCCAGGATAAGAACCTCTGCTACCCAGTGTACACCTTTTTTATCAGTAAATCCCTCTTGTTCTGCCTGCAAATCTATTAGAAGTATTCTCAGAGCCTCCAAGCTCCGCACAATTGGGGGTGCCTGGTTCTCAAAGAATCTTAAGACTGTTATCCCCCTTTCCAAGAATATACCCTTGCTATGATACACAGTTTTGGCTAAACCTTGCTCTCGAAAGGTCACCACTGCACGAGTGCAAAATATAGTTGAAGTACAGATATTCCCTCCTTCATGGATCACTGCCTTGTTGTGGCGAAGGGGCTTGCGTAACTCAGTGAAGCCATAAGCTATACCGTGCAGGGGCCCAAGATGGACAGGTCATGGCGGAGAGTTCTAACAAAATGTGGTCCACTGGAGAACGAAATGGCAACCCACTCCAGTATTCTCGCCAAGAAAACCCCATGGAACGTATCACAAGGCTAAAAGATATGATGCTGGAAGATAAGCCCCTCAGGTCGGAAGGTGTCCAATATACTACTGGGGAAGAGCAGAGGGTATTTCCAAGTAGCGCCAGAAAGAGTGAAGCAGCTGGGCCAAAGTCGAAAGGACACTCAGCTGTGGATGTGTCTGGTGGTGAAAGAAAATCCGATGCTGTAAAGAACTATATTGTTTAGGAACCTGGAATGCAAGATCAATGAATCAAGGTAAGCTGGAGGTGGTCAAACATGAGATGGCAAGATTGAACATCGACATCTTGGGAATCAGCGAACTAAATTGGGAATCAGTGGACCCTGGTAGGCAGTTCATTGGGGGATAGAGCCGGCGAGCATTCAAAGGCACTGTTTCAGGTGACTGGTAAGGCCGGAGGCTTCCACCTCAGGGTTTTGTGGCCCAAGTTGGGAGATGCGGCTTACCTTTGAGGCCGACTCTCCTCACCCACTCGAGTTCCGTGGCCTGAGGAGGGGTGGCAGGGGAAGGTCTCCCGGCCCAGAATTGGGTAGATCTGCAGGGTGGCGACTGATGAAGCCACGCCCCAGTCATCGTATGTCTCACCCGGCACAAGGCCAGAATAGCTGGTGTAGTGATGTGTCCGCCCTTCGCAGATTGTTCTGTGTCAGTAAATGTGGCCCAAATTTACACCAAATCTACCTGTGTCGTCTCATCATTTCTCCCCCCTCCCTGCTTTTCCACCCGCAATGGAAGGTTGCACCCTGTGAATTTATAGCTTAGAGGCTCCTTGAGTATTTATAGCACTCATTCCGCATCGGGCCACCTCATTATGATTCACAACAGACAAAGTACATTCTGTGGGCAAGTGGTGCTCCAAGGTGTATCGGGCCTACATGAGGCCTCTGCCAGGACCTTAATTATATGAGATGCTGTTGTTCACATGTTGCTTTCTGTTATCCTACATGGCTGGAGAGCACGGGAACTGGTGAAGGTGCTCATTTGCGGGCACAGCATGGTATTTTGGGCTGATCGGGGGGCCTCCCCATCTAGCTGTGGATCTCAGCTCGGGCTCAGCTGGTATGCCACCATCCAGTGGTTGGCCACACAGTGCCTCCTGCCCATGTTATTCCAACAAGGGCTAGTGAAGGTCCCCCCGCAAGTTCTGGTTCTACACCTGCAGGGGGGAAATGACTTGGGCTTGCTAAAAGGCAAGGCCCTGATCCTGCAAGCCTTGGATGATCTGCGTCTGATTTGGCTCCACTGGCTGGGGATTTCCATCATGTGGTTTTGCCTGCTATCAAGGTTGGCCTGGAAAGTATTTAATTACAACAAAGCATCGCGAAGGCCCGCGGTGGGTGTTGACGCGATGTGATTTCTGCCCAGTGCTCTGAATGTCAAAATGAAGAAATTCAATGAAGCACGGGTAAATGGCGGGAGTAACTATGACTCTCATGGTTACAGGGTGGTGCCTATAGAAAAATCCTCTGCCTCCTAGTGGCCCTGCCGGGCAACAATTTTCTTGCAAACTCGGAAGAGTGAGTTGGCACTACCACCCCTTGTGATCACAAGGATGTTGTACGATCGCTGTACAATGAAATGCTCCCACTTGAAAAAGTGGGGGAAACTGTCCTCCCAGTAATGGGAGGAGAGATATTAGATTGACTTAACTCCGTAAGCTGGACTATGATCGGTGAAATGCAGACTGAGGGCCCCGATCAGACATATCAAGAGAGACAAGTGATGGTGTGGAACGGTGACGGGATGTGACTTTTTATTTTGTTGATTTCCTTTTTATTTTCTCATTTTTCAGTGGGGAAAAAATCTCATGATTACCTCCCTGTGCGTTTCTTGGTATATTCAATCGTTACCATCAGAGACTCACAGGAGCTGCGACATCCACCGTGGGTGGATGGGCCACTGGGGTGCTGGTCACACCCCACCAACTCAAAATAGGCTCCCTCTCTGGGGGCATAAGAAAACAGCCAAATGCCTTGTCATCTAATTAGTGACGCTCATGAATGGATGAACAAGATTCCCACTATCCCTACCTACTATCTAGTGAAATCATAGCCAAGGGAATGGGGCTTGGCAGAATAGGTGGGGAAAGAAGACCCTGTTGAGCTTGACTCTAGTCTGGCACTATGAAGGGACATGAGAGCTGTAGAATAAGTGGGAGGCCTGCCCGGGCCACCGGTGAAATACCACTACCCTTATCGTTTTTTCACATACCCGGTGAGGCGGGGGGGGGGGGCAGCCCCGAGGGGCTCTTGCTTCTGGCTCCAAGTGCCCGGCGCAGACCGGGTGAGACCCGCTCCAAGGACAGCGTCAGGTGGGGAGTTTGACTGCGGCAGTACACCTGTCAAACCGTAACGAAGGTCTCCTAAGGCGAGCTCAGGGAGGACAGAAACCTCCTGTAGCAGAAGGTCAAAAGCTCACTTGATCTTGATTTTCAGTATGAATACAGACCGTATTAGTGGGGCCAGGATAGGCACAGAGGGATGGTCTTGATCCCCGTGCGCTGGATAGGGCCCAGAAGAAGGTGAACAGGGAAATGGGGAATTTTCACCAGCCAGGGTGATCAGACTATTTTACAGCCAGACATTTCTCATGCATGGAGGGAGCTCTATAGGGAAGACGGTGTTCATCTAACCAACTTGGGCAATTATTTCTTTTTGGCTGATCTGCAAAGGGGCATCTTGGAGTTTTTACAGCACAGCGGGGGGGGGGACTAAGCAGAGGCTTGTCATCCTCCTGTGGCGGACCCTGGTGGGCACTTCATTGGGGGATAGAGCCAGCGAGCATTCAGAGGCACTGTTTCAGGTGACTGGTAAGGCCGGAGGCGTCCACCTCAGGGTTTTGCGGCCCAAGTTGGGAGATGCGGCTTACCTTTGAGGCCGACTCTCCTCACCCACTCGAGTTCCGGTGACAGGGGAAGGTCTCCCAGCCCAGAATTGGGTAGATCTGCACGGTGGTGACTGATGAAGCCACGCCCCAGACATCGTATGTCTCACCCGGCACAAGGCCAGAATAGCTAGTGTAGTGATGTGTCCACCTTTCGCAGATTGTTCTGTGTCAATAAATGTGGCCCAAATTTACACCAAATCTACTTGTGTCGTCTCGTCATTTCTCCCCCCACACACACTTTTCCACCCGCAATGGAGGGTTGCACCCTGTGAATTTATAGCTTAGAGGCTCCTTGAGAATTTATAGCTGAGGTGAGTTTTGTGCTGGAGAGCGCCTGGCCCACCCCTCGTACTCTTAGGGCTCCTTCACACTGAGCTTTTATCCTGCGATTGAGATTGCTCCTTCATGGAAGTTTGTGGGCGCTTTACATGACACCATCACCTTCCAGGGCATCTCCTGCATTAAATGCCCTTTGCTCCATTTTTTAAATGGATCACAGATAATGAACTATCAAATTACCCTGTTGAGTTCTACTTCAGTTTAGGGATGTACGAAATGTGCTTCTTCCGTTCCTCTTGACTTCCGCAGTTTGCGTCCAGTGCTCCGTCCTGCTGTTCGCAAGCCCCTGGAATTCTCCCTTTTTTTCTGCTCCGAAAATTGCGTAAATACGTACCGACAAACAAATCCTTCTCACCCAGCCATCTCTGCCAGTCTGCGTAACTTCCGTAAGAAACACTATTTTTCATAAATGTTTACATATTTTTCTCATGGCGGGAATTCCTCCCATGTAATTTCCCTAAGAATCATTATTTTTCTTAAATGTTCACGTTGCATGAAACAAAATTCCTTGTCCGGAATTTTTCCCGCTGTGTAACTTCCATAAGAATCACTATTTTCATAATTGTTTACGTAGTTTTTCCCGCCTTCTGTGCGTGCTGCCGCTGTCTTGTTTTCTCAGACAGGGACTGTGATTTTATTAATTTCTGCATATTTCTTGTTCCTCTCATTTACTGTGCTTGTTAACCTCAGAAAACCCAGGGTCTCGCATAGAAAAATGGGCCTCTGCTTCCGCAAAATCTATCATAAACTTCCTGGTCACTTCCAGGATGTGGTGGATGTGGTGGCCTGGGTCAGTCAAGCTTGCAGAACAGTTCTGCTGTCTCTTTTTTTTTTCCTCCTCGAAGCTCTTTCCTCTTGTGGTCTGCTCTGCTTTATAATGGCTGCAGAAGGAGCAGTCTTATTAGGTATTAGGTGGGGGTGAGAGGAAACTAAGACCTTGATAATTAATATAAAGAACTGCAAGGCGGTGGGGGTGCTGTTCGGGAGCATCTCCTGCATCAGGAAACCCATGCAGCAGGTGGGGCATGAACGTACCATGGGGCAATTGCACTCAAACTGGAAATCCCTGAAGCTCTCCTTTATTAAGGAAGGGCTGGATGCAGCTGAGAAAACGACACCATTGCCAAACCTACCCCCGTACTACTGGAGAGTCAAGACAGTGTGGCTCAAGGTGGGGAAGCCTGTGTTCTTTCAGAGACATATGCCAGGTAAGTTGTATCGCATCATCAAGCTCGAATGAAAACAATGATGTATACTGTGTACCCCTGTCTGCCACTCCTCTTGGACACTTCCAGTCTTATTCCCATGTCCATGTCCCATCCCTTTCTGCAGCCACCCCGCCCCTCGCAAGCTAATGCAAAAGCCCACCTAAAAATAAAGCTAGTCTTTGTGGTCTCAGTCATGTGGATAAGCAAACAAATTCTGACATTTAGCATGAAATCCTATGCAGTGTGTGCAGTGAGTAAAAGTGCAATCCTGTGCATGTTTACAGAAGTCCTACACTCCCCATCATCCTGCCAAAAATGGCAATACTGTGTAATCTGCCTCCCTAATTATCACCTCAATAGACCTTGCTGGAGAAGTAATTGTGCAATACGCTAACAACCTTCCAGAAGCCCAGATAAAGGATGTGGTACATTGTTTGAATGTACGGAACACCTAATATTGCATTTTGGTGGGACAGAATCTGTGGTTGGTATGGTAGGAAATGGTGATAGACGGATCAATGACTTTGGTTTTATTCACCACATATATAACTGAAATCATTCTGTTACTGTGAAATTCCACAGTGGCGCATCATGCATTGCTTGCTAAGGAGGGACTGAGGGAGGCAGAAAGAGGAAAGAGAAACATGGAGGATCGGGAGGAATCAGGATCAGGATCCGAATCCACTGAGGTTACTAAGAAGCAACATCAACCAACAGAAGGAGACCCAGGAGGAGCATCTGCGGAGGAAGGCCACCCTTCTAAGGTTGCTGCAACGATGCCTCCTCTTGTACTCCTCAGGCATCTGATGGGGGATGTGCAGAGGTTAACTAGGACCTGTAAGTACTACATAGACAATGACAGTTAACACTGCCTGAAAGATGCATATTACTATTGTGGTTTATTCTTCCCTTTCTAACACAGGTAATGACCTTCAAAGAAGGGTTCAAGCCATTGAGGAGACATTACATCTCCAAAACTGACGACTGAGGCCTGCAGCCTCTGCGGCCTGAAACACAGGCTGCTGGAGGATGGAGTCCTTTGCAGCCTGAAACACATGCCATTTTTAATAATAATACAGCAGACAGGCCTTCTATCCAATTGTGGCCTTGCACTAAGCTCACACTAGATGAGGCTCCAGATTTTCATTAATCCCCCTAATCAACCACAGACCACTGCCTCATAGACCCTCATGAGTAGCTTTGGGAATGAGTAGCTTTGGGACATGGGGTACGGGGGATTGGCTCCCAGAAACTGCACTGTAAGGCTGGACTTGTACAAAAGACAAACTGTAACCCTAAGGTAAAGTAAAAGTGTTATGAAAGCTGAATCTGAGACAGAACTGTAACAGTTGTTGTTTGCAGTAAAACAGGTGTACTTGTTGAGATCTCTGGATTGTATCTAGTTTCATTACTCCATCTAAACCAAGTTGGAACAGAAAAAATTCTCATGGTGAGCAGCTGAAAATGACCCTCTAGTCTTGTTGTGTGTCTCTTCCAAACCAATTATTATCTGAGCATCCAGAATATTTACCAAAAAAAAATATCCCTCACAGGCTCCCCCAAAAGCTGTAACGGGAAAGGAATGTATCATACTATATCCAGTATGAAATGAAACCATTGTAATATAAAACGAAGATCCTAACCTTCAGTGTAAAAATCAATTCACAACCATCTGGGGACCTCAAAAATGGATAGTAGATCTGGACTGCTTTTACAAAATGTGGCAGAGGTCTTGAAACCAGATGCCCATTCATGTTACACAAGTGAAAGCAACAGCACACATTTTAGTCACTGGCCATTTACACATGAGAAAAAATGGACTGCTCTTACAAGGAAAAGTTTTATCTAAGGAGAGCCCTCTTCTGGAGCTTGTGATGGACCATGTCTTCCATACTATGAGCTGAGTGTAAATTGGCTGCCCATTTATTGAGCTAACTCAGATTTCAGAGGAAGGGGGATGGCTGCAGTATGGTGAATCATTCCGTATGAGGGCAGTCATTAAGGCCATGTTATGTTGGGAGGAACAGCAGCCCCAGCTATGGTTTAAAATAATAGTCCTTTAGTGATGGGGTTAGGTCCAATGGTGGCCATTTAATCACCCACCAGGGCTCCTCAGCCGGCAGAAGGCCCAGGTGGGACAAGTGGTTCAAGCCCACCTGCTCTGCTGGAAATTTAGCTCCCAGCGATTCTGTAACAGGAACACAAGCCAGTTCAGGCATGAGCATTCTATTTGCAGTGGGCTTCATGCTTTTAACTAGCTCTAAGGATTGGGGGGAAAGCAGGGCAGATCAGGGCAAGAAATGGGGTTCTGGTGAGGCCCCTGGTAAAGGGACCCAACCCAATTAAATTGACCCCCCTAGCGGACTTGTTAAGAGATTATCCTCACAAGGATGAAGCTGAATATTCATTAGCGCTGTGCCGAAAATTTCATTTGCTACATTCCAGCCCAGCAGCTCTTTCTGAACTCCAATGAGACCACATAACCTCACCCTCTCCTACAGGCATTCGGGGAGCACTCCCAGGCTTGAGAAGCTTCTCTGCAAAACAAGAGTAAACGGGGCCTTTAGAGATTTAGAAAAGCTCTGTTCTCCCTTGCAACAACCCAGAGCAAGCAAGATAAGAGATTTTCTAAAGCTCCCATGTCCCATTTGTTCTTGTTTGCCTGGGATTCTTCGCAAAGAAGCTCGGGACTCTTTGCAAAGAAGCTTCTGCAAGCTGAGAGTTCTTCCTGAACACCTATCGGAGAGGGCATGGCCATGTGGTCTCATAGGATTTCAAGAAGTGCTGCCAGGCTGGAGAAGACTGTTTGTGAGCAGTCTCATGCTGGGGGCATTTTTCAAATAAAAAAACCTAACAAAATAGGAAGAACATCCTTCAGCCACCTCCCAAACTTGAAAAGGTATGTAGAAACCCAGCCCCCCTCCACAAGGCGAAACTTATTCAAAATTCTCTGCCTCCCTGTGAAAGAGGCTAAAAAAAAATGACTCTTTTGCAGAGAGAGACAAAATGCCCCAAAATAGGGGGCAGGATTCAGCACATCACTAATATTTATCTAGTGGTTTTCAGCTGGGCTTTAGAATCCTGTTCCAAATGTTCAAGCTGCCTTTTGGGTGGCCAATTTACACTCAGCTCATAGCATGGAAGACCTGGTCCATCACAAACTCGAGAAGAAGCTTTCCCCCCATCCCCTACACCCCAGTTCAGGGTTTCCCTTTTAAGAGTGATTCCAAAAAGAGTCCCAGAGGAAGACAGGCTCATTCACCACCTCTCCTACCCCAAGAAGGAGCTGACCTATGATGATATGTGCTCAGTTAGATACAGCTCCTTCAGTAACATCAAGCAGATGGTCCAGCTTTGTGTCAAGGGGGTATCGCTAGGTAAGTGTGACATCAAGTTAGATAAAACCAGAGAACATCCAAATAATCTGATGTTCTTGTATATAAATGTATACTACTGTGTCACATTGTCCATATTTTTATAGCCCCTGAAGGAAGTCCAGAAATACATGCCACACGGCCCAAATGCCAAATTATTATTTGAGGAATAAATTGATATTTTCCTACATCCTGAGACTTGTTCTCTCTTTTTCATGGTGACATCAAGTTAGCCTTTCAGATCCTACCAGAGTTTGAACTCTTGGGGATGTGTTTTGAGGGCAAGTATTATATGGATAGGGTGCACCCTATGGGATGCTCTATTTCCTGCTTGGCATTTGAGTGCTTCCGCACAATGCTGGAGTGGATGCTTAGGCAATGACTTGGCAATGACTGTGTCACACATTACCTGGATGATTTCCTGTTTGCTGGCCTGGCTCAACCTATTTAGTGTGTAGCCTTGCTGCAGGAGTTTAGGGGCCTAGCAGGCAAGTTGGATGTGCCATTGGCTGAGGAAAAGACCAAGAGCCCTATCCCATGCTTGGCATATCTGGGCATCGAGCTAGACTCACGAGGGTCAGATGTCCAAGGAGAAACTAGATCACCTGCAGCAACATTTGGCCAAATTCCAGGGATGTCAGACAGTGACTCTCTGGCAGCTGCAGGAAGTGGTGAGACACGTAAACTTTGCTTTTAAGGTAGTAGCCCTGGGCTATGCCTTCCTGTGAAGGTTCTGTCATGCCATGATGGGCACACAGCTGCCTCACCATCGCATCCACGTGACTGAAGAGGATGAGGGAGGACACGCAGTGTTGATCCACGAAGCCAGGCAGGAGCTGCAGGTGATGCTGGAGAAGCTATGGGCATTTGGAGGGCCAAAGTGGAGAGAGCCTTCTTTGTGTAGAAGGATTGTTCTGGTATCAAGAACAAATCCCTGGGCTCAGAAAACTTTCAAGTGTATGTGTTTTGCACATGCTCCAGGTAGTGTTTCTTAGAATTCTAAGGGGAGCCCTCTAACCTGAAGTATGCCCATCCCTTCTCCCAGGCACTTATGACCCTACCTCTGCATGCTCTTCACAGATTATAGTGTTACTTAAGGAGGGATGGGCTATGGGTCAGATTAGTCTACAAGAGTATCATTCTTTTTATGAAAGGAAGATCCTGGAATTCCCTTATTTTTTGTTTTTTCCACAAAGATTCATAATGGGATTATTCTCCCTCTAGGGTGCCCCATTGATGCTGGTAATGGTCTCATTTTAGATCCACTATTACAATTGGTGGAACATTAAAAAAAAAAATGTATCCCTTCCATGTAGTCATATACGTGTGATTCTACGCATTTTTTACTACAACAACAAAAAGAATGTTCTATAGTTATACAACTAGAAGATGTCCTAGTCACAATAAATGTCAAATCATGATCTACACAACTGAGCATATTTAGTCCACCAACTCATTTCCCCCCAAGTTTTCTAGCAGCTTTTGTTGTTCTTCAGTCATGTCCGACTCTTCGTGACCCCATGGACCATAGCATGCCAGGCCTTCCTGTCCTGCGCTCTCTACAGCTTTGCAAAAAAAAAAAGAATGATTTTTAATTTAATATGATTTGATATTGGCAGACTAGGGGGCAGCTATGGGCTGTCTCATGGCTCCTGAAATTGCTAATTTATATAAGCAAAATTTTGAGCCAGTTCATTGGTTCAAATTGGGTCATGTGGCTTCAGTGTATTGATTACACTTTTTTTGGTCTGGAGAAGTTTCCCAGGAGTCACTGGTTGCTGTTGTTTTAATTGGGTCAACCTTAGGAATTTTAATTTCTATTTCATGACGACTTTTAGTATTCAGTAGATCAACTTTCTAGATATTTTGGTGTCTAAAACGACTCGTCTTGCCTCCCACTGTATGTAAAAAACATACTGACAAAAATGCCTCTCTTAGATAGGGATGTACGAAAGGCACGTACCTTTCGCGGATTATGTTTATGGTTGGGGGGGAGGCATTCCATCCCTCCCCCCGGAATCCTCGCCGGGGGGGGAGGCGCTCCGTTCCTCCCCCCTCCGGAATCCTGGCCGGCCAGCTGTGCTCTGCAGGGATTCTGCAGAGCCGCCGGCCAACTCTCCCAGCAGCCGGACATCCGGCCGCTGGCTAGCAGGGACGCAAACGGCGGCGGCCATAGCCGCCGCCGTTTGCGTCCCTGCAGTCAGCCGTGATAGGCTACATAAATGTTTACATAGCCTATCACGGCTGACTTAAAAAAAAAACAAACGCGAGTACACAAATGGCGGTGGCCACGGCCGCCGCCATTTGCGTTCCTTATTTTGGCACGTCTTAGTCTATGTAAACATTTACGTAGACTAAGACGGCGAAAATATGGGGAACGCAAATAGCGTAGCGGACGCGTACACACATTGTTTTTTGTTTTAAGTCAGACGTGATAGGCTACGTCAACATTGACGTAGCCTATCACGGTTTTTTTTAAAACCTAGCCGTGATAGGCTATGTAAATCTTTACGTAGCCTATCACATTTTTTCTTTTTTTAAAACTGGAAATGATGGCGGTGGTGGCAGCTGGTCGGAAGACCGGCCGCCGCAGCCGCTGAACCACTGCCGCAGCCGCCGCCACCAGAAAGATCCACCCAAGGTAAGTCTCGTCCCGGGGGGGGGGGCGGGGGGGCAGGCTGTTCTGCCACTGACATTCGGCCTCCCCAAGATCCGTGGTGGAATTTTCGTACATCCCTACTCTTAGATAGGATAGCTACAATCTCAAACATTTTAAAAGTAAGATGCCTTACAGTCAGTTTATAAGGATTAAATCTAATTGCTCAAGTAAGACTGTATTAAGGCATTCCAGTTGCCAGTATTGTTTTTGTAAAAGTGGGTACCCCAGTCATGTTATACAATCAGCAACGAACGGGACTAGCACTCTGCAGTCTCCTCAAGTAAGAGGAGTCTCCTCAAGTAAGAACCAACAATAGATTACCTTGCATCCTTCCATATAATCCTGTCACTAAAAAATTACCAATGGTTATTGTGGCAGATCAAGCAAATCTTTCATATTTGCATTATCTTACCCCTAAAGTAAAAAGGTAAAGGTGTCCCCAACCAGTCGTGTCCGACTCTAGGGTGTGGTGCTCATCTCCATTTCTAAGCCGAAGAGCCAGCGCTGTCCGAAGACACTTCAGTGGTCATGTGGCTGGCATGACTGAACACCGAGGTGCACGGAACGCTGTTACCTTTCCCACCGAAGCGGTGCCTATTTATCTACTTAGAATTTCTTGCTTTCGAACTGCTAGGTTGGCAGAAGCTGGGACTGAAGGCGGGAGCTCACTCTACCACGCAGCACTCGGGTCTCGAACTGCTGTCCTACCGACCTTCCAGTCTGCAATTCAGCGTCTTAACCACTAAGCCACCGCGGCCTACTGCTCAATTAGGAAATAATCAAATGCCTCCAAGAGAATTCTGGAATTAAAAATGAGATTCCAATGCTTATAGTCTTCTCACTCAAGAGTAATACAAATGTCTTATCTCTGAGGTTTGCCAGATTAGAGACAATTGTACCAGATCATCAGAAATAGATCATTAGTAAAAGTTAAATTTAGGGTTACGACTTTCACTTAGTAGGGTATCATAAAATTATTAGGCCAGATGGGCTATCAGATATGTGACCAAGAGGCCTCACTCCAGACCGTGAATATGTAAGAAAAACAAGCTCACAAGACAGGATGGTGTCAAGGAAATATGTTTGTGTCAAGAACATACCTGTAACATGTCAAAGAAAGTCTTTACATATCAACTTGAGGATACTGTAAGGAGTCCTGAACTAGCTGAAAGGCTAATTAGCAAAATAGTCCAATTTCATGTGCTCTTTCCTGAAATATACCTTTGACTAGTACAAAACCTACGGAAAGCTTTAGTTTTTTCTTCGCAACAGATGGTTCCACATGAACTCATCTGTTTAGGAAACAGTATATTCAGCAGAAGTAATCTTTGATTTAACAAATAGACCTGCGGTGCTTGACAGAAGCTCGTTCCCCTTCCGGCTAGAACAGCTGGGGCGGGGGGTGGAATCTGCAGGCACGACCCAAGTTTGAATTGCATGACCTCAGCATTGGTCGGAGAATGGCTGTTTTCCAGCTGCAATGGTCCAAGATGGATCAGAAATGGTGTGCATCGTCAGTATAATTATCTGTGGCCCCTAGGTGTGAGATTTGCCCAGTTAGAGCCCTGGAGGTTCCTGCTTCGACAAGAAGATAGGACAGGATTCCTTTATTGTCACGAGGATTGCTGCTCACTGACCTAACAATTTTGGTCCATGGCAAGGAAAGCCCTCCATGCTCTTGGCCTTGGGGGACATCAATTTGGCACCCACTCATTCCATATAGGGGCTACATCTGCAGCAGCTGATACAGGACTCAACAAGGCACAAATCCAGGCCATTGGGAGATAGCGTTTGTGTGCATTTAAATCTTATATTCACAAGTAGGTTCTGGAAGTGACTGATCAGTGTTGTTGTCTACGTTTGGTTGTTCTTTCGACAGATCAGTGGAGGAGACTGGAACCTGGGAGCATCCTCATCTGCAGCCACAGTACGGTGTTCTGGGCCAGTTGGAAGACAACTTGTTCAAGTGTCTGTACACAGTTGGGGCTCAGCCAGATGGCCCCCATCCTGTAGGTTGGGAGGTATGGCATGCGATGGGGAAGTCTCTTCCACACATTGTTTCAACCAGGTTTGAGTTGTGGTCCCTCCCCAGGTTGGTGCTCCACCTGGGTGGGAATGACATGGGGCTTCTTAAAGGAAAGGCCTTGTTTTTCAGGCTTAGATGGATTTTGAGACCATTCGGCAGAGGTGGCCAGGCATGTGTATTGTGTGATCCAATATGTTGCTTTAGCGCAAGTGGATGGAGGGTGGGAAACCTTTGAGCTTAAACAGAGCTAGGAAGAAGGTGGACCAAGAAATTAGGACTGCCTTGGCAGAATCCTGAGATTCAGCAATCAAGGGTGGAACTTTACAGGGCTGACGGCGTTCACCTATTGGACACACATCCAACATCTTTCTGCAGGATCTGCGTGTGGGGCTGTCGGATTTCATCCTGGGCAGGTGGGGGTTGGGGACCGAGGGTGAGTCTTGGCCCGCTCCATTGGCAAGGATGTGCAGGAACTGCAGTTAAATAGGGTTTGGTGGGCACTCAAGGGGCACCTTCATGGTGACTGGCAAGTCCAGAGGCCTGCTGCTCGGGGGCTGTGAGGCCCTGGAGCCAGGATATGGTTAGCCTTTGGGATCAACCTGGCTCACCTATTCAGAGTTGTGAGGACCCGGGTGGAGGTGACTCAGGGAGGCCACCCCTTACACCCATGTGTAGCCTAGGGGAAGGGGCGGGCCAGATTTCACTTAACGGAGTTGCTCGCCCAACGCAGCACACTAGTTGCCTGCAAGTCCAATTAGTGACATTCCCGTACATGCAGATCCTGGGAGGGAATTATTTCCTGGTTTAAATAAAGAAGCCCTAGTTCAGCCAGGCTCTGGTGTCCATGTTGTTATTTCCTCTGTTCCCCTGTCTGCCGGTAATCTCCAAATTCAACATCCCCTGAGTTTAGAAATATCTCACTATGGGTCAGTCTTAGAACAGTCAGGCCAGGAGATCATAAGCTTTTTAATCAGTGCTCGGATTACAGGGGCCTGGGCTGAGCACTCCCTCCCTCTTGTGTTGAGCCCCTTTAGCTACTATTTTAGAAGGCTGGGGGCATGCACTCCCCATGGCCAGCCAGACCTGTCCACCGCCTCTGCCTGACTGCGGAGAGCAATCTGTCCTACAGCTCTGCATTGCTCTGTTTATCCAGGCTGTCTATCCAGTTCCACCCATGTTACGTTTCCAGACAGGATTTCTCTTTAGCTAGCAGGCTGCCTGCCCACCCTTCTCCCCCTTGCCCACTGCACTTGGTTTGGTCAGATGCTCAGTCAAGGGCCTCTTGCTGCAGTCCTAGCTGCCTTAGACAAAGCCTGATTAAGGCACAGGGTAACCGGGCTGCAGCTGAAGGCCTGTATCTAGGCCCACTCCCAAAATGTTAATATGCTGCTATTCCTGCTGTATTGTAGGCCATTTCTTACCTCATGCTATCCCTTCTACCTTGTCAGTTTACTGCTCATGTGCACAGAAGGCACAAGTGTGTTTGTACTTTCCAGTCACTGCCCAGTGCCAGAGCCTTTTCAAGAAACCATCCCTCTAAAACAAGAATTCTGTCACTGGTTGTTGTGCCGCTTCCTGGTGAGCAGTTGAATGGAACGTCCTATTTTTGTGTCCTAGAGAGGAAACAAGTTGGAGCCCAAAGACTGTTCAGACAAATCCTTTGACGTGTTAAAAGCACACATGGGACCCCTGTGAGTTAGCCCTGTCCCTCCTACCAGTTATGTGCTTGGCCACCATGAATAGGTTGTGCACGTGTGCCAACATACATGCATAAAGCTTCTCCACATGAGGGATTCTGATTGGCCCAGTTTGGAGTGGAAAGCTAATCATGTCTTCTGGCCCAAAACCATATGTTAGTGGTTGGTTAAGAAGGCAGCTTAAACACAAGGAGGCACAACCCAACGAACATTCAAGAACAAGTTTTTATATTGCTGCAACATGCTCTCTCTCTTTCTCTAAATAAGTGTAAGTGTTGAGAGGAAGGTGACAGCAGTAATGTTAGCGACAGCACAACAACATGCCAGTATGAATTAGTTGCTATTGCATCAGTTTCTACACCAGTGGAAGACACTGCCCAACAGCCATTTGAGTTGATTGCTATTTGCAATACTTAAGAAGAGACGACCCAAACTGGGACTGCAGCTGCTACCAGCTTCAGTAGTGTTTATGTTCTTGTTTTCTGGCAGAGTGCTATAACCGATAAGCTTAGAAAGGACTAAGTTAAAGGACCCATTTTTCTAGCATTAAAAAAGTATATCCTGCCTCCTTTGGCAATACAAATCTCAAAAACAGTCTCTTATGAGGCCAGTTCTTGGAGAGGAAGAGCAGAAGAAATATCCTGATGAAAACTTGGATGCTATACCTAGCCTTTCACCTAGAAAAAAAGTTTGAAGTTGAAAGCTTTCATGTTATTTTTTATTGTCTCACAACTGAACTCCGTAAGCATCAAAAGTTTTACATGGAGTGAAACAGCAGGTGGCCAATCCTGTTCCATAACATGGCATTGCCTTAGCCAGCTCCATTCTCAGTCCATGCCAGGGTCCATCCATCTGTGTGGATAATCACTGCAAGTCGAATTAGGTCTGACTCCCAGCTCTCAGGCAACACACATTGACAACAACCACCTCTCCTGCTGTCCCCCACCCATCCATCAGGGATAGCCATGCTAGTGACTTCCAGTAAGGAGCCATGTTGTCCTGGCAGTGACTTGCGGGGCTCTGCAGGTCGCTTCTTTCAAACAGCTGTGAAAAGGCTGAGAAACCTTTTTTTTCCCCCCTGGAAAATAAAGGGGAAGCCTGCAGTACCATCCAGATGAAATCTTAGAAGAACAGCTGCCTTTGCGGAGGATGCAAAGGGGCTCAAAACTAAGGTCAGTTGCCAGAGATAAACACCTACTGAAACGCTGTTTTGAAACTCTTAATTAATTAAGAGAATTACAAAATGAAGCAGGACAAAGGCTAATAGAGTTTTGCCAAGAGAACACGCTGATCATAGCAAACACTCTTTTCCAACAGCACAAGAGGCGACTCTACACATGGACATCACCAGATGGTCAATATCGAAATCAGATTGATTATGTCCTTTGCAGCCAAAGATGGAGAAGCTCTATACAGTCAGTCAAAACAAGACCTGGAGCTGACTGTGGCTCAGATCATGAGCTTCTTATTGCAAAATTTTGGCTTAAATTAAAGAATGCATGGAAAACCACTAAACCATTCAGGTATGACCTAAATCATATCCCTTATGAATATACAGTGGAGGTGAGGAATAGATTTCAGGGATTAGACCTGATAGACAGAGTGCCTGAGGAACTATGGATGGAGCTCCGTAACATTGTTCAGGAGGCAGCAACAATGAAATCCATCCCAAAGAAAAAGAAATGCAAGAAAGCCAAGTGGCTGTCTGATGAGGCTTTACAAGTAGCTGAGGAAAGAAGGGAAGCGAAAAGCAAGGGAGAAAAGGGAAGGTATATCCAACTGAATGCAGATTTCCAGAGAATAGCAAGGAGAGACAAGAAGGCCTTCTTAAATGAACAATGCAAAGAAATCGAGGAAAACAACAGAATGGGAAAGACTAGAGATCTCTTCAAGAAAATCGGAGATCTCAAGGGAACGTTTTGTGCAAAGACGGGCATGATAAAGGACAAAGAAAAGAAGGCAGGGACCTAACAGCAGCAGATGCGATTAAGAAGAGGTGGAAAGAATACACAGAAGAACTATACTATACAGGAAAGATCTTAATGTCCCTGATAGCCATGATAGTGCGGTCACTGAACTTGAGCCAGACATCCTAGAGCAGCGGTTCTAAACCTGGGGGTCGAACGACCCTTTCACAGGGATCGCCTAAGACCATCGGAAAACACATATTTCCAATGGTCTTAGGAACCGAGACACCGCTCCTCTATCCGTCTCCAGGCAGGTCCGCCCACATGCAGATACACCCACATACGAGTACCTGGCGTGATGACATCATCGCGCCAACCCCATCACATACACCCCGTACAAATACAGGTGTATGTGACAGGGTTGGCGCCATAATGTACTTATGCAGACCAGTCACACATGTGTAGAGAGCAGCTACTGTGTAGAAAGCAGCTGCTGTGTTGAAAGCAGCTACTCTGTTAAAAGCAGCTACTGTGTTGAAAGCAGCAGTATTGGAGGTAAAACCACACTTCATGAATTATAATTACTGGGTAAATGTAAAATCATGTACTGTGAAATCATCAACTGCTGCAAAAAATATATTATCTGTACCATGGGAACTTAATCTGGATGCTGATCGGTCTTTTTATATTCAGCTGTGGTTGATGTGAATATTGCCCCCTTGTGATAGTAACAGGTATGTAAAAAAACAACACAGAGAATGGTAAATCATAGGAAACTTTAATGAACTGTATTGACTGAACTATGCCATGTATCATCTTTTGTATTATTAAAGCTATTGTTATATATTATTTTCATTAGCAAACCATCCCATGACAATGGATCGTGTAGAGAAGAACGTTAAGAAAAGAAAATATAGTGAGGATTTTTTACAGTATGGTTTTACCTCAATAATTACAGCAGGAATTGAGAAAGCGCAATGTGTTATTTGTTGTGAAGTTCTATCAGCCGAATCTATGAAACCGAACAAACTAAAACGCCATTTTGATAGCAAGCATCCGAGCTTTGCCGGCAAGGACACCAACTATTTTAGAAGCAAAGCTGATGGACTCAAGAAAGCCAGACTTGGCAAGTACCACAAACAAAACGTAGCAGCCGTTGAAGCTCCATATTTGGTGGCACTCAGAATCGCCAGAGCTATGAAACCTCACACCATTGCTGAGGATTTACTGTCGCCAGTGGCCAAAGACATTGTTCGGGTTATGATCGGAGATGAATTTGTTACGAAACTGAGTGCAATTTCCTTATCTAACGACACTGTCCGCAGAAGAATAGATGACATGTCTGCTGATATTCTTGATCAGTTAATCCAGGAAATTAAATCTGCTCCACTTCCAATATTTAGTATCCAGCTTGATGAATCTACAGACGTTGCAAACTGTTCAGAGTTACTGGTTTACGTGAGGTATATTAATGATGGCAACTTTAAAAATGAGTATCTTTTTTTGCAAACCTCTTGAAACGACAACTACTGCACGTGATGTATTTTGACACAGTTGGTTCATTTCTGAAAGAACATAAGATCTCTTGGGAAAAGGTTTGTGGTGTTTGCACAGATGGTGCTCCAGCTATGCTAGGATGTCGATCTGGATTTCAACGTTTGGTACTGAATGAGTCACCAAAAGTCATCGGAACTCACTGTATGATTCATCAGCAAATATTAACAACGAAGACGCTGCCACAAGAGTTACAAGAAGTAATGAAAAGCATCATAAGTTCTGACAATTTTGTAAAGGCGAGCACTTTAAACAGTCGACTGTTTTTGCAACTGTGCAATGAGTTGGATGCGCCAAACAATGCTCTGCTATTTCACACTGAAGTGAGATGGTTGTCGAGAGGAAGTTTTAAAATGTGTTTTTGAGCTTCGTGATGAACTCAAAATGTTTTTTAATCAGAAAGCAAGACTGCAGTTCGAAGCACTTTTCAGTGATAAAAGTGAACTGCAGAAAATAGCTTAATTGGTTGACATCTTTGCCATCTTGAATGAGTTAAATTTATCACTGCAAGGACCAAATGCAACATGCCTCGATTTGTCTGAAAAGATCCGATCATTCCAAATGAAACTTCAGCTTTGGCAAAAAAAAATTGGATGAAAATAAAATTTACACGTTGCCTACCTTATCTGCTTTCTTTGAGGAACATGACATTGAACCAGACAAAAGGATTACGATGATCATTTCTGTGAAAGAACACTTGCACATGCTTGCAGATGAAATTTCATCATACTTTCCAAATCTACCTGACACCCCATTTGCACTTGCCAGAAGTAGGGATGTACGAATTGTGCTCATACCATTCCGCTTGACTTCCGCAGTTGGCGTCCTCTGTCCCATCCCACTGTCCGCAAACCCCCGAAATACTGTGGGTTTTTTTCCCACCTTGAAAGTTACGTAAATAAAATCGCAGCAAACTTCGAAAAATCCTCCGCGCCCAACAGCCACCCGTCCCGTTCCACCATTCTGCGAAAGACTATTAGTCGCAAATATTTACGTAGTTTCCGTCGGCCGGCATTGACCCTATGTAACTTCCGCTGCACTCTCCCTTGTTGTGATTGCGTACGTATTTCCTCCCTAGGAGTGAATCCCCCCGTAGCTTCCGCCGCACTCTCGCCATTGTTGGGATTGCCTTGGCCAGAACGTTCCCACTATTTTCGTAATTATTTACGTATTTTTTTCATTGCTGCCCAAAATGTTTCCCGCCCTCTGTGCGCTCCCCCGCTGTCTTGTTTTCTCGGACAGGGACAGGGACTGTGATTTTATTAATTTCTGTGTATTTGTGTTGGATGATCCTCGCGTTTACTGGTCTTAACCTAACCACCTCACAAATAAAAAAAAACGGGGCTGCAGCTCCGCTTCCGCAAAATCTGTCGCCAACTTCCTGCTAACTTCCTGAATGTCGTCTGCATTTGCGCTTGCGTCTGCATGGTGATTTGTGGGTGGAGTTACGTTGTGTGGTGGTGGTAGTGTGTTAGTGGTGGTGCTTAGTGGATTTCCTTGTATCAGTGTTGTTTGTGCACTGTGGTGGTTTTGTCTGGTCTGTGTGTGTGTGTGTGTGTGCATAGTTGTGCATTGTGTTTTTGTCCGGTTTGGTCTGTGTGTGTGTGTGTGTGTGTGTGTGTAGTTGAGCACTGTGGTGTTTTTGTCTGGTTTGGTCTGTGTGTGTGTAGTTAAGTGGTGGTTGTGCATGGCTGTCTTGGTGTGTGTGTGTGTGTGTTTGTGTGTAGTAGCTGTTCTAAAATGGCTGCACCAGTGTGTGGCAGGAGGTGGGACCATGAGAAGACCAAGGCCCTCCTCATCAACATTAAGAGCAGCGAGGCGGTGGCAGTGCTGTTTGGCATGAACTGCCGCAATGAACTTTATTGGGCTCAGATAAAGAGGAGGATGGAGCGAGCGGGCCACCATCGCACAATTGGACAATTGAGGTCCAAATGGAAGGCACTAAAGCAGTCCTTCATCAGATAGGGGATTGCTGCTGCCAAGAGGAGGGCACCGCTGTCCAACCCCCCCCCCCCGCCTACTACTGGCGCATCCACAGAGAGTGGGTCAAAGCAGGCCAGCCCCCATTTTCGCAGAGGTATATGAATGGTAAGTTATAGTTACCCCATCCCATCATCAAGCTTAACTAAATATGAAGACAAGGATGTGTACCAAAAATGAGCTTGCAATCCTATGCTTGTTGAACTTGGACAGAAAAAGGTCCCATCATCTTCCGGCCACTTTGGCTGGTTGAAGCCTGGGAACTGCTGCATTGCTTTTTCCTGTACAACCACATGCACAGGATTATGCGGGCCTGGCTACAACTCATATTACACACTGACACGCTGTCCATTTCCAGGGAAATGCTGCTGCTGCCGGTCTCTGCACAGTGCACACAGGGTCACTGGCACCAGCCCAGCAGCAACAGGACCAGCCTCTTGGTGTGTGCACATCATCCTTCATCATGTAGTGATTGTTGAATTTTTGCACCCCATCCACCCCACCTTTCTACCAAGACATTGGCACTCAAGTCAACTCATGAGCAAGTGTTCATCTGAGACCTTGGAGATCTGGGTATAGTCCACTCAGCCATGGAAGCTCGCTGGGTGACTTTGGCCCAGTCAGAAAGCCACAGCCTACCTCAGTGTTGTTGTTGTGAGCGTTAAATGGAGAGGAAGAGGCTAATGTGAGCCGTCTTGGGTTCCTTGCACTAGGAAAAAAGGTGGCATTTATGCAATGCATCAGTAGAATAAACAGATACCATGGCATTGCAAATGTAGAAATGGGGTGACTAGAAGTGCAATCCTGTGCATGTTTACAGAAGTCCAACAGTCCCCATCACACCAAAACTGTCAGTACTGTATAATCTGCCTCCCTAATTATCCCCTCATCATTAGACCTTGTGGTGGGAGGACAGAATCAGTGGTTCTTATGGTAGTGGGGATGGTGATAGACAGATCAATCAGTGACTGTGGGTTCACTCACCACCACATATATAAATGCATTCATTCTGTTACTGTGACATCCCACAACTGCACATCGTGCCTTGCTGGCGGAGGAGGCACTGAGGGCCGCGGAGAGGAGGAGGAAGAGATCGAAGAGCCAGCAGCAAGAGGAGCAGCATCTGTGGAGGAAGGCCACCCTTCTTCCACAGATGAAGCCCCTCCTCTTGTGCTCCTGATGCGTCTGATGAGAGACGTCCAGAGGCTCAGGAGGACCTGTAAGTAGTACTACAGAATGGCACCTGACCTGAGCTAACAACTCTGCCTGCAAGATGCATATTACCATTGTGCTTTATTCTTCTCTTTCTACACACAGGTGATAACCTTCAAAGAAGGGTGGAGGCCATGGAGCGGGGAACTGCATCCTCCTACGAACTGATGCCTGCAGCCAGCCAGTGCCCAGCCCAACGTTACAATTGTTTCTGTATTTTGTTTTGATCTGTTCTGTTTGTATATAAAGTTCTTTCTACAAAAAAAAAGGTAACAATTCCTTGGTTCAAGTCCACAGATATAATTTTTTAAATCTAGATCATTGTACACAATGATCTCTGTGTTTGCTTACTGTTAACCGCAACAAGAATGCCTTCCTAGCCAAACAAGCCCAGCTGCTGTAAGCTTCCCTCATAGGGAGATGGTCAGTCAGTATCTTTGATGTTATGAATGAATGCATTCAAGACGAGGCTGGACAGCCATCTGTCAGGGATGCTCTGACTTGGACTCCTGCATTGAGCAGGGGGTTGGACTCGATGGCCTTGTAGGCCCCTTCCAACCCTATGATTCTATGATTCTATGAAGTATGCTTTGTTTTACGTGGAGGTGCATATCACATACATGTAAACTGGACACATACCAGAGAGATCTTTTCACATAGAACTCTCGGTGCTTAGGAAAACCCAAAAGCTGAGGGAGTCCAGAGAGAGACCACAACAAGGTCTTTGAAAGCAATTCCTTGATTTATGGAAAAATTTAAAATGAATTAAAAGCACATATCAAGAGAATTAGAACTATACATACATTTGGGGAATGAGAATCATACTAACATTCAGAGGGGTAAAGATACACATATACAGTCGATAGCGAAGTACGCTGGGATGCATAGAGAACTCTGTGTGTGTGTGTGTGTAGTAGGGATGTACGCTGTTGCATAGTCCGCCACACACAGTCGGGCAGCGCAACTGGACTCTGCATGTGAGTTATTATAAAGCTCCACCACATATCACCAGTGCTTTGGGCTCTGCCCAGGCCAAACAGGGACTGCTTGTTTGGACAAAGTTCTGAGGGACACCTCAGTGTGACCACACTCATAAATTATATCATTCTGCCTCATTGTCCCTCAGAACTCTGGCTCACATTAGCAGCAGTATCATCATCCCAGGGGTCCTCCTTGTCACTTGATGACTGCTCTACTCTGGTGACAGCTGGTGGTGGTGGAGGGAGGTGCTCCTCGGGAATCCATCCCCTGTTGGAGCATATGAAGGCAAGGGTGGAGACATGTTCTGGTGTGAGTCTGCTTCGGTGGGTGGTGACAATGTTGCCAGTGGTGGAGAAAAGCCTTTCAGAGGACACACTGGAGGGAGGGCAAGTAGCGTTGTCATATGCCAAATGGCGACTTTGGTCAGATTTGGCCAAATGCCATGTTTTGTCTCCCAGTATAGGAGAGGATCACTCTCTGGGCTGCTCTGCGTTCCCGAGAAACTCTCTCTGGCATAAGCTTCCAGTTCCTGGATAGCCACATCATAAGCTGATCCTTTCCTGGCTGCTTTGGCACATTCCCCCTGCCTGCTCCCACTTACACTGAGCTCCACTGCCATTGAGGAGTTCAAGTTGAACTTTCGACAAGATGCCCCTGTGTCTGTATGTCATGTTGGTGGTGCAGCTGCTGTGGTGTCATCATCGCCCCTCCTGCTGGTGATGGTGCTACTGCTGCAGATATTGTCTTCAGGGGAGGTAGTAGTCCTACTAGCCTCACTCTTCCCCAGCTCCTTCTCATCCAGCAAATCTCTCTGGCAGCACTCCATGACTTTCTCTGTCAAATAGGTTTTTACACTTTGGACGTCAGGGTTCTGGTTTGGCAGCACCACCCTTGTTGTGCTATCCCGGAACCGTGGTTCAAGGAATGCAGCAGCAACGTATTTCATGTCCCCCCTCATCGAAGTGATGTGTTTGTTGGTGCCCAGCTCCTGCAGAAGGAATTCAGCAAGCCTAACTGCAGGATTGGGGACTTGACTGCCTACAGCACTGGTGCGCTCACAAAGCTCAGCATGGCGTTTTCTCAGCACCCCCTCTATAATCTTCAGCACAGGTAGAACTTGGGCCAGTGTGGCATAGTCTGCACTCAGTAGCGTTGTGCATTCATCGAATAAGTTTAAAATGTCCACCAGGTCTTGCATCCAGAGCCACTGATGTGGTGTGACAAAAAAATTGGAGTGGTGTTGTTTCTCAGTAATGTAGTCGTGTATGGCTGATCTCTGCTCACAGAGTCTCTGAAGCATATGCAATGTGCTGTTCCAGCGTGTGCACACATCCAAAATGAATTTGTGTTCTGGAAGGCCACGGCTACGTTGGATGGCGCCGATTGCCTCCATTGCTGAGCAGGACTGCCTGAAGTGGGTGCAAATGGATCGGGCTACCTTAAGTAGCTTGCCTATTTTAGGAGATGCGTTGCTTAATCCGGAACGCACCACAAGGTTTAAACAGTGCGCAATGCACTGAACGTGGTTTAGCCGTGCGATGCAAGCTGCTTTTAGGTAGTTGGAGGCATTGTCTGTTGCTACACAGCCCACTGTTAGATTTAAGGGGGCCAACCAGGACTGAACAACACCACTGATGCTACTGCTGATGTTTTCTGCTGTGTGTGTCCCTGAGAGCATTGTGAGGGACAATGTCGCTGTTCTACGAGTCAGTTGGCTGCTCACACTGATGGATACCCATTGCGCGGTGACACACAGATAAGACTTTGTTTGGTTACTTGTCCATGTGTCACTCATTAAATGTACACTTCCTCCAACTGCACATTTCAATCCTGTTGGAGCACCCGTCTGATTGCAGAAGCCAGGGCTGGAATGGCTATGCCACTAATGTAGTGACGAGAAGGGACATCCCACCGAGGGCACAATCTCTTCATGAAGCACACAAAGTCTTCGTCTTCCACCAGGGAGAAGGGAAGCATACGTTTTGCAATTACCACTGTCAGGTCCTGATTCAACCTTCGTGCCTGGACGCTGTCAGAGGGTAATTTCTGTGTCAGCGTGAGGCATTTCTCCAGTGACGCCTGCCTCTTAGCGAAGCTGCCTTCTGTGCCCTTCTCACCCGGACCACTTTGCGTGAGGTCTTTGGAAGATGAGGCAAAGAAGGCGGTACTGTTCTTTTTGGATGGTTGTGGCTTCCCATTGCTATCTTTGGGCACAAGAAGCGCATGATGCACCTCCATGTGTCGCCTCATGGCAGATGTGCCCACTCGTCCACAGCCCCCTTCTTTTCCTAGCCGCACACGGCTTCTACAAGTATCGCACATCACGACATAGCGGTCGTTCTCTGCATATTTGAAGAAGCGCCACACATAGGAGCTCACCCTGCCACCACCATTTCCTCTTGGGGGAATGGGGGTATTGGTTCCAGATGAGGTGGCATCAGGAGCTGCACGTTTTCGCTCTTCTGTGGATGGTGTTGTTGATGGCGCTGACCAGTGCTTAGCAGGGGATGTTTGCTCCTGAGGTTTGGGATTGCTCCCAAAGAACCCAGAAGGCTGGAAGTGGAAAACAGAGTCAGACCCAGTCTCAGCAGGGACATCATTGATATAGAAGGGCTCATCATCATCTTCGCTATCCGGATCACTGATGACACTAAGTTCTCCGGCCTTTTTTTCAAAATCACATGAGCCGCCGCCCACAAGGTGATCATCAGCAGGCAGCTGTGGACCTGGTTCACCTGTCCCACTTCCACTGTCTGATGCAGGGAGGACAGTTGTGGGCGTCTCTGTAAAGATTCAAAATAGATAGAAGAAGAGTTCCATGAGAAATGCACCTTTTACACATGAGTAATAGCCAAGAGAATAAAACTGTGTAGTTGTAGAAATCTATGAAACATAGCTTGGAATTGCGATCCATCAACATGACACAAGGTGCAGATGTAAGCAACTACTGCACTAGCTAGCACTGCGAAAACACATGACACAAGGTGCAAAAAAAATGTACAGTACAGACTTGAAACTCAACAAGAGTTATCTAAACGTGTCCTCACTGGTGAAAGTCTGAAAAGCATGGGGGAGGAGATATCTGGCTCCCTTGCAAGGTCCACTCCTTTGCATCAACTCTCTATTATACCACTGTGTGGGACTCAGCACCTACAGGGCTGGCCCAAAGCGTTTTGCTTCCTGAGGCAAAGGATAAAATGGCACCCCTCCATCCTACATAGAGCGATAGCTGAATCTTACTTGAACAGTGACAATGGGAGAGCCTCTTCCACCACACCAGAGGACAACAAGCTGGCTGAGGAGGTACAAGGCAGTCTGAGGAGCACCCACAGTTCTGTGCCCCAACACCTCGCTGCTACCTAATGATAGGGCTGGTCCTGAGCACATACTTGGCAAATCCCACCACCTTTTTCCAGGGTGCATTTGCGGTCCCCCGGGAGCAGTGCCTGATTAGTCAAGCCCTCTTTTAAAAACCATCCTCAGAAATGTAATTGCTTAATCAATTCACATTGCAGCTCTAGTTAAAAGAGATCAAGGCCAAACAAGACAGCAAACTATGATGAATGGCTTTGGAAACAAAGCAAGAACAAAACACTGAAGTGTTTTCCCACCGAAAAGGTGTATCGTTTGAGACAGTATTGCAGTTCTTTTAAAGAGTTGGTGTTTTCTTTAGTACTGGAGTACCATGTAACGTTTAAATAATATGAAATATGTTCACAGCAATGAATATGAATGAATGTAAAACAGTCGTGTATGTTTTGTGGTGTTGAAGAAGAAGATCCCGTGGAGTAGTCTTCCCCAAAAAGCTTCCCCAAAGCTTTTGGACTTCAACTCCCATCAACCCCAGCCCACATGACCAATGGTAAAAAATGCTGGGAGTTGTAGCCCAAAACATCTGGAAGGCTGCAGGTTGCAGAAGGCTAATGTAGGGACTATCCAGATATTTACAAGCATCTGTGATGGCAGAGTCTTACCAGATTCATCCTTTGGAATGAGGTAGTCACCTTGACTTTCATTCCACCGCTGTAAAGTCTCCTTGGGAACATTTTCATCTGCTTTGGAGACACTGCCCTTCCACTCACCATCCATGAACTTTCTTCCTCGTCCTCTGGAGTTGTGGCTGGCTGTGCCTGTGCCACTTTCTGTGGTAGTAATTGGTGGTGTGTGCTGCTTACGGGTGTGGGGTGGACTGGTGCTGGGGCTGCTGTCGCTGCTGGTCATACCTTGGGCTTCCTCCTCTTCCATCTCATTCTTAAAATACTGTTGAAATGCAACCTCAGCAGTGTATGTTCTCGCCGGGCGTCCACGCCTCTTTTGAGTGCTGGATTGACTACCGGTTCCTCTTTTCTCCATGTTTATGTCTCTGAGCAGAAGGAGACATAAATGCATGTGGCTGAAATCATGTGAACAGCCTACAATCGCAGATATAGTGCGGTGTAAAAGTTCTCAGCAGGCCTAAACACAGGCTGCTGGCCTGGCCTGGCCGCCCAGGCAGGCCCTCCCCAGAATCACTCAGAAACACTAGGTATATAGGGGCACATGACTCTTGGAGCTGAAAAGCACACTGATTGATCTTGGAAAGCCCAGGAGGATGGAGTACTTCTCAGCAGGCCTAAACACAGGCTGCGGGAGGATGCCTTCCCAGTTCCCCCCGCCCCGACCCACCCCGAAATCACTTAAGCATAGGGACACATTCAGGTAAAGTAAACATATCAAAGAACATACCTTCACTGTAATAAAAGTTGAACTGCAGTGCCATAGAACGGGGACACACAGAAACACACTCCTTGCAGCTGCTGGACATGGACACTCTGTCTGCAGCAGTGGCGCCTCTGGTCTCTAGTCTGGACTGGAGCAACTGAGGCTGCTGGACACTAAGTTCCCTCCCCTCAATGACGTGGGGTGGGGGGGTGGCCTGGAGGGATCCCGCTCACCTGACCTCACCTTCACAGACAATTAAAAAAAAGATGAGGCTACGTGCACTTCGTGACCCCGTCCCTTCCAGCGAAAGAAAGCCACGTTGACGCAGGAAACTGCATATTTATTAAAATGCTTTTGTAAAATCCCTTTCGCTGTCTATGTCTATTTCTTTCGTCCCGATTTGCAAATTTTCCTTTGTAAATACTTTCGTAAAATTTTCGACGGAGAAAAAAAAAGGGTCCGCGTGAGCTCCGGTCTGAGTAGACCGGGTCGCCCCATTCCAGGGAGGGTTGTGCAGACTGGATGTGTCTGAATTCGATCCCATTTAACTTTCAGACGGAATTTTCTAACATCCCTAGTCAGCATAGGCCATACTTAGCTCGCAATCACAATCCGTCCTTGCCATGAATTTACAGGTTCACAAGAATATCGACAAAGAAGTACTGGCAGGACAGGTTATAGCCTCCCTTTTCCACACTAATCTAAGGATTTGCCCTTTTGGAATAGCGCCCAAGAGATCCTCTGGGGAGTTTACACTAATTCATAACCTCTCTTCCCCAAAGGCCAGTCCATTAAAGACAAGATGCCTGATCATCTGTGCTCAGTGCGATACACCTCTTTCGATGAGGTGGTTGTCTCTGTCCGGGACCCCGGCCACGGGTCCCTGATGGGCATGTGCTACATAAAGTCCAAAGACGGTAGTCAATGTTCTGACTTAATGCAAGCATTTATTTCCCTTTCCTTTGACCTCGCTGTCCCTTTGGCTCACGAAAAGAGAGAGGGCCCGTCTGCTACATCAACATTCTGGGGAAACGAGTTAGATACCCTTAAGCAATGTTCTTGCCTCCCTCAGGACAAATTTCTGGTCTGGGCACAGCTCCACGTGGTTTTACATCTTCCTAGGGTCTCCCTTGGGGGCCCTGCAAGAAGTTGTAGGGCATTTTCAATTTCCCATGCAGGGTAGTGGCCCCTGACTGTGCCTTCCTGCACCGGCTCTGTTGGGCAATGCAGGGACTGCAGATGCCGCACCATCGAACCAGGGCCACTTCTGCTGTGCGTAGGGATCTGCGGGTATGGCTTCAAGTTTGTGGGACTTTAATGGCGTCTCCTTCTCAAGGCGTGAGCTGCTCCTCAAAGCCGACCTGCAGATTCACTCAGATGCCGCCGGTACCCTGGGTTTCGGAATCATATGGCAGGTTTGGTGGTGCCTCGTGCAATGGCCTGAGAGTCGGGCTGCTGCTGGAATTTGTCAGGGCCTTACCTTTCTGGAGCTCTCCCGTTTACCTAGCCGTGCACATTTGGGCTGACCTCATAGCCAAGTCGGTAGCCCTTTTTTGGTACGACAACATGGCCCCTGTGTACGTTATTAATTCCCTGTCCTCCAGAAATCAGAAGGTCATGTCCTTGGTCAGAGCATTCACGCTCCAGTGTCTGTGTCACAACATCTGGTTCTGGGCCTGCCATGTGCTGGGTTTGGCAAATCCAATTGCCGGTGCTTTGTCACGAAATCAGATTGACAGGTTCCGAGCCTTAGCCCTGTGTGCGTGTCCGTTACCAGATCCCATCCTTGCAGTACTATGGGAGGCCAGTGTACTGAAGCTGAGCATGCCATCCTGAATTCCATATCTCCCAGTACTGGAGCCGCCTACGACACAGCAGGTTGGAGTTCTGCGCCTTAGGTACGAACTTCAGTTACAGAATTCATAGCCCTTACCTATAGATCATTTGCTGCAATTTTTTGTCTCTTTAAGGAACAAGGGGCTATCTGCCAGGACCGTAAGCGGCAGGCTGGCCATTTTAGCCTTCTGGGCCACAACGATGGGAGTTACTGACTCCACGACAGATTTCAGGGATAGGCATGCAGTGTAGGGTTGTGCCATGGATGTCACCTGCTTTAGCAGATTCTAGGCGCCCTCTCTCTCCGGCTACCCTTCTTGGGCTCCGGAGATTATGGTCCTCCATTAGCACTTCCCAGTATGACTTTTCCCTGTTCCACGCAGCAGCCTTAATGGCCTTCTTCGGGGCCCTTAGGATTTCAGGGTTGGTTTGGGCTCCCAAGTCTGACTTATCCAGGAGGGCCTTGCGATACTCCGATGTACAGGTCTGTCCCAACGTAATCCACCTATGCATTCGGAGGTCAAAAACTGATTGGTATGGCAAGGGCATGGCAGTGGCCCACAGCCAAGCACGGGTCGATGGGTTATGCCCCGTCAGGGCCTTATAGTTTTTTTACTGCAATGCTATGGGTCTGGGGAGGGACCCGTTTTGTCACTCCCGACGGTTCACCATTGACAAAATTTCAATCTGGGCAGTTACCACATCAGCTCTATCATGCTAGGCCTAGGTAATTTTCGGTTTGGAACCCACTCTTTTCGCACTGGAGCAGCCTCCTAGGCAGCCGCTTTAGGCTTCTCTCACAGGCACGTTATGGAGGTGGGACGATGGTGCTTTGAAGCGTTCCAGCCTTGCATTCGCAATTTGTCTGCTTCTTCCTGTTATAATTTTCCCTTCGCTTGTCCTAATGTTCTTATTCTTTAGACTGTCGGACTCAACATACGCCGGTATGGGTGCTCTTATGTGGGCACGATATGGTGTTTTGGGCTACACAAAGGGCTTCTACGTTGGCCTTCGGATCTCAGCTTCAGTTACCCCGACACGTTACGATCCAGTGGCTTGGCAGATGGGGCATGCGGTGGGAGTCCCTCCTCCTCAGCCAGTTCCACCAAGGTTTGGTCAGGCTTCCTCCGCAGGTCCAGGAGCTGCACGTTGGGGGGGGGGGGACTTGGGCTTTAAGCCAGGCAAAGACCTGATTGAACAGGCCTTGGTTAATTTGCAGGTGGTCCGGCATACCTGGCCAGAAGTAGCCACACTGTGGTCCTCGATGCTCCCGCGGATCAATTGGAAAGCTTGGAATAACGCTGCCATTAACAGGGCACGTCGGAAAGTTAACAGAGAAATGGCTTGGAGGCTATGTGAAAGTGGTGATGGATGCACCACCCACCAGGAAATTCTGTGGACAAGGAGAGAGCTCTGCAGGCGGGACAGTGTCCACCTGTCTAATGCAGGGAATGACATATTTCTGTCTGATCTGTGGGAAGTCCTTCAATGCAGGTGGGGGAGTTTTACAAGCAGTAGGCTTGTTACTCCTGGTGGCGGCTAGCCCGGGCAAAAGCCAAAAGAGATTAGGGATGGGGTGCAGGCAGAGCACCTTATGGTGACAGGTGACACCTGAGGCCCCCTGAATGGGTTGTGCAACTCGGCGGGGGTATAAGGGTTGCCTGGGAGACCAACCCTCCTCACTCACCCAGGTGTTTGGTGGCACTGGGAGGATGTGACAGGGCAAGGTCTACCTCCCCCAGAAGGGGCAGTCTGAAGGGGTGGCAAGATGGATGCCAACCCTCAGGCTGGGTGTGTTTTTGCCCAAGAAGTGCCAGCTAGTCCTAGGTACCCCTTTGCAGATATTTTCAATGAATGTGGCCCTATTTTCAACCCAAGCCTTGTTTGACTCTTCTTTGACCCATTTCCACTTGCAAAACATTATAACATTAATACCTAAAGAAGGACAGGATTTAACCTCGACAAAAAACTACAGACCAATCTCATTATTAAACAATGACTGTAAGATATTTGCAACAATTTTGGCAGAAAGGCTCAAGAAAATATTGCAGGAGTTTGTATATGAGGAACAAAGTGGTTTCTTACCAAGGAGACAGATGAGAGATGATGTAAGAACGGTCTTGAATGTGGTGGAATATTTAGAAAA
This sequence comes from Heloderma suspectum, assembly GCF_057233095.1. Taxonomy (NCBI): domain Eukaryota; kingdom Metazoa; phylum Chordata; class Lepidosauria; order Squamata; family Helodermatidae; genus Heloderma; species Heloderma suspectum. The sequence goes on from NC_139458.1 coordinate 280,969,459, forward strand.
AACACCCAGAAAAACAAGCAGCTCTGATTGTTTTAGGTACAGAGAAAGCATTTGATAATCTCAACTGGAAATTTTTAATTAAGACTTTGGAAGAACTAGACTTTGGAGAAAACTTTATAAAATGGGTGAAATCGGTATATACCGATCAAACGGCTCAAATAATTATAAATGGGGATTTGACTAAACCTTGTGAAATACAAAGAGGAACAAGACAAGGTTGCCCATTGTCACTGCTACTGTTTATATTGGTTTTAGAATTATTCAACAGAGATATAAGACAAGATGATCGAATTGCAGGAATAAAGATTAAAAAGGAGAAATATAAGATGAGGGCTTTTGCAGATGATTTGGTGTTTATGTTGGAAGAACTTTTAGAGGGAATTGAATTTTTAATGATAAAACTAAAAGAATTTGGAGCAGTGGCAGGGTTAAAAGTCAATAAATAGAAAACAAAAATTTTAACAAAGAATATGAATGTTCAAGAAAAAAAAAGTTGATGGATAAGACTGGCTTCCAAATTGAAAAGAAAGTAAAATATTTGGGAGTCTCTTTGACAAATACAAATTGTATGCTTCTTCAAAGTAACTATGTTAAAGTGTGGAATGAAATTAAACAAGACCTATTAAAATGGGAAAAATTACAACTATCACTTTTGGGAAGAATTACAATGATCGAAATAAATGTATTACCTAGAATGTTATTTTTGTTTCAAATGATACCCATTATTACACTGGATTTACCTTTTAAGCAGTGGCAGAAAGATAAACCAAGAGTTAAAATAAAAATTTTACAAGATGCAAAGTAAAGAGGTGGCTTGGGATTACCAGATTTTAAAACCCATGCTGCTTGATGTAGATGAAGGAATGGGTGACGTTGAAAAATAGAAGACGTTTAGAACTAGAAGGACATGAATTGAGATATGGGTGGCATGGTTATTTGTGGTATGATAAAACCAAAGTGAATGTAGACTTTAATAATCATTATATAAGAAGGTCTGTATTAAGAATTTGGAATAAATATAAATTAAGGTTCTATCAAAAAATACCAAGTTGGATATCTTCACAAAAAGTGATGCATAGAAGATAATTTGATAGCACGCATAAATGGATAAGATAATGATTTACTGGAACTGTCACAAGGGGAATATAAGGTAAAATCAAGAGAAAGCTTATTGGAAGAAGGTCATGTACGTCAGTGGTTGTCATATTTGCAAATTAAAGCAAGGTTTAAAATAGATGAGAAAAATGGTGGATTTTAACAAACAGAATCTGAGTTTGAAACAGAACTGTGTACAAATGATGAACATGTTATTGCTAAACTGTATAAATTACTGTTAAGGTATGAGACAGAGGATGAACAAGTAAAAGATTGTATGATAAAATGGGCACAAAATGTTGGTCATAATATATCAATGGAAGAGTGGGAAAGTATGTGTGGAAAAGATTTAAAATTTACTTTATGTACAAGTCTTAAAAAGAATTTTTATAAGATGATGTATAGATGGTATATGTCACAGTTTAAATTGTCTAAAATGTATAAAGGTGTTTCTGGAAAATGTTGGAAATGTGAAAATCAAGAAGGAACGTTTTTATCATTTATGGTGGACTTGTAAAAAAGCTAAAACATTTTGGAAATAAATACAGTCCTTAGCTCAAAGAATATTGAAGACTACTATAGAACTAAAGCCAGAAACTTTTTTATTGGGACTAACAGATGAACACGTGAGAAGGGGGGAACCCTCTATCTCTACATGACAATGGCTCCAAGGTTATTGTATGCACAAAAGTGGAAGAATGAAACAATAGCAACTGTGAGCAAGTGGATCATGAAAATGATGGAGCTGGCAGAGAAGGCAAAACTTACTATTATAATTAAAGAAGGATCAACAACTAAATTTATGTTAGATTGGAAACCTTTTATAGAATTTGTACAAGAAATAGAGAAAAATGTTATCTATGTATGTGGATTTTGAACTTTGAGATGGTTAATTCTCTTTTTTCTGTTCTTAAAATTAGGAGAGAAATGAGATGATGTCTGTGAACTTAGTGTATGATATACAACTAAGATAAGAACTAGAGAATAATAATGAGCACTTGTTGTGTAAGGCGAGCCAATATCTTACAATCTTCAGAGATATTTTAGTGTATGTGTATTTTTGTTGTGTTTATGTTGTTGTTGTTGTGTTTTGTTTTTAAAAGATAAAAATTATTATATTAAAAAAGGGGGGGATAGCCATGCTAGTGATGTGCAATGGCAACCACTGGGGTACACACTGGACAACGATGGTTCAGCAATGTCAGAAAATAGTATTTATGATGAACTGCACAACCGTGATCCAAACAAGTAACAACGCCATAACAGGAGCGTTCCCAGCTCTGCAGAAAGTGTAAATGGCTGAAGCTGTCCTTTTTCAAAATGGGCCATGGCACAACAGATGGGAACCTACTAGAAAGATGGGTCAAGTTCTACCTCCACTTTCGTGGATGCTGGGAGGCTGCTGGCACACTCCCCAGTGGGGCATGCTAATTTTGTGCTTAGACACTTTGCACATCACATTAGTTGATGGATCACTTGCACTCCAGCCATTAGTACTTGGCACTTCCACTCTTGAAGTGGAAGTGGTGTCACAATATGAAAGAACTACTAGATTCAGCCTGAATGGGGTGCTTCCTGGGTGAAATCAGGTCCTAGTTAAAGGCAACACCCACTGCTTCTGGCCTGAGGAGAGGCCACAGATGGAGAGAAAAGCCTTTGTTTAAATTAGGGATGTACAAAACACTTACCTTGCTCCGTGCCAGGCAAACCACGGTGGGAGTCAGGCGCTCCATCCCCCCCCCCCCAGAATCCTCCGCAGCAGCTCCATGGAGCCGCTGGCCAGAGCCGGCCACGGCCGGGCTGCTGCGGCCACAAATGGCGGCCATCATAGTAGCCGCCATTTGCGTGCTTGCAGTCAGCCATGATAGGCTACGTAAGTATTTACATCTGTGGAGTATAGGCTATGTAAGTATTTACATCCTGGAGTCTGTGGCAGAATTCTCTGACATCCCTAGTTTATAAAAGCTTTTGTTTAAATAAAACCCAGAACCACCCTCGAGCCCCTCCCATGCTCACTAAACAGCCCGCACTCACCCCAGCAGTCTAGTTGAGCTCTGCAGTCACCATTTTTTAAGAAATAAAATGATGGCAAAAATGCGCTTATTTTCCTATGAGTGAAAATGCACATTTCGCGCATGCACAAATATGTGCATTTGCAAAATGCGCCTTTTCGCATACACAAATCTACGCATTCACAAATCTGCACATTTACGCATGGTGCGGAAATGTGCATATTTTTGCAATCGCCATTTTATTTCTCAAAAAATTGAGACCGCAAAGCTCGACTAGGCCACCGGGGTGAGTGAAGGTCATTTGCCAAGCATGGGCAGGGGCTTGGCAAGTGGGGCTCAGGGTGCAGGCAGAGGCAGTTCTGCCAGATTCCTGGACTGAATCAGGCACCCTCACCATCCCTAGTGCAATCCACCAACTTTGAAAGAAATGGCATTTGCCTGGTTGTTGTAGTGTATTGGGGCTGGGACAGGGGGGAGAGAGTATGCCTTGCACAACACCCATTGCGGTGTGTGGTTATTTAACTGGGCAGTTACTTCAGGTGTGAAAACTTGATTACATCCTGCATTGTAGAAACTGTTCCTTGCCCACTGCTCGAGATGTTCATTGACAATTTGTCAAGCATCCATGCCTGAGAGCCAAAGCTTTACTGCTTAAGGAATTATGGGTCATTTTCCACCACATCTCTAAAAGGGAAAGGGAGGGGGAATATAGGAATCGTTAAAAAGAATGCCAAGTGTTTGTATATAGATATTTACCCATTCAGAATAGTACCCACTTGGTTTGCATTCTCTATACCACAGCACACCATAGGATATTTTTGAATTCTGCCTTTTAAGTCTTAAATTCTAATACCTTTGCAAAGATTGCTTTTGTATTGTCTGTCCCTGTTAGTCTTTTCCATAATTCTGCTCAATAAGCTTTTATCCTTATCCCCCTTTCTTTGTTCTCCTGTACAAATAAGCTTAAATCTACATTCCAGGTGTTCAGAGATTACATTTCTGAGTTTGGAATTATGAGCATGACTGCAAAGCCAAGCAAGAAGGAAGCATCTGTGAAACTGAAAGTAAACTTGGTTTTGTCTCACAATGAAGGGACACTTCTAACTTCCCCTTTTATAACTAACCCAAAATAGGTTAATTATTCCAGACGCAACTGAAATTTAGCTCTGACTGCCCCACTGTGCTAAACAGTACAACAGGGTCCAATACCAATGCCAGGTAACATGATCACCAGTCAAGATATTGGCTTCACACCAGCTTTGCCTAATTTCACAAGTTTCCACGTGAAGCTTTCAGAACTCATCTATATTCTTCTTCACTCTTCCATGAGGCAGATTCCAAATTAACAATTTTACTGTTCAATCCTCTTCAGAAAAAAAAAATACATGTTACCAGGAATCATTTGTATAGGATTTACAGGACATAAAGTGTTTTGTTTCAGCTTCAACAACACTGTTAAATAGGGCAGGGAGAACATGGAAACTATGAATATATCACAGGGTCACTCAAGGCTGATCCCAATCGTCATTTGGCCCCACTTCCTAGGGATGGCGGAGAATTTCTCCCCGAAACTTCGGGGGGCCAAGCGCCAACGTGTTCGGCCCCCCGAACAAGTTTCGGGGAGAGATCCTCCGAACCCCCCCAGCCCCCCGCACACACCCCCGGGACGGGACTTACCTTCGCCGAATGTCCCTCCTGGCGGCGGGTCCGGCCGGCGGTTCGGCGGGTGTTCGAGAGGGGCAGGAGCGGCAGCCAGTCTTTCGACCAGCTGCCGCCACCGCCATTGCAATAAAAGAAAAAAAAAACGCCCCCTGATAGGCTACGTGACGATTAACGTAGCCTATCACGGCTAGATCTGCAAAGTCAGCCGTGATAGGCTACGTCAATCGTCACGTAGCCTATCACGGGTGACTTTAAAAAAAAAAAAAAAAGCACGTACGGATAATGGCGGCCCCCATAGGGAGCCGCCATTCCCGTTCCTTATTTGGTCGCTGTAGTCTACGTAAAGATTTACGTAGACTACAGCGACCAAATAAGGAACGCGAATGGCGGCTCCCTATGGGGGCCGCCATTAGCGTACGCGCTTTTTTTTTTTTTAAAGTCACCCGTGATAGGCTACGTGACGATTGACATAGCCTATCATGGCTGACTTTGCAGATCTAGTCGTGATAGGCTACGTTAATCGTCACGTAGCCTATCAGGGGGCGTTCTTGTTTTTGTTTTTAACTTTCGCGTTCGCGGCTGGGCGAGGCGGGAAGCCTCCTCCCCAGCCTGAATTTCGGCCGGGGCGAGGCGGGAAGCCTCCCCCCCGGCCTGAATTTCGGCCAGGGCGAGGCGGGAAGCCTCCCCCCCCGGCCTGAACTTCGCGGGGGGAGCAGCGAAGCGCCTCCCCCCCACCGCGAACATCCTTCGAGGACAGGTAAGGGACTTTCGTCCACCCCTACCACTTCCCCTTGCACATGGCCAGATTATAGTGCAATTAGAGGAACTGGCTGGAAAGGAGCCCTGCTGGTCCACCGCTGCCTGTGCTGTGTTGTGTGACTCGCACTTGTGCCACCCACTGTCATTTGCACTAGGGATGTACGAAAGGGACTTACCTTGTCCCACAGCTTTTTTCGCAGTGGGGGGGAGGCGCTTCGCTTCTCCCCCCGAAGTTCATGCGAGGGGGGGGGTGTCTTCCCGCCTCGCCCGGCCAAAATTCAGGCCGGGAGGGAGGCTTCCCGCCTCGCCCAGCCAAAATTCAGGCCGGGGAGAAGCGCCCCGTCTCCCTGGCCGCGAACTTCAAAAGAAAAGTAAAAAAAAAAAAAAAGCCCCATGATAGGCTATGTAAATCGTTACATAGCCTATCATGGCTAGATCTGCAAAGTCAGCCGTGATAGGCTACGTTAATCGTCACGTAGCCTATCACAGGTGACTTAAAAAAAAAAAAAGCGCATACGCAAATGGCGGCCCCCATAGAGAGCCGCCATTCGCGTTCCTTATTTGGTCCCTGTAGTCTACGTAAAGATTTACGTAGACTATGGCAAAAATAAGGGCAACGCAAATAGCGTTGCCCTTATGTTCGCCGTAGTCTACGTAAATCTTTACGTAGACTGTGGCTCCCTATGGGGGCCGCCATTTGCGTATGCGCTTTTTTTTTTTTTTCAAAGTCACCCGTGATAGGCTATGTGACGATTAACGTAGCCTATCATGGCTGACTTTGCAAATCTAGCTGTGATAGGCTACGTTAATCGTTATGTAGCCTATCACAGGGGCGTGTTGTTGTTTTTTTATTTTTCTTGTAATGGCGGCGGCGGCAGCCGGTCGAAAGACCGGCTACCGCCCCCGCCCCTGACGAAGACCTGCCGAACTGCCGCCGGGACCCGCCGCTGGGAGCGACATTCATAAAAGGTAAGTCCCATGCCGGGGGGAAGGCGGGGGGGCAGAGAATTTATCCCCGAACCTTCGGAGGACCGAATGCGTTGGCACTCGGCCCCCCGAAGTTTCGGGGAGAAATTCTCCCCCATCCCTAATTTGCACACACTCCTTGCCACCCAGCTGCGCCATAGCCATTCTGGCTGGATGCTCATCACCAGCACCTCCCGCAAGAGCAGTAGATAGGCACACAGGAGCTGGGAGTCCATGTGATAAGCATTATAGAGAAAGCACAGTGAGGCAAAGCACTGCAGCACGCATGACTTGTTTGTGGTGACCGAGCCACTCCTACGTCTTGTTAGTGGGCCAAGGCCCAAGGGTGGTGTTGGGAGGAGAGGCTCACGGTAGGGGTGGGGGCAGTTGAACTGCACTTGTTGGGTTGAAGGAATGATACCATAATAGAGGAGGACATGTTTAGCCTGTTTAGGGCAGTTTCTCGCTGGGAACACCCTGTGTAGCTGGTCTCAGAGCAAAGATTACCAATGTGTAAAGTTCTGGAGGCCGCTGAGGCCAGTTCTGACCAACAGCACCCCATCACCACCACCACCACACCGCACCGAATCTGTTGCCTGAGCCCTCCGGTATGCGAAAATGGCCTCTGGGGAAAAGGCAGCCGACCAGCATGGGAGAAGAGCATGATATCGGGTGTTAGTCCTATGTATTTCCAGAGATGTTGGAGTGACCGGGGATGGGGGGGACAGGGAGGTGAATCATGGAGCAGGGAGGCGCAACATCTTATGAACTTCTGGAGTTATCCGAGCCGGGCTGGTTTTTTTTTTCTAAATTGTTCCTGTGAAGCCGAGTGCAATCTCTTATGCATTTTAGTCAGCAGTAAAAGTACTGGGCAGTACACCTTGCAAGTAGGGGTGGCGGAGACTCAGGGGGTGGGGGGAGAGACAAGTAGATGCAAGCAGGGCAATGTAGCAGAATGTCGTATAAAGTTTTGGGTCCCCTTTGCCTTCCTAATCAATTTGAGAGCATATGAACCTCATACACTTGGAATCTCTTTGCATCTGAAAATGAAGGGGAAGCAGAGAAGAGGCCAAAATATTGTTCCCAATCTCACCAATGAACACTTGCAACTCCTGCTGGGAATTAGGTGTTAACAGTTATACCCCAAATTACTCAAAATATGCAGATGACATGCTGTCCAAGAGCTCTACAGGGTGTTTCAAAAAGATGGACCCGATTTGAAATCTCTCTCTCTCTGCAACCACAAACTGCCCATGAATGAACTCTTACCCCTTGAAAGGATGGGGCATAAAGTTTCAAATGATTACCACTAGATGCGTCTCTCAGCGCACAAACAGCCCCAGCCATTCGCAGGATGGCAACCCCACAACACAAGGTGTTTTGCATTCTGCAGTTCAGCAAGCCTGCAATCGTGGTGCAGCGTGCGTTTCAATGGCGTTTTGGCATTGATCTGCCAATGCCAAAGAGCATTCATCGTTGGTACCGACAATTTGAGGAAACAGGCTGTTTATGTAAGGGGAAGAGCACAGGGCAACCACGCACTTCAGAAGAATTATTCAAGAGTTTTCAGCGTAGCCTGCTCAAGTCCATTCATCGTGGCGGCCGAGAACTTGCAATCTCTCATACGACTGTCTAGCGTGTGTTAAGGCGCCGTTTAATCATGAGGCCATACCGGTTGCAGTTGGTACAGGCTCTTCGTGCAGGTGACAAAGGAAAGCGCATAGAATTTAGTGATGCGATGTTACAGAACATGGAGGACGACAGCTTCTTAAATGAGATGTCTGACTTGGCCACAGTGACACATGCCTTAGTTACATCCTGTTTGGATTACCGTAACGCGCTCTACGTGGGGCTGCCTCAGAAAAGTGTTCGGAAACTTCAGCTGGTTCAAAGAACTGCGGCCAGACTGCTGACTGGGGCTGGTTACAGGGAGCATACAACTCCCCTGTTAAAACAGCTTCACTGGTTCCCAGTCTGTTTCCGGGCACAATTCAAAGTGCTGGTTATGTCCTATAAAGCCCTATACGGTTCAGGTCCAGGTTATCTGAAAGACCATATTCTCCCTTATGAGCCTACTCGTGCCCTGAGATCTGAAGGGTAAGCCCTTCTCGCCATCCCGCCATCATCACAGGCATGCCTAGTGGGAACGCGGGAGAGGGCCTTCTCGGTGGCTGCCCCAAGGCTCTGGAACTCCCTTCCCAGGGAGGCGAGAGTGGCACCCTCCTTGGTATGTTTTCGCAGGCATGAAAAACTTTTTTGTTCCAGCAAGCCTTTGGGGATAACTAGTCTGGACCTGGGAAAATGCGACGTATGGATAACATTTTTGTTGTTCTGGTTGTCTTTTAATGTTTTAATATCTTTACAATTTTAATATTGATGATTTAATTATATTTTTAACTTTTATACAGTTGTATTTATATTTCTATTTATAGGTTTTAATTGTAGCAATTTTAACGTTGTAAGGCCGCCTTGAGTCCCAGTATAGGGAAAAAGGCAGGATATAAATAATAATTACCGCGTTTGATTTTTAGTGATGAAGCAATGTTTCATCTAAGCGGTAAACTTAACCATCACAATGTGTGCATATGGGGATTACGGAATCCACACGAAACGATAGAGAATGAGCGTAATTCCCCAAAAGTGAACATGTTTTGTGCCGTTTCTCAAAAAAAAGTTTATGGCCCTTTCTTTTTCGAGGAAAACACAGTTACAGGGTAAACGTATCTCAAAATGCTGCAGAACTGGCTCTTTCCACAACTTAATGAAGATTCCGATGACTTCATTTTCAGCAAGAAGGAGCATCGCCACATTGGCACCTGCAGGTTCAACGTTTTCTAAATGACACACTGCCTCAACGTTCCCCAAGACTTGGTGCTACACTCTTGGCCCCCAAGATCTCCAGACATTACACCCTGCGACTTTCTCTTGGGGGGATACGTTGAAGGACGTGTTTTTGTGCCACTATTAGCAACTAATCTGGATGACCTCAAAAACAGAATCACAGCAGTGGTGACTTCAGTGGAAGAAGACACTTTGAGAGGTTTTTGGGACGAATTCAACTATCGTCTCGATATTGTCCGTACGGCAGGTGGAGGGCACATAGAGCATTTATAATATGGTTAGTAAAACTTGATAACTCATTAAAACATTTGTAACTTTTGGTGTAATTGTTACATGTTGTTTTATTTATTCGTTCAGTCGCTTCCGACTGTTCGTGACTTCATGGACCAGCCCACGCCAGAGCTTCCTGTCGGCCGTCGCCACCCCCAGCTCTCCCAAGGTCGAGTCCGTCACTTCCAGAATATCATCCATCCATCTTGCCCTTGGTCGGCCCCTCTTGCTTTTGCCTTCCACTTTCCCTAGCATCAGCATCTTCTCCAGGGTATCCTGTCTTCTCATTATGTGGCCAAAGTACTTCAGTTTTGCCTTTAATATCCTTCCCTCAAGTGAGAAGTCTGGCTTTATTTCCTGGAGTATGGACTGGTTTGGTCTTCTTGCAGTCTAAGGCACTCTCAGAATTTTCCTCCAGCATGTTGCTGGTAACATGTTACCATCGTGAAATATACTGCTTTGAAATTGGGTCCATCATTTTGAAACACCCTGTATATCTGTATCTACTTTGTTTGCATTAACTTTATTTACTTTCCTTCTCTACTCATAACTATCTTTCTCACTACTTGAAGGCCTTTCAGTAGCGAGTTAGAAACAGAAAGTTCAAAGTATCATTTGGAACCATCGAAGAATTGCGCTTGCCAAAGGGAAGTCTCTAGAAACATGTCATGAATCACACTGCAGCTGTCTGTTTTGTTTTTGCTTGGCTTTTACAGCTTTTTGATCCTCCTCATTGTTTTTTAACTATCTTTCTCCCCATCCTGTTACTTCATCACAGTGCGTTATGCAGAGCTGCTCAGAATGTGTCTCCCCACCTTCTCAGCCTGTTTCTTCAGCTGCAGTAATGGGATTGCATTTTCTGCACATTCAAAGGTAGGCTGGAGACAGACAGATGGCTCTCTCAATTAGGGCATTTACACTTTTTGCACAGTCACAACAGGTTTTTTTTTTTTAATGAAGACTTTTCCTTTATTTTAAACAGTTTTCTGCTCCTTTCCCCTGGCAGCAATAACCCTCCTCTGTCAGGGGGCCTATCTCTCCCCACAATGCATCTGAGGATGCTACATTTAGTGCAGGGACAAGAGGAATCTTTTGGGAAGAAGAATATCAAAGCCAAGACATGCAAAAATGAAAGCTGTGGTACTGGCCAAACACTTTTGTTAGATTTTAGATTTTGAATGAGATAGAGCGGTTCAGGGTGAATACACAATACAGCTAGTCAGAACTGGTCTCAACAACTCTGGCGGGAAGAGAATGATGATGACCGATAACTCTGTTCAGGATGTCCAAGGGGTCAATTCAGTATATTGCAGATGCTCTATGCACAAAACTGACAATGCCACCCTTATCTGGCCTTCAATTTCCTCTGTAGTTAGAGAAATTAGGAATGATCTTCTGCAGAATGCTTAGAACTTATTATAATGCAATTAAAACTATGAGAACTAGTTCAGAACTGCCACCCAGTGGAGACTTGAGCCGGATGTGTGTTGAGGTCATTAGGGAGAGTTTACATCGTGGCCACCCCAGAGCTTATCAGGGAAAAACCGGATTTCCCAATTCTTTTCCTGAAGTCGGGTTCTCCCTGGTATAGTTGCTGTGTGCCCCAACCCCCACCCTGCCTAGGGATGTGCCCTTCACCATGACCCCAGTCAAGGGGTGTTTCCTCCCATGGTGCTGAATGAGGCTTGCCCTCTCAATGACCACAGAAATAACAGAGAAGCCCCTTAACTGACACGGCACATTTTAAATAGGGTTAGAGAATTCTGCCACGGACCCCAGGGAGGCCGAATTCCAGTGAATTCGGCCCCCCAGAATCCATGGCCGAACCCACCCCATCACCCCGCGAAAGCCCCGCGAAACGGAGCCTACCTGGCTGTGGCTCTGGCCGCTGCGGCCGTCGTAGCTGCCGCCATTTGCGTCCCTATGCCGGCCCATGATAGGCTACGTAAATACATACATAGCCTATCACAGGCCGGCATAGGGACACAAATGGTGTCCCCTACGCAAGACGCCATTTGCATCCGCAGCAGCCCAGCAGCGGCTGGAGGTCCCGCTGCAGGTTGACCCGGCCAGCGGCTCCGCGGACTGGCCGGAAAGGATTCCGGGGGGAGGAACGGATTGCCTCCCCCCACCTGCAGACCCCAGCGGAGCCAGGTAAGCGGGGTTTCGTACACCAGGCCAATTCCCTAAGTGCTTTTAAGCGCGATCTCAAGGCTCCAATTCATTGCCTCAGGAAGTAACTACTGACAGCTTCCTTATAAAGATCCTGTGCGTTAAAATGGGAGCAGGTTGCCGTCTCTTTCCCACAACAAACCCATTAGTGTCTCCTCAGAAGTAACTCCCACTGTGCTCAATGAGGTCCTGTGGGTTAAAATGGGGGCTATGCTCTCCCCCGCCCCCTTTCCCAGCACAAGCATGTGTGTCTACTCAGAAGTAACTCCCACTGTGCTCAATGAGGCTTGTTCCTGAAATGCAGGTGCATCTGGACTTTCAGGGGAAAGGAGAAGGGGGGAGGGGGGAAGAACCTCTTTTCTTGGTTGAACAGCCCCTGCCAGTCAGATGAGGTTCACTCCAGCCCCCACCCCCACCAGGAAGTATGTTCTGTGAAGCAATTTTTACTGGTCCGGAGAATCTGCTCGTGGAACCCTGCTCACAGCAATGCCGATTCCTTTTCAAAAATCTGGTACTCCTCCACTAGCTTCCGCTTCCATTGTCATGGAAACATGGCCTTAGTAAAGTAAGCCACATCTCACTATCAATTGTAGACTGCAGAGTTGCAGCTATATAAACAAGAGAATTAAAAGTAGAAATCTCAAAGTAGAAAGTTGAGCATCTTAATTCACAACCAGCCAGGAGCATAAAACAGTGCCTTAAGAACAGCCAACAGCAGAATGCTAGAAGGAAGTGCTAGAACAGAAAGCAACAGCACAGAGATTAAAGTTCACAAAATGAAGTTTAAGTGGGTGGGGGTTTTGCTGAGGAAACTTGTCTATTTCTCAGGAAAACACGTAGACATATCCCGCAGTAACCCACTCAGTTTTGAAAGCAGAGATGTAATTACGAACGTGCAAGTGCACAGAATAGAGAGCAGTAACAGTTGCCTATCCATTTCTGGAGGCCTTGAACACCCCCTCCACAGAATGGTTTGGTCAAATAGTTATACTCTCTGGAGTGGAGGTTCAAATTCCCTGAGGGTGAGCCCACAAGGCTGGTGGGAATTCAGCGATGTCACAAGCAGCATGGGTGTACAGTGGGGACCGGAGGAGCAAAAAGCTGTCAAACAGATACTCCTCCCCTCCGTGTCTCAATGTAAGTAAGGCAAGGCAGGAAACCACTAAACTGATTGCCCTTTTGCAGGGGCCAAGTAGGAGTGTTTTGCTCCATGCCTGATTGGCTTTATTTAGGAGGTGGGGAGGCAGAGAGGGGGCTAAGGGGAGGCACTAGTGCGGAATCCTGCATCTTTGCTTTGGGGGCCCAGGTCTCTGGGAGGCCATCTGCCCCACCACCCTGCCTTCCGTCGACTTCTTCTCCCATCCCGGCTGCGTCTCACCCAACATTTCTTAAGAACTCACTCCCAAATCTTGCGATATTTCAGATGCATGAGATTTAGAGCTTGCCTCCTGGCAAGCTTTCCACAGCCAGGAAGGAGGGTGGCTGTGGCTGCAGAGAACCCCCAGGCTACTCTTTTGCTGCAGCAGTAGCCACAGCAACAGAGCAGCTGGCAGAGCTCTCCAGAACACCCACTGGAAGAGGCGGCGGCAGCAGCAGCGGAGGAGGCTGCCAGCACCTCAGTCTCCCTAATGAGAAAACTGGTGACTTTAATACAATGGGTGACTTTACTAACCCTATGCCAATGAAGCGAGGAGTGAAACAAGGATACATTTTAGCCCTTCAGCTATTTAATCTCTATATAGACTTTCTTGCTCCAAGGCTACATGCCAGGGACAATCATTGAGCTACTCCGGCTGTTATAGAAATTACAGTTCTGCAGAGCTTCGGTGCTGACTCTGAATACCAAAGAGAATCGGGATGCTTCGGTGAAATCCAAAGCAAATGAGAACAGCACCGAGGCGGTCTGAAGTGAAGCGGGTCACCACCAAAGCACCTCAGTCCACCTCGGAAATTCAGAGCTATTCTGATGCCTTCGGAAGCTGAAACAGTCTCTAAATGTATCAACTTGTGAAATATCAGGGAGAAAGAGAGGAGGAGGAGGAGGAGGAGGAGGAGGAGGGAGGGAGGGAGAAGGGGAGAGGAGGCGGGAGGGAGCTTTGCCAAATTAGGACTGAACTTAACCCAGCAGTCTCCAATCAGTGACAGTGGTGGCGGAAGGGAGAGGAGAGGAAATACTGTATGTATGTATATATATATATATATATATATATGTGTGTGTGTGTATATATATATATATATATATATATGAATGAGAGAGAGATATACCCTGCATTTGTTTCATTGCGAGACAGGATACTGTTAGAGGTGGTGGTTAGACAGAACTGAATTGGTCAGTTAGTTGGCTAGATCTGTGTGGTGTGTGCGTGTTGTCTTGCAGCTTTGTGTCAGGGTGGAAACTGAGCCCATACAGCCCCAGAGCAGTTCTGATTCTGAGGAGGAACAGCAATCAGTGGGCGAGGAGCCAGCTCATCCCTCACAGGCACAGCAGCTGGCAGAAATTCCTCCTGCCAGCATTCCTGAGTTAGATAGTGATCCTAGCAGTGAAGGCTTGCTAGATGCTCGACGCAGACGCAGAGAGCGACGAGCGATGGAGAGCGCGGAAAGGAGGCGTAGCGCCCATTTGGCGCGCAAGCAACGGCCGCCTCCCATGGACCCAAGGGAAAGAGAGAGGATCTCTCCCTAGCCATAAGTTCTGGGTCTTCAAGTGACTCTCTTTCAAACGGGGATCAACTACCTATTCGAAGCTTAGGCCACTCTGCTGTTCCTTGCTTTAGTCGCTGGTGATTAGCATCTGAAAGAGTCATTCTTTCATCTGTGTCTTGAGTTGGCTATTGGAATCTACTGAAAGGTTGCTGGGTTTGCTTCCTGCCTCGGTCCATCAAGACAACTGTCGTGGTTCTTTGCAAATCAATGTGCCTGCCTGGCATGTGTGGATTTCTGATTCCAGGAAGAGGGACATCACGTCAGAGGTGTCTGATGTCTTCAGCATGGGAGTGTTGAACATTCTCCAGTCTTAAGTCCGAAAGAGTAAGGCACAGCACAGTGTTACTCCCTTCCCCTGACCCTTTTGCATGTAGGTAGCTTTCTTTTTTGCATCTGCTTTCAATTTGCTCTTGCTCTTTGCCCCAGGCCGGCCCAGTCCTACACAGAACTCCCTATCTTCTGAAGGAATATGCCCTGGGTTTTTTGTTTCCGGCCCAATTCAACCCAGAACTCTGTATTTCAACGGATATGCCCTTAGCAGGCTTGTTTTTTTGTTTCTGGAGCTAGGCCAGCCCAGTTCAACTCAGAACCCACTGTCTTCTGTCTGTAGTTCAATGAATATGCCCTCTTGGTGGGCTTGGTTTGTTTGTTTCCAGCCCCAGGCCAGGCCAGTCCAACTGAGAACTCACAGTCCATATTTCAATCAATGTGCCTGCTTTGCAGGCCTGGTTTGTTTCTGGCCTCACTTCAGTCCAGACAACTATCACATATTTTGCATGCCGCTGCACCCATGGGTGTTTCTTTCTCCGCCAGCCTCTGCCTGCCTACCTGCCCCATGCCTGGGCGAAATAGCTGGGCTTGGTGGCTTTGAAACCACAGGCCTATTGCATATTTGCACCCTGCTGCATCCACGGGTGTTGTGCCAGTGTCCTCGCCCATAGCTGCGTCTCCGTCTCCTCTGCCAGGCAGTTTTCCCATTCAGCCAAAGAGAGCCTGAAGTCATCCAGGGTGAAGCTACAGTACTAGGGGAGAGGTATTATATTATTTTTATTTAAAAATACCCCAAAATATTAAAACCCCTTTTCTCCTCAGTTAGGATTACAGATGTACTGTACTCCTTCCCCCCCCCCTTGTTTGTAGGTAGTTCTGTATTTGCTTTTCTTTTGCTTGTGTGTGTGTGTGTATACGCTTGTGGTGTGGTAAAGCAAACTGTGTGTGGCAAAGCACTATACACAAGTCCATATTTCACAGTGGGCAAAGCACTACATAGATTAACATATATTATTTAAATTTAATATGACACTGTGTGGCAAAGCAAGCCCAACATGTGGCATCTTCAGGGTCTCGGCATGGGGGCTGCCCATTACCGAGATTTCATGCATTTCTGTGCGAACAGTGAAATGTTATAGCTTTGAGAGTTTGTGTTGAAAAAAGCACATTTCAGTGCCAAAACTACTGTGCCAGGCTGCCTGCCAGCCTGTTTTTCCAGGTAATGTGCATTCCATTCAGCCAAAGAGAGCCTGAGGTCATCCACTGTGAAGCTGGATAAGAAAGTACTACTAGGGGAGAGGGTTGCACTTCAAAGAAACCTACAGCAGAGATTAGGAATAGAGTCCGCCTCCTAATCACCACTTAAACACCTAACTTCTCTAATCCCCTTATGACCTTTAGTTTGAGTTTCTGAGAACAGCGCATTTTATCTGTGCCTAGCAAAAAAACTAAGCCAAACTGTCTGTAATTTGGCAGGTGGGATCACTTCCATGGGGGCTGACAGGATTTAATGGATCACTTGCAGTTTCACTGTAACGTCTCTCTGTGCAACCAGTTAACTCTTTGCTTTGAGAGTTCTTGTTGAGGAAAGCACATAGCACAGCCAGCCAGCCTACCTGCTTGCCTGCCTGCCCCGTGCCTGGGTGAAGGAGCTGGGCTTGGTGGCTTTGACGCCACAGCCCCATGGGTGTCTCTCTCCGCCAGCCATCTGCCAGCACCTTTCCTCTGTCAGTCCGGCAGACAACTGTCATTGGTCTTCGTTCAAGTCAATGTGCCCACCTGGCAGGGTTGCTGTGTTGCTTCCTGCCTCTGTCAGTCCGGCAGACAACTGTCGCTGCTCTTTGTTCAAGTCAATGTGCCTAGGTTGCTGTGTTTGCTTCCTGACTACCAACCAGTGTTTGCCTAGGCAATTCAGCCAAAGACAGCCTGAGGTCATTGGCTGTGACTCTGAACAGGAAAGTAGTACTAGGGGGAAGGGGTTATTTTGCACTTCAAAGAAACCTACAGCAGAGATTAGGGATAGTGACCTCCTCCTAATCACCACTTCAACACCTAACTGTTCCGATTATCCCTTCTGACCTTTGGTTTGAGTTTCTGAGAACAGCGCATTTTACCTGCATCTAGCGCAAAAAACACTGGGCCAAACTGAAATTTGGCAGGTTGGATCCCTTCTGTGCGACTTGACAGGTCCCCAAATTTCATGCATTTCTGTGGAAACAATGAAAAGTTACAGCTCTTTGCAACTCAAATTTCACCTGTGCCAAGCACAAAAACTACTGTGCCAAGCTGTCTGAAATTTGGCAGGTGTCCCCTCCATGGGGGCCGGCAAGTCCCCAAAAATCATGAATTTATCATGCAAACTGAAAAAGCTATGGCCACTTCTGTTTTCCGACGCAAATCAATGGGAGAACGTCATATCCGAGTGATTTGGATATCTGAATCCAAATGCGTCCAAAGCAAAGTGGGCCTGCTTCGGAATGTCCGAATCAGCATCCAAAGTGAAGCAGGAGGTCCGTTCACAGCCCTAACACTTTTGCTATATGCAGATTATGCTGCCCAACTGTCCTGAACACAAGTGGCTCTTAAAGGACCCTTGACAGTATTCTCAGGATACTGAGAAAAGACGACTGACAATTAAATATGAAAAAAACAAAGTAAGTATTTTCTCAAATAAATGGAAAAGACATAGGTGGGTTTTAGACTGTGAAGGTTTGAGGCCTACAGAGGCAAGAGAAAGAAAAAGATCAGGCCTAGACGCCTGGGGTTTTTTTGTTGGGGAAGGGGCAGAGTTTTTTATTTCCCGGTTAGGTTTCCTTTTCCTGAGTTAAGTTTCAGTACTTTTGGTTTTGGAAAGGAGAGGACAAAAGGAGAGAGACCCTGAGAGGGAGACAGGGAGACCAAAGTGTGATGAGAGTGTGTGAAGCAGCCTGGAGAAGTTTAAGTGCAGGTAGGGTAGAGGAACTTGCATTTTTGCAACCTTTATTTTCTCTGAATGACTCAATCATAGAATAGTATCATAGTAGGGTTGGAAGGGGCCTCTAAAACCGTCGAGTCTAAATGCCTTTTGCATCACTCAGCCCTATTCTGTAAATACCTTTAGTTGTAATTTGCTTGCTTTAATTTACCAGTAAATTGTTGTGGTTAAAACCTGTGTGTCTGAAGTGCCACATCACCCCACATCTACAGCCGAAACCCCATGTTCTTGGGAAGGGGAAGATAAAAGGAAAGTGGGACCCTTAAGGAGGCAAGAGATCCTTAAGGAGTTGCTCAGGGGGTCCAAGTCATAAAGGGACAAACAAAGAATTGACCAGTATTTCATTTTAAGTACCTGGGAGTAATTTTTCAATCAACACTGTCATAATCACATCAAATCCAGAGTGTGACCTTGAGTGTCTCAAACATGGTTATGATGCCTTGTGTGTGTGTTTTAACAAAAGGAAGCCAGCACATACCCTCAGTAATGAAAGTTTATAAGGCTAAAAGAATTACCAAGATGCTGTGCAATGCTCAATTATGGATTCTAGGGATAAATGACTCTTTGGAGAATATAATCTGTCTCTTTGAGGACAGATTGTGTCTAATGCAGTTTTACAACCAGAAGTAGGAATCTTTTCCCTGGAGTCAATTGCATAGTCCTCTGCAACTGGATTTTGCTTATTATGCCTACAATAATTACCAAACATACTGTGGCTACTTATCATTACTCTTCATTGATAATTAGGCTGGGTCATGGTTAAGATCAATTAATAGTAAAGTAAAATCCATCAGATACTCCTTGCTGTACCTTCTTTACCATTTCATTTGGGTAAAGCAATAGGGTGGATCAGACAAGAGGCTGCTGGATCTTAATCCGCAAAACCTACAGATGGCAGCAAAGGTCATTTGCTCAACTGCACATCTTGGCTTACAAATGGGCAGTATCCACCATTCTGCCAACTACCTTACCACTTCAAGTATTTCCAAATATTGGAGACATCTTGCCATCAGCAATGATGAAAGAGCGCATTGGGGGTCTCTCTCAAAATCTGAGATTTTGCCCTAGTAAAAGTGGTCAGGTTGAAACAGTAGGTCTTGCTGTACTATTTTGCTGTACTGTGAATTTTACAGAGATCTGAGAGCCCACTTATTTCCCCAATTCTTTTACCCTATCTGGGAAATACTGACAAGTTTTACATTTATATTCTACTGGCAGGTGTTAAACCTGGGGTCACACAGGTTATATCCAAATTTTTGAGCTGTGGCCATTAAAACTAGACTGCAACTACTAAAGCAGAGGTAAGTAAAGGGAGCACTTGATGGATAAACATGGGATTTTATTTGTGCATGAATTTTTATGTACACTTAAGCTTTTAAGAGCACATTTTATTTGTGTACAATCACTGGTTACCATTCTTCGTCTGCAGTTTTAATCAGGCAATACCCTTTCTGGATATAATTTATGTAAAACCAAATTAATGTACTGTATCCATATATATTTCCCCTTCATGGATCACTGCACTGTTTTGGTGAAGGAGCTTGCGTAACTCAGTGAAGCCAAAAGCTATGCCGTGCAGGGCCACGCAAGACGGACAGGTCATGCTGGAGAGTTCTGACAAAATGTGGTCCACTGGAGAAGAAAATGGCAACCCACTCCAGTATTCTTGCCAAGAAAACCCCATGGAACGTATCACAAGGCTAAAAGATATGACACTGGAAGCTGAGCCCCTCAGGGCAGAAAGTGTCCAATATACTACTGGGGAAGAGCAGAAGGAAGCAGATGGAAGCAGTGACAGATTTTACTTTCTTGGGCTCCAAGATCACCGCAGACGGTGACTGTAGCCATGAAATTAAAAGACGCTTGCTCCTTGGGAGGAAAGCTATGGCCAACCTAGACAGCATAGTAAGAAGGAGAGACATCACCTTGCCAACAAAGGTCCGTCTAATCAAAGCTATGGTTTTCCCAGTAGTAACGTATGGCTGTGAGAGCTGGACTCTAAGGAAGGCTGAGCGCCAAAGAATTGATGCTTTCGAACTGTGGAGCTGGAGAAGACTCTTACGAGTCCCCTGGACTGCAAGGAGGTCAAATCAGTCCATACTAAAGGAAATCAACCCTGACTGCTCATTGGAAGGACAGATACTGAAGCTGAAATATTTTGGCCACCTAATGCGAAGAGAAAACTCTCTGGAAAAGACCCTGATGCTGGGAAAGACTGAAGGCAAAAGGAGAAGGGGACGGCAGAGGATGAGATGGCTAGATAGCATCATCGATGCAATGAATATGAACTTGAGCACACTCCGGGAGAGAGCGCAGGACAGGAAGGCCTGGCGTGCTATGGTCCATGGGGTCACGAAGAGTCGGACACAACTGAACAACAACAACAAAGAGCAGAGGGAATTTCCAAGTAGCACCAGAAAGAGTGAAGCGGCTGGGCCAAAGCCGAAAGGACACTCAGCTGCGGATGTGTCTGGTGGTGAAAAGAAAGTCCGATGCTGTAAAGAACAATATTGTCTAGGAACCTGGAATGTAAGATCAATGAATCAAGGTAAGCTGGAGGTGGTCAAGGATGAGACGGCAAGATTGAACATCGGCATCTTGGGAATCAGCGAACTAAAATGGACAGGCATGGGCGAATTTAATTCAGGTGGCCATTATATCTACTACTGTGGGCAAGAATGCCTTAGAAGAAATGGAGTAGCACTCATAGTCAACAAAAGGGTGGGAAAAGCAGTCCTGGGGTACAATCTCAAAAACGATAGAATGATGTCAATACGAATCCAAGGCAAACCATTCAACATCACAGTAATTCAAGTCTATGCCCCAACAACTGAGGCCGAAAAAGCTGAGATTGATCGATTCTAAGAAGACCTACAACACCTTCTAGAACTAACACCAAAAAAAGATGTCCTCTTCATCATAGGGGATTGGAATGCTAAAGAAGGAAGTCAAGAAACCACCGGGATAACAGGCAAGCATGGCCTTGGTGTACAAAATGAAGCACGACAAAGGCTAATAGAGTTTTGCCAAGAGAACACGCTCATCATAGCAAACACTCTTTTCTAACAGCACAAGAGGCAACTGTATGCATGGACATCACCAGATCATCAACATCGAAATCAGATTATGTACTTTGCAGCTGAAGATGGAGAAGCTCCATACAGTCAGTAAAAACAAGACCTGGAGCTGACTGTGGCTCAGATCATGAGCTTCTTATTGCAAAATTTCAGCTTAAATTGAAGAACGTAGGGAAAACCACTAAACTATTCAGGTATGACCTAAATCATATCCCTTATGGATATAGAGTGGAGATTTAAGGAATTAGACCTGATAGACACAGTGCCTGAGGAACTATGGACAGAGGTCTGTAACATTGTTCAGGAGGCAGCAACTCAATCCATCCCAAAGAAAAAGAAATGCAAGAAAGCCAAGTGGCTGTCTGATGAGGCTTTACAAGTAGCTGAGGAAAGAAGGGAAGCAAAAAGCAAGGGAGAAAGGGGAAGATATACCCAACTGAATGCAGAGTTCCAGAGAATAGCAAGGAGACAAGAAGGCCTTCTTAAATGAACAATGCAAAGAAATCGAGGAAAACAACAGAATGGGAAAGACTAGAGATCTCTTCAAGAAAATCGGAGATATCAAGGGAACGTTTTATGAAGGATGGGCATGACAAAGGACAAAGAAGGCAGGGACCTAACAGAAGCAGATGAGATTAAGAAGAGGTGGCAAGAATACACAGAAGAACTATACAGGAAAGATCTTAATGTCCCTGATAGCCATGATAGTGCTGTCACTAGGGATGGCGGAGAATTTCTCCCCGAAACTTCGGGGGGCCGAGCGCCGTGTTCAGCCCCCCGAACAAGTTTCGGGGAGAAATCCTCCGCACCCCCCCGCACCCCGCACCCCCCCCCCGGGACGGGACTTACCTTCGCCGAATGTCCCTCCCAGCGGCGGGTCCGGCCGGCGGTTCGGCGGGTGTTTGAGCGGGGCGGGAGCGGCAGCCGGTCTTTCGACCGGCTGCCACCGCCGCCATTGCAATCAAAGAAAAAAAAAACAAACGCCCCCTGATAGGCTACGTGACGATTAACGTAGCCTATCACGGCTGACTTTGCAGATCTAGCCTGATAGGCTACGTGAATCGTCATGTAGCCTATCAGGGGGCGTTTGTTTTTGTTTTTTTAACTTTCGCGTTCGTGGCCGGGCGAGGCGGGAAGCCTCCTCCCCGGCCTGAATTTCGGCCGGGCGAGGCGGGAAGCCTCCCCCCCGGCCTGAATTTCGGCCGGGCGAGGCGGGAAGCCTCCCCCCCCAGCCTGAACTTCGCGGGGGGAGCAGCGAAGCGCCTCCCCCCCCACCGCGAACAAGCTTCGAGAAAGGTAAGTGACTTTCGTCCACCCCTAGCTGTCACCGAACTTGAGCTTGAGCACTGAACTTGAACTTGAGTACATCCTAGAGAGTGAAGTCAAGTGGGCCTTAGGATGCATTACTAACAACAAGCTAGCGGAGATGACAGTATTCCAGCTGAGCTATTTAAGATCCTAAAAGATGATGCTGTTGAAGTGCTGCATTCAGTATGCCAACAAATTTGGAACACTCAACAGTGGCCACAAGACTGGAAAGGTCAGTTTACTTTCCAGTTCCAAAGAAGGACAATGCCAAAGAGTGTTCAAACTACCGTACAATTGCACTCATTTCACATGCCAGCAAGGTTATGCTCAAAATCCTACAAGCTAGGCTTCAGCAGTATGTGAACCGAGAACTACCGGAAGTACAAGCAGGGTTTCGAAGAGGCAGAGGAACTAGAGATCAAATCGCCAACATTCACTGGATCATGGAGAAAGCAAGAGAATTCCAGAAAAACGTCTATTTCTGCTTCATTGACTACGCTAAAGCCTTTGATTGTGTGGATCACAACAAACTGTGGCAAATTCTTAAAAAGATGGGAGTACCAGACCAACTTACCTGTCTCCTGAGAAACCTGTACGAGGGTCAAGAAGCAACAGTAAGAACCAGACATGGAACAACCGAGTGGTTCAAAATTGGGAACAGAGTATGACAAGGCTGTATATTGTCGCCCTGCTTATTTAATTTATATGCAGAGTACATCATGAGAAACGCCGGGTTGGATGAATCACAGGTCGGAATTATGATTGCCGGGAGAATTATCAACAACCTTAGATACGCAGACGATACCACCCTAATAGCAGAAAGCAAAGAGGATCTCAAAAGCCTCTTGTTGAGGGTGAAAGTGGAGAGTGCAAAAGCTGGTTTGAAACTCAACATTAAAAAAACTCAGGTCATGGCATCTGGCCCCATCACTTCCTGGCATATAGAAGGGGAAGAAATAGAAGTAGTGACAGATTTTATTTTCTTGGACTCAAAGATCACCGCAGACGGTGACTGTAGCCATGAAATTAAAAGACGCTTGCTCCTTGGGAGGAAAGCTATGGCAAATCTAGACAGCATAGTAAGAAGCAGAGACATCACCTTGCCGACAAGGGTTCATACACTCAAAGCTGTGGTTTTCCCAATAGTAACGTATGGCTGTGAGAGCCGGACTATAAGGAAGGCTGAGCGCTGAAGAATTGATGCTTTCAAACTGTGGTGCTGGAGAAGACTCTTACGAATCGCCTGGACTGCAAGGAGGTCAAATCAGTCAATCCTAAAGGAAATTAACCCTGCGTGCTCGTTGGAAGGACAGATACTGAAGCTGAAGCTAAAATATTTTGGCCACCTAATGTGAAGAGAAAACTCCCTGGAAAAGACCCTGATGCTGGGAAATATTGAAGGCAAAAGGAGAAGGGGACAGCAGAGGATGAGATGACTAGATCGCATCACTGATGCAATGGACATGAATTTAAGCACACTCCGGAAGAGAGCAGAGGACAGGAAGGCCTGGCATGCTATGGTCCATGGGGTCACGAAGAGTCGGTCACGACTTAACGACTAAGCAACAACAACAATCCATATATATTTGCAGTTTTTGCATTTGTGTGTTATGGTCTGTAGACCAAAATAAACTGATTGACTGATAAACTGATTGCATACGCGCGTTTTTTTTCTTTTAAATCAGCCGTGATAAGCTACGTAAATCTTTATGTAGCCTATCACGGTGTTTTTTAAAAACCTAGCCGTGATAGGCTACATAAATGTTTACATAGCCTATCATGTTTTTTTGTTTGTTTTTTTAACTGGAAATGGCGGCGGCGGCAGCTGGTTGGAAGACTGGCCGCCGCCGCCACCAGAGCCGCCAGGAAGATACGCCCAAGGCAAGTCCCATCCCGGGGGTGGGTGGGGGGGAGCAGACCGTTCCGCCACCGATTTCGGGGGGCCAAATGCGCTGGCATTCGGCTTCCCCAAGATTCGTGGCGAAATTCTCTGACATCCCTAACTGTTAGAGCAGTATGACAATGGAACCAATTGCCTAGGGAGGTGGTGGGCTCTCCCACACTGGAGGCATTCAACACAAGGCTGGACAGCCATCTGTCAGGGATGCTCTGACTTGGATTCCTGCGACTCGAAGGTCTTATAGGCCCCTTCCAACCCTACTGTTCTATGATTCTATAATTTCTTGTAAAACTATCTGCCTTTCTGTGGAGTTTTTTTGTTTGTTTTTTAAAATCACTGGTCACGGGGAGGGGGATATATTTGTTTCAAAGCATTTCTCTCTTGGTCATTAGCAACGAGGTAGAGAAATTTAAGAGGGATTAAGGACAGTTTTGTTAATTGCTGCAGGTTGAGGCCCAGAGGTGGGCAACTTCCAGCTATTGATGGCAGGGTGGCAGCGGAAAGGAGAAATACCTTCCGTTTAAAAGACAAAAGCAGCAAAAGCTGCTGAAATTGGAGGCATGGCAGCAGCAAGGAAAAGGGTCTATTTTGCTAGAAGACAGAGCTAGGAAATGGCGGGGGGGGGAGAATCTAAGTGGGGGTTTTACCTGAGGTCAAAGCTCCAATGTTGGGGAAGGGCCAGGGAACCACCAGCTCACCAGCCTGCATTTTGTTGGGTATCCATTGCTCTTCCCACCCACATAGGATTCTCAGAAGCCTCCAATTTGGGGGCCTTCCACCATTAGAGCATCAGTCCTTTAAGACTTTACTCTTATTTACTGCAACTGTGCTTGCTTCATCTGAGGAATACTATACATAATCATTCTGATTTCAAGTAATTTACCTCTAAACCCACAGCTTTCTGAGATTCAGCAGGGAAAGCTTGTAGTTTTATAAAAAAAAGGCTTCTGATTGGGAAGCGATTCCTTTTTTGCTACTGAAAGTTTGTGAAAGGAACTTGTCTTTACTTCTTTATGTATGAAATAAATGAATAATGTGGGTAACATTACTCTTATCTCCCACACTGATTGGTTGCAGATTAGTCTTATTAATTATGGGAAGACTTTTGGACAAAAGGCTTTGAAACATGTGGAGAATTGACTCCTACTCTTTGGAACAAGTTTCTTCATACCAATATTTGGTTTCCTCATACTAATATTTGGTATGTGTTATTTTCATAACCTGGCAGCAGGGCTGGTCATTAAACATCTTTTAAACTAGACTTTGGTCAACAATATTAAACTTTTAGCATACAACAAATGGTCAGCAAATACAGCCAATTTTATGTTTATGAAATCAAAAATTACCATTTTTCTTATGGAGCAGAGATTTGGGGCTTGAAAATATTTTCTGATATTTTCAGATGAAAACACTATGAAGCGTTCTCAAAATAAATTGTTTAGGATAATTGTTGGTGTGCATCTATTCCATTTTTATGACCAGAAAGTGATACTATTAGGGCCTAGTCCTATGGATTAGGCCTTCACTGCTCGGACACCTCTGAACTTGTTTTTAGCTTTTAGATTAAGTTCTTAATGGCAAAGAATAGACTTTGTCCTGGCTTCTTCTAATAGGGTGACCCTGTTGGCACTGGCGGGTATCGCCTTGTCAGCTTCCAAAGTTCAAGGCAACTGTAATAAGTTATATCTTTTATTGTTGTGAATATTCTGGGAGTTTTTAAAATAATTATTTATTTTAGTTTGTAAAATAAACTAAGGTTTGTTTTCCGTTGTAATCTATTATAATAATCAAGACTGACTGGCTTCTACTAGGTCCAATAAAAGTGTGTCATCAGGAATCAAATTTATGGCATGCGTCTTACTGTTTGTATTAGCAAATATTCTAAGGCAATTACAAACCAGAGTGCATGGGGTCCCCTCATCCTGGTGTGGTAGACCTGTGGTGGTCAAGGAGTTCTTATGCATAGGCCTGGGCTGCTCCTAGCATTATCCTAAATATGATTGCTTACAAGCCCTGCTTACGCTGTTCAGTGACTCTTACTCCCAAGTAAGGGTGCATAAAATTACAGTCTTCCTCCCTCAGAAGTCTATTTAGGATTACTGCCCTTCTACTTTAAACAGGGCATTCATTCATTCATTCATTCATATATAAGATCACTCCTGTTCCTTCTGTGACAAGCATCCAGCTTGTCCCCCAAAAGCCCCTAGGGTTTCTAAGAATTTGTTCTCTTTAAGCTGGGGAATGGCTATGGAGATGGGGCAGCCAGCCAGCTGCTAAACGGAGAAAGACTGGGCAAATCCCAGAGTATTTTTTCCACTAAGCAAGCCATGAGAACAAGATGACAGGGAAGTCAGGGGCAACGAAGAAGGGCAGCTCTTGGGTGATGAGAAAGGATAGGGCACCACCACCCCATCATCCAGCAGCAGTGACTTGTTCTTGAGGGCAGCAGCAGCTGGGTAGCCAGGGGAGGTGGCTAGGCAGCTGGCCAGGCTTACTGCAAGGCAGGTAACAGGCAGTGAAAACACGGCTCTCAAGTCCAAAGTCAGCTGTGGCAGCCATCAGGACAGGAGGGCAGCGGTGCAGCCCTCCTGGCCCCATCCACCGCCCTTCCCGATCCGCTACTGAGGCAGTGGCTTTACTCTGCTTTATGAGTGGGCTGGCACTGAAAACAGACCAGCAACCTGGTTCCCATTCATATCTTATACCAGAGATGTGCAGCCCCCAACATAAAAACTGCCACCAACCCCCATAGGAAGTACAGCCGCTGATGTTACAACTCCCATTCTCCACTGCCCCACCCCCCAGTGTCGATGACCCCGAATTCAGACCCCTGGTGCTCTTCCTGCTTCCAGGAGAAAGCTCTAGGGCTGCACTCAGAGGCCAGGAACCACAAAACCATCTTAGACCGGCTCCAAGATCATAGTCTCAAAGATGATCTGGCAGCGAGTACTGACTTCTTCAGACAGTCGTTGCTGCCACTGTCAGACGAAGCAGAGGCATACAGATTTTAACAGAGAAGACTCTGACCCCATTCACACATAACATGATGGTTAGGGAATTTGTGCAAACCATGCTGTGCGGGGGAGGCAGGGAAAGAAAAAGCTAACAACGGTTCCAAAAACACCCTGGGCTAATCACCTGTGCAGCAAGGTTAAGGGGCCCTGGGGTGGCTAACCATTATATGTGGCTGGCTCCCCAATTAAAATGGGCTCCTGGTGGTGTACAGGGCACAACCACAGAGACGGTGGCCTTGAGTACCCCACACTTCCTATTGAGCCTACTATTCTATGATTCTATGATTCCTGGCTCACCACCCAATAACCTGGGGCTTCTCATAAAAAAGCAGCGATGTTGTGGCATTCGGTGTTTCCGGCAGAAGTAATAAGCCTGCTGGTTCGCTTCCACCTGGATCACATGGTCAGCATTGGCGGGAGGCATACCATCAGTGTAATGTGGGTACGGGCAGCACTTCACCATCTCAGCAACATGGTAAGACTTGTGATAGGGCTTCCCTACACCTGAGTTTTGTAGCGCAATCTTCATTCCTCAAGCACGGAATTTCCCAGGACCTTTACATGATGTCACTGCCATTCAGTTATTCTCCTGCGATTTCCCCTGGCTTATCCCATGGTTTCCCTGAATGGGGAAAATGTGTTTTTTTTTCTTGTCGTGCCATCCAACTGCCCACACCATCATGTGTAATCTACCATGGTGCAACTACCCACTGTGTGTGGACAGTGCAGTACCGGGGGGGGGGGGGGGTGTATGATGACAATAGAAACCAGTGGGGTGGGAATGTCACCATGCCATGCTTGTACACAATCTCTTTGCCATTCCTGCCTGTTTGCACAACACCCTGGACACAGCAGGCTGGCCTAGCCCTACAATGGCATGTAAGAGGCCACTGAGTTTGCTGCTGCTGTTGGTCCCCCAGCTTCTTCTCCTCTCAGCGGCCAGGGCTGTGGGGAGACCTGGCAGCACCAGCAAACCTTTGACCTCCTGGACTTTGGTGATAAATTCAGCAGCAACTGCGCAACAACCACTGCAACATGGATTCCTTTGAATTCATTTCCTGTTCCATTTATGCTCGTGGTCACAACCGCACAGCTTTGGAGTGCAGATTAAAAACTAAGGTGATGCGCCTTGAGTAAAAGTGCATGGTTGCTCACAACTTCTGCTAAGGGAGCAATTGGGCAACTTGTCACTTCTATGAGTCGCTGCACTGAATCCTGAGGGGTGATGCCAGTGTCACCCCCCAAGCACATTGCACAAAGTGCAACCAAATCCAACTCCACTCCCTGGAAGTAATTGGCTCAGGGCTGCACACAGTGAATGCAGCGGGCATAATGGATGATATAGTGGGTAAGTGGAGAAGCTCTACTACACTTACATCCCCTTCTACCGTCTTCCTCATTCTTTTCCTGCGTAGAACTCCAGGTCACCTAGTTTGTGGCGCAGTAGAGGTGCTTTAGCAGGCCAGTGGTACTGCTACAGCACAGCCCTGTCATGATATTCAGGCATGGTGTGTTTGCCCATGCTGTGCGTAGAGAGGAAAGGACCTTGCTAAGAGGTGCTCTACTGCCCGCGACAACAATTTAGTATGTCAGGGGCAAAAGGGAAAGCTCCACCACTGGAGCTCAGGCAGCTGAACAGCACATTAAAATGGCAGATGCCCAGGAAAAGTAGCAGCGCAAGTTTAGGTGCCACATGCTCAGGCTTGATGGAGGCTGGCTTCCCCGGGTGCTACACACTGACGAGTGATCTACCTGCCTCCCCCCATCCCAGGCAGTAGCTCCCCCCTTCCATGCACTGTCATGGACCCTCATGTCTTTTGTCCCTTGTTGCAGTGTTGAATAAGGAGCTATTTACGGCAACTGAGGTCGCAAATGAGGAGACATCAACAACTACTCCAAACCATCTCGCTCCTCCACCAGATGCCCTGCTGGCTGGTTAGTCCATGATCACATCTCAACTGTGACATTGCGAGGCAAGTGTGGGGGCGCTGGTGCCAGTCTGGGGAATTCTTCCTGTCGAAGCCTGAGCTTGGGACAGGGTGTCCATCCATCAGTAACATACTGTTTCTGTATCTAGCACCGTGATGGCGAACCTATGACACGCGTGTCAGCACTGACACGCGTAGCCATTTTCGATGACACGCGGCCGCATGCGGTCGCATACAGAGAAGTATGGGGCCGCATGCAGAGAAGGACGTTTCATCCTCGGCTACTGCACGGCCAGGTGCAGTAGCCGAGGATGAAACATTTGCTATAGTGGAGTGTAGACACCCTGTGCCGGAGGTCTGTAGGCCAAAACAACAGAACTCCGGCACAGAGCGTCTAGTTCTGGGACTTCCGGTTAGGCCATTAGGGGATCTTTGACCTCACTTCCGGCTGGCGGAATGCTGTGGGGGATGCATCTCTGGGGGCCCTGTGATCGCCATTACCAGCAACCACATAACCACAGCAACCATCATCCAATCTACTGTTCTGGGGTGTCGTGGATTTCTAATTGACCATCATTACTGAGATAAGTGAGGGGGAGGCTGGGAGAGGCGAGGGCCTGTGCTATGGGTGCCGTTTCCCGCCATTAGAAATAGCAGCAGCCATCTTAATTTATATAAGGAACGCCATTTTGCAGCATAGCGCAGACTCCATTTCACCACTATTACTGTGTGCATCCTTATTAACCCCTATTTCTGCTTATTAACCCTGCCCTTTCCTAAAAGACAGTTACATGTGCCATCTTGTGGTCAGTTAGGCTAGTTAACCCCTAATTGCCTGCAGGGCTAACAGGCTATCTATAATTCTATCTTCTGTCACTGCCCCCCTGATGGAGAACCCAAAAAATAAAAAACCAAGGTTAAGTAAAGGAAGTGGTAGTAGCAGTAGCCAACCCTTTCAAGAGACATGGACCGAGATGTATGGCATTATAGAAAAAAATGGCAGATCATTTTGCGTTCTATGTACTGAAACGGTAGTAAGCAGAACGTGGAATATAAATAGACATTTTGAAACTAATCATTCCCAGCTCTTGAAAAAAAGTGAGGATGAAAGGAAGGAATACATTTCCAGGCAGCTACACCTTTATAAGAGCCAATCTAATTCCATCCTTAAATTTATAAAAGGCTCTACAAATTTAACATCTGCAAGTTTGAGCATTGCTCACTCCATAGCTCAGCATGGAAAAGCACTCAGTGAGGGAGAATTTATTAAAGAAACTCTCCTAAGATGTACACCAGTTCTATTTCACGATATGCAGAATAAAGATGCAATTATTAAGAGAATATCTGAGTTACCACTCAGTAGAAATATCATAAAAGACCAAATAATGAGACTGAACACAAACGTACAACATCAATTAAAGAGAGACATAAGTAATTGTAAATATTTTTCGATCTCTCTTGATGAAACTACTGATGTCACATCACATGCTCAGTTGGCCATTATTGGTCGATATTCTGATGGTCTCACAATGAGAGAAGAGTTGATGATAAAGTTAGTATCAGTGCCAACAAGTACATCAGGAAGCGAAATATGTAAGGTTGTTATACAAACATTCCGTGACCTAAGCATTGATATCTCTAAAGTTGAATGTGTCAGTGACGACAGATGAGGCACCAAACATGGTGGGGAAAAAAGTCGGATTTGTCAAATTGTTTACGGAAGCTATTGGACATCCGATTGTGCCTTTTCATTGTATTATCCATCAGGAGGTTTTATGTGCCAAGGCAGGATTCACCGACTTAAACGACTTAATGTCAGTTGTTACAAAAATAGTTAATTTAATAGCTGCTCGCCCCCTTCACAAGCGAGAATTTTCTGCACTTTTACTGGAGGTTGATTCCACCTACAGTGGACTGCTGATGTACAATAATGTAAGATGGCTGAGCCGAGGCAAAGTTCTTGAGCGCTTTGTGGAGTGCTTTGAAGAAATTAAGGTATTTCTTGAGGATAAGGATCTGGGAAACTTTTCTCAGCTCAATGATGATAAGTGGGTCAACACCCTGATATTTTTTACAGATCTCTCTGTTCATATTAATGAACTGAACTTAAAGTTACAAGGTTTTGGCAAAAGTATTGACGTTATGTTTGGATACATAAAAGCTTTTGAAAGTAAACTTAAAATTTTCAAGCGAGATGTAGAAACTAAAACTTATAAGTATTTTCCTCGAGTAACAAAGTATTTTGAGAAGGCCAGTGCAGCTGTACAAAATGAAATGGAACCCTTGCATATAAAGTACCAGCATGTTTTAGACTCGTTACTTGACCAGTTCAGTGATAGATTTAATCAGTTTAGAAGCCTAGAACAGACCATAAAAATAATTAAGTATCCTGATGTAGTAGTCTACAGTAGTTTGGAATTAAATGGTTTCCAATGGATGCAAATTGATGATTTGGAGATGCAACTTGCAGAATTTCAAGACAGCATCTGGGCTCAGGTGTTTGTCGACTTGAGGTCAAAGCTTGAGAATCTGGAAAGGTGCCGCTTGGAGAATCTTTTGTGAGACCTTATTCTCAGCGTTAAATAATATCAAAACCAACAAAAGAAACAGATTGACAGATGAAGTTAGTAGCGCTTGCTTGGGCTTGAAGTGTACAAAATACCAACCTTCAATTGAAGGTTTAGCCAATGAAATTCAGCAACAAAAAAGTCACTAATAGGCAGGTTAGTTAAATAATTCCCCCTCCCCCTTACTTATCTTAGTTCACGGCACCCCACACAAGTTAAATAATATCAAGACCAACAAAAGAAACCGACTGACAGATGAACAAAGAAGTCACTAAGCAGGTAAGTTAAATAATTAGTTTTTGGTTTATTAAATTCAGTTATATATTACAATTATACATTTTTGTTATTTAAACTATAAATATCGCGAAATTATGGTTTTTTTCTCGAAGTGACACACCACCCGAGTTATGCTCGGTTTTTTGGCGAATTTTGACACACCAAGCTCAAAAGGTTGCCCATCACTGATCTAGCGGCTACTGTCACCTCGGGAGCGAGACCACTGAGCTCGTGTTAAGTTGTTGATAAGTCCAGTCCCAGCGTAATTCCCTTTACCCCATCTCCATGCCCCATGGACTGCAGGCGTAACTTTCCTGCTCTGCCGAGCTGTGCCGCCCTCTGAGGACACAATCCAAGTGAGAAACAGGAAGTTAGAAGGCCTGCTCAGGTCAGGCAGGTCCTCATGGCGACTTGCTGAGGTGGGACATTTGACTACTTTGATGCCCAACTAACCAACTTTTTCTCCAAAATCCATGTGCAGACTCCCTGCAATCGGCAACCCACAGGCAACGCTGTCGCCAGCAAGCCTCCTTGGGTAGCACAAGACATGACAGCAGAAAGGAAAACCAAGTGAGGCAATAATGCAGCAATATCTGGAGCAATCACAATGGAGATGGAGCACATGGCCAAGGAAAGGGCAGTGGCTAGGCATCTAGTTGATGTGATGGAGAGAACAGAAGAACAAGAGGAACAAGAGAGGGAATGTGCCAGAGAGGAGGAAATGCTGTAATGTGAGGAGCGCCGACAGTTCCTGGAAAGTTTGCGTTCAAAATCCCAGTATTTGCAACCTGACAGAGCCACTTCTGGCACAGCAGTGGCCTGCTCCAGGTGCGTCGCAACCACATAACTTCCCTCACAGCTTTCTGGTTCTGAGTGATCATCCAAACCACTTCAAATTCTGAGCAGCTGCCACCACAGAGACAGACCAGTTGCCGACCTGCTGTGCAAGCTGCAAAACATTCCCACCTTCAGGGGTCCCTTAATCCGGTAACAGCACCACACTGGCCAATGCTGGGTCCTGAACCATCCAGTCTCATTATGCTAAGTGCCAGCACCCCCAGTTTTCACCCGGGGCAGGACACACCTCCCAAGTCCTCAGTGTGGCGAACAGAGTTTTCTTCTACGCCACTCTTACCCACCCCACCTTCAGCCACCTCCATTCCTTAATGCTGACCCTTTCTCACCAATTTGTAGCGGCAGCCCCAGCAGTGATTCGGCCACTTCCATAGAATACGTGTTCGTTCAACCAACCACACCAGCCACTACCAGGCGATCAACCAACCACTCACTCCAACAACCTGCCAACAGGACAACCCGTGGCCCCACAGGTCATGGTGCCGTAACAGGTCAGGGAAGCATGTGAGCCACCAGCTGGTCTTGAGTGTCTGGCTCGCGGCAGGGCTTACTGACAGAAGGAAGGCACATAGGATGCTGCTCCAGGCCAGCTTGATGCTGGTAAGCACAAGCAGGGACCAAGGGATACCACCAAGTGTAGTGGCTGCATCGTTAGGCCATGTGTTCACTACAGCTCACAGAACTGACTGTCCCCCCCGCCCCACCTCAATCTCAGTTGGTTGGCCTACTGCCCATTCACTGAACGTGTTCCTTCCCCCCTTGCATGAGCGAAGACCTTGACCTAAAACTCCCATGTCCGAGGCGCATGTGTGAGGAAATCCTATAGACTTCACGACATACTGGAGAGGAATTTCCAGATACATGGGTTGGTAGAACTCTATGCCAGTTCAGACTTCAGTGCAGTGAACAAGTTTTGGAGGGGAACCCCCCCCCCCAGGAGGGGGGTAGCTCCACAGAAGCGATATTGCTGTATTACTCAGTACATCACCCATTTTGCTGCACTCTGTGCATGTCACCCATCGCACTGAGTGCTGGTTTGCATTTGCATGACTGGGATTCCCCACACTCAGACACATGCAGTCATTCTCTGCGCTGCAGCGAAATATGCCAGCTTGGCTTTCTTGCTGTGAGCCTGAGACTGTGCAGCTTCCAGAGAAAGAGCAGGCGGGGATTGAGGGGCGGTTTCCCACGTAAGCTTTGCAGGGCAAATTGACAGCTCACTTTTATCCTTGTACTTTGTGAAATTTCCTTGCTCCACATGAGGAGCCCAGACTTCCTTAAGTAGGTCAAGGAGACTGACATCCTCTATGCACCACTACACGCCCAGCCGATGAGAAGCCGCCATTGCAAACTGAAACTAGGAAACTAGCATGTGGATGCGGAAGATGGGGGAATGGCAAGAAGAACGTCACAATAGCCTGATGCACATACAGCATGGTGCCACCCAATGGAAGCTGAAGCAAAATGGCGGGAGGCCAGCCTGTCAACACACAAGGCAATGGGTCACACGACAGCATCCCACCAAGCCATGTAAACTAGGGATGTACAAACCGTGCTCCTACCGTCCCTCTTGACTTCCACAGTTTGCGTCCTCTGCCCCGTTCCGCTGTTCACAAGCCCCCAGGATCCTTTTTTTTTCCACTTCAGAAATTACGTAGATAAATCCGTACCAACCGCCAAAAAATCCTTCCCACCCAGCAGCTATCCATCTTTGCCATTCCACGCAACTTCTGGGGAAACACTACTTTTCATAAATATTTACATATTTTTATCAGGGCGGCAATTCCACACGTAACTTCTGTAATAATCATTTTTTCGTAAATATTTACGTTTTTCCATTGGCCAGAATTGCCCCCCACGTAACTTCCGCCGCACTCGCCACTGCCATGATTGTCTACGTATTTTTTCCCTTGGCAGGAATTTTTCCCACTATTTTCTTAATTGTTGCTTACGTAATTTTTCACGCTCTGTGTGTGCTCCACTGCCGTCTTGTTTTCTCAGACAGGGGCTGTGATTTTATTAATTTCTGGGTATGTCTGGTTTATGTTCCTCACGTTTACTGGTCTTCTTAACCTGAGAAAAAAACCCAGCGTCTCCCAAATAAAAAACAATGGGGCTACAGCTCCAGTTCTGCAAAATCTGTCATAACCGTCCTGCTAACTTCCTGAACGTTGTGTGCGTGGTGGTGGTGGTCTGGTTACTGTGTGTGTAATTGTGTGGTGGTTGTGCGTGTGCGTGGTTTGTCTGGTTTGTGTGTGTAGTTGTGTGCTGTTTTGATTTGTTTGGTTTGGAGTGGAGTGGAGGAGCCTGATCATAAAAATGGCTGCAGGAGCAATGCTTGGTAGGATGTGGGGCCGGGAGGAGACCAAGGCCCTCATAATAAATATTTAGAACAGCGGGGCAGTGGCAGTGCTCTTTGGGAGCTGCTTCTGCCACAGTGAGGCCTATTGGGAGCGCATCAGGAAGTGCATGGAGCAAGTGGGGCATGGACGCACCACTGGGCAATTGCGCTCCAAATGGAAGGTCCTGAAGCACTCCTTCATTAAGGAAAGGATGGATGCAGCAGAGAGAGAGGAGGGCACCGTTGTCAAACACACACACCCCAACATACTACTGGAGGATCCGGGCAGTGTGGATCCAGACAGGCAAGCCTGCATTTTCAGAGGCATATACCTAGTACGTTATATTTATCCCATCCCATCATCAAGCTTGACTGAATATGAAAACAATGATGTGTACGGTCTGACACTCCCCTTGGACACTACCAGTCTTATTATTATTCCCATCCCATGTCCCTCCAGGCCCAGCCCTTTTTGCAACCACCCCTCCCCGCACAAGCTAATGCAAAAGCCCACCTGAAAATGAAGCTACCTCGTTGTGGTCTCATGTGGAAACAAACAAATCCTGACATTTAGCCTGCAATCCTATGCTTGTTGGACAGAAAAAGGTCCTACTCCCATAATCTTCCGGCCACTTTGGCTGGTTGAAGAAGGGATGCTAGGAACTGCATTACTTTTTCCTGTACAACCACAGGCATAGGATTATGCGGCCCTGGCTACAAATTGTATTACATGCTGACATACTGTCCATTTCTGGTAAAATGCTGCTGCTGCCAGTGAGTCTCTGCGCAGTGCAGAGAGAGACTGGCACAAGCTGCAGCAGGACCAGCCTCTCGGTGTGTGCACCTCGTCCTTATTTATGTAGTGATTGCTGAATTTCTACACCCCACCTTTCTACCAAGACATTGGCACTCAAGTGTTGAACTGGGAGCTTGGAGATCTGGGTATAGTCCACTAGCCATGGAAGCTCGCTGGGTGACTTTGGCCCAGTCAGAAAGCCCCAGCCTACCTCACAGTGCTGTTGTTGTGAGGATCAAATGGAAAGGAAGAGGATAATGTGAGCCGCCTTGGGTTCCTTGCGCTAGGAAAAAAGGTGAGATACTGTGACATTGCAAATGTAGAAATACAATTATCAGTTCTGTGGGGTGACTAAAAGTGCAATTCTGTGCATGTTTACCCAAGTCCAACAGTCCCCATCATCCAGCCAAAAGTCAATACTGTCTAATCTGCCTCCCTAATTATCACCTCAATAAGACCTTGTGGTAGGAGGACAGAATCTGTGGTTCTTATGGTAGGACTTGGAAATGGTGATAGACGGATCAATGAATGACTGTGGTTTTGTTCACTCACCACATATTTAACTGAAATCATTCTGTTACTGTGACATTCCACAGCTGCACATCATGCATCGCTGGCAAAGGAGGCATCGAGGGCTGCCGAGAGAGAGGAGGAGGAACCCAAAGCGCAGCCAACAGGAGGAGGAGGAGGAGCACCTGTGGAGGAAGGCCATCCTTCTTCCACAGATGAAGCCCCTCCTTTGGTACTCCTCAGGCGTCTGCGTGACCTGTAAGTACTACAGAATGGCACCTGACCTGAGCTAACAACTCTGCCTGCAAGATGCATATTACCATGGTGCTTTATTCTTCTCTTTCTACACACAGGTAACGACCTTTAAAGAAGGGTGGAGGCCACAGAGCAGGCGTTACACATCTGAACTGAGACGTGCAGCCAATAACTTCTGTTCTGTTCACTTTTTTTTTCAGGGCAGGTCAGAAAGAACTTTAAACAATTTCTTGGTTCAAGTCAAGAGATATAATTATTAAAATCTAGATCATTTTACACAATGATCTCTGTGTTTTCTTACTGTTCCACAAACCACCACAACAAGAATGCTTTCCAAGCTAAACAATCGCAGCTGCTGTAAGCTTCCCTCATAGGAAGATGCTCAGCATCCCTGATGTTACGAAGTATGCTTCATTTTACATGTTCAACGGAGCCCCCTCTGCCTCAGGAAAGCCAGTGGCCACTTTTGACACGTGCTGCTTCTCGTCCTCGACTTTACTCAGGAGGAAACCCTCTGCCAGAGGCACTGGCTGGGAACTGGTGACTGCTCCACATTATCTCACCCAGCTCTCTACCTCCAAGGGAAGTGGATTACCATTTCTATGAAATGATGTTTTCGTACATCTCTGGCTTTAGCCACTGACTCAGGACCTATTGGCCTCCTAGTAGCATAACTCCATGAAATGGCATCGTGCAGCTAAGCTGAGGGCATTTCCATCCAGGATCATCTGCACAGTTCTTTCCCAGAACTCCTCACTGCTCCCAAATCCTTTTCCTGCTTCTGACCCAGCTGAGACTTCCACTTCCATCTCCCCTCTGTATTCCACAAGCGGCTTCCACATGGGCCAAGAGAATGCCTTGCGCTGCTCCCAGTTTCTTGCTTAAGATGACAGGTGCCACAATGGGTGGGGCCACCAAGTCCTGCAAAGCCAAGACTCTGTTCCCACAGTGAACTATTTCAAGTAAACCAAGCAGGAAAATGTTTTACAGGAAAAGTGGGTGACCGGCACTTTGCTTCCACATCTTTTCCGGGATCTAGACTGGCCCTGTATACAGGCATCATGCACAGTGCTTCCCTCCACTCTATACCTTTTCATGGCTGAGCAGAGCTTGTTGGAAAAATCAGGACAGAAGCGCAATACACATTTACACCTGGAGCATGCTAGTGGTGTTTCTTCAGTGGCTGCCGGCCACTTGTTCCTTCCCCCCACTCATCATTGGTTCCTGTAATGTGACTGATGGCTCCACCCATCCCCCCTGCCTTCTTGCTTGCATCCCAATCCTATGCTGGTTTACACAGAGAGGAGAACAAGTGCATTCAAGGGGCTTCTTCCCAGGGGGGTATGCATATTATTCCTCCCTGCCCCCCACCCTTCCACCTAATTCCAGCCCGTTTGGCCACCCAAGAGTCCACCTCATGATCCCGTCCCACCACCACAAAGACAGGCCATTCTGGCCCTTCAGTGTAGTGTACTTGCAATGCTACTGCCCACCCACCCCGCCCCAACCCCCCGCACAGTGGCAAGGCACAAACCACCCCAACCCCCTTCTCTTTCCATGGCTTGTCAAGTATCTTTGGTTCCATGGTCCTTTGGAATATTAGGACTGCATTTAACCCGGTCCGCATTTTCAGGTCCACCCTTCCATTCAACCTCGACTTTGCCTGCACCTGCCTCTTTTTAAGGAGTGGGGAAAGCCTACTGAAAGCAAATGGGCTTCAAGATTTCTTTCTGATTTGAAGGTAATCATTACTGCCCTATCTAAAGCAACTCCTAAAAAAAAAAAAACATTAAAATTAAAATTCCAAACTCTGCATGATGAATTTAATCAGGTTAGTAGAATAGGTACTTCTAAGTACCCAGTGACAACCTAACTTTCAAGCCTTTCTCCTGCTTGGCTGAGAAGGGAGACTCCCCCATGTATCCTGGGAGGAAAAAAAGCCAATCAAACCAGTGAGCAAAAGGGAGAAAAAGCAGTCAAGGGCTCAGGATGATGATCCTCCTCTCATAAATAACTCCACTGCAGTCAATGGGACGGAGGTTCCAAGCAAATGCATGGGGGGGGGGCCCTTAAGACTGCTACTCTAAGTAGACTTACAGTGCACTCCTATGCAAGCCCACTCAGAAACAAGCCACACAGAATTCAATGGCACTTACTCCCAGGAAAGGAAAAGGTCAGGTGTATTTATGAAGCCGCACTTTTGAGTTCCACTTCACAACACAATCTACAAGTCAGTTCAGCAAGATTCCATCTTTCAATGTAGATTTTCTTCCTGTTGCAGTGAGAACTCACACAGCATGCACTTTCAGGAGCGTAGCAGTAAAGCTCAAGGTTTGTGGAGAAAGAGATGTCCCTGTGTCCTTGAAAAAAAACAGGAACAGCCTTACAGCCAACGCGTTTACTCAGAAGCAAGCACTGCTGTGTTCTTGTGGCTGTTCGGAGGAGCAGCAGCAACCACCAGGGAACCGGGGTAGCGCCAGTCCTGTAGACCGAAAGACCGATACAGTGCACCTCCAAAGTAAACAGAGATGCATGCTGCAGCTAGGGGTGGACGAAAGTCACTTACCTTTTCTCGCAGCTTGTTCGCGGTGGGGGGGAGCGCTTCGCTGCTCCCCCCGCGAAGCTCAGGCCCGGGGGGGGAGGCTTCCCGCCTCGCTCGGCCGAAATTCAGGCCGGGGAGGAGGCTTCCTGCCTCGCCCGGCCGCGAACACGAAAGTAAAAAAAAAAAAACCGTCCCGATAGGCTACGTGACGATTCACGTAGCCTATCATGGCTAGATCTGGAAAGTCAGCTGTGATAGGCTATATGAATCGTCACGTAGCCTATCACGGGTGACTTTAAAAAAAAAAAGCGCGTACGCGAATGGCGGCCCCCATAGGGAGCCGCCATTCGCGTTCCTTATTTAGTCGCTGTAGTCTACGTAAATGTTTACGTAGACTACGGCGAAAATAAGGGCAACGCAAATAGCGTTGCCCTTATTTTCGCCGTAGTCTACGTAAAGATTTACGTAGACTACAGCGACCAAATAAGGAACGCGAATGGCGGCTCCCTATGGGGGCCGCCATTATCCGTACACACTTTTTCTTATTTTTAAGTCACCCATTATAGGCTACGTGACGATTCACGTAGCCTATCACGGCTGACTTTGCAAATCTAGCCGTGATAGGCTACGTGAATCGTCACGTAGCCTATCAGGGGACGTTTTTGTTTTTTTTTTCTTTCATTGCAATGGCGGCGGCGGCAGCCAGTCGAAAGACCGGCTGCCGCTCCCGCCCCGCTCGAACACCGGACGAACCGCCAGCCGGACCCGCCGCCGGGAGGGACATTCAGGGAAGGTAAGTCCCGTCCCGGGGGGGGGTGCGGGGGGCTGGGGGCGTTCAGAGGATTTCTCCCCGAAACTTGTTCGGGGGGCCGAACACGTTGGCGCTCGGCCCCCCGAAGTTTCGGGGAGAAATTCTCCGCCATCCCTAGCTGCAGCAGCGCCCATAATGTAATGGGAGAGGGGCAGAAACGGTGACCTGCCCCCACCCTCCCACCGATTTGTTGTCATGACAATGCAATGCAACACTGCTCAACAACACCCTTGCAGTACTTGTTGTCTATCAGTCACATGCTGGTATTTAGTAGGGATGTCAGAGAAATTCTCTCGAAAATGAAATGGGCTCAAAAACAGTCACTTTCGGTTCGCCGAACCCTTTCCCGAGACGAGGCACCCAGGTCTACCCGAACGTGAGCTCACGCGACACTTTTTTTTTTTTAATCTGCCAAAAGTTTTACGAAGGCATTTACAAAGGCAACTTCGCAAATTAGGACGAAAGATGGCGAAAGGGATTTCACGAAACTATTTAATAAACATGCAGTTTCCTTTCCTGCTATGACGCAGCTTTCTTTTGCTGGGAGTGACGGGGTCACGAAGTGCACGTAGCCTGCCTGCCCTGAGGCTGAGCTGCATAGCCTCATCTTTTGTTTTATACTTTTATTGTATGTGTGAGGTCAGGTTCAGGTCAGGTGAGGTCACCTGAGCAAGATCCCTCCAGGCCACCCCCCCACCCCACCAGGAAGATAATTGAGGGGAGGGAACTCATTGACCTGGATTATCCCCTGGATTCCCGCCTTTAGTTCACATAGGACGGCGGTCGTGCAGCAGCCTCACTTGCTCCAAGTAGACTCCAGAGTCCAGAGACAGACTAGAACAGGCGCCGCTGCTGCTGCGTCCCAGCTGCTGCAACTTTCTTTCTCTGCATCCCTGCGTTCTATGGCACTGCAGTTCAACCTTTTTTCTTTTTTCTTTATTACAGTGAAGGTATGTTTACTTTACCTGAATGTGCCCTTATGCTTAGTGATTTTGGGGTGAGATGGAGGAGCAGGGGGAACTGGGGGGGAAGGCATCCTGCAAGGACTCCATCCCCCATCCTCCTGGGCTTCCCAGGATTCACCCATGTGCCTGCCTGCCTATGTATTTCTTTCTGGGGCGGGGGGAGCTGGAAGGATTCCATCCCCCATCCTCCTGGGCTTCCCAGGATTCACCCATGTGCCTGCCTGCCTATGTATTTCTTTCTGGGGCGGGGGGAGCTGGAAGGATTCCATCCCCCATCCTCCTGGGCTTCCCAGGATTCACCCATGTGCCTGCCTGCCTATGTATTTCTTTCTGGGGTGGGGGGAGGGGGGAGCTGGAAGGCCTCCATCCATCCCCCATCCTCCTGGGCTTCCCAGGATTCACCCATGTGCCTGCCTATGTATTTCTTTCTGGGGAGGGGGGAGGGCGGAGGTGGAAGGCCTCCATCCATCCCCCATCCTCCTGGGCATGGATGGGCCACATCCTCCATCCTGGGCTTTTCAGCCTAGTCTGCTGTACAATATGCCCCTGTTTAGTTAGCACTGAATGGCTGGATTGGAGGGTAACTACTTCTACACTGTACTATATCTGCGATTAGGCTGTTCACACGATTTCAGCTTTGCCACATGCATTTATGTCTCCTTCTGCCCAGAGACATGAACATGGAGAAAAGAGGAACCCGTGGTCAATCCGGCACTCAAAAGAGGTGTGGAC
Source organism: Heloderma suspectum (assembly GCF_057233095.1). NCBI lineage: Eukaryota > Metazoa > Chordata > Lepidosauria > Squamata > Helodermatidae > Heloderma > Heloderma suspectum. Next base: position 281,011,060 of record NC_139458.1, read on the forward strand.
GCCCGGCAAGAACATACACCGCTGAGGTTGCATTTCAGCGGTATTTTAATAATGAGATGGAAGTGGAGGAAGCCCAAGGTGTGACCAGCAGCGACAGCGGCCCCAGCCCACCCCGCACCCGTAAGCAGCGCACACCACCAATTTCCGCTACAGAAAGTGGCACAGGCACAACCGGCCACAACTCCAGAGGAAAAGGAAGAAAGTTCTTGGATGGTGAGCGGAAGGGCAGTGTCTCCAAACCCAAAGCGGATGAAAATGTTCCCAAGGAGACTCTGCAGCGGCGGGATGAAAGTCAAGATACCTATCTCATTCCAAAGGATGAATCTGGTAAGACTCTGTCACCACAGGTGCTTGTGAATATCTGGATACAAACAAATGTCTTTGAATATTTGAATAGTCCCTACATTAGCCTTCTGCAACCTGCAGCCTTCCAGATGTTTTGGGCTACAACTCCCAGCATTATTGACCATTGGTCATGCCGGCTTGGCCTGATGGGAGTTGAAGTCCAAAACCTTTGTAGGGGAGCATTTGGGGAAGGGATCTTCTTCTTCAACACAACAAAACATACACGACTGTTTTACATTCATTCATATTCATTGCTGTGAACATATTTCATATTATTTAAATGTTACATGGTGCTCCAGTACGAAAGAAAACCCCAAGTCTTTAAAAGAACTGCAATACTTTCTCAAACGATACACCTTTTCGGTGGGAAAACACTTCAGTGTTTTGTGCTTGCTTGTTTCCAAAGCCATTCATCATAGTTTGCTGTCTTGTTTGGGCTTGATCTCTTTTAACTAGAGCTGCAATGTGAATTGATTAAGCAATTACATTTCTGAGGATGGTTTTTAAAATGTTGCAGAAATCTGAGTCAGAGACTTATTTAGTCCCTTTAGTCTGACCCCCGATATGGCTACTACAAAAAGAGGGCCTGACTAATCAGGCACTGCTCCTGGGGGACCACAAATGCACCCTTGAAAAAGGCAGTGGGATTCGCCAAGTATGTGCTCAGGTCAGGACCAGCCCTATCGTTAGGGAGCCTTGCAGCTCCTCAGCCAGCTTGTTGTCCTCTGGTGTGGTGGAACAGGCTTTCCCATTGTCACTGTTCAAGTAAGATTCGGCTATCGCCCTATGTAGGATGGAAGGGTGCCATTTTACCCTTTGCCTCAGGAAGCAAAACGCGTTGGGCCAGCCCTGTGGGGGATGAGTCCCACACAATGGTATAATAGAGCTGATGAAACGAGTGGACCTTGCAAGGGAGCCAGATATCTCCTCCCCCATGCTTTTCATGTTTTCACCAGTGAGGACACGTTTAGATAACTCTCATTGAGTTTCCCAGTCTGTACAGTACCTTTTTTTTGCACCTAATGTGTTTTCTCAGTGCTCGGTAGTGCAGGAGTAGCTTACAACTGCACCTTGTGTCATGTAGATTGATTGCGAGTCCTCCAAGCTATGTTTCATAGATTGCTACAACAACACAGTTTTATTTGCTTGGCTATTACTCTTTACAGAGAATCTTTACAGAGACGCCCACAACCGTCCTCCCTGCATCCGACAGTGGAAGTGGGACAGGTGAACCAGGTCCACAGCTGCCTGCTGATGATCACCTTGTGGGCGGCAGCTCAGGTGATTTTGAAAAAAATGCCGGAGGACTTAGCGTCATCAGTGATCCGGACAGCGAAGATGATGAGCTCTTCTATATCAATGATGTCCCTGCTGAGACTGGGTCTGACTCTGTTCTCCACTTCCAGCCTTCTTCGTTCTGCGGGACCAATCCCAAACCTCAGGAACAAACGTCCCCTGCCAAGCACTGGTCAGCACCATCAACAACACCATCCACAGATGAGTGGAAACATGCAGCTCCAGATGCCACCTCATCTAGAACCAAAGGCCCCATTCCCCAAAGAAGAAATGGTGGTGGCAGGGTGAGCTCCTATGTGTGGCGCTTCTTCAAATATGCAGAGAACGACCGCTATGTCGTGATGTGCGATATTTGTCGAAGCCGTGTGCGGCTAGGAAAAGAAGGGGGCTGTCCACAAGTGGGCACGTCTGCCATGAGGCGACACATGGAGGTGCATCATCCGCTTCTTGTGCCCAAAGATAGCGACGGGAAGCCACAACCATCCAAAAAGAACAGTACCGCCTTTGCCTCATCTTCCAAAGACCTCACGCAAAGTGGTCAGGGTGGGAAGGGCACAGAAGGCAGCTTCGCTAAGAGGCAGGTCTCACTGGAGAAATGCCTTGCGCTGACACAGAAATTACCCTCTGACAGCACCCAGGCACGACTGTGGAATCACCTCCTGACAGTGGCCATTGCAACACGTATGCTTCCCTTCTCCCTGGTGGAAGATGAAGACTTTTTGACCTTACTTAAGAGCATCTGCCCTCGGTGGGATGTCCCCTCTCGTCACTACATTAGTGGCGTAGCCATTCCAGCCCTGGCTTCTGCAATCAGACGGGTGCTCCAACAGGATTTGAAATGTGCAGTTGGAGGAAGTGTACATTTAACGAGTGACACATGGACAAGTAACCAAACAAAGTCTTATCTGTGTGTCACCGTGCACTGGGTATCCATCAGTGCGAGCAGCCGACTGAGTCGTAGAACAGCGACATTGTCCCTCACAATGCTCTCTGGGACACACACAGCGGAAAACGTCAGCAGCAGCATCAGTGGTGTTGTTCAGTCCTGGTTGGCCCCCTTAAATCTTACAGTGGGCTGTGTAGCAACAGACAATGCCTCAAACTACCTAAAAGCAGCCCGCATTGCACGGCTAAACCACGTTCCGTGCGTTGCCCACTGCTTGAACCTTGTGGTGCATTCTGGATTGAGCAACGCCTCCCCAAAAATTGGCAAGCTACTTAAGGTGGCCCGATCCATTTGCACCCACTTCCGGCAGTCCTGCTCAGCAATGGAGGCAATCGGCACCATCCAACGTAGCCGTGGCCTTCCAGAACATAAATTCATTTTGGATGTGTGCACACGCTGGAACAGCACATTGCATATGCTTCAGAGACTCTGTGAGCAGAGACCAGCTATAAATGACTACATCACTGAGAAGCAACACCACTCCAAATTTTTTGTCACACCACATCAGTGGCTCTGGATGCAAGACCTGGTGGACATTTTAAAAATTTTCGATGAATGCACAGCGGTACTGAGTGCAGACTATGCCACACTGGGCCAAGTGCTACCTGTGCTAAGGATCATAGAGGGGGTGCTGAGAAAAGGCCATTCTGAGATTTGTGAGCGCACCAGTGCTGGAGGCAGGCAATTATTCCCCAGTCCTGCAGTTAGGCTTGCAGAATTCCTTCTGAAGGAGCTGGGCACCAACAAACACATAACTTCAATCAGGGGGGACATGAAATACGTTGCTGCTGCATTCCTTGAACCACGGTTCAGGGATAGCTCAACAAGTGCGGAGCCTCCAAACGACAACCCTGACTTCCTAAGTTTAAAAAAAAAATTTGACTGAGAAAGTCATGGAGTGCTTCCAGAGAGATGGGCTGGATGAGAAGGAGCTGGGTGAGGCTAGTAGGACTACTACCTCCCCTGAAGACAATATCTGCAGCAGTAGCACCATCACCAGCAGGAGGGGCAATGATGACACCACAGCAGCTGCACCACCAACAGAGTCAGACATAGGGGCATCTTGTCTCAAGTTCAGCTTTTACTCCTCAATGGCAGTGGAGCTTGGTGTAAGTGGGCACAGGCGGGGGGAATGTGCCAAAGCAGCCAGGAAAGCATCAGCCTATGATGTGGCTGTCCAGGAACTTGAAGGTTATTCAAGAGAGAGTTTCTCGGGAACACAGATCAGCCCAGAGAGTGATCCTCTCCTATACTGGGATACAAAACGTGGCGTTTGGCCACATCTGACCAAAGTCGCCATTTGGCATCTATCTTGCCCTCCCTCGAGTGCGGCCTCTGAAAGGCTTTTCTCCACCACAGGCAACATTGTCACCGCCCACCGAAGCAGACTCACGCCACAACATGTCTCCACCCTCGCCTTCATACGCTCCAACAGGGGATGGATTCCCAAGGAGCACCTCCCCCCAGCTGTCAGCAGCAGAGTAGAGCAGTCATCAAGTGACGAGGAGGAACCCTGGGATGATGACACTGCTGCTAATGTGAGCCAGAGTTCTGAGGGACAATGAGGCAGAATGATACAACTTGTGAGTGGTCACACTGAGGTGTCCCTCAGAACTTTGTCCAAACCTGCAGTCCCTGTCTGGCCTGGGCAGAGCCCAAAGCACTGGCGATATGTGGCAGAGCTTAATAATACCTCACATGCAGAATCCAGTTGCGCTACCCGACTGTGTGTGGCGGACTATGCAACAGCGTACATCCCTACTACACACACACACACACACACACACACACAGAGTTCTCTATGCATCCCAGTGTACTCCGCTATCGACTGTATATGTGTATCTTTACCCCTCTGAATGTTAGTATGATTCTGATTCCCCAAATGTATGTATAGTTCTATTTCTCTTGATGTTGATGTATGCTTTTAATTCATTTAAAATTCTTTCATAAATCACGGAATTGCTTTCAAAGACCTTGTTGTGGTCTCTCCCTGGACTCCCTCAGCTTTTGGGTTTTCCTAAGGACCGAGAGCTCTATGTGAAAAGATCCCTCTGGTATGCGTCCAGTTTACATGTGTGATATGCACCTACACGTAAAACAAAGCATACTTCATAGAATCGTAGAACCATAGAATCATGGGGTTGGAAGGGGCCTACAAAGCCATCAAGTCCAACCCCCTGCTCAATGCAGGTGTCCAAGTCAGAGCATCCCTGGCAGATGGCTGTCCAGCCTCGTCTTGAATGCACTCATTCATAAAATCAGGGATGCGGACTGTCCATCTCCCTATGAGGGAAGCTGTTCTTGTTTGGCTGGGATTCTGGGGAGGCATTCTTGTTGCGGTTAACAGTAAGCAAACACAGAGATCATTGTGTACAATGATCTAGATTTAAGAAATTATATCTGTGGACTTGAACCAAGGAATTGTAACATATTTTTTAGAAAGAACTTTATATACAAACAGAACAGATCAAGACAAAACACAGAAACAATTCAACAATTCAAAAACATTGTTGGGCTGGCTGGCTGTGGCTGCAGGCCTCAGCTCGTAGGAGGAGGATGGCTTTCCCGCTCCAGGGCCTCCACCCTCCTTCGAAGGTCGTCACCTGTGTGTAGAAAGAAAGAGAAGAATAAAGCACAATGGTAATATGCATCTTGCAGGCAGAGTTGTTAGCTCAGGTCAGGTGCCATTCTGTAGTACTACTTACAGGTCCTCCTGAGCATCCGGACGTCTCTTATCAGACGCGTCAGGATCACAAGAGGAGGGGCTTCATCTGTGGAAGAAGGGTGGCCTTCCTCCACAGATGCTGCTCCTCTTGCTGCTGGCTCTTCCTCTTCCTCCTCCTCCTCCTCTTCCTCCTCCTCTGTCCTCTCCCTCTCCACGGCCCTCAGTGCCTCCTCCACCAGCAAGGCACGATGCGCAGCTGTGGGATGTCACAGTAACAGAATGAATGCCTTTATATATGTGGTGAGTGAACAAAACCACAGTCACTGATTGATCTGTCTATCACCATCCCCACTACCATAAGGACCACTGATTCTGTCCTCCCACCACAAGGTCTAATGATGAGGGGATAATTAGGGAGGCAGATTATACAGTACTGACAGTTTTGGTGTGATGGGGACTGTTGGACTTCTGTAAACATGCACAGGATTGCACTTCTAGTCACCCCACTTCTACATTTGCAATGCCATGGTATCTGTTCATTCTAGTGATGCATTGCATAAATGCCACCTTTTTTCCTAGCGCAAGGAACCCAAGGCGGCTCACATTAGCCTCTTCCTCTCCATTTAATGCTCACAACAACAACACTGAGGTAGGCTGTGGCTTTCTGACTGGGCCGAAGTCACCCAGCGAGCTTCCATGGCTGAGTGGACTATACCCAGATCTCCAAAGTCTCAGATGAACACTTGCTCATGAGTTGACTGGAGTGCCAATGTCTTGGTAGAAAGTGGGATGCAAAAATTCAGCAATCACTACATGAAGAAGGAAGACGACACCGAGAGGCTGGCCCTGTTGCTGCTGGGCTGGTGCCAGTCCCCCTGTGTGCACTGCAGAGACCGGCAGCAGCAGCATTTCCCTGGAAATGGACAGCGTGTCAGTGTGTAATATGAGTTGTAGTAGCCAGGCCCGCATAATCCTATGCATGTGGTTGTACAGGGAAAAACAACGCAGTTCCCAGCATCCCTTCTTCAACCAGCCAAAGTGGCTGGAAGATGATGGGACCTTTTTCTGTCCAAGTTCAGCAAGCATAGGATTGCAGGCTAAAAATGTCAGGATTTGTTTGTTTCTCCATGAGAGAGACCACAAAGAGAGAGCTTCATTTTCGGTACACATCCTTGTCTTCATATTTAGTTGAGCTTGATGATGGGATAACTATAACTTATCAGGCATATACCTCTGCAAAAATGGGGGCCGGCCTGCTTGGACCCACACTCTGCGGATGCGCCAGTAGTAGGCGGGGGGTTGGACAGCGGTGCCCTCCGCTCGGCAGCAGCAATCCCCTCTCTGACGAAGGACTGCTTGAGCGCCTTCCATTTGGACCTCAATTGTCCAACTGTGCGATAGTGGCCCGCTCGCTCCATCCTCCTCTTTATCTGGGCCCAATAAACTTCATTGCGGCAGGAGGAGCTGCCAAACAGCACTGCCACCGCCTCGCTGTGCTTAATGTTGATGAGGAGGGCCTTGGTCTCCTCATGGTCCCACCTCCTGCCACGCACTGGTGCAGCCATTTTACAATTTGCACACAAACAAACACACACACCAAGACAGCCACGTGCACAACCACCACTTAACTACACACACACAGACCAAACCATACAAAAACCACAATGCACAACTACACACACACACACACACACACACAGACCAGACAAAACCACAAAAATGAACAAACAGAGGAAATCCAACAATAAGCAAGCACCACCACTAACACACCACCACCACCACGACAGAACTCCACCCACAAATCCCCACGCAGACGCAAGCGCAAATGCAGACGACATTCAGGAAGTTAGCAGGAAGTTGACGACAGATTTTGCGGAAGCGGAGCTGCAGCCCCGTTTTTTTTTTATTGTGACTGTGTGAGGCGGTTAGGTTAACAACAAGACCAGTAAACGCGAGGATCATTAAGCACAAATACACAGAAATTAATAAAATCCCTGTCCCTGTCCCTGTCCGAGAAAAGAAGACAGCGGGGGAGTGCACAGAAGGCAGGAAAGTGGGAAACATATTTCGGGCAGCAACGAAAAATACATAAATAATTACGAGAATAGTGGAAAAGTTCTGCCCAAGGCAATCCACCTTCCGAGAGTACGGCGGAAGCAACGGGGGGATTCCCCCCTACGGAGGAAATCACAACGTAATATTTACAATTACAATATTTTACAATAACGTTGTCCTTATTTTCGCCGTGGTCTACGTAAAGATTTACGGAGACTACGGGGGTCAAATAAGGGCAACGCAAATAAAGTTGTCCTTATTTTCGCCGTGGTCTACGTAAAGATTTATGGAGACTACGGGGGTGAAATAAGGGCAACGCAAATAAAGTTGTCCTTATTTTCGCCGTGGTCTACATAAAGATTTACGGAGACTACAGGGGTCAAATAAGGAACGCAAATGGCGGCGCCCCATGGGCGTCTTTTTTTTTTTTTCCCAAAATCACCCGTGATAGGCTACGTAACGATTTACGTAGCCTATCACGGCCACGTGGTCTTTTTTTTTTTTTTCCCCTTTCGTAGTTCGCGGCCCAGCGAGGCGGGAAGCCTCCCCCCCGGCCTGAATTTCGGCCGGGTGAGGCGGGAAGCCTCCCCCCCAGCCTGAATTTCAGCCGGGCGAGGCGGGAAGCCTCCCCCCCTTCGCCTGAACTTCGAGGGGAGAAGCGAAGCGCCTCTCCCCCACCGCGAAAAAAGCTGCCAGACCAGGTAAGTGACTTTCGTACATCCTTAGTATTTAGCCTTAGATCGAGTTACCACCCACTTTGGGCTGCATTCCCAAGCAACCCATCTCCAAGAAGAGCTGGTCCCAGCACACTGGGGTCCTCTACCGGCCTCACACCGCCCACAGGCAAAAGCGTTTATTTGGGCTCCGCAAATTATAGCAGTTTACTCGGCTTTTAGCGTTGAAGAACACCTTTGCAGCACAACGTTGCCCCTCTCTTACACCAGATACAAGCTATAATTGAGCAGAGGAGATGTTTTTCAGAGGACTAAACAGCAAAAAGGGAGGGAAGATAATAAGGAATTCCAGCAGCTGAAAATAAGTTGGATGATGCAAGCAAAGTTGAGCTGAATGAACTGAACTAAGCAAACTTTGAGATATAAATTTTATCAAGGCCGTGAGTACCCTTTTAATTGCCTCCCAGGGATTTATAATTGTTTTTACAACCGTTTCAAAATTTTTAAATAACCATTTTTATAACCTTTTTTATTAGCTTTTAATAACCATTTTTATCAACGCTGGAAAGCTCTGTAATGAAATGGTACTTACTAGAAGAGCTTGTTACCAGGTGCTAGGTATCACTCCCACTGCAGGGAATATCCCTTTAAACAAAAAAGTCCAACAAAAACGGCGGAATTCTTTAGTACCAAAGTAGAAGAAGAGGAGGCTGAAGACACGATCATACGCCCCCCCCAAATTCCATCTTAGATTGGACCCTGGACCTTAAAGGCAATATTCATGACTCAAATAATCTTGCACAAGAGCTGGCTCTCGCTGAGAATATGGCACCCTCAGGGTTAACATTGTTACCTGCAGAGGATAGTCAACTAAACAAACTGATGTTAAGACAAGTTGAGCTGGCCTGTAGGATTGGGAAGGAAAACAAAAACAAAAGTCCTCCGACCAGCCTGAGGTAACAAGCAGGAGCAGTGTATTAAAAGTACCAACCAGTTGCAGGCTGGTTCTTCATGATGATGAAAGATCCCAAACATAACTCCTTTCAACCTAACCACACTGGTTGAAATACGTGTATCAAAAGAATGGTTTGGAGCTTGGAGGAGCAGGCCCAGGAATGGAGCTGAGCAAAACTGGGGCACATATAAACAACCCTACTTGGCAATTCCGACAAAGAAAGCCTGAAGTCATCGACTGTGATTCTGAATAAGAAAATAGTACTGGGGAAAGAGGTTATTTTGCACTTCAAAGGAACCTGCAGCAGAGATTAGGGATAGCAACCTCCTCCTAATCACTGCTTAAGCACTTAACTTCTCTGATTATCCCTTCTGACCTTTGGCTTGAGTTTCTGAGAACAGCACATTTTACCTGCACCTAGCACAAAAACTACTCGGCCAAACTGTCTGAAATTAGACAGGTGGGGTCCCTGTCATGGGGGCTTGCCAGGTCCCTGAATATCATGTATTTATCATGAAAACTGAAAAGTTATAGCCATTTCTGTTTTCCAATGCAAGTGAATGGGAAAACATCATTTCAGAGCGATTTGGATATCTGAATCTCGCTTCGGATCCGGATTGGGTCTGAATTGGTCCGAAGCAAAGCGGGGCTGCTTCAGAAGGTGCAAAGCAGCGTTTGAAGCGAAGCGGGGGGGGGGGTCGTGCACAGCCCTAAAAAATACCACGTATTTTGAGCATTTGACTGTTTTGCTGGATACCAGAAGGAAAAAGTAGTATTCTTCACTCATTTCGAAAACTGCAACTTACTGAAGAACTTCCGACAAAAAAGCACTCCTCTTGAACTATTCTAATGCTTTGGTGTAGCTTCCAGGAGATGTTGTGACAGCACCACATGTACTGCCTTATTATCTTTAATCGCCGTTTCGGGTCTGCCCATGTCACAAAAGATAATCATGAAGACCCCAATACATCTGGAGGATATAAAATACTCGAGAAAGTTCTTGGTATGGTTGGGGAGGATCTTGCAGCTGGGAAGAGATATTTTACCCTGATGGCACTCTATTAAGAAATGAGCACAAGCGCTGAATTGTATAACATAGCATCTATGAATCAAACCAGACTGAAAAACGCAGTATTGCAACATTTTCCTCCTATACTAAAAGAGGAGGAAGGTTTCCAGAATGAGATAGTGCTAGTGAGCAATAAATAAATGAAGGATTTTGTACCATCATCTCTGGTGGCGACATCTGTCAGAAGACTACCGTATTATCTCAAAAGCCGCTCTGATATGTCACCGTGAAATGTCTAAGCAAGGCAGCTACGATTCCAGAAAGATGGATTTCCACTACATCGTCAGAAGAACTCTGTTGCTGACCACCTTAAATTTCTCATTTGGCTCATCACGTACAGCTCTTTTCATGAATATAATGTTGAGAATGAACGAAGTACATTATCTATTAGCCAACTCATTACTTTCAATATACATTCCCATCACAAAAATGAAACCCCATTGCATCTCGAACTTCTAATTCACTCGAAGTTTCACAGTGAGTTTCTGGTAAATTAATTAAATCATCTTGGTCTTTCAGTGAACTATAACTTCAAACGCAAGATATGCAATGTGGTTCTGAAGCAGTTTCACAATGAGAATCGTGTTTGTCCAACAGAAATGCAGAATGATCACAGTTGCAGCAGTTAACAACATAGATCACAACCCATCCTCAACTTTCAAGGACTCCTTTCATGGCACTGCAAGTTCTCTTTTTCAAGCAAGGCAGGATGTCAGCGATGGAGCGAAGAAAGATTGCCATATCCTACCAGGCACACCTTATAAAAATTTAAAACTTCCAGATGAGTTCCTTATCATTCTTCAGCTAACTGAGGGATTGAATAAAGTCCCTCAAAATTTAGAAAGCAATATAAAACAGATATGAACACTGAAAATGGCTCTTTCAAAAGAGCTCAAAAAGAAGAATGGGCGAAATCAATTGCCTCACAGATTGACGATCATACAGATCAAAATGATTGGAATGTTCCATTAACTTGGTGAGCATACCATGGAGAACATGTAAATAAGGTTGTGCCACGTATCAGTGGCTTATTTCCTCTATTCAAAGAGTCATCCCATGATCCAAGGGTTATTCTTCATGTAATGGAAGTAATCAAGCAAAGTGTAAATTTTCTTAATCCCAACCAAGTACCATGTTGTCACTGGGGATCAACCAATCTATGCCGTGATATAACAACTTCAGTGGAGCTATGAAAGTGTGAGGGAAGTTGTAGTAATGCTTGGAGGTTTTCACACTGAGAAACATACTTCTATGGCAACTGGAGATATTTTGGGGCTCTTCTATGTCAGTTGGAGATATCTTTGGAACCTGGATGGACTGAAGCTCTTGTTGAGGCTGGTATCGCTTCGCCAGGAACAGCCAATAAAATATTGAAAGCTACACATGTCACCAAAGCTCAGTATGCCCATCAGGTCAGCTATGTGGTGCTACAAATAATTCTTCATGAAGTTCACCAAGGAACATCACCTCTCAAGGAATATGATGACTGGATGCAGAAGTGTTGTGGAAGTCCTACTTTTGTTCATTGGATTCAGGTGATGCGATTAGAGGCCCTACTGATGACTTTTGTTCATGCTTATAGGGAGAGGAACTTTAATTTCTATGCAAAGTTCAGGAAGCCTTGCAGAAGTCTTCTTTGCCTGTGACCACCAGCACTATGCAAGATGGAGCACAGTGCACATAACTGACATGAAACTCATGCCCAAATCAATAGTGGACCAGTTCAGAGAGGGGAAATTTACTGGGAGCAGATCATGGAACCCCTTATCTTCCATTGCAATCGATCAAGGTCACGAGCACCTAAATAAGATACTACAGGGAGATGATGGCGTTACCGCCTTGACCCAGAGCCCTCTATCGCTGATGAACCGGTCAAGAAGTTGCCCTGAAATAAACCAAAAACTGGAAGACTTCAAAACTGCTTCTGGAAGTACGGACAATTATGATCACAATTTCTTCCACCACAATGAAATGATCAAACAAGCTGATTTTCTGTCTGATGTTAGGAACATGTCTGATGGCATGTGGAGGAATGCAAATCCTTTCCTTGAATTGAGAAATGAGCTAGTTAGCCTTGGACAACAAATCAGTGATAAAGAATCTGTGACTGTATTTATCAAAAGAAGAAAAGAGCTGTATAACTAGTTTTTGAAAGATATCCTGATTGAGAAAAGCAAACCATTCAACACGCCTATAAAAAAGAATTCCTTTCTTTTCTTCAAAGCATCAAAGAACGAGCAAGCCCAATCAAGGAAACTGGGAGTGCTGAAATCAAACGTTTCTCTCCTTGGACAGATGTACATTGCAACGCAGTCAAAAAAGGTGATGTAGATTAATTTTTTACTCATGAATGTCATGAATATCCACCTTCACTAGGAAACAGTGGTGAACAGTTGTACCATTCAAAGAAGTCAGATGTGCTTGTTTGCTTGCAGAAAGAGATTGATACATATGAAGACCTTGATGATGTGTCAGTTGTGCTGTCCAATTATGAGGCAGATGTTTTAGATGGTGGACCTCTAATCCACTCCGATTCCACAAAGTTGCACTGTAACCTCTGAAGACTACTTTTGCCTGTGCTTCTTGAGGCATATTGAAATGGAGCTGAGTGTGACATTGCAACTGCATGTTGTTTGGGAGTCTTACTGGCATCTTTTGATCAGGGATGAGACTAGCATTAGCAGAAGCCATGGAGTACGATTAAAAGTTGGCCCAAATGTGCGGCTTCCAAAAGACTGGGCATCTTTTCTGTCATTAATGGAGTATGAAAAGAAACAGTCTGCCATCGCAATCAAAAGCCTGAGATGATGCCTCCTACACAAGATGCATTTTTGCAAATATGCTGTTTACCAAGCAAGCATCTGAGCCTGTGCACGTAAGCCTGAAATCAAATCTCCAGATCCTTGTCAATATGGACGGAAGGGAACAGAAAATAGGATATGGATGACTATTCCTAGAGCTCCTTCACACAGAGCTTTTATTCTGTGATATGAGACTGCTCCTTCACCAACGTTTGCGGGCTCTTTACATGACACCATGATCATTCAAAGCACCTCCTGCACAAAACACCCTTTGTTCCATTTTTAAATAGATCACAGATAATGACCTATCAAATTACCCCGTTGTGTTCCACTTCAGTTTGCTCTGTGAAAATCACTGATTTATGATTATGGGTTCTTATCACCTTTTATAAGGTAACCTGAACTGATACAGCCAGGGCCATAAATATTGGAGCAACGATAACTGTTTTGGCAGTTGATCACCACATTGAAGTTGAAAGGAAACACATCCAGATGGGAGCGAAGTCAGGACTTTCAGCTGTAATTCAAGGGGCTTGACAAAAGCGGGGCACTAACAATTCAGGAAGTACAGCCACTGGCATACAAACACCCTCATCGTTGGTGGCTCGTAAGTAATGGAACGAATGGCTGACAAGCAGCTGCATGGCCAGGGGTGGCCTGTTTCCTGGGTACCCCATGACCGATCAAGCAGATAAAAGGCCTGGAGGTGGTTCTGAGTGTTACATTTGCATTTGGAAGCTGTTCACTGCAACTCCCAACATGAGGTCCAAAGAGGTGTCCATGTGAGTGAAGGAGGCCATCATTAGGCTGAGCAAACAACATAAACCCATCAGAGAGATAGCAAAAACAGTGGGAGTGGCCAACACAACCATTTGGAACATGCTGAAAAAGAAGGAATTAACTGTCAAGCTCAGCAACAGCAAAAGGCTTGGAAGACCACAGAAGACAACTAAAGTGGATGACAGCAAAATTTTGCTCATGGTGAAGAGGAACCCTTTCACAACATTTAGTCAGGTCAAGAACGCTCTTGAGGAGGTAGCCATGTCACTATCAACATCTACAGTCAAGAGACGGCTTTATGAATGTAAATACAGAGGCGCACAACAAGGTGCAAACCACTGGTAACGCTCAAGGACAGGCCAGATTAGCCTTTGTCATTCTTTGGACTGATGAGACCAAGATTAACTTCTTCCTGAATGATGGGAAAAGTATGGAGAAGGAAAGGAACAGCTCATGATCCAAAGCATACCATATCATCTGTCAACCATGGTGGAGGCAGTGCTATGGGATGGGCATGTATGGCTGCCAATGGAACCGGGTCACTAGTGTTTATGGATGACCTGACTGCTGAGAAAAGCAGCAGGATGAATTCTGAAGTGTATAGAGCTATACTTTCTGCTCAGATTCAGCCGAATGCTGCCAAACTGAGAGGACGCCGCTTCATATTGCAGATGGATAATGACCCAAAACATACAGCAAGAGCTACCCAAGAGCTTCTCAAGGCAAAGAAGTGGGGTGTTCTTCAATGGCTAAGTCAGTCACCTGATCTCAACCCAATAGAGCATGCTTTTCACTTACTGAAGACAAGACTGAAGACAGAAAGACCCACAAACAAGCAGCAGCTGAAGGCAGCTGCAAGTAAAGGCCTGGCAAAGCATCTCGAGGGAGGAACCTCAGCATTTGGTCATGTCCACGGGTTCCAGACTTCAGGCAGTCATTGACTGCAAAAGATTTTCATCCAGGTATTAAAGGCGATCCTCAAGTTTGAAATGATGTTGGTTTGTTTCATTCCTTATACGCCACCAAAGATGGATGGGTGTGTGTGTGTGTGTGTGTGTGTGTGTGTATGCCATTGGCTGTCCTTCCTGAATGGTTAGTGCCCCACTTTGGTCAAACCCCTTGAATTACAGCTGAAAGTCCTGACTTCGCTCCCATCTGGGTATGTGTTTCCTTTCAACTTCAATGTGGTGGCGTACAGAGTCCAACTGTCAAAACAGTTATCCTTGCTCCAATATTTCTGGCCCTGACTGTATGTGTGTAGCAGAATTTCAAGGGGATAAGGAGACTTAACTTGCTTATTAAGCAGATGAGGCCTATAACTCTCTTACAGCAGGCTGTGGTTCTCTGGGTTGGATGTCTCTTGGATGGCCATCCTCCCAAGTTGGAAGCGCCAGTTTGTTGAACTACAAATGTATAAGCTTCTAACTGTGGATCGTCCTGTGGGCTAAAGTTAAGGGATCTACAAAAGGGACTATTGAAGTATCCAGCATCAAAGATGCTTTGGGACTAGCCAAATGCAAAGTTGCAAGCAAGGAATTCATATTTTTGTTTGGACTCAGAGAGACCAATTGTCGCATTTGTATTGGGAAATTGTTGCATGTGTTATATAATTTAGTTACTAAAGACATGTTTGTTCAGTTATTACCTTTGCAAGTTTTATTCTGATTATCTCTTCAATAATCCTTCGGTTATTTGCAATAGCAATAGCTAAAGAATAGACTATTGTATCTACTACAATTGAATAAGGATTCTATTTTGCATCTAATGCTGCAATCCTATACAGCGGTGAGAAAGTTTGTGAACCCTAATGATAATTATGGAAATTCCATAGTTTTACCATGATAGCCTTTGTGAATCAAAACCAGTCCTTTTATAAATATCCAATAGGGTTTATATTTATTTATTTATTTATTTATTTCTATACCGTCCAATAGCCGAAGCTCTCTGGGCGGTTCACAAAAATTAAATCCAAGCAACACACAATAAAACCATTTAAAATATACAGAACATTAAAACCACAATATAACAATACAACCACAATAAAACCTAGCAGCAGTGCAGGAGTTTAAAATACAGATTTAAAACAGCAAAGATAAAAATTTAGAAAGCTAAAATGCTAAAATGCCTGGGAAAATAAAAAGGTCTTCACCTGGCGCCGAAAGGAATACAATGTAGGCGCCAGGCGAACCTCACTAGGGAGCTCATTCCAGAGCTGGGGTGCCACAGCAGAAAAAGCCCTCCTCCTAGTAGCCACCCGCCTCACTTCCTTTGGCAGAGGCTCACGGAGAAGGGCCGCTGAGGATATCTTAAGGTCCGGGCAGGCACATATGGGAGGAGGCGATCCTTCAAGCCGTTAAGGGCTTTGAATGTTAACACCAGCACTTTGAATCGGGCCTGGAAATGGACTGGCAGCCAGTGCAGCTGGAAAAGTACTGGCGTAATATGAGCTCGCAGGCCAGTCCCTGTTAACAATCTTGCTGCCCTATTTTGGACCAGATGAAGTTTCCGGACCGTTTTCAAAGGCAGCCCCACGTATAACGCATTGCAGTAATCCAGGCGAGAAGTTATCAGAGCATGGATCACTGTAGCTAGGCTATCTCTGTCCAGATAAGGGCGTAGTTGGTATACCAGCCTAAGCTGATAAAAAGTGCTCCGTGCCACTGAGTTCACCTGTGCCTCAAGTGACAGTTCTGGATCCAAGAGCACCCCCAAACTACGAATCTGATCCTTTATGGGGAATGCAACCCCCTCCAGAACAGGTTGAATATCACCTAGCCGGGCAGACGAACCACCCTCTAACAGTACCTCCGTCTCGTCTGGATTAAGTTTCAGTTTATTAGCCCTCATCCAGTCCATTACCGTGCCCAGGCACTGATTCAGAACAGTCATTGCCTCACCTGGTTTTGATGAGAAAGAGAGGTAGAGCTGGGTGTCATCTGCATATTGATGGCACCTCAGCCCACACCTCCGGATAACCTCCCCCAACGGTTTCATGTAGATGTTAAACAGCATGGGGGATAAAATAGAGCCCTGTGGAACCCCATGGCACAATTGCCATGGCACAGAGCAGTAATCCCCCAGCACCACCTTCTGGAATCGGCCATCCAAGTAGGAGCGGAACAACTGTAGTGCAGTGCCTCCTACTCCCAACCCAGACAACCTATCCAGGATACCATGGTCGATGGTATCAAAAGCCGCTGAGAGGTCCAGGAGAATCAACAGGGTCGCACTCCCCGTCCCTCTCCCAGCAGAGGTCATCCCACAGGGCGACCAAGGCAGTTTCCGTTCCAAAACCAGGCCTGAAGCCCGATTGAAATGGATCTAGATAATCCGTTTCATTCAACAGTGCCTGGAGCTGTCCTACAACCACCCACTCAAGCACCTTGCCCAGGAAGGGGATGTTGGCCACTGGCCTATAATTGTTAACATCCTCTGGGTCCAGGTTAGGCTTTTTCAGGAGTGGTCTAATTACTGCCTCTTTTAAAGCGGCAGGCACCACTCCCTCTCTCAAGGAGGAATTTACAACCTCCTGGACCCAGCCGGACAGCCCCTCCTTGTTTGATTTAATAAGCCATGAAGGGCAAGGGTCAAGCACACAAGTGGTCTAAGCCATGAAGGGCAAGGGTCAAGCACACAAGTGGTCTATCGGACTTGGCCAAGCACCTTGTCCGCATCCTCAGGCCTGAGTAACTGAAACTCATCCAATAAAACTGGACCAGATGGTGCTCTGAACGCCTCCACCAATGGAACTGCATTAATGGTGGTGTCCAATTCATGACGAATCTGAGCGACTTTATCCTCAAAGTGCCATGCAAACTCATCACAGCGTGCTACCGAGGGTTCCACCGTCTCTCTCCCTGGCCCAGAATGTAACAGGCCGCGAACCACTCAGAAAAGCTCCGCTGGACGACACTGAGAAGATGCAATGCTGGTGGAAAAGAACTGTCTCTTTGCCACCCTCACCGCCACAGAGTAGGCTCAATAGTGGGCTCTTACCTGTGTTCGGTCAGACGCAGCACGAGTTTTCCTCCACCTGTGTTCTAGCCGTCTCCCCTCTTGCTTCATTGCCCTCAGCTCAGGTGTATACCTAGGTGCTGGCCGGGCTCTGCTCAGAGGGAGAGGGCGCTTGGGCGCGATCGTGTCAACCGCCCGAGTCATCTCTGCATTCCACAGGGCGACCTGGGCTTTGACAGGAGCACCAGCCATACCAGCAGGAAAATCCCCCAGAGCCCTCTGGAATCCATTGGAATCCATTAATCTCCGGGGGCGGACCATTTTAATAGGTCCCCCACCCTTGCAGAGGGGAAAGGCTGCCAGGAGTCTAAACCTCAGCAGGAAGTGATCTGATCGTGACAAAGGGACAGATGTTAATTCCTCCACTTTCAGATCACCATCCTCCTGGTTTTCTTGACTGGGCAGATCAAGCGTGTGTCCTTTTGTATGCGTTGGGCCGATGACATGTTGGGACAGCCCCATGGTTGTCATGGCGGCCATGAAGTCCTGAGCCACCCCGGATACAGCGGAAGTTGAGATCCCCAAGGACCATCATCCTAGGGGTCCTCAACACCAAGTCCGAGACCACCTCCGTCAGCTCAGGCAGGGAGTCTGATGGGCAGCGGGGTGGGCGGTACACCAACAGAATCCCCAATCTGTCCTGGGAACCCAACACAAGGTATAAACACTCAAGATCTTCACTCGAACGAGCAGGAAGCCTGGAGAGGGAGATTGAATTCCTATAGACCACGGCAACCCGCCCTCCCCAACCCTCAAGTTGGTGTTGGTGCTGCATCAAGTACCCAGGAGGGCACAGCTGGGAGAGAGCGACCCCTCCCAGTTCCCCCACCCAGGTCTCAGAATTAACCAATTCTATGTCTTGTGAAATCAAATGAGGTATGAACTAGGCAACAATGAGTACTTAAGAGTCAGGCTATGTGCAAAAGTAAGTGAAACCCTGGTTGCATCAGCTCAACTAAAGCGAGTAATTAGAACCAGATGTTTAAGTAATTGGGTAGATCTTCAGGGGTGGGTTTGGGAGGCCCCACCCTATAAAAGTATCAGAAATTTTGTGAGTTTTGTCTTCATCGTACAGTTGTGTGTAAACATGTCATGCCACAATCAAAAGTTATCTCTGAGGAACTCAGAAAAGCGGTTACCACCGCTCATCAGCCTAGAAAGGGTTTTACAAAACCATTTCTAAAGATTTGGGGCTCCACCAATCTACTGTCAGACAGTCTACAAATGGAGAAGGTTCAAGACCAGTGTCACCCTAGAGCAGTCATCCTACCAAAATCTCTCCAAGAACAAATCGGTGCATCATCCAGGAAGTCAAAAAGAACCCCAGAGTAACATCCAAGGATCTGCAGGCCACTCTCGCCTTGGCTAATGTGAGTGTTTATGACTCAACAATCAGAAAAGCATTGAACAAGAATGGTGTTCATGGGAGGATAGCCAGCATGAAACCACTGCTCTCTAAAAAGAACACTGCTGCCCATCTGAAGTTTGCTAAATATCACAGATGATTCCCAAGACTTCTGAAACAATGTTCTCTGGGTGGATGAATCAAAAGTAGAACTTTTGGGCCTTAATGAGAAACTTTGGTGAAAAACACTGAGTTTGAACAGAAGAACCACATCCCAACTGTCAAGCATGGTGGTAGGAATGTGATGGTTTAGGCCTGCTTTGCTGCCCCAGGACCTGGATGGCTTGCCATCATCGACACAACCATGAATTCTGCAGTGTATCAGAAGCTTCTAGAGAAGAATGTCAGGTCATCCATCCGTGAGCAGAAGGTAAACTGACAGCAGGTCCTGCAACAGGACAATGATCCTAAACCTACAAGCAGATCTACAAAAGAATGGCTGTGGAATAAGCAATTTCAGATTTTAGAATGGCCTAAAATCCAGACCTAAACCCCATCAAAATGTTGTGGCAGGACCTGATGTGAGCTGTTCGTAAAAGGAAACCCTCCAGTATCACTGAGCTGAAGCAGTTCTGTAAGGAGGAATGGGCCGAAATTCCTCAAAACCAATGTGAGAGACTACCCAACAGTCACAGGAAACACATTTGTCATTGCTGCTCAAGGGGGTGCCACCATGTACTGAATCTAAAGTGTTCACATACTTTTTCACACATGGATTTTGAATGCTGAATCAGTTGTAGATAAATGTTGGAAAAGCATCATATGTGTATTTGCTTAATTAGGTTATCTATTGATCTTTATCTAGGATCATGGAGTTAGATTAAGGTCCAAAAACATTTTTGGTTGGAAATATGTGACAATCCTAAGGGACTTAACTCAGCAGGACTTACTTTTGATTAGACATGCATAGAATTGCACTGTAATTAACTAGAACATATCCCCCTGCTGGTGAGGATTTAGACTAGTTACACAGCTCCCACACCTCTTTCCAAATAAGGCACTGAACTTGAAATCCATTATACAACCAATAGCTGCCTTGTCCTGGAACAGGAAACTGGTGATATTATAACACACTACAGTGTGGGTCGGGGGCAAAAGCCCAAAAGTGCTTATGTATAAAATAATCTGCATTACGCTTAATGGAATAGCATTTAATTATATGTAAAATCACTCTGAATCACTTCAGAGTTTTGAACTTTTAACATGCTATGGAAAGCGCCTTGGTAAAGGATTGAACATATCTTTGCTCCTCATTGTTTGGGTTCCAATATTGGAATACATCTTGGAATCTAGTAGTCAAGATTTGCATGGCAAGTGGGTTTGCTCATGCTGGAGATGAGACTCAGTTAAGTGAAAGGCATTGATTTCCTAACCGTAACATTGCTAAATGAATGTAAAACCGGTAATGCACTGAGTGGCAGAAGGATGCATATTTAAAACATTTCTATCCCACCCTATATCATTAAGATCTCAGGGTGGCATACAGATAAAATCAATTTAAATAGTATAAATAAATAAACACCTAAAAACATATTAAACTATTAAAACAGCTAAAACCAGTTAAATTCTAAAACAATAACGATATTTGTTCGCAACTCTTGCCTTGTCTTATTATTTCTTCATTTGTCCTAGAATCCTAAAGCATACCAACAAGCTTGTTTTATGAGCAATCTGAAGTTTGCATACATATTTTAAGTTTAAATGCATGATCTTCAGTCCCAAATACAGCAAAGCTTTAAATGCATATGATGTTGTTGTTGTTCAGTCGTGTCCGACTCTTCACTTGAGCCAGACATCCTAGAGCGTGAAGTCAAGTGGGCCTTAGGAAGCATTACTAACAAAGCTAGTGGAGATGACAGTATTCCAGCTGAGCTATTTAAGATCCTAAAAGATGATGCTGTTAAAGTGCTGCACTCAATATGCATATAATGGCATATACCCATATCCTTCCCTTTCTCCATTGTCTTCCCTGCTTACTTTCTTGCTTGCAGTCTTTGTAGTTACATTTGACCTACGTAAATGGGGTAATTGGCATGTTCATCAATACTAACATGGCACGTAAAATTTCTTCTGGCAGAGTTCCTATATTTTTAATAGCTGAAGCATTTATTTCAGTTATTTCCATCCTGGGAAAAGCTTGATCTAGTCCACTTTTGCAATCCCATATATGCCTACCCAGAAGTCCCACTTACTTCAGAGCTCCTTACTCTCAAGTAAGCAGGTACAAAATTGCAGCCTTGATCGCTTAAGGGCGCAATCCTATGGCCGCTAGTCAGCAGCTAGGCAGCCATACGATAGGTTGGTTCCGAGGACCGACCTTCAACCCCTCCTGCACTGCCCTGCAAGCCGCGCCGAATGGCCCCGCGCTCGGAAGAGAAGTGCAGAGCGGCGGAAACAGGCCATTCCTGGGGGCATGCCAGGGCAGGGACCTGAGGAATGCCAGTATGACACATCCAACATGGCTGCCACTTCCCCTGCTCCAACTTCCTGCTAGACAGCCAAAATCAGCTGTCTAGCCGCAAATGCAAGGCCGCTGAAGCACTGAGGGGACATCGCCTCTGAGTTTGGAGGCGGCCACCTATCCTGGTACATTGCTCCCTCCATGGCCAAAAATCATACCAACCCCACTAGCTAAATAGTCCCAAGACACCTTGTATTTGAATTAGAAGTGCAGCATTACGTTTCCTTACTTGGATTTACTCCACTCTGAAACACAGAGGACTTGTTTCAAATCGTATTTAGGATTGCAGCATTAATGTTCAATATAAATAGCTTTATTCTAGCCATGAAAAATTCTCTCTCCCTACCCTCAGTATCTAACCACCTGTATATTTCCTATCTTCTACAGTATTTTTAAAAGCTCATGAAATGCAGATATAAATCCATTCTCATTTACAGTGCACAGAAATATGCACTTAAAGATTGTGCAGTTAAATAATAATGACCTATTATTTCATTTTCCAGCCACTAAACGCTTCTAGCACCTGTTTCCCTTTTCAAGAACTGCTTTACAGAATGATCGCCTCCTTTACCCCCATTCCTTGAAAAAAAACACACCGAAGCAACCCCAAAGCCAGGCTCCCTCTAAAACTCTAGACACCACACCGGCTCACAGCCTCTAATAAGCAATCCCACGCGCCGCAGCCCTATTTATACCTCCTCCATCTCCAGCAAAGTCTCGCGAGACCCACTACGATTCCACCCACTGAAAACCCCTCCTCATCCGCCACTCCTCGCCTCTTAGAGGTGTTCTGATAGATTCTCGCGAGAACAGTGAAATGTTTGCGGGGGGGGGGTTGCTTCTCCCGACGAGGAGTCACAGTTTAATGAAGTTAGAGTAAATACTTCCGGTTTCGAATTGAACCTGAGGGGCAGTAAAAAGAGCGCCATAGAGCTATGGATGATAGAACAGCTCCGTTTTCCTGCAATGCTCCCCTGAGCCGCATATGGCAGCGTTCAAATTGAAACCGGAAGTTCATATAACTCTAAGGGGGGGGGCAATTCTCTTTCTATAGGCTTTGTGACCAGTCGGCTCCCTGCCATGAAGCCTCCAGGGCGCGTGCCCGTGGGAGTCACTAGGATCCTGGCGGTAATTCATGCATGCAGCGGCTGCTGCTTTTTTTTATTTCCCTTCTCCGGGAGTCGGGATAGGAGAAATACCACCGGGGGGGAGGAGGAAGAAGAGGTAGCGTGTTAGTCTTGCTATTCCTAGGAGTAGGAGAAACGAGGAAGGGATGTGTTTGGGGGTCTGCTACCTCTCCTGCCATATCTTTGGAGGAATAAACTGCTTGCAGTGGTAAAAGGGGGTCTTTCCAGCAAGAGTGAAGCAAAGCATCCCGCAGCTTCAGAGGGAGTCATCAGAAAGAGCAGTGGGGGAAGGTTCCTCCCCCCCCCCCCCCGGGCTGGAATAGTCGTCTAGATGAGCTTCTCCTCTGGAGAAGAAACAATTTTCTTCCCTCTATATTCTTCTCCAACCTGGTACCCTCCAGATGTTCTGGACTTCAGCTTCTATCAGCCCCAGCTAGCGTGGTCAATGGGCAGGAATTCCTGCCCAACACACCTGGAGAGGAAGGCTGGTACACAGAACGTGCATTTCCCCCTGGTGTGGCTAATTACCTCTCCAGTTCCTTGAGCTGGTTTTTGCAGTGTTGCCTCTGGAGAGCGGGTGGCGGGGATGGAGAGGATCTTCACTTTTTCTGTCTAGGTTCCTATGTTTTTACAGGTGTGTGACAGCTAGAAATGCAGTTGGTCAAGACTTGATCTGATCAACTTGCGCTCTTCACGTATCTGTTAAATACGCAAAGTCTCTGTCGGGCAGAACAATAGATTTTTCTCTCCACCTTTTCAGAATGCATGCTTATGTCTGAAGTGGGGGTTGCGAGTACAAAACCAGTGGTGTTTGTTCCTTTGGGTTATTTAGCAAGGAATTTAAGTTTGTGGTTGTGTATGTGGCATCCCAGCTGGTGTGGTATAGTAGCCAAGAATATCAGGTGTGAGTTGTATATATATTTCACATGAGATCTTCAAGCCGTTTGGTGAAGTAAGCGGGCTTAGGAAGGACAATGCAGGGGAAAATTATGAAAAGGTGATGTAGAGGCCAGAGAGGAAAAGGTGAGAGATCCATGCCTGCAGTTATGACAGAACTCTAATAGATGTTGTTTCCTTCGGGTTTATAGGACACAGACTGGTCTGAACCATGGATCTTAGGCCTTGTATTTTTCCACATAGTTTGCTTATTTTTCACATACTTCTCATTCCGGCACTACCGCCTGCAAATAGGACATTTTCTTTCTATCAGTGAGTATTGAATGAAATTTTTTTAAATGATATCTTAGCTCGCTGTTAAGTTAGCATTCAGACACAGTTTTAAGTGATGAATGTGGCCATTCGCATTCTCTGCCTGTCTTCATAATCTTACTGGACCATGGCTTGGATCGTCAGTGGCGTTTCGCTTATGCGGTGCCAGGGGAAGGAGGGGAGGGATTTTAACTGATTCTCACCACAGCCCCTTGTGCCTCCTGAAAATCTCCGGCGGGGGGCGGGGCACAATGTCTGCTACTTTTGATAACTTTTAAATTGAAAGATGATCAGAGAATCATTGTATAATGTATCTTCTCACTGTATAATACTTCATGCAAAACTAACCTAACATTGATAATCTATTTTTCAGGTTTATTTTTTCCATTAGTGTTAGCTCCTTTCTTCCCCTGCCACTTGCATTATGAGATTGCAAAACATGTTTTGCTGTAGAACTCCTGAATTTAAAGTTTAAATCCTTAGCATTGCTGAATTTTTACTGTATCTTTTATTTTGTCTATGGGTTGTATCCAATCGTGTTATTCCGCCAGCAGCAGGGAAACCTCTGGCAGAACAGATTTCCTTCCCCCCCCCCGCATGTGGAGGATCCTCTGGAATAGATTTGGGGGGGGGACAGGGGCCTGCAGAGGGGAGGATGGGGAAGTCCCATTGCACAAGCACACTTCCACTCGCATGACTATTGGAACCAGCCCTACGTAAATACATTTAGACAGGTTTTTCACCACCTTAAATCAAAATCAATAAGAGTTTTATAATGGGAATTTAATACTGCACTATGAGCAAAAATGACTTTGTACTAGAAAAAAAAAATAAGCAAGATTGTAATATGCTGTTGTAGAACCACTTTTCTCTGACTTAAAATCTCAGTTATCTGGACATGCCAGCTGAACCTGGGATTGAACCTCGGGCCTCGTGCATGCAAACCATGAGCTCTACTCAGCATTCCAGTTTATATTTAGAAGAGTTGCTCTGGTCATCGTTTTGTATATTGGATACAGTCCCATTTGCAATGTTCTTTAATTATCTAAAAGTTGCGTTTCTCTGTAGTGATCCTGGTGTTCTGTGCAGAATATATAAATGAAATGGCTGCTGCAAACTGGAGGTAACTACATGAATTTATTGCAGTTAATATTTATTTAAATAGCTTTAGGGTGCAATCCTATGCATGTTTAGACAAAAAAAGTCCTGCAATGCCCAGCATGCCAGGAGTTGTAGGACTGTTTTCTGTATAAATATCCATAGGATTGCAACTATATGTTATCCCCCCCCCCCACAAAAAAAAAGTCCTTCTGTCCCCACTGGTTATGTCTATTATGAAGTTTTATCATTTTATTAGCAAAAGCATTGCTATATAAATGGCATATAGGGATGCCATAAGGCGTAACTACCTTGAGTGTAATCCAGTTTTAAAGTTCCATTTATTACAATGGGGAGTTGAGCACATGCCTAGCTCTCTACCATTGAAATCAGTGGGATGTCAAAGTGCTTAACTTTCTGGTGGATTATGCCCCTTGTGTTTAGCATTGGTAAACTTCCTATTTGGGGCAAGAGTCTTCAAGTTGATACTGTAAAAATATTAATATCCTATGCTTTTAAAACAATTTTTTAAAGAAATTAAACATTCCTACCAGGAAAATGGCACTCAGGTTGGCTTACAATCACAGATGAATAAAAACTCCAAATAATAAAACCAATGCATTAAAGCACAATTAAATACACAGCAATAACAGAATAAAAACAGCACCCAGAATAAAAAGAGGTTTGTGATTTAGGGAGAAGAGTGGAAAAAATGTACGCATTCCCCCTCCAATTATTGTTTTATGCAGTGGTTTGTGTAATTGGATATCCTAATAGAAAATGCCAACACTGAACAGCAGGAGTATTGCAAACATGGTTCCAGGTACACATTAATTCAAGACTTATTGCAGCTGTCATAGCTGAGTTGAGCCAAATGCAAGGTGTGAGTGGCAAGAAACAGGTGTTGATTTATTTACTTGGGGGGGGGGAGTTTTCAGACTTTGCTATCTTCAGTTAAGTACTAGAGTCTCAAGTGGCACAGTTTCTCATGGCATCAAGGGGTCATGACTTTAAATTATTGTTAGAATAGTCATAGGTGAGGCTTTAAAAGTTGCTTCTATTTGGAATAGATATGGAAGTGTTTTGCCTTCAAAAGGTGCTTCTATTCAGAATGCAATCTATAATCTTTTCAATCCAGTGCCATTCTTTTTAATGGGAGAAGGCATATTCTGTTTCCCAGAGAAGGTGTATGTATGGAGGCGAGTTCATGAATTGCTCGTATTACATTTACATATTGCATGGGTGGGTACATATCTTCAAGTGACCACCAGAGAACAGAGGATTTCATGCGCATCACTTTGCAGACAGTGGTAAAACGGGGATTGACTTCAAGGGAAATGTATTGTGCTCAAACGCCTCAATCCAGTGGTCTGTCTTTCATCAAGCCAGAACAGCTTCCCCCTTCATTTTAAAGAGCAGTCTTTATATTTCTTTGTGTGTGTGGATCTGCTTCCTCAATTTAAAGTAATGGGAAGCCTTGTGTACCAAGGAGCTTCGCTCATCTATCAGAACACATGCATTTCTGGATCAAGAACAAAATACAGAGTTTCTGTCTACCTATTAAACATAATTGATCTTCTGTACCTACCTTTCTGTATAATGGGTCATGTTTCTTAGGGCAGAGTAAATGTAAGTGTTAGCATGCCAATCAATTGACAACCTATTTGAGTGCAGTGAAATATTCCACGAAGCCAAGAACGCTAGTGTATAGATAATAGCTTACCTTTTTAATTGCATTATGGTGTCCTTTGTTGGCAAGAGCAGGAGCAAGGGATATTTGCCCTTTAGCTTTGCAGCAGTCAGGAGCAAAATCTAGCAGCACAGAAAACCTCCTTCTCTCTGCCTGCTGTAACTGCAGGCATCTCCAGCCAGGAACACAAGCAGTCATCCATGGGGAAATCTTGGTATCCTTTCAATACCATTGACGGTGGTTTCCTCCTGGATAGTTTATCTGGATTGGGCTTTGGAGGCATGGTTTTAAAGTGGTTCCGGTCCTTTCTGGAGGAGTGCTCTCAGAAGGTGGTTCTGGGGGACTTCTGTTCCACCCCATGGCCGTTAGCCTGTGGGGGTGCCGCAAGATTCTATCTTGTCCCCCATGCTTTTTAACATCTACATGAAACCTCTGCGGGGAGTCATCAGGAGATTTGGGCTGAAATGTCATCAGTATGCGGATGATACTCAGCTCTACCTCTCATTTCCATCTACACATCCCAGGGAGGCTGTGGAACTCTTGAACCAGTGTCTGGAGGCTATTTTGGGGTGGATGGCAGTAAACAAACTGAAACTTAATTCAGACAAGACAAAGGTACTGTGGGTTGGGAAACCAACTACTTCGGATGGAAGTTTACAACTGGTCTTAGACGGGGTTGTACTTCCCCTAAATGACCAAGTGTGCAGTCTGGGAGTCCTCCTGGACTCTGAGCTAACTGGGGAAGCCCAGGTGGCTGCAGTGTCCAGGAGTGTATTTTACCAGCTTAGGGCCACAGCTGGCATACCAGCCTATCTGGAGAGGACGGGCCTTGCCTCAGTTATCCACGCACTAGTCACGTCAAAATGTTAACTAACATTTAACTAATTTGTTTTTGTATATCATATATGCACCAAATGTGTTGATTAAAGTATCTTTTTTGTTATAATAAAATTAATGATTTAGCAATACTTGGCCATTATTTGAAAAATATTTGATTCATTAGTTGACCAAATGTTTTTTGGCCAGCCAACTGCCCAGCCATAGTACAAACAGAACAATGGGATTTCTAAGGATTATATTAAAACAGCCATATAAATTTATTGTGTGTAGCATTGTATAGGCTTTACTGATAGCACAATCCTATATATGTCTACTTGGAAGTAAACCTATTGACTTCAGTGGGACTTTCTCCCAAGTAAGTTTGTATAAGATTATAGCCTAATTTATTTTCTTCTGCTTTGCAGGTTGTTCTCAAAACACCAATACTTTGATTCAAAAGGAATGTTTATTTCCTTGGTGTTCTCAGCACCATTACTGCTGAATGGTATCATCATTGTGGTAAGTAGAAACAAAGAATCATAGAATAGTAGGGTTGGAAGGGGCCTACAAGGCCATCGAGTCCAACCCCCTGCCCAGTGTAGGAATCCAAGTCAGAGCATCCCCAACAGATGGCTGTCCAGCCTCGCCTTGAATGCCTCCAGTGTGGGAGAGCCCACCACCTCCCTACGTAATTGGTTCCATTGTTGTATTGCTCTAACAGGACGTTTTTCCTGATGTTCAGCCGGAATCTGGCTTCCTGCAACTTGAGCCCATTATTCCGTGTCCTGCACTCTGGGATGATCAAGAAGAGATCCTGGCCTTCTTCTCTGTGACAACCTTTCAAGTAGTTGAAGGGTGCTATCATATCTCCCCTCAGTCTTCTCTTCTCAAGGCTAAACATGCCCAGTTCTTTCAGTCTCTCTTCATAGGGCTTTGTTTCCAGTCCTCTGATCATCTTTGTTGCCCTCCTTTGAACCCTCTCCAGTTTGTCTGCATCCTTCTTAAAGTGTGGTGCCCAGAACTGGACACAGTACTCCAGATGAGGCCTAACCAGTGCTGAGTAGAAGGGAACTAGTACTTCCCGGGATTTGGAAGCTATGCTTCTATTAATGCAGCCCAAAATAGCATTTGCCTTTTTTGCAGCCACATCACATTGTTGGCTCATATTCAGCTTGTGATCTACAACAATTCCAAGATCTTTCTCACTTGTAGTGTTGTTGAACCACGTATCCCCCATCTTGTAACTGTGCATTTGGTTTCTTTTTCCTAGGTGCAGAACTTGGCATTTATCCCTATTAAATGTCATTCTGTTGTTTTCTGCCCAGCCCTCCAGTCTATCCAGATCACTTTGAATTTTGTTTCTGTCTTCCAAAGTTTATTAGCTATCCCTCCCAATTTGGTGTCATCTGCAAATCTGATCAGCATTCCCTGCGCCTCCTCCTCCAAGTCATTAATACAAATGTTGAAGAGCACTGGGCCCAGGACTGAGCCCTGCGGTACCCCACTCGTTACCTCTCCCCAGTTTGAGAAGGTCCCATTGATAAGCACTCTTTGAGTCCGATTCTGTAGCCAACTGTGGATCCACCAGATCGTTGTTTCATCTAGCCCACTTTGAGCTAGTTTGCTCATCAGGATATCATGGGGCACTTTGTCGAAAGCTTTGCTGAAGTTGAGGTATATGATGTCTACAGCATTCCCACGGTCTACAAGGGCGGTTACTTGATCAAAAAATGAGATCAGATTTGTCTGGCAGGACTTGTTTTTGACAAATCCATGTTGGCTTCGAGTAATCACGGCATTGGTTTCAAGGTGCTTACAAATGGATTGCTTTATCATCTGCTCCAGAATTTTCCCAGGGATTGATGTCAGACTGACTGGTCTGTAGTTCCCAGGTTCCTCCTTTTTACCCTTTTTGAAGATTGGGACAACATTAGCCCTCCTCCAGTCATCTGGCACTTCCCCCGTCCTCCATGATTTCTCAAAGAGAATAGACAGCGGTTCTGAGAGTTCTTCTGCCAGTTCCTTTATGACTCTAGGATGCAGTTCATCTGGCCCTGGAGACTTGAACTCATTCAGAGTAATTAGGTGTTCCTTGACCGTATACCTATCGATCTCAAGCTGCAATCCTGCCCCTTCAGCCTGCACTTCGCCTTTGCCAGGGGGGTCATAGACCCTCTTTTGGGAGAAGACTGAGCCAAAGTAGGAATTGAGCACTTCTGCCTTTTCTTTGTCATCTGTTATCATTTTCCCATACTTATTTAATAGTTGAACAACCATGTCTTTCCTCTGCCTTTTACTGTGCACATAGCTGAAGAAAGCCTTTTTGTTGCTTTTAGCATCCCTCGCTAACCTCAGCTCGTTCTCAGCTTTAGCCTTCCTGACACCATCCCTGCAATTCTGTGCTACCTGCCTGCACTCTTCCTTTGTTACTTGGCCTTCTTTCCACTTCCTATATGTGTCCTTTTTTGTTTTCAGGTCATCCCTAAGTTTTTTGTGAAGCCCCATTGGCTTCTTCTGTTGTCTTCCACCTTTTCTTCTTGTTGGAATTATTTGTGATTGTGCCTGGAGAATTTCCTTTTTTAAAAGCTCCCACCCATCTTGGACTCCTTTTCTCATTAGCATCGCTTGCCATGGGACCTTACTGATCATTGTTCTGAGTTTATGAAAATCAGCTTTCCTAAAATCCAGGGTACGCGTTTGACTACACTCGACTTTTGCTTCCCTTAGAACCAAGAACTCAAGTGCAACACGGTTGCTTTCCCCCAGAGTTCCTGTAACTTCTACTTTATCCACTAAGTCATCTCTGTTGGTTAGGATCAAGTCAAGGATAGCCGATCCTCTAGTTCCTTCCTCTACTTTCTGTAGGAGGAAGTTATCCGCCACATAAGTCAGGAATTTCCTGGAGGGGCCATGTTTTGCAGAATTTGTCTCCCAACAAATATCGGGGAAATTGAAGTCCCCCATTACCACTACATCATGCTTCCTTAAAACATTGGCTATTTGCTTTTCAAAAGTTTCATCCTTGTCTTCTTGATTGGGTGGCCGGTAGTAGACTCCGACCACCAGGTTCCTTTTATTCTTTGCTCCATTTATTTTGATCCAGATGCTCTCGATGGGGCTACCAAGCTCATCCTCCTGTATTTCTGTGCAGAGATACGTATTTTTCACATACAGTGCAACCCCACCTCCCTTTCTGTTCCTCCTGTTCTTTTTGAACAAGTTATATCCTTCAGTTGCTGTATTCCAGTCATGAGAGTCATCCCACCAAGTCTCAGTTATACCTATCAAGTCATAATTTCCCTCCTGTATTAAGAGTTCAAGTTCGTTCTGTTTGTTTCCCATACTCTGGGCATTAGTATATAGACATCGAAGTCCATGTGCTTCATAGTCTGGCTTTCTTCCTACATGTGTCTGAAGACTATTATTGGGCGCTATCAGAGCTGTTCTCTTCGTTGCAGTGCATCTTCCAGGAAGTATAGGCCGTGGTCCCAGTATCCAAATCTCTCTCGTTGGCACCACCTTCGTAGCCAGTCATTCACCCGGAGTATTTTTCATTCCCTTTCTATTCCTCTTCTAACTACTAGAAGGATGGATGAGAAAACTGTCTGGGCCCCAAAGTTCTTGAGTTTCCTTCCCAGAGCTTCAAAGTCTGATGTGATTTCTTCGTAGCTCCGCTTGGCGGTATCATTTGTTCCCACATGGATGAGAAGAAAGGGATACCTGTCAGTGGGCTTTATGAGTGCAGGCAACCTTTCAGTCACGTCTCTAATTCGTCCTCTGGGAGACAACATACCTGGCGAGTCCACGGGTCTTCGCAACATACTTGGGTCTCGATCCCACGCAGCAAGGAGTCTCCCACTACTCCTCCTCCTCTCTTCTTCTTGTTGTAGGCCTGGGTTTCATCACCTCTGATAGACTGATCTTCAGCCTCTTGCTCGCTCTCATGTAGGTTACCCTGTGATTCTTCCTCTGCAAGCTGTCCTCCAGTCTCATCCGCAAGTACCTGGAATCGGTTCCACAGCTCCACTGCTTCCACTGGTGCAGAGTGGCATCTAGTTCTTCTTCTCCTAACTGTCACCCTTTTCCAAGGAGTATCCTCTACTCCATTTTTCTTCACCTCAGCATTTCCCACTGCCTCATCTTGCTGTTGCTCTTCAAGCTTCTGGTCTTCCCTTTGCTGCTGTAGTTCCCCCATTCTGTCCAAGAACTCTTCGTGTTCTCTTATTCCCTGGAGGGTTGACAGTCACCGCTCCAGCCCACTTACTTTTTGTTCCAGCAGCGTGATCAACTTGCACTTGTTGCAGGTGTAGGCCATGATGTTCTCAGGCAAGAAAACAAACATTGCAATTATGTTATTATGTAAACAAACATTATGCACTTAAGCACTTATCTATTGCTTCACAAATGGTTGCATTTAATAGATGAGTAAATAGGGCGTGCAACAAAAAGTTGCAGTCTAGGGCACTACTGTTCAGGATGCCTGCCAGTCATGCCCTTTCCAAGATACTCTATTTCATTCTTCCTCCCCCTGGTCTTCTGTCACCCACCCCCACACTGTCAGTCAACATTTAGTGCCCATTAAGAACATTCAGCCCTCACTGGGCTGTTTTGCAGGGGTGGGGTTACCCTTTGGTGATCTTGTTCCTAAAGTGCTTTTGTATTTATGCAAATCTTGTGGTTCCTCAAACCTGCTGATACCTCTGTCTTGTGCATGGATAGTGTAATTTGGCTGCATGAGGATAGGCATTTGGAGAATATATGCTAGCATATAGAAGGAATGATACTTCTTCACTTGTCAATATTTTATTGGTTTTGTTTTTCAGATTGCTTGGGTTTATAAAACAGTGAATGTAATGACAGAGTTGAAGACAATACAGCAAAAAAGGAAAGCACGAAGAGAAAATAAAAAAAGTCAATAAATAATAATTCTGTAGATGTGTTTACCTGACAGATGCCATACTATCAGTCTTAATAGTATGATGTTGGACAGTTTGAGGTTTTTATGCCTTTAAAAAACCCCACAATATTATGTTTTCTTCCTCTCAAATTAAAATCTTCTCTTCCATTTTGAATGTGACCTAAACAAAAATGTCAGTCATACCAAATGAGTCAGTAGTAAAGCATTTTATATGATGAATTTGTGGTACGTATACATTAATTGTACTATTATACACAAGTTATTGAAGTACTGATTCTACATCCAAGTTAATGATGGATTTTGTGCAGCAAATGTGCTTAAAATAACAATTAGATGCAAAAGTTGTATTTGGTGTTGTTGCTTTTTAAAATAGCCATTCCATTTCTGCCAGGTGAAAATCATGATGACATAGTTGCCAGTTCATAAAAGTGGTTGCCATTTGTACCAGTTGTTTTTTTTCCCCCTCTGGCAGCTATCACGTCAATGTAACTTGCAAATTGGACCTCTACGCAACATTTTCCTCTGTAAAGCAGCAGAGCCTGTGCTCCTAAGCATACTTGTTTGGATATAAGTTCCTTGGACTTACTGACCTTTGTTGTTAAGCATTTGTATCTAACTGAGGTGTAAACTAATGTTGTATATTACTGTACATACCATTACATATATCAGTTTTCTGTTTTTACAATTAAACACTTTTTCCCCTTAGGTGCTCATTGAAGAACTTTTTTTTAACCCAAACAATTATAAATACACCTAGGCTGCAGTTCTGTACCCACTTACCTGGGAGTAAGTCCCATTGAACTCAGTGAGGCACGCATAGGATTGTGCTGGAAATCTGATCCTGAGATTTCCAAGTAAACATGCATAGGATTGTGCAGTTTGATTCAGACACAGGTTCAGGATTGTATCCAGTGTAACTATCAGAAGTACAAGACGTAGAATTATTCTTCTAGTGGTTGTATCTTCCACTAATGGTTCCACAAGCACAGGCAACACTTAGGGTGCAATTCTCTGGGGATAGATGTCAGCCTCTGAACTTGGAGGCTGACGCCTATCCAGTGCAGGGACAGAGCAAGGAGGGGATCCTCTCCTCTGTGCTCCAGCTGCCCTGCATTTGTGGCTAGACGTGCATTTTCAGGCATCTAGCTTTGGGGAGGGGAAGGAAAGGGTCCTGGAGACTGCATAGGAAGCTGTCTAAAACAGCTTCAGCGATCCCCGCCCTGCTCCTGAGAACACCCTGTTTTCGCCCTCTCTATGCTCCATTTATGAGAGTGGAGATGGCAACGGCAGAATGGAAAGAACCACGCCAGCTGCGATGGTGGGGAGTGCAATTTCTGGGAATCGAGATTGGTTGAGCTCAGTTCTCGGAAACCAAAAAATCCTATGGCTGTCTAGGCAGTGTCTATCTGCTACAGGATTGCTTTCCCTGCGTAATCATAATCAAGTCATAATCAAGCTGTGAATGTGCTTGTGCATGCAGAATGAAAGTATCTGATTTGACACTTGTGCAAGGATGAGAATGGAATTTCTGCCAGCAGTGGAAGCTTTGCACTAGTGGAATTACACCACTGGGTACAGCAGCCAGATGGGATGCTATATTTAATACTGGTTTCCAGTCCTGGTCTGGACAAAATGGCAAAATAGGATTTGCCTCAAAACAGGAAAGGAACCATGTTTTATTTATTTAGTTGAAGGATTTTTACTCTTCAACCCAAAAAGGATCCCAGAGCAGCTCACAAATATAAGACAGTCCCTGCCTTCAGATTTATAATCTAAAAGAATGATTTGGAGGGAGGAGGAAAACAAACTCAGGCACTCCTGACTTAAAATAACTTTTGTGACAACCAGCTGGAAGGAAAAACAGTTCAAGGAAGAGGAGGAGCCAAAGGTTGCTGCTCTCAGCTGAGAAGACGGAGTAGCTCTCTTTCCCTCCCTCCCTCCCTCCGCTACAGCCTGATGTAATGGCTGCTTCCCAGGGACAGTTGATGGGGGAAGAGCCTGTTGTGTTGGAGCTGGCTTCTCTGCAGAGTTGATGGTAGCCAACCATACCTCCCTTCACTACAGCCTGGTGTAATGTCTGCTGCCAGGTTTGGCGTTATTCTGGAATCATCTCACTTTAGGGTCAGGGGTGGGGTGTTTGGAAACTAAAAGTCCACATTAAAGAGCAAAGGTTGACGATTTCAGTACTTGGGACTTTGTGAAAGCTTCGAAAAATCCTTAAAACTATTTTCAAGAAGATGTGGCGGCAAGTTAAAAATGTTGGCATGGGCTTCAGAAACTGCTTCCTTCAGAGCCACGAAAGAATACCAAATAGTTGTGAAGTATAACCAAATACTAATGCATTTATTTGTATGAGGAAGATAACACAGTTAACACAGTGACTGAGTTTGCACAACATGATAAGCCGCAGTGGGTCGTGAGCCATGTTTGTTTCAGAGTGGCTTGTCATGTTGTCCGAACCTTGCTAGGGTGGCTTCAGCATGGTTTGTTAACTATGCACAAGCCACCCTGAGAACCCAAGGGTTATTGGGTTGTTCAGGGTGGCTTGTTGTGACGGCTAAACCCAGCAGGGTGGCTTCAGCGGCATTTGTTCAAAAGGGCTACAGAGCTGTCTGGTAAGAGTGGCAAAAAACCTGACCTCATGACGTCAACCACATGATCTTGCTTGATGAACTCTGCCTGGCAACAGTGTGTGTTAGTGCTACCTCCCTCCTGTTAGATAAAAAGTCCTTGCTTTCGGTTTAGAAGAAAAGGATGCCAGGCAGGCAGCAGTGGATCCAACACTATTTTATTGAACGTTTTGCAAAACGGGTGCAGAGCAGTCTGGACCCCGAGACACGTGTGCAAAAGCCCTTTATATCATATCGCTTCTATTGTTCTTACCAGTAACCAATGAAACAGTTAGTACATCAGCTCACTAAGTCAATATCCAATAAACAGTCACTATCAGCTTACCAAGCTGTTAGTCATGAGCGCGTCAGTATGATTCCCTTTTTGCTCCGCCTATATTTTCCCGCCACTCGGGCTCTTATGTAACTTGAGACGCCAACGGTTATGGAGTCTCCTTTTTTCTAACACTCCCTTGTCAGCGCCCTTTTCCTGCTCCTCCTCCAGTTTGGCATGTCATTTGACGGTGACCGGCTTTTCCCCCTTGTGAGCCAAGACCCTCCTCTCCCTAGCAGAGCTATGTGTATCCATGATTGACTTAACTTTGGCTTAAGCGCACACTGCCCCAATTTGAGACCATGATGATCCGGGAAGGGGGGCTTAAGCTTGTCCTCTCTCCTGTTTTCATGCCGAAATTCATGGCGTGGGGTTGGGGGGTTAAAAAGGGGGGGAAAGTCTCAAAATGCACAGAGAATTTAGTCCCCGGTTGTGAGGAGCAGCCAAGGGTTTTTTTAAAAGAATTGAAGGGCTTTTTGGCTTTAAAGCCAAAAGCTTTAAAGAAAGAAATCACAAGCTTGTCGACGTGGAGGAGGCTTTACCTTCGTCGCTCAGAAAACTTTTTGTAGGTAGGGCAGAGGAGGAGGAGGAGGGTGAACAAAAGCCATTTATCTGGCAGGTGCAGGAAAAGGCTTTGAAAAAAAAATGCTTGGTTTAACTTCTCAAAAACGTTTTGGCAGGTAGTGGCCTGACAGGGGGGAGGTGGAAAGGTTTCCCTCCGGACCCAGCAAAGGCAAAGCAAGCCCAGAACACAAAGTATACCAATAGTAAAAAGGCTGTTGACGCAGGAAAGCTGCGAGTGCTTCTGGGATAC
Organism: Heloderma suspectum; assembly: GCF_057233095.1. Taxonomy (NCBI): domain Eukaryota; kingdom Metazoa; phylum Chordata; class Lepidosauria; order Squamata; family Helodermatidae; genus Heloderma; species Heloderma suspectum. The sequence continues at coordinate 281,047,144 of NC_139458.1, forward strand.
ATACCCAGAGCAGGTGGGAGGACTAAGGGAGAAAAGAGCTGTGGCAGGCCGCAGAGCGCCTGTTAGGAGTAAGGTGGTTTAGCAAGCGAATAACCTCCCCACCATAGCTTATTTTCAGGGTGGCTTATTGTGATGTGTGAACCGGCCCAATACACAAATGAAATGGGAAGCAGCCCTCAGTTTCCTGAAGGCAGTTTTACCTGGTGGTAGGGTCACTTCCAAGACTGCTTCATGACATGAAAATCGTGGGGGAATGTAATCTCATGGTAACCTCTCCCCGCCTCCCCGCCCCACCATTGCCACAGTGTCATGTGAAGTCAGTCAGCGTAAAGCCAGAGAAGAATAAAATCCAGTCCTGAGCTGATTAATATCTTGGTCTTTGTTCAGGCCATGTAATATTTTTTATCAAGCTGTGACTTAAGCCGTGTAAATAATTAATTCCTGTCATATTCTATCAATATGCCTTGTGATAAAGTTAATGTAATTGAAAAGCTCCATTGTGGTTCTCAGAATATCCCATTTTTAAGTTGTCAGCTATAGCTGAACCAAATACACTGGAGAAAGTTTAAAAATTGACAGCAAAATGTACAGTTTAACTTTGTGTTGCACACACATTTGTTTAAAGCAACAAGGCCATTATTTCCCAGTTTGTTTGTTTTTAAAAAGTGCACTAACCTTTTTAAAGGATTAATATGAAGGTGTACTATTATGTTTTAATAGGACTAGATTTATGAAGTGGTAAAATGATTTATGAAGTGGTAAGATAAACTGAGTTTGAGAGCATAGTGCTGACAAACCTAAATTAATTGCATCATAAATTTGGAGACAAATACCTGGTTTATTGTTAAAAAATAAAAACTTGCATTCAGCAGGGGGGAAAAATAGTACAAACTAACACACTTTTGCCTAACAGTTTTGAGAGGTGTCCAGGAGGAAATTACTGCAATGTACCAGAACACCATTTGTGAATCTAACAGGTTTAATCACAATGGGTTGGATCCAGAGTTGCCCTTCTGCAAACAGAAGAGCTTCTTCCATTCCTGAAAGGGCTTTTGGAGGCTCCTGCTGACCAAAGGCAGGCAATTTCCACAGAGCTTCCAAACCAGCCATCCACAGCAGATTTGGGGGGGGGGTGCACAAAAGACTGCAAGAGGATTGGGGAAACAGCAGGGGGGAAAGCCCCCTCTTCTGTTAGCAGGACTGTTCTGGGAGCAGAACTCTGCTCATGGGATCTCTGGATCCAGTGCATAAAAACTAGCTTGATACAAGTGGCGCAGGGAGGTGGGTTACAAGTAGGGATGTACGAAACACCTAGCTGGCTCGGCGCCGGGCAATCCGCGGTGGGGGGGAGGCGCTCCATCCCTCCCCCCGGAATACTCGACGGTGGGGAGGCAATCCAGTCCTCCCCCCTGGAATCCTGGCCTGCCGGCTCCGCTCCGCTCCACGGGGGATTCCGCGGAGCCGCTGGCCGGCTCCGCCAGCAGCCGGAAATCCGGCCGCTGGCTAGCAGGGAGGCAAACGGCGGTGGCCGTAGCCGCCGCTGTTTGCGTCCCTGAATTCAGCCGTGATAGGCTACGTAAAGACTTACGTAGCCTATCACGTCTGGGTTAAAAAAAAAACCAAACAAATGCGTACGCAAATTTATTTTTGGCCGTCTTAGTCTATGTAAATATTTACGTAGACTAAGACGGCCAAAAATAAGGAACGCAAATGGCGGTGGCCATAGCCGCCGCCATTTGCGTACAGGTTTTTTCTTGGGGGGAGGGATTGGTCCCAAAGTCTTTACATAGCCTATCACGAATGGGAGGGGAAAAAAAAACACAGACTGCAAATGGCGGCGGCAGCCAGTCAGAAGACTAGCCGCCGCCGCTGGAGCCGCCGCCGTCCGGAACATCTGCCCCAAGTAAGACTCGTCCTGGGGGGGATCCGCGGGGGGGGGGCAGGCCGTTCCGCCACGGAGTTTGGGGGGCCGAATGCACTGGCATTCAGCCTCACCGAGATCCATGGCGGAATTCTCTGACATCCCTACTGAGCTGTGAACTGAATGCATGTGCCCTGTCGTTCTCCATCAAGGGTGCAAAACCTTAGGCCCCTCCTGGGGTCCCAATCCTTATCCTCCATGAATTTCTCCATCCAAATTGGTTGTTGTGGCACCAAATTCCATCGTTTAACTGTGCGCTGTGTGAAGACGTTCTTCCTTTTACCTGTCCTGAATCTCCCACCCTTCTGCTCCATGGGATAACCCCAGTTTTAGTATTATGAGAGAGGGAAATAAATTTCCTATCCACTTTTTCCATGCCATCTGTAATCCTGTTTACCTCTCTTTCCCCATTCTTGCTAAACAGTCCCAGACGTTGTAATGTTTTCTCATAAAGGAGTTGCTCCAGCCCCTTAATAATTTCATTTGCCCTTTCCTGCACCTTTTTCAACTCTACAATATCCTTTTTAAGGTGTGGTCACCAGACCAGTGTGGTCACACCACAGATTTGTATAAGACAGGGCAATATGATATTAGCACTTTTATTTTCACTTCCTTTCCTAATTACGCCCAACATAGAATTTGCCTTTTTCTAGGGATGTCAGAGAATTCCTCCACAGATCTCGGTGAGGCCGAATGCCAGTGCATTCGGCCCCCCCGAAATCTGTGGTGGAACGGCCTGCCACCCCCCCGCCACCCCGCGGATCCCCCCCGGGACGAGACTTACCTGGGGCGGATGTTCCAGGTGGCGGCAGCTGCGGCAGCGGCGGCAGCAGCTGTGGTGGCTGGTCTTCCGACCGGCTGCTGCCGCCACCATTTGCAGTCTGGAGGTTTGTTTGTTTTTGTTTTTTACAGAGACGTGATAGGCTACGTAAAGATTTACGTAGCCTATCACGGCTGGGTTAAAAAAAAAAACGCATACGCAAATGGCGGCGGCTATGGCCGCCACCATTTGCGTTCCTTATTTTTGGCCGTCTTAGTCTACGTAAATATTTACATAGACTATTAAGGCGAAAATAAAGGGGAACGCAAATAGCGTAGCGGGCGCTATTTGTGTTCCCATTTATTTTCGCCGTAATAGTCTATGTAAATATTTACGCAGACTAAGACAGCCAAAAATAAGGAATGCAAATGGCGGCGGCCATAGCCGCCGCCATTTGCATACGCGGGTTGTTGTTTTTTTACCCAGAGCCCTCCGCAGCCAGAAATCCAGCTGCGGACAGCTCTGGCCTGGGCCTGGCCAGCTGCTCCGTGGAGCCGCCGCGGAGCACAGCTGGCCGTTCGAGGATTCCGGCGGGGAGGAACAGATCGCCTCCCCCCCCCCGTCGAGGATTCCGGAGGGAGGGACAGAACGCCTCCCCCCACCACCATAAACATAATCCATGGAAAGGTAAGTGACTTTCGTACATCCCTACCTTTTTCACAGCAACTGCTCACTGAGTCTACATTTTCATCAAGCTGTCCACCATAACCCTAAGATCTCTTCCTTGGTCAGTCACTGCTAGCTCAGATCTTATCATCATATATGTGAAGTTAGGATTTTTTTTCTTTCCCCTAACGTTCACACTTTACACTTGCTTACATTGAACCACATTTTCCATTTAGATGCCCATTCTTCCAGTTTGGAGAGATCCTTTGGGGGCTCTTTGCAATCTATTTTTCTTTTAACCACCCTAAATAATTTGTTGTCAGCAGCAAACCTGGCCAACATACTGCTCACCCCTAATTCCAGATAAGTGATGAACAAGATAAAAAAGGATAAGGATTGGTCCCAAATTACAGATCCCTGTGGGACCCACTGTTTATATCCCTCCATGGTAAGAATTGGCCATTTATTCCTATCCTCTCCTTTGTGTGCTGGAAAACGCTACCGAAATGTTGGCTAATCATATTTTTACATTTGCAATCATTTGTTCTGAGACAAATGATATAGAACAGCTTGAAAGCCTATAGAAGAGTAAGTATGAATTATACACGTTTCATTATCCTGCTGCCTGAATCATAAAGCTAAAAAAAAAGTCATGAGCAAGAGAGGATTCTTTATTTTAGTACAATTTACCAAACATAACCACAAGGTGCAGCTGTTTCACGCGCTTTCTTCAAAAAGAGATATATTCCCACATTGTGAAAGCTAGCAGATGTTGAACAGGCTGGCACAGAGCAGACTTCCACAATCCCGCGCCCTCCCAGTGTGTTGGACTACAACTCCCAGCATACCCTGCCTGCATGGCCAATGGTCATGTGGGCTGGGGATGGTGGGAATTGTAGTCCAATACATCTGGAGGGCAACAGATTGGAGAAGGCTAGTCTACAGAACCAGAAGAACCTGCTTCTATTTTCGTTCTCGATTCAGCTTCAGACAGAATGATGTGGCACCACAAAGCACCATGATAACCACAAAGCACAATGGGTGGTGATGCCTCTTCTTCCATCCGCTGTGAATAGGTCAACCGAGCTGAAGATCAAGGGCATGTGGAATACAGGAGAGTGGTGAGCATACCCAATCTGTGCAGGGAATTCCAATTTTTGCCTAAATAGGACTTGTGCAACTCATGTCTCATGTAATTCCTGTCCCAGAATGACACTGCTGTGTCTTTATTTTATAAATTTATTTCTGGACACTTTTATCTCGCTTTTCTATTTTAAAAATACTTAAAATTGGTCTGTCCAGATGCTCCTTGTATGCTGTAGCTTGCCACTAAAGTCCTGGTTCTGTGGACAGAGAGAACCACGACTTTAGTCCTGGGTTACCAACCCTTGTTGGTAGAGCTGCTGTGTTTTTAATGGCTTATGCAGCAGGTAAATATCTTGCAAGATCATCTGCTCCACCAATGGAAGAAGACCCAGCAACAGTGAGGACACCTGTAGAACCCTTTTTTCCATATACACGTGGAACTGCCCCCAACACTGAAGTGAATTGAAAAATCTGCACATTCTTTCCATTGGCAAATATGGCTTTAAAATGCATTTTCTGTAATTCAAAATTGCCTGCTGTCATAGACCCACAATGTCTTGTTTCGTAAGTGGAAGGGAAAATAAGGGAAATAGCATGTCCCCAACTTCATTTTGTCCTTTCCTTCATGTGGCCTTTTCTGCTGCCAACCAGTGGAAATCTTTTTTCCCCCTCCTCTCTGTTTGCCTCTATCAAACCACCCTTAAAACTCTCTGGATCTAAGGTATGTGGGGGTATGTGGGGATTGGCTACTTTAGGTATGTGGGGATTGGCTATTTGGGGTGGGTAACCCAAAAAAGAAAATACACCACAAAGTTTCAAATGACAAATGCTTAACATTTTCCCAAAGAAAAATGTTAATAGGAAAACATATTAAAAGCTGGATAAATACACACACATATGTGTATGCGTGCACATACACACACACCATACGAGCAATAGAATAATGAAGCAACCAGGGATAAATGCTTCCAGCTAACCTAACTAGACTGCATCCCTATTTTATCCAAGTCCCTTATCCAAGCAATGTCTCTCATTGGTCCAGCTCTCTCAATCAGTTCTCCCATTCCAGCAGCTCTGACCCTTTCTTTCCTCTCGGACTCTGGGCTTCTTTTCTTCCTCTCTCTTGTTCCCTCTTCTTCTCTACCCCTCTGCCTTCCTGCCTAGGCTTTTATTTCAAAATTATTTTTCCCTCCCCAACTCCAACCAATCAGGAGGGGACATTCTTGTTCATTTCTCCAAACTATGTTTCTATTTCCCAAGTTTAAACTTTTCTCTTCCTCTGACATTCTGTTGACCTCATAATCTCCTGGCTTCCTGAGCAAAACATCCTGACTAAATGCTTGACCTCTAAACTTTCAGCCTTTTGGATGGAATTGCTTACCATATGTAGACACATACAAAAGATTTAACCCCATAATATTGTAAAACCAACTAAATACAAAAACTGAGAACACCTAAGTTCCTTCACACCTACAATATGCATTCAGTTTTAAAATGTTCCCTTTCCAATTTTTACCGTGCATTAGCAGCATTAACATATGTGCAAAAACTAATGAGAAAGAGATTCAAAAGTGAAGACAGCCTTCTCCAACCTGGTATCCTCCAGATGTATTGGACTTGAACTCTCATCCCCCAGGCAGCATGGCTATTGGGCAGTTCTGCAAAGCACATTCTAAAGATATTCCTCTTCTCCAGTGGGTAAGATATTAAAAGTGGGACAGCAGGCAGGAACTATTGAGAGGGTCACTCATGACCCCTTGCTATACTCTGGCACCAAAGGAATTCTTACAGGTAAAATTCTTACATGACCATGCTACATCATGTGCTCTGAGTGCTTAATCCAATTTTGCAGACTGCACCACCAGGGATATGTCTAATGGCTTGTTAAGCACTATTCCAGGTAGAGTGCATTATCTATCCTGCAGGTGACAGAAGTATTACTCAATGGAGGAAACAAATTCCAATAGAAAAGCTTCACTATGCCTTTGTAGTAAATGGGAAGAGGTGAATAACTATAAATAACCCTCAAAGTGAATAACTGCACCATTACTTATTTAATACCTTACCATGACTGGCACAAGTCTATTTCAAACTATTAAAATGACCCAAATCAATGTAGAGTGGAATCTGAGAATTACTGACTGCTTCCAGACTAAGATGGTTGAATTCAATTTAGGTCCCATTGAAATCGATGTGAAAAGTTAGTTGCTGTGTCTTTAGTCCCATCGATTTCAATGGGAACTAAGCGCAAAGAAACTAGTCTGGATCCAACCCATTGTTTTTAGGGTTGCCAGGTCAGCAATCCAGAGAATCATTATTTAATTTGGATGATGAAGCTTGTGTGCTGGGCTGGAAAGTAGTAGAGGGGGTTCTCTATCCTTAGCGGAGAATACTGAGTAGAGGGTGGGGGGCTGGTTCAGTCATATTTAGGAACATGGTGGCTGTGTAGGAAGTAGTGTCCACCTCAGCAGCCAGAAGCCAACGACAAGACAAAAATGTTTCTCTAGTTGCTGATCTGTCACTCCATTAATAAATATGAAATGTACAACAAACTGAATGTTTGCTCAGCTCAGACCCTTACTTTCTACCAACCACCACCTATTTCAGGTTGCCTGCAAGTCACCTGCATACATATCATCTTGCCACAGACATATCATCTTGCCACAGACATATCATCTTCCCCAACATTTGTATAGCACATTCAAGTGTTCAAAGCTGTGTTCATTATCTAGTTGTAATTGTCGCAAGTACAGTTGTGTAATTACCTCTAAGGTAATTCAGTATTATTATCCCCCATAGTGCAGACGGGGAGGCAATGGGAAAGAGAGAGAATGGCTTGCAAAGGTGAGATTCACACTGGGTACATCCTGATTTGTCGCTTAGCCACTAGGGCTACAACAGTTCCCCACAGAGGTCTAGATGTACTTCCATTGAGAGAATGCTTTCCAAAAAAAGGAGCAAGATAAATAACCTCCCCTCATAACTTCAGTCACTTAGGGAGCAATCCTATGGCTGCTAGTCAGTGGCTAGACAGCCATAGGATATGTGATTTTCCAGGAACTGACTTTGGAGCCCGCACTCTGAGGTCAGTTCCCAAAGAACTTACCTTCTCCCTTTCCGTGCTGCCTGTGAGGCGGCGCAGAATGGCCTCATGCTCCGCGCTCGGAAGAGGCGCTCAGAGCAGCCAACACAGGGCATTCCGGGGGAGGGGGGTGTTTCGGGCGGGGAAGGCAGAAATGCCGGTATGACACATCCTATGTGTTGTCCAGCAGCCTTCTCCCTCACTCCGTCTTCCCACAGCTAGACAGCCAAAATTGACTGTCTAGCCGCAAATGCAGGGCAGGAGACGTGCGGAGGGAACAATCCCCTCTGTGCTTCTCCTGCCCTGCATTGGATAGGCGGTCACCCCCGAGTTCGGAGTCAGCTGCCTATCCCCATAGGATTGCACCCTAAGGGTGCAATCCTATGCATATTTAGACAGAAAAAAAGTCCTACAACTTCCAGCATTCCCCAGCCACATAGCCCCTCCAATAGTCCGTGGGTACCTGATGGGTTGATTATGTTGGGCTTAGGAATTCTCCAGTATCCTTTATGTTGTTTTAGAGAAAAGGCCATGGTGCACTGACTACTCATTTCATTCCTTGCTCCAAATGCTATCCAAACGTATCTGTGGAAAACCTTCCCCTTTTGGCTTATTAGAAAATGACATTTCAGTGGTTGATCTTCCATTTCTAAATGTACCACTCCCAATATTACTAGTGATTTTCTGCCATTTCTTGGCATTTTCAAAGTATGTTGTATATATATTGTATACTAAGAGGGAGAAGTAGAGAGCTGTAAGCAACCACTAGGTTCCTTCAGTTGGTTAGCTAACTTAGTTTACATTTTTCTTTTCTTTTTTCTTTCTTTCTTTATTCAACTTATACCCCACCTTTCTACCAAGAAAATGGTGCTCAAGGTGGCTAACATTCATAAAAACATTTTAAATAACCATAGTTAAAAACAATAATAAAATGAATACATAAATACACATGTAAAAACACACCAAAATTACAGAATAAAAGCAGCACCTAACCGAACAGACCATTCTACAAGCCAAGTCCTGCTTGAACAAAAATGTCTTTGCCTGTCGGCGGAAGGACAGCGCAGAGGGAGCCAACCTAGCTTCCCTTGGCAAGGAGTTCCATAGCCTGAGAGTAGACATCAAGAAGGCCCTGTCTTGTATTGCCACCAAATGCACCTCTGAAGGTGGCAGTACTGAGAGAAGGGCCTCCCCTGAAGACCTTAAGATTCAGGCAGGCCCATATGGGAGAAGGTGGTCTTTGTTATAATAGGTAGCAGTTATATCCAGCAAAAGGACTGCAAGGAGACTAGAATCTGAACTCCAGCATAGAGATCAAGAGGGAGTAGCGTGAGAAGTACTACAAATGTTTCATTCTCAATGAAGCTTTAGTCACAGGATGTAGGTCTCTGTCTTTCATGGGCTCAGAAAGCACGATTAAAACAGTCTTTCGGGTTAGTTCTAAACTTTTTTTTTAATTCTAGTTTTTCAGGGTTTATTTTTTAAAAAATACAAAAACAGACAAAAAATAGTATAGTTTACAAGCCTGGACAAGAGAGAATATATACAAATAAGAACCAAATAAACCAACGTCACTGTAATACTCATACAGGGAAATGAGGAGATAGCTCAGGGAACACAGAAGTCAGGTTTCGTATGAAAATTCAGATGGGCAAGGTGGGAGAGGGAGAATCCAAGGCCAAGAATCCACCAAGTCCAAAGCCCTGCATACTTTTCCCTTCTTTTTTTCCTGGACTTTTCTCCTTAGCACATGGAAGGTGGGAGGCAGATCATGGGGATCTTCCCTGCAATCTCCTCACTCCTAGGAAAATAAGCCAGCTGTAGGACTGGTGTACTCTCCCCCCACCCACCCCAATGTGGGGATATATTGGGCAATGGAAGAGTTTTCTGGTTTTTAAATAATTAAAGAAACTCCCACAGCAGACAGTTAGAAGCCTTCCCTGCTTCAAGGAAGATTATAATTCCTCTTTTATTTATTTGCACTGATAAATAATACCATTATTACACAACTATTTGGAATAAAAGTGGTCTAATCTTTATGTATTATTTATCGTATGGTACATTTACATCGCATTACAATAAAAACATAGAGCATAATAAATATGAAATGTAAAAAATATAAAATATAGACAGGAATATTACAAACGTTTGTCTAGGTTACAGATATAGTTTTTTACTTCAGTTGTCACAGGCAGGAAATCAGCAAATTCTCCAATGTAGGCTCAGTTTTGACACTCTTGTCACTGTATGTTGGATAGTTTGTTTTTCAGCCCCACAATCACAATTTGATGATGTTGTTTTGCCCCATTTATAAAGGGCATCTGCACATCTACCATGACCTGTGCAAATTTGGTTCAAGGTTGTCCATATCGCACGGGGTTGGTCAAATCCAGGTGGTTTTTCCAAGATGCAGGGCAAGCTTCGGCATTGTGGAGGGCAGTTTCCTAGCCAATGTTGTATCCACGTGTTGTGGTTACTGAAATCATCTTTTAGAAGAGCTTTAGTGGTAGAAATGGCTGTGTATATACTATGTATATACATCTTTATGTATATACACCATGAGATAATTACATTTAACCTCTGTAATAGAATTGCTGTAAAGTTTTTCTTTAATGAGATTGGTTGGTATGATCCACTTCTTTGTGAGAGGTAGGGATGGCGGAGAATGCCAGTGCATTCGGCCCCCCAAAACCCGTGGCGGAACGAAGCCCCCTGCCCCCCCGCAAAAGGCGTGCGAAATGGAGCACTCACCTGCTGCCATTCGCGCTGCTGTGCAAATGGCGGCCGCATCTGCGGCCACCATTCGCTTCACAATTTTAGCCGTGATAGGCTCCGTAAATACTTACGTAGCCTATCACGGCTAATGCAGGGACGCCATGTGCTTCCTGCAGAAGCGGTGATAGGCTACATAAATATTTACGTAGCCTATCACTGCAAAAAAAAGGGACGTAAATGGCGGCGGCTACGGCAGCCGCCATTTGTGTCCCTGCGCAGCCCAGCAGCAGCCAGATGTCGCTGCAGGCTGCCCCGGCCAGCGGCTCTGCAGAGTCACCATGGAGCAGAGCTGGCCATCAAGGATTTCGGGGCGAGGGACGGAGCACCTCCCCCCCCACCGCGGAGGTACCAAACGAAACAGGTAAGTCGTTTCGTACATCCCTAGAGAGGAGACCTTTACTGGGTTTTAATATAAGTACAAATCTGACACACACACACCCCAAAGTTAGAGTTTGTCCAGATCAAAGAACTTGTTCATAGAGGGTATAAACAAAAGGAAAAGGATTCCTGAAAAGTATGATAAAATGTTGTAGGAAACCCATTTCTACCAGGAATTGTATCTGTTTTTAAGAAGCATCTTGTCAGATCTCGTCTAATGTGATATCACTTTCTAAGAAATGTTTGTGCTCATTAGTTGAAGTACAAGTAAGTGATCGAATCAAATAAGATATTCATAAGGTCTGGGAACAACAGGTGTTCCTGTTCTGTAAAGCTTTGAATAAAATTCTTGGAAAGAATGAAAATGTCTTCTGAACTGGCACACATGCCAGCATTGCCATCCATAATTACCAAAATATTTGATCAGCTTTGCTTCTGAAGTAATTGCTGAGCTAACAGACAATCTGCCTTGTTCTGTTTGTCATAAGCTCTAGTCAATAGATCAAAAGCTTTTTTGGATTTGATTTGACTGTGCCTAAAAGGTCTAATCTTTGAAGGGCAGCTTTAAGTTATCTAGATACCCATCGAGTTATTCCATGCGATATGCAAAGGCATGCCTGGAGTGGGATAGGCTAACTCGGAGTTGCACTTGGCTCTCTTTCTGAAATAAATTCCTTCACCCTGGAGTCTAGAGACCATACAATAATGTCCCCGAGGACATTGTTGTTTCTCGGGGTTGGAGTGGGGGGTTGTAAGATGCTGAGCTCTCTCAGTTTGAATAGGTTCAGGCAATTCTTTGTCCAGAGATTGCTCTAAAGCTGGGATGGGGGAGCCTCCAGCCTGCAAACCAGGTAGGGCTTGCACAGCTTCTCCATCCAACCTGCCAGCATCCTGTCAGGACACTCCACCTCCATGCAACCTCCCCTGCTGAGCAGGAGGGGGGAGGTTGCGGAGAAGGTGTTTAAACCTCACCTTCCCCATAATCTCCCACCTCTGTGCTGTTCAGTTGTTGGACTGGTGTGTGTTTGTGAATGCATGTGCGTATGCGAATTAATGCCTGTGTGAATGCCCCACCACCTTGCTCCTGGGCCCACCAAGCAAAAGAGTTCTGGCCCCAAGAGCTTGCCAATGGAACAAGACAGCCATTGGACTTAAAAGGGCTCTAAAGGCAGCTACAGAGTCTGTAAGAGAGATTCATATGTTTTCCGAAGATATAAGACTTCATCAGCCATTTGATTAGTCTCTCCCTGGTTTCCCTTCATTAGCGTAGCTATTCCTCAACAGAGCTCAGTGTAATGGCACCTCCGAAGAAGAACATGTACTTATTTAATTTACAATATTGTAAATTCTAAATTTACAATACAATAATTTACACTATTTATTCAACAGTGTGAATAAAACTATTCACACAAACATATCAATAAAAAAATGTTTAAGTAACCACTGCAAAATTCAATGAACAATGAAGCAGAATAACAACAGAGTAAAAGCACAAAAACAACCAGGGTGAAATTTCCTCTAAAATGCCTGGGCAAATCAGGAAGCCTTAACCTGGTGCCAAAAAGATCGTGTTGTTGGTGCCAGTCAAGCCTCTTTGGGGAGGGCACTGCAAAGTCCAGTGATATGGCAAGGGTAAGACTAGCCTGGCCCATGTATCATCAGCAACAGATGGAGAAGCTGTACAGAGCTTGGTTGATGTCCCCATGCCAAAAAGAGCACTCTCCTTCAGGCATTTTAGGGTTGACGATGATAGCCTTGATTTTAGCTTTTCCTTAAATTTGGTTTGAAAGGCAGAGGGTGCTGAGAGAAAATCATCTCTTGCTTCTCACTTTACAGATGGCAACTGAAGTCCACTATGTGTACTCCTGAACAGAAAAAAGCATTGGGTGTTTCTGCATTAAGCAAAAACCCTGCAAAAATCCACATGCTTTCTGGAGCTTCTTGTCAATGGTTTCTTTGCGGGATTAGGAAGGGCTTTTTTGCACAGCAGCCACCTGGTTTGAACTGAGGAGTGCTTTCCTCCTGCCTTGGTGTGTGTGCAAAGGAGGCGGGGGAGTCTTGTTTTCGTAGCTTAACTTCTGCTGTATTCTTTTCTTGCAGCCCCCAGGAAACCTCTGACTTAGTTCTAAGTAGACATAAAATGTAAGATTGTGCAGTAAGTCTGCAACCCTTGGCACACTTATGTGGGCATAAGCCACATTGAACTCAATGAGACTTAAGTCTGAGTAGACATAAGATCACCCTGTAAGTCTGCAACCCTTGGCACAATTACTTGAGAGTAAGCCCCATTGAACTTAATAAGGTGCTCTGAAACAACAGAGGACGTTGCTTCCGAGCTTGGTGGGGTGGGAGATCAGATGTGTCTCCCTTCGTTGCAGGGAGGCATTTTACCCTCTTCTCCCTCCAACTGAGAAATGCAGAGGCAGGAGACGCAATCAGCAGGCAATTCTTGCCCTCGCTCCTGTCAAATCTCATCCTGACCATGCCCCCAGCAACTGAAAACTAATCACCACAGCAGGCAGATGCAGCGGTTTCTTCCGCTATTGGAGAATTTCACAGGGAGGTCATGGTGATCCTGTTACATGGGCTAAAAAAAATACTACTTTTTTTGTGTTTGGGGAAAACACAACATAGGCTGGAGGAAATGGCGGGGGACACCCTGGAAGGTAACGGCATCATCTAAAGAGCCTGCAAACTTCCGAGAGAGAGCCATCTCAATAGCAGGATAAAAGCTCCATGTGATGAACCCCATTGTCTTCCAAGGAACTCCTTATGCATATACCCATAGAACTATCACACATTGCAGAGGTTTCTCGGATATATTCTAGAGTGTATTCTCAGTTCACACAGGACACACAGGCTTGGGAGCCAGTGGGTCCTTTATTTGGCTCTGTGTGAACTGAAAGCATGCCTTAACTGACACTTAGCTCTCCCCTGCAGCTGCACATTTCATGGGAACTAGTAATGACAGGCAGCCTGTTTTTTAGGGAAGTGGTCCCACCACTACTAAACTGGCATGCTTCCGAGGAAACTCGGGTTCCTTAGAATACAGTTCTCAAATAGTTGATCTAAACACACATCACATGGCATAGAGCATCATCACATTATGAGTTTACTCTCCTCTGCCACTTAATAACATGGAGCAGAGGTCAGGAAGCTCACAAATGCTGCGGCTGTTACATTAGGTGCCCTGTGGGAAGGAAGACGGGGCGAGGGAGGCAGAAGCAGGCAAAGGAAACGTCAGGGCCTGCCCCCTCCCAGAGCCAAATGACATCAACTTCCCTGTGGGAATGAACGTCAGATCCTGGCTGCAGCTCAGCATTGTTCAGCTTTGTTTTTTGAGTGTATAGTTCTTGTTGTATCTGTTGTCTTTTATAAATATTGTAAGGCAGTTTGAGAACTCTAGCTGAAAAGTGGGATATAAATCTACTCAAATCAATCAATTAGGTGCCACCTACAAAATACACTAAGATGTGGGTGAACTAACCACAAGGATGCCAGCATCTCTGTGACTGATGTAATGCGTAGACCAGCTCTGAGACAAAGCAGAGTTTTGTCTAGCTCGTGCTCCAATTCCCTATTTCCATCCAAGACTGTATTCTTTAAATATATGTATAAGGAAGTTATTTTCTGAATTACAAAATAATCAAAGTTGATTCTACAGATACTCACATAAGAATAATCTCAAAATCACCCCATTTAAGTCAATCACATGTGTGCTTTTAGAAGAGAGAGCTCGAATCTATAAAATACTACTCATTTTAATCACTTGCACATGTTAAAGCAGAGCTGTTAATAATCCTTTAGTCATGCTTTTATTATTCTTTCACTTGCTGACAGCTTTATTTTCCTGTGTACCCACAGTGCAAGATTAGAAGGCTTATAGCTTTTGTCCACTGTTCCTTTCCCTTCTTGCCCCCCAACAAATATTGTTCCCACAGTGTAATAAGAAACAGTTATAATAAAGCCTGTGAAGGTATTTGAGATTATATTGCAGCTGGGATTGATTAGTTGAGCCCTCCCTTCAAGAAATCTGCAAGTTAAAAAAAAAATAACAACCACACTGAGTGCCAACGTACCTCCCCCTCTTTTACTAAGAATTTTAGCTAATATCCTTTTCTTCTGCAATGTCATCCGCACACGTTATTCAATTGGCTAATGCAGTTCTCATTTTCTGTTGGCAGTATTCTATCTTCATCATCATCATTTATATCACTGTATGAGGCACTATACTAAAAATTACAAGAGACACAACCCTACCACGGGTTTACAATCTAATGAAACATGACACACAAGGAAAGGGAATTAGGAGGAAAGAGGGAAAATATGCCAAATGTCCATTTGGATCACGATTGAAAATCAAGAGTAAAAATATACGTTTTCAATAACTTCTTAAATGAAGAGAAGAAATCAATGGTGGAAGAGTCTTCCTGGCATATGCAGTAGCAAGTTTAAAAGGATGAAGATGAGAAGTAGCACATGACAGATGAGGTTTAAAAAGATGGGTACCAAATGAAATGACCAAGGGGTACGAAGGAGTATGAGTTTGAGGAAGGGTTGTTGCTCAGAGATAGAGCACCCGCTTTGCATGCAGAACGTCCCAAATTCAGTCCCCAGCATCTCCAAGTAAAGGTGGGAAATCCTGGAGAGCTGCTGCCAGTCAGTGTAAACTAGTCTTTCCCAACCTGGTGCCTTCCATATGGGTTGGACTACAATTCCCAGAAACCCCCAGCAAGTATATGGTGAGGAAGGCTGATGTAGACAATACTGAGCTAGATGGACCAATTGCTGACAATAAAGTAGCTTCCTATGTTCCTGTTAAGAGAAAGCAGAGATTAGAGACAGCAAGGACTAAGACCAGGGATATGTCTACTCAACATGTCTAAAAGAAGTATAAATTTAATCCAGGAAAGGGAATCCATTCAAAGAAATACAAAGGGGAGAAAGACAATAAAAATGAAAAGAAACAAAAGTGAAGCGGGCTTAGGAGTTCAAGATAGATAGTCAAGGCTGAGGAAAAGAAACAAGTAGAGCAAATAACAGAATGGAATAATAAACAATTTTAGAGACAATAAAGACTGAATAAACATTTTACCAAGGTCAAAGCTTGGGAAAAGCAAACAGAAGAGGAATAAAAATGCAAGATGGGAGAGAAACTGACCTGATCTGCACCTCCCAAACTAAAGCGCAGACTGGGACTTACATATCCACCAAATTGCATTTACTGAATGTTCTGACACAGTTCTTGGCTCAAAAAATGTATCAATATTGAGAGCAAAAACATTTAAAACTATGGCAGTTTTACACTGCACAGGATGCCACTATTTTATCCCGCACTGCCCATCCTATTCATCAGTAACCCTGCTGCTGTGCAAACCAGGAAACAATAAAATGGGCAGAAGCGGTAAGCAGGAAGTTTTTAATTAAAGGCACAGGTGTCTCAGAAAAGCCTCAAATACATTTTAATTTTTTAAAATTAAAAATATGCCACAAATTGAGTCTTAAATATGATGGGGGGACAACATAAAAAACACTAGAATACAAAGGATTAGCAATGATGTCATTTGGATTCTCCATAAAAACTGAGTGAACAAAGGATGCCAATATCAGACAACAGTGTTATTGCGGAAGCTGCCCACTTCAGAAACTTGTGCTATGGGGAAAACACAAATTACAGGGTTGTTGAATCCATCAGAATCTGCACTCATGACAGTGAGTTTCCCAAAGCAACTTTTACTTGAAAAGAAAACTAGATTCCTTGTACGCATTTTGCACTCAGTTACCAGCAGTTTGCAGTATTAACGCATTTGGTATTTCATGTAACACATTTAATGCTATATAGCCAGTACCTTATGTTTCAAGCTGTACAAGTTTGTCATTATAGGTTCCTGTTTTTGCTTTTGGGGTGCACTAAATAATTAGCAGCAGAGAGATCATAAGGGTTTTTCAGTGCTGCTTTGTGAGGTTTCCAGATCCTATCCAAATGATTTGTTGTTGTTGTTGTTCAGTCATTCAGTTGTGTCCGACTCTTCGTGACCCCATGGACCATAGCACGCCAGGCCTTCCTGTCCTGCACTCTCTCCCGGAGCGTGCTCAAGTTCATATTCATTAGTAATTAAAAAACACAGTGATACACAGGCATACAACCAGGCACTTATGGGTGCTTTTGCAATTTTTCTAATCTGACCAAAATTCTTTTTACATCTCTACAAATGCATTTTTCCTGCCTCAGAATTTTGCTCACCTGAAAATTTCAATTTGTACAAAATTCACTGACCATTTTGATATACCATATGCATCACACACACACACACACACACATGCAGAGGCTACTCTCACCAAAATTATTTTGATGTTTTGCCTGGGTAGGAGTGTGCAGATTTTTCTTGAAATCTCACTTCCATTGAAAATTCAGTTGCATCTCTTCTTATGGTAGAACACATTGGGTTGGATCCAGACTTAGTCATACTTAGAGCAGACCTCTTGCAATCAATGGGACTTAAGTTAATCCTGACTAACTTAACTGCCATTGATTTTAATGGGACTACTGTAAGTATGACTACATCTGGATCCAACCCATTAAGGGCTTCTCCACATGGGGCTTTTATCCTGCGACCGTGATTGATTATTCATGGAGGTTTGTGGGTACTTTACATGACAGCATCGCCCTCCAGGGACTCTTCCGTGCTTTCTGGTAATCTCTGGGGCTTTATTTGAAACAGAAATAATGAGCTAATTAAAAAACATGATTTGAATTTGTCCGTGTGAAGAGGGAGTGGTGCTGTAACAGCAGCGCCATCTAGTGGCTGTATAATGAAACATATAGAACTTTCAGATAAAGGCAATCCCTGGGGGAAAAGAGAGGAAGAGCATGCATAAAATACAGTGTTAAATGAATGAATGAATGAATGAATGTGAAGAGGCTGATTTTAATCCTTCAGAGAACCCAGAAGCAGAAGCCCTGGTAAATTTGCAGGATAAAAAGCCTGGTGTAGAGAAGCCCCTAGTGTCTGTGAAAGTAGTATTCTTTTTCTCCATATTTTTATTGTTATAAATGATTATACTTGGAAATGTCCATTCCTCATGCTGAATTCAAGATGGAGCCTCTTTTGAAACAGATGCAGATTTAAAATGATCAGTATCATATGGTACTAATTACATTATAACTGCTCTACACTCCCTCTTTTTATTGCCAAGGATCATTTAGATAAGCCTTAGCCCCAGCAAAACAGCTCTTGATTTATAAAGCCTGTTTTTAAAAAGCATTTTTTAAAAGTATAGATCCCAGATAGAATTCCACTGATATATGGTTTTTGTTTCTTTCCTCACCAAGGTTTTCCAGCATGAATACTAAAATCTTTTTTTTCTGAGGAAATAATCAAATGCAGGGTTCTAATTCAGCATACAGGTTCTAATTCTCATACAAGTTCTCAATATTTATACCAACATAACAGATTGAATCGGAACTGAATACACAACTACAAGACCATCTCTGTGTGTTTTTATTTCTTTATTTGCTTAAGGTGCAATCCTATGCATGTTTAGACGGGAAAAAAAGTCTTACAATCCCAGAATTCCCCAGCCAGCCATGCTAGAAGTTGTAGGACTTTTTTTTCTATCTAAACATTCATTCTATCTAAACATTCATAGGATTGTGCCCTTAGAGTTCAACCCAGCCTCAACCTGAAGACAAAAGAGGGAGAGGGAAAGAAGTAGAAGAACAGAACACACACAGTGCCTCTAGGGCTGAGTAAAAATGGCCTTCTGAAATTCTCAACCTTTTTATGGGCATGTTCTTGGGTGTGGGGCAGCAGAATTCTCCAACAGTTGAGGGTTGGCGGAATAAAAAAGAAAATTCTCAGAAAATGTCTGAAGACATTCCTTTCTGAGAAATTTTGGCTCAGTTAATACTTAACAAAACTATATTGTTAGTTCATACTACTAGTGGATGAAGAAAGCAATAGGATAAGAGGGAAGGACTTGAAAGGGTAGGGGACAAACTCATTGTTTCTGTCAACAGTCATTTATATTAATAATGAACTGAGTGTGAATCTCTCTGAGTGTGGATCCTTATTTATTGATCTATTACATGTATGGAGCCCAAGGTGACATACATGAGCTCCTCCTGTCCATTTCATTCTCACAACAACTCTGTGAGGTAGGCTAGGCTAAAAGTCGCCCAGTGAGCTTCATGGCAGTGGGGATCTCCTGAGTCCTAGTCCATCCCTCTAACCACTACACCACATTGGCTCTCCAATGATGAAGCCAAAATGGCGCCATGTACAAGAGTGGGGCAACAGCAGGATTGGGGGAACCCTAAGATTTACAGAAGTAGATAAATATTTAGGGGGGGAAACCTAAGGGGGCAAAAAACCAAAAACATAAAACCAGGCCAGTGTGGACCAAGCATATGTTCAGTTGCTGGCTGATAGTTGAAGGGGGGGACCCTGCATAGGAGCACTCCACACGACAACATTTTGTTACAGGTCCCACATGTATTAAATATAAAAATTCCGTACTCACTTGGGAGTCCTCAGCGAGTGCCATGAGCACCATTTTATGAAAAAAATGGCGCTCACAAAATATGCGCACATCTACTTGTGCGCAAATATGGGCTGTGAATGGCTCATATACGCAAAAATACAGGCGTTTATGCTCCCAGGGGTGTATGAGAGCACGGAGGGGGGGGCACAGGTCTGGCGGCACACAAGCAGGGGCAGGGGCTGGGCAGGTACCCAGCAAAACCAGGTGAGGGGGCACCCATCTATCCCTAGTCACTACACGAGCAATTTATTGCATGCTCGTGGTTGGTCCGGTCACTCACAGAATTTTGCATGACATTGTCAACCTCCAGGACACCTCATGCACATTTCCCCCTTTATCGCGCTTTCAATAAGATCGAAGATAAACTAGTAATAAAAGTTAATGGTGCTATATCAGCAATGTGTAATGCCGGCTTAGCACCATGAACTTGTCAAGGAAGGATTTTCCTCGATTCAAACCACATGTCTCTCGATCCCCAAATGGAGGGAGAAGAGAGTAAAATGCCTCCCTGCAACGAAGGGAGACAGATCTGATCCCCCACCCCACCAAGCTCAGAATCAATGTCTTCTATTGATTCAGAGCACCCCATTAAGTTCAGTGGGGCTTACTCCCAAGAAAGTGGGGCTAGGGCTGCAAGGTAACAGTACAGCACAAGTTAAGCAATGAAAGCAAGACTCTGCCCTACTCCCTGCTCCTTTGCACACATGCCAGGGAGGGAGGGAGGCGCTCCCTCAATTCAAACCACGTGTGTGCTGTATAAAGAAGCCCATTCAAATCCCACAAAGAAAGCGAAAGCAGAAAGTTGGCAAAAGCATGTGGGGAAAGATTAGCAAGCTTCTTTTTCTTTGAATAAAAAGCACACTCTGCACATAGGGTTGGCGGAGAATTTCTCCCCGAAACTTCGGGGGGCCGAGCGCCAACGTGTTCGGCCCCCCAAACAAGTTTCGGGGAGAAATCCTCCAAACCCCCCCACCCCCCGCACCCCCCCCAGGACGGGACTTACCTTCACTGAATGTCCCTCCCGGTGGCGGGTCCGGCCGGCAGTTCGGCGGGTGTTCGACCGGTCGCCGCCGCCGCCATTGCAATCAAAGAAAAAAAGAAAAAAAAACGCCCCCTGATAGGCTACGTGACGATTCACGTAGCCTATCACGGCTAGATTTGCAAAGTTCGCCGTCATAGGCTATGTCAATCGTCACATAGCCTATCACGGGTGACTTAAAAAAAAAAAAAAAAGCGCGTACGGATAATGGCGGCCCCCATAGGGAGCCGCCATTCCCGTTCCTTATTTGGTCGCTGTAGTCTACGTAAATGTTTACGTAGACTACGGCGAAAATAAGGGCAACGCTATTTGCGTTGCCCTTATTTTCGCCGTAGTCTATGTAAACATTTACGTAGACTACAGCGACTAAATAAGGAACGCAAATGGCGGCTCCCTATGGGGGCCGCCATTAGCGTACGCACTTTTTTTTTTTTAAGCCACCCGTGATAGGCTACGTGACGATTGACGTAGCCTATCACGGCTGACTTTGCAGATCTAGCCGTGATAGGCTACGTTAATCGTCACGTAGCCTATCAGGGGGCGTTTAAAAAAAAAAAAAAAACTTTCGCGTTCACGGCCGGGCGAGGCGGGAAGCCTCCTCCCCGGCCTGAATTTTGGCCGGGGCGAGGTGGGAAGCCTCCCCCCTGGCCTGAATTTCGGCTGGGCCGAGGCGGGAAGCCTCCCCCCCCCGGCCTGAACTTTGCGGGGGGAGCAGCAAAGCGCCTCCCCCCCACCGCGAACGTCCTTCGATGACAGGTAAGTGCCTTTTGTCCAACCCTATCTGCACATGCTCAGGGAATGGACAAAATGAGGAATAAACATACCATAAAAATGAGGAATAAACATTCCATCAATAGAAGACATTGATTCTGAGCTTGGAGGGGTGGGGAATCAGATCTGTCTCCCTTTGTTGCAGCGAGGCATAAACAATATGAAAAACTATATTCTTCCATTATGTATGTGTGTGAGCTTCTCCCCCAATCCAGCTGTTTCCCTGGAAACCCGCCCCCCCATTTATCCAAGGGTCTTCTGAGATAACTAACAGGAGGTTTGATAATGAGCTGGATGTGCAAATACAAAGCTGAGCTGGGGGTAAGTGGGGTGCTGACATGTGTAGGAGTAAGTCGCATTGAACTCAATAAGACTTACTTCTGAGTAGACATGGACAGAGTTGGTTCTTCTCTCCATTTTAGCCTCACAACATCAACAACAATGTTGGATGTGGAAATATAAAGCTTAGCAGGGAGAATAATACCCTGTGCAGGGCTCCAGGACCAGCATGGCCATTGTTTTTTCTTTCTTTAAAACAGTGTTGCTTTAAACAAATAGTTTATTGCTCAGGCACACCTAAGACAGCCTTCTTTTGGGATGCCCCTAGGAAGAGGAAGTGTTTTGACTGAAAGTAAACGGAGATGGAGGATTTCAATTTAAAAAGAACACCCACAAACAAGGCAGTGAGCACAATTCATTTTTTTTAAAAAAACTTATGTATTTGTTATCAGAATATACTACACTGCGTTTTTATTTACAAAAATTCCACAACTCTTTGAGGATGATGGAAAAAAAGTCACATGACTGCTGGCTCCGCAGGACCTCATGGTGCCATTCCGCAGAGGATTCTGTGGCACAGACTGAAGGGAATTCGATCCCATTTCAGTCCATGGCAGAATTCTCTGACATCCCTAGACATCTATAACGTCCCCCAGTGGGCCTTTCCTATTAAGATTCCCCATCACATATGCATATGATTCACTTGTAGGGATTAGGGATGTCAGAGAATTCTGCAACGGATCTCAGTGAGGCCGAATGCCAGTGCATTCGGCCCCCTAAATCCATCGCGGAATGGCCTGCCCCCCCACCCCCCAGGGATCCCCCCCAGGATGAGACTTACCTGGGGCGGATGTTTCGGATGGCGGCGGCTTCAGCGGTGGCAGCAGCAGTGGCTGGTCTTCCGATCAGCTGCCGCCGCCATCATTTGCCGTCTGTGTCGTCCCCCCCCCTAGACGTGATAGGCTACGTAAAGACTTACGTAGCCTATTATGTCTGGGTAAAAAAAAAAAAAGTGTACACAAATATTTGCGTTCCTTATTTTTCGCCGTCTTAGTCTACGTAAATATTTATGTAGACTAAGACGAAGACAAGAAAGGGGAACGCAAATAGAGCCCAGTACACTATTTGCGTTCCCCTTTCTTTTCTTTGTCTTAGTCTATGTAAATATTGAAGTAGACTAAGACGGCGAAAAATAAGGAACGCAAATGGTGGCGGCCGTAGCCGCTGCCATTTGTGTACGCTTTTCTTGTTGTTGTTACCCAGAGCCCTCCGCGGCTGGAAATCCAGCTGCAGACGGCCCTGGCCTGGGCCTGGCCGGCTGCTCTGCGGAGCCACCATGGAGCACAGCCGGCCGTTGAGGATTCCGGGGAGGAGGACCGGATCACCTCCCCCCCTGTCGACGATTCCGGGGGGAGGGACAGAACACCTCCCCCCCCCCGCCATGCACAGAATCCACAAAAAGGTAAGTGACATCCCTAGTACATCCCTAGTAGGGATACAGAGTACACTTGACTAGCAGAGCTCCTGTGTCTCTTAGAGATAGATAACACAGAAAAAAATGCATTCTCCTCCCTGCTCCATACCTCCACCACACACACACAGTGCTAACCTAAACCGGAGTCTTTTGCACCTCATTTTGTCACACATTGTCTTGACCAATTCTCTGGGATTCACACAAATTCAGCAGATGCAGCTTCCCCAATCATTCTGGGGAAAACAATGTCTGTGACACGTGTAGGAGAACACACATTACATTTTTTCTGGACAAATGTCATTTCTGTGTAAGTTCTTGGATACACCCTCATCTGTGACAGATCCACATGTGCCCATTTTGTCATGTACTCAGACAATACATATATGTGCCCACAACAGGACGTTTTTCCTATAATGGAGTGATACTCATGGAGGAAAATTGTCATATATGAAGGAGCGCAAAAACGAAATAGAAATTGGGCTGGTGGTACTGAATCATATTAAGGATGTTGACTTTTTATTGTTGTTTTGTTAGCTTCAGTCTATGAAACTTGATCAGTCCACTATGGATCAAATGTGTTCAGAGGTACCCTTTCTGTTCCCCTGCTAAGCACTGCATACTTTTTCAGGCACAATTATTTTGTATTTCCAACTTCTTAATGAAGCTATTACAGTTCCCTAACTGTAACCAGTATGACATTGCATGCCATGTAAAGTAGCTTAATTGTATAGATCACAAATATTAAGAGTTGCAGCTGATGACAGTCTTGTAAGTCACCATTTTCTCCCTAAGCTCATACAGAAAAGCTAAAAACAATCTTCATTAGTACATAAGTCATACAAAAGACGTGGGATGCTAATCATGGCATAATTCCACGTATCTATGACATTCAGGCTGTGAGAGTGCCACTGTTTGTGTAACCAAAAGGGTGCCACCCACACACAACAATTGAGGGAGAAATCAGCAGACTTGGTGGAACGTCAAGATTTGCAGAAGCACAAAAACATCTTTGGGGGGGGAAATCCCTAAATGAGGGGGGAACCTGAAACAGCCCAATGAGGACTGGGCATACTCAATATCTACAGAATATTGACTGATCATTGGGGAAATAATGGAAACCAGAAAGGAGAGGGGATGGAATGGAATGGAGTGCCTGGAATCCTGAACAGCAGGCCCCAGTTGTCTTTCTATATTTGTAAAGCATATTATAATATAGCAGAGTTCAACCTGATAATGGGATTGTACTATAGGTATAGTAGCATTTGCTATCATAAGGTGGCAGGGGACTCTAGGGATGTACGAATCCCTTACCTGGTTCCGGTCGGGGCATCCACTGGGGGGGGGAGGTGCTCTGTCCCTCCCCCTGGACTCCTTGATGGGGGGAGGCGATCCGGTCCTCCCCCCCAGAATCCTGCCTGGCTGGCTCTGCTCTGCGGCAGCTCCGCAGAGCAGCCAGCCAGAGCCATCCACAGCCTGACTTCCGCTTCATTTGCATCCTTCCAGGCTGCCGTGATAGGCTACGTAAGTATTTATGCAGCTTATCACAGCATGCCCCCCAAAAAAACGGCGTACGCAAATGGTGGCGGCTAAGGCAGCCGCCATTTGCGTTCCCTAATTTTCACCGTTCTAGCCTACGTAAATATTTACATAGGCAGTTACAGCGGAAAAAAAGGGAACCGCAAATAGCGTAGTGGTGGGCGCTATTTGCGTTTCTTTTTTTTTTCTCCGTAAAAGCCTACATAAATATTTACGTAGGATAAAATGGCGGAGGGGGAAAGAACACAAATAGCGCCCACTATGTTCTTTGCAGTTCCCTTTTTTTTCGCCATAATTGCCTATGTAAATATTTACGTAGGCTAGAACAGCAAAAAATAGCAAACGCAAATGGCGGCCGCTGTAGCTGCCGCCATTTGCGTATGCAGGGGTTTTTTTTGGGGGGGAGCCATGATTGTTGTTGTTGTAAATTCTTACGTAGCCTATCACCATTGCAAGGACGGCAATGGCGGCCGCAGCAGCCCAGCCGTGGCTGACCAGGAGACCAGCCGCTGCCGCCGGAACCACCGCATCCGCCCCAGGTAAGTTCCATCCTGGGGGATTCCGCGGGGGGGGGCAGGGGGGCAGGAAGCCGTTCTGCCACAGATTCCGGGGGGCTGAATTCTTTAGATTCTCACTGGAATCCATGGCAGAATTCTCTGCCATCCCTAGGTGACTCCTGTTAAGGTTTCTACTCCCATTTAGTCATCCTCAACCACCCGCTATTCCTCATTTCTATTAAGACCCATCTAAAGACCCGTGATGCTCTCCGGGTTGGTAGTTGCAGGGGGAACAGTGGTACATAGAAGCCCACCCAGGCGTTCCTTCTCGAGGTTCCACCCATCTTATCAGCAGTGGTGAACCCCAGGCCCAAAAGCCAAATCCAGCCCACCATGGGCCCCAATTTGTTTTTCTGGGGTTTCCTTCCCCTGACCCAACCCCTTTTCCCCAACTGCCTAAGATCTGGTGGTTTCCTGGCTTTGGCATGTTTTGTTTCCCATTCTAAAAGCTTGAAATGCCTCTCCTAAGGCTTCGTTACTGGCAGTGAAATATTGAAGCTAAAATGTGCTGGTATTTGGGGGTATTTTGGCCCTGCCCTTTTGCCTTTGGTCCTGCCCACAACTGGAATGCGGCCCCTGAGAGCTTCTTCAAAACTGAATCCAGGCTTCGGGCTGAAAGAGGTTCAACAGCCCTGTGCTATATTAACCAGACCACAATTCAGATGTCTAATGTGACACAGTGCATGGATTGTGTCTTTTAATATAGGTTTACTTGTTTAGGAGTCATTGTCAAAATAGTTGCATGCTAATGCCCCACAAAACTGCATGTCAATAAATATTTTTCACTATGTTGAATGCCCTTCCCAGACTTGCTGATACCCACG
Organism: Heloderma suspectum; assembly: GCF_057233095.1. Lineage (NCBI taxonomy): Eukaryota > Metazoa > Chordata > Lepidosauria > Squamata > Helodermatidae > Heloderma > Heloderma suspectum. The sequence goes on from NC_139458.1 coordinate 281,072,836, forward strand.
CTTGCCTTGAACCATTTGCAAAAAGTACTTGTGAAGAGTGATGTCAAAAAGAGGTGGCAAAAGATAAAAATGTGAAACTAACTGACAAATTAAAAGGTAACACATCCTGAAGCCCAATGAAATCCATCCAAGAGTTCATAAAGAATCCAAATCTGACATTGCTGAAATTTTAACTAAAATGTTTAACATCATTAAAATCAGACGTGGCCAGAGGACTAGAACATAGCCAAAGTAACACCACCCTTTTTAAAAAGGTACCCCCAAAAGTTCCATTCCGTTCCAGGTAAATTGGCAGAGTATTAGAATTATAGAAAAGTCAGGAGGAACCAGCATGGTTTTGATTAAGAAATCTTTTAAAATTCTTTGGGAAAGCAATATCTGAGATTTATTAACAAGCTGAGATAAGAACAGCTTGAGCTTTGTCAAATCTTTTTTTATGGCTGCTTATGCACTGTAGCATTCTCATCACCAACATGTTCTGAATCCTTAACATGTGGTGTGGAGGGAAGGCTATTGAAAAAAGAAAAGAAAGAAGAAAGAAGGATTAAAACCATCCTTGTTGCTTAGTCATGTTGCATGACTCATCGCTATCCTGTGTGTTGACTTGTAAGTTTCCCATTGTTTGTTCCCGAAACATTTTAGCTGACCTTCTCCCTTGTCTTTTACAGCAAAAAGTGTGCAAAGGAGACCAAGGCTAAGATGACATATTGGACAGACAAAATGGAGCAGGAAATGTAACAGAATAAAATACATTGTCAATCAAAACTTGACACTGTCAATTTAGAACATGACACATTGCTAAAGGGACCTTATTTGATACTTCTTTGAAATCAATAACCCATTAAGTGGGAACTGTCCACCTTTGCCTCCCCTCTACCGCAGAGTTAATATCGAAATCAATGGAATCTGAAGGCAATCCAAAACCCAATAAAAACAACAAAGGCATCTTGTCTGGAGGAGATGATCTATATATGACAAGTACGGAAAGTTCTATTTCTCTGTCATGCAAAGCCAGAAAACGAGTGGGCATCAAACTGAAAAGAGGTGGCTTGTTGCTGTCTTTTCAGAACCTTTCTCCCTACAATAGAAAAGTTTATAGCAGAGCTATACGGGCATTCACAGTTTTAGGGCATAATACAACTAGCGTTAAGAACATTTAAGTTGATTTGACTTTGGTGGGAGAGCTGAACATGTGCTAAGCTATCTCCCATTGAAACCAGTTGGAACTTGAACATGGTTACCTATGGGCTGGTTCACACACTGACCCAGACAAGGAATGATGTCCCATGGCGGTGCTTACAGTCCTCCCCAATATGTGCATAAGGCCTTGGGGGGTTCTTACAAGCCCCCTCACATATTCGTGAATGTGTGAGTGGGGTAGCAGGATTGGATGCAACGGTAATGTGCATGCCAGCCACACCCTGCCACATCCCAACAGCCACACCTTCAGCATCAGTGTGAAAGGTCTGTATGTGGATAGAGACGTGCACGTGTAGGGCTCCTCACACAAGGTGGAATCTCCATTGTCAGTCACACAAACCAAGCCTGCACACACCCCATCCTTTACATGGAGTGCAACATGACTTATGGTTGTATGGGATAACAGTTCTCTGTGGAGTGGGCCTGAAAACTGGCCCTGTATCTGGACACTGGATCACATCTATTCCTTGCTGTAGAAAAGCTTGTTTCTCTGCAGCCGATTTTGTCAACATGGGATGTATTTTTCCCCTAACCAGTGCCATATCTGGTGGTTGTTCGGTTTCTTGTTCCTTCTGCACCTGCCCTCTGACTAGCTTATTGTGCTAGTTGTTATGCTGTGTCACCTTGCAGCATCTTAGCAGGATCAATGGCAGCTTTTGATCAGATGTAAGACCTTTTTTAAAAAAAATCCAGACATAATGGACTAATCTCATCATAATGCTTTTTTGTATGGAAACATCACCTCTTAACAGGTTTTTTTTTAGTTTATCATTACAGTCTCAAATTTCTGCTCCTCTTTCCCCGACTTTCATTCTAACTAAGCAAAGGGTGCACTGTGGAGTTCTCTAGAATCTGGTAGGAATCTACAGAAATATCAATTAAAACTTAATTTAAGCAACTTTTTTTGACTAAACATTTCCTGCTGATTGCTTTGATGTAGGCTGTAATCAGTTGGTCATCCCTGAAATCTTTTTAAAGATTTTTTGAGACAAACAGATGTTATTCCATTATGCTCTGTAGGAAATCCCCAATCATTAAAATAGAATTTAACATAACATAGTCATTTTTAAATACATACTAATACAATGATGCATTTGTTTTCAAGTAGGCATTACATCACGTGTAGCTGTGATGTCAGGATCTAACAGTCCAATTAGACTATTGGATATATAGGGGGAAAGAAAGTTAAAATAATGGTACCATTATTTTCTAAAACATATTCTAATGTGTGGTAAAGGTTGGGGGACTTATCAAGTGGTAAAGCTCCCACATAAGTTGGTCATTTGTAGTAGTCCAAGGCAGGTGACATTTAGAGGGGAAGGTTCAGGTTTCATGACTAGAGTAATCTTGCAATGGCCAGTCCTTGCTTTTGACACATGGTTTTTTGTACTGTTTCAGGCTGCTGGTCCTGTCGTGGCAAGGGCTTAGCATCATTGGCTGCTGCTGAGGCCTGGGGAATTTGAGGATCGCAGTCGGGCCTCCACTGGAAGGAGTGGGGCAGTCCCAGGGGCTGTTCTGGAGCTGAGGTCCTGAGGGAAGAGATGTGTCAATGGGTGCTCCCATGACCACATTCTCTTCTGGGTCCGAGAGTTCTATATCAGAGGCTTTTCCTTCTGAGGAGGAGGAATTGGAACTGTGGATCATGACAGGTTTTTAGAGCCTAGGCTCAGATTTCTATGCCAAGTATTTACATACTTTGAAAGATTTAAATATTTGTTGTTGTTGTTGTTGTTGTTGTTCAGTTGTTAAGTCGGGTCCGACTCTTCGTGACCCCATGGACCATAGCACACCAGGCCTTCCTGTCCTCCGCTCTCTCCCGGAGCGTGCTCAAGTCCATATTCATTGCATCGGTGATGCTATCTAGCCATCTCATCCTTTGCCGTCCCCTTCTCCTTTTGCCTTCAGTCTTTCCCAGCATCAGGGTCTTTTCCAGGGAGTTTTCTCTTCACATTAGGTGGCCAAAATATTTGAGCATCAGCTTCAGTATCTGTCCTTCCAATGAGCAGTCAGGGTTGATTTCCTTTAGGACTGACTGATTTGACCTCCTTGCAGTCCAGGGGACTCATAAGAGTCTTCTCCAGCACCACAGTTCGAAAGCATCAATTCCTCGGCGCTCAGCCTTCCTTATAGTCCAGCTCTCACAGCCATACATTGCTACTGGGAAAACCATAGCTTTGGTTATATGAATCTTTGTCGGCAAGGTGATGTCTCTGCTTCTTACTACGCTGTCTAGGTTTGACATAGCTTTCCTCCCAAGGAGCAAGCGTCTTTTAATTTCATGGCTACAGTCACTGTCTGCGGTGATCTTGGAGCCCAAGAAAATAAAATCTGTCACTGCTTCCATTTCTTCCCCTTCTATATGCCAGGAAGTAATGGGGCCAGATGCCATGATCTTAGTTTTTTTTTTATGTTGAGTTTCAAACCAGCTTTTGCACTGTCCCCTTTCACCCTCAACAAGAGGCTCTTTAGATCCTCTTCGCTTTCTGCCATTAGGGTGGTATCGCCTGTGTATCTGAGGTTGTTGATAATTCTCCCAGCAATTTTAATTCCGATCTGTGATTCATCCAACCCGGCGTTTCTCATGATGTACTCTGCATATAAGGTAAATAAGCAGGGTGACAATATGCAGCCTTGTCATACTCCTTTCCCAATTTTGAACCAATCGGTTGTTCCATGTCCGGTTCTTACTGTTGCTTCTTGGCCCTCGTACAGGTTTCTCAGGAGACAGGTAAGGTGGTCTGGTACTCCCATCTCTTTAAGAATATGCCAGAGTTTGTTGTGCTCCACACAATCAAAGGCTTTAGCGTAGTCAATGAAGCAGAAATAGACATTTTTCTGGAATTCTCTTGCTTTCTCCATGATCCAGCGAATGTTGGCGATTTGATCTCTAGTTCCTCTGCCTCTTCGAAACCCAGCTTGTACTTCCGGTAGTTCTCGTTCACATGCTGCTGAAGCCTAGCTTGTAGGATTTTGAGCATCACCTTGCTGGCATGTGAAATGAGCGCAATTGTACGGTAGTTTGAACACTCTCTGGCATTGCCCTTCTTTGGAATTGGAATGTAAACTGACTTTTTCCAGTCTTGTGGCCACTGATGAGTGTTCCAAATTTGTTGGCATGTTGAGTGCAGCACTTTAACAGCATCATCTTTTAGGATTTTAAATAGCTCAGCTGGAATACTGTCATCTCCGCTAGCTTTGTTGTTAGTAATGCTTCCTAAGGCCCACTTGACTTCGCTCTCTAGGATGTCCAGCTCAAGTTCAGTGACCGCACTATCATGCCTATCAGGGACATTCAGATCTTTCCTGTATAGTTCTTCTGTGTATTCTTGCCACCTCTTCTTAATCTCATCTGCTTCTGTTAGGTCCCTGCCTTCTTTGTCCTTTATCATGTCCGTCTTTACACAAAACGTTCCCTTGAGATCTCTGATTTTCTTGAAGAGATCTCTAGTCTTTCCCATTCTGTTGTTTTCCTCGATTTCTTTGCATTGTTCATTTAAGAAGGCCTTCTTGTCTCTCCTTGCTATTCTCTGGAACTCTGCATTCAGTTGGGTATATCTTCCCCTTTCTCCCTTGCTTTTCGCTTCCCTTCTTTCCTCAGCTACTTGGAAAGCCTCATCAGACAGCCACTTGGCTTTCTTGCATTTCTTTTTCTTTGGGATGGATTTCGTTGTTGCTGCCTCCTGAACAATGTTACAGAGCTCTGTCCATAGTTCCTCAGGCACTCTGTCTATCAGGTCTAATCCCTGAAATCTATTCCTCGCCTCCACTGTATATTCATAAGGGCTATGATTTAGGTCATACCTGAATGGTTTAGTGGTTTACCCTACGTTCTTCAATTTAAGCTGAAATTTTGCAATAAGAAGCTCATGATCTGAGCCACAGTCGGCTTCAGGTCTTGTTTTTACTGACTCTATAGACCTTCTCCATCTTTGGCTGCAAAGGACATAATCAATCTGATTTCGATATTGACCATCTGGTGATGTCCATGTGTTGAGTCGCCTCTTGTGCTGTTGGAAAAGAGTGTTTGCTACAATCAGTGTGTTCTCTTGGCAAAACTCTATTAGCCTTTGTCCTGCTTCATTTTGTACACCAAGGCCATGCTTGCCTGTTATCCCGGTGATTTCTTGACTTCCTACTTTAGCATTCCAATCCCCTATGATGAAAAGGACATTTTTTTTGGTGTTAGTTCTAGAAGGTGTTGTAGGTCTTCATAGAACTGATCAACCTCAGCTTCTTCGGCCTCAGTGGTTGGGGCATAGACTTGAATTACTGTGATGTTGAATGGTTTGCCTTTGATTCATACTGAGATCATTCTATCGTTTTTGAGATTGTACCCCAATAGTGCTTTTCCCACCCTTTTGTTGACTATGAGTGCTACTTCATTTCTTCTAAGGGATTCTTGCCCACAGTAGTAGATATAATGGCCACCTGAATTAAATTCGCCCTTGCTTGTCCATTTTAGTTCGCTGATTCCCAAGATGTCGATGTTCAATCTTGCCATCTCATGTTTGACCACCTCCAGCTTACCTTGATTCATTGATCTGACATTCCAGGTTCCTAAACAATATTGTTCTTTCCAGCATCGGATTTTCTTTTCACCACCAGACACATCCACAGTTGAGTGTCCTTTTGGCTTTGGCCCAGCCACTTCACTCTTTCTGGCGCTACCTGGAAATTCCCTCTGCTCTTCCCCAGTAGTATATCAGACACCTTCCGACCTGAGGGGCTCATCTTCCGGCGTCATCTCTTTTAGCCTTGTGATACATTCCATGGGGTTTTCTTGGCAAGAATACTGGAGTGGGTTGCCATTTCCTTCTCCAGTGGACCACATTTTGTCAGAACTCTCCACCATGACCTGTCCGTCTTGGGTGGCCCTGCACAGCATAGCTTATGGCTTCACTGAGTTACGCAAGCCCCTTCGCCACAACAAGGCAGTGATCCATGAAAGGGTAAATATTTGTACTCATCACTATTTATTTATTTGTTTATTTGTTTGTTTGTTTATTTATTACATTTCTACACCACCCAACAGCTGAAGCTCTTTGTGCAGTTATGCCTACACTAGGCATTTTTTTAATATTCACTTCAGGGATTTTAATTTTTTTTAAGCAAGAAACTGCCGTCATATATCTGAAGTTATGGTTCCGTGTGTATTATGTGATTAGGGGGCTGGGTGGGTCATGTATATATGATTCATCTTGATTTTAAGGTTTAACTTGAGTATTATTGTAGGTTCGTTCACTTTTTGGTTGGTTGGTTGGTTGGTTGTAGTTGTCATGTGTGCATGGTCACAATTCTTTTGGAAGTCTCTTTAACATGAATTGATTTCATTAGGGCTTGAATATGAAACCATCTTGGTGGAATGTCCTCCACTAACCATCTTGCTTGGTACATTTCTTAGGACCAAACACCATATCTACCAACACCTCTTCGATAGGTTACCCCACAGAAGCAGTACAATTGTCAAGAGCTGAGATGATATTCTAACAGTGCAGTCCTATACATATCTACTTGGAAGTAAGCCCCATTGAGTTTAATAGATCCTACTCCCGGAGAAGTGGATGTCTACTTTACACTTCACTATGGTAAGTGAAAATGCAAGCTGTTCTCTTTGAGTACTCAGGTACAATATAGATCTGACCTCTTTTTAGTGTGCATGTGCATGTGCACATTTGTATCTGATTATCCTAGGCTGCAGTCTTGAACAGTTTCTAGGGGCTACCTCACAATGAACACAGCAGGATTTACCGCTGAGTAAGCATGTTACTAATCCATATTTTCCATATTAAAACTGCCTGGGACACACTGTACATTGTTCTATTGGCAACGCTGATGTTGGATTTTTTCAGGTCACACAGAAAGCAAGGGTTGCTGTGTTGGCCATGAGCAATATTCCAAAACGCATGTTAGTGTAAAAAATCACAAAAAAATGTGAAAGTTTTTTGTAAGATCTTACCTGATTAAGGGATCTGGAGATCTCAAAACTCTGCACATTTTTTGGTGATCTTTTGGTTGGCCTAATCATAGAATCATAGAATAGAAGGATGGGAAGGGGCCTATAAGGCCATCGAGTCCAACCCCCTGCTCAGTGCAGGAATCTAAGTCAAAGCATCCCTGGCAGATGGCTGTCCAGCTTAATCTTGAATGCCTCCAGTGTGGGAGAGCCCACCACTTCCCTGGGTAATTGGTTCCATTGTCATATTGCTCTAACAGTCAGGACGCTTTTCTTGATGTTTATCTGGAATCTGGTTTCCTATAACTTGAGCCCAGTATTCAGTGTCCTGCATCCTGGGATGATAGAGAAGAGATCCTGGACTTTCTCTCTGTGACAACTATTCAAGTACTTGAAGAGTCAAGTACTCATATCTCCCCTCAGTCTTCTCTTCTCTTCTCAAGGCTAAACATGCCCAGTTCTTTCAGTCTCTCATAGGGCTTTGTTTCTGGTCCACTAATCATCTTCATTGGCCTCCTCTGAACCCTCTTCAGCTTGTCTGAATCCTTCTTAAAGTGTGGTGCCCAGAACTGGACACAGTACTCCAGATGAGGCCTAACCAGTGCTGAGTAGAGAGGAACCAGTACTTCATGTGATTTGGAAGCTATACTTCTATATTAATGCAGCCCCAAATAGCATTTGCCTTTTTTGCAGCCACATCATTGTTGGCTCATAATATTAGGTATTACACTAATATGGATTTTGGAGTTTTTTTCACAATCATGCCTGATTTCCATGAAATGAGCACATTAACACAGCACTTTGAACCTACTCATATCACGCTATTGACTATGATATCACAAAGGAAAATATGTAAACAATGACTATGAAATATGTTGTTGCTAGCTAAGAAGAATATTTCAACATTTCCTGAGTTAGAGCACCATTCTTCATGATTCAGAAGTTCCACACGTTCAGGGACTTCCTGTTCTCTTCTGTGATGTCAAATGTTCCATGTACATATAGGTGTCAACTTTTCAGCGCATTATCCAGCTCATAGAAGATAACAGGGAAGTCTCTGTGCACAGAACACTTGAAGTGTGGATTGAAGGCTCCTATATGCACACTGATGCCACTGTGGTTTTGTAGTGCATGACCTGGAGGCAGCAACAATCTGTTTCCACATTTCCGAACTGAAGGTTAGTGCCTGGTTAATTCTCATTTCGGTCCAGTGAAGTATTTAGATGCGGTCTTAAGGGGAAAGCTAAACAGATGTACTGCAAAAAGGTATAGCAACCAAGGAAATATTGCAAAGTACTGAAAAGCTCTGACTGCACACGTGTCGAGTTAAAAGTTTGAAAACAAAAACAAATTGGGTGACATTTCAATTATTTTTTAATGTTTTTGTCAAAAATGTAAAACCAACACATTTGCAAAAGGAAAATACTTTCCAGTCAGACATAATTGTATGTTTATTCCCATTTTGATTCACTGTTTTGTGTTCTGGTTTGCCAGATATAATACGTGTCTGAAAGAGGGGTCTGAATGAAAACCATTCTTGGGTACAAGGTTGGCTGTTTTATCAGAACAGCCTGGAGGACCTCTAAAATGTGCACATCAACAGTATGTATAAATTATAGTCAACTAGACTATAATTTTGGTACGACAACATCAACGTGAGTTTATAGGAATTTAATAGTATTTATGTTTCTTCTTTTCTCCCTCTCCTTAACTTCTTCTATGCTTTCCACATTCTGTGCTAACTTTTTTATTTATGAACACAACACTTTACCAACATTACCCCTATTCGGGGGGGGGGGGAGGTGGAGGGAGAGAGAGAATCTCAAGGTTTACATTTGGCAAACGATCACACTGTGAGTGCAAAACACAGCTGGAGTATGTATAATGAGACAACTTCATTGTGTACCCAAATAATCGTGTTGCAACGTGGAGGGGGAAAAAAACAAGACAGGGGATATTTATACCAACTTAATGAGGCCCTATTCAAAATCCAGCTGTGAAAATGTGATTAATCCACACACCCTCTGGGCCCAAGACGAAAGAGTGTATCCTGTGTTAAGTTTAATTTGCACATACACTGAACTGCATTGTGTTTCTCATATCTAACTTCGTACCTTCCAAACGCGTTAACAGCAAACATATATACAGCCTATGTATACATACCACCAAGCCATCTGGGAGTAGCTTGGTCATCTTTGTGGCAAGGAGAACTTCATCACCCATCAACTTCCATTGCATTATATGTGTGGTAAAATGGTGGTTATTCAGGTGCTCCGGAAGGATACTTTGGTCAACTGTACTGAAAGCCCTGGAGAATCAAAAGGGTCATATTCCCCAGTCTGTTGCCCACCCCTGATGTAGACAATCTATTTCATCTAAAAGCATCTGGAGCTGATATTGCAGCCCATTCAACTACTTTGGCCAGGAAAAGTCTATAATCCCACAGTTCCAGGGGACTGAGGGAAGACTTATTTAATAATGGTTATCACAATGGTTTCTTTAAGGACAGATTGATGGTGTTATTAGTCCTTCATGCACTGATGTGTTGGTCATGACCAACATGGAATGTAACCACCTTCCACAATAAGCCATTACCAGTCAAGCTGGAGGGATAAAGTAGGCATGTGATAGGGTGAACTGTACAAATGTTTTGTCCTCAAATTTCCATGCTAACAATTGAAAGTTGTCCAATATTATGAGACAAGAGGAGGCTCTGGATGTCTCTGTTATAGACACTTGTCCATAACATGGAATCAAAGTTGAAATATATCTGAGTGATTTCCCCACTCCCCAACACACACAAAACTGCATCCTGTCTACTAAAATGCAGCAAGATGGAGAGTGGATTGAAGCAAACCATTTATTACTTGGAAAAGTTCCACTGGATGAAGCTGCAGACACAATAGAAAAGGAAGATCACCCTATTCAGGAGTCCCACTGCTAAGTAAAGTCAACACATGAGGAGGGGGAGAGTGCTAGCCCTCCCCCCCTGTTTTCATCACCCTCTACACATTAATTGTAAATGTTCTTTTCCACCAGATTTCTAGGTGTAATGGGTGGGTTTTAGCTTGCCACTTTTGTAGGAACAAGTTAGGATCACTTCGCTCTTCACTTACTTTCCTCTCATTGTCTGCATGAGTAGGTTGGTAGGAGGGCAATAAAAAATAAAAAAGCCCAGCATTATTAAACATAAGCCTAGCAAGATGAGTGTTCCATGCCGAGGATTTGTAATTTGTTCCCCAAAAGTACACTTAGTTCTGGTGTATTGTAAAATGCATCAGTGCAGACACAAAGCTAAATGTACAGGAAATGAATGAAGAGTCATTCATAGTATTAGCTGTGTGCATTTGACTTCAAACCATCCAAATGCAATTGTCTTCAAATGACTACTTCATTCTCCAGGGCATTGAGAGAAACTGGAGTATATTACTTGCTTGCAATTTCTGTTTATGAAAGAAGGATATATATGTAGCTTGGAATATGTTCCATGAAAGTCTGGTGGTCTGATCTCTGTTATGCTGGGGAACTGTGGAATAAATCCAGTAATCTCTATTTGAAAATTTCCACTACCTGTTTTGTTGATGAAATGGAGGGAGTAGGAAGAATAAATTGGTCCCTGCCACTAAGGCCTGGTGCTCTACAGAGTACCAAATAAAACTACAGTTTAATTTATGTGCAGTTTTTCTTTTAAAGAACAGTGAGGGACTGGATGTGGGCAAACAAACTGAGTCTCAATCCAGACAAAGCAAAGGTCCTACTGGTCAATACTCAGGCCATCCTGGGATTGGGAATACAACCTGTTCTGGATGGGGTTACACATCCTCTGAAGGATCATGTACACAGCTTGGGGATGCTGTCAGATCCTGTGCTGCTCATAGATGGCCAGGTGGCAGTGGTGGCCAGGACTGCTTTTGCCCAGCTTTCTTTGGTGCACCAGGCAGTTGCATCCCTTCCTGGGGAAGGTAGATCTAGTCACAATGATCCATGCCTTAATCATCTCATGTTTAGATTACTGTAATATGCTCTATGTGGGGCTGCCCTTGAAGAGTGTCTGGAAACTTCAACGAGTGCAAAATGCAACAGCCAGACTTTTGTCGGGTGTGTGATTTACCATATGATATAACACTGGTCTTGAAACAGCTTCCACTTTGTTTCTGAGATCAATTCTAGGTGCTGGTTCTTATCTATAAAACCCTAAATGGCTTGGGACCAAGGTGTCTGAAAGAGTGCTTCCTGTATCAGCCTGCCCATCATCTGTGGCCCTGTTGCATGTTCCACCTCCTAGAGAGTTGAGGCTGGTGGACACTGGTAACAGAACCTTTTGTATAGCAACATCCCAGCTTTGCAACTCCCTCCACAGGGCGGTTAAGGTAGACTCCTCTTTAGTGCCCTTTGGACAGCTGGTGAAGACAATATTGCTCTGCCAAACTTTTCATATTCAGTGCCACTCTCTGTTTTTATCGTTAATCCCCAGTTTTCAAATAGCTTTTAGGGTTTTGTGTCTTTATGTATTTTATCCTTTGTATTGCTTTTATTGTATTTATTGAATGAATGATCCAAAAATATTCTAAATAAAATAAATGGGGGGGGGGTGTAAAGCAGCACAACAACCAAGCAACAAGGAGGCTGTCAATCCACTGTGGATGCCGTCAGTCTTAAGGTAAATGGCATAAGATAGAAAGACTAACAACAGAGTATTCACACATATATTTTAAGCTAAACATTTTGGCTTCTGCCCTCATCAATAGCTGTGCTGTTACATTTATATATAAATACAGAATATGTTTGGAGATAGATGAGAGATATTTCTGTAATTCTTGCTCTGAGTTCCCATGCCTGAAAAGTTCCTGAAAAGGGCTCGGTGTAACTTGAAAGACTGATTGCTGCATTTTGAACATTAGCTGGACAACTAAATGTATCATCTTACTTCATTTGTGGCTTGGGGCTGATGCTTAATGGAATGTAGGATCAAACAAGTGGGTTATCAGTCTTCGATGGCCTCCTTATATCAGGAGAAAGCAACCTTTTTTGAGTTGTGGGCACATCTGGCAATTTGAGAAACTGTTGTGGGAACTACCACAGAACAGCTGCCATGGGAGGCGTGGCTAGCCACAAAGGATAAATAACTTGCCCAAAAGACTGATTACGAGTCCGAGGTGGGGGCTGAGCCTGAACACACTAAACAGCTCCTTTGAACCCACACTTTTCAGCACCAACAGAATCAATTTGTTAACGGAAAAAGTGGGAGGAGCGGGGCACCATGGTGGGTGCCAAGGAAGTTGTCCAGGGGCACACTTGTGTCTGCAGGCACCACGTTGTTACCCCTGCCTTATATGGCCTTAGACAAATCATAATTCCAGAGTCCGACAACACACATCTCTACATGTCTCCTCAAAAGAAAGTCCATGGAGTCCAATGGCAGTGGGGGGTGGGGACTTCACAATAACAGAATGAGAAGTACATTGGAGTATTACCTGGATTTTCATGGAATCAGCTGAGATCTGTCAGGGATACATGAAGCAAGATAAGCTGAGTGTACACATACAGTACCTTTAAAATCTGGTTTTCATGGGTCACACAGTGCTTGAAAGGAACATACTTCTGGTTGGGGTGGGGGGGAGTGGAACTGAACGTCATCAACCTAGCAGGGGCTGCTCAACCAATGAGAGAGGCTTGTTTTCTGCCCCTGGCCAGGCTCCCCCCTGTTACTTCATTATTATGAATGGAGAGCAACTAATTCGCAATTCTGATGTCTTCCCCCGCTACTACATTATCTCCCCTTCTTTTCCCCAATGTGAGCACCTTTGTCTTGAGAAGCCAAAATCCCTGATTCTTGAGTGCAGCATCTGAAGACTCCCCCTGAGAGCAGCCACAGGAGAACAAGAAAGACTAATAACTGGAGGGGGGAAACTGTCTTTAAAAGTGGTTTTGGCCCATGGTTGTTTTAATAGGCTTCTTGAGTTGCTTTGCCTATTTATAATTTGTGTTTATATATGTATTAATGAGGCATATATAATTTTACAAGACACTATAATTGTAGAGCCACTCTTTCTGCACAGGAGAGAGCCCAATTAATGATTTTGCAATTAGTCTCATTGGCTTAAATAAAAATCTTCATATGGGCGAGCACTAATCACATAAAAACATTTCAGTGGCTAGCTATAAAAAGCCAAAATAAAATGCTGCATAATGAAACAGTAAATATTCTACAAGACAGAACCGCAGTGCACTATAGTCAAATGATTCATTCAGAGGTGAAAGACCAACATGAGATTGGAAAGGAAACTTTCATCTCCCAAGGAAGTAATCTAACCAAACTGCAGGATTCCTCAAGGGATTACCCAGATCTACTGGCAGATTGCCAGGGAGAGGTGACCAGGTGCTAGATCTACACTAGTGCTTTTTATCGGTATTGAAGCACACCGATAATTGTTGGGGTGCATTCTGCATACTACTTTTCTAGTGTTATTTCCTGCTTTTTATTCAATATTGTCCAAAATACCGTAACAGATGCCACGAGGTGCTATGAGGTATAAATGCGCAAGAGGGTGTTTATTTTATTTATTCATTTATTTATTTCATTTCTACACTGCCCAATAGCTGAAGCTCTCAGCATGGTGGGATCATACTGATATGACATGATGTGTAGATTTGGATGCGCGAAAGCTCTAGAGGATTACTTTCTGTTTTGTTTGGGGTGGGGGTTAGAACTGAGAAACAGGTTCCATTGAAAGACAAAATTACTAATGTATACTACTCTTAACAATGTATTTGGGATCCACCAAATGATTTTGACAATGGCTTGGCTTTGAAACTTCAGTAATTTTCATAAAAGCTTTCTACATTGTAATGCAGTGCTGAAATAAGCTGCTGTTGGTTCACAGGCCCAAGTAAAGAGAGTGTCCTATTCTTATTACAAAGATACTGCACAATGAACACTTTATACCTGAGTGGCAGCAGGAATTACAAAGCGTTATTGTTCCCAGGCCTCCCTAGGTAATTCTAGTGTTGTGATGTTGCTGACAGGGCTGGCTGGCTTCCTTCTTGACAGAACAAACATCAAGACGCCACCAAGGCATCTCCCCCGCCCACCCCATACACTTTGGCCTCTTCTTTCCCTTCAGATCTTGTGCATTCTCCCATTGAGCAATAGTAATTATGGTTCCACAACCCCTGGTAAATACTTGAGTGAAACAATGTTATGTAAGTCTGCTTTGCCATGCAAAGCCAAATTCATGGTGTTCTGAGGAAAGATGTCTAACTTGCCCAGGAGGCAGAACAGAAAACAGAGCTAGGATGGCGGCACATTAGCACTCTGCCTGACACTTTGCCAAGCACGGTTTAGAGAAGAAAAGTGTTGCCATCTTTGCTCAGACTGAGTCTTCGCAATAAGGCATGACAAGTGTGGAGAGAGGGCAAGAGCTGACCAGTGAGTACCAGGAACAGAGGAAAAGAGAGGTAAGCCCCTTCCAACATTACCTTAAATGCAGAGATGCAGAAACTCCGGCCCATGGGCCTGATCTGGCCCACAGAGGTTCTGCATCCAGACTCTGGAACCTCCTTGAGTTCCTCCAGGGGGCGGGGCTTGGACTACAAGCTCCACCCCCTGGAAGAATCCCCTCTGGAGAAATCCCTGCTATTATTTCTGATCTCAGTGGGCTGCAGGGGACTTGGCCAGTGCTGGGAGGAATGGCTGCTCTTCTCAGCACTGGCCAAGTCTGCCATCACATGCCTCTTGCTACCCCCTGATGGGGATGGGGAGAGGCCTGGAAAGGAGACACCCAGCTCAGCTGTTGCTGGGAGAAGCCACTCCTCCCAGCACCAACCGAGTCCCTTTCTCTGAGCTGGGAACTCCATGCCTCTATCAGCACGGGGAAAAGAAAAATGGTCAGGGTGGGGTAATGATTTCAGTGGATGTAGCCATGCCCACTGACATCATCCAGCCTGGTGGGGGGCAGGCATCTTAAACTAGTTCTGCGCCCCTGCTTTAGTGGCACGGGAAATGCTGCGATGTGACTGCTTTTACATTGCCGAGTATCATCAGACATCTATGGTCACTTGGGAAAAGTCCATGTTGGAGCTTTTTCGCATGTCAGTGTTGCTCCAGTTTATGGAAGGGGGGGCAAAACTGGTGTGGGAAGTGCTGCTACACCAAATTTTCATGAGGCTGGATTTTCCAGGGGAAATTGCAGTGGGGGAGGGTCCATAGAAGGATTCCATCTTCTGTGCATTTTTTCATGTCTGTTCTTATCCATCCTTTCCCCATTCTGCCACTGCTTTGGTGCCCCTTTCTCCCTCTTTTTACTTTAAAGGGCATTGATACTGCACAGTTCCAACCAATCAAGGATCAAGTCATGATGTTTTGGCTATATGATGACATCACAGAGGGAAAATAACACTCCCCCTGCCCCGTTCATCGAATGCAGGAGAAGGAATTCATGCTCATTGTCCAGATGATTGCTTCCTGCCTTGCTGTACTGTCTGCCAACATGGAAAGTCATTTACCCAGATACAGCTCTACCGTTAAGTGCAGTTCCAAATTACTAACCGCCACAGAATGAGTAAATTCATTCAGATTGTGGATGTCTTCTATCCTAACTCACTGAATTACTTTATGTCTTTAAACATGTCTTTATGGCTTGCCTGCTGTTTATCATACAATAATCCCAAAAGGGAGGGGGTACACACAATAACACACAATAAAATAATACAGCATTGACAAAACACCTAATCAACAGGTGAGGAAAGTAACACATAAATACCAGCAGAACTGCACAATGAGATGCACTTTTGGATATTCAGAGGAATGTGCGTACCCATCCTTATTCTGTGTGCAACTGGATCAGGATTAGAGATCACTAAAAGGGACACATTTCTTTTTCTTCCCAACTGCTGGCCTCTTCTGAATAGTTTCACACCCCTTTGCTGAGGGGCGCCAAAAAATTGGCCAAAGGGAACGGTCATTTTGCAGGGGGAGGGATGGGAGAAGCAGGGATGCTCAACCTCACTGCGATTCTCTCAACTCCACTTTGAAGCTCGGTTCACCTTGTTCCTGTCCTTGTTTGCAACCTGTTTTTCTTTTCATTCAAATGGGAAACAAGCACATTTCAAAGGACAGGTGCGCATTCATGTGCACAGTTTTCAAAAGTGAGCACTTTCCCCCCCATTGACAAAAGTGTGGAAATGGACTTTTTTAAAAAAATTGCATTTTAAAGTACGCAGTGCCACAAAAATGCACATTTCTCAAACATGATCTCAAGTTTGGGCATATGCAATCTCTTGGGGGAAAATGCACTCGTGTTTGTGTTTGCATTTGGGCTTGCAAACGAGGCAAGTTCTGATGATTTGTGAACAGAAACTAAATTCTCATACATCCCTAAAATGCATCAGCCTGTTTCAGGTTAGCACTAAATGGGAAGTCTCCACATGTTGGATGTTTTTCCACATGACTGTAGACCTGAAGATGTTGCCAGAACAGTAGCCCTGTGCTGCTAAGGCAATGTCAGAAGAGTGCATCAGGTGGAAATGTGCAAGTTGTGGTACAATTACAAAATTCATAACATACCAGAAGGCAGGAGCTAGGTGCAGTATCAGTTGGAGAGAGCCAGTGTGTTGTAGTGGTTAGAATATTGGATTCGGACTGAGGAGGTCCAGGTTCTACCCTCTCAGCCATGAAGCTCACTGGGTGACTTCAAGCTACTCACTGACTCTCAGCCGAACCTACCTCACAGGGTTGATGAGAATAAAATGGAGAGGAGGAGGATCATGCAAGATCATGCAACCACCTTGGGTTCCTTGCAAGAGGAAAAGCAAAAAGGCGAGAAATAAACAAACAAACAAACAAACAAACAGCATCTTCGTAGATTTGCCAAGGTTGGCCCTAAGGATGAATCTCTTATCAGTTTTTGATCCTGAACTCCATACTGCATGAACTTTTAGATGCCCTTTTTTTTTTTTGCTCATTTGTTATTTTAGGTTTACATAGGAATTATTTAAAAAAAATAAAACTAGCGCCTATCAACGCTTTAATTGGAAAAGAGAAAAATATCAGTTGAAGGGGGTTGTGTTACCCAAAGACTTATTAGCTTTCGTTTGCAGATTGGAGCCTAGCTTCTAATCTATGTAGCTGTGGATGGACTGGTGGGCGAATTTCAGGATGGGATGTTAATAAATCAAATGCCTTTTTTCAGTCAGTGACTGTCACAAAACCCCTTGGGCCCCTCTTTCCTTAAGCACTCTCACACACACAAAATGAGAGGCTTCAGTCTCGTGCCTTTAATTCATTATTTGCAGGTTCATTACAGATGCAAATCCTCGAAGACTGTCTGGCTACAGAGGAATGCCTCCAGGGGATTCAACTGGGATCACAGAAAGTTGCCTGCAGTTTGAAAGGGAAGCTATCTGGCTAGGCTAACCTAGGGAGGGATGCCCTGCCCCTCGCGTGATGCTCCCCTGCGTAGGCTCTCACGCATCGCTAACCGGTTCGAATGTCTAAGCTCTGCCCCTGACATTTCCCTCTTAGCTCCGTGTCTCCGCCTCGCATCTCTTAGGTCACAGTCCTCAAGCCCCTCCTCCTCCTGCTCGCTGCTTCTCACAGACGTGGGTAAGGAGGAAGCGTAATGTCCAGCCATCTGGGAGTTGGTAACCTGAGAAGCACGCCTACCCATATCTGAACTGTCTTTTGAAAATGCCCCCCCCCCCCCAGTTCTGGCTGCTCCTCTTCTGAATCTGAGCTGCTAACTATCTCCCTGTGCTCAGAATCAATCCTGACAGTTACCGTCTACCGTGTTTTCATTTCTCTTACCCCGATTGGGCTTCAATGCAGCAGCTTTGGAAGAAGATGAGTTAGGAAGCTAAAGTTAAGCAATAACAAGATTTCAGCTCTCACAACAAGGCTCACATTATATTGTTGAAAATTAATGAAAAGTGGGGGCAGAATCTGCAATAACATCAAACTATTATTATTTTTCATATTCACTTGACATAGTAGTGAATGTAATTATAATGGGAAATCTTTTGCATGTGAAAAAGAAGTGTAAGAGAGAAGCTACACGCTTTGCCAAAGGGATTTTTTCGTGTTCCTTTCCTATTTCTTTAAACTGGGCTATCACTATTTAAAATGTTTTTAATCCACGGACATGTGATCAATGCTGCTTTTAAACATGTACAGCAGTTATTTAGTGGTCGTAAGGTGCAATCCAATGTGTGTTTAGACAGAAAAAAAGTCCTATAACTCCCAGCATTCCCCAGCCAGCATTTCTTTAAACTGGATGCAGGAAGGTCTGACTGAACTGAATGTGCAAATAGATTACCCCCTTGCTTCCTGCCCTTGTCCATGTGCCTCCTTCTCCCAGAAGGACCTGAAGCTTGAAAGAGGAAATACTCCCAGCAAGCCAGGGCCCCAAGCATCATGGGAAGGGCTGTAGATCAGTGGTATAACACATGCTTTGCTTCCTGGAGATCCCAGGTTCAGTGGCATGTTGCTGCTGTCAGTTAGAGCATTTCTACATGAGGCCTTTATCCCGCACCCTCAGCGGGGCTTCTGCTTCCAGAGTCTTTGTGGGATTAAGAACGGGTCCTTTACATGTGCCTTTTTCCAGGATCTTTTTTCTCTTTCCTTCTATATGTTTCATTATACAACCACTAGATGGCACTATGGTATAGCAGAATTGCACTTTTACATGCAGCTTCTGTGGTGGGATGAGAAAATAATACAGACTTTCTTCATGATAAAAAAACCACGATAATGGTTGCAAAGAGTGGATGACAGGGTCATCTAAAGAACCCGCAAACTACCACAAGTGAGCAATCACAAGCACACAATAAAAGCCTCGTGTAGAAATGCCCTTATTCAGTGTAGACAATGCGGTATTAGATGGACTAATGTCTGACTCAGGCTTTTCTGTGGTGGTACCCACTTTGTGGAATGCCCCTTCCCCATGGTATGTGGGAGGCACCAACTGTGGCATGTTTTAGGTGCCAGGTAAGGAGCTGTCTTTTCTGGCCTTGCCTGCCTCATTGTGCTGCCCAGCTTGGTGACTGCTAGTTCTCTGATTTTAAATGTTTTGATAATTTTTATTTTTTGGTTTCAAATCTTTTAACTGTGACAGTTTATATTCTCTGTTTTACAATGTTATAGCTATTGACATTTTGTATTTTAAACTGCTTTGAGATGTATTTTTAGATATAGTCAAGCAATCTATAAATAGTTTGAAACAGATCACAGAATCATAGAATAGTAGGGTTGGGAGGGGCCTACAAGGCCATCGAGTCCAACCCCCTGCTCAGTGCAGGAATCCAAGTCAGAGCATCCCTGACAGATGGCTGTCCAGCCTCGTCTTGAACGCCTCCAGTGTGGGAGAGCCCACCACCTCCCTAGGTCATTAGTTCCATTGTCGTATTGCTCTAACAGTCAGGACGTTTTTCCTGATGTTCAGCCAGAATCTGGCTTCCTGTCACTTGAGCCCATTATGCCGTGTCCTGCACTCTGGGATGATCAAGAAGAGATCCTGGCCTTCCTCTCTGTGACAACCTTTCAAGTACTTGAAGAGTGCTATCATATCTCCCCTCAGTCTTCTCTTCTCAAGGCTAAACATGCCCAGTTCTTTCAGTCTCTCTTCATAGGGCTTTGTTTCCAGTCCCCCGATCATCTTTGTTGCCCGCCTCTGAACCCTCTCCAGTTTGTCTGCATCCTTCTTAAAGTGTGGTGCCCAGAACTAGACACAGTACTCCAGATGAGGCCTAACCAGTGCTGAGTAGAGGGGAACTAGTACTTCCCGGGATTTGGAAGCGATGCTTCTATGAATGCAGCCCAAAAGAGCATTTGCCTTTTTTGCAGCCACATCACATTGTTGGCCATATTCAGCTTGTGATCTACAACAATTCCAAGATCCTTCTCGCTTGTAGTGTGGTTGAGCTACGTATCCCCCATCTTATAACTGTGCATTTGGTTTCTTTTTCCTAGGTGCAGAACTTGGCATTTATCCCTATTAAATGTCATTCTGTTGTTTTCTGCCCAGCCCTCCAGTCTATCTAGATCACTTTGAATTTTGTTTCTGTCTTCCAAAGTATTAGCTATCCCTCCCAATTTTGTGTCATCTGCAAATTTGATCAGCATTCCCTGCACCTCCTCCTCCAAGTCATTCATAAAAATGTTGAAGAGCACTGGGCCCAGGACTGAGCCCTGCGGTACCCCACTCGTTACCTCTCCCCAGTTTGAGAAGGTCCCATTGAGAAGCACTCTTTGAGTCCGATTCTGTAGCCAACTGTGGATCCACCGAATCGTTGTTTCATCTAGCCCACTTTGAGCTAGTTTGCTCATCAGGATATCATGGGGCACTTTGTCGAAAGCTTTGCTGAAGTCGAGGTATATGATGTCTACAGCATTCCCACGGTCTACAAGGGAGGTTACTTGATCAAAAAATGAGATCAGATTTGTCTGGCAGGACTTGTTTTTGACAAATCCATGTTGGCTTCGAGTAATCACGGCATTGTTGTCAAGGTGCTTCCAGATGGATTGCTTTATGATCTGCTCCAGAATTTTCCCAGGGATTGATGTCAGACTGACTGGTCTGTAGTTCCCAGGTTCCTCCTTTTTACCCTTTTTGAACATAGGGACAACGTTAGCCCTCCTCCAGTCATCTGGCACTTCCCCCGTCCTCCATGATTTCTCAAAGAGAATAGACAGCGGTTCTGAGAGTTCTTCTGCCAGTTCCTTTATGACTCTAGGATGCAGTTCATCTGGCCCTGGAGATTTGAACTCATTCAAAGTAATGAGGTGTTCCTTGACCATATGCCTGTCGATCACAAGCTGCAATCCTGCCCCTTCAGCCTGTACTTTGCCTTTGCCAGGGGGGTCATAGACCCTCTTTTGGGAGAAGACTGAGCCAAAGTAGGAATTGAGCACCTCTGCCTTTTCTTTGTCATCTGTTATCGTTTTGCCATCCTTATTTAATAGCTGAACCACCATTTCTTTCCTCTGCCTTTTACTATGCACGTAGCTGAAGAAAGCCTTTTTGTTGTTTTTAACATCCCTCGCTAACCTCAGCTCATTCTCAGCTTTAGCCTTCCTGACGCCATCCCTGCAATTCTGTGCTATCTGCCTGTACTCTTCCTTTGTTACTTGGCCTTCTTTCCACTTCCTATATGTGTCCTTTTTTGTTTTCAGGTCATCCCTAAGCTTACTGTGAAGCCACATTGGCTTCTTCTGTTGTCTTCCACCTTTTCTTCTTGTTGGAATTGCTTGTGATTGTGCCTTGA
The DNA here is from genome assembly GCF_057233095.1 of Heloderma suspectum. NCBI lineage: Eukaryota > Metazoa > Chordata > Lepidosauria > Squamata > Helodermatidae > Heloderma > Heloderma suspectum. The sequence continues at coordinate 281,094,248 of NC_139458.1, forward strand.
GAATTTCCTTTTTTAAAAGCTCCCACCCATCTTGGACTCCTTTTCTCGCTAGCATTGCTTGCCATGGGACCTTACGGATCATTGTTCTGAGTTTATGAAAATCAGCTTTCCTAAAATCCAGGGTACGCGTTTGACTACACTCAGATTTTGCTTCCCTTAGAACCAAGAACTCAAGTACAACATGGTCGCTTTCCCCCAGAGTTCCTGTAACTGCTTCTTGATCCACTAAGTCATCTCTGTTGGTTAGGATCAAGTCAAGGATAGCCGATCCTCTAGTTCCTTCCTCTACTTTCTGTAGGAGGAAGTTATCTGCCACACAAGTCAGGAATTTCCTGGAGGGGCCATGTTTTGCAGAATTTGTCTCCCAACAAATATCGGGGAAATTGAAGTTCCCCATTACTACTACATCATGCTTCCTTAAAACATTGGCTATTTGCTTTTCAAAAGTTTCATCCTTGTCTTCTTGATTGGGTGGCCAGTAGTAGACTCCGACAACCAGGTTCCTTTTATTCTTTGCTCCATTTATTTCAACCCAGATGCTCTCGATGGGGCTACCAAGCTCCTCCTCCTGTATTTCTGTGCAGAGATATGTATTTTTCACATACAGTGCAACCCCACCTCCCTTTCTGTTCCTCCTGTTCTTTTTGAACAAGTTATATCCTTCAATTGCTGCATTCCAGTCATGAGAGTCATCCCACCAAGTCTCAGTTACACCTATCAGGTCATAATTTCCCTCTTGTATTAAGAGTTCAAGTTCGTCCTGTTTGTTTCCCATACTCTGGGCATTAGTATATAGACATCGAAGACCATGTGCTTCATAGTCTGGCTTTCTTCCTACATGTGTCTGAAGACTATTATTGGGTGCTATCAGAGCTGTTCTCTCCATTGCAGTGCATGCGCCTATGTCCATCGTTACCCCCAACATTACATCTCCCTTCCCCGTAGGATTCAGTTTAAAGCCCTCCTGATGAAGTTCTTCATGCTGTGGCCAAACACATTCTTCCCATCCTTTGTGAGGTGCAACCCATCCCTAGCCAACAGCCCATCTTCCAGGAAGTATAGCCCGTGGTCCCAGAATCCAAATCTCTCTCGTCGGCACCACCTTCGTAGCCAGTCATTCACCCGGAGTATTTTTCGTTCCCTTTCTATCCCTCTTCTAACTACTGGAAGGATGGATGAGAAAACTATCTGGGCCCCAAAGTTCTTGAGTTTCCTTCCCAAAGCTTCAAAGTCTGAGGTGATCTCTTCGTAGCTCCGCTTGGCGGTATCATTTGTTCCCACATGGATGAGAAGAAAGGGATACCTGTCAGTGGACTTTATGAGTGCAGGCAACCTTTCAGTCACGTCTCTAATCTGTCCTCCCGGGAGACAACATACCTGGCGAGTCCATGGGTCTTCGCGACATACTTGGGTCTCGACCCCACGCAGCAAGGAGTCTCCCACTACTACCACTCTTCTCTTCTTCTTCTTGTAGGCCTGGGTTTCATCGCCTCTGTTTGACTGACCTTTAGCCTCTTGCTCATTCTCATGCAGGTTCCCCTGTGATTCTTCCTCTGCAGGCTGTCCTCCAGTCTCATCTGCAAGTACCTGGAATCGGTTCCACAGCTCCACTGCTTCCACCGGTGCAGAGTGGCGTCTAGTTCTTCTTCCCCTAACTGTCACCCTTTTCCAAGGAGTATCCTCTATTCCATTTTTCTTCACCTCAGCATTTCCCACTGCCTCATCTTGCTGTTGCTCTTCAAGCTTCTGGTCTGCCCTTTGCTGCTGTAGTTCCCCCATTCTGTCCAAGAACTCTTCGTGTTCTCTTATTCCCCGGAGGGTCGACAGTTGCCGCTCCGGTCCACTTACTTTTTCCTCCAGCAGCGTGATCAACTTGCACTTGTTGCAGGTGTAGGCCATGTTGTTCTCCGGCAAGAAAACAAACATTGCACACACCTTGCAGGTCACCACCACTGGAGATTCTTGCCCTTCCATAGCCTCTTTTCCCTTTTTGTGTCTAGCTTTGTGATTGTTCTAGACTAGCCTGTGCCTGCTCCTCTACTCAGTAGAGGTTAAAAGCAGAGTCCCACTGGTGTGAAAGTGTGTGTTACAAGACAAATAAATGGAAAAAAGTTAGTTAAAATAAAAAATTAAAATAATTAAAAAAAAATGTTAGGGGCCTCCCCCTTGACCTCCCCTGGCCAACTCCTGTTTGCTCCCCCTGTTCGCTCACTCTGATCCCTAGCTCTCTGGGAGCTTGCCTGCTTCTGTAGTCCCTGGACCAGCTGGAGCAGCTTGCTCTGCTCTGCTCTGCTCTGCTCTGCTCAGCTGGGAGGCGGGAAACAGACTCAGGTCCCGGGTTCAATCCCCATCATCTCCAGATAGGACTAGGAAAGAATCCTGCCTGAAACCCGGGAGAGCCACTACCAGCCAGTGTCGACAATAACGGGCTAAATGAACCAATGGTCTGACTCACACCTTCTCTACGTTATGGGAAAATCCTGTCGCCTTACTAGGGCTTTCTGCTTCCGCTTCCGTAGCACGATTAGGGTGGGCTCCTTTAGACGATGACCACGTGTCAGGGAACTGAAAATGCCCTTTCTCTGCAGCCTCACCGCGGATAGGGATGTCAGAGAATTCTGCCACGGAATCCAGTGAGGCTGGATTCTAAGGAATCCGTGGCGGAACGGCCTCCCCCCTCTGCCACCCCACGGAATCCCCCGGGACAGAGCTTACCTGACGGCGGCTACGGCGGCGGCTCCAGCTGGTATCCCGGCCGGCCGTGGCCAGGCTGCTGCGGCCGCAAATGGCGGCCGTCGTAGCGGCCGCCATTTGCGTCCTTGCAATCAGCCGTGATGGGTTACATAAGTACTTACGTAGCCTATCAGGGCAAAGAGCAGGGATGCAAATGGCGGCCGCTACGCCATTTGTGCCCCTGCTCTTTGCCATGATAGGCTACGTAAGTATTTATGTAGCCTATCATGGTAAAGGCAGCCACGCAAATGGCGTAGCGGCCACCATTTGCGTCGCTGCTCTTTGCTGTGATAGGCTATGTAAATACTTACGTAGCCTATCATGGCTGACTTCAAGGACACAAATGGTGGCCGCTACGATGGCCGCCATTTGCGGCTGCAGCAGCCCAGCCACAGCTGGAACTCTGGCTGCGGCCAGCCCTGGCTGATGGCTCCGCAGAGCCGCCACTGAGCAGAGCCAGCCGGGGAGGATTCCGGGGAGTGGGACAGAGCGCCTCCCCCCCACCGCGGATTGCCCGGCACGGAGCCAGGTAAGGCTTTCGTACATCCCTAACCAGGGATTTCTCTATTTTCAATGAAACAGCACCATCTAGTGGCCAAATTACAGCACTGGCATTACACACTGGCGATATTCCACATTTTTTAATTATTATTTCAGCTGATCCCTGATCTATTTGAAAGCGGGATAAACAGGGGAAAGCGCAGGAGACGTCCTGGAGGTTGAGAATGTCATGTAAAGGACTTGCAAATTTCTGTGAGTGGCCAGTCACGAGCGTGCAATAATTTGCTCTTGTAGAGATGCCCTCGGTATAAGGCATCTTCCTGCGTAGTATGCTTCAGTATGGTAGTAACTGTTGTGTTCAAAGCTCTAGCACTATTAAGAGGAAGTTACTTGCTCTATTTTCACAAAAGTCCACGGTGCCCCTGGCTCATACTCTGATTTTGAAAACTTGGTTCAAGGAGTTGTTTTCCTCCTTGGACATTAGATGCCCCATTTCACTTGCTCTGTTGTATTCCTTGGGTTCTATCTACTACTTTATTTGTGATGGTTATTATTAACTTTGCCTCTATGACTGTTCCCCCCCCCCCCGGGAGGCAGGGAGTTACGAGTTATTGAGCTGCTCCCAAGATTTAAATTTGACTTTTCCAACAAGCTCTTATCTTTCACTGGTGGCCATTTTCTTCTAGCTGCCTTAAAATGTGTAATATGTTTTCCTAACGCCAACCAGCGGGGTTTAGGCTAGATTCTTTTGCTTGACTGCACTGCAGATACAAGAATTTTCCCTCTGGTTGGTGCTCCTGAGTATTATATCATTCCACTATGCCTGGAGGCAACAGTCCTTTCTTTCAGGCAGTCTGATGGTCCCTGTGTTACTTTATTTCAGTTTTAGTGGTTTTTTAATGAACCATTTCTGCCTTTGGTTGTACAGGTGCATTTTAAAAATATTCATCCATTCTTCTTTGATGCTTCTTTGATCCCATTGCCTCTTTGGGCTTTTGCACTGACTGTTCAATGCACATCAGTCATTGGTGATTCCATGCTTACAAATGCTACAATAGGCTTTCTTTGATGCCAGCTAATTTTTTAATTGCTTTTGGATTATTTCTCCAGCTAGTTTTGTCACATGTTTTTGTTCTTAAGGGAGCCTTTGAACTTATTGTTCTGCCTTGCTCAGGTCCTGTTTCTACTCTGAAGCTGAGAAGGATCTGTGGGCATCCTGTTATTTTATGTGCCCAGAAGAGAATGGCTGGTATCCAGATTTAATCCTATTAAAATATTTAAGACTCAAGTTAGTCATGACCAACTTAAGCCCCATTTATTTCAGTTGGTCTATTCTACATATGACTAAATCTGAATCCAACCCAATATGTTCCAACTATTGTGGTGGTCAGGCACCTGCGTTTGGTTAGTTGGTTTGGCCTGCAGGAGATGGGCTGGAACCAACTTTCACATTTGTCAATTTCTAAAAGATCAAGTTTTTTTTTCTCCCTTAGATTGTTTTGTTATACATATGGGAGAATGATTTGCCCCATATTCAGGGCTTAACACTCTTTCAGATGGCATCTGATTTGTGCGTGCTTAAACACCAGTTTCCTGGGGTTCTGTTAGTTTTGTTCCATATGGATCAGAGAGACATATTTGGCATGGGACTCTGTAAAAGTGAATATGATTTACAAGAGGGCCAACAATAATATTGACAAGTATGTTCTCCATCATGGAGGCAACCCAGGACCACTGTGGTCATAGCTTGACCACTGTGTTATAAGCATTAGTAAGCTCAAGAATGGATTACTGCAATGTGCTCTATATGGGGCTGCCCTTGAGGCTGCTCCGGAAGCTGGAGCTAGTGCAGAAATGAAGCAGCTCAGCTGTTGTTGGGAGCTGCCCCTTTTCAGCATGCAACTCCTTTGCCGAGGGAACTGCACTGGCATATTCACGATCAGGCCAGGTTTAAGGTATCAGTATTCAGTACTAGTGTAAAAAGCCCTAAACAACTTGGGACTAGGATACCTGAGGGACTGCCTCCTTCTTTACTAACCTGCCTGGTCACTGAGGTCATCGGAGGGCATGTTTCTGGTGGTTCCACAAGGATCCATGGCCTGGTTGGAGTAGACCAGGAAATGGGCCTTCAGAGTGGTGGCCCCCTTCTTGTGCAATTCCCTGCCTTTGGAGGTCAGGCAGTCGCCAGTGTTCTGTTCCTTCTGGCGCCTCCTGAAGACATTGTTGTTTTGAGAGGCCTTCCTTGCGTGACCAGCCATGGTTTATTAAATTCAACCTTATTGGAATTTGTCTTTTAAAAACATGTTTTAACTGTTTTAACCTGGTAATTCTTTTACCTTTGTTGTTCACCACTCTGAAATGTTCTGATGTGGAGCAATATATAAATATTGTAAATAATACGTAAATAAATAAACCCAGCAATTATTTATACAAATGACGACCGCTCTGGGTCTTATAGCATTCATTCTTTACCTCAGGGGTATTGAACCCCTTTCAGCCCAAGGGCAGAATTCAATTTTGGAGAAGCTCTCAGGGGCCTCCAGTGGTGGGCGGGGCCAAAGATAAAAGGGGCGGGGCCAAAGATACCAGCATACTTTAGCTTAATGCTCTTGCTGCCAGCAACAGCCTCCGGAGAGGCATCTCAACCTTTTAGAATGGGGGGTTGGGGAAACTGGACAAAAGCTGGGAAATCAGCAAGCGATTGGTGGTGGTGGGGAAATGGGTGGGGCCAAGGAAAGGGGTGTGGCCACCCAGAGAACCCCAGAGGGCCAGATTGGGACTCCTGGAGGGCTGGCTTTGGCCCCCGGGCCTGTGGTTCTACACCCCTGCTACAGGTTCTGCACCCCGGCTGCACCTGATGGTTGTTCTATTTTTCTGTTTGCTTCTGAAGTCTTTGTGCGTGACTTCATATTGATTGTCTCTGCACTTGTCAGTGGGGGTGTCGTAGGGATGTCAGAGAATTCCGCCACGGACTGAAATGGGATCGAATTCCCTTCAGTCTGTGCCACGGAATCCTCTGCGGAATGGCACCACGAGGTCCTGCAGAGCCAGCAGTCATGCGGCTTTTTTTTTGGTCATCCGCACAGAGTCGCGGAATTTTCATAAATAAAAACGCAAGGTAGTATATGCTGATAATAAATACGTAAGTTAAAAAAAAATGAATTGTGCTCACCGCCTCGTTTGTGGGTGTTCTTTTTCAATTGAAATCCTCCGTCTCCATTTACTTTCAGCCAAAACACTTCCTCCTCCTCAGGGCTTCCCAAAACAAGGCTGCCCTAGGTGTGCCTGAGCGATGCACTCTTTGTTTAAAGCAACGCTGTTGAAAGAAAGAAAGAAAGAAAGAAAGAAAGAAAGAAAGAAAGAAAGAACCTTTTAAAATGACCATGCCAATCCGGAGCCCTGCACGACTATTATTCCCCCTGCTAGGTTCTATTTCCACATCCAGCCTTGTTGGTGACCTGGTGAGGCTAAAATGGAGAGCAGAACCAACTCTGTGCATGTCTACTCAGAAGTAAGTCTTACTGAGTTCAATGCAACTTGCTCCTACACATGTCAGCACCCCACTTTTCCCCAGCTCAGCTTTGCATTTCCACATCCAGCTCATTAGCAAACCTCCTGTTAGTTATCTCACTGGGTGACTTTGGGCTGGACTCTAACCACTAGATCATACTTCTGTTATGAAACTCATGAAGAAAAAGAGACAGTATAATGGAAAGTTCTTTCTGAAGCAGTCACACTTCACTTGTACAAATGCAGCATGAAGGGAAAAATCAGCAACCTTCTCTTTGTTTGAATAAAAAGCACACTCTGCACATGCTCAGGGAATGGACAAAATGAGGAATAAACATACCAGGGAATATGAAGAACTATATTCTTCCATTATGTGTGTGTGTGTGTGTGTGTGTGTAATCTCCCTCCATCCAGCTGTTCCCTGGAAACCCCCCCCCCATTCACCTGAAAGTCTTCTGAGATAACTAACAGGAAGTCTGATAATGAACTGGATGTGGAAATACAAAGCTGAGCAGAGAGGAGAACCAACTCTGTGCATGTCTACTCAGAAGTAAGTCTTACTGAGTTCAATGCAACTTACTCTTACACATGTCAGCACCCCACTTACCCCAGCTCAGCTTTGCATTTCCACATCCAGCTCATTAGCAAACCTCCTTGGGTGAATGGTGTTTTTTTTTCCAGGGAACAGCTAGATGGAGGGAGATTACACACACACACACACACACACACACACACACTAGAAGAATATAGTTCTTCATATTCTCTGGTATGTTTATTCCTCATTTTGTCCATTCCCTGAGCATGTGCAGAGTGTGCTTTTTATTCAGACAAAGAGAAGGTTGCTGATCTTTCCCTTCATGCTACAATTTGTACAAGTGTGACTGCTTCAGAAAGAACTTTCCATTATACTGTCACTTTTTCTTCATGAGTTTCATATAACAGAAGTATGATGTAGTGGTTAGAGTCCACCCCAAAGTCACCCAGTGAGATAACTAACAGGAGGTTTGCTAATGAGCTGGATGTGGAAATACAAAGCTGAGCTGGGGGAAAGTGGGGTGCTGACATGTGTAGGAGTAAGTCACATTGAACTCAGAATGACTTACTTCTGAGTAGGCATGCACAGAGCTGGTTCTCCTCTCCATTTTAGCCTCACAATGTCACCAACAAGGCTAGATGTGGAAATAAAAAGCCTAGCAGGGGGAATAATACTCGTTAGGGATGTCAGAGAATTTTGCCACGAATCTCGGGGAGACCGAATGCCAGCGCATTCAGCCCCCCGAAATCGGTGGTGAAATGGTCTGCCCCCCCCCGGGACGAGACTTACCTTGGGCGAATCTCCCTGGCAGCGGCGGCTGCGGCGGCGTTTTGGCGGCGGTGGCCGGTCTTCCAACTGGCCGCCGCCACCGCCATTTCCAGTAAAAAAAAAAACGTGATAGGCTACGTAAAGATTTACGTAGCCTATCACGGCTAGATTTTCAAAAAATACTGTGATAGGCTACGTAAATCTTTACGTAGCCTATCACGGCTGAGTAAAAAAACAAACAAACCCGTGCGTATGCAAATGGCGGCGCCCATGGGCACCGCCATTTGCGTTCCTTATTTTGGCACGTCTAGTCTACGTAACCATTTACGTAGACTAAGACGGCGAAAATAAGGGGAACGCAAATAGCGTAGCTATTTGCGTTCCCCTTATTTTCGCCGTAGTCTACGTAAATGTTTATGTACACTAGACGTGCCAAAATAAGGAACGCAAATGGCGGCGCCCATGGTTGCCGCCATTTGCGTATGCGTGGGGTTGTTTGTTTGTTTTTACTCAGCCGTGATAGGCTACGTAAACATTTACGTAGCCTATCATGGTGTTTTTTAAAATTTAGCCGTGATAGGCTATGTAAATCTTTACGTAGCCTATCACCTTTTTTGTTTTTTGTTTTTTTTTAAACTTGGAAATGGTGGCGGTGGCAGCCGGTCGGAAGACCGGCCGCCGCCAGAGCCGCCGCCGGTGCCGCTGCCGCTGCCGCCAGGAAGATTCGCCGAAGTTAAGTCCCATCCCGGGGGGGGGGGGGGAGACCGTTTCGCCACCAATTTCGGGGGGGTGAATGCGCTGGCATTCGGCCTCCCCAGGATTCGTGGCGAAATTCTCTGACATCCCTGTCTCTGGGTATGCAAGGTAAACAGCTCTCTCTGGCAAAACTCAGCAATATGGTGGATGAATCAGAAAGTGCAAGGGGAAGCTCTAAACCCGGAAATATGAGGCAGGCCCCAGGGTGGAATAGGGAATTGTTCTAGGAAAAAAGTCACGAGGAAGGATATTAAAGCTAATCACCCCCTAGGTTATTTTCAGAATTGAGACACACCAATGTGAGGAATGCCAAATCAGAAAAAATGAACAACAGTACCCCAAACTCCAAGGGAGTTATCTGGTTTGAAACAAAGGGAACAAAGAGCTTGATGGCTCAGAGGCTGGATCCAGGATGGGTCAAAACAAAGGGAGCAATAGTTTGGTTCTGGCAATGGAATCAAAGGCTCAGGGAGTTTCCTTGCCTCTTGATTAACTCAGGGAGTTTCCTTTACCTCTAGCTGGCTATACAGAGCAGTGTAGTATAATATCCAGAAGAGATGTTGTAATCAAGGGTGCTGTGGTAGTGCTTGACTGTGGTGACCTGGGAAACAGAGAGAATGATGCAGTTTACAGTCCTGATTTGTAGTTATCACCTTGGTGACCTGTCTGGGAGGGAAGATTCAGGATCGGGCCATTTTCCCCGCCAGGGCTTTTGATGGGCCAACTGAAAGGTACTTTAGTGGGTTATTCAGCAGGGTGGCATGGGAAGGAGTGTATGGCAAAAGAACTTGTGGAACCAAGGGGAGCGTCTAAGGCTGTTTGGGACTTGGAATGGGGGGTCTGTTGTTCAAATGAAAAGCACTGAAAAATCTCCTGGGTATGCCCATACCCACCAGTGCTTCTAAAGCAGTTCTTTTGGACCCCAGCCATCACCTTTCAGATTTTTGTTGCATGATGGAGCTACCATTTTGTTCAAAGTGGTTCCTGATGCACAGACGTTTTGTAGTTATAATTCTTCTCTGCTCTGCTTGAAAATTTATTTTAAAACTTCTCAGTGGGTGCAGGAGCTCTTTAAATGCAAATTAGTTCATTCATATCACAATAGATGGTATTAATCCTGTGACGCAAACAACTGGGGAGTCAATGGATCTTCCCAGGCAGCCCCCTTCTTGCCTTAGCTTGGCTTTCTTTGACTCACTTCATAGATGTTTTAATGTGTGGGAAAAGTGAAAAAAAATGGTTTCATGTGATTATTCTCAGCACTTTTCTTTGCTGATATAGTTTTTATTTCAATTTTTTCTTGTTATTATTTTTTAAAGCATATTTTGTATTTGTTCTTCTGTTCCTGGCTTGCAGACCAGGAAAAGAAACAGGGCATGCACAAACATGTTTAGTACTGTTAACAAATGTGGTCACACTAAGGATGGGCAAACATGGGACGGTCGAGATTGCAGGATTCTCCAAACAGTGTCTCACCACTCATCTCATGCCTGATTCCCATTCATGCTTGCGATCGCTGCTTGCTGTCCACGAACGGGGAATTTGCAAAAATCAAGCAGTGATTGAACATGAAATTTGCTTGGGTCCCCCCCACCCCATTTGTGCAAATCTCTTAATTCGGGCACATTTCCTCTATAGGCTAAAGCGGGGCTGATTCAGTCTACTGAGGGAATTTGCGTAAATTAGGAGATTTGCACAAATCGAACTGGGAGTCAGAATGGAAGTGAATATGAGCACATGTTCGACAACTGGAGAATATTTTTAGCGGACACTTGCTCTCACTCACACTTGCCTTCTGTGCTTCAAATGGGGCTTGCGAGCAAAAACAAAATTCTCATACATCCCTAGGTCACCTAGGAGCAGCAGAGCTGGATAGGAAGCTATGGCTAGTGATCATTCATGGAAATGGGATGGGGGCACTTTGGGAGGGGGGATTCAGGTCTCAGAATTCAATGTAATGTAAGTAGCTCGTGCTGTTGTTTTTTTCACATTTTCAAAGTTGGCGAATAATTTGTTTCTGTTTCAATATTAATTGAAAACACATGATATCTGATGGTTAAGCTGCGCTGACTCAAGATTAACATGAATGGAGAAGTGACTATTTTTCTCTCTCTGTGTGCATGCGTGTGTCCATGCGCACAGGCAGGAGAGACAGAGAACGTGAGCACCTAGGTTCAAATCTTTTAGGTCCCCATATTGATCCATTGTGAGGGCCAAGCAGGCGTTACTTTAAATGTGTGTCTAGCAACTGTGACATTTTTTCATTTTTATTCTAGAGCGGGTACAGGGCCCCCCGATCCATATAGGGACCCTAGTGTAGGGGGGTGTTTAAGTTCTTGATTGGGGACCCTACACCTACTCTAGAGTAAAAAATTCTATAAAGCTGTAGCTGCTAGACACACATTAAAGGGATGTCTGTTTTGGCCTTTAGAGTCTCCATACTACGAACATTCCCAGGATATTTTTTTTCAGGCTATTTGTGCAGGGGGGGTGGGCGACAAAAAGGAGGGGAGCAAAAAGTGGGGTGGAAAATTTCTGATGAGTTTGGGGAGCACATTGCGGGGGTGGGACATTTCTGGCAGTCGAGAGGCAGTAGCATTGTAAGAGCCGAGGCACCTTGCTATTAAACTTTTAGACATGCATTGGAAGAGAGCAGAAAGTCCGACTTTTCATTCTTGTTTATCCCATCCAAATGTGTAAACAAAAAGTTGATTAACTGCACCATCCTACATATCTTTATTCAAGTAGGTGCTCGTGTGCTCCAATGAACTTGCTACCGGGTAAGCGTGCACAGGACTGTACCCTAAGGCATGGTATCTATATGGGACAATATTTCCCTCCCTGTCTATCACCGTGATCAGATGGAACAATCGCAGTCCAGTAAACAATGGTTTATTGGACCAAGTACTGGCACTGTGACTGTGTGCGGCTTCCTCTCCTTCCTCTCCTGCCACCCTCACTTCTCATGCCTTAACACAATACAACTAGGTTTTTTTTTCATCCATAATTTCCCATGATGCCCAAACTGTGAAACTGCGATTTAAGCTTTGATTACAATCCTGGCTTGCCAAGTAGGATCAGAGCAAGGCATACCCACAACAAAATGTTGCAGTGTGGAGTGCCTCTGTTCAGCGTTCTACCCAGTCAGCCAGTCCTCCTTCTATTCCATTCACTTTCCCACCTCTATTTGAAGAGGTGTCCAGTCCAAGTTTGGTTGGAAGTCAAAGGAGGGCGGGCAGGGGAGAGGCTTTCAGTTGCCCATCAACACTGAGCACCTGGGTGGCAGACAGAGCAGGCACACAGGTCACCTGGCCAGTCATCTCCAATATGGTGAGATGTCTTGTATTTTTATTTAAATTAAATCTTAAGGAGCGCCTCCAGCAACACCAGACAGGCCACTTAACAAGATCAGCCTCGGATGGCCTTCTCTCTGTCCCATCAGCCAGGACAGCTAGACTGGTGGGGATGAGGGAGAGGGCCTTTTCTGTGGTGGCCCCCACTCTGTGGAACTCCCTCCCTAGGGAACTCCGCCATGCCCCCTCTTTAATGAGCTTCTGCCGTGCATTAAAAACATGGTTGTTCAGGCAGGCATTTGGGGTGGGTTAGGGTATTTTAGAAAACGTTTTTATTGTAGAATTTTATTGTTTTAAACTGTTTCATTATAAGCTGTACATCGCTCAGAGTGGCTGGGTGACCAGCCAGATGGGCGATTAATACATTTAATAATAAATAAATAAATAAATAAATTTATAGTTATTTGCACCTATACATATAGATTCACATATGCATTGGTGCCCTCCTCCGTACTCTTCTTTTGGTGATGCATAAGTGGCTACCCTGCCTGTTATATGCCTTTAGCTCTCCAAACAGAGTTAGCTGTCAGGGAAATAGACACTGTCTATGGCCACTAGACAGTGGCTAGATGACCGTAGGATTGTTCGGTTTTGGGAACCGGCCTTGCAGCCTGAGCTCCATGATCAGTTCCTGGAAAACCACCCCCGCTGCCTCATAGGTGGCACAGATCATCCCCAGGCTTCACGCTCAGAAGAGCAGTGCAGAGCAGGGCAAAAGGGGGCGTTCCCGGGGGTGGGAGGGGCGGGGAGTGCAGAACTGCCAGGACGATGCTTCCCATGCATTGTCCGGCCTCCCACTCCCAGCTCTGAAGTCCCACAGCTAGACAGCCGAAATCAGCTGTCTAACCATAAATGGAGGGTGGCCGGAGCGCAGAGGAGAAGATCACCCTGCATTGGATAGGCGGTCGCCTCTGAGTTCAGAGGCGGCCGCCTTTCCCCATAGGATGGCTCCCTAAGTTGCTTAATGCTCTTGAAAAAGCAGAGGTTGATGAAACACCATTTGTAAATCTTAGCATAAATACATGCAATTATGTACGTCTCAAAATAACCTTGTTAATTCGCTCAAGTTTAAATTAAAAAGGTAATTACATTATGTGCAGTGTATAAATGTTATATACAGTCACACATGAAATATTCACAAGGAGTGCATGAGACAATTGCACTGATGCCTAAACAAAACATTTTTTAAAAATGAACGACGCAGTTATTTCTTTAAAAAATGGGATGCCTGCCTTTCCTGACCACACTATATCTTAAAAGAACCAGGACTGTGTATTTTTCATTTCGGGCACCAATTTAAGATCACATGAATAAATGATTTTATTTCTCTGTGAATAATTCATTGTGTTTGCAGCTAATATTTGCATTTGAAACTTCACCAGACCCTGACAGCGTCTTCGTACCCAGGGCCTATATCCAAAGCAGCATCTGAGTGGTTCCACCCTTGCCAAGAGAGCTCTGGCGGCGTGTTTCTCAAATAGCAACCCCACCCCACCACCGCCACTGCCTGCAGGCTACCTGTCAACCCCCTTTTGAAACTGAGGGGAGTTTCAAAGCAAGTTGTACGTCTGGCTGTTTCCTGTTCAAATTTCCTACTGGGCATATGGAAGACCTTAAAGTAACTCTTCCAATCCTGGCCAAGATATCGAGCAAAAGTCCTTGGGCACGAGGCAGCCAATGTTAAACACTTTATAACTGTCCCGGTCAGGAGACTGCTGCGACATTCTGCTGCTTGAGGCAGAGCACCAAATGACACCCCCCTCACCACCACCACCACCGAGTCAGGGTGTGTAATATCCAAGGCAGGCCAAGTTATCTTGGCACCGGAGGGAGAAGAAGCCTTTCCCCCTCCATGGCAGCAAAAGTGCAACAATAATAAATTAAAAAACTATGCATGTCTTTTCTTTTCCAGTAGTGGTGAGAGTGACGGACTGGGAGCCGGGAGATCCGGGTTCTAGTCCCCACTTGGCCATGGAAGCTCACTGGGTGACTTTGGGCCAGTCACAGACTCTCAGCCCAACCTACCTCACAGGGTTGTTGTTGTGAGGATACAACGGTGAGGAGGAGGATAATGTAAGCCGCCTTGAGTTCCTTGCGAGAGGGAGAAAGGCGGGGTATAAATGCAATAAATAAATAAATAAATAAATGACATTCAGCTCACTCTGCCTACTGGTAGGGCTGGCCCTGGTCCCCCTAATTACTTCATATGAGATGGTACAACCCGCTCCATCTGCTTGGCTCACCTGCAGTTTAGTTCCTTCTTTTCCAGAACTTTCTTCCATTAGCACCCATTCGACCTGCCAACATTAAAGCGAGAGGTGAGATAGCATAGCTCACTCCAGGGGCTCAACTGAGACCAACTGCCAGTTGGCACCACCTACTCTCCCAGAACTGACTCCCTCAGTGGCCATTTCGCCTGGTCATTAGACATCACTCATTCATTTATTTAACTTCTGCCTTCCCTCCAAGTCCCTTAGTGTGCAATCGCCTTGCCTCATTCACTGAATTTTATGAGGGACCAGATCAGATGACGATGTCTTTGATGTGCAATTCTCCCGCATTTTCCCATTGCTTCTCCTGTTCTTTCTTTCTTTCCACACAAAAAACTATTAAGGAGGAAAAGCGGAATAGCTGCACAACATCTTTTAGGTGGTGGTAGTAGGAACCCTTCATAGAATCACCTCAAGGGGCTCAAGGCAAAATTCATGGGGTGTGCCCCCCCACTTGAGGGGGCACACCCCATGAGGTAGGTTAGGCTGAGAGAGTGTGACTGGCTCAAGGTCACAAAGTGAGCTTCATAGCTGAGTAGGGATATGAACTTACCTCAGACACTCTAACCACTAAACCACGTTGGGTCATCTACATAATTTTATGAAGAATTAATGCCCTTTCATACATAAGAACTGAATTTAAGTTGCTTGCTAAAGAGCTGGCAAAGAAAAGGTTTGATGTGCTACTTATCCTCCTAGGGCTAATCCAGGCAGGCCCCTGTGAATAGGGATGTACAAAAGTCACTTACCTTTTCGACGGGGTGATTTGTGGGGGGGGGGAAGCGCTCCGCACCTCCCCCCAAAATACTAATCTGGCTGGCTCCGCTCCACGGAGATTCCGCAGAGCTGCCGGCCGGGGCCGCCTGCAGCCAGACATCTGGTCGCTGGGCAGCCTTCCGGAAAAAATAACAACAGCGTACGCAAATAGCAGCGTCTACGGCGGGCGTAGTAGGCGCTATTTGCGTTCCTTTTTTCCCCGCCGTTTTAGCCTACGTAAATATTTATGTAAGCTATTATGGCGAAAAAAAGGGGAACGCAAATAGCGCCCACTACGCTATTTGCGTTCCCCTTTTTTTCACCGTAATAGCTTACGTAAATATTTACATAGGCTAAAACAGCAAAAAAAAGGGAACGCAAATGGCGGCCACCGTAGCCACCGCCACTTGTGTACGCTGTTGTTGTTTTTTTAGCTTGCCGTGATAGGCTACATAAGTATTTACGTAGCCTATCATGGCAAAGGCAGCTACGCAAATGGCGTGGTGGCCGCCATTTGCGTGGCTGCCTTTGCCATGATAGGCTATGTAAATACTTACGTAGCCTATCATGGCAGCCTGGCCGGATGCAAATGGCGGCCGCTATAGCAGCCACCTTTTGAGTCTGCAGCAGCCGGCCGAGAGACCAGCTGCTGCCGCCGGAGCCGCCGCCGCCGGAACATCCGCCCCAGGTAAGCTTTGTCCCAGGGGGGATTCCACGGGAGGTGGGGGTTGGAGGCCATTCTGCCACGGGTTTCGGGGGGCCGAATGCCAGTGCATTCGGCCTCACTGAAATCTGTGGCAGAATTCTCCGCCATCCCTACCTGTGAAATGCCAGTGACACAACTCATCAGTTACTAACGTCAGATATGTATGTGGTAGCGGTATCACTTCTCCTAAAAAGAACAGGAAAAATATATCATTTCTGTAATAAAAAGATGGAGGGGTTTTCTACATGATGGTTTTATCCTGCACCTTTACTGGGGCTTTTGCTCCCGGATTGTTGGTCGGATTAAGATTCGCTCCTTTAAATGCGGTTATATTTTTCTGGGGGGGTTCTTTCTCTGCCCTTCTATATGTTTCATTACACAACCACTAGGTGGCACTGTGGTATAGCGGAATTGTGCAAATACACCAGGGTTTAATGCCGCCATTCACAAAAATACCATACTTTCCTCATTAAGAAAAAACAACAACCCTGTAATGGCTGCAAAGAATAGGAGAGGCCCTGGAGGATGACAACGTTGTGTAAAGCACCCACAAAGTATTATGAGTGAGGAATCATGGGTGCACAATAAATGCTTCGTGTAGAAAGGCTCTGACTTTATGAGTTGCAAGTAAGCACCATGCCTTTTTAACAAATCAAAAACAGATCCTTATTGCACTTCTGAGAGAACTGTCCTATGGTCCCAGGAGAACATCCCAGAGACTACAGGATTCTTTGCAGACCCCCCTCCAAGGTCATGCTAAGACCTTGGAAGGGGGACTGTGGAATCCGATTCCTCCCTCAACCCCCTCACAGCTGCCACTGAAAGAACCATGATGGCTGCTTTCCAAGGTCACAAAAGTGGCCTTGGAGAGATGAGAAAGGGGTTGTGCTGGTGGGAGGGAAGACGGGAGGCCAGAATGCAATGTTTCCTATGGCCTGTCCGCCCCCCCACCCCTGGCAGCACAACTCCTTCTTGCAGAAGTTGTCTTTAGCAGTGATCCTGGGTTGTGGGGTGACGGGAAAAGCTGCAGCCTCTTCCTTTCCCCAGAGACCCCAACCCGATCGCCGCTTCACTGCTGCCATTAGCAGTGGCAAAGCAGCGATCCCAGCTGGCTCGGGATCGCTGGGGAAGGGAGGAGGCTGCAACCCCCACTCTGCCCCAGCACCCAACATGATTGCTGCTGACCCCAGAACTCTCCTCAGATATCGCATCGGAGAGAAGGGAGAGGTAGCAGTAGCACTATCAAGTAGAGGGTTTTTGCACCTCTGCTGCAGTTAAAGTGGGATCCAGAGTACACTTTATTTTATTTTCATCTGTGATGCCAAAGGTATATTTATGTTACTTTTCTCTTTATGAACAGATGATCCCCTTGGGGAGTCCAATGTTCATATGGAAGGAAGATAATGTATTATTATTATTATTATTATTATACCATCTAATTTTGAATGTATGGGCAATAAAATAGAGAACACCCAGTCTTGAATTCAAAGTTCCTGGGATCCCAACATTACATTATATTTCCAGAGAATTTGTTATATTTTACATTGTTTTTATGCCACCTGGTGGTCAAAAGGTTTTTAAAAAATGTTAGGTGACTCTTTGTTTAAATTTCTGCAACCATTGACATTAACTACTCAAATCCCCACATGACAAATAGAAATGATTATTCAGATTTCTACACTTTCCCAGTTCCAAAGGCTTAGGTTGTAAGACAGATGAAGCTCAGAGTAATATTCTCAAGCCTATCCAATGACTGAGCAGAGTTTTGAACTCAGCTATCCATCACCTACAAACCAAACAAGCTAGCCACAGCGCCAACACAAGCCAAATACAAAAGTTCATATTCATTTAAACACACACACACACAATGGTTGGCTTCCCTACTCCAAAGCTGCAGCACTGGCTCAAAGCACATAACGTACATAATGTCAGTGTCCTCACAACAATCCTGAAAGGCAGTTTGGTTATTTACCTATTACATTTGGGATTGAGGCTCAGAGATTCACACACACACCCCGCCCCGGGGAACCTGCATAAAGGGTGGAGAATAGACAGCAGTCCTCGATTAACACCAAGTGTGGTGCAGGTTGGAGTGTTGGACTGGGGAGACCTGAGTTCTAGCTCACTGGGTGACTTTGTGCCTAACCTACCTTGCAGGGTTGTAGTGTGGATAGAATAGAGAGGAGGAGGAGATCATGTACGCTGCCTTGGATCCCTTGGAGGAAAAGGCAGGATATAAATGTAAAGAATAAAGAGTAAACAAACAGCTACAGCTTGCATTCTTGGAAATGTTCAGGTTAGTCTTTCCGCTGCACAATTGTGAATGGGTCGCTGGTGTTTGAACACTGTCTTCCAATGAACATGAAGCTGCTACCTCTTAACCTGCTAGCCTGAATATAGATTAGCGTTGTCACTACAAAAGGTCAAAGGTGTAGTCTTTATATTAGTAATAGTAATAGTATTTAACAACATCTTGTACAAGATCATCTTCACACTTCCACATTATATAAATAAAGTTTGCAATTTAACTAGAACTGTTGTGATAGGAAATGTCTACTCCGTTGCTGCTATAGTTTTCTTTTTCTTTTCTTTTCTGACTTCAAAACAGATTATTTGTTGAATATGAGCCATGTCATCCAACTGATGTTTGTCACTGAATTACAGCCTTCCCACCTTTTCCTGTCCCCAGAGCTGGGGACTTGATGAGTCATTCCGATGAATCACAGCTCATTATTTGGATACCATGCCATGGTATAAACCAAAATAAATTAATGTGAGCAGGTGAAGTTCTCTCATCAACATGCCCTCCAAGGATCTGTTCTGTGCACTGCTTTCATCCAGAGCAGACCCATTTCTATCATTCAGTGCTCTCTGCAACAACACCATTAATGCCATTTCAAGAGTCACAGTCCTGACAACGATTGCAGGTTTGTCTCTTTGCTCAAACATTTGAAAAAATATATATCTCTGAACCATAAACATTCATGGCATAACAAGTAACCGATGCACAATATATTAGGGGAAAGAACTAGAAACTGGCAAGGTCACTAACTCATATGAAAACCCCATTGAACTAAGTGGGACTAGCCTTCATGGCTGAGGAGATAAACATGAATGTGTTAGGGCAAACTTTTCCAGGGTGGTGCTTGGTCCCTGCCCCAAAGTTAGGCCGAAGTTCCAGGTTTACTTGGAAGTATGCCCCACTTGGATACTTCCAAATAGGAGACCAATTCTACACACACCTACTACAGTGGCCACTTGCCAAAAACAAGGAAACACATCACCAAAAAGAGGACACCAATTTGCATAACATTTCCATATGCACAATTATATGAATAGGTGCAAATTTAGAAAGAATAACTATAATTTAAGTAGGGGTGGGGCTGTGACCAAGTGACCTGTGTGCTTGCTAACTCTGCAGTCCAGATGCTCGCTGCTGATGGACAATTTCCTTCTTATGGTTCTTTATTTTTAATCCAGGCTTGGACCGGACAGCTCTTCAAATATAAGATGACTTCAAAGCGAGGACTGTCCTCTGCCAGCTCTACAAAATAGAGGGCACTCCTGTGTAAAGTAGGGCACCTGGCCACCCTAACATCTACTTGGAAGTAAACCCAGTAGAACAAAGTGGGGCTTACTTCCAAATAGAGATGCAGCATGGCCTCTGATTCTAAGCATGTTTAGAATCCAAGGGCAGTATCCAACTGTGTCATTCCACAAATTCAAATTAGGGATGGCATGGGCGCCTGACTGGGCCCTGGAATCCAGCAGACTCCCCTCTCCCCGCCCATGCCTCTGAGCCGTGCCCGCCAAGCCCCTGCCCCC
Source organism: Heloderma suspectum (assembly GCF_057233095.1). Taxonomy (NCBI): domain Eukaryota; kingdom Metazoa; phylum Chordata; class Lepidosauria; order Squamata; family Helodermatidae; genus Heloderma; species Heloderma suspectum. Next base: position 281,113,961 of record NC_139458.1, read on the forward strand.
ACTACCCCCACACACACACTCACCGAGCTGCCTGCACCCACCCAGGAACTGTCTGAAATCGCCATCTTGTGAAAAAAATGGCAGTCGTAAATGTGCGCACATCTAGACTTATGCAAAATGAAGCCATGAATGGTCCATATACGCAAGATTAGAGGCATAAATGGGCCATTTATGCCTGTAATCTTGCGTATATGGGCCATTCAGGGCACCGCTTTGCATAAATCTAGATGTGCGCATATTTGTGACTGCCATTTTTTTCACAAAATGGTGCTCACAGCTGTCGTGGACATCTGGGTCCCAGATGAGTGAGGGTGGCTCAGCAAGTGGCAGGGAGCTCAAGTGCGGGTCTGGGGGTGCATGAGCAGGGCCAGGGGCTCAGCAGGCACCCGGAGAACCCGGATGGAGGGGCGCGCACCCATCCTTCCCTAATTCAGATAGTGCTAGAGGATCTCTACTGAATCTTTCCATTGTGCAAGCGAGTGCCCATTATGCTGGTGTACAGGGGGGCTGCTAGGTTCTTAAAAGATCCGGGGCAAAAGCCCATAACACAAATTTGCGCATATATATGTGTGTGTGTGTGTGTGTGTGCGTGCACCTCTAATATATCTGTGTGTGTGTGTGTGTGGTGTGCTTGCATGTGTGTATAGATTACATACATACATAAGAAGTGTGCACTCACCCCCCACCCCACTTCAACTCAGACCCCAATTTAGCATTTTGGAAAACATCCTGCTTCTGCTCAGGCCAATTTGTAGTCGGACCACTTCAGCTCAGAACCAAACCTCAGTCAAGGTTTGGGAAAATGAGTCTTTATGCTTCCTCTTGACTACCATGGGAAATTAGAATTTTAAAAAACTGTAACTTTTTATCTTGGTCAGAACTGGATGATCATGTCAGGCACAGTAGCCCCCTAGAAGTGGATTCCACCTGCCCAGTGTCAGAAAAATAGGTGCAGGGTTTATATTTTGATTTTCTTTTAAAGGGAACTGCCAATAATATTTTTTATTATAAGCCACAAGGGTTTTTGTGCAAGGGGGGCCTTGACACTTTGAGGTCTCCTAAAGAGGACATACTTCTCTCCTCATTTTCCTTGTGGACCATTGTTCTGAAAATTACAGACACCCTAGAGTTGTCCCTAAGTAAGAAACCAGCAAAGTTTCAGAAGGATATACATGCATGCAAATTTAGAATGACTATAATTTATTAATATTTCACCAATATTAGCAGCAGGGGAACATGAATGGGAAGGGCCTATTGCACTCATGTCCTGCTTCTGGGTTTCCTGTGGGCATCTGATTGGCCACTGTGTGAACAGAATGCTGGACTAGATGGACCTTGGTCTGATGCAGTATGGCTCTTATGTTCTTAAATATAGAGTGCCTCTGAGCATATGCAGAATGCTTTTCTTTGACCACTGAGCACTTACATTCTCCCCCACCCAGTTCTATCCCCCTCTATGCAACCATCCCTCCTCATCCTACCATCCTCCAGCAACTCTTCTTAAAAATAGATGTCTTGTTTTGTGCAACTCTCTTCTACCTCTTCCTTGTTATGCACAAGCTCTCACTGTATTTTCCTCCTCATAACTTCATTTATGCCATGACTTCACCAGGATTCAGCCAATGAGTCTGTTTTCAAAACTAGGGCTAATTTATGGAGAAACTCTGAGCATGTACTAAGTGTCTTTCCCTCACCACTGAAGCTAGAGTTCATGCAAAACCACCACCACCACCCACAAATGACAAAACATGCGTAGGACTGAGCTGAAAGGGTAGTCAATTCATTAGATGGAATTGGGTAGGCAGGCACTGTATTAAGCCTGCAGTACCATGCTCACAACTCAGGACTTATTTCTGAGTAAACATGCAGATCATCAAGGTGCAAACCTCTGTGCAAAAGTAACTTGTGCTGGAATCCTATGCACACTTTCCTGAAGGTAAACCTCATTAAACATAATGGGGCTTCTGAGTAGGCATACACAGGATTGTATAAATGAGCAGTATTTATCTCCCCTCCACTTAAAAAACCAACCAAAAACTCCTATTTTAATTAAAGCTTTCTGTTCATAGGAACATAGGAAGCTGCCTTATACTGAGTCAGGCCCTGGGTCCATCTAGCCCAGTATTGTTGACACTGACTGGCAGCAGCGGCTCTCCAGAGTTTCAGACAGGATTCTTTCCTAGCCCTACCTGGAGATGCTGGGGATTGAACATGAGACCTTCTGCATACCAAGCATGTGCTCTACCACTGTGCTACAGCCCTTCCTATTGCTGGATGATGGCAGCTGACAAACAAAACAGTCACAGATTTGTTTCTCTGCAACCACATGAACCCACTTTTCTCAAAGACTTGAGCAAGAAGGAGAAAAACCAACCCTCTTGTCTGTTTGTACAAAGTCAAATACAGTTCAGAACTTCTCTTGCCCACCGAAGATAATTCTCTTTAAGAATTCCTCAGGATATGCACTGGGTGGAATAAAGAAGAGAAAGAAAGGATAAAGGAGGGAAGAAGAAAAGAAGAATGGTGATTGGAAATGCAGGGTGGGGGTGGGTCAGTGGGTAGAGAGAATTCCCTAAGCCAAGTGGCTCCTTTCAGAGAGGTAGTGCTTCAGAGGAATTTAGGAGGCTGTGGAGGGTTCGTAAAGACTGCACATACTTAAATTAACTTTATGAGGTGAGGTGGCTGAGGGCTTTTTCTAGCTTTTTTTAAACTGTAGAACCTGTTTAAAAGCTTTACCAGTTCCTCTTCCTCAAGCATGACACCACATAGTCCTAAGTCCTAACCCTCCTTTTGAAATAATTTGAGTCCTACAGCTATTTTGGAGAAATTAAAGTGGAGGGGGAGAAGGAAGTTTGTGGAGGCTGTCTGGATCCTTTGCTGTACTGAAGCTACTAAACTTCTGCAGAAGTCAAAGGTTCCAGTTTGGGGCAGTAAAATCAGGTGCTGTGTGAAATAACAGTATTTCACATGAAGCCCTTTCTTCCCTTTCATATCCCTCTTCAAAATTTCATTGCAAGCAAGCTCCCAACAGTGGGCATGTAGGAGCAGAAAAGTAGGGGGGGAGGTTTTTTGCACTTCAAAAAAAACCTACACCAGAGATTAGGGATAGTGACCTCCTAATGGTCACCTTAAATACCTTCTGATTAGGATCTCTAATCCCCTGTGTGGCTTGGCAGTTTTTTGTTTTAGTCTTTGAGAAAAGGAAAATTTATGCATGGCTAGCACAAAAGCCACTGGACCTAACTGTCTGAAATTTGGGGCTGCCAGGTCCCCAAATTCCATGCATGTATGTGGAAGAACAAAAAAAAATTATAGCTGTTTGCTTTGACAGATTTTCTTGAAAACAGCAAATTTTACCTGTGACTAGCACAAAAGCCACTGGGCCTAACTGCCTGAAATTGGGCAGGTTCATTCAGCTCTATGGGTGCTACCAGGTCTCCAAATGTCATGTATTAATCATACAAATACAAATGTTATGGCCATTTCTGTTTTCCAATGCAAGTCAATGAGAAAACGTTAAAAAAAGAGAGAGAATTAGGACAGCTCAAAAAAGATCCAGGGCCCATGCCCAGGTAGGCCTTTCTAAATGATGCCCCTGCTGGTGCAACTGGTTGTGCAAGCAGTTGTGCAATGGGTTGCACAACCAGTTGCACAAGACTTATGTGCAACAAGGTTCCACAACAGGTTGCACAAGCATAATGCATAACTGTGCAACCATGCTTGCGCAAATGAAACTTTGGTTGAATTCATCTCTTGCACATAGTTGAGAACCTAGTTTCCACTAGCGCAGCATCATTTGCGCTAACAGAGTGCCACAGTTAGATACTGCCCCAAGCCTGAAGGAACTTTGGCCTACAACGAAGCTGGCCGGATACAAAAGGGGACAGGACTCCTCTACCTTTAAAGGTTGTGCAAAAGAGGAAATTTCAGCAGGTGTAGCTAGTCTTGCCACCATTAAGGTGCCAGAGCTCTTGATTTGAGTATAGCAGGACTCTGTGCATGGAGGAAGGGACCAGTGTTAGGCCTGCCCATCCCCAGATGTCCTCACAGTAAGCCCAGCATCCGAAACAGTCTGCCCAGTCATATGGTGGACCCTACGCATACACAGCCGTACTTGCATTGGCTCCCCTTTGCTGACAAGTTGCTGCATGCGAGGACATGTCGGGCAGGGCAAGCAGGTGTGTGAGACCCATCTGAAGAAGGCTAATATCAGAGAAACACGCATTACATGCTATATTCTCAGTTAAGATATTTTAGGCTACAGTCTAAAATGTGGGGTGTGTCCCATGGCTTCTGCACACCCACCCTGCTGAGTTTGGGGTTTTGTTTTCTTTGAATGCTGATTGACAGACCTCATGGACTCATATCACACCTTCAGTCCACAGTGAGTGAACCGGCATAAAGGAGGAGTGGGATTGAGGTAGCAGGATTCACACACATCCCCCAATCTACACATGTTCATCTGAAGGCTAGAAAAGAGCATATGTGTATACAATTGCATATATGAAGGTCCATCTTCATATGAAAAAGTAGTTGGAGATCTTGTGGAGAAAACTTCACGCGTTAATTTGCAGCGGCGCTGCCAGGGTCAGTTCTCTGGGCCGCTGCAGCCCTTAGGGGTTGCTAATGGTCTCCCGCACTCACGCTGCACCCCAAATGGTCTCCCACACTCATGCCAGCATTCCCCCCTGCGCTGGCACTCCGTTCAGTTACATCACCCCCATCACCAGCGCTCCGCTCGCTCCCCCCGCACACTTACTTTGATTTTTTTTTTTCCTTTAACAAGTGCTCTGCAGAGGAATCTGCCGTCACTCCTGGAATCTTCATTTCTCCAGATGGCCTCTAGCTGGATACAGGGGCCCAGAGGCATGCTGGGAAAAGCAACAGGCTGGGCTTGACTGCAGCTTCGCCCTGCAGCGCACCCAGGCACTTCTAAACGTTAAAGAAAGAAAAAGAGACAGACGAGACAAAGGTGGTGCTGCTGCCTAGTGAAGGGCAGGGGGAAGAATAAGAGAGCAAGCCTGTGTGGGCCGGGGGAGAGAAAGATCAGTGGGGGGGGGGAGGACAAAGAGCAGTGGAGTAGGGTGGGAGAAGAGAAAGAACAGAGAGTGAGAAAAAGAGTGCAAGGACAGAGTGATCAGAGAAAGAGAGAAAAAGCATGGGGAGAGTGTCCAGGGATGTGGGGGTTCCCAGAGGACATCTTGCCGAGGGCCCCCTCAACCCTAGCAGCGTCACTGTTAAGCTGTATGTGCCTGTGCTCTACAAATGACCTTCCACTGAACACATGTAGATCAGGGGTGGGGCTGCCACTGTCATCCTGCTGCCCCCCCCCACACACACACACCTTCACTCAGCACAGATGGAATCATCCTTTTCAGAGTATTGTCAATTGAATTTGAACGTTTGACAAGTAGCTTGCCATATGTGCTGGGGAGTGGCTGTTTTTTGTTTTTGTTTTTTGAAGTCAAAACCCTTTTGGACAGGTGGGGTGAAAACTTCCACAGAAGACCACGCTATCACGCTGTCTTCCCCCTTGGGTAGCTTGATCATTCTTACCCGCCCAGTGTCCCAGGGGCCTCAGAGCAAATGAGGGGAGACCTGGAGTCTCCCAAGGGACATCCCCATGCTACACTTGCCTTACCTTGTCTTGAGGCCTTGGATGTGCTGAGCAGACATCACTATTGGCACCCAAGCTGTACAAGAGGACTAGAGGCATGGAAGGTGTTCTCTGCTCCCTCAACTCTGGAAATACTTGTGCCCCAACTGGAAGCTATGGCTCCAGCCCAAATTTGGGGTGGGGGCGGGGGCTCTGTCCCATCCCTATTTATCCTTTGTCATTGCAACACGGTCTGCCCTCATCATGTCATTCATTCAGAGATGAGGCTCCCCTGCTGAAGAACTGGATCATGGGACTCTTAATAGGGAACTTATTAAGGCAGCCGAAGTGGAGATATTTTTAAAACCGAGTCTTCCAAATTATAGACATGCAGCTGTGGTGCCTATTTTGCATAATAGAGACCTTTGAGATAGCAATCAAAGAAGAATTTGCGAAGGCTATTTATAAAAAAGTCACTTTTCTCTCATGCAGGCATAAGTATTTGAAAACATGGTGATCTGGTTTTGGGTCGTATACTCCCAAATATCAAATATTTGTTTTGATGTTAAACCAATTACTGGGATTTCTTGCCTGCGGCAATGTTTTCCTTACCATAAATGAAGGGCTGTAAAGATGATCTGGTGCTGCAGGCTGTGTATTATTCACAGATTGTGCTGGAACCCCAGATACTTTGTTGAACAGAGCCTCAGAATGAAAAGACTTTGCACATAATATTCCTGTCGTGAGATAGATTTGGACCAGTCTGCTGGTCTGACGTGAAGCTCCATGAAGTCATTGTTATGAGCATCACAGACAAAAAAAGAAAAGCAAAGAAAAAGGCAATGCACTATCTACGATAAAGGTTGCAAGTGTATTGATTCAAATACGTCTGAGGTTCCAGTTATGCTGTTTTGTGTGGGAACATGGTTTACATCATTGGGGAAACTATCCAGACTGTCTCCTATTACACAAACAACCCAGAAACTTAAAGCTATCAGGATGGACCTTTTCAGCCACAAGGAAGTGTGAACTGCTATCTCCCTGCTCTTCACTCCTCTATTACCATAGTATTTAAACTCTCACTTAAACTGAGGGGGTATGATAGCATAGCTATACAGGGGGCACGATAACATAGCTATAGCTGCTTCAGTCTGGAGTCCCTCCGATAACAATCCTCAAAGGGAGGATCTTTGGTCAAGATCCATCTTTGAGTTCCATCCAACACCTAACCTGAAGATGGAATGCCTTTATTATTTGCGCTGTTCTCTTATGCCTGATGAGCCACTCACAAATTTCCATGGGTCATTGCTGGATCCTGAACCACCATTTGGGAACCGCTGTCCTAGCAGGCTGTCTCGCTCACTTTCAGAACGCATGGGCTCCTCTTGGGGAAGGCTTTGAAGAGGGCATTTGTGTTGCCTCAAAGCTCACAAATAGATTGCCTCAATAAGCTGAGCAATTTAAAGTTCCAGTAATAACAAGCCATGATACAGCAAATGCACAACCTCTTGCTTGAGTGAGACAAGCCAGGGCAGAAAGCCGGTCACGTGGAGAAGAGTGACGTGGGACTCAACATGAAGAGGCTGCCACAGTTCCTGCTGAAAGGCTCAGGCTTCCACCTTTGCCCTCCTCCACTTAGGTTACCTGGGTGGATGGAACCACACCACACATCAAACATTAAGCACTGCATAGCAATCCACAGCTCCCTTACCTTTTGCTTTCACTGCCTGCATGGAAGCTGGGGAACAGATGGCTCCCTTCACCTGTTTCTGTCCCATGCACCCACCTCTCTAATTGGACTCTCTGTGCCCCTTTAGGAGCTCGAAAAATAGGGGTGGGCAAAAACTTCATTTGGTGCATTTTTTAAATAAAAATTACCAATGAAGGGGACAGAAAAAAATTAAAAGATTTGAATGTGGAGGAAAGTGAAACTGACAGATTCGGGGCTGTGAGGGCTTAGCTCTTAAAAATCTGGGTTTGAATGCCTGTGTTATTCAAACATGTTTGTGGTGCTGAATTAGGGTTCCCATCTGTTTTTTTTGTTTGTTTCTAATGGGCTCCTCATTTTTAACAGCTATATGGCAGGCATGGTCCTCTCTATGCTGGGAATAGCTGTATCTATTGAATTTGGCTGGTGCGGATGGGTGAGTATTTAGTTTCGGTTAGTTTTTGATTTTATCAAAACTCACAAGGTTCTTCATATGCAGGAGGGAAAAAACTTGAGATTTAAAAGAGAAAGTGAAACTGACAGATTTGTCTATCTCTGTTCAAAAAACCTACATTCAGTGCCCCCGCTCCCCCATCCTAGGGTACAGGCTTCTACTCTTAGTTGTGCCTTTTTAATGGTTTCTCATTCTTCGTCACCCTTGTTTGCTTAAACTGGGGAACTCATCAGGCCTGACCATTTTCTTGTGTGGTTCAATCATTTCAGATCAGGCTGGCCCTTCCATGAGGCAGCGTGAGGTGGCTGCCTCAAGCAGCAATTGCTGGGAGGCAGTGGCAGTGACACCCCTCCCCTTCCCCAGCCGTCCAGCTCTCCTCGGCTGGCAGCTGTCTTGTCTTAGCTAGCGGGCTGTCTCACCTCGTCAGCAATCCATTACTGGCAGCGCCACTGGGAAAGCTCCCTGACCGTGTGAGCAGCCAGAGAGCTAGCCAGCCCAGTCCATGTGCTCCAGCAGGCATCGTGCAGTGTATGTGCTGCTCTGCTTCCATGAGGCGTACTGGCAGCATTGATTTAAGAGGGCAATGAGCAGGTGCCACGCAGAGCAGTGGGAGACTGGTGGTGAGGTGCGGGAGGACAGAGTTGTGCCACATAGCCTGCCCTGAGTCCCTTAACCTGCCCTGCTGCCCTCAGGACGCTGTCTCCTTGCCAGTGTTGAGGCAAGATTCAACTGCCAGTCTAGTCAGCTTCTATACATGGAAAAGAAGGGACACCATAAGAATATAAGACCATAAGAACAGCCACGCTGGATCAGACCATCTAGTGGTCCATCCCTCTAGTCCAGCATTCTGTTCACACAGTGGCCGACCAGTTGTCGACCAGGAACCCACAAGTACAGCATGAGTGCAACAGCACTCTCCCACCCATGTGCCCCAGCAACTGGTACATATAGGCTCACTGCCTCTGGTACTGGAGGTAGCACATAGCCATCAAGACTAGTAGCCATTGATAGCCTTTTCCTCCAGGAATTTGTCTATCCTCCTTTTAAAGCCATCCAAATTGTTGGCCATCGCTACATCCTGTGGTAGCAGATTCCATAGTTTAACTATGTGCTGTGTGAAGGAGTACTTCCATTTATCTGTCCTGACTCCTGAATCTCCCACCAATCAGCTTCATGGGATGACCCCAGGTTCTAGTATTTTGAGAGAGGGGGAAAAATGTCTCCCGATCCACATTCTCCACACCATGCATAATTTTGTAGACCTCTATCATGTCTCCCCTTACCCTCCTTTTTTCCAAGCTAAACAAGCCCAGCTGTTGTAACCTTCCCTCAGAAGGGAGATGCTCCAGCCCCTTGATCATTTTAGTTGCCCTTTTCTGCACCTTTTCCAGCTCTACAATATCTTTTTTTAGGTGTGGTGATCAGAACTGTGCACAGTATTCCAAGTGTGGTCACACAATAGATTTGTATTGGGACAGTACGATATTGGCAGTTTTAGTCTCAATCCCTTTTCTAATTATGACCAGCATGGAGTTTGCCATCTTGTCCTTCACTTCAGGCAGCAAAATGTCTTGGGCCATCCCTGTTTCAGGTACAGACCCCTAGTCTCAAATGGGATCCTCATCATGTTTATCACATACATATTTCTTCTTTCTTCTGTTTTTTTGCACTGCTAATAAATAGTACATAAAGTACCTTAATATATATTGTTTTACTATCATCATCATCATCTTCATCCAATAAAGTATAACAATCAAACTAGATGAGACTAGGGAAATTTATGAACAATTTCCTGACTTTCTAAAAAACAAACAAACCCTGATGTGCAGCCATGTGTATGCACGCGCACGTGTGAGAGAGACAGTAATCCTTTCCCATGGGCTGTTTTTCCCCATTGACTATGATAGGTATAGAAAGATAGAAAGATAGGTATAGTTTCCCTTCTGGGGATAAAAGCTAAGGGACTATTTTGATGAGGAAAAAATGGCCTGTGTGGGAAAGGATTAAACACACCCTTCACCATGCCACTGCTCTGATCAAATTCTCAACACCACATCCACCCACGCACACCCTGGCTTCATTTCAGAATTAAAAAGTTGGGAGGTTGTTAATATGTGCCCCATGTCTTTGTATAGTGTCTCTAAAGTAGTGTTCTGTGGCCCAGAGATAGTACTGTCCTCAAAGATATCCAGGGTGCTTCCAGATGAGGCTTTTGCTGTGCCATCACCCTGCCTTGTTCACAGAATTTTATGGTGGGGGGCTGGTGGGCTTCCATTTGTAACCCTCCTGAGTTTTCTAACTGCTTCTTCTGTCTTTTTTTTCTTACCACAGAAAGTCCACTAAGGACAGAAAGATGGAATGCACAATACCTTTTGATTAGTAGTGCCAGGAGCCATCCATCTGGAAGGACCCTCAGTGACTATAAGGGTGAGTTGATCATAAAGTCAAGTGTCTTAGTTCTGGATCCATCCAACATTATGGCTCAGATCCAAAGTTGTCATGTGAGAGCATAAAGGCACTTACACAGGTGCAAGGCTGTCCCTGTGCATTCCACCAATTTGTCCTTCTCACTGCAACCCCCCTGTGCCCCATCCCACACCATTCTGGAGGATCCTCTGACCCCCTTGTTGTTACAGGACATAGAATTTCAGATTGTATGGCTCTGGCTCTGGTGGCCCAGCCTCCACTCCACCAGCCACAATGCCCACCAGCCACCACTGCCTCCTCCTCACAGCAACCCCCGCTTTGCCCCATCCCACACCATTCTGGAGGATCCCCTGACCCCCAGGAGCAGCTTTGAGGGATGCAAGGGGCCATGAATGGTGTGGGATGGGGCACAGGGGGATTACAGTGAAAAGGAAGAATCATGACAAAGGGAAGGAGCTGGGAAAGCCCTACAACTAGGGATATACAAAAGTGACTTACCTTTTCGAAGGGTGACATTCATGGCGGGGGGAGGCGCTCCGTCCCCCCCCCCCAAAATTCTCCCCGGCCAGCTCTGCTCCACGGCAACTCCGCGGAGCCGCTGGTCGGGGCCGCCCACAGCCGGACATCCGGCCGCTGGGCAGCCTGCACAGGGACGCACATGGTAGCCACCGTAGTAGCCGCCATTTGCGCCCCTGTCTTTTGCCATAATAGGCTACGTAAATATTTACGTAGCCTATCATGGCAAAAAAAATGGGAACGCAAATGGCAGCCGCCGTAGCCACCGCCATTTGCATTCCCCTTTTTTTTTGCCGTGATAGGTTATGTAAATACTTACGTAGCCTATCACAGCCTCCACAGGGACGCAAATGGTGTCCCTGCGTTAGCCGTGATAGGCTACGTAAGTATTTACGTAGCCTATCACGGCTATAATGAAGAAGCGAATGGCAGCCACAGACGCAGCTGCCATTTGCAAAGCAGCGCGAACGGCAGCAGGTAAGTGCTCCGTTTCTCACACCTTTCGGGGGGCAGGGGGCTTTGTTCCGCCACGGATTTCGGGGGGCCGAATGCACTGGCATTTGGCCTCACCGAGATCCGTGGTGGAATTCTCTGACATCCCTACCTACTGCACAAAAGTGTTTCTTAATACTACCCTTTGTCCACTAAAATAGGGCTGTTTCACATGTGCATGTCCACTGCTTGATGACTCTGGCATCAAATGACAACTTACATGCATGAATCACTGATATATGTGATTCAAGACAGGCCAAACTTTCTTATTTCATCATTTTAAACACCTTTTTTTTAATGGAGTTTACACAACCAGTTTGAGTCATTGAGAAAAATCAAGCATACATAAATCAAGTGATGTACCTGTATGTTCGAATCGTGTCTACGTTTTTCTAGAAAATCAGTCTACCTTACCATTATTACATCAGCATATGCTTGACAAATATGGATATTAGATAGATTAGATAAAGTTGTGACTTGATCACACAGAAGAGGCTTTTCAGCTGCAAAGATTTTACCATGGTAATGTATTAATTAGCCCAATGTCTTGGTTTTGTATTTGACAGCTGCCAATATTTTTTCTGTCTCTATCTGCATGCTGTCATCAAACACAGACAGGATTAATCATAAGAAAAATACATGGAGCCAACTATCAAAGAAGATATATGAATCTGTGAGGATAGTCTCAGCAAGCTTGTTGTTGTTGTTGTTGTTGTTGTTCAGTCGTTCAGTCGTGTCCGACTCTTCGTGACCCCATGGACCATAGCACGCCAGGCCTTCCTGTCCTGCGCTCTCTCCCGGAGCGTGCTCAAGTTCATATTCATTGCATCGGTGATGCTATCTAGCCATCTCATCCTCTGCCGTCCCCTTCTCCTTTTGCCTTCAGTCTTTCCCAGCATCAGGGTCTTTTCCAGGGAGTTTTCTCTTCGCATTAGGTGGCCAAAACATTGGAGCTTCAGCTTCATTATCTGTCCTTCCAATGAGCACTCAGGGTTGATTTCCTTTAGGATGGACTGATTTGACCTCCTTGCAGTCCAGGGGACTTGTAAGAGTCTTCTCCAGCACCACAGTTCGAAAGCATCAATTCTTCGGCGCTCAGCCTTCCTTATAGTCCAGCTCTCACAGCCATACATTACTACTGGGAAAACCATAGCTTTGATTAGACAGACCTTTGTCGGCAAGGTGATGTCTCTGCTTCTTACTATGCTGTCTAGGTTGGCCATAGCTTTCCTCCCAAGGAGCAAGCGTCTTTTAATTTCATGGCTACAGTCACCGTCTGCGGTGATCTTGGAGCCCAAGAAAGTAAAATCTGTCACTGCTTCCATTTCTTCCCCTTCTATATGCCAGGAAGTGATGGGGCCAGATGCCATGATCTTCGTTTTTGTAATGTTGAGTTTCAAACCAGCTTTTGCACTCTCCTCTTTCACCCTCAACAAGAGGCTGTTGAGATCCTCTTCACTTTCTGCCATTAGGGTGGTATCGTCTGCATATCGGAGGTTGTTGATAATTCTCCCGGCAATCTTAATTCCGATCTCTGATTCATCCAACCCGGCATTTCTCATGATGTACTCTGCATATAAGTTAAATAAGCAGGGTGACAATATGCAGCCTTGTCGTACTCCTTTCCCAATTTTGAACCAATCGGTTGTTCCATGTCTGGTTCTTACTGTTGCTTCTTGACCCTCGTACAGGTTTCTCAGGAGACAGGTAAGGTGGTCTGGTACTCCCATCACTTTCAGAATTTGCCACAGTTTGTTGTGATCCACACAATCAAAGGCTTTAGCGTAGTCAATGAAGCAGAAATAGACATTTTTCTGGAATTCCCTTGCTTTCTCCATGATGCAGCGAATGTTGGCGATTTGATCTCTAGTTCCTCTGCCTCTTCTAAACCCAGCTTGTACTTCCGGTAGTTCTCGGTTCGCTTACTGCTGAAGCCTAGCTTGTAGGATTTTGAGCATCACCTTGCTGGCATGTGAAATGAGCGCAATTGTGCGGTAGTTTGAACACTCTTTGGCATTGCCCTTCTTTAGAATTGGAATGTAAACTGACCTTTTCCAGTCTTGTGGCCACTGTTGAGTGTTCCAGATTTGTTGGCATATTGAATGCAGCACTTTAACAGCATCATCTTTTAGGATTTTAAATAGCTCAGCTGGAATACTGTCATCTCTGCTAGCTTTGTTGTTACTAATGCTTCCTAAGGCCCACTTGACTTCACTCTCTAGGATGTCTGGCTCAAGTTCAGTGACCGCACTCTCATGGCTATCAGGGACATTCAGATCTTTCCTGTATAGTTCTTCTGTGTATTCTTGCCACCTCTTCTTAATCTCATCTGCTTCTGTTAGGTCCCTGCCTTCTTTGTCCTTTATCATGCCCGTCTTTAAACAAAACGTTCCCTTGAGATCTCTGATTTTCTTGAAGAGATCTCTAGTCTTTCCCATTCTGTTGTTTTCCTCGATTTCTTTGCATTGTTCATTTAAGAAGGCCTTCTTGTCTCTCCTTGCTATTCTCTGGAACTCTGCATTCAGTTGGGTGTATCTTCCCCTTTCTCCCTTGCTTTTCGCTTCCCTTCTTTCCTCAGCTACTTGTAAAGCCTCATCAGACAGCCACTTGGCTTTCTTGCATTTCTTTTTCTTTGGGATGGATTTCGTTGCTGCCTCCTGAACAATGTTACGGACCTCCGTCCATAGTTCCTCAGGCACTCTGTCTATCAGGTCTAATCCCTGAAATCTATTCCTCACCTCCACTGTATATTCATCAGGGATATGATTTAGGTCATACCTGAACGGTTTAGTGGTTTTCCCTATGTTCTTCAATTTAAGCCAAAATTTTGCAAGAAGCAACTCATGATCTGAGCCACAGTCAGCTCCAGGTCTTGTTTTTACTGACTGTATGGAGCTTCTCCATCTTTGGCTGCAAAGGACATAATCAATCTGATTTCGATATTGACCATCTGGTGACGTCCATGTGTAGAGTCGCCTCTTGTGCTGTTGGAAAAGAGTGTTTGCTATGATCAACGTGTTCTCTTGGCAAAACTCTATTAGCTTTTGTCCTGCTTCATTTTGTACCCCAAGGCCATGCCTGCCTGTTATCCCGGTGATTTCCTGACTTCCTACTTTAGCATTCCAATCCCCTATGATGAAGAGGACATCTTTTTTTTGGTGTGAGTTCTAGAAGGTGTTGTAGGTCTTCATAGAACCGATCAACCTCAGCTTCTTCGGCCTCAGTGGTTGGGGCAGAGACTTGAATTACTGTGATGTTGAATGGTTTGCCTTGGATTCGTACTGAGATCATTCTATCATTTTTAAGATTGTACCCCAGTACTGCTTTTCCCACCCTTTTGTTGACTATGAGTGCTACTCCATTTCTTCTAAGGGATTCTTGCCCACAATAGTAGATATGATGGTCACCTGAATTAAATTCGCCCATGCGTGTCCATTTTAGTTCGCTGATTCCCAAGATGTCGATGTTCAATCTTGCCATCTCATGTTTGACCACCTCCAGCTTACCTTGATTCATTGATCTGACATTCCAGGTTCCTAAACAATATTGTTCTTTACAGCATCGGATTTTCTTTTCACCACCAGACACATCCACAGCTGAGTGTCCTTTCGGGTTTGGCCCAGCCGCTTCACTCTTTCTGGCGCTACTTGGAAATTCCCTCTGCTCTTCCCCAGGGTTTTCTTGGCAAGAATACTGGAGTGGGTTGCCATTTCCTTCTCCAGTGGACCACATTTTGTCAGAACTCTCTGCCATGACCTGTCCGTCTTGGGTGGCCCTGCACGGCATAGCTTATGGCTTCACTGAGTTACAATGAATCTGAGTATCAATCTGTGAGGATAGTCTCAGCAAGCTTTCCCCTAGTTAATTATTAAATGAGAGCTTGAAGAAATCAGCACAATTTGACTTGTGCCTTCTATGAAGCCTTTTATTAGCATCATGCCAAAATTCTCTCCCCGCTCTCTCTCATGTGTTCATCTCCCAGCTTCTCTTAGTGATTGCTTCAATACTTTTTCTGGTAATATTAAGAAAACTTTTCCAACACAATGACACCAGGTCACATTTCTCCTTTTGTACTCTCAAATGAAGGTGACACCATCCAATTGGAACTTCACTCGATGATTCAGAATTGGTGTGGTGTGATGTGGGGTGAGGATCCTTGAGGAGCTGTGTAATTTAGTGAGAAGTCAATTAGATGCTGTCTTCAGAATTGGCTAGGAAATCAGAGGCAGGAAGACATCCCAGTATGCAAATGCCAGATTCTACTGAGCTTGCAGCTTACTCGCTAAAGTAAATAAAGACGAGCATCCATTGAGACTATATAAAGTATTATAAGTAACACACACACACACACACACACCAGTTTAAGTAATATCTACAGTTTCTGTTGAAAGAAATCACCCTCACAAGAGATCCCTAGGTAGGAAAGATTAGCAGTTCAAGTCTTTCCCAGCTAGAAAGCCTAGTAGAACGTATCGAGCTCATTCATTGTAAGTTCGGTCACAGTGTGGCATAGTGGTTAGAGTGTTGGACTGGAACTTGGGAGGCCTGGGTTCTAGTCCCCACTTGGCTATGAAACCCGCTGAGTGAGTTTGGGCCAGTCACTTACTCTTAGCCTAACCTATCTCACAGGGTTGGTGTGAGGATAAAATGGAGAGGAGGGGGATCATATACGCCATGTTGGGCTTCTTGGAGGTGGGATATAAATAAAAAAGAAAGAAAGAAAGAAAGAAAGAAAGAAAGAAAGAAAGAAAGCAAGCTAGCTTCTGGTTTGGGGAAGAAACCAGAAGCAGTGGAGATTCTTTGTGGAATTATTTAAAAAAGAAAAACAGATCATACCGAATTAACCCCGCCCTCCCACCCAGCAAAATGGGCCCGGAACGGAGCAACTACCTGCTTCCATCCGCGCTGCATTGCGAATGGCGTCTGCGTCTGTGGCTGCCATTCGCTTCGTCCATATAGCCGTGATAGGCTACATAAATACTTACATAGCCTATCACGGCTAATGCAGGGACACCATTTGCGTCCCTGCGGAAGCCGTGATAGGCTACTTTAGTATTTACTTAGCCTATCATGGCAAAACTAAGGGAACACAAATGGCGGCTATGGCAGCTACCATTTGCGTTCCCTTTTTTCTGCCGTGTGATAGGCTATGTAAATATTTATGTAGCTTATTACGACAAAAGAGAGGGGCACAAATGGCGTAGTGGCTGCCATTTTCATTCCCCTTTTGTTTTTTTTGCTGTAATAGGCTACGTAAATATTTACGTAGCCTATCACGGCAAAATACAGGGACGCAAATGGCGGCAGCTACGGCAGCTGCCATTTGCGTCCCTGTGCAGGCTGCCCAGTGCCGGATGTTCGGCTGCAGGTGGCCCCGGCTGGTGGCTCCGCAGAATCTCCACAGAGCCGAGCCGGCTGGAGAGAATTTCGGGGGAAGGGATGGAGTGCCTCCCCCGCACCGCAAATGTCACCCTTCAAAAAGGTAAGTGATTTTTGTACATCCCTAAGCAGAGCAGAAGGGTCCATCATCTCACGGAAGGCAGATCCACATTCAGCAGGGTCTCCTGACTCTTTCTGGATCATTTTTAGTGGCCTGGAGGGGCTACCATGGCATGGGGAAGTCCACATATGTCAGTGCAGTTGATCCTGCATAAATCTGGATCCAACTCACTCTATGTGTATGTGTTTGTGGGTGAGTGTGTGTGTGTGTGTGTGTGTGGAGAGAGGTGGAGAAAGGGGGAGAGGTGACTTTTTTGGTATGGTTCCATATGTTGTTTCAATCACAAATGTGAAAAAATAAAGTTGATTTAATAGTTTCATCTAAAAATGCAATTATTTAATGGGTTACATGTCAGTCAGAGAACAGTTAATGTGGTGTCCAACAAGCATTTTGGATCCAGTACCGCTTACCCTCTTTATTAGGCTGAAAACATAGAGCATGTGTCTATCAAATTTACCGAGAAACTGAACCTAGATATCTAGATTAAGCGATAAAGTTAAATTCAGCAAAGAAAAATATGGAAAGCCTAATGCACTGGTAAGAGGGATCAAATGTATTATTGCAGGAGGAACAGCATGCCAAGCATCATGGTCCCAACTGGCCCATCCTGGTAAACTTTCCCCCTGTAGAACGGCACACACAGGACACTGGAACAGAGTTTAAGCGCAGAGGATTATTCATGTTAGCTCTGGCCTTTAAGATGATCCCACTATGTGATTTTGGGTCAAGCAGGAAAGAAAAATAATGAATGGAACAGCACACATTCCAAGTTTTACCAATGTTCTACATTTAGGGGGAAATCTGGGATACTGACTGCAGTGTTTCTCTGCTTTCCCCATATTTATTTCTTCTTTGCAAACCTTAAATGTAAAGGCAGCAGTGACCCATTTTATTTATAAAGAAAATAGATGTATCTATTTGCATATATTCAATCACATAAATATTCTTATAATGCTACACACACAAAATCCCTGAGTTGACGCTGCAGTTCTGATTGATAGGACTCAGAGCTTTTCTATATGATGCTGTTAATCAGCTGTTCATACACTGTATCTACTTTTGGTTTCATCGCAGAATTGAGATCTGAGCACTACACAAGAGTGTTTCCTTTCCTGCTTTTCTGTTACAGAACCTCTAGGTGACACTGTGCTATAATGGAACAGCGCAAATACACAAGTGAAAAAGTGGCTACTTTCGCTTTCAAGATTAAATGCCACATTTGCTCTGCTCTTAAAAACTCTCCTAAAGTGCTCATTAGACACAGAAGTGAAACTGGAGGGTCATGGCATCATCTAAAGAACCCATAAACAACCGCGATTGGGAATGATGAGCACACAATCAATGCTTCATGCAGAAAAGCTCTAATACATCTGGGAAGGAACTTTCCCAGATTAGATTCACTGGTTACTGTAGCATTCCTCCTGCCTGCCCACCCAATTCCTATCATGGGAAATGCATTGGACTGTGAGGTTTTGTTTGTGAATTTAACCTTGCTTTATTTATTTATTTATTTATTTGCACCCTGCCTTTTTATGAAAAACTGACACTCAAGGCAGCTTACAGAAGCAATTAAAATGATTCAAACAATAAAACAATATATTAGAATACAATAAAAACTAGCAATTACATACATATATATTAAAAACAGCACCCAACCCACAGACCCACTTACAGGCCAAAGGCCTTCTTGAATAGCAGTCTTTATCTGCAATCAGGAGGACAGCAGAGAGGGAGCAAACCTAGTCTCTCTTGGGAAGGAGTTCCATGGCCTGGGAGCAGCCACTGAAAAGGCCCTCTCCCAGGTCATCACCACCAAATGCTGAAGGTGGTGATCTTGAAAGAAGGGCCTCTCCAGAAGAACTTAAGAACTGGGCAGACTCATATGGGAGAAGGGGGTCTTGCAGGTAGTGTGGTCCCAAGCCATATAGGGTTTTATAGGTCATAACCAGACATTGGAATTCTGCCTGGAAACAGACTGGTACCCAGTGAAGCTGCTGTAACAAGGGAGTCGCGTGCTCCCTGTAACCAGCCCCAGTCAACAGTCTGGCCACAGCATTCTGGACCAGTTGAAGTTTCTGAAAAGTTTCCGAAGGCAGCCCCATGTAGACTGTGTTACAGTAGTCCAAACGGGATGTAACTAAAGCATGTGTGGCCATGGCCTTATCAGACATAATTCCTTTCTGCAGCTATTTTGTTCGGATAAATAGCGCTCCAATCTAGCCACCAACTGTCTCATGCATCTGCTGCTTACAGTGGTTGCCAGAAGCCCAGTCCTGGCCTGACTCACCTGTCCCTTACCATTTCCTGTATGTCTTCTGTGAATCTAATACTTCCTTCCAATAGTCTAAAGCTAAACAATATGTGGCATGAGTCCAAATATCTGTTTTTTACAATGTAAATAGCAATTGTAGAGCTGGCGGGGGGTGGGATCAAGAGCAGGACTATGTGGGTCAGGTATTCGATGCCCTCTCCTGGGGTGATGCCAACCTAGCAGTTCGAAAGCAAGAAATTGCAAGTAGATAAATAGGTACCGCTTTGGCGGGAAAGGTAACAGCGTTCCGTGCACCTCGGTGTTCAGTCATGCCGGCCACATGACCACGGAAGCGTCTTCGGACAGCGCTGGCTCTTCGGCTTAGAAACGGGGATGAGCACCGCACCCTAGAGTCGGACACGACTGGTTGGGGACACCTTAACCTTTTACCTGGGGTGAAAGGTAGTATTGTGAATTGTTTTTGTCCAGACTGCAGCCAGGGGGGGAAGGGTTAAGCGCTCCTCCCTGTGTGGTATGACCCTGGTCCTCATAGCCCCCCCCCTCCCGTCCCCTTACACGGTTTTTAAAAAGAGATGTGTGGAATTCATTAAAAGATTCTGCCTGTCATCTAGCTTGGCCTGAAGCCTTCTTCTCGCATTCAATAGTGAAAACAAATGGATGGGTGTATGGTCACAACAAACTCCTGACATAAGCCAAATTTTAAAAGAGCTTTAGCTACAGGGTGGCATAGAGATGTAATAAATAAATACATACATACATACATACATACATACATACATTAAAAAATGTTCTTTAAAAAATAGATTATGTTTTCACATTGCTATCAGGATGTGGGAGTAAATTTTCATGATTGATAGGGCTGTTTAAAAAAAAAAGAAGGGGGAAAAAGATAAAAGCTATATATGAATTCTTTCCTAGATCATAATTTATCTAGTCATGTATGCAACTATTGCCAGAAAGGAGTGTGGGAAAGCTAAATTATTTTCAGGGGGTGAATGTTGCTTTGTATGTGAAGGAAGCCAGGGGCTCAGGTACCGCTTGTAGGCTGAGGAGGTTGTAGCCATAAATATAAGGTAATTGTTATAGCATGTGTAATGCCTTCTTGGTCTCCAAGTCCTGTGTTTTTCATAGTGTCAAATGTAAACTGCTGTGTAATTTAGCCACTGAACACAATCACTCCTGGGCCAAAACAGCAATTGGCAATGCCTATTATTTATGTGTGTCCTCCCCCCTCCCCTTACCCCTGTCCCAAGGACGCTGGTTAAATAGTTTTGTGTGTGCTCCCTCTTGATGTGAGTCATTGTCTCCGTATGCTGCTGCTGCTGGCAGATGCATCCAGAAGCTCTCTCCCAGTGACATACATCAATGCCACTAAGTAAATTGTATTATCGTACTGACTTCGACACTGTAAAGTTGGCCTGCAAAGGTTTTGCTGCCTCACTGTTCAACCAGCTTCACAAGATGGATCAGGATAATTGGCTACACATGAAGCCATAAACAGAACAAACCTTAGGGTTGACTCCAACACCAATATGCTTTGGTTACCTGTTGAAGGCATAAGCTGACGACGTCTCCATCCCTGTGGTGTGATGGGTGGGGTGGACACTGGGGACATGTGACTGAGCATCATGGGTAATTCGGCCCTTTGCTGTAGTCACAGAAGCTTGGAGGTCAGAGCTGCTAGAACTTTGAATTTAGTTCAGTGCAATAAACATGTATATGTTTTAAGCATGGCCATGCTCAATTGAAGCAAGTCTGGAAAGGTCCAAAGCAAGCAAGAACAGGATGTGCAATTCTGAATGGCTGAGGCAGGGCCAGCATCAAGGGTAGGCATGGCTGGGCATCTGCTGTTGGGCCCAGTCACCACCAGGGGCCCGCTGACAAGAGCCCCCTAGACTTGCTCCTCCTCTTCACCATGGCAACCTGTTTGTTCACCTGCCTCTCTAGGAAAGTGAGAAGGAGGAGCAGTAGATGCCATGGCCTGCTTGCTCACTGGCTCTTTGCCTGGCAAGCAAGCAAGCAGTAGCAATAATGAGAAAGAGGATGAGGAGCAATAACAGGTGGCAACAATGGCGGTGAGCAGTAGACTCATTGAGGGGGCCAATGAGGGTGTCTTGACCAAAGGCCCCCAAAAATCTGGAGCTGGCACTGAGGGTTTCAGCTGGAAGAAGAACAAAGGTATGAGCCAGTGCAATGAAAAGCCTCAGAGATTCCCACTGTTCGTTCCCCCCACAAACATTCCCTTTCAGATGCCTGCAGTAGAATCATGTTATTGTTTGCACTGTACATCCTCCTTTGGTGTATTACAAGTTTTACACTGCGAGCTTGAAGCCTGGAAATTTCCTAGCAGCAAGCCCTTCCAAGTGTACAGTTCTTGCTGTTCTAAGACCCCAGTTCATAGACATTTCTTCAGGCAAGAACAGGGGGACGGGGACACGACTGGAAAGTCATGACTGGAACTTAATGGGATGGCAGGCAGGCGCTCGTGACACTCGTAGGTCCCATTTCACCATAGCTAGTCCATGATATAATTTATAAACTAATGGCTGATAGAGAAAGCAGGTATGCGTGGCTGGCAGATAATTGTTTTAACTGTTAACCCATTAGCTTTTGTTGTTGTTGTTGTTGTTGTTCAGTCGTTCAGTCGTGTCTGACTCTTCATGACAGCATGGACCATAGCATGCCAGGCCTTCCTGTCTTGCACTCTCTCCCGGAGTGTGCTCAAGTCCATATTCATTGCATCAGTGATGCTATCTAGCCATCTCATCCTCTGCCATCCCCTTCTCCTTTTGCCCTCAGTCTTTCCCAGCATCAGGGTCTTTTCCAGAGAGTTTTCTCTTCGCATTAGGTGGCCAGAATATTTGAGCTTCAGCTTCAGTATCTGTCCTTCCAATGAGCACACAGGGTTGATTTCCTTTAGGATGGACTGATTTGCCCTCCTTGCAGTCCAGGGGACTTGTAAGAGTCTTCTCCAGCACCACAGTTCGAAAGCATCAATTCTTCGGCGCTCAGCCTTCCTTATAGTCCAGCTCTTATAGTCCAGTATAGTAAGCCATACATTACTACTGGGAAAACCATAGCTTTGATTAGACAGACCTTTGTTGGCAAGGTGATGTCTCTGCTTCTCACTATGCTGTCTAGGTTGGCCATAGCTTTCCTCCCAAGGAGCAAGCGTCTTTTAATTTCATGGCTACAGTCACCGTCTGCGGTGATCTTGGAGCCCAAGAAAATAAAATCTGTCACTGCTTCCATTTCTTCTCCTTCCATATGCCAGGAAGTGATGGGGCCAGATGCCATGATCTTCGTTTTTTTAATGTTGAGTTTCAAACCAGCTTTTGCACTCTCCTCTTTCACCCTCAACAAGAGGCTCTTGAGATCCTCTTCACTTTCTGCCATTAGGCTGGTATCATCTGCGTATCTGAGGTTGTTGATAATTCTCCCGGCAATCTTAATTCCGACCTGTGATTCATCTAACCCGGTGTTTCTCATGATGTACTCTGCATATAAGTTAAATAAGCAGGGCGACAATATGCAGCCTTGTCATGCAGCCTTCCCAATTTTGAACCACTCGGTTGTTCCATGTCCGGTTCTTACTGTTGCTTCTTGACCCTCGTACAGGTTTCTCAGGAGACAGGTAAGGTGGTCTGGTACCCCCATCTCTTTCAGAATTTGCCACAGTTTGTTGTGATGTACACAATCAAAGGCTTTAGCATAGTCAACGAAGCAGAAATAGACGTTTTTCTGGAATTCTCTCACTTTCTCCATGATCCAGAGAAAGTTGGCGATTTGATCTCTAGTTCCTCTGCCTCTTCGAAACCCAGCTTGTACTTCTGGTAGTTCTCGGTTCGCATACTGCTGAAGCCTAGCTTGTAGGATTTTGAGCATCACCTTGCTGGCATGTGAAATGAGCGCAATTGTATGGTAGTTTGAACACTCTCTGGCGTTGCCCTTCTTTGGAATTGGAATGTAAACTGACCTTTTCCAGACTTGCAGCCACTGTTGAGTGTTCCAAATGTGTTGGCATATTGAATGCAGCACTTTAACAGCATCGTCTTTTAGGATCTTAAATAGCTCAGCTGGAATACTGTCAACTCCGCTAGCTTTGTTGTTAGTAATGCTTCCTAAGGCCCACTTGACTTCACTCTCGAGGATGTCCAGCTCAAGTTCAGTGACCGCACTATCATGCCTATCAGGGACATTCAGATCTTTCCTGTATAGTTCTTCTGTGTATTCTTTCCACCTCTTCTTAATCTCATCTGCTTTTGTTAGGTCCCTGCCTTCTTTGTCCTTTATCATGCCCGTCTTTAAACAAAACGTTCCCTTGAGATCTCTGATTTTCTTGAAGAGATCTCTAGTCTTTCCCATTCTGTTGTTTTCCTCGATTTCTTTGCATTGTTCATTTAAGAAGACTTTCTTGTCTCTCCTTGCTATTCTCTGGAACTCTGCATTCAGTTGGGTATATCTTCCCCTTTCTCCCTTGCTTTTCGCTTCCCTTCTTTCCTCAGCTACTTGTAAAGCCTCATCAGACAGCCACTTGGCTTTCTTGCATTTCTTTTTCTTTGGGATGGATTTCGTTGCTGCCTCCTGAACAATGTTACGGACCTCCGTCCATAGTTCCTCAGGCACTGTGTCTATCAGGTCTAATCCCTTAAATCTATTCCTCACCTCCACTGTATATTCATAAGGGATATGATTTAGGTCATACTTAAATGGTTTAGTGGTTTTCCCGACGTTCTTCAATTTAAGCCGAAATTTTGCAACAAGAAGCTCATGATCTGAGCCACAGTCAGCTCCAGGTCTTGTTTTTACTGACTGTATGGAGCTTCTCCATCTTTGGCTGCAAAGGACATAATCAATCTGATTTCGATATTGACCATCTGGTGATGTCTATGTGTAGAGTCACCTCCTGTGCTGTTGGAAAAGAGTGTTCGCTATGATCAGCGTGTTCTCTTGGCAAAACTAGGAATGGGGGAGAATTTCTCCCCGAAACTTCGGGGGGCAGAGTGCCAACGTATTCGGCCCCCCGAAGTAGTTTTGGGGAGAAATTCTCCGCCCCCCCGCCCCCCGCCCCCCCCCCCGAGATGGGACTTACCTTTCCCGAATGTCCCTCCCGGCGGCGGGTCCCGGCGGCGGTTCGGCAGGTCTTCAACAGGGGCAGAGGCGGCAGCCGGGCTTTCGACCGGCTGCCGCCGCCGCCATTCCAATAAAAGTAAAAAGAAAAAAACGCCCCCGTGATAGGCTACGTGACGATTAATGTAGCCGATCACGGCTAGATTTGCAAAGTCAGCCGTGATAGGCTACGTAAATCGTCACGTAGCCTATCACGGGTGACTTAAAAAAAAAAAGCGCGTACGGCTAATGGCGGCCCGCATAGGGAGCCGCCATTCGCGTCCCTTATTTGGTCACTGTAGTCTACGTAAAGATTACGTAGACTACGGCGAAAATAAGGGCAACGCTATTTGCGTTGCCCTTATTTTCGTCGTAGTCTATGTAAAGATTTACGTAGACTATAGCGACCAAATAAGGAACGCGAATGGCGGCTCCCTATGAGGGCCGACATTTGCGTACGTGCTTTTTTTTTTTTAAGTCACCCGTGATAGGCTACGTGACGATTAACGTAGCCTATCACGGCTGACTTTGCAGATCTAGCCGTGATAGGCTACGTTAATCGTCACGTAGCCTATCACGGGGGCGTTTTTTTTTTTTTTTACTTTTTATTTCGCGGCCGGGCGAGGTGAGGCGCCTCCTCCCCAGCCTGAATTTCGGCCGGGCGAGGCAGGAAGCCTCCCCCCCAGCCTGAATTTTGGCCGGGCGAGGAGGGAAGCCTCCCCCCCTGGCCTGAACTTCGGGGGGAGCAGCGAAGCGCCTCCCCCCCACCGCGAAGCAAGCTGCGAGACCAGGTAAGTGGCTTTCGTGCACCCCTAGGCAAAACTCTATTAGCCTTTGTCCTGCTTCATTTTGTACACCAAGGCCATGCTTGCCTGTTATCCCAGTGATTTCTTGACTTCCTACTTTAGCATTCCAATCCCCTATGATGAAGAGGACATCTTTGTTTGGTGTTAGTTCTAGAAGGTGTTGTAGTTCTTCATAGAACCAATCAACCTCAGCTTCTTCGGCCTCAGTGGTTGGGGCATAGACTTGAATTACTGTGATGTTGAATGGTTTGCCTTGGATTCGTACTGAGATCATTCTGTCGTTTTTGAGATTGTACCCCAGTACTGCTTTTCCCACCCTTTTGTTGACTATGAATACTACTCCATTTCTTCTAAGGGATTCTTGCCCACAATAGTAGATATGATGGTCACCTGAACTAAATTCGCCCATGCCTGTCCATTTTAGTCCATTTTAGTTTTAGTTTAGTTCCATTTTGATTCCCAAAATGTCGATGTTCAGTCTTGCCATCTCCTGTTTGACCACCTCCTTGATTCATTGATCTGACATTCCAGGTTCCTAAACAATATAGTTCTTTACAGCATCGGATTTTCTTTTCACCACTAGACACATCCACAGCTGAGTGTCCTTTCGGCTTTGGCCCAGCCGCTTCACTCTTTCTGGCGCTACTTGGAAATACCCTCTACTCTTCCCCAGTAGTATATTGGACACCTTCTGACCTGAGGGGCTCATCTTCCGGCGTCATCTCTTTTAGCCTTGTGATACGTTCCATGGGGTTTTCTTGGCAAGAATACTGGAGTGGGTTGCCATTTCCTTCTCCATTAGCTTTGCACCCCAGCAATTCATGGCCAAAGTCTATAAGCAGCCCTGCTGTCCTAGCATGATGAATCAGTTACAGGAGGGATAGGAAACTGATGGCCCATGGGCCAGAGCCAGCCTGCGGGGCTTTTGTATCTAGCCCACTGACTTCTACCTCCTACCATGCCCCAACATGCGATGGTCAATTATCATCAGGATCGCAGCATGTGGGGTTGTAATTAGACTTAGAAAAAAGCTCCCATAGGTGCCAGTGGGTTGTTGTTTCTTGCTGCGATGACAGCTGGGAAGGGTTACCCCTCCCCACCCAAATATTGTGAGCCCAGTGAAAATCAGTCCCATGCCCCACACAGCAATAAGAGGACAGGGGAGGAAACTGTAATGGGAGTTGAGGGGAAGTGTAGGCATGGGTTTTGATACGAGCACACTTCTCGTAGTGCCTGAAGGCTGTGGTTGTTAGCAGATGTCATGTCCTGAACGAAAAATATGTAACTGCGGATTACAGACATCTAAGTTCTTAGGAGAAGTGTTTGAGGCAAGAACCGGGTATATATTTCATCCCAAGCATATTATTTTTATTTCTGTGCTTCTCTATTGCAAAGATCAGGACTCCATTTTCAAGGTTCCCTGTGGAGTCACTGATTAACAGGCATGAAGCAGCCAAAGGAATCAGTAGAGATGAAGAGGAGGAGGGCAATGAGAGTGACTTGGCATCTTTAATTTATTACATTGGCAACAAGTCAATGAAAAGACAAAATAAAAGATTGATAAAATGGTGCCAGGATTTTGTCTATGTATGCCTACTTTTTAGGACAGTTAATAGATTTTTAATTGTTAGTTATATCATGCAAGCTTTTCAGAGACAGAGGTGGAGATGAGAATTTAACACACTGATATCAGAACATTTTCACTTGGTGGGCTAATGACAAATATTAAATAATAGTCATATCCAGAAATTAACTAAGAATTAGCAGGGATTACATTTTCCCTCCCTTTGAAATTGTTATTTATACAAACAACTTTTGAATTGATTGGCATTCTGCCACTGGTCTACCACATTCATCCAGTCCAAGCAAAAAGACCCAACTGAGAGAAAGTGGCACTCAGGTCCCATTGAAATTAATGGGACAAGTCAGTCATCACTCACTTAAGTTCCATTGGTTTAAATGGGACTTAACAGAGCTATCCTATGGTCCCTCGGAGGGCATCCAAGGGTCTGTAGGATGGTGCAGATCCCCCCCACCCCCCGGCCACAGACACAGATATGACCGGGGGGGAGGAAAAATCCAAGCAGGGATGTCCCCCCACCCCCACCCCTCCTAGCTGTTGCGGAAAGCTCAGTGTTGTGGCCTCAGAAGATGGTGGAGGAGGGTGGAAAGGGGTCAGGATGGTGACTGGGTATTGGAGAGAAGAGACATGGATCCATTGGATCCATGAGCCTCTCTGTAGCCAGTCCCTGCCCACAGCAAAGTAAGTCAGCTAGATGAACTGAGAGGCCTGTCCAGCTAAAAATGATTTTTAAGGTGGAACAGGAGGCATTTTTGCCACCATTGTCCACCTGTCTTGCCTGCAGGGGTTGGGATGGGTGTTTTGAAGTGTTTAGGCTTCAATCTCGGAGCTCTCCATCTCAAGAATGGCAAGCCTCTTGCATTGTGCTCTACGCTGACTAACCTTTTTTGGAGTGCAGACTTTGCATCTCAGAGTCTTTCCATATGATTGTCCGTAAAAGTCCTTGCTGTGTTGTTTCCTAAATCTGCTACTGACCTTCATACGCCCCCACAAAACGTTCTTTTTAGGGAAAGTGGTGTAAAGAAAACGTGAGACCGTTGGAAGTTTCGATAAACCACTTTCCCTAACCTAGGTTGTTTTCACATATCTTGTTTGTGTGTCGGGGGAGGGTGGTGGAGCGGGGGGTTAAGTTGCACATTTTACAATGGAAAATCTCCATCTCAACCTTTTTTAGAAATAAAGCAACAGTGGAGGCTGGTGACCTCAATTTTGGTGGGGCTATAAATCTATTCTGTGTTTCAGTCAGAACCAGACAGACCTCTAAAGGAGCTATCCAAGATGCTGAACCTATGTAGGGTTCAGCATGTTGGATACCTTCTGTCTGGTTCTGACTGAAACCCAGAATGGATTCACAGCGCCACTGAAATCGGAACCACCAGCCTCCAGTGTAAAGCGCTATGAAGGAAGAGCTAACAAAGCTTCCACCATTTTTGGTGGCTCTTTTCTATCAGTCATTCTGTTGAAGACAAGTACAGCCCTGGTGGATCTGACCCAAGACCAATCAAATCCAGCATCCTGCTTCCCCACAGCGGCTAACCAGATACCCCTGAGAAGCCAGACATGAGGACAATAGGCCTCTCCTGTTGCTTCCCAGCAGTTAGTATTTCAAGGCATATTGTCTGTGCTCCTGGAGGTAGCATATGGCCATCATGCCTAGCAGCCACTGTCAGAACTATGCTCTATGAATCCCCTTTAAGGCTATCCAAGGTTGTGACCATTGCCACATCCTAGGGCAGCAAATTCCATCAATTAATTATGTGTGTTATGAATTTGAAGCAGGGACAGCTTATCCCAAATGGATATGCTGCAGGCCCAGGTATGGCGAAAGCTGGATGATGGAGAGCTGCACCCTCCTTGTTATGCAGCCTTTAGAGATGCAGCACCTCTGTCAGGAGGAAAGTGACTGCTCAGCTGTAGGAGTCTATATCCTAGCCCCACTTGCATGTGCCCAGAAAGGTATGGGGCAACTTCATGGTGCCCTACTCATAAAAACATGACTGGGGTGGCTTGCGTGGTTGTGGAAAGGTCTCGGCCAGGTGCATGGGGTTTTTCTTTTTAGCCATTTCATCCTAAAGAGTTACATTTGTATTACAGTGACTTTATAGGCACCTGTGCGAAGCCTTTAGGAAATTGGGTCTTTCTTACACTAGAGGCCCTTGGGAGGTTTCAGATCCCAAGATGAGGATGTCAGGAACTCTACACACAACAGCAGTGGGGGGTGAAATTATAAGCAATAAAGCACTCTAGATGAAGGTAGATGAGATATATTTCCCCTTTTCTGCTGGAACTACATTACAAACAATTATTCCATTATTCACCTTTCCATTACTCAGAAGAGATTTAATGAAACCCTAGAGACCAGTGCATTTTGAAGAGCAAACTGGAAAGAAAATATCAGTTCTTTCAATTCCTGTAATCTTTATTCTACTGAGAGCAGAGTTAAGAACATAAGAAGAGCCATGCTGGATCTGACCAAGGTCCATCTAGTCCAGCATTCTGTTCACACAGTGGCCAAACAGCTGCCCACAGAAAACCCACAAGCAGGGCATGAGGGCAACAGCACCTTCCCGCCCATGTTCCCCAGCAACTGGTGTACATACGGACTCTGATACTGGAGGCAGGACATTATCCCCCATGAACTTGTCCAATCCTCCTTTTAAAGCCATCCAAATTGTTGGCCATCACTACATCTTGTGGAAGTGAATTCCTTAGTTTAACTATGTGCTGTGTGAAGAAGCACACAGCATCTCTCCTGAATCTCTGACCAATCAGCTTCATGGGATAACCCCAGAGTCTAGTATTATAAAAGAGGGAGAAAAATGTCTCCCTATCCAATTTCTCCACACCATGCATAATTTTGTACACCACTATCATGTTTCCCCTTACGTCTTTTCTAAACTAAACAGTCCCAAATGTTTTTACCTTTTCCCATAGGGGATTTGCTCCAGCCCCTTGATCATTTTAGTTGCCTTTTCTGCATGTTTTCCAACTCTGCAATATTCTTTTAAGGTGCGGTGACCAGAACTGTACATGTTATTCAAAGTGTGGTCACACCACAGATTTGTATAAGGGCAATATGATACTGGCAGTTTTATTTTCACGTCCTTTCCTAATTACACCCAACACAGAATTTGCCTTTTTCACAGCAGCTTCTCACTGAGTCTACATTTTCATCAAGCTGTTCACCACAACCCCAAGGTCTCTTTCTTGTTCAGTCACTGCCAGCTCAGATCCTGTCATCATATATGTGAAGTTAGGGGAAAAAATTGCCCTACATGTTTACATTTTACATTTGCTTGCATTGAACCACATTTGCCATTTTTATGCCTATTCTTCCAGTTTGGAGAGATCCTTTTTGAGCTCTTTGCAACCTATTTTTGTTTTAACCTAATTCCAAGTGTATTCCAAGTGTGCTCACACCATAGCTTTGTGTAAGGGGAGTATGATCTTGGCAGTTTTATTTTCAGTTCTTATCCTAATTATGCCCAACATGAAAATTGCCTTTTCACAGCAGCTGCACCCTAGAT
Source organism: Heloderma suspectum (assembly GCF_057233095.1). Classification (NCBI taxonomy): domain Eukaryota; kingdom Metazoa; phylum Chordata; class Lepidosauria; order Squamata; family Helodermatidae; genus Heloderma; species Heloderma suspectum. The sequence goes on from NC_139458.1 coordinate 281,143,950, forward strand.
TGACATTTTCATTGAGCTGTCCACTGCAATTCTCTAGTGTGTGCATGGCCAAGCATGGGACAGACATTTACTGGTAGATGGGGAGGCCATACCATCAGCTTCCAAAGAGACTACCAATGGGGCAACCCTTCAGTCACCTTCATTTAAAGACCTGTATGCCCTGAGGGGAAACCAACAGAGAACCACTGGCCAAAAAGCTCATGCCATCAATTCCTAAAAGAGACTACCAATGGCATGAAAGTCCAGCTGGCGTAGCCCTTTCCCTATTGTCCTAGGTGGGAACCTAGGGAGGAGAAGATTAAGCCAGTAAACTCATATCATCAGCTCCTGTAGTAACTACCAATTCTGCTGTTTTATTGTTTTGCCTATCAGCTCTCTCTTTTTCCTTTTTAAAAAGTTTTTGTATTTAATCAACTTTGAATGCCCTGGCAGAATAAATAAATGCAATCTATCAATCAATATCAATAAAAATGAATAGGCCAGGACAAAAGGAGTTAAATGTTATAACTCAACCTTAAATCTTCTTGAACAGGAAAAGTTTCCTAATAATGTGGTTATAGGTGCATCAGGGGAGTACAGCAGTTATCCAATGGTGGCATACCGTTCTCCTTTGCAGACTGTCTGCCCGTGGAGAATTAGCAGTGCAGTTTGGGAGGGGGGCAGCACTATGGCAAACAGCTCCACTTCCAGCCCATGTGCATTCATTTCAACTTCCCAAATAAACCTATGGGTATAGGACCTCTCTGCATGATCAAGAACCCTGCCTTTACCTGGTTCCCAATCTCAAGAAGTCACTATGCATGTACAAGTGTACATACTTAGGTTCATTACAGATGTTGGGTGGGGGAACATCCATAGGTTAGGGGCAGAGCCTGCAGCTGCAGTGCGCTCCCACCACCACCACCACCTCTGCATGTTCGTTCTCCATAGATATAATATTTGGAAATGGAAACAGTTTGTGGCTTGGATTGTATGGGGTGATTGGTAGGGGATGTTTGTGGATGGTCCTGTCTGGTAGCCAGGAATGAGAGTGTCCCTCTTTTCTGTTCTTTTCTATCTCTAAAGGCCCATCCCTTAATCTGCTCTAGTGTGTTCGCTCTTGCTGTGTTGGTGTGCTCCAGTGTATTAGCTCTTTATGGGGGGGGGGGATGAAGGAACAAGCCTGAAGAATGTCTTCTTTGTTAATAGGAATGTTTTTTGTTTTGCAAATCGTGGTGGGTGCTTGTACAACCCCCACTTTTATTTTATTTCACATTTATAACCTGCCTTTATTTCTCTTGCAAGGAACCCAAGGTAGTGTACATAACCCTCCTCCTCTCTATTTCATCCTTACAACAACCCTGTGAGGTAGGTTAGGCTGAGAGGCAGTGACTGGACCAAAGTCACCCAGTGAGCTTCATGGCTAAGTAGGGAGTAGAACCTGGATCTCCTGAGTCCCAGTCCAACACTCTAACCACTACACCACAATTGCAGGCACTAGCTCAATCTGTTGGTGTTTCCATATGTTCCCAGGTGGGTCATGAGCCCAACATCAGCCCCTCACATTTCCAGAGGCCATTTCATGGCGGGTCATTGGCTGTATGAACTGGTCCAAGGGACACTGGCCAAAGGAGAGCTAAGTCCAGAAGCTGATCAAAGAGTAAGTAAATGTGGCTTTGTTCAAATAAATCTAAATAGCAATGTGAAAGCGAGATTGACCTTCACTGTTTTAAAAACAGATCCATTGTTTTTAGGAAGAGGGAAATGTGTCATTTTAAGCATTTAGACAAATCTGGAGAGAAGAAAAGGGTAATACAATCAGCCTCCACTTATCCTAAGTCCTACGGCCAAGCAATTGCTTCAAAGTTTCAATTACAGTATAGAAAGGAGTTTAGGCTTGGAATGGAGCCACTTTTCTCCATTTAACTTCATTGCAAATACTTTTATAGGAAGGTGAGCAGGATTTGGTCATAAAAGAAAACACCCTTTAGGGCATTAGTTTTATTGCCAATTTTGATTTAAAAAAATACATTGCATGCAATATTGTTTTTGTTCCCAAACACTGAATAAAGGATGTTATCCAAACCCATGGCTTTTTCATTCTGTAACATAGTTTTAATTTATTTTGGAGTTGTTTTATTGACTATGCTCCATAGGAACTGCTACCAGGTATCCGGACATATTCTTAACACTAAATATGCTGGACGTTGTGGCTTGGATCCTGAGAAGCACCAGTGGAAGGGGGTTGGCAGACAAGGACTTTCCTGCTCCCTTCTCATCTGGTAGCTTCCCAAGTCACCCCCCCCCCAAGCCTCTCCTGAGGCTTGGGGACAATCCTGAAGGCAGGGTGGCTGAGGAGAAAGGGGGGATCACCGAAATCCCTCTCAACCAATTCAGGAGGGTCCCACGACCTTTAGGAGAGGCTTTTCAGGGGACTCAGGGGGCTCTGGAGGGAGGAGAGGGCAGGAAAGTCACTTTCTGCCAACCCCTTTCTCAGGATCCAAGCCACTATGCAGTAGTTCTGCAGCCTGGGTTCTTGAGCTTTGGAATGCCTAGTGGGCCAAAGGAAGAGATGTACTACCAGGAAAACATGGGGCTCCCAAACTCATGTTTGCATTGTAGTACTAATATTGGGTCAAGGGGTCAGGCAGTTGCAGGCAAGAGCCAATGGGCAGGCGGGTTGCTTAACCCGTGCCTAGTCCAGCAATTTCCCCCTGTAACCCTACATGCAGACTGTTTCTCAATCTCTCTCTCTCTCTCTCTCTCTCTCACACACACACACACACACACAGCCTGCAAGACTGGAAAGAAGCCTGTCAAGTACAGAGCCTTTCTACATGGGGCATTTATTATCCACTCTTGATTCCTCACTTATGGTAGTTTGCGGGTGCTTTATATGATGTCATCATCCTCCAAGTCCTCTTCCATCTTTGCAACCATTGGGGGGGGGGGATTCTAACAAGGAAAGTCTAGTATTTTTGTGAATGGTGGCATGAAACCCTAGTGTATTTGTGCAGTTCTGCTCTACTACAGCACCACCTGATGGCTGTGTAATGGAACATATAGAAAAGCAGAGAAAGAAAACCCCTGTAAAAAAATTGGTAAAGGAACTGACCTTAATCCCCTCAAAAATCCAGAAACAGAAGTCTCAGTAAAGTGGCAGGAGCCTCAGTAAAGTGGCAGGTTAAAAGCCTCATGTAGAAAAGCCCACAAAGACATCTCATCCCAATTCCATGGCCTATGTTTCAGAAGAATCCAGAACACTATTGAATAAATTAGCCTTGGGCATTCTGACTAACTCACAAGCTCTTCATAACATGGGAGACAAAAGTAATCTACTTAACCCATTTAATAAAGTGAGGCTGCCCTTTGAAATATTAAAGACTCATCAGTGAGACAAGCTTGAGTTTTATTGCATAAATGGACCTGCCAGATTTTTGGAAGTTTTCATTATCTTCGTATATGATTATCTGAGTATATATCTGTAATGTTAAACTCAGTTCAGATTCCAGTGTTCATGCCAATACAATTAACGTAGCCTGTTTTCTTCTGACAGTATTGTTGCATGTTATACAACTGGATAGCTAAAAGAAGCAACTGATTCAGTAACTAGGGGCGGCGGAGAATTCCGCCACGGATTTCAGTGAGGCCGCATGCACTGGCATTCGGCCCCCCAAAATCTGTGGCGGAATGGCCTCCCACCCCCCGCCTCCCCGCGGATTCCCCCCCGGGACAAAGCTTACCTGGTGCGGATGTTCCGGTGGTGACGGCTCCGGCAGCGGCAGCAGCTGGTCTTTCGACTGGCTGCCGTGGCCGCCATTTCCATCTGCCCTTTGCCATGATAGGCTACATAAGTATTTACGTAGCCCATCACAGCAAGCAAAAAAACCAAACAAACCCGCGTACACAAATGGCGGTGGCTACAGTGGCCACCATTTGCGTTCCCTTTTTTTCGCCATTTTAGCCTACGTAAATATTTACGTAAGCTCTTAAAGGGCAACGCAAATAGAGTAGTGGGCGCTATTTGCGTTTCTTTTTTTTTTGCCGTAATAGCTTACGTAAATATTTACGTAGGCTAAAACTGAGAAAAAAAGGGAACACAAATGGCGGCCGCCGTAGCTGCCGCCATTTGCATACACGGGTTTGTTTGTTTTTTTCCAGAAGGAAGACTGCCCAGCGGCCGGATTTCCGGCTGCAGGCGGCCCCGGCCGGTGGCTCTGCGGAATCTCTGTGGAGCGGAGCCGGCTGAAGAAGGATTTTGGGGGGAGGTGCAGAGCGCCTCCCCCCACCGCGAATCGCCTCGTCAAAAAGGTAAGTGACTTTTGTACATCCCTATCAGTAACCTCATATCAAACTGACATCTCAGAGGGAATATTAGCCATGCGGTGTCCTAAGTACATCTTTTAGTTCTTAACTTCTTAGAGAAATATGCTTTGAGATTCACTGATTCAGAACCACAGAATGGATTTTTGCGATCCTGATTTAAACTCAGTGGATCTGAATGTTCTGTTTTGTAATGTCATGTGTTTTGTAATGTCAGGATGCATTACTACTCAATCATTGTGATGCATATGAATGCACATACATATTACAGGAGATTATTTGGCTCCAACCGGCTACAATATCATGAGAATACAGCTGGTATGATAAAGCTGTATGAGCTACCTTCCAGGCCTCTGTAAGGAGACAGGTTTCCCTTCAAATATTACAGGACATTTTGCCAACCATATGTGCAAACAACTGTACCACTGTGCAAGAATAAAGGTAGCACCACATACTTTTTGGTACACCAAGGAATAAGTCACTTCCCTACCTAATATATAATGGATTATGGTTTGGATAATAAATTTAAGGATTGCTTTCTGTAGCAGGCTTTTAAAGTACAGTCAAAATATAACTTGTTTGTGGTGTCTGCAGATTTTTTGTTACGCAACACTAAGAACTAATTATGTGAGATATTTTAGTTTGTAGTTTGTTGCAGCTGGGTCTTTGAATTTATTTATTTTGCATTACACAGAACAAGGAATGTTATGAGACTGATACAGCTGCAGATGATAACTTGCAAAGCACACTGAGGATTAAAAATGCTCTGAATGTTGGCTGCCATTAGTTTGTTATAATCTCATAGAGGGTTGTTGTTGTTTTTTTAATTACAGTACAAATTCTGTGTGGATTAGGAGAACCATACACCTACATTTCCTAAAGTTTGGTATTAAATTTTTACATTTTAATAACTTTTGCTTGCATGAATTTGCAAATAAAATAGAGGATCTGTTTTTATTATTGATTTATATACTGTTGCTCCACAAATGAATATGGAGCATTATGGAGAACTTACAATCTAATATCCTATATCTACACCAGTGGAAGCTGGTGGCTCAGATTTCAGTGGGGCTGTGAATCCATCCTGGGTTTCAGTCAGAACCAGCCAGAGCTCTAAAGGAGCTATCCAACATGCTGAACCGCAACTTGGATAGCTCCTTTAAAGTTCTGGACATAGGATATTTCTGTTTCTGGGATTTGAGGTCATTCTGATTCGAGGTCCTTCTGGGACCTCAAAGTCCAGAAACCAAGCCCCCTGCCCCCACCCCCTTATAGCCAGCGCAGTTCTCTCCCTGCCAGCTATATCTCTGCACTCAGAAATGGAGCATGGAGATGGCAAAAAGGGAGCGGTCCTGGGGGCAGGGAGGGGAGGAGACTGCGGACACATTTCCTATGGGTTTCCTGGCCTCTTTCCCTCCCCAAAGCCATGGCTAGACTTGGGAAAAAGCAGGGCGGCTGGAGCACGGATGCAAGGATCACTTCCATGCTCCAGCCTCCCTGCATTGAATACTTGGCACTGTCTGACTTCACAGGCTGCAGACTATCAAGATAGAATTGCACTCTCAATCAGGAAAATCATGGAATCATAGAATAGTAGGGTTGGAAGGGGCCTACAAGGTAATTGAGTCCAACCCCCTGCTCAGTGCAGGAATCCAAGTCAGAGCATCCCTAACATGCGGCTGTCCAGCCTCGTCTTGAATGCCTCCAGCGTGGGAGAGCCCACCACCTCCCTAGGCAATTGGTTGTCATATTGTTCTAACAGTCAGGAAGTTTTTCCTGATGTTCAGCCGAAATCTGGCTTCCTGTCACTTGAGCCCATTATTCCATGTCCTGCAGTCTGGGATGATCAGGAAGAGATCCTGGCCTTCCTCTCTGTGACAACCTTTCAAATACTTGAAGAGTGCTATCATATCTCCCCTCAGCCTTCTCTTCTCAAGGCTAAACATGACCAGTTCTTTCCATCTCTCTTCACAGGGCCTTGTTTCCAGTCCCCTGATCATCTTTGTTGCCCTCCTCTGAACCCTCTCCAGCTTGTCTGCATCCTTCTTAAAGTGCAGTGCCCAGAACTGGACACAGTACTCCAGATAAAGCCTAACAAAAGCGGAATAGAGGGGAACTAGTACTTCCCGGGATTTGGAAGCTATGCTTCTATTAATGCAGCCCAAAATAGCATTTGCCTTTTTTGCAGCCACATCACATTGTTGGCTCATATTCAGCTTGTGATCTACAACAATTCCAAGATCCTTCTCGCTTGTAGTGTTGTTGAGCCATGTATCCCCCATCTTGTAACTGCATTTGGTTTCTTTTTCCTAGGTGCAGAACTTGGCATTTATCCCTATTAAATGTCATTCTGTTGTTTTCTGCCCAGCGCTCCAGTCTATCCAGATCACTTTGAATTTTGTTTCTGTCTTCCAAAGTATTAGCTATCCTGCCCAATTTTGTGTCATCTGAAAATTTGATTAGCATTCCCTGCACCTCCTCCTTCAAGTCATTAATAAAAATGTTGAAGCATTCCTTCATCAAGGAATTTTATTAAATTAGAAGAGTTACTGAAATTCAAGATGTAATTATTAGCTTGTGAAGGAAAAGTGAATCTCATATGTGAAGAACTTGTAAATTAAATATGCAACAAAATATATTTATTTGATCCATTTCATATCTGTCATTTTTATATCAAATATTTCAGAGCAGAAAGCCAACTGGGAGAGCCACAGACATAACACTGGGACAGGGGAACAGAAAGTCTGTATCTGTGGCACAGTTTAGATGTCCTGGTGGCCCTCCGCCTAATTTCAAAAGTCCTCTGCAAGCGATCAGTTCAGACTTCTTCCAAGAGCAATCTGTCCCTCTCCCGGCAGCCTGCTGGAAGGGGAGGAAGAGGAAGAGAGAAAGGGGGAGGAGTGGCAGAAAGAGAAAAGAGGTACTTTGGGCTCTGGCCCCACCCACTGCTGGCTTTGGCCATGGCCACCTCTGGCATGTGGGCCCCAACATTACCTCATAGGGTGGCCGGGTGGCCTACTTTACAGAGAACAGTCCTCTAATTTGGGAAGTTGGCAGAAGAGTCCTCTAATTGATGGGCTGTCCAGTCCAAGTCTGGCTTGAAGTCACAGAACCATAGAAGGGAGAGCAAGAGCCTTTCTGTTGCCCATCAATAGTTAGCTGCTGGATAGCGGACTGAGCAGGCACACAGCTCCCCTAGTCAGTCTTCTCCCCTATGGTTAGATGTCTTGTATTTCTATTTAAATTATTGTTATTGTTTATACATTTGCACCTTTACATATAAAATTTGCCTATGCATATTGGTGTCCTCTTTTGTCCTCTTTTTTGGCGATGCATAAGTGGCCACCCTACCTCCAAAGGAAAGCAGTGGGGGGAGGGAAGATTCCCACCCCTGGTATAGACCAACAGAATTTCCACATAAAAGCTGCTGGGTTTCAAGCCTGCCAGCTGAAGTGGATGCTCAGAGTCTTATGGCACCTTAAAGACTGAACTAAGAGTCTTATGGCACTTTAAAGACTAACACGTGTATTATGATACATTTTTTGTGTGGGAGGTGCACCTTTTCATTCGAACCATGCTAATATTCACAGCTGGTGTGTGATTAAGGGAGTTAATGAAATAGGAGCAGAAAACTAACCTACAATCAATTTTGTTTGGATGAGGTCTTGCCAGCCAGTGCTGATATCAGTGTTACTTGGAATCAGCTTGTCTGCTAATACAAGCTAAATTGGCCGTGTCCATTTACACCACAGCTTCATAATGTTGATCCATAGGGTGCTTCCAGATGAGGCTTTTGCGACGCCATCACCCTGCCTATTTCACAGAGGATTGAAGGGAGAAGTCGCTGTCTTCTACTCATGATCCTCCTGGGTTTTCTTACCTCTTCTTCCATCTTTTCCTTTGACACAGAAAATTAATTGAGGAGAAAAAGACATAATAGCTGCACAGTGCCTTCTGATTGCTACCACTAGGAGCCCTCTGTCTGGAAGCGCCCTATGTGTTCAGCTCACTATCTAGTATTTTTCCTAGCCAAGCATAAATTGAGTGTTAAGGACAGTTTTAGGAGACCAGGTTTACCGTATCTGCTGAGTTTAAAGATTGTTTTGATGCAAAATGCAATAAAGTCCATGGCTTAGAATGTGAACTCTAGAAATGTATGGAAGAACAGCTGACCATGATAGAAAGCATGCTGGATTATTTATATATCAGATAAAGGGAGTGTAAAATAATATTTAAACCATCTGCTATTTGGGAAATGAAGCAGAAGAGCTAAAAAAGATACTAATGCAAAAAAGAAAAGATGGAGAAGGAAAAAAGCGGAAGCAATAATTCACTGTTTGGATATACAAGACACAGATAATATCCTCAGCTTTAAAATATAAGCTTTTTGGCAGAGGGGGGCTGCATTTTGCAGTGCCCTAAAAGGCACTTCACTATCTTTCACTATCAATGTCCAATCCACGACTAATGTTGTGAACACTGATAGTGCTAAAAAAAATGATAAAGAATGCTAGAAGGAAGTATCCAGAAAGTTTGTTTTTTAGTCATAAGACATTTTTACCGTCTTAGAGCCAGTATGCAACTGTCTGTGTTATGACTTCCCTTGATTCTCATTAAACTGAAGATTAAGGCAAATTAAAATCACAGAGCAAATGAGGCTTCATTTTTCACTAAGCCCATCACCATTTAAACTAATATATTTACCATGTTGTGTTATTTTTTCAACAACAACAAAATTATCTCATCTGCTAACATTATTTCCAGTTTAAAAAAGGCTTGTATTTTTATCATCTGGATGCTACATGCAAAATAACGCATGTACGCCACAGCTGTGTCACATCAGGTTTCATCGAACTGCCTTTCCTCCAATAGGAAGGAAACATTACTAGGAAACATTACTGCACAGCCTGTTCAGATACAACCAAGAAAAACAGATTTTCCCCTAAACTCAATACTTACAGAAAAGTTGTATGTCTGACCAATAGTGTGTCTTACTCATCACCAAAAAGGAAAAAAAATGCATTGCAAAAGAAGATAACAAAAGGGAACACCAATTTGCATAATATTTGCATATTCAAATGTATATGTGAAGGTGCAAACTTAGAAATAATGACTATAATTATTAATTTATACAGTATAATGTATTTTAATGGCTTTTAATATTTGTAAACCACCCAGAGAGCTTTAGCTATGGGACGGTATAGAAATGTAATAAATAAATAATATAGAAATACAAGAAATCTCAAATAGTGGAAAGACTGACTAAGGGACACCTTAGTCTGTGCCTGTTCAGTTTGCTGTTCAGTGTGACGGGCAACTAAAAGGCTCTTGTGCTCCTTTTTTATGGTTGTTGTTGTTGTTCAGTCGTTCAGTCGTGTCTGACTCTTCGTGACCCCATGGACCATAGCACGCCAGGCCTTCCTGTCCTGCGCTCTCTCCCGGAGCGTGCTCAAGTTCATATTCATTGCATCGGTGATGCTATCTAGCCATCTCATCCTCTGCCGTCCCCTTCTCCTTTTGCCTTCAGTCTTTCCCAGCATCAGGGTCTTTTCCAGAGAGTTTTCTCTTCGCATTAGGTGGCCAAAATATTGGAGCTTCAGCTTCATTATCTGTCCTTCCAATGAGCACTCAGGGTTGATTTCCTTTAGGATGGACTGATTTGACCTCCTTGCAGTCCAGGGGACTCGTAAGAGTCTTCTCCAGCACCACAGTTCGAAAGCATCAATTCTTCGGCGCTCAGCCTTCCTTATAGTCCAGCTCTCACAGCCATACAGTACTACTGGGAAAACCATAGCTTTGATTAGACGGACCTTTGTCGGCAAGGTGATGTCTCTGCTTCTTACTATGCTGTCTAGGTTGGCCATAGCTTTCCTCCCAAGGAGCAAGCGTCTTTTAATTTCATGGCTACAGCCACCGTCTGCGGTGATCTTGGAGCCCAAGAAAGTAAAATCTGTCACTGCTTCCATTTCTTCCCCTTCTATATGCCAGGAAGTGATGGGGCCAGATGCCATGATCTTAGTTTTTTTAATGTTGAGTTTCAAACCAGCTTTTAAACTCTCCTCTTTCACCCTCAACAAGAGGCTCTTGAAATCCTCTTCGCTTTCTGCCATTAGGGTGGTATCGTCTGCATATCGGAGGTTATTGATAATTCTCCCAGCAATCTTAATTCCGACCTCTGATTCATCCAACCCGGCATTTCTCATGATGTACTCTGCATATAAGTTAAATAAGCAGGGTGACAATATGCAGCCTTGTCGTACTCCTTTCCCAATTTTGAACCAATCGGTTGTTCCATGTCCGGTTCTTACTGTTGCTTCTTGACCCTCGTACAGGTTTCTCAGGAGACAGGTAAGGTGGTCTGGTACTCCCATCTCTTTAAGAATTTGCCACAGTTTGTTGTGATCCACACAATCAAAGGCTTTAGCGTAGTCAATGAAGCAGAAATAGACGTTTTTCTGGAATTCTCTTGCTTTCTCCATGATGCAGCGAATGTTGGCGATTTGATCTCTAGTTCCTCTGCCTCTTCGAAACCCAGCTTGTACTTCCGGTAGTTCTCGGTTCGCATACTGCTGAAGCCTAGCTTGTAGGATTTTGAGCATCACCTTGCTGGCATGTGAAATGAGCGCAATTGTACGGTAGTTTGAACACTCTTTGGCGTTGCCCTTCTTTGGAATTGGAATGTAAACTGACCTTTTCCAGTCTTGTGGCCACTGTTGAGTGTTCCAGATTTGTTGGCATATTGAATGCAGCACTTTAACAGCATCATCTTTTAGGATTTTAAATAGCTCGGCTGGAATACTGTCATCTCCGCTAGCTTTGTTGTTACTCATGCTTCCTAAGGCCCACTTGACTTCACTCTCTAGGATGTCCGGCTCAAGTTCAGTGACCGCACTCTCATGGCTATCAGGGACATTCAGATCTTTCCTGTATAGTTCTTCTGTGTATTCTTGCCACCTCTTCTTAATCTCATCTGCTTCTGTTAGGTCCCTGCCTTCTTTGTCCTTTATCATGCCCGTCTTTGCACAAAACGTTCCCTTGAGATCTCCAATTTTCTTGAAGAGATCTCTAGTCTTTCCCATTCTGTTGTTTTCCTCGATTTCTTTGCACTGTTCATTGAAGAAGGCCTTCTTGTCTCTCCTTGCTATTCTCTGGAACTCTGCATTCAGTTGGGTATATCTTCCCCTTTCTCCCTTGCTTTTCGCTTCCCTTCTTTCCTCAGCTACTTGTAAAGCCTCATCAGACAGCCACTTGGCTTTCTTGCATTTCTTTTTCTTTGGGATGGATTTCGTTGCTGCCTCCTGAACAATGTTACGGACCTCTGTCCATAGTTCCTCAGGCACTCTGTCTATCAGGTCTAATCCCTGAAATCTATTCCTCACCTCCACTGTATATTCATCAGGGATATGATTTAGGTCATACCTGAACGATTTAGTGGTTTTCCCGACGTTCTTCAATTGAAGCCGAAATTTTGCAAGAAGCAGCTCATGATCTGAGCCACAGTCAGCTCCAGGTCTTGTTTTTACTGACTGTATGGAGCTTCTCCATCTTTGGCTGCAAAGGACATAATCAATCTGATTTCGATATTGACCATCTGGTGACGTCCATGTATAGAGTCGCCTCTTGTGCTGTTGGAAAAGAGTGTTTGCTATTATCAGCATGTTCTCTTGGCAAAACTCTATTAGCTTTTGTCCTGCTTCATTTTGTACACCAAGGCCATGCCTGCCTGTTATCCCGGTGATTTCTTGACTTCCTACTTTAGCATTCCAATCCCCTATGATGAAGAGGACATCTTTGTTTGGTGTTAGTTCTAGAAGGTGTTGTAGGTCTTCATAGAACCGATCAACCTCAGCTTCTTCGGCCTCAGTGGTTGGGGCATAGACTTGAATTACTGTAATGTTGAATGGTTTGCCTTGGATTCGTACTGAGATCATTCTATCATTTTTAAGATTGTACCCCAGTACTGCTTTTCCCACCCTTTTGTTGACTATGAGTGCTACTCCATTTCTTCTAAGGGATTCTTGCCCACAATAGTAGATATGATGGTCACCTGAATTAAATTCGCCCATGCCTGTCCATTTTAGTTCGCTGATTCCCAAGATGTCGATGTTCAATCTTGCCATCTCATGTTCTGTGACTTCAAACCAGACTTGGACTGGACAGCCCCTCAAAGAGAAGACACCTTCACATAGAGGACTGTCCTCTGTAAAGTCCTGTCCTGTCCTTGGCCATCCTACAAAGTGGGGTGAGTATGGTTTCACAAGAGGTTCACCCCTCAAATTATGCACATCTGGATGTACCCTAAGAGTACCTGAAACTAAGTGACAGAAGGAGGTTTACACAACTCCATTACATGTGCTGAAAGAACTAGATGCTGCTGGTGGGTTCCCCTTGGTCAGTGAGCCTGCCTCTTCTTCTCTACTTTCATCACAACCCATTCACTTGCCCTTTCCCTATGGGCCCAATCCAGTGGGAACGTGCATGCAAAGTGAGGATGCTGTCCAATGTTCTCATTTGTTCCATGCACAAAAAGGGCAGGTAGTGACAGCAAAGAGGAGGCGGCAGAGGTCAGCAATGGGACTCCTGTGGGACTGTGGGCTTCGACAGATGCCCGCCGATAACAATCCCTGAATTTGAGTTCTATCTGTTCTCATATTACCTACAGGCATAGTACAGCCTGTAGATCCATAGAAAAAAGTGTGCCATTGCCATACCAGCCAAATAGACTTTATACTTGCAGTGACTTTTGTGCTAAATGGCATCAGGTGAGTCACTGGGAATGTTGAAAAGTTTGAGTGGTTTTAATATATTGATAACATAATATTTTCTTCTCAGTGGGTGCTTCCAGACAGGGCTTTTATGGTGCCATCACTCTGTGTCATTCAAAGAAGTTGACATGCCTTTCCATGGGCATGAGTGGAAGATTGGGGGGGGGGGCGGTTACCAGGCACATCAGCGGCAGGGCTGGCACAGCTCAGGGTGGATGACTGTTTGCAGTCTGCCCAGAGAATGTTGATTATTGGGCTGACTTAAATAAATAAATAAATAAATAAATAAATCAAACAGGCTATGCAGCCCCATGGCCCCACATCAGTTGCTTAGTCCTTTCCCTTCAGATTGGTTTCCATCGAAAATCACCATCCCCAAGCTGTGGGGTTTTTTTTACTTGTAGCAGGGCAGAGATGAGGATACCCATATATTTTTCCCTGTGGGTGAAAAAGCAGTCCATTTTGATTATTCCACAAATGCTTATGCCATAATAAATGTATTAGTCTTCAAGGTGCCACAAGGCTCTTTTGTAGTTTTTGCTCTTTATGCTGTAAATGTTTGTTTGTTGTTGTTGTTTGTAAATTCTTAACACGGTTCATTGGTGATTTTCACGTTCTCTTTCTGAGGGAAAGACGTTTTAAATAATCTGGAGTATGGGGCCTTCATTACTAAAAAAAAAAAAAAAAAGATGAATGCTTGTACAGCACTTTGCAGCCAGAGTTATGTATCCATACTTCTGGATTGGTGGGGGAGGGGGACGTTCCAAGCTCAGATCCTTTCTAATCCACAAAGCTGAGTGGACAGGCATGGACAACTTTCAGTGTCCTAGTCTAACCTACTTCCAAGGGTTTCAGTAATGATGAAACATAATGGAAACCATGACATCGGTAAGCCTGTCGGACAAATATGAACTTTCTGTAGATAAACTGCATGTGGAATGTGTGTACACCATCACATGTGATGAGCATATACATATTTACCTCGCTGCATTTACATACAGGAACACCTGTTTGGAAGCTGTGACCAATCACATTTTCCCACTGAGTGCCCATATGGTGAAACAGACTCCTTTGCATGGGTCACACAGGATGGTGTACACAACGTCTACATATTGTTTTCCTACATTAAAACAATAGATGTTCCACATGGCCATGTTGCACTGGAAGTAGTCCTCACAGATTTTGGAAGTCATCCTCATACAATCTTCTCTTTTAGCAAAAGCCAGGCAGGCATGTGGGAATTTTGTTGCTTGCTCCTCCTTTCTGAAGTGGCTAGAAATTCCCGTTCCTGTTTGCTACCTGTTATGGTGCATACCAACTTCTGTGATACAGAGTAGTAACACAAGCTGAACAGGATGTAAACAAAGCAATTTAAAACCTGCCACCTTGGAGCCTACTTGCATTTGTTTGAGTTAGTTGTATTCGTTGATCCCTGAATCCACTCTGGCATGACTTTTAATTTGGTTTCACAATATGGCACAATTTGTAAAGGTGTTGGAGCACCAAGACGTGCAGAATAATCTGGGAACAGAGTATCTATCCTGTTGTCAGCTATATTGACATCAGCTTAAAATGACTATGACTACTACACTGAAAGAAAAAGACAAATGAATAACCTGTCCTACTACAGCTACTATTATTATTACTATATTTTTAACTTACTAAACCTTCCTATGAATATCCTGCCTTATAAGAAGAGGTCAAAGCAGTTTAAAGAAAGCTATGGCTGCACACTATGGAAACATCAGAGGAGGTAGTACAAAGTAGAGGGGGAGACTACGTTTTGTTAAAGCAGACAAGGTAAATAAACCAGGTATATAAAGCAGGTATATAAACCAATGGCTATAAAGGGACCAGTAGTTGTTGTTGTTTTAATTGTGGACCAATTAAAATTTAAAAACCCAACCCTCTTAAAGGTGTAATATCTGAATAGTATAAGAAAGCCCCTAAATGATTTCAAAGAAACTTCAAACTATTTAGGATAGAGTATTTTATTATTTGGGCTGTGCTTTAGTTATGCCCATTAAATTAAGCACTTTCATGCCTTTCCCATGTCTGTGATATCTGAAATTATTAGCATTAGTTGAAACAAGATGCTGCGTATCTACAGAGGATACTTTTTTTTACAGTGGGTTTTGTTTCTGGCCTAAGAATTGCTTATATGCTGACCAGGAAAGAGCTTCCCAAATGTAACCATTTCAAACTTTGCAATTGCTTGCTTTTCTCTGTAGTATGTGGTTGGCTTTACTTACAAGCTTAAACCATATGGATTTCTTTACTGAACCATTCCTACAACTGCAGAGGCAGTTGTCTGTCTCCAGCAAGAGGAATCTTGTTAAACCCTTCTCTTTGCTTGTGGCATATTGTGGTTCAGGTAATGTGAATTAATCTTTTGAGGCAGGCTATATGCAGTGTAGATATGGGTGGGAACATTTGGAGATCATGTTTTGGGGATCACTTCAACCAGATGCTATTCAAATCACCTATACTCCCTTTCTCTGCTTTGTGTAGTGAAGTTGTCTTTTGACTGATGTACTTCCTTGAAGCTACCTATCTTTCCACCCACCCAAGCTACATTGGAATGAATATCCATAGCTCCATGAACCATGGTTGATGGAGCTATGGACAACCATCATGAATGAGCACTCGTCTCTTGATACTCCCCTTTCCCCATTGTCTGCCAGCTTCAGCACAAAAATCTTGGCTTCTATGAAGCCAGGGTTCCCCATTACATCTGAACCAGGGAACTCTGGCTTAAAGTTGGTTAACACACCAGGCTGCTTAAGCCAGAGTCCCCTGGTCCAGGTGAAACAGGGAACCCTGGCTTAATGCAAGCCATGATGTCTGTATCAAAGCTGGTGTGCAATGGGAGAAAGGAACAGCAGAGGAGGGGAGGTATGGAGGAGGAGAGTGCAGCCATGGCACTGATCCAGAGCTTTATAAACCCTGGCCTATGAAGCTGCAGACAATCATTGAAATGCAGCCATCGTCTCTTTGTCACATTTGTAAGGTAACATTACAAATTCTTGTTCAGCTTGCAAGGAGGGGAGCTAATCTAAGGATAGACACCTTTCCTGGCACCTACTAAGGTGCCCTACCCCTCCCACTTTTTTAAAATTAACACATTTTCTCACCAGTGGCTGGGATTGCTGTGAAATAGGTTTCTGTTGGTGCTGAAAACTGTGAGTTCAAAAGGGCTGCTTTTTGTGTTGGGGCTCCGATCCCACCACTGCATTGTACTCAGTCTTTGGGGTAGGTTACTTGCCCTCTGCCGTGCTTCCCATGGCAGCCATTTTGTGGTGGTGCCTAAGACAGTTTTTCAAATTGCCAAATGTGCCCATGGACCAAAAAGGTTGCCTACCCCTGAGCTGATCCATGACACTGCCTGAACCCAATATCCCAAGATTTGTTCCATGTTTTTATAAAGAGAATTCAGTTTTCCTTCAACAATCTAGCTGCTGGGTACAATTTATTCCTAACCTCTTTCCAGCTGAAGTGTGTCACTAAAAGTGTGGGTGGGGGATGTCCAGTGGGGACGTTTCAGGGATGAGTATTATAAAAGTATCACTCTCAAAATTTCTATTGCCTATAAAAGTCAAGGGAAGATAGCTGTGAGTACTCATAAGTTAGTATGAATTCAATGGGGATGCGCAGATGATCTCATGCAAAAAATAAATTGTGATGACTACAGGCATTTTTTAAAAACTCATAAAAGTTTTCAAAAGTACAGCCGAGAAGTTCCAGTGAGCCTATATGGAAAGCATTTATCTTGTTCTATGCTGCCCCAAAGGAAGGTGCTGCTGAAACAGATGTCATTGCCAGTGATGTTGAGCAACCAGTCTTGGGCAGAAGTGGGAAGGGGAGAGAGGGATTGGACATTAATATTTTCTCAGACTGAATTACATGGATGCTTTGGGAAGAAAAATACAGATGTTATTTTTGAGCAACAGTCTATTTTGCTTTACGGAACAGTTCCAAATGTTTTTTATTTGTTTTCTTCACTTCTCTCCCCCCGTGTATAGTTGCAGCTTTGATGTGTACCTGCTGATCCATCTGTCTACTGTGACTTTACAGTTGTTTATTTTTTCAAACCCTTTCCTGAATGAGGGCCAATTCACACAAAATGTGTCTCCCCCCACCCCATTAGTACTGATCTAGCCTTATAGCTGCAGTGATTGTGGAGTCCTGGCACCAGTTCAAACTGGATGGGAAAAGGCATCAGTTATAGGCCAGAAAACATAGAACTTGTTTTGGAGATGTCAAAATAAAAAATGCGGGGGGGGGGGTCCTCTGTAGTGTACTGAATCAAATCTGATCCCTCCTGAAGCTTTGTTAGCAATTCAGAGATTCGTAGGGGACACAGAGACATAGACAGTGACCCAGTTTGCGTGACCGTGCCGCCCAACATAACCTATTTAAGCCACAGTGAATTGCAGGGCATACTGGTGGCCATTTTGAATATTCAAGCCATCACATGTCATCCAAACCTGGCGAGGGTGGACTATTGGCATGGTTAACAAACCATCCACAACTCATGAGCTGTTTTAGAGTTGCGGCCACCGGCACACACCACAACCTACCATGGCTTAAATAAGCCACAGTGGCTGCAGTGATTGTGTGAACCAGGTCTATGTGCCTGCCAAAACAGATATATTTCCCACAAGCTCTCCATATAAAGAAAACACCCAGGTGGGGAGAGGGGGATGTAGTTTTGTGACTGACAACTCAAACGTCCAACTGGATTGGAGATAACAGCAGGGGATTCCCCTGTGCACTGCTCTCTTTCCTGTTCAGTGCACAGGGGATCCCTACAGTTAACTCTGATCTCAGCTTGGATATAACAGCCGGGATGTGGATAGCGAGTGGATCCCTGTGAACGGTGCCCCAACAGAGACACTGGGCACTGCACAAAGCCAGGGGCTCAGCCGGTGGTGGGTCCTGGCACCTGCCAAGTTGATTCACCTGGCACCCTAACAGAGATGCCAGCTGAGTCCCTTTCTCCATACCAAGAGAGGTATGTAACCCCATGCTTCTCTCAGCGCAGAGAAATACTGAAATGGGTGAGAGACAGGGTAGTGATGTCAGTGGGAATGGCCATGCCCACCAACAGCATCCATCCCATGGAGGACCTGGTGAGGGACAATCCAACCCCCACTCTAAAACTGTTCTGCGACCCTGTTTTACAGATTACTTTCTTAGGGCACCTCTATGATGTATGCATACAAATTGCCCACAAAACAATGGGGGAAGGAAAGCAAATCCCTTTTTGGATCCCCAAATCAACTTTAAAGGAACTTAGCTCAACTTTAAAGGAACTTAGCTCAACTCAAATTTCATTCTGAAATTTTTCAGTTGTCTTCCCTAAGGGTACCTCTACATGTTGATTTCCTACAGACTAGTCCTTTTCTGAAACCCCCCAAACGTCATCCTCTCAGAAGGGGCCACTATGACTGCAAATAACATCCAATTATGTTTTAAAAAAAAGAAGTTATAGCCATGTGTTGATTTCAAGTTATAGTCAATGGGAAACATGAAGCTTTCAATTTCTGAACCAAAATTTGGATTTGGCCCTGAGTTAAAGCAGGGCCAAATCTGAGCTGAATTGGTCTTAGCTGGACTGAGTTATTTTCCAAACCATCAAATTGGGATTGAATAAAGTCTTGTGGTCAATGCATACCTTACTAACCATTTTCCACACAGAGAACTGAACGTTGCTAACTGCCACCACCATTCGTTTCCTTTCTTAACGACCAGTTATTTCTGTATACCCAGAAGAGGTCAGATGTTTGGTCCATGGTGGTCTTCATGGGTAGCAACTGCTTTGGACAAATGAAAGCCAAACAAAAAACTATTATACAAAATAAGATCAAGCATAGCAAAAGGAAGATAAGAAGTATGACCAATACTCTGATTTGCCATAGATGTTGCATGCCATACATCCAAGTACAGTTTTTAGAGCTAGAAAAGGGTCTACAAATTTTGATGTGACTCAGCTGGCAAAGATCATTTGGCAGATTTTGCCTATAGAAAGCTGGACAGTCAAGAAGATAAAGATCTGATGGTCTGATTCAGATAGAACATTTTCCTGTACAAGCTTAGAATCTCCCTAGAATCTCTCTAAAATCTCTCTAAAAACAGAATGATAGTATAATCCCTTTGGATGAAATCCTTTCTATTACTCAGCATCAGTAGAAGGCTCAATCTAATAATGAATTCAATAAGAGGGTAAGTGAATGACTGAAAAGTGATCAGTTAACAATCACATTAGAAAAATTAGACAATATTGCCATAGATGTAGATCCAGATGTAATGGTAGGAAAGCTCAGATTTAGCTGAAAAAGAAAGAATAGGTGGCAATCAATTCAGTATGTACACAACTTGAGATCCATCAAGCTAAGTGCAGTCCCCCAGCTGTGCCCTGTGCCCTGTTAGGCACTGAAACCTGCTCTGGTTTTGCTGCTTGCTTGGAACTATGCAAACACTGGGGTTGTCTAGTCAGGCCAACATATATGCCTTGTGATAGGATACATTTGGCTTGGAGGTTCACAAATTTGGACAGGCCTAATTAAGAATAAAAGGAGGGGCTAGCCTATGACACTAAGCAGTTTACAGCCAAGATAGTTACAAAATCAAAAATCAGAACAAGCTATTTATTTATTTATTTATTTATTTATTTATTTATTTATTACATCTCTATACCGCCCAGTAGTCGAAGCTCTCTGGGCAGTTCACAGCATACTCATATCTCTATCACAAAACATTTTCTAATTTAGAACTTTTTGCACAGCCAAAATATTGGAGATCTTAAGTGAATTTCTTAAGTAGGAACATTCCACTGGCAGAAATATAGGAAGGAATAAATATTTCCCATGCTGACAATTAAAAGCAGCTAAGGTATTAAGAACAAACCATTTTACCAGTAGGGATGTCAGAGAATTTCGCCATGGATCTCGGTGAGGCCGAATGCCAGTGCATTCGGCCCCCTGAACTCCGTGGCAGAACGGCCTGCCACCCCCCACCCCCCGCGGATCCCCCCCGGGATGAGACTTACCTGGGGCAGATGTTCCGGATGGCAGCGGCTCCAGCGGTGGCTTCGGCGGCGGCAGCAGCTGGTCTTCTGAACGGCTGCCGCCGCTGCCGCCATTTGCAGTCTGTTGTTTGTTTGTTTTTTCCCCAATTCGTGATAGGCTACGTAAAGGCTTACGTGGCCTATCACATCTTGGTTTTAAAAAAAACAAAACGTGTATGCAAATGGCGGCGGCTACGACCGCCGCCATTTGCGTTCCTTATTTTTGGCCATCTTAGTCTACGTAAATATTTACTTAGACTACGACGGTGAAAATAAAGGGGAACGCAAATAACACCCGCTACGCTATTTGCGTTCCCCCTTATTTTCGCCATCTTAGTCTACGTAAATATTTACGAAGAATAAGATGGCCAAAAATAAGGAACGCAAATGGCGGCAGCTGTAGCCGCCGCCATTTGCGTAAGCGTTTTTTTTTTTTTTAACCCAGACGTGATAGGCTATGTAAGTCTTTACATAACCTATCACAGCTGAATACAGGGACGCAAACGGCGGCAGCTACGGCAGCCGCCATTTGTGTCCCTGCTAGCCAGCAGCCAGATGTCCGTCTGCTGGCGGAGCCGGCTGGTGGCTCCGCGGAATCCCCATGGAGTGGAGCCGGCCGGCCAGGATTCCGGGGGGAGGGACGGAGTGCCTCCCCCCCCAGCGGAACCCGGCAGAGCCAGATAAGCGGGGTTTTGTACACCCCTATTTACCAACAGCATGGGAATAATTCATTGTGGGTATAAGTAGGGATGTACGAAAGTCACTTACCTTTTCGCGGATGTGATTCACAGTGGGGGGGAAGCGTGCCGTCCCTCCCCCCAGAAACCTTGATGGGGAGGGAGGCGATCCAGTCCTCCCCCCGCCGGAATCCTGCCTGGCCGGCTCCACTCCACGGCGGCCCTGCGGAGCAGCCGGCCAGGGCCGTCCACAGCCGGAGTTCCGGCCGCGGACAGGCTGCTGCAGACACAAATGGCGGCCGCCGTAGCAGCCGCCATTTGCATCCAGCTAGGCTGCTGTGATAGGCTACTTAAGTATTTACATAGCCTATCATGGCAAGCAAAAAAACCAAACAACGCATAAGCAAATGGCGGCGGCTACGGCGGCCGCCATTTGCGTTCCCTATTTTTCGCCATTTTATCCTATGTAAATATTTACATAAGCTATTGTGGCGGGGGAAAAAAGGAGAACGCAAATAGCGCCCACTACGCTATTTGCGTCCCCCTTTTTTTTGCCGTAATAGCCTATGTAAATATTTACGTAGGATAAAACGGCGAAAAATAGGGAACGCAAATGGCGGCCGCCGTAGCCACCGCCATTTGCGTACACGTTGTTTGTTTGTTTTGCTTGCCATGATAGGCTACGTAAATACTTATGTAGCCTATCATGGCCTCCTCAGGGACACAAAAGGTGTCTCTGCATTAGTCGTGATAGGCTACGAAAGTATTTATGTAGCCTATCACGGCTATGATCAGGAAGCGAATGGCAGCCGCAGGACGGCTGCCATTCACAAGTCAATGCACATGGCAGCAGGTAAGTGCTGAGTTTCACGCGACTTTTGTGGGTTGGGGGCTCCGTTCCGTGTGCCTTTCGTGGGTTGGGGGGTGGGGCAGGGATGGGGGAGAATTTCTCCCTGAAACTTCGGGGGGCCGAGTGCCAACGCATTCGGTCCTCCGAAGGTTCGGGGAGAAATTCTCTGCCACCCCCCCGCCACCACCCCGGGATGGGACTTACCTTTCACGAATGTCGCTCCCGGCGGCAGGTCCCGACGGCGGTTCGGCAGGTCTTCGTCAGGGGCGGGGGCGGCAGCCGGTCTTTCAACCGGCTTCTGCCACCGCCATTACAAGAAAAGTAAAACAAAAACAAAAACGCCCCTGTGATAGGCTACGTAACGATTAACGTAGCCTATCACGGCTAGATTTGCAAAGTCAGCTGTGATAGGCTACGTTAATCGTCACGTAGCCTATCACGGGTGACTTAAAAAAAAAAAAAGCGCGTACGCTAATGGCGGCCCCCATAGGGAGCCGCCATTCGCGTTCCTTATTTGGTCCCTGTAGTCTACGTAAATCTTTTTTACATCTGTAGTCTACAGATGTAGAGGTACCCTTAGGTACCCTTTTTTAAATCTGTAGTCTACGTAAATCTTTTAAACGCCGCCGCCATTTGCATACGCGCTTTTTTTTTTTTTTAAGTCACCCGTGATAGGCTACGTGACGATTAACGTAGCCTATCACAGCTGACTTTGCAGATCTAGCCGTGATAGGCTACGTAAATCGTTACGTAGCCTATCATGGGGCTTTTTTTTTTACTTTTCTTTTGAAGTACGCGGCCGGGGAGACGGGGTGCTTCTCCCCAGCCTGAATTTCGGCCGGGCGAGGCGGGAAGCCTCCCCCCCCGGCCTGAATTTCGGCTGGGCGAGGCAGGAAGCCTCCCCCCCGGCCTGAATTTCAGCTGGGTGAGGCGGGAAGCCTCCCCCCCCGGCCTGAACTCCGGGGGGAGAAGTGAAGCGCCTCCCCCCCACCGCGAAGCAAGCTGCGAGACCAGGTAAGTGACTTTCGTACATCCCTAGGGTGGGGCCTTCGTTCTGCCATGGATATCAGGGAGCCGAATGCACTGGCATTCGGCCTCACCGAGATCCTTGGCAGAATTCTCCGCCATCCCTAGGTATAAGTGACTTCATAAGTAAAAGTATCCAAAGGGAAATAATTCTGTGGGCAACTCTCCTGTGCCCTTGTCTGAATGGATGACAGGTAAGGCTATTTTCCTATGCAGACTTACCTAGGAGTAAGTCCTCCTTTGGATTGACTTCTGAGTAAACAAGTGCATTAATTTGTTATAGGCAACTTCATGCAGGCTTATTTTGGCTTGGCTTGCAATAAGCCAAGTTATTTCTTCCCAACATTTCACTTTCCTCCCTTCTTTGTGCATCTTTATTATTGACTTGACTGATGTGAAGATTTGAATTAACTCTTGGCCTTTACAGAGGGGTTAAGATCTATTCATACAAACCTAAACATGGAACTAGAATGTGTAGGGGAGGAAAACATGAAGCAAAGACGAATCTGTCTAATTGATAAGAATGAATGGTGACTGATTCCAGTGGGGTCACTGGTATGTTATCCTTTGACTTCAACAAGAGCTATAGCAACCCTTACTCATCTATCTTGAATGTATATTTTTATACATACCTTGAGTGTATATTTTTCTATACACACTACATTTTACATCTGGTACCTTGTAGTCTAGGTTTTATGGTCTGGTCAATCAACAAAATCCTGCTTAATGGAAAAGTTAGTAGATGTTTGCAGCAGGAGGTTGAAGAGATGATCGTTTGGTCCATAACAATTCTATGCTTCTACAGAAGCAGGTATGAGATGAAACGTGGTGGTCATGTGGCCAGAACACTCCTATATCCCTAGAGGGACTGGTTCGCATGTGCATATTCATTACTTGATGTTCATTATATGAGTTGATGACTCGGTGTGCAAATACGCCATAGCACCCACAGGTAAAACTTCTGTTTTGCTTCACATCAGCTTAAATGTGGTGCTTTTTCAAGGGAGCCCATTCACACATTCAGCTGCTTGGCATCACATGTACAGTGATCACGTGTAGAGAAATCAAATGCTGTACATATATGTGTGATCAAGCCAAGATTATGCTGTTTAAGCCTTACCTTCTGCTAACGTTGTCTCAAAGGAAACCTGATCTTTTGGGATGGAATCTAAATGGCTGCATGGGAAGTTGCCAGATATTCATTGAGGAATCTGAGGTGCCCTTTCTGAACATAAGGCCTCCCTGCCCACTCCGCAAAACTATGTGACATAAGCAAATTTGCATAAACTTACTGAAATAGGGTTGTACCGAAAGGTGTCATTCTGCTGACAGGCAGAAATGAGAAAGAGGTGATTCCCCCCACCCCCCACCCCACCCTTGAAATCTGCTCCAGCAGCAGGCTGGAAAAAAACCCAGAACACATTTTCAGGTGGAACGGAGGGCTGTGTGGTGGAGGAGAGAGGGAGAAAGTCCTCTTGTGCTGGTGGACCTCTGCTAGCATGACGTTGGATTTAACCCATAGTTTTAAATACTGGACAAAGGATACGATAAGTTCATACTTTGTTATAAACAGTAACACAGATCTTTAGGAACAGGTGTTAATGCATCATCATTGTCATTATTAACATCATAAGTAGTAAAGGGTCTAAAAAGTTGTACTTGAAAGTGTGTAACTTACACAAGTTACAATTCAAATTAAGAGCTTTTTGAATTATTTAAAATTCCTCTCTTGCTATATTTTAGGGCTTGCATAAAGGAAAATAGGCTAAAAGGAAACTGCATCACATTACACTGAATAATTTGGTAGCCATGTAGTACCAACTAAACAATGAATTTTCAGTTTGTAACTCAGTGCATGACTGTTTGTTCCTGAAACCCTGAATTCATCCCTTCTAGGATTTGGAGCATACTATAAGTTACATGATCAATGAGAAATATTGCTGTCCCTTCCTAACAATGTGAGTTTTATGCTGAAACTCTATACAGCAGGAGATTAAATTGTTGGTCTAAGGTGGCGGAGGGCCTGTAATTTCTGTTGCTTATGGTCTCTAGAGATCTCAAAATAATGTTACTATGGATCCATACTCCCTGGACTCTTATCGGGCAGAGCTAAACCTGTAAAATATGGGGGGAGGGGATGTTAATTGATGATATTACACTGGAGGGTGTTGGTTTTGCTCCTGAAATTCAGATCATTTTGAATTTGGTTTCCAAAATAAGCAGGAAATGAAAGAACTGACTGCCAGCACAGCCAGAAGCTCATACTGTGAACCAGAACGTGCTGAAGCACAGAGGGGGATTCCAACAAACCACCTGTCTAATTGCTCCACTGGAAGCCATTTTTGCAGCTTGTTCCAGTCACTACCCTAAATCTGCAGTTGCACCAAACAGCTGCTCCTTCAAGCACTGTTGGCCTTTCAACATGGATTTAGTGCAACATCCTGCTTTTGGTGTGGTTTGTATCCCCTGCTGCTACTTCCTTTTTTATTGTCAAGGAAGTGCAGTGGGAAGAAAACATTGTTCAATGCAGCTCTCCTGTTACTGCCACTGACCTTGATGTGTGGAGGTAGCATGTGATTCTTCAGCACGTTCCAGCAATAGGAACCATCATGTTCCTGCTGCCTTGTTGTTGTTGTTCGACATGTCTGCATCACTTTGGACAATAGAAACGTATCCTATAAAGTCAGAGCCGAGAACTTCCAGAATCATATTCAGTTTAATTAATGAGCAAAAACTATGCTGGCTGAATGACCAGTTCACATGGTGCATTTTCATTGTCAACCCCTTAGTGACAGAGCTGGGCCTTTTGTGTACCATGGCTCCTAATGGATCTTAAACTAGTGGTAACCAATAAGAAAATGGCCCTGGCCTATTTAGTCACCTTCAGGGAAATAATGTATTACTTCAGCATTTGATATTTTCTTTGGTACTTTAATGTTCACGTTTTGTCTCGTATTTTTAAACATGCATAGGTACACAGGAAGCTGTTTTATATTTGGTCAGACCGTTGTTCCATCTAGCCCAGTATTGTCAACACTGAGTGGCAGCGGCTCTCCAGGGTCTCAGACTGCAGTCTTTCCCACCCCTACCTGGAAATGCTGGTAACTGAACCTAGGTCCTTCTCTATGCAAGTCATGTGCTCTACCATTGAGCCACAGTTCCTCCACATAATTACTTAATTACTTATCAGTAATTGACCTCTAATATCTTCTAAAAGCTCATTTTACCTCACATTCTTGCCAGATAACCTGAATGAATAAAGTTTGTTATAGCTTTTTGTATTGATTAGAGGTTGAAAGGCTGTTAAGAGGTAGAACTCAATATCCAGTCTAGAACTCTACACTGAAGTATTTCATCTCCGTTGTTAATCCCAGATTCCTACTGTTCTGTGATACGATAGGTAGTGACAACCTACTGTTCTATGACATGTTTATGATGGGATTAGTAAACGCATTCATGCTAGAGTAAAAATGCCCCACGCTAAAGTGATTTATAAATAACGTTGGGAAAGTCAGGGCAAGGAGGGGCATAAGAATTTTCTGAAGGGCACCTAGATCCATTTCATATATACTAACTCCAAATTACAATTAAATCAGCAGAAAAAGCCCTATTCAGACATTCAGATTATTCATATAACAAGTAAGGGTCCTGCCTCCTACTCTGGAGGAGCCCTCCATAAATTGGAGGAAAATGTCTGCTCTGCTCGTGTAGTCTTCCCACACAATTTAGTACCCTGGTTCTGAACATACAAATGAAACAGATAAATAAATTCAAGTACAGAATACTCTTGCAACTAATATAAAACTAATATAAAACCATCAACTTTGTGTTTGTCAGATGGCAAAAGCTAGCTGTGGTCCATGCTTCTGAAAAAGAGGAGCTCAAAAGAGTTCCAAACCTTCTCCTTAAAATCCAGGCTTTTTGTGTATATGTAAATATGTAAATAGGGACACCAAATTATGAATTCAATGTGTGAACTTGTTTGTTTTCTTTCTCCCAAAACTGTCTTTAACCCTTGTGCTTATCCTTTACAAGAGAACAAAAATGTACATCTTTGTTGCCAAAATCCTGACAAAATTGTATGACTGGAGAGCTGATGACTCATTCCAAAAGCTTTTCCAACTTTGTGTAATGTACACAGTGGATGACTCATCTGGATTCCATTGAACACACAGAATTGTCTTATAGTGAGTCAAACCTTCTAATCCAGTACTGTCCATCCTGACTGGCAGCAGCTCTGAAAGGTCTCTGGTCCAGGCCCTAGCCAGTCCTACCCCTTGAGGTTCTTCGAGAAGAGATTCTGGGCACTTGCCCACATAACTTGCATTGGTCAGGGAGAGATTGCTGGACAGGAATATAGGAGGTTGGCACAGGCCTCTCATTCTTTCTAATGGCCAGTTGCACTGCCCACAGGCATGCCCATGCATATATGTACTAGGGGAGGGATGAAAGCAGCCTAGGGGAATCAATCCTCTGTGTGCAGGGTTCTGCTTGCATTGTGAGAAGTTTTTCCCAGTCAGTGTAATAATGTAGCTGGAAAATATATAACAGTAGAATCAATAAAATGCAGTAATCTCAAAAAACAGGAAGAAATAGCAACATTAACTCCAACTCACCATGGCCTACAGTTCAAAGGCTTTGTAAAATAAAGACACAGTCCTGGTTCTCACATAATGCCAAGCCATGGCGTGGTTTGTTGAAATCTGGCTTGTTCTTGTGTCTGAACCAATCCCTGCAAACAAACCAGGGGTTTTTAACCAGCTATTAACCAGAAATAGAACTCATTGTTTGATGTTGGCTTATGATATCTGTCCTATTTAAACTATGGCTTGTTGCGGTGTCTGAATCCCAAACTTCATGACAAACCATGGTTAATATAAACCACAGCTTAGCGCTATGTGTAGACACAGACACAGAGTAAATCTGGTGTATCTCTATCAGGAGAGAGTTCTCAATAGGGAGGACACCATAAAAAAGCCCTATATCTCATAGCCGTTACTTTGGTCTCACAGGATAGCATCTGCTGAAGAAGAGACATTTCTTCTGTGTTATCCAGAGTTCTTGTTCTACATGCACCAGCTGTTCTCATATTGTCTATATGTGGTTATTTTACTGTTTCGTTTAAAGACTGATTTCCTTCATGACCACTTCAGTATCCATATGTGACTGTTATGAGAACATCTATTTCCTCTCACTCATTCCCGTTGGTTGCGGACCACAATGTATTATCAGTAAAGAATGTCTTTACTAAACTGATAGATACTGATGGCAGTTCATGACAATGAGATAATTTCATCATTTAAATAAAGATTGGGTCTTCCACCTAAGGAATCCAAAGCAGAAGAAAGCTAATTTCTCCATCCTCTGTCTCAGGAGTGGGGAACACAACTGGGGGAAGCGTGGCACGCAGGGGCATCAGTGAGTCTATCTGCACAAGTGCAGAGGGAGAGCAGTTTGAGGTCCTTTGCAACACATGATGTCGTCACCAATGTGCACCCAACCAGCAGCTTCCTTTTTGAAAAGCCACATTTTCTGAAAGTTCTTTTACTCCATATTTTTTTTATTTAAAGCAGCTCCCAGGCAGTTCTGCTGCAGTGTGCCCCATCCTTCCACATTAAATTCTGGCCGTGCCTCTCTGATGTAGCTGTGACCCAGTAATGATGTGGTCAAAGGTTAGGGTCAAAGAGAGGTTTATTTAACTTGTCTTCCCTTAATGAGAAGCCTCAGGTCATCCAGTGAAGCTGAACAGTGGCAGATTCAAGACAGACAAAGGGAAAGTACTAGGGGAGAGGGGTTATTTTGCACTTCAAAGGAAACTCGATGCATGGCTAGCACAAAAGCCACTGGACCTAACTGTCTGAAATTTGGCAGGTTCAGTCACCTCCATAGGGGCTGCCAGGCCCCCAATTCCATGCACTTATGTGGAAGCACTAAAAAATTATAGCTCTTTGACAGATTTTCTTGAAAAAAAGCAAATTGTACCTGTGGCTAGCACAAGTCCCACTGGACCTATCTGTCTGAAATTTGGTAGGTTCAATAACCTCCATAGGGTCTGCCAGGTCTCTGAATTTCATGCATTCATCATAAAAACTAAAAAAGTTATGGCCGTTTCTGTTTTCCAATGCAAGTCAATGGGAAAATGTAAAATCAGAATAATTTGGACTTCCGAATCTTGCTTCAGATCCAGAGTCCAAATCAGTCTGAAGTGGTTTGGGGCTGGATCTGAAGCTCTGAATTGGACTCTGAAGCAGGTTAGGGGGGTCCGTGCACAGCCCTACTTCTGATACTGAGAAGAGCTCGGTCATTTTGTACTCAGCACGGTTACTATATAAAGAGGTGCTCATAGACTATATTTTAAACATTTATTAACAAAACATATTTAAGACAATTATATATATATACATACATACATACATACACATATACACATACATACTTTGGATATAGGACAAAGGTTACAAAAGGAAAAGAGAACAAGACACAATACAGCGCATACATTACCAATACAGATTTCTGCCAGCAGAGCTTACTCCCTGCTGGGAGCAACATCAGGCAGTATCTTCCCTTTACTTTTATAGTGTTACACTTCAGCACGATATGTGATATGATTACTTGCTGTACTCAGATTGGCTATTGTACTCTTTTAATTCCACCTCTTCATATTGATTCATATTTGCATGACATCACTTTTTTACTTGTACCATTCTACAGAAATTCTATAGAAATTTCCCAAGTTCTTCTCTCTGGTTTTCACCTGTCATGCATGAACTTTACTGAGCAAGAATTTTTCTTGTAACGTCCTCTTTTTCCCAGGTCAAGCTCCCTGTCAGTAATAGGTCAAAAGCAAACTTTGGTTCAGATAGCCATTTTAGCTATGCCTCTCTGATATGCCTCATATGTCTTTAAAAAAATTGCCTACAGCAGGGGGCAGAGAACTTGTCCTGAGGGTCTACTTCTCGTCCATTTGTTTCTGAATGAAAATACCCTTTATGGAGTTAAAAACAACAACCAAAATCCTAAATGCACAAAAATCACACCTCTGTTTTGCTATGATTTGCACATGTTTGCAAGCTGCAGTACAATGTTTCTTGCCAATAAGTGGAACAATGGAAAAACTCACACCCAGTTCCCACATATCCCTGTGAAATGGTCCTAAGATGTTGCTGTTCATATATGATGAATGTTGCAAAAAACTAAATTCTTAGTTGTGTGTTAGCTGATAATCATCACATTGGGAATGTTTCCATGACAATGGAAGGGTGAAGCAAATGAAGGAATACCAGCGTTTTCATGGAATTGGCATGGCTCCGCACAGGGCTCCATGTGTCAGGGTTGCCTCTGAGCATACAGAGTGCCAGAGCAGTTCAGATTCTGAGGAAGAGCTGCAACACGTGGGGAAGGAACTTTCCCAGGCTTCAGAGGCACAGCTGGATGGAGAGGCCCTCCCTTCACAGTCTCCTGTGAGTGATAGCGAATGGGGGGAGGCGAGGGAAGAACAACCTGAACTCTTAGACACAAGACGCAGACGCAGGCACAAGTGGGAAATTGCAGGGGCTGAACTGAGGCGCTCTGCCCGATTGGCTTGGCGACAACAGCTGTGCCTAGAGGTGTCATGGGAGAGGGGGAGAGTTTCCCCTCCCACCCCTTAAGTTAAGAGAGCTTGCCACCTTTTTTCCAAATGGAGACCAACTTTCGTAGCTCCCCTTTGAACTCCTTGAAGGCTTTTCCTTTGTAGTCTGTGAGTCTCTAGCAATTTGCATCTGTATGCTTCTTTAGGGTAAATGGAATTAAAGCCTTGGAAAGTTGGAATAGCAGCCTCTTGTCTGTGTGTTGATTTTGGCTATTGGAGTTCTCAGCAGGGCAAAAGGGGAATCCTGACATCATGAAGGACTGCACTGCACCATTATAAGTTGCTGACAGAAACATACTTCCAGGTCAGATGGGGAGATTGGAAGTGAGCGTCATCAGACTGGCAGGGGCTGCTCAACCAATAAGAGACCCCCCCCCCCAGGCTCTACTCCCCTTAATGGCAAACTCGGGAACAAGCCTCATTGACCACAGCGGGAGTTACTTCTGAGTAGACTTCTCAGACCAAAGCCCCATTCCGCCCATTTCCCCCCCCCTTTCCTTCTAAATACCGCATTAGCAGGCACCCCTGAATAAATGTGCTATTGCATGATAGCGCAAATGCATGATAGTGCATTTTTGGGAACAAGGCTCATTGACTACAATAGAGTCAGCAGGCGCCCCTGAACTAATGCGCTATCATGCAATAGCACAAATGCATGTTAGTGCTCTTTCATGATAGAAAGAGTGATAGCAAGATACTGACATAGAGGGTATGTGCACTGATGGAAGATCTGTGCAATGGTGTTATGAGATAGCGCCTTAGCGTGTAATATGAAAGCTAAACTATGAAGCTTGTGAAACAGGACCGAAGGTCATAAAGAAGTATTAGCCATGGATCCTCCCAACATGTCGTTCTGGGGAAGCAACCAGAGATAAACCTGATTTTCAGGGTGTAGTGGGAGTACTTGCTTGCCCACAATAACACAGTTATATGTACTAGTGACCTAGCACTTATTTTCAATGTTTTTTTTAAAGTTGGTCCTTCAGCATCCTGCTCCAACTCCAAAATGGTGTTGAAACTTCCAGAAAACAGGGATGGAAAGGGTTGGGTCAGCGAGGTCACAGGCAGGTGAGTGACACCCCCCCACAGGCAGGGCTACACGCCCCCACGGGCAGGACTATGATACCGGCGCAAGTGCGGGTGATGGAACACACCCCAACAGGACTGTAACCGAGCTGAAGTAAAAAGGAAAAGTCAGACTATAACCAGTCTCAGAAGAACCGGTTTTTCTGCGATATACTCTGGGATGCCTGCTGGATGGCCACGACGTCATGTAAACCGCGCGACCTCCACATGCAGCCAGGTCGGAATATATCTCTGTGGGAAACACACCTCAGGCTAAATGACTATTTTTAAAAGGTAGCGAACAGCTAATGGTACTAAATTATATCCAGGAAAAAAAACTTTGCATAGTCTTCTCCATATACAATGCAATCTTCTGGGGCTCCAGCCTCTTCCCTTTGGTGAACATCTGAACAGTTTCTGTTTTCCAACTCATTTCCTGTGTTCCTGTCATCACATAGTGAAAGCCTGACAAAGAAGGGTACTGAATTACCATAAGATTGGCTAATCTGAACCAGGTTGAAAATTCTAGTCCTATTTCTCCACTTACTCAAAATTGCACTTGAGCACCATAGGAAGAAGAGGTTTTGATTGTAGGAAAAAAACACCTTTCCAAATGCTGCCTGCCGTATTGTTTTGATACTGACATCTTCAAAGACATTTCATCTTTTGAAACAATGGCTCTAGCACAGTGCTATTTGGGGCTCAGCAGCTCCATTTTGGATTCCAGCTTACTCAATAATTTTACCAGCAAAAACATAGGTGTGTGTTGATAGAATTTGCTGGGCAACATTAATGTTAACATCTTTTCCAGGGCATATATTCTAGAATTTTAATTGCAGTCTTAGGCACAGGAGTTTTATAAGACTGGATCTCAAAACCCAGTGGCTCTTAACTAAGTGAGCATTTATACAGTTTCTAAAGAATATACTGTTTATGAAATGTCCATGAAAGCTATGCATTAAAGATCTTTTGAGAATTCTACCACAGTAGACTCCTGGTGGCTCCTGGGTATTTAACCACTGACCCTACAAAAATGCACACTGTTATTGGGGAAGTTGGAGGCATTGGGACAAGGCTCAAGTGCTCGGCCTTATTCCTCTTCCATGTGAGTAGAATTTATTTATTTATTTATTTATTTCTATACCGCCCAATAGCCGAAGCTCTCTTCTTCGAAGAACTTCTTACAAGATCAGGAACAGGGTAAAGCAGGGTATCTGGTTGCCTGGAGACATCTACTTGGGTTTATGTGGATGCAAGTAGAAGCCCCCCGCAGATCTCCCCATTCAAAATGTGTGGACCCCCATGCTTCTTAAGCATGCTCCTGTACCCTATTCAGACATAACAGAATATTCAGACAATATTCTATTGTCTATGCAGCCAATTTGGCTGCATAGACAACTCTATAGATATGTGTCTATAGATAAGTGAACTCTATAGATAAGTGAATTCAAGCAGTCTGTGGTAAAATCTATTTGAGGGTTGAGCATAAATAAGAGCAATGCATGGAATAACTAGCCATACATACAGCAAGGCATTCACATATTCACAGAGTCAGGGGAGGGGATACTGTTTTCCTATTTCCACAAATTATATTATATCCAAAAGTGGAGGGTGTGAATAAGTGTGAATAAATTTGAAAGAGTTGCTATGAGCTGGAAGAAATTATGAAATAATTTTGAAATGTCAAATCCTCTGTGCTACTGCTCATTAACATCAGGCATTTGTGTGTGTGTGATTGTTTAGTCTTTAAGGTTGGAAAAGTGCAGAGTTTATACCAGGCCTGTACAGCTTGAGAACTTTTGGCCTTGAATGGTCACAAATTGTGCTGGCCTCATTTATATTGTAGAGCAACCCAAGCCTCCTTCTACATGTAAGCCCTTCAGCACTGTTGAATTATTGCTTTTCTGTAATTAGCTGGACATGGAATTAAAATAAAGATTCCACATTACATTTTATATAGTTCTCTACTATCCAGAAATGCCCTTCCCCATGGCCAAGATGCTTTGATCGTATTTATTCACAAGGAAGTCCTATTTAGCAAATGTCCTTTCCAATGTTAATTAAATGTTCCTGTTTCCAAGTGGTGCCCATTTTATTTCTTCTTATTGATTACAGGTGGGGGATTAATGATGAATGGCCTCTTAATTGTCTCCATGTCATTTTCTGTTCCCATGAGGAACAGTGTGGCTTTAATTACTGTTTTTCTTGCATTATATTTTTGTTTCACTTTTATATAGTGAAATAGTGATATTTTACTATTAAAAATTAAAAAAAAAAAACACGAGAGGAAATCAGTAATTAAAGCCTCCCCCTCAGAAACTGACATTGGGGTGATTCTCAAGGGGAAGTTGTGAGGTTGCTATTCATTACTAATTCTCCAGCCGAAATCAAGATGAAGAAATAAAATAAGTAGGAGGATCTGCCTACAGGAATAAAGGCACAGGAGCCCTGAAAAGCCTCAGTCGTGCTTTGCCTGTACACACTGCACAGGCTGGTGCTGCAGTTGTGTTTTATTGCAAACAATAATGTCATAGATCTGCTCTCAAAAAGCTCCAGGAGGACAACACAGAAAACACTGGTCTGCGATGATTTGACAATGGCATCATCTGGATTCTCCCTTCAAAGTGAGTGAAGAAAAGACAGCAACTTCAGAGACATGCACTGGTCTGGAAGCAATCTAAAAGCAATGCTGACATCTTTATTTAAGACATTTTCATTAATCTGAATTAGGGATGGCGTAAGATTTTGGCCAGGCCTGGCTTGGATTCAAACTCAGGGAGTTTGGACACAAGCTTTCCAACCCTTGAACTTCCTCTTTTGAGTGTTCAAAACTCAGGGGGGGGGGGAGTCCTGCACCCCCCATTACCTCTGCCATCCCCAGCACCTTCCTGCCCCCTTATGTTCAGAGTAGAGCAATAGTGGCAACAACAAGAAGCAAAAGGGTTTTTCCCTCCCTTTGCCTCTCTTTCCCCTTCCCCTCTCCATCATCTTCCAGAGTAATGCATGCCAGGCATGATACATTCTGGGAGTTGTAGCTAATTTGGAGGTTCATGCAGTCACAGAGGCAGTATGGGGAGGGGGGGGGCATGATTCCTTATGCATATTTGATCTGATCTGATCTCATCACCACCACTGTTGCTCTTTCTCTCTTAAGAAGGGAAGGAAGCGTATGTGGATGCTGGGAGGTGCTGCAGAAGGCTTTGATGTGGTAGGAGGGCAGAGAGATGGGACAATACCTCCTAAGCCCCCAGTTTGATTTAGAAACTGTTCCATGTTTCCCCCAACTTGGGGGGAGGAAACTCAGAAAACAACAAGAGAAACTGAGGAAAGCCTCAGAGGACTTGCCCATCTTATTGTTGATCGTTTAAAATTTTTCTAGGTATACGAGTGTCTCTCTGTGTGTGCTATCTGTTTATATGTTTGTATGTAAATGGCTTTTATAATGTATTTTAAAGGTTTTAATCTTTGTAAACTGCCCAGAGAGCTTCAGCTATTGGGAGGTATGTTGTTGTTTATTCATTCATTCGCTTCCGACTCTTCGTGACTTCATGGACCAGCTCATGCCAGAGCTTCCTGTCAGCCGTTGCCACCCCCAGCTCCCCCAAGGTTGAGTCCATCACCTCCAGAATATCATCCATCCATCTTGCCCTTGGTCGGCCCCTCTTCCTTTTTCCTTCCACTTTCCCTAGCATCAGCATCTTCTCCAGGGTACCTTGTCTTCTCATTATGTGGCCAAAGTACTTCAGTTTTGCCTTTCATATCTTTCCCTCAAGTGAGCAGTCTGGCTTTATTTCTTGGAGTATGGACTGGTTTGATCTTCTTGCAATCCAAGGCACCCTCAGAATTTTCCTCCAGCACCCCAGTTCAAAAGCATCTATCTTCCTTCACTCAGCCTTCCTTATGGTCCAGCTCTCGCAGCCATAGGTTACTACGGGGAATACCACTGCTTTAACTATGCGGACCTTTGTGGTCAGTGTGATGTCTCTGCTCTTAACTATTTTATCAAGATTTGTCATTGCTGTCCTCCCAAGAAGTAAACGTCTTCTGATTTCCTGGCTGCATTCAGCGTCTGCAGTAATCTTTGCGTCTAGAAAGACAAAGTCTGTCACTGCCTCCACGTTTTCTCCCTCTGTTTGCCAGTTATCAATCAAGCTGGTTGCCATAATCTTGGGGTTTTTTTGAGGTTTAACTGCAACCCAGCTTTTGCACTTTCTTCTTTCACCTTCGTCACGAGGTTCCTCAGCTCCTCCTCGCTTTCAGCCATCAAAGTGGTATCATCTGCATATCTGAGATTGTTAATGTTTCTTCCAGCGATTTTAACTTCAGCCTTGGCTTCATCAAGCCCAACAAGTCGCATGATGTGTTCTGCGTACAGGTTGAATAGGTAAGGTGAGAGTATACAACCCTGCCATACTCCTTTCCCAATCTTAAACCAGTCCGTTGTACCGTGGTCTGTTCTTACTGTTGCTACTTGGTCGTTATACAGATTCCTCAGGAGGCAGACAAGATGACTTGGTATCCCATTAAGAACTTGCCACAATTTGTTATGATCCACACAGTCAAAGGCTTTAGAATAGTCAATAAAAGAGAAATAGATGTTTTTCTGAAACTCCCTGGCTTTCTCCATTATCCAGCGGATATTGGCAATTTGGTCTCTAGATCCTCTGCCTTTTCGAAACCCAGCTTGTACATCTGGCAATTCTCGTTCCATGAATTGCTGGAGTCCACCTTGCAAGATCTTGAGCATTACCTTACTGGCATGTGAAATAAGTGCCACTGTTCGATAGTTTGAACATTCTTTGGTGCTTCCCTTTTTTGGTATGGGGATATAAGTTGATTTTTTCCAATCTGTTGGCCATTCTTGTGTTTTCCAAATTTGCTGGCATATGGCATGCATCACCTTGACAGCATCATCTTGCAAGATTTTAAACAGTTCAGCTGGGATACCTGCTGCCTTGGTATTAGCAATGCTTCTTAAGGCCCATTCAACCTCACTCTTCAGGATGTCTGGCTCTAGCTCACTGACCACACTGTCAAATCTATCCCCAGTATTATTATCCTTCCTATACAGATCTTCCGTATATTCTTGCCACCTTTTCTTGATCTCTTCTGCTTCTCTTAGGTCCTTGCCATCTTTGTTTTTGATCATACCCATTTTTGCCTGGAATTGACCTCCAATGTTTCTAATTTTCTGGAAGAGGTCTCTTGTCCTTCCTATTTTGTTATCTTCTTCCGCTTCCGTGCATTGCTTGTTTAAACATAATTCCTTATCTCTTCTGGCTAACCTCTGGAATTTTGCATTTAATTGGGCATATCTCCCCCTAGCATTGTTGCCTTTTGCTTTCCTTCTTTCTCGGGCTGCTTCCAGTGTCTCAGCAGACAGCCATCTCGCCTTCTTGGTTTTCTTTTTCTTTGGGACGTTTTTTGTTGCCGCCTCCTGAACAATGTTGCAAACTTCTGTCCATAGTTCTTCTGGGACCCTATCTACTAAATCTAGTCCCTTCAATCTATTCTTCACCTCCACTGCATATTCATGAGGAATATTCGTGAGCTCATATCTAACTGATCTGTGGCTCTTCCCTATTCTCTTTAGTCTGATTCTAAATTGTGCAATAAGAAGTTTGTGATCTGAACTACAATCAGCTCCAGGTCTTGTTTTTACCAACTGCATAGATGTCCGCCACCTTTGGCTACAAAGGATGTAGTCAATCTGATTTCGGTGTCGACCGTCTAGTGAAGTCCATGTATAAAGTCGTCTCTTAGGTTGTTGGAAGAGAGTGTTTGTTATGCACAGTGAGTTGTCTTGGCAAAATTCTATCAGCCTATGTCCTGCTTCATTCTGTTCTCCCACACCATGCTTGCCTGTAATTCCAGGTGTCGTTTGACTACCCATCTTAGCATTCCAGTCTCCTGTAATGAAAATAACATCTTTTTTTGGCATACTATCCAGTAGGTGCTGCAGATCCTCATAGAACTGATCTATCTCTGCTTCTTCAGCATCTGTGGTTGGGGCGTATATTTGGATCACTGTGATGTTAAATGGCTTACCCTGAATTGGGAGGTATACAAATGTAATAAATGAAATGAAAATGAAATCCCTAATCTCAGCCTCAGTTAACTGGATCTTTCTCTATCCTACAGAAGCATCATACTCCCTCCGGTATCATAATCCTGTATCCTTTATGTTCCTTGCTCTTTATGCATTGGACACATTTCAAGTGTTCTGAACTGAAGGGATATGAGAATTTTATTCTGCACTCAATGTATAAGTTTAAAGATTGAGCTCTCTCTCAATGAAATAAAGGTAAATCCTCCCATTCACTTTAGTGGGGAGTAGAGCATGGCCTTTAGTTTACTGATTTCCACTGGGATTCCATCATTAGGAAGACCACCGCAGGAGGGAATTTAAAAGAGGAAACCCATCCATCCATAGAGTAACTCCAAGTTCCTCCATAAACAGTAATTAAATAATCATCACAACATGTCAAGAGCAGTGTTAACAGATATTTAAATCTGGAGTTTCCAAAAAAAAATCCTCAGGGACAGGCAGGCTGATAAGTCCCATCAGTTTTTAATAGGTCGAAACATTCCTAAATTCCTAGGAGTGTTGCCAAGTTTCAGTAGCTTTAGTATAAGCATACTGCCCATGTTACAAATACAGAAAAAATATTGTGAGAATGAATTTTAATGTATTTAGATCCACATTCCTACCCAGTCTGAGCTACCTTCAAAAAGCTTTCATCGGGTCCATCAAGGGGCCAGGCAACTCTGTCATTCTCCCATGCTAGTTGCACACGCATACAAGAGAGTTACAAAAGATAATGTAGAACATAGTTTCAAGGTCTCTTGGGACAGGGGCAGGTAGGCCTTCATGTGCTACATGCATGGTTTTAAACGATGAGAGAATGCACATGGTATAAAAAGATGAGAGAAGTCAACACTCTTATGAGAGGCCAAAGATTAAAAGGAATAAAGCAGGCACTGGGCATGTGGAAAGCACTCTTCTGGATGGGTTCCGTCACGTACATCTTGAGTATCATCTTTGGGAAGTAAGAGCCCAGTTGCACTGCCTTTGTTCTAACTGAAGTGAAGACTTCTGGATGCCAGTAATTAAAATTAACTTTTAAAATATGCAAATAAAGTTAGAAAGTCAAATGCAAAGACCAGCTTCCATGTATGGTTCTATATTTCAGCGAGTAATGTCTCATGTTCTGTAATATGAGGCTCTGTCATCTTATCTTCCTCCTACAGCTCTCCTCTTTCTCCCAGACAGCAGTGACCCCAGGCACATCAGCTGCTCTTCTTCACACCCATTAGCAAACCACATGCTAAGAACCCCTTCAGGACTGGCCACAGCCTTGTAACTTAGGCTGCATGTTTACCTGGAAGTAAGTCCCGTTGAATGCAACAGGGCCTACTTCTGGATAGATATATATAGCATTGCAGTGCTTTATACCCAGTACAGTATAGATCAGGGATGGGTAACCTATTTTGCCCCCAAGGGCCACATGCAACGGGCAATATGTTGTGGCTGCTTATGCATGTGTGTGTGTGTGCACACGCACACACACATACACACATAGCCTTCTCCTGTCTCAAACACACATACCCTTCCCCCCACCCCAGCACACAGACAGAGACTCACTCCCACACTCTTGTCTCAGCAGAAAAGGACTAGGAGGTGCACTGAGATCCCTTTGAAATATGAAGGGTTGTGCCAATGACAGACAGCATGATCCTGGCTTTCATACATTATCCTTGCCAAATTCCCCACCACCACTGCTGGGGAGAAAGACATGCGGGGAGAGTCATCCCAATGTGTCTTCATCTGCATGCTTGCCAAACAGCTGTTTGGTGGACTGGGAAGTATGCAATCTACATAGGGAGAAAGGCACCTAGGAATGTCTCTCCCCATGCACTTTCCTCCTCCTTGCAGTTGTGTTCTCCCCATCCTGCCAAACAGCTGTTTGGTGAGTGGACAGAGTGTGATCTACATGTGGAAGAGGACATGTAAGGGTGACTCAACCTGCATTCCTTCCTCTCCATCAGCAGTGAAGGGCAATGTGGCATCAGGGGCATGACCTAGGCAGCTGTGTGGGCTGCATGGAAGCTCTATGAGAACCACATGTGGCCTGCAGAGTGCCCATATGTTATTTATTTATTTATTTATTTATTTATTACATTTCTATACCGCCCAATAGCCGAAGCTCTCTGGGTGGTTCACAAAAATGGATGTCTGAAGCTGTTATAGATCAGTTGTAACCTAACACATGCATTTCATTCCCATGCTTGTGTTTAAAAGTTTGTCTCTTTAGAGTTTTTGTAGTCTGGTTTTCAAGACTGCACTTCCCAGGATGTTCAAGAAAACAGGGCAGGAAAAAAGCAAAGAGAAAGATAGAGGAAAAAGTATGTCTGGGGCTGTAGAAAAGGGGATAATAACATGGGACCATAGAATTACAGAGTTGGTGGGGGCCTTGTAGGCCATCTAGGCCAAACCCTGCTTGTTGCAGGAAATCCAGAGCTAAAGCCTCCCCAAAAGATGGCTGGCCAATCTCTGTTTTGAAGACCTCTAGCATTTTTGTGTTTCAGTGCTGCCTAGTGAATCCGCCATGTCAGGAACAAGCTACAAAATACTCCATGTGGAGAAATCCCAGAAACTGCACCTTCCATAAAAAGCCTGAGAAAAACAAAATAACTTTTTGTATTAAAGTTCCCAGATGTAACATGGGTCTCCCCTGAAGACAGTTCTTAGCTGGCACACTCTCTCAGTGGTATCCACTGAGGACAAAGGCAGAGTATCAGCAGCCCAGTCCAGTTATCTGCTTTTCTCCAGCAAATGTGGGTCTTATGAATGATATAGTAACATAAAGTCAGCGTATGTCTTAAGCATCTTTAAAGGCAGCCCCTAGTGAGACAGGTCTGTGTGGAGGTGGGCTCTGAATGACACAATTCTGGAAGCCTAAAGGCGTGTGTGTGTGTGAAAGATTTGAAAAAAGAGACCTATAGGAAGAGTTATATAGAGAGAGAGGCCTGGTTTATGTGATCAAGAGTTGACAAATAAAGCATCTGTTGTTTTCCTAAACAGGATCACTGTCTTCTCTGGAAAATAACATGCCTGGCTGAGCTGCTGGACTAGGCCACAAAGCTACATAACAATACCTCTCCATCCAAGAAGGGGTACAGCAAATCCCCCATCTTACTTGGAGCCAAAACAGGCATTATTTTAAATCAGGGGTGGTGGGCAACTGTGGGGGGCCTGGGGGCCATTTTGAGAGGGCAGCTACACTCCTGCTGGTGCCCCATGAAATTCCCCCTGTGCCCTGCAGTTGCAGCAATTTTTTTTGACAGTTTGCCACTGAAATTCTGCAATGCAGGGGTTGGTGGGGATTGCATGTGGCTATGTGTTGCCCACCTGTACTTAAATCCTTATCTGTCAGGTAAATTCCAGGTTAGGTCAGAGAAATGAGGGAGGAGTCTGAACAACCACTCAGCAAACTGACCATAACATACTCAGTAAAACCTGGGTCATCTGTAACAAGGTTTGTGTATTATTTTGAATAAACAGGGCACTATTAAAATTCTTGGATTGTAATGGTGAACAGACAGCCTCTGAATAGTGAATTGCCTCAGAAAAGTGGTGCTCTTTGCAGAGGCAACTGCTATGGAGCAATGTAAAGCTCTGGCCTTCATGTGGCCACATGTTCACATGTATCAGGAATCTGTATTAAAATGGCCCACAATTTTCTATCATTTTACACTCTGATATTGTAAAGTACATTTTCCTGGACAGAGTATTCTTAAGGTGAAATAATTAAATGCTGAAAAACATCCTCCTTCCTTCTTCCATTTCTTATTAGCGGAACCAAACTCCTAGCATTAACTTATTCCCTTCAGAGTCATAGGGCAGAATCTGGCTTACTAACTTCCTGGCTAATGGATCTTTCAACACAAATTGGACTTATATGGCTCTATTTTTCCCTTGGGAGGATTACTGCTGGGTTGTGATCATTTCTTTTGTGTCCTTTATCTATTATTTACATTTCAAAAACATTCACTCCCCCCCCCCCACAAAAAAAATTGTATAGTTATTCCTGGCATCAGTAAGCGGATTTAGTCAGTATAATAAATGACCAATTACTGTATGTTGTCCAAGCCAATATGTTGCAGAAACATATGTTGGATGTGTGGTGTGGTGTTATTTAGAGTTAGCCTCTTTTGGCACAATGCTGAATAGCACTGTAAATGATTGCATCTGTTCATAGAAGTCTAAGAAGTGCACTATTATGATTCACAGGGGGGAAAATATAGGCAACATGAAAAACCCATCTCTTAGTAGTGTCCAAGAAATCAGGAGACATTAAAAGAAAAGTGCCAGAGCATTCATGTATTCAAGGAAAGCATTGGATTACAAGCTAGTTCCCATAAACTACAAACAAAAAATGTCATATATGTTAGGCATCTCTGTAACAGTGCGTGTGGTATAATGACTCAGGCAAAGAATCTACAGATACTCTCCGCCTTGGGGAGAGACCATAGAGCGCATAGGAGAATGGCTGTAGCTTGATAGTAGTAGCGTATATGTTTGCATGCAGGGGATCCCAGGTCCCACCCCTGACATCTCTGGGTAGGGCAAGTACAAACTAGATGGACCATTGATCTGATACAATGATCTGGTTCGCACGATCATTTTGAGCCATGGTGGCTCAAATAAATAAGCCATTGTGGCTCATGGTATGTGCCCTGTTCCGGCATAACCCCACCCTCCTTTGTAGGTTGTTTTGTCGTCCGAATCCAGTGAGGGTGGGTTGCTGGCATGGTTAATAAACTACCCACAACCCTAAAACAGCCCATGAGTTCTGGGTGGTTTGTTAACCATAGCAACAACCCACCCACCACTACATTCAGAGAATACGACAACCTACAAGGGGGGGGTGTTACAAAATGGGCAGTCGCTGGCTCAAAATGATCATGCGGATGTGGCAAGTATAAGGAAGTTTCCTGTTTCAATCCCACAATTCCTTCTCCTAAAACACAGGTTTGTGGGGATCAGCTGTACATACGTTCTGATGTCCCCTCATCACACATAATTTTGTCCCCTCATCACACATAATTTTGCATGTATTGGGACACTGTGTGCATGTGTGGTCCACTGCATTCAACATCCTCCATTTGAAGCTTATTCTAAGGTACAGAGTCTGATGATTGCAGCAGATGCTAGAACCACATCATGCTAGAACCACATCACAGGGCAAGGTGACAGGGAATCCAAAAGAAATGGCCCTTCCGAGTTCTAGGGGGAAAAGAAGGAGAAACAGGACTCCAGTTAACATGAGTTGTAAATGTAATTATATGAGGGCTTTCATCGTATACTCAAATCATTCAGTACAGCAGCACAAGCAATCCTAAATTGGGATAAATGAATTATGGTTTGTGCACTCAGTGCAAGCACATGTGAATCTGGGATAATGGAAAAACATTTGACCAAACATAAAACTAGATATTAGCCACATACCTAAGGATATTTAAGGTTATTTTATTGAATAAACTGATATTTTTATCTGAATAAAAGACACTGGATAAGAAGTTACACTAGTAAAATGCAAGGAATAAATCTTGAAAATATAAATCTAAGGGTCAAATCCAGATTCAAATGAAAATGTATGTATGTATCTCTACCTACCTACCCATTCATTC
Organism: Heloderma suspectum; assembly: GCF_057233095.1. Classification (NCBI taxonomy): domain Eukaryota; kingdom Metazoa; phylum Chordata; class Lepidosauria; order Squamata; family Helodermatidae; genus Heloderma; species Heloderma suspectum. Next base: position 281,187,028 of record NC_139458.1, read on the forward strand.
ATTCATTCATTCCTAAATCTATAATGTGCTTCCTAGCCAATAGGTTTTCATAGCAGCTCACAAATGTTTAAAACATTCCATACAAAAATGAAATGATTGGCAAAATACAGCGATAATGTACAAACTGCTTTAAATCACAGTTGTTTCTCAAGGTTTTTACTTAATTCTGAAAACCAAACAGACTCATGATTTCCAACATTTTGGAGATAGTGAACCCAGACATACATAAATTGTAATAATAAATAATCGGGTGCATCCAGATTTAGGTGCGTGCAACTAGGCTGGCAAAAATGAACTTCTTCCACCCCACAGTAGCCCCTCCAGCCCTCTGAAACTGCTACACAAAGAGTCAGGGGCCCCTGCTGAATGGTGTGAGTTTGCTCTGGTGTGAGGGAGGGAGGAGGGATCCCTTAAAATCAGGCAGAGGCACCTTCTGTAAGCACAGTTCTTCCATCCACAGAAGGCATATCCTGGATCCAACCCAGTATAAATAAATACACATCCTTCCATTTATAGACTGGCTGTTTTATACTACACAACAGAACATTTTCACAAGAAAAGTAAAAATTAGTACAAAGCTTTCTCGGGCTTGCACAAGAGCTTGCTCAGCATCTTGAAGAAACAGGAGTACATTGAAAACTACAACAGAATCTGCTTATTAGACAATGGTGTGAGCTCTTGTACAAGCATTTGTGGAAATTACTGACACCTGTTTTCCTTTTGCTTGTGGTTCTTCGGATCCAACCCACTAATAATTACTACAGAGAACTGCCCTAACAGCATTTGCTTTGCTTTGCTTTTTAAACACACACTAAAGCATCACTCTTATGGGTCTCTCTGGCTTTTCTTTCATATGTTCATTATTTAAAAATTGATTGTTGTACAATTGTTTTTGTTAGAATTGTTCTAAATAATATTCATGGTTATTCTATACTCACTGATAAAACTAAATATTTATTAGTTAGCATAAAATACATATATATATTGCAGACTTAATAGAAGGCACAAGCTATCTTCCTTTGACTATTAACAACATAACAAAACACTGTTAAATATGCAGTCTCCCATCATCTGTTCCTTAATCCTACCATAGTTTCACATGCTATGGGAAAGAGAGAAAACCTATACTGTTATCGAATTTATGCTTTCCCATAAGGAAATATAAATTCCTTTAACAAGCTGAGTATAGTCATTAAACATTTATATAGTCAACAGTATTTGACACAGTTGATACCACTATTATGTGTTTAGAATTCACCCCCCCAAAGCGGAAACAGCACAGCTGTTTTCTTTCTAACAGCACTCATGTTATTTATGTATTTTAAATAGATCACACGTTTTCCTGGGTTTTGCTGCCTAAATCTTAAAAATATTGATCAGCTGTTACTCACATTCAAGCCTATGTCTCTTGCAGCATTAGAGAGCAGGCCATAATTTCCCCGCATTAACCACTCCATACATCAACAGCTAGCTTACAGCACAACCGTATGCATCTCTATTCAGAAATACATCCCACTGACTTCAAGGGTCTTCCTCCCAGGTAAGTGTGTATAGGAGCCTTCCCCAACCTGGTTTCCTCCAGATGTTTGGGACTTCAACTCCCATGAACTCCAGACAGCATGGCCAATGGTCAGGAATGCTAGGAATTATTATTATTATTATTATTATTATTATTATTACTACTACTACTACTACTACTACATTTATATCCTGCTTTTTTGCTCTTGCAAGAAACCCAAAGCGGCTTTATCCTTCATGGGCATGGAGCACATACGCATAGATGGAGGGAGAAGGAAGCTGAGAAACAAATGAGAGTCCCTGAAAGATTCGCTCCAGAGTCATATTGGCAATAATCCTTTGTCTCTTTAGAACCTACATGAGGTAGCAATGAAATAACATTCATATGAATTATACATGGAGACTCACGGATTCCTTTTCTTACAACTGAAACTGTGAGCGAACTATTTTACCACAGCTTGCTTAACATTTGGTGAAGATGCTGGAGGCCTAGTAAGGTTGCTTTGGGAACTAAATTTGGCTCGTGAGCCCCATTGGTTCATTGTTGCTCTACGTATAAGAGAATGTAGGTATCAGATTTCTGCATAATCTAGTTCTAAAATTAATTAAAAGTGGTCATGAGGATAAATAATAATTATTTTTTGTACAGCAAAGGCGCCACATGGTACTCTGCAGGAAGAGCTTTGCAGAAGCCTGACACCAGCGGTCAGCATGGGTGGGTAGCCCGAAGGGCCCATTCCTGTCCTGCCCCTGCTGCAGCTGAGGCCATCACCAGTAGTGCTGCCAGGGGCAGGGGGCAGTGGCTCCTCTCTTCACCTCCTCCTCGCCCGCCCATCAGCCCAGCTCCACTGGGAAAACAAAGTGCTGCGGCAGCCGGCCAACTGATCCTGCAGGACCCACAGCACAGTAGTTTAAAAGAAAACCTTTTAAATGTACATTTTGAGCGATCTGAACCAATCAGATGCTGCATTTGGGGGGGACACTGGGGACACAGGAGCAACGTATGGATTGCTCTGTTCGATCCTATGCCCTGAGAGCGAGAGCCAGGCAGGGCAGGAGGAGATGTTTTCACCTCCCATTTTGCTTTAAAAAAAATTTTTCTGCTACATGGGCATCAGAGCCCTTCTAGCTAACCTACCTTGTTGTGGGTGGAGATGGCAACACAGAGGCTGTAGGATCCTGGCCATTCCTGTCCTCTCCCCACCCACTGTCCCACTCCTCCTTTTGACCTATCCGAGCAGCTACGGTGGCTGTGAGGGGGTGTCCGAGGGGTAACAGCCCAATCTCAAATATCTCACTCCAGGTCATAGCAGTGTCTATGGCCTTGGGATGGGGAATCTTAAATATCCTATTGCCCTGGGATGCTCTCTCAGGTACCATAAGATTGCTCTGCCCAACATTAAAAGCTGTACTTCCTGTTAAAACTACTGAATGCCTGCTTAATGTGGGCCATTCAAAGCCAGCTCCAGCACAAAATTCTTTGTTATTGTTGTTATTCACATTTATATCCTGCCTTTTCCTCCAAGGTGCTCAAGGTGGCATAGATAGTTCTTCCTGCTTCTGTCCTCACAGCAACTCTAGATTAGGCTGAAGCTGGCTCAAGGTCACCCAGTCAGCTTCATGCTCAACTTGGGATTTGAACCCATCTCCCCTGTCGGACATTCTACATGACTCTCCTCTCTTGTAGTAAAATTCCTGAACATGTTCAGCCTTGAGCATTGGCAGTTCTCCAGTCCTAATTCAGACTATCTATAAAAGCAATCATACACCACAGAGATTGGTTTGGGTACTTTTCTTGAATTTAATCAGATTTCTAGTTAGAAATGTAACAATGAAAAGGAATGACAATCTATACTGGTAGCTTTGATCTCTTTAAATATAGGTGTATCCAAATGAATGTCTAACTGGAATTAATAGCAAGCAACCAAACCAAGGCCCATCTGAAAAATGCAGTGACACCATTTTGCATTTAAACTGTTGTCAATGGAATTGGGACTCTACTGGGGTAATGCACAACAGGCTTGCATAATGGGGCATCCCTGTCCTCTTCTCCCCCCTACAGCCCACCCCCACCCAAAACTGCTCCAGAAGGTCTTCTACATGGGTTTCGGTAATGACCAAATTTATGGTAATATATCATAATCAACCCCCTTCATGGATCACTGCCTTGTTGTAGCGAAGGGGCTTGTGTAACTCAGCGAAGCCATAAGCTATGCCGTACAGGGCCACCTAAGACGGACAGGTAATGGCGGAGAGTTCTGACAAAATGTGGACCACCGGAGAAGGAACTGGCAACCCACTCCAGTATTCGTGCCAAGAAAACCCCATGGAACGTATCACAAGGCTAAAAGATATGACGCCGGAAGATGAGCCCCTCAGGTCTGAAGGTGTCCAATATACTACTGGGGAAGAGCAGAGGGAATTTCCAAGTAGCGCCAGAAAGAGTGAAGCGGCTGGGCCAAAGCCGAAAGGACACTCAGCTGTGGATGTGTCTGGTGGTGAAAAGAAAGTCTGATACTGTTTAGGAACCTGGAATGTAAGGTCAATGAATCAAGGTAAGCTGGAGGTGGTCAAACATGAGATGGCAAGACTGAACATCGACATCTTGGGAATCAGCGAACTAAAATGGACACGCATGGGCGAATTTAATTTGGGTGACCATTATATCTACTACTGTGGGCAAGAATCCCTTAGAAGAAATGGAGTAGCACTCATAGTCAACAAAGGGGTGGGAAAAGCAGTACTGGGGTACAATCTCAAAAACGATAGAATGATCTCAGTACGAATCCAAGGCAAACCTTTCAACATCACAGTAATTCAAGTCTATGCCCCAACCACTGAGGCTGAAGAAGCTGAGGTTGATCGGTTCTGTGAAGACCTACAACACCTTCTAGAACTCACACCAAAAAAAGATGTCCTCTTCATCATAGGGGATTGGAATGCTAAAGTAGGAAGTCAAGAAATCACCGGGATAATAGGCAAGCATGGCCTTGGTGTACAAAATGAAGCAGGACAAAGGCTAATAGAGTTTTGCCAAGAGAACACGCTGATCATAGCAAACACTCTTTTCCAACAACACAAGAGGCGACTCTACACATGGACATCACCAGATGGTCAATATCGAAATGAGATTGATTATGTCCTTTGCAGCTGAAGATGGAGAAGCTCCATATAGTCAGTAAAAACAAGACCTGGAGCTGACTGTGGCTCAGATCATGAGCTTCTTATTACAAAATTTCAGCTTAAATTGAAGAACGTAGGGAAAACCACTAAACCATTCAGGTATGACCTAAATCATATCCCTTAGTTCTGAAACTAGATTGCAGGGTGGTGATGTGACTTGCCCGGAGTAAAACAGTTTGTGCTAAAACTGGCAATATAAATCAGATTGGAGTTCTACATTTATTTGAATGGACATTTGAAAGAAACAGCACATCTCTGAAAACGATTTTTCTTCCTCACAGGTCATTGTGTAATTACAGAAAACTAAACATAAGCAAATATCAAAATGTGCAATGGAGCAGTTATCCAAGCCAGAATTAATACCATTTTGAGTGTTACTGCCCCTTTTTAAAAGGCAATTATGTTTAGTCCAGTTACCAAAAAAACCTAAAACCACTAAACAATTCAGGTATGACCTAAATCATATCCCTGATGAATATACAGTGGAGGTCAGGAATAGATTTAAGGGATTAGACCTGATAGACAGAGTGCCTGAGGAACTATGGACGGAGGTCTGTAACATTGTTCAGGAGGGAGCAGCTCAATCCATCCCAAAGAAAAAGAAATGCAAGAAAGCAAAGTGGCTGTCTGATGAGGCTTTACAAGTAGCTAAGGAAAGAAGGGAAGTGAAAAGCAAGGGAGAAAGGGAAAGATATATCCAACTGAATGCAGATTTCCAGAGAATAGCAAGGACAGACAAGAAGGCCTTCTTAAATGAACAATGAAAAGAAATCGAAGAAAACAATAGAATGGGAAAGACTTCAAGAAAATCAGAGATATCAAGGGAACGTTTTGTGCAAAGGCAGGCATGATAAAGGACAAAGAAGGCAGGGACCTAACAGAAGCAGATGAGATTAAGAAGAGGTGGCAAGAATACACAGAAGAACTATACAGGAAAGATCTGAATGTCCCTGATAGCCATGAGAGTGCAGTCACTGAACTTGAGCCAGACATCCTAGAGAGTGAAGTCAAGTGGGCCTTATGAAGCATTACTAACAACAAAGCTAGCGGATATTCCAGCTGAGCTATTTAAGATCCTAAAAGATGATGCTGTTAAAGTGCTGCACTCAGTATGCCAACAAATTTGGAACACTCAACAGTGGCCACAAGACTGGAAAAGGTCAGTTTACATTCCAATTCCAAAGAAGGGCAATGCCAAAGAGTGTTCAAACTACCATACAATTGCGCTCATTTCACATGCCAGCAAGGTGATGCTCAAAATCCTACAAGCTAGGCCTCAGCAGTATGTGAACCGAGAACTACTGGAAGTACCGGCTGGGTTTTGAAGAGGCAGAGGAACTAGAGATCAAATCGCCAACATTCGCTGGATCATGGAGAAAGCAAGAGAATTCCAGAAAACGTCTCTTTCTGCTTCATTGACTACGCTAAAGCCTTTGATTGTGTGGATCACAACAAACTGTGGCAAATTCTTAAAGAGATGGGAGTACCAGACCATCTTACCTGTCTCTTGAGAAACCTGTACAAGGGTCAAGAAGCAACAGTAAGAACCAGACATGGAACAGCCGATTGGTTCAAAATTGGGAAAGGAGTACGACAAGGCTGTATATTGTCACCCTGCTTATTTAATTTATATGCAGAGTACATCATGAGAAATGCTGGGTTGGATGAATCACAGGCCGGAATTAAGATTGCCGGGAGAATCATCAACAACCTCAGATACGCAGATGATACCACCCTAATGGCAGAAAGCGAAGAGGATCTAAAGAGCCTCTTGTTGAGTGCAAAAGTTGGTTTGAAACTCAACATTAAAAAAACGAAGATCATGGCATCTGGCCCCATCACTTCCTGGCATATAGAAGGGAAAGAAATGGAAGGAGTGACAGATCTTATTTTCTTGGGCTCCAAGATCACCGCAGATGGTGACTGTAGCCATGAAATTAAAAAACACTTGCTCCTTGGGAGGAAAGCTATGGCAAACCTAGACAGCATAGTAAGAAGCAGAGACATCACCTTGCCGACAAAGGTTCGTATAATCAAAGCTATGGTTTTCCCAGTAGCAACCTATGGCTGTGAGAGCTGGACTGTAAGGAAGGCTGAGTGCCGAAGAATTGATGCCTTCGAACTGTGGTGCTGGAGAAGTCTCTTACGAGTCCCCTGGACTGCAAGGAGGTCAAATCAGTTCATCCTAAAGGAAATCAACCCTGAGTGCTCATTGGAAGGACAGATACTGAAGCTGAAGCTCAAATATCTTGGCCACGTAATGCGAAGAGAAAAGTCACTGGAAAAGACCCTGATGCTGGGAAAGTTTGAAGGCAAAAGGAGAAGGGGACGGCAGAGGATGAGATGGCTAGATAGCATCACCGATGCAATGAATATGAATTTGAGCACACTCTGGGAGACAGCAGAGGACAGGAAGGCCTGGCGTGCTATGGTCCATGGGGTCACGAAGAGTCGGACACGACTTAACGACTGAACAACAACAATCATAATCAGTATTTACTATACCTTCACAGCAACGTCTCCTACTTCTTTGGCATTTTAGAGTCAATGTTTGGGAGACATCTCCCCAAAAGATGGCATGATACAGTTTTGAACAATCCTGCATGATATATTGTTGTTGTTGTTGTTCAGTCGTTCAGTTGTTCAGTTGTTCAGTCGTTCATGGAACGTATCATGTTCTTACTGATACGTTCCATGGGGCTTTCTTGGCAAGAATACTGGAGTGGGTTGCCATTTCCTTCTCCAGTGGACCACATTTTGTCAGAACTCTCTGCCATGACCTGTCCGTCTTGGGTGGCCCTGCACGGCATAGCTTATGGCTTCACTGAGTTACGCAAGCCCCTTCGCCACAACAAGGCAGTGATCCATGAAGGGGATGATATATTACTACTAGCTTATTCAGTGAAGGTAACTGCTCTGATCCTTCTGTAGGGTTGGGTCCAAAGATGCCCTTATATTTACAAGAGTCCTTCTATTCACAGAAGAGGCTTGGATCCACTATAGCTTCTGCAACTGGACAACGGGATCAAGTGATCCAGTTTCCCTTGCAAACCCCTGTACCACTCCCATGCTGTTTTGGATGATCCCCCAAGAATCTTTTGCAAAGACCCCTTTTCTTTGCAAAGTGTGTTGCTGAGGTTTGCCCTCAGGTGTTTTTGCAACCAGCCAGCTCCAGGAACTAGGCCAGAAAGTGGTTGAGAAAGAAACAACGCATTTAAGGATTATAGAGGAAATATAACAAGTGATCACTAGCCAGGGAATTAGCTTTTTTCTTTTTTTTTACTCTGGTTGGTGCTTTGAAAAACAAGCAAACCAGAATTTCCCCTGGGTTCTTTGCCAATAAATCCAGCAGTATCAACACCAGCATTTTATGGTTTTCAAGAAGATTTGGCACTTGTCAGTTATGTGCCAAAAAAATGAAGGATGGTGATTGTCCTTTCTTCAATGCATAATAATGCAGCAATCTCAGACAACAAATCCAGCCTGAGATTGTTCCTTATTATAATAAAGTGGTATGGCCATCTATGGCCAGATGTTCTCCACATACATGTCCAAACACATGATCAAATGGTGACCACTAGTGGGTTGTTTTTTCAAATGTAGTAGACATGCCTACTTAAATGCCTATATTGATTGGATGCTGAACAACAGAGGATGGATAGAACATCCCAAAAGACACCTCTGATCAGTAGATCTGGGTCTGAAATTGATCAAACCCTGGCCTGAGTTTAGAAACATCCCAGCTTACCTGGGATGTCAAGAAAGACAACCTCAGTAGTGGTAGGGCCTGCCACTGTTGACACCAAGAAAAGGGGCAGATGTCATCTTTGTGATCAAGGCAATGACAAGAAAAACACAGAAATGATATGCTTCACATAACTATTTTGTCTGTCCTACTCACACAGTTGTGAAATGTGTTGGTTGTACATAGGCTGCTCAAGTATCATGTGCTATGGTGGCAAGGTATTTGTTGTTTTTGTTATAACGACATGATTATTGCACTGTTAGTCTTATGTAACTTAAAATTATCATACACACACACACACATAATGGCACAGTATCTTGCTTTATGTTTTAAAAATGGTAAGGTCCATTAGACCTACATACTGTTCTTGTAGGTATTTTGTCTTTATATTGTCCTGTATTATTCACCCCAATGACTTCTTTGTTTTACTGGAAAAGGAAAGTTCTCAGTAAAGGGGTTTTTTAAACTTGCAAATAGTGTCATGTTTAATATAGGAGGCTTGAGGCAGGGGGTGAGGGCAGTTACTTAGGGTACATTTGACCTCGAATCAAGATTGATACATTATTTTTTTTCTATTACGAGTGGTTAGAAGATGAAATAAATGCTTTCTTTTCCTCATCTTCCTGGTTGAACCATTATCAGAATGCCACTTTCCCCACCAATCTTAGAAGAAGTCATAAATCATAAAATGTGACTAATACATAAAGCTGGAATGCAGCTTTTATTCAAATTCAACAGCTACAGTAGCAACATAAAAACTGTCATTTGGATGGTAATTAAAAGAGTAGGAATAAAGGAAGTTTATATATATGGTCAAAATAATAAGTGAACAATGATCTGAAGTTGTAGTATGGTTTTGAAGAACTGCCTCAGGACTTTGATTTATTAGAAGTCAGTTCTTTCTCTTCTAGTAATTTATATGGAAAGTTGCAGACAGTAATTAGTAATTGTAGCCCTAACTACAATATGGGATGTTTTATTTTTCTTTTGTCACTTCCTAGCAGGACAGCTTCTCTATAGTTTAATTAGCAGTAAGAACAGTAGCAAACCATGTTAAGCGATGCTACTGTCTGAAAGCTTCCTGGAATTCTAAATGAATTGTAAGGGATGATTTACAGTTAATGATGCCATGGGATAAGGGAGTGACAAGATATATTTGTGAAATTCTCAAGGGAAAAACATTGTTAGGATTTTACAAAAATTTAGTTAGAAAGGTAAAGTTTAGTTAGAACTAAAGCAGGCAAAATAAGTAGGCAAAAGTGAAACTAAAACCAGCATCCCAATTCCCCACATGCATTAACCATTTAGTGGCTTTTCAACCAGTTATCTTTATCTCAATACAGTGGGTTTTAACTCATGTCTGTTGCTTATTCCAATGAATTTAAGCTTATAGTGAAGCAAAAGACCCCCCCCCCCCAAGACTTCATCCTGGATGCCTTGGTGTTCAATGCAAATTCCAACATTTGTGCTGAACACTGTGGCACCTGGGGAGAAGTCTTTTTTGCCTGGAGGATAAAAGGGAAGTCAAGTGAAAAGAAGGACTAGGGAGGAAGTGAGCAGTGAAGTCATTGAACCTAAAGCTAAAGGAATAAATCCAACATAGCACTAGCAGAAATCCACTAGTATGACAGGACTTTCTCCCTCTCTTTTCCTTCCAATAGTGGTCTGTGCTGCCTGAAAGATGCTTCAGGAGGTTTCCCAGTCCTCCAGAGCAGATTTTGAGAGCACTCAGTAGGCTGCAGGGGGGACAGGGAATTGCCCTCTCCTGGTTCAGCTGATGGAAATGCTACTGTCAACAGAATGGCAGCACTGGATACAACCCATGGTGTTTTTCTCTAGATTTCAACCTGGTAACCGTATCTCATTTCACATCACATGACCCATCTGGCCTAATTTTTTAAAGTATTTCTATCTCTTAGAAAGGGATCTGATTGCCATCTTCAAACACTTGAAGGGCAGCCACTTAGATGATGGAGCAAATTGGTTTTCTGTTGTTCCAGAGAGTGGGACGTGAACTAATGGTTTCATATTACAAGAAAAAAGAATTTAGGCTAGATGACCTCGAAGGCTTACAGTCATCCTGTGCAGGGCTGAGGAGCGTCGGAGGCAATCTTTACCTCCTGGAGTACTGAATGTATTGAAAGATCTGTCTGGATTTCTCAGGGTTTGAATAAAGACTCTGTATAAAAATGAATAATTTCTTCTTTGGTATTTTAGAGACCTAGCCATTTTTAAGTACTGGTTTTTTGTTTGTTTGTTTGTTTGTTTGTTTGCAGTGCATATCTACACTACAAACTTAAACTGTTTCAGTGGTCATTTCCTATTGGGGAAAGTCTAGGGATTCTGTCAAAAAACTGTCTAGTCTCTCACCAAACTATAATTCCTAGGATTTTTTGGAGTGGGGTGAAGAGGTAGGGAAGCCAGGATAGTTAATAAAACCAATATACATAGTTTTAGTTATAAAACCAATATACATGTTTGAACTGTTCATGTAGATTGGGTGGTATATAAATGAAATTAATAATAATAATGTTTCAAACAAATGTTTTGCTTATATATTCTATTCATGGTTCGCATTCTAGCTAGCAGGCCCTTCTCATTTTCCCACCCATGACAGCAGTCAAGGTGGGTGATCACACATGACAGGGCCTTCTCTGCAGTGGCCCCACACCTTTGGAACAAGTTGCCATCAGAGGTCCGCCATGCTCTGCCATTGCAGGCTTTTGAGAAGGCCTTAAAACATATTATTTTACCATGGCCTTCTCTTGATATGACTGCAATTGTTGCTGTTACTGCCATTATCATTGTTGCTGGTTTTATTCTTGGCTTTTATTGTTGTTTTTATTATTTTTATCGCTTTTAATATTTTAACTGTTTTTTTATGTATTTTACTGCTGTAAGCCTCCTTGGGAGGGCTTCTGCCCTGAAAGGCGGTCAAGAAATGTTTTAAATAAATGAGTATTTATATCTTTACACTTATATCATCTATCTAGAGCAGGAGTGGGTAACATGCAGCCTGTCAGCCCATGCTATCCCCGATGCTGCCCTACTTTCTGCCGGCGCCTCTGCCATCAGAGGTGACACAAAAATGAGCTGTTTACTACTACAGAGCGGTAAATAAGTCAAATTTAGCTTCAGAACAAACTAAATTTCACCTACCTCACCACTTTGTAGAGGTTTGCTGCCAAATTCTGGCAGCAAATTGCTGTAGGTTTTTGCTGCAGTCATTTTTTGCTGCCAGTGACCCACAGAATTCTACAAGGCTGAAGTGGCAGGAGTGCGGCCTGCAGGGGGATCGTGGGGGGAGCAACAAATGGCCCCAGACCCTCCCAAAATTGCCCACCCATGATCTATAGTATAATTTGAGTTACCCTTCAGTGGACTCAACACATATGCACATATCTTTCCATCTTCTCAGCAACATAATTCAGCCTAAAGATTTCAGCTCATTCTTCCATAAAAATAAAAATCTACAGTATAACATTGCTGTGTCCCTCTTAGAATTTATACTACCTGACTACGTGCAGTACACAAAAGGGGCTTGAATAAAGTATACATTCGCCAGCATTGGAAATGAATTTCCTATGTACCGTAATAATTTAGTGTTACTACTGTGCATTATAGTAATGGATTTTGTTGCTCTGGTGAAAATGAAGTACCAAGCCAACATTTCCTCCCTAGCTTACAATAATTCACTAATTGTGGTATAAACAATTCATATTTTTTCTCAGAAAAGAACAGTGGGAAGGAAATTGCAGGGCAGGAATCATATGAATGAGAGTTACAGCATCCCTAATAAAAAAAGAATCACTTATGGAAAGTGACGGTAAATGATTGCTTTATCCTCACAAAATGGTCAGAAAATTAGCAGCAAGCATAGGGATCTTTAAAAGAGCTCCAATAGAATTGACCAGTACAACACAGCCATGTTCCTAATGTAATGGGATCCAACGTCGGAGTTTACCTGTCCAGGTGGTTAGCTCTTTGATTAACAGTCCTGGTCTGCAATACTATGTACGCTTGCTTGGAAATAATTAAATTCCAGCATAACTTAGTGGACCTTCCTTGGAAGTAAACATGTCTAGAATGAGGCTGTAGATTACTTAGATGCCTCAGAGTGATCTGTACAATACAGGATTGAATGCATTTTCTTAGCAGCAGATTTCCTGCATGGACCAGGGGATGGACTACATGGCTTTTGAGGTCCTTTAAGAGCCAGCATGGTGTAGTGGTGAGAGTGTTGGACTGAGAGCCAGGAGAGCCAGGTTCTAGTCCCCACTCAGCCATGGAAGCTCACTGGGTGACTTTGGGCCTGTCACAGACTCTCAGCCCAACCCACCTCACAGGGTTGTTGTTGTTGTGAGGATAAAATGGAGGAGGAGGAGGATTATGTACGCTGCTTTGGGTTCCTTAAAGAGGAAAAAAGGAGGGATATAAATATAATAATAAACTTTCAAACACTGTGATTCTGTGGCCTCTGCAAACTTTGAAGGAGCTCACATAGAGCCCGTTGTGTCTTCTGAACTTTATCTTTCCCTGGAGATACGCTTTTATTGAAGATATATAGGGAGAGATTAGATAGCTAGTGTGTGCACGAGTGCGCGTGTATGCACAAATTGCCTTGTCTTTAATTTAAAGAAAAGCATGTGAACCTGATCCAGGTATTGGCTCTGATCCAGCTCTCATCACAATTGCCCTAGATGCACATTTCCATCTGAATGTGAACGATGCAGTCAGCCAAATCACAGGGAATCTGATGAGCATGACAGGGTGTATGGAGTTATATGTCCAGATAAGTATCTGTATCAGCTGTGAAGAATGATTTCCACATGTGGATCTCTCTGGATGGACTTGGGTGACTATATTTCAGGATACCCTACCTCACAGAGTCATTATAAGGATAAAATAAGGATGCTCTGTTCGTATGCTGTCCTAACCCCAACAGGCTTAAAATATAAACGTGACAAATATACAAATAATAACTATCCAAAGTAACTTTACCAAAGTAAAGTAAGTATCCAAAAAGGAGCAGCACTATAACACCACCTCACTGCTTAGTTACATTGAATGTAAAATAGTTTCACACCAATTAATTGAGACCTTAGTTCACAATATTACTTTTGAAAAATAGCAATAATTTCATATTGGAATTTCAGGTTCATTTTAAATTATTCACTTTAGCCATCACAATGTGTTTGTTGTTGTTGTTCAGTCGTTCAGTCGTGTCCGACTCTTCGTGACCCCATGGACCATAGCACGCCAGGCCTTCCTGTCCTGTGCTCTCTCCCGGAGCGTGCTCAAGTTCATATTCATTGCATCCGTGATGCTATCTAGCCATCTCATCCTCTGCCGTCCCCTTCTCCTTTTGCCTTCAGTCTTTCCCAGCATCAGGGTCTTTTCCAGGGAGTTTTCTCTTCGCATTAGGTGGCCAAAATATTGGAGCTTCAGCTTCATTATCTGTCCTTCCAATGAACACTCAGGGTTGATTTCCTTTAGGATGGACTGATTTGACCTCCTTGCAGTCCAGGGGACTCGTAAGAGTCTTCTCCAGCACCACAGTTCGAAAGCATCAATTCTTCGGCGCTCAGCCTTCCTTATAGTCCAGCTCTCACAGCCATACATTACTACTGGGAAAACCATAGCTTTGATTAGACGGACCTTTGTCGGCAAGGTGATGTCTCTGCTTCTTACTATGCTGTCTAGGTTGGCCATAGCTTTCCTCCCAAGGAGCAAGCGTCTTTTAATTTCATGGCTACAGTCACCGTCTGCGGTGATCTTGGAGCCCAAGAAAGTAAAATCTGTCACTGCTTCCATTTCTTCCCCTTCTATATGCCAGGAAGTGATGGGGCCAGATGCCATGATCTTCGTTTTTTTAATGTTGAGTTTCAAACCAGCTTTTGCACTCTCCTCTTTCACCCTCAACAAGAGGCTCTTTAGATCCTCTTCGCTTTCTGCCATTAGGGTGGTATCATCTGCATATCGGAGGTTGTTGATAATTCTCCCAGCAATCTTAATTCTGACCTCTGATTCATCCAACCCAGCATTTCTCATGATGTACTCTGCATATAAGTTAAATAAGCAGGGTGACAATATGCAGCCTTGTCGTACTCCTTTCCCAATTTTGAACCAATCGGTTGTTCCATGTCTGGTTCTTACTGTTGCTTCTTGACCTTCGTACAGGTTTCTCAGGAGACAGGTAAGGTGGTCTGGTATTCCCATCACTTTAAGAATTTGCCACAGTTTGTTGTGATCCACACAATCAAAGGCTTTAGCCTAGTCAATGAAGCAGAAATAGACGTTTTTCTGGAATTCTCTTGCTTTCTCCATGATCCAGCGAATGTTGGCGATTTGATCTCTAGTTCCTCTGCCTCTTCGAAACCCAGCTTGTACTTCCGGTAGTTCTCGGTTCGCATACTGCTGAAGCCTAGCTTGTAGGATTTTGAGCATCACCTTGCTGGCATGTGAAATGAGTGCAATTGTGTGGTAGTTTGAACACTCTTTGGCGTTGCCCTTCTTTGGAATTGGAATGTAAACTGACCTTTTCCAGTCTTGTGGCCACTGTTGAGTGTTCCAGATTTGTTGGCATATTGAATGCAGCACTTTAACAGCATCATCTTTTAGGATTTTAAATAGCTCGGCTGGAATACTGTCATCTCCGCTAGCTTTGTTGTTACTAATGCTTCCTAAGGCCCACTTGACTTCACTCTCTAGGATGTCCGGCTCAAGTTCAGTGACCGCACTATCAGGGCTATCAGGGACATTCAGATCTTTCCTGTATAGTTCTTCTGTGTATTCTTTCCACCTCTTCTTAATCTCATCTGCTTCTGTTAGGTCCCTGCCTTCTTTGTCCTTTATCATGCCCGTCTTTGTACAAAACGTTCCCTTGAGATCTCCAATTTTCTTGAAGAGATCTCTAGTCTTTCCCATTCTGTTGTTTTCCTCGATTTCTTTGCATTGTTCATTTAAGAAGGCCTTCTTGTCTCTCCTTGCTATTCTCTGGAACTCTGCATTCAGTTGGGTATATCTTCCCCTTTCTCCCTTGCTTTTCACTTCCCTTCTTTCGTGAGCTACTTGTAAACCCTCATCAGACAGCCACTTTGCTTTCTTGCATTTCTTTTTCTTTGGGATGGATTTCGTTGCTGCCTCCTGAACAATGTTACGGACCTCCGTCCATAGTTCCTCAGGCACTCTGTCTATCAGGTCTAATCCCTGAAATCTATTCCTCACCTCCACTGTATATTCATCAGGGATATGATTTAGGTCATACCTGAACGGTTTAGTGGTTTTCCCGACGTTCTTCAATTTAAGCCGAAATTTTGCAAGAAGCAGCTCATGATCTGAGCCACAGTCAGCTCCAGGTCTTGTTTTTACTGACTGTATGGAGCTTCTCCATCTTTGGCTGCAAAGGACATAATCAATCTGATTTCGATATTGACCATCTGGTGACGTCCATGTGTAGAGTCGCCTCTTGTGCTGTTGGAAAAGAGTGTTTGCTATGATCAGCGTGTTCTCTTGGCAAAACTCTATTAGCTTTTGTCCTGCTTCATTTTGTACACCAAGGCCATGCCTGCCTGTTATCCCGGTGATTTCTTGACTTCCTACTTTAGCATTCCAATCCCCTATGATGAAGAGGACATCTTTTTTTGGTGTGAGTTCTAGAAGGTGTTGTAGGTCTTCATAGAACCGATCAACCTCAGCTTCTTCGGCCTCAGTGGTTGGGGCATAGACTTGAATTACTGTGATGTTGAATGGTTTGCCTTGGATTCGTACTGAGATCATTCTATCATTTTTAAGATTGTACCCCAGTACTGCTTTTCCCGCCCTTTTGTTGACTATGAGTGCTACTCCATTTCTTCTAAGGGATTCTTGCCCACAATAGTAGATATGATGGTCACCTGAATTAAATTCACCCATGCCTGTCCATTTTAGTTCGCTGATTCCCAAGATGTCAATGTTCAATCTTGCCATCTCATGTTTGACCACCTCCAGCTTACCTTGATTCATTGATCTGACATTCCAGGTTCCTAAACAATATCGTTCTTTACAGCATCGGATTTTCTTTTCACCACCAGACACATCCACAGCTGAGTGTCCTTTCGGCTTTGGCCCAGCCGCTTCACTCTTTCTGGCGCTACTTGGAAATACCCTCTGTTCTTCCCCAGTAGCATATTGGACACCTTCCGACCTGAGGGGCTCATCTTCCGGCGTCATCTCTTTTAGCCTTGTGATACGTTCCATGGGGTTTTCTTGGCAAGAATACTGGCGTGGGTTGCCATTTCCTTCTCCAGTGGACCACATTTTGTCAGAACTCTCTGCCATGACCTGTCCGTCTTGGGTGGCCCTGCACGGCATAGCTTATGGCTTCACTGAGTTACGCAAGCCCCTTCGCCACAACAAGGCAGTGATCCATGAAGGGGCACAATGTGTTACTGCCCATTTAAACCTATGTATGATATTGAAGGACTTGCATTTTTCAAAATCTTTTAACTTTCCCTTCCTTTGATTTTATGTATGTGCTTTATCTTCTCCTGTTGCAACCTAGTGCAAAATACTTTCAAGTTCCTTTTTCCTGGGTCTAAAAAAAGTGTATCATGATTGTCCTCCTGAGTTGCTCCTTTTTTAAAATTCCATTTTGTCTTTCAGTTGTTGTTTTTAATGTCTTCTCTCCATAACGAATGGGGTGGGAAAAACCTGCTTCAGCTATTAATGAGAAAGAAAGTGGCGGCCTTCTAACAGTGTTCTACAACAAATGAAATAGAGCAGCTGAAGCAACCTTATTAAAGCAATATATAACTTTTTACTAAGCTTTCAGCTGCGAGGGAATGACTGCACTCCATGTACCAATCCTTCTGCTTTCTTCCTGATAAAAGTAATACACTGGAATGGGGTGGTTTTCTGGTAGGTTTGTGGCCTATCATTAGTATGAGTCACACTCCATCATGCCCAAATAAGTATTGTCTCATGACTGCAGGTTGGATGCAGAGTGTCCCTTCCACAATGGAACAACTCCTTCTGGTCACGGAAGGGACTATGATACAGTGGAAGCTTCTGCTGGAGGGAGGGCAGGAAGGTGATTTTCATCATGCATCCCCCACCCAGTTGCATGTCACTTCCTACACATTTCTTCAGTCCTCTGGAGCAGCTTCTCAGGGAGCACAGGGAGCTCCAGAGGGAAAGAGCTGAGCCCTAGAAGCCATTAGGATGACCGCAGCACTCTCCCCGAAGCAAGCAGGGCCATCTCAAGAGGAGGGTGCCAGTAAGGCCATTAGGTGAAGACTCTAAAATTACCTTAACTGCACCATCAAGCAGGGCCTTAAGAAAGTTGAGCTATTGCTAGGAAGGGATGTGGGACTGCCACAGCTCTGTATGCTGTGAGGAAAGACAAACTCATGTATACTTGCATTCCAAAATATAATGTTTGTTATCCATACTTTTCTACACCATCACTAAGATGTCATTTGGCAAGGAATATCTATGGAGGTAGAAAGCAATGTCCTTTGGTCTTTCTTTCCCACAGAACGACCTCACTATGTGTAACCCTGCCAACTGGCTAACACAAGTCACAGATTAGTTCAAATATTTTTCCCTGTGTGGCTCTAAAATCATAAAGTTGCTTCAAAGAAAACAAAATCAGACAGTTCAAATATTCAAACAGATATTTTATCAAAAATTTGTAAAATGAGGTAACTTGCAACATGTATTAAACGATAGTACAATTCCTGTTTCTCCAGTACCTCTCCAAGAGGATACACTTTACACAAGCAGGGTGTGAGCGTGTAATCCACAAGAGCAACAAAGCAAGAGAGAGAGAAAGGGGTGCTTTAGGGGTTCTCAGTCCAATGAAAGTCTTCTTCTTCCACAAAGACACTGAAGAGGGATCCTCTTGTGCATACTGCAGCTTGGGCCTGTAAAATTAGGGACAATTCTCAGTAAATAAATCCCAGGCCACAGGCCTTCAACTCTGTATGGAGTTTCTCCTGCTGCTGGCTGGGCCGGCTGACTGAGGTATTTTTCTTGTTACACAATAAAATGAAAAGTACATCATAGCCATTTAGAAATATTTGAAATAAAAGATTAATGTAGGCTTCAGCACAGTAATTAAATTACGCTTTTGCAACAAAAATATTTATCCCCTTCTCTTACAACATAAACTAATAATAGCTCCTGTCAAGGAGATAACTGATTTGGGACCCCACACATACCTGTAAAATTAGGGACAATTCTCAGTAAATAAATCCCAGACCACAGGCCTTCTCCCCTGTCCGGAGTTACTGCTGCTGCTGGCTGGGCTGACTGAGGACCCCCCCCCCCCGATGACATGGAAGCAGCTTCAGCAGGGTTATATTCACCCCCACTGAACATGGTCATCCTAACCATTACATATGAACCCTTCAAAAGATTATATTCTATTTATACACTATATAATTCTAGGGATGTCAGAGAATTCCGCCACGGATCCAAGGGAGGCCGAATTCTAGTGAATTTGCCCCCCCCCCCGGAATCTGTGGCGGAACAAAGCAACACCCCCCCGCCACCCCGCGAAATGGGCCTGGAACGGAGGCTACCTTCCGTCGGCCATCCAGTCCTCTGCGAATGGCCGTGATAGGCTATGTAAGTATTTATGTAGCCTATCACGGCTAATGCAGGGACGCCATTTGCGTCCCTGCGGAGGCCGTGATAGGCTACATAAATATATACGTAGCCTATCACGGCAATAGGCAGGAACGCAAATGGAGGCCACCGTAGCCACTGCCATTTGCGTCCCTGTCTTTTGCCATGATAGGCTATGTATATATTTACGTAGCCTATCACGGCAAAAGACAGGGGCGCAAATGGCGTAGCGGCCACCATTTGCACCCCTGTCTTTTGCCATGATAGGCTATGTAAATATATACATAGCCTATCATGGCAAAAGTCAGGGAGTCGGGGACTCAAATGGCGGCTAAAGGCGGTCACCATTTGCGTCCCTGCGCAGCCCAGTGGCCGGATGTCCGGCTGCGGGTGGCCCCGGCTGGCGACTCTGCGGAGCCAGCTGGGGAGAATTTCGGGGGGAGGAATGGAGCGCCTCCCCCCCACCGCAAATGACCCCACGCGGAACAAGGTAAGGGATTCGTACATCCCTATTATATTCTCATATATGCTGGGCTAAATAAATTGCTGGATTTTTCTTTCCAATAGATGCACTGTGCTAGAAGTTATGTACATAGTCCTGAAATCTTCTTGGCATTCTCTTTTGTCTTTTTGGCCTTGGAAGAACTTGTGCCAAAGCTGTTGTGTCTCCATCTGTTCTTCATCTTTCCTAACGTGGGATTTTGTAGTAGTCTCAGGAGCTTCATCTTTTAGATGACATGGTATTGCATCTTCCCTGGTGCTTTCTTCATTTGTTTCCCATGCTGCAGCTATAGGAGTTAAACTGGAATCTTGTGGTATAAACTCTGCAGCCTTAGGATGCAACGAAAAGGATGTGTCTCTTTCTTCTGACTCGGAGAGGTGTCTTTCCTTATAAGCAGGCAATCTAACCCTATATGGGGTACTTTCAGTAACAATACCTTCTGAGAAGTCTCCCTTTTCAGTAACAGATATAAAGCTGCATGGTTTGGGGAGATCTCAATTTAGTGTCCTCTCCAGTCAATCACTCCCTTCTGGTCTTACCACATAAACCAGTAGCTCATCTTGCAGCTGCCCAATCACTCCTTGTATTTGGGGTTCCCATCTGTATGCTAATGCTTCCCTCTCAGATTAAAATGTCTGACTAAGACCCAGTCACCTTCAGATATTTGCGAATACTGGAGTTTGGCATCCTACCTTGTCTTGTTAGCACTCTGTTTTTTTCTGTTTCTTTCCTTACCAAATCATAAGCATACCTCAGTGTTCTCTTTAGGTTTTGTACACACTGTTGATGAGTCACTTTTGGCCTTCCTTGTAGCCAAATTCCAAAACATAAGTCAATTGAGAGTAACAGTTGTCGGCCAAACATCAGGAAGCATAGGGATTCTCCTGTTCTATCATTCCTTGTACAATTATAAGCATGGAGCAGAGGTTTCACATATTTCCTTCACTGAGTTTCTTAGTGTCTTCTAAAGTTCCGAACATGCTCAGCAGGGTCCTGTTAAATCACTCTACCGGGTTGCCTTGTGGGTGATAAGGAGTAGTTTGAGACTTCATCCGAAATATGTTGCACAGTTCTGCAATCAGCTCAGATCAAAATATGCTCCTAGATCACTGTGAATTCTCATTGGGAATCCACAGATTCTTAGAATTATAGGGTTGGAAGGGGCCTACAAGACCATCAAATCCAGCCCCCTGCTCAATGCAGGAAGCCTGATTCCCAGGCAGTCTCCCATCCCAGTACTAACCAGGGCTGACCCTGCTCAGCTTCCGAGATCAGTACAACTGAAACACTCCCAGGCAGTAGTGCAGCCAGCCATAATGACAGATAAAATGTTCCCAGGATACTAGCAACAGTCCTGGCCATTTGGTCTTTAGTTGTATATGCTTGGGCATAGCCAGTAAAATAGTCAGTCACTACTAAGATATTCCTTATATCTCTGTCATCAGGTTCCAGTGACAAGAAATCTATGCATGCCAACTCTAAGGGTGAATAGGCCTTTACGTTGACTAGAGGAGCTGCCTTTTCAGATTTAGGTGTCCTTCAGATACATCTTTCACATGTCTTGCACTTAACGTTCTACATCTGATGCCATCTTTGGCCAATAAAATTGGTCCCATGCCAGTTCTAATGTTCGCTCTACACCTGGATGTCCAGCCTCATTATGGATGCTCTGCAAAGCCCTAGTTCTGTGAGAATATGGGAGTACTAACTGATCAACAACTTCTTCCTTCTTAGGCACTTGCCGATAGAGAACTCCCTCTTTTATGTGCAGCTTATTCCATTCCCTTAGTAATAGCCGAACTTCAAATGATTCTTGCCCATTTGGCCTCTCACCAGTTTCCAGCATGTGGATTATTTTGACAAATGTTTTGCCTTTGGAGTGTTTTCCAATCTTGGAACTGCAATCCTGGTAAGCTGAGGGATCCCATCAGCATTTCTGGATGACTAAATTCCTCTGGCAGTGCATCTTCATCACAAGGAGTGGTTGAAGCAGTGATGTGCTGTCAGTACATGTATCATCTCCCTCCACCTGTGCCATAATGTGAGCCATATGCTTATATTCAACTTCTGTGATCTGTTTCAAATTCTCTCTCAGGGCAGGTATCTACTCTAGATAATGTTTTGGACACCTTCTCCTGAAGTTTTGATGCAAGGGTCTCTTCTACATTTAACCCATGGGTTCTGCGTCATAACCCATCTGCATGGGTTTAGTTTACCTGATTTGTACTTGGTAGTAAAATTATAGATTGATACTGCTGCCAACCACCAATGAGGTACTGTATCCAATTTTGCAAGGGTATAAGTTACTGGGTTATTGCCAGTTGTGACTTCAAATTTCACCCCATACAAATAATCATGGAACTTTTCAGTTATAGTCTATTTAAGGACCAGAAACTCAAGCTTATGCAGAGGGTAGTTCCTTCCACTGGCACTTAGCCCTCTTCTAGCATAGGCAGTTACCTGGAGCTGATCTGCTTGCTTCTGATACAATGCTGCACCAAGCCCTGTCAAACTGGCATCAGTATGCAATATGAATGGGCACTTCCAATCTGCAAACACTAAAACTGGGGCAGTTCTCAGTTTTTCTGTTATGGTTTCAAAGGTAATTTGGCAGTGATTAGTCCATTGATCTTGCAATTCCATAGAACATTTCTTTTCTCTATGCTGCTCCTTTTTCCTCACTTCTGTCTTGCCTACTAGAAGAGACGTTAAATGCTTAGTGATAGTTGAATAATTCTCTACAAATCTCCAATAGTACCCAGCAAACCCTAGAAATGTTCTTAAATTCTTTTACCGTTTTTGGCTTTGGCCAATCCTTTAAAGAAGACAACTTACCAGCATCAAGTTTTATATCGTCTTCTGAGATGACATGGCCTAAATATTTAACAGAAGTTTGGAAAAAAAAACATGCACTTAGAAGGTGCAAGTTTCAAACCATTGTCTACTAGGCGCTGTAGAACTTTCATGAGCCTTAATCCTTGAGGCATCATATGAAACTGCCATATTCCCATTGGTGTGGTAAAAGCAGTCTTGGGCCTGTCTTTCTCAGCTACTTCAACTTGATAATAACCACTCTTCAAATCCAACACGGTGAATTGCTTGGCTCCAGAAAGTAAAGCCAGTATTTCCTCTATTCTGGGTAGAGAATCTACCTTTCTCATGATGTTCGGTCTCCATCCTTAAATCTCCTGTTTTCTTCCTAACTAGGACAACTAGAGAAGCATAGGGACTGTTTGATTCCTCAATAATACCACTTGCTAACAACTAATAAAGATGCTGTCTTAAGTCTTCAAAGTCAGCAGGTGAGACAGGCCTTGTTCTCTCCTTTAAGGGCATCTGATAAATGGATGTAATATATGTCACCCCCTTAACATGACCTATATCAAGATCATGCTGTGAAAATGCTGCTCCTACCTCAATAACCAGTGTTCTATATACTGCATATATTCAGAACTTACAGGTGAATCTCAAAATGCAACGAAACAGGAACATTATCTTTTCTGCTTAAAAATGGCATTGGTTTAACATACTCAGTAACTTCTCCCTTGGCAAGCACACACTTCTGTGGTACTGTGACCTCATGGAAGCTTGCATTCTGGACTTGCACCAAAATTCTGTTACAAGATGCCCTGGCAAACTGTGTTTTGACTACAAGGCCCCCGGGAAACTCTGGTTATGTGCATCTTCTAACATAACTTCCAGTTCTCTTTCAGTTTGTGACATCTTCACTATTCCAGTGACCTCTTTTTCTTCACCAGGAGATAAGGTGACTAGCTTACTTTCTGCAATTCTCACTATCCTCTGCATGGCCTTCCCTTTAATCTGTTAATGTGCCTTCTGCATATATATTAGCCCATGCATTGCTAATTTGCCATTTCTTTTCGAAATGTGTACCTATCCTCTCTTCACAGTCTTCTCTGAGCTTTCTGAGAACATTTGTACCCACAATAAGTGTCACTGATACTGGAGGACTTTGATCTGAGCATATTGGTGCAAAGGCCACCTGTGACCTGCCAGTTCCACAATGCTGCTTTGGAAACCCAGTTGAGACAATAATGTATCCTAAATATGGAACTTCTTGGCCACCAGCCCCTATTACTTGAAGTACCTCTTCCATTGGGTGCTGTTTCTGATGTTCCAATTGGTTTCTACAAAATTTCTGAGTGTTGCACGTCACCTGTATCTATTAAGCAGTTGCACTCAACGCCATCATTTAATACCGGTGTATGACGTGGTTTGCCCACTAATTCCTTTAATACTTGCTTCCATCTACTTGTCTTATGAGGTTTTCCCTGAATATTAGTTCCAAACTTACAGTTATCTGCATACTTTCTGGGTAACAACCCTTTTTGTTATGTTTTATGCTGCCCTCTGGCAATTCACTTCTTCCACACTAATTCTGTACATGTAGAACTAGAATGCCCATCTTCTCCACAGTTATAGCAGAAGAACTTTGGTCTACTGGGAATATGATTCTTTACTGGGGCAGTGCCAGTGTCATAATGGTTTTTTTTTAGTTTTGGGATTATTTCTTTAGGTAGATGCTGATCCTTCAAGGTAGCATACTAGTTCAGCAACTCAACTATATCAGCTTCAATTTGATCCGTTGTTGTTGTTGTTCAGTCGTTCAGTCGTGTCCGACTCTTCGTGACCCCATGGACCATAGCACACCAAGCCTTCCTGTCCTGCGCTCTCTCCCGGAGTGTGCTCAAGTTCATATTCATTGCATCCGTGATGCTATCTAGCCATCTCATCCTCTGTCGTCCCCTTCTCCTTTTGCCTTCAGTCTTTCCCAGCATCAGGGTCTTTTCCAGAGAGTTTTCTCTTTGCATTAGGTGGCCAAAATATTTGAGCTTCAGCTTCAGTATCTGTCCTTCCAATGAGCACTCAGGGTTGATTTCCTTCAGGGTGGACTGATTTGACCTCCTTGCAGTCCAGGGGACTTGTAAGAGTCTTCTCCAGCACCACAGTTCGAAAGCATCAATTCTTCGGCGCTCAGCCTTCCTTATAGTCCAGCTCTCACAGCCATACATTACTACTGGGAAAACCATAGCTTTGATTAGACGGAACTTTGTCGGCAAGGTGATGTCTCTGCTTCTTACTATGCTGTCTAGGTTGGCCATAGCTTTCCTCCCAAGGAGCAAGCGTCTTTTAATTTCATGGCTACAGTCACCGTCTGCGGTGATCTTGGAGCCCAAGAAAGTAAAATCTGTCACTGCTTCCATTTCTTCCCCTTCTATATGCCAGGAAGTGATGGGGCCAGATGCCATGATCTTCGTTTTTTTAATGTTGAGTTTCAAACCAGCTTTTGCACTCTCCTCTTTCACCCTCAACAAGAGGTTCTTTAGATCCTCTTAGCTTTCTGCCATTTGGGTGGTATCGTCTGCATATCGGAGGTTGTTGATAATTCTCCCACCAATCTTAATTCCGACCTGTGATTCATCCAACCCGGCGTTTCTCATGATGTACTTTGCATATAAGTTAAAGAAGCAGGGTGACAACATGCAGCCTTGTCGTACTCCTTTCCCAATTTTGAACCAATCGGCTGTTCCATGTCCGGTTCTTACTGTTGCTTCTTGACCCTCGTACAGGTTTCTCAGGAGACAGATAAGGTGGTCTGGTACTCCCATCTCTTTAAGAATTTGCCACAGTTTGTTGGGATCCACACAATCAAAGGCTTTAGCCTAGTCAATGAAGCAGAAATAGACGTTTTTCTGGAATTCTCTTGCTTTCTCCATGATCCAGCGAACGTTGGCGATTTGATCTCTAGTTCCTCTGCCTCTTCGAAACCCAGCTTGTACTTCCGGTAGTTCTCGGTTCGCATACTGCTGAAGCCTAGCTTGTAGGATTTTGAGCATCACCTTGCTGGCATGTGAAATGAGTGCAATTGTGTGGTAGTTTGAACACTCTTTGGCGTTGCCCTTCTTTGGAATTGGAACGTAAACTGACCTTTACAGTCTTGTGGCCACTGTTGAGTGTTCCAGATTTGTTGGCACATTGAGTGCAGCACTTTAACAGCATCATCTTTTAGGATTTTAAATAGCTCAGCTGGAATGCTGTCATCTTCGCTACCTTTGTTGTTACTAATGCTTCCTAAGGCCCACTTGATTTCACTCTCAAGGATGTCTGGCTCAAGTTCAGTGACCGCACTATCATGCCTATCAGGGACATTCAGATCTTTCCTGTATAGTTCTTCTGTGTATTCTTGCCACCTCTTCTTAATCTCATCTGCTTCTGTTAGGTCCCTGCCTTCTTTGTCCTTTATCATGCCCGTCTTTGCACAAAACGTTCCCTTGAGATCTCCAATTTTCTTGAAGAGATCTCTAGTCTTTCCCATTCTGTTGTTTTCCTCGATTTCCTTGCATTGTTCATTTAAGAAGGCCTTCTTGTCTCTCCTTGCTGTTCTCTGGAACTCTGCATTCAGTTGGATATATTTCTCCCTTGCTTTTCGCTTCCCTTCTTTCTTCAGCTACTTGTAAAGCCTCATCAGACAGCCACTTGGCTTTCTTGCATTTCTTTTTCTTTGGGATGGATTGAGTTGCTGCCTCCTGTTTGCTATGATCAGCGTGTTCTCTTGGCAAAACTCTATTAGCTTTTGTCCTGCTTCATTTTGTACACCCAGGCCATGCCTGCCTGCCTGTTATCCTGGTGATTTCTTGATTTCCTCCTTTAGCATTCCAATCCCCTATGATGAAGAGGACATCTTTTTTTGGTGTTAGTTCTAGAAGGTGTTGTAGGTCTTCATAGAACCCATCAACCTCAGCTTCTTCGGCATCAGTGGTTGGGGCATAGACTTGAATTACTGTGATGTTGAATGGTTTGCCTTGGATTCATACTGAGATCATTCTATCGTTTTTAAGATTGTACCCCAGTACTGCTTTTTCCACCCTTTTGTTGACTATGAGTGCTACTTCATTTCTTCTAAGGGATTCTTGCCCACAGTAGTAGATATGATGGTCACCTGAATTAAATTTGCCCATGCCTGTCCATTTTAGTTCGCTGATTCCCAAGATGCGGATGTTCAATCTTGCCATCTCATGTTTGACCACCTCCAGCTTACCTTGATTCATCGATCTGACATTCCAGGTTCCTAGACAATGGGGTTTTCTTGGCAAGAATGGGGTTTTCATGGGGTTTTCTTGGCAAGAATACTGGAGTGGGTTGCCATTTCCTTCTCCAGTGGACCACATTTTGTCAGAACTCTCTGCCATGACCTGTCCGTCCTGGGTGGCCCTGTACGGCATAGCTTATGGCTTCACTGAGTTACGCAAGCCCCTTCGCCACAACAAGGCAGTGATCCATGAATTTAAATAATACTACACTGTGTGGCAAATTTGATCCATACACTTTCCTAATCTCCTGGATTCACCATCTGTGGGAATTAAGCTACATTCAGCCTCTATACTATGACATGTACTGTTGGATCTAGCCTGTGTTTTTTCCAGTTGCTGTAATCTTCTGTGTTCCTTGGTTTCCTTTTCTGTGTCATACTGTCAAAAATAGTACAACAATCGGGGAAGAGATAATTTGGGAGAAGAGTTGGTATACAGTTGATCTCTCAGGTGGAGATGTGTGATGAGAGATTCATCCCAACACCCTCTGATGAATTGCTTAAGTAGCTGCACCTCAGTATTTTCTGGATCACTGCCTTGTTGTGATGAAGGGGCTTGCGTAACTCAGTGAAGCCATAAGCTATGCCGTGCAGGGCCACCCAAGACGGACAGGTCATGGCAGAGAGTTCTGACAAAATGTGGTCCACTGGAGAAGGAAATGGCAACCCACTCCAGTATTCTTGCCAAGAAAACCCCATGGAACGTATCACAAGGCTAAAAGAGATGACGCCGGAAGATGAGCCCCTCAGGTCAGAAGGTGTTCAATATACTACTGGGGAAGAGTAGAGGGTATTTCCAAGTAGCGCCAGAAAGAGTGAAGCGGCTGGGCCAAAGCCGAAAGGACACTCAGCTGTGGATGTGTCTGGTGGTGAAAAGAAAATCCGATGCTGTAAAGAACTATATTGTTTAGGAACCTGGAATGTCAGATCAATGAATCAAGGAGGTGGTCAAACAGGAGATGGCAAGACTGAACATCGACATCTTGGGAATCAAAATGGAACTAAACTAAAACTAAAATGGACAGGCATGGGTGAATTTAGTTCAGGTGACCATCATATCTACTATTGTGGGCAAGAATCCCTTAGAAGAAATGGAGTAGTATTCATAGTCAACAAAAGGGTGGGAAAAGCAGTACTGGGGTACAATCTCAAAAACGACAGAATGATCTCAGTACGAATCCAAGGCAAACCATTCAACATCACAGTAATTCAAGTCTATGCCCCAACCACTGATGCCGAAGAAGCTGAGGTTGATCGGTTCTGTGAAGAGCTACAACACCTTCTAGAACTAACACCAAACAAAGATGTCCTCTTCATCATAGGGGATTGGAATGCTAAAGTAGGAAGTCAAGAAATCACCGGGATAATAGGCAGGCATGGCCTTGGTGTACAAAATGAAGCAGGACAAAAGCTAATAGAGTTTTGCCAAGAGAACACGTTGATCATAGCAAACACTCTTTTTCAACAGCACAAGAGACGACTCTACAAATGGACACCACCAGATGGTCAATATCGAAATCAGATTGATTATGTCCTTTGCAGCCAAAGATGGAGAAGCTCCATACAGTCAGTAAAAACAAGACCTGGAGCTGACTGTGGCTCAGATCATGAGCTTCTTGTTGCAAAATTTCGGCTTAAATTGAAGAACGTAGGGAAAACCACTAAACCGTTCAGGTATGACCTAAATCATATCCCTTATGAATATACAGTGGAGGTGAGGAATAGATTTCAGGGATTAGACCTGATAGACAGAGTGCCTGAGGAACTATGGACGGAGGTCCGTAACATTGTTCAGGAGGCAGCAACTCAATCCATCCCAAAGAAAAAGAAATGCAAGAAAGCCAAGTGGCTGTCTGATGAGGCTTTACAAGTAGCTGAGGAAAGAAGGGAAGCGAAAAGCAAGGGAGAAAGGGGAAGATATATCCAACTGAATGCAGAGTTCCAGAGAATAGCAAGGAGAGACAAGAAGGCCTTCTTAAATGAACAATGCAAGGAAATCGAGGAAAACAACAGAATGGGAAAGACTAGAGATCTCTTCAAGAAAATCGGAGATCTCAAGGGAACGTTTTGTGCAAAGATGGGCATGATAAAGGACAAAGAAGGCAGGGACCTAACAGAAGCAGATGAGATTAAGAAGAGGTGGAAAGAATACACAGAAGAACTATACAGGAAAGATCTGAATGTCCCTGATAGCCCTGATAGTGCGGTCACTGAACTTGAGCCGGATATCCTCGAGAGTGAAGTCAAGTGGGCCTTAGGAAGCATTAGTAACAACAAAGCTAGCGGAGATGACAGTATTCCAGCCGAGCTATTTAAAATCGTAAAAGATGATGCTGTTAAAGTGCTGCATTCAATATGCCAACAAATTTGGAACACTCAACAATGGCCGCAAGACTGGAAAAGGTCAGTTTACATTCCAATTCCAAAGAAGGGCAACGCCAAAGAGTGTTCAAACTACCGCACAATTGCGCTCATTTCACATGCCAGCAAGGTGATGCTCAAAATCCTACAAGCTAGGCTTCAGCAGTATGTGAACCGAGAACTACCGGAAGTACAAGCTGGGTTTCGAAGAGGCAGAGGAACTAGAGATCAAATCGCCAACATTCGCTGGATCATGGAGAAAGCAAGAGAATTCCAGAAAAACGTCTATTTCTGCTTCATTGACTAGGCTAAAGCCTTTGATTGTGTGGATCACAACAAACTGTGGCAAATTCTTAAAGTGATGGGAGTACCAGACCACCTTACCTGTCTCCTGAGAAACCTGTACGAGGGTCAAGAAGCAACAGTAAGAACCAGACATGGAACAACCGAGTGGTTCAAAATTGGGAAAGGAGTACGACAAGGCTGCATATTGTCACCCTGCTTATTTAACTTATATGCAGAGTACATCATGAGACACGCCGGGTTGGATGAATCAGAGGTCGGAATTAAGATTGCTGGGAGAATTATCAACAACCTCTGATATGCAGACGATACCACCCTAATGGCAGAAAGCGAAGAGGATCTCAAGAGCCTCTTGTTGAAGGTGAAAGAGGAGAGTGCAAAAGCTGGTTTGAAACTCAACATTAAAAAAACTAAGATCATGGCATCTGGCCCTATCACTTCCTGGCATATAGAAGGGGAAAAAATGGAAGCAGTGACAGATTTTACTTTCTTGGGCTCCAAGATCACCGCAGACGGTGACTGTAGCCATGAAATTAAAAGACACTTGCTCCTTGGGAGGAAAGCTATGGCCAACCTAGACAGCATAGTAAGAAGCAGAGACATCACCTTGCCGACAAAGGTCCGTCTAATCAAAGCTATGGTTTTCCCAGTAGTAATGTATGGCTGTGAGAGCTGGACTATAAGGAAGGCTGAGCGCCAAAGAATTGATGCTTTCGAACTGTGGTGCTGGAGAAGACTCTTACAAGTCTCCTGGACTGCAAGGAGGTCAAATCAGTCCACCCTGAAGGAAATCAACCCTGAGTGCTCATTGGAAGGACAGATACTGAAGCTGAAGCTCAAATATTTTGGCCACCTAATGCGAAGAGAAAACTCTCTGGAAAAGACCCTGATGCTGGGAAAAACTGAAGGCAAAAGGAGAAGGGGACGGCAGAGGATGAGATGGCTAGATAGCATCACCGAT
Source organism: Heloderma suspectum (assembly GCF_057233095.1). NCBI lineage: Eukaryota > Metazoa > Chordata > Lepidosauria > Squamata > Helodermatidae > Heloderma > Heloderma suspectum. Next base: position 281,217,323 of record NC_139458.1, read on the forward strand.
GCAATGAATATCGACTTGAGCACGCTCCAGGAGAGAGCGCAGGACAGGAAGGCCTGGCGTGCTATGGTCCATGAGGTCACGAAGAGTCGGACACGACTGAACGACTGAACAACAACAACAACAAATGTCTTGTGCTCTTATCATTGTGCTCCAATAACAATTTAGCCTTCCTAGATACTCAGATGGTCTCTTCCCAGGCTTCTGAAAAGTCTCTAAGAACTCAGCATACAGTTTATCACTTCTCGTTACAGGGCCATACTGCTTTTCCAGCATGCATCCCTCAGCTGTTGCAGACTTCCCTGCATTGAAGTCTGCCCTTAGTTTCTATCAAAGTAAAGTGTTTGATTTGTACTATAACAAGGGGATCTGCAACACAAAATACTGAAATAAAAACAGGGTTCCTTCTTGATGGGGAAATAAATAGAGGAGTCATGGAGAGATTTTAAAAGCAAACCCCTGCATTTCTTCCATGTCTCACCTTAAAAAGCATTATGTCACAATTGCATCCATGTTCTAAACATCTACACCTGTCAAGTACCATGTAGCCAGATTTAAACAGACAGGACGGTTTTGTGTAGCCAACGAAGGAATGCGACAGGACTGTAGTCATCTGTAACTTACTGATAAAACAATGTGAACACAATGAAAAATTTAAACAGGTATGTGGGATGGGGGGGGGGATAAAAGGTTACATAGCATCCCAAAATGAATTACAAAATATACTCAAAAGAATAATGGGCAGAACAATCCTATAGTCTCTGGAGGAGCATCCCAGGAACCATAGGATATTTTGGATTCCCCCTCCCATAGACACCACTATAACCTTGGAAAGGGGAATCCAACATTGTCTAGCCTGTCTAGCTGATTGTGTGTGTGTTTGTGTGTGTGTGTGGGAAGAATGGGAGGCAAAATTGCTTCCCTTGTTCCTCCTGCCCTGCCTGGCTCTTGCCAGCAGGGCGTAGGATTGACAGATAGACAGAAGGCCGGATTAAGCTCTAACTCAATCAAGAACTGACTATGGTTTGAAAAAGCAAGCAGTTTTTTACAAACAAATTTACATGCTTTATTCTAAAGCCTCAACTACTGAAATGATGATTGGGTTATTGTTTGGGATCCTGCCAGGTAAGGGGCCTTGCAAATAACAAACACATTCAATCTGTGTTGGTAGACTGAAACAACAGTAAAGGGTCCGGGTTTTGCCTGAAGCATAGTCATATACTTTAGTAGGAATACTGGTGGAAAAGAAGTAGACTGGTCACTTACGCATTGCCAAAAAAGAGGAAATGCATCACCAAAGAGAGAAGACAAAAGAGGGCACAGAATTTCATAACATTTCCATACGTTTTTATATGTATTGATGCCAATTTAGAAATATTTACTATAATTTAAACCGAAATACAATACACCTCACAAGAGTGGGGAAGACTGTGACCAAGTGACCTGTGTTCCTGCTCAGTCTGTTGTCCAGGTGCTCACTGTTGATGGGAAACTTCAAGGCCCTGCTTGCTGTCCCTTCTGATGGTTCTTGATTTTTAAACCAGGCTTGGACTGGACAGCCCTTCAAACAGAAGACTTTCCTGTGACAGCCTTTCAAATAGAGGTCCTCCGTAAAGGCACGTGGCCACCCTAGCAAAAAGGTAGTTATGAAATCTATGAAGCAAGCTGGGCAGAAACACAGGGCCCCAACTAAGGAAGACTGGGCAAAAAGTTAAACACAAATCCTGACCACAAATCCACAATCAAGAAAGATCAGGGGAGTGTCTTTGGACGGATCTCCATGTTACACATGACAGAGTAGCCCCCTTCATGTATTACTCACATGAAGGAGCATCGTTTGGTTAAAGGACACTGCTGCCCCTGTACCCAGAGATGTGCAGATCCCTGGCCCCACTACTCATGCACTAGTGTGGATGTCTGAAGTAGGGACATCCTGGAGCCCTGAACATTTGGATAACTTCATATGGGAGTGACATCTGCAGCGACAGTACCGTGGTGTCTATAATGTGCACTCCCACTCTTTCTCTATTAAGAGCATGACATTGTCTAATTTTACACTCAGTATGGGCAATGGTGACTTCAAACTCTGTATGGAGTTGAGTGCTTCGCTGAGAGTACATTGTTTCCTGTTCTTTAGAACGTTTGCTGCTGTTGCTGTTTTTATTGTGTTTTTGCCATTTTTAATACCACATTGATTATTATTATGTGTTTTAGTGTTTTATGCCGCCTTGGGAGGATTCCTGCCCTGAAAGGCGGCCAAGAAATATTTTAAATAAATAAATATCCAACTCTATCTGTCTGCTAGTGAAATAGACACTAGCAACAGAATGGATCCTTGCAGACCCCTTGTTGTTACATCAGGGATGTGCTGGCTCCCTGACATATGTATTGTACACTATGCATTTCATTGGCAGTATTCCCACATCTTGGCTCAATAATCCATTTTGGTTCTGGAGAGCACAGCTGCTAGGAGCAATGAGACCCAGGATAGAATATATATGCTTTCTCCTTGAGCAGATTAAAGAGGGTTGTTCCCTGCAACTGAAGAAAACATGCAACTACCTGCCTGATTCCCATGCCTGTCACTACCCAGCTGACTAACGGATGAGGATACCTTTGACTTGGCCAATCAAAAGCCTGCCTGGGTGGGCAAAATGACCCAGTCCTGAGCATATCAACCTCCCAGGCAGGCCAGCAAGATAAAGCACTACCTAAGCACCCTTGATGACACCTTTTGTTTTGAGTATTATGCTATGTTGTTCTGTATAGCCAGCTAGAGGTAAATTAATCAAGAGGCAAGGAACCTTCCTGAGCCTTCAATTTCATTGCCAGAACCAAACTATAGCTCCCTTTGTTTTGACCCATCCTGGATCCAGCCTCTGAGCCATCGAGCTCTTTGTTCCCTTTGCTTCAAACCCTATAACTTCCTTGGAGTTCAGGAAGTCAGTTCATTCTTTCTGCTTCAGCATCCCTCACATTGGTGTGTCTGGGTTGGTTTGGCTTTAATATAGTTCCATGTAGCCATGTTGTCTGGGAATGATGAGAGTTGTAGTCCAACACCTCTGGAGGGCACCAAGTTGGCTGGGGTAGAAATTCAGACAAGCCAGGTGCAAAGCAATGAAATGCCATTTAGTCCAGTCACACTAGGGATGTCAGAGAAATCCGCCGCGGACCCCAATGGGGCTGAATTCAAAGAAAAAACCACAGACGCAAATGGCATAGTGGATGCCTTTTGCGGCCATAAAGCCCTTAGTTTAAGCTAAACGCAGCCATTTACGGCTGCATTTAGGTTAATCTAAGAGCTTTATGGCCACAAATGGCATAGTGGATGCCATTTGCATCTGGATTCCTTCCTCCTCAGTGATACAGCACACAATGGCGGCCGTATTGCTGGCTATATGGAGCCGGCCAGCGGCTCCGTGGAATCAGAGCGGAGCTGGCCCACGCGGATTCCGGGGAAGAACAGATCACCTCTCCCCCTGCAGATCCCTCCCCCAGGACGGAAGGTAGGGGTTCCGTACATCCCTAAGTCACACACAGCAAGCTTGGCATGTGGTTAATTTACTTCCAATACAGAAGTTTAGCAAACCTGCATGTCACACACACATGCATACATACAGCAAAAGGAAACATGCTAACAATAAGCTGATGAATATGCCCCAGAGGTAAACCCAAACAGGTATTACCCAGACCTCATCTTCTGTATCTATCCAGGAGGCTGCATCTCCAAGCACAGACTTAGGTCACAATCCTATGGATGTTTTTTAGACAGAAAAGAGTTCTACAACTCCCTGCATTCCCCAGCCAGCCATCCTGGCTGGGGAATGCTAGGAATTGTAGGAATCTTTTCTGTCTACGCATCCATAGGATTGCGCTCTTAATGGGGGTGGTATAAATTCTTTTTTGTAGAGTATTATTTTCCTCTCTCAAGGATCCAAAACTAGAGTTTTTATAGCCTCTGGCCATCGAAGTTGATTGGTCAGTCAATTGACTTTTTGGCAGGAAGATTCTGGCAGGAAAAGTCTGATAGATGCAGTCTTGGATCATCTGCTATCTTGAGATCAGCATTCTTGTGGTAGGCATCTCCATATTTGGGATCACATCATGCAAGACTTCGTAGGGTCCATATTTGGGATTGGAGCATGTCTCAATCATGTGCATAGAGAATGATACAATGTTCAATTGACCAACAATAATTCTTAACGTATGCAGTGCCTTTTCCCCAGTTATTCCTTTTATAATTCATAATGTCATCAAGTAATTATTTACTTAACAAAAGACATCTCTCCTGCTGGTACTTTCTAATTAGGCCTACTTAGTAGCATGATTTGGGGTTTTTCCATCTATCGTTCAGGAATTTCTCTCCTGCAGGCTTTTACTGGAATCTGCTAGGTTCACTGGTTCAGTGGACAACTACAGGTCCAGGCCTAAGCATAGCAATCGAGGACTCCTTGTATCATCATCATCATAGCACTAGGAATACCCCGTACCCAAATTCAAAACACATCTCTATCTTTCTCTCGCTTCCTCCCTTTCAGGCACACAGAAAGCTGCTACAACATGTTGCAGTGCCCAGGAGCCCTAGGAAAACTCCATGTTCCTGGTAGGGATGGCGGAGAATTCCGCCACGGATTTCAGTGAGCCACTGCCCCGAAATCCGTGGCGGAACGGCCTGCCCCCCCTGCCCCCCCGCGGATCCCCCACAGGACGAGACTTACCTGGGGCGGATGTTCCGGACGGCGGCGGCTCCAGCAGTGGCTTTGGCGGCTTTGGCGGCAGTGGTTGGTCTTCCGACCGGCTGCCGCCACCGCCATTTGCGGTCTCGTCTTTTTTTTTTTTTTACCCAGACGTGATAGGCTACGTAAGTCTTTACGTAGCCTATCACGTCTGGGTAAAAAAAGAAGATAAAGCTAAAACTTTAAAGCTAAAAAAAATATAAAGCTAAAACGGCGAATAAAAAAGGAACGCAAATAGCTCCCACTACGCTATTTGTGTTCCCCTTTTTTTTCGCTGTAGTAGTCTACGTAAATATTTAAGTAGACTAAAACGGTGAAAAATAAGGAATGCAAATGGCGGCCGCTGTAGCCGCCGCCATATGCGTATGCCGTGTTTTTTTTTTACCCAGACATGATAGGCTACGTAAAGACTTACGTAGCCAATCACAGCTCCCTGGTTGGACGCAAATGGCGGCCGCTATGGCGGCCGCCATTTGCGTCCACACCAGCCAGTCCACGGCTGGAAATCCGGCTGCGGACGGCCCTGGCCTGACCGGCTGCTCTGCGGAGCCACTGCGGAGCAGAGCCAGCTGTCGAGGATTCCGGGGGGGAGGACCAGATCGCCTCCCCCCCGTCGAGGATTCTGGGGGGAGGGACGGAGCGCCTCCCCCCCCCCCATGTACAGAATCTGCGAAAAGGTAAGTGACTTTCGTATATCCCTAGTTCCTGGGCTCCCTATGTCTTTAATATGCTGCAGCAGCATTACTGGTACCCAGGGCAGGGGAAGGAGAAAGAGGAAACTGTCTCCCTCCCTGCTGCAGCTTCTGAAACATCAGCAGCCAGGTAAGTGAGTGGGTGGGTGGATAGAGAGAGGAGCTCTAATTTGGCTCCAATTAAAATTAAAGGCAAGCATCACAAGTTGCTAAGGTTCATATTTTGTACCAAGGAATTGTTAACTTGGGCAACATCACTATTAATTGCATGCACACGTGGGGCTTTTCCTTTGTTGTTTGCAGGCACAGAGGTCCATCAGCAATAGGTGCACGAGAGGGGCTTTGGATCACAGCTCGTTTATTCTCATTTGCTGGACTATGCACAGTGCAGCGATGTGATGCAAAGGAGAACAAAATGGGAAGCTTTAACTGGTAATGTGTTTGCACTGATATCCTTTTATATCTCTAATGTATTCATTTGGTTCACATTTAAAGAGAGTGTGTGAACTAAAATAGCTGCAGAGACTTGCAATACAGTTTTTGATGATAATCGATGTATTATCAGCTAAAAATACCCAAATGTTGAGTTACTAAAAATCCTGTCTCTGCCTGATTTCTAGCCTAGGGCTATTGGATGTTATTCTAATCCATATCAAGCATCTTTCAACACAGCCATCCATGCCATATGATGTGAATCAAGTATTTTTCTGAATATTAGTCATAAGAGTCAAGTTACACAAGCCCGTTAGGGAGACTTTGTATCAAGAGCCAACACAGAACTCCCATTATGTCCCAGTCACAGGCAGCAACCCTGCTCCAGGGCATAGTGGGGAGACCCCATATCAAACAATAAGATAAGTGTTTTTGTTCAGCATAGCCAATTAGCCATAGAATATCCAAGTAGCATCTCATCAGACTCTGGCATGTCATGTCCGTGTTCCATTGAACAACTGAGGGTTTTAGAAAGACTGTGGGGCCTTCAAATATCAGCCTCTCTGCACCTAGGATTTTATTTCTTAATTAATGTGTTACATTTATATCCCACCTTTCCTCCAAGTAGCTCAAGGCAGCATCCACAACAACCCTGTGAGGTAGGTTAGGCTGAGAGTCAGCGATTGGCACAAAGTCACCCAGTGAGCTTCATGGGTGAGTAGGGAATAGAATAGGTTTCCCCCATCCCAGTACAACACTCTAACCACTACACCACACTGGTTCTCACTGGATTTATATGAATGCACATGTAAATACCAAAAAGGGAATCACACAAATGGTAGCAAGTTTCCCCCACAGAAGAAATTATTTATAAAGTTGTGTAAACTCTGCATGAAAAACAAATCTGCACTAAGAGATGTTGATTCTGTGAGCTGTAAAATATATATGAATTGAACAAATTTGCATAATTTCTCTTATTTGATGTAATTCATTCTACAACTTTATTTGTTTTTATTATGCATAATTTGCTCTTTTTGTGCTAGTCATGGGGGATATGAAGGAGATATGAAGGGCATTAACACGCATCCACCAACAACTACTGTAAATTTTATTTGGCCATCCATCTGGCCACTGCGATTTCATCAGGCATTGAAAAGCATAAGGCTAAGAGCTAGAAACTTGCTGTTCTTGAAATGAAAGCTGAGATTCCCCAGAAGCTGAATTCTGCACCCAAAACCGCATTCTGATTTCCCCCCGCCCTCCTGAGTTTCCATGCAATTACAGCAGTCAGACTGTCCTATTTATATATGTCTGACAGTTAATAAAGTATTGCTTTGGTCAGTGCAAATAAAGTTTATCACTCTTTAATTTAGATTTGTTTCTTAATTATTATTTTTTAAATCCACTTTAACTTGTCTCCAAGATTACATGTTTTCCTAGTATCTCATGCCAATCTCCTCTCCAAAACTACACACCGTCTAAAAGTATTACCTTTATTTAACTTTTTTGTTTCATATACTTTGTGATCTATGCCTGTTATGGGAAATACAATGTCCTTATTTTATATCAATGCGTAAGTGACTTTGGTTTTACTTAGGTTTTCCTCTTTCCTCATTTCCTGTTTTGTATTAAGGATGTGCTATCAGAACCCAAGTTTTGTTGTCAAAGAACCCATGGCGGAACGTCCTCCCCCCCCCCCGTGGAATCCCCCCCGGGATGAAAGCTTACCTGGGGCAGATGTTCCGGTGGCGGTAGCTGGTCTCTCGGCTGGCTGCTGCGAAATGGCGGTAGCGACCATGCCATTTGCGTAGCTGCCTTTGCCATGATAGGCTACGTAAATACTTACGTAGCCTATCACAGCAGCCTGGCTGGACGCAAATGGTGGCTGCTAAGGCGGCCGCCATTTGCGTCCGCAGGAGCCCGTCCACGGACGGAACTCCGGCTGCGGACGGCCCTGGCCGGCTGCTCCGCGGAGCCACCGCAGAGTGGAGCCAGCCAGGCAGGATTCCGGGGGGGAGGACTGGATCGCCTCCTCCCCGTCGAGGATTGTGGGGGGGGGACGGAGCGCCTCCTCCCCACCGCGAATCACATCCGCAAAAAGGTAAGTGACTTTCATACATCCCTACATGATAGCTGTATGGAATATTCATGTCAGAAACATTATGCTGCTGGATACAAGTTGCTGGAGAGAAATAGTAGAGAAAGCTATTGCCTGCAAGCCCTGCTTTGGGGCTTCTCAAAGGCATCTATCTGGTTTGCTACTGTGGGAAATTAGATGGATCTTTAGTTTGATACATATTTCTTATGTAGAGCTGGAAGGGCTAGGCACCTAGAGAAGTTGGGGTCCTAAGCTGCTCTGAGTATTTCCCTCTGTAACTATAGCTACAAAGTGATTTCACATTATGGGGGTACTAGATAGCTTCTATACAAGGCTGGTGGCAGTATAAGTAACTCTGGACTTGGGCAGAATAGGTGAGTAAGCTGTAGGAACGTCCAAGGCCCTATGTAAAAGTCAGAGCTCTGCACCCATCAGGCAAATCGTTTCTCCAGTCCCTGTAATACATATTCAGTTACTTGTGCAGGATGCAAAACATCTTCTTGCATTCTCAGTGCAATTAAAATATTGTTTCTTTGCTTAGTTGTTTACTTATTTTGAACACATCACATGCCCTCAGGATCTTGCAAGAGAATGTAATTGTATAGAAAGATGAAATCTAGACAGAACATACAACAGTTCTTTGATTATTTACTTATTTGGGAAAAGAAAATTGGTGCTTGGATGTAACTTGGAGAACTTATTCATCAGGTTGGATCCAGACTTAGTCATACTTAGAGTAAACCGACTGAAGTTAGTCACAAGTAATTTGAGTCCCATTGATTTCAGTGGGTCTACTCTAAGTATGAAGAAGACTGGTCTGGCTTGTTCATAAGCTCAATGGTGACTGATTTGGAAAGCCACAATAGTTGGCTAGCTAGCTTCATAACAAAGTTTCTTGCCTTTGACACATTCCCATAATTTCCTGGTGCTTTAAAATTTTTCTTTTTGGCTGTTAGCTTTACCACATTCCTCATTCCTCCTTCCCTCGTTGTAAATAAAGGGACAAAAGAAGAAGGATCTCTTTGTTTCCAGGAGTGAAAAGGAGAATTAGAACATTACCAGTTATCTTGACATTCCAGTAATCATACCTTGGGGGGGTGGGGGGGAAGGAATTAACCATGTGTAATGTGTTCATTTAGATTGGATGAAGTACAGAGAAGGCATAACTCAGGACCAAACTAGACATGATGTTAAATGCATCATTCCAAGTCACCTTAGTTAAAAAAAAGAAAGAAAAAAAGCTTACACAAGTTTCCATTGTGACTGCTCCACATAAGAAGGGGAGATGTAACCCTTACCTCCCCCGCCATGTTCACAAAACAAAAATTGAGTCCTTGCCTGCTATTAGCCCCTGGAGAGAAGGCTCCATCAGCATCTGAGCAGATATTGGCAAGCAGCGATTGCACGGTGGGTTGCTTTAAAATTAAAATCACATCTTATGCGGACTGCTTCAGTGTAGTAAGCATCTCCCTGCCTTTAGAAAATAAAACACACTCTAAAATTAAGGGAAGTTGAGATCCATGTGCTAGCAGGCAACTTTGAAAGAGACAGCAGTAGCATGCTGGGATTTGTAGGAAGAAGCAAGCACGGCCTTTGATGCATGTCAAAGTCTTCGCAAAAGAAGCTGCTTCTTAACTTTGGAGACAGGCACTAAAACTTAGTACTCCTCATGGAAATGGAGACTGATGTAATAACCCAAGCCTCTTAATCCCTGGCGGATTGCAATGTGTTCCACTTCATCCCATTACATCTGTAATCAATCGGAGCAGCAGGATGGATGGAGCACGCTTCCCCTCCAGTCTCTGGCTTGCTAAATGTCACTGTACTGTATGTGGGGTAGAATTTTTGCCTGACTTCTGGGGCAAGTCAAATGTAAAATCTGGGCTATATAGAGGCCAAGGGCCAAACAAAAGGAGACATCATTCACGCAATTAGCAACTGTGTGGGTGGTATTTAAAATGTAAAGTCCTCTTGATATGGATTAGGTCACTGCAGGGAAGGGTGGGGCAAAGGCACTTTACCCCTTTGCCCCCCACTGCAGACCTGATCTGGATTGCCCACCTCCCTCCACGCCAGCTATTTGCACTGGAAGAAAAACTTGCATTGGATGTGAACAGGAGCTACTTTCCAATGGAAATAGCATGTGTGTGGGGCCAGCCTGGATCGGACTACAGCAGAGGCAAAGCGTTGAAGCCCCGCTACCGCCACCGCCACCACCCCTGTTTCTGACTCAGATCAGGGGCTTTGCATCCACTGCTTACTTGGGAAAAGCAATCCATGCAAATGCTAAGTCCGTGAATAGCATCTCATCTGTTTTCCCTCTAAGATAGTCAAATACAGTCAGGGCCAGAAATATTGGAGCAAGGATAACTGTTTTGACAGTTGGCCTCCGTACACCCCCACATTGAAGTTGAAAGGAAACACACCCAGATGTGAGCGAAGTCAGGACTTTCAGCTGTAATTCAAGGGGCTTGACAAAAGTGGGGCACTAACCATTCAGGAAGTGCAGCCACTGGCATACACACACACCCATCGTTGGTGGCTCATAAGTAATGGATCGAATGGCTGGCAAGCGGCTGCATGGCCAGGTGTGGCCTGTTTCCTGGGTGCCCCATGAGCAATCAAGCAGATAAAGGGCCTGGAGGTGGTTCTGAGTGTTACATTTGCATTTGGTAGCTGTTCACTGGAACTCCCAACGTGAGGTCCAAAGAGGTGTCCATGTGAGTGCAGGAGGCCATCATTAGGCTGAGGAAACAAAATAAAGCCATCAGAGAGATAGCAAAAACAGTGAGAGTGGCCAACACAACAGTTTGGAACATCCTGAAAAAGAAGGAATGAACTGGCAAGCTCAGCAACAGCAAAAGGCCTGGCAGACCACGGAAGACAACTAAAGTGGATGACTGCAGAATTCTGATCATGGTGACGAGGAACCCTTTCACAACATCTAGCCAGGTCAAGTCAAGAACACTCTTGCAGAGGTAGGCATGTCATTGTCAACATCTACAGTCAAGAGACGGCTTTATGAATGTAAATACAGAGGCTTCACAACAAGGTGCAAACCACTGGCAATACTCAAGAACCAAAAGGCCAGATTAGCCTTTGCCAGCAAACACCTAAAAAGGCCTGCCCAGTTCTGGAATACGATTCTTTGGACTGATGAAACCAAGATAAACCTGTACCAGATGGGAAGAGAATAGTATGGAGAAGGAAAGGAACAGCTCATGATCCAAAGCATACCACATCATCTGTCAAACATGGTGGAGGCAGTGTTATGGTATGGGCATGTATGGCTGCCAATGGAACCAGGTCACTGGTGTTTATTGATGATCTGACTGCTGATAAAAGCAGCAGGATGAATTCTGAAGTGTATAGGGCTATACTTTCTGCTCAGATTCAGCCGAATGTTGCCAAACTGATAGGATGCTGCTTCATATTGCAGATGGAGAATGACCCAAAACATACAGCAAAAGCTACCCAAGAGTTTCTCAAGGCAAACAAGTGGGATGCTCTTCAGTGGCCAAGTCAGTCACCTGATCTCCACCCAATAGAGCATGCTTCTCACTTACTGAAGACAAGACTGAAGGCAAAAAGACCCACAAACAAGCAGCAGCTGAAGGCAGCTGCAGTAAAGGCGTGGGAAAGCATCTTGAGGGAGGAAACTCAGCACTGGGTCATGTCCATGGGTTCCAGACTTCAGGCAGTCATTGACTGCAAAGGATTTTCATCCAGGTATTAAAGGCGATCCTTAAGTTTGAAATGTTGGTTTGTTCCATTACTTATGAGTCACCAATGACGGGTGTGTGTGTATGCCACTGGCTGTCCTTCCTGAATGGTTAGTGCCCCACTTTTGTCAAACCCCTTGAATTACAGCTGAAAGTCCTGACTTCGCTCCCATCTGGGTGTTTCCTTTCAACTTCGATGTGGTGGTGTACAGAGGCCAACTGCCAAAACAGTTATCCTTGTTCCAATATTTCTGGCCCTGACTGTATGTCAGCAGGAGTAACAGTAGAAAGAGGAGTACTTTTTTAGGCTAAAGAAGGTTGTGGCTAATCTATACACTAGTCATTGCCAAATTAAGAGCACATAAGAACATAAGAATTGCATTACTGGGTCATCCCAAAGGCCCATCTAAATGCAGTATCCCGTCTCCAACAGTCAGCAAGTTTCTCTGGAAAGCTCATTTCAAAGATAGCTAGGAAATCACCTCAAAAGAAGACATCTAATCAGTAGAAGTCAGGTGTAAAGTTCTGCAGTAGCCTGTATTGAACAGTCAAGGAAGCAAAGAGAGAGAGAGAGAGAGAGAGAGAGTAAGGCTGAGGCATAGTTTTGAAAGCAATCATTGAACTTGTGCTGTGGCTCACTGAATTCAGGAAAGGTTTATCCACTCCTCTTCAGCATCAGGGACTGCAACAACAGGAGACAGAATGTTGGGCAGCGTTCAGGTATGCACTCATAGGTAACATATAGAGACACTATTGAACTCTATGAAAACCTGGATTCTGCAAGTTCAGCTTCTTTGGATTCTTTTAAACCAGACTCTGGGCCATTTGGAAAAGGCATGAGCTCGGCATACCTAGGTATAGCCTTCCTATGGAAATAAAACCATGCAACAGACTGTCTGTGTGTAGTCTGAAATGGATCCAGACTGGGCCTCTGGGGAGGCCTAGGACTCTGATTCTGTGACATATTCTGCTATCCATAATAGACTATGTGCCAGTTCATACTTATGGCAGCCCCAGTCTCCCCAGAGGAAATGGGGAGTGCCTGGGGTTGCTTGACTGGTGACAAGGTAGCACTCATGTGAAGGGTTCATTTGTTTTTGGTATGATATGGTTTTTAATAAGATTTTATTAATTTTCCAAATATAAAGACAAACAAACAAAGGAAAGGAAATTACATTATGTTTGACAGAGGGCTGTACATTATTTCCCCCTTTACGTTACAGACAAAAAGTGGTGGAATCCATTGGCTGCTTGGAGACTTTCTTTATGGTTTTTCATAATAGCAGATTATATTTCATCGCTTTCCCATCATCTGAGGAATGGCTTTGATAAACGTTGCTGCATTTGCCCCAGACTTGCATATGAAATAAAATAATGCCAGATTCTATAAAAATCAGATATCTTAACTTTGCCTTTAGCTAAGTTAATTTGATACATCCACTTTTCTGCAAGGCTATTTGAAACAGCTCCATGGACCAAGACTTCAGCGTTAAAGATGTCCATTTGTGAGAATGGAGACATCGAGGTGAGAGTCGAAGACACAGCCAACGACAGACACAACTGTGAGAGCCCTTCTATGAAATCATCTCTGTATAGGAGAAGAAAAGCCCCTCCACGTGTTCATCGTGTGGATGTCTACACTGACAGAGCCTATGTGTGAGCAGTGGATTCCATGGCAGCTTTAATGCAGAGGTGTTGAACCTCTTTCATGCAGAGGGCCGAATTCCATTTCAGAGAAACTCTTGGGGGGCCCATTCCAGTGGTGGGTGGAGCCAAAGGGGCAGGGCCAAAATGGCAAAATTACCAGCATACTGTAGCTTAAATGCCTTACTACCAGTAACTAAGCCATAGGAGAGGCATTTCAATTTTTGAGAATGACTGTACAAAAGCTGGGAAACCACCAAAAGGTGGCAGTCAGGGGAAAAGGGGTGGGGCAAGGGGAAGGGGACATGCATCAGCAGTCTAAGACATTTGCTGCCTGAGGTAAAAAGGACAAGAAGGCTTCCCCTCCATTCCATGTACTAAAGCTGGCTGGACTGGCAGATGATTGTGTCTTAAGATAGCATCCTTCATGGTACCTGAAAGCAGCAGGCTAACTTAGGGTGCGCAGAGCAGATTGCATGGCACACAGCTCTCCTCCAACACCTTGCTGCCACCTCCCAGCATCTGCTGCCTGAGGCGACTGCTTCACTCTGCCCAATGGTAGGGCCAGCCCTGGAGACATGGCCTTCTGGGGAATGGCCCCCAGACCTGAGGTTCTGCACTCCTGCTTTGATGTGATCAGGACCCCCATCATGCAGGGGCTCCTGATCATGTGGAAAGGAAAACCTGTGCATCAGCAGCTGCTCACACATAGGCTTTGTCAGTGCAGACATCCATGCCTTGCATACAGGGCCAGGGCCAGGGCCAGCAGCATGCCCAGTGGCAGGGGCAGCACAGCCTCGCTCCATAATATTGCAACGGTGCATCGTCCAGACACGGGAAACATGTATACCAGCCTTTCCTGACCAGGTGCCAGCCAGATGTGTGAGACTACAACTCCCATCACCTCCAGCCTTCAGTGGCCAATGGTGGGCAAAGTTGCTAATCTAAGTTTATCTTTTGTGTAAAAAATTAACCAAATGACTGAAGCACTTCAGGAACCATTGGGGGTTAAGAAGCAAATTTATTGGTACCCAAGTATAAGAATAAATAAATAAATAAATATTTGATGATGTTGGCTTCCAAAAAGCAAACTATAGACAAGGAGTATTGTGTTTTGATGTGCTATTATATTGTTCACCTTTTTGGATATTTTAAAACAATATTATTATTAGAAAGGGAGGTCACAAGTTGGACCAGCCTGATCTACTTCATGATATCATCACTGTTTAAAATGTGTATCAGTTTTCTCAGCTGAAGTGGCTAGTGAAACCATTCGGGGGATCCTTCCAGACAAGCTTTTTATCCCACAATCACCCTGCCTCATTCATAGAATTTTATGAGGAATCCAGATATGTCTTCCATTTTTTTTAACCAGCTGTGCTGGTTACCAGTGTGTTTCGGAGCTGTATTTAAAGTGCTGGTTTTGACCTTTAAAGCCTTAAAATGTTTGGGACCAAGTTACTTGAAGGACCTCCTTCATATCAGCCTGCCTCGTACTTTAACATCAGAAAGAGAGACCCTTCTTATTTGCCCACCTGTGAGAGCAGTTAGGTGGGTGGCCACACATGAGAAGGCCTTCTCTGCAGTGCCTCCACACCTTTGGAACAAGTTGCCATCAGAGGTCCGCCATGCTTCATTATTGTAGGTTTATAGAAGGCCTTGAAAATGTATTATTTTACCATGGCCTTCTCTTGATAGGACTGCAATTGTTGCTGTTATTGCTGTTCTTCTTGTTGCTGCTGGTTTTATTGTCGGCTTTTATTGTTGCTTTTATTGCTATTTTATTGTGTTTATTTTTTATCATTTTTAATATTTAACTATTTTTATGTATTTTATTGTGTGAACCGCCTTGGGAGGGTTTATGCCCTGAAAGGCAGCCAAGACAATTTTAAAATGAATAAATAAAACCTTCCCATATTTTGCAACTGCTTCCATCTTTTTTTCTTACCAGAAAAAAAATTCCATTAAGGAGGAAAAAAAGATGGAATAAATGTTGTTGTTCAGTCGTTCAGTCGTGTCCGACTCTTCGTGACCCCATGGACCATAGCACGCCAGGCCTTCCTGTCCTGCGCTCTCTCCCGGAGCGTGCTCAAGTTCATATTCATTGCATCCGTGATGCTATCTAGCCATCTCATCCTCTGCCGTCCCCTTCTCCTTTTGCCTTCAGTCTTTCCCAGCATCAGGGTCTTTTCCAGGGAGGTTTCTCTTTGCATTAGGTGGCCAAAATATTGGAGCTCCAGCTTCATTATCTGTCCTTCCAATGAGCAGTCAGGGTTGATTTCCTTTAGGATGGACTGATTTGACCTCCTTGCAGTCCAGGGGACTCGTAAGAGTCTTCTCCAGCACCACAGTTCGAAAGCATCAATTCTTCGGCGCTCAGCCTTCCTTATAGTCCAGCTCTCACAGCCATACGTTACTACTGGGAAAACCATAGCTTTGATTAGACGGACCTTTGTCGGCAAGGTGATGTCTCTGCTTCTTACTATGCTGTCTAGGTTGGCCATAGCTTTCCTCCCAAGGAGCAAGCGTCTTTTAATTTCATGGCTACAGTCACCGTCTGCGGTGATCTTGGAGCCCAAGAAAGTAAAATCTGTCACTGCTTCCATTTCTTCCCCTTCTATATGCCAGGAAGTGATAGGGCCAGATGACATGATCTTAGTTTTTTTAATGTTGAGTTTCAAACCAGCTTTTGCACTCTCCTCTTTCACCCTCAACAAGAGGCTCTTGAGATCCTCTTCGCTTTCTGCCATTAGGGTGGTATCGTCTGCATATCGGAGGTTGTTGATAATTCTCCCGGCAATCTTAATTCCGACCTCTGATTCATCCAACCCGGCATTTCTCATGATGTACTCTGCATATAAGTTAAATAAGCAGGGTGACAATATGCAGCCTTGTCGTACTCCTTTCCCAATTTTGAACCAATCGGTTGTTCCATGTCTGGTTCTTACTGTTGCTTCTTGGCCTCTTCGAAACCCAGCTTGTACTTCCGGTAGTTCTCGGTTCGCATACTGCTGAAGCCTAGCTTGTAGGATTTTGAGCATCACCTTGCTGGCATGTGAAATGAGCGCAATTGTGCGGTAGTTTGAACACTCTTTGGCGTTGCCCTTCTTTGGAATTGGAATGTAAACTGACCTTTTCCAGTCTTGTGGCCACTGTTGAGTGTTCCAGATTTGTTGGCATATTGAATGCAGCACTTTAACAGCATCATCTTTTAGGATTTTAAATAGCTCAGCTGGAATACTGTCATCTCTGCTAGCTTTGTTGTTACTAATGCTTCCTAAGGCCCACTTGACTTCACTCTCGAGGATGTCCGGCTCAAGTTCAGTGACCGCACTATCATGGCTATCAGGGACATTCAGATCTTTCCTGTATAGTTCTTCTGTGTATTCTTGCCACCTCTTCTTAATCTCATCTGCTTCTGTTAGGTCCCTGCCTTCTTTGTCCTTTATCATGCCCGTCTTTGCACAAAACGTTCCCTTGAGATCTCCAATTTTCTTCAAGAGATCTCTAGTCTTTCCCATTCTGTTGTTTTCCTCGATTTCCTTGCATTGTTCATTTAAGAAGGCCTTCTTGTCTCTCCTTGCTATTCTCTGGAACTCTGCATTCAGTTGGGTATATCTTCCCCTTTCTCCCTTGCTTTTCGCTTCCCTTCTTTCGTGAGCTACTTGTAAAGCCTCATCAGACAACCACTTGGCTTTCTTGCATTTCTTTTTCTTTGGGACGGATTTCGTTGCTGCCTCCTGAACAATGTTACGGACCTCCGTCCATAGTTCCTCAGGCACTCTGTCTATCAGGTCTAATCCCTGAAATCTATTCCTCACCTCCACTGTATATTCATCAGGGATATGATTTAGGTCATACCTGAACGGTTTAGTGGTTTTCCCGACGTTCTTCAATTGAAGCCGAAATTTTGCAAGAAGCAGCTCATGATCTGAGCCACAGTCAGCTCCAGGTCTTGTTTTTACTGACTGTATGGAGCTTCTCCATCTTTGGCTGCAAAGGACATAATCAATCTGATTTTGATATTGACCATCTGGTGACGTCCATGTGTAGAGTCGCCTCTTGTGCTGTTGGAAAAGAGTGTTTGCTATGATCAGCGTGTTCTCTTGGCAAAACTCTATTAGCTTTTGTCCTGCTTCATTTTGTACCCCAAGGCCATGCCTGCCTGTTATCCCGGTGATTTCTTGACTTCCTACTTTAGCATTCCAATCCCCTATGATGAAGAGGACATCTTTTTTTGGTGTTAGTTCTAGAAGGTGTTGTAGGTCTTCATAGAACCCATCAACCTCAGCTTCTTCGGCCTCAGTGGTTGGGGCATAGACTTGAATTACTGTGATGTTGAATGGTTTGCCTTGGATTCGTATTGAGATCATTCTATCATTTTTAAGATTGTACCCCAGTACTGCTTTTCCCACCCTTTTGTTGACTATGAGTGCTACTCCATTTCTTCTAAGGGATTCTTGCCCACAATAGTAGATATGATGGTCACCTGAATTAAATTCGCCCATGCCTGTCCATTTGAGTTCGCTGATTCCCAAGATGTCGATGTTCAATCTTGCCATCTCATGTTTGACCACCTCCAGCTTACCTTGATTCATTGATCTGACATTCCATGTTCCTAAACAATATTGTTCTTTACAGCATCGGATTTTCTTTTCACCGCCAGACACATCCACAGCTGAGTGTCCTTTCGGGTTTGGCCCAGCCGCTTCACTCTTTCTGGCGCTACTTGGAAATACCCTCTGCTCTTCCCCAGTAGCATATTGGACACCTTCCGACCTGAGGGGCTCATCTTCCGGCGTCATCTCTTTTAGCCTTGTGATACGTTCCATGGGGTTTTCTTGGCAAGAATACTGGAGTGGGTTGCCATTTCCTTCTCCAGTGGACCACATTTTGTCAGAACTCTCTGCCATGACCTGTCCGTCTTGGGTGGCCCTGCACGGCATAGCTTATGGCTTCACTGAGTTACGCAAGCCCCTTCGCCACAACAAGGCAGTGATCCATGAAGGGGTTTGGTAGTGCTAGGAGCAGTGCTGGCTCCAGGTTTTTGAGGGCCTTGAGCAAGGCACCCTCAATTGGGCCCCTTCTGTCTTCTCACCACTATTGTCACCAGCTGCTATTGCTCCTCATCCTCTTTCTCATGTCTCATCCTTGCTGCCACTTGCTTGCTAGACTTGCTTGCTGGACAGGCAGAGAGCCAGTGATCAAATAGGCAGTGGTGTCTGCTGGTCCTCCTTCTCTGGGCCAGAGAAAGAAGCCAAAGAACAAGCAGGATGCAATGATGAAGAGGAGGAATTAGTCCAGGCCACTTGACAGGTGCCTGACCATGCCTACCCTTGACACTAGCCCTGGCTAGCAGCTCTCTGTCTAGAAGCATCCTGGATGTGGGATCCCTGGGCTGGATCTAGAGAGCCCAAAATTGGAGTTTGACTCTTGTAATGCTCCTGCTAATAGAAAGGTGGGAGTGATTTTCCCTGATTCCCTCTGCTGCCCCATTGTGCTTCCCTCTGGAATAGTATGGGAGGTAGTGCTGGAAACTTCAGCGGGAAGGGTGAATCAGGGGAAATTGCCTTCCCTTTCCATAAGCAGAAACATTCGCTGGATCACAGCCCCTTCTACAAACAGAAGGTGTCCTTCTGTTTGCGGAAGGGCTACTTTGGATCTCAGCCACTGTGTGCACTGCTTCCCAAACTTTATAATTACATGCTCATGTAACGAGATAACAGTTTGTTTCGTAAGAAAATGGCAATTCCCACGCCTCCCCACAGCAAAATTCTGACTTGGGGAAGTGTTCTTCTCTTCAAGTAAAACATTCTGGTGAAAATAGAAACAAGCCTTGGTATTGTTATTAACACTGGTGAACCCTGAAATGATGTCTTTGTACCATGAAAGAAAAATTCTTGAGAAAGTACCAAAATATTCCGGAAGATTCAACAACACAAAGTCTTTCCTTGATTGAAAAATCCAAGCCATGTTTGTTTGCTTATGCTTAAACCTAAAATTGGGATCGGGGCTGCTATTTAAAGCTTTGAGAAGTTAAACATCATTACTTTCAATATTTTGGGCATATATGTGTGTGTGGGAAATTTGGACCTTTCTGGAATACATTAGCTTTTTATCTCTGGACATACTTATTGCTTAAGTATGATTAAAAAAAGACAGTTCTGCTAAGTTTTTCCTGATGTTTCCGACTGAACATCAGGAAAAACTTCCTGAGTGTCAGAGCAATACGGCAATGGAACCAATTACCTGGGGAGGTGGTGGGCTCTCCCACACTGGAGGCCTTCAAGACGAGGCTGGACAGCCATTTGTCAGGGATACTCTGACTTGGATTCCTGCATTGAGCAGGGGGTTGGACTCGATGGCCTTGTAGGCCCCTTCCAACCCTACTATTCTATGATTCTATGATTCTATGATTCTAAACTCGGTATTTTTCAGACTCTTTTTTAAAAGCAACAACAATTCAGTCCCACTTCAAAATGCACTCTGCCTTCTGAACCTCTCCCACTGCCACCACCCCAACTGAATGGCAGTTATCTCTACACCCGGTGACAGTACAAGATCCCTGTGCAGCCTTGTCTGCAGCCTTGTATGATTCCTTCACCACATATGCAGTTCCTGAAATAATATAGAATTCTTCTCTAATTATTTCCAGGAGTAGAGAGGGCATCAATTGAAAATGAAGAAGTGTAAATTCACTCCTGATCTGACATTTTGAGATAGCTGTCAAATATCTTTCATAACAATGAATGAATTTGATCATATCATTATAATAACATGGGGCTACATTGATTTAATTCAATGTTGACATCTGACAGGGAGCTATTTTTAATCCAGTCTGTTCTTAAACTTGATCTAAGGCTAAGGGCCTTCCCAGTAAAATTGCATCAGTTGATATAGCATTGGTTAAATAGAGCCAAAACATGATTTGAAGAAGTGGCAGGCCAAGGCAGGGTCGGGGTCGGGTGGGGGGCATACATGGCCATGATTTAGCTAAATTAAACATTTTAGGTCACATTTTAGGCACATTCTTAGGCTTTCTTCACACAGAGCTTTTATCCTGCAATTGGGATTGCTCCTTCACGGAAGTTTACAGGCTCTTTACATGATGCCATGATCATTCAAGGCGTCTCCTGCACTCAATGCCCTTTGTTCCATTTTTAAATAGATCACAGACAATGAGCTATCAAATTACCCCATAGATCACAGATAATGAGCTATCAAATTACCCCGTTGTGTTCCACTTCTGTTCCCTCGTCAAAAGAGTTAAAGTGGCAAGAAGAGGAGTGAGATCAATGAAAGATAATGGAAGACTCAGATATGGGGAGAAGGAGGGGGAAGTGGGTGGGGGAAAGGGAAGCACATGAAAAAGGGATTCATTGTGATCCTGCATTTAAAATGGAAGCAGAAAGCACCGTTTGAAATGCAGGATTTTAGGCTGGTGTAGAGATGCCCTTAATCTTCTTGTTGATATCAACAAGTCTTACATTTGGTTGTTTATATCCAAAATTGCTTTCAGAATTTCATATAGAAAAATGAATAAAAATCTCAAGCACTTTAGTTGAACGTTTGGGCTGCTGAATACATTAAAAGTTCTTTCGATTACAAAAACTGATTTTGGCAGGAATTGATTGACAGTTCCACCCCAAATTAAACCACTCAGTGGAACCTCTTTAGAATTTGACAGTTTGTTTAGAACTAAAATTAATCTGCTGCATTTTTTTTACAGTCCTTTATTATTGTTATTTTTTAATCACTAACCTGTGCTCTTTTTATAGCCTGAGGAAAAGAAGAAACCGAGGAATATACATCTGGCCTCCTACCTATGGGAACACAGTGCATTTGTCTTCTAGCTTCTCTGGAACAACACATTGCTCATCTTTTTTGTTGCACATATATATAATACTAATAATGAGACAATATATGCTGCTTTTCAAAGTAGTGTGCCAAGGACTGCGAGATCCATTTCCTGTCCTCCTGAGATAGCTGTTGACATCCTGGCTAGTTGACCATGAAGGACATTTTGCCTTGGATACAGATTTTCTAGCCAAATGGATTATCCAGATGGTTTCCTGTAAAACACGTTGAACTTGTTCACATGTATCCCGTGGCATATTGTTACTAATGTTATTTATTGCACATCCGTGTTGCTATTTCACAAAGTGATAAGAAAAGCCACATTAAAGGGCTGTTGTGGCAAGAGAAGCAGCATGTTGAGAATACTTTGAGATTTGTACACAAGTTCTGATCTTCCACAGAGCATCATTAGTTTAGCTGGTGAGAAACCAGTATCCCAAATTATTGTAGGTCTTCAACAAAAATGACAAATATATATTACATGCTAGCAGAGATCTTCCATTAGTACCTAACTATGGCATTCCAGATTCCCTTCCTGGCTTATGTTTGTACTCAGAACTAAACTAGGCCGTGTCTTCTGTTTTCTGTACAGTACTTAGCACATTCTGGTGCTGAATAAATGTTATATAGTGGTTGGAACAATATTCTTAGCGCAGCCCTCACTGATGTAGTGCTCTGCAGATGTGTTGGACTACAACTCCCAGCATGCTGGCTGGGGTTTGCTGGGAGTTGTAGTCCAACACATCTGGAGAGATCCAGGCAGGAGAAGGCTGACTTAAAGTACCTATGAGGATAGATAGTAACTTTCATCGTGCATAGGCTTTCAAAAAGTAATTATATCCTTCTTTCTGCACTAGTAGTATAAAAAGAGCTTTCAGTTATCTTCTAATTTTTAGAGGTCACCAAACATACAGATATCTGCAGTCCAGATTTCTGTATGATATCACCAGTATGCTTGTTCATGTAGTATTATTGCCCTTGCAAGAACTCAGTTCCCAAACTGACTAAACTAAACTGACTAAACTAAACATTTTGGATAACTTACAGCACAATCCTATGCATTAGGCTTGTGCACTGCTTTGGTCCGAATCCCGAAGTGGATTGGGGTGATTCGGACCAAAGCAGTCTGGTTCTGGAGTGGGTCATGCATGGGCCGCCCACCCATGCGAGCTCCCTGCTTCTTACCTGGACCCATGGGGATAACCCACAGCTGTCACCGTCTCGAAGGGAGTTGCCAACTTGCCATTTTATTTTAAAATGGTGACTTTTCTTCTTCTGGTATTTAAATGTTGCATAGATTGCAGCCGTAACATGTATAGGACTGCAGCCTTAGGCTGCAATGTATGCATGCTTACCTTTCAGTAAGCCCCATGGAACATAGTGGGACTTACTACTGAGTAAACATGGTTGGATTGTGCTGTTAGGCTGAAATGGGTCAGTATTAATCCAAGAACATTGTCCCAACTGGTTTGTGGACCACAGCCAAAGACACCTTAATGCTACATTCCAGAATTAGGAAATCATGCAACTAAAGAATGTTCTAAGGGTTTTTAAAACAAAAAAACAAACCCCCCCTCCAAACTCTATTATATTCCCAAATGAAAATGTTCATGTAAGAAGGAAACTCAAACATCATTTTAAAATAAAACCAGCCATCCAAAACCTATTTTGGCATTCCTGATTTCTAGAAAGGGTATTTTGGATGGAGAAGGGGGGCAGGTTATAAAATATAATTAAAATCATCTGACTATATCATTTTCCTGCAGATTAGTACCAGTCAAGACAGTGCAATTATTCCACCTGAAATCAATTGTCTCTTATTTTGGCTCAAATATCTCACTAATCTTGTAAGCGTAACTAAACTTATTTGCCCCTAAATGGTCCATCTGAACAATCACTTATATGCCAATAATTGTGTTTGACAGACAATACAAAAAAGGGGCAATGCTAGATTCCCATGGTAATGCTCCTAGGACTAGATGCTAGAAACTATGAAAGAAAAAAGAGCAATATCTCTAATAGGACAATCCTATAATGTCTACTCAGAAGTAAGGATGAAATGCCATTTCGGAGAAATTCTTGGAACTGCATTCCAGTGGTGGGCAGAGCCAAAGGTGAAAGGGGTGGGGCCAAAACAGCATACTTTAGCTTAAACCTTCTTACCGCCTGTAATTAGGAGAGGAATGTCAACCTTTTCAACTGGGTGCAAAATGCACAAAAGCCAGGAAACCACCAAATGAGTAGTGTTAAGGGAAAGGGGGTTGGGCCAGGGGAAGGTGACATGGACCTCTGGGGACCCCCAAGGGCCAGTTTGGTCCCCCAGGCTTGACGTTCCCCACCCTTGCTGCAGACTAGTATTACGTCTATCCTTTCCACCCTTCCCTGGCCAACAAAAGCCACATTGAATAAAGCCTGTTGCACTTTTGGAAGACATAGATCCTGCTTCCTCGAAGACATGTAGGCTCAGGCTGTGTGCCTTCTACAGGGGAAGCTAAGGAGCAGCCAGTGAGGAGTAGCCACTGAGAACTCCTTGCTGTACAGCCTTGCTGATCTGATGTGGTCCACAGATGGTCAACTGAAGAAGGTATTCCTAGTTTGTCTTCAGTGGAACATGGGAGTGGAGGCAATCTCTTAGGTCTGTGGGTCTCAGCACTTTGAACTGTGTCTATACAGCAATAGGGAATGAGATGGACTGTTGCATCTAAATGCTGGTCCATAGGGGTTCTGATGCGAAGGGGCTTCCATAGAGCCACACGAATTGACTTTTTAAGAGGCAACCACATTCTGCCTCTCCACTCCTGCAATTTGCACTGCAAACAGAAGCTCACTCCCTTGCACTCAGCATTAATTAAAGCTGGAATAAACCATCACTGAAGGAGATTAGAATCCCCACTTCACCTATAAGCATGTACTAAAAGGGGGGAAAAGGTCCAACCATGTCTGACTGAATGACAGGTTGGTTAAAAGATGTAAAAGGGTAAATGATTTGTTTTCCGTGACTGGTATATGTTCCTATAGAGCGTAGAAATCTGTTTATGTTACTGGGTTCTACATAGCCATGACAATCCAGTTCATCTGTCATACCCTTCATTCCAAAAAACCAACCCAGAGCTTAATGAAAACTGATTTTAAGAAGGACCACATGGCCAAAATAAATAGTCCTTTGAGCCTGAAAATTCATTTTTGCCCAAAATAAATAAACTTTCCCACACAAGATTTGTTACCCAAACATTATGCCAGCCCATGACATCATGAGAATAATATCGTGCCTGATGTGACCCCACTAACATGTGCATAGGGATGTAGGATAATTACGTTTGGTCCGCCTTTTAAAGTGAACCGTCTTGATTTGCACTTTCTGGACTAGTATGTGACTCAGAACACCGTTATCCTTCAAATTCTGCTGTACTCCACTCAAAAATTGTATACAAAAAAATGTGTATATTGGGGGAATGTGCATATTAGGTGAAATTGCATACAAATGTGTATGTCTAGGGGAAACTGTATATGAAAATAAATGCAAATTTTCATGTGTGTTTTTAATTTTAAAAATTATGCAGACTGGTGGAGAATTGTACAAAATGGATCCAGGATTGAAAATCATGCAAAACTGACATGGACATAGACTGATTTGCCCATCCCTACTGTGCATGGATTCATCTGTCCATTAGCATTAATTGCATGTATATATTTAAATAATCTGTGAGTATTTGGCAAAATATATGGAGCAAAAACCTGATTCAACTTACAGTGCTTGTCTTGTCAGAAGTAAACCCCATTGGATTCAGTGGGACATACTCTCAGGTAAGTTAGTGTAGGATCACAGCTTTAGAGCTTTGACAGTGATGCCAGAAACAAAATTTCAACCCTGATTTTTTGGGTAGTGATAGCCTCAGTAAATCTATCCCCATCAGAATAGTATTTTCTTGGCTGAAAAGATCAACAGACCTGGGTTAACCTTCTCCCAATTTAAAAAAGCCAGGATTATGAAGCTGGAATAGCACAGTAGCATTAACTTGAGTGGACAGGGAGATCCTAACAGAGGATGGATGCTGGATATTGTAATGATTAATATAACCAACACCATCAACCACTAGATGGTGCTTTAACATATTTATTTATGTTTGTATTTGTGACACTTATATACCGCTAAATATAATAAAATCCCTCAGTGATTCACAGTAAATATTAAAATCACATTTAAAATACAATATTAAAAACACAGCATTAAAAACACATCCATTTACATGTTCTTTGTGCTTAGCTAAGGTCCTATGTCTTGTCTTCTTGTTATTTGGCTTGGGGAAATTCCTGAAAAGAATTGCTGGAGACCTGTACTGTTGGGTTAAGCTGCAGATCTCTAATGAAATCAGATCCTTTAAGCAAGTATTACAGTATAATATTGCACTTTTCACCATTTCTCAAGGACCCTGAAAATGAGTGACATATCAAATGATTCTGTTCAACAATATGCCAACCTTTTGTGTAAAAAGCCAAGGCCAGTCAGACCCCAGAGAATGGTCTGAAGGGCCGGATATGCTTCTGTCTTTGAAGTTAAGAAACTCTGGCCATGGCCAGAACTTGGATGGAAGACTCCATGGGAGCTCCGTACAATGCAGTGTAATGCAGTGGTGCCTTGAGGTCTCAATCAGACTGAAATGGTGAAGGGATCTTCATTCTGCGACACATGCTAGCCTTCCTACATATGGAATATCAAGAAGCAAGTTTTGACAGATAAGGAGTGGGAGGACAATCCAGACATGACCATAACGATGGTAGTGGCAGGCAAAGGCTGATTGTAGCAGACATTTTCTTAACCTGACGGAAGAGAGGAGAGAGACAAGAGGAGGAAAATCAACATTTTCACAGATAGTTGCTGAGACAGCTGACCAGTGCACAGTAAAATACCAATCAAAAACCTTCACGAATGTGGCTTCACAATTTAACCACCACACATGTCCATGACCCTTAGTTTTTATGATGAAGTAAAAAAAACTCAGGAGCGGATGGTCCATCACTTTTTGTACTTAAGAGCATTTGCATGAGACAAAATGAGGGGAAATTCTACTGAAGTGATAAACACAAGAATAGCATCTGGCTATGCACTGCAAAGTACCCACACATTCACTGTGGCCTCTACTGAAAATATCTGTCATGTGGTTATGGATGAGGATAGATCATCACAGGATGAACAACTGAGAAAGAGAAATATATTAACAGCAGTTCAACAGGGATGGGGGAGGGAGATTCTGTGGCGGACATGTTGGAAAAGCAAGGGGTTTATTTTCTTTTATCTCTCTCAATAACATTTTCATTATTTATTATTATTTTTATTATTATTATTTTTATTATTATTATTATTATTTACATTTCTATACTGCCCAATAGCCAAAGCTGTCTGGGCAGTTTACAAAGGTTAAAAACATTACAAATACAGTATACAGAGATTAAAACCTATTTACATAAAAAACACATAAACAGACAATATACACAAAAGAACATATACCTAAAACAACTTCAAACAAGCATTCTCAAAGCAAACAACCATAACCAATGATTGTGTGTGTTGTGTAATTCGAGTCTTACTTCTTACAACCCAGGCGGTTAACCCTACTCACACATCTGGATGAGAGCAAGTCGATTAACAAGGGGTTTATTAAAAACACATTAGACATAAACCACACGTCCAGCAGAATATCAAGGAAGGGCAGCCCCAATGAGTCCTTTGCAGGATAGCCAAACATAAATGAGAGGCTTAGCACATTCCTTAGACATCCATGGATGGACTGGCCACAAACATCCCAAACCAACATCTTGTAGGAGTTACAAAAGACAGAAAAGTATAGTCCCTCTTGGCATTGGCTCGGGAGGCTTCCAGCTCTGGAGCAGCCACGAGATCCCGGTATGTAGAATGGGCTCTCACTCCTTGGAAAAACCGCTCTCTCATCTCCTCACTGCAAGCAGGATCAACATAGCAGTCTCTTTCTTCCCGAAGGCAAGAAAATATACCCCAGCTCTCAAGAAGCTAGGACAATCTCCTAGTTCCTTGTTGAAGTCTCCCACCCTCTGTTCCTAAATGCTCTTCTTCTTTCAGATGTCCTTTGAACAAGAACTAGCAGCAGAAACAGCAGAAATGTTTCAGCCAAAGCCCTGAGGGCAGACAGGGAGAGAAGGGGAAGCATTTCTGTTCCTGTTGCTGCTACTTGTTGTTCAAAGGACTTAAAACTTAGAATATACAAATTAATTCTCATCAACCTTTCTGGATTTCCTTTCTTGCTTGCATTACTCCATTACTTGACAAACTTCTGAGGCCCAGTGTATCGATAGATAGATGCGCGCGCACGCGCGCGCACACACACACACACACACTTTTTACATTTCCCCTCCCATTTTGGAGGGCTAGTTGGCTTTTTCCGATGTTCCAAGAGAAACGCCTCCTTTTTGCCATTACTTCTGTCAGAGCACCAGCACTGAAGCAGCCATGAGGGCAAACGTTTC
This sequence comes from Heloderma suspectum, assembly GCF_057233095.1. Taxonomy (NCBI): domain Eukaryota; kingdom Metazoa; phylum Chordata; class Lepidosauria; order Squamata; family Helodermatidae; genus Heloderma; species Heloderma suspectum. The sequence goes on from NC_139458.1 coordinate 281,244,999, forward strand.
TGTACCCCAGTGAGTAAGTTTCCGAGGGTGGGCTGCAAAATCCTAAGGCTCCTGGGCCACCCTTTCAGGGACCATAAGATTGCTCCGTAAATGGCTACTATTTAAAGCAGGGGTGGGTGACTTGTGGCCCTCCAGATGTTGCTGCACTGAAACTCTCATAATCCTCACCATTGGCTATGCTGGCTAGGGCTGATGGGAAATGCGGTCCAACAACATCTGGAGGGCCATAGGCTACCCAGTCCTGATCTAAACAATGCCTTCCGATTACCGAAGAAAGTTTGACAGCATTCAATGGGACATACTCCCAAATAAGCATGCTTAGGACTGCAGCCTAAAAGAAATAATTTTGCATAATATGAACAAGATAGGTGGATTTCGTGTTCATATCTCCCACACCCAGTTTTTAACTTTTTTTTAAATTAAGGGTACCATGTTCAGTTCTGTTTTGTGTCAGATGTGCTATCACCACTGGGGGTGACGGCAGAAAAAGCAGGACTTCTAGTTGCTCTAGCCTGGAAGTTTGATCTAGAAGTATTTATTGAGGTCAAGAAGAATCACCTGACCTTCTCTGGCCTATTGGTGCAAGGAGACTCTCTTAGCTTGTATAGTAGGTCTCTTTGTAGTTTCTTTTGTGTTGGAGCAAGTCCCACTGCATTAGCTGAAGCCCTGCCTGACATCCTTTAAAGTCAGGGGTGGGCAGAATGTAGATCTCCAGAGGTGTTGTACTTCAACTCCCAGAAGACCCTGCCAGCATTGCCAATGATCAGGAATCCTGGGAGTTGAAGTCCAAAACATCTGGAGATCTGCTTTCTGCCCACCCCTGCTTTAAGTCACCACGTTAAGATCTGTTGTGGGCTTCAGTTCTGCCACCTGGAAGTTAACCCTCTGATCTGGAAGCCCTTAATTCTAATCCCACATAGGGAGTGATTGGAACTTCAGTGGTGAGAAAAATGCCCTGAGCTCCGACTCAAACGTGGTTTCTTCTTCATTCTCTCAAATGTCCCAAGGGATCTGGCATTGCAGTAAGGCTACAGGGCTCAGTCCTTGTAAGTCTGGCCCTTTTTTATTCATTTCTTTAAAATATGTATTTATTATTTAGATTTGTGTCCCACCTTATCACTCAAATGGAGCCCAAGGTGGCCAAGAACAATCAAACCAAATAAAGAACAATCATAATGAAATGAAACCATCATGGTCAAATGTCCAAGACTAAGCTCTACTCCCACTCTGGCCAGTACCAGGGTGGTTGCAGTAATATTTAGAAAGAAAATCTTTAGAAATACATACACTGCTCTATGAAAACAACTTGGGGCCAGGGGCATCTGAAAGACCACCTACTCCCATATGAATGTGTCTAAAACGTGTGTTCATCATCTGCGGCTCTGCTATGTGTCTCACCTCCTAGAAAGGTAAGGTTGGTGGGTACTTGAGTCAGGGCCTTTTCTGTAGCTGCACCCCAGTTGTGGATCTCCCTCCCCAGGGAGATTAGGCCAGCCTTCTCTTTACTGTCCTTGAGACAGCTGGAAAAGATCACATTGTTCCACCGAGCTTTGAATCATTAATGCTGCTCTGTTTTTATGATGAATCCTTGGCTTTATTGTACCAAAAAAAGTTGTTCAGCTTTTTGTAGTTTATGTATATTCTTCTTTTTATTGCTTTTACATTGCCTCAAATGCTCATTGAATGGAGGAGCGGTCTAAAAATATTCTAAACAAATAAGAACATAAGAAGAGCCTTGCTGGATCAGACCAAGGGTAGATCCAGGCCAGCGCCTTGTTCCCAAGTTGGACTATCCAGATGATTCCAAAAAGCAGCACATGGAGACAACAGCCCTCCCTCTCTATTTGCTCCTGGTATTCAGAGGCACCTGGTACACACGTAATGGCAACCAATGGGTTGTTGGGGCATGTGCAAGTGCATGCACTGCCTCCCACCCACTCTCCCCTTCTGCTTTGCATCCAGTTTAGCAAACGACCCAGGAATGCCCCATTGTTCGGTGTGACATGCGAACCTGGGACTCTGGTTTGTTGAAGGTGAAACCACTAGGGTTTTAACCCATGGCTTTTTGTTGGGTTAAAACTCTGGGTTGTTTCTCCCTCAAGAACCCAGAGTGCTGGGTTTGCACATTAAGCCGAAAAACCCAGGAACGTTCCTGGGTTGTTTGCCAAACCAGATGCAAAGCGGAAACAGCAAGCAGGAGGGAGGCAGTGCGCTCTCGCGTGGCCTCAACCAGCCATGGGTTACCCATGGTTGATTGTTATGTGTGAACTGGGTCATTGACTCTCAACCTGGAGGTCCTAAAAAAGGTAATACCCATTAGCAGACTTCCCATGAATTCATCTAATTCCCCTTTAAGGCCATCTAAACCGCTACCCATCAGCAGGGCAGTTGATTCTGTTAATTCTGGCAGTTAATTCTGTAACTTAATGTGAAAAAGTACTTTCTTTTTTCTGTTTTGAATCTACTGCTGATCAATTCTATTGTGTTACCCAAAGTTCTCATTTTGGGGGGAAGGGAAAAAATGCATCAATATCTGTTCTCTCTAAACCAGCCTTCCCCAAATCCCATCAACTCCCATCACCCCATCCACTTTGGTAAATGGGTTGGGGTGATGGAAGTTGTAGTCCAACACATCCAGAGGGCACCAGGTTGGGGAAGACTACTCTACCCCAAGTATAATTTTATAAAACTCTGTCCTTTCCCTGCCATAGCCATTTTTCTAAGCTAAAATTTGGCTTCTTCTTGTAGAGAAAGTTCTCTGATCCACTTGATTGTTTTTGTTAACTTGTGTGTGTGCGTGTGTGCGTGCGCATGCACACCTTTTCCAGCCCCACTAAATCCTTTTTGAGATGGGGTGACGGGATCTGTACACAAAATCCCAACTGTTACCACAGCCTAGATTGTATAAAGGCATTACGACACTGTTTTTATTTTCAGTTGCTCTGCTAATAATTCCTAAAATGGAAGGCATTGCCTCTTTCACCATTGCTGCGCGCTGAGATGGTATGCACAAATATTCACCAAAAAAAAAATTGTTTGATCAAATGATGTAAATTGGAAGAAGCCCAGAGAAGTATTAAAACATTTTAAAAAGCAAAAGCCTAAATAAGAATTAGTACTGTTTCTGATTTTTGTAATCATTGTAAATGTAAGCCTTAAGACTAACTGGCTCCAAAACAGAGTTCAGGGTGTACACTGTGGTATGCGAGTGTGCTTCATAATGAATTTTGAGCTGAAGAATCATGTCATCACATTGCGGCAGAGTTATGTACAGACAAACGGCTGTAATCCAAATGTACAATAAACATGTTGTGCCTTTTTATAAATAATGCAAAGTGACATAACTATTCAGTGCTTAAGCTCAAAGGAGAGAAAGGAGAGGATTATTTAAGGACATTGCAAGTAATGAATTAATCCTTTCAGTCGCCACAGAATGAAACTCAAAGGGTTACCCTCCCCACACATATTCTGCACAAGATCCAGCACACCGTGGAGAAAGAAAGAGTGCCTATAGGTGTGTGTGTGCATGTGTGCATGCACGTGCACACGTGCGCGCACACACATACACACACACACACACACACACAGGTGTATGTGCGTATGTCATCCTATCAGTTCCAATTATCCCTCACCATTGGCTGTGATAGGACAAAAATAGGACAAAATAGCTGGAGAACCACAAGATGCCCACCCATGGTACGTGTGTGTGTGTGTGTGTGTGAGTGTGTGTGTGCGCACACATGGAGGGGGGGGAGGGGGGGAGAGGATGATTTTTGATTGAAGGACAGAAACCATATATAGTTGGAAATGTTAAGAATGTTTTTTCCAGAACCAGGAGTGACTTGCATTAAATATTCCCACGTCTTTAAACTGTTCCATTAAAAAGTGTCTTGCTGAACTAGTTAAGAATGTGAGCTGCGAGTCACAAAGTCTTCCAATTTTACCTCAGCCATGAGTTTTCTCCATGGCTTTAGATAACAATCTTAGGGTCAGCACCCCTTGTAGCCTGTCTTTCAGAACGATAGTGGCCTGCCGTACTGAGTGGTTCTAAGGATTCTGGAGATAATGTATGAGAAGTGCTTTATAAATGCTACATGTTTATAGTACTAAGTACTATAGTACTGAATCAAGTCTCAGGGTTGACCCCAGTCTCCATCAATCATTTATAATGGTGAAGGACTGATTCATACAATCACTTTTAGTGGTTACTTTCCATCCATGGCAACTTCATCAATTTGGCTTGGTAAAGCAATTGTCTTGACAAGTTGGCACATCACCGTGTACCTGGCCTTGATTTAGCGTGCCGTTATCAACTATCTGTGTGCAATGTTTGCTCTGGAACTCTAAGTTGGAGTCTGCTTGGTCAACATAGACTCACAAGTATTTCACCATGTTCTCATTCAATCCAGGCTGATAAAAGAAAAAAGCCACCACCGCACCAATGCATTAAACAAATCCTCAACATGGTTGTGTGAACAAGCCCTAAGAGAGCATAGAATCAATCCCCTTTCTAGAGCAGAATCTTAATTGGATGCAGAGAGATGGAATCCCCAGATGGTCCCTTATTGGCCATTTAATGCATAGCCAGAGGAACTAAGGGCCAGAAAAGCCTAATTGATATAAGGTCCCTTGAAATACACTGGATTTAGAAGCATTAAAAAATGGACTGAATTTAACTGCCTCTCATGCCACACTGTGAATATAAAGAATGCTCTGCAGTTTCAGGACACAAGTCCCTACAAATAATGTATCTGTTCTAGAGTAAGGTGAAATGGAATAAATGTCAGATGCCAGAGTACAACCTAAAACACAAATGCATTTATTAGTATTTACATTTCAAGGTTCTCTGCAAGCCAAGCTAGTTTTTATATCCATACCCTATTAGTTGGTCACATATTGTTTCCCTTTTCGGTAAATGGGACCAGTTTTTATATTATCCATATGGTTTTAACCGTGGGATTTTGCTCAACACAGGAAATCTCTGTTGCCTGGCAAATTGCCCTGGGAACTGCTGATATGGACACAGAATTTACAATACTCATCAGGTGTTTACTTAGGGCCTTTCTGCACGATTATAAAAAGCATTCCTTAATTGCAGTGTCTCTGTAGGGTGATCTTGTAAGCCCCAGTCATGTGCCAATAGCACAACATCCTGTCCCCACATAAAGGAAAGGAGTGTACTTTCACTCTGTATGTCTTTAATACAACAGGCCTTTGGCAAGCATCCAGGAGAAGGGAGTTCCGATCCGTAACTGTGGAATAGCCACATTCATTCATTCACTGATTTTACCTTCTTCTAAACTACACGTTACACACAAAATGTAGGAAATAAAGGTTTGGCAGCCAATTTTAAAATTAAAATGTGTTTAGGAGGAGCACATTTTAAGCGGAGAAGAAGCAGGTTAATGCTTAATCCTAGCCCTGATAGCCACTCCTGTGCTTCATACTGAACCCTCAGAATTTCCCCCTCATATATTTATAAGGGTAAACATGAATCAAGAATCTTGAGGGGGGGGGGGCAGATTCAAGGAGGAGAATGACAGGTGAGGAAAGGGTTAAGTACTAGGGGATTTAAAAGTCTGCTGCAGTTATTCTAATACAACCATGAATTGAAGCCATCTCAGAAGAATGTTCCACTGGAAAACTGTATACATTGTCCTATTCCTTTATAACCTCAATCTCACACTGAAGTTTTATTATATTAAAGAAAAGATGATTAGACAGACAGACAGACAAACCTAAAGAGGAGCCTAAAAAATTACAGCCTGTGTGATGTAACAATAAGAAATATTCTGTGCCCAAAGTACAAAACAACCCCTTGCATACCTAGTATGAATACGTGTTTATATTCAGACAAAAACTGTTGCCATAAACAGCAAGAACTAAAGCTATTTCTTACGGTGTCCACAGAACTGAGTTTCTATCAGACAATTCAGTATAAAAGAAGAAGAGGAAGTCAGTTATAAAAATGCAGAAGTTTTATGATTTGTTCAAATAATTCAATTTTGCAACAACTGAACAGTGATTTAGTAGGAGAGGGAGGGTGAAGCAGGAAACATTGAGGGGTTCTTTGCGCCTTTGGACCTATGCGTTCATCCTGAAAAGTACAGAAAGAAATCTGATTTACAAACTTTCATTGGAACATTACACTAACGGAGGTGGACACACAATATGATGTGTCGGAAGTAGATTCAAGTTCCTTGGGTTTTGATTCCAGTGGTGATTGATGGGATTTTAATCTTCTTGGCGTGTGCAGCAGGTAGGGAAATGGGGTGGGGGAAGTCCTCAATACATTCAATTGCCTTAAGAATCGCTACATCTGTTGGAGTCATAAATGTTCCCCAGCTGACTTCAGCTCTAGAGGAATCCTGAGTTCTGGGACTTCACCAGCAGCTGTTGTTACAGTGGGCATTACTGTTGGGAGTGTGTAGAGATGAGCTAGGCATACAAATATTATTTTACACTTATACACAATGAATCCTGCTGGGAAAGTATCATGGAAGGAGGCCGGGGTGTAGGGAGGAATAGAAAAAAAACACATTTTCTCTATGTAAAATATGATCTTTAAAACTTTATTACTTCTTGTGTCTTGTTATAAGACGGGAAGGGTTACTCACAGAAGTGTGCAGGTCCTTTACATGACGTTGTCAACCTCCAGCACCTTTCCCGTGGTTTCCGACCATTTCCACAGCTTGGTTTGAAATGGAAATAATGAGCTAATAAAAAGAAGCGGTTTGAGTTGGTTTGAATATGTCTATGTAAAAAGGAAGTGGCACTATAACAATGCTGCCATCTAGTGGCTATGTAATAAAACTTATAGAACTCGTAGATAAAGAGGGGGAAGGCAGGGCATGTAAAGGGCTGATCTTAATCCCACAAATAATCCAGAAACAGAAGCCCTGGTAAAATCATGGGATGTGTGGAGAAGCCCAGAATTGGAAGGGATACTGAATCTCTTTGCAATTACAGGCAAAGAAGGTGTAAGTGACGCCTGAAAGATCCCAAGCCCATAACAGATGCTAAGATAGAATGTAGCAACATTCTAGAGCAGGGGAGGGTGACCAGTTTTGGTGTGATGGTAGGATTAACTCCTGAACCAAGCTGGCAGGCCAGATGACATCAGGGGGTGGGGCCTCACATCCAAAGCCCCTTCCCTCCCATGACAGCATCCACCCCACCCCCTCTGTTTTTAAATGTTATTTTCTCCAAGCAGAGAGAGACATGAAGAAAGGGACTCTGTTGGGGCTTGCAAGACCTGGCTCCTGTAAACCCCAGCTGAGTCAGGTTGCTCCTTCCTGCACGGATTGATGCAAGGGAATCCCCAGCCAACGCATTCGGCCCCCCGAAATTGGTGGGGAAATTCTCCGACATCCCCCCGCCCCCCCCCCCGGGATGGGACTTACCTCGTGCGAATGTCCCTCTCGGTGGTGGGTCCTGGCGGCATTTCGGCGGCATTGTGGTGGCGGCGGCCGGTCTTCCCACTGGCTGCTGCCGCCGCCATTTCCCAGTAAAGTTTTAAAAAAACCAAAACATGATAGGCTACGTAACGATTTACGTAGCCTATACGGCTAGATTTTCAAAGTCAGCTGTGATAGGCTACGTAAATCGTTATGTAGCCTATCACGGCTGACTTTGGGGGAAAAAAAAGTGCGTATGCAAATGGCGGCGCCCATGGGCACCGCCATTTGCGTTCCTTATTTGGGCACGGGAAGTCTACATAAAGATTTACGTAGACTACGGCAAAAAAAAGGGCAACGCAAAAAAGTGTTGCCCTTATTTTCGCCGTAGTCTACGTAAATCTTTACGTAGACTACCCGTGCCCAAATAAGGAACACAAATGGCGGCGCCCATGGGCACCGCCATTTGCGTACGCGCTTTTTTTTTCAAAGTCAGCCGTGATAGGCTACGTAAATCTTTACGTAGCCTATCACGGCTGACTTTGAAAATCTAGCCATGATAGGCTACGTAAATCTTTACGTAGCCTATCACTTTCTTTTTTTTTTACTTTACTTTTTTCTTTCGCGGCCGGGGAGACGGGGCGCTCCCCCCCGGCCAGAATTTCGGCGGGGAGGGGAGGGGCACCTCCCCACCCACCAAGAATTTCGCGGGGAGAAACGAAGCGCCTCCCCCCCCCCCGAAAAAAGCTGCGGGACCAGGTAAGGGACTTTCGTCCATCCCTACTCCCCCATTTAAAAAACAATTGGGTTTTCATTTTCTTTTCTTCCCACCTTCCTCCCTGCTTCCCAATTTCTTTTAGGAGAAAAAGCCAAGAAAATTTTGGCCCAACCTAACTGCAGTCTGCATCCACTGCAATGGAAGGACTTTTTATGTACTTTGATCAGAAAAGTTTGGTTATGAGACAGCATAGAAATATTTGTACGTTTTAATCTTTGTTGTAAGATGCCTTGAGTCTTTTTTTAGAAAGGCATCTAATAATAATAATGCTAATAATATCATAAACAAACAAATAAATTAGGAGTTTTCATTCATGGACCCTTTGTGGAGGGAAAACAGTGTTGGTTGATATATATATATGTATATGTATGTATGTGTGTGTGTGTGTGTGTGTGTGTATATATATATATATATATATATATATATATATATATTTGATCTTATGAACTGTGAGCTCCTCACAGAATGGAACTTCCCCTTTTCTTTTCTCTCTTCCTCGGCATTACTGCACATACATGGAGGGGCCCTCCTGAATTGGGGGAGGGGGAAAAAGGAGAATCAGCAGAAATTGGGGGCTCATACCTTGTGCAAGCAGAAGCCTGTTTCCATCTGTGCAGAACACCGCTGGACTCAAGCCATAGTTAAGCACTTTGTGGACCTGACGATGGAAAAGCAGGATAAGTAATTAATTAAATGAATTAAGTAATTGTACTGTGTAATCACAGGAAACAGTAGATGCCATCAGTAGAGATGTGGTTTCATTCTTAATTTTGACAAGAAACTTGAATTTTAAAAGGGTTACCTTTGATTGTCAGTTCCTTATTTTGAATGATGGATGAGGCCGTTCCTTAGGAAGTCCAGTTGTCTTGTCAGCTGATACCCAGTCAATGCACCAGACAGAGTTACCAGCACTTCTTTTCTTAGTCAGCCTTTACTGTATAACTGCGAAAGGCATGTAATCTGAGAATTTCACCTCGCACTTCTCATTTGCTTGGTGGAAGTTTGCTTTTCTGATTTGGTCTTAAAAATATAACTCTGTTTTCAAGGTATCTGATGAGGATCTATGTCTTAATAAATAAATAAATAAATAAATCCTTTATTCAATACTATATTTTATCATCTGCATCCAAGGTTGTTATCAATATTCTTTTTCCAGGTCCCTATGCTATTTGGATTTTGATTGCATTACAGTTAAACTTGAACAGTCAACTGTGGTCTGAACTGCATGCAAAGTTTTAATACTTTCTTTTATGAAATATAGATGAGAACCCTATGTCTGTTTTAATCAGCTGGAACAAGCGTGCAACTGAAACGCCAAGCCTCTTAGCATGAAAATTTCACCAATCCTCCATGGGCAGACTCAGCCAGAGCATGTTGTCTCATTGTTTTTATATAGGCCAACTAAATCTAAAGTCAAAACATGTTTGCCTTCACATTACATTTCGAACTGGCAACAGGATGAATCCATGGTTGCCAGTGCTATGTTTAGCAGGGTAGGGTATATAGTTTCAAAGGGTTACTAATTGCCTTATTATATCACTTTTCAAAGCAATCAATTCCACAAACAATATCTTATTTTTGCTAACAACTTTGGGCATGATTTGCCAGCTTTAAACACCTAATTGAAATCCTACTGATTTTTCCAATAGAAAATAGTTAGGCACATACTTAATTCTGCCTTTCATCTGTGAAATGGACAAGTGTTTAATATTGACTAGATGGATTGTGCCCATTGTTAGGTATCAATATACCAATCATTACCAGAAACTGTACTGGTAGATGAGAATTATGTCACAGAGATTCATCCCTGACTCAGTGTACAAATTTGCCCCACTTGTTCAGCTCCCTTGTACTGTTCATTTGTAACCCCTTGGAGGGGATTTAGCTCAGTGGTAGAGCACATGCTTTGCAAACAGAAATCCCTAGGTTCAATCCCTGGTTTCTCCCAGAAGGGCTAGAAAAGAACCCTGCCTGAAACCCCGGAGAGACATTGCCAGTCAGTGTCAACAGTCCTGGGCTAGTCTATGGACCAGTGGTCTGAATAGTAGAAGGCAGCTTCCCATCTTCCTATGCTCCAGTGACATTTCCCTGAGTTTTATTTATTACATTTCTATACCGCCCAATAGACAAAGCTTTCTGGGCAGTTCACAAAACACTACTGCCCTCTTTTGAGAGATTTCCCAGCAGTAGCCCCATCCTTTGGTACAATGGATTTTTAAAGAAGCAACAATCAAATATTAAATACAACCCAAAGAATACAACTGTTTTTCCTTTGTTCTTTAATATCGAAGGTGTCTCCTTTCTTCTTGTTGTCAATGCTGATATTAGCAGGATGAGTTGATACCTGACTTAGGATATTAAGGGTGCAATCCTATGCATGCTTAGAGAGGGAAAAGCCCTCCAATAAACATGCATAGGTTTATGCATTAATTGAGTTTCTCAGCAAGCGCTGCCAGCATTCCCCAAACCAGCTGATTCCTAGGCACATGAGCAGTAGTTCTTTACTGTGAACTGCTTATTCTTGATGAAATGGTAATTGATTATGTGAATTAGGCAACCAGATCATTCACGTGGCCTTTTGTCTGGGGAGCATCTTCTCTATCTGGGTCAAACTGTTCTTTTGATTGCAAATGTTTTGCAGCGTTTTATTTATTTATTTATTTATTTCATTTCTATACTGCCCAATAGCCGAAGCTCTCTGCTTCGAGAGAAGCGAAAATGTTTTGCAAAATGTTTTGCAGCGTTTTATTTATTTATTTATTTATTTATTTCATTTCTATACCACCCAATAGCCGAAGCTCTCTGCTTCAAGAGAAGCGGCTATACCCAATAGCCGAAGCGTTGCTGTTCCCCATCCAAATTTTAATCTTTCTCTTGTTCCTAGGGCAGTTGACTTTCTGGACAAATCTCCACCATGGCTTGTACTACAAGGTGGGTAAAGGGCAGGTGAAACAAAACTGTAATTTCTACGGGGCAATATGAGCTCACATACACCAACGTTATGAGTGAGTCATAAGAGAATTCTCAGAAAACAGATGAGCTTTTTCTGACTGCTCACCAAGGAAGTTCATATATACTCTGCTGATTCTGAAACAAGACTAGGGGAGTTTTGTTGCCCGGATAGCAAGGTCCACCATGATTTTTAAGTGTCCTCTCACAGGGGAATTCCAGATGGATGGCTTCTAATACTACAAGTCAGAAGGCACTGTGCAGCAATTCCATCTTTTTCTCCTTAATGGTTTCTCTGCATTAAGAAAAATAACAGAAGAAGAGGTGGGGAAACATGGGAGCAGGTTACAACTGGAAGATTACTTTTTGGGGGGGCTCTCTTAAAATTCCACGAATGAGGCAGAGTGATGACGTGATAAAATATGCATCTGGAAGCACCAGAGTCAAGTACCTTGACTCAAATTGTTTTCCATTTTGTTTTGCCTGGTGAAGGAAAGCCACACTGAGGCTTGAGTGACCGGGGAAAATCAGGCTGAAGTTTCCTGCTGAAAAGTTCTCCATTGACATGTACAAGGGAGTGGTCCCCACCTGTTCTCCAGCTAGCGTGGGGCGTCCTAAGAATGTATGTGCTCACCCTGCTCTGGTTCCATTCTAGTGAAGCCTCACTGTTCATTTAGTGGTTGGCCACTCAAAGCCCATAGACGTAAAGGACACTGTACAAGAAGCACTGTAAACTTCACCTGAAAATCCAAGGGAAAACCTACTGCCTCCTTGCTAATCAAGCAAGGGAAAATAGTTTCCTCTTGCACATCTTGGAAGCACCCTTCCAGACTTTTTTCTGTCTAAATATGCATAGGATTGTGCCCTAACTAGGGATGGAGGAGAATTTCTCCACGAATCTCGGGGAGGCCGAATGCCAATGCATTCGGCCCCCCAAAATTGGTGGTGAAATTCTCCGCCCCCCCCCCCCCTGGGATGGGACTTACCTCCCTCGAATGTCCCTCTCGGCGGCGGGTCCCGGCGGGAGTTCGGCGGCATTTCGTCGGGGGCGGGGGCGGCGGCTGGTCTTCCAACCGGCTGCCGCCACCGCCATTACAAAATAAAGTTAAAAAAAGTAACCACACCCGTGACAGGCTACGTAACGATTAACGTAGCCTATCACGGCTGAAGTTGGAAATCTAGCCGTGATAGGCTACGTTAATCGTTACGTAGCCTATCATGGGTGTTTTTGTTTGTTTTTTACTTTTGTATTTCGCGTCCGGGGAGACGGGGCGCTTCTCCCCGGCCTGAATTTCGGCCAGGCGAGGCAGGGCGCCTCCCCCCCAGGCCTAAATTTTGGCCAGGAGAGGCAGGGCACCTCCCCCCTGGCCTGAACTTCAGGGGGAGAACCGAAGCACCTCCCCCCCACCGTGAAGCAAGCTGCGGGACCAGGTAAGTCCCTTTCGTACATCCCTAGCCCTAACACACCCAAGTCTATAACTGCCCTAGCATGTCAAAATATCCTTGGATTCCATCTTTTGTAAAATCTGTTTCATCTGCATTTTGCAGATGGTGAGGTGCCTTTCATTCCATTGTCTGCTCATTGGCAGAATATTTTTTCCAATTTCCCAAATTTGCACAAATTAGCATTTGCACAAATTTGCATTTTGTGCAAATTCACACTTGAAAAAATGTGCAAATCCCCCAAAATGCACAAACCCCCCAAAATGCACAAACCCCCCAAAATGTGTGTTTTCATGCTTTGGCCTATGGTGGAAATGCAGATTTTCTGCTGGTATGTTTTTATTTTGCATATTTTTCTATAACTAAATTTGTGTAAATTCCAGAAAGTAAAAAAAAGAATGGTCTGCAAGTCAATGGAATCCGTGGAACTAGGGATGTATGAAACTCACTTACCTTTGCTCCGTCCCTCTCCCAGGAATCCTAGACTTGGGGGGAGGTGATCTGGTCCTCCCCCCCAGAATCCTCGATGGCCAGCTCTGCTCCGTGGCCAGGCTGTGGAGCAGCCGGCCAGGGCCATCCGCAGCCGGATTTCTGGCCATGGACGGCCTGGTGTGGATGCAAATGGCGGCTGCCGTAGCAGCCACCATTTGCGTCCAGCCAGACAGCCATGATAGGCTACGTAAGAATTTACGTAGCCTATCACGGCTAACCTCAAAAAACATACCAGTGTACGCAAATGGCAGCGGCTACGGCGACCGCCATTTGCATTCCCTATTTTTCACCGATTTATCTTACGTAAATATTTACATAAGATAAAACGGCGAAAAAAAGGGGGAATGCAAATAGCGTAGTGGACGCTATTTGCATTCCCTTATTTTTCGCTGTTCTAGCCTATGTAAATATGTACATAAGATAAATCGGAGAATTTTGGGGGAGGGACGGAGTGCCTCCCCCCCACCGTGGATGTTCCTGGAAGAAACCAGGTAATTTTTTTGTACATCCCTATTGAAAACTCTTCAGAAACTTCAGCTGCTCTAGAATGCTGTGGCCGGAGTGTTGACCAGGGCTTGTTACAGGGAGCATGTGACGCTGTTGTTACAGCAGCTTCACTGGCTGTTGGTCTGTTTCTGGGCAGAATTCAAAGTACTAGTTATGACCTATAAAGCCCTGTATGGCTTGGGACCAGGCTACTGCCTTCTCCTATATGAGCCTGCCCAGTTCTTAAGTTCTCTGGGAGACACCCTTCTTTCAATATCAGCACCTTTAGAGGAGCATTTGGTGGTGATGCAAGAGAGGGCCTTCTTGGTGGCTGCTCCCAGGCTGAGGAACTCTCTGCTGAGGAAGGCTAGGTTGGCTCCCTCTCTGCTGTCCTTCCACCAGCAGGCCAGGGCCTTTCTATTCAGGCAGGTGTTTGGTATGTAAGTGGGTCTGTTAGGTGCTGTTTTTATTCTGTTACTGTTGTCTTTTAAATTTTAATTGTCTTTTAATGAATTTGTTTTATTATTGTTTTAATCAAATTTTATTTGTGATTGTAAGCCACCTTGAGGGCCATTTTTCATGGTAGAAAGGCAGGGCGCAAATCAAATCAAGTAAATAAATTAATTAATTAATGGTTAAGAGGAGACAATACGTGATAAACGGGCGAAGCACACTGACCCACTGTTCCATTGGTTAGCTGGGCAAATATCTGAAATAGGTCTATGACTTCCCTCATTCTAACTGGGCACCTTTGATACCCACGCTGAAGTTATTCTATTAAAGAAAATTACCCCCATTGTATATATTTCATTTTAAAAGTTAAATGCTGGAGAGGAGAAGAAAAGTTAAGTGTTTTCAAAATGGGACAGCTATTTGGGATAGTGATCTATGCTAAAAAATAGAATCAAGTTGCATGCTTTGAAGCTGACTATGGCTGACTCCAAGTATACTGATTTATTAAGCTCAATCAAGAAAAGATGAGCAACAACCTGGAAATAGAAGCCATCAGTAGAGTGTCCAGTCTCATACTAACAGTAGACATAGAAATGCATACTCCCTCAGGATGCTAGCGGTTTAGTACGTGGCATGACTACACTATGACTATGTCTTTTTCAGCCATTAGACATGGCCCAATGCCTCAAAACACAAGTATGGATTGTCATTTTAAGTACTTTGAAAATAAGTGTCGTTCTTAATAAGCACCTTGTACCAATTATTTTAATTTTTAAAAGAATTTGGAAAAATAAATATTTTTCTTTTTTCCTACTTTTTCTGCCACCAACATTTATATTAAAGAATAATGACAAGCATGTGTTTTATAGTCTCTGACACAAAGCTAGGAATTTCAGGGCCAGCCATTAGCAGAGCCGGCCCTACCATTAGGCAGTGAGGCGGCTGCTTCAGCCAGCTGATTTTGTACATCAGATTGTGTATCTTTTTATTGTATTGTTTCTGGCAGGGAAGGGAAGAGGCACTAGTGGGATTTTATGTCTCAGATGCCAGAAGAACTTGACCTTGGGCACTATGTACTGACTTGTAGGGTGGCCGCTTACACATTGTCTGAAAAAAGGAAAATGTATCACCAAAGGGGGGGGGAGGAGAAGGTGTGGATTTGCATAAAATTTACACATGCTAATTTATACATATAGATGCAAATTTGTAAACAATTACTATGATTTGAATAGAAATACAATGCATCTCACCATGGTGTGGAAGACTGTGCCTAGGTTGCCTGTGTACCTGTCCAGTCTGTTGCCCAGGTACTCACTTTGGATGGGCCATTTCCCAGACCTCTACATTTCCTTCTTATGGTTCTTTATTTTGTCCTTCAAATAGAAGATGACTTCAAAGAGAGGGCTGCCATTTGTAAAGTCACTCACGGTCATTCTATTGACAGGGAAGGCGGGTGTGGACACCTTAGACAGCAACATATTTTGGGCCGGCCTTGCAGCTATTGTTCTGCCCAAAAGCTGGAACAATGAAAGACTTTTACTTCTCTGATCATTTTTTTTCTATGCCAACTGGGAATATAGCAGTGGTGGACAAGAAGCCTTCTGGAACATTCCTGGTTTTCTGGACTGGCGCTACTGTATTTTACCTAACAAAACAAATATTAACTATGCTAGCTTAGTTATGGCATGGTCTGAAGGCACATAAGACAGCTACCTTGCTGAAGCTAAGCAGGTCTGGGTCTTGTCAGTGCTTAGAGGGAGGCCACCTGGGAACCAGATGTAGCCACCTTGAGTTCCACAATGGAAGAAAGGTGAGATATAAATGAAATAGATAAATAATAGCTTCCACATTAGCCAACCCCCCTCCCCATGACATTAGTTATTATGGTGGATCCAGATGATGTGACTATCAAACCATTGCATTCCTGTGTTTTCTTTGATGCCCTCCCATCCTTTAAAGACATGATTTGAGGTGATTATTCTGGCCTAGAGTAGAATGGCAGCACTAGCCTGTCTTGTGTGGACTGGCAAAGTACTACTAATGCACAAGGTGGAAGGAGTGGTCCATGAGGCAGTTGGTGATGTGGCTGGTTTTGCATTGTTTGCCTGCATTTTCTTCATGGTTTGACACTGGTCTTTTAATTACGTCTTTCCACTTTGCAGATACAGCAATGTTTCATTTTTTGTTTTGTTTTGGTTGAAGTGCAATTGCATTAATAAAAATAAAAATAAAATAGTGAATGAGCAATTACTCTGGTTGCAAAGAGACAATTAATAGTTAAAGGGTTCTGTGCTAAAAGGGTTTTTGTGCTACTAGGAAACACAAAATGACTAATTAAAGGACTAATTACAATAACACAGTGGCCAGGTGAAGTAGAAGCTACTTTAAATAGGGCTGTGCACCACTTCAGACTGAATCACGAATAACAAAGCGAAGTGGGCTGCTTTGGAGGTGCCTTGGTGTGATCCGAAGTGGATCAGAACAGCACTGAGTTGACCCAAAGCAGAGCAGCTCATTGCTGAGGCTCCTCAGTCTGCCTCAGAGATTCGTAGCTATTCTGATGCCTTCTGAGCAGCCCAGACAGCCTGGCTCCAAATGTATCAACTTGAGAAAGATCAGGGGCGGTGATAGGAGGAGGAGGGAGGGGGAAATGGGAGAGGAGGAAGAGGAGGCAGGAGTGAGCTTTGGCAAATGGCAACTCTAGCTGCCAAATTATGGCTGAGCGTAACCCAGCAGTGTCCAATCAGTGACAGTGGCAGATGGGGGGGCGGGGGGATACTGGAGTGGAGAGATCAGCCTTACATAGTTCTTTTTGTTTCATTGTGTAACAGAGCGTGAGCTGGTTAGGTGGTGGTTTTGTCTGTTGTTAGAGAGAGTATATGTGCTGTGTGTGTGCAGCTTTGTGTTTCTTCTTTATTCCCAATCCCAATTCAACTATTCTCTTTCTTTCATTTGTAGATTCTTTATTTAAAAAACAAAACATTTAGTACTTAGTTTGAGTTTCCTCTCTGGTTCTTTGTCTTCCCCACCCTTCTCCAAAAGGTTTTACCTTTCATTCTTCTTGTTTGTTCAGTTAAAAAAACAGA
Organism: Heloderma suspectum; assembly: GCF_057233095.1. Classification (NCBI taxonomy): domain Eukaryota; kingdom Metazoa; phylum Chordata; class Lepidosauria; order Squamata; family Helodermatidae; genus Heloderma; species Heloderma suspectum. The sequence continues at coordinate 281,262,083 of NC_139458.1, forward strand.
AAATTTTACTTTAGTTGCCTTGTTTCGTTCTTTAGCTCCCCCCTTCTCAATTCTCTCTCAACCATTAGTTTGCTCTTACTTTCATCTTTCATTTTGTCTAGTGTATGTGGAGATGATATAGATAGATAGATAGATAGATAGATAGATAGATAGATAGATAGATAGATAGACAGACAGACAGACAGACAGACAGACAGACAGACAGACAGACAGATCTCCTGTCCTTCTTGGCTCCCCTCCACCACCAGCCCCGCTTTTCTCAATTCCTGTATTCCTTCCCTGCCCATTTTTTTTATCTCTTTTCCCTAAACAAATAAAAATAAAAACCCTTTTATCTTCTGTTAGGATTATAGATAGCCCTCCCCCTTTGCTTGTAGCTAGTTCACTGTTTGCTTTTCTTTTGCTCTTGTCTCTCTCTCTCTCTCTCTCTCTCCGTCTGTGCATGCACACACTAGTGGTGTGGACAAGCAAACAGTGTGTGGCAAAGCACTACACAGTCCACATTTCAAAAAACAGTGGGCAAAGCACTACACACACATTAACATCTATTATTTAAATAATATAATACTGCACTGTGTGGCAAAGCAAGCAAGCCCAATATGAGGCAAATTTGGGGTCTTGTTGGCAGGGGCAGAGAGGTGGGCGAGGTGCTGCTGGGACTAGCAGCACTGGTAGGCAAGCTGACTCTCCTCCAGTCCGGATAGTGCATCCTCTTGTAGTAGGGTAGCAGAGTGCAAAGGCAAGTTGCAGTGCCCGGAAGTCACTGTTTGAGGAGGCTGGTGCAGGCCGCAGCAGTAGCACTTTTGGCAAAGGAGCACCATCTCCTTCTGCAGTGGAAGAGGGGAACCCACTGATGGATGTTACGTCAGAGGTGTCTGGCTGCGGGTGGCGGGTCAAGAGGAGGAGATCCTCCAGGGTGTGGTAGACAAGCAGCAGGCAGAGGCTCAACCTCCAGCACCTGACCCCTCTTCCATTATTCCTCCTGCTTGTGCGGTGACCCCCGAGACTCAAGGCAGGCAGTCTCTGTCTCCACAGACATGTCAGGGCAGCATCGTTTGGGACCACTTTGAGGTGTGAGCAGATCCCAACACTGCCATCTGCAGTCACTCCAAGGCATCTCTGAGCAGGGGGAAACAGCCAGGGCACTACACGACCAGCAGCCTGCTCCTGCACTTAAGGAGGCAGCACCAATCGGTCTTGCTCAGGGAAGAGGCCCCCACATCGCAGCAGGCAGGCAGCACGGGGAGACAGAAGGCTGGTAGTGCTGGAACTTCTGCAAGCTCTCCGTCTCTCACCCCCAAGAGGCTTAGGCAGGCCACCATGGAGGAGATGGGATGGGGTCCACCACGTGGAGGTTTCCAGTGCCCACCCAGATCACCAACTGCATATATAAATATAAACTGGATAATGATGTGCACTTTGCTACACCATCAATTCCTTCAGTTCACTTGCATCATTTTTTAAAATTAAAAACTGTCTGAAATTTGGTAGGTGTGGTGTGGCTAATTTTTTTTATTAAAATATAAAATAAAAATAAAATATTCATTTTGGGTGTGCTAAAAAAAAAAAGGGACAAAAACTACTCCAGCCTGTTTTCCCAAGTAATGTGCATTCCAAATTCAGCCAAGACAGCCTGAGGTCTTCCACTGTGAAGCTGAATGGGAAAGAGGAGAGGGGTATTGCACTTCAAAGAATCCCACAGCAGGGATTAGGGTTAGTGACCTCCTCCTAACCACCGCTTAAACACCTAACTTCTCTGATTATCGCTTTATGTGCCTTTGGTTTGAGTTTCTGAGAAAATCACATTTTATCTGTGCCTAGCACAAAAACTACTGGGCCAAACTGTCTGAAATTTGTCAGGTGGAATCCCCTCCATGAAGGCTGAGAGGTCCCCAAATGTCATGTATTTATCATGAAAACTGAAAAACTATGGCCGTTTCTATTTTCCAATGCAAGTCAATGGGAAAATATAATATCGGAATGATTCAGATATCTGAATTTCGCTTCAGATTTGGATCCAAAGCAAAGCGGACGGGGTCTGAAGGGGCATCCGAAGCAAAGTGGGGGGTCCATGCACAGTCCTACTTTAAACCACACCAAAAGAAGGCCTTTCGTGATTGGAAATTGTAATCTTAAGCACATGTGTTAAGAAAAACTAAGTACCACTGAACGAAGAATATTTATGATCTTCCCTATGGGGTAGGGAGGCACTGCAGGATTTCTTGGGGAAATGTAGCACTATATTAAGTGCTGTGTGGTACCATAATTTTAATTCCACTACCCTCTTATTGTGGAAGAGCAACGTCTCAGCAGTGCAAGAAGGCCATAGTGTAGAAAGGACAGCATTAAAAATGCTTGTGTTCTTCCTTAATCATTCAAAAATGTGTTATGCATTGAAAATAAATAGTTAAAATCATTCTCCAGAGCTCTCAAGCCCCATTTCCTTCCCCTACGTTGTAACAGCTTCTCCTTAACTAAACCACCCCTGACAGGTGTTTATCCAGCCCTTTCCTTAAAAGCCTCCAGAGAAATTTCACAACCTTCCTGGGCAAATGGTTGCATTGCCTCATTGTTCCTAGCATTAAGTATTTATTGTCATCCCAGCCTAACAGCATGTCTGTACAGCAGATTCACATATCACTGGTTCTGTGCATTAGCAGAGTAGGGTAAGACACAGCAGCCACAAAAGGATGGCTCCCTACTAGTGTCTGGAGTTGCTCGTGATATTTTTTCCATATAGAGCACACTTCCTAAACCTGGTACCCTCCAGATGTTTTGGACCAAAACTCCCATATCTGTCCATTGGCAGTGCTGGCTGGGGTTGATAGGAGTTGTAGTCCAAAACATTTGGAGAGCACGCAGCTGGGGAAGGCTGATATATAGTCAGATAAAGAAGCAGCCAGCTTTAGCAGGAGAAACAGATAGAGGGGAACCTTTCCTGTCTCCAATCTCTAAATTTCTTTTTCTTCCACCACCACCCCTTTTTTTACAATGAGCTTTAAAAATGGAAGTATGTCATCTTTCATTCTTCTTCTTTTGCTCGAGACACAAAATTGTCTATAGCAGGAGCTGCTTTAAAGCACACCAGATGAAGAGTTTTCCTGATTGGATATTGCAATCCTAAGCACTTCTTCTAAAAATGTAAGGCCCATTGAACAAAATGGTACTTAGTTCTGAATATTTGTGATCTTGCCTACAGCGATAGGCACTGCAGGATATTATCTAAATCTAAAGAACTGCACCACCTATGTTACTCTGAGTGGAACTGTTTAGTATGTTTACTAGGCTACAGTATGGGTGAAATAGTTTACTAGGCATCTTGTGGTAGTCAGTCTGTCTTCCATATGTGTTGGAACCTTCAGCAGATCTTCAGTGCTGTGGGGTGAAGATATCCCCTGAGATAATCAAAACCCAACTTTATTTAGGGCTTTAAAGAGCAAAGCAAGCACCTTGGGTTTGTCCAGAAATGAGTTTGCGATCAATACAGTTGTTTTAAGATAGCCACTATATAAGAATACCAATTCAAGTCAGTTGAAATAGATAAGCGACAAAATTCTGCATCGACTGAAGTGTCCAAACGTTTTTCAAGAGCAGCCCCACATAAAGTTATCTAGGATTATAAGCTTGGCCACTGACTTCAGTAAGAGCTGTAAACTACATTGTTCCATAAGATATTACACCATGATTGCCTTCCTTCCTTTCTTCCTTTCTTCCTTTCTTTCTTTCTTTCTTCCCTCCCTCCCTCCCTCCCTCCCTCCCTCATTCCAGACACACACATGCACGTGCATGCGCGCACACACACAAGAGTTGTCATTAAGCACGGCAAGTAACATTTTTTCTACTTAAGTAGCTTCTAGATGTATCATTCAAAGGTCCCCTTTGATGCATAGGTATGTGCAGAAAGTCATGCTGGTAAAATGTTTGTTGCAGATACATCTCTTAAACAACAGTGACAGGAATCTCAAAATGCTAAGGGACTTCCCCAACAGCTGAAAAGCCAAAACTTGTAGTCCAATAAACCCTGATCAGACAGTTCATAAAACATTACATTTCTTTATGGCTAAGAGCTGAAATGCACAACACAGTGTTTAGCTTATAATAACAGCTGGCCCTCCAACACAGAGCAAGCCAATCACATGGGACTGAATCCTGGGCTGTGGGAGTTCCAAAACAGCCTTGGATTGGGGGAAAAGAGATTTGCAGTGGCAGGCAGGAATGCAAGTTTGAAAATGGGATAAGCCACACATATGATAGAATGGAACAGTATTGGCCATTTCCCCTTCACTTACTTTAACAATCTTTTTGCATTGAAAGACAGATAATTCCTAGGGAGATCCAGGAATATATTGTGCATGCAGAATGCAAATCGTACTAGTATAGAATCTATTATATGAATCAGCCTCCCCCAACCTAGGGCCCTCCAGATGTTTTGGACTTCAGCTCCCATTAGCTCCAGCCAGCATGGCTAATTGTCAGGAATGCTGGGAGTTGTAGTCCAAAACATCTGGAGGGCCCCAGGATGGGGAAGGCTGATATAAATAGATGATACCCATTTGTGTTACAATTTCATACTCATGCACTTTATTCACAAAACAGGGAAATACCCCCTATGCACTTTTTGAAATAGACCTAAAATCGTTGTGCAGATCAGAACGAGCTTTGATGAATAATCAGGTCTGTGTGTGAAGTCTGTCAGTTTGCTAGCTGGTAAAAAAACATCAACAAACATCACTAACAAGGATATGGAGATGTTGTTCTCTGGGTCTACAAAGCTTCTGAAGAACTGAACTGGAACAAGAAAACAGAGTCTACGAGCAACAAATCACAAATGGTACTTTAAAGTTTTGCACAAGATTAAATGTAAGAGTTAGAATTTAAGCCTAGCAGAGGATTTATTGGCAATGTCTTCCCAGAGGAGAAGACATATTGCTTCCTTTCCTCTCCTGCTTATTTCCTTTCGTTTACTCATCACGGTGGTGTTTGCCAAGAGGGACTTCCCTAGAGCTCAGCAACACCAGTTATCACCACTATGTGTCACTACTGTCACTGTCTGGATAGGGTGTTAAACCCACCTGATGCTCAGCTTCTATCTTCTCCTTTGCACCTGAAACATTCTTTGCATTTGGAAGTACTTGATTATTTACCCAAGTCAACCAGAGTGCATCTTGATTATCTCTAATACTCCTCACCGCTCCCTATCCATTTCATGCAGGTTGGGAAAGGGTCACAATGTATGATCCAACTTTCTGTTTACTTTATTAGCAGAAAGGGGAGAGGTTTATATACACACCATTAGAGCAAATAGAGTTGTTCGGCTGGATCCTGTTTCAGTAGTATTTAGTCACATATTATATTGCTTAGGAGGCACCTTAAAGGAAATTAGATTTCCCTGTAGAAAAAGAAATGTGTTTCATGGAGGTATGTTGTTCAAAAAACAAACAAACCTACTTCCATGTTTGATGGTGATGATAATTTTCATTTATATAGGCCTAACGCACAACAAATTTTAACAATCCTTAACTCATAGATTGTTTCCATAACAATCATGTGAAATAAATCTATGCCCATTTTAAAGGTGGGAAAATGAGACTGAAAGTGAATGGTTTCCTTAAGTGAAGCTGTATTGTGATGTTTTAATTTCACGGAAGAACATCTGTGATCCTGAGTGCTTCAAGACCAGGCTTTTATTGTGCAATTGTCCTACCTCATTCACAGAATTTTGCAAGGGATCCAAACGACAATAGCTTTCATTTGTAACACACACACACAGACCAGCTGTGTTTTCCCACCACTTCTTCCATTTTTTTTCTCTTTCCACAAAAAAATATGTTAAGGAGGAAAAGTCAGAATAGCTGCACAATATATTTTGCTCGGTAGCACTAGGAACCGTAAATACCCCTTGGGTGAATTTGTGGCTCTAATGGCACACTGCCCTTGTAAGGCTGCTCATGTGTGAACTGGTGGCTTTTATTTAAAACACAAATCTGAAGCTGTTCTGCCATAACAAGTGACTCTGAGCTAGCTCTTGAGGACAAGTCAGATTCAAACTAATAGCAGATTAAATGGCCACTTTGCACATTACAGGTTAAGAGCACACATGGTTCACACCATCACATTTAAAGTAACTATGCACATCTGTGCAGGCAGCAGTGGCTGTAGCTGCCCAATAGAAGTTAAACAGTTAATTTATGTATGTATTTATTTTTATATTGTTTTTATTATGAAATAGGATGAAGACTCAAGTGACCCAGTTATGAAGCTGACTTGGGGACCTTGGGCCAATCAATCTCTGTCAGCCTACACTACCTCACAGGTTTTTCTGAGGATAAAAGGGTGGGCAGGGGAAGAACCATGTATGTCACCTTGAGCTACTTAGAGGAAAGGCAGGTTACAGGTGCAATAAACAAACAAACAAAAGGGGGTTTGTCCAAGGTTCTGTCTAATCCAATGTTAGTCTAACTAAAGTCCCAGTCCTTTCAGTGGGTCTACTCTAAGTAGGACTAACACTGGATACAACCCACTCTTTTAAATTCTCATAATATGGGGACTCATCTAATGAGACTGATGGACAGGAGATGACAAAAAGAAACTGTTTGTTCACAGAATGCATAATCAATGCATGGAATTCACTGTCACAAGATGCAGTGTTGGTTACTGGTTTAGGCAAGTTGTCAGAGAGGATTGTACAAATATGAACATAAGAAGAATGGACCAAGGGTCCATCTAGTCCACATTCGACTCACACAGTGGCCAACCAGCTGCCCATGGTAAACCCACAAGCTCAACATGAGTCAACAGCACCCTCCTACCCATGTTCCCCAACAACTAGTATACTGATACTGGAGGTAGCATTTAGCCATCAGGACTAGTAGCCATCGATAGCTATATCCTCCATCAATTTGTCTAATCCCCTTTTAAAGCCATCCAAATTGTTGGCCATCCCCACATCTTGTGGAGGTGAATTCCATAGTTTAACTATGTGCTGTGTGAAGAGGTGCTTCCTTTCTCCTGTCCTGAATCCCTACCAATCAGCTTCATGGGATGACCCTGGGCTCTAGTATTAAGAGGGAGAAAAATGTCTCCCTATCCACACCGCACACAATTTTATACACCTCTATCATGTCTCCACTTACTCACTTTTTTTCTAAGCTAAATAGTCCCAGATGCTGTAACCTTTCCTCTTAGGGGAGTCACTCCAGCCCCTTGATCATTTTAGTTGAACTGCACTTAGATAGATAGGTCTACTGCCATTGGCCATTGGCCATGATCACTCAAATGGTTCAGCGGTGGGATCCTGGAATACCAGCCACTGGGGGACACACGGGGAGAGCTGTTGCCCCCGCGGCTTGTGCTTAAGGGCTTCTCGCAAGCATCCAACTGGCAATTTCTGTGGACAAGAGGGGCTCTTGTGGTGTCGATCCAGCACGGCTCTTCATATATTCTCACCACAACAGGGCTGGCAAGCAATATGTCCTCCAAGCACGGGATGATCTCCCTGTCCTGCGCTGAGGGCCCAACCCCACCCTCACCCATCATCCCGTCAAAAGGAGGAAGGCAGGAGAGGAGCAGGAGCCGCCTTCCTCCCCGCCGAGGGCCAGCGAGTGGGAACGGCCCCGAGCTCCTATGGTCGCTGCGGCTGCTGCTCCTTCTCGCTCGCGAAGATGAGATAATCTTCCCACCCGTGTTCCCCATCTTCACACCCCGCCCTTTCCCGCCTCACCCCCCCCCCCAAAAAAAAACCCGCCAGAGAGCCAAGCGGCTGCTGGTAATTCCTCCGCTGGCGGGCGGCGATCCCAGAAAGATGCCTCCCAGCCAGCCCGGGCGGCGAAGACGAGCCGGGAAGCGTGCGAGGAGGCTGGGCGCCCGAAGGACGCGGGGGGGCTGGGGGCAATGAAGGCTTCGGGCGGCCTCCTAATTAAAGAGACGTGGGCTCTCCCCGCCCCTCCCTGCCCGGGCTGGGACAGCTCTCTTTACGTCTGCGGGGAGGCGGCATAAGAAGAGGGTGGCGGCGAGCGGCAGCCGCGCTGGAACTTCAGCGGCAGCCGGCGAACGCGGCGCTCGCGGGGCTGCCACGCGGGACTTGGGCGCTGGCTGTCCACCCACTTGCAAGCCGATACGATCTGACTCTGCCGCGGCGGCCGCCTCGCTCACGGACTCTCCCTATAAGCCTATATAAAGCGCGGCCATGGAGTAGGTGGAGGCGGCCAGACGGCGTGCGCCGCCACAGCGAAAGGAGCGCGCCGGAGCGGCCAGCCGAGCGCCGGAGCGCGAGCGAGGCCAGGCCAGGCCAGGCGTGCCCCCGCCCGTGCGCCGCGGCAGGCTGCGCATCCCCGCCAAGGAGCGGGGCGCTCTCCCGACCGCCGTCCAGGGGCTGAGGCAGCCGGAGGCAGGTAACGCTCCTCGGGACGCGAGCGCCGCACTCAAGAGGCAGGCGGCGGGCTAGCGCGCCCGCGATCACCGAGGGCGAGGCGAGGCGCGGCGGCGCGGAATCGCCGCTTCCCGCCAAGTCCGGCAGGCGCCTCGGCACGCTGAGGGCGTCTCCAGAAGGTGTCGCTTGACTGCTCCCCTCAGGCGCAGCCCGGCCGCCCGCCGGAGAGATGCGCTCCTCTGCTCCCCGCCGCCCCGGGGGCAGCGGGCCTGGCTCCGAAGCCGCCCCGCCGCGAGGAGCGCCCTAGAGGGGCCTGTTTCGTGCGCCGTGTGGAGGCGCTCGCCTCCCGAAGCTCGTGGCGCTGTGGCCCCGTCTCGGGCGCGCGGGGGTCCGGCGACTGAGGGCGGTGCTCCCTCGCGTGGGTTAACGCGGTGCTCCGTGGCGAAAGGCCGGGGCGAGCGGGGCGGGGAGGTCTGGCTGGGCGGGGTCCCTCTGGGGAGGGAGGCAGCCGGGGAAGAGCCAGCCGAGCGCTTGGAAGCCCCATCACGCCGAACGACGGGGCTTAGTTGAACTTCGGCGGGGCTGAGCCTTCTTTTCCCCTCTCTTTTCCCGTCACCCCTCCCCTGGGAGAGGGGACGGCTCGCTCTCGGAATTCAGACCCTCTGCGCGGAGCATCCCAAGCCGCTCGGAGGAAGGAACGCCTGGCCTGGCGCGTCCGGGCGGACGGGCGTTCCCAGCCTCGGGGTGGGCTCAGCGGACACGGCCCCGAATGCTGCACCTGCCAAAGGGGCTGCGCGGGGTCCGCCCAGACGTTGCTTCCACCACGTCTGCGTCGACGCGGGAAGACTCCATGGAGAGGGTTTTGGACAGCCTCCAGAACCAGCTCACTGGGTGTTATCCACCCCGGGGTAATATACCGGTGCGTGGATGCGAACCACTTAGTAAGTTGGTCGTCTATAGCGAGGGTGGGCAGCTTGTGGGATCTACAACAAGCGGGAGCTGGAACGCCTTGCTTATCTACTGTAGAACACTCAGATCTAACTTCTGCCCGCTGCTGGGTCTATAAGGACTTGGCAGGCAACGAGGACCTCCCCAAACCAGAGGCACGCAAGGGACTAGTAGAGTTCTTAGCAGCTCAATAGAGACCACCAGCTTGTACACGCATACCTTGGTGAGTTATCCCTTGAGAAACAGCCATCTGTATGCACCTGCAGAATGCTGTGTAAAGCTCACAAAACTTTTCCAGCAAGAGAAGGATGACGCTGTAGCTTATCATAGGCTAAACCGGTTGAGGATCCCACAGCTGACTTGGGGTAGATGTACTGGCTTTGGTGTAAGAGTAAAGTGGAATCGGAAGGTGGTCCCAACAAATCCTTAACCACTAGGTCACACTGCTGTGGGCTTGCCCCGCCCCGTTCAGAAGAAACATTGATTCCCAATGTCCCGTTCATGTTAAGAGAGGGGTGGGTAACCACTGCACATGGGACTTCTATTCAAGGGGTGGGTAACCACTGCACATGGGACTTCTATTCAAGGGGTGGGTAACCACTGCACATGGGACTTCTATTCAAGGCTCCAGCATATTCCAGATGAACAGAGTTCAGGTTTTGCTTTTGAAACTGCAATCAGGAGTTTCTTCTGCTGTCTGCTGCTCTGATACCTTAAAAGCACAGCTTCCCTGAAACCTCCGCTATCCTTCCAAGAACTGTGCTTTTTAGCCTCAGTGGGGGATATGTGGTTGTGCTTCCCCCTTGTTTTTGAAGTCAAGGTTGTAATTTTGCTTCTTCATTTATCTACCTTCTGCTTGAAACAAGTCTCAGCAAACTCCGTGGAACTTCTGAATACCAAGTGTAGGATGGGGCTATTAGGAGAATGCCCCTGGGGAGTCCGATTCCCCTACTACTGCTCGCTCCTTCTTGGCTAAAGAGCATAGAGCTACACCACTGTACAGCAGCTGAGAGCATCTGTATCTCTTTTATTGAGAGGGAGAGAAGGCAGAAATCAGAACTCTCGTTTCTTTAACAAGCAGAGAATATTTTAATGCAACTTTCCACTGTTTGAGCAGATGTCACCCTCACTGTGATGCTTGCCTTTCCTTCTCCCCACACCGCCTCCCAAATCCCCCCCCCCCGTTTCAGGGAATAAACTAGGAAGAACGTGGTTCCATTTTCCTTGCTCCGCTCATCTATCCTCCAGAGTGCAATGGGCAGACTCCTACGGTCTCCTGCGCTGGTGGTGCTGGTGCTGGTGATGCTTTCAGCAGGACATGGCAAAGAGAGATCCGAATCTAGCGCAGGGCTGAAGGAAAGGCAAAACCTCTTAAACCTGATCATGGAAATCATTCAGGAACTGAAAAAGTACCATCTGGAGGACGAGGAGGAAAACGGAGTTCAGTACAAACAAGACTACCTTTTGGACCGAAGGGAAGTACCCGATTATGGAGTATACTCAGAAGAACAGCGAGTTGGTAAGTCAACTGCGTTGTGTGTTAGGGTCCTTGTCTTTCCCTGTTTACAGAAAAGAGAATTCGGCCATCACTCTGCTGTTCACATTTGAGAAGTCTTCCCAGGTGACTTTGCAAATTGCCTCAATCTTTATGATGGGAAATTCTTCAGTAAGAAACTGCTTGGATGGTAAATGCCAGGGTAGGAAAGCTCCCCACTCACTGGAACAATGAAAAGAAGACCTCTCAATGCTAAAGGCTCTTCTTCAGCACTGGATGGCACTGAAGAGCAAAACCAATAGGTTGAAATGTGAGAAGCATCAAGTAGAGGATTGTTTTATGGGTCTAGCCCTGTGCTCCAAGGTCATAGTCCCTATTTCTTACTCTAGTCCAGCTTTCCCAACCTGGTGCCCTCTAGATGTGTTGGACTACAATTCCCAGCATTCACCAGCCATGCTGGCTGAGGGATGCTGGGAACTGTAGTCCAGTACATTGGAAAGCGCCAGGTTGGGAAAGGCTGCTCTAGGAAATTGCAGTTTGAAATTCCTCATTTGAAACACCCTTTCAGAAGTCTCCTTTCAAAACTTTTCCACAACTCAAGCACTTTTTTCCAAAAGTGAGGGTAGCCTGATTATTCATACTTTTCATCTCCAGCGTTCCTTTACAATGCAATCCTATGCGGCTGTTTTCCTTTATTCGCCCTAGCAACTCCCAGCTATGTTTAGTAAGCCATGGCTTGTAGCTTGCTCTCGTGAAATTAATGGGAATTTTGCCAATGGCTTCTAGAGGAGCAGGATGGCATCCCTAGAGCCTACTGTGTCTTTCAAAACTCTTTATTTCTACAATATGACAAGTTAATCTCTTTCACATTTTCAGTGCATTTCTAATGACATTTCATAGTCAGTCTTCAGGTACAGTCTGACTAAACACATAGGGGGGCACTTGTGCCTGACAGATTTACTATTTCTGCATATGCAGACTCTGAACTTGCCTTTCTTGGTCTCTGCACAGAATTGAAAATCCATATTTGACTGTCACTCACTCAGAGGTCTCCCTCAGGTTTTCTACTTCCTTGATTTTAGGATTAAGATTTAGCCTTCTAATGGAAGAGTTAAACAGGTGCTTAAGCAGAGGTTTTTCAATTGCAAAATCTACTTTGCTCTCCTTCCCATCACATACAACTTCTTGCTTGAAAAACACCTCCCTGTCCCCACTTTGGGAGAGCTGGGTGCTTTATTTTTTGTTTTTTCTCCAAATATTTGCTTTATTTACTGCAGTTCTTCAATGCTTTATTTAAAAACAAACAAACAAAAGAACCCACTTAGTTTTGAAATCTACTCAGGGGAGATGGCTTTATGACTGACACAAGAGCCAACCCATTACTATTGTGCAAAATAGGTTTCTTCTCTAAGCTAGAACAGCAGCTGCCCCCCAGGCCTATAGCCAGCCTAAAAGTTCAGGGACGACGACAAAAGAGTAGGGAAGATAATTCATATTAAAGACAAAATTGTACACTGCATTTTAATTATTTGTTTGTTAAAAATGTAGGGGGCAGAGAACATTTAGGAGGGGGCAGGCCCCACGAGCTACAGGCCTGCTCCCCGCCTTTCCCTGATCCTCCAGAGAAGGCTATAGGTATGTCAGATGTGCAACAAATGTACTTCTACAGCAGGCGCACTGTTTCCCTTGTTCTAACAGCTTCCCTGGCTGTATGTCTGTAAACAGTCTAACACTTTCTCCCTCTCTACTTCAATGAAAGCAATGGGATTTGAAAGTGCTATCCACTGAGTTCAACAGGACTTACTTCGCAGTTGATAGATAGATAGATAGATAGATAGATAGATATATGATTGAATATAAGAAGAGCTATGTTGGATCAAACCAACAACCTGTCTAGTCCAGCATCCTGTTCCCACAGTGGCCAACCAGATGCCTCTGGGAACCCCACAAGCAGGAAATGAGTGTAATAGCACCCTCCTGCTGATGTCCTCTAGCAACTGGTGTACACAGGCATACTGCCTCTGATACTCGAAGTAATGTAGAGCCATCATGACTAGAAGCCATAGATAACCTTATCATCCATGAATGATTAGAAGTGTACATGTACTAGAAAATTAACATTAATTTAATTAACGAATTAAATTAATCCATCCCCTTGAAAATGGGAATTTAGGCTTATGATAAATACTAATTAAGATATAAGCCAGTTTCTAGGTTCCATTACACACTCTAATGTTTTTGAGAAATGTAACCTACTACAGATATATACAGATGAAATTATAGAGATTTTGTAGAATGAAAACTGCACCAGCATCTATGGTCCTACTGAGTTCTAAGGCACAGAGTAGGTCAGGAATAGTTAAAAGAACTGCCCCTTTCCACAAGCATTAGAGATATCAATGGAAGATTTAGGCCCCACCCCACGATGGCCCAAGTGCACTCCTTATTCTTTCCCATATACATTAATTGCTATAAAGCACAACAGGAAAAGAAGGGGGACATTTCAAAATAGTGCAAAGCATTATTTATTGGAAAATACCCATCATCCTGATGCATCTGAAGCTTGAAGGTTTTCCTTAGGACCATATTTTTTTCTTGGCAACTCTATTAGTAGGTTCTTAGTGAGAGCTCTCACAAAGCACTGCCCTCGGATACAACAGTGGTACAACATGGCTATGAGAAAAACCAGCCCACTGCACCTGACAGTAAAAGATAACCAAAAGTTTACTGCAAGGTGTGTGTGTGTGTGTGTGTGTGTGTGTGTCTGTGGTTATTCCTGTAAGATGCAGGCCCTCCCTCCCTACGAATGTTGACTGTCACAATGTCAGTCAATTAGCTAGCATTAGTAAGATGTTTGTCTAAATCTTAAACTTGCCTATCTGGAAGTAAGTTCCACTGACAGTAAGACTGTAGTCTTTGGCTGTATACAGGACTGTGTATATTCTGCACTAAAATAAACATAATCATCAGTATTATTCATAAAAATACGAATAATTCAACTCAAGCAATCCAAATAATGCACCGCAACTGTTAAATTTGATCAGTTTCCCCTATTCTGTATACTTTATTCTGGTTTTGATAGACATAGAAAAGACAAGAAGCTGTTGTAAGACCCTGAAGTCCTGGGACGATTCCAGGTTTGAATACTAGAAATCTTATTCAACATTCTTGCCGAGTTCTGAACTTATTTGATTGATAGTCCATCTTTCCACAAAAAATGGTGCTCAAGGCAGCTTAATTAAAACAGATTTAATTAAAGCAACAAAGAAATAAACAGCACCCAACCCAAAAGAACCCCTTCTGCACCAAACCAGCTTACATGCCAAGGCCTACCTGAATAAAACTGTCTTTATCTGCCAGGAGAAGGACAACAATGAGCTACTCTTGGCAGGGAGTTCCCGAACCTGGGAGTAGTCACCAAGAAGGTCCTCTCTTGTGTCCCCTCCAAACGTGACTGATGGAGGTGGAGCCAAGAGAAAGGCCTCCCCCGAAGATCTTGAAACTCAGACAAGCTCATACGGGACAATGCAGTCTTTCAGGTAGCCTGGTTTCAAGTCATATACGGCTTTACAGGTCATAACCAGCACTTTGACTTGTGCCTGGAACAGACTGGTAGCCAGGGAAGCTGTTAGAACAAGGGAATCACATGCTCCCAGTAACCAGCTGCAGTCTACAGTCTGGCTGCAACATTCAGGACCAGCTGAAGTTTCCAAACAGTTGTCAAAGGGAGCTCCACGTGGAGCCTGTTACAGTAGTCTAAATGGGATGTAACGAAAGCATGTGCTACTGTGGTTAGATCTTCAGGAATACGCACTTGGCACACTGTCAGCTGTGCAAATGCGCTCCTGCCTACCCCTGAAGCTTGGGCACCCAGATTCAGGGCTGAATCCAGATGTAAACCCAACTGCAAACCTGAGTCCTCAAGTGGCGTGTTCACTGCTGTCCCACATGAAACGTTTGTTGTACTTATCAGGGAAAGTAATCTCCTAACTCTTTTTCTCTGCTGTGCTAATTTTTAACATGCACAGAGATTTATCATTATTTTTACATAGGGAAGCATTCAAAACTATGATCCCCAGGTGCAATCTGAAGTAACAGAGTCAACTTCTGTCTACAACTTCATATTGTAGTGTAAAATGTGTAGTGTAAAAGAGCTTTTCAGGAAAAAGAAAGAACACAACAATTAATACAGGGATGAGGAGCTGTTTGGGGCCTGGATTGCCCCCCTGAACGCCCCCTGTGGGCCAGATAATGTAAAGACATCATCAGATCCCCGGTCAAAGCTTCTCCAGCTGCCGCTTTGGCTGTGGAGCCAGCTGCACCCAGGCTTTCTCTAGCTAGCATGTTGTGTTTCTTTGATGTCCTGTAGTTTCTCTGATGTAAAGTCATTTCTCCATTGTTATGTAAAGTCCCTTCTAGCAGATCTTTCTGGGTTTGCGGGAGCTTCTCATTGCAAGCAGAGAGGAGAAAGGGAGAAAGGGGTTTTTGCAAGCAATAAGTGTGGGGCAGAGTGATGGAATGGGGCAAAATTGAGGGGCTGAGCTGCTCTCAGTGGGGGCCTTCAGATACTGCATTGGAGAACCAGGGATTTTGGCTTCTTCAGGGAAATCTGCACACATGTGGAAAATTAGTTCTCTCCATTCATAGTAATGTAGAAGCAGGGAGGAGCCTGGACAGGGGCAGGAAACAAGCCTCATTAATTGAGCAGCCCCTGCCAGTTTGATGACATTCAGTTCTACTCCCTGTACCCCACCCGGAAGTATGTTCCTTTCAAGCACTGTGTGACCCCTGAAAACACTTGGCTTATTTTGCTTCACGTTCCCTGACAGACCAAAGCTGATTCCATGAAAATCCAGGTAATAGTCCAACATGCTTCTCATTCCATTGTCATGAAGATTGCCCTCTGGATGGAGGGAAGCCCATGAAGGTGCTGGATTTCAGAGGGAGCCCTAGCCTCCGTGGGCCAGAGGATCCCCAGCACTGTACTAAGACAACGAAAAATAAGCAACCAAATTGGGATATATAGTATCAAATGATACTACACTTTACAAATATATGTAAAAAAAATTGATAGCCACATAAATTAAAAGTAAGCAAGTTAATGCATTTTTAGAGTAAATAAACATGAAAATAGCAATAACAAATGCTAAACATGTTTCGACTATAAATTGGCCTTCAGTGGTCTAATAATAGCACACTCACAACTTTTTACATATACCTATGGGGAAAAACACAGAACTCTGCCTCTCAGCCATATCTGTCAAATAATCAAGCCAGTGTGGTGTAGTGGCAAGAGTGTTGGACTACGAGCTGGGAGATCCGGGTTCTAGTCCCCACTCGGCCATGGAAGCTCACTGGGTGACTTTGGGCCAGTCACAGACTGTCAGCCCAACCCACCTCACAGGGTTGTTGTTGTGAGGATAAAATGGAGAGGAGGAGGATAATGTAAGCCGCCTTGGGTTCCTTGCAAGAGGAAAAAAGGCGGGGTATAAATGCAATAAATAAATAAATAAATAAATGAAACCATAATATAGCAGTGTTGTCACTTGTCACCCCTTCAAGGCTGCGATCATACCCATATCAAGGGAAAAGTTAACAAACAAAATCTTTATATATCTACAGTCCCATGCTACAATTTGAACACCTCTAAGATCTCAAATGCCAATAGCAGGCAGATTTGGCCAACACAGGGCTCTGTTTTTTTCCACATGTGAATGTGAGAAGTTGTGACTGTGATATTTCTGCACTGAAGACCAACTTGTGGTTGAGACACATTTGGTGTTGATGAGTATTTTCATGTTTATTTACTCTAGATACGCATTATGTTGCTTGTTTGTAATTTTTGTGGCTATACATTTGTTACATGCATTTGTAAAATGTTTGTGGAATGCATCTATTTATTTATTTGATATTATTTTTCCAACTTAATTGTTCTTTTTTTTTTTTAGAACTCCCTTTAAGACAACAGAAAATCTGCTTAATCAATGGATTGAGCTCAATGTATAACCACTCTACAGTACTTAATTAGAACACAACAGCTGTATACTAGTGAACCTGTTCTAACCAAAATAAGTGTTATAAAATGCCAACTTCTGAAAGACTTTCCCCAGCAGCTTTGCTGCCATTGAAAGCAACCACTAGCTAGAACTCCCTATCAATCTTCTAATGTGTCTGACTGTCCCTGGGGGACTTTTGAGAGAAACATCTAAGCATTTAATGTGGTGCATGACATAATTGGGTCAAATATGATAAGGTCAATGCAACTGAGCTTACTTAGCTTTACTGAGCTTTAATTAACTTACTGAGCTTTACTTCTATACTTAGAAGTAAATAAATGGTGAATTTCGAGAAATGTCTAAACTCACCAGTGAATCAGATCTGGTTGGAAGTGTTCTGACTTTAAATGCGATAAAAAGATTCCAAGGGAATTCAAAGGCCACTTAGGCATTCATTTATGGTAAAATAAATAAAATATAGTGTTTCATGTGCAATCACAATTAAGACATCGATGTAAGTAACTAAAAGCAATAAAATATGACACTAAATCAAGGAGACAGCTACAAGCAGCTAAAGAGGATTTCAATAAACTAGTTACTTTCCCCTCCATTGAATACAAGATGTGGGAAAGCAAACCCCTGGAGTAAAGAATGAAGTAGTTTACTACAGGGTTTTTTTTCCCTCCCTGCATGTTTTGTTCCAATGCTGTGGCTACATTTCCTGTAAAGAAATTGTTGTTCAGCCAGTTTCTTAAATATCAACATTTGCCTGTCCTGGATAAGGTTCGGTAATTGGTTGTGAGGAACTGAATCACAGAAACAAATGACAGTCTAAAGATTCAATAAGCCAAAGTCTAGGTTGTCCTTGTTCATTATGAGCATCTACACTTCTGTGTAAGTAAGGATGTGTAAAAGAATATAATGTGAAACTTTTTTTAACATGATCATGGAACAACAGGTAGCCTCTAATGAAAGTAGATTTACATATTGTGCTGACATTTCCATTAATCACCACATAACCTAAGTAGTGGCATCTACGTTTTCACTGAAGTACTCTGAAACAGCTCAACTGATCTCCATGAACATGCTGTCATTTGAAAATCCATGGTGTGCAACCAGTGTTATGCAATTTAAGAAAAGATGAATGGACTCTGGATTTCAAGTATGTCACCCACATTATCCTTATTATTCAGTTCCCTAGACTTAAGCTGACCAGCCCCACTTCTGTTATATTAGAACAGCTTCACTTGGAGCAGCTACAGAAGCCATGACACTTTTGCTTGCAAAGCACCACTAGGACATCATGGCATATCAACCAAAGGAATCATTAGGTGGACCTGCAGAGAAGCTAGAGTTTGAGGAGACTGCAAGAGTCACTGTGGTGTAGTGATTAGTGTGTCGGACTAGGACTGGGGAGACCCATGTTCAATGACCACTGGGCCATGAAGCTGAGTGACTGGGCCAGTCAGTATATCTCAGCCCGGCCAACTTCACCAACCAGGCTGTTGCGAGGACAAAGTGTGTGTATGTGTTTAGAATCATAGACGCTACTTTGAGTTCCTTGGAAGAAATGTGAGGAATACATGTAACAAGTAAGAGTGTTCACAGATAGAAGGTTCCCAAGTTATTGAAATGTATGTGCATTGTACTTTATCACTGCCTGCTATTGTGCACATCCCTGTTAGTATGCGGATGCAGATTCAACTGCCTGGGTATGAAATGCTAGTAATATACGAAGTAAGTCTGAAGGTAACTGTGGCTCAAATGTTTTTCTGGAGTTTAATGTTGTACATGTACTCTGCACTTGTCTGTTTTTGTTCACTTTTACTAGTGATTATATTACAACCACAGTATTTGGGGGTAGGAATCCCTAATTAAAATCTTCAGCTAAAAATTCAGTGGGTGGTTTTGAGCACTCACAGCCTCCTCCCCCCTGGGCAATATTAGGATAATATTGGTCAACTTACAGAGTTGTTGAAAGGAATGCAGAGAATATATGTGAAGTTGAGTACTTAGGGATAAGCAGGCTGTAAATACCATATTCACAATAAACGGCAAGTTGTGTGTATGTGTGGGGTGGCTAGCTGAAGACTATTGCTATGATAATACTACAACACACACACACACCCTTCACTTCCAGACTAGGTCCAGGACAGCTAGGGACAAAGTAATAATCATTTAACCCCCAAGTATACACATTTAGTTTTGTGGTACAGAACACAACTTCATTTTTAGATGATGCACACATATCTTGTAGCAGTCTTCTTCTTAGAAGAGACATTCCATCCTAACTGAGAGAGAAGTGTCTCTTCCAAACTAGTGGCTGCCAACCAGTTTTTGTAGGTACTCGTATTAAAACAAATATTTTTTGGGGAAAAGTGCTTCACTAGGACACATTTAGTTGATCAAAAGTCTTAAGAATTCAATCTAACAGATTACTTGATTCAAGTCACAGCCCCGTTAACCACTACTGATGCCTTGCAGTGTGAACATAAGAATTCCTACTTGGGAAATCAGTCCACATTATTGCAATGGCACTTATTTCCCAGAATTGTGACCAAGATTGCAGCTGTCCATTCCCATCCACCTTTACTCAAAATTCTATTGATTCCCGTGGGAGCTAAGCCTAAACACTTGTTTAGGGGTAGTATAATTTTCTGGAACATAAGCTTTTGTTCCATTTTTACAAAGGACAAATAGCGGGACTATACTTTGGTTGTAAGATCTATGAAAATGCCATTGCCCTCTTCAACCAGTTTTAATTTTTTATTCTGAACTGGAAACTAAGGTACAGAACAAGAATGATGATTCTAGTACAGTGAGTGTCCTTCATTCCTTTTAACAGAAATAGTTCCTAGAGATCTGAGAATGAAAGACAAGTTTTTAAACCATTTAACAGGTAAGCAGAATTAAACATTTGTATATGTTTATTTTAGTCATTGTTCTCTTTCTTAATGGTACCAATCCAACTCATCAGTTGCTTCTTTTCTTCCCCCAGGTCATCTTTATTTTGGTCCAAAATGCACTAAACACTTCCATAGACTTTACCACCATACAAGAGATTGTACCATCCCTGCATGTAAGTGCTATTATCCAAGACGAGAACCAATTGCCAGCCACTGAACATAGTTGTAGCTTAAGGCTTGTCATCCTGTGCTTTTATCATTCCATTCAATAAAGGAGCTTGCAGAGTTACATAAATTAAACAGACTACTGCTGGGTATAACAAGGCTTCAATTTGAATATACAGTACATATACTTGTGGACCATAAAATAAGTTTCATCTCACATTTGCTAATCCTAAAGTTGCATTCCGTGGGAAGGTATTTTAAATTGCTATTGCTGCAATTCTTCTGTGAGGTCTAATGGCTCTAATTTCATAAAATTTCACTTAAAGTGTACTTTCTGCAGGCAGCCAATGTGTACTCCAATTATGTCAACTCCTTTGACAGGTTTATGTGTAGTAACTTGGAACTTACTAGTACATTAGATAACACTCATTAATGAATCAAATCTGTTTTGCCTTTGCAGCACTGGGATAAGAAAAAACACAGTTGAGAAATGGGTTTCCAGCACTACAATTGGCAGGAATCACAGTTGATAACTAACATTAGGCCTATTAAGATTATGTATTTCCCCTCATTCTTTGGAATACAGCCATAATCTAAGTTCCTAACTATGTTGATAACTCTGTCATTACTGTGTTTGATTTTCTGTACTCTGTGAACACCATTCTGAGAAGGTAGCCTACAAAAATGGGGCACTACCAGTAAAACAGTTTCTGTCCAGCTTCTGTAATACATCAGAGGAATCATTACATGACAAAAATATTTTTAGCAAAGTGAGAAATGATAAGGGTGGGGATTAGCTCTCTCTGCTGGTAAATTCTCTTGGATAGATTTAGACTTTAGTTCAGATATCCAAGTTCAACTGCAAATGGCACATGCATGTATTACTACCTCTTTAACACACAGAGACCAGCAGGAAATAAATATACTTATTTGAAATGCTACACACATGCACAATTTATGTATCACAAGTATTTTGTACATAGGTATCTGTACTCAAGTACAAATAATTGCATAAGAAAAATATTTTTTTCCTAGAATGTTAGCAGATGCATAGCACATTGCAGGTTATAATATCTGCAAGAGGATGAATCTTTCATCTGCAAAATATGTTTCCCTCTTATCCCATAGCACAGGTTGGGCTGATAATTAGTCTCTCCCAGTGTCAGAGTCTGCTCAGTTGACAAGTTAGCAAACTGATAGGTTCTGTTACACTGTCACTGTAACCTTCAGTGTACTTAATAGACCATCTAACAGAGTCAGTGTGGTCTAGTGATTAGAGTGTTGGGCTGGGACTCAGGAGAGCTGGGTTCTAGTCCCCAGTTGGGCATGAAGCTCACTTTGTGACTTTGGGTCAGTCACTGACTTTCAGCCTTGCCTACCTCACAAGACTGCTGTGAGGATAAAACGAAGAAAAGGGAGAGATCATGCATACTGCCTTGGGCTTCTTGAAGGGAAGTAGGGATATAAATGTAATGTATCTAAACCTTTTAACTTCTCTCCCTCCAGTAGCCTTAGCCTGACTTAGCAGCCAATTAAATACCTTGGCTCACATTTTGATTTCAGGTTAGGTTTACCTATTCATTCTTGGCAAATGTTCATAAAAATTACTTGCATGTGCAAGTTGGATACATATCATTTGCTGTATTAGAAAAAAATATTCATTGTATTGCCCGTTTCAGCAGAATTTTCCATATCAGATGAACTTTGTATTTGTACTATACAAATTCTTAAAAGTTGGGCTTTACACACACAGTACTATATTAATATTTGATATTTAAACCAAGTTTCAGTAAATCTCCACTAAAAAAGTGAAGACTCCCTAAATGGCGTCTTCTCAGGTTATAGTTCTCATAATATTTATTACTTGAACAAATGTTGCAGGTATGACTCTTCTAATGTAGAGCAGGAAAACTTCTCAAACAGAAGGTGGACACTGCACCAATTCTTTCCTTCTAGTTTTCAACATGAAAATTTTCCTTTTTTTTTTGGCTAGTTCACTGATAACAGTAAAATAGAACTGTCATTTCTATTCACTGCTAAATACTGAAACATTCTGTTCGCTGGCCAGCATGCATTGCAGTTCTTGCCCAGTCATGCATTGCATCTCTTCCTACAGTGCATATTCATAGGCATGGCAAGTTAACATGTCTAGTTGACTGTTTTCATGTACACACACATTTCTTTAATATTTATTAGTGAAGAGATCCTTCATGATCCTATGCAGTCAGAAATAAGTCCAAGTTCAAGGATGCTTCCTACCAATACTGTCTACATAGGATTATACATGCAACATATAAAAACATTCCTTTAAAAAATCTAAACATCACATTTATACAGTTGGCTTCTCAAGCATATAGGTTCAAGCAATAATTTAAAAATAAACCATTTCAAAACAAATTGTAATGGGTTTGCAATCTCTTGTATAAACTACATTTTTGAAAAGTAAAAAACTCAAGATATGCTGCATTCTTTGTTAACTTCTACTTATGATCTTTTCACTGCAGACTATAAAAGATGTGCCAGGCTTCTTACTCGGCTGGCAGTAAGTCCAATGTGCATGGAAGGATAAGGTAAGCTTTTTGAAAGAACCAATTGCACTTTGCTTGTATACACACAGCAGCATCTCCATTGTAGATATGATAAATTCATGACTGTTGGCACAATAGCTCTTTGGCTAAGGTATTCCCTTTTCAGAGAGAGTGACGTAACACGCTTCATTTGGAAAAATACTGGCCATAAATAAAAGGATCCCCCCTACTGGAAAGCAACATAAAGACTCTCAGCCATCAAATGTGAATTGTTCAGAGCAGTATGCAGTTAGTAGATAGTGCATTTGCTTTTTAAAAACAAAGCACACCAGGTGCAGCTGATTTTTCAGGAGTTGAGTCAGCATCTATTTCTCTGTATTGACAGTGGATGTTTTTCTATTTGCAGCTGTAGATTTACTATGTATATTTTAATAAAGCTTAATATATACATGTAGAAGTGATTAAAATATCTGATAATTTAGTTATAATATGCTCATAGCATGAACAGACATTATGCAAATTCAGTTGCATTTGCCCTCTAAACTCCAAATTTATATTTTGCTAAACTACCTGCTTAACCACAGTAAGCAATATTGGGGATCATAGATGCTCCAAAGACAAAAGACTCAGTTCTTTCCTCTTGGAACCAGAAGAAATGTAGTACCCTTCTTTTCAGCCCTTATGAGAAAAAACAGCGTAGTCACTAGATATAATAAAACAAAAAAAGAATTTACATCAGTATCATTCCCTCAAGTTCCAATTTTCAGGCTGCTGTTGCTTATGAAGCCAAAATAGCACCACCCACATTTATCAGCAAGGTTGGGGTCAATCTTGAGGTTTGCAGAAGTACAAATATTTAGGAAAAAACCTAAGTAGGGAACCTCCAAAAGGTGTAGTGAGGACTGAGCATGCTCAGTGGCCACAGAACCCTGACTGCTAAAGTGGGGGAGGAAATGGAAAAACAGGGAGGGGAAATGGAGTGCCTGGACTCATCAGAGCTCTGCACTGCAACATTTTGTTGCAGGTTCTACTTGTTTTTTATATTTGTTTCTTACTTTCTTATGATAAAACCATTTTACAGAATTGCAGCAACCAGTCTTTTAAAAATAAGAACCATCAGCTTATGTCATGCACAGTGATGATAGTCACAAGTAGGGAAATCCATGAATTGCAACAGTAGTACAAATATAGTATAATCCTTGGCCACCCAAGGTCTAGGTTCATAAATTGTCAAGGGTTTTTCGCACTGGCCTACGCCCCATTCCCTGAGAAAAAAACAAGGAATCAATCCAGATTTTATTTAGTATTTCAGATCATTTGTTGAAAATTAAAGTGAAATATTTTACCATCTCATGACAGTGAGAAAGTAAGCTTTTTGTTGTTTTGTTTCAGATGCTATTACAATCAAAGGAGGAAATATAAAGAATCAAGAGAAGTGCCTTGGAAACCAACAGGGAAATTGAACCCAACTTCTTTGTAACATATTCCATTGTGAACAAGAGATTTATTTTTGCAAGTTGATGGACTACTTCCCATAAATCTTTAAACATGTGTTTTGTATACTGTCACCACTGTTTACAGATACACATTCTTTATGGTAAAAAACCTACCAAAACAACTTAAATGTTTTATACTTTAAAGCCTCCCAACATCAGATGTGTTGTATTGCCAAAAAATCCAAAGAATTACCAACATTTCAAGTACAAACATGTTTCATTCCAAGATGTCACGGGACAATGTCAAGGAAACCTTTCTGTGAAGAAGGTATCACTTGATATCTTTCTTGCTTATGCAATTCAAAGTGTTTAGTCACAGACTTTTCATAAATCTGTTACGTTGTACTCATAAGAGTGCAAACTGCATGCCATGTGCAACAGATGAACATGCTTAAGTAAAACTTGGATTCTGTATCCACTCTAAAAGGCCATCTGTTTTCTGTACAATACAGGTATAAACATTCCAGCTAAATGTGCAATATGTAAATACTGTAAATAACATACCTAAGTAATAAAATGTTTGGTATATAACTTGGCTCTTTATGAATATTCTTCACACTTCCTAGTGGTAGTTTTGAACATACAAAATTATTGCACTAGAGATAATAACTAGCAATGCAAAATAGAGCTAATTAAATTGTATTTTTTAAAGTGAATTGACATTTCACATGATGGGAGTAGCACACATGACAACTACTTGACAGCATGTTTCAACAGCATCCTTGGAAATAGTTCTTTCAGAATGGCAATCCACCCCATACTTGTTCGTGCATCCTGCCTTAGTCAATCATGATGCTAACTGTAGCTATGCTTCACTTACTTCCACCAAACGGTTACCACCACTCTGTGTTATGAATGCTTAAAGCACGAGAATGTTGCGGATTCATGTGCACAAATCATTTTGCTACTTCTTCAAAATGGTAAGGATAGATGGACTACCAGACTACAGATGAAGAACAATGCAAAACAGTGCACACTTCCTCGGTTTCATCCTTTAGCTGGGAAAGAACACTGGCAGGGGGAAGGACCTAAGAGCCCTGGAGTAAACCAAAAGCCCATATAGTACATCATTCTATTCCTCACAATGGTCAACCAAATGTTTCTGGGAAAGCTCAGCAGCAGGCAACAGCCTTCATCTGGTATAAACCACAAGCTACTGGAGTTCAGTGGTATACTACCTTTAAACCTAGACATAATCGCTAATGGCCCCTCCTCAAACTATTCTCCGTAAGTTTGCCTAATCCTCTTTTAAAGTGATCTGAACTAGTGGGCATCACAACATCTCATGGTAATGAACTCCATGAATTATGCTGTCTGTGAAGTAGTACTTTCTTTTTTTCCCTGTCCTGAATCTACTGCCACTCAGTTTCAGTGGGTGGGCCCAAAGGTCTAGCATTATGGGGGAGGAGGAAGAAAAAAATCAAGTTAAACAGCACTAATCCCAACAGAGATCCATGGAGGACCCCACTGCTTACTTCTCTGTTCTAAAACTGCCCGTTTACCATGTGCTCTGCATCCTGTCCTTTAATCAGTTGTTGATCTATGACCTCTTTTATCCCATGACTGCTAAGCTTACTCTGGAGCCATAGGTGAAGGACTGTGTCAAAACCTTTTTGGAAGTACTAAATCACCCCATCTATGTCTGATGATACTCCTAAAGAATTTAAGAGGTTAGTGAGGTACAACATCCCTTTGCTGAAGCCCACTATTCATCAGGCTGGGTCATTTTCTATGTGTTTCATAACTCTGCCTTGCCTATGGGACCATTTTTTTAAAAACATACAATGAACAGCAGGTACTTTCCAATCCAACTGGTAAAGTCAATTTTACTAACAAGTTTTGTTACAATTTCCAGAGGGCAGCCATTCTCTTTGATTTTTTTGTAGGGCGCTCTATCACGTGAGCGTTCTTTAACAGTTCCTGTGCTTGCTGGTTAACCCCAGTACTTATCTCTCTTGACACCTCTTAATAGTTCTTCAGATCCCTTCTCACCCCCACAAAACTGATTCAGTGAATGCTTCTAACAATTGCAAGCATAGCTAAAGTTCTCTCTTCTAGTCTTAAAAATAAGATAACATCCTACAGAGTTTGCCACTAACATGCACAGATTGGCAACAACTACTCATCAATTGAGTCTGCTCCCACAGCACAACAGACCTGGTGGAAGGTACAAGTGTCAAAGTCTGTTCTTAAAATGTTTGTCACAAGCTGGAGCTTTCCTGAATGGAGCACACTGTAGGGAGTAATGGTAGTTATCCATATTTGGCACTGAAGCAGCTCATGTGTGGTTAAACACCTCAAGAGTAAGACGTTGGCTTGAAACATTAATATCAGAATTTGTTTCAACCATTAGCTGTAATAAAATAGCATTAAGTATACCAATGATAAAGACTACAGTAAAATCATTTCACCAAAATGATTGGCTGTAACATGATGTTGTCAAGGCTTACTATCCAGTTCAACTGTGTACATTTAATCCATGAAGGCAGGACAAGCCTTGTACATATATCTTTTTCCTCTCCAAGAGTAAGTATAGTGTTGCCATGGGGCCCAGTTAAAGAAAGTAATAACTATGCAGAGCGTTCATTTTAATACCCACCATAACATGAAGATTTGAGACCACAAAATCTTTTCTCTAGATGGAAGTTTGACAGCAATCACAGAAAAACATTCCGTGTATAGGGGGATCAGGGATTCAGATGCCTATCTGTCTTTCATGAACAGTTTATTTACAAGCCATGGTCACAAACTAATTAGCCACAACATGGAATGAAAATATTTACAAAGACAAACATAGTTAAGTTGAACAATTTTATTTGGTCTTGAAAGTTCAAGACACAGGCCTGGAAGTTGATTACTATAGCTGTAAATTGTCTGGAAATGATATAAGAAATCTTAAATAGATTTCTAAGCTATGTTTTAGTAGCACCTGAGCATAGCATCCTATTAAGAGAAATTATGGCCATTTACTTTTGAATTTCTTTCATACTTTTAAAAACAATAGCTATGGATTTTTGTGTGTAACAAAATTAAACTCTTGATGCATTTCAAACCCAACAGAGTTGTCCTTTAACCTGGAAATACATAAAATATGAATTTAATCTCAGAGCATTCCTGTTTCTCAGAAAGTTCACTTGTATCTCGAGTAAAAATATATTATTGCGGTCAGTTGGCACCAATAAGCCTTTTCTCTTTTCCCATGCTAGTCCACAGCCAGGCAAACTACAACACACCAGTCCATCAGCTTCATCAGCAGATCCTTGCTGCTCAGAGATAGCCAGCAGCCCTGCTCCTTCCCAAGGCTCTAGCATGTTCAGCCTCCCATTGAAGGCAATGGCTGGGCTTGTTGCAGTATGTCTGGGATTTGAGGACAGGGGGAAAGGCGTTAGTGTCTTAATGTGTGCACATGGTGAGGAATACTACCCTAAACACTATTTGTAGCTATTCTGAGCCAAAGGGATTATGGCAACATCATATTTTGGGGGGTCTGCAGCTTGCATTTGTTAATTCCATTAAGTAGATGACATAGATCTTGGCAAGCATTTGTATAATTGGTGGCGTCATCTTTTAGACAACCAACCATGCAGTATTACACTACATGGATTGACACCAATTAGTAGGTCATGAATGGCTCACGCACTCATTATTTACAAATATTTATTCATATCAATATCCTTCAGCATATGCTGTGTGTTATTTTATGTTCAGCTATTCATTACTTAGAGGACACATTAGAATTCAATAGTATCATTTCTTAGGTACATCTTATGTCCTTTACTACAATTTTGTATGTAGAATCACTATAGATATTCTCTTCACAGTATGGAATTTGTTGCCTGCTTCTGTGTAGCAGATGCTTTTCTCTGATGCAGTTTTTAAGCAACAATACTGAAATGCTCTTTCAAGGAAGGAGAGGGGTTGGGGGAGAGAAGCCAAGTGATGTTAACCTGGAGTCACACATCATCATGCTTAGACATTTTAAGCAACAGGTTTGGATCAAGAACAGAGAGAGCAATCCTAAGGCCGCTAGACACTGTTTAGAGTGCCATAGGATATGCTCATTTCCAGAAACCAACCTTGGAGCCCGCACTCCAAGGTCAGTTCCTGGAAAACCAACCGCTCCCCTCGTCCACGCTGCCTCGGAGGCAGCGCGGAGAAGCCCCATGCTCAGCGCTTGGAAGAGGAGCGTGGAGCAACTAAAAAAGGTTGGGGCTGGGGGGGCACGTTCCGGGGCAGGGAGAGCAGAGCTGCACATACGACACATCCTACATGTCGTATGGCAGCTTCCTCTCCCAGTCAGCCCTCCCGCTGCTAGACTGCCGAAAACGGCTGTCTAGTGAAAAAGAGCAAGGCAGGAGAGGTGCAGAGGGAACAATCCCCCCGTGCCTCTCCTGCCTTGCTTTGGATAGGCAGTCACCTCCGAGGTCAGAAGCAACTGCCTATCTAGTTAGGATTGCGCCCTTAATCTCTTACCAAAACCTCATTTTATCTAGCTCTTCTAAGTCAACCTGCATCAGTGCAAGCAATGGTATGGCATGCTGTAGAAAGAGTCCAGCAATATGCTCCAAGTACACCATTAGGAACTGAACTCAAAACAGCGGACAAAAGGGACATTGTCCTGATAGATGGTCTATTTAAAAGGAAGATTGGAAAAGAACATTCAAAAGTCCCCACAAGTAATTCAAGAAGAGAAGCTCAGAAAAGTATGACTAACTGGTATACCTGTGTATCACTCACTTGGAAACAAACTAACAATAAGGAGGAGTTTGACAGAGTGAGGAGGAAGAAGAGCATGATAGAAGCATATAATATTCTTCAGCATGAGAATGTTTGGGAGAAGCATCACAGCAATAAGAGACATGAGAATGCAGGCACAAGCACATATAGAGAGGCAGTCACGTGGGTGTTATCTATAGAAAGTTCATGATAAAAATGATAATGAAAGCATTTAGTAGGAAAATGCAGCATCAAGTCTTTATACAGACAAGGGAAGAAAGCATCCTCATGAAAAACAAGGGGGTGATCGCAGCTCCACCTGGGGCAATTACTGACCTTTTAACTCATTTTAGTACTGAAGACATTGTTGTCTTCAATAAGGTATAATCAGGGTTATATATACTCACACTAAAATCAAAGACTGTTCTGTGCCATGGTAACTAGAATTTTGCAGTTTGTACATGTTATGCAAGGTAAGCACATTTATGCAATTTATTCTGCTTCTGTTAGTACTGGGTAGGAGCAAGAAGCTTATCGGAGCAATGAACGTATTCAGTTGTTTTGCGCGCGCACCCCCCCCCCCCAACACTTCACAAGGCAGTTCCTATCTTCTTTCAAGCATCATCTCAGAAACCATTTGAGCTAAAAACTATTTTAAATAAATAGAAGAAATCTAACTATGCAATACATACTACACTTTCTGCTTTTTCTGAGTTTATGAAGAATTGCAAGGTTCACATATCACACCTACTCTATAGGGCCAAAAAGCAACCTTATAAATTGCTATTTTTCTGCTAGTTTATCTCCCTGTATTACTTTTGTTTAGTAAACAGTACTAAAACAAGGTTAAAATATACTATTTCATCAGCCTACAGTACTTAATGATGTGACAAACCATAACTTGTGTAATTATGCAATTTCAAGGTGGAAATGTAGTTTTAAGCAAGATGTTTAGAGTTAAAGGTTCCATATTTAACAGTAGCATCAGAAAAAAGACATGAGTGTAACACAGTGTGTGTGTGTGTGTATATATGTATGTGTATATATACACACACACACACACACACACACACACAGGAATTCCTATACATATTAATCAGAATAAGTTTACTAAGAATCAGACACATTTATTCTGTTTAGCGCTAGACAAATGTTTTTTCCTTACATGGATGTCAGATCAAAGTGAATACTCATTCTAAAAATGTAATGCGTCTCAGGTATGATATACATAGTAGTTGCAGTACAAAACTAAGATTAAGAATGTTCAAATGAGACTCTTTGTAATATGTAATACCACAATTTAATGCCAAGTAACACTTTAGATTAATAATTTTACAGAATGGCTAAATATTATTTGTTTTCTGAAACATTCAACCCTGTTATTGAGATTTCTCCAAGAACTCTTTACAGCATCTAAGGCACTGCTGATAAACAGTTTCAAAATCTTCATCGTTCCCCTACGGGGGAAAAAGACACACAATAGATAAAATACATCAACTTAAGTTCTAAATAGATTTCTTTATTATTGACTACAATGTTAATTTTGAATTGGAAAAGATTACATGGTCTAGGATACTTACATAGTATGGATCTTCAATAATAAGCTGTTTCTGTGGATCATAGGTCCCAAGCAGCTCAATCTGAGCTTTGCAGTTTTTTATTTGATTGCTTTTTCTTTTCAGATCTCTACAATACAAAAGTTTAGGAAGCTTTTTACCATTACATGTGGCATAACACTTTTCATTTAGCATCAGTATGTCCTTAGAGTTTATAGTAATGAAATAAATAACTGTCATAGATGCAGTTTTAATAGTGTGATGTAGGCTAACTACAAGCTGGAATTAGGGCACCTACATTAAAAATAGTAATAATTAACATTGCCTAGTTCATCTTGACCAATCTGTTGCCTTCCAGATGTGTTGGATTACAACTCCCATCATCCTCAGCCACATGTCTGTAGGGCACCAAGTTGGACACAGCTGATCCAATTCATAACACATAAATATGTGAATGGCTTTTGTCAATAGCTTTGTCAATAAAAACAATTCACAATGCTTTTTCTTTAATTCATTTTCATTGTTGACCTTTAGCTGTTATGCAAAAGATGCTATTGAAATGTTGTCCATGTACTTGATTTTTTAAGATAATGAAGACAACACCTTTATGCTTCCACCGTACAATATTTCTTTTGTTTACTAAGTTTTTTTCTTTCCAGTTCACTTGGGGTGCAATCCTACACATGTTCAGACAGAAAAAAAAATAATCCTGTAACTCCCAGCATACCCAAGACAGCCATACTGGCTGGGGAATGCTGGGAGTTGTAGGACTTTTTTCTGTCTAAGCAAGCATAGGAATGCACCCAGGAGTGCACCTTAAACATGCAGTGATCTTCACTGGACCAGCATCAAGGCTTGGCACCTGCCAATGGCCCATATCCTGGCAGAAAGCCCATCACAGCTTAAAACTAAAATATCCAGCATGGTCCAAATGTTAAATATTTCTCAATGGAAGTGCCTGGCAGCAGCAGACTAAAGAGCACACACAAGAACTCATGCCCTGCTGGCTCCACAAAGCATGCTCCCACTGAGTAATGAGAGATTGCTTCAGAAGCCCCTGCAACCAATCACAGGGACCTCTGGGGATGAAGGTTTGTTGGGAGGGGCATTGCAGGGAGAAGAGTAACACACTTCTTTTAAACCTGAGTGCTTCTTAGAGCACAAGGGAGTTCAGCTCCCTCTTGGCATCTCTTAAACTGGAAGATGGGCAATTGCCCCAGAGGTTCCTGTGATATCACTAGAACTTCTGGAGCAACTGTACACTTTTTAGTTTGAGACATACCTGTAGATAGTACAACAGCAACTCCCTCATTCTACAAGAAGCCCAAGAAAGGTCTGTGGCTTCCAACTATCATTGCCAAGGGAAAACAGGAGAACCCCAGAGAACTCTGCAAGGCAACAAGGTCACATTTCCGGTTGGGAGCAACACCTGGAACAAGCACAGCAGCAACTATTTTACAGACTTTTTAGCATAGTCCGCATCAATGGGACTAGGAGGAGCATGAAAAAATTGCTGCTGTGTCCTCCTCCTGGCATCCTTCCCAGTGGGAAATGGCTCAGGTCCCTTGCAATTACATTGGGAGAATGACACTGGGAACAATATGTGAAAAGATCTGAGCAGCAACTCCTTTGTGATCCACTCCTCCACCCACCCCATTGGATGTCCAACTTGGGGAAGGGTGTGTTAGCAGAAATGGCTGAATAAAACAGACTGAATCCAGAAAATGAAGGGTTCGGCAAACTTTACTGAGTCATAAACCAGTAGTCCCCTAGCTCAGCAGCCAGAAATATAAAATAGCAGAGTGAATGAAACCACTGCTATTATAGAACATACCGAACTTGCTAGCCTTCTTATACACACACAAATACACACAAACAGGCTAAAAAGGAAACATATTTGGCTCCACCTGCTGCTAGGCAATATTCCTCCCTTGTGACCTGCATTTGCCCCCAAGGCTCTGATGTATCCAGAGCTGTTAATTAATTCTGCACCTGAGTGACCCTTGTCACTGCACCTAATAACTGTCTGAAAAAACCCACAAGCAATCAAACCACAGGTTGCATCTTTATTTAGTGTGATTCCCTGCCATTGCTATTTCAACAGGGTGCAGGGTGTGTGAATCCTATACATGTCTATTCTAAAGGCCCACCAAGTTCAATGGAATGTACTTCCAGATAAGTTTGTCCAGGACTGCAACCTTTGCTAAACTGAGCAAGTTATTTTTCAGATTTTCCCTCATCCATCATTACTTTTAAGGCTGATGATGACGGATGAGAAAATTAGTGATAGCCAGTTGGTGGCCTAGGTACCAGCTCCAGCCACCCAGGGACAATTTTAACCAAACCCTGGTGGTCCTGTAAAATTTTAATCAAAGCACGGTTCAATATTCACCTCCAGTTTTGCTTGTACTTCCCAATTATAAGAAACAAATATTTCATGCTTTAAAATTATACCTCTCTTGGATTTTATAGACAATTATCCAATGTACACAATTTTATGCAAGAGTGCCTGTGCCTGAGTGCATAGTTCTGCAACTGGAACACCAATGTTATATAGCCAGAATATTGGTGAGAGACTCAAGTTGAATGGCAAAATATGTTTTTGGCCCTTGGACCCTCAGGGGAGGGTAATATATGCAACACAGGCTAGAACTTTTTCAGAACCCTGTCTTGAGACACACCTAGATCAATCACAAATATATATTTATATATAGCAAGCCTGTTCTCTTGTAGGGTAATCCTGGCAATCACTTGTTCACAGGAGTAACAGGCTGCTGTAATGCAAGAAGTACAATGCCACTGTGTCCGACAGTCCCTAGAGATTATCATCTCTTAGAAGAAGCTTCAAGGGCTTTAGCGTCTACTAAATGATGAGAAGCCACTACACGCAGTGAATAACCACTTTTAACCACACAGTGAATAACCAACTTTTGAAGGTGCAATAATAATATAATCTATCAGCAAAAAGCACATTTTTCCCCACAACTTACCGTAGGTTGCTTTCATCCATACAAAGCATATGATCAAACATCAGGAAATCATCTTTTGTAACCTAGAATTCAACAAATATGTTTAAGCACTCTATAGTAGAGATCCATATCATCTGCATGCAATGTTTATTAAGTATTCTACTGTTGCAGTTGCATAATTATGCATAGAAATTAGATTCTAAAGTAGAAATAATTAAATCTAGAACATTAAGAGCCCTCCATGACACACAAACTCTTTTTGAAATTTACAGAACTTTCAAAAAGCAATTTGCTTTAATCAAATAGGGACCTTTTATCAAGAGTGCAAAAAAATAAAAAAGCAGCCTTAGTCATACCTAAAGTAGCTGTTAAGCTCCTGACCTAAGTTGTTTGTGTCTTCAGAAGATATGGTTTGTTGTCATATGTCGAGGGGAAAGGAATGGTTCTGGGGCCCGGACTGCCTACCATGACCAATCCAGAGGGCTGGAAGATGTTAGGGGCAGGCCTCCACATTCAGAGGCACAGCAGGAGCAAAGGGGACTCAGTCATGGCCCCAAGGAGCCCTTCTCAAGGCCAAGGCTGAGCCTTGAGTCCACTTTACTTCGCAACTGGGGAAGGGGAGTGAAGCTAGGTGGTGAGGCTTTGAGGAGGGGCATCAACTGAGGCCCTGCAGGCTGGGTGGGCCAAATTCAGCCTGCAGGTTCCCTATCCCTGCAATATGGGAAAATAAGCAAGAGGTGCAAGAATGCTGATTGTAGACAGAGCATGAAATTGTATCTGGGTACATGGTATTTCCTTCCCATGCTCATTTAGCCAGAGTGAATTTTTACAAGCTATTGTTCAGATTACCTCTTACACAAAACATTACTTACAATAGATGTTAGAAAAGGGACAACATGAATGAACCTTCCAGAACAGATTTTGGTGGAGAGCCAGGGGCTATAGAGGAAGAATTGCTAAAATATTGCCTTCCCTCACATTTTGCTGATGGAAGCTTCCACTGGGTCAGAGAGCCTTTCGTGGGCAGAGGGACAGCACTTTGATACAACCCAATATTCAGATAAAATATTTTTATACTTTGAAAAAAAAAAAGTGTGCATTGTATTTTTTAACTACAATTAAGATTTTAATTGTTAAATAATTGTTTGAGTGCTGAGCAGATCAAGCCTACACTGAGTTCTGTCAGCTTTAGATGAAGTGGACTAGAGGGACCTTAAGGTCAGTAATGGGCATCAGCATGGCAAAAGGAACTTCATTAAGAAGAATGTTGTGTATTCTTCATAAATGGAAAAAACAAGCAACCCCCAAAGCATGACTTCACTAAGGGTATAGCAAAAATCTGAACAGAACATGCAATAGATTCTTTGTTGAACACAAAAGCCAGAGGTGTGAACCCAGGTAAAGGAGGTCAGGCCTTAAAGGAATTTTTACAGAAGGAATAGAGGTAAGTTATGCACATTTATTTTAACAGAAGGAATAGAGGTAAGTTATGCACATTTATTTTAACAGAAGGAATAGAGGTAAATTATTCACATTTATTTTAACAGAGACATTTAAATCAATATTATGGTTTAGCATCCCTCTCCCTCTCTCAAATTCTACAGTTGTCTAGCATACAGAACTTGAGCTGTAGCTTAGGTTCTAAGTCACGAACTGATTCACAATGGTGGGAAGCAAGCAGTTCATCACCCAAGGATTTCTACTATGACCTGTCCAATTTAACTTCTTTATACATGATCCAGAGCCAAGGTTGACCAGTCAGGTACCTAAATTAGCAAATGACACCAAATTCTTCACCACGGTCAAAAGCCAAGCACAGTGTGATCCAAACAGATCTTTCTAAGCTGGGAATATGGACAACAAAATGGCCAATGAGGTTCAATGTAAGCAAGTGTAAAGTGTGGTGCATTTGGGACAAAATATGATACAACTGCTATCATTTTTCGTGTCATGATTATCAACGACACCTGAATCATGGCACAGTATTAACAGGCATTGGAACCTGGCTACACCTGACTCCTTACAAAGTCGCTATTCAAATTTCCATTGCTCTAAACCAGGGATGGGGAACATCTGGCCCGCAGGCCAAATGCAACATCAGGAGGTTTCCCATTCAGACTGAGGAGGTTTCCTTCCCAACCCCATCCTCCTCCCCATGGGGTTTCCCTTCGCATGCTCCTGCAAGGCAGAAGCAATCCCCAGTCTTATCTCTGATCACTGATTCCCCAAATGGGACAGTACATGAAAAAGGTGCCCAACTTGGCTGACACCTGGAGGAGCTGCTCCTCCAGGTTCCAGCAAAGTGACTGTTCAGCACCCCAAACATGGAAGGCCACAATCATGGGGGGGCTAGGGCCCCGACAGCACCTACCCTGCCGGGCACTGGACCAAAAAAGGTTCCCCACCCCTATTCTAACCAATGCCGCACTGGCCTAACATTTAGTAATTTGTCGATCCATGCACCGAGCATAGACGTTATCAGGCCTGGGGGGGGGGGGGGAGTTACAGCATAATGCACTCCCACGTTTCCTGAAGAACAATGCAACGCACTTCCTACCTGTCGTGCTTTGTGGGCTGTCAGAATGCCATGATTTCTTAGGCAGCTTAAAGCCCTTACATCTGGGGAGCGTCCCACATTCCAGTCAGAAACAGCACCGCTGTCTATCATCCACTGTAAACAACAAGAACATACGCATACAGACGTTTAAAGGAATATGGGTACAGTACCTGCCTGGCAATATGATTCATGGTAATGCCATGTTTCCTCATGCAATTCTGGCCCCGATAATCTGGAGGATTTCCTATTTCATATGTAGATGTTGCTGCACTGTCTATCCTCCACTATAGAAAAACAAAGTAAAATATTTATATAATACTAACAGAAAGATAGCTTCAGTGACTAAAATAAAGTTTACCTTGTTTTCAATGTTTTCTTCAGTTACAAGTTTTCTAAAAACAGCTTCGGCTATGGGAGATCGGCAAATATTCCCTGTAGAAATAAAGATTCAGTCCAATGACTCTAAAATACAATCTCACATATATGTGCTCTTTAGCTGAAAAATTCCAGGTATTCACAAAACCTGAGTAGGTTGATGTGAGGAAGGGGGTGGGGCAAGCCTCGACCATCTTTGGCTTCAGTCAAAGGTAAGAGGGTTACTCACATCCTCTTCCTTCTCTTTAGCTCCAGGTTTTCTCCCTGTTTTCTCCACAGAGCTCCTCAGCTTCCCCTTCCATGCTAGCTTCCTGACTTCCTTATCTATCTATCTAAAATTATTTTTTTAAGGTGAAACCTTTCTGGGCTTGCAAGTAGCAGGTTACTGTTTGTGAGGTCTCCTTCTGACTCAAGGAAAGCAGCCATGTGGAGGAGCCGACTGCTCACTGTGCCACTTTTGATTGGCTTCTGTCCATATTTGGCCTTTCCTTTTCCACTGCTGCTGTCATGAACGCCGTCCCCATATCTAGGAGCCTTTGGCAAGGTTGCATTGCCAGGAACCCCCTCAGTAGGGAGTTGGGAGATGTATGGTGCCATGGTAATCTAAGACCATATACTAACAGAATGGAGGATGAACACACAAAAAGAAATAATGACTACAAGGACTCCGAGAGGTGCAGCAGTATCACTAGGAAAGGTGGAGAAGAAATCCTCTTCTTTCCAACATCCCCAGTGCTAATAAGACAATACATTTTAAGATGTCCATGAATCAGTACTCCAATCAATTGCTTTAAAAGGAATAATAACAACACGCAGATTTGTATCTTCAAGAGAACAGAAGCAGGGACAGCTTCTGTTATTCCGCCCAACTTCCCCCATAAACTCCTTAGGTCAGCCTTCTCCAACTTGGTTCCCTCCACATCTTTTGGACTATAACACCCATCATCCCCAGCCAGCATAGAGATGATGTGAGTTATAGTCCAAAACATAAGTAGGCCATCAGGTTGGAGAAGGCTGCTTTAGGGTACGTATATCAGCAGTGGTATGCCAGAGATATGATGGCCCCCAACGGGGAAGACATTTTCTACCATTGTTAAATCAATAAACTCTCACGGCCTGCTTTCATTCTGAAAACTAATTTATTGCACAGCAAGATTCTCAAGAACATTTAGATAGATTCTCAGTTGTACACATAGTTTCTTCATAAAGTCGCTATTGATTGAACTGGTTGCACCAATACTCTTATTTGTAAGGCAGAAGAGCTGCCAAATATCATTCATGCCTTTGTGTTTTTGAAAATTGACTACTGAAAGGCATTCTACATGGTACCGCCTTGAAGGTTGTTTGAAAACAAAGGCTGACCTAGTGCAATGTAGTACCTCAACATCTGACAGAGGTAGATTGTTGGAAGTTAGTATACATCAATATTCTAGGGGCTTCACTGGTTTCCAGTAGCATTGCCAGGTGCTTGTTGTATTGACTTACAACATACACAGCTTGACCCCTATATCCCAAAAAGACAATTTGGCTAACACATTCCACTGTAAGTCACCAATAAACCAAAGCCCAATCATTTCCAGTTTTTGAACCTATTTCCCAATTACCTAGTGAAATTACAGAGGTTTCTACCAACTAAGAAACATCTGAGTGATTTTCCTTCCTCGGGCTACAATTTAGTTGTCCTACAGCAAGAAAAGCTGTGCGTTCTTCTAGCTCCATGCTAATAACATATTGGCTGGGCCTCAATGAGGAGATACAATGAATTACTTGTGGGAGGTATAAACTTATTCCTACCCTGTTCCATAAATTAGATTTCAAGTCTGACATGAGTATAGACCAGCCTCTTCAACCCACCTCAGCATCCCACTCAACTATCTACATGCCTCACCATTTTATTGTTTATACAGAGAAGGAGGCATTAATGGACATAGTCCCTCTTCTAATACAAAAACATCTAGGCTTACTATTTGGCTTTATCCTGCTTATCACTTTGCAAAGCTTTTACTCCACAATTTCTATTTACAAAACATCAGCTCACAAAATAGATCTGAATCAGAGTTAGTTTCCTTTCACAACCGAGATGATTAATGCTACAATTATAACAGCAGTCTCAGAACTAGCTTGAAGAGATTTACTATAGTCAAGGGCTGATTACATCTGAAGACTTTAAAAACAAAGGAAAAAAGGTAAGCAGAAATTCAATCTTACAGAATCACATTAGAATACTGACATGTTGCAAAACATGAATTTTTGGAGACTCTGTCCAAGTTGTTTGATAAGGCTACATTGGAAGCATGCTTCCCCCTAAATCTGCAGATGGCTAATTCACCTTATCAAGCAGAGCAGGGAGAACATTTTCAGACTCAAGGAATTTTTTTTAAAAAAATACATCACTCGTTTTACTAAAACTAGTTTTATAGT
The DNA here is from genome assembly GCF_057233095.1 of Heloderma suspectum. Classification (NCBI taxonomy): domain Eukaryota; kingdom Metazoa; phylum Chordata; class Lepidosauria; order Squamata; family Helodermatidae; genus Heloderma; species Heloderma suspectum. The sequence continues at coordinate 281,300,579 of NC_139458.1, forward strand.
TATTTTAACAAGACAAGTGTTTCTGCTAAGATACAGAAACAGAATGTCCTAATATCTCTGCATTAGTACCCTTCATGCAGATGTTCTAGTACACTACTTTATCTTACAAAACCTCTCCTTCGGGCTGGTGATAGTCCTCAGTACAACACTATAATGAATGTAGCTGCTAAGAACTGGATGCTTCCAAGAAGCTCACAGCCCTCCCCTGTATGCCCCCTCCCCTGTATGCCCCCTCCCCCTAGCTATAAGTATTCAAAGGCACACAGCTTTGTTAAATTGAACCTCCACATTCAATCATGGCTAAAAGCTATTGATAGACCTATCTCCATGAATTTGTTTAATCCTCCTTTAAAGCCATCTAAGACTACTGGCCAAGACCACATCTTGTGGAAACAAGTTCTGTGAGTTAATTATGAATTGTGTGAAGTACTTTCTTCTACCTATATTGAATCTAATGCCAATCAATTTCATTGGGTAGCCCCCCCTGCCCCCAACTACTAATGTTGAGAGAGGGAGAAAGAATTATCTGTCTAATCCTAGTTTAGCACTGTTTCCAACAACAACTAGCCAGATATCACTGGGTGTTCAGAAGCAGGATTTCTATTTCTCAAGTGTAGACAAATACAAAGAAACACTAAATCTCCAGCATGTACTCAGATATTATTAGTTGTCATCATGTCTCTCAGCTAGAAAACCTCCCATAATCACTGTAATTTTTTTTTTTGCAGCTTTAAAATGAAATCACATTCCCTCTACATACACGGGAAAAAGAACTAGACATTTCAAGCACACTCTACTGGGAATGATTATTTTGCATGCCCCACTGAGACTTCTGCGAGTTTTCCCAACTGCACAACTATGGACTCCGCCTACATTTAGAAACATCCCTCTTTTATTTTTACTGATGTGTACAATTGATACATTTTTCAAAAGGGGTCATTATTTTTCTCCCTACCCTCAAAAGTTATGAGAACTCTGGACACAGAAGCATCATTCCAATCAATGGGTTGCGGTTTCTGGTACATTTCAGTTCCACCTTCATGCCGCTGGCCAATTTCAGTGCTAATCATGAGTGAGATGTTCATGTTTCTTCCAAGGTTTTTTTTTTTTTCTTTTTGCTGTATAATCTCATAGGTGCCAAAGCAAACACTGAGCTGAGGTCACCTTACCCTATAATATTATGCACTTTGGGGTATGCCCCATAACCCAGTAGTAATTCTGAGTAAACATGCACTGCATGGGGTGCACATCCTTCCCTTTTCCTTCAAGGACTGCAGAAACAGGTGAATGCTGCCATGCAAACTATATAGTCTTGTATCAGGATGCAGTCTTAAAGATTCTTACTGGGAAACATGTTCTACTGAAATAAATCCAATTTACCTCCAGCTAGATTGTGCATAGGATAGGGACACTAGTATTTTGAAATACTGAAAATAAATTATTTTACAAAGACTCTCTCAACACAGACACTGTGGTGGTACCTCCGCAAAACTTCCTACCAGAGAACCCTTTCCATGTCAGTCCATAAGCTCTCAAATCCCTCTGTGTTGCAGAACACACATGCGAGCGTAGTGCTGAGACTTGCTTGACTTTGTTGTTGCGATGTGTCAACCAAGACTTTTTTTTGTTTGTTCAGTCTTCAGTCGTGTCTGACTCTTCATGACCCCATGGACCATAGAACGCCAGGCCTTCCTGTCCTGCGCTCTCTCCCGGAGCGTGCTCAAGTTCATATTCATTGCATCGGTGATGCTATCTAGCCATCTCATCCTCTGCCGTCCCCTTCTCCTTTTGCCTTCAGTCTTTCCCAGCATCAGGGTCTTTTCCAGAGAGTTTTCTCTTCGCATTGGGTGGCCAAAATATTTGAGCTTCAGCTTCAGTATCTGTCCTTCCAATGAGCACTCAGGGTTGATTTCCTTTAGGATGGACTGATTTGACCTCCTTGCAGTCCAGGGGACTCGTAAGAGTCTTCTCCAGCACCACAGTTCGAAAGCATCAATTCTTCGGCACTCAGCCTTCCTTATAGTCCAGCTCTCACAGCCATACATTACTACTGGGAAAACCATAGCTTTGATTAGACGGACCTTTGTCGGCAAGGTGATGTCTGCTTCTTACTACAACCAAGACTAGGTCAACCAAAAACCAATATTCCTCTGCCATTATGTCTTTATGGCAGCTTGTCTCGCATTACTGATCAACATATCATGAAACTCATAATAACCCAGAACTACATGGTTCCTCAAAATACTTTTGGAGAACTAGAGTAGTATACAGCCTTTTTCCATGCTCAGAGAGTTTGATTATGGTAGGAGTTGGAATCCTTTCATGAACAACAGTTCCATGTACTTTAATGTTGTTACTTTTTCCCATTTCTTCTTCACATGTAACATACACCATTTATTGTTAACAGCACAAGAGATTCACAGACATGTAATTCAAGCATTAAGTAGCTTATAGTCTGCTATGTAAAGAATATCTACTACTCCTATTGTATGTTATGTAAAAAATATCTTCTACTCTTATTACAAACTCAAAGCAGATGGTACAATGATATTTGACCAGCATTAAACCAATGTAAAAGTAAGAATATTTTGAAGCCAATGTAAAAGTAAGTTGTGTGGTGTAATACCTACCGTCCTACCTTTCACGGATGAAAAAACAGGGATGCTTTTGTAATGCCAAGAGTTATGGCCTGAGTCAACCCCCCACCCAACCATATTGCTGATGCCTGCTGCACAGACTGTGTTCACATAAAACATTATGCCAGAATTGCTGAATATTCTGATTTAGCCTTTCTAAAAGAAGTTATTTTAGAAAGACTTCCTCAACACAGACACTGTGGTGGTACCTCCGCAAAACTTCCTACCAGAGAACCCTTTCTATATCAGTCCATTAGCTCTTAAATCTCTCCGTGCTGCAGAAGATCCTAGGCTTAATGAGCAGTGTGCTGATGTATGCCCACCCAATTATTTCTGTTTGGCTCCTCCTGCAAGCAGGAGTGGCTAAAGAAACCAGACACTTACCAGGGCAGAAAAGCTTAGCATTACACCTGAACCTGGACTCTGGTTTGTCACTTCTCTAACAATCCTGGATCCATAAGCAAACTTCAACCCCTGGCTTCAAACTCTGGCTCATTAGAGGAAAGAAAAGCCAGGAGTCCAGTTTCAGATGCATGCTGCTCACTACTGATAAGTGTTTCATGCCAACATAGATACTGCATATTCGTTTTACTTTTCAACAGCCTATCTTGCACTGGCTTCAGAAGCAGGGCATGTTAATAAAGTGACAATAACAGTTTGCTTTTAAAAATTGTGTTTTGTGTCCATGTACATTTGTCTACATGCACATGAACTAGAATCATCCCTTCCTCTCAGATTTTACTTCAAGACTTGGAGGGATCTGAAACCTGAAAATCTCCAATACAGAAGGGTCCATCCTAACATTTCTGTAAAGGTATCCCCAATATCTCCCTGAAAAACAAGATACGTACAGGTGTTTAGCAGGTCGGGATGAGAAAATGTATTGCATATAACAATAAAATTATATAATACACATACACACAGAGAGATGCCAAAGTTAACTCACTGTATCGACTCAGTTTCCCACCCAGAAAGATGCTGAGACTAACTGAACAGAGCTGCAAGGGCCCATACAGTCATCTTTCCTTTTATTACAAGGTTCAGAGAAAGTCAGTTGCCCTTGTCCTACTGAAATTACTGGGATCTAAGTCAGGTTTGGGCTGAAGTGTCATCAGTATGCAAATACTGATGACACTTCAGTCTACTCATCCCAAAGGCTGTTGAACCCCTGGTATCTGGAGGTGGTTTAAGGCTGGATGAGGGTTACTTGAAGGACTACCTTCACCTGTGTCATCCTGCCTAACACTGAGATCCGCTACAGCTTGTGTGCCTGCCTGTAAAACCAATTAGCCTGGTAGGTAGAAGGGAGAGGGCTTTTTCAGCAGTAGCCACACGTTTCTGGAAGTCTGTTCCAATTGGGATTTGACCAGTTCCATCACTACAGGTTTTTAAGCAGGCACTGAAAACTTGTTTATCGCTGCATTTTCATAAGTTTGAGGATTTTATTGGACCGCTGTAATCATTTCATCTATTATATTTTATTGTTGTGAACCACCCAGACAGCTTCAGCTATTGGGTGGTATAAAAATGTAATAAATAATCATTATGTTGATATATTTTGTGATCTCTGGGCTGAATGCTGTTTTAATGTTTGCACAGCCTTCCACTGTTTTATTGTGATAGCGTGTTTTAGTTTTAATTATGTATTTATATTGTTTTAAGTTCCTTAAGTTACAGATTGTTGTAAACCACCTTGTATGGATTTTTCTAAAAGGCATAATATACATTTATTAAATAAACACGAGTGGTGCGCATTTAATTCTGTTTCTTGATCTCTCTTTTATTAAGCTTATCATATACAGAAAATTTGCTTTTCCTCTGACAGTTGTAGTGATGCTTTATCAGCTGTTCAAATTTGAATGTATCTTTTTTGGAGGAATAGTGACAACAGTATTATCTCATTAAAGGTTTGTGACTCATAAATATAGTGAAAGAGATATTTTAAAAATAAACAAACAAATATAAGGCCAGATCCAGAGACCCCTTCCTTTGGGGCCCAAATTGTGGGCAACTTGCAGCCCTCCAGGGTTTTTTTTGCTTACAACTCCCATCAACCCTTGCCAGCATATGCAATGGTGATGGATCATGGGAGATGTAGGTTAAAACAAAATTGCTTACCCCTGCTAGGGGAGGACAATTTCTACCAATTTCCCCTGCAGCTTCAGCTCCCTGCATCTCAGCCCAGATTGTTCTGAAACATCTCAACTCAGGAGAAATATTACACTGGCTGCAGTAAGGAGAAGACAGAAAAGTAACATTGCACAAACTAAACTGCACTTGTTCTTTTCGAGCTCCAAGTCATTGATTTCAACCAATCACTGCCTGCTTCAGTACACTACTTTCCTACTGTAACTGTAACCTAGCTTTTGAATCAAACTGGAAGCAAGTAGGGAGTAGACCGTATGAATAGCACACAAGGAGGTGAGCCTTTTCAAGTCCTGAAGTTTTTACTTGTTCTCATCCCCAACAACCACCAAAAATTAACTGGAAGGAGCGGGGGGGGGGGGGGGAGAAAGATTTTAAGTAATGTTGAATTGCAAATTTAATCGCATACTACTGGCTGTTCTATCTCACTAGCCTACCATGTGAACAGAACCTTCTCAAAGTCAGATGCTGCATTCAAAAGCAGTAGGATATTCTCTCCCCCACTCTTTTCTCCCCTCCCCCTTAGAGACTGATGTTCACTTGCCAAATAAACAGCCCCCCTCCCCCACCTTTCCAACCTACCCAGCTATTCCTCCTTTTCAAGGGGGCACGGAATGAGGCTAAACTAAGTTGTTCAGGTAAACCCACCCCTCCATCCCCCCCAGTACCGGGAGAAACTGCTGCTGCCGCAGAGGATGCGATCCAGGTGTTTGGGGGAAATTGTAAAATAACAGACATATAACGGTAAGTGGCAAAGGCGTTGGGAGGAAGAAAAGGAGTGTTGAAAATCGTGATGATAAGACAAAGATGTCAGGTAACTGGCTACGTGTTTTAAAAGGGGAGGGGGAAGAGAGAAGGAAGATGTATTAAGCCTCCCTTCCTTTCTAGCCTCCCTTCCTTTCTAGCCTCCTTCCCCCACACACGCATCATTACCTACCTCTCTCCCTCTACGGAGGTAGAGAGAAGGGTCACTAGGGGCCCCCTTGTAGCCGGCCAGCGCCATCCCCCCCCCCGTCTCCACTCACCCAAACACACGAACAAGACGGACTTCCCCTCCCCAGCCGCCATGTTTGCTCGCGCGCCCGCGAGGACAGGAGCAGCCGGCCGCTTAAGCCAAAGGAAGTGAACCAGCCCTCGCTCTCGAACCGTCGCGACATGGTCTTTGCCGCTTTACGGCAACAAAAAAAAGACCCTTGAAGGTCTGTCTTTGCGTATTGCCGGTGTGCATGTGTTATATTGCATGTACTGATAAAGAATGAATACAATTGCTCAAATGAAAAAAAGAAAGCGCTTCAGACGATGACACTGACACGCTTTCCTTCGCGAATTGGTCCCCTTAACAATCAGGCACTTGGATAGCCAACTATTCCCCCTCCCAAATGCACCTGCTCCAGGTGAGCGACAACCACCGCCCCGAGGCGGGGCCCTTGCAGCGGGATGCGGCAGTTCTTCGTTCTCCCGAGTTGCTGGAGGTGGAATTCTCAGGAGTGGGAGCGGGTTTTCCAGCGAGGGCTTTAGTGTAGCGCCCTGGAAGAAGTAAGTATACGGATGGTGTTAATCGAAGGGGGAGGAGTGTGAACTGATTTTACAAAATGAGGTTTGAGAAAGTACATGATAGCTGCCTAACCCCACCGCTTCCGTTTTCTTGCATGATTTGTGCCCCATCTAGCTATTGATTCACTTCATGGGATATCTTCCATATTCCAAAGGAATAAGAGACTTGTAAATCTTTAAAAAAAAAAAAAAAACATAGTCGGAAGCAGGCTCACCGATTAGTCAATGGGGCTGTCCAAGAATTGGCGATTTTTAGAATTATAGCCTCGCAGTCCAATTGTGAAAAAGCCTCTTTATTTTTCTATTACTCTGTGTGTGTGTGTGTGTGTGTGTGTGTGTTAAGCTTCTCAGCCTGTTAACAGATGTATGGGGAATTGTAGACACAAACCAGGCAAATATTTATTTATAAAACTGATAAGTTGCTTTTCTTTATAAAATGATCCCAAAACAGGGTGCAGCTGAAAAAAGCACAATAAATTGTCTTTGATCCCCATGAGTTTTGTTTAGTACTCTATATTCATATTTTTTAATAATATTCTCTTGTTCTTTTAATGGGAGAGAGCACTAAGAATACGCTTGTATCTTTACACTGAAATCAATGGGGCTTAAATGTGCTTAAATTTGGCTGAATTTTTCCTGGCATTTTCTGTGTCAGAAAAGAACAAACTGATGAGAAATAAATGGCTTTATGTAAGCAGGCACATTTAATGAAAAAAGTATATTTCATGGACTTTGATAATAATAACAGCTAGCTTTTATAGGGTACATTTCAGGAATTTTCATGGGTTGCTTAAATGATCTTTACAACAGATGTGTAAACTATACTGGTATTATTATCCCCATTTTGCAGATGGGGACTGAGGATGAAAACATGGGTTGCCTAAGGCTACCCTGTAAATTTGTGGCTAAGGTGGAATTTGAACTGAGAACTTCCTGGTTTATGGTATTAACCACCAGCTGCCACAACTCTTCACTAGGTTAAATGTTCAGAAGGTACAATGGAATGTTGCGTTCATTCCACTGTGTAAACCGAACTGTGTGTATTTAAGTCATAATACAAATAAGTACTACTTTAAAAAAAATCTTGGCAACAAGTTTGCAAATTGCCCTGTCAGAATATAAATTGGGTGACAGTTGTTAGGCATCCTGCAAATTAACAAGGCTAAAGGCAGTTAGGTATGACCAGGATTGTATCACTGCTTTCTGCAGTGTAGGGCACTGATATAGGCTAAAATACCTATAATCTGTATTCAGATAAAGCCGTTCTCCTGACTTGGAGATCCAGGCCAAACTTTGTTCCGAGGCCCTTACCCCTCTCACTTTTCCTTCCGTCCTATTTGCTGCGAGCAGAGGGATGAGATGGAAACATTACCTGCTAGCAGAATACTGCTTTTAAAATGGTAGCCTTTTAAAAATAACATGCTATAGTAGGATGGGCATGCAGGAATTTAGGGCGTTACAGAAGTGTTAATGATCTGGGCATGGTGGGCTTCCTTGTATTATACAGGATTACACTCCCCATCAAGCAGGGGTGTTGAACCTGCCCATGGGCCACATCCAGCCTACCTGGGTTTCCAGGCTGGACCTCTGGGGTTCTCTAGATGGCCATGCCTCCTTCTCCTGGCCCTGCCATCGTTCTCCCATCCGCTGATCATTTGGTAGTTTTCTGGCTTTTGCACAATGTGTTTTTTCTTCTAAAAGGTTGAAAGGCCTCTCCTAAGGTTTAGTTACTGGCAGTAAAAGATTTAAGCTGAAATATGCTGGGATTTTGGCCCCATCCTTTTTGCCTTCATTCCCACCCACTACTGGAATCAAGCCCTTGGGAACATCTCCGAAATTGAATGTGGCCCTCGGGCTGAAAGAGGTTCAACACCCCTGTCATAAACAATTAGTTTTGTAACCTGGATAGTTCCAAGATCTCCCACCCCACCCACTACTTGATGCTCAGGTAATGGCTGTGACTAGCAATGTATTTGATCTGCTGCTGCTGCTGTATCAACTGTATCCCTTTCTATTGGCTATAGGTTTTCATAGAATTATAGCATCATAGAATAGTAGGGTTGGGAGGGGCCTACAAGACCATCGAGTCCAACCCCCTGCTCAGTGCAGGAATCCAGGTCAGAGCATCCCTGACAGATGGCTGTCCAGCTTCATCTTGAATGCCTCCAGTGTGGGAGAGCCCACCACCTCCCTAGCTCTTGTTACTGTCATCTGTGGTTTGGTCATCTCCTGTTTTGACTACTGCAACATGAGGCTGCCCTTGAAGATGGTTTAGAAGCTGCAGCTGGTGCAAAATTGTTAGACTGCCTTTTAGCAGGGGTCGGCCATGAAGAACAAAGTGCTCTCCTAGTCTTGGTTGGCTGCATTGGATGACAGTTAGCTTCTGAGCCCAATTCATGGGACTAGTTTTAACTTTTAAGGTCACAAATGGCCTGACATTTCTGTTATACCCCTGGTTTTACATATTCCTGCTCAGCTGGGGAAGTTGTGCTTTGATTCCCTTACTTCCTGGAGGTTAGGTCAATGAGGGTCCAGAGCAGATCATTCTCAGTAGTTGTGCTGACTCCGTGGCTGGTTCCCTCGGTTATCATTTTTCTATCGGATTTTGTATTGAATTTTCTGCATAGGTACAATAACAGTGCAACAGTTTTCAACCCATTTTCTCTTGCCCCTACCTTCCTACCCCTCTTCCTTTGATCTGCAGCATGTAACAGAATTGCAGACTGTGGCTATTAATATGAGCACATGCACAGATGACAAAAACAATAACCAGAGTGGGGGGAAACAGGCAGAGAGAAAGAAAACTAAAGAGGGGAAAAAAGAGAAGGATGAGGTAGTGGTGAGGAGCCAGCAGTTGCAATAGGTTGTATCCAATGGTAGTTTTGTGCTAGTGGGAAGAGCTTCTGCTCACACAAGGTGGAACACCAATTTTCCTCCATCTACTGCTTCCCTCTGTGGCAATGTTTTAGGAGGCTCAGGGGGCTGCAGAGGGTAGATGGGGTAGGGGCATAACAGTGAAAACTGGGACCAGAAATGCTTTCCAGTAGTACAAAGCCATCACTGGATGCAAGCCAGTATGTCTAACAAACTTTCACTCTCAGCTAACATTTACCTGGCTGTTTCAGGAGGCTTTTACATCTGTCTTTGGCTGAGACATAACTTCCAGAAAGTTTGCTCTCTGCATTTTTAATATTTGTGGTCCCCCGCCCCAAAATTCTTGTCCAGCTCTTTGAGTACTGTTCTGTAGAAAACATTTTATAAGTAACTTTTAATTTAGGGAAATGGAATACTTTTTGGCTCCTTAGATGGCAAGCGGCAAAAAAAGAAGAAGTCTGTTTGTGTAAATAAGTGCTTCTAAGACCCAGTTTTCATTTCTACCGCAAAATGTTTATAGGGTATCAAGTCAGTCTAGGTATGGGGTGGGGATATCATGGTGGAATTATTATTATTATTAATTATATTTCTATGCCACCCAATAGCCAAAGCTCTCTGGGTGGTTTAAAAACATTAAAAATACAATACACAGAGATTAAAAACCATTTACATAAAAAAACACATGAAGAGACAATATACACAAAAGAAACATATCTAAAAGAATTTCAGATGAACAATCTCAAAAGCAAACAATCATAAGACATTCCAGGATCGATTAAAACTTATCATATGCTGCTGAATGCCTGGGAGAAGAGAAAGGTCTTAATCTGGAACTGAAAAGGTAACAATGTTGATGCCAGGAGGGCCTTGTTGGGGAGATCATTCCATAATGTGGGGGCCACCAGCGAAAAGGCCCTCTCCCTTGTTGCCGTCTTCCGAGCTTCCCTCATTGTAGGCAGCCGGAGGAGGGCTTTAGATGTTGAGTGTAATATATGGGTAGGTTCGTGTCAGGAGAGGCACTCCATCAGGTATTTTGGTCCCAAGCCATGTAAGGCTTTATAGGTTAAAACCAGCACCTTGAATCGAGCTTGGGAAACATACAGGCAGCCAGTGCAAGCGGGCCAGAGTCTGTTATACGTTCGGACCTTCTGGTCCTCGTTATCAATCTTGCCGCTGCATTTTGCATGAGCTGCAGCTTCTGAACCGTCTTCAAAGGCAGCCCCACATAGAGTGCATGGCAGTAACCTAACTTGGAGATTACCAGAGCATAGACAACTGAATGTTATCCCTGCCCAGATAGGGGCGTAGCTGGGCCACCAACCGAAGTTGGTAGAAGGCACTCCGTGCCACTGAGGCCACCTGAGTCTCAAGTGACAAAGATGGTTCCAGGAGGACCCCCAAGCTATGGTCCTGCTCCTTCAGGGGGAGTGCAACCCCATCCAGAACAGGTTGAGCACCTTCCATCTGGTCAGAAGAACCACCCACCAACAGCATCTCAGTCTTGTCTGGATTGAGTTTCAGTTTATTAGCCCTCATCCAGTCCATTGTCACAGCCAGGCACTGACTTAACACATCCCAAGCCTCACCTGGAAGAAGATGAAAAGGAGAACTAGAGTTGTGTGTCATCAGCATACTGATGACAACATGCCCCCAAACTCTGGATGACCGCACTCGGCTGTTTCATGTAGATGTTAAATAGTATGGGGAACAGAACTGACCCCTGTGGAACCCCATACTGGAGAATCCACAGGGCCGAGCAATATTCCCCAAGCACCACCTTCTAGAGCTGACCCTTCAAGTAGGAGCAAAACTACTGCAATGCAGTGCCTCCCACTCCCAACTCAGACAATCATCCCAGAAAGGTACCATGGCTGATGGTACTGAAAGCCGCTGAGAGATCCAGGAGAATCAACAAGGTCACACTCCCCCTGTCTCTCTCCCGACATAGGTCATCATACAGGGCGACCAAGTATGTTTCCGTGCCAAAACCCAGCCTGAACCCCAACTGAAATGGAACTAGATAATTGGTCTCATCCAAGAATGTCTGGCAACCATCCACTCAAGAACCTTTCCTAGGAAAGGAACATTTGCCACTGGCCTAAAATTACTAAGATTTTCCGGGTCCAGGGAGGGTTTTTTTTAGGAGTGGTCTCACTACTGCCTCTTTGAGGCAGCCCAGGACCACTCCCTCTCTCAAGAAGGCATTAATCACCTCCCTGGCCCAGCCAGCCGTTCCTTCCCTGCCCGTTTTTATCAGCCAAGAGGGGCAAGGATCTAGTACGAAAGTGGTTGCATGCACCTGGCCAAGCACCTTGTCAATGTCCTTGAGCTGTACCAACTGAATCGTGGTACTGCTTCAGCTACAGATTAAAACACCAACAAAACAACCCTGATTTGTTCTGCTTTCCAATACAGACTGCTTGACTGACTGCTGCAAGGTCAGTAGGGCGGGGGCTGCCTGGTTTTATCTCTGCTGCTGCTGTCCTTTTCATGAAAAGAGAGCTTTGGGTCATTTTTGTATGCCAATGGCAGCAGCAAGAGCCACCAAGGAATTGGCTGGAATGGTATGCTTTACTATCACCCCTTGGCCAAACTGTTGTGGTATTCACTTTCATGCTGAATAATCTAGGTGAAGCATTCTTCTTCTGGCTGAATAGGGCTCTTCCATAATGTTGTGTAAAAATCCCTTGATGACTGTCACTATTACTGGGGGAGAGGAGGAGAAGCTGCATTGTCATGGGGAGAGAAGAGTTTTCAACATTTTTGGCTGTGAAATAGTATGTGTTCTTTCTGTTGCCCATGAGACAGTGGAGGAGGAGATGACTTCCATCTAGCTAGCTGCATTATCTATTTTTGAATGCCTTTGTTCTGCATGTCTCTGGTTAGTTAATTGTTTTTGTTTCTGGCTACTTTTCAGTTTTCTATCTTGCTTTATAAGAGAGCAAGGTCAAGTGAGAAGACCAAGTAAATGGAAAGTACCAACATGGTGTTTTTACTAACAGCTCTTAAAGAAATATGGCTAAGGGTGCAATCCTATGCATATTTAGACATAAAAAAGTCCTACAACTCCCATCATGCCCCATCCAGCCATGCTGGGAGTTGTAGGACTTTTTTTCTGTCTAAACATGCATAGGATTGGACACTAAGATGATAGCAAAGCACTTTGTTGTACCTTTAACGAGGAGTATGAATTGCTTTCATTAGACAAGCAACTATGTGATTGATTGATTGATTGATTGATTGACATTATTTTTGGGCCACCTTTAAGGCTGGAACCCTCTCACCTTTGGATCAGAAAGAAATGAGTGCTATCTAAAATTATTTCTAGGCCACCTCTAAGGCAGACAAGCTGATTTGTTGGGGTAATGTTTACCTCCACTCTGCAGTGGTCTTCTAGAACAGTCTTCCCCAACCTGGGGATGTTTGGGGCAACTCCCATTACTGCTGACCATTGGCCATGCTGGCTGGAGCTATAGTCCCAAAACATGTGGAAGGACTCAAGTCAGACATGACTGAAGAGTCCTAGATCACATCAGACTTGCAGTTATTAGATACTTGCACCTGGCCTGGGTAAGAGTTGCTTTTTGGAGAATAGCTTTGCAGACCCACCACTCCAGCTGACTGTTGCAGGTGGAGACAGATGGCTACTAGTAAATGTTTTGCAATTATCTGCAAGCCTGAACTACATGTTTTTCGAGCAATGCATTTCTTCTCTTCCCTTAGTTTTTCTTCCCAAGAATACTGCAGATATCTATCTATATGCAATCTCTTAACTAAGAGGTACATTCACCCATATATTGTTATTCCCCCCCCCAAAAAAATGTATCCTGCACAGCTGTTGCCATATTATTTTACTCTTTAATATATTTTAGCTTTCATTCAGCGAGATTATCCTGCTTAGGAGGATGACAGGGAGTTTAGTCTGTATGTATTTAGAGGGTCATTTCAGGCTCTTCAAAATATAAAAGTAATTTGATGTGGGGGTTCATAAAATCCTTCTGGTAATATTTTGTCTTCTAATTAGGTTGTGTGCAGATTTCCTGAGAGAGATTCTGTGTTGTCTATTATAACTTTTTATACTTTCAGATGCTGTTAGTGGATTCTGTCTCTAGGATAAACATTTTGGTGTTCATTGAAATAGAGCAGCCTTCCCAATCCTGGTGCCCTCCAGATGTTTTGGACTACAACTCCCCATCAGCCCCAACCAGCATGGTTATTGGTCGGGGGGGTGGGAGTTGTAGTCCACAACATTTGGATGACACCAAATTGGGAAAGGCCTGGCAGAAGGTAGGTCTCCATATGTTTTAGATTTTAACTCCCAGAAGCTCCTGCCAGCATAGCTAATGGTCAAGAATGCTGAGAGTGGAAGTCCAAAATATCTGCAGATACACTTTCTTCTTGGACTAAGGAACAGTGTCCTAAGAGTAAAAACTTAAAATTGAACTGTTAAACTGATAAAGAGTGCAATCCTATGTATGTTTAGACAGAAAACAGTTGTAGGACGTTTTTCTGTCTAAACATGCATAGGATTGCACCCCAAACATGTACCTTTTGCATAACTTGTATGTGATGTTTTCAAATGATATATGTGTGTGTGTGTGTGTGTGTGTATATATATATATATATATATATATATATATATATATATTCGTACCACCATTGTGCTATAGTAGGGTTGGAAAATATCATTGGAAAAATAAACTCTGATAACAACATAGAGCCAATTTTTTAACACATTACCTTGATGGAGTTTTTAAAAAGAAAAATGCTTGCTGATATAAAATGTTTTGGAAGTCAGAGCTCTTGCACTGGGTTAGACATACTTCTCACTTGCCGTGTTAATGTTCTGTGTAAGTCTTCTTGCTGACCTCCCTTTTTCTGGAACAAAGACAGGAGACCTCAAAGGTGCCCAGAAGTGACCTTTATTGGCCCAGTGCATTTTATGTCTCATGACTCTTCCTCCTTAATCTTGCCTTCTGCTAATTTACTGGGTGGATCTCTGTAACTCTAAAGATTGTACAGTGTTTGCTTATGGATGTATTATACAATTGTAATAGACTGACAGTGTTCTGAGGTTCTCATCTAGAGCTAAGAAAACTGAGTTTAAAATTGCTGGCTGTTTAGCAGCACACTGTGGCTGCAATCCCATATTCATTTACCTGGGATTAAGCCCCATTCACCTTAATGGGACTTGTCTGAGTAGACATATACAGAATTGTACTGTATGTAACTGGAACTGATGAATGCTGTTAGGAGCATCAGTAGTTTCACAAACCTTTCAACTCCCAGTTTGTTTCCTGGCCCAATTCAAAGTGTTGCTGTTAACCTATGAAGTCACTTACGACTTGGGGCCACAGTATCTGAAGGAGAGCCTCTTTCCGTATATTTAGACTTGAAATCATAATGAGAGGCCCTGCTGCAAGTGCCCTCTCATCAGAAGTAGTAGCGCCCCTCCTCGCCTCCACTTATGGAACACCTTCCCCAGAGAGCTCCACCTGACACTACTTTGTTACCCTTTTAGCACCAGGCAAATACCTTCTTATTCTCTCAGGCCCTTTTACTCTTCTTATATTTCGGCTGCTATGTTGTATAGTTTTTTTCTGCGTGATATTTTCTGCCCTACTATAATTAGACCTAAACATATGCATCTGAATAATTGCATCTTCCCCTATTTATCTCTGCTTCTTATTCCTCTGTCTCCTCCTGCATGTCAAATGTTAAACTTTAAGCTTCTTGGGGCAGAGTCCTGTCATTTTGTACTTGGTAAAGTGTCATGTATCAGAATGGCACTATACAAATTAATTAAATTAAATAATAAAAAAGTTTCTGCATCTGTATGCCAAAGCACTGCTACATGATCATCAGAAAAACCAAGAACGAATTGTTTTGCTGCCACTGGTATTTTAATATTTACGTTTGCTCAGATAATTTCACACCACAATAATACTGATACAGCATTGCCTTGTTTTCACTTTTATGGTTTGCAGCCTGACTGCCCACACTTTAAGTAACTGCAAACTGCCTTAATAATACTTGGGCACTGTGCAGATGGGATGTAGACTATAGCTTTTATTCTCAGTTGAGCTACTAACAGTGGGTTTTATGGTCCATAGGCATTGCAGTTCAAATTTTTTATTCCTGTCTTAGGTTGTGACTGTCTGTTCATGAGTTGCATGTTTTTGCATAGTAGCTTATCAGGACCATAAATATTATTGGTTTTTTTTTAAAAAAAGAAGACTTCAACTAGGCTATCAAAGAGTACAATGTAACCACATTTTTTTTAGCCAAGCTCAGAATGCTATGAGAAATACGCCTCTCTTTTTAGGACATATTCAGCCAACTGTTAGTCAGAATACTCATTATGAACTGACACGCCTGCCTTAGAAACCCGCACATTTTCCTGCTCTGTGGTATGCTTTGTTGACTCTCTTAGGGTTCAATATCTTTCTTGAATAAGTAGCTATGGAATAAAGCCTCTTGCTGAAACTTAGCTGTTTTTATATTTCCTGCTTACCCCCCCCCCCCCATATTAGTAGAATGGAATTAGAACAATTCTTTATTTAGCTAGGCACACACTTCAGAGCTACTGGTGATAGAATGTGTCACTTACCCATAGACTCAGTATTGTGCTATCAGAAATATTAAATTGCACTGTGTTAGATTGGTAAGATCCTCCAGAGTTCAGCCACTATGCTGATATTGAAGGGAATTGTACTAGAGTTATATGGTATTTACTTGGTCAAGCATTTATGCTAGATGTTTGGGATTGTAGCATAAATTGATCAAAATAAATGTTACAGATTCTTAGAAAGTGTCAGATGCCTGTTCCTTTTATTATAATATTTTTTGTTATAATATCACATTATATGGTATATTGTTCTTTCTCCCCCTGCAGTGAATAATCCTATACCTTCCAATCTGAAGTCGGAAGCAAAAAAAGCAGCTAAGATTTTAAGGGAATTTACAGAGATAACTTCCAGAAATGGTCCTGACAAGATCATACCTGGTTAGTACGGAGATGGGGAAGTTTGTCATTGAAATCTCAGTTTGTTTGTCCATCCTAAGCTTCCTTCTGTTTAAGCTTGACCTTGAGCTTCCCTCAGGTCTTGACTTTTCTTTGTGAGTTTACCTGAGATGGGATGATTTAAGGGCATGGACTCTGTATTTGTAAGATAAAATGGGCCATGTGATAGAGAAACTGCTTGATGTTATATTTTGAAATCCCAGCTTTGTATAAACTATTTCCGTAAGAGCAGCTGGTGTTGCATTCAAGGAAACAGCAGTGGCCCAAGAGATGTCTCACATCTTCAGTCACAATGTACTTCCTTTCAGATGGATTATAAGAGCCAGTTAAGTGATAATCTTAAAGAGCATGCAGTTACTCCTCTTCTCCTTGCCTCATTTGCCCTTGGTCCTTCCCAGTGTGCTCATTACTACCTTCAGAGCTAACGTCCCCACTGGCTGTGCTCAAATTGGCAAGTGACACTTAAGTTCAGGCCCCCAGGTGTGAGAAAAGGATCCAAACAGGAACGGTATTATTATCTTCACAGTACCAATGAAAACCTGCAAATCAGTGGGCTGTAGTTTTTGAGTTTCACAGTCATCCTCAGCACTTCCTTTTTGGATTCTTTTTCTAATGGCCAATGGCCTGCATTTCTTTCTACTTCCCTCACTCTCAAGTTGCAGGAAGCATGAGAGAGTGGCTACACAGCAGAAGCTGTTATAGGGCTTAAATGCATTTACCGTCTTGGTTGAAACCTGCCTGGCATAACTGGGCCATATCAAGTGCTCTGAAGGATGACGGTGGCCTTGTTAAAATGTTTTGTTCTGATTTTTCAGTTTGGAGGACTGTTGGCTTGCATGTTTCCCCCCTTCTCCATCCTCTTCCTCCCCATCAGTCTCCTTACCT
The DNA here is from genome assembly GCF_057233095.1 of Heloderma suspectum. Taxonomy (NCBI): domain Eukaryota; kingdom Metazoa; phylum Chordata; class Lepidosauria; order Squamata; family Helodermatidae; genus Heloderma; species Heloderma suspectum. The sequence goes on from NC_139458.1 coordinate 281,317,697, forward strand.
CCTTCAAAACCATGATTTGTTATAACATATGTCGGGCAAACTATGATTAGCACTAGTTTTCACACTGTGGGTTGAGTTAGCTTCAATTCATTATTTGCAGCCCATGTGATCGCCAAAGCAAAAGGCCTTGCAATCTTGTCTGTTATCAAGGCTGGATTTTCACACTGTGGGTTGAATTAAAGGTAAAGGTAAAGGTGTCCCCAACCAGTCGTGTCCAACTCTAGGGTGCGGTGCTCATCCCCGTTTCTAAGCTGAAGAGCCAGCGCTGTCCGAAGACGCTTCCGTGGTCATGTGGCCGGCATGACTGAACACCGAGGTGCACGGAACGCTGTTACCTTTCCCACCGAGGCAGTACCTATTTATCTACTTGCAATTTCTTGCTTTCGAACTGCTAGGTTGGCAGAAGGTGGGACTGAAGACGGGAGCTCACTCTGTCATGCGGCACTCGGGTCTCGAACTGCTGACCTGCCGACCTTCCAGTCTGCAGTTCAGCGTCTTAACCACTAAGCCTCAGCATTAACTGTAGTTGCCTGCTTTAGACTTGTTTATAGGCCTAAGAAGGTTGTGGACTTGTGCTTCTTGCCCCATGTTGCGCAGCAAAATACTGTGGAAACTCGGGGAATGGCAAAGCAACTTGTGATATGACACAAAGACATACTATTCCAAGAGGCAAATGTTAGAATAAAAAGTCACTGGTTTCCAGCTGTACTTTTTTGTGAACTTCTTATGTATTTGATAGTAGCTTAATTTGTCTTTGATAATAGCTCCGTTTTTAAGAACACCGCCCCCTCCCCCGCTGCTGAAATAGGTGGCTATTTCATCTCCATAATCTTTAATTGTCTAATTCATTATTTGCAGCCCATGTGATCGCCAAAGCAAAAGGCCTTGCAATCCTGTCTGTTATCAAGGCTGGATTTTTGGTAACAGCTCGAGGAGGCAGTGGGATTGTATTAGCTCGCCTGCCTAATGGAAGTAAGTTTGCCCTTTCTCACATAAAACAACAAACCCTAAGCATGTGTTTCTGTGTCCTGCTACCTCACAAGAACATCAGCACAAGCAATTCACATCTCTTTATTTCGCATATAAAAAGAAGTTCTATTGGACCCAAGCAAAGACATGCACATAGTATATTTAAGCTTAAATAGGGCTTCTATGTTGAATGGGATAAAATAATGAACTGAGAACTAGTCTAATTCCAGTATACCTACCAACTACTCTCACAGCTAAAGATGTGAGATGTCCACCACATGTAGGGATGGGCAGATTTGCCCGTGCTTGGCAGGCGCTCACTGAGTTGCCACCTCTGCCAGGCCACGTGAGCCCGAGAGGGCTCCATGAAAGGTCCAGGAGCAGCCTGCAGCCACCTGCTTCTTGATGTGAGCCTCCATTTTTACACAAGATGGCTTCGTAATTTCTGTAATTTTTTTGGAATATATTTTTATTTATTTTATCTTTATAAATGAAATAATACCAAAATTACCAACAACCTGATCAGTACTACAGTTTCCCATCAATACAATATTCTGATGAGGACACCACAATAACAAAAAGAGAAGGAAAAAGAAAAAACAAGGAAAAAGGGAGGAGGAAAGGAAGTGAAGAGAAAAAAAAGATTCTTTCCCCTTCCCTCCCCCTCTCCCTCCCCTTTAAAGAATTAAGTTTAAACTCCAATACCCCCCGGTCTTCGATGCCATACTATTTTAAAAACTATATCTATAACCTTAACAATCTTACAGTTTAATAAACAATCTTACATTTCAATATCATATCATCAATCTTATATCAAAGAAACAGGTCTACAATTAATTCCCAGAAGCCTATATTAATACTAATAATAAAAATATAGTGTTATGTAATAATAAAACTTAATATAATCAGTCAGTAATATATTTTATACTAGATGTATAAGTACACAATTTCTGTATTTTTAATGTTGCGCAAAATGGCGGCTGTACAGGGCCATCTCCGCAACATTAGAGATGGCCCTCTACGGCCGCCATTTTGCACGACATTAAAAATACGGAAATTACAGAGCTTCCATCTTGCGTAAAAGTGGCATCTCGCATCGAGGAGTGGGTGGCTGCAGGGCACTCCTGGACTGTGTGGTGCTCCACGAGTGCATCCGCAAGCACCCTGTGGCTTAGCAAGCACCATCCAGGGGGCCGAGCTGGTGGGAGTCGGTTGGACTCCACCCTACTCTTGGGCACTCACAGCATCCCTAACCAAATGCTTTGTGCAGAATAAAATCTCAGGCCCCATCAGAAGTTTCAACATCATAACAGGTTTCTCTGTTCATGTGTTTGATTATACACCTAATTATATTTATGAACATGGAAAAGAAAGAGTGTGATGTGGGCAAAGAAATTCTCATCCTCCTATCAGGGATCAGTTGTACAAAATGTCATGGATTTTTTTTTAAAAAATAGTGGTGTCTATGAGAGTAATAGTGTAGTTAAGTGCAGAACTGGATGCTATTCTATGAAATAAAACCTGAACTAAAATGCTTTGACTTCCATTAATATGCCTCTCTTAATAATTGGATGAGAAACCTGAAGTATTCCCGCTCTGACACTTTTCTGTTGTCTGAAGGATTTCATTAAAAACAAAATTCTAAAACTGAGACAGAATTGTGTTATTGATGTAGCTACATGTTTCAAAAAGTATGTGTTCTTTTGCTGGCAGGCACTAATAGCCAACTTCCGTAATCTCTCTGATGAATAGTTTGCAAAAGAATGTTCTCCTTGTCTTAATACTTACTAGCAAAGTAAGCATTGTGTAATGTGAAATCAGGAGCTAATCGCTATATAAAACAGCTCTCAATACACTGTGGGGAAAACATCTTGGGTTGGATCCAGATTTAATCATACTTAAGAGTAGACCCATTGAAATCACTGGAACTTAAGTTGGTCGTGATTTAAGTACCATTGTTTTAAATCTATTCTAGGTATGTTAAATCCAGATCCAACCCATTAAATTAGATAATGGAAATGTTTCTGTTATCAAGAGTCTGCTGTTCAGCTAGCTCTCGTGATGAAAGATGACCAGTTCCATGTTTGTTTTAAAAAGAGTATGTACACCTAATTGATGCATACCAACATTCCGGAATTTTATGCTGTGTTTTTCAAAACCACCTTCGCATTACTATACATCATGCTTGAAGTAGCAGTCTTTAAGTGTTTGCCATCAATGCTAGAATAAAATTCCCAGTGTTTGGTTGTAGAAATGTCTTAACTTTATGTAGTAGAATTTTAAAAGTGGTTCTTTTAAAGCTCTTTTTCTTTGCAAATGTAGCTTGCAAAATGGGATAGAATTATTTGAAAATGATAAAAGAGATGGATTTGGCGGGTACCTCTTCTCAAGTTGCACCAACATACCTCTTAGCAGTTGAAAAGTAAGAGTTTTCTGTGGTCACAATAGTGTCTCCATTTATTTGTCCAGGCTGGTCAGCTCCATCTGCAATAGGGATAGCTGGACTTGGTGGTGGATTTGAAATCGGAATTGAGGTAAGTGTTTAGGGTTACAATGTTTAGTCACGTTGATGGGTTAAACAATATTTTGATTGGCTAAAAAAAGTCCCCAAATAATCAGGCAGCAGATTAAGTATCTGATCATTTTTTAAAATGCTAATACATATTTTTTTAAAAACCTTGCAGATGGCAAGTGCCATCCTGTGTGATAAACAGAGGGATAGTATCTCTTCTTTAATGTCTGCTGCAACATATATGTACATCAGATATGTCATTCTTCTTTAGAACTGTTTTTTCTCTCATGTAAACTTATGCAGAGTTACGTGATTAAGGGCACAATCCTATGCATGTTTAGACAGAAAAAAAGTCCTACATGCATAGGATTGCACCCTAATTAACTAAAACTCAACTGGTTAACCAAATAAGATCTCTTTAACTGGGTGATCACTCTTTTTAAAACATACGTATTGTTTTTGCATTCAATAACTGAAATATTCTGGAAGTTGTAGGCTGACCTATGACCTTACGAGGCTCTGTTGTAGTACGCCTCATATTGTAACTTAATGGTGATTCTGTCTTACGTTTTGTGTACTGTATGACACATCCTGTGTCTTTAAACTGTTAACATTCGTAATGGAAAACAAAAATAGCTTGATGGATATTTAGTAGCCAAGTCTAAGCTTGTACGCTTGTTTTCCAAATTAAAGCACAGTTATAATGCTCTCCTTAAGAGGTTCTCCCAAAGAGGAAATTTGAACAAGAAACATGGAATTGATAGATAAAGCAAGGACCTGCCTTCTCATGATGAAAGCAGACCGGCATGGCAGAGTCCAGAGATGGTGTCACAGCATCATCTGCTGACTAGTCAAAACCAAGCATCAAATCAAGCTACTTAACTCAAGACAACTGGTGGGAGTGGCACAGCTACTCCCTCTCTGCAACTGCTGAGCTATCTGCTGCTGTCCGGTCTGTTACCATTGCAGCCTTCTGCTCGGAAGGAAGAGGGAAGAAGCTGCTGTGCAAGGGGGCAGCTACAGAAGCCAAGCTTCTTCCTTCTACCTACTGTCACTGTCCAAGTTGAGGAACCATGCCAATGCTGAACAACAGCATTGGGAATCAGGCTTCCTGCATAGAGAAGGGGGTTGAACTTGATGGTCTTGTAGGCCCCTTCCAACCCTATGATTGTATGAATCTATGAATTATACCCGACTATCTCCATGACCCTCTCAGACATACATACAGTTGTTGATAGGGTTATGGCACAGTTACGGAGCAACTGATGAGCTATGTATCAGTTTCCATTTCTCCCCCATATACATCTGTGGTGTATATGGTTCCCCCAGCCCAACTGAGAGTCTATATAATGAGACTTCAAGCAAGGTTGTGTGAAGAGTTTCTCAGCCTAATATTTCTCCACCCCACCCTCTCCCCTCAAAGATTTTTCTATCCAGATTTTCTTTCTTTTCCTAGTTCTTTCAGAGTCAGCCTGGTTGCTTCACTTCACTCAAACGCAAATGCTACATTTCTGAGGCATTGTTTGGAAATTGTGCACTTAATTCAGTTCTGGTTCTGCCAAGGCAAGTAAAGGTGACAATGGGCTGTATTCAGAATGAACATCCTATTCAGTTCTTAATTAAGGGCTTGTTTACATTTCCGCTTGCTCTGAGATGACAGCTACTTAACTTGCTTCAGTCTCTTGAAAGATCAAGGGGTTTCTCAAGCTAAACTGAGGAAAAAAATTCAGCACGCACACACACACCTACCTCTGAATGGAGTGCAGACTGCCTCTTTCTTTTCACTCCTTCCTCTATCCTTCAGGTGGTCTGTCAGTTTTTCTTTTCTTTTTCTTGCATGTCTGGGGTTTGGGGGGAGCTTTATTTTGTTTTAATACTTTTTAACACAATATTTTTAACTCTGGAAAAACTCCAAAAAGAGGAGTCGGAGGTGACTTTATGATTGATACAAGAGCCAGCCAATCAGCACTGTGCACAGTTCTGCTCTCAGAAATGGGTGAGATGGCTTTAGGGATGTTCACACGTTACACTCAGTGTGCTTATAATATGTACACACAAATTGGTGATCTTTACCCATGTATGGTTATTCACATGTAATGAAGTGTGCATGTGTTCTTCCAAGGATTTCTGGATGAGATCCCAGTATCCTTTTATTTCACCTGGGGGAATATGTGACCGAATACTGTAACCCTTGCATTGCTGCAGCAGTATTCAAGCTTCTTGAATTAACAAACAGTAGAAATCAGGATTTTTTGGATCTAGAGTAACTGGATTGGTCTTCTTCTTCTTCTTCTTCGTGTTCAAGCAATTGCCCTTAAAAGTACAGCTGCTATTCTAGTTTACATAGAAATAGGTCCTAGTGTGTTCATTGAATTTTACAAAGGATTGTGCACTCTGGGAAAGTTATTAGTTTTTCCGAAACCATTATAAATATAAATAATTTGAATACCTGTGTTCTTTCCTTCAGGAAATAGATTAACATTCAAGATTTTTTCTTTTTAATCCCCCCACCCCAGGTGTCAGACCTTGTTGTAATACTGAACCATGAAAGAGCAGTTGAAGCTTTTGCAAAAGGTGGCAATCTTACTCTGGGAGGCAATTTTACAGTGGCAATTGGGCCTTTAGGGAGGTGAGTATCATCAAAACACTGAAGGATCACAGCTGCTGAAGCCTCTACTGTGCTCCTTATTTCTGTATTTTTGCAGTAAATGGAAAGCTGTATTTTTTGGTCTTGCTATGGGAGCTGAATTCAGGCAAAGCAGGTAATATAGTTCTCCTGGGACTTGTAATCAATTCACAATGCCTGTGGGAGTTCCCCTGACTAAATCTTTCCCTGTGTCAAAACCATTGCTTGCGGAAAGCATGTTGGGGGGTGGGGAGGGGGAAGGATTTTAGCTTAGTCTTCTCCCTAACACGCTGGTATTCTGTATTAACTATCTTGAAGAACATTGCTACTAGTGTTTAAAGACAGATAGCTACCATTGTGGCAGCCTCTGGGCCAGATCCATTTAGCTTGGAAAAATGGCAAGTAAGGAGAGACATGAAAGAGGTGTGCAAAATTATGCATGGTGTGGAGAATGTGGATAGGGAGGTATTTTTCTCTCTTGCTCATAATACTAGAACTGTGGGTCATCCCAAGAAGCTGATTGAAGGGAGATATTATCTTGCACCAATCAGCTTTTATCTGGAGGACAGTAATGGAAGTACTTCACACAGTGCATAGGTAAACTATGGAATTTGCTCCCAACAGGATCTAGTGATGGCCACCAATTTGGATGCTTTTAAAAGGGGGTTAGACAAATTCCTGGAGGAGAAGGCTATCAATAGCTGCTAGTCCTGATGGGTATATGCACCCTCCGGTATCAGAGGTGGTATACCTGTGTACACCAGTTGCTGGGGAACATGGGCGGGAGGGTGCTGTTACACTCATGCCCTGCTTGTGGTTTCCTGTGGGCAGCTGGTTGGCTACTGTGTGAACAGAATGCTGGACTAGATGGACCCTTAGTTTGATCCAGCATGGCTCTTCTTATGTTTTTATGTACTGACTACCAGGAGGCCCAAAGGCTGCTGCTTCCACCCACTTCTGTAGGTAATACATTTCTTTTTACCTCTTTCATGTCCTTTCGCTTCTTTAGCTCCAGGAAGGGAGTACTTGAACAGGTAGGGGACATGTGGCCCTCCAAATGTTTTTGGACTGCAACTCCCATCATCCCTAGCCAGCATAGGCAGTGCTGGGGGATGATTGGAGTTGCAGTCCAATAACATCTGGAGGGCCACACATTCTCCATCCGTGATATACGTGAGCATACTTTTTCTAACCTTCTATGGGGTCTAGGAATAATAGCAAAGAGTTGTCACTAGGCAGCAGTTTTATTTTTTCCTTTTATGTGATATGGTTTTTGATAATTATAGAATCCCTAAAGATTCTAATAAAGCTACTGGTATACAAGTAACTTGCAACACAAGGTTTCCTTTGGTGTGATAGCATGAACTGGAGAGAACGTGACTGAGAGCAAGATAGGTTGAACGTCTCCTTTACTAAATATATCAGTGTTGGTAGGAAGAATACAGAACCATTTATAAGTGGTCAGGTTTTATTTCTGTGTATGAATGGGCATGAATGGCTTATTCTCACAATAAACCAATTAATCTGGCTGCGTATAACCACTAAGAGGGCTCCACAGGTAATTTACTGAATTTGGAGTAACTTTTCTGTCAGCCTAGTTCAGATGCAGGGGGGCAGGGGGATGTCAAAGTAATTTTTAACCATTTTTGTTTGTATTGATTGATTTTTAAGCATTTTGCAAGTTAATGGTGAAATACAAGCTGCTTATAATGCTTTTCCTCCATGCCGCCCCCAGAAATCTAGAAGGAGATGTAGCCTTAAGAAGCTCTGCTGCTGTCTATACCTACTGCAAATCTCGAGGGCTGTTCGCGGGGGTGTCTTTAGAAGGAAGTTGCTTAATTGAAAGAAAGGAAACAAACAGCAAGTAAGTTGCTGGACACATCAGACTGCCCTGCTCAAAATTGAGCTCAGGTGGCGAGAACGTTGTAAACAAGAGTGTTTCATTTTTAAAAGTGCTGTTTTGAAAATACTTCATATGGTTGGTGTAAAATAATGGAGGAAATATGTAATATTACCTAAGGCTATTGCTTCTGAATATTTTAGTAATGTATCACTGGGTGGATCCGAGGCTATAGCTGCACAGTGCAGTTCGCCCTTGTGCAACAGATTATTTTGGAGCATGCTACCGAGAGTACGCAGTGCAACAGCCACAGTGGAGTGAGGCAGACTTCCCCAGCCTGATGCCCTCCTGACGTGCTGGACTACAACTCCCTACATCCTCCAGGCATCATAGAATATAGGAAGCTGCCTTATACCTCAGGCCATTGGTCCATCTAACTTAGTACTGTCTACGCTGACTAGCAGCTCCAGGGTCTCAGACAAGAGTCTTGCCCATCCCTACCTGCAGATGCCAGGGATTGTGGCTGGGACCTTCGGCATAGAAACCATGTTCTGTGCTACTCTGGTCCTTACTGCCTCATGGTCAGACTCCATATAAGGCGACTTCGTATGTCCATGCTACTCTATGTACTGTAGCTTTGGGACAGTTCTAAAGCTGTTCTTGCCAATGCAGTAAATAGGAAAGCTCTTACCAGTGCAATAAATACGACCTCTCAGGAGGTCCCTGTATAGAAGGGGTGTTGAATCTCAGGCCCAGGGACCAAATCTGGCTCACCTGGGATCCCAATTCAGCCCTCCACGGTTCCCCAAATGGCCCCTTCCCCACCCCCTTTCCCCTAATGGTTTAGTGGTTTCCCAGCTTTTGTTCAGATTTTTTTCTCATTCTGAAAGTTGAAATGTGTCCCCTTAGGCTTAAGATTGGCAATAAGAGCTTTAAGTTCAAATATGCTGGTCTTTTTGGCCCCACCCCTTTTGCCTTTGGCTCAGCCCACCACTGGAATGTGGCCCCCAAGAGCTTCTCTGAAATGGAATTCAGCCCACGGGCTGAAAGAGTTTGACACCCCTGCTGTACACGGTGGAGGTGCACAAAGCCCTCTGCTTCAAGGCAGTAAACATCTATAGAGCTTGAGACTTCAGTTTACCCCAAACAGAATTGTTAGTAATCAAAATGCCACATGAGTTACTTTTTTGGCTGGGAGCAGCTTCTGTAAGAATCATGGGTTTGCAGAAGATCTTTCTGCTGAACGTTGAACTAATGAGCAAATACATAAAGTGAGCCTGAGTTTCACCTGAGTGTCCGGTTATAAATGGTTCATGCTTTCGCTTAAGTGCATTCTCTCAGTGTTTTTTGCACCAGTGGGAAGAAAGCATTGGTAGTATAGCTTAATTTAAGGAAACAAACTATACACTTTCTCAGATATCATATTTATACTAAAAGCAAACTGTTAGTGCCTATTCTGATGTAGCCAGAACAGCGCTATTCATGCGCAAGACGTGTGGGCAACCCTACGATTTGCAGAAGTACAACTTTTTTAAAAAAGGAAAAGAAATCCCAAGACCTACCCAATGAGGACCGAGCATGCTTAGTGACATGTTGTAGGAGGGAAAAAGTAGGAAACTAGGCAGAGGAGGGATTAAATGGAGTGTCCTGGAAGAGAACATGGCTGATTGCCTGGAACTCTGAAACTGAGCACAACATGCTGTAACATTTTTTTTGCAAGTCCCATTCATCCTATGACAGAAAAAGCATATATACAAAGCAACCACATATTTCTTTATTTCTTTATTTAATAGATTTATACACTGCTTACCATATTTTAAAAATATCTCTAAGAGGTTTACAAAACTACATTAAGGGCACAATCATTTGTTTGTACAGACAGAAAAAGAAGTCCGACAATTCCCGGCATTCCTCAGCCAGTCATATTGGCTGAGAAATGCTGGGAGTTGCAGGACTTTATCTGTCTAACATGCATATGATTGTGCCCTAAAATACATTGAAATAAAACATTTATAAAACCATTAAAACCAAGGACTTAGAGTGGCATAATTCTCAAGCAAACTGGGCAGCACAATCATTCAGGGAAGGCTTGGGTAAAGAGATGGGTCTTTAATCGGCACCTAAAGCACACCATGGTTGGTGCCTCCCGATTCCCAGCAAGAGGGCATTTTGTAAGGTGGGCCGGTGCCACCACCAAGAAGGCCCGGGTTGCTGAAAGATGGCAATCTGGAGGTTGCAGTGCAACTAGCAAGGCCAGCAAATTTCTTGGGTAGCAAGTCACAGAGGAAATCAAATGTCTATTGTGTTCACAACTTAGAAATGGCGTGATGCGCAGCCAGGTACAGCTACTGCATGAAATTTGTTTTCCCTCCTCACCCACTCCATACCCCTGTTCGTGAACTAACATAAAACATTCTCCTTCTAGATTCTATGGTCGGGATATTCGTGCTAGTTCCATTCTGTATGGCGATCTACCACCTCCCCCTCAGGCACAGGACCTTTATGATATCCTTGAGTGTTTTACTCTGCAGTATGAAACTCAGGAAGGGAGAAACTATGCAAGGACGGCCGTAACAAGAGAACCAAAAAAGGTTTGCATGAGCCTGCTCCATACCTGCTTAGTATGTTTTTGAGTGAGGACAGATTGTTTCTTCCATAATACTCTTCCACTGGTTCTGTACTGTCCACATTTTCAGTAGAACAAGTGCTATCATGGTATGAGCCCTGAACATGCATTTGTAGGCTTATAACTGCAGTAGAAAGAAAGGGAAGCCCCTCTGCAGAGGGATAGTCCTTGCTCATTCTGCCTTGTTTACAGTCATTCCCCCACCCCACCCCCCAGTCCTATCTAGGACAATGTAGAGTTGGAATTGGCCGGATTGCAGTCTCAAGTAGCTCCTGGTTTCCTCAGTTTCAGTCCCAAAGTGAAAGGTGGAAGCGTTCTTGAAAGGGGAAAGCACTAATAAAAGGAAGAGGTAGCCTTGAACTTCATTTTCTTAAGGGGCTGCTTGAGCACTTATGTGGATGAGCCGCACCCATTATTTTGCATAGTAAAAATGATTTAATCAAACCCTTTGCACCACCCATGAATAAAAACCCTAAAAACAGTTCCAAGGCTGCCCCTGTGATGGGCAAGAGGGATAGTAAGTTACTTGACATGGGTACTAGCCAATAGGCACTAACTACTGTCATGGAAACACATACATATAATGACTGTAGCAGTGCTTGTGAGGAGTAATTCATTTTTTTTCGAAAGTGTAGTAACTTACAGTAGCATTCTGCCTGTCAGGGTTCCCTTGACTCCCTCCTTCCTGAAGCACTCACAAACACACAAAAAGAGAGGCTTCCATCTCATGCCTTTGATTCATTATTCACAGGTTCATTACCGATGCAAATCCTCAAAAACTCTCTGGCTACAAAGGAATGCCTCTAAGGGATTCAAATGGGAATAAATGAAAGTTGCCTGCAGTTTGAAAGGGCAGCTGTCTGACTAGGCTAACTTAGGGAGGGATGCCCCGCCCCTCGCGTGATGCTCCCCTGCGTAGCCTCTTACGCATCGCTAACCGGTTCGAACTTCTAAGCTCTGCCCCTAACATTTCCCTCTTAGCTCTGCATCTCTGCCTGGCATCCCTTAGGTCCCAGACCTCAAGCTCCTCCTCCTCCTGCTCGCGGTTTCTCACAGAGGGCGGCAAGGATGAGGCTTCACGCCTGGCCATCCAGGAGCTGGTAACCCGAGAAGCATGCCTACCCATATCTGAACTGGCCTGTGAAAAAACCTCCCCCAGTTCTGGCTGCTCCTCTTCTGAATCTGAGCTGCTAACTATCTCCCTGCCCTCAGAATCAATCATGACACTGCCTCTTATTTATTTAAAATATTTATTAGCTGTTTGGCTGAAGCTCCTGGAGCAGCCATGCAAGGGTATACAATAAAATTACTAACAATGAAATATATCAAATCAGAGCATCAGTGAAATTCCAGTTTTCCAACAGTGCAACACACTAAAATTCCTAAAAGGCCTGCCTGTATGAAGGATTGTGACTACCAATCCCACCAACTGCCACCCAGTTTGAGAGACCCACGCCTCTTCTTCCACAACAGAAAGATCCCACTTTACTTCCACTCTATCTGAAATATTTATACTTTGAAAAGTGCTCACCACCGTGTAACCCTATATGGTGAATGCACCTGCTTATTTTACCTTATCCCTCATCTTCTGCCACCAACCATTTCTGGTACAGTCCTTTATTCCTATTATCACACAGTACCTGGGTTAGGCTACAGGCACGAGATAAACAGAGCTGGAGATATATTTTAAAGTTAAGCAAAATATATTATTTTTTCAACTTATTTATAATATAAGATGAATTTAGATAGTAAAGTTACGTTGCATTCAGTGTTTTCTTTCAATGTTAAGCAAGTACACTTCCCTAACCAATTCTAATAGCCAATTGCCCTTATCCTAACTCATCTACAGTTAGCACTTTGGTCAGGGATGCACTGCTAAGGATACAGCAAAGGTTTTTCAGTTGGCACTCAGCTTTCTTGCAGCTTTCCAAGCTCAATTGCTTGTAGCTGACTAATTGGTCTGCAGCTCTAGGACAGCTATGGAAGTCTTCATCTCCCTGCAGGTGTGATCAGCTTCTGCCTTCTGTGATTTCAACTCTGTTGCCATTCTTCTGCTTTCATCCTCTGTACAGCCACTACCTGCTGCTACTTTGTGTTCCCACCTGACTCTTCACAGGTCTCAGCTCTATTTCTGCTTCAGCTTCGTCTAGCAGCTTCTTCCAGGCTCCACTGGCTGTTTCTTCTCCTTCAGGCTCTTCTCTGCTTGACTCCATACTCTTCATTGATTCTGACAGCGCAGTGCTTGGCCTTCTATTCTCTCCAGCCTGAACCTTCCATCCTGTCACATGTTAGCCTCTGATAACCTGACAGTCCATTGGCCTACACTCAAGACAGAACATACGAATGTCTGTTATGGGAGTTTGTAAAACCTGTTGTGGATTTCCTTTAAACCCTTTGACTTCTTATGCTGTCTACTGAAGGTAACAATTTTGATCATATCTCTGTGCCTCCCCTGCCAGGGTAATGAGCATTCCTCGAAGCAGCAGTCACGCAGGGCTTCTGAAAACTTTACGCCAGAAGGTATTGTATAACCAGCAGCCTTCCTTCTCTCTCTCTCCCTCCCTCCCTCTCCAAATTATAACTTTATGTGCCTTCAGCTCTATTTTCCTACATTAATTGGTAAATTTATTGTACATAATTGATGGAAAAATGTTTCTGTTTGTATATGCACAAGAAGGCCTGGGAAACATTAATGAGTGCATTATTGCATTGGTAACCCACAGGGGTGGGCAATCTCTTTTCTGTCACGGGCCGCATTCTTTTGTGGGTAATCTGTCAGGATCACGTATCAGCAGTGAGTGGGGCTGAACTCAGCCCTGGACAGGACCCAAGCCAAAGGTAGGTGGATCACCCTGTTCCTCTTTCCCCCTCACCACACAGAGGTCTGCCAGGGAAGGGAAAGATAGCTCGTGCTAGAGGTCTGAACTGATTGCGTGAAGAGGGCTTTTGAAATTACATTGAGGGCCACGTGAAATTAGGCCAATGTCCTACCCCGGTGTATTATGAGAAGATGCTGTGCTAAGACGGTCACATCCACATCCTTGTCCCCTGCAACACTATGACCTTCGAAGTACACACAAGCTGTTCTGCCCACCATAGCTCCCCTACTTATTCCAAAGAGGGGAGGGGGGAAATGCATAGCCGTATCTGTGTGTGTGTGTGCGTGTGTGTGTGTGCGTGTGTGTGTGTGTGTGTGTATGGAGCTTCTATTGAAAGGTAGGCAGACTGCACACTTATAGCTGCAACATTTGACAGCACAATCCTATACATGCCTCTTTAAAAGTAAGTCTAATTTAGTTTAATGGAGCTTATATCTAGGTGAGTGGGTATAGTATTGCAGCTTTAATGGATCAATCAGCTAGATTAAACCTTTTTTTAAAGGTGGCTGTCAAATTTAATTGGGCATCAGTTAAAAAAAGCAATAACTCATGCAAATGCATACAGAAACTTGAAGATGGTAGACACAATCTTAGAAGAGGCCTTGTTCTTTCTTTTCACGTGTGGTACCTGCTCTGATACATGTGTGTACTTTCTAAGCCAGCACTCCCCGATATAGTGCCCTCCACCTGTTTTGGATTTCCACTCCCATCAACCCCAGCAGGTATAGCCAGTGGTCAGGAATGCTTGGAGGTGAAGTCAAAAACATCCAGAAGGAACAGGTTGGGGAAGGCTGCTCTAAGCATGATCTAGTTCTTTCAACTGTTGTACTTGTGTGCAGATTTATTAAATTAATGTAATAAATAGACTAAGGTTGAAATCCTAAGGAAACCTCCTTGGGTATAAATCCCATTTACAGTGCAATCCTGCTCATGTCTGGGACTCAGAAGTAAGTCCCATTAAGTTCAGTAAGACTCACTCCCTGGTAAGTGTGTGTAGGATTGTAACCTTAAAGATTTTTTTAAATAATGCCTTACTGCATACATACACAGTATAGCACACAGAGGGCTGTGGGACAGGTTAATGGAATGGAATATAGGAGCTAGAACATGCAGTCTAAAATTATTTTGGTACAGTATTTACAAACAAAGTTGATGTGTGTTGAATCAAGACCGTTTCATCAGAATTTGCATGTGTTTCAGGTAAACATCTAATATTTCCTCAGAACATCTTTTCTCCCCTAGACTGATCCTAATGGGCTTCTCTCTAGCTAGAGGGGGGAAAATGCTGTCTTTTTAGAGCATTCAAATTCCACCCCACCCCCATCAGCTGTCCATGCTTCTGTCATATAGATTTAGAGAAGATGCAGATGTTCCCTTAGTAATCCACTTCAAAAGATATATCGCTGCCTTGAGCAGACAAGTGGGGGCACAATGTTCCCCAACTCATCCAAAAAAACATACCTAAGAGACTGGCCTCTCATTTTGCTTTGCAAAGTCTTTCCTCCTTTCCCATGGTCTGTTGGTATTTATTAGTTCTCTCTTAATCTGCTTAATTTTTACTGTCAGTTCTCCAATAGCAATGCTAGTTTCATGCTATCAAACTGTCGCTATCATTAAATGGGCTATATTAACTAATATTGTATGTTCTGAATTCTTCTACAGCTGTAAGAACAACAAATAGACTTTACCCTGAGCTTCCCAGTTACTCTACCGCAGTGGGTGAGTGTGTTTATAATAATGCCACTCATAACATTCAATCCAAGGTTTGAGAATTCAGAAAATCATTTGAAAGTAGATTCTGACACTTGCACTCCAAACTGGGCCTCTACTCCATGCTTGACCTTGTTCCAGCTTACAGCTTGACAGTGTACACAAATTTTCATTCTTAATTTGGTTAAGAAATTTAGGGGAAAGGTTACTTATAGTATGGCTAACAAAGCTGAAGGGAACTTAACAAGGTTTGGGTTTTAGTAGATCCTATTCAAGGGCCAGGCCAATTTACTGTTACTTTCATTTGTTGTTGTTGGGAAAGGGCCAGTTTCCCAAAGAGATTAAGAGAGCAATCCTGTGGCTGCTAGACACTGTCTAGCAGGCTGTAGGATATGGTCTATTCCGGGAGCTGACCTCAGAACCTGCGCTCTGAGGTTGGTTCCCAGAGAACTGACTTCCCCCCTCATCCGCACTGTCTCGGAAGCAGCGCAGAGAAGCCCCATCCTCCGCGCTCAGCAGACTAGCACAGAGCAACTGAAAAGGGGCGGGGTTGGGGGTGTTCCAGGGCAGGGAGAGCGGAGCTGCGCGTACAACACATCCAATGTGCTTTCTCTCCCAGCCACCGCCCCCCCTACCCCATGCCTCTCCTGCTTTGTTTTGGATAGGGGTTCGCCTCTGAGGTCGGAGGTGGCCGCCTATCTACTTAGGATTGCGCCCTAAGTCTTTTCACTGAGTTTCTTTACAACACAGACCAAGCCACACAGAATTTAAGAACTCATGAGAATTCTTAGGACTTATTAGAAAGACATTTGAGGTCAACTGAGGGTGGGCACCGCAGCTGCTTTTAAGAAAAGAAATGTTGGGAGATCTGATCACAGATCACCCTCATTACATCTGGTTTGTCTCAAAGTACTTTAAAAGCCAAAACGACTCTTTGTCTCATCTCACCAAACACAATGCGGTATCATTTTCATTCACTACATTTCTATACCACCCAATAGCCAACAATTTCTGGGTGGTGTATAGCATGATAAAATATAATATAACATCTTTTACATTCATGAATTTAAAACAGTTTAAATACAAGTTTAAAACAACAATACAATTACCAGGAAGTGATTTTAAAAAACCCTAAAACTTCCCATCATATGCTATCAAATGCCTGTGAGTAGAGGAAAGTCTTAATGTGGCACTGAAAAAAATGACAGTGTTGGCACCAGATGGACCTCACTAGGCAGAACATTCCAAAATCAAGGGGGCACCACCGAGAAGTCCCTCTTCCTTGTTGCCATCTTCTGACCCCTCTTCAGAAGAGGCACTTGGAGGAGGGCCTCAGATATTGATTGTAGCATACAGGCAGGTTCATACCGGGAGAGGCGCTCCATCACATACTGCAGTCCCGAGCTGTGTACCATGTTTTGAAAGTTAAGCCCCCTGTACAATGTAGCCCAGCATGCTGAACTTTATATTAGGGGGGCAGCATGGTTTCAGTTATCCTGCAGAGAATGCTGTCTGACTTGAGCACCCTCCCCTTCCAATTTCAATCCAAATTTTCTGTGTTGCTCCTTGCACACCCCACTGTCACCTCCAACAAAATAATAGGGCTGTTCTCTGTCTAACTTTCTCATTGCTGAAGGTGGAAGATAGACTGGGGAAAGTGGAGGGTGAGTTGTGTTGTGTACTGCTCAGGACTGGCTCCAGAGGGGATGAAGTTCTGGGCATATGCCTGTACAGGAGAGTCCCCTATTTATGTGGGGGTATTAACCATGCTGTGGACCCCTAATGATAATACCTAGCATGTATGTTGTGTTAGAGTGTTCAAAAGGCTTCACATGCATTCTCCCACTAGTAATAACTATTCAAGTGGAATGAGTAATATTATCTGAGTTTTACAGATTGGGTGGGGTTTAGCTGAGAGTGTGTAGCTGGTTCCTGATGGGCATTACTAGTACAGAATGAGACTGGGCCACATAGAATTGGCTCCCATACTTCAGTGGTAACATAAAAATTAGCCCTAAATCCATTTTGGCTTCAGTCCTGGGCACATTTACAAGGGATGAAGCTTTAGGACTTAACTCCGTAGTAAACATGCATAGGTTTGTATTACATGACACATTTTGGGCATAGTTTGGCATATCTATGGTGAAAATTGTGACAGGTATTTTTAAAGGTGCTTTAGAAAAGATTATTTTAGATGGCAAGATACTAGTTCTTAGTAGTGGAGGGAGCGTTCCTATGGCCGCTAGTCAGTGGCTAGACAGCCATAGGATATCTTGTCTTCTGGGAACCGACCTTCCCCCCCTTCCGCACTGTCTTACAGGCAGCATGGAGAAGCCCTGTGCTCCACGCTCGCAAGAGGAACGTGGAGCGGCCAAAACAGGTGTTCCGGGGTGGAGAGGGTGGAAATGCCTGTCGTACGGTAGCCTCCTCACCCGCTCCACCCTACCGTGGTTAGACAGCCAAAAGCGGCTGTCTAGCCGAAAATGCAGGGCAGGAGGAGCGCGGAGGGAAAGATCCTCTCCATGCTTCTCCTGCCCTGCATTGGATAGGCGGTCACCTCCAAGTTCGGAGGCGGCCGCCTATCTGCATAGGATTGTGCCCTAAATTGATTTTATGTATCTGAGATGGATATCTTCCATACGGTAATGAAATAAGGTGGCTAAATGGTTTGTTCAGTAATGGAAATAATGTTTAACATGAATATTAGCAGATGTATGTGTGATAGCTGCTTATTTATTTATTGGACTTTAAAACCACCAAGTTCTCTGGGCAGTGTTCAATATACTAAAAACATAAAATACAAACAATAAAGCAGTGAATAAAAGTAGCACATAACAAAACCGAAATAAAGCCAGCAGGAAAGAGTAAAAACACTACAGCATATGCAACCAAAGTTAAATCAGCAGCAAAATACAATTGCAAAGATCTAAGAGCACTAAAATCAGTTCTTAAAATGCCTTGGATAATAATAAAAAATAATAATCTGGTGTCAAAAAAACCATAGCATAGTACCAGGTGAGCTTTCAGTGGCTGGGAAGGGCATTCCACAGATAGAGGGTTTTTTCAGTTGTGGCACCCTGTCTTGTAGCCACCCGCTTTGCCTCATTTGGTAGAGGACCTCAGATAATGACCGGAGTGTTGGGGTAGGTAATATGGGAGGAGATGCTCCTGCAGGTAACCTGGCCTCAAACCATTTAGGTTATTAAAAGTTAAATCCAGCACTTTGAATTGGGCCTCTAGAGCCAGTGTAGATGGCAAAGTATTGGCATAAGATGATCACACAGACCAGTCGCAGTTAGCAGTCTAGCCACCCTATTTTGGACTAACTGAAGTTTCCAGACCATTTTCAAAGGCAGCCCCACATATAGCGCATTGCAATATTTTTTATTTTATTTATTTATTTAATGTCTTAATCGCCCATCTGTCCAGTCACCTGGCCACTCTGGGCAATGTACAACAGTACAATTTAAAACAGTAAAATTACCCATTAAAACATTGTTTAAAAATACCCTAACCCACCCCAAATGCCTGCCTGAACAACCAAGTTTTCAATGCGTGGCAGAAGCTCATTAAAGAGGGGGCATGGCAGAGTTCCCTAGGGATGGGGTTCCACAGAGTGGGGGCCACCACAGAGAAGGCCCTCTCCCTCGTCCTCACCAGCATTGCAATAATCCAAATTCATTTTTCTTTATCCTTACACAAGAGAAATATATGTCAGGTAAACCATGTAAGTAAGAACTTTTGCATGGACGCTGAGTTTCAATATCTTTGTAATAAGTTCTAGAGAATAACCTTTAGCAGGTTATAAACTGTAAAAATAGCAAGCCAGATCAGGATGACTAATGGATATTTGTATCAGAAGATCCCTAAGCAGAAGGATAATGTGTGTGTCTGTTTATAAGTCATGGTGACGTATGCTATTTCAGTAAATATTAAACAGTGAATCCTCTGCCTTTTTCCCTTTTAAAGGGGTTTATGTCAGCATAGTCTATTTTTGTAGGTCTCTGTTTCTCTTGTAGCTTATTTTCATCTGAAGTAAATATCCATCTAGTAGCTTTCCTCCCTCTGTTGTTACTAATATAAACTAACTTAATGCTGATCACAAAACAGGAAATCCCAGGAAATAATTTTTAAGACTATTTTTGTAATTCTTCTGCCAGGGTACTGTTATTTCTGGCATTTCTGCAATCATTTTAAATTGAGCAGCTTTTTTGGCTTGTACTGTCACGAAACGAACAAAAACTGTACCATGTGGGATTCTGATTATCCTGGGGGAAAATACCTTGAAAATCCATGCTACTGCTGAGCCAGCTGATTACGAAGGCACACCAAGATTGAGGTCAGTGCATGCTAGGACTGGAAAATTGAGGTCTTTGTTTTATGTGTGTTTTGGGTCAATGCCATTTTGTTAAAACCATTGAGTAATAGGCAGACACAAGGAACGTGTACCTTTTAGTATCCTTAACTTGGCAATTGTGCCATTTTCGCAAATGAAACAAATATTTAGTGTACCTGGTGGCTTCAGCAGTAACGAAAAGTACCATTAAAACACACACACCTTAAGCGCCCTCCTTCCAGCAGTAACTTGAAACTTGAGGCAAGGAATAAAGGCACACAGAACTTGAAGACATAGAATGTCATGTATGTGAGAGTGCCAGTTGCAGGACCAGTCTGTATCAGCTGAGGTGGTTGTGGAAGTATGGCTAGACCCAAAGCCTTCAAAGGCTTGGTGGGGAAGACCTTAAGCTATTGCTAGGGGCAGTCTGTGGGCCAATGTAGATCCAATGGGGGCAGCCTCATTAGTTGTTCATATATCTGTTCATATATAAACCAGGGGGTGGGGGCTAATTTTAGCGCTGGAAGGGGTGGTTGGGCGAGGAGAGCCAAAGCTGTTTTTATCTTAGCTCCCCATAATGGAGTGCCCAAACTCTTTTCCCCTCCACCACTCCAGTTTCAATGCCAGAAGTGGAACATAGGAAGTTGCCTTATACTGAATCAGACCATTAGCTCGTTTAGCTCAGAATTGTCTACACCATGGCTGCAGAACCAAAATGTGGTGGGCCAACTTGTCCCTCACCAGGCCAGATGAGGTCAGTGGCTGTGGGTACACACTGTGATGTCCTTGCACCCCTCGCCCCTTTTGCCTTTCTCCATGCTGAGAGAGGCATCCATGGGGGATGGTGCATTCTGTGCAGAGCCACTTGGCTGGCCAATTCCCTGGCCTTCGAGTCCCAGGGCTAGACGTGGTGCCTCCACAGGCCAGATTACCCCCTTGGGATGGAGGTTCCGTAGCCCCGATCTTCACTAACTGGCCATGGCTGTCCAGGGTTTTGGACAGGGATCGTTCCAGCCTTGCTTGGCAGTGATTGAACCTGGGGCCATTTCAGTGCACAACTCTGAGCTGTGGTCCTTCCCTTGAACTGAGAGAAGTGCCTGGGATAACAGGCTGCAGCAAGATAAGGAGCAGTATCCAATGGTGTCATTCCATAAATGCAAATAGTGCTGGCGGAGCTCCGTTGAATCTTCCCATTGCACAAGTGGTTGTGCATTGCGCTTGCACAACTGATTGCAGAAGTAGTAGTGCAAGCATAATGCATAAACACTTGCACAACTGTGCTTGTGCAACCATAATTTTAAGTGGGTTCTCCTCTTGCACATAGTTCGGGACCTAGTTTCCATTAGCGCAGTGACACACTTGGATACTGCCTAAGGTGGGGGAGGGTTCAGTTCACCACATCCATATGCCTCCTGGTGCTGAAATTAACCCCCATCCCCTCTTTATATGTGAATGGGATGTATATGTGATTAAACACATACTCATACAAATAGGCCTTTGTCACATCTGTGTTTGGCCTATGTCCAACTATTCTGCCATTAACCAGGTGTCTTGTATGATGCTGCAAATGCCGTTCAAATGTAAACTTGAAATCTGGGAGACATTATGTCGCAAGCTGTTGTTGAACAAATATCTTGTGGGAGGTGATCTGAGCATTGTGCTGCCCCCATCCTCCATCAGGTGGAGAATGCTTAGAGATTATGACAGATCGGTTATGGCAGAAGCTATACGTCTTTTCCAGTACAGACAGCAAAAATAAAAAATGATACTTTTGTATATGAATTGGATTAATAGCCATGGAGATGTTGGGTCATTCTTGTTGGCCATTTACACTCTCACGGAACAGATGTTGGGAGAGATTTAAAGGAGAGAAATGTGATCTTAGGCTTTGTCAACATTATGAGTTTATTATAGGTCACTTCTGAATTGAAGTGGGCTTAACCAACAGTTGTGTTGCAGAATCTGTATTGCAGCATGCAGTACTGAAAATGTAGCAGCTGTACATGGGAGGTACTGCACATCATTTGCCACATTTCATTGCACTGCTTGAAACAAAGGCAAATATTCCTGATCATTTGTTCATAACAAATATATAGAGACAGAATGTTTGTTGACTAATCCATAAGTCAAAACAGACAGTAAAAATACAGGCATGTTTTCTTTATAAAACAGCTGAGTGATAAATGATGGTCCCCACAGGTGTCGGTGGATCCTCCAACCCACCCACTTCCATGGGTTCCATTAATGAAACACAAAACTTGTAAATTTCACAAAAATAAATAGGGTTCACTTCAGCAGTTCCCTTAATACACAAAATAATTCATTGTTTACTGCAGCAAGGTAGGTAAAGTAATGAAGGTAATGAAGGTCAGATGGATCTAGCTGTGAGAATGGCCATTGTAGTACCCTATCTTGAGGTTGGGCAAGGTAAATTGGTTCCTTTTATTTCTCAATCTCTTTGCTGCATTGGGACTACAGTTGGTTGCCGTGGTACTATACTAGTGAAAAGCCTCTCTGGCACCTGAGGTCTGCCCCAGGACTGTGGAGAGGCTGATGTCTTTGATGCCTCGGGTCAGCCCTCTCAGCCTTCCATGCCCACTTTTGCCTAGCAACCTCCTCCCCTTTCCAACTGGAGTACTTTTTAGGGCTCTCTTCAGCTTTCCAGCCCAGAGAGAGTGCTCCTTTCCCTGACAGGGACGTTTCAGTCTCTACTTTGCGTTCTCTTCCTGTTGCTTCCTTTGGACTGCCTCCTTCCTCTATCCCTGGGCTTGATTCTCCACACTGTTGCCAACCTCCTCCTTTCCCAGTTGTCTTGCCTCCTTTTTATCTCTCTGTGCTGTCTTGTTTCCTTCTCTTGCCTCCCTAAATGGCTTCAGCTGTGTTATCAGAGCTGCCGCCTTGCCAGTTAACTCTTCAATCTGCTCTTTGACTTTGCGCTGCAGCTTAACTAGTTTCTGGGTCAGTTGGCAGCGTCCCAGCCGGTGCTGCTGACTGTAAACAAGACACCCAGGAGCCACCACCAGCTGTGTTATCAGAGCTGCCACCTTGCCAGTTAATTCTTCCATCTCCACTTTGACTTTGTGCTGCAGCTTAACTAGTTTCTGGGTCAGTCGGCAGCTTCCCAGCTGGCGTTGCTAACTGTAATTGAGATGTCCAGGAACCACCACCAGCCGGTGAACGGCTCCTTGTCCCTCAGCTTGAGGGAGACACTGCAAAGTGAAGGTGATATCATGGGTTTAATTCATAAAGGTCCCTTTCCCCAACTGGTTATTGAGAGTTGAATGTTTTCAACTGTGTAGTTGTACCTGGTCTCTGCAACGTTTTCCTGTGAGTTACGTGCTGTCTTGCCCTAAGACTTATTTCAGAGCTGCATTAAAAAGAGCAACCAGTGAGAGCAGCAGGCAAGCAAATATTGTCCTGGTGATGTAGAGGAAAAATGTAAGTCTTGAAAAATGGAGGTCCCCAATCGCACAAATGCCATCATCATCATCATCATCTAGACTTGTATGCTGTTCAACTGGCAAATGCGCCTGGGGTGATTTACAATCATGGTCAGGGACAGGTCTGGGGAAGCTGTGCAATTTGGGGGCAGGGATAGTGGTACAATCTCTCATAGCCATAGAAGCCCCTTCACACAATGTGTTAAAGGGCTAAAGTATAGACAAAGGCAAGCCCAAAAGCCAGTCTGGTGTAGTGGTTAGGTTGTTGGACAGAGACTAGGGAGACTTTGGTTCAAATCCTCATTCGGCCATGAAGCTACTGGATGACCTTGGGACATTGCTGTCTCTTAGCCTAACCTACTTCACAGGGTGGTTGTGAGGATAAAAGGGGTGGGGAGAGAAACCTGTATGCTTCCATGACCTCCCTGGAAGGAAGGAAGGAAGGAAGGAAGGAAGGAAGGAAGGAAGGGTGATAAATGGAATGAATGAATGAATGCCCTGTGGGGGGTGCTGCTATAGGAAAAAATGAAATTGTAATTATCAGTATTTACCCTCATTGTACCAGTCACACTAGGTTGGACAGAGACTTAATTGCACTTAATTCCTTCCAAAGTGATGAGACTTTAGTGCAAATAACTTAGACCAGATCCAACTCGGTAATCTTTTTCCTCCAGAAATACCCAAAGCTGCTTACAATAAAACAGTATTTGGCAAATGCAACTCTTTTTAATGCCTACAGCTGTCTTGCATTACAAGCTGAACCTCCTGGAATTCCCTGTTCTATAAAACTAAGCTACGGGAGTCCTGATGTTGAAAGGTTGGCCATCTCTGAACTAGCTTCTCAGCCAGTTTCCCAAGACACAACTGGATGTGTTGAAGGCCTTTTTTTCAGCTGATATGAACTTTCTCGGTGGCAAACATCTTTCCCTATTCTAAATGGATATAGCGTACTAAAACTAAGCCTCATAATTAAGACCATCATAACATGTTTGGTCTGCGAGTTTCATATTAATAGATTAATGAGGCTTAATAGTGTAGATATCGTTTTGTTGAATGTAGCACTGTAGCACCATCTTGTGTAGACTGAGTATTTTTTTTGTTTATGTTTTTGAAATCCAAATGAAGATTCTTATAATATAATGACTTACATAATGGTTACCTAGTAGTCTTGTATTGCACAATCTTATCTTAAAATATTGAAAACACAAACAAATGAGTCCCGTTGATTTTCAAAAGATTCCTGAGATATGCTGAGAATATTTTAAGGATGTATGGCTTTTGTAAACCATGGCACTTCTAAAAAATGTTAGTTTTCTTGAATTTAAATACGTGTCACACAGACTACTGGTTTGCCAGCTTTGTATATTTGCGTAGAAGGTGCACAGTTCTAATGCTGCTAACCCACCTTCCAATTTTGCTGTTTTGATTTAGCTTTTATTTTCACCATGGTTTCCTCAGCTGTGTTGTAACTAATTTAGGTAAACTGCCTGTAAGAGCTCAGATGAGTGATGTGGGTCAATTCATTTCCGCTCCCTTGTAGGCTGTGAAAACCTTGCAGCTTATTTCCATGTTGATTAAGATAATTTGGCTCAATTGGAGCTGGTAGATAGCTGAGATCTAAGACCCTGCAAGACTTTAACATTTCAACTTTATTGTTGATCTAATTTTTAACTGTTGTCTGCCAGCAAGACAAGTAGGAGCTGCCCTGGATATTCCACTCTGTAGAATCTACTGTTTCCATCTACTGTTCAGCCTTTACAATACGGCAATAGGAAGCATTTTGATGATTTTGTTCATAGCCAACATTTTGATATCCAAGCTCTTGAGAGCACAAGAATAGTGCTGGCTTTAGGCCAAAGATCCATCTCATTCAGCGTTCTGTTTCCGACAGTGATCATCCCAGAAGCAGCGCATGAAGGAAGCAGACCACTTCCCTCCTGCATCTTTTATTCAGATAGGCAACCAAGCCAAACATTTAGGTAGTGTTCAATTATCTCTGAACTGTCTTTTCCTTCTTTTTCTCTCCGCCCCCCCCCCCCATTTTAATTTGTGTTTTGTGTTATGCAGTGCATACTGTAATTCTGGGAAACTCAATAGGGTAACTGAGATACGTATGTCTGGCCAACAAAATAAATTCTATTCAGACTTCTCTGGCTTTTCCTTAGGCATGTTAGATTTCAACACTATATGGAATTTACCATTCATGGTAAGGTGTGACACCAAAGTCCTGAACTGGAAATGTTCTGTCTTCTTAGGGAACTCCAGGACCAATCCTATAATAGTGACTGCAATATATCCGTTTGAAGGACAACAGCCAGGCGACTTGACATTCAACACTGGAGACAAGATCAAGGTCACAACAAAAACAGATTCACAGTTTGATTGGTGGGAAGGAAGCTTACAAGGCAGGACTGGCATTTTTCCAGCGAACTACGTTACCATGAACTAAAGCACATTAAATTGCTTTATCCTTTTGTCTTAATACCTTTTCATACATATGCAAGAGATTATTTTATATTTGGCTTGATCCAGTTGAGCTTGGAATAATATAGGGAAGTCCCATGGGTCTCAAGAGAGCCCTGTTTTCTGGTCCTTACACCCCTGCCCCCCGCAAATGTTCAGGTGGACACACAAGCAACTTGTATGGGCATTGTAGAGAATAGAAGGTTCACCTGTGCCTCCCATATGTCCCATCCAGTTTTCCCTCTGTGAACTAGGGAAGGATTGGATAGAGGATATGGGAGCTGCACATGGACTCCCCATTCCTTGTAATGTTCCCCTGTGCTGACTTGGGCTCATGTTAGGGGAGGGAACAAGACAACATGGTTCTGTTGAGTCAGGTTGGACTCGTGTGTGCATGCTATGCCCATGTTCTACTGCAGGGCCAGGAAACATGGTGTCTTTTGGCACCAGTGTGCCCCCAGACACCTTTCTTGGTGACTGCTCTCGCTTTTTTTTAATTAACACATTTTCTTACCAGCAGCTGGGATTGCTGTGAAATAGGTTTCTTTGGGGGCTGAAAACTGTTGGTTTGAAGGAATTGTTTCGTGTGTTGGGGCTGATATGCCACCTCTGCCTTGTACTCAGTCTTTGGGGCAGGTTACTTGTCCTTTGCCATATCTCTCATGGCAGCCTTTTTGAGAAACTGACCTGGGCACTACCACAAATTGCCAAGTGTGCCCATGGTCTGAAAAAGGTTGCCTTCCCCTGAATCAAACTCTCTATTTTTACAGATTTAAAAACAAACAGATTTAAAATAATATTTCCAAAATAATTATTTATAATTTTTCTATAACTTAATAATTTAATGAGTAAAATCACAAAAAAACTAATCTGAATGAGCTGCATGCCAGATATTAAATTTAATATGTACTGTATTTTGTATATAACATTTTCCATTAATAATGCGTAATAAAATCTTAAATTATTTCTTGCCAGTTGGATTTCTTCTCCATTCCTTTCAAGCAGATGGGTTTGTTTCATGTTTCATATTGTGTTTCGTGATGAAGCCTACAAATAACATTGTTTTATTTTATTTATGTCTTAATGTTATTTTTTTTGTCTTGTATCTGACGTGTTCCAGAAGGGTCATGGTGAGTAATAATTGACCAGATCTATATTATCCTGTGCTGTGACCTGGGCCCTCAGTGGCTCCTTAGACTCTGATACTGACCCAGGTACAGTTGCCTTTCCAACAAGTTTCCACTAGGAGCTGTCAGTGGTTCTCTGAAGACCTATCCTCCATTATTTGTATAATCTACTGCGGGGCGGGGTGATGGTGGATGAAGCCTTTGGGCAGTATCCAGTTCGACGCTACTTCTAGAGTAAATTATGTGGCACTAGTGGAAGAGATGTTTAGCGCAATGCCAATAGCATTTGCTAGTGCAGCTGGTTTCCAGGGAACAGGAAACGCTATTGACATTGCACAAGAGGTTGCTTACACCAGTGCAACGTAATTTATGTTTGTACTGGTGTCAAATGGGATACTGCCCTAGGTTCCCAGTTTGAAAGAGCTGGTTCCTTGAATTCCTGAAGTTTCTTGCTCCTCTAGCAAGAGGAGCAAGAATTGGAAATCCATGAGCAACCGTTAACTGGTAAAGTTAACAGTCCTATTGTGCTTCCTGGTTTCTTATTATTCTGTCTAAAAATAACCTTACCTGCAACTAGCCAAATCTATGAGGAAACATATGGCCTTTGTTGTGCCACATTCAAAAGAGATAGGGTTAGGTCCAAACTAAGTTATTCATATTTTAGTCCTATTGATTTCGTTGGGTCTAGAGCATGACTCACTTAGTTTGGATCCAACCCACAGTCATTAAACATACGATCTTTTCTGTGCATAGAGCTGATCACCCTTGATATTTGAGTAAAGCTAACTTACTTGAATGTCTAGCTTAGCCCCCACATTCTATACAATATTATCCTTTTTTCTGTGGTATTTGTGAGTATACCTGCTTGTCAGCTTGCCAGTAAGAAGCAACTGTTAATCATATTTTTACTAAGAAATTCTCAGAGGAGGATGTTGAGAATTGTATATTCCTTTCCAAATGCATGTTCAGAATCAGCCTGTCAACTGCAGTTTATTTTACCATTTATTGTTTCATTTTTTCCTTTAACATATGGTGGTAACCAAACTAGAACATTTCTGTTTGGAAAGGATTTTTCAGATGATGTGATAATCTGTGGATCTTGTCTAGCCTCATTTATCACCATGCAGCATAATCTGACAGTGGGGTTCCATGTTAACTGTGGTGCATTTGGAAAGGCATTAGTACTCTACAGACAGACCAGACAAGACAGACCAGACAAGACAGACCAGACAAGACAGACCAGACAAGACAGACCAGACAAGACAGACAGACAGACCAGACAAGACAGACAGACAGACAGACTGGATATATTCTACAGAATGCAAGCTTCATTTACTCATATGTTTTTATTTATTCATTTATTTATTTATTTTTAGCATTTTTACCCTGTTCTTCAGCCAAAACGACTCATAAGAGTGGCTTACAAAGATCACTGACTGTCCCTGCCCTCACGCTTACGATCTAAAAGACATGACGCAAAGGGGACGGGCGGGGGGAGGCAAACTCAAGCACTAATCCTTATGGTGAAAACCAACAAACCAGAAGGAAGCAATTCCCCCTCCACTCTGCTTGCCCTCAAAAACTACTATGTAGGACTAGGGGACCCCCTGGAGCAACTTCCTGTGGGGCACAGGAGGCTGCAGAGGGGAGGAAAGAGGGCAAAAGTCCCTTTGCCTGAGCAAGAGTCCCCTTGTGTGATGTTGGATTCCGCCTGTAGTTACAACGTTCATATAACATCCAGCTTGGATGGAAAACAGTTCAAGGCAAGAAGGAGACCAAAGTTGTTGGTCTTGCAGCTGAGCCAGCTGAGGACTGGCCTTCCTTCTGTTCTCTTCCTCCCTCCGCTACAGCCTGATGGGATAGCTCTTCCCTGGTGACAGTTGAAGGAGGGAGGAGCCTGGTAGGATAATTTGGGACTGCTAAATTCTTCAGTATACTTGCAACAGGGGACGGATATTTGATTACCAGTGGTAGCTACTCCATAGGGAGGAGGGAATGCACAATAGGCAGAGGTGGGGTGGCTTTTATAGGTTTGAATATGCATTCTTTTTGCATGTGTGCATTTGTCTACTGACTTTTGTACCTGTGCAGTGTGCTTGTATGTATACAAGCACAGCCTCTATACCAGAGGGCTGGAAGATGGACAATGTAACAGCAATTTTCAAAAAGGGATCCAGGGGGATCTGGGAAATTACAGACAGTTAGCTTAACATCTCTTCCAGGTAAATTGGTTGAAGGCATTATTAAAGATAAAATTAGTAAGCATATGATCACTGCCTTGTTGTGGCGAAGGGGCTTGTGTAACTCAGTGAAGCCATAAGCTATGCCGTGCAGGGCCACCCAAGACGGACAGGTCATGGTGGAGAGTTCTGACAAAATGTGGTCCACTGGAGAAGGAAATGGCAACCCACGCCAGTATTCTTGCCAAGAAAACCCCATGGAACATATCACAAGGCTAAAAGAGATGACGCCGGAAGATGAGCCCCTCAGGTCGGAAGGTGTCCAATATGCTACTGGGGAAGAGCAGAGGGTATTTCCAAGTAGTGCCAGAAATGAAGTGGCTGGGCCAAAGCCGAAAGGACACTCAGCTGTGGATGTGTCTGGTGGTGAAAAGAAAGTCCGATGCTGTAAAGAACAATATTGTTTAGGAACCTGGAATGTCAGATCAATGAATCAAGGTAAGCTGGAGGTGGTCAAACATGAGATGGCAAGATTGAACATCGACATCTTGGGAATCAGCAAACTAAAATGGAGAAGCATGGGTGAATTTAATTCAGGTGACCATTATATCTACTACTGTGGGCAAGAATCCCTTAGAAGCAATGGAGTAGCACTCATAGTCAACAAAAGGGTGGGAAAAGCAGTACTGGGGTACAACCTCAAAAATGATAGAATGATCTCAGTACGAATCCAAGGCAAACCATTCAACATCACAGTAATTCAAGTCTATGCCCCAACCACTGAGGCTGAAGAAGCTGAGGTTGATCGGTTCTGTGAAGACCTCCAACACCTTCTAGAACTAACACCAAAAAAAGATGTCCTCTTCATCATAGGGGATTGGAATGCTAAAGTAGGAAGTCAAGAAATCACTGGGATAACAGGCAAGCATGGCCTTGGTGTACAAAATGAAGCAGGACAAAGGCTAATAGAGTTTTGCCAAGAGAACACTGATCATAGCAAACACTCTTTTCCAACAGCACAAGAGGCAACTCTACACATGGACATCACCAGATGGTCAATATCGAAATCACATTGATTATGTCCTTTGCAGCCAAAGATGGAGAAGCTCTGTACAGTCAGTAAAAACAAGACCTGGAGCTGACTGGCTCAGATCATGAGCTTCTTGTTGCAAAATTTCAGCTTAAATTGAAAGAAGTAGGGAAAACCACTAAACCATTCAGGTATGATGTAAATCATATCCCTTCTGAATATACAGTGGAGGTGAGGAATAGATTTCAGGGATTAGACCTGATAGACAGAGTGCCTGAGGAACTATGGATGGAGGTCCGTAACATTGTTCAGGATGCAGCAACTCAATCCATCCCAAAGAAAAAGAAATGCAAGAAAGCAAAGTGGCTGTCTGATGAGGCTTTACAAGTAGCTGAGGAAAGAAGGGAAGCGAAAAGCAAAGCAAAGGAGAAAGGGGAAGATATACCCAACTGAATGCAGAGTTCCAGAGAATAGCAAGGAGAGACAAGAAGGCCTTCTTAAATGAACAATGCAAAGAAATCGAAGTAAACAATAGAATGGAAAAGACTAGAAATCTCTTCAAGAAAATCGGAGATCTCAAGGGAACGTTTTGTGCAAAGACGGGCATGATAAAGGACAAAGAAGGCAGGGACCTAACAGAAGCAGATGAGATTAAGAAGAGGTGGAAAGAATACACAGAAGAACTATACAGGAAAGGTCTTAATGTCCTTGATAGCCATGATAGCGCGGTCACTGAACTTGAGCCGGACATCTTAGAGAGTGAAGTCAAGTGGGCCTTAGGAAGCATTACTAACAACAAAGCTAGCAGAAATGACAGTATTCCAGCTGAGCTATTTAAGCTCCTAAGAGATGATGCTGTTAAAGTGCTGCACTCAATATGCCAACAAATTTGGAACACTCAACAATGGCCACAAGACTGGAAAAGGTCAGTTTACATTCCAATTCCAAAGAAGGGCAATGCCAAAGAGTGTTCAGACTACTGTACAATTGCACTCATTTCACATGCCAGCAAGGTTATGCGCAAAATCCTACAAGCTAGGCTTCAGCAGTATGTGAACCGAGAACTACCGGAAGTACAAGCTGGGTTTTGAAGAGGCAGAGGAACTAGAGATCAAATCGCCAACATTCGCTGGATCATGGAGAAAGCAAGAGAATTCCAGAAAAACGTCTATTTCTGCTTCATTGACTATGCTAAAGCTTTTGATTGTGTGGATCACAACAAGCTGTGGCAAATTCTGAAAGAGATGGGAGTACCAGACCACCTCACCTGCCTCCTGAGAAACCTGTATGAGGGTCAAGAAGCAACAGCAAGAACTGGACATGGAACAACCGATTGGTTCAAAATTGGGAAAGGAGTACGACAAGGCTGTATATTGTCGCCCTGCTTATTTAATTTATATGCAGAGTACATCATGAGGAACGCCGGGTTGGATGAATCAGAGGTCGGAATTAAGATTGCCGGGAGAATTATCAACAACCTCAGATACGCAGACAATACCACCCTAATGGCAGAAAGCGAAGAGGATCTAAAGAGCCTGTTGTTGAGGGTGAAAGTAGAGAGTGCAAAAGCTGGTTTGAAACTCAACATTAAAAAAACTAAAATCATGGCATCTGGCCCCATCACTTCCTGGCATATAGAAGGGGAAGAAATGGAAGCAGTGATAGATTTTATTTTCTTGGGCTCCAAGATCACCACAGATGGTGACTGTAGCCATGAAATTCAAAGACGTTTGCTCCTTGGGAGGAAAGCTATGGCCAACCTAGACAGCATAGTAAGAAGCAGAGACATCACCTTGCCGACAAAGGTTCGTATAATCAAAGCTATGGTTTTCCCAGTAGCAACGTATGGCTGTGAGAGCTGGACTGTAAGGAAGGCTGAGCGCCGAAGAATCGATGCTTTTGAACTGTGGTGCTGGAGAAGACTCTTACGAGTCCCCTGGACTGCAAGGAGGTCAAATCAGTCAGTCCTAAAGGAAATCAACCCTGAGTGCTCATTGGAAGGACAGATACTGAAGCTGAAGCTCAAATATTTTGGCCACCTAATGCGAAGAGAAAGCTCACTGGAAAAGACCCTGATGCTGGGAAAGATTGAAGGCAAAAGGAGAAGGGGACGGCAGAGGATGAGATGGCTAGATAGCATCACCGATGCAATGAATATGGACTTGAGCACACTCCAGGAGAGAGCACAGGACAGGAAGGCCTGGCGTTCTATGGTCCATGGGGTCATGAAGAGTCGGACATGACTGAACAACAAGTAAGCATTATCGAAGAACAGGCCCCGCTGAAAAGGAATCAGCACAGCTTCCACAAAGGTAAGTCCTGTCTCACTAACCTTTTAGAGTTCTTTGGGAGTATCAATAAACATGTAGACAGAGGTGAGCTGGTAGACACCATTTACTTGGATTTCCAAAAGGCTTTGGACAAACTCCCTCACCAAAGACTCATGAAAAAACTTAACAGTCATGGAATAAGAGGACAGGTCCTCTTATGGATCAGTAACTGGTTAAAGAACAGAAAGCAGAGAGTAGGAATAAATGGTACATTCTCCCAGGAGGGAAGTAAATAGTGGGATCTCACAGATCAGGACCAATGCTTTTCAAGCTGTTCGTCAATGATCTGGAATTAGGAATGAACAGTGAAGTGGCCAAGTTTGCTGATGACACCAAATTATTTAGGGTGGTTAAAACAAAGAGGCATTGTGAAGAGCTCCAAAAGGATGTCTCCAAACTGGGAGAATGGGCATCTAAATGGCAAAGGCGGTTCAGTGTAAGCGAGGGTAAAGTGATGCACATTGGGGCAAAAAATCCCAACTTCAAGTATAACTTGATGGGATCTGAGCTGGTGGTGACCAACCAAGAAAGAGATCTTAGGGTTGTGGTGGACAGCTCGATGAAAATGTCAACCCAGTGTGCAGCTGCTGTTAAAAAAAAGACAAACTCCATGTTTGGCATAATTAGAAAAGGAACTGAGAATAAAACTGCCAATATCATACTGCCTTTATACAAGTCTCTGGTGGGACCACCCGTGGAATACTGTGTACAGTTATGGTCACCACACGTAAAAAAAAGATATTGCAGAGCTGGAAAAAGTGCAGAAAAGGGAAACTAAAATGATCAAGGGGCTGAAATATCTCCTCTATGCCAATAGCTGGGTTTGTTTAGCTTCGAAAAAAGGAGGGTAAGGGAAGACGTGATAGAGGTCTACAAAATTATGCCTGGTGTGGAGAATGTGGATAGGGAGACATTTTCCCCTGTCTCTCAAAATACTAGAACCCAGGGTCATTCTATGAAGCTGATTGGTGGGAGATTCAGAACAGATAAAAGGAAGTACTTCTTCACACAGCACAAAGATAAACTATGGAATTCACTACCAAAGGATGTAGCGATGGCCACCAATTTGGATGGCTTTAAAAGGGGGTTAGATAAATTCCTGGAGGAAAAGGCTCTCAGTGGCTACTAGTCCTGATGGCTGTGTGCTACCTCCAGTACCAGAGGCAGTAAGCTTATGTTCATCAGTTGCTGGGGAACATGGGTGGGAGGGTGCTGTTGTGTGTTCCTGGTCAACAGCTGGTTGGCCACTGTGTGAACAGAATGCTGGACTAGCTGGACCCTTGGTCTGATCCAGCAGGGCTCTTGTTATGTATCCAAGGGAGCAAATTGGGCATCTTTCTGTCTTATATATAAATGCAATAAAAAGAAGAGCAAGTTGTGGGTAGTGTGTGCTGTGATTTTGAAAAGCAGAATGTTGGGGTCCCTGGAATTTTCTGGCAATTTCTTGGATTTCTAGACAATGTTCATTGTCTGGCTTGTTTAAAATATTTACAATAATAGAAAATTGAGCATTTTAAAGTGGGAGTGGGTGGAATAACATAATTTTTCTTTTGCCAGTTATACTTGTGGCATCACAGTCATGGCCAGTGGCTGGAGTTGACAATTTTTGATTTGCAAGTTTGATTAGCAAATCCCTCATCCTGAACTATGTCAGAATAAATTCTAATCAAGGGAGGTGATGCTGTTTGGTTCAGGTTAGTCTCCACTTAAAATCCCAGCTGCATGTTCTTTGTCAGTACTCATTTTTTTTAATATGAAACATAGTGCACAGCACATTGCGTCTTTAAAAAAATCGTCTCGCATTACATATATGCCTGTTTTCTTTGGATCATCCATTTTGTACTAATGCCACTAATCTGTTTTCTTCATACTTGATTTTTAAAACTAACCCCCCAATTGAGGTACCAGCCCAAGCCATCATTCTGACTTTAATTGGTTGCACGTCATCCATCAGTTTCTGACAAATGTGCACATAACAGCTCAACAAAAGTGTTGCGGGTCACTTGAGTGTCGTGGGTCACTTACTTTGTATATGGCGTTTAAATTAACTTCCAACTGTTGGGCCAGCAAATATCCATGTATTACAACTAGAAAAGTTTGCCTGGGGCTATATACAGGATGCCATAGATCCATTGACCTTAGGGGACTTTTGAAGTCTTTCTTCTGGCTTTGTTAGAATAATGTCAAAGAATGTTGACATTAGTGTTCTACGTGCATCAAAAGCAATGAATGGCACCTTCATTCGTTTCAGTAGTAACACGATCTTTCTCATCAGGTATGCCATGTAACTGACTCCTTGTCAGTCTGGCTGTGGGTTTTTTAATTTTTTTCCCAATCTGAACACTTCATCCTTTCCAGCACACTTTAGCTCTATAACCCAATTTTCGATTCCTAGCATTTTGTATTCCTGAGTGCATTGTTGGTCTTTTATTTAGCTGAGATCCTTTTAGCTTTCAAGTTAAGTCACCATTTTGTCACTATCACTTTGTACCTCTTTAACATAAGGCTTGTAAACTAATTCCTCATTCCACAGATATGTCAGGCTAAATAATGATAACTTCCTTTCATATACATACTCTAAAAGGATTTCACTGCATATCATCCAGTAGTTCTCCTACCCTTGGAACAACAGAATACGCTTTCCCACTCCTTTGTTTTTAAACCTGTTTTTCCCTTTTTATTTATTTATTATTTAATTTATTAATCGCCCATCTGGCTGGTCACCCAGCCACTCTGGGCGATGTACAACATACAATAAAACAATAAAATTCTACAATAAAAACATTTTCTAAAATACCCTAACCCACCCCAAATGCCTACCTGAACAGCCACGTTTTTAATGCATGATGGAAACTCATTAAAGAGGGGGCATGACGGAGTTCCCTAGGGAGGGAGTTCCACAGAGTGGGGGCCACTACAGAAAAGGCCCTCTCCCTCGTCCCCACCAGTCTAGCTGTCCTGGCTGATGGGACAGAGAGAAGGCCATCCGAGGCTGATCTTGTTAAGTGGCCTGTCTGGTGCTGCTGGAGGCGCTCCTTAAGATAGGCTGGGCTGGAACCATATAGGGTTTTAAAGGTCAAAACCAACACCTTGAATTTGGCCCGGAAAACAACTGGTAACCAGTGCAACTCCTTCAGCACTGGAGTGATGTGATCTCGCCGGCAGCTGCCTTTAACCAGGTGAGCCGCCGCATTCTGTATCAGCTGCAGCTTCCGAACCGTCTTCAAGGGTAACCCCACGTAGAGTGCATTACAGTAGTCTAAACGAGAGGAGACCAGGGCATGTACTACCGATGGGAGCAGATGGTCAGGAAGGAAGGGGCGCAGCCCTCCCCCCTAAACTCTAACCTGGCTTTCCCCAAACTCATGCCCTCCATATTATATTTTGTTGTTGTTGTTGTTGTTGTTGTTGTTGTTTAAAGCATCTTTATCCCACCCAGCCAAAAAGGCTCCTGGAGCAACTTCCATACAAAGTCTGTATGTGCCGGACTACAGTTCCCATCATCTTTGGCCATTGGCTATGCTGACTAGAGCTGATGGGATTATGGTCCAAAAGATCTGGAAGGCATAAGTTTGGGAAAGGCTGATTACCAAAGATAAGCACTTTTAAATCCCACTGATTTCAAGGAGGGACATCTAGGCACATGCTTATGTTTGTGCTGAAATGGATGGGTCTAAGATGTGCTTCAGTTCACTTGGACTGTGCATGTTTTTTTTTAAGCTTTCATAGGGATGGACAACTCTGTCAATTTCAGATTCTGTTTCTCATTTTTTCCAATTTGGTTCATTCTGAACTTTTGAGAATTTTTTTAAAGTTCACATAAAGATGCATAAGCATTTTTGTGCACATCTCTCTTAATACATGTTCTGTTATATGCAAATTTTGCCTAATATACACCTTTTTTACAAGCAATTTTCCTAATATAATGAATTTTTTAACATTATTTCCCCTAGCATACACATTTTTGTACACATTTTTTGATCTGAGAACTTCACTGCAAAATTCGGAGAAGTGTGAATTTAGAACAATAACTGAGTTTCTGTTCAAAAGTGTGAAATTAGGCAAGTTCACACTAAACTATGAACTGACCAAATATCTCCCCCATCCCTAGCTATTATACACTTATCACAAATGAGGGTTGCTATGAGAGAGGCATCCAGAACGCTTATACTTGAAAGTAAGTGCACTGCTTTCCCAGCTGACGATTCTTTTGAACTAGTGCTACAAACCTTTTAACAAAGTCCCACACCAAAGACTCATGAAAAACTTAGCAGTCATGGAATAAGAGGAGAGGTCCTCTTATGGATCAGTAACTGGTTAAAGAACAAAGTAGAGAGTAGAAATAAATGGTAAATTCTCCCAATGGAGGGAAGTAAATAGTGGGGTCTCACAGAGATCTGTATTAGGACCAATGCTTTTCAACTTGTTCATCAATGATCTGGAATTAGGAGTGAGCAGTGAAGTGGCCAGGTTTGCTGATGACACCAAATTATTTAGGGTGGTTAAAACAAAGAGGGACTGTGAAGAGCTCCAAAAGGATGTCTCCAAACTGGGAGAATGGGCATCTAAATGGCAAATGAGGTTCAGTAAAAGCAAGTGTAAAGTGATACACGTTGGGGCAAAAAAATACCAACTTCAAGTATAGCCTGATGGGATCTGAACTAGCAGTGACTGACTAGGAAAGAGATCTTGGGGTTGTGGTGGAGAGCTTGATGAACATGTCAACCCAGTGTGCAGCCGCTGTTAAAAAAAAGACAAACTCCATGTTTGGCATAATTAGAAAAGGAACAGAGAATAAAACTGCCAATATCATACTGCCTTTATACAAGTCTCTGGTGCGACCACACATGGAATACTGTGTACAGTTCTGGTCACCACACCTAAAAAAGATATTGCAGAGCTGGAAAAAGTGCAGAAAAGGGAAACTCAAATGATCAAGGGGCTGGAACATCTCCCCTATGAGAGAAGGTTACAAAAGCTGGGATCATTTAGCTTGGAAAAAAGGAGGGTAAGGGGAGACACGATAGAGGTCTACAAAATTATGCCTGGTGTGGAGAATGTGGATAGGGAGACATTTTCCCCCGTCTCTCAAAATACTAGAACCCAGGGTCATTCTATGAAGCTGAGGAAGTAGTGATGGCCACCAGTATGGATGGCTTTAAAAGGGGGTTAGACAAATTCCTGGAGGAAAAAAGCTATCAATGGCTACTAGTCTTGATGGCTAGTATGTGCTACCTCCAGTACCAGAGGCAGTGAGCCTATGTAACCTGTTGCTGGGGAACAAGGGTGGGAGGGTGATGTTGCGCTCATGTCCTGCTTGTGGGTTCCCGGTCGATGGCTGGTTGGCCACTGTGTGAACAGAATGCTGGACTAGATGGGCCCTTGGTCTGATGCAGAATGGCTCTTCTTATGTTCTTATGTTATGTATAAATGACTGGTGCTCCAATCCAAAACACAGTGTGTGATCTGCAGAAGCAGTGGCAATATTGAAAACAACATTTAAGAGAGCAAAACGGGGGGTGGGGGGAGGTTTCAGGGGTAAATCTTCCTTTGTCGCACCTGCATGCATTTTGAGAGCAACGGTTACCTGCGACAGATTTGTCAGAGAGGGCCTTCACTCACCCTTGGCCCTCTGTAACTCTGCTACACAAGTCTTTCTTCCTCAGCTGCCTGGGCTGCTTGTCCATTTTTGTAAAAAGAAGCTTTTTAAAGGGGTTAATCACTGGGAATATCAGTAAGCTCCTTGGAGGTCTGTGGAGTTCCCTTCTGCAAGCTTTGCTGACTTTGGCTGCTATTGGGAGTGCTAGCGGTCCCTCCTGCTAGTGCAAGGGCAGCTTTGGATGCTGCCCAGTGGGCTTAAAGCCACCTTTTCCAACCTAGAGTCCCCAAAATATGCAACACCCATAATTCCCAGTCCAGAATGCTTTGGATCCAACCCATTCGCCATCTCTTCTGTAGTGTATGAACTTAATGCAGAAATTGATAGGAACTTCTCATGTTCCTAGTTCAGTGCTGTAGTGCACACGTAGCCATGTAGAGGATACACTGGGGAAAGGGATATCCCATGTTTATAATGGAAGATTTCTTTGTTTCTATCCTGCCTTCTAGGACCAAGTCCTCACAAGCCAGCTTAGAAAATAGAAATGAGACAATACCAATACAATAAAATTCACCATTATACAATGTAAAACAAACAAGCTAGCGTAATTTCAAGAGAAAAATGAGCTATGGATGCTGCACTGTTCATATTAGTCCTAGGCTGAGCTTTGTTTTAACTCATGCAGGCACACGATCCCCCTCTTCTTCTCTCTACTGCAGACAGCAAAAGTGCCTACAGAGTACACCTGATCCCTGAAATAAGCACCAAGTAGTGCCCCTTACATTAGTTCCAGTGTAAACTACTTTTTAAAAATGTTAAAAGCACCAGCAATCACGCACGTGCTACTCCACCAGCATTTCCGCCACCCTCCCCCCATTTTGCAAAAAATAAAAGATTCCATTAATGGGCACTCGGCCTCTAAATGAACAAAATGTTTAATGCAGACCTCAAGAGTGTGATATGAATAGCTCTTGCTTGAGAGTGTGACATATACACATTATTGATTGCACTCCTGGCATATTGCACTCCCTGAAATACAGTGTTCGAGTAGCATATGCAGGCAAGCCAGACGCAAAACTGAAAGACTATCTAAACAGAGTTGACTTTGAAAGTAAATAATCCAGCGGGTGGTCCTCGAAATTGTCAGCAGTCATTATTTCCTGCAACATAAACAGGGTTGTCAAACATGATTTTTGTCATGTTAAAAATCTCATTCTTCACCCAAGAACTCTAGGCTGTTTCTTCTCAGGACGAAGAGATGCTATCATTAAGAACAGACCAAAGTCACATTCCACTTTACTGCAACATTCTTCCAGTTAAAGCTGGTTGCCTGAAGAGAATAACACCAGTGAGTCCAAGCTTTGACTACAAGCAGCCATGAAATAAGCCAGGAAGCGATGCAGGCTATGAACTAGTGATTTAAATTAAATAAATAAGATATTTTCATCCCATGTTCATCAGGCAACAATATCCTGGATCCTAAAGGCCATGCATAATGTGCATGTACAGGGGCTTTAGATCCTGTGGCAGCACCTCATGTCCTTCCCAGCACCACCCCTGAATGTTGCACAGTGATCACCTGTCATGTTCCCTTGGCCCCCACCTGCCTCATGCACACACACAAGAAGAGAAGCTTCAGTCTCACCTCTTTAATTCACTATCAACAGGTTCATTACAGATGCAAATCCCTGAAGAGTGATTCTCAGGCTACAAAGGAATCACAGCAGGGAATCCAAATGGGAGCTACGATGCTGCTAGCAGTTTGAACAGGGACTTGCTGGCTAGAATAACTTAGGGAGGGAAACCCCTCCCATCCAGTCATGCTCCCCTACATCGACCCTCATGCATCGCCAACCGGGTCGACCGTCTGAGCTCCGCCTCTAACTTTTCCTGCTTTGCTCTGTGCTGCAGTCTAGCATCCCTCAGGTCACACCCCATGCTCTCTTCCTCCTCCTCCTCCTGGATTCTCACGGAGGGGGGGGGCTTCAGGCCCAGCCATCTGGGTGCTAGCATCCTGACAAGCGCACCTCTCTGTATCTGAACTGGCTGGGGAAGATGCTTCCCCCGGTTCTTGCTGTTCCCCTTCTGAATCTGAACTGCTATCTCCATACGCTCAGAATCAATCCTCACGCCACCTGCTCCAGCTCACTGGTGATGGTTCTTGCAGTCCCCGAGGTCTGGAGAGGGTTTCTTTTAGCATTAGTTTCCTGAGGAGCACCCCCTCTGTCAAGGAGGCATTGACAGCCTCCTTGATGGGCAGTCCCCCTTCCCTCTTAGAGGGAAGGTCACAGGCTAGGAGGAGCAAAAGACTCAGCAAGCAAGCAGCCCCCCATACCGTTCCGAGCACCTTGTCCACATCCTCAGCTGCCAACAACTCAAACTTCATACAAGGAAACAGAACCAGACAATGCCCCGGAGCCATCCAGAGTTTGACCTGTGGAGCTAGTGGTGTCCACACTAAGGTGAATGCGAGCAATGTTATCCTTGAGCTACTTTACAAGTAAGTCAGAAGGGTTCCCTTACATCAGGGGTGGGCAACCTGTGCTCTCCTTCCCCAGTGTTTTGTCCTATAACCCCCTAAGCCCTCACCATTGGCTATGCTGACTAGGGCTGATGGGAGTTGTAGGCCAAAACATCTGGAGGGTGACAAGTTGGCCACCCCTGCCTTATGTTAATTCTGGGTACCAAGTTTATTTATTTATTTGTTTGTTTGTTTGTTTGTTTACACTTCTATCCCACCTTTCTTCCATTGTGGAACTCAAGGTGGCTACAGGTGGTTCCCAGGTGGTCTCCACTCCAAGCACTGACCAGACCCAGACCTGCTTAGCTTCAGCAAGGTGGCTGCCTCATGTTCAGACCATGTCTTGGGACCAGTTGGAGGAGACCATGAACCACTTGGAAAAGCTCCACTAGATGGCACTGCCCAGACACAATGGCCATGGAAAAGATTCAGTGCCAGGCTAGAAAATGAGCTTTGAACTGTGCATGGTCCAATTCACACTGAGGTTTCTTCTGCTTGCATCCAAGCCATCTCCCCCAACTGCTTCATTGCCCTTAATGCCCTGGTGAATGTAGGACCTGAACAGTCTAATTCATAGAAGACAGTGCTTGGGAGTGATTATGTCAACTGTTCGAATCCTCCCCCCAACCCACAGAGCAGTTAGCCTTTGACAGGTCTGATAGCCATGCCAACAAGAAACACCCCAAGGGTTCTCCAAAATCCCACAGGTACCACCAGCTTCTGCAGGTTGACCATTCAAATAAGCCCACTACCCTTGCAAAGGGGGGCAGGCGCTACAAGGCACTTGAACTCATGAGGAAGACAAGGGAATTTGGAAACTCACCCCCTTGAATATTTTCTTTTTGGTACTACTTGAGCAGCTAACCCAGAAAAACAAAATGAGCTGGATACAGACTTTGTATCCAAGGCAATTTCTTGCACCTTCTGAAAATCTGCTCTTGAGCTGGGGACCTTCCAAAGGAGCTTTTTGGAGATTGCACGAGGCTGCAGGGGGAAGGGGGAATTATTATTATTTATTCAATTTATAACCCGCTTATATACAAAATACTCTAGGCGGTGTACAAAGTTAAAAACAATTTAACAAAAAAACCCAACAATAAAATCAATACAGCATAAAAACAGTGTATAACTGTCAACAAAGAGGAACGAGAGTTCTAAAAAGGGAAGGCCTGCCGGAATAATAGAATCTTTAATTCCCACTTAAAAACTTTCAATGAGGTCAGCAGGTGCATTTCAACCAGCAGGTAATTCCACAACTGAGAGGCGGCAAAG
Organism: Heloderma suspectum; assembly: GCF_057233095.1. Taxonomy (NCBI): domain Eukaryota; kingdom Metazoa; phylum Chordata; class Lepidosauria; order Squamata; family Helodermatidae; genus Heloderma; species Heloderma suspectum. The sequence continues at coordinate 281,359,157 of NC_139458.1, forward strand.
GAAAAGGTCCACTTGCGTGTGGCTGCCAATCTCACATTAGGCAGCCTCAGCAGAGAGCCCTCAGAGGACCTTAGGTGACGGACTGGGACTTAAGGGAGAAGGCGCTCCCTAAGGTACCTTGGACCTAGACCATGTAAGGCCTTAAAGGTAAGAACCAGCACTTTATATTTTGCCCAGAAACAAATTGACAGCCAGTGTAAATATTTTTAAACCAGTGTAATACAGTCTCCGCGGGATGTCCCAGAGACCAACCTGGCTGCCATATTTTGTACCAGTTGAAGTTTCCAAACCAAATATAAGGGCAGCCCAAGTACAGCATATTGCAGAAATCAAGCCTAGAGGTTACCAGCACGTGCACCACTGTTACCAGGTCCACATGTTCCAGGAATGGGCATAGCTGGCATATCAGCCAAAGTTGATAACAGCCGCTTCTCACTTTCGCCTCCACCTGGGGTGCCAGGAGCAGGGTCGGATCAAAAAACACCCACAAGCCATGAACTTGCTTCTTCAGGGGGAGTGCAACCCCATCCAGAACTGGTTGACATACCTCAATACCTGAATTAGGACCCTTCACGACAAGCACCTCTGTCTTGCCTGGATTCAACTTCATCTTGTTCTCCCTCATCCAGCCCATTCCTGACTTTAGGAAGTTATTCAGAGGAATCATACCTTCCTTGAGTAAAGATGTTAAGGAGAAATAGATTTGGGTGTCATCAGCATACTGATAACACTTGGCCCCAGATCTCCTGATGATCTCTCCCAGAGGTTTCATATAGATATTAAACAGCAGCGGGGATAGGAAGGAGCCCTGAGGGACTCCACATAACAGCTCTTTATTTGAGAAGCAACTATCCCTGAGCAACACCAACTGGAACCGTCCTGAGAGGAAGGAGCAGAACCACTGCACAGCAGTGCCCCCAACTCCCTCGGTCAATGGTATCAAATGCTGCTGAGAGGTCCAAAAGAACCAATAGGGATGCAGTCTCCCTATTGATTCCCAGGTGAAGATCATCCACTGAGGTGACCATGGCAGTCTCAGCTCTGTATCCTGCTCTGAAACTGGTTTGAAATGAGTCTAGGTAATCAGTTTCATCCAAGACTTCTTGGAGTTGAATGGACACCACCTTCTCGATTACCTTGCCCCCAAATGGTAAATTACTTACTGGCCTATAATTATTGAAGTCCAGGGGGTCAAGGGAGGGCTTCTTCAGAATCAGTCTAACAATTGCTTCTTTCAGACATGATGGAAAATTACCTTCCCCTAGGGAGGCATTAATGTTCAGCAAAAATTGCTTTACCATCTCCCCTGGACTACAAGCCAGGATGGGCATGGATCGAGAGGGCAAGTTGTCTTTCTGACCAAACCAAGCAGCTTGTGATTTGCAAACATCACCTTCCCACTTCTTCCAGCGGGACCTACAAATCCAGGATTCCTGACCACTGGCCATGCTGGCTGGAGCTGATGGGAGTTGAAGTCCGAAACCCCTGGAAGGCACCATGGGGAAGGCATATTACAATACTTTGAATGTGACTTTGGCGTTGGTAGCCTCAGAGAAAAAGGTATGGAATGAACTGACAAGATGAAGTGCCTGCCAGGTAGTTTTGTTTTGTTCGTGGATATCAAGATAACTCTCACTCCCTGTTCACTATATGCTAACTACACAAGATTGCTTGTAATACACTACAACTTCCTTTGTGCTTTGATCCAGGAGGATATGTGTTGTTGTTTTTAGAAATGTTAACATATTTTTTTTCCTAACGCAGCGGCTCTTAACAAAATGCAGTGCTTGGTTTGAGTGCAGGTTGCAATGAATTAACTGCAAAATGCATTCCCCCATCCCTTGTAAAATTCTAATCCTGAAATAACAAATTATAATGTTTAAATCCATTCATTCATTCATTTATTTATTTATTTAAAAACCTGAAAATGTTTCAGAGTAAATGTAAGCTGCTTCTGAAGTTTGAAATGCAGCTTTCCATTTTCACACTGGAGGGGGAAGGAGATTCAGTTTCTCATGCCCAGCTGCAGCTGTCCCAAACATTCTTGCAGTTTAATTATATTACCATCCACATTGTATATGTATCTTGTGATGCATCATCAAAGTTCCAAAGGTTAGCTGGAAATACAGAGGTAGCTGTCGGGGGGAGGGGGGGGGAAGAAACATGTTTTCTTTTTCAGCTCAGGTTTAATGTACATGCCAGTAGTTGCAAATATTGTTCACTTCCATTAATGAATTGAAGGTGACTATACATGACCTGATAGCCATGATAGTGCGGTCACTGAACTTGAGCCGGACATCCTAGAGAGTGAAGTCAAGTGGGCCTTAGGAAGCATTAGTAACAACAAAGCTAGCGGAGATGACAGTATTCCAGCCGAGCTATTTAAAATCCTAAAAGATGATGCTGTTAAAGTGCTGCATTCAATATGCCAACAAATCTGGAACACTCAACAGTGGCCACAAGACTGGAAAAGGTCAGTTTACATTCCAATTCCAAAGAAGGGCAACGCCAAAGAGTGTTCAAACTACCACACAATTGCGCTCATTTCACATGCCAGCAAGGTGATGCTCAAAATCCTACAAGCTAGGCTTCAGCAGTATGCGAACCGAGAACTACCGGAAGTACAAGCTGGGTTTCGAAGAGGCAGAGGAACTAGAGATCAAATCGCCAACATTCGCTGCATCATGGAGAAAGCAAGAGAATTCCAGAAAAACGTCTATTTCTGCTTCATTGACTACGCTAAAGCCTTTGATTGTGTGGATCACAACAAACTGTGGCAAATTCTTAAAGTGATGGGAGTACCAGACCACCTTACCTGTCTCCTGAGAAACCTGTACGAGGGTCAAGAAGCAACAGTAAGAACCAGACATGGAACAACCGATTGGTTCAAAATTGGGAAAGGAGTACGACAAGGCTGCATATTGTCACCCTGCTTATTTAACTTATATGCAGAGTACATCATGAGAAATGCCGGGTTGGATGAATCAGAGGTCAGAATTAAGATTGCTGGGAGAATTATCAACAACCTCCGATATGCAGACGATACCACCCTAATGGCAGAAAGCGAAGAGGATCTCAAGAGCCTCTTGTTGAGGGTGAAAGAGGAGAGTGCAAAAGCTGGTTTGAAACTCAACATTAAAAAAACTAAGATCATGGCATCTGGCCCCATCACTTCCTGGCATATAGAAGGGGAAGAAATGGAAGCAGTGACAGATTTTACTTTCTTGGGCTCCAAGATCACCGCAGACGGTGGCTGTAGCCATGAAATTAAAAGACGCTTGCTCCTTGGGAGGAAAGCTATGGCCAACCTAGACAGCATAGTAAGAAGCAGAGACATCACCTTGCCGACAAAGGTCCGTCTAATCAAAGCTATGGTTTTCCCAGTAGTAATGTATGGCTGTGAGAGCTGGACTACAAGGAAGGCTGAGCGCCGAAGAATTGATGCTTTTGAACTGTGGTGCTGGAGAAGACTCTTACGAGTGCCCTGGACTGCAAGGAGGTCAAATCAGTCCATCCTAAAGGAAATCAACCCTGAGTGCTCATTGGAAGGACAGATAATGAAGCTGAAGCTCCAATATTTTGGCCACCTAATGCGAAGAGAAAACTCCCTGGAAAAGACCCTGATGCTGGGAAAGACTGAAGGCCAAAGGAGAAGGGGACGGCAGAGGATGAGATGGCTAGATAGCATCACGGATGCAATGAATATGAACTTGAGCACGCTCCGGGAGAGAGCGCAGGACAGGAAGGCCTGGCGTGCTATGGTCCATGGGGTCACGAAGAGTCGGACACGACTGAACGACTGAACAACAACAACAATACATGACCTAGGTGTGATGATGGTGGTGATGTAAGCAAGCCAATATACTCCGAAAGGGAAAGACTCTGTTGTGCTGTTGCAGATAGATCCTAAACTTGTTATCTCCCAAGTGTGCATAGGCTGAGGGTAGGGGCATAGATGTCATGGAACACCTGTACTTGTATTTGTTTCATTTTAAATATACATTGGGTAGTATCTGATTAGTGTCTCTCTACCAACAGAAGACATCCGTCCATGTAACAAGGAGGGGGTGATTTTCAGCAATTCACCCTCCCCTCTGAAGGTCTCAAGCCCCTGCCTAACCTGCGCTGGAGGGCTGGGAGATCCCCTGGAGCCAATTGGGGGGGGGGAGCTGCAGGGGGAAAATCACCAACAATTGCCATCTCCCTCTTCAGTTGACAAATGCCTTCCATCAGTGGAGGAACACCACCAATGGAAAGCATTATTAGATATCACCCATTGACCCTGGAGGCCTGTTCACATGAGTAGAGAGAGTGGCAGCTCCCAAAGGATTAGTTTCGTACATCCCAGTTGGCCTCGTTTTGATGTGTACTACAGGAGGGGTCCTCAACCTTTTTGTACCCATGGGCACATTTGGGAATTTGAGAAACTCCTGTGGGCACCACCACAAAATGCTTAATCGGTGGATCGCCACGTTGGCATCTACCTGTTGCATCTATGGATCTTAGGCTGCATCTTATTCAGCAAAAATATCTGTTTCATGTCTACTAAACACCGCAACGTCTCTTTAATAAGGGATTGTCTAATTCGGCTAATTGCTGGCGGTGCAATACAGCTAATGCTTCTTTTAAACATATGTTTGGGCAATGTCCAGTAGTTGCTTCTTTTGAGGAGGAGGTTATTACACAGATAAATTTTGTACTGGAACAGTTTTTAATATTCACTGATTTACGGAAATTAACAAATGCTGAGTGTAAATGGATTGTCTGTGGCCTTTTGACAGCTAAAAGACTGGTATTGCAACAACCCTGGAAGGAGAAACACTCACCTCCTATAATGCAATGGAATGAGGACACTTTCAATATTTGAATGGGTGGCAAATAGACGCCACCTTCAAATGGATACTTATTTGGATATTTGGCCCACTGTTGTTGAAGCCTATGTATAATTGCTACAAAGTTGTATGCATTTCATACAGATCCATGTATGTATATTATAATCCGGGAGGGGGATTAAAAAATTAAAAATAAAAATTGGGTGCCCGTGGGCACCACATTGGGGACCCCTTTGTGGGTGCCATTAAAGGTGTCCATGGGCACCATGTTGGGGACCCCTGTGCTACAGGATAAGCCTCCAGCCATGATAGCTTATCTGTGATAGCTTTTTCATATTAAAAATGTGATAGATACAGCCATCATATGAGAAACTTGAATTGCGCCTGAAGGACTTAGTGAAGGACTTTTGGCCTCGTAAGGCATCCGTTTTTTCTACGCAGGTTCTTTGCGTTTTTACATGTAAAGATGAGGCCCAATTTAGGAGATGCAAAAGGACAAGAAAGGTACTGAACAGAACTGGACTCTGTGAAATGCCTTATTGCATGCCCACAGGCCTCAGCTTTACAGAATATCACAGAACATACTACTACATTCCCACAAAAAGAGGAGAACTGCCATTTCTTGCAAACTCCAGCTGTCCAAAACACCCATCAGTCTCAAAGCAACCCCTTGCCCCTGTTTTATTTTCATAATTATATGTATGTTATTGAAAAGAAACAAGAACGTGGGAACGGAAAATGTTTTTTCCAAGCAAAAACTGTGGGAATCTAAGATGGGAAATAGGGAACTTTGGTGCAACAATACTAAATTCTACAAAGGCCCAATTGTTTATATATTTTGCATTTTATTTTTAGGGGCACCCATTGCGTGGGCACTTAGGTGCCCTCTGCTAAAAATAAATAAATAAACATCTTTCCAAAATAGAGTTCTTACAGTCTACTGAGGTCATTGTGCAAGGCTGGAAACTTGACTTGGCCCTCATACTAATATAGGCCAGTAATTAATTTTTAACAGCAACATATGGATTTGATCTGTCAATCTGGACTTGATTTGTCTGTGCAACTAACCTATATTGAATCTACCATGCAGATGATCTAATAGATCTAGGGTGGGTATGCGTTCTCCTTTACAGAGTATAGTCTATTTGAATGGCTGTCCAATATAAGTCCTGTTTAAAGTTACCATAAGAAGGGAGGGCAGGGACCTTGAAGTTGCCCATCAACAATTAGCATCTGAATTGTTATCTGATTGAGTGGGCACAGAAGTCGCCTCATCACAGTCTTCCCCACCCTTGTGAGGTGTATTGTATTTTTATTTAAATTACAGTAATTATTTCTAAATTTGCATCTACACATAAACTATCATATGCAAATTTTATGCAAATCTGTGTCTTTTTGTTCTTTTTGAGTGATATGTAAATGCCCATCCTAAATGGATCTGCCATATTATCCCCCTCTCCTCTTTGTTTTTTGTTTTTTTTAATCTACCATGCACTTACCTAGTTTGAAGAATGGAGTCAGTTTGTATATTCTCATAGGAACAGCACGTGATGGGTCATAACAACACAATATTTTTCATTTTTTAAAGAAGAAGGCTGACTCTGTCTAGTGAATGTTTTTACCAACCTATATGTTGGCTTCTCTCTTTATAATGTTGTTTTTCTTTAATTTATTACCATGTTAATTGTTGCATTTGTTATATTAAAAAGCACTACAATCCAGACTTGCTCTTCCCCAAATGGAAGGCATTTCCTTCTGTTTGCACAAGATTCTTTGATCCAGTGGAGGCTCTTGCTGTCAGGAGTAGGGGAAGTGATTTTCACTAATTCCCCCCTTCCTACGCAACCTCCCATGCCATCTCTCACACTTTTATAAGCCCATAATTTCCTGTGATATACACATTTATTCCTTTTGCCCCACTGACTCTGGTCAAGCAGGTTTTGGAAGCGTGACAACCTACAAATCCTATAAACATTCATGAATGAACTCCATCATAATGGCTGAATCAGCTTCACCCCTTTAGAATCTGGTGAGATGTTCAGAAATGCCTTTACAAGATGGCTTTAGTTCGTAACAGTGGTACTGTCATCATATTCTGGGTCTTGGCGATTCATAGCTTGATTCATTGGTTTGATTTGTACCTGCCTTTCTAGCAAGAAAATGGCACTCAAGGCAGCTTACAATTACAGGAACTAAAAAACCCTTTTAAAATAAAAATTGGATTAAAACGATAATAACACAGCCTGGGAGCAGCCAGCAAGGAGGCCATTCTGTTCCATGTTCCACGTTGAAACAGCAGTCAGGCATCACCAGGCCAAAGACAGGATAACTGCAGTCCATGAGTGCCTCAAGCTCATTGTACAGCCAGCTGCTTCTATTAAGTTTCTCTTTTCAGCACCTGTGGCCACCCCTGCTGCTGGTTTAATGCCACAAAACAGCACAAGCCTTCATTGTGCACTTGTGATTCTTCACTTACGGTAGTTTGCACCTTCACACAATGTTGCCATCATCCAGGGCCTCCCCCATGCTTTGCAACCATGTTAGTGGGGGAGTTTTTTCTAAAAAGGAAAGTCTGATATTATTTGTGAATCATGGAATAAAGCCCAGTGTAATTGTGCAGTTCTGCCATACCACCATGCCACCTAGTGCTTGTATAATAGAACATAAGGAAAGGAAGAGAAAGAAACCACCTCCCTGGCGGGGGGGACACACATGTAAAAGAGTTGATCTTAATCCTCCAAAGAATCCGTACACAGAAATCTCAGTAAACTGGTGATTTAAAAGTCTCATGTAGAAGCCTCTTACAGTGTAGCATGACAAGACCCAGCACCGATAGTTTTCTAGATTCCATGCAGAACCATAGAGCATGATTGAAGTACTATACACCAGGGGTGGCCCTCTGGAAGTTGTTGAACACCAAATCCTATCAGGCCCAGCCAGCATGACCAATGGTCAGCATCTAGATGGACCCTTGGTCTGATCCAGCATGGCTCTTCTTTTGTTCTTACAGGTCCCCCACCCCTGCTAGACACACTTACCAGGGACTAAACCCTGTTGAACACAGTGGACTTATTTCCAAGTCAACTGGGATGGGATAATACTGCTAGTCTGACATCTGTATTCATAGAATCATAGAATACTAGGGTTGGAAGGGGCCTATAAGACCATCGAGTCCAACCCCCTGCTCAGTGCAGGAATCCAAGTCAGAGCATCCCTGACAGATGGCTGTCCAGCCTCGTCTTGAATGCCTCCAGTAAGGGAGAGCCCATCACCTCCCTAGGTAATTGGTTCCACTGTCGTATTGCTCTAACAGTCAGGAAGTTTCTCCTGATGTTCATCCAGAATCTGGCTTCCTGTAACTTGAGCCCATTATTCCGCATCCTGTATTCTGAAATGATCGAGAAGAGAACCGGGCCTTCCTCTCTGTGACAACCTTTCAAATACTTGAAGAGGGCTATCATATCTCCCCTCAGTCTTCTCTTCTCAAGGCTAAACATGCCCAGTTCTTTCAGTCCCTCTTCATAGGGCTTTGTTTCCAGAGATATAAATGTAATAATAAATTAAATATTGATGCACAGTGGATGTTCCATAGAATTATGTGGGTGCTGGTTTGGGGTGGCATTTGACTTGCGGGTGGGGGAATAGCAACGGATTGATTTATCACTCAAATATTGTCAAATAATAGTCAAGTATTTAAAGCATTAATTGATTGGAATATAACAAATGGTGAGAAATACACATTTTGCAAAACCTGCTGCCTTTAAGGCTGAAATCCACACACTCACCTGCAGGTAAGTCTCACTGAACTCCATGGGTCTTCTGAGTAGGCATAAATAGTATTGCACAATGCAACTCCAGAGTCCAGTTCCTCTCAGATGTTTTAAGAAGCATCATGCTACGTCATGTAGAGACACCTCACAACGTGCAGTGGACTTAGTGATGCCGATAGTCCTGAAACTTGCACGCTTCTGAAATGTGTAGGATTGTCACCTTTTTGTTTACAACAATTCGGGCACCTACACCTAAGTGTCCCTGAGCACACGCAAAGTTCCTTTCAAGAAGACAAGTCCCTTTTTGAAAGCCTTCTCTGGGCAAACTGCCTCTGAGCATGTGTACAGTGTTTTTACTTTGTGAAGAGAAGGCTTTCTTGCCTCGGGAAGGACATTGGAATGCTATGTCCTTAAGCTCCCCCGCAACCTGCTCGCCTACTCTGGCAGGAGCTCCACAGCCTCCGCACTACCTGAGAAAAGATCTAGGAGAAGTTGACGATTAGCATCGCAGTGTGCCTGTGTTTGCATTCACAGCATAAAGCCTTCACTGTGCCTGTATGTGCACAATGTGACAAAGGCACTGTATAAAATTCTGGCTAGCTGGCAACTCCAGACCTCTCTGGTCGCTGTGATGACTGTGTGTGTCTGTGTGTCGTGCTTCTTTCTGAACCTCCTACTCAGGGATGCCAATCAGTGTAAAGCAAATGGCCAATAGAAGAAACTTGTAACTTAATTTGGGGGGTGAGAGGGGGAGGTAGTGGCAGTGGCAGCTCTCCCCGCCTTCAGAAAAATACAGCTGGCAGCGTAAGGGCCCAGGTAAGGAACTGAAGGCTGGGTGGCATGTGTGTGTGTGAAGGGGAAGCGAGATTCAGATATCTGAATCCCACTTTGGTTCCATAGGTCAAAGTGAGTCAGGTGGCCCCCGAATCAGTCCAAAGCAAATTGGGCCCACCTCAGACTCCCCAAAGTGGCCTCCAAGGCAGATCGGGGGGTCCATGCACAGCCCTAGTGTAAACTCTCTCACACAACTGGAATTAAATAGAAAACTGATTTCTGTAACGGTGTTTTCCTCCATTAAGTTCCACAGAAAACATTGGCCAATTACATTCTAGAATCAAAGTAAAATGTTCACAAGCAAGATACAGTTTATCATATAAAACCAGAGTGAAATACTGTTACCTTTATTTTTACATTCTTGAGAGGCACCTAGCATTATACAATTGTGAGAACCTTGTGAGCATTTAACTAGATAACTGTCTTGAAAATTTGGACTGAGCTGGCATTTCACATTATCTTAAAATAGCTCCAGAGAGTTTATTTTTAGGCTTTGTTCCCCGCTTGATTCATGCTATCATGTTTTGTATCTCAAGCTTTCAGGAAACGTGATCCATTGTAAATATGCTGAACAAAGTTCCACATTCTTTACAGCGATGATGTAACCTATCGCGCTTTTGAATGTAAGCCTATCTCTTGTTCATGTTGTAATATCGCAGACCTACTAGTGAAAGGGGCAAAGGCCCTCAGCATTAAATGAACACCAGTCCCAATTTGGCTAGCATTCAACAACCTAAAACTCGAATGGTTCTGTGAGATACTTGTTATCAGACCCTCTGAACTGTGATCTGTCAGTGGTGGATAGCATATGGTAGGAAAGTTTCTCCATGAAAAGCGGCACTATTTCGGCTCCATATCTTTGCTCACTAATAAAACCATTTTGTCTGGTTTTGTTTTTCATTTACGGCTGCAGCTCCACAGAGAGCGCTGAACTGTCCTAATAAAACTGTAAGTATGCACTTGACAGGAAATTCTTACAACTGCAACACATTTCAAGAAATGTTTTATGAATGTGTTTGTTTTCCCATACACATAACACTCTTTTAAAATAAAATCTATCCAGTTATTCTCCATGTGATATTAAAATACTGACTTGCCCGTCCAGGAAGAGAGAGGTACACTTATGGGAGCAAACATCTTCATGGGTAGCTAGCACAATGCTCATCCAGGCCCCACTGAGCTGGCTGGAAACATGTTTTGATGTGGTTGAAATTATGCATTAATTTTAATGTAATTCAATTTAAACATTTTTATACTGCCCTTCATTCTGTTTAGTATATCAGGGTGGCGTACAGTCTATTAAACCAAATGGAAAAAATGGAACAATGAAACAGCTAAAACCCTTCTTAAAAACAAACACAAGTTAAAATGTCTGGGTGAACAAAAGTGTTTCACCCTGGCCCCAGATAGATTGTGATGTGGCCCTACAGCTATTTCGGCCTAAACTGCCATCACCCCTAGCCAGCACAGCCAATGGTGAGGGAGTATGGGAGTTTTATGGCAAAACAGCTGGAGGGCCACAAGTTGCTCACCTCTAGGGAGGGCATTCCATAACTGGGTCACCACTGATGAGAAAGGCCTTTCTTTTGTTGATGGGTGCAGTACCTCTGATAAAGGCACCTGAAAAAAGATCTCAGCAGAAGATCTTAACACATAGGCAGGCACATATGGGAAGAGGTGCTTCTTCAGGTATTTAGGTCCCAAGCCATTTAGGGCTTTAAAGGTGAGGACTAGCAGGTTGAATTGGGCTTGAAAACTAATAGACAGCCAGTGACGCTCTTTTAAAACCAGTGTAATATGCGTACATCTGGCCGTGCTACTTAAAACTGGCAGCCATCTTCTGCAACAACTGCTTCCCAGTCATTTTCCAGCACAGCTCTGCATATAATGCCTCTCAGGAGTCCAACTGGGGGGTTACCAAAGCATGAATCCAAAGCAGGCAAAAGATACTCCATGCCACTCAGGCTATATGGGCCTTTAGGAATACTTCTGGGTCTACGAGTACCCCAAAACTGTGCTGCTGCTTTTTCAGGGGAGTGCAACCCTGTCCAAACAGGAGAAACACCAATTTTCTGGTTTCAAGGGCCATCCACCTACAATGCCTCTATCTTATCCTGATTCAGCTTCAGTTTATTGGCCTTCATCCAGCCCATTACCACATCCAGGGCCTACTTCAACATCTCAGCATTTCCATCCAAGGCCAGTAGTTGTTGTACAAGACTAGATCCAAACAGGAGGCAAAACATGCTTATAATTTTGTCCTGTATACCCAAATCTTTGTATTATCTTAAATAGCAAGTACTGAAATGGCAACAGCTACATTTTTCTTCTTAAAAAAATGTCCTCCAAAAACAACAGCATTGGAGCCAGGGATGTGCTGAGAGAAGAACGTCTGGTGGTGCTGCTGTTCCTGTTCTGCAAGAGCTAGTGGAAGGCTTTGTGCCACAAGGACTTAGCGTAAGCATGTGTCTTGAGACCTTGTGCAAGAGACTGAGCAATGCCTTCCACTAGCAGACGTGAACGGCTGGATTTCAGTTCTCTTTTCTTTTGTCAAGCTGCAAAAAATCCTCCAGCCTGTGGAAGAGATCTCCTGCATGCATAAGGGCAACTCCGGACCAAGCCCATCAGTTCCAGCTTATTGGAATACCCGAAAAAAGGGAGGATGCCTAAAGAAAAATTAGCTGAGAGAGACATGGTTGAAAAGAGCCATGTCTTGTTATTTTTGTTGCCTTGCTCAAGAATTTGGAGACTCTCGCATTTCATATGCAAGCAAGAGAGGGTTTTTAAAATTGTTAAATAGTGACAGAATAAGATTTATTTATTTATTTATTTATTTATTTATTTATTTATTGCATTTATACCCCGCCTTTTTTCCTCTTGCAAGGAACCCAAGGCGGCTTACATTATCCTCCTCCTCTCCATTTTATCCTCACAACAACAACCCTGTGAAGTGGGTTGGGCTGAGAGTGTGTGACTGGCCCAAAGTCACCCAGTGAGCTTCCATGGCCGAGTGGGGACTAGAACCCGGATCTCCCAGCTCCTAGTCCAACACTCTTGCCACTACACCACATTAAGCACCATGTTGCTGGTGGGTGAAAGAGGCACAGTCAACACACTGACCTGTGCTCTGTTTCAGATCCTATTGCTGGGAAAGGATTGTATTGTTGTATCAGTATTTGGTGGATTGCACTCACCAAGGCCAGCCCTACCATTTGTCAGAGTGAGGCACATTTATATCCTGTGTTACCTCCAAGGAACTCAAGGTGGCATACATGGTTCTCCCTCCATTTTATCCACATCATGAAAACCCTGTGAGGCAGGGTGAGAGACGATGACCCAGGGTGTTTTATTGCTAAGTGCGGATTTGTACCAAGGAGGCACAAATGGGCCTCCTTGATTTTTAGCTCTAGCAAGGTTTCAGTAAGGAGGAGATCCACAAATGCAAAGTAGCCATAGAGCAACTGTCCTCTAAGGCCTGGTATATACATATAAAAATCATTTGTTATTCAGTCGTTAAGTCATGTCCGACTCTTCGTGACCCCATGGATCATAGCACGCCAGGCCTTCCTGTCCTCCACTCCCTCCCAGAATGTGCTCAAGTCCATATCCATTGCATCGGTGATGCTATCTAGCCATCTCATCCTCTGCCGTCCCCTTCTCCTTTTGCCTTCAATCTTTCCCAGCATCAGGGTCTTTTCCAGGGAGTTTTCTCTTCGCATTAGGTGGCCAAAATATTTGAGCATCAGCTTCAGTATCTGTCCTTCCAATGAGCAGTCAGGGTTGATTTCCTTTAGGATTGACTGATTTGACCTCTTTGCAGTCCAGGGGACTTGTAAGAGTCTTCTCCAGCACCACAGTTCAAAAGCATCCATTCTTCGGCACTCAGCCTTCCTTATAGTCCAGCTCTCACAGCCATACGTTGCTACTGGGAAAACCATAACTTTGATTATACGAACCTTTGTCGGCAAGGTGATGTCTCTGCTTCTTACTATGCTGTCTAGGTGTGCCATAGCTTTCCTCCCAAGGAGCAAGCATCTTTTAATTTCATGGCTACAGTCACCGTCTGCGGTGATCTTGAACCCCAAGAAAGTAAAATCTGCCACTGCTCTTTAAGAATTTGTCACAGTTTGTTGTGATCCACACAATCAAAGGCTTTAGCATAGTAAATGAAGCAGAAATAGACGTTTTTCTGGAATTCTCTTGCTTTCTCCATGATCCAGCGAATGTTGGCGATTTGATCTCTAGTTCCTCTGCCTCTTCGAAACCCAGCTTGTACTTCCAGTAGTTCTCGGTTCACAAACTGCTGAAGCTTAGCTTGTAGGATTTTGAGCATAACCTTGCTGGCATGTGAAATGAGTGCAATTGTACGGTAGTTTGAACACTCTTTGGCATTGCCCTTCTTTGGAACTGGAATATAAATTGACCTTTTCCAGCGTTGTGGCCACTGTTGAGTGTTCCAAATTTGTTGGCATACTGAGTGCAGCACTTTAACAGCATCATCTTTTAGTATTTTAAATAGCTCAGCTGGAATACTGTCATCTCCGCTAGCTTTGTTGTTAGTAATGCTTCCTAAGGCCCATTTGACTTCACTCTAGGATGTCCAGCTCAAGTTCAGTGACCGCACTATCATGGCTATCAGGGAGATTAAGGTATTTCCTTTATAGCTCTTCTGTGTATTCTTGCCACCTCTTCTTAATCTCATCTGCTTCTGTGAGGTCCCTGCCTTCTTTGTCCTTTGTCATGCCCGTCTTTGCACAAAACTTTCCCTTGAGATCTCCGATTTTCTTGAAGAGACCTCTAGACTTTCCCATTCTATTGTTTTCTTCGATTTCTTTGCATTGTTCATTTAAGAAAGCCTTCTTGTCTCTCCTTGCTATTCTCTGGAAATCTGCATTCAGTTGGTTATATCTTCCCCTTTCTCCCCTGCTTTTCACTTCCCTTCTTTCCTCAGCTACTTGTAAAGCCTCATCAGACAGCCACTTGGCTTTCTTGCATTTCTTTTTCTTTGGGATGGATTGAGTTGCTGCCTCCTGAACAATGTTACGGATCTCCATCCATAGTTCCTCAGGCACTCTGTCTATCAGGTCTAATCCCTAGTTGGTGTTAGTCCTAGAAGGTGTTGTAGGTCCTCATAGAACCGATCAACCTCAGCTTCTTTGGCCTCAGTGGTTGGGGCATAGACTTGAATTACTGTGATGTTGAATGGTTTGCCTTGGATTCGTACTGAGATCATTCTACCATTTTTGAGATTGTACCCCAGTACTGCTTTTCCCACCCTTTTGTTGACTATGAGTGCTACTCCATTGCTTCTAAGGGATTCTTGCCCACAGTAGTAGATAGAATGGTCACCTGAATTAAATTCACCCATGCTTCTCCATTTTAGTTTGCTGATTCCCAAGATGTCGATGTTCAATCTTGCCATCTCATGTTTGACCACCTCCAGCTTGCCTTGATTCATTGATCTGACATTCCAGGTTCCTAAACAATATTGTTCTTTACAGCATCAGATTTTCTTTTCACCACCAGATACATCCACAGCTGAGTGTCCTGTCAGCTTTGGCCCAGCCGCTTCACTCTTTCTGGCGCTACTTGGAAATACCCTCTGCTCTTCCCCAGTAGTATATTGGACACCTTCCGACCTGAGGGGCTCATCTTCTGGTGTCATATCTTTTAGCCTTGTGATACATTCCATGCGGTTTTCATGGCAAGAGTATTGGAGTGGGTTGCCATTTCCTTCTCCAGTGGACCACATTTTGTCAGAACTCTCTGCCATGACCTGTCCGTCTTGGGTGGTCCTGCACAGCATAGCTGATGGCTTCACTGAGTTACGCAAGCCCCTTCGCCACAACAAGGCAGTGATCCATGAAGGGGTATAAAAGTCATACATAGATATAAACTGTACGCTTGAATATACTGCATACTTGATAATTGGCAGCTGAATGTGTAAACTATCTCCTTTGAAGAACTTTGCATTGAGTCGTTATGAAGCCAAATGAAGGTTCTGTCTGTGGCATTGCATCTGTGACAACCCATTCACACATGCAAGTCACCATTTGATGTTGCAAAGCACATAACAAAGGACCAACTCACTTTTCTCATAATGTGCGCCACAGTAGCTTTGAAGTTTGGAGTATTACCCTCTGACAGTACTGTACTTTTCTATTTATTTTTTGAGGCTCAGCCTTAAAAAGAACTTTTCTCCGACCATTTTCTCCAACACAGCAATCACAGCTTGTGCTGTTGAAGCCTCTCTCCATAGTTTACATAGCAAACCTGCATTTTCTGAATCTTGTAGATCAGCCTGATGGATTTCTTCCAGGCAGGAACTTGGCCTCCAGCTTCTTAGCCTAGGAGAGACTTGTTATTAAATCTGATAAAAATAGGCTTGGCCATTTGTAAGTTAACACTGGAAGAATGCTATAAACAAACAAATAACAGGAGGCCTATGTGGTTGCTTTACACTCCCCTAACTCAAGTAACCTAGTTTGAACAGACATTTAGTCCATATTGGGTCTGGTTCTGCATCCTTTTCTTGGGGGTGGGTAGAATCGATGTTTTCCAAGAGAAGTTCTGGAACTACTGTGACTGTAGATTAAAGGCTCGCATGGCATTCGGAGATTCAGTAAAAGGACCACGACTTATTTGAATAGTAAGTATACTGGCGTAATATGATTGGGAGCAACAGCTAGGCCAGTTTTTCTTTCATGGCAGAAGGCCTCACGAACCACTGGCGTGCAAACAAAAAAGATTGCTACAATTGCACAGTGTGAACAACACTGGGGAAACCCTGAACATCATGTAAAGTCACACATCTGCATCATGTAAGCCAGGAGTGGGGAACCTGAGGCCCTCCAGATGTTGCTGGATACCACCTCCCATCAGCCCCAGCCACCGTGACCAATGGTCTGGAGTGATGGGAATTGTAGTCCAATGGTTTGGAGGGCCACAGTTTTCCTACTCCTGATCTAGCTATTATTGGGAGATGCAGGAAAGAAATGTGGATCAACAAAGTCCATGTGTTTCCTATCATGGCTAGTTTGGCCCCTAATCATTTTTCAGCTGGCTCCTCCCCACTCCTGCTTATGGACAACCTAAAAGGAAAATGCAGAACAAGAATGTTACTAAACAAATAGCTGCATCAGACTAATCACTTCAGCCACAGCCGTGGGAAGGACAGCCACAAATGGTAGAGGTCATGCTTTGCATGCAAAAGTCCCAGGTTCAATCCCTGATGTCTCCAGGTGGGGCTGGGAAAGATTCCTGTCTGAAATCCCAGACAGACTCTCCTGTCTGAGCATCACTACCAGTTAGTGTAGACCAGGAGTGGACAGAAGGAAGATCTCTAGATGTTTTAGACTTCAACTGCCAACATTCTTGATCATTGGCCATACTGGCAGTGGCTTCTGGGAGTTGAAGTCCCAAACATCTGTAGACCTACCTTCCACCCATCCCTGGTGTAGACAGTGCTGAGCTAGATGGACCAATGATCTGGCTCTATACCAAAATGAAGCCTTTGTGCTCCCATAATCCCCATCTTCTGCTGTTCTATATTATCAACCTCCCAAAAACTTTCTCTCTCCTGCCCTCAACTCTAGTTTCACTTTGTTTTGTTGTTTTTCTAAAATTATGCCAGTATTTCTTCAATAAAACTCTGTTTTAAAAGCTTCTGCTCTACTTCGAAAGATTCAACTGTCTTTCCCAAAGAAGCCTCTCCTGCTACGCTACGACCAACATACAACGTGCTTCAATTGGTTCTCTGTAAGTGAAAGGCTGCTGTCTAGTGTAGGCAATTTGCTGTGAGTCACCAGTTCACACATGTCTAGTCTGTATTACATGGGCCACTGCCAAGTCTAACTTGGTTTAATCTGAAGTAGACTTTGGGTTGTATCCAACTGTGTCTATCTGCCAGTGGAATGGATACTGGTGGTGGAACAGATTCTCTCTCCCTCTGCATCCTCTACCCCCCCCCCCGCAAATGTAGGGTTGGATCCAAATCAACTGAGCAGCTGGAAGTGGACTTCTCCACCTCTTTCTTCCAATGGGAGTCCCTCCAGCCCCCTGAAAATGCTACACAGGGAGTCAGGAGCCCGTGCTGAATGGGGTGAGCTGTGGTGTGTGTGTGGGGGAGCGGGGATCCCCCCCCCAAAAAAATTGCCCAGTGGACCCTTCTGCCAGCAGAGCCCTTTCCCTTGTAGAAGGTCCCTTCCTGTTGGAAGGCAGATCATGGATCCAACTCTTTTGCCAATTGTTTTGTCAATAGGCAATGGTTCTTTTTGGATATTAGGAGGCAAGGAACACGCAGTGGGAGAAGGAATGTATGCTTTATGCTTTGAATATATTGCCTTGCTTTTTCTTGCTTTATTAGCCTATTTTAGCTAAATGAACTTCTTTCCTTCACCCACTGGTGTGTTCATTGCCTCTGAATATCCAAAAAGAACCATTGCCTATTGACAAAACAATTGGCAAAATATCAACCCATGCTGCAGAGGTGTGGGAGACCATCCAGGACTTGGAAGGAGTGTGAGGGGCTGCACTCAGGAAGTGAGAATGGGGAAATCTTGTTGCATGAGTGGACATCAGCTCATGCTATGTTGGATAGGATGCTTTGCAGTGTCTAAGCCAGGGATCGGAAACTTAAGGCTCTCCAGATGTTGGAGTCCAACTCCTATCAGTTTCTGCGGCATGGCCAATGGTCAGGGACAATGGGAGTTGCAGTCAACAACATCTGGAAGGCCACCGCTTCCCCACCTCTGATCTAAGCAGCTGGGAAATCAGCATGACCTGAACTTGAGTTAGAGAAGTTGAAAAAGCACGATGTTTGCACACTAAACATATGACAAGACAAAAACGTGTGGGGCAGAAGTCTTGCCATTATTGCACTGGAGTTGCCTCTCTTTGGTCTTACACATATTGAACATTGTTTGTAGCTTTTCAGTTTTTATTTGGCTGACATCCTATGCACGCCAACATGGAAGTGTGTTAATCCATTCCAAATCAACAGTTTTTACTTCCAAGTAAAAGCAGTTAGGATCAAGGCACAAATGCATGTCAGATCTATAAGTTATGAGTGGAAAGGTCAGAAGGGAAAACTGTGGGAACAGAATTGTAAATTCACAGTAGCAGTTGGCTAAACAAAGATAGATATGTTTTATGTTTAACAATTCTTAGCTTTAGAAATATTACAAGGAAAAGCGTTTGCGCATCTTTTTGCTGATGTATGAGAGCTTGGCATACTGAACTCTTAAGAAAAAGAATAATCTCTTTCCCCCTGGTAATGGGTTCAGTGCACACCATCTTTGATTATTAGACACATTTTATAACCTGTCAGAGTCACAAAAACATAAGTAGCATTAAGCACACATCTCCGTCTGGTTCTCCAAATGGTACTAGCTGCTATCCCTCAGTGTAAACCTTGCTCAACCTCCCAACTGTCCCAGGATGCCATTTTCCCAATCCTTTCCCCACCAAGGGTTGAATTTAGGGGTGTAGGAGAAATCCATAGGGGATTCAAAAGAGTTCAGGTTTCTATATATCCAACCTGCAGATTCTGCAGCAGAGTTTATTTATTTATTTCTATACCGCTCAATAGCCGAAGCTCTCTGGGCGGTTCACAAAAATTAAAACCAAACAGCCCACAATAAAACAATTTAAAACATATAGAACATTAAAACCACAATATAACAATACAACCACAATAAAACCTAGCAGCAGTGCAGGAGTTTAAAATACAGATTTAAAACAGCAAAGCTAAAAGTTTAGAAAGCTAAAATGCTAAAATGCCTGGGAAAATAAAAAGGTCTTCACCTGGCGCCAAAAGGAATACAATGTAGGTGCCAGGTGAACCTCACTAGGGAGCTCATTCCAGAGCCAGGGTGCCACAGCAGAAAAAGCCCTCCTCCTAGTAGCCACCCACCTCACTTCCTTTGGCAGGGGCTCACGGAGAAGGGCCACTGATGGGTCCAGGCAGGCACATATGGGAGGAGGCGATCCTTCAGGTAACCTGGCCCCAAGCCGTTAAGGGCTTTAAATGTTAACACCAGCACTTTGAATTGGGCCCGGAAATGGACTGGCAGCCAGTGCAGCTGAAAAAGTACTGGCATAATATGAGCTCGCAGGCCAGTCCCTGTTAACAATCTTGCCGCCCTATTTTGCACCAGCTGAAGTTTCCGGACCGTTTGCAAAGGCAGCCCCACGTATAATGCATTGCAGTAATCCAGACGAGAAGTTATCAGAGCATGGACCACTGTAGCTAGGCTATCTCTGTCCAGATAAGGGCGTAGTTGGTATACCAGCCTAAGCTAATAAAAAGTGCTCCGTGCCACTGAGTTCACCTGTGCCTCAAGTGACAGTTCTGGATCCAAGAGCACCCCCAAACTATGAACGTGATCCTTTAGGGGGAGTGCAACCCCCTCCAGAACAGGTTGAACATCACCTAGCCGGGCAGATGAACCACCCACTAACAGCACCTCCGTCTTGTCTGGATTGAGCTTCAGTTTATTGGCCCTCATCCAGTCCATTACCGTGCCCAGGCACTGATTCAGAACAGCCACTGCCTCACTTGGTTTTGATGAGAAAGAGAGGTAGAACTGGGTGTCATCTGCATATTGATGGCACTTCAGCCCACACCTCTGGATAACCTCCCCCACGGGTTTCATGTAGATGTTAAACAGCATAGGGGATAAAATAGAGCCCTGTGGAACCCCATGGCACAATTGCCATGGCACAGAGCAATAATCCCCCAGCACCACCTTCTGGAATCGGCCATCCAAGTAGGAGTGGAACCACTGTAGTGCAGTGCCTCCAACTCCCAACCCAGACAACCTATCCAGAAGGATACCATGTTCGATGGTATCGAAAGCCACTGAGAGGTCCAGGAGAATCAACAGGGTCGCACTCCCCCTGTCCCTCTCCCGGCAGAGGTCATCCCACAGGGCGACCAAGGCAGTTTCCCTTCCAAAATCAGGCCTGAAGCCCGATTGAAATGAATCTAGATAATCCATTTCATTCAACAGTGCCTGGAGCTGTCCTACAACCACCCGCTCAAGCACCTTGCCCAGGAAGGGGATGTTGGCCACTGGCCTATAATTGTTAACATCCTCTGGGTCCAGGTTAGGCTTTTTCAGGAGTGGTCTAATTACTGCCTCTTTTAAAGTGGCAGGCACCACTCCCTCTCTCAAGGAGGAATTTACAACCTCCTGGACCCAGCCAGACATCCCCTCTTTGTTTGATTTAATAAGCCATGAAGGGCAAGGGTCAAGCACACAAGTGGTCAATTGGACTTGGCCAAGCACCTTGTCCGCATCCTCAGGCCTCAGTAACTGAAACTCATCCAATAAAACTGGACCAGATGGTGCTCTGAACGCCTCTACCAATGGAACTGCATTAATCGTGGTGTCCAATTCATGACGAATCTGAGCGACTTTATCTTCAAAGTGCCTTGCAAACTTATCGTGCCACCGAGGGTTCCACCGTCTCTCTCCCTGGCCCAGAATGTAACAGGCCGCGAACCACTCAGAAAATCTCCGCTGGACGACACTGAGAAGATGCAACGCTGGTGGAAAAGAACTGTTTCTTTACCACCCTCACCGCCACAGAGTAGGCTCGATAGTGGGCTCTTACCTGTGTTCGGTCAGACTCAGCACAAGTTTTCCTCCACCTGTGTTCTAGCCGTCTCCCCTCTTGCTTCATTGCCCTCAGCTCAGGTGTATACCTAGGAGCTGGCCGGGCTCTGCTCAGAGGGACAGGGCGCTTGGGCGCGATCGTGTCAACCGCCCGAGTCATCTCTGCATTCCACAGAGTGACCTGGGCTTCAACAGGAGCACCAGCCATACCAGCAGGAAAATCCCCCAGAGCCCTCTGGAATCCATCGGAATCCATTAATTTCCGGAGGTGGACCATTTTAATAGGTCCCCCACCCTTGCAGAGGGGGAAGGCTGCCAGGAGTCTAAACCTCAGCAGGAAGTGATCTGACCATGACAAAGGGACAGATGTTAATTCCTCTACTTTCAGATCATCATCCTCCTGCCCAGTCGAGAAAACCAGATCAAGCATGTGTCCTTTTATATGCGTTGGGCTGATGACATGTTGGGACAGCCCCATGGTTGTCATGGCGGCAATGAAGTCCTGAGCTGCCCTGGATACAGCGGCCTCAGCATGGAAGTTGAGATCCCCCAGGACCATCATCCTAGGGGTCCTCAACACCAAGTCCGAGACCACCTCCGTCAGCTCAGGCAGGGAGTCTGATGGGCAGTGGGGTGGGCGGTACACCAACAGAATCCCTAATCTGTCCCAGGTACCCAACTAGGGATGTACGAAAATCACTTACCTGTTCGCAGATTATGTTTATGATGGGGGGGGAGGCGTTCTGTCCCACCCCCCGAAATCCTGGACGGGGGGGAGGCGCTCTGTTCCTCCCCCCCGGAATCCTCCGGGGCCGGCTGTGCTTCATGGAAGCTCCGCGGAGCAGCCGGCCAGGCCCAGCCAGGCCAGAGCCGTCCGCAGCCGGATTTCTGGCTGCGGAGGGCTCTGGGGGGGGAGGAACACGTATGCAAATGGCGGCGGCTACGGCCGCCGCCATTTGCGTTCCTTATTTTTGACGTCTTAATCTACATAAATAATTACGTAGACTAAGACAGCGAAAATAAGGCGAACGCAAATAGCGTAGTGGACACTATTTGCGTTCCTCTTATTTTTGCCGTCTTAGTCTACGTAATTATTTACATAGACTAAGACGGCCCAAAATAAGGAACGCAAATGGCCGCCGCCATTTGCGTACGCTTTTTTTTTTAACCCAGTCGTTTTAGGCTACGTAAAAACTTACGTAGCCTAAAATGACTGCGTAAAAAAAAAAAAAAAAAGGCGTACGCAAATGGCGGTGGCCATAGCCGCCGCCATTTGCATACACCTTTTTTTTTTTAACCCAGATGTTTTAGGCTACATAAAAACTTACATAGCCTATCACGTGTGTGTAAAAAAAACAAAAACAAAACTGCAAATGTCAGCAGCGGCAGCCGGTCGGAAGACCAGCCGCTGCCGCCGCTGCCACAGCCACTGCCACCACTGCCCGTAAGATCCACCCCAGGTAAGTCTCGTCCCGGGGGGATCCGCGGGCAGGGGGGCAGGCCGTTCCGCCACAGATTTTGGGGGGCCGAATGCACTGGCATTCGGCCTCCCTGAGATCCGTGGCAGAATTTTCTGCCATCCCTATACCCAACACAAGGTACAAACACTCAAGATCTGCAGTCGAATGAGCAGGAAGCCTGGAAAGGGAGATTGAATTCCTATAGACCACGGCAACCCCCCCCCAACTTTCAAGTCAGTGTTGGTGCTCCACTGAGTACCCAGGAGGGCACAGCTGGGAGAGAGTGACCCCTCCCAGTTCCCCCACCCAGGTCTCAGTAATACATGCCACGTCAGCCCCCTCATCCACAATCAAATCATGGATGAGGGAGATTTTATTTTGGGCCGACCTGGCATTCAGCAACAGCATCACCAGACCCAAGGGCAGACTGGTAAGGCTGCCAGGAACCATCAGGTTGGGGGAAGAACCAGAAGAGGGGACAGCTGTAAGGTGTCTAGCCCCTCTTCTCCTCAGCTGGCCTGTTAATCCCCCAATGCCATACCTCCTCCTGCCCATGACCACAGTTATAGTGGCACCTCCCCGACCCCCTGAGTTGCTCAATAGTCCTCCCAGGCACATATTAAAATGTTAGGATATAAAATGTACAACAGTGTAAAAGAATATAAAAGATAAAAGAGAACAGTAGCTAAGAAGGAGCAGATAAAATCCACGTTTGCCCCTTTCTCCCTGGTCTTTAAAGCTGCTGCCCTCTGCTGCTGCTATTTCCTGCTGGTATCTGTGGTTGCTGGTGTCTCTGGAGAGGCAGGTGGGTGGGCCTTCAGGTGCTGTTCCGTGCGACTCCAAGCGTGACTCCAAGTGTGACGCTAAGTGCGCACTTAGCGTTGCACTTGGCGCGATGCCAAGGCGCAGCCTCTGGGAGCCCCACTTTAAGTACCTGTTTGGCGGGGGCAGAAGCAGGCTCAGGATCCACCTGGTGCAGCTGGCTGGTCCTCTTTCCCACAGGCTCCTTCCCCAGAGTGGCTTTTTCTGAGTCATGTGGATTTTGCGGACTTGCAGTCCATTTTTATCTATTTTTTTTTACTGGGGTGGGGGATTTGCTTGAATTTGAATTAGCGAAGTCAGCATTAGTGCTAATGCAAATTAGTGCAAGTAGAGTTATGTTTTCATTAAAAATAAACTGATTTTATCCATGAGTAGACGATGGAATGAAAGATGCCTGAGAATCCATGAAACAGAGATGGAACAGATTTAACAAAATCCATACATCTCTAGTTGGAATGGATTGGTTTTTGCACTCCAAACTCTGGAGGAGCCATGGGGCAATGATAGATCGCATAGGGTAATATCCAGTGCTCAGCTAGTAGTTCCTGAAACAACTATAAATTAGCAGAAATGCAATGCTGGCTGGGAAATGCTGGGAGTTGTAGGACTTTTTTTCTGTCTAAACATGCATAGGATTGCACCCTTAGTAACTATATTATAGGCAAGGGCTCAAATTAATATCAAAATATAACAGTGACCTGTATAACTGTTTCCAGGGGGTGGCTGCATCAGTCTGTTGCAACAAAAACAGCAAAGTGTCTTGTGGCTCACCTTAAAGACCAACACATTTATTCTGTTGTAACCTTTCATAGACACTGTGCAGTTCATCGGATATGTCAAGATCAGCATCATCTGATGAAGTAGACAGTATCCATGAAAGCTTATGCCAGAATAAACGTGTTACTCTTTAAGGTGCTGCAAGACTCTTTGTTGTTTCTGTGTAACTATGTTCATTCATTCATTTATTGTATGTAGTGATGGCCACCAATTTGGATGGCTTTAAGAAGGGGTTAGACAAATTCCTGGAGGAAAAGGCTATCAGCGGCTGGCTACTAGTCCAGATGGCTATGTGCTACCTCCCGTATCAGAGGCAGTTAGCCTATCTACACCAGTTGCTGGGGCACATTGGTGGGAGGGTGCTGTTGCCCTCAAGTCCTACTTGTGGGTTTCTCACAGGCAGCTGTTTGGCCACTGTGTGAACAGAATGCTGCACTAGATGGACCCTTGGTCTAATCCAGCATGGCTCTTCTTATGTTCTTATGTTTCTACTGCCCCAAAGCTGAAGCTGTCTGGGCAGTTCACAAAAATTAAAAACCATTAAAATATATTATGCAAAGTACAGAAACCATTCTTCAGCAAAGGAGATTTTTACCTCGTCGTGGTGCTGGAGCTTGAGCACCTCAATGAAGTCATGAGCTAAACTGTGAAGGGACACCCAAGACAGGAAGGTCATGGCAGAGAGGTCAGACTAAATACGATCCCTGGGGAAGGAAACGGCAACCCACCCCAGTATTCTTGCCATGAAAACTAAATGGATCAGTACAACCAGAGATATGTCGGTATACCATCGGAAGATGGGACTCCCAGGTCGGAAGATGGTCAAAATGCTACTGGGGAGGAACAGAGGATAAGTTCAACTAGCCCCAGATGTGATGACACAGCTAGCTCAAAGCCGAAAGGACGGCTAGCAGCCGATGGTGCTGGTGGTGAACGACGAATCCGATGTTCTACAGATCAACACACCATAGGAACCCGGAATGTAAGATCTATGAGCCAGGGCAAATTGGATGTGGTTATTGGGGAGATGTCAAGATGAAATATAGACATTTTGGGTGTCAGTGAACTGAAATGGACTGGAATGGGCCACTTCACATCAAATGACACCAGATCTACTACTGTGTGGACAAGAGGACCACAGAAGAAATGGAGTAGCCTTCATAATTAATAATAAAGTGGCTAAAGCAGTGCTTGGATACAATCCAAAAAATGACAGAATGATCTCAATTCGAATTCAGAGTAAGCCATTTAACATCACAGTGATCCAAATATACGCCCCAACCACAGATGCTGAAGAAGCAGCAGTAGATCAGTTCTATGAGGATCTGCAGCACCTACTGGATAGTATGCCAAAAAAAGATGTTATTTTCATTACAGGAGACTGGAATGCTAAAGTGGGTAGTCAAATGACACCTGGAATTACAGGCAAGCATGGTCTGGGAGAACAAAATGAAGCAGGACATAGGCTGATAGAATTTTGCCAAGACAACTCACTGTGCATAACAAACACTCTCTTCCAACAACCTAAGAGACGACTTTATACATGGACTTCACTAGACGGTCGACACCTAAATCAGATTGACTACATCCTTTGTAGCCAAAGGTGGCGGACATCTATGCAGTTGGTAAAAACAAGACCTGGAGCTGATTGTAGTTCAGATCACGAACTTCTTTAGAATCAGACTAAAGAGAATAGGGAAGAGCCACAGATCAGTTAAATATGAGCTCACTAATATTCCTCATGAATATGCAGTGGAGGTGAAGAATAGATTTAAGGGACTAGATGTAGTAGATAGGGTCCCGGAAAAACTATGGACAGAAGTTTGCGACATTGTTCAGGAGGCAGCAACAAAAAACGTCCCAAAGAAAAAGAAAACCAAGAAGGCAAGATGGCTGTCTGCTGAGACGCTGGAAGCAGCCCAAGAAAGAAGGAAAGCAAAAGGCAACAGTGCTAGGGGGAGATATGCCCAGTTAAAGGCAAAATTCCAGAGGTTAGCCAGAAGAGATAAGAAATTATTTTTGAACAAGCAATGCGTGGAAGCAGAAGAAGATAATAGAATAGGAAGGACAAGAGACCTCTTCCAGAAAATTAGAAACATTGGAGGTCAATTCCAGGCAAAAATGGGTATGATCAAAAACAAAGATGGCAAGGACCTAACAGAAGCAGAAGAGATCAAGAAAAGGTGGCAAGAATATATGGAAGATCTGTATAGGAAGGATAATAATATCAGAGATAGATTTGACGTTGTGGTCAGTGAGCTAGAGCAGGACATCCTGAAGAGTGAGGTTGAATGGGCATTAAGAAGCATTGCTAATAACAAGGCAGCAGGAGATGATGGTATCCCAGCTGAACTGTTTAAAATCTTGCAAGATGATGCTGTCAAGGTGATGCATGCCACATGCCAGCAAATCTGGAAAACACAAGAATGGCCAACAGATTGGAAAAAATCAACTTATATCCCCATACTAAAAAAGGGAAGCACCAAAGAATGTTCCAACTATCGAACAGTGGCACTTATTTCACATGCCAGTAAGGTAATGCTCAAGATCTTGCAAGGTAGACTCCAGCAATTCAAGGAACGAGAATTGCCAGATGTACAAGCTGGGTTTCGAAAACGCAGAGGAACTAGAGACCAAATTGCCAATATCCGCTGGATAATGGAGAAAGCCAGGGAGTTTCAGAAAAACATCTATTTCTCTTTTATTGACTATTCTAAAGCCTTTGACTGTGTGGATCATAACAAATTGTGGCAAGTTCTTGATGGTATGGGGATACCAAGCCATCTTGTCTGCCTCCTGAGGAATCTGTATAATGACCAAGTAGCAATGGTAAGAACAGACCACGGATCAACGGACTGGTTTAAGACTGGGAAAGGAGTACAGCAGGGTTGTATACTCTCACCCTACCTATTCAACCTGTGCGCAGAACACATCATGCGACGTGCTGGGCTTGATGAAGCCAAGGCTGGAGTTAAAATCGCTGGAAAAAACATTAACAATCTCAGATATGCAGATGATACCACTTTGATGGCTGAAAGTGAGGAGGAGCTGAGGAACCTCATGACGAAGGTGAAAGAAGAAAGTGCAAAAGCTGGGTTGCAGTTAAACCTCAAAAAAACCAAGATTATGGCAACCAGCTGGCTGGAGAACTGGCAAATAGAGGGAGAAAACGTGGAGGCAGTGACAGACTTTGTTTTTCTAGGCGCAAAGATTACTGCAGATGCTGACTGCAGCCAGGAAATCAGAAGACGTTTACTTCTTGGGAGGAGAGCAAGGACAAATCTTGATAAAATAGTGAAGAGCAGAGACATCACACTGACAACAAAAGTCCGCATAGTTAAAGCAATGGTATTCCCCGTAGTAACCTATGGCTGCGAGAGTTGGACCATAAGGAAGGCTGAGCGAAGGAAGAGAGATGCTTTTGAACTGTGGTGCTGGAGGAAAATTCTGAGAGTGCCTTGGACTGCAAGAAGATCAAACCAGTCCATACTCCAGGAAATAAAGCCAGACTACTCACTTGAGGGAATGATATGAAAGGCAAAACTGAAGTACTTTGGCCACATAATGAGAAGACAGGATACCCTGGAGAAGATGCTGATGCTAAGGAAAGTGGAAGGCAAAAGGAAGAGGGGCCGACCAAGGGCAAGATGGATGGATGATATTCTGGAGGTGACGAACTCGACCTTGGGCAAGCTGGGGGTGGCGACGGCCGACAGGAAGCTCTGGCGTGGGCTGATCCATGAAGTCACAAAGAGTCGGAAGCAACTGAACGAATAAACAACAACAGAAACCATTTACATAAAAACATATAAACAGATTGCAAACACACCAACAACATATATTTGAAAACAATGTGCTATTGATTCCTGACATATTTATACTGTTAGCATAAATGAAGAAATCATTTGTATTTATTTCCCCCTCTCTTTATTCCTTGCCTGTTTCTCAATCACCTAGAAAGGCTAAATTGTTGAATCTACAGATAAAATATATCTGATACCATAGTTAATAGTTACAGCCTCAAAGCTTCAAGCCTTTGATTTCCATACACAACATAGTTTCATACCGTTTCAGAATGCAGTATCACATAATACTCCCTAGATGTCACTAAATACCATGGCTGGCTTCAACAGCAAATAATTATAGTTTGCCTTCAAACATTCATTCCTTTCCTTCTTATAAAAAAAGATGCACTTATTTTTCTCTAAGTAATACACACACACACATGTACTTGGTATAAAATGACTTCAGATGCTCCTGACCCAGTAACTCCCAAATTACCTATCAACTGTGCCGGGTTGTTGTTTGAATCAATGAGAAATTAATATTAGCATTTTTAGAATCGTGCGGTTTTGTATTTATTAACTGTATAGTGAGAGAGAGAGAGAGAGAGAGAGAGAGAGAATTAATAAACACAATCACACAATTCTAAAAATGCTAATATTATTTTCTTGATGGTTCATACAACAGCCTGGGAGACTAGACAGGTAGGTTGGGGTTTATTTGGGACCATGGTACAGGAAGCCATTTTTTTACAAAATACATGATCTTCAGAAACAGGCTAGCAGCCAGTGAAATCATCAGTCGCAGTCAGCAGTGCTAATTGCTTGGATCTTAACAAAGATGGGGGTGGCACCAAAATAACTGCTTCGGCACTTCAGTGGGGAGGACATTCCAGAGACAGGGCACCACCACATAGAAGGCCCTCTGCCTACTTCCTATACAACAAGCTTCCCCTGGCGAAGGAACTTGGTGAAGAACCTCCTCTGAAGATCTTAAGACACTGGTAGGTTGGTGAAGGGAGAAATGCTCCTTCAGGTATTTGGGTCTCAAGCCAAAATAAGCACCAACACTTTGAACTGGGCTCAGAATGCAAATAGGCAGCCAATGTAGACCTTTAAGAATTGCTGTAATACAGTCTTCCCCAGATTGGTGCCCTCCAGGTGTTATGAACCAACTCCTATCAGCCCCAGCCAGCATGGCCATAGGGCAGGAATTCTGGGAGTGGTAGTTCAAAAGGGCACCAGGTTGAGGAAAGCTGATGTAATATGATCCCATCAGAATCTTTCAGTTAAAATTCTGCACTATTTGAATCTTTTGAGTCATCTTCAAGGGCATCCCCATGCACAAAACGTTACAATAATTCACTTGGGATGATTGGATATGTTTCCATGTCCACTCCCACCACTAGCCTGAGTACCTGCCATCAGACAGAGGGAAAAGGTGTACATAATTTTATGAATAAGCCCTGTATTGTATTTTATGCTGATTTTTCAGACCTGGTTCTGAATTCTTTGATGTTTCATGATGACATTTTAAAGGCACTTCAGAATTATCCTCATATTTTATTTCTGTGCATTTTATCACCAATAGAGTGTTCTCCCATAAGTGAATGTTAGATATATGGTGACTGACTGGGATGCTCCAAGTACTTCTAAATGCTGGTGTGTAAATCCACATTTGAAATCCTGTTGGGCATGAAAGCAATTTTCTTGAGAGGAAGGACATTCTGGAAATGCCACATACTGTGTTCACCTGATGGCTATTCGCCCTGTTTAAAAATACTTGGGAGTGTTAACAGTTCTTCCCTCTGGAGAGTGTCAGTGGTAGATTTCAGAAAAGTAACAAAATATAATTGCTACATTTTGTGACTCTAGGAAGCACCGTATGTAAAAAAACAAAACCTAGCAAGGAAGTCTAAGTAGTTGTCTTGCCATTGCTGCTGTAGACTTTGTCAAACAGTTGCTTCCCTCTGGCAGGAAAACAAGTGCTGTAGAATGAGGTCACCTTATAACTTCTAGGGATGGGTGAGAAATTCGTTTCAGTTCGGTTTCGATAAGAATTTAACAAAATTCACAAAGTTCTCCATATTCAAGACAAAGAAGTGGAGATTTTACAAATCTGAATGTGGGAGAAACCAAAACTGACAGATTTGAGTACTTTGCTTTTAAAAGTCTGAGTCTGAATCCCTGTACATTCCACGATTTTAGTGCTTAGTTAGGGTTGCTGCCTCAGTTTTTCTGACAGGCTCCTCATCTTTAACAGCGACATGGCAGGCAGGTACAATGTGGTCTTCTCCATGCTGGGAATAGCTGTATCCTGCTGAATTTGGCTGGTGCAGATGGCTGAACATTTCATTTCAGATCTTGTTTTTTCATTTGTTTAAAGAATGTACCAAATCCGCAAATTTCTTCATATTCAGGAAAGAAAGAATGTGAGATTTTAAAGCATTTGGATGCAGAAGAAAGCAAAATGGACAGATTCACTCATCCAGAGCAACGTCTTGTGTGGAAAATTGTGTCATACCTCAAAACACATTGATTTTACTAAGGGCAGCAGAATCGTGTAGCAAAGGGCCAAACTTGACATAACAGTAGCCAACATACTAGGGATGTACGAAAGTAACTTACCTTTTCGCGGATTCTGTTCATGGGGGGGGGGTGAAACGTTCCGCCCTCCCCCCGGAATCCTCAACGGGGGGGAGGCGATCCGGTCCTCCCACCCAGAATCCTCGATGGCAGGCTGTGCTCCGCGGTGGCTCTGCAGAACAGCCGGCCAGGCCCAGGCCAGGCCCAGGCCAGGGCCATCTGCAACTAGATTTCCAGCCGCGAAGGGCTCTGGGTAAAAAACCCCACGTGTATGCAAATGGCGGCGGCTACGGCCGCCGCCATTTGAGTTCCTTATTTTTTGCCATCTTAGTCTATGTAAATATTTACGTAGACTAAGACGAAGACAAGAAAGGGGAACGCAAATAGCGTACTGTGTGCTATTTGTGTTCCCCTTTCTTGTCTTCATCTTAGTCTACGTAAATATTTACGTAGACCAAGATGGCGAAAAATAAGGAACGCAAATGGCGGTGGCCGTAGCCACCGCCATTTGCGTACGCGTTTTTTTTTTAACCCAGCCGTGATAGGCTACGTAAGTCTTTATGTAGCCTATCACTGATGTAAAAGAATAAAGAAAAGACAAGACTGCAAATGGCGGTGGCGGCAGCCAATTGGAAAACCAGCCGCCGCTGCCACCACCGCCGAAGCCGCCGCTGGAGCCGCCGCCGTCCGGAACATCTGCCCCAGGTAAGTCTCATCCCGGGGGGGATCCGCGGGGGGTGGGGTGGTGGCAGGCCATTCCGCCATGGATTTCGGGGGGGGCGAATGCACTGGCATTCGGCCTCACCGAGATCAGTGGCGGAATTCTCTGACATCCCTACAACATACATTAAATTCAGGCTGCTACTACATCCATTTAATGGAGACAGCGATGGGAGAGAGATTTAATGGGTAAGTGGAAAGAGGGGGCTGCTTCTCCTCCCCTCTGTGCTTTTCCCTCTGTAAACGCTGCACCCCAGCTGTTCCTCCCCCTGGAATGGGGCTCCAAAACCAACCACAAGTCTACCGCAGTGATGGCAAAGCAACCTCTTAGAAAGCCTCGCTGTTGTATGCTGAACTAGAAACACAGGAGATAATCTTTGGCATATTTGAAATCTGTCTCCTCTCTGCCCACTCATGATGTATTTTCAATCGCTTCCCACACCCACTCCTCTTTACTTAGATTCAGCGGACCCAAATGTTGTCTGCCATCATTATGTCTAGTTGGATAGACCCATAGTCTTGAGGTCACAGAGAGGACAATACCAATTTGTATCTCAAGTGTGGAAGTACCATTTTTGAATGGTGCAGGTGCCCCACATAAGAACTTCCTGTTGGTAGAAAACTAGTACATCAGAGAGAAAGGTTCTAACCTAGATATCTCTCTGCTGATTCTACTTGCAGAGATTCTACTTTCATTTCCTTTTACGTAGGGAACATTCAAAAGCGTAATCCCTTAACTGCAGTGAAGGGATAAAT
This sequence comes from Heloderma suspectum, assembly GCF_057233095.1. Taxonomy (NCBI): domain Eukaryota; kingdom Metazoa; phylum Chordata; class Lepidosauria; order Squamata; family Helodermatidae; genus Heloderma; species Heloderma suspectum. Next base: position 281,391,117 of record NC_139458.1, read on the forward strand.
CCTTTCCACAGCTTCTGCTGCACATGTATGGAGATGCAGGTTTAGGCTGTAATCCCATACTCACTTGCCTAGGAGTAAGACCTATTGAAATCAACGGGACTTATTTCTGAGTAGACATGTACAGATTTGCACTGGTAGTGACACTTCCTTCCAAAAAACCCACCATAGTATAAAACTATAATAGCATTACTAAACCCTTGAATTACCCCAGTGTACGTGGAGTTTGGCCCCACATATTTGAGATGCGTCTGAGCCTTCCTTATATAGAAAAAATAATTTCCAGCTTTATGATATTGTGGTTGGCAAAGTGTAAAATAATTGCCCTCTTACTGGGGTCTTCAGGCTATGCCACCTGTTAACTTGAAGGAGTACAACTGCGCCTCCAGCAGCACCAGACAGGCTGCTTAACAAGATCAGCCTCGGATGGCCTTCTCTCTGTCCCATCAGCCAGGACAGCTAGACTGGTGGGGACAAGGGAGAGGGCCTTTTCTGTGGTGGCCCCCACTCTGTGGAACTCCCTCCCTAGGGAACTCTGCCATGCCCCCTCTTTAATGAGCTTCCGCCGTGCATTAAAAACATGGTTGTTCAGGCAGGCATTTGGGGTGGGTTAGGATATTTTAGAAAATGTTTTTATTGTAGAATTTTATTTTTACTGTTTTATTAAACTGTTTTATTGTATGCTGTACATCGCCCAGAGTGGCTGAGTGACCAGCCAGATGGGCGATTAATAAATTTAATAGTAAATAAATAAATAAAAACTGTACTGGAGCGTTGCTTAAAAAGCAAAGGATGTCACAGCCCTGAGATATTATCAGATATAAACATGCTGCTCACACATGCATTAAGAAGTTCCACAAATTTAGTCATGCCTCCTTCAGAGCACTGTGTACACATCATACTACTATATGTGCTGTAGGATGGAATTTAGGTGGGAGTCACTGAAAATTTACAGGGCAACGTCTATGGAGGACAGGAGAAAGTATATTTCATTAGTATTTCCAAATGACATTGATTTAATGAGGTTGCTCTGAATTGCAGCTGATACTGATAAGGCCGCGTAGGACTGATCCAAAGATTTCCGGCTGCGTGAAGTGGAAATTCTTTGGCAGAGAGCCAGATCAAAGGATGCTTCTGAGTCATATGTTAGAGGAAGTAATGTCATTTTATCTTCTTCTGCCTTGTATTTACCACATATCATACCAGTGCAGTTCAATTCTATGCATGTTGACTCAGAAGTAAACCCTACTGAGTTCAGTGGGACCTATTCCTAAGGAGCTGTGTGCACACACATTTTCAACCTGAATGCCTGGTGACCAATTACAGATACAGATAATGCTTTGTATCCACTGGTGGCTTTTCACCAGCATGTTGAACACTGAAGAAGAACTGAATAGGGCCACTGAAAAGATGTACATGGGTGAAAAATGAAGCTATTTTAGAAACATTTTTATTGTGTCACTCCATACATTCCACCAGGGGGCTGTCTTCACGAGCAATTTAGTGTGAAGTTAGAACAATCTGAATTCCTTTGTGACAGATGACGTTGTCACCAATCCGCTGCCAACTAGCTGCTTCCCTCTTGAAAAGCCACATTTTCTGAAACTCCTTTTACTCTGACTTTTTTTTTTTTTTACTGAAAGCAGCTCCCTGGTGGTTTTGCCACAGGGTGTCATTCCCCCCCCCCTGTGCATTAAACCCTGGGCATGCCTTTGTGACCTGGCAGTGACATGGTCAAGGGGGTGGGGTGCCCCATTCCCTCTTGTTTCCCCAATGGAAGTAGTTTTTCTCAATGAGAAAATCCCCAGGAGTGCAGCAGCGACCCCTCACATTATCACAGTAGTGGAGACACTCATTCGCCTTTGGTAGCCTGCTTTTAATCTTTAATATTCCCCCTCTTCTGTGCATGTTTACTCAGAAGTAAGAAATAAATCTCGCTCCCCTGCAGTGAAAGGGTTAAAGGCTAACTTTAGTAACTTGCCCTAAAGTGCTTTTTCACTTTTCCATTGCTCTCTTCAATCGCTATTGCAATGTTGTACTTCTTTGGTGTCCTGTCGTTTCTCTGATGTAAAGTCCTTTCTCCATTGTTATGTAAAGTCCCTTCTCCGCTTTATCGCAGTAGAGATCTTTCAGGTTTATGGGAGCTTCTCATTATGAGCAGGGAGAAAGAGAAAGGGAGAAAATGGGGGTTGGAAGCAATTACTCCCAGGCAGAGTGCTGGAATGGGGAAAAATTGAGGGGCTGCACTGCTCTCAGTGGGGGCCTTCAGATGCTATACTGGAGAACCAAGGATTTTGGCTTCTTCAGGGAAATCTGCACACATGTGGAACTTAGTTGCTCTCCATTCATAATAAGGTAGTAGCAGGGGGGAGCCTGGACAGGGGCAGGAAACAACCCTCATTAACTGAGCAGCCCCTGCCAGTTTGATGACATTCAGTTCTACTTCCTGCACTCCACCCAGAAGTATGTTCTTTTCAAGCGCTGTGTGACCCCTGAAAACACTTGGCTTCATATGTCCCTGACGGACCAACACCAATTCCATGAAAATCTGGGTAATACTCCAATGCGCTTCTCATTTGGTTGTCGTGAAGATCCCACCCCCACCCCCGGAAACTACATTGGCAATGATCCTTCTGAGAGCCAGCTCGAGCCACTTGGCAGTGATATTTATGGGTAGATAACCACCAAATGTTTTAAATCTGAGATGGAGACCATTAAGCTGTGTTCTCTGTCATCTGTTAATTAGCTTTAATTTGTGTTATTATACAGCACCTCTTCAAGCACTGCTGTTACTTGGAACTCAGCAGATTAAACTCACTGTGCTAGTGATGAAGAGGAACTAAGTGCATTTAATTTCCTTCTGTGATATGCCTTCACTCCATACCACTATATAATAATCACCTGAATCAAGATGGAAGTGTGTTTGGGTGAACATTAAAACAGTTTTCCAGCACAACAGCTAAATCACTATAAAGCCTACGATGATTCTGCTCAATACCATTTCAGAAGCCATAGCAATCATTCACCACCACTACTACCTGTTAATAAGAGCTTCATTTAGGTTTTGTCTTCATTTATAGACTATTGGTTGCAGGAATAAGCAACAGCTGTTAGCTAAAGCCCACAGGGGAAATAACTGGTTGAAAAGCCACTAACTGCATGGAGGGAGTTGGGGGACTGGCTGTGGTGTTGCTTTTGCGGCTTTTTGTCTACTTTGGCTATAACAAGAAGATGCCTGTTAGTGTTAAGTCAAGGTCCTTTTTAAAGCTTGCAGTTGTCTTCTGTGTCAAGTGTGGTCAGACAAACCCGACTTTGCACCATGGGCTGGATCCACATTTACACTGGATCAACTGCATGGATGGAAATGGACTTCCCTGCTCCCTCTTTCCCTTGGCAGCCCCCTGAAAATACTACACAGAGAGTAAGGAGACCCACTGAATGAGGTGAGCTGTAGTGTGGTGGAGAGCCCCCCCCCAAAAAAAAAATCAGTGGAGGGACCTTCAACAAGGGAGCCCTTCTTCTCATGGAAGGCAAATCCTGGATCTAAACCCCATAGCTAGAGAAAACCTCATGAGTTGGGTCCAGAGAAACTGGCAGGATGGGGTGGATGGAAAGTAGTTTTCCTGACCCCTGAACAGCAGGGGCGAAGGTGCCTCCACCCAATTTTCAGTGATCCCCTCTTCCCCCTCAGCCCATTATGCCACAGCCCACCCCCAAACAACAGACCTCCCAACCCTGGGGAGATGCTTTCTGGAAGCTGCCAGGGGAAGGAAGGAGTAGGAAAGTAACATTATGCCCAACCTCTTCCACCAATATTTCTCTGGATCCAAGCTATTATGCATGGGTTCCTCTGTGTTGTTCCTACAGCTCTTCCAACTCCTTTCATT